>NW_027256881.1:318973054-323973054 GCF_029215685.1 Pituophis catenifer annectens | reverse complement strand
AATGGAGGCAAATTCAAAAACCATAGAAGACCCATATGCAGGAAACTACTCTGCAATTTAAAGCAGAAACATATATACTTAACACTCTTAATTTCTTTTCTTTTTTTTTAATAGAAACCTCACTCTCTTGCTAACTCCTGCTTCTGTTCATTCTGCATTCTTCCTTTCCAGTTGAAGTATTGGCTTCTTTTTCTTCTGCTATTCGCTCATTAGAATCACATTTCACTGGTGGTATGGAAAGCAACTCATCGTAGGATGCTATTCTTAATTAATGGTCTCAGTTCAGCTGAGAGCTGCTGTGATTTCATGCATAATATTCAGAGCAGGATTACTTGGCACAAGATCAGGTATTATTGGCTGGCATCTGCTATACTCATATCTTGGAGTGGGGTGAAGAACTTTGAATCAATGTCTGAAAGGTTAGCTCATAGCAATTTAACAATATTATCCAAATTTTGAAAATAAATATTTGAAGAGAAAAAATGCATCAAAATGTTTAACTTACATTTCACTAGGAAAGAGTGAGACTTCTAGACCAAGCTAAGTCCAAAAATGCCAAAGAATTCCTGGAGTCTGGCACTCAGACAAATCAACCATCAATAGGCACACAGAGGTAAACAACATCTACCTATTATTCCAAAGAAACAATTAAAAAACTAAAAAGGAAACAAAAGACCAAAACACCTCCTTGCCAGCAATCAACAGTAAACACTAACCCAACAATCCAATAAGAAACAGCACCCTAGTGAAGGAACTATCAAGTCAGACAAACAATCAAACAAACATTAAATGACAGTTTATTTAACCAAGCTCACAGAACACCAAGGACTCCAAACTACAAATATTCCTTTCCATTGGTATTACATTTCAAAATCAAAACAAATCCATGGCTCTTCCAATCCATCCAAAGGGAAAGTATGCTAATTTCTCTGCTTCCAAGAGGGTTGATCTGATACTTACATTTGTTCCAGTGACATAACTGGCTCAGGGCCAGGTTATCTTCGAGACCGCCTTCTACCGCATAGCTCCCAGCGACCGGTAAGCTCCCACAAAGTTGGTCTCCTCCGGGTCCCGTCAGCTAAACAATGCCGGCTGGCGGGCCCGCGGGGGAGGGCCTTCTCTGTGGCTGCCCCAGCTCTCTGGAACCAGTTATCTCCTGAGATCCAGACCACCCCCACCCTATTGGCGTTCGGAAAAGCAGTGAAGACCTGGCTTTTCCGGCAGGCCTGGGGCCATTGATCTCGCTGTTGCGGTCCGGTGAGATCCGGCCATGAATGGTGTGAATGGGTTTTAATTGTTTTTTATGTTTTAATTTTTAATGTTTTTATATATGGTTTTTAAATGCATTGTAAGCCGCCTTGAGTCTTCGGAGAAAGACGGCAAACAAGTTGAACAAACAAACAAACAAACAAACAAATAAATAAATAAATAAATAAAACCGGCATTTCAATCAACAATGAAAAGTATGCAGTATTAAATCCTCATCCCTATTCCTAGTTTTAATCTGAATTCTTAAATTTGTATAAAATTCCACTAGATTACAAATACCATCTTTTCTAAGGAATTTGACTGTGTTCATTAGGTTAATATGTGGGGAGCTTGTTTTATGGGGTGCTTGGAAGACCGTTGCATTCAAGAATGTGTAAGATCTTTCCTCCCTATTTGGCAGATGAAGTTTTCAAGTGCTAAGAATCATTCTTGGCTGATAGTTGCAACTCCCTTGCAGACATCCTGACACTACAATACTTCCTGCCTAGCAACATTAAGTGGTAGAAGCTAGAAGGAAAAGTTAAAATGGATCCTAAGATCTGAAATGCCTTCGAGACAAGCATGTGATCACAAAGTCTTAAGGCATTAAGAGCCTGTAGCACAGGCATTAAGAGCCTGTAGTACAGTGGACTAAAGCACTGTTATTAACATCTGCTGCTTGCAATTACTGCAAGTTCAAATCTCACCAGGTTCAAGGTTGACTCAGCCTTCCATCCTTTCAAAGGTAGGTAAAATGAGGACCCAGATTGTGGGGGCAATAAGCTGACTTTGTATAAATATACAAAAGTATGAAGGCTATTGCTTAACACATTGTAAGCCGCCCTGAGTCTCCGGAGAAGGGCGGCATATAAATTAAAGCAAAAAAAAAAAAAAAGTCTCCAGGCAAATGCAGAACCTCCTTTCTTTGGTCTGTTGTTTCACCTCCAGTGCTCAGACTGGGTAAGTCAATATCTCACTCTTCAACAATCATGTTATTAAATATGTTATTATTAAAATAGGCGGTGGCAAACATCCTTTATTTTGCTAGCCAGTTTGTAATTCAGGATGTGTTTATTGCATGCATTGAGAATCTAAAATTGGAGAACCATCATTCTCAAAAAATTTCTGCCCATCATTACATTCCTAATGGAGCTGATTGCATTACATGTTTTCTTTGAGATACAACATCACCTTGTAGCTAGTTGCAGTACAGACTGGTTTCCTGTGCTAGGTAGACTTCCTTTCGCTCCTCGTCTTGATTCCTGGGTAATCAACTCTCAACCAGTGATTGACCATCTCAGCTTCTGTTGCCATTCCATTGCTGACATTTTATTTGGATCAACTGCTTCTTCAGTCATGGAGATATAATCACAGCAATCAATTACTCTTTGGTAAGATGTTAAAAGCTATTGATTCAAAGAGCCTTGGTGGCACAGCAGACTAAGTGCTGTTAAAGTAGCACCAGCTGCCTGCAATTACTGCAAGTTCAAATCTCACCAGGCTCAAGGTTGACTCAGCCTTCCATCCTTTCAAGGTAGGTAAAATGAGGATCCGGATTGTGGGGGCAATGAGCTGACTTTGTATAAAAAAGAATACCGCTTAGGGGGCCCCGAAAGCCCTATTAAGCAGGTATATACAAAAGTATGAAGGCTATTGCTTAATGCATTGTAAGCCGCCCTGAATCTCCGGAGAAGGGCGGCATATAAATAGAACCAATAAATAAATAAATAAATACTCAGGCAGTTTACTGGCAAATAATCCAAGGCTCAAAATTTAAGAGTTGTATAGATTTTCCACATGTGTAACCTTGGTGCCTGCAAGTTTATGTAGACCTTTTTTCCTTTAAAAATACTGTATACCTATTTGCAATATAGGGGTGTCTGAGCACGTGTATCCTCCATCGCATACATTGTATTATAAAGAAGACTAATAGGTAAATTTTAAGAAAAACTGAAATTAATATCTGCATAATGGGTTTCTGTATGTGCACTGTATATGTATATTAAAGGTTGCCTGAAAATACTATTAAATCACTATTGAAATTGCTTTCAACAGAACAGGGAGTGGTTGGCTTCATTTAAGTGATTTTCCTGGTTTACTGTAACTTGTTCCAAACTTTGGATGGTTTGTTTTGCTTTATTTTTTTAAACGGGGGAAAAAAAGAGATGAGCAGCAAATATCATACTTCATTTTATTATCTACTGTTGGCTTCCCTGGAATGCGTTTACAACAAAACAGGATAAACTTTTTTTTTTTCCCTCAGAGATCAGGCAAAGTTTATAAACTGCACTTTGGATGAAAGAAAACCATCACTGATGTGTTTTTATAAATAGTTTTAATGATGTTTTAATACCCATGGCCTGTGTCCTGGAATCTTGCAGACATCTGAACTTTAGTACTGAGCCTGGAATATATTTACATTCTTCTGTAGCCTAGTCTATTTATTGCAGTGCTGGTCAGCAATTTTCAGGAGGTGATTCACTTTTGTGCCTCATTGTGAAACCTCCTGAAAAAATTTGAGGACTACTTTATAGGCAACATACTGCCCAGGGCTCTATAGCAGGGGTGAAATGCTTCCGGTTAGGACTGGATCACCTGATCCGGTAGCAATGGAGGCGGGTGGTTCGGAGAACCGGTAGCAAAAATCCCTGCTCCGCCCCCATTACCCAGCTGAGCTGTGCAATCATCAGAGGCTTTTTTTTATTATTTTTAAAAGCATTTTTTCTACAACCTCTTTGGCCAAAAAAATGCTTTTAAAAGTAAAAAAAAAAAAAAGCCTCTAATGATTGCCCGGCTCAGCTGGGATCATCAGAAGCTTTAAAAAAAAAAGAAAGCCTCTGCCGATCAGGCAAGTCAGTTGGGATCGTCAGAGGCTTTAAGAAAAGGAAAGAAAGCCTCTGCCGATTAGGCAAGTCACCTGGGATCGTCAGAGGCTTTAAAAGCATTTTTTTTACAACCTCTTCAGCCGAAGAGGTTGTAGAAAAAATGGTTTTAAAAGTAAAAAAAAAAAACAGTTGGCCACGCCCACTCAGTCATATTACACCCCCCATCAAGCCATGCCCACAGAACCGGTAGTAACAAATTTTACATTTCACCACTGCTCTGTAGCATCCTTGCCTCTTTCAAATAGCCTCTGTTGGACCTCAAATTATTATTAAATTTATTTGCTGCCCATCTCCTGGTTCGAGGCGACACTGAGTGGCTTACAAATTCACTAATTATTAATTATTGCTTATAAAAATGTTAAAGTACATATCAGTGGTGGGTTTCAAAAATTTTTGCTACCGGTTCTGTGGGCGTGGCTTGGTGGGCACAGCGTGGCTTGGTGGGTGTGGCTTGGTGGGCGTGGCAGGGGAAGGATACTGTAAAATCTCCATTCCCACCCCACTCCGAGGGAATCCCCATTTCCTCCTGATCAGCTGGGACTTGGGAGGCAGAGAATAGAAGGGGGTGGGGCCAGTCAGAATTTTTACTACCGGTTCTCCGAACTACTCAAAATTTCTACTACTGGTTCTCCAGAACTGGTCAGAACTTGCTGAAACCCACCATATGCCTAAAGTCTAATGAAATAGCTATCCTTCACATTAAGTTTTGGCAGTTGTCTAAAATTTTGGCCATTTAAAAAATATTTGTTTCTATTTTCATATCTATATCAAAGGCCTCTTGCAGAAGCTTCACAAAGCATGACAGGTCAACAGCCCTTCAGCTATTTAAAGAATCATTTGTTTCTTTGCAAGGATAAATGTACCCAGTTTCCTCAATCCTTCCTCATAACATAGGATTATAAAATAATTCGATCGGGCAAGATTGCATTTGCATTTTTTAAAAGCCACAATGCATTTCTGACCCATATTCAGTTTATGATCAATTACAGTTCAAAGGTGCTTTTCATAAATAGCATGAGGAAGCTAGGTATCACCCATCCTTTATCTGTGTACTTGATTTCTGTTTGCTAAATTAAGAACTTTTCATTTATCCCTTTTAAATTATAATCTCTAATGTATCAAGATTATTTTAAATTTTATTTAGATTCAGGTAGTCCTCGATTTACAACCACAACTGAGCCCAAAATTTCTGTTGCTAAGCAAGGGATTTGTTAAGTGAGTTTTGCCCCATTTTACGACCTTTCTTGCCACAATTGTTAAGTGAATAACTACAGTCATTAATTTAGTAACACAGTTGTTAAGTGAAGCTGACTTTGCTTGTCAGAAGGTTGCAAAAGTTGATCGCATGACCTGGGGACACTGCAACTGTCGTAAATATGAATCAGTTGCCAAGCATTTGAATTTTGATCACATGACCCTGGGGATTCTGCAACGGTCATAAGTGTGAAAAAGAGTCATAAATCATTTTTTTCAGTGCCGTTGTAACTTTGAACAGTCAATAAATGAACAGTTGTAAGTTGAGGAATACTTATATTTAGCTCAGTGTTGTGCGATTGATATATAAGATTAAAGTAGCTTTCTTTTTTTCTTCCTATTTATTAACAAAAATATTGAAGCATATCAAGCCTAGTACCTACCGTACTTTTTGGAGTATAAGACGCACTCCCCCCCCCCCCAAAAAAAAGTGGTGAAAATTGTGGTGCGTCTTATACACCAAATGTTGCCACCCACCCACTGGCCCCCACCCTTTGGCCATTTTCAGCCTCTGCACGCCTCGTTTTAAACCCGTTCCAGGCTGTGGGGATCACTACAGCACATCGCCATTGGTCGCGCTTTCGGCCTCTGCGCATCACATTTTTGGCATCTGCATGCTCTATTTTTTGCCTCCATGCGTCGCATTTTTAGTTGGTTCCAGGCGGCGGGAACCAGCCAAAAATGCAATGCACAGAGGCCAAAAACAAGGCGTGCAGAGGCCAAAAATGCAACGCGCAGAGGCGGCGATTGGCGTCGTTGTGCTGTGGTGATCCCCACAGCCTGGAACAGGTCTAAAATGGAGCATGCAAAGGCTGAAAATGTAATGCTCAGAGGCCAAAAATGTGACACACGGAGGCAGCAATGGGCTCTGGCGATCCACGCAATAGGTGATTGGCAGTATTCCGGGAGGCGCCAATCCAAACACCAATCAGCTGCTCGTGCTGAATCAGGCTGCAATAACGTGCTGAAGCTGACCAGGCTGTTTACTGTTTGCTGCAAGGATGCTAGCCAGATGAATACCAATGGATGCTGATAGGCAGAGGCAGATTTTTTTTTTCTTGTTTTCCTCCCCAAAAACTAATGTGTGCCTTATACTCCGGAGCATCTTATACTCCGAAAAATATAGTAATTCTCTCTCTGTGTATATTTTTCTTCATTTGATGGATCACTACTGATTTATCTTTGACTTTTTGATCCATTTTGATCCACTGATTGATTGATTATATTTCTTGAGCCACTAGGATATCTGGTGCTATGCTACAGGGTGAAATATAGTAGGATAAAACTAAATAACCCAAAACGTGTGGATAATCACCTGCCTCCTGAACTTTCAAGTCTTGAAATTTTACTCCCTGCTTTATAAACTCTTGAGAAGATAGTCCCAAAGGTGCTTCTTCAAAAGGCAACAGGACCTTGTTTTTCCTTAAAGACATTTCACTTCTCGTCTAAGAAACTTCTTCAGTTCTGACTTCAGCCAGAAAATTTGCAGGAGATCTGTAAGAAATATCACTTGCTTGCGAGCAAGAACTGTGGGACCACAACATAGAAAAAGAACTAGAAAATGAAGATGTTAAAGTGCTCTGAGACTAGACTTAAATAGAATTTAAATAGACAAGCATCTGTCACCCCGCACCCCAGATTTAACAACTGTTGATAAGAAAGACAAAAAAGTCTGGATAGTAGACATTGCAATATCTGCAGATAGCAAATGGAAAAGAAAGAACTGGAGAAAATCACAAAATATAAAGACCTGCAAAAAGAAATAGAATGACTGTAGCAAACAAAAGCAAAGATAAAAACAATGTCAATAGGTGTCTTGGAAGCAATCTCAAAACTTCAACATCATTTGAACAGCGTTAGCATCGACAAAATTATCATCAGTCAGTTACAAAAGACACTTTACTTGGAAAAGCTTACATCCTGCAAAAATACCTTTAATATTATTAAGCAACATCTGCCTATCCCAAGTCCATAAGAAGGACTTGATAGGTAGATAAAAATGTCTGATCCAGTCTAAATATCTGGCTGAGTGTGTGACCAATGATACTATTTCTAATAATACCATTGGTGTTGATTCAATCACCATCAATTGCAAAAGGCAGCTTTACTTTTTTGGCTTTATTTAAAAATATTGGTTTTTAGCCTTATGGTATGCTGCCCGCAGTCATTTGTTTGTGAAAGGGTGGTCATAGAAATTTGATGAATGAATGAATGAATGATCAGTTAAGCTAATTTTTTAATACAGGTAGTTCTTGACTTGGGACCACAATTGAATCCAAATTTTCTGTTGTTAAGTGAGACATTTATTAAGTGAATCACTGCAATTGATAGATTAGTAACCTGGTTGTTAAGTGAATCCAGGTTCCCCATTGACTTTGCTTGTCAGAAAGTCAGAAAAGGTGATTGCATGACTTTGGGACACAGCAACAGTCATAAGTATGAACCAGTTGCCAAGCATCTGAATTTTGATAAATGATCATGGGGAAGCTGCATAGGTTGCAACTGTGAAAAAAGATCATGTCACTCTTTTCAGCACTTCTTTACAAAGTGATGTTGTAACTTTGAACAGTGTTGTGGCCCGCCAGCGGCCTGCGCGGATCGTGGCTGATCCTGACGAGGAGGAGGCTGGTGTGGTGTCGCGCCAGCAGCCTACGCAGCTGGCGCTCGCATTGGATAGCGAGGAGGCTGAAGAGGATGTGGTGCCAGAGGCAGAGACTCAGCCAGGGCCTTCAGAACCTCCAGAGGCTCCTTCAAGTGGAGAGAGCGAAGTGGAAGAGCCTCTCCTCAATGCTCGAGCATGCAGGACTGTCAAAAGGCAGGAGTGGCTACTCAGGAGGAGGAGGTCTCCTCGAGAGTAAGGCTTGAGGATAATTGGCCACTCCCTTAGCCTATTTAAGTCACACGCCGTTAGTAAGTTTCTTGCTAGAAACAACTTGTAATTATCATCAGAGCATTTTTGGAAAAGTCTTATCGTATCTTGTTTTCTGGGCTGGTTGCCAACCTTTGCCGGACTTTGGTTTATTCTTGCTACTTAATAAATTTGATAAGGACCTTAGTGTGTGTCAATATCCTCGGGCATCCAGAGCTGGGGCAGAACAAACAGTCCCTTAATGAACTGTTTTAAATCGAGGGCTACCTGTATTGAAGATCCATCATTTCTCGAATAGAATTGATACAGTGTATGCTGTCTACAAGACTGCAATCTAAATCACTACATTATGCAGGGGTGAAATCCAACAGGTTCTGACAGGTTCTGGAGAACCAGTAGTGGAAATTTTGAGTAGTTCAGAGAACCAGCAAATACCACCTCTGGCTGGCCTCAGAGTGGGGTGGAAATGGAGATTTTGCAATATCCTTTCCCCAGGAGTGGGGAGGGAATGGGGACATTGCAGTATCCTTCCCCTGCCACACCCACCAAGCCACACCCACCAAGCTACACCATGCCCACCAAGCCACGCTCATAGAACCAGTAGTAAAAAAAATTAGATTTCACCACTGACATTATGTTTGTTCTTATATAGAATCTAATTCTACTCCAGATTGTTTATAGAATGTAAATGGGAAGTTGGCTTTCATAAGCATAATCCTTATCTGTATGAAGATTAGCATGACCAACTACATTCCATTTACTGTGAACAAATTATTAACAAAGAACTCCTTTTTTTGTTTTCCAGGTTGCTGGAAAACTATTCAAATGTAACTGCTTGGATGACATCATATTACAAGAACTCACAAGAAACTAACTTTATAGTTACCTTTGTGCGGATGGTTTTGCTTAGCAAGCAGCCAATTTACAGCTATTTTATCTGGATTTTTAAAAGCTCCCTTGCCTTTGATTTTTATTTTAAAATATTTCATGTTTGTTTATAGTGAATAAATGTTACTCAAGGTGAGAGAGAGCATTTAATGCCAAATTAAAAGTCTTTTCAGATCTGGGCACATGAAACAGGAGGGCCTCTCAGCTGCTGTTGACACATGATGTGAGGGTCTGTCTTGTTAGATGATGTAATCAAAGATCTTAGCAACATGCCAATTTTTGCATGATGTTTTAGATTTAAAGTGGGGGTAAAGACTCCCTCGAATTGAGCTCAACCCTAGATGACTTCATGGATGCATTGAAGATGATTTCTTGGCAACACTATGGAAATGGTTACTCATTTCCTTTTTGGGGGATATTTTCTGGTCTCATATCTAAACAGATTTCAACCTGTTTAGCTCTTCTGAGATCAGATCCATTCAGTTCTGTTGCCTAGCTAGATTAAAACATCTATCAACATGGATATTACCATGACTTGGTTACCATGGCTTGGGTTTCCATTATTTACTATCTCAAAATGGGAATGGATAAAGGGCATCCTGGAAAGAATTTGGGTGGATTGAAAGTTGAGTTGACTCCTCTTATTGCTCTATATTTGTTAAAGATGGATTCAATCCAACTTGAACAAAGAGAGAAGCAACCTAGAACTAAGGAGAAATTTCCTGACAGTAAGAACAATAAAACAGTGGAACAAGTTCAGAAGTTGTGGAAGTTCCATCACTGAAGGCTTTTAAGAAGAGATTGGACAGCCACTTGTTTGAAATAGTATAAGGTCTCCTGCTTGAGCAGGGGATTGGACTAGAAGACCTCCAAAGACCCTTCCAATTTTGTTATTCTGTTATCTGTTATTGCCCTTTGCCTACAGCAGATATGTCCAGGGGTGGGCTGCTGGGGATTCGCATGGGTTTGGGAGAACCTCTAGCTAAGATTCTGTGCAGTTCGGAGAACCCCCAAATCCCACTCCTGGCTGGCCCCGTCCACCCCACCCCACCCCTCCCAGGAGTCCCCCCGTGGCCCATTTTGAATGCAGGTAAGGGCAGGGCACGCAGGGAGGCTCATGGAGGGCAAAAAATGGCCTACCGGAAGTGCAGGAAGGCCAGAAACCAGAGGACCTCCAGAGTCTGGGGAGGCTGTTTTCGCCCTCCCGGAGACTCAAAGAAAACTTCTAAAGCCTAGGGAGGGCAAAAATGCCCCCCCCCCACACCATGATGCAGGAGGCCATGACCACCATGGCCACACCCACCCAGCAACCAGGCAGAGAAACCCTTGCTAAAATTTTTGAAGCCCACCCTTGGGTATGTCCAACCCATTGCCTATGGGCCACATATAGCCCTGGACAGTTAGTAATACGACCTCCACACATCTTAAGCTTTTAATATTATTATGAACATTATTATATGATTTTAGCGATATTTATATATATACACTAACTATATTTTATATCCAATCCAAGACAATTCCTTTTCACTCAGCGTGGCCCAGGCAAGCCAAATATTTGGATACCCATTGTCTACTCTACAGACTAACAAATGGAGAGATTGTATAGAGCTATTTAATCTCCTCCAAAGTTCATGAGGGACAATTTTACATACATACAGTAAAGCTGCTATTTGAAATAGTCTTTCCCTCTTTAGATAGGCTAATTGAGATGATAAAAGTTGTAGTTCAAAATAACCCAAGGAATCTCTTTTCCTTAAAGATATCGGGACAGACGCTTTCTAAAAATCTGTTTCTATATTTATATACTTTCATTTTTTAATGTGTTCATCCATTGCTGGTGGGAATGGACTGAACCACTAATACAGGTAAAATAAAGGTTCTGCCCACCAAACTGAAGAATTATTTCACCAAAATTAAAACAGAGATTTCTAGATCTTGGGGGAGGGGGAATATATTTCCTCTATAATATAAACATGATTTATGAAGCCTACAATCACAATTGATGTTGATGGTCATCAGCTCTGAATAATACATGAAAAACAGATCTTTTAATATGCATTAGCCACCTAAACAATACCTTTATGTATATGTGAAATTCTTATTCTCTGAGAATTAAAATGTTTGCACACACACATGTAATATAAAAAAAAGATGAACGAATGGCTGGTTGTAGAACATAATATACCTATATAAAATCATGCCTGGTGTGGGAAAAAGAGATAGGGAAAAAGATTTTCTTCATCTGTTAGACTGTAAATCTTTGGCCACATAAAGAAATCAATAGGGTGTAGATCTGGGATAGATAAAAGGTGGAAGTACTTCCCACTATAAATGCTTCTTGCAGACTTTACTATTGTACTCATAAATTGAGGCGATGGCTTTAGAAAGGCTCACCTCACCTTTCTTAATTTGGTGCCTCCAAATGAGTTGAATCTGGAATTTGTAATCAACATAACCGGAGTGCATCAGGTTGGGAAAATATGGCAAATTCGTACTGTGTTTCCCCAAAAATAAGACTGGGTCTTATATTAATTTTTGCTCCAAAAGACACATTAGGGCTTATTTTCCAGTTAGATCTTATTTTGGGGGAAATACGGTACTAAATGTGTCTGTCTGGCTGACGATCTTTACTGGGGCTTATTTTGGGGGTAGGGCTTATATTACGACCATCCTGAAAAATCATACTAGGGCTTATTTTCTGGTTGAGTCTTATTTTAGGGGAAACAGGGTAGAAGGAAAGAAAGTTTATTAACAGCTTTAGCAAGGTTAACCTCAGAATAACAGAACAGAATAACAGAGTTGGAAGAGACCTTGGAAGTTTTCTAGTCCAACCCCCTGCTCAGTCAGGAAACCCTATATCATTTCAGACAAATGGTTGTCCAATCTCTTCTTAAAAACTTCCAGTGTTGGAGCATTCACAACTTCTGGAGGCAAGTCATTCCACTGATTAATTAATCTCCAATAAATTATTGTGAGAGTTCAGGATACAGCATTTCTGAATCCCAAAAGTTGGTGCATATCAAGTTTTCATGGCTTCTCTTGGATCCAGAATACAGATCTAAAGGGATTGTTGTTTAGTCTGGTCCAGTGCATTCTTAAGGGAACACTAGATTGTGCAGGCAAGTAATATGCATAGCCAGCTGCTGTGACAGAATTCTCAGAACTATTTGGCTGAATGCTATTGGAAACAAGCTACAGTACTTGTTTCAGATGATCTTAGGAGTCAGTTCTTACCATGAAAATAGCATGTGGTGTGCGGATTTCACACAGCATCCTTTTGCAAGCAAGGACCTAGAAAAATATAGTGAAATAACTAAGTTATGTCATAAAACATAGGCATTCTGTCATTCTGTACTGCCTATGATTTTTCTGCTTCTTTATTACACACAGAAGGCATACATACAAATACAGACCCACAGAGCTCCTACAGGAAGATCCAGATAAATGAAATAATATAAATATAAATCATTTTTTCATAATTACTTGGTGTTTGTTTCTCTTTTTCTAAAAAAAAAAAGAGCTAAACAAAATAGACATATAATATCAGCTGTAAGAAAGCCCTTTATGGAAATAGAAATTGTCAGGCTAATGAGACAGATAAGATCGTTTTGGCGAAGAAAGTAGCTGCAAGAGGAAATGTATATTGTTCTAAGCCTCAATTAATTTAATCCAGTCTATCACCAGAAACAAATGATTGTGTCAGACAAAACAAAAGCTCAGCAAAAGGTTGGGGAGAAGAGAGAGGAAAATGAAAGGAGTGGGGGAGAACAAAGTTAATGACTCCCGATTAGCAGTTCAAAGCCCATCTGTTTATTTAGGCTGTTCACAGAGATCCATTTCTCCCAAAATAGAAGATGAATAATTGAAGATTGGATCCTGTCATGCTTTTGATAATGGTCAGCTGATGGTAGGCAAGAGCTGATAAGCAATACAAGATGCTTTGTGTATTTGGAAAGGAAGGAGGCAAGGAGACTTTTGAGGAAGTGTCAGTATAAATTAGTGCCATACAGAAAAATATTCCCATATTTTTCCCTCGCTGTCTCTCATTCATATGTTAGAAGGTTTATTTCAAAGAAGGAGAATATGTTCAGAGAAGCCTCCCTTTCATATTAGGAATGAGATCTTCATCTATTTAGTTATGGTGGGCATGGCATAGTATACATAATCATCATCACTACAATCATTTACAGCAGCCCATGCATCAATTAAGTATCACAAAAAAGTGATCAAGATGTTTATTCATTTATTAGATTTTTATCCCATCTTTATTATTTTATAAGTACTGTAACTCCTATTTTCTCCACAGCAACAAGCCTGTGAGGCAGGGGTGGGTTCTACTTACCTTTACTACTGGTTCACAATGGGAACTTCTGCGCATGCGCAGATCCTCCATTATGACGTCCGGGAGGGTGGGCGGAGCCTCCCGCCCCTTTTACTACCGGTTCGCAAGAACCGGACAGAACCAGTAACAACCCACCACTGTTGTGAGGTGGATTGGGCTGAAAAAGAGTGACTGGCCCAAAGTCACCCAGCCAACTTTCATGCATAAGGCAAGAATAGAACTCACAGTCTCCTGGCTTTTGGTCCAGCATCTTAACCACTAAACCAAGCTGTCCCCATGTCCTTCTTCAGGGACTAGGGGTATTATCTAAATTAGGCAGCAATTCAATAACTGTTTTTTCATCTTAGACCTTCAAAATAAGAAATATCAAAATAGGCAGTAATTAGAACACATTTTTAAAAGGCTGTATTAGTTCAAGATTTAAAACACTGTTAAAATCACAATTTTAACAATAAAACAGGCTTTTCAATTTATGTGGTGCCATAAATTATTAAACATTCAAACAAGACTGATCCTTTCACATCATCTTGATATCACAAAGTCAGGAAGGCGCTCAAATTAATATAATTTAATGAACATTCAATGGAAACCCTTAAGAAACGCAGTTATATTGGAAAATAAGGATGACTGGAAAAGTGTCTTCTGTATAAAGATTTTCTTTTGAGATGGATGGCATTTTCTGATAATAAATGGTTGGAAAATGCAGTCCTGGTTGTTTTACTTAGATCATCGAAGTCATAAAGAGAAATAGCTTAATATTTGCCTTGAATGTGGAAGTTGAATGTATGAATAAAGAGATATTGTTTCTCTTCTTTAATCCTCTACCCCATTTTTAATAGTTTCATGTAATATAGCATAGTATATTATATTATATATATATTATAACAAGTTAGAGCATTCAACATTGTTTTAAAGATTTTACTTGTGAGAGCTATTTACTACAATCCTGAAGTCACACTTTTATCTAGAACTGGATTGATGCAACAGATTTGTGCTTAGAGTCCTATGGAACTAAATTGACATGTATGTATGCATGGAGGGGACCTTGAGCACAATCACTTTCTCCTCAAATACCATAGGTGGGCAGAAATGACTGGACAAGCAGTCCCTTGGATATCCAGCTCTTATGAGCTTTATAAGCAAGAACTAGTACCTTGAATTGCACCCAGAAGCCAAATGGCAGCCAACGCAGGTCTTGTAGCAATGGTGACACATGGGCATATCGAGAAGCCCCAATTACTACTTGTGCTGCCTAATTTTGAACTAGCCATAAATTCCGACAGGTCTTCAAGGGCAGACCCATGTAGAGTGCATTGCAATAATCCAACTGTGATGTAACCAGGGCACTGAGGGAAGGATGCAACTGGCACACAAAATGAACCCATGCAAAGGCGCTCCTGGCCACAGCTGCAACCCAGCTGCAAGACCAGAAGGACCCCCATTTACACCAGTCTTGAATGAGGGAATGCAGCCCCATTCAAGACCAAAGATGGTGATATCCCCAACCCAGGAGGTCCAAGTAGACTCAGCCCATCAATCAGTCTAGAGTTAGGATTTAGCCAAAGTTTATTCTGCCACATTCAGACCTGAACAGCCTTCAGATAATGTATATATTTGATATTTGACAAATTCACATGTGCCATGTGTGCTGAGATCTAGAGCTGGGTATCATCTGCATAGTGATGATATCACAACTCAAACTGGCAGATAATTACTCACCCAGTAGTTTCATGTAGATGAAGGAGGAGGGACAGCATCAAGCCCTGAAGCACCCCACATGTGAAGGCCATGGATGTGGACTCTCTACCCCCATTAACATTGATTGGAATTGAATGCTGAGAAAGGAGCTGAACCATTGAGGTATTGTGCTTCCCATTTCCAAATCCTGCAGCCAGCCCAGAAGGAAACCATGGTTGACAGCATCACAAGCTGCTGAGAGATCAAGGTGCAGTAAGGTAGATGCACTATCTCTATCCCATTTTCAACAAAGATCATCAATTTGCATGATCAATATTTTCTCTGTATCATACCCGGACCTGAAAACAAACTGAAAGGATTCAGATAATCCATTTCCTCCAAGGTCCTTTGTAGGTATCGTCCAACCACCTTTTCCACAATCTTCTCTAAAACAAAAAGATTAGAAACTGGCCAATAATTCTCCAACAGGGAAGGTTCCAGAGAAAGGTAAGGATGTTTTTGCATCAGTTACAGAGGTAATTTAGAAAGGAATCAAGAAAAATTTAAGATACAGGTTAAATTCCTCACTGGCTGCTTAAATCCTGGGATTTGTAGTATACAGCAATTATAGTTAAGATATAAATATAAATGATATATTTTTCCCTGCTCTGTCTGGACCAGTTGGCAGTCTGGAAAACGCAATTCATGGTCAATTTATGTGAGCATACAAAGTGCTATCAATAAAGGAGAATATTTGTAGCTCAGGGTTGAAATGAGGGGTCCTTGGTGCTCTCTGAGATTGATTGTTTTCTTGCAGACATTTCATTACCCAAACTCATAACATCATGGGTGCCCTTCACAAAGTGCTATCCCTGTCAGATATGGTCAAGATGTTTCTCTCCCTCTGCATGGGTAGGACTGCTTCCCAGAACCAGAAAAGAGGGAATATTTGGCATAACTGTAGGGTGTGCGACAATCTGGAGCAAGCTAAATAACACCCTGCTTCAGAATGACTGGAAGATGTCCAGCACTCAGCAGTAATACCTCTGCCACCTCCGTTAGTAAGGTAAGCTTTAAAACAATCTCTAGAACAGCTTAACCGTAGCAACATGCTGGCTGAGAAATTCTAGGTGGTGAAGTCCATACAGCTTAAAGTTGCCAAGATTGAGAAGCACTGCTCTAGAGAAATTCATCCCAACTTTTCAAGCATCTTTAGAATAAAGTACAAAACCAGAATTCTTTCTTTGGGTGAAGATTTCTAAAAAGTTGCCTCTTGGAATTAAGATAGCTCATCACTTCTCTCAATGGAAATTTTCAAAATACTTTGGTATATGCATGATTTTACTGGCAGTCACACGGGTTATGGTTTTTATATTATGGTATTAATATACAGCCTGTTCTTACACCCACAACTCATTTAACTAAGTTGGTCAGGAAATTAATATGTTGAAGGAACACCAAAATAGGGCGAATTAATCTAAACCTCCAGGAGAATAGATATAACTCTAAACAGTACCTGACCTCTGGAACATCATCCCTCTAAGGCAGTGATGGCTAACCTTTTTGCCATCGCGTGCCAAAAGCGGGGGCAGCAGGGGGTCAGGCATGCACGTGCCCACACCCATAATTCTATGTACTCTGCCCCCCACGCATGCGCATGTGACCCCCTGCTCCCCCCACTTTTGGCACAGGATAGCACGGTGGGCCCAGTAGGCCTGTTTTTCGCTCTCCCCAGGCTCCAGAGCCTTTCTAGGAGCCTGGGGAGGGCGAAAACAGCCTTCTTCACTCCCCCAGAGGCCCTCCAGAGGCCAGAAACAGCGTGTTTTCTGACTTCCAGAAGGCCCAGAAGGCCCAAAAATCCACTGGCCGGCGCACGCATGCATGCTGGAGCTCAGCTCACGTGCCCACCAATATGGCTCCACATGCCACCTGTGGCACGCATGCCATAGGTTCGCCACCATGGCTCTAAAGTGAGGTTGGCCCAAACCCTTACTGCCTTCTAGAAAGCCCTTAAAACATAATTTTAAGCAATTCTGTGGATCCCCTAGTAGTAGGGATCCTGCACATTGGTTGTATTTGTAAAATCTTTCTTCTCTTGTCTTGTTGATTTATTTTATCGTATTTAATGAGTTTGTAAAATGTTTTAATTTCTAGTTCTATTGTACGCCATCTAGAGTCACTTCATGTGAGAAGGGCAGCCATATAAATTACAAATAAATAAATAGATACAATTAGTTCTTCCTGGAGACATCCTGGAGGGGAATGACAGGAAAATTGAGATGCAGCTGTAACCAACAATCAAAAATACCACAGAAATAACACAGGGATACGGATTCTCTGATATTAAAGAGACTAGGGCTTTTCAGAGTTTATCAAATATAATAAAGCATGGTTATTGGATTACACAAAATTCTCATTACAGAACATGATTCATCAAAAGCTCTACATAATTCAGACTAGTTGCAAAAAAATTTGAGGATAAGAGGTTATGAGGTAATAAATAAATATGTAAAATTTATTCTAAATTCTAAGCTTTACTTTGATAACAGACTTCAAGAGTTCTTAATCTTTTTTGGGCCATGAAGTCCTTGAACATCTGGTGAAACCCACAGTCTCCTTCTCAGAAAAATGCAATATTATTCTATATGTTTATTAATCTAGTAAATCAATAACAAGACAATACCCATTTTAGGGGCACAATAATTTCAGGTAGTGAGATTTACTGAACTGAACAAATAATCCAGGAGTCTAGAGACCATAAATTGTTGTCTACAACCATTATTAAAGGAAAAGCTAAATTTCATTAAAGTTGGGTAATAAAGTAATTTATTTCTCGACTGAAGTTCATGGACCTCCTGAAATCTATTCACGGACCCCAAGTTTAAGAAACCCTGGCAAAGCTGAAATAGCATGTTTAGCTTCAGGGATTATAGAGCTATAAATTTAAAATCTGATAAGTTTTGACTCTCCAGTAAAAACTTGGCTATATTGCTCTGATCCCTGAGCATTCATTTCTCAGCAGCTGCCATCATATTGTGTTGGATAATCACAATCTATCCAAATTTCAGTTTCAACATCTTCTTGTCTATCCCAGGCAAAATTGTGTCTCCTCAGGTTCATCTGCGAAATCCAGTATTGTGAAAAGAAGCACACAGTGAAACAAAGAGATGTTTCTTGCACAAAACAAGGATCCAAAGGCACAAATGCTTTTGTGGTGCAAGTTTGAACAGTGCTTTATCTTAGAACAAAAGCATAGCATGAAAAGCAAAGTGTTACACAGTCTGACATCCCCTAATTTGTTGCCTTCAGACGCAACGGGAGATTTCTCAACTTGTATGACCCAAGCCTATAATGACTAGGGAATTTGGCATCCCTAACCTGGAGGATGCCAAGTTCAAGACTGAATGGGACAATCCTTTTTGAATCATTGTTAGCTCTATAATCTAAAGTCCTTGCTTAATGACTGGTTGTTTTATGACCATTCAAAGTTACAACAGCCATGGAATGGGTGTTGTATGGTTTGTAATGCACCCCCAGCCATTGTAAATAGTTGCTCTGCTCCCTCCCCAGGGTCACATGACCACATGTTCGGTGGATCAGCTTTATGACAGGTCATGGCGTTCAGAGGTCATGTGATAGCAATTTGTGGCGCTTTTTTTCTGGCAAAAAAAAAAAAGCCCATTCAAATGAAAGGGTTTGTTTAATAATCGCTGTATTTGCTTGACCACTGGGGAAAAGGCCAGAAAATTACTCTCAGTCACATGGTTGCCTTGATTTACAGCCTCAATGGCTTATGACTGTAATTCTGGGCTCAATTAGGGTCGTAAGTCAAGACTACCTCTATGCCTCAGGCCTTTGTCAATTGCTCTGTCAATTGTCAGGTGCAAAGAGATGAAACAGTTGACCTTAGGAGTAAATACAGGTAGTCCTAGACTTAAAAAATTTATTTAGTGACCGTTCAAAGTTAAAACAGCACTGAAAAAAGTTATCTATGACCATTTTTCACACTGATGACCACTGTAGCATCCCCGTGATCATGTGATCAAAATTCAAATGCTTGGCAACTGGCTCATACTTATAACCATTGCCTGTGTCCCAAGGTCATGTGATCACCTTTTGCAACCTTTTGACAAGCAAAATCAATGGGAAAGTCAGATTCACTTAACTGTGTTATCAACGTATCAACTGCAGTGATTCACTTAACAACCGTGGCAAGAAAGGTTGTAAAATGGGGCAAATTTCACTTAACAAATGTCTCACTTAACAACAGAAGTTTCACACTCAGTTGTGGTCATAAGTCGAGGACTACCTGTAATGCAACAAGGGTACTAGCCTGCCCACCCGCCCTGGCGCTATCCCATCCTATATCGCCATGTTTTTGAAGCCACACCCATGTGCGGAAGGCCTCACGCTCTCACATTTTCGGTGCTGCGTGAACCAGTTGTTACAACCCACAGCAGCCCACCACTGAGTAACCTCCATTAGGATCATCTATAACTGAAGCGGAGAAGAAGAAAGAGGGGAAATAGAGAGGGGAGAGGAGAAGGAGAGAGGGAAGTAGAGGAAAAAAGAGGAGAAGGAAGGAGGGAAGTAGAGAGAAAGAGAGGGGAGAAGGGAAGAGAGGGAGGAGAAAGAAGAGGAAAGAAGATGGATTGTTGTAAAATTGGGAAATATGGTATACAGGTGAAAAGAAAACAGACAGACAATTTCATATTTTTCTACTTGAGGGTTATACTACTGAAATTATAATGAAAGATAATACGGTGGACGTTAAAGCATATCGGTTTAGGTGTTATTGCGTACTTGTTAATATTTATACGAAAATAATTTTTTGTGTAAAAGATAAGGGTAAATAATATGGAATAAGAAAAATGGAATGTAATAATTATGAATATGTTTATCTGTATTGAAAAGTATGATACTCAAAACACCACACCATCCACATAATGATATATATAATTTTTTTAAAAAAATAAAAACTTGATGGGAGAGGATCATCTATAGCTGGGATTCTAAATTTGCTATCCAAGATTGCCAAATGATAGGGCTTAGTAGATTTCAGAATCCTGGCTCCACCTGTCTTTTGTGGTAATTAATTTGTAAATACGGACAACTGGTTTGCTGTGAAGCAGAACTTCAATCCTCAGTGTCATCTCTATCCAAAAATACCTCTTGAGCCCCAAATGGTCTTCCCAAGCTTTCTTAGAAGGTAACAGTGATAGGGGGTTGCAATCAAACATTTCATTTGGGAGTGCATCTTCCTATAGAGAAAAAGGGTGGCGTGAAAGAGGGATAGTAGAGAATTTCTTCTGAGGGGCCAAACAAAAAAACCTGATGAGATGGCAGAAAATATTCTGCTTTGTGCTTTGTAATTTATTGTGTCCCCCAACATAGCCATTATTTCCATAGGTATGTCCCCTCCCCCAATGGCCATTTTCCAACATTCCAGCATGTTCACCCAAATACAAATGTGTTCATCAAAGGTTGGGATATTCTGGTCTATAAAAGGACAGAACAGTGTGTTGACTTTTTCTTATCCTTCCTTTTAGCCTCTATTCCAGAGGTCTTCAAACTTGGCAGCTTTAAGACTTGTGGACTTCAACTCCCAGAATTCTCCAGCCAGCTATGCTGGAATTGAAGTCCACAAGACTTAAAGCTGCCAAGTTTGAAGACCTCTGCTTTATTCTCTTCCTAACTCAGTCATTGTTGCAGAAATGCTTTGCTTCTTTCCTTTTTCTGAAAAGAAATGTGATCTCTCTGTTCCTCATTCAGCATTGTCCTGACACTTCACCCTCTGCTGCTACCTCTGCCCAGTGTAGAAAGTTAGCACCCACTCCTCTCCTAGAAGAATGAAATATTTTGAGAAATATTTTAAAAAGGCAGAATATTATATTTCCCTGGATGAGAAATTGAGAAACATGCTCTTGGAGACAGAAAGCACCTTTCTTGATGGCCCTCAGCAGAGGTCAGCACTTCATTCATTCATTCATTTTTTCATTTATTGGATTTATATACCGCCCTACTACCGAAGGATTCAGGGCGGTGAACAGCCACAGAATAAAACACATAAATACAAAATTTAAAAACCGAATAAAACCGAATTAAACAACTTGGCCGAGACAAATTTAAAACACCCAATAATTTAAAAAACAAATTAAAATTTACATTTTAAAGGGGAAAGATTTATCTTAAGAGATAAAGAGCTTATTGAGATCTAGGTAGCTCTATTCCCAAGCAAATTCCCTGCAGCGAGGTCTGAACAAAGGTAGAATTGGCCCTCAGCCACAATAGGAATCGCCCAACAAGTCCCTTCATTGCATCAACCAAACTTAGCTCAGACAAACTGCTAGGATTTGTACATGGTCCTACAGGAGTCTGACAACAGCCAATAGAATACATGTTTTTGCACAGGAACAGGAAGTTCAAGTGCAAAGCCCAAGGGAAGGTATTTTAACTCCATGTGGTCAGCTGCCCAGAACCAAGTGCTTGGTGGTTCTGCTTCACTATTAAACCCTCTTTCCAATCAGCCTCCATGTTTCCAGTGTCTTTCTCCCAGCTTGGAACTGAACCAGATGGATATTTCTTCCCAGTGATTTCAGAGCATTGGGAAAGCCAAATGTGTTTACAGGAGCCAGAATATTCTTGCAGATGCAGAATATCGGATAACCCATATCTATAATAGGTGAGGCATAAAGAAGGAGATGGCTAACTGAGGGCCATTGAGTCAAAAAGATTAATGGTAAACCTCTAAGCCATCCCTCTGCAGGAAGGGTGCTTCCAATAAAGAGATTCCTGTTTAAGCCATACTGGATCCTTTTCACTAATGCATCTTCCAGAATTACATTCCTGATCTATTTCTATGAAATGCAAACACAGAGATAGATGCAAAGGCCAAAGCAGATGGATCAGCTCAACACAAATCAATTTCACTTGTGGTCATTGTAAGCTTTTTGTCTTTTCACTTCTGTAGCCCAAGATACAATACCTACTTTGGAGAACTTAAAGAATATTACAGCTGTATCTCTTCAGACAGTCTCTCTGCCTGTGCTAACTTAAACCCTTCACAGATTAACGTCTCCATGGTATTTTGCAAGGAGCCTTCTGTCTTTCAGAAATTTACTTTTAAAAAAAAAACCACATCTGTAAAATTAGGAACTTCATGGAGATTCCTCATATCATGTGAATACTTCGACTTACAAATGGAAAGTTAGTGGTGGAAGATAAAGACCAACTTTAGTGCATCACACATTATACAAGAGAATTATGCAATTCTTTTTGTTTTGGCAACAGGTCATGTGAATCACAACCTCCAATCAGCAGTTTTGAATGCATTGTTTTACTTTGATGAAGGAAGCAGACTTCTGAGCCAAGCAAAAGTTTGTTTCCAACTAAGGGAAGCCATCAGAAGAGGTGAGGTACAAAGCATCATATCAAGAAGTGTGTTAAACCCATACCTCAGAGAGGCAGAGAGTTCTACTTCCACAATATGAAGCATCTCATTCCATTAATTATCAATTCCTATCACATAAATACCACAGGTTTCAACAGAGCCACTCAAAGAATACTACTGCCTGATTTGAAGAATAAGGTTCCACCCTACCCTTGTATTTCAGGAATCTCCAACCTTGGCAACTTTAAGACTTGTGGACTTCAACTCCCAGATTTCTTCAGCCAGCCATGCTGAGGGATTCTGGGACTTGAAGTCCACAAGTCTTAAAGTTGGTGAACTTGGAGACCCCTGCATTTCATATATATGTGTGTTTTCGGCTTCGTGCTCCTAGAAGCACAAAGCTAAAAACACCAGCCTGAAGATGACGAATGAGTCTTCATCGAAATGTCGCCAAGACACTTCCAATTTTACACGGGAGAAAACCTGAATAATCAAAGACATATATATATATATATATATATATATATATATATATATATATATATATATATATATATATGTTTTCTGAGGTTTTCGCGGGTGTTTGTATGTAGGTCTTTGGTTATTCGGGTTTTCTCCCGCGTAAAATTGGAAGTGTCTTGCTGACATTTCGACGAAGTCTCATTCGTTATCTTCAGGCTGGTGTTTTCGGCTTCGTGCTTCTAGGAGCAATGTGTGATCGCAGCTGTTTCTTCCTTTTAACTGCCAGTGGGGGTGTGAACTGATTGGGTGGGAGCTTGGCTGTGTTCTGATTGGGTGGAGGTGTGTTCTGATTGGTTGGTGGTTTGGCTGGGCTCTGATTGGATGGGGGGTTGGATATATATATATATACATATACATATACATATACATATACATATACATATACATATACATATACATATACATATACATATACATATACATATACATATACATATATATATATATATATATATATATATATATATATATATATATATATATATATCCAAACTAATTGTACTTTCTTTCAGCTCCATCAATGTTCTCCATTACAATGAAAACATAATACTGCTTATCTCAGGAGTAACAGCACCTAGCTAACTTTGACTGAATTTAGAAGCTAAGCAAAGTTATTTCTGGTTAGTACTTCAATGGAAGGCCACCAGGGAATTCCAGAGCTGCATAGACTAAGAAGTTGAAAAATATCCCAGAAGAACCACTGCCTTTTTGCTGCTAATACTGCCATAGCACCATTCATGTAATCAGCTAACCCTGGATTCAGTTTGAGAATACTTCTACTCTGAATGAAGCTTAAGGGATAGCAGTTAGACTTATACAGTGCTTCATAGTGCTTTACAGCATTCTCTCTGGTTTACAGAGTCAGGACATTGCCCCTAATAATCTGGGTCTTCATTTTACCGACCTTAGAAGGATGACAGCTGAGTCAACCTTGAGCAGTTCAGGATTGAACTCTTGGCAGTGGGCAAAGTCGGCTTGCAATACTGCATTGTAACCACTGCACCACCACAGCTCTTGTAGAATCTGTCCCAAGCACGCATGGCTCTTGGGAATTTCTGCAGCAAAATGCTCTAATTCCAAGAAACTTCTAAAAAAATAAATCTGAGTATGACCATGATGATGACGATGCAACTCGAAGTGTGCCTGAGGGAAGTCCTGTCTTAGCACTTGGCCACCACAAGTGCCCTGGCAAGAGTGATGTTGAGCTGGCCATGCCCCCTGGCCATGCCCCCCCCCGGTCAAATACAACCCTGATGTGGGCTTCAATGAAATTGAGTTTGACACCCTCTCCTACTCCATAAAGAAAAGGGTTTCAGTTAATAAGATGGAACCATTGCTAGATCACACATGACTTAAGGACTGGAATCAGGTTGAAGATTTTACAGTGATGTGACCACTTAACAAGAATACCTTCAGCAACTCAAATGGCTGCTGGTTAAACATGAATACAAGAACTGTTGTCAGTTAAGGATTCATCTAGCTCTGTTTCCATCTTCAACACTTGCCAGTCGAGTGCGTCTGGAAAACTTAAGATAGGACATGATGATCACGAGAGTCCTCTGGTTTATTCCCAGTTTCTGATACTGAAATGTATTCTGGATCTGAGAATGACTGGGTATTCATTTTAGTGATGCTGGCTAACAGCTGGTGTAGATTTATCTTTCCTCAATTTATCTTAGCCTTCTTGAAAAGACAGTGAGCAGCAAAATTAGATGTTCAACAGCAGATACGTGACTGGGAATAAGATCAGTGCCAAGGCCTTGTAAAGTGGAGAAAAGAACAATGGAATATGCAATGCAGGGTGGGGGGTGGGTGGATTTGCAAGTAGCATGCACTTTGTCTGGTATCCATACATCTCCCATATTGTGCTACTTCCCCCTCCCCCAGATAAGATTATGGCAGCGAAAAGTAGAGTCGTTGCCCCCTAAACACACATGCACACATTGACCATTTTTAAATAATGACCAGGATTTGATAAAGCAAACCTTTTCATTCACAGTGCCCTACATTAATTATGAGGAAGCGAGGGGGACTGTGCCAAGCCCACCCTAAATTTGACATTTATTCCTGTCTTACTTTGAGTACATTTTAGACTAATTAGAATGAGTTTTCTGAATTTCCACTTGATTGCAAAGCCACATCCCTGGAAGGAAAAGGGAATAAAGGTGCAGCAGCTGGTCATATTTAAGCTCAGTGTTGCCTCGTCCCCTTGATCTCAAACACCAGGGAAGGAGAGCTAAGATCCAGCCTCCAGTGCCAAGCCATTAGAGAACATACTGTAATTCCATAATGCAAACCAGAATGACTCCTTAACTGGGCCGAGCTGAGATGAGAATTTCTGACATAATCCATTTACATGTTTTATGGTAATCACTTCCATCTTTGGGACACATGCAAACAATGCCCCTATTAGACATTGAAGTTTGGCAGAAAGACAGATGTTCAAAACTGCTGGATGCCCAGTAGAATGCGGAGACTGGATAGATGGGAGGAACAGGAGATTATTTCAAGCAGGCAGTGTCCCAAAGCTATTACACAATGTAAATGAGTTAAGCTCTGTTTTCAGCAGGGCTGTGTCCAGAGCAAAGAACACGCATGAGCTCTGCCACATCAGACCCAAAGTCCATTTCAACCGGAATTCTACTTTGAAAAGTCATCTTGTAGTAATGTCACCATGCTAAGGTTACATTATTATTATCAGCTGGAGCAAAACTCTAGACATTGTGCTTTTTCCATATCTGCCCAATGTTATTCTGGCAAAATACATCCTGCCTGGTTGGTTTGCAACTAAGGAAAGATTGATGTTCCTATAAAGAAACACATGCTTTACAAGCGGGTTCTGAAGGCAAAAGCTATTTCCTATTGTTTATTCTAGTATATAGTGCAAATGAGCATGGAATTTTCATTTGAGGACCAAGGTTAAAGAACAGGTGACTGACCCATCCCCCCATTTCAGAAACTTTCCATCTCTGTAGTCCTGTACATTGTGTGGGTGAGCTTTACTGTATATTTTTCTCCATCCTTGACCTCCTGGTCCATAAAAATCAATGGATAAAACCAGGGGTGAAATCCAGCAGGTTCTGACAGGTTCTGGAGAACTGGTAGCGGAAATTCTGAGTAGTTCGGAGAAACGGCAAATATCACCTCTGGCTGGCCCCAGAGTGGGGTGGGAATGGGGATTTTGCAGTATCCTTCCCCTGGTGTGGGGTGGGAATGGAGATTTTGCAGTATCCTTCCCCTGACACACCCACCAAGCCACACCCACCAAGCCACACCATGCCCCCAAGCCACACCCACAGAACCAGTAGTAAAAAAAATTGGATTTCACCACTGGATAAACCCAAATCTTAAAGAGAAGTTCCCTTTGCCCATTTTCTCATCCTCATTGATGGATCTGTATAATCTACCCTGCAAACCAGCACATTACAAGAAAAACAAAGAGAACCTCATTCTATTTCACACTGAAGCTGGATGTGGAGAAGGAATATCCGATCTGTTGATCAAGCCCCTGAGGACAGATGCTAGAAATCAGTGACATTATTTTCCATCCTTCGGAAATGGAAAACACACAAAATAATGCATGCCTTCCAATAGCTTTAACATAACACAATTAAAAGATAAAACATCCTATCCAAAAAGTGGAAAAGTTGAAAAATGTTTGTCAGTAAACATGATGTTGATTGTCCATATGAGTTTGCAGAGACATTGTGTAATTTCAGCCTTAATTTCTCCTCCTTCTTCCCTAAATCTGGACCATGCTGACTGGGCAATTCTGAGAGATGAAGGCTATAGATCTGGCAGGGAAAGTCTTTCTAAATTAGGAGACCTTGAGCTTTTGTTTTTCCTGTTAGAGGACAAAGCCAGTAAGAACATGTTGTATACTGTTCCTTTCTCTATTATTTTCTCCTGGAAAATGAAAGACAGGCCATCACCCCACCAACCTTGCTGAGAAGTCCTACAAATCTTATTAGAACTCTGGCTTCCTTTGAAATGTCTCCAGATGTCTAAGCTCAAAAGGAATACCCAGATTTTCCTGGAATTTATAATAACTTCCATTCTGAGAATAACAGTTGTGGAATACCTGAACATTACAGACACAATGTTCAACAAAATGAAGAACAAAACAGCAACCTCATACTGATAACAAATTATTATTTGGGTAGCAATCCAGCACATTTAGTATACCACTGATCTAGCAAACTGAAGCCGAAGCCTGAAGGCTAAAGATCCATGCATCTTGATGTGCCAACATCCTAATAGAATTAGGAAGTCCTTGCCCCTAGATATATAATCTAGGCATATAATTGCATAAAGAAAGATTTTGTTGGGATTTCTATCTAAATATAGCTAATCAAGAATAGTAGGGCATTACATTTTCTTTCTGGTGTCTACCAACACAACACAATCGGAAATAATATTGTTTGTACATGAAGTACTAGAGGACAAAAGATGCTATGCTCCTAACAAGATGACAATTACAGAGACAGGGCAGACTTCCCCAGCTCACTGGAATACAATATCTAATATCCCCACTTCGTGTAGGAATTGGCCACGTTGCCTAAGGATGATGGGGATTGTGTTGTAATATCAGGAGGGGTAGATTGGAAGAGATTGCCCAAGCTGATGAAGACTGTCATACAAAAACAAAACCAGGAAAATTTCTACTAGAACAATTGTTTGGGGATCAATTCATCATGTGGTTCATCATGTGATCATTACTCCAACACAATACTTCAGGAGTACCTAATCAGGAGAACTAACCTGTTTCCTAATCAATTAGTTATTTATTTTTAAATCCCCGTTCTCTGGTATGTCCCACCATTTGCATTATTCAAAGTTATTCATAATAACTTTGCATTTGGGAACTATCTGTGAATGTTCAGTGTGCCTCATGTTAATATAATTGAAAGTGAACTGTCATAGAGAACATTTATTACAAAAATAAACAGAGACTAGTCCCATGTTAAGTCTAAGATGGGTTCAACCATGCAAATAGTCTTCCAAAGATCTATTGGGTTATTGTATGTACACACGCATGTGCACGCACACACACACAATAACCTAATAGATCTTTATATAAGTTATAAATACACAATAACCCAACAGATATAAAGTTATTGTTGCCTTGCCTTTCCACGCTGACCATATTGCTTATTGCTGTGATCGGTTTCAGAGGAGTCTCCAACAATAAGGTTGCATTGAGAAGATACTACAAGGTTGAAATGTGACCCATCAGAAGCTAAGTTCAGGAAATTCAAGAACAATGCAAAGGGAAAGATAAAAGCAATTCAACCTGTGAAGCATCTCCCCAATGGGCCACTCAGTCGGCTTCCCTCATTCCTTATGGAACAATAGGAGATGCAGGCCATTCACCACTTAAAAGGATAGTAGTGTACCTGACATGGGATTGTGTATCTTTCTGAAATACAAGAGAGGTTTGGGGTACTCGGGATAGACTTTTGGAGAGTCCTACAATTGAGTCATTGTTTGGATGAGAATGGCCATTTCTGTATTCAGTAGAACATGTACATCTCACTGCCCAATGGGAATTGCTGTCAGTATTTCACTTTTATGTTTGCCTCTCCATTGATCAGAAAGAGCCATGGGGTGACTGGAGCCTCCGAAGATGCAAGGCTCAGTTGTCCATAAACAGAACTGGGCATGTTCATTCATAAAACTTTGCAATGTTTGGGACACCATTGCTGTAAGAAAATCGAAGATTTATGTCGAAAGGAAGCTATTCAGAAAGGCTTGTGATCTGAGAAGTTTCAACAATTCAGTTTTGTGGGAATGATACATAGATGAGAATTCCAAAAGTGCGCTTAAGTTCTGATGTACATGGAAGATTTTATGAAATCAAGACAGAACACGAAAGGCTCCTGGTTTTCCTCTCCTGTCCCTGTCCCCAGCTTTGATCATCATTATGCCAAATTGAAACTCATAGGCATTGTAGTCTTTCTTTCAGGGGTGCAGATTCTGAATGTCAGGCAAAATAATGTAACATTTTCATTTTTCTCATATCTTTCTCAATGATCCTAATTAAGCTAGAGTTCAAGATATATTAAATTGGAAAAATGTAAATATCCACATTGCCGGTCACTAGGAATTCTAACTGCTAGTTAGGGTAGTGCAGCATATTTTCTAGAAGAAAATATGAAAAGCTAAATGTCAGCTTTTAAATATATATATATATATATATATAACGAAGGCTGCCACTTAACTCTCTTGCATTTTCCCATGTACGTTGAAGATGGTTTGCCTTGGAGTACTGCTGGCAGAAGAGATTTATACGAATCCGGTTAGCAGATATTAAAGTTTCCAGCAGATTCCTTTGCCCAGCAGTTTCTGAACTAGTTCTGTGTAGGATACAATCACAGTGGTAAATTTAGACAATAAATATTACATTTCAATAGTGACCTTCTCAACGTTTTGTTCCACATGAAGCAGCAGGGAGGAGGAAGGAAGGAAGGAAGGAAGGAAGGGAGGGAGGGAGGGAGGGAGGGAGGAAGGAAGGAAGGAAGGAAGGAAGGAAGGAAGGAAGGAAGGAAGGAAGGAAGGAAGGAAGGAAGGAAGGAAGGAAGGAATTCAGGCCCTGACACATAACATCAGCAGACTACATAGAAAGTACTCTGCTCTGGATCTCCCCTATAAAGCATCATGAAATTACAATTTTAATTTTAGCTTCATTCAGTGGCTTGGTGGGAAATTAAATGGAGGCCCCTGTTTGGATGCCTTTAGTCCTGCTCCTTCTATCATATAAAGATCATCAACTGACAACATAACATGGAAATTACCATGGCCAATCTTGGAGAGAGGAGCTACAAATCTTGAGTCCTCATGCAGAAATTAGCCTAGGCAAGTACTGTCAACTACCAAATTGGTAGTTAAATCTAACCATGGTAAGAATGGAGCCTTTTGGAATTGGGAGCAAAGTTTCAAAAAAGATCCAGCAGTAGGACCAGGATATCAAATATTCTAACAGCTGCATTAGCTGCATCACTAGCATGGAAGTCAAATCCTAACCACTTTAAGGAAATAATTAATGCTTTTGCCATTTTTAAAGCTTTTCTTCCCATGAAAAAGAGGCTTCAGTTTTTTCTACCATAATCTCAGAAATGTTCAGCATTCCTTTCCCATTTCTCTTGATATTGTTTTAGAGATTGATAGAAATGGCAGAAGGTAAAGCTGCTCCTGCAGGTGATTGTAGTTGTATAAGTTCATCATTCTGAAGACTTTCTGGATGTTCAGACTTCCCAAGAAACGTGGAAAAGCTCCCCAGAAAATTTTTGCATTCTATGGTTTCCAACTGAAATATGGAAAATTGAAGGATGCAGATAGTTATTGGAGTATTTCTCTACCTTAGCACCTCTAAGATGTGTAGACTTCAACTCACAAAATTCCCCACTGAGCCTTGCTGCCTGGGGCATTCTGGGAGATGAAGTACACACATCTTAAAGTTGCCAAGGATGGGAAACATTGAGCTACTGAGAGAATTGTACAATAGCATGCAAAATATTCGTTCAACCATCTTGATTTTTCATAATGAAATAAGGACAAGAATACCACTTCTAAGAATGTTAATGACATTTCCCTATTTTGTTCTTTTCCTATGGAACACATGTCAAAGACAAATAATATTTCATGAATATCAGGAGGTGAGATCTTCTCTATTTCCCATCACATGTTCACCTGAGCCGCGAAAGGAAACCTACATGTGAATACATATGCTCTATTCAGCAGTTCAGATCAATGCCTGGGTCCACTTCAAGGACTCATATGTTCATAGGGCTAATAATACCCTGTTCAAGCAGGTTGAAAGACTATCCTCTTCCTTCTAAAGTGTGTTATACGCTAAGCCACATACATGCACTTAAGTCAATAGGTGATGGCACTTTACATAAATATGTGACAGTCTGCTGTTTAGTGCAATAAAAATCTGCCATATGAAATGTGGAAGCAGTTCCAAAAAGCAGATCTCACATTTTTGCCATCGTTAAAGTCAAATTCTGACATGCTGTGATTAAAAACCCAACATCTGTACACATTTAAAATTAAAATATATAGGGATCCTTGTTTGCCTCCCTCTGCACAAATGTTTTACTGCCGACTTGCTCTCTTTAAATATTAAAAACATTACATTATTTTATTTTAGATGTCACAGTATGTTACATATCACCCTTTCACCTTGGATTTTTGGTTCAAATCCAGCTTTTAGCTGAGGAAATAGAAACCATCTGACTGTGTTTGGGAAGCCTCGGCTTGGGGCCTCGCAGACCCTGCGTTCATGCGACAAAAAGCAAACAAGCAGAGTTGTAGGCTGCAATCTAAGCACACTTCCTTGGGAGTTAGCCCCATTGAACTCAGTGGAGCTTGCGTCGAGGGACTCAGCCATGAAATTCCACTCTTAGACTCTTAAAGTCATATGCATACAGACACGCATGAGAAAATGAGCGTGCAGAGGATATATACATATACCAAGAAATATTCAGTAAGGGTCTGTTCCAGAAGCAAAATACTATCTCCTGAACCGGACTTAGTTATATCGTATTTATATGATATGATATATTTAGTTATACAGCATATTCCACAATACAAAAGCCATGCATGCATCATTCACATGAACAGCCTCCATGGGAATAAAGAGAATCAGAACTGCACCTCCTTGCCCCACTTCAATATTTGGGAGGAAGCCAAGAGCTACAATCTGACTTTCTTCTCACCCTTGGAATCTTTCATGCGATTAAAGGGGTAAGAAGCTGCATTTAAACTTAAAATTGCCTAGATGTCTTGCATTGGGAACAAAATGCAAATAATGTAGCTGATCAATTTGTGTTCTGCACACCCAAACCTGACCTTTGCTACCTATAGAAGTTACGCCAGATGAGCAAATTTGTGTGATTCCTTTTATTTTCCATTAGAATTTGCAAATTTTGCATTACTGGATCAAAAATATGTCAGGATGAGGCGAGCCAATGATCTTTCCAGACTTACAGAGAATGCATGGCAAAAGTGGTGAATAGACAGATGCAATTTTGTGCAATCTGTATTTGAAAAGAAACATCTATCTTACCTAGAAGTATCTTTGTAGAATTTTAAGTAAGGATTTTGAAGCTGTTAACTGGGGCCTTTTTACAGAAATCACTCAAAATCAACTATGTTGTAGAAACACCCACTAATCAATAAAGACAAACAAACTGACCAATACACACTAAAGGAGTTTGTAGGGATAACATCAATTATGAAGTTCTTGGAATAGTCTATAGTAGACATAAAGCAGCAAATGAGAGGCTGATCTATAGTATATTATAAGCAACAATGCTTCGTAATATAACAAATATATGTACACTATGCAATATATATAAAAGGGATGCGGTGGCTCAGTGGCTAAGATGCTGAGCTTCTCGATCAAAAGGTCAGTTCAGCGGTTAGAATCCCTAGTGCCGCGTAACGGGGTGAGCTCCCATTACTTCTCCCAGCTTCTGCCAACCTAGCAGTTCAAAATCACGTAAAAATGCAAGTAGAAAAATAGGGACCACCTTTGGTGGGAAGGTAACAGCGTTCTGTGCGCCTTTGGCATTTAGTCATGCCAACCACATGACCACGGAGATGTCTTCAGACAGCGCTGGCTCTTCGACTTTGAAACGGAGATGAGCACCGCCCCCTAGAGTCGGGAATAACTAGCACATATGTGCAAGGGGAACCTTTTCCTTTACCTTTATGCAATATATTCAATAATACCATTCAGGGCATAATAGTTATTGCATCACTTCTACAAACTACCAATTTACAAATTTAGCAACCTACGCAGCATATTGGCCCAGCATCTACATAATTTTCAATTGATTGTTGTTTTAACCATTTAGCCATGTCCAACTTTTGGCAACTTTATAGACAAGTGCTCTCCATGCTATCCTGTCAAGCACAGCTTCTTTCAGTTGTCGGATGTTCAACTGTGTATCAGATTTTCAACTAGCCACATTATATTTACACATATGTAATTATATTAAATTACATAGCCCCCTAGCCAGTCTCCCATACTAGCTAAAAATAATTCATGATTCCTTTCTGAGGATGAGCTTTGTAAAAGGAACCAAACAAACTAACCTACCCAAAATTATGCCCTACACTTAATAAATAAGGTGCAGGATCATATTGCTTTAATTTAATTAACAATCGCATAGCTCCCACCAAAAAGATCTGGGTATTTTCTGACCAGCTAACAGTCTCTGCATTTAGACAGAAAATATATCTTGCCATTACTAAAAGTGACACAATAAGTTGCAGTAGTGCTATTTTTGATAGCATTTTCCACTGACTTATTAAGAGCTCTTCTTCCTGTTAACAGCAACATTGTCATATAATCAAATGGATTGGATTCAGCCATGATGATGAAAAAAAATAATTAAGCTAATTCAGAGTCAGAACGATGCTTCTATCATTTAACAGTGAAGACCTCCTGATAACTCAATTTTTAGTGATTAAGTGGACATAACCAGGGGTGGGTTCTACTTACCTTTACTACTGGTTTGCAATGGGAGCGCACACACTTCTGCACATGTGCAGATCATCCATGATGACATCAGAGTGGGTGGGCGGAGCCTCCTGACGGTTTTACTACCGGTTCTATAGAACCTGACCGAACCGGAAGCAACCCACCTCTGGACATAACCATGATTTCTTGGGATCTCTTTGCCTTCTTCCTGTTGTGGTCCACCAGCAGCCTGCGGAGCTGGCAGTGGAGTCAGACAGCGATGAGGCTGGGGAAGAACATGGGCCAGTCCTGGAGGCTGGGGAAGGCCCGGATGAGGGCTCTGCAACAAAGGCAGAGATGGGGCCAGGGCCATCGGGGAGTGAGGTTCGGACTCCAGAGCCTCTAGAGACTGATAGGAGTGAGGCAGAGGAACAGGAGGAGCCTGTTCCTAATGCACGCATGAGAAGAGCTGCCAGAAGGCAAGAGCAGCTCAAGCAAAGAGGACAATTCGAGAGTAGGGCCAAGAGATGATTGGTCCCTCCCATAAGGCTTAAAACAGACCAGCAATGGTGTTTGGGCCTTGCCGGAAAACAACATTGGTAGCTTCGTCTTCTTCTTCGTCTACGTCTTATATTTATTTTTGTATCTGTGACTTCTGAACGTTTGCCAAGAAAGGCCTTCAGCAGTTTGCCTAATTGGACTAAGGCAGTGATGGCTAACCTTTTTGCCATCATGTGCCAAAGGTAGGGGGAGCACAGTGTGGTCATGCACGTGTGTGCCCACACCCATACGTAACCCCACCGTGCTCCCCCCGCTTTTGGCACGCAATGGCACGGTGGGCCCAGTGGGCCCGTTTTTTTCCCCTCCCCAGGCTCCAGAGCCTTTCTAAGACCCTGGGGAGAGCGAAAATGGCCTTCCCCACCCCCTGGCCCTCCAGAGGCCGGAAATGGCCCGTTTGCCAACTTCCGGTGGGCCCAGAAGGCCCGAAAATCAGCTGGTGGAGCTGAGCTCACGTGCCCACTGATATGGCTCCACGTGCCACCTGTGGCACGCGTGCCATAGGTTCGCCATCACGGGACTAAGGTTTGCGATAGGACTGAGGAATTTGTGTTGGGAGGAATTTGTTTTAATTTAGTTGAACGACGCTGGGAATGAAGTAATTCTCAGCTGTTCGAATAAAGTTTGTTTGTTTTGTCACTGATTGATTTTCCTACTACTTACTTGGACCTGAGTCACAACACTTCCAAGGGATGGATGGATGTGTGGGTGGGTGGATACACAGATAGACTCAGTTTAATCTGCAGCTCTCATTTCCTGGTGGTTTTTCATCCAAGTATCAGCTCTGACCACTGGTGGGTTTCAAAAATTTTTACTACCGGTTCTGTGGCCGTGGCTTGGTGGGCATGGCATGGCTTGTTGGTGTGGCAGGGGAAGGATACTGTAAAATCTCCATTCCCACCCCACTCCAGGGGAAAGTTACTGCAAAATCCCCATTTCCTCCTGATCAGCTGGGATTTGGGAGACAGAGAATAGATAGGGGTGGGGCCAGTCAGAATTTTTACTACAGGTTCTCCGAACTACTCAAAATTTCTGCTACCAGTTCTCCAGAACTGGTCAGAACCTGCTGAAACCCACCTCTGACTCTGACCCTGATTCACTTTTTTAAGATCAGTCATGATTAGTTAGATGCTGCCAATTGTTGGGACAATTCTATATTCTCCAGCTGCAAAGCAGCCTCCTGAAAGCCAGCAAGTCAGAATTGCACTCAGGGTGCATTAGTACACAAATACACATTTAAAAAGTAAGAAAACCAACTAATGGCTGGCTTTCTGACAGATGCTTATGACTGCAGCATCCTGATGACTTGCAAGGCAGTTGCAAAAAATAACATGATCTGACTCATCATTTCAGTGTCAAATAATCCTTTTCAGTGGTCTTATTTAAAAAAAAGAGGCCATTGAATCCATGGAAGCCTCTGCGATGATGTGAAGGAATATGTGAAGAACATGAATCTGTGGCCTTCTGCATAATGGTCCATTCATGAAAAAAAGGTTCCCTTGATGATGCGGTTATCAAGCAATAGGTGTAGAAGTGTCAGCCAATCCCAAAAGTGTAGGGAATGACCATGTATCATGAGTCAACTTTGCTGTGTGCCTAAGGAACATGAGGCTACACATTTCCACACAATGGCCATGATCTCTCCTACCAGATGGAAACAATTATTCCCCATTGTCATGCTCTACATCGGAATCTCAGATCTTCCAAGCAAACCTCTCTTAACTAATTGCATCATATTTATTCAATCCCCTTAAAAACAAAATAAAAGTTGGGAGGACTGCATTGCTTATAATAAACTCAGCATATTGTATTGTAATCTAAACTGCATAGTTATAAATTGGGAAGGACCGAGAGTTTTGAGTTACGCCCCTTGGCAAACTTATTTAAAGGATTGCTTAAATAAGTAGTACGGAAACCAGATGTCCTTTGGTAAGAATATCTGAATAACCCAAATTTTGCTGTCTGGGTACTTTTTCTTCCTGTATCTGTTTTTCTCTCCTTTTTAAAAAATAAGAAAGTTTGTAAAAAATATGAACAATGCTTTGGATTTATATCACATTTAGCAGCTGTGAAATAATGGATACAGCTGTTGCTATCTATGGGAAACTGATGCGGGGCATTGCTTCTAATCACTAAGCAACTAAATACTCTTATAGGAAAATTGGTTAATTTTCAGGACACAGTTGTGAAGTGGAAAGTCCTTGAGATAAAGTAAAGTGGTTGATTGCAAGTATGAGAATGAATGGATACAATCCATTGACAGATAGATTAACAGAGTTGGAAGGGACCTTACAGGTCATCTAGTCCAACTCCCTACCCAAGCAGGAGACCCTACACCATTTCTGACAAATGGCAGTCCAGTCTCTTCTTGAAAGCCTCCAGTGATGAAGCACCCACAACTTCCAAAGGCAAGCTGTTCCACTGGTTGATTGTTCTCACTGTCAGAAAATTTCTCCTTATTTCTAGGTTGAATCTCTCATTGATCAGCTTCCATCCATTATTTCTTGTCTGGTCTTCGGGTGCTTTGGAAAATAGGTTGATTCCCTCGTCTCTGTGGCAGCCCCTCAAATATTGGAACACTATCATGTCTCCCCTGGTCCTTCTCTTCACTAGACTAGCCATGCCCCATTCCTGTAACCATTCTTCATATGTTTTAGTCTCCAGTCCCCTAATCACTCTGGTTGCTCTCCTCTGCACTTTTTCTAGAGTCTCAACATCTTTTTGATAGTGTGGTGACCAAAACTGGATGCAGTACTCTAGGTGTGGTCTTACTTTGGAAGCCCCATTGAAGTTAATAGGGAAAAAATGATGACAAGAAGCAATGTTTTAGGGCAAAAACAAAATATCACATCAATTGAAGTGAAGTTTAATGCCTGTTGAAAGGATAAGAGTGCACTTTAGTGCTGGCGGGGGGCGGGGGGAGCAATTGCAGTTCTAGAGGAAAGGGAGGTTTAGGAGAACCTGAAAACCTTATTGCTGATGGAAGACACTCAAAGGCGTTGGAGTCCACATCATTTTCCACACTATACACCAATCAACAAGCACGACTGTTTTGGAGACATGCCCAAAAGGAGAACCTCTTCTTCAGGATTGGGTTGTCCAAACTGCAAAAGAATAATTTCTGCAATTTTATAGAAGGCAGCTGTACCATATGTTCCTCTTTATGCGGGAGGAGAAGGTTCCTCATTTCCCACATCTATCCAAGAATCTTGATGGGTTGAAAACATGAAATATAGAATGCCTTTCCATTTTAAACAGGTTGCCTGCATTTATTTTCTTTCTTTCTCTCTCTATCTCTCTCTCTCTCCCTCCCCCTTTCTTGTCAAACCCAGAGAATTCATCTCTGGCATCAGGAGGGGTGGGGAGAACATTTCTCCTCAGGTGCACACACATTGCACCATTGGCTTTGAAATGTAGCGATAGGAAAAATTGGATTGGGTAGATTGGACAAATTCAACTGAACCATTTTTCTCCTAAAATTCAAACAGGGCCAATGTGAAATCAAGAGATAGCTATTCCTCATGGGAAAAGGTTTTGCTCTCATTAGATAAAATTAAAGGTAAAGGTTTTTTCTACGTAGTCATGTCTGACTCTAGGGGTTAGTGCCCATCTCCGTTTCTTAGCTGAGGGAGCCAGAGTTGTCCAAAGATGCTTCTATGATCATGTGGCCACTATGACTATGCACCAAGGCACACAAAACACCTGTTATCTTCCCAACCAATTGGTACCTATTTATCTACTCACATTTGCTTTTGAAATGCTAGGTTGACAGGAGTTGGGGCAAGGAACGGGAGTTCACTCCAACACACAACACTCAGGTGTCGAATCCGGGCTAACTTAAGCTCAGCATCTTTAACCACTGAGCCATCACACTCCTTAGATAAAATTATGGAGTGCCCATTAAAATTGCTTGTTTTGATGTTATTAGAACTTTATGATGACCCATGAACTGCATTCAACTGAATTGGACAAAATCTAAGGCATTTGGGGTGTCATAATGAAGGAGGCACAAAGTAGAAATTACAGATCAAAAGCATAAAGCATCCAAACAGAGAAAAATGATTTCTTTCTCACAGTATTGAAACCCAGGAAAACTCACCAAAGCTGAAAGGAATTAGAAAGATTAAAAAAGACATACCTGTTGTGTGGATAGCATCATTATATGATTTAGTCACTAGATGACACTAGACTTACTCCTAGTGCTTTTGACTCTGGCAAAAGTCATGAGTTTTTGCTTGCTGCTCTGCCTTAGTTAACAAGGTTCTTTCCATTTTCTTTTTCATACTTTCATAAGGGTAATGGTTTAATAGGAAATTGGGCAAATCATAATTCTGCGTGTTCAGTTCATGCCTCAAGAAAGTTATCATGCAAGACGTAATGCCAACAGCCTTTTTCTATTGTCAGTAATGCCACTGATTTATTGTGTTGATTGTCTATCCAGATTTCAACAACCTGGTCTTCTCCAGATGTCCTGAGACAGTTGTCAGAATTCCTAGCTGGCACTGAGTATAATAAGAAGAAGCTCTCTTTTTTAAAAAAAAGTAATACAAATATAAAAGTAAAGGGTCATCAGGTATGAATTGGGCAGCCATATAAATTTGTTGAATGATAATATTTTTAAAAAATTAGGTTGGGTGTTTCTGTCCATTTTTCACAATTATTGACTTTTATTGTTGCATTTTAATATCACTATAATGATTCTACTCTATTTTCAACTGCAAGCATATCTGATACGGAGGGTGATCCCAAAAATATCAATAAAGATACAAAACAAAGTTTGATCTTTATTATTCAGATGACAACTAAAGTCTCAGGGTTACTGAGCTAAGATACTGGAAACTATTGTTTCAGGATTTGGCACTACTTGATCAAAACTCATGTGTATGTATGTGAGTGCACTGAAAGCCAAAGGCTAGTAAAATCTTTAAAGGTAAAAGTTCCCCTCGCACATATGTGCTAGTCGTTCCCAACTCTAGGGGGCAGTGCTCATTTCCGTTTCAAAGCTGAAGAGCCAGTGCTGTCCGAAGATATTTCCATGGTCATGTGGCCAGCATGACTAAACACCAAAGGCACACGGAACACTGTTGTTGTTTTTTTATTTGATTTATATGCCGCCCTTCTCCAGAGACTCAGGGCGGCTTACAATGTGCTCAGCAATAGCCTTCATCCTTTTGTATATTTAGACAAAGTCAGCTTATTGCCCCCACAACTGGGTCCTCAATTTACCTACCTTAGAAAGGATGGAAGGCTGAGTCAACCTTGAGCCTTGGCGAGATTCGAACCTGCAGTAATTGCAGGCAGCTGGTCTTAATAACCAGCTTAATAACAGGTGCCTTAGACCACTGTACTACCAAGGCACTGTTACCTTCCCACCAAAAGTGGTCCCTATTTTTCTACTTGCATTTTTTTTACATGCTTTCAAACTGCTTGGTTGGCAGAAGCTGGGACAAGTAACGGGAGCTTACTCCGTTATGCAGCATTAGGGATTCAAACCGCTGAACTGCTGATCTTTCAATCGACAAACTTGGCATCTTAGCCACTGAGCCACTGCATCCCTAAATTAAAATCTTTACACATGTCAAAAAGTGGAGAGCCTCATTCAGGAAGATGTAACTAAAAATTTCCTGCAAATTATGTACCTGTCCCAGAATATTGGCCCTATGTTCTTAGATTTTGTGGCTTTTCCTATAGCTTTAAAATCCTGCCTGTTAAGAAAATGGAAGGAAAGCAAAAGAAATGAAGATACACACTCTCCAAGAAATGAAACCTTTGTCACATCATTTTAAGCTCTCTTCAAAAACATTGCCTCCTCCTGAATCAACTCCTAGTCAGAAAGACAGTTACAGACTAATTCTGTGCTTTCAAAATATTGCCTTCACAATGTTTGGGGCAACAGAGTTCACCCAAATGAACAACTCTTCTGATTTCCTCTCAGGAAATTATAAACAGGGGTTGTCCTTGTATTTTGGCAGCTTCCCCAAAGGCGCAAAGTCACAGCACAAGATTTGTGGCAGAGAGATGATAGTGCAACTGACGTCCCTTCACTTGAAAAGAGATTTTTTATATATATAGATGAGATGCCTTAAAACAAATGTAGGAAAAAGGGGAGGACTATTCCATCCTATTAATGCACAAATAAATCATTTTAGAAATCTAAAACAAATGAGCTCCATAGAAAGACTTGCAGATGATCCATCCAAATGAAATATGAAAAACGGGGTCATCTCCTGAAAAACTGCAGATGTAAGCAGCCCATTAAATAAGCAGCAAAGATAGCAACTTGTGAGACAACAAATAGGAGGGAGCCGCATCTGTCAAAGGCAGAGCTGCCAATCATTCTTTTTTTTAAAAAAATCCTGAACAAACATTCTTTTTTGCTTACATTAATATGGAACTTGTTATGACAACAGGGTGTCATTTAAAACAGGAAAAAATGAAAGAGAGAGAGAGATGGAAGATCTACTTACGCCTCATGTCTATCAGAGCTCAAAGACACATTCAAAACAGCTGGAAATATTTTTCTAATTATGTAAAAATAAAAACACTTTCAACAGAATATTTATTAATATCTCCCTAACATGTGTAGCCCCAAAGAGAAAGAGAGAGAGAGAGAAAAAAATCCACTCTATTGTGTCTGTAATGTACTGGAAAAATGTCCAACATGTGATGCAATTCATAGGCCATCCATGTCTCTTGAGACTATTTTATCTGGCTTCTGACAGCCTTACAGATTTTTGAATGAAAATATGGCAATAAATTACCCATAGTTACCTTGGGCAAGGAAAATAGCAATACAGTTTTCAAGAGGTAACCTCCAAAAATATTCACCTTTTAAAAAAAAATTCCATATCAAGTATCTGAGATATATGTTATCTACCATCCCAATCTAATCTTTTCCTGTTGGGAGGAAAGAAAACTGCGGTTATACACATCTTAAATCAAGTTTCTGAAACGTTAAATATTTTTGTTTCTGATCAAATGTATCCTAGTCATGTGATCCAGAGTACAGTATATGCAGCCTGCTATATGCTTTCCAGGCCACACAAGCACACAATCACATACCAAGCAACCAAAGTGGAGAGCAGAAACATACTCACCCCACATTACTTTGTAACACAGAAGGAAATATAAAAATGGGTTCAAAAGAATTCCAGAAGCCATGCTTTGCAACTTTTCCCTGCTTTTGTTAACATTAAGATATCTATTCAAAGAAATTTAAAGTCAGGAAGTATAAGAGCCAGGCAGGCTTAAAGGAAGGCATTTTTTCAGTAAACTAAGATACATTCACCTGTTATTTGCTAATCACGAATGAGCCACCACCTCTCCTGCGCAAGCTGCACTGGCTCCCGGTGGTCTTCCGGGTGCGATTCAAGGTGTTGGTTACCATCTTTAAAGCACTCCATGGCTTAGGACCTGGGTACTTAGGAGATCGCCTTCTGCTACTGATAGCCTCCCACCAGCCAATACGCTCCCACAGGGAGGGACTCCTCAGGGTGCCGTCGGTCAAACAATGTCGACTGGTGATCCCCGGGGGAGAGCCTTCTCTGTGGGGGCACCTGCCCTCTGGAATGAATTGCCCCCGGAGATACGGATGATCCCTGACCTATGCGCCTTTCGCCGTGCCCTCAAGACGTTATTGTTCCAACAAGCTGGGCTGGCCTAAACATGAATTTTAATGGTTGTTTTAGTTTTTTAATAATATTGGGGACAAATTATTTAATATATTTTTAAATTGCTTTTAAATTTTTTATATATGTGTGTTTTAGTGTTGGCTGTGCACCACCCTGAGTCCTTCGGGAGAAGGGCGGTATAAAAATTTAAATAATAAATAAATAAATAAATAAATAAATAAATAAATAAATAAATAATCTTCACACATCATGCCAAGTTATACACCATGATTCACCTATCACAGTGGGTAGATTTGTACAATGTAGCCGGTGCCAAGCAACTCATAGGACTTAGTGTGAAGTCTCATATTTCATACCTGCTAAAATTCTAACATCTGAAATTGATTATATTTGTAACACTTTTCAGAACAACTTCCAGACACATCATATTTGATTGTGGCTTTTCCACACATGTTTTTCCAATGCACCTCTGTTTTTAAGAAGGACACTGATGTATTTCAACCATATTTTTAACTAAGTAAATTCAGGTGTGCTTGGTTTCATTCTGGAAACAGTTCAGCTGCACTAAATCTCTCACCAGACTTCAACCGACCTTCAGGTCCAACATTGCATTCTGTCTTGGATTTTGGAATAGTCATCTCGGATTCAAAGGATAGCCAGGATGGCCATAATCTGCATCCTAATTTTTAATCTGCTGTGATAGTGCAGATCTCCTAATAAACAAAACCAGTGTCTCATTCCAGCATGTCTCATTAACACGACACAGGGATGCAACTGAGTAAGGTGGTCTCATAAATGGTTTGAGCTGCTTTCAATTGCGTATGTTGTAATTTACTGTTAACCAACCTATGCCTTTGGGACAGGGATAGTTAGAAATGTCAACAAATAAATAAATATTGACTCACGCAGGTTAAGTCATGGGAAATGTTGGTGATGGCCCAATTTTTTTTAAATAGAAGTTAATGTCCCCTGAAAGGAGCATGAATTAACCCCATGTGACCAGATAAGTAATTTCATTTTTTGTTGTTCTTTTAAATGTCCCTATCTGAAGGACAGAAAATGATGCTAGTCTTCCTTCCTCCATCCTTACCCTTAAAAAAAACTACCCATAGCTCTTCCGATCTGCATTTAAATATTCCCTGTGCAAGACTGAATATATAGTAGGACTTTATTTCTAACTCTCTGCTGGTTTTGGCTCTGCTGCTCTGCAATTAAAGTCTGTTTGTTGACACAACCTGTAGATCTCTGAAACCTCTATGGATTGCCAACCTAATTGAACAGTAAAAGAATAACACAGAGTTGTTATTATTTGTTTGCTAGTTTTCTTTGGTTTTGGATTAGTTCACATAAACCAAATGATATGTTCTCCTCTGCCCTCTATTTTTTTTAACTGCACATTTTAAGGTACGGTAATAGATATTGGAGATCCTTCCTAGGGTGAATGGCAATGAAGAAAAGCAGACCAAATCAAGCCATATTCTTATGCAGTTTTTCAGATCTGCCTAACTTCAAGACCTATAATTGTCCATCAACATAACCTCATGATGACTGGGATTTATGGACATAAAGCAACATTAGCGGTATACAGATTTAACAAAGAATGGAATGGAATGGAATAGAATAGAAAATAGAATAGAATAGAATAGAATAGAATAGAATAGAATAGAATAGAATAGAATAGAATAGAATAGAATAGAATAGAATAGAATAGAATAGAATAGAATAGAATAGTTCTTTATTGGTCAAGTATGATTGGACACACAATGAATGTTTATTTTTATTTATTTATTTATTTATTTTATCAAGCATGTATAAGATAACAGATATAAGTATAAACATGATTATGAATACATGAAATGGATACGAAGAAATGGGGACATTAGGACAGGGATGGTAGGCACATTGGTGTGCTTATGCACGCCCCTTACAGACCTCTTAGGAATGGGGTGAGGTCAACAGTAGACAGTCTAAGGTTAAAATTTTGGGGGTTTGGGGAAGAAACCAGAGTCAGGTAGTGCATTCCAGGCATTGACCACTCTGTTGCTGAAGTCATATTTTCTGCAATCAAGTTTGGAACGGTTTACCTTACGTTTGTATCTACTGTGTGCTCGTGTATTGTTGTGGTTGAAGGTGAAGTAGTCATTTAACAGGTAGGACATTGTAGCAGATAATTTTATGTACTACGCTTAGGTCAGACCAAAAGCGGCGTAGTTCTAAGTTGTCTACGCTCAAAAGTTCAAGTCTGGTGGCATAAAGTATTTTGTTGCAAACAGAGGAGTGGAGTACTCTTCTCATGAAATATCTCTGGACTCGCTTAATTGTATTAATGTCTGATATGCAGTGCGGGTTCCAGACAGATGAGCTGTATTTGAGAATTGGTCTAGCAAATGTTTTGTATGCCCTAGTTTACAGTACAATATTACCAGAGAAGAAGATACCATTTGTCTCTGGTGCATAAACTCTCAGTGTACATACAAGCAGCAAAGTGATAAATCATAAATCATAAGATACAACCAAAAAAGTGATAGTCATTAGATGCCAATAAGAGTAAGTAATAGGAAAGATGAGAAGAATAATAGTAATACAGTCCTACTACATGATTAGATATCCTTAGACATAAGACAGTGCTGAGGGGGTTACATGTTCAGCAAGTGTGATGGCATGAGGGGGGAAAACTGTCTCCGTATCTAGTAGTTTTGGCATGCAATGCCTTGTAGCTGTGTCCTGAGGGAAGGAGTTAAAACAGTTTATTTTCAGGATGTGAGGGGACTGTAAATATTTTCTCAGCCCCCTTTCTGCCTCATGCAGTATACAGGTCCTCAATGGAAGGCAGGCTGGCTGCAATTGTTTTTTTTCTGCAGTCCTAAGTATCCGTTGAAGTCTGTGCCTGTTCTGTTTAGTTTCTATACCAAACCAGTTATAGAGGCGCAGATGACAGACTCAATAATTCCTCTGTAGAACTGTATCAGCAGCTCCTTGGACAGTCTGGGCTTTCTGAGTTGATGCAGGAAGAACATCCTTTGTTGTGCCTTTTTAATGACGGTTCTAATGTTAGGTGTCCATTTCAATCCTGGGAGATTATAGAACCCAGAAACTTGAAGGTCTGTACTGTTGATGCTGTGTTGCCTAATAATATAAGAGGTGGTAGAATAGGAGGGTTCCTCCTAAAAATCTACTAACATTTCTATAGTTTTAAATGTGTTCAGTTCTAGATTGTTCCAGCTGCACTACAGGGCTTCTTGTTCAACCTTCCATCTGGATTGTTCTGTAAAATTCTCACCGTGCTTAAATTAGGTAATCACATGAAACCAATGAAAATATACGTTAACATTTCAGAATTAGATAGTTAATGTCATTTTTATATAGGATCAAGGGCCATTACATTGAAGGTAACCTACTTCTATTAAAGGGTGAGTAAATTTGCAATCAACTGTATCATTATATGCATGCTAATTCACAAGAAAATCCTACTACAGGATTTTCTTTGAATACAGATATAGCCTTTGCTAAGAATCTGTGCTGACTACAAAAGTTAAAACCTCAGTTGATACCAGGAAATCTTATTTTCTTTTTGTAACTCTTATAAACAATCTAACAAGCAAAAACACAAGCTTGGGAGATCAATTTTCTACATGCTGAAGCACATATTTTTGATGTGAAGAATGTTCTTTTTCTTACTCTGCATGGATTTTTGATAATGTATTTCAAATTAGTGACACATACCCTTCATTTTTTGGTATTTATTAATATAGTAAATTTTAAAATAAAATAAACAAGAGTTTGGGAAAAAGCATTGCTTTGCCAAGGAAAAGTCATTTTGACAGTGAGCTTTTGGATGTTGCAATAACTCCATAGTATGATGAGGCACTGAATTGACCCTAGGAAGTGTTACAAATCCCTTTTAGCCTTGGTAATAATACCATTAGTTGGAATCACAAGAATTATCTCTGGCTGGTACAAAATTGGGGTTGATAATTTGTGCAATGTTGTTGTTCAGAATTGCATATATTTTGAAGGAATATCAGCTTTATTTATCTGCCAAGCTTTCAAATGTGAATTTTGAAACTCTACTACTTAAAGAAAGAAGGACCTCTCTTATCAATAGCATGTTTGAACAAGGATATCAATTCAGAATGATATAGAAAAACATTAACTGTATATCAGTTAGAACAATTAATTAGTGGAACAACTTGCCTCCAGAAGTTGTAAATGCTCCAACACTGGAAGTTTTTAAGAAGATGTTGGATAACCATTTGTCTGAAGTGGTGTAGAGTTTCCTGCCTAAGCAGGGGGTTGGACTAGAAGACCTTCAAGGTCCCTTCCAACTCTGTTATTCTATTCTATTCTATTCTATTCTATTCTATTCTATTCTATTCTATTCTATTCTATTCTATTCTATTCTATTCTATTCTATTCTATTCCATTCCATTCCATTCCATTCTATTCTATTTTTTTCCTTCTATAATCTGGTAGTCTCCCAATGGGTTAGATTACAACTTTCTTCACTCTGTCTGCAAACTGGAGAAAGTTTATTACCTATATCAGAAAAATGCTAGTTTTCCTTTAGTTTTTTAAGTTTGAAAAGAGGAAGATAAAAAGTACACGTGTCACTCCCAAAAATGAGAATGCCTTCTTTTGCTACCCAAAGTTCAATGGCAGACTGTTCTTAGATTTCCTGAAATTGGAAGAAAAAATTGCAGTGAATAACTTCATGAAGCAAGTGAATTCTACCAGCACTAAGATGGGAGGCTTCTCTGCAATCTGATTTAAAATTTCCAAAGATAGGAGGGAAGCATATTCAATAAATAAGTAAAACAAAGAATTGTCACAGGATCCAAACCATCCTGTTCTTTGCAAATTGCTGGTGATGCTACTGAGTACAGAGCAAGCATGATGCAATGTCTCATTTACTGAGTTAGAAATTTTATCTTCGGTAGTTCAGAAAATTCCAAAGCCAAGACCACACTGGAAATTAAAAATAAACCAATAAAATAAACAGAGCCGAAGAATAGTTTCAGTTTATTTTTTATCAGGGTGCACCTGTTTCACTGTGGCAATGCAAGTTTAGGATTACTGTCTATCACAGAAGCTCGGGAAAGATCATAGAACAGGGGTGTCAAACTCAAGGCCCAGGGGCCGTATCTGGCCTGCAGGGCCACCCTGGAAACAGCGAAGGACTGGCACACGGTGCCTCTGCCAGCCGGCAGCCCTCCTGAGCTCCGTTTTCGCTGATAGAGGGTTGCAAGAGGCCGTCGCAGCTGAAAACGGAGCTCAGGAGCCCATTTCACTGGCAGAGTGCTTGGGCCACCACAGTCACCCCTGACATGAGTGAGGTCAAGCTGGCCACGCCCACCCTGGCCACGCCCACCCTGGCCCCTGAGGTCAAACACAAGCTTGATGCAGTCCTCAATGAAATCAAGTTTGACAGCCCTGTCATAGATTCATGGGGTTTGAAGGTGTGAGGTCTTATAATCAAGGGCAGGGATCCTTAGATCACCCCAGGCAATTTTTTAGGCGATACACTCAAGGCTTGAAGAGGTTCCTTGGGGAAGACTGGCTGCCTTTGAAAATAATTGGTTATTCACATTCATCTGCTAAGATTGTTATTATTTTCCCAGTATTGACAGCTTTATCCTATTCTCATGGTGGGCATATTGGGAAACACCAAGAAGGGATTAGTTGGTCTACTGAACAGGAGCACTGGAGAGAGGAGGGTCAGTAAGACTACATAATTGAAATTCCACTTCATTTTAGGTTCATTGCAGATGCCATCTTGACTTTTTTTTTGTATACACTCTGTTGTTGAAGATGCTCCTAACACTAAACCAACCAGATATTGTGAGCGGGGGTGGTAGATATAATTCAGAAGAGGCTTGGTCATCCATAGGATTAAACTATCTCCACCTTATCAGCCATGTTATGAAACCCAAAACCCGGTTAATAGTCCCATAGTGAATATCTAGGCCTCCAATGGCCATAAAAGCAAGACTCTCCATTGTAGAACTCACTATCAAGGACTCCCAGAGCTTGGCTAATTGTGGCGTTGTGCCTATAACTGCCTGCCTGGCCAATAAGAAAAGGGCTGGTGATATCAAGAAGCCTTCCAGTATTCCGATGGTGGAAAGAATAACAGAATAATAGAGTTGGAAGGAATCTTGGAGGTCTTCTAGTCCAACTCCCTGCTCAGACAGGAAACCCTATACCATTTCAGACAAATGGCTGTCCAGTCTCTTCTTAAAAACTTCCAGTGTTTCATGGGATATCAACCAATTCATGGAGGAGGTAGCTAGGGAGTCAGTATTTGCAAAAAGAAAGAAAGAAAGAAAGTTGTGACCCAATTATTATGCTACTGGACTCACAAGTAAAGAGATTTGAATAGATTACGTCTAATACGGTGGCTCAGTGGCTAAGACGCTGAGCTTGTCGATCAAAAGGTCAGCAGTTCAGCGGTTCAAATCCCTAGTGCAACGTAACGGGGTGAGCTCCCGTTACTTGTCCCAGCTTCTGCCAACCTAGCAGTTTGAAAGCACGTAAAAAATGCAAGTAGAAAAATAGGGACCACCTTTGGTGGGAAGGTAAAAGTGTTCCGTGCAGCTTTGGCATTTAGTCATGCCGGCCACATGACCACGGAGACGTTTTCAGACAGCGCTGGCTCTTCAGCTCTCAACGGAGATAAGCACCATCCCTTAGAGTCGGGAATGACTAGCACATTTGTGCGAGGGGAACCTTTACCTTTTTAATATACAAAAAGTCTGGTTGGTGTAGTAGTTAAGGCATCAGTTCCCTTGAAACTGGGAAACCATGAGTTCTAGCCCTGCCTTAGGCACAAAACCAGCTGGGTGACCTTGAGCCAATCACTCTCTCTCAACCTTAGGAAGGGAAGCAATGGTAAATCAGTTCTGAAAAATTTGCCAAGAAAATTGCAGAGTCTTGTCCAGGAAGTCTCTGAGAATCAGGCACAATTGAACAAAAGTGGGGGGAAGTTAGTCTAGTATGTGAATAGATCCAATGCAAGGAGATCAACATAGGATGAAACAGTAGCTTCAAAGAGATTATTTTGACAGAAGAAACAAGAGAGGAAGAGCAAAGACAAAGGATCAATGTTTTATTAATGCATATTCTATTTTTCTTCTGTGGAATCCAAGACAATGCCTTAAGTTTGATTTTGATATTAGTTGAGATAGAAAAGACTAAGGTGGTAGGTCAAAGACTTCATGGAATAAGTGAAGTTAAAACAGAAAAATAACCACAGGAATATTCCATAAATTAATTCTAGTGACAAGGGCAACATGAAGAAAACTTGAATTTGTTTAGCACACGAAAGCCACATGCCCTGCTCAGAGACTGTGTCACAAACCCGAAAAAAATGAATGCAAAAATAATCAAAATTCATTTAAAGTTTAAACTCATAATTGGGAGAAAAATTCCCACTGGCAAAAAACATACAATGGTGATTAAGCCAACTTAGTTCCATCTTCAAATTGTACAAACAGCTGAGAGGGGCAAACAAGTTCTTTTTGACAAACTTGTCCACAGTAGCAAGAAAAACAGGAAGTGGGTGTTTATTAACAGTGTCCAAATATACCAGCCAAAATCAAATTCCCCCATGCATTTGGGAGGTAACCCAACAGAGGAGGAGAAATTTGTGAAATAAAAGGCCAATTAATAACAAGCTCAACCTTCACAGGTCAGTAACTTTGAAACATTCTTTCATTCATATATTCTGTGCAGTATCTTGAATTGAAAGCAGGCTTCAAAGTAAGACATATTACGGAACAAGTTCCAGTCTTCCCACTAAGTACATCAGTGCACTAAAATAATATTTAGTTGAGTAAGCACAACGGTGAAAGCTGTGAATTAGGAACAATGAAGCATGGACATGAAAGATGAGCTTGGGTATTTCCTCCCTACCAGGGGTGAAATGCTCCCGGTTCAGACCGGTTCAGCTGAACTGGTAGCGATGGCGGCCGGTGGTTCGGAGAACCAGTAGCGATGGCGGCACGAGGCTTCGCCCACCTGCCCAGTCGTCATTACTTCCTGGTTTTAACCAGGAAGTAAGTAACATATTTTTTACCCTCTGCGCATGCGCAGAAGGGTTTGCACATGTGCAGATGGTCCACGCACGCATGTGCAAGTGAAGTGAGCATGTGCATGTGGTGCATGCACTTCCGAACCACTTGGGAAGGTAAGTAGATTTCACTCCTGCTCCCTACTCACATTAGAGCCACATTGCAGAAAAGAGACTGTTTTTTTTATTTTGCCTAATTATCTATAATATTATCCCACAGCCCGTTATTCAACTTTGATTACATAGAAATACATAGGAATGCATTTTTAAAACACATTTTCAAGCCAAAGGCCCCATTCACTTGACGTATTATTCCAGAAAGTGGATAGAGCCAGGCCAGAACTGAACTTTAAATGTGTTTAAATTAAATTAAATCTCATTAATTGCTGTTAACAGGATTATTCACTGAATTAATAATTTTCCCCATGAGTCAAATTAAAAATTATATGTTCTTGTAATTTTGCCCACATTCAAGGTTTTGGGGGGGTATAGTCAACCCTGGAGATTCATGTTTCACTTTATGCATCTTCAAGTTCCTAAAATTGAGAAACATTGGATTAGAGTTTGATTACCTGAAGGAGGAGGAAGGGGAAATGGAAGAGGGGAGAGGGAGGAAGGGGAAGGGGAAGGGGAGGATATTTGCAGTTGAGGTGGCATGTTTTAATACCAGAAAAATACTCAGAATCTTAAGAAGTCATAAATTTGTATGGCAAATTAATAATAATAATAAAAAAAGGATGTCCCCACCTAGAACCAAATACTAAGCAATCAATTCAGGGGGGAAAGTGGCTATTTCCTCTTAATTACTACAACAATTTAAGAGCCTTGGCGGCGCAGCAGACTAAAGTGCTGTTAAGTAGCACCAGCTGCCTGCAATTACTGCAAGTTCAAATCTCACCAGGCTCAAGGTTGATTCAGCCTTCCATCCTTTTGAGGTAGGTAAAATGAGGACCCGGGTTGTGGGGGCAATAAGCTGACTTTGTATAAAAAAGAACACCGCGTGGGGGGGCCCAAAAGCCCTACTAAGCAGGTATATACAAAAGTATGAAGGCTATTGCTTAACGCATTGTAAGCCGCCCTGAGTCTCCGGAGAAGGGCGGCATATAAATCAAATAAATAAATAAATAAATAAATAAATAAATAAATAAATAAATAAATAAATAAATAAATAAATAAATAAATAATTGCTTGAGGCTTGGTCCAGTATGTTGAGGAAATTTCCTGAGCTGCTCTTTTTAATTCTATGAAAATGAAATTGTTCTAGATTCAGTTGGACCACTGTTCCATCTTATCCTATTTCAGGGAAAGGCAACAAGCTTTCAGGATGGTTTTGTTTAAATTCCCAATTCAACCACTGGATCTTGGTGCAAAAAAAAAAAAATCCTCATGATTAATTAATTTTGCACCAAAAGCTATTCTTGTCAGTTTCAAAACTGAATAAAGCCTGCAATATTTCCTTGGAAAATTGAAGTTACTTTAAAAGTGAATCTCAACTTAAATTTCAGTAACATAATTGAGGGCTGTTGAAGAAATTGTTTTGTCGTTGCTGTTGTCTCTATTGTACTGAGAAAAACTCTTGCCTATATAGGGTAGGCTATACCCATCACTCACAACCCACTCAGAACTGAAGAAGCTTCTTGGATAAGAAGCGAAAAGTCTTCAAAGAAAAACAAAGTCCAGTTGCCTTTTGAAAAAAGAACCTTTGGGACAACCATGACCTGGGTGACTGAGAATCTCCATAGACATCCATCACTCTCACTTATCAGCCATTCCTCACATGTCTTAGGTGCTTTGCAGTGGTTGGAACCAAATGTCTAAAGGGCTTTGTGATGGCCGGAGCACAATTCTGGTCCCCCTGGACAACTCTTCATCAAAAAGAAAAACTTCATTGGGTACTTAGTGTTCTTTTTTTCTTTCGAGTTGGAGGAATGGCTGCTTCCAAACCCTGCCTCTTATATAGCTCCACGCAGGGTATAATAATGTAGGATGAAAATCATATTAGATTATGTCTATTTTCAATCATCCTGTAGGAAGAAATATCCTTCTGGGTTCAGCTCCAAGTGGGGAAAAAGACACTGGAAACATGGAGACTGCTTGGAAAGATGATTTCATGGTGGACAGGATCACATGGTTTGAGTTCCTGAACAGAAGAGGGGCAAGATACAGCGAGTCCCCGGGTTTTATGCTCTCTCTGGCTTTGAACTTCCTGGGGCCCCAAAAGAGTATCCTGATTGGTTGTCAGACTTCCAGGGGGTGGGGATCTTAGCTAGCCTTGCTGGTTGATGTAATCTTTCCAGGTGCCATGGGGTGAGTTTCTGTCCTAGTTGGGTCCCATTGTGTTGCAGATGATGGTCCTTTGACAAAGGATTGAGTTTCTGCCTCTGGCCCATTAACAAAAGGGTGGGGGCAGGAAGGTGGGAGCTGCTTTGTCTTTAAAACATGCTTTAAACATGTTTTTCAGTGGGTGAAACAAAATTGATATTGTATATGGTAACAGCAGCGAGATTGTTGATAGGTCAATATTGGAAAAATGAAGCTATGCCCACTATTGAAGAATGGACTTTGAAGATGGCTAATTTTGCAGAGATGGCGAAGATTTCAGCATATCTAAAAGACTGAACTCAAGAGACTTATGTATGGGAGTGGAAAAAGTAGATAGATTATGTGCAGAATAAATATCAAACTAGGAAATATCAGATAGCTTTTAACTGAATGTATTATACAGGGATAGAATAAGATTTGAATAATATACAGGGGGTGGAGGGGTTCAAGTTTTATAAAATGTGATTTTGATTTGGATTATATTTTGTGGAAGTCCCGGGGGGAGGGGAGGGTTGGGGGAGTTAGGGAGGGCTGGGGGGGGGGTTAGGGAGGGCTGGGGGGGGAAATTGGGGTGAAAATGTATTTGTAAAACTTTTTCAAAAAAAAAAAAAACCATGCTTCTCCATTTCTCATCCAGGGAAACATAATATTCTGCCTTTTTAATATTTCCTAAAATATTTCATTCTTCTAGGAAAGGGGTGGGTGCTAACTTCCTACAATCCAGGTCATGGTTGTCCCAAAGGTGTTTTTCTTTTCCCCAAAAGGCAACTGGGCTTGCTTGATTTTTTTAAAAAACATGTTGCTTCTTATCCAAGAAGCTTCTCATCCGAGAAGTTTCTTGGATGAGAAGCAAAACATTTTCAAAGAAAAAATCAATCAAGTCCAGTTGTCTTTTGGGAAAAAAAGCACTTTTTGGATATTACTCTATGGTACCCAAAAATCAAGAAGCTCTAGTAGCAGTTTTCCTACAACAAATTCAAAAGACATAAGTATTTGTCAGCTGCAACTCATCAGTTTGATGTCCCCAAGGAAGCTTCCTAAGCTGAACAGACTGTGGCGGGGTAGCAGAACTCATGGTTGAATGATAGAGTGTCAGAAGTCTTTGTAGCATACCACAAAATAAAATGAGACGGATCAAGAAATCTCCACCTGTCTGCTAGTCTACCTGAGCAACACTAAGGTCCCAGACTGAGCTATTCCATCCTACATAATTTAGAGATGGAGGAGGGGGAGATTTGGAAACCTTTACACATTGAAGATATTTACTCTCCCTGATCTCCTATCCACTGGGCCAGGATGATCTAATAATGCTAATATCAAGTTTCTCTTATCAAAATAGAGAGGGAGCAAAAGGCAGTGAAAGAGAAGTTGGCGTAGAAGATCTCCAAAGTCCCTTCAATCTCTGTTATTCTGTTAGATCAAGATACATTTCAAGAGCTGCCTTGTATGTGTCTGGGCCATCTAAGTACAAAAAGGGATAATTTTGCCATAGGCAGGAAGGAATGCTATGAACAAAATCCTTTTATAAAGGATTAAATACCCCCTAAATGTGCGTAATTCCCCATAGCTTTCGTGAGTTCCTAATCTCTGTATAGACCAACTGAGGAATTCAAAGCTCATTGGATTAAGTAAAAAAGATGTGGGGGGGGAGGAAAGGAGAGAGAGAGAAAAAAGAAAGAAAGAAAGAAAGAAAGAAAGAAAGAAAGAAAGAAAGAAAGAAAGAAAGAAAGAAAGAAAGAAAGAAAGAAAGAAAGAAAGAAATGTGGGGTGCTGTTCTTTATCCAACACACAAAGGCAAGCATCTTTCCTCATCCTTGAACAGCATATTGAAAGCACATGGTGCTCAGCCAATTAAAAATAGCTGCTAGTGCAGAGGATGTAGCAGTTCAGAATGGGACAATGTCCCCCAAATTCCCTTTGATTAATTTTGGCATCACAATGGCTGAAAACCGGTGAAATATTCTCTACCATTTTAAGGCAAGAAAGAAATAGAAATATATACTCAAAACAGGCCTGGACAAGGTTTTTTTTTTAAAAAAAAAATGAAGGCACTTCTGCAAATTCCTGCAAAAAGGGATTGTTTTTGGTTGTAATGTACAGAAGAATCAATGAGAAAGGACATCGTTAAAAACAACCTGAAATTCACATTATCTTATAACTTAAGAGGTAACTTTTATAAAATCATGTATTGTTGTAAATGTCACCAGAGAAATTATCTAAGATATATAAAAGCACTTCTAATTATAGTTGGGAAGATAAAAAGCATGAAGAAGCATTTTACCAGGCTTGTGAAAAAGTTTAAAAATATACATGCAATGATGCAGAAAATTTTAAAAATCAACATTCAGGTGAAAACATATTTTTTCTTACTAGAATTTATGGATGTTCACTTAGAAAAGACTCATGGACAATTAGTTTTATGTAGGATAATGGCAGTGAAATTATTATATACACAAAGGTAGAAGAATGCAGAAACGCCCACAGAAGAAGAAAGGACTTGAAGGTGACAGAACTTGTAGAAAAAATTAAATTGACTTGTTTGATTAGGAAAGGAACAATGACTTTTATAAAAGATAGGAAATCCTTTATAGACTCGTTGATGGAAAAATGAACTAGTGATTTCTGGATTCATCAATTAAAAAGGTCTGTATATGGGAAGAAGGAAACTACATTATTTAAGGGGAAAGGGGAAATTGTTACCAAATATGTTTGTAACTGCTGTAAAGAAGATAAAAAGTACTTCTTTGGCATCTGTTCTTTTCTTCACATTCCATTATTTTCAGCATCTTTTTCTTTTGCTATCCTTCTATATTTTTTCATGTTTATCTTTTAACATTGTAAAAAAAAGATTTAATAAAAATCAGAGGCAAGCAAAAAAGAGGGGGGATTACTTGTGGATCCTCCCATATATTTGTCTGCAAGATATTATTTATTTATTAAAATATTAAATTTCCCCTCTTTTAGATCCTTTTCCCTCTCTGGTTTGATTTGCAAGTGGCACCTCTCTGTGCTACACTAAGTTAACCATTCTTCTCTCATCAAATCATGAAGACAAGTTTGCTTACCAAGATTCTAGAGGGTTTCTTTCCCTTGTTTTAAATTATTCAATGTTGATCTCCTCTGATAACCTCTGAACAGCACAAATAAATAAAGGAGGAGAGGGGCTAAAGCAAAGTGGAAACAGATCCAATTCCACAGGTGCATTTTCCTAACGTGCACCATTTGTGTGGTATTTCAGTTTACCATCATCCAGCAAGGGACAGTCCATTTTGTGGTTACCTCCATCAGCTCTTAAGATTTTTGAAACTACGAAAGAGGCTTTTTTTGTGCCTGCTTGCACTGTCTGAGTAACGTCTTCTGTTCCCTCCTGAGGGTGGGGAGGCAGAGAAGGGGAAACAGAGGAAGACTCCAGGAGCAAACGTCTTCAGTTGGCCCCTGGGCTTTTGCAAGATCAAAGCACAGAGTCACTCTCAATAAAAGAAGAGGTCGAGGAAGGGGGCTGCTCGATCTCAAAGAAGCAAAGGCCAGGATTGGGCAGATAAGCATTGCCCTGTGTGATGACATGTCATCTGCATAAGATCCGGTGTAGAAGTTCATACAACAAAATTCTCAAAGAGCGTGCCTCTCACCTTTGGACTCTAATATGGATTTGTGATGTGAACACCGTTTTCTAAAGTGACAAGCTTCCCGCTCAGGTTGTTTTCCCTTTTTCTCACAGTTACAATATGATGCTGGATAGTTTCGCTTCTTAGCAAAATTATTCCCATTTCGTGGCCACATCTCAACCGGGCCTCTGCCGCTTGTCTAAAAATCCTAGGACGGCTTTGAATGAACGACAGAACATGGAATAAGAATTAGACGATTGCATATTTGTGTAGCTGGGCATTTGTTATAAATGTTAAGACAATACAGGATTTAGCATTGCTAGATTTTCTTTTTAGAACTAGTCCGGAATTAAAGGAGTGTAAGAAAGAAAATGTGTGTGCAAACAGACATTCATCAGATACAGATATACTGTTTAGGAATATAAATCACTGACACAGGATTCACTATCATGAAATGTAAGGATGGCCACATGCTGTTGATTTTTTAAAAAGTAGACAGAAGATTTCCATTAATGGCTATTAATTATTATTGCAAAATACAACCTATTAATTATTATTGCAAAATACAACCTTCATTGCTCAATAGCTATTATCACAATTATGGCTACGCTTCAGTCAGTTACCTTGACAATATTTGGCAGACAGGAAGCATGGTAATAACTTTTCTAGCGGATGAGGAAATTATCTGTAATGCACAACTTTTGAAAAAAAAACCCAATAAATGCTAAGTTTTGAGGTCATTTTTCCAATTCAAAAGCCAACATTTGGAATCTCTTTTGAACTCCAGCTGGAGGAGAGCTAAAGATCAAGGCATGGGAAGTTTAATAATCAGCATAGTTCTGCTTTACAAGAGTTTAAAATATTTCCTTTTCCTCCAAACTGTAATGCTTAGTTATTTTTGTTGCTAAATATCATATCTGGGTTGCATAATTGTTTGCCTTATCCTCCCTCCCTCCCTCCTTCCTTCCTTCCTTTGTTCCTTTTCCCTCTCAGTAAATTGATGCTCGTATACAAAACACTGATGTTTTGTTAGCCTTTCCCTAAAATCAATTTACTTCCCACCATTAAATTCAGAACTTTCTAGTAAATTTCATGAGCCACCTTATAAGGGAACTGGTCTCATTGCAGGAAATCTAGACTGGCATAAGTCCTTCTTTTACAAGTGGGGTGTAAAAATGTGATTGTCATTTTTGACCATGTACTTGTCCTTTGGTTATAATGGGCACGAAACAGGGATGAAATCCAGCAGGTTCTGACAGGTTCTGGAGAACTGGTAGTGGAAATTTTGAGTAGTTCAGAGAACCGGCAAATACCACCTCTGGCTGGCCCCAGAGTGGGGATGGGAATGGAGATTTTGCAATATCCTTCCCCCAGGAGTGGGAGGGGAATGGGGATTTTGCAGTATCCTTCCCCTGGAGTGGGGTGGGAATGGAAATTTTGCAGTATCCTTCCCCTGCCATGCCCACCAAGCCACGCCCACCAAGCCACACCACAGCCACCAAGCCACGCCCACAGAACCAGTAGTAAAACAATTTGGATTTCACCACTGGCACAAAGAACTGATATATCCAAGGAATCACAGAGTTCGCAATGCTCCAAGGCAGAAAAAAAACCTTCAACAGAGTAATGGGAGAGGTGGAGGAAGAGAACAAGCCTTCCTGGGTAAAAGAAACCTTGGTATCCCAAGCAGAGGAATAGCAAAACCTTACAGAGTTCTTCCAAAACCCTATTAATGTTACAGGCTTGCAACCAGGCCAGCTAGATTAAATGTGGGTTATTCAAAGCAAATTTGTCAAGATGTAAAATAACACCTCCTCTTTCTTTCAGTGTACTTTTGTCCCTAAAGGGAGCAAATGCATCAGCTGAGGTTTGATGCTGTGCGGCAAATGTGTCAAACAATAAGGCGCTTAACATTTAAGCTACTGATTGGATTAACTCTCAGTCTGAATGCCAGAGAAGAGAAAAATTGGTATTGGAGTAAAAAAAAAATTAGGGTCACTGTTTCCAAGTCTGCCTCTCATTTTTCTCCAACTTCTCATATGCAGGTTCTGGATGTGATTCACCCAACAAGAAGATATCAATCTAGTGTTTACTGACCTCCCAATACAATTAATATTGTATTGAATATTTGATATTCAATATTAATATCAAATAATAATTGAATGCAGTATTAATCCATTTATTCACAATTGTATATATTTTATTATTCATTTATTAGATTTTGTGGCAATGACTTTTAGAGCTAGGATTTTTTTTTTCCTTTTGAGTTTCATTTCCTTTGATTTAAAGGAAAGATCAAACTCAGATTTGATCACAAGAAGTGATAGTACTGGTTTATACTGCTTTAGTAAGGCCACACCTGGACTACTGCATCTAATTTTGGTCACCACGAGATGCAAAAGATGCTGAGACTTTAGAAGGAGTCCAGAGAAGAGCAACTAAACTGATTTCGCATTTGCAGGAAAATTTATACGAGAAATGATTATGGGAACTAGGTAAGTATAGCCTAATGAAGAGAAGAATTAGGGGTGATAGGATAGCTGTCTTCCAGTACTTGAGGGGCTACCACAGAGAGGAAGGGGTCAACCTATTCCCCAAAGTTCCTGAGGATAGGACAAGAAGCAATGGGTGGAAGCTCATTAAAGAGCATTCCAGCTGGAAGTAAGAAAAAATGTCCTGACAGTGAGAACAATTAATTAGTGGAACACAGTGGTGAAATCTGAACTGATTTGCTACAGGTTCGCTGGCTGCACATGCACGCTGTGTGCCAAACATGGAGTGCGTGCGCATGCTCAGTGTGCACCAAAAAGACGCTTGGAAAGATAAGTAGAACAGCGAGGGGGGATCAGCTGTACCGCACGATTTAGCTTTGCTAGAAAGCAGGATTTCCTGCTTTCTAGCAAAGCTAAACCCCGCGGCACAGCTGATTTCCCCCCCCCCCCACTGTTCTACTTAACTTCCCAAGCCTCCTTTTGGCATGTGCTGCATGTGCACGCATGCTGAGTAGATGCCAAAAGGAGGCTTGGGAAGGTAAGTAGAACAGCGAGGGGGGATCAGCTGTGCTGCGTGATTTAGCTTTGCTAGAAAGCAGGATTTCCTGCTTTCTAGCAAAGCTAAACCCCACGGCACAGCTGATTGTCGGAAATACCGGTTCGGAGGAACCAGTAGCTTTTTTAAACTATTGGTTCACCCGAACCAGTACTTAACTACCGGTTCACCCAAACTGGTAGCTTTTTTTACTACCAGTTCTCCCGAACTGGTAGTTTTTATCACTACCAGTTTGCCTGAAGTGAAGCAAACCGGTAGCATTTCACCCCTGGTGGAACAGCTTGCCTCCCAGAATTGTGAGTACTCTATCACTGGAGGTTTTCAAGAAAAGATTGGACAACCATTTGTTCAGAATGATATAATCTCCTGCATTGGGCATGAGGTTGAGCTAGAAGACCTCCAAGATCCCTTTCAGTTAGAAGACCTCAAAGCTCCAAGGTTCCTTACAGCCCTATGATTCTGTTCTGTTCTGTTCTGTTCTGTTCTGTTCTGTTCTGTTCTGTTCCGTTCCGTCCCGTCCCGTCCCGTTCCGTTCCGTTCTGGAATCACAGAGTATACTGTGAGTCAGAATGGAGAGCAAATCAGAATTAAGGTACATATAGTTTTAACTTCCACTCAGAAAATGAAAGCTATCTTCCTACATGATAGACTTTCATTTTTTTTTTTTTTTTAATTTGATTTATATGCCGCCCTTCTCCGAAGACTCAGGGCGGCTTACAATGTGCTCAGCAATAGCCTTCATCCTTTTTGTATATTTATACAAAGTCAGCTTATTGCCCCCACAAACTGGGTCCTCATTTCACCTACCTTAGAAAGGATGGAAGGCTGAGTCAACCTTGAGCCTTGGCGAGATTCGAACCCTGCAGTAATTGCAGGCAGCTGGTCTTAAGCAGCTTAATAACAGGGTGCTTTAAACCCTTGTACTACCAAGGCTCTTATACATTATAGAGCACTTATTCCTAACCTGCAGCCCAAGAGTGTTGGTAGTACACAAAGTCGCTAAAGGTAATCATCTGATGTACATCACAAGTTAAAAAGGGGTGGGGCTTCAATTGCATCATTATGACCGTCCAGACTATTTTGATCCCACTCCCTGTATAAAAATTAAAAAAGAAAGTTTCAATGACTGGGAGATCAACAGATTTCAAAAGATATTGATATTCCTCCCAAAATCTTACACAGAGCACTAACAACTCATGAGCTTTGGTAATTTGAGATTTTAATTTTTAATATATATATTTACTTCCTGAAGGTGTAATGTGGAAGGGTATATATACCAGGGCAGGAACCATACAGATTATGATACTATGGTCCATATAAAGAGAAAGGCTAAGGAACACTGGTATTTAAAAAACTGTTAGAAAAATGTACAAAGCATCAAATGCCTAAGCAGATATGGAGTACATGCACTTCTTAATAATATAGACTTAGTATCTATATTATTTGCTTTCCTTGGTATTAGAACATTATCTTTGCCTGCTATGTCTGTAGTGGAATGCCATCTTGCATTTTCACAAATTGTTCTCTGTAACATTCTTGCATTTATACAACAGAGAATCTAGAGCTTACTAGAACTCTTATTACTGTTAACTTAACTACTAGGTCTATACATAAAGTGAGACTAAGTAGTGTTCTGTAAACCAGTCTCAGCCAATTTGCTTACCATGTGACTCTAAATAATTCTTTAAATGGTAGCCCTAATCCATCCCCTTCTTCTCTATGTTTTATGCAAATCACCAGCATTATTCTGAAGCCCTGCATGTTTTTTGACATGGAATGTAATTACATGCAGCATTTTCAATATCCCTGCTAATGCCTGCCAACATAAACTTATGCAGCCTGACATTTAAATGTTTTCCATACCAAGAAGACCCTCATGAATTGTTTAAAATATATCAGGCTTACTGGTAAAAGAAATTACATGACAACATCATCAATTACAGAAAGGTTGCTCAAAATTTTAAAATATGAAGTGGGAACTCACTGAGTAGATCAGCCATCAGCAAGAGCTTTCATCACTGTAGGAAATATGGCTCTTGAACCAGGGCCACAATAAATTTGTTCCATGCCCCTTTGAGTACTTTGGGAGAACCTCACTTTCATGTACCATATCGCTGCCCAGATGACCTTACCATACATTTATCAATCACCTGAACTTGAGTACCAGCAAGTCGCTATCCCAAAGTTATTTTCAAGAAGTAACTGCTTCTTCTTTTGCTTCTCTTCCAAGAAGCTTCTTTAGCTCAGATGAGAAGTGAAATGACTTCAAAGAAAAACCAGAAAGTCCAGTTGCATCTTGAAAAAGCATCTTTGGGACAACTATGACCTGAATGACTGAGAATCTCCATAGACATTCAGCAAGTCACTAGATGAGGGGTGCTATTCAGCAGTTCTGACAGATTCTGGAAAACTGGTAGTGGAAATTTTCAGTAGTTCTGAGAACCTGCAAATACCACCTCTGTCTAACCCCTGAGTGGGGTGGGAATGGAGATTTTGCAATATTCTTCCCCCAGGAGTGGGGAGGGAATGGGGATTTTGCAGTATCCTTCCCCTGGAGTGGAGTGTGAATGGAGATTTTACAGTATCCTTCCCCTGCCACGCCCACAGAACCGGTAGTAAAAAAAAATTGAATTCCACCATTGCACTAGACCTTTCAAATGAAAGTGAATATACTTGTCCCAAGATAATGCTGCAGGTTCCAATCTCGGTCAGTCACTGAAGACAAAACCTCTGGTCCCGGTAACCGACCCAGATTGGCTCATGCATCACTAGACCTTTGCCTGACATACTGTATATGTCAATGTTAAATGGTAAACTGCAATTGAATGGATCGTCACTGAAATTTGGGAGGTATGTCAAAGATTCATGTCCGTAATAATAATTAAGGACCTGTGGACTGTCTTAGTAAACACAAGTCTCCCATTAATGAAAACTTGGTATTTTTTACTACATTGAACTAGAGCCAAAACTTCTTTCTCAATTTGGGTATATAAGACTTCTATGCTTGAAACATAAACTACAGATCTGCAAGAATCACCATAGGTTTACAAACGCATTCTCAGGCACCCAATTTGGAAGCCTCACTAGATACTTTAGTCTTCCACTTGTGAAAACCCTAGAGAACTGGAACTGTTTCAATCCAGCATTTTAGGGTTTCAAAGGTCTGGTCCTAATGCCACTAAATATTTTTTAAGAAAGAAAAATAGCCTGGAGGGGAGAAATATACTTTGCCAGATGATTTTTTTAATAATGTTTAAAGCCAATAATCAGTCAAGATCTTCTTCAATTATCCTATAAAAGAAAGAGCATGAAGAAAGCTTAACTCTTTTATTACTGGTAGCTCTGACTTATGACCAACTGCTTAGCAACTGTTTGAACTTAACAACCAACCCAAAAAAGAGGACTTATGATCTGGATTTGAAGTTCTGTCAGTCAAGCCCCCTCTATGATCATGGGATCAAGCTTTGGGCGCTTGGCAACAAGAGAAGGAATGCTTTTCTTGAGTCTGTAGGAGGCTCTGGTTTTTTTTAAGGAGACTCCATTTGTTTCAGGAGTTTGTGGAGTTTCCTTGACATTTCACCTAAGAGCTGTAGCGACATACAACCTTACTTCGTATGGAACTTTACTCAATGGCCATCGCGACATCAACTGTAACCAGTGGTGGGTTGCTAACGGTTCGCCCCAGATTGGGCGAACCGGTAGCAGCGGCAGCGGGAGGCTCCGCCCTCACGCCTGGATATCTCTGCGCATGCTTTTAGCTTACAAATGTTTGGGAAATAATGCTCAATTCCTGTTTATCAGATCAAACCCAAGAATCTGTCAGCCAAAAAGAGGACACAGTCCTATCCTAGTCAAAAACAACTCTGTTATTCTATTCTATTCTATTCTATTCTATTCTATTCTATTCTATTCTATTCTATTCTATTCTATTCTATTTCAATCCTTTATTTGCTGACTCCTATTGAACAGGATCTTGCCAAACTAAAGTTAGAATTTTCTAACCTACTAGGTACATTTTAAAAGATTATGGGATGTGGCTACTCTGAACCACTTCCTCCCCCACTTCCAGCTTGGAAATGCAGTCTCTTAATCTAGGCCTCTGTTTTGCCAAAACTCTCCCCCACTGCTCCTACAGGTGCATATTCCATCACAGTGCTATGAAAAAAGATGTTCCACTGGCTGATGTTTTAATAATTAAAAGGGCTATACAAATAACAAACCTAAAGAATGACCTGGATAACTTTCCTATATTGGATTTACAGAAGAAACTTGTTAAAACTTTGAAGAATGCTGTGATGAAGAACAAAGAAAAAATTAAAATAAAAAGTTGTAAGATAACATTTGAAGGGACTAATGATCAAGATTGTTAAAACTAAAAGGAAAGTACCTTGATCTTGATATTTTTCGGAGTATAAGATGCACCTTTCCAACCCCCTAAAAGGGGGTGAAAATTTAGGTGCATCTTATATACCGAATGTAGCCCCGCCCACCCACTAGCCCCCACCCTTTGGCCTGTGCCTCACAGCAGACACCTCCTTGCAAGCAAACAGCAAGAAAAATCAGCTCCTTTCAGCTTCAGCACAACCTAATTAGCACAAGTTGATTGGATCAGCCTCCCTACTCTCAGCTGATTTGCTCTCAACTGTTTTGCTCAGGGCTCTGCTGCTTGCTGCAAAGAAGTAAATTGCTGGAGCAGATTTTTTTTTCCCTTGTGCTAATTAAGCTATGCTGAAAACAAAAATGAAAATAAAGCAGGCTGTTTGCTATTTGCTGCAACGTTGTAAAATTAGGCAGAGGCAGGCAGATTTCTTTTTCTTCTTTTTCCTCACCAAAAAAGGTAGGTGCAAACAATGGGAAATTTAGGGCAAAAGAGGAGAGTTCAAGATTTTAAAACACAAAAGAAAAAAAGGAGAAAGAAAAAGGCAAAAATAAAAATGGGAAGGGAGAAAAAGAAAAAGAAATGAAAGAAAAAGATGTTATACATATTTAGAATTGAAATATGAATAGCAGTAAGAAATAAATGGGAAATCATGATTGTAAAAATGAAATTAATAATAATTGGAATATTTGTCTTTGTATTTTTGAAATCTAGACAATGTTAAGTTTTTCTTTTTTTATTTTTTTTTAGAAATATGAATAAGTATAAACTGTAACAATTGAAAAACCTTTAATGGTATATGGTAATGAAAGTAAAAAGGATTAAGTTGTAGCTTGGATAACAGCTAGAACATTTTTAAATTTAATTAGGGAAATTGTAATGATTGAAATATTTTTAATTATATATTGTGATTAAAGTAGAAATGATTAAGTTGTGATTTGGAGGATTATATGGGCAAAACTATTTGGTTTATTATTATTGGTAAATATAATTAATTGATTTGGAAGAAATTGGATTGCATGGAAATAATTGGAATATTCATGTTCATACTGATTCTAAAAAAAAAAACTTTTTATAAAAAACAAAAACAAAAAAGGTAGGTGTGTCTTATATTCTGAAAAATACAGTATATAAAGTTGGTTTATTTGATCAAATTTAAAATAAATGTGTTGTTATCTCTCTAGCAGCCCTAATAATCTGTTGCTGATCAAGACTGAATGAGAAGGCTTTAAGATATGTTTATAGATAAGAGAAGTTTGTTTGCTGCAGTGCTAAAGGCATCAATCTAAAAACCAGGAGGCTGTGAATTCTAGTCCCACTTTAAGCATGAAAGTTGGCTGGGTGACATTAGGCCAATGACTCTTTCTAGGCCCAACCCATTTCACAGGGTTGTGATGGTGGTGAAAATAGGAAAAGGAAAGAGTATTAGCTATATGCACGTCTTTGAATCAATTATAAGAAATAATAAAAGCCATTGAGAGAGAGAGAGAGAGAGAGAGAGAGAGAGAGAGAGATGAGATGCACAAAGAAGAGATCATTTGTTATACACTACTTTGAGAGAAAGTGATAAATTATTAAAATTGTTTACACCTATTGTGATTTCTTTATATATTTCTTTTTTCTTTACTATATTCTTATTTTTCTTTCTCTTTTTCTCTATTTCTCTTTCTCTTTTTCTTTCTCTTTTTTCCTGCACATTCTATTTTTCCTTTTATTCTTTATTCTTTTATTTTTTGAAAGTTATCTTTTTAATAATCTTTAATTACATCATTGTAAAGAAGATATAAAAACGCTATTTAAAGATCAAATTCCTTCCATTTTTTCCTAATCCATGTACAATCCTAAAGCCAATGACACGTTGTTGACGCAAAGGAATGACGAGATTTGTCTTGTGGAGATAATCCACCTTCTCCAAAATTTCCAAGTAGATGCATGTTAGAGGTAGCCAGTTAGCAATTCAAAATAAAGAAACCCCTTAATCCATAAGAAATCCACTAAATGAGTTATCCTTAATAACTCATTGCTTGTGGAAACAAAAGATTTTTTTTTTTTTTTGCATAGAACATAATCCAAAGGATTTGCAACCGGATTTTAATTTTGAAAGCATGTAATGGGCACTCTTTCAAAATGGTTATCATGAAGGAAATGTTCAATCATAAAACACTCATTTACTAAAAGGTAGATTGGAGAACCTGCTTCCCACCAATTCTTCTCTTTCCAAGATCCTGTTCACCATTTCAGTTTACCGTATTTTTTTGTCAAAAGAGAAAGATACATTTTTTTTTTGACAAAAGATACCAATACTGGGGCTTCATCATTTTAGTTCTAAGAAGATCTCTGGCATAAGTACTTGTCATCAGACATAGCATAAAAAACAAAGAAGGGGTGAAAACAAGCAAATTCAGCACCAAATGTTCATATATTTATTTGCTTGCTTGTCTGATAAACTGACTGAGTCCATTTCTTAACTTTCTTTCAAGAATATAATCTCAAAATTGCATAGTTCCTATAATAGAAATAGGCTGTTCAGCATGACTTAAAATATCATGGTGATTTATTTTGTTCAAAATGGTTGTGATACAACCACACGTTGTTGTAGGTTATGCTAGTCTTGTAATTCCTATTAATAAGGCTGAGGATGATGCCATCCCATCTAAGTGGTTGGTCCTTCTGTTTTTCCTCATTGATCTTTATTTCCTAAGATCCTTTTTGAAAGAGATTTGTAAGAGAAAGAAGCTTATTGCAATTCATAAAAACATCAATGAGTAGAAATGGCAGAGCTTCACTTCCATTACTTCTCTTTCGCATCCAAATGTATGTTTATTCTACCTTATTTTCAAATAAACTGGATGGTTTTAGTGGTAATAAAACTAGGTTAGGTGGACCAGACATATAACTCAGTATCAGGCTGCTTCCTGTGTTGTTAGATTTACCTTTTAAAATAATCAGTATAGGATTACACAAACTACTTGTCTGAAGTAGTTTAATGGAATATGTGCATTCCTTTTGCTATGACACGTCAAGTGCCAGTTTATGCAATCATCAGGGTGTTGGGCTAAGCTTTTCTAAATTGTACCATTTCAGGATATGTGTCTCTGCAAGACACTGGAGTTAAATTTCTAAAAGCTCGTTCATTTAAAAAAAAAAACAATTCCTTGCAAACGAAAAATATATTTGGAAAGAGGAGTCAGCCTACTCCATGAAATATACAAAAAGCACATGGCAGAGTATTCAAACATATGTTCGCCCACCCACCCAAAGCCTGAAACAGTACTACCCAGGCTTCATCATGTCTAAACTAAATCTGGTGTGGTGAGATTTGCATGGTCTCAGAAGGAATTCATTGATTTGCAAAGGAAATATTTTTCTCCAACATACCACAACATTTTCTCTACAGGTGCAGAGGTTTAGCACTGAGACAACTTCTGGCATCCACCCTGAATACACACAACTAAGGTCTAAGGACAACAAAAAGAGAGCCAAATCAGCAAAGGGTATGACTTAAGTGGCAGCTCCCTAGAGAACTCTAGAGATTTGCAAGAGTGATCCCAAAAAGGACAACAACAAAGATGGACGTACCGTAAGTGTGCGGTAGCAAATTACTCTAGACAAAAGTGTAGTTGTATCAAAATGAATCCATTCATTTTAGATGTCCCCGCAATTATTTTGTTTGCAAGATTATGCTACTTTCAATTTGATTTAATTTAATTTAATATTTAAATTTATATAACGCCCTTCTCCCGAAGGACTCAGGGCAGTGAACAGCCATAGATAAAAAACATAGAATACAAAATTTAAAACAATTTAAAAATATATTAAACAATTTGGCCCGACAGTTAAAATCCCCCATTTAAAATTAAAATTAAAATTAAAATTACACTATTGGAGAGTTAGGCCAGCCCGACTTGATGAAATAAAAAAGTTTTGAGGGCCCGACGGAAAGTACGTAGATTCGGAATCGTCCGTATCTCTGGGGGAGCTCATTCCAGAGGGCAGGTGCTCTCACAGAGAAAGCTCTCCCCCTGGGGGCCACCAGTCGACATTGTTTGGCTGACGGCACCCGGAGGAGCCCCTCTCTGTGGGAGCGTACTGGCTGGTGGGAGGCTCTCGGTGGCAGAAGGCGGTCTCATAAGTATCCAGGTCCTAAGCCATGGAGCGCTCTAAAGGTGGTCACCAGCACCTTGAATCGCACCCGGAGGACCACCAGGAGCCAGTGCAGCTCACGCAGGAGAATTTGATCCCCAAGTTCACACTTTGGGGCCAGATTGCGGTTAAAGAGAAATGGTTGTAAGCTAGTATATAATCACAGCTATCATTTTTTTAAAGCAGGGCTAGTTTGGGGACATTTCCCTATTTGCAAATAAATTTCTTGTCAGAGAGCAATCCCAAAAGTGCTTTTCCAAACAGTAACTGGATTTTCTTGGTTTATTTCTTGAAAACATTTCATTCCTCATCCAAGGAGATTCTTCAGTTCTAGAACAGAAGACGCTTCTTGGAAGAGAACCAAAACATTTTCAAGGAATAAAAATAAATCAAGAAAGTCCGGTTGTCTTTTGGAAAAGACCCTTTGGGACAATCATGACCTGGATGATTGAGAATCTTCATAGACATGTCTGACAGCAGGGGTGTAAAAATCTGTTACACTTCACTATCTCATATATCATATGTGAAGTCAATGGATCACTAGTGGATGGGATTCAAATAGCACTTATTATGAGCCACAGTGGTGCAGTGGTTAGAGTGCAGTACTGCAAGCTATTTCTGCTGACTGCCAGCTGCCTGCAATTTGGCAGTTCAAATCTCACCAGGCTCAAGGTTGACTCAGCCTTCCATCCTTCCGAGATCGGTAAATGAGGACCCAGATTGTTGGGGGCAATATGCTGACTCTATAAACCGCTTAGAGAGGGCTGTAAAGCACTGTGAAGCGATATATAAATCTAAGTACTACTGCTATTAGCCATTCCTGGCCAAGGTGGGCACACAGTGTAATGGTATGTAGGAATGACCTTGGGAGACAGGAGGAAGAGTCACAGACTAAACAATGTCAAATAAGAGGTAGCTGAGCCATAGAAAGAATAGGGTATAGCAAACATTTCAGAAGGGACCCGCCCTAATTTCTTGGACTGCAAAGTCGAGGGGTTGGAGAGATGTACTTTCAGACTCCCAAGATTCTATTAATGTAACCTCATAATTGAGCTAGTACAGGGGTGTCAAACTCATGTCATTACATCATCACTTGATGTATCACGACTTTTTCCCCCTTCACTAAACCGGGGGGTGTGGCCAGTGTGTGACGCATCTGGCCCACTGGCCGGGAGTTTGACAACCCTGAGCTAATACTTCTGGCTGTGATTCTTGTCTGGACAGACAAGACAGACACATTGGCTCCCTTCCATTCAGCCTCTTCTGCCACCACGCTGCTATTGTCTCTCTAAACAGATATTCCAAATTGAGCCATTTTTGTATCAGTGCTCCAACACAGTTACCCAATTAGAATGTAGAACATTCTAATTAGCATGCCAGATTAATTGGGTATAACTTAAATATTTTAATAGTCCAACAGTGAAATGATAATACTAGCAGCCCCCACCTCACCCCCCACAAAGGAATCTGAATGTCAGCACCTGCCAACTACCTAAAGATGGAAAGAAAAGGAGGGAAATTCAAAATATAAGAACAAGAACAGAATTTAGTGACTTGGCTCCCTTCATAATTCCTAACTGTTTGGCATTTTTCCACATTTTGGTCGAGTTCTAATGTGACAGAAGGGGGTGCAGGGGAAGGAACAGTACACACTTTGCAGTGAGAGCCATTGTTGCTTCCGTGCCCTGCGTGGTGGGTATTTGCCTTGTCTGCTCATGATGTACAGAAAAGGAAGGACAGCAAAGCTGAAGAATTAAAGCCATATGCACATATGTAATCAGGGCAGCTCTATTTGGCTGAACAGATGCAAGACAAGCAGGATAAGGACTAGCAATGGGAGCATCAGATTTCATGCCAATGCCAACTCAGGAATGGTTGGATGGTCGTATAGCATTTCAAGCATTTCTATTTTGTATGAAAAGCCGTCATTTTAGTGTTTTTAGCCCATCAAAGATCAGTCCTAGCGATTTATTTTTTTTCCTCTACAATATTTGTAAGCTGCCTCAATTATTTGTGACTCTCAGCAATGAAACACAAAGCAGTTTGTGTTAAACCATCTTTCACAAAATGAAAATAACAGCAATAATATTTATATAGTTAAAGTATTGTGTGGGTGTAGTGTGTACTGTGTGGGTGTATGCAAAGTGCAAGGAGAGGAAGAGTCAATCTGCCAGGGGAAGTACGTTGCAAAAAATTGTGTTGCATGCCAAAAAAGATATAACAACCTGTCTTAGAATTGAGAGTGAAGATATGGCTAGATAGCTTCAGTCTTCTAGGATTGACTATCAACAGAATATTGCTATCCAGCAATAATAAAAAAAAATATGCTAGACTAACACTTAGTAAATACCAGTGAAGGACTTGAAAAAGATATTCAGATGGGATGGTGTGTTGTGTCTATTCCTTCAAATTTCAGAATCATGCAAGATATGGTTTCCCCTGTGACTGGTAGACTCCAGGTACCGCCAAATTTGTTTGCTTGTTCTACGATGTACATTTATCAATAAATAAAGTTGATTTTTTTTAAAAAAAAAAAACTGATTTTTGGTTGTTTCTGACTTAACCAAATAGAATAAAGTCAATTTGGGCTACCACAATATCCTTTTCTTTTCCTAGTTAACTCTACAAATTGCAAAAATAACGAACAAAGAAGTCATGTCATGAGAGCTGCCAATCATGCTGGGAATGATTAGTGGAAAAAGGAAAAGGGGCCACTCTAGTACCCGCTCGCTGGACACTATAAAAGATGACACCGGGATGACTATGGCAGATCTGAAGGAGGCCGTGCGAGACAGAAGAGCATGGAGAGTGCTGATCCATAGACCGGCTACATGTTGGACACAATTGAATGTCTGACGATAACGATGATGCTTATTAGAGAACCCAAAGTAGTAATTCATCATAAATAAAAAGCAGTGAACCCAATAATGAAGCTCTGTGTGGTTTTCACCGGCTGTGCCAATATGATGTATCCAATAAGCCTGTTCTTTGAGGAATCTACCTGCCTCACAGTTCTGCTTTCAATGGGTGCATTACTCAGAACCCTGACACTGAGTTTTTCCCTTCCCTGCACCCCATCTCCCACCTTCCTTCATCAGTTCACTGCCTGCAAGTAGGAAAATTCAGAAGCTGTTTACAAATTTTAAGCAGTTTATTGAAATTAAAAGTTGATCACGAGCCACGGTGGTGCAGTGATTAACGTGCAGTACTGCAGGCTACTTGTACTGACTGCCGGCTGCCTGCAATTTGGCAGTTCAAATCTCACCAGGCTCAAGGTTGACTCAGCCTTCCATCCTTCCAAGGTGGGTAAAATGAGGACCCAAATTGTTGGGGTCAATATGCTGACTCTGTAAACTGCTTAGAGAGAGCTGTAAAGCACGGTGAAGCAGTATATAAGCCTAAGTGATATTGCTATTGCTATTTAGATCAACTTCATGAATTCTCCCAAGATTTCTGCACATCTCTAGAAGAAATATCTGCAATATAACTAATAGTAACTTAAGATTGTGTGTGTGTGTGTGTGTGTGTGTGTGTGTAATTTTCCATAAAAAGCCATCCCATCCCAGTACCCAGATGCTGTAAAGGTTTCAATGGGGTGCAGCAGGCTTTGGCTCAACCCAAACAAGACTGAATGGCTTTGAGTGCTTACACCTTTTGGTGTCAAGGATTTTCCACTTTGGATTCTAGAGGGACTTAATGCACAATCTGTGAGTCCTATTGGACTCACAACTCCTGCCCGAAGAGCAAGTAGTAGCCAAGGCTAAGAGGACCTTTGCATATCTTTGGGTTGTGCAGTTGCAAACATTCTTGGACTAGGAGATTTTGCTCCTTGTTAATGATGCACTCATGACCTCCTGTCTGGATTACAACATACTCTTCATGGGGCCACCCTTAAGGAGCATTTGCCAGCAATCCAGCAGTTCGAGTCTCACTGGCTCAAGGTTGACTCAGCCTTCCATCCTTCCGAAGTGGGTAAAATGAGGACCCAGATTTTGGGGGCAATATGCTGACTCTGTAAAACCACCTAGAGACGGCTATAAAGCACTGTGCGGCAGTATATAAGTCTAAGTGCTATTGCTATTTGTGCATAATGCAGCTGCATTAATAGTAAATGGTATCTAGTCCTTGGCATATGCAGCACCATTGATTCAGTGCTGCATTGGTTGCCAGTGCATTTCCAGATGAAATTAAAAGGTGCTGGTTATCACCTTTAAAGCCCTTTATGGCTTGGGATCAGGTTACCTGATGGACTGACTTCTCCACATTGCTTCTACCTATCCAATCTGGTCTCGCAGGATGGGCAAACTCTGGGTCCTGTTAGCCAAGGAATGTTGGCTGGCAGGGACCAGGAGATGTGTCTTTTCTATCATAACATCTGCCCTCTGGAACATTCTTCCTTCAGGGATTAAGATGGCTCCAACTCTGTTGGCCTTTCATAAAACCTGTTTATGTGCCCAGGCCTGGAGTTGCAAGTGTGTTATGGGCTCCATTTTCTGGTTATGTTAACATCTATGGATTATAAATTTCTCGATGCTAAATACATTTAATTTTCTTTTGGATTGTTTTGGTAATTTGGTTTTAATTGATTTTATGATTGTTTGCCACCCAGGATCACGTTTGAGATGGACAGCCACATAAATTGAACAAATAAATAAATACCATAAAAGCAATAAAGATCCCCCTACTTTTTCAGCTGCAACAGAGAAGAATTCCTTCTCTTTTTTTCCCTCTTTTTGCTTCTGCTCTCTTTATCTTTTGCAACAGACTTATTTAACTGAAACCAGATTTGAATTTTGAATGCTGCCAAACGCATTGCCTTTGTAAGGACATTACACACCTGTGTTTGCACATTCCTTTTGCTAAATCTTCCCCACCCCATCACTGTTCCCGCAATATATTCCAAGCTTCAAACTGTAACCCAGGGTACTTTTAGCTACTCAAGCAAAGATTATCAGAAGGCCTTATCATAACAATAAGGGTGTGAATAAAGCCCATTTCACAATCCGATGCATGATCTCTGAATATGGCAAACCTAATGCTTTAAATTTTGAATGTTAGACACAAGAAACACTTATTTTTTGTAGAAAATTGGATATATTTCCACCTAGTATGAGAATGCCTAATTAATTTGCTAACATGTTTTTCACATTCTACATTTTGAAGAAAAAAATGTCAAAGCTTCACCGTTTTAGTTTTTCTAATCACGGCACTGTTTTTTCCCCTAATAATGCCCCGGATGCAGGGGCATTAATTGTTGGAGGTGGGTGGATTTTCAGGAAAACTCAAGATGTGTCAAGGTCAAAGAATCAGGACCATCTGTTAAGTTGCAGCATAGAAGAGTTATTCAGTTGTATATAAACAATCTAGTCGACTAAAGTTCAGCACTAAATTGGTACCAGAGAAGGGTCAACAGAATTCAGGAGGGGTTGAAGTTGGACTGTTTGTGACAACATAAATGTTTCTAAACTGATGACGTGCTTAACTCCACCCCTCCCCCAGCTCTGCCTGCTCTTCTCTTACAAGATGGCATCCATGACTATACAATTGAAGCATAATGCACATAGGTACTCCTCGGTTTATTATCACAATTAAGCCCAAAGTTTATGCTGCTAAGTGAGACATTTGTAAAGTGGATTTTGCCCCGTTTTATGATCTTTCTTGCCACAGTTGTTAAGTGAAGCACAGTAGTTGTTAAGATTGTAACACAGTTGTTAAATGAATCTGGCTTCCCCATTGACTTTGCTAGTCAGAAGGTCAGAAAGGAGGATCACATGACCCCAGGACGCTGTAAGCGTCATAAATATGAATCAGTTGCCAAGCGCCTGAATTTTGATCACATGATTGTGAGGATGCTGTAACAGTTGTAAGTGTATAAAATGGTCATACTTTTTTCAGTGCCATTGTCACTTTGAACAGTCCCTAAATGAATTGTTGTAAGTTGAGGACTATCTGTACTGATACTTGCAAAAAGTAGGTAGGGCTTTAATCATGCGATCTTAAGCACTATCCTGACTTTTTCAGCACCTCCCCCGCAGACACTGCTGTCAAAATATGGTGGACTTCATCTCCCATGATCTTTGGGAATGACTGCAATATATTTCCCAAATTTCAGTTTTATGGGCAGATTACAGGTAGTCCTTGACTTATGACCACAGTTGAGCCCAAATTTTCTGTTGCTAAGTGGAACATTTTAAGTGAATTCTGCCCCATTTTACGACCGTTCAAGCCACAGTTGTTAGGTGAAACTGGCTTTTTCATTGAGTTTGTCGGAGGATCGCAAAAGGTGATCATATGATCCTGGGACACAGCAACGGTCATAAATATGAACCAGTTGCCACACATCTGAATTTTTGTCACATGACCCTAGGGATGCTGCAAAGGTTGAAACTGTGAAAATTGGTCATAAGTCACTTTTTCCACTGCCGTTGTAATTTTGAATGGTCACTAAATGAACTGTTGTAAGACGGGGACTACCTGTATAACTCTTTTTAATGATTTTGGAATGCACCTTTAAAATGGGGAAGGTGCAAATAAATAAATTTCTAATCTGCACTTTTCCACGCAATCAGTGTGCCGAATGTCGTCTTCATTTCTAGGGTTTATTCTGGAAGATAGGAAGGCGCCTCGTAGTCAGAAAGTTAGAGAACTTTACTCTCTTCTTAAAAATGAAGAGAAGAGTGACAGGAAATGACTGGCACCCTCCAAATATAAATACTTGTCATACTGTGACTAAAATATATATTAAGCCTATCTGCATAATATAGAAAGTCGTTAGCATGATATCCAAAATGGCGGGGAGTGGAGGACTGAAATAATTTGAATGGAAAGCAGGTGTGTTAAATGTGATGCAAATGTAAGAATGAATACTGCAGTCTACCTATAACCAACATATCTCACCATGGTGGGAAAGAATGTAACAAAATGAATGTAAGATTTAGTTCAGCCTAATTTAAAATGGATTTGGGTGGAACATCCTTTCATTTTGTAAAGAAAAGCTATCTTATACTGTATTCATGTAAAATGATGGCTAGGCAGTTTTAGTATCATGTAACATACTCAATTTAATTAAAAAGTTGGTGACTAATAGAAAAAAAAGTCTATTTGATTAGTAAACCAATGTAAAAACAGAAATCTTAGTAATATTTCTTTTTCCCTTTCCCAGCGCACAATAGCATGCATTAAATAAAAACATAACTGGCATGCAGGAAATTTACAAAGGCTTGAATTCCCTATAGGAATTTCTTTTTGGAGTCCACTTTCAAAAGCTGACATTTCTGCAGGAAATCCACCCACCCAAAGCATATTCTACACTAGCATTTCCTTGGCTGAAATTTTCTTCTACATGTGTAACTTGTGTGGGTATAGGATGTGGGTGTGCATTCCTCACAGGTACACTATCTTGTGAAAATTGAATACAATTCTATAAAGGTATCAACGACTTATCTGAGGAAGAGCATTTTGTGGATGCATAGATAGTAAACTGCACAAGAACAGTGAAGAATTTGTTCAGACTTCTCACAATTTTATTACTTTATCCTGCACTTGAAGTTTTCCCTGTTAATGGTGTAATTCAGATGCAATCCCATATAAAACCACAAAACCTATTTAAATAAATTATTTTTTTTTAATTGACTGTCTTATACCCAGAAACCTTGTCTGCTTCTCTCTGTAAGAGTTGCCAAGTCTGAGAGTTATTAAGGTGATGCCATTCAATAAGTCCTATATTAATTCTGACTCTAAGCAGGATGGAAGCTTACAAGGGATCTGGGGAAGATGTCACAAAATATGTAGGGGAAAATAATTGTTCCCTGAGGTTGGGACGGGAGAAAGGGGAGACATTTTATCAGCTATTTTTCTTGGGTTGGAACATTTTTCTAAATGTTTTTATTTTATTTGGGGTAATCCACATTTCTACATCTCAAGAGTTCTGAGCACATGTGTTTCTATCAGATTGACAATAACTGGGCTTAATCAGCTTGTTTCTGGGGTAGGTGCTTATTAGAGTAATTAGCTGCAGACTATGAAAGAAACAAGCATCCACATAGCTCACGTCCTAACTTAGCTCCTCTTGTAACCGCACCCAAATTGACTCTCTCCAGAGCAAAGATATTCAGTTGCCATGAAATGCTTAGCAAGATATTAGAACAGAGGTCTCGAAATCTGGCAACTTTAAGATCTGTGGACTTCAACTTGCAGAATTTCCTCAGCCAGCCATGCTGGTCGAGGAATTCTGGGAGCTGAATTCCACAAGTCCTAAATTTGCCATGTTTGGAGACCCCTATATTAGAATATAGTAGGTATCAGTGGTGGGTTGCTACTGGTTTGCAACAGATCGGGCGAACTGGTAGCAGCGGCAGTGGGAGGCTCTGCCCAGCCATCCGGATGCTTCTGCGTATGCGCAGAAGCGTCACATGCATGCGCAAGCTCACGTGCACCCACGAGCGAACCAGTAGCAATGGGTTTTGAAACCCACCCCTGGTTGGTAGGTGTTGTGGTCCACCAGCAGCCTGCGGAGCTGGCAGCGGAATCGGACAGTGAGGAGGCTGAGGAAGAACATGGGCCAGTCCTGGAGTCAGGGGAAGGCCCGGACGAGGGTTCTGCATCAGAGGCAGAGATGGGGCCAGGGCCATCTGGGAGTGATGTGCAGACTCTGGAGCCTGCTGACAGCAGAGCGGCAGAGGAACAGGAGGAGCCTGTTCCTAGTGCACACATGAGAAGAGCTGTCAGAAAGGCAAGAGCAGCTAAAGCAAAAAGGACAACTCAGGAGTAAGGCCAAGAGATGATTGGCCCCTCCCATAAGGTTTAAAAGACCAGCAATGGCTCTTGGGCTCTTTGTCGGAAAACAACGATTATTTTCATTTTCATTTTTTCATTTTATTAGATATCTATACCGCCCTACTCCCGAAGGACTCAGGGCGGTGCACAGCCAAACAATAAAAACACATACAATACAAAATTTAAAAAATAGAATAAAATCAAATTAAATAATTTTGGCCCCGACAAATTTAAAACCCCAAACTTTTAAAACCAATTTAAAATTGAATATATAAAATACTAAAAGATATTTAAAATTTTAAAAATCTTTTATAAAAGAGGGGGAAAATTAGGCCAGGCCGGCCTGGTGAAATAGTAAGGTCTTTAAGGCGTGGCGGAAGGTGCGCAGATCCGGGATCCTCCGTATCTCTGGGGGGAGCTCGTTCCAGATAGTAGGTGCCCCCACAGAGAAGGCTCTCCCCCTGGGGGCCGCCAGTCGGCATTGTTTCGCCGATGGCACCTGGAGGAGCCCCTCTCTATGGGAGCGTACCGGCCGGTGGGAGGCTATTGGTGGTAGTAGGCGGTCCCGCAAGTACCCGGGTCCTAAGCCATGGAGCACTTTAAAGGTGGTAACCAGAACCTTGAAGCGCACCCGGAAGACCACCGGGAGCCAGTGCAGCTCGCGCAGGAGGGGTGTTACATGGGAACGCCATGTCGCTCCCATTACCACCCGCGCAGCCGCACTCTGCGCCAGTTGGAGCCTCCGGGTGCTCCTCAAGGGGAGCCCCATGTAGAGAGCGTTGCAATAGTCCAGGCGGGAGGTGACAAGGGCATGAGTGACCGTGCGTAAAGAGTCCCGATCCAGAAAGGGACGCAACTGGCGAATCAGGCGAACCTGATGAAAAATCCTCCCGGTCACGGCCGTCAAGTGCTCTTCTAAAGACAGCCGTGAATCCAGGAGGACGCCCAAGTTGCGAGCCCTCTCCGTGGGGGCCAATGATTCGCCCCCAATAGTCAGTGATGGCGTCAACTGACTATATCGGGACGTCAGAAACCACAGCCACTCAGTCTTGGATGGGTTGAGCCTGAGCCTGTTCCTCCCCATCCAGATCCGTACGGCCTCCAGGCACCGGGACATCACTTCAAGGGCATCGTTGGGGTGATCCGGAGTGGAGATGTACAGCTGGGTGTCGTCAGCATACTGATGGTACTCCACCCCGAAACCACGGATGATCTCGCCCAGCGGCTTCACATAAATGTTGAACAGGAGAGGCGAGAGGACCGACCCTTGCGGCACCCCACATATGAGGGGCCTCGGGGTCGACCTCTGTCCCCCTGTCAACACAGACTGCGACCGGTCAGAGAGAAAGGAGGAGAACCACCGCAACACAGTGCCTCCCACCCCCAACTCTTCCAACCGGTGCAGCATGATACCATGGTCGATGGTATCAAAAGCCGCTGAGAGATCTAACAGGACCAGGACAGAGGAGCACCCCCTGTCCCGAGCCCTCCAGAGATCATCAACCGACGCGACCAATGCCGTTTCCATGCTGTACCCGGGCCTGAAGCCCGACTGGAACGGATCCAGATACGTCGTTTCATCCAGGTGCTGGGGGAGCTGTTGCGCGACCACACTCTCAACAACCTTCGCAACAAAGCGAAGGTTGGAGACCGGACGATAATTTACCAACATTGCCGGGTCCAGGGAAGGCTTCTTGAGGAGAGGCCTCACCACCGCCTCTTTCAAGGCGGCGGGAAAGTCACCCTCACTCAGCGAAGCGTTTATAATCCCCTGGAGCCAGCCTCGTGTCACTTCCCGGGAAGCCAGTACTAACCAGGAAGGACACGGGTCCAATAAACAAGTGGTCGCGTTCAGTCTACCCAGAATCCTGTCCACGTCCTCAGGGGTCACAGGATCAAACTCATCCCAGATAACATTCTCAAGACCTGCCCCTGTCTCTCCCCCTGAGACTACCCAGTCGGAGTCCAAATCTTCCCGAATCTGAGTGATTTTGTCATACAGATACTGAACAAAATCCTCAGCTCTACCCTCCAAGGGGTCCTCCCGCGCTTCCTGGTGGAGCAGGGAGCAGGTCACCCTAAAGAGGGCGGCCGGGCGATTATCTGATGATGCAATAAGAGCAGCAAAATAGCTACATTTCGCTGCTTTTATCGCCACTAAGTAATTCCTAATGTGGGATCTTACTAGTGTCCGGTCAGATTCAGAAAGACTGGCCCTCCAACTACTCTCTAGGCGTCTTTTCCGGCGCTTCAACTCCCTCAGCTCCTCAGTAAACCAAAGAGCCAATTGAGATCAGCGCCGGGTCAGAGGCCGCAAAGGCACGACCCGATCCAGAGCACTAGCAGCCGCCCTATCCCAGGCGGCCACCAGGTCTCCAGTCGAGGCGTGTGCCAGAACCTCAGGAAATGGCCCAAGCTCCGTCTGGAATCTGTTTATAGATTTGTTTCTTGTCTTGCTGCATTTATTTCTTGTCAGCGTCTTCTGCTCCTGAACTTTTGCCAAGAAAAGCCTTTGGCAGGTTGCCTAATTAGACCAAGGTTGGTGATAAGGCTGAAGAATTGTGTTATGAAGAATTTGTTTTGAATTAGTTTGGACTACGCTGAGAATGAGTTAATTCTCAGCTGTTCTAATAAAGTCTGTTTGTTTTTGAACTGATTGTGTCTGATAATACCTACTTGGGCCTGGGTCACAACAGTAGGTAGGTAGGTAGGTAGGTAGGTAGGTAGGTAGGTAGGTAGGTAGGTAGATTTAATAGGCCACCCAATTCTGGGCAGCATACAACATGAAACAGTTAAAAATAGAATGATACAAGTTTTATATGAAGAAATACCCAGATAAAAATGTCAACACCATCACAACATACATCCCACAAAAGATCTACACTAATCCAAGGTTTAGTTGAAGAACACTGTGGCTAAAAGCTTGGTTTCCCACCTGGAAAGGGAGAAGAAAGAGGAAAGAGGGTGGGGCTAGGTTTAGAGAAATCTGTTCATTACACAAAACAGTAGCATTTTATGAAAAATACTGCTAGCTCATATGGATCTTTTAAATGCAATCCATCCACCAATTGCAAACTATTTCTAAAATCCTGCTCAGAAAACTGCAGGGACTTGTCCAGGTAGTGGCCAGGAGTTCAACACTTCCTCAAAGAAACCCAAATGAACCAAAACAAAAATTCAAGATAAGAAATAGTAGAGGTGTTCAGAGAAGAGTTTTGAGAATAATATAGAATAACAGAATTGAAAGGGATTTCAATTCTTGGATTTCTTCTAGTCTAACTTCCTGCTCAAGCAGGACATCTTATACCATTCCAGACAACTGGCTGTTCAACCTCTTCTTAGAAATCTCCAGTGATGGAGTACCCACAGACGTGTTCTTATTCCCCTCTAATCACTAATCAGGCTTCACTATAACCGTTTCCCTTCCAGTCCTTGCATTTTCCATTAATGGTTTATTTCTGAGTTCCTTCCAATCCCATTTTTCCATCCCCACCTTCAGTTTCAGACACAAAGTTCTCTCTCCATGCCTAACCAGGGAAAAAGGAGTGGTGGGTAGCCTTCTCTATTTCAACATTTAGGAAGGGATAGTTTTCTGCTTATTTGCTCCTTGACATTGTCGGCTTCAGTCCAAACAACTGCCATAAGGGGAAAGGCAGGGCATTTAATTGGTGTTGGAATTTTACATCCCAGCTCTCATTCAGTTATAAATCATGATGCAACCCCATAGGAGGAAACATGGCAGAGTAATTTGTTTTCTTCAAAGTATATCTTGAGACACATTTACATTTTGGCGATTAATTTGATTTAACGCCACTGAGGCCGGCCAATTCTTTTCTCCCTATATAATCGATTTACCATGCTTTCACTAATCCTGCCATGGAAAGCTGAGTTATATCAGTATTAAATAACAGGTGTCCTTTACAAGGGAGACTCCATTAATAAACAACTAATCAATGCAAGAAACAATATACTTACTGACTGCTGCCTGTACAATTCAAGGTGTAAAACAGCATTGCTATTACAGACAATTACTTCATAATACCTAATCTTATGTTAAGAAGGAGAAGGAAAGAGAAGGGGATAAATTGGTATGTCGCAACATGGGATCAGCTGGTGCTTAGCTTTGTTCTAAGGGACAATAAGTCTGTGATCCTGAAGTAAAAGTGGGACAAACAATTGACATTTAAAAGCTTATTGTCCGGGCGGGGGGGGGGGGTGTCAGTGGGGGGAAGCCTCAAGAAAAGGTCCCCATTCTTCTAACTGTCTGTAATCCAACTATGGTAATCAGGAGCTCTGAGCGCCTACAGATATATATTCAAGACAAAAGCAGAACTGTAACAGAAAGAGACAGATTGGGAGCACTCATTAAGTGCATACAATTAGCTTAGATAAACCCATATCCGCATAATGGATTGTTTTTAATTAAAAATTAAAACCTAACCTATAAGTCCAGCCCCCTGCCTTGATTGCTTATTTATCTTTTTTTGCAAGTTCCTCAAATAATTGCCTATTAATTGCGTGCATTTTTTTAAATTTCTGGCATGGTGAAACACATTTTAATATTACCTCTTTAATAGTTCTTTTAATGAAGAGTGGGCATATAAAGATTGACCACACACAAATATAAACTACATTTAGGTGGTTCGTGGGGATTTGCAAAATAAAGATTGCATTCACTTCAGATTTCAACAAGGGGGATATCACTTTTGAACTTTCCCTATCTCGCACGATAAAAACATTTCTACAGGCAGAAATCTCACAGTTCAAATCTTTGTGAATATTTCTTCTCCAGGAGAAAAGAATCCACCCCAACTTTTCATTGGTTTTTCTATCTGCAGACAATTGTTATTGGGTCGTTAATTGCATATTTAACTCTGTGGAGCTCAGAACAAAGTGTCTCCTTTTCTTTCATTCTCAGAATAATCCAGTGAGGTAGCCTAGGACTACATGTGAAAAAACAGAGATTTTAATCGAGTCTATCCATCACTATATTACAAATTCGCCAGAATTGGTGAAACTGATCTGCAGAATGCAATCCATTCCCTCATAATAGCAATCTACTACTACCTCATTCTACTAGATATACAAACCAGATCTTTGCTGATTAATCAAATGGTCAATTGTAATCAGTTTCATATGCTCATCCATACATCCCCTTCACACAATTCCCTTTTAGCTAAGAAGTGTTATGCAAAATGCAGGCGTTAGGAGTTAGAAATAGCAAGCTAAACAAATTAAAGGCATGAGATACTAAGGACCAATAGAGCTACAGCATATTTAGTTTACAACAACTCGATTCACTGTACACAATATCTTAAATATTTTTCCCTTGTTGCAAATTCTCTTTACTTCTACCATGTCTTTCTACCACTTTACTCATTGCTTTTTTTTTCTTTAAATGTCTCATCTCTTTCTTTTCAACTTCTGTTTGCTCAGTCCAGCTACAACTTTCTTGACCCTTCACTGTACTTTCATATATTGGTTTTATTTTATTTGATCCTCATTTATCTGTTATAATACCCACTATATTTTTAATAGTGTTTGCACATGTTCGGACCCACGTTTCTTATTGTATCATACGTTCTTTCTAAAATTCACTGCAAATCATTAAGATTCTTAACCAATAAGACAGTATTATCTGCATACAAGTATACATGTACATGCACATCCCCAACAAGATAAACTTACGTCAACAAGATAAACTTACGTCACCACAAGCATTCCTTATCCATTAAATATCATATATCCTTGTTTTGGCTCAATGCTGAAGCATTTGCTAAGAATTCTATTCTTTTCAATGGTTTACTTCTATCATCTCCAATTTTAATCACATCTGTGCAATATTTCTTCCTACACTTCCATAACAATAAAAACTCAGTTTTACTCCAAATATGTTCAGACTATTCCTTATAAACTAGGATCTTTTATCTAAAAGCAGCTTGGCAAGACAAGAGCCTGTTGTTCACAATCTCCCAACTAGAAGGCTTATGACTGAGTTGATGTGAGGGTACAAAGGAAATAAAACATTTCTTTTTACATCTGGAATGGACAGAAATGATGTCAATCTAGCAGTGGTGGGTTGCCCCCGGTTCGGATTGGTTCACAAGAACTGGTAGTAAAACTGGCGGGAGGCACCGCCCACTGCCCCGGATGTCGTCATAGGCAATCTGCGCATGCGCAGAAGCTTCTGCACATGCGCCTTCACTCAGCACGTGCGCAATCCCATTGCAAACTGGTAGTAAAGGTAAGTAGAACCCACCCCTGCAATCTGGCTAGGATTAGAATCTCATGAGTTAGAAAACAGGCTTGTGAAGTACATATGCTTAAAAAAGAGAGCTCTGTCCAGAAACAAGGAAATTAAATGGAAGAAGAGACTGAAAAAGGAGCCTGAAGAAAGAGGCTATAGAGGCAAGCAACTGAGACAACAACAACAAAATCTGCTGAGAAAAGAGATCTATGAAAGAAATGTAATCTCTCTTAAAAGTAGATTGGGCTGTGAGCTGGGTATGATGAGAAAGTAATTATTATAAGGCAAGAAGGTGCTTGCTGTAGGAACTGAACCATGCTGGCAGCAGTATAAAAATAACCCTAGGTTTTGAGAAAATAAGAGATGGTGGTACCTGGGAATGGAAGAAAAAGGAAAGAGAAAAGCTTTCCTGGTCATGGCTGCCACATGCACTTCAAGCAAATGCCATGAGTTCAGGAGAAACCCCAGATTATGAACAAGTTTAGCATGGGGAAGCATCATCCATCTGTAGCTAAATATTCAGATGGCTCAATTCTGCTGGCCTTTTAATAGATAGGTTTTTTTCTCCTGGCCATTGGGGCAAAGTGTTAGATGGGCCAAAGTATTGGGTGAGCCCATCCAATATGGTATGATTCAACTCAAATATCCTATACTGGATGTTTCTGTAGGTTTCTTGTAGGGTGTTTCTTTGTTTTTAACTATGTATAACTATATATAAGCCTCCCAGAGTCACTGTTAAAAGTTGGGCAGCTAGAGAAACCATTTAAATACATAAATACTATTTGTGATTTTGATTCCATTCCCTCAGTCTAAACACAGATAACCCATTTTCTTCAGATTTTTCTTCAACCGCAACCTCACCACCTTTCTCAACAACTTTCCTCGGGGAAGAAGCATTGGAGACAAACCACTAGTTTTCTAAGATTGCCAGGTCAAATTTTGGCTTTTTCAAGGCAGGTGACACCACTATCTCCACGAAAGAAATATTCACTATTAACAGAAGCCTTTTACTGGCCAGGAAGGGTGGAGAATCCAAATTGCTGATTGCACAATTGATGTTGCAGAGATCTCTGTCCACCTTCAACAAAACAGGCTCAAACTCATCCTAAATAACTTCGCAAGACGTAGCTTCAGATGGATCTGCCCAGGAGTGTCTGGTTCAGCAAATTCAAACCACATTATCTCCTAGATGTCCTCCAGACTCTTCGCAGTGACCCAACAAATATTCCACTTATTCACCTTTACCCAAAAGCAGGGATGAGCAAAAGGTCCCAAAATTCACCTGGATGCTGATTTGTTCTCTTTGCAAGTGCCCAGAAAAGAAAAGAAAAATGGACCACAGCAGAAAATTCCCTAGAAATAAATTCAGAATTCAAAAATAGCAAGAAATGTTAGTACTGAGACAAATTAACATTAGGAAAGGCTCTGAAAATCAGCACCTGAATTACTGAATTCCACAAGGAAAAGCTAAATGGAGCTTTTGATTGGGGCTAAAACTAAATCTTTCCCCCACTCCCCTTCAATAGCCATACGTACTGAATCGAGTATCCTACAGACTAGATAGTGACATTTTTTGAAAAGGTTCAGTGTTTTAGCCACTTGTGCCACCTAGCCATCTTGTTATGTTTATGTCTATATTAGAGGTAGAGAGCCTTTGAGAGCTGTATGCAACATAATTTCATTTTAATGAATGCAGATTAGCGTACATTCAAAGTGACAGTACAATATTCTAAGTCTAAGACTAAGACTAATCTAAAATAAATAGTGTATGGCAATTCCTGGGGATCCCACACAGGATTGGACTACATATACATATACATATACATATACATATACATATACATATACATATACATATACATATACATATACACACACACACACACACACACACACACACATAAAGAATTGCTTCTCTTTTGGTCAGGATGACACGCCAGCAGTGTCAATTTAGGCCTTTTCTGAATTTTTGATACATTAAGCCCAAAGGTGTTGCCATCACTGGATTAAACTAAGGCAGCAGTGAAAAACCAGGCCGAGAAGCAGCCTTGCTTTATTTATATTTTGTGCTGCTTTTCTCTGTATGCAGTTTTACCTTTGCTCCCATTTTCTATCTCTCTCACTGTCTTTTTTTTTTTTTTTTTTGCTCCTCTGTTTACAGGTTAATGATTTCTAAATAAATCAAAGGTTCCTGTCTCTTGGGCCTGCTGATTCACCAAGTCCTATATTCCTTCTATTAAAATAAAAATACTTCATCCTTTGTTACTCCAGTGATGGGTGCCAGCCATTCAACAATATGTGAGCTTGACTGCCCGGTTAAAAAGATAAACTGGAGCCATTTATTTGAAAGCTAGGAAGGTAGATCCGTTCTGCCCTGTCCTGATTTTAGGTGAAGGGAGAAAATTTCCCCATTCAAGAATATCTGAGGGCAACGCAATTATCTTTCTTAGGTTCAGGGACCTCTGCAAGATATGGTAAAAAAAAAAAAAAAAAAAAAAATCAAGATGGCAGCCTTGATGGTGGATGGAACTTCAATTGCACCATTATGGCTACAATCTTGCCTGTTTTGACCATCCCCTGAACAAAGGATATAATATCAACATTAAAAAATAGTAAAGCCTAAAAATGCTGATGCACAATTGAATAAAATGTATACAGGTAAAGTCCTCGACTTACAACTGTAATTCGGAGTGGAAATCTGGTTGTAAGTCATTATGGTCATTATGGTAATTTTTGTGGCAGTCTTTAAGTGAATGTGGAGTCTTTAATCAAACGTGTCAGTCAAACAAATGGTGAAATCATTAAGTGAAAATGTTCATTGGAATGGGTGATATTTTTTTTGGCGGAAACCTCCCAAAAACATCATTAATTGTGATCATGTGACTGCGGAACACAAGCCATGCAATACGTGGTCATGTGAAAGCAGAGGGGCAGGATGACCAAATACAATAGCTATGGTCACTCTAATTTCGAACAGTTGTAAAACAATTGGTTGAAGGCTAACTGTACATATTCACTCAAACACCAAGGATCTATTAAATTCATTTCATCCTGCAATGCAAGAAAATGTTGCAATAAACAAGATTTGGATCGGGAAACAAGATGTATTTAATGATCCCCAGAGCAACGGTCTTGAGGGAATCAGTTTTCCTTGTTTTTAAAAATGGAATAATATTTTGAAGTATACCTGGATTGCATTCAGTTTGACTCTCAATAGGCTGGTGTTCTACACTTATACAATCTCCAAAGGAAGATTATTTCACCCTCAATTATGGGCTATCTATTGCATTGGATCGTACTGTGAACCGGAATGTGCAAAATGGCCTTGCGAAGACTAACACACAGGAAAAGAGTTTTTGAAGCAATTACCTGAAGAAGCCCAAAATGACAGTGACCTCAAATCCTTTCTAGAAAGACTGCAACCTTCTCAAGTTCTCCAGACTGATGAAACAGCACAGAAGATCTGAGTAAGCTTGCTTCAGATTTTGCTACTGCCAACAAATGATTTTTTTTTAAAGAAGAGACCAAACTAGCAGCTACTGGTTTTGTCTGGGAAACACAAGCGTCCCTCCCTGTCATAAAATGTGCAACCTCTGCACTTTACCCAAAACCAGGCAAGCATTAATTGTCCAAGCTGAGGAACTTTGAGCAAAAACGGATCAAGCAGCTGGATGCATGCAATCTTTTTTCATCCCCTCTTCAAACCGAAGCATGTGTATTTCTAGAACTTTTGCGGGCTGGGGAGAAATGATTATTATCTTTTTTTAAAAAAACCATGATGTGATTTGATTGGCAGTAAAAAATTTGTGCCTACAAAATAAAACATGAGTGCAGATTTCTCAGCAGCTAAAAACGACATGAGACTGTTTCAGAATGGGAAGTTTCAACTATGGCCAATGAAGTAAGAGATGCAGTTTTGCTCCACCGTGAAGCCTTTGAAGGTGGGCGGTGGGCAGTAGATGGCCCCGTGGACAGGCTCTGTGTTGGTGTTCTCCACAATCAGGAGGCGAACGCATGAAATACCAACAAAATGTCAGAAGGTCCCAAAAGAGGATCACATGATCCCAGCACACTGCAAGTGTCATAAATATGAGTCAGTTCCTAAGCATCTGAATTTTGATCATATGACCATGGGGATGTAAGTGTGAAAAATAATCATGTCACTTTTTTCAGTGCTGTTGTAACTTTGAACAGTCACTAACTGAACTGTTGTAAGTCGAGAACTACCTGTTCTTAACATTGGCATATACAATATGTTGGTCCCATACTCATAATCTCTCATTGCTCTTCAGTATTTCCAGAGTCTTTCATCAGAGATGATCAAATCAGTTATGCTCTTAATGTATATTCATTCCTTTTCTATGTGTACATCTGAAACAGGGGTGGGTTCTACTTACCTTTACTACTGGTTCGCAGCAGGGCCGCGCGCTCTTCTGCACATACGCAGAAGCTTCCTGATGATGTCCAGGTCAGTGGGCGGAGCCTCCCGCCAGTTTTACTACCAGTTCTATAGAACTGGTCCGAACCGGGGGCAACCCACCACTGATCTGAATGGACTTATGCTTAAGATATGTATTTAAAACACTCAGGCCTTTTATTAAGCAGATAGTCATTACTCATCATTTGTGGCTCTGCCTGTGAAGGGGAGGTCCAAACACTTTTTCTGTACTTTCTTGTCTTCTTCTCATCCCTCTTAGTCATATTCCCTAAGAGAATAATTTTCTCCTGATTTATATTCATTCAATGCTTTCCTATATCTCTATACTCACATATAATTCCATCATCAACATTCACTGGAGCACAATGTGCAGAGTCACCCTCTTTGGATTGTCATTTCCATAGACACTCAAACAACCTTAGAACCAGTTCATGTTTTCAGAGATATATATTTAAGTCCTTTATTCATAATTAAACCCAGCTGTACATCTCCACCCCAGACCACCCCAACGATGCCCTTGAAGTGATGTCCCGGTGCCTGGAGGTGGTGCGGGTCTGGATGGGGAGGAACAGGCTCCGACTCAATCCCTCCAAGACTGAGTGGCTGTGGCTGCCGGCGTCCCGATATAGTCAGCTGGTGCCATCGCTGACTATTGGGGGCGAGACATTGGCCCCCACAGAGAGGGTGCGTAACTTGGGTGTCCTCCTGGACGCACGGCTGTCTTTAGAAGAGCATTTGACGGCCGTGGCCAGGGGGGCTTTCTATCAGGTTCGCCTGATACGCCAGTTGCGCCCCTTTCTGGATCGGGACTCCCTATGCACGGTCACTCATGCCCTCGTTACTTCCCGCCTCGACTACTGTAACGCTCTCTACATGGGGCTCCCCTTGAGGAGCACTCGGAGGCTCCAACTGGTGCAGAATGCGGCCGCGCGGGTACTTATGGGGGCGACATGGCGCTCCCACGTGACACCTCTCCTGCGCGAGCTGCATTGGCTTCCAGTGGTCTTCCAAGTGCGCTTCAAGGTGTTGGTTCTCATCTTCAAAGCGCTCCATGGCTTAGGACCCAGTTATTTACGAGACCACCTTCTGCCTCCAATAACCTCCCACCGGCCAACACGCTCCCACAGAGAGGGTCTCCTCAGGGTGCCGTCTGTCAGGCAATGTCGGCTGGCGACCCCCCAGGGAAGAGCCTTCTCTGTGGGGGCACCCGCCCTCTGGAATGAGCTACCCCCAGGGATACGACTAATCCCGGACCTCCGGACCTTCCGCCGGGCCCTGAAGACTTTTTTATTTCAGCAAGCCAGGCTGGGTTAAAATTTTAATTGGGTGAATTTTATGGGTAACGGGGTTTTAAATTGGAGAAGCCTAAGATAATTTAATTTTGTTTTAATATATTTTAATATTTGTATTGTGAGTTTTTAATTCTGGCTGTTCACCGCCCCGAGTCCTTCGGGAGAGGGGGCAGTATAAAAATTTAATAAATAAATAAATAAATAATAATAAATAAATCCTATACTTTTACCTCCCTGTATGCATTCAGCATCTCTATTCCACAGGATCAGACCACTTTTATTCATGTCTATTATAGTCTTTCAATTTTTCTTAGTTTTACGGATGCATATTTTTCCATTTTCCCCCCTTTCCTTTACAGTTATGTTACCCAATACTCTTATATTCCAAATGTCAGCTTTGATCATCCCTCTACGGGTTTATTTGTATGTATCACTTCTACCCCTCATGGCTTTGGTCAACTGAACTGTTGTCATATTTGTGTAACTGATCTTTGGTTTTGGATCAATGTCGGATTAAGGCTCAGTAGGCTTGTAGAGACAAACAATATAACATTTTAAAACAAAGTATTTTGTTGATGCTGTTGCTGATAATAACATGACTTTTTTTTTTTTTACAATAGCTTTTCCCTTGGTTTTTTTTTTTAAACACCCTAAGTTTAATTTTCAATATTCAGGTGGATAACAAGAATTCCCAGCTCCCACACAATCTCACACTTGGCTACAATACCCATGACAATAATGTGACACTTGGCACTTCAGATGCCTTGCTGGATATCCTTTCTACAGGAGAAGCCAATATTCCCAAATACAGCTGTGGAAGGAAGGACCATTTTCTGGCTCTTCTTGATTCATCTGACAGGGGCATCTCCATCCAGATGTCAACATTAGCTGTCAACTCTTTGGACCCCACATCAAGAAAGAGACTTTACAAGTCTGGCTGAAACTTTATTGATATAGGCTATTAAAATTTTGGATGACTGCCTAAGTTTACCCCTCTCTTTCTTTTATACTCAAGTGAGGAGTCGATCTTAGCTTCTTTATCACAGTTTCTTTCTTTCCTTGGTTTAAATCATAGTTTTGCAACCATCTTTGTCTCATTTCTCTCTGCAGGCCTCCACATAACACATTTTAACTTAGCAGAGTTTTAAAGTATCAATCTTTATTGTACATGTATCACATATATTATTCTCTAGTAATAATAATAGCAGTAGAAACAATCCCAGTCACTTTTGGCGCATTTTGACCCATACATCATGAGGACAACTATTAGCAGTTTTACTTCAACCCTGCTTATGCTGTTCTCTACAATTTAGAATCCTATGCTTGCACAGAATCTATGTTAGCTGGATTGCTATTTCCTGCATTCCATCAGCTAAGTCATATATGCAGTGTATTAACACACACTCAATTTGATAGTGAAATCCAGATGGTTGTACATGTAGTTCCCATGTGGGGGAGGGGAGCAAGCAACTCCCACTTGCAAGCTAAAATGATACAGACCAGGAACAGTTTTAATCACTGATTAGCTGCTTGTATAGATCTGAAACACTCACAACTCTCCTCTTTGTACCTTACAGCAGTACCCAGGATGTCTGTGGTTAATACTTACCCGTCCACTTGTAAATTGGGACTGTCAGTTTCACATCATGAAATGTTTACCTACCCCACCCCCACCCCCCACCCCAAAAAGTTAATTGGGAAGCATGTATTTCCTTTACATATCTGTCAGGATGATGTGCTGCTTAAGACATCTGTTGTTTACAAGCCTAAGGATCAGGAACTTGTTTCCCCTCTCATGAAAGAAAAGTGTTTGTAGATTTTAGTTTAGAAGATGAAAGGACAAATAAAAGAACATATTAAAAATGCAAGCAATTATGAAAAGGATGCATACAAGACTATTTTCCTTGTCTCTTTCACGGCATTCTGGATTAGCTGCTGAAGCCTAATAGTGATATTCAATAATGAATAAAGCAATTGTTTTTTTTTTCCAAACCTGTTATAAACTTATGGAATTCAGTTCCATAAGTTGCAATGCCCAGTTAGATCTTAAATGATGAGTCTAATTTACAGACATGGGTTCTGCTCAAAATTGATTAATTATTATTGATGAATGCATGGAATCATCCCGTTAGAAGCAGTTTACCTAGCTGGGGTTTCAGAATAATGGAATAACAAGAGTTGAAAGGGCCCTTGGAGATCTTCTAGTCAAACCCTCTGTTCAAGCAAGAGATCCTAAATGCCATTCCAGACAAGTGGCTCTCCAGACTCTTCTTAAAAGCCTCCAGTGATTGAGCAACCAAAACTTCTGAAGGCAAATCGTTCCACTGGGTAATTGTTCTCACTGTTAAAAATTGTTAGTTTCTGTAGAGTCCATCCTGGCTACTATTGGAATCAGGATTAGGAATGTTCTAATTTCAGCTGCTCATCTTTAAAGAGTCGATTCATGCTTTTAAAGATTCAGCTCCAGCTAACACTTTATAAAAAGAGCCTCCAACTCTGCTGTAAAATTATGGAAGTGAACAAATGCTGTATTTGTTCACTACAGAGAAGTTGGATTTTATGACTGAGGTTGTTTCTATTTAGCCACAGCACTTACAAATCTTTCCGGGCCCAACTTAAAAATAAAAATAAAAAATCAAAGTCCTTTGTGCTAGGCACGGACATGCAATAAAAAAGCGAACAACTAGGCTGTAAAACATGAGCAGCAGATACTATCACTGGTTGTTACGCAATGCCGTAGTTTTCAGCAGCTGGTGGAGGTGGGGGGAGCCGCCACAACAATCTGAGTCCATAAATACTCTTCTACTTCCTCATCTTCCTTCCCTGAATCTCTAGTGCGCGTTACAGAATGTTTGAACCAGTGGGGGTTATAGGTGGACTTCACCAATTACCATCTGATAACGTCTTGTGCGTGGGTGAATATCTACCCATAAGGGTCATGCTAGATGAGACCCTGCCCAAGACCAGTGGGTCACAAATGTATTTTAACTGGCTGAATTTCCACAGCATCCAATCTTCTTTTGTGAAAAAGGGAGTAAATAGCAATCCTCTGTAAAGCTTTCGTGATAATTAGGATTGGGATTGGGGGTTGGACTAGATGACCTGTAAGGTCCCTTCCAACTCTGTTAATCTGTTATCTGTTATAATTTTGGTAACGGACTACTGCCTAATTATTATTTTTCTGTATCTACTATAGCTGCCAAGATCTTTTGCTCGATACTAGTTTGATGTTCAGCTTCTTTTAAGCCAAGAGTCAACTTCGTCCATGGGCTAAACTACAAAAAGGAGATGATTAGGACAAACATTAAAACTGATTAATTGAATAATAGAATAATGGAGTTGGAAGGGACCTTTGAGCTCTTCTAGTCCAACCCCCTGCTCAAATAGGAAACCATTTCAGACAAATGGCTGTCCAATCTCTTTTTAAAAGCCTCCAGTGATTGAGTACCCACTACTTCTGCACGCAAACCATTTCACTGGTAAATGAATTACTTTCCAGTCATGAAGAAGCAGAAGTAGAGTGAATAGGAGCACATCTACAGACCTTATGCATTTTATTGCAGAATATACCTCTAATAGTACTATGTGTGTATGATAAAGTATCATTTTACAACTCTCTATCAACTTAAGTCTGAAGAAGCAACAGGATGTGTTATGCAAAGTATTGAAAGCAGTTCTCTTGATTTTCAGTACCTGATGCTGTCACAGTGGAAAGGTATTTTACTCAAATATACCACTCGTCCAAGATTTGTATTGTTAAGAATAAATATATTGCTCTTTAGGAATGGATTGTTATCAAATAAGATGAGCACAGAATTTATTTAAGGAGCAAATTACAGATGGATTACAGCTTGGAGCATACGCAATGGGCAGATTAGACTTTGGTCTTTTAATAGGGTACTAGCTAATATTCAAAGTGTAAATTTACCCCCAAAAAAATTCCAAAATGATTTATCAATGGCATTTGATGTCATTCAGAATCAAAAGAATATATTAGAACAGTTAGTGTTTGTGTTGAGAAGTCAAGAACCTGTAGCTGATTTTTTTTGATGTTTTGGGGTTAACTTCTACATATTAAATTCTTTTGGATATTATGTTTTATGCAACATAGGCCCCACATGGGAATTTAAAAGACTCAGCTCATTTGCCTAGCGTTGAGTAGAACTTCAGACAAGGGTAACACATTTAATTTTTTTGTGTACCTGCATGGGGTCCCGATTGCACTGTTTAAACGCTTAGATAGGGTCAATATCTTGCTATGGATATGCTACACATCTGCTGTCAAAATGTTTGCAAGTTCAGTTCAGGGTGTTGGTTTTCCATGTTCTAAATTATTTGTAGCCAGGTCCTGGGCCTGCTTATCTCAAGGAATGTCTCCTATTTCAGCTATCTCACCTCAGGATACAAGATGTGCCATGTCTACTGCTGGCCAAGATATTTGGCAGTTGAGATAGAAAATCCCACAAACATCTTTCTTTCTGATCTAAAAACACAGTCCAATACATTAAGGAATTAACTGCTTTTCAGGGCATCCAACTCAGCCATCCCACTCTTTTTCATGGCAGTTTTTACCTTTCCTCAGACAAGTCCATGCCCCACATAAATGATCAAATCAAACATGTTATTCACAGGTACACAGTTAATAGGAAAATGTTTTGAAAACTTGTATGAACGCAATATTAAGGGTAGGAACTGGAAAGCAAGGGCCCTCCTATTCTCATCCTCAATCTCCCAAATAGTTCAAAACTGAGCCCCGACAGAAAAGCTTCTGGTTACATCACTTTGACACTAAAGGTTCCCTGCGCTGTGGGAGAAGATAAGGGAAACTGAGCCACAATGCCTGACCCAGAGGGAGCTGCTCAGCTCTACTTTAATTTAGCAGCAATTTTAAGATTAGCAATGGTTGATTGAATATGCAGAATGGGAACAATTACCAACCTAAAATGACCTTGCCCACCCTGGTGCTCTCCAAATGTGTTGGAAAAGAGATCTGTGCTGACTATAAGTGATCGACAATAACAAAGGAGCAAAAGGCTGATCTATAGGACAAGATCCCAACCAGATCTTGTCCCTAAAATGAATCAGCTGATGTAGGAAAGTCTCAGTTGGACCTCCACTGGCAAATAACGTAAGGAAACTTTTTGACCCCCAGCACAACAAACAATCTTCTCGTTCTGGTTGTTTTTCATCCAATTTCAGGTTTTTGGAATTTGGGCAGTTTAGTGTCTTGTATTTGTAACTGATTTTCAATCAGATAAAACTACTTAAAAATGAAGCCAGGTTTTAGGAATTTTCCACTGTTTGTTAGGCTTCTAATGAATGGAATTTTAAAAATTTGAACAGAAAAGCTATTAGAATAAAAATCCTTCCATAAAGTACATCAGCCGCAGAAGCCCTTAAGCAATGGATAATCACAATGAACTGTCAGAATTACTGGGTCAGTCAAAGGACTGACAAATAGATTGCTTGTTGTATTGAGTAGGCAGACCAGAACACAGTGTAATTTTATACATTTTATCACCTTTCAAATAGTGATATAATTATGCCCATCATTAATGCATACTTTGCTCTATCTTGTTTTTATTTTGTCTAGTGGTTAAAAAAAATAGCTTTGGGGATTTCTACCACTTGGTCAAAGTGGGCCATTTAGTAGACTCTTTCCTGGATTATCTCCTTGGCTTCTTCAGATGAAGTGGGCATCATCGCCAATCATGTAAAAATCTCCCATATAGGCAGTTCTTAACTTACAGAGCAAGAAGAACCTTTCTAAGGTTAGGAAATGTATCCCTGGAGCATATCCTTCACTCTTGTATTCTCCAAATTATTAAGGTTATTCCATCTGGACAATATTCAATTCAAGTAAGATGGGCTACAGAACAGGACTAAGAAGGGGAACCCAAATTCAGTCATGATACCCAAAGAACAACAAACTTTGTTCTTAAGCTTCCTCTTTCATGGGATTGTTATGAAGATAGATAGAGGGAGTTCTCTGGGGGTTATGAGGATTGAAATATAACATGTTTTGAGTATAACAGATATAGAAAAAAGTGACAATATTGATATCGAGACCCAGTTTAGTGTAGTGGTTAAGGTGCTGGCCTAGAAACCAAGAGGCTGTGAGTTCCAGTCCCACCAGGTATGAAAGTCAGCTGAGCGACTTCAGGTCAATCACTCTTTCTCAGCCCACACTTTCTCGGCCCACTTCACAGAGTTGTTGTTGTGAGGAAAATAGAAGGAGGAAGGAGTATTAGGAATGTTCACTGCTTTGAGTTACTTATCAAGTAATAAAGATAAAGGGATAAAATTCTAATACATAAATATGTCAGGATCATTACCAGTTCCTGCAATGTTGCAGTGAAACTCAGTTGCTCATGCCTGTGGCCTAACAAATTCAGTTTATGCTTTAAAAGGCACCCTTAAGAATTCCATAGAAAAATCAGTTTATGATAGATGATAGATAGATAGATAGATAGATAGATAGATAGATAGATAGATAGATAGATAGATGATAGTTTTAGATAGAGTTCCCCTGAAGGCAGAACCTTTGAAAATTCAGTGAAATTCCTCCCCCGCTCCAAGTTACAATGGAAGGCCCCTATTAAGTACAGATCTGGTACTAAAGTTAATTCCTTTTGCAGGAGCAGCAGCAACCCATCAAGTGAGGGTTATCAGTGGAAATGTGTGTAATTGCCCTGTCAAACAGCTGAAAAGCTCTCCCCTTTGGCTTACACCACTTCAAAATGAAATTCTTTCTTTGGCATGGTTATGCCTGATATGCAGGCATCAAAGGAGAGGCAACAGGTCATCACTGCCCCAGGTGATATATCTACCATCTAAAGAGAGGGAGGAATGAGCATGAGTGGGGGGTCCAGAGACAAAGAGCTAAGGATGGGCGAGAGGGGGAGCGGAGCAGAGAAAGGAGAAGCCCTGGGAACAGTCAGCCAGGAGTTCAGGGATTTTTCTTCCCAGTGCTTGCTCATCCTCTCCAGATGGCGGCTGCTGTCCTAGAATTAGAAAGGAGAAGCTACCAGGCCAACTGGCCAAACGTCTGTGAAGATGGAATGCCAAAATAAGTTGCAGCATCACCATGAAGAGAGGATAATTTGGTCTATTTGTTCCCAATCACTTTTCTGTCTTAAGTTGTTTAACTATGGCAGCTATGACAGAAAATAAAATATTTGGATGCCGGGAAGATTTAACAGACTCTCTTTTCCTAATATTCTATTTGGGAGGAGCCCACCCCTTCTCAGCAATCATATACAGCAAAATAGTCAAATCTTGTCTGCTCAAGGAAAATATATCGGAGCCTTTTATAGCATCAGTTGCAGTGGTGAGATTCAGCCAGTTCGCACCACTTCGGGAGAACCGGTTGTTAACTTTCTGAGCAGTTTGGCAAACTGGATGTTGGAAGAAATCATTAGGGCAGAGAACCAGTTGTTAAATTACTTGAATCCCACCACTGATCAGTTGCCATTATTCCAATCCTCTTTTCACACCCATGATCTTGTTGTGTACTCAGCAACCAAGGTACATCATATTTATAAAAGAAGCCAAAACTGGAAGCAAAGATGAGAGAATGTGTCGTCAAATTGAACAGAACAATAGCCAACCCATCCGTTGTCTGGAAACACACAGAGAAACTTTTGGGAGGGACATGGGAAAGAAACATAATTCAAGTTATTTTTATTTGTATAGCAGAAGAAGTAGCACAGGCATGCACACATACACACAGAGGCTAGAAACCAATACTTGAGGGGCTGCCACAGAGAGGAGGGGGTCAAGCTATTTTTCAAAGCACCTGAAGGCCAGACAAGGAATAATGGACGGGAACTGACCAAGGAGAGATTCAACCTAGAAATGAGGAGGAACTTTCTGACAGTGAGAACAATCAACCAATGGAACAGCTTGCCTTCGGAAGTGGTGGGAACTTCATCACTTGAGACTTTCAGGAAAAGATTGGACTGCCATTTGTTAGAAATGGTGTAGGGGCTCCTGCTTGAATGGGGGGGTTGGACTAGATGACCTAGAAGGTCCCTTCCAACTCTGTTAATATGTTAAAAACCTGACAGAGCAAACCAAATATTCTGACTCCCCAAATCAGAAAATACTTATTTAATTCTGAAATGTGTTAAGGCCATTAATTATTTTTGGGAGCGTGGCAGAGATTCAATGCCCCACGCCCATGAACAGTGAGTCTTCCATTCCTACTCAAAAGATAAACCATACCTCAAGATCAAGAGACTCTAGAAAGAGTGCAGAGAAGAGCAACAAAGATGATTAGGGGACTGGGGGCTAAAACATATGAAGAACGGTTGCTGGAATTGGGTATGTCTAGTTTAATAAAAAGAAGGACTAGGATTGATATGATAGCAGTGTTCCAATATCTCAGGGGTTGCCATAAAGAAGAGAGAGTCAAGCTATTCTCCAAAGCACCTGAGGGTAGGACAAGAAGCAATGGGTGGAAATTAATCAAGGAGAGAAGCAACCTAGAACTAAGGAGAAATTTACTGACAGAACAATTACTGTAATCAGTGGAACAACCTGCCTCCAGAAGTTGTGGATACTCGAACACTGGAAGTTTTTAAGAAGAGATTGAACAACCATTTATCTGAGATGAGGTCCCCTCCAACTTTGTTATTCTGTTAAGATCCTTCAATTGGCTGCAAGTACAATATTAACAACAGTAAGATTTGTTGTCTCCTTTCCTAATTATCTCTCAATCACTTGGTACAACTCTACAGCAATATTCTATGTGCCAATCACTCCTAGGAAATATGGTTTTTATTCCCAGACTGTTTTCCCCAGAACCTCTTCTTATATCTGGGATACTTTTGTCTTCCAAGCACCATGGAAGGAGATAAGAAAGAAGAAAGAAAACATGAGCATGTAAGAGAGAATGTTCTAAAGATGTCTCCACAAGAGAGATCAGAAAACTCAAGACACTGACTACAGCTACGTAATTGAGGTCCCAGTCGTTGTTTATGTAGGTCACAGGTACAATCTAGAATCTAGATTGCAAATTGGTGTATTGTTGGAAGTTATTCTCTGATTAAAATTCCAATTTGAACCAGATCACTCAAAAAGAAGAAACATATAATCCAAAAACAGGTTATCAGTTTCTTTATGATGATTTATAGCTTTTGGGGGGAGGGGGTGCCTTCAAGTCAGCCTTTAATCCTGGTGACTGCCTGGACAAGTCCCTGAAATTTTCTTGGCAACATTTTCAGCTATGATTTGCCATTGCCTCTTTCCTAGGGTTGAGAGAAAGAGACTGGTCCAGAGTCACCCAGCATCATTTGTAACTAAGGCAGGACTAAAATTCATGATGTTCCAGTTTTTAATCTGATGCCTTAACCACTGGCTACAGATGCAAAAATCGGAAATCATTACTTTTGTGTTAAAAAAGAAGTATAACATTAACATCGTGTTTACATGACACTCCTAACACGGTTAAACAAACTATAGTTTATTCAATTAGCCCATATGTTCTAGGCTTCCACTGCACTCAACCCCAAACTATCCTCAGAAGTACATAGGGTGTAATGTGATTGTCCGATTTGTGGTTCAGCGATGCTGTGCAAAGGCTTATCTCAAAGAAAGAGTTGATCTGTATGCCTGCCACTCAGCCCGCACTCGAGCTAACTGTTGGTAACCCTTGCTCTCCCTTTTTACGACTCTCTTATCTTTAAACCAAATCTGGACTGAACTCCATCAAAAACAGAAAACTGACTTCTGCAGTAGAAGACACAGGGCTTCCTTATTTGTCACGTGGAGCAGGAAATCACCACAGCTACATGAGAGGATGATGTCTTGTGATTTCATCTGACTCAGCACACAGGAATTGGTGCAAAATGCAACTGCTGATTTGCTGTTGTTTCAAAAAACAAACAAACAGTGGAAGATAAGTCAGATTCAGTAAAAATATGTGAGCAGAGGATTGGCTAGAAAATCCAGTATAGTCAGATTTACGTTTCACAAGGGAGGTGCTGTTGTTTTTAAGAGGATTAATTTAAAAGACGTTAAAGGATACAATGAAGGTTTTGAAATCCCTCCAGGAAGCTTTGATGTAATAAAATAACAATATAGACAACATGTATGACAAATAACAATAGTCTGTCTAGCTTGTATTGCTTGTATAAATATATAGGCAATATATATATGAGGCAAATAAACACAAGCACAACACATTTAACACAAAGAGACTCAAATACATATACAATAATGAAGCCCTTCAAATACGTATAAAATAAACCAGGTTGTTTCACAAACCTATTTGCATATGAGATGAGAAAAAGATGAAAAACTACTCTGGGTCTTCAAAATTGTTCTCACTTTCTGATTGCTTCGTCTAACAATGAAAATGTAAAGGACTCATTCTATAAAGGAAGGCAGGAACGAATAAACCTCATCTGGAAAAGAAGGTTTTACTGGTAAGTAAAGGGACAGGTAAAATGTAGTTCCACAGCAAGCCAAGAATAACTTTTGAAAGGAAATTACTGAAAGATTTCTTTTGAAGGCTTTTAGTAATATACATTCCTTTAACTCTATGACCATTAAGATACCAACCAGAGAATTATGTAGCAAAGGCAGGGGTGGAATCCAGCAGGTTCTGACAGGTTCTGGAGAACTGGTAGTGGAAATTTTGAGTAGTTCAGAGAACCGGCAAATACCACCTCTGGCTGGTCCCAGAGTGGGGTGGGAATGGAGATTTTGCAATATCCTTCCCCCAGGAGTGGGAGGGAATGGGGATTTTGCAGTATCCTTCCCCTGCCACGCCCACCAAGCCACACCATGCCCACCAAGCCACGCCCACAGAACCGGTAGTAAAAAAAAATGGATTTCACCACTGAGCAAAGGTGTAGTAAATGGCATTAAGTGGCCTCTAATCAGCGGGCCACACTGTTCTTTTCTAAGATGGGCTTGTCATCCAGCTAGCTGACAAAGAAGAAGAGAAGACTGCTTTTGCCATGCCAAAATAGTGATCTCTATGCCGACGCTTTTTCTTGGTAACAGTACTCAACTTGTGATATTTCCTCCCAAAAAAGATTCAGCTGACCTCTCCTATCTTGATTTTTTTTTTTTTTAAGGAAGGGAGAGATATATTTTTAGGCTAGCTCAGTTGTATTATACCCTCTTGAACCATTCATTTAATGTTTTAAATTGATATATTGCATTACACTATATGGGAGGGTGCCCAGCTTTATTTTTAGAGATACTTTCAGGAGTTGAAAGACAGATTTCAAATTTTATAAGATAAATTCTAAAAGCCCAATAAATATTATCATTTAGTCTTCACTGCAGACATTGAACAAAAAATGTGATCCTAAAGGATAGAACCAACAAACCCATGGGACAAATGCCAAGGTGACATTAAATTGTCCCTAAACTGTTTTTTAAATCTTCCAATGGTGCACCCAGCACCTCTGTAACTGACTTTGGTTGTCCTCTTCTTTCTATTTCCACCTTACCCCAGCGTTATAACCTTTTCCATAAAGCATCCAAAGTAGTATCATTTCAGCCTGGTCATTTGTACCTTAAGTGATAATTCTAAATTGATTTGTTCACTGATCCATTTGTTTCTTTTCTTGTCATTCATGGATGTTCACAGGAGTCTTTTCCAACACCAAAATTCAAAAGCATCAATTCTCTTCCTAGCCTGTTCAAATTGTTCAAAGTTCAATTTTCAATTCCTTGGAGTATAGCAATAGCACTTAGACTTATATATAGACTTCATAGTACTTTACAACCCTCTCTAAGCAGTTTAAAGAGTCAGCCTATTGCCCCCAACAATCTGGGTCCTCATTTTACTAACCATGGAAGGATGGAAGGCAAAGTCAGCCTTGAGATGGTCAGGATGGAACTGCTGGCAGTTGGCAGAATTAACCTGCAATACTGCATTCTAACCACTGCGCCACCCTGGCTATCACAGGGAATACCATTACTTGCACTGTTCTGATTTATATAGGTATAGACACATCACAACATCTGAATTTTTTCCAGAGCCTTCATGGATGCTCTACCAAGTGCTAATCTGCAACACTATTATATATTAATTTATTATTTATTAATAACTCTATTATTATTCTGTATCTGTATCCCCAGTATATTTCTTCACTGTGCTACAGTTTGAATAAAGCATTGATTAAAGTATAAATATATGAAGGAAGACATGCAGATATATGATAGATGGATAGATAGATAGATAGATAGATAGATAGATAGATAGATAGATAGATGATAGATAGATAGATAGATAGATAGATAGATAGATAGATAGATAGATGAAAGGAAGGAAGGAAGGAAGGAAGGAAGGAAGGAAGGAAGGAAGGAAGGAAGGAAGGAAGGAAGGAAGGAAGGAAGGAAGGACAGACAGGACTGCAGGAACAACATAAATACATCAATATGCCTAATAATTTATCTAAATCCAGATGAACATCAAGAACAAAAGACAACAAAGAAAATTAAAGATAATGGAAGGGCAAAAGAGAATTTCAGTAGCCAGGAAAGCAAACTCAGTTGTGACAGGTATTCTTGATATATTCTAATGCTGTGCCATTAAGGATCCAAAACATAATAACCTGCAGTTTGAGCTGGGCCTGGAAAGCTTCTTGCACCCATATAGGTGCAATTCTCTGTTGACATTATTGATTAGTAAGGGCTTACTAATAACAATGCTGCCACATTTTGTTCCAGATGCAGCTTCTGGATTCCTCTAAAAGCTGCTCCACATAGGACACATTGCAGTGGTCTACTCAAATGGTGATCCAGGTATGATTTACTAGGTCAGATTATAATCTTGATGTATCATCCTGTAAAGCAATTAAAGACCTTCAGACACTTCACAGAATCATTAGATTAATGATAGAAAATTAAACAAGAATGAGTAAAAATATTTCTATCCTGTCTTTCTGCCCACCTGTGACTTTTATGTGAATTTAAAACATATTGGCTAAAATTGAATAAACCATAATAATCTCAGTACATTACAAAATGCCTAGGCAGAAAAAGAAGAATAAAACCACCAAAGCTTGTTTATTTATTTATTGGTTAGTTGGTTATTTAAAGTATATTTGCTTTCTGGAGCAGTACAGTGCTACACACAAACAAAAGTATAGTCAGATACAAGGCATAACACCCATAGTAACAAATATACAGAGTAGTTTGCAAAGCTCTTTGACCACACAACAAATTCAACAAAGTTAAGGCAGTTTTAAACAGAAAAGTCTTGGCTACTTGCTTAAATGTAATTGCATAGAAGGATACCACACCCTGAACACGCTCAGGAGCGGGGAGAGTTTGAACACTAAAGAAAATGGGCTACATCGTTGGTCATTCCCACTCACTAGGCATCTAGAAATGACTTCCCTACATTAGGGATGGGCAGACTGGCCGTAAGCTATATGTTGCCCACTGTTTATTTACATACTTCTTTGTCCCTCTCCCAAGTCACCCTGCCTGAAATTGGTGACAAATGTTTGAATTATAAAGTGCATTTTTCACAAGAAGGAACACTGTGTATGTTAAGCTGCTCGTATTTTTTTTTTCCAAAACCACAAATAGAACAAGTGGTTGATATTCCTGGCCTATCTCTCTGCTGGCATTGTTGCATCATCATTGTTATTTTCTATGGCTTTTGACCGCCACAATAATGAATGAAAAAGCATAGTCCCCAACCACAACCTTGCCTACATACAGCTCACCATTCCCCCAAAACACAACAGCCAAGATTTAACCTGCCATAGATATTGAGGCCCATATAATTTGGGATACAGGTAGTCTTTGACTTACAACCGCCCTTGGGACTGGAGTTTGGTTGCTAAGCAATGCAGTCATCAAGCAAGTCATCGTATGACCAGACCTGATTTTACTATCATTTTTACTATGGTCATTACATGAATCACATGGTTGTTATAAGTGAATCCAGCTTCCCCAATTGACTTTGCTTGTTGGAAGCTGGCTGAGAAGGTCACAAATTACAAAATGCTACAGCCTTCATAAAAGCAAGTTGATTGACAAGTGCCTGAAGTGGATGAGTTCAGGTGAGTGGCTGAAATGTCCTTTGGCCTTACATTCTCAAGGCTGACCTCAAGACCACCTCTGCAAGTTCATGAAAGGCATGATATACACTGACAGACTGTCTGTCTGATCCAACTTGCTAATGCCAAGAATGGACACAAATTAGCAGCCTATGGGATTGAATATCCAGTCACAGGGATGGAATCCATGTATATCAGCCTTTCCTAGCCAATATATTAGATAGACTAACATCTGGCTGTGAATTTTTATAGATCAACAGATCCAAAGAGCAGTAGACTGGGGAAATATTCTTCCCAAATACTAAATTTGTTATGGATATTGTACACTGAATTGTACAGTCAATTTGTTCATGTTTGATAAGCTCATTGCAGATAGTCATTCAAAAACTTGGTATTCATTAGCGGAACAAAGGAGCTATGTAATTCAATCATTGGTATTATCAAATTTAGATGAGAGACTGAATCAGGGATAGAACATAACACTTCTAGATCATCTTTCTCTAACATTTCCATTGCTATAATGATATTTATTTATTTGTGGTGCTCCTGCCCATTTGAATATAATGAGATGGACAGCAAACCAATTTAATAAATAAATAATAAATAAATATTCTTTCCAAGTTCACTCTCATTTAAAAAAAAAAAAAAAACTTCACAGAGGTAGCTCTTGAATCAGATACTATTTATATAAAGTTGCCTTCATGTTCTTCTCCTGTATCCTGTCAAAGGAGGAAAATCTAGAAATTGATAAGAGATGGGGCTTTTCAGTAATAGTCACTTGTAGCGGTGAAATCCACTTACCTTCGCTACCAGTTCAGGAATGGGAGCGCGCGGGAGCACACGCGCACTACAAAAACACGGGCCTCGTCTGCGCATGCACAGTCCCTGCAGTTTTCTTGTAAAGATTTCAGAAGCGGTTTGCCATTGCCTCCTTCCTAGGGCTGACAGACAGGGGCTGGCCCAAAGTCATCCAGCTGGTTTTGTACCCAACACAGGACTAGAATTCACAATTTCTCTAATTTCCAGCCTGGTGTCTTGACCTCTACATCAAACTGCCTCTCAGACTGCAATCTACAGTACATCGTGGGTATTAAGGTACCAGGTGCTATCGCTTTTAAATTTCTTTTTTTATTTTATTTTTTTGGATGCTGTTCAAAATATATGTCTTGTTTTTATGCTTCATGCTACTTTTAAATTTTATATTAACTGTCCAGAGGATATTGTGACTATCAAATGATGGAGTAAATGTTGTAGATAAGGGAAATTAAACTAATGAATCAACTATTAGGGGATTTCAAAGGGATCTAAAGATCTTTGCTGGGGATTGCTGAAGCCTCCTTGTAACATAGTATAGGTTGGTTCTGTTGTTTGTTTTGTTTTGTTTTAATTTGTCTTTTGTTTTGTTTCCACCCCATTTGTTATTCTTCCATCCCTACCAATTTTTTTTTGTTTCTTGCATATCATGTCATATTTTCATTTTTTTAAATCATTTGGCAAACTGCCTGAAATTAGATGGCATATAAATTTAATAATAATAATAATAATAATAATAATAATAATAATAATAATAATAATAATATGATTTCTTTTTTCCTGGTGATGCACAGATTGAAGATAAGCAGCAAGAAAAAATCACAAAGTACCGGGACTTGCAAATTGAAGCTGAGCGACTGTGGAAAAAGAAATCGTGTGTTGTCCCGATTGTAATTGGAGCCCTTGGAGCAATACCCAAAGGCTACCCTGCTATTTAGAAATTCTAAATTTGCCGGACTTGAACATTTTGACTCTACAAAAAACCACCTTACTCAGAACAGCTTACATCCTCCGACGATACCTTAACAGTTCCTAGGTCCTTGGTTAGGACTCGATTTGCTGAGCTATTAACCAGCCTCAAAGGCTGTGAATCTCACTAAAGATTAACTAATAATAATAATAATAATAATAATAATAATAATAATAATAATAATAATAATAATGACCTAGGCAAGCACTTAAAAACAATTGGTGCTGACAAGATCACCATTGGTCAGATGCAGAAGGCCACCTTACTGGGATCTGCTCGCATAATCCACCGATACATCACGAAGTCCTAAACGCTTGGGAAGTGTTCGACTAGTGATTTGGGATACGAAATCCAGCATGGTCATGTCATTTGCTGTGTATACTGTCAATAATAATAATAATAATAATAATAATAATAATAATAATAATAAAATACAATTTCCTTCCTCCCAGACCAAGCTACATAAAAACATACAAAATCCCTTCTCACCCTTATGGGTAGCCTGTGTCTTCTTTACTCTCGGATCCTCTACCAGAGACCTGGGAATTTGAAGGTTCTGTGCAGAATCTTGGCTCTTCCTAAGCTCTGATGTTCTTCCTAGGACCTGTTGGAGTCACTGTCCCGGTTGCAGTCACAGCTACTTTAACCTTTGCTTAGTGTCATTTATGCAGGAGCCTGTGGTTTGAATCCCAGTTGGCACCTACTTTACCAATAGGGGTCCTTGAAAAAAGACTCTTTGACACCTTACCTGCCTATCTTAATTGTGAGATGGACATAAATTAGGAGGATCATGCCAGGTTGTATGCCACCAGGATTAACAAGGTCCACGTCAGATGTTGGGGAACCACAGCAATCTGATGATAAGTGGGACACTGGAACAAAACACACATGAACAAGTATGTGTGGGTGATGCAAGCATATGCACACATACAAGCACCCATAAACATATAGTTCCACTAGAGTCCAGTTAATATAATATGAAACAGGGCTATTCTGAGAGCTGTTTTCTTAACTAGTTAAATGCAATTCACAGAATGTCATAGTAAATCCTGCCGATCAAATTTCAGATTGAATAAATATACAAGCTATCTCTTGAAAGATAGGGAGGAAACCAAGGCAGAAGTATTTTAAATGTCCAGAGAGGGGGGGGGGGGGTAGCACATCACAATTAATTCTGGTAATAGAACAAAATTTACTTTGCTTAGCATGCAAGGAGATTATTTATGTGTACACAAATAACATCAAACTCCTATGTAAATGGGAATATCTCAGAATGTAATTGTCCAATCCATTGAAGAAAAGGATAAATTTACCTCAGACTGAACTGACACTATTTGTACAAAAAGCCAAGGTGGTATTTTGGCAGTAAATGCTGATTGATTTGTTTCTCCACAGAATTAATTTAACAGGATCTCTTAACTGACAGACAGATTTAATGGAATATTAAAGAAATGCAATATAAACTTCATGTAATCCAGCATGTTTGTTAGATAACAACACCTTTAGCTACTGACCTAAAATGTGAATATAAACAAGAGGGACAGGAGGGGGGGAATTCAATAGTTTAAAAATACAGGTAGAAGATATCCTCAGTAAAATTACCAAACAGTTTTCCTGCTCTGTTGTGAAATCCACTTCCTATTACTTTGTCTCTCCTATCATTATGATGCTAAATTTGGCCTGGTTATTATATGCTGGCTGTTTTAATTCCTAGAAGTAGAAATAATAATACTGTTTGCTTATACAGTTTTATTTTTGTTTTTTAAAAGGAAGGCAGTCATTTTGCTTTATTAATATTGACTAATTTACTAACAATGGAAGTAGGGTGGATAACTCAGTTAATAGGAAACTTTAGGTATATTTTTTAAAAATTGTATAGTGACTTCATTGAGCATTCCATCAATAAGTATTAAGTCAATGCATGCAACTGTTTGATTGACAGAGGGTCACATTTCTATTGACTGCTTAAACCTGGTGATACAATCATTCTCAGATTTGGGAGGGAAGGGGGCACAGGATTACATGCTACTACAAATGCTATTTATTACTGAATGCAAAATGTTTTTCCAGTGGCTGACTTGACACATTGCATTAAGTCACAAAAACATTTACTGTGAATCTGGCTGTGGTAACCTGAAAGCCATGGTTTTATGGCTTAGCTTGCTATCCAAACCCCACCAATTGTGTGGCATCCCATAAATTACTATTGAAATAAGCATTGCTTAATACAATGTGATAGCAATCAAATTTGGAGCTGAGAAAAAGGGCATTCCATCCATGCAGAAGACTCTAGGATTATTTTCTATAGTCCCCATTCAATTTGCTGAAATTTGCTTTAGAAGTTTTTCGGAAAGAGAAGAGAAATTTGAGGGAAAAAGCACTCTTACTGGATGGGTATCTTTCTCTCCCTGACTTCCCAAACTTCCCTTAATAGCCACACAGGGACTGCCCTGCTTTTAAAGACTCAGATATGCTACACAATCACATTTAACACATCCAGAGGCAGCTGCATCTCTGGCTGGCTTCCCCTTTCTTCTCTTCATTTTCTGAGAAAATGGAGGAAGAGCAATTCAGTCATATTTACCCATATAGGGTAGGCAAAGTCAAGAAAGGGATTTTAGAAATGTTCTCTTTTATTATAAGTTAGAATAACAGAATTTTGAAAGAGCATGTCTCTGCTCCATTATTAGTTTGAAAACAGGTGTCCAAAGAAAAGACTTTACAGAGAAATCATTTTATTTTCTAATGATAGATCCAGAAAGGTCTTCAAAAGTGTTTCAATTTGATGAGTATGTCTTGCACAATTGAATTGTTGTACATAATAACCTAAAATGCTATTTCACGGTTGTTATTTTTTTTTCTTGTTGTTTTGAGTGAACCTAACAAATATAAGGCAAAATTTCCCATTCGGTAACTTAGTACTGAAGATAGTAATTGCATTTAATCCTTTGTGGAGAAAAAAACCCCTGCAATACTTATCGATAAAGAATCTTTTGGAACAATATACTGACATGGTTAAAGAGCAAACAAAATAAAATTTATTACAGAGCTCATACTGCCGTGATGGCGAACCTTTGGCATGTGTGCCACAGGTGGCACACGGACTCATATCTGTGGGCACGTGAGCGTTGCCCTAGCTTAGTTCCAGCACGCATGCGTGCACCAGCCAGCTAATTTTCAGGCCTTCCGGGCCTACCAGAAGTCGGGAAATGGGCTGTTTCCAGCCTCTGGAGGGCCTCAGGGGCATGGTGGAGGCCGTTTTTGCCCTCCCCAGGCTCCAAGAAAGCCTCTGGAGCCTGGGGAGGGTGAAAAACAGCCATACTGGGCCCACCAGTAACGTTTTGCTGATGCATGCCAAAAGCTGGGTGAGTGCAGGGGGGTTGTGCATGCATGCGTAGGGGGAGTGGGGCATGGCGGGGGGCCTTGAATTATGGGTGTGGGCACACGTGTGCGCAACCTCCCGCGCGCTCCCCCCGCTTTTGGCACGCGATGGCAAAAGGTTAGCCATCACTGTCTTACAGTATCAAAGATTAACAGAGGTAAAGGCCAAGTGCCTTGCAGAATTATAGATCGATAAGTTTTGGTATCAATTGTCCAAATTGCCATTTGCTACTGCACAATCATAGTACTTTCTTCTTGTTTAAAATATTCATTATCTATTTCCTATAGTGATGCTTTTTATGAAGGAATTTTTAATATAGTTAAAAAGAATTTAATCAAATTTTGGAGCACCTTATGGAAGTGATGAAAATGATATTCTATACGTGAAGCATTTTAGAATACACAGAAATGGGGGGGGAGGATCTGTAGTGTTAGCATCCAAAATATTCATGAAATAGAAATATATGGTCATTGGTCTACAGTGTGGTCACTACATATAAACTCTTCCAGGCAAATCAAGAAACTTTTTAAGAATTTGGATGGGTTAGTCAATGAGAAGTTCTGCTTCAGTTCCAGCTGGCTCTCACTTATTATTTGAATGTAATTTTGATTCAGCTTTGAAAAAATTACTCCCACAATGACAAATGTGACTTCTGCTCCTCTCACTCATTATTTGAACATATTTCTTAGTTTGGCCTTACTAGAGAGGACTGCTTCCACGAGACACAAAGCATTTTCAACTCTAGTTACTATTTCCTTGTTTTATTTAATTTATTTGTTAAAAGTCTGAAAAAACCAAATGCCTCAGAGAGAAGGGAGAGTTGTGGGATTGTCATTAGCCTTTTTTTTTTATTTTTTTTGGCACATTCACTTTACTTATCCTATGGCAATGACCATATTTATATTGCAGGATCCAATCTGGGTGGGCCACTGCAGTGGTGAAATCAAAAAAATGTTACTATTGGTTCTGTGGGAGTGGCTTGGTGGGTGTGGAGTGGCTTGGTGGGTGTGACTTGGTGGGCATGGCAGGGGAAGGATACTGCAAAATCCCCATTCCCTCCCCACTCTGGGACCAGCCAGAGGTGGTATTTGCCGGTTCTCCAAACTACTCAAAATTTCCACTACCGGTTTTCCAGAACCTGTCAGAACCTGCTGGATTTCATCCCTGGGTCACTGCAACCAGAAGCTTTGTCTTCCAAGCTTTCAGACTCATGCTAGCTAGAAAGAAGTTCCCTGACGATGGGCTCCCTTCCGAAAGCTCGGAAGAGAAAACCTCTGGTCCTGGTGACCGACCCAAGTTGGATCCTACAACATTATCCTAGGACACATTATATTCACCTTCATTCACCATATTTATATGTCTGATGCAGAAACATTGCCAGGCATGAAGACCTGATGAAAGCATACCTTCCATGAGGCTTTTTCACCTCAGATGCTACCATCAACGTTACAAATGAGTCCTGTTCCTGAGAAACGATTAGAGAATTCTCCTTTCTTTGGAGTTACAAGCCACCCAGTATCTCTGCCTTAAACGGAGTGGAGAATTTTGGAAAGCAATTTGGGCCCAACTCTAATTACTTCTCTTATGTATGAGAAAATCAGCCTTGCATGTAGCTTATTTTTATAACCTTAATATAGGGTTGTCCAAGCTTGGCAACTTTAAGCCTGGAGGACTTCAACTACCAGAATTTCTGGCTGGGGAATTCTGGGAGTTGAAGTCCTCCAGGCTTAAAGTTGCCAAGCTTGGACACCCCTGCCTTAATACATAGGATTGATTAATCCGAGAGAGACCCTGATCCAATGACTCCATGTCTTGCAAGCTCCACTGAAATGACTAGGAACTGCACAAGAGCATGAAGATTTCTTTTGAGGGAAGTGGGAGACGTATGCAAGAGAAATGCCCACTTGACTCTGCTGCTATCTTTGTCCATTTCTTTTCCACAATAACACATGTATTTTTAAAGAGAGGAATGTGAAAATTCTTTGGAAACCGGACAAACACCAAAAGCCGGGGGGAGGAGGGAGAGGTGGGGGAAGACTAACAGAGCTGCTTCCAGTTCCACGGAGAACGAAGGGATGGAGTGGGAGTAAATGAGCACCCAGTGAGTTAAACACCTTTTTTTTTTGGTCAGAAAGTAGTTTTGCAAGAGCAAGTCGGTGTGGGGGAGCGTGGGTGTGCAAGCCTGCATGCATGCGTATTTGCTTTTGCCTGAGGCTCTGATCTGGTCTCTCCACCTGCGCTCTCTAGGGAGATGAGGCTTCTGGCAACCTTTCCACCTCGGTTTTTATTGGTTTCCACTAAGCTGCCCTCTTGGAGGCTTGGGGAGCTTCAGTAATGAAAAACAACAAGTGCTGCATCATTTTCAGCCTTCTTTTCTCATCCTCCCCCACCAAGTATGCATGGGTATTTCTTTTTCATTGGAAGTGTATTGAGCTGACTGAAGGCATCAGGCAGGCAGGCAGGCAGGCAGGGGAAAAGGTTGCACTGAGTCTTTGATACTACCCTAAATGGAGAAGGACGCGGTGGCTCAGTGGCTAAGATACTGAGTTTGTCGATCGAAAGGTCGGCAGTTCAGCAGTTCAAATCCCTAGTGCCACGTAATGGGGTGAGTTCCTGTTACTGGTCCCAGCTTCTGTCAACCTAGCAGTTTGAAAGCACGTAAAAAATGCAAGTAGAAAAATAGGGACCACCTTTGGTGGGAAGGTAACAGCGTCCCGTGCACCTTTGGCGTTTAGTCATGCCGGCCACACAGCCACGGAGACGTCTTCGGACAGCGCTGGCTCTTCGGCTTTGAAACGGAGATGAGCACTGCCCCCTAGAGTTGGGAACGACTAACACGCATGCGTGAGGGGAATCTTTACCTTTACCTTAAATGGCAGGTGTAACCTCAGCCTTGCCATTGTCTGGCAGGCCCTCTTTTCGAGTCATGCCCAAATCGCCTATGAATATCAAACTTTGCACAAATGTTTCAAGTGCAGCTGAGGACCTGGGTAGAGCCACCGTGTTACTGTTTTCCTAATTAAAGTGGTAAAGCATAGGGTTCCCCAAGCTCATGTTCCTCAGATGTGTTGGGATGGCAGTTCTACAAGTCACTATCTTAGAGGAGTCTTCTCAGTCATAATTCTGGGAAAACGGGTGATTTAAATGATGGTGAAATTCAATCATCTTTGATATGTCTTGGGCCTGGATAAAATTGCAAGACATATCAAAGATGCCAGATTCAGTGAGGAGTCTCTTATCTGGATTTAGCTGGCATCTTTAAATAAGTATCATTTCTTTCATTCTTCTCCCAGGCTATCATATATGGAATTAGAACAAGATAAACATATGCTTCCATTCCAGGCTGGTCTTTAAGGAGCTTAGCTAATATGGTGGATATGGCTGTTTTCTCTGTCTGGTTATCTCCAGCATCTGGAATATATTGCTTCCCTATATGGAAGTTCTATTTGGGTCTTATGGTCAGTAGCCGTCAATTGTCAAATTCCCTTCATCTTTCTAAAGCTGTAATTCTAATCACATTTTACACTAATGTGTTTTGTATCTCACTGGTTTCTTCATAAATGCGATGGAAATCAACTCAAAAGGTAACTCCTAAACAATCATCTCTCTCTTTCTTTTCCTGGCTCCTGCCGAAACCTGCAAAAGATGGGCTGCTTTAACAAGTAACAGAGGGGTGCCAAGCTCACGAGAGCCAAACCTTTTCTTGGGAATCATTTTCAAAGCACGTCCTTCCATAGCCATTTCATTGCTTTCATCTGACCTGACCTTTAATTGCCCTTCACTATTTTTCAGCTGGCTTTCTAGATCCACCAATATCTCCTCTGTACCTCCCCCATTATTTTATTTATTTATTATGGATTACATTTATTTGCCACCCATCTCATATCAAACCAACTCTGGGTAGCTACATAGCCTATTACAAGGAGGAAGAACTTAATTAAATAGAGGAAAAAATGAGAAAGAAGGAGGGAAGCACATTTTAACAAAGGAGGCTATTTTGTATTTCAGTTACATATACTACAATCATTACATAGCAGCCTCAAGGTCTTCAGAAAAGGTGAGTTTGCAGAAGAGCATAAAATATTAGGAAGGACATGAATAAATAAGATAGGTCCATGAGGCGATTAAAGGCACAAGAGGCAGCAGATAGCATGGGTAGGTAATTTCAAGAACCCAGAAATGTTTGGATAGCTGAGGGTAGTAGAGCAGGATGACTGAAGGTCACCAGAAGGCATTCATCAGATCATAAGGGCAGAGAGACAAGCAAGGAGGAGGCCCTGGAGGGTTTTTGAAAATGAGATTATACTGCTGGCTAAGCCCTGGAAGAAAGTGAATGAGGACATTTATATTATATTGTATTTATATTTGCATAAAGGATAGCTCATCTTTTTCTCAAAGGTAGCTTATAGGAAGACTTTGATTCATTTTATTCCCATAATAAACCTGCAAGATAGGTTGCCCGAGACATAACGAATAGCCAATGTCATCCAATGAGCTTCCTGTGACTGAGGGTAGCTTGGAACCTGCATTTCCTGGGCCTTGTCCAACACCACAAGCACTAACCACACTGGCTTTCTGGAGCATTGAGACCACTACCAGTCTTTGAGGAGAAGGAACTCACATATTATATTCATACTTACTAATGCATAAGAACAAAACCCACAAGCAGATCTCCTACAAGTTGTGCAAGGGTCCAATCATTTTTATGGGTTATTTTCTGAAAGAGGACTTTTGACCAACGTTTGATGATGGAGGATTCCTAGCCGTGGATAGTGCTTACAGCATGGAGAACACAGCAAAGGGACAATGGGTCCCTCAAACTTCCTTCCTGAAACAGCTTCTTTTTATTTTACTTGGAGCAAACTCTACCCATCGTAGAAGTATTTTGGATCATCTCACCTGCTATCATTTGAGAAGGAAAAGTCAAACCCCAAACATCCATTTAGCTTCTAATTCATATTTAACTCTTTTGACATTCCCCTTTTCTTTCTTAAGATGTCATAATTGCCAGATATGATCTTCAAAGACTTCTCCAAGCTTTGAAGGGAGCTAAAGTGCTTTCCCAGTCACTTTCCCCCCCCCAAAAAAAATGTTAATACTTTTCAACCCCAGGGCTAGGAGCAAGAGAGGGTTAAAATAAAGGAATAAAATAGAGAAACAAACCCTCCAGGGCTCAGCATTGTTTCCCAACCCCCAAAGAAAACCTTTAAGCTTCTTTTCAAATGCATTGCTCTTGCTCTCTCGCTCTCCTTCCTTAGAACATTTCACATGGTTAGTAAGTCAGGTGCTCCTTCCCTGATGGGTGGGAGCAAATTTAACATAGCTGACCAGCCTGTTTGTTGGTGGCTGCTCTTGTTGCTGTCTGCAGGATGGATGACAGACCCAGCCTCAACACTGATTGCTCTTGTTTCTAAGGCTTAGTTTTTAAGATATCTGAAGTTTGAAATATATGTAGAACATCCTGCTCTCTATGTCCTTCAGTTACCGTAATCAGTTCACAGCCTTGTGACTATCCAATAGATCTGTCCCAGGAATTGGATATCTATTCGGTTTACATCATTCTTCCTCCATGGGGTGGCCCTCAAGAGTTTCTAGGACTGCAAATCCCAGAATTTCTACCCAGACAATGGGAAGCCATCATGTTGGACAAAGGTCATGTACACTTGATGGAAGAGGGGTTAGAAAGAGCATTTTAAAAAGATGAACAGCACCAAGAGGAAACTAAGGTGAGCAGATCTTTTAAAAAGTGGTGAAAGTTTACAGAATAAAGCTCATATTTGTCTCCACCTAGGTCTAGAAAGTTGGATTGATTTTATAAACTCTGTAAACTATGGATCAGTAATCTCAGCTGTAGACTGTTGCAGTTTTACATTCAAGAACGGAGGATTTAGGGGGTCTGCTGGCAATCAAGGAAAAAGCATTCTTCAAATGGATGGGGGATCGAGTGTCCTTCAGATGCTTTTGGACTGCCAGCCAGTAGAGTCCAGTAGAGAACTGCCCTAATGCCACTTGCTGGGAAACTTCTTTCAGAAGTTATCTTGAGCCTTGTTCACCAGTCTCAAGACCGTGGATCCATGTGCAGTGGTCTCATAATAAATACTTTGGGGGTTTTTATTTTTAAAAAATGGATTAAAAAAAAAAGTAAACACCCTCTCAGAGTTGATCACAAGTACATACATGCATGGTAGCAGGACCAGAAAAACAAACTACCAGATAGTCCAACTGCGACCATTCCCTGCCAAAAGATTGGGATGTCACAAAAAGCTTTGTTTACAGAGGTGTGGCTGATCAGTGAAAACTAACAATTAAATCCAGCTATGTTCCTTTAAAAACAAATCCTAAAAACTGAAGTAAAAGAGGTGGGTAAAGGGAAGGTTATATGGAGATGGAGCAGAGAAACCCAATCATTCCCCAAATTACATCTACAAAAGGTTGGGGGACAGGCCAGTCAGGATAGTTGGCAATTAAGACAATTTTTAAAACAGTGGGGGAGGGGGGGCTGAGGGGAGGGAATGACTCCATATTCTTTCAACTGCCTGAGGGAAAAGCTCGGCAACCTCAACCTGGTCCTCTCTGGATAGTAACAAAAAAAATATTTAAAAATAATTTTATAAAATCTATTGGTTTTACCTTTAAAATAATGACTCGTTTTATTTTTTTTTATATTTTAATATGTCGTTATAAATATATCTTGCCAAAATATATGATTATTATTGTCAAAACATTTGCACATAAATAAGGTCAAGGAGAACGGATCAAGGGAGTTGTAGTTGTTACTGGATCAAGGGAGTTGTAGTTGTTACTGCGATAAAGAGGTTGATCAGGTTTGGCTTCCTCTGTGAAATCAAAGGCCATTCCCCCCCTCCCTTCATCCTGGGCACATTTTGGCCAGACTGGCTGGGAGATGGCAAGTGGAAGAGTCGGGGAGTACTCATTCCCCCCCTCCTCCTTTAACGACAGCCACAACCCTCTACCACCATTTCCTGGTAGTTCTTGAGAACAACTTTATCGTACTCATCCAAATAGAGCATGGAGATGGCGCTCAGCTCTGTGGGGACACAGCAGGCTTTGGGAATGCTGGAGTTGACGGAATTCACCAGAGTCTGCACAATGGCATGGTTAGTAGAGTTGAGGTGGTCAGCCAAAGGGAAGGGGCAATCCCCGTGGCAATAGAACGCTTGGTAGCCTGGGGGGGCCACAATCCAGTCATTCCAGCCCACGTCGCTGAAATCCACGTACAAGGCATGGCGGCGACAATTCTTCTTGCTCTTGCGCTGCCGCTGTGCATGCTTAGGGCTGCGTTTGGTCCTCCGGGTGAGCAGAGATTGGCCCCTGCCATCGTGGCTGAAGGTGACCAGGAGAGGCCGGAGGTGAGCCCATTCAGCATCCTCCAGACGGTCTCCTTGAGGTAAAGAGCGGCTAATCCGGACATGTTTGCCCTGGTGAGTCTGCGCGGGGTAGAGGTGGATGACCTCCACTGCCAGCCCGTGGTTGGGCTGGCCACCTGCGGTCCATCGGATGACTGCGGGGCTCACATCAAAGCTTTCCCAGCGGCTCACATTGTGATGCACCAGGCGTGTGTCCAGCAGTCTGGTGACCAAGTCCCCCCCTTGCAGGGGCTTCATCACCTCATAAATGTTGATCCGGTGGAAGCCTTTCTCCCAAGCCGCTGCGGTCACCGCGGCCTCCTCTTCCTCAATTTGCTGCCGGAAGAGTCTCAGCTCTGCAGAAGAGATGGGCTCGGTGGGCGGCACGCTGCTGAGGTTGAAGAAGAAGTGGAAGCGAGTGGGTTGGTTCCATGGGTTGGCCACGTGTTCCAGGTGTTCTGGGGGAAGGAAGAGACAGAGAAGAACAAAGGGGAAGAGGTTAGCAGGATGCACCAAGGAGGAGATGCAGTTTCGCAAGCCCAGAAAATTATAAACATTATATTAGCGACAGGATGACACCATGGGGGTGTGATTTCCCTGCTTTTGTGCACCAAGGTGGAAAGGATGCCCCTTCCCTTAAAGAAAATTCTCCATGCCCCCATTTTCATGCATTTTGTTTGCTTTAACAGAATAACAGAGTTAGAAGGGATCTTGGAGGTCTTCTACTTCAACCCCCCTGGCTCAAGCAGGAGACCCTATACCCATGATGGCGAACCTATGGCATGCGTGCCACAGGTGGCACACGGAGCCATATTAGTGGGCATGTCAGCTCAGCTCTGGGGCGCATGCACGCGCCAGACAGCTGATTTTCGGGCCTTCTGGGCCCACCAGAAGTAGGGAAACAGGCTGTTTCCTGCCTCTGGACGGCCTGGGGGTGTGGGGAAGGCCCGTTTTTCTTTTTTACCTGGCTCCAGATCCTTTCTATGGATCTGGGAAGGGCAAAAACAGCCTTTCCCACTCCCTCGGAGGCCCTACAGAGGCTGAAAGGGCCCATTTCCCGACTCCCGGTGGGACAGGAAGTGATTTTTTTTTCTGTCCCCAGTCTCCAGAGACTCCTAGAGAGTCTCCTAGAGACTCCTAGAGAGGCTCCTAGAGACTCCTAGAGAGATTCTGGAGGCTGGGGACAGCAAAAAACATCACTTCCTGTCCCACCGAGAGTTGGGAAATGGGCCCTTTCAGCCTCCGTAGGGCCTCCAAGGGAGTGGGAAAGGCTGTTTTCGACCTTCCCAGATGCATAGAAAGGATCTGGAATCAGGTAAGAAAGAAAAATGGGCCTACCAGGCCATCATGTGCCAGGAGCGGGGGTGGGTGGGGTTGCGTGTGCATGCGTGTGGGCACGTGCATGCGCGACCCTCCCCCCACCCCCCCTCTCCTGGCACGCGATGGCAAAAAGGTTAGCCATCACTGCCATTCAGAGAAATGGCTGTCCAATCTCTTCTTCAAAACCTCCAGCGTTGAAGCACCCACAACTTCTGGAGGCAAGTTGTTTCACTGATTAATTGTTCTAACTGTCAGGAAATGTCAAGCCACTGCCCATGATACATGTTAGAGGTATCCCATGGGGTTGCCAACAAGGCAAGTAAGTCATGGGAAAGTCCTGCTGAGATTTAACTTTTCAGCATAGAGTAGCCTTCTTAGCTGGATCCCAAACATGATTTCCTGGGAAATTAAGCCAACGAAAAGAAGATTGCAACCTATACTTCAATAACTGTTTAGTTGGAACTTAGCCCCGGTGAAATCAGTGGGGTTTCTATAAGTGTTATCATGCAGCAGCCAGGATGCTCCAAGGGGATACTGAGGCAAAATGTTGGATGCTTCGAAACAGACAAATTTGCCCAAACAAGCCTGGCAGCATCCTTTGCTTTGGTCCTACCTCAGTAACAATCTGCAGGGTGCTGCCAAAGTTCAGCCAGTGTACCTAGTCATGCCCTCTGGCCAAGCCTGTGAGTGCATATCTCTTGTCCTAATTGTATCATAATTCATTCTTGTATTTATAGAATGCCAGGCACATGCCCAGCCCTGGACACCATAAAAAGAAAAATGGACTGTGCCCCATGGAGGATGGGGGAGAATAAAAAGCAGAAATTGTGTCACATCTTTAGGAAACAACAAAAGTGTAACCCTTCCCAGGACTGCTTCAACTCCCACACTTCTGCCTATCTTTTGAAATAAGCTCTTCTCACGATTCCTAAATTGCAAGTTCTTTCAGAAGCAAGGGTAAGAGACAAATGCAGATCATGGGATGGTGGTTGGATAAGATTAAATATATCTCTTCTGAAAGGGAAAATCGGATTGTAAAAAACATTTCTCTAATGAAATATGCAGGCTTGCTTCTTTTTAAAAACTCCATGTGTTGTTGTTTCTTTTAATTCTTTGAAATAGATTCACTTACAATACACACCAGTTAGTTCACAGCTTTACAAAGTCCAGATTCCCAAAAATACAATCCTGGACAAGCAAATTAATACCATGGACTTTTCTTTAGGGAGTGGGAGATCTGAGACAAAACTCATGCTAGGAAATATTTGGGGGTCCAGTTATGCACACTCCTCCCCTCTTTCTAGTCATTCACATTGGTCATTAAAAAGGAGAATGTATGGACACCCACCCACCCAAAAATACAACAATGAATGAGTGGAAACAGTTTTATCTAAAGTTGGTATGGAAAGCAACAATAATTCCTACATAAACTCCTAAGGAGCAGGATGGGGGAGCGGGTAGCAATCCAGTGCAACCAGCGTGAAATCTGGAATCTCACTGCTGTTATCTGATGGAATATGTTCTTAGAGCTCCATGTGCAGGATGTGAGTGCAGACGCTCTCACTTTGTCTCTTGCACACACATACACACACATAGAGAGTGCATGCTCTACCCAAGCTACGAAACCAATGATAATTATTTGGTAATAGGAATAATTGCTGTTTTTATTACCATGCCAATTCTACCTGGATGCATTCTCAGTTGTGAAAGATATGGCTTTCCATATCTTTCCTTTTCTTATTGACGCCACGGGCACCCTGCTAACTGCTAAGACAGCAGGACAAGCACCGCAGGCTGTTATTTCCTAGGCAAAAAGCTTTTTTAAAAAAAATTCAAGGACAGTGCATTAAATATCCCACAAAGCAATCCCTCCCTTTTCTGGAGACTGCTAAATATGAAGAAATGAAAGGAGCCTCATCCTATGCCCTCCCTTTCCCAGGACAGTCCAAGCCAATCTAGACTAGATCCCTGAAAAAGCAAACTTTCAGTTTAAATCTACCACATCCAAAATGCAAATTGCTAGAAAGGCAGCAAAATATCAAGGGGGGGGAGTAAGTAAATCTGCCTACCTGCCCCTCCAGTTAAATTCCCAGGTGAAGAAGCTTCCAAAAAGCTGTTTCTGCAGCCTACTTTTCCTATGCTAGTCAATCGGGTTTGGGGGAGCTTGTTAAGGGGATGCTTCAGTTGCTGCTATGGTCACATTCCCCCCCTCCCCTTTTATTACTCAGAAGAGGCAATTCTGCAATCCCATCACTTCTCACTTTAATGGAACCACCCGAACCCACCTAACTCCGCATCTTGCAACGCACCTTCATGGTGAAAGCTTCTCACAGTGTTGGCGCGGCTGGTTGATTTCTCGGGATATTGGAGGTTGAGATCTTGGAGATTCTCCTCTTCATCCCCAGACTGGAGGCGATAGAGATCCATCATGTAAGAGGGGATGATGGCTGTTTTGCTGGGCTGTGGCCGCCGGCGCAGCCCAAACATCTGGAGGAGGGTGGCCTCGAACCCACGCAAGAGTTCATGGTTTGGGAACAGGCGGCGTGCAGTTCCCGAGGCGCCCTCCCCGTCTCCGTCTCCTCCTCCTCCTCCTCCTCCTCCTCCTCGCTGCTGCTGCTGCTGTTGATGCAAACCTGCAGCCACCTTCTTCTTCCCAGTCTCGGCAGGTATCAAACTGGCCCGGTTGGAACCTCCTAGGATCACTTGGCACAATAGAATGACCATCAGCATTCGGCTACCAGGCGTCATGGTGTCTCTGGGGGGGGGGGGTTATTGGAAGTGTAGGAGGGGGCAGGAAGCAGGGAAGGGAGGAGAAAAGGAACCAGAACAAGCAAACAAGGTTGGTGAAAAAAATAAAATAAAATAAAATAAAGCACCCAATAGCCTACACTTTTTGGGGGGGGGGGGGGGAATGCAGACAACAGCTTTTTTTTTTTTTTAAAGAAAAGAAGTGGCTATTAAAACTTTGGGCACAATGCCTTTAGGTCCCCCATCAAACGAATTCCCCACCTCTCTTTTCACCCGTCTGTTTCTATCGGACTATGCTGGCTAAAAACGCGATTGTCCTGGAAGAAGTTCTCAAAGAGAAATGCTTCCATTCAAATCCATCTCGGTGGAAGGATTGTTCCACCACCCCCACCCCAGCAGCCACCCACCCACCCACCCACCCCTCGCTAAAAACTCAAGACACTCCTCGATCGGAGTTGCCCCCTTTTGCAACGCAGAGAGGAAAAAAAACACGCGGGACGGGGAACTGCGGGGGTCCGACGCTTCGGTTCATTGTTAATAACCCTTCCCGTCGGGGCGCAGAGCGCTTTTTCCATCGGACGCGTTTTGGTGCTTATAACCTTCCCGGTTCGTAGACGCTAACCACTAGGGACCTGCCTCTCCCCCCCAACTCCCAACTCCCAAGGAGCGCTCCGGATTAAGTGCTTTGTGATCGCCGAGAGAGGGAAAAGTGGGGGGTGCGGATAAGGATGCCCCCCTCCCCACAGTACCTTAAAGGGCTTTTATCTTTTGGGGTGGGGGGGATGGAGAGAGGTTTTAATACATTGAAATAAGTAAAGCGCGGTGCTGCTATCCATGTTTATTCGGAAATAAAACTCCGGTCCGAGAGAGTTTGTTAGGTTCAAGGAAGCGGCTTAGGTTAAGTCTGCAGCCCGAACCGCTTCGCAGCGACTTGTTTTTCAGGTGCCGAAGAAATCAATTACAGAAATGGAAAATCCACAAGGAAGGCGTTCACTTTTTTTTTCCCTCTCTCTCTCTCTCTCTCTTACACACACACACTCACTCTTCTAGCCTTAAAATGACTCCTATGCTTTACATCAAAACCACAGGGGGAGGAAGAAAAAAAAAAACACGAAAGCGCTACTCACTGACAGAAAGCAAGGCATACAAAAACAGTCCATGGTTCTTGACAGCCAGCGTGAAACGCGACTCGTGGGAGGGGAAAAAAAAAACAAAAACAAAACTCGCCGCGCAGGGAAATCCGGAGTCCGCTTGAGGAAAAGAGGAAAATCGCTCTTGGATTGCTGCTGCTGCCGCCGCCGCCGCCGCTGCCTCTGCTGTAGCTATTACGAGTCGCTTCTCCGAAGTGCGGATAGGAACGATCGCTGGGACCTGATGCTCCGGAGTGGCTCCTGGAAAATGAATATATTTGAATATAATGAAACCCCCTCCCAACAGGCCGCTGCTTTTCTTCCAGCTCCAGGGAGAGTCACGTGGGCGGGAGAAGTCACTCCTCGCACCGGCCTGTCCGTCAGCGCAGCCCAAGCAAAGCACCGCCCTCCCCGCTTTCCTCCCCCCACCCCCCACCCCCCCGTACTGGGATTTGCAAGTGGATGTCCCACCCCCTTGGCCTCTGTCAATCTCTCGGTAACTCATTCATCCACTCACTTTTTTTTTTTTCTTTAAAAGGCACGGTCTTCTGCAGGGTTGACTTTAATCCGAGTGGGTCTTCCAGCCGGGATGATCTGGAAGGCATCAGATTAGGGAAAGTTACAAAACCCATGCCGGTTGTGGGATGCCCGTCGGGTCAAGGAAGAGCTCGTGGGTGTATAAACGGGTTGTCATGCACAACCCAACTCTTCTCACCTTATCTCATGCTGATTTGGTGCCTGCCAAAGAATCCAGCTCAGACCTTGGACTGCTGCTCCTCAGTGTCCAATGAGAACCTAGCAGGGAAACTTGCAATTCCCCCAAGAATAGTGTCACATTTATTTAGCCAAATATAATCCCAAGCTTAATTACAAAATAGCACTCTATGCTCCGTAAATATAGAATTTCAAATTCTGGTGGTAAGTGTGAAGTTCTTGCACTTACTAATTTATGAGGTCACTAAGGCACACAATCTCCACTAATAGTCTGCATTTCCTTACATCTCATTCTTTGAATCCGAGGGAAATAGTCGTGAAAGAAGTTTAATTTTACCTATCTACAATATGCGCAAAGAATTCTGAAAAGCCATTTGTGCACAGTTACAGTAATTGCTCTTTCTCTCACACACACACACACCTGCACCCTAAACATACACAGATTGGGACCTAGTGGAAGCTTAATCCATAAAATGGTTGTCTCCAAAGGTCCTTTTTCAAAAGGCAATGGATTGTGGGTTATTTTTCCCCTGAAGAAGAAGAAAGAGGAGGAGGAGGAGGAGGAGGAGGAGGAGGAGGAGGAGGAGGAGGAGGAGGAGGAGGAGGAGGAGGAGGAGGAGAGAAGAAGAAGAAGAAGAAGAAGAAGAAGAAGAAGAAGAAGAAGAAGAAGAAGAAGAAGAAGAAGAAGAAGAAGAAGAAGAAGAAGAAGAAGAAGAAGAAGAAGAAGAAGTAGTAGTTCTGGTAGGATGGTGGGGGTGATGGAAGGATTATGTCCTTTCTAAATAATGCCTCTCTTATCTAGCAACTGCATCCAATGTCAGTGTTGCAATGTCCAATTCTTATAGTAAATGCTTCTTTTTCTGTTTTTTTTCTTTTTGTTTATCAAGATAAAAATCCCAAACTCCGCTCTTACTGTGCCAATTGATTTCATCATCAGAATGTCTCAAAGAGGCTTCTTTGATAGATTTTGTGAAATAACTTCTTTAAGAACTTATCTTTAGCAATACCACTCTGAAAATTTAAAAAGGTTGTCAACTGAACTTGCTCTTACACTGGCAATTCATGCTTCACATTTCAGCTCTTTTATTCTGTCCTAAGAAGCAGGAGAGAAAGAAAATTTGACACTTTTGAACTTTGGTGTTGCAGGTGACTGCTGAGAGTGATCGGCTAAGAAAAGAAATGGGCCATTGAACAAATCTGCCTCCAACTATTTTGCATTCTTTCCTATTTTTGTGTCATCTGAGATTTGATAATCATATTTTCATGGAATCAAAATAAGTCATAAAGTGGAAAGGGACTTGAATATATTCTAGTCCAACTTCCTGCCTAGGACAGAAAACTGCATTCCTATCTCAGGCAAAAGGATATCCAACTTTTGTTTAAAAACTTCCAATGATGGACTGCCAGGAGTCAGGTTACTTGACTATTTAATAGCTATCGCAGTAAAAAAAAAAAAAAAAAAAAAGCATTCTTATTGTACAAAGAAAAAAAATGAGAAGATCAATATCTAAGACATTATTTGAAAGGGCTAAAGATCAAAAAATGTTAAGAGTAAAAGGAAGGAATGTAAAGTTGGTTTATTTGATCAAGGTTAAAATAGATAAATTGCTACCTCTGGTAACCTTTAAAGAATTTTCCTGAAATCAGGACTGAAATTCCAAGGCTTTATGGATTGGTTTATAGAAAAGAGATGAGGCATGAGAAGAAGAGATCATTTGTTGTATTTTAAGAGAAGGAAATAAATCATTAAAATGGTTTATATTTGTGGTGGGGAAGGTGGGATGTCATTTCTTAGATATTTTTGTTTTTCTTTACTGTATTCTTATTTTTCTTCTATCTCTTTTTTCTCTTTTTTGCATCTTTTTTTCTTTTTTTAGATTATATTAGTATTTTTATAAAAATTATTATTAAAAATAGTAACATCCCTATTTCAAAGAATGGATCTCTCTGTGTAAAGCTCTGTAAAGTTTTTGTTGCTTTTCTCCATACTCCATACTCTTTCTGTTTTCTCATCATCCTTCTTAAATTGTGGTGATCAGAACTTGACATGGTATCCCAGCTGCAATCTGTCCAGTGCAGCATAGAATGGAATTTTTATTTCCCATGATCTCAGTGTTATACCTCTGTTAATGTAACTCAGGATTGCATTGGCAGTGCTGACTTTTACATACTGATCTGTGATTTACCAAGGCACGCAGGTCATACATTTCTCACACCGTTTCAGATAATTTATAAATGTATTGAAGAAGTACAGTGGACTCAAAGAGACCCTTATAATACACACTACTTCATGGCAGATGGAAACAGAGTCATTTATGTATAGTATTGGATTCCATTGTTCTGAACCATTGCCTTTATTAGAATTGTCAAATGCTTTGTTAAAGGTCCACCCATTCCCTCAGCAAAATTGGTCACACTATCAAAAGTGAATTTGAGCTGGCTTGGCATAATTTATTAATAATAAACTATGAAACAATTTGTTGTTTTCTAAATATTCATGAATCAAGGACTTAATTTATTTTGGAGTTTTGCCTGATATCTTCAAGCAGACCCCATCTTCCATTTCCTTTTTGAAACAAATTTGCCCTACCTCAGTCCTTATTTTCACTGCTTCCTTGCATGATTTCTCAAATATTACCGAAAAGGGTGCTGATATGACATTTGTGATTTCTTTCAGGACTCTTGAACATCATTGAACTGATTCTGGAAACTTAAATTCACTTGTGATAACCAGATGCTTCCTAACCACTTTCTCTTTTTAACGTTTTTTTTTTTCAATTCCACTTCCCCCCCCCCTGCCAATAAATAACTCAAAACAGTGAACCTACCTAATACTCTTCCTATTTTATTTATTTATTTATTTATTTGTTTGTTTAAATTTCTATACCGCCCTTCTCCAATGTAGGACTCAGGGCGGTGAACAGCCAAAGTAAAAACAAGACATACATACAAAGCATACAAAATCTAAAACTGTTTAAGATAATTAAATAATTTTGGCCGTAATTAAAACATTCCAATTTAAAATCCGTTTAAAATTTGGCTCAAGCCAGCCTAGCTAGTTGAAACAAATGGGTTTTCAGGGCCCGACGAAAAATCCGGAGGTCTGTTATTGTACGTAGCTCTGGGGGGAGGTTGTTCCAGAGGGCGGGCGCCGCCACAGAGAAGGCTCTCCCCCTGGGGGTCGCCAGCCGACATTGTCTGGCGGACGGCACCCTGAGGAGGCCCACTCTGTGGGAGCGTACTGGCCGGTGGGAGGCTATTGGTGGCAGAAGGCAGTCTCGTAAGTACCCCGGCCCTAAGCCATGGAGCGCTTTAAAGGTGGTCACCAACACCTTGAAGCGCACCCGGAAGACCACCGGGAGCCAGTGCAGCTCGCGCAGGAGAGGTGTCACGTGGGAGCGCCTCGTCGCCCCCAAAATCCCCCGCGCGGCCGCGTTCTGGACCAGCTGGAGCCTCCGGGTGCACCCCAGGGGGAGCCCCATGTAGAGAGCGTTGCAGTAGTCCAGGCGGGAAGTGACGAGTGCCTGAGTGACTGTGCGTAGGGAGTCCCGATCTAGAAAGGGGCGCAACTGGCGTATCAGGCGTATTTTCCACAGAACAGCAACTGTGTGAGGTGAATTGGGCTAGAATTCACATTCTCTTGGTGATTGGCCTACAGTCACCCAGCCGGCATTCATGCCTAATGTGGGACTAGAACACACAGTCTCCTGGTATTAACCTGGTGCCTTAACCATTAGACCAGCCTGGCTTTCTATTTTTATTTTTATTTAACTTAGATTTTTACTCCTTTGAGTCTACTAAGGTCCATCTGAACATAGTTTTTGTTTGGGGAGAAGACCAAAGCGAAGTAAGAATGGAAGATCTCTATCCATTTCCTGTCACTTTTTCCTACTTTACCCTCTTTTCATAGCAACAAGAATGCATCTCCCTTCTTACATAGCCAAAACAGCCTTTTGTTGATTTTAGTATTATTTCTGAGGCTATGTTTTTCTAATGCTTTAGCCCAGGATTGTCAAACTCGCAGCACGCGGGCCAGATGTGTCAGGTGCTGGCCACGCCCACGCCTGGTTTAGCAAAGGGGGGAAAGTCATGATACGTCACATGACACTGCTGTGATGATGCGAGTTGGACACCCCACTTTAGCCTTTCTGACTTTCTGTAGATATATAACACTTGCTGGCACACTGTGAAGGTTCTACTCATCTTCTATTTCTTGTATCCATCCCTTTAAACTCTTAGCTTATTTATTTATTTATTTATTTATTTATTTATTTATTTATTTATTTATTTATTGGTTCGATTTATATGCCGCCCTTCTCTGGAGACTCAGGGCAGCTTACAATGCGTTAAGCAATAGCCTTCATACTTTTGTATATACCTGCTTAGTAGGGTTTAGCCAAAAGCTCCCTCTTAGCCAGTCCTGTAAGTCCAAGGGAGGCACACTCACAGCTGAAAAAGTCTTTGCACAATCTGATCACTAAAGTAGCAATAGAGCCGAGGTGGCGCAGTGGTTAGGGTGCAGTATTGCAGCTACTTCAGCTGACTGCTAGTTCAGCAGATCAGCGGATCAAATCTCACTGGCTCAAGGTTGACTCAGCCTTCCATCCTTCTGAGGTGGGTAAAATGAGGACCCAGATTGTTAGGGGGCAATATGCTATTTAGTATACTGTCTTTGGTGTAAGCCATCCAGAGTCCTCAGAGAGTGGGCGGCATAGAAATATGACTAATAAAATAAATAATAAAATAAATAGCAATAGCACTTAGACTTATATACTGCTTCATAGTGCTTTACAGCCCTCTCTAAGCGGTTTAAGGGGCAACACATTGCCCCCAACAATCTGGCTCCTCATTTTTACCGACCTCGGAAGGATGGAAGGCTGAGTCAACCTTGAGCCTGGTTTGATTCGATCTGCCAAACTGCTGGCAGCCGGTGATCAGTAGAAGTAGCCTGCAGTACTGCACTCTAACCACTGTGCCACCACGGCTCAAAGATCTTTTCTCTTCTCTCTTCCCATCCAAGCAAATTCAAATAAAATTAAAAATGTTTAATAGCCCTAAATGAATGAATGCAAAAATATTGGCTGCTTCCATGTCACAGAAACAAGTTGAGTGACCTTCAAAGCTTGCTGAAATATCCAACATCTTTTATAAATCTGTTATAAAATAGTCCAATGAAGATGAAATATGCACAAAATTTGAGAGAAATAGGATTGCCTCCCCGAGGTATACCCTCAGGAACAAGATTAAAAAAATATTTTGGTGGAAATACTTGCAAAACATTTCAAAAGAAATGTTTAACTCCAATGGAAGAAGATGGAACTGCTAGATGAAAAGGAGATAGTTTACAGAGATAAGTGTATTTAATTAGGGTCGGAGTATTACTATTAAGTGCTACTTATTTCATATTATTTCTATATGTTGTCTTGTTTTACAATATAGGATGCTTAAACCAATTAACGATTATAAAGGAAAATGAACAAAAAGCATGAAACACAGTTAAAAAGTCATTAAAGTTAATCAAAATAAATTTTCAGAAACAAGCAGCAAACCCCTGAAATTTCTCATCATTAATAAGTTTAAGAAAAATCAAGGAAGTTTGCTTGAATGTCTTCCTCAGTGGAAGAGTCTTATTTCATCTCTGGTAGAATTCACATTTTGGAAAACCTACTTTTTTTTTTTATTTGATTTATATGCCGCCCTTCTCCGGAGACTCAGGGCGGTTTACAATGTGTTAAGCAATAGCCTTCATACTTTTGTATATTTATACAAAGTCAGCTTATTGCCCCCACAATCTGGGTTCTCATTTCACCTACCTTTGAAAGGATGGAAGGCTGAGTCAACCTTGAGCCTGGTGAGATTTGAACTTGCAGTAATTGCAGGCAGCTGGTGTTAATCATAATGCTATCAGTCTGCTGAGCCACCAGACCCTGAAAAAGAGAGTCCTATTAGCTATGATATAGTAATCTAAATATTACCATTACATTATTCAAGACTTATGTATTAACTTATACAACCTTTTGCAATTTTGAGCCTGGGGTCTGGAGAATTGGCACTGGAATATTCTTTATTGACCAAGTGTGATTGGACACATAAGGAATTTGTCTCTGGTGCATAAGCTCTCAGTGTACATACAAACAACAATGTGACAAGTCATAGATCATAAATCATAAGAGACAATCATAAATCATAGATCCAGACAACAAATGATAAATCATAAGATAGTAATAGGAGAACGTAGTAAGAAAGATGAGAAGGTGAGAAAAATGGGAAAGATGAGAAGATGAGAAGAATAATTGCAATACAGCCCTACTACATGGGTGAATATCTTTAGGCATAAGATAGAGCGGTGAGAATTAGATATTTGACAGAATGATGGCATGGGGGGGGGAATCTATCTTTGTGTCTAATTGTTTTGGCATGAAATTTAAGATACCCTGAACAGCTCCTTGTAAAGATATATATATTGATTTCTTTCCTTGAGGATATTTTGATGGACTTCCATTCAAGTACTAACCAGAACTGTCCAACTCCTGAGCCTAGACAAGAACAGCCAGTGTCACATCTAAGACTCTTGAAAAAGTACTTTTCCCATGTATTTCTGTACTCTATTTTAAGTTTCTTTACATGTTGGGGCATGATAGGATGGTTCTTTGCAGATGATCTTTCAGTAATAGACTGACTTTTCATTTTGTAATGAAGCTCAAAAATTTTGCCTGACATCTATTTTGTTACTTGAGCGCCTGAAAAACTCAGACTATTTTACATTTGTGCTGCTCCATTGTCTTCCCTCTATAATATTTTCAACTTCCTCATTATGATGTTTGTGTTAGCATTACCCTAAGAATGCTTATCTTAGAAATATATATATAAATAAATAAATACATCTGACACCTGGAGTCTGATTCTGCTATGGCCTGCCATCTCCTGGTCACTTGTGGTAACTCTCCATGATTTCGAGTAGTCTTTCCCACCTCTTCATCCCATCTCTAATAATAACATTTCTTACCATTGAACATTTGAGACTAAGAGCAGTCATTGGATCTTATATTCCATGCAACCTAATAGATGCCAGACTGTAAACTTGGAGGTTTAAAAATTAACCTGGTATTGCAGGTATCACATTAGTTGCTGTCAAGTGAACGCAAGAGTCAGTTGGCTGTGTGTATAAAACAGAAAAGTACAATTCAGATTCATTTTATGTATAGCAGTAAGTATGAGAGTCTTGTGATATCAGCACTGTATCATGGGTGCATTGTAACCAGTGAACAATTGTAATGGGAGTTGAGGTTTAGCATATCTAAACCAGTGGTGAAATCCAAATTTTTTTACTACCGGTTCAGTGGGTGTGGCTTGGTGGGCATGACAGGAGAAGGATAATGCAAAATCCCCATTCCCTCCCCACTCCTGGGGGAAGGATATTGCAAAATTTCCATTACAGGGGTGGGTTCTAAAAAATTTTAATACTGGTTCTGTGGGCGTGGCTTATTTTGTGGGTGTGGCTTGATGGTCATGTGTCAATTCTTTAGGATTTAGCAGAGGTACTGGTCTACCAGGCTTTTAACTGCTTGCAGAGCTGTACCGGTCTAGTCATGTATTTTTGCAGGCACTGGTCCACTCATTTATTTTTGCAGGCACTGGTCTACTCATTTGTTTTTGGAAGCACTGATCTACCACCAAACTGCTTTTTACCACTGATCAGCTGTAGAGCGGCCCTTTGAAGCCCCGCGGCTTCACCTACCCTAGACTCTGTCTGCAAGGGAGGCACACCTCACAGTTTGGGGAAACCTGGCACAGAATGTTGCTGAAGAGGACCCTACTCCATCAGGTATTTTGAGAAAAGGAAGAGGTGGAAGAGAAGAAAGATGGGAACAAACCAGTGGTGGGTTGCTCCTGGTTCGGCCCGGTTTGTGGTGGTGATGATGTGATGTCAGTGAACCAGTTCTCTATGACTGTGAACTGGGCCCTCCCTCCCGCCCCCACATTATACCTTCCTTTATTTGTCATTTTTTAGCCCAGCTGATAGGCGCGGCAGAGTGGATTGCTGCACCTCAGCTGGGCAGAAATCTAATGCGAATGCGCAGAGAACACAAAGTGCGTGCACGAAAAGAACCAATGGTAACACTGGTTGGAACCCACCACTGGAACAAACCACTAGTTTTTGACCTGTATTTCTTTTTGTAGTACACTTTCACCATGCAATTATATATGGATATCATCAATCAGTGGAAGGATAGGAACGGAACAGAACAGAACAGAACAGAACAGAACAGAACAGAACAGAACAGAACAGAACAGAACAGAAGCAAAGACATGTGCGCTGTACAGAAACCCGGTAGTTTTCATTTACCAGCAGTAGCTCTGTGAACATCAGGCTTGAAAATTAGGTACTTGCCACAAAATATATGGGTAACTGAAGCTGTACATTAAAAAAAAAAAAACCTTGCTTTTTGTGTGTAGAAAATACGGAGGGTGGTTTTAATTTCTGGGCATTATGTAACTATTTTTGCAGAACTTGTTAACACTGAGTGGATCCTTATCCAATCCAATGTATCTCCTTTCCAAATAAACTTCATAATCTCTATTTAAAAAAAGAAATAGAATAGAATAGAATAGAATAGAATAGAATAGAATAGAGTAGAGTAGAGTAGAGTAGAGTAGAGTAGAGTAGAGTAGAGTAGAGTAGAGTAGTGTAGAGTAGAGTAGAGTAGAGTAGAGTAGAGTAGAGTAGAGTAGAGTAGAGTAGTGTAGAGTAGAGTAGAGTAGAGTAGAGTAGAGTAGGATAGGATAGAATAGAATAGAATAGAATAGAATAGAATAGAATAGAATAGAATAGAATAGAATAGAATAGAATAGAATAGAATAGAATAAGCTGGAAGAGACCTTGGAGGTCTTCTAGTCCAGCCCCTGCTCAAGCAGGAAAACCTACACCATTAAAACATCAATACCTTGCTCTATTGTGATGGTGCTACTCTGATAACCCAAAATGCAAAGAATCTGCAAGGTCTACTAATAAAAGGCAAGGAGTATAGTGAAAAGAATGGAACAAAATTAAATATAAGGAAAGCCAAACAAGATGTACAACAAGCAGCCTTAAAAAAAAATTGAAGGGTCCTTGAACAACTTCTGAGTTTGATTGTTTTCTTGCAGATGTTTCATTACCCAAAGTACTGTAGGTAACATCATCTGTATTTTAAAGTCCACCTGCATATATCGTAGCTGCTCTCATCTGCTACTTCTAATGATGTTACCTAGTTTGGGTAATGAAATATTTGCAAGAAAACAACCAAGTTCAGACAGCACAAAAGACTTCCCATTTCAACCCTGAGCTACAAATATTTTCCTTTAGTAGAAATCTTAAAAATATTTTTTTATTAAAGGGGATTTTAAAAACTACAGAAACACAGAAGGAAAAAAAATATAAAAATGTAAAATAAAAAGTGAAGAATAACAAAAAACAAGAAAAAGAAAGATAGCTAAAGAAGCAGGTTTCAATTTTCTTTGCAGCGGTTACAAACATAGTAATGACCATCTCTACCCTCCCATATTGCATATCATAGTTCCCTTCTTCCCATAAAGAAACCTTCTTAATCAATAAATCCCCAAATTAGTAATCCATTTTTATTCATTCTCAACAATGTCTTTTGTAAATGAAATTGTACTTCCCCCTTTTATCAAACGAGTCAATTTAGCCATTTCTGCAAACTCAGCCATCTTCACAATCCATTCTTCCATTACTGATGCTTTTGTAATCTCCCATCTTTGTGTCTCTAATAACCTTGCTGCAATTACCATATATAAAACCAATCATCCATGAGCCTTTTCTAGTTCAGCATCCAAAAGTCCTAACAGGAAAAAAAATCAGTTTCATCTGAACGTTAACTTTTAAAACTCTCTGCATCACCATATGTATTTATATCCAGTGTCTTTTGTCTTTTTCACAAGTCCACCATGCATGATGAAACGTTACTTCCTGTTTTTCACATTTACGACGACAATTACAATTACTTTTATACATTGTAGACAATTTCTCTGATGTCACATACCAACCTCATTTTTTAAAAAGTTTTAAATTGTAAAGGAATGTGAATTCCAGGCTTTTTAATCAATTCTCTCCCATTGATCCATTTGAATATTATAATCCAAAATCATTGGCCCATTTTACCTTACATTCTTTAACTAGCAGCCAGTCTTAGAATTAATAATGAAGATACTGAAGTGGTAGATAGCTTTTGCCATTTAGCATTAATTGTATTAATGATTAAAGCATTAATCATTAATTGTAAAGAAACAAGCAATCAAAAAAAAAATATGCTGCAAAATAGCAATAAAGCAGCCATGAAGGCCTTTGAAAAGATATTGAGATACTATCATGTGTGTATTCCTACTGTACAAAGATCAGAACAGCGCAAGTAATGTTGTTCCCTGTGATAGTTGACAGAAATGAAAGTTGGATGAGTATTGATGCTTTTTAAGTTTGGTGTTGAAGACGACTCCTGGAAAAACCATGGATAGCCAAGGTAATAATGGATCATCAAACAAACCAATCCAGATTTCTCACACAAGGTACAAATGACAAGGCTCAAATTATCCTCCTTTGGACACATTATGCAAAGACATAGCTCTCTAGAGAAGCCTCTAATGCTGGGAAAGGTGGAAGGAAAGACAAGTTGACATGCAGCAAAGTGGATGGACTCAGTTTCAGTGACAATGAGTGCACTCTTGGAAGATCTGAAAGATCAGATCAGGACAGATTATTATGGAGAAAATCTATGTGGTGACTAAGACCTGATGGCACATAATCAATCAATCAATCAAAAAATCATCAACCAAGATAAATTCACATGGGTCATCGTTGGATCCATACTTTGTACCATTTGCCTAAACAAATGGAAGATGATTGAACCGCACAAAATATAATTCCCATCTGTTGTACAGCCATTCTCTTTTTTCTAGGAAAGGAATAATCAGTGCAAAGTCTTGGACTAAAACAATAGGAGTAAATCCTGTTCTTTCTTCACCTTCATCAGTTTCTGTGGATTTGGGCCTATCCTGGACTTTAGTCAGCATAGTCACAATCTACTTTTAAGGCATTTTAATCAGGTTGGAGAAACGGCTTCCAATTGTATTGTTTTGTTTGCTCACACAATAGGGCTGTGGTTGATCCAGATACACACTCTAACCTTCTATGTATTCTTCATTAAACCGCTCCAAACTCGATTGCAGAAAATACGACTTAAGCAACAGAGTGGTCAATGCCTGGAATGCACTACCTGACTTTGTGGTCTTTTCCCCAAACCCCCAAAACTTTAACCTTAGACTGTCTACTGTTGACCTCACCCCATTCCTAAGAGGTCTGTAAGGGGCATGCATAAGCGCACCAATGTGCCTACCGTCCCTGTCCTACTGTCCCCATTTATTCGTACTCATTTCCTGTATTCATAATCATGTTTATACTTTATACATGTCTAATACATGTTTGACAAACTAAATAAATAAATTTATTCATAAAAGTTTGCTGTCCCTTTTTCATCTGCAAACTGATTCCAAAACAGAGGAACGAACCAGAATAAATATTTTAAAAGCGACATAAAATTCAACAGCAGCAACTGTAACAAAGTGGAGTAAGAAAATATTTTAATCCTAATTTAGGGGGAAAAAAGGTTACCAGTGACAACCAGTTAGAGAGAGAAAGGCCCTTTCCCACACTTGTAGAGGTGAAGTACAAACATCTCGAGTTTGATTCCCCTGATAGACTTCCCCAGTCATCTTAGTTGGGGACTTTCCTTGGATTTCCCCCCCTTGTTTTTTTGAGGTTTATGGAGCTGTATGAATTTCAGCCTCAATATTCATTTAAATCCTCTTGTTCACCCTTTCAAAGAGATAATAGCTAGTTCTGGAAGATGAAATGCCCATTCCATGCTTCTGAAATAGCAGTTGGCAGGAAGAGACCACATTTTCTCCAAGGACAGGCAGTCTGCTTGGGAATTGTTTTCCACCCATCCCATTAGAAGGAACTGCCATTCATTCCAATGATGCCTGAGACCTCCTAGGAAGTTGTGCCCCAGCCTCCCTCAGGAAAGCATCTGGCAAATTCAGATATGCAAATTCCTCAAGGCTACATTGAGTCATACCTCCCACCCACTCGTCCACCCTTGTTTTGTTTTTTTTAAGGAAGCCCACAATTCTGTTGGCAGTTCGGGATGACTCTGGTGCTTCAGAGGCCTGTCATTTGAACCCTGCATTTCTCTCCCCACTTCCAGACTTACCACTTCAGATGAGCCAGGCCACACAGCACTCAAAGAACTGACATCTGTCTACATCTCTAATTGTGTCTTGTGAGCCTGTTAGAGAGGAAGAAGACTCAGGGTTAAAATCCGCTTTCTGGGATGGGTAGCTAATCCATCACCATGCCTGTGGTTACACGTTTACATTTTTAAAAGAGAGGGAAATGGGAACTTAAGGACAGGATCTAGCCAAAGCAGAATAAATAATTAAAATACCATTTTTCTCCATCTAGTGTCGGACAGATGTTTGGGACAGGGTTCCCCCACCGAACAGTCCTAAGCAGAATGGGGTTACTGCCATGACAATATATGCATAAACTTTCTTTGCTGATAAATAAGTAACACATATTTTCTCCAACTGGATTTAGTCTATATTCTGAGGAATTGAGGAATGTCTAGACTTATTTTAGAACTGAACCAATGCTATAATAGGCCAATGTTTTTTGTCTTCATCTTCCTGCTGCCAGCCTTCCTTCCATACCTAGGAAAGATATAGAAAATGTTTCAATTTTTTAGCTATCTCCCGCCTTTCACCAGAGATCCAGAGTCACTTAGAAAAGAGATAATATGTAGTGATAATCAACAAGTATAATCATCTGCTTGAACATAGTCAGTAAAGAGACAATCACCTTGGCTCCACTGTTAAGCTACTTTTACTCTTCGGAATTTTTTTCTAACATTCAGTCTAAATCTGAATAACATACTGTATAGTCTGTCTGCAGTAGTGAAATCCGATTTTTTTTACTACCGGTTCTGTGGGCGTGGCTTGGTGGGCTTGGCTTGGTGGGCATGGCAGGGGAAGGATACTGCAAAATTTCCATTCCTACCCCACTCTGGGGCCAGCCAGAAATGGTATTTGCTGGTTCTCCGAACTACTCACAATTTCCGCTACCGGTTTTCCGAATTGCTCAAAATTTCCACTACCAGTTCTCCAGAACCTGTCAGAACCTGCTGGATTTCACCCCGGTCTGTCTGTCTGTCTATGTATCTATTATTTATCTATGTGGTTCTTTTCCTGCCTTTTCTTCAGAGTTCATTGTGGGTCACGAAGGATTTTCCTTCATTTTATGCCCACAACAGTGTGAAGTTGGCTTGAAAGGAAGTGACCACCTCATGTATTTCCATGGCTGAAAACTGACTTGCACCTGGGTCTCCCCAATACTAGCAAAATATTTCAGCCATTCCTCCACACTGGCTCTCCATGTCCTTCACTTGGAGGTGATAGAAAATAGGTTTTGACCTTCTTCTCTGTGGTATCAGTTCTGTGTGCTCCCCTGTTTCCATCTTCTCAAGATTAAATGTTCCCAGTTCCTCCAATCTTTCCTCCAAAGGCTTAGTTTTTGAGTTCCCTGATCACCTTCATTGTTCTTTCTTTGAACTGTTCCAGGTTGAATTAAAACGCTCATGAATTATGGTGCCCAGAACTGAGCATAGTTCTTAAGGTGTGGTTTGACTTGGTTTTCATAGACTGTTAACAGAGGTGGTATTCAGCAGGTTCTGACCAGTTCTGGAGAACCAGTAGTGGAAATTTTGAGTAGTTCGGAGAACCAGTAAATACCACCTCTGACTGGCCCCGCCCCCATCTATTCTCTCTGACAGAGACAAATCTCTGTCTCCCGAGTCCTAGCTGATCGGGAGGAAATGGAGATTTTACAGTATCCTTCCCCTGCCACACCCACCAAGCCATGCCATGCCATGCCCACCATGCCACGCCTACCAAGCCACACCCACAGAACCAGTAGTAAAAAAAATTTGAATCCCACCACTGACTGTTAAGTATATGGTAGTTATGTTTCAAAACTGTTGCACTACCTATTTTGCTTCTGTGAATGAGAGAGGGATATAATTCTTTTTACTTCTGTGAATGCTATAAGAGGGACATAATTCTTTTATAAGCAGGAAGTTGACCAAGGCTTACTGCACTACTTTCACTGCAGCACTGTTGACTGTCAATGATATTCTGCCTCCTGCTTCTCCTCCAGTGTTGGGTGACTCATATGGTCATATCCTAAATGGAGTGGATATGGCACAACACTGCTGGCCGTGTGGCTATATCAACATCAAAGAGGTTCCAACGTCAGCCTTGCCTGGGTGAAATGTTTCTCACTTTACCAACAAATCAAGACCTGCAAAAATATGCACGTGCCAGAAAGAGAGAGGAGAGAAAGGCAAAGGAATGAAAAATAAATGCAGACTTTAGCCATGCTGCATGTAAACAGTGCTCTACATTTTTAAGACTGGATCCATATACTGTGCTAAACTATATCTTGTTTTATTTGGTTTAAGTTAAAGTGTTGTGTGAACCCAACCGTTGAGTCCTGTTAAAATGCATGGCTTTGCATGTTTGCTAATGTAGCCAATAAACTATGGTTGAGTAGATTGTGGCTTAGCATATTGTATAGCATAGGTGTTTGTCAGTCTTTCTTGATCTGAGATAGAATCATAGAATCAGGGAGTTGGAAAGGTCCTAAGATCAAGTCCAATCCATTGCACACTCCAGGATTCACCGCACTATCCCTGATAGATGACCATCTATGTTCGAAAACCTCCAGCGAAGGAAAAGAAACCACAGGCAACTGAATTAAAACATAGTAGTACTTTAAATGGGGAGACATGATGTTGGCTGATTAACTTCATTATTCAAGCCTTACTCAAATGCTTGGGAACTATAAAGGTAGCATCCAATTATGTATGAGATGCAACAGCGCTGTTGTGTGTAGTTGGGCTATTGTAATTGTAAATTGTTCCAAATTTAACCAATCCAAAATCTTTCTAGGTACTCATCTAGTATTGCATCTAGTGCTCCAATAACAATTTGGTATCATTGTTGAGGACTTCCATGTATTTGCAACCTCTATTTGCACAACTCAGTGTTTTGTAATCTTTTCCATTTCCTTGTTTTCAATACTATTGTCTCCTGGAATTGTTATATCGATAAACCAATGTTTGGCGACTATTATGATTAGTCGCACAATTAGGCAGTCATTTAGACTGGATTTGGCATTTTTGTCCATCTATCAAGTTCTTTCCAAGGACCTGGGATAGGCAGAGGCTGAGGTTTAATACTTTAAAATTATTGCAGGATGTAAGCTGTTCTAAGTAAAGCTGCCTTTTGCAATTGACTGCTGGTGGATTTTGTCAATGCCAATGCTGTTCAAGTGGTGCTCCAGATGTTTTGGGATTGCACCTAAGGCACCTATTACTATTGCCACAGTCATTCTACTTCTATTTGCAGGTCTTTATATTTTGTGATTTTTCTCCAGTTCTTTTGCTTCTGTTATTGTTATTATTATTATTATTACAGCTGAAATTGAATCTCTGTTTATGTAAAAGTAGTCTTAAATGCTTAGCTTGGGTACTACAGCTCCATCTTGCATCATAATCAGGAGAAAATTTCCATGCCCTTGTCCCTGAAATTTTCCTTGCAAAATAATAATAATACAGATTTGTTTTTTGCAGGTAAGCTGTGATTCTTACAGCTTTATCAGCTGAGCAACCAATCGCCTTCCTTCTATCCCAATTTCACAAATGCTTAAACAGAAGCTGGAAATTTTTTTGTTTTGCATCTTTACTGAAAGGGAGAGAAAAGTAGAATCGAAGCCCGAGGCTTGCTTCTGGGTGTTCTCAAGGCTTTAAATGACACTTCTTAAAGAGTTAAAGATCTAGATGGTTGAGGTAAGAGAGATGATAAACTAATCGCTCCTTCACTGCTGCTGATCTGCCATGTCATTTATCTAAACATGGAATGTGTTTAGCCACATTGAATGAAAAGCGGTGGGAATCCTATATGCACAAAGATGGAAAAATACATCAATTCCCACAATGGAAGAATGGATGGAACAGATGATGAAATTAGCAAAGATAGCAAAGCTGACTGTTTTAATTAAAGAGAACTTACTCGGTTTTGTTTCCACTTGGAAACTACTTCTGGACTTTATGCTTGAAACAGAAAATTTTCTGGTTTAAGGTTTTGATATTTAAACGAAGTTCGTTGTTATAGAAATGGCTTGTAAAAACTTAAGGCTTTAACTATATTGGACTGCACTGCACTGAAAAAAAAACAGAAGTCCCTACTTTTTTTCCTTTTTACATCCTTGCATTCTTCTTTCCCCATGTTTTTCTGATCTTTGTTTCTAATTGCATTTAATGTTATAATAAACTCTAATAAAGTACTATTTTTTAAAAAAGAAATCCAATGTTGAATGAAAAAAGAAAAAAACATACTGCATACCATGTGCAGACAATTGGTGGAGTTAAGGTCGACTCAAAAAAAAGCCCTCCAATCCTGTAGTCATCTATGCACCGACTATATTTTCAGTGCTTGTTCCAAATCTCATTCTCTGCTCATTTTCTGCTCCTGAAACCTTCAACACTGGCCTTCTTTGAAATTGGGAAGCTGCTGGATGTGAATAGTACTTAGAATACAATGTTTGAACAGGGCAAAGAACCTTTCTATCAGGCTGTGAGCATTACCCCTAGCCCCCACTTCTATAAAACTATCGGCATCACTTTTCTGGCACACTGAAGCATTCCATGAATGTTATCATCTCCCAAAGTTCTCTCTAGCTGGCCAGTTGGGAAGCACTAACAATGGCTGCTAGCCAGCATTTTCGGTCTTTTCATTGTTTTCTTCCCTTACTGGAGGGCAGAAGGAAAGGAAACACATCAAACACTGTGGACTCCTTGATGGTAGCTGAGCTTGATCATTTGCTTGCAGATATTCATTACCCAACTAGGTAATATCAAGAGTGTTAGTGAGTGTGGAGTTATCTCCCTGTTTATATACAGTAACTTGCCCTGTCCTGCGCGGGTTGACAGGAGTGTGCTTTATTCCTTGAGTCCTTGAGTTCCTTCTTGAGATTATAGATCTTGTACAATGGAATCATAGAATAAGATTATAGATCATCAAAAAGGGAGAGGTGAGAATGTTAAAAGTGACATACAAAGTGATGTATGGATAGAGTGAAAGCAAAGGTTGGTGTGCAAAGACAGAAAGCATTAGAGAAATTCATGAATGGAGTTGATGTAAATTTCAGGTATCTTTTCCTTTTCTTATCTCAAGCTTTTAATTTCTTTGGGTAGCATTTTCTAACCATTCTTCTTTGTCCTTCATAATGTTCCTTGCTCTGAATAGTATAGTGTGTGTGTGTGTGTGTGTGTGTGTGTATGTGTGTGTGTGTGTGTGTTTATGCCTGCCTATCTACCTACCTACCTACCTACCTATCTCTCTCTCTCTCTCCCTCTCTCTCTCCCTCTCCCTCTATCTCTATCTATGGTATGTCTGTCTGTCTGTCTGTCTGTCTGTCTGTCTGTCTGTCTGTCTATCATCTATCTCAACTCTCTCTCCCCCCACCCCACCCCTGTCTCCCTCTCTCATCTTCGCTGTATTTTCTGTGCTGCTGCTGCAGCTTAACTAAATCAATTCTAAACTTAATCTCTTCAAACTGTATTGTGGGAACATCAAGAGCAACATTAGTCTCAGGCTGACACAGGCACTGTCTACGGAAGAGCACCTAGGCTTAATGCTTCGACAGGTTTTTTCCCCCCAAAGAACAGAATTTCAGAGAAATTCACACACACACATATATATATTGTAGTGTTCTTGGATTTATTTAGTCACAAAGTAGACAAAGTGGGTGTTTGTAAATGTCTTTCAAGTTTACATTTTTTTTTCTCTAGCTGTCTTCAGCCTCCCCAGCTTCCCATGTTTTAACTAAATCCCAAAGGGAGATCTCCTGTGCAAGGTTGCTCCATGTATTTTTGTAAGGATGTAAGAGCAACCCTGCTGGATTAGGTCAATTCCATCTTATTCTGGCATTTTGTTTCTTACTGTTGACAACCAGATGTTTCTGGGATACAGGCAAGAATCATAATCGTCTCCTGATGTTCTTCATCTGCTGATGTTCTTCAACTGATATTTGGAGGCAAATCCAGAGGTAACATTCAGTCTTCAAGACATTGCTTTTTTAGCATCAGGAAGCCATAATAAATCATCAAATAATAAACCATTGGTAATTAAAATATGTCTCCTTTATGATTTCTTCAGTAGTGCTGGTATTGCATCCTGTTTCATTGACTAAAGATCAGATTTACAGACATGGGGCAATTCTGCATTGCAGGCTAAGTTCCCTGTCTCTGGTGCTTTAACCAACTTCAGAAATTCCAGCCAGGATTGTAATTAATTAATTAATTAATTAATTAATTAATTAATTAATAACTTTATTGTCATTGTACGTGCATACTCAATATACCCATACAATGAAATTCACTTAACACACAAAAACCAGGTCCAACATACATAACAATCCCCAAACACACTCCCACCCACCACAATTCTCCACCCCTAAACCACCCAAACATCCACACAACAGATCAAGTAATATTGTCCAACAGCTCACTGATGGTGGCCCTTTAGTTCATTGTTGAGTGCAATTATAGCTCTGGGAAAAAAACTATTCAGAAAACGTGTGATCCAAGTTTTAATTGTTCTGTATTTTTAATGCCTGTATTAGCCGCCCTGAGTCTTCGGAGAGGGGCAGCGTACAAATTGAATAAATAAATAAATAAATGTATATTTAATATTCTGTATCTTTAATGCCTGGCCCCATTCTGTATTGGGGCCAGGCTGGTGCTTAGTCTAGACTGTCAGTCCCCTGCTTCTTGCCCTTCCTGTCCTTGTAGGAAAGACAAGTTCCCCTGGCTGGCTCCTAGATGGGTAGATCTACCAATGTCCACCTTTTCCTTTTTGGTTTGTTTCCTCCTCACTAGTCAACATGCTTTAATTTTGCTTTCCACACAGAGATACCTTCACCAACACCGTCATTATCTTTTTTAACATCACACAGACCTTTCTCTTTTCCCCTTAAGGTTCTATCTATAACACCCTTCGTCAACTCATAAGGTGGGTTTATTTTTTTAATCACCCAGCATCTGTGACAACAGCTACTACAATTTATGAGTCATTGGCAGAAAATGTCTAGGAAAATAGCCTCAAGACTTCACATCATTTTGATGAAAATCTCTTTCGTCATTTATTTATTTTGTTTTGAATGGAAAAAGCCAGGCCACGGGAAGCAGTAATTTCATTGCCTTTCATTGCGATATAAGGACAGTTCACTTGGAAATCTATTTAATACATTTGGAACTGCTGGATTATTCATCTTTTAGGAACCTCTCTTCAAGGAATTTTGAGAACTAGTTGCATAAAGGTTGCTGGGATTTCTTTTAATGAGCATTCATAATTACAATTTTCTATTCTTTATTTACTTGAAATGTACAAGAAGTGAAACTGGTATAACATATGACTATCATTAAGTGTTGTACCTCATGATTCTTGATGAATGTATCTTGTCTTTTTATGTACACTGAGAGCATATGCACCAAAGACAAATTCCTTGTGTGTCCAATCACACTTGGCCAATAAAGAATTCTATTATTTCACAATTCTAATTTTTGGATAGAGTTTTTAAGCAGAAGCAGAAGTGTTGGTCCTTTAAGGAACAGGAACTTTGTTACTATAGCTAGCTTTCCCCACTTTTTAGATATTTTGGACTACAATTCCCATTACCCTAGCTTTGACCATACTAGCTGGTAAAGATAAAGATTGCTATATAACACATCTGATTGGGCAAAATGTGGAGAACACATTTAACTAAAGCCAGCAAAATTATGAGCAGAATGGAGAACATATTGTAAGAGGAATGGTTAAAGATGCAACTGAATATTTTAACACTACACCAAAGACTGAGGGGGGAAATGAAATATAAGAGTTGCTATATAGAAGAAAGATTGAATTTGTATATCAGCCATTTGTCCAGAGTAATATGAGAAATCAGATTAGATTACAGATTAACAGAGTTGGAAGGGACCTAGTAGGTCATCTAGTTCAACCCCCTGCCCAAGCAGGAGACCCTACACCATTTCTGACAAATGGCAGTCCAATCTCTTTTTGAAAGCCTCCAGTGATGAAGCGCCCACAATATCTGAAGCAGTGGTGGGTTGCTACTAGTTTGCCCTGATTTGGGCGAACTGGTAGTAGCGGCAGCAGGAGGCTCTGCCAACCCACTCAGACATCATCAAATACCCTCTGCGCATGCGCAGAAGTCACGCATGCACGCACGCAAGCGAACTGGTAGCAAAGGTAAGTGAAACCCGCCACTGTTCTGAAGGCAAGCTGCTCCATTGGCTGATTGTTCTGTCAAAAAATTTCACCTTATTTCTAGGTTGAATCTCTCCTTGATCAGTTTCCATCCATTATTCCTTGTCTGGCTGTTCAGGTGCCTTGGAAAATAGGTTGACCCCCTCCTCTCTGTGGCAGGCCCTCAAATACTGGAACACTGCTATCCTGTCTCCACTGGTCCTTCTCTTCACTAGACTATCCATGCCCAGTTTCTGCAACCGTTCCTCATATGTTTTAGTCTCCAGTCCCCTAATCATCCTGGTTGCTCTTCTCTGCACTTTTTCTAGGGTCTCTCAACATCTTTTTTATAGTCTGGTGATGAAAACTGAATGTGGTCTTTAAATTATAGAGTGGTAGTAGCCAGGGGTGGGTTCTACTTACTTTTACTACCAGCTCACAACGGGATCACGCAGTGGTGGCTCCCTCTCTCTGGAACATCATTCCCCCAGAGATTAGAATGGCCCCCACTCTAACACTCTTCCAGAAGGCGCTGAAGACCTGGTTCTGCCAGCGGGCCTGGGAAACCCAGAGCAGGATGGAGCCCATTAAATGGCGTGTGTGATGTGTTGTCACCGAGGTGAGGGGTGGGAGGAGCTATTAAATTATTTTATTAATTTAGTATTTGATTATTTTCTTTTATTAGTTTTATTTTTATATATGATGTTTTTATATCCCTGTAAGCCACCTTGAGTCACCATGTGCAAATAGGCAGCAATATAATTTTTTTAATAAATAAAAATAAAAAATTATCAATTGACTTCTCTGCTGCATTTGTCTTGGGTGATATTTTCTGTTAAGGTTTTCCTGCCTTGGCAGTCTTAAGAGTGATGGCTGAACAAACTTGACAATGTGAAACTTTTCCTGCTGTAAAGGGCTTTCTAATTCTATATTTGGACTAAAGAACTAGGGTCTTATTTTGAGCCAACCTATCATTTTATTCTGCCAATGCCACTTGGGATCAATTGGAGGTAGTGAATAGGGAGAAGAAACATGGCCCTTTTCTCTAAAATCTTTCTTAGAGGCATGTGGTTACTATAGTCTAAGATATAAGACATTGGATTATACCATCTGATCTTGCAAGGTTTATTTTTCAATCAAAGGCACAAAATGATCCAGTGTTTTGTGAGAAAATAAGGATTTGCATTCACTTCCTACATCCAACCCTATATTACTGCTTAAAACTAAGATGCTATCTGCCCAAGTCAAAAGTCCCAAGACAAAAATAACCCTGTAATATAAAATGCATCCATGAGCTTCTGAATGTGGGAGCAATTATTCTTTTAGTTTTCTTCCGTGCTTTTTATTTATTTAGCAAATTTATATAGTTGCACACCTAAAATGTGACATGGACAGTGTGCAATATATGACTGTGTGGCAAACAATACATAAAAAGTAATAGACAATTTTGGAAGATTTGTGTTGGTGTGTAGTGGGAATAGGATACTTCTCCAAATTTCCATGTACATTTATGCACCTTCAGCTGTTGAACACTTTCAATATTCAATTTATTATTTTTTTTCCTTTCTCATTCCCTTTGTTCTATTGCCCTAATTGCTGTTTCATTTCATTGTAAGAAAAGCAGCAGAAGGAAGTTGAATATCGAAAGATATTCGAAAGATCGCAAGATAGCAATACACCAAACCAAACAATTACAAGAGCAATTTATTTGCTTGATCCTCTGAGCAGAAACATTGCCAGGCCCTGCCCCTCAGAGCACCTGGCTCAATGCAGCCATTCATTTTGTGTTCATCTAGAGAGAGAAAAATATCCAATAAAAAATATCTGTTCTCAATCATTCACTCAATCTCCTGCCAATGAGTAGTGGTAACAATTTCTGATTTAGTGCACTTTGAAAACATTGAGGATGCTGCAAGAACACAAAACTCTCCCCCCTCCCCCCCCCTCTCTCTCTCTCTCTCAGAGAGAGATGGATTTGAGGGGTGAGGCTGGTTGTAAACAGCTTCCATCCACTGTCTTTTCTAAAGCTCCTTGCTCCACCACTACAATCACCATCTCCCCCACCCTCCCACCCCACGCTCCAGAGTCATGCGACGGTTCCGTTTTGAACTTTCCTAGGAAGGCAGGAGGTTAAACCAAACTGTTAACTGTGTCTTTTCAAAACTGACATTTAATACAGGACATAAATCACCGGGCAAGCCTGTTACTCCTTCAGGAATGCAATTACATAGGGTCAAATAAAACATAAAAGGGCCCAACAAGTTTTAAAATGTAGCATGTTCGCCAAACTAGGCAGGAAGGAATGCCAAGCAGTCCAGCTATGCTAACATCCACATGTTGGCCTGTGCAAAGGGTGGGCAGGGAGGAGGGGGAAGACTGACGGATTAGACGGAAAGGTTTCTCTTCTTTAATGAGGATGCTGTTAAGGAGAGGGCTAAGCATTCCACTGGAGGGGCGCTCAGCACTTTCTGCCGGTTGATGTGTTCATTCAAAGCAGGTGTCTTTTCTGTGTTTCATTATTTTAATTGCCAACTGCGGGCCCATTAGAAGGGCCGGAGCCGCTCAACAAACACAGGAAAGGTCTCCGATACAGGCAATCTGAAGAGGGGAGGGAGAGAGAGGGGTCCCCATCCTTACGTCCTTTCAGGATTTGAACCTGTTGTCCCGGCAACCATTAATCAAGTCTTTGAAGGTAGGCCTCAGTCCCAGGGAACCATTTTTATCGGTCAGCGACTGCCTTTGTCTAATGCGCTCCATCTGAACAGCATGCTGCTTTGGCCCTTTGATGCCCCCTCTGCTCTTTTTACGAGATAAAGATCCCGTGAGCCAAGTTCTTTATCTTTTTAAGAGATAAAACCACATGCCTGCTGCCCGCCACTGTGGGATAACTTGGGATGAGGGAGTCAGCCCCTCCAGCTGCATAGATTCAAATGGATCAAGATAGATCCCACTTTTCAAGAGCAAAATCTTGTTGATAAGCAAGATGGTACAATGTGAAGAAGCGTGCTGCTGTTCTCAAGCTTTATTACGCAGAGTTTGTTTTGCTTTGGACAGAGCTTGCACAATAAGGTTCCATACTCTTGTGTTTCTCCAGCCATTAAGTCCGTGGAATGTTTTATTAAGGAATTTCCTTGAAGATTATTTGGAGATTTCAACTTGTGCAAAATAACATCCGGCTGCACATCTCATGTGCTGGGTGACTTATCTATAAAGGACAGTTCTCCACTTGAAGGCATCAAAGACTTCAGAAGTTAAACATTGTTTGAAGTCCTATCCAATCCAGATCCAAGCTGAAAGGAAAGAACCATCTTAAGGAAGAGCTTACTAGTCCTTAAATTACCATTTGAAATTACTAGCCCATAATTAGCATTTGAATATCAGACTAAGTGCACCAGTGGATTCATCGTTGTTTTCTAGAAAAGTGACATATAACACATACCTATTTAAATTATAATAATTATTTACATTTGTACAAGTAGACATATGCATCAGCATGTGCAAGTTACAGACAAATTGCTGCCCTTTTTAATTCAATTTTTGGTTATAAATTTCCTCTTTTGGGGTGATGAGTAAAAAACAACTGTGTGCACGTTTACTGATGAATGTAAAGAAGTCAGCTTGTCTGCTGCCAATTTTACTCCAACCATATTGCGTACAGTTGTTAATTCTTATCTTGAAAACTCTTCACATTCTGAAACAATCCCTTTTAGAAAGTCAAAAATCACATGTTCAGGATTATATGAGAGACTGTAATATAAATAAAAATCATAATAAGTCATAAATAACTTGACAGCACTGATAAAAATTGCCTGGACATTAATTTATTTTTGGTCACCTCCCTATTTTTCAAGGAGATTATCTCATTCTTTATTTTCCTACAAAAGATATTTAAAGACATACAATGACTGAACTCATTTGATTGCATACATATTGCAGCTGAAGAATTAAATAATATGAATTAAAATCTGGTATCCAGATTTTTTTTTAAGGATTTATCTATTTAAATGAATCTTCTAGACAGTTTGAAATAATTAGTAAGCTTAAGCAGCATTTTCAACTCCATTATTCTAAAATATTTATTTAATTTCTTTATAGCTTGCTTTATTTATTTGCCCTTCCATCTCATATATGCTAGTGAAATAGTCAATTTTATTAATCTTTTGAAATAATGTTTATTCATCTAATATTCATCAACCATGTATACAACTGAAAAAGATCAATTTAAGAGTATTAAATCAATCCAGATATGGAGATAAACTAATTTCATTTATTGATACTATTTCTATCCACTTTTAATTAATCAAAAAATCCAGTGGTGAAATCCAAATTTTTTTACTACCGGTTCTGTGGGCATGGCTTGGTGGGCATGGTGTGGCTTGGTGGGCGTGGTGTGGCTTGGTTGGCGTGGCTTGGTGGTGTGGCAGGGGAAGGACACTGCAACATCTCCATTCCCACCCCACTCCAGGGGAAGGATACTGCAAAATCCCCATTCCCTCCCCATTCTGAGGCCAGCCAGAGGTGGTATTTGCCGGTTCTCCAAACTACTAAAAATTTCCGCTACCGGTTCTCCAGAACCTGTCAGAACCTGCTGGATTTCACCCCTGAAAAAAACCCACTTTAAGTAGTACATATCATATGTACTGGAAACAGACAATATTGTAAGCAGCTGATATCTCCATATACACCACTTGAAAGATTGGCCCCTTCCTTCCTGGCTTTAGAAAATTGATGAAAACCTGATTGTTCTGTCAAAAAAAACCCCCCAACTTTTAGATGGTTGTAACTGCATCTTTTTACTATTACAGTTATTATTTTTATTCATGATTCTCAGTTCCTAAAAATATTACACAGTTGTTATTAAACTGATCGCACTCTCTTAATCCCAATTATATATTGGGGAATGTATGGTTCAGTGGATTGGAACAGTCTACAAGTATTCCAAATATATAATCAGAAAGTCAGTCAGACAGTCCTATAAAGTAGATCAGATCAGAAAACCAACTCCAGAAGAAAAGTAGAACTATAGTTTATTGAGATAGATTACAATAACAGAATCTTATGTTTTTCCTTCCCTTCCTATTATACTCCTTTGAGTCAAGGAGATGCCAACTTAAGAGTCTCTTCACAAACACGGTTCCTTTCACAGGGCTAAAGGAATGTTTCTCGTCTCATCTTTTGAGTATTCAATATAAAGTTACCTCCATGACTTTCTACATTTAAATTACAAACAACAGAATTATGTTTCGTTCACAGAATAGAATCATGGTAAAATATGAAATAAAAACAGAAGTAACTGATATATTCCATTGCAAAAAATGCACAGTTATATTAATAATACTCCTAAATGATGATGAAATAAAAATAAATATGTGTTCCAATATCTAAGGTGCTGCCAAAGAGAAGAGGGGGTTAACCTGTTCTCCAAAGCACCTGAAGGCAGAACAAGAAGTAATGGATGGAAATGAATCAAGGAGAGTGTAAAGGAGAAATTTTCTGTCAATGAGGAGAATTAATCAGTGGAACGATTTGCCTCCGGGGGGTGGGGGTGGGGGTGGGGAACGCCATTTTCACCCTCCCCAGGTTCCTAGAAAGGCTCTGGAGCCTGGGGAGAGTGAAAAACAGGCCTTCCCCACCTCCCCGAGGCCTTCCAGAGGCAGGAAACAGCCTCTGTTCCTACTTCCAGTGGGCCCAGAAGGCCCAAAAATCAACTGACCTGACGTGCCCACCGATATGTTTCCACGTGCCACCTGTGGCACGCGTGCCATAGGTTTGCCATCATGGGTATAGGCAGTGGTGGGATTCAAATAATTTAACCGGTTCTCTGCCCTAATGATTTCTTCCAACAACCTGTTCACCAAACAGCTCAGAAAGTTAACAACCGGTTCTCCCGAAGTCGTGCGAATTGGCTGAATCCCACCACTGGGTATAGGGTTTCCTGCTTAAGCAGGGGGTTGGACTAGAAGACCACCATAGTCTCTTCCAACTCTGTTATTATGTTAAATACAATAGAGTAAAATTAAACACTTAAAGGATTATTTTTAAAAAGTGGCAACTTGTGCCAATATTCAGGGTTTTTTTTATTTTTTTGTCCAGTTGCAAGAAGCTGGTAGCCTAAACCGATCAGGAGAGCTAGGACTAAGTCTATTTCACCAGCAGTCGGGGTCATGGCATCCAAATCCCACAGAGATTGAGAGATTGAAATTTAATTGAGGAATCAGTAACTCATATCCAGAGGACTAAATAAAAGAGAGTATGAGGAACAGTTCCATCCACTCGGGAACAAATCACTTTTCCAAAAAAGCTTGAACTTCTGGACTAAACTTCTTGGAACATGCCTAGATATTGCTTGCCTGGTTTCTGTTCTTTTCCGCTTGTTTATCCCTAGACAGTTTCTTAATTTATGTCTTTATTTACCAGTTTGAATTACAGAACACACAATAATATAGACAGCCAGGTGATTTTGTAACTCTTGCTAGGCAAGCAAAAGGGAAATATATTGAACTCTTGATGACCAACTCTTCTGGATTGTTCCAGTATGAGGAAGGTTTCTATATATGAACAGTAAGCATTTTTCAAATTTTGTTTTTTCTGTTCATATGTTCCATATTTTGGCTGTAGTATATGGACTAGTCTGAGAAATCAGGATGGGCTAGGAAATGGGAACCAAGAACCAAAAGTACCTCAAGATAGGACTGAAAACGAGATATGGAGTTCAAAGCTTTTATACTCCATCCAAGGACCAGTCTGGGGGGTATGTCAATCCAATGAAGGCATTTCATTATGAAGCTACCAGCTGCAAATCAGTAGATTACTACATAGGACAGCTGCACATGGATACTGACATATTTTAAGGTCTCATAGAGCACATGTGGCAGTTGTTGATCTGTTCCTTCCCCTCTCCATTTCCTTGATAATATTTTTCCCAAGAAGTATGTGACCTGGCCTGTTTTTCAATTAACATAGTTTGCAAAGTTCATGGGAAAAACTGAGATTCAGGTCTGTGGCTTCCATGCATCCCTAACTATATGGCCATTAAATGCCAAATACTCTTGAGTTGCCCCTATTTATTACTTGATGAGCTTTCCTATTTCCTTTTCTGAAAAGCAAATATTCCATGTTTTGCTATTATCTATTGTGATGCCGAGTTCAGCCATAGGGTCAAAAGTTTTCATCAAGGAGAGTTTTCCAGAGTCCTGGCTGTACAACAGCTGCTCCAGCAACAAAAAGGTTTTACCTTTTCTGGGAGTCTACACCCACCTGGTATTTGATTTCCTTGGACAACAGGAAGAAAATTAAAGGTTAGCTAAGTTTGCTTTCATCTTCCAGTAGGAGCTGTCGGTTATTTTGGTATGGGACTTGCCCTCCTTTTATTTATCTTTCCCCCCCTTTTTTTCTTTACTAGACAACTCCCTTCTTGTTTTTGTGACTAAAAATATTGCTCAGGATGTTTCTTTAATTTGAATTATTTCAAGGCACTTTTAAAAAATGCAGACAGCTCTTCAGTTTCTTAGAGGTTATTGAACCAAGAATAGGTCTCATTTCTATTCATTTAACTGCTGTAGCAGTTCAACTGAGTAACTTAAACACTGATCTCAATAATGCCCCCTTATTTTAAGAATATTAAAATATTTTAACTCAGGGGATACAAACGTATCTAGTATTTTTTATACAGTTGCATACAATCACTGTTTTAAATAACAACTTTTCTTTTATGTACAGCTGGAGCTTACTCATATGCAGGAGTAAGTGCATGACAATATGACAGCTTTTACTCGTGTACAGGTAGATCAGTTTTGGTTTTACTCCATTTCTGATTTTCAGGATCATTTGCTGTAGCTGGTTTTCATCTTTCTTTATGAGTTTTTGCAAAAAGAAAAAAAGTTTGTAAGAAGGCATTTCTTCCAACTCAACACATTTTTGAACGCACTTTTCAGAAGCAAATCTCCCCTAAAGTTATTTATTTATTTATTAAATTTATATATTGCCCACCTCACTACGAAGCAAATCTGGGCGGTTTACAAACATTATAAAAAACAAAAATACAAAACATTGAAACAAAAACTGAAAAAATAGAGATTAAATAAGTTTTAAAAAACTAGAATGCTATGGGGTGAAAATGGAATCTTCTTCCTAGTCCAATAACTGCGTTGAACATGGAAGGCCTTCATGTTTTGAGGCTTTTTTAGAAGACCAAGAGGGTGGAAGCAAATCTCACCTCAAGGGACACGATGTTCCAGAGGACAGGAGCCACGACAGAAAAGGCCCTTCTTCTTGACCTCACCAAACAATTCCTTGACCAATAGGGTTCACAACATGCCCCTTCTGTTGGGATGAATGATATGAGCCAATACCATAGGGGTGAGATGGTCCCTCAAGTAGTAATATGGGTTTTTATTTGCCATAAGGTACAGATTTTCATGTCCATTTTCTGACAGGCAAATGGTAGGTTTGGATGTGGTGGTATATCTTGGTCCTGTATAGCTTTAGCTGTGAATTGATCGGGTATGACAGAAATGTTTTCAAACAACAAATTCCAAATAGTAATGAAACCTCATAAGATCCCTAAATGGATAACATTCACTTTCACAGATCAACAAATGAGATACGAAGGCTGAAATATAGTGAGATTAGAGATAGTTTGTAATTTATTTATTTTCCAGCTATTGTTTTGACTCTCCGATGAGATTTTAGAGTCCTCTGGAAGCTGTTTGGAGGTACTATGGATGACACAATGGTCACAGTGTTGTAGCCAACCTCTTGCCTCTGTTCTTAATCATTAGTAGTTTAAGTCTCATTTCTTTTATTATACATAGAGTATCCCTCTGTGTAGAACTAGCTACCTTTCTAAATTCAATTTCAGCTAGTTAGATTTTCTGATAATCATTATATTGTTTTTTATTTGTTTCTGTTAATCGCTTTGCCAATAAGATTGTTTTCAATATAAATATCTGCAAATAATATAGATATAAATATCTGCAAATAATATAGAAGTGCTTAAGTGCATAGAGGATAACATGGACTCCCAAATGAGTTTTTCCTTTGAAATATGGAAACTGCATCGTATTATGTCAGTTATCGGTCCATGTAGCTGAGAGTACACAGCTAAGCCATAATGATTTTGTGCTGCACCACCTTGGTGCAACTCCTTTGACCAGTTTTTCACAAACTTGGCAATTTAAAGATGTGTGGACTTCAACTCCTAGAATTTCCCAGCCAGCTAAATTCTGATAAATGAAATCCATACATTTCCAAGCTGCCAAGACTGAGAAACACTACCTTAGACCATTCCCAAAGTTGCCTTCAATCAGTAATTTTTAATTTGAAAATTAAAAGAATGAGATATTATTAAAGATATATGAAGTAAGATTGATGATGTCTGCCATCAAGTCATTGTTGATTCCTAGTGGTAACATAGATAGATTTTCCCCATGAAATATGCATTGTATTGAACGAGTTAGTTCTTGATCTATTATAGACCCAAAATACAAATAAAAGAATATTCTTTTAACACTAGGTCATGGAGGATAGTTGTTTTTCATACCAATTTCACTGGTTCACAGGATGGAACCAAATGAACATGGAGTATGAAAAAGAAGTGTACAATGGAAATTACACAGATCAAACTTGCAAATGTATTTTAATAGGATTGAAATGCTGGCTGTGGTATACTCTGCCTTAAATCCATAGAAGGGACTGAATAAATGTTGTTGTTGTTGTTGTTGTGCTGCTACTGTTGCTGCTGTTCCAATTTGGGATTGGATCCATAAATCCTGAAGCTGGGGCCATGTGTCAAAATGGCGTTGAATCAACACTGTAATTTAGGAAGGAGGTATAACATCATTCAAAGCAGTAACTCCTCTGCAGTTCCTATTCTATTCCCCACCACACCTCACTTCTGGAATCGCCTTAAGGACTTATTTTGCCAAAAGCATAAACCTGGTTGACCTTTCCATTCTTGCCATTCCTTCTCTGCCCCCCACAACCTCAACCCCAACAGTTTAAAACTTCTGATTCTGAATAGCCGCAAAATATTGGGAAAAGGCCTAAGTCTAGACAATGAGAATTTGATAGAGTAGCTCTCATATTCCTTGAGATCCCTTTTTTTAAATTTTGCTTATTTTATCTATATTGTTTCCTTCTAATTGAAAAATAAGGGCATCTGCCACCACCTAAGTAAACATTTTTATCTCAAGGTTTCGGAGGAGTGGGGGAGGGATGGGGTGGATGTCCCCAGCAATGACACTGGGCTTCACCGTTTCATCTTCCAAGTGATTCCGAGGCCACATCCTGTGTGGTTGCTTTCAGACTTTTGGCTTTTCATGTGGTTTAGCATGCCTTTAATTTAGAGATAATCAGGTTGGGTCTCTAACTTGAAATGCAAAAGGAAAGGGTGGGGGGGGGAGAGAGAAAAAACACTTGGGGACCTGCCGAGCCTCTGGAAGAATTCAACAGATGTCAACACAGTGGGGATGCAATGTCAAACTGTTAATTAGACGGGTAAACAGGACCAAAGGTAATTACACCCTCAGTGCAAATATTATTTGATGTAACTATAGGCTAAGTGTGGACTGAACCGGCTTATCTAAATAGATGATATTATTATGGAAGCTAAGTCTGCAACAGGTTTGACCCCAAGTGGTCCTTCCCTTCCAGCTGAGTATGACTATGCTTAACTAAAAAAAAAAAAAAAAAAAAAGCAGAAAACGATCAATGTCTTTCAGTTACCCAACTACCAGCAACAAAAGACAAAGGGAGTCCACATAGGTTTACCAGCAGGAAAGAAATGTTCTCCATTAGTGGATCTACCATCCTGGTGTAGAAAGCTCTGAGCCTGCAGTCCTCTTCATACTGGTCTGGGATTAACAGGGACACTCTCTGCTCATTACCGGAAGATGCCGTATTTAATATATAACCATTTGTTTATACTATTTATACAATGTTGATATAAGCCAGTGGTGAAATCTAAATTCTTTTACTACCGGTTCTGTGGGCGTGGCTTGGTGGGCGTGGTATGGTTTGGTGGGCGTGGCAGGGGAAGGATACTGCAAAATCTCCATTCCAACCCCACTCCTGGGGGAAGGATATTGCAAAATCTTCATTCCCACCCCACTCTGGGGCCAGCCAGAGGTGGTATTTGCCAGTTCTCCGAACTGCTCAAAATTTCCGCTACCGGTTCTCCAGAACCTGTCAGAACCTGCTGGATTTCACCCCTGATATAAGCTGCCTCTTACCCAGCAACAAAAAAATATTTATTTCCTCCTCATGTTTTCCTACTCCTATAAATTAACAAAACGAGTGCCATTTACTTTTATGTTCAGAAACCAGAATTCAATCATTTGAGAAGTAGGCATATGCTTAAGAAAAACAAAGGCTCTAGACCTCAAGGCTTTGTGGAAAGATTTTAGGAATGAAAATTGTTTATTCGTTCTTTAAACTTTTTATATTGCACCAGTTTATCAGACTGAAGACTTTAAAGGGAAAAAAATGAATACAGAATAAATATAACAGGATTTTCTTAAAAGATAAGGATGAATGGGTGTTCTGGAAAGATAAAGCTATAAAACATGCATCCTCAGAAATTTCACTGGTACTGTGGAAACGGGAGAATAGCACTCTCTGCCAGTTACTTATCTTTTAGTGAGAAGGTTAAAAGCCATTCAAAGGCCAGAATAAAATATAATTAGGATCTGCATAAGATATAGAGAGGGGAAATTTAGAAAAATCCACTTGATCCACCTTACATTATCTCCCTTCGTATATTTGAGGGGGAGGGATTCCCAAAGAAGCAAACATTTAGAACAACAAGATATTCACCACCATCGCAAATATAGAACAACTTCAGGTTTACAGATGATAACTATAGCCTTTTGCATTTAAATAAATCAATTGTCCCGGACAACAAAATGTAAAGGAATTTATAAAATCTTCCCAAATTAATGGGAAAAATAGAATTTGGGAACAAGCGTTTGTGTGGACACATGACAGGCGAAATACAGCAGAAGGCTTGTTTATTTGTATCCCGCCTTTATTATTTTATTGAAAAGGGATAGAATCAGTTTGATTTCTTTAAAGAAATGAGCTTCACATTATCCCTGGACCCTGAAAACTGATTCTGACTAAAGCAGAGGTCTTCAAACTTGGCAGCTTTAAGACTTGTGGACTTCAACTCCCAGAATTCTCCAGCCAGCTATGCTGAAGTCCACAAGTCTTAAAGCTGCCAAGTTTGAAGACCTCTGGTCTAAAGTAACAGTTCCTAGGATTAAAGGCATGGCAGTATCAGATGAGGTTGAACACACATCTTTTTCATGATATCCTAACATGGGAAAGTCTACATACCCTGGAACTCTATAGCAAAAAAAAGTAATAGGATTGGTCCTACTGGATCATGTGACTGGCTCAGGAGGCTTTCCCCAGCCAATGATGCTAAAGGAAGCATATCAGAGATACAGCACTTTCTATTTATTTCTATTTTGCATTTCTTTACTCTTCTGATTGCAGTATTAGTACAGTATTGACCTTCAACAGTTCATTTACCGGCTGTTCAAAGTTACAATGGCACTGGAAAAAAGTGACTTATGACCATGTCTCACACTTATGACCGTTGTAGCATCCCAATGGTCATGTGATCAAAATTCAGATGATTGGCAACTGATCCATATTTATGACGGTGGCAGTGTGTCCCTGGGTCAGTGATCACCTTTTGCTACCTTCTGACAAGTAAAGTCAATGGGGGAGCCCGATTCACTTAACAACAATGTTGACTAACTCAACGATTACAGTGAGTCACTTAAAAACGGTGGCAAGAAAGGTCATAAAACGGGGCAAAACTCACTTAACAAATGTTAGCAAAAGAAATGCTGGGTTCAATTGTTGTTGTAAGTCAAGGATTACCTGTAGTCATTGAGGAAAGTCACTGCTCTGAAGTTTTGAACTCTCTGCAGTCACTGCCTTTCCATTTCCCCCTGAGTACAGAGGGGACTTTATCTACAGGGAGATAAAGAAAATGGTGCTTATAGGAAACAACAACAACAACAGGGGAGCACACTGACTTAAAAGCAATGCACACACACATACCAGTCTTTGCAATGTGGATGCAGGAATGTCCGTGCATTCCTAGAAGTGAGATAAAAAGCTATAAATAGCTGTCCTACCTATCACCAAGTGAATTCATAATGAATAGCTCTACTCATTTCAAATAGATTAGCAGATGCCTGCTTTACAATAGATTAATTAACCGGAGGCCACTGGTAATTAATTGGTTAGGTTGTGTTTAATGAAATGGTCATTCTTTTTGCTTATTTCACTTCAGGGAATGAGTTTACATAACAGTTTGTAACATGGCTTCTACTTAAGAGAGGGGGCAAACTATACTACATCCTGCACTGTGAATGGATCTTATTTGGTGGGATGATTGTGTAGGGGGAGAAGTCCAAAATTTAGAGGATACATAAAGTCTGGAAGTACCCAAATCATCCAGATATTATGATGAGGTGGTTAAAAGAATAAGTTCTGAGCTCTTAAGTTAATCAAACTTGTTAAGAGAGAAATGTGGTCAAATGATATTGAGATTGTTTGGAAAATTCAATAAAAATCATGCACAAAGGTGAAGATTGAAAAATATTGATAGAGAAGATCAGTGTTTAGACCTGTGTTTCTCAACCTTGGCAACTTTAAAGATGTGCAGACTTCAATTCCCAGAATTCCCCAGCTGGCATGGGTGGCTGAAGTCCACACTGGGACTGAAAGTTGAAGTCCACACATCTTAAGAAGGAGGATGATGATGATGATGATGATGATGATGATGATGATGACGACGATGATACTGATTATGAAGATACTATTTCCCAGCAGACCTTTAATAAAAATCTGAAAGAGATCTTAGCTATTTGGAGTAGAATCTTGTATCAACCTAATTCAGGTTTTGGCTTCATGATAATCATACTGGGCAACTCTACCATTAGATAGAGTGAGGAGCTCATTATGTAGCAGATGCTTTTTAATAAGTTAAACATACTTAATCATATCAGTGTCACATGCAATATTCTATCTTTTTATATTTTTATTTGAAGATTTATTAAATAATTTTAACAAGTTTAATAGAAACAATACCAAATAAAAAATAGGAAATGAAATTCATGAAAAACTACAAAAACAAAATAAACAAAAACAGAAAAGGGGAAAGTAAACATACTATACATTAATCAAATGCCAAAAAGATTTTTAAATCTACCTTAAGAGAAAACAATTTTAAAAATTAATTCTCAAACATTACAAAATACCATAACATCTATTGAAAAACATATTGAGTCGTTTTTGTGATTAGCAGATAAAATTACCTTTTCAAAAATGAATTAAGTTACATGTCTCTTTAATTCAGTCCAGTAATGGGTTGCCCCTGGTTCGGACCGGTTCGCAAGAACCAGTAGTAAAACCAGCGGGAGGCTCCACCCACCGACCTGGATGTCATCAGGAAGTTTCTGCACGTGCGGTCCCATTGCGAACCGGTAGTAAAGGTAAGTAGAACCCACCCCTGATTCAGTCCCTTAATATCAAGAATATTACTAATTCCTCAAAAATGAAAAAAAAATCATTTATTCTATTCTATGCAAGGTAGAAACTTGAGCCTACTGACCATTTTCTAAGGCAACATACTATTATCTTGATCCCATGCACTAGGAGGTACAGTATGTGCAAGATACTGACCCATATGAAGTTTGTATAAGGATATAGTAGAAGTAGAGCCAGCTTACTGTAGTGGTTAAGGTACGAGGGTTATGCATGATAGACGGTAAGAGGGTATGTAGGTAACAAATGCTGGGGGCAGAAATTGCCAGTAAGATGTTAGAAGCCAGCACAGTGTGTGCTCTGTGGTCTACTCTTCACCCCTTAAGCTAGCCCAGAAGCAGCTGAAGATTACATGTTGTAAAATAAGATTCTGTGACCAGTATAATAAACTTTTATATGTATAGTGGAAGGATAGTAGATCATCTTGTTTATCATCTTAAGCAGTAAAATGTCTTGTGGTGTACTGACCTCATCAGGGTGGTCCCATTCATGAGCAGAGCAAATATATTGTCTCAGGCAACAGTCCAAGAAAGACGGTGACTTGGGGCCAGGTCTCTGCTGTTCCAAGTTCCTGATCCTTTTCCCAGAGGATCTACTACAATGATGCTATGTTCCAAGAACCCCCTAGACCAAAATAAGAAATATGGATTGACGCATAATTTTTTTTGAAATGCCTTGTTCTGGGTGCTCTGAAAAGCTTATCTGGAGGATTGTCTATGTCCCAATGTCTCTTTTCAGAGACCTCAAAACCAAACATGATGGTTAGTAGTAGGAAGATAGCACTTGTAGCAGCTTTCCAGGGTGGGCTTTGGATGTGAGATGGTTCTGCAAAAGGAGAGATCTTAAGATGTTTGCATGGCAGATTGAGAGCCTGATTCAAGTTATTGAAGCTATTGGAGATAGACAGATGAGTAGACACATGTATATATACACAGCGTAGGAAGCAATATATTTCCTATGGTTTAGAGGTGTGGTTTACAGGTATGCTCTGCATGCAAAAATCCCAGATCATATTCTTTGCTCCCTTGTAGAAATGAAGAATTAAAGGGTAAGTCACTGGAAGGCTGTTGCTGATCTATTCCAATGCTAGTGGTCTAGATGAATTGACAGATTAATTCAGTGATGGATGGATGGGTGGGTGGGTGGATGGATGGATGGATGGATACATACATGGTGGGCTAGATGAATCAATAGATTAATTCAATATCTAATGATGGATGCATGCATGAATGCATACATATATATTTGACAATATTGTATCTGGGGCTTGATTGTTTTAACTAAGTCAGATTTTAATCAGGTTTTTGGAAATGTGTTTTTGTTTTCCTTCTCTACTACTTTTACAACATTTGTTTATCTTTTAGACATACTTCATAAGTGTATTGTGAAATGTAAGTAAAACCACTGCTTACTTTTAAAGAATTCAAAGACAATCCATATATTATCAGGAACGCTCACAGTCAAGCTCCTGACCCAGGATGAAGGTAGCACTGGACACAAGGCACCTCCCTTTGCCTTTTTCTCAGAGGAAAACCAAGGACAGAAGCCAGAATGCCAAACCATCTCTCATTCTGGGAGGGAGACTAAATATCTATGTTATGCACTTCTAAGTCCATCTTTAAGAGCAACAAAAGGGGTAAACTGCACAAAACAAAATACATTTTATGTATCAACTTGTTTCAAGTTTATACAAGTTGGCCATTTTTCATAGTTGGCTTTCCCATACTGAAAACATCTCCTCCTAGGCAGCTCAAAACAATATCACAGACATTTCTAGCATGCTTCTTGGGAGCCAAATTTCTTCTCTTGGCTCTACGCTATGTGGAATGCTGGCCAAATGCAAACATTGACTCCAAAAGTATCATTTCTGGTATTTGTAGGATGCAAATATGGACAAGGATCACTCCCTAATTTTAAACATGCTGAGTAAAGCCCAGCTGGACTCCCTATGGTGCAATCCCAACTGAAGGGAAATCAGAATGAATAAGGAAATTAAATCCTTTGTTTTAATAGTTCATCAGCCTTTGCAGATCCAGCCACTGGAAGATCTTTGGGGGGAGGGGGGTCCACTCATTTTGTTTGACTGCTCAAATGAAGGAATCCTTCAGCAGGGTCTAAACTAGGGGGGTAGGTGAGCTGTGATATTTTACAATGTTTCTTTGACAGAAATGGAAGGGAAATTGCAGCGCTCAAAAGGAGTAGTGATTCAATAAGTCTATCTGGATGAAAATAATTGCTGTTCCAGGAAAAAAAAAATCAAAATTCTAATTCTGCTGACCACAAGAACGGTGTACACCAACTCAGTAGGAAAATAATACTCAAACTTTTTTTAATCAGACTTTTTTGAAGGAAAGGGGCATGCTCTTATTTCTAATTGTCTGTTAAATCTAAACATAGATCATTACATCAGTCTGCCTCATCTAGGCTATGATGTCATAGGGCAACTGACTAAATTTGCTGGAAATAATGTAATTTGCACCATTTGTTTCACGATGTATGCAAATGATGGTCATCACTGGAGATGTCATGGAATTAAGGTGAAATTAAAATAAATTTATCGCAATTTGTCCAGACTTCTTCTGATGCAACAGTTTAGATGGAAATTTGATTAGCTGCATCTGAGGTCTAGCAAATTGTGTCCATTAAATGGAGACTTTACTATATTTCAAGACTTATCTATGTGACACACATCTATGCATTTCAGTATATTTCTATGCACAACTTATATTCCATTTTGTACAATATTATTTTCTCGGTTTGCATCTTTTTTGCATTCATTTATTCCCAGTCAGTTGTTTACTGATTCCTTGTCTTTAATATAGACATTTTTGTCTATGAGTTTTCCAAAATATATATGTCTCATTACTTATTAAACCACAATGCAACAGTTTGAAAATATCAATTTCAGGGGTAAAAAAAGGTGTTGTATAGTGCAATTTATTTGTTTTATTTCAGACTCACCTCTTTTTCTGTAAATTGGATACTAGTCCATCTTAGACATATTATCTGCCACTTGTCCTCAGACCCTCCTATGCCAAACTATTATCCTCTACTCAGCATGTTACTCAATCTTGGCAACTTGAAGTTATGTGGATTTCAGTTTCCAGAATTCCCCAGCCAGCAAAAGGTTTCATACTATCTAAAGAACTACTTCTTAGCAGCAATCCTCCCTATTGCCCTCTAACTCAACTTCACAGGGTGACCTTGAATGCTACACAATGAGAGGTGTAGAACATGTTCCACTATTATCAATTTTCTATACTTCTTTTATTGACATTCACCAACAATACTGTAGCTCTGCAGAAGTAGCATATCTGACTTGCAACAAGACACAAGGACAGGTTTTTCCCGAATGCCATCACTCTGCTAAACAACTAATTCCCACAACACTGTCAAATTAACTACTAAGACTGTATTACTATTCTTCTTCTCATCCTTACTAGTACCTATCTCGTCCCACTTATGGCTATATCCATGTTGCTTGAATCTTTGCAACTTATATTGTTTTTATTGTTTCCTAGTATGATTTGATTGCTTATTAGTATCCTATGACTATCACTAAGTGTTGTATCTTATGATTCTTGATGAATATATTTTATTTTTTCTTTATGTACATTGAGAGCATATGTACCAAATACAAATTCCTTGTGTGTCCAATCATACTTGGCCAATAAAAAATAATTCTAATTCTAATTCTTACTTACAGCAGATTTACTACATTGTTACGCTGGAACAGACCAAGCAATCAATGGTAAATAAGTTATGGTTTCCGATCTAAAAGACATGAAACAAAATGAAGAAGTGTTGGAGAGGGAGAAGGAAACAACAACTCCTAAATCCTTGCTCTAAATCATTATCTCACATGACAATCCAAAGTCAGGAAACGTTTTTCAAAGTAACTATGTTGTATTGTGATAGTTAGATTGCATTTGGATTCCTGAATCCTGTTCAAAGGGACATGGATAAGTTACAGTGAGTTGAGAGGAAAGCTTCCAGGAAGATAAGGAATCTGGAAACTAAGCTCTTTGAGGAACAGTCACAGGACCAGGGCCTGTTTAGCTTATAAAGAAAAGACTTGAGGGAAGATGTGATAGCAGGCTACAAAAATGTAAAAGGTTATCGGGTGTGAGAGAGAGATCTGTTCTCTGGTGGAACTGAGTGGATCAACAAGGATCAATTTTGAAATTAAAGAAAGGAGGGTTTCATGGTGGTAAGAGCAATGGAACACTTTGCCAGAGTAATGGTAGGGACACCTTTCCTGGATATTTTTTTAATGGAGGTTGATGAGTAATTCTTTGTGAATTACTGCACTAAGATGTGGGTTGATCTAGATGATATAGACGGTTCCTTTATACATTTATACATTCTGTGATTCTGTGACTTTAGGGCAATGTTTCTTAGCCTCAGCCATTTTAAGAAGTGTGGACTTCAACTCCCAGAATTCCTCAGCCAGCTGGGCGAGCTGGGGAATTCTGGGAGTTGAAGTTCATACCTCTTAAAATGGCTGAGGTTGAGAAACACTGCTCTAGATACTTGTTGATAATCTGAGGACAATCCTTTCCAAAAAGGATAGTAAGTAAGAAGTCTAAAATGGTAAGAAAGTAATTTGCCAATGTATAAGGGAAATAAATTAATCCAAAAATCTACTTAGTTAAAATCTCCATTCCTCAAGAAAGCTGCCTATTATATGAATTACTGGTCTCCTTTTAACCAATCTCTGATGATTGTTAATTCTCTCTGGTCCTAATTGAATAATATTTGGTAAATTCAATCACTCCATGACAGATATGCCAGGAAATGATAAACCCTCGTTGGAGGCTATATTTTGAATTTTTGTGTGAAATTCTGTAATACTAACTCTGCCAAGAGGGACTATCTGAATAATAACACAAGAAGACATGTTAATACTGGCTAAATAACTGATTTTAAAGATAAGAAACGGGGGTGGGGGGGTTGGTACCTTCAGTCCTAATTAAAAATTAAAGGTTTGTTTTTGCCATAGGTTTTGGGCAATACTATTATCCTGACTTTCCCCCATAGCCAAATTTTTGCATGAACATAAGAATTATTTTAAATTATTTAATTTTTTTTTTAAAAAAAAAAACCCTTTTGCAAGATATATTGAACCCAAACATTTGTCCAATATAATGGTTCTCATACGTGTTTCCGAAAAGCCATCAGGCAGTTTATAATGGTAGTAGCCCTCTCTTTTTAATGTTTCCCAGGAACTAATCAGTGGTGGGTTGCCCCCGTTTCGCACCAGTTCTATAGAAACAGTAGTAAAACTGGCGGGAGGCTCCGCCCATCGACCCTGACATCAACAGAACGTTTCTGCACATGCGCAGAAGAGCGTGTGCAGGCCCCATTGCGAACTGGTAGTAAAGGTAAGTAGAACCCACCCCTGGAACTAATGTAGATTTTGTGCCATCAAATGAGTGTTTGACACTTAGTGACACTTAGTCATAGCATATATAGACCTCTCCTAGGATGAGGTCCTCCAGATGGCCTGCAACTTACTGAGAGGAGTTTAATACCAGAGGTACCATATCAATGGTTGTGGATCACGTTCATTTCCTTAAGTTTGTTAAATGCCTTTTCATATGATTACAGCTATTGTAGGTATCACTATATCCAGTGGAAATACACCTTGTGGACATAAGTGTTTTGTTGCACATGGGTGAACTATATTGGACAGTCCAACAACAAGTACATACTGTAGTCGATGTTGTTTAGGCTCAGAAACTAAGTAGACTCAAGTCTTGTTAGCACTTGAACAGAGATCACCAAGGCTACAAATTAAACTGGGAAGTCCAAAAAAAAAAGCTAGAAGATGTCAATTGTCAACCATGACATATTACCACCAAGAAAACTACATGTAGTTGTCTATTAAATCTGCAGGAATTATGTTCAACAAGAGAACGTGAGATTTCTCTGTATCTAGTTTCGCCACATGATGCATAATAGTATATACTTCTATTAAATCTTTACTTGCCTTTTTTTTCTAGTAAATGTTGTAATTTTTCCTGGGAAAGGAATTTTTCCAGTCTCTGCCTGCCTTTTTTTGGACTCACTGCTTTATTGAATTCTTTCATGAGATGATTGATACATTTTTATACAGTATTTATGACTTATTGTATCAGTATTTCAATATTCATACAAATCCAGCAGGGCAGATCTTCACAAGTGCTTCTTTGATTTCATTTGTTGTGTAGGCTTGGTGAATGGAGTGTACTAGCTGTGTTTCATAAGCAAATGACATTTTCACAGTTGACCCATTGGGAGGAGAACCTAAGAAGATAATTTTTAGCTTCCAGAGGGTTGCTGGTAATTGTAGACCATTTCCAGGATAATTGCAATTGAGTTGGAAATTGCTCCAGTCGGAGTGTTTATGTTCATCAATCTAATTTAAGATCTAGAAAGCTGGAAGACTCATGTTTGGATCCACGCCGTCCATTTCTCCCCCCTCTTCTTCTTCTTCTCTTTCTTTCCAACAATGGATTATAAAAACAGTCCCTATAAAAACCACAGACTAGCAAGACAACATTGAAAACTCACATTTAAAGATTCAGGAAAAAGCTGTTTGGAAATTAGCTACAGAGAATGTTTATAATTAGCAAGGGCATGGGGAAGAGAGAACACAATCCCCCAAACACCATGGACTTGCTCTATAGCCACATTTTTCAGTTTAAAAACCATTGAAGGGGCTGAAAATTGCAAGAAAGTGCCACCAAGAAGATCATTTTGGAAGGAGAAAGGACTTTAAGAGACCCACCAGCTAAATAGGGAGCCAACTTCATGGAGTATTAGAGTGACACTTGAACTGCTTACAATTTCTTACCCAATATCACTGTCAACCTTGAAGCAAACCTGGCTGAGGCCATCTTTGTGGCTTCAGGGTTGCCACAAGGCAGAAGAGGGGACAGGGTGGGGAAATAGTTAGCTGGGGCTTTGCAATCAAAAAGTTTTCCTGTGGGAACCAAGGTCATTCTAACAGGTGGCTGGGAGAGGAGGAGTGGAGTAACCAAACAACCGGCCAGTACCTCTATTGGACGATGTGACTGATGACTTGGGGGAAGGGGAAAACTTTCACTTTTTAATTAGGTGAAAACCGGGGGAACTTTCAGAGTTGGTTTTCACCAGTGGTGCCAATATGATGTATCCAATAAATTGTTCTTTGGGGAATCTACCTGCCTCGGAGTTCTGTTCTGAATGGGTGCATTACTTGGAATGCTGACAATCACCTCTTAGTCAAGGTCTCTCTATTTGAATGACTGTACCACGTGAAGCTGAAATGGCAAAGCACCATAGAAGAATCATGCAAAGGGCACAATTGGAAATAAAGAAAAATGGCTCAGGAGATCAAAAACTTTAGGAGGGACTGAAATTCTTTAAAAATAAAATTAAGGCTACTAGATTCTGATTTCAAAAATACAGAAGACCATTAGATGATACAAGGAGATGCAGAAAATGTTTCTACTGCCACGATCTGGTCACCACAGGTTTTGCACACCTAATATTGGTAGCTCTAGTAATATGCTGAAGAATATAAATATAGCTCCAACTAATCACTCTCTATGCTTCTACAGTATAAAAGATTGCAATGTAATTCCTGATCAGCTGTTGTAATGTCCTGTTTTCAAAAAGAAAGGAAAGTCAAACACAAGAAGCAATAAATTGGTTAGCCCAATAATAATGTGAGGCAACATTCTCAAATGGTTGGTTTGTGAAATCTGAAAAACAACCCATGAATTACTGGGAGTCAGCACAGTGGATCATTACTATGCTTTGTGAATTTGATTCCAGCAAAGCAGTTGAAAGACTTTCACGTTAGACCACTGTTGACAAAATAATTAAATGGAATGCTTCTACTATTTAGGTAAATCCACAGCTGACTGAGTAAGTATACTCTGTGAGAGATTATTAATAATTCTGCATCAACTCTGTAAAGTTACTATGGTGCTTGGGGGTAAAGTGTTCATTGATATTTTAATAAATTACCTGGATAAAGGCAGAAAGGAGATATTTGTTAAATCTGTAGATGTCACAAATAATAGAATGACTATACAGGCTAAATCACAAGGCCCAAATCAATAAAATTAAATTAAAGAGAAGTAAACATTACATTCTACTCTTAGACATTAACATTAGGATGAGACAGTCCAGCTTGGTATTCATATATTACAAAAACAATGTAGTCATCTATATATGTGACAAATTAATGAAAATAAGTAGACCAATATGTGTGCTACAAAAATCAATCCAATTATGGAAAACATTACATTAACACTTTCCTATTATTGTTTAGTTAGATAACATTTGAAGTATTGGTACTCTGGGCATATTTTAAGAAGGCATTGACAATCTGTAAAGTGATGTATAAAGAGAAATAATTGGAATGTTGAGTCTCTAAAAAACAAGGATAAAAGTACGTAATTTCTTGTAGTACCAAAGAGAATACGTTGTGCAGATACTTTACCTTCTCTTCTTTAATTATTTTTTTAAAGAAATGGAAGAAATAATAGATAACTGAGTATGAATATATGAATCCTTTTTGTTTTTGCTAGTATTTGCATTGATTTGTGTCCACATTGATCTGTGATGGGTTTTATTCTTCTGCATGCTAATATAATGCATTTTATTATAGAATATTTCAATTTTATTAATATATGAGTTTTTCTGTACCCGAAATGTGGTAAATTCACCTTCCAGAGAAGCCTCATATTTTGATTTTGCATCATGGACTTCTCGGTAGTAGTCATTGGGGGGTCATTGCCAAATATTGACTTCCCAGTCTACTGTATCAATAGCCCCAACATTCCCAGGAGGCCTCCAATCCAAGTTCTAAAGCCACTTTACTTCCACGATTAGCTGAAGTATGTTCAGTGCTGCCATCCACTGAAATATTCAGAAACTAAGCCTAGAACAAAGAAGATTAAGGAGAGACAGGACCTCAAACTTCAAACATGTGAGACGGCATCATGCAGAAGAAAGTAAAGTGGCCTTGTGTCACCTTCACAATGGGAGAGTTTAAAAATAATACCTAGGGTTCAGATTTTTGGATGACAATCCAAGTGCTAAGGCACATTCAAAGAAACATCTAATCTCAAATTTGTCTTGTCTGAATTGTCTAAACTGATATTTCAAGCAAAAGTTATGACAGAAGAGTTAGGAGTCATCTTCTCAACATATTTGAAGAACACAAGACTAGACATGGCTAGTCTAGTGAAGGACCAGGGGAGACATGATAGCAGTCTTCCCTTTGAGGGGCTACCACAGACAGGAGTGGGTCAAACTATTTTCCAATGCTCCTGAAGGCCAGACAAGGAATAATGGATGGAAACTGAACAAGGAGAGATTCAACCTGGAAATAAGGAGACATTTTCTGACAGTGAGAACAATCAACCCATGGAACAGAAGTTGCCTTCAGAACTTATGGGAGCTTCATCACTGGAAGCTTTCAAGAAGAGACTGGACTGCCACCCAAATTGGGGAAAGATAGACTAGCTTGATAACTGTTTACTCTTTGGTTTTGTTCTGGCTTCTCCTTGTCTCTTTCAGAAAGGTTGTGGCAAATTTTATGGTGTCCAGGGCCGGATTTAGATTGAAAGAGGCCCTAGGCTATTCCACTTATGAGGCCCTTTCACCAGTGGTGGGATTCAATTTTTTAACAACAGGTTCTGTGGGCGTGGCTTAGTTGGGGGTGTGGCTTGGCAATCATGTGATTGGGTGGGCGTGGCTAGCTGGTCACGTGACTGTGTAGGCATGGGTAGCTTGTCATGTGACCGGGTGGGCGTGGCTATGTGCATAGACTTTTTTCAGAGGGCTGAAAAAAGTCATTTCTGACTGGGCCTCGCACTTTTGACCGGTCCTCACACTTATGACCATCCTCACATTTATGCCCGTGCAGCTTTCTTAACAACCATGTCACTCATTTCACAACTGTTTTTCTTCACCATGGTGACAAGATAGGGCAAAAATGTAAAATGTGAGGACAGTCGTAAGTTCGAGGACTGGTCAAAAGTGCGAGGACCAGTCAAAAATAACTTTTTCAGCCCTCTGAGTAGTCCATATGCACAAAAGGACTACCCAGAGGGCTGAAAAAAGTCATTTCTGACTGGGCCTCGCACTTTTGACCGGTCCTCACACTTATGACCATCCTCACATTTATGCCCATGCAGCTTTCTTAACAACCATGTCACTCATTTCACAACTGCTTCTCTTCACCATGGTGATAAGATAGGGCAAAAATGTAAAATGTGAGGACAGTCGTAAGTTCGAGGACTGATCAAAAGTGCGAGGACCAGTCAGAAATAACTTTTTCAGCCCTCTGAGTAGTCCATATGCATAAAAGGATACAGCAATAGAGAGGGATGAAGGAAGGGAAGGGAAATTAGAGTAGGAGAGAGAGGGAGGAAAAGAGGAGGAGAAGGAGAAAGGAAGAGGAAGTAGGGAGGAGAAGAAGAGGGGGAGGAAGAGAAAGTAAGAAGGAAAGGAAAGAGAGGTGGTAGGTTTGAGGAGAAAGATTGCTGTACAATAAAAAAGATGAAAGGGAAGAAAGCCAACCCCAAACAAATATAAAGATATTAAGATAAAGAATGAATTGTTAAACTTTAAAGAATAAAAGAGAACAAATATGAATAAATAACAATAATTAGAAACACACATACAAACATACAATGTATTTTCTTTGAACAGAGTATTTGGCCGGTTCACAAATTTAAACAGTGTTTAGTCATTTCAATTAAATTTACAATTTCTATATTTCCTTTTTGCCTTATTTATTCCTCATCTATTTTTGTAAAAAACCAATATTACCCTCATCCTCATCTCTAATCTTAATCAAATTCAATTTTTCCCTTCTATTCTATATTATACCCCTTCCCATTGTCATCTATTTTTATATCCATCCTCACATTGGTTAATTATGTAATATTACAGTTGTTTAATATGAATTCAACATTTTAATATAAATCAATCAGTTATATAACTACCTTTTTTGTATATTAATCAATATGAACATGAATATTCCAATTATTTCCATGCAATCCAATTTCTTACAAATCCATTAATTATATTTACCAATAATAATAAACCAAATAATTTCCCCCATATATTCCTCCAAACCACAACTTAACCATTTCTGCTTTCAACACAATATACAATTAATAGTATCTCAATTATTACAATTCCCTAGTTAAATAGAGCTTTTTTTCTTTTGTGTTTTAAAATCTCCTCTTTTTCCCTAAATTTCCTGTTGTTTGCACCTACCTTTTTTGGTGAGGAAAAAGAAATCTGCCTGCCTAATTTTCCAACGTGCAAAGCCAACAGCCTGCTTTACTTTCTCTTTCGTTTTTCAGTATAGCTAGGGGGGAAAAAATCAGCACTCTTTGCAAGCAAGGAGCAGATCCGTGAGCAAAACAGCTGAGAGCAAATCAGCTGGGGGTCGGGAGCCGATCTAAGCAAGGGCTAATTAGCCTATGCTGAAGCTCCGGGGGCCAATAAAATTACAAAAAAAACACCGAACCCTTTGTTAAATTGCTGGCTCCCCCGCCCCTCGCCCACCAGTATTGATTGGCAATCAATAGTGGTGCGGAGGGGCAGGGCAAGCCAGCAATTTAACAAAGGGTTCGGCTGCAGCACTGGCTCTAGGGCGGCCCTTTGAAGCCCCGCGGCAAGAATTTGAAGTTTTTTTTTCCTCTAGCCATCGGAGGCAGCAATAGATGGGGAGTGGGTGGGATAAGCGAACGGCAGAGAGTGAGGGTGAGTGAAGGCGTGGAAGCGGCTTTCTCCATCCTGCTCTCTTGCGTCCGGAGCCGGTGGGGAATCACGTGGCAGCCCACGTGGATCCCAGGCAGCGGAACTCAGGCTAGGGAAGGGGTGGGCAATTGTGGCTCTTTTACAACCTGTGGCCTTCAACTCCCAGCCAAGCTGTCTCAGGAATTCTGGAAGTTGAAGTCCACAGGTTGTAAAAGAGCCACAATTGCCCACCCCTGGCTACGGTAGGCTGGCGCCGCGCGGGTGGGAGGCGAGGGGCGGGCGAGCCAGCAATTTAACAAAGGGCTCGGCCAAACCCCCTAGAACCCCCAGAATCCCACCACTGTGTAGGCCCCTCTTGATCTTGAGGCCCTAGGCTGAAGCCTAGTTAGCCTATAGGAAAATCCGGCCCTGATGGTGTCACTGCAGCAGTGCCAGTGTTGTGTGAATTTGGGTTACTTCAGGTGACCCTGGCAGTCTTTGGAGAGAACACAACTTGCCCTTGCTTCCACCTTCCAGAATCTCAGGACAGGATCAAGAATCAAGACCAAATAGAGACAGCACGGAGATTTTGATGATTTGTCACACTGAAAGGAACATAATGTCTCTTCTTTTCAAGAGAGGGGAAATACTTTGTGCTTTGGATGGCGAGGCATTTCTTTCTGATTGCCTGGCCAGCAATAGAAACGTCTGATTGGCTATTGGTGCTCTGCCAGGTGGGAAGAAGCAAACATCTCCACTCCAGTAGTATCTTAGTATCCACCAGTACAGTCAGAAAGCCTCCTTAATATTTTTACATGGTAAACTCAAGTGCCTTGTGAGACTAAAAGGCTGATCCTGGAGAAAGACATACCACTTTTGCAGAAAAGGAAATCATGCAAATAAGAAGTGAGGGGGAAGCTGTCCACTTACCACGGCAGGGATCAGGGAAGGTCTAAGCATAGTTAACCTCTGACTGGCAGGCTATAATGTTCCCAGAAACAACCAGGTGGTATCACTTCATGGGAGACTGGAAAACAGGCTTACACTGGGAAAATGAAAACATATAGCAGAGAAAACTGAGAACACAAGGGCAGTTAACTCCCATAGTCAGCCAAAGGTATTTTCCTCATTTTCTCAGTCTTTAGACCCAGTGTCTCCTGAAGGGCCCAGCTCAAAACATGTACATAAATCTTGGCAAAGACTCTCTTTAAAGTGCCAGACAAAAAGGCTTTTGCAATCTGGCTGTTTAGTCTCTAGTAACCTCCCGTGTCTTGAGGGCATTCATTCAGGAAATAAATACCCTTCCAAGAAGAGATGTTAAATGGAAAGGGAGCCCCCCGCAGGAGACCAGGTCTTGGGACCGAAGCAGGCAAGTTGCAGACAGGAACCGGGTCTCCTAAAACCTTGCGCTGATATGACTAAAACAGAATAGGAGCCAATGTAGCATCGCTGGGATAGCGGTGATAAACCTAGCAATATGAGAGAGGTACCCACCCTTTCTTCCTCATACCCTGATGCAAAATTTCTAAAGGAATGATTGCCTGCCTCCTTGCCTTCCGAAGTTGTGGGTGCTCCATCATTAGAGCCTTTTGTTGTGGTCCACCAGCTGCCTGTGGAGCTGGTAGCGGAGTCGGACAGTGAGGAGGCTGGGGAGGACAATGAGCCAGTCCTGGAGTCTGGGGAAGGCTCAGATGAGGGCTCTGCATCAGAGGCAGAGATGGGACCAGGGCCATCTGGGAGTGATGTGCGGACTCCGGAGCTTCCAGAGGCAGATAGCAGAGAGGCAGAGAAACAGGAGGAGCCTGTTCCTAGTGCACGCATGCTAGGCAAGAGCAGATAAAGCAAAAAGGACAACTCGGGAGTAAGGCCAGGAGATGATTGGCCCCTCCCAGAAGGCTTAAAAGAGCAACAATGGCTCTTGGGATCTTTGTAGGAAAGCAACGTTGCTACATTTGTTTCTTGTCAGTGTCTTGTGCTTCTGAACTTTTGCCAAGAAAAGCCTTTGGCAGGGTGCCAAAGAAGACAAAGGTTTGTGATAAGGCCAAAGGACTGTTTATGAAGGATTTGTTTTGGACTTAATTTGGACTAAGCTGAGAATGAAGTACTTCTCAGCTGTTCTAATAAAATATGTTTGTTTAGGACTGATTGTGTTGGTAATAACTACTTGGGCCTAGGTCACACCACCTTTTAAAAAGAGACTGGACAGTCATTTGTCTGAAATGGTATAGGTCCTCTGCTTGAGCAGAGGGTTGGACTAGAAGACTTCCAAGGTCCCTTCCAACCTTGTTATTCTACTTATAAATGCTTCTCTGAGAGAGGGTTTCTTGCCTCCCGCCTTGAAAGAGGCGGTGGTGAGGCCCCTCCTCAAGAAGCCTTCTCTGGACCCGGCCGTTTTGGCAAACTATCGTCCGGTCTCCAACCTTCGCTTTGTTGCGAAGGTTGTGGAGAGTGTGGTTGCGCGACAGCTCCCACAGTTCCTGGATGAAACCGTCTATCTAGATCCGTGCCAGTCCGGCTTCAGGCCTGGGTACAGCATGGAGACGGCATTGGTCGCATTGGTGGATGATCTCTGGAGGGCTCGGGACAGGGGTTGTTCCTCTGTTCTGGTCCTGTTAGACCTCTCAGCGGCTTTTGATACCATCGACCATGGTATCATGCTGCGCCGGCTGGAGGGACTGGGGGTGGGAGGCACCGTGTTGCGGTGGTTCTCCTCCTATCTCTCTGACCGGTCGCAGTCTGTGTTGGCAGGGGGGCAGAGGTCGACCTCGAGGCGCCTTGCTTGCGGGGTGCCGCAAGGGTCGGTCCTCTCGCCGCTCCTGTTCAACATTTATGTGAAGCCGCTGGGTGAGATCATCCGTGGTTTTGGGGTGCGATGCCATCTGTACGCTGATGACACTCAGCTGTACATTTCCACCCCAGACCACCCCAATGATGCCCTCGAAGTGATGTCCCAGTGTCTGGAGGCCGTGCGGGTCTGGATGGGGAGGAACAGGCTTCGGCTTAACCCTTCCAAGACCGAGTGGCTGTGGATGCCGGCGTCCCGGTATAGCCAGCTGGTGCCATCTCTGGCTATTGGGGGCGAGTCACTGACCCCCACAGAGGGGGCTCGCAACTTGGGCGTCTTCCTGGACACACGGCTGTCTTTAGAAAAGCATATGACGGCCGTGGCCAGGGGGGCTTTTTATCAGGTTCGCCTGATACGCCAGTTGCGCCCCTTTCTGGATCGGGACTCCTTGTGCACAGTCACTCATGCCTTGGTTACGTCACGCCTGGACTACTGTAACGCTCTCTACATGGGGCTCCCCCTGAGGAGCACCCGGAGGCTCCAGCTGGTGCAGAATGCGGCCGCGCGGGTGATTATGGGAGCGACGTGGCGCTCCCACGTAACACCTCTCCTGCGCGAGCTGCATTGGCTCCCGGTGGTCTTCCGGGTGCGCTTTAAGGTGTTGGTTCTCATCTTTAAAGCGCTCCATGGCTTAGGGCCAGGATATTTGCGAGACCGCCTGCTGCTACCAATAACCTCCCACCGGCCAATACGCTCTCACAGAGAGGGCCTCCTCGGGGTGCCGTCGGTCAGGCAATGTCGGCCGGCGGCCCCCAGGGGGCAAGCCTTCTCTGTGGGGGCACCCGCCCTGTGGAATGAGCTGCCTCCTGGAATACGATTGATCCCGGACCTCCGGACCTTCCGTAAAGCCCTGAAGACGTTTTTATTTCATCTAGCCGGCCTAGCCTAAATGGTTTTTTAATTGGGATTTTAAATTTTATGGATTTGGGGTTTTAAATTTGGGTAGCCAATGATTTAATTCTTTTAATTATCTTAACTTTTGCATTTGTATGTTTTTTAATTTTGGCTGTTCACCGCCCTGAGTCCCTTCTGGGAGAAGGGCGGTATACAAATTAAATAAATAAATAAATAAATAAATAAATAAATAAATAAATAAATAAATAAATAAATAAATAAATTCTGTTCTATTCTCTTCTGTTCTCATGTGGTAAGAAGACAATCCACACAGAGGATTGTGAGAGCAAGTCTGGAGATCTAAAACTTGCTAACAGTATGCCCAGTAATGGCTATTGTTTCAGATCTCTCAAAACAGAGATATGAATATTCCCCCCCCTCCCCAGACTATGACTATACAAGAATAGATACGTAGGGAAAATAATAAATCAAGGCAATTTTAGTTCTTGTCCATACTAGCTAGATTTCCCTGGAATTGCCGTTTCAACCCACCTGGCTTAGGAAGAGCAGATTAGTCCAGAGTGGAAATGCTATCAGTGAGTTCACAAGTAGCAGCATGGAGTTGAAGGACAAGAGTGGAAGAGGATCTCTTGCAGTAACATCCCATAGGGGGCTTCTTGCGGTCATCTAGTTGTCCATTGAGAGGAACGTGGTTAGATTTAATTGTTAGATGTAATCCTAGGTTTTCCTTAGGTAAAGTGGGGCAAACCTGAACATGCCGCTCCAAATCCATCATTGTAGGTGATTGTAGGGGAAGAAAAACATTTCTGAATCCTGAGTGGAGCAGTACTAGAATTATGCCCATCAGTGCCATTCCTGAACATGTTGTTCTCTGAATGAATAGGAAGTTGGACAGTCTTCAAACCCCAAAATAAACAAATGACAAACCAACCCCTGGTAATGGAGATTTACTTCCCCATGTCAGCCTTTCCTATTTCCTACTTCAGAGTTACAATCACCAAGATATGTTGGTGAATGAAGACGGGAAATGGAGCACAGAGTTCTACTTTACCATTATTCTGCCTAATGTTTTGCTTTTGGTTTTCCTTCAAGTCTGACTTGATTCCTGGTGTCTACCTGGGCAAGTCCATGAAGTTTCCTAGGCAACATTTTTGGAAGTGGTTTGCCATTGCCTTCTTCCTAGGACTAAGAGAGAAAGTCATCCAGTTGGTTTTATGCTTAAAACAGGACTAGAACTCAAGTGTCTCTGTTCCTAATCAACATCTTAGCCATCACACCAATCAGGCTCTCAATCTACGTCTCCAAAGGAAACTTCCTGCTGTACCTGATATTTACCTATAAAGTCTACAATACAGTGGCAATTCTTGAATGTATCATAAGACCAGAACAGAGTGATGCATGAATATACTAAACGTTGTGTGAACTGCAAAGTCAAGCTGACCACCGTCAAGCTGCCTATTCAAATAGAGCTTTTCTGAATGGGGCTGAACATCACACTATGAAGGAACTGGCAAAGAATCAGACTAGTCAGCAAGAAATTGCTCCACTTCAGGAATCAGCTCAGGAAGAAGGAACTACCAGCAGATGCAGGAGAAATGAGAGGAGCATGGATCCTATCGTCCTAGCAAATATGACTGAAGATGGCCCCTTCGTTGTGCATAATAGAAAAAGACACCTCTAATTTCATAAAACCTCACTCAATGTATGATAAAGATCCATATCTTTGAACACAACATGTTTTGGGTGCTTGAAAAAAACTACGAAAATAAGACCCTGTCTTATATATAGTTTTTGAACCCCGAAATAAATGCTTGGTCTTATTTGGGGGGAGGTCTTATTATTTTGGGGTGCATGGAGCAGGACAAGACTCCTCTTGCTGTCTTACCTGATTTCCAGCTCTGTCTCCCTAACCCTAACCAGAGGAAATGGTGGGGACCGGCTGCACATGCATTTAAATATTTTCAGGGAAGGCTTATTTGGGGGGGGGCTTATTTTAACGCATGTGCTCAAAAGCCTTATTGGGCTTATTATCAGGGGATGTCTTATTTTTGGGGAAACACGGTAATTACCTAGATCATAATTACTAAGGAGCTACCTGCATAATCAAGTTGATCGTATTCATACACAGATGGTGCTAAACTGGGTGGAATGCACACCCTTCAGAGGAAAAGCTGAGCGTTCAACTTGGTCAAACAAACCGGCATGTTGGGCTATTTCTAAAATTCAACAGTGATATGCTTTAGTTGGGGTGGGGGTGGGGAATCCAACGCTGAAGTCCAAAATAAGAAATCACCAGCTACAGTATGTGGTGATTCTCAGTGACCCTCAGCAACCCACAGAAGAGAAGCTGGTGTCATAAAGATCACGCTAAGCTAAAATCTGATGGTAGGCTATAAAAATAAGGAAAATACCACTAACTCATTTTTCCATTGACTAGGATTGGGCGTAAACTCAGTTCAGTAGATTATAGTCTAGTATTTTGAATATTTTATATTCATCTTCTCATTTAAACATTTTGCCATTTCTAGTCATTTTACTTCAGGTTGCTAAAAGCTGAGTCTACAAGTGAATTGATGAGCCTAGGTCATTTTCTATTCAATCCGTATCTACCCTATTTTGTTTTAAAAGCAATTCATTTGAATTCCTTAATTATGAACCTTTCTGTTCTCTGTCCCAGAGAAATTTAACTTGAAAAGGGTTCTTAAAAGCATTTGGAGTACTGTAATAATAATAATAATAATAATAATAATAATAATAATAATAATAATAATAATAATAATATCTTGTGGGACTTTAGGATTCAGACTGACAGGCACTTGGTCCACAACAGACCTGACATAACAATAGTTGAAAAGAAAAAAGTATGGTTCATTGACATTGCAATACCTGGTGATGCACGAATTGAAGATAAGCAGCAAGAAAAAATCACAAAGTACCGGGACTTACAAATTAAAGTTGAGCGACTGTGGAAAAGGAAATCGTGTGTTGTCCCGATTGTAATTGGAGCCCTTGGAGCAATACTCAAAGGGCTACCCCGCTATTTAGAAATTCTAAATTTGCCGGACTTGAACATTTTGACTCAACAAAAAACCACCTTACTCGGAACACCTTACATCCTCCGACGATACCTTAACAGTTCCTAGGTCCTTGGTTAGGACTCGAGCTGCTGAGCTATTAACCAGCCTCAAAGGCTGTGAATCTCACTAAAGATTAACCAATAATAATAATAATAATAATAATAATAATAATAATAATAATAATAATATTGGGGCCGCAACCATCATAAATACATGCCAAGTTGCCAAGAGTGTGAATTTTGATCACCTATCATGGGGATGCTATAATGGGTGTGTGAGAACCTGTTATAAGTAACTTTTTTCAATGTTGTAATTTCAAATTGTCACTAAATAAACAGTTGAAAGTTGAGAACCAACGGTCACCATTGTAGGGTTTGCCTTAGAACAGGGGTGTCAAACTCAAGGGCCGGGGGCCAAATCTGGCCTGCGGGATGCTTAGATCTGGCCCAGTTGGCCTCATGAGTTGGCTTCCAACAAGCAAAGTCAATGAGGCAAGCCAGATTTACTTAATGGCCACATGATTCATTTAATGAATATGGCATTAAAAAGATCATAAAATCAGGCACCACTCACTTAATAACTCTCTTGCTTAGCAACAGAAAGTTTGACTCCAATTGTGGTCATAAAATTAAGTAGTTATCTTGTCAGGAAATAACAACAGCACGGTCAGAAATAATTTAAAATCTTGCCATTTCCTGCCCATTCCTAAGGCTGAAGATCTGTCACTTGAATCATCCACATCCTCCCTTTAAGCATAGGCTACAGTAATTGCAGCACGGGAGCCTCTTCTAACTTCGGTAGAGCTTCCGAATGGATTTAAAAATCTTTTCGATATGTTGCTTTTCAAATCCATTCCAAAACTTAGATGAAACTCAATAACAAGTCTGATTTCAAAGAGGACCAATGATTCCTTGTCTCTTGCCCAGAGTTAAACGAGTGCTTGAATTTCTTTCAAGCCAACCATAAGCGAACAGCTGCTGTTGCTGCAGAGGACGTGAGGTCTCCAAATATAAACTCTGCAGATATCATCACCATCAGAAGGTCATAAAACTGATGGATTATAAATACAGTCCCCCTTTTGTTTACAGCTAACATTTTTGGGTCCTGGGTAATTAGAACATTAGCCATCTCTCAAAGTGATTGTTTGCAGGTGCTGCTCAGGGGTAGTGTTTGCTGGTGGGACAGGGCCGGGGGAAACCAGCAAAATCTGAAAGCTAAACAGTCCCTGGAATGCCTGCAACTGAGAGGGAGGGAGGGAGGGAGGGAGGGGTGAGGACAACAGTAATTGATTCGTTGATGGTTTGGTCACTTAATTACACCTCTCCAGGAACTGTGGGCAAAATATTGGACAAATCTGCTAACTTCTTAAAGTATGAATTGATGGGAACGGTACTGGAAAGGGAACTGATGTCATTTAGAAAAATGTGGGAGAAGAAGATGGTTGATGTGTACAGCTGGATCTAAGGCCTCTTCTCTTCCCTACAACTTATTTATTTAAAGATCAGCCACTCTTTCGTCATTGTTGTTGTTGTATTAATTGGTATTTTAACCTTCTCACCTATCCCAGAAGAAAGAAACATACAAGCAAAACAAAACAAAAAAATCCCCTGCAAATAGCAAAATAACAGAGTTGGAAAGGACCTTGGAGGACTTCTAGTTCAACCCCCTGCTCAAGCAGAAGACCTCATACCATTTCAGACAAATGGGGTATCCAACCTCTTCTTAAAAACTTCCAGCACTGGAGCACTCACAATTTCTAGAGGCAACTTGTTCCACTGATTAATTGTTCTAAATATCAAGAAATTTCTCCTTACTTCTAGGTTGGTTCTCTCCTCGATTAATTTCAATCCATTGCTTCTTGTCTTGTCTTCAGGTGCTTTGAAGAATAGGTTGACCCCCTTATATTCTGAGAAGAGACTATTCCAGGAAATTGAACTTATTGGATTTTACTTTCCTTCTTCTGACACCACTACCTTTGCAATCAAGGTAACTTACTGGTTGCTCTTCCTAGGTCCCATGTTGTTCAGAACAAATTCTGGTCTGTCAAATTCTGGTCTCAAATTACTGTTGTTAAGTGAGGAATACCCCTAGTTCCATTAGGTCTGACAAGGATTTTGTAAAGTGGGGAAGTGAACATGATTCCTTCCATGTGTTCAGGGTTAGAGGACAAAAAAAATAACAACATATATATGGAGTTCCCAATGACTCTGAGAGGTTATAAATCCAGGAATTCTGAGTGACATAAACTCTAATATCTTTTCAATCATAACATGAAGATGGAAGGTAAGTATCGTACCTATTAATAGCTGCTATCATCTTGCTAGCTGTTCAAAAATACTTGGAAGCTGTTATGCCGTTCCTAAAGGGAAAATGTACTTGAGGATCTCCTTTCAGGGCTCTAGGCTGCATTCTTCCAGGTGGGCTCCCACTTCCATAATGCACCGCCTACCATGATGATCAAAGACCACATTTTCCTTCCTCTTCAATGCGCCTTGCAACACCTCTCCCATCCATGCTGGCAAAATGACATAGAACAAGAGAGTTACACAGACAGATTTGCAGAAGGATTATTATAATAGAGTGTCTTTGGTTCTCGCCTATAATGCATAAGTGGTGGCTGCCATCAAAGAGGAGAGAGGACATTCATCCAGGGTGAAGGGGAGAATCTGTCTTTATGTTAAAATATATGGAGGCTATTAAATTACATGGGAGACTTCAAAGTTGCCTGGCAAGCTATTTTTGCACTCTGATGAGAAATCCAATGAAACAATGCTGCATCGGCCACACCTGGTTCCATAAAAAGTATCAGCTTTCCTGTTTTGCCTGGCTCCTCTTTTCGCTATCACTTTACAACTCCCCTCAAGGTCTTGCAATCCTAATTTACTATATTTTTACTGCCTCCCAGGCTCTGAGCAGGTTCACTGGCTCAAGGAAAGGGATGACCAGCCAAAATAAACCACAGCAAGAATATTTTATGAAAAATGTTAATATTGCTTTTCAACGCACTGCAGGAAATCTGCAGCTTTCCATAAACCAAATGTCACCGGCTCAATCCTGGGGTTTTTATGCCACTCGGGTTGTGTCCTTGTAGGCCAGCCTGTGGGCATGCACCAGCATCTTCTTACCTTCTGATGACCAACTCAGAAGAATACAAAGAAACTGAAACAGCAAAAAAAGAACCTTGAAGTGCACTGTGATTAATTTTGCTAAAACCAATATTGTGCTTTACAATCAAGTGTACCCACTGAGCAATCACCAGGATGCTGAAAAAGGAACTGACTCCACACCGTGGCTTTACATCTTCTGTGTCTCTTCCTAAGTCAGCATGAGCCAGATGGTTTTCTTCCCACATCATTCAGGAACAGTCCGCCTGGAGTTCCACATTCACACATGCACACCCATCAAATCCCAAAACGGAGCTGTCTCTTTGTTATTTTGCCTGGGATGTGTAGACTTGTTATCCATGTGGAATTTTCACCTCAAAACCACCTTACTCCCTTCCCTGACGTGCTCCCAGAAAAATCACTGAAGCAGTCAAATAATTTTAGATCCTGGATCAACTTATGGCCTCTGTCTTTAGTCAGCTATAAATTTTACTCTGGCATAAACTACAGTTTGTTTCCAAATAGAATAATATATGTTCAAAGTGAAAATAATTTAAGTCAGTATCCCCAATATTGATGGAGCTTTGCTCTTTTGATTCAGGAACTAACTAACAAAATTGGTTTTGTGTGACATCCAAACCAGATTGGTAAACCCAAACATGGTTTCAAAGTCTGGTTTGTAAATAGATACCAAGCATTGTTTATATTTATCACCAGATAGGATAAATGTCCGAATATATTGTAGGAGGAATGCAGAAGTGTGTGTGAAGAGTGTGTGAAAGTTATAGTTTAGTCATCTAGTTTATTCTGGGGATTAAAGGAAACCCATCAGAAAGCCTCTTGGGAATGGATTTGAATGTTTCATTGCCAGGAAATTCATGACAGTAAATACATCAATTTAGTTACTTTTTGAAGATTATGCTTTCTTCCTGGGTTTTCACAGGAACTCACTAATGATGGCTTCTGCCAGGTGATACACAGTCAGTAGGAAAGCATCAGATCTTGTTCTTTGCTGAAAAAGTTTGGAAATTCCAGGTGGCAAGGTCTGAAGTCCTAGTGAAAAAGAGGTTTGATCCAAGTTACTTTACAAAAGTTGTTAGATAATTGATGGAAGGGAAAGGTGAACTCCAGGAATCTCCAACCTTGCCAACTTCAACTCCCAAAATTCCCCAGCCAGTCATGCCATTTCCATTTTTCTTGGAGTGGAGAATGAGGGACCTGATGTGCCTTCAGAAAATGCAACATCTTGGGAAGCAGCAATGGACATTTCATATTCTTTGTTCTTCATGTAGGAAGTATAAATTCATCGGCACTGATTCTTTAGCAACCCATGACATATTGACCTCAAGAGGCCAGTAGGGCGTAGACAGAGAGTTAAGGACATCCTCCAGTGGTGGGTTTCAACCGGTGTTATCACTGGTTCGGTTCATGCACGCGTTTTGCGCACTCCACGCAAGCGCAGTGTATTAATGAACATCTAAGACACTCAATCCGCTCTGCTGTGCCTTTCAGCTGGGCTAAAAATGATCGAATATAAGGTATGTATAACACAGGGGTGGGTGGGAAGGCCAAGCTAACCATCAGAGAGAACCGGTTCACTCTCACCTCACCATCTCCGCTACCGGCTTGCCCGAACCAGGAGAACCGGTAGCAACCCACCACTGATGTCCTCTCTTTATCCATTACTTTCCCTGCTCTTTGTCTAAGAGATTGCTAATCTGAATTCATTTCCCAGGCACAAGGACATAAAGCAGGGGTGCCCAACCTTGGCAACTTTATGACTTGTGGACTTCAACTCCCAGAAGTCCACAAGTCATAAAGTTGCTAAGGTTGGACATCCCTAACATACAGCATGTGCTCTTCAACTTTCCTTCTGGTACAATGCACCTGGGTGAGTGCTGGGTTTTGACTCTGTGTAATGTATTGCTTTAAATAAATATGGGGGGGGTTGTTTTATTTCACTAATCATTACTCATGTCAAGTCCTTGCCAATTTTACAACTTATGAACTTCAGCTCCCAGAATTCTCATACACAATGCTCCAGTATATTGAGGTCAGCAGCAGATAGGACACTTATGGGTCAACTTGAAACTATTTTTTGAGGATCTGGAGAGTTAAAATGGTGGTGATGGGAAAGGAACGTCAAATTCATGGCTCAGTTCTGAACATATATAGCAGTGATGGCTAACCTTTTTGCCATCGAGTGACAAAAGGAGGGGGAACGCGGGGGGGTCACGCACGCATGTGCCCACACCCATAATTCTATGTGCCCCACCCCCCCATGCATGCACGCATGATCCCCCCCCCCCGCACTCCCTCCGCTTTTGGTACGCAATGGCACGGTGGGCCAGGTAGGCTCCTTTTTCACCCTCCTCAGGCTCCAGAGGCTTTCTAGGAGCCTGGGGATGGTGAAAACAGCCTTTCCCACCCCCAGAGGCCCTCTGGAGGCCGGAAACGGCCTGTTTCCCGACTTCCAGTGGGTCCAGAAGGCCCGAAAATCAGCTGGCCGGCATGCGCATGAACCCTGGAGCTGAGCTAGGGCAACACTCGCGTGCCCACAGATAAGTTTGCCCTCATGGATATATAGGATTTGAGCAGAGGGTTGTACTAGAAGATCTCCAAGGTCCCTTCCAACTCGGTTGTTCTGGAGAGCAAATTTTCAGTCCCTATCTGGAAAAGAAATAAAGCCACAGGATGTGCCAAACCAAAAGTCAACTAGATTTTCAAAAACAACAAAACAACCAAATTCTGTTGCTCCTGATTATATTCTGAACAAATAAAAACTGAGCAAGACCACTCCAGAGGAACTGCCTTGAAACAGAAAAAATAAGAACACGAAAGACAATTACAAGTGCCTTGATGTATCTACCATCTCTGCCCCCCTGGAACCATTAGGCAGAAAAATTAATGGTTTCATGAGAGAGGAGAGGAAATCACACCTATGGTTATACAACATCAAAGGCTCATAAAGGAACTGAGCAAACATATTGTCAGTTTAATGGGTTTCTATAGACAAAAGTGTTTCCAGGCTGATTTACACAATCATTCTAATGTGCCTCTAATGCAATCAACACAGGGCAGATTAGTGGGATTGCAGTCATGTTTAGACAATGACCAGGTATGAGAAGGAAAAATAGATATCCATCAAGAAACTGATGGTGAGTCTGTTAATTACTTTTTTTTTTTTTTAATAAATGGCAGCTCAGCCCATCTGGTGAGAAAACTAGGAAGAAGAGACACTCTCTTAATCATCTTGCTATAAACAAGGCCGAGAAACTCCTATAACATTTTCCAAGTTGTTGTATTTATCCCAGAATAGCATTAAAGAGAACTGACTGAACTCTGTATCTACTTCCTTGATCTTGCCCAGTTCGTGGGACAAAATTCATAAGCTGTGAGGAAGCTCGCTCTTAATTGCTCCAGACCATTTTAGTAGTGGTGCTACTTCTGTTCCTTGCTTCTGTCTACTCTGAGATAAACATGAAAAATAGATCATCTTCCTTATTTTCCTTGAATCTTCCTTCAGGCTCCTGGTGTCGGTGGGAAAGACTCAGAAGGAAAAATATGTGAACAAATTGTACAGACAGAAGTAAGGTGAATCTACTCAAGAGAGGGGGATAACAAGGCCATCTTATTCAAAGGCCACCAAAAACCCTGGATTGAGTACTTTGGGATTTATATAGAAATCTTTTTGTGAGTGGATTCTCCAACTTAAGTAACAGTGAAATGTCAAAAGTTCAGAGGGAGAAATTACCTAAATCTTGAAGGTTAGATACACAGATGTTATGAGTGTAAGCCAATATATAATCTAAATCTGATAATTAAAGATTATTTGAATGGGAGGGGATTAGAAAGCATAAGATTAGATTCAAACCAATTCAATATCCGAAATTCAGTTTCACAGAAATCCAACTACATACAGAAGTGTCAAAATGCCTGTAGCTTTAGAGAACTTTGGACCTGCAGAAAATCAAACATATAGCTTAGAAGAGACTTATTGCAACAATTATTTTGAAATTTTCCCTCCTATACCCCTTTATAACAATGAGGAAAACAAGGCAGAGACAGAAGAAAACCAGATTTAAAAAGAAAAAGAAAATGGGAATTGGGAGAATGAAAGGGGAACTAAAGATTCAAATCACATTACTTCAAAATGTAGCATATACAATAACAGCTGCAAGGATTTTATATGCTTCTTATTGGGTCCCATCTATGGAAGAACGATTAATTAAACTATGTGAATATGATTTGATGATTAACTTCTTATTTAAAAAGGAAATCTGATGTACAATTTAATATTTTGGAAGATATTTCTGAACTATAATTCTTTACATGGAATTGTGCTCCATGGCAAATTCGGATTCCAGGATTTATTTTAACCAGACATATTATCTACACTAATTTAATTTAATTAATTAAATTTATATGCCGCCCCTCTCCGAAGATTCAGGGCGGCTCATAATACATTTTAAAAAATAATTATAAAAAAATATTGAAAAATTAAAAACTTTAAAAACATTAAAAACTCATTCACGCCATTCATGGGCGGATCTTGCCAGATCACAAGAGTGAGATCAACAGCCCCAGGCCTGCCGGAAAAGCCAGGTCTTCACCGCTTTCCGGAAGGCCAATAGGGTGGGGATGGTCCGGATTTCAGGAGATAACTGGTTCCAGAGAGCTGGGGCAGCCACAGAGAAGGCCCTCCCCCACAGACCCACCAGCCGGCATTGTTTAGCTGACGGAACCCGGAGGAGACCAACTCTGTGGGATCTTACTGGTACTGGGAGCTATGCGGCAGAAGGCGGTCTCGAAGATAACCTGATAAGATAAATAAGATAATTTAGAGTATTTTCTCAATGTGTTGTTTGCTATTTACAGCTTTTCTTTTTTCCTCTAATTTTAATTATATATCTAGTTTCATCATTCATATTTTACAAAAAGTACTTTTATAGTCAATTTAGAAATCTCTTAAACTTAAACATAAATATGAATTATCTTATAGTACGATATTGTTAATAGTGTACTAGAATATATTAGCGATATGGTATCTTTGATTTTCTAATCATAATGGGTTGGCTATCCACTGATAATTTATTACTTTTACTTTTTTTTCCTTTCCTTACTGTATTTTCTGTATCATCTAAATATCTGCTGCTGCTGCTTGATTCTGTGGAAAAGATTTCTAAAATCATGTATGTATGTATGTATCGGTGGGTTTCAAAAATTTTTACTACCGGTTCTGAATTTTGCTCATGCCACCTTTGTATTCTTTAATTGGAATTCTGCCAAACAACTTTGCATGCTAAGTCCCTCTAGCAGTGTTGGCGAACCTTTTCGACACTGAGTGCCAGAAACCGGAAGAACAGCTGCCCGGGGCGCATGCGTGTGCCGGGAAGATGATTTTCTGGTTTCCGGTGCATGTGCACTGGCCAGCTGGTCTTCGCGCACGCATGCATGCCAGAAACTGGAAGACCAGGTGGCCAGTGGGCATGCCGGAAACTGGAAGAGCCGGGTGGCTCCTCTTCTGGTTTCTGGTGTTCCTGTGTATGTGAAGATCAGCTGGCTGGCGCGGTGGAACCCAGAAGAGCAACGGGCAACGGCTTGCATGCCTGGAAAGATGGCTCTGCATGCCATTTCCAGCATGCATGCCATAGGTTTGCCATCATGGCTAGTGGTGGGTTTCAAAAAATTTTACTACCGGTTCTGTGGGTGTGACTTGGTGGGCGTGGCATGGCTTGGTGGGCATGGCAGGGGAAAGATACTGTAAAATCTCCATTCCCTCCTCAATCAGGGGAAGGTTACTACAAAATCCCCATTGGCTTAGGACCTGAGTATCTATGAGACCGCCTTCTGCCACCGGTAGCCTCCCACCAGCCAGTACGCTCCCACAGAGAGGGGCTCCTCAGGGTGCCGTCGGTCAAACAATGTCGACTGGCGGCCCGCAGGGGGAGAGCCTTCTCTGTGGGGGCACCTGCCCTTTGGAATGAACTGCCCCCGGAGATACAAAGGATCCCGGATCTACACACCTTCCACCGTGCCCTCAAAACTTTTCTATTCCAGCAAGCCGGGCTGGCGTAGCTCTTTAAATTGTTTTTAATTTGTTTTTTTTTTAAAGGGGGTTTTTAATCAATATGGGCCAAATTTGTTTAATATACTTTTAAATTGTTTTAAATTTTAAATTTTTATGTTTTTATTTTTGGCTGCAGACCGCCCTGAGTCCTTCGGGAGAAGGATGGTATATAAATTTAAATAATAAATAAATAAATTTCCTCCCAATCAGCTGAGACTTGGGAGGCAGAGAATAGATAAGGGCGGGGCCAGTCAGAATTTTTACTACCGGTTCTTCGAACTACTCAAAATTTCTGCTACTGGTTCTCCAGAACTGATCAGAACCTACTGAAACCCACCTCTGGTATGTATGTATGTATGTATGTATGTATCAAACCAGCCTCTATTACAGAAATATATTCTTCCTTCCCTCTCTGCCGTGTAATCCTCTTTTGTTTTAAAACATGCACAAAAAGCTATTTCTTCCTCTATTTCTCTTACATTTCTCACAAGTGGCAGAAAACACACTCGGGCTGAAATATCTGGCCATGATCTCTCAGTTCCTAATTTCTTCCTTAACTATTATTTGATTTTATTCATGTATCACTGTCGTTTGGCATTACAATAGGCTTTTTCCATACATCAAGCAGCAGCAGATAGCACTAGAAAAATAAACTCTCCATTTATAGCAAAAAACATTTGATGGAGCCAATTCATTGGGCACAAATTTTGGGCCACTCCAAAGCATCTAAAATGTTGGAGCTCCAAGACTGAGAACAGTAAGATTTTGTCATATAGTTTATAGCTGAACTGCATATCTTCCATTCATTTGATGTTGGGATGGCTGCCAACTTGAGCAGATTCAAGGATAGGCAAGTTCAGATTAATTAGGGTTACACTTTATTGCTGCTGTTTCATGGGGGTCTTTGTTTCACTTTGTGTTTGTTGCCTCAGAGGACCACAGGCCTGGCAACGGCATAGCAATGTCACTACACACCAGAACAATGAAAAATGTACTACCATTTTACAGTTTTAGACAATAAAATTCTTCTTGCAATCAAAGCATCTGCATGGAGGAAAATGGTGATACATAATAATGATACCATGATGCAAGTAACTCAATTTTGCACCTGACATCTTGTGAATTACTAAATTGTGTTCGTTATATGATCACATCATGACACATATGTCATTCTAACATTATTGTGGCTTACTTTTTTGTTGGCACTGTTGTCAATAGCAATAGCACTCAGACTTATATACTGCTTCACAGTGCCTTACAGCTCTCTCTAAGCGGTTTTACAGAGTCAGCATATTGTTCCCAACAATTTGGGTCCTCATATTATCCACTTCGGAAGGAAGTCAACCTTGAATTGATTCAACCTGTTGGAAGAATCTTAGGCATCTGACTATCTATCCGGGAAACCCAAAGTTAGAATATCTCACCAAATAATTCAGAATATTTGCTTAAATGGCATCTAAATAATGGGACTGACTTCTGTGCAATGGACACTATTGTATTCTTAGTGGATTTTTGTGAAAATGAAATTGTTTCCTGCACAGTGGTATTTTATTTTTATTTTTTATTTTGGTTCTCTTGTGATGAGAATAAATTCCTCCTGCTAATATCCGCTGATCAGAATCTGATCCAAAAGCCTGGAGTCACACTTATGAGAAATTATCTGTTTACCATAATGAATGAGGAATTTAGATTAAGGATTTTATGCTCAACACAAAAATGACAATAACACAGTTGGTAATATATTGATCCTGCAAATGGTATTTGGCCAAGATGGTGAAGATTTCTGGGCAAGTGAAGGAATTAAATTAAACTTTTATAATAAATAGTAAAATTATGACTCAGATTTTTATCTATGAGTTTTATTGTGGTGTATCCTTACAAAACTCCTTCAACATATAGACAAATAGCAACCACAAAATGTTCCAAACCAACGACATGGCTAAAACTGTCTTCACTTGTGACGCAACCAGCCTGATTACATACTTTCTGATGAATTATTGCTATTTGTAAAACAGCAGCAGCCTAGAAGATGTTGATTTATGTCCGTCAGCACATTATGAAATAGCAACATGACCAAAAAAAAAAAAAAAAAAAGGCCACAAGAATGATATAACTTAACATTGCATTATTTCTCCATTTCTTAAAATGATTATTTGGTGAAAAGAAGCAAGCAAAAGAAATGGGACAATGTGCTAAGTAAACATTTAGACTACAGTAGTAAATCTCAAAAATCACTGCCTCCTAGTGGTGGGTTTTGGATTTTACCTGCAGGATTGCTCAAACGTATCCAACAGTGGGCAGGACCTATTTATACATTTGATTAGATATATTTTGCACATGGTGGACTGTCTAGTAAATTGTAAGTATAATAATGCTTACAATGTTTGTGGATGTATCTTAGGACCGGGATATTTGGCGGACCTTCTGTGGCCAGCAACAGCTCCCCATTGCCCGGTGCGTTCCCACAGAGAGGGCCTACTCGGGGTGCCGTCGGCCAGACAGTGTCGGCTGGCGACCCCCAGGGAGCGTGCCTTCTCTGTGGGCACACCTACCCTCTGGAATCAGCTCCCCCTGGAGCTTCGGATGGCCCCCGACCTTCGCTCTTTCCGCCGCGAACTAAAAACGTGGCTATTTCACCTGGCCAGCTTGGACTGATGGAGGTTTTTAAAATGGATTTTAATTGATTTTAGGGATTTTATGTGTAACTTTTAACCCGGAGTTTTTGTTTTATTTTTCTGTTTTATTGTTGTGAGCCGCCCTGAGTCCTCTCGGAGAAAGGGCGGCATATAAGTCTAAACAAACAAACAAACAAACAAACAAACAAATATCTAATATATGCATTAACCAGGAAAAAGGATTCTGGGGAAAACAATGTGTTTTTTTTAATTCTTAAATAAAAAGGCTTCTAAATCAGATTAAAATGTCAAGTATAGAATATTACTTTCCATGCTGGCCATTCTAGAGCCATTGAGAAACTCTATGTAGGTTATTGCAGAAGAAGAACACATGGGGTGGAGTCAAGAAAGGAATCAGTCTGGAGCCCTTACGTTGTCACAAGCAATCCAAGTCCAACGCCCCCTCCTCCCCCTTGAATTCCATTGTTTATTTTCTGGTGCAATTTAGTGCCGATTTGTGCTGCTCTTGTCTAGGCCTCAGTGAAAACTCTTCTTAACTGGAACTTAATGTGTGGTCCTGATTCTCCACGCCTAACAGTTATGCCCTATTGAATATCAATTTTTGAATATCGTCATCAAGATGTAAAGATCTGAGAATCTGTATATTCATATATACAAATACATTTACTCAATTTATCATTTTCTGGCAATTTGTACAATAATCAAATTTTTACAGAATGTATGTCAGTATGCTGCCTATATATATCTTCAAGTTAGTGGGATGTGGGCAACGTTATATTGGCTTGTAAAATGATCTCCAGATCAGAGACATCAGTTTAATTAGAACAACAATGTTTGACATGAGCTTTGGCTAAGTTTATCAATATATGCTGAAACTGACAGATACCATCAGCTATCTTTACCATTATCAAGGAATGCTGCATGTAACATAGAGTAGTCTATGCCTTCTTGATCTTACTAAATGCTTTACATAATGAAATAATTTAAACATTCTTTAGACAATGAGTGAAATGAAATGAAATGAAATCAAGGAGTTTCCAGAGAGAAGGAGAATTTTAGAAATGAGAATGGTAATGATATATGCAAGTATGGAATTTAAATGAATGTTGTAAAGGTTAGCATCCAAAAATAAATGAATAGAAGTTGTGGGGATGTTGAAAAATAGTAAGAATGGTTACAGGTGTAGATGGTGTAACTGGGAACCTTTTAAGATAGGGATCTGGTTTCCTTATGAAGTAGCTGTGCACCACTTGTTTAAATGGTGGGAAGGCAGCAGTTGATTGAAAGGATACTGCCATTGTGGCCCTATGGATAGCTAAGAGCAGCAAGACTATATGTAGATGCTATAGGGCCGTGATCAGAGGTGGGTTTCAGCAGGTTCTGACCAGTTCTGGAGAACCAGTGGCGGAAATTGAGTAGTTTGGAGAACCGATAGTAAAAATTATGACTGGCCCCGCCCCCATCTATTCTCTGCCTCCCAAGTCCCAGCTGATCGGGAGGAAATGGAGATATTGCAGTAACCTTCCCCTGGATTGGGGAGGGAATAGAGATTTTACAGTATCCTTCCCCTGCCATGCCCACCAAGCCATGCCACGCCCACCAAGTCACACCCACAGAACCGGTAGTAAAATTTTTTGAAACCCACCACTAGCCATGATGGCAAACCTATGGCATGCATGTTGGAAATGGCATGCAGAACCATCTCTCCAGGCATATGAGCCGTTGCCCGTTGCTCTTCTGGGTTCCGCCACGCCAGCCAGCTGATCATCACACACACGGGAGCACCAGAAACCAGAAGAGGAGCCACCCGGCTCTTCCAGTTTCCGGCATGCCCACTGGCCACCTGGTCTTCCAGTTTCTGGCATGCATGCGTGCACGAAGACCAGCTGGCCAGTGCACATGCACCAGAAACCAGAAAATCATCTTCCCGGCACGCGCATGCGCCCCGGGCAGCTGTTCTTACGGTTTCCGGCACTCAGTGCTGAAAAGGTTCGCCAACACTGCTAGAGGGACTTAGCATGCAAAGTTGTTTGGCAGAATTCCAATTAAAGAATACAAAGGTGGCATGAGCAAAATTCAGAACCAGCTTTCCATCAGGCAAGGATTGTGCATGTCAAATTTTATCTCTTGAGCAAACCGTTCAGAAATGTATGAATGTGAGAAAACTCATTGTAGATGTATTTATTACTCTCTCTTCTCCTATAAGACAAGAGTCACTCAATTATACAGGAAATATATTGAACAAACCAATAGCTAAAACCAGTGGTGAAATCCAATTTTCTTTTTACTACCAGTTCTGTGGGCGTGGCTTGGTGGGCATGGCAGGGGAAGGATACTGCAAAATCTCCATTTCCACCCCACTACAGGGGAAGGATACTGCAAAATCTCCATTTCCTCCCCATTCCTGGGTGAAGGATATTGCAAAATCCCCATTCCCTCCCCACTCTGGGGCTAGCCAGAGGTGGTATTTGCCGATTCTCCGAACTGCTCAAAATTTCCGCTACTGGTTCTCCAGAACCTGTCAGAACCTGCTGGCTAAAACTACCCTGAAGCCAATTTAGCCTGAGCATAGCCATACTCAAATATATTACTGTTCTACAGTTAGGCTGCTTCTAGCTTCTAGCTGGCCATCTCTGTTCTTGCTTGTGGTGGGGAAAATTCAATACAGCAAAAATTTGACACTGTGCTGCAGCAGCAAAATTAAAACAGCGCCTATGTTTCAATTGGTCGTGGAACAGGTGTCATGCAAACATAGGTAGAATTTTGCTGTTCCTGCTTGGGTGCAACAGAGATATCAGTTGATCTTGACATAATTAGATTGTTTGTGTGGCTGAAATAACTAGATATGTGTGAACTGAGGTAGCTAAATTTATTAGTTGGCTTATCTGTTTGAAATAAACCTTCATCTCATCCAAAAACTCACAGCAATGGACACAGTACTCCCTACTCCAATTTTATGTTCACAACAACAATTCTCTGAAGTAAATTAGTCAAAAGACAGTGAACTTTCAAAATTAAAGGTGGGAAGGAAGTTTTTCTATTCCTAGTCCAACATCCCATCCACTCTGTCATATTTACTTTCTTTTGTCAGTCTATTCTTTGCCTAGCCACAATCTGGCATGCAGCAGTGAGCAGATGAAGCTGTTCTGTTTTCTTTATTTTGGCACAACTGCCTAATTTCCGCTACAAACCTTTGGACCAATTTAAAATTGGCAACTAGACAATCATCCTGGAGAAATGCAAATGTATGGAAAGCACAAAGAAGACACATACACACACAGCCGGATGCTACACCTAATTGCTAAAAATATAAAGCACTTGAATTTAGAACTTGGATTTGCCAATTAATAACTTGGAGTTATTAATGGATAAAGGATAGGATATAGGATAGATAAAAGAGCCTTGGTAGTACAGTGGTCTAAGGCACCCTGTTATTAAGCTGGTTGTTAAGACCAGCTGCCTGCAATTACTGCAGGTTCGAATCTCGCCAAGGCTCAAGGTTGACTCAGCCTTCCATCCTTTCTAAGGTAGGTAAATTGAGGACCCAGTTGTGGGGGCAATAAGATGACTTTGTATAAATATACAAAAGGATGAAGGCTATTGCTGTAAGCCGCCCTGAGTCTCCGGAGAAGGGCGGCATATAAATCAATTTTTTTTTAAAAAAAAAAAAAGGATATTATTTGGTTTGCAGTTCAAAATTAAGGCATGTTGTCATAATGGCTGCTTTGGTGGCTTTAAAAGAAGGTGCAACTTTCGTGGTTGATAAGATGGTCATAATGTTCATCAAGCCAGAGCCTAAGGGTGGAACTCAAATGTTTCAACCAGTAAAGAGATAGCAAATCTATTAGTCAAGATACTTCAACTAAAGCAGGAGGTGGAACAATTAAAGATCCTTCCTGCCATATTAGCAGATTTTGGGCACAAGGCTTTATGAAAACAAAGTTTATAAACCAAATGTGAGACTGATGTGAAGATCAGTGAGATGGTTTCCTTCCAACTGGAAGCACCCTGTGTCCCCAGGTAATGGTTGCCTAGCAGACCTTTCCATTAGTTTCAGGACTCACTGAATGGTTTTTCAGGGGAAATACTTAACGCAGGTCCATGGTCCTTAGTTGCTCTTTTTGCCCTTTGCAGTGGCCACCTTTGACCTCTTGAGATAACGTTTGTCTTAAAAATGATACTTCTGCCCTAAGCATTAGTGACTACTCTCAACATTTGGGCAACAGATGGTGGAAACCGTTGGGCTAAATTTTTACTTTTTGAAAAAAAAATCAGTATATGAGGGTAATAAGGATGAAAATTGACTTATTTACATCATTCCTTTGATATCAGGGATTGTCCAGGAATTGTATTTAGGGATTGTATTTAGGGATCTCCAATATTGCCCATCTCACCCGATTATGTTCTGCATTTGGCTAGTAGTAATAAAGCCACAACATTTAGTCTCGTTGATCAAGTACCAAAGAGGGTGAACTTTGCTACAAGTAGTTCTTAACTTGCATGAGTTCATTTAGCGTCCGCTCAAAATTACAACTGCAGTGAAAAAAAGTGACTTATGACCATTCTTTACATTTACAACTTTTGCAGCATTCATGTGATCAAAATTCAGATGCTTGGCAACTTATTCATATATATTTATGATGGTTGCAGTTGTCCCAAAGTCATGTGATCACCTTTTGCAACCTTCTGACAAGCAAAGTCGGGGGCGGGGGGACTAGATTCACTTAACAACCATATTACTAACTTCATAACTGCAGTGATTCAATTAACAATTGTCTCATTTACAACAGAAATTTTGGGCTCAGTTGTGGTTGTAGGTCAAGAACTACCTGTATTTGGCAACATTTGCACATTGAAAGAAAGAAGAAAGAAATAGGTGGCGGCGGCAGCAATAATAACTATCGTTCATTGGAAAAGAAGAACTGGGTCATTACTATAACACAGGAATAGATCCAATTCTTTGAATCAAATCAAATCTTCATTATCGACATAGACCAGCATAAGAGTCACTGGAGCTTATATAGCTTTCGTGGCTCAGTGGCTAAGATGCTGAGCTTGTTGATCGAAAGGTCGGCAGTTCAGCGGTTCGAATCTCTAGTGCTGCATAACAAGGTGAGCTCCCATTACTTGTCCCAGCTTCTGCCAACCTAGCAGTTCGAAAGCATGTAAAAAATGCAAGTAGAAAAATAGGGACCACCCTTGGTGGGAAGGTAACAGCATTCCGTGTGCTTTTGGTGTTTAGTCGTGCCGGCCACATGACCATGGAGATGTCTTCAGACAGCCCTGGCTCTTCGGCTTTGAAACAGAGATGAGCACCTCCCCCTAGAGTCAGGAACGACTAGCACATATGTGCGAGGGGAACCTTTACCTTATAGATGAGATGGGCAGCTATAGAAATTGGAAAAAAAAATCAATAAGAAAGGGAGATACAATCAATTAAAAAGATAGAAGGTATTCTATTCTTCAAAGGTGTTTATGGCTTCCTCTATAGTTGATTGACCCAGACTGGAGAAGGTGCCTCGTGTCCTATAAGGCAGTAGGATGCCAATATTTTCTTGTTTGTTTCTTTGTTTAACGTGGTCTAAATGAATCTGTTATGATTCTGGGTGATATAGAGGATTAAAACAATTCCAAAATACAAACAAGAAAACAACAAATCTCAGAAGCCAGCCCTAGTGTGAGCCAAATAGCACAGATGGGGCCAACTCTTCTAGGGTAAGAGTCAGGATGGATGGATGCTAGACATAGCCAAGAAAAGTTTACAAAGAAAACTAGATGGGAGAAGCTGATTGCTTGGGAGAAAATATTCCCCTATAGTTTAATTCACATGGTAGTAGTGGTGATGAACTGGTTTCAGTATTTCTTGCTTAGTTTGTCCCTCAGTGTCGTTCTGATTTGCTTTTCTCTCTCTCTGAGGAGAGGTAGCAAGACCCATTTGACAAAGCCTTCTAAATATCGTGTGACTGAATCCAAGCCACGAAACTACATAAATTCTCCATTTCCCTCTGGATTTTTTTTTTTTTTTTTTGTAGCTGCTTTAAAAAATGTATATAAGATGGGAGTGGAGAGGTGAAGAGGGGAGGACTTAGCCTGAAATATTTATACTTCCGATTTTGTCATTCATTCTTTTTCAGTGGAATCATCAGCCAAAGAAGACAAACAAGAAATAAGCCTCAAAACCGAAGTACAAAATTCCACAGAAATCCCTCTGTTGTTCTGAGACTCAGGAAATGACAGTAGACAATCCAAACATTGCCTTCTTAAGTCAGTAATGCAACCAAATCAAAGAGCAAAACACAAAGATAAATAATGTTAAGCTGTCAGCAAGAATCCACTTGGAACTCCATCTTAATATTTACATAGTTAGAATCAGATCGTGCAAATAGAAGCAGACTTAATTCTCGGTGCTTTGAGTTTCCAGGGGTGCATAATTTTATTTTCTCACCCACAATTGATCAGAACAGACAAACCCCCAACAGGGACAGATCTGTAAAATTATTTTGGAAAGGCAGGGACAGTTTTTTTGAAGACAGATGTTGATACCTCAAAGCCAGGGGTGAAATGCTCCTGGTTCGGACCGGATCGCCCAATCCGGTAGCAATGGCGGCAGGTGGTTCGGAGAACCGGTAGCAAAAATCCCTGCGCCCCCCCCCCACCATGCCCTGCTGAGCCGCACGATCATCAGAGGCTTTTTTTTTTTTTACTTTTAAAAGCATTTTTTCTACATCCTCTTCCGACGATCTTCTGATGATCGCGCGGCTCAGCTGGGATCGTCAGAGGCTTTTCAAAGCATTTTTTTCTGCAACCTCTTGGCCGAAGAGGTGATAAAAAAAATGCTTTGAAAAGTCTCTGACGATCCCAGCTGAGTTGCCTGATCGGCAGAGAGGCATTTTTTAAAAAGCTTCTCTGATGATTCCAGCTGAGTTGCCTGATCAGCAGAGGCTTTTCAAAGCATTAGAAAAAATGCTTTGAAAAGTTAAAAAAAAAAAAGTTGGCCATGCCCACCCAGTCACATTACCCCCCCCCCCACCAAGCCACGCCCACAGAACTGGTAGTAACAAATTTTAAATTTCACCCCTCCTCAAAGCCCTTTTCTCACAATCCTGAAGCTATGACCACAACTGAGCCCAAAATTTCTGTTATTAAATGAGACATTAGTTAAGTGAGCTTTGCTCCATTTTACAACTTTTGCCTCAGTTCTTAAGTGAATCATCGTAATTGGTAAGTTAGTAACCCGGTTGTTAAGTGAACCTGGCTTCCCCATTGACTTTGCTTATCAGAAGGTCGCAAAAAGTGATCACATGACCTTGGGACACAGCCATGGTCATGATATGAACTTGTTGCCAAGCATCTGGATTTTCATCACATGATCATGGAGATGCTGCAAAGGTCCTAACTGTGTAAAACGGTCATATGTCATTTTTTGTAACTTTGTAAAAAGGTAAAGTTAAATGTTCCCCTCGCACATATGTGCTAGTCGTTCCCAACTCTAGGGACGATGCTCATCTCTGTTTCTAAGGCGAAGAGCCAGCGCTGTCCGAAGATGTCTCGGTGGTCATGTGGCCGGCATGACTAAACACCAAAGGCGCACGGAATGCTGTTACCTTCCCACCAAAGGTGGTCCCTATTTTTCTACTTGCATTTTTTACATGCTTTTGAACTGCTAGGTTGACAGAAGCTGGGACAAGTAACGGGAGCTCACCCCGTTAACACGGCACTAGGGATTTGAACTGTTGAACTGCCGACCTTTCAATCAACAAGCTCAGCATCTTAGCCACTGAGCCACCGCGTCCCTTTGTAGCAGTCACTAAATCAACTGTTGTAAATTGAGAGTTACCTGTATTTCTTTAGCTAACTATGAGAAGTAGAATTCCATAGGTTATCCTTGGAACTGCCTCTAAAGTAATGATTATGACAGAGCAGCCACTTGCATGTTATTAAAAACAAATGAGGACACTGCTTTTCAGTTGCTTGCTTGTTTGTTTAACAGAATAACAGAGTTGGGCAACTTATTATATCTGTATCCCCTCTTTTCTTTTAGAGTTCTCAAGCCAGTAAATAAGTGAGTTTTCCCATTATCTAAAGCAGGAGTCTCCAACCTTGGCAACTTTAAGCAAAGCAGGCTGGGGAGCTGAAGTCCCCATTCTGGGAGTTGAAGTCCTCCAGGCTTAAGGTTGCCAAGGTTGGAGACCCCTGATCTAAAGAATAATCCTTTGAAAGAAGTTGGCTTGAAAGCAGAGAGGCCCGAAGTCCTTCACTGAGTGCAAACATAAACCTGGATCTCAAGTCCAACACCTGAACAATAGTAAAACTAAAGTTGTGGTCCCTTACAGCAAGATCAAATCTTGGTTTTCTTCATCATAGCAAGAGAGGAACAGCTTGCCATTGGCTTCTTCCAGGATAAACTTTTGACTTTCCAGGCTAGCTACTATCCTAGGATATATCCTTGTGGTCTCTCACTCAAATATTAGCCAGGTCAATTTGACCCTGCTTAACATTTTTACACTTGAGTTTTTCAAGTCTGACCACAAGCTGTGATGCCACATTAAGCTTTACCTAACAATTGTGTATAATACGTGCCACTTGTGGTTGGGTTCAGATTAGCAGCAATTCCTGGAGTTCTGCTCTCTCTGGAGGAAGGGAATAGGGAATTGTAGTTGATCATTTTCATACACCAGAGCAGTCTAAACTTGACAATTGCCTCCTCTCTTCCTTTGGCCAAGAATCTACCCTGGATCTCAGTGTGTTCCATGAACAGTGATGTGCATGTGGAATTGCCCATTTGTGTTGCATCCTATATGTAAAGATAAGTCCGTGATGGCGAACCTATGGCACGCGTGCCACAGATGGCACACGGAGCCATATTGGTGGACATGCGAGCTAAGCTCTGGCATGCATGCATGTACCCGCCAGCTGATTTTCAGGTTTTCTGGGCCCACCGGACGTCAGGAAACACAGTTTCTGGCCTCTGGAGGGCCTTCGGGGGGGCGGTGAGAAAGGCTCATTTTCGTTCTCCCCAGCCTCCAGAGCCTTTCTAGGAGCCTGGGGAGGGCGAAAACGGCCTTCCCCACCCCTCCGGAGGCCCTCCACAGGCCGGAAACGGCCCGTTTCCCAACTTTCAGTCCCACCAGAAGTCTGGTGGCCCACCGTGCCATCGCATGCCAAAAGCGGGGGGAGCACAGGGGGCATGCGCGCATGTGCATGGGGCAGGGCAGATAGAATTATGGGTGTGGGCACATGAATGCGTGAGCCCCCCACCCTCTCCCCGCTTTTGGCACTCGATGACAAAAAGGTTAGCCATCACTGAGATAAGTGTTTCCCCATCTTTGGCATACAGTATGTGGATAAATTGAACCTTGAGGATGGGATACGAGGACTCTGACAAAATGACTGCCTTAATCAGTGACAAATTACTCATTTACCAGAATGTTACCTGTTCTCTCTTTTACCTACCCTTCTGCAAGAAATCTTTGTCCTGACAAATGGGCAAAATACTTCAAACAAATTACTGACCTATAGCTGTCTATTGTTTTTGTCTTCTAAGAAAGCATATGGGAGTCACTTGGAGTTTACAGTCAGGTTTCAGGAGCCAATGCTTTTAGCTAAAATTATCTGCACTTATCTTTGCTTTAAGGATCCACTTATCAAGTACAAAAGTTTAAATTGCCATTTAAATTGCCATTTAAACTTCCCCACAAAGATCTAGAGCACCCATGTAGTATCAATCCATGACATTACAGGATGTTTAAAGTGGCAGATCACCGTGATTTATTATTGTCCCCACATAAATCTAACATCTGGTTGGTGGAGAAGGAAAGCCATTTTGCTTCTTTATATCTGTGGTTGCTCAACAATATGGAATAATTGTAGTTTATTCAGATAAACCTCCTCTTTTTCAGCAAATCCGTAGACCTAACATGTGATACCTACCTATTCTAGATTGAAGGACGAAATGCAAATCAAGTTGAATTTGTCATTGTGTCCCTGGTGTAAACCAAAAGAGATACGGTGCATCATTTATTCTGTTCATGTAACCTAAATATCCTTTCATTATTATTGAGGCCAGAGCAAATTGGGGAAGATATATCTCATATTATGTTCCTTCCCAAAAGGAGCTGAATTTTCCTATAATACATTACTTAGCTCAAGTTGTCAAACATTTTCAAAGGCAACTTGAAGGAAGTTCCAGATGACATCATTAGAACGCAAAGAACCTCTTTTTTTTTTTTTGACAAATTTATAAGCTGTTGACCCTTCTCCAACAGCTTACTGAGTTAAAGTATTTGCATGTAAATTATAGGTCTTTTAAAGAAATGGGCTATTATCCAGGAAATGATGGGTGTAACAGAGGATGAAAAGGGTTGCGGTGAAATCATTATTCCTCTCCAATTCTTGTCCACTTCCCATCTTTGGAAGAAACATTTGTCTTGCCATGCTATATACCAAATGCTGTTTTTCACAATCTAGAGGGGGCCTAGCAGCTCCCTTCACAAAGCAGGAGAACCCATTGGCAATAAATCTGTAATGTTCTATATTTTATCACATATCCATGGCAGGCAGGCAAAGGTCAATGGCATGATTTAAAGAGGGTAGCCAATCTTTTATCAGTCAGTGGCGAACCCTGCTCTAACTCGTGTCTAAAGCATTCGTGATATCTGAATATAGTTAGGGACTAAGCATGTCAACTTGCTTTGCTTTGCTTATGTATTCTGCTCAATCGGGATATTTAAAAGTGTCAAATAACTCCCAGCATCTGTTATGTGCTTCTTCTCAGCCACCAACTTTGGCACATCAATTTTTTAAAAAAAAATTAATAATAAGTATGTTACATTTTGCATCTTTATATTTTCTTTGCTTATATAGTCAACCATATTTAGACTCTTCCATGGACAAATAATACCTCACATTAAAATCCTTTCCATCAGTCTTTTTTTTTTTAATAAATTTTTATTTGTTTAAAAGTACAAACAAAACAGAACTAGTGACAACAAAACATACAGAACAAAACATGTAAACAAAGATTTCAAATATACATTTTGTCAAATATATATTGTCAAATAAACAACAGTAATGTATGTTCTTATTTGTGTTTTGACTCTTCCCTGTTTGATCTTACTCATATATCTATCTTTATGATTCATTGTTAATTTATGTTAGTGATTTATGTTCCTGTTTCTGTAACTCCAATTACTCCCTATTCTTTTTTCCTTTTTCTATTTTTCAACCAGGTATACCACTTTTCCCATACTAGATAATAATCATGTTCCTCTTTATCTTGTAATTCTTTTGTAAGTCTGTCCATTTCTGCACATTCCATAATCTTATTAATTACTCTATCTTCTGTCGGTGTGTCACTACTCTTCCAATTTTGTGCAAAAATTATTCGTGCTGCTGTTATTATATGGATGATTAAATATTTTATTTCCTTTTCATATTTCATATTTCATATTCCTTTCCATCAGTCTTTTTACAGTGAGTAAGATTAATAGAAACTGCCTCTCTTCAACAAGTCCTACAATTTCATCTCCAAAACTTGTTCAAGTTATATTCAACATTATAAACAGGTTTTCCATGGTGAAGCAGATTTCTATTACTGTACACAGCTTTGTCCCCAGACTCTGCAGGGATCCCAGAGGGGCCACAGTGATTACAGATTAAGAATATAGTGGATGTAACCATTAATTTGGACATTTATTATTGGATAGAAGCTTTCACATCACTTTATTTGCAATGCCAGCCTTTATTCTTCCTATCTCTGTTTGTTCCCTTGATCTGAATATAGTATATTCTTGCATAATATAGCATTTTACTGTTCTATCTGGTTATAAGGGCATAAACCACTTTAGAAATAATGATTAATAATGATATAATGATATCATTATATGCCAATAATCTTCATAAAGCAGATTTGTGGGACCAACCATATTATGTTCATCCATAATGTCAAGAAACGCTGATTTTTCTTACATCTTTTTCTGCAGTAAAGGAGAAGATGAGCAAAACACACTAAAAAAAAACACTGAACATTTTGTATACATTCTTAAAATTATCTTTGTTCAAAATGTTATTTAGTTTTGGACTTTTCCCGTAGTTTACTTTAAAAAGCTGTCCTAAAAACTGTTTATGTTTCTTCATATAGTCTTCACCAGCAAGGTCAACAGCTGTTTGAAATTTTTCCTTGTAAAATTCCATGCAATAGCCTGCCTGAATAATTTTTATGATGCTCAGACAATTTTTTAACGGTTGTGGATCATCCTTTGTATTTTGGCAGAGAGTGGGGAAGGATTTTCAATGTCTTCATCCAGAAGAGAGCTGGAAGGGACCTTGGAGGTCTTCTAGTCCAACCCCCTGCTCAAGCAGAAGACCCTATACTACTTCAGAAAGTCCTTCAGAAAGTCCAGTCCTTCCTTAAAAACCTCCAGTGATGAGAAAAAACTGGCATCCACCTTCTCTATTAAATTAATTTAACTTAAATTAAATTAATAATTAATTACATTTATTAAATTAAATTAATCATAATTTAGTGTTCCCAAATATTTGATCCCTGAAACAATAAATCAGTTTTTATCCCAGGGAATCCTCCTCAAGGGTGTCTTGGGGTATTGCCAAATAAATCAAGATGGTGGGCACAACAACAACATGTATAAAAACTGGTGACCTTTAATCCAGTGGTGAAATGTAAAATTTGTTACTACCGGTTCTGTGGGCATGGCTTGGTGGTGGTGGGGGGGGGGGCGTAATGTGACTGGGAGGGCGTGGCCAACTTTTTTTTTTTTTTTTTACTTTTAAAAGCATTTTTTGTACAACCTCTTCGGCTGAAAAGGTTGTAAAAAAATGCTTTTAAAAGCCTTTGATGATCAGGCAACTCAGCTGGGATCGTCAGAGGCTTTTAAAAGCATTTTTTTCTATGACCTCTTCACCCGAAGAGATTGCAGAAAAAAATGCTTTTAAAAGCCTCTGACAAGCAGGCAACTCAGCTGGGATCGTCAGAGGCTTTTAAAAGCATTTTTAAGAGGTTGTAGAAAACACATTTTCCCCCTATTTGTTGTTTGTAATGTGCTAGACACCATCACCTTCTCTTGCAGGATGACTATCTCTGAATGCCTCCCCCACAGCCTCCCTGATTTCCCAACAGAAATTAATGCAAAGCTAGACAAGAAATGGCTGTAATGTGCACACAACCCCTTGGGCCTCCTTTGTTCCAGTGCCATTTCTCCCTCCCTCCCTCCCTCCCTCTCTCTCTCTCTCTCTCTCTTTTCTTTCTACCAGTGATTCCAAATGTCATACTCTTTTTGCTTCCCAAGTCAGATGAGACTAATAAGAACAGCACCTGAGGGGAAAAGGCTAATGCACAGATATATTTCCTCTCTGGAGGATCAAACAGCCAAGTCCGTTCCTTTTCAAGTTTTATTAATCCCTGGTTCATAATTTTTACCACATCATTAGTCATTTCCTATTATTGAGGAGCTGGTTGCCAAGTCAACCTCCAGTACATAAGGAGAGGTGGTTGCGCCACCTGCAAAGTTGGGGTTGACGTCTGCCCCTCCCCCCTTCCTCCACATTCCCTCAGCACATCCGTGCGAATGGCCCAGAAGACGCTGCATAAAAGGGAAGCCAATTAGAAATCCCATCAAGGTGGCTTTTTATTTTGTTTCATTTATGGTACAGGACTGCCTGTTTCTTTTATACACCCCAGCTGGGTCTTGGCCAGCCACCCAGAAAAAGCCCTTCCTAATCAAAGGGAAGAGAAATTGAAACTGGCAGGATCAGTTTCAGCAGCATGCTTGGAGTGTCTGGCGGGAGAGCTTGTTTTACTTTATTTAATTAAAGAGAACCCGCCAGAAAAATGCAAAACAAAATGAGCCTGCATGCGTGTATACAAGGAGTCCTCGCTTAACTAGTTGCTTAGCAACCGTTCAAAGTTTATGACAGAACTTCCCAGAGTTACTTTATTTACAATCCGTTTTTGAAGTTCTCATGGCTGTACACACATGCCGTGGTCATGTGATCACATTTTGGATGCTTGGCAAGTGGCTTGCATTTGTGGTCATTTGCAGCATCCCATCAGTCATAGGACGGATTTTTCAGCATTTTTTGTCAGTTTCCAGTGTTTATCCAGCTGGTTTTGTGCCCAAGGCATGACTAGAACTCACAGTCTCCTGGTTTCTAGCCCAGATCCCTGACCACCAGAAGATGAGTTAGGTATCTAAAGTAGGGATGTGAGAGTAGTACCAGGGGAACCAAGAGCCTTGGTAGCACAGTGGTCTAAAGCACCCTGTTATTAACACAGCTGCCTGCAATTACTGCAGGTTCGAATCTTACCAGGCTCAAGGTTGACTCAGCCTTCCATCCTTTCTAAGGTAGGTTAAATTAGGACCCAGTTTGTGGGGGCAATAAGATGACTTTGTATGAATATACAAAAGTATGAAGGCTATTGCTTAACGCATTGTAAGCCGCCCTGAGTCTCCGGAGAAGGTTTTTTTAAAAAAAAAAAAACATATCCATGTCATCTTTGTTTCAAGGAGCAAAAGGTTTTTGCTGAGGTTTGCTTTGTAATCCAAGGAGTGGGGAGACCCAGAATAAGATCACAGATCAAGTCTACAAATGAAAGAATTAAAAAAAAAATAAATTTAAGCCACAGCCTACTTTCTAAGAACTTATATGAATATGCTTTGTCTACAGGAGATGTTTTTGTGGGCCCAAGTTGACGAGTACAAAAAAGCAACGTGCTATGTTTTCTATTTGTCTAATGAATAATTCATGACAGGTGCTTGTCTCCAAATGGGTATCTTATAGATTCAACTTTGTCCAGAAATTTTGTACACAAAGAAGATTCCAACGTACAGTACATGCAACAATCCACCCTCCAAAGTAATTTGTTAGAAAGGAAATTCTAGGCCTCCACGTTTTCAAATGAATACCAGGTCAATGTATTATATTCTTTGGGAAAACCTGTACAGAATAATGGTGCCCAAGAAAGACAGCATGATTTTCCTTTTCTCTTTTTTTTTTGCTCAGTTTATTAGTAACAGTAATGCAATTTCAGAAATGGACCATAATTGCTATATGTGTTTAATAAATTGCCTCCAGTTCCTCAGATTGAATTATTTTGAATCAATCCAGGCCTTTGTTCTAAAGGCCATTGAGTTACTTTAATTCATTGATTTCCATCTCCCGGTGGGTTGGTTTCATTTCATGCTGTACTGTAATAATAAGGGAAAGTCTCTTGAAAGGGATGTAGATTAAAGGGTTATCATTATGAGCAGTGAAGTAGATTCCAAATCAAACACTAACTGGAGGAGCTCCAGTCCTATATCAAATAAAGAATAGCAAGCGAATTAGAATAGAGTAGAATAGAATAGAATAGAATAGAATAGAATAGAATAGAATAGAATAGAATAGAATAGAATAGAATAGAATTTTTTATTGGCCAAGTGTGATTGGACACACAAGGAATTTGTCTTGGTGCATATGCTCTCAGTGTACATAAAAGAAAAGATGCGTTCATCAAGAATCATAAGGTACAACACTTAATGATAGTCATAGGGTACAATTAAGCAATCAGGAAACAATATCAATATAAATCGTAAGGATACAAGCAACAAAATTACAGTCATACAGTCATAAGTGGAAGGAGATGGGTGATGGGAACGATGAGAAGATTAGGAATCACGATCACTCCACGTACATATGGAAACATATGACTAGGTTTTTTCTTTCCCCAATTACTTGTATAAATTGGGAATTGTATTGTCCTGTATTTTTTGTTATGGATTGTACCAGTAGAGGCTAAACCAATTTTGTTGTATACATGATGTACAATGAAAATAAAGACTATTATCATTATTATTATTATTATTATTATTAAAAACACTGGAGGAAACATGCTGAATTAGACCAAGCAGCAGAGCTTCTAGCTAGCCCATTATTGTTCTCACTGAGCTCCCACTCTATCCAGGCAGGATTTCATGGGAGAACTTCCTGCATGTGCTTAGCTACCTTCTCTTCTCCTGACAACCTGCCTGGCTCTGCCTTTTGCAGCCAACCTACGATCTGGAACGAGCTCCCCCCGGAGATACGGAGGATCCCGGATCTGCACACCTTCCGCCGCGCGCTTAAAACGTTTTTATTTCATCAAGCTGGCCTGGCCTAAATCTTCTCCTTTTTAAAATTTTAAATTTTAAATTTTAAACACTAATTTTAATTTGTTTAATTATGGGATATTTTTAAAATTTAGCCAAATTGTTTAATCTGTTTTAATCTATTTTAAATTTTGTATTTCTGTGTTTTATCTTTTGGCTGTTCACCGCCCTGAGTCCTTCGGGAGTGTTGCAATATTTTTAGGATCAGACTCAATAAAGATAATAGGAGTTAGAGGTTTAAATATATTTCTCTTTAATCATAGTAGGCATTCTATATTCGCTGAATATTCAAGATAGAAGCAAAGCAAAAAGGTGAGGGTGGCTCCTTATATATACAAGGGGTGGAGCCAGAAATGGGAGTGGTAAATTATGAATACATTAAAGTCCAAAGAATAAGTTAACCCCTGATGTTCCATATATACATTATTTACACATTAGAGAACAAGGCATTTACATCTGACAAATCCCCCTCTAAATGCCGGTTCGTTATACAACACCAATTACATTCAGATTCAGGACAATATAATACATATAATTTAGAAGTTAAATATTTGTGTTGTTTAGAAGGCAAAGGCTTCGTTAATATGTCAGCTAATTGTTCAGAAGTGTCGCAGTGTATTGCTTTGATGAATCCATCTTGAGATAGTTGTCTCACGTGCTTAAATTTTATATCAATATGCCTGGACCTTTGTCCAATTGCATCGGATCTGGATATTTCAATGGCCGCTTTATTGTCTTCATGCATAATAAATGGTAAAGTAGGTTTTTTCCAAACATCTGTGATCAAATCGTTGAACCATACAAGGTTATTTGCAGCTTTGGACAAACAAACATATTCCGCTTCTGTGGTAGAAGTGGCTACCAGTTCTTGTTTACCAGTATACCAGTAAACTGGACAATCATTCAATAGAAAAACATAACCAGAGGTACTCTTTCTGCATGTTGTATCACCAGCCCAATCTGCATCAGCATAACAAGTAATTTTTGGTTCTTTGTCATTATTAGGTTCTAATACTAAACAAAAATCTAATGTACTTTTCAGATATCTTAAAATTCTTTTGACAGCTTCCCAATGATACATGGTTGGTTTGCTAACATATCTTGACAATAAATTGAGAGGTAATGCAATATCTGGCCTGGTCCAATTAGATATATAAAGGAGTGAACCTATAACTGATCTGTAAAATGTGTTGTCTTTAAACTCAGGGGAAGATTCATCAGTGTTTCTAAGAAAATCAGTTTGCATAGGGGTGTCACAGGTTTTGGCATTATTTAAGTTACACTTGTTTAGAAGTTCAATGATTTTATCTTTCTGAGTAAGTTTGAATCCCCTTCTAGTTTTGTTAATTTGTACACCAAGGTATTTATTCACTTTACTCAGGGATTTTAAGGAGAAATGTTCGTTTAACTTATTTACAAAGATTTCCCTGTTCTCTTTATGTTTTCCAATATATAAAATATCATCCACATAAATTAATACAAATTCAATATGATCATTACTCTTTTTTACAAAGAAACAGTTATCAGCAGTGGTGGCGTTGAAATCCATGGTCTTAAGTACCTTTACCAAGCAATCGTACCATCTTTTGCCAGATTGCTTTAATCCGTACAGACTCTTATTTAATAACCAAATTTCGTTCTTATTAGTGTATTGGCTGTGTGGTGCTCTTACATATATTTCCTTATCTAATTTTGCGTGTAAATACGCAGTCTGTATGTCATATTGAAATACGTCCAGATTGAGTGCAGATGCTATTACAAGAGCTGTTTTGACACTCTCTGTTCTCACTGTGGGTGAATACGTGTCAGTATAGTCTTCTGGATATTTCTGTGCATAACCTTGTGCAACTAGTCTAGCCTTGTATAAGGTATTGCCTCCTTCTAAGTTCTTAATTTTATAAATCCACCTGGTACCTATAATTGTTTTATCCTTAGGTGCGATCGCAGGTGTGAATACATTTAATCCTTGCAAACTTTCCATCTCTTTTTCCATAGCTAGTTCCCATTTTTCTCTTTCTTCACGGGGAAGTTTCAATACTTCCTCATATGTGTTAGGTGTTATTTGTTCTCCATCCATATGCATTATGTAATCTCTGTATTTATTTGGTATTTGGTTTCTATTGTTTCTAATAGATCTTCCAGGCTTGCTATGATTGTCATGTAAATATCTAGCTTCCTTTTTTGTTAATGTGTCTGTCTTTATTTTATGCTGACTATTTGTCCAAGTTTTGGTTTTGTTCTTATTTTTGTTAGTATTTTGATTTTCTGTTGTTTCTTCCTCGCAAGATATCGTATCTTTGCATTTATTTGGGAATATTTCATTAAGGTGTAATTTAGACCAATTGGCCTGCTCATGGAACACAGCTGTTCTGGATACTATAAATTTGTTATTATTATCAATGAATCTGTACCCTTTGGTTCCAGTTTCGTATCCCATGAATCTTAATCTTCTGGATACGTTTTCTCCCTTTCTCCTCAACTGTTTAGGTATGTGTACGTCTGCAGTGACTCCAAATATGTGCATGTGTGCTAATTTAGGTTTCCTATTGTACATCACCTCATATGGTGTCTTATTCACAATACTGGACCAGGTTCTATTTTGAGTGTAATTTGAATAATGTAAGGCTTCTGACCAAAATTGTTTGCCTAAACCAGCATCCTCTAATGTGCATCTAATCATGGTTTGTAGTGTGGAATTCTTTCTCTCTACAATTCCATTTTGAAATGCAGAAAATGGATTGGACGTGAAATGTAGCATTCCTCTATCCTTTAACCATTGGGAGAATTCTTTAGACATGAATTCACATCCCCTATCTGTCATAATTTGTTTTATTCTGATATTATGTTGTGTTTCTATGCGTTTGTAGAATTCCTTAAATTTCTGAAATGTTTCATCCTTGTGCTTTAATGTGTAAACAAAACCATAGCGACTGTAATCATCCACTATTGTTAGAAAGTAACGTTTTCTATAGATAATTGATGGAGTTAATGGACCAACTAAGTCCATATGTACTAAATCAAAAATATTGTTAGTTGATCTGTTAGATTTTTTTGGTCTGGGACTTGTTTTTAGTTTGGTGGATTTACATACTGAGCATTCCAAATAATTTTCACAATTTTTTATTTTGACACCTTCTGCGTGTTCAGTCATTTTTTGTACTACAGGAAAGCTTGCATGTCCTAACTTCCTATGTAGGATGTGAGCACACTCATCATGAATTGGTTTACCTATTTTTGGTTTCTTCTCATTGTGTGTATTTTTGTGATCATGAGTTATTTTACATTCATCATTGTCACTGTTACTGACATTTTCATCATCTGCTTCACTACAACCTTCCATATTTGAATCAATGTTATGTAACCATCTTTCTTTAGTTATCAGATAGGGTAGACCTCCTTTTATCATCACAGTGCCTACATTTGTTTTGTTCTTCTCTATAGTTGCTTTCCCCTTTGAGAAAACTATATTGATGTCAGATTCTCTGCTTAGTTTTATAGCACTCAGTATGTTGTGAGGTATTTCTGGAATTAATAATACCCCCTCTATTTTCCCTAAACCAGGCAAGGTCACATTTCCTCTGCCTAATACTTGAACTTTTTCTTGATTAGCTACCTTTATCACAAACTTATCTTCTTTAAATGAAGATAATATACTTTTGTTGTTAGTGGTGTGGTTTGTTGCACCAGAATCAATAAGCCAATTATTGTTCTCATCTTGTTGTGTTCTGGTGCTGTCTTGTTTATTTAGTCCATTTAGTGACCCAGATTTTCTCTCTTTTGAATTTTCTCTACCCCCTCTACTTTCTCTGTAATTTGGTGGACTTCTATATTTGTGTCTATCTGTGGAGGACTGTCTGTAATTATATTTGCTCCTATATTCTGGCCTATGTCTCTCTCTTGAGACTTTGGGGCAGTCTCTTCTACTGTGTTCCCTGGATCCACAATTGTGGCATCTAAAGGCCTCATTATATTTATCTTGAAAGACTACTTTCCTAAAAGGTTTGTGTTCTGTTTGGTTACTGGAACGATTTTTTCTTGAATTGTCTTCTGCTATCAATTTGTTAGATAGACTTTCTATGGATAAATATCCCAAATTAATGGTATCTAAGTGTGACATAAAGCTATCCCATGATGGGTCAAGTGAATTGATAATAACACTTTTCATTGTTTGATCTGAGATCACTTCCCCCCTTAATTGCAGCTCAGCTCTTATTTTGTTTAGATTTATCAAATGCTCACTTATAGAAACCCCTGGTTTCACTCTAGAAGAAAAGAAATCCTTAGACATTCTTGTAGTTGTAGCTACGCTATCGCTGTGAAATAGATTAAACATGCATTGAATTATTTCTGATACAGTTAGGTTTGGTTTGATGCTATGATACATTGCAGGAGACACGCTAGATATTATTATGAAAAATGCTCTATGATGTAAACAATCTATATTTAAAGTCCAAGGTCTTCTTGGAGGACTAGTTATAAAGAATAGTAAATTTTCTTTCATAAAAACAACCTGAAGCTGTTGATACCACTCTTGTAAATTAATGCCATCAACTCTAAGTTTTGGGAAGTCACTGGGTAAGTTCCCCACATTATTTTGTCCATTACTTACAACCTGAGGCAGTCCGTGGTCTCTCAAGTGCAGGAAATTACAGAACGGCATTGGGATGCTTGCAACGAGTCTGCGCGGTTCTCTGGCCAGTTCAAGTCTTTCGGGGCCGTCTGCGTAGTTTTGCACATGCGCGTTGCTCATTTCTTCCTTGGCGTCGTCGTGGAAGGTTCTCTGCATTTCAGCTCTCTCGATTCGCTCCTCTTCAGATGAGTCGGTCTCTGGCTCGGTTTTTGGGGTTCTGATGGTGGCGACGGTTCTTTTCTTTCTTTTGTGTGCGTTGGCACTCGATCCTGTCTGCGGTGTAGGACGGAATCGGCATGGCTCTCTGGGCTCGGGTGTCGTCGCTTTCGAAGTCAGAATGGGAGCGTGCAGGTCTTGAGTTGTTGGTTTGATTTCTTGCTTCTTCGTTGATGTCTTGGAAATTTTTAATCTTGGCCCAAAAGCAGCAAAAAGCGTTTTCATTGCTGACTTTACTTGAGATTTTGTTAAATCGTCTTCACTTTCTGATTTTGTTTCATCTGAAGAGTTTGAGACTTCTTTTTCACTTTCTTCGTCTGATAGCGTTTTTCGCGCCAGAAATTTTGAACTGAGCGTTTTGATTGGCTCTGCTTCACTCTCTTTTGAAGTTCGTTGAAACCAAGATGGCTGCCATTCAAAATTTCGCGCGGGATCATATCTTTTCTTTTTTACAACGATTTTCTCAGTAGTCATTTCACTCACAGTTTTTTGATCTTTGGGTTTTTCTTTAATGACGTTTTTCTCTCTCGCTGCTCCGCTGTTCCTCAGCATCTCCTGGAGGTCCGCGATGAGGCTTTCATCATTTTTCTGGCTTTTTAATATCTTTAATATCTCTGACCTGAGTTCGTTATTTTCTATTTTGATTTCTTCCTGGTCATTATTTTCACTCATCAGTTCTTCTTCTTCAGTGGTGTATTCTTCGGATTCTCTCGAAATCGCGTTAGTGGATTCGTTGATCATCTCTTGATCAGTTTCTATTTCTTTGCCGTAGGCCCTGGTGTTGGGCCTATCTTTCTTGGACATTTTTAATTACTTATTGAGTCAATTAACCATCCTCTGCTACCAGCTTGTTGCAATATTTTTAGGATCAGACTCAATAAAGATAATAGGAGTTAGAGGTTTAAATATATTTCTCTTTAATCATAGTAGGCATTCTATATTCGCTGAATATTCAAGATAGAAGCAAAGCAAAAAGGTGAGGGTGGCTCCTTATATATACAAGGGGTGGAGCCAGAAATGGGAGTGGTAAATTATGAATACATTAAAGTCCAAAGAATAAGTTAACCCCTGATGTTCCATATATACATTATTTACACATTAGAGAACAAGGCATTTACATCTGACAGGGAGAAGGGCGGTATAGAAATTTAATAAAATAAATAAAATAAAATAATTGGAAAAGAGGGGCCTTCAGCACAACTGCAGTTCTCTGAGGGGATGAACAGCCAGAATGGCCTGCAAAAGCAAAGGAAAACAAGCCCCGTGATTGGTTTAGAAGTAATGTCTGGGCTTTATCTTAAGCAGGGTAATTGCATCAGGTGCTTTATCTCTAAGTGCTTCCCTTCTTGTCTCCCTCCTCCGAAGAAAAGAATGAAAACAAAGCCCTCTCTCTTTCATTTTTACTGGGACCCCCTTTTCACCAGCCTCAATTACGAGTACAGTAGCCGAATTTAACAGGCTCAGTTAGGCTATCTCTGCAGAGCAGGTGAACAGAGGGATCAACTAGCCATTGTTTGGTCAAGTTCAGGACAAGATCTGTGTTTAAGGAGCCTGGTGCTTTGCTGCTGCTGGGATCGACCAAGCCAGCCTGCCCAAATTGCTCCTTTTCATATGCTTGGGATTGCAACCTGCAGGGTACCAGGTTATGCAAAGTAAGGTTAGCCTGCATTCTCTAATTAATTAATTAATTCTCTTATCTACATGGGGCTCCCCTTGAAGAGCACTCGGAGGCTCCAACTGGTCCAGAATGTGGCCGCGCGGGTGGTTATGGGCGCAACTCGTTGTGCCCACGTGACACCTCTCCTGCGCAAGCTGCACTGGCTCCCAGTGGTCTTCCGGGTGCGATTCAAGGTGTTGGTTACCACCTTTAAAGCGCTCCATGGCATAGGACCCGGGTACCTTCGAGACCGTCTTCTGCCACCAATAGCCTCCCACCGGCCAGTCTGCTTCCAGTGAGAGGGTCTCCTCAGGGTGCCATCGGCCAAGTTATGTCGGCTGGTGACACCCAGGGGGAGGGCCTTCTCTGTGGGAGCCCCAGCCCTGTGGAATGAACTGCCCCCGGAAATACATAAGATCTCCGACCTCCGGGTGTTTCGCTGCGCACTGAAGACCCTGTTGTTCCGCCAGGCCGGGCTATCAACATAATAATTTTAAATTGGGGTATTTTAAATTTCTGGGGTTTTAAATTGAGCCAAATCTATTTAATCATTTTAAATTTTTAATCGTTGTTTTGTCTTGTGTTTTTAAATAGGCTGTACACCGCCCTGAGTCCTTCGGGAGAAGGGCGGTATAGAAATAAAATTATTATTATTATTATTAATTAATTAAAATGTTTGTTACATTTTTATTCCTCATTTCCATCAGGAGTTCATGGTCGAATAACCCTTCCTCTTCATATCAATCCTGTCAGGTGGCTGAGAGATGGTGACTGGCCAAAAATCAGAGTTTCTGTGGCTGATGGCAGATTTCATGTTGGGCCTGTTGTAAAGTCCCACAAGACAAGGATTCTAACCCACATGGAGCTGCCGGATATGCCCCCAGATGACATACAGTGCAAGCTGCAAAGCAATGCTGATGTTGCATGTGCTTGAAACCAGGGGTGGGCTTCAAAAATCTTAGCCCGGTTGCTGGGTGGGCGTGGCCATGGTGGGCGTGGCCTAGTCAGCCTCCCGCACCATGGCAGGGGGGTGTTTTTGCCCTCCCCGGGCTCCGGAGGCTTTCCTCAAGCCTCCAGGAGGGCAAAAATGGCCTCCCCAGGCTCCGGAGGTCCATTTTTCCAGTAGGCCCATTTTTCACTCTCCCCAAGCCTCTGCGCGCACCCTGCACTTACCTGCATCTAAAACGGGCCATGTGGGGACTCATGGGAGGGGTAGGATGGCCGGGGCCAGCCAGGAGTGGGATTTGGGGGTTCTCTGAACTGCACAGAATTTTAGCTAGAGGTTCTCCTGAACCCCTGCTAACCCCCCAGCAGCCCAGCTCTGCTTGAAACAAATATGTGCTTTGCTCCTTCCCACCAATAAAAATGCTTGCATTTTTCCCTCTGTTTTAGCCAAAGAGAATGTATATTGCGGAGTCCTCTGACCTTGGTTGGGTTTTTTTTGCAGACATTTCATTACCAAACTAGGTAACATCATCAGTTCTCCATGTGTATTCCTCTCTGATTTCCCTGTTGTTGTTGTTTTACCAGTCACACTATTTCCTTCCAGTTCACATTTCACTTTTGCAAGGAGATCTTCCCTTTAGCTATACCAGTGTCCGTGGTGTTTTTCCTCTTCCCCCAACAAATGTCTTGCTGTATGAATGATCTGCCATGCCATCATTGGTAGAGATGTTATTCATCTGGTGGTCAAGTGCTGAGATCTGTCCATCTACTACAGGCCATATCATGCTGCTGTTAGCATGGTGCTGTCTTCCCTTTGGTCTTGAACAACGTTTTACAGGGCTATTCTATTCTTGTCACTGGGAAAGAAGAACTCTTTCTTTTCTTTTTTTTCCCCAATTTTTATTTATAAGTACAAACTAAACAGAACAATGAAACGTACAAAACATAAAAACATATAAACATCCATTTCAATACATGTCCAGTTTGTCGCAACTGTAATATACATTTCTCTTTATATTTTGACTCTTCCTTATTTGGTCATTCCCTTTTGTCTATCTACTATTGATCTTTGTTGACCTATGTCTGTTCTTTGTTTCCATCATATTATATTTGGTCATTTTGTTTACTTCCTAGTGCTTCATCTCTTTCCTATCTTTCAACCAACTATACCACTTTTTCCATACTAAGTAAAAGTCATGTGAAAGAAGAACTCTTTCAAACTGTTTCTTCCCCATCCCAAAAGTTATCTCCTCCCATCTGTCCTGTCTCTCCTGCCTGATCCATCAATAGATCCCTGGATTGCCAAAGCTGGACAGGATGGCAAGAAAAGCTAAGAGAGCTGACACATTCCTTGCCAGGTCTCTTGTCTACTACATGGTGCTGAACTGTGTGATTTAAGACTCAATGGTTAAAGGTTCAGCAGCCTGCCCTTTGCCTCACAACTGACACCAAAGCTTCAACTTTTGGAGGGGATACTTTAAAGCAGGAGTCTCCAACCTTGGCAACTTAAGACTTGTGGACTTCAGCTCCCAGAATTCCTCAGGCAGCGCACGCTGGCTGAGGAATTCTGGGAGTTGAAGTCCATACGTCATAAAGTTGCCAAGGTTGGAGACCCCCTGCTTTAAAGCAGGCAGCTGGGTTGATCTGGCTGCCCGGTAAACAGGGAGAATTCCCTCCCGTTTTGCTTCACAAATCTCAAGGGTTGCAGAGCCTCCTTTAAAAAAGGGTTTAGTTTTTTTTTTAAAAAAAGAGAGCTAAACTCGTGTTTAAGAACTGTTTTAAAAGCAGCTGGCAGTCTAGAGAGCAGTTGCAAGGTGGCGTGAAGAGTTATTCCAGTTTATCAGGCAGCTTCACTCTGCAGCCTAGTCCAGCACACAAATACGGCTAGTCCTCGACTTACAACAGTTCATTTAGTGACCGTTCAAAGTTACAACGGCACTGAAAAAGTGGCTTATGACTATTTTTCACACTTACGACCATTGCCGCATCCCTGTGATCATGTGATTTACATGCTTGACAATTGGTTCATATTTATGACGGTTTCAGTGTCCCGGGGTCATGTGATCACCTTTTGCGATCTTCTGACAAGCAAAGTCAATGGGGAACATAGATTCACTTAACAACCATGTTTCTAATTTAACAACTGCGGTGATTCATTGAACAACTGTGGCAAGAAAAGTTGTAAAATCGGGCAAAACCCACTTAACAAATTTCTCACAACAACATACATGTTGGGCTCAGTTGTGGTCATAAGTTGAGGACTATCTGTACAGGCACTGCAACTGATCCCCTGGGCAATTTGAGGCTGCCCCAGAAAGTGACGGATAGCTGTGTAGTATTGGTAGCTACAAGTTAAGACTTGGTAGCTACAAGTTAAGACTTTCCATTTCACCTTGCAACTGCCACTCCTTCAACTTTTGGCAGGTGCTACTTGTAAACAAAAGTTTACTGCTATTCTGTAGTAGCAATATTCCAGAATAGCACTAAACCCATGTTCAAAAGGAGCCCAATTGCCTGTTAATATCAAAAACAGGAGAATGCAAATTAATGTGAGAATGCCCAAAAAGAAACCTACATGTTGTTTACATGTTGTAGCTGTTGCCCAGATATGTCCCAAAATATATCTTGTACCATGTGTTATACTGTATGTCTAACAAAGATTGTTATATAAAGAACAGTTGCTGGAATTGGGTATGTCTAGTTTAATGAAAAGAAGGACTAGGGGTGATATAATAGCAGTGTTCCGATATCTAAGGGGTTGCCACAAAGAAGAGGGAGTCAAGCTATCCTCCAAAGCACCTGAGGGCAGGACAAGAAACAATGGATGGAAACTAATCAAGGAGAGAAGCAACCTAGAACTAAGGAGAAATTTACTGAAGTTGGAACAATTAATCAATGGAACAGTTTGCCTCCAAAAGTTGTGAATGCTCCAACCCTGGAGGTTTTAAGAAGAGATTGGACAACCATTTGTCTGAAATAGTTTAGGGTTTCCTGCCTAAGCAGGGGGGTGGACTAGAAGACCTCTAAGGTCCCTTCCAACTCTGTTATTCTATTCTATTGTATGTTTGCAAAGCAAAATATGTGTAGGAAAAGTATGCAAGTTGATACAATGAGCAGAATTTAGCAAGCCAGAGGATTTAGTTTATTCTAAAAGAGAAGCAAGTTATCAGTCAATCTATGCTATTGTAAGGAAAAGCTAAGGGCTTTTCCTTATACTAGCATATTATCAGTCCCAAATAGGAGGAATTTCTTTATTTGTAGAAGTGAGTCCCATAAGGATAAGAAGCTAAATAAAAAGCAAACCCTCGTTTGATGGTATTGTTCCCTCAGTTAGAAAAAATAAAAACTCATTTTGCTTATACCTCATTGCCAATCAAGTATACGTGGTTAACTCAACCCAGGTGCCTTTAGCCACTGTTTTCTTAAACACTGAAGCAGTGTTGTGAAGGCACAATGAAAGCTTTTTCCCAGTAGCCCTTTCATCATGAAAGGAACACACCCTACTATTAAATCTGTCATTGAGAGACATGGCCGTTATCAATACACCAATTCAGATTCTAGAATGCCTAATAGCCAGATGCTGGAAGCAAACAAATAAATTGGCCATCTTCATTCTGCTAACAGTTTCTAGCACACAACTTTGGGAGCCAAATAGCAATTTCCCATGATTCAGCAGGACAATGCTTATGTCCTCAGTATATTGATTCTATGGACAAGGAACAACCAAGTGTCACAGTATTTTTTTTTAATGTCTTTGTTTGGTGCTCTTCTGTGACCTGCACTTATTTGTTTGCAGAACAGAACAGAACAGAACAGAACAGAACAGAACAGGCCATTTCAGCCACTGAATCGGGTCTCTGGATTAAACAAATGACTATCCAGTCCCTTCATGAAGCATCACTTTTCCAATCAAATTATTGTTTGGGAGATTCCTAATGTCTTTCCCAAATGCCAAAGTGGAATCTGACTTCTTATAATAAGAACATTACTCCATTCTTGCATTCAAAGTCAGTAGATGGGACTTGTTGATCTTGCTGCTCCTTTTAAATGCTGCTCCTTCTCAGATACTGCTATTTTCCTGTATGTTCTGTTCTCACAGTTGAACGTGTCTAGTTTTCTCACTTTTTCCTCCTAGACTAAATTTTCAGTCAGCTGATTAACTTTCTCCAGTTTGTTTGCATCGAACATTAAACTGCAACACCTAACTAGACATAGTGCTTGAATTGAGATCTGACCAAGACAGAATCAGGTGATTTTTCATAGTCTAGTTTTATCTTCATGACAAAAGGCAAAACTGTAAGCATCTAATCTTGGGGGTTGTTTTTTCTAAAAAAAAAAAAACCACAAAACTGACTTTGGTGTAGAATACAAAATGGACAATTCTGTTTGAGTGTGTCTAGCAACCTTCTCCAAGCTCCCCATATCTGTTTGCCTCTACTATATTCAGACTGCCTTTTTTTTTTTTTTTTTTAGAAATCCCAGTTAAGGATTATCTCATGGCCTTCTAAAAAAAGGACTTGATGACATCATAGGAGTTGTAAATAATTTGAACAACTAGTTCCTAACACCAAAAACCTTACAGTCCACTTTTGCCACAGGCAAAGTGAACAATGAGGAGAGGGAAAGAAGAAATTATAGAACCAGGGATCCAAACTCAGAGATGCTTGTTTTGTAAACCTTGCCTGTTGAATTGAGGATAAGGCTAAGGCAAGAGTGGGCAAGCTAAGTCCTAGGTCACATGTGCGTATTGCTGATAACTGGCAAAATAATTCCTCATTGTGCTGAGATAAGAAACACTTCAAAATAGTAAGCTTAGCACAGAACATTTCCACAAAAAGTTTCTTCATGGACTATTCTGGAACTTTTTGTTCCTAAAATGACAGCGGTGCCGGGGAGCTGAAATTATATATTTCTGGCTCTGCTGTGATGTGGTTGAAGCTGCTATAAAGGTAGGTGTTATTTGTTGCTTTGAGATGCTGTGTCTCTATGGGCAAGAACTCCTGCCTCATTCCTCTTTCAGACGCTAAGCTTCAGGTCCTGCAAGGGAAATGCTAAGTATGACAGTTTTACAGCTTCCTCTCAGGAACCCAAAAGAACGAAGTGTTATACCAAGGGATCATATTTTTTTGGTCTCTCTCTTTTCTTCCTTTCTGCTTCTTTCCATTTTCGGTGGAATGAGATGGGGGGGTGTTTTCTGTAGCACTTTCTCCCATTCAGGGCAGGGGAGAATCAGCTGAAGCTCTGAAAGATGTCTACAGGATCCAACCTTTGCATCAAAATTAGGAAACTTGTCACATTGTCACAGCATAATCTTTGATGTCCACACAACATTCCAATATTCATTCAAAGGGGATAGAGTTACAATTGTATTGGCACAATGTTCTTTTGCCACTTCCCCCCTTCGTCCCCCTCCCCGTGGATACCACCAAACAGAAATGAAGATGGACACAGATCTCCTTCGATGTGCTTCTGAGGATTGGAAGAATAGAAACAGTGTCAGTGTATAAATAATTGTTTTAAAAAGGAAAACCTGAACACTCCTCCGTAATCAGGGATGGCCTGCTGGGGGTTTGCAGGGGTTCGGGAGAACCTCTAGCTAAGATTCTGTGCAGTTTGAAGAACCCCCAAATCCTACTCCTGGCTGGCCCCATCGACCCCTCCCAGGAGTCCCCATGCAGCCCGTTTTGGATGCAGGTAAGTGCAGGGCGCGCGTGGAGGCTCGGGGGCGGGTGAAAAATGGGCCTACCAGAAGTTCGGGAAGGCCGGAAACGGGCCTGTGTCCAGAGGGCCTCCGGAGCCTGGGGAGGCTGTTTTCGCCCTCCCAGAGGCTCGAGGAAAGTCTCCAGAGCCTGGGGAGGGCAAAAACATCCCCCCCTCCATGGTGCAGGAGGCCGACTAGACCACACCCACCCAGCAACCGGGCAGAGAACCCCTTGCTAAAATTTTTGAAGCCCACCCTGTCTTTAATGCTGGGGAGGGGAAGGGGGAACAAGAACCTGGTCCCATGTAGCATCATTGTCCTACCTTTCATGGCTTTTGAAGCCCCCCCCCCACCCTCCAATGCCAAGAGCAATTCCACCTGTCCAGTGCTGTTCAAGTAAATTAAATCTTCATAAGCAAACATGAATTGCAGTCAATACTTCTGGAGAGCAAGCTCAGGGAAGGTGGCTCTAAGACTTTGGGAAGCATCTATAGCCACTCAGGACATCAAGAGGGAACCTGTTGTGAGGAGCGATAAGGGTGAACTGAAAACCTCTCTCCCTGCTTTGCACTTACTAGGATTCTGAGAAAGAGTGGCTATAGATGTTTCTTCCTCCCTTCAAACAACTGAAATGAATTAGCTCTTCTATTTCTAGATCCCACCAGTCAAGACATTGCCTTCCCCTATTCCACAAGCCGAGCCTTGTGTTACTATATTCAAAAATGGGAAGTGCTAATTATGGTCTGGGCTGCACAACAGCGACCATCTGCCAAGCAGCCACAGGAAGATAAATGCAGATTGTTGGGAGGGAGGTATTCACTCACTTGTGGGTGGCAGTGCAAAACTCAGGATTTGTGGTCCCAAACTGCCCCAGATTTTGCTATAGGGTGTGAAGGATTGCATAAGTGGTTTTTGGATTATTATTTAGGCATTCTGGTTGGATGCATCAATACATACTTAGCTAACGGGAGTATAAAACTCACAATTTACAGCACAAAACCCTGGCGGAGATGTTGGAAAGATAACTGAGTTGTTTTTGGTTTGTGTGTGTGTGTGTGTGTGTGTGTTTTAATTCTGGGGTTCAGAAAGCCAGCTTCTCCAATGTACTATTGGGTGGCCCTAGGCAATGGCCAAGCCACTCTTGTTTCTATTTCAGTATTAAACTAGTTAAGAGATATGTTGCAGAGAGGAGCAGGCTCCAGGAAGCTCCGTAGGCATGCTCCACAAATTAGTTGGTTAGTTCTTTATTAATACTATTTGTAGCCTGCCCCAGTCATGACATTCTTGTTGGCATGCAACAAAGCAGGAAAAAAGAAGAAAAGAGAATATCTCGAGTCAGAACAAAACAACCCTGCAAAATGGAATGACCACAAACATTCAGCTATGGCCAAAGACCGGTAGATTAAAACTCCAGGAAGGAAAAGGAAGTGGGTTTTAGAACACAGGGGCCACAGCAGAAAAGGCCTACCACCAAACCCAAATTCTTCCCTGCAGGGGAGACCTCACCTAACAAAAAATACAGTGTCAATCCAGATTTCCCTTTTTATTCCTTACAGCACTCTTAATCATTCTTCTTTTAAAAAGAAAAATCTGTTCTGATTTTCACCAAAAAAAATCCAATCTTTTTTGGCCACTGGATTAAAACATGAGCCAATCTATGCAAGTATATGACTTCACTTTCTACTTATAATTGCAACAGGGAAAATACACTTGTCCTGTTAGAAACTGATTGATCAGTTGCTGATTCCATTCATCATCTTTATCTACACATCTTTATTTCTTGGGCCTTCTTAGAATCTTTGTCAGTGGTGAAATTCAATTTTTTTTACTACCAGTTTTGTGGGCATGGTGTGACTTGGTGGGGGTGGCTTGGTGAGCGTGGCAGAGGAAGGATACTGCAAAATCCTCATTCCCTCCCCACTCCTGGGGGAAGGACATTGCAAAATCCCCATTCCCTCCCCACTCAGGCCAGCCAGAGGTGGTATTTGCCAGTTCTCCAAACTACTCAAAATTTCCGCTACCGGTTCTCCAGAACCTATCAGAACCTGCTGAATTTCACCCCTGATCTTTGTGTCTCAGCATTACAGTGGATCACCATCATAGATGACACCAGCCAGAGCATAGAGAAACTCAAAGAAGACACCGCGTGAAGATATGGAGAGAGCTGGCCCATAGAATTGCCAACAGTCAGACACAACTAAACGAATAACATCATCTCTATTGCAGTGGATATTTTTGCTGTGCATGATGACATCTGCATTTCTGGTAGGAAGTTATGGGAATCATATTAATTCATTATGCCTCCTTCTCCTTTAGTGAACATTTTACAGCCCAGAACAGAGGAGAAATGGGGCCAGTCAAAATGCAGCTTATCAAACACCTCTATTATTATTTATTCTGACTGATGATAATAAGAATCACTATTTAACTTCTTCGACAGACACCTGCATCCGCTCCCTTCTCTTTCCTTTCTTCCACATTCCTTATTTCTTTTGTTATTGTATCTTTTAGTTTGCAAGCTTATTTAAGGGTTCAACTGATTTAATTGAAAGAGACAGTTCAAATCAGTGATCCGGTGTTTTTCCTTTTTAATTCAAACTATTAATAAAACATAACAGAAATAGTTTTGCTTCCAGACAAGCTGTACAAGTATGATTTCCTACTGCTAATTGCTGTGCATACCAATGTCAACAGTTTCTCTTCCCCTTCAGGAAAATACAGGATTTCAAAAATACAAGTCCACTGATGTGCTTATTTTTTTGTGGAATGAATGTTCACAACAGAAAAATACTGAATATTTACTTTTTGACAGCATATTTTGGGAAGCAACCCAATGCCATTTTAGCATTGTAACAAAACATTATGTGCACCATAAAACACCAACCTTTTAATCCCAATATTACAAGAATCACCAAAGTCATTTAGTCCAGCGTTTCATTTCTCACAGTAGCCAGCAAAATGCTTCTAGGGTGCTCACAAGTTGAGATGGAGACATATTCCCTCTTATCATTGGTCCCCTGCAATTAGCAAGTTGCTCTCAATCCTAAAATCATATTTAGACTTCAAAACAAGTAGCCTTTACGGATCTTTTAAAGACATCCAAGTTAATGGCCATCACCATGTCATGGGGTAATGGATTCACAGGTTAATTATGCATTGTATGAACAGGTTTCCAGGACCTACTCTGAGTTACGATTCTTGTTAAATCAACTAGAAATTATATATGTAATCTATATCTATATCTATATCTATGACAAGTTGCTAAACAACTCTACAAACACAGGATCTCAAATGTAGGAAGTTATCCAAATAGGGTTAATAAACAGCGGGGAAGGGGATGGAAGAGGAGAGGAGAGGAGAGGAGAGAGAGGAGAGGAGAGTTCAGTAGAATAGTTGGAGTTTCTTAAAGCTACATTAAGAGAAGCTGAACAAGAATGTATTTCATAGATTAGATACCACCAAGTCTAAGAGGTAATTCCTGTAATTAACAAGAAGTGTTAAAAATTGTTCAGTTTAGCTATGTATTGCCCAAACTAACAAAAGAGAAAATTTAAGTTGCAACAAGCCACCATAGGAAACACTTGGAGAAAGGGGCAATAGTGGAATTAAAAGACTACTAAAGTGAGCCAACTTCATTCTGAATGAATGAAGCAGAATTTGTCTGTGGAATTCTTCATGAGACAGGGTAGAGTTCATCAAAAGGAGACTAGAATCCAGCAAAACATTCTGAGGGATTAGGTGCTCAGCTGTAACAAATGTAAAAGACTTCTCATTAAAAGCTGTTCATTACAAGGAATATATCTTGAAAGTTGTCGATTGCCCCATATGGGCGACTGAGTTATTTATTCCTGCTGAGTAAACTGAGACTGCTCCAGAAATATAAGGCAGCCAAGTTCCAGAAACTGAGTTCAGTGACCGAGAACATATAGGAGTTTAGCACAAACATTTAAAGCAGAGTTTCTAATAAATTTCCCCCTTGTTGATTTTATACTCAGCTAATCTGAGAAAGAAACAAGAAAAAAAAAAGTAAAGGCCTTCTACTGTGACCAATGTAATGCCCTTTTTAAGTAGACATTTTGTTGGCGGCATTGGTGAAAAAAATGGTTAAAGATAAATTATGGAGTTATAAAATGGCAAGCTTTGCTGAAAGGAATCAACACTCCTTCTGCAAATGCAAATTCACTTTCAATGTTGATGTGTGTGTCAGATTGTATGTCGTAGATGATTGGTTGTTATGTAGTATCTTAACATTGCTTTTTATTTTAGGCCAGTGTTGTCAAATTCAATTACATTGAGGGCCGCATCATGGTTGTGTGTGACCTGGGGGGGGTGGCCAGGGTGCAGGGGTGAAATGCTCCCGGTTCGGACCAGATCACCCGATCCGGTAGCGATGGAGGCGGGTGGTTAGGAGAACCAGTAGCAAAAATCCCTCCCCCTCCCCATGCCCAGCTGAGCTGCACAATCATCAGAGGCTTTTTTTTTTATTTTTAAAAGCATTTTTTTCTACAACCTCTTCGGCTGAAAAAATGCTTTTAAAAGTAAAAAAAAAAGCCTCTGATGATTGTGAGGCTCAGCTGGGATCATCAGAGGCTTTTAAAAACATTTTTTCTACAACCTCTTCAGCCAAAGAGGTTGTAGAAGAAAATGCTTTTAAAAGTTAAAAAAAAAAAGTTGGCCACGCCCACCCAGTCATATTACCCACCCACCCCCACCAAGCCACACCCACAGAATTGGTAGTAACAAATTTTACATTTCACCACTGCCAGGGTGGGCATGGCCAGCTCAATATCACTTGTGTTGGGGGCGCCTGTGGTGGCCCGAGCGCTCTGCCAATGAAAATGGAGCTCAGGAGAGCCGCACGCGGCCCTCCTAAGCTCCGTTTTTACTGGCAGAGGCACCATGGACCAGTCCTTTGCTGTTTCCAGGGCGGCCCCGCAGGCCAGATCTAAGCACCCTGTGGGCCGGATCTGGCCCCTGGGCCTTGAGTTTGACAACCCTGTTTTAGGCGACTAGACTAGACTAGACTGAGTTGGAAGGGACCTTGGAGGTCTTCTAGTCCAACCCCCTGCTTAGGCAGGAAACTCTACACCATTTTAGACAAATGGCTATCCAATCTCTTCTTAAAAACTTCCAGTGTTGGAGCATTTACAACTTCTGGAGGCAAGTTGTTCCACTCCATAAAAAGCTTAATGTTGCTTTTTCTTCCTCCTATGCTGTCCGATTGTATTGATCGATTACTGAAATGTATTAATCAAATGGGCTGATTTTTCAGGTGTTAAACATAGCCTCACCTACCCATTTTTAGCGTTTGTTGTCTTCATGTTAACAAAGCTCTACCTTTCCGAGTAATGGCTTTTGTTCATTTTGATGAGAAAAAATGGAGGGGTATGTGGGGGGGAGGTGATTTTTAAGACAGTGAACTACAGAACATCTGTCTGTTGTGACTCTTTGGCTCCACCTCTTTGTTGGGCCCCACTAAGCACCAGCAGCAATGATAGGCATGTTGTTGGTTCCTGTGGGAACAGAATGCTGGACCACATAGGGTTTCATCTATTCCAAAAGGGCACTTCTCATATTCTTAGGTTTTAATGTGGCCACTTGAAGCAACTCAGCTTTAAGAACTCATCTCCCTTTTTAGCCAGGAAATGACATCCTAATGATACACTTAACACTCCCCAGCTATTTGACCTGCCCTACTAATGCATTTGGAAAGGAGGTTAATTAATGGGGGAGAGCTATGTCCTTAAGCTTAATTTTTCCAACAGCTTGTCTCATAAAAGGGGAGGGGGAATCAGGCAAGCAATTAAGTTACACAAATAGTGAGCTTGGCTGAACTGCAGCTGATATTTGTCATGTCAAAGAATAGCTAAACACAGAAGCAATGAAAAGATTGTTCCTGCTGACTGACCACCGTGGAGGAGGTCCGATGGGAATAGAGACGAATCACTTTCTACTCAAAGATTAGTGAGGAACTCAGTTTCACTCCATTTTGCTAGGAATCTCACACACACAGTTGCTAGCTACAGGTACTTCTGGAAGAAAATTAGTTGGAATATTCTTTTGAAGGTCTTGGTCATTAATTCCTGTGAATTCTTTCTCTCCAATGAAAGAATTAAAAACCATAGATCTGTAAAAGCGTTTAATTTTTTCCCATTGAAAAGTAGCTGCTAATCCAGCCGTCTCTTTATGACGGTCAAGCATCTTTCAATAGTTGAGGACTGATCCACACTTCCTGCTTGTCACAGCACAAGGTGGGTTTTTTTTTAAAGTGGAGGTGTGGCAAACAATCAAGCAAAAAAAAAAGCTTAATCAAGGACCTATTAAGGAAAAGGCCACCAAAATTGGCAAGACAAGCTACTATATATAAACAAAAAGCAAACTCCACACTTACTCACGTTGATAATGTTACCTAGTTGGGTAATGAAATGTCTGCAAGCAAACAGCCAAGCTCAGAGACCATCAAGAACTCCAGAATATTGCTAATATTTATTTTGTGTTCTAGAAAGTTACCTTTCTCATAATACTCATTGACTGACTTCCACTGGAAGCTTCTGCCATTTTTTAACCAAATGGCCATTTTTAATATGTAGGAGAATTCCTTCCGAGGTAGGTAAAATGAGGACCTGGATTGTGGGGGCAATAAGCTGGCTTTGTATAAAAAAGAACACCGCTTGGGGGGGCGGGCGAAAGCCCTACTAAGCAGGTATATAGAAAAGTATGAAGGCTATTGCTTAACACATTGTAAGCCGCCCTGAGTCTCCGGAAAAGGGCGGCATATAAATCGAACCAATCAATCAATCAATCAATAGGTTAAATAAATGGGGCATAAACACATTAACCACATTAATTTAATTTGTCCAAATTCAGAACTTTTTCAATCAAATTTAACTTTTCTCCTATCTCTTTTGGAAGTAGATTCCTGGGACATAAGGATCATTCTTATGGTGGAAATTCTAGATGATTTGTTCTAGGGCAAGATCGAATTGGTATTTGTAGATCCAAATCTCTCGGTTCTGTTTAGAATTCACATAGCAGTGTCTTTCTCCCTTTCCATCTTTTACAAAAAAATATATTATGAATATTAAAAAGAGCTCTTTCTTTAATATAGTTAATTTCCTGATTGGGAAGGGAAATGGAGCAAAGAGCTGAAAGAGCAATAGAGGTTTATACCAAAGCATAAGATGTCATGTATGTGAAAATTGGCTTTCCTTACATTTAAAGAACATGCATAAGAAAGCCTTCTCTACTGATATGGGTATGGGTTATTTTTTACTGTGGAACTCAAAAGGTTTGGAACAACTTGCCTGCAGAAGTTGTGAATGCTCCAACACTGGAAGTTTTTAAGAAGAGATTGGATAACCATTTGTCTAAAATGGTGTAGGGTTTCCTGCCTGGGCAGGGGGTTGGACTAGAAGACCTCCAAGGTCCCTTCCAATTCTTTTATTCTATTCTATTCTATTCTATTCTATTCTATCCTATTCTATCCTATCCTATCCTATCCTATCCTATTCTATTCTATTCTAATTTGCTGGGAATGCTTTGAAAATTATTTTAAGAGAATGAGCAAATTGTGTCAGGTATACAGTATTTCAACCTCTTTCATCATTCCCAGATCAAAGTCCACATTAACTAAAAGTTTCTGATTTGAGGATGATTAATATCAGTTCTGCTTTTATGTTGTAGGGATGGCTGTTCTCTCATTTCAAATTCACCTAAAATACCTACAGCTTCTAAAATATATAATTGTTGAGAACTGGGCACTTACATATATTTACAAATGAATTAATGAATCTTCTTGGTTTCATGTTTTTTCTTCTCTTAAAGTGAGAGCTGTCCTATCTTGCTAAGTATTGTTTAGGCTGCTTTTGCTATCAAAAGCTGTAGACAGAGTGCATTTCAGGGATCGTATATGGAGAGGATAAAGGGGGGGAATGTGCTATAGGTAAAGAAGAAAGTGGGTCTGTTCACAATAAAACTTTTTTTTAATGCCATCCTTTTTTCATAATGGTTTTCCCCACCACCTTATCCTTAAATTGTTTTAAGTTTAATTTTAACTTGCCATAAAAGGGTAACAACCAGTGGTGAAATCCAAATTTTTTTTACTACCGGTTCTGTGGACGTGGCTTGGTGGGTGTGGTGTGGCTTGGTGGACGTGGCAGGGGAAAGATACTGCAAAATCTCCATTCCCACCCCACCAGGGGAAGGATACTGAAAAATCCCCATTCCCTCCCCACTCCTGGGGGAAGAATATTGCAAAATTTCCATTCCCACCCCACTCGGGGGCCAGCCAGAGATGGTATTTGCTGGTTCTCCGAACTACTCAAAATTTCCGCTACCAGTTCTCCAGAACCTGTCAGAACCTGCTGGATTTCACCCCTGGTAACAACCCAAGATAGGAATGGGAATGGGAGCACAAGTAGAGTAGAGTAGAGTAGAGTAGAGTAGAGTAGAGTAGAGTAGAGTAGAGTAGAGCAGAGCAGAGCAGAACAGAACAGAACAGAACAGAACAGAACAGAACAGAACAGCTGGAAGAGACCTTGGAGGTCTTCTAGTCAATCCCCTGCTCAAGCAGGAAACCCTATGTCATTCTGGACAAATGGCTGTCCAGTCTCTTCCAACCTCCCATGATAGAGTACCCAAAACTTTTGGAAGTAAGCCGATCTGCTGGTTCTCAGACCATAGAGTATTTTGCACTCTTTGAAACAAATCTAAGTCCTGTACTTGCATATCTATACTTTGCAAAATTCACTTTCTATGTATTATAGAAAGTAAGATTGGCATGTGGGCTTCAGCTTTTTTTTCCAGGCCCCACCTCACATGTATGGACCACTGTCTGACCCTATTGTCTGCCCAATTCCCTTGGGCAGCCCTAGATGGTTGTTTATCTTTAATTTAGGACTTATAACCAAGGTTTCAACTGAGGGCTGCGTGGTTAGGGGTTCAGAATGCTGGGGGTACCTAGCCATTGTTTTTGCATAGTGTGTGAACTGGACCATCATATTAAATCTTTGCATGGGAATTGTATTAATTTAGGATTAAGCCTTAAATCCCAGTCTATGTTGTGATAGCTGAACCTTACCTGAAGTTTCTGTATCTGCATGTCCAGAAGTCTTTTCAAGCACTTAACCTGATATTCAATCCCAAATGCATGTATTGGTAGGCAGTTCATGGATTGGTGGGTTGGCAGAACACAGATTGGCTGGTCTAAATGTAGATATAGAAAGGCAACCCACTTGTCACTGTAGGCCAATACCACCACCATACCTTGTCTATTGTGCACTGAGCAAGAATGTCCCCTCCCTCCAGTCACTGCTTGTGGCACTTAATAATCATGTCATCCTGGGCTGTGGAGCTACTTTCTTCTTTGGAAAGGACTTTCTGTACTTTTTTAACAAATTCACTGATGGAACAGTGAAAGGCTGGGCTTCTTGATTTTTGTTTTACCAATTCACCAGAGGCATGATGGAACTTTTTTTTTTTTTTAAACTAGATGAGATTGACAGTTCTGCCATTTTCCTCTTCTGGTCCCACTGCCAGAAAGTAAAATTGCCATGTTTTCTTCTCTCTCCCAGTCAATCCTTCAGTTGCTGTGCCAAAGAGGTGTCAATTACAAGGGAAAGTCAACAAAGGGTGGAGAGAGCATTCATGCAAAGGTCTAAGAGTGGAAATCACATGTCTTCAAGGGCCTGCCCTTGGAACAGAAACAACTAGTGCTTAGCTTCCCAGTACAGGTGAGATCCCACTAATCAGAGACCATGGTAACCATGGTCCAAACAGAATATTTGGCTAACATCATTTCATTTCATGAAATCCAGACAGCAATTTCTTAATCTGGCTTCATTTCCAGCCAGTTTCAACACAGGAGACAAGCAGCTGTGTCTGTTGTGCAGATAGGCGCTAAATTGAGGATGTGACTGTTTTTATAATATCCACTCTTGTAAATCTATGAAATAGGCCAAGTTAAATACCCCAAGCACTCCAACATAAGATACTTTTCTTTTTGATTGGCTGATTTATCACGGTGCTGTTCTTTCTTTCCCCAGCTGAAATACTTTCTGGCACTGACTTCTCTTTGAGTCGAATCAGGCAAGGAAATGGAACTCCTAATTGCCCCATATAAACTAAACACCATGTCTTGACTTCATTACCACAAAAGATAATCAAAGGGCACGAGATCAGTGGCATCTTGGAATCGCCAGCTCCCCTCTCTTGTTTACAATACCCACATATGGGAGTGCGCAAAGGAATTAGGGAATCCTTTCATCTGTTGGATGGCTTCCTTGGTCTTGTTTCACCTAGATGGACCTGCTAATTGTGCCATTGTCTTTTGCCAGCAATCAAAAATGAAAAAGACCTTCATGGAGGTCAACCTTCTTTTTAAGGTTAGGTTTCCATGTAAGCTACCCTAACAATATTACTACTTTGGAATTTCATTATGGATAAAACCGTGTATATTTTTTAAAAAAATATCACAATAATGCCAAAGTACTATTTAAGGCAGAGCAATTATACAAGTGCATCATCCAGCCAATCATTTTTGTAATAAAGTTCAGTAAAATAAAAAGCTTACTTTTTCATACTTTATATAATAATAAAAATAATCCTGAAACAATACCATTAATGCTATCAAACATTCACATTTGCCTGTTCCAGGTCCTTTAGAAGGAATCAACAGGTGAATAAAAATGCCAAATCCACGTAGTCTGGCTGACTACGTGACGAACAGCACCACCAAAAAAAGTAGTCTTAAAAATCAAAATCCAAATTAAAGTTACTGCTGATGGCTCTGCTATCATCAATTAGCATTGATCTTTCAAAATTAATCTTCATTGGAGGTAATTTTAGACATAGATGGGTCCAAGTTTGCTTTCTTCAGTAAATGGGCTGCAGGCTGCAGTAGCCCTCTGCTGAGTTTGTTTACTGGTCTAGAGCAGGGGCCAGCAACCTGCGGCTCTGGAGCCACATGTGGCTCTTTCATCCCTCTGCTGCAGCTCCCTGTTGCTGGTCGACTCCACAATTGATAAGGCTTTCAGTTAGGATAGATAGAGGAAAAAGGATGCAGCGCTAGGAGGAGACTCTTTGGTCGGGGAACCGACTTCCAGTCAGCAGAGGAAAAAAGGACGCCGTGCTGGGAGGAGACTCTATGGTGTGGGAACAGGACTTCCGATCAGCAGAGTTAAAAGGCCACGCTAAGAGGAGACTATGGAAGGTCTGAGGAGCAGAGGAACCGGACTTCCGGTCGGCTCCAGAATTGAACAGGGGCTTCCGGTTAGGACCTTTGTGGCTCTTTGAGTGTTTAAGGTTGCCGACCCCTGGTCTAGAGTCCCTCTATCTGGAATGAGCCTTTTGGAACAAGGTTCCCATCTAGAACTGGACTGCCTCCACCATGCTGGTGTTTCAAAGGGTCTCGAAGATCTGGCTCTATGCTCAGGGCATTTGATGAAGATGATTGAGACCTCCTTTCTGTTTTGTGGGTCTGTTCTTTTTCATTCCTGTCTAGTTCTGTTATCTTTGGCCTCTTTTAGTCCTTTCTTTTTCTTTATTATGGTACTTTTCCCCCTTTCCATTTAATGCTTTTTACCTGTGAACTTCCCAGAAATACTGGGAGTTAAGTGGTATATTAATTACTAAAAAAAATAAAAATAAAACCCTGACCAAACTGAATCTCCTCTTGTCATATGATGAATTTTATAGAGTAGTCAAGCATGTAGATTATCACATGGAAAACTGAAATACAAGGATACACAGAGCCCCTATTTATTTTTTCTAAATGGTTCAACACCATTTCTTTTTCTGAGATCATTCATTCATAATGACTTTAGAATGTATATACAGTACTATTTAATCTTACCAACTCAGAGCTATTTCTATAAAAGTGAACATATTTTCAAATGGAGAAGGCATTATCAGGAAAGCAGTTTTCCTCTAGAACTCAGATTTGCAGATTAGTTAGGATGAGTCAGCCTACATGACGATTAAATATATTGCAGTTATACCTTTATTGCATATTGCAATATTGCATATATATTGCAATACCTTTATACTGTGTGATCTTTATGTCTTCATACAAAGATCCTGAAACTTTTAAAAAGCTAATATTGTTGGAATGTTCTAGAACAGGGATCAGCAACCTGCGGCTCTGGAGCCGCATGTGGCTCTTTCACCCCTCTGCTGCGGCACCCTGTCACTCAAAATATGTGCCACAACCACCAATGTGCGATACCCACTGACATGCAATTTATTGAGCTTTTCAACCCCTGGTAAACCAACCATGGATAAATCCAAGAAAAGTTTCAGAAGAAAACAGAATGTTTAATTCAACTACATATGCTACTTTTGTAGCCACTCAAGAAATAGTCAGGCATGGGAAGGGTTTTGTGGCTCCCGGTGTTTTCTTTTCTTTGGGAAACAGGTCTGAGTGGTTCTTTGAATGTTTAAGGTTGCAGACCCCTGTTCTAGAACATAAAAAGGCATGGCTTTAATGGGGCTTTACTGTGTTAATATTTTTGCAATAGAACTCCATATTGAAGAAGAATGTAAGTGTAATTCAACCCATTCTGTTGGGACTGTCCCTACTGTTCCAAGAGGTCCAATTCTATCATAATAGATGATAGAATCCCTCCCCATAAAGTTGGTTGTGATATATCACCTTCTGTTGGAGAATGACAGATCCCCAAGCTTGGGAATCACATATGCCATCATATGCATGTCCATTTAAAAAGTTGCTTTCCAACTCAGCAGACATTAGAATGTTGTTGATCCAAAGAATACCAGTAAGTAAGTGAGTATATACCAGTTTGTGAGCTGTATTGTGCTGTTAGTTGGGTGCTGGTTGATTAAGGATGAAAGGGTAAACTTTGATCTCTCAAAAGCATTGGTTAGACTGTGTGGAATAACTTTAAACCAGTGTTTCTCAACCTTGGTAACTTGAAGATGTGTGGATTTCAACTCCCAGAATTCCCCAGCCAGCCATGCATCATCCACACATCTTCAAGCTACCGAGGTTGAGAAACATTGGTTTAAACCATGTTGGTAATTCCTGTACTTAAAGGACATATCCAGCACACTTCTTTTTCTTGTTTGGTAATTGCCTTTATATGTAGCTTGTTTTTCAACCGTTCCAACTTATCCCAAGCTTCATCTGGCTAGTAAGTTTTGGCCCACTCTTTCAAGTTGTTTATCCATGGTGTGGTTATTCAGTACTAGATTGCAGTGCCATCTAGCGGAAGCCCAGCTAATAGTCCTCCCTCTTTCATTCTTCTCAACTGGCCACTTGGCAAAAGAGGCTGGGCTTCGTCACACAAGGCTACAAGGTACCTAGGGGTACAGAACAGCAAGACAGTTCCCAAGCACAGTGAAATATCAGCACATGCAGCCAGAAGTTTGGATGTGTTCTCATAGGCAGCTGATACTTTTAACTCATTGTTGGATTTTACAGATTACAGATTAACAGAGTTGAAAGGGACCTTGTAGGTCATCTAGTCCAACCCATTGCCCAAGCAGACCCTACAGCATTTTTGACAGATGGCGGTCCAGTCTCTTCTTGAAAGCTTCCAGTGATGAAACTCCCACAACTTCTGAAGGCAAACTGTTCCATTGGTTGATTGCGCTCACTGTCAGAAAATTTATCATTTCCAGGCTGACTCTCTCTTGTTCAGTTTCCATCCATTATTCCTTGTCTGGCCTTCAGGTGCTTTGGAAAATAGCTTGACCCCCCTTCTTTCTGTGGCAGCCCCTCAAATATTGGAACATTGCTACCATGTCTCCCCTGGGCCTTCCTTTCATTAGACTAGCCATGCCCAGTTCCTGCAACCGTTCATCGCATGTTTTAGCCTCCAGTCCCCTAATCATCCTGGTTGCACTTCTCTGCACTTTTTCTAGAGTCTCAACATCTTTTTTATAGTGTGGTGACCAAAACTGGATGTAGTACTCTAGGTGTGGTCTTACTAAGCCTTTATAGAGTGGTGTTAGTACCTCCCTTGTTCTTGATTGTATCCTTCTGTTAATGCAATTTAGGATTGCATTGGCTTTTTTGGCTGCTGCCGCACACTGTTGGCTCATATTTAATTGGTTGTCCACAAAGACTCCAAGAGCATCCTGATCTTGGGCTTTTCCATTATGAATGTTTGAGAAACTGGATCCTTTAAAGCAGCAGTTCTCAACCTTTTTGGCACCAGGGTCCGATTCTGTGGAAGACAATTTTTCATGGATTGGGGGGGAGGGGGGAGTATGTAACCTACCAGTAGATCCCTCGCATGTGCAGTTTTGCTCACCCACTGCTGTTTGGCCCAGTTTCTAAAAGGCCATGGACTGGTACCGGTCCTGTGTCCCAAGGGTTGGGGACCCCTATCTTACAGTACTGTCAAATCCTTTTCTATTAAGTTTCTTGCTGGTGTTGAAAACTTTTTTTCTTTCAGTTATGGTGTTATTGCACAATATGCTTCTGTTTGGTGACTAAATGCTGGCAGTAGACTGGGAAAGCCCCACGTTCAAGTCCCAATTCAGTCATGGACCACACTGGGTGATTTTCAACCAATCCCACCCCACATCCCCCCTCAGTCTCAGCCCAGTATATTTCATAAGCTTGTTGTCATCAGGATGAAATTAGAGGAGACATTCCACCCTCCACCCATATGCGTAATTTTAAGATCGCAAAGAAAAGGTAGGATGGAGTAGATGTTGTTTGATGTGATACCACTATTTATTGTTCCTGGAAAGAGTTTGCATAAAAACAATGGGCTTTTTTAAAAAAATTGTAGTAACTCAATCAACCTTAATGAAAGAAAGAGAAAGAGAAAGAGAGAGAAAGGGAGGGAGGGAGGGAAGGAGGGAGGGAGGGAAGAAGGAAGGAAAGAAGGAAGGAAGGAAGGTAGGAAGGAAGGAGGGAGGGAGGGAAGAAGGAAGGAAAGAAGGAAGGAAAGGAAGGAAGGAAGGAAGGAAGGAAGGAAGGAAGGAAGGAAGGAAGGAAGGAAGGAAGGAAGATCTTATTACTTTAGCAATGTAGAGACTACATATTGGTTGCATTTTCTGAAAGTATTGGTTGAGTGGGAAGGAAAAATTAAGTTTATGGGATTATAAGAAGAAGCATTTTTCCCAATGCACACCTCCAAGAGATCTAACCATAAATTTTATTTCTGATGTTTAAACACCTTTAATATGCTTTTAGTCAAAAAGTTATTTTGGGCTGCATGATGCACATGCACACATGAGACTATCCCACTTGGGGGGATATAATTATGTTACCCATTAAAAGTGTTATTGAACTATTTCCGGGAACTGTAGTTGGTGAAGGTGCTAAGAAGTCTCTATTATGAGTCTTTACTGCATTTCCACCCCTCACAGGACAACAATTCCCATAAAACTGGTTAAACCCATTTATGCCTGTAGACATACCCATTATAAATCAATATATTCTAAACAAATGAAAAAAGTAAGTGAAGAAAACGAATTTCCATGGCACTTTTGAGCAGAGATGGTGTGGCTTTCTCTCCACTCTTCCCCATTCATCTTTCTGCACAACAAGAGGGAAATGGAGGCATAGAGAAGCAAGCTACACTGACAGCAAAAAGCAAGGTGCCTTTCTATTGTGAAGTAGCTGCCAAAACTTTGAGCCAAGATGGACAGCAGGACCTGCCAGAACTTTCTACTTCCTGACCATGTCATTTTTCACATGTGTTTGTTGATAAAGCCCGTCTGCCTTATTTCTGCATCAATCTGCAAGTTTTTGTTTTCTGTGCATGAAAATTGCATTAATGTGTTACAGATTTTCCTTTAAAATATGTAATAAAATCTTTCTGCAGTGGCTTATTAAATATAAGAAAATTAAAAGCAAAAGGAAAATATTTTCTGAGCCACTTGAAAACCATCACATCATGTTGACCCACACACACACAAAATCCAAAATCTACACTTGAGTTATAATTAGGCCTAACAACCTGACACTAAAGAATCTGGGAAAAGCAAAACAGATACAATAACGTTTAAAAAAAAAAAAAAAACAGACCAAATGAAATTCTGAAGCATTCCTTCATGGATAGAGAAGCCCAGAAATGCAAAGAAGGAACTCACACAATTATCTGATTGATTTTATTTGCTTTCCATCTCAGACAGACTTTAAAATAATCCAGAATATGCACACATATGGTGACCTTGTTATTCATAACTTCAGTCTGTGTTCCTGGCCACTGATAAATCAAGTTGTATGGGTTTTAAGGGGGGGAAACTGATTAAAGATATGAAAAAAGAAATATTCAAAGAATTAAACATATATAAATATTGTATATCAGAGTGCAACAAAGGAGAAATTAGAAACTAATGTTTATCTATAATGCTTTTATAGTCTTTCTTTCCTTTTTCCTTCCTTCCTTCCTTCCTCTTTTTATATTTTTTCTGTATTTTTAAAAAAACTAATGGAGACTTTGATGCTAAACTTAGAGATGTATAGCCTTCCACATACTGTTAAAATAATAAAATGTACTTCATTATTTTATGGTTAATCTCCCATCAACAATGTACTGAACGCTAACTACAATCTTGGTAATTCCTTCTCCTCCTTCCTGATATTGTATCTCTGTATTAACTTTTTTTCTTTTCTCCTTTTTTTTTTTTGTTCATTGGAACTAACCTCCAGTATCCCTCTCATTTGAAAGTATATTTCTGGCACTGAAGGTATTACCTAGTTGTGTATCTGAAAGTAAACAACCAGGCTCAGAGAGCACCAAGGACTCCATGGATGCTTCAGCAGGAATGTCCCTAAGGAGAAAGAGGTACAAAAAAAGTTGATTCAAAAGGGCAGTCAAAGCTCCACTTTTTTTCCCATGTATTATGAAGGAAGGTTCAATTGCAGTTATAGCATCATTTTGCCCCTTTTGATTCTCTCCCAAAGGCTCCATGGATGGACCTGCTCTTCAAACATTTTTAGGAAAGCAAAATTGGTTTGGATTGCACTCTAGGGCTTTGTTCTGTAATGTGCTCCTTTGCCCAGCAAAAAAAAGGGGGGGCATGAGAAAGCATCTGGGGCCAGAGAAGACTGGAGAAAAACAATCTCTCCAGTTTATCTTTTGGTAAACTGGTCTTTTGTGATTGGCTATGCCAGTCAAAACAACCAGTTTGGTTTTGGAATAAACACATAGTCATTTTATTCTTCAAATTCCAAATATGCCCTACCATCTATAGCAGGGGTCTCCAATCTTGGCAACTTTATGATTTGTGGACTTTAATTCCCAGAATTCCTCAGCCAGCATGTGCTGGCTGAGGAATTCTGGGAGTTGAAGTCCACAAGTCATATAGTTGCCAAAGTTGGAGACCCCTGATCTATAGGATGGTTTCCCCATTCTACATTCTGGCTCAAAGTCCGAGCCTTGGAAGGCTAGACCAATTAATATGAGAGCCTTTTAAAAAATGTCATGGGGTTAGCCCTTCCCAATATAACTTTCTTCATGTTTGTGCTTTTAAAGATCTCTTTAAAGACATCCTTCTTAAGGCAAATGTCCCATCAGAAAAAGACACTTCTCCTCTGTGCTTGGAAAATTCTATCTTGGCTGTTGTTTGCTGGTTTGTTTTCATTGAGATAAAGTTTGATCCCCTTTCTGGTTAACGTCGTTCACCGTCAATTATAGGCAGCGTACCATGAAAAAGTTACTTCGGTGAAGTGAGCAGAGGGAGAGTCGGAGGAGTTTATCTAATGATCAGGAAAGCTGTGTTGGTGTTCATCTGAGGTAAACAATAGGATATGTCAACATTCCTGGTTGCCATCACCACTGACAATATAAAGAGCAGAAAGCTGGGCATTCTTTGGGGGGAACTCTGGAGAAATGAATGGGGGGGCTGGGGGGGAGAGAAGGCTGCCTGTGGTTATCTGAGTACCTTGGGAAAAACAGAGGCGTTTCGACTTCTCACTCAGCAGCCTAATGAAAACTAGACAAATTGTCTTGCGTTTAATATATAGTTTCCACCGATTCCATTTGCCTTTTGTTCGGAACAATTCCGGTCTGTACTGGAAAGAGACAGTTAAATATAAAGAAATCATTTCACATCGGCAAGAGACAGCCACAATGGGAAGAGGGGAGGAGGGACTTATGAAAAGAAAACAGGAGAACATTATGGATCAGATGAATTCTGTAACCTTACCAACCCATTCCTTCCTGCTGCTTATTCCTTACCTCCCATCTCTGTGAGAAAAAGAGAATCAAGGAGACATTCAGAGGCCGGGCTGAAATAAAATGAGTATTAATGGAGTATGCTAATGAAGGCATCTTAATCTGGAATAGGAGTATATATTGGCAGGTTGGTCTCAATGAATGAAAACCAGTAGATCAGATTCCAGTCATGTGTCAGTAATGGTATCACATGCGGTCAAAAAGCAGGTGGGTTTGGAAGCTAAACAGATGCAGAACTGCTTGATACATGAACGGAGAATAATAAAATCCCAAAACTGGGAAGAAGTTGAAAAATATTTTGGAGGAGGGCAAATGATTGAATGCACAAATGAAGCTCAACTTGAGGGAGTCTTTACTGATTGTCTCAGATCCCAGCTAGGCAAATGTACACCCCTCCCAAAATGCCTTGGGAAAGAGCCTTGGTAGTACAGTGGTTTAAAGCACCCTGTTATTAACACAGCTGCCTGCAATTACTGCAGGTTCGAATCTTACCAGGCTCAAGGTTGACTCAGCCTTCCATCCTTTCTAAGGTAGGTTAAATGAGGACCCAGTTTGTGGGGGCAATAAGCTGACTTTGTATAAATATACAAAGTATGAAGGCTATTGCTTAATGCATTGTAAGCCGCCCTGAGTCTCTGGAGAAGGGCGGCATATAAATCAAATTAAAAAAAAAAATGCAATCATGGGGGAAAGGAGCGATTTTGCTGGGATCTCTCTTGATTGATGTAATCCTGTCTATAATATGCTGGTGTCCCCAGAGGAAAGCTGCTCTAGAACATTAATGATGTTCTGGTAGAACATCATTAATGTTCTACCAGCCCTTGCCATGCAACACACTAGATACTTCTGTCCACCCTTGTTCAGTGCCAGTCCTCAATTAACAATCAACACTGGCTGTAAACTTGCACTGTGGGTATAATTGCTCCATTATTGGCAATGCCAATCATGACTTGGTTGAGAAAATTATTCAAAATTATAACAGACCCTTTTCCCCCCACCCAAAAAAAAAGTATTTACCACCTGGATACGAAATTCTGGTGGCCATCCCTCTATAGTCATGTGATCACATTCTGGGACCTTGGCAATCAGCCCGCATGTAGAGCTATTCGCAATGTCCTGAGATCACATGCCCACAATTTGCAATGTTTTTTGCTAGAAACCGGTGTCTACGTAGTTACCAGCAAAAACCACCATTATGGACAATGGGTTTGCTCAATAACTCTAGTGTTCACTTCATGTCTGCTACAAAAAATGTCATAAAGTCAGGCCAATCACACGTGCGCCTCAATTAATGACTGCCAAGACATATGACAGAAATCCCAAGCTCAATTATAGTCTTAAGTGGAGGACTAGCCGTACACCTTTCTACAGGAAAAGTGGACTATATGTGAGAATTCCAACTATTTAGATATAGATATACAGTATATTTATAGTATATATTCTATAAAAAAAGAGGAGGAGGGGTGGGCAGAGGCTTGCTTGCAATGAAAGCTAGTTGATAAAATGCAACAGTGTTTGTTACAGGACTTAGAGCCTGTGATTAACACCAAAAGGATTCAACTAGAAAAGAGTTTAGCCTATAATTTCTCCGCAGCTCAACCCTATATTTCTTTATGAGCCATTATGGGATGGGGGCAGGACAGAGGGAGACTTCCTTTTCTTCTTCTTTCAGCATCCATCATCAGCTTGTAATTATTGTCATTTCTAAAGCTTCGCCAGACAGACAGCGTCCTTTTAAAAGCAGATTGGCTGTGTATTTTTCAGAGCAAGCAAGCGAGAGGAAGTGGTAATATTACTCTGCAGCCTGGTATATGTCGCTCTATGCCTTTTTCTTTTTTTTTTCCCTGCCACCCTTCCCTGTACGGATCAAAGGGCCTCCACCTACAAGAAATAGCCATCTCCACGCCTGCTCAGTTCTCATTTCATTTCTTCCCTCCTAGTTGATCAGGTAACAACGTCTGCAACAGACCAGAGTTCTTCAGTGTGACTTTATTTACACACACACACACACACACACACACACACACACACACACTGTTGTTCACTCGGGCACTCTCTCCTTCACCCATCTTGAATTTACTTGAGTCATAGGACACACACATTCTCTCCCTCTTTCAATATAGCCTAAGGGAGTGAAAGTGGATAAACATTTTCTCAAGAGGTTAAGGTCAAGACACCGCACAACACAACACAAGAATGGAGAGAGCAGCTAGACCTAAAGTTCATCTAATTCTATTGGGAGGCCTGGGCGGTGAGGGGGGATATGGGAGGTCAGTCGCGAGTGTTAGGTATCGCAGAAAGCCACTGCTATAGTTCTGTTAGTAGTTAATGAGGCAGGACCTGGAACAGATAGCCCACTTTCAGCTCACAAAAGCTTTCAGATTTCTCTGTTTACATTGAGCCATTTGAGTTCATTCGAGCCTCCCCGGTGTTTTACCCACCCAGCTCCTCCACAGCCTCTCTCCAAGCTAGATAAATCCCCTCCATTTGAACAATAGTATCGTTTACTGACTTTATACTTAACAAGTTTGGAGACTGGTAACAATGGAATAAAAACCTTTTTTATTTTTTGAGGAGTAAAGAGCCAGAGGACAAGACTACTCTCAGGGCATATGAATGTATGATTGTATGTTTGTACATATGTATAATTGTATATATGTTGTGTGGAAAGATAAATGGAAGAGGGAGGAAAGGAGAGGGAGAAATAACAGGAAAGCCTGCATTTGTGGAAAAGATTTAAAGTTATTTGTTCTTGATTAGGCAAGCTACTCATTCATTTTTATCCATCAGTTTTTATCTGCACAATGCCAAAAGAACCCTTTGTTAAAATGTTCTCCGAACGGATAAAACTAATTTGCTGGAATGTGAAATAATCCAGAGAGCAAGCTGAATTGAGCCTCATTTTCGCAGACCCGAGAGCAGCAAATTAAACAGCCACATTTTCCAGTCCCTGGGGCACTATGGAGGAATGTAAAGCTTCCGAAGAAAGCCCTGGAGTTAATGGATTTGCATGAAGTTTGGCATGCTAATGGAGATGGTCTCTTGTAATGAGCTTTTAATTATGTCTCTTTGGTGCTTGACCTTCTGGTAAAATGCAGGCCACTCTTTAGATGTGTGGACTTCAACTCGCATGCTGGCCAGGGTATTCTGGGAGTTGCGGTCTACACATCTTAAAGTGACTGAGGTGGTGAAACACTACTTTAGATGACAGCTTCTTTGACACCCCATGGGAGTAGATAAACAGGGCATCGAATAGTACGCAACATTCCCAGACCTGACTTGACAACCTGGGAAATTCTGTATCCTTTCTTCAGTCTTCTTCAAAAACAGACTGCCCATTGCTGGCAAGGACAGACAGAGGCATTTTGTTGTGCGTGATCCAAGAAGTAGATTTCCAGATCCCTTGCAATCATGTAAAACAGGGTGAGCAGATTTGGAAATGAGCTATGGATGTTCTCCTGAAAAGGCCCTGCTGGATTAGAAAGAGAAGATGGAGGGAGTATATAATAACACTACGGAAGCACACGGAGAAGGCAGCACAACATATTCTCTCTCATTCTAGACAGGCACTATAAATAAATGGTCATTCGTCACAGGAAGACAGAGCCTTCTTGAGTTCTCATTCCAGGCACAAATAACAAAGTTCAAATTATCATACTTTGGACACATTATAGGAAGAGCCTTAAGAAACCCATAATGATGGGGAAAGTGGAAGGAAAAAGAACAACAAAATGTCCAACAGCAAAATGGACAGCCTCATTTAAAGCAGCAAGATCATCCTAGAGAAGGTCTGTCTGTGTGACCACTAATAAAAGAGTAAATTTACAATGATTTATATATATATGTGTGTGTGTGTGTGTGTGTGTGTGTGTGTGTGTGTGTGTGCTTTCTTCTCTTGTTGTAGGTTTTTGTGTGTATATTTTTCTTCAACCGGGTATTTTCCTACGTAAACCAAGTTTCTCAACTTGCAGCCATAGCTCAGTGAAATCACATCCACTATCTTAGGCTTTTTCAGACAGCAAGCAAGCATTTTGCTGCCTATTGGGAGTCTCCCAATACTCTTCGACCAAAGAGGTTGTAGAAAAAATGCTTTTAAAAATAAAAAAAAAAGCCTCTGATGATTGCGCGGCTCAGCTGGGCAATGGGGGGAGGGCAGGGATTTTTGCTACCGGTTCTCCGAACCACCCGCCTCCATCGCTACCCCAACAAAAAAAAGATTCCAAGACTTGAAGTTCCTCAAAGTTCCATTTTATTAGAGATGTCATATTGGAACATCTGGGAAAACCCAAATCTGAAAGCTTCTGGGTTTTCCCCACCCAAAGGAAAGTCCAAGTCCCTGCCCAGCACCCACATGTCCATCACATGGTCCAATCAATCCACCATCCCAACTAGAGATGCCCCCCAGTTCCAGCTCTCCAGGTGCAGGGCAAGAAGTCCTTGACTCTCTGAGAAAGGAATGTTATTATGACTATATATCACCCTTGCTCAGTGGTTGGTTCCTCCCGGTTTGGTCCGGTTAGGCCGAGCCAGTAGCGGTGACGATATGACGTCACCGAACCAGTTCTCCCCCCCCCCCCGCCCTCCCCCCCCCCACCCCCCACCCACATTATTCTTACCTTTTATTTGGTCCCACCCCCAATCTATTGCTGCCTCCTGAGTCCCAGCTGATGACTAGAGGGAAAAAAACTGTTTAAACTCTTGCCGCGGTAGTAAACAAATTTAGAACCCACCCCTGCCCTTGCTCCATACAATCCCCCTTCCCAGTTTCCCACAGTAGTAAATGTGGCAGGCCTGAAGATCCAATGCAAAAGATGGCTTCCAGGCCTGACACATTCAGTGTGTGTGTGTGTGTGTGTGTGTGTGTGTGTGTGTGTGTGTGTATTCATAACTTTCAGTTGTTGGTTTCACTTTCTACTGAAATCCAGATTATTAATTTATTGGAAATAAGATTAATTTGAATTGATTTTATTATCAACACCATCAATCATCATCATATTGTAACAATTACATTAATTAAGATCAGCAACATTTTCAGACAGTAGATTCTATGTCTTGCAATACTGCTGGTAAACCAATTAATATAAATCAATTAAAAATTAAATAAATAACTTTTTAAAATGTCATCTGATGTGAGATACACACTCTTGAGCTATTTGGGGCATTTTGAACATTTTTTCCCTCCCCTGGTTTTTGTCAAAGGGAGTTAGGGAGTGCCATCTAGTGGTATTCCCTGGCATCAGGGTAGATTTCAGGTGCAAAATGGGGCAAAAGTTCTTTCATGTAGACATAGAAATGTTGCCTTTCATTGAGTCATTGTCCAATTTTGTTTGTAATGCCAAACTTTGAAGCGGGAGTCTTTTTTGTCTTGACCAATGGAAGATAAACACTAAACCTTCCTAATTAGGCAAGCATGGATGAGTGAAGAACACTATTTAATAAGGCCTTAGAGTTAGAGACCCCACACACCCACTTCCCAGTCTGTTTCTGTTGCTCCCCTCTGGGAGGAGGTTTCGAAGTATTCCTAGCAGGACTACCAGATTCTGTAACAGCATTGTTCCCTATGCCATCCGTCTGGTAAACTTGCAAGATTCATTTATCTCGCCATGTACATGTATACATCCAAACTAGACTGTGTTGTTTCTCCATGTCATATAATATGTGCGGGTGTATGCATAATTTTTATTTATTTATTCTTGTTTGTTTGTTTGTTTTGTCGTGTTTATGTAGTATATATTGGAGGTGGAGACCCTTTGAGAGCTGTATGCAACAAAATTTCATTTTAACGCATGCCGATTAGTGTACATTCAGTGACAATTAAGTTAGTCTAAGTCATTGCTAATTAGACAAGCATGGAATGGGTGAAGAATACTACTCAATAATGCCATGGAATATGTTTGGGAAAGGATGTTTTTTTTTTTCCCTTGGAAGGCAAGACTGAAGAATTTATGAGAGTTTGAAGGAGATATGATGTCCTACCCCATGTAAAATTCTGTGACTGAAGCAGTACAATTGCACAATAAACGCTTCCAGAAGCACCAGCAATGATGGAGAGCATGTAGTCAGTTCTGTCAGTTCCAGTCCTCATTTCAGAAACTATGACAGCTGCACAGGAGCAAACACCATGTTTCTTGTACAGCTCTGTTTCTCACTCTGCCTGTTGGCCTCCAGCTCCAAAATCTCATACAACTGGCATTTCCCAAGTTCTCATTCATTCATCCCATTGACATTGTCACTGAAGCTTCTCCTCCACATTGCCATTAATATAAATTCTGAAACCCACCAGAAGTGGAAGATAAAACTGATCATCCAGATCATCCAAAATCCATTATTAATCTGTCACTCAGGAGAAGGCAGACGAAATACACTCAGAAGAACAATTTTGCTCCTCAACTTCCAAACAGGTGGGGAGATCATGGGCATTGCTCAGTAACAAACATCCTTTTTGCATAAGTTCAGAGGCAGCTCCCATTCAATATTGTATAGATTGCAGGATCCAATCAGGGTCAGTCACTGAGACCAGAGGTTTAGTCTTCCAAGCTTTAAGACTTGGGCTAGAACCCATCCTCAGAGAACTTCTCTCTCACCAGAGTATGTGAGAGAAGACTAAACCTCAAGTCCCAATGACCAAGCCAGATTGGATCCCAGAACTTTATCCTGGGACAGTGACACATGTATTTTCCTTCATTCATTGCAGAGATTCTGTGATAGAATAGAATAGAATAGAATTTTTTATTGGCCAAATGTGATTGGACACACAAGGAATTTGTGTTGGTGCATATGCTCTCAGTGTACATAAAAAGAAAAGATACATTCGTCAAGAATCATAAGATACAACACTTAATGATAGTCATAGAGTGCAAATAAGCAATCAGGAAACAATATCAATATAAATCGTAAGGATACAAGCAACAAAGTTACAGTCATACAGTCACAAGTGGAAGGAGATGGGTGGTGGGAATGATGAGAAGATTAATAGTAGTGCAGACTTAGTAAATAGTTCGACAGTGTTAAGGGAATTATTTGTTTAGCAGAGTGATGGCGTTTGGGAAAAAACTGTTCTTGTGTCTATTTGTTCTGGTATGCAGTGCTCTATAGCGTTGTTTTGGGGGTAGGAGTTGAAACAGTTTATGTCCAGGATGTGAGGGGTCTGTAAATATTTTCAAAGCCCTCTTTTTGACTCATGTAGTATACAGGTCCTCAATGGAAGGCAGGTTGGTAGCAATGGTTTTTTCTGCAGTTCTGATTATCCTCTGAAGTCTGTGTCTGTCTTGTTGGGTTGCAGAACCAAACCAGATAGACAGTTACAGAGGTGCAGATGACAGACTCAATAATTTCTCTGTAGAACTGTCTTCAGAGGTCTTCTGTTGTTCTTGGAGAATACCTATCTTTATTTCTTCCTCCTGAATTCTGCTATCAGTATCAACTTGTTACTGCTCACTCACTTGCTGAATATGTTAACAGCTGCAGCAGCCCTTCTCCTGGATCCTTCTCCCCCTCACCTCCTTTGAGCAGAGGGAGAACATAAAGAGCAAAACCATGAGAAGCAAGTTCTGCTTCTCTCAACTTCTACTTCATCCCGTCATCTTAATTTGCAGTACAAATGCAGATTGCAGTTGGGTAATTTGAGACTTGGAGGCAAAACTTTTAGGGTAGTGCTAAGATGTTATTTAAATGATAATGTATGTTACTTTACTTACTTCAAAACAGGGCAAATCAGTTCAGCTTAGTTTGGAGGCCCTCATAACTATTCCGCCGAGTTGGACCACGGATTTCCTCTTTGAAGTCTGCTCCTGGCTGCACCACTATCCAAATTCTTCCTTGTGGAGAACAATTGGTCATTTCCTGTATCTTTTAGGCATATAAATGCTACTATAGACCTGTAATTTTTGTTCCACGTTTCCCACAAATGTATGTAAGTCAGGGATGATTCTAACATATATGATTCCAATCCACTTGTGCATTCAACAATACCCCTCCCCATTGTGAGAACATTTCAATTATATTTCCAGAACTACTGTTTTTTTTAAGTATATGCCTCAAATATCATATGTAAATGAAAAGCAGAAAATGCCTCAGATGCTGACATGTGTAATAAACAATACTTATAAAAGAAAGGAAGCCACTTAAGAAGGAGGTAATTTAAAGCAGAGATATTTCTACTTCTATTCTCTGTTCAAAAGAATGTCCCTCGGTGGCTTCACACACACATATACACTACATAACATTTGGGCAACCCAATATTTAAAGCTTTTGCTGCCTGGGGAAAAAGAGTTGAAATAAGAAAGTCACCTGGATCAAAGAAACAGATTGTCTATGAATTTTACATGGTGAAAAATCTGACCTTCACACATATATGAAGTATATGCATGCATACGGTATATGGATCATATCTGGGTGATTTGCCATAGATCATCAAAGGTTTTTCATTAGGAATACTTTAAGAACGTTGAAAACAACAAAATTGTTTGGACCAGCAGCATTTTCAGCTTCTCAGGCACCTGAGGTACTAGAACAGTGATGGCTAACCTTTTCCGGAGCGCGTGCCCAAAGTGTGTGAGTGCACGTGAATGTGTGCGCCCAAACTCCCAAAATGCAATGCACGTGCAGCCCCTGCATATGCTCCCTGGCCCCTGTGCATGTGCACACATCCCGCTGAACACGCCCTGCGCCTGCACATGTGCACACGGGGCCCCCATAAGCCCCAACCCCCACATGCGCCCACCCCCACACATGCCCCCACTCCTGTGCATGCGCGGCAGAGACCCGATGACCAGGTAGCTGGCGGGAGGCGTGTGCAGATGCACAGTGAAGCTGAACTAGGGCGGCGCCTCATGTGCCCATAGAGAGGGTGCTGCGTGTCACCTGTGGCCCGCATGCCATAGGTTCGCCATCACGGCACTAGAACTTGTTAAATCCTTTAAAAAAAAAAACATACTGATAGCCTTTATAGATGTTTGTTATCAATAAATCAAGACCAAATGCAGATGTTAAGAAAATAAGTGGAATAAAGCACTACTGTTAAAATGATGTATCATACTAAAAAAAATTCTTTTGTTATATGCTTTCACTTTTCAAAGCAATTTCTATGTGTTTTTTTTCCTCTTTGACAAACATATGTATTTCTATCATAATTATTTTTGTGTTTTGTTCCTTTTCTATTTTTTAAAACAAATAAAATAGGAAGTAATAAAACATTTTTCATTTTTTGGGACGAGGAGCCCTGGTGGTGCAGTGGTTAGAATGCTGTACTGCAGGCTACTTCTGCTGACTGCCAGCTGCCAGAAGTTCAACAGTTCGAATCTCACCAGGCTCAAGGGTGATTCAGCCTTCCCTCCTTCCGAGGTGGGTAAAATGAGGACCCAGATGGTTGGGAGCAATATGCTGACTCTGTAAACCACTTAGAGAGGGCTGTAAAGTACTGGGAAGCATTATATATGTCTAAGTTCTATTGCTATTGCTATTATTTTTTAAAGTGAAAAAAAGATTGCCTAAGTGATGCCACAGAGTGATGCCTGGAGACTTTGGGGGCACTTCATGTGGCACAACAGGTTCAGCTCAATCCAAGCAAGACCAAGTGGCCTAGGGCTTTTAAACCTTCCGTTCTGGAGATCTTCTATGAATCTGGATGGGATGGAACTGCCCCAGACAAATCTGGAGCATAATCAGAAGGTCCTTTTATATTCACAGCTTCTGCCTGAGAAGAAGTGGGCAATTGTGGCTTAGAGGGCTTTGGGTTTTGCATCTGTTGTGCCCATCCTGGACCAGTGGACGTGCTTAGGGTCCTTTATGCCCTTGTGATCTCCAGATTGGACTATTGCAACCAGTTCTAAATGGGGCTGCCTTTGAAGAGCATTTGGAAATTTCAGCTGGTGCAGAAAGTGCCAGTGGGGCACTTAGTGGCATTGTGGTTTGGGTGCACGTGTAATGGAATGTGGGTCATTTTGGGGGACAAGGGGAAAAGATGCTGCCCAGGAAAAAAACAGAAAAGAGATGCAGGAACCTCCAATGGATTAAGGTCAGAGGAAGAAATTTAGGAAGGAGCCACCATGCTGGCAGGAACTTTGTACATTCAGATTGCAAGATTCTGGTAATATAATCTAATAAAGTAGAACTAGCTCATCTAGTCATGTTTCCTATCTTGTTTATCTGGGAGGGCTGACAATATGTCACTCCACCACTCTGTGAGTTGAATTGACTTCTACTATGTTTCCAAATATAATTCAAGGTGCTGATAGTTAAAGCTCTTTGTGGCTTGGGACCAGGCTATCTACAGGAGTGTATCTCCCCAGTTATTTCTACTCTTCCCACCTGGTCTAGCAGGATGGGTATACTCCAAGTCCCATCAGCTAAGGACTATCAACTGGCAGGGCCCAGGAGGAAGAACTTTTCTTGCATTGAATTTGGAAGGTCATCCCACCTGTTCTTAGATTAACCCTAATCCTGCTGGCCTGCTGGGCTTTTGCAAGGCTCTATTAACTGAGTTTTATGTCTGGGCCTGTTGTCCACCCACCCACCCCCAAGAAGTGTGATAGACTCTATTTCTTGGAACTTTGTGCATTTGCCCCCAGCTTGCGCAGCCCAGTTCCCAACAGGCCACAAACTGATACCATTTTCAGGGTAGGGCAAGAGTAGGATCATCAGCATAACACAGGTTTTTGACATTTCCTCCTCCAATTTAATAGAAGGCTGCACTTCACTTTTTCAATGTGTTTTGAGGGCTATTCTTAAGACTTTCAAGTCCAGGACCCAGATTATGTAGCCCTGCAGTGGACTCAACAGGTTTGTTTGCTTATTAGTTTATTCACTTTATATGGCCATTCATCTTTGGATGATGTACAAAAAGTTAAGACTAGGCAACAATAGACCTGGACAACTAGTAATTACTTTATTGGCCTCAGTTCTAAAGAAATTCATTCACAATTCACTATTAAAAGCAGCAGTAAAACCAAAACTAAGCAATCACCACAGCTTGCTTAATATTCTGGTTCTGGAACAGCCAGGTTGTGACTCTCTTAGACAGGGCTCACAGGTTATAAGACTTACAAATCTCCAGGAGGATGCTATTCCATAGGACATGTACTGCCACAAAGTAGACACAACTCCAGCAAGATGACATTGCTGGATAGAAGAAACTCAAAACATGCCATTCCTGTCAGATCTGGAGGGCTAAGCAAAGACAAAGGCATTCCCACAAATAGGCTGGTTGGCAGCCCTGAAGATCCAAAGTAAAAGATGTGCCATGTGGAGCTTTATAGCTTTAACCAGCATCTTCAACCATGCCTAGAAGCCCACTAGGAGCCAGTGCAGCTCATAGAGCAGCATTGTGGTGCTCAAACCACTTCATTCTGGACCTGCTGCAGCTTCCACACCCTCTTCAAGGGCAGCCCATGCAGATCCATTGCAGTAATCCAAACCAAAGGGGTCTAACATATTACCAGATAAATATTCTTAATGATTGTCCATGCAATTAAATGTCCTCGCTTCTCCCCAAGATGAATCTTACCCTTTCTTAAGTCATGGAATGATTGCTTCTGCTGTATTTCTATGCATACCTGTGATACCAGAGACTCAGTGCCACAAGCCAGTACAGTAATCCAAATTATTCCCATAAACTGAAATCAAAACACCAAAAAGCTAAGATGGCATGCAGAGGAAAAATGGGTGGGAATCTTCCTGCTCTGGAAGCCAACACACAAGAATCGCATAGTTATTTCCTTGCAAGTGCACCAAAGCTTGTATATTTATAGACACACATACATATACCACCTTAATGCCTAATATATTATACTCTTCACTGCCAAGTCCCTAGGATTTGTCTGGATTTGGTAACTAAAGTAATATAAATGTTAGCTAAGAACTATTCCAGCAATGTGTTTCTAATATAAGCTTGTTTTGAAGTCTGAGGGACAAACATGTCTCTTAAATTCTGTACCACCCATTGAAGAACTAAATGTAATTTGTGAGGAGAGAGCCCCACTATTTTGATCATTATAATAGCCTCCTTGCAAACAATCTGAAGGGAGGGGGGAATAGAGAGAGAAAAAATGGAGGCGTATAAAAGAGCCCCATAACATTTGATCTTGAGAAGTTGCAAGGAAATGGCATTCTATTTGCCAGGCTGCAAGAAATAAAGGAAGCAGAGAAAGGACTGGATTTTATCATTGTTCTCCAAGGAAGGAGATGTCAGCAGTTCCAGTCTCTAAATACACTATTTCAAACGAAATGCTGAAAATCATAATGCTGAAAATCATAATCCATTATCTGAATTAAAACTACCCCAAATATTAATCTTAATCCCATCGTCACAAACATATCAGTCTGACAAAGTTCCCTGTTGCTGCTTTTGCCTCCTTTTCTAATTTGGACTCCACATAGAAATTATAAAGAATCACAATATAAACTAAACTTCCAATTCTATGAATTGGCCAGATGTTTACATTTTTGTTATTTAATTTACAATCTTATTTCTAAGATGTCCAACACAAAATATAAAGGACCAATTATATCACAAAAACACTTCTGGCACAGAACTATCATGACTTCTCATTAATGGTGGCACAAAGATGTCCAGCAAACTATCTCAGAGGACATATCCTCATGTTGTTATCTTCATCTCTTTTCTGGCCCACCAAGGAAGCAGCTGAAAGTTATGACTAGCTGATCCTGTTTTATTCCTCCTCCTCCTCCTCCTCCTCCCAATATAGTTCTGGCCACGGACACAATCTATCGCATTTCCTCAATGGATTTCATAAACAGCCATTACTATCAGACTCCCAGTTTAACATTTTTAATCCATGTATTGCTAGAATGGAGTTTATTATGCCATTTCCAAGACTGTCTTTGACCATCGGAAATGGGACAGGCAGCTATCTACAGTCTTCGGAAGAAAAGGCTGAAATAGTTAGGTTGAGGGATGTATTATGTACACAAAGCATGCCTCTATAACAGAAAAGCAAGGTCTTTTCTCCTTAGAAAATGACTGGTATTGGTTTCCCATTTCTCTGAGAATATAACATTTTGAGTATTCCTCTGCTTCTGAATTGAAGGCTTCCTGTAGCACATTTCAGCAGCTAAAAGGACACAAATCAAAAATCACCTCCAAATACAAGTGGATTTTTTTTTTTTTCTGATCCTGATAGGCTCCTATCCAACCTGAATTTTATGTTAACTTTAGTTTGCTTACATTATGTCAGAAAATTGAAGCCAGGAGTTCATTGCAGTCCCCTACTTATGTGCAGGACCTTGCCAGAGAGGTCCTGACACTTAAGCAGTGGTTGAAAGAATCATGCAAATGAATTTCTTTTGGCCCAAATAGGAAAGAAATAAATAACGGTTATTTTGCCCTACGTTTCCTTCCCCAACTTTTCCTCCCACCCAAAAAAATAATTGGAATGATAGTTGGCTGTCATGATAAATGAAGGGAATGAACTGACTAGTGTAAAACAAGCTTAGTTCTAAAGGCAAAAAGTTTGGGGGTTTATCCTCCAGAGTGTGATTGAGAGGGTGAGAAGTTAATTTGGCAGATTCACTTCTATGGTTTCATAATCTTTTTCTCCTCTTTCCCACCCCCCATCCCTTCCTCACCCACCCACCCCCCTTCGCCCCTCTCCCCCCTCCCTTCCCCAACGCAGCCTGGCTCCACCAAACGCTGCTTTGTGCCTGCCCTCACACAAGTCAGGAGCATGACCTGAAACGCAACCCTTCTCCCCAGGGCGCATCCTGAGTGGCAACAGCTTAGCTCAAGTGTTTCTCATGAACTGCCTTCCCAAGCACTTGATCTAAATCACGTTATTTCCTTCACAGTCTGGCCCAGTCAGTGCATCAACGGAATCTGCAGATGGCAGTTCAAAAAGGCCACAAGCTCAGCGAGAGGAAAGCCAAGAGAAGTCTCAGGATTTTGCTTGTTACTTCGCTTCAGCTGGAGGGGGAGGAGAGACTGGGGCAGGGGCAAGGGGGGAAGAGTGGGGAAGAATTGGGTGGGAAAGGCCAGGCAAATCTTTTTCTGCATTTCTGTGCAAATACAGTTAACCTCTTGCAAGAACAAAAGAGGGATGGCAAGGAACAAGGAAGGAAGCATTTTGCTGGAAAGTTTTCCTTTAAAAAGAGTTGTTGCTCACAATGAACACACTCCCACACTGATACCTTCGCACAGGTATCCCATGTTTGTGTTCTGGTAAAAGAGGTGGTGTATCTTTTCTTCAGTATTATAGATGAAGTCTTTTTTTTTTTTTACTTTTCTCCCTCCCTTGAAAAAGCAGAAGGGAACATAAGGAGGCTTGGATTTTAGTTTACAGTTTGGTAATTTTGCAAAAAAAATTCTGAGAACCCTGAACTGTAGGAAATTCCTGTGTGTGTTGGTGACTTGGTATGTTTTAGGAAGAGACGGCCTTTTTTCATCCAATCAGCAGAGGGGGTGGGGGGAGAATGGCTAATCAATTATTATACTTCTTTTGGTGATAGATATTTAAGTTATTGTTTTGACTTTGATAGTGTCAGTATTTAGGTACTGTTGTTAGCTGCCCAGAAGCACTATACTATGGATGGACATTGAAATAATTTAAATAAATAAATAGCATAAAGGAACATAAATTGGGAGCAGTACTATTTGTGTTGTGCTGATTTTAGCAATTGGCAAATAAAGGTCAAGTAGAAGATATGATACCATTCATGCTCTTAGCAGATATATGATAAATAAAACAAAACAAATAAAATAAAATAAAAAAGATCTACTGGTGATTAGGGTTTTTGTATTTAGCAGTGCTTTAAAATTTTTACCCACATTGATTCACAGCTGAGACTGAGGCCTCTTTGCACGTCCTTCATGCTTGATCTTGATCACCTAGTCCATATACTCAACATGTGAATTATTATTTCTGTTCCTGAAAATAACCACTAGTGAAATTTAAAAAAAAAAAAAATTCATGAGCACAAACCCAAGAATTTCTGGGATATACGGTTAGATAACCTGAAGGATCTGGTTGGAGACAGACCATCCTGGAGAAAATTTACCAATGAGATCCCTAAAATCTGACACTGCCATTATAGCACATAATCAATCAGTCAATTGGCCAATATTTTATGGACAAAGTAAATTGGTGAATTACTAGAACTCAGGAAATTAACTTTTGCTGGTCAACTTAGTTAAGTATACTAAGTGTAGCTACACAGGCTGTATGTCATTCAATATGCTTTGATAGCGCATTTACAAAACTATAGCCATGTCCACATAACATGTTAATCTTGTGATACAGCATGTTATCAGAAAGTGGCATATTTAATTAATTTATGGTTCAATGTATTGTGGAAATCTAGAAAATCTAGATCTGACAAGGGTTAGGGTTAGGGCAAGGCAAGGTTGGGCATGTTCCAGGGTCTATTTATTAAACAGTGACATCTGGTATGCCTTCATTATTGCAGTGCCTACTTTTTAAAACCCCAATGTCTCAGGATTCATACTGTGGAATCATAGGGCTTGAAGAGACCTTAGAGGTCTTCTTATCCAACACCCTGTCAAAGGCAGGAATCAGTACAGGGGTGGGCTGCTGGGGGTTTGCAGGGCTTCAGGAGAACCTCTAGCTAAGATTCTGTGCAGTTCGGAGAACCCCCAAATCCCACTCCTGGCTGGCCCTGCCCACCCCACCCTGCCCCTGTCATGAGTCCCCACACAATCCGTTTTGGATGCAGGTGAGTGCAGGGCACACACGGAGGCTCAGGGAGGGTGAAAAACAGACCTATTGGAAGTTCAGGAAGGCTGGAAATGGGCCCATTTCCAGCCTCCAGAGGGCCTCCGGAACCCCCCCCCCCCCACTGTAGTGGAGGCCGACTAGGCCACCCCCCACCATTGCCACGCCCACCCAGCAACCAAGCAGAGAACCCTTTGTTAAAATTTTTGAAGCCCACCCCTGAATCCGTATACCATCCCAGACAAATGATCGCCCAACCTTTTCTTGTCCCAGCAATGGAGCACCCACAACTCAGAAAGGCAAGCTGTTCCTTTGATTAATTGTTCTCCCTTCTTCTGCTTAGTTCCAGGTTGGAAAGCTCTTTAATAAAATACCATCTGTTGATTTTTTTAATCTTATATTTACTGTCCAAAACTGTAATTGATGAAATGACATATAACCATATAAATCAAATAAGAAAGAAACAATAATTGATTTTGTAATCAGATTAAATGTGGCTTAATCTGCTGCTCATGGCAAGGACTTTTCCATCCTTATCTCAAGGTGCAAGGGATTATTGAACCCTGATGCCAGGATCTTCGGCCTAGAAAGCTCTATTTGCCTCTATTCAAGCAAATGGACGGGAACATAACCTCTACTCAAAGAAGGAAGACTATTCTATCATGCATCCAAAACCAATACAAAATCCAGATCTGGCTATGAAGCTTTCCTGTCCTACAACCATCTCAAGTACAGATAATCAGAGCCTACTTGCTTGCTTATCTAGAACACGGCTTTCAATTGGAGATCTCTCCTCTGTGGACATTATAGAGTAGCAGATGCTAAAGAAATATTTATTAGAGACATGTCTAATTGAGAGAAGAGAGATGTTGTAACCATAGAGTAAATTTCTCATTGTACTTATAACTGCTGTAAAAAAAAGATGAGAAGTTATTTTTTGATCTTTTTTCTTTCTTTTCTATTCTTTTTTTCTTTCTTGCAGTTTTAGTTTTTTCTGTTTTTCTTTTTCTTATATTAGTCTGTATTAATTTATATCTTCCTTTTTTTAAAAAAAATCTTATGTCCATGTCTGTATGTATATCAGAAGTGAATTTTCATACGAAGAGGGCAAGAAACGAAAGAAGTAAATACCTATTAAAGGTAACAAAGCCGCCTTTTCCAGATTCAAGGACTGCTTTTTATGAAAATGACCAATCAAGGTCATCCTTGAAGACAAATTTTCTTTTCAGCACACTGTAAATCTGCAGCATTGCTTTCAAGGTGTTGATTACTGGGGCAGAGCTTGCAATATGGCTCTCTTAGTAATAGCTTTAATAACATTCTGAAATGAAAAGCAGATACCTTGACATTTGGCTTACTTTGAAAAGCTACACAGGTCAGTCTGCTTTTAATTTATGTTCCTTTCTACATCTGGAATCCCTTATAATTAAAAAGAAAAGGTCGGACTACTACTTCCACCTGTCAAATGATAAAAAGATAAATGCACTAATAGGTTACTAAATAGTCCAATGAGAGAGACTTTACATTTTTTTCCCCAGTTTTATATGGTAAAAAAAATTAAAAGAAAATTTGAGCCAGGAAATCAAAGGTCTTCTGTCATTGTTAATAACTTGTTTTTGCTCTTAACCTACACACCCCTTTACCACCCATACTATATACTGTTTTCAGGGTTAAATTCACCTAGTAAATAGTTGCTAGTATAACTTCCTAGTAAACTCATGCATAAAGTAAAGACTCCCTTGACTAAAGCTTGATTCCTGGTGATTACATGGACATGTTATTTTTTTCACAACTACACAAAAGTTTTAGGAGAGCAGAAATATAAAGTACACATTCTTAACCCCAGAGCATAACTCTTCCCTACTTACCCTCCAATTGCACCAATAAATGATAGCATGATTTCTAACTATTGGGTATGGGAACATCCCAAACAGTAAAACTTACTTTAGCTTCTATGCCCAAAAAAACAGTTCCCCATCCCCAAAGAAACAAAAGCTGCATTTTCATGACCAGCTTATCCATGGCTAATAACACATTTCGTCTATAGCCTAGATCTGTGATGGCAAACCTATGGCACGTGTGCCACAGGTGGCACACGTAGCCATATCAGTGGGCATGCGAGCTCAGCTCCGGTGCGCATGTGCACGCCGGCCATCTGATTTTCGGGTCTTCTGGGCCCACCAGAAGTAGGGAAGTAGGGAAACAGGCTGTTTCCTGCCTCCAGAGGGCCTGGGGGTGTGGGGAAGGCCCATTTTTCTTTCTCACCTGGCTCCAGGGCCTTTCTAGGAGTCTGGGGAGAGCAAAAACGGCCTTTCCCACACACACCCCGAGGTCCACTGGAGGCCGAAGGTGGGACCGGAAGTTGTTAAATGGGCCGTTTTCGGCCTCCGGAAACGCTCTGGGCAGGTGGGGAAGGCCGTTTTCACTCTCCCCAGACTCCTACAGAGGCCCTGGAGCCAGGTAAGAAAGAAAAACGGGCCTACCAGGCCATCGCGTGCCAGGAGCGGGGGGAGTGGGGGGGTCGCATGCACGGGGTCGGGGCACATAGAATTATGGGTGTGGGCACGCACGCACTCAATCCCCACCCACCCCCTTCCTGGCACCTGATGGCAAAAAGGTTAGCCATCACTGGCCTAGATTCAACTCACATACTGAACCACACTGGCTAGACCGAATGTGGTTGGCTAGTTTCTGTTTTGTCTCAACAGGTGGCAGTACCTGGAAGTTCTTCTGTGGGCTTAGAAGCTAAGTAAGGCTGGGTCTGGCTAACACTTGGATGGGGAACACTTGGATGGGGAAATCACTGAAAAATCCCAGGGTTACAAATTAGACTTGGAACAGTGCTGAGTTCCTCCCGTTTCGGCCCGGTTCTCCCAAGCCGGTAGCGGTGACGATATGATGTCACCGAACCGGTTCTGCCCCCCCCTCCCCCCATGCCCCCCCACCCACCCCCCGTGTTATTCTTACCTTTTATTTGGCCCCACCCCCAATCTATTGCTGCCTCCTGAGTCCCAGTTTATGGCTAGAGGGAAAAAAACTGTTTAAACTCTTGCCGTGGGGCTTCAAAGGGCCGCCTGGTCAGTGTTAAAAGAAAACAAATGAGTAGACCAGTGCCTGCAAAAATACATGAGTAGATCAGTGCCTGCAAAAATACATGAATAGATCAGTGCCTGCAAAAATACATTAGTAGATCAGTGCCTGCAAAAATAAATGGGTAAATCGGTCCAGCTCTGCAAGCAGTTAAAAACCTGGTAGACTAGTACCTCTGCTAAATCCTAAATAATTGTCACATGACCATCAAGCCATGCCCACAAAATAAGCCATGCCCACAGAATCGGTAGTAAAAAATTTTAGAACCCACCCCCGACTGGGAAGCTGAAAAACATCCTGAAAAAAGGCAATGCTCCATCGCCTCTGCACTGAAGTGAAGAAATCTGCATGATTTGTTGTTCACAGGATGAGTCTAAACAGCAAAATGGTGCCCATCTTCTGGATACAACTGATTATATCAATGAAACCACTGGAATCCATGAAAGCATCCATGGAGCCAAACTCTGACTAGGTGGCTCAGTGGCTAAGACACTGAGCTTGTCGATCAGAAAGTTCGGCAGTTCGAATCCCTAGTACGGGTCTCCTGCATGAGCAGGGGGTTGGACTAGATGACCTCCAAGGTCCCTTCCAACTCTGTTACTGTTACTGTTACAACTCAAAGGCATTTCTACTGCTAAATGCTGAGCACAATACAATAAATAGAACACAGATAAATAGACTAAAGAAAGCCATGGAAATTCTATTTCCTTTTACTACAGCTACATCCACCGTGTCACTGTTCTGCCTGCTGCCATCTCTGACCACTGAAACAAGTCAAAACATTGCTTGCTTCTGCCTTAAATAGTGCATTAAAAGTTTATTTAGTGAAGTTTATTTACTTTGAGTGAATGGCTGAATGGCCTGAATATCTTATTGGTTGCTTATTTCTTCTGTAGCATCCTTCTATGGAAGTCCATATCACCAAACTCCCATTGCCACACTGGTTCAGAGTTTAAGAAGTTACAAAGAATAGGCTGAGAAAATGCTTTATAAGACAGAGGGATTTTAAAAGCTATTTTTAAATATGGCTGCTTTCTTTAAACAAATGTCTCTCCATGTTATACCCATTTTCCCATTTCTAACCTTTTCCCAAATTTTACTTTTTTTAAGAAGTATAAGTAGACTAGGGCTTTTGTGCTCCTTCATACATCTTTTTTCCTCTTCTTTATATATTTTTTAACCTTCACCTTGTAACCTAGTAGTTTATGTCTCAATTATGCTTAACCAAAATCATAGAATGGGTTTAGTAAGTTCTCACAATGTGATATGTGCATCTCTTTTACTCTTTTTGACTTCTCTTCTGGGCAGCTGACAAATATTTAAACATGACTGGAAACAGAATTAGGACATAACTTTCACTGCAATTGGATATCACCATTTTCCTCCTCTGCTTATATTTTATTTATTTATTTATTAATCGAACTTCGATACCGCTGCTCTATACCACTTATATGCTGCTCACCCCACCCCAAATTAGCAACATGAATAAGAATTACTGTTTGTAGAATCTAATATAAATCTGTAAATTGTGAAATAAGTTACTCAAAGTCTATGTTGAATAACTGCTATCACTATGTTGCCAAACAATAGCTTTCAACATCCCTGGGAAGTTTGACTTTTGGTAAATACGGAAAATTGAAGTTCAACAATATCTTGGAATGCAACCCATCTCTGTTGTTGAGATGTCAAATGCCCCATTCAATAGCAATTCAAGACTGAAATGCACACTATTCCCTTATCCAAAAGGAGCCTGAAGATCAAATGGTATCAGATGATCAATTAATTCTCTTCAAAGCTTGCCCTCCTTTCTCAACCTAAGGGTCATTTATTGTGTTTTATTTTGTTTTAATTTGGATGGGGAAATACATACCGTATGTATGTACGGTACATACATACCGTACGTGGTGTGTTTAATGGCATCTTGCGCTTTGGTAAAATTATTGGCAATATTGTCCTCTGATGCGCAATATTCCAATGTAATCATGTTATCCTTAACACATTGCCGAACATTCAGATAGCGTATATCAGTGTATTTAGTCCTTGTCTTTACAGCAAGATTCGTTGCCATTTTAATGGCTGCCTGTTTATCTTCATAAACCGTAATAGGATAATCCATTTTGAATCCAATATCTTCCATCAACTGTTTATAATAAATCAGTTCAGTACATGTAAGTGATAGACAAGAAAACTCCGCTTCCATGGTAGACAAACTGATGTGTTTCTGGCTAATTGATTTCCATCCAATCAGGCAGTTATCCAACATGATTGCTATTCCAGACGTAGATTTTCTGGCAAAACTGGCATCAGCATATGCCTTTAATATCATATTGGCATTTGGTTCTAAATACATAGCAAAATGCAATGTTCTTTTAAGATACCTAAGAACACGTTTAGCAGCCTGCCAATGCCTATCAGTAGGCTCTGAACTATATTGTGCTAGTTGATTAACACTAAAAGCTATATCAGGCCGTGTCCAGTTGCTCAAATACGACAAACTGCCTATTAATGATTGATACAGTTCTTTACTGAACTGTGGACTCTGCAAACTATCCTGTTGGAATTCTTGTGCCATAGGAGTCTTGGCAGGTTTACATAATTCCATCCCATATTTTTTCAACAATTTGCAGATCTTATTAGATTGTGATATTTTAAATCCTCTAGATGTTTTCAGGATATCCAGCCCTAGATAATGCCGTATATGTCCTAGATTTCTAAGTTTAAATTTTATTTGCAACTGACTGATAATCTCTCTGGCCTCAGCGTCAGTTCTGGTAATTATGGCAATGTCGTCTGTAAAGAGTAACAAGAATGAAACACATCCATCCTGTTCTTTTTTAAACAGACATTTATCTGCTACGCCCTCATAGAACCCAATGTTATGCAATTCTTGCACTATACATTGGTTCCACTCGTAACCTGATTGCCTTAAACCATATAGGCTTTTCTGTAGCCTCCAACACTCAGTTCTATCCTGTGTATCATAACCAGGAGGTTTCTTCATATATATTGTATGCCTCAACGGAGCGTTCAAGTAAGCTGTCTCGACATCTAAATGAGTAATAGAGCATTTATTTCTAGCTGCCCAAACAAGCATCGTTCTCAAAGTGCTCGCTCGTAAACTTGGAGCAAAAACCTCATCATAGTCTCTATCTGTCTGTGTGAACCCTTGTGCAACAAGCCGAGTTTTATGGGTTACTACCCCATCTACATTTTTCTTTACCTTATAGACCCACCTACAGCCTATAAGTTTCTCATTTGGTGGTATTCTTACAACTTCATAGACACCAAGCCTCTTCAATGAATCAATTTCTCTATCCATTGCCTCTTGCCAGGCTTTTTGCTCCTTTTCTGGATATAATTTTATATCATGATAACTGGATGGTTCGATATCTACTTGGCAAACCACTGTGGCTTTATAGCGATCTGGTGGATGCCGGTCCCTGGAAGATCGTCTAGGCATAACAGGACTAACATCAGGTATATTGGGTTCATCCTCCCCTAACCCTAATTCCTGTTCCTGTTCTTCCACCTTGATAGATGGTTTATCATCCATCTCAGATGAACTATCATCAGGAATATGGTCCATCTTAACATCAATATCTGTAAAACCATAGTCTGCTTTTTCTAACCTATCCCAGCCTTCATGTTCTAGGAATTTAGCACTAGCGCTACACAAAACTTTTGTTGTTCCTTTTTCCCAGAACCTATAGGACCTATGGTTAGCCTCATAGCCAACAAAAATCATTTTCTTTGCTCTCTGTTGGTCCTTCCTTCTCTGACTAACTGGTATATGCACCCAGGCTGGTGCACCAAAAGTATGAATATAACTTAAATCCGGCTTCCTGCCGTGCCATAAAGTAAAAGGTATTTTTCCTGTAGAGGAGTGCACCACATTATTTAAAATATGATTGGCACATAGTATTGCTTCTCCCCACAATTTATCAGGTAAACAAGCATCAGCCAGCATAGTCCTAGTCATAGCTTGTAGGGTCTGGCCTCTTCGTTCAATATATGCATTATGTTCTGGCCGAAAAGGGGCAGAACGTTTATGCTGTATCCCAGCTTCCTTCAAAAACTTAGCCAACTGATGGTTAGTAAACTCAGTTCCATTGTCAGTAACAATGCATTTCACCTTAAACCTCTGCTTCCTTTCAACAAAACGAAGCCAGTTTGTGATACATTGGAACGTATCACTTTTGGACTTCATAAGGTAGCAAAAACCATATCTGGTAAAGTGATCAACTATACTCAAAATATAGCATGCTCCCCCTAAACTGGGTTTCTTTGGCCCTATTAAGTCTAAAAAGACTACCTCCAAAGGTTTAGTTGTTTTAAACCCATTGCAGCGGTTTGCAGGTGTAACTTTACTTTTATGCTGGTTACACGTATTACAGTTCAGGTATTTGCTGCAAGCCCTTAACTCAATGCCTTTAGACTGCTTAACAGTCAAATTCAACAACCTGAAATTCAGATGACCAAGTCTTCTATGTAGTAAATGTAAGCATTCATCATGAGGCTTTACATTTCCAAATTTAGCTTTTGACTGAACTAACAGTAATGACTTATCCCTAATAACAAATAAGTCGTTTTCTAATTCTGCAGTAACTACAGTGCCTTCACATTCCAGCAAACATTTGTTGTTTTTAAAAGTTACTGTAAACCCAGAATGTAGTAATGACTTTACAGATAAAAGGTTATATTTCAAACTAGGGATATAAAGCATGGGTAAAGGGTGCTTATTAATAGAACATTGAACAAGTCCCTCCCCAGCTACAGTCACATTCCAGCCATTAGCTAATTTGACCTTTTTAGTACTTTTCTTCATATTTAGAAACAGTTTTCTGTTTTTTGTTATTGATTGAGAGGCACCACTATCAATCACCCACCAATCATCTTTTATATTATTAGATGAACTGGTTGCTAAATTACACCCTTTCCTGGGTTTAGCAGAGTTTCTAGCAGACACTTTCTTATTATTACAATATTTTGCAATGTGCCTCTTAGCCCCACAAGCATAACAGCGTTTAACAATATTGACATTCTCATATACAGCTTCCACTTTTGGTTGCTGTTGCATCCTTAACTGGTCTCGTTCATGCCTACGTTTGGCCTCATCCAGTAACCTACCAGTTATACTGGCCAATGTTAGTTCATCTCTAGACAATACTTCTAATGATGAAACAAAAGAGTCATAACTGTCATCCAACGATGAAAGAATAATATAAACTTGCTGCAGTTCAGTAAACACAAGGTCTTTCTCATGTAGCTCCTGGAAAAGCCCTGTCATGGAGTCCAGGTGAGCCATCATGTCTCCTCCTTTCTGAAGATGTAAGCGAAATAATTTCCGTGTCAGGTAGATATGGACACCCACAGAGTCACGAACGTAGAGCTTCTTTAGCTTTGACCAACACCTCGCAGCAGACTCTTCGCCCCGGAAATGGACAAGTTGCTGGTCTCCCAGTGTCAGGCCAATGATGCATAAAGCACGCTCGTTGTCCCTGTGAAACTTCGCTATCTTTTTGGCATCTTCTTCGTCAGCAGCATTCAATGCAGTTATGTCCGGTGGATTATTAACCATGTCCCACAGCCCTTCTTTTCGCAAAAGTAGACAGCATTTTGTGGACCAGGTAACATAGTTTGTTCCATCCAACCGGGTTATAGTAGAATAACTTGTACCTTGCTCAAAAGCCATCATCTTGACTACTACACCCACTGCCTGCACTTCTCACTTCCACAAAAACAAATTAAAGAGCCCTGGAACGTTCTGGGCCCATAACCAATGTTAGGGTGTGTGTAAAAAGTATTTGTTGCTTGTGCAACGAGCAGAGCAGAAACACACAGGGAAGGAGATAAACGTACGGCTCGTGTGAGAAAAATACTTTATAGATAACAAGCAGTCTCGGTGTAAATAAAACAGTCCAAGGTCATAAACAGTAATATCAGTCCAGTAAGTATCTTCCCTTACCAAAGCAAACAGACTTTAGTAACTCTTGGTATTCAGTACCATATAACAGACGCAGTAAGCAACAGGATACAATCAGGTATCAATCTGGAAGAAGCAGGAAGAAGGAACGCTTCTCTGTGCTGCTTATTTATGCACTGTAGCCTAATTACAGGGTTCAGCAAACCCTGATTACGTGGCTCAGTTGTCTCTTAAAGAAACAGATATTGCCTGACCAACAAGTTAGGAGTACGCTGCAAGCTGAACCTAACACACACTATTCCCTTATCCAAAAGGAGCCTGAAGATCAAATGGTATCAGATGATCAATTAATTCTCTTCAAAGCTTGCCCTCCTTTCTCAACCTAAGGGTCATTTATTGTGTTTTATTTTGTTTTAATTTGGATGGGGAAATACATACCGTGTTTCCCCGAAATTAATTTGGGGTGGGGTGGGGTGAGCAGCGTATAAGCAGAAGAGGAAAATGGAGATATCTAATGGCAGTGAAAGTTATGTCCTAATTCTGTTTCCAGTCATGTTTAAATGTTTGTCAAAAATATTTAAGAGAAGTCAAAAAGAGTAAAAGAGATGCCTTATATTTTTTTGTAAAATATAAGTAAAAGAGATGTCTTATATTTTTTTGAACCCTGAAATAAGCGCTTGGCCTTATTGCCATGCGCTTAAAAGCCCAATTGGGCTTATTATCAGGGGATGCCTTATTTTGGGGGAAACAGGATATAAGGAAAACATTTACAACTTTCTTCAACCTAAGCACCATTCACATGACTGGACTCCACTTCCCAAGACACCCCAACCAGCAAAACCATGCCTGAGAATTCTGGGAGCTGAAGTCCATCCATTCAAAGGATTTCCATGTTGGGTAAAGCTGTTTCCCGACTTCAAAAAGTTGATGACAAATTTCAAACTGTGTTCAGCTTGCTGAGCAGAATGTCAGCCTCCGAAAGCAAGAGAGTAAATCACCCAAAGACTATTCTTTGAAAGGTCCCTGCCAAAGAGAGCCATTTTGTTAAATGTCCTGCGGAGGGCAATAACCGTACCTCCCATCACATACATCCAGCAAGTTCCACGCCCAGCTCCTCCAAGCCTTCTGAGGGTGATTCATAAACAATGTGTGTTGGTTTAATCTATTTTTCACAGGGGGTGCTTGAGAGCAGGAAAATTAGAACCAGGTAGAAAGGAATATTATTACTGTCTCTGAGTGTGCTTTGGTTACATGAGGACTGGATTAAGGTAACATCTGGTCTGTATTTCTTGAACTATTTCCCTTTTATCACAAGAAAAGATCGGCAACCCATCCCACAACTGCTCTTAATTTAGGCCCAAATATTACTGATGAAACATTGTACAACATGCTGTTATCTATTAAAACAATTTCCCTGAAGAAAAACTTGATACTTTTATATTTTCCAGCAAAGCCAATCACACACCGCTAACTGAAGCTTGCAGTAATAACAGACTCTTACAATCCCACACTCCTTCCAAATGTTGCACGACACCGCATGAAGGACAAGCAGGATGAAGAACTTCACCAGTTGAGAGGAACTCATGGGTTCTTTCTTCTCCCCTGAAACTTGGCTTGCAAGTCAAGTCAAGTGGGGGATGAAACAGCTGACTGGCTACCCCAAAATAAACCCATCCCCAAATATGCTGGCCTTCTGGAAGGCCTTGAAGATCTGTGGATAGCACGTATGAGTTTTGGATTATGTTCTTTGAGACCTTTTGATTTTATGCTGTTGGAAATGTTTTTAGGATGCCTCACTGCGTTTGAATTGTTTGCTGTTGAAGTTGTTTTTATTTTAGTCTTTGCTGCCCAGTGTTAACACTGGTTAAGATAGGAGGCCATGTACATTTGTTTAACATATAAATAATAAACTGTAGAAAGTTAGCACCCACCCTTCTCCTAGAAGAATGAAATATTCTAGGAAATATTTAAAAGGCAGAATATTATATTTCCCTGGATGGGAAATGAAGAAACATGTTTTTATTTTAGGCAGGAAGCAGACTCACTCTTAATAGCCCACACTCTCCTCAGCAGATATCAGCACTTAAGAGATAAAGAGATGGCTAGGTCTATTCATAAGCAAATACCCTCACCCAAGAGCCAACAAAGGTAGGATTGACCCACAGTCATAATAGGAATTGCCCCAAACCCTCTTCATTACATCATCACCCAGCAAGATTCAACCAAGCCTGAGACTCAAGACAACCTACAAAGTTATCCCTGCATGGCTCCATGGGAGTCTGACAACCAATCAGGATACCTGCCCTTACACAGGAACAGAAAGCTCTAAGGCGGGACCCAAGAGAGGGTATAAATCTCTCACACACATACACCCATGTGCTCAATTGCCCAGGATCTCAAACCATGTGGTCCTGTCCACCATTAAACAATCTTTCCAAACAGCCTCCATGTTTCCATTGTCTTTCTCCCCACTTGGAACTGAACCCAGATGGACATTTCTTGCAACAAAACCCTCTCTTGCTCTCTTTGATGAGATAAGAATATATGGGAAAATGTATTTGTAGCTCCCTCTTAGGGAAACTGAGCTATCTTTCGATTAAACCGTTCACTTGACTATTTGAGAGCATATAGCCCTCCCTAAAGATATTGCTCAGTATCCCTCATTGGTTAAGCACAGTGGGAGAATGCTGAGAACGCTATACCTGCTTTAAGTAATTAACAGTTAATTAATTAATTGCAATTAAGCACCTCTGAAGACTTGGAGGAAGATGTGAGATTGGAGAGGGAAGCCCTATTACCTCTTTTAATTCTTATCTTGTCACCCAAGGAACAGTATAATTTCAGTAGTAGAATTCACCTGTAACATTGATACTTGCATATTCTGAATTGTGTGTTTATGTTTAAAATAGAGAAGCCACAAATAGAATGTGAGGCCATCAGCATCCAAAATGGCTACAATCCACCTTACAATAATTTCATTAGCAGGTTTAAATGAGATATCCTGTCTCTTTTCTAGAAAATTATCTTTTTTAGAATTTAGCAGTGTGGCTTACAACCTAAAAATATTTAGAAAATGTGATTGACAGGAAAATGTGCATAAATTAAAATATTAAAGACAAATATACTAGGGCTGTGCAAAATTCAGTTTCAAAAAGATAGTACGGGGGAACGCATATAGTAAATATCCACAATTCTTTAAGGTAGCTACATCTTTTCCCAGGATCTCACAGCAATGATGAAGGGTACCTGTATTATTCCAGGAAAGATGCAGAAACAGTTGTAGGCATGTGTTGGGTTCATGATCTACAACCTCTGAATTATTTGTTTGAAATCAATTATGAAGTGCTGTACAGTCCACGATACACACAAAATGTATTTTTTCTTGTTTATTAATGTTGAGTATTTTAAATATGATTATTTTCTTCTGGAATTTAATGAGTTATTCACAGATCTATGAAATGTTTCTAAATTTTCTTCTATTTCAAAATTGCAAAGGTTTTCTTGTTTTTTCCTCTCTGTTGGCTTCATAGCCAAATGTTACAGCAAATTCTTGCTCATTTGGCCATATGTTTATTTAATTTCTCACTTCTTTGTCTAAATGGTAAAATGCAATGGAAAATGGGGAAAACGGATGTTTGGAATGACAAGAGGCCAGAGGAATTTGTGTGCTGGTTACCCTTTTCTTTCCCTTCTCTCACCCCATTCCCCTCCCAAGTCACTAGTTTACCATCTGTGGAAAGGAATGAAAGGTTCAGAAGTAAAATCAAAACAGAAAATGGGAGTATTTATTTGCTGCTCTCCTTGATATGTTTTCTGGTAATTGGATCACTTGAAAAAAAAAGATTACTACACTTGTATAAAAGTTAAATTTAAAAGAAAATATTCACTCCATGCATTTGTTGTTTATCCAAAAGATGGAACAACAATTGCCATCATCATCCATCATTTTTTTTTCCCCTTCAGATCAGATATCAAAAAGAGGACCGTTCTGTTCCTGGATTGCCTGTTTGCTCTATTTTCATTTCACGCATGGAAAAAGACATATCTTTTTCAGTGGAAAGGGGAATCCAAAAAGCCAACTGGTAATTGATGAAAGAAAGCAAGTCTCCTCAATTTTTAGAGGTGTCCAATTGGCATTTTTATGTGGTGACACCATGATGCAAGTAACATCACTTCCTGTCGCTTGTTCTCCCCCATCCCCCACAACTTCAAAGCACCAAATCAAATGTCCTGAGGCAGTTCCTGAGACAGTTTCTTCCATTCTTGTCTGAATGACAGGAAGGGCTTCAACCAGCCCAATGGGAGGGATTGGTCCATGAACCAATGTTTAGGCTGATTTAATAGATTAAACATTTTTAGGGGAAAACCCTTATAACTAACTACCACCCATCATTAGTATAAAGGGATCGTGATATTAGCACATGGAATTCAACATCACAGTTGTATTCCTCTTTTGTGCTACTTTTCAGAATATCAAGATGGTCATTCATTGGCATCTCAGATCCTCACTGGAATACATGTAAATAATTTTGGTGTTAATAGTTGGCACATAATTTGAGGTTATCTGAAAATCTGGTCACTTTGGTGATTTTTTTTTTCATTTGTCAGCAGTAGAAATCCTGCAGGAATCCCACTTTTTCCAATCTTCTATTGTTATGAGAACTGTCCATTCTTTTCTATCATTGTCTACACAGTAAGTTCTTTACTATTTATACCCATTATGGCATTTTCTTTCAAATTCCATGGCTCTTATATTTTCCAGGAAGTTCTTAATGAGGAACTTGGTCAAGCGCCTTTGTAAAACTTTTGTCATTTATCATCTTAGTACACATACTCCTTGACACCCACTCTCCCACACACAAAGAATACCAAAAGAAAGCAGAGTTTATTCTTATAAAAATTTGCTAGTTCTCATTCTTCCTATAGAAGTTTTTCCTTCTATATATTTGATCATTTAAAACTGCTTTTTGTTAGTTCATCCAAAATATACTCTCCATTTAAATTCTGATAACTCTGGAACAGCAATATAAAGAAGAATTTCTTTTTAATATATGTTTATATACAGATGTAATTAACCATGGACATTTTTAGTCTGCCCTCATGTTGAGTAGATCTGTAAAATATTGGTATATATTTCTCTATATGGGTTTTATCTTTTATGATGAAAGTGGTTCATAATAATTAAGATAAGCAATGAATCTCAGACTAGAAGATATTAAAATAACACAGCCAGAGAACCATAAAATTAGCAATTATTAAGAATAATTTTTCCACAACTAATATTTCTACCATGTGTCAATGTGGAATTCCTGCTGAAAACATTGGCATCACATCTAGAAAGCACCAGGCTGGGGAAGGCCAATTTTGATTCTATGCTTTCTGCAGTACTATTGTTATGGAAGACATATATCAAGTATTAGTGCCCATCACACTGCCTTTTTTTTTTCTGAGCCAAGAAATTGTAAGATTTGTTGTTCCAAAAGTGCTTTTTTCCAGAAGGCAACTGGACTTTGCTTTTTCCTTGAAGACATTTCGCTTCTCATCCAAGAAGCTTCTTCAACTCTGACCAATGAGAAGTGAAACGTCTTCAAGGAAAAAATAAAGTCCAGCTGTCTTTTGGAAAAAAAAGCATTTTGGGGACAGCCATGACCTGGATGACTGTGAATCTCCATAGATCTGTTTGTCAAGTAGAACAAAGTAGATTTGTTCTACTTCTACCTGGAAAACAAAAAAGAGGGTTGGTTGTCATTATTATTTGCATGTCTACACTTTCAGTATCAATATAAAAACCACAGGTTCATATCATATGAAGTGAAACATAGACATTCCACATTTTTAATAAGAAACACAGGGACTAGGAATTTCGATAGCTATGATGAGTACCACAACTGTTTTGTAATAACTTAAGTGATCCAAATGAGTTTTGTGGTTTATGCATTGAAACACAAGCAGATCCTATTTTCCCCACATGCCATCTTTGAAATTATTTGTTTAGGGGCATTTCTTGAATAAAAATCAAGCTAAAGATATATCTTTCCCCCCCCCCCTCCCCTTCTTCTCTTTCTTAACAATTTGACCTACTAAGCAGGAACTGAGATCATTGTGCAGAAGTCATACTGAGGTATACATTCATAAAGCATGATTGATTCAACAGATCTAACTTATCTTCCTCGCTACTTCGCCTCTTATATGCCAACAGATGTTTTCTCTCTCTTCCTCCCCCTCTCAAATATTTGTAATTCCATAGATTCCTTGAAGCCATTGGCTTCATAATCAGAGAAACCTCTGGAAAATTAGATACATCATTAGTTTTGAATTTGTCTACATGGCCAGCCAGTATCCAGAATTGTTTATTGTAAAATGATTGTGTGATGGTCATCATATGCATGTACTTGGGCCCTAAGAGACTAGGGTTGCAATTGATCAAGGGAAACACAAGTTCTAACAGTTGTATATCAGGCTCAATTTTTTCACAACTTGTTTCATCTCAACATTTTCTAAGTGAAAATTCACAACACCAACTCTCAATTTGAATACCAAGGTGCTCTAAGTGGCAAGCCTAATTATTTTTCTGGGTCATTATTTATTCAATTATATACTGTTTCCCTAGGCCCAATGTACATAGCCACCGAGAAGGAGAAAGTATAAGTGACGTTAGGTAAATTTAGCTGATATTCCCCCAAGATGATGCTCTCTAATATTTGCTAATATAGACTCTGAATTTGTTCATCCTAGGAGGGAACCTCTTTAAGTGTCATGTATCTTCAGTTCTGAAGCACAAAAATAAATTAATTCATTTTCTTTCCACATCCATATAGCCATTGTTTCATAATGTTCACATTTCAAGTAAATTAGAATAAAAGAAATAACAAAACAAAACAATCTGTTTGCTAGCCTTATTTAAATGAACTTTTCTGAGCTTGCAAGCATTACATTTTAAGCTTCCTTAAATCCTAGCATTATCATATTAACAGAAAAAAATTGATTGTTTCTTTATTGATCTGGGAATAAATACCATATTGTAGAAAACCATAATCAGGATATCTTAAAGTGATATTATGTAGCTCTATAATCATGGGTGTGCGCGGCCCCGTTGCGAACTGGTAGTAAAGGTAAGTATTTATTTATTTATTTATTTATTTATTTACTTATTTATTTACTTATTTATTTATTATATTATATTATATTATATTATATTATATTATATTTCTATACCGCCCTTCTCCTGCGGGACTCAGGGTGGTGTACAGCCAGGATAAAACATAGCATATAAAATTTAAAAACATTTTAAAAAACAATTAAATAATATTGGCCCGAATTTAAAACAACCCAATTAAAACCGAAATTCGATTAAAAACTAAGAGGATGGGATCAAGCCAGCCCAGCTAGATGGAACAAGTGTGTCTTCAGGGCCCGACGAAAAGTCCGGAGGTCTGATATCGTGCGTATCTCAGGGGGCAGGTCATTCCAGAGGGCAGGCGCTGCCACAGAGAAGGCTCTCCCCCGGGGGTCGCCAGCCGGCACTGCCTGGCCGACGGCAACCTGAGGAGGCCCTCTCTGTGTGAACGAACCGGTCGGTGGGAGGCTATCGGCGGCAGAAGGCGGTCTCGCAAATACCCCTGGTAGAACCCACCCCTGGTTTGCCACCTTGCACTGACCAAATTTAAAAAGTGAGATAAAATAATAATGGCTGCAATTTCCCAATGGTTATTATTACACTGAATGCCATACCAAAAAATGTTGGACAGCACCTAGAAGATATGCACAATTACAGGCATTACAAAAGGCCACACTGCTTAGATCCACCCATATAGAATGCTGATACATTACAATATTCTAGGTTCTTGGGAAGAACTGAAGCACATGAAGGCCAACACCAGCTAAAGAACTGGCAGCTGTGATGTCACATTGTTCTTTATAATGTTCACATTGTACATTATAATAAGAAGAATAAGAGAAAGAATTGGAGAAGAGAAGATACAAAGACCTGCAAATAGAAATAGAACAACTGTGGCAAAAGAAAGCATAGGTAGCACCAATAAAAATAGGCATTCTGGGGGCAGTCCCAAAACAAGTGGAGCACCACTTGAACTTCATCAGCATTGACAAATTCACCAACAATCAATCACAAAGGGAAAAATTCAAAACAGCTTACATCCTGCAATACCTGTAACACGCACCCCCCACTCCCCCACTTTTGGCACGTGATGGCACGGTGGGCACGGTAGGCTCGTTTTTCGCCCTCCCCCGGCTCCAGAGACTTTCTAGGAGCCTGGGGAGGGGGAAAATGGCTTTCCTCACTCCCCCTGGAGGCCGGAAACAGCCCATTTCCCAACTTCCAGTGGGCCCAGAAGGCCCAAAAATCAGGTGGCCGGCAAGCACATGCGTCCTGGAGCTGAACTAGGGCAACATTTGCGTGCCCACCTGTGGCACAAGTGCCATAGGTTTGCCATCACGGTCCTAGGTCTTTGGGAAGGATTCAATAGGTGGACAAAAATCCCAAATTCATGCTGAACATCTAGCTGACTGTGTGATGAACCATAATAATACCTTTAACACCATAAACATCCACATCTACATATCCCAGATCCTTAGGAAGGACTTGATAGGTGGACAAAAATGCCAAATTTAATTAATTAATTAATTAATTAATTAATTAATTAATTAATTAATTTCTATACTGCCCTCCTCCCGAAGGACTCGGGGCGGTTAAACATAATATATATACATCAATTTAAAAACCAATTAAAAGTAATAAATAATTTTGGCTCAGAATTAAAACCTAATTAAAACACCCAATTTAAAATCATTCACAAAGATAGCCCAGCCTGGCGGAACAGTAGGGTTTTAAGAGCGCAGCGAAATACACGGAGATCAGAAATCTTACGTATTTCCGGTGGCAGTTCGTTCCAAAGGGCAGGAGCACCCACAGAGAAGGCCCTCCCCCTGGGTGTCGCCAGCCGACATAACTTGGCCGATGGCACCCTGAGGAGCTCCTCTCTGTGGGAGCGAACTGGCCGGTGGGAAATCCAGTCTGAACATCTGGCTGACCATGTGATGAACCATAATAATAAATCTGTTAATGTAATAAAGTAAATACAAAGAAGTCAATGATGAAAATAAAGAATTTCAGTTTCTAGTAAAATTAAAATGCCAATAGTGAATCAAAACTCGAATGTCTAATTTTCCTGTGTTTTAGTTGCCAGGATTCTTGAGTTTAGCACATATTCAAAGGTGGTTGTTTTTATTATGCCTCCCACATTCTTCACTGTCTCTCATTAGCTCCCTTTGCAACATCAGAAGAGGAGAACGGCACATTATCTATCCTAACCTGGCAATTACAAACTGATAAGCAGTCAGATGGATACAGGAGGAGAGAGGTTTTTAATTAGCAACATTTCCCTCCTCTTGAAGTCAGGAAATCCTGATTCAAAGCATAAGGTCAGGTTAATGGGAGGAAGCAGAGGCAGACTTTTGCAGATAAATATCGTAAGTGACAGCATATCTCTTAGAATAGAGTGGACGTTGTAACAGTCTCACGCAGACATCCCTAAACACTGCTTTTTCTGAAGCTGAGCAAAAAAGTTGAAGTCTTCAACTATAGAAGTTATACTGCCTTTGGCCACTCAGGATATCTTTCTTTAATATGTGTATGTAATTTAATGGATGGGGAGAGAAGTTAGGAAAAAAGATGCCCATTTTTTTCCCATGCTGATCAGCAGACAAGCTACAGGCCATGCCACAAAAACTGTGTGTGGAGCCAAGAAAAATAATTAAATTTGATTTTATTTCCATTTAAACTGAATTAAATACAGTTAATTCAATTATTTTCCACCTGTGTATTTAATTCTTTTTAGTGACATTCAATAAGGCATTTTTGGAAGTCTTTTATTTGGGTATCTACTGGGGGGGGGAGGGGGGGCAAAAAAAAGTTAGGACAGGACTGTAACACCATGAAAAAAACCCCACCTCTTTTTACATTCATCATACATGACATATGTAAAAAATAGGGTAAGGCTGCAATTAGTCACAGCTGCCAAGTTTTCTTTTTCTTTTTTTTTATCCCTCCCAGATACTGTACCCCAATGGACATTTCTGTCTCTAATACCTTACATGCAGCCCTGAAGCCTTAGTACTGAAGGAGCCACGACTTTACAAATTTGGGATTCTGGGTTCCTAGATTATGGACGCCCTCTGTAAATTACTCTATTTGAGGTATGTTGATTCAAAAATTGTTGCCCCATGATGCATGGGTTCATCCAATTAAAAGTTACAATCAATCACAGACAAGCATTTTAGTAGCAGATTGATGCTGAGAATGGCTTCTGATGAGAATATTATGTTCCAATTTATTTATCTTCAACTGGCAATTAGTCCCACTGTGTTATATAAACCTCAAACCTTGATTTGTTTTATCAAGAAGAGTGTACATTTTGTAAGCCTTGAAAAAAAATGATAAATTCGGGAAAAACAAATAAACAAATATTTCTGCTTTTTTTTTTTTTAGATTGATCTGCCTTATTCATTTGTGCCTGGAAGCTGTTTGTTCAAAACATGAAATATAGTAGCTGTTCTGAATGCATTCATTAGCTTAAGTTTTCTGACAGCTTCAGTAAGTAAGAGTTTGCAACTCTTTTAATGGCCTCCCCATATGGAGGCGATTCCTCCTCTCCCATTACTAATCCTAATGGAATTCAGTCAGATTTGCAAATGAGATCTTCATTGTTTACACTACATCCCATCAAGCTCATAAATATTGATTTAACCTCTAGAAAAGTCAGATAATACCATGTGGATTGCAGCAAAATAGATATTTCTTTAAATTTGAAATGCTAATTATTTCACATGGAAAAGCATGGGCAGCAGAGAAAAGAGGATGGCTTTGAGTTAAATGCATCACTGAATGTGCTGAGATTTAGAGGCTGATCAGACCATTCTTTTGAAATTGTATAGTTTACCATGGAGATGAGCTTGGATGATCTTGAAAAAAATGTGTTCAGATATGGATGGGACACCACCAGAAACTCCCCAAACTATGGATCAGATTGGAAAACTGAAAAACATTCCAGAAGAAAGCAATAAATCTAAAGCCACTTCCAAACTCTGTCAAGAAAACTCTGTGTAGTCACCAAAAATCAAATTCTGCCTAATGATGTCTTCACCTTTTACCATATATTTTACATTCATAATAGTTTGCATTTGCATGTACATTTGCATGCAAGTTTGCATTCCTACTCATGTGAGAATCACATTTATGAAACATTTATTTATTTGTTTATTTATTTAACAAATTTATATAGCCACCCACTCATATATAGTGACTCTGGGTGGTATACTACATTAAATATCCAGTTAAGAGCCCAGTTTAATCCCATCTCCGCCCCAAATAAATGTTTGTCAATTTTACCAAGGAAATTTTACTTTTTATTATTATTAGGACATTTTCTAAGAGCTTCCCTCTTCAGGTAAACTGAATACGATTCACTACTCAATACTCACAAAAAGTGATTATATAAAAATTAATATTTAATAATTGTATCAAATATGACAACTCAGAAGATTATTTTGATCATTCTTAAATTGAGTAGAATCAGGAATTGGCAATAAAGCTGGAGATGAAAAAGGATGCAAACTGTAGTTTTGTTGGTTTGAACTATTTAATAATGATTTTTCATCAGGATTTCCATGGTATAGATTTCATATTGGACAGAATAGAGTTCATAACTTCCAAAGGAAACAAATAAGTTTATCCCAGGAGAGAAACTTTATCTGTTGAAAGTAGTGGAGATTGACGATGGCATTTCAATAACTGGTGATAGGTCTTCAAGATCTAAGTAATCTGCATCTGAGATGATTTAAATGCCTCTCATAGGAAGAGATCTGTGACAGAGATCTGAAAATTGTTAGACAAATTTTCTATCACATCCAAAGGTAGTGCCATTGCTCTGTTTGGAGAAGGATCTCTTCTGCTGTCACGTGGAATTGGTGGAACATTTTGAGATATATTTGGCAATTTGTCCCAGTTTTAAACATCATGAATCAACCTCATATTTGCCATAAGTCCTACAAGTCTCCCATAGCATCTGCCTGGCTCTTTCAATCCTTCAGAACTGACACCGTTTAGGTTCCTTTGATTAAACAATGCCATCCATTGCAAACCTGGAAGTGCCCCTTGTCTACAGCAGTGCCTGCCCCCCAGAATGAGGTTTCTCCCCCTCCCCCCAAGACCTGAACTACCCCCCATTCAGCTGATGTTTAGAAGAGCCTTGAGGGCCTGGATCTTCACCCAGGTCTTTTGCAAGGGAGAGTGAGACCCCACTGTTTCATTCCATCTGGCCTGTCACATTTGCCATCTTTTATCTTTCATTGATGTTATTGTAATTTCTTTGATTGTTGTGACCTGCCCAGACATTGAGAGTCAGGCAATGTACAAGTTTAATGAATTATTAGCATTAGCAATTGATGTGCAAGGTTGAGACATTTAATACAGCAAGTCTTGTTTTGCTTACTGTGATCATCTAAGCAGTGTCTGATTTCACCTCCTTTTTGTTTTCCTCTTTGTCTTCAGTTCATATTTGAATTTTAAATTTGTTGTTAGCTATTCTCAGGCACTTTAGGATTGTTTAATTAATTCACTGAGTGACTGACTTGGCTGATAAACCTGCAGGTGCCTTGTGAAAGCTCAAAAAGATTCTAAACTTTCCTTACTTCTTCTACGTATTCGTATTAGGTAACCAGAGCAGCTGAATCAAAATGGCATTCAAGAGTCACTGCAGCCATTTGAACCATACTGAATGTCAAGACTTTCCTGAGCAAAACTTCTTAAGGTTTGTTCAAGCGGCAATCTGTTTCTTCTCCTCTTCCTTCTATCTCTCCCCACCCAAGGAGCAGGAAGATCGTGTTAACAAAACCGATTGTTTTTACCCTTAAAATAAATGAGCTAAAGACATTGCTGCAGACATGGTATCGTAAGCTTGGAGCAATTAGCTCTCGCAAATACCAAGACAATCAGTCTACATGCAGACTAAAAGGTCTGCCAAACAAAGAAGCCCCCCCACTGCCCCATGAACCGCTGTCATGCCCACGTATGTCACCCACTGTAGCCGAGGGTGTAAGGTTCTTTGATGACCAGGAACCGAAGGCTTTGACTTTACATAAGAAATGTCAGCCCAGTTTGAGGCTAACCCATCAAGTCCTTCCAGCAGTTGATTTGCTGAACCAAGTCAATAAACAAATGCAGGGTTGGGTAGCAAGAGCGGCCATCAGCTTAATTACCTTCCACTCCTCAGTTTTTCCTTTTATTATGTACATCACAGATACTTGTCCGCATTAACATTCCTGGGATTGCAACTGACCAGCCCTTTGTAAAGAGATTGAAGGCAGGGCCTTAATATAGGCTTGTGGGGTGCTTGTATCTCCAACAACAGCTTAATTATAGACATTGTTTACAGATCACTATTCAGTTGAAGACTTGGGGGGGCAGTCCTAATCTGGGGATTAGCACAATTGTTTGCATTTGGTTCTTCTAAGAGTGGAGTGGAAGGAAGTTTTCAAACAAACAGCAGAGAGAGAGAGAGAGAGAGAGAGTTGTGACTCATATGCAGTTTTGCATGTTTCTCTGCATGGGTTTGAAAGCTTCAGTGCAACAATTTTTAACAAAGACAGTTGCCATTTTATAATCTGAATCTGCTTTGTGGATCGGGAATAGTGTTAAATTATTGGGAATTCAAAAGTTACTGGGAATTCAGGATTAGCTTTTCATCATGGTCTTGGTGATAAACTGTAGATATATTAATTGAGCACTTGAGAATTCTAGGGAGTATGCTTCACAGAATAGTGCTCAATTAGAGGGAAGTCATTTGTGTTCATCACACCAGAAAGAATTTCATTTCAACTTGGATTAGAGCTTTTTCTCTCAGAAAGAATGGTGAATCACTTAAGAATCAACACTCTTAGGGTCTCAAAGATGCAACAACCGTCCTTGGACCCTCCTTCATGTCCCATTAAAAATGTTACATTTAAGAAACTTCCCTTAATTGTACTTCTATACAGTCATTCAAGAAACCCTTGTTGCTGATGACTGAGTGCTCCTGGTGCCCAAAGACAGTGATCTATATTCAGCCTGAACAAATTTTCAGCACCAAATGTAACCAAAGAGCACTGAAATGCTCTTGGCTTGGCTACCAGTCTGAACAAGGCTGAATTGTCCAGCTTGTGTTAAATACTAGGAACCTAGACTTCAAAATCACTGTTGATGTCCCCAGGTGATAAATATAATACTTGGGAAGCATAAGTGATGAATTTGTGGACAAAGAAATTGGTTCCAGAATCAGTAAGGCCACCCAAGCGCTTGGGCACTGCAAATTACTGTGCTCAATCAATATATTTGTATCTCCACCAAGCTGAAAGTCTACAGAGCTATAATTATCCCTTCTCTCCTCCATGGATGTGAGTCCTGGCCTTTGTACCAAAGGCACATCAAACTGGAAAAATTTCAGATGTGCGCCTTCCACTCTATCCTCAGAATTCAGCGGCAAGACTGTCTCCAATCCGGAAGTCTTGGATCCATCAACAGTTGAGTCCCTGATTATCAGAGGCCAGATGAGATAGAAGGACTGGGCAGATGAATGACCACACAAGCCCTATAAAGATGCTGTGAAAGAACCTTTATGTTGTGGTCCACCCGCAGCCTGAGGAGCTGGCAGCAGAGTTGGACAGTGAGAACATGGGGAGGAACATGGGCCAGTCCTGGAGTCTGGGGAAGGCTTGGATGAGGGCTCTGCATTGGAGGCAGAGAAACGGCCATCTAGGAGGTACATGCTTCTTCCGGAGCCTCCAGAGTCGGACCTCAGTGAGGCAGAGGAACAGGGGGAGCCTGTTTCCAGTGTGCGCATGCGTAGAACTGCCAGAAGGCAAGAAAAGCTAAAATAAAAGGGACGACTCAGGAATAGGACTGGGAGATGATTGGCCCCTCCAATAAGACTTAAAAGAGGAGCAAAGGCACGTGGGCCTTTGCAGGAAGCAACGTTTGTTCATTCGGTTCAGCTTAAAGCCTGGAGCTCTGTTTGATTCTGGACTCCGTGTGGCTTTGCCAATTAGGTCTTTCGCAGCGTGTCAAGGGAGATAAAGGTGGGTGATTATCCCGAAGGACTTCTCCCGAAGGACTCTTTATAACTAATTGGGACTCATCTGTGAATGAACAGAATTCACAGCTGTTGCAATAAAAAAGGTTTTTTGGACTACTCGTGTGTTTTAATAACTCAGGAAGCCTAGGTCAGAACACCTTATGCTATTGTAACATCCAGCCAAGAAAACTAAAAATTGTGTCTGATGACAGAACCCACTGCTGAGCCCTGTGCTATGAAGCCTTCACCGGTTCTGACGATAAATGTCACCAAAAACTAAGAGAAAACTGTGAGCAGCATCATAGAATAACACCCACAGTTACAACAATCAATTTCCAGAGTCCCATTGTGCTAGACTCTGTGCTTCCAGACTAGGACTGCAGAGCCACTTATTGTCCAAAGATGAGCTGCACAACTGGGTGACTTCTTCATACCTGAAATAACACCATATATATCCATCATGACAGCCACTGGGGGGAGGGGGGGCAGGGGGTTGATTTATTTATTTATCAAATTTCTACACTGCTCCTAAGTGACAATGAGTGGTTTATAAACAACATGGTGTTTATAATAATTATATTAGCTATATAAATATATTTATCACCAGTTATTTTGTGTGAATGGCCACGGCACAGAATTCCAAGTGTGCCTCCTGCAATAGAGATTTAGACAAGTAGCAACGATGTGGGCAATTCTCTTCCTATATGTCTACTGATAGGATTCACAACAATATTTTTTTTTTAATTGAAAAATTTTACAAAAAAAATGAATTTCCCCCCATCCCCCATCCCTTTCCCTCCCCTCATCCCACCCTCCCCCCCAGACTTCCCAGAGCAAAATACAAGGTATTTCATTTAACAATCATAAGCTAAATTAACCCACCTATCCTCAGACTACTAACTCCCTCCCTGAAACCTTAACTCCACTATAGATACAACAATAATTTTTAAATGATAATTATATACCACCCAGAATCACTTTTTGTGAGATGGGCAGCTATATAAATTTGATTAATTATTTATAATTCCATTATAAATTCTATAATAATTCTCTCTCTATCCAGTGCATAATTAATGCATGGATTTTAGTCTCACAAGTAGTTATCATCCCTAATTTGGATGACTCTGTAACAAGAATTGAACCAATTTAGGGAACTTCAGCCTGCCAATCGCTGATAGCAATGACAGTACCAGAGGGGCTTTTTTTCCAAAAGGTTCTTGGTTTTTTGTGGGGTGTTTTGTTTTGTTTTTTTGAAAATGTTAGAACTGAAGAAGCTTCTTAGATAAGAAGTGAAACGTTTTCAAAGGAAAAAAACCAAGAATGTCCAGTTGCCTTTTGGAAAAAAAGCACCTTTGGGACAACCATGACCTGGATGATTGAGAATCTCCATAGACAGTTAATGATGACAATATTCTCATGAATATCAACATTAACTAGAGAGCCCACTCTTTCATGAACTGCTTACAGATATCAGAAGGCAATTGCTCTAGTGCTCTAGTGGTTGGAAAAATTCTGGACTAGATGGACCTTTTCCTATCAGTCAATATATGCAAAAAGCCCAAGTCTACATGTGGCTGTTGATGGGCATTTGCACTTAACTGGTACACCATAAATTGGAGCTCAGATGCTTTGATCTGTCAGTTTCCTTTTCCGCTGGTGGAGAGATGGTGGTCTGAGCTGCTCGTGAAAAACATCAGATGGCTATCACACCCGTTCCTAGACAACCTTTCAGATATGGGAATTATTGTTCCTGACCTAATGGAAGTTTTCAGCAAGCTTCCTGTTAAAATTGAAGCGGTATGCGCATGCTAGACATGATGTAATTCACAATTATTAATAAAAGAGATGTTCAAAATGAGAGCCATAATGCCTTGTTCACATCAGCCCAGATGTTTGCAAAAGGAAAACCAGCCCTAATGCAGAGTCTCTAGTATTAATGGGAAGGAATGTTTAAGATGTGATGGGGGTCACTCAATATTACTGAAGGCTAGAAAGATCATGGGAGGAAAAAAAATCCAGCTGTGGATTTGGGGGCAATGTGCTATTAACCTTTGTCAATACAGTTGTTTGTTAGAGTTAGGAAAAGAAATCAAATATGACAATACAGCAAACATGCATTTAAGCTTTCATTATTGTATGGAAGAAAAACTGCCCATCGTTATTGATGTTCTGAGATATAAAAGGTCTGCATTTGCTTTCCATCCACACATTTCATCAGTGCCCATAGAAGCATGGACTGAGAGATTGAAGAATATCTTTTCTAAGGTTCAATGAACAGAATAGTTTAACAGACTGAACCAGAGCTATGCCCAAACCCAAACTTTTCTTTTTTTAGGAAGACTGTGTCTTTCCTCCAGAATTCTCAGAGGTTTTCAACATTAGATAGTCTTTGGCATGAGTACATAGCATCAATGAACGTATTCCTTTATCCTAAGATGTGAGAGAAGATGCCAGTTATTGCAGCCTGAGATAATGCCAGCTAATAAATTGGGACAACCCATGCCAGACACTCTTCTGAGCTGTGGGTTCATATGACATCTCAATGTTGAGACTTTGGAAAAAGTTCAGAGAAGAGCAACTAAGATGATCAAAGGCCTGGAGACTAAAACATATGAAGAAAGAATGCAGGATTTGGGTTTGTCTAGTCTAAAGAAAAGAAGAATTAGGGGTGACATGATAGCAATATTCCAGTATTTGAGGGGCTGCCACAAAGAAGAGGGGATCAAATTATTCTACAAAGCACCAGAGGGCAGGACAAGAAACAAGTCAATCAAAGAGAGAAGCAATCTGGAATTAAGGAGAAACTTCCTAACAGTGAGCACAATTAACCAGTGGAAAAACTTGCCTTCAGAAATCGAAGATGCTCCATCATTGGAGGTTTTTTAACAGACTTGACCCGTGATGGCAAACCTATGGCACGTGTGCCATAGGTGGCACACGGAGCCATATTGGTGGGCACGTGAGTGTTGCCCTAGCTCAGTTCCGGCACGCATGCGCACACCGGCCAGCTGATTTTCAGGCCTTCCGGGCCCACTGAAAGTTGGGAAACAGGCTGTTTCTGGCCTCTGGAAGGCCTCCAGAGGGGTGGGGAAGGCCGTTTTCGCCCTCCCCAGACTTCTAGAAAGCCTCTGGAGCCTGGGGAGACCGAAAAAACGGGCCTACCATGCCCTCTGTGCCACCACTTGCCAAAAGTGTGGGGAGCGGGGGTGGTCTCATGCAGGGGGGTGGGGCCCATTGAATTATGGTTGTGGGCATCCATGTGTGCAACCTCCCCCCGCTTTTGGCACATGACAGCAAAAAGGTTAGCCATCACTGGACTAGACACTCATTATCTGAAATAATATAGCTTCTCCTGCTTGAGCAGGGGCCTGGATTAGAACACCTCCAATGTCCCTTCCAGCTCTCTTCTATTCTATTCACTTGCCCAAAATGTCAGTATGTGGTTGGCAACTGTCTCACCTTTGTCGAAAATATATCAGTGTGACACACTTACAGTATGCCTCACAAGTAGTCCAAATTGGAGACAAAATAAGAAATATTAGCTTCATTCATTCCAAACTCAAAGATGTGATTGAACTTTCTCCACTTGGGTTATATGTGTGAAATGACTTCACCGCTACAAGAAGTTTATTTTTGAAGTAATGTCTGTGCCAGCCATTAAAGACATCACTCCTGATCCATGCCTATTTATCACATTCAAATGAGCACTTGATCCATGCCTAGTGCTGTATCCAGAAGGATCAGGACTGATATTGCAGTAACCCCAGGCTATTCTTGATGTCCTCATTTTCCCAGTTGCCATGCTTCACTTTTTTTACCCACAATGCACTAAAATGTGAACTACTTGCTGCTTTGAAAAGTTGATGGACTCAATCATAAAAAGGCAACTTATCATAATGCCCAAGTAAAGGGGAGACTCGGGATAGCATGGAAGAGGCTTTGCACTCTAGCATTGATCAGACCTAATTAATTGGTATAGAGGCTGTCATAATGAATGCATGTACCAGCCTCTTTATTTCAAAACAGAATGCATGGAAAATCATTTGAATTAAGAATAAATTATACACTTAAGATCAGGGGTGCTATTCAGCAGGTTCTGACAGGTTCTGGTGAACTGGTAGTGGAAATTTTGAGTAGTTCGGAGAACCGGCAAATACCACCTCTGGCTGGCCCCCGAGTGGAGTGGGAATGGAGCTTTTGCAATATCCTTCCCCCGGGAGTAGGGAGGGAATGGGGATTTTGCAGTATCCTTCCCCTGGAGTGGGGTGGGAATGGAGATTTTGCAGTATCCTTCCCCTGCCATGCCCATCAAGCCATACCACGCCCACCAAGCCACACCCACAGAACCGCTGGGAAAAAAATTTGAATTCCACCACTGCTTACGATGACTTTGAGAGGAGATCTAAGCTGGCATCCCTTTCATATATCAAAATTACTCTTCAGTTTATAGGAAAATGATAGGCAATATACATAGCACAATATGCACTGCAGACAAACTAGAGCACACGGTGATTTATGTGATTAAGTGATCTTTTGGAGACTGAAATCAACCCCACTGAAAAGAATATAGAGCTATATTTTGAGGAGGTCAGTTTACATGTGGATGAATGTTTTCATGAGGAAACATGGTATTATGGTCTGTTTCCTATTTGCTTGTTAAATACCAGCACCATTAAAAAAAAGCAATGGCATTAAATCCACCATTTTAACCTAACATCTACCCACAATTACTGCTAAAATAAGTCAGTAATTTTGAGTTATACAAGCACAAATGAAAACATCTGTAACCAATCACCATTTTTCTTTTTGTTTCTTCACCCCTCTTTTTGACCATTTTACATCTTGAAGTTTTATATGCAGTATTTGCAACTCTTGGGTTTTAAAAAATAAATACTGTTAATATTTTTTTCCAAAAAAATTCTCTCTAGACTGGGAAACACATATGCATGAGAAATTTAGCCTGGAGAGAGAGAAAAAATATGGGTGACTTATAACCTCCTGAAAAATAGGAATTTATCATGGAAATTTAGTTATAGACCTATAACTAAAACAATATTCAAGCAGGAAAAGAATGTTTGTTAATCTTTTCTCAGTTGCGTTAACAGCAAAATTACAAAAGTCTATACATTATATAGTATCACAAAGCACAGGTTATCATATATTGTAAATATATGCAATCCAATGAAATTAGTATTATTTATTTTAAAATAAGCAAAATACTCATGAGTCAGAGTATGGTAGAGAGAAAAAAAATAGTGATGAAAAAACTTTAAAAGCGTTTTAGGGGACCACAGTGAAATCGTTCAGAATCAGTTCCTTCCATAATCAGTGATTTTTTTTCCTCTGACAACAATGTTGTGGGAGCTTCATCACTTGAGACTTTCAAGAAAAGATTGGACTGCCATTTGTCAGAAATGATGTAGGGTCTCCTGCTTGAGCAGGAGGTTGGACTAAATGACATATAAGGTCCCTTCCAACTTTGTTAATCTGTTAAATGTTCATTTCCCCACAAAAGTGAATAGATGCCATTAGATAAACATCAGGAGCATGGAATGTCAATCATGTTATTTTATTTTATTTTTATAGCAGAGAATACCAAATTACTGACTCATTACAATTATTACAACACATACAGAACATCAGCAAGTATCCAGTCCAGAAACAAGTACCCAGTTTCCAATATGAAAGTGCCCTTTTCCAGATGCCTATGCAAACATCAAGGGGAGCTTTGTGGGTAGAATTGTGCGCAGAAGATTTTTATGCAAACAAGAACTGCACTGTTGGGATTCTTGCTACATGAAAGCTTGCATCAATACAGCTTGGCATCTTACTTTCCCACCTTTTGGGGGGGTATCATGCCATTTCTTTTTACAGCTTTTTTTATGAATGTACAGCTGTCTGCCACACCAGCTTCTAGGTGAGGTTACAGTGCCACCATGAGGCACCATATTACCAATTCCACCTTCTAGGGAAACTTCAGACACAGCTAGCCAGATATTATTCTATGGGGTTCAAACCCTCTATCAGGAATTGAACTCATGTACCATTGCATAGATGAGAGTAAACTATCTACAGCTTACATAACATCCTGACATTTCAGTTGTGCTACTATATCCAAAGATTGCACTATTAATTCCTTTCTCTCCCCCCCCCCCCCGGTCTTTTCTCCCGTTCCCCAAAATAAAAGAGAGACCAGAGTAACCAGGGAGCCTCTGAGAGATAGGCCATTCCCCTTCCCATTCTTGAAATTCCCCTCCCTCCAAAAAAATTAGGGAAAATTTGGAGATCCTGTTCTTTCTGATGACATCAGGGCAACTTCCTTTGACCCTTGTTATATTAGGAGGCAGAATTAAAGTGCCTAATCCCTCATCTGTTCCAGAATTTCTCAGCTTCATATAGGACTCTAGGAAGTATACATTAATGAAAAAAGTTTGAAACAATACAACAGATAATGTCCAGTAAGACCAATAAAACATAGCCTATTTATTTTATTTATTTATTTTATTAAATTTATATACCGCCCTACTCCCGAAGGACTCAGGGCGGTGAACAGCCAAAAAATAAAACACATAGATTACAAAATTTAAAAGACAGTATAAAACCACATTAGATAATTTGGCCCGGGACAAATTAAAACACCTCCAATACTTAAGACAAATTTAAAATTTAAAAAGTTAAAAGGGAAAAAAGTTAGGCCAGGCCGGCCTGTTGAAACAGAAAGCATTCTGAAGGATCCAATATGAGTCAGTTACCGGAACCAGAGGGTTACTGTTCCAAGTTTTCGGACTCATGCTGGAACCCATCCATAGGAAACATCTTTCTCTCCAGAATGTGTGCATTGGGCTGTTCTATGAGTAGCATTTATTTTGTGCCTGGTTGTATATGGCTTTTAGTTGTTAATTGGGGTGTTGATGGCCAGCTACATCCCAATTTACAACTAAAACCCACATACCACCAGGCACCATATAAACATTACTCATAGACTAGTTCAGCGCGCACATTCTGGAGAAAGAGAAGTTCCCTATGGATGGGCTCCAGCACAAATCCTAAAGCTTGGAACAATAACCCTCTGGTCCTGGTGACCAACTCACATTGGATCCTGCAACATTATCCTGGGACACCTATATTTACCTTTGTCTGTGAGAAAACATTCTCACCACATATAGAATAGAATAGAATTCTTTATTGGCCAAGTGTGATTGGACACACAAGGAATTTGTCTTGGTGCATATTCTAGGCCAAGCTTGGAAATAGAGCCAGATTTTTAAAGTCTGTTTAAAGGAGGTCAGGGTAAAGGTAGTATGAATCTTGGGGGGCTGCTGTTCCAAAAGGCATATGCTACAACAGGTTGGGAGAGAGAAAAATATTACTTCAAAACTGGAACAACTTCAGTTAAAAAATAAACACAGCATGCATTGAATTCATTGGGAGTGGGAAAGAGGAGCTGACACTGATTGAAAGTTTTAATGTAAAGGAGGAAAGAAGATGTGACAATTGATTCAGCAGATGGAGGCAAAAGCCTAATGTAAAAAAACACTTAAAACAATAGGACTTGTCATCTCAAATATGTGCCAAGAACCATAACATAAACAGGAGCAGGTATCAGATTAAAAATGAACTCAATAACATATTTCAACCCTGTTGAGCTGATCAGGGATTTTAGAATTAGATTAAATAACAAGCAACTTCCACATAGAGAAGTATCAAATGGCATAGAGGGTCAAATTCTATCCAAAAAACTTACTCTGCTCTATCCCACAGATCCTACAATTGCCAGCAGGGTTTTTTCCCCACTGGACCAATTAACATTGCTTCATCCATTGCCAAAGTTAAGCCAAAGAAAGTACCTTGCTCAGCGGGGTGGGACAAGCAATCTACCAGTATCAAAGGTAACTCTTAGAAACTTTTGGATAATTGCTTTTAAGGATACATTAAAATCTAAATTCCCTGTCTTGCTCCCAATGATGTCACTGGCCAGCAAAATCTAACTGCCTATGTCAGTGATGGCTAACCTTTTTGCCATCGCATGCCAAAAGCGGGGGGGAGCAGGGTGGGGTCACACGCATGCGTGCCCACATTCATAATTCTATGTGCCCCCCCGTGCTCCCCCCACTTTTGGCACGTGATGGCCCGGTGGGCCCAGTAGGCCTGTTTTTCACTCTCTACAGGCTCCAGAACCTTTCTAGGAGCCTGGGGAGGGCGAAAACAGCCTTCCCCACCCCCCAGAGGCCCTCCGGAGGCCAGAAAGTGTGTTTCCTGACTTCTGGTGGGCCCAGAAGGCCCAAAAATCAGCTGGCCAGCGCACGCATGCGTGCCGGAGCTGAGCTCGCGTGCCCACCGATATGGCTCCACGTGCCACCTGTGGCACCCGTGCTATAGGTTCGCCATCACGGACCTATGTTGTACAATAGGTTTATTGTAATGTTCACTATAGATTCACTATTACCGAATTTCTAACAGGCTGGGAGAAAATCCATATACAATCTGGATTAAGGGGCACTGTCTTCATTCTCCATTTGCTATGAATTCATGCTGAGCCTCCAGCCTCAGGCAAATAGGCACCTGATACTACATAGTGAATAATAAAATCAGAAGCCCCAACCAATAGACAAAGCCAAAATTCAAGATTAAACACAAGGGCTCACACTCAAGGGGACAGTATTTTTCAAGCAAAGATTCACCGAGATAGCAGCTGTGTTAAGGCTTTTATCTGTGAACATTTTTAATCACTGCTCTGCCTGGCTAAAGTGTTTTGGGAATAATCTACCTGCCCCATTCCTGACCAATATCTCAGTACATTTTGTTTGATCCCAGCCAAGTTTCGACCTTAATTAGCCCAAAACTGATAACCATCTAACTCCCTGCTTCCCCCTCATTGGCTTTTCCTCCTGCTAGATAGACAAAAAAAAAAAAAAGAAAAGAAAAATCCACCCTCCAGAGGCCATTATTCTCAATTGATGGTTGGCTGCTAAAATACAGTACAAGGAGAAGTAAGATGAAGGGAAGGGATACAAACAAATTAGCACAGTATGGAGCACAGTAGTTGCCTTTGAAATGAAATTAGGCTTTATTTTCTGAAATCTAGTTACTTCTTTCAGACAAATGGGAAGGAAAAAAGATAACTTGGACTTCATGTGAATTGATTAATGGAGGATGGGGATACAATAGCAAGGAATGGAGGTGTGAAAATGGAGTAGGAAAAACACTGATTAATCAGATAGCACTGAAGGACTACTTTGCAGCAAAGGGAAACTGTCAATATATGAACACAAACAAGCATATTGGCATACAGTAAATCTACATGCATTATATTATGATATAATCCCATTTCTTCCACAATTCCCAAATAAGTTGTTATTACTAAGAGAAAAAAGCAATCTTTGCTGCATACCACCAATCTACCCAGTAAAAAAATCATTGCCAATGAAAGTTAAAACCAGTCTATGATTCCTCCACGTTGTTCTCACCCTTCAGATCAAAAACATTTCCAAGGTGATGTTGGTCATACTCACATGAGTTTGGACCTTGTGAATAGCACCTCCTCCTATCAATCATTGTTCAGCCCAAGCTGCCTAATTATTGGGCATAGGGTGTCAGCCAATGAGGGCTCATATCCTCTAAATATTGCCCATAGAGCTCTGAATTAACGATAGCTTTTTTCCCTTCCCTACTAAAAGGGGTGGCAATAATGTTATAGTTCTTATAGCCACATACCATGCATTTGGTATGATGTATATTTGGATTTGTTCAGATATTGGTCTGTTGCTTTACCAAACATCCTTACTGATAAATCTTTAGGGATGTAGTTTCAAGGAAGGTTTTTGAAAGTATTAGCAAATGCACCATCAGGACATCCTGACAAGCCTTTCTCTCTCCAATGATGCCAAATCATGCCAGATCAGTGTGGTAGATGACATGTGTTTTCCTAGCAAATTATAAGACTGTTACATGGCTGCAAATTTGCCTGCTATTAAAAGTACATCCAAGGACAGGGAAAGGAAGTTTCTCTGATGAAGGGGGGGGAGCTTTTTATTGGACAAACTTGAAAGTATCACCCATTTCTGGACTGAAGGAGAAAAAACAAGCTGGCTTTTCAAGGATTATACTAAACCAGAGATTTAGACAATTGTAAATTTCATGAGTTTGGTTTTGATATACAGTTTAAAGTCACCTTGATTGGAGCTGTTTATATATTCATGAATGGATAAATAAAATTTTGCATTGTACAATTGGTGGGGCCCTGGCAGTAACAAAGCTGGGGAAGAGGTGTGTGATAATATAATAAGAATGAGATAGAGCTGAAATAGAAGAGGAAAAAAAATAAGGACAAAGCATTTTCACAGAGTCTTCCAAATAATACTTGTCTCCCAACTTTTAAATACAATGATTTTTTTGTGAAGCAAAAAATGAGAACAAGGGAGAATAGTAGAGTTTATTGTTATGACTGTAAGTGACTCCTGTTTCCATAACTGTATTGTACTGTATTATGGGATATATTCCATTCTTCTTTTCTCTTGCTTTGGATTTGGGAATATCCATTTCCAAAATTTCTGAACGGTTCCCAAAAAGTCTGTACTTTTGATGTGATCTGGAAAAGAACAGGCCAGACTACAAGATTATTTTCATATCTTAATTTTTCCCCTGAGGCAAAACTTGCATGTTTGAAATGTGTCAGGGAATTAATCCAACAATAAATTATTTTCTGCACCTGGCAGTTTTTGCCTTGTGGAGCTTCTCACTCTGTGGGGCATCCTTTCCACTAGCCACAATCTCCAGCAAATGTCCACCACATGTAGCCTTGTGTTTAAGATATACATCTCTTCTTCCCACCAAATGTGTTTGCTGCTGCATACCTTACCCTGTCCATAGCAAACTGTCTGCCTGTACTAAACAGAACTGTCTGTCAAAAATTCCGAGAAAGCAGAAAAAACAAAGAACAGTGCCTAGTTGGATTTTCATTTGTGTGAAATGTTTGCGTTTATACAACTTGATGTGCTCATGATGGGGATGGGGGAGACCACTCATTTTTATTGAAGTTCTAAGAAGTCTAAAGATAAATTTGTTAGCTTCATATTACAATAAAATATACCCTCTCCTATTTACAAGGAAACGAAGATTAGCACTGCCCCCTAAAGTCGGCAATGACTAGCAGAGTAAAATCCGCAGGGACTCCTTTACTTTTTCCTTTACCTACTTATTTACAAGGTCTCCAGCCGTTAACACAAAAATGTAGGGCTATTCTGTAGAACCGAGAACATAAAATAATAGAATTGAAAGGCACCTTGGAGGTCTACTAGTCCAACCCCCTGCTTGAGCAAGAGACCCTGACTGGACAGCCATTCAGACAAATGGCTGTCCTGTCTCTTCTTAAAAGACTTCTGAAGGTAAGCCATTCCACTGGTTCATTGTTCTCACCCTTAGGAAATTTCTCTTTAGTTCTAGGTTGCTTCTCTCTTTGATTAGTTTCCATCCAGTTTATTGTCTTGCCTTCTAGTGCTTCAGAAAATAGGTTGACTCCCTCCATTGGAGTCCAAATATTATAACACTGCTATCATGTCACCCCTAGTCCTTCTGTTCACTAGACTAGATATACCCAATTCCTGCAACCGTTCTTTGTATGTTTTAGTCTCCAGTCCCCTAATCAACCTTAGTGCTCCTCTCTGCACTCTTTCCAGAGTGATTTTTTATATTGTGGTGACCAGAACTGGATGCAGTTTTCCAAGTACAGTCATACTAAGGCTTTATAAAGCAGTACTAATTCTTCACATGATCTTGATTCTATCCCTTTGTTAATGAAACCTAGGATTGTGTTGGCTTTTTTTGCTGCTGCTGCACACTGTTGGCTCATAATTGATTGTCCGCTAGGACTCCAAGATTCCTCTCAGTTACGGGTATTGAGCCAAGTTTCACCTAATCTGTACCTGTACACTTGGTTTTTCTTGCCTAAGTGTAAAACCTAACTTTGCCTAAGTGTAAAACCTAACTTTGCCTAAGTGTAAAGCCTTACTTTTTACTACTTGTTACCTTACTTTTTCCTAATAGAAGATCCCTGCATGTTCATTACACTATAATTACAGATCTTCTGCAAGTTTTCCTGAAACTGCATTTTCCAGGGAGGGATATATTTTGATCTGCCCTGAGTGATCGGGTCATTTTATTTCACCACTTAGAAATAGTATAATTATGTGCATGTTCCAGTCTACTCTTCGAAACCAGGTTGCATAACATTTTTGACATCCAGATCCACACATGGCCTTGGTGTGGCAAACTGGGAACAAGTGGTCAAAATAACAGGCAGTAGCAGAGTGAGGAAGCTGCCAGAGTCAGAAAAAAATTGATTTAATTGACATATGAATGCATTTAAAATTAATTAAAGCATTTAATATTGATATTTTCCATGCTCTTTTCCACTCCCACTTCAATTTACTTTTCTATTTCTCCTAGTATATCATCTCTCACTTGTATATACTAAAATGGGTAGAAGAGTAAATCTACTTACAATGAAATGTTAGTACTTGTGGTTTGTGCTTTTTGGCCTGGACTACCTTGAAGGGTTGACACTCCCTTGTTTTTCAGTTTATACATTAACCAGCCAGGGGAGGTTCTCCATACTTTGGAACGAGCTATCATCACTTCATTTATTATACCCTCCTGTACATCTGTACCCCAGCCAAGTTAGAGACGCAGTAGTGGCCTTGATCCCATGTCTGGAGGCTAGAGAAAGAGTATTTGGATAGGTAGTTGAACTCTAGCACAAGAGAGCGTGGGTAGGTACTACTTTCATTTTAGTCAGTAAATGTATGACAATGTATGATACCATTGAAGGAGCAGGTTCATGACTTGATAGTTTCCTAGCTACATTGGACCGGCAGGTGGAGTCCATGATTAGGAGAGCCTTTACCCAGCCATAACTAGTATGCCAGTTGTCATTTTATTTGAGAAGGAGGCTTTGTAATAGTAACTATTGCCTTCATCATCTTTAGACAGGATTACTGCAATGTATTTTACATGGACTTTGCTTTGAAGATTAACCTAATGTGAAAGCTCATCTTTTGCTAGGCAAGAGCCGGCATAACCATATAACATCACTGCAGTGACTGTGAATAGGTTTCCAAGTATAATTCTATGTGCTGGTTTTATTGTATAAAACTTTCATAGCTTGACACCAAAATAAATATAGGACCACCTTTCATGCTCAATCCAGATAAAATCTATCAACTTGCAGTTCTCTGTTGCTATTTGCCAGACACAGCCATAAATAACCCCAAGGTGTCCCCCCACCATTGCATGGCAAAACATTTCTTCGTTTAATAACTGTAATAACTGTACACATGGCAGGTTATTCCTCCTCAATCCACTACATCATTATTATCAAAGTCAAAAGGAAATTAACTGCGTTTTCCAAAGGCTTGGCAATGGGTCGGCTCTGTGCATCACCGACATCTGCTGTTTTTGTACATAGGTCATTCTCTGAAGCAGTTTTTTTCTTCGTACTTTCTTCTCATAACAGTTTATCATGCTATGCCGTTTGCCAAGGAAATAAAATGTGCGGTGAGATTTCTCACTGGTTCCATAAAAAAGTGTAAAGCTAACTCTAAAGCTGATAGTCATAATCTATATTTCACTTTCAAAAGTTTTGCTTTCCAGAAACAGGAGGAGGGGGAAACTTCTCACCAAATCCTGTTAAGCAAAAATAACCTCTCTTGGTCTCTTTCTGAAATTTATTACCCTCTTTCCAGCACTTTGTTTTAACAGATGGGGCTTTATCAGCAGGTTCTGTGGGCAGCTGACCAGTTTTCTTTAAGAATGGGGGAGAGCCTCTATTTGCTTGGGTTCTTATCTCAGTACTTAAAGCTGTATTCCCAGCACAGTTTTATAGCAGTTTTATTTTCATTTACTGATACAAAAGATAAAGCAGAGAGAATCTCAAGTGCCTCTAAATGCATCCAGCCTTCCTCATGTATGGGCATAGATGAAGAAATGGCATTTTTCCCCTAGCTTCATGAACTTATCGACTACAGAATAGAGCTGGAAGGGATCTAGTCCAACCCCATGCTCAAGCAGGAAACCTATACCATTCCAGACAAATGGTTGTTCAATCTCTTCTTTAAAACCTCCAGTGATGGAGCATCTACAACTTCTGGAGGCAAGCCTTCCACTGATTAATTGTTCTGTCAGGAAGTTTCTTAATTTAGTTGGAATCTCTCTTTGATAATCTTCCATCCATTACTTCTTGCCCTGCCTTCAGGTGGTTTGGAGAATAGATTGTCTCCTTTTTCTCTTTGATAGCCCCTCAAATAAGTGAAGACTGTTATTATGTCAACCCTAGTCCTTCTCTTCATTAGATTAGATATATCTAGTTCCCACAACCATTCATTGTATGGTTTAGCCTCCCGTTCCCTAATCATCTTTGTTGCTCTTCTCTGCACTCTTTCTAGAATCTCAATATCTTTTTTTGTATCATGGTGACCAAAACTGGATGTACCAAGAGTGGTATTACCAGTACAATGTAAAGCAGGACTAATATTTCATATGGTTTTGAATAGTTACATTTTTCACATTTTCCATGAAAGTAGGTTGATTATGTAACAATCCAATTTTCAGGATTTCCAAAGAACTGGCAGTTTATATAAAACTAGCAACTTTCACCCCAGAGTTGCAACTGCTAAGATCTCTTTAACTCTTTTGGAGAAAATCTGAAGTCCTGTTGGACTAAAGCAGATATGTCTGAATACCCTCCTCTATTACTGGACTATGAGTTATTGCCTTTTTCCCAGATTTATAAAAGCAGGTAAAGCTGACTAAAGTTATAACTGAGAAGCAGATAGTTGCACTCACATAATATTTTCACACAGAAAAACCACCAAGCTGAAAACTTGGAAAGACTGCAAAAACAGCATGGATGAAATGCCAGCCATAGAAAAACTGATCTGGAAGAAGAAAAATAGCAGACTGGAAAAGAGATTTAAGATGTTTTCTATACCCATTAAAAATTTATATTACAATGTATTTTGCCATTCATTACGAATTACAGCAACAGAAAGGAGGAAAAAGATGAAAACCTCAGATATTCAGAGAGTGGGATCTACTCAATCTGAGGAACTCTTGGTAATGGATAATTGAACAGGTTCAAATTCTGCCTCATGACCATGCAATGGGGCCTTAAGGCAAGAATGGGGAACCTGTAGTCTTACAGATACTGCTGATTTCTAATACTTGGCAGATCCAGTTAGCTCCTATCCCAGTAGATCTCTAGGACTCTGCCTGTCTCTTTCCAAAAATAAAGATTGCTCTGTCCTGAAATCACTGGAGAATGGAGCACATCAGATTTGGCTCTTTGCCTTTATTTTGAATGAGGGAATGAAGGACATATATTTATTTTTCTTTCTTTTCTTCCTAGTGTTTTCAGCAAGTACTAAGTTCACTTTTTTCCCCAGCTCAACCAAATGTTGATCCATTGGTTGTGACAGGTATGGACCAATCAATTTGTCTCCTGAACTTGAGGTCATGGGCTCAATAAAGAGTCACCCAGCTGGCTTTCATGGCTAAGACAGAACCAGAATCACAGTATCCTGGTTTCTAGCCTGGTGCCTTAGCCGTTAGACCAAACTAGCTCTCCTATCGAAGAGCACGTATGTGCAGCACCAAACACAAAGGCTGGGTTTAAAATCATAACTGAAACATATCAAGCTTCTTTGGAAGTGTCACCCAGCTGCATAAAATTCTTCCCATGACGTCCCTTTGATGGGTCCCTAACCCTCTTTGTGTTACACTCTGCTAAGGACCACATGCCCTTCTGAAGTATGGCCATGGTTCAATTACTCCATCTGCGTATAAATTTCATAGTTATTTGAAACACATGCAAAATGTGGATGCTGAAGTACTTTAAAATTGATTAAATATCTGCCTCATTAAAGTAAAAAACCTGCAGTGAAAGAGGCCTCACTAGAATGTTCACTTTGCATTAAGAATACTAATCTATGCCAACAAAAGACTATTCTCATGTGGCTCAAATTTAAGAGTGAAATATCTACACTGTGGCAGAGCCTGTTTTTATGAACCTGGACATGCAAAAAGCTTGAAGAGAAGCACATCGTCCATTTATTTCCCTTTGAAATGGGGGAACTGGAGCTCAGAGGCCATCTATGACAAAAAGCAGTTGGATGAAGCTCAGGATGAAAACATCACACAAAAGTACTATGAAACTGGTCATTTGTGTGGCAATTATTACTATTAAGGTTGGTCGCATAGTTAGCCAGATTGTTAGGCTGTTCCAAGTAAAGCTGCCTTTTGCAATTGATTAATGACGATTTTGTCATTGCCAATGCTGTTGAAGTGGTGCTCCAGTTGCTTTGGGACTGCAACCAAGATACCCGTTACTACTAGTACCTTTGCTTTCTTTTGCCATGATCATTCTATTTCTATTTGCAGGTCTTTGTACTTTGTGATTTTCTCCAGTTCTTTCTCTTCTACTCTGTTATCCTCAAGTTCTGCAATGTTCACTATCCAGATTTTTTTGTCTTTTTTATCAGCAATTGTTAAGTCTGGGATGTTATATGGTAGATACTTGTCTGTTTGAATTTTAAAGGCCCAGAGCACATTAGCTTTTTTATTTTCCATTACTTTGTCTATTTCATGGCCCCACCAGTTCTTGCTTGGAGACAATGTGCTATTTCTTGAAAATATTCCAATGCACCATTGTTGCTTTGGCATGGTATTGTTTAGCCCGTCTCTTTCTTCAACTTTTCTGCTCTTAGCCAATCCAGGTCTTGTTATCTGCTTTGCCTATTTTTTTAAAATATACTGGCCATGTAATACTTTGCCTTGCCATGTGTCTTTTTTATTCTTCATTTGGTCTTTCTTGTAAACCAGTTTGTCTTCTCCAGTACTCAATAAGTCTTCCTGGTATACTGCTTGGGTGCATCTTTTCTCTGTCCTTCAGATATTCTCACTTGTGCACACTAAGCAGGGAGAGGATTTAAACTGCACTGGGACTGCCTTCCATTGCTTGAAGCAACTCCAGCATCTGGCTTTGTGCACTGTGAATCTCTGTTCTTGATTCCTGTTTTGTTTTGACCTTGGTATGTTCCCAACCATGTCACCAGCTTTTCAAGCTATTGGGTGGTGCTGGATAACAGACTGGTTTGCTTGGATTATTCTTTTTCCTTGAGCTCTAGTAAACTTTTATCCCATTTCCACAATATATATATATTTGGGAGCAATGTGTTTGCAGTAAGGCTTGTTGGAGACATGGCAGCAGACAGGCAGGGAAAGGTCAATAGAACAAAGAGTTGTGGAAATGGGATAAAAGCTTACTAGTCTGGTGGAATTGGATAGAATCATAGAGCTGGAAGGGACCTAGGAGGTCTTCTAGTCCAACCCCCTACCCAAGACACGTTCATATACCATCCTAGCAAATGGTTATTTAATCTTTTCTTGAAAACCTCCAGCGAATACCCACAGCTCAGGGAGATAAGCTGTTCCATTAATTAATTATTCTCACTGTCAGGAAATTCCTCAGTTCCAGATTGAATCTCCTTCTGACAAGCTTCCACCCATTGCTTCTTGTCCTACCTCAAGTGCTGTGGAGAATAAATTGACACTTTTCCCTGTGACAGCCTTTCAAGTATTGGAAGACTGCAATCATGTCTCCCCTGAGCCTTATTCTTCATTAGGCTAAACCAGTGGAATTCAATTTTTTTTACTATTGGTTCTGTGGGCGTGGCTTGGTGGGCGTAGTGTTGCTTGGTGGGCATGGCAGGGAAAGGATACTGCAAAATCTCCGTTCCCTCCCTACTGCTGGGGGAAGGATATTGTAAAATCTCCATTCCCACCCCACTCCGGGGGCAGCCAGAGGTGGTGTTTGCCAGTTCTCCGAACTACTCAAAATTTCCGCTACCGGTTCTCCAGAACCTATAAGAACCTGCTGATTTTCCAGAACGCTGCTACTACACTCCAGCATTGGGAAAATACTCTTATCTGACAGCAACTGAGAGAACTTTTTTTACTTATCTACCCACTCTGTGCTCTCTCCACGCCCCCTTTTGCACCCGAATCCCCAGTCTTTCTCTCAGTTGCTGACACACTGGGAGGATTTTCTCTGTGCTCTGAGTGTTGCGTTAGGCCTTTGGTTATTTTTGATTAGCCCCCTTTTTCTTTTTCCTTTTTTTCGGTTCAGTTTAGATTTCTATCTTCTTTTTGGTGAGTCCATCAGCTGCTCGTCGGTTTCGTGCCCAGGGAGCTGGGTCGTACCGGCTTTTGCGCTTCAGCGCCTGCTGCTGCCGGCTTCTGTCCCTGCGGGGCGGATCCAGTAAAGCTTTATTATTGCCAGAGAGGTCGGGGCTAAGGAATAGCTCCCCGACTCTCGTGTGGAACAGCGAGCCGGAACGGAGGTGATTTCAGGAGCGGCTACCGGCTCGCTGCGTTTGGAGGCGTGACTCATCCAGCGACCGTCCCGTCAGGCTTCTGCGGGCGGCGCTGTGTTCTGGCGGCGTTGATTTTCGGCCTCGAAGCTCCGGCCGTAAGTTTTAACTGGGGGAGGGTGTAGCGTGGCTGTCGGGGCTCGCTACCCTCCCGACGCGCCAAAACCGCTCCGATCTCCAGCCCTGGTTGGCGTCTGCGTCTGAGCGGTGCCAGGGGGGGGAAAGCGCTCCGCCATCCTACGAAGCTCGGGCAGGCCGCCATTTATACCTACGCCACCAACTTGCGGCCGCCATTTTGAGACCATCAGGGCGGCCGCCATTTTGGAAGCACCTCGTGGCAGCGCGGACCCTAATTAGAGGGCCGCAGCCTTTACTCCGAGGTCCGGCTGGCTGAGTCTCTGTCCTGGTCTGGGCATTGACTCAAAGGAAGAAAGAAGGGGGGGAGGAGCATCACCAGTCTATCGCTCACCCCTTTTTTTGCAGCCTTTTGTGCAAGGCTTGTCCTCTCTCCTGGGCAGAAACAGGGGGCCCTTGGAATCAGCGTGGCAGGAGGGCCAGCACTGCTTGTTGGGGCATAGTACATTGCCCAGAGCGGTAGCCAGACTATCAATTCAGCAATCAATTATCAATTAAGCAAGATTTCATCTAATCATTCAATTATTTAATCAAACAAGCTGATATCTATTAATTTCGTATTCAAAGCAGCCAGTCATCCAATCAATCAATTAATTATTCAATCAAGCATTTCTCCAATCAATTAATCAATTAATCAATTAATCAAGCAATCAATCATTGATTCATTATTTATTACTACAAATCTATCTGTCAATTAATTTATAATTACTATTCAACTTGGGCATTCTCACCATGGCGGACTGCTCGTTCTCCTCAGACAGTGATCAGGAGGTTAGCCCTGTCAGATCTAAGTCCCGCAAGAAACAATCGGGCAAACGCTCTGCGTCTGGCGGTCACAAGTCCCGCCACTCTAAGACCTCCTCTGCCGCTGATAAGGATGCTCTCAGGCGTCATAAGGCTTTGGAAAAACGATGTGAGAAGGCCAAGCAGGCATCAGCATCTTTAGTCCGTGGTGATGCGGGATCCGCCCAACAGGCTGTTCCTGTTCCTGACTTTTCGGAGCGGAGAGCGGTCCAATCCGGTTCCTTGGCTTGGCAGAAGGGTGTGTCCCAGTCGATGCCTGATGTTTCCTCAGCGGGTTTGGAGGCCTTTCCGCCCCCTCGGCGCCAACCTTCGGCCACTTTCACGCCCACAGCAGCGGGACTCCGAGAGGTGGACAATCCTCCGCCTCCGTCTCAGTTCGACTTCCAGACGATGTTGTCAACTGCGTTGGCTTCTATTATGGCGGCTGGAGCGCAAACAGCGGCCCAGACATCGGCGGCGGGGACTTCAAGCACGTTGGCCTCTTCAAGCTCTCGCAGGGCTCGATCCCCCTCGCCTCGTGAGTCTGTTTCGTCTGAGGGCTCGTGCCATGACGAGGAGGGCCCCGACGACCTCGAATTCTCTGAGGATGAAGGTCTGGTACCTGACACTCCAGCCTTCACGGGCTTGTTTCGTCCCTCACTATTTAAGTCCCTCCTTCACAAGGCTCGTTTGACTACTAATTTGGGTTCGGTGGGAGCACAACCCCCGACAACCCCGTCTGAGACCGGTCCTCATGATGCCCTGTTTAAGCAAGTCAAGCAGGAGAAGGACTTTATTCCGTGCCCTCAACTGTTCGCGGATGTTCTGCAAGCGCCTTGGGCCCAACCGGGGTCGTCCACTGCACCAAGCAATTTAGATAAGAAACTGTTCTGTGCGGCGCCCGAACTTGAAGCCATGTTGGATGTGCCCACTGTGGATGCACCGGTGGCGTCTCTCACTTCGCATTCGATGGTCTCATCTGATCCGCTGGAGGGGCTCAAATCGGAGGACAGGCGCACCGAATTGGCCTTTCGTAGGTCTCATCAGGCCGTGGCCTGGACTGTTAGAACTGCCACGGCTACTTCATTCTTCAATAGGGCCTCTTTGATCTGGTTGCGCCAACTTCAGGAACGACTCCCTCCAGAGGATACCCGCTTGCGCCACGATATTAACAAGATTATTGCAGCCACAGAGTATTCGGCGGATGCCTCGTTGAACTCTGTCAAGTTTGCATCACGGGCGTTAGCGACTTCTGTCACATCGCGACGCCTTTTCTGGCTACGGCCGTGGAAAGCCGATGTGAAAACCAAATGGAAGTTGGCGGCGGCCCCGTATAAAGCCCCGAACCTGTTTGGCACGGCATTGGAGCCGATTCTCGTGGAGGACAAAGACAAACGCAAAATTATGCCCTCGTCCCTTCGCAGACAAGACAGACGTTACACCCCTTACACGCAACGTCAGCCATTTCGTTCCTACTCGGGGCAGGGAGGCCCCTCGACTTACCGGCAGTCGTTCTAGGCTCCAGACCGCTTCTCCGACAGACAACGTTTCAGAGAGCGTGGCAGATCACAGTCCTCCTCCAAGCGCCCCTATCGCGGATCCACTTCTAGGCCCTTCAGAAGGGGCAAATGACTCACCGACTCCGGGACCAGTGGGAGGACGTCTCCGGGCCTTTTGTCATCGGTGGGCCCGGTCCACTCCGGACGAGTGGGTGCGTCGTACTATTTCGGAGGGCCTCGCAATCGAATTCACGGATCGGCCCCCACGACGGTTCATCCGGTGCCCAGTTTCCCTGTCCACAGACTCTCGCAGCCTGATGGTGGAAGAGATAGCACACCTGCTGGAGATCCGCGCGATAGAACCGGTTCCGTTGGACCAGCAGGGGACCGGCTTCTATTCGATACTATTTTTGGTTCCCAAAAGTTCGGGAGGGGTCAGAGGCATTCTCAACCTCAAGGAGTTGAATCGGGCGGTACGTTACCGTCGTTTCAAGATGCATTCTCTTCGGTCCATTCTGGCTTCTATTCGCCAAGGGGACCTGATGCAGTCGGTGGATTTGCGAGAGGCTTACCTGCATGTTCCAGTGCTTCCTTCGCATCGACAGTTTCTGCGATTCGAGTATGCGGGCAGGCATTACCAGTATTGTGCGATGCCGTTCGGTCTTTCCTCGGCTCCCAGGACTTTCACCAAACTGGTGGCGGTAGTGGCCGCGTATCTCAGTACCGTTCCGGTGAGGGTGTTATGTTACCTGGACGACATTCTGATCCTGTCCTCGTCCAGGGCACAAGCGGCGCAAGACAGAGACAGGGTGCTTTCAGCGTTCCGAGAGCACGGATTCTCCATCAACTTGGACAAGAGCCAGCTCGTTCCCACGACCGCGATTCTACACCTCGGGACCCTGATAGACTCCGAGAAGGGTCAGGTTTTCCTGTCTTCAGAGAGAGCGAAAAACATCAAATCGCTTGTGGGTCAAGTGCTGACCCGGAGGAAGGCTCCTCTATTGACGCTGTCACGTTTGTTGGGGAAGATGGTCTCGTGTTTCCGCGTTGTTCCGTGGGCACGCAGACATTCTCGTCCACTGCAATGGCTTCTTCTTCCATTCCAGAGAACAGGCAGTTCCAACTCCACAAGGACGGTGTTCGTGCCTCCGCGAGTCAGAATGTCACTGTGTTGGTGGAAGTCGTCGGCCATCCTGCAAGGTTGCAGTTTCCTGGAACTAGACCGGGTCGTGATCACCACCGATGCCAGCCTCCATGGCTGGGGAGCCCACCTGGGTGCCCAGGTGGGCCAAGGACAATGGTCTCCAGAGGAACGTGCACAGAGCATCAACCTATTGGAACTTCGAGCCATTCGTCTCGCCCTTCTGCATTTCCGGTCGCTGGTTTGGGGTCGTCATGTCCTGATTCTCACGGACAATACATCTGCCAAAGCGCACATAAACCGGGAAGGGGGGACGAAGTCACAGACGCTGATGCTCGAGTCGACACGGCTGTTCAACTGGGCGGAGAGGAATCTGGAGTCCATCCTTGCAGACCACATTTCCGGGGAAACCAACACACGAGCGGATTGGCTCAGCAGGGAAGTGATAGACCAGGCCGAATGGCAGCTGCTTCCCAGTCTATTTCAGGAGATTTCTCTTCGCTTCGGACGGCCTCTGGTAGACTTGTTCGCCAGTCCGACCAACGCCCAACTTTCCCGGTTCATCACTCGGTATCCGACTCCAGCGGCAGAGGACACAAACGCTCTGCGGTGTCGTTGGCCAGCGGGTCTACTATATGCCTTCCCACCCGTCACTCTGATTCAGCAGGTGGTTCGCAAGATGATAGTGGAGAGGGCGGAGATATTACTGGTGGCTCCACATTGGCCCCGCAGGCCATGGTTCGCAGATCTTGTGGAGTTTTCGGTCACAGACCCGTGGGTGATTCCTCCACATCGGATCGTGCTGTGTCAAGGGGCCATTCGTCATCCCGAGCCCCAATGGCTGCAGTTGGCCGTCTGGCATTTGAGCGCGTCCTCTTGAAGAAAGGCCGTTTGCCGGATACGGTGATTGGTACGATTCAGTCGGCCCGTCGACCATCCACGACGAGGATCTACGAAGCCACGTGGAGAGCCTTTTGCCGTTGGTGTGCGACTGCTCATGTGGATCCTACGTCTGCAACGGTTCAGGATGTCCTCATTTTTCTACAGGCGGGTTTGGAACGGGGTTTGTCTCCCGCCACTCTCAGGCGCCAGGTGGCGGCCCTGGCCACTGTGTTATCCTGTCCACCGTACACTTCCTTGGCTCATCATCCGTGGGTGAAGGGGTTCCTTCATGGAGCTACGAACCTGAGACCGCCTACGGTTCATCGTTATCCCACTTGGGATTTGTCTTTAGTTTTGAAGGCTCTCACTTTGTCTCCGTTTGAGCCGCTGGGTTCCACTTCACTTAAGTTTCTGTCGTTCAAAGTTGCATTTCTCCTGGCGATCACGTCGGCTAGACGCATTTCTGAGCTCGCTGCCTTATCCGTCAGGAAAGATTTGTGCATTTTTCATGCTAACACTGTGGTCCTGAGGATGGATCCTGTTTTTTTGCCCAAGGTTAACTCGTGGTTTCACCGGGCGCAGGAATTAGTGCTTCCGGATTTCTGCCCGTCGCCGAGACATCACCGGGAGGTTCTCTGGCACACTCTGGATGTGCGCAGGGCGTTGAGACGTTACATGCGTAGGACGGCCGAGTTTCGGAAGACGGAAGCCCTATTTGTTTCGTTCCATCCTGCATCCATGGGTCAGAAAGTGTCGTCGACCACGATTGGTCGTTGGATTAAGGCCTGTATTGCTGCTGCTTATGAGAATCAGCGTCGTCCTGTTCCTGGGAACATTCTGCCTCATTCTACGCGGAGTGCGGCTACTTCAGCAGCCTGGGCTACCCAGGCTTCTGTGTTGGACATCTGTAGGGCGGCTACTTGGACTTCCTTGTCGCCTTTCATAAGACATTACCGGATTGATGCCTACGCTTCGGCTGAGGCGTCTTTTGGGCGACGAGTTTTGCAAGCAGTGGTGTCTGGGTCCTCTGAGTTGGATAGTGTTTTGCCCGACCCTGGAAGTTAGGCTTGGGTATGTCCCAATGCTGGAGTGTAGTAGCAGCGTTCTGGAAAATGGACATTGACTTACCTGAATGTCCTTTTTCGGAACGCTGCGTATACACTCCATTTCCCTCCCTTTTCTTTGTATGTTGGCTTGTGGTGGTTTTGTGTTAATAAATTTTGTTGTAGTTCACCTGTGGTGTCTTCGTTCAAGACTGGGGATTCGGGTGCAAAAGGGGGCGTGGAGAGAGCACAGAGTGGGTAGATAAGTAAAAAAAGTTCTCTCAGTTGCTGTCAGATAAGAGGATTTTCCCAATGCTGGAGTGTATACGCAGCGTTCCGAAAAAGGACATTCAGGTAAGTCAATGTCCAATTTCATCCTTGGGCTAAACATACCTAGTACCCTTAGATCATCCAGATCCCTTATCATTTTTGTTGCTCTTCTCTACACTCTTTCTAAGGCCTCAGCATATCAGGATAATTTGTCATATCACTTGATGTTTTCTACAATAGCCATGACTCTTTGTTTCAATTGTTCTACAACCTCTGCATTTTTTCCTCTTCCAGCTCATGCTTCATGCACAGGCATCATTGATTTGATTTTCTTATTCTTCAAATTTTCTTGTCTCAAATTTTCAAATTCTTTAAATCCATATGACTTCAATTCCAAAGAAATTTTCCATTTAAATTTTCCCTTCTTAATGATTTCATTTCTTCATTAGTTATATAGACTACAGTGTACATCAGCTGGTTCGTTTGGATCAATGTTTCAGTTGAAATAATTTTGACAGCTACATTAGTTTTCCTCACTATTTTTGCCAGTCTTCTTGTAAATTTGATACAATTTTGGCAATCATATACTTTTAGTTTCTTTCATTTGATAAGATAAACTTTTATAAAAAATTAACTTTAAATATTAATATGCATAAATTCAGTGTTGAAGAAAATAAATTATACATCACAGCATATCTCAGCTGCCAATTCAACATTAAAAAAATAAGAATTAAACAATGATCTGGACAGATCACAAAATGGAACTAGTCTGTTACAAATGGAAAAGTCTCTGCCAAAATTTTCCATAGGTAGATGGGAAAGAGATTCAAATTATTACAAATCACACGAAGATTCTAAAGAAAAAATGTCTTATGACTGAAATATCAATAAAAATTGAGATTACTTCTCATTCCCTGACTTCTACATACAGACTCTTAGCCTACACAGAAAGCAGAAATAATAAAAAACAAACCAATGCAAATTCCTGACTAAAGATATTACCTACGTCTAAAGAAATGGGGGGTGAAGCAAATGTTTCTCTGCCTCAATTTACAGAACTCCTTGGCTTCCTGTGATATTCCAAAATTAATCAGAGGCTATTGCAGTAATCCTATGTTTCTCTTAGCTTTGGTCCATCTCCTTTCTGTGATCTGTCATCTGCACCTCTATAACTGTCTGGTTTGGTTCTGCAACCCAACAAGACAGACACAGACTTCAGAGGATAGAACTGCAGAAAAAAACATTGCTACCAACTGCCTTCCATTGAGGACCTGTATACTGCACGAGTCAAAAAGAGGGCTGTGAAAATATCTACAGACCCCTCGCATCCTGGACATAAACTGTTTCAACCCCTACCCTCAAAATGACGCTATAGAGCACTGCACACCAGAACAACTAGACACAATTTTTTTCCCAAACGCCATCACTCTCCTAAACTAATAATTCCCTCAACACTGTTAAACTATTTACTAAGTCTGCACTACTATTAATCTTCTCATCGTTCCCACCACCCATCTCCTTCCACTTATGACTGTATGACTGTAACTTTGTTGCTTGTATCCTTACAATTTATATTGATATTGTTTCCTGATTGCTTATTTGTACCCTATGACTATCATTAAGTGTTGTACCTTATGATTCTTGATTAATGTATTTTTTCTTTTATGTACACTGAGAGCATATGCACCAAGACAAATTCCTTGTGCATCCAATCACACTTGGCCAATAAAAAATTCTATTCTATTCTATCTATGCTTGGGTTAAAAAGGACAAACCTTTTATGTCTCCAACAGTGGAAGGGATTGGGATAACCTGACTTTACATCTGACTCAAAGCTAAATCTATTCAGGGAATGTGCACTTAGATATACCTAAGACTACAATCTAGCAAGCAAGCTACATTCAAACCACATCTTTTAAGTACATCCAAATTACTGGCCATCAGTATAATTTGCACTAAAAATTCCAGATTAATTATAACCAGATATTATACTATACAAGAGTAGGCATTAATGTTCTTAGAGTTTCCATGAAGGAAGAAACTATAAAAGAAACTGGACCTGGTACCATACCTGGTAGAATAACTGGTTTATTATTTACCTGATCTCATGTCGCCGGTGTCTTAATATTGCCTATATCCTTTAAAAAGCACCTCCCAATGAACAAATCTGGAAAAAGGCTCAGATTCTGAGATAGAATCCTGACAAGTGTTAGAGAAGAAAGTAGAACTAGGAGTCATCCATGTAACAAATCAGTAATATAAACTCTTAAACATTTTCACACAATGGATTCATGTGAATGTTATACCACAAAGAGGCTACCATCGAGTTCTGAGATGTTCTATGTCAAAGGCCAGAACTGTGATCCCTTATCATCACTTTCTTTTAAAATTCCACATAACTCTGTTGAAGTTTAAACTAAACAAAAATTCAGATAATATTGTTCAAATCCTTAAGTAGTAAATAATGCATTTCACAATTACTATGAATTATATAACAAGCTGAAATCTGAGCTCTCTGAAACCAAAGTTTGCATATGCGATTTGTGAGATTATAATCCAAGAAAGGTTTCAAATTGAATTGAAATTCTTTTTAAAAACAGAATTATTCAGATATATATCATATCACAACTGTTTAGTCCAAATATACTGTAGAATGACAGGCGCAAAGACATCCAGCCAGCTTTCATGCCTAAGGCTAAGGCATGTCTAGAACCCAAAGTTTCCTGCTTTCTAGCCTGGTGCCTGTACCACTAGACCAAGCTCATGCTCTATATAAATTGATAAAGCAAATGTAAATACAATGTAAATTGTTAAAACAAAAACATGTAAGTAACATTACATTGTGTTTCCTGACTAAGAAGGAATCAGGAATTTCATAAACCACAAAAGCCAAAACTTCAAAAATATTCTAAGACCAGGGAGGAATATATTTTACATTTTAAATCATGGTATCATAAACTAAGTTGAAAAGAAAAACAGAAAAAGACCTAAAAATGAAATCCAAACTTATTCAGTGATTTCTTCTCACATAGATTTATTCTTCTGGGAAACATAGGAATGCTTAAAAATTAGGATAGATATAAAACATTTTTCATTTTGTTTGTATAACTAAATAGCTATTGGATTTGCAGTCCGAAAATATAACAACTAAAGCAACACCATAAATTTAATCTACCATAAATCAGAATGACACAACTGTCTTTCCTGTTTGCCACAACAATGAATGATCTCACTGAGGCAAACTAAGGGAACTTTCAAACAACCACCTTTTTGAGGCACAAAGTCTTCTGATTCCAATCTAAAGTCCACCTAGTACTGTTCCGGACTGTCCTGACCATTTCACGTTTTGAGAAATTGATGCTATGAGTAAGAGTTACGTTTACATGTAGGAATTACCAGCCAATCAGTATTAATTCTTTTACAACAGAACACACTGGACTCTCAGCCCGGTCATGTATGTTTCTGATCAGCATGTGTTATTCTCTGTCCCTTTCAAAATTACTGATGCTGGGATGCAAAGAATCTTCTGACCCCCTCCAGCTACCACATCACTATGGTTGGAGAATAGGAAGTATCAGTTTAAGTGAACTGTGATTTTCCTCTAATAAGCACAGAGAGTAGTTAAAGCAAACATAACTAGGTTGTTGGAATGGTTGTTTTAGGAAGGTAACTTTCCCCAGCTGACAGAAAACCTATGGAAAGATTACTCACTTCTGCAAGACTCAGCTAGAGACACCTGATTGCCTGATTGGGGCGGCATCTCACATTCCGTTATCAGTACTGCATTTCTGTCTAGAATTCACCTCAAATTGCTTGTTAGGTTTTAATAGATTCCTATTATTTTACTAAGCAGTGTGTCTTGCCTCACAGTTGCAATATTCTTGTGGAATGCAAGCAGAAGAGATAATAAACATATTTGTTTCATTACAATATTTTTTTTAAATGTAAAAACCATATAACAACGGCACCAACTGTAAGCTGACCTCTAGCCAAAGTACACATTAATTATCCAGCTTAAGTCAAGCGGATGCTCAAGAAAAGAGGAGATAAAGTTACCCTCAGCTGGATACTTTGTAGTAAACACAAATGTAATATAAAGCGTACCAGAGTTTGTCAAGTGTCTGTCTGGATTTTCAGTTTTCATTAGTGCCCTAATTAAAACCACATTTCTTCACTGTATTACCTATAACTAGAAAGGAATGAGAAATGAGGTTGTCAAGGTCAGTCACTCTTTGCTCTTTGTGATGAGGATCTGCAGGCCATGAGCTGGATTTTGGTGTAAACCAGAGAACTGAGGTGGAATGTCACATTATAGCTAACGTTTTGAGTTGAAAAGGCAAACTCATGAGGTCACTTCCTTTAAACCACCAACAGAACATGTTTATCTGAATGGCATATGTGAGACAAGGAGGGGGACAGGCTGATGACAAACGGAAATAGCAAGCTTCCTGAATGTATGTCTATGGATACTGTAGGCTCAAAGGACGACAGGGCTTATTTTGAGTAAGGTTAACCAGATAAATAGTTAGGCCAAGCCTTAAAGCTATAAACAAAAATAAATTACATTCATAGGTAGGAAGATGCTGTTGTTCCACATATCTTTATTCCAGATGATTACAAGGAAGGCTTGATCCATTATTTAGGCATATTCAGTGTAAAAATATAAATCTGACAAATATATGTCTGAAATGGTACAGGGTTTTCTGCTTCAGCAGGGGGTTAGACTAGAAAACTTCCAAGATCCCTTCTAACTGTTATTCTGTTAAGACTGAAGGGAAAAAAACTAGTGTTGCTACATACACTATGGCAAAATTCCCTTTTTATTACAGTTTAACTTTTGCATTAAGGTTGTTCAACAACTACTGTTCAAAAGTATTTACTTTCAGCTAAATTAAAATCTCTCAAGGCCTTACTTGTTTAAATCTGATTCCAGGAAGTTTAGATTCAAAACAAGTCAAGATGGCTAGCAGAATTCTGATCTTTACAGGTACTGTATAGATCCGTGATGGCGAACCTATGGCACATGTGCCGGAAGTGGCAGACAGAGCCATCTCTCCGGGCACGCGAGCCATCGCCTGTTGCTCTTCCAGGTTCTGACTTTTTCAGAAAGGAAATATACCTTAAATGCTTGGCATATTTAACCAGGAGCAAGCCATGTACACATAGCGGAAAGAAGCTTGAATAAAATCAACAATATGGAAACATGTTCAAAATATAAAGGCAGTTTTACAAACAAAAGTGAAAAATTCAGAAACTATGTCTTCAGATATATTTTGAATATTTTATGTTTTTGCTTTAATACAATTTCTTTTTAATCCAACATATGATTTATTTTAATGGTTGTTTTAAAAAATGAATAGCTTAACGTACATAAAATACGAATTATTCGTTTTTATATTCTCAAAATAAAATTGATAAGCACATCAAAAGTTCCATGCTAAATCATACCAAAGACCTGACATAGTCAATGGTTTGTGATAATCTGAATATATTTTTCTGTATAATATCAATTTTAAAATATGTTTTTAAAGTACTTACATTCATAAAGCAAGAGTGCCCCCTACAGTTGCCGAAGCATTAGGTCAAAATGTTCTTCTTAATTAATGAAGCAGGAGTTAAGAAAATAGTATAGTATAGTGTAATTAATAAAAATATAATTTATTATAATATAAATATATATTTATAGATATATCTTTGTATCTGTGTACGTGTATTGATGCTGCAATATTTGCATTTATGTACTATAATAAAATTTAGTGATAAACATCTCAATCTACAACCCTTTACCCATTTACTGAAAGTTAAGTTTCACTTAACTTACTTGATATATATGAAAATATAGTGCTATCAGTTTCGGTATTTAACCTAGTTTAATATATTCACAATATGAAATTCAGAAACATACCTTTATTTATTAAATACACTTTCTGATACCAAATGGCTTACACTGACATTTTACAGGGAAGAAATTATATTGTTCCAAGATAGCAATTTAGAGCCATTGGAGGCTCAAAAAATATAATGCAATGTCACTCACTGCTGCTGTTCACATGGCTTCTCTCCCAAGGACAACCACAATCAGGGCTTATTTTATTTTCTAGAACAGGAGGAAATATAATTAATCTTAGGGAATTTATCTGAAAATTTTAATAAGGACCGCAGGCTAGATATCAGAAAAATGGAAACGGGTTATTGTTATCTTGTCTGCTTGAGAAATTCAATGACCACAGGCTGAGGATGAGCAGAATCATATCCAACATGCCTGGATGATACCATTTCACACAATACATGGATCTTTAAGGCACCCTTGATATAGTCTCATCTTTTAAGATGTGCAATCTTCAACTTCCAGAATATTGTTGCCAAGTTTGAAAAACACTGTACTAAAGAAAAAGAATATCATCTCTTTAGGAATAGGCTGCTTTTAAAATTATGCACTCCTTGGTGTATTCTGAAATCTGAAGTACACACATCACTCTTTTTAGATTTTTTAAAATCCCAGTTTTATTATATTTATAAATAATACTCCCTGCTCCTCCTATTCTCTCCACAACAATCCTGTGAGATGGGCTAATCTAGAGAGAGAGAGAGAGAGAATGCCTGGCCCAAGGAGATCACCCAGCAGGCTTTCATGTGTGGGATTAGAACTCAAGCCCTACTGGTTTCTAGCCTGGTGCCTTAACTACTTTTAGGCCAATCATCTTAAAGTTGCCAAGTTTCAAAGACGCTGTTTCTAAATCATCTTCAGCTTTTCCTCAAATATTTTTCTTTGTTTGGAAGTACATTCCTGCTTCATACCTTTCGCTATTCAAAATTTGCATTAAAAAAACACTATCCTGTCTCTTGACAAATTCCTTCACCAGAAACAGATTTTAAATATTGAACTACATTCTGCTTTTTATGAAAATTTATCTCCTGACTCTACCCACATTCTCTTCAAAGAAAACCCTTCGATTTTGCGCTGCGCTTTCCTGATGTCTAACCGAAAAGAATTCTCATCACTTTCTTTAAAGGCGCCTATTATACTGTATTCCGACTCTCAAAGGTCATAATCCAATAAGAATCGTCCTTTCAAGTTAAGGAATTTGGGCGGGAAATTTATTTTTTTCCTGCCGGTTGATTGGCCAAATGGGGAAGTTTTCGCGAGGGGTGGAGTATCAGCCTTTTTAAACCGTTGGAGGGTGGGGGGGAAAGCGGCCACTTTTTGGCGGGAATCCGCATCGCTGAGGTAGGGGGTATCTTAGCAACACAGCGGGAGGGGAGCTTCTATTCGGCGTTATTTTCTGCATTTTGGAGCAAAAACCCGGCGTTTCCCCCGCCTCTATCCGAGCCTTTGGGGGCCCGAGTTTATTCTGAGTTTCCTTCGCCACGATGGGCAAACGTTATACTTTAGTTACTTCTGTTTTATGGGTTTTAGGCTAGAAGGTTTCTTTAAAACTTTTTAAAATCTTTCTGTTAATGGACGAAAAGAAGAAAAAAGAATGCAAGGAAGCCAAATTGGCAAAGAAACTATGTCTAACTGTCTGTGGAGATTCTCAGTCATCCAAGTCATGGCTGTCCCAAAGGTGCTTTTTCAAGAGGCCAACTGGACTTTCTGGTTTATGGACTTTCTGGTGAACTGGGCCGGATAGTCCAGTTGCCTCTTGAAAAAACAGCTTTGGGACAATTATGTCTAACGTTTGTCAATTTGGGCTAATTATTTGAAACTATTCGGGTTCTTGAGGAAGCGACTGGAGCGGCTTCCGCGCGAAGCCAGATTTACCGCTACTTCTAAGGCGCCGCCCCCAGTTGCCTAACCCCGCCCCCATCACAGGCTAGGGAATACGATTGGTGGATTAATTCTCCCGCTAGCACTGACGTTCCATAAGAACGAATCCAGGAGGAAGCCGCCAATGGCTGCCCTCCAATTGTTTCCTATGGAAACTTAGACGGAGTCCTTCATTACAGGCGCCGCATAAGGATCAACCAGTTACCAGAAGAATAGATCAGGGGTCTCCAATCTTGGTAACTTTAAGACTTGTGGACTTCAACTCCCAGAGTTCCTCAGCCAGCTTTGCTTTGCTGGCTGAGGAACTCTGGGAGTTGAAGTCCACAAGTCTTAAAGTTGCCAAGGTTGGAAACCCCTGGAATAGAAGTTGTCCCAAAGGTGCTTTTTTTTCAGGAGGCCACTGGACTTTCTTGTTTTTTCTTTTGAAGACGTTTCGCTTTCCGTCTTCGAAAGAAAAAAACAAAGTCCAGTGGCCTCCTGAAAAAAAGCACCTTTAGGACAACCGTGACCTGGATGACTGAGAATCTCTACAGACTTAATAGAAGAAGTTGTGCACTGGTGAATGGGCGCCTCCATCCATCTCGGTGGCCCAGTAGAATTAAAGCTTGGCATACCTTTTCATACCTGAAACCGCAAGCAAAGTTCCGCTTCTGACGCAAAAAAATCCGATTTCTGGGAGCATCTGTTCCGATCAAAACGTGAATCAGAATAGAAGGGATCTTGGAGGTCTTCTAGTCCAGCCCCCTGCTCAAGTAGGAGATCCTATACATTTCAGTTCAGTGACTGTCCAGTCTCTTCTCAAAAACTTCCAGTGTTGGAGCATTCACGACTTCTGAAGGCAACCTGTTCCGCTTGTTAGTTGTTCTCGCTGTTAGGAAGTTTCTCCTTAATTCCAGGTTGCTTCTCTCCTTGATTAGTTTTCCATCAGTTGTTTCTGGTCCTGCCCTCTGGTGCACGAATAGTTGGCATAAGCCTTGGTGAGCTTGCCAACTATAGACTAACACGCCTCACCGCTTACAGCATCTGATGACCTGAACTACCTGAAAATGTATGCCACATAAAAATGTGTTGGTAGGAAAAGGTGCTACCAGACTCTGCCATAAATCTCTTTATCATACCACTTTAGTTCTTACAGACTATGGTTTCTAATGGCTTTAGTAATTTTTGTTTTAATGCTGTCTGTTGTTATGATTGTAGTTAATTTTGCACTTTGTGTCTATTAGCGTCCCAGAGTCATGTATGTGAGATAAATAGGGTAAATATATATTTCTGTCAATTGCTATTTCTAACGCTCCTTAAACTGAAAAAGAATATGTGATATTCCCAGGGTAGCTAATTTGTAATAATCTGAGTTGTATAGTATTTAGACTTGATTCCATAAAGATGCTTTAGAACTTGAAATGCAACAGCTGCATCTTTTTCCGGATGGCATAACTACCTTTTACAGCTAATGTGTGATTCCAGGAAAAAGCTTTAAAGAATTGTAAACAGGTGTTATGGTGGCAGCTTTGCATGATCAGAAGCAGCTTTCTGGGATTTATTTATTAAATTTATTTGCAGACTATCTCATATCCAACAAATCTGAATAGCTTAAAACATAAATTGTAAGGAATTAAATTTGATGCTCAACAAAGGCCTAATTAAAAGCTCATATTTCTCCTAAAATTTATTTTATCTAAAGTTACTATATTTGTTTCCATCTCCCATCTGCTATATTGTTACAACTAATTCTAACAAAACATTTAAAGTTCTTTCACTCCTTATTGCTTTTTCAAAAATAATGAGCCAAAAATAATTTCCAAAGCAATTCTATAACTTTTATTCACACAAATATCCTTTAATCACATCCTTATCTTTGTTTCCATAAGTGGGTTTCCATAAGTGGTTCCTGGACTTAATGCATATTTGTTTCTTTCGCTATCAAAGTCTCAGCATTGTTTTGTGTTATTTTTCTCTTAACTCAGTATCTCTATCCTAATCTTTGGTTCCTCTTTTCACCACTGTAGCCATTCAAAGATTCCCAGGTGATCTACAACTATAATAACTCTTCCCTTCTAATCCTAATTTCTACCTTCCAAACTGCATATCCCTCTTTTCCTATTCTTATTTAATTTGAAATTTTAGAGGAAATCTAAATTTTAGGGGCATAAGCATTAAAAAATCTAAACATGTAGCAGACCTAATCAGTTACTTGTAGGCAATTGTAAAGGCTTTCAAGATATTAAATTCTTATGTGTGGAAAGGGAAATTAATGTGGTTAACCTGTGATAACTCATGCAGTAAATGTGTTCATGGCATAAAACTATTTTCTTGCAATATTTCCTTGAGATGTGTGCAATGCAGGTAAACGAGTTTGACTCATCAGATGAGGAGCCCCTGGAGGAAGAACAGACACCTTTTCAAGTATCCTGGTAAGACTAAAGGTGGTGGAGCAAAAATCACCTTTTAAAATTTTGGGAGCAACTTTAATATTCTGTCCGTATCTGATTAACATATTGACATTCTTAATTTAATCCACATTATATAAATGAGATGCCACTTTTTAATTTTCCGCTGTCTCATTTAAATGACTATTTCTTCTGAACACTTTAATAGTCATTTTGCTTCTTTTCAAGAATTCAGAGTAAGAACATAACCCTCTTGTCTTTTTCTATAAATCGACTAAACAATTATAGATAGAATCATTAAACATTTTTTAATTTTTTTGTTTTTAAACTTTTTTTTCTGCATTTCTCTCATGGTATTTGTATTTTTTAAGTGGATGGTTTCGGGTTTTTTTTAATGTGTTGGGTGGATTAAATTGTCCTACTTCTGTCATTCATGTTGAGATTACCTGTGTTTGAATAAAAATGTATGCATATAAAGCTTTTATTTAAAAGCTGCACCTGTAGTGTGATTAGGAACACTAATTATAAGTGTGACAATGAATTTAGAGCTGGCTATAACTAGATCTCATCCCAAAATTTTGGAATGTAGAATGAGGTGATCAGTATAGGTCTTCTATTAGTCTAGTACAGAGGTTTTCAAACTTGGCAGCTTTAAGACTTGTGGACTTCAACTATACTGGCTGGAGAATTCTGGGAGTTGAAGTCCACAAGTCTTAAAGCTGCCAAGATTGGGGACCCCTGGTCTAGTATTTGGTCTAATCTCTTCCATTGGAATCAATATAATATTCCTCCCCTTCTATATATTCAGCGTACATGTAAAGATTGACATGAAAGTAGAGTTACAGAGAATTCTTAATGGCTGCTTTTCAACATTAGGCACACCCGTTGCATTTGCAGCCTGAATGTTTAAACTTTATCCATATGTCTAGCTCTCCATGTCTTGGATGTGATTTCTAATGCTTATAAAAATGTTACATACTTGGGGGTGAATATTTTCACTAAACTATTTTCCTATCCTTAGGTATATTTATTACTCTTTTCCTTAAATTGAACCATAGAATGTAAAGATTGGAAGAATTCTGGGGATTTTCTAGTCCAACCTGCTGCCTAGTGAAGGAAGTGGTTGAGCTGTTTCTAGTGGAGAAATGCAATCCTGCAATAACTAGGCATAAAGCCATAAAGAGCTTTTTAGGTAAAACCAGCACTTTAAATTGCATCCAGAAGTTAATAGGAGCCAAAGCAGAGCCCACAAAACTCATACAATATATCCCTGTGAAGCAGCCAGGCCCTTGCATTTTGCACTTATTGAAGCCCCGTTAACAGTTGCTTAGTCAGATGGTAATGGAGGTCTGAGCCACTATAGTCAGGTCCTCTCATCCCAAGTGAAGCCGCAAACTGCCAAAGCTTCAGCAAAAGCCACATCCTCCACTTACTGATCAGGCACGACCATTGAATCTAGAAAGATGCTCCTTCATAGGCATTGAAACCTTCTAGTCCAACCCTCTGCCCAAGGCATGAGGCCTTATTGCATCTCAGACAAATGTCTGTCCAATCTTTTCCTAAAAACCTCCAATGCTGGAGCACTAACAATTTAGGGATAATCTATTCCATTGATTAATTGTTCTTATTGTCAGGAAATGTCTCCTTAGTTCCAGATTGGATCTCTCTTTGGCTGAAGGAGCTTCCATTCATTGCTTCTTGTCCTGGGTTATTCAGATTATATTCAGTATTCAAATATAAAATATGAAGTGGGGAAGATCCCAGTGTATAAACAGCTTCACCTTCCTAAGGTTTAGTTGTATGTCTTGAGAGTAAATGCAGTAGATAAAAATGGCAATTTGTAAAAACTTGCCTTTGAGTTTTGTGCATTCTTCCTGTAGGTTACCCTTATCACCAGCTTATTCCCAGTTCCTAGGAATCAGCTCGCTACCAGGTAAGTGCATAGAAGTGGCTAAGAATGAATCTATGAATGTTTTAAATATTTGTTTTAACATTAATAGCATTGTTTGTTTCTTTTCCTCCTTCTCACTTGATTTAGGTTGTCGATTCAAAAATATTAAAAGAAACCTTCAGAAAGATATAGGTAATTATCAGTGGCACAGAGGTATGTCCTTCAGTAACTTATTTTTCACAAATCTAGTTTTAATTCCTTGGAACTGCAGTTAACCATTTATTTGTGTTAAAGACCTGTATCCTACAAACCTACAACACTGTTGTAAGAAACACAAAAATAAGGAAGAGAACTCTGCGAAGCAATTGCATTAACATATGGCAGAAAAATACTTATCATTGCACATGGAAGTAGACTAGATACCAGGTGAAACATCACTCCACAACTGGAATTCTAGCGTTTTCTCTGTTAACCACCTAATTAACATCTGATGATTGACAACTGGAGAAAAAGCTTCAAAAGCAAAACATAATAAACGCATGGGCATATTCATATGGCAATTTTGGTAAAAGTATGAGCTTTAGTGAAATAACAGATTGGTTTGTTTAAGTGTTCTGCATGGAAAAAGTACTTTTAAAAATACATATTGTAATTTAAAATTTAACTCTAGAAGTTGATACTCTCTAGCATCACTCATCACTGGCATTAAGTGCAGCTACTGACATTTAAGGTTCAGCAAGAGGCAAGGCTATAGGTTTTCTTTATTTAAATGGTGCAGTTTTATAATTTTCTACTTGCAGTTTTTGTATATTCTTTTTAAAATGTAAGCATTTTAAGATTTTTTTTTCTGAAAGGGACATTTTTATTAACACTATTTTAATCTAATAATCTTACCATGTACTCAGTAAATATTGCTGTCTTTCTTGAAATCTCTTATATTTGCTTACAGAATGAAATAACAAAATAGCAGATTTCACACCAGTGCCATTTCTGCTACTAAAATTAGGCAGGCTTAAATCTGACATCTTTTATTTGCCTAACAGATGATGATATACATATTACAACTGAAGGCAAAGCTACTTAGAAAAGTTTGGAAATTACATTTTTAACTACCAGTAGTTTTGCAGTCAATTCCATCAAAATCATATATATGGATTCAGATTGCATTTAACACTTTAGCAAATATGTAACTATGTTGCCTTTTTTATAGATGAACTAAAAAGTCACGGGGTGCGCGATGTATTTGTACTCTGTACTAAAGGAGAACTCACAAAGTACCGTGTCCCACACCTCATGGAAACATACCAGAATTATGGGATCACTGTGCATCACCATCCTATTCCTGATGGAGGTACACCAGATATTGCCAGATGCTGTGTTATTCTAAATGAACTGAGGAACTGCCTTGAAAGTAAACAAAAAGCCACAATACAGTTGAGTTTTCTAGTCATTTGTCCTCTTTTAGTAAATGAAAGTTGTTCAATCACTAAATGTTCATCTGCCACCTCTGTGCCAAAATTTCACTTCTATTTGCTGGAGTCAGCTTCCGCTGTATCATTCCAAACTACAGATCAGAGATACATACTTTTTTTCTGCTTTCTATCTAAGGGACTTCAAAGTTGCATTGAAGAGTAAAACGAGGTGGCCTGTTCAGACTCCTTTGACAACTTCACTACCATAAAAAATACTACTCTAGAATATATGATCACAGCTTATTGTGAGAAAACTGATAAGCACCAATATCAATAGTCCTAGGAAAAAAACATTGTTTTTAAGTTAGACTTTGGAATAATAGATCTAACTGAAAACCTCTATATATGAAGAAGTGCCAGTCACAGCAGATTTTTAAAAAAACTATATTGGCTATGGAGATTGTCATGTTTATAGCTATTGCAATATATTCATTTTTTAAATTTCTTACAGTTGTTATGGAGGACTTGGACGATCCTGTCTCAGTAAGTGAAGTGTTCTGTTTAAAAAATTACAAAGTATTGCTTTTTTAATATTTCTGGTAATATTCTGCAGCCAATCACAGAACTATTTTCTTCATACCAGAGAAAAAATTCTCTGCAATACATAAAGACTTACTCAAAAACCAAAGCTCTCTTTAATCTCTCACAGCCAACAGTAGACTCATATTGACTTTTTAATTTTTAAGTTTGAAGGAGATAAACACATAGTTTTCTATAAACTGTAAGAACTATCCTTTTTTAAAAAAGCTGGTCATGAGAAGCTAGGATACGAGATACATGGTTACATACAAACTGAAAAAAAAGAAAAGCAAATGCATACTGTCTGTGTCATATCAGGGATTCTTTGATATAATGCTCTACTCAGCCAATAGTGTGAAGGTTTTGGCAAGTCTAAAAGATTCTCACATGTATTGCAGCAAAAATGTCTCAAGAGTGAAACTGAAGCCCTATCAAAACCATGAGCAATAATGTGACAGCAGATACTTTCCTTAGTGCTTCGGACCACCTGACTACTTTTAAAAAAAAAAATCATGTAAAAAGCATTTCACAGGAAGGTGACATATCGTAAAGCAAGTGCCAACATCTCACATCATGGTTTCCAAGAATCTCTGTGTGTGCTGTAAAATAGGAAAAATATTAAGTATGTTATTTCTATGCTGACCTAATCTACTCTTGAGCTCTCTAGTGGTCTAGCAAATCTCCATTTTATAGCTTTTACTATATTTTCAATAACACATAATCAAGGGAAGAAATGCAAGTAATTTTCCCCACAATCCTACATACATAAAAAATCAAGATGGTCACAGCTATCTTTTAGGATTGGGCTTGAATTGCATGATTGTGATTGCTATCTTCGTTTTTTGACCATCTCTCCCTGCTTACATAGAAGCTGCGCTCTCTGAATCCAGCTGGCCTGGCTTCTATGATAAATCCCTATTAAAACTATAAACACAAAGGATTTGAATTCTTGTTTCAGGCTCAGGTGTTCCTGCATTTAATAGGCCTAATCTGCATAAATGCTGTCACTGATATTTTCCAAAATAGCTGACATGTGAAAAGCTGAGAATTCATGAATAAGCATAGGAATCTTATTGTTCTGTTACCTTGTTTACCTTTAAAACAGATTGTTCCTCCTTACTAAAAATGTCTTGTTCATTAGGTTATTATTCTATGGTTTCTTTACAGTTGCAGCTTGCCTTCTGCTCCAGATATCTGACACCATAACTCCACAGCAGGCAATAAACTGCATGAGGGAGTTGAGAGGTTCAGGTGCAATTCAAACTTTAAAGGTTAGACCTGCCAAGGAGGAAATAGAGCTTAAAAGATGCTTAATTTATTTATTTCTGTACACCTCCATATTTCCCAAAACTTTGTAGGATACTCGACTGTTTTGCTTGGTACTAAAAGTCTTTTCTGGATTAAATACACCCTATTTGCCCTCGGGCCATAGACCACATCCATGGCTGCTGCTGGATCCTCCTTGATATTGTTAAACCTTTTAGTTTGTTTTATACATTTATTTATTTAAGCATTATTATTTATTTAGCACATGGCATACAATGTCACTGAAATCTACAAATGCTACACACAAACTTCTGACAGCCTAGATTGCTAGTTCATTCTATTTGGCACTTGCACACCTATCCTTGGTGCACCTCTGGGGTGAACTAGCTTTATGCCAGCTAACTAGCAGCGCTCAGGTTTGTTGGTTTTTCTGGGCTCTGCCAGTCTCATCTCACATTGTCTCGCATCCAGCCAGGTCCAGCATCAGCATCAGGTCCTGCACATATAAACGCAGTTAGGTAGTTCCCACCAAAGTGGTACATTGAAACATTTATACCTTGCCCTGCATTCATTTTTTCCTGTCCATAGCCCTGCCTTTATTGTTTAACAAATTGTGTAAATTACATTGCTTCTTTCTCATTAGGCTGCTTTTAAGCTAAATACTTAACCAAAAATTATTTAGCTTTCCTTGTTTTGTGTAGCTGGGCTTGCACAACACATGTTCATCCATGTTGAAATGGATTGAATAGTTTTTAAATCAGCAGGTTATGGGAATTGGAGTATCATCTTAATGGTGGCACTGGCACCTTTTCTGGGGAACTGGGGCTAGAATCCAGGGACAATCCAGGGGCTAACCTCTGCAGCCAGTTCATCTATTAATGGAAAATATTATAGAAGCCTGTTCTCTTATATGAACAAATACCGTCCTTACACCTTCACAGGAGAGGAGAGTCTGTTTGGTAGAGTTGGACAATGGGAATCCATTCTGTGTTCCTTTTCTGTGGTTCTCCACTCATCCCAACCCATGTCATTGGAAAAAGTTAAGTCATCCTAATATTGAAGTCCAATCATTCTGAAGCATCCTTTTTTCTTTACAGCAATACAACTTCCTTCATGATTTTCAGGAGACCTTGGCTGCCTATTTGGCAACAGAAAGTGAGCGACCAAGATCAGTATCCCGATAAAACACCCTGAGTTTAGTTACTATTTGAAATAATACATTGCATTGTTTTTACTTTGTACACATACTGGAAAATAATTTTATTAACTGCCTGCCAGTTACCACCTTGACGAGGGATATGTGACTATATAGCACAAGTCCCTGAATAAAATTCCATCTGCGCATTTTATTTTGACAGCAAATTATAACATGTAGCAGAACGCATAATAAATATTTCTAATCTTTTTATTTTATGTCCTTTCCAATTCCTGTTTAGTTTTCTCTGCTGTGATAGGGGTTTTTTTTGGTTGTATTCCTTTATGCAATTTATGGGAAAGTCTATAGGAGAATCACATTAATTTATATTGCAGCAGTGCCAGCTTTTTGGTGGAGTATATTGTAAGACACTAGCAACAGAATATTGTGAGTTGTGTTTCATATGTGTTCACTTTTCAATTGGTGCGTCCCTGTACACATGCCTATGGGAAACCAGATGTTTGTTCACAAGTAGCTTGCCTGTTCCCTGAATAAGCAATTCATTAAGTTTCCCTTAAAGCAGAATAACTTGCATTTAAGTTTGTCACCAGTTTGTCATCTGGAAGATCACTCTATCATTACTACAACTACAGCACCAGCCAACCAGGATGTTTTCAGGACTAGCAGTCAAACCTGCTACTTAGAAAGTGGCAAAAATATATATTTCATAAGCAAAACCTACAAGGAGCATGTTGTTGTATTGTTCTTTGCATAATAAGAAATGAACAAAAATACTGCCTTCCTTGTATTGAGCACAAATCTGAATCAGATATTGTGCAATAGAAGCCAATTCAAAATCAAAAATTTTTATAAGATTGAAGTAGGTCTGCCCCTTGAGGCAATACAGTTGTCCACTTACAATATTCATTAAATTTATATCCACCACAATCTAGTGACTTCTGGCAGTTTACATGGTAGAATATAGCAAAAAAATTAATTACAATATCCATGTCATGTTAAACATCCATGGCATGGTTAGAATGAAATAAAAACCCTGCAACTAAAAAAATTAATAAAAAATAAACAACGCTGCAGTACATAAACTTAGAAGGAAGCTCTCCAAAATAATTTTAACATTTTTAGGTCAACAAGGAAGCAAATAGCTTAATTTTTGTTGGAAGGCTATTCCAAAATAGTAACACCACCATGAAGTTGTTTCTAGCTTGAGCCCTCTTAATTGTTCAGGAACTAGAGACTAGTTTATCTCTGGAAGGACTATTGGGTCAGGCAATTCGGGTTGGAGCAGATAATCCTCTAGATACAGAGTAAAAATGGTTTCATAGGTCAATCCCCACCTCCAGCATCATAAATTGTAACCCACAATGCAAGTCTGTCATATTACAGTAATGTTAATATACAATAAGATTATTTGTTCTTAGCCCAAGAACATGTGAGCGGGCCACTGTGTTCTAAACCAGCTGTCATTTCCAAGTGGTCTTCATGGACAGCCTAGGTAAAGCATATTACATCAGTCTAATCAGGCGATGAGGGCATAAATTGCTATACTCGGGTCTTCTGCAAAAGATAGTTATAATTACATATCAGTCGAAGCTGGGAAAGGCTCCTCCAGCCAGTTTCCACCTGCAGTTAAAGCAGAGGCCATGAGTCCAGAAGGACCCCCAAATTGTGAAGATGTGCCTTCATAGATAGTGCCTGCCTATGCAGAGAGATTGCCGATGAGAGATGTAAAACCAGTAGCTTCATCTTCTATTTCAACCTGTCATTTCTCATACAGGTGTCAGGATACAGAATTGAAGCAAACTGTACAACTTGAAGTGGCAATACAAAGTTACAGCTTGCTGTTGCTACATCCCAAACAATCAGATGACTTTTCCCAGAGGTTCCATATAGCTGTTGAAGAGGATAGGAGAGGCATCCAACCCCTGGACCCACATACTGGGTCATTGGACCAATCACACACACACACACATCATCATCATCATCACAGTTTGAATCTGCCCAAGGAGAACCATTGCAAAACAATGAGTCCCCATAAATGAATAATCTCTGCTCATAAAGCAGCCTTGGTAGTACAGGGGTTTAAGGCACCCTGTTATTAAGCTTATTAAGACCAGCTGCCTGCAATTACTGCAGGGTTCGAATCTCGCCAAGGCTCAAGGTTGACTCAGCCTTCCATCCTTTCTAAGGTAGGTAAATTGAGGACCCAGTTTGTGGGGGCAATAAGCTGACTTTGTATAAATATACAAAAGGATGAAGGCTATTGCTGAGCACATTGTAAGCCGCCCTGAGTCTTCGGAGAAGGGCGGCATATAAATCAAATTTAAAAATAAAAAATAAAAAAAATAAATGGTCCAATAAAATACCACAATCAATAGTATGGAAGGCTGCTAAAAGATCTAACAGGTCTAGGTGGGTGCATTACTCCACCCAGATCCTGACACAAGAGAGCAATTAAACTATACCTGTCCTATACCAGGGCCTTATCCCTGACTGAAAAGGATCTAAATAATCCACTTCTAGGATGTTTTGAAGTTGGTCCGCTATCAGTATCTCAACCTTCACCCAAAGTTTAAATTGGATACCAAATAATTGGATCCAAGGATGGTCATTTCAGAAGGGAGCACAGTACAGCTTCCTTCAAGGTTGGTACCCTGCCCTTTGCAAAAAAGCACTAACAATCTCTCAGACCCAAGAGGTTACCTCTCCACCTGCTCCCTTTAACTGTCAGGATACTAGGCACAGAACCAGCCAGGCAACACCCTATCCACCCCTTTCAGTGGTCAAAAGGAGTTCTGCATAATAGATCAGTGCCCTAATTGCTACCAAGGACTGCTCAAGTGAAGTCAAGATTTTGGCAAATTGAATCACTTCACCAGCAAAACCTGTTACAGTGATCAAATGGGAAGCTTCTATATTCTGATCCCTTCATCAGGATGCTGATGAAAGCTCACTGACAAAGTAAGGGAGAAGTTGATACGCTTTGCTTCACTTATTGCCATGATACCTTCTTTAGCACATGCTTACATTCACACAGAGATGATGTAAATGCAAAAAGCATTAGCACACGCGATTGGTTGGTCCACTGAGGCATGGAGTATGTTGTATGTATTCTTGTTCTCCAATGTTGAGATTCGGGATGCCTTTACCCATGCAGTGAATATCTCCGTCTTTGAAAGACACACTGAATGTTCCACAGTCAACAGATAAAGAGCATGCACAGAATATTCATTAGTACATATAAATTCAACAAACCAGTATCTTATTTTTTCAACAATCGTTTTATCTTTGCTTTGCTTTGGCTGATGTACTCTGGTGTATATTGCTACAAAGACATAATTGAATTTGGTAGTTTGATCTGTTTGCTATTCTGTCCATTTCCCATTTCAAATATAAAAAGCTGTTTGGGTAAGCAAGTGCATATGCAGGACTCACAATTACTCTTTCATTCTGTGGCTATGGGTTCTTAGAATACAAATGTAATTTACATTTAGGATGTAAACGATGGCTGTCAGGCAGGGAAGAATTTTTTATGCTTTCCAGAACAGGACTCCTTTCCTCAAAATGTTCCTGCTCACCGCTAATCGTATTACTAATAAATGGCAGGTTTAATATATAATAAAAAAGTGAAAGACAAACCCATCTAGCAAGAAAGTATACTTTAAAAGGGACAGAGAAAATGGAATAGAATTGCTCTATTACAAATGGGCTTTTTTTGTAGAGTAAGCTCTGGAAAGTATACATTTTCCCGCATCTGCAAAGGGGATCCGCCATTTTTACAACATCATATTTAATAAACTGACAAATTGATGTATAGGAACAAACACATTCATTGCTTAAAAAAAATATTAAGCAGATTTTTTTGGTGAAGAGATGAAATAAGCAAGAGGCCTTATCCAGCATGTGACTCTATGCATTCTGTAATATAAGTTCCAATACCAAAGGTCATAATATGCATGACAATCCATTATTTTTATTCTTAAAATGCTACAGGTCTCCCAAATAGGCAACACAATGGTGCAGCTTTGCATTCAAGTTCATGTAAAAATTCAGTGCTACTATAAAAGAGAAAATATCAAAAACAGATAATTTTCCATGTGAACATATCACTAAGGATATCTCGCATATTTAAAGGAGTGATGTGGATAATTACAGAGGTTTTCCACAGCAACTTGCATATCTAGAAACTGCTGCATCATATGAACATAATTTTTTATATCAAGCACTAGCCTAAATACTCTGATGTTGAAGATGGTGACAAAGAAATGTGCACAGCTCTCAACAGAATCTGGACACACGTGTGTTCCCTATCATTTTGGCAAACTCAACTCATTTTAAAGAAGTCAGCTTCACAGCTTTTCAAAATGCTCAGAAATTTTCATGGACTGTTTCTAATTAAAGTTCTCCATATTCACTACTTTTTCACCCATTTTTATGAACTTAAATGAAAAAAAGCTCAATCATTTGTACCTAAAAGAGGTCTTGTAATCTTGTAGCTCCCTTATTTTCAAACTGCAAAGGGAAGTTCCATCATGAATAGATTAAAATGCTTCCAACAGGGTGAATAAAAATCAGTCTAGTTTAATCATCTTTTTTCTCCCGAAATTATCCATTTTCCAAAGTGCTTTAAATTGGAAAGTACATGATCTAGAAATCTCTTTCAGAATGAAAACTTAAATAATTTGTTCCAAAAACCATCTTCTTGCTTGCACATAGCATTTTCTTTTAGGACCATAGCAAAGTTTACCAATGTAAAACTCCCAGGTATCAGCAGGTATTAAACAATCCACAGGAGAACTGTATCCATGCTTGCTCAACAGCTAACTGCTTAGGTCTGAAATGTTAATATTTAAATCTCTCTTGGAGATTTTTATTGTGTGACATAGCAAATAAATTTGCCAAACCCTATGGCATGTATAACTCAAAATATATGCCTTGCATTCTCAAAATGATTTTTTATTAAATTGGTTTCAGATGTATGGCAGTTTGAGACAATTGCAGGGGTTTTTTTTAAATATGAAATAAAAATGAAAATACTTTTCCTAATATCCATCTAGTCTGGAAAACTAAAGCAAGGAATAGTCAGCTCAATGTTTCATGGTAATAATGAACTCTACTTTTCCTAACATCCATTTAGCCTGGGAAATTAAAGCTCAATGTTTCATGTTAATAGGAAAATGTTGATCCATGCATATTACTGGAGAATATCCTAATAGTAAAAATAGAACTACAACTCTTCCTGCAGTTGTACTTATGTATTCATCTACGTGACACACAGAGGTTACCTAAGAGATAACATACAGAAAAGCATTCAGTGTTTTAGAAATGTTGACTACAATTGACAGAGTGAATGAAAGTCCATTATTCAAATAAGCCACTATAAAGTCCAGTAAACAAAAGGGGGGAAATCCTCTCTTATACTAAGGACAGTAATTTTCACATTTTTACTGAAGATACAACTGATCCTTACGGAGGGCAGGAATAAAACTGTCCAAAAGCCAGAGGCAGTTGTATTACATTAATTTATATGTAATTCTTGCCACTTTAAATATCCCAATTGAAAAAGTCTGTCCACGAGTATTAAAGACTAGATGCTTTTGGACGGGAGAAAACAGTAGAAGAGGAAGGCTTTTTCCTTCTACTATTACTATGATCATCAGATTCCATAGTTAAATCTTTATACCAGTTTCTTCTTCAAAGATAATCCTTTGCTTTATGGCTTTTCTGCATGCACTTTGCTGGAATCAAATCTGCTGTACGTCATTCTTTAGGAGCTCACCAAAACATAAATCATGCTGTTGGAAAGAAAATAAAAAAATAATATATATATATTTGTTAAATGTTTGTTCTGTTTCATTGGAGATGGATAACTAGTAACCAACCTTTAAACTTCACCACTGGGCTGACTAGGGTTATGGCCAGACATTTCTACTGGCGTATCCCTCCCAACCACAGAAACTTAAAGCCAGACCGGACTCGCTCCTGTAACAGTATGATGATAATAATTGCAGTACACCAATTAAAAACCTCTGCCAAGAAAAGGTGACATGTTTTCCCTTTCCAAGCTGATATATTGAAAAAAGTATGGACAGTTCCAAATTTATGGTCATGGCCCTTATTTAAGCTCCAGTGATTCACCAATGTTAATTACTAGTTTCCACCATATCAGAAATGCTTTATTTGCAGGATTTATTCTTAATAATATAGAAATCAAGCAAGCAAATATCTTTTATACTAAAGAGGGTGCACATCTCCAGATTACATTAACATAATTGTTCATCATTTAATTCTCTTGTTGGTGCTTAATGTTATTCTGACATCAAATCCCAACTTATTATAAAATAATTTTAATTGTCTTAATATTTAAAATGACTATACAGTTTTATTTTTATTTTTGAAAGTGAAAACAGGTTTTGTCTAAAGTAAAGCATCTTCCTCAATTAGTAAGCAATTTAGTAGGCAACTTCTATACAAATATTTTGTTCTCTGAAAGTTAAGTGGTGAGGCTCTTGTTTCACGATCAGGAATTCCAAAAGAATCAAGAATTCTATATCCTGTCAACTGGCTCATGAATTAATTAGGGCATCTTTCAGAAACTTCACATATCCCTGTTATTGCTGAATCAACAATGTGACACACAGTGAGTCAGTACGGTATTATAGTTTAAGGGATTGGACTGGAACCTGAGACTCAGATCCATTTTTAATCTATGTTACAGGATTTCTGCTGTAGGGGAAAATGGGAGGAAACAATTAGGTGAGCCACCTTAAAGTGCTGAATTAAGAGCAGAGTATAGATCGAACCAGATGCTGTTGGACATTCATTGAGGTCCCTTCCCCCTTTCATTGTGTCTATGCTTACTTAGGGAAGCCACCATGCAACGAAACAAAGGTTTAGTCTCAAATTTAATATGTATTTCCAACAAGAGCTCTGTTACTCATGGAATATATAGCTTCCCTGGAAAATAATCTAGGTGACTGCAACTGATTATATAATGTATATTATGATTCTTGTCTAGCCTCACCATGGGAACCATTTTATAAAATGTCATAACTTAGTCTTATAACAGCCCAGAGATTTTTTAAAAAATGGGACTCCCCTGCGTCAAATAAATGAATAATAAGTGCCTAGGTGTTCATAGCATTTTTAAAAGTCATTGCTGTAATTCAGTAAAAGCATCTTTGTATTTCTATTTAGCTTTCTTACACTGCGTGTTCAACTACTTATCACAAAGACATTATTTTATTAAAAACAGATGACTTACCCATATAGGTAGTAAAAAAAGGATAGAAGATAAAATGCTAGTTTGCACCACCCTTCCTTCTGACAATATGCTAAAATATCCGCATTCATAATGGTTGTGGGATCATAGAGTCCTGGTCCACTCATTACAGGCCTACTCATATACCTGAAAAAGTGAATTGGTTTTTTTGAAAAGCCACAGGAAAAAATGAGTTTGCTTGTCAAGAAACTATACCCATTATCACACTTATAGTGCTTTCTATCCTGGCATTTATTCTACATACTCCAAATTCCTTGATTCAGCATTAATGAAAATAAAGTTGGTTCCTTCAAGTCATTGTTGACTCTTGGTGACCACCTGGACAAGTCCCTGCGGTTCTCTTGGCAAGATTTCAGAAATGGTTTGCCATTGCCTGCTCCCTAGGCTGAACTGCCCCAAGGTCACTTATCTGGTTTCATGACTAAGGTGGGACTAGTACTAGAACTCCCAGTTACCCAGTTGCCTAAACCACCGGTGCCTAAACCACTACACCAAATTGGCTCTCAATGAAATATACACTACTGAAATGGAAAATCTCTGTTCAGTTTATCTCTGCCAACATTCAGTTTCTGACATCAAACTGTACTGAGCAAACAATAAGCCAAGTTTCATGAAACACATGAAATCTCAAATCTAAGTGAAGCATCCTTTATGATCATCCTATGGTCTCTGCAGCTGAGATAAGCAAGAATGTGAAAGGGGTGATTTCTAATAGTAGAAAGAGATAGTATCTTATAATATCTGGCAGATGGGTAATATCCCTCTGAACGTGCTGATCTGATCCCTCTCTTTTTCATGTTGCTGAATGGAAATATAAACATGAAGTTTTGTATATGTTTCTTTGGGAGTAAAAGCGCAAAGCAACTATATTAAGTATGAGCAATGACAACAAGATCACAACTGATCTCTGATGATGATATAGCAGAAGAATGCAACACACTGTTATCTTTCTCTTTGTTTCCCTCGGGATCTTCCAAAAGTAAGGAATGGGGAAGATAATTTTGGAGAGCAAAATTTAAGGGACAGGAAAATCCTTGCAGAACAATTCATACAGAATGCAATACATGAAAAGCAAAAATGAAAGCTGTACAAGTAAAGCTTTACCAAACTATGTTCAAAATTACCTCCAAATGTGGTAAGCCAGTAATGGCATATTAAGACTCAGTGTAAGCCATTCTGTTGCACACAAAAACATGACACAGAAGAATGCATGGATGAGATACTCTGGAAGTACAAGCTGCAAAAGAAGACAGGTAGTTAGATCACCCTCTTTTGGACTTTCCATCATTATTTATAGGAACAATAAGGGAGTGAAGCCCATTAGACAAGATAAGCCAGTGGAGAAAGTGTCAATCTATTGTGTCATAATAACTGACTTGTGTTACACATACTTAGAGGAACTGAATAAACTTGTTAATATGTCTTACAGAATTTGCAGTATAAACATTAAACTAATAGCACTATCACATATACCTTCCAATTTCCAACTTTTATCCTGGAGATGTTAGATTTATGCTACATAATTTCTATCAGTCTCCATATTACATTAGCAGATGACATTTAGATATCTTTGAAAGCTGCCTGTGTATCTCTAATTAATTGCAAGTAGAACCTCAGCTGCCTAGACCAAAAAACGTTTCCATAATTCTACTGCGCTATCTCACCATTAAAATATGTGCAAGTTTGAATTACACATTTTTTAAAGAAAGGTCAGTAACCTCTTGGAATATGTAGATATATCTGACATTTTAAAACATAGTATAAATTTTATTACTGGGGACAAGGTGGCTAGTTTTTAGTCTGGCCTGTCACAAAATGCTGGAAGCAGTCTTTATCTTTTTATGGGAGAAATAAAGACAAGGTAGAGGGAGGGACAGACCTCATAAAATTGGGAGAAGGCAGATAAAGAGAGCAGTTTAGTCTAGCGGTTAAGACACCAGGTTAGAAAGAATATGGGGGATTTAAGCCCAAAACTGCTGCACAAATCACTATATATGGATATAATTAGCAGAAATTCCAGTCTGAAGACAGGAGCAAATACAATAGAAAAAAAATCTGTGTCTATATTCAATCTTTCCTGGATTTTATGTTCTGAGGAAAACTTATTTCCAGTTGTATTTTTTGATATATTCATTTTTAATCAATGTTTTTTCAATAAACCTAATATAGCGAATTCTGATTATACGAGGTGGTTATAGGCAGTTATACTGAACAAAATGTGCAGCTATTTACTTTAACAAAAGTCATTGGTGATTTGATGTGCATTGATTTATCTGAATTTGCAGAAGCAAATGAAGTGTAGTTTCTAGTGTAAAAGAAACACAGACTTTAATCAGCGTAGACCCAATACATTCAAATTTCACTTCTGCTGATCTGGGTTACATTATGCAATGCCTATAGAGAACAAACCTCCCATGGAACCACAAGTCCCTACCTCCTCTAATACTGTATTTTTTGGAATCCCCCATTTAAAAAAAAAAAAGTACAGGACATTGGCATGCTATAAAGCAGGGGTGTCAAACTTGATTTCATTGAGGGCCACATCAGGGTTGTGTTTGACCTCGGAGGGCTGGGGGGTGGGCGTGGACGTGGACATGGACAGGATTGGGGTGGCCATGGTGGGCATTTGACACAGGCTCAAGATGCAATGTTTCCCCTTCTCTTCTTTCTTTCCACAGTTCTTTACTATACCCATTTTCCTATCTCTTCTACCAGTTATTACTGGCAAAAATTTATTACTTATTCTTCATATTCCACTAAACTTTTTATTTCCTATTGTTTAATAGTAAATTGCTTTTCCAGGCAGAAAAGCTATTTATACTGTTGTATTTTTATTATTCAACCAATAATAAAAATACAATAGCATAAATAACAAGATAATACAAGATCAGGCTTCCCGGCCTCCAGCAGCACTCTGCCGGCCAAAAGTGGGCCGTGTGGAACGGCCCATTTTTGGCTGGCAGAGTGCTGCTGGCGGCCGAGGAGGCTGAAAACAGGCCACACAGGGGCTGCATGCGGCAGAGGCACTGCGGGTCAGTCCTCTGATATTTCCAGGCTGGCCCCACGGGCCAGATTTAAGCACCCCGCGGGCCTTGAGTTTGACACCCCTGCTATAAAGGAAAGCACCAGCCCTCTAATAGTTTGATTTTCAAGGATAACAGAGAGCTTACTCTTCTAAGACATTCTTAGAAAATAGAAGCAGCCAAGCCAGTGCTTTGTGTGAAAAATGTTTCCAGCTGCCCAGAAACAAGAAAAAGGCGAGCAGAAGAAAAGAGAACCAGTGGGTGTTCTGTGATTAGCCATTCCATGAATCGGTAAACCAGGTCTATGGCAGATGTTTATGAGACCATACAGGGCATGTAAGACTAGTAAGTAAAATAAAAAGTCATTTATTTAAACAATTAACAAATTTAGCAATTCAGTCATAAAGTATCAAAAACTACATTGTAATCAGTGGTGGGTTGCCCCTGGTTCGAACCGGTTCGTAAGAACTGGTAGTACAACTGGTGAGAGGCCCTGCCCACCGCCCTGGATGTCGTTATCGGCAAACTGCGCATGCGCAGAAGCACAATCCCGTTGCAAACCAGTAGTAAAGGTAAGTAGAACCCACCCATGATTGTAATGCTAATATTCCTGCTAACTTGCTACAGTAGAAATTTCTTATTTTTATTATTATTTTTCTCTGCATATATTCTCAAGACGCTACATTCCCACATAAAGATTCATTTATCGCACACAATTAAACGATATGTAAAATCTCTCAGCAAATTTTTCTCTGTATTAAACAAAAAAAATGCCCACAGAAGCATAACATGCATATGGTAATATCTTTTTTCTTAAAAGTCTGATAAGGGGATGCACAGATGTAGTGAAAAGTCTCTCTCACTCACACAACAAATGAGAGATGAATCGAGTAAGGTAAACTGTTCCATGCACGGCTTCTATCTATGTTATTTCTTCCTTCATTAGAAGACATGTTTTAGCAGTCACTCTATCTCGCAATATTTTTTTTCTCATTCATCAGATTGCATTTAGCACTAATGCCAGTTCCTGTGGCTCAACTTCAGCAGGGGATATCTGATATAATTTTTTTAGAGGAATGCTATCTAGTCAGTCCATGTCAAAAATATATGAAAAGACATAGTTTTTTCCAAATCTTTCAAGTATACCATAATTTGTTACAGTTTGTCAACAAGCAAAAGAGAAACATTTTAAAATAAACATGGGAATAAGGCATACGAAGCTGGAAAATGCTGGTCTGGTCCTCTAAGCACTAAATAATTACTGGTATAAATGTGTACAAAGCATGGTAGGTATTTTCTAAACAGGTAAATGCAAGAGATTAGAGTAACTTCTTACCAATCACACAGACAGTAGAGAGCACAGGGATTGCAGACTATTCAACACTACAATAAGGTCTTCTTCAAGTCAACTTTGATTCCTGGTGATTTCATAGTTGTGGGCATGCAACTGTCTTGGCAATAATACAGAAATGGTAGCCACTCACTTTTGGAATATTCTGCCAACTGCCCAGATGATAGCCTATAGACTATAGCCCTGGTTCCTTCAGAGATCTCCTTAATCATTCCAGATCTACCTTAACTTCCAGGCCCATACAAAGTCAGACAACTACTGCCACCTATTAGGACTATTTTAAACATTTTGGAAATGGCACATAACTCACTACGATCAACTACATGTTGCTACAACATGGAAAAACAGAATTGGTGGGTATTAAATACACCCATGGCAGAAGCTACAAAAAAGCATCCCTAAGATCAAGATAAGGGACGTGGTGGCTCAGTGGCTAAGATGCTGAGCTTGTCGATCAGAAGATCGGCAGTTCAACAGTTCGAATCCCTAGTGCCACGTAACGGGGTGAGCTCCCGTTACTTGTCCCAGCTTCTGCCAACCTAGTAGTTTGAAAGCACGTAAAAAATGCAAGTAGAAAAATAGGGACCCCTTTGGTGGGAAAGCAACAGCGCTCCGTATGCCTTCAGTCATGCCGGCCACATGACCATGGAGACGTCTTCGGACAGCGCTGGCTCTTCGCCTTAGAAACAGAGATAAGCATCGTCCCTAGAGCTGGAAATGACTAGTACATACATGCGAGGGAACCTTTACCTTTACCTAAGATCAAGGTGGGCAATAAGGGAAAAGTACTATTTTTATTATTACGCTACTATTACACTATTCCCTAGCTATTTCCATGCAAATAATCCACAGTAAATCAAGAAGCCAGAATATTCCTTCTCCCTAATTCCAAAATGAATTCCCTTAAATGTGTATCAGCTCTAATCAGGATCCTAATTTAACCATTGTTCATGATTTGAATTCAATTTGCAAATTCTGATTAAGGCACAAATATGGCAGTTCTTCCATTTAAATAAACATGAATTTATTGAATTGTTGATGTCAAGTCCTGTCAGTAACTGATTTCTTGTAGAAGAATTTAAGCATGAAACAGTTTTCCCCATCTCTTATTAAGCAAGTGCAAAATTCAAATTATTATTTCAATCCCTGAATAGACAAAAGACAAGCAAATGAACAGGCACGTGAGTTAACATAGACCATAGACATGATCCTAATAAATGGAAAGCAAAGACTATGGGATTAAGACATTAAACTAAAAAGCAGTACACACCTTGAACGCAATTTTGACTCTTTTAATCTTTTTAACCTTTTCAACTGTCTTTGTGCCGAAAACGTAAAAAGCAGATTGAAAGAATGTTAGTGTGACCACCGACAAGTTCACCAGCAGATAAATAAGTCAGAATTTCAAGAATGGGGAGTGAGGGTAAGTGTGAAAGAATACAGGGACACAATTCTACCCAGAAATCTTAAATCTGTTAGATATTGTAGAATCAAACAAAATGCATGTTAAATGGTTATCTATGTTAAATCATCATACATTTACAAAAAAACGTAACTAATTAGGAATTCATGAAGAAAGTTCTGTCTCATATAAACTTACAGGATTTAGCGTATTACACTGGTCTATGGGATTCTTGTAGTCAGTCTTCAGCTCATCAAAAGCTATAATCTAAAATAAAATTAAAATGATTAAGTAACAGTATAAGAACTTTTACTATTCTAAAATCCAGCATTTTTTTTTTGAAATAATAATGCCATTGCTAGATAAATGATAAATGAGGATAATGATATAAAAATATATACCAGGTTGATAATATGAGAAATATAATTTGTAAAATGAAGCACAAAGGATTTGTAACCGATCGACACTGTTTGCAATTGTAATGGATGATGGATATTTTATGTTTTGTTTGTTTAAAAAAAAAATTACTACCTAAAATCCAGCATTTAGAACAGCCCAACTTCCAAATTCAAATTCTGAGGGAATCTCCTAAGGACCTGACTCATCCAGTTAGCTTCAAGTAATAATAAATAAGTTTTTTAAAGCACACTTTTAGGTGTTCACTCAAATCCCCTACACAGTAGCAGCAGCCAAGCCTCCCACTGAGCCTTGAATATTCAAATTATATGAATTGGAGTTGGATTCTGAGCAAGTCATAGTAAGCTGACTGAGGCTTTATCTGAACCTATTATCTGGGAGGTGTTTCACCTTGAAGAAGTGGACAGAATCTTGAGTTCTAGTAACCCAATAACCTGGTTATCAAATCTGTGCACCTCCAGAAGGGTTAAAATTTCTTGTGAGATGGTGCGTGGTGCTATATTCCCTGAAAAAGACGATGAAAACCCATCTGTTATCAAAGCCATTCTTGGACATAACAATTCTGAATACCTTTATCTAACCGCCAACCTTCTCTTTCTCAAGAAGCTTGCTGAGAAAATAGTCAGGTTAGAGTTTCAGAGATCCACAGGATTCTTTCTAGTGTGGTTTCAGGCTGAGACAGCACTGACTGAACCTGTGGAGGCAGGATGGATATTGTGTGAACTTGAAACTTTTAAATCCCTCAATGGCTTTTAATATAATCAATCATCATATCCATCTAGGGTGGCTATGGGTATTAGGAAACAGTGTTATAACGGTTCTCTTTTCTCACTGGAGGGTTCCACTTGGTGCTGGTGGGCGATCCTTTATTTATTTATTTACTTATTTATTTATTTATTTCATATTTGTATACCGCCCTACTCCCGAAGGACTCAGGGCGGTGAACAGCCATAATAAATACAAATACATATAGAAGTTAAAAACTATTAAAAAACAGATTAAGTAATTTGGCTCAAAAATTAAAACATCCAGATTTATCTAAAAGAGGTCTAAAACCCGATTTAAAAGCCAATTTAAAAGCCTTTGACCCCTTTTCAAGTTCAATCCTCCCCCTTTTCCTGTACGATATCTACATGAAACTGCTGGGTGTGATCATCTGCCAATATAGAATTTAATATCATCAATACACTAAAGAAACTCAGTTGTACATATTGACCCCAGGCCAACCCAAACAATGTCATCAAAATGGTGCCCCAGTGCCTGGATGCTGTGAAGATCTGGATGAGATTTAAGGTCAATCATAGCAAAATGGAATGGCAGAAGGTTTTTAGCTCTTGCAGTATCAGGGATTTTCCATCTGGATAGAGTTGCACCTCTCCATACAACTGGTGCACAATTTGAGAATCCTCCTGGATCCTCAGCTCCTTCTCAAGGAATGGCAGGTATAACTAGGAGGGCCTTCATCCATTTGTCCACTGCATCAATTTCAGCCTTACCTTGACCAAGATTTCTTTTTCACAATCACTTCTACCTTAATCATCTCATTTATTTATTTTATTTATTTATTTATTTAATATGCCGCCCTATCTCCGTAGGACTCAGGGCAGCTCACAACAATTAAAACAAGCGAATAAAAACATAAAATACATACATAAACAAATATTAAAACCCGTTAAAATAATCGAAAACCCCCAGTCCAGACTAGGTGCCGCGAACAGCCATGTTTTTAATTCGCAGCGGAAGGTGCGGAGGTCAGGAGCCAGCCGGAGCCCCAGGGGGAGTTGATTCCAAAAGGTGGGCGCGCCCACAGAGAAAGCTCTACCCCTGGGGGCTGCCAGCCGACATTGTCTAGCTGACGGTAGCCGGAGGAGGCCCTCCCTGTGGGAACACACCGGGCGATGGGAAGCTGTTGCTGGTTGCAGATGGTCCGCCAAGTATCCTAGGCCTAAGCCATGTACAGCTTTATAGGTCATTACCAGCACCTTGAATCTCACCCGGAGGGCAACCGGCAACCAATGCAAGCCGCGCAGGAGAGGTGTTACATGGGAGTATCGGGATTGTCCCATCACAACCCGCACGGCTGCATTCTGTACCAGCTGAAGCCTCCGAGTGGTCCTCAAGGGCAGCCCCATGTAGAGAGCACTACAGTAGTCAATACGGGAGGTGACTAGCGCATGAGTAACTGTGCACAGGGCATCTCGGTCCAAACAGGGGCGCAACTGGCACACCAGACGAATCTGGGCATATGCCCCCCTGGTCACGGTTGTTATATGATCTTCTAGACTCAACCCCGAATCCAGAAGGACACCCAAGTTGCGTGCCCTGTCTGCGGGGGGTAAAACTTCACCCCCTATAGCCAACGATGGAACCTCTCCTTCGGACCGAGATGCCGGTATCCACAGCCACTCAGTCTTGGCAGGGTTGAGCCGAAGCCTGTTCCTCCCCATCCAGATCCGCACCGCTTCCAGGAACCGGGACATCACGTCAAGGGAATCACTGGGTTGGTTCGGGGTGGATATAAAAAGCTGAGTATCATCAGCATACTGATGGTACCTCATACTTGACTACTGCCACATATTCTACATGGGACTGCCCTTGAAGACCACTCAGAAGCTGCAACTGGTCCAGAATGCAACTGCACAGTCCCAACATGTCACACCCATGTGGCACCTCTCCTACATGAGCTGTGCTCATTACTGACAGACATCTATGTGCAATTCAAACTGTTGCCCACCTTGTATGCTTCTTCAGAGAGGGTTTGCTCCAGGTCACATCCGTGAAAAAAAGTCATTTATTGGGTGAAATGCTCCCGGTTCGGACCGGATTACCCGATCCGGTAGCGATGGCGGCAGGTAGTTTGGAGAACCGGTAGCAAAAATCCCTGCGCCCACCCCCCATGCCCAGCTGAGCCGCGAGACCATCAGAGACTGTATTTTTTACTTTTAAAAGCATTTTTTTCTTTGGCCGAAAAAATGCTTTTAAAAGTTTTTTAAAAAGCCTCTGATGATCGCATGGCTCAGCTGGGATTGTCAGAGGCTTCTAAAAGCATTTTTTTTCTGCAACCTCTTCAGCTGAAGAGGTTGTAGAAAAAATGCTTTTAAAAGTTAAAAAAAAAAGTTAGCCACGCCCACCCAGTCACATTACCCACCCCACCAAGCCACGCCCACAGAACCGGTAGTAACAAATTTTAGATTTCACCCCTGGTCCCTACCCTAGTGTCAAATCTATCCTCTGGAATATCTATCCAGAGATTAGGTTGCCCCAACTAGGGCCGTGATAGCGAACCTATGGCACGCATGCCACACATGGCAGATGGAACCATATCTGTGGGCACACAAGCATTGCCCTAGCTCAACTACAGCGTGCATACCTGCGCCAGCCAACTGATTTTTGGGCCTTCCAGGCCCACCAGAAGTCAGGAAACAGGCTGTTTCTGGCCTCCGGAAGGCTTCCACAGGGTGGGGGAGGCCATTTTCACCCTCCCCAGGCTCCAAGAAAGCCTCTGGAGCCTGGGGAGGGCGAAAAATAGGCCTACCAGGCCCACCAGTAACCTTTTTGACATCGCATGCCAAAAGCAGGGGGAGTGCGGGGGGGAGGTCGCGCGCGCAAGTGGGAGTCGTGGGGCACAGGGGGGGCCTTGAATTATGGGTGTGGGCATGCACGCACATGACCCCCCCCCCCATGTGGCCCACACTTTTGGCACGCGACAGCAAAAAGGTTAGCCATCACTGAAGTAGGGGCTTTAAAGATTGTCTCTTTCCCCAGGGCCTGCATAAGGAATGCTTTTCTTTGACTGCATTATCAAGACTTGTTCTTTTTTTGGTTTGGGGGAATTCTGTTTTTTGTTTTTTGTTTTACTTTTATCAGGTGATGCCATCTTACTGGGAATTTTTATTGATTATTTTTATTGTATGCCATTCAGACTATAAAATAAGTTTGGTTTTACTTATTTACGTAATTTTAGAATAAAGGGGGAGGGGGAAAAGAATACAACGTAGATACAATCTGATAATCCAATTAAAATGCCCATGCTATCTATTTTATAGCATGGGTCAATGTTGAGGCCAATTTGTCTTCACAGCCTTCCAGACTGTCGGCTGCAGTCAATTCACCAATGCACATCTCTTGGTGTCAGACAGGATTCTCCAAGGTAAGGATGTTTATCTTAGCACATGCATAAAGGGGATTCCCCCTGGCTCTCTACCCTTCTCCAGAGAAAAAAGTGTTTGCTATTTAAAAATCTAATAAGAGAAGCAACGTATGGAGGCTAAGAAAAGGAGCTAAGGAAGGCTGCTCCAGAGTCTCTGATTAAAGACTGGATTCTAGGAAAATCTGAAAAATCTAAGGAAGCAACCAGGAAATGTTTGCTACATCGATCACTTGATCTCTATAAGTTAGATAACAGGTGTGAGCTAGAAATATTGTATCAGGTTAGTTTTATTTTGGAATGTGCTTTAAACTTTATAGTCTCTGATAGTGCATAGTTTCCCTATGCAAGCTCAGGGATTGTGTCTCTTAGGTAACAGACCAATACGTCTCATAGTCTGCTTGTATATCTTTTCCCTATTGGAGGCTCTCTTGAGATGCTCTCTCTGATTTTCACAAATCTCTGTTTTTATCTCCACTGATTGTTTTGTGCATTTTATTTAAAATCAAAAAGGAATGTTTATTTTTAAAATAATGTTAACTTTATTTAAGCCACCTAGAATCACCTTTGGCAAAATAGATTATCAATAAATGAAATAAATAATATTTTTTGTTTATACCTTGTAAATTTCATTCTGATTTCACTACCCAGGGCTAATTTTCCTAACCGTATGTCTGTCTCTGGTTACAGGCTAACAAGATGACACTACAGAATTTTTTTTTTCCTTTTACTTGTCAATAAGACACACAGGTTGTAAGATCCCTCTCTCATACATTAAGGTTGTGGGGAAATCAGTAGATAAGGCATCCCCTGAAAAATATGTGGTTGCAGCAGTAATTACATAGTAGCTACACGGAGGCAAGAAGGTGAGGCCACATTATGTAGTCTAAGAAGGTTTGTAGGAGAGAACGTTTGAGATTTCTGACCTTTTACCTACGCATTAAGCTAGAAAGCCTTACACATTCACACAAAAGCACACAGATACATTTTATCCTGAGACTATTAAGATAGCATGTTACAATTCCGTACAGCATAAATAAATCTGCCCCATCTAATCTCATCTGTTCCAAGATTCCCCTCTCCTACAATTCTAGCCCTACAAGCTTTAACATTCCCTGGCTAAACCCCATGATGTCTCTTACCCCACAAGTTATTGCTCTTTTCATATTTTCCTCTTTATTCTACACATCAGTCAAATTCCAGTTCTGCAGATTCATTAAAAAAAAAGATGTACCAAACTAAAACCCCACCTGAGTTCAATGTCTTGCTTCCTATAAACACCACCGTGAATTGACAGTTCTCCTATTGCGATCCTTGGCAATTGGCATCAGAGTGTAACAGCCTGGTTATTGGTGGCAATATACAGAAAGCATACAGGAGCCACCAAGAGTGTGCAGAATGGCAGTGATCCACTTCAGTGGGATAGTTCAACCTTGTCATAACAAGGTACCATCATTCCACTGACAAAGCATTGAGATGGGATTGAGCCCCGTCAACTGATCATTTCATTTTATAAAAGAGGTTGGCATGCATACGTGGGAATCCCTTTGGCTCAGGGGTGAAATCTACTTACCTACCTTCCTTACTGGTTCGGAAGTGCACGTGTCACATGCGCGCGCAGACCCTCTGCGCATGTGCAAAATCTTCTGTGCATGTGCAGAGGGTAAAAAACACATTACTTCCTGGTTAAAACCAGGAAGTAACGACATCCGAACGGGTGGGCGGAGCCTCGCACCACCATCGCTACCAGTTCTCTGAACCACCTGCCACAATCGCAACCGGATTGCCCGATCCGGTCCGAACCAGGAGCATTTCACCCCTGCTTTGGCTGATCAAACAGAACTGAGGTACCAGTAGCTGCCTTATTTGATACTGCGGTTTGTAGGGATGATTGTGGCTCCTCACAACAAAGCATCTTTTAAAAGCTGTGCACAGCTTTTCACAGCTTGATCCTTCTGAATATCTCTTGGACATCCAAACAGGACTGATCACTATACAGGTAGTCCTCGACTTACAACCATTCATTTAGTGACCGTTCAAAGTTACAATGGCACTGGAAAAAAGTGACTTATGACCATTTTTCAGTTTCCTTTGCAGCATCCCCATTATCATGAGATCAAAATTCAAATCTATGCCAATTGGTTCATACTTATGACCGTTGTAGCATCCTAGGGTCATGTGATCACTTCTTGCAACCTTCTGACCAGCAAAGTCAATGGGGAAGCCAGATTCACTCAACTGTATTATTAACTTATCAACTGCAATGATTCACTTAGCAATGGAAGCAAGAAAGGTTGTAAAATGGGGCAAAATTCATTTAACAAATGTCTCAACAGAAATTTTGGGCTCAACTGTGGTCATAAATTGAGGACTACCTGTATCCTGTACTATGTACTATGAAATTCTAATTACCTGTACTAATTAACTATGAGTTCAGGAAGTAATTTATTTTTGAGTTTTAACTATCCTATTTTTAACCTTTTCTATATATGGCATCTTTTTTAAGTTTAACCACTTCAAATATCCCACAAACAAAAACATGGGCTATAAAACCAAACCTTAAATACCCTTTTAACTTCCCTGAGGGGTTAAAAACACTACAAAAAAGAAGTATTTTTTCCCTATTCACTTTCACCAGGCTCTATAACACAGGTAGTCCTTGACTTACAACAGTTCATTTTGTGACCGTTCAAAGTTACAACGGCACTGAAAAAAGTGACGACCATTTTTCACACTTATGACCATTGCAGCATCCCTAGGGTCATGTGATCCCCTTTTGCGCCCTCCTGACAAGCGAAGTCAATGGGGAAACCAGATTCACTTAACAACCTTGTTGCTAATTTAAGAACTGCAGTGATTCACTTAACAAAGTAAGTGTTTCTAGCAGGACTTCCCGATTCTGTAACAGCTTTATTCCTTATCCCATCCGTCTCGTAAAAACTCGCAACATTCTTTTTTTCTCGCCATGTACATGTATACATCCAAACTAGACAGTGTTGTTTCTCTGTGTCATATAATATATGTGGGTATATACATCATTTTGTATTTATTTATTTATTCTGTCATGGTTCTGTCATGTATATTGGAGGTGGTGACCCTTTAAGAGCTGTAGGCAACAAAAGTTCATTTTAATGTATGCCGATTAGTGTACATTCAAAGTGACCATAAAGTCATTCTGTTCCTATATTCCTATTTCATACGTGGCGAGGAAAGTCGTAAAATGGAGCAAACCCACTTAACAAATTTCTCACTTCACAACCTACATTTTGGGCTCCATTGGTAAATTGAGGACTCCCTGTATCTTTCTTAACATGCTTTTTCCTCCTTTCTCCTTTGGTAAAACTTGAGCTTCGAGACGCACCAATAACCCTTTCTGGGCTTTTTTTCCCCGGGTTTCACAAAAAAGGATGCCGGGATGACACTCCTGTACACGCAATACTTACATTACGGTCACGCCTTATAATTGCAGAAAAACTACCAGGGCGACCTTAACGTGCCCGCTGCGCACATGGTCCCCAGGTTCCCCCAACCCTCCCGGCCTCGCCAGCAGAAATGCAAAGTAGAAATTTGGGGGAGCCCCGCAGTGCCTCCCTCCCTCCCTCCCTCCCTTGCCTGACTCTTCTCCGTCGTGGCGCCACGACCGCCAGCCTCTTAATGCCCGCCCCTCCAGCATCGGCGGCCGCTTCGGGGGTTCGACCCTCCAGAAGAAACCAAGCGACCCAAGTGAGGGGGGGGGGACTTTCTTCGCTCCCCACCCCCCACCCTCGCTTCAATTCCAGGCAGCCCACCTTGCCCACATCTAGCCCCTCCCTCCCTTTAGGACCACCGCCCCGGATTTCCAGGGGATGCCAGGACGCCTCTCCTGCACTCACATGCCATATAGCGAAGAAGATAAGCGCAGCGGTGAGAAGCAGCGCCAGCATATAACAGAAAGCAGCGAACGTGAACGCCATGGCGGCGGCGGGGGCGGCGGCGGCGATTGACACTAAGGAAGGCCGGCCCGACGGCGAGGCGGGAGGAAGTTTCTGGGCCGGATCATTCAGGGTGGCCGCAGAGGCCCCGGAGGGGGGGGAGCGACAGACGCTTTCGACGTCACTGCGCAAGCGCACACGGGAGAGAAGCCGCCGCCGCCGCCGCCTTCGCAGACTGGAGTTCCGCGCCGCAGCGGCTACTTCTGGACGGCGGAGGAACTGCAACGTGGCTCCTTTCCCGACGCCGGGATTGTTCGCTATTCGCATCCGCGGGATTGTGGGTTTCACGCAGGACACCCGTATTATAATAAGGGAGGCGGCGTCCAGCGCTCTGTTTCCCGCTTCTTTCGCGGAATAGCAACGTTAGCGGGAGGATGCATGGAAAGGAGAGTGGGGTTTTTTTTGCTGGGGGTTAGTCCCGGGTGACCGTGGGCTTCTGCACCGAGGAGAGTGTCACGTCCGTCTGTACCACCTGCAGATCCCACCGTTAGGAAGCGGACATTTAGCTGGCTCCGTTACAACTTAGATTCGTTTTGCCAGCCCCAGGAAAAAGGGCTTGTCCTGTGTTTGCCCAGATTCTCCCATATGTTTTATTAGGAATGAGTTTATACCAGTCTTGGATGGATGGTTACTAAAAGTTGCTCCTTGGGGTTTGATTAAATTAAAAATCCAGTTCTGTTTAATAATATAAAAATCAATTGTATCATTTTTTTTAAATCAAGTTTTCTTGATTTTTTTCTTTCACACACACACATCTTTTATGAACAGAGTATTGGCCATATCATATCTTATACAACTTATCATATCCAGTTTCATTTTACATAGTTAACAATTTTTGTCAAAATATTCTTTTTCCATACCTTTTTATCTTAATACTTCTATGCTTATTATATAAACAGCATCATCATCCACTCTCAAATCCTAGTTTCTTGACATTATTTCAATTAGTTATCCATTGTTAATCAGATATATTTTCTTATAACTTTCTTATTCATTCGTTCATCCTAATAAATTTGAATATGCTCGGGGTTGCCTTTCTACCATTTCATCTCCCTTGTTTTACAACAATTCATCTTCTTTCTTCCCTTCCTTTCCTTCTATTCTTTTCTACTTTCTTCTTCCTTCCTCTCCTCCTTCTCTACTTCCCCTTCCTTCCCCCCTTTTTTTTTCCTTCCTCCCTCCCTTTCTAACCTTCTCTCCTACTCTCCATAAACACACATTTTAGGTAGGAAAGGTGAGACCCCTTTGATGTGGATGACTTCCATTTTTTTAAAATGGCATTTTCTTACCTAACCAGCATGTCTTGATACTGCAAAAGCTGGGCAAACTTCACTTTGTCTCAATCTATCTCTCCTCACTTTCCTCCCCAACTCATCCCTCTTTAAATCCTTCATCATTTAGCTGTTCCATGCATTTGATTAAATGGGCTGCAGCTCATGAAAGATCATGCTTGTGAATAGGTTTTATTAATTGGAAAGAGTTATTTGGGGCTATTGGAGTGAGTGTCTGTAGAGATTCTCAGTCGTCCAGGTCATGGAATTGTCCCAAAGGTGCTTTTTCAGGAGACAGCTGGACTTTCTTGCTTTTTTTTTTTTTTTTTTTTTTTTTGAAGACGTTTTGTTTCTCATCCAAGAAGTTTCTTCAGCTCTGACAGGATAGTGGGGAACAGAAGGATTTATATTCCTTGTAGACAGCTGGTAATTTGCATCCTGGAGCACTTGGAGGTTTATTTGTGTCCTCAGGGTCACCTGAGTAGTTCCTGTAGTCTGCAATTTTTCCTCTGGAAATCCATTCCTACTCCCAGACCATTCAAAGGGTATTCATCCCAAATTGTATAGCTAAAGGTCTGTAGAGATTCTCAGTCATCCACAGGTCATGGTTGGAGTGTGTGCCAGCAATTTTCCAAGGAACAGGAATTGAAGTAGGATCTGCCCATCAGGCACCTGCCACAAATATAACTTTTTGAGGGTGAAGAGAGATTACCTTCTGGAAAGGTGATCTCAGTTTTTTTCTGAATCAGTGGCACTTCCTCAGTATCCAATTATTTTGAGATCAACTTCTGGTATAGCAAATCTGGAAATCAGTGGGGGGAGGGATTGTTTGCATGCATGTAAAATTTCTTAATAACATTTTAGAGGTAATCTCCCAGATTTCCTATTTATTGTGTTGTTCGCCCAAGTGTTCCAAGGAAGATAAAAGATCCATTTTGTTTCTTTGGACTTATCTGCTCTTTTTTAGATTTGTTGATGACCACATCCAGTGACCAATAATTTCATGATGTGGATTATGTCTGTAAATAACGAGGTACTGATTTCTTAAGATGAAGCCCTCAAAATTACACAGAATATTTTACTCAGGTAAACAACACAACTCTGGAAATACAAGCTTGTTTTCTAGATCTTTCCACTGTGGAAAAACATGCTGAAGTTTTCACATGGAATATCCCACTGTATCTCACAAGATGTCTTTCTGAGTTAGTTACAGTAAACGTTGATCTCCAGCTACATCCCTGTGTGGTGCTCAGATCTTCCTAAATCTGATATTCACATCCCTGAATTCCTAGCAAACGTCACCCACTTATAAGTCAAAACATTCAGTATCACCCCCAGATCAGAATGACAGATAAGTCTAATTGGTCTCAGAACTTCTTTAAAAGTCTGTATTCAATGCCTGAAACCTCAATAACATTTTCTCCTGAGCATGTGCAAAAAATGAGCCTGATATACCACCAGGACAATAACTAATAGTTAAAAAACTAATAGTCTGGCCAGATTTGTTCTGCAGACTTGAACGCCTGTCTTTTTCTTTTACAAATACTTCCTTCAATGGTTTGGATAGAAGAAATGGCAATTTGTATTCAAAAGAGCCTTGGTACTACAGTGGTTTAAAGCACCCTGTTATTAACACAGCTGCCTGCAATTTACTGCTGGTTCGAATCTCTCCAAGGCTCAAGGTTGACTCAGCCTTCCATCCTTTCTAAGGTAGGTTAAATGAGGACCCAGTTTGTGGGGGCAATAAGCTGACTTTGTATAAATATACAAAAGTATGAAGGCTATTGCTTAATGCATTGTAAGCTGCCCTGAGTCTCCGGAGAAGGGCGGCATATAAATCAAATTAAAAAAAAAAAAAAATACAAGCAGAGGCTAACTTCCTCGTTTGTCAAAAGCTAACTATATATACCCAAATTGGGTCAGCACCCCATCCTGTTATTTTATCTTAAACAGCCCAATCAATTTATTGTCAAAGGGGAGATCCTTGATAGGAGGAACTCTTGTTCAAAGGTTATATGTTCTTTTTGCCAGGCTACCTTTGGGGTTTTCCCCCCCCCCCCCCAGCTTTAAACTTATTCTATCACATTAAAAATAGAAGACAGGGAGTTTGACAGGTTTTATTAACATTGTATGATCATTGATACCAATACAAGCTCCATGCTTTTCCAAACAAAAAGAAAATGATGATTTTAAAAAACATGCAAAATCAACTAAGCAGAACATTAAAAAATACCCCAATCACTGCAACACCTGTCAAGCTGGATAGTTTCACAGAAATGTCAGGACTTCTCCAGTCAGTCAGTCAGTCAATCTGCTCAGTGAACAATAAAAGTACATATTGCAGTTGCCACTCAAGATCTGGGCGCATTTTCCTTTCTATAAAATACTGTTGCTCTTATCTCATACATAATAACTTTTCAGCATTAGCAATGTTTAATTATATTAAGTCAATACTTGGTAATATATTATTGTAAAGAGACCAATATCCTCACTAACAATTTGGACAGGGGAGTTGAGTGAAGCAAGAAAGAGTAGTCCTGGGCTCAATCTGCAGCCTTTGTCAGATTGGTTAGAAAAGACTGGTATTCCAGCGATCAATGCACATTATCTTCTCCAACGTGGCACCCTCCAGATGTGTTGGGGATAGAATTCCAAGCTACTTTAAAAAAATGAATTATACCTGTTGGAAATTCAAGGACCTAGAGTCTGGATATATCAGAAGAGTGCCAACTGGGGTAGGTTATTCAACCAGATTCTAGCAAGAGCAATAGATTTACATCCTGCTACCCATACTACCCCTAATGCTTTACAGCACTTTCTAAGTGGTATACAATGTCAGCATATTGACCCCAACATTCTGAGTCCTCATTTTACTGACCTCGGAAAGATGGAAGGCTGAGTCAATCTTGAGTCTGTCAGGATCGAACTCTAGATTGTGGGCAGAGTTAACAATATATTGAACCAGAACTAATGGCCTATCCCAGCTGGCATCCTCCAGATCATATGCCCTTGAATTTCTAACAAATATACTAGCTAAAATACTTGGGATTGTAGAATTCTATGCGGAAGGCCCAAAAGGAAGGTTGGGTCAAGGGAGGCTGAACTATGGATGCTACAGCTCATACGTTTCAGGTACAACTAGAGGGGATGGTAAGTGAGCTATAATTGGCTTGGTTCACCTTTATCCTCAATGATCCTTTCTCAATTGCTTTGCAATTTTGTACATTTACAATGTGCACATCAAATTACTGCCCCCAAATTAGGTACCATATTAATTTCCCTAAAATATATTTCATATAGTACTGATCTGATTTCAACATATAAAATAGTGCAGAACTATCAGGACTTTAGCAATCTACCTAGTTTTATTAGTAGACTGATTCTCATTTTTTAAAAAACCCTGCATGCTATGAAAGCCTTTTCACCTGTTTCACACAAGAACATAACCTTCCATCAGTGAGGGGGAAACAATTCTTCCGTGAACATAACAAGCCATATCTATTCACTTAGATCAACTCCCTAATCTGGTGCCACTCAACACATCTGGAAAGGGTCACAACAGAGAAGAATGAATTAAATCCCACATGCTTTCACGAAAGCTGATCAATGTTGATTAACAGAAAGATTCACAAATGCCAGTTTCACATTTTATCCAGTGAATACGGCACTATCAATAAAGCATAAAGATATGATTTTTTTAAAGTTCAAAAAAGCTTTTACAGGAAAAGGGGAATATGTTCAAACAATTGATTCATACAATTGCAACGTGAATATTAAAAGCACATGTATTCTGTGATTCTTCCCTTTTGCTTGGATCTTCCTGTTGTTTATATGCTACAACAAACATGTATTATGTATATATGTAATATGTGAAAAGGCTTGAGGGGGGGGGAAAGAAATTCAAAACCAAGTATTTGGCCTCATTTTGAAATATTGACAATTCTAATCTATAAAAGATTAATGAGAAGTACTACCAGAAAAAGACCAGAAATGGAACCATTGTTAGAAATTTATCATCCCACTATATTAAAACATCCATATGAAAATTTGATTTAAAAACAAGTTAGTATTCAAAAAGTTGTTACAGCTACATGTTTTGATGGAAATTCTTCACATGTTGCTCCTTCAAAATCCAAATAGAGGAAGGGGAGGAGCAGGAAAAAAATCCTCTCCTATTAGCTGAAGATGTCAGTGTTTCCAGGCTGCAAACAGAATTCCATTTAGGAATAACTATAGTTCACATCATAACGCCCCAAAGACATCACAGAATGAAATATTGTGGTGGGGTAGGGACAAGCAATTGCTTAGAAAAGACAACAGCTTCCAAATTGTGGAGTTTAGTCTCAATCTCTTTAAACCGAAAATCAAGCCTACAATTTCCTTCACCAACTTTGACCAAACATAATTCCAAGGAGTGTTCAGCTACCTATGTTTTTCTTGCCAAACTTTACAGAGAACTGAACAGTATTCCTAATTTTTAAATGCTTCTGACAAATCATTCATCTTCCAGACTCTCTTCAGCCTCCATTTTATCCTACACATGGCACAGGAACACCATGTAACAGTGGGCACACCAACAATTCTTTTAGCAGCACTTCAAGACTGAATTATCTTCCCCCCTTTTCTGCTTTCTGGAGTACTGAACTGGCAAAATGGGTGATTTACAATTTACTTCTTAAAACTCTTGACACTTATCCAAAACTGAACCAAACTTCACTAACTCTGGAATATGATTCACAAAAAGCTGAGTACAATTCTTGAGCTGATTAAGAGTCTGCTCTAATAAAAGGGAGAAAAAAAAACATTCAAATTAAGAGCATCCCAGGATTATAATCTTAGATGAGGGACTGCAGTAAATCACTTAAGAAAAAATATTCCTAGAAAAAACACTGGTTTTAAAAAAAAACTTAACAAAAGAGAAGTAAAGAAGGCAGATAAGCACAAAAGAATCTTCAGACATATTTGGTACATAAAGGATTTCTATGTATATCCTCCTTCAACCAAAGAACAAATCTGACTCCCTCTCAATATCCATGTAAAACAGCCTCTGTACTATTTGTACTCTATTAATAGTTTAGGGATAACACAGCTGCAGTTCATTGTAATGCCATTCAAAATGGAACAATTAGACCAGAGCTTAAATGATCCATTGCAAAATCATTTACAGAGGGTTCCCCCAGACATGATTCATTGGAAGGGTTATTCTGAATTAAATTTATTCTTCCAATGTAGCATTCATGACATAAAAATCTGGCTTTTTACTTTCTCAGAGAGTACAAGTTTTACTTTAGGTTATTTATAGTCACTTTCACAAATTCCCAAGAAACTAGAACCTCAGTTCCAAGTCTTGCATAGAAATAACGGTTTATATGGTGAATGCAAATATTCCTCCTCCAAGGAGCCCAGAGTGGCTTCAGAACAGCTCTTTAAATAAATCCTATCAAGTAATAGAAATACTATTAAAGTGTGCATTTTTGGAGGCTTATTTGCAGGGTGAATCTCTAGAAAAATCCTAAGCTATTTGTGTAATTTTTTAAAGTATATTTATATTGATGGTTCTCTCACTCCCACTCCACAAAAGAGTTCTCCCTCTCCTACAGAAAAGAATGGGAAGTGTCTATGTTTAAAATTATATAAAACAAAAACAAATGCTCAAAATGGATTATATTTTCCTACTAACAAAGACAGAAGACAGCCATTAAAGAAAGAAAAAAAAAGACAGCTAATATTTTTCTGTCATTTAATAGTGGTCTGCCTCAACATGTTATTTTAAGCATAGCAGTTTTGCCCATCAGTAATAACTGTCCTCTTTAAAATGACCAGCCCAATTCTATGCAGGTAAGCTGCTTGCAGAATTAGGCAACACACTCAGATGCCCAAAACGCATAACCCAATCAGTGCATGGTTTATCTAAAATGAACAAGAACTGGTCTACTAAAATATAAAAGCTACTACTTCTTCCTTTGTCCTGGCAATGAGAAATTCTTGGAATCTTTAAAGTATTTGGAGGTGGGGTGGGGGGATGCTTCCAAGAGTCGTATCAAGAAATCATATTACCAGAGATATAATCCCATTAATGCCAACCGGTATCAGATTCGGTATACAGAATCTGACATTTTGCCCAACTAGATGACCTAGGACACGGGTGTCAAACTCGCAGCATCATGTTGCCGTCAAGTGATGTATTGCGATGTTTTTTTCCTTCGCGGAACTGGGGTGGGTGTGGCCTGCGCGTGGCGCATCCGGCCTGTGGGCCACCAGTTTGACACCCCTGACCTAGGATAATGTTGAGATTTTGGAATGTTGCAGTTATAATCCACGTATAGTACATCATGCCAATGTAGAGTTTGATCAACTAACTATCAGTTTGGGGAACAACGTATCTTTCTGCTCCTTTGTCAGTTTACATTTGGCTACCTCTAGTCTTAGGAAACCTCATTCCTAGGTAAACCATAACAACAATAGACAGGAAAGGCCTTACCTGTCTGTCTCTAAAGATCATATTGCCAGTTTATTGGCCACATCATCCATTGAAGGGAGAATCAAGTTTTGCAGCTAAGTAATTCAAGCTGCTGATTAAAGAGGATGGGATTCTTTGATCTGTATATGTATATGATCTGTATATCAAGGTCCAGTCAAGGAGAAACGCAAGATGTTAAGCATGACACCGAGACACTGCTCTCCCCCAATGGATATTCCTCTGGCTTCAGAGAAGGCATTGGCTACATATATTTAAAGTACAAAAAGGAAACCAAGGTAGTTAAGGAAGCCAAATTCTGCATGCTATAGATTACTTCTTTCCTCTGCTGCATTTGTAAGAATCCAGGCACCCACACACACACAGCCCCATCTATTGAGAAACAGAATGCAGAGATGTGGTGGACGCTGATTAACCTCAGAGTATGTGTTGACTTTTAATTTTCTTTTAGCCAGGCAGAGCATTTTGCCTTAAATCATAGTAGTATAAATCAGAGTGTATGCACCTACAGCTGAAGTTAATGGAAAGAGAGATTAAGCTATCAGACGCTACTAGGGAGATACTTTTAGGCAAAGTTAACCTGTATCAAATTTAGTATTTTTTTTAAAAAAAAAAATGGCAGTGTAAGACTTTCTTACAATCATTTGATAGATATTTTTTAAAGGCACACAGATTGAGAAGTGCTTGCATAAAAAGTCCAGAAAAGTCAAGACTTTCATATTAATAGATCTACATATAAAGACTTTTGGAAAGGAAGTCCACTACGGTATGTGACCAAGCCCTTAAGAGGTTGCTTTAAATCTACTTTCTATTTGATTAGTAAAAATGCTATCCTTTACATACACAAAAATAGTGTTAAACCTTTGATCCAAAGTGGAAATATAAGGTTCAAAATAATTGGGGTTCTTTTAAGAGAAAAGAAAAGGCCCATCTGGAGATGTTAGGAACCATACTAAAGTATCTATCCTAAAATAAGTTGGGCCCAATTCCAACGTTTTCATGACACTGGATTCAGTGTTATTTTCACATAGCATTAAGTCCAGTTATTAGTTATTAATGTCCAGTTTCTATTAAAAGAAGATGCACTTGTAGCTCAAGAGGGGGAAAAATCTGCTGTAAATTTCCAGAATATTTGACTGAGTACACAGTCCATTGATACAAACAAGAGCTAGTGCACAATGTGTCCCTTTGGAGATTCTGTCCCGGAGTTGTAAACAATTACCAGTTCTGATTAGTCCAGATAGAAATATTAGTCATGTATGTGCAAAAAGAAAAAAAAATTATCCCTGCAGGAAGGAAATTGTTCCCTTTTAAACAATTAGAAGGAAAGGAATAATCCTGGGCAAAGTTTGGTTAAGCAGGAGATACTTCTTCCCCTCGTGTATATAAATTTTGCACAGACAAATATATACATATATATGTACATACATACAAACATTGCAGGAAACAACTGTAAGTACAGTGCATTTTTGTTAGGTTTAGAAAGCAGGAGTCATATCTGGTTCCAGTTTGAATTGGATGGAATGCTTAATCCTTCTTTTAGTGGAAGTAGCCAAGCTTCTCCTGAAGCCATTCCTCAGTCAGATCTTCTGTATTCCTGATTTCAAATACCTGAGGAAAAAAACAAACAAAAAGAGCTTCAGCAACTACATTAAGACATGGTTAAAAGAAATGGACAGACTTACCTTGGAGCTCAAGGATAAACGTGAAACACAGTACTATATAATCTGGAAAAAATTTGATGAATGGCTAGATAAAAGGAGGATAGCCGAGACAAGGTGTAGTGTTGGATGAGAAATATATACGTTATGACAGATAAATATGTATGTAAATTGCATAAATAGGTACAGGTATAGATTAATAGACAAGTATGTATAATTGTGTAGAAATATGATATAGATTGTGTCAGACTTCGATGCTATCTCAAAATAAATGAATTTCCAAACTGCCAATATTTAAGGAAATCTTTTCTTTAATTGAGCACAGCCACCGGATCATGACTCGATGCGGACAAGACTTTTGCCCCCCAATCCCTCCCTTTTCGATCCCCAAATCTGCTTCTCATTGGCTATCTTCCAAGTCATTCTTCAGACTTCTTGTCTCGTCATTTCCCAGGAATGTCCCCCCTCCTCATTTCCACGACAACCTGACTTCAAAGGGATTTAGCAGGCAAAAGTTCAGAGCTTATCTCTCTCCTCCGCTCTCTCTATGCCAGCGTTGAAGCGCTGACAGATTGTTAGTATGATGTGTATAAATAACATATAAGGTTAAAGAATTATAATATTAACTTTAACATAATTTGTATTAGTTTAAAGTGCTGGAAGATATTTAGAACCAGTGATGTCATATCTATGTCCGATGTTTTAATTTTGAATGATTAATAAAAAACTTTTTAAAATAAAAAAAAACATGGTTAAAAGGATAAGCGACAGTTGACTATGTTGATACAACCCACTAAAAGCCAAACCTAAACCAATTATATTATGGTTTAGCATGCTGTATGTACTAAGCCAAAAAGAGAAATCATCTACTCCAAAAGGGAATAAGGAACAGATATTACATAATGCATTTTTAATTTAACTTTTTTAGAAATCAACAACTACTACTGATGCAGATAAATTTGTCCAGGAAAAAGCACACGATCATCTATCTTCGACCTAGAAACTGCTAAAGTTGGACATCTTTAAAAAAAAAAATTGCCATTCGGTACAGAGCCTTCAAAACAGCGTACCAGCAGATCAAACTACGGTACGATCCTAGGACTTATTTCCCACAGAAACAGGACACTCGAGATCAAGACAGAATCTTTTCAGTTGAAGGTAAGTCTTACATGATAGAAATCCATTCTTTCCTTGGACAGCAGATCAAGGAGGAATCTAAGTCAAAACCTTGTCCCCAGCATTTTAGTTTTTTCTGTGTATGGATGCATTAATCATTATGAGGGAGAACACTGAGTCATGCAAAGATCATCTGTGGCTTAAAGCTTGAGATAGTCTCCTGACGCTCACCAGTTAGGAATGGAAAAAAGATGAAAGTCAACTATATGGAAGTGTAATATAAAGTGGCCCAGTTCTTTACAGTAGTAGTAGTAGTAGTAGTAGTAGTAGTAGTAGTAGTAGTAGTACTTTGTCATTGCACCTTGTACAATGAAATTAAACGCCATCTTCAGTGTACATTATACATAAGAAAACTATAAAAACATCCTTCACATTCTATGTGATTGAATGAATATTGCATTAATATTGCACTATACTAAACTGAAAACTGGTATTCAAAAATATTTTGGATGTGCATCAGCCTCTTGAAGGAGCCCAAGAAAAATGGAATGCACTAAGTTGCCCACAAAAATCTGTTGGGATACACCAGGTTCCTGAAGCAGAAAAAGAAATACACAGCTGGAAAGGAAGGGTGAATGAAGCAGTTGTAGTTATTTTGTGATTTCTCTATTCTCTAGATCAGGGCTGTCAAACTCCCGGCCCACGGACCAGATGGATCACGCACTGGCCACAGCCACACCCAGTTTACCGAAGGCGGGGGGGAATCCCAATACATCACGTGATGCCACTGTGATGATGTGAGCTTGATACCCCTGCTGTAGATCGATGTTTCTCAAACTTATGCTCAAAGAGCACTCCAAGGATGTACTACTTGCATCCCAGAACCATTATTTGCCACCTATGGCTACAGGAAACCAAATAAAATATCAATTTGCATAAAGGTCAACATTAACCAGCCAAATCGACAATGAGCATAGAGCTGCATGTGAAGCCCTCCTGGAGAATAGCAATTTCAGAAAGATTATATAGTACATGTTACAAAGTTCAGTTTTCTCTTGAGATCAAATTTTGGTTAAGTACCGGATTATGCACATCCTGCAAATATTAGAATTTGAATTGACAGACTCTTTAAGGGCAAGAGGGAATACATTAACTTCACAACAAATGCATCCAAGATTTGTTTCAGTTTTACCTTTGTGAGTTCTGCTGTTTGTACCAACTTATTTTTGCTGCCAGCATACATCATCTGTTGCTCAGGCTTACACCCTATAATTGTAAAAAGGGAGGCAGGCGAACAGAGACAAATAAAACCACATTAGTCAGTCTATTTGGCTACTTGTCCTCAGTTCTTACTGCATATGCAAGAAACAACTGGTCTTTTCCTTATCCTACTTGCTGCTTTAAAATTAACATAACAACTTCCCCAATCTAATGATTTCCAGATGTATCAGACCAATTCTCACAAACTAGGAGGGGTTGAAGTCTTCCAACACATCTCGAAAACATCATCTTGGAGAAAATTTGGTTAGATAATTCTGCACACTAAGAAAGATTCAGTTAGCAGTAGCAGTAGTTATTTGTTAAATAACTTTATTTAACAAATAAAGTAGTTATTTGCTTGGAAAATATTGAAAAGGCCAGGCTGCCTTTTGCCCTCTGAATAGGCCTATACTTTACAGTCTATATCTAAAACTATTACAAGTACAGTATTGGTGGGCACTAGGTCACAACTTTTTCTGTGGCAGCCTCCTTAGTCTGGGGTTTTAAATCTTAAGAAATGTTGATTTCGTTTAATTTAGTTTATTTTAATGCTTTAGTTTAAGGGCTGATGTTTTTATTTCTGCTTATTGAATATAATATATGTCTGTGCTTGAAGGTTGAAAAGCATTCTATAGATGCTTGAATACATGCTTATAAAATAAACCAAAATCCATAACTTCATGTTCTATAGATGTTTGGGGTTATGGCTTCTATAATCTTTTACTAGCAGGGGTTATAGGAGGGCACCAGGTTGCCTAGCACTCTACATGTTCATATTGAACATGAAATCTGATCAACCATTTACTTATTTCACTATCCTCTTTGAGCTAGTAAAAAGATATTTACTGAAGACATCAGCTGCCAATTCTATTCATATACACCAAAAGCATTCAACACAGAACATATGTTCCACAGTCTATACCAGCTTGTCAGATTGGAAACATATAATAAGCATCTACCGAATGTTCTAAAAATCACTTTAAAAGTTTACACACATTACTGAGTGATTCTTATTATTTACATTACAGCAGACCATTATTAGCCCTATGCTGAGGAGATGGTAATTTAAGATGTAAGGAAATATATCTTAAGTAACTAATTTGGTATATTAACCATTAACATTTATTCAGTATTCACCCATTGTGTTAATTTGGCATACTAGCCCTTAACATAATACATACTCAGTGTTCACATATTGTCTTGTAAGTCAGAATGTGCATCATGATGTCATTATAAAAATGATGCAAAATTATATTTCCGCCATGATTTGACTACTGCAGATGCCAATGGTGCTAAGCTATTTTATTTATAAAGGTTCTCACGTAATACTAAGTCATCTCCATGATTTACAATCAACAACCACTTGCTTCACAAAATATATTAAACCAAACTAAACAAAAGCCATTATAGCTTAGTGAAGGGTCCTCTCCAACTTGTACACTTTTCAACTTCTTGCTTAGAGTTTGAGATGTTGATATTCTTCTACAAGATCTCGTAAGACCTCTTGTAGGGTTCCAAAATTTCACAAGACTGGAAAAAATCTAATATGGGCATTCTGGTGATTCCTTGATGATATTTAGAGGAGTTGGGAATGCCACTCCTAGTTGTTATTCCCAACTCCTCTAAATACCATCCAGGGATTACCAGAATGCCTATGTTAGATTTTTTCCAGTCTTGTGGAATTTTGGAATCAGGGAATGAGAAATTCCCTTACATTTCAAATCCAATTGCTATCAAAAGTTATTCATCAACTCAACGTACAATAAGGTGCAAAATTGCTGAGGTTTTTTACAAATATCACTAAAGAAGCATTTAAATTTTTTCTGCAGTCCTGGTGAGACTGAAAACAACTGCATCCCTATTAGCTAACAAAATTGTTACCAAGGTCTACAGCCATTCTGTGTGTTTTCACTCCCTTTTCTGATAATCCGTCACTAGATGATCTCTATAGAGACCACTTAGAGAGGGCTATAAAACACGTGAAGCAGTATGTAAGTCTACGTGCTATTGCTATTGTTCCTACAACTTGTCCTATTGTTCCTACAACTGTTACTGAGATAGACTTCAGCACTGTTTATCTTCTGGATTTGTTGACCCAACACAAAGGCCTTTATAATGACACTCAGGAGCCAAACAACATGAACTTTTCCCAGCTAATCAAAATGAAAAACTTTAACACATCCTTAAGTACTTTTTATCTTTGATGGCAGCCATCTTTTTATTTCTACTGAAGACAGTTTGCACATTACTTCACTGGAGTTTAACTTACCAACTGGACTTGAGAAGATAAAGCAGAGTGGGTAAGAGACTCGCCCATCATCATGCTGGTACTTGTAGCTATAGACAATGAATGTGTTCTAAAGGTAAGGAAACTAGGGAACTTAAGTGTGGTTTGTGGAATATTCCACAGCTGGCTCGGTTCACATACACCCTAAGCTAAAACCAAATAAACTATAGTTTGGTTTGGAGCAATGCATGAACCCAGTAGGGAAATAAAGCTCTTTCACCTACTATAAATCTCTTGCTTTCCTGGACACTAATGCCAGAAGTGAGTTTCTAAGAAAGCTCTGCACGGCTTCATTAACCTCTAGCCTCTATGTCCATGATGGTGAACTTACGGCACGTGTGCCAGAGGTGGCACACAGAGCCCTCTCTGTTGGCACGCACGCCGTCGCCAGCTGCTCTTCTGGTTTCCGGCACACAGATGTGCGCCGGCCAGCTGGTCTTCACGGTTGCCTGAAAACAGTCCAAAAACTGGCCTGAAAACAGCCCAAAAACCGGCCTGAAAACAGCCCAAAAATGGCCTGAAAACAGCCCAAAAAACGGCCTGAAAACAGCTCAAAAAACAGCCTGAAAACAGCCCAAAAAACAGCCTGAAAACAGCCCAAAAACAGCCTGAAAACAGCCCAAAAAACGGCCTGAAAATGGCCCAAAAATGGTCTGAAAAATGGCCTGAAAACAGCCTGGAAATGGCCTGGAAAACGGTCAAAAAAACCAACCTGAAAACGACCTGAAAAACAGCCAGGAAAACAGCCCCCAAAACCACCCCTTAAAATGGCCTGGTTTTTGGCCATTTTTTGGCTGTTTTTCGGGCTAAAAACCACCCGGAAAATGGCCAAAAAAAACAACCAAAAAAATGCCCCCAAAACAGGCATGCACACCAGCCAGTTGTTTTTCGGGTTTCTGGCGCTCTGTCATGCGCATGCACACACATTCCAGTTTGGGCACTCGTGCTGAAAAGGTTCGCCATCACTGCTTTATGCCAAGAAGCACAACATAAGCTTATTGGCTCGGGCACCAAAACATGACATCAGAGTCTTGTTTCTATGTACCAAAACATTACTCTGATCACTGATAAAGGATATCGAGGTTGTCTTTCTGGAAGCTCATCTTTTAGTTCATCTGGAGATATGCCCTGTAGGAGTCACAAAAACAACTAGTATTTTAGCAATGTACTTTATAGGCAAGATGCAATACATTATTACAGCCTTCGCTCATTTTAAAACTGTATTTATAGTCAATGACCAGCACTTAAAAAACAGATTATGATGACCTGTTAGTTTAGTGCAAGAATATCCTTTATTTTTCTTTGGCTGGATACATATATAAATAATGTATCTACTGAGAACATGTTTAGCAAAAAACAAAACGTTTATATATTTAAGCTTGGCAAAGCAAAAAGCTACTTCTGCCTCTTACACAGACATACCTCATGTTCTTCATCCAAAACCACCAGCTGTTTCTCTTTGTCGATCTTCACTATACAATGAAAAGAAGGAAACAAAAAAAGTTAATTTAAATTACGCTATCTGGGGGGGAAACTATTGTCATTCACTTAGATCAATGTTTCTCAACCTTGGAAGCTTGAAGATGGGTGGACTTCAACTCCCAGAATCCCCCAGCCAGCAGCGCTGTCCACCCATCTTCAAGCTTCCAAGGTTGAGAAACACTGACTTAGATGCCTTTTTTTTTTTACTGGTTGCTTTTCTCTTTCACCTGAACTGAATGCAACAAGACCGTTAGATAAAGTATTTCCAAATACAGGTAGTCCTTGATTTACAACAGCTCACTTAGTGACCATTCAAAGTTACAACGACATTGAAAAAAGTGACTTATGACCATTTTTCACACTTATGACCGTTGCAGATCCCCATGGTCATATGATTTACATTTGGATCCTTGACAACTGACTCACATTTATGACATTTGCAGTGTCCTGGGGTCATGTGATCACCTTTTGCAACCGTCTGACGAGCAAAGTCGATGGGGAAGCCAGATTCTCTCAACAATCGTGTTACTAACTTAACAACTGCAGTGATTCACTTAACAAATGTGGCAAGGAAAATCATAAAATGGGGCAAAACTCACTTAACGAATTTCTCACTTAGCAATATAAATTTTGGGCTCAATTGTGGTCGTAAGTTGAGGACTACCTGTAATCATCAGGCTGCGCTGGCTTTTATCACAAGCTAGTTCACTCATTGAACTCGCTTTCATCGAAGGGACACTATGACTGGTCCATGTTCATCTAATTTGTGGCTCTCAGCATTTTTCCAGGAAAGTTGAGACCCAGATTTATTGAACCATTTATTAGTTAAAACCAGGGTGGATTTGATTTAAATCAAGTTGATTTAAATCACAATTTAAATCATGATTTAAATCACTAGTAAAAAGGCTTGATTTAAATCAACTCGATTTAAATCATAATTTTTAAAGAGCAACTGTCATCTCTGCTACTCCTTTGACCCACTGTTGACTCACCGATAGTCCCAGTATTGCAGAATATACAGCCTCATGCTACATAACTAAGCTCCATTTCATGCTGAATAAACTAAATTATTTATGTATCTTAAATAGAAAACTATCTTACGATAGATTTTTACCCCAAAAGTTTTTTATTAAAATAAATTCGATAAAAATAAAAAAAAAATCCGATTTAAATCAAAAAAATCTGATTTTTTTTTATTTTTAAAAAAAAATCATTGATTTTTATCCACCCTGGTTAAAACCCATAAAGATTCAAGGCACCAATTTCTCCATTAAACACCCCAATGCTACACAAAGGATCCTGGTCCTACCTACATTGGAATAGAAAGGAACGTTAGGTATGTACACTGCTTTAATTTATTTATAAAAACAATAATGGTGGGATTAAAAAAAATCTAAATCAGGGGTGTCAAACTGGCGGCCTGCAGGCTGGATGGGTCACACGCAAGCCACACCCAGCCCAGCTCTGCAAAGGGAAAAACATCATGAAACGTCACGTGACGGCAACATAACGCCACGAGTTTGACACCCATGATCTAAATGGTCTTTGTGTGCCACATCAAGGGTAGTACAGCCCTCTAGCAAACAAAGGCAATATATGTTATTGTTTCTGCATTAAAATCCTGTATATGTAGTTTGGCTTGGGTTTTGTGCATTTTGTTAATCAAACCATTGCCATTTACAAATGCTAAAAACATCTGTATCACCCTCTTAACCTTCTGAAATCCCTTCTGAAAACAGGCTTAGAGTCTGGCCAACCTTGGAATGTGCGGCCTTTGATATGTTGCATAAAGCTGATGTGGTCCTGAAGCCAACAGAAGTCTCACATTCCCCACTGGATGTGAAACACAATTAGCCTACTTGTATGCCAAAGTCTGCACTCTTTGGAATTTTGCAACCCAGACTTTGTACGTGTAATTCAAATGCAACCGAAACAACAGAAATGCTACACAGGAAATGTGGATTTTATGTGATTTTGTTTGCACAAAACAAATGTACACTGTACTCAAACCAACAATGTACTCAAAGCAACTCAAAATAGGGCAAAACTGTACAACCAAATGCTCCTAGATTTGCTTCCAAGACTTAATGGCTTTTTAAAACTTGTGTGTCTGTGTGTGTGTACACATACACATTTTTAAAAAAGCCTTTAAGTATTGGAAGCACATCTAAGAGCGAGCACACACACACACACACATATTGATTCAGAAACAAAAATCCAAGTTAATTTCCGCCAGAGGAGAGAACATGAGTCTGTAATATTCCCCTTTATGAGCGTTGTGAGCCCTCCCTTTCAGCTTACTGATAATGGCTGCATTGTTCGTGTCTTTACGAAAACGAAATTTTCTCAGCTTCTCTATAAGGTCTTCAGCAACATCACAAACCACCAGGGATTCACTCTAAAGAGAAGAGGGGTGGGGAGTGAAAGAGAAAAGGCACAGATGAACAAAAGATCTCTTGATTCCAGCCATAGATATCACTCCAATCCTCAACTGTTGGAGATGCAATGCATATTAAAAAAAAAAAAAATCAGGCAAAATCTTATTTAGAGAAAAGCTATAACAAGTATTTTGGAGAAAAAAAAAACACATGAGAATATAGTACAATATCCATGAGGACAACTGTTGCAGTTTCCTAGTCTGCTACCCTCCAGATAAGTTTAGTTCATTATATTTGGAATGTAGAGAGATTCAAGACCCCATTGACAAATCCTTTTGGCATATATAGTGGAGGCTTACTGGGGGTTGTTGTAGTCCAGCCTACTTGGAAGGATCTGAGCTATTCACACTTTCACTTTCTTTATTTTCCTGCATTAACTGTCAAAGAAATCAAGCTTCAGGCAATCAGAGGACGCATACAGTGTGAATTCAGTATAACTAGAGGAAAGATACTTATCCTTTTCATCCCTCAAAATCCTTGATGGCCTTGCCCATTCCTACCTACACTCTAGGGTGGAGAACACAAGGTCCTTCAGATGTTGTTGTTGAATTAACAGTTCCAGCATCCCTTGCCTCTGGCCATGCTTCCAAGCTTGCTGAGCAATATTTTGGGGTTTTTTAAAGTGTGAACTCACAGCCTCCCGCTCCCTAGCCTGGTGCCTTAACAACTAGACCAAATTGGCTCGATCTGGTATCCCAACACTTTCCTGCTTGCGGCCACCTCTTCGATCATCCTTGCTGTTGAAAGGTTTCTAACTTGTTCAAATAATTCCACTTGGCATTTCCTACGCTCTCTGCCATCAAAAAAATCTCTACATTGCTACTTTTCTTTCCTTCTTCAAATCCTTCATTTGCTTGTCTTGTAAAGTATGCAACAGAATGCACTATCCTCACATTCAGCTGAAATGAATCTTACTATGATTATAAAAACTATTCTCACTTGATTGTCCATGATTCCAATTCCCTAACGCTCCCATTTTGTCTCTCTCAGGTTGCCTTCCAGACCATGATGTCTTCTGGATCTGCCTTTTTATTATTTTGATGGGGGGGGGGTCCATATATAGATAATACTTGCAATTGACTATTCCCAGTACTGCATGGCAACATCTCCCAACACACAGCTTGTTATCAGAGTTCAATATGGGCAGCAGTGCTAAATACAGTTCTGAGGAAATACATCTTATTGAGTTTAATGTGATTTACTTCTGCAAGACCTAGTAGTAATTCTAGGATATATTCACATGTTTTACATAGCCATAATGTTACCTTGGTTTTGGCTAGAATGCGTCTGTAGTGACTGTTTAGTCAGAAATGTATGGTTAAAAAAAACCATGATTTAATACAGGGTGAAGCCAGTCAAGAGCAACTTGTGGACTTTACAGATCTAGCATTACAGTAGGCAAGGTGATCCACCTCAGGAAGGAGGCCGACACTTCAAGTCTCTCTGATCCAACATAACTAATGCATGTGTTACTAAGTCAGACAGCTAAGCAAACCCAGGTTTCTTTTCACTCTGCAATAAACAAATTGGAGATTCCCATGTCCAATATAAAAAGCTATGCATTTTCACAAAATGGGTAATTAAGCTACAAAATTTCTATAAATGTAGCAACAGGCACCAATTATAAAAGGAAATAAGACAATTTATGGAGAACAGTAGTTATTAGTCACAACTGCTATATATTGCTTTCAGTTACCAAGGCAGCATGATTTTCAACATTAAGAAAACATTAGTCCATGTGTTTATGTTGAGCTTTGGATTTCTCATAAGCACCTGGTTTCAAAAGAAGAAGACTCCTGCACCTGGTTGTCCAACATGAATATGATGGACTAGATGCTAGACTAGGACACTAAAGTGATTCAGATGTTTTTATTCAGGGACTAAATGGCAAAATTATTCAAAATAGATATTGCAAATGAAGGCAAATATACGTGTCCCTGGAAAATGTTGCAGGATCCAATCAAATCAGTCACGGGGACCAAAGGTTTATTCTTTCAAGCTTTTGGGCTCATTCTAAAGCTCATCATCAGGAAACTTCTCTCTCTCCAGAATATGCAAAACAGATATTCAATTATTCTATATTACACAAATAAATCAGAACAGACGATATTACATTTCTTTTTTTAAAAAAAACTGTTGCTCATAAACCCAACCTGCAATCCATTTTACTGTATGCTTACAATACTCACGGTGTATAAATGCTGTATGAAAATATATCCTGGCAGTTACAATTGCACACAATTACATTAAGCCAGAAAAGCCACAAATGAGTTTCCCGAACAGATTGACTTTCAGGCATTTGTTATGATGTGCAAACCAAGTATTTAAAAAAAAAAACCATTTGCTTATAACAGAAGGTTCTGAGCCTGCAAGGAGTCCTTGAGCATGAGAACAGCGAATCGCAATCTTGTTGCCAAGGAAAAAGAATAAAATGGATTCAGAGGTCTTCATCTTCTGTATCTTTCTATTTAGAGATTAGGTATCCATCCTGTGCTATAGCAGGAGCCAGTATAAAAACCACAGGATTGGAGGAAGATTAATTTATCGACCTTTTCCCCCCTCTCCCTTTGCAAAAGATTGCAAAACGTTTTGGATAAGAACTGTTTTCTGTTTAACTTACATCTATTCCTCCAAAGCATATATAATGCATTAAACATGCATTTTTGAGGAAACATAACATCTAAGAAAAGTTGCTTCAAAGCACATAATTCCTAGTTAGGGGCAGGAAGAAGATCCCGACTACATCTGATGGGTTTAGAAATACAAGACATGTGTTGCATTTCTTCATACCAAAGTCTTAAAATCTCTCTCACAAACACACAGCTTGGAATTACAAAGGTCTTGTTTTTTTTCAATTAGGCTAAAGTTTCACCAACAGCTTCTGAGCACACAAAGAGATAAGTCAAATTCCTCAATATTAAGCAATATTTGTAGTTAGGAATTAGAAGTTGCAACAACACAAGGGAATGGATTTGAAGAGAAAGGCAATGAAGAGCCCCAAGGCCATTCAGACCAATCTCTCCTTGCAAAGTACACAAACGATTTCTATCTGTCAACATTGGCTATAGATAGAAAATGGCCATACTTTTTGGACCAGAATAATAAGCAGTAATACCATTACTTTTATAAATGAAAATAAGTATACTCAGAGGTTTGGTTTAACACAAGTAAAAAAAAAAACATTAGCTCTTCAAATTATTCTTTCTCAGGACAGCTAAGGAGCAATAATAAAATAATAAAACCTCCTTCAAGTGAACTCCTAGTAAATTCATGGAGATCAATTCATATCAGTTTATTTGGGATTTTTTGGTAGCAATGTAGAAATGGTTTGCTACTGCCTTCTTCCAGTTTTTTTATTTTATTTTCCAGTCTAACATCCTGAGATTTTCAGATGATTTCTCATCCAAAAACTAAATAATCAGTCAAGGTTGGCTAGTTGCTGCCACCTGCTTGACAAGGAGCATTTAGGTGCCATATCATCAGATTTTGCCAACTCCTTCTAGCGTTACACATACTGAAAACCCTATTTAAATCAGTTACCATTTTCCCCCATATAAACACAAATCAGTCAGTTGCAAGACCTCTAGAGCAATTCTCATGGGTTACAATTCTCCTTTCAGGAATTTTTAGGAAACAGATCCTAATTAGAGGATAAAGTTCAAGTTGAATCCCATGGACGTTTTCCCCAATGAGACTTAATGCTTGGTGCCGAACTGCACTATCAGGACTACAAATGTGGCTCAAATCATTCCTGGAATTTAAGCCATTCATGTCTCCACTTTTCCATCAAATCATGAAAAAGAATGACAAGTGCAAATTTACGGCAAATATTTCCCTGTGAGCATGAATTTAAAATATTTCAAGGGGTTTTTCCTAGAGCAGGTTACCCTGAAGTGGTCAATACCAACTCTCACGATTCAATAGGACAATCCATTATTGTTATTGCTATTCATATTACTATTACGGTAGTTATACTAGTATTTTTTAAATACTTGAGACACAATGAACAATCTGAAACTTCATGAAAGGGTTGATGAGATGAACAGTATGGAGGCTAGAGCGCATTTCTCAATCTCAAGAGAAAAAGGTGTAGCCTTCAACTCCCAGAATTTCCCAGCCAGGTTGAGGTTAGGAAAAACTGGACTAGAGGAAAAAGTATCCGTTTTCCCCTAGGCAGCGTCTCCCAGATGTGCTGGGCTCCAAAATCCTAGCCATTTATTTTGATGATGGGAGAGGAGGAGGGGAAGAAAACTATAAAGACGGATAAAAATGAGCGCTTGTGCTAGAAAAAGAGACCCAGCAAGATAAGGAAAGAAAATTGCAATTTAGTCCTACCTTTGCAAGAAGAATTGATTATTTTTTTTCTTTGAAGAGGCGGCAGAGAGTAGCAATTCTAAACTACCCCCCCCTTTCCTTCCGACGCGAGAGGAAATTGGAGATAATTTCATTAAAAAAGGAGCATCAATCCACCAAAAATTGGTGGATCGTCCCCGTAATTGGAATTTCATCGCCTTAAGCCTTTTTCAAATATTTAGGCAAAGCTTTCGGGAACCCCGTACGTTGCTTACAAGCCACAATATGTAACAAAACAAGCTCACTGCATTCAATTTAGCTGGATTTGGGGGGCGGGGGATCTCATTCTCCATTCAATCGCTGGGAGGGGGCTATTTCTTTAGAGCTTAAATAATGGCAAGAAGGGCGGGAAAAAAAGAAAGATGAAGACCCAAACGCTAAAAATAAAACAAAAAACCGAACCGCGATTCCACGGCAAGAGGTCTCGTGAACTTACCATCTTGTAGCTGCAGCAGCTTCCTTCCCAAACGCTGGCCCTTTAAGAACCCGGGAGGGTCCTCCCCACCTCAAGCCCCAATCCAGTTCCAGGCCCGCTTAGTGCGCATGGCCTGAGCACTCCCTGAACCAATCAATTTTATCGCTCGGCTCCGGCGGCGGCCTTCCCTAGCTACGGTGAGCAAGAGGCGAGTTGGTCTCAAGTGGGGATCATTACCTATTTCCCTTCCTACCCGGGCCTCCATCCACCCGCCCACGCCTAGAGAGGCTGGAGGATAAAGAGCGTCCCATAGTCTATCATTCTGGGCGGGGCGAGGGAGAGTGCCTCGCTCCCCCTCCTCTCAGTTAACCAGGAAGCAATGTTGCCATGGTAACCAATGAGTTTTTCTTCTCCCACCCACCCCCCAAAAATGAGGCCGTGCTACCGCCCCCTTTAAAACCGAAACAAAGCCAAGCTAAGCAAAATTAAATAACGTGATTACTCCTAAACGAAAAATAACAGTTACTTAACATTTTGGGCATGTAAAGTCTTATATTAAAAGTTCAAATGTAACATTTAAAATGTTTTCTTGCAGACGTTTCATTACCCAAACTAGGTAACATCATCAGGGCTAGTAAAGTAGTCATGTTACAACAAGGAAATCGTCTTTGGTGTATGCTGTTGAAGACTTAACCGCTTCGTGAGATTGAGACTCCTCTCACAAAGGCTTGTTCCAGCCTTCTCCAATCTGGTGTTTTCATGGTGAACTAAACCAGGTGTCTCCAATCTTGGCAAAAGCCTTGGCAGACTTCAACTCCCAGAATCACCCAGCCAGTTGGCTGGGGGATTTTGGGAGCTGAAGTCTGCCAAGGCTTAAAGTTGCCAAGGTTGGAGACCCCTGAACTAGACCACATCTTCTGTCACTCCCAGCCAGCACTGTATCCCTATTAGCCTGGTTTGTATTATAATCCTGGTGGATACCCAACTGGGTTTTATATTATAATCAATTTATTACTCTCAAGATGTGTGGACTTCAAGAATTCCCCAGCTGGTGTGAACTTCAATTCCCAGAATCCCCCAGTCAACGTAATGGCTGGGGAATTCTGGGAGTTGAAGTCCACACATCTTAAAGTGGTCACAGCTGAAAACTACTACTCTGAAAGATACTATCCCAATTGTCTCAACAGTCTCTGGGCACTTTTGACTGGAATGAAAGTAATGTGAATAAGGTAAATAAAATAGGAATCATACAGAGTCAGCTACATGGATTCTAAAGGACCCTCTCTATTCACATTATTATAAGGGAAAAATGTGCTTAGCCCCATGAACTCTAAAAGACCCTCTCTATTGTAAGAAAGAAATGTGCTGGTTTGGAAGAACAATATTTGTTTGGAAGATTATACTAAGTCAGATAAATTACATCCTGGATAACATATATATCTTATGAAGGGGCCTAGTTGTCAAGGATGTAAGGACATCCATATGGAACCAAGGAAGACATAAATCTATGCATCAGCAATCACAGAACTAATAAAGGATGTTTAGCTACGATAATCTTATGAACTAGAAAATAATATAGGAATTTAGTAATTAGGAAATGTCAATTATCTTATAATGGATGTATGTTAACCATATATGGAAAACTGCTATGCCAGCAAAGTCCTTTGTCTTGGATATGTATAAAAGCAGTCCTACCAGGGCTCTTTCTTTGTTCAGAGCCAGCAAGAACCAATCTGCCTCTGAACCTTGTGCAATAAAAACTGCCTCTGGCTGACCCAGGAATGTTGTTTGGTCCCATCATTCCATATCAAAAGCTTTGGGATGCAAGAAAAACTGGACACAGAGCATCTGTCTGCTAATGACTAATCATCTTATCAGAGGTTATGCAGGCTGCATAGAAACCTAGATCGACCACTCTTTTGAAAAAGTGGTTTAAACCCTAAGATTAAGGGTCCTGGTTTTAGATGTCTACTTGGATGCAAATCATGTGGAGCTGAGCTCAAGTCCAGTAAACGTGTATTGAATTTTTTTTGTTGGCAAAACACACAAAATTGAATGAATGGGATGCAAATGAAGTGTGTTTTTGTTAATAATTTTAATACATAAGTATACAAGTTATGACAAATATTTGCAAAATGTATACTACAAATGTTCGAAAATACAAATAGCAATAGCATTAGCAGAGAAAAACAGAACTGGGATTATACATGTATGCTTGTTTTAATTCTTATTTATTTTAATCCACCTGAGGAAGGATCCATTTAAGATAATTAAATGTGCATGAAGCCCTTTACTAGTGAAGTAGTAATATGTTTTTCTATTTGTCTCAAGATCACAACACGGTCTGGACGTCCAGAAGCTGCAATTCCCACCATCTGCCTTCCTTAGTTGGAATTCAACAACTGGAGGTTGTCCATAGTTTTGAGTGATGGTTTTTATAGGGTGGTGTGCTTCAATCTAATAGAGTGACATCGAGTCCTGTATGTCCTGACATTTAAAAAAAAAACTGTGTGGGTATGGCTGCATACTACCAAAACAACAGTTTAAATGGTACATTCTAATAATGTGTTAATAATAGTATACAGTAGCGCTGAGTTGAAAGGGTGATATAATATACGGCAGGCCATCTGCATTAATTGCAGTACCACGAAGAGAACCGGTAAAGTACGATTGCAAAAGGCTCTCACCAACCCGATCTGCAATAATAATAATAACAACAAGAGGAGGAGGAAGTGGCGGGTCGGGAGATGCAGCTTCCCGATTTCTTGGCGGGCATGCGCTTAATTTGCGCATGCGCTCTTAGATGACAACAAAAGGACGGTGGGGGTTTGGAGCGGGAGCATCATCGCTCCTTTCTCCTCTTCTTTACCCGATGGCTGCTGCGTTGTTGGTGACGCTGTACGAGTACTCCCCGCTCTTCTACATCGCCTTGGTTTTCGTCTGCTTCTTGGTGACCAGCGGCCTCATCATGGGCTGGTAAATCGCGGGGAGGCAGTGGATGGTTAATAGTTTGCGACGGCGGTTTCTGGAGTCGAACCGCGAAGATTGGCTGAGAGTCTTGATGCGCGGGGGGAGTGGGGGGGAAGAGTGTGGAGCAGAGAGGTCTTCATACTTGGCTGCTTTAAGACTTGTGGACTTCAACTCCCATAGCTGGAGAATTCTGGGAGTTGAAGTCCACAAGTCTTAAAGCAGCCAAGTTTGAAGATCTCTGCACTGTGGAGTATAGCAATAGCACTTAGACTTATATACCGCTTCACAGTGCTCTAAGCGGTTTACAGAGTCAGCATATTGACCCCAACAATCTGGGTCCTCATGCAGAAAGTATGCAGAAAAGCGATTGTCCTCTTAACGGGTACCCTCCGCTTGTGATGGACAAGGAATTCCTACTGTCAGATTTTCCATAGGATGTGTGTTGGTAGGATGAAGTGTACTTTTAATAATTTTAATATAACCATAATCATAGAATTTTATTGGCCAAGTGTGATTGGACACACAAGGAATTTGTCTTGGTGCATACGCTCTCAGTGTACATAAAAGAAAAGATACAGTTCCTCAAGAATTCTAAGGATATAATTCTATATAATTTTAATATAAAAGTATATTATATACTTATATATAATAAGAATATTATATATTTATATATAATAAGTCCAGCACATCTGGGTTGGGAATGATTGCTGTGGGATTTAATGCAGCCCACGCTGTTGAAAGCATGAGCACTCTTTAAATGCTTGTAAAGGAAAACAGTATTAGGAATCTCATGAGAGAGGCCATTTAAATGGAGAGGAATTGAGCAAGATAATCAGAGAAATCCAAGAGATTTAAAGTCTGGATACCGTGGAATAAAGCATGGGGTTTGTAGAAACCATATAGGGATGGGAAATGGCTTTGATAGGAGTGATGCTTAGGTGGAGTTGAAAAATGGCTCTGCTTGTATATTTTTAATGGGAGGAGGCAAATAACAGTGGTTTCCGTGTAAAAAAAAGTTGTAAGGAAAACTTAATTGACAGAGGGTAATTTAAAGGAAATGCAACATAATTTAGAGGTTGTCTTCTTTGAAGAAGTTATTATTCCTTTAATAGTCAGACCTGGGCATTAATACAAATATTTTATTTCATTATGCTTTAAGTTGCCCTGAAGAATGGGTTACGCTCTGTTTTTTCAGGACTCTTAATTCTACCACTACAAACACTTTGTGCTTCTTAGGTTTGGATGGGATGTTCCTGTGATTCTGAGGAATTCAGAAGAAACTGAATCAATTGTGAAAGTGTCTCAGAAACAGATGCGGCAAGTGAAAAATCCATTCAGTTTAGAAATCAAAAACCCAGAAACCGCTTCAGCTTCAAGTCAGTATATTGTATATAATATTTGTTGACATTTTCTGTTTTCTCTTGTTCCCTCCATTTCTATTTCTATTTACCAGAAATGGATGAAGTGCATCACTTCTGTTATTATCCCTCCTTATGCAATAAGCATGCAAAAGGAAATAGAAAAGGTATTTTTAAGGAAAATTCTGTCCCTTATAGGTTTTGATTTGCACTATAAACTTAACTGAAATAAGAACCACTGTTTGTGGGGGAAAGAAAACACTCTTTATCTGTGGATAGCGGTTCTCTGTCCTTGTGGATGTGGGAGCTGAAGCACTATAAGCTCATTACAGAGAATCACCAGAAAGTATGCAGCTGCTTCATTGGTTAACTTTACATGACAAGAATTAGGTCATCATATTAATAGCACAATTTGGAACTGACAGTTTTAATCTGAATATATTTATAACCTTACATGGCCTCAAAAAGATAATGGGTCAGTTTCGGAATGTTTTAGGTTTTCACTGTTTGAGGAAAATCTGTTGAGCATGGAAGTTTGAAAGACAGATTAGGCGAATATTAGATTCATTATATAGTAGCATGGTATAAAGATAATATTTTGTTTCCATTGTTTAGTTTTGAGTAGCACAATTCTTTGTTATACATTTGTACCATTGTTTTCATTTTCCTCAAGATGGCATTACCCTGGTGTCTAATTGCCTGGAAGACTGTCTCCTTTCATGCTATTGGGGCTGCAGCGTGCAAAAGGTCCATGATGCTCTGCAGAAACATGCCTACAGCTTTCGAATAAAAACTCCCCAGTCTTTTGAGGATGCAATGTGTCATGAGTATCTCTATTGTCAACAGTATTGGTATCCTTTAGTGAAGCTTGTGTATTTTCAATTTTGGCCAAGTATACAGTGGAAATTTCTCCTTGTAAATGTAACATGTACTAGTAAGCAAGGCTTCATTATGGTTGCAAAGAAAAAAATAGAAAAATAAGGGAGTGGCAACATCCCATGCCCTTGACCAGTCGTCAATGTCTTTGTGCCGATTTTGATTTTAATTATGCTTAAATTAAACTTCAAACATTGCATGTATTTTAAAAGTTAACTTCATTTATTTTGAGGCAAAATTTCTGCATTTTTTTTTTAAAAAATTATACTAATCCAGAGAAGTTATGTAGCACATGCTGCCTTCTTAGTGATTAGTTTATTTCTGCCCTCGCAGAGTGAAATCCAGTAGTACTTGTAAGACTGGGCATGCTTGGAAAACAGTTTGGAAGAATTACATTGGAATTCAGATGATCATAGCTTTGTTTTGCATTGCTTTGCTTTGCTTTGTTTTCTGACTTATATGCAAGCTTGAAAAATGACACAATTATCGTGATAGTCCCATTAAATTACTTCAGCTCATTAAAATACAGGTATATATCCTCAGTTATCACAATTGGGTCCTGCAACTCCATTGCTAAATGAGTCATCATGTGATTACTGCCTCATTTCCCTGCAGTCATTAAACAAATTATCTGTGGTTGTTAAGTGAGATTTCATGTGACTGCAACTTGCAATTTTACTGCCGGTTTCTCAACTGATTCTATCTGTAGGAAGCCAGCTTTGAAGTGTGTAAATAATGATCACGTGATAGCAGGAATGCTGTGACAATCATAAATGTGAAGACAATTATTTTTACAGTGCCACTGTAATTTCAAATGTTCACAAAACAGGACAGTCAGTAAGCAAGGACTACCTATGGCCATGTTTTTTAAGGCTCACATGGAAGTGTCTGCTTTTACAAACAACAGACCGGTATTGTGCTTATGTAGCTTCAAACATTCGTCTTCCAAATCATTTTCAAATTGTGCTTAACTCCAATATGTCTACCGCTAGACAAGTTGTTAGAATAAATTATATGTACATCCTGGGCAGGTAAATATTTCAAAATAATTTGAAAGATTAATGATGAAATGGAAATCCTTTTATTTGAAATGAAAGTTACTTATGCAATGCTGGGTGTTGTTTGTAGGAGCTAGTAATGCTTTTAAAACTGAAAACAACCATTCAAAGGTTCAATCCTAATTTCTGTGCTCCTGAATGATAGGTAAATTATTCTTTTGTCTTGGGTGAAAACAGTCAAGATTGTAGAATAGTGGTTATTATGTAGTTTGAACTTCCTCTGTAGATTTGATAGCATAATTAGCATAATAGTCTTTATTTGTGACAACAAAGACTGTTCCTTGACACAACAAAGTATAAAGAAGACAGAAGAAGAGGAAAAGCATAGCCTGTTACCAGAAGAGGCAGACACTAATGATTTTGGTCTAGTGCCTAGATCTCGGTACCCACTAGTGGTACTGTTAACCCTTGCTGATGAAGACAACAGAGAAATATATGACATTGTACGTAATCTCCACTTTTTTTAAACAGGGAGGAATTTGTATTGTCCTATACATGTATTTAAAAATTACCATTGAATAGAATTGACTAAGGTGTTTAAGCTTTTACATTTATGTTAGAGAACTTTCAGTTTTAATATAAATTTCTTCATGTTTAAAACCGTAACTGCCGGTAACTCCTGGAACTGAAAGAAGTGCAGGTATTGAAAATTATAAAGTTCTCAGCCTTTATATCCAGGAACCACTGATGGTCCTTGGAAATGGTATAGATGATTATTGTTGTGGACAGTAGTAAGAATTTGAGTAGACTTAATGAAATTTTTGTCATTTTATTTTTTAAAAATGTATTTTTTGCTGACTTATGGTCTATGTAGTCATCATTTTTAATAGTAATGCTCTATATAAAAAAGGAATTTGGGAGCTACCGACTAGATTTCTGCAACTTGCTACTTTCCAAATGTGTTAGAATTTCAACTCCCATAATTCCCCAATATTAGTATGGCTGAAACAGAACTTTAGAAATAATTCCAAACTTAGTTCTTGAGCTCATCATATCTCATAGATTTATAAATTATATCTGTTTCAGATATAAAAATTAAAAAAAAACCCTCACTATTCTTACTGCTTATAGGCAAATCTTAATATTTTGGCAAGTTTTTAACTTGCATAATCAACTACTGAAGCCAAACTAATTTTCTTAGGTGATCTTAAAATAAAATATCACATGACAGAAATCACTATCAGTGGGAGCAGTAGTTCACTAGAATCTTGTTTGAAAACTAAATGTATTATTTTCATAATAAATACGGTAATTGAAATAAAGGTTACACAGTGATTGCCTTTTTGTTAAGGTATAGCCAATCTGAATTCAAAATAACTTCACAGTTTATGGAAGCATTTATATAAAAACAGTAATTAACATGACCCCATAAATCAGTTAAATCACAGGGTATTAATAGGCAAGTATCATAGTCAAAGTAGGTGTTTGATTCACAGCTCTGAAATTAAATGATTGGAAAGATAGAACAAACATAGTAATAATTTTGTGTGTATAGCACAAAATACATGTGTGGGTTTGAAGATGACTCAAGATTAACAGGTGCATTTTTAATATGTAAAGTCTATGAAACTAAGCAAAACTGTTGGAGACTCAACTTAAAATGAGTTAACAATTGATATCACCTGTTAACATTTTTAGCTATGCTGTGGTCTGGTTGGTGTTTGCTTGAACTGAAACGGACAGTGTGCTGAAATAAATCTTTCCGTCTTTGTTAAAGATTTCAATGATATCGATAATACATATTCCAGATGCCAGTTACAGGCTTTCCTGCCGGATACTATATCAGTATCTCCTTTTGGCCCAAGGTCAATTTCATGATCTAAAGGTAAGCTTTCAGATTCATTTTCTAGATCAGGATTTTATTTTATTTTATTTTTGTCAAAGACAAAAAAAAGATTGTCTTCAAAAAGACAAAAAAAAAAAAAGAGTTGGAATTCAGAAGCAGAGTGAGACAAGGATTCCCACAGATAAATAGACCCTTCATAAGCCCCCATTGGAACCACCATATTGCAGAGAGAGAGAGAAAAAGAGAGATCCAGGGATTTTGAACAAATGGCCATAAAACCAGAAAAAAGACTGTGTTCTTTAAACCAGCCAGTCTTCTTTGATTACACACATCTAGAACTGATTTTTAATTGGTGCAGAAGTCTTGTGTAGTGATGCATTAAGTAAGAGCAAAGCTTTTTTATACATCAGCAAATCTATAATCTTTCGTAATTGAAGGCTATAATTGTCTGGATTCCCTGGAGCAAGTTTTTCCAGTCTGCCTCTCTAAATTTCCCCTGTGCATTCTTCATTAGGTTTGTTGACAAACATTCTGGCTCATTTCATACATTAGATTATGTTAAACTATGGCTTACATCATTATTGTTGAAATACCAGATCAAAATAAGCCAAAACCAAATATGCCGTATTGCATTTTTCCTCCTATTCCTATTACTGCACTCTAAAAACTAATCATGTTTATATTATCACAGTCTTGTAGATCTCAGTCAGTGTACTTGATAGTAAAATTTTTATCTGTTTTTTCTCCTCGAGGCTCCTCTTTCAATGGAATTAGAAAGTAAAGTTAAGCCACGGTTAGGGAAGTCTCTCTTTTGATTTTCTTTACGCGTTTATCTGAATACCAGGAATCAATGCACTTTTTCTCACGTTTCTGACAACATGGTGAAAAGGGGCACTGTTCTGTTCATTTTCCATTAACTTTCTAATTTTCACTATTTTCCAATTCCTAGTTTTCCACTGTTATGCAACAGTGCCAATGCAATATGTGATGTCTTTTTCATTGCATTACTTTTCATTCTCCTCTCCCTTCTCTGAGGCTGATCATGAAACTGCCATTGTAGTATTTGCTCCCTAAATTCTATTTATAGAAGAGGGGCCATAGGGAGCCTCAGGTATCCAGAATTTGGCCCAAAATTGAAATCATACACATTTTGTTCCTAAAGTAATATTCCTCAACATCAGCAAATTTCAACTCTGGAACTTCCACACATCTAAAACTTGCTTAAACACTATCCTAAAGTGACATATGGATACCTAGTGAATCCACAGACATCTTCCTTGGTGTTTGCTAAGCTTCCAGCCTAACCCGAATGTTTAGATTTTGAGAAGAAACACATGTCAGCATAATGTTATTTCCAAGAAATGACTCTGTCTAAAATAGACCCCATTTGGTTTATTAGAAAATAAAAGTAAGTCTTGTGTTTTGTATAGAAATATATCCTTTTCCCAGAAAGGGGACAAACGTAACTGAATGTCGGGGAATAGTCTGTTTAAACTGCCCTTTTTTAACCACTTACCTGCCAATGCATTTAATTTGGCAAGGGACAAGGCTTCCCCCTAGGAGCCATTTTGCAGGAGTGGCCACAAAATGTTCTAAAATTCAGCATATATCTGACAGTCCATAAAGTTGAGGGTTCCTAACATGTCCTAACCTAAGGGTTTAGAGGGAGGAAGGCGATATTTGTAAATGCTGTTTTCTTTCTTCTAATTTTTCCCATTTTCCCTCCACCAGCAACTGTTCATGTCTGCCAGCAATAATGCATCCTCTCTAAGTGGCTCTTTCTCCAATGAAAGGACTGAAGACCACGTCCTGCTTGAAAAGGCTGGCCTGGTGGAAACGCAGTCAGAAGTGCTGGAGGAGAGCAGCAAGGACTGCATCGTCTGCCAAAACCGAGCCGTCAATTGGGTGCTCCTTCCTTGCCGACACACCTGCCTATGCGATGAGTGCGTGAAGTATTTCCAACAGTGCCCCATGTGCCGGCAGTTTGTGAGGGAGTCATTTCCATTATGCAGCTAGAGACCCTTGCCAAAGAGGATCCTGTGGTATTGTACTTATCAGGGACTCTGTGGCAAAGAATTGATAAACCTTTCAGCTGTTGGTTTTGCAACAGTATCTTTGATCTCACATTCCCTTCTACTTGAATGATGTTTGGTGCCTGGAAAAAAACTGAAGCAGCATTTTTATTTTCCTTAACCAGGCATTCAGAAGCATCACTGTGAAGGCCAATGACATAGGAGCCTCAATTTAGTCTTCAGGAATGGGACAAAGGGGGAAGAACTTTAGGCAACAGAAGCAATGCACTGAACAATGAAGGACATATTTACGGGGGGGGGGGGACTTTTTAAGTATTTCCAGAACATATTATTTTTAGGTGTATTCCAACAATCACAGAGCATATGGAGAACAAATATCCTCATATGTAAGAGACGTTGGCAATCTTTCTTTATTTATAAAGGTATTAGAGTAAATATCACATAGCTTGGCTTTCAGCCATTAGCAGTGTTGCACTTTTTAAGTTGTAGTAGGGAGTGGGGAAAGAAAATGCATAACAATTCTCTGTGTAGGTTCAGATGTCTTTTGGGTATTCCAGCCTTTGTCAGTTTCATGATTGGAGTTCTGGAGTCCTGACATATCTGAAATTGCCAAGTTGGGGGTGGCTGGTATATTCAGTTTTCTTGGGCTTGCCGGATCTAAGTGTTTACATTCATTTGCAGACGCAAGTATGGCATTGGGTGTGAATTGTCACTCCCAGCAAAAGGATGTCTACAAGATGCATATTCAGGCAAATATTGAACCGCAAATCAGTTTCCACTTGTCTTGTTCTTGGATACTAAAAATTCATTTGCCTCAGGCAATTTTAGACATGACATGACATTGGTGATGTCATAAAAAGCTGATGTGGTCCAAACTCAATGTGATGTAAATGAGCCTGTTGACAGGGGAGGGTTCATTTGAAGACTGTTATGCCTTCAAGTGGAAGTGTCTTGTGTAGACCTTGCCTCCTCTCCAAAGTGTCACTTCTTGTCAGCGTTTGGACACCTCACTCTTTGACTTATCCAAATTCCAAACACAATTTTAGCCCCTGTAGCAATTGTATGGTTTAGTTGAAATGAGATGATGTCTGCATTCATGCAGACATCATGCATAGCCATAATTTCATTGTTTGTTTTTGGCTCAGAATCTAGCCAGTTCTGGTTTATTAAAACAAAACATGGGTTACAATATTTTGCTTTTAATGTGTGAATCTAAACAATGACTTTGTTTTCTACCTCAGTTAGAATTATAACCATCATTGTCATTCTTTAGGATCATGTTAGTAACATAGAAAACTAAGCCTTGTTGAATGAGATAAGCTAGCTGGCCAATACATTTTACAAACAAATAAACATACAAACACCAATTTCTCTGCATTCAGAGTACCAAGAGTGAATCCAGCCATTGTGGATTCACACAGCTTGGCATGATGTACCAAACTATCAAGTTATTGCTTATTCAATAAGCAGTAGCTTAATGTAATGGTAACAATCGCTTCAGGTGCCAGATGTTACCACCATCTTAAATTATGGCACAGCCCACCCACCCCCACCCTGTACATTATATTTGAAGTACTATACAGCCATGGAATCTTAAAAGATTCTTGTTATCTCATTCAGAAGAATTTGTGAGAATATTGTATTCTCAACTAAAATTTCAAAATATATCAATTTGAAAAAATGTTGGGATACCTCTGCTGATCTGTGGCTGCGTACAATGGGATTACCTCTTTCAATCCATTCCAAACTCTCAGCAAAAATAATTCATTATGATTTTTTTAAGATTTACTAAGCATTGTACACACACACGTGTGTATAGCACAAGATACCAAGAAACATAAAATAGAATGAAGAAGGGTGAAGAAGGGGGTGAGGATGGAAAGAAAAGAGGAAGATGTCAGTTCTTCAGCTTGTATGTCAAATCTGAAATAAACACGAGTAAAAAACCGGACTTTCTAAGAGTATAACCTAGTTCCTTTCATACGCAGAGTTCATTGTTCTCTTTATTATGTAATGATAGCTCTTGTACATAACAATTAAAAGGATAACTTCAATCATAAAGCCAGTAACTGACCAGACATATAGCCACTGCACACCTGTACAACTTCTCTAAGTGGTGTACAGTAGTTTGCTATCAAGGAATCTGTTTTGTTTTTCTACTAGAAATCCTGGAACTCAGTGTAATATCATCGCACAGGAAGAGACTTCCATTTCTGGAAGAGGGAACTTTGAAGTATATGCTCAGTCAGAAATTTATTTCCTTATAAAAGAAGAGAAAACCTTTCTGTGATTATTTCAGAACCATTAGACTTTTCTGGTCTGTATATCATAAAGAAACTTAACAATAGATGCCAATATTCCCTGTGCCTGCCAGCCACACAGACAATATTGAATTGGATGGACCAATAATCTGAAGTGGTAGAAGGCAGCTTCTAATCTTAGTAATCTTAATTAAGAGGTTTGTCAGTGTGGACACTTTTGTGGGAAGGGATCAGCCCCAGAGACTATTCCAGATAGGTAGATCTGAGAGAGATGCTAGGAAAAGAATGCAAAGAGAGGACCTATTGCATAGAATATCAGTCCTATCATGGTGGAAGTAGCCTTTTAATCTTAATAGTCCTGTTCTTGATTTAGTTCATATGACAGGCTGAAGGAGAAACACTTAGGATAACAAAAATTCATCGTCTCTTGCCAATGTTTTACCTAACATTTGAGGCATTCTGATTTCATACAACAGTTATTTAATTAAATGTCTAAATTTTAATCATAAATCATATTATGATTTTTAAAATATTGCTGTATACCACCCATAGTCAATTCTTATGAGACAGGTGGCCATATAAATATAAATACAAAATTCAGTATCTGGATTCACACAACATGCTAAGCCATAAAAACTACACCAGGTTAATATTTACCAATCTATAAAACATAACTGTTGTGCCACTTTAATTCTAAAATAGGTACGATTTTAGCTCTCTGATCATTATAGGCTTCAGGTGGTCCAAGATTCCATTTGTGGCTTCAGAAACCCCCCAAGATCATACCTATCATTTTCAGTGACCAAATAGTGTGATTACTCATACTCAGTTGCAGGGGTTTCTGAGGAAGGGACAGAGACTTCTAAGGTAAACGTTGCCATCTCTCACCTAAAAGGCCTCATTAAAAAAAAAAATGAATGAAAACTAGGAACATTGCCACCTCTTTAAGAAGTGTGGACTTCAACTCCCAGAATTCCCCATCCAGCATGGCTGGCTGTGGGATTTTGGGAGTTGAAGTCCATATATCTTGAAGTTCCCAAGTTTGGGAAACACTGGGCTAGTAAGTTGGAAAGATAAGCTGCCTGTGAGTTAGAAAAACTTGCTCGCCTCTTATTTGCCCCAGGAATTTCATCCCCCATCACCATTGCAACAACAAAGCTATTAAGTCGGACTAAGAGCAGTTGGCCCCTTATTCACCCAGTAAGTTTCCATGGCTGAGGTTGGAATGTCACCTGGGTCTCCTTAGCCCATTGCACCAGAATTCTTGTTATCGTCCATCGCAAAATATAAAATACCATATGCATACTTCCTTGACAAATGAAGGTGAATATACGTGTCCTAGGATAATGTTGCAGGATCCAATCTGGACTGGTCACTGGGACCAGAGATTTTGTCTTCTGAGATTTCAGACTCCTGCTAGAGCCCATTCTCAGGGAACTCCTCTGTGTGAGGATGAGGATGGGCTCCAGCATGAGTCCGAAAGCTTGGAAGACAAAACCTCTGGTCCCAGTAACCAACCTAGATTGGATCCTGCAATACTTCCTTGAACCTAGATATCAATGTTCACTCTCTGATACGCTCCAGAAGTAGCAAAAGGCAAAGTAATTTGAAAAACAAAATTAACTAATGGTAAAGGACGGATTATTTGCAGAATGTTAATTGTATCTACTGGCCTTGTTTATGGGTAGAAGTTTCATTGTTCATTCCAGATCCAGGGTCTATAGCAAATCCATGCTGATCAATCCATGCAAACAGTTTTTCCCCTGTCAGTGATGCCACCAGCTGATTTGTCATCCTTCACCTCCATCATCTGTTGTTTTGTCAGCCTCTCAGTGCTGTCAGAGTCTTGATTAAGAAAATCTGAGGCTCCTTGAAATGTGATACCAGAGACAGAGCTGTAACTCCTAACAGATGGCTTCTGTTCTGTTGGCACGATGTATTTCATGTTTGCTTAATTAGTCGCATGTCATATTGAAAGCTGAAACGTGTTTGCATGCCAGGCACACGCACAGAAGAAAAAGACTGGCCTCAGCCTTTATGTATAGCCTTCTTCAGCTGGATGCCCTCCAGATATATTTTATAGAATCAAAGCTGTGGAATGAACTTTAGAGGTTATCTCATCCAATGTCCTATTCAATGCAGGATCCACCAGAAAATCCTCAACATCTGACCATCCCACCTCTGAAGACCTCCTGTGAAGAAGAATCTATCACATCTAGCAAGTTGTCCCACTGGCTGCCAAATTGCATATGGGAAGAGATATTAAAATCCCAAAACGTTTGGAAGATGCTCAGTTGATGATGTCTGGGTTCAGAAACCATATTAAGCTATGGTTTTTAACCCTGACTTTTTTTAAAACAAATAATGCCCCTGTTCATGCATAATTCTCAGCCATAAATCATGGTTTACAGCTATAACGGCTGAGCTCAAGCATTATCACACTAAGCCAAAACAAAGCACAGCAATTTCAGACATAGGATAATCTATCAACCCAACCATATAGCTATGATGCACCAAGCAAGAATCTTACCTGAAGAAGTATTGTTCTATACCAGGAGTCAGCAATCTGCGGCTCTGGACATGTGGCTCTTTCACCCCTTTGCTGTGGCTCCCTGTCACTCAAAATATGCGTCACAACCGTCAATATGTGACACCCACCGGCACATGATTTATTGAGCTTTTCAACCCCCAGTAGGCCAATCATGGATAAATCCAAGAAAAGAAAAATTTCAAAAGAAAACAGAATGTTTAATTCAACTACATATGCTAGTTTTGTGGCCCCCTCAAGAAATAGTCAGGCACGGGAAGGGTTTTGTGGCTCCCAGTGTGTTCTTTTCTGTGGGAAACAGGTCCAGATGGCTCTTTGAGAGTTTAAGGTTGCAGACCCATGTTCTATACTCTTAGTATTTAGTATTTAACAGTATTTATTTTGACTGGACCAGAAGAGGAAAAAAAGGCCAAACTTCTTTAGACAAAAACCCATCAGTTCCTCCCACTTAGTTAACTAGAACTCTCAAAATTCCTCAATTCTGCAGCCAAAAGAGTGCCTCACTCAATGTTAGAACATATATTTTGCAGGCATAAAGTTATTTCTAGCTTTTCCATTTTAAAAATATATTTGGCTGATTGTGCAATTTATACCCATGGCAAGCCAGTCTGTAACATTTTTACAATAAGATATTAAACACTAATTGAATAACAGCATTGAATAAAACAAATCAATAATGCATAAACAATCCCCTCCAAAATCCTCAAGCTGTAGAGGTAAAATGCAAAAAAAAAAAAATACAAACAAACCTGGATGGGAATGCTTGTTTATAAAAACAGGTCTTTGATTTCTCTTAAGGTCAGCATGTAAAGGCAAAGGCCACTTCTCGGTTGCAGCGAGGTCCTGGCCTACTTGTTTCTGCCTGTAATAAGGTCCTCTTAGTAATGTCTAATAAGCCCATAGATGACAAACACCACTTTCAGTTAGTAAGGTGGTAGGTAAGTTGTTCTTTTAGGTAAGAAGGACTCAAGACGTAAGAGGACTTGTTTGTTAAAAACCATACAAGAAGCTAGTGCAAGCACCACACGTCCCTAGAGGGAAACATACAACAAAAGATTGGTTGCTGCATTTTGGACCCACCACAGTATGTTTCTTTCAAAGATTCCTGTACATTAAATGCATTCCAGTAATCTATTTGAGAGGTGGTTAGCATATGGATCACAAAGGCCAGGTCAACATTGCCCTTAGAAGAGCAGATCTTAGTAAGTGAATCACACCTAAGTGGGATCAATCACATATCTCACTACTTTGATCACAGAATATAAGCCCTCTCCTTCAGGGGGAATATAATTCCAAGGTTGGTAATATCCAGGGGTGGAATCCAGCAGGTTCTGACAGGTTCTGTCAGAACCAGTAGCGGAAATTTTGAGCAGTTTGGAGAACCGGCAAACACCACCTCTGGCTGGCCCCAGAGTGGGGAAGGAATGGGGATTTTGCAATATCCTTCCCCCAGGAGTGGGGAGGGAATGGGGATTTTGCAGTATCCTTCCCCTGGAGTGGGGTGGGAATGGAGATTTTCCAGTATCCTCCCCCTGCCACGCCCACCAAACCACACCCACCAAGCCACACCACGCCCACCAAGCCATGCTCACAGAACCGGTAGTAAAAGAAATTGGATTTCACCACTGGTAATATCCCTTCCGAAGAATAAAGTTATCACCAACCCTCAGACTTTAGCTTCAGCTTTAATCCCTCATCCAGGCTGCATTCCAGTCCAAGCAGGAAGCAACCATAGAGGCTAACACATCTATAAAAATCTAGATCATTCATGTAAAGATGGCACCCATTATTTTTATAGTTTTATAATGACTGTTATACATTTGCTGCTTAATTATTGTATGCCACCCAGAATCACCTATGAGATAGATGGCCATATAAATTTGATCAATTAATCCTTCCTTCCATCACTACTGTCTCTTCCTTTCATTTCCAGCCATCTCATCTATTTTCCAGCTCCAGCTCTGTCTCCATCACTAACATCTATTATGCTCTCAAAGTTCCTAAAGTTGGGTTTCTTATTATTTATTTATTTATTTATTTATTTATTTATTTATTTATTTATTAGTTCAATTTATATGCCGCCCTCCTCCGAAGACTCGGGGCGGCTTACAATGCACTTATAGCAATAGACTTCATTCTTTTGTATATACCTGCTTATTAGGGCTTTTGGCCCCCCATAAGCGGTGTTTCTACAAAGTCAACTTATTGCCCCCACAATCCGGGTCCTCAATTTACCTACCTCGGAAGTATGGAAGGCTGAGTCAACCTTAAGCCTGGTGAGATTTGAACTCCCACTAATTGCAGGCAGCTGGCAGCTAAGTGCTACATAACAGCACTTAGTCCGCTGCACCACCAAGGTTCTTATTACCCAATGAGTCAATTCAATATGCCCAATTCATTTGTTTCTCACTAATCCAATTCTCATAAATCTAAAGTAGAAGAGAATATCTACAGCTCAGGGTTGAACTGTGGAGTCTGTGGTGCTCTGGTTGTTTGTTGTTTGTTGTTTGTTGTTTGTCGTTTGGTTGCAGACATTTCATTACCCATCTAGGTAACATCATCATAAAACTTCCATTGATATTAAGGCAGTATTCCTATTGTAAGTTTGCAGACTCTGTGTTAGATCTCAACATCTGCCTGCCATAGTTGTATCAATATCCAGAGTTTTCACAAGTACTTGATAAAAAAAAATTAAACCTACCGAATTTAATTAAAGGTTGAGCAACATCTTTAAAAACACAAAATGCTTTGATATATGGAAAAAACTTATTTTTATTCAGATGTTGGAAATAAAATTGGAAAAACATTGGGCAATACAGTAGGCAATAAAATAAGATGCAATTGCCATGTACCTTTAACCTCCCAATTTTTAAAAGCGATCACTTGAAAAGTAAATATTATATAACTTTAAAATGGTCAAACCTCCCTGAAATAAAAAAAATTCTATAGAAACACTGGAAAATTTTCCAGTAACATTGTAGTTTGGATATTTTGTCCCATATCTCTGCACAAAAATATAGGGCTACCAAGCAGGGGTGAGTTCTATTTACCTTTACTACCAGTTCGCAGCGGGGCCGCATGCTCTTCTGCGCATGCGCAGAAGCATTTTGGTGATGTCGGGGTCAGTGGGCGGAGCCTCCTGCTGGTTTTACTACCGGTTCTATGGAACCGGTGCGAACCGGGGGTAACCCACCACTGCTACCAAGGCTCTTTACTGCTCTGTATTGGTCATCCAGACATCTGTGGTGCAGATATAGTATGCCTAACCTTGGTTTGAGAGAGCAAGGCCATTTACACAGCTAATAAACCTTTTCTCGACCATAAAATTTGCTGGCTAGTTCACCCATTATATTTATCTGTAATGTAACTGTTTGGCTTTCATTACTTGTATGAAGTCAACCATTACAGTTAGTAAACCACATTTTAGTATGAAATATATATGCAGCAATCTGTGATATGTTCCAGACACCATGGATTAATCCAGGGATGAAATCCAGCAGGTTCTGACAGATTCTGGAGAACCGGTAGCGGAAATTTTGAGTAGTTTGGAGAACCGGTAACGGAAATTTTGAGTAGTTCAGAGAACTGACAAATACACTCTGGCTGGTCCCAGAGTGGAGTGGGAATTGAGATTTTGCAATATCCTTCCCCCAGGAGTGGGGAGGGAATAGGGATTTTGCAGTATCCTTCCCCTGGAGTGGGGTGGGAATGGAGATTTTGCCATATCCTTCCCCTGCCACGCCCACCAAGCCACGCCTACCAAGCCACACCACACCCACCAAGCCATGCCCACAGAAGTGGTAGTAAAAAAATGTGAATTTCACCACTGGATTAATCTAATGTGGATACTGTGTCATAATTAACTTGGTCCCCCACATTCAATTACCTCAGCTACAAATTCTCTGATGTGTTGATTTAAACAGCTCCACTAGATGGCGCTTCCTCGTTACTTTGCCTGGATGATAATAACCTGTACAGCTGTCAGTATTTATCTGGCACAGATTTCGGCATAATTGCTCTAAAGTGGCTCTTCAATCAGGTGCAACTTACTGCATTCCTGAGTAGCATAACAACTGTGGGGCCAGGCCAAAGTGAAATCATCTTCTTGCCTCATGCTGGACTTTTTCCACACTTACCTAACTTCCTAGATTGTGGGGAAATTGTTTTGATAAGTTATGATTTGCTTAACCATGTTTTATTGGATAAATAAGTTGTAATAGTTAGGTTGATGCAACAGTTACTTAATTCATTTTTGGTATTTCTACATTGTCCAGCTCAAAATTGACTCCCGGCAGTTTATATAAATTTTTTAAAAAATGAATGCAGGATACATTCAACCACAGAAATAGACTATACCAGGGGTCAGCAACCTGTGGCTCTGGAGCCGCATGTGACTCTTTCACCCCTCTGCTGTGGCTCCCTGTCACTCAAAATATGCGTCTCAACCGCCAATGTGCGACACCCAGCGGCATGTGATTTATTGAGCTTTTCAATCCCTGGTAGGCCAATCATGGATAAATTCAAGAAAATAAAAGTTTCATAAGGAAACAGAACGTTTAATTCAACAACATATGCTAGTTTTGTGGCCGCTCAAGAAATAGTCGGGCACGGGAAAGGTTTTGTGGCTCCCGGTGTTTTCTTTTCTGTGGGAAACGGGTCCAAATGGCTCTTTGAGTGTTTAAGGTTGCAGACCCCTGGACTATACTATAGCATGCTAAGCCATAAAGTCTCTTAGATAAGAAACACAAGTTTCCAGAGATCCAAGGTGTAGAATTTTCAAGTTCAGAAGAGCCAGTAAAACTGAAATTTAAAACAATACCAGGCACATGCTTGCTAAGATTTCTAATTGTTGTGTGAGCACTCTATGGATAATCATAAAGCTTAGATCCAAATCATGGTTCACCAAAAATTTGCAGCAGTTCGCAAATTTGAGGAAATCGACAAGGGGATGGACCTCTGGAGTAACCAAAGCAGCAGCTGTATCCTATGAAGAACAGGGGCCATTTCTCCTCGCTCCCCCTCTAAATGACAAGCTCTCCCCCATATTTAGGAGGCTTCAGCTTGCTCTGAACAAGATAAAATGATGTCCTCTGGCCTATTGCCAACATGTACAGATAGGATTAGAACAGGGGTCCCCAACCCCCAACCTCCGATCCATAGACCGGCACCAATCCACAGCATACCACCAACCAGGCCACACGAACAAGTGAAGCCGCATCTGTGGAAGCAGGCAGCATGCAAAACCACACTCCCTCTCATCCACAGAAACAGCTTTCTTCATGGAACCAGTCCCTGGTGCCCAAAAGGTTGGGGGCTACTGGATTAGAACACTCATCAGCCCAGAGAGTCCTCAAATTCAGTGATGTACAATTTTTTTTAAAAAAAACTAATTCAACAGAAGTCTATCTTGTCCTCTCCACTGCTACCATTATCTTTTCTGGAAAGAATTAAAATTCTGGGCTGTGTCTTTCCTCTATAACAGGGGTGTTAAACTCACATTGTTACAGTGGCATCATATGACGTATCGGGACTTTCCCCCCCTTCTCTAAACCAGGCATGGGTGTGGCCAGTGTGTGACGCATCAGGCCCGCGGACTAGGAGTTTGACAGCCCTGCTCTGTAACATACATCAAAATCTTTAAAAGCTACAATTTTAACTTTTCTAAGGTTTGTTTAGAAAGACAAAGCATTTGTTGGAAAGAAAAGTGGATCCGGGCAGATATGAGGCAACATCAGAAAAGTGCATGGAGTTCCCCAAGATATATCTCATCTAGATATGTATCAGGAGTCTGCCTCCAAGATGTGTCAGGAGGATACTAAGTGCCAGATTTGCTAGCTACCAGAGGTGGTATTCAGCCGGTTCTCCCGAACCGGTAGTGGAAATCCCAGGTGGGCCCGGCCACCCGCCCAGGCACTATGCCGTCCTATTTAGGCACATTTTGAAGCTGCGTGCATGCGTGTAAGCTGCGCAAGCGAGCAAAGCGCATGCGTGGAAGGCCGCACACATGCATGGAAGGCTGCACACATGTGTGGAGGTGCGCGCTCACATTTGCGAATTGGTAGGGAACACCACCTCTGCTAGTTACCATAGCCATGGACCTCTGGATCCTGCAGTCCCAACTCAGTTATTCGACTGTGCCTTCTAAATCAGGGGGCTGGTAAGAAAGAATGTAGCAAGCAAACCAGACATTTGCACATGTGAAAGCAAACATTTTAAATGACAGCACTCCTCAGTTTCAGAAAGGGAAGTATTTTGTAGCAATTAAATAAGATCTTGAGGAAGCCTGAAAGATTACCAATGTATTCTCACCTAACTTTAGCAGATAGTATTCTTCAGCTGAAGAGAAGGGAAAAAGCAGACAATGATAAAATCTCTGGAATCTTCAGGGATAAAATCACCTCTGCAAGTAAAGGCCAAGACTTTCTGTCCAGGAGGATGGGGAACCCTGGAAATAAATTGGCCCAAGAAGCTGCAGGAAAGATATCAGTCTTCTGATGAGTGAATGAGGTGATAAAAACATTTAAGGTTCTTTTGTTTGTGATTATCAGCCAAAATCCAAAGGTATGTGGAATTCTTTTTCTGTTATCCATTGGGACTACTGATCAATCATAGCAAAGAACAATCCTGATTAAAGACAAGGTCAGAGAAGAGGATCAGGGACATGGTGGCTCAGTGGATAAGACACTGAGCTTGTCGATCGAAAGGTCAGCAGTTCAGCGGTTTGAATCCATAGTGTTGCGTAACGGGGTGAGCTCCCGTTATTTGTCCCAGCTTCTGCCAACCTAGCAGTTCGAAAGCACGTAAAAAAATGCAAGTAGAAAAATAGGGACCACCTTTGGTGGGAAGGTAACAGCGTTCTGTGTGCCTTTAGTGTTTAGTCATGCCGCTCACATGACCACGGAGACATCTTCAGACAGCGCTGGCTCTTTGGCTTTGAAACGGAGATGAGCACCGCCCCCTAGAGTCGGGAATGACTAGCACATATGTATGAGGGGAACCTTTACCTTTTTAATGTAGTGGATGGAAACTAATCAAGGAAAGAGGCTACCTGGAATTAAGGAGAAACTTCCTAACAGTGAGGACAATTAACTAGTGGAACAGCTTGCCTTCAGAAGTTGTAGGGGCTTCATCACTGGAGGCTTTTAAGAAAAGACTGGACAGCAACCTATCTGAAATGGTATAGGGCCGTGATGGCGAACCTATGGCACACGTGCCACAGGTGGCACGCCGAGCCATATCAATGGGCATGCAAGTGTTGCCCTAGCTCAGTGCCGGCCAGCTGATTTTTGGGTCTTCTGGGCCCACCGGAAGTTGGCAAATGGGCCGTTTCCAGCCTCCGGGGGGATGGGGAAGGTTGTTTTTGCCCTCCCCAGGCTCCAAGAAAGCATCTGGAGCCTGGGTAGGTGAAAAACGGGCCTATTGGGTCCACCGTGCCATCGAGTGCCAAAAGTGGGGGGAGCGCAGGGGTGTCACACATACATGCGTGGGGGGGTGGGGTGCACTGAATTATGAGTGTGGGCACGCATGGGCGCAACCCCCCTGCACTCCCCCCACTTTTGGCACACGAGGGCAAAAAGGTTAGCCATGCTGCTTGAGCAGGGGGTTGTACTAGAAGACCTCCAAGATCCCTACTAGCTCTATTGTGATTGAATGTCTATCCAGGTTTCTGTAGCCCAGAAACCTATTTGGCAATTTCAAAATCAAAGCATCTGGGTTACAAGTCAATGTCTAGATTTGCACATTGGTTGGAAAAATATCTTATTTACTTTGCTGAACTGGCTAAATTTTAAGCTATGGTTTATAAACCATAATAAACAAACTCAACTATAAATCAGAAAAGTATAAACCAAGCTCTGGTATGGCTCAGTTTAAGGTATGAAGCAGCTGACTGCTTTATATTTAGATTATAGTAGAATTCTCCAACATATCCATCTTTTGAATAGAGGTAAAAGGTAAATTTCCTTCATGTCAACTTTGACCATGGACACACATTCATATAGTTTTCTCTGCAGCAGTATGAAAATAGATTGCTGTTGCCTTTCAGGATTTTTTTTTTTTTTTTACTTTGCAGCTTAACCTACACTCCTGATGTTATGTATTGATACTTTTGAGCGGGAGTTTCAAACCTGCCTACGTTTCTGATTGGCTGACAGTCCCTCCAGGATTGTATATAAGGAGGGCTGCAGCCTCTGAGTTTTTGCTGAAGTCTCACTGTAAATTAAAGAGCTGTTGTCACTTGCTTGGTTGTGTCTCTCGTTATTCCCGAACCACTTCATTGGCGACGAAGGTGGGATAGAGAGCACAAGAAGCGAACCAGTGAGACCACGAGCTTCAGCTAGGCGACGAGGCGAACTACAGGAGGCATACCGAACATGTCTGCCTACGTTCCGCCCAAGCCTTTTGATCCGACCCGCGAAAAATGGGTCTCGTACCTAACGAGGTTCGAATGCTCGCTCGAAGCCAGCGACATGCAGGGGCTCTCCGCTAATCGGAAGAGAGCCCTTTTCCTAAGCCACTGCGGACCCGACGTGTTCGAGATGGCCGAGTCACTGTGTGAGCCAACTCCTGTCCAGACCGTCTCCTGGGACACCCTGATGGCCACGCTCCGGGCTCACTATGCCCCCGTGCCCTCCAAGTTCGTGCAACGGTACCAACTCAGACAGCACGTTCAGCGAGAGGGAGAACCGGTCAGCGCATACATGGCCAGCCTAAGAAAAGCCGCAACCCATTGCGACTATAGAGACTTAGACGATGCGTTGCTTGAGCAACTGATCTGTGGTGTTCGGGACATTAGGCTGCAACGGCGCCTGCTCGCCAAGCCTGATTTGACGCTTGCTGGAGCCCTAGACGAGGCCAGGGCTCACGAAGCCTCCACAAAAGCCGCAGAAACGCTGCAGCGTCCGCTGACCAGCAAAGACAACCCCAAGTCTGCCCCGGTGCACAGAGAAGACGCCGGATCCAGCTCTGAGTCCGAGTCGGATGAGGACGTCTTCCGAACCGAGCACCAGAGAAAAGATACCAGCAGCCCGCGGCGAAGCTGTCCCAGCTGTGGAGGGCACCATGACAGACTGTCCTGCAAATACAGGGAGGCCATCTGCAGGCGTTGCGAGAAAAAAGGGCACTTGGCGCGAGTCTGTAGGGCCATTCTGCCCAGAAAGCACCAACCACGTGAGCGCCGCAGCCAACCAGAATCGACGCGCCAGAAACAGCCAACGAGAGAAGGCGGCGCGAAAAAACGGCGCGAATTTGAACCTCGAGACGGCCGCAGCATTCACATAGACCAGGCCAGCGCGGAAGTCGAGGACAAAGTCAGCACGGTGGTCGAAATCAACGGCAAGCCATGCTCGATGGAGATCGACACCGGATCAGCTCTCTCCATAATGTCTTGGGCGACCCTAAAGACCCTCCTGCCATCATTCCGGAAGGACCAGCTCTCCAAACAGAGACTGCGCATCCTAGACTATCAGGGGAACCGAGTCCCCCTCGAAGGCGTGGGCACGTTCCGAGTCACCTACGGAGACTACGAAAGAAACCTGCCGCTGACCATCGTCATGAAGCAGCTTCCCAGCCTTCTCGGCATGGGGTGGTTCCGAGCCCTCGGCATGGGTTTCACCGGCGTCCACCAGATGCTCAAGTCATCGTTAAAAGACAGTCTCCTGACCGAGTTCCAGGACGTTTTCGGGGACACGTTGGGCAAGTATGTGGGAACCCCTATCTCCCTAAATTTAGACCCCAACGTAGCCCAAATAAGACTCAAGGCCAGACGGGTGCCTTTCGCATTGAAACCAAAGATCGATGCGGAACTGGACAAATTAATTAAACAAGGGGTGTTGGTTCCCGTTGACCATGCAAAGTGGGAAACCCCTATAGTGACCCCAGTAAAGTCGGACGGCTCAATTAGGATCTGCGCCGACTACAAGTGCACGATCAACAAGGCTTTGCAGCCAAGCGCCTATCCGGTGCCGATCGTGCATCATCTACTACACACCCTGGGGCCCGGAAAATTTTTTGCCAAATTAGACCTGGCTCAAGCCTATCAACAATTACCAGTTGATGATGCCACGGCAGAGGCGCAAACGATTGTGACTCATAGGGGTGCTTTCAAATGCACCAGGCTCCAGTTTGGGGTGAGCGTTGCACCCGGCCTGTTTCAAAGCACCATGGAGCGCCTCCTGCAAGGGCTCCCCGGAGTGGTGCCCTATTTTGATGACGTTCTAGTCAGCGCTCAGGACGAACGTCAGTTAGGGGACAGAGTAAGGAACGTCCTTTCTAGATTTAGGGAAGCGGGACTAAGGCTAAAGAAAAATAAATGTATGATCGCTGTCCCCTCCGTTGAATTTTTGGGGTACAGGGTGGACGGCACAGGCATCCACCCTACCGAAAGCAAGGTGAGAGCGATTAAGAGCGCACCTACCCCCAAGACCAAGGCAGAGCTCCAAGCCTTCCTTGGACTGCTCAATTTTTACTCAATGTTCCTGAAAGACAAAGCTACCGTCGCAGATCCCCTTCACAAACTATTGGGGAAGAATGTACCATGGGTCTGGGGGAAACCACAAGCAGCCGCTTTTGAGGCAGTTAAGAGACTTCTATCAGAAGACAGTTTCCTAATCCAATACAACGCAGCGCTACCGCTTGTATTGGTTTGTGACGCCTCCCCCGTAGGAGTTGGTGCCGTCCTGGGCCATAGACTGCCGAACGGCCTAGAGGCGCCCATTGCGTTTTACTCTCGCACTCTGTCAAGCGCAGAGCGAAACTATAGCCAATTGGACAGAGAGGCTCTGGCTGCAATTGCGGGGGTTAAAAAGTTCCACGAATACCTTTTTGGCCGGCAATTCGAACTTGTGACTGATCACCGGCCCTTGCTAGGACTTTTGGCAGGCGACAGACCCACCCCCGCTGCTCTTTCCCCACGATTGACTAGATGGGCTATTTTTCTTTCGGCCTATTCATATCAGCTGGTACAGCGACCCGGACGGACCCTGGGTCACGCGGATGCCCTCAGCCGCTGTCCCCTACCTGACTTACTGACCAACCCTACACCAGAGGCCTCCGTCCTCCTATTGGACACATTAACTTTGGGACCTATTTCCTCTGCCGATGTGGCAAAAGCCTCAGCCAGGGACCCGATCATTCGTACTGTGATGGGGTGGGTGCTGAAAGGGTGGCCGGTCAAGGTGGACGGGGGGGACTACCAAGGTTTTGTAAACAAACGAAACGAACTGTTTACGCAAGGTGGTTGCTTGTTGTGGGGTGACAGGGTGGTAGTGCCAGAAAAATTACGAACAAGGGTTCTAGAATTGCTGCACGAGGGGCACCCGGGCATTGTCAGAATGAAAAGTTTAGCCCGCAGTTATGTATGGTGGCCTAACATGGACCAAGTTATCTCCGAGTGGGTGGGGAAGTGCAGACCCTGCCAGGAGTCTCGGCCTGATCCCCCGGTAGCGCCCATCCGGGAGTGGGAAAAACCAAAGGGGCCATGGGGGAGGATCCATATTGATTTTGCTGGCCCCTTCCATGGGCAAACATTTTTAATTGTAGTAGACGCCTTTTCGAAATGGCTTGAAATAATCCTAATGCCCTCTACCACAGCCGAGGCCGTCATTAAAGTCCTCCGCAAGCTGTTTGCCACACATGGCCTACCGGATACTCTAGTATCTGACAACGGCCCTCAATTCACAGCAACCCTGTTCGAGGGATACTTGGCTGGACTGGGCATCCGCCATGCCCTATCGGCCCCGTTCCACCCGGCTTCTAATGGATTGGCCGAACGTTTTGTAAGAACGGCCAAAGAGGCCCTATCCAGACTGGATAACGGAGACTGGCAGGCCAGGATAGACCAATTCTTAGCTGTCCAGCATGCCACACCATGCACAGCCACAGGGAGAAGTCCAGCAGAGCTCCTCATGGGCAGGAAGCTTCGGTGCGTGTTAGATAGGCTTCACCCCAACTATTCACACGAAAATTTCAAAGGAGAAACCTCTGGACTAAGACAGTTTCAGGTTGGGTCCCCGGTGTTCGCTCGGAACTATGCCAGCGGACCGCTATGGGTTGCAGGAACCATAGTGGGCATAACAGGCCCGAAATCGTATACAGTAGACGTAGGGGTAGACAGACTCTGGAAGCGCCACATAGACCAACTGAGAAAAAGGGTAGTCGGCGAAGCAAACATAAATTTAGACATCTCCAAGCCTAACTATAACAACTTTCCCAAAACAGCTAACTCAAGCCCGGGTTCGCGAGAATACTTAGCTGACAAGCCCTGGTTCCAGCGCTGCCCCAGCGAGTCGCCACGCCCAACCGGGGATAACCACGCCCCGGACAAAATCCAGGAGGTTCCATTGGCGGAGCCGGGAGAGACAGAAGGTCCCTCCGACCAGCTCGACGCCCCACCAAACACTGAACTGCGCAGGTCAACCAGAACGAGAACTTGGCCTGGGCACCTGCGAGATTTTGTGTGTACTTATGTAAATTTTTGAATGTTAGTGCCTTCTGGGAAGGGAGGGGTGTTATGTATTGATACTTTTGAGCGGGAGTTTCAAACCTGCCTACGTTTCTGATTGGCTGACAGTCCCTCCAGGATTGTATATAAGGAGGGCTGCAGCCTCTGAGTTTTTGCTGAAGTCTCACTGTAAATTAAAGAGCTGTTGTCACTTGCTTGGTTGTGTCTCTCGTTATTCCCGAACCACTTCACCTGATGTCCCCTGGAGGAATCTATCCACATTCTAGTAAGGCCCAGACCTGCTTAACTCCCAAGGATAGATAAGGTCAACCAGGTGCTGCCCCCTGCTGAGATTTTGAATCCACTCCTATACATGAGTTATTTTTGAAATTAAAACCTTTGGGGCTTATGGAAATACTAAAGCAGCCACCTAACATCACATATTCTGGATTTTGTTTTGAGACATTAAGAACAAAATGATATCTGCTAATAATAGCATTAGTGAATCAGATCATTTGTCATGGAGATTTCTGAAAGATTTCTAAATGAAAGATGGATGCCAGAAATGTCAGTTCTGATGTTGGTGGAAGAAATTATCCAGCCAGGAAAATCCCAGCTTTTTCAGCTTTGAATTCTGTATACTTAAAAGCTATTTGGGTAAGGAAGGGAGCTTTAGTCCATGAAGCTCATGGCAAAAAAATGTACTCTTTCATGTAAATATTTTAAGACAAGACAGCCAGTTTGGTCTAGTAGCTGTAGGAAGAAATAGCCTTCTGGGTTCAGCTCCAAGTGGGGAAAAGTCACTGGAAACATGGAGACTGCTTGGAAAGATGGTTTAATGGTGGACAGGATCACATGGTTTGAGTTCCTGAACAGAAAAGGGCCGAGACGCAGTGAGTCCCCGGGTTTATGCCCTCTCTGGCTTTGAACTTCCTGGGGCCCAGAAAGAGTATCCTGATTGGTTGTCAGACTCCCAGGGGGTGGGTGTCTTAGCTAGCCTTGCTGGCTGATGTAATCTTCTCAGGTGCCATGTGGTGAGTTTCTGTTGCTAGATGGGTCCCATTGTGTTAGTTTCTATTGCTAGATGGGTCCTATTGTGTTGCAGATGATGGTCCATTGACAAAGGATTGGGTTTCTGCCTCTGGCCCATTGACAAAGAGTGGGGGCAGGAAGATGGGAGCTGCTTCGTCTTTAAAACATGCTTCTCCATTTCTCATCCGGGGAAACATAATATTCTGCCTTTTTAATATTTCCCAAAATATTTCATTCCTCTAGGAAAGGGGTGGGTGCTAACTTCCTACATAATGAAGGCAATAGGTTAGAAACCAAGAGACAGTGAGTTCTAGTCCCGCCTAAGGGATGAAAGCCAGCTGGGTAACTTTTGGGCCAGTCACTCTTGGGCAAAAGCTAATTAGCCAATCCTATCACAACCAATGGATCAACAGTTAGTTGATCCCAAAAAAATTGGACCCAGCACTTGCAGAAAATTCTAGGAGAAAAAAAAATCTACAAAACAAATCTCCTAACAAAGTGGTCTTTCTTCCTGACCATTGGTAATAACATTTCTTAGGCAGAAAATTAAAATAAGAGACATACAGGCCAAATGTCCTGTTTTGCACGTACTCGTGGCTATCTTAGAAAATGGAAAGGTAACAATTATTCTAAATTTTTTTAAAAAAAAACCTGTCTATTTGTGCAAGACTTGAGGGGCAGATAGGCTTCCAACTACAATGGTTGAAAGGAAAATATCGCCAAAATGTTATCTGTTGAAACCCGCCGTCATGACTTGACTCTAAAACTACCTCTCCCTACTGATCCTTCCAAGTACCCAGAGAAAACAGTCCAAAAATAATCTAACAGCGAACTATTGCTGCCGCTGTGCAAATCTGTGTCCAGCAGTAACCCAAGGTCAAATGCCAGCAGGAATCACATGCCATCAACAGAGCCAAGCCCTTTTGCACAAGATCTCAGCCTTCTGAGCAAGGTAACTACAGCTCTAGAGACGGCAGTCCCTGTGAGACATGGGGTTAAGCACACATCAGAAGTCAGCATCTTGGCTAGCAGTGCTCACAGGAAAGGGAGAACGTAAATGGTTTCTACCTGGTAGAGCTTTTACTCAGGAGCTTCACTGCAGCTCTGTTTTGGAACTACTGTCACTATAGGGCTTAGAAAATGGGGGTGAGAGAAAGACATAAGAATGCATTCATTTGGCAGGATAGGTCAAGGATGTTTCAAACTACACTTTATAAGCAAATTCTTCTCCTACTAAGAAGACTGCTGTATTCTTGGCCCTTTGCCAATCTCTAGCAGCCTTCCCCAAATGAGTAGCTATAATGCCTGAATCCTGGGAACACCAGGAGTTTTTTGTCATAACTTATCTGGAACTCGGGGTTTTGTTTTTTTTTTTCTTTTCTGCTGAAGGCCAAACTATCTGCAATACTCTCTTGGTTGCAAAAACTGCCGTGGGAGCAAGTGGGAGGGAGTGATATCACATGCATTGCAAACTTAGTTGTGGTTTGTAACCAATGCTTATATGGCTTAGCTGGATAGTTGAATCCCAGACAATTGCGAATTATTTCAGAAGCCCCAACGAAGCAGAACCTGGCTTAGTATGATGTATGAATCCAGTTAAACATGTTTATTTTCCAAGCATTAGATATCCATGATCAGGATAAAATTGTTACATGCAAAGAAAAGAGGATTAAAACCACTAGTGGGCCTGGTAATTCCCTTCCCTATTGCTTACAACCTGGGTCTCAGAACCTTGGTTTATATATCACCTATTGTTATCATCTAATCAAGAAATCTCTACTCCAATTATGTGCAGTTGTCTAAGATTTCAGTCAAAGGTACTGAATTAGAATAGAGGTGGAAAGCACCTTGGAGGTGTTCTAGTCCAACCCCCTGTTCAAGCAGGAGACCCTGTACCATTTCAGACAAGTAGTTGTCAGTCTCTTCTTAAAAACCTCCAGTGAAGAAGCACCCACAGCTTCTGAAGGCAAGCTGTTCCACTGGTTAGTTGTTCTCGCTGTTAAGAAGTTTCTCCTTAATTCCAGGTTGTTTCTCTCCTTGATTAATTTCCATCCATTGCTTCGTCTTGCCTTCTGTTGCTTTGAAAAATAACTTGACACCCCCCCCCCTTCTTTGTGGCAGCCTCACATTGCTTATTGCTTATCCTTTGCTATCTGGAGAATAGACCAGAACTGAATCGAGGTCCAAAGCATGGGCTTTATCATTGAACCGTATTTCTGTTCCCACTGTGGTTAATTCAACGAAGGAAAACTAGCAGCTCTACCCAAAGTTGCAAAACAATTTTCATTAGGAGCCAAGCAAGAAGTCTTGTTCATAGTTCCCACCATTTGGAATTGCCAAGACTAAAACGATCAGTTCTGATTGATTACAATATTCTGGAATCTTAGAACAATCCTTTAAAGAGACGTTCCAGGGATTTAAACACATTTCTATACAAAGCGTGCACTCTAGCAGTGAACTCTTGTTTCCTAGGAATGCATAGGTGTGGTTTAATTTTCCATTCTCTTGGTAGGCTATTCTGACTCAACGAAACAAGCCAAGGTCAATCAGAGAACTCCTTACAAAATGCATTCCTAAAAATCCTGCAGAAATCACAGCAGTGGAATGTTGAGGAGGCTCACTCACTAGCATCCATTTCTTCCATCATCTGCATTTTAATCCATAACACAAAACTGAAGCAGGAACTCTCAGGACCAGTGGGGAAATGTGGATAACCTTTCCATCTGCTGGTGGTTCTTTTCTGTTTTATTGAGAACTTGGTTCCAATAAACCAACTTTTTAGGTTGGTTAACCCAGGGGTCTCCAACCTTGGCAACTTTAAGACTTGTGGACTTCAACTGCCAGAGTTCCACAGCCAGTTTTGCTCCATACACTACAGGAATATACATTACAGTTTACAAAATAATCTTTTTCAGGAAGTCCTAAAAATATAGTTGGGAGTTTTTAAATTTGATATTTAGAAAAGAAGTTGGGGAAACTGAAAGTTAGTCAGTTATGAAATCAGAAGCCTTGCCTCAATTTTCAAATATGCTTTTAAGTATCAGATGATAGAGGGAATTATTGTTGGAGCCTATGATGGCAAAAACAAGAAGAGGCTAGAAGCACCTTTTCCAACTCATGATTTTGATGGAAAAGAATAAGTCTTAATGAGCTGCTGCACACTGTATACATCTGATGAAGTGAGCTGCTGCTCACAAAAACGTGTTTTAAAAAGTGTTTCCAGAATCCTTCTGTATATTTTACAAGGGAATTAGTAGCACCAGTTTCCTGGGTTTACAATATGGGCCCTTGAAACTCATTGTGAATTAAGAAACGTGGGTCAGGATCATCCCCAAAATAACAGAGAACATCAGCTTAATTCTGAGGGACTTAAATGAGTCAAATAACATGGGGATGCAAAGGAGGAATAAAACAGACGTAGAATGCCAACCTACCCTGTCCTATTCTTACTCTAGTCAGGCTACCGCAGTTATTTTTAAGAATTATGTCTTTTTAATTTCTAAAATATGACATACAAAGCATGGATTTGGGGAAAACCGTTCAATCTTTTTGTAAATCCTTGCCTTTCATTTTGATTGTGTATGAGAAAGAAGTAGGAATATCAAATGTGAACTGCAGAAATGCAATCAGTAGATGGAAATAAAGAGAAATGGAAAAACTTGGGTTTTTTTGCAGCTCATATCAAGACGGCTTTGAAAAACTGGAGTGCACCCACTAAAACCAATCAGGACCTAGGAATCTGTCTTTGAAACCATTCCTAACAAATGAATAATAATGTACATGCAATATTTTCTGGCTAAAAACCAGCTCCTAGCCTGTTGTACAGTCTTTGATGTGAATGGGGACCAAGTTAAGCAGCAATAAATATTAATTTTCTGGATGTTTTACTGTTTTTATTGTTTTATAACTTTAGAATTATAAGCCACCCAGAGTCACTTGGTTGAGTTGAGAGGTACAGAAATTGAATGAATAATTAAACAGTAAAAACAGACTTCTACCTTTGCAGAATATCATAACTCTGCTTCTGTAAGACTCAACAAAACTATCAGAAGTAGATTCTAAACCAGAATTTTTTTTCCACAAATAGGCATAAGAATTATCTTTTCAGGTTTTGCCCTTCATAGGTTTATTGCAATCCAGGCTTTATCTCGATTCTCCAGGAAGAGACCCGGCAAAGCCCTTCTCTTGCAGGTTGTTCTGGTTTTGGGCTAGCACAGCGGTCAGTCAGAGCCACTCCTTAAAGCTACACAGAGGTGAAGCTGTTCATCCACACACCTTACAACTCAAAAAAGAAGGGTTATCCATTTTTACCCAAAAGGTGTTTTTAAAGTTATATCCATCCATGCATTCATCCACCCACCTTTCTCTCTCTTTCTTTCTCTCAGTGTTGCTATGTGAGATGGAAAGGAAACATGTACCGTATTTTTCAGACTATAAGACACACTTTTTTGTCTCCCAAAAGGGGGCGAAAATGTCTGTGCGTCTTATAGACTGAATATTGCTGAAGCTCCGCCCATCTACCAGCCATTTTTTGGCCTCTGCACGCCCTGTTTTCAGGCCTTTTTCAGGCCCATTTTTGAGGTTTTTGGCCTGTTTTTGAGCAGACAAAAAAACGGGCTTTTTTTGGCCCATTTTGTGGGCTTTTTCAGCCCATTTTCGGGGCTTTGTTTGGCCTGTTTTTTTGGCTTTTTGGGCCTGTTTTTGAGGTTTTTGGCCCGTTTTTGCGGCTTTTTTTGGCCGTTTTGTGGGCTTTTCCAGCCCATTTTCGGGGCTTTGTTTGGCCTGTTTTTTTGGCTTTTTGGGCCCGTTTTTGAGGCTTTTTCGGCCCATTTTTTCAGAAAAAAGGCCCCAAAAAAGCCTCTACAATGGGCCAAAAAACCAAAAAACAGGCTGAACAAAGCCTCAAAAACAGGCCAAAAAAGCCCTGAAAGCAGGCCAAAAAAAGACTGGGAAAGGCCCAAAAAAGGCCCCAAAAAAGGTAGGCCAAAAACTTTTTTTTGTTGTTTTCCTCTTCTAAATTTAGGTGCATCTTATAGTCAGGTACGTCTTATAGTCTGAAAAATACAGTACCTATTAGTGAACTGAACTCTGTAACATCTTGCCTCTAGCTTGCCTTTTCTCACCCTGGAATAGTGTCTTATTTGAAGATATGGGTAGCTTAAAAGATTAACGGAGATTTGATCTCCCCCATCAGAAATCCAAAAGGGCTGTTGCAGAGATGTGTACAGCATCTGAAGGGAAAAGATGTTTAAAGTATTAAAAAAGTGTCAAAGTAGCCCTTGTCAGCAACTCCTTAAACCAAGTACATGAAACACCATTTTGCCTTCAGATGCAAAATGCTGCAGAGCCCTAGAGTCAAACACAGTGAGAGCAGGTCTATTGTCAATTGAACAAAGAGATTATTGTGCAACTCAGACTGACTGATTTGAATGATTTAAGAAATTGTTTAGTAGGATAATTGGAAAAGGGCTATAAACAAAACCAGAATTAGTTGTGTTGTGTTTTCCTATTTTAATTAATAGGAAGAGAGCCATCATTGAATCTGCACAATGGTGCACAATCTTGTGGGGCAAAGACACACATTAGCTGCATCCCAGAAAGTTGATACAAAAAAAGCCCTACAATGAATTAAACCGAATGTAACCAATTATGTGCAGTTAATATGACCATCATTCCCCTCTCTTTACAGATTTCACCTTTGTGTTTTTACATTCAGTAGAAACATTTGGTGGTACATATGAAAAGAGCCTGAAAACCACCGCCAAGGTGTTTGGAGACTAAGGTTGTGCAGCAGACACATAGCTTGTAAGAACATGAATGCATCTTGATGACTGGGAAACATTGTCCTGAAAGATCTCGAAATCCTTCTCCCTCATCATTGGAACATGGCACAGATCAAGCAGAAAAAGTTGGCACAGTCTCTTGAGGACAAAAGATAATAAAGCGAGAAGGGACTGTGAGCTGGTTGTAGATAAAGTATCTTGGAGTATTACAATATAAGACTGTCTTGGAACCTTGACGTAACAGTCTGGTTTTGCAGACAAAAAGTCTATATAGCTTCTCATAGGTTTCGCTGATGTAATTCTTACCACTCTAGGTGTTGTTACTAAGGTGGTACAAGTCTGCAGTCCTCTCTCGCCCATCCTCTTAGGAAGCTGGTAACCAAACATCCCCTTTGAGGAAGTTATGAATGACTATCAGCAGGCACGAAGCTCTCCCCTCGCTCCCTACACAGGCATGCACGCTTGCACACACCTGATGCAGGTGTTCTCTTTTGCCGGGCTAACCCATTGCAGCGTGAGGAGGACCCTGGGATAATCGTGCAGGTCTGCGCCAGCAGTTCGTTGGGTGCGTTAGGACGCGTGTGGACTTCTTTGCAACCCCCGCACATATCTCCTGATCTTAAACCAGAGAAGCACAATCTGCAATGCAGCAACGTTTAGAGGGGGGCACTCCAATGTTGCTGGGCGGTTTGATGGGATTTCTTTCTCGGCACGCAGGGAAACTCTCACTCGTACCTCATTACCGCTCCCTCGTCCAAGACCAGGTTTGTGTAAGGGTGGGAGGTGGTTTTATTTATTTATTTATTATTATTTTTAGCGGCCTGTTTTTGCAAAGCACCATGTCGAGGGGGCGGTGGTAGAGGGAAGTAGGACATCTCGGCGCCCTGTGCAACCCAGGAGAACCAACCTGTAGGCAAGAGGTATCGGGCCAGAAGCGGGCGGCTATCCCTGGCGATCATCTACGCTTAGCCGGGAGGCTTTTGCGGACGGGCGTGTCCTTCGCGAGGCAGCAAAAGTGCGGGCGCGCGAGACGAAGCGCAACAAGCCGCCTTTTTATCGCCAATGCAAAGTCGTCTGGCTTGGGGAATGACAGCAGCAGCGAGCAGCTGGAGCCCCTCCTCCTCCTCCTCCTCTGCCGCGCTCCCGGCTGGGGTGGAATCGAGTTGCGCTCCGCCCCTGCAGCCAATCGCGCCCCGCGCAAAGCCACCACGGCCTCGCCTCGCCCGGGGCTGAGTCAGCGGCGGAGGAATGCGAGGCGCCCCCTGCTCCTCGGGGAGGGGGCGTTGCACCTCCGCTGCCGAGGCCATGACGTCATGGGCTATGCTAATGACTAGCATGTGAGGAGCGGGGGCTCCGCGGGGCGCGCGGCTCACTTGTGCCGGAGAAGCAGGCGGGGGAGAGAGAGCGCGAGAGGGAGAGACGCGGGTCCGACGGCGCGCCCGGACGCAGCGCCGTTCTTTGCTCCGTGCCGCCGGGGTCGCCTTCGCTGGTGCGCGGGCTCGCCATGGCCCTGCCCGGGCACCGCCAGGCGCCGCCGCCGCCACCTCCTCCACCGCCACCTCCATCGCCGGCTCCTCTTCCTCCTCTTCTTCTTCAGTGAAGGCTCAGCCGAAGCCGGCAAAAGAAGGACGGCCGGCCGGCCAGAAGGGCGCGCGGCAGCCAGGTGGGCGCTCCGCATAGCGCGAGGGGAGGGGGCGGGCGAGAGGAAGCGGGCGAGTCGGGCGGAACGACGGGCGAAGCGCCCTTGCTCTGCGGCGTCCTGACTCCCGTCTATCGAGGAGCCCACCCGGGCGGGAGTGGTGGTGCGGGGAATTCCCGGCACAGAGCCGGGGACGCCAGACTGTCGCGGGGCTCGAAGGACGCAGAGCCGGGGGGCGCGGCTGGGAGGCGGGTGTCTGTGGCACGGAGCAAAGAGCCGCCGGAGCCAGTGCCGGGTGAGGTGCCCGGCTCCCTCTGTTTGCATTGGGCTGGGAGAGGGCTTGGAGTCCCGGGCTCGAAGTTTATGTGGGACCGGTGCTTGTCGTCCTTGTACAATCGGGGGCGGCGGCTGTGAAGCAAAGGTTGTTGCTTCTCCTTCTGGTACCCTGAAAGTTTCCGGGCAGATCATTTGGGGGGGGGGTTGATGGGGCTACTACCCCTTCTAGAAGGCATCTGGTTCTTTTGAAGACTCATCTACTTCGACAGTCTCGAAGCCCATTAAAGTAAGATTGCTTTTCTGGGACAGTTACTTTTTCTGCACCCATCTGTGCTTGGGGAGGTACCGGCTTGCGCCACCTCCCCACCCCCCACCCCCGTTGCCCTTCCTGGCTTAGGCTCTCAAGCGGTACTCTCACCTTGGAACTCTCCAGAAGTGTAAAGGATTCCAATAGCTGCCTTCCGTAGCCATTGCCATCTTGGCCGGGGCGATGGGAGTTGTAGTCTGGAGCATCTGAGCGACTGCTAGGTTGGGGGAAGCCTTTTTCCGTAGATTTGTGCAACCCCCGGAAGAAACGTGCCCTTGGTAGCGATTTCAACCGCAGAGAGAACCGAGAGATGGACGCCACCTTGTGAAATAGGGGGTGAATATAAGTGTGTGAAGTGCATGCAGGACAGTCTGTGAGTGTTGAGCACTGATTGGAGAAAGGAGGTGATCGTCCCCGATTTTTAAAAGTAGTATGAAAACGAGAATCTATAGTGAGTTTCCTTGGGTCCCCACCCCACCCCCCCTCCGGGTTTCTGCTGAACTGTGTGTGCTGTGGTCTTGGGGAAAGAAGAGGGGGGGGGTGTCTGAGAGTTTATTTTTGTCTCCTGCCTGCTGCTTGCTTGGAGCCTACATCCAGTGGGGGCTGGTGGTGACTGGTTGGGAGATGCTTGAATTCTGTAGTTGAAGCTGCAGCCCTTCTCCTCAGCCGCCTTACTTTCTGGTTGGGGAGTGGAAAGGCATGAGAAAGAGGAGGAGGAGGAGGAGGAGGTGGGGAGAGCACCAGAACCTGGGCTGGTTTGCATTAGCTATCTATAGCCGCAGTGTTAAGTTCTCTCCCCACCACCACCACCCCCTTTTCTCCTTGTGCATGAATGATCAGTTGCAGTCCTGTCTCTCCCAGCCAGGTACATTCCTGTTTTTTGGGGGGGGGGGGCACTGGGAGAGACTGCTTAGAATGTACAATAAGCAACAGGGAGCTCTGTCCTCACTGCTGTGTAGCAGGGAGGTTTCTTTTAAATCTCTCTGATGTGAAGCCCGCACTTCTCCATCACTCCCTCTGCTGCCTGTGTGTGGGCTGCATTTTCAGCCTCTCGTTATCTCTGTGCTCATCTCTTCCTTTTCCACAGAACCTGTTATTTCTTGGGAGGGTGGTCTTTAACAAAAAAGAAGAAACAATCCCCTGGTGTGTGCCCCACACACCAAGCCCCAAGCCCTTGTCTCCCTCCCTAACCCACCCTCTTGCTCTCACTGATCGCTGATCCCAAATTTCCCCTTCTGTCATATTAGGAAGTGAGCCGCGTTGTTTGTCATGCTGAATCATAGCGTTGCCTTTCAGAGTGTCTCATCTCACAGTGAAATTCTTTTTTTTTCCCCTCTCTCTCTCTTTCTCCATCCCCTCCTCCTCTCCAACAGTTGTGAAGGCTTCTATTTTCTCCACTTCCCCTAGCAAGGAATGCTGTGACTGTGGATGGTCCAGAAAGCTGCCCGAGGAAGGAGAGCCAGCGCCAGCCCTGGGCTAAAATAACCAGACTGGAAAAGAGCAAAGAGGGAGGGGAAAGCAAAACACCCAAAAAGAAAACAGCTACATAACCCATATCCCCTCACAACATCTTCACACATTGCTGTGCCTTGTTGAGAAATACCGCTATACAAGTCCACACACAGAAACCAAGCAGTGTGTCTGTTTTCCCTTGCCACCATGTGTCATTGTCCTTGGCAGAATTAAGAAGCAGCCAGTGGCCTTTTTGGACACGCGAGGAAGAAGAAGAAGAGCAAGCAAACCTCAGAATCCGTCTCCAAACATCTGTCCTATTTCTGCAGTTAACAACGTTGTAAAATAGACGTTTAAAAAAGGGCGTGGGTGGGAAGAAAAAAAAAAGAACTTCTAGGGGATTCTCCTACTTTTTTTTTTCCTTGCAAAAAAAATATATATATCAGGGAGTGCCCCACACAGATTTTTTTTCCCTGTTCTCGATATTGCACGCGGACATTCACTTGCACCAACCATGATGTTTCGAGACCAGGTTGGAGTATTGGCAGGTTGGTTCAAAGGCTGGAATGAGTGCGAACAGACAGTTGCTTTGCTTTCCTTACTGAAGAGAGTGACTCGGAGCCAGGCCCGTTTCCTTCAGCTCTGCCTTGAGCATTCCCTGGCTGACTGCACAGAACTGCACGTTCTGGAAAACGAAGCCAACAGCCCTGGTGAGTTCCCCCCTCCCCCCACCTCCTTGTCTCCTCTTTCTCCTCTCCTCCCCTCCCTTTTGGTGCATCCAGTCCATTTTGAATGCCACATTGTTCTCTGATGTATATGAGGATGCATAGTCATATTTGAAAGGTGGTGGGTTGGGTTTTTAAAAAATTTTTGGAGGATGCTGTATAGAAATTGCTCTTCCAAAAAACACTCTTTAATGGCAACAATTGGGAGTAACTTCCTGATGATACTTTTCCCCTCTGCAACCTCATTCAGCGTAAGCTTTGCTGTAACTCCAGGTAGCATGAATGATTGTAAATATCCTCATCCTTCCCATAAAACCTGCTGTCTAATAACTAAGTCAGGTCACGTAGAGTCTGGATTTCCTAGGCTTTTTTGGGGCAATAGGATTTCCTCTGTCTTTCAGCAGTGTGCAGAAGAAGCCTAATGCTACCTTGTGAAGGATGTTGAATAATTCTTGCCTTTGCTCCTCTGAGGGTTTGCATAGGTGCTTGTGTGCGTGTGTGTGTGTATGCATGTGTGTGTATATATATATATGTCTTACATCAGTTTTAACAATTTGGAGAAGCTCATTCTTTCATAAGAACTTGTGACTGGTGTGTTTTTCAGCAAAACTGGTAGTTCTTTGTGGCTTGGCCAATAGGTTGAAATATTATTTTTAACTGTAGAAAATATGTACATGTTTAAATCGATACTTTAGAATTTGTTTATATTGCTATTTCCTCTATGAGGAAGGATTAAATTATTGGAGTAGCCCGGTAGCAAACCCATGATATGCAGCAAAAAATAATTAAGTGTTCATCTTGCATGTATTAAGGAAGAGATGGAGGAAATTGATTTTTATAAACAATTGTACTGGATCTACCTTCATTCTCACTGCTTTCCACACTGCCTGTGATTAAAGAGTCTGGAAGTCCAACAGCACTAGAGGACTACAAATTGATTGTCCTCTAAAGCAGGGGTCTCCAACCTTGGCAACTTTAAGCCTGGCGGACTTCAACTCCCAGAATTCCCTAGGCAGCAGAGTTGCCAAGGTTGGAGACCCCTGCTCTAAAGAGCAAGAAAAAAAGTCATTTTTTCTCAACAGTGAAAAAAAGTTTTGACATCCATTTATAAAGTTTCTTTTTAAGTTCTCTGGAGCAACCATTGCAAAATACTTGTGCAGGTAATACTGACAAAAATTTACAAGACATCACATTTATATAATGTATTTTAGATTTTTCTTCACATATATTATCCCAATAATTTTTATCAGTTATATGTATTTCCATGTTATTATCTCCTTACTGTCAACAGTGAAGAGTTATCTTAAGAGATAAGCATACACATATGTTTGGTACTGGCATAACATGTTATGCTGATCGAGCTATTGTGATTTGAAAATGACAGTTTATAGTGAATGATGTGGTGCACTTCTAACTAGTTCTGTCGCATTGATTAAACCATGGCTGAGGAAAGCACCACTACTTAGAACTTGCGATTTATGGCTAAGAGAAGGTTTGCACACATCTACTTAAACCTCTTTTTATATATGCAGTGTGATAGGTTAAACCAGAATTTTTTCAGCCCATGGCAACTTTAAGGTACGTGTGGACTTCAATTCCTAGCATGCTGCCTGCGGAATTCTGGGATTGAAGTCCCCACTTCTTTTTTCTTTAACAATAATTTTATTAAAGTTTACAAATACAGAACAAAAAATTAAAAAAACTACTGTAATGCAAACTAAAGGATAATGTTTTTTGTAATTTGATTATTGATAGGGGATGAGATATGGGAGGAAGTGGTTTTTTAAAAAAAATTAAAATACAAGAGGAGGTGTTGACTTATCTATATTGCTTATATTTGTCTAGAGGGAGAGAGGAGTGATCTTTTAAAGCAGGAGAACTTGAAGACTTGAAGAACTCTGGGAGTTGAAGTCCACAAGTCTTCAAGTTGCCAAGGTTGGAGACTCCTGTTTTAAAAGACCACACATCTTAAAGTTGCCAAAATTGAAAACCACTGGGCTAAACAATGAAACAGTTCAAGAGAATGATAAAAAATCCACAAAAGCTGCCATTGAAAACCTTATACTAAATATGTACACAATATACACATACAGTAGCTTGCCATATTGCAGACTAAAGTCTGCAATCTTGTACACTGGCTTTTCCCTATCTGGCACCTTTCAAATGTTTTGGGTTTGCAACTAAGGAATTTTGGACATTTTGTTCTAAAAGAGTGCCAGATTGGAAGGGTTGCTGAAGTTTTGAGATCAAGTATCTGTTTGAGGTTAGGCAGATAGCAACCTGAAAAAGGGGAGGTATGTTTTCTGAGATAATACCCAATGTGTGGAGTCATTGTTACATGATAAAAACATTTTTCAAGAATTTCTAGAGTGATGTTTTAAGATGTTTTAGACTTTGTCTAGTTTGTGTAAACTGTGTGGGAAGCAATGCTGAGAGGCAACACATTTTTCTTATATAAACAAACTTGAGCTAACTTTTGAGTAGACCTGCATAAGATTGTATTGTGAGTAGCAAATTGAGAGGCTGCTCATTCAAGCTTCATGTCTACCTTGGATTTATTAGACAAACCACACTCTTGCTGTAGCCTTAGATTTCCTATCTGAAATAAAGACCAGTGATTCCCTTTCTTAAAAGAATGGGGATCATGTAGGCCAATGCTTTGAGCACTCTAGGACAGGGGTCTCCAACCTTGGCAACTTTAAGACTTGTGGACTTCAACTCCCAGAGCTGAACTTCCAAAGCTGGCTGAGGAACTCTGGGAGTTGAAGTCCACAAGTCTTAAAGTTGCCAAGGTTGGAGACCCCTGCTCTAGGACATTACCTGGGAATGGATACTGACTTAGCTGAAACCCTGGCTCCTTGCAAACTCCCCCTCATCAATTGAATGGTTTGGACTCAACTTCAGCCCTCACCTTTGGAGATGTCACCCAGCTCCTAGGGAACAGCAGCTTCAAGGAACCAGGGATAAAGCCTTCCCTAAAAGACCCTTAACAATGGCACCTAGAGAATTTTCAGGGAGAAAGATGCAAGACACCTGGAGCAGGAGTGCTTTGCAGGTGTTCCTAATACTGCAAGTGTTTCTTCAGTTGGTGAGAGAGAGAATGGCCTTTGGGTTCAAGCTTCCCCATCTCCGTTCAGTATAAAAGTTCTAAAGTCAGGAAAAATGCATTGCTGATTTCAGAAGTATGTTAGTTTTTTATTTTATTTTTTTAAGCAACCATAACTGAGCATGCTCAATGTAGCTTCTTATGAACACTTAGAGTTCAAGTGTGCAAAGTGCAGCTGAGTCATGGGGGCTTATGGTGGGTGATGGTGATTTCAAGTAAAGGTTTTGACACTAGTCAAGCATTTTCAGTGGATTCTAATATTTGTCTTTTTTTGGAATGAGCTTTTTGATTTTGTTTCTTTATCCTTTGCAAGACCGAGTCAGGATTGACAATAAGAACTGAAAAAAAAATTGTGAAGATGAGCAATAAAATGCTCTTTTGGAGAGAGATGAACCTGGGAAGTGTTGGTATATGTCATTTCCTGGTTTCCTTCTGGTATCAGTGGTGTATCTCTGTTTGAGGCAAAGTTCATCTACATATGTACATTCAAAGGCCTTTTTGTTCATTGGCACACTCTGGGGTTGTGTCATTCTAAATATTGGGGATAGACTCTGTTTTTAAATCTATACTTTTCAATTATCTTATAAACATACACTAGCTTTTCCCAATCTGGCAATCTAGGTATGGTTTTGTAGTAGCATAAGAAAAGCTCTATTTATATTTATATTTCTTTATAGATAGTGTTAAGCCAATTATATCATTTATTCTATATTCTGTAGTAGTCTGCCTCTTCTTTTTCTTTAATTTCTTTTGTTAATTTGTCCATTTCAGCGCATTCTAAGATTTTATCTATTAGATCTTCTTCAGTTGGGATTTTTTCCTATTTCCAGTTTTTTGCATATGTTATTCATGCTGCAGTTAAAATATGTATCATCAAATATTTTATTTCTTTGGGGTATGGTTTTGTAAAGATTCCTAACAGAAAAGCTCTATTTAAATGTAGCTTCCTTGGGTAAAAATAGCAAAAGTTTAAAAAAATTCTGAACATTTCTCCTCCTCCTCCTTCAACCAAATAAAATATCCTAAATGAAAACTGAACAAGTGACCCACTGCCAACAGAAGGCATCCATTTGTAGATGGGGGGTAATTGTCTTTCCTCAATTCTGCTTGAGAATGGGGTAGAGTGGAAGGAAATTTCCACTGCCTGAATAAACAGGAGCTTGAGGGAAGCTACATTAGGCACTTGGATTTGGTTTGGTTTTCTACTGATGGGCTTGAGCTAGATCAGGTAGCACGTTAAGAGATTAAGAAGCCGGACTATGTGGCTACATTTGTTCTCAAGGGCTTAAAGAGCTCTTGCTGCTGCCCTTGCTTGCAAGTAATGCTATGTACTGTATGTATGTAGCTAGCCTAATGTATGGATATACAGTGTTGCCGTCTATGAAATGCTGGGCGTACATTGCTATTCATGGAATATTGGGAAGATATCAAATATAGGACCTCTGCGTCTGCATTATGTGTTTATTATCTTCAGACTTTTAAAAGTAATTCCTTTAACTGTTCCTTGAGAATGAAGAGCTGTAGACTGCTAATTGATTATTCGGTATATTTTGTGCGTAGAGATCCAGGTTTGCAACATTCTTAGTTGTTTGTTTATTCATGCAGCTGCCCTGTTTAGATGATGCACAATCCAGAGATGAGTTTGGTTCAAGGTGTACATAAATAGGGCTTTGTGTATCCATTAATCACATTCCACCCTTCAAATCTGGATCTGTTGCACAGCTGTACCATTTGACTCCATTGTCACTTGCAAAATAAACATCCACTTGGTTATTTATTACCCATTTTTAAAGAAAATAAAACAGTTGTTGCTGCCTGTGAATGAAATGTTTATACCCCACTGCTAGCACATGTTTTGTTAAGGGAGGGGGATGATGGTGCTAAAAATGTGTCATTCTCTTCCCCCCCCTTTTTTTTGTCCAGTCTCAGTGTAATTCTGAACAGAGCCCCCAGTGTTCATTGTGGAGGAGAATGGTGAGTGTTCTTTCAAGTTCACATGAGAACATAAGGCTTGCAGGGTTTGAGGGCAGCTGTTGCTGGGGCCATTTGATGGTAGCTTCCTGCTGAATTTTGCAAAGCATAGAAAGCTACTCTGAAATTTGTTTTTAGGAAATCACTCCAGGGCTCCATTCCAAGACAGAGAGGTTTCTCTGTTTGAATTTGTGGTGGTAAACCCTGCTGGGAATTAGGCTATTTCCTTATATAGTCTGTGAGGAACAGTGTTGTGGTGTCTTTCATGAATGCTACCACACTGCATAAAAGAGTTTAAAGTGATCTAATCTTATGAAGTTAGGCAAGAAAGCAAAGCAGGATTAAAAAATAAATTATCGGGTGTAAGAGCACTGGGGCCTGAAGGGTTGAAAGGTGGATGAATGGGCTGTTCTCTCTTAGCTGCTGCTTCATAGCTAGAGTTTGCAGTTCTTCAGCTGCAGTGGAGATACTTAGCATATGGGATGGCCTGCTTACTTCTCATGTGATAGCATTCCTATTTGCCTTAACTTTGGTTAAATGTGATATGAGCATGGCTTGAATGCATTTTAAGGTAGCTTGTTGGAAAAGCTATTCTCCAATAGTCACTTATTTGAAACAACCTATATCAACCTGCATAGGATCACAGAGAGGTAGACTGAAGTGTAAAAAAATAATGCATAAATATGTATACAACCTTCATACAATTTCCTTTTGGAGTAAGGGTTATCACTGGGCATAAATAAGAAACAATAAGAGTGATTAAAGATAGCAAAAGTGATTTACTCTATTGCCATTAAGTTTAGTTCTCCATACCATTTTCTGCCTTGCAAACTATTCTTAATTTCAGCAGATCCAACTACCACTTTATTCATGGCCATTTAAACTTCTCTTTCTTTTTGTGGAACTTCAACTTCATCCAGCTACAGCTTCCTTCATTTTTTTCCTTCTCATCCCATTTCTTCTTCCTTCCTATGCTTGTACTGCAGTTTGATCTTCATTCTCTCTGTATGACCAAACCACTTCAGCATACTTGTTTCAGTATTGGCCATTCGTTTTTGTATTCCTTCCACATTCATTCAGCGTTCAGTTGTTGACCCTGTCTTTTCTGTTTTATCATATATGCTTCTTAAGCAAATCATTTCCACTGCATTTATTTTAGTTTTGTCTTTCTCTTGACATGGCCATCTCTAAAGGTATTCAGAGTGATCTTGGGGAAGGTATATGAAAACTATGAAGAGGAGGAGGAAAGAACAGTGGGGGGGACGTGGATAAGAAATTATACAATCCAGAAATAGAAGAAAGTGTGAGAAAAATATCTCAAAATAAGCCTTGATTTTGTTTAGTATTAGGTGGGACAGCAAGCAACCTGAACAATATTTATTGTTCTACGACAATAAAGTAGCGTTTGTAGAATTCTTGTATCTCTTGCTTGGTCTGGTCTACCCTGAAAAACTGATAACTTCCCTCATTTTCAAATAACAGTGAAGGCAGAAACACACAACTGTTTTTTTTTCTTTCAACAAACATTCATTATTCACAGTATACTACCCCATCTACCAGCATTTTCACATTTTAACATTTCTCCATCCATTTTCCTATCTAAGGATGAACATTTTACTGAAGTATACAAATGCATCTGCTTTTCACCATTTATGTGATTGTTTACTTCTTTCCATGTGAAACAAAACTATCTTGATCTTTTGATAAATTTTTCAAATCCATACCCTACTGCATCGTTTAGGTTAACATTTATAGGAAATCATTTGGGTTCTCGGGTAATACAGCATCATTTTTACACAACAGTTCACATACATTCACATTCCCAACCATTGCAGTCTATGACAACACAAGCTTCCTGTATGTATTTATAAGTAGGCCTTGACTTATGACCATTCATTTAGTGACCGTTTAAATTTACAGTGGTGCTGAAAAAAGTTACTTACAGCTGGTCCTTGCACTTATAAGTATTGCAGCGTCCACATGGTGACATGATCAGTCATGTGCCTGGCAACCACCATGTATTTATGATGCTTGCAGCATCCAAGATCACACATTTGTGACCTTCCCAGACAGCTTCCAGCAAGCAAAGTCAACGGGAGAAGCTGGATTCATTTAATGACCATGTGATTCACTTATCAACCACAGTAACCCTCAGACACTCAAATTGTATTCAGTGGTACCTCAGTACTCAACATTAATTGGTTCTGGGAGGCATGATGAGTACCAAAAACGATGAGTACCAAACAAATTTTTCTCATAAGGAATAATATAGTGAGTCACAAGGCAGCCAACAATGACAAGTTTTAGCTTGTGCATTGAGTATCAAACAAATGATGAGTGCTGGGACAAAATTTTCATATCAAAATGCTTCAAGTACCAAATTTGATGAGTGACACGATCAAAATTTGGATGCTTGGCAACTGGCACATATTCATGATAGTTTATTGTATGTCATGCCATAATTACATGGGAGTCCATGATTGCCATTTGTGACTTTCCTACCTGGCTTCTAACAAGCAAAATCAGTGGGGGAAGCCAGATTCACTTACCAACCATGTGATTCACTTAACAATTACAGCAAAAAAAAATAAAAATCATAAAATTGGGCATGACTCACTTAACTGCCTCGCTTAATGATGGACATCCCAGTCCCAATTGTAGCCGTAAATGGAGGACTTACCTATCTATCTAAATTACTCCTCCAACATTTCCTCACTTCAGTTTCATCCCGAGTCATTTTTATTTTTAATTTCATTCATGATGCTAGAGGGTCTTTGTTTAATCTCCTTCACCTACTTCCAAAACAATATCTAATTTTTGTCAACATTTATTTGCATTTTCTCTGCCTGTTTTAATTGTTTCTTACTCCTTTTGACTTTGCAACATTTCTATTAAGCAATAGCTTTGTTTCATCCTCGTTTCTTGCAATAGCCATTCCATTAGATGCATTTTTCTTCATCGAGTATCTCCACACACTTCTGTGGCCTTCTCAAACATACTATTTTCATTCTGCTCTGGGCCGCTTCCACATCCTTTTTCCTTAGATGTTGCTTGAAGAACTGCATCTCTTATACAAGCCAAGAGCATACTTTGGAGTTCTAAAGAATAATACAGCACTTTTTCTATGTCAGATTACAAGTGGTTGCATTATTTACAGATTGAATATCCTGTTTCACCAAAAATAGGACCCATCCGGAAAATAAGTCCTAGCATGATTTTTCAGGATGCTCGTAATATAAGCCCTGCGCCCAAAATAAGCCCCAGTTAAGATTGTCAGCCAGATGGATGCATTTAGTACCGTATTTCCCCCCAAAATAAGACCTAACCAGAAAATAAGCCCTTTTGGAGCAAAAATTAATATAAGACCCGGTCTTATTTTCAGGGAAACACAGTATAAGAATGCATCGAAATGTTAATGCATTAATGTGTGATCATTACCATTTGGAAATGATAGTTTGGTTGATCATTATGACTTGGCAGCACTGAGGTTTATGGAAGCAATTTTTCAGTCCCTTATATTCTTTACAACAGGCAACCAAAGCAGAGATTAGGCCAACATTTTCCAATTTTGGCAACTTTAAAGCATCCTGCTAGAAACCAGGAGATGGTGAGTTCTAGTCTTGCCTTAAGTATAAAAACTGGCTGGGGGAGTTTGGACCAGTTACTCTCTCAACCCAACTCACTTAATAGGTTGTGGGGAAAATAGGAGGAGGATTATTAGGTATATTTGTTGCTTTGGATTATTATCACCTGGTCTATCAAATGAATGACATTAAAGCCTTAAAATTGTACATTTTCCAGAGAAACAAGATTGAATATGATCATAAGGAGTGGTTGATCTAATGCGGGGCTCCTCTTTTGTATGTTTCCTCTACCACTTTTTAACAGAGGTCATGTGAATAGATTCAGGGAATGGTATAAGTAGTCCTTGAAGTACGACCACAATTGAGCCCAAAATTTCCATTTCTAGGCAAGACAGTTGTTAAATGAGTTTTGCTCCATTTTACAACCTTTCTTGCCACTGGTGTTAAGTGAATCACTGCAGTTGTTAAGTTAGTAACATGGTTGTTAAGTGAATCTGGCTTCCCCGTTAAATTTTCTTGTCAGAAGGTTGCAAAAGGTGATCACATGAACCTGGGACATTACAACCGTCATAAATCTGAGTCAGTTGCATGCATTTAAATTTTGATCATGTGACCATGAGGACGCTGCAACAGTCGTAAGTGTGAAAAACAGTAATAAGTCACTTTTTCAGTGCCATTGTAACTTTGAACGGTCACTAAATGAATGGTTAGAAGTCTACGATTATCTGTATATGGGTTCCTCTACAGTCCTTTGAGAAAGACTGGGAAAAAAGCAGGCTAAGTGTGACTACCCAGGACTATGTTGATCATAGTTCTGTGAAGGCATAAAGGTTAGATATATATTTGCACTGAACAAGCAAGAAATGTGTTCCCAGTTCTGAAGAAGCCTCAGGCATCTGTTTTTTTCATACCAAAAATCCTTAGATTTTGTCCTTGGCAGCTTTCTTTAGGGCAAGGTTGACAGGGTAAATGGGTTATATAAGAATTTTCAAGGGGCCAAGAAGTCCAATGGGCAGGGCAACAATAATAGTAATCTAATGATGGCCAGCTTTTTCTGGATATTCTTCTGTTTGGGGTAGAGCTGGGAGGTATTTGCTTTTTTTTTAATGTTAATTGTATTTAAGAATTTATTTCATAAATTTGTTTCGCTTCTCACCTGAAAGTAGCAGAATACAATCATCAGTTTTTAGCTGTTTTGTGATTAGAGGGGCTCTGACAGCTGGAGAAAGAGTTAGGGCCATATGTGATCCTGTGACTTACTGCCACTCTTCCCCCCCCCCATTCCCCCCCAAATATTGGAAGGCTGTGTTTCTCTTCCTGCAGCCAGCCTTTAATGCTATTGCCATTTGTAATATACTATACTTGGAGAAATAGTAGAATAAACAAACTTCCCATGTTTCAGTGCAGTAAAGATTAAAAGTTGGATTTATTCGTGTATTTCTCCTATATCCAAACGCTTATTACAATCTGCCACATCTCCTCTTTCCAACAAAGATTTGGGAGTTTTTTGCAAATAGAGCAAAGCTTTTCTATCTCACCATTATTTGTTCCTTGTGATTTGCTTCCAGTTGCAGAATCTTTAGGCATTTCTTCTGGTTGTACAGTTGGCGTAGGAGAAGAGAGGCTCTACAGAGGATGAAATCTTACCAGGATTGAATTGAGTGACACTGTGGATTTCTCAACCTAGTAAAAATAATATTCAGCTGTTTCTACGCTTTCCTCCCCTTTCCTGTCAGCTTTGCATCCACCTGTTGCCTCTTGTCTTAGCTTTATCTCGTTGAAAGTTGAATTCAGTCTTTTAAATACCAAAATGGACATAATTATACAGTTTAAAGAAGGCGACCTTGACTTAAATTTGTGGGAACCCTCAAAGCTTCAATCTTAAGTATACGTTACTGCGTGATGCTTCAGTGGCTGGTGAAACATGATCCACAAAAGGCCTCTGCCCCAAAGAGTTTACAGGAAAACTTCCAGCTATAGCAGAATGAAAGGAAGGAACAGGAGGTGTGCTGAGGGATAAATATAGGCAAGTGCAATTCCGTGGTTTTGGCTTTCATTTTAACTGAGTGTGCAGATGGAGAGTTTAAGTGAAAGTCTGGGGGGAAAGTGAGTTTTAAAGGGGAATGATTATTTATTTTCTTGATTTATTTATTAGATTTTTATCCCATCCTTATTACTTTATGAGTAATTCAAGGCAGCAAACATACCAAATACTCATTCCTCCTCCGCTTTTTCCTCACAAAGCCCCCATGAGGTATGTTGGGCTGACAGAGAGTGACTGGCCCAAAGTCACCCAGCTAACTTTCATTCCTAAAACGGAACTAGAGCTCACAGTCTCCTGGTGATTGGCCCCAAATCACCCAGCTGGCTTTTCATGCCTAAAAGAAGGAGTAGAACTGACAGTCTCCTGGTTTTTAGGCCAGCATCCAGCTTCTAACAAGCAAAGTCAATGGGGGAAGCTGGATTTGTTTAATGCCTGCATGGTTCCCTTAAGACAGTGATGGCTAACCTTTTCCGGATCAAGTGCCCAAAGCCCAAATATGTAAATGTGTGTGCGTGCGTGCCCAAACCCCCAAAATGTGCACACTGCACTGTTCATGCACCCCGCCCCCCACTCATGCACACGCTCCCCCCGCACGTGTCTCCCCGCTCATGCATGTGCTGCCCCCGCATGTGCTCCGCCCCCACGCATGCACAGCAGAAATCTAATGACCAGCTGGGAGGCGGGAGGCGCGCGCAGATGTGTGGCAGAGCTGAACTGGGATGATGGCTCACGTGCCCACAGAGAGGGCACCACGTGCCACCTGTTGCAATCGTGCCACAGGTTCGCCATCACAGCCTTAAGAACTTTTTGCCATAGCAAAAAGGTTAAAAAAAAAAAAAAAGTCAGACGCAACTCATTTAACAACCACTTTTCTTAGAAACAGAAATTCTGGTCTCAATTGTGATCATAAGTTGAGGACTGCCTGTAGACAGATTTTCATTTTAGGCTTTTCAATTGTTGCAGAATGTCCATATCGAAGAAGGAAATGTCTGCCATTCCCAATACTTGCCTGATATCTAAACATTGGGGAATGGGGGGGAATTATGAGTCATCATTTTCATAAAGTTTAGCTTCCACAAATCATGGCAGGGAGCCCTTCCATATTATTATTGTGTAGATTTTGTTTTTCAGGAGAGAGAGTTGTGTTGAGATATGACAATAATTCCCACATGCGAACATGAAAAGAGAATCTAAACCTGTGTTTCCCATACTACTCAGCAGGATGCCTCACCAAAACCCCACAAATTGGACATGATGCCCTTTCTGTTTGTTATTCTGCAGAATGGGTATTCATACACATGAAGGGGAAATGTAGCCAGCATGAATGACTATTATTTTTAATTGAATCTCTGTGTAACCAACTTCATGAGATGTCATATCAGTCCTTGCTTCTCCCCTTGCCCTGGGAGTCTGCAAATTCACAAGAGTGGATCAGTGGCTGCAGCTGTCAAATACAATCCAGTGAAATAAAAAAGGAGTAATACAATAGCACCGTGAGTACCAACATTAAAAAAAAACCTGACAATAGTGAACACGTGCAGTAAATTATTGTGAATCCATATGTGCTTTTCAAAAGATAGCTCAGCCAGGCACCTGAAACTGCAGGAAAAGCATGAATAGGCAATACATTGGATTTCATTGGGCTGGAGATTCATTTCATTCCCTAAATGTCTGTGGAGATTCTCAGTCATCGAGGTCATGGTTGTCCCAAAGGTGCATTTTTTCAAGAGGCAATTAGACTTCCTTGTTTTTCTTTGAAGACCTTGAAGTGGCCTCAACGACTCTCTAAAAGAATGCAAATGACCAGCTGCCTGCAAGGAATATAAATCCTTCCATTCCCCGCCATCAGTCAGAGCTGAAGAAGCTTCTTGGATGAGAAGCGAAATGTCTTCAAAGAGAAACGAAGTCCAGTTGCCTCTTGAAAAGGCACCTTTGGGATTTCATTTCCTAGCATTTTAATAGCCAGAAGTTTCTGTTGAAGATTGTTGGACAGTAGATTTATTGTTATTATGGAATGAGATACATAATTATTTTATAAAGTTTTATTTTGCCTAAGTGATAAATAATTTTAGATTAGTTTTTTGGTACAAAATTCAATTTTAAAGGTTTTAAACATAGAATATACAAGAAGGCAATCACAATCTTTATTTCATTCGGCAAAAAGTTAATTCCGATACTCTTAAACAAAAAGATAAGGGAGCATTTGTTGAATTGGGTAGTCACTTCATTTTCAAAATGTTTATTTCATGGTCGGTGATTGCAGAAAATTTGAAAAACATTGCTTTGCATCCTAGTAAAATAAAGGAAGAAAAAAACCCCTATGTTTTATCTGTATTATATATCATTATACTTCTATCTGCCTTTCCTCGTACTTTTACTAATCTAAAATCCTGCAACATTGCAGTGTTTCTATGTTAGGATATTGCTGCTGTCCTCCAAGATTGCCATTTTCTTCTTCTTTTCCAGCTCTACAATATACTTTCAGAAGGGCTGCACTGTAATTATATAGATACCTCTTTAGTACTTGCAATTGGGATTGGCAACTCTGTCACTAAGCGAAGCAGACATTAAGTGGGAAGTATCTGGCCACAGTTATATTTTCCTTTCCTCCCTCTCCTTCCCTTTGGAATGCTCACCCCAGCTACAGACAAAACAGACAAAATTAATTAGTTTCGCACCTTTGATTTTTGTTTTCCTTCTAACTACTCCCTTGCTCTTTAGAATGCTCACCTCAGTGCTGGGATAATTAATAAGGAAATTAATGTTTGTATTTACATTCATTGGAGAGGAAGGGATTACAAGAGAGTAAGCAGGCACACAGTAGGGAATACACATCAAAAACAATGCACTGGCACTGGCAGCCGTGAGTACACTACGCTGCACAAACAGCCTGGTGTATTCCCCATTGTGTCTTGTAATACCTTCCTTTCCAACTTTTATGCTTTGCGAGGGTGGGGGGAGAGAAAAGCATCATGTCAGGCACCGGATAATGTGTACTGACCGTAATGATGATCAAATGACCGAAGGATGCTGCAAAGGTTGTAAATGCAGGCGTTGGTTGTAAAGTTATTTTTTCAGTTCCATTGTAATTTTGAATGATTGCTGAACGAGGCAGTTGGTAAGCATTGACTACCTGTATAAGCATGGATTTTACTCTATATTTGCAATTACACATTCATTGTCTTACTTAATGATCCGTAACAAAGAATCTACATTTACTCCTTTGCTTCCAGAGGGTCAGCATTTCCATGAACCTATATCAGAAATCTTTCACACATCACTCTGACATTATTAGATTAGCTAGATTTATTCAATGAATAGAATGGCCGGCCTCATGTGAGCCATGGTGGCCCAGTGGTTAGAATGTAGTTCTAAAGGCTACTTCTGCTGATTGCCAGTTGCCAGCAGTTCGACAGTTCTAATCTCACCGGCTCAAGGTTGACTTAGGCTTCCATCCTTCCGAGGTTGGTAAAATGAGGACCCAGATTGTTGGGGCAATATGCTGACTCTGTAAACAGCTTAGAGAGGGATGTAAAGCACTGTGAAATTTTATATGTCTAAGTGCTATTGCTATTTGGTGAGCCAACACAAAAGAAATCATATTACCGTATTTTCCGGCGTATAAGATGACTTTTTAACACATGAAAATCTTCTCAAAAGTTGGGAGTCATCTTATACGCCAGGTGTGTTCTCCTGTAACCAGGCAGACCAGCCCGAAAGGCTCTGACGAGCCTTAAATGGCTCTGGCGATCCAAGCTCTGACGATCCCAGCTGCATTGCCTGCTAATCAGGCAACGCAGCTGGGATCGCCAGAGCCATGTAAAAGGAAAAAAGTTTTTTCCTTTTACATGGCTCTGGCGATCCAAGCTCTGACGATCCCAGCTGCGTTGCCTGCTAATCAGGCAACGCTGCTGGGATCGCCAGAGCCATGTAAAAGGAAAAAAGTTTTCCCCCTCCAGCTTGCTTACCTTAGCTGCTAGTCGCAGCGCTTGCCTTGCTTCGCTTGCCTGAATCCATTCCATCAGCAAGCCACTCCCTGCCTGCAATCAAGCAGGCAGGAGTTGTGGACTTCAACTCCCAGAATTCCTCAGCCAGCAAAACAAAGCTGGCTGAGGAATTCTGGGAGTTGAAGTCTACAAGTCTTAAAGTTGCCAAGGTTGGAGACCCCTGTTCTATTGGGTAAGTTTTTTCCCCTTTGGGAGCTTTAAAAAAATAGTTAATTGGGGTTTTTTTTAGTTGTTCTTTTTTAGACCTAGCCATTTAAAGTTTAGGAAGTTTTAAATTTAGTTATACAGCGAGTATAGCCCAAACGCTATATTTTAACAGGAAAAGTCGGGGGTCGTCTTATACGCCCAGTCGTCTTATACGCTGGAAAATACGGTAAAATTCAGCATGTGTAGGAACCCAAATTATATTTTCCATCCCTCCATTGCCTTCCCCCAATTCAGGGAAAATACACGAGGGTATCCTTTGTTTTTCTGTACCTGTATTCCACATAGTTCCTTGATTTGTGTTTGAAGTAGCTGTTCATTCATTTGGTTTTGATTTATTCAGTGTTTGCTCGTAGACTTCTACTAGAAACCACAAGGATGAAAAGTGTGTTGCAGGGTCATAGCACAAACCCAGGTTTTCATACTTATGTCCTGACATCAGGCAAGTATGTAAGTTATGTATGCAAGTCATGGAGTCTCTGTCATGATGTCAGAACACTGTATCAGCCCTTCCTTCCCACTGCACACTCCTATAGCTTTGCGTGGATAATGCTTTGCTAGCTACAAACTTTGCCTTTCACTCTTCTTTGGTCTTTCAGCTTTGTAAAGTCTGCTGGAGTTTCTTTCAGAACTAGTGTTTTGAGATTCTGTTTAGTCAATTTTGTAAATAAAGTTTTCCAAAGTGTCCTCTCACATGTTTTGAAGTGGAAATCGATAGGAGGTATATATCCCTGTTGATTCTTGAATCTCTTAAAGCACACTCCCGCCTTTGGGACAACAATAACCTGGATGACTGAAAATCTCCATAGACGTTTCATTTGGAAGATTATTATTTAATTGGGGCATCATGAGCTATTACTTTCGTTATGGTTTTAAATCTCTATATGTCCACTAGAGTCATTGCTGTGAGAATGGACAGTTCTATAAATAGTTTAAGTAAATAAATAATCTCAGACTGAGTAGTTTTAGATAACCAGATAAAAATAGTGACAGAACATAGTGGCATGAGGAATTTTTGGTGATTTGAATTGATATTACAACTACATTTCTATTGCCCTAGTCCAGTGATGGCTAACCTTTTTGCCATCGCTTGCCAGGAGGGGGTGGGGTGGGGAGTGTCATGCGTGCACGTGCCCATGCGCATGCACATGCAAACCCCCCCCCGCTCTTGGCACATGATGGCCTGGTAGGCCTGTTTTTCTTTCTTACCTGGTTCCAAATCCTCTCTATTTATGTGGGAAGGACGAAAACAGCCTTTCTCACTCTCTCGGAGGCCCTCCAAAGGCCTGAAACAGCCCATTTCCCAACTCCCGGTGGGACAGGAAGTGACATTTTTTGCTGTCCCCAGCCTCCAGAGCCTCTCTAGGAGTCTCTAGGACAACATGACCAGACATCCCGCTTTTGGCGAGACAGTCCCGATTTTTAACAATTTGTCCTGCGTCCCACGGCGTTTTAAAAAAGTCCCGATTTTTGGAAAGAATGCACGACAAGCTAGGGAACGGCGGGAGAACAGGAAGGGAATATACGGTTTTGACTCACCCTCACTCTCTATCTCTGTTGGATCGCTGGTCCCCGTTCGCTTACCCAGCCACTCCCAATCTATTGCTGAGTCCCAGCTGATGGCTAGAGGGAAAAAAACTGTTTAAATTCTTGCCGCGGGGCTTCAAAGGGCCGCCCTACAGCTGATCAGTGTTAAAAGAAAACAAATGAGTAGACTGGTGCCTGCAAAAATAGAAAAAACAGCCCCTTTCAGCTTCAGCATAGGTTAATTACCATAAGTTGATTTGATCAGCCTCCCGACTCTCAGCTGATTTGCTCTCAGCTGTTTTGCGGAGGGCTCTGTTGCTAGCTAGCTGCAAAGAGGTAAATTGCTGGAGCGAATGTTTTTTTCCCCTAGCTATGCTGAAAAAGCGAAACTGAAAGTAAAGTAGGGTCTTTGCTGCAACGTGACAAAATGAGGCAGAGAGAGACTTCTTTTTCTTTTTCCTCACCAAAAAAGGTAGGTGCAAAACTGCAAACAATGGGAAATTTAGGGCAAAAGAAGAGGTTCAAGATTTTAAAACACAAAAGGAAAAAAGCTCTATTTAACTAGGGAATTGTAATAATTGAGATACTATTAATTGTATATTGTGTTGAAAGCAGAAATGGTTAAGTTGTGGTTTGGAGGAATATACTCTACTCTAATTTCCCTCCCCTTCCTTCATCCCTCTCTATTGCTGTATCCTTTTATGCATATAGACTACTCAGAGGGCTGAAAAAGTTATTTTTGACTGGTCCTCGCACTTTTGACCAGTCCTCGAACTTACGACTGTCCTCACATTTTACGTTTTTGCCCTATCTTGTCACCATGGTGAAGAGAAGCAGTTGTGAAATGAGTGGCACGGTTGTTAAGAATCCTACAATGGGCATAAATGATGACCAGTCATAAATGCGAAGACCGGTCAAAAGTGCGAGGACCTGTCAGAAATCACTTTTTTCAGCCCTCTGGATAGTCCTTTTGTGCACATGGACTACTCAGAGGGCTGAAAAAGTTATTTTTGACTAGCGCTCCCCCCCCCCCCGGTCAATGGTGTCCCGCTTTACCAATGTTAAAATCTGGTCACCTTACTCTAGGAGCCTCTCTAGGAGTCTCTGGAGGCTGGGGACAGCAAAAAAGTCACTTCCTGTCCCACCAGGAGTTGGGAAATAGGCCCTTTCAGCCTCCGTAGGGCCTCCAAGGGAGTGGGAAAGGCTGTTTTCACCCTTCCCAGATAAATAGGATCTGGAGCCAGGTAAGAAAGAAAAACGGGCCTCCCCCCTCCCTCCGGCCATCCAGAGACAGGAAACAGCCTGTTTTCCTACTTCTGGTGGGCCCAGAAGGCCCAAAAATCAGCTGGCCAGTGCAGGCATGCGCCCCAGAGCTGAGCTAGCATGCCCACTAATATGGCTCCTAATATACCATTAATATACTACAGGTGGCACGCATGCCATAAGTTCGCCATCACGGCCCTAGCCTAATTCTTACTTCAGCCAGATTGCATTACTCTGTGTGATGCTGTTGTGCTCTTAAAAACAATTTGCAAACTGCAGTTGGTCTAGATCCATGATAGCGAACCTATGGCACTCATGCCAGAGGTGGCACGCAAAGCCCTCTCTGCTGACATGCGTGCGGTTGCCCCAGGTCAGATTTCCATGGTGTTTCTTTCGTGAACTTTCCCTGCAAACGACAAAACAGAAGCTCACCAAAAAAAAAAAAAAAATCTTACCTCTTGCTGTGCTGCTGGTGTTGGGATGCCCCACCTCACGCCGGCCAACTGATCTTTTATCTCTACTGAGCATGCACGCATGTCCATGCATGTCCAAGCATTCACATGCACATACACATCTTTCAGTTTGAGCATGCGCACATGCAGTTTGGGCATTCGGTTTCTAAAAGGTTCGCCATCACTGGTCTAGATCGTAGTTACTGGAGTTTTCTGGATCAGAAGATCAGATTGCTCTGCTTAGTCTCTTCTGCTGGCCACACTGTTCATCAAGTTATTTTTGCCATCTTTGAAAGACTTTTTTCTTTGAAGAAATGCAGGTAAGACCTCATCTTAAGACCACAATGGAGGTCACAATTTTGATCATGAGTCATTACAGCTGTAAGTAGAGGGGTCACATGACTGGACTTGATTTTATGATCATTTTTACAACAGTTGTAATTCGATTGACCATGGTTGTGAAACAAATCATGTGATCATTAAGCAAACCATGTGGTGGTTTAGTGATTCCAACAAATCCATTTCCATTCTTCTGGAAAACACACACACAAAAATCCCATTGCAATTTGCAATCATGTGACCATAGAACACTGCAACTGGTCCTAAATGTGAGCCTGTTCCTAGAAATAGCACCAGAAACAGGTTCATGTGACTAGTGGGGTGCAGTAATTGTAATTTCAAGGATGGGCTGTAAGTAGCTTTTTAAAAGTCTGTTGTTATTTCAATCATTAAACAACCAGTCATAAGTTGAGGACTACTTGTTGCATGGCTTGGAGCCAGAGTATCTCAAGAACTGCTTCCTACTGAGGTAGAGAACTCTATTGCATCACTAAAATCAAGCTCCATATTCCCTTGCTCTCTGAAACGCATGAGGGGCAGCGTGCTGTCAATCTGCTAAGATAATGATAAATGGAGAAATGACAGAGAACGTTCGAATTAGGAAGGGTACTAGACAAGGATCTCCTCTATCACCATTATTGTTTATTCTGACTTTAGAAGTACTGAATAGAAATATTAGGTGAGATAAAGAGATAAAGGGAATGAAAATTAAAAAAGAGGAATACAAATTGCAAGCATTTGCGGATGATCTAGTATTCATTTTGGAGGAACTACAAGATACAGGACCAAAATTATTAGCTCAAATAGAGAACTATGGAAAAGTGTCTGGACTGAAAATAAATAAAGAAAAAACAAAAATTTGGGTTAAAAATATTACAGAAAAACAAAAAAGAGAGATAGAAGAGATATTAGACATACAAGTAATGAAAAAAGTTTGACTTCAAGATGTGCAACGATTAAAGAACACAATTATTATAGACTTAAAGAACAGATTGAGAAAGACTTGGAGAAATGGAAGAATCTTCAATTGTCACTCATGGGAAGGATAGCAATCATAAAGATGAATATATTACCAAGATTATTATTTTTATTTCAGACAATACTGATAAAAATTGAAAAGACTTATTTTCACTATTTAAATAAGATAATAAGGAAATTTATATGGCAAGCTAAAAAAGCAAGAATAAGTTTTAAAATGCTTCAGGATATGAGATTACGAGGAGGATTTGGACTCCCGAACTGGGAATTGTATTACCAAGCAGCAACTTTGACATGGTTGAAAGAGTGGATTGAACTAAGAAATACAAAACTATTAACACTGGAAGATCATGATCTACAATTGGGTTGGCCTGCCTTTTATGGTATGGTAGAAATAAGATACATATGTATTTTCATAGGCATTATATAAGAAATGCATTGTTATTGGTATGGGAAAAAGTTAGAGATAAATATTATGTGAAAATACCAATATGGTTATCAACAATGGAAGCCTTAATTCACTCAAACATTTTTAATTTTGGAAATATTGTTAAGATTTAAAGATTTGTTAACAGATAAGGCAGAATTGAAAGGAAAACAAGATCTGGAAGAACAGGGAATTGAAATGGATTGGTATATGTATATGCAAATACAAACTAGATATGAAAAAGATGTTAAACTACAGGGTTTTTACTCAGAGAAGACTGAGCTGGATAAGATACTCATGGGAACAGAGGATAAATTAATTTAAAAATGTTATAATTTTTACTAAATATAGAACTAGAGGAAGAACAAGTAAAAGAAACAATGATAGCCTGGGCAAAAATTTTTGGATATTCAATTGAATTGGATAAATGGCAACAATTATGGGAAAGAAATTATAAATTAACAATGTCTACTGCATACAAGGAAAATCAATATAAAATGTTTTATAGATGGCATATTCCCCCAGAGAAACTGGCAAAAATGTTTAAAGATAAATCAGCTAAGTGTTGGAAATGCCACCAGTTACCAGGTTCATATTACCACATGTGGTAGACATGCCTGGAAGCAAAAAGCTACTGGAATAAAATTAAGTTATGGGTGGAGGAAATGATACAACAACGTATAGACTTAAAATCAGAACTATTCCTATTGGGTATCTTACCAGAGAAAATTAGTAAGGATAATATGTATTTGATTGTAAGTGTAATAACAGCAGCAAGGATTGTTTATGCACAAAATTGGAAAGCAGAGAATATACTATTCGAGGGAGAAGTAATTTAAAAAAAAATAGATTGTGCAGAAATGAATAGATTAACTATGATGATAAAGGAAAGAGAAGACTCAGAATATTTTAAGATATGGAATAAATTTTACTATTGGTTAGAAAAGAGATATAAATAAGTTTTAAAAGAGATTGAGGAAAAAATAATTGTTGTAATTAGAATATACTACTAATGGAAAACCTTTGTAATGGACTTGGCGAGATTGAAGATAGAAGAGATAGAGAAGAGAAGAAATTTTTGAAGAACACCGAAATGTCACATGGAAGAAATGAATGATGTACTAAATGTTTGTTTGTCTTAAAAATTTTTTTAAAAACTTTATTAAAAAAAGGGGGGGCAGCGTGCTGGTTTCTTTGGTACCCATCATGTAGAATTCCCCCAGAAGAGTTTCCTGGTTGTGTTATTTTAAAGCTAGTATGAATTGAAAATTTGAAATGCAATATTTTCACTTGACTAAATGTGATATGGGAATAATAATAATATGAATTTTCTAGCACTGATAAGTATTAAAGTGGTGACCTCATTAAAATTATTTGATTTAATCAGGATATATATTTGCATTTTCATAGGAGGGAGGAGGAAGAATAGCTGTCAGTCATTCATACCAGCCTATGAGTCTAGGTTGTCTGGATGTAGCTGATGAAAAAGTTTTACTGATGCCACCATCTGCTCTTGAATGGAGAGGTGCCATCTGGAACTTGGATGGGCCAGAAAAGGAAATCCTCTTTTCGCAGGAATAAGCTTTCAAATAAATGATTTCAGGATTTCTCCTTTTGGAGCACATGGTGCTGGATTGCATACTGAATATTGAAGTAATCAAGACAAAAAAAGGATGCTTATTTTAACAATGGCAATAAAGTTAGGAATTGAGAAAATTCTAATTGTCCTGCATTACATAAAGCTGTGATTTGCAGATCAAAGCTAGCCTTCAGTAATCTCTAAACATTCTGAGCCAATGGACAAAGAGATGTACTATTTATTTATTTAAAAGATTTATATGGCTGCCCATCTTAACTCTGGGTGGCTCACAACAACCATTTAACCAATAAATAAAATAATTATAAAAACAATACAATTAACAGAAACTCTGCACCATAATCATCGCTCTTGGGATGCCTCATTGTAGGCTTGCCTACCCTCCTTCCATACTTTCTATCCACACAATCCCAGCACTCCAATAAAAAGCCAAGTCTTAATGGTCTTCTGAAACACTAGAAACCTAGAAAGCCTGTCCAATCATTGGTGGGAGGATATTCCACAAGGTAAGAGCAGCCACTTCTGCGGCGCAGCTACGTGGCAAGATTTCAGGGAAGGGGACAGGTGAAATTTCTAAGGAATAGACAGCCCCATAAATAACTCCATGAAGATGAAGAAAATTGGAGCTTATACAGAACTATTCAGACTTGAGTGAGCATCTCTAAACAGAAATAAATGAACACAAATGAACACAACTAAATGAACATCCATTATTGAATTTCCTGGTTCTAGTTCTCCCAAGGTTTTCTGAGGCTTCTGCCTGAATTCCTAAGCCTGGTCACATGAAATCTGTTTTCTTTAGTTCCTTTAGGACGAGGGTCCCCAAGCCCCGGGTCCATGGCCCAGTGCTGGTCTGCAGCCCCATTCAGAACCAGGCTGTAGAGGTAATGGGCGCTCATGTCCAAAGCTGCATTTGTGAAAGCAGTGTATGCGTGGGGGGGGGGGGAACCTCTCCTCCCTCACCCACCTTGCTGCTGCCATTGCTACTCTGCCAACTGGAAAGGTTGGAGACCACTGCTTTAGGGGTCAACCAAAATTCCCCAAAACAAAGAAATTTCCTCCTTCCTTTGGTCCTGAATTGCATTCTTAGACCAGGGGTCAGCAACCTTAACACTCAAAGAGCCACAAAGGTCCTAACCGGAAGCCTACCGCTCAATTCTGGAGCTGATTGGAAGTCCAGTTCCCCCAGCAGAGTCTCTTCCTAGCACAGCATCCTTTTTCCTCTATCTGTCCTAATTTAAAAGCCCCATCAATTGTGGAGCCGGCTGGTGACAGGAGCCACAGCAGAGGAATGAAAGAGCCACATGTGGCTCCAGAGCCGCGGGTTGCTGACCCCTGCCTTTAGACTCTTACTAGAAAAGTTGATGAACATTCCTTAATCTATTATAATATTATATTTTTTAAAGAATAAGTTTTGATGGGGATATATGCATACAAATACCTAAGCAATCAGAAGATAGTATCTGCTATTTGCGGTGTTTACAACAGTAGTAGTTAATGTTTCTAATATCCAGTAGATTTAAAATAGACTTAACTATAATTTATTTGTAACTATTATTTTTTGCTCTCCCTACTTACTGTATCTACTAAATCATTTCTGTTGGAATTCTTGGATTTCAATTAAATAACTAGAAATATTTCTTTTCTAGTTCTTTCTTTTAAAGTGGTCATTGGAGAATTTGCACTAATATCAGCTTGCTCTTTATATAATAATTCATTAGATCACTAATATACTGATGCCAAATTCCAGAGCTCTGACACAAAGACTCTTAAGAAAAATGGCATTTGCTAAATTCTTATGTAAACCCTTTGATGCTCAGCTGTTTTAGATCACTGTGGTATTTGTTTAAATTTCTTCCACAATAATTTTGAGAACTATGCCATGGATAAAATAATAAAGATTCCTTTAAGTTGAGCTCAGCTCTGGGTAACTATAAGGTCCTCTAAACTGGTAGTTTTCTTGCCAGTAAGATAGATGTAGTTTGCCATTTTCCTAGAATCCTCCTCGCAGGATGATTTTTCAATTTCAAAACTCTAACCTATAGCCCTAAGATTTTCTAAGTATCTCTTGCCCACAAGTCATGCTTAGTTCTTTTCTTTTTCTTTTTCTTGTTTTCAGAATACAATACTGAAAATTTTTGTGGACATGGATTTAAATCCCTCTCTGATCTGTATTCCACATGTGCAGATAATCCTAATTCATTCTCTATGTTATTTACTTATTCATATATTTTATTCAATTTTATTTTATTTGTATAGTCATCCACTTTATATTTGTGACTCTCGGTGGTCCAGATGATTAAAACAATCAAATAATACAACCAATAAACAAAACACAAAAATCAATTAAAAAAAATAACTAGCCTTTAAAATCAATGTAAAAGCCCACTAAAAACCAAAACTAAAACCAGAAAAGATAAAAACCAGGCAAGTGCAAATCATGGATCAATCAGCACAGACATCTAGCAGACTTCAAACGACAGCTAGATCCCAAACACATTGGTGCAACCCAGTGGTGGGTTTCAAAATTTCTTACTACCAGTTCTGTGGGTGTGGCTTGGTGGGCATGGTATGGCATGGCTTGGTGGACGTGGCAGGGGAAGGATACTGTAAAATCTTCATTCCCACCCCACTCCAGGGGAAGGTTACTGCAAAATGCCCATTTCCTCCTGATCAGTTGGGATTCGGGAGGCAGAGAATAGATGGGGGCGGGGCCAGTCAGAATTTTTACTACTGGTTCTCTGAACTACTCAAAATTTCCGCTACCGTTTCTCCAGAACTGATCAGAACCTGCTGAAACCCACCTCTGGTGCAACCGTGTTTTCAGAACCTGTTAAGAGGACAAGCAGGCTTGGGCCCAATATAACCTTAGAGGAGATTAAGTTCTGGTTCACTGCAGCAGAAAAGGCCCTTCTCATGGGCCCCATCGAATAACCCTCCTTAATAGATGGGAAACTGTAACATGCTTGTTCTGCTGGACCTGATGTATAAGTAGATGTAACTGGGAAATGTGGTCCCTGAAATAACTCAGCCCCATGGCCTGTAGCAGTGGTGGGTTCCTCCCGGTTCGGCCTGGTTCTTCTGAGCCGGTAGCAGTGACAATATGACATCACCAAACCGGTTCTGCCCCCCCCACCCCGCCCCCCGCGTTATTCTTACCTTTTATTTGGCCCCACTCCCAATCTATTGCTGCCTCCTGAGTCCCAGCTGATGGCTAGAGGGAAAAAATCTGTTTAAACTCTTGCTGCAGGGGTTCAAAGGGCCGTCCTACAGCTGATCAGTGTTAAAAGAAAACAAATGAGTAGACCAGTGCCTGCAAAAATACATGAGTAGATCAGTGCCTGCAAAAATAAATGGGTAGATTGGTACAGCTCTGCAAGTAGTTAAAAGCCTGGTAGACCAGTACCTCTGCTAAATCCTAAATAATTGCCACATGACCATCAAGCCACACCCATAAAATAAGCCACACCCACAGAACCGGTAGTAAAAAAATTTAGAACCCACCCCTGGCCTGTAGGGCTTCATAGGTTATTACTAGTGTCTTGAATTGGATCCAGAAACAAACTGGCCACTAATACAGCTCATAGAGCAGAGGTTTAATGTTCGTTGAATAAAAGCCTGGATAGCTCTGCAGACAAAGGCACTGTAATTTAACACCAGCTTTCTGCAATTAAAGTAAGTTCGAATCTTGCCAGGCTCAAGGTTGACTCAGCCTTCCATCCTTTCTAAGGTAGGTAAATTGAGGACCCAGTTTGTGGGGGCAATAAGATGACTTTGTATAAAATATACAAAAGTATGAAGGCTATTGCTTAACGCACTGTAAGCCACACTGAGTCTCCGGAGAAGGGCGGCATATAAATCAAATTTTTTTTTTTAAAAAAAAAAAGCACACACAGCTGTTTGTGCAACTGCATTTTGCATCAGTTGAAGCTTCTGGATACTCTTTTAAGGGCATCTCATGTAGACTGTGTTAGAATAATCTACTGGGGAGGTGACCAGGGCATTAGTGACAGAGTACAGCATCCCAGTCCAGGAAAGGCAACTAGCACACAGCACAAAGCTGTGCAAAGGCCCTCTCAGCCCGAAATAGGAGCTGTGAGTCTAGATTGGGCACAGGGTCAACCCTATCCAGCTCCACAGATAGCATAGGTAGTCCTTGACTTATAATGACAATTGATATCAGAATTTCTATCGCTAAGCAATGTGGCCATTAAGTGAGATATATCCAATTTTACAACCTTTTGGTGTATTGTAATATTGGTGTAATGTTGACTTTTGCTGTGCCTTTAAACAAATCTAGTTGTGCCCCCCCCCCCTTTATTTTGCTTGTGGGAAGCCCTCTGGGAAAGTTGCAAATGACAATCACGGGATTGCTGCAACTGTTGCAAATGCATGCCTGAATTCGAATTGTATTGATTTTGATCATATGATTATCAAGAAGTTTGGTTAGTTTTTGTCAAGGTCAGTGTAGTTTTAATGTTGAATTATAATAAGGTTTGAGACAGAAGATAGCAAACTGCAATAGAGCTGGTTGAATGTTGACTTCTTGATGCTGGATATTTTATTTTATTTTATTTTATTTTATTTTATTTTATTTTATTTTATTTTATTTTATTTTATTTTATTTTATTTTATTTTATTTTATTTTATTGGTTAAAAAGTAGTGCTTTAAAAGGAGGCAGCAGTGAAAGATCAGAAATCGGTGATTTTTTTTTCAGATATGAACTGATATTTCATCCAATTTCTGTTATTTCTATGGTTAATGTGGAATGCTCACCCCATTGTTGCCTATTCAGATGAGAAAACAAAGTAGCAATTATGATGAAAGGTACTTATTTTGTGGCACCTGAGAACCCCAATACAAAGATCTGTGTAAGTTATTTTTATTTCATTTATTTATTTATTAAATTTGTTTCCCGCCCATCTCACTGCAATTTCAAATTCAGACCTGTATAGGCAAAGCTATGAAGACAGACCTGGGAATTAATTAGCTTTTTTTTTCTTTAATTGAAAGTTGAGTTTCTTAGTTGTACCGTACAGTTATGTCAGATAAGCTGCAGAATCACACCAAATTACTTACCCATTAAGCCTGATTCTGTCTTTCAGCTAGAAGCACATGACTCAATCTTGAAACAAAAATATTTCCAATTTCTGACTATTTATGCTTTCCTGACAGTGGCAGTATTTGGTGGCAATGAATTTACTGAGTGTTTTAAAAAAACACTGGTAAATGCACAAGGCTGCTTGACAACACCACATGTTCTGCAGACCTGCTGTAATATTGTCATTGCTTAACAGTAGGTTACTGAATTATGCCTAGGGAAGGTTGTCTCTGTCGCTTCCGATTACTTCAGCCTTCCTGCTTATTTTTGCAAATCTTGTCTAATTCAGTTCGTTAAACTTGAAGATTCACCGTATGACATCTATGTCACAGGATAACATATGTCTGTGCATTATTTTCATAAGTATGCACATTTCTATGAACCTTTCCCAGTATATTTTTTTTAAAGCCTTGCAAAATTCAGACAAATAAGACTTCAAATGATTCATTGAGTGTCCTGTGTTCAGTCCATATATGTTCTTGAAAATGTTCAAAGATTCAAAGAAAGGTTCTTGCAGGTTTTCAAATTCCACCCCAAAATTGCAGAGTAGTTTGAAGAGCATATAGGTGTAGCTCTTCTACATTAGCCTTTGATTATGTAGCCTGTTGATAAAAAGCTAAACTGGTTGGCTGATTTGGGCTAAAAACTCAGGGGCATTTTTCATTGGGAATGTTCCTGTGAACTCGACTCATGTTTTGTTGCGTGGAAAGGATCAGAAGGGCATCTACAGTAAGTACCATAACCCCTATTAATTATTTATTTATTTATTTATTTATTTATTTATTTATTTATTTATTTATTTATTATTCGAATTTCTATACCGCCCTTCTCCTTTCGGACTCAGGGCGGTGAACAGCCAAAATAAAAACATTTATACATAAATACGATTAAAAATAGATTAAAAATAATTAAATTTGGCCCATAGTTTAAAATTTATCAATTTAAAATCCATATCAAAATTTAAAACCAACCATAAAATCATAAAATCAAGAGAGACCGGCTAACTGAAAGAGATGAGTTTTTAGGGCCCGACGAAAGGTCCGGAGGTCGGAGATCACTCGTATCTCTGGGGGTAGATTGTTCCAAAGGGTAGGTGCCACCACAGAGAAGGCTCTCCTCCTGGGGGTCGCCAGCCGGCATTGTCTAGCCGACGGCACCCTGAGGAGGCCCTCTCTGTGGGAGCGAACTGGCCGGTGGGAGGCTATTGGTGGCAGAAGGCGGTCCTGTAAGTACCCTGGCCCTAAGCCATGGAGCGCTTTAAAGGTGATCACCAACACCTTGAAGCGCACCCGGAAGTCCACCGGAAGCCAATGCAGCTCGCGCAGGAGAGGAGTCACATGGGAGCGCCCCGTCGCTCCCATAATCCCCCGCGCGGCCGCATTCTGCACCAGTTGGAGCCTCCGGGTGTACCCCAAGGGGAGCCCCATGTAGAGAGCGTTACAATAGTCCAGACGAGAAGTGACGAGTGCTTGAGTGACTGTGCGTAGGGAGTCCCGATCCAGAAAGGGGCGCAACTGGCGTATCAGGCGAACCTGATAAAAAGCCCCCCTGGCCACGGCCGTCATATGCCCTTCTAAGGACAGCCGTGCATCCAGGAGGACGCCCAAGTTGCGGGCCCTTTCCGTGGGGGCCAATGATTCACCCCCAATAACCAGCGATAGCGTCATTACATGCCTCGGTTATGCTGCTGTTTCAATGTGCATGCATAGGGCCCTGTGTGCATACTAAAAGAATGGTGCACTAACTCGTGGGGGCTCTATGCATTGAGAAATGTGTTTGTTGTTCTGCTTACCTGTTGTTATAGAGAAGATGCTATTAAAGGAACAGAGTTTCTCTGTATAATACTGAGATTATACAAGTGAGGCTCTTCTATGGAAACTGTTCTTTGATACATGACAACTCTTCCTCTGCACGATTGCTTTTCTATTCTATTATTATTAATTTTATATTTATAAATGAAAAAAATAGGACATTGGTACCCCCTGAAGCAGAATCTCTACTTTGATAGGAAAGTTTGCCATTTTAAGTGAAGTGGTATAAAGATCTTTCAACCAGGGTGTAAAGTTTTAAGAGGCAGATCTAATTCAGTTCAAACACGGTCCTAAACTGGGTCCAGTCCACCTCTGTGGATTAAGGAAAGATCTATTTGAGGGAGTCTACTAAACCAAAGAGAAATAATGAATGTGATGGCAAAGCATGTCCAGTTGGAGCTGTTCACTTCTCAACAAAGACACTTTAAATATCCAGTGGAGCACCACCTTAATTGTCATCTTTTAGAGAACTTGTTTTTATTTAAAATTATCTCTTCAAATCATGTGTGAAGGCTCCGTCCCCTGGCTGGTCAAGCTAACCTAGTGAACAGTTAACTATACTGTATAGGGCTGTGGTGGCGAACCTATGGCACGTGTGCCACAGGTGGCACACAGAGCCCTCTCTGCGGGCACGTGAGCCATCGCCCAGCTCAGCTCTGCCATGCATGCGTGTGCGCCTCCCGCCGGCCAGCTGGTTTTTGGGTCTCTGTTGCGCATGCATGGGGGAGTCATGTGCGCATGCACATGGGTTAAACGTTCATGTGGGGGTCATGCATGCACACGCAGGGTTGGGGCCCACGCAGGGTGGTCATGCGTGCATGTGTGGGCATGAGACACACAAGGGGGGGTCGTGCACGCATGCGTGGGGTGCAGGATGCACGGGGGGTGTCGCACACAGTTTCGGCACTCGGCCCCAAAAAGGTTAGCCATCATTGGTATAGTGCGATACTAATGCAATATCGGGTTTTCAATTCAATTGTATAGAATGTGAAGGATGTGTATTTGTGTTTTATTTTTATAGTTATAATGTACACTGAAGATGGCATTTAATTTCATTGTACAAGGTGCAATGACAATAAAGTAAAGTTAACTTAACTTAGGCTGCACAAAGGACTGATGGATCAGCTTAAAGGACTGCTCTGTGCTGAGTTTTCTCAAAGCCCCCTCTGTGTGCCAGGAACCGGGAGGGGCAGAGAAGGGAACCACCAGGCGTTGCTGCTGCTGCTGCTGCTGCTGCTGCTTTTAAAGCACATATCAGATTAGTTCTTGAGAGTCCTAAGGTTTGCCTGGGTGTTTGGACAGGTGGCTCTCCTCCCTCCCTGCCCCCAGGTTATCCTTGGTTTTCTTGGGAAGTGGAGGAGGGAAGGTCCAGTAATCCTCAGTGATGTGGTAGGAGGATGGTGCACAGCAGCTGAAGGATCCTGCTGTTCTCTATGGGATTAAGGAATTTTATCAGAGAAGCTATTGTTTGTGTGCCTGGCTCGGAAACTGGGTTAACACTTTCTCTGCTGCATCCAAAGCCCAGTGCAGGATAGAGGAGATGGGAAAACTCTTGCTGTAACGGTTTTTCTTTTATAAACTTTTTTTTAAAAAACAAAGGTTGCTGATTTCAAACCATCATAGAAATTAAGCTAGTGAGATGTACATTTAGTGTATAGCAGGGGTGAAACTCAAGGCCTGCTTGGTGCTTAGATCTGGCCTGTGGGGCCGCCCTGGAACAGCAAAGAATTGGCCCGCAGTGCCTCTGCTGTGTGTGGCCCTCCCAAACTCTGTTTTCAGCCATGACATCCTCCTGAAGCCCTCTGCCAGTGGAAACAGAGCTTAGGGGGGCCGCACACGTTCCTCTCAAGCTCCGTTTTCACTGGCAAAGGGTTGCAGGACGCCACTGTGGGCCAAAATGGAGCTCAGGAGCCCGTTTTTGCTGGCAGAGCGCTCGGGCCACCACAGGCACCCCTGACACAAAGTGATGTCAAGATGGCCATGCCCACCGTGGCCACGCCCACCCCAGCCCCCCGAGGGTCAAACACAACCCTGATGCGGCCCTCAATGAAATGGATTTTAACACCCCTGGTGTATAGTATAAAGGTGAGTAGATATAAGTTTTCTGGAGTATACTTAGTGTCTTTCCTAAAAGTCCGCTCGAATCTAGTGCAAAAGTCCAAGGCCTAATTCCCACAGTGTGCCAGGCTATGATGTAGTTCAGGGATGTCCAACTGGCAGCCCATGGACCGGATGCGCCACGCATAGGCCACGCCCACCCCAGCTCCACAAAGGGAGAAAACATCACGATACGTCACGTGATAGCAACGTGACATGGCGAGTTTGACACCCACGATGTAGTTCATTTAGCTTTGGCATAATGTGTTGTGTAAGTACAGGGAATTGTGGTTCATTCAATAAAGTTAAACAAACCCTAGTTTATCCCAGGGTTAAATACACACAACAGAACAATCCAGCCCTATCTTTGTTCACTACAATCATGACATTTTGAATCACTGCTGCTACTATTAAAACATTGGGAAGGCACGTTTCCTTCTAATCATCTGAAATTGCCCAATGATCAGTAGTCTCTTATTTAACCATGATTAACCAAGTGCTGATATTAATAAAAGATGATAGGTCAGCGTAGATATACTGGAATAAATTTATATAATATTATGCAAATAAGATATGCTTAGACTTCAACAGTTTCTGATCTTATAACCAGTGTGCCTGTAAGTAAAGAGCCAGTTTGGTCTAGTGCTTAAGGCATCAGGCTAGAAAGCAGAAGACCTGAGTTCTAATCCTGCCTTAGCCATGAAAGCCAGTGGGGTGATTTGGGGCCAGTCATTCTCTCCCAGTCCAGTCCACTTCACGTCACAGGGTTGTTGTGGGGAAAATAGAAGGAGGAAGGTGTGTTAGATATGTTCGCCACCTTATTTCTAAAAATAATACAGGCGGGATATAAAAATCAAGTAAACAAAAATAAATTCATCCTTGAAGGTATATAGGAGAGGCTATAAATCTAACCAACAAAATGGACCACCCTGCTTTTAGACATGATCAGAGTCAAACCCAGCTCCTCTGTTTGCCTAATCCCATCATACCCAAATTGACCTTCCCTGCCCAAGTCGAAGCCCTCATCCCATCCCATCTAGACCATAGAAAAAGGCCTCCTCACCCACTCCTTGTAAGGGCAATCCTTACAAGGGACCTATAACCCCAAGAATCCCCAAAGCTCCATCCTTCATCAGCTGATGACCTTAACATTTCACCTCCTTCCCAAGGGGCTTCCCCAGTTCTGCTGCCCTCTTGAAGGACCCATTTTGTCTAACAATAGAGCTAAATTTATTCATCCATCCATCCATCCATCCATCCATCCATCCATCCATCCATCCATTCATTCAATTTGCCGCCCATCTCATATCCAACACCTCTGGGCTGCTTACAACATAAAAACATTGAAAAACATTAAAACCAACAATTGTTAGGGGAAAAAAAACAGCAGATAAAAACATTAACAGATATAAATCATCGACACAACATGGCAAAGAAGGGAGCTGAATGCATGGGGGAGGGAGGTGGGGTTCAATTTTAGACAGTTAACCATCTCCAGGTACATTGACAAGGACCCGTGTAGCTTCACCAAACTGGCTAGCCCAGGAGTCAGCAACCTTAAACACTCAAAGAGCCATTTGGATCCATTTCCCACAGAAAAGAAAACACCGGGAGCCCCAAACCCTTTCTGTGCCTGACTATTTTCTGAGCGGCCACAGAACTAGCATATGTAGTTGAATTAAATGTTCTGTTTTCTTCTGAAACTTTTTTTTTTTTTTTTTTGGATTTAACCATGGTTGGCCTACCGGGTGTCGAAAAGCCTAATAAATCGTGTGCCAGTGGGTATCACACATTGGCAGTTGTGATGCATATTTTGAGTGACAGGGAGCTGCAGCAGAGGGATGAAAGAGCCACATGTGGCTCCAGAGCCACGGGTTGCTGATCCCTGGGCTAGCCAGATCCCTTGGGTTTCTTGCCTTCTAGCCGTTAACTTCTATAAAAGTCTTTGCATTTGTTCAGAATCCCTCTTTCGTATAAAGGCAGCACCCATGGTCACAGTAGCATGATTCTTCTCAGTGTTGTTCTCCTTCTTCAGATTGAATTCATGACAAAGTAAACGGGGGTGGGGGAGGGGGCTGTCATGGGTAAGTACATTGTTGGTGATAAAGCAAGCTTCCTTTTCTCACCATCATGGCCACAAAATAAACTGTAAAACAGTTTCTCCGCTGTGTTGAGTTATAGTCACCATATATTTTTTATCATTCGTGCTGGTTGTTGATTCTTCTTATTTCATTGCCTTTTGCTCCTTCTCAATTTCAGGACATTGGAGAATTGTCATATTAATGATCCAAGTCATCATTTCATTAAAGGTATTGATTTAGTCCTTGATTTACAACCATTCATTTAGTGATTGTTCAAAGGTACAGCGGCACTAAAAATGACTTATGACTGTTTTTCACACTTTTTTTTCACATGGCCATTGCAGCATCCGTGTAGTCAGGTGATCAAAATTTGGACGCTTGGCAACTGACATGTACTTATGACAGTTGCAGTGTCCCGGGGTTATGTGATCACCTTTTGCAACTTTTCTGACAAGCAGTCAATGGGGAAGCCAGATTCACTTAACAATTATGTTATTAATTTAACAGCTGCAGTGATTCACTTAACAACTGTGGCAAGAAATGTGGTATAATGGGGTAAAACAACACAAATTCCACCATTCTTGCATATGAAACTTTGTCCCATTGTTGCATTTGTTACCAACAGTTCCAGGGGCAAACGTATATTTGGTAACTGTCTTATATTTGCATTATTTATAAATATGGAAGCAAAACATAGTGGAGGCAAATATATTCCAATAAATAGACAGCAAACAGCTGATACTATATTCGTTTCCCAAAGACAACAGCTGCATTCCAAGAATGCATCATCCAAGTAACAGCTGTTTCTGTGTCTCCCAGTTCAAACTTCTGGCAACTGCAAACTGTTTCTCTGACCCCTCCTTTCTGCGAAAGGGATGATTCTTCTTCTAACCACATTCCAAAAACTGGAGATCATTAGATACCAGAAAAAAACACATTCACTCTCATTGATGAAATAAGTCAGGCTGGATTCACTCACATATTGCACTAAGCTCTATTTTTTTTAAAAAAAAAAAAAATTGAATGAATCATAGTTCAGTGGATTCATCATAAGATACTGAGCTGTAAATCAAAGAAATTGCATTATGTCCTAGTGAAATGTATGAACTCAGTCACAGGCTTCAGCAAACCATCTGTTTAGTGAAGGAGGATCCTCTTCCAGCTAATGTTACTGTATTAGCATCCTTGATGCATTACGTAAACTAGAATTTCTAACGATTTTGGTTTACACTGAACACATCTGCATGCTGATGGGTGTTGCTTCTTTTTGGTTCCTCTTACTAACAGAGCCAACAAATATGTGTGCCCTCTAGAAACAAGGACTTCAAATTGTCATCACATGTGTGTTGTCATAGATTTGCCAAGCCCTAGCACTGCTTTTACAATCCTGATACTATTTTGATATCGTAATGGTTTAATGCTTTAGCACAGGGTGTCCAACCGTGGTAACTTCAAGACGTGGATTTCAACTCCCAGAATTCCCCACCCAACAAGGGGAATTGCTGAGAGTTGGCTAGGGAATTCTGGGAGTTGAGGCCCTGAAGTCTTTAAATTGCCAAGATTGGATCCACCCACCCACCCCCTGGTTTAGCAGAAGTTAAAATAGTTTAGGAATGCAGAATATTCCCAACATGGATTTGAATTGAAGTTGTCCCTGGGGGGAAGTCTACATTGATGGGCTTGCCAAGATTGGAGAGGTACAGCAGCAATGTATCATTCCTATAGGTGGAGTTTGAGGTTATTCCTTTTTTTTTAATGATAAAGCCTTTTCAAATGTGCTGTTAAGAAAAATTCAATTGAACAGAATCAGGGCAATGTGCTAAGATCCACCACCACCACCAAAAAAGAAAAGAAAAGAAAACAAAGAGAGAGGGAGATCATTAGGGATTATGGAATGCCTACTGCAAGTTTAGGTTGAAAAGTTTTAGATTCTTGTGGATTCCTTAACTAGGGTACAAGCTTGGAAGCTACATTCATATATCCATAGTTGTAATGCTTTGTATTTCTATAGAAGAGTAACTGCTGTCTGTTTAATTAGATGTATAAGGCATGAATACATGAGGTGTTTATAGTCACACACATTACCATCAGTCACACACATTATTTTGCTTCTAGCTGTTTCATACAGCCTCTGAAACAAGAAAATCTATTAGGCATTGATGCCAGTGTGATGTTCATACAATTTGTCTATGAAGGTGGTCATGCCTGATTTTTTCAGGGAAATAATGTTGATTGACCTTGCTGTCCAATGCCCCATACAGAGAAGGTTGCTAGCTGCAAGATCCTTTTCATTGGAGATGCTGAGGATTTAACCTGCAGATCTTTTTTCTATATAGGTCATAGGTTCTAAGGCTCAATTTTGTTGATGCAGTGCAGATACTATTGAGTCTCAGACTGAGGCTGAGTCAACAGCCTCTTGGTTCAGGTTACAGCAGTTATAGCATTAGCATTTAGGCTTATACACTGCCCCATAGCACTTTACAGGATTCTCTGGGCGGTTTACAATGTAGAAGGATTGTTTTCATATTGGCCCCAACAATCTCATTTTACCGACTTCGGAAGAATGGAAGGCTGAGTCAACCTTGAGTCCAGTTAGGATCAAACTCCAAACTATGGGCAGAGTTTGCCTGAAATACTGCACTTTAACCACTGTATCACCAGTGGTTTTTTCTCAAGTGCAACATTTTCATCCTCAAGAGACACACATTCTTGGGAATGAAGGAAGTTATTTCATACCATGTCAGAAAATTATTCTATTTAACAAAAGATCTCCAGTGAGAAGACTTTTCCTTGGATTATAGATATGACTATTCAGTGGATTTGCCCACTAGATTCAGAATAGCAGCCTTGATGTACTCACCAGGGTTTCAGGAAGACGTTCTTTCCAGCTATCCCTAAAGATCCCTTTAGTAAAAACAGATCATGCACCAAACCTGTGGGATGCATGTAAAAAAGGAATTGATGTGACTTCACTGTCTGAAGAAAGAACAATGTATAGACGACAGCATACTAAATCGCTGCACTCATCATAAAGCCTGCTTTTTTGTAAAGGGCTTCGGTTGTACAGGAAAATGCCCTGTTACTTTGGAGGATTACGGAATAAGGTTGCCCTTGAGAATGTAGACATTGGCCACAGTCCAGCAAAATTACACTGTATAATTTTAAGATCTTTGCTGCATGGATATTTGTGTTTTAAAGCTATCACAAATTATTTAATTAGTCTGTGCATAACTAAATCTAAGAAAAGTAGTTATTGCAGCAGTTTATACAGTCTATAAAAAAATAAGTAAACAATGCAGGACCAATTAATGTTGGCATTAGGAAAAATTGTAAATTATCATGTATTCCATTTGTGTATGTTAAAGGGTGGATGAAATCTTGAAAACCTAGACAAGAGAATATATTCTCCCAGTTGGAAAATAGCTTAATGCAATTTTGAATAAATTAGAGCAGTGTTTCTCAACCTTAGCAAGTTTTAAGATGTGTGGACTCCCAGAATTCCCCAGCCAGTTTTGCTTCTGGAAGTTGAAGTCTACATTTAAAGTTGCTAAGCTTGAGAAACAGTGAATTAGAGTCTGACTCAGGGGTAAAGGAAAGAATGTGTTCCTTGTACAAAGAAGTTATACGCTACAAAAGTATCTTTGCAAAATATGTAATTGTGAGTTTCTTGAAATTGTAATTCAGCTTCTTGGAGAACTTGGTGTGCACAAACCGTGCCTTTTGCAATGTAACTGTCAATTTTTGCAAGGTTCTGCAAAATGAACTCAGTGTTCTGCCCAAGAAAGATAAATTATGATTAGTGCTTTAGAAATGAATGATCTGTAAGATGGATGAGGCCACCAAACGAACTGGGTTACTGGAACATTTGGATAAACTCGCACAATAGCATATAATGTAATGTGACATAGTGTGACATTGTTTTCTTGTCCTTTTTTGTGTTGTGGTAGACTGGAAGCAACATAAGGATATTAACAGAAGTCCCATTGGGCTACCATATGACGTGAATGAGCTGTGTTCTATTGGGTGGCTTACCAAACAGAGCCGTGATGGCACAGTGGTTAGAATGAAGTAATGCAAGCTAATTCATTGCTCACTCCAGGAGTTTGATTCTGAACAATTCCAAGTTGACTCAGCCTTCTATCTTTCCGAGGTCAATAAAATGAGGAGCCAGATTGTTGGGGGCAATATGCTGACTCTGTAAAACCGCTTAGAGAGAGCTGTAAAACACTGCGAAGTGGTATATACATCTAAATGCTATTGCGATTACAATAGTGCAGAATAGTTTTAGGATTTGCTGTTGGGCTGTTCAAGTTGCTCTTCACAACTTCTTCTAAAAGTATTCCTCCAGTTGCACAGAGGATATAGAGAATATCTGGGAAAATCTCAGACCACACTTTATCCTTTAAATTATCTATCTTTCAAGCTTCTTGAATTAAGATTTTGTCCCATGGAATAACTGTTTCAATGTAGAAAATTAAAATTAATAGTGTATGTGTATTAGCAGGGTATGACTTGGAGAAGATTAATGTAAGGAATAGATTCAATGTACTTAACTTATGGGGAAGAGAACTTGAGGAGCTAAAGGAAAACTGAAATGGAAAAAAATATATCCCCCAAATCAAGTGGCTATTGGAACAAGCTAACATGATAGCCAGAGAAAGAAGAAAAATGAAAGTCTTGGGCAGCAAGGAGGATGGAGTGTCTGAACACAAATTTCAAATATCACACAAGAAAAGACAAGGCAAGTTATTTTAATCAAGACTGTTAGCAGGTAGAAGCATATAACAGAAAAGAAAGGTACTATTTGGAAAAACTGCAGGAAGATAAATATCTACAATAGATATACCCAAGAATAAATATGGAAACAATCTTATAAAGGCAAATGAGTTTAAAATAAGATGTAAGGCTCTTTTAAAATCCTTTACAGAGAGAGGATTTTTATGTAAAGAGAAAAGTGAAATACAACAAGCAACAGATCAAACAGGATAGCACAAATGCAGATTAAAATTACAGAAGAAAAGACAGATGAAGTGTTAACAGCTATATGTCAACAAATACAGAATATGATTGTGTGGCCTAAAGACAGGGTGTTTGTTGAGCATACTGTACATATAATAAGGAAAGAAGATGGAAGAGAATATACTAATTACTGCACCATCTATTCTAGCTAAGTTTTTTCTTAATATCGTAACAAAGAAAAGGAGAAACAAATGCCAGATGAATAGCTACAGGTTTCAGAAAAGCCATAGGAACATGAGATCAAATAAATAATGAGGATAATAATGAAAGCAAGACAATATAAGATGTACTTTTATTTTAGTTATATCATTGGACTTTAACTGTATACCTCATCCCAGAATGTGGGATCAAAGAGATTACTGGAATGTCCATGGAAGAGCTATAAATTATTAAGATTGTGATGGCCAGCTTAGTATGTCCATACTGTCAATAGAACCTGTCTTGACAACACAAAGACAATTCATCCCACAAAATGCATTTGTACATTTTTCCTCCGATAATTTACATTATTTTCAAAATGCATAAATCAGCAGCAATGGTATTATGAAGATCATTTGTACTAGATAATATTCTTCAATTTGTTATCCTTTTCATCTCTATAGCCCAGGATGATCACTGGCTGTTAATCCTGGAGTTTATTTTTAATCCCACATACCTGAAGGCTTTTAGATAGCAAAAAGCTGCATTAGACTGCATGTTCCATTTACAGTACCTTAAGAATGACATCACCCTTTTCTAAAAGAGGCCAATATAACTTGGGCCTTTCTCCAATCTTCTTGTATCGTCCATATTGCCTTTCCTTCGGTGGTGGGATTCAAAAAATTTTACTACCAGTTCTGTGGGCATGGCTTGGTGGGCGTGACAGGGGAAGGATCCTGCAAAATCCCCATTTCCTCCCGTTCAACGGGGACTCGGGAGGCAGAGAATAGATGGGGGCGGGGCCAGTCAGAGGTGATATTTACTGGTTCTCCAAACTACTCAGTTTCCACTACTGTTTCTACAGAACTGGTCAGAACCTGCTGAATACCACCTCTGCTCTCCTTTTCTTAGTGATAATGACGACCATCATATGACTATCTGGGGCAGGCAGAAGGAATTGAGGAAACATTCTCTTGCTTACATGACAAGGCTCTGATGTGTATCACAAATAGATCTATTTATGTCTATGAACAATAGGGCAAGACGTTGGAGGAAAAAGAAATATCTACCAGAGGCTGATTAGAGCCTTTCCAAAAGAATGTATGCATTCTTTCATTTTTCTCTCTTGGCAGTAGGTAGGACAAGAAGAGGAACCACAAAAAGTAGCTCAGAAGGAAAGATCCAGTGTAGAAGAAATTTGCAGCAATTTCAAATCTTTCATAAAATTTTGAATACAAACAAAAATTTCATTATCTCCAAATATCTTAACTTGATTGAAATATGAAAAGGCAAGTAAGCATTGACCTGAAATTATTTTTGTTGATATATATCTAAACATTTTAGACTTAACAATTTAATAACCACTACATAAAATAAGCTTATAAAGGTATCTATGATTCTTTCTCAAGCTTCCTATTCATTGACTTTAGCCATTGACAATGATTTTGTACTGTGTTGCTTCTTTGATGCCCTGTTTTGCAACAACCAGATGGTTACTATTACCCCACATTAAACAGATTAACAGAGTTGGAACGGACCAACTAGTCCAACCCCCCACCCAAGCAGGAGACCCTAGTGTATCAGAATAAAGTCTTGCTATCCTGTGCATTTGATATGGGAAGGAATGGTTCGAATCTCCCTCTGAGATGTCAGTGACTTTCTCAGTAGCTGCCAAAACCCTATGGAACAAGCTGCTTTCCACTCACCCTGTCTACCTGATTCGTTCTCTGTGTTTCTTCAGGAAAGGTTATGGTGATTTTCTGCCATGATTATGGAGTGCTAATTCTTAAATATGATGGCGGGTGTGTATTTATTCATTGTTGTGATTTTAAGTGTGTTTAATGCTAGATTAGTGTCTATTTAATTCTGGAATAGTGTCTTCTGTAAATTTTTATTTTTAATTTCATTTATTATAAAATAAATGCCAAAGTCTAAGATTGGGTAGCATATAAATCTTATGAAATAAATGGATGAGAATGAAGACCCCTAATCCATGAGTCCCCAACCCTTGTGCCATGGCCAACTACCAGGCTGTGACCTATTTGGAACTGGGCCACATGGGTAGCAGGCCGGTGCGCGTGTACATAAACGCAGAGCTCAACTTCCACAAGCCGAGCTGCAGATGCATGCATGTGCATGCCAGTCTACTATTTGTGCAAAGAGCTGAGGAGGTGCAGTGGTTAGAGTGCAGTACTGCAGCTACTTTAGCTGATTGCTAGTTCAGCAGATCAGCGGATCAAATCTCACCGGCTCAAGGTTGACTCAGCCTTCCATCCTTCTGAGGTGGGTAAAATGAGGACCCAGATTGTTAGGGGGCAATATGCTATTTAGTATACTGTCTTTGGTGTAAGCCGCCCAGAGTCCTCGGAGAGTGGGCGGCATAGAAATATGACAAACAAACAAACAAACAAACAAACAAACCAATAAATGCACTTGCATGGCCCGGTTCCCTTCTCCTCCCCCAGCTGGGCTGCCAAGCCGCAAAGGTTGGGGATCGCTGCCCGTATCTTACTCAACTGTTCCTCTGGCTTTTTAGGTATTCTTATAATACCAAAGTACTTTTTTCAAAGACTTGTTGCAGCCACAAATAAAGTAGCTTTAAGCTTATTGATTGTACTGGGATTAAATGCATATTTTCCAGAACGCTGCTACTACACTCCAGCATAGGGTTAAATCCTCATTTCTGCCAGCAACTGAGAGAACCTTTATTTAAATAACTTCCTACTCTGTGCTCTCACCACGCCCCTTTTGCACACAGTTCCCCAGTCTTTCTCTCAGTTGCTGCCAGACTGAGAGGGTTTTTCTCTGTGCTCCGAGGTAAGCGTTAGGCCTTTGTTTATTTTTGATTAGCCCCTTCTTTATTTTCGGTTTGGTAGGGTTTCCCCTTTTGTAAATTGGTTTATTTTGCTTCCCTGCCTGCCTGCTGTTAGCTGGGTTCGTGCCTGGGGATCCAGGTCGTCCCAGCCAGCGCCTGCGTGCGCTCACAGCTGCCGGTTTCTGTCCCCTCGGGGCGGATCCGGCTGATTAAGAACTGCCGGTGGAGTCGGCTGAGGGCTGCGCTCCCCCCCCCACACCGATTGCTTGGGGAGAGAGCCGAGCGGCGGGGCATCGCAAACGGCGGTTAGCGGGCGCGCTACCGCCACGGAGCCTTTCAGACGACCGTCCCGTCAGGTGCCTGCGGGCGGCGTCTCGGCCAGCCGTTGGATTGCCGCGTGGGCTCCGTTCCGGCATTTATAAGGCTTCCGGAGGGCGCGGCGTGGCGGAACATCGCTCGCCACCCTCCTGTGACTGGGCAAGCGGCCGGAGACCCCTTCCACGTGGCGACCTAGGGAGAGGCGCCAGGAGTGCAGCGGAGGCCGTTGGAGAGCGCGTGGGACCGCAGCATCCCCGCGCTGTAGCCGCGCGGCCGCCATTTTGATCGTTGGGCGGCAGCCATTTTGTCTGACCGCGTGGAGTGGCCCGACTCCCATAAGTTTGTTCGCCTTCAGAGGGCCCATTCTGGGGCGTCCACAGGCGTGTCACCGCTGGCACCTTCTCCCAAGTCAAGGAGATTTATTTGGCCCCACCAGCTGTTTCCCCCTGTTGGCTGGGGGGGGGGCGACTTTAAGGCTATCTGCCCTACAAAGCCAGCCCTCCTGCCTGGCCTGGGCTAGGGCCCTGAAGTGTCTGAGCGCGCTGCGACCCAAGTTGTTAGTGGTCTATCCAGTCACTTTCTCTCTCCTTGAGCCAGAGAGTTTTGATTGACTGTGCAATTAATTAACCACATAAATTAATAAATTAATAAATTAATAAAAAAAAAAAAAGCCACGCCCCCTGGTCACATAGGTGGGCCCCTGGCTTCTATGATGGCGGATTCATCATTTTCCTCTGACGTGGAGCAGGAGGCCAGCCCGGTCAGAGCAAGCAAATCTCGCAAAAAGCAGCCGGCCAAGCGGTCCAAGGCAGATGGCCACAAGTCCCGGTCTTCTAAGTCTTCTTCAGCGGACAAAGATGAGCTCCGTCGTCATAAGGCCTTGGAGAAACAATACGAGAAGGCCAGACTGGCTTCCGCTTCCTCGTCAAGCCGGGACGCGGGGCTCGCGCTTCAGTCTTCTTGCGCTCCCCAGGATCCGGAGCGAAGGGCGGTCCAACTCAGGCCTTTGGCGTTGCAGAGAGGCGTGTCCCAGTCGATGCCGGACGTCTCATTAGTGGGTCTGGATTCTCTACCGCCTCCACGACGCCAACCTTCTGCCACTTTCACACCTACGGCTGCGGGGCTTCGCCCTGTGGATCAGCCACCGCCCCCTCCTCAGTATGATTTCCAGTCGATGCTTTCCACCGCTCTGGCATCTATTATGGCGGCTGGCGCTCAAACAGCAGCACTGACTTCCCCTGCGGGGACTTCCTCTGGGGGGTTGGGGACTGCGGGTTCTCGCAGGGCCCGCTCCCCGTCCCGTCTGGACTCTGATTCGTCTGAAACTTCGGATCAGGAGGAGGAGGCGCCAGAGGACCTCGAGTTTTCGGAGGATGAAGACCTACCTCCTGACTCCCCGGCTTTCACGGGTTTGTTCCGGCCCGCATTATTCAAATCCCTGCTCCACAAGGCCCGGCAGACAACCAATTTGGGGTCGGTGGGGGCTCAACCCCCGGCGTCCCAACCCGAGCCTGGCCCGCAGGACGCCTTGTTCAAACAAGTAAAGCAGGAAAAGGACTTCATTCCGTGCCCCCAACTCTTCACGGATGTGTTGCAGGCACCTTGGGGCCAACCTGGGTCGTCTACCGCGCCCAGTAACCTGGACAAGAAATTGTTTTGTTCGGCACCTGAGTTGGATGCACTGTTGGACTTGCCCGCTGTGGATGCCCCTGTCGCTAGTCTCACTTCTCAGTCAATGGTATCGTCTGATCCTCTTGAAGGTCTAAAAAGTCTAAGATTGGGTAGCATATAAATCTTATGAAATAAATGGATGAGAATGAAGACCCCTAATCCATGAGTCCCCAACCCTTGTGCCATGGCCAACTACCAGGCTGTGACCTATTTGGAACTGGGCCACATGGGTAGCAGGCCGGTGCGCGTGTACATAAACGCAGAGCTCAACTTCCACAAGCCGAGCTGCAGATGCATGCATGTGCATGCCAGTCTACTATTTGTGCAAAGAGCTGAGGAGGTGCAGTGGTTAGAGTGCAGTACTGCAGCTACTTTAGCTGATTGCTAGTTCAGCAGATCAGCGGATCAAATCTCACCGGCTCAAGGTTGACTCAGCCTTCCATCCTTCTGAGGTGGGTAAAATGAGGACCCAGATTGTTAGGGGGCAATATGCTATTTAGTATACTGTCTTTGGTGTAAGCCGCCCAGAGTCCTCGGAGAGTGGGCGGCATAGAAATATGACAAACAAACAAACAAACAAACAAACAAACCAATAAATGCACTTGCATGGCCCGGTTCCCTTCTCCTCCCCCAGCTGGGCTGCCAAGCCGCAAAGGTTGGGGATCGCTGCCCGTATCTTACTCAACTGTTCCTCTGGCTTTTTAGGTATTCTTATAATACCAAAGTACTTTTTTCAAAGACTTGTTGCAGCCACAAATAAAGTAGCTTTAAGCTTATTGATTGTACTGGGATTAAATGCATATTCTCATGTGTTGCATGACTGCCCACAAGAAAATGCAGCACTCCTCAGTACTGAACTCCTGCTGCTTTAGGAAATCACACATAGTTTGGTTTAAATGTAGGGAGTAAGGGTGATTCCTCCTACCTAGAAACCCCATTAGCAAACCACATCTATGACTCCTTTGTTTTACATAACCTAAAATATAGTTATTGTATGACTGTATAGATATTCACTATTACTATGTGGAAGCCGTTAAATAATTCTCACTTTTACCTTGAATGTATAGAGGTTAATCTTATTACAAGTTATGGATATTTTACTTTGGAGGCTCCTTAATTTATATTCCACTATTAATCCTTTTAGTACACTTTTGTATCAGTTTTTATTTTATCCCAAATCTGCACTCAATTATAAGTATATAACTAAATCAACTACCACTGCTTAGTACTGCTTTTCATACAAAGCAGATAATTAGCTGATGGCAGTACTGGGATCTATTGTTACTCCCATCTAAAGAGACAACTTATGCAGTGGGAGCCTCAGGAAAAATAACTGTAAACTTGAGAACAGGCATGTACTGTATTAACCCACAAAATAGGACACAGACAGCTATATAATGGAATTGCCCCTCATTAAAACACCTTATGGCTTGATTCATACAATGTGCTAATACAGGTTAATAAAACATCATTGTTGTGCCCCGACACATGAACCTTATTAAAAACAAGATTATCAACCCTATTTTAGCCTGGTCTAGCATGTTGTTTCAACTCTGTCACTGTGCCAGTTAAGCAGTTGTTTGTGATTGAACTAGCCATGTATTTAAAGGACGGACAAATCCAAAATTGCAATGAAGAAGTAGTGAGAAGGAAAGTACAATTTTCTCTCTATTTTAGCATTGTACATTTGGATAAGGCTATTTCTTCCATAAGAGTCAAATTGCTTTTACGAGTACGTGAAGTATTATAAGGCTGTAAGACTCACGATGCTGCTGACAAATTTTCCACTGAATAGTCTATCAGCAGTTTCCCATCTATCTTCTAATCATATTGAACAACACAATGGATCTCCTTTCTTCCTTCCTTCCCTCCCTCCCTCCCTCCCTCCCTCCCTCCCTCCCTCCCTAATGTAGATATTCTGAGTACAGGTAATCCTTGTTTTATGACTACAGTTGAGCCCAAAATTTCCGTTGCTAAGCAAAACTGAGTTAACTGAGTTTTGCCCCACTCTACAAGCTTTCTTGCCATAGTTGTTAAGGGAATCACTGCAATTGTTAAGTAAACCATTTGGTCATTAAGCAAATCTGGCTTCTCCCATTGGCTTTGCTTGTCAGAAGCTAGCTGGGAAGGTTACAAATGGTGATCACTTGCCCCTGGGACAGTGCAATTCTCATAAATACATGCCAGTTGCCAAGCATCTGAATTTTGATCATGCAACCATGGGGATGCTGCAATGGTTGTAAGTATGAAAATCGGTCATAAGTCACTTTTTTTAGTGCCATTGTAACTTTGAACGGTCATTAATCAAATGGTTGTAAGTTGAGAACTACTTGTACAGAATTTGGGACTACCTGCAACAAATATTCTGATTTATTTCCTTGCCTTCGAATAGCAGCATATTATCTTCTAATACTGTAAGTACCGTATTTTTCAAGTATAAGACACACCTTTTTCCCCCCTAAAAGGGGGTGAAAATTTAGGTGCGTCTTATACACCGAATGTAGCCCCGCCCACCCACTGGCCCCCACCCTTTGGTCTCTGCCTCACAGCAATTACCTCCTTGCAAGCAAACAGCAAGAAAAAACAGCTCCTTTCAGCTTCAGCACAGCCTAATTAGCACAAGTTGATTGGATCGGCCTCCCAACTCTCAGCTGATTTGCTCTCAGCTGTTTTGCTCAGGGCTCTGCTGCTTGCTGCAAAGAGGTAAATTGCTAGAGCGGATTTTTTTCCCCCTTGTGCTAATCAAGCTATGCTGAAAACGAAAATGAATGTAAAGCAGGCTGTTTGCTGTTTGCTGCAATGAGGCAAAATTGCTCAGAGGCAGAAACAGAGAGAGATTTCTTTTTCTTCTTTTCCTCACCCAAAAAAGTAGGTGCGTCTTATACTCCGGTGCGTCTTATACTCCGAAAAATACAGTAATTCTCCCATGATAATCAGTGAATCAGAATAGAGCAGGAAGGGATCTTGGAGGTGTTCTAGTCCAACCCTCTGCACAAGCAGGAAACCCTATACCATTTCAGACAAGTCCACTCTCCTCTTTAAAACTTCCAGTTATGAAGCATCCATAACTTCTGAATGCAAGGTATTCTACAAGGTGTTCTATCTACTAGTTAATTGTTCTCATTGTTAGGAACTTTTCCCTTAATTCCAGGTTTGTCTCCTTGATTAGTTTCCATTCATTGTTTCCTGTCTTGCTTTGTGATGTTTTGGAAAATAAGTTGACCCCCTCCTCTTTGTGGCAGCCTCTCAGATACTGGAATACTGCTATCATGCCCCCCCCCCCCGGTCCTTCTTTTCTCTAGACTAGCCAAACCCAAATCCTGCAACTGTTCTTCATATATTTTTATCTCCAGGCCCTTAATAATATTAGTTGTTCTTTTCTGCACTTTTTCCAAAGTCTCAACATCTTTTTTGTAATGTGGTGACCAAAACTGGATGCATTGTTCCAGGTTTGGTCTTAATAAGGCTTTATAAAGTGGTACTAATACTTCATGTGATTTTGATTCTATGCCTCTGTTTATAAAAATCAGAATTATATTAGAATTTTGGCTGCTGCTGTACACCTCTGGCTCATATTTAAGTGATTATCCACTAGGACTCCAAGATTCCTCTCATAGTTACTGTTTTTGAGGCAGGTTTCGCCGAATCTGTACTTGTACCTTTGGTTTTTCCTGCCTAAGTGTAAAATCTTGCTTTTCTCCACATTAAATTTCATTTTGTTGGATATGGCCCATTGTTTAAGTCTGTCAAGATCTTTTTTGATCCTGAGTTATTCTTGGGGTTTTGGCTATTCCTGCCAGCTTAGTGTCATCTGCAAATTTGATGAGTTCCTCTTCTACTTCCTCTTCTAAGTCATTTATGAAGATATTGAAGAGTACTGGGCCTAACATGGAACTTTGTGGTACCCCACTGCTTATTTCCCTCCATATAGATGTAGCACCATTAAGGACTACTGGTTGACTACGGTTCACCAGCCAGTTACAAATCCATCTCACAACTGAGCATTCTTCACCATCCTGCTGACATATTTAGTGTTAATCTGATAAAAGTATCAGAGAGGACTAGAGGTCCAGTACATTAGCTGTGCAAACTCACTGGGTGACTTTGGGCTATTCGTTTTCTTTGGACCAAATCTACCCTGTTTGATTTTAGTGAGGAACTGAAAATGCAGGAGGGAGCAATATGTAAACGATTCTAAACAGATGGAAGAAAGGCAAGAAATGAAATTAACTAAACTTATAAGTAAACAGAGAAAAAGCTGTATAAAGAGAGAGACAATTTAACAAGAATTTGACATATTAGCTATTCTGTCACAAAATAAAATGTCTTTTAATTCCTAAAGGCCTGCAACTTTCCACCCAATTGATAATCCAGTTCTGAAGACACAGGAAAGGGGCTTTCCTTATGGATTTAAGCCACAGATAGGCACACATACATGCTAGTCTATCTATATAATTTCCCCCCAAGCAGTAAAAAGAAGAAGCTGTGGTTGAACCATTCCTTCCTCTGGCTTTCATTTATTATTAAGATGGTTGGCATTTGTTTGAAAATTCAAGTTTTAAATATCATTGATATCATAATCAATTGTCCACTCTCAGCTCTTGCACAATAAGACAATTGGAATATCCATGTTTGTGTTTGCCACATAGTGCAAATATATCTGAGATCACCCAGAAATGCAAATTTGACATCATACAATACTGCTGTATGACACTGACTTTGAATGCTTTTCAGGGCCTTTCAAATCCAAGTTTACTGAGTACAGTACACTTTTTAAGAAGTTGCAACTGCTACCTTTTTGAAAAAGTGTTATTCTTTATATTACAAGATTAAATTATGCTCTTATAACACTCTATCCAAGCTGTTGAGAATGGAGCGCTTAATAACCTGCATTAAAAAGGCATAGAGAGGCCTTTAAACCATATCTTCATGGTCATTTTACACTCTGTAATAAACTGAAAAGATGCAAAGAAAACATTGTTGCCCTTGATCTCTAATTCCACATTGGCAAGTTGGTCATGTAAGAAGATTGCGAAGGTACAGATAGTAGTGGCCAATTAAAGAGTTTTATCCTTGGGTGCTATTGAGAAAACAATATCTTATTTTGCGTTTTTCAGGATAAAACATTTCAAGCAATTCAAATATTATTACTTGGGGTTTTAAATTTTTATTGGAGATGGTGCTACTGCTGGTGATGGGGACTGAACTTCACTGCTTGTAATATTATGTAATAACTGTGAGAGATTCATTTTGTATAGTTTTAAGTCTAGCAAGAAGTTTCCTAATCTATCTTTCTGTTGAAACTCTATAAGATAAGAGTCAATAATGAGGGGGCTAAATTAGAATCTTTTAAAAGGCCCTCTGAGCCTCTAGTTGTCAAGGGGGAAAAAGAGAGTTGGGATAACAAAGTTTGTGCAAACTGGATTTAGGGAGAGAAGAGCAAGCATGTTACGCTCCTAAAATTCTCTTCTTACAGTAGACATCTAATGAAAATAATGGTTTCTAACCAGCATTCTAGTTGTCTAGTGGAGACAATAGTGACTTTCCAAATCAGTTTTTCTAATCTACACCATCAAAACCAATGAACGAAGAAGGCGGAATTGGATTTATTTTGCTACTTAAAATGTTAAAAGTCTATTTTCATGTGTTGTGGATGTATATGTCATGCTTCTAGGTAGACATGTGTCATTAATTTCCTAATCTGTTGATTAACTGTATCAGTTCATCTTAAAATCATAGAACTATAATTGGAAGCAGCAGCTGAGTTGTACCCACTGCTCAATAGAAAAATCCAAATTAAAGCACCCCTGACACATGTCTATTGTGTCCCTGTTTAATCCCATCCAATGAAGGGGAACATTCCCCCTTTTTTTAGGTAATTGCTGCCACTCTTAGACTGCTTTTAATGTTAGGAAGCTTTTTCTAACATTTGTTTAGAATCTTCCTTCCTTATATCTTCAAATATATTATTTCCTATGCTGCACCCTCGAACAATAGAGAGCAGGTTACGACTGTCATCCTTTAAAGCAGTGGAAGATATTGAGCCTTTTCATCTCAAGGTGAAATAGGTTTAATTCCTTCAATAAGATTTACTTTCTAGTTCACTTATCCTCTTGCCGTTTTATGAACTTATTTCTCTAAATCCTTTTTAAATTTGATAACCAGAACTGAATAGAAAACTCAAAAGAGCAGAATAAAGAACCGTCACCTGCTCTGGCTATGACTATCCACCCAAGATATTTCTGAACTCTTATCCTTAACCGTTGGACACATTGGCAAGGGTGATACAATGTGGACTTCAACAATACCTGGAGGACAGCAGGTTTCTCAGTCTTGAACTAAAGCTTTTATTCCGGATTTTCCTAGGAAAACAAAGTATCTGCAAACAATATTCTAAAGGAGGCACATTCATTGAGAATTGCTAACCTTTCCATCCCTTCTCTGTTTCTTGGAGAGCCACTTCAGTGAATTCAAAAGCTAGAATAGGAAAGTCTGGAGCCGTAAACCTTTGGATAATTGGGTTTTATTTTGAAGGCATCGTGATTCCTAGCCAAAGATTCAGTGCTTTCCACTTCCTAGATTTGCTGTTTGAATTTTTAAATAGTAACAGTTGAGTTGGATAATCATGGGGTATATGTCTGGTTTGTAAATGAAGTAATAAAGCATTCCAAATTTTACATTGAAAAAAAGAAAAACCTCCTGGAGCATTCTGAAGTGTTTTATGCTGCAAACTCTGCTTTTGAGATGAAAAAGGCAGCACCCACAATGCAAATCTCTTTCTCTTTTCCAAAGAAAATTACAATTGCTTGCTTCTTCCTCTGTTTTTTAAGCTTTTGAAGGATTACTTAATCTTCTGGGTGAGTTCGAGAGTAACAGAAACAACACTTTTAACCTGGATTTCCCCAATTTTGCATTCCCCCCATCTTATTGTAGAAATGTGGAAGATTCCCTTGACAGAGATTTTTTGCCTAGGAAAAAGGGGCTGGAGCGATTTTAAAATCAAGAAAGTCCAGATAACATTTGGCTCGGACAACTGCCTGATTCACTGAACTTTAAGGAGTAGAGGTGCAGAATAATCAGACTGCAAGATTATGTTGTTCGAGCCAATCTCAATAAAAGTCATTTTAGCCTTTCTGTGGAGTTGATTTCCTGGTCTAATCTATGCAGTGAGATTGAAACATATGTTGGGAGTTTAGCTCCTAGAATTTTGCCTAGAAATTTGGGGAGTTGCAATCCAAACATTTCTGGAGTTTCCATGGTGGAGAAAGCCTCCCTCAACAGTAATCAATCAAAATAATCACAGTAATCACGAATCAAAGAAAGATATACATCACACTTCTAGGAATTGGAAATAATTTTTTAAAATGGCAAAGAAGTAAAGATGACTATGGACAGACATTTTGACTCAATATATTGAGAAGAAAGGTTTAAAAAGCTCAATCTTTTTTAGCAATAAAAAAAAAAAGCCACTTGAGTTCAGGGCTTAAACTGTGGCTTCTTATCCTCCCAAAGCCAACATTCTTATGAAAGTGGAGGATTCAGCTTCTTACAGGATTCACATATGATCTTTAGACTAGACTTGGTCTCCATACTCAGCAGAATAAAATGGTAGACTGTTTGGACTGACTGCTACCGGTATTTCAGGTTGCACATAATTGTTTTTGATGTTTGTTGTCCTCCTGGAAAATCTCATAGGAAGGAAAGCAACCAGGCCAAGAAGCTTTGTAACGTTTTTGTTTCTTTACTTTGAGGGGAATTTTGCCACATTCTGCAACCTGAAATAGTAGAATAGATTCTACCATCTTATTCTTCTGCATGTCTAGACAACATTTCAGTCCATTCCCAATGTATGATCAGAGCAGGTACAAAAACCATGAGTACTACTGTCACATGAAAGTTTCTTTTTGAGAGTCTAACTGGGTCCACAAGCTCCGTTTTCGTTGGCAGAGGGTTGCAGGAGGCTGTCGCAAACATCACAGGTGTCCCCAACACGAGTGATGGCAAGCTGGCCATGCCCACCTTGGCTTCCCGAGATCAAACACAACCCTGATGCAGCCCTCAATGAAATGGAGTTTTACACCCTTAAACTATACTGTAGCTTCTGAGTGGTTTTCAAGGGCATCCCCATGCAGAGCATATTATATGCTGCTGAGTTTAATTCTCAAATCCTTTAGTACAGTATTAACTGTGCTGGCTGGGACCATTAAGCATTGTAGTTTAGCAAAATTAATAGGACCACAGAATTCTCACTTTGATATGTGCTGCATTTCACTACCTGTTAAACCCAGCCATGATGCCTATGAGGATCTGGGAGCAAGAGGGTGGAGCAGGTGACAGGATCAAAACCATGGTGTTAAACCAGCTTTGAATGTATTTACACGTGCATTACCTCCATGGATTCATACTGCCTTGGGCCTGCCAAGATCCTTCATTAGGCTAAATTGCTAGTGAAATATTGCCTTATCTCAGGGTATTTCAGGGTACAGTCAGTATAAAACAACTAAACGAGCTTCTGCCATAGGAAATGCCCGAGGCTGTCTCTTGTTGAGGCTGCCTCTGGTTGCATTCTTCACCTAGATAGTTTCATGTATAATTTTTGGATAGCTGCAATCCGAGACAATGTGATTTGTGTGATCATTATGGGAGGAGAGTGCTGGACAAGACAACGCTTCATTTGTACTTCATATCAACGTTCAAGTATGCAAACATACTTTTTCTGTTGGAAAGCATTACATCTAAAATGATACCGAAAGATGCTGATGATCTCTCTATTGTATGATTTACACTACAGGCATCTCTGACTGAACTACTATTACCCTAGTAATGAACCAGACAAATAAACACAAGGTTGTTTTTTTTTCCTAAGGACATTGCATAAACAATATGATCACTGGTGTGCAGGCTCATCCTGAATAAAAAAAAAATTAGTCTGTTCGGCAATAGTTAACTCATCTATTGTTTTCTACATTTCACTTTCGCCATTAAATCACCCGTACTACTTAATGGAAAGTCACTTTGCTTGCCAAATTAAAACATTTGTTGTTGCTTGTATTGCTTTTAGAACTGAATGGCCATCCCCAGGCCTGATAATCCTATACAGCCACTGTACATAAAACAAAATGGAAAAGTTCACATTTTATGTTTCAGATCCATGTTTTCCAGGCCAGTCTATCTCAGGCACAGGTTGTTAACCTCTGCAATATGTTAGTAATTAAAAGGGCCTTCTTTCCTACCCCCTGGTTTGTTTGTTTTTTAGTTTTTTTTTTTTTAAGAAGTAAACTACGTTTCAGTAAGGTGATTAAAATTGCAAAGAATTTTTTTGAGGAAGGAGAAGAAAAAAAAAAGAGTTTATTTACCTCAGTAACATTATTGTCTCTTCCTTCTCCCATGCCTGTGTAGGCTAGCAGTCAAAACTATTAAATTTCTTTTTTAAAAAAGCAATCAAATAATTTGGAGGTTTTCAGTTTCCTGATACCCAGGTGTGGTACATTATCTGAGACATAGTACTTGAGACATAGGATTGTTGAAAATGTTTGGGGTTTTTTGGTAGCCAAGACTGCCAGAAAAGGCAATAGCTATGATAGTGAGATTTCTTGAATGAATTGCTAGGATGGTGTCAGTTTACATGTCTCTGTTTGGTTTCAGTCAAAGAGCACAAAATGGCAACATCTGCCCACAGAAATGATAAAAGGAAGGAAGTCCTTTTTCATCCCTTATTCTGTGGTTCCATTGTGGCCTCTTTCCAAGAACATTCATAGTTGTGTGTTCATTGAAGCTAGCTGTAGCAACTCAGTGTTCAAAAATAAAAAATAGAACAAGTTCCCCTTGGTTTTGCATGTGTTAGCAGAGAGCAGTGACAGTTATTTTACACTTGTTTCAGGCCATCTTCCTAACTAATATCGTTGTGACAGTTATAGATGGGCAACAATTAAGGGCAACTTTTCTTGAAAGGCTTTCCTTCTTCAACTAAGCCCCAATCACAAAAAGATTAAGTAAGAAAAGAAGCCGATCTTGTGTTTATCTATATATATAAAAGCGAAAACCACTCATGCATTAACTATGAAATCTCCAGAACCGTAAAGCCTACAAACTTGAAATTTGCCACGTATGTTCCACTTGGCTTCTAGGCTCACTAAGAAAGGATTTTTCGAAATGACCATCAGAGCATTAGTATTTCCTATATTATTATTAACACGCTCTGATGCTAAGGAGTTGTACTCCCCCTTCCCACCTCAAAAGAAATCTGTTCCAGATGGAAAACACAAGCAGAGGAGTTTCACTTTCAGTTTTACTTTCACAGTAGCAAGCAGCTTTACTACAGAACAGTTGAGCTAAGCCACGCCCAGCCTGCTTCTTGCTCACACAGCAAATACTGTTTGAGTTTCCAAACACCCCTCAACTCTCTCACACACTGACAGGATGCTAGACAGATGAATACCGATGGATGCTGTGGGCTGGGACATTCTACTCCCCCTCCCTCTCTGTTCCAACTGCCAGTTGCATTATATTAACACACTCTGATGCTACAGAGTTACACATTCTACATTAAGTTTCAGGCTGCAAGTGTCAATTTATCAAGCCCGAGCACATAGTTTCCTAGCAAAGCACAGACGTCCATCTAGTTTTATTAATATATTCGTTTTACAGTTTTTGTAACTTACCCCAATCTGCAGACTTGAGTGGCATACAGCTGACTGAAGAAATGGAGAAAAGCATGGTTTACAAAATAGACGTACCCACCAACCTTTGTAAATTTTTAGTTTTGATTAAGAGCATAGTAGAGTTGTGCTTTAGCTTTGCAAAATGCCAGGAGGGAGGGGCTGCTATTTGCTGTATCTATGTACATAGAGAGCCCTCCGCTTACCCTTTCCCTTTTTCTCTTTCTCTCCCTCCCTCCCTTCTATAAATGTGATCATACTCCGCAAAACCCCTTCTTCTCCCTGCAAAATTAAAAATAAAAGAACAAAAAGGTGGCATCAGGTGAGCTGGATGTATAACTAAGAAGTTAAAGAGAAGGATGTGAAATCCCTAAAATAGGACTGTGTGCATCAAGAGATAATTCTAGGAGATATTTGCAGAAACTAAATGTTTAATACCCTATTTCCCCCAAAATAAGACATCCCCTGATAATAAGCGCAATTGGGCTTTTGAGTGCATGGCAATAAGGCCAAGTGCTTTTTTCAGGGTTCAAAAAAATGTAAGACAGGGTCTTATTTTTGGGAAAACATGGTAGATTCTTGGAGAACTTTTATTGTGAAAGGACATGACTTTGCAATGGTCCATAGTGACAATTTTTTTCTTCATTTGATTCATTAAATATTTTTTTTTAATCCCGCCTTTATTATTTTTACAAATAACTCCAGGGGACAAACGTTTCCAACACACCTTCCTTCTATTTTTCCCACAACAACCCTCTGAGGTGGGTTGGGCTGAGAAAGAGTGATTGGCTCAAAGTCATAGAGTTGGCTTTCATGCCAAAGGCAGGATTAGAACTCCCAGTCTCCCAATTTCTAGTTTGGTGGTGGTGGGGGGTTGTTAACAAAAAAAAACAACAACCCAAAAGCAATGGATTAAATTATAGGAATTAACTATTAACATCAAACGGTTTTATCTTTCAGATGTAAGGGCCTTTCACCTTTGCACTAACCAAGCTACAAACATGCCCTGGCAACATTTTTTCCCCCTGTTGTGTCTCCATGACAGTGTGAGACTGAGTTAACACAGCCTTAGTTGTATAGTACTGGTGTTAAAGAGGTGTTTTCCTCCTTAAGTCAACACGTTTTTGTTTGTTGTTTTTTTGCTTTAATTTATATGCCGCCCTTCTCCGGAGACTCAGGGCAGCTTACAATGCGTTAAGCAATCGCCTTCATACTTTTGTATATTTATACAAAGTCAGCTTATTGCCCCCACAATCTGGGTCCTCATTTCACCTACCTTTGAAAGGATGGAAGGCTGAGTCAACCTTGAGCCTGGTGAGATTTGAACTTGCAGTAATTGCAAGCAGCAGATGTTAATCTGTTAATAACAGTGCTTTAGTCCACTGTACTACAGGCTCTGTTTTAGTGACAAGTACAATGTATGTGGAATCAATGAAACTTCACAGGCATTACTCTGGACAGCAAGTCAGATACCAGTAGCGTATGGGATCCTGCTGGGGCTTGCTTATTTATTTATTTATTTATTTATTTATTTATTTATTTATTTATTTATTTATTTATTTATTTATTAAATTTGTATACCGCCCTTCTCCTTTCGGACTCAGGGTGGTGAACAGCCAAAATAAAAACATTTGTACACAAAAGTTAAAATAATTATTTAAAACTAATTAAATAGAATTTGGCCCATAATTTAAAACATATCAATTAAAATCAATATCAAACGTTAAAACCAACATGGAATCAGGCCATGTTTTTGGCCACTTCAGGCTGATGTGGCATGATTTCCATCCTTCCATCTCTGTTCAAGCTTATCTGCTGTTCCTGGTCATCCTCAACTTTCAATCAGGGGTGAAATGCTCCCGGTTCGGACCGGATCGCCCGATCCAGTAGTGATAGTGGTGGGTGGTTCAGAGAACCGGTAGCAAACATCCGTGCGCGCAACCCCCCCGCCCAATCATCAGAGGCTTTTTTTTATTATTTTTAAAAACATTTTTTCTACAACCTCTTTGGCCGAAAAAATGCTTTTAAAAGTAAAAAAAAAAAAGCCTCTGATGATCGCGCGGCTCAGCTGGGATCGTCAGAGGCTTTTAAAAGAAAAAAAGCCTCTGCCGATCAGGCAACTCAGCTGGGATCGTCAGAGGCTTTTAAAAGCATTTTTTTTACAATCTCCTTGGCCAAAGAGGTTGTAGAAAAAATGCTTTTAAAAGCCTCTGACGATCCCAGCTGATCGGCAGAGGCTTTTAAAAACATTTTTTTATAACCTCTTCAGCTGAAGAGGTTGTAGAACAAATGGTTTTAAAAGTGTAAACAAAAAAAAGTAGGGCACGCCGACCCAGTCCCCCACCAAGCCACGCCCACAGAACCGGTAGTAACAAATTTTACATTTCACCACTGCTTTCAACCACATGGGGACCAGAAACTTCATTGTTAAGCAGTATGCTTGTTAACGAGGCATCATATGATCATGCCATTGATCATTGTACAACCTTTTTTTGCCATGGTCATTAAATCAGATGTCATGTAATTGCCACTTGCAGGCTTCTGACTTTTCTTGTCAAAAGCTAACTAGGAAGATTGCAAGTGGCAATCAAATGACTGTAGCACGCTGCAGCTGTTATAAACACATTGCAATATGCAATGATTGACAAATGCCCAAATCATGTGACTACACTGATACTGTGATAGTTATAAACGTGAGGACTGGTCATGTCACTTTTTCATCGTGGTCGTAACTTCAAATGGTTGCTAAACAAATGGATTAGACCTATATTCTGTGGTTGCCTCTAAAGAACTAATTACAGCAGTGCTTTGCTGAAGATCTAACAGAATTTGCACAATTGCTCAGCTGATCGTATTGGAAGTGCAGGAACTGATTTAATACAAAGCGGAAATCCCAAACAGAGGTTGGGGGAATCTGACCCAATCTGACATTGGGTTTCAATATTTGAGGAGCTGCCATAAAGAAGAGGGGGTAAACTTATTTTCCAAAGCACCAGAAGGCAAGACAAGAAGCAATAGATGAAAACTAATCAAGGAGAGAATAGACATAACTCAGGGATGAACTATGGAGTCATTGGTGCTCTCTAAATCTTGGTTGGTTGCTTGCAGATGTTACATTACTCAACCATGTAACATCATCATTGGCACCACACATTTTAAAGTCACAGAAATTGGGAAACACTGCTTTAGATGCTGTTTATTGAGATCCTTTCCAATCCCATTTTAGAGTCTGATGCCTTCCCACCCCCCTCCATCTAGCATTGGGTAGTCCAATTGTAATATTTGAAAGAAATTTGCCAAGAAGTTTATGCTTTCCATGAACCCGTAACTCTTTTGTATCTCTTGAGGGTAGCAGCTTCTGAATTAAACTCTTCCTGAGCTGTTTTCTGGTCAGTGTGGCAAAGACATTTGCTCAGGTTGGATAGATCACAAGGGCTTTTAAACATTTTGGCAGGCATTTGTAAAAAAAAAAAAAAGGATTTAAATCTGTTTTCTTTTTAGTAGTACTGCTTAGTTGTAAGTAAAGCATATGGCACACTCGCATTATTAGAAGGATATTTTAAGTACTTGACAGACACTGCTGCTCTCAGTTTTGGATTCAAGTATCCCATGGGTGACCACATTTCTTCCTTGAAGTTGGACATCTTGTTTTATTTCTAATTGCTTGAGAGAAACTTTCCTGAGTAAGCTGCTGTAAAATAAGAACAGTGCCTATTTTATTTGAACACAGCTTGTACAAGGGAATTCTGCCTTCAGAATTCTTCATACTCAACTCTGCCCTCCAGAAGTGTTAGACCACAACTTTCATTAACTCTTATTACTCATGCTGGCTAGGGGTCTAAAAAATTATAGCTGATACATCTGGATGGCATTTGATTGGGAAAGGCTGTCTAACTATATTGGCCCATTAAAGATAAAACCAAAAATAGGTCAGAATAAAGCATTAAATTCTTACATCATTAGCTTAGAATAACTCAATAGGAGCTTCATCCTAGCAGTTCCAAGGAATGAAGGAGCTGCCACCACTGAAGAAAATTCCAAGTTTTATTTTTCTGCTTTGACAGTTGAAGGGTTTTTGTACCTATAAAAGCTAACTGGCCTGGCTACAACCTCTTCCGTCTAAGTCTGACATTATTTTCAAATATAATGCAGAGTGGCACATAATTCTGGAAGGAGGCAGTTGAGCAGTTGACATCATCATCCTGTATTTGTTCCCCTGAACTATGGTCATAGATGAAGTGACATATGTAATTTGAGTTACTGAATCTTTGCAGTAAATGAATATGAAAGTGATCAGAGGTTTTTCTTTTTCTGTTTGTGAAAGTTGTGGTGCCTGGATAGATGGTAGGAAACCTTGAGCAGTATTGTAATTCATGTTGGGATGTCTACGTGTATTTGTAGTTTTCGAGATGTTGCTGCTGAACAACAACTTACCATTTCTCTGTTGTATTACCCATGCTAGCTAGAGCTTCCAGGAGTTACTGTACAGCAACATTTGGAAGACTTAATGAAGGTGATTTCTTAGACTTGAACAATAGGATAAGTACAATTTCAATTGGGTAAATGGAACTTCTACCGGACTCAGGTTGTTCTTCTCTTATGAAGTTCATATATATCTAGAGACAAGTCATAATGTTTGGTTTTGGAAAGACTATTCTAAAGATGAAGCAAATGAGGTTGATTTAAAGTACAAATTATACAAATTTGAAAACTAAGTAGGACCATGTAACATTCTTTGGATTCAAGGACACTTTGTTGTAGCTCAGCAGTTCTGGATCTGGTTAATGGCTGAGTGTGGCTATCTATGGATTCCTCATGTACTGGTGAGATCAGTGGTGGATTGCTACCGGTTCTCCCAGGTTCAGGAGAGCTAATAGCAGAAATGTTGATGTGAGAACAAACCGGTTCGCTTCAACCTGGAGCGAACCGGTTACAGAACCTGTAGTACAGTGGACTAAGCACTGTTATTAACATCTGTTGCTTTCAATTACTGCAAGTTCAAATCTCACCAGGCTAAAGGTTGACTCAGCCTTCCATCCTTTCAAAGGTAGGTGAAATAAGGACCCAGATTGTGGGGGCAATAAGCTGACTTTGTATAAATATACAAAAGTATGAAGGCTATTGCTTAACACATTGTAAGCCGCCCTGAGTCTCCGGAGAAAGGCGGCATATAAATTAAAGCAAAACAAATAAATTAAAGCAAAACAACCAACAGCTGGGCCCTCCCGCCCACCCCCGCGCTATACCTACCTTTATTCCTTCGTTTTTAGCCCAGCTGAAAGGTGCGTCAGAAGGGATTGCCATGCCTCACCTGTTTTGAAATCTGATGCGCTTGCACGGAGCGCAAGTTTGGCATGTGCAAAGTGTGTGCGTGAAGCAAACCGGTGGTAACACTAGTTAGAACCCACCACTGGTTGAGATCCATGAAGAAAAAAAAATACAGTACATACAAAGCATTACTTTTCCTTCCTTTTGATGTTTATTAACAATTTAATTAAACCATGGGGATTTCTGAGACTTGTAACTTTTTTAAAAAGCTGTATATAAAGGAAAAAGAAAGTTTAGGTTTGTGGCTGTTGGAATTGTGGCTTGTAAGGAATAAATTTGGCTAGATATCAGTGGTCTGGAATGGCTGATGAATGTCAGTGCGATTCTCTTTGGAAAAGAACTGATTTCTCTAACCCTTGTCCATTTCTTCCCATTCAGCTACACCTGCTCTTGTTTTCCTGTAGGATGTTTCCAGGGCTTTCAAACACAACAGTCTTGTATTCTTCCTTTCCTTACGTCCCTGGTTTCCGCAGTTGTACTTTCCTAAATGGGGATCAGTGATCTCGAAGCAAAAGAATGCAGCTAACCACTGTCATTTGGGATCTTCTGAAGTGCTACCCTACGGAAACTCTGCATTCTTTAAGCTCGCTTGTGGTGTGCCAGCACATTCCAATGGTCTGAGGTGGAAGCGAATAAGTGGTCGCGAGCACTGCCATGATTTGGGGTGGAGGAAAGGATCGTAATTTTTAAAAATACTCCTAATTATATTCCTTCTCAACAAGGGAGCTTTGGAAACATTTTTAGCTCTTTATAAATGTAGAGATTTTTCTATCCTTTTTACATCTTTAAATTGGGCTATGATCTTGTTGACTTATTTTTGTATAAAAAACTTGCCGTCAGAATGATCTTATTTTTAGATCATGTAAGAAAAAAAGAAAAGAGAGCAAGCAGGCTTGCATTATTGTTTTTTTTTTTCTTCTGGTGGATTTTAGAAACATACCCAGTGGTGGGATTCAAATAATTTAACAACCAGTTCTCTGCCCTAATGATTTCTTCCAACAACCAGTTCACCAAACTGCTCAGAAAGTTAACAACTGGTTCTCCCAAAGTGGTGCAAACTGGCTGAATCCCACCACTGAACATACCCATACCCTGAATAGTTTGTCTCTCTCTCTCTCTCTCTCTCTCTCTCTCTCTCTCTCTCTCTCTCTCTCTCTCTCTTTTTTGTTACCCTGCTTTGAATGTAATTGCTAATCTCTTAGTTTTTCTACTGTAAACTAGTCATGAGATACAGCTGCTATTTTGTCACAAGCTGCAACTTAGGGAAGTACTCTGGATTGCAATTGGAGGATGTCATTCAGATGGCTGAATTACCTACTTCACACTGTGAAATGCTTTTAATCTGTGCCTGATGAGCACCTTTGTCTGTACTTGCTCAGTTCGGCCACATTCCAGATGTGGAATGGACCAATTGCAGAATTCCCCAGAAAATGGCCATTGTGGGAATTGAAATGGAATGCCAAGATAAGGAAACTTGTCCTATACCCACCATTTCCTGAAGCCACTTTTTTCCTTAATAGCTCAACTGAAATATTCTGCCCCACCTCCCCCGCCAAGAGCATCTTGATTTGATCCTTTGATTTTGTCTCTTTGGGGAGGGATTGGGGTGACGTGATAGTTGCCTTCCAGTACTTGAGGGGCTGTCACAGAGAAGTGGGGTTCTCCAAAGCGCACCTGAGGGCAAGGCAAGAAGCAACTGATGGAAGCTCATTAAGGAGAGATTCAACATAGAACAAAGGAGAGATTTCATTAATAATATAAATTAATAGTATGTGTAATATTCATTATATCTTAGCTTTCCATAAAGTTGTAGGTTCCCAGACTCTTCTTAGTTGAAAACAAGTAAAATATACCTTACAGTAGAACAGAAGTTCCAGACCTTTCCCTTAAAGTGGACCTGTGTATTATAATTGAAAGCTTTTGAGTACCGCCACGGAAAGTAAGGATCAGCAAGATGGTATCTGCTGATACTGTGGCATGTGCGTTCCAACCCAGAATTAAATCACCATATTTAATATTAATATACTAGTATAAAGTTATTTCAGGGGACCAAATCTTACAAGATGGTTCAAACTCATAAATTATCTAACCCTTGGATGACTTTGTCTATTTAAAGAAGTGCATCATAAGTTTGCATCCATACTGATTAGGGCTCCAAGATCACCGCAAATGGGGACTGCAGCCAAGAAATTAAAAGATGCTTGATCCTGGGGAGGAAAGCTATGGCAAATCTAGACAGCGTACTAAAAAGCAGAGACATCACCCTGCCAACAAAAGTGCGGATAGTCGAGGCTATGGTTTTCCCAGTTGCAATGTATGGCTGTGAAAGTTGGACCATAAGAAAGGCTGAGCACCGAAGAATTGAGGCCTTTGAACTATGGTGCTGGAGAAGACTCCTGCGAGTCCCTTGGACTGCAAGGCGATCAAACCAGTCAGTCCTAGAGGAGATCAACCCTGACTGGTCTCTAGAAGGCCAGGTCCTGAAGATGAAATACTTTGGCCACCTAATGAGAAGGAAGGACTCACTGGAGAAGAGCCTAATGCTGAGAAAGATTGAGGGCAAAAGAAGAAAGGGATGGCAGAGAAGGAGGTGGTTGGATGGAGTCACTGAAGCAGTAGGCGTGAACTTAAATGGACTCCAGAGGATGGTAGAGGACAGGAAGGCCTGGAGGAACGTTGTCCATGGGGTCACGATGGGTCGGACACGACTTCGCAACTAACAACAACAACAACAACTGAAAATCACCTGGAGAATAGCTTGACTCCCTCGTCTTTGTGAGCTGCCACAAAAAAGAGGGAATCAAGCTATTCTCCAAAGCACCTGAGGGCAGGACAAGAAACAATGGGTGGAAACTAATCAAGGAGAGAAGTAACCTAGAACTAAGGAAAAAATTCCTGACAGAAATCAGTAACCTGTAATCAGTGGAACAACTTGTCTCCAGAAGTTGTAAATGCTCCAACACTGGAAGTTTTTAAGAAGATGTTGGGTAACCTTCCGCTCTCACATGGCTCATAGATTGAGAATTATTGTGTTAGAAAATGTATGAAATACAAAGTAGAAATTCAGATTTATTTATTTTTTTAGAAAAAAAAATATACTTTGCTGTTTTCACATGTAAAGTGGTTTATATAACTCCATACCTACAGCAAAGACATTGACTAGTGATTCAGCCTCCAAAACAAAACATTGAGTTATCTACAAGAGCCTCCAGAAATAGGACTTCGAGACCTAAAGGTTAAATCAAATATATGTTCTTTTTTCACATGGATGATGGTTTACTAATATCTTCATAGCTGTGTTTCTAATTAGCATGTGTATGAATTTTCTATGCAACCCTGTGAGTACAATCATCAGTTTTAGAAGTTATAATGCTGCAAAGCAATACAAGTTAAAAGTAGCAGTGCTTCTGTCTGAGGTTCATCTGCATCTATTAAGTACGGAAGGATAAAAACAGAGCAGCCCTGTGACAAAGAAGTTGGTCTGCCCCTGGTTTATTCCTGGCTGCTGGTGAGACCGCAAATGTATTTTTAGTAATAGAGTCATATGTTTGCTATATCCAGCATGTGTCTGTACTTTTTCTCTCCCATCTCTTCAACAAGGCTGTGGTCTTCTTTACTAGACTATTATTCCTAGGGATTATTTCACTTGCATATCTTTAAAACATCAGAGTTGGACCCTGCTTGTTTTAAGAAATACAAAAAAGACATGTTATTAACATACCTTTTGGGGGGAAAACCCTGCTAAAACAGTGCTTCTTGTAGTAATAAAATATATAGATGCACCTATTTACATGCCTTGCTTTTATGTGTTTTCCCAAATTCTTCCAACAGCCGAATTATATATTCATTAGATCCTACTATCTAGGGCAGGGGTGTCAAACTCACGGCATCACGTTGTCATCACGTATCACACTTTCCCCCCCCTTCACTAAACTAGGGGTGGGCGTGGCCAGCACATGACACATCCGCCCCCACGGGCTACAAGTTTGACACCCCTGATCTAGGGCACCACCTCTTTTTCCTCTAGATATAAAGATAAACAAATTGAGATTTCTCCCCTTTTCTGATTTTTTGTTGTTGTTATTCTTTTAAAACAATTAGGTGTTTTAGGCCTCATTTGATTTGCATATTTTGCTCATATATTCTGGTATTGTGATGTTTTTCATTTTTGCCAACAAGATTGCTCAGTGGGAGAGGGTATATTTAGAACTGCTAAATTAAGTTACGTAAAAATAAATAGATTTGGGGAACGAAACTGTTCTTTACTTTTGAGAAAGTTTGACCTCCGTTTTTGGGGAATACAGATAGTCCTCGACTTATGACCGTAATATATCCCACCTATCTTAAAATCATGACAGTCATAAATTGAGGAACCCATGTGACCAGGCCAAATTTTACATTTTTTTTTTGCGGTGGTTGTTAAGCGAACACTGTGGTTATTAACTGAATGTTGAAGCTAAGGGAATGCAGCAGAGGTTAAGTGAATCAATGTGTTTCTATGGGCATTTTTTGCTGGGAATTGCTGTTACATGACTGTTGAATGCTGCAACCAGTCATAAAAGTGAACCTGTTCCAAGCACCTGAAATGTGGTCATTTGACCATGGGTATATATGCACTTATCAGAAGTTTGGAACTGGGTTATAAGTAGCTTTTGGAGGATCAATTGTAACTTTAAATGGCCACCTAGCAACTGGTCATTAAGTGAGAACTCTCTTTCTGTATGGAAGGAAGCCTCCACCCAGTTGTCTTGCTTTCCTACTGCATCATTATGAGAACTGCTGCAATTCTCCAGTGTCCAAACTCACCCTAAAAACATATTGTTTCCATACCCTTCAATCAACAAACTACTATTCCTTATTCCAATTGCAGACTATTTTATTCTTGGTTGTATGCTTTTCCCAGAACAAGAAGACATTTTAAGACTTGATGACAGACTAGATGGGAAAAGGTAGAGAGATTTTCCTCTCTTACCATAGAGGATATGATATTTTCCCTGTATTTTAGCTTTCTACCCTCTCTGTTTCTCAGCCCCAAAGGTGGTATTCAGGCGGTTCGTACTGGTTCAGGAGAACCGGTAGTGGAGTTTGTGGGCTCGCCCACCTGTCTTGGCTCTATGCCGTCCTATTTAGACACAGTTTTGAGGCCGGGCGCATGCACAGAAGGCATGCGTGAGAGCAAAGCATGTGTGGAAGGTCGAGCACATGCACAAAAGGTGGGTGCGAAGTGAACATGCGCACGCGGAGCAAACTGGTAGCAACAAAATGTGAAACCCACCACTGCTCAGCCCCAGTTGTATCTGGGACTTTCTCACATAATTCCATTTTCCATGCCAGAAAGAAAAAGAAGGCAATGTTCTTCAGAATATTGATTAAAAGAAGAAAAAGAAAGTGAAAGGCCGCTGTTGCGGGGAAGAAAGAAAAATATTCCCTGGACCTGATTTAATTGGAAGAAAGAAAATTCTTCTGTTCTTATCATATTAACCCTGATTTTTAAAATCAATCTGTTCTGGATTGTATTGCAGCTTGTCCTGAAAAAGCAGGTGTAATCATTAATTATAATTATTACAATAATAACCACAAAGAAGTTTAGCGTAACGTTTCTGCTGTTAGTGTTATTATAAGAGAGGCAGATTATCATTTGCTGAATGTAAAGAGAAAGCCAATCTATGTGTGTGCAGAAACACTTTTATTATATTTTGTAACAGTAGAACTTTTCTAATATACTTTAGCTCATTATGTCCTGAGATTTCCTACGGATGAAAAATGAGATATTGAATGCAGAATACTCAATTTGTCTATTTTTTATTTCATAGCCACCATAAATGCCCATAACAGAATAAGATTACCTCATACAAGAGAGAAATTTCTTTTGTACTTTCCCATCATCATATTGATTAAAGGAGTGGCTGATAACAATTTTAAATCTAAAGTGCTGCATTCTCTTCAGAAATCTGAATATAATTTTCATTAAAACTTTAAAACAAGAAGATAAAAACAAATGAAAGAAAAAAAAGAGAAAGAAAGAAAGAGAAAAGGAAAGAAAGAATAAGAAAGGCTGCAAGAAAAAAAAGCAAAAGCTGCAAGAAAAGAAAAAAGATAAAAACAAATGAATGAAAGAAAAAAGAAAAGAGAAAGAAAGAAAGAGAAAAGGAAAGAAAGAAAGAATAAGAAAGGCTGCAAGAAAAAAAGCAAAAGCTGCAAGAAAAGAAAAAGGTTGAAAAATAGGAAAAAGAAAAATGATAACACAAAGTAGCTTCTGATATTTTTCACAGCAGTACAAGAATATTTCAACCTCTCTAAAGTTACATCATATTACTCTTCTTCCTATAATCTGCCCTAATTATCAAAGCCATAATTCACAATTTTATTTTGTTTTATTTTTACACAAAAAAGAGGGTTCAAGTTACTGAGAAACGCAAATAATGTGTTTTCTCTATTCAGATAAGTCAATTTATCCATCTCAACAAAACCTCTCAACTTCATAAACCATTCCTCCATAGTGAGTGATGTCAATTTTTTTCTTCTCTTCATGTAGTAATCTCACTGCAGTAATCATATATTGAAATAATATTCCATGCCATTTTTCTAGCTATTTATCCATTAATGCCATTCTCTTCAGAAATCTAAGTGGTTGTAAAGAAATAGTCAGCACTTGTTGCGAATATGTCAATAAGAGTTAAGATTCTCCTATTCCGGCAAGCCGGCCTGGCCTAATTTTCTCCCCTGTTTTAAAATTCTTTTAAATCAAAATTTTAATCTGTTTTAAATTATTGGGATTTTTTAATTGTCTCGGGCTAAATTATTTAATCTGGTTTTAATTATGTCTTTTAACTTTTGTATCTATGTATTTTATTTTGTGCCTGTTCACCGCCCTGAGTCCTTTGGGAGTAGGCCGGTATATAAATATAATAATAATAATAATAATAATAATAATAATAATAATAATAATAATAATAATAATAATAATCTATAAAACAAATTATATCTGCATACTCATTGATGGCAAAATCACTTCAAAATCACTTCTTAATTCCCTTAACCTGGGAATTAATTCCAAAAACAGCTGCCTTAGACAGGAATTTCTAGATAACCTAGCTGGTCAGATACTCAAGAAAAAGAAATATAATACAATTCTTGCTGCAAACTCTTAATAACATTTTTTAAAATTACATTTCTATTGACCCTATTAAAATAAGAGCAAGGACGAAATTGTCCTCTGAAAATAGATTACCCTACAGTTGATTCAGCAAAATAACAGGGTTTTACTTTGTTTTACACTTGGAAAAGGAGATGGACTTTTAGTATACCAATGCTGCCTATTAAATGATGCACAGATACTTCAGAAATTAACATGTAGAAGTTCATGTGATTTTTAATATTAATATTAAAGCATTAGAATAGAATTAACATAGTTGGAAGGGACCTTGGAGGTTGTCTAGTCCAACCTCCTGCTTAGGCAGGAAACCCTATACCACTTCAGACAAATGGTTATCCAACCTCTTCTTAAAAACTTCCAGTGTTGGAGCATTTGCAACTTCTGGAGGCAATTTGTTCCACTGGTTAATTGTTCTAACTGTCAGGAAATTTCTCCTTAGTTCTAAGTTGCTTCTCTCCTTAATATATTAAAGCATTAATAAAGTATTTAATACTAGCATTAAATAATATTAGTATTAATATTTAATATTAATCACTAATAATATTTTACTACTAATATTAACTATAGCTGTAAATAATCTTCTACCTTAAACCTGGGTGGGCAATTTATGGCTACCAGTAGTTTGGGGCTGCTGTTCTGTAAATATTTGTGCTTATACACACAGTCATTTTCCATCCCAAATACACTTGCAGCTCATTTTCTCAGTGAGCTTAATTCCATACTTATATACACATCTTATTTATTTTTACATGCAATCAATCACATACATGCTGCCCCATTCTGCCCCTTGTAGTCCTTGACTTGTGATCACAATTGAGCCCCAAATTTCTGTTGTTAAGTAACCCCCACGCATGCCCATGAGATCCCTTCCCCCCATGCATGCGCACAAGACCCCCCGTGCATGCACATACATCTCCCACATGCGCCCAGGGCCTGAGACCCAAAAATCAGCTGGCTGGTGGGAGGTGCTCATGCATGCGCGATGGAGCTGAGCTCGGCAACAGCTCATGTGCCCAGAGAGAGGGCTCAGTGTTTTTCCAGGTATTCTTTAGAAGCTATAAATCTGCTCAAGACATATGCACTAGCCAGTGGTGACTATCCCCACACAAAATTCTGCATCCAATTTACAGAATTTTTAATGTGTATCAAAGTTCAGATTTAACAATGAAAAGTTACTTTGGGTTCAAATGTCAAACTTGGCCGCTCTGTATTAAAAATGTGGTACCTTTGCTTTGATTCCTAAAAACCATCTCTTATAACTATTGATTCAATTGCAATAGTAAAGCTTCCAACTTGCTGAATTAAAGTATCAAACAGACTCTCGAGATTTGTTGTTATAATTGTCTACACTAATTGGGACTCATGTGGTGTACTTGGGTGTCAGCTGGTTTGTTTGTGCTCTGCTCTTCACAAACAACAGAAAATAAAACCATTACACATAAAAATAACTGCAATAATCTGCTAAGAAAACTGAATTTTACCAAGATTTATTTATAGCATTGATTATAAAAAATCCCAGTAGATATTATTGAGGTTACGCTAATTCAGGCACATTCTATATACAGCTTAGTTTCCCAGATTGTCTACATGTCAGCATCACTTATGTTCTGACATATTAATGTGTTTGTTCTTAATAGATTTTGGTGCTTTGTAAGATTCTCTTTGAAAAGTGTGAATCTAGTCATGGCATTGGAGGGGGGAGGAGTTGGTTGTGTGATTGCATGCCATTAAATCAATATCCACTTTTTGCAACCACGTAGATTTTTCTGCACAATGATCTGGTCTTCTGACACTGTACCCACTGGAATGGGGGGGAGGGAGCATATTTTGAGATTTTTCTTTTTCTTATACAAGGTTTTCCCCGCTTTCTATGCATCCTGAGTTTACTATTATGCTTATGCACAAGCTGTATGCAGGGGTAGGCTTCAAAAATTTTAGCAAGAGCTTCTCTTCCTGGTTGCTGGGTGAGCATGCCCATGGTGGGTGTGGCCTAGTCGGCCTCCTGCACCACGGCAGTTTTTGCCCTCCCTGGCTCTGGAGGCTTTTCTTGAGCTTCCAGGAGGATGAAAACGGCCTCCCCAGGCTCCAGAGACCCTCTGGAGGCCAGAAACGGGCCTGTTTCTGGCCTTCCCTAACTTCCAGTAGGCCCGTTTTTCACCTTCCCTCGAGCCTCCGTATGCGCCCTGCACTTACCTGCATCCAAAACAGTCCGTGTGAGGACTCCTGGGAGGGGAAGGGCAAGGTGGGAGGGGCCAACCAGGAGTGGGATTTGGAGGTTCTCCGAACTGCACAGAAACTTAGCTAGAGGTTCTCCCGAACCCCTGCAAAATCCCAGGAGCCCACCCCTGGCTGTATGTAATTTAATTGTTTCCTTCGCTTCATAAATTCTGTACTTAACTAAATTGATGGAGCAGCAGGGAGAAAGTAGAAAATTAATATACCTGTTGTCCTGGTATAAACTAATGATTTGTGGCTGATTTTCAAAGTATAATGTTGTAATGAGATATATATTCTCACTTGTTCTTGAGTCTCTGTGAACAGGAATGACACAGCAAGAAAAGTAATAGGGCTGATTCAGCATTTTTCTTCTAATAATTTTATTTAGATTTACAAAGATAAATTTGTAAGACAAACCAAGAAAAATATAAAAAGTAAAGAAAGATAAATGCAAAGTGAGAGAAAATGAAATAAAAAAATAAGAAAAGATATAAAACTGACTCCCCCCTCCAAACAAGTATAAACAATTTCGGGAACTTAACTTCTTCGCTAGTATTTAAAAAATATTCATATATTCTTTTATAAAATTTTATACAACCCACAGGAAATATTCTTCCAAGTTCATCTAGTTCCTTGACTTTTCAAAAATTAATATTGTAGTCTTTCCTTTACTGTTTTCCAAAAATTAAGTTTTTCTTTTTAATCCTTAAATTTATATGAAACTTCTTTCATCTAGCATAGAAGAAAACTCTTCTAGTGTGACAAAACCTGCCCTTCGGAAGGTTCTTAACATCCAGAAAAATCACTAACGAGCAACTTCCTGAAGTAGTTAAAAAAGGAAATGGGCGAAACCAGTGTCCAAATGGAGATGCTGAACCTCATTTTAGGCAGGATGAATTTCCCCTGGGGCTCTCAGAGTTCCTACACCTGCTGGAGATCATTATTTTACAATCTTTTCGTGAGGAGCTTCTATATGGAAGAAACTTATGAGTGAGCGAAGAGGAGATGAAACTCCCCTTTTCCTCTTTTTTCCTTTTTTCCGCTGCAGCCTCCTTGGCTCCTGTTTTTGCTGTGACTATTGGCTCAGCTCTCAGAGTCATCTTCAGTCTCTCATTATGTCCCTGGAAGTCCAATTCAGCATTTTTTTCCCAAGATGTTGTGCTTTGCCAGAGAGCAAGCCATAGTAGGGCTCTGGCCTAAACCAGACAGGTTAATGTCTTGCAGTTTCCCAGCCCAGCCCACCCAGCCCAAAAAAATGCCAGCATTTCAGCTTCACTAGGATACATTGGGGTACTGTTCTCATCATACAGTGCTCAACCAACATCACCCCAAACTATGCTAGCCAAAACGAAGGAAGTTATAGCCAACCTTTCTAGATCAGGGGTCTCCAACCTTGGCAACTTTAAGCCTGGAGGACTTCATCTCCCAGAATTCTGGGAGTTGAAGTGCTCCAGGCTTAAAGTTGCCAAGGTTGGAGACCCCTATTCTAGAGGATACCAGTAAGAAGACTGCTCGAAGATGCCATATGTAGCTATTACAAATAAAACAATTTTGTGTTCTCTTCTTTGGGGGAAATTTTGAATGATGTTATTTGTCTGCACATTTTTTGATTTTACCAAAAAATTTCCTTCCCTGGCCTAAGACATAGTTTGGATCTCTACACTGATTTAATTCCTCTATTAATCCCCGGAAGTCTGAGCATAGCCATAACAAGATACAAGTGAACTGAAATGCCTGATTGCCTGCCTACTAGGGCTGCAAGCTCTCAAATTTTTTTTTTAATCAAAAAGAAGTTGGCTCTTCAACATATTTGGGATGGAAATACAGCTGGGAAAGGAGACTGGGTGGAATTTGGGATATTCTTTGTGAATGTCCCTTCCAAGAAGTTAGCTGTCTGTTTCTCTTTTTTCCTTTCTAAAATTTCCACTTGGCCATGGTTTGCAGAGCCAATAGCATTCCAGTTGGCAGAGTTTCTTTCCAGTTTTGGCTGAAACAAGCGGCTATTTCATCCTGAACTCCCCTCCTCCTTCCGTTTTTTTTTTTTTCTCTGCTAATGTGGAAGTCATCATGGCTTTACGTCATATGGCAGTGAACCCAAGCACATTTTATGGCTCTGTGAGTCATCATTACTTTTCCAGCGTCTGTGTCATTAGCTTGGAATTTGTATTTGAAACTTTCTCCACACTTCATTTACTCTAGATTTTTTTGCCAAGACTCTCTGCTTTGGTGTTTGTCGCTTAATATGGTCTTCCTGGCCCTCTTTTCACAGAATTTTTCAACCCCCTTTCCCCATTGTACTGGGGACAAATCCAGGTTGTAATGTTCACAATTATCCCACTCTTCTCCAGTTCTTTGCCATTAATAAAAACATATCAGGTGTTGGTTTGTCAACACAGAAGAGCACCCATTACATAGTCCTTCACTGAATTTGCAGTTTTCTTTAGAAACAGGCAAGTACAAAGAAGACATCTGGAGAACTGGAAGGTTAGTTTTTGAACAGGAGAAAGCAAAACTAACACTGCTGCAAAGGGTTTTTAGTATGTTTAACTCTTTAAAATAATCTGATTTGAATCCCTTTATGGTTCACTTATGCTGACTGAGCATAGTGATCTAATACATCAGGAGGACACCAGGTTGGGGAAGGCTGGTCTCTGCCTGTGTAAAAATGCAAAAAGAGCTTATATTCTATATATATCCTACAGCATCTCTTAGCAGGCATATTTTTAATGCTCACATTGCTTAATAGCTGCCAAATTGAAATGGTGGAATAATCTCTGCCCATTTTTCTGGGTGAGAGCAAATTGGGAGGGGATTTATGACTGTCCTTGCGCGGGCTATCTTTAACACTTGTCATTTGCTGCCCAAGAAGGAGACAGCTTCTAGCTAAACTTGGATATCTCAAAAAATCCTGAATCTTATCATTAATGATAAGATTAGTTTTCCCATATATAAGATAAGATATGACCAATCATTTTGTTGTTGTATGTGTGTACATTGAGAGATTCCTTGTGTGTGCAGTCACACTTGGCCAATAAAGAATTCCATTTCTATTTCTATATTTCTAATTCTCCTCTCCTCTCCTCTCCTCTCCTCTCCTCTCCTCTCCTCTCTCCTCTCCTCTCATTGGAGCAGTCCCGGTTAGTACTTATACAGAAGTTGACTAAGAAATCCCAGGACTGGAGGCTAGACTGGGAAAGCAGAAAACACCCTGGAATGCAGTGGAAAGCCACTGGTTTATTGTTTCAGAAAAGTCTGTATGGACCTTGTACATGGATTCACCAGAAGTCAAGTAGAAGGAGACTTTTGCTTACATGCCTTTTCCCAAAGTATCCTAAGGCCTGTCTTGTATGAACAGAGAATAAGAATTGAATGTGATGGTGAGATTTGTTCCATAGAAGAAGCTCAGTTTCCTTCTGTTGTGACTCCTCAAATGGTATAGTCTTCGTTATAAAACTATAAATGACCTTTTCCTCACTGCCTCCATATCGTAAGCAATTGTCCCATTTTTCAAACTGCTGTTGTTTTAACCATCTTTCAGGTTTCTCTGGTTGGAATTTAGCTTGTTACTCAGTTTGTTTTAAGGGTCTGAAAGGAGAGCATCTCAAGGAGTAAGTGGAAAGAAGTATCATGATGTCACAAGGACAAGCCAGTCTTAAAGCCAGGCTTTCTTCTAAATTTGTTGCGACATCAGAGATTACAGATCTAACTAAGAAAGAAAAGGGGTATGTGAAAGTGTGTATTTTAATGGTCTTTGGACCAGTGGTGAAATGTAAAATTTGTTACTACCGGTTCTGTGGGCGTGGCTTGGTGGGGGGGGGGTAATATGACTGAGTGGGCGTGGCCAACTTTTTTTTTTTTTTACTTTTAAAAGCATTTTTTCTACAATCTCTTCGGCTGAAGAGGTTGTTAAAAAAATGTTTTTAAAGCCTCTGACGATCCCAGCTGACTTGCCTGATCAGCAGAGGCTTTTTTTCCTTTTAAAAACATTTTTTCTATAACCTCTTTGGCCGAAGAGATTGTAGAAAAAATGCTTTTAAAAGCCTCTGATGATCCCAGCTGAGCCGTGCGATCATCAGAGGCTTTTTTTTTTACTTTTAAAAGCATTTTTTCGGCCAAAGAGGTTGTAGAAAAAATGCTTGTAAAAATTTTAAAAAAAAGCCTCTGATGATTGCGTGGCTCAGCTGGGCAATGGGGAGGGCAGGGATTTTTGCTACTGGTTCTCCGAACCACCCACCTCCATCGCTACCGGATCAGGAGATCCAGTCTGAACCCTGCTTTGGACCAATTGGTTTGGTGTATGTGAGTGTTATTGGATGCCCCCTGGACTTTAGCAAGACATGAAGATTTTGTGAGCGGACATTGTGGCTTTTCTTGCTCAAAGGAGAGAGTTTAGAAACCTCTCACAACATAATTAGGTTGGCAATGTGAAAGAAGTGTATTATGAGCATCCAATTTAAAAAAAAAAAAAACCCTAAATGGAAAGAAAACCCTTGAAGCTTCTGTTCTGCCTGGTGGGGTGGAGAGAGGCCAAGTGAAGCTGCAATCTAATTTTGGAGTGGTGTTATTACAGGTCACAGAGTCATTTCACCGGCCAGTCACAAGCAGAAATTCCAAAAGAACAGGTCACATGGTGGCACAGTGCGCTGAGGAGGCTTACGCGAGTGACGATTTATTTTTTAATTTGGCCAAGAGCCCTACATTACTTTGTGTCTTCCTTAACAAAACAAAACAAAACAAAACAAAGCAATGACTCTTAAGTGTTCCCTTTCCTGTTACACCACCCCCACCCTGTGGCATTGCCCAGAGTGTGGCAGTATAGAGTGAGCCATGCTGTTCTTCATAGTTTTGCTTGTATTATTTTTGTATGGAAAAATCTCATCAGCAGTTAGCAGCTTATGTCCTGGGGGTGGGGGGCAGAGAATTAGACCACACAGTCCTCATCTATCTTTTATTTTCACTGTGACTCCCTACAATCTCCCTGCTCCCTGGCTGCTTCTGTTTTCATATACATTGTGCCAAAAACTGATAACTATGGTTGTCTAAATTGTGGCTGTGGGGGATACAGACAAAATCCTAGGTGCTTGGAGTCCTAAAGGCAGAATGCTGATGCCTAGAAACCTGAACTATTTATACATTTAAGAAGATAACTGTCTTATTCTAGAAGTGCACCATATTTTCAGACAAGGGCTAGACTTCATTCTTTGTATGCTGTGCCAGTGCCTGTATCTAAATATGGACAGAAGCTGAATTTAAATTACATTGCATTCATTAAATAATATAAATATGTGCCTCCGGATGTTTAATAATTCCCTTTTCTTTGACATTAAAATTACTGTTTGGTGCCAAACTGTCAAATCACTCCAATGACGAGGATCACTTAATGAGACAGTCTCAAGTTATGCATTCCTTCTTTTACAGAGTCAGGTTATTGATCCTTCTAGACAAGTGTTTTCTAATCTTCTGACAGTTGATGTTGAGTCCTCCAACTGCTTTAATTTCTGCAAAATGGGTGACCAATGTAATGTATATGAGATGCTATGGATGACCTCAGAGGGAGTGGGGTGAAGGTGTGCTCCATCCTTGCTCTGTTTCACTTCTTGGTGGTTTGCAATACCATCAAATGATCATAGAATCCTTCTAGAACTTCTGTGGGGGTTGGGAATGAGAGGTATGCTTTTTTTTCTCATTCCTTGGGATCCATTCCAATTGGTATTGATTGGAGTAGAAAGGTCTAGTCCAGTGGTAATGAACCTTTTATTCACCAAGTGCCAAACAGGTAGGTGCTTCACATGCTTTGCACATGAGTGTGTCATCCGTGCTGATGTGCGGCTCCTCCCCATGCTCTGTACATGCAACCGCACCATCTGCACATGCGCACAGCTTTTGTGCGCGCCCCCACCGTGTGCTGCACACGCAATCACACCATCTGCGCATGTGTGTGGTTTTTACATGAGCAATGCACATGTGCAAACACCATCTGTGCATGCGTGCACTGCGCACCAGTACTCTCACATGCATGCGCAAGCACGCATGCGTGCGCAGGAGAGCTCCAAAGTCCCCTGAATTGTGTGCATGCGCAAGGGCCCCCGAACACCAGTTGGGGGCTGCGCGCATGCGCAGCTGCAGGTGAGTTGGGCGACAGCTTGCGTGCCTGGAAAAATGACTCTGTGTGCCACTTTCGGCACGCGTGCCATAGGTTCACCATCAAGGGTCTAGTCCATGCTTTGTGGTGAGTATCTCAAAGCTTGATGTACACCACCTCCTATTTAATATCTACATCATGAAAATGCTGGATGAGTTTAACCTACAGCATGGATTGAGATATCAGAAATATGTTGATGATGCTTAGCTGTACATCAAAAATATCATTAAGTTCTGTCCTGATGCCTGGAGGCTGTGGGGGACTGGATGAGAAAAAACAGCTTCAGCTCAACCAATCTGAGTGGCCTTGGCTTTTAGGGCTTTCTGCATCTCATAATTTCCCATCATTAGTTCTGGGTGCAGTACACTTCCTCAGAGAGAATTAGGGTACAGTTTGGGAATTCTTCTGGACTTGCAGTTCCTATTTGAGAAGAAGGCACACCTACAGTCAAGGAGATTTTTGTAAAATTACCTGTAATATGCCAGTTGCATCCTTTCCTGGACTGGGGGGAACTGCAAAGGCACTCATGTTTTTGCTGTCCTCCCAAATGGATTAGTGCAATGTGCTCTACATGGGATTCCTCTTAAAGAATATCCAGAAGCTGCAATTGGTCCATACTACAGTGGCACAGGCAATTTTTGGGGTGCCCTTACCTCATGAGCTGCACAGATTCTCAAGAAGCTTCTGAGTGCAATACAAGGTCCTGGTGCTCACTACTTCATGGGATGGGACCAGGATATTCGATTACCCTTACTCTCTGGATCTCACCAATTAAAGAATACTGATTACTGTGACCTGCAAAGTATGCATCTTTTGCTGGAGTGCTGCCCTTTTGGAACACCCTACCACCTGAGATTATTGCTGAATTTCCAGAAAATGCTTAAGATCTGGCTATTTTCCCAGGCATGGTAACTAGGAAGGTAGTGAAACCAGTGAGATTTTATAATTGTTGTTGAGGAATTATCCTCAGCATCCATGTTTTGCTTTTTATTATGTGTTGTTTTTATCAGTTGCGTTATTTATATTGGTTTTTAAATTATGTTTACCACCTAGAGTTGCCTTGGGAAACAGGCAGCTCTACAAAGCTAAATAAACGAAAACTGAAATAAATATATATTATTGAGCATCTCCAGTTTTGCTCACTGTAGGGGTTCTTGCATTATTCTCTGGCGGTCCCTGGGAGAGAAAATCAGCCTTTCTCTCCAGCATAGAGAGATAATCATAAGTTTCTGGTCCTTCCATGACAGGCGACTAGCGCCTTTTCTTCAAGAATATAGATTACACTCTTTACCCAAGACTATAGACATGGCCAGCTCATTCTAAAGCTTCAGATAAATCATTCTATTCTTATTGACAACTAACGTTGATTCCAATTGCTTTTAACCCCCTTTAATGTCTTCTACTTGACTGTGGACTAAGAAGATGTATTTAGTCAGGATATTTGCAAAAGCAGCTCTGCAGAATAATTCTCCCAACTCGGTGTTCTTTTGTTTGGGTGGAAGCAATGGCTTCTCAAAATATCAAGAGGAGGTTTCCATTGCTACCTGGTTCTTTTGAAGGCCTACAATGCCAGACTGATCCTGGACTTCAGCTTCTGTTTTGTAAATTCTGGATTACCACAAAAGACTCTCATTCCAGCAGGGTAAGTTTCACATTGTAACTACTTCATTAGCCTCACAATTACGCCTGTCTGCCTCCATTAAGGACACCGCTTTTCCCAATGTGTAAGACTTGATATGGTGAAATTAGATTGATGGCTGCTTTCCCTTGTCAAACAAATATAGAACCTCAGAAGAGACACCATTCTTTTCATTTTAAGTAGTACATTTCTTGTTAACCTTCCTTCCGCAAATCTGCCAACAGTCATAAAAACTATGCACTTTGGGGATTGGCTATCACAGTTAAACATATCCTCCATAGTAGTTGGTACAACAGAAATGATGGCCTTCCATCGGGTGCACTACAGTTGTCTTCAGTAAAAGAGTGTATCATAGACAACACACAACGTCTACTGCCTTCTTGGTGCTTTCTCTTCACTGCCTTTCCCAGCTCTCCCATGGGATGGGACGGGATGCACTGAAGGATAAGAAGATTGTCTTCAAAGACACAGTCCAGTTGGCATCCTTCACAGGTGGCTCTTATCAGTCCACTCAGCTCTGGTGAAAATTTACATAGTAATTTTTCTTGGCCCTGTGACAAAAGCAGTGTGTATATTGGAAAACAGCGAGAGTACTATCAGATCACCTCTACCTTCCTTGAATTGTATATTAGTGTTTATATTCAGGTAATGGGACTGGAAGAAGCATTTCAGAGAGGAAATGTTGATGATCTTCTAGTTGGACCAATATAATTCTCTATTTTGTTGCTTGCCTTTATTGAAGAACACCTAACTTCCAATTTATTGGGAGGTGTTTTCCTTTGGGTGGGGGGTGTTAAATTTATTGTGTTCTATTTTAAATGGAGTCCCATATCAGTACTGTTGTGACATTATTGTGCTATTCCACACATGCTCCGAACCCTTCTAGGTTCGTTGTTTGGTTTGTTGCATTCTTCTTGGCTGAAAAAGTTATTTAAGTGTAGTTAAGATGCAAAAAACAAGGGCAGCATTTCAAAACGATGTTGTCAAACAGAAAACCAGGGTGTAATAGATCAGCAATTTATTTCCTAACATCTGAAGCTTTTAAATGCACTTTCATGATATTGTACTTCTTTTTCTTTGACATATAAGGAAAGTGACCGGCAGAAAGACTTAGTAAATATTTGCTGCTGTGTCATTGTTGCATTTGTACATAATTTTTATATATAAAATATTATTTTGGTCTATAATTGCTGCTTATTAAAAAGTAATGTCTTGTTTATAAATTGCAAAATCACTATGGAGTTTTGTGTGACTCCATAGTGATTTTCTATGCTGAAACTCCTGGCTGACACCTTTATATTCATTACTCATATACATTTTGACTAAATTGTACCAATCTACTGAAGCTACTTAACCACCATCCTTCCTTCTGAGAAATATCCAATTCTTTTTGTTTGTTTGAAAATGAGCAGATTTACTCATAATGGGTTCTATAAGAATGGCTTGTAGGATTCTGTATCTCTGAGCTGATTTTCCTTCTACACGGTATTTTTGGATTCTCATTATTCCTACACAGGAAAGACTTTGTTATATTGGCTTGGTTCCAGAAGGCTGGACACTTGCTTACCTAATAACCTCTCCCTAAAGATACATACAATTTCAACCTTTCTGCGTGTTCAGAAGGGCATGAAGACCTGGCTCTTCCCCCAGGCATTGGGACCAAGCTGTTACAGATAGTCCTCAGCTTTTAAAAGAACCTTTAAACCAGGGAGTTGTCAGGCACAAATAACCAAGACCATTTGTTGAATTCCCAGCATAGAAGAGAGTTGCGGCATAGAGCCGTGGTGGCGCAGTGGTTAGAATGCAGTACTGCAGGCTACTTTTGCTGACTACTGGCTGCCTGCAATTTGGCAGTTCAAATCTCACCAGGTTCAAGGTTGACTCAGCCTTCTGTCCTTCCGAGATGAGTAAAATGAGGACCCAGATTGCTGGGGGCAATATGCTGACTCTGTAAACCGCTTAGAGAGGGCTGTAAAAGCACTGTGAAGCGGTATATAAGTCTAAGTGCTATTGCTAAGTGCAATAAGAGTTTATTATTGCTACCTCTAATACAAGAATCTTGTCAACTAATGGTCAAAGCTAAATTGGCACTAGGTAAAGGTCAATAGAATTCACAGAGGGGGAGGCTAGACTTAGGTCTATTGTTGCAACATAATAACTCTAAACTGATAACACTTTTAACCCTGCCTTCCAGCTCAGCTTACTCTTTTCCTACAGGAGCATACATGTCCCAATACTTGTCGGTTCCGTGATAAAGTTGCAATATCAGCAGGAGGGGAAGGTGACCAGTGTGGTGGGGATAGGGCATCTCGAATAGCAGGTTGATACCTCATCAACTTTAAAAGTAAGTTAATTCATGTGTCTGGGATTTCTAGAGGAAGGAAATATAGGTCAGTTACATTCTGTGTGGGTTTTTATTGTTTTATTTTTATTTTTTATTTTTTTGATATCTGATCAAATTTATTTGACATTCAGATATGCAGGTAAACAGTTTTTATTATCTTTGGGGGGAGGTGTTTTTATTTTAAGGACGTTTGTACCTTAAACCTTAGACCAGCTCTGGGAAAAGATTATTGTGAATCTCAGCTGAGATGTAGTGAATTGGCCAAAAATTAGGCAGTCCTTGCAAAATTGTACTACTATAACACTACCCTTAAAGCTGTCCGGAAATTTCCTTTCGTATAGCCTTCCAGTGATTTTAGATTGCAGTAGTACAAAACATGAAAAATATATAAGGAGTAGCAAATAAGGTTGTGCAAATCACTTGGGCACAGAATGGAGTGTCAAAATGAAGCGTCTCTGGAAAGTTTAGTACAGCTATTCTGAAGCTCGCTTTTCTGATCATGTGTCCATGTGAACTCGATCTTGAACTGGCCATATCTTGACAATTCCAAGTAGCAGATTTGAAGAGTCCTCTTGGACAAGCTGTCCAAAGAAACATATTTTAACCTATGAACAGCCTGTACTCTAGAAGTATTATGGGGATTCCTTCCATGTGCATTTCCAGTTTGGAAGCCTTAAAGGACAGATACGGGAATAAACCTTATGTGAATCATAAGGAATTCATTATCACAAGAAAGCTGTATTCACGTGACACATTTAACAAGCTCAGTTAATGTTGATGGGGCCCTATTTGCCCCACATGATAAACTTGGTACCATTAAATAAGAATATTATTGTGTCATAGAAACATTGCTTGTTTGTATTGCTCAAGGTTGTGCAAACCCAGAAATGGATGAATTTAATATTCAGCTTAAATATGTGTGAATATAACCCATATTTAGAAAACCTCACATTTTACGGGTTTAAACAACTTTGTCTAAACTCCTATTTTTATGGAATATTTCTGCTTCTTGAGGAGTTTTTTACTTTAAAATTTTTATGGGTTTAAACAATTTTGGCTAAACTCCTATTTTCATGAAATATTTCTGCTTCTTGAGTTTTTTTACTATCTGATTTTTATTAGCTATTTCAAGGGCTCTTTTAATCTCAGATATGGGTATCTATGTATGGGTATATTTCCCCAACAGCCATAAATACATTTCTCAGAAGAAAAATTGGGGAAGGAAACTACACAAACTTTAAGATAGTTTTTTTTTCTCTCTCATTTTATTTCTAACTTAAGGGGAAAACAATTCTGTTTTGTACTGCATGCGTAACTTCTGCTTTACATATAATTTTAAGTCATGGAATAAACTGAAATGGTTGAATTCACACAATACGATGAGTCCAAACTAAACATATTACATAATCTGTGAACCTAGATTTTTTTAAAAAGTTGATTCAGTATAACAGCAGTGGTGGAAAAAAAACTAAATTTGGAGAGGGAAAATTTTTGAGGAATAAATAGAATCATTGGTTATGTTTAGTCTCCAAAAAACGAGACTATAGAGAGACATGATAAGTGTCACAAGGAGTTTATGGCTTTCATGTAGAAGACAGGGCAGAAAACAGGATACGAAAGAGCAGATTTAATTTACAAAGAAATTATTTTGGTTTATACTGAAAAATGTCCTAACTGTAAGAGCTATTCGACAATGAAACAGAGTGCCTGGGGGATGGTGACCTCATCTTCAGAGATGTTTAAACAGAAGCTGGATGATTACCTGCCAGAGAAGCTATGTCAATAGATTTCTGCTGTGGCCAGAGTCTAGGAGATCTCCAAAATAACTTCAACCCCTCTCATGCCATAATTCTGTGATATAACAAACTGATTCACCAAGCTCTACATCTTATGCCTTCCAATGTGATGAACACCATAATTTTAGATCAGGATATAACAAAGATACTACTGATAGGCTGAAGTTATAATGTACACCCTCATCATTTTTTGGCTCCACTTACTAATGATCCCTCATTGTGTTTGGTAGTCAACGTGTAGTAGGATTCCTGCTCTGCCCAATGAAAATGATTTTAGATATCTTACATATCTTTGTTATTAGCAATAACAAAATTCAGTCACCAATTAAAATTACAAAACCCAACAACAGAAGGAGCAAACTATAAGAAGTCAGCTTCAACTTCAAAGATAAAGCATTATGAACACTTTATGAAAAAGCCAAATTTGTTGCTAATATTAAATATAACAGGAGACTGGAAAAATGACTTTGAAAATATGGGACAGACTGTTTAAAGATAAGCAGTTTCAAAGTAATGCTGGTCTAATCAGAGTAACCATAAGCCGCCCCTTGGGAGTCCCTTGGGAGTTGGGCGGCATAGAAATGCGACAAAATAAAAAAATAAAAAAAGCTAACCATAGTGAGTGCCTTGAGTTGGGTCTGTAAGACACTTGGGGCAAAATTTGTAACACAATGTATGCAGCAATGATGAAAAGCCCATTCCCTCATTCACACTGTTCCATTTTTTGACCAACTAGAATTTCTGACTACTTTACAGCTGCCTTATGAAAACTAGGAGATGGAAAGCATTATGAACTGGTATCTTAGCAAACTTTAGTAAACAAGATGTCTACCCACTCTTCTAAATATTAGATGGAATTGCCTTCAGTTTAATCCAGAAACGTATGGTGCTCACATACTAAGAGCTGTAACCAGTAATACAAAAATATTCCCCTTCTCCATATAAATAATTATCTAAAATTATCTTGGCTTTCTCTGGCTGAGGAATTCGGGGAATTGAAGTCCACAAGTCTTAAAGTTGCCAAGGTTGGAGACCCCTGATCTAAAGGATATCTTTTAATGAAGTTCCTGATTAGCCACAAAATATTCATATCTCTTTCTCAGCTAGTTGTGATTTGTATAAATGTCCATCTTTGAAACATAAGCTGCCTTGGTGGGTTTTAGTCATTTGTTATCTTGGAGGTGGAAGATGACAGAGAGAGGGTTGTGTGGGTTGGGACACTTCAGGCACATATGTGCCAAAGAAATGAAATTCATGTCATACTTTTCTACTGTTTTCTTTCTTTAGTAGTGACTTATCTTTCAGGAAACCTCCACTTAATGTAGAATCACTTACAAAGGCATATGGTTGTCTGCCTCTGAGCCACACTTGGCACCATCTGATTTCAAAACAGGGATGGATATCATCCTTGACAATCCAATATTTCATATTTGCAATTCAGAATGAATAGACAGACAGGACTCACTCAACATAGCAGCTAGAATCATGAATGGCTCTCAGAAAGCAGAAATGGAAATTTGCTTGGGTTCCCAACATATTTACCAGATCACACAAGGTTAATTTCAATCATTAAAGGAAAAGATGGTTGAGTCAATCTTTTACCCTTCTTCGGGGGTTTTTAAGACATAAAGAGTAAATATTATTCACTCTAAAGAATAAGTCATTCCAGTTTGGGTTGCTGCCTTCACTGTCAAAATACCTTGATTCATAACTGATTTTTTAATGTTTTAGAATGATTCATTTTATAATAATTAAATATATTTTGCTACTTTGGAAATATACCATGATATCTTGCTTATCTAATGAACAACTTCCTGACAGTTCAATATTAGTGGCAAGCTATATCAGGCTAGCAACCAACAATTAATTACACATTTAAAAAAAAGTCAAATTTATTTCCAGATACAATTTCCTGTCTGGACTGAGTGGAACTCCCCATAGGGCTATCTTTAGATAGAAAAGCGGCTTCAAGGTGTTTGAGTGTGATAATACAGTATGATTGTTTTCAAACAATCTTTGTATAAATGCAGATGAAAAGATTTACAAATTCCCACAATGGAAGAATGGATGATGAAATTAATGGAACTCGCTGAGATGGTGAAGTTAACGGTTATGGTTAAAGAAAAGACTTTGTGTAACTTTGTTTCTTTGTGGAAATCACTTTTGAACTTTTTTGTTAGCGGCTGAAAGAACTATATTAATTTTGAGATTTGGAAATATAGAATTACTGTGTGATATTGAATTTTGCATCTAAAATTTAATGTATCTTAAATTTGTAAGAATTGAAGAAAGTTGGAAGTTACTTTGTTTTCTATTTCTTTTTTTGTTTCCATATCCCTTTGCACCTCCCCTTTCCTATTTTTTCCTTCTTAACTCTTTTTTGTTTTTTATCTTACCTTTTCTAGACATTTAATAAAGAAATTGAATTAAAAAAATTAAAAACTTTGTATAAATGCGCATTTTATAAGGTAATGAGTATCATATGATTGATGTTTTATTTTTCCATTAAACATATTTTTGTATTTTAAATTAATCTGTTTTCTTCTTCTTCTTCTCTCTCTCTCCTCTTGGTAAATTACAAATTTAACTGTCCTGCATTCCTGTTACCTGAACTCAGAAACCACTATAAGCTTCATTATGAAGGTTAGATAGTGCCCAATTGAGCCTGATCTTTTCCCCCATAGAACTATGACCCTTTCCAAGGTTAATGGATAATGGCATGCATAGCCATTTTTGCCAACCTGGTCGTGCCAAAAGAAATACCACTCTGTTCTTTGCACAAATAATGTATGTAGTCCAGATATGGTGCCTCCCACATATCTGGTGCCAACACATCTGGATTTCCCAGGCAACAGGACTGGAGAAAACTGATTTGCAATGTGATGTGAAGTTACATGTTTTTGTCCCCTGCTGTGAGATGTTTACCTTGCAGCAAGATAAAGACATATTATATAGCAATGTGTTCTGCAGCCAGATTATAAAATGATCAGTCCCTATCCTTTGCATGTGAGCAGGTACATGCCACAGCTTTCCCCCCATATAGCAACTTCCATGATCCCAAGCTCTCATGACTGGAAAAATGCCCACAAATTATCAGTTTCACAAAATAACAATATGAGTGGGTCGGGATCAAGTAGGGAAAGTTAACCATTTTGGTGGCTTGGTTTCATTTTAGGATATGTTTATAAGAGGACGCTACTCAGAGAAGTTGAATCCTTAAGTAGGGTTATGATTCTAGTTACAAATTGGTATGAATGATATGTATTCATGCTAGCCTGTCTTGAAACAACAGTGGACATTTCTTCATTTGCAAAAACAAACATAGCATCTTCCTCAACCATACTTGAATTTTCTTGGAGGTTCTGTGTGATTCAAAAGCTTGCATGCAGTCTTAAGTATTATCCTGCTTTATTGTTGTTTCTGTTTTGCATCTTAATTTTCACTGCAGTAGAAGAAAATAAAATGATTTGATTATGGATGAGATTAGTATCAAAAAGCTATTCATAATGTTTTAAAATCTCTTGATTTACTTATTAGCCTTGTTCCCTGATTTCACACTCTTTCTTTCTCTTTCCTTTCCATCCCTCCCCCCCCCCCCTATCCTGGCACAACAGGAATCATTAACCAGTGGCAGCAAGAATCAAAGGACAAAGTGATTTCTCTATTGCTCACCCACCTGCCTTTGCTGAAGCCAGGGAATATTGAAGGAAAAGTGGAATACATGAAACTACTTCCCAAAATCCTGGCTCACTCAATTGAACACAACCAACACATAGAGGAGAGCAGGCAACTCCTGTCTTATGCTTTGATCCATCCTGCCACATCCCTGGAGGACAGGAGTGCTCTTGCCATGTGGTTGAACCACTTGGAGGATCGCACATCGGGTACCTTTGGCAGCCAAAACAGAGGCCGGTCTGACTCGGTGGATTATGGGCAGTCACATTACTATCACCAAAGACAGAACTCGGATGATAAACTCAACGGGTGGCAGAGCTCTCGGGACTCTGGCATATGTGTGAATGCCTCCAGCTGGCAAGATAAAAACCTGGGGTGCGAGAATGGCCACCTCCCTCTCTATTCCTCGTCCTCTGTTCCTGCAACCATCAACACGATTGGGACTGGCACAGGCACAAGTAAGTCTGTAATGTTTTTAAAGGTTGATGCTTTGCATCAGGTCACCAGATATGTCTGTCTCCAGAGTTCAATATCGGGTACTTCATTTCTAATCCACTCCACTATGACACCGAATAAGAAATTATAGATGCAGAAAAGGTAAAAGCAAGAAACTAGAGGGACAGAAATATTTAATAACGTCAGTGGTAATTTTAATGGTGTTTTACATATCAGTTCCTGCTGTAAATAAAATGGAGTAGAAAAAGACTTGCGGACAATCAAACAGCAATTGTCTGGCAACTTCTTCTCAATCTGTCTTCTCAATTCTTCATTAGAACAAACATACAATGCAAAATAAAGCCAGTACAGATAGTCCTCAATTTAAAACAATTCATTTAGCAACTGTTTGGTAACATGATCTAAATTCAGGTGCTTGGCAACCAGCATGTATTTAAAATAGTTGCAGCATCCCAGAGTTATTGCCATTTGTGACCTTCCTACCAGCTTCCGACAATGGGGAAAATCAGATTCACTTAATGACCACATGAGCCACTTAACAACTGCAGTGATTCACTCAACTGAAGCAGAAATGATTATGAAATCAGGTGCAACTCACTTAACAATTGCCTTGCTGAGCAACAAAAATTCTCTTCCCAATTGTGGTCCTAAGTCAAGGACTGCCTATAGTGTAATAAAACTTCTCTGTACCTCTAGGAATACCCATTCATGCACACGTGCATATACACTAAGATACACTGTGTTATATCTTCTCCATTGTCATATAGGTGTTTTCTCTGCAGTGAATAAGTTCTAAGAAGAAGACAATACTGAAGTAAAATAATTTAATCAGCAATGTAGAACAGCCAATTGATTTATTATAGCTTCAATTTTCTCCATGGTGTGTTAAAAGATTTTCGTACAGATTTAATGTACAGAAACGATGATTGTCCAGGTGCAGCTGAAATAGAACTCAGAACATCCTTCAACCCCAGATGATGCTGCAGCATCATTATCATGTGTGTCAGGACACGGCTGCTCATTTCCAACAGCAAGCATTGTTTCTTAACCCTCTGCATCTTTATAGCCGATTATGAAACAGCGTAGACGTGAGGATGGCAAGAAGCCAGTTCAGATTTGCATGTGCAAAAGCAGACAGACAAAACATGCAACTGTTACAACAACTTTCAACACATTAAAGCAAGTGGCTACATAAAAAATTTCTTGTGGGAAGGATCAGTTTGACCCCTCGGTCCGTGTGTGGGAAACCCACAATTAAGTAACGGAAAAAATTCATAGTTCTTCTTTTGTTCTTTCGCATTCCTTGTTTTCCTTTTTTCTTCTTCCTTGTGGAATACATTACATATTTTGTTACTCCAGTTCTGCATTTCTAATCAATTTGTTTTACTATTTACTTGTAGAAGAACAGATACTTCTTACTGAACAAACCAGTTTCATGTAACAGTGTCTACAGAAGGGGGCAATGGTGGGACAGCAACTACAAAGCATCCTAAATGAAGTGGGTTATCTGAGCCTCATCCAGTCAGGATTCAGATCTTTTATTAGGCATCACCTTGGGGAAGGTATGAGAGAACTTGAGAAAAGAGTACACAGAAACTGAAGCAAGTATGAGAAAGGAACTCAAAAGTAATCCTGCCTTGATTTTGTTTACTACGAAATGCAACAGAGAGAAACTTGGATGGGCTTTCAAGATTTTGTTACTGTAGTCTACAACAATAATAAAATTAGCATTCCTTAAATTCCTGCTATTGTCCTGACCCAGCTTACCTCCCTCCAAGAGTTGACAATTGAGAACCAAACTGTCTATGAAGATAACAAGTCATCCATGTCATAGTTGTATCAAAAGTGGTTTTTTTTAAAAAGGCAACTGGATTGATTTTTTGAGGAAGAAGACAATGTTCCACTTCCTATCCTGGAAGCTTCATTAGTTGTATTGGATGGTGTTAGAGCAGGGGTGAAATGCTCCCGGTTCAGACCAGATCGCCCAATCCGGTAGCGATGGCAGCGGATGGTTCAGAGAACCGCCCTGCCCAGCTGAGCTGCGCGATCATCAGAGGCTTTTTTTTTACTTTTAAAAGCATTTTTTCTACAACATCTTCAGCCGGAAAAAAATGCTTTTAAAAGGCTCTGACAATCCCAGCTGAGTTGCCTGATCGTCAGAGCCTTTTAAAAGCATTTTTTTACAACCTCTTCGGCCGAAGAGGTTGTAGAAAAAATGCTTTTAAAAGGTAAAAAAAAAAAAGATTGTGCGCCACAGCTGATCACCCAGCCACCCTCACGTACTGTTCTACTTACCGCATGCCTCCTTTTGGTGCGCACTGCGTATGGGCAGGCAGCGAACTGGTAATAAACTGGTTCAGGTTTCACCACTGTGTTTGAGGTAAAAGGACAATAACTATCAATAACTGTCCTATCATCTCTTAACACCATGAACAACTGATGAAGCTTCCTGGATAGGAAGCAAAACGTCATCATCTTCCAAAAAAAAAAAATCAGTCCAGTTTCCCTTTTCAAAAAATAAAAAACACTTTTGAGAGAACCAAACTGATTGCCCTGATCATGTGACCTGATTGGGACACATCCCTATTTATCACACAACATTCCTTTGTGGTTTTGGGGTACTCTTAACAGGAATCCTTCTGGCCTTCCAGCAGAATTGAGAAGTAGGAGACCCTGTTTTGAAGCAGTTAAATTCTGCCTGGAGTGAATAGTTCAGTTTGGTGATAGGGAAAGAGGAGGGGTCATCCGGTGATTGGTGAGTTGTGTGATACTACAGATAAAACCAATCTGTTTAAGTGGTTTATCGGAAATTAGATGTTAAGAGTACTTAAGATGTTGAGGTCATATGGAAAAGAGCATAATGCTTTCAGTTTATGCTCCATCTCTGTGAAACAGTTTGTTTAAATTATATACCACATTTATATTGCACCATAGTTGTCTGCAGATTCTTAGTGGCTTACAACATGAAAAACAAAAATAATAAAAATAAAACTGTGAAAGCCAACAGGAAACAATACAGAGTTTACCCATGGAGGTCCAGATGGTGCCATTATTGATGGTACTTTATAAAATAGCGATGCTGCATTGGGGTGAGACATTTTATTGTTTTAAGCATTCTATGTTCAGTATTTTGTAAACCTCTAGAAGACCTTGTAGAGTCATCAGATGTAAGTAAATACTGTAAATAAATAAAATCATATATTCTTAACATTCATAATTCAATCTACACCTTCACTTCCCTCCATACATTCAACAACTTCTTAAGACCAAACACTTCATGCAGTTCTCTTACACTCATCACTATTCTCTCATAGTTCCACTGATACACAATACCACCTATTTTTCTTTCATTATTTCATTCCATCCATTCATTTGTAATCATTACTGTTCTTTTTTTCCCTCCTTGCTTTTCAATGTTGCAACTGTTTTCTAAATCTGTACGCCATTCGGAGTCAGTGTTGAGTTAGCCAGCCTTATAAATCTACGAGAGGAAGACTGTCCATATCTATTGCACATGCTTTTAGAAGTGCCGTGAAGCCTTTTCAATGGGCAGGTTTTCAACCAGGTGAGCCTGTCCCACCAAAGGCGGATGTGGCTTCCTTCGAGCATCGTCTGCTTCTCATTGGGTGCTCCTTTCTGAGTCAGTCTCTGCTTGGTGCACAATGTTCCATTCAGCTACACTTCTGGCATAAAGCACCATTTCCCACCGAAAGAGCTGCTATGTAATACCTTCTTTTCCTTTGGCCTGAATGTTCTCTCCATGTCGTTCCTACACAAATAGCCCTTGTCCTAGGCCAAGATACTTCCTGACTTGCTACAATGAGGCCGTTCTGCTCTCACCAGGAGCACAGCTTGCTCTGCCTAACACGTCGCGCTTGTTCAACAAGAACTTTGCAGAATTTCTCTCCTGCTGGAAAATTTATAAAGTAGGATTTTAAATACAACGCATACATTTAGAATCTGAAGATTGTGTATCCGCATGGCGTATAGATACATGCTTTTGAAAGGCAGGGTTTTTTTTTTTAGTAGTTAACAATCTAAATTTAACATTTCTACTTAAAGAAGTGTTAACAGTGTTTCACTTGCACATATAAAATAAAAACATACAGGTAGAGATGAACACCTGGACTCGATTTACTTGTTTGTTTTTTGCAATCCCCTCAAGATTATGGTGCTAAAATTCTATGCCAACCGCCCATCTGCCTGAGTTCAATTTTCTGCTTCTTTAAAATCATTAGTAAAATAGTGAATGAAGCTACAAATAAACTAAAAAACATCATTTTTAAAAAACAAACCCTAACCTGCTCCCCCCCCCCCCCCTTGCAATTGCCTGGTCCAAAAGATACTAAAAAAGGAATGGCTTCTGCTGTAGAAATATTGCCTATTTCGAGGGAATCAGATTTCATCTAATGTACAGATCTTACTGAACAGTATTTCCTTCACCAATAGTCATGAGGGCTGAGGCTCCTGAGAGATGTAGTATCCTGTAAATTGCTCTGGTTTTTGGTCGGACCAAAATCAAAAAGTCAGATATAATATTTGTTTGTAAATAAACTTTCCATCCTGTTCTTGAGCCTAAATACTGTCAGATTTGATAACAGCTAAAAATACATTAAGATCAATGTAGTAAAACAATCTGGTATGAAACATAGATAGAATCACACATTAAAATATCCAGATACTAAACAACAGAATTTCCCAAACAGTAGTCCAATATCCAGCCATCCAGCCATCATTATATATATATAATGATTTTATGTGTGTGTGTGTGTGTGTGTGTGTGCATGTGTGTGTTTCTATCGAAGCACCTGGTCTACCCCAATATATATATATATATATCATCCCTAATTCTCTAGATCAGGGGTGCAAAACTTTATTTAATTGAGGGCCGCATCAGGGTTTTGTTTGACCTTGGGGGGCCTGGTGGGTGTGGCCAGCTTGATGTCACTCATGTCAGGGACGCCTGTGGTGGCCCGAGCGCTCTGCCAGCAAAAACAGAGCTCAGGAGGGCCACTCCGTTTTTGCTGGCAGGGGGTTGCAGGAGGCTGTTGCAGCTGAAAATAGAGCTTGGGAGGGGCACAGAGGGCTGGTCCTTCACTGTTTCCAAGGCAGCCCCACGGGCCAGATCTAAGCACCCCATGAGCCGGATCCAGCCTCCAGGCCTTGAGTTTGACCCCCTGTTCTAGATAATTAACTATAAAAATCATAATAGCTCTCACAAAATAATAAATTCCTTCCCCCTATGACAGAGTTCCCCAACCTTTCTGCCTTTGTGGACCAGCAGGGGAGAAGAGGGGATGTTCCATGTGAGTGGTGGGTGACGCAGGTGCATGTGCTCCATTCATCTCCCCGTGCAAATACTTATACTTGTTCCTTGCTCAGCAAGCTGGAGTTGTGTATTCAGGGGGACCTACAAATTGGGGATCATCTGAATAGACTACAATTTAGTTCTAGATCAAATGCAAGATTTCTTTGAAACTTTGAAACCTAAAGCAATTCCATCTTGGGAAGATTCATTTTAAGCCTTCCCACCCAACCCTGGCAACTTCTAGGCACCAATTCAGCATTGTAAATACTAGCACCACATTGTAGTCAAAGTCTGGGAGAGAGGTAAAGAGTTCCAAAGTAGAGATCCCTGGGCAGAATTGTCCTCCCTTCCCAACTGGGGCTACTCCTTGAGGAAGGAGAACCACTGTAAAACAGTGCCCCTAGTCCAATCCCTTGAAGGTAGTCCAGAAGAATACCATGGTAGGTGGAATCAAAAACTACTAGGAGATCAAGGAGGACCAAGAAAGTTGTAATCCTCTAAACTCTGTCTCTCCGCAGAGAGAGACATTTATAAGACTATCTCTCCCATTATTTCCCATAGATCCCTCTGGAATCCATTAGGTAAAAGAGGAAGATACTCAAATGTTTTAAATAAGGGCAGAGTAAGTAAATAACTTCAGCTCTTTATTTTGCCTTTGAGATTTTTTTCCAAATTTATCAATGATTTCTCTGGGAGAAAACACTAGTTGAAAGTAAATGTTAAAAGACGGTGTCAGGATTCCAAGTAACACCCCCAACGAAAGAAGACTCCGAGGCTAGAAGTTCCATGCCACTAAGTGTAGCAGTCCTGAAGATCCAAAGAAAATTATGGCCTCCAGGGCTGACAGATAGTTTGCTTACCCAGATTTTTTTCAGAGCAGGGCCACAGAGGACTGATGGTTGACCTTTAGAGAGTACCTTTTAGGTCACACAGGGCAATGATAGATTCATTATAGAATCATTGTAAATGTGTTCTATAATGACAATATACAGTAAACCAGAGTAAATAATTGCAATCTTGCAGCAGCTACCTTTTTAAAAAATTAGATCTCTAAGATTTATTTTTGGAACCAGGTACACAATTTTATTTCATAATAGAAATAATAGTTTGTATCATATGTATTTATCCCATCCCATAACTGCATGTTTGTTGGTGACCAATTAATATTTCTATTCCACAGTTGAAGAATACAAAGGTTAGAAAATAAGAAATCGGCAAAAAACCAGTAGCGGCCAACAATTATAATTATTGCTGCAATTCCGTGCATTATTATTAAGCCATTAGGAATGGAAGAAGTTGTTGATCTGCTATGATCGCCAAAAAGAATGTGCCTTTTTCATATTCCCTTTGCAAGTTGTCCCTCGCCACTCTCCACTTTAAGTCCAATTTGTATGAGAAGACATAAAATTTGCTTGACAGTCACATTAGTGGGCAATGAATAATCTGAAGCTTCATCAGAATTCATCAAAAATACCATATTATGAAATATTTTTATCTGAACTAATGCCAGTTATAAAGGGCAGGTCGGAAAAAAATCTGACTTGCCCTTTACAAAATTCATCAGAAATGCTATATTGTGAAATATTTTTTATCTGAACATCACCAGTTGCAAAGGGCAGGTCAGTTGTGAGTGTTTCCGCTCATATCATTTTCTAATGGTTGGTCATCGCATTTAGAGTCAGACAATATATCTGTACCTAATTCCCTTACACAAGCGTAAGCAATCAAATGCCAGATTCAGTTGCTACAAAACAAATTCCAGGAATCTTGATTTCCAGGATTGATCAGTCTCCAAAGCAAATATTAAAGGCTGATAGTATTTCCATTACTGCTACTTTTTGTAGATATACTACTCATAGACTTCACCATGGGTTTAGAGTAGTTTTAGAGTAGCTTCTGTAACCACAACATAATCCGCGTACCCTGGTATGCAAATCACTTGACCCAAAGAGCCAAGTGGGAAGAGCTTGCAATAAATGTATGTGGAAATGGGAACATGAGAAGATCGCAGCTCTAATTTCCTGTATTGATTTTTGGGTTTTATTGTTGTTCAGTCGGGTTGTTTTATCAAAGAGAAATAATATTTCAAATAGAGCTGAGGTGTGGCTCTTTAGTGATGCAGTGTGATTCAAGAGTAGAACTCGGTGTTGTTGAATTTCAATCCTGTCTTTCCTGACCATTGGTCCTTTTGCCTGGGGCTGATGGAAGTTGGAGTCCACCAACAACTGGAGAGCCAAAATAAAAATTGAATCAGGCTGGATTTTAGGAACATTTCTCACCACTGTATGGTGAGCACCAATTGCTTTTCCACCCAGAAATGCTAACGATCAAATCTGGGACCTTCTTCCTGCAAAACAGGTACTTTGTCACTGAATGAAGAGATGCTTTAAAAAATCTAGAAGTTACAGAAATTACAGAAACCTAAAAAAATAAGTTGCTTTAAAGAAATGCTATATTCATGCTTCCACACATTCTGAAATGCCTCTTTCAAATCATTTTCAAACTTCTGCACGAAGAAAATATTGTTCATTTGGCAGTTCAGTTCCCCTTTATCCTCTGTGAAAGTTGTTGAGCAGATTGCCGTGAAAACTGGTGGATTTTTCTTCCCCACTATTTGGTTTGCTTGTTTATTAGATTTGTGTCCCACCTTTATTATTTTTATAAATAACTCAAGGCAGCAAACATACCTAATGCTCCTTCCTTCTCCTACTTTCCACATAGCAACAAACCTGTGAGATGAGTTGGGTTAAGTGAGTGATTGGCCCAGAGTCCTTCAAATGGCTTTCATGCCTAAAGAGGGACTAGAACTCACAATCTCCTGGTTTCCAGCTTGGTGCCTTAACTAGCTATCTCTATATTGTCTCTATCGGAAAGTACAAAGATGCTGAGCTGTCATTGAACAATTTGGCAACTGGCAATCTGAATTCCCTGCAGTTTTGCAGGGCTCTCCATGGTTTTTTCCTCTTTGCCTGATGCTTAGCCTTGCTGATTATTTGCAAACAGTTAACTGCTTGCCAGGATTTGGAGCATATCTGGTAGATGATTATTTTTTTAAGCACTGAAAAGTGTGTGTGTGTGTGTGTGTATGTATGTATGTATGTATGTATGTATGTATGTATATGTATATGTATATATTGACACACCTGGCACTGTCAAAAGGCAATCTTCTACAATTTGTTAAGGAAAAAAATATACCCGTAATTTCAACAATCTTCCAAATCTTTTTCTCTATTTACTTACTGATTACATTTATTTATATGCTGCCTGATCAACATGCAACTCTGGGTGGGTAACAATAAACATAACAATGTATTAAAGACAGTAAAAACAAGTGAACTTTATCCATTTGGAGCAAGACCCAATGGACAATGTCATGACAACAAAATCAGGCTAACCTATTAGCGGAGCCCAGTCTCGGGGCAAGGACAGATCTTTAGTACCTTAGGAAAGGCTGGCAGAAACAGGGCCATCTGACTATGGGGTCTATAGAGCAAGTACTACAACAGAGAAGTCACACCTCCCCGGGTCCTATTAGATCACATTTAATAGAAGGCACCTGGAGCATATCTATCTTGTCAGACCTCATGGGACAAGGAAAGATAATTGGAGACAGTTGGTCTCAGCTGGCCCTATACCATGAAGGCTTTATAGATGGTAGCTAGCTATAGGTGGTATAGTGGTAGCTAGCACCTTGAATTGCACTCAGAAGGTCGCTGAGAGCCAATGCAGTTACATGGTAGAGATGGAATGTGGCATGCCCGTAACTACCCACCATATTACATTCTGGACCAGATGCGTAATCCAAGTGATCTTCAAGAGCAGCCCCATGTAGAACAAATAGCAGTAGTCCTATGGAAATGACCAAAGCATGAGTGAGAGTGATCAGGACCTCCTGGTCTAGGAATGGGTACAATTGATGCACAAGATGGAGTTCTGCAAAGACCCTCCTAGCTGCAACTGCCACCTGCTCATCAAGTAGGAGCTGAGAGTTTACATGGACCTCAAAATTGTGCAGCTCTGTCTGTCCCTTTCAGATCCAAAGAGGGCAAGTCTTCAGCAAATTCCAAACCCCATAGCTATTCAGTCTTACCTTGTGTTCCCCCCCCCCAATCCAGCCTCTTAGAGCCTCCAGACAGTGGAAAGCACCTTGAGACATCATCTGGCTAGCTTCGAGCAGACTTGCATAAACGAACACCATGCTGATGATATCTGACCACCAGACGACTGTAATCCGTCACTCATATAGATGTTAAAGAAGAGCAGGGAAAGGGTAAAGCTCTGAGGAACACATTAGAAAAGCTGTTTTTGACAACTGATTCTGTCTTTCTGAAATTGCAGAACTGAAGTTTGTGGCCACAGAAAACTAGTTTTTTACAATGTTAGTAATTACTGTTCTCTCTCTGCCAAAACTCACAGTGGCTGATTGTATCCGCCTGTGCACTAAATTGTTGGGACTTTCATATGTCGAATTTTAAATTTGCCTGCCAGACTTTCTCAGCAATCGGTATTTCCTCCTTGATTACTTAGTTCAAAAGCAATGTTGTCTTGATATTTCTCGCTTTCCCTTTTTAGCACACACAGCTGAAGTACGATAATTTCAGCTGAGTAACTCTCTCTTCCATATACACATTTCCTAGTGTTGGCACATATAATTTGAAGAGGGTGGAATTTACTTTATTTGATAGTTCAGAAATAATAAATCAGCCAAAACAGAGTTTAAAGAACAGAGTAACAAGCGAAACAGGGTGAGTGAATATTTATCAGTCTTAATTATTTCAAGGCTATCAATTCAGGGATGCAATGATCTTGTGAGATGGGTGCATACAACACACTAAACCTTGATTAAGAAAACATAGCTGCCGTGTTCAAGTAACCTGCTGTGCCCAGATAAAGTATGTTATGGTTTAATGTAATATATTTTGTTCATACAACATATCAAGTTAATAGTTTGGTTTTCACAATTACCAACTATCCAATCACATTTTATCTAATCAAGCATTTTTTGTGAGCTATCATTGGACTGACCAAATTATGAGGTATTCCCCATATATTTGCATTGTGCAGTATTGAACATCTCTATGTACATGTATGTACATGCTTACCAATGCATTTACCAGCACTTTGTCAAACGTGTTGGTAGGTTTGACTACATAATTTCATTATATAGTCCTTGATAGATAGTCCTTGATTTACAACCATTCATTTTGTGACAGGTCAAAGTTATAATGACACTGAAGTGACCTGCAACTATTTTTCACAGACTGTTTATTTATTTTTTATTTATTTTTTAAATTTTTATACCGCCCCCTCTCCTGAAGGACTCGGGGCGGTGAACAGCCAAAATTAAAAACACACAATACAAATATTAAAATACTTTAAAACGAAATTAAATTTATCATTTATAAATTTATTTATTTATGTTGGCACCATCTCCATGCTCACATGATTAAAATTCAGCTGCTTGGCAACTGACTCACATTTATGACAGTTGCAGTGTCCTGAGGTCATTTGATCACCTTTTGTGACCTTCTGACAAGCAAAGTGAATGGGGAAGCCAGATTCACTTAACAAACTTGATACTAACTTAACAACTCCAGATATTCACTTAAGAACTTTGGCATGAAAGATTGTAAAATGGGGCAAAACTCACTTCAGCAATGGAAATTTTGGACTCAGTTGTCATAAGAATCACCTTGTGGTTGATATAGACAGCAAATAAGTTTAATAATATTAATAAAAAATACAATTTAAAAAAGGTTGGTGTCTATATGGCTTTTGCAATGAACTATATTTGTGGTGTTTCCATAAGAACAATAGATCAAATTCCAAAACGTTGAGATCAGAAAATGTGTCAGTTACCTTGACTAATCAGGTAGAACCCATAACACTTGATTTAAAACTTTTCTATTGGAGTAAATGGCTAATGAGCTGAAGGTCTGGACCAGGTTGGCAGTATGAATAAGAATTATTGTTGTTGGCTTTGAATTTGCAAGTTCAGTCTTACCTTAAAATTGCCTGCATTCTGGTTCAGTTCAGAGAGTGGCATTTGTGTGTCTGTGTTGATCATAACAAGTAAGAAGATGGAAACATTAACACAGCTGCAAACCTTTTGTACATTCCTCACCAAATTCCCCAGGTGATGGATTGGTGGTGTGGAGAGGAAGCAAGAATGCAAGTAACTCAATACAATTCTTGCCTGCTTTATCAGTGCCTCTTCCATGGCCAGTAGACTTATTAGCTATAATCCTCTTATTTCTTTTTTTTTCTTGTTCCTCGTCCTTCTTCTCTTCCTTTAAATGAAGATCTTCTAGAGTATCAACACCTGGGGAAACCCCATTTTAACAATAGAACAATTAAAGAGAGATTTGAACTGCCTCTGCAAAAGACGTGATGATTTAACTATCATGAGGACATAAAGACCATTATTAAGGTGTCTTATAACTAAAATTAGAGGCACATGATGAGGAGGCCAATTAGTTTATATGTGAAGAAAGATACTAAGATTTTTTTAAAAAAAATACAGAGCTTTAAAGTATATTTGGTAACACTTCAATCTTAAACATAGGTTCAGGTTTTCATGTGTTTATACACAATTTAATGTGCTTTCTGAGTTGAGAGTTGTAATACAAGATTTGTGGAAGTGCAACTGAAGGATTTCCTTAAAACTGCCGATAGAATTCCCAACTATTCTTATGAGTAAATATGTAGATCTTTATTGTTAGTATCACTGAATTTATTAGTAGGATAAGCTTGTAAATACTGCCTTTTCTACCATTTAATTGCTCCTTCTGTTATTTCTTTTTATTTTAGCTTTGTGGTGGCAGCAACCATCTGTTTACACAGAGAATGTGCTAATATCTGCAATGAAAAGATGTATGCATGGAAAGAACCAGTATTACACTAAATTTCTTGGCTACTCAGCTAATTGTAATTTCATGGAATGATTTTGCTGATCAGATTTCCATTAGAGAGAGACGTTCTGCATGAGCTTTAAAGTATCTCTGTGGTTTTTACTGACCACAACACTGGTAGAGGCCTAAATCAATCTTCCCCGATCTAGCGCTGTCTGTATTTTTGGGATTAGGGTTGGGTGGATTACCGTATCTGAGCAACAAAATCTAAATGACAGCAAAGGGCCTGGTGTTTTCTTTCTCTTTGCTGCCATCAAGAGCTCATCCACTTTTTTTTACAGCCCAGAAATCCATCTAGTTCACATATAAATGAATATGAATTCAGTTTGGCATTTTCAACTTGGAATAGGGCAATACAGCATGGCAATTTTCCATTTTCACCCCCAGTCCCTTAGACATCACTTGGAAGCAAGCCTTTATCTGTCTTTAATGCTACGATCTCAGAATGATGAAAATAAGCCATGTTAGTGGAGTTCTCTTCCAGAATTATTCAAGAGTTTTGAAAAGTTAAAAGACCATGACAAAGCGCCCCTCTCCATGGTCCCTGGAGTTACAAAAAAAATTCCCCTTTTTCCTACAGAAAGAAAATAAATTGCCTGTGCCCTTCCCATCCATATTTGCAATACATGTGTGAATTTATTTGGCCAGTTGCAAAACTAAAAAAAATAATTAAAAAAATGAAAAGCAATTGTTAAGGGGGAAGCCACCCTGTAGTGAAGGCGCCATTCCTTCTCTTTCTGTTAAAAAGTCTTTTTTGGCTCCAGTACCAAAAACATAGCATGGGGGCCTTTTTGCAGCCATTTTTCAGTGGGCATAGATTGCAAAATGGAGCTTTTGTGAGAGGGTAATGGCTTGTTTAACTCAGAGGTTCAAAAATGGCCAGTGGGTAAAAAATTGGTACACATTGATTATTTAAGCAGAACAAAATCAAACCCAGAAGTTCTTTTAACAGAGCTTACCTGAATAAAAGTATTAAGGTTGTCCGTACTCCTTCCCCAGCAGTGGTTTGGAGAAGCAGCAGATACTAAAAAAAAATTAGCTGGGAGGATGAACAGCCAAGAGCAAAGCTAATTAAAAACACAGATTGCCAACAAGCCAATATTGGGAGGGGTGGGGACAGAATGTCTACTGTTCTAATAAGTATAGAGGATGGTCTTGAAGGGCAGAGCAAAGATCCATTACTAGAGACCAATGATCAAACAAAAGAGGTTTGAAGCCAGGCCAAAAAGTGATTCATGAAAACCATCTCCGCAGTACATGTCCCACCTCTTAATTCATGTGAAGATAAAAGAGGGAGGAAGGGAAACACATTCAGACTTGCAATGTTGTAATGATATGTGGGAATGCATTTATTTATTTAGCGTATGGCATACAATGCTAGGGAAATCTACAAATGCTAGACGCAACACAGTCCTGACAGACTAAATTGCTAGTACATTCCATTCAGCACTTGCATGCCTATGTGGGAATGATCTTGAGAGACACGACAATGAGACACATCCAAGGGAGCAATCAAATAAAAACCACTTAGCCAGTGGTGAAATCCAAATTTTTTTACTATGGGTTCTGTGGGCGTGGCTTGGTGGGCGTGCTGTGGCCTGGTGGGTGTGGCTTGGTGGGCGTGGTAGGGTAGGGATACTGCAAAATCCCCATTCCCTCCCCACTCCTGGGGGAAGGATACTGCAAAATTTCCATTCCCACCCCACTCTGAGGCCAGCCAGAGGTGGCATTTGCTGGTTCTCCGAACTACTCAAAATTTCCACTACTGGTTTTCCAGAACCTGTCAGAACCTGCTGGATTTCACCCCTGCACTTAGCCCACAACAGGAATGGGGGGGGGCAGGGCAAGAGGCTCAGAAGAGACTGTAGAAAGTTAGCACCCGCACTTCTAGAAGAATGAAATATTCTAGAAAATATTAAAAGGGCAGAATATTATATTTCCCTGATGAGAAATGGAGAAACATGTTTTTTTTAGGCAGGAAGCAGACTCACTCTTAATAGCCCCCACCCTCCTCAATAGCCCACAGCAGATGTCAGCACTTAAGAGATAAAGAGATGACTAGGGCTATTCATAAGCAAATACCCTCACCCAAGAGCCAACAAAGGTAGGATTAGCCCTCAGCCATAATAGGAATTGCCAAAACCCTCTTCATTATATCGTCACCCAGCAAGATTCAACCAAGCCTGAGACTCAAGACAACCTACAAAGTTATCCCTGCATGACCCCATGGGAGTCTGACAACCAATCAGCTCTCTCTCTCTCTTCCATGTGCTCTTTTGGCCCAGGACCTCAAATCATGTGGTCCTGTCTACCATTAAAGCATCTTTCCAAGCAGTCTCCATGTTTCCAGTGTCTTTCTTCCCACTTGGAACTGAACCCAGATGGACATTTCTTCCAACAATTTGGCACCCAGATATGGGACTCCAAGCTAACCTGACCAATGGATCTGGCCCAGATAACCTCCCTTGCCGGCAGCAGACCCACTGAGACCGTGGGTGAGTTTTCCTGGACCTTGGCCATTTGGAACAAAGGTTTTAAAGGGGTTTTGAGTGTTGAGCTCAAAGGCTGCTTGGAAAGAAGGTGAGCTCTGTACTTCCAAGAAATAGGTCTATATGGCATAATGTAGTTCCAGGACTCAAAAAGTCTCGACGAAAATAATAGTTTTTAACACATTTTAGTTGTTGTAATCTGTCTCGTATGTAATATTGCATTTGGATAACTATCCTATCTCCGCCAACCCTTATCCCAATTTCAGTTGGACATCTGTTTAGCCACTCCATGTATCTGATAAAATGAGACGTAACTCACAAAAATATTTTATGTTTTTTAAAAAGTGTTCATAGAAAATAATGTACCAGCCACCTCCTAGTTCCAGGATCTGAGTAAGTTTAGTTTGGCTGTAGAATACCTGTGAATGTGGTAAGCAAGTATATATACATTCAGCAGTGGTTTTTGTCTGGATACAGCAGAAATTCAGAAATTCATTGGTAAGGAAATGCACCTCTTACTGGAACAAAGACTAGTTATAGAATTACTTATTGATTAGTTCTGAAAAGCCATTTAGCCATCCTTCCAAATGCCAGGCATTTAAGGTGCTTCACGTAATCCACACTAAAAATATATATGAATCATAGATAATAATGATATTAGTATAAAAGTAGAAAGAGGGGCACATAACTAAGGCAGAATATCAGCAAATAGCCCGACCCTACAAAGATGAAGTGAGGAAAGCCAAGGCTCACAACGAACAAAGGTTTGCGGCAAAAGTAAAAAATAACAAAAAAAAGCTTGTTCCAATATGTTAAAAACAAGAAAAAAGTCAAGGAAATAATTGGTCCATTGCTGGGAGAAAGTGGCAAGAAGGTGACAAGCAACAGGGAGAAAGCAGAACTACTTAACTCATTTTTTGTATCTGTCTTTACACAAAGGGAAAAAACAATCCAACCTATCAAAAACAGCACCACAAAAAACAGATTAGGAACATGAGTTAAAATAGGGAAGAAAATGGTAAGGGAGCATCTGCCTATCCTAGACGAGTTCAAATCACCTGGGCCAGATGGATTACACCCCAAGGTTCTGAAGGAACTGGCAGATGTGATCTCAGAACCACTGAACTATATCTTTCAAAGATCCTGGAGCACCGGGGAACTGCCAGAGGACTGGAAAAGAGCTGATCGTTCCCATATTCAAAAAAAGGAAAGAAAATAGATTCAGGAAACTACAGACCCATCAGCCTGACCTCAATACCAGGGAAGATTCTGGAAAAGATAATCAAGCTACAAATCAGCAAACGCCTAGAAGCAAACAAAGTAATAACCAAAAGCTAACATGGGTTTGTCAAAAACAGAACATGCCAGACTAATCTTATTGCATTCTTTGACAAAGTGACAAAACTAGTGGACCAGAAGAATGCTGTCAATATAATTTACTTGGACTTCAGTAAGGCATTTGACAAAGTAGACCATAACCTACTACTTGATAAAATAGAAAAATGTGGGTTAGACGGCATCACCACCAGATGGATTCGTAACTGGCTGACCAACTGCACTCAACGTGTAGTCCTCAATGGAACTGCATCTGCATGGAGGGAGGTATGCAGTGGGATACCCCAGGGCTCTGTTTTAGGCCCAGTACTCTTCAACATATTCATCAATGATTTGGACAAGGGGATACATGGGGAACTCATCAAATTTGCAGACAACACCAAGCTAGCAGGAATAGCCAACACTCCGGAAGATAGGCTTAAGATACAGAAAGATCTTGACAGACTTGAACATTGGGCGCTATCTAACAAAATGAAATTCAATGGTGAAAAAAATAAGGTTCTACATTTAGGCAAGGGAAAAAATGCACAGGTACAGTATATGTGGTACCTTGCTCAATAGTGATAACTGAGAGGGATCTTGGAGTCCTAGTGGACAATCACTTAAATATGACCCAGTAGTATGCCACAGCTGCCAAAAAAGCCAACACAGTTCTAGGCTGCATAAACAGAGGGATAGAATCTAGATCACATGAGGTGTTAATACCACTTTATAATGCCTTGGTAAGGCCATACTTGAAATACTGCATCCAGTTTTGGTCATCACAATGTAAAAAAGATGTTGAGACTCTAGAAAGAGTGCAGAGAAGAGCAACAAAGATGATTAGGGGACTTGAGGATAAAACATGAAGAACGGTTGCTGGAACTGGATATGTCTAGTCTTATGAAAAGAAGGACTAGGGGTGACATGATAGCAGTGTTCCGATATCTCAGGGGTTACCACAAAGAAGAAGGAGTCAAACTATTCTCCAAAGCACCTGAGGATAGGACAAGAAGCAATGAGTGGAAACTAATCAAGGAGAGAAGCAACTTAGAACTAAGGAGAAATTTCCTGACAGTTAGAACAATTAATCAGTGGAACAACTTGCCTCCAGAAGTTGTAAATGCTCCAACACTGGAAGTTTTTAAGAAGAGATTAGATAACCATTTGTCTGAAGTGGTGTAGGCTTTCCTGCCTAAGCAGGGGGTTGGACTAGAAGACCTCCAAGGTCCCTTCCAACTCTATTATTCTAATGTTCAACATTGCTACAAAAATAATGCATCCCTCCATTACTTTTTAAACCAATTTGCATGTACAGATAGTTGTGGGATAAGAGGCATTCAAGAACATGGAGTGTTGCTTCCCAGCTTAGCAACCTTCATATGTGTCAGTTATCAGCCCCTAGGATGGGGAAGCCAAGTTTAGATGGAGAGACAAAAACTGGAAGACTGTGAGTTCTAGTCCTGGCTTAGGCACAAAGCCAGCTGAGTGACTTTGGGCCAGTTATACACACTCAGCCCTAGGAAGAAGGAGGCAATGGTCAATCATTCCCAAAGGCTTGCCAAGAAAACTGTCCAATTAGGGGCTGTCTAATTGAATGATTTTAAACTGGGTTTTAATATTGGGTTTTAAAATTTGGCCAAAACTATTTAATGATTTTAATTAATTTTAACTATGATATTGTATATTTATGTTTTTAATCTTGGCTGTACACCGCTCCGAGTCCTTCGGGAGAAGGGTGGTATATAAATAAAATAATAATAATAATAATAATAATAATAATAATAATAATAATAATAATAATAATAATAATAAAAAAAAATAAAATAAAAAAAATTTAAAAAAAACTGCATCATGGGAAGGATGCATGTGAAGATGTGACCCGAACAAAGGGTTCCAGAAGCGCAATCAAGAAAGGAAATATATTTCAAAGAAAGAAAAAAGAAGAAGCAGAATCAACTATAAGGAGGGAAAATGGAGCGGACAATCACCCATTGCTAGGCACAATCTATCTCTTTTAGGTGAAATGTCCTTCCTTAATTATACACACTTGTATTTCAGTGATGTTGTAAAGGTAATCTTGACTTAATTGAGATGAGAATTTCCATTGCTAAACAAGGCAGTTGTTAAGTGAGTCACACCCCACTTTGTGCCCATTTTTGCCATATTTGGTAAGCAAATCACTGCAGTTATGTGAATCATGCAGTTGTTAACTGAATCTGGCTTCCCCTGTTGACTTTACGTGTCAGATGCCAGCTAGGAAGTTTGCAAATGGCAAACACATGAACCAGGGATGTAAATATAAACTGGTTGCCAAGTATCCAAATTTTGATCACATGACCATGGGGTTGCTGTGATGGTCATGTGAAGGACCAATTGTAAGTCATTTTTTTCGATGCCATTGTAACTTCAAATGGTCACTAAACAAATGATTGTAAGTAGAGACTCTTGCTGAGTCACTTTGCTTTAATATTCTACTCTGCGTTCTTTAAGCGAAGTGATGTACTAGATCATGGGTGTCAAACTCGCAGCGTCACATTGCCATCATGTGACATTTTGCAATGTTTTTCCCCTTCGTGGGGCTGGGGTGGGCGTGGCCTGCGCATGACACATCTGGCATTGTATGTCCCTTACTAAGAGAAATGCCAGTTTTGTAATAGTGATGCCGCTTAATATAATAATAATTTTATCAGTAGATGGATATTGTATGTAATGTAGTGGAGATCTCAGTCATTATGGTAGACTGACTTATATTCATCTAGTACAGGGGTGTCAAACTGGCAGCCCACGGGCCAGATGCGTCACGCACAGGCCACGCCCACCTTAGCTCCACAAAGGGGGGGAAATATCGTGAAACATCACATGACGGCAATGTGATGCAGCGAGTTTGACACCCGTGATCTAGTGGATCACTTCGTTTAAAGGATGCAAAGTAGAATATTAAAGCAAAGTGACTCAGCAAGAACATTTTTTATCAGGTTAAAAATGCATCTTAATGAAAGTGACATGTTTGTCCAATTCATACTTTAAGCCAGTGGTTCTTAAAGTGGGGGTAAATACTCCCAAGGGACTTGTACATATCCTGGGACTAATGGAGCAATTTATAATTGCTTGTTTGTGAGTTCAGGATCCAGTTTCAGACTGCCACTGTCAACATGCTTGTATAAAAGAACCACCTAGTAGGTTGGTTTTTTGGTGTGGGTAATGCCATTATGTCAGACCAGAAAAAGTAGTGATTGGGTCAAACCATTTAAGAACCACTAGTTTAAATGATGACTTGCATTCAAGGGAGACGTTTGCTTTGATCTGCTAACCCTTGGGGAAGAAATAGCTTGCTTTAATTTGTTTTCCACTTTGTTTGTTTCAGTTCTCTCAAGTCAGACCCATCACAGTCCTCTGAAACGGTCTGTGTCCCTCACCCCACCCATGACTGTGCCTAGCCAGCCCCTTGGACACGGATGGATGTCTCATGAGGACTTGCGGGATAGGGGACCCCAGGGCATCCCTTCCGATCATGCCCCCCTGTCTCCACAAAGCAGTGTAGCCTCCTCAGGCAGTGGTGGGAGTGAACATTTAGAAGATCAGACTTCTACTCGTAACACATTCCAGGAAGAAGGGAGTGGTATGAAAGGTGAGTGGAAAGTAATGAACGTTTTCCCTTCCTGTCCTGATTGCTTAACAACATGTGTGCCCACATTCACACAAAGTCCCGAAATTGTTTGAAACACATTCTTCTAAAGCAGAACATAGAGACGTTTTAATTCCATGTCTGACCTTAGGCTGCAGTTTAAAACTCTTCCATTAAACAGGTTGATTTGCAGGAGTTATTTCTGTCTATTGATTAGCTGAGATGGGATACCTCCCCTAGGACAGCTATTAAGCTAGGTGAAAAAAATACCACATTCTGTAATCCAAATTTCAATATGGAAAGTATGGAGCACATTAACTGGGTGTCAGCTTTCCCAGCCAAACCAGACAGAAAACACAACAAAATGAACTAATTCTACTTTATTGTAAGGCTCCTTTAACAGAATCGTACAAGTCACAAACTTCCTCCTTTCATTTTAACTGCTTGATCCATTAGAGTAGGTCTTTTTTAAGTTTCTTTCTCTGGCCATTAAGTGACTGTGGGGTCCTGCATCTTTGTCTGTTTCCTAGACAGCATCTCCTCCTCTCTTCCCCCAATATCATTCATTGCAGTCCATTACACTGGGTTCGTCCTCTGCATTGAACCATACCTTGGCTTATTTCATTTTACTTATTATGTTGTGCAGGCAGGTAATTGCTCTATATTTGATAAACACTGATTAATAAACCAGAGTTTAGCGGAGCATGTGAGCCCACTCAGTAGAAAAAAAATACATTTGGAATAGCTGGCTGAGGAAAAAAACAGAGTTGGGGTTCTGGTTTATACATATCAAACACACACAAGAACACAAAATGAAGAGAACTAATGAATCTTCTGGGCCAGTATGGAAGAACAGGCTGCTTAGCAAAATTGTAGGCACCTGTGCAACCTTCTTTCCCTCCCATCTGAGGCTTCTCCCCAGCACAGCCAATAAAGCTACAACCTTGACATGGGTGTGAGGGGGAGATGTGTGCTTTGGAGCTCTGCAGCCATTAGCAAACAGTACAGTAGCTGAACAACAAAGGCATTCTTGGCCTTGTCTTCTTAAGAAAATAACAGAGTTGGAGGGACCTTGGAGATCTTCTAGTCCAGGGGTCAGCAACCTTAAACACTCAAAGAGCCACAAAGGTCGTAACCGGAAGCCCCCCCACCCCCCCTCAATTCTGGAGCCGGCCAGAAGTCCAGTTCCCCCACCATAGAATCTCCTCTTAGCGCGGCATCCTTTTTCCCCATGCCTACCAGAAGTCCGGTTCCCCCACTATAGAGTCTCCTCCAAGCATTTTATTTATTTATTTATTTATTTATTTATTTATTTATTTATTTATTTATTTATTTATTTATTTATTTATTTATTTATTTATTTATTTATTTATTTATTTATTTATTTATTTATTTATTTATTTATTTATTTATTTAATTTTTATACTGCCCTTCTCCCGAACAGCCAGGGTTAAAATACATGCAGTATAAAAATTAAAATAATTTAAAAATAATTAAATCCAATTTGGCTTTCCAATTTTAAAACCCCTTACCCATAAAAATTAATCAATTAAAATTTTAAGCCAGCCCGGCTCGCTGAAACAAGAAAGTCTTCAGAGCCCAGCGGAAAGTACGGAGGTCCGGGATCATTCGTATCCCTGGGGTAGCTCATTTCAGAGGGCGGGTGCCCCCACAGAGAAGGCTCTCCCCCTGGGGGTCGCCAGTTGACATTGCTTGACCGACAGCACCCTGAGGAGACCCTCTCTGTGGGAGCGTATTGGTCGGTGGGAGGTTATTGGTGGCAGAAAGTGGTCTTGTAGGTATCCAGGCCCTAAGCCATGGAGCGCTTTAAAGGTGAGAACCAAAACCTTGAAGTGCACCCGGAAGACCACCGGAAGCCAGTGCAGCTCGCACAGGAGAGGTGTTACATGGGAGCGCCATGTTGCCCCCATAATCACCTGCGCGGCTGCATTCTGGACCAGTTGGAGCCTCCGGGTGCTCCTCAAGGGGAGCCCCATGTAGAGAGCATTACAGTAGTCCAGGCAGGAAGTAACAAGGGCATGAGTGACCGTGCATAAGGAGTCCCGATCCAGAAAGGGGCGCAACTGGCGTATCAGGCGAACCTGAATATCAGGCATATCAGGCACAACTGGCGTATCAGGCGAACCTGAAGCATGGCACCCTTTTTCCTCTACCTGTCCCTATCAATTGAAAGCCCTATCAATTGTGGAGCCGACCGGCAACAGGGAGCCGCAGCAGAGAGATGAAAGAGCCAATTGCGGCTCCAGAGCCACAACTTGCTGACCCCTGTTCTAGTCCAACCCATTGCTCAGCCAAGAGATCCTGTACCATTTCAGACAAAATGGTTGTCCAGTCTTTTTTTAAAAAAAACCTCCAGTGATGGAGCACCCACAATTTCTGAAGGCAAGCTGTTCCACTGATTGATTCCAGGTTGATTTTTCAATTCCCTAATTTGCAATCATAAGAATTCCTGGTGGTCTCCCCTTGAGGTACCAATTAGTCCTGCCTCCTCAATGCCCAGGCCAGAAAGCCTGGCCTGATTGGGCAGGGAGGGTCATGTCGCAGAAGACTGTCTATTTTTAAAGCAGGAAAAAAGGCAAAATGGGGATATTTAGAAATTCTGGATTGCCTATCCTGTAAGTCCCAAAAAGCCACCAAGCTTGAGTAATACACGATGGAAGTCACACAGTCAGACACTGGGCGGGTTCTTGGTTGCCTCTTCCCAGCTTAATATCAATTCAAATTGTTAAATGGAACCATCAGCCTCAAACGGTACAGGTAATACTCAACTTAAACAACAGTTCATTTAGTGACTGTTCGAAGTTACAACAGCACTGAAAAAAAGTGACTATTGACCATTGTAGCATCCCCGTGGTCATGTGATGAAAATTCAGATACGTGGCAACTGATCCATATCTACTGTGTCCCGGGGTCATGTAATTACCTTTTGCAAACTTCTGACAAGCAAAGTCAATGGGGAAGCCAGATTCACTTAACATCTGTGTCACTAACTTAAGCGTTTCAGTGATTCACTTAACAAGGGTGTCAAGAAAGATCAAAAAATGGGACAAAATTCACTTAACAGCTGTCTCACTTAGGAACAGAAATGTTGGCCACAATTGTGATCGTAAGCATGATTGGAAGGAATGCTATAATGGTCATAAGTGTGAAAAATTGTCACTTTTTCAGTGCCGTTGTAACATTGGACGGTCAATAAACAAATTGCTGTAAGTCGACCACTACCTGTATATTATTTGATAGTGCAAGTCTCTCCTATTCTTATGCAATTTCATTGAATAATACATATAATAGGTTTCCTGGACCTTATTCCTCCAGATGTGTGTACATAAGTCCTTGCTGGCTGAGGATTATGAGTTGACATGCAACCCATCTGGATGACCCCAAGTTGAAAATACTCCTGTGTGTAGAGTATTTCTGGCATCTGCATTGGCATAAGAGGGGGGGTTTTTTACCACCTTCCATGTGTTCGTCTATCTGTGCTTCCCTCCATGGCATGTTAACCAGGAGTTAGCTGGTCCCATCTCTTGCTTCTCCTTAACAGCTAAGCATGATGAGGAAACGGCCCTTTTCCAGTATCTCATTCTGCTTCTCAAGGGGGGAGCTTTGTGGGAGTTGTGCTTTTACTTCTCTTTGCTTCACATTGCTTCAGGGGACACTTAGAAGACTTGTGTACAGCTTCCCTGCTTTGGTTCAAATCAGTGTTTTTCGAACTTCGGAACTTTTAAAATGTGTGGACTTCAACTCCCAGCCAGAACTGCTTTAAATTAAAGAATGCAAAGAGGAAACAAAATTATTTGAGCAATGTCAGAATGGCAGCTCAGTAAAAAGGGCTAAATTCCAAACCTGTTAGTGGACAGCAACTAATTTGCATTTTATAATTACCATAAATTCATGCCATGCAATTATTGTTTAGGGATTGTATAATGTGCAACATGGTACCCACCATGATCCTGGATCTTGCAAAAATATATTATGGAGAATAAAAGTAAAATGTCAGAATCTTCACAACAACAATTCAGCACAGCAGAGAAAATAATGTCTAATTTTCATGCACCATTTTATTATTTTGCTACAAATTTATCACGTTTGTAGGTAATTTTTAATGTAGAGGAACATTCACATGATTTCATTAGTTGGTTACTCGGCTGGTATCCCTATTGCAAACTTTTGCAAATGCAAATGCTTAAATGAGCAGATTATTTTGATGCTACAAGCTTTACAGTGTGCTTGGAATCTGGACAATTCAGCCTTATCATGAATACTCTGCCTACTGTTTCTTCCCACTGCTATAAAAGGCTAAAAAAGCAGGAATGATTTTGAAAGCATAGTATCCTAATTATAGATCTTGGTATCCTACTTCGTTTACAGTCAGGATCACAAAGTGGGGTTTTTTCTTTCTTTTTTGGAAACTTAGCCTGTTGGGAAACAGCAAACAAGGATCAGTATGGATAACCTGCTAATAAACCAATAAAAACTTTATTTAGCTAGATAGACTAATGGAAGGAAGAAGGTGGGAGCAAACAGGACCTGTACATAAGCCCACTGTTCCTTCCCAATAAAAAATGATTCTCTAGAATACCATTGGTGGTGTGCCTGAATGATACCCTGCCCAGTATAAAATTTGTATAAATTATTTGATAAACCATTGTTTCGAAGAGCACGACATGGGTATTTTTAGAAGCCATGTGTCAGGACTACCTCCGATCAATCCCTGGGAAAGAAAACCCTTGACTCCATAGATTCAGAAGAAAGGTATTTTTACTAGGGAAGAACACTCTACTTTGTGACATGATGTCATGCTGGTCACTTGACTGCAGAAATGTCTTCTGACAGTGCTGGTTCAATGGCCTAGAAAGGGAGATGAGTGTGCCTCCTAAAGTTGGCTATGACTAGCGGAGTAAAACCCACAGGAACTCTCTTACTTTTGCCTACAGGCAAGGACTTTTATATAGGTTTAATCTCTACGGTTTGTATAATTTTAATTCTTGCTAATTGTTGGTATAATTATTTACAATTTTTAAAATAATTTTTGCCATTGGCCCAAGCAGCTGGTCATGGAGCAGATTATCGTAATGTTTGCTCTGCTACTCTTTAAGATGTAATTGTCGTGTTTGTCTGTTCCACATATAGATGTTCCTGCCTGGCTCAAAAGTCTGCGTCTCCATAAGTATGCTGCCCTTTTTTCCCAGATGACCTACGATGAAATGATGTCCTTGACTGAATGTCATCTTGAGGCTCAAGTATGTTAGATTATTTAGTAAAAAAAAAAAAAAAGTTTCTGAGTTGCTTTGGCCATTTGACACCTAATCATCTAATGATCATCCAATTTAAGAGCAAATTAAACACTGTTTTTTGTTAGCACCAATTCTGCCTAAATAAATAAATACCAGATTTGAAGCGGGAAAGACATGTCCTTAGTCTGAACCATTATCCTCACTGATGACAGGTACTGCTTTAAGTAGTGTGTTTCCTCCTATGGCTACAAGAGAATGCCAGCCTTACAAAAGCTTTTATACAAGCTTTTATTTGGCTAAGAGCAAACTGTTTTTTCTTTTGACCAGAGGGAATGTTCTCTGAATAAAGGTCCACTCTGAATGCTCTTGTAGATAGAATTAAAGATCAGATGATACCTGGTCCTTTTTCCTCTGACAAAACCACCACTTCTTCTGTTTTTCCTCCCCAATCTCCACTCATTCTAGATCGTATTTGGGGGGTGGGGGGATTAGGGAAATCCTTTGATCCATACCACCAGCAAGCTTTCTTCGTGGAACAGAAATCTTGTGTGAATGAAAAGCGCCCATCTCTCTTTAAAGAATTAAGATTTGAAGCAATTAGGTCTAGATCAGGCACATTTTTACTTGATCTTAAAGATTGAGCAAATATTTCAGGTCTTAGGGGCCATAATACTATGTACTGTACCAGAGCCCCCTGCCTTAGAGGTCTGAAATCTGCTATGTCATGATGATGTGCAAATTTAACAAATTTAAACTCAACAGTGAAATCATTTGCTCAAATGATTCTCATAAAAATATTGGAATCTAGCAAACTTTCTTAAGATTTAGTAATTTTACCAGTTTTCATACATCTATACATTTAGCATCTATCAATGTTATAGTAATGCTGGCTCTGTATCAATCTAAATAGTTAATTAGCTATTGGAACCTATTGGACTCAATTGCTTTAGTCTGGAGTGATTAACTGTGTTTCCCCCATGTGCGATATCCTGTATAGGTGTACTAATATTGTGTTCCATGTCTCTGTTGCAGAATGTTACCAAAGGTGCAAGGCATAAGATTGTGATCAGTATCCAAAAGCTAAAAGAGAGGCAGAATCTCCTCAAATCCTTGGAAAGAGTGAGTGCTCTCCATTTTTTCTTTTGAAAACAGATGAGAGTTTGGCTATTACTTCAGCTAAATATATGTATAATGCTCTGAACCTCTTTGCCCATATGTATACCTCTGTACTGATGAATTGCTATATATAACGTAGTCACTTCCTTTCCCACAACTGGGTTTGACTTTTGGTTTAGGAGTTGTAATCTACAACCTATCTACCTACCTACCTGCCTACCTACCTACCTTTTTTGTTCATTGGTACATTCATTGCTCCATTCATTCAGTATTTCTGTGGCTACCTATTCATACATGACTCAGGATGAGTGCCGCCATGTTCTTCACACATGCGCATCCCATTGGACTTGCAAGGCAATGGGATGCGCATGCGCGAAAAACATGGCAGCAATGAACATGGTGGGTGGGGCGAGCAAGTGGCGACTAGGGGACTGGTTCAGGGGTGTGGCCAACTGGCCATTGCGACGGTTCGGCGACGTTGGCCAAATTTCCACCGATGGTTCACATGAACCGGTGCAAACCGGCTGAATGCCACCTGTGGACCACTTGCCAAGAGCCTTGTGATCATGTGATTACCATTTCTCTGATGACTTCCTTAGAAGGTCACTGGGAAAGTTATCAGGGAAGATTGCAAGCTAATTGGCTACCTGCCAATGCTACCTGCCCAGGATAGCAGTTCCTGCCCTCTCATCTCTGGGGTCTGGCTAAAAGAGCTCCCTGCTGAAGGATTTCAAATTTGTGCCTACTTGAAGTTTGGCTGCAGAAATCACTTTTTCAACAAGCCTTGTGGATGGGAATGTTAAGATCTGTTCCTTTTTGTATTCTAAAGATTAATGAAAGTGAGTTCCATTTCTCTCAGGGACTTCGTTTTTATTATATTGTATTGGTATTTTAAACTGTACAGTTTAACCTTATTTGTGTGAACAAGGTAAGCAAGCTGTTCAGAGTCAGCTTTGACTGGAGGGATAAATAAGCCCTGTAACTAAACTAACAGAAAAATCAATAAAGTGGCCCTACTTTGTTCCAGCATGCGAGCACCCAATTTGGAAAGGCCAGCACTTGCTTGCCATTATACATTCTCACATTGTCCAACCCCCTCTGTCTGTATTCATGAGCATGCCATTGTGGGTAGCTTTCTTTTTCTCACTTCTTTTAAAATTTTGTAATCGTATTCTCAAAATGTATATTTTCACCTAAAAGCTAACAGGGTCATTTGCAAGAGTTCTCATAGAAAAATCATCAAAACCTCATCAGATCTTGTATGGGATTATCAGAGACATATACAATATTGCGTGACATGTTCACAATCTTGCTGGTGTTTCTGCAGCATCTTGAAGAGGGTTTTTTTTTTTAGCAGCCTTGCATCAGATCTCATGATGTGTCAGCTTTTTCACACAATATCTTCCAGGCTTTTGACATATTATGTGGATGCAGCAGGAGCACCATTTTGCACCATTGAAACCGTGTTCCTACCTCTGATCTAAATCCCTGTAGGTGTCACGCTGTTTAGTCACTTTATAAGTAAGCATTATGGCTCCAGTTGAATATTCGCATCTAGGGGACTCATGAAAAACAGTGAAGAATAAATGGAACTGTGTGAATGGTGCAATACTTTAGGTTACGGAAGTGTTTAGAGCTGTTGGTAAGAAACAGAAGTTTGCTTGCTAAGATTGTCTAAAGGGAAAGTTAGCTATAAGAGTGGCTTCTCTGAAGTACTTTTGTTTCTTTCAAGATAAAATATTTAGGCTGGGAGAGTAATCTTATTAAATTAAATAATTTTATTTTGCTAACTTTGATACTGAAATGAAATTTTTTATATCCGAGGAGTAAGCTTTGATTACAGAAACAGAAAACAGGAAAAATTTATCACCTGTTTACATGGAAGCTAGCCATGTTGGAAACAGGATGTTAATGTAGATGGACCTTTGCTCTTATACTCTTACAGGAGGTCCAATGTCATGGTTTCTCCTCTCCCAGTAGAGGCTGGGAACTATAATTGTATGAAGTTGATAAGTTCCATTACCATCAACCTTCCTAACAAAATGACTAATAATTTCTAGATTGCAATTCATATAAATATGTCAAAATTATTTCTAATTGAACATTAGGAAAATCTTCAAGTGAGAGTAAGGATCACATACAAATTATTGATGGAGACCTTTTCTCTGTTTATGCTGAAGCAGACACTAGAGACCCACCTGTTAGGAGTGAGTTAATTTACATTGATTTTCATCAATCCTCCCATCAATTTATTCTAGATCAGCTAAAAAATAGGAAATGATATGGAGGAGCAAGGATTTTAATCCAGATTTCATAAAATAAGGATTTGAACCCAGATTTCACAGAATCAAGGCAGCATGTTTGTTACAGTTTTGGCTTAGATGGGTGTGTAAACTCAGTAACTGTTATCTATGAACAATTATATAGGGTTTAGCATCAAACCCAACCGGTTTTTATTTATTTTACAAACCATGATTAAGTGAGTCATGGATGGTTGCAATGTATGAACCAAAGCTAAAATGACATTTTTAGTGTCTTATATTCTGCTGACTTGTCAGGTGTTAAACGTTCATTAGGCTTCTTCTTTGGGTCGTCTTCCTGATTTATCTTATGCAAGTTCTATTGGATATTTCATTGATACTCATGCTTGGCACAAAACTGTGACATTTATGGGATGGTTCAGGATTTGAGATGCTCATGGGTGGGTCTGTTTTGCTACCCGCAGGATATCCTAGAAGGAGGCAATCTGCGCCTCCCATTGCAGGAGCTTCACCAAATGATCCTTACCCCAATCAAAGCGTACACTTCTCGGAACCTGTCAATGGATGAGCACAGTTCTCATCTCCATCGACCAACTTCTCTGATTGGCTCAGACAACCCAGGGTCGGATTGCAAGGACTCTGCCTCAGGAGGAATGCAGCACCACACCTTACCCGGTTGTGAGGGGGAAACTGGAGGTATCCCTTTGCCAGAAGGAGACATCCCAGGACAGTTTACTAAAGTGATGGGAAAAGGTCAGTTTGCTTTTTTTATTCACGGTCCACTTGTGCCTGTTGCAAGTTGTCATTCATTAGCCAGTCTGGTCCAGGGAGTTCATACTCAGTTAAATACCCTGTTTCCCCAAAAATAAGCCTTCCCTGAAAATACTTAAATGCAGAGCTGGAAATCAGATAAGACAGCAAGAGGAACCCCCTCTTCCTTGACGGGCCCCAAAATAAGACCTCCCTGAAAATAAGGCCAAGCGCTTATTTCAGGGTTCAAAAAAATATAAGACAGGGTCTTATTTTCAGGGAAACACGGTAATTAATGTATAGGCTGCCTGATCCAAATGACTCTGGATGGTTTACCTCTAATAACAACTTATTAAAAGAAAATTACAGTTGACTGGAAGAGCAAAGTGCAAAGAACTGGAACAAAGCCAAACCAACAAGGTGGCTCCACAATCACATTAGCTTTAGCAGTGATTCAGAGAACGGAGCAATGAGGTTGAGTAGAAGGGCTCAACCTGTTTTTCCAGAATCCTGTGCAAGCAGCCAACCAGAGGCATCCATCATGGGAAGACCTAGAACAAGGATGGGTGATTAATTTTTCCAAGGGGCCAAATGGGACTGTTCTGCAGGGTTGCTGTGAGCCTCTCGATGTTACCTGCTCCCAACATCCCCCGTTGCTGTTCCGACACCCCAGCCCTCCCCTCCACCCCATCCCCACTACCAATGCCACAGGCTGAACTGAAACTACCCAAGGGCCGGTAGGCTTTAAAATGCCCAGGTCTGACCTACAAGATCAATAGTTGGGGCTACAGCCACCATTTGTTTTCCTTTTGATCCCCCCCTAGTGAGTATGTCTGGTTTTACCACAATGTTTGAGAACCTCTTCCCATATAATCCAGCACTGATTTGCTACTGCCTTTTCTGGGATTTTTTTTTTAATTACCTATTTATTCTGGGGATTCACTTGTGTACGCCTATCTAAGAATAAAGTTCATATTCCTCAATTTTTGCGGTATCACTCAAGATCAGCTAAGTGCTGCCATCTGTTGTGACCCATTCAACTTGAATTAAGTTTATTGTAAATTAAATAAAGGTTTTTATGGTGGCTTCTTCTGTCAAATATTAATTGGAATGTAGCACGCTCCATACTAAAGTAACGATGATCCTTTACTTGAAAAAGTGTGATCTAATAGAATTAGATAATTAGGTAATTCTCCTTCTCAGATCCATTTAATAACTTTAATATCGTAAGTTTAAATATAGAATCCAGTTTTCATTTTTGTATTTTGCTTTGCATATTATTGTACCTTCACTCTATTTGCTTTATCTGCTGTACAGGTAGTCTTCCGCTTACAATAGTTCATTTAGTGACTGTTTGAAGTTACAACGGCACTGAAAAAATTGACTAAAGACCATTTTTCACACTTATGACTGCTGCAGCATCCCCATGGTCATGTGATCACCTTTTGTGACCTTCTGACAAGCAAAGTCAATGGGGAAAACCAGATTTACTTAATAACCGTGTTACTAATTTAACACCTGAAGTGATTCACTTAATAAATGTGGCAAGAAAAGTCAGAAAATGGAGCAAAACTCATTTAACAAATGTCTCACTTAGCAACATAAATTCTGGGCTCAATTGTGGTTGTAAGTCAAGGTTTACCTGTATATGAACATACTTTCACTTTCTCTTCTCCTTTTCTTCCTTGTTCTGTTGTCTCATTCTGTCCCCATTTATCCAAAATGCACATTTGCTGTTATTTGTATTCCCTACTAATGAAACTGCAGTAAAGATCTCATACTTAGATCTTGCCACTTCCCATAGTTGCAGGAACAGCAGCATTTAATAGAGGCAGCAAAGCATCAGTCCAGGGCATTTGCAACTAAAATTGACTCCAAATTGTTTGAATTCAAAATATAAGTGGCTTTTAGAGCATATTTTCTTGCATATAAACAGATCCAGAATCAGTTTCTCAGATAGCAGAATCTTCCATAGAATTATAGAATACTTTTGAGTTGGAACAGCCTTTCAAGTTAAGGTCATTCCGTGCCATCTGCTGTGTATAGATCTACTAAACCAGCTGAGTCAGTCTTCCTCCAGATTCCACCCAACATTTTTTTTTTTTTAATTTGATTTATATGCCGCCCTTCTCCGAAGACTCAGGGCGGCTTACAATGTGCTCAGCAATAGCCTTCATCCTTTTGTATATTTATACAAAGTCAGCTTATTGCCCCCACAACTGGGTCCTCAATTTACCTACCTTAGAAAGGATGGAAGGCTGAGTCAACCTTGAGCCTTGGCGAGATTCGAACCCTGCAGTAATTGCAGGCAGGCTGAGTCAGTCTTGAGCTGATCAAGATCAAACTCCTGGCAGTGGGCAACGTTAGCCTGCAATACTGCATTCTAACCACTGCACCACCACAACTCTTCAGTTACCATAGTTACCACAGCGCCACAGTTCACCACCTTCAGTTATTTATAAAAATAATAGAGGATATAAATAAATTAATAAATAAATAATTCATCTCAAGGTACTGTATTATGGCAGACTAATCTAGATATTAAGGTTTGCTCTCTATGAATCCAATATGATTCAGTATGAAGCAGCATATTTTTATTTATTTTATTTATTATACTATTTTATTGTAATAATAAAGTAATATACTGAATAACAATAAAATATTATAAAAATGTATTTGATTGTATTATGCTCATACCAGCCCTCTGGTGGCAGTGATTAAGTTATATTATTCCATATCCGTCCTAAAGTCCTTCACATCGCTTTTCAATACTGGAGCTGGGGAAGCAGGAGGCCCAGCAGCTTCCTTTTTATAAATAAATATACATGGAATAATTCCAAGTTGACACCACAGTAACAGAAAGCAAAGGATGGAACAAAACTGAAAAAGGCATGAATGGAATCCAGCCTGTATCTCTGTACATTTTTTTTTTATTGACAGTTGTTTCCCATTGATGGCAATTCTTTTCAGGTCACCACAATGAGTTCATTCTTCAAGAGATTGAAAGTAATTGGAAAATTCTCATTAAATTTAAAGTTATGTGGTGGTGGTTGATGATGTGGTTGTTATTTTACAGTTTGTACCCAGCTCCTTGTCTCCAGACCTGACGAGGAGAATATAAGCTCCTATCTACAACTCATAGACAAATGCCTAATTCATGAGGTGAGTAATTTTAGGGAGCTGAGGGAAGGGGGGGAGATTGGCAAACTCTTGTTCTCTTCCCATTTCTTGAAGAGATTTGCTGGATTTCCTAGATATGCAAATATGACCATTTGAGCACTAATATTGGCATGGTTTAGGGATAGTATCTCAGCTCTAGGTAAAGATCAGTTCCTGCCCAGCCAGGTAATTTTGGGAAGATTCTAATACAAATCAATCAAAACCCATTGCCAGTTATTATAAATACAGTATTAAATGAGGCACTCATAATTAAGTGGGGAAATGGAGTAAATGATTTCTAAGGATCCTTTCTGGTTCTTTGCTTCTCTGTTAATAAAATGATGTTAGAAAGCTTCTGCTTTACAATAAACAGACTGATAAAAGAAACATCTCTGAATATAATTGCTATTAATTTGCTATTTCAATTAGCAAACATTTTCCTTACATGGTTGTAAATACTTTGGAGTTTTTTCCCCCTCAGTTGATAATGATCTTGCATAGGTCAAATGTTGTTGTCCTGTTCTTTGTCTGTGGTCAAACTTGGGCCTCCCTCTGTGCTGCAATTTCTCTTGTCCAATTTTGACATTCCTGTACTACACATAGCTTACTGTAACCATCTTCTGGCTTCCAGAAAACTTCAAAGCTTTGTCCAGACTTTTGACATTTTGTATTTATCAAGTAACGTTTAGCATTTATAGCCAGCTTTTCTATGACATCTGGCATTGAAGAGAGATTCCATAACATCTGGAGTACTATAAACCAAATGACCAGTTGACTGATCAACCTTAGCCGCCTATCATCATCTCACCTCATTTCCCTTTTTATAAGAGCAAATGGATCATATTAGATTTTTTGCTGTCATCCTTGCCCAGGCTTGCAGTTTAAATATAGTTGACGCTTTAAGGGAACTCATTAGTTTCAGTCCAATCTCTCATGAAGTGCTACTTTTATTCTCCCCACAAATGTTTGCTAATCTGGTGTAGTCTCTGACCAAACCTGTCTTTTTATGATAATGTAATAATATTTATTCCACCTGGCTCTTTCCGGGCCCTAGTAAAGCAAACAAAGCTATGGTTTGTTTAACCACAATTTCTTAATTAAACCTAATAAGGATTCAGAAGTAAATAAGTTCAACAAAGATAATCAAAAGAATTAGATTCTGAGTCCTATGAAGATAGATTGAACGGGCTGGAGATGTTTAGCCTCCAGAAGGGAAGATTGGCTGAGAGATTATAGCACTCTTCAAATAACTGAAATTACAGAAGAAGTAGTAGAAGAAGGCAAAGGTTTGCTGTCTGTTGTTTCAAAATGCAAGAGATGGAATAATGGTAAGTTAGAGGGCAGATTCCAGTTGATTGTTAGGAACAAGATTTTTTTAATAATAGGAACAATTCAATGTGAAATGGACTGAACATCTAAACAAGATGTGCTTCTTGTGATTGAAGAGTGCAATTTCAAAGTTGGAAGTAGAAAGGAAAATATATATATAGTTGACACAGAAATAAAGGAGAACAGCTTGGTGGTTGCTGCCAATCCAATAACTTCCTGATTTCTAACCTGGTCTTCAAAGAACGTGGACATGGACATGGGCAATACATGGAATGCATAGAAATTAAATTGTTTATATGATTGATACAAATAGGTGGAAGAGGTCACTCCGCCTTGAGTCTTCAGAGAAAGGCGGCATACAAGTTGAACAAATAAATAAAATAAATAAATATAATAGCAACCGATCATGAATTGCTCATATACAAGTTCCAATTCAAGCTAAAACAGAAAGTCAGTCAGTTTCCAGGATATATCTTGAGCTTATAACCACAGTTTTCAAGGAGAACATTTGAAGTTTTGAAGTTTTGAACCATTTATAGGGAATCAGAGAAACTATAGTATAAAAGCAAAGACATTCTTAAAGATAAATGTGAACAGAAAAGGCCAAAGACCAAAAAACAGACGAAAACAAACTGGATGTCAGAACAAACAGTGGAAATTGCCAAGAAGAGAAGCCAGAGCCAAGAAAGACAAAATTGTAGGAAGGAACATTGAAAAGTATTTCAGAGAGCTATTAAAAAGACAAGAAACAGTATTGCAGGGAAATCTGGAAAGACATCAAAGATGAAAACAGACAGAGACAAATAAGATCCAAAAGTTCTCCAAATTTAGAAAGAGGTTCCAACTTTGCATTGATTTGCTAAAAGACACCAATGGACAAATAGTGACTGATTTCAAGAAGTTCAAAGTTTTGAAGGAGTACACTGAAATTCTGTACAAGAGAGATATCAACATCCAAGATTCCTTAGAATATCATCCCTATTTACAAGAATTTCTAGTACAGTAAGATGAAATTAAATCAGCACCTTGGTCATTACCAAGTCAGAAGGCTACAGAAATTAATAAAATATTTATAGAGATATGGCAAGCAACAGAAGAAGAAGAATCGGTGAAGATTCTAACCAAACCATATTAGCAGATCTGAAAAATAACACAACAGCCAACAGATTGGAAAAGTTACCCCAGGAGATTTAACAATATGTGCAAACTATTCTATAAATGTCCTTAATTTCATATGCTAGCAAAATAATGCATAGAGACATGTAACATAGATTGGTATCCTAAGTGGAAAGCTAGATGCCAAATGTTCAAGCTGGTTTTAGAAAATACAAAGGAACATGGGAAAATATGCATACTGGGTAAATGAGAAAACCAGAGAATATAATAGAAAATAAAATAGAAAAGTCTTCGGTTGCATTGACTGTGTCAAACTGTGAAATGTCCTTAGAAAAATGGGAATCCCAAAATTTCTAATTGTCCACTAAAGTTAGACTTTAAAGAAACAAGATAAAAGAAGTATTAATGCTTTTGATAGTATTAGAAAAGGCTTCTGAAAATACCATGGTTAGCTTAGAAAATAGAGGGAGTCATAGACAAATCAATCTTGAGTATTTGCTTGAGGCAAAATAATCAGGGTCAAGTTATTATAATTTGGACCCATTTTGTGAAGATTTGGCTTTCTTGAGAAATCTATAATACTGGGAAAAATGAATGGAAAAAGAAGATGATGATGACCAGCTGCAAGTGGATGGACTAAACCACAGTGGCAGTGGGTGCCCTGTTGGAAAACCTGAAGGGTCAATTTGGGACAGATCAATTTCTGTAGTTGTTAAAGGTTGACACTGACTTGATGGCCCATCCCATCATCTCTCTGGGAATCGGTTCATCACTAACATCTTATTGTTGATTGGTTAACAACAAGATGTTAGCGTTGAGCTAGTTCCCAGAGAAATGATGCTCAACACCAGTGTCGTGTCAAACTGAGACTAGATAGCCATCTGTTGGGAATACCTGAATCTGGATTCCTGCACTGAGTAGGGGGCCAACCCTGGTCTAGGCTAGAGTGCGCCTTCCAACTTTTTCATCATGCTAAGAGACAAGTAACATTATGGCTCATGTGAGACCAATATTTCTGAAATGTTGATGCCATGAGAACTCTGAAGTATTTGCTGCTATCGAATCCACATTAAAATGGTGCTTGGCAACTTGCATGTGAAAGAGCAGTAATGGCGTTTGAAACTTGGAGAGAGGCTATTTCACAGCCCTTCCATAGAAAGACATGAGGATCGCAAGATTAGTCAAATTCACAGCATCAGCCAGTGGGAATTTTGAGTGATCCTCAAATGCAGAAATGTCTATGGCTCAATTTGTCTTTCTCCAAAGCATAATTAAGTTGTTCTGAAAAATATAGATTTCAGACTCTTGAGTGTAAAACTTGCTGTTTGAGAACAGTGGTTGCCTCTAACAAGGTACTGTGCTCCCCTCATTAGTGAAATGTTTTTACTAATAAGCCAGTCATCCTAATGATGATGATGATGAAGATCACTTGTGACTTTTTCTTCTAATCATTATTCTATTTTGAATGTTTATTTCCCCCCCCCCTTTTCCCTTTCCTCCACCCTCCCATAACTTCCTCTCTTGGGCAGGCATTTACCGAGACACAGAAGAAAAGACTGTTGTCATGGAAACAGCAGGTGCAAAAACTATTCAGGTCTTTCCCTCGCAAATCCATCTTAGACCTCTCGGGATACCGGCAGCAAAGAACGTAAGATTGGGGCTTCGTCCCGCAGACTCAACTCCTGGGAGTGCCAGTGCTATAGAGTGTTGGCTGTGTTAATGTCGTAGGGCTAGGCCTAGAGGGCCAGTGGGTGGGAGGCACACCCCTTGGATCTAGAGGGGGGAAAAAATTAAGGCTCACGGTTGCCCAGGAACAAGCCTAATTCAGCCTAGCAACTTTTACACTTCCACTGTGCCTGGAAACTATGGTGGGTTGAGCGATTTGTGATCAAGTGACAGGGTAGGAGTTGGAAGAAATCACACATGCAAAATTATTAATTTCCAGATTCTTGACAGGAACGTGGCTTTAGTGTGAATTAAATTATTTGTGGTGATTTATTTATTTCGGTCATTTCGGCACAAAGCTCTATAAAGCAGTTCTGTAGTTCTGTGAAGCATTATTTAATTACAGTATTTTAAAGTGAGCTTGCCATGTCTTTAATTTTAAACAAGACATCATTCACGAGACCTTTAGCTTCAAGGCTCCCTCAGAAAGAGGGAGAATAGGGCACTTTAATCAATTTAGTATATTTATCATGAGTGAGGTGTCTTTTGGGGGTTTATAATACAGGAGGTGAATTGCATTGAATTGGATTTGCCCCATTTTGTTTTTTCAGCCGAGGATTTGGCCAGTCAAACTCCTTACCGACAGCTGGATCTGCAGGTGCAGGAATGGGCAGAAGAAACCCACGCCAATTTCAAATTCCCTCTCGAAATCTCCCCACTACACGGCTGGGGCTTTTGGGTCCCAGTGGCCTCCTAGGAGCCAGCCAGCGCAATGGAGCTGCCAACCCCACCATCTTAAAGCAAGGAAGACAGGTGGGTATCCATCAACTTCTGGGTGATCCCTGAAAGCCACAGGGCCTATGATAAAATGAGATAGAAAAGGTTAGTGCAAGCTAGAGGGAACTACTAAAAAAGTGAGTGGCTAGATTGTCCCTCAGTGAAAACCTCAGTACAGATTTGTCCAATGTTGTCACTGGCCCTCTCGGAATTTTCTGTGACCGAACAGAAGCGTTATCTAAATAAAAGCTATGTGGAATTAATTTAACAGGCTTTGCTGTCACAAGGTGAAGAGATAATCATTAATTTTAATGACTTTAGAAAGGATTTATACAGATCTGTGCCAGATAACTCTGCAAAGAGGCATCCAGCCATGTTAACAAACTGCCCATTTTATAAACATTCAGATCAAAATGTAATACAGATAAGTCTCAATTTAAACCATTCATTTAGTGACTATTCAAAGTCACAGTGGCATAAAAAAGTGACTTATGACCAGTCCTTGCACTTAATACCATTGAAGCATCCCCATGGTCACATCAGTGGTGGGTTCCTCCCGGTTCGGTCCAGTTCGGCTGAGCCGGTAGCGGTGACGATATGACATCACCGAACCGGTTCTCCCCCCTGGCCCCCCCCACCCACGTTATTCTTACCTTTTATTTGGTCCCACCCCCAATCTATTGCTGCCTCCTGAGTCCCAGCTGATGACTGGAGGGAAAAAAACTGTTTAAACTCTTGCCGCGGGGCTTCAAAGGGCTGTCCTATAGCTGATCAGTGTTAAAAGCAAACAAATGAGTCGGGTCGTAAGTGCAAGGACTGGTCGTAAGTGCGAGGACCTTCCTGAAATGACTCTGACCAGCTAGCCATGCCCACCTAGTCACATGACCTCCAAGCCACACCCACTAAATAAGCCACGCCCACAGAACCGGTAGGGGAAAAAATAGAACCCACCCCTGGGTCACATGATCAAAATCTGGACTCTTAGCAACTGGAATATATTTACAATGTTTGCAGCATCCCGGAGTCATGTGATTTTCTACCTTCCTAATTGGCAAAGTCAATGGAGAAAGTGTCTATGGAGATTCTCAATCACCAAGGTCAGAAGTCAGCAACCTTAAAACACTCAAAGAGCCACAAAGGTCCTAACTGGAAGCCCCCATTCAATTCTGGAGCCGACCAGAAGTCCGGTTCCCCCACCATAGAGTCTCCTCCTAGCACGGCATCCTTTTTCCTCTACCTGTCCTAACCGAACGCCCTATCAATTGTGGAGCCGACCAGCAACAAGGAGCTGCAGCAGAGGGATGAAAGAGCCACATGCGGCTCCACAGCCACGGGTTGCTGACCCCTGACCAAGGTTATGGTTGTCCCAAAGATGCTTTTTTAAAAGGGAAGTGGACTTTTTTGTTTTTTTTTTTCTTTGAAAGCATTTCACTTCTCATCGAATGTTTTCAAGGAAAAAAAACAAGGAAGTCAAGATGCCTTTTGGAAGAGCACCTTTGGGTCAATGGGAAAAGCTGGATTCTCTTTACAACTATGTGATTTTCTTATTACTGCATTGATTTGCTTAACAATTGTGGGAGGAATGTCATAGAATTGGGCACGCCTTATTTAGCAATGGAAAATCTGGTCCCAATTGGAATCATAAGCTGAGAACTATCTGTATATCTTGCAAATGTCAATGCTGAAAGAAACATGCATCCATTTCATTGCCGTGAGACTGTTTTCTTTGGAGCATCTGGCAGGCAGTTGTTGAAAACTGATAGTCTTTAATCTAAAACTGTCTATCCAAAGATGGCACTCTTCAGAAAAAGTGACTTTTAACTGCCGGAATTCCTAGGGTCTGTGCGGGAGTCTTGGGCATTATACTATAATCCCTGCACATGTGCATTTGTCCATTTGAGGAAAAGCTGATCTAAAATCACAATCGCAAGCTCTACATGTGTATGATTCAGAGTATGCATTTTTTTTTCTTTTATGGAAAAGAAAAAGTATTTATCACTCACCTAAAGTTCCTTTGTTACTCTCTTTCCAGTTTCCTTCTTGGACTAAACTGAACACTCTTACATTGAATTTTCAGTTTAAAAACGAAAAATGAAAGTGATTGCGCTGGCCAAAATAGTCTGCAGGCATTTCCTGTTTTCACTGTTTTCAGTGCTGTAAAGAGGTCCTGTAAAGGGAATGAGGGTTGCCGAGGGAGGAAAAATAAAATGTTTTGAGTGCAGGAGAGATGGGCCATTGGTAGGGACTGATGTTCTTAGTCTGGCCTGCTCAAAAAGCAAACGCAGCATTTGGTAGGTTAAACTGAAACTGTATAGAAGAAACACAAGCAAGTGTGTGAATTACAGTTACAAGTTTGGTGAATTTGAAGAGTTCCCATCTTCAAAAAAAAGGGTGGGGGGAAACAGACCCAGGAAACTACAGATCAATCAGCCCAATACAAATACCTGGGAAGATACTGGAAAAAAATAACCATAAAAAAACTAAACAAGATGGGATCCAGTTTGCTTTATGCAGAAACATAGATAAAAACACATCCAACAAGGGACTCCATCCATCTTAAGCCAAAATCTGGGGAAACAATCGAGGATAGTATAAGTAGTCAGGGAATGGAAATGATCCAGTGTTCCAGTTTCCTCTGTCTATTTTTGTCCCGGGCTGAAAAGACAAAAGAGACATCTTACTAGAGAATGAAGTCAATGGCAGCAGCACTCATGGCCCTTCAGTGTGATCCAACCAGATATCATTGAAATTGTTCATTAGTCAGATATAATAAAATCAATACAGGTAGTCCTTGATCAATGACCACAGTAGAGACTAGAATTTCCACTGCTAAGCAAGGCAGTTGTTAATGAGTCATGCCCAACGTTTTTGTCATGGTCGCTAAATGAATTGCTGCAGTTGTTAAATGGATGAGGTGGTCATTAAGTGAATCCAGCTTCTTGCACTGACTTAGCTTGTTGGAAACTGCTGGGAAGATTGCAAACGGTGATCACATGACCCTCACGGTTGCTGCATCTGTCATAAATACATATGCCAGTTGTCAAATGCCCAGATTTTGATCATGTTATTGTGGGGTTGCTGCAACAGTCGTAAGTGTGAGGTCCGGTTGTAAATTACTTTTTTCAGTGCTGTTGTAATTTCAAACAGTCCTCCAACCTGATTCAAATTTCAAACCTCCTCTAACCCAGAGGTCTCCAACCTTGGCAACTTTAAGGCTTCCAGAGTTCAGCAAAGCTGGCTGAGGAATTCTGGGAGTTGAAGTCCACAAGTCTTAAAGTTGCCGAGGTTGGAGACCAATGGGGGAATTCAAATTTTTTTTACTATCGGTTCTATGGGCGTGGCTGGGGAAGGATATTGCAAAATCCCCATTCCCTCCCCATTCCTGGGGGAAGGATATTGCAAAATCTCCATGCCCACCCCACTCTGGGGCCAGCCAGAGGTGGTATTTGCCGGTTCTCCGAACTACTCAAAATTTCTGCTACCAGTTCTCCAGAATAGCACTCCTGTTGGAGACCCCTGCTCTAACCTACTTCAAATGCATTTGCCCATACAGGTAGTAAGTGATTGTAAGTTTTGAGGGCTACCATATGCGCAGATGCATTTCAAGCCAGTTGGAGGAGGTTCCACCAAATTACGGAAGGACGGAAGAGTTCCTGAAATGAACTGTTTTGCTGCCCCCTTTCCAAAATAAGAGCAATTGTCCCTTTTCTGCTGAAATCTGGCACAGTAGCAAATTGGCCTTCTTGTATAATTCTAGGGATTGTAATGTTGCTGGGGACCCTTGCCTTTTTTGCATTTATGGCTTGCCTTATTTTAATGGCGCATGCTCTGTGATCTCTCCATAGAATCTTTGGTTTGCAAATCCAGGAGGAAGTAACAGTATGCCCAGCCGAAGCCATAGTTCTGTACAGAGAACCCGTTCACTGCCTGTCCACACCTCTCCTCAGACAATGCTTATGTTTCAGCAACCTGGTAAGTCTCACCAGTTTCCTTCTTTCTCAGGGCTCAATCACCTTCTTATTTCCCCACTGAAAGAGTGATGGACATGTGAAAAGTACCATATGGCTTGTTAACAATTCCTTTGGGAAGACCTTTAAAAGTAATGATTTGGCAAGGCTAGAAAGGGATGAACTCTTACTCCACCCCACCTTTTGTGTCAGGTTGAATTAGAAATAAGTAATTTTCCTCTTGAGCTGGAAAACAAATCACTATTGAACTCTGGACTAATAGTCATCTGTCATGATTCGTATAGTGGTTATTTTTAGCGTAATGCAGGAAAATTATCTTGAGTTTTTTGGTACCAGCTCCTATTTACTTTGATGAAACAAAGTTTCATTGAATTTATTGCGGAGAAATTGTGCATTTTGATGAAATTCTCAGAGTGAACTAGGGTGTTCTTGAACTTAGTTATGAGAAGGCCAACAGATAGGAGCCATCCCACTGGCTTCCCACTTTTCCTTTAAACCCTCTAGGACAGGGGTCTCCAACTTTGGCAACTTTAAAAAGCTGGCTAAAGAATTCTGGGAGTTGAAGTCCACAAGTCTTAAAGTTGCCAAGGTTGGACACCCCCTGCTCTAGGAAAACTTCATGAGGGAACTCCTTCCATGGAGCTTTTTCAGACTGGGAAATGGGGGCAGTGAGGGAGACCTTAAAATGTTAAGAATAAGAAGGATAATAGAAAATAACGCCAACAATAACATTACTGTCCCTTCCAAGAACCCAGTAAAACACTATTTGGAGAAATTCAAAAGAAATTCTGAGGCATCTTGAAAATAAGATAGAAAAACAGGAGCCTAATTCATGGGAAAAGAAACTTAAGAAATTGCAATACAGATCATCCTCGACTTATGACCACAATTGAACCCAAAATGTCCATTGCTAAGCAAGGCAGCTGGTTAAGTGAATTTTGCCTCATTTTACGACCTTTCTTGCCACAGTTGTTAAGTGAATCACTGTGATTGTTAAGTAACACAGTTGTTAATTGAATCTGGATTCCCCATTGTCTTTGCTTGTCAAAAGATCACACAAGGTGATCCCATGACCCTGGACTCTGCAGCCATCATACATGCATGCCAGTTGCATCTAAATTTTGATCCCATGACCATGGGCTGCTGCATCAGTTGTAAGTATGAAAATGGTCATAAGTCACTTTTTTCAGTGCTATTGTAACTTCAAACAGTCACTAAACAAATGGTTGCAAGTCAAGGACTACATGTACAGATTCTGGCACAGCATTAGTTTATTAATATTTACTATTTGAATGTTTTATCATGTTTAATGTATTATCAGTTTATTTGGTTGTAATCCACCTAGAATCGCCTCTAGGTGAGATGGGAATAAATTCATTATTTACTTATAGAGAACTATTCCCACAAAAAAATGCTGATGGAAGGGGCAAACCCTGCCAGGCAACAAATCCTCTTCAAGTTTTGGGAAAAACAATTTTGATTCCCAAAAGTTGTTACTGGGCTCTATCCTCTTTAATTGTTTCTGTTGAAATAAGTGGGGATATTTACAAGGAATATCATGTTAAACTATGACTTATTTAACCATAGTTTATTAAGCCCCACTTAGCAGAGTTCAAAAATCATGCTAAATTGAATTAATGATTTGCAGATACCATGCAGGATGCTAACAAATCACAAATAAATAAATGATTTATGGTATCATTTAGAGTTCATAATGGCTGGGAGTTACACAGAATGAAGTCAGAATGAAATAAACCTCATTATGACTTACCATGTCCTGGGAATATACTGAAAAGTTAGGGATATGGAGCAATCAGCTTCTAGATTTTTGTAACAGGGATTTGAATGGTGAATTCTGGAGAAAGATCTCATCGTAAGATGTCAAGTATTGTGAACAAGAGGAAAGTTAGAGGTGGCGTCAAATTGGCTCAGTCTCTGTGAACTCCGTGAACAAAAGCACAATTTGTTCCTAACTTTATTTTTAAAAAATTGAAAGTGTATGTTTTATTCATCCATTTGTTTCTGTGCCCAATTGTGCATCTTTCTCCATAGCATGTTGTTGTCTTCTGTCTTAATTAGCCTCTTCGGTAGACATAGGTATTGCAAGGAATTGAAATCTTATTATAATACATCTCCTTGGCTAGAGTTAATTGTCCCTTACTGGTGGAATTATACCATCTTCAGATTGCTTCAAAATTATCTAGAAGAATTGAGAGAATTTTTGTTGAGCCTAAAGTGAGAAAGTCCTTTTTTTTTCCTTAAAAAAAATCACACCTTGCAATAGCTACACCCTAAAGTTCTATTTAGCTAGAGGAAAAACCTTTCAAATAATAGTGGCAGTTCTCATCTGCTATATTTAGTCCTCTCGTTATCTTTGCAGAGTTCCAAGTCCCAGTGACAGAACCCGATATCAATAATAGGCTGGAGTCCTTGTGCCTGAGTATGACTGAACATGCCCTAGGAGGTAAAAGCTATTATTTTTTTCTTCTCTCTTTTATGCTCAGATTAAAATTGCATCAAGCCTTTCTGATACTGTGATCCCCAAGGCTCAGACTCCTGCTACTTGGGTAATAGGGATTTAATATTTGAAAGCTGCATATATGCAAACTCTTACTTTTGCCATCGGAGTGGTAATCTTTACAGTTTCAGACTTTCCTTCTCCGTTAGGCACATCAGCAGCTGGACATTAATTCAGCTTTAATCCAACCACATTAGAAGCATTAGTACTATTTGTACTTGTTCTCTGATCTTCCCCAATAGCTCATCAAGTTGCTTCCAACCTGGGGGTTCACCTGCCAGTATAATGTTGACTTTGTCCTGATTGGGAATGTCTGTGTTTCTGGAAAAATACTAGAGCTTGTTTGTCCCAAAGGTGCTTTTTGAAGAGGCATCTAGACTTTCTGGTTTTTCTTTGAAGCTGTTTTGCTTCTCATCCAAGAAACTTCTTCAGACAGAAAGTCCAGTGGCCTCTTGAAAAGCACCTTTGGAACAACCATGACTTGGATGACCGGGAATCTCCATAAACAACTCCATAGACAAATAGAGTATGTTGCCACTTTCTCCAGTAGATCATATTCCTCATCTATCACCTGCCCATTATCTATGTCTCAGGTCGGTCTGGAACAGGGGTGGGTTCTACTTACCTTTACTACTGGTTCGCAACGGGGCCGCGCATGCGCAGAAGCGTTTTGATGACATCGGGGTGGGTGGGCGGAGCCTCCCTCTGGTTTTACTACCGGTTCTATAGAACCAGTCCGAAGCGGGGGCAACCCGCCACTGGTCTGGAAGCATCCAGGTCAAGGCTTCAAGATTTGATTCAGAGGGTTGCTTTGTCTCTTCAAGTGGCATGCACAATCCTAATATTTATCATGGTTATCAGTATTTTCCATCCCATCTACTCAATGAGCTTAATGCATCAATTATAAGAAGAGTAAATTCACATAGAGTTAAAACAAACATTAAAAACTCTCAAAGGTATCCACAGGGCATGGTAAAAAAAAAAAAAAAAGTAGCCATAACAGTGCATTCAAAACTCTGCCTTTTTTAAAACGTTTCACACATAAATAAAAGCATGCAGAGCTTTTCTCAAACCATCATGGCCACCATCTTCCGTTTTGGCCCATATCCTACAAACAGTCCTGAAAACATTCATTAGAAGCAACCGTTGCTAAAATCAATAAAAGCAGTAGAAATCCAAACAGGAGACCCCTAGAAGATGAATCAGAATTTTAATGTGTAACCAGAAAGGAGATGAAGCTGATGGTTTTTACATTCATGATACAAAATCATTCGCTCTCAATCCAACCCACCTCACAGGGTTGTTATGGGGAAAAGAGGAAGAAGAAGGTGTGTTGGATATGTTTGCCACCTTGAGTTATTTGTAAAAATATTAAAGGGAAGATATAAATAAAAATAATAATATAACGGCAAATTCATTTCATTATTGTATGTGCAAATGTCCTGAGATTTTCCTGGTTTCTAAAAGAACTTCAGTTGGGTTGGTGGAAAAGGAAGGGGAAAAAACCTTCTTTTGCTTTTAAAAGACAACTTGCTGTGAGATATTTCATAACAAGACTCTGCTCCCTATACATTGTTTTTACTCTGGAAAGATCAAGCAAGGATTGTCCTCTATATAACATCTTAAAGAGAGAGAAAAGGATTGTTTGAACTGATTTTTTTTCCACATGAACATTAAGCAAGATAGGATGGGTTTTTTTCTGTTAGGAAAAAACAGAAGAAGAAATGAAACCTAGATATCGGACCCACAAACGTTTGTTTGACTAACCACATTAACAGGGAGAACCTTAATAGCTGGCCTTGGAATAGGCGATGATTAAATATAGTTGTGGGACTAAGGATGGACCGGCTGTCTCCATCCTTAACAAAACCCACTGTGTCTCTCTTCCATATGTGCTTACGTAACTTACAAGCCACAGCCGTACCAGCAGACTTCAAAAGTATTTCCTCTGTCTCGTTCCTGTGCTAAATGGAGAACATTATGCAGGTTTGGGAGTTAGAAGGAGGGGGAGGCAGGAGGTGAAGTTTAAATAGACAGCGGCTCCTTTCCATTTCTTTTTGCCCTCTTTGAAGTTGTCCAGTGTAGGACTACCAGATCTAAGCTGCAAAAAGACTACCGTATTCATCAATAATGACTAGATAATATTGAAGACATACAGAAAAGTTTTAACTTCTCTGTCATCTAGGAGTTGTCCAGCTTTTTGCAGCCCAGATCTATTGATGCACTTTAAAGATACACAGTAGAAAGTATTGAGAGATAGAGGCATGGTTCATCACGAGGACACACAGTAATGTGGCTTCTTTTGGACACTGAGGATGATAAAGGATGCCTTGTGTATCAGAATCAAGCCAGCTGTGGTTTATTCTGTTCAATCATGGTCACGAAAACCATTGTTTAGCACAGTGTTTCTCAACCTTGGTAGCTTGAAGATGGGTGGACTTCAACTCCCAGAATCCCCCAGCCAGCAGCACTGGCTGGGGGATTCTGGGAGTTGAAATCCACCCATCTTCAAGCTTCCAAGGTTGAGAAACACTGGTTTAGCACAATGTGTGAACCAGTCTTTGATGCAGTTGAAAGCCACCAAATAGAAATTTGTACTGCTGAATGAAGACATTTATCTTAAAACAGAGAAAGCCACAAGGTTCTTTAAGGTGACAATTATAAAGGTACCAACTGTCCAAGTGTAAAATGGTCACTAATAAAATACACAGTGCAACTAGTGATTTATTTATTTATTTTTAAAAAAGACAACTTTAATAAATAAATTGAACCTTTGTTTATCCACTCCAGTACATAGGAAAGGAACCACATCATTACTTCCTGCCTGTAGATAATCCCAGGTTCGTTGTCTATCAATTCTAGCTAAAAGACACTGATTGTATTAGAATAGCTGAGCAATAAGCCTTACCTGGTAAAAAGTATTTTATTCTTTTCTTGAGGAGCTACCAAGAGAAAGGAGGGAAAGAAGCTGGTGTCAGAAGGTTAACTACTTGTTATTAAAGGCAAATCCACACAATGATTTTGATGGAGTTACAAGGGTTGTTTCGGATGAGTGGATGGATGAATGAATGAATGTGCTTTGGTGTTCTTTTTGCTACTAGTCATAGATCGCCATCTGTTGGATTTGCTGAAGCATTGTCCCCATAATGGCACGTAGAATGATATCTCATTCACATAATATTGCAATGCTGAACAAATTGGAACAGGAATGAGTTTGGGACAGAAAGGGATTCCTGCTCTTGTCTCCATTTGTCTTGTTCAAGTCCCCACTGAATCCAATTGATTAGAATGATTGTTACTTCACTTCCTTTCTGGGAATCAGTCTTCAAGATGATGCCAGAGCTACCGTAGGAATGATTGGCCTTTTGAGGCAGTATGTGCCATTATTTGATTTTGTATAAAGCTTATGTGTCTCCTCATCATTAAAGTTACAATGTTATTTTTGGGGTGATCTTCTCTTGCAAGCTTTCCTATGGAAATACTGAAATCTAATGAGATTAGATATTCTTGCAAAGGCTTGGCCATGTACAAATATTTAGCTTTTTGTGGTTACTATTGAGCAACATCCTGGATATTGTGGCAACTCAGGAGGCAGTACTGCCAACCTCCCAATCTGGAAAGTCTACTTTGATTGATTTAACCTGACCATCTGATTCAACATCTTCCCAAGAGAAACCAAAGTAATATTGGGATAGCACTGTAATTTATCCATTTGCAGTTTCTCCCAGCATTGCTTTGTTGGAGAAAGACTTGTGATGGATAGGAGATATTTCCCAGTGGGCTGTATTTTTACCTATGATCCTCATTGCCAGATGTATCAGAGGAAGGACTTGGTGGGAAGGGGTGGAAACATTCATTTATTTATTTATTTTATTTATTAGTTCGATTTATATGCCGTCCTTTTCCGGAGACTCAGGGCGGCTTACAATGCATTAAGCAATAGCCTTCATACTTTTGTATATACCTGCGTAGTAGGGCTTTTTGGCCCCCCAAAGCGGTGTTCTATTTTATACAAAGTCAACTTATTGCCCCCACAAACCATTTTACCTACCTCGGAAGGATGGAAGGCTGAGTCAACCTTGAGCCTGGTGAGAATTGAACTCGCAGTAATTGCAGGCAGCTGGCAGCTAAGTGCTACTTTAACAGCAGTTTAGTCTGCTGCGCCACCAAGGCTCATGCCTTACTTCACAAAAAAAAAGGGCAGGTCTTTGCATTACTCTATCCTCCTTGCTTCTGAATTGGAAAGCCATCTGCTGTTCCTTTTGGGCAATGGGTTATCTAACAATGTCCAAATCCTTACAGATGGTGTTGACAGAACCTCAACTATCTAGAAGATGGAAGAATCTGCAGTGACAACGCTGGCCGTGAGAAAATTTGGCTGCTGGACCAGTGGTAGATTTCATGATGAGTCCCTTGTCATGCTAAGGATCCCTGGAGATACATTGCATCCTTTCATTGCTGTTTCCTTCTGTTCTTCTTTCTGCCTTCTCTCTCTTCTCCATCTCTGTTTCCATTGTGAAGGGCTGCTTATCTTAATGGTTATGTCAGAAGCAACACAGCAATTGTGTCATCAGAGATAGCACATACACACAAAAACAACAACTTGGAGTAAGCAAAACAAGTTGGGGGACTTCACCTAAGGGCTGGCATCCCGGTGCATGTCTTAAAAGTATCTAAGGGCAGGCATCTTAATAGCAAGGGAATAGGCAGGAGGTCTCCAGTGGAAATGTGGGGGGGTGTTTGATGCAAGTCTTCTGTATGAAGAAGGAGACCTTTAAGTATATTATTGACGTATGGTCAAGAAGAAGGGACTTGCACATTGTTTGTCTGTAAATATGAGCTGTATTTCACTGACATTCAAACCACAATGGGAGCTGTGGTTTCATTGAGTGGGATAGAAAGGAAACTCAAAAGGCCAATTGGTTTTGCCTCAGTTACATTCAAAAAACTAGCTTTGAATCCTGAGCATTGTTTACATATGAAGGCGGATAGAAAAGAGCATGTTGCACATGCTTCAAACTCCACCTTCCTTCTTCTGCAGAGAAACAATGGGGTAAAGCCAGCCTAGTTTCCACACTTGTCCTGGAGAGCCATCGTGCATGGCCAAAATCCCTGCTGCTCTGGGAAACTACCAGTGCCCCAGTCCCAATTGCCAAATTCCTGTATGAGATTGTATGTATGTGGTGCAAATAAAATCTCTTGAGACATCTAGTGGCTGGGATAAGGGCGCCCCCAGAAGGAAGGGATACCAGCAGTTTTGGCTAGAAGCAAGTCAAAGCCTTCTGATCTTGGAGGAACCAGGGATTCCCACTTTCCTTCTCATTTTGCCATTAATAATAGATCTTTTGCATGGTACCTGTGTGTGTGTGCGTGTGCGTGTGCGTGCGCGTGTGTGTATAATTTTTTTTTCTTTTTGGCGTCATAGCAGGTTTTGCCTTTTTAAATAATGTCAAGTTTCTAGAGAATTTCAGACACTTATAACTTTTTTCTTGACTTTCCAAGCTGGGCCAGAGCAGGATGCCAAAGAAATGTTGTAGAGCAGAAAGAAGAAAAGTTGAAGAGAGGGTTTTGTTCCTTTGATTTTGTGTGAATGAGAGAGATAGAATTTTAAAGGTGCTTCATTGAAATTTGGCATTGACATCTTGAGCATTGGGATGCTCAAGAATAGCTTTATGAAAGTTAGTATCATCTTAGAGAACATTGCTCTAAACATATATTTTTTTATGAAAAAGCAGAGGTATATACACCATGAAGATTTCTTCTTGATCTTGGTTTGGTAGCATTTGGAATTCAGAAGTTAGGGAAGCAAATTTACAACATCTGTTCCACCCCTAACTCTACCCCTGTTCCAAAGCGTTATCTAGATAACAACTAAGAAACAATTAGCAAAATAGCATTATGATTGCAGCCTCACAACTGTTGTGTTGTAATCCAAAAATGAATAACAGTGTGCACCAGCTGCAATTGCTTCCAAGCATCTCTACAGGCTGATTTGACCCTAGAGAAAATTAAAGGGAAAAATGAGGTGCCTTAAGCCTCTATGAGCAAAGATATTTAGTTAACACCTTAAACCTGCCAATTACCAGCAAGGCCAAAATGCTGAGGACTTTAGCTATGCTCACAGAGAACCCTCATGCTGGTCTCTGCTTTAACCCACATTTTTCCACTTCTATACTAATTATGTGCTGAGAGGAAGAGACTACTTTTAAACAGATATATGTGCATGCATGAAAATGCAATCTGTTCCAATGCATCACCTACCAGATAATAGCAAGTGATAAGGTGCCATTTAGAAATCAGTATTTCTGATCATAACAGTGCAGAAATAATTGATGCTTCAGCTCTATGATAACTGTCCAATCTATTCAATAACAAAATTACATTTTGGTATAATAACTTCCTGTTCCTCCTGTGGAAGAAAAATACCCGTACATCTTCTTACCCAAAGATGCATCCTTAGTTCTTGGGTGTGTGTGTGTGAGAGAGAGGGAAAGATTGTGTGTGTGTGAGAGAGTGCCAAGCAACAAACTGTATACAGTGAACAGTAATCCAGTTTGAAACTGGTTGCATTATCATGGCTTCTTGCACTAGGAATTGTAGTTTTGTGACGGTGCTGAAGATTTGTCATAATGAAGCCTATGCTACAGATTTAAATTGGTTTGAAAGTACTGCTAAATAGGAATACTCCCTTCCCTTTCCAGTTATGTGAAAATCCTGAGCTTTCCATGGTTCTTTAATTTCAACTCCAATACAGAGGCAAATTTTCCAGGGTTCAAAGACATAAGAGTGCAGCCAGCATGAAAGTGGACATGCCCAAAATATGATGCAGTCAGGCCTATTTCATTAAGTCTGTAGTGCAAATTACTGTGGGTTTTCTTTTCTTCCCCCAAACACAGAATCCGTTTTTGATAGTAGATATTTTTTTCCACCTAATCAAACCTAACATAGTGCCAAACATTTGCTGCTGCTACTGCTGCTGCTTTTTGGTTAGAAAAGGGAAGAAGCTAAAGGACTGCTTCTCAAACTCTGTTATTGTTTTATTTTATTTTTTTTTTAATTGAGGCTATAAACAGAAGAGAAATCATAATGGGTTTTAGATAGCAGTATTTTAAAGAATTAAAACTGGTATTTCTGAATAAAAAGTGCCAAAATACCCTTTTGCTTTGCTTTATGTTTACTAGAATGCCTGTTAACATAAAAGGAAATGTTTTTACGTTTAGTAAAGAAGGAGTGCAGTGTTGGAGGAAAGATTTTGGAAAGTGATTTTTAAGGCACCTGAGAAAAGACATAATCTGCTAGGCTAGTTTTAGGCATAGGTTGTTTTGCAATTGATGGATTCACATACTTGTTCATTGCTGTAGATCAGCCTTTCCCAACTGTGGATTCATTGCAAATTCCCAACCAGCATGGTGTGTGTATATATGGCCATAGCAGTGAGAAATTCTGGGAGTTGTAGTACGACATATCTGGAAGAGACCAGGTTAGGTGAAGCTGCTATGTAAAATAGGCTAATTGGTTGCGGTAGGATAATCGTCGGGAAAGCAGGTGGAATGGTGTAGAAAATAATTTGGATGTAGAAACTGAGGGAACAGTTCTGTAGACTTGACTATTTTGGAAGTCTATAAACTATGTACTCATGCAGGAATCTGGGCTGGGGGGGAGGAGAAGTAAAAAAAATAAGTTGTTCCTCAAAATCAGGGTGCTATTGTAGATTAAGGAAGCTTTAGTCCAGAGCTGTTCAATCTTAAAAACTTGAAGATTTGTGGAATTCAACTTCCAGAATTCACATCCGATCTGGCTGTGGAATTCTGGGAATCGAAGTCCACAGGTCTTCAAGTTGTCAAGATTGGATACCCCTGCTTTAGTCCACGTGTGTCTGGAGAGCACCACGTTAAGGAAATCTGGTCAAAATACTTAACAGATTTGAAATGTTTATTTATTCCTTTGCTGAATATAGAAAACAGAGGTTATCTGATTATTAAAATATATTATTTTGGATAGACATGTGACATAACTTGCTATGGCTGGTACCCATGTAAAATTCTGGTGTTAATAACCATATGCATTTTTTTTTCTTCTATTTTTCCCCCCTTTGGAAAAGAGAACTTATTTTCCATGAACACTGTGTGTAGGTACATTGCTAAGTTGAGCATGTTTTTTGTATCTTGTGTAATGAACAGAGGCTTCAGATACATTTTAGAAGCCACCATCCCTTCCTCTGAAATCCTGTATTGAGTGCAGGTAGAAAACACAGAAGATTAAAAAAAAAAAACTCAACTATCCAAAATAAAATTAAATGTATTTATAAAAAAAAATAGTTGCATGCTGAAGGCCATGGAAGTCAAATGTTTAGTATTTTTTTAAAAAGTGGCAGTGCCTTTCGTTTTTGTATTTACCATTTATTGCTCAATGCAACTGTTTTATAATAAGCAATTATATAATAGTTTCAGAAAATGCAAACTATTTCACTACATAGAAATGTGTGTTCTATTTTTTTTTCTTGTTCTCATTACAAGAGTGTGTAAGCTGGATACCTCTGCCTGCTCTGCGAGAGATAACTTTTACTATGCGGTTATCATGTATGAAATTTATATTGGTGCTTTTCTTTCTAGTGATTTATGACACTTGTTGAATGGGGAAATACAAATTTATGTAACATAATTGGGGGTGTGAGGGTAAGGGGATGAATTCTAGTTTTTATGCTGCTTTGAAATTTATTTGAGGGAATAGTAGTTGACGAGGAAAAATCCGGTAATGCAGTGGGTGAAGCATTTTCACACTTACTCTCTGCACTGTGATAACTTTCTGTACTGCAACCCAAAGCAGTTCAGCATTTTGAAGGGTCCTTGACTGTGATTCACAACAGAGAAATAAACTGTAGGCCTTAGTACTTGTTCTATGGCTAATTATTACCTTTAGAAAAGAGCCTGATTATATGGTGATGGGAGGTCATTGCCATTTGACGTGCTGCTTTGTCACCAATCAGCATGTACTCGTTCTCATTATCACTGTTAAATTCCCAATTATTGAAGCCCGATGTGAATTAGCCAGGATAACATTTTAGGCCTTTCCGGCTCAGTGCCCAAAATGTCTAGTTACTCATTGTTATTTAATGAGATTTAAAAATCGGTCATCAATACTCAACTTTGGCCTGTTTAAATAATAAACACACTTTATTGAGACTAGTAGCTTGGTTTAAAAAGGAATGTATTTCTGTTTTGTAGCATCTAATCCAAATGTTATCTCTAATCCAGTGTTTCTCAACCTTGGCAACTTAAAGATGTGCCGACTTCAACTCCCTGAATTTCCTAGCCAGCTATACTCGTTGAGGAATTATGGGAGTTGAAGTCCAAACATCTTCAAGTTGCCAAGGTTGAGAAACACTGATCTAATCTAATGGCTCTTTAAAGCACATAAAGGCTTTGGAGCTTCACACAAGAAGAGATTTATGGGCATCCACATAGAGCTCCATAAACAAACAGAGAGTAGGATTAATTGGAGGAGTTAGCATTCAGTAAGGCAAATGTCCTATCCATAGGTTACAAGACCCTGTGTTCATTTTGTGTGGTAGACTCAGAGGCATCTGCAAGTGGCTGTCACCAGTGGATGGGTAATGTAATCAACATTGTCCCAATGGAAGCTCCACTGCTTTGGTAGATGCAGTTGTGAAGTTGTAGGCATGTAAGAAAGGGGTAGAGCTTACCTTGAGCTGCTGCTTTTGCCCTTCCGATGAAAGCTTTTTATCTTGCAAATTACTCTGGACACGCTTGGGTATTCAATCTCAAGAACATTGCAAACTGCCTGCCATCAGGCAGCCTCTTTACATTCTCTAGACATTGAGCTTTGGCAGTGCCTTTTCCTCTTGTCTAAGATGAGGCGAAGAAATAAAAATATCCAAGAAAAAAATATATTTTTCTTTGTGCCGTTTGCTGCTCCTTTTTGGCAACTGGAACCTTTTCCAGTTTGAAACCAAGATTCAACCCTATTTTCCTTGTCTTTTCTTGGGAGCAGGCAGAAGAACATTTCTTGCTGACCAGTTCTATTCCCTGAACAAAGAACTGTTTTGATGGGAGACATACAACTTTGTAGGTGTTTCCTTGTCTGTGGCTGCAGAATTATGCTCTGATCTAGCCCTAGAACCCAGGGCCCACCTTACAGTCAGTAAGCGTTTCTTAGCATTTCTCTTCTCCTGGGTTTCAACCAGCTAAATTAGAAGTTCTGCATGTTCTTGTTTCCCCTTCCTCATCTCATTTAGGATGAGTGACCTACGGGCACATACCCTGTCTCATTAGGTGTTGGCTTCAGGAGTGTTGCATCCTCTGTTTTCACTAGACGAGATGGGGAAGAGAAACAAAGAGATGTTCAGAAGAGTAGCAGGTCCACCTTTCTTGTAGTGTGTAATGAATACAGTCCCCTTCCTGCCTCTCCCATCAAGGGTTTTCTGGATGTGCCTGATTCTAAGAAGTAGAAAGAGTAGATCTTGTAGAAAGTATAATTTGCACACAGCTATGATAACACTAAAGTTGATTTTATACAAGTCATCAAAGTTTGCAAAGTGAGTTTTATTTTTTGTATTCCTTTAATCTTTACTTAAAAGGTGAATGTGTATTCCTCTGGGAGGAATTGCAAGAAAACAGGAATGTTAATAAATGTTTAAAAATAAAACAGAATACTTCCTCCCTTATTAATATATAACCCCTTATGTATTTATGCCTACTGTAAGCAACTGAAACAGCTTGGATTTCCATTTTGTTGCATGCCTGCTATCGGCAAAAATGAAAAAAAGAGCCTTCTATTGTACATGCATGCATTTTAGTCTTGATCTCTTTCTTTCTGTTTTATTTTATTTTATTTTGGTTAGGGGGAAGCGTGTATTTCCCCTGCATAAAGTTAGTGCACAAAGAAATATTTTTGCCTAGTTAATGTTGCCAAGCAATGCATATTTTTAAAAGAAATTTGTCATATATGGAAATAGCATGTTTGTTTACATGTATCAGCTTCCTGATTAATCAGAAGAAGAAGGAGGGGCAGGGAAAAAGTCTAATGTTTGGGGAATGCTGTAATTTCTTTGCAAGTGTACAGTTTTCAATTTGTTGTTATTACTGGTGAAAACACCCTTGTGATTTCAACTTGCTACAATATATATTTATTACTCGTTCTCCTTCCATGTAACTAGGAATCATGCCTATGTTTCATATCAACGTTATATTGAAAGTGAAGGGAGATGATTAATACAAGATTTTGTAACATTGGGGAGTGTTGCCTCTTTATTTGGTGTGTTTGGATCTAGGAGAACTCTTTTTCCTCTGAAAGGAGAGAAAAACAGGCCATCTTAACTGTAAATTAATTTCAGCAATGGCTTTAATTCAGCATTCTGCAATGTTGCAGAGCAGGATTGAATTGAATAGAAAAACAGAGTAAATATTTAAAATATATATATGCTCAAGACATCCTTTACCAACCTACCCCTGGTATTCTGTATAAAACAAGAATTCATGAGGGCATTTCTGGAGCTTATTCCAGTTTCTTGGGTATCTAATGGCACACAGGCATCAAAAAATTATGGCTCCATTCACACATTGCCTTGTTTCTCAATCTTATTAACTTTAAGATGTGTGGACTTCGCTGAGGCAAATTTTGAAGTTGAAGGCCACACATCTTAAAGTGGCTGAGGTTGAAAAATGCTGCCTTTAAGGCAGAGGATTATTCTGTACTTCAGAGTAGGTACGGTTCATATGTCTTCCATTCATATCCTTTGTAAGACCAAACAACTTACAAAAGAGAACATGTAGTTGGTCTGATCTGGATTTAGCACAATATATGAACCCAGTTTTTGAAAATTGTAAAGCCATGATTTATGGCATTGGGCCACAACTTCCAGCATTTTGAGGTCCTCACCAGGTTGGTGGGACATGTTGAAGGCCACATTTCAAAAAAACAATGCATTGTATTTTCTCTGGTGTCCTTCACTTCTTTGCCTCAACCAGACTCTGTGAATTGAAAAAAAAGATGCTTATGAAGACAGTTTTTTTGTACTGCTTTATACATGTAATATTGTACAAGCTGAACCAATTGTGGTTACATTGTAGCTACATTTTTTATTAAGTTAATGATAATTTATTTTGTGGTTTATTCATGTGCAGGCCAAATGTACTGGGGACATGGATTTTTTTAACCCAGTTACGAAAGTTGTCTGCAAACTCAGACTCCAGATTCCAAATATATATTTTCAAATATATATTTTCATTGAATCAGGATAATAACTCTTAGGTATGCTGACACCCTATTTATTTATGTATTTATATATTCAGCAGATTTATATAGCCATAAATACAAATGATTCATTTACACATTTAAATATGTGGATGAATCATTTATCTGGAAATAAAAATGGAGCAAATTATTCCAAACTTGATGAAAGAGCTTGCCGTAGCCAGAACCGCCTTAATAATTAATTGAATAAATTAAAGTATTGGAGAGACACAATCATTTTCATGTCAAGTTGCTCTCCCTTTCTGTATTTCATGTATGTTCTTGTACAACATGGTTCTGAATATATATAGTTAAGCAATTCCATGATGTTTACAATTGCACTTTTCCAGTTACATAACAGGTATTGCTATTGGGCCAGGGGTGGGTTCTACTTACCTTTACTACCAGTTCACAGCAGAAGCTTCTACACGTGCGCAGATTGTCAATTATGATGTTCGGATGGGTGGGCGGAGCTTCCCGCCAATTTTACTACCGGTTCTAAAGAACCAGACAGAACTGGGAGCAACCCACCACTGTATTGGGCCACTAAAAGGGTAGATGCAAAGACCACCTTTAGAAAGTACAAATGTCATGGTAAAAGATACCTAATAAATCTGCCAACATAAATTCTGTAAAGTAAATACATAAGATGAAAATCCTCCCTGATTTAATCAAGGAACACTCTCAAAATCAAAATCCAGCATACCATATACTGTATGCTGGCAACTTGAAAGCCTTTTTATTTGTGTGTGTGTTTTTCTTGTTTTCTGCCCATCTCACTAAGATGATCTTATTTATTATTTTATTTATTTTATTCAATTTGTATACCACCCTTCTCCTAGTGGCCTCAGGGCGGTGCACAGCCAGAACTAAAACACATACCAATACAAAATTTAAAATTATTAAAAGAATTACATACTTTGGCCCAAATTTAAAACAATTTGAATTAAAACCCATTGACAGATTAAAAGCTAAAAAGCTAAAAAACTATAAAAAGGGGGGGGGGGGTTCACGCCAGCCCTGCTTGATGGAAAAGAAAAGTTTTCAGGGCACGGCGAAAGATCTAGTTGGCTTACAAACATTAAAAGCCAATAAAACTTTGAAGCAATAAATAATCATAATAGTAATAATAAACAATTAAAAGTTGGGAAGGAAAGGAGCAGAATGCATCTTAATCCATCAGTCCCCTCCAGCATGATGCACCTCGGGTTGGGGCCCCAGGCCAACTGGCAGAGCCAGGTCTTCAGGCCTTTATAGAAGGTCAGAAGGAGGGGTGTGGATCTCAGTCAAGGGGCACAATGTTCCAAAGGGCAGGAGCCACAGTAGAAAAGGCTCTTCTCTTGGACCCTGCCAACCCAAATCCCTTGACCGATAGGGTCCGCAACATGCCCAACTGCCAACACAGGTTGAGGGAGAGGCAATCCCATTGGGGTGAGATGGTTCCTCAGATCATATGGACCCATACCATGAAGGGCTTTAAAGGTGACCTTAAACACCTTAAGTTGTACCCAGAAACAAATGGGCAATCAGTGCAGCTCACAGAACAGTGTTGTAACATGGGCCATCCTATGGGCCCCAAGAACTTCCCATGCTGCCACATTCAGCATCTCTTTGCAATACTCTTCAAGGGTAACCCCATGTAGAATGCATTGCAGTGGTGGAAGCATGAGATGACCATGGCTTGAGTAATTGAGCTCAGAGACTCCAGATCCAGAAAAGATACCAACATAAAGCTAGGCAAAGGCTCTCCTAACCAATTTAACTGGATTTCTCTAAAAACATTACTAATGCCGAGAAGTTTCTGTTAGAAGTTGTCTTTTTCTCAACATACTATGAGAAGAAGGCCTTGCCTTCTCTGGATGCACGGCTATCTTTGGAAGATCATATGACGGCCGTGGCCAGGGGAGCTTTTTATCGGGTTCGCCTGATATACCAGTTGCGTCCCTTTCTGGACCGGGATGCCTTGCGCACAGTCACTCATGCCCTCGTCACGTCACGTCTGGACTACTGCAATGCTCTCTACATGGGGCTCCCCTTGAAGAGCACTCGGAGGCTCCAGCTGGTCCAGAATGCGGCCGCGCGGGTGGTTATGGGTGCGACTCGGCGTACCCATGTAACACCCCTCCTGCGTGAGCTGCACTGGCTTCCGCTGGTCTTCCGAGTGCGATTCAAGGTGTTGGTTACCACCTTTAAAGCGCTCCATGGCTTAGGACCGGGATATATACGAGACCGCCTTCTGCCAGCAACAACCTCCCACCGGCCAATACGCTCCCACAGAGAGGGGCACCTCAGGGTGCCGTCAGCCAAACATTGCCGACTGGCGACACCCAGGGGAAGAGCCTTCTCTGTGGGGGCACCAGCCCTTTGGAATGAGCTGCCCCTAGAGCTTCGTCTTAGCCCTGACCTACGCACTTTTCGCCGCGCCCTTAAGACCCTTCTGTTTCAGCAAGCCAGACTGTCCTAATATGAATTTTAAATGGGTGTATGTGTGTTTTAAATTGATGGCCAAATTTTATGTATTTGATTTTAATTGGTTTTAAATTTTATAAATTCATGTGTTTTAATATGGCTGTACACCACCCTGAGTCCTTCGGGAGAAGGGCGGTATAGAAATTTAATAAAACTTAAAACTTAAACTTAAACTTGCAAATTTGTTATGTTATACCGTATACCTAGACAAGATGCATAAAATCTTTAAGCATCTTCTCACATACAATGAGTTGTTTCAACAAGTTAGCACTTAGATATGCCAGCTTTATCCAACAGATACCACTCCAGTTGTGGTGGGTCTTAACGTGCAAAACTCAACTACATCAACAACAACACACCTGACACATCTGGTTTAGAGGAAGCTGCTCTACAGAGTGAGATCACAGTCATTATGGGCAAGGGCCACAGTTTCTACTGGATTGCACCTGAAGCAAGAGATGGGAATTAAGAATTTATTCCTTCTTCAAAATTTCATAGCAGAGGTAAGCAAAGATGGTGAGCTATGACTAGTTCAAGGTATTTCACCACTATTAACTTATATTACCTATATAGTACCACTCAACCATATTTGAAGTGTCCCAAAGGTGCTTTTTTCAAGAGGCAACTGGATTTTCTGGTTTTTCTTTGAAGACATTTCGCTTCTCATCCACGAAGCTTCTTCAGCTCTAACTGGATGGTGGGGAATGGAAGGATTTATACTCCTTACCCAAGGAGTAAGGATTTATACCCAGGAGTATTTCTTGCCTCTTGAAAAAAGCACCTATGGGACAACGATGACCTGGATGACTGAGAATATCCATAGACATCCTTCAAGTGATAGATATATAGCCTGCCTTCATTATGATATTTTGGAGGAATTACTAGAAAACACTTAAGTTTATAATAGGAAAATGTTTTGCATGTTGCACATGAGGATAGGTATAATGAGAATTTTATCTATCCTGTTTTATTTTTGTCGATGTATGAATCTTCTATGTATAACAAGTTTGACACCTTGATTCTTCACATAAGTCCCAATTATGTATCTAGAAAACCTGTTACATGATAAACAAAATGCAAACACAAGCTGTGTTAAATAACATAGCCAATTGGGTATGAAGCCTGAGCATAATGAAAAATGTAGGCCATGTTTCATTTTATGATTGGTAGCTGCTTTATTTGCTCATTTGGATGGTGGTTTACATAATCTGCCTTATAGCCAAACATGACAGCATCTTCTGTTCCTAAACAGGCCATTCCTCAGTGGCTTCTTCCTTACTAAACTCAACCAGTTCTCCAATCATATCACAAAACACATATCTAAACTCCCACTGAATTCAGCAATATCTTTATTAAAATCTTTCTTGCTCTTCTGACTTTCCCCAGTATCTTTCCCAGGGGGTCTAGCAAATATATTAATTTGTATCTGAGCAGGTGTGCTTGGAAGGTGCATCTCTTTGACTTTTAGTATGATAACAAATGTTAATTATACCTGCTGCTTGGGATTATACCATATCTGTATTCTGCAGACTTTCCCTCCCGTGCAACTCTTCTTCAGATTAGACCATTCGAGTATTAAAGATTTAAGTATGTCTGTGCTTCTGCAAATGCTACATTAGAAAATGAAGTTGCACAGAGTTTATAAACAACATGCTGAGCTATAAACCTTTTATTTTAACTGAACTATTCCAGGTTCAGATGATGATTTAATCATATAAAAATCAACAATCGTAGTTAATTTCCCTTGTCATTTGAAAACAGTGAGCTGGTGTATGTTTTCACATCTGGTTAGACGGTTTAATCCTCTCTTGGAAACTTCCTCTTTAGATAGAACCACCAGAGCAGTGGTGGGTTCCTCCCGGTTCGGTCCGGTTCTCCCGAGCCGGTAGCAGTGCCGATATGACATCACCGAATTGGTTCTGCCCCTTCCCCCACCCGCCACGCCCCCACCCCCCATGTTATTCTTACCTTTTATTTGGCCCCACCCCCAATCTATTGCTGCCTCCTGAATCCCAGCTGATGGCTAGACGGAAAAAAATGTTTAAACTCTTGCCGTGGGGCTTCAAAGGGCCGCCCTACAGCTGATCAGTGTTAAAAGAAAACAAATGAGTAGACCAGTGCCTGCAAAACTACATGAGTAGATCAGTGCCTGCAAAAATAAATGGGTAGACCAGTGCCTGCAAAAATACATGAGTAGATCAGTGTCTGCAAAAATAAATGGGTAGACCAGTCCCTGCAAAAATACATGAGTAGACCAGTGCCTGCAAAAATAAATGGGTAGATCAGTGCCTGCAAAAATACATGAGTAGATCAGTGTCTGCAAAAATAAATGGGTAGACCAGTCCCTGCAAAAATACATGAGTAGATCAGTGCCTGCAAAAATAAATGGGTAGACCAGTGCCTGCAAAAAATAAATGGGTAGACTGGTACAGCTCTGCAAGCAGTTAAAAGCCTGGTAGACCAGTACCTGTACTAAATCCTAAATAATTGTCATATGACCATCAAGCCACACCCACAAAATAAGCCACACCCACAGAACCAGTAGTAAAAAAATTTAGAACCAGTTTGAACCAGGGCCAACCCACCAATGATGTACGGTGATGTAGGGGAAGAAGTGACAGAACTTAAAAGAGGGATTGGCCTAGAACCGTGATGGCGAACCTATGGCACGCGTGCCACTGGTGGCACGCAGAGCCATATCGATGGGCACACGAGCTCAATTTGCAGACTTCCAGAAGACAGCAAATGGGCTGTTTCTGGCTTCCGGAGGGCCTCCGGGGGGGGGAAGGCAATTTTCGCCCTCCCCAGGCTCCTAGAAAGGCTCAGGAGCATGGGGAGAGTGAAAAACGGGCCCACCATGCCATTGCGTGCCAAAAGCGGGGGGCTCGCGCGCATTAGCAGGGGCACATATGGGTGTGGGCATGCACGCAAACCCCCCCACGCTCCCCACGCTTTTGGCACACGATGGCAAAAAGGTTAGCCATCCCTGGCCTAGAATCTCTATGAGCTACAAGCAGACAATGTCCAACCCTTCTTGAATTCCGTTTACCCTTACAGGTAGTCCCCGACTTACAGCCATTCAAAGTAACCATTACCATTATGTACAATTACAGTAACCATTCAAAGTTACAAGTAGCTTTTTACCATTTTTCACACTTATGACCATTGCAGCATGGTCATATGATCAGAATTCGGACTCTTGGCAACCGGCTCATATTTATGATGGTTGCAAAATCTCAGGGTCATGTGATCACCTTTTCTGACCTTCTGATAAGCAATGGGGAAGCCAGATTCATTTAACAACTGTGTTGCTAACCATAGTTACTCACTTAACTATGGCAAGCAAAGTTGTAAAAACTCTTTTTTAAAAAATAAGATAACCTTTAGTGTCATTTTGACAACTCACTTAAGAACTTCGTTAACAACAGAAATTTGGGAATTTAATTTAATTTAATTTAATTAATTAAATTTATATGCCGCCCCTCTCCGAAGACTCAGGGTGGCTCACAATACATTTAAAAAATCATTATAAAAAGACATTGAAAAATTAAAAACATTAAAAACTCATTCACACCATTCATGGCCAGATCTTGCCAGATCACAAGAGCGAGATTAATGGCCCCAGGCCTGCCAGAAAAGCCAGGTCTTCACTGCTTTTTGGCGGCCAATAGGGTGGGGATGGTCCGGACCTCAGGAGGTAACTGGTTCCAGAGAGCTGGGGCAGCCACAGAGAAGGCCCTCCCCCACGGGCCCGCCAGCCAACATTGTTTAGCTGACAGGACCCGGAGGAGACTAACTCTGGGATCTTACCGGTTGCTGGGAGCTATGCAGCAGAAGGCGGTCTCGAAGATAACCTGGCCCCGAGCCATGTAGGGATCAATTGAACTGCAAGTTCAAATCTCACCAGGCTCAAGGTTGACTCAGCCTTTCATCCTTCCAAAGGTAGGTGAAATGAGGACCCAGATTGTGGGGGCAATAAGCTGACTTTGTATAAATATACAAAAGTATGAAGGCGATCGCTTAACGCATTGTAAGCTGCCCTGAGTCTCCGGAGAAGGGCGGCATATAAATTAAAAAGCAAAAAAAAAATTGTGGTCATAAATTGAGGGCTACCTATATTTAATTCCCAGATAGAAGATGCTAACTATTAATTGGGAAGGTTCCTGTGTGTAGGCACAAGTACCAATAAATCAATTTAATGGGATCTTCCTGTGTGGACCTGATTTTTCGCACCCGACAGTTATAATTGAAAGGACCTGTGTGAAAAATTAAGGGATTAACCTCTTCCTCTGAATTTCTGCTTAAAATCCTACTTTGGGTAAATCTCCCCTGAGGGAGAACAGATAAATATTACGCACTTTTGAGAAAATCCAGCTCATCTAAAAGTGATAGCCATGAATGTATGTCCTCGTGATGCCAGGTCTGGGCCTCTTAAAATTCCCCTTTTCCGGGAAGCATCTGAAATGAAAGCTAAATGGGGGTAACTGAAATATTTGCTCCTCTTTAGGTCTTTTGTTTGGGGGAGGGGGAGGCTCCCCTTATTTGCTTGCTTCCTGGGGAAGGGGTTTAAGTCAGGGGTCTCCAACCTTAGCAACTTTAAGCCTGGCAGACTTCAACTCCCAGAATTCTTTTGCTTTGCTGGCTGGGGAATTCTGGGAGTTGAAGTCCGCCAGGCTTAAAGTTGCCAAGTTGGAGACCCCTGGTTTAGGCTATATTTATGTGTGCAGGTGGTATCTATATTCAGCCAGCAGAGGGCAGTCCAGTCAAGTACCTAGCCTGGCTGAGCGTTACTATGGGTTTGAATAGTGCTTTCAGAAGGGCTGGCCGGGTGCATTTTTTCCCAGCAAGGCAGCTTGCCAGGATAATAAAAGGGAACCACTCATAAGCAGTCTTTAGAGACGTCATCATGATTTTCTATTGCATTGCTTGAAAAACAAATACATTCTAAGAACCCTGGTTAAATAATTCCTTCCCTTGAGACTAATCAAAACAGTCTGAAAAGTGTGTAAGGAATTACAGAATCCTTTATAAGGTGAGGTCCATAAAAAGGAGCAGATGTAAAAATAGGCTGGGCTTGCATAGAGCTATGCAGCTCAGGAGGGGGAGGCACGGCAGGGGGCCAACCCCCCCCTACCCCCACCCCGTCTGAAAGCAGGCAATGCAGAGATTCTGGTGAGGGTGAAGCCCCAGATCTTGAACTTGGCAGAGAATCAGATAAAGAGAAAGACGAAAGACTTTCTGTCAACAAAGTTCGTATTTGAATATTCTGGATGATGGTCACTGACCAGAATTGCAAACAATGAGGGCAATCTAGCTGTGACGTGTGTCACCCCATTGATCACCAGGGTTAAGTCAGCTAACCTGGCTGGCTTGATGGGTGTTCCCTTCCTCCCTCACCACTCCAAATGCATCCCTCCCAAAGCAGTGCGCTCGATGGAAGAGGATGACCATTTCAGAAAAATGGAGTGTAGCAATTTTCGATCAAGGCTATAGGATAGCTGCAAAGTCAGCAACTTTAGGTGATCTCTACATTAAGCAAAAATACAATTTTTATAAGTAGTCCGCAGATTACAACTGTAATGGAGCCTGAAATTAACGTCGTAAGTCAAGATGATCGTAAGTCAAGGCACTCACATGACCGGACCCAATTTTATGCCATCCTTAAGCAAATCAATGTATTCCTATGGGCATTTTTGACCATTGTAAATCACGGTCACATGACCAGGGAATAGTGCAACTTGTTGTGAAGTTGAACCAATTGTCAAGTATTCCAAATTCAGTCAGGTGACCTGGGTGTACGTGCACCTATCCAAAGTATAGAACCAGGATGCAGGTAGATTTGGGGGTGGAGGGGGTCTCTGTCATAATTTCAAATGGACACTAAGTGACCAATCATTAAGCAAGGTCTATCTGTATTAAACATATTATAATTAATATATTATACATATATATTATAATATAATATATTATACAGGTAGTCCTCAATTTACAACAGTTTGCTTAATGACTGTTCAAAGTTACAACAGCACGGAGAAAAGTGACTTAAGACCATTTTTCACAGTTACATTTCCACCACCCCCATGATCATGTGATCAAAATTCAGATACTTGGCAACTGGTTCATATTTATGACCGTTGCTATGTCCCAAGATCATGTCATCAACTTTTGCAACTTTCTGACCAGCAAAGTCACTGGGGAAGCCAGATTCACTTAACAACCAGGTTGCTAACTTATCAACTGCAGGGATTCCCTTATCAACTGAGGCAAGAAAGGTCGTAAAATGGGGCAAAATTAATTTAACAAATGTCTCACTTAACAACATAAATTTTGGGCTCAATTGTGGTCGTAAGTGAAAGACTACCTGTAGTTTATCATATCACTGGGATGGAACCCTCACATTTTCCCACAAAGTGAGATTTGAAGAACAAGATGTGCTGTCTAGATTTGCCATAGCTTTCCTCCCCAGGAGCAACCGTCTTTTAATTTCTTGGCTGCAGTCCCCATCTGTGGTGATCTTGGAGCCCAGGAAAATAAAATCTGTCACTACCTCCATTTCTTCCCCATCTATTTGCCAGGAATCGACTATGGTTTTCCCAGTTGCAATGTACGGCTGTGAGAGTTGGACAATAAGAAAGGCTGAGCGCCTTTGAACTGTGGTGCTGGAGAAGACTCCTGCAAGTCTCTTGGACTGCAAGGCGATCAAACCGGTCAGTCCTAGAGGACATCAACCCTGACTGCTCTCTAGAAGGGCAGGTCCTGAAGATGAAATTCAAATACTTTGGCCACCTAATGAGAAGGAAGGACTCCCTGGAGAAGAGCCTAATGCTGGGAAAGATTGAGGGCAAAAGAAGAAGGGGATGACAGAGAACGAGGTGGCTGGATGGAGTAATTGAAGCAGTAGGCATGAGCTTAAATGGACTCCAGAGGATGGTAGAGGACAGGAAGGCCTGCAGGAACATTGTCCATGGGGTCGCGATGGGTCAGACATTACTTCGCAGCTAACAACAAATTAAATGTGCGGCATCCTTGACTTTGCAATGTCCCCCACATTGTACCACTGCTGAAAGAGAGTAGCCATGGCCCTAATTTTGGAGAGAGCTAATTTCAGAAACTTTGTCAAAGTAAATTGTGACCATGCCTGATAAAACTGAACTGGCTGGGTTTGTACAACAAGCTGAATCACAAGCCATGTTTTGCAAACCTCAGTAACAGGATTTTTACACTCTGATAAGCCATCCATTTTTCAACTACTGGGGTTTTTTTTAGCTCAGTGGACACAATAGGGGAACCCAGCCTCTGTTTCAGCTACAGAGAACTCTTTGAAGCTCCTCCCTGGAAAGGAAATGCATATTTTCACTGAACATGATCAGCTACTTTTTAAAGGCACTGAGATATCTAAATGCTCAGAGGCATTAATTTTATGTCCTTTTGTTAGAAGCAGATTGCAATTATTCCAATTGTTGGTTCAGATGTTAAGATTTCATTGGGAGGGAAATCAGAATGACAGCATCTCTTCTCGGATACAATTATACTTCCAAAATCAAAAGCTACTTTAAAAACAGACGTTTCCTAAGTTATTTCAGTGTTATTTCCTTTTCTCAATGTTATCCCAGATTTGAGAAGTTAATGTTAAACCTTTACTTGAGTTGCAAAACTGAGATAAAGAGAAACCTGGAAAATTTTACCTAAAATCAATGAAAGGTTATGCTTCCCCAGGAGCAACCTCCCTCCCTGTTACTCCAGGGGTATGTTTAGCAGCTTTGCACAATTACTGTATTTTTTGCACTTCTAGTGCAACACACCTAGGTTTAGAAGAGGAAAACAAGGGGAAAAATATGAATATGGAGCACCGTCTCACTGTGAATATGGAGCATCGAATATGGAGCAGCAGTGTAGAGGCAGGAGGCAGAGTCTGAAAGATAGATGTCCTCTTATGTGCCAACTCTGCCTATTGACTCCTGCACTGCGGAAAAGAGACAGAAGAGGCAGGGTTCAGCACGGTAAAACGACCCCGCCGCAACCCGGCTGCTAATCACCAAAAGACTGGCACCGGTCCACCGTTGGGGACCCGTGAGGTAATACACTTCACGGTCTGATATGGTGTATTCACTCCATAAGACGCACAGACATGTTGGCAGGGGTAAGCAGAACGTAAAATGAAATTTGGTTATAAGAGTGAAATAATATGGGGTCAGCCTAGAGGATCTCTGAAGGGCCCCTGTGACTTGAGAAAGTTGCAGAGTTCAAAAAGTTAAACCGCAGAATTAACACACTTTCTACAGTTGAAGAGTTCAAGAAGTAAAACCACAAGAAATTAACTAATCTTCCTTCAATAATGGGAGGAGGGAGAGAGCCTAACACGTAGAAGGTTTATTTCACATTTCCTGTTTTTGTTCTATAAAGATACGTGTCTTAAAGAAGGACTTTGTTCAGAATGTAAAACAGAATGCACGTCTGAACCTTTTGGCCAAAATAAATAAAAGCTTTTTCTGATTTCGAAATTCATCTCTTTTATTTTTCTGCGACAGGGGGAAGTGCATCTTATGGAGCGAAAAATACGGTAACTTAGCATGAGAAGACTTTTTGGCTGAACAATTTTTGTTAGGGCAAGGCACGTCCACCTTTGAAAGACACCAATAATTACTGGTTGGGATCCACCCAGAGTTTGTATTAAGACGGGTAGCTATATATAGAGGGATAGAATCAAGGTCACATGAAGTGTTAATACCACTTTATAATGCCTTTGTAAGGCCACACCTGGAATACTGCATTCAGTTTTGGTCACCAGGATGTAAAAAAGATGTGGAGACTCTAGAAAGAGTGGAGAGAAGAGCAACAAAGATGATTAGGGGACTGGAGGCTAAAACATATGAAGAATGGTTGCAGGAACTGGGTATGTCTAGTCTGATGAAAAGAAGGACTAGGGGGTGACATGATAGCAGTGTTCCAATATCTCAGGGGCTGCCACAAAGAAGAGGGAGTCAAGCTACTCTCCAAAGCACCTGAGGGTAGGACAAGAAGCAATGGATGGAAACTAACCAAGGTCCCTTCCAACTCTGTTATTCTATTCTAATCTAAATAAATATTGATATCTTTCAGACAGAGAGGTGAGAGGTGCAAACTGATCATTAACTAAGCATTTGTGGAAATGGTCAGGGGTCCATGCCCATCAGACAGATGTTGCTCTTGGGTTTGCTGTAAAAGAGAAGCAGAACTATCCTTCTGGAAATTGTCCATGGTGGAAGATTAGGTGTTGTACTTTGCGTCTCAGTGCACTACTTTGCTTGAAAGGTAGGCAGCATATATGCCCTGGAACCATTCTCCTTGCCAGTGTGCTATTGGGATACTTTTGAGGTCAGTTCCTGCCTGAAACATTGATTTGTCTCCCCAAACCACTCAAATTGCAGCCAGATGTTCATCAAATCCTCAGCTGGTGAGATCAGAAGGTTTGTGACGCTGGGACCAGGAACTTTCCAAATAACAGTTTGCTGGGTAGGCAAAAGCGTCAGTGCTCTTACGAAAGATCAAAGGGGGTGGGGTGTATCTGGCGAATAGACATCCAGCAAAAGATCAAGGGAACCTCTTCAGTGGTTGAGAAAACCAAGCTGACCTTTGTTCCACTTCTAAACTAGCTTCTCTTCCAAACAGACTGATGTAACTCTTCCTAAACTCCAGAGCTGACATAAAGAAATAAAAGAACAAGAGCTCATGAGTATTACAGTAATTAACCTTTTCACAGCAAGCTAATGCTATAGAATAAAATGAGAAAAAGGGCCCTGGGCTAAACATCAATTTGATAGCCTAAATCAGGGATGTCAAACTCGATTTCATTGAGGGCCACATCAGTGTTGTGTTTGTGTCGGGAGGGGGGCGTGGGGGTGTGGACAGAGGGGCGTGGACAGCTCAATGTCCATTTTTGACTGCAACAGGCCCTCCTGAGCTCCGTTTTCATTGGCAGAGGCACTGCAGGCTGGTCCTTCACTGTTTCCAGGGCAGCCCAGCAGGCCAGATCTAAGCACCCTGTGGGCCTTGAGTTTGACACCCCCGGGCTAAATACTCTCAGTCTTTAACTGAAGATAGCATGGGCTCCTCAGATATCCACAGATGGAGAAGGTATCTTAGATCCAAATATCAGCAAAATGAGGATCTCTGCTTCCACAATACATACAGAAGTGAACACTTCGTATATGTTCTGTCCCCGTACCATGCACACACCCCCACAGACAGCCCGGAGTTAATAAGCCACACGACAAAACTCTTTGATGATAAAGCTGGCAGCAACCCAGTGGCCAGCTGCCAATTCAGACTTTACTCACACAAAACAAAGATTAATCCAAATGCAGTCCGATAAAGCAGGCAAAGTCCAGTAAAGTAGAGACTTCATGGAGTATTTTCAGTTTTTTGCTCATCACAAACTGAACCGGCCACCATACCCACATTTATACTCTGTGGGGTGTGGTCCAGTGACTCAGTTAATCTCTGGCACACCTTCCCCTCTGCTGTGCACGCTTCTCCCTGCGCCTCTGTCGAGGGTCCAGCCAGCACTTATCTTCCTCGTCACTGTCCACCTGTGGTTGCGGGGATGTGCTTGGCTCTGAGCCTATCGTTTGGCCTTCAGTGTCCTCCGGAGGCATTGCCAGAGAGGAGGGTCCTGGAGAGGGAGGCCTTGCCAACTCCTCCTCCTCACTCTCAGAGTCTGCATCTGTCGATAGCCCAGGCTCAGGCAACGGAGCCACAACAGTATATCAAATCATAGCACTGAAAATAATTTAGAACAAAGAATTCAACCCCCTGTTCAAATTCAAACATCCTGAACAGAAGAACTGTGGAATTTGTCCTTAAACACATCATATGACATCAACCATCTCTCACTGGTGGTTCCATTAGCAGAAGCTTTTCCCTTGTCAGGAAAATACTCCAAGGATATTTCTGAAATACAGATAGATACCTAAATGGCTAGCATGGCTATTATGAGAAGCATGTAGAATGTGAAGAGAAAAGATCGGGCCAACATAGCTTCAGACCTGTCTACCCAATGCGAAAAGGAAAGATCAGGCCAGCGTGGCTTCAGCCTGGTCTACCCAGTGCAAAGAAGAAAGATCGGTCTACCCAGTGCAAAGAGAAAAGATCAGGTCAACATAGCTTTGGCCCCGTCTACCCAGTGCAAAGAGGAAACATGCCAGCAATTTGGGGAGTGGTGTCAAGATGGCCACGCCCACCCGGTTGCCCCCCCCAGCCCCCCCATGAAGTGAACCACAGCCCTGATGAGACCCTCAATGAAATTGAGTTTGACACCCCTGATGTAGAAGATTGGAGTAATCCAGAGTGAAAGTCCATCGTTAACCATGAAAGTTCATTGGGTGAATCTCAATCCAATCAAAACAGGATCATTACGGTAGGGAAACATTGGAAGGGCGATCCTCTGAAATTCTGGAAGAATGGCAGAATGTAAATCTAGTGAAAATTATTATTTGCTCCATACTGAATTATGGATGACAATGTGGTTTAGGGTTGCAGATCAGCAAATGAGAGGCACGGGGCTTCTTTCATCCTGAAATCTGCTTGAATTTGAAATCTCACATTCAGCAGACATCCTAAAAGAGAAGGCAACTTGCATTTCCAGCCTTTGCAGACATTCATAATGAGGTCCTGAAGCAACTCAGATTAAAATTTATGAACTAGTTATGACATGTCATTGATGTTCCTCTTTCCTTTTTAAGCGCTAATAAGAGTGTCAGAGAAGGAACATCTGCAGAAAATTAAGAGCTGCAGTGCTGGAAATGGAGCTAATGCATTTATCAAGGTCAGTATTTATTTTAAATTCACCCTTTTCCAAAAGCTGTTTGCCCTGGTGAAAAGAGTATTTGGAGGAACCAATCGGCTAATATGCTATACAGCAGCAGCCCCCCCCCAACCTTTTGGTTGCCAGGAACTGGTTCCATGGTGGGGAGTTTTTCTGTGGACCGGTGGTGGGGACGGACATGGTTTTATGTGCTGCCCACATCCTGTATATGCACAGATGGGGCTTAGTTTACCTGGTTCCTGGCAGGCTGTGGACCGGGGCCAGTCTGCAGACTAGGGATTGGGGACCCCTGCTATACAGTATGGTTCTCCCCCTCCCCTCCAGCAGGGAAAGATTAGTTTGATAATGGAGCAATTTCAATGACTAAAATGGCACCGAAGGTAAAGAGTTAATCTCATCCTACACCAGTGTTTCAGTTTCATCCCCCTTCACAAACACACACCTCCCCACTTCCTCCACACGACTGATGCTTTGGTTATACAGGTAGGCCTTGATTTACAACCACAACTGAGCCCAACCTTTCTGTTGTTAAGCATGACAGTTTTTGAGTTTTGCCCGGTTTTACAAACTTTCTTGCCACACAGTTGTTAAGTGAATCGGTGCAACTGTTAGATTAGTAACATGGTTGTTAAGTGAATCCGGCTTCCCCATTGACTTGGCTTGTCAGAAGCAAAGAAGATGACAAAAGAAGGTGATCACGTGACCCCAGGACACTGCAACCGTCATAAATACATGCCAGTTGCCCAGCATCCAAGTTTTGATCACACGACCATGGGATATGCTGCAATGGTCAAATGTGTGAATAATCAGCAGTCACTTTTTTCAATGCTGTTGTAACTTTGAGTGGTCACAAAACGAAGTCCTTGGTTACAACTCAAGGACTGCCTGTATTGGGGTTTTATCCTTCCAGGAATCACCGAGCATGAGTTGGGTGGTCATATAAATTTTCTTAAATTAAATCAAAAAAATAAATAAACCATAAGACTGTTAGAATGCTCCAGGCAGGGAGATCCTAAGCATCCTTTTGCTGTGGAGGTTGGATACCAATCTTTTCTTTCATGTACACTGAGAGCATATGCACCAAGACAAATTCCTTGTGTGTCCAATCACACTTGGCCAATAAAGAATTGAATTATTCTATTCTATTCTATTCTATTCTATTCTATTCTATTCTATTCTATTCTATTCTATTCTATTCTATTCTAGCCGGGGTTGAATCTGCTGGAATCATCTGCTACAAAGATATGGGCTCCTGCCAGAATTAAAGGTCAACATTTTAGTTCATTTCTGGATTCAATAAAGCTGAACAAAGAAGGTGATAGATGTAATTTCAAGAGTATTAGATAGCTCAGCAAAGCCAGGCTGTATTGTTTGAGGAGATTAATATTGACACTGCCTTTGAGTTTTTCAAATGCTGCATTTTGCTGCTTTCGAAAACGGGAGCAGTCCTCTCGAACGAACAAAGGGGGAAACATGAATTCACTCACTTAAGTAAAAAGGAAAAGACGATTCTGTTTTGAAAATACAAGTGCTGTACCACCACCACTACTCCCCCCAAAAATCCATGGCATTAGGAAAAATTCAGGCATTGCATTTTGAGGAAAAAGATCTTTTGTGGCATGGATTTACAATTGACCCAAGAAGCAAGGTAGAGAACTCCTAAAAGCCCAACCTCATCATATGATCTGGGAATAAACCTGTGATAATCTCTTTATTCATCTAATTCCCACCAGCATGTGGCAGAAAATTTCCTGCTGTTCTAAAGTGGAAGATTTCTTCTAACTTGTACGTGCATTTCAGAGTAGGGTTCAGCTGCCTCTGAAGCTGAATGGAGGGGTATAAAAGCAATTCTCAAATAGTGTTAACTATAAATTGTTACCTATTTGTCACAGTATGACTGTGGGTTCTTTTACAACTCTATGTGTGTATCATTAAGTAGGACAATGGTTTCACAGACAATAGTTTGATAGAGGAATCTTTTGGGGGGGGGTTCTTGTTGTTTCCTTTACTACATTCATCTGTATTTTCAAAATCCTGTCCAGCAGTGTCCAAGCTTTTCAGTTTTTACTTTTCTGTAGCTCCCTCTCTCCACATGGTTCTTGCTAGCAAAGCTACCCCCATTTCTTCTTTTTGTCTCTCTCTTAGACAGAGGGAGGAGGAGAACTGATTGAGTCCAGTGTGGGCTTCAAGTCTTTTGCATTTGTCCCTCTGCTAGGATCTTTTGTGAAGCAACTCCCTCTTGAGCTTCTACCAAATGCTCCCGGTATCCGATTGCAGGCTTCTCTCCATCCCTATCTGTCTTGGGTTTGGGGTGAAGCATGCCTGGGTCTTCATTGCCCAAGGAAGTCTCCAGCTGATGTCTTCTTCCTCTGAGACTGGGAATCTCCACTAAACACTCAGCATACAGCCAGCAGCCTCTCACCAGCCACCCAGGTCTCTCCAAAGGCACTTTTTACCTGCATGCCTCAAAGCAGCACAGGCTCAAACACGTCTCTCTATACTGCTTTCTTCCTTGCACTCCTTTATGGCTCAAACCAGCAGCCTTCTCCAGCAACTGAGGAGGTGGGCGTTTCCCCAGGGCTATAGTCCCCAATACCCTATGTCAGTGTTGGCGAACCTTTTCGGCACCAAGTGCCGAAATAGGAGCATGAGCGCATGCGCATGTGTGCAGTATGCACCAGAAACTGAAAGAGCCTCTGCTCGGGGTGCATGCATGTGTCGGGAAGAAGCCAATTGGTCTTCGTGCATGCGTGCATGCCAGAAACGAAGACCAGGTGGCGAGTGCGCATATGCGTGCCCAAAACCAGAAGATCATCTTCCCGGTGCATGCATGCACACCGGGCGGATGCTCTTCTGGTTTCCAGTACTCCCACGCACGTGAAGGCCAGCTGGCTGGTGGGCCGGAACCCAGAAGAGCCAACGAGTGACAGCTCATGTGCCCGGAGAGATTGCTCTCCATGCCACTTCCGGCACACATGCCATAGGTTCACCATCATGACCCTATGCACAAGGCTGAACTAATGGGAATACTGTGTCTCTCTGATGCCCAACAGCCCTGGCTAGCAGCTAAGTCAACCCATCAGCCCTTGGGAAAGGACATATGCGCTTCGAGGCCAGAATTTAGTTTCCACTCCCATGTTACCAATAAAGGAGATGAAATGGTGCTCTCTGAGCTTGCAGACGTCTCATTACCCAAACTAGGTAACATCATCAGTGCTAGTAAGGAGTGGAGTTTGCTCTTAGTTGATATTCTAGTGGCTTGCCCAATCAGTGTTGATCAAAGAACCTCTAAGACCATCCCCACCAACACTGACAGGGCAAGTCACTAGAATATAAACTGAGCACAAAACCACCTTCTTACTAGCACTGATGATGTTACCTAGTTTGAATACTCAAACGTCTGCAAGAAAACAACCAAACCCAGCAAGCACCCCTTCACTCCCCATGTTGCCTTCTCTCCTTCTGCTGACCCACACCACCACAGCGCACCACCACGCCACCCTGGCCATAAAGCCCACGTGCCACAGTGTTCAGCAAGTAAAAAAGAGCACTGCATTCACAAATCACACAGAGGACTATCTCCAAAAGTGATCAACACTGCATTTTAATACTATAAATAGGCCAGAATTTGGAGGGAGAGACAACAGCAAATTGCATATGATTTACATACATGTACATATACATATTTGGATAAACACATACTTACATGAACATACATACGGGTAGTAGTATAAAGGCAGGAAGGGCAAGAGAGAGAGAGTTCACAAAAAACATAAATAGGATTCACTAAGCCAAAGGATCTCAATACATTAAGGCCACAAAAAGAACAAGCCACTTGGAATTTCCTTTCTTCCAGGGAAAGGAATGGAAATCGACTTCTTTGCATCCCTCACGCATTTTCAAACTAGGCAAGAGAGGAAGCAGGGCTATTAAGGATGCATCCAGGTACCAGTGAAGAGGTATGTCGGGAGGATTGCATGGTAAAAAACAAGGAAGAGAGAGAGAGAGAGAGATTGGCTGGATGTAGCTATTTCCTCTTCCTATTTCAAGCACTGGTGCAACGACGACTTGAACTCTCCAGACCAATCAAGTCACTGGCTTCTCCCAACTTCACAGTGCAATTTTAGGCCTTTGAGACATTACAGTGCAATTTGTAAAATAACCTAGATGGACGTAGTGTCTTTCTCTAATTAGAGTGGTTATAAAACTTTCTTTAATATGTTTTCCATTCAGAAGGCAATTATTAAGATCAGTTCCAGTAAGCGGCTTTTCGTGACATTCCAGTTACACAAGAGGGAAAAAAGAGCCTGACCTACTTTGGGCACCACAAACCAGGGTTGCTGTGCTCACAGCTCCCATGTGAACTTTACTCAAGCTCTCATCTGCTGAGGACTTTATGGTGAAGGAAGAAAATGTCCAAAACCAGAATTACTTATTTCAGAAATGGGCAACCTTTGCTGGCCAATATTACATTTAAAACGGTGATGGGGCTTAGGAGCAAAAAATGAGTGGGGTTATATATATATCATGGAAGAGTAGAGGGATAGGGGTGGTGGTGTTACAGCAATATGCCTATTTTAGGGCTTGTATAGCAGCATTCATGTTTCCTGCATCAAATTGCAGGAGACTTTGCCTTCATGTTTAACCAACATGGCCAGAGAGCTCTGAGAGTCATAAACAGAAATCAGGTGCCTGCAACTGTAGGTTGCCCATCCTGGGTTTAGGAAGATGCCTCAGACTGAAATGTGGAAATGAAATAATGCCCACTTCCCTAGAAGGCAGCATTTGTTAGAAAGGCATCATTGGCTGGAGTTTCTGCATGCTATAAATACACTCGCAAATCTGGGTACCCTGCCATGGATCCAACAGAAATCCATTTAAGAATTGCATGTTGAAGTCCGCTCCAGGGCAATTTGAGTTAATGCAGCAAAGAAATACTTGCAAACTAAGCAATGGATGATGATATTCCCCAAAACCCAAAGGGAGCCTGAACAAAACATCTGGAAATAAGGAGCTCTGTGCCATGCACACCTCCTCTCCTACTATGACTGAGCAAATTACATTACGCAAGTTGTCTAAACATGGAATTCTGGGTGTTGATTTGGTAAGCCTGAATTCGGCTGAGCATTTTGGCATTTTCATGGGCAGAACTGAGATGAGGGAGATCCTTCAAAGTCCTTCGCACAAACAACCAGAACCCACTGGAGCTGCGCAGACTGTCCGCTTCATGATCTAAATGTCTGATTTACCCTCCCGATGATGGGAACTTGCCAAGGGCCACAGGACAAGAGAAAGCAGTTGCTAACTCTGCCAAGGAAACAGAGTCTATCATATTATCCAGTACCCAGGAGGGGATCAGGAAGGCAAAACTCTGGGTTTTTCCAGAGATGTGTTTTTCCTCCACATAGTTTTAACTTACAAAATCACTTCTGAACAGCAAAAAGACAAATGGAAAAACTGAAGACAAATAAGGAATTGGCTGCTAAATACAGCCTCCCAATATCCTTTATTCCATCTTGGTCTGAAAACTGATTCTGTTCAAAAAGTTCCTGTCAAGGCCTGTTTTAGCAAAGATGCAGAATCCCAGGCTGGAGGTGGTCTGAAATTGGCACCAAGTTGTTGTAAACAATGTAGGGCTGACATCCAAGAAGTAACTTAAATCATTCTTACTTGAATGTAAGTCCAGTATAGAATATAAACCATGTGGTAGTATCCACAGTATAGTCACAACCTATATTGAACAGAAATTATGTGGTAAAAGGTTTACTAGAGTTTACCAAAAGAGAACATCCACATCAGTTTCATATAAGGGAAAAATACAATGCTCCAATCCTATCAAAATGTAATCAGTCCTGGATTCCTGAGGGCAGCTCATCCTCCCCCATGATAATGTCTTCCAAATGAGTTGAAACTACAATTCCCAGAATTCCTAACAAGCCTGGAACCGTAGACCCAGTTTATGCAGGAGGGCTGGGTTTGTACATAGTTCTGCTCCCATCGCCTCAAAAGGAATTCCATTTTGTATCTTGTTCCTTTAGTGAAATAAACGCCAGGCAAATTATGACTTATTTTTTCTCTTCAGTGTCAGAGTTTTTGCCAAATCTAAGCAACTCCTGTCCAGGAAAAGCAGTTGCTATCCAGTTTCCTGCATTATGATGAGGTTAACATAAGTATCTCAAGATTTCAGACCCTGGGTCTTTCAAAACAAAAAAATTAAAAAATTATATTAGTATTATAATTATAACTATTATATATAACTATTATATCAGTAATGAACACAATAATTTAACCACTCCAAAACAAGAGTTCCAGATTTTCCTTCCCTCTCTAAGAAGGTCCATAATTTCCATTTCATCAATGGAAATTAATCAAAGGAATTTGACTTCTACTTGCCTGGGTTTGGAGAGACATCTGAGCAAAGGCAACGGAAATTCATCCACCTGATGAAAATGGGGCCACTTTCATTTGCAAGAAGTAAAAGAGATTACAAAAGTGAAGAATTGGGCTAGCTGCAACTGAAGTACAAAATAGAGGGCCGAGGGAGTGGTGGTACAAGTTGCTCTGAAACAAGGAATAGGAATGAATGAATGAATGAATGAATGAATGAATGAATGAATGAATGAATGACCCCGTAATGATGTGGGAAGGAAGTAGCACCCTCTCTTCAACATCTAGACAAGCCTCTAATTCCTTTGTCCATCTTTCTTCACCTTGGAAAAAGGATGGAGAAATTTGCTGTACATTAGGGCAAAGGATTTCTCTGTCTCAGTGGGATATATCCTTCAAGCATTTCAGATGACTTTGACAAGAACAATCTGACTAAGCCCACACAAAAACACATAGCCACTGCATGACATTTGCCTTATAACAGTCACATAACATAGATTGAGAAAATATTTCCAGGACCTTTATGCTCCAATGACACAAGGAACTATATGGACAAAGAAACTACATGTTGGAACTTACCACCAACACAGTAAAACTTCAGAAATGTTAAAGTGACTGTTACTTTTCCAAAAAGAGAAGGAGCAACACAAACAACAAAAGATTCAACATCAATGCTAGAGAAGACAGTCCAGGAAGGAAAATCGATGACATGTTTTTAGCTACGGATGAGTGCCAAAAATTCTTCACGTGTCTTTGGGTCTTCTCGGAATACTCCAAGCATGGTGCTGGTTACAGTCTTACTATTCATTTTCTGAACCCCTCGCATCACCATACACATGTGCCTGCAGAAGGAAAAGACAGAGAAAAAAATCCAGTGGAAATATTTTTGCTGAAAAAAATGTAGTCTGTCTCTTTCTGTTACAAAAAAACAGGATAGAAAGGATAGAAAGCTTTCGCTGCATAATTGAAATACGATTTGATTTCAGTATAATAGATTGCCAATTATTTTTTAAAAATCAAACCCTCAATATTTCTACTCTCATGTACACTTTTATTCATGATTAAGCTGTGGCATTCACTGAGGTGACGAAACTATATATTCTCCATTGGGAAGGGGGGTGGGGTGATGATATACAGTAGACAGCAATAGCACTTAGACTTATATACTGCTTCACAGTGCTTTACAGCCCTCTCTAAGCAGTTTACAGAGTTAACATGTTGCCCCCAACAATCTGGCTCCTCATTTTACCCACCTCGGAAGGATGGAAGGCTGAGTCAAACCTTGAGCTGGTCAGAATCAAACTGCCGAACAGCTGGCAGCAGTCAGTCAGCAGAAGTAGCCTGCAATACTGCATTGTAACCACTGCGCCACCATGGCTCGTAGATGAGATGATAGATAGATAGAGAAATGATAGGTAGGTAGGTAGGTAGATGAGAGAGAGAGAGAAAAATAGATGATAGATAGATGATAGATAGAGAAATGATAGGTAGATAGGTAGGTAGGTAGATGAGAGAGAGAGAGAGAAATAGATGATAGATAGATGATAGGTAGGTAGGTAGGTAGATGATAGGTAGGTAGGTAGATAGATAGATAGATAGATAGATAGATAGATAGATAGATAGATAGATAGATGAGAGAGAGAGAGAGAGAGAGAGAGAGAAATAGATGATAGATAGATGGATAGAGATTATATGCAGTTCTCAATTTATGCCCACAACTGAACCCAAAATTTCAGTTGCTATGCAAGACTGTTGTGACTTTTGCCCCATTTTACAACCTTTCTTGTCCCGGTTGTTAAGTGATTCACTGCAGTTGTTAAATTAGCAACATGCTTATTAAGTGAATCTGGTTTCCCCATTGACTCTGCTTGTCAGAAGGTCACAAAAGGTTATCGCATGACCCCTGAGACACTGCAGCTGTCATAAATACATGCCAGTTGTCAAGTTTCCAAATTTTGATCACATGACTGGAGGGGGATGCTGCAACAGTTATGTGAAACCCAGTCATAAGTCACTTTTTTCAATGCCGTTGTTACTTTGACCAGTCATTAAACGAATGGTTGTAAGTCGAGGACTATCTGTATAGAAATTGAACAGTGAAAATCTCTCTCTCTCTCTCTGTCTCTCTCTCTCCCTCTCTCTCTCTCTCTCTCTCTCTCCCCCCACTCCCAACTTGAATTCCCCCACTCTTTGGACACATTACAAATTTTGCATCAACTTACGTTGCCTCAATCACCACCCCAACTCCAGCAGGCTGCAAAGCTTCTGTGATGGCCACTGCAATTTGTTTTGTAAGGCGCTCCTGAACTGCAAATGAAAAAAGGGAAGAAGAAAAATGAATATCCTGTTCTGAAAAAAATTTCTTAAAGCCACAGCTCATTAAAAATTAAAAATCGTAAGTTTTAATCATATTTTCATGGCCCACAAAGTCTACTGATGAAGAAAGTACTGGAAGTCTCCTTAATGGAAGGAAGCCTGTCAGAGTCCAGAGAAGAAGCAAATCTTCTGTCAGGCCTTCAGACCTACCATGTTTACCACTGTGGGAAACTGGGAGGGGGGATTGTATGGAGCATGGGTGAGATATAGTGATAATAACATTCCTTTCTCAAGAAGTCAAGGCCAACTTGCCCTGCACTGGACGGCTGGAACTGGGAGGCATCTCCAGTTGGAATGATGCTTGTGGGGTGTTGGGAGGAACTGGGAGGCATCTCCAGTTGGAATGATGCTTGTGGGGTGTTGGGAGGAACTGGGAGGCATCTCCAGTTGGAATGATGCTTGTGGGGTGTTGGGAGGAACTGGGAGGCATCTCCAGTTGGAATGATGCTTGTGGGGTGTTGGGAGGAACTGGGAGGCATCTCCAGTTGGAATGATGCTTGTGGGGTGTTGGGAGGAACTGGGAAGCATCTCCAGTTGGAATGATGCTTGTGGGGTGTTGGGAGGAACTGGAAGGCATCTCCAGTTGGAATGAATATGATGGACTTGTGGGTGTTGGGCAGGGACTTGAACTTTCCTTTGGGTGGGGAAAACCTGGAAACTGTCAGATTCAGGTTTTCCCAGATGTCCCAATATGACATCTCTAATAAAATGTAACTTTGAGGAAACTCAAGCCTCCGAGTTTTCTTTCATTGGGGGTGTTACTGGGAACCCTGATATCTTTCCCACTTACTCCTTTTAAAAGCAGGTGTTGACCTCTGTATATGGAAAAACCACAGCCCAGGTGGCCCTCGACTTACAACTGCAACTGGGACAGGATTTGTAATCATACACCATTATGGTAGTAAGTTGAGGCATCTACACACAAGACTCAAATTTATGCTGCAGTCATTAAGCAAATCACCATGGTAGGGAAACCATAGCCATAAGTGCAAATTCCATTCCTCCAAGTAGGCATTTTTTGTTGGAAACCAACAAAAAAGTCTCAAGTTGTTGTCATGTGACCATGGGACACTGCAACCAGTTATAAAGGTGAACAAGTTGCCAAGCAGCCGAAATATGGTCATGTGATTGGGTGGATGGTGGTGGCACATCTTACAACAGCCAGAAGTGCTTATGGGCCATAAAGCATCTGTTCCAGGTTTGTCATAACGTCAAACAGTTGTTAAGTGATCGATCGTAAGTTAAGGACTACCTACACCTGGAGACAGGGGCCCCTGAAATGAAAGCAGAAAAAGATCCTGGAGGATGTAGAGCCACCTCGTGGTGAGAGGTTGGGCTGCAGATTTGTTATTGGCTTCCACTCAGGCCTCTCCATCAAAGTTTACTCTGTTTGTATACATGATGAAATGCAGGGGAACCTATTTAGTGGCTGGCCAATAAATATTGGCTGGTCAAAATATATTTTTCTGTACATAATGTATATTTACAAATCCTTCCAAGTAAAAAGTTAGCTTATCTAGAAGCTAGCAATAGCAATAGCACTTATATACTGCTTCACAGTGCTTTACAGCCCTCGCTAAGTGGTTTACAGAGTCAGCATATTGCCCCCAACAATCTGGGTCCTCATTTTACCCACCTCGGAAGGATGGAAGGCTGAGTCAACCTTGAGCCTGGTGAGATCCGAACTGCCAAATTGCAGGCAGTCGGCAGGAAGCCGAAGTAGCCTGCAGTACTGCATTCTAACCACTGTGCCACTGTAGCTAGACTAGAATGCTTCTCACTGATGAACATGCTGATATCCTGCCATGGTTCTTATTCTCTTTGTTATTGTTTGCTGTCCAAAGTAACTTCCTGAGATGGGTGGCTGAATGAATGAATGAATGAATGAACGAATGAATGAACTCCATGACTACGGAACTTCCTGTGTAGTGAGATATACCGGTAATAAATTGTTCACAGCACATTCATGCCTTCTTTTTTTAATTACAACAGCTGATTAATAGCCCTTTGATATTGCATGGCAAATTCTATTAGAATGGCAAAACATACATTTCATTAGGTGAAGCACAAAAGATTGTGACTTGCCTTGTAATCGTCTACTGTATATTTCCACAATCCTAGAAAGAGAAAAACAACCAATGAATTCCATTAAGATTACCCTGGAAACAAATTAATGATAAGTACTTCCCAAACGTTTTCCTTTATTACACAAAACCACATATAGGAAAACTTTAGTGAACTTGGAGGATCAGTTATAAGTCCCTTCCTTCAGCACCGTCGGAACTTCGAATGGATACTGTACAAATGGTTATAACTAGAGGACTCTCCGTATTATAAAAACAGTATCACTGCGTGATCTTTATGTGATTTCAACAAATTAGTACTGGTAATTTCATCAGTTGTCTTAATGGGAATATTTGGGAAGTTTTTTGAATATATTTTAGCACCCATGGCAATCTTTAAGTCAATTTAAATGTCCCTGTTGTGATGGGTATGGATTTGTGTATCATTACCGAAAGGGGGGTGGACACATTTACTCAATTTTGGGTATTTTACCAAAATTTTGAGTTAGCGAAGGCCTGGTCTTCAACAGTGTATTTTAATACAGGGATGTAATCCTCCACTTTTCTAGCATCTTTTTTTATCACTGAATCACTTGCTGGGATTTGCAGGGTTTAACAACACAGGATGAGCCCCCTCCTCTGTTTTATTACACTTGTTCAGTAGATGTCCTGACCCTGTAGTTTTGAAATGTACTTCTTAAAATGGAAATCTCTGAGAGGCCACTCCAATCACCAATTCAGCCTCTTTTATCTGCCAGAATCCAGCCTGCATTTGCCTGCATTGGCAACCAGAGAGCTTTGCACAGAGAGAACCTGGGGTGATCCAAAAAACAGGAGGATATGAAAATAAGCAATCCTTTTCATTGTTACAGTTTAAACAAATGGGATGGGCTAGATGCTTTTGTTTTATGCTAATTTTCACTCTTTTTTCAAGACCTGCAAACTACACTATCGTGTCATGAGAAATTTTGCACAAGGGATCTACTAATAAAGTATCCTGAGATAGAAATGACAGAACTGGCCATGCAAGTCTCAATGTGGGATGTGACGCTCCCAGACGTAAGCTCTTCTAAGCCCTGATTCTTGTAATAGAAGAATTAAGGTCATGCTTCAGGCCACCTGTGAAATACAGTAGATGCAATTGGCTTTCTTGATCTGGGAGATTATGCTTGGCCAACAGCCATAATAAGAAATGCTCCTTAGTGGGCTGGCCAAATTTGCTTCTTGGCCAAGTTTGCTTCTGGAGCAATCTCTTCTAGCTTGCCAATCTAGCAAAACAAGGATTTCAAAAAACATTTATTAACAACTGGGTTTGGTGAGAAACTGCTTTGCTCTAGGTTTCCACCAACTGGTTGCCAGCAGGCTTCAGTTGCTTGATGGTAGAAACTTCTCAGAATAATTCTCTCCTGTTTTCTACAGCCCTTTAGATGTTAGGAAGATACCTATTATGGATATCATGGCTCCCTACAGTCTTCCCTTCTCTGAGCTAAATATACATATAAATATATGTGTAGATTCTAGAAAGAGTGCTGAGAAGAGCAACAGAGATGATTAGGGGACTGGAGGCTACAACATATAAAGAACGATTGCTGGAACTGGATATGTCTAGTCTTACGAAAAGAAGGGCTAGGGGGTGACATGATAGTAGTGTTCCAATATCTCAGGGGCTGCCACAAAGAAGAGGGAGTCAAGCTATTCTCCAAAGCACCTGAGGACAGGACAAGAAGCAATGGGTGGAAACTAATCAAGGAGAGAAGCAACTTAGAACTAAGGAGAAATTTCCTGACAGTTAGAACAATTAATCAGTGGAACAACTTGCCTCCAGAAGTTGTGAATACTCCAACACTGGAAGTTTTTAAGAAGAGATTAGATAACCATTTGTCTGAAGTGGTGTAGGGTTTCCTGCCTAAGCAGGGGGTTGGACTAGAAGACCTCCAATGTCCCTTCCAACTCTGTTATTCTATTCTACCTAATACTTCCAAATATTCCCATAAGATTTTCTTATAAGCTTTTATCATCATCTTAGTTGCTGTCCTCTGGATACATTAGTTTATCAATATCCTTTCTAAAATATAGTGTCCAGAACTGAATACAATATTCTAGAGGCAGACTTACCAATACTGAATAGATAAAAATAATAACTTCTCTTCATCTTGATATTATACTTGTGTTGGCGTAGCCTAGTATAACTTCTGCTTCTTTTGCAGCTGTGTCATACTATTAGCTTGTGTAATGCTTATGACCTGCAAAGTTACTGAAATGCCTTTCACATGTATGTCAGCCCAATAAAGTCCCTATCAATTTATTTTATGCCCTGGACTACTAAGTACTTCACTTTTGTTCCTGTTGAAATACTCCGGGACCTCAATACCTATGTGCACTTCCTTCACACCCACTGTCACTTTCTGGTTTATTCCTATTCTATAATTTATACCAGTGTTTCTCAACCTTGGAAGCTTGAAGATGGGTGGACTTCAACTCCCAGAATCCCCCAGCCAGCGCTGCTGGCTGGGGGATTCTGGGAGTTGAAGTCCACCCATCTTCAAGCTACCAAGGTTGAGAAACACTGACTTATACTCTTCAACTCTTATATTTCATTCTTGAGTTTCATCTCCCCAAGAAAAAGCACATTCTTTCAAAAAGCTGCTGATGCATAAACATTAATAACAGTTAATGAAATATTAAGAGTGACAAAATCTGGGTGTCCATCTGTCCAACATTATACAAGACAGTCCTCAATATATAACAAAAGTTAACAAAATTGCCTATCAATGGGTCACAACTCCTGGAAACTGCAGACTGAGCACAAGGTGCAAGATTATTTCAACACTGTTTTTCTCAGTTTGGTAAGATGTATTGCTAATGAAATCAAAGCAATGGTTTCTAAATGCAAATTGCACGCAAATCTTATCTTCTTGGTTTAGAGATAAATTTTCTACCTTTTTGGCAACAGAATAAGTACAAACCTTCTTTATATGCAAATGTCTAGCCTCCTCCACTGATACAAGATAAGAAGCAGCTCCTCACAGAGATTCAACTTCCTTTACCATTAACTTCAGCAATGTATTGATTTGTAAACAGGGAAAGAAAACGATGCTTGCCGTGATTCACAGACAGAAAGAAAATCATCAGATGTGAATGACAGATCAACATTAAAGTCCTTACTCTGCTGCTACAATTTAGAGATAATTGGGGGGGGGCACCCTAGCAATACTAATCCAGTGATTTGTCCTGCCAATGCCATCAAAAACAAAAGGCTGATAACAGATTTCAAATAAATCCCCCCAGATGAAAAACAAATTAAGATGGATGAGGCACCATGTAATATTTTCAACATTTACTAACGCAGGCAGATAAAAGACACCAATTATTACACAAGCAGCCCTTGTGTAAGTCAATAGATGTGAGGCAAGCGAATCACAAATGTCAGAGTGCCAGAAGGTTTCCATCGATGTAAGATGCAGCAGATCTTCAACAGATCACATCATCAAAATTCAGGTGGTTGGCCACAGGCATGAATTTACAATGGTCGCAACATTCTGGGGGTCACAGGATCGCCACTTCCAACCGTCCCAGGGGCTACCAAAAAGCAAAGCCAATAGGGGTAGCTGGATTTGTTTAACAACTGTATGATTTGTTTAACAACAGTGGCCAAAAAAGCAGTTGTAAAATCAGGTGCAACTCACTTAAAACCTTATTGCTTAATGACAGACATTCCATTCCAATTATCGTCATACGACAAGAACTAACCAAACACAACCTGGCTGGATCAGCCAATATAGTCCAAGATCATCTTAACAATATGGTGATAAATGTAGCTCATTCTTTCTATATTATATAACCATAGTGTGATCTAGGAACTCCTATTCACGGCTTTTGGGGATTCCCAACAGTTTAGTTTAGTTTAGTTTAGTTTAGTTTAGTTTAGTTTAGTTTAGTTTAGTTTAGTTTAGTTTAGTTTAGTTTAGTTATTTTATTTATTTTGTCAAGCATGTATTAGATATTAATATAATAAGATATTAGATATTCAACATCAGTTGCTATCATTCTACCAAGGAAGATACAGGTAGTTAATACAAATGCCAAGATGGACAAAGACTGTAGTCTTCTTTGCTTGGAAAGAATTTCCAAAACTGATTCCAAAAGCAACTGATAGGGAAAAAAAGCGGAGGGGAATTTCTTTTCCTGATAACATGTATTTCTCCACATATCCCTTTTCTCCATATGCAATTGCATATGCCTCTAAAATGTTTTACAAATTTTTACAAGTTTACAAATTTGTAAACTGACCAAAGTCACTCCGAGCCAGGCAGCATATAAATTTAATAATTAATATTAATTATTATGATTGCTGTTGTCGTCATTGTACAACTCAACTTCGGTTTGCTGGAAGCTTTAAAATCACCAAAAAATACTCCTTTAGAGGGGGATAGTACTTATTTCCTTTCACATGCTTTTGTGAGCTCTACAATTTCACTCTGCAGATGGGACAGCCCTGAATAAAAATGAAATTGGTGGTACACAAATTTGATAGAGAAATAAATCAGCAAAAATTATCCTGCATCATTCCTACAAAGACTCGGTAGAATGTACTGCTCGTTTTCCCACTCCTAATATTCGTCTTTGCTCTTTTCATTCCCATTTCCTCAATCAAGGAGCAAGACGTGGGGGAGAGGAAGCTATGCAGGTTTAGCAGACTGGTTGTCACTAAGAGCCCGTCTTGTTTCCTGGGTGCCCTCCTCCTTCTGCTACTCTGTGCAAGAGGAGAAGGCAAAGTTCAGGACGGAAACATGCTGCTGACCTACATGAACTGCAGAGTACATATATAAATCCAATGCATTTTCAGTCTATTTGACAATTACCACCCCAGTGAAAGAGCCCTGGTGGCGCAGCAGACTAAAGCACTGTTATTAACATCAGCTGCCTGCAATTACTGCAAGTTCAAATCTCACCAGGCTCAAGGTTGACTCGGCCTTCCATCCTTTCTAAGGTAGGTAAAATGAGGACCCGGATTGTGGGGGCAATAAGCTGACTTTGTATAAATATACAAAAAGTATGAAGGCTATTGCTTAACGCATTTTAAGCCGCCCTCAGTCTCCGGAGAAGGGTGGCATATAAATCAAATTAAAAAAAAAAAAAAGAGTTCATACAACATCCTAAAGCAGTGATGGTTAACCTTTTTGGTGCCGGGTGCCCAAAGCGAGCATGTGCTCGTGCGAATACATGCGTGCATGCCCGAAGCCCCAAAATGCAATGTGAGGGCCCCCCATGTATGCACCTGCCCTGCACATATGCGTATGCCCCCATGCATATGCATGTGTCCCGTGCGCATGCGCCCCCCCATGCCCCATTTTGGCTTCCAGGTTGGTGCAGGAGGTTTTCTAGGCCCAAAACGGGGTGCCTCCCACCCAGTTTTGGCCCTGGAAAGTCTCCTGCACCAACCTGGAAGACAAAACGGGACATGGGAATGCTGCATGAGGCCCCCTGTGCCCTGTTTTGGGCCTGGAAAGCCTCCTGCACCCCCCCACACACGCATGCTCCCCATGCAGAAACGTGAAGACCAGCTGGCGCACGTGCATGGATGGTGGAGTTGAGCTGGGGCAACAGCTGGTGTGTCTGCAGAGAAGGCCCTGTGTGCCACCTGTGGCACACATGCCATAGGTTCGCCATCATGGTCCTAAAGCCTAAATTTGGACTAATAATCCTGTAATCACATAGCATATTATTGCCCAGAAAAATCACATTATGGCTTGGCTTGCTAGCCTGGTTTATTCAACATGTTGTGACAATGACTACAATCCCAGGGTCACAAACTATACCCAACCTCATTTTAAACTAATTTCGAGTGTGGGGGGAAACCCGTCCCTTTACTTAGAGTTTTTATGCATTCTCTCCTGCCAACAAGTCTTAATTCAATCAAATAATAGAATGTTTAGTTTAAAGTAACAGGAGGGGAATGGTAGAGCAGTCAGAAAGGCCAGAAGTGGGAAAGAGGATTTTTAACACTCTCTCAACAGGTAGATAGATAGATAGAATTTTTTTTATTGTCCCAGTGTGACTGAACACACAAGGAATTTGTCTTTGGTGTATATGCTCTCAGTGTACACAAAAGAAAAGATACATTCGTCAAGAATCATAAGGTACAACACTTAATGATAGTCATAGGGTACAAATAAGCAATGAAGCCATACTAGTTTCCTAACCAAACTTCTCTACTATCCTCAAAGCCACCAACTGGAAAATATACCTCCATATCTCAATGGTGCACAAACATATGGGTCCAAAAGAGGGAATTTAGCTAATGAAGACATTGCTGGGAAAAGTTAAATGTTACCTCCCCTAGTTTCTCTTCCTCAATTGCATCATCCCCACGGCTTAAAATGAAAATAATTGTAGATGTAACCTATATACACACACTCAATGATAGATTTACCTATGCCAACTTCTAACCTAGTTTCATTTTCAGTTATCTGAGCTTCGCATAGTATCTACAGGTAGTCCTCGACTTACAACAGTTCACTTAGTGACCATTCGAAGTTACAACTGCACAAAAAAAAGTGACTTACGACCATTTTCACACTTACTACCGTGCAGCATTCCCCATGGCCACATGATCAAAATTCAGATGCTTGTCAACTGACTCATATTCATGACGATTACAGTGTCCGGGGTCATGTGATCACCTTTTGTGACCCTCTGACAAGCAAAGTCAATGGTGATTCCAGATTCACTTAACAACCGTGTTACTAACTTAACTATCGTAGTGATTCACTTAAGAAATGTGGCAAGAAAGGTCATAAAATGAGGTAAAACTCACTTAACATATGCCTCACTTAGGAACATAAGTTTTGAGCTCAATTTTGGTTGTAAGTCGAGGACTACCTGTACTCATTTAGTGAAATGCCAGTAAGTGCTTGCTTTTTGCAGCATCTATGATGTCCAGGACTTGTTATTTGAGAGTCAAAAACTGTCACCTTCAAGGAATCTGACTTGAACATTAAATCAGGGTTCAAAATAGATGGGATTATGAGGGGCTCATGGGGAGAACTCTGTTTTTCTTATTAATGCAAAATGTTTGTGCACAAGGATAGGGGGAAAATAAGATCGATTAGCCTCTTGTGGAATGGCTTTTCTATGCAGGGAGAAAAAGGAATCTGAAATTGTCCTTAAATCTGCCGCTTTTTCTGCAGAAGAAGTCTGTGTTTTATCAGAGGAGATAGGAGATGCACAACCAGCAAAAAGGAACTGCAAAATCCCTTGCCAAGTTTCTTGCAATTATATGGTAACAAATGGATTCCTATTCACTCCTTGATCGCCCACCTAGGTATACAATCTGCTCACTCCACAGTGGTGGATCTGCAACTTGTCTCTAAGATATGCACCAGTGTGGAGTTGTGATTAAAGTGTTGGACTAGGAGCAAAGAGACCCAGTTGTAGTTAATTTTCAACCACAAAACCTCACTGTGTGACCCTGAACCAATCACTCTATCTCAACCCAACTGTCGTAGTTATGGTCTTGTAGTTAAGTACATTAGGAAAGTTAATTTTCCAATAAAATGGCCATTCTTCCGATTAAAATGTAGTTTTGCCTCCAAGCTATGTGATATTTATGAGACAGATGAATACTTCCAAAAAACTGAATCACAACTTCTTATGCTTGTATAGTTCTTGATCCCTGCAGGATACCATGAAGCACGTATGGTCAAATTTAACTGAGATGATTAAAACAGAAGGTCATTGTAGAGAGAAAACAAATTTTGTCAGACTAAACTGTGAATGGAGGATTTAGTATTTCAAAAAATGCCTTCCCCGCTTATCATCTGGATGCTAAGAAACATTATCTTGTATTCTTCTGTAAGAATTATTTTACTCCCATCTTAAATCTGACCACCTACTTTTATGAACAACCCCGTCTAAACAGAGAAGCTAAAATCATCTCTGAAATGCCCAAGAATTTCTGTAATTCAGTGTTAACAACATTGGACTAGGTAGTATGAATTGGCATAAGGTAGTTTCTTATTTTTTATAAACCGATAACCAACCATGGGGAATGTTATTAATTAGAACTCTTCCTGCTTGAATTAATCATGACATATTTAGCAAGGAAATAAAGAAGGTATGGTTAGTTTAGCTCCATTTTAGATATCTGAATCAATACCAGGGGTGGGTTCTATTTACCTTTACTACCGGTTTGCAATGGGGCCGCGCGTGCTCTTCTGCGCAAGTGCAGAAGCATTTTGATGACATCAGGTTCAGTGGGAGGAGCCTCCCACCAGTTTTATTACCGGTTCTATAGAACCGGTGCGAACCAAGGGCAACCCACCACTGATCAATACAGCTGGAATGTGAGGTCCTTAGTGAGGTCTGAGCTTGGTGGTTTACTTGCAGACGTTTCATTACCAAAGTAGGTAAGCTGGAGCTGTTTACCCCAGACAAAGTTAAACATCAGATCTTGAATTGACAGGTTAAAGTTCTATTTCTACCATTTCCAAGGCATTAAACAAGTCACTCTCCCAAGGATTTTCATAAAGACTAGCAAGGCTCTGGTAGCTCAAAGGTGAACCCTCTCTGATATGAAATCACTGTAATTGGTCCAAAATCACTCAATTGATTTTTATGTGTAAGACAGAAGTAGAACTCACAGCCTCTAGATTCTAGCCTGCAGCCTTTAACCACTGCATCAAACTGACTCTTTAATGATTATTACTCAGATCATTTCTATTTACTGGCATGGGCTATCTAGACAGATATTGTATGTAGGCAGTTTACCATTGGCTTGAAGACATATCATTATCACGTAGCATATTGGAGGCATATTGAAAGATTAAATAGAACCAAGACCCATTTTGGAAGGGAGTTTAAGAATAGAATTATTCTTATTTATTTCTCTTTCCCCCCTCCCCCAGGCATTTTCCTCAACTAGGTGCTAACCAAGGATTTTCTGCCTAGGGAACCAGTCCTCTTCTCCTAAAGCTTCTATCTGTGGTGAGGGGATTCCTCCTCTCCACAGTAAATCAGCAACGGATCCACCTGCATTTTATTATCAATCTTGGGAATCAAACATGAGGCTTGGGCTTTCCCATGTGAGACCCTTAAAGATACTGGTCCTCAATTCACAATTCTAATAGAGCTGAAATCTAAAATCACCACAATTACAGCTCTTCACTTCCCCAGAACCAAATTTAATTTGTTTTTTTTTTAAACATCTCTATCAATCATCTTCAGCCATTGATGGTCCAAAACACCAACCCTCCTCACTCTCTTTTACATTATGACCCTTCCCCCTCTCTTCTGGTGAGACTAGTTTACTGGAACCTAAAGTACAACTGAATTAAATTGCTCAACATTTTGCATATAATTGAATCTGGGAATCATTTCCCTTACTTTATCTCTACTTCTGTCTCTATATCTTTATCTCCCTCAGGTCAGTTTAGACTCCTGGTGACTATATGAGCAAAATCATGCACTTTTCTTGACAACATCGTTGGAAGTGAGTTGCTGTTGCCATTACCTTTATCTTGGGGTTAAAAAAAAATGACTGTCCCAAAATTACCCAGCTAGCTTTGTGCCTAAGGCAGGATTAGAACTCACCACCTCCTGCTCTCTAACCCAATGCTTTTAACCATGCCATACTAGTTTTACTTTGGTTACCTGCAGTTAAATAACTCACATTACTTTTAAGCATTTGTTTTTCTTACCTTGCAAGCTTGCTGAGCCCAAGGACTTGTTTGTTGGGAAGGTAACCTATATGCACCTAGGCAAGAAAGAGAACAAGTCATTAAACAAAGCTTAGGACTTATTGACCTAGGAGATTCATGCATGTGCACCCATGCCATGTCACACATGACCCAGAAAGTGACGTTTTAAAAATTGGTGAGTGGAGCAAACATGCATGCAGTTGAGTAAGTTTTAAAAGGTCAAGGATAAAGAGAAATCCAACATGCTTGTGAACTCACTTCCCACTTTTTTCCTTTCTTTCCTGTAAAGAATAGAAGATGCAATCAGAAATCTTTCACGCTTTAGTATTTATTAAGCTTATTGAAAAAACCAAGAATACATAAGTCCTAAAGATAGCAGTGAAAGTATGGAAATATTTCCTAACTTGAGATCAATTTGTTGAAAATCTGCTAAATCAAAAATAAGTGGGATACATTATTATACACTTCCTATCACATGACTAAATGAGGCGCATATGAGCTGGTAGCCCAGGAAAAAACGCTTTCTTTAGTAGCTCATTATATTTATGGACAGGTTACCAAATCTGATAAAGACAGGTTGCAAAAATGGGAAATGCAGAGGGCAAACAACCTCAGAAACAACAAATGAAGCAAAGAGATGGCTGAAGGCAGAAGTGGGTCGCTTCAGGCCTTACAGCTACCTGCAACCTTTGGCCTCTGTTTAGACTTCTAACAAGAACAATCTGTTCCACTGTTCAGCAACCAAGGAAAAAAAAGATGGCTTAAATAAGAAAGAAGAGTATGCCAAAAAGAGGAAAATGAGTGACCTTATCCATTTTTGGCTGTGGCCCTAATACTACTGCTTTTGCCCTATCTGCTATGTGATGTGGCCCTTTAATCCTGCAGCCCTGGATAACAAATGATGCTCACCAATTAGGGGCAAGGCTAATGATTCCCTCCATTTAGCTGCAAAGGATTTCAGAGATAACTCAGTTGTTCAAAGCACTGGTCATATATAAGAATAAGGATTCATGGATATCTACAGGCACAACTAACCGTCCAGGAATTAGGGAGCAATAGAGCAATTTTGGCTGGTTTTAAGTCAGGCACATATTGCTCCAATTTTCCCATATCTAATGCCCTGCAAGTTTGAGAGACTAACTCCCATTGTCTATGCTTCTCATGCTAATAGGAATTATAGCTCAAATCTTAGGGCTAAAAAAGCTGAAGACATTTGGGTTTGGTATATGTTTTCCATTCTACCCAGTAAAGAGTATAACACTTTGATCTATTTAACACAAGAATAAAAATAGAATCCTGATTACCCTTATTGAATTTCTATGGTTCTGGGAAAAATGATGTTGAAAGGGTTAATCTCAGACCATGATACACTTCTCTAATCCATGGCTCTTCGTGTCTAGGGTCTGGACTCCCAGAATTGCTAAGGAATTTGGGAACTGAAGCCCCAATTAAAGAGCATCAGTATAAAATCACTGTGTAGCACTCCATAGAAGTCATTAGTTAGTTTAGCAAAACAAATGACAATTAGCTTCTCTAATTAGCTGGTAAGCATTAAAAATTAAACATCAAATATATATAGAAGAGCCATATCATGTAGTTAGAATGCAGAGAAGTAGAGATTGTTAAATTTTATCTAATAAGGGAGAGAAAGTGAAGAGAATGACCTTCTCAACCCAAATATGCCAGAAGATACAATGCTGAGCCATTGTGCCAAGTCATACTAGCCCAAGCAAAACCATTGATTAGAAATCTGGCCTATAAATTCTTTATGTGTATTTCTTTTAAGTTGACTGCCCATGAGACTGCCTTTGTGATCCTAAAAAAGAGAAATAAGACACCTAGAAATTAAGTTATTTGAGGAGTTGGCATAGAAGGTTGGCATAGTCTGTGTCATAAGACATTCTTTGGAACAATACCAGTAACATCTAATTTTCTGGAAAGAACAGTATGTGAAAATAATATGTGAACAATAAATTCTAAGTCTAACACTGTAGGACTAGGATTTTAAAACCAATATCTCACTCAGCAGAATAAGAGTAACATAGCAGAACTTATTCCATTTGAAAGAAAAGGAAACAAATCATCACACAATAAGATAATTAAGAAGTAATAATATATATAGGGGACATGATGGTTCAACAGTTAAGAAGCTGGGCTTGTAGGCTGGAAAGCTGATAGCTCAGATTCAAGATATGAATGCTGCATAACAAGGTGAGCTTCAATTACTTGCCCAGCTCCTGCCTACCTAGCAGTTCAAAAGCATGCAAATGCAAGTAGATAAACAGGTACCACTTCAGTGGGTAGATAACAGTGTTCCATGACCATGGAAGAGTCTTCAAACAACACTGGCTCCCTTGGATAAGAAATGAAAATGAGCACCGCTCCCTAGACTGGACAGAAGAAACCTTTACCTTTAACTTAATATACATTAGTATACACAGATACTACTGGCTTTGAAGATCTTTAAATTCAGAATCTGAATTTAAGTGTATTGGCACTTTTTCCCTCTCAGGGCAAGCCACACCTATGGAATATCTGCCTGTTAATGACACAATATACAATGACTTGTCTGTACTTTCTATATTATATGCTTCATTTAATATGTTCACAAATATTTCTTATTGTTTCTATTTAAGAAGGGAAAAAAGCCATTCGCAGAATTTAATTTTCCTTACAGAGGAAAACTGGGAGAGAACAGTATACACTAAAGTTCTTATGAAATACAATGCAACAGAAAAAGGGCAACATCAGTTCAAGTCAATGATGTATGTCTTGAGATCTTGAACTATGTGGCCTTCAAAAGTCGCTTTGTAACCAGCCTTCAAAGTTTTCTAACTCTTAACTTTTGAGCTTGACTCCTGGTACCTAAATGGACACATGTAATCTCCCTTCCAAATATTGACCAGTCCCAACCCTGTTTAGCTTCTAAACTAAACTTTGCTGGAGCAAAGTCAAGACAGAAGTTACCCCTTGTTGAAATCCTTCCTGATTATAATTATAAAGAAATGAAACACAGTTTCCTGGCATTTATAAGGTTGGAAAGCCATCAAAACTATGGAGGAAACTGTAAAATAAGCCAAGCATAATGTTTAAAATCAAAGACAATCTCCAAAACTCTCTTCCAAAAAGCCTGACCCATCACTGTTCCACCCAAGGTGGCCTTTGACCATTTAACAACTAGCTTCTCCTGGTTTAAAGCTACATACTTTTTAATCAGTATTAATTTAGTAATAAGTGGAGAAGAGACTCTTGAGTCCATTCGATCAGACAGTATCAGCATTCAGAATTTTGCTTAGCTAGGCTACATGGATATGAAAAGTTTCCCCTTTGAAAGGAATGGAGAGGAGAAATGGAGAAAGTAAAGGTAAGTAGAAAAATTGTTCTTACTGTGCTGCAATAGGCCAAGGGCATTTTCAAATGGGTCTCTTGTGACCCAGAAGAAGTCAAAGCTTATGTCTGTGATGATCAAATTTAATACAGAGATCTCTGCCCGCAAGGTGTGCCGCCAGGAGTATTACACAAAGGGCTTTGAAATGAAATGTCAGAAACTGTTAGGATAGAAATCCAGGCTGGGTGCAATGTGATTGAAGCAAGAAGGAAACTGACAGGGCCCTTGCTAAAGATAGGTGAACATTGTGCTTTGAAGGTTTGCTGTGAATGTTAGATAGCCTTGACCCCAGCATGTTCTATTCATTCACTAAAAGCCTATAGAGTCCAACAAGCAAGTTGGAGTTTGATTTCAATCCACCCTTGTTTCTCTTTTGTCAACTTCCTGAAGCTTCATGTCTTTATAAATAACTGAACCTGTAAACTTTTTAAAACCTGAATTAAATTAAAAGGAACACATCAGTATATCCAAAACGCATAGAAGCAATACATTTATTGGTATTTCTTCTGTTCAGGAAATTTTACGACAGCCCCTAGCATGGTATAACATAACATAAAACATGACATAACAATAACATGACATCTTATATAACATAGTATATAACATAACATAGCACATAACATTATTCTGCACCAGATAAGATTCAGTTTGCATGTTTGAAAGGACTCCCTTCTAATAATGTACTCTATAATACTCTCAAGTCTAAAAATAATAGACTTGAGTCTGACATCAGTTACAGTAACAATAACAGAGTTGGAAGGGACCCTGGAGGTCATCTAGTCCAACCCCCCCCCGCTCACACATTTTTCCTTCCCTCTTCCTTTTTTCTAGCCAGCTTCTCTGACAAAGATTAGTTGAAATTCTAAAGCTTGCATTCCACAACATCTCCTGTATACATATATAAATATATGCTGATCTAATACTTTTAGTGGTAAACAACATTATGCAAATTACAGAAAAAAGATTAAGAAATTGTTAAGAAAAAGAAGCTAAAGGAAGAAGAAAAAGAAATCAGCATCATTCACTACACCTCTAGCCTCATACTTCCAGACTCACAAAACATCCTTGTTTCCATCATACTCCATATCCACGTTCATATACAGGTAATCCTCGTTCAGCGACCACTCATTCAACAACTGTTTGAGGTTATGTTAGTGCTGAACAAGGAGACTTATAGTTATGGCTTGCGCTTAACAACTTTTTCACTTAAGTGTGGAGTTGCTGGTCCGAATTACTATTGTTAAGCAAGGACTACTAATATTTCCTTTTGTTCTTTAAATTTCTCACTTTGCTCTTAGTCAGGTTCTCATCAGCTCCATCCAACTACAGTCTTTTCTTTCCTCTCAGCAAATTCACTTTTTTATATATATCTATTTTGTGATCAAATTCATTCAATATGCTTTTGTATTTGTCACTACTTTTGTATTCAATCCATGTTCATTCAGCACCCATTCATTTATGGCACTATCTGTTCTTATTTTGTTATACAAACACACCTCTTAACTAAGTCACTGAACTTACTTTTTAAGGATTGCTGGCCAGTGTTGATGGTGGCCAATCACAAGGATTTTTGGCTGTCCTGGATAGGGTTGCAGTCCCCCTAAAAGACCAGGCACACGATTGGGCTGCTTGTCAACCCTACATTTCCTTTCAGTGCTCAGGTAAGTGTGGTGGTGAGAGGCATTTCATTTATCAGCTTTCCCCCCCCCCACTTTAATAGGCCTCTATAATCCAAGCTCTGATTACCTCCTGAATAGTTTACATTACTGTAATGCACTTTTGTGTGAAATATACTTCAGAAGGATACTTGGAAGTTAGGCAGTGCCATCGTAAGTATCAAGATGGGTGGGAAGAAGCAGCAAATGACAATAGATGCATAATGATCCCATGGAAATGCTGCAACTTATCTAATCAACAGAAGAGAATATTTGTAGCTCAGATTTGAACTTCAGGATCCTTGGTCCTCTCTGAGATAGGTTGTTTTCATGCAGATGCTTTATTACCATACCAAGCAATCAGTGTTAGAAGGAAGTGGGGGTTTGCTTTCATTTTATATACTAGAGCAGCTACTAGTATATAAAATAAGAGCAAATCACACTCGCTACTAGCTCTGATGATGTTACCTAGTTTGGTAATGAAACCTCTGAAAAAAACTCCAACCAAGTTCAGAGAGTAATTATTTGTAATCAAACAACTAATGGTCACAAATATATCAGATCAGCATTTGCACAATGGCATCATTGAACACATTTCATCAGCAGCAGCATGCCTGGTGGCCTGGCTTCTATCGTGTGTCTCTCCCTAGAAGAAAATAAAATCACCCTGGCTCAGTTTCAAAATACTTCTTTTAACATTTCCCATGTCACTAACTGGGAGCTGTACTCATCCACTAAGGGTGAGCTGGAATCATCTAAGACCAAGACCTGAGTTGTACCAGATCCAATGCTAATGAATTCTCTCCCCATTGTTTAGTCTTTCATAACTTCTGATGTCTTTGAAATACAACCTGAAAACTTACTTTCATAAGCAGGTATTTACTTGCTTAAGCACACATTACATCATGTACTAAAAGCTGCTTTAATATCATGATGTAAAGTTTTATTGTAACGTTTACTTTGCTACATGATTCATATGTTTGCTTATTTTAACTGAAAGTATTTTAGACAAATTGAAATTGTAAATGATTATGGGCTGGTTTTGCTAGGAACATGCAAGCCAAAATTTGAAAAAATAAAAAATCCATCCAGTTTAAATTATTCCTGCCACATGCAGCTCTCATTCCCATTTCAATCAGCTCAATAAAAGTATCGTTCTATCACTTTGGAATTATTTTTTTATGGCCAACATAGTTTTCTTTATTAAGAAAGTAAATATGATTGGAATTGCCACAACACAATGTGATTCTTCCAGATCTGATTCTACTTTATTTTTACTTGTTGAAAGAACACAAGACACCCATCATTGCTAAATCTTCCCACTTCCACTGAATAGGCAGGCAGGCAGTTAGTTAAATGCGAAGTTGAATGAGAAGAGCAGATATCGAGATAAAGCGAAGATGAGTGTAGCTCTTAGCACTGAGTAATGATCTATAAAATGACTGTTCTAAAGGAGCAAACAAAGTGACATCAATTTTTTAACTAATTCATTCAGCCTTTGTTCCCAACAGCTGTGCCTCCCCCTTCTTTGAGTCACAGGATACAATCAAAATGACCAAAAGACAAAACACTCAATCTGCACTTATTACACAAAAACCCAGACACAATAAATGGACGTATCTATTACATATCCATTCATGGTTATAAGTGGACTCTCTATTTATTAAACTGGGTAGCATATATGCTTAAAACATTTTGCTGCCTGAATGGAGTAGTAAATAATCCTTTGACGTCACCTCAGTCAAGGTACAGAGCTTTGACAACTGATTAGGGTATTTGGAGAGATGATGCACTAAATGCCATGAACACCTGCTCCTTTATGAAATAAAGATATTTATTTCATATAAGTATAAATGAAACATATTTAAAAATTAAATAGCAACAAATAAATTATGGACTGGGTTTCCTATTCACAACTCCCCAAAAGCTGCACTTTGAAACACTACCTTGTGATGTTAACAGTTGGGCATCTTTTGCCCACCTTACATTTTATACCTTGTTTAATGGTCCTAACATCTGGCTTGATTGCTCTGTATGCAACATGTATTTCCTTTAAACACATTTTTTATGATTTGCAAAAGTTGATGATTTGCATAGTTTTGCAAATCAAGCATTTAACAATGATTGGCCTATTGATTCTACTTTATAGCAGAGAAAAGGAAATCAAAAGTTTACCTTTCCAATAAATGGAACCAGGTGATGTTCACACATTGAAAACATATCAATATCCTTCACAATCACCATCTCATCATGGTCTTCATCAAATATGGCATCATTGAGTACATCTGAAATCAAGAGAGGTATATACAATGCAACTATTACTTGTCATTTTCCTTCTACGTTGTTTTATTTGAATGTGGAGGCTATACCATTATCCAAACATGGATTTCAAAGAGGTGTACATTATACATGGAAAATGAACAAAATTAAAAACAGAAAGTGCAAATTCATCATCCAAATTACAATGTTACATAACTGAGAACCAACATTTTATATTTATATTTGTTTTTAAAAGCAAGACTTATGAAGATACATATCTTATGCATCAGTAATTCTGTAGCAGAAATATTTTTCCAACTGGCATAGGATTTACTCTTTGAACCTGCAGCTTTTTTTCCCAAATTCTAAAATGTCTAGACTTAATTTATAGTAGCCAAACTGGCCCTGGAGTTAGTCAAACCATGTGCAAAGAAAACCACAGTTAATCACATTTTAAGGTTACATTATCGAGTTCATATGAAATTCACCTGGTCCAAACTAATAACTTAATGGCTTAGTATGTGAACCCAGACTTAAGACATGGATCGTCAAGTTTGGAACTCAACTTTGCAAGGATCTTGTTGACTATAATGTAAAGATATCTCTGTATCCATTCTCCTCTATTAAAAATTTGAACAATCATAACCTTTCCATATATTATGGAAACTTATACAACAGCAACCTGGAAACCTAGTTAATATGGTAGTCATAGCATAAAATATTTCCTATAATTTATTATATTACCAGTTTATTCATCCAAAGCAGTTGGGATAAAAAAGAAAAGGGAATAGAAAGATAGGCTATAAATAAAAGTGTAACTTAACCTCATGTTACATTTTTTCACACTTCTAGATATTTTTAAGAATTGATCTGAATAAAGGCAAGGGATTTGATGCCATGAAAAGTTTCCTTCTCATCTTCAGGTGACCAAAAAGCTAATATATACAAAATCAACATCCATGCCAGCCACTTTTCCTTTTCTGGCTTCTGCTGAGATATATCCCTTCCAGTTATGAACACAGACACATATACCAATGAACTGCCCTTTAGGCCAGGCGAGATATGCTATCAGGGGTGGTTTTAATTTCCTGTGTGCTGCTAGACAGACGCAGGTATCCCTGACAACCAGAGTTTAGAGGCACACAACTGTTTTGTTACGTACTGTCCATCACTGGCAAGGTCTTAAGGAAGCCAGGCATGTAAACAAGGGATGAGGGCAGAGGGGAGAGGAAAGATAAAATATTGTTCCAACAAAAAGGCTCAAAAGAGCAGCTGTGACTCAGTTGAGTTTTTCAGCCCTTCCCTTCCAATAAGTCATTTGCCTCCACCAAAATCTCTACGTATTAACAAGTTCTCCTCCTAAATTCAGCCCAGGCAATAGAATGTGAGGCAACCACTAATCTCAGGAGAGATGCCATTCAAGTCATGGGTTACATGCAACCCAGCAATAATCTGGTTTCTCGGGATAAAAAAAAATCTAGTTCAGGATATGAATCTATTATTCCAATAGCAAGTGCATGGAGGAATTATCTGGATTAGCTCACTCAACCCACCAAGCAGCTCTACTAATTTTTAGATTTGCTTCCCAGAATAATGCAATCTGTATTCACCACAGCAATGTCATATTTCTTGATTTTTGTAAATGCCTTTTTCAACTATGAGGAAAGGACAACACTGTTAATGCAATGGACACATTAGGTGTGCCAAAAGCTTTGTTTCAAGAATGAGGCTGTATGGAAAAGTTGCATAGGTTTTAGGTAATAAAACATTTTGCCCCTAAATAGTAAACACCCCTTTAAATCAAGTTTGACTCCTGATTGATTACATCCAGGCAGTTTTCTTGTCTATGTTGGCTGGATAATTATGGAAGCTGACGTTCACCACATATGCAGCATCTGGTAGGGGGAAGGCTGATGTATTGGATCACAGATGCTACAACTATACAACACTTTCCTGAGCATTAATCCCACTGAATTCAATTAGCTTTACACTTCTGAGTAGAGGTCAACAGAATAAGTTCCACTAACTATTGCTATGAGTCTCTATACCAAATTTTTAAAAAAGCTGACATTCATCTACTGTATATTGTTAAAAAAAGCCAGTAAAAATATTTCAAATCACCCAGAATATTTGATCTGTTGATCTAAATGTCAGCATTTGCCACTTCAAAAAATGATATAGGATCCTGGCTGTGTGGCATAGTTAAGATATTCATGATGAGCTTGTTCTAAAGCAGGGGTGTCAAACTTGCAGTGTCACAGTAGCGTTACAGGATGTATCGCGACTTTTCCCCCTTCGTTAAACTATACGTGGGCATGGCCATTAAATGACGCATCCTGCCCGCGGGCCATGAGTTTGACAGCCCTGCACTAAGGAGATCATATCAACTCCCTACTTACTTGCAAACTTCTCTAGGTATCTTTGAGCTAGTCATTCTCTCTCCAGCCTACCTCATGTAGTAGTTTTTGTGAGAGAAAACATAAAAATATAGCACTGCTGGCCAGGACAAGACCAGTCCAACAATTTATTTTTCACAATGGCCATGCAGATGCTTCTGGTGTGCTGAAGGAGGAGACTGAGACATATCTTTGTCCCATTATTCTGTCCCCAACATCAAAATAAAATTGAATCAAAGAATTAAAACTCCAGATGAATCAGTCTTCCATGAATTTATCCACTCTCATTTCAAAGCCCTCCAAACTAGAAACCATCTCCACATCTTTTGGTAATAAATCCCATAGTAATAAGATGAGTTTGTTTGGTCTCCTTTGGAGAGCCTCAAAGAACCCCTGGTCCTTTGATTTAAGGGAGGAAGAAAAATTTCTCTCCATTGTCATTTTCCAAGCTAAAGAATTACAGACATTCCACCTTTTTTACAAGGTGTTTCAATCCTTCAATCCTTTGAGGTGCTCTTCTTCACTTATTCCATATTCTTTTTCAAATCTGTGAACAGAACTGTACATAGCACTCCAAATGCACCTTCTCAAACTTACAAAGGGGTATTACAGTGTTGGCATTTTTATTTTCAATTCCTTTCCTAATAATCCTCAACACAAAAATGCCCTGTTGTAACTACATCATCACCTTCCTAGTATTATGAACAATAATTCCTAGCTTACTGCTTATCCCTAAAGAACCTGTATGAACAAATTAAAAAGCACTGGTCCAAGTACACAGCTTTTAGGCAATTCACTTCATATTTCCCATAAAATTGCCCATTTATGCATTGCTTTCTATTTTAACTAGATTGCAATTCATAGAGAGACATATACTTTCTCAACCCATAACTATTATATTTACTCAAGATCCTTGAGGAAGAACTTAATGAACAGAAAATCCAAGTCTATATGATTGATGGGATCTCCTCCATCCAGGTGCCAGCTGACATTTCAAAAAAAAGAAAAAAAAGAAAGTTGTTGGCAGGGCAGGATTTATTTTGCAGAATTAAGCTAACTTTCCTTCAACAAGATTTGTGTCTCTATATGATTACTTAATTTTCTTTTGCCATTTCTACCAATATGATCTGAACAGATGTTAGTCTAGGAAGACGACTATTTTGTATATTGTTGCTGCTGTCATTAAAGAAAATTGGCCTCATCTTACATAAATTTAAGATTGACCAAATTATCGCAGATTCAGTCTTTTGCCTTTAATTGCTACATTTGCAATTTATTTTACAATCCAACTTTATAATTTATTTCACAGGAGATTTACTCATGCATATGTCTAAGTCTGATAGATAAGGAGAAGAATTTGCATATATGACAAAATAGGTGTCACATCTAGGCCAATGGATTGCTCCTAAACCACAAAAAAACTTGTTTGAAGAGACACAAGTCCTTGGATGAGTGTTTAATCCAAGTTTAAATCTTTGTATGGACACAATCTCTTTTAACCCATAACTAAACGGATGTGGAATCTCCACACCTGGTAATCATATCAGGTGTCTGTCCTTTTTGAGTTGAAAGGTTTAGAAGATGCTGAAGGTGGAACATGATTACCTGTAGTCAAGGGAAGTGATGCTGGATAAAAGCAAGGAGCACAGCAAGAAAGAAAGAGAGAAAAGATAAAAATAAATGAAGGGGAACACAGACTGCGTCAGAGATAAGGGAACCTGTTGCTATAGAAACTATTTGCATGGCTTTAATGTCATTTGGGTAACCTCTCAGAAGCATCGTTGATTTGATACTCAAAAGGCAGGTCAACAAAATACAGAAGATATATTTAATGGTCTCTGAGCAACTGAGAATTTACTTCATTCCTAGAATAAACAGAATCATGAACTTTTTAAAGAACAGAGAGACCTGTAGTATATTAAAGGTTACCAAATTTATTTCAATGCTCAGGAACTAAAATTACTAGTCTTTAAAGTGCCACAAAACTCTTGACTGTCAGAGTCAGTCCCCACCAATTAACAGACTAAGATTATCACTTTAGGCACCAACTGCTGGACAGTTGATAACAGCTCAATTCTTTCTTTCTTATCATTGGATAACACATCATCCATATCTACCAAATGGCTTCTTTACTGGAGGAGAACAGAGGAAGGTTTGCCTGGTATCCTACTGTCCATCTCTAGTCCTTATTTCTCTGTGTTATGTACATAGGGCCTAAGGTTAAAGCTGCAATAGCCATTCGCTTGTATTGTACCTGCTTTGTTGTCACTATTAGTACACTTTTTAAGAAGACTGTACTGCTTTTTACTGTCTCTGCTTAAAGTTTAGAAGTAAGAGATGTACTTAGTATGCCAAAGAGGGCTTGTGGCAGGGGTGAAATCCAGCAGGTTCTGACAGATTCTGGAGAACCGGTAGAGGAAATTTTGAGTAGTTTGGAGAACCGGCAAATACTACAGCTGGCTGGCCCCAGCGTGGGGTGGGAATGGAGATTTTGCAGTATCCTTCCCCTGCCACACCCACCAAGCCACGCCCACCAAGCCACACCATGCCAACCAAGCCCCCCCACCAAGCCACATCACACCCACCAAGCCATACCCACAGAACCGGTAGTAAAAAAAATTGAATTTCACCACTAGCTTGTGGGAAGAGAATTCATCCAAAGAGAATCCAAATTGGTTTGGTTTTCACTCAACAGGCAATTACAAATTAACAAAATGCAGTTGTGTTCATATAGTAGGGCATGCCCAAAAAACATTATGGCTTAATCTGATTATTCATATTTCACACAATATGAAAAAAAAAGTTTGGGTCCCCACAACAGGCTGAACCAAAGCTATTCAACCCCACTTGAATCAAGTCTACTCGGTGCGAATCCAACCCAACTGCTTTTTCAAGGAGCTTTTCCCACCCTAGAGGAACCTTCAGATTGTGGATTTCAGCACTCAAATCAAGCATGGCCATTGCTGAAAATTTTAGGAGTTATCCCATATTTCTAAACTTTGGAAGATCTGGGGGTAAATGCAACTTAAAGTAAATCTGCTTTCTGCTTTATGAAGTTGGTGTAGGGCAAGGCTGTTGAGCAAAGGTTAGGATTTTGCCTGTGTGTTGTCTTGACCAATTTGGTATTTCCCTCCAGTAGATAAAAACAGTTTAGCAAACAATTTAAGATCTAAACCATGTAATCTTCTCCAAAGCAATAGTCCCTAAGTATACTGAGAGTACAAAAATCCCTACCAGCATGGTTGACAACTCTGAAAATTGCAATTTACAAGGACCAAATTGAGGAAAGCTGCAATGGAAAGAAGAGATCTCTGAACCAACTGTAGTTCAAGAACCTTAAGCCAAACTCGAGATTGCTGTAACTAAACTCTGCACTCTCCAACTTATATTACATATTAATGCAAGTCAGGTTTTCTTATGGATAACTGCACCCTAGTTTCATGTTGTATAGTATTAACTCCTCTTTAAGATACAATAGTTGGCTATTGTGCTAATGCAAAATATTGTATCACAGGCACAGCCAATATATTTTCACATTCACCTACTTTACAATACTGTTACAATGACAACAGAACTTAGGGGGAAGTGAGCGAACATGTAAATAGCCCTGAATCTCTAAATATGAATGAAAGATGGGATAAAGATTTATTAATATATTCCTCAATGGCAAGTTATATTTTCATTGGTATTTCACCCAGCAGCTCCCAAGGAAAAAAAATGTGCATCCATCAAGAAGTTGAATTAAATTGGCAATATTTCTGAGTTATCACTTCAAATAAAATACTTCTATGCACCTTTCCTACGGTACCAGAGTCTCACCTGTCAATTTCCTGCCTGTTCATAATGGCAGAGAACATTTACTAAGGCATTAACATCTTAAATTTTCCACAGTATTCTAACATCCAGAAGAGTGCTTACTATTTATATGAAAAATATAAAATTCTAAATTCCAAAAATAAGGGATGCAGTTTCAAAAAGAAGCGGTTTTTGGAATACAAAATTTTCAGAGATAACATAGGATTTTAAGTGTTATGTATATAGGTTTCGGCGGGAAGTTTGAATTAACTAGTCATCAGCTGATTGGCTGACCACCACAGCTGCAAGGTATATAAGGGGAGCTGTTTCCCCAGGTCAGTTGCTGGGTTCTCACCCTACATTAAAGAGCTGTTGTCACTCACTGCCTGGCTTGCTGTGTCCTCATTCACCCAACTTAACAATAAGTGACTTGGTAGCAAAATTATCTTTTCATTGCAATTGAATAAACATGGAAATTAAATAAAACAAAATACTATAAGTGATAACAGGTCCAAGTTGCTGCACCTGTGAAAACAGTATTTCTAAGAGTGACAAATAGAGAGCAACAAAATTTGGCTCTGTAATCACAATCTCTAATTATCAGATATATCCCTGCCATTCTTAATGATGCAGAATGGAGGAAGGATCACCTGGTATCCTACTTTCCATCTCTATTGTGTTACTGTTATGTACATAAAAGGGTTAAGGCTGGAATAACTTAAAGCCACTCCCTTTGAGTTTTTCCTGCTAATTACACAGCCTTTCTAGAAAGTTTTGTGCATTTTGGTAGAAGTAAAGAATGTAAATTATTGTCCATTTTTCATGTCTGCCTTTGCTTGCTTTTCATCTCATTTTATCAATTCACTGGGGATTTTTAAAATGTTTATTGCTGTTTAATAAATACAAACCAACCAATATTCTTGCTGACTGAATGGAATGGCTCTGCTTGTTTGCTCTAATCCGGATGCAGGGTATGTGACTGGGAATGTGCTGGGTGGAAACTAAATCGGAAATTACCCACAGTAATTTTCCAACACTAACAAGGTCTGCAAACACACATTGTCTCTTCTCGCCCAAGTGGAATCAATTGTTTGGAAAATATCTAGTAATTTCGTCACCAACAGCAGTGGAAAAAAAGGGTATAATTTAACGCATACTATGTTACCAAGGAAAATTCAGACTGAAAGCAGGAGAGGGGTGGAACCTTAGCTAAATTTTGCCACTTTTAAAATGGATTCAGATCAAGCAATTTTAAAACTATGCAAAACATTTAACACAAGAACAGCCATTAAACAAGAGACAATAGGCAGCCTTGCAAAGTTTATAAAGCAATGTACTATACTGAAAACAGCCTGCCACTCATACAATGCCTGTAGCCCGTAGATGCTTTAGATTTAGAAAGTTCTGAAGGTAGCAGATACAGAGGGCAAAGATCAGTGACATATCCGAGAGTGGGTAGAAGGCCAGGCAGAGTGTCAACTCTGAAGCGAACCTGGCTGAGGCCATCTTTGAGGCTTCAAGGTTGCCACAAGGAAAAGGAAGATACAGGGAGCGGGGAGATAGATAGATAGCTCGGGGCGGGGGTTGTAATCAAAAGAAAAAGTTTTCCTGTGAGAACCAAGGTCATTCCAACAGGTGGCTGGGGAGAGGAGGAGTGGAGTAACCAAGCAACCGGCCAGCACTTCTATTGGACAATGTGACTGATGACTTGGGGGAAGGGGAAACTTTCACTTTTTAATCTGGTGAAAACCGTGGGAACTTTCAGAGTTGGTCTTCACCAGTTGTGCCAATATGATGTATCCAATAAATCGTTCCTTGAGGAATCTACCTGCCTCGGAGTTCTGCTTTCAATGGGTGGATTACTTGGAAGGCTGACACAGAGTTGCTCAGCTTAGTAGATCACTAGTAATTTTTCTGAAGAGACAACAGCTCAATGGAGGAGCTAGGCAGAGCTTTGAAAAGTCCCCATTTTAAGAGATTAGTTGGATGCTCATGGGAGAAAACTGCTGGATAAGATGCCAATTTAATATAATAAACCAACTCTCAGCATGAACTTTAAAAAAAAACTTAAAAGAAAAGGATCCTTGGCTGACTGTGGTGATGATTTTGCAATTTTCTAACTAGAGCATGGTAAACCCCAGCCTGCACTTCTCTGAATTTGCAATCTGAAGATGGAAAATGCTTGCAAACGCATCTCTCTTGCCGTCCTCTTGAGTTTCAAGAACAAACATGACCACTTTGCACTCTTGGACTGCTACAAGGCCCACTTTGGATTTAATAATCACCTCTTCAGAAATAGACATGGGACCCAGGGAAGAAGGTTGTTGTCACAATTGATGGAAGTTAAGTGAAAGGGCAACACAAAGGTTTGTACTGAGGTTGATGACATTTTATCATGTTCAGAAAAGATTTGGAGTTAATAAAGCTTAACCGTTGTATAGTGCTTTTCAGTGTTCAAAGTATTTCCCTTGATGGCCAGTTATAATATTGCAATAACACTACAGGGTAAGTTAATACAATTGATACAGACTGAGATTGAAGTAGACTTGCCTGAAGCTGTTTAGCTGCTAGATTCACACCACTAGAATCAGCTAATGTGAACTTATTGTTCAGTATGTTGGGGAAACCTAATATTAACTTATGTGGTGTGTTTTGTGAACTCAGCCAGCAAGCTCTGTCTAGCTGCCTGTTCCCTAAACCTCATCTCCATCCAGGTTCATTATATACTTTATCATCTCTACCCAGAGAACATCTACTCTTTCCGCATGTTCTACCTCCTTCCTAGAATTTTTCCTCAGTGGAAAATGTGTGTGTGTTTAAAAAATGTTCGGTGTATTAATAGAGAGGAGCTCAATTACTTCTATAAATGAGACACTTTATTATACAGGTAATTATTATGGAACAATTATTGTATTCATTCAGTTCAAATCATTTTTGTTTCCTAGCTCTATCAATTTTGGGAGGACGAGAGAAATACATACACATAACATATACACTCATGCATATATGAAATGCAAGTATGTCACACATTCTTCCTAAAATAACTGAATGATATATGTATACAGTTCAAATATATTTTGATCATATATTTGTATGCAATGTATTAGAAGTATTGTCAATTTAATTAGGGCATCTTCCGGAAACCTGACAAGTATGCAAAGAGCTGGAATATCCTATTTTAGCAAAACAATGTGGAAAGGTTTTTAAAATGTTAAATATGTGTCTCTGGTCTTAAAATGCATTTAACACAACAAAATATTGGGTTTTTAAAATTATGTTGAACGCCTCAAAGGATTTTTAAAGGCTGGCTGACAACTTCAGTATGTTGGAAATGTAAATGGTGGAGGAGATATGGATGCATGTTTTGGAAATAGTTGTCCTGTTTTGGAGTAATACATGCACGTAAGTCAATATGAAATTGGAAAAAGAAATAAGGTTGAAAGATATAACATCATGTGGACATATATTATCAAAAATGTGGAATTTAATGATGTATAAAGAACTCTGGATTTATTGTATATGGACTGTCACTCAAAAAATGGCTTTACCTTGAACCCAAAATTAAATCATGAAATTATAAGATTTGCTTACTTTTCTTACTTGTTTCATATCAATGGAAGGAAAAGTCTGACTAATTCTCTTCAATATGGTTGATTAATGTATTTCTTATTGGCTAGGTTTTATTCATAGTTTTGTAGTAGGCTGTAAACCATCTAGAGAGGACTGTAAAGCACTGTGAAGCGGTATATAAGTCTAAATGCTATTGCTAGCATGAATATAATTTAATGCTTTCTTTTTCCCCTTAGATCTAGCAATTTTGTTATGATTTATATTGGGCATGGACATGTAGGGGTGGAAAAAGATTCTTCAGGATTAGTTTAAATTAGAATTGGGTTAGGGTAGGGAAGCAACATATTGCACAATTTTTTAAATTGTATTTTGTTAAATTTTATTGGAGGGGTTTAATAACTGCAGGTCATCTTCCCTTCAGAGAAGTACAGTAAATTGGCAGAGAGACACGTCAGATAAGTTAGACTTTGAAGAAAAGGGACAGAGTACTGTCTCTTCTGAGCCTTGGTGTTGGAAGAAGACTCTTGGTAGACAGCAAAACAAAGCAAAACGGTTTATAGGATAAATCAATCCAGAGTTCTCACTTGGGACACAAATGACCAGGCTCAAACAATCATATTTTGGATACATTGAGTGAAGACTTAGCTCCATTGAGAGGTCCATAATGGTGAGAAAGGTGGAAGAAAAGAGAAGAAGAGGATGATCAGCTGTTAGATACCGGTATATTGACTTGATCACAATGGTGCATCATTGGAAATCTTAAATGGTCAGGTCTATCTATGTGGTTGATAATTTGATGTACATAATCATTCAAGTAGCAAGATCTCATGAGTCATTGGCATAGTTGTGCTATGTTCATATTGGCTTTTCGTCTAGAAAACATTAATCCATTGTTCACTTAACTCAAGAGAAACACAATTCTCACAAAAGAGCTGAGTAAGCTCTTTTTAGAGAGATGGCAATTGATGTTACGGCTACTAAACCTGTTCTACAAAAAACTTTATAATCACTGTTTAGAGGCAAAGAGATCCAGAAGACTAACTCTTTGCTGTCATCTGGATATCATTCCAGTATTTTCAGCCCAAATATGAAAATGCTACCTCATATTTCATAGGCTTCCCACTTTTGCCTTGTTAACTATATTCTTTTTCAGTAAGGAAAAAAGACACAATTATATAAAAAAATTACAAATGGAATATGATATCAGTATGATTCCCTGTCTGCTATCCCATGAAATTCAGAAAACTGCATAATAAAAAAATGAGAAAATTGCAATTAAGATCATTTTTCATTTGGCTTTTTAAAATTTTCCTGACTTTAGCAAATCTTTCCTAAATGGATATCCACCAGATTATTATTCCTATTTTCCTTATTCTGGCTGGGATGACAGTTGATTATATACACATGAAGGTATCACATGGGAATATTGGCTCTAAGGAAGTGATGGCCATAGTCACTTCATTCTGCCTCAGGATTGCCAATTTATTTATTTATTTTATTAAATTGATGATGGTCAGCCACTTCAATAGATTCCCATATTTATCTTCATATTATTGCTATATTGCAGGGATGTCAAACACGATTTCATTGAGGGCTGCATCAGGGTTGTGTTTGACCTCATTGGGCTGGGTGGGCATGGTGAAATTGACATCACTCATGTTGGGGGCACCTGTGGTGGCCCAGGCGGGCCTGGGGGGATCCATTGTCTCCAGTGGAGGAGAGCGCCAAACCCTTGTCCTCCAGAGGAGCCTCGCCATCCCTCTCAGGCCACATGGAGGTCCCCTGGACAGCAGCACAGGCAGTCCAGTGCCCTAGGCAGCAGAGGGCAAGCAAGTTTGTTTTGCTAGCACTCTGCAAGCGAAAATGGAGCTCAGGAGGGCCGCATGTGCCCCTCACGAGCTCTGTTTTTGGCTTCGACGGTCTCCTCAGCACTCTTCCGACGAAAACAGCCGCCACTAGGTTGTAGATCAGCACCTGATCAGCCTGGGAGGGGCCGAGGCACTGCGGGCCGGTCCTTTGCTGTTTCCAGGATGGCCTTGCAGGCCGGATTTAAGCACCATGCGGGCCAGATTCGGTCCCCAGACCTTGAGTTTGATACCCCTGCTCTAGTGCTTGAATAAAAATGCTGCACAAAAATGCAGTGCTACATAAGACACACTACTGTACCAGCTACTGCATATGAACTTTAAAGAAAATGTAGGTTAAGTTGGAATGAAATCATCCTTCCAGGCCTGTTGAACTGCAACTCCCACAATTCCTGTGAACCAAATCTCAATGGATGAATGTGATGGGGGCTGTAGTCCAGTGACCCTGGACTGCAGAATGGGAAAAGCTACCGTGTCTTCACGTTGTTCCTACAAAGCAATTGCAAGATGTCTGCTACATAAAGATACAGCAGGAAAAGTTTCATCTAAATCAGTGTTTCTCAACCTTGGAAGCTTGAAGATGGGTGGACTTCAACTTCCAGAATCCCCCAGCCAGCAGCGCTGGCTGGGGGATTCTGGGAGTTGAAGTCCACCCATCTTCAAGCTTCCAAGGTTGAGAAACACTGATCTAAATGATTTCAACCTAGTAAAGCTCTATAATTTTGCATAAACTTCTTGCTCATTTTTATCTCTTCAACAGCTTCTGATCACAGGAACTGTTGGACAGAAACTGGCCACCCCATTCTCGTTTTATTGATATGCTAATTACATGGGAGTTAAAAATACTCAGTCATGCTTTTCTATGGAAAAACACCATATACAAAAAAAAAATCAATCAGTACCACAAAGTCTACATATGATCTAGGACAATCATTCCTGAAATGGATACATCAATTGTAATCTTTTATGTAGAGTTAATGTTGTGTCTCTACTCTCCCACAAGGATTTTGAACATGACTGAGACAGAGATAACAAAGCCAAGGAAAAATTCTTTGACTTTGTGATTTTCCAGTATGCACTGCAATTAATCAGTGGCAAAAGTTATAGTAGCATGTTGAGAAATTTCCTTTAAAGTTTCTGCCTCAAAACTGTTGGTTACGGGAGAGGGAGCCTAACCTTGTCAACCTAATAGAATAAATCAGTGTTTCTGAATCTTGGCAACTTTAAGATGTGTGGACTTCAACTCCCAGAATTCCCCAGCCAGTATGCTGGCTGAGGAATTCTGGGAGTTGAAGTCTACACATCATAAAGTTGCCAAAGCTGAGAAAAACTAGAATAGATGACAGGTGGATTCCTTTTCCTAGGGCCAGGATATATTGTAACTATTAGACTGATAGAAATTTTAGCTCAGAACATAAATTTCTTGCCTCTGGTCATATAGAAAAGAGTTTGAGACCTAGAGTCTGTTCATTAAATATGAAAAGTCGTATTTGCTAAGCTAGGAGGATTTTTGTTTCATTCTCAAGGAGACAGTGTGGTGGAGAGATTAAACTATTGACCTAAGACCAAAGTGATGCAGATTCAGGTTGACCCTCAGTCATGGAAACTCACTGGCTGGCTGAGTTGAGAAAGAATTGGCCCAACCTACCTTCATCAGGTTGCTTTTGTGTGAAGAAAATAGGAATACATCAGGCATTGTCCATTCCTGCAGAAAAGGCAGGATCTAAATCTGAATCTAGACCTAAATTTAAATCTAAGTGATGTGAGAGAAAGGGAAATAATTAGAGTAATTGGAGATGCTAATGAATGTTTTTCTACAACCGATATTCCTTCTGTTGTACTGGACCATGACTTCTATCATCTCATTATATTTGAAAGCATTAATGCTATTTTTGTAAAGTATCCAGTATTATAAATGCCTTGGCTATGTTCGTACTAGGCAGTAAGCCATGTTTTTGTTTAATCATGTTTAATGTTTATTTGGCAATTAAGTGTTGTAACTTATGATTCTTGATGAACATATCTTTTATTTTATGTACACTGAGAGCATATGCACCAAGACAAATTCCTTGTTTGTCCAATCACACTTGGGCAATAAAATTTTTATTCTATTCTATTCAAAGCATAGTTTATTTATTATATTTTCATCCCATCTTTATTACTTCATAAGTAACTCAAGGTGGCAAATATACATACTATTCCTTCTTCCCTATGCAACATGTTAACCCATGAACAATGATTTGCACATCACAGGGACCCAAATATTTCAGTACTAAGCCATAAACAAGCAAACCACAATCTGGACTAAGGCAAAGATGCAACCCAGGCCTTCAGTACTGCTGTGCTGGTCAGGATTATGAAAAGCAGAGGCAGCCTTATTATTTATGATGCAATTGAGGGAAAAGATCCTGCTGGTAACAACTCCACCCTTGTTGTTGGTAAGAGTTAATATTGACACCAAGTGACTACATGGGTAGGTCCATGCAGTTTTCTTGGCAAGATTTTCAGAAGGGATTTGCTATGCGAAAATCCCGATATTTCTTAATTTTCCAGTCTAGGACTCAGAGCAAATGACCAGCCCAAAATCACTCAGCTGGCTTCTCAGAAGATGAAAACTCTAGTTTGTCTGCCTGCTCTTAATCCACCACCTTTAACTATCATTTATGAAGCAATTGGGCGAAAGCATCCTGCTGGCACCTCTTTCAGCTTTGTAAAAAAAAACTACAAAAAAGTTGTAAGGCCATTCTAAGACTGAAAGGAATACTTTTTCTTTTAAGTCACGCCCTATTTCACTGGAAGGAAGCTGGGTGCACCAGCCTCCAACCAGCCTTTGTCTACTCCAAACTTTGATCCTCACTTCTCTCACATCCATTATCTCCCATAGACAAAGTGTAGGCATTAGCTAGCTGCCTTACAAGTAAAGTTGTTAAACTTCTGAACACTATGTATACCATAAACGTAAGCAGGGCTCCAGAAACCGTGATCATTCATTTGAACCCCACTGTTAACACCAGCTCATCCCGGGTATCTGTAAGAACTGGCCTACCCCACAGGACTGTTGTGAAGTTTCCCTATTTCAATGCTTTCCAGCCTTATAAAAACTACTGGTCGCGCGTCCCACCTGTAATGGTCTCCTGATAGCCTTTGGTGAAGTACTGCATGGCCGTGGCCGCCCTCCAGGGCGTCTTGAGCAGCCCCTGGCGCTGCGGGTCCTCGCCCAAGGCACGCAGGATGGTGGTGTAAGCGGCGGCCAAGCCGGGCAAGTTCATTTCGTTGTCCTCTTCGCTGCGGGTCCGCTCTTCCTTCCAGCTCTCTAAGGGATGCCCGCCAGCCGCGCTCTTCCAGCTACGGGACGGCGCTTCTCCCGAGAGACTCCGCTGAAGGGGCGGCTGCTTCTCTGCCAGCGCGTACCCATTGCAGCTGGCGGTTCGCAGAGGCTGATCCGCCGCGGCCCGCGGCTTCCTTTTCTCCATTTGGTCAAGGCGTGCGCCCAGCCCTGGAGAGCCGGTGCTCCGCAAGAGATTCCCGGGCACGCTGGAAAAGGAGCAGAGACCAGAGGCGGACCTTGCTAGAAGTTAAAAGTGGGCTGGGGGTGCGGGGTCGGTCACCCACTCCCCAAGAAACTATTCGAGCAGTAGGGAGGGGTGAGAGGCTTGTTGGCGTGGGAAGGGGCGTTTCCTGGCAGCAGCACGTGCGCCCAGCCTGGAGTCAAAGGAAATGTCTGGCCTCAGTCGCGCGGGTCCCGTGGCCGAAGTGGGAACGGATAACTTGAAAAAAAAATCGCGTTTAAATGCACCGGCCGACCTCCGTGTCTGCTGTCCGCGGCCAAAAGGCTTCCTTCTTCCCCCTCTGACAAGCAGGGCAAGAGGACAAAAAGGCCGCCGGCGCCCCACAGGGACTCTCGCTATGCGCTCCACACCTTCTGGCTCCTTCTTTGCAAGGCGGCGCGCCTCACTTTATACATCGCCTGGGATCGGTCCCGGGCATGGCGCGCCTCTTTCATTGGGCATCTCTGCCCGTGCGTCACCCCGCCCGGCAGCCTCTCAGAGGCTCGAGCGCCGGAAGCTGCAGGCGGCATAAAGCTTGGCGAGCGCTTCTCCTGTGGCGAGAGAACTCGCCGGTAGCCGGGAGGAGGAGACGCCCCGGTCTCACAGCCGCGGAGTGGCAGATGGTTCTCAGAGCGGCTTTAAATTGGCTGAGTTATAGGAAAGCGTGGCCGCCGAGCACTTTCCCTTCTGGGAAAGTACTTAAATAGTTAGTCAACCTATGGGACCATCACCGGGTTGTTATGTGACAACACTGACCCAAGCCATTTTGTGAAGGGAAGGACCAGGGGAGACATGATAGCAGTGTGCCAATATTTTGAGGGGCTGCCACAGAGAGGAGGGGGTCAATATTTTTTCCAAAAGCACCTGTAGGCCAGACAAGGAATAATGGATGGAAACTGAAATAAGGAGAGGTTTAACCTGGAAATAAGGAGAAATTTTCTGACAGTGAGAACAATCAACCAATGGAACAGCTTTGCCTTCGGAAGTTGTGGAAGCTTCATCACTTGAGATTTTGAAGAAGAGATTGGACTGCCATTTGTCAGAAATGGTGTAGGGCAGTGATTGCTAACCTTTTTGCCATTGCGTGCCAAAAGCGTGGGGAGCGTGGGGGGGTTGCGTGCATGCCCACACCCATAATTCTATGTGCCCCTGCTCATGCACGCGTGCCCCCCACTTTTGGCATGCAATGGCATGGTGGGCCCGTTTTTCACCTTCCCCAGGCTCCAGAGGCTCTCTAGGAGCCTGGGGATGGTGACAACAGCCTCCTCCAAACCCCTGGAGGTCCTCCGGAGGCCGGAAGCAGCCCATTTGCCAACTTCCGGTGGGACCGGAAGGCCTGTTTTTCACTTTCCCCATGCTCCAGAGCCTTTCTAGGAGCCTGGGGAGGGTGAAAATTGCCTTCCCCACCCCCCGGGAGGCCCTACAGAGACCGGAAACAGCTAATTTCCTGTCTTCTGGAAGTCTACAAACTGAGCTCGTGTGCCCACCGATATGGCTCTGCATGCCACCTGTAGCATGCGTGCCATAGGTTCACCATCATGGGTGTAGAGTCTCCTGCTTGGGTGGGTGGGTGGGGGTTGGACTAGATGACCTACAAGGTCCCTTCCAACTCTGTTAATCTGTAATTGTGTTTGTGGTTTAGCGGGAGGGTAAATCAAGCATTAGTTATGCCTCCTCATACACTGGCATAATTTTGTCTTTGCTCTTCAGGTTGCTGCCACAGGATGGTTGAGGATTCCTTCATCCTATCTATCATTTTTCTCCTATGCGGCTGTAAATTCAGATGTCACCCTTTGTACACCTATAATGTATATTGCAAAACACTACATATATATACTGGTATCATTCTATTTATTGATTTTGGGCCCTTCTGACCATTAATCTTGTTCTTAACGTCTTAGCTTCTCTCTTCTCAAGTTTGGAGCCAACTGCAGATTGAATGAGCATCCCACTGTATATATAATTTTTAAATAAGTTACAATAGAAAAGAACTTGATAGGACCCTCAATTGTTCTCCCAGTTGACAAAGAGTCATTGAGAAACATAATGTCATAACTATTTAGCTTGATTTTGTACAATATTATACTGAAAGCTTGAAAATGTTTCAGTGGCAATTATAGAACTGACTTACACATTCATAAAATAGGCATTAAGCAGCAGCTTAGCCAAGGATGATCACTTTGTGGTATTGGTTAAAGCATTAGAAATCACAAGATTATGAATTCTAAACCTGCGGTAGGCATAAAAACAGCTGATTGACCTTGAGCAGTTTCTTCCCCCTCCCCCCTTAGGAAGAAGAAAGCAATGGTAAACTACTTCCAATGTGGTCTGTGATGGTAATAATGATTGATTGATTGAAACAACTTCCAAAATCTTACCAAGAAAACTGCAGGGATTTGTCCAGGGCCAAGCAGTTATCAGGAGTCAAGATTGAATGGGAGTGTCAGGTGTGCCTCCATTCAAAACTCAAGAAAGGAAAACCCCAACTCCATGTTTGTAGAGAAAGGTACTTTTACTGAGCATGAACTAAATGCAATGAAAAGAAAGCAAGATCTGAGGCAATAGGTGCAAAAATTACATATTGAAAGTATTCCCAAATCCCTCCCCTCAAGGACCTTGGCTGAATGTCCAATCCCCAGCTCCCCAAGGCATCATGTGAGGTGCATCTTCAGATGGTCCCATCCATCTGGTATGCCAGATCAGTTGATCTTGACTGGCTATCAACAAGTCCATTCAGCTGCGCCGAAGACGATGAGAATTTTCCTCCCTTTCAATCACATCAGGAGATATCTCCACCAGCTTGCTTCTCCCTCCCAAATACCTATACATCCCCCACCCCATTACTATGGCAGCCGAAAGCAAGCAAGCATCATAGAGGCTGGCAGGGAGGGACCCAACATTTTTTTAAAAAAGTGCCTTAGCCAAAGCTTAACCTGGCAATTGCCACTTAATTATAATTTCCTTGTAAGAAGTTGCATTTACATTTTCTGTTCAGGTGTTCTTCCAGCCTGGTTACAGATAGAAAGAAATATATGTGTTGTGGCCTGCGCGGATCGTGGCTGATCCCGACGACAAGGAGGCTGGTGTAGGGTCGCGCCAGCATCCGGCACAGCTGGTGCTCGCGTCAGACAGCGAGGAGGCTGAAGAGGATGTGGTGTCAGAGGCAGAGACTCAGCCAGGGCCTTCAGAACCTCCAGAGGCTCCTTCAAGTGGAGAGAGCGAAGTGGAGGAGCCTCTCCTCAATGCTTGAACACGCAGGGCTGCCAAAAGGCAGGAGTGGCTACTCAGGAGGAGGAGGTCTCCTCGAGAGTAAGGTTTGAGGATAATTGGCCACTCCCTTAGCCTATTTAAGTTGCACACAGTTATAATTTCTTGCTGGAAACAACATGTAATTATTAAAGAGCAGTTTGGATAGGGAGTGTCTTATCGTATCTTGTTTTCTGGGCTGGTTGCCAAACTTTGCTGGACTTTGTTTATTCTTGGTACATTATAACTTTGATAAGGATCATTGGTGTGTGTCACAATCCTTGGGAATCCAGAGCTGGGGCAGAACAATATGTGTAATGTGTACCTGAGATATAGTTATTTACCTATATTAGAATAACAAATACTTTTAAAAATTCTTTTATTTGTAACATGACTCCAGGTAAATACATAAATACGTATTTATTTTTTTGAAAATAAAATTCTCTCAGATGAGGATAGTATGTCAATTGCTATTCTACTTTTATCACATACTCTTTCCTGATGTTTCAGGCCTGAAATGTGCACCCAAATTTCATTCTGTGAGAATGCAGGTAAGTCCATTTGAAATTACAACAGACTCCCCAAAATGGACTTACAACCTGGATTCAATGTTCCAATATCCTTTCTCCCCTCCGTGATCACATGACTGCATTTTGGGTGCTCAGCGTTCGACCTACCTTTACGGCCTTGTGCAGTGTGACTGCACTGTGTAACATTTTTACTGGAAACCAGCATTTAATTCCGGTTTCATTTGCTTAATGATTGCTGCAAAAAAAGTCACAAAATCAGTGTGGTCACCTGGAACCCGCTTTACAACTGTCATGACTTATGACCAAAATTGTGGGCTCAAATATGGTCATAAATCAAATACGATCTGTATATATCTTGACTAGACACTTAGCCTGAATGGAAATGTGATGACTTATTAACTATCTCACACTAAAATTCATTAATATAGTAAGTTATAAACCAAGCAAATCCTAATAAATCCTAATCTTAGAGAATGATTAGTTCTCAATCTTAGCAACTTTAAGATACTAACTGAGGAATCCTGAGAATTGAAATCTACACATCTTAAAATTGCTGATGTTGAGGAACACTAATGTACATATCCTATGTCCTGTGAGGACCATTGGAAAATACCATTCTTGCAAATCATCATCATCATCAATTTGCATTAGAAGTATGTTAGCTTCAGCTGAGTGAAATCTAATAATGTTTACAACCTGTTGATATTCTTGGAACTCAAGTTAGTTCTCCATTGGTCATTTCAAATTTGATGAAATTTAAAGGCCTTTATTTCTTCTGCTTCTGTGATGGCTTGGTTTTTTGCATACAGAATAACTGAGTTGGAAGTGACCTTGGAGATCTACTGCAAGCCCCTGCTGGAGATCCTATATTATTCCGGACAAATGACTGTCTAATTTCTTCTTAAAATCCTCCAGTGTTTGAGCACCCACAACTTCTGAAGGCAGGCCATTCCACCGATTAATTGTTCTCACTGACAAGGAAATTTTTCTTAATTCTTTGTTGGATTTCTCTTTGATAATTTTCAATCTGTTACTTCTTGTCTTGACCTCAGGTGTTTTGTCCCCCTTTTTGTGACAGCCTCTCAAATATGTCACATATCATGTCACCTCAAGTTCTTCTCTTTGTCCATTGTATCTGATCACATGATCAGAATTATAATCCTCATATCCATCAGAAATGATAATCACCAATTTAGAAAGAACAAAAATTCATAGAGAGCATAAGACAGTGAGTGGGAAATATTCAAAAAGATACTAATGATCAAAGGAACAAGAACAACTCGACACAATTGGGCTCATATCCTATTTGTGGGCTTGCCATAAATGTCTAATTGGCCATTGTAGCAAATAGGAGTCATTGGATCATCTGTGGATAATAGTTCAATCCAATTTAGAACACTTTCTGTGGCATTGGGGGAGGGGTGGATGGTGGATGGGAAGTTTCAAAAAAATTGAGTTAGTGCTTATGGCTAGAAGATCAAACTCCCACCACTTTTGAACATGCACCTACAAAAAGACTGAACTTCAGTCACACTCCCACAATCACTATCTTGCCTTTTTTTTAAATTTCCCCTACAAATGCCACTATAAAAAAAATAAAATAAATATACTTTCTTACTACTTAATTTTGAAATATTTTTTCAGTGTTACATATATCAGAACATTACAACTGAATCTTTATTTTGAGGCGCAACTGGGTTTTTTTCTACAGAAGCATCATAACAAACTTAAAAGAAATCACAACACCTTTAAAAACAGCAGTAGAGAATCCTTCCTTCTATAGCTCCTGCCCATCAGTCATGGTCAGCATTATGGGCTGCCACATGGAAGAGCTAAAATTGTAGGTTGTCAAAAAGGCAGAGTCAATGAAATGTCACAAATGCATATGAGTGCCCAAGGCTGGTGAGGAAATGAGTCACTAATAGAATTAAAAAAGAAAAAAAAATAGCAACTGGCCAGCTTGAGATTCAGGAAAGTTTGCAATCATTCTGCAGCTGAAAATGGTGCTGCAAAGGAATAACAGCTAAGAAAGAAAAACGAATAAAATAATAAGAGCTAAGAATCAAATTGTACATAGAGCTAAGAATCAGATTGTACATAGTCAAGATAACAGAATACCAATGGCTGGCTAAATTATTTCGGCAGGGAAGAAACAACAGTAATGATAACAATGACTGCAGTAACAAGCTATTTGATGTCCTACTCATTACTGCCAATGCTCTAAGTCAGAGGGAAACACTGCTGACTGCCCTCCATACCCCATCCCAAACTCTCCATTTAAAACTCAGCACTACTGCTATCATATTTTTCCTAGGGGGAAAAAAAAAGCAAAGTGGACTTAAAAAAACCCCATAGATGTCATGTTCTAGAAGATATTCTAGATGTCATGTTCTAGATGGCAAGATACTTAAGTGATTTTTGCCCCCTTCGATGACCTTTCTTGCCACAGGTTGTGAAGCACAACAGTTGTTAAGTTAGTAACACAGTTGTTAAGTGAATCTGACTTCCCCATTGACTTTGCTGGTCAGAAGTTCGCAAAAGGTGATCACATGATCCCGGGACACTGCAACATAACCAATCAATCATGATATTGCCTATCTTATTCTCGGGTGCATGAATGAGACAGGCTGAAATCCCCTTCAGCTGTATTGGTATTAAAGTGCTGCTTCTTCTCCTTAATCTCACACTATACTAGAATAGCTTCAAGACTGGTAAGCTTTGTCATCTAGAGAAGTCAAGTGACTGGAAATGACTAGAAATAGGAGGCAATAGAAACAAGTTATGGATTGTCAATGGGGACAACAAATTTCATACCAGTAGTTTTCTACTAACAGAAGAATGTCAGGCTTCTTCCACATCAATAAGTGAACTAGAAAGCTCTCAGCCAGATATTCAAAAGCACATCTCTGATAAGCTACTTCTAATACAGATGTTAGGGAAGTCCTTAATCATGAAGAAAAGCAGCCACTCTGAATTCTGGGATTCAAGGCCTGCATAGAGCAGTCCCCAAGTTAAAATTTTGCATTACTTTCTTCTGCCTTCCTGTCATGACAGAATGACAGGTTCATTTGTCAATGGGAGAATAGATTGTCACTTGGGCATTGTTATTGTAAGGGATTGGTCTGTTCTCTGGTCCTTTGCTTCTAACCTTGCGAACAGTTGCCCAATAATGGGACAGAATTCTGTAATCAGAATTATAACTAGATTTCTTCTGAGAAGTATATATAGGATTCTTATTTATCTCATTTTTAAAATTAAGCATGTTCTCTCTCTGTCCTTCTCTCACAATGCAGAGAAAGAATGTTCTACAGCAGGAACTGTTATAGAAATAATTAATATTGTCCTCGCCCATGATTCTTGTTAGTCATAACATACAGTAGCAAAATCCAACCTGTTCTTAGAAGTTAAAAGGTGTTTGATTACTTTTACCCTTTTTATTTTCATCTTCCCCAAATCAAAATTGACTTCTTTCAGCTGCTTTCCTCTTTTCATAATTGTGTTTTTGGTAGTCACAGTGAGACCTTAGTAGTATACTCGCTACAAATTTAGAAACAAACATTTGGTAGGGGCCTTAGTACATCTTCCACCCAAATATCACTACCTCAATGACTAATTCAGTAAAGCTGCAGCATTTATTATTTCCGGGTCATTTACTGAGGTATGTGTTTGCTAAGAATTTTGATATCAATCCTAGATATGTATTTATTTATTTAATTCATTTGTTTATTAGATTTTTATCCTACATTTATTGTTTCATAAGTACTGTTGGAAGAAACATCCTTCTAGGTTCTGCTCCAAGTGGGGAAAACAGACACTGGAAACATGGAGACTGCTTGGAAAGATGGTTTAATGGTGGACAGGATCACATGGCTTGAGTTCCTGAACAGAAAAGGGGCAGATACAGCAAATCCTTGGGTTTTTATGCTCTCTCTGGCTCTGCATTTCTTGGGGCCCCGAAAGAGTATCCTGATTGGTTGTCAGACTCCCAGGGGGTGGGGGTCTTGCTGGCTGATGCAATCTTCCCAGGTGCCATGTGGTGAGCCTCTGTCTAGATGGGTCCCATTGTGTTAGTTTCTGTTGCTATTGTGTTGAGGGCTAATCCTATCTTTGACAATTCCTACTATGGCTCTGCCTGAAGGAGGTAGATCTTTGTTATGTAGAATAGACTGGCCCAGGCCTTAATGGCCCATTGACAAAGGGCGGGGGGCAGGAAGGTGGGAGCTGCTTTGTCTTTAAAATATGCTTCTCATATTTCTCATACAGGGAAATATAATATTCTGCCTTTTTCATATTTCCTAAAATATTTCACTCTTCCAGGAAAGGGGTGGGTGCTAACTTCCTACAATCCCTACTCTTTTTTTTTTTTCAAAACGTGAGTTTTGAAACAAGTTCTTGGCAAAAGATTAAAATTGATCACATCAGGGAGGCTTAATGGGTGCTTTTAATTTTCTAATGCAAAGGGGAGGCATTGATAGAGGCAACAGAAAAGGATTCCTTCAGTGGCTTCCAAAAGCTTTCAACCATGAAGGTCTAGCAGCCAGGAAAAAATTTCTGGTAAGAATTTTACAGTATCCAATTTTCCATGCCAATTAATTTCAGACTTCAAATATTACTTTCTGTGAGCTTCCAGTCAGGTTTCAAGCAAACACATGTCCCAAAATTTTTCACAGCCATGATTTTCCTTTAAATTGCAGGCTGCCCATTTCCAAGGGTTGGTTACTGAACCTGTCCTAGCTCTTAGTTTAGTGCATCCAGGATTTGTGAGTCCAAATTGAGGTTAGCCAGTGTACAATATCCATTCTTTTTTTTTTTTTGGTGTTACACATAATGAGCCCTGGGATTTCTGCTCATGAGACCACCAGTGCAATATATCTTCCTTTACTGGGCAACTGGGCAGCATCATTTGTGAGTCACAGTCAGGGCTTGGGTTTTGGAGATCACTTTTCTGCTATCTCTTCAAGTGAGGGAATTGCCTGAGGGGTATTGCTTCCTTCCCCATGGAATTAGCAGGGAGATATGACTTCTTGGGCTTTTAGTGCTACAGAGCAAAAATCAACCTAGGAGAAGCTTCGTGTGGAGATAAGTGAAGGAAATAGTCTCAATCTAATTCTGAATAGTGTGTCTCTCTGTGTGTGCATGTGTATGCAGCTACTTTTACAATACAGACAATACAAACATTTTGGACATATTTCTCCTCTCCACCAGACAGAAATCTAGAGTGTACATAACTTGCTGTGGCAATCACTCCCAAATACAATTCTTACAATAAACTGATTACAATATAAATGAGACAAGAAAGAAAACCTTACAATGAATTTCCACCCTCCCCATAGTCTTTCCAGCTGTCTTCTGAGGATTGAAAAGAGTCTTTTGGTGTTGTACATCTCAGGGTCTTTTCTTTCATGTCTGCTGGATAGCATGCTTGGTGGTAGGGCTGGTCAGTCAGGTTTGGGAAGATCTGCTCCACTCTGGTTGCTGTGATGACTTTCAGTGGAGGATGGATTCAAACCCAATTTCTGGTTCAAACTGATGGAAGGTCTCCTTTGGAGGCAGCATCTGGATCCATGTGCTCTGCTTCCACAGGTTGCAGAGTCCTTTGTGCAGGGCTGAAAGACATTAGAACAGGGTCCCCTCCCCCTTTTTGTGGGTAATCTTCCCAGGAAAGGCACTGTAACAGGATTACAGATTGGGGGGGGGGGGGGTTAGATAGCTTGCAGAGTTTGAAAAGAAAGAACACAACAGTATTGCAGTTACTAAACAGATGATACAGTTTCAACAAAATGGAGACACAACAGATAAGAAAAAACTGGATTCACATGCTTCAGGAAAGAGATGAACAGGTAAACCCATTTAAACACATACAGTAAATGCAAGACTGATTTTTTTTCTTGTAAACAAACTTAAAACGTTTCCTCATACACTTGAGTTGTTACTTTAAGATATAGGGAGGGAAGGAGAAAAAAAATAGAAATGAAATGAAATGCTCTCTTCAATCTGTATTTGTTGGCCAGACAAATACAGGGCAAAGGCTCTTTCTTTCTTTTTTCTCTCTCTCCCATTTTTCATTGTTTCAACCTTTTTTTCTTTTCTTTTCTAACAATTTAAAATTCTTGTCTCTAGAGATCAAATACATTTTACAGTTACAATTACCTCGAGGGCGCACAAAGACTTAGACACACACACATAAAGAGAAGAAGGACAAAGAGAAGAAAGCAGAACTCTGAGATTTCACACATACTGATCATTCCCATGTAAATCTCAGTTAAATTAGGGAAGGCACAAATCTTAAGAAACATACCATGTGGTTGCATAGAAGACAGAGGGACAAACAAACAAAACAAACCCAACAAACAAACAAAACAAACAAAACCCCCAACATTCCTATTTATATATCTCCCTTTTCTTTTAAGTACCTTTATTTAGCCAAATTTGTCTCCCGGTGTTATCTCTTAGCAAAGCCCATTTTCGACACAATTTTCCTAATTTCCTTTTATCCATGCCCCTCAATATGGGCACCCGCCTGGCGTCCCAGGCCGCGAGCACTTCATCTACTGGGGTCCCCGCCACCCGCGAACTATCGCTACCCATGACCCTTTCCTTTTCTCCAGAAGGATCACTTCGACTTAGCCGGGTGGCACGCTCTCAGTTTTCAGAGGAAAAAGCTCTGGGAAGGACTTCGATTCCCTTGCGAAGTATGGGCCCCTTCCTCTAGGGAATCACCACAACTTTTCGGATCCAAAAAGGGGATCCGCGAGGACCTGCTGACCCCTGCAGCCAGGTGTGGGCACCTCCTCTTACACACACACACGCTCGCCCCGTGTCTGGGCTGGACAAAACCGGGTTTCCCTTTCACAATTTATTTCCCCCCTTCACACGCTTGGCTTTCGCTCGGCTTCCATTCCTTTTAAACACAAAGTTCCACATTTGGCAACCCCCCCTTGCTTTCTCTATCCTACCGGTCATGGCTCAGTGGAGCTAGCAGTAGGCAGAGGTGCGGCTAGAGGTCGCTCAAAGAGGTGAAATCAGACTGTTTTCCAGGTGGAATCCCACACACACACATCCTCCTTCCCTAACAGAAGGTCCTGTGCTCTGGCAAAACCCCCATGCTCTCCAGACTGTTAGTCTTTCTGCGGCTAGGAAATGCACAGAGGAAGCAAGATCCAACTGTGATTGGGAGAAGGGCCTTCACTCACACACATGCAGGCATACACAAATTTCCCATGCTTTTCCATACTTTAAAATTAAAATTTAGAGGTACTCACCTTCTTTCCAAGCAGCCTTTGAGCTCAAACTCAAAACCCCTTTAAAACCTAGTTCCAAATGGCCAAGGTCCAGGAAAACATACCCACAGACTCAATGGGTCTGCTGCTAGCAAGGGAGGCTTACCTGGGCCTGGTCCATTGGTTAGGTTAGCTTGGAGTCCCATCTGGGTCGCCAATTGTTGGAAGAAACATCCTTCTAGGTTCTGCTCCAAGTGGGGAAAACAGACACTGGAAACATGGAGACTGCTTGGAAAGATGGTTTAATGGTGGACAGGATCACATGGCTTGAGTTCCTGAACAGAAAAGGGGCAGATACAGCAAATCCTTGGGTTTTTATGCTCTCTCTGGCTCTGCATTTCTTGGGGCCCCGAAAGAGTATCCTGATTGGTTGTCAGACTCCCAGGGGGTGGGGGTCTTGCTGGCTGATGCAATCTTCCCAGGTGCCATGTGGTGAGCCTCTGTCTAGATGGGTCCCATTGTGTTAGTTTCTGTTGCTATTGTGTTGAGGGCTAATCCTATCTTTGACAATTCCTACTATGGCTCTGCCTGAAGGAGGTAGATCTTTGTTATGTAGAATAGACTGGCCCAGGCCTTAATGGCCCATTGACAAAGGGCGGGGGGCAGGAAGGTGGGAGCTGCTTTGTCTTTAAAATATGCTTCTCATATTTCTCATACAGGGAAATATAATATTCTGCCTTTTTCATATTTCCTAAAATATTTCACTCTTCCAGGAAAGGGGTGGGTGCTAACTTCCTACAGTACCGTAAGTCAAGGCAGCAAACATACTTAAACACTTATTTGTTTTCACAATAACAAACCTGTGAGATGGGTTGGGTTGGGCTGGAGAGTGGCCTCAATCACCCAGCAGACTTTCATGCCTCTGGAAATCACAGTCTCCTGGTTTCTAGGCCAGCACCTTAACCACCACATCAAATCAGTGTCAGTTGAACTCACAATTTGAACTATGTCAGTTCAAATTGTGAGTTTGACTGCATTATACATTTCTTTAGTGACTTATGGGAAACTTGGCATATTGTGATGTAACAGATTTTTGACCTTGGGTTCTGAGTAGTGGCTGCTTTAAGGTCAAATATAACTGAACCTTGTTTAAACAATAAACAGAAGGCTCCAGTCCCCAAATATTGAACTTCTCCAAACATTAAGCTTTGCTTTATTCTGAAGTTTCCCTGTCCCTAGTGTCCTGTCCTCCCCATTCCGGGAATCGTAAGTGTTACAACTGCTTCTAGCGTTCTCAGCCAGCATTGGTCAATAATACCTGTCTCCATGGCCAGATTTCTTCTATAATGTTTATCTAAGGCAAAGGTCATTATCTAATGTTAAAGACTTTTGTTTCTAGTCCAATGTATCTTATTGCTTCAAGGAAAGAAAATTCCTGATGATCAAATGCTATTCAGAGGGCTGTTGAATTACTAATATCTATTGGTTAAATACGGCCAGTTTTAAAAATAGAACGCCAGTAACCAAATCCAAATTAAAGTATCCCTGACAGATATTCTTAAGTCTCTTCCCTTAAATGCTGCCAGGGCTTAGGAAGGATGCCTTTTCTGTGGTAGCCCCTGTCTTCTGGAACTCCCTTCTCCTTGTATTCATCTGGAAAAATAATGCTTGCATACCAACAGATGCAAAATAAATAAATAAATAGGATCATGAATATTTATATAGTTTTAATTAAGACCAGAATTCCACTCCCAAATGTAACACCAGAATTCCACTCCCAACTGAATATTTCAGTTGGCTACAAAAATGTTTATACTTGTATATCACTTGAACAGAAAGTATTCATCTGTAATCATCCCAGTGTGTTATATTACCACAGTAAGGTGAGATATTTTATACTGAGAACTTGCAGCAAGCACAATAGTGGCCTTAAGCAAGTAATTTACAATACAGTGAAATTGGAATTTAACATTTCTGGCGTAGAACCTATTCAGTTTTGCTAAACTGTCAAAGGACTCCTGCTTTTTTAAAACAACCATCTTCTGAAAATTCCTCTGAATAAAGAAAAAAAAAGAAAAGAAATATATAAAAAAAGAAAGGCCTGCTTTTAAATTTATGGATCAACATAGCTGTGTTCATGCATTTCCTTATTTGTTTATATTTGGACATATTATTTTGGTATTGATGAAGTGATTTATACTTCAATACACTGTTTATAACAAATGTCTAGGTTACTTCAATCCAGCAAAAATTGCTGTTAGATATTATCGATTAGGTAAATGCGATGCTCCACAAGATTGGAGCCTTTCAGCATTAAAAAATACTAGACTAAGGTGCTAACTCAGGAAAAAAAAGAGGTTTTGATTTCCATTGTACATTTAAAGCCTATCTAGGTTGGCAGAACTACCAGTTAAGGCTCAGGCAGACCAGCAGACTGCCAATTCTAGTTCCTCCTTAGGCACGAAAACTGGCTGGGTAATATTGGGACAATCACCAGGAAATTTTGAGTTCTAGTCCTCCCTCAGACATAAAAGCCATCTGGGCCAGTCACTCTCTTCTCAGCCCAAGCCACCTCACAGAGTTGTTGTGGGGAAAAAGAGGAAGGAGAATTATATATATATTAATGACCTTGAGTTATTATTATTTATTATTTATTATTTGGGCTTGTATGCCGTCGTCTCTCCAAAGGACTCAGGGCGGCTCACAACAATAAATACAAAATTCAATTATAAAATATAATAAATATAAGAACCTGTTAAAATCACATTTAAAACCCCTTCAATCCAATCCGGGCAGGCCAAATAACCATGTTTTAAGATCACGGCGGAAGGAGTGAAGGTCAGGAGCCACCCGGAGCTCCAGGGGGAGCTGATTCCACAGAGTAGGTGCGCCACAGAGAAGGCCCGCTCCTTGGGAGTCACCAGTCGACACTCTTTGGCCGACGGGACCTCAAGGAGTTACTTATAAAGTAACAAAAGGCAGGATAATCTAATAATAAATAAATCTTTTTACATGTTTACTGCTCATTATTCATTTGCCCAAATATGCATCTCCTGTTTTAATGATGCAAAAAAGAATAAACAGAATATTCCCAAACTGCTTCTTAAAAGGAATTTATAAAGCTGTATTGGTTACGGTTCGTGTGTCAGTTGAAAACTGCCTTCTGTTGAGTTGAAGCACTGATTAATACATGTACTCCCCCATGACTTGTTTGTGGCTCTCCAAAACTTTAAGGGAATCTTTCCAGTTCCTGCTTGAAAAATCCAAAAATGCTTTTCTCATACATGAAGATATGTTGCTGAACTCTTACTGCAGGCTATTTGCTCTATATTTTTATTTTATTAAATTCAAGGCTTCCCATTTAGCTTTATTTATTTAAGATTTATATGCCCTTCTAATCTTAAGTAACTCTGGAAGTTTACAACAACCAATAAATGAAAGAAGAATAAAAGATGAAAATAAACAAAAACCCTGTGCCATAATTGTGGTTTACATGGAACTATTGCTTTGAGAACATTGCAAGAACACATTCATGTGTGACATTTTCACTCTATTGAGCACACGGACTGCTGAATTCCCATGTTTTCCACTCTGTGTAGCCCATCTGATGTTTTTTCCAGTCAGTTCTAGCATTAGATGAAATTGCAAAATGGATGCTTTACTCTACAGGCTTGGTGACAGACTATTTCCCCATTGATAAACTTTCTTGCCTCACTGCCTTCTGTTGCTTGAACTTGTATATTTCACAATCTTACTTATTTAAAAGATTTAGATGGCCCAGACTTCCGGCTGTACTCCCAACGCTATCGGAAGCAAGGACCGCGAGCTCCACAGCCCCATTCTGAACTCTTCCTGGCAGAGGGCTCCAATTGGAGACATAGCCACCCTGGAGGGTCATGAAGTAAAGGGGGACCACCTTGCAGGTCGAGGAAAGCCACATCTCTCTTTCCTGACTCGGAAAGCCCCCTCCTCTGAAGACGGGGAAAAGCAGCAGCAAACATGGCTGCCATGAAACTGGGGATAGTCTGAATACCTAGACAGTGCAGGAACGAAGAGACAGTGAATGGTTTGCGAACTGGATGAGAGAATTATTTTGTTGAAATTGGACCCCATGAAATCTAAGGGGAATATATATTTAGAACTATTTGTCATAGAGACGTGCAAACACTTTGAAAAAATACTGGAGAATTTAAGAAGAGAAAATTTGTTAAAAAAATAAATAGAAAATTGAACTCTCAAAGCAAAAAGGCGTGGTACCGAGAAGACATATTAAAATTATGGTTTCAAATTTTTTCTTATTAATACTGTCCATTTACTGGATTTTTAATTGAAAATAATTAAATTGGACTTGTCAATAACAAAGCAGAGGCTGAAGCAGGTTGCAGAGAGTTCCATCTGCTGATGAAAGAGGAACTATGCAACTTGGGAATAACCATTGAAAGGACTGAAAACATTTATTGAATTACATGTATCTACTCTAAGATTTGATCTACCACTGAAGATTTGAATATCAAACAAGAATTTTAGCTAAGAGTCCCCTGAATATTATTGAACGTATAAAAGTGACTAAAGGAGGCGTGGATAATCTCCTGGTGTATTAAAATTGATTTGACTCACACTGATGAGACATTAAAATTGTGACCTGGAAGCTCTGCTTTTGAATCAACAATTCCTGGACAATTGACTAAAGAGACCTCTAAAACAAAGGAGCAACGCAAGGCGAAAGTGAGTGGAGATCCAAACGGATGGAGTTAATGTTTCAAAGTATTAAGGACCTTATACAGGAACAACATAAGGAGATGGTGGAAATATTTGATTGCATAGACCAAAAACTGGAAAATATTATACAAGGGACAATGAACAAAGACCAGGACAATGAGGAAAGAATGGAGCCATCAGAAGGAATGGAGGGGAAAGCAGAATTGAGAAACCAGCAAAAAGAAGACAAGGAGGAGATATCACCAAAATCAATAATGATTAAGGAATTAAAACGGGAAAATCACTTTAAAAGATTTAAAAAGGAAATGGGAGGAACAGGACGATGTTTGGGGGGAAAAGATAGGGGCTAGAACAGACAGCTTTAAAACTAGACAGTGGGAAAGGGTAGAGAGGGGAGAAAAAGTTAGATCGTATAGTCAGAAAATAGATTTAGAAGTAGATGGAGTAAAAGATTTAAGAGAGGTATATGGGAGGCAAACCAAGAAAAAAATAAGACTAAAAATTTCGACATGGGCAAGAGATGATGGATAAGGTGGGAAAAAAGAGTAAAAGATTTTCTATGAATATATTTCAATAATGAGTATTAATATTTAACTATATAGGATGGATAATTATTTTGTATGTAGTGCAACAGATATCAGGATAAACACTTTAATAAAAATAGATGTGAAGAATAAAATAGGGGAATTATAAAAAAATTAAGAATATTTTTTAATGTAAACATGAATTACACAGATTGGAAAAACATGAATAGATGTACTTTAAATGTTTAAATGATTGATATTAGAAGTGCACATTGAGACATTGAATAATGAAAGAATGAAGGATGAAACTTTAATATAAATAGATGTGAAGAGCTAAATAAGGGAAATATGAATAATAAAACAGATGAAAGATGTGAAATAGAAAAAAAAGCCTTTGAATATTATAGTGATATTGGGGAAAAAGTTAAAAAAGAGATAGAAATAAGAGGGGAATAATAGTATATACAGTATATATTAACATATTAAGATATATTAAAGAAGGTGGTTTAGGAACTGAAGGGTGGTAGTTTTATTTATTTATTTATTGGTTCGATTTATATGCCGCCCTTCTCCAGAGACTCAGGGCGGCTTACAATGCATTAAAGCAAGTTAAGGGCATGTGTAAATAATATGAAATAATGAAAATGAAATGTAATAATTATGAGTAACAATATTGTTTATTTGTATTGAAATGTATGATACCCAGGTATCACACCATTCACACATTGATATGTATAAATAATATAAAATTTAAAAAATTGACTAAAACCAGATTTAGATGGCCCAAATCTTAAGCAACTCTGACAGAGTCACAAACTTGTCATTAAATCACGTTAACCCTTCTGGTCGGTTTCTATACCTATTCATACTTCCTTTTTTAAATTTTCCTAGTATGAGGGTTGCTATGTGTGTAAGTAGTAAGTACTGAAATCTTGCCCCAGCCCACTCACTGAACTGTGTTTTTACACTATTCTTTGGGTCAGGTGGAGGGAACATCTGGCATTATTTATTTTATTCATACTTATATGCCGCCCTTCTCCCAAAGGACTCAGGGCGGCTCACAACAATAAAACAACAAAACAATAAATTAATGTTAAAATAATCCAATTAAAATCCCCCAACAGTTAGAACTAAAATCTCCCAGATGATCAGATTTGCTGAAAAAGCCATGTCTTCAGGCCACCGTGGAAAGAGCGAAGGTCGGGGGGCCGTCCGGAGCTCAGTGGGTAATTCATTCCAGAGGGTCGGTGCGGCCACAGAGAATGCCCTCCTCCTGGGCGCCACCAGCCGACATTGTCTGGCCAATGGCACCCGGAGGAGGGCAATACTTTGTGAATGCACTGGGCGGTGGGAGGCCGGTAGGAGGTGATCCTGCAAGTACCCCGGGCCCATGCCATGCCATGTAGTCTCAGCTTTCTCAGGTGGCTAGAAGTAAAGACAATTATATGGCTGGTTTAAGAGATTTTGGAGGAATTTGGGAATTTCAAAGTTTTAGTAGTCCTTGTTTACCAACTTGTTTAGTGACCATTTAAAATTGGAACAGTATAAAAGAAATTGTGACCAATCCCTCACATTTATGACTGTTAAAAGAGTACCCCTGTTGCACTTGAACACATCACAATTGGCACACATTTACAACTGGCAGTGTCCCAGTCATGTGACTGCCATTTTTGTTCTTTCCAACTGACTTGTGACAAGCAGAGCTAATGAAGAATATAGAAGTAAAATCATAACTTGTCGTGTGATGTTTTTCTTAATGACTGCGCTGACCTACCTAACAATCAAATGGAAAGTGATATTCTAAGTCCATTGCAGCCACTGCACTTATTGGAAAGTGATTTTCTCTCCGCAACATTTAGCAGTGGAGTTGCCCGTTTCAATTCTAGTCACTAAGTGAGGACTACCAGTGAAAGATGTGGAAAATGGAAATAAAGTATTCAACAGCCAAAATAAAAAAGGTTCTTGCTTTATTTAAAATCACCAGTAACATAAAAATAAAACATTATAAGATGTGGAGAACAATGGCACAATAGTCTGAGCCTGGGATTTTTCAGTTTACTACACAGAACTAAAGGACACAGTTTAATGCCAGGGGCTAGGATCCTCCCATAAATTGGGCTTTGATTTAACTTCTAGAATACAATGCTACCTGGGAGTGGAATATGACTTATATGGCAGATATCAGTCTGGTGGGAGTCTGAATCAAGGTAACTAAAATCCATTCTTTATGGATTTTTTTAGAATGGAAGTTGAATGACACAAACCATTGGAGGGTTTAACTTGAATGGCAAGGAAATAATGAGCTGGCTCCATTATTACGTTCAGCTGACGAGGCAGATAAAATAACAATCCTTGTTATATGCTGGGCCTGGAGGAAATGGAGAAAACAAACTGGAACTTGGTATCAAGTTAGCACACAGTTCATCTCCTGAGTCACATGTCTCCTCCTCCACGTGCTCCATTCTGCCCTCTCTTGCTTTAGTGTCCTATAAAGCACTACCCACACGTGGTATCTGAAGGAGCAATTTAGAGAATACCTGGCTTTAGGTCACAAACATACATCAGTTGGAACCCATTCTACAGTCACAACGGTAACACCTTGAGATCTATAAAGGCTAATTAGATTACTAACTATCCAACACAACGTAGATAAGCTATAACTTCAGCCATACAGCCATCAAGGATGTGCTTGCACAGGAACAGGTGGTTTCACAGAGCTTCAGAATAGGTCACCTTGCTCCAGAATATGAACCTCCATTCCTAAATCCATGTATTCTGCATATCTTCATGGCCATGATTCCACAAACTTCCTTTTCTTGAATGTTCAAAACAGAAGCACATTTCCTTAGGGGAACAGTCTTCATCCATCTGTTGGGAAAGTTTTAAATACTACAGGCTAATATCGACAAGTAAAATATTTCTTTTAACTCCGCTTATATGCAAATGTTGAGAGTTTTGCAAAGGTAGACTGGTTGAATCCTTTGGATTTTTTAACAGAGCCCACATCCTCTTCTGAGTTTTGTTCTTGGCCTTCTTCCTCTTTATTGTTAACATCCTCTGGGCGCTTTCGCTTTTTCCCTTCAGATGGATCACTGGTTTCTCTACCTTTGGCTTTCTCCGTCCAAACCTTACATTAAGGGAAACAAAAACAGAACAGTAAAACTTCTACAATTGCTATTAAATTATAATATTGTCATTAATTAATGTAACTTCCCCATAAATATTAAGCTCCTATGTATGTGCGTAATGGAGACTATAATTTTGAAGGTCCTTCATGGAACACTGCCTTGTTATGGCAAAGGGGCTTGTTCAGCTCAAAGAAGCTATGAGCTAAGCCATGCATTGGGCCACCTAAAGTCATAGCGGAGACAAGTCATAGCAGAGAGGTCTGACAAAATGTGGTTCACTGGAGAAGGAAATGGCAACCTATTGCCAAGAAAACCCCATGGACATTATCAGTAGGCTAGTGGAAGATAGGACAGCCTGGTGTGCTACAGTCCATAGGATCGCAAAGAGTCAGACATGACTTAATGACTGAACAACAAATAATAATATTGAAGACATTAGCAATGGAACCATACTGGAATTTGTCAATTTTGAACCTTTACAAGCGTGACAAAATTATTCTTAATTTCCCAGAAATCAGGTATAGAAAGAATAAGACCAGGTGGCTGAATGATCTGGCACTGAAGCAGTGGTATGAAATGGCCTTGTATATTTTCATTGCAACGTTTCCAGGTACTTCAGCTGAGTGTGGTTTCAAAGTTAGTACTGAAGTAGTATTACAGATAATCAGGTTCAATCATTCAGCCATAAATTTCAATGAATTATTTTGACCAATCACTCTCTTTGCTGAATTTCTACATAGGATCATTACATTGTTGCAACGGGCAAGAAGAAAAAACTTATTGGAGAAGAGGCAAGATAATGTATGAAATGGATTATTAGTCAAACATGCATCCAGAGGAGGAACTCCACACATTATCTCTGGGGGGAAAAAAGGACTACATTCTACTTCCTGCTTTTTACTTGTAAAATTGTGTGACTTCAAGAAAAGTGAAAAAAAGAATTCATGCAGTCTTCAACTTACAATCAAATAGGGACCAGAATTTATGTTGATAAGCAAGGCAATTAGTAAGACGTGCCTGGTTTTACATTTTTTTTTTTTGCCATAATTGTTAAGCAAATAATTGTAGTTTTCAAATGAAGCATGTAATCATTAAATGAATCTGACTTCCTAATTGACTTTGCTTGTTGGAAGCTGGTTGGGAAAGTTGCAAAGAGCAATCTTGTGACCCTGGGATCCTGCCACTGTCATAAATACATGTAGTTGCCAACGCCTGAATTCTGATCACGTGTCTGTGGGGATGCTACAACAGTTGTTAAGTGTGAGGAGCAGTCCAGTGGCATTGTGACTTTGAACAGTTGTTAAATGAATGGTTGTAAATTGAGGACTCCCTGTACATTTTTACATGGTAAGCAAAGGCATAATCTGCCAAAAGAAGATTCCATTACCATCCTTTCCTCAGCAGATAAACCTCGGTATCGAACCATGCCTTCTTTTATTATTTCTGTTTCTTCAAAATGAGGATTATCTGATAAAATACTGCTTCTGTTCTCTTCTAGCCACATCTGGAACCCAGTCTTTGGCCTAAATACAGTACAGATGAGAAAAAGATATTGAAATAAAACCTTTATGCTACCTGTGAACATTTTTATTCCCAAAAGGCAGAGTCATCTCACAACAGGAATGTGAGACTCTTTGGCACACTGACCTTTTATTATCTTTGTTCTCAGTCACAGTTTGAAGTTCAGATTGTACAGTGTCATTTTTGTCCTCTCTATCTTCTCTGACTTTCTTTTCAGTAGTAAGTGCTCGGGGTTGGAAAAATGCAGTTGCTGCAGGCTGAGCAATGAAATATATATACTTCAGTAATTCATCGTAAATGGCTGCTTTATATATCACATTTCATACTCTTTAGCTTCTCAGAGCAAGAAGCTCTAATTTTGATAAGCATCCATTTAACTCCTAAGGGAAAATATTTTTGCAGTAATTTTTTACTCAATAGTTTTGGAAGCAGTAATATTAATTACAATGGAAGGAGATGGTGAGATAAATAAATACAGTACATAAAGGTTTAAGCAGTGCAGCAAACTATGATTTAAATGGAAAGTAAGCATGTTAACTGTACTCTAATTTAATTTAAAATAAAGCAAATTTAATTTTTGCTTTGGGCCCACCCATTTTCTTGATTGCTGACTGTTTAGAGTGCAGCTTCTATAAAATCTCTAGGACTAGAAAAAAAATTACATGAGGTTTATTTCTCAATAGCTTTCAAATGAGAAATGTTGTAGTTTTATTTGTTTGTATCCTACCTTTATTATTTTTACATATAACTCAAGGTGGCAAAGACATCCAACAAACCTTCCTCTTCCTATTGTCCACACAACAACCACCCTGTGAGATGGATCGGGCTGAGAGAGAATGACTGGCCCAAAGTCACCCAGCTGGCTTTCATAACTAAGATGGGACTAGAATTCACAGTCTCTCACTTTCTAGCCTGGTGCCCATTAGACCAAACTGGCTCTAGTAAATATAAACAGTATATAAGCAGTAATTGAAAAGCAAAAAATGTTTGCTATTAAGAGTATTTGTATATACTTAAATCTAAGTATTTATTCCACTAATATTCTTTTATGTGCTCTAAACAAAATTAAAATGTTTAAACATCATGTCTGGCCCACTTTCAACTGTATTATACAAACCGTCTGTTTCACTTCCTTGCCTACCTTTCTTATTCAGCCACTGCATGGCAAGGAAAGAAACATTTCCTGAGTGTAAAATTTCCTTTTACTACTCAATTAATACTAAGACCATCTATTTTCAAACTTGATAGGGAAACAAAAAATAGGAATCCATTTGATACCAGTATCCTGCCCTACCTTTTCCAATCTTTTTTCCTGCCAATCAGTCTTTGGATAATCCTTGTGCTTTCATTACATTCCTAAAACTTGCTACACCCAATAACAATAACTTTGCCAAGATCTGTTGCCACAAAATAAGATAAAGGTCCAATCCATCACCTGCTTTGACTTGGGCTTGGGCATCAACGGTTTGATGATTGGACTCTTCTTGTTTGGAACTCCTTGACCATTCATTGTGGGATTTTTCTTAGGCAGCCTTGTCAGGTTATCCAGAATATTGGGCGAGTGAACAAATGCCTCTTTTTGGCTACTGGATACCTACAGCAGCAAGAGATTTAAGAACACATTTTTCCCTTGCAGGACCTCAACAATATCTTACTTAAAAGTAAAGTAAATTAAAGCCATCAGTTCTCACCTTAAAAGGATTTACTCGTATTGAGTTGTTAGATGCAGTGACAGCTTTCATTAACCAAAAAAAAAAAAAAAAAAAAAGGGGGGGGGGAGGGGAAGCAAGAGAAAAAGAATATCAGTGCAAATTTACCAAACACTTAATATACTGCCTGTGTATTAAGAAATTATACTAAATGATTTTTATTTACAAGAATTAAGCAGGACTTTTGATATAGCCCTGCCTCTAATCTTTAAGACATGAACAGAAACTTGTCTCTAGATTTTTTTTTATTTTTTTATTTTTTTAATTTGATTTATATGCCGCCCTTCTCCGGAGACTCAGGGCGGCTTACAATGCTTTAAGCAATTGATAGATGTTTGAGTTATGACCAGGCATTAACATTCATGCTTTATTACTGTTTATTTTATTTTATTTCCCCCACCTTTTTAATTGTGTTGTGAATCTTGATACGTTATTTCATATAAAATTTGATATAATTACAATTTTTTTAAACATTCTATTAATTAGATAACTTGAAAATTGGAACTAAAGAGAAAAAGTAGATATTATATAAATATAAGCTAAAATAAAAAAATGAATACACTGTGACTTGCATTAAGGTATTTGTTAGTGGTAGTACTCAATTTACGACCATTCATTCGAAGTTATGGCACTGAAGAAAATGAGTTATGACTGTTTTTCACATCAATGACTATTACAGCATCCCCATGGTCACATGATCAAAATTTGAGTGCTTTGCAACTGGCAAGTATTCATGACAGTTGTATTGTCCCTGGGTCATATGACCACCACTTGCAACCTTCCCAGCTGGCTTCTGATAAGCAAAGTCAGTAGGGAAAGCCAGAGTTGTTTAACGACGTGATTCACTTAACAACTGTAATGATTTGCTTAATAACCTGTGGCAAAAAGGTGGTAAAATGAGGTGCAATTTGGTTAATAACTGCTTTGCTTTGCAATGGAAATGTTGGGCTCAATTTTGGTCATAAGTCGAGGACTACTATAAAGATTTTGGTCTTAACCTGAGTTACTTAAAATCAAGATCTCTGTTGTCCTGGGGTGTGTGAGAGAGAGAGAAGGGGGGGGGGAGAGAGAGAGGGAGGGAGGGGGAGAGAGAGAGAGAACCCACAATAAAAGGGGAAAAAATGAACAAAGAACTTTTAAAAAAAGAACTATTAATTTTTCAACTTTTTCCTTTTTATACATCTGATTTGCAATATTTGCACAATTTACTTTACTTTTTGTCACTAAATACTATGGTCTCTCAGCAATTTACAGAACCTTATTACAATGTTGCAAGGAGAAACTTGGTTCTAATGAGGGGCACAAGATTATGCTAAAAACCTAGCATTCTTTTGCATGACACTGTTTCTGGATAAAAAGTCCCTGGGACAGTGCAGCCCTTCATTTGTGAAACTGAACTGATAGATCACAGTCCAACAGTAAACTATACAACAGCAACATTGGAAGTAATAGAGCTCTCTATTAATCAGGCAGCAAGATTTCAATGGAGGAACTATTGAAGAAAAATTTGAATGATGTATAAATGTTTCCAATTTATTTCATCAGTTTAAAAGATGTTCATGAGAAGAAAAGCATTTAACAAATTGTGTAGGAGTATGGTTGCATAGCTGAAATCTAATATTTGGACAAAATGTTTAACAATTAAGGGGTTTTTCCTTGCCTAAAATAAATTCAGTTACTTACCAGACTTCGAAGCAGATGTATTTCCATGCAGCGTGGGAGAGCCTTCAGAAGAATTAAAGTAGAGGAAACATTAATATTCCAGAGGAAATATTTAAAACATTTCCCAGTTTAATTGAGTATGATTATATGTGATAAATATTGAAACAGAAAGGATGTACAATAGGGCTACAAATGCACTAGACTAGCACTTTTGAACTTCTCACCCCTACTCTTAACTACTCTTCCTCCTCCTCTTCCTCCTCGCATTTTTCTCGCAGGTGCAGTCTGCTTTTTGGATCAACAAGAACCATCTTGTGTGACCAAACATAGCATCCAAGTCTAACCAGGCATTTTTCATGTCTGCATTTATTGTATCTTACTTCAGCCTTCCATGTGGGGGTTTACCCTTTCCTCATAACTACTCATAAAAATGTTCAGAGCTCTTCCAATGCCATCACTGTGCCACCAGAGGATCTCTGACAGGCCCTCTTCAGGCCTGCCTAAGGACAATTTGTGAGGACTCCCAACTCCTCACAAATTGCCCATCTCTGTTCCATGGGGTGATCCTTCTCTGAAAGGACTACCCAGCCTTCAGAGTCTGAATTTATAACCATATAGCCTTCTGCTTTAATATTCATGGATGCTTGCTGAGCTTACTAGATTTTGCCTCATGAAGGGCATTCACTTTCTCCTCATCCTCTTCGTGGGTCTCCATATTTTGCTGGCATTGAATGTTTCTTTCTTGAGCACAACTCCATTCTGTGGGGCTGTTACTGTACCTGCATAGAGAGAAACTAAGTCAGCCAATGACTTCTATTCCTTTGCTTAAAGTGTCAAGAAAAGGGCAACTGCCACGCACCCCCACAAGAAAAGCCAGGTTTAACAAGAATGATAAAATAACTCCTTTCCTTTCCATTATACAGGCTATCCTGGTCCTCATGGAATCAATTACTGAGTCATTCCCATTAAAATAATAGTACTTTTTCAGTTTTCCAAAAACCGAAAATGTGATAATCTGAGCTACTGCCCAGAAGATTCACTTCTTTACAGGCTACTATACTTCGTTTCCTTCAGTGGCAATAGCCACCAGTGGATTTGTCCAGAGCCTTTCTCTCCTTTCTTAACTGCATGTGTCCCTTTCTTCCATTCTGCTTCAAAGTTTCCTCTTTCCATTTACCTAGAAGCCTTTAAAAGGGCTGGATTGCTGATTTTTCCCGTCCTGTCACCAGATCAGTTGCACTAGGGTATTGTCTTGGGTGTCAAAGTACGCTACTGAATCCAGGCCTTGGGTTTTTGATATTATACAGGTAGTTCTCAACTTACGACAATTGGGAAGAGGCTTTCTGTTGCTAAGCAATTGAGTTGCACCCAATTTTATGACTTTTTTTTTGCCACAGTTGTTAAGAAAATCATTGCAATTGCTAAGTGAATCAGGCAGCTGTTAAGCAAATGCTGCTTCCCCCACTGATTTTGCTTCTTGGAAGCTTCTTGGGAAGGTTTCAGATGGTGACCATGTGACCCTGGGATTCTGCAACCATTGTAAATACACGCCTGTTGCCAAGTTCCCAAATTTTGATCCCATGACCATGGGGATGCTAAGTAAGTGCAAGGACCACCTAGTTATAAGTCACTTTTTCCAGCGCTATTGTAACTACAGTCGCTAAGTGAATGGTTAAAAATTAAGCACTACCTGCAGTTGAGAGCCTTTGTACAGTAAATCTGACCTGATGGGACAGTTAAAAGATTTTTCTCCACCGTGACTTAGAAAGCACCTGCCTAACTTCAAACACAAATGAAATTATAACAATTTGCTATGTGTTTGTGTCCCCTTTCAGAGTTCACTTTTACCCAGCATTCAGGTGATTTCTAAAATCCGGCTGCTGCTTCTCTTCTTCCTCTTCTTGCTCAGCATACTCTTCAGCAGAAGCCAGCTCTGAGACCTTCTCAGCGGCAAGTTCACTGAGTTTCTGGGCAAGAATTAGCTTCCGCGAGCGAGAAGCATATTTGATAGCTAAGGTCGTGGCATTTTGTGTCATGAGTTCAGCAAGCTCCATACAGCGAAATTCACGTTCCAGTGTGCAAGATAACTATTTTTAAAGCAAGGAGGAAAAAAAGTTTTAACATTTATCAGAGAAATATTTGTTTGGGGGGTGGGGAAGAGAGGATGAAAAATGTTTGTTCTTTAAGCGAATAGAACATTCAGTTCCCATTCATTCTTTACTAGACAGAAATTCAAGGAATCCTAATACATCCATGAACAGAACAGAATGAGTCCCAGCTATTTTCTTATAAAGCCGGTTTGTAGCTATGAAAATAACTCCAATTATGATGCAGTAGTTAAAGTGAGCAACCTCAGGAAAACTGCATGTGAAACGTCCACTGAAGAAAAACTATACTTACAAACTATAATCCATTATTGTATAGTAGTTTTTTGAATTAAAAAAAAAAATAGTGGATTCAAGAGATCCATCTCTCTTTCTGCTTTTCAAACATCTGTTTCATGATGAGCCTTGTTTCCAGTTAGCTATAATTGTGTGGGTAAAGACTAAACTCTTCACCTGTCTAATAATTAACCTGCACAGCACATGAAAGCCACTAGGAAGCCTGAGTAAATAGAAATATGGGCTGAGGAAAATTCTCTTAATGGTCTTTCTCTTTCACAGGTTCCTCTCCGAAAATGGTCTCTCCTTTATATTTCAAGGAAGTTGAAGCAGGCTTATCTTGAAAAACAAATGGGTTTGGCCAGGATAGGCCATTTTTATTAGGATCCTGGCAAGTACAGATAAGTGTTAAACTCTCAGTCTTCACCCTATAGTTACAAGAATACTCGGGCTTCCTGAGGCTATTTATAAAACATGGTAGGACAGTCACACAATTAATTAATTTTATTTCTAGGTTGGTACTAAGAGCCTGAGCTTTGAACACAAATTGCTGGTCAAGGCAACTCATTTCCTGAGCCTGGTTTTCCTTTATCTCTGGATCTGGCCTTTTGCTTCCCAAAGCTCTTGCTACTCCTGACACAAATGCTTAGGCACATTCATCTCCTCTAGTTCAAATTTCTTCTGCCTTAGATCCTCTCCTTATCTGCGACTTGCTGCCAGCTTTATTCCAGTGCTTTGGTTCCTCTCTCTTACAGCAGCTCTGTCCACAGTCAAATTATCTAGGACCATGGGAGGAAGGCATGCAATGAAGCAGCATCATGACACAAAACTCACAAAAAGATGCACATTTCACCTTTTTGATGTTATCTCAGTTTGCTATGGACACTTGCAATATTTTTTTCTGTTGACTGGCAAGAAAGTCCAGTTGCCTCTTGAAAGAGCACCTTTGGGGCAATGACTATTTAACTTACGCTGAACATTACAGTATGTGTATTAACAAGTTACATTTTGCCTAGTTTTGTGCTTTAAACATTCCTTGTCCATTTCAGGGTTAATAAAATATAACAACTAGTCACATGGAATAAATCACTGTGTGGAACAGACAATGTTAAAAAATTACAAAGAAAAAGAAATAATTGAGTGAGATTTTTTATTTAAGCAATATAATAATCAAGCATCTAAGAAATTTTACTCAGGTAAATTTGAAATAATTGTCTCCAATATGTGCCCTTTTAATGTTTCTCTTTAACTCCTGTATCAGCTTGGTGAGCTGAGGCTTAATAGAAGCTGATATCTAGTACAAATGAAAGGCATTAGATTGAAGAAGACAGATTTATAACGTTACCCACTTACTGCAAACATTTTCATCAGGAGATTCTGTTGTTCTTGGATTGCCTGGCCTTTCACACTTTCATCATATTCATATCCATTTTGGGATAAATAGTCTAAATAATTGTGGAACAAGACTGAGCGCCAGAATTGCTCCTATGACATGCAGAGAAAGAAAAGAAAAACATAGTTCATAACAGCTATTTTATCACGGCTGCAAGATATATAATATAAAATTTAGTACTGAACAAGGACATGTTTATAAATTACTGTGAAACTGTGATAATTAAAATTCCAAAAGACTGGAAATAGGCAAACAAAATAGACCACATTAACTGGAATTTGAATTAATTTGAAAATGTAAAGGAAACTTTACAAAATCAAAATAATGTTGAGCAAAGCATCCTTTCAAGGATGCGTACACTTGGATATATAGCGTCAAAAGCTTTGCTCTTAACTATTTGAGAGATTATTCATTTTCATCTCCACTTGCTTTCAAGATTACAGCAGGTGGCATCCATATGCTTCCAAGTGTAACTTTACAATTTTAAGGTTTAGAAACCCATTAGCTTGCTTTTTTGGGGGGGGAGCTGAGAAATTGATACATACTGTACACTATACATCTTGTATAAATAATACCACAGAATGCATACTATCTTCCTAAAATAGAGACATACATATGCAAGTAGGGCTACTGTTTCTATATGGTGTGTGTGTGTGTGTGTGTGTGTGTGTGTGTGTGTGTGTACAGGTAGTCCTCAACTTACGATCACAATTAAGCCCAAAATTTATGTTGTTAAGTAAGAAATTTGTTAAGTGAGTTTTGCCCCATTTTATGACTTTTCTTGCCACATTTGTTAAGTGAATCACTGCAGTTATTAAATTAGTAACATGGCTGTTAACTGAATCTGGTTTCCCCATTGACTTTTCTTGTTAGAAGGTTGCAAAGGGGATCACATAACTCTGGGACACTGCAACCGTCATGTGAGTCAGCTGTCAAGCATCTGAATGTAAATCATGTGACCATGGGGATGCTACAATGGTCATAAGTCACTTTTTTTAGTGCTTTTTAACTTCAAACTGTCACTAAACAAACTTTTGTAAGTCAAGGATTATCTGTATTATACAGAACTGCAACTAAATTGTACAAGTGATTTTAACTTAATAGGTGACAACCATTTTATGGAGATTATCTGCATGCATGATATTCAGTGCATACTTAATGGGAATGAAAGATAAAATTACTAGAGACGCTATTTCCATACAATAAGGACAAAGTGAAAAGCAAGCAAAACTGACCTTTTAGAGCAGGGCAGAACTTGCAACTCCTTATTAAGTTTTTCAGAATGGATCTAAAAACTAAATTATAAATTCTGATTACCTACCTCCATTTGACCTTTATCTGTTGTAGTTTGACAAAAAGGGAGCTTAAATGGCAGCACTGATACCGCAGGACGGGGAAGCGTAGCTGGAAAACGAGCTCCTTTACAAAGAATGCATCTATTCAAGAAAAATACAGAATCAAAAGTGCAACCCTTTTCTTCTTCCCAGACTCACCATGGCATAAACAAGTTGTTTACACATTCAGCAGTATACATGTCAAGAAGAGGAAGCTTACATTTTTCTCAATTTTTTAAAAAATATCAGGCTAAAAATTAACACATTTGAGGGGCGAAAAAAACCCTGGAGTTTTCTCTAAGCTTTGAATATCCAAATACTTTATTTAGCATCCAAATGAGATTTCTCTAAAAATAGCAGAATTATTCCTTTGTCACTTTAATTCATTTAATATAAGAAGCCATGTTGTTTTATAATTACTTAGCAGAGCTTTTAGTAAAGTCAAAAACACGAAAAGATTGCTCACACAGAGCGCATAATGTCACAGTCATCTTAACTATGGCCTGGCCTAATAATATGCTGCCATTTTAGGCAAACCAGTGAGAAACTTAAATCAGCTTCTTTGCAAGGCTGAGCCAAGATAAAACTTTGCTTTATCAAGATGCCAAATTTGCTAAAGTACATCAAATGAGACTAGAAGCTTGTGAGCATAAATGCGGTTAGAGGCAGTGTTTCAAATTCCATCTCTTATATCCACAAGTCTACTACTGCCATTCTATTAATTATATTTCATTGTCTATTATGTTTTTAAATATATTACATTAGGTATTAAAGGAATGAAGCCTAAGAAATATTATAAAGTAAATGCATCATTCTTATTCAATCAATCAATTAAAAATATTAGCTGGAAACATCTAACCCAATCAGCCACTCTTTTAAAACCAAGCCTTCAATCAAGGTAACACTTTCATAGACATCGTTTTTTAACTGTGTTTAAATGATGAGTTTTCTGTCCTCATTTATCTTGGATGAGCGAGAGGGAAAAAAAGCCACAATGACTTTCATTCATACTCATCTTCCCAGGCTGACATGTTCTGAGGTTTTAATGAATTTCCTAGAAAAGAGTTACTTAAAAGGGGAAATGGAAGAACACTATATTTTGTGCATATAGCATGCTAGTTCCACAGGCCTCTTTCTAGTAAAAAAAAAAAAAAAAAAAACTCCTTGGAAGGCCCTAGTTTAAACGAAATAAGGCAGTGGGAAACTGACAAGAGAGGATGATTGAGAAAATGATCTTTCAACAGATGTTTGAATATTTCTGTATTGAGCACTGTTCTAAAGAACAACAGGGGGAATTTTAAATTATTTTTGTACCTGAGCTGCTGAGGGTTTTCATGAACGCCAACAATCCAGTAATGGTTTGACTTCCCTTTACAGTGCTCCCTTGTATTACAGACTGGGGTCCAAATATTACCATGCTTTCGGTTCAGCATTCGTGCAATACCCTCAGAATCCACATAACAAGGAGTACCTAGTCATTCATTAGAAAAGCACATAGTTTTGTTTCGACAATTCTCTTTGAAACAGCTGTATAGATTCATGAATGAACATGACGTTAAATGCTACATCTCTCATCATCATTACTTATATTAAAAAGAACAAAACATTTTGAAGAAAATCAACAGACTCGTAGCTAACTTTGGCAATAACTCCCTCTTCTGGTAACCCAGAATAAAAATCCATGGACATTCAGTGTAATCCGCCCATGTCCTTTTTTCCCTTTCCTCTTAGATATTAATAGCATTGTTTTAACATTGATAACAGATGCATAATTTTTAGTCAACTAAGCATGTGATGTCTTCCATTCCTGATGTCTGGGTTGAGGACTACAAATGTACAAAGATTTGATCACATTCACTTTCCCTCACTATTATTTCACTACCTCATTTCTCTCAAGCCCTCCCCCAAAAATAAGCCCTCCCCAAAAATATTTAAACGCATGTGCAGCCGGTCCCTGCCATTTCCTCTGGTTAGGGTTAGGGGGAGAGAGATGAAAATCAAGTAAGACGGCAAGAGGAGCCCTGTCTTGCTCCATGCGTCCCAAAATAGTAAGACCTCCCCGAAAATAAGGCCAAGCGCTTATTTCAGGGTTCAAAAAAATATAAGACAGGGTCTTATTTTCGGGGAAAACACGTTATTAGGATTAAATACATAAAGACATAGTTAAATTAGGATTTAACTATGTCGTAAATGAACCATCTTACCTTCTGCTGAAAATCCTACCCATGTTAAATAGGATTTTCTGGAAAGAGGAAGAGATTCACCATGTAAAATTTGTCTTTTCTTTTTCCCAAGTTCTAGAAGCTGAATTCCAAGACACTGATCCCCTTCAAATCCAGTGCCTACAAATAAGGGTGGTGGTGGTGGGAGAGGTACAGTGTTAATTCTGACCAAAGTAAGGTACATTGAAAAGTTGGAAAAAGTGTAAAGAAAAGGAGGGAACTTAGCTGTGCAGATGCAAATTCTTCTTTATGCTACTGAATGATTGTGATGGATTTCTATTCACTGAGTAATTTTAAACATTGTCAATATGACTATAATTTGGGACTTAAATTATTTTAGGAATATAAAATTATATTCATGAAGTCAGGTCTAAAATATTTGTTCAAATGAAATAACAATAAGAATAACAATAGCAGTAATTACCATTATTCTACTTTTACAGAAATCACTGTGAAATGTAGAATAATGTTTGCTGTCTTTTGAATCCTTAACTTCTATCTTTACTAATATTGCATCTTTTAAAAAAATAAGGACAAAACAATAGAAAGCCAGAATGAATCACAGTTGAATGACAGAACAGATTTAACATGTAGAAAATTACATGTTCAATATCGCCATCCAGAAAGAAGGAAAGTCTCCTGGTTTTACATTACTGCTATAGGAAGATTTGACAGCACCAAACTAGTTAACAGCTGATATTACTTAATAAAAAGCTTTCCTAAACCAAGTTTTCCTAAATGCAAGCACTAGAACAAAGTGGCAAATTCTAGTTTTGGATAAAAGTAATAGAAATGATGAATGCAGTTCTTAAGACACTTCAAGACAGCTTAGTCATGTGATTAAAATTTCAATTCTATTTGGAAATGGGGTGACTTATTTATTGGTTCGATTTATATGCCGCCCTTTTCCGGAGACTCAGGGCGGCTTACAATGTGTTAAGCAATAGCCTTCATACTTTTGTATATACCTGCTTAGTAGGGCTTTCGCCTCCCCCCCCCCAGCGGTGTTCTTTTTTATACAAAGTCAGCTTGTTGCCCCCACAAACCGGGTCCTCATTTTACCTACCTTGGAAGGATGGAAGGCTGAGTCAACCTTGATAAATAAATTAATAAATAATTAATAAATTCAAAGCCATAATGGCATAGTCTTTAAAAAATTAAAGAAGAAGTTATATAGAATGACCAAATTTTGATTTAAATTTGCCCTAGGTGCAGGATGCAGAAGGGCTCATTTGAGTATCAAACTTTTTCTAAGGTCAAATTTTTTGGAAATTCCTGGTCTTTCAAAACACTGGGCATCCATCAGCCGCATTCCTTCCCTAATCATACAAGGACACCTGAAAGAGATTTGAATAATCAACATTTTAAACAAATAAACAACAAATAAAAGAATACAGAAAGCACCTTTGTGAAAGACCACCAGCAGCTGCTCTCCATGTCCTGCCATCGACACCACAGGTCCAGGGAAACTGAAAATCTCTTTCTGAACTCCGCCAATGGTGAAGACACGAAGCAGAAGAGAACTGGTGGCGCATGCAGCCCAGCCCTGTCCCAAACAAACAGCTTCAATGTCTTCATCTTGCAGCATATCAACAGTCCAGTCCTTGTTAGAATTCCAGGAGTTGAAATGAATGCAATATAGCTTGCTAAAGATGAAAAAGGGAAATGACTGTAAGTAAAACAAGAATACAGGGAAGTCCAGATACATGCCTCTAGCCTTGCATTTTTGAGCATTATAAACTAAAATGCTTGTTGATTACACTGACACTGCTTTTGAATTAATATTAAGTAGTTCCAATTTGGAGATCTGCAGTTATCGGTTTCACTTTTTCCTCATTTTCCATGTGATTTTTTTAAAAGGAAAATTTGAAGCAAATAGAACAGGACAGCAGCTCTGAAGTGCAGCTCGCTCCCTTGTAAATTCATGAAATACAAAGGTTAGTTTTATTGGCTACAATTTGCAAATAAGTACTTTGTCTTTTTTTACCTTGCTAGTTCCTCTGTGCTCTCACAGGCCAATAAAATAGCTTCACTGGAAAGATCTGCCATTGTGTGATTCAAATTATTTGGCAAATGCATTGCATGATGTATTGCGGTATCATGGAATTCGACATCAATAGCATTGTCTTGTTCATCATTATAGCAGCGAATAATACCCACAGAGTTCCATACCTATAAGAAGGATGGTAAGGCTTGTTAAGAAGATAGAAATATTTCTACAAGGTTGACTTTAGATGTGCCATATGTATATATGTACATACTGTATGTATGTATGTGTATGTTTATACACAAACACGCCATATAACACACAGCTCATTCATAATCTCTGGGTATGTTTAATCAGCAGGTGAAGTTTGAGATGGAGGGAATGAGGGATGACAGCACCATCAGTGGAGGACTATATACCAAGATAGATACGTACATTATATAAGTTGCAACATGCATTTGCCATTGAAAATAGGCAAGTAGCAAAACACAGGATCAACATCTGAGAAATAAATTAAAATTCCTAACTTCTGATACACATTTCCATTCTCCCTAGAAGCAGCAGCAATAGATTCTAACTCTAACCTTACCTAAATATACTTAAATACATTTCTCTTTTCCTCCTATTTATGAAGAAATCTCTATTACTTTAATCATAGTCAGAAATTCAAAGACACCTACCTCTATTTTTGAAAGGGGTTATTTTTGCAACTCACTTTACTATAAATATTCAAAGCTTTAAAAAGAAAAGACTGCACAAAAAGTGCAGTCAGTAATGTTAAGGGGACCAACTGATGATACTTATCCTGCTTTTATAGGAGCAAGTTTATAGCCAATAGCTATAGTTATAGTAGTTAGCTACTATCAGTAATACCCTGTTTCTCCAAAAATAAGACATCCCCTGATAATAAGCCCAATCGGGCTTTTGAGCGTATGCACTAAAATAAGTCTCCCCCTGAAAATATTTAAACGCAGAGCTGGAAGGCAAGAGGATCCCCATCTTGCTCCATGCACCCCAAAATAGTAAGACCTCTCCGAAAATAAGGTCAAGCACTTATTTCAGGGTTCAAAAAAACTATAAGACAGGATCTTATTTTTGGGGAAACACAGTAGTTATAGTAGTTACTTATGAAATGAACTTGCTCTTTTTTGTGAGAATTGCAGCCTTTTATCCATTTAGGCTGATAAAGCTTAACAGTCTGAAGATGATCCAAACACCACCCACACATATGTTAAAAGCCATTCAGTTTTGTACTAAGTGAAACTGCTTATGTAGACTATTTAGAAGCTTCATTATTATTACAACTACTGTTATTTAAATTTATATGCTGCCTTACTCCTATCAGTTCTGAGCTGTTCTTACAAATTACTTAAAATATTAATAACCTTATTGTTTAAAAAATCGGCTATTGAAGCAATTTAAACCTGAAATTAACCATGAAGCGGTGAGTGAGGTGTGTTGGGGTAGAACCAGATTGGAATGGCTTTTGCCGAGGAGTTGGCAATGGCCCACTGTAGAGCGGCCTCTGGTCAGATGGCAGTGGCTGAACTGGAAAATTGTCCAAATCATCCTCTTCTTCCTCCTTATCAAGGGCAGAATTAGCTTTCAGCAATCCAGTATCTACAAAAGGTAGATAGATCATATCAAGACATTTTATAGCATTTCCAGAATGCTGGCAGCCAAACTGACAGCATTACACGATTATAGATTTATAATCATGGTTCGCAAGGGGTGGGAACTAACATTGTAGCAATATATTAATCAGTATTCAACTAGAGGGGATAATATGTTTATAATGCATTATTGTTTTTCTTTTTTAACGATTCTAGATTTATAGTTGCTCCAACATTCAGCCTCTCCCTCTGTTCCGAACCTCCTATTTTGGGAAATTCTAACCTAGAGAGTTCTCATCATCTTCTATTATTGCGCCTCGGTTTCTGGGACGTCCCGACGCCATCTTAAAGTCATCTTCATCTTCATCATTTCTTGCTGCCTTAGAGCCCCAGTCATCCTCACTGAAATCCCTATTCAGAAAGTCCTCTTTGTCATCCTCATCAAAAAGATCATTGTAGCTTTTGATAGAAGAATTGGGTGCCTGAAGTCAGGATTTAACAGTTAATAAATATATGTATATCAAATGAGCAAACATTTTTTTAAAAGGGAAATTACCTTCCAGTCAATAAATGTCAGATTCATATGATTAGGTTCATAATCACAGGGTTAATTAAAAAAAAAAAAAAAGGAAACTTCCAGTTTATATTACCTTAGGGATTGATTTCTTCTTTTCTACATCACAGACATTCTCAAGTAGTCCAAGATTGCCTTCTGTATCTGTATAAGCAAGCTGGCCACCTTTGGGATGCCATGCCAGACCACAAACGGTGTAACCTTTTTCATGTTTCACCCTAAAAAAGGCAATAATAATAATAATAATAATAATAATAATAATAATAATAATAATAATAGATGCATCTGAAATCATTCTGACAGGAAGACTTTTGCTAAGCAGCTGCTCAGGCCTTATGATTTTATACAGCGTGTTAAACCAAAACCAAACAATTAACTTCATGTTATTTGATCAAGCCATGTGAAAGCAGAAAGTCTCAAAATTTGCCAGTTTTGATTTTATAGGATAGGTTAACCAAACCTTTGAGGTCATAAGTTAGTGGCTCCCATAAGTTTATTTTGTCTTTGCAAAAGCCCATCTTTTGTAAGAGATACTGAAACCAACTGGTACCTTTCCAGGCATTCTTGGGTTTCCACTTTCCAAATGACTATATAGCCACCGATACTTCCAGCTGCCAAATATTGTCCACATGGAGACCAGGCCACAACATTTAGGGGCTAACATGAAAAAAAGAAAAAGAAAATAAGTCCTTGATATTATAAATTCTGTGGCTTTGGCTAAGATTGTGTTTGATGTACCCATCCCTTGAGCAGAGAGTTAAATATGTTTTAGGGATTTTTTGTTGTTATTAATTTGTTAGTATCATGTTGCAGTGCTGTTTTGGAAGAAGACAGAGATGAAGAGAAGGGATTGAGAAAGTCAAGGCAGCAACTTATATCTGGATAGAAAACCTGTGGCAATGGTAGAGTTGTGTTGGTGCCCACATCCCAGAAATTCATTGTGGCAGTGTATCATAGTGGGTATACACTATGTGTATACATACTTAGTGGGATACACTATGATGAGAGTTTGCCCGCCCAACACAAGTTAGTCACAGGAGTGTGCAGAAGCAAGAAGTAACCAGCTGTGGCAGCCTGGAGTCTTATCTCCTGGAACAAGAAGAAATTAGTTTAGGAATGTTGGACACTAGAGGAGTCTGAAGGCCAAGAAACAGCTGCAGAATTCAAACTGGAAGCCACAGAGTCCATTTTATAGCCTGGACTGCCCACTCCTGGGACTACTAATGGTGGTGAGTTAGGAGCCTCAGCAGCCTGAACAGTGGAGGCCAGCTTGGAAGCCTACCATTTAACCATAGTAAAACATGAGCTGAATTCTCTGGTTTCAGCCATGTCAAAAGGTAAGTTCTATTTGGATCTGTGGACGGATTCAAATCGTGGGCAAGATATTTGCTTTTTTTTTTTTACTATCACCATCCATATGAAAGGTAGAAACTTTGAAATTAGAATTGGATGCCCCTCTAGGGCTGAGTAGGCAAGCAGGGAGTTCTTTTTTCCATTCAATCAGGACAGAGCTTAATAAAGGACTGCCAAGACTGAATAAAAGAGAACAGTTTTTTTGCATTGCTTTTTGGTAAGGATAGGTGTGTTGAAGTAGTTTGCCAGCCTCTGGATGGTCTTTACCAAAAACAAAGTTGGCAGCTGTAAAGATGTGCAAGTGATAATCTGAAGTAAGTGAGGGGGTGGATGTTCTAATGAAGGAAGTTAGCAAGTGCTAGGGGAAGAACTCGAATTCTTAAGTTTTAACAATATTGAGTTTTAGTATAGATGGTGGTATGATTGTGAAATATGGGTGATTGTAAGCAGCAGGGTGTGGGCACTAGCAGGAAATGAAAGCAAGCACAATGCTGGTTGTAACAGGCCAGGACAGATATGCTAATGGGTGCCATGTGGGCTGTTCTAGATGAAAGGAAATAAATACCCTGTTTTCCCCAAAATAAGACATCCGCTGATAATAAGCCCAATTGGGCTTTTGAGCACATGGCAATAAGGCCAAGCGCTTATTTCAGGGTTCAAAAAAAATAAAAATAAAACAGGGTCTTATTTTCGGGGAAACATGGTAATATGGAGTCAATCTCCACTTCTGGCTTAGTGTTACTTGGAACCCTGACATTAATCCTGGTTTCTAATCATTGGATTGTTGGTGACCTTGGGTTTATCCTGCTGTTGGTAAATCTTCAAATCATGTATCATAAGATTGTGCTCATTCACAACCTGCTGATGAGCATGCAGACCTGGCATGTATAACTGAGATCTGTATGATCAAGGGCAGGCATACAAGCTTCTTAGTGATCTGCCCAATTGGGCTTTGGATCTTAGATCTGTAGGTCCCTAATAATCATCTATTTACAAATGTACACAGTCAATGTTAGGAGGAAAGCACACTTCTGTAACAGGCAGAACAACTGTTGCTTTTGCAAGATTTTACACAGCTCATAAAACAAGGAACCTTAACCTCTGATTACTATTGGTCATAGGTCTCTGCTTTTACTCTGACATACATACATACATACATACATACATACATACATACATACATACATATGCCAAATATCAGACTTCCCATATAGCACTAAACTCTTTTGCAAACAGACTGACTCACTAACAATCAATCAGCTTAAGAAAATATGGTTTTCTCTTCCCTGATACCAAGCAAACATTATTTAGAACAAGAGCAGGTTAAAAAGCACCTAAAAGAATACCAACCTGTGTGATAAAATTATCTGATAGATCCAGTTCATGATCCCATGTTTCTCTTCTATATAGTTTGATTGTTTTTTCTACTGGAATGGCTAGTAGCTATTTAGGGAGAAAAAAATGTTAATAAGATGGACCTGATTTTTAAATGCTATTTTAAATAAGTTCTATCCTGGTTTTGTTTACAAGCAAACTTACACAAACCAAAGACATATCTGGGTGAGCTATAATGGGGCAGGTTTTTAGTTTAGTGTGATTTATGAACATAGGCCTTGAGTCCATAGTCCATAGATCCAGTGCCCCATATGGGTTAGGAGAAGTCAGAAAGCCCAAACCTCCAGTTCACGAGAAGGATTTAGTTCAAAATTTTATAAATAAATAAATAGTTAAATATCTTGGTTTCAACTCAAGGAACTGTGGAATACATTTGAATCACATAGAATAGAGTTGGAAGGGACATTGGAGGTCTTCTAGTCCAAACCCCGGCTCAAGCAAGAGACCCTACACCATTTCAGACAAATGGTTGTCCATTTTGAAAGGCTTCAGTGATGGAGCACCCACAACTTCTGAAGGCAAGCTGTTCCATTGATGGATTGCTCTCACTGTTACGAAATTTCTCCTTAGTTTTGCAGGAGCCCCTCAAATATTGGAACAGTGCTATCATATCCCCCCTAGTCCTTCTTTTCATTAGAGTACACATACCCAATTCCTGTAATTCCTGTCATACGCTTTAGCCTCCAGCCCCCAAATAATTTTTCTCTTCTCTGCATTCTTTTTCGGAGTCATATGGATTGTGAAAAGCTTTTCATAAAGTATTGAACCAAATGTCAAGAGGTAATAAATGTCAAGCAATCACAGATGTTACGCTGAGTTAGAATAGGGCAGGATTTTAAAATCCCTTTGTGAGTCCTCAAGGGCAATAAAGTTCTAATAAATGTCCTATTTCAATCAAACAACTGCATGATGTAACATGCCAAGCATCAGCAACTTAATTTATCAAGCCTACTTTAATGAGAATCCTCTAGCCCATTCTAGTTCAACCACCGATATGACTAGAGTTAGCCTAGATGAGAAATGGGATTTTTCACCAAAATCATTAAGACTTCTCTTTCACTCAATCCTCACAATCCACGGCAAGCATGATATGCAGACACTTTTGCTCCTCTGCATGCTCACTTCTTTCCCAGAACTGACTGCTGAAACACTTTTCTGAATGCAGCCTAAATATAATGGGTTTTGCAGAGAAATGCTGCTATTAGCTTTATAGTACCATTCACGAGGTATTCTTTATTAGATAACTCTCATCTCCTCTGATATATTTTTTGCTTCCACTTGCTTTGTCCAGGTGGATATTTCTTGTTCTCCAGTTCTTTATGACTTTTCTGATGCTTTTCAAAAATGAATTGAATTTTTCTTCCAACTCCTCCCTCTACTGCTGCTAGCTTTTCTCTCTTCTCACTAAAACGCTTCTTGCAAGTGAACAAAGTTCTCAGAAAATGGGCAAAAGGAATGATGAGTCATTCAAGAAAGCCTGCAACTTTCAGGATCCTGTGACTTCTTGGCATAAAGAACAGGAAAGGCATCTTTCCTCCCCATAGTTTCTCCCATTATTTTCCTTGATTCTTGAAAAACAGCAAAGAGGAATTGGGGCAATGGGTAACCTGGACTTCCAGTGTCTTTTCACTTTTTTGCTACTTTGCAGATAGCTTTCACAAGCAAGGAAACCAAGAATGAACCTTTGGTGTTGCCATCTACCCACCTACGTAAATCAGCATGTGTGTGCACACATGCATTTACCCCCAGAAGCATCCATATAAAACAGGAGTGACATCCAAATGATGACATGTCTCATCAGGACTGTTTCTTGCAACCTTCATAGCGCATGCCTATGTGCACACATGCATATGCACACACGCACACATACACTAAAACAAAAATAGATAGGGCAACTTATTACCTTTCCTATTTTCGGTTGCCAAGCCAGTCTACATAGGGATTTTGCATTTATCACATCATTACATTTTTGCAGCAGCAGCCAGCTTATCTCACAATTCTGGAAGTAAAATAAGATAATGGTCGTTAACTAGCTTAATATAAACCTTTCTGAAATATAAAATATTTTGCAAGTTGGAAGAAGTAGGTGTCAGCAGCCATACTGATTTTTTTAACATGGAATACTTACACTGCCATTCCTGGAACGTTAGAGGTTTAGGGTCATCCAGACCCAAAACTCCCTAGATAGTTTTAACAAGTTTTATCAATCTAATTCATATGAGACAGCCCTGTTTTTCAGTCAACTGCTTTATTTCCAATGTAAATAAAAATTAATTAATGCTTCTCACCTTATGTTTTTCTTACTAAATCCTGGGGTTTCTTGAATTATTAAGAGTTCCCCACTGACAAGCCACGTAACAACATGCATTTTCCATAAAAAGAGCTAGACTATCACAATTAATTTTCAAGACAAAACATTCCTAAATGTAGTATTTATAACTCACTATATGTTGGCTTGCAAATACTTGACACTATATATGTTAAGGTTTGTGTTCCAAGCCTTATTGAATTCAAAAAGGTTTATTCCAAATTGCTAAAAGAATTATAGTCTGCAAGTTTAGTTTCATACTGACACTCCAAACTTGCATTAGGATTTAAATCAAGATTTAAAATGGGAAACAGAAAATATTATTTACCTGTTCTGAAATTTTCCACACTCTGATAGATCCATCACAGCTAGCCGATGCCTGAGAAAGGAATATTTTTAAAGATAATAGCACCTGGCATTACTTACTGCTTAGTATTTACATTTAAAATGGCAGAATTCAGTATTATGACACTGTATGAAACCACATCTTTGCTGACATACTTTTCCTGAAATATACCACTCTGGAGGAGAATGCTTTTTTAAGCTGAAAGGCAGGATGTAATTTTAATACACAAATTACTATTTATTAATTCGTTCACCTGACTGGGATTTCCTTGCCTGTAGGAACCAGCTGGGTGAAATCTGAAACAGGTATTTAAGAACCTTTATTATCCTATTCTAGAAAAGAAATACAGTAAGTAAATACAATATATTGTAAAAGCTGGTAGTAAAAACTCTAAAAACTGGGTACTTTTAAACCATCATGCAGTCCAACAAATATACCTTTTCACCTATTTATGCTATCTATGTATTTGTGATGAAATATATTTTAAAAAGTGAATCCCCAAGAGGGTGGGGGTGCATTCCAGAGAAGCAAGTGGCAACTCAGTCCTAAAACAGCCGTCCCTAATAGTTCACAGAGTATACTGTAGATCAGGGATCTCCAACCCCTTGGTGGTGGCCCACTACCAGGCCTTGAATCATTCGGAACTGGGCCATGGAAGTGGTGGGCGAGGGTGCCCCCCCCCACACACACACACACATTTGCGCGAGTGGCAGGAACGTGTGTCTGTTGCTCCTGCAAATGGAGCTGCACATGTGTGTTTGCCTGCCACTCGCGCGGAACCATCCCCTCACCGGTCACCCCCTCCCCCATCAGTCTGCCAAGCTAGAAAGGTTGGAAAATTCTGCTTTAGATGCAAATAGCAGTCCTCAGTCTGGCAAGGTTTTGTCTATAGGTGTGAAAAAAATAAAGAAATGCTGCATTGGGGAAATACAACAATGCAAAATCATAGAATTATAGAATATGTTATTAAAAAGCAATGAAAAGAAAGTCTATAGGACATACCAGAAAGGTATCAGCTGGATCCAATGACACACTCAGAACAGGTGCATCATGTCCTCGAAATGTCTTCTGTTGGCTGCTGTCAGTTACATCCACTATTTTCACCAGAAAATCACTAGAGAGATTTAAAAAAAACAAGAGTATTTTTAAATTGAATAAACAGGCACTGAACCACCATTCTGAACAGTATTTTAACTACCTTTTTGGAGTCATTCTTGGGCACACCTATGGACACACACGTACATATACTGTATTTTTCGGAGTATAAGACGCACCGGAGTATAAAACGCACCGGAGTATAAGACGCACCTTAATTTTGGGGAAGGAAAATAAGAAAAAAACTGATTGGCAGGTGGATCGGCCTCCCGGAATACCCCCAATCAGCTGTTCCCAGAGGTGAATTTTAGCAACAGGTTCCTTGATTGTGAGCTCTGTGCCTTGCTTTTTTTTTTTTTTCCTGCCTCTGAAACTTCTGAAACTCTGTTTCAGAAAAAACTTTCTTTTCTGCCTCTGAAAGCCTCCGAAACAACTTCAGAAAAAAAGCCTCTGAAGCTCTGCTTGGGGGCTTCTTTTCTGAAGCTCTGTTTGGGGGCTTCTTTTCTGATGCTTTTTTCAGCCTCTGAAACCTCCGTTTGAGAAGCTGGGCAAAGCTACATTCAGAGTATAAGACGCACCCAGATTTTCACCCTCTTTTTTTGGGGAAAAAGGCGCATCTTATACTCTGAAAAATACGGTACATTTTTCAAATTGTAGAAGTAAAAGAAGAAAGAAAATTGTAGAAGTAAAATCTCTCCAAGTAATAGATTAATTCACATTATTTATTCTAAACTTTTTGGTGTCTGTCTTTGAGTCATTTTTAACTTCTGGTAACTGGCTGACTAGATCCTGCAGATTTCTTGGCAAAGTTTTTGTCAAAGTATGAATATTCATAAACTGGAATAGATCAGACAATGAATAGGCATAGCAACTAAGTCAGCCAATTGAGAGCTGAGACAGATTGGAGCCAGGGCATGTCTTAGTCTGCAGCTTCTGAATCTGTGCAGAGAAACTGAAACCAGCGAGTGTGAACTTATCTGCTCTGCTGAAAGGAAACTAACTGTTCTCTCCTGCCTTGTGTTGTAACTGCTACTACATTGAAGAAGAATCTATATTGGTATTATAAATACTTCATCTGTTATTATGTATATAAAGAAGTTAATGAATCCAGCTGAATCAGTTATCTCTGTGTGCTTCTGGATCTGATTTTTGCAAGAAACTCTGACAGTTTTTCAGATGTGGTTTGCCATTGTCTGTTTTCCAGGGCTGAGAGAAAGTGATGAGCCTAAGGATCACCAAGGTGGCTTCATGCCTAAAGTGGAACCAAAATTCAGTCTCCCGGTTTCTAGCCTTAACCATTACATCAACCTGGTTCTAATTTTAAAATCAAATCATGTTAATTATTGATTAAAATAAACAGTTATTTGAAGAAAATTCTACCACAAGCACACTTTATTAATAACAAATCAATTAAAAAATCTGAACTAATCCTAAAACAATTTCCATAAATAAAACCATACAACCTATTTATAACAGCAAGAACTAAAGGGAATGGCTGTGGCAGTTTAAAACCAACTTTCTGAAACTTATTAATCTCCCATAGCAAATACTATTGTCTTGCTTATGTGAAACACTCAACATCAAAATTCCGTTTTACGTATTTAGATAACTACAAATCACAGTAAGAGTGCAGAAATAATTACTTATGAGGAAGACAGCTTTCCATATCCCACAAAATGGATGACTATTGTAAACTGCTGCTATGTCTCTATAAAATGTTAACAGTCTGATGCAACCTCTCTATCCTAAAGCTTCCAGATATTGTTGGGCTGCAAATTCCATTATTCTGGTCTGCCACTCACTGGCTTCTTGACTTATAAAGTGGAAAATGTAAAAACACCCATCTGGAGGACAGCAGATAGAAGAAGGATGAGTTAAATTCTTGTCTCAGATCAATGAGCAGAACATACAAAGTTGTTTGCACAGAATGCTTATGTCTTAGTTAAAAGAATACTTCTTTCCCAGCAAATTCAGGAAAAATAATCCATAGCTGAAACAGTTTGGGTACTTTTCTTTTCAACTCCCAAATATATTTACCTAGATCCAACAGCTACTTTGCTCCCATCAGCACTGAAAACAACATGGTTTGCATTTGTGGTAAAACGGGTCAAGATACCATCTGGAAGACCTTCTGGGAATGTATGGATTTGGACAGTGTTGTTAGATACTGCAGTAATCAATCTCCCATTCTACAAATAAAGCAGTATTAGGATTATAGACTAGTCCATCCTTCATTGCCTTGAACAGAATAATATTTCATGTAATTTGACAGATACAAAAGGTAAATTCTGAAAAAAAACAACCAGTGATTTCTCTCCAACTGCTTTTTCAATTATTAAAGATACTGATTACACCAAGCAACTGTAGGTGGACTTATTGTACATGTATTGAGATAAAAATCAGAAATCCAACCTCATTTCTGTCTCAGACTATTCATGCAGAGACTGGAGAGATTACTGCCAAGCTAAACCTTGCATTTAACTACTGCCTTAATCTATTATTTTTACCTACAAATGATGCTATTCTTAAGTTTAGACAATTATTTTCTATTCACAGCTCCAAAGCTGAAAACTATAAGACAATATTCAAGGTGCAGAATCAGTAGATGTTATTAAGGCTGATATATTTACTTAAGATTATGCTTTAAAACAAGAGTCAGCCACCACTTTGCATTGCAGATATGTATGATTTGCCCAATCAAAAAAGTGTCAAAAGTCAGATATTTTGCCTATTTTAGAATATTTCAGAAATTTTGGTTGTTTAATTCAATTTCTTGTTTTTAAATATCCTCTTTTAATTGATCTTTTTTTAAAAAAAACATGATGACCTAGATTGATGGTTTACTTTACAAATTATAATGATTCATGTATGTGTATGCAAATATAAAGTTAAGGAAGAAACATGAAAATAGGGTATTCTGAAAATATATAGATGAAGGGCAAGAAAGAACTGACTACATACTCATATTTGAAAGACTAGGAAACTAACTACTGAACAAGATCAATAGTGAACAAAGCTTTAGGAAAAAACTGCAAAACTCTGGTGAAGGAAAAAATAGAAGACTGATTGCATTCATAATATTAAAAGCAATTAGATAAATACATAGCACATTAATCATACATAAACATACAAAAATAACCAGACTTTAAATTTGGCCTTCCAGTCTCCTCTTTGGGACTGAGTCTTCCAAGGGATGTGGGGTTAATACATTTTAATTTGGGGGTCTATTTTAAGGGGGGAAATAGAAGGTTTAGGTTTTGCAGAGGCTTAAAGCTGATGCAACATCTGTTAAATTTTCCTAAATCTAACAGATGGTCAAAACATTCAATCCAGATCAACAGGATAAAAAAGGAAGTGCAGTTTCCACTTGTGATATAAAACTTGGATGTCTTAAAGAAAGCACTAGATTTGCTTTGACATGCCATATTCACCAGGGGGCAGACTTCATCCAATACTGAATAATGTAATGAAATTCTCTTAGGAATTTTGATCTAGGCACCAACAAAAAGCCAAACTTAAAAGTTTAGAAATACATAGTAATTCAGGGAAAAACTGTAATTTGTATACATTTGACTTTTTGCATCTGAGCAAGAAGCTTAATAATTTTTTTAAAATGCACATTTCTATTATCACTTCACAATAAAATGTAGGTGGTAACACAAATAAAGAAATTAAATTCCATTCAATGAATAAATAAATATATCTATTCTATGGAACTGAAGTGTTGTAATTTGCAGAAAAAGTTATCACATTTTGCTACCCCAATCCCCAAAATTAATCATTTGAGGTACAGGTGATCAGAAAAATAGAAAGGGATGGATGAAAAAGGATAATTTATTTCATTTTACAAGAGTTTACAAAAATTTGTGAATGTGATCATAATTCTGTCCTTCTTAGATGAACAGCTTGACTTGTTTTCAAACCCAATTTAATAACATGTTTTTATGAACTCAAGGCCATAATCACATACATATGAGAAATTGAAAATTAACACTAAATATTTACCTACCAAGTTTTGGATGCAATGGTTTTGAATCTGAGACAGGTGATATTTACTGTTTTGATCATTTTGGAAGTATTTCGGTTTCAAAATAACCCTACTGAATTAGAAATGCTATATTCGGAATGCAAAATCCCTCTAAAATAAAGCAACTTTTTACATGAAAAATAGGATTAGTTCACCATTATATACAAGTCTATTCAATGGCTTGGTTCACACTTAATATAAACTTATGTGTTTTGTTTGGATTTTGTTTTGTAATGTTATGTGATTCCAAGTACTGCAGTTTGTACACTGTGGTTTATGTAATTTAGAATGATGTATGAATCCAGCCAATTGTAGTACAGTTCGCTAATCATGTTTTAGCAAACTAAGCATAATAAAGGAATCTAGTTGATGTTCTATCACAAATAACAATTATGCAAATAGTGAAAGAAAACACACTATCATTTATATCAGTTTCAGGAGTACCTTGAGAGCAAACGAGTAGGCTTTTTCGCCTACATTAATGGACTTTGGATCATCATCATCCAGGCTTTCCCAAATTCTTACATCTCCATCACTGCCACAAGTTACAATACAACTAAAGAAACAAAATCAAAATACAGGGATATAGTAACAATATGCATAACTATTTCATACACACACATTCAGATCTCATTAAAATATATTGTAACAAAAGATACATTATCCAACTGTATTTTTTTCTTTAAATAACCTTTAAAGAATAATAAATAATGATACAAGCAAAGATGCTGGTCTCAAGGAATGGCATTTATAGGACTGATGTTTCCTAAATAGAATAGAATAGAATAGAATAGAATAGAATAGAATAGAATAGAATAGAATAGAATAGAATAGAATTTCTTTATTGGCCAAGTGTGGACACACAAGGAATTTGTCTTGGTGCATATACTCTCGGTGTACATAACAGAAAAGATTCATTCATCAAGAATCATAAGGTACAACACTTAATGATAGTCAAAGGGAAACAGTCAATATAAAGTAGTTCCCCAGGTTAATTAATCTCAGATATACATATACATATTAAACTCCTAGTGTGTTTTCTTTACTTTTGCCTTCCTATCTTAAGTGAATCTGATCAGTCTGATTTCTAAACCAGTTTATGACTTACTACAATGTACAAACCCAGCTAATTATATATATGCAAACCCACAATGATTCACTTAAGAATGACAACTGGGAGTACTGGAATCGCATCACTAAGCAGCGTAATCACATGATGCCACACTTTATGACCATATTGCTTAGTGATAGCAATTAGGATCCCAAGTGCCATTGCTAACAAGCTATATACATTGAATTATTTTGGTTATTTATTTTAATTATATTGGGAAATAACTTTGGCATGGCTTACATGGTGCGGTGGAAGGGGTGTTCAAACCTAGTCACTTTGAAAAGAGACTGATAAACTTTTTAATGTGCTGTCATGAATCCAACACTAGTTTCTCTTAATTCCTTTGCTGCTTATTATTCGGTCAGGCACAGATGACGATGAAACATACTTTCCACTCACAAGGACCAGATATATGTTTATATATATATATATATCTGTGCTGAACTGCAATTGAAATGTGCAAATATTTTACTACCTATACTCTGTCTTTCTGCACAGTGTGACTACAGATAATATAACATAAAGATTTTCTATAAAGCAGAAAATTGCATACAAAATAAGCAGATAATAATATAATGGAAATAATCAATGAGATTATAAAAGGTACGGAAGACCTCAACAACTAATTTAAAGAACATTGTGATTAGGTAAAGGAAGCTTTTACAAAAACATTCAGTATTTCATAATTATGAAGGAGTGCCTCATAATTCAACAGTAGTTAGACACAGAGCAACATTTGAGCTTTATCTTGGCTATTCCACAAAGCATAAAATCATTTGTGTAAAAAGAGATGCAAATATTTCATTTTGGACAAGCATTTGGGGACATCTGCCCACCAATAATAGATTTCTATGTTTTGGTTGCCTAATTTCATGCAACTAAGCACCCCAAAAATATTTATATATTTCTGAAGTAAATCACTAGATAAGCAAAGATAAGCTTCAATCACTCACCTTCCAGTATCACTGAAACAGACATCTGTCTGGCCTTCTGTATGTCCATATCTCATTGGTTTTTGTGAGGACATTTTCTTTGCCTATTTAATTATAAAAGGCTTCAGCCTTAATCCATGACAAAAGCAGCATTTTTACATCCTTCAATGAAAAACCTTGAGTCTAGCAGAAATAGAATGCAAATGTTGAAATACAACAACTGCAAAATACGGCCTCTCCTTGTGAAGAAACATACATAGGATCCCTTTTTTTTAACTGATGCTGATCACGCAATCCAGAATTTTATCAATTATACGATCATTAGGGCTGCAATATCAGGATCAGGGACAGGGACAGCAACCCTAAAGGTTATATTTTATTTCAAATTTTCTCAACCAGGTGCCCTTCCAAGTGCGCTGCATGACCTCCCTCAAGCCACGCTGGATTAGGATGATGGGACATGTCGTCCAATACACCAAGAGAGGGAAAGGCTGCCAATGGCTCAGGTAATATAACACGCCTTATTCCCTTCCCCGTTGAGGTCGCCCGAGAAACGGCGGCAGGACCTTCCCCCTCCGGGTCCTGAGGACGTGCGTGGGAATAGCTACCGGGGGTGGGGTGGGTGGGATGCTGGTTCCCCAAAGAGCGACTCACAGCCCCTCACCGGCAAAACTACGCCGTCCCGCCGCCCTCACTAACTCACCCGCCGTCCTTCGAGCTTTCCCGCGCTTCGCTTCCGAGTGACATCATCAGCGCCAGAGGCCGGGCCGTGCTTTTCTTGGCCCTCTCATTGGGCCGTTGCGCTTTCCGTCCCACGCTCGGTCCCGCCTCCACCCCCACCCCGGAAAGCCGGCTGAATCCTGTCTGGGAGACCCGCGGGGGCGGGCTGTGCTGCGCCTGCGCCTTCATAACCGCCTGGAAGGCGGAGAGGGAAAAGCGGCGCTTGTGGGCAGCGCGGCTGAGGGACGGACTGAGGGCGGGAAGGGTGGGGTAGAAGGAGGGCGGTCAAGCCGCTGGGCTTCTTTGCCTCCGCGTCCTTCTTAGCCCCCCCTTCTCCCCCCTCCCCTCTAAATCGTAGGGATTGCTCCGTTCCCTTTGCCGCCCTTCTTTCTCCTTCCCCGTCCTGCAACTCTTCTTCCCCACTATTTAACGCTTCTTTTGGGACACAGATTTTAGGAGGTGGGGGGGGGAAGAAAAAACGTCCCTTTTCCTTTTTACTGTCCCCCCAAACCCTCCCTCTCTCCATATATCGAGACTTTTGGAGCTTTTCCAGATCTTCTCCCCCCACCCCAGCCTTCTCTCCTTTGCAGCTTAATTGCAACCATATGTAACCAGAAATAACCTTCCCATGTATCGCAAAGGGATTTCCTCCTAAAGGAATGGTTTTCGAATTGCAGCTATTGCTTCTCCTTCTTAACTTCCATCCACCTTCAGCCACTTTTTCCTAGCATACTTTGCCTTTCGATTTCCCCCCATTTCTTTATTTTGTCAATCCTCATCCTCCAATCTCCTTTCTTTCCCTCCCTCCCTTCCCTCTCTCTTTCTCTTTCTCTCTCTTTCTCTCTTTGGCACACACACAACACAGAGAAGGTTTAAAGATCCTCCCCTTCAGTTCCGACATCTTCCTTTCTCTCCTCCTTTCTCATCCTCGGACCCCCCTCAGCCCGGATCCTTCCTCCTCCTCCAGCTGTGCAGTTGCTCCGTCATCCTTTGTGTCTGATGGGGAGCACTGGTGCCTGTCAGTGCCACGGTATTTGGACGAGGTTTCTCTTCCTTCCCTGCTTTTTGGCATCCCTTCAAAATGTTTCTTCGGGTGAGCAGCAGGTGAGCATGGGGAAGGAGAGTGGGGGAGATGGAAAGAACTGGCATCTGTTCATTCTGACAAAGTTATCCCTCTCCAGTAAAGATACTCAACTTTTATTAGCGACCAACGATGTTGGTGAAATGTTTCTTTAAATCCTGGGGAGAAAAACTGACTTTTGAGATAGATAGCCGTGGTTGGAGGAAAAGGAGCAAACAGAAAATTAGTTTCAGTGTTAATTTCATAGCCACAGCCATCATTTCAGCAACATAACTTTTAAAAAACAGTTAAAGGAAACAGGTTTTTTTTTCCTTTAAAAAATGAGATTTTATGCTAGAATAAAGTTATTGTTTTAAAAGTTTCTTTTAAAATTCTGGAGGTGCATATTATAAAATGTTCATAAACTGTGGCAAATAGCTACATTGCTGATAGTTTGAAATGCAAGATTTCATGGAAAATATTTTACTGTGTTTAGTTCGGCATTTGCATCATGATGATCGCATCCACCTTCTAAGTTTAACCAAGGAATGGTAGGTCTTAAGGTTAGAAGATATCATCTTTAGAACAAGCACCTGTTTTGTTTTAAAGAGCGTTGAATTGCCTACTTGTAGTTCTAAAAAGTTAGAAATTTATTTCTCTTCATCATCTGACAGTTCTTTCTCAATATGTTTTTAAAGTTACATGGAAATGTCACTTAGACTAATTGAAATAGACGTCTGTGGGACATTTGTTGTCAATATTCCAAAAGCCATTTGTTCATGTTTTCATCCTCAGGCTGCTTCTTTTAGAATAAAAACTAAAAGTTGGAGAAATCATATGGCATGTGAATTCTTGTTCCAGCCCACTTATATTATGAAGTGAGTTTGGCTGTTACTGACTCTTAGCTGACAAAATATATAAATAGTTTTGGATGGCTTATTTGGCCATGTTTACACTACATAGGGAAATATTTTTGGTCTCATGTTGTGCTTTGTTAATCAGACAGATCGTTTTGGGGATACATAGAGAAATTTATTTTTTTAAAAGGGCCTATTTTCTTTCTAGAAAAACTATTATACTATATTTTAACTGGTTTTAATTAGAATATTGTTCTAATCATTTAATAATAAAATATCTAATCAAATATTTTGGTACAATGTCATGTCCTACATGCATTAAAACATGACATTATACCAAAATATCTGAACATAATTAACTCTTGCTTTATTTTAGAAAATATTCTTAATGCACTTTGCATTTTCACTGCCATTTAGTGTATATTTAGAATATCTGGGATTTTAAAAGAATTGTGAGAAATGACTTTTGAGGATCTTAATTCTTTTTGAATGAAACAGAATATTTTTGTAAGTGGAACCATCTAGGAGGCCTGAGAGGAGTTAAAGTAGACAATTTCCTGTCAGCCTTTATGCATTCCACTCTTATTGGAGTTTTTTTTTTTCTTTTCTTTTTTGGACACTGTTCTGTTGTTTGATTTTGCAACTCCTTTAGCTTGACACAACTGTCTCTTCTCTCGTCTCAGTTGCATTGTGGATTTTCAGGACCAAACTTCAAGATAATTTATTGATTTTAGCCCCCACTGGAGCTAAACTGATCCCAACGTTATTGGGAAGTTCTCCTCATAAAAACTTCTGCTACATACTGTAAATGATCTTACCCAGCTCTCATTCATTTAGGAAAAGTTGAGATATGAGACATTCAGAAGGAATTAATTGTGTTCCATATCAACAAGCTGCTTTGGATTTTTCTTCTCTGAAAAATGTATTTGGCAAGTCCAGTTCAATATATTATTCCTTATACCTAACATACACAAATGTTCAAGAAAGATCAGTTGGGCAGCTTTTATTTTACTGAAAAAACATTTGGTAATATAATATGTGTTAATAAATTATGAGGGGGAGTAAACTCTGAAGTGATATAATATCCTCCTTTTCTTATGTAAAGTTCACTGCAGAAAGGCTAACAGTAATATTTTCCAAGTGAATAATAATATCCTTTCATTTTCAGTCAATATATTTGTAAAATGATGCACAAATGCCTTATGTGGTCCGGATAATATGCAAAAAGCCATTATGCGAAAAGCCATTATGCAACTTCTGTTCTAGTCAAAATTTGGTATCATAAAAGAGATGATGTGCACTTGAAAAGAATTAGGACATGGCTTCTAGCAATATTCTGTCTTCCTGATTTGATGTAGGAAAAGATCAGTCAAATATCTTGTGTGTTCTCTCTTCAAGATAAAATCTATATCAAGCTTTAAGTGAAGTGAATGCATCAATTTCCATGCTCTCTTTCAGATAAGATATGACATTATAGTCAGAGGGGCAATCATGTGTCAAGAAACAATGGCTAAAACTCTTCAGGGATTTTCATGCTATGATGACTTTTGTTGTAGCCCAAAATCATATGACTCAAAGGAATTCTTTGCTCTATTGTTTCTGTGAGAGCTAGCTTCACATTTAAATGTTTTTCAAGTGCAGTTACAAATGGAAGACACAAACCTTCTTTTTACTGAGATGACCTGTCTGTATCACCTCTGCTAATTTTCTGTTAAAATAAAGCAGATGCCGTAACTTGACTTACCAAATGGCTCACTCCATTAATACTGCCCTCCGGCTGAAAATATACTTAATAACTAGACTGCCATTTACTTTAATTTGTTTTTTTGACATTTTTATAAAATAAATAATAAATAAATTAGCTGATATGAAGCGATGTGTATTTAGTTTAAATGTCTATATGTTATGAAGCGGAGAGGGTGACACTGATGAGAAGGAGAACAAGAATAAAATATGGACTTCAGTAAATCTATATGAATACAATTTATGTGAATGCTTCTTTTGAATTGGATTTGTGTTTGTTTTTTGTAATTGGCCTTTATGTTGATAAAGTTATAGACCCAATTTGTGTTAATAGTATTTTGTATTTGCATAAGATTTTTAAAACTGTATTGTAGACTTAGGTATTGCTTTAAATCTATCATTAAATTTAGCATGGTGCTTGTTAATATAACATTTAATCAAAAGTCCTTTTGTCTTGCTCAATCACTGACAGAGTGATAATGTATAAACCCTAAAGGGATAAATCAGGGAAGAGGAATATCTCTGGGTGGCAATATTATGATTGGTAAAGACATAAAATGATGAGAATAGATTAATTAAACAGAGGGTAGGAGTAAGAGCTTTGTTCTTTTATCATCTCAATTAGTTTATTAAAAGAAGATTACTAGGGCTGAGAGAGAGTGGAATGTAGAAAGGAAAATTCTCTGTATAATTGGAATCACCAATTTTTTTCTTCCCAGAGTAAGAAAATAAGCTTGTCAATATTTTAGAAAAACAGTGGGTTCAAAAGACACTCTTTTTCTAAAACATCGATAAGTTTATTTCTTACTCTAGGAAAAAAAAAAAAATCTGTGATTTCAATTATGTAAAGAATTTTTAAAATCCTTCTAAAAACCAAAAGAGGTATTCTCAAACTCTGAAATACTGCAGCTCCTTTAAATAATGAATGAATTTGTGTGATTCCCCCCCCCCAAATAAAGCTAATGATTTCATTGTGGTTAGGGCCAGATGAGAAATAAACATACCAGTTACTCTTAATAATTAAATGTTAATATATTAAATAAAACCATGACATAATCTTACAGCTTTTAAAATTTATCAAACTTGTACGTCACTAACATACATTTTACAGACACTCCAAGATCTATAGCTTTACTAGAGAATGGGAAAAGGAGAGGAAGAAGGAAGGGGAAAGAAGAGCAGGAGAGAGGGTAAGAAGGGGAGGAAGAAGAGAGGAGAGTGGAAAAAGGAAAGGAAGTAGGAAAGGAAAGGAGAGGAGGAATGAGGAAAGAAGAAAGAAAGGAGGGGAAAGAAGGAAAGGGAAGGGAAAAAGGAAAGGTGGTAGTAAAACAAAAGAAGGAAATGGTAAAAGAGCGGACCCGAATAATTAATTAATTAAATACCTAATGGGAGTTAAGAAGATGAACGAACAATATATAATGATGGATAAAAGACTGTACATTTAAACATGTTGATGAAAAATAAAAATAAAAAACTTTTTTCAAAAAAAAAATCTATAGCTTTACTACAATATACCTCATGAGCAGAAATGCCTGAAACTTACATATATTTCTAGGAGAAGCCAAACCCAAATTAATGCTTAGATTAATTCTTGCAATTTTCTTGGCAAGATTTTGAAAATGGTTTGCAATTGCCTTCTTAGAGCTGAGAGAGAGTGACTGGCCTAACGCCACCTTCATGGCTTCATGCCTAAGGTGGAAATAGAACTTCCGGTCTCCCAGATTTTATCCTGGTGCCTTAACGGCTACATCTATGTTGTTGTTATCACAAATGCATTATATTTTCATCAAAGATTTGTAAGAAGACATCGGGCACAAATGAAACTGCTCCTATGCTAAATTACACTACTGATCAACATGCAGAACCCATTCAAATTCCTTGGTTCATATGTATTCTACTTGGTGCCCCTGCAGCTTCAAATGTGCTTCAAGGGGTTGGGATGACCCTCAAATGGATTTGAAAAGAACTCAGGACAAGGATACATGTCTAGTTTACTTGACTTTGGGTTTTTATACACTTTTTCTTTACATATATTCCATCTATAGCAGGGGTTCCCAGCCTTTTCTATACCCCGCAACCCTAGAGCACTTCTGATATATTCTCACACCCCTTACAAAAATAAATGATTATATGCATATAATTATGCATATACACTATAATTTTGAAACTTCTAAACCCAAGTTTACATACCCCCTGGAATATCATCTCGCACCCCCAGTTGGGAACCTCTGATCTATAGAGTTTCCATATCTTGCAAACTCTGAGGAATATTCTGATTTTCAGGCAAGAGTGTAGCTTCTTCTGTTGTGGCTTTCTTCCTGTGCATTTAGTAATGTCATAGTAATGTCATAATAAACTTACATTTAAAGATGCTTTTCAAAACTACACTCTTCATAAAGTGGCCTAGCTGATCCAGATGCTATTATGATGCACTTCAAAAATATTGTGTCCCTAAATTCTCTTCTGAAAACAAATACACAAAAAAATAACGCAAAGAAAACCATGCACTATGCATGAATTAGACCTTGAGGGCGTCTTATTTTATGTAATGTCATTTCTTCCCTCTGTGGTTCCTTAAAAGCATTTCCATATGTCAGGGTTTTATAAAATTGCTTTTAGTAAAACAAGTTATTTTTATAATCCTTTTCAGGACATCAAGCCTAGGTGCTTCAAATGCCTTGGGGATACCCTTCTAAAAACCCATTTTAAAAAGCAATACCCGGTCGGTGACACATTTTAATTAGTTTCTGTTTTTAAAATGACCTGAAAGTGTCAGCACAGAATAGCATCTCTTTAACATCCTGCTTGTGTGAACTAGTATTGTAAGAAGCGTTACATGAAGTTTTGACTATGTTTTATTTGTTGACCTACTTTATCTCTCATTTGAGTTTTTGTTTGGGTTTTTGTTTTTGCTGTTGAATGGTTTTCGAGCTTGAATGTGGCATTTGTCCAAAGGCAAGCAAAGAATGTGGGGAAACGGTCTTTTCCCAGGAATGGAAGTTAAATTAATCTATAGTTTGTTTGTCTTAACATGATAATGGAGGAAGCTCTGGAATACTAATTAGATTGGAATTCTATTAGATGTGATTCAAAACATCATCACTCACAGATCCATTTATCTGAAAGCCCTAAAAGATGAGGAGTGACTCCAAGGATCTACTGATGTTTTATTAAGGAATTAAAATAGTGGATATGAATGCTTCAAACGAGAAATCTTAAAGTCTGATTTTTACCATTCTATAGAGATAAGATCTACCATTAGTATGCTGTCCATATAAGCAAAATTTTATTTCCGTTTGGACAGCTTTTCTGCATGTATATTCCCCCATCTATTTAAAAATGGAGCTTCCTGTTTCTAGTTCTTAAATCCTTCAAAACAAAGATGAATACTGATGTTACAGCTGAATGTTCAGTAAGTCTGACATTCGAAGACTTTGTGCATATACAGTATACATATTTCCTAGAGTAATCATTATTGAATGTGAAATGCATAGTACTATACTGCAAGTCTCAATTCATAGATTATTGAGGGAAATTAAAATATTTTATCTTAATCTGAACGCTAATATAATTTGGAGGAAAAAAATCCTGAAATCAAAGGCATAACTTTGGGGAAAACAATATTAAAATGGTGGTCTAAATTGTGTAGTGTTGAACTGCTGCCTGCTTTCTCTGGCACATATATTGTCTTCAGTACTGTTATCACTGTAAGAGATCAATGAAATTGGAGAATAAGCAAATAATGGTGAAGGAAAATTATCTTTAGTACACATTTGAATTTAATTGACCAAGTTCAATCTTATTTGTCCTACTGGTACTTCTCGACTTACAACCATTCGTTGAATGACAGTTCAAAGTTACAACACTGAAAAAAGTGACATGACAGTTTGGCAACGGAAAATTTGGGCTCAACTGTGATCATAAATCAAGGACTACCTGTATTAAACTTTTACTCTATAGTTTTTCCTTTTCTACAGAATCACTCACACGCTGCTAGATTCACACACAACATTGCAGCGACAGTAATTGTTCACTTTGAAGCTGTCCTTCAAAATCTCTCCCAAAATTTCCTTTTCTTTGAAGTAAACTGAAGCTTAGGGTAGGGTAGGCTACCAGATTTTCCTTATGTTGGGCTAGAATATTCCTTGGAAAGAGCTACAACCTGGCTGCAATGTGTATACTTGTAATGTCCTATCACTGTGTAGGAAGCAGGACCGCCTGCTCAGTCTCATATATATTTTGATAAGTGATTAATGATGAACTTAATTGAGCGTAGGTAACTGAGTTCATCTTCAATCCTGTACCATGATGATAAGGGTGGTGAACCATTCTCACTTCTCCACCCTTATTCTATCATCAGACTGTTGTCCAGATATCTGATTTAAACTTACTAATATCCCAGGAATATTAGAATAAGGAGCATTTACTGTCCGGCTGTTTTAAGGAAGTTGTACAATGTTTTGCTGATAAAGTTGCTCAAATTCACCAGAATCTTGATTCCACATCAGTGAGGTTTAAAATGGTGACTGGACAACATCTTATATTACTTGGAATTTATTCTAATTTATAGACTTGATGAAACAAATAAAAGGCTTGCAGCATGAGCTCGGCCACTGTAGATCCATGCCCTTCCTGGCTTTTTCAGATAGCCAGTACAGGAGATTCATAACTCCTGTTTGAATCTCCTTTGGTGGATGAGGTTATCCCAGTTGCCTGTAACAAAACATTTATGTGCCCTCTTCTGAAGGGGGCTCCCCTGGACCCCAAAAACTGGGTGATGATTGTCTAGAAAAAGAAGTTATGGCTCCAATTGTAGACTGCTTGAGAAGAAGAAGCTTATTGGTATCCATTTTAATTGGTTAAGTACATGCCAGGCTAGGTATTGGACTGAGACAACATTAATCACTCTAGTAGAAAAGCTTTGTCACAACCTGGGTGACAGGAATGCATTTGATCCTTTCAGTAACCTTTGGTGTCATTGACAAGCCTGGGTGGTTTGAGGATTGGTGCCACTATTTCACAATGATTTTCCTCCTTCTAAATGAGTAATTACAATCAGTGATAGTGGAGGAGAAAAGTTGGTTCTGTGGGTTTTTGATTCTCTCATTCCTGTTACTTAGCATCTCTGTGAGGCATGTGGTGCGTGGAGAAGTTATCCATCAGTCTGTGGTGAGGTACTATCAGTATGCTTATGATACCCAATGTATATCACTGAGCCAGAAGTGCTGTTGAGGTCTTTGTTAGTGGCTGGAGGCTTTGAGAGGCTGAAAGAAATTGAGGCTGTATCCAAACAAGAAGGACTTACTGTTTGTCCAGAGATCATCTGTTTTCTTATCTACTTCATTGGTTACTCTAGGTAGGCTAGCACTTGCCTTACAAGGGCAGGTCCATCACTTGGTTTTTCTCATAGCCTTCTCATAATCTCTGCACTGTATTCTGCATTCTGATAGCGAGAGCTGTTACTGCTAAGTTACACCAATATTTCAGGCTTTGTTCTAGTTGCCAGTAAGCCTCTGGGTGTAATTCAGAGTGTTGGGTTTAACCCTTAAAGCTCTAAATAGGTTGGCTCCTAGAACACCATCTTCTAGGTAAAATTGATCCATGACATATACTCATTCCATGTCACAATATTGTGGGTCCCCATTCCACACGAAATAAATTCACCAGTGGCCTGGTGATAAGGTTTTTTGATGATGCCCTTCCCCTTTGAAATAGCTGTTCCCTAAACATTAGCTCAGTGACAATTCTGACTTCATTCCAGAAGGTGATCAGATTATTCTGAGCAGTTAAAAGTTCACACTGCATTTTTAATCTTTGTTATGTCATTTTTATTCTTATAAACAGTCTTCAAATTCTACTTGCATAGAAATGTGAGAAATAAATATATTGAATACTTTTTTTCCCCCATTTCCATAGGTATAGCCTCAGAACATATGAAGAGTGCTTTCTGTGAAGAATTCGGGCATCATTAGTTCCGGAATCTTTATGAAGCATTTAACATTAAAGCATGGCAGAAAATAAAGAAAGAAAACCTAAAAATGCAGATGTGAGACCCAAAACCAGCCGGAGTAGGAGTGCAGACAGAAAGGACGGATATGTATGGAGTGGAAAGAAGCTTTCCTGGACAAAAAAGAATGAGAACAGTTCTAATGCCGAAATGGCAAACGCCTCAGGAATATCTACGTTAAGTCTAAGGAACCAGGAGAGAAAACAGAGCTGTTCCTCAGCTGAGATGGAGTTGGAACATGTATGTGGTCACAGATTCCTAAGCCGTTCTTTTAAACAGAAATTGCAAGATGCGATGGGACAATGTTTCCCCATAAAGAGTTGTAGCATTCGGCATTCTTCAGGGCTTTCACCAAAGAGAAAAATACATATCAGTGAGCTTATGCTGGACAAATGCCCTTTTCCACCACGATCTGAACTAGCATTTCGGTGGCACTTAATCAAGCAGCACACTGCCCCTGTAAGACAAAAATCTGAAAGCTGGCTAAGTATGAGTGCATCAAAAGGTGAAAGGAAAGATGAAGAACTGAGAGAGATTGAGAGGGCAGATGAACCAGACTCCGATGTATTGCAGGAAAGTAATGTTATTGACTCCTATCCGTGTGATCCTCAAGAGGAATCCGCCATGGGTAGTAAGCAGCTAAAGAGCAGCAGAGAGGAAAGTGACATGGACTCTGATGATGAAGTAGTGACACTCTGCACTAGCTCCAGGAAGAGAAACAAACCACGGTGGGAAATAGAGGATGACCTGCTGCAGCTGCAGATGCCACTCAGATATCACACCCAGATTGATTATGTTCATTGTCTGGTTCCTGACCTCCTTCAGATCAATAATAACCCATGTTACTGGGGAGTGATGGATAAATACGCTGCAGAAGCACTTTTAGATGGAAAGCCAGAGGGGACTTTTTTATTACGTGATTCTGCCCAGGAGGATTACTTATTTTCCGTTAGTTTCAGGCGTTATAGTCGTTCTCTTCATGCTAGGATTGAACAATGGAATCACAACTTCAGCTTTGATGCTCATGATCCATGCGTCTTCCATTCTCGTGACATTACTGGACTTTTAGAACATTATAAAGATCCAAGCTCTTGTATGTTCTTTGAGCCACTTCTCTCGACTCCCTTACACAGAACTTTCCCTTTTTCCCTTCAACATCTATGCAGGACAGTTATTTGTAACTCTACAACTTACGATGGCATAAATGCCCTTCCTGTTCCTCCATCTGTAAAGCTGTATTTGAAAGAATATCATTATAAATCAAAAGTAAGAGTCCTCAGGATTGATGTACCAGATCTACATGCCTAGAAATACATTCTGGATATTCTTTATAATTATTCTGGGATGTTTTTATTTCTCTCTCTTATTAACAAAATTTTCATGCAAAAATGTCTACAGATCACATTTAACTTTGCCTGAGTCTTATGTTCAAATAGATTTTTACTTCCTGCCCCAATGAACAGGTTTCTGTAAAAACACAAAATTGGTACTAATATTCTATAAAGCTTTGTGGAATTTCAAGGAAGCTATTTTAAAGTTTTCATTCAAGCTTAACTTTTTAGATACGAAGCTAAGTCAAGGTTAAATTTGACTTGCCTTTTATAAACTAATTTAGATGCACTACAGGCATGCTTGAAAAACTGAATATAGTAGTTCTCCCAGAATTGCCAATTTGTAGGGTTTTTTAAAAATTATTCTGTCCTTGTTATAACAGTAAAATTAATAAGATTGTGATGCTCCTACCATTCTGGGTACTTGTTGTTTTAAATTTCATATAGGTTGCTTAAATTTTGAGATTAAATGTCACAACCATATGCTGTTTGTCAAGAGTTTTTGGAGTTTTTATCATTTTTAATAAATGTTGAATATATATGTCTAATTTTCTGGGCATCTATTAAGAATCCTAAAACTGTTGCAGAGCTTCTTAAAAGATTTTGATACGAAGTTAGTATATGTTTTAAAAAGAACTGTGTGTTGAAGCACAAGTAGATGCTGGTTACACAAACTAATAGCCATAAATGTTAAGCGAAATGTATGAAAACAGTCTGATAGGTGTTTATCTACCTACCTCAGATCATACTCCCCTATCCTACACTCTCTGTCGGGGTGCATTGGATCTTTTTCTCAGTCTGCTGACTGTCCTTTGGTGCTATTGGTTTGTTTGTTTGGGGATTTAACTATTACATGGACAATTTCTACGGGCAACTATAGCTAGGGAAGAAATGGTTAACTATCCATGATCCTTTTTACTTAAAACATATTACCTTGGAATATCCAATTCTCCATGCAGCATTTAAAGTGAAGAAAAAGATTTCACAGAGGCCAGTAGAAGTATAGAGAATCTATGCAACCAGCCAATCAACTAACCAATCAATCAGAATAGAGCTGGAAGGGACCTTGGAGGTCTTCTAGTCCAGGGGTTGGCAACCCGTGGCTCTGGAGCCACATGTGGCTCTTTCATCCCTCTGCTGCGGCTCCCTGTTGTTGGTCAGCTCCACAATTGATAGGGCTTTCGGTTAGGACAGGTAAAGGAAAAAGGATGCACTAGGAGGAGACTCTAGTGTGGGGGAACCGGACTTCCGGTCAGCAGAGGAAAAAGGATTCCGTACTAGAGGAGACTCTGTGGTGGGGGAACCGGACTTCCTCTTGGCTCCAGAATTAAATGGGGTCTTCTGATTAGGATCTTTGTGGCTCTTTGAGTGTTTAAGGTTGCCGATCCCTGTTCTAGTCCAACCCGCTGCTCAAGCAGGAGACCCTATACCATTTTGGACAAATGACTCTCTAGTCTTTTCTTATAAACCACCTTCTGTACTTACATACTCAGTATAAGTATATATAAGAATATATACCTATACTGAGAATTTCTTTTTATTTTTTTTATTTTTTATAAACAAACATACATATACAGACGTAGACATTAAAACAAACTATACATAAACTAACTATACAGAGAAGTCAAGTCTTACAGCTTGAACTTTAAAAATAGAGCTACTTCGGTAATTATATATCTATATATCTATGTATATTTATCTTTCATCATGTATCAATGTTTATACAACGATATTTCATTTTATTTCCTTATTTTTGTATCATTGGGTGGTATTCCCTTATTTCGTGTTCTTTTTATCTAACCAGTTGTACCATTTCTGCCAGATTAAATAATACTCTGAAGCTTCTTTTCCCTGTATCTCTTTGGTAAGTTTGTCCATTTCCGCACATTCCATTGTTTTTTGTATTATTTTTTCCTCTGATGGCGTGTCCTCTAATTTCCACATTTGTGCGAAAGTGATTCTGGCTGCGGTCAGGATATGTATTATCAAGTATTGTGTCTCTTTTTTATAGTCCTTTGTCAGTATTCCTAGTAGATATGTTTCGGGTCTGAGGGGCACTTTTTGGGTGGTGATTTCTTCCAGCTGATTTTGAATTGTTTTCCAAAATTTTTTGGCCTTTGGGCATGACCACCACATATGGTAGTAGGTCCCCTTCTGTGTTTTGCACTTCCAACAGTTCTGATTCGCATTAGGGAACATCCTTGCCAGGCGTGCGGGGGGGAGATGCCACCTATAAAACATCTTGTATATATTTTCTTTGTAGGGCACGGACATTGTCAGCTTAGTATTTACCTTCCACATTTTCTCCCAATTTTCTAGGTTAATATTATATCCAAAATTTTTAGCCCAAATCATCATATTTTCCTTCACCACTTCTTCTTCCAATTTGTATTTTAATAGATAATTATATATTTTAGTTATTAATTTATTGTCTGATTGCATTATGATTTTATCTAATTCATTTCTTTCTTTTTGGATTCCAAATTTTTTTATGTCGATTTTATATCTTGATTTTATCTGTAAATACGGCCACCAGTCAATGTCCGTGCCCTGTTGTCTCAGTTCGTCTCTTGTTTTCATTTCTCCCTCTGTGTTCAACAATTCGTCATAGGTTTTCATCTTGTCTATATCCATTGTGTTCGGATAAATTTGGGCCTCCGTAGTTGATAACCATCTTGGGATTTTATCGTAGTGTTTTCTCCTTATTTCGGTCCAAATTTTTGCCAATGCTCCTCTGATATAGTGTCTCCTGAAGTGCTCATGTTGCCTGGGTTTTTCCTCCCATAAGAATGCGTGCCAGCCTTTCGACAGGTCAAATCCTTCTAATGCTAACGTTCATTTATCTTCGAGTGTCATCCAATCTTTGATCCAAGTTAAAGCTGTTGCAGTGTAGTAAGTTTGCCAATCTGGGAGTCCCAGGCCACCCTTTTCTCTAGTGTCCTGTAGGTGCTTCAGTTTAATCCTGGCTCTTTTCCCTTGCCATATATACTTTAAAGTCATTTTATCAAGATCTTTGAAATATGATTTCCCTGGATTTATCGGTATTGTTCTAAATAGGTATAATAATTTCGGTAAAATTGTCATTTTGATTGAAGCAATTTTGCCTAGTAGCGATAGTCTCAATTTACTCCATGCCTCTAAGTCCTTTTGGATTTGTTTGGCCAATTTATTATAATTGTCTTCTTTAAGAGATGATACCTTATTGGTAAGCCAAATTCCTAGGTATTTTATTTTTGTTGCTGTTTGTATTCCTAGCGTCTCCTCCAATTCTTTCTCCTGGGTTTTTGTCAAATTTTTAGTTAGTAGTTTTGTTTTTTGTCTATTAATTTTCAATCCTGCCACTTCACCATATTGTTCTATCTTCCTTAGTAAATTCAATCCTGATTGTTTTGGTCTTTCTAAAATAAATACTACATCGTCCGCGAATGCTTGTAGTTTATACTCCTGGTTTTTTGTTCTTAATCCTTTTATTTCATTGTCATTCCTAATTTCGTTCAACAGTGGTTCCAATGCTAATATATATAGTATAGGAGAGAGAGGACATCCTTGTCTCACCCCCTTACCTATACTGAGAATTTCTATAGACATATATATGCAGATGTGGAGGAGAGGATGGTGCAGTATGAGCTTTATTTTAATGGCAGTTATAGTTACAAAAATTGTACGAAAAGAAAAAAGCAGATTTATAGTTCAATATCAAGTGAGATACTGTGAGACTAGAAAGATTTTCCCAAGGTAATGTACTTTTTTTAAAAGAATAACACTTCCATGACATAGATGTTGTTCGGAGTGAATCTCATGAGTGTCCTTACATTGTTATGCTTCTGAAACTGCTCCCCAAATTTCTGAAAACAAGAAGTGGCAAAATTATTCTTCTAAATCTGTCTCATACCCAAAAAGCTGCCCTTGGAATCTGTGCATCTTTAAAACCAGTTCATGAGCTTTTTTTTTTTTTTTTTTAAGATGCTTGGAAGATGTACAATAAACCCAGGAAGCTGAGCCTGGATCAATGGATGGAGTGCCATAAAAATATTGTTCACACCTAACAACCACATAGATTTTCTCTCATTCTTCTACGATGATCTCTCCCAAGCCTGGTCTTTCAGGTCTTCCAGGTCTTCCAACAGAGCATCTGTTGCCATTGTAACTGAGACCATCCACCTTCCTTTTTTGCAGTTGTGGTTTAGGTAATAGTTCCCCAAACCCCTTTTGATATAGTGTTCAAGAATGAACATTGACTGCAGGTGAAAGAATACCCTTTGTCTTTTAAACTTGGTATACCCATATGTAAATTGCTACCTACTGAATACAGATTTGTGTCCATGTGTCTGGGCCACCGTCTTTTTAATACCTTGCAGCAGTCTGCTTGTTTCCTTTCCTTACCTTATCCCTAAATAAAGCAGCTCTCCTATGCACACTCAGGCACACACAACTTATCTACTTTTCAAATTGTTGCCATTCCTTTCTTATGATGCCACTCCAGTGTTTATCAAGCACATATTTTGGTTACTCCTGTCATGCAGGAGAGTGTTGTTATTGCAGATGATCACAATCACCAAGAATAGAGAGAAGAGTGTCCTTAAAATAAAGATTAGAACTATATTACCCTCCCCTTTCAGACCTCAATCTCTTTGGGGGGGAAAGTACAAATTGAACTAGATATACAATTTATCCGTATTCTCAAGGACAGCACTTTGTCCCCTTGGGATTAAAAGTAATGGTTTTTCCACAAGCTCAAGGCTACAAATATCGGGTTCTATTTTAGCAATAATCTCATTTCATTTAGAAACTGAAATTATTCTTGATTTCTTAACCAGATTCTACTTCTTTTTTGTTTGGGCCCCATATTGCTCTTAGGTCTTGTACTTCCTTAATTATTTGAACAGCGATTCTTCAGACAGTGTTGCAAAGCAATTCTTTGGAAGAATTTGCAAAGCCCTATAAATAGAACTAATGCTTGAAAACGTTATTAATACCAGTATCACCTTTCTGTTCAGGTACACATGAATTACAAATAACAAAATCAAAGGGATGTTATATAAAAACTCTACCAGGATTTATCCTGTGTTATAAAGCGGCTACAGAAAAATAAAAATGTAACATGAATATTTTGAAATATGTATTTACTGATGTTACTCAGATCTATATTTTTTTTCCTTGAATGATGTATCAGTTGAGGCAATATACATATAGCTACATAGACTATGAAATGCATGCAGTATATTCATGGTGAAGACATAATTTAAAGGTCAAAAGGTTTGAATGGGAGACATTGATATGGACAGGTGATAAAACACATCCTTATGAAAATTTACTAGACTTTCAATTTAGGGACCAAGGGTGGGACTTCTGAACACTGACTGGAAGGAAGAAAACCAGCACAATAAATACAGTTCAGGCCACCTCAACCCGTACAGCTTGTCCATAAGGATATTATGGTTGATGGTATCAAAAGCAACCGATAAGTAGAGCAAGGATGGATGTACTACCCACCCCCCCATTGTGCTCTTGCTATATATCATACAACAGGTAACCAATGCAGTTTCCATCAAATAGCCAGGACTGAAACATGATTGAAAGGGGTTCTGATAATTGCTTCATCCAGGACCTGCTGAAGCTGTTGCATACCACCTTTTCAATGAAAATTATCCAGTATGGTTGGGTCTAACTGCTCTTGAGGAATGTGTGTGTGTGAATCAACACCTCTATAAAAAACAGAAAAACAATCCATAAGGAGCAGTTTATCACTGCTATAATCCAGCCACATATCACCCAGGAGGCCTTTGGCAGCCAGGAAAGACATGAATCTAGTAAGCAGGTGGTTGAGCTCATAGTCATAATGGCTCTGTCTGCTTCCTAAGGCCCAACAGGTTCAGACTCATATGCACCTCCCAGAGTGGCTCTATGAGGAAGATGGGTGGTTTCTAAATATGGTATCTAAAAATAAATTAATATGTCTAGGTCTTGGGCTGCAGCTACCAATTATAAAGATCAATCTAAATAGTAGCAAATTAAAAATACTGAATGTGTGAGCAAGGTATGGAATTCACTGTCATGGAATATAATAATGGATACCAGCTTGGAAAGCTTTAAGAAGATGAATAGTTTTTTTTTTTTAATTTGTCAAGTGTGATTGGACACATAAGGAATCTTGGTGCATATGCTCTCAGTATACATAAAAAAAAAAAGATACATTCGTCAAGAATCATAAGGTACAAATTTAATGATAGTCATAAGGTACAAATAAGCTATCAGGAAACAATATCTATAAATTGTAAGGATACAAGCAACAAAGTTACAGTCATACAGTCATAAGAGGAAGGAGATGGGTGGTGGGAATGATAAGATTAATAGAAGTGCAAACCTATAAATAGTTTGACAGTGTTGAGGGAATTATTTGTTTAGCAGAGTGATGGCATTTGGGAAAAAACTGTTCTTGTGTCTAGTTGTTCTGTGTGCAGTGCTCTATAGCGTCGTTTTGAGGGTAGGAGTTGAAACAGTTTATGTCCAGGATGTGAGGGGTCTGTAAATATTTTCACAGTCCTCTTTTTGACTCGTGTAGTATACAGATCCTCAATGGAAGGCAGGTTGGTAGCAATTGTTTTTTTCTGCAGTTCTAATTATCCTCTGAAGTCTGTGTCTATCTTGTTGGGTTGCAGAACCAAACCAGACAGTTCTAGAGGTGCAGATGACAGATTCAATATTAGATATTAGACAGATTCAAGAATAATGCAGCTGGAATGCAGTGCTTAGACAGCAGCATTGCTTGGTTCATCAGGATGAATATAAGATTGAAGAATAGCCACTTATCAAGAAAATGGCAATAGTGTTCTGTCATCAGATTAAAATCAGATTGTTTGGTTAATAGTGAAAGGTAAAGAGATAATCTTCCAACTTGCTATAATATTTTTGTTTGGTTTGCTTTTCCTTTTATGCAGGACATTTTACTGTAATATCTGTTTACACAACAGCAGGTGAGGCCAACCATTTCTCATGTCATACTTTACTATCTCAGCAGACAAACAGTTCATCCAGCTGGCAATTGTGTTGGTAACAATAGTGACTGCCCCTTCTACCCCGTCCATTGTAATGCCTCTGTTGAATAAGGAGGAAGGATTCTCCAAAAAGGAAGACCTCTGTGAGACAAAGGTGATGCCCAAATGCCAAACTGCAGAGAGCACTAAACAGTTTGTTACTAGAACAACAATTTACGTGCCATTGATGTAGGTGCCTATTATCCAAACTTGGCTTGTAGAAAAATCTCTCTCTAAACAAAATATGAAGGCTCAATTTTCAGTTGAAACTTAATATAGATTGACTTTTAGGTCTTGAAGAACTTACAATAAAACAAAAATAAACACAACCCCACCCACCCCAAAAAAAATCACCCAGCAACATCCAAGGCCATCTTTATTATCTACAAAAGCATAAAGCAAATTAGTATAATGCTGAATACTAGTGCTGTCTGTGCTTTAAGCTTGCAAGGTTTGTGAATCTTGTGAATCAGACAGTTTGTTGATTATCAACAGAAATGGTTAGGTGTACATAGTATTTGAGACTCCACCTCTAATATCAAAATTTTCTCTTACTAGGAAATTATGGAAGAATAATATATTTTACTGAAAGATTCTGCAGAACAAATTTTTCTTCTCTACTGTTTCCCCCACTTCTTCCCAAATCATGTCTGAGGGACAAATTTCATGCCTTCCCATCAGGGGTGAAATGCTCCTGGTTTGGACCGGATCGCCTGATCCGGTAGCGATGGAGGCGGGTGGTTCGGAGAACCGGTAGCAAAAATCCCTGCTCCCCCCCCCATGCCCAGCTGAGCCACACAATCATCAGAGGCTTTTTTTTTTCTTTTAAAAGCATTTTTTCTACAACCTCTTTGCCAAAGAGATTGTAGAAAAAATGGTTTTAAAAGTAAAAAAAAAAAAATTGGCCACCATGGTACCTTCAGAGTCTGTTATTTGTAATATGCTTGATGCAGCACAGTTCTTCTTGGGGGACAATAATCCTAATTAAACAAATATAGTGTATGGAATGCAGAGATTATATATCTTATATCAGTGGTGAAATCCAATTTTTTTTACTACTGGTTCTGTGGGTGTGGCTTGGTGGGCATGGCAGGGGAAGGATACTGCAAAATCCCCATTCCCACCCCATTCTGGGGCCAGCCAGAGGTGATATTTGCTGGTTCTCCGAACTACTCAAAATTTCCGCTGCTTGTTCTCCGAACTGCTCAAAATTTCCACCACTGGTTCTCCAGAACCTGTCAGAACCTGCTGGATTTCATCCCCGAATTTGGTGCAGTTGCTTTAAAGTGGTATAACTCTTTAAAAACATTTCCCTTCTTTCCATTGAGGGAAAAAAAATCATTCTTGCAGGATGCACTCATAGCAGATTTCACTGTACAGCTGACATGCTATTAAATAATTGAAAACTGGAAGAGGAAGTCTAGAAAAATGCATCCTGGAATGAAGGGAGAAGAATGAAGAAAACGAAGGAGGTAAAGGAAGCTTTTAGTCTGTCCTTTGGCCAAGTATATTGATGATCTGGTCATCAGGACTCTGCTCTTTCGAGGATATAATGCTAATGGGAAGTGAATGGTTTTTAGTTAAGCTTTCTGGTGTCTTAGGAGCAAAGCCGAACATTATCTCCTAAATAAAGAGAAATAAGTTATTTCCTTAACCGTTTTAAGCAAACTAAATGTGAGGAAGGCTCAGAATATTCATTCTTGTCACCATATATTAGAGAAATGGCTGAGATGCCCCCCGCCTTTTTAACATTTTACTAGAGACAACATTAACCGGCCTCTATTATTTATTCATGAAGTGCAGCCATTAAGATGATAAATCAAATTATCAGCTTCCTGTCTCACTTCAGTTTTAATCATTTTTTATAGCTGGCATAATACAAAGACAGTTTCCTTCCTTTGGAACAGAAAACCTTTGATGATCTATTTATTAGGAATCCACATTTCCTTTCCATTTTGAAGTCTACTTTTGTTATTTCTGCGTCAGTTCCAGCTGTAATAAAAATCCAATCAGGAACCTGAACACTGATTAACTGAAGAAAAATTACCTTTGATATTAATGGTCTTCATAATCTTTAGGTTATATAATTGGATTACGGCAATGTGCTCTACATGGAGATACCCTTGAAGAGTATTTGGAAGCTACAACTGGTACAGAACGCAGCGGTTCAGGCAGTTTTAAAGGCCTCTAGGGTGCCATATGTGACACCATTGTTATGTGAGCTTCACTGGCTGCCAGTTTGCTTCCAGGTCCAATTCAAGATGTTGGTCATTATTTTTAAAGCTCTTTATGGCATGAGTCCAGGTACTTGAGGAACCGTCTCACCCCGATGGGACACCACTCATTCCAGCAGACAAGGTCTACTTTGGATCCCATTGGCCAAACAACTTTGGCTGATAGGGTCTGGAAGAAGAGCCTTTTCTGCTGGGGCCCCTGCCTTACGGAATATTTTCCTGTAGGAGGTCCACCACCATGTTGGCCTTCCAGGAAAGCCTAAAAGCTTGAGTCTGCCACTTGGCTTGGGGCCCTAACAGGGGCCTACTACATTGGGGATGACTGACCGGGAGAAAAGAGCCCTATTCCCATCTCTTAAGTATTCATTATTTCAAGTTAATAACCTTCAAATTATGCCTGGTTGGTTTTTAGCTTTTCTATTCAGCTTTTCTAATTTTAATTGTTTTCTAGTGCTTTTAATGTTTTTATTATATTGTAAGCTGCCCAGAGCCGCCGTATCAGTGAGATGGCCAGCATACAAATTTAATGAATAAATAAATAATACTAATACGCTAACTCCTTTAGTCCATGCAGAAATATGTGCCCGCCAGTGAAGAAATGTAACTTCTGTGATTCTACGTGGAATGGCAACATAAAATTAAAACATGGTACAGAAGCAGGGTTGCAGTGAGCTTTGCTGTTCGTCTTGTTTTTCTCTTTACAAAACATTTCAGCAACACTTAAACAGCTGCTTGTAGTGCACACAAATTTCTTTCCAGGCATAATTTGAAAGCTAATTTCTTGAAGTAATGAATAATTACTTGGTTTGGTTCATTGAAGGAACATTTTTCCTGGAGTGATAGGATCTTTCCCAAGCTCTGGGGATTTATCACCTGGGAATTTTCTTCTGCTCATCCAAAGAACAGGTTTTGTAGAACATGATACATTTCAGATGAAATGGCCTCACCAGCTAAGTTCTCTAGATCAGCGATTCCCAACCTTTCCAACTTGGCAGCCTGACCCGGAGCAGGGAGGCGGGGCGTGTGAATGGCAGGCTCACGGGTGGTGCACAGCTCTTTTGGTGTGAGCAAGAGGTGCTTGTGCCCTTCACTCACGGGAATGGAGCTTCGTGTGTGAGTAGAGGGCGCTTGCGCTCACACATGAAGGTCTACTTGAATGAACGGTGGGTATTTGTGCTCGCGCATGAAGCTTCACATGTGCAAGCGGAGAGCACTTGTGCATGAACCTCCATTCATTTGAATGGAGCTTCACACGAGAGCACAAGCGTCCTCCACTCAAGCACCCTTCATTCACACGAGCTTGTCTGCGTGAGTAGAGATTCACACTTGCGTGTGCTTACTCATTACTTGCCCGGCCCAGTTTGAAACAGGCCGCTGCCCGATAGTGGGCTGCAGCCAAGGGGTTGGGGACCCCTGCTCTAGATCCAACTTTGATATACTGAATTTCTGGCAGACCTAGTGATGTTTTTGTAATTTGCTTATGCTTTATCGTCTTTGCATAGTTGGCTTATAAGTTATTCTTACAATTCCATTTGATGTTGCTTCTCTGTTATATTTATTATTTTCCCAACTTTTATTGTATTTGTTATTTAGCCTATATGCTTCCTTGGGAACATTTTGCTCCAAGAGATTTATGAACTGAGTATTTTTAAAATGATAAATGTTGAGCTTAAAGATTAATATACCTTTGGCTCCACTTTTATTTTTAATCTTTGTCTCTTTCTTTGTTAAAGACCTCAGAGCCATAATATGTGGGTCATTCTGAATGTGTGTAAGAAAGAGAGCTTCCAAGCAGTCTGCTGAATTGTGAGCATTTTGGGACAGATAAAAGTGCACAGCTTAACTACAGAATTAGGTATCATAAAATGTGAAGACAGCTACCAGCTCAGATGGCCTTAAAAAGGGATTAAAGAAAAGGAAGAGTATCGGTAACTAAATTCCGAAGGCTACCAGAGCAAAGCTGCAGGTGTCCACTAGACTAGATTGCAGCAATGAAATACAGAAAAATCTAATTCCTTGTGATTGTCATGTGGTCATCCAAAGTTTTGCAACACAGATCTGGTAACCCTCTACCTGTATCTACATTACAGAAGCAATATAATTTGCCGGAGGGTGTAGAAAAGGAGCAAAAGTCTTCTTTTCACTTCCTTTCTGGGATTCCCATGTTGACTGATTTCAGAGGTGGTATTCAGCAGGTTCTGACCAGTTCTGGAGAACCGGTAGCGGAAATTTTGTGTGGTTCAGAGAACCGGTAAATACCACCTCTGACTGGCCCCGCCCCCATCTATTCTCTGCCTCCTGAGTCCCAGCTGATCGGGAGGAAATGGGGATTTTGGAGTAACCTTCCCCTAGAGTGGGGAGGGAATGGAGATTTTACAGTATCCTTCCCCTGCCACACCCACCAAACCATGCCCAGCAAGCAATGCCCACAGAACTGGTAGTAAAAATTTCTGAATCCCGCCACTGACTGATTTGCACACTGGGAGAAGAGTATGCAGGACTAAGATGGGCTTCGAGGTTCCTTATACAGTGTCACCCATGATTCTTTGAGAGAAGAATTAGCCACCAAAACCAGGCCATCATAGCTTCACAATTTCCACCAAAAAAACCACTTCCTCACAATTGTTTTTGTACCAAGAGGAACAACCTAAACTGTAGAATTTACTGCACAAAGCCCAGGAAATTTGTGATAGGGTAGCTATGTGAGGGTACGGAGGAGATCAACTCTCTTGTTTTGTACATATAAGATATCTAGATCAACAGACCTGACAATCCAATGCGCCATCACCTGACTTGACAATAACAACCTTTGAGGTTTGCTTTTGAAGAAAATAACATTGCTTGAGGCTCTGAGCTTGTTTTGAAACAGCAGCAGGGTCTGGCCTCTCCCTCTTCTGAGAGGTAAACAAGCTGACCAAGGAAGAGACAAAGCTTTCTCTTATATTACCCAAAGCTGTCACGTATTTTGAAGCATATCATGACATTTCGGCAGATCCAGGAACTAGACATGTGTCCCAAGGGGATATGAGTGACCCATCCCACATTTAGAGAGCCAAATCATGTAGAAAGATATTGTTGGCAGTTGTACAGTATGTTGTTTCTCATTCTCCTGATGTGAAAAAAACACAATTTATTCTACCATTCTTCTCTACAGCTTAAACAACAATAGGATCTTCAACTATGCTCTAAATCAATGTTTCTCAAGCTCAGAAACTTTTAAGATATTACTAGACTGGCAAGAAAATCATTTCTTGTTTTGTCGGCAATATGTTCCCATGGAAATGAAATACATGGACAGATTTCTCTCCATACCTTTTTCATAATACCTACAATAGTTTGAAACGCTAGCGGTACAGGTAGTCCTCCACTTACGACTGGTCACTTAGCAACCATTCAAAATTACTACAGATCCAAAGGTACTTATGACCTGATTCCGAAGTTTTGACAGCCAGTCCCACTCCCCTGCAGTCACATGACTGCATTTCAGGTGCTCAGCAACCAGCTTGCATTTATGGCCATTTTCATTATCCTCTGGTCACTTAATTGTGATTTATGATATTTTTGCTGAAAAACGGCATTTACTTTGGATTTTCAGCAAAAATACCCCATAGCAAACAATGGGTTTCCCGATGTTTGCTTAACAACTACCACAAAAAGGGTTCTAAAACTGGATTGGTTACGTGATGACCTGCTTTAGAACTGTCACAATTTACAACTGAAATGGGCAAGCTGGGTAGGGCTGAGGATTTTGCGCAATACCTGCATGACAAAATCGCTCAGATTTGGGAAGGCTTGGACTCCGACTGGGTAGGTTCAGATGGGGTGACAAAGGTGGGTCTTGAGAGTGTTATCTGGGAGGAGTTTGACCTTGTGACTCCCGAGGACGTGGACAGGATTCTGGGTAGGCTTAGCGCTGCCACATGTTTATTGGACCCGTGTCCCTCCTGATTGGTGCTGGGCTCCCAGGTGGTCACACGAGGCTGGCTCCAGGTGATTATTAACGCTTCTCTGAGTGAGGGTTTCTTCCCTTCCGCCCTGAAAGAGGCGGTGGTGAGGCCCCTCCTCAAGAAGCCTTCCCTAGACCCGGCTGTATTAGCGAACTATCGTCCAGTCTCCAACCTTCACTTTGTGGCGAAGGTTGTGGAGACTGTGGTGGTGCGACAACTTCCCCAGTACCTAGATGAAGCTATCTATCTAGATCCATACCAGTCGGGCTTCAGGCCGGGAGACAGCACGGAAACGGCATTGGTCGCATTGGTTGATGATCTCTAGAGGGCTCGGGACAGGGGTTGTTCCTCTGTCCTGGTCCTATTAGACCTCTCAGCGGCTTTTGATACCATCGACCATGGTATCATGCTGCGCCGGTTGGAGGGGTTAGGAATGGGGGGCACCGTGTTGCGGTGGTTCTCCTCCTTCCTCTCCGACCGTACACAGTCTGTGCTGGCAGGGGGACAGAGGTCGACCTCGAGGTGCCTTGTTTGTGGGGTGCCGCAAGGGTCGGTCCTCTTGCCCCTCCTGCTCAACATTTATGTGAAGCCACTGGGTGAGATCATCCATGGTTTTGGGGTGAAGTTCCACCAGTACGCTGATGATACTCAACTGTACATTTCCACCCCGGACCACCCCAATGATGCCCTTGACATGATGTCCCAGTGCCTGGAGACCGTGTGGATCTGGATGGGGAGAAACAAGCTCAGACTCAACCCCTCCAAGACTGAGTGGCTGTGGTTTCCGGCGTCCCGGTATAGCCAGCTGGTTCCATCGCTGACTATTGGGGGTGAGATCTTGGCTCCCTCAGAGAAGCTCGCAACTTGGGTGTCCTCCTGGATGCATGGCTGTCTTTAGAAGATCATATGACGGCGGTGGCCAGGGGGGCTTTTTATCAGGTTCGCCTGATTTACCAGTTGTGTCCCTTTCTGGACCGGGACGCCTTGCGCATGGTCACTCATGCCCTCATCACTTCCCGTCTGGACTACTGTAATGCTCTCTACATGGGGCTCCCCTTGAAGAGCATTCAGAGGCTCCAGCTGGTCCAGAATGCGGCCGCGCGGGTGATTATGGGAGTGACATGGCGCACCCATGTAACACCTCTCCTGGGCGAGCTCCACTGGCTCCCGGTGGTCTTTCGGGTGCGATTCAAGGTGATGGTTACCATCTTTAAAGCACTCCATGGCTTAGGACCTGGGTACTTACGAGATCGCCTTCTGCCACCGATAGCCTCCCACCGGCCAATACGCTCCCACAGAGAGGGATTCCTCAGGGTGCCGTCAGCCGAACAATGTCGACTGGCGACCCCCAGGAGAGCCTTCTCTGTGGGGGCACCTGCCCTCTGGAATGAATTGCCTCCAGAGATACGTATGATCCCTGACCTACGTACCTTTCGCCGTGCCCTTAAGACTTTACTGTTCCAACAGGCTGGGCTGGCTTAAATAACAAATTTTAATGGGTGTTTTAGTTTTTTAGTTTTTAAGATAAGGGCCAAATTATTTAATATGTTTTAAACTGTTTTTAAATTTTATGGAGACATGTTGTTTTATTGTGGCTGTGCACCGCCCTGAGTCCCTCGGGAGAAGGGCGGTATAAAAATTTAAATAATAAATAAATGAATAAATAATTAAATAAAAGCTCCAATACGGTCATCAATTGAGGACTACCTGGTTTTACAGTACTGCTATAGGAAGATTTGACAGCACTAAACTAGGAGACCTTATGCTGTGTTGCTGCTTTCCTTCCTTCTGGGTGGAGATATTGAGGGTGGAATATTCTACATGTTAAGTGCCTGATTTGTCATTCAGCCATGACTCGCTCTGGCTTTCTATTTTGTTTTTATTTTTTTAAAAGACACAATATTAGTAAAGCTAGAAGTTAAGGATTTAAACTTCTGCCAACCTAGCAATTCGAAAGCATGTAAAAATGCAAGTAGAAAAATAGGGACCACCTTTGGTGGGAAGGGAACAGCGTTCCGGGCGCCTTTGGCATTTAGTCATGCCGGCCACATGACCACGGAGACATCTTCGGATAGCGCTGCTCTTTGGCTTTGAAACGGAGATGAGCACTGCCCCCTAGAGTCAGGAACAACTAGCACATATGTGCGAGGGGAACCTTTACCTTTTACCTAAGGATTTAAAAGACAGCAAACATTCTATATCTCACAGTGATTTCCGTAATAGTAGAATAATGATAATTACTACTGTTACTATTAGAATTTCATTTGGAGAAATTTATTTTTGACTTCACATGATGAATATAATTTTATGTTTCTAAAATAATTTAAGCCCCAAATTATACTGTTTTATTAGTTTATCAAAATAAATTGAGGATTACCTGTATCCTGAATGTTGAATTTCATTATTTCTGATCAGTCATCAAATTATGAGCCACGGTGGCGCAGTGGTTAGAGTGCAGTACTGTAGGCTACTTCTGCTGACTGCCAGCTGACTGCAATTTGGCCATTCAGATCTCATCAGGCTCAAGGTTGATTCAGCTTTCCATCCTTCTGAGGTGGTAAAATGAAGACCCAGATTGTTGGGGGCAATGTGCTGAATCTGTAAATCGCTTAGAGAGGGCTGTAAAGCACTGTAAAGTGGTATATAAGTCTAAGTGCTATTGCTATTGCTATTGCTATTGCTATTGCTATTGCAATTGCTATTGCTATACATCAGCCAGCCACAGAGGGAGAGCTGTCATTGATTATATACTCATATTGTTCTCATTGATACCGTTAGTACAGTGTTCTCATATTGTAAATCAACCAGACAAAGATCACTTATTACTTGGTTTGGACCTTATCTGGAAATAATGTAGCACAGGACAATCACAATACAGATAGTCCTTGATTTACAACAGTTCATTTAGTGACCATTTGAAGTTACAATGGCATTGAAAAAAGTAACTTACGACCATTTTTCACATTTATGACCGTTGCAGCATACCCATGGTCACGTGATTTACATTTGGATCAGAGGTGGGTTTCAGCAGGTTCTGACCAGTTCTGGAGAACCAGTAGTGGAAATTTTGAGTAGTTCGGAGAACCGGTAGTAAAAATTCTGACTGGCCCCACCCCCATCTATTCACTGTCTCCTAAATCCCAGTCGATCAAGAAGGAATGGAGACTTTACAGTATCCTTCCCCTGGAGTGGGGTGGGAATGGAGATTTTGCAGTATCCTTCCCCTGGAGTGGGATGGGAATGGAGATTTTGCAGTATCCTTCCCCTGGAGTGGGATGGGAATGGAGATTTTACAGTATCTTTCCCCTGCCACGCCAACCAAGCCACGCCCACCAAGCCACACCCACAGAACTGGTAGTAAAAAAAATGATTTGGATTTGGATGATCCACTGATCTGGATGCTTGACAACTGGTTCATATCTATGACGTTTGCAGTGTCCTGGGGTCATGTGATCATCTTTTGCAACCTTCTGCAAAGTCAACGGGGAGGCCAGATTCATTTAACAACCATAGTGGCAAGAAAAGTCGTAAAATGGGGAAAACTCACTTAACAAATTTCTCACCTAGCAACATAAATTCTGGCCTCGATTGTGGTCGTACGTCGAGGGCTTCTACCTATATAGAAGCCACCGTTGTATAAATTTGGGCTGCTATCAATACTCCAGCCTATATTTTTATACATGGGCATAATTATTAAAAATGACCATGTTCTGCAGTCATCTTTCAAAAGAAACGAAACCTGGATAATAATAATAATAATAATAATAATAATAATAATAATAATAATAATAATAATAATAATAATAATAATAATTTTATTTCTATACCGCCCTTCTCCTGAAGGACTCAGGGCGGTGTACAGCCTATTTAAAAACACAGACAAAACAACAATATAAAATTTAAAGTAATTAAATAAAGTGGCTCAGATTTAAAACCCCAATAAATTTAAATACCCCAATTTAAAATTATTGTGTTGATAGCCCGGCCTGGCGGAACAACAGGGTCTTCAGTGCGCAGCGAAACACCCGGAGGTCGGAGATCTTACGAATTTCCGGGGGCAGTTCGTTCCACAGGGCTGGGGCTCCCACAGAGAAGGCTCTCCCCCTGGGCGTCGCCATCCAACATAACTTGGCTGATGGCACCCTGAGGAGACCCTCTCTGTGGGAACGGACTGGTCGGTGGGAGGCTATTGGTGGCAGAAGACAGTCTTGGAGGTACCCGGTCCTATGCCATGGAGCAATTACTCCATGGATAAATCACAGACCAATCAAATGTGTCTTGCTTTCAGAACTGAGGGCATTCCGTGAGTTTATTAGCTTTCATTTGGAAATCGTTTGCAAACAAATGAATTTCCAAAGACATAAAATTCCACCTCCCTACCCCAACCGGCTAGCAAGGGAAAAAATGTTGATAAAGCAGCCATACTGTGCCTTGTCAGAGACAGGCAGCCTACAAGTCTCAGAAATTAATGAATATATTGATATTTAGGAACACAATCCTCTTGCATTAGCTCCATGCTGCTGTTACTGCTGTTATCTATGAAGCCCCATTGATTTTTTTTTCACTCGCCTGCAGCTTGTTGGATCAACTTGTCAGGGTTTCAATATCATTGGGAAAAAAAACAATCTTTCCCCCTCACAACATGCTTGCTCTCCTGCTCCTTGCCTCTCCTTCAACAAAATAATGAACTATTTAATGCCCAAGAGACCATTTCAAATTATCTAGCACAATGAGGGGTCCGCCCGCGGACTGACTGACAGTTGTACCCTTGTTTGATCTTCTGCTAAATGTGATACTGTGATCGACTGACAGCTTGGCTTCCAGAAATGTCTTTTATGCCATTTTCTCTTTGCAGGGAATTTGTTTAACAGCACACCAAAACATGGCATAACAATTATTAACCTACCAGCTAAGCCAATTGCTGCTTCTTATTTAGAAACAAAAGTGGATGAGGCTATTTCCAGCAGCACTAAAAAATTTTAATACAACTTACAACCGTTCATTTAATGATTGTTCAAAGTTACAATGACACTGAAAAAGTGTTGTTGTAACTTAGGTGACTTTTTAGGGACCGTTTTCCCCCTTACAACTGTTGCAGCATCCCCGTGATAGCATGATCAAAATTCAGTAGATGCTTGGCTACTGACTCATATTTATGATGGTTATAGCAGTGGTGAAATCCAATTTTTTTTTACTACCGGTTCTGTGGGCGTGGCTTGGTGGGCATGGCAGGGGAAGGATAGTGCAAAATCTCCATTCCCACCCCACTCTGGGGCCAGCCAGAGGTGGTATTTGCCGGTTCTACAAACTACTCAAAATTTCCGCTACCGGTTCTACAGAACTGTCAGAACCTGCTGGATTTCACCCCTGGGTTATAGCATCCCGGGGTCATTTGATCCCTTTTTGCGACCTTCTGCCAAGCAAAGTCAATGGGGAAGCCAAGTTCATTTAACAATCGTGTTACTAACTTAATTGCAGTGATTTACTTAACAACTGTGGCAAGAAAGGTCATAAAATGGGGCAAAATTCATCAAACACCTGTCTCGCTTAACAACAGAAATTGTGGGTTCAATTGTGGTTGCAAGTCAAGGACTATCTGTATAGTATAGTTTCTCAGATATGCTGGAAAAATCCATGAAAATTTGTAGTGGGTTGGAGGGGGTGGGGGATTTAGTAATATTTTACCTGGACTTTCTTTCCTGTTTTCCCTGTGTCTGTGTACACATTCTCTCAAAGACAACATCTCCCTTTTCTGGATAAGTAACTTATTTGGGGTGCTTGTTTCTGTGATGAATGCAGTTTCACTGTGATGAATGGAGTACAGCGTTAACCTTTGGTCTTTCTATAGTGTCTATTTATTTATTATACACTTAATCTTCCCTCCCTCAAAGGACAACATTCAATCTTCATGTCACCTTGTAAAATACAGTCCCCACCCTTTGTGTAGATTCAGCTGGCAGAAAGTCTGCCCCAAGCTATACTTCTAAGTCAGCTCTCTTAAACCTGTGCTTTTTATTCTTGTTGGAATACAGCTTCCATCTGCTGACAATGGACAGGAGAAACCAACTGGGATTATGGCTTTTTGGAATTCAGCATCATAAAGAGCACCCTTAGACTATTGGATTGAACTGGGGACAGCGAAGTTTAAATCTCTACTCAGACATAAAACTCAGTGAATGATTTTGTGTTATTTAAGATAAAGCCTCTTTCTTTATGAAACTGTACACAAACTGCAGAGCCAGTTTGGTGTAGGGGTTAAGGTACCAGGTTAGAAAGCAGGAGACGGTGAGTTCTAGTCCCACTTTAGGCATGAAAGCCGGCTGAATGATTTGGGGCCCATCAGGAGATTGTGAGTTCTAGTCCTGCCTTAAGCATGAAAGGCACATGGGTGATTTTGGGTCAGTCTCTCTCTCAGCCCAAGTCACCTCACAGGTTTGTTGTTGTGAGGAAAATAGGAGAAGGAGTATTACATATCCCATATTGCTTTTTCAAGAGGCATCTGGACTTTCTTTTTTTTTTCCTTTGAAGACTTTTCGCTTCTCATCCAATAAGCTTCTTGAAGCAATGTCTTCAAGGAAAAACAAAGAAAATCCAGTTAACTCTTGAAAGAGCTTCTTTGGGACAACCAAGACCTGGATGTTTGAGAATCTCCATAGACGTGAGTATTGTATGTGTTCGCTGCCTTGAGTTATTCATAAAAATAATAAAGGCAGGATATAACTAAATAGATAAATAAAGATCCTCTGAGAAGACTGCACACATTGCCATGAGGTTATCTGATAGCAACCAAGATCAAGCTTTCTCTGTTGCCACTTCAACTGTCTGGAATGTATTCCCAGCAGAGATCGGAGACTGGCGTCTTTATTAATTTATTCAAAAGTCCATAAATTACCTATCTTTGTACAAGCTTTTAACTTCCGTTTTAACTGTTAATTTTAATTATTAATTTCACTGCCATATTAACTGTTTTATTGTTTCAGTTTAGAAAAAAAAAATCATAATTTGCTAAAAGACTTTAATGGTTGACATCATTCTAATTTAAATAACTTTTTTTTTCCTAGCCCTTCATAGGATTTTGCAAAAGTAAAAGAGAGAGACAACTATGTATATATATCACTGTAAAAGTTTGGGAAAAAGTGGACAAAATATAATAAATAACAACATATGTGATTTCAATATACATGCTATCTAGAGAATTCCAGTTATTTTATTGTCCCGGGGTTTATGGTAGGGCCTGATATATCTCATTTTTTTAATCTTCTTTTATGTTACAAAATGCACATATGAACAGAACATCAGCCATCAACTTTTCTCTCACATCTTTTTCCTTTCTCCTTTGCTTTCTATTATATCTGATGGAGAATGCCTGAGACCGCAAAACTTCCACACTGGTTTGTAATCTTGAGTTGGCCTAATATAAAATGGCTTTGCTATGGATTTTGAAGCATCGAGTGGCTGAACCTTAAGCTTAAGTCGGTGTTCAGCAGAAGAATGAGGCTTGCATTCATCATAAAAAGAGTGCAGTGACAGAGAAGGATAATGATGGGACTGAATATAACAATGCAGCTGTCTCCTTTAGAGACTTGAGGAAACGATTGATGGCTTCAACCATACATTTGATTTCCTCAGATGTTGCCCAAGGCCACAGGAGCATTTCCAGTTTTCTTCTTTTATTCAACGAGCGGGAAAGCTTCTTTTCCGGGCACTGCCTGATTCTAAAGCAGGGCAGGGGGCCAGTTCCATCCCTCCCCCCTTCCCCTTTAGCTAGCTAGCAGGCACTTGAGTGAGCTAATTTGGACCAACTGCCTACTCTTAAAAACACTCCAGTCTCTTGTGATACTTGTAGCAGGGCTCATGTGCAGGAAGCCGGTAAACTCCTTCTTTCAATTTATCACTGAAATGTCCATCAAACTTCCCAAGGGACACTGGCTGCTATTTTGCAAAGACTCTTTTCCAACTTCTCTTCACAGATGGGAAGAGGAACTGGTAGGCATTACATTAATAGCCCCGAGAATTGGAAGAATTAGAGGACTAATGAATCCGTTATCTTTATCAGAAGCAACCTGAAGAACAGGCGGGAAAATGGTGGGGGTGGAGATTTCAGCTATTTATATTATGCTATCAAAAGTGATAAGAATGAAAACAGTTCAATGGGGGAAAAAATTAGCAGTCTTCATTAGCAGTGCTCCCAGAATTCCCCAGCCAGAAACACTTCATTAGGAATAAAATAGAGAGATTATGAAATGTACGCACAATATAATTAGGGACACTGCTTGCAATTTAGCATTTAGCTGACCTTGAATATCATGGAAATTACTGTAAAGAGAATCCCCCCCACACACACATACACACATACGATAGTACTTGGTTGAGATACCTTGGAAATTCTAGAATTGCTGACTAGAGTAGGACGTCAACAGTGGTGGGTTGCTTCCGGTTCGGTCCAGTTCTATAGAACCGGTAGTAAAACCGGCGGGAGGCTCTGCCCATCCGCCATGATGTCATGGGGATCTGCGCATGCGCAGAAGCTTCTGCACATGCGCAGAAGTGCGCATGCATGGTCCTGTTGCAAACCAGTAGTAAAGGTAAGTAGAACCCACCCCTGGACGTAAAGAAAGTATTTCAGAAATAAGCAGTGCGAAACCACTTCCATAATGCACCAAAAAGTGCATGAATGGACCAGAGCCTCCCACTAGTACCGCCTTCTAGAAAATTATCAATTAACACTTCAATTTTTCATGGAGGCAGGATGACAGAAGAATATTTTTGCAATTAGTAGCTAATGACCAGTAAGGATGATCCTCAGTCTCACTAGTGATGAAATAGAGGAGCTAATAGAATGAGTCAGAAAAAAAACCTCTCCCCTTCAGTGAATAATTGATCACAATCCCACAACACATGACTGATAGTTTCCACAATGCCACAATCAAGGTGTGGAGTATCTGTCTTCCCAATAATAAACAACTTGTCCCTTGCCCAGACAACACCCTCAGGAGGGAAACTTGGCAAGCTCTACTAAGAGCATCAAAACACCAAAAGTCACTAAGCTTCTGACAGTAAACTCCTGACCAGAAACATTAACCTCGAATTCTTAGAGTCAGACAAATCTTTGCTGCCCTCCAATGGAGTGATAACCACCAATTTATCTCGGTGTTTTATTCTCAGCTACTATATTTTTTAATATTTATTTATTCATTTATTTATTTATTCAATTTATATACCGCCCTTCTCCTAGTGGACTCAGGGCGGTGCACAGCCAAAACTAAAATACATAACAATACAAAATTTAAAATTAATTAAAAGAATTATATACTTTGGCCCGAATTAAAACAGTGCGAATTAAAACCCATTAACAAATTAAAACTAAACAATTAATAACCATTAAAAACTAAAAAGGGGGGGCGGGGTTCACGCCAGCCCTGCTTGCTGGAAAAGAAGAGTTTTCAGGGCTCGGCGAAAGACCCGAAGATCCGATATCCTTCTTATCTCCGGGGGCAAATCGTTCCAGAGGGCGGGGGCTGCCACAGAGAAGGCCCTCCCCCTGGGGGTCACCAGCCGACATTGCCTGGCCGACGGCACCCTGAGGAGTCCCTCTCTGTGGGCATTCATTAAAATGTCTTTTTTATTTTTTTTACATTTTAGTCACCATCCGTAGTCACTTGGTGAAATGGGTGACCATTCAAAATAAATAAATTTAAATAGTTTAAAAAGGTACTAGAGAAATTCCTAAAGCAGCATGCTTCAAATCCCCCATGCTAAACAGAAATAATGAAAGATGCTATTGGTCTCTTGCTAACCGTGTTGGTTGGCAATTGAGTGCCCAGTAAGGCTCAATTAGATGCCTCTGACCAGATCATGCAAGATTTGGATGTTCACCTAAAGCAGGGGTGTCAAATTCACATCGTCACGTGATGTATTGCAACTTTTTCCCCTTCGCTAAAACAGGAGTGGGTGTGGCCAGCGCATGAGGCATGCGGCCCACGGGCTGTGACACTCCTGACCTAAATTATAGCAAATCCTTTCCCTATCATGACATAGATTTCTTCCCAACTACAGGTAGTCCTCGACTTATGACAACAATTGAGCCCAAAATTTCTGTTGTTAAGTGAGTTTTGCCCCAATTTGCAACTGATCACAGTTGTTAAGTAAATCACTGCATTTGTTAAATGAATAACACGGATGTTAAGTGAATCTGGCTTTCCCACTGACTTTGCTTGTTAGAAAATCGCAAAAGGTGATCACATGTCCCTGGGACACTGCAGCCGTCATAAATATGAGTCAGGTGCCAAGCATTCAAATTTTGATCATGTGACCATGGAGATGCTGCAAAGGTCGTATGTGTGAAAAATGCTCAAAAGTCACTTTTTTCACTGCTGTTGTGACTTTGCATGGTCACTATACAAACTGTTGTAAATCAAGGACTACATGTAATCAAATATTTAATCCTACGCCTTCTCCCCAAAGTGAGGACCGACCCTAGAGCTACCAGAAGTTGACGGCAAAAATCCTAACAGCCAATCGAGGGCAGCCAAGAGAAAAATACAGCTCTTTGCTGGTGTTTTGTGAAGGCCCAACATTGTGCAACTCAGGTATTTTTGCCAAAGGTTAGGCTTAGAGTTAGGGTTAGGGTCATTGTGACTGTGAGTAGCTATTGTCCTCAGAAAACCTTGAAGACTGAATCTTTTCAGTAGGTCCTGGGAGAGCATTACAGGTAGTGCATAACTTGGGACCAGAATTTTACCATATTTTTTGGAGTATAAGACGCACCTTTTTACCCCCAAAAAGAGGGTGAAAATCTGGGTGCGTCTTATAGTCCGAATGTAGCCCCGCCCAACCTCTGAAACCTCCGTTTCAGAGGCTGAAAAAAGCCTCTGAAACCTCCGTTTCAGAAGCTGAAAAGAAAGCAAAATGCAGAGCTCACAACCAACGAGCCTGTTGTTAAAGTTCACCTCTGGGAACAGCTGATTGGGAGTATTCTGGGAGGCTGATCCACCCCCAATCAGCTTGTTCCTTATTTTCCTCCCCAAAAACTAAGGTGCGTCTTATACTCCAGTGCGTCTTATAGTCTGAAAAATACGGTAATTGCTAAGCAAGTCAAATGATACGTGAGTTGTATCCTGTTTTACCACCATGGTTTGCCATGGTTATTAAGTGAATCATTGCAGTCATTAAGTGAATCACATGTTCATTAAGTGAATCCAGCTTCCCCCATTGACTTTGCTTGTTGGAAGCCGGATGGGAAGGTTGCAGATGGCAATCACGTGACTAAGGACACTGGAACCATCAGAAATACATGCCTCTTGCCAAGCACTTGAATTTTGATCACGTGACTGTGAGGATGCTGTGAGAGTCATAAATCTTAGGACTTGGTGGTATAGCGGACTAAGAGCCTCAGTGGTGCAGCGGACTAAGTGCTGTTAAGTGCTAGCACTTAGCTGCCAGCTGCCTGCAATTAGTGCGAATTCAAATCTCACCAGGCTCAAGGTTGACTCAGCCTTCCATCCTTTCGAGGTAGGAAAACTGAGGACCCGGATTGTGGGGGCAATAAGCCAGCTTTGTATAGAACAACACCGCTTGGGGGGGGCTGAAAGCCCTAATAAGCAGGTATATACATAAAAGTATGCAGGCTATTGCTATAATGCATTGTAAGCCACCCTGAGTCTACGGAGAAGGGCGGCATATAAATTGGACTAATAAATAAATAAATAATAAGACTGGTCATAAGTTATTTTTTTCAGTTCTGTTGTAATTTTGAATGGTCGCTAAATGAATAATTGTAAAAGCAAAGCGCATGGGCAGTTCACGTTTCTTTGTTAGCAATGTTCTGCTAGTTCTAATTGTTTACTTTAGAGCTAACACGCTAAATAAATAAACAAATCAACGAAGTCTTAAATTAATCACAAAATATGGAGAAATATGAGTTCTAGGTCTTGTCATATTGAAGGACAATGTGGGAAAATGATCTGTACAGCTGTGATTCAATCTGCTGCCTGTGTGTTGCAACATTTCGCGGGGAGAAGGATTTTGTTCTTCCTTTGAACTGAACATCCTTTCAAAGAGAGAATGATTCTTCATATAAAACAGAACCTCCAGCAAGGTCAGACTGACCCATATATCTTAAGAGACAGAGACTGTTTCAGCACACAATTTCTATGAGTTAAAGAGACAGCTGATCTTTCGGTTAAGGCAGGAAAATGCATCTGTTTTGAACTGATGGATTTAATTATCATGCATATCTTTAAAGAGTGTAGCAAAGTTCCCAAAAGTAGCTCATTAACTCTGAGCTGGTTCTGTTGATGACTTGCAGTATAGTCGTACTATCCTCTACTACTATGGTAGGCCCTCCTAAGTGTTTATGACCTAGTATTCTCAAAAAGTGGTTAGTATGTTATTGCGGATTCTTTTTGGCAGATGGTGCCAGGACCACCTAGACCTCGAGGATAAATAAGTCCCCTGAAGTACAAATATACTTCAAGATATATATTCCTATTTTAAATATTTAAATTTTAAAAAGTTTGTTTTGTTTTCTTATTCCCACAATCATTTTTAGCTTTGAGGGGCCCTTGGTGCTCTCTGAGCTTGGTTGTTTTCTTGCAGACATTTCAATACTCAAATTAGATAACATCATCAGTGATGCTACCTAGTTTGGGTAATGAAACATCTGCAAGAACTATTCAATTTTATTTTATCATTCTAGTCGTCTATCCAAGAATGTTGAAAAATTGTAAAGCTATAGGGTTAGACAACATAATGGAAAAATACTGTGTTTCCCCAAAAATAAGCCCTCCCCTGAAAATAAGCCCTTCCCCAAAAACAAGCCCTCCCCGAAAATATTTAAACACATTTGTGCATCCTTTTTTTTTTTTATTCTCGCTGGGTTTGTACAACAATGTCATCAGGTCAATCACATCTACCTCTAATTTATTTATTTATTTGTTTGTTTGTTTGTTTGTTTGTTTATTTGTTTCAATTTGTATACCGCCCTTCTCCAATAGGACTCAGGGCGGTGAACAGCCAAAATAAAAAACAAAACATACAGAATTTAAAAACAGTTTAAAATAATTAAATATTTTTGGCCGCAATTTAAAACAAACCCAATTTAAAATCAGTTAAAATTTAACCCAAAACTGTGGGATCAAGCCAGCCCGGCTAGTTGAAATAAATAAGTTTTCAGGGCCCGACGAAAAATCCGGAGGTCTGATATTATACATATCTCTGGGGGGAGGTTGTTCCAGAGGGCGGGCACCGCCACAGAGAAGGCTCTCCCCCTGGGGGTCGCCAGCCAACACTGTCTGGCGGACGGCACCCTGAGGAGGCCCACTCTGTGCGAGCGTACTGGCCGGTGGGAGGCTATTGGTGGCAGAATTTATTACCTGAACTCAGATCATGTATGTCCTGCAAACAGATTGTGTAAACCATGAGTAAAATATTTATGGATAAGTGTCACAGAAGTACAACTTCAAAATATACTGCAGACTCTTAGTTTTGTTTAGGCTGGTTTTAAGATTCTCTGGGATTTCCACATATCACTATTTTAATTTTACTAGTAAAAAATAGATGTATTGCCCTGTGCTTCATCGGTGGGTATCTTAAATCAATTTCCTGGCCAACACCTTCCAAGATTGTTTATGTGTTCTTAAGAACTAGAAACTTCAAGCCATATAAGGACTAGGGTTGACATGATAGCAGTCTTCCAACATTTGAGAGGATGTTTTTTTTTTTTTTAATTTGATTTATATGCCGCCCTTCTCCGGAGACTCAGGGCGGCTTACAATGCATTAAGCAATAGCCTTCATACTTTTGTATATTTATACAAAGTCAGCTTATTACCCCCACAAACTGGGTCCTCATTTCACCTACCTTAGAAAGGATGGAAGGCTGAGTCAACCTTGAGCCTTGGAGAGATTGTGCACACACACAATCCCCCCATGCTCCCCCCACTTTTGGTACGTGACAGCAAAAAAGGGTTAGCCATCACTGACCTACGGGCAAGAGAAGAAGTAATGGACGGAACTTATCAAATAGAGAATGGCTTGGCTTCAAAAGTTGTTGGTGCTTCATCACTGGACGTTTTTAAAAAGAGAGTTGACAACCAAATACGAAAATGCAATTCTCATCATAGAGGTGCCAACAGCCTGTGCCAATCCTTTTAGAAAGGCTCTTGATAATAGATTTCTCGAGGGGAACTGGAGTTTCAGTCCCACTTTTGAGACAAGGAAACCAAGCTTTCCTTCTCCCGTAGCTTCCAAAGTGCAAAACGCAAATCCAGTTTAATCCAACATGTATGTCTATGGAGATTCTCAGTCATCCAGGTCATGGTTATTTTCATTATTATATTAATATTATAATATTATTATTGTTGTTACATCCTCTAACCGCCACAGCTTCAACCTTAAACTGTCTACCATGGACCTCACCACATTCCTAAAAGGTCCATAAAGGGGGCATGCATAAGCGCACCATCGTACCTACAGTCCCTGTCCTACCGTCCCCATTTACAGGTACTTATTCCTTGTTCATGTCCATGTTTATACTTACACCTGTTATCTAGTACATGTGGCAAATTAAATAAATGGTTGTCCCAAAGGTGCTTTACTGGGCAACATGGTATATGCGGTACAATGCAGTGAGCCATGTGCAGATCTGTACATTGGGGAAACAAAACAAGCACTTCATAAACACATGGCACAACATAGGAGAACAAACTCATCAGGACTAGATTCAGCACTCCATCTACATTTAAAAGACAAAGGCCACTCTTTTGAAGACAGCAAAGTCCACATTTTGGACAGAGAGGACCACTCTTTGAGGGATCAAAGAGGCCATCTATGTCAAAATTGAACAGCCCTCTCTCAACAGAGGGGGATGGATACGGCATCATCTATCTTCAATATGTCCTTTCAGCAGTCCCAAAAAGGCTCCACTTGCCCATTTGCACCACTCAGGTGACCCTGAGGACACAGATAAACCTCCAAGGTGGCCTTAACAACTTGCTGAAAGAATCCAAATGACCAGCTGTCTTGCAAGGAGTATAAATCCTTCCATTCCCCACCATCCAGCCAGAGCTGAAGAAGCTTCTTGGATGAGAAGCAAAACGTGTCTTCAAAGAAAAACCCAGAAAGTCCACTTGCCTCTTGAAAAAAAGGAAAAGAAAAAAAAAAAAAAGCAGCACCTTTGGTCATCCAAACGTGTAGTTTTCTCCTCCCACCACTAGGAGATGCTGTGGGGCGGGAAGGAAGACACCGCCTTTTAAGGAGGAGGAAGAAGGCCGCGCACCTGGCGAATTGATAAGGGATCGTCAGGCGCACCACCGCAAGCCTATTTGGGCCGCGGGAAGAGCTAAGGCCCGGGAATGGCGGGTGGAGATCACGTGCCCTCCCGATCCGTCCAATAGAGTCGCGTTAAGCCTGTTAGCGGGCGACCTTGTCACGTGATCAGGGTCTTCCCCCTCTTTCTCTCTCTCCGGGAAGGCGGATGCAGAGGTAAAGTGACAACAACGCTCACTTCCGCTTGGTTGAGAAGAAGAGAGAGAGAGAGGAGGGAGGGAAGAAGGAAGGAAGGGACAAGCAAGCGACCGAACGAGCAAGCAAGCAAGCGAGCATCGGCGGCCGTTGTCGCCGTGGTGGTTGTCCTTCTGTCGTCAAGCTCCCTCAGCGCGGCCAGGTAAGTGGACGCGGCCTGGGCTTGGCCTTGGCCTTTTCCTTCTTTCTGTCTGGCGTTTGGGCTGAACGGGGGGAGGGAGGAGAAGGAGGCCTCGCTCTCCTTTTTAAATCTCTTGGGCCTCCTCTAAGCGGACGCTTTGCCCGTTTTTCCCTTCCCTCTGGCTCACGCGGAACCGCCCGTGGGCTTTCCCCGAGGAGTGGGCTTTCCGCTTCAGGTAAGTTGCAGCGTTAGAGCGGCTACCGAAAAGGGCCTCGAAAAAAGGGCGTTGAGTTGAAGGGGGTCAAAGAGCTTCTTGCCCACACTTGGCTAACAAACACACCGCGCGACCTTTTAGAGGAGCTGCTTCTGTTTTAATCGGCCTGCTTCGCCCCCCGTAACGTGGGGAGGAAGCTGAACGAGGAGGGCGATTATTTTGCTGGCTCGTATAGACAAGTGGTGAAATCCACATTTTTTTTATTACCGGTTCTGTGGGCGTGGCTTGGTGGGCGTGGCAGGGGAAGGCTACTGCAAAATCCCCATTCCCACCTCACTCCAGGGGCCAGCCAGAGGTGGTATTTGCTGGTTCTCCAAACTACTCAAAATTTCCACTACCGGTTCTTCAGAACCTGCTGGATTTCACCCCTGATACAGACCTATCTAAAGCTGTAGGGTTAGGCTTTTGTACTTATTTGCATCCTATGTCTATCATTAAGTGTTATACCTTATGATTCTTGACGAATGTATCTTTTATGCACACTGAGAACCTATAGAATAGAATTTTATTGGCCAAGTGTGATTGGACACACAAGGAATTTGTCTTGGTGCGTATGCTCTCAGTGTACATAAAAGGACAAGATACATTCATCAAGAATCATAAGGTACAACACTTAATGATAGTCATAGGGTACAAATAAGCAATCAAATCATATTACGAAACAGTCAATATAAATTGCAAGGATACAAGCAACAAAGTTACAGTATGCACCAACACAAATTCCTTCTGTGTCCAATCACACTTGGCCAATAAAGAATTCTATTCTATCTTGCAGCAGTGACTTGGTTTACGCATCATCCTACACTTTTAGTGCGTTGCATAGAAAACTGGGATATTGCACTTTGTAAGCTCAGGTGGCTCAGTTAATAGAGGTGGCTCCCAAAGACTTCCTTTGTGCTGCCTTTAAGCACTTTGAGATTGCTGGTTCTGTGCAATGTGACTTTCTTTTGATTCTGGGGTTTGAAAATGTAAGTCTTTTGCTATTCATGGTCAAAATGTAAGTCTTTCGCTATTCAGAGGCCCAATAATCTCATTCAGATTCTTAACGATCCCTAAAAGATGCTCATCCAAATAATGGGGATTTATGATGTCCTCAGTAAAGGAAATAAATTATATCTGGGAATTTCCTGATATTGTGTCAAAGATGATGAAATCATGGAACACCACCACTTGCAGAACACAAAATCACATTCCTGAAGTTTGAGTATTAAGGCAAAGGTACATTGCTTGACCTTGCCATTCTGAGTGTACAGATTGAAAAATATTTTGGATGGAAAATGGAACATTTTTAGCATCAATCAAGAGAAAATGTTGCCAAGTGTCGCCAGGCTCAAGGTTGACTCAGCCTTCCATCCTTTCTAAGGTAGGTAAATTGAGGACCCAGTTGTGGGGGCAATAAGCTGACTTTGTATAAATATACAAAAGGATGAAGGCTATTGCTTAGCGCATTGTAAGCCACCCTGAGTCTCCGGAGAAGGGCGGCATATAAATCAAATTTAAAAAAAAAGTGTAATTTAATACTCCATAAAATAAGGATTATTTGACTGGGTTCACACTATGTACAATATTGTTTGTTACTCAATGTATTGTACAAATCCAGGATATTAGGCTAATTCAGTAAATTATGGTTCTCTTAACTGGGATAAAATATTGTGCAAATATGGCCTTCCTGTTGTGAAAAGTATCTTTTAAAGTTCTGGCTACAGTTGAAAGTGATTTACTAAACTACGTTTGTTCAAATTAGGTATTTTAGCAAGAAAGCTGGATTTTAGCTCTGAAATACAGGGCTGTCATATCTGGACCACAAAATTCCAGATGGCTGCTAAATAGCAGCAGAGATTATTCTATATCTCCCTTATATCTTGTAATTTGTCTGGATATTTTAAACCAAGCTTTAACATCTCTGGTGAAGTTCAGAGAAATTCCTTGTCACATTCTTCTGCGGTGTTTTTAAAAGAACAGGTTTCTTTTATAAGAGTAAATCAGAACTAGATTTCTCAGACTAGGCTGAGAAAACAGGGAACATATACATATTTTCAAGAGACTGAACCACCTGGTATCTCTACATTATATATTTGAGCTTCTTTAGAAAAGGAGTGTATTTTAGAATCAAGAGTTCGAAGAGACCATCAGATCTGCCCAGTGCAACAACTTGAATCACAGCATCCTGAATTGTCCAGCTTCCACTTGAGAGAACCTCACTCTTTTGGGCAACTTTATTCTCTTATTGAGCTACTCTTACTATTAGAAAAGGGTTTTTTGTCTGACATTCAATTGGAATCAGTGTTCTGTGATTTAAATTCACTTTTATCTATTCTTTAGTTTGGAATGAAAGTGAACAAATCTTGAAATCCTGCCAGGAATCTCAATTGTTTTTTGCAAAACTAAAGACAGTACACCAGCTTCTTCAACCTCTTTTTATAGGGTTTAGTTCTACTCTAATAATCATTGTTCTCTGCCTGAACCTGTTTCAATTTCTTTGAAACCTTTTTAAAGTGTCATTCCCAGAATTACACACACTTAAGATAGGGCCTGACTAAAGTCAAATAAACTAGAGCATTAGCCTCCAGTGATTTTGAAATTATCATCAGCATTTTTGATTCCTTTCACGTACAGCAATTATACTTAAGTTGAAACAGCCTAAAACTGCTTGCCAAGAACTGCTGGAACTTTATTGCAGGATATATTACACATGGTCCTCAGTTACTGACCACTCATTCACAATGAGTCCTTCGGGAGTAGGGCGGTATAGAAATCGAAATAATAAATAAATAAATAAATAAATTGGTCAAACTTACAATGGAGATAAACAAGTGCTACTTACAACTGGTCCTTGAAGTTCCAGCCATTGCAGTGCCCCCACAGTTACGTAATTGCAATTGGGGTGCTTGGCAACTGTAATTGCAATTGGGGTGCTTGGCAGCTCACATTTCCAACTGTTGCATATCTTACAGTAATTTGTGATTTACAACCTTCCCTGCCCACAAGCAGTCAATGGGGAAGCCAGCAGGAAATCATAAATGTCAGGCAGGAACAACCAGGCCCACACTTGAAGAATTGAATTAACTTTTATTGCTCAAGCTACACACACACACACACACACACACACACACACACACACACACACACACACACACACGATTCTTCTCAGACTAACAGTTTGCACATGGATCAGACTACATAAGATTTAATGGTATTCAAGGCTCGGATTTCACCCTCTTGTGCCCATAAGGATTCTAGACTAAGTCCCCATTTGACTCCCCCCCCTCCCGGCCAGTCTCCCTCCTACATAAGTCATGGTCACATGAGCTCCTTTTTTAAAAACTTGCAGTGATTTGCTTAACAGTAACGAGGAACTGCCAGAACTACCATTGCCAAGTGGTGCATTCACACAACGTGCTTTACGTCTGCATTGCTTAGAGACATAAATTCTGATTGCAATTACTGTTATTAGGTGAGGACTATGTGTAATGGAATCTTGAAAGCGTGGTTGAATTTTGTTCTCATCCCCTTCTCCTTTTCATGGCTGAGTGCTGTTCACATAACTTCTCTTGCATTTCTTCTTCAGGGTTATCTTCATACTCTTCTACAATTATTGAACTGTTCTTATTGTTGGTCGCACCAGAAATTGTCTTTCTATCATTCAAAATCTTTATTCTGCGACTTTCACAGAAATGGTTTTTTTAATGTGACACTCTTCAAGTGTTTGAAAAGTGCTATCTTATCTCCCCTAAGCCATTTTTTTAAACTCTTAAGTATATACCCAGTTCTTTCAACCTCTTCTGATAAAGGAAAACTAAAAGGGCAGATATCGGGAAGTGATCCTTTCTTCATTAAACACATAGTTTCTGGGCATATGATCATGCCTTTTGTCCTGGCACCTGTTTCAGTTTCTTTTCATTCTTCTGAATACAACTATTTGAGATTGGATCTGACTAAAACAGAATAAAATTAAACTTCGCTTTTCGCAAGAAATTATACATGTTTCAACCTAAAATTGTGCTTGCAATCAGTTTCTATTCCAAGATTTTCTTGTGCTAATATTGTTAGTAAGACATTTCCCCATCTCACATCCATGCATTTGATTTTTAAAGGAAATAACTCTGAACTTGTCTCTTTTAAAATTTATGGTAACAGTGTAATTGTTTTATTTTATTTGAATTTTATTTTATTATGCCAATTTTGTTTCTGCTGATTTCTTATACATTCCTTGCACCTTTCAGCTTTCCTGCTAATATTTTTCTATATTTTAGTACCCATCTTCTTAAGCAAAATGATGCTGCCTACACTTTAAGAATATAAGCCAGAGGGCAGTTGATCCTGCTTAACTGTGCGCTCTTTGAATTACATGGGATTTTATCAGCTAATCAGTTAGCTAATGAGAAGAATGGTATAAGATTTAGAAATAGTTTTCTTAGTTGTCTTTTGTCAATCATTGGGAAAATAAAAATATGTTCTAGAACAGTGGTCCCCAACCTTTCCACCTTGGCCTTGTGTGTGTATGTGTGTGAGAGAGAGAGTGAGAGTGGGGGTGTATGCGTCCTCCACTTGTGCGAATGGAGGCGGAGGGCACTTAAGTTCACACATGAAGTTCCACTCGTGTGAGCCCAAGTTCCCCACGTGCGTTTGTCCATTGCTCGCGCGGCCTGGTTTCGAACAAGCCATGGTCCGGTATGGGCCACGGCCCAGGGATTGGGGACCTCTGTTCTAAAAGTTCTGCTTACACCAGAGTTTTTTGTGGTTGCTAAATATGGTGCCACTGTGATCAGAACAAAATTATTATTTAGTATAATAAATAATTTAAGGGATGTATAGGACATTGAACTTCCAGGGGGAAAAATGGAGGACTGAAGACAGCTTTGCTTTTAGCGGAGCCAATAACCACAGGAGAACAAGATGCCAACAACCAGATTGGCATCTTGAAATTCCTGTCTGGATAAAGATGAGGTCCTGGGATTTCCCAGAAGTATTCCATACAGAAGCACCCTGTGAAGAGACCATAAAACAGCAGCCTCTGGCAAGTTTTATTGCTCTGGAAACTAAGGGAAAGTCAGCTTTGCTTAAGGCCTGGTTCCAGTTTTCTGGAAATCGCTTGTTAACTGGTTTTTTTTATATATTAAGAACCTTCAGAACAAAAAGTTTCATTACAATGGGTGATTCTCCTTCAGTTCTCAGCTAAAGAAATTTTATATGCATTTAAGGACTTGACTTTCTTTTTACTTTGAAATAAACAGCAAAAGGGTGATTAAACAGTGATTTTTGGAAAATTATAAGCAAACTAAGGACCATATGCGTTGAAAATAATTTTAAAAATTAATTATAAGAATCCTTCCTGTGGGTTATTTAAAATCCCATTAAACATATATGAAGATTTTGAATCTAAAAGGTAAGAAATCTTCCTGTGGGAAAATGTGTGTGCGTTTTTTTTCCTCTCTGCACTTTTTCTTTTATATTTTCCTTGGTTTGTATTTGTTATCTCTATATCTGCCAATTTTAATATAAATTATTAAAATAAGGTGTTTATAGAACATTAATTGAACAGTGTGTTAAATATTGTGTTTAGGTATTTAATATGTTTAATAGAACTGAGCTACTTGGGATTATCTTCTCCCAAGAACACCTGCCCATCCCACAGACTCCCATATGGCAGGCATATTACAGGCTCCCACATTTAAACATTATCATTTTATGGAAGTTAGGAAACATGTTTTCAATGGCTGCCCTTGAATTCTAGAACAATCTACCTCTGATATATGAACTCTACTTGCCTTTAGGAAAGCCATTTAAAAAGCCTCTTTTTGATAATGAAATAACCAAGAGATTCCACTAAACACCATTCAAGTGCCAATAGGATGGTTTTTAGTGGAATCTCTTTTGGTTATTTTATTATCACATTTGGCTGCCATTTTACATGCTACAACGTAGTATGTTGCTCTTTTTTAAATGTATTTTTGATACTGTATACTTTTGTTTACGCTAACCAGAATCTAGAATCCCAGTTTGAGTTGGGTGGGCTTACAAATGCATTAAATAAATAAAATGTTTTTATATTGATGTAAGCTGCCTTGAGTCGCCATGTGTGGATAAGCGGCAATATAAAATTTCTAAAATAAATAAATATATAAAATAAAATAGTATCAATATTGAAACGTATTTTTAAGAGATAATTGGTTCCATCAATTGAGAGAATTCAGTTTATGGTCATTATACTGTCTTCACATGTTTGTATATGCTTGCCTAATTCAAGCTGTTTCTTCAGACTCCTGTTACGTTCTGCCATAAAATAGTATATTCAAAGAAGTTATGCAGGCAGTATAGTATGATGGCTCTCCATATACCTCTTGATCCATTACTCGAGTTTCAGTATTGCTGTCTTCTCATTTGGTATAGCCTGTTTCTAGGCTTCCTCCTGAGGGTGAGATGAGCAAGAATCTTTGTGCCACTTTTGGTCACAGCTAAGTCTAACCTAGGTTTAATAAGCAGCAAGCAAGAGCTATCTGGTTATATTTATCTTTCCCCATTCCTATCCTAGGTGTGGTGCCAACAATGATGATTAGTAGAGGACTAGCTATTGCCGCTGAAAAAATTCTATTTTTAGCTTTTCCATAACTGAGTGGCAGAGTAATTTCTTTGCCAGCATGTGTTCTTTTAGAATGATACAGCTGACGCCATGGGTTTCCTCTTTCAGCACAGGAAGACAAAGCCAGATTCGGTAGAATTCCTAAGTGCATATTGAAGTGGGGAGGGAGGAGTTTCTCTCATGCCGAAAATGACAGAAGCAGATTTTAGCATTACTGGCTAACCTTGATATTTGGCATATGCTTTGTGTGGCTGAATTGCAGGTAGTTTTCAACTTACTACCACAATTGGAACCAGAATCTTCACCGCTAAGTCATGCAGTCATTAAATGAGCATGCCTGGTTTTATGACATTTTTTTGCAAGGGTCATTAAGTGAATCTGGTTTCCCCATTGACTTTGCCAAAGTCCTCTGGGAAGATCACAAATGGTGATCACATAACCCTGGGACTCTGCAACCATCATAAATACACGCTGGTTGCCAAGCAACCAAATTTTGATTACATGACTCCTGGGATGCTATTAATGGTTGTAAGTGTGAGGACCAGTCATAAGTCTCTTTTCCAGCACCATTGTAACTTTGAACGGTTGTTGAGTGAATGGTTGTAAGTCGAGGCCTACCCGTAACACATTTGAGATTTAATAACTACAGTTGGGATAATGCCAGCTGCAATAAAGATATCTGAGGACAACATTTTTCTGTGGGAGCCCTTCTTCACATATGTTTCATTATGCTGTCAATTTATATTAGCTCAGGGGCTTGATACAGGCAGGCAGATCTTTGAATTGTGATGTTTTGGAGAGCCATTCAGGAAGATCAAAACAGAATGTCTGATGGTTCTCCAAAACAGGTTTTGGAGACATCCAGCAGGTTTTGCTAATGTTTCATGTCTCACTTTATTGCTCACTTAAGATGGAATCACCATTAAACAGGCAAAATTCTTGTGTTTGGCAGACGAAGGTTCGTTCTTTAACAAGCTCTTTCTCTCTTTTATCAAGTTCTGTCATGACTTTGTCAGAATCCTTCATCTAAGCATAAACGTATCTTTCTTTGTTTTATTGTAATTATAGTCTTTGTTCCTGAATTGTAACCTATGCATGCTTCTTTAAAGGCAGACTTAAAGATGTATAACTCAAGAGTTGCAAATGGATCCTGCAATCAGACTAAGAAATTTTATTTTATTTTTGTATACTGCAGTCAGAAGTTTATTAAACTAATCATTGTTTTTCTTTTTCAGGAAAAATGTTAGCTGCTGATGAATTTTCGGTGAGTGGTCCATTCTGTCAGTCTCATAAAGTAAACAGTTTGTAATAAATAATGAAAAGAATTGAGACGTTTTTATAAAGAAAGTTTCACTAGTATGTTAAATAGGTAAAAAGTGAGTTTTTATGAGTTTTCATAAAGTGAGTTTTTATAAGCACTATAAATAAGCAAGGGTGTACCCAAAATGGAAAATACTCTTTGTTTTAAATCAGAAACAAATCATCACATTTTGGAAGTTCTGCTGAAGCTGTAGGTCAGCTTAGCACAAAGACAATTTGGAATACAGGTAGTCCTTGGTTAATGACTACTCATTCAGGTAATCAAAAGAGTAACAGATCCATTCTCCCAACAACACACACATATCCTTTTCAGCAACTATCCTTCTCTTTCTCCCTCCCTGTCTCCTCCCCAAAGATTTATTTATTTATATTTCATATTTCTAAACTGCCCATCTCCCTCAGTAAATGCTACTGATGTTCCAGCACAGTACAGTATCCCACCAACTTGCCTTTCCGGCTCACCTCTGAGCTTCTCATTGCCTTCCATCCCTGCCTTCAACCACTGCTGCCACTGAACTAGCCTATGTAGCTGTTCCTTACTGAGAGGGTCTCAGGATCAGGCTCCCAGCATGGCATATTCCACAGGCCTGTTCATACACAAACACACGCACGCACACACATGCACCTCTACATACACACACACACACACACACACACACACACACACACACACACACACTGTTGTTCTTTCATTGTCTCCAGTTTAAATAGTAGATGAGTAAGAAGTTATTGGTCAGGCATTAGTCACAAATTCCCACTGATATTTTGTTTTCCCAGCTGTCCGATGCTCTACCGGATAGTTCTCCTGCCAAGAGTTCCTCAGTGGGCAATACGAAGCCACCTCAACAGCCCAGCCAGCCTCCACAAGCATGGCCAACCTCCAGTCCCTGGAATAATGCACCAAGTGCTCCTCCTGCAGCTCCATCCGGTTTGCCTCCTAGCTCATCAACTTCCAACGTGCCTTTTGGACCGCCACCAACAGGAATGTATCCTTCCCTCCCCCCTGGGGCACCAGTTCCTTTTCCTCCTCCTGGTTCTACTTGTCCTCCAGGTGCTCCATATCCACCCCCTGGTCCTGCCCCACCAGGGCAATATCCACCACCAAACATGCCCTTCCCAGAGATTCCAAGGCCATATGGGGGTCCCACCGAACCAGGCGCTCCCCCTGCTGCTGTTGGAGCATGGGGATCCATGCCCACTGGAGGGTGGGCAGCCTCAGTTGGGGGACAGTATCCTGCACCTAGTGTGCCATATCCACCTCCAGGGCCATATTCCACTCCCACTCAGACTCCAGGAGCGGCTCCTACAGTGCCATGGGGAGCTGTCCCCCCAGGACCATGGGGACCTTCGCCTCCTGCCCCATTTCCTCCGCCAACAGGATCCTATCCAGCTCCAGGGCTGTACCCAACGCCACCTAATCCTTACCAAGTGCCACCTGCGCCTGCTGGAGCACCATCCATACCTGGTGGCCCTCATGTAAGTAAGATTTTTCCTAGTTATGGTGCAACTAAACTTCAGAGGCAAAGGAGTCTAGTAATCATACCCGTTTGAAATAGTTATTTTTTATTGCTATGGCTTCCAAGTATTTCTGTGTGAATTTGTCTAAGGAGCCTTGGTTGGTTGCAAAATGTGTCTAGGGTGCACATTGTTTATATGGCAAATTAAACTTCATAATTGCCCCATACCATAACTTGAAACTGGACAATTTCCAGGGAAAGGCCAGTATCTTTAAATAAGATGGCTTCCCTTGCTGTTTAGAAATTTTCAGAAAGTTCTAAAATGATTGAGTTTGACACAAATGTAAAATAATTGGTCCTACCATCAGGTTTAGCAAACTCAAAATTCTTAAATTGTGAGGATATTACCTTCATCCCCTTAGAAAAGGAATAATTATAGGGCACTGTATAACATATATTTAAAATAAATTATTAATCTCATTGCATCTCCACCAACAATGACTTACTCAAGCCTTTCCTACCATATAAGAGTAGTGGAGCCCAGTTGGTTCGCAATAACACCTTTTGTTAATAAAATGTCATGTAAGAAACTTTTGGTATTGATGTTGATGGTTGTATCCAATGTCCAGGTAAAATTGCAAACACAAATTCTTTGTGCAGTTTACAGTAACCCTTAAAGTTTGTATGTAAAATATCTGTTGGTTTAGGGAAAAAAGGGAAAGATCAGGCATGGCTCTTGTTGGTAAGAAGGTTGGAATTTCCATACGGATTCTAGTCTCTTCACATGGTGTGTTGTCTGGCTAGAAGATAATGTATGCCACAGAGAATGCCACTGTATGAGACAGTGGCATTCTCTGGCCAACAGATGCCATTTAAAAGCATGCCATTTTATTGGCTTAGTCCTTGACCTATGACCACACTTGAGCCCAGAATTTCCAATGATATAACAACACAGTTGTTAAGTGAATCACTGCAATTCTAAAGATAGTAACACGATTGTTAAGTGAATCTGGTTTCCTCATTGACTTTGCTTGTCAGAAGGTTACAAAAGGTGATCACATGACCCCGGGACACTGCAAGCATCATAAATACATGCCAGTTGCCAGTGTTGATCACGTGACCATGGAGATGCTGCAGTGGGAATAATTGTGAAAATCAGTCATGTTACTTTTTTCAGTACCATTGTAACTGCAAATGGCCACTAAATGAATGGTTGTAAGTCGATGAGTACTTGTGTCCATTTTCCACAAGCCATTCTGTCACAAGGAGTGGCGTGGTGGCTCAGCGGTTAAGATGCTGGGCTTGTCAGCTTGAAAGCTGGCAGCCCAGGTTCAAGACCGAAGCGCCACACGACAGGGGTAAGCTCCCATCATCTCCCCAGCTCCTGCCAACCTAGCGGTTCAAAAGCATGCAAATGCAAGGAGATAAATAGGTACCACTTTGGTGGGAAGGTAACATTCCCAATGCTCAATGACGTCATGCGGCGGAAATGACTTTGGATAGCACTGGCTCAATGGCCTTGAAACAGGGATGAACACTGCCCCCTATAGTCGGCAACAACTAGCAGAATAAAATCCGCAGAGACTCCTTATCCTTTATCTTTATTCTGTCACAAGTATCAAATGTTTCTGGGCCAATCATTGCTGTTTCCCCTTGTCAGAATTTGATGTTATTCATTTTGACCCCATGCAAGTGGCATCAGGAAGCTGCAGGTGGTTCATATAAAATGGCAATACATATCTGACAAATTCTAACTTTTCTATTTCATTATTTTTAAGTAAAAATATTTGATCTTGGAATAATAGAAACTGATTGTTTTCATGTTTATCTTTTTTTTTTCAGCCCTACCGTTGAACTTGTGGCAGGCTGATGAGGTACTGCCTCCCTACCTATTTACACAGAAAAGTTTTTAGTAATCTTTTGGAGTCTTGAAGAGCCTACCTGTGTTCTGCCAGCCCATTTGTGGTGTGAGGGAGCACTCCTCCAACGCTTATTTTGTGTGAGATGGATTAGGATAAACAAGTTGACTGCCCCAGCTCTCTAATCCTTACTCTAGTCAAGATTTTATCAAGTGACATTAGCCTAATGAGTAAGGACTAACCCTGGATCAATACTACAACTGTTTCTTAATTGCGGATTTAGAGGATTGACCTGATTGACCGACCACATCTAATTTAAATAATTTCAGTTATCTGGAGAAGCTTCTGAAGAAATGAGCTAGGCACCTTTCATTAAATTGAAGAGACGCAAAGAACATTAATTCAAAGCAGTTCTCAGTATCAGACTTGATTTGTTCTATTTGAGAAAACCTTTGTAGAAATGAACACCTGATATTTGATGCTTAGTTCATACAACAAACAACCTTGGGGACATCAGTTTGGTTTAGATGTTCAGGTAGTTCAAATAGATATTTCTGACATGAGTTTTCCAGCTCTATCAGCCATCATATTTGTTGTGAGCCATCTAAAAATAATCTGCTTTTAAGTCTGAAGCTAAAACATTTAGCTTGAGCGAGCCTCAAAACCATTTGAAGAGTTTGAGTTTTGTGTGCTGCAAAGCAAAATTTCTTTTAAAAAGTTCTTGCAAGAAGGGGTGGGAATGTAATCAGTATAATCTCTTCTCTGGCAGCTCCAGAGTCTTTGAAAATTAATTTGAAAACTTTACTTTCATGTGAACATCTGGTCTCGGGATAACAAACTAAACAGGAAAGTTTCTCTACTTGAGGATGTCTCTTAATGCTCATTAGATTATTGCAATGTAATTAGTTAAAATGTATTTGATTAATATTGGCAGTAGATGCAACAATCTAGATGTACAGTTTTCTCACTTCTAGATGAACACCAAAAAGCCAATCCCTTGTGGAATTTCCCATGGAGGAAATATATTGGATTCATTTATCACAGTTCACAAAGAATACAACATTTCATCACTGTCTTACTGATAAGTCCATGTTCTAACAGTTGACAACTTCCTTCTGTGGTCTCCAGAAATTTGCTTAACACAGATGTCTAGCATTTATCATAAATTGGCTATTTCCAAGCTTTCTTTAGGAAATAACTTTGCAGGAGAGATTTTTAGGGAGTCCATATTCTTCCTAAGAAATAATGAACTAGCTTAATTTAGTAAGAATGGATATGACTTAGGCATGTGTCCTGTAGTGTTTGTGGAAATATTTATTTCCTCAAATCAAATGAATTTGAAAAGGCTCTTCATTTTCTTCCCCATCCTTTCTTGTCCTAGTTTAGTAAGCATTTCCCATCCCCCACCTGCATTGGTTTCATGTTATCTTCCTGTCTATCCTTTCTCTTGAAGGATATTGCATCTTCCCATTAACTTTAAACCACAGAAATTTGTATGGGTGATGAGTTTAGAATTCCAGTGATCTTTGGAAATAGCAGATAATTTAGCTTAAGAACTGCAGTTTGGCAAGTTTCACAAGCTAAATTATTAGCTATTTTCAGGTAGCATTGATTGAGAGCTCTAGTGCTAATGAACTTTGAAGTGACATCCCATTTAACTTTGTATTATCTAAAGCAGTTATTTGAGGATAGTATGTTTTTCTTCATTGTAGGGGCATCCCATTTTCTCATTTTGAGTACACGGTTGATAAACATAACTGTCTCTGATGACATCTTCCTCCTCCATATGCTCCAGTTTATACTGCATGATTGGCTTTAAAAAGGAATCTGCTACAATGTAGAAATATTAAAGTGAAGTATTGAGAAGTTGTGATTGTGGAAAGATACTAAGAAGCTTTGTCAGAATTCCAGTTCAGATTTGAAAAATTTAGATATTTTCTATGTTGGCTTACAGTAATGAAGACTAAATATGACTGACAATAAAAGTATACAAGTTTGTGATACTTTGCAGAACACTCTTGAGGTGAATGCAATTATATGAAATAAATGTGGATCAAAATATAGAATAGGTTAGTATTAATTCTTCTGTGTTCTGCCTACTCTATAGAAACATTAAATTTTACAAACTCCTGAAGAATGTAAAATTTTTCTAAGATAATACTTTTTTTTGCTAAATCTTAAAATCAAGCTAATAGAATAGATTTGCCCTAATACATGTTGATTTCTCCCCATCCTAAAGCTAAATTATGATAAAAACACGATTTTGTGTTTCTAGCTATCAGTGCAATCCCAGTACAAACCTACTCAGAAGGAAGTCCTATTACCTTCAGTGACTTTTATGTAAGCAGTTGTAGGGTTGGAGCTATGTCAGACTGGGACCCTGCTTAAACTAGAAGTAAAAGTATTCTGGCAGGACTTCCTCCATGTTATAACTGCTGGTGTGATTGGCTGAGATTCTGGGCACTGCACCTGAGAAAGGTTGTCAGCCATTGCTCCAAATAAGGGAATGTAGCATAAGAAAGCTGCATATCATTCAGATTCTGCTGCATAAGGGTTGGGAAGGCAGAAAAGACTCCAAAGACTGCAGCAGCATTTGTGCCATCCTTCATTGCTGGAAGTTTTGCAAGCCTATTAGCTGTTTGCTTGATTTTTCTTGTGGCATAATTCCACATTCAATGCCTTGTGGCCCCCTTTCCACAGAAATACTCCACGAACATCTTTTCTGCCTACAAAAGACTCTGTCAGCCTTTAATTTACCTTCGATGCATCACTTAGATGCTGGAGGCAAAGAGGACTGTAAAAAACTGCAGAGGCAGCAAAACGATGATATGCAGCTGACACAGTTCTGTCCTTGTATCAAGATATTTGAGGCTAGCCTGTAAGTTGCATATGAGTGATGACATCATCCTGTGCACGTTATTTGCCTTTCCACGCCCCCTATAACCTGGCTGGAAATCCTTTAGTGTATTGTCCAAGAGAATATATATATACACACACACAGGAAGAAAGGACAAGATACAATCAGATTTTTAAAACGGGCAAGCTCTGTGGTTCAAAACCCAACTAAAACAAAGCTTGCAAGTCTTGATGGGGGTTCAGCATCTCTGCTTATCTTATTCCTTCATGTTAAGAAGTTTTTTCCTTGCCATATGGAGATACTATTCCTCCAACAGTGGAAGAAGACTCCCTTTCAGAAAGCAATTGTAGTTTGACGCTGTGTAGTAAAACCTTTTTAACCCTTCTGTCTCATGTGTGAGTGATTTGGGGCATGATGCTTGTTATGCAATGAAATTTGTATTGTTTCTCTATTGTGTTCCTTGTGAGCTAAAACTGCTGAGAAGTTTGGGGTGGGTTGTTCGGCTTGTGTTTCTGGGATGTTTATTTAACTGCTTTTGTTTATGACATGGAATTATTAAGCAATCACACTTTTGAAGTATAGACCATATCACCTGCTGCTGTATTTTTTTCTTTATAGATGACAAATATTTGCTGTATGATGGTAGCGAAGAGGCTTTAAATACAGGATTTGATATTTTTTGAAAATGGTGTTACTTTTTGTATACACTTAGACATTTAGCATATTTCAAGATGAGACACCACACACAGTACACTTCATAAAAGTTTTATTTCAGCTACTTGCCACTACAACAAGAGCTTTTACCAGTACTTGCAAAGTGATTTTAATACACTTTGATTGTTGACACATCACAAAAGATTCTGGGTAATTTATTTTGATTAGATGCTAAGAAAACTGTAAGATCTTTACTACCCTTCTTACTTTAATTCATTATGTTTCAGAGGGTGGAGGAGACAGAGATTGGTAATAATATAGGGGCATCCAATTCAAATTGACAAATTCAATTTTGCCAATTCAATAAAAGATGTAATTTTGGACTATAAAATGGGGGAACATCAAAACATTTGAAGCTGTTTTAGTTTTTGACAGCACAAGGACAAAATAGATCCTTTAGAGCAAAATTTAGTCAGAAAATTTCATGGGTGTTTCTACTATTTCTAGAAATATTCTCCCTATACTACATCTTTTTAGGGGAGGAATAATAGGAATCAGTACAGCTCCAGATTATCCCTCAATCCTATAGTAAATTTGTGCTGTACCAATACAAAAATGTTCAATTTAAGCACTTTCTCTGATCCCTAACAATTAAAAAAAAATAACGTTTCTACTAAAGATTAAGGAATGGGCTATTTCCTCTTCTAGTTTGAACAATTCTGGAAATTGCTGAACCTCTCTGGGACAACATGATCTGGAATGGTGAATTTGCATACTGTAGAGTTAACTCTTAAATTAGAACGTGGAACATAAGCTGAATTAAAAAAATCCCTTGAATTAGTCATAACCTGATCCCACAAGTTCTCAGAGAAGAAAGGGATCAGGATGGGTCGGAACCAGCATTCAAGAAAGGTAGAGCCCATGCCTATCCAAGGCAAGATAACCCTGACCTTAACCAAGGATCTCCTCCATCCAGCTCCACCAATGCATCGGCATTAATGAGGCAGCAACCAAAAGCACAATGTCGATGGCCTACAGCCAACGAGAGTCAGTAGAGTTGAATCTCGAAGGAGGCCAGGGCAGATGAGAAACAGCTGTGCTTGGGTGGAGCTTGGAGCTGAGGCTGTTTAGGAAACAACAGGCAGAGATTTTCTGAAATGATACATTCTGAATATTGAAGAAATATTTCTTCACTGACTTCTTCCTGAAATCACGACCTTTGAGCAGTTTCAGACCGCTGCCTGCTTGGTATGTCTAACAAATACAAACTCTAGGTCATAAATGTGGATTTATGACGAGGGATAGGCCTGATAATTTTCGACATTTGTCAACAACAGATAAGCATCTCTGGGAAGCCTGAACACGCAGGATGAAAAAAATGCTGCTGTGGAGATGGGCCTGTGTCGGGAACCCCATCTGGTTGGCTGCCAGGATTTATAGTAGCACTGTGGTTTTAATTGGTGCATTATTTATTCTATGTGCAGTACAAGACTTATTTCTCCCGCACACAAGCAAACTTTTAAGGATAGTAGAACTAAGAGTGTGACTGGCCTAACATCCCCCAATGAGTCTATGTTTAATGGTGATGTTGAGTAGCATCTCAACATCAATAGCATATAGAACAAAAGTAATTATGAGTTGTATGCACATCAGCTCTGGAAAGCAGCGCTACTTACACTTGAGTTGCTAAAATCAAGCCAACAACTTAAAATATATTGGATATGCTAAAATGAGCTAAATAAGTTTCTATAGATTCCAGTTCTATCAGATGTGTAACAATGTTTTACTCTTATTTATTGCTCACATATCATTCTACAATCCAACAGGAGACTCAGTGATTTTATGATAATATACAAACAACTAAAATATCCACAGTCCATTTAACAATGCTTAATAAAACGCAAAGAAATAGGCATAATGTTCAAACACTCTTTCCAAGGATGTTTTCAGCTGCTTCTAGGGGGCAGCTAAAGTTGGGAGTTAATCTAAAATGTACAAGGAGGCTATTTTAGAGGATTGGTGCTGCTATAGAAAAGCAGTACTTCCAAACTTCCCAAAAACAAATTCTCTATTCCTCCTAAAACTGAGGAACCACTAGCTACTTTCTCCAACAAGATCAAATCGATCAGGGCCAGTTCCAGTGTGCAAATGGTCCTGAAGATAACCTGGGCCAAACTGTAAAAGGCTTTATAAGTTAAAGCCGGTTTTTAAAACCCTACAGGAGTCTAGAGGAAGCCAATCCAGGGGCAGGTATCCCCATAGCAAAAGTATCATCTGCTCCCACCAGCAACTATGGGATAATATAGTGTAATTCTGGGTGGTCTTTAAAGGGAGCCCCATGGAAAATGCACTGCAACAGTCCAGTAATATTCTAGTAGCATTACATCCATGAATTTATTGTACTCTTTATAAACCTCAACTGATTAACACATCAATCTACAGGTAGATCTTAAGATCACAGTTGGGACCAGAATTTCCATTGCTAAGCAAGGTGAGTGAATCATTCCTGATTTTATAACCTTTTTTGTCATGTTTAAGAGAATCATAGTAGTTATAAAGTGAACCAATGCAGTCATTAAATGAATCCAACTTCCCATTGACTGCTTGTTTGAAGCTGGCTGAAAAGGTTGCAAATGATAATCATATGACTCTGGAATGCTGTCACCATTGTAAATAGATGTTGGTTGCCAAGCAGCTGAATTTTAATCACATGATCATGGGGGTGCTGCAATAGTCTTAAGGGTGACTTCGTAACGTTTCAGTGTAACTTTGTTAACTAAACATGGTTGTAAAGCAAGGACTATCTTGCCTTTTAAACTACAAGTGCAGTTTCATGGTTCAGCCAGAAGAGAGCACTGTTTTTCAACAAACTTCCCACTTCACTCATTCTGCAGATTTGGAGATAATCTGAAAAGATGTCCCACAGAAGAGTATTAATATAGTTCTTCATTCTATGTCCAGCACATGGAAATATAAATCAGATTCCTAATAGCAAGAAGAGTCTGAAAGTGCAACTAGTTTCCCTGTGGGGCAATGGTTTATTTTCACTGAAAATATTCAATACAAGCTGGGCAGCCATCTGGCCTTAATTTGGATTCCAACAATGGGCGAGGACTTTGATTGAATGGCTTAGAGATGGTTTCTTCCAGTGATGCAACTGCATGAATTCCCAGCCAGTAAGGCCAATAGCTGGAGATCAGGGGAAACGGTCCCAACATAGGTGGCGAGCACAAGGTGGGAAAGGATGGGGTAATATGTTAAATAAAAAGTCCTTAAGGCAACTCAGTCAAACTGAAGCGAATCATTATTTTTCCAGCTGCAATCTTTTTAACAGAGTTGGAAGGGACCTTGGAGATCTTCTAGTCCAGCCCTCTACTCAAGCAGGAGACTTGTACCCATGATGGCGAACCTATGGCATGTGTGCCACAGATGGCACGTGAAGCCATATATGTGGGCACACGAGCGTTGCCCTAGCTCAGCTCCAGCGTGCCGGCCAGCTGATTTTCAGGCCTTCCAGTCCCACTGGAAGTTGGGAAACGGGCCATTTCCGGCTTCCGGAGGGCCTCGGGGGAGGGGGAAGGTTGTTTTTGCCCTCCCCAAGCTCCAAGAAAGCCTCTGGAGCCTGGGGAGGGCAAAAAAACGGGCCTACCTGGCCCAATGTGCCATCATGTGCCAAAAGCGGGGGGTGGCGGGGCACATTGAATTATGCGTGTGGGCACACACGTGTGTGACTCCCCACCACGCTCCCCCCACTTTTGGCACGTGATGGCAAAAAGGTTAGCCATCACTGCTCTATACCATTTCAGGCAAATGGTTGTCCAATCTCTTCTTAAAAACCTCCAGTGGTAGAGCACCCACAACTTCTGAAGGCAAGCTGTATCATGATTAATTGATCTGACTGTCAGAAAAATTTTCATTTCTATGTTGGTTCTCTCCTTGATTAGTTTCCATCCATTGCCTCTTGTTCTGCCTTCAGGTGCTTTGGAGAATAGGTTCATCCCTTCTTTTTTGTGGCAACGCCTTAGATATTGGAACACTGCTATCATGTCACCCCTAGTCCTTCTTTTCATTAAACTAGACATACCCAGTTTCTGCAACTGTTCTTCATATGTTCCAGCCTCCAGTCCCCTAATCATCTTTGTTGCTCTTCTCTATACTCGTTCTAGAGTCTCAATATCTTTTTTATATTGTGGCAACCAAAACTGGACACAAAATTCCAAATGTGGTCTTGTCTGTAAAAAGGAGATACTGTAATAATGCCAAGCTGTTGTGGGAAGCCCCCCCCCCCCCACTTCTAGAAGAATGAAACATTTTGGGAAATATTAAAAAGGCAGTATATTATATTTCCCTAAAGAAATGGAGAAACATGCTCTTAAAGACAGTAAGCAGCCCCCAAGTCTTTAATAGCCCACAGCAGATGCCAGCACTTAAGAGATAAAGAGCTTGTTGAAAGAGGAGGACAAGTATCTAGATAGCTCTATTCATAAGCAAAGCAAATACTGCAGGCAGGAATCCATTCAAGGCAGGATATTTCAAAACTTCTTGGCAGAATGGTCGGGTCAGAAAGCAGTCCCTCACCCAAGATCCAAGACACGATGAAAGTCATTAGTCACAATAGGAATTGCCCAACACCCTTTCAGAAGACAAGTCTCTTCATTGCACCCCCCCCCCAGCAGTCCAAATTTCAAAGTCACAGAAACCTGGGAGCTCAGATAAACAATAAGCCAGAGGTTGACCAGATTAGCTAAAACAAATTTCCATTTCCCTTTTGCCTATAGAGACAGCCATGACCCCATAGGAATCTGTCAACAGCCAATAGAATATTAAAGGACATGTTCTTGCACAGAAACAGGAAGCTCAAATACAAAGCCCAAAGAAGGTTTAAAAACCCACCCACTCTCCATTTTGTCAGCTGCCCAGAATCACATGTGGTTGGTGGTTCTGCTTCATCAATAAACCCTTTTTTCCAATCAGCCTCCAGGTTTCTAGTGTCTTTCTCCCAGCTTGGAACTGAACCAGACGGATTTTCCTTCCAACACTGTCTTCACAGAGCTGCTGGATAGGTTCCATAATATGTGTTTTAAGACTGGGAAAGGAATTTTAATTGCTTCAAAGTGTGACTCATAGCTGTTTTTGTGGAATAAGTTGTGTCATCAATTCATTCTGAGGTTGTGGCCTATGACTTGGAGCCATGTGATTCCAATAGATAGGGTACTCACATGAGCAGATTGCACCAACAATAAGCTCTTCTGGCTAGTTGCACTCCTTTGGATGATGATGCTTGTAGAAAAGGGGGGAGGGCTTGCATCACAAGTTGCTACCTTCCACCCCATTGAATGCCACAGAGCAGCTCTTGTCTCAGAAGAGCTGCCTCTGACTTAAGCCAGGACTAAAAACTCATGAGAAAATGAGAACTGAAGATCAATAGGTAAAATGAGAAGACGAAACATATACCCCAGTCTTACCCACTATATGCCTGCTGAAAGGTTAGTAATTCTGAACTTTTGTTCCTGGACATATTAAGAAACAGGCACAAATTTTAAATAACTATGAGCAGCCCTGTATGGAAAGGTGGTTTGGGATGAAGAAATTATGCATTACTGCAGGCAGGAATAGGTCACTGGCTCCCAGTTCTTTATTTGCTCAAAAACTTGAATAAAAATTCAATCATATATACACACATGAAAGAAATGATAGCTAGTTGATCCCCCAAATAAAGTTCATCCCAGGTCAGTTGGGTTTGAAGAGCAGATGGCAGTCATGGCTAGGAGGGCCTTTGCACAACTTCGTGTTTTATGCCACTTGCATCCATTCCTAGATCAAGTGGATCTACTCGGGAATCATTCACATTCCTACTCACTTCCCAGATGGACTACTACAATGTAATCCACATGGGGTTGTCCTTGAAGGCTTAGGACCTGGTTATTTACGGGACCGCCTGCTACCACCAATAGCCTCCCACCGGCCAGTACGCTCCCATAGAGAGGGGCTCCTCCGGGTGCCGTCGGCCAAACAATGTCGGCTGTCGGCCCCTAGGGGGAGAGCCTTCTCTGTGGGGGCACCTACGATTTGGAACGAGCTCCCCCCGGAGATACGTAGGATCCCGGATCTGCGCACCTTCCGCCGCGCGCTTAAGACTTTTCTATTTTATCAAGCTGGCCTGGCCTAAATCTCCCCCCTTTTTAAATGTGGAAATTTTAAATTTTTAAATTTTAAATTCGTCTTTTTATAGGGGTATGGGTAAGGCATTTTAAATTGGGGAGCCATTTTAGATTTAATTCTGTTTTAAACGTATTTTAATTGTTTATATTGTATGTTTTTAACTTTGGCTGTGCACCGCCCCGAGTCCTTCGGGAGAGGGGGCGGTATAAAAATCTAATAAATAAATAAATAAAAATAAATAAGAGCATTTGAAAGCTTCAACTGGTGCATAATGCAGTAGCACAGGCAGTTACACTATGCGTTTCTAGTGGAGCTGCATTGGTTACCAGTTTGTTTCTGGGTCCACTTTAAAGTGTCGTTTTGACCTTTAAAATCTGTAGCTGCCCAGACTCGTTTGCAGAGATGGGTGACTATAGAAATCAAATGAATGATCGACCAACCAACCTTGCATGGCATGGCATGGCATGGAACTAGGTTCTTTGAAGAACTTGTCTCTCTGATTACATCTACCCAACCCAACAGATCCAGCAGAGAGGACATCTGTGGATCCCATTGCCTAGGGAGTTATACTTGGTGAGCTCTAGGTAAAGAATCTGCTTTGGTGTCCTCTTTAGGGAGCATACTCTCCCCCCAAGTGAGGCTGACTTCATCACTTTTGACTTTCTGAAGATCCATCAAAACCTGGTTTTGCCATCAGATCTGTGGACTCCACAGGTTTGGTGAATTATTGAGGTGACTCCACTATTATTAATATCTCTTCAGCTAATATTTCTTTTTTTTTTTTAGTTTTGTTTTCATAGCTTTTTAATGTTTTAATAATAATAGTTTAGTATTAACTGTTTTAGCTTTGTTCTACTCTGCACAGAGTCATTTGTTGTAAGATGTATGGTTATATAAATTTGATAAATGTATCATATTTCTCTGAATAGCACAGTATTCAAGTGGTGAAATCCAATTTTTTTTATTACCGGTTCTGTGGGTGTGGCTTGGTGGCCATGGCAGGGGAAGGATACTGCAAAATCCCCATTCCCTCCTCACTCCTGGGGGAAGGATATTGCAAAATCTCCATTCCCACCCCACTCTGGGGCCAGCCAGAGGTGGTATTTGCCGGTACTCCAAACTACTCAAAATTTCTGCTACTGGTTCTCTGAACTGCTCAAAATTTCCACTACCGGTTCTCCAGAACCTGTCAGAACCTGCTGGATTTCACCCCTGCATATTCCCTTTGAGAGCATAATCCTTCTCAATCAATAATGTTTTATATAATACTATTGAATGAAGACAATGATAAACCAGGAAATAGAGGGATGTGAACCTTTGTGCCTAAGAAATTATATTTCTGCACTTTCAGCATAGTGTATCTTGTAAGACATACCAACATTGGCTTCTGCTTCATGCTTCCTTTTCATGCAAGATGTTGCCAACCTAATAAGACCTATAAACATGCACAAAAAGCAAGGGCTGCACCTCCCAGTATATGCTTGGCTGCCATGATCATACATCTGTTTCTTCTGGAGTCTGTTCTCTGTGAGATGACATAGAATTGCAAATGAGCTCATCTTTATTGATAACAGTTTTAGCATCCGAAATCAATAGGACTCACAAATGTTCCGTTAAGGCTAAATCTGCAAAAAAGTTAATGTTCCACCCAGAGGGATGACAAACGAAGGAGAAAGGATGAAAAAAGTCAAGACAGTGGCTGCAATTCAGAGGTGGGTTTCAGCAGGTTCTGACCAATTCTGGAGAACCGGCAGCAGAAATTTTGAGTAGTTCAGAGAACCGGTAGTAAAAATTCTGACTGGCCGACCCCCATCAATAGATGGGGAGGCCCCCTCTGCCTCCTAAGTCACAGCTGATCGGGAGGAAATGAGGATTTTGCAGTAACCTTCCCCTGCCATGCCCACTAAGCCACGCCCACCAAACCATGGCACGCCCACAGAACCGGTAGTAAAAAAATTTGAAACACCACCACTGCTGCAGTTGTGTGATCAAAGTCCTACAACGTAAGATTAAATGGTCATTGGATTTTTTTCATAACTCCCCCAATTGGTGCCCCAAAGACAATGTCCAGATTTACACAAACCACAATCCGTAAGCTATGGTTTACAAACCACATTGGTATGTAAACTTATGACATTAAACCATGAAGCGGCCTGTTTAATTTGGTTTGGCCACAGTTTTATATCTTTTGTCTCCTGTCTCCATCAAAATATTAGCATAGTACCAGCTATGTTAATAAATGGACTTCCCCATCTCCCCTACTTGCTGCTGTGGCAACATCATAGGAATAAAAAACAAGTGATGAATAATTCTTGTGCAGGTCTCCATAGAAATAAGCCCACCCTTCCCCTTGTTTTTCACAAGACAAACATTTACCCTAATCGCAATAGCCAGAACCTTGGGTTTATAACTGTGAGAGCAGGCACACATTGGATATGGTTGATAAGGGTTATGCTTGCTTTTGGTTCATATTGCTACATAGGGAGGAAGTCTGGGGGGAGGGGGCGGGATATTTCTGCAGCTGTGGCCTGGTTCACTAATGCAATAAATGGAACGTAGTTCCTTTTGTTGTGTCAACAGCCAATTGTGTATATTTAATATACCATGGTTCATTAAGTCATGTCTTATGCAATGTAGGAGCTTAATTTTGTATAAGAGAGATGTATTAACAGAATAAAATAACAGTTGGAAGGAACCTTGGAGGTCTTCTAGTCTAACCCCCTGCTCAGGCAGGAAACTCTACATCAGGGGTGTCACATTCACATCATCACAGTGGCATCATGTGACCTATTGGGGCTTCCCCCCCTTTGCTAAACTGGGCTTGGGTGTGGTCAGCATGTGACGCATCCAGCCCACAGGCTGGGAGTTTGATAGCCGTGCCCTACCCCATTTCAGACAAATGTAAGAGCCTTGGTGACGCAGCAGACTAAAGCACTGTTAAGTAACACCAGCTGCCTGCAATTACTGCAAGTTCAAATCTCACCAGGCTCAAGGTTGACTCAGCCTTCCGTCCTTTCGAGGTAGGTAAAATGAGGACCCGGTTTGTGGAGGTGATAAACTGACTTTGTATAAAAAAGAACACCGCTTGGAGGGGACCGAAAGCCCTACTAAGCAAGTATTACAAAAGTATGAAGGCTATTGCTTAACGTATTGTAAGCCGCCCTGAGTCTCCGGAAAAGGGCGGCATATAAATCGAACCAATAAATAAATAAATAAATAAATAAATAAATAAATAAATAAATAAATAAATAAATAAATACATACATACATACATACATACATACATACATACATACATACATACATACATAAATGGTTGTTCAATCTCCTCTTAAAAACTTCCAGTTTTTTACAACTTCTGAAGGCAAGCTGTTTTGCTGATTAATTGTTTTAACTGTCAGGAAATTTCTCCTTAGTTCTAGGTTGCTTCTCTCCTTAATTTCCATCCATTGCTTCTTGTCCTGCCCTCAGGTGCTTTGGAGAATAGGTTGACTCCCTCTTTTATGGCAAGCCCTTAGATATTGGAAAACTACTATCATGTCACCTCTGGTCCTTCTTAAGGGACATACCCAATTCCAGCAACAGTTCTGAGTTTTCCAACAGTGGCAATTTCCAAGTGTGTAGATTTCAGTTCCCAGAATTCCACAACCAGCATGGCTTTGAAGAGAATTCTATGAGCTGAAGTCCACACTAGAAGTTGCCAAGATTGAAAGACATGGGGTAAACTCTTTCAATCTTGGTGTAGGAATTATTGAATAAAACTATTCTATAGCTAAAGAAAATGTTGTTTTCTGGGTTTCCGTTTCCCAAATGCTTCATGAAAAACTGGAACTGATAGTATGAAACAGAGAGAGAGAGAGAGAGAGGGAGGGAGGGAGAGAGATGGAGAGATCCAAAAAACTGTCTTGAGTTTTGAAAGTGCTATGTGGCTGACAACTCCTTAGTGACTCCATCCTGGCTTTCATGACAATAAGGCTGTGGTTGCCTAATCTGATTACTTTGTGTTTAAAAATACCAGTGTATTGTGCAATCTCAAACTCTGATCTACTTTTATAAACTGTGATTTAAAAAAAAAATGGGTGTCTTGTGTAAACACAGCTCATCTATGAATGATAAAGACCTAATCAACTGGACCTACTTTGGCCCTATTGAATAGGAATATCTGGGTGAAATCACACTTGTTAGATTCCTGCTTTCTTAACAACTGTTTAAGAAAGGTTTTTTTGTCCTTTTTGACAAAACCAGCCTAATATTTGCTCACTTTTTCAGCCTGATTCTTGAGTAAAGAGGGAAGCTTTTCCAGAAAGTCCATTTGCAGGCCAATAAAAATCCCTTGCTAATGACTTGGGGAGACAGGCCATCCCGTGTCATCATGGAAGATGCTCCTTCCATTGCAGGACTGCAAATGGCCAGCACTGCTCCATGAGGTCGTTAAGAATTTAAAATTGGTTTTAAATTGATTGGGGTTTTAATTTGTCTGGGCCAAAACTATTTAATTTGATTTTAATTCTGCTTTTAAATTTTGTATGTATGGATTTTATTGTTGGCTGTTCACCGCCCTGAGTCCCTCAGGAGTAGGGCGGTATAGAAATCAAATAAAATAAATAAATAAATAAATAAGACCAATCAGAAAGGAGGCCTGAGCCTTTACCTTCCCCTCTAAGTCTTAGTCGATTTCCAAATTTCATAACTTTAGGGACAGAGGAAGAACCTGCATTTATTAGAAATGGCATCCATATCTCAATTTTCTCTTTCTCAGGAGATAGGGTTGTGTGATTCTCCCTCACAAACACAAATCCCCAGCCCCATTTATCTTCACAACTCTGCGAAGTGGTACTGACAGAATATTTGTAGTTTAGGGTTGAACTGTCCCTGGTGCTCTCTGAGCTTGGCAGCTTCCTCCCAGACCTTTCTTTCATTACCCGATGCACTGATGATGTTACCCACTCTGGTAATGAAACGTCTGCAAGAAACCCATCAACCTCAAAGAGCATCAAGTGGGTCTGATGCCAAAGTATGTTTCTCCCAAAACGCCTATTCGGGGAGTGTCGCTGGCAAGTCAGGCTGAGCGGGGGAGCCGGCCGTGGCAAGTCAGGCTGCCGCTGGAGCGGAAAGGACGGGGCGGTCCGGGGACGGGCCCACACGTATTTGAGCTGCTCCGACGTCCCGCCCAGCCTGAGTCGTTCTCTTGCCGCTCCGCCGAGTCAGCCCAGGGTCTCCAGCGGGATCTGGCCCGGTAAGTCGCGGCGGAAAGGCGCGGACGGGGCAACTTTTGGCGGGCGGGCGGGCGGGCGAGCGGGGTGGGGGGGGACGCTGCCCTCATCCTTCGCCTTGCGCAATAGGAAGGAAGGAAGGAAAGAAGGAAGGTCTTGTGCTTCGCCCGCCAACATTTTCGTTGGGCGAGAAAAACAAAAAAAAAAGCGGAGCCCGCACTTGTGGAGAAAAACGCTAGGAAGGAAAAGCTGCATGTCTCTGGATGGGAGGCGTTCGTCCCGCCTTTCGGGAAGCCGAGTGGAAAAGTTGGCTCTTCTTTCCCGCCCCGCCCAAAGCAGCAATTTGGGTGAGGGTGGATTTCCCAGCTGGAGCCTCCAGCCAGAGCGGGTCGGAAAGGAGAAGCCACTCAAAAGGGGCGAGCGCGTGACTCGGGAGCTTCTCCTTTCAGATAAAGAGCCTTGGTGGCGCAGCGGACTAAAGTGCTGCTAAGTAGCACTTAGCTGCCAGCTGCCTGCAATTACTGTGAGTTTGAATCTCACCAGGCTCAAGGTTGACTCAGCCTTCCATCCTTGCGAGGTAGGTAAAATGACGACCCAGTTTGTGGGGGCAATAAGCTGACTTTGTATATATATATAAAAAAGAACGCCGCTTTGTGGGGGGCGGGCGAAAGCCCTACTAAGCAGGTATATACAAAAAGTATGAAGGCTATTGCTTAATGCATTGTAAGCCGCCCTGATTCTCCGGAGAAGGGCGGCATATAAATCGAACCAATAAATAAATAAATAATACATAGGCATGAATACAGGTAGTCCTCGATTTACAACGGTTCGTTTAGTGACCGTACTTACAACGGTCCTGAAAAAAAGTGACTTATGACCGGTTTTCACCCTTAACCCCCATGGTCACAGGATCAAAATTCAGATGCTTGGCAACTAACTCGTATTTTTGACGGTTGCGGGATCATTCGTTTCCTCCCCCCAGGGTCATGTGATCCCCTTTTGTGACCTTCTGACAAGTAAAGTCAATGGGGAAGCCAGATTCGTTTAACAACCACGTTACTGACTTAACAACTGCGGTGATTCTCTTTACAACGGTGGCAGGCAAGGTCGTAAAATGAGGCAAAGCTCACTTAACAAATGGTTCGCTTAGCAACAGAGACGTTCGGCTCAATTGTGGCCGTAAGTCGAGGACTACTTGTAGACAACTGCATCCAGTTTTGGTCATCACACTATAAAAAAGATGTTGAGAAAAAGTGCAGAGGAGAGCAACCAGGATGATTAGGGGACTGGAGATTAAAACATATGAAGAATGGTTGCAGGAACTGGGCATGGCTAGTCTAGTGAAGAGAAGAGAAGAGAAGAGAAGAGAAGAGAAGAGAAGAGAAGAGAAGAGAAGAGAAGGTCCAGGGGAGACATGATAGCAGTGTTGCAATATTTGAGGGGCTGCCACAGAGAGGAAGGGGTCAAGCTATTTTCCAAAGCATCTGAAGGCCAGACAAGGAATAATGGATGGAAACTGAACAAGGGGAGATTCAGCCTAGAAATGACAGTAAGAACAATCGACCAATGGAACAGAAGTTGCCTTCAGAAGTTGTGGAGCTTCATCACTTGAGACTTTCAAGAAAAGATTGGACTGCCATTTGTCGGAAATAGTGTAGGGTCTCCTGCTTGAGGAGGGGGAAGGGTTGGACTAGATGACATATAAACTCCCTTCCAACTCTGTTAATCTGTTAAAGTCTGTAAATAAATGTTAATGATCAACAGTAATAATGGTAATAATTCAGAATTCTTTGCACCACCAACAGTACATAGCTGACGCCTAAAGTTATGGCAAACTTTACTGAGGGAGGCGAACTGTTTGTAGCTGAATTTAGCACATCCTACCATTAAAGAGGTCTCATCCCTCACCCCAGCCAAATGCAGATATCTTCACACATGATCTCAATAGGCAGCCTTCATATGGGAGAAGCCAGACCTTTAAACATCCTAGTCCTCACTCATTCAAGGTGTTCCTTCTTTTCAGTCTTGATAGTGAGGGATTCAACAGTCATAGAATCCTACAATTGGAAAGGACCTCAGAGGTCATCCAATCCAACCCCCTTTACACTGCAGGGTTTACTTTCCTATCCCTGGACTATCCAGGATGTTTGAAAAAAAATCCGGTGAAAGGGGGAAAATCTTCCATATCATAACCTATTCTACTCAAATAGGTAGAATTTCTGTCAAGGATTTTTTCCTAATTTCTAATCTGTACCATAACATCTTGACATCATGTTCCATTTCAGTGTTACAGTATTTAAATAGCATCCGGTAACTGCAAAATTCCTGCACTTATCAACTTCCTGAAAGCAGCCACCCGTGTATAAAATCAGGTCAGGAAAGGCTTAGATGCAGAATTTGAAAGTTGTCATCATCAAATAGCAAAAATAGGGAGTAGTTTCAATCTCTACCTACTGTGCAGAAATCAAGTGACAAATGGGGTCTTTGCCCCAAGCTGTTTCAACAAGTTGGGGGTAGCCCAAGAACAAAACAGTACTTTAGGTTCCCTATCCCCGAGTTTCAGGAAAGAAAACTGAAGTTGTGAGGGGAACCTTACCACTTACTCTATTTTTGAGGAAGGCAGGTCAAGGTTCTAGCAAATGGGTCTGTTTCCCTGAGCTTGGTTCTTTTCTTTCAGATGCTTCTTTACCTAAACTAGGTAACTTCTTCAGTATTAATGATGTTACCTAGTTTGAGTAATGAAATGTGCAAGTAAACAACTAAGATCAGAAAGCACCAAGGACCCATCATTTCAACCCTGAGTTACAGATATTCTCCTTTATTGATTCTTCTTTCCATGGCCGGGCTGGGCCTCTTTGGAAAAGAAAGGACTTTTGCTCATGGTCAGGTATTATGTCCCCTGACAATTACTGCCGTGTGCTACTTGATCGCCATTCTCCTATGACACACTTACCCAGGTCAGTAGGAGGAGGGTGAGTGTGATACAGCAACACCACGAAAGAGTCAGTCAACTGAATCAGCTAACTCTGAGAATTAGATTTAGCGCAGAATAAATTCAGCCATGCATAGCATTATCTAATGCTACAGTCAGTTGTGTTGTATAAGCAGCTGGGGGATAGGAGAAAGCAAGATTTTCCATCATAGAACTCAATGTGGAGATCTAGCAATGAAGAACACGCCTGCGGTCATTGTATACAGTGTCCACATTGTGGCTACTGTTGCCTGGTTGTCCAATGAAGAAGGAGCTAGCAATGCAAGGAAGTGTGCCAGGGCTCATGAGGTATCAGAGCAAATGGGTGAGGACATGGTAATTCTAAAATGCTAGTCAGTGTGATTAAGTGCGGCTAGAACCACCAGGAAGAGGATTTATTCATTTATTTATTTATTGGTTCGATTTATATGCCGCCCTTTTCTGGAGACTCAGGGCGGCTTACAATGCGTTAAGCAATAGCCTTCATACTTTTATATATACCTGCTTAGTAGGGCTTTTGGCCCCCCCCAGCGCTGTTCTTTTTTATACAAAGTCAGCTTATTGCCCCCACAAACCGGGTCCTCATTTTACCTACCTCGAAAGGATGGAAGGCTGAGTCAACCTTGAGCCTGGTGAGATTTGAACTTGCAATAATTGCAGGCAGCTGGTGTTACTTAACAGTGCTTTAGTCTGCTGTGCCACCAAGGCTCTTCATTTGATTGAGATAATGGCTGACTGGTCTAAAGATGCAGTGGGAACGGATGATTGTTTTATCTCTTGATTTAACCAGATTACCGTAAATGTGTTGCCACTGAAAATGTAACATGGTAGATTTCAAAAATCCCCATCTCTCAAAGATTGGCATTGATGATAACCACTTGATGAATTACAGATGCTTTAAGATACCATTTTTCAATTGATAGTATGACTTGCACAAATGGGACTCAGAAGTAGCTTTGGTGGGATACGGATCGAGCCTTAATGAAGTATTTAAATGTTACTATGAATGAATATCTGGATAATAAAATAACAGTAAACGTATCACATCCTTTTTCTTGAAAGGAGTGGGGTTATTTTTGCTATTTTGATGCGAAACACCCATTGTTTTCTCAGCCTTCGATTTCTTGAGACCATCGATTGCTCTATCAAAGGCTGAGAAAACAATGGGGGGGGTTCAAAACAATCAAAACTCCACCCCTTTTTAATGTATGTCACAATGAACATAAAAAGGACTTCATTTATGCAGTAATAGCTGGCATCTTGGTCCTCCCTTCTGATGTCACTCGGCTGCTTTGTGCAATCTTATCCTTAAAGAGCAATTTGTGAAGCATTTTGAGCCAAATTTAGAAGGACATGAGGATGTCCCCTTTATGTTCTTAAAGGATATGGGGAAAAACAGAGGAAGATCATCCTTTTCAACATGTACTAAGCTTTTCATTTTTAACTGAGTTATCTGGATTAAATCATCTAGATTGAGGCATGCCGATACTATATTTCAATGGAACCGAATCCCACAATGTTTATTTTTCAAGATGTTCAACATGTTTGATTCTACACTGGAACCCTCAGATAGAGGCATCCAAACTTGTTAAACTGGTTTAGAACATGTTTGAGGACAAGTAACTTCTATCCTAATTGATTTGGCTTAGCTGCTTGGAATGCTTGATACGTAGCTGCCACCTCACAATTTAAATATTTTTGTTTCTTCTGTCACTGAAATTTGCCCAGAAAGAGTAGGATTCTCTTTCAACTCTCAAATGAGAAGGGGGATTAAATGACCTGGATTCATTGAGACTATATGAAACATTTCAGTGGCAAATTTTGAGTATTTTTATATCTCTAGTAAATTCCAACCTTGATATAGTCAGATGGACAAAGAAATACATAGTTTTTCATAGAATTATTGATGTACTTATTTCTAAGATTAGTCAATCATCAATCAGTTGTCTGAGAGAGACACCCTGAATATCAGTAACTACTGTTTGCTTGTGATTTAGGCTGTTTGTTGAAGGCTCTAGTCCTTTTCTTGTTACCTAATTTTTAAATCAGCCCAGCCCACAAGAATGCTACAACCAGAGTATATGTATGCTAAATTTTATTAAATGATTTTTAGCACAATGAAAAGCATAAGAGAAAATAAATATAATAAAGAATAGCAACTAGTGGAAAAAGGGAAGGAAAGATGCACTGTATGCTAAATGATATTGGCATTTAATATTTTCCTTTTACCCCATCCCAAGCAATCTTCCTAAACAGTTGTTGTCATTACCATATTTTTCACATTATAAGATGCTTTAGAGGAAGAAAATAAGAAGAAAAACAATCTGCCTCTGCCTCCCAGCACCATCCATCCATTATTGCTGCTGTTGGCTGCAGATTGCTGCCACTGATCGCTGCTGCCCGTTCGCCACTGCCGTTCGCCCTATTTGAAGCCCATTCGGTGATTGGCAGTGGCAAACGGGTGGCTGCAAACAGGTGATGGTGATCGGTGGTGAGTGACGGTGGTGAATGGCGGCAGTGGCTGCAGTGAATGGATGATCCCCGCTGCCTAGAATGGCTGATTGGCGGTATTCTGGGAGGCCGATCCAATTGCTAATCAGCTGATTGGCAGTGAATGCTCCAGTTTTAACCAGCGCATCTCTGAAAGATTTTTGCTTCTTTCTCTTCCTCTTGGCATCCAGTTAAAGGAATCTGCAAAAAACCTCAGCAGATTTACAATCAACAATAAAATCCAGATACCACAATAAATCTTGGTTTCACTTATGTGCTAGAATGCCACAGGGAATAAAGAGGTCTTGGTCACTGGGTGCTGCAAATTAGCTTCCGTTAAGGAATAGGCAGTGGTGGAATTCAAATTTTTTTACTACTGGTTCTGTGGGTGTGGCTTGAGTATGGTGTGGCTTGGAGGGCGTGGCTTGGTGGGTGTGGCAGGGGAAGGATACTGCAAAATCTCCATTCCCACCCTACTCCTGGGGGAAGGATATTGCAAAATCTCCATTCCCACCCTATTCTGGGGCCAGCCAGAGGTGGTATTTGCTGGTTCTTCGAACTGCTCAAAATTTCTGCTACCGGTTCTCCAGAACTTGTCAGAACCTGCTAAATTTCACCCCTGGGAATAAGTCATGGTAGGGATGGACTCAGAGAAAGCTTTCCTGTGAGGGTGTTTTTTCAAGCGGGTTATCCTCCACTACATAATTATGATTTTTTTTATTAAGCACTAGAACAAAGTCTGTGAACACCAGCCAACAATACTGGTAGATTACTGGTAGATTTTAAAATTCATTCACTCATTTAGTCCTTCCATACCAATGAAATCCTCCTTTTCATTGGCCAAAGGGCAATCTACTCTAAGAGATGCCTCGTGGAATATAAAAAGAGGACTTCAGACTTTTGTTCCCTCCAACTCTCTTTTGGTAGGTAGTGCTGATTTAGTATCTCCTCATCATCCTTCATCAATATTTAATGGTTTGTCATTGAGTAGTCTGGGTAGACAAACTGTCCTTTGTCATGACCATGATAGCATGGGGCACAACTGTATTATGTTCAAAAATTTCCTACTCCATCACATTTTGGCTTGGAACATCTTGTAATGTTCTCTGTTTCCATTTATAGTACTTTTGCACAATCATTATTTTTACATTTCAGATATTTTTGTCAGCAAATATAAGTTCTCATGTCTTTACTGTCTGGTCATTAGTTCATTCTCTAAGTGTTAATATTTAGGCAAGCTAGCATGTGAAAAAGCAGCATCAAATGGGTAGAAGGACAAGCAGAGTGAAAGTGTTTGCCTTTTGGCTCTGTGCAACTGGGAACATGTTTAAAAGTTTGCAGTGGCTTTTGCTAGAGGCAAACATGTAAACAGCAAACTGTTTGGGTCTTTATGGTGAGAAACACTGCTTTCAAGCTACAAAACATTTTTTTTTTAATAAATGACAAGGACCATAAAGGACATCGTGAAACACATTTTCCATTCTTGTTCTAATTAGGATCATTTGGACCAGTGCCTCTTCTGGAGTTGTTTGTAAGAACTGTGCCCAAGGCAGCAATAGAGATTACGCCACACAAGAAAGCATTTTTGAAACTACTTAGCACGTGCTATTGGCTATTGTTAAGTGTGAGGTTGGTTGCTATGAAATAGAAGGAAAACGATCATTGCAGCATCCCAATGGTCACATGATCAAAATTCAGATGCTTGGCAACCGACTCATATTTATGACGATTGCAGTGACCCAGGGTCATGTGATCACCTTTTTTGACCTTCTGACAAGCAAAGTCAATGGGAAAACCAGTTTCACTTAACAACAGTGTTACTACCTTAACAACTGCAGTGATTCACTTAACAACTGTGGCAAGAAAGGACGTAAATGGGATAAAATTCACTTAACAAATGTCTCACGTAGCAACAGAAATTTTGAGCTGAATTGAGGTCATAGGTTGAGGATTACCTGTGCTTAGTATTGATGCATTGCTTTACAGAGACCTTCCTCCTTCTTTCCTTCCTTCTTCCCTCCCTCCCTCCCTCCCAAAATAAAACAGTAACTGGAATCTGATGTTCATTATAGGAGGTGTTTACAGGCATACTGAATCCAGAGAAGTCATAGAACATTCCAGTAAGAATGTTTGTTGTTTAGGTGCCATTAGATTCTTTGTTTTTATCTTTCCCAGGCTGGCTTGAGCATCAGCCCATTTGTATGTCTTATTGAATTAATTCAGGACAAGATTTATAACAGTGATACAATTTATATTATGTGATTGATAAAACCTGCTTCCTTGTAATAGAGAGAACACAGAGAGAAGGATTTTTGAATCCAAACTCTTGGCATGGGAACGCATGACTCATATTTGCACAGCGCATTTACTTGACACAACACAATGTCAGAGTATTTTCTAAAGAGGCTGCTATCACAAATTCTCTGAAAACACAAAGTTTGCTTGTGTGTAAGTGTGCTTTTGAAGCTTTCTGCGGTATCTGAGGTTTGTATGCCACACGAGCTTCAGACACCAGCCAATGGATTGATCTCTCCCAACAAACAATTATGTTTCTGTTATAGAAACCATAATATGTTTTAGGACAGTTTTCATTGTTCATTGCAAGATAAGTCAACACCATGCTTGTAAAAAGGAAAAGGTATTGGTAATTCATTTGGATTGCTCAGTGCAAAGTTTTGACATTGGGCTGCTTTTGGAATCAGACTTCTTCAGAAATCATTTTATTGTTTTTTTAATTAAGTCCACCACAAAACCTCCCCCATTCTACTTTTCTTTCATTTATCCTTTGGCTTTTGTCAGCTTGAGGCCATTCATTTGGGGCTGAGGATTCTTAGTTCCACTCCTGAGGCATTTGGAAGGCAACAAGTGGCTGAAGAAATACAGAGCAAGCAAAAGACACTTGAAAATTTTCCTTTTTCTGCATTTAAAGTTGACCAGAGGTCCAGCCTAGTCTATTTGTAAAAGGGGAACTTAGTTTTTGTTCCTCAAGGCTTATTATAGTTACCTCCCACACACACAATGAGGAAGATAGAAAAAAATTCCTCTTCCAAATTGTGCTTTTTTAATATGTGTTTTAATGTATTTTGTACATTGGGCTCATCTAATTGAAATTGTCTCCACTGGAAATTCTGGTGGGCTACATAAGAGCCACTTTGGTCTAGTGGTTAAGGCATTAAGCTAGAAACCAGGAGACCATGAGTTCTAGTTCCACTTTAGGCATGAAAACTCGCTGGGTGACTTTGGGCCAGGCAATCTATCACAGCCCAATCCACCACAGAGGAAAAAATAGAGGAAGGAGTATGTTTGCCACCTAGCATTATTTTTAAAAATGTAAAATGGGATATAAATCAATCAAAATTAAAAAACTTACTGCAGGACATAGGAGCCTTTTCAGATAGTTAAAACCATTTTACAATTCTGTACATCCTTGTGAATGCCCCCTCTGACAAACCGTACATTACATTATTTTTAAAAAAATCTGGAATTAAAAATGTTCAGAAACTGATGAAATCTCATGCAAGAATATAAATTTGATTTATAGATATGATTAGCTCATGAGATTTGGAGCATTTAACTGGCTTTTGAATGGTTTTCAGTTTTGATTTTATTTGTTTGAAGTCCTGGAGCACCCTTACTGTGTCCAGGGAAATGTTACTTATCCCTTTTCTTCCCTCTATATAATTAGATAGAAATAACAACAACAACAACAACAACAACAACAACAACAACAACAACAACAACATAACTATATTCCATGATCCATGAAAAATAATCCAAAAATCAACAGTCAGGTAATAACTTTACTGAGACCAATCAAAATGTACAAGATTTGAACTTTTTATCTCATCATCAGCCTGTGCTTAAATGGCCAAAACAGAGTAAGAAATGTGTGTTTAGGTACAACACAAAATCACACATTCTTTTCCAGCAAAACAGTCATTGGTTACATAGATTGGATTGCCTTAATTTTTCCGTTCTACAAAAGGCACTCAAGTATATTCTCAGTTTCACGTTTTTTCTGTCTTACACTGAAGTTCTACCAAGATCTGGGCTGGACCCCAGAGTCTCTAAAAAAATCCTGAGCTCTGCTAATTTGCCTGTTGTCTCTTTTGTTTCAGGAAGATGTCTGACGGATTTTCGGTAAGTCTGAAGAAAATGGTGCTTTTTAATGCCACATTTACTTTTCCTTTTGTTTTTAATTATTATTAAATTTATGCCCCAGTTTTCAGATTGTCTTCTAGACCCTCACTCTATTGTCCTTTAAAGAAGAGGGATTAATAAATTGTCATGGATCATGCAGCTTTCTGAGAAAGCCAAAAATGCCAAAAATTCAGCAAAGATATGCTACTGGCTGGGAAAAAGGGTAACAAATTCCTTATTTTCCTCACAGCTATCAGATGCCTTGTCAGGCTCCAATAATCCTAATCCAAATATGCAACCGAATCCTTGGGGGAATCAGCCTGGTGCCTTCTCAGGTTATCCCGGAGCACCAGGCGCATATCCCGGAGCACCAGGCGCATATCCCGGAGCACCAGGCGCATTTCCCGGAGCACCAGGCGCATTTCCTGGAGCACCAGGCACATTTCCTGGAGCACCAGGCGCATATTCAGGAGCACCAGGAGCATTTCCCAGCACACCAGGCACATATCCCGGAGCACCAGGCACATGCCCAGGAGGAATAGCAGCACCAGGAGCATTCTTTGGAGGCCCACCAGGGCCTGGGACATTTTCAAACACACCAGGAATGGTTCCACCAGGGGCCTCAGGAATGTATCCTGTTCCTGGGCAGCCCCCAAGTGACAGAGGAGCACAGCCAACTGCACCACAAAGTGGAGCTGGAGGATTTTCTGGTCCATTGGTGAGAAAAATATGTTCATGTTTCTGATTTGTGCATGGCAAGGGGGGTATTTGCATTTTTTTCAGTTCTTGATTAAACATTTCTCTTTTTTAAATAAAGGAACAGCAACTCTTATTGGTAAGACCAAAATTAAACTCTGAATGTTTGGTAGCTGTTCAAATATTTCACTTTGAGAACTTTTGGCTCCAAACTGAAGGTCCCAGAGTCTAGTCAATTAGACGCAGATTGAACATCAGTGATGATTTATTGTAAATGCATTAAATGACACTCAAGCCCAACACATAGAAGGGAACATGACAGGACGGTCAGGCTCCCAAAACCAAGAAAGACATGCTGAGCGTCTTCTGAGCAGTTTCCTTTGTTGTTCCTCACCCATAGATAGAAATTTTGCTCAACAAAGCAAACTACTTGCACCGTTAAGCATAGTCTGAGAACTCCTAGGGAGAAGATGTCTTAATTTTTTCTTCCCACATAAACTGTCAGGAGCAAGAAACCAGGAGTCAAGATAGTGTTCAAAAGCGTTTATTCCATGCAACCTATACATAAGAATCGGACCTACTAATGGTCAAGGTGAACTGGTGCCAGATAAGAGTCGACAGACTTCAATGTGGGGACTGGATTTAGGTCTCTTTTGGGGGCGTTAGGGACTTCAGACTGATGATACATTTGACCCTGCCCTCAGCCTCCATCTGATCATCTCCTACATAAACTCCTACATTAAACATGATTTAATCTGATTTTATCTGGTTTTTAAATTTTTTGTATCTATGTTATTTTATTGTCTGGCTGTTCACCGCCCTGAGTCCTTCGGGAGTAGGGCGGTATACAAATCAAATAAAACATAAACAAAACATAAACATAAACTAAACTTTGCTGTCTCTTGCTCTTCTGGAATGTCTCCTCCCTTCCTAGGAATCAAGATCACAGGACAGAGATATAAACTAGAGGCAGAATAACTTGGAGAAAGCCTTTATCTGAGACCAAGAGGCCAGAAAGAAAAGGAGTTCAGAAATAACTTTACAAAAAAGGGGTTGGTGATGAGAGGAGATATACCATATTTTTCGGAGTATAAGATGCACCTTAGTTTTTGGGGAGGAAGAGAGGGAAAAAAATTCTGCCTACCTAGTATTCATTTGGCTAGCATCCTTAGTCTGTTCATCTTCAGCACGTTAGTTTGCTGGTTTTATCCCCTAGTTAGGGATAAAATCAGCTTCTAAAGCACAGCTGATTGTTGGAGAGAGAAGCAATGAGAAAAGCAGGCGAAGCAGCGTGGAAGATCGCTTCATTCACTAGCGCCTCGTTAGGGCTGAAAAAAAGCTTCAAAAAAGCTTTTTCGGAGTATAAAATGCACCCAAATTTTCAGCCTCTTTTTGTGTGGGGGAGTACGTCTTATACTCCGAAAGGTATTTGTAATAAAAAGAAAGCCAAAATTCAAAACAGGCTACAGCATTACATTTTGTTGGACCGTGTGCTCTTCAATTTTGTTAATTGGTTTGGTTTTATTTTTAATTTTTTTTATTTTTAATTTGATTTATATGCCGCCCTTCTCCGGAGACTCAGGGCGGCTTACAATGCACTAAGCAATAGCCTTCATACTTTTGTATAGTTATACAAAGTCAGCTTATTGCCCCCACAACTGGGTCCTCAAAAAACTGGTTTGATTTGATGTAATCTGTTTTTGTCTTCAGAAAGTCCCTTGTGAGCTACCCCTTTCTTCAGGACTTGTGCCTCGCTTGTTAATAACTATGACTGGGACAGTGAATCCAAGGCCGAACAGGTAACAAGGCAGGGGTGATGGGGTGGTGGGTGATATAGTGAGCCGGTTTCTTACAGGACACTGTTGGGTTTATTGCAGGATGGATTGCCCTTTGGCATCCATTACTTGGAGATGGGGTTTAGGAGGACCAAATTAAACCAAGGATGCATTAGGATTTGTGTGTGTGTGTGTTATAAGATGATGGTCATAATCAAAACCCTCCCCTTTATGACATGTACTGAGACCATTCTCCAAAAGTGTAGCCAGTGGGACATAATGGGTAAAGTGATGGAAAAGGATTAGGCTTTTGCTATTGTAGGAAAAAAGATGGATCTAAGATAAAAAGCAGGATAAAAAGCAGGATATAAAGGGGGGCACATTTTGACTCAATCAATTTGGAGGGTTCTGGAGGCTGCAAAAAGAATGCTGAAGGCTTACATGCAGTCTCTCCCCCCCTCCCCCACCCCCAGTTTGCAGCTCTGGATTAAATGGGCAATTTAATTAAAATTGAAATTAATTGAAAGTTAGTCCTTGTCTTGCATCACCCACTTCTTTGTCTTAACTCTGAGCATACCCCTGGCATGTCACTCCAAGGTCAAGTGAGGTTAGTGGTCCAAAAGACATTTGGTGTATTTGCTATGGCTAGAGCTGCTGGAGTTTATGTAATGCGTGAAGATGTCTCCCTTGGGCCTTCCTGGTAGCGTAGCCCATCCCATCCCATCCCATCCCATCCCATCCCATCCCATCCCATCCCATCCCACTTCACCTTATTATTGTTGCTGTTGTTATTTTAAATGACATGCTGGTAGGGTGCAAAGCAAGTTGCCAGCCTGTAATTGTAAGGATACCTCTAAGGATTGGCTGTCCTCTAGTACTTAAGTCTGGGATTGTGTCCACCTGCCCAGAAAACTCTTGACTTGCTTCAAACACTCAGAAGATAAATAGGAGACATTGTAATTGACTATTCTTCCTATAACCCACACCTACCCCACTCCCCTCTTTAGCTTCTGGTTTTATTAGCCTCTGTGATTTTAACTTTCTAAGAATGTGTATGGAACCAAAATGGATATAAAAGTATGATTAGAAATCAAGTTTATATGTGAGAGGAGTTCTTTGCTTTACAGCCCACAAAGTTCTCATTTAAAATTTTAATAGTAAAATAAAATAGCCTGATGATGCCCTTGGCAACTGGGGGGTACCGCACTGCAGATCCAAGTTTTCAAGTTAATAATTAATTTGATGAATGTAATAAATAGAGAAGCTTTGTTTTATAAGCTCCCTGTAGAACATTGGTCTATGGAGATTCTCAGTCATCCAGGTCATGGTTATCGAGGTGGGGGTTTTTTTTTCTTTCTTTTAAGAGGCAACTGGACTTTCTGGTTTTTCTTTGAAGATGTTTTGCTTCTCATCCAAGAAATTTCTTCAGCTCTGACTGGATGGTGGGGAATGGAAGGATTTATATGCCTTGCAGACAGCTGGTCATTTGCATTGCATAGAACATTGGGATAACAATTTGTGTGTCCTCATTTCTTGCAGATTTCAAGTAGATTTCAAGAAAGGCGATGACATTGCTTTCCACTTTAATCCTCGCTTCAATGAGAGCAACATGAAGGTGATTGTATGCAATAGCAAGATTCAAAATGTCTGGGGGACGGAAGATCGGACGGCACCCAGGTTTCCTTTTGAGGCTGGCAAACCTTTTAAGGTAAAGTTTTTGCGTTGGGTGTCCTTTTGATAGCTAAGAATTAACTTGATTGCCTGGAAGTTATTTATGTGAATATTGCAAGGACAGTTTAATTTACCTGATTCCATTTCTATAATTCTGTTTCTGGATCTTGTGTTCACAACGTTTGAGACCATGCCAGTCAGAATCCCCAGCAATACCCAAACTGAGTGGGAATTTTAGGAGTTGGGAGTTGTGATTGCATTTGAACAATATGCTATGCTTTACTGTTAATTTTGATGTGCATCTATATAGTAGGATATTGTACAAGTCTAAATTATTTGATAAGTATACGGTTCAATTTATTATACAGAAAATGGCTCAATCACTAACCATTTTAAGTGAGCCCTGTGAATGCATCTAATCCTGCTGCCTAAAGCAGGATGGAGAATTGGTTCTGATATGTGGGTTGCAAATCAGATGACCTCAAACAATTAGTAGGAAGCTTCTCCCTGTCCCCAGAGGGATGCTCTCTGACACCCTCATTTTTCTATATAGGAAGCAGAGCATTGTCATTCCCAGTGTATACTCCAACATAGAGGCAAGCATAAAGGTTCTTTGAAGGTTACCAGAAAGTGATAACTAGACTTAAAATGAGAGTAGAATGCAACAGAACATTGTGTCAATTCAGTTGAATTGAGTTCCATAAGTTTTTGTCAGTATGGTTTGATTGCACTAGTCTGACAGAGCAGAAAGTTTTTGTGGCCAAGAGTACGCTTAAAAATATGTATTCTAATCAAAGAAGTGTATGTTTTATGAAAAAAATCACACACCCAAAACCCTGTGATGCTGAATTTAGCATTGCTCTTTTTTGAGGCTCTTGAGGCTGGAAGGGGGCACTTTCCCCACCACATTTCTTGGTTTCATACAATATTTGTGGTGATTTTTTTATGTAAGCATGACAAACACAAGATGTTAGCTCTGCAAGTCCATAGTGCCCAGTGCAAAAAAAAAAGCAAGATTCAGGTTGCATGAACTGATGGTGTTTATGTCATTCTTATTTATGATTTTTTAGGAATGTTTACATCTGTCCTTTTACAGATTCAGATTCTCTGTGAAGCAGATCAACTGAAGGTAGCTGTTGATGACGCTCATCTCATGCAGTACAAGCACCGTATTAAAGACCTGCAGCATATCACCAAGCTGTCTGTTTCTGGTGATGTCACCATCACCAGTGTCATGCCTTTCATGATCTAAGCCAAGCCTTTGGCCAATTGCAACCTAGTGCTCAATATACCTGTAAAACTGGTTGTTTTTTTCTAAAAAATAATAATGATATATTAAATAGACTATATTGGATAGTAACTAATAAATAAAACTCTTAAAGACTACAAGTCTTGTGTACAGGTAGTTTTGCTCAGAATGATAGTTGTAAGCCATTGTAGTCATAAATTTAGGCATCATGTGACTGGACCTGATTTTTTCCAAAATTTTTTTTTTTTGCAATGGTTGTTAAGCAAATCAATTTTACCCAAGTCCATGTCTTAAAGTTGCTGAGATTGAGAAACATGAATTAGCGTATAGGGCACACCTGTTCTGATGCTAAGAGTATCAAGAACATTCACCAGTCTCCAAGAAAGTTATCAAAGGCATATGCCTCAATCTCTTGAATTGCTGCTTTTCATATTGGAAAGATATACAAGTGCACTAAATTATGGATCGCTTCAGGCTTAGAATGCTGTGTGAAATTAGTGGTTTGTTGATCAAGGTTTATAGCTGAAATAGATAACTGGTTGGCCAGGTATCCCTCTCTTCCCATCGAAACCCTATTTTGGGATCCTCAGAATATTGTCAGGAAATTTGATAGGAAAATGGATGATTTTCAGGCCATTTTATACAAAAATTAGACTCAAAACATGGGACTTAGGTAAGGATTTTGATTTAAATTCATAAAAGCCAACATTTTTCATCCCTTTCATTCAGTGATATTAATATACAGTATCAGCAGGCATGCCCTGTAACTCTTAGAGGCTTAGTATTTGGTTTATAACTTAGTATTGCTAGCACCCAGCCAAATTACAGGTGGTCCTTAATTTACCATTCATTCAGTGACCTTTTGCAGTTATGACGATGCTGAATGGTGGTTTCAAATGGTCCTTGGAATTATGGCTGTCCCAGAAACCCTGTGGCCATGATCTGAGTGCTAGGCAACCCATTCACACTTACCACTTGTTGCGAAGCGCCCTACAATCATGATTTCCATTTGCAATCTTCTCTCCTGGCTTTCTCAGAAAGACAGTGGGGATATTGATAGAAAAGATCACAAGTTGCTTGGATAAGTCCCCCCCACCTGCACTCTCTCCCCAGCCCCCCCCCACTTGTTCTACATTAGGTAGTTGTAGACCTTGGAACTCTCATGCACCCTCCCTGACACACATCACACCTCTCATACACTCTCACCGACTTGCGTGATGCCTCTTATGCACTCCTGCAAGCTTTCCTCTACCCACATAGTGCCTCTCGCACATACTTCCTTACCCACACCTCTCATGGATTCTCCCTTACATCCTCTTGCTCCCTCTTCTACCTGGCAGCAGCCACTGACCTACTTAGGACCGTCATCTTCCACACCAACTTTGGTTATGGGAAGACAGTAGGAAGTTGCCTCACCTAAAGACTGTGGAATTCAGTTAACAATAGCAACTGGGATTGTAGTGACTGCTGTCACTTAACAATGGAAATTCCGATCTCAATTGTGAATGTAAATCAAGGACTCTCTGTAATCATGACTTAATTTAATGTGTGAATTGGCCTACTACTCAGTTATGTTTCAGATCTACTTAATTGTTTTAGAAATACTATTAGTGGAGAACTTGATTTAAAGCAATTATTTAAATTAATATTTTACTTAATCACCTTGATTTAAAAATATACATGTGTGGAAATGGCTGAAAGAATAATACTGTAAAATCCAAATAAAAGGCAGATACAGATCACCATGTAAGAGATTAATCTAGTTTACAGAGCTTTAATAATTGTGTTTATACACTGAGGTGCACATTCCACAGCCCTGTGGAATGAACTGCCCCCGGAAATGCGTAAGATCTCCGACCTCAGGGTATTTCGCTGTGCCCTTAAGACCCTGCTGTTCCGCCAGGCCGGGCTATCAATGTAATGATTTTAAATTGGATGTTTTAAATTTTTGGGGGTTTTAATATTGAGCCGAAATTATTTAATAATTTTAAATAATTTTAATTGTTGTTTGTCTTTGTGCTTTTAATAGGCTGTACACTGCCCCGAGTCCTTCGGGAGAAGGGCGGTATAGAAATAAAATTATTATTATTATTATTATTATTATTATTATTATTATTATTATTATTATTATTAAGATTAAAGAAAATAGACATTTAAAATGCAGCAGCTAAAAATACTTTTTTCCTCCTCCCTCTCCCACTCATTGCCACACTTAATGACAAGCAACAATTTGCTATTCATGTCTTGTGTTTCAAAACATTTTAACTGGTCAAGCCAAGTTAAAGCCAACTGATCAAGCCAAGAAGTGTACTTTTGAAAAGGCAGTTCAGTTTAATAACAGAACTAAAACTTATGAAAGAAAAGAAAACTTCTGCTGTTTGTGTACTTATTTCTCTTTGTCCGGAAAAGGAGAGAATACAATAAGGTTGCTGCATGAATCAGCTGAAATGCAATTTTCAGTCTTGTTTCTTAGAGGAGTCAAGAAAAGGCTGACATCCAGATTTGGCTGTGGGGCAGAAGATATACACTTAATATACAGGTAAAATTTAAGTCTTCCCAAATCACATCAAGCTGTTGGTTTGTGGCTGAGCTTTCAGATAGAAATATTTGCTGCCATTTTTAAGGCAATTTAAATTGCCTCTATTCCAATTTTAATAAGAATTGTATAAATGTTTCCTAATAGTGCTAATGTATGGAACATCACTAAAAGCCCCCAAAATCAGCTTAACAAGCTGTGCAATAAATAGACTGAGAGATGTAAAAAAAATTCTCCCATCTGAGTTTCATTGGACAGATATGTGAATCTATGCACTCATCTCCAACCTTGAGCTGATACAGCAATGAGGATTCTTTGACTCATATACTGCTTCCTAGACAGTACTCCACGGTGGAATCTATATCATGATTCTAATACAGTTTTGTCCCAAGTGAAGCTATCGTGTGCTCATACCCATATTATTTGAAAATACTGAGAGCCGTAATGCAAGATAGATGAAGGATATCAAACAAGGGGAAATTGTATAAGAATTGTTGCTCAATTTTGTCCCAACTAAATTTTTGTGCTCCCTTTTCCTGCAACGTTCAGATTCAGAATGCAAGCTTTTTGGGGGCTGGGCCCCAGCTCTTTTTGGTGATGAAGCTGTCATATTTCATATGCACAGGCAGTAAATTGATGCTACTGTAAGAAAGGATAAAGCTGGATAAGACTAGCTAGGCCGTTTCCTATTAAAAAGTTTTACGTGCTTTGTTTAGGTGCACCATAAATCATCTTTAGTAAGCAATTAGTTTTGGAGCTGGTAAATTCTGATTATACATCCTAATTGTTACAATAAAAACAGATATATTTAACCTAAACTAATCTTAGGCATTTTTTATTGTGAAAAGTCAATAGTTAATTAGAATAAGGGCTACCTCGAAATGTTGCCTTTGGTGTCATGCATGTGACACAGCCTACCTCGCAAAAGTTGTACGCATCATATAAATCTATGTATGTTGAAACTGTGTTGCACAAAGAGGCTTCTATATGAGCTGGAATTTTGACAAATGCAAAGTTTCTACTTGCATGGATACCTCCTCATATATACTGTGTCTATGAGCCCTTACACCTAAAGAGGTTTGCATCACAAAATTACCATAGAGATAATGCATCCTTAAATAATAACATGTTTATTTAATGATGCATTGTTTCCAAAATGTAATTCTGTATAGTTCAAGTAACATCTAATTAGTAACATCTAATTGACTTCAAGCAAACTTACCTGGAGATCAAATATTCCATCATTGCAGGACAAGCCTGGAAAATAAAATCTCATTTTCAGAGAAATATTTTAAAATGCATATTAAGTTATACATAGATATTAATTATATCATCTGGAAGCTTCCAATTGAAATAAATGATACTTATGTAGACAACATTCTTAGCAGACTATTTAGTACTGCTTTCACCTTATAAATCTCTAACACATTATTATTATTATTTATAATTTAAATGGTTTCTATACTGATTGCAGTGAGGACATACTTATATAAAGGCATGCCCAAATTGCAGCCAGCAGCTTTTATCAGCAGCTTGAAGCAAAATAACTTAAAACATCTATGACAAAACATGCAGACAGCTCTGAAAATTTGATTCCCAAATAATTCTTACATGATCTCAGATTATAAGATCACCCAAAGAATTTCTTTCTTTCTTAAATTATTTGCTGCCATCTCATTTTGAAATGACTTTGTACTAATTATCACAAGAAAATCCACCAAGTTTACTTACGTTCTGGTGTATGCTGTACTTCATCTTGATCACAAGTTTCTGCAGCCCGAGAATTCTCTGCGGGACTAAAAAAACCCTGTTTGACCTCATCTATTGTGGTCTGCTTCATCTCATCTCCAATTTCTGAAGCTTCTTCTTTAAGTTGGTAAACATCCATGTCACTTGAGGATGAGCTCCTGTCACAGCTGATTGGTTCTTCATCCTGGATTCAGAAGCAAAGATAAAGTTCAAGGACCTTGAATGAAAATGGATCACTCTTTAGAACAGAGTTCCCCAATCTTTCCGGCTTTGCGGACTGGCAGGGAAGATGGTTCTGTGTGAGGAGGGGCAAGCACATGCACAACTCCATTTGCACAAGTGGTCGGCACACATACCCACTGCTTGTACAAATGGGCACGCTTGCCCGCTACTTCTCCGGCCCGGTTCCAAACTGCTCAAGGCCTGGTAGTGGGCCATAGCCTTGGGGTTGGAGACCCCTGCTTTAGAATACAGAAAAATGAAGACAAGATCTTTTTAAATCACTGACTGGCACTAATGCAAGGGCATAAACTGACCTTTTTCATTTTCATTAAATGAATGAAACCAAATGAATGAATGAATGATTTAACCAAGATTTTTTTTAAAAAAAGTAGCTTTCACTTTCATAGCATTTCATCGCACTCCCCCTTTATATGAAAAAACAAGATAGCCACCCCTTTTTAGGGCATTACTTCTGTACACAATAAAGCAGATGACTTGGACAGAAATGTGCAAGAACTGTTAAGAAGGCAAAAAGGGCTAAAAGATTTATTAAGTCCTGAGAAACAAATTAATATTTAGAAGTGGCTCCGAAGGACACCTCCCTGATCCACTGGAATATAAAAAGCAGCAGCAGCACAGAATCATTTATTTTATTTATTTATTTATTTTTCTTATACTTATATGCCGCCCTTCTCCCAAAGGACTTGGGGCGGCTCACAGAAGTTAAAACGATGAAAACAATAAAAATAACTACTAAAATAATCAATTAAAATCTCCCAATTAAAAATCATCCATCAGATCAGCAAATTTGTTGGAAAAGCCATGTCTTCAGGTCACGGCGGAAAGAGCGGAGGTCGGGGGGCCATCCAGAGCCCCGTGGGTAACCTATTCCTGAGGGTCGGTGTGCCCACAGAGAACGCCCTCATCCTGGGTGCCACCAGCTGACATTGTCTGGCCGATGGCACCCGGAGGAGGGCAGTCCTATGTGAGCGCACAGGGCCGGGGGGGCAGGCAGAAGGTGGTCCTGCAGGTACCCCGGGCCCATGCCATGTAGGGCTTTATAGGTAAGTACCAGCACCTTGAAGTGGATCCGAAGGACTACCGGTAACCAGTGCAGCTCACGCAGGAGAGGTGTAACAAGGGAGTAATGGGAAGCTCCTGTAACAACCCACGCGGCCACATTCTGGACCAGCTGGAGCCTCCGGGTACACCCCAAGGGCAGCCCCATGTAGAGGGCATTGCAGTAGTCTAAACGAGAGATAACAAGAGCTTGGGTGACTGTACGGAGGGCATCCTTGTCTAGGAAAGAGTGTAACTGGCGCACCAGGTGAACCTGTGCAAAAGCCCCCCTGGTCACGGCCGTCAGATAGTCCACTAAGGACAGCCGTGAATCCAGGAGGACGCCTAGATTGTGAGCCCTTTCAGAGGGAGTAAGCAACTCCCCTCCCATCAAGAGTGATGGGGCCACTAGACCATGAGATGCCGGCAACCACAGCCACTCCGTCTTGGAGGGGTTGAGTCTGAGCCTGTTCCTACCCATCCAGACCCGTACCGCCTCCAGGCACTTAGACATCACGGAAAGGGCATCTCTAGGTTGGTCTGGGGTGGAGATGTAAAGCTGGGTATCATCAGCATACTGATGATACCTCATCCCAAAACTGCGAATGATTTCACCCAGCGGCTTCATATAGATGTTAAAGAGCAAGGGGGAGAGAACCGACCCCTGAGTTACCCCACAAGTGAGGGGCTTCGGGGAGGATCTCTGTCCCCCCACCCAGACAAACTGCATGTGACCCGAGAGGTAGGAGGAGAACCACTGCAAAACAGTGCTCCCCACCCCCAACCCCCCGAGTCGTCGCAGTAGGATACCATGATCGATGGTATCGAAAGCCGCTGAGAGGTCAAGTAGGACCAGGATGGAGAAATAACCCCCATCCCGGGCCCGCCAGAGATCATTCACCAGAGCGACCAATGCCGTTTCTGTGCTGTGTCCGCGCCTGAAGCCCAATTGCATTGAAGCCCAAGTCAATCTTGCATTGACTTGCAAGATTCTTATAACCAATCTCAATGAAAATCATTCTGGTCTTCATGTGGAGTTGATTTTCTGCCTAATGGGACAGACATGTTTCCAGAAAATTCTGCAGTGCCAATTTCTGAACCAACAGAAAACAATTTTGTGACATGCTGATATGAAAGAAAGACATGCTAAATAAAGATAATACTTACAGTTGATATTTCTTCTTTGTCTGTTCTAGCACACAGTTCCTCTGTTGCTTGAGTGCCACTGGAGAAAATAAACAAAGAGGTGCAGATTTGAAACGATATTACTCCCTAGTTCGTAAACCCTTTTTAAATTGCAAATCCTCAACTTGGATACATCAATACGATGCACAGAAACATCACAGCATAAAAACTAATTAATTGAGCATTCTATTCCCATTGTGCCCACCAGAGATCAATGGGTAGCCTACAGGTAGGATTATTTGGCAGTTTGAGTCCCATTGCCTCAAGGTTGACTCAGCCTTCCATCTTTCCAAGGTCGGTAAAATGAGGACCCAGATTGTTGAGGGCAATATGCTGACACTGTAAACTACTCAGAGAGGGCTGTAAAGCATTGTGAAGCAGTATATACTGTAAGTCTAAGTGCTATTGCTATTATGATAATAGCAGTACATTCCCATTCATTTCCCCCAGCTCCTCTGGCATTCATTGGACTTTATATTATGGGGGTAGATGGGAGCAGGGTAGGTCATGTGGATTTGGGGGGCAACCCACAGAGGGAGGGGTTAAAATATGATTTTTTAAAGAGGATGCCAGATCCAGCACAGAGTTATACCATAAGATGTGCGGATCTGGGAATGGAGGGGTTTAATACCTGTATGGAAAGAGGTTGCTCTATCAAGGTCATGGTTGGGAGGGGCAGATATGATGGGAGCAGGGGGCCACATCATGCTAGGGGAGCACGCAACCGCTGTCTTCAAGCGGTGTCATGCTCCGACCCCCAAAGCTCTTCTTGTTCCCTGGGTTGCTCAGAGTCTCGCAACGTCAGGACCGCGGCTAACAAAGCTCCCCTAATTTGTGAACTAATTCAGGAGGGGAGAGCGGACCTGGCGGGCATTACAGAGACCTGGTTGGGCCATGAAGGGGGAGTCCCCCTGGTAGAGATGCGCCCACCAGGTTTCCGCGCATTCCATCAGCCAAGGTCTCAGGGTATGGGTCGCAGTTATTATAAAGGAGAGTCTTGATCCTAGGGAAGCCACTGTTCCTCAGACAGCCGGATTTGAGTCCCTTCTCATGAAGTGGAGTCATGGGTTAGAGATGGGCCTGCTGATTACGTACCTGGCTTCCTACCACGTAGCAGCAGCCCTGCCTGATCTCCTCAATGTAATAGCCGGGGTGGTGGTTGAGACTCCTAGGCTTGTTGTCATGGGAGATATCAATCTGCCGTCCATAGGTGAAACATCTGAGGCAGCTCGGGAGTTCATGGCTTCCATTACAGCCATGGACCTGACCCAGTTAGTTCATGGCCCTACTCACATGGGGGGACACACTCTGGACTTGATTTTTGTATCTGACCAGTGGTTGAATGGCCTAGATATAGGGGATATAGTCATCGAACCCTTGTCATGGTCAGACCATTCTCTCCTTAGGCTTGACTTTCTGTCTGCTACACCCCACCGCAGGAAGGCGGAACCGATTAAATGGTTCCGCCCCAGGCGCCTGATGGATCCTGACAGATTCCAGATGGAGCTTGGGCCATTTCCTGAGACTCTAGCTCACAACTCGATTGAAGACCTGGTGGCAACCTGGGATAGGATGGCCGCTGGTGCCTTGGATCAGGTTGTGCCTTTGCGGCCTCTGACCCGGCGTCGAAGTTGCCTGGCTCCGTGGTTTTCCAAGGAGTTGAGGGAAATGAAACGCTGGAAAAGACGCTTAGAGAGTAGTTGGAGAGCCAGTCGTTCCGAATCTGACCGAACACTAGTGAGGTCATATATTAAGACCTACTTAGTGGCGATAGCAGCAGCAAAATATAACTATTTTTCCCCTATTATTGCATCGGCAGATAATCGCTCAGCCGCCTTGTTTAGGGTGACCCACTCCCTCCTCCATCTGGGAGCACGGGAAGACCCCTTGTAAGGTCGAGCTGAGGATTTTGCACAATATCTACACGATAAAATCGCTCAAATTCGGGAAGACTTGGACTCTGACTGGGTAAGTTCAGACGAAGTGATGGAGGCGAGTCTTGAGGATGTTATTTGGGATGAGTTTGACCCTGTGACCCCTGAAGATGTGGACAGGTTACTGGGGAAGTTGAACGCAACCACATGTTTATTGGACCCGTGTCCCTCCTGGTTGGTACTTGCTTCCCGAGAGGTTACATGAGGCTGGCTCCAGAGGATTATAAACGCTTCTCTGTGTGAGGGTTTCTTGCCTTCCACCTTGAAAGAGGCGGTGGTGAGGCCCCTCCTCAAGAAGCCCTCTCTGGACCTGGCTATTCTAGCAAACTACCTTCCTGTCTCCAACCTTCGCTTTGTGGCAAAGGTTGTTGAGAGTGTGGTGGCACAGCAACTCCCACAGTACCTGGATGAAACTGTCTACTTAGATCCGTTCTAGTCCGGCTTCCGGCCTGGGCACAGCACTGAAACAGCATTGGTCGCATTGGTTGATGATCTCTGGAGAGCTCGAGATAGGGGTTGCTCCTCTATCCTGGTTCTATTAGATCTTTCAGCGGCTTTTGACACCATTGACCATAGTATCTTGCTGCACCGGCTGGAGGGGCTAGGAGTGGGAGGCACTGTTCTACGGTGGTTCTCTTCCTATCTCTCTGACCGGTCGCAGTCTGTGTTGGCAGGAGGGCAGAGGTCGACTTCAAGACACCTTATTTGTGGGGTGCCGCAGGGGTCGGTCCTCTCACCTCTTCTGTTCAACATTTATGTGAAGCCGTTGGGGGAGATCATCCATGGTTTTGGGGTGCAGTGCCATCTTTACGCTGATGATACTCAGCTGTACATCTCCACCCCAGACCACCCCAATGATGCCCTTGCAGTAATGTCCCGGTGCCTCGAAGCTGTGCAGATCTGGATGGGGAGAAACAGGCTCCGACTCAACCCTTCCAAGACCGAGTGGCTGTGGCTGCCGGCGTCCCGATATAGCCAGCTGATACCATCGCTGACTATTGGGGGCTAGTCATTGGCCCCCACGGAGAGGGCTCGCAACTTGGGTATCCTCCTGGACACGCGGCTGTCTTTAGAAGAGCATATGACAGCCGTGGCCAGGGGAGCTTTCTATCAGGTTCGCCTGATTTGCCAGTTGCGACCCTTTCTAGGGACTCCTTACGCACAGTCACTCATGCCCTCATCACTTCCCGTCTGGACTACTGTAATGCTCTCTACATGGGGCTCCCTTGAGGTGCACGCGGAGGCTCCAACTGGTCCAGAATGCAGCTGCGCGGGTGATATTGGGAGCGACATGGCGCTCACATGTAACACCTCTCCTACGCGAGCTGCACTGGCTCCCGGTGGTCTTCCGAGTGCGCTTCAAGGTGTTGGTTCTTACCTTTAAAGTGCTCCATGGCTTAGGACCTGGGTATTTACGAGACCACCTTCTGCAACCAATAACCTCCCACCAACCAGCACGCTCCCACAGGGTGGGCCTCCTCAGGGTGCCATCACTAAAGCAATGTCAACTGGTGGTTCCCAGAGAAAGAGCCTTTTCTGTGGGGGCACCTACCCTTTGGAACAGGTTACCCCCAGGGATACGAATGATCCCAGATCTTCGTACTTTCCGTCGTGCACTTAAGACCTTTCTATTTCACCAAGCCGAGCTGGCATAAATCTCTTCTAATTTTTCTAAATCTTTATGCTGAAAATTCTTAACCGATGAACCAAATTGGCTTAATCATCTTATATTCATATTTTATATGTATGTTATTTTAACTGTTCACTGCCCTGAGTCCTTCAGGAGAAGGGCGGTATAGAAATTGAATAAATAAATAAATAAATAAATAAATAAATAAATAAATAAATAAATAAGTTATAATGACCAGGAATAGATCCATATCCAATTGAGAAGAGTCTGAATTGATTTACAAAGGCATGTCAAACTTCCTCTCTTCAAACTTTAAGGTATTGGAAGAACAAAGACAAAACTGAAGTTTAGAGTGTGAATTAAAACAAAGATACCATTAACAGTACTTCTAAAATGAATATAATTTCTCCCAGCATATTTGTAAGAATGAATGCATTCTCACCACCTGATTCTATTTTATTCAACTTAGGAAAAATTGGAAATATCAGCCATATTTAATTTAATAAAATTAATTTATTAATTTAAATTTAATAAAACAAACAATATGATTAATAAAAATTAGGTTTAACATAATTGCTGTAAAAATTAGAAAGCTGAAACAGGAGGATTTAAAAACTTTATCTGTTAGATATCATCAGCAGAAAAATTACAGTCACTGTTTCAGGATAGTTTAAATACGCTGTATTTTTTAATGAACAATGGAGGGATTAAAAATTTAGTTTGGATTGCTAAAATACAGAAAGAAGTTTCTGGCTTGAAAGAAGAAAACAACCATTTGCTCAAAAGTCCCAGCATGCTTGTGGTATGAAATTGAAATGGAGCTCATCTAAAGGCAAATCCCTTATGCAAGAATTATGCTCTGTAATCTGAATGCTTAAGAAATATTTTGCTGTGAAAAAAACAGTGATCTTTCATGCAACCCAAAAGCTACAATTGTGCTGTGAGATTCCTCTGGATCTCCCCAAAAGGGTTGTTATTCCTGCACCGCCCAAAGCAAAGGGCCAGTTTAGCTGCATACCTTTTTTCAGTTGTGGAGCCAAGGTGGTCAGTTCCAGCAGGATCTGAAAATGCTTTAGGTTCTGGAAAAGGAGGAACGGCTTTGGACGTACTTGATGTGCCTTGCTTTAAAACACAGATCTCTGCACAATTCTGAAGCAAAGCCTTATTGGCAGACCTTGGGGTCGTCCACCGGGAAATCCTGTGAGTTGATTTAGGAGTCCGGCCTATAGGTAATAGATGAGTGAGCAACTGAATATTGTATTATATTAATATGTTATCTGTGATAAATTTTGGATTCTGGGCCCCACATCTGCAGAAAATATGGGGGAAAGGATTCTGAATGCTTGAAATATGAATGTGTACACACACACGATTAAATCATCCTCACAATTAGTTTTTCTCACATTCTATGTTCTATTAAAACAATCTGAAAAGTGTTAACAGAAGATTTGACCAATAGTGAGGCATTCTCCAGCTGTCCCACGCAGTTTCCCTCACAACTGAGAGATAGATTAAATTGACTTCCCCAGATAAGCTTCATGGCTGAATGAGGATTTAAACCTGGGTTTATCTGGTTATAACCAAACATAGCCGGAAAGCAAGAGCCAAAATACCACATTGGGATTTTGACTTGTGTGCTGGAGGCTTTTCCTGCCACCACTGCAGAAGAGGCTGCCAGTATTCATGGAGCGGGAGTGTCTCGATGAAAAGCTTCCATTTGTAGGCATCCCTCTTTTGGGAAGCTCAGTTTCCTCAACAGTTTATAACTGTTTCTCAAATGTTCTGTACTAAAGTTAGAAAAGTATTTACAATATACGTGGGATTGGAAGATGTTCCTTAAACCAAGAATATACAATGAAAAATCAAAGGGAGGAGTGGGCAGCTAGTGGAGAGACTATTTTGAAATAAAATCCTTGTGCCCATTTTAAATTCCTTATTTCAACTTTGATAAAATAGTCCTCAACTTATGACCAAAACTGAACCCAAAATTTCCATTACTAAGCAAGACAGTTGTTGAGTTTTGCCCCATTTTACCACCTTTCTTGTTCTTAAGTGAAACACTGCAGTTGTTAAGTTAGTAACACAATTATTAACTTCCCCATTGATTTTGCTTGTCAGAAGACCGCAGAAGGTGATCACATGATCCCGAGACACTGCCACCGTCATAATACATGCCAGTTGCCATGCATCCAAATTTTGATCATGTGATCCTGGGATGCTGCAACATTTGTAAGTGTGAAAAACAGTCATAAATCACTTTTTTTCAGTCTCATTCTATCTTGTGGTCACTAAATGAATGATTGTAAATTGAGGACTAATGTAATTAGCTACCAACCGCTCTAAGGCACACTACTTTTGGGATGTGGATGTCTGAAGACCCATTTGTTCCCATCACCTAGGGGGTAGAATACTTCATCCATACCCAGGGTCTTGAAGTGAGTAACCAAAATAATACAAAATAAAATATTAAAAAATAATATAAATATATGTATTAGGGAGGTTGCCTTTGGAGATTGCTTGGAAGCTACAAATTATATAAAATGTAGCAGGCTACATACTATTGGATGAGAAGCACCATAATCATATAACAATATTATTGTGGCATTGTGCTTGTTATCAATAGGATTTTGAATACAATCAGAATGTTATCTGTGAAGCCCCACTGTTTGGTCACCTAACTGTTTCCTCCAACTAAAACCAATTTATCCAATACTGCATGTACTAAGTAGAGATGGCTAAAGATTCCCCACCCCATGGGAGTTTCAGGAAAGGTGAAGTCAGCAAGGTGTAGCTACTGTAATTACTATCATCATAATACATATATTCTTGCACAAAGGCAGTGGTCTGGACTGACCTGGAAAGAGTTTGGCAGGAGATTCAATTTGGAAAAACCCTCCATCAAATATCCGTTCTGCTTCTTGGCCTGAAGCCTCTGCTGCCAACCCTTCTTTTGTCTTGTTCTTCATGGCTGCTTTTACAGATGCAAGGCGTTTTCTGGCTGCTCTCCTTTCGGCAGACCCCCCTGCTGCTTTGGCTGTCCTTCGAAGGATGGGCTTTTTCTGGAAATCAAAAGATACCTTGGCAAAGCTGATAATCACCTGCCTTCAAAAACTCAGGGCACAGGGAATGCAATCAGACCTCGCTAGAGATCCTGCCTGTATCATGCAGACACGGCTCCTTCACTCCATCAGAGAGGGAACCACAGACCCAACTCCAATGACATCTTAGACATCGGAATACAATCCTGAGTAGTCTACAGAGTATAGGGCAGTTTCCCTAACCGTGGCAACTTGAAGATGTGTGGACTTCAGCTCCCAGAATTCCTTACCCAACCAAAATCTTCAAGTTGCCAACATAGAGGAACACTGGTATAGGGCATATGATCCAAAGAAAATAAAAACAAAACCCATGCTCCTGATGCTATTATTATTATTACAATTTGTACAACCACCCAATGCATCTAACCAACTCTGGGCAACTCACAACAGGTAAAAAAAAAAAAATGCAATAAAAGCAAGTTAAAAACCAATATACAAACATATAAAAACCACTCGCAATCAATTTAGAACCAAAAATCCTTGCTGAGAACTTTGCTAGGAAGTATGGCCTCCTGTCCAGATAAATGATAAAGTAGTGGATAACAGCCTTACCAATTTGCTTTCTGGGAAAATCATTTTTTGTGAATAGGCACTTCCATCACTGCAGTCACAGAATGAATGTGCGATTCTGTCCCAATCCATGATTGGATGCCCAAAATATATTTTCAAAATTTCTACCATGTCTACCAATCCAAAAGGTTTGTCTCTCCCAGGGGATATCTCACGAGAGAAGACAGTATTTCAGGTAGGAAATAAAAAGATAACTTTTATTTAGGATTGTCAGAGGCTGAGGTTCTGACTCAGAACTGCGATATGTGAAAGTTAAAATATACCTCCAACAGGACATATACTTCCGCCAACCCCTCTCCTGACTAATCAGGCAATACTGTAGAATGGTTTATTAACAGGAATAAAAGTACTGTAAATAGTACAGAAAAACAGGTTTTTTTCAAAATAAAAATGTATTACAATTCCAAAGTTGGAACTGCTAGTCATGGTATATTTACCAAACCCTACTTTCTGACTCACAAAGATGTCCAGTTCTAAGCTCTCTAATGATAAACTATGATATGAGATGGCTTCACTTCTAGGAAACATTTAAAGGTCATCCGTCTCAAACTGACTATAATACTGATATATTCAGCACTGAATAGTGAATTATTCAGTTCCCTATCAGATTTCACAAAGCATTAAGCTATTCTTAGCAGCTAGTGAAAGTCAGGAATATCAAGGCAAGCAACCAAAGGATCAATCATGGGTCTTATTAGCTTCAAAACATTTTAAAATTCACTGGAAATATAAATGACATGTCAGATATTAGAAGTTTAGATCAAAATCCCAATGATCAATGTACCTATTTGTTTACAAGAAGAAAACTTTTGATGCTTACAGGAAAATGGGTGAAGGGGGCAATAGAATGTATTAAAAAGAAAACCTAAAGCAGGCCAAAAGCCAGGAAGTAAAGTGGCAACAAAAAGGAAAGTTGGAAAAGAAAGTGGTACTTCACTACACTTAAGGGTCAGCCTGAATATGGATGGCAATGCAATTAATTAGCCCTCAAGATGTACAAAGTTTTATAAAGTACAGTAAGATGCATCTCCACTCCAAATAATTCAATACTGAAGAAACATAAAAGAGGCAAGCAAAGGAGGCAGGGAAGCAATATTTGATTGTTTCACTCACATATGCTCAGTATGGCACCTGATGTCACCTCCTTAAAGAAGCTGTGACTTTCTGAATTCAAACAGTGCTGGTGGAGTCCCAGGACAGTATAGATCTACATTAAGGAGGCACCACTACTGTGGAGTCTGGGGCTCCACAGATACCATGCCAATTCAGGAAAAGGCAGTGTCATTAAAAAACAACAACACCCCTGACAGATGCAGCGAACATGCCTATGCCCTTACAAATCACATTTTCCATTTTTTTTTATCTGAATTGCTGTGCAATTCTCAGACTTGGATACAGGAGTTACAGTTTCCATAAGATGAACAGGTAGCTTAAGTTTAGTAAAAATTCTGCTCCATGAGAAACTTTATTGTACCTTTTTGTGCAGTTGCCTGTATCCTCAAGAAAGTTGCCTTTCAGAAATAGCCTCAGTAATTATGTGCCATGCAAAAATCACCCCCTAAAAGCAGAACCAGCAAAGAGTATCATACCTTGGCAGGTCTGTGGGGCTGAGCATCATCCACCATTTGCCACCCATTCACCTCAAGTTTCTTCAAGTTCTCAAATTTTTTATTTATGTCTTCTACCTATTTGAGGAAGAGAAAGGTTGCAGAACAAAACTAAAGCGGACCAGGTTACCAATCCTCCCCCACATTACATTAAAAAAAATATTAAGTGTTAAAAAGCATAGTAAGCTTTCTTAGGAAATAGCTTCACCAAGACATCAAAGACAAGACACTGTTAACCATTTCTTAGGAATGTCTTGCAACATTGCCTTGTATCCTGGTGTTTTGGGTGAATGAGAATTTAATATGGATTGCTCAATTTGATGCATGCTGGAGAACCCTAAATTTTATTGTATGATGCGAGTTTCAAGTTGACATGATGGCCAAAACATGCTTGAGCTTTGTGTGTGGAAATTAGTATGCTCTCAGCAGCCAAGGGACATGCATGTTCAAGCTGAAAAGTAATATTTTCCTTACGGTGTATTTTCTATAACTTTCATTTTTCCCAGTTTGGGATATTTCTTCTAATTTACCTTTTTTAATCAATCGCAGAATCTGAATGATCAGGTTAGGATTGGTTTACTGTTGATTAAACAAAGGTCTGGCCATTAAGTAAAGGTAAAAGGACAAAGAGTCAGCTGAAGGCAAACAGAGGTTTAACAGTTTGAAAAAAAAAAACTTACCTGAAAGTTTACCATATCCCAGAATCCATCCAGATCTGTGCAAGTTGTCTCTTTCTCTCCACGTCTGAATTCACAATTGTCTATCAGCCCTTCAAACTGTTTGAATCTCTCTGCCATCAACAGTCGAGTTTGCCCAATGGTTGTGCGGACAAGATCTTTTGCTGGAAAACCAGTAGTATTTTGTCGCATAAACAGTATATAAATTAAAACCACTGATCTTTAGAGATAGGCTTCAATTCATGTAGGTTTGAATGTGATATTCAAGCTAATGCATATTGTAAACTGATTTATTATGGCCCAAATTCAGTTAATGCAAAGCTAGAAGGCGTGCAATTGAGGCTAGTGCATACACAGCTGCAGTTTTAGATGCTGCTGAACTTTGTGCAAAATGCAGAACAGGAAAAATCTACCCGAGGAAAACAGTTAACATGCAAGTGAAGAAGTTCACTCTTAACAAATTTGAAGATATCTTTCAAGCTATAGAAGTTGTGAAGCAAAAAAATCATGAATGCAGGCCCTAACATTGATTAAAGCATGAAAACTCGCTCTACCAGCATATCTATGAAGATTTAAAGAGAAAGCAGTCCAGTTTACTCTGCTAAATATGTTTTGGTCAGTGTAAGTTAGCCTTTAGGAATGATACTGAGATTTTTTTTTTTGTTTTCATTTTGCTTTTTGTGATTTTGTTAACCATAAATTTAAATAAGTAAATGATGTTTATCCCTTACTTTGCGATTAATATACTTACAAAAGTTATGTTTAATTTTTTTCCCTATCATGTTTGAACCAATTACTATATTTTCTATAGAAATATCACTTTGAAGAGTGTGAATTTGAATATTGCAACTATTTTGTAAGAATTCATTAACCACACTAATCAAGACCTACCTATAAATAAAGGAAAGATATGTAGGCATACCAGAGTCACAGTTAAACTCAGGCTGTTGTTTATTTCTGACAATAATTTCACAAACACTTTCTGTGTTTTCTCTCTTACCCTCCTCTGGAATATCCATTTCAACAGTTTTATCCCATTCAAGACAAAATGAGGTCAGTCTCTCTTTCTCCAATTGAAGAATGTTTCTTTTAAAACAAAAGCACATTCAGACAATTTCTCATTATTTCAATTAATGACCCAATTTTTTGCTCATAAGATACTCAAATGGACTAATGTATAAGATTATAGTGCTTCAAAACCAACAGCAGCAATTAAAAATATTAATTTAAGTAAAAAGCAACACATTATACTACATAGAATACTTCTCGCTATGAAGCTAAATATTGGCTAAAGATGGACATATGAAAATTCCTTAATCTGAGAATCGTGCTTCACTTCTTCTGCTTCTTTTCCTACTCACACCCTGTTGTAAACAAGAATTGGCAGAATGTGCTTATTCCTATATGTAATATTTTAAAAAACAGCTAGTTAGGGTTAAGGTTGCAATTCAGAAGCATCAGTGCCTATAGTAGCAGCCTGTGAAATATGGTTCCAGTAACAAGGATGGTTCCTAGGCTATATAGGACTCAGTAGACCCTGTTTTGCCAGCCATTTTACTTGATTGCTTTTCATTCAAGGGAAGAGAATAGATAGTAAGGAAAATGCCATTTCTACCACTCTGTTCACACTCAGACAGCTTAGATGCTATTGTGGGACAGGTGTATAATTTTCAGAAATGGGCTTGCTTGGAAAAGTATATAGTCTTTGGTGCACAATAGCACAAGGAGATACAATCTAATTTTAAACTCCAAGCAATTACAACAGCAGGTAAATGTATCCTTCGCACATATGTGGTAGTCGTTCTCGACTCTAGGAGGCGGTGCTCAACACAGTTTCAAAACCGAAGAGCCAGCGCTGTCTGAAGACATCTCCGTGGTCATGTGGCCAGCATGACTAAACGTCAAAGGCGCACAGAACGCTTTTATCTTCCCACCAAAGGTGGTCCCTATTTTTCTACTTGAATTTTTTACATGCTTCCGAACTGCTAGGTTGGCAGGGACAAGTAATGGGAGCTCACCCTGTTACACGGCACTAGGGATTTGAACCGCTGAACTGCTAACCTTTCGATTGACAAACTCAGCATCTTAGCCACTGCGTCCCTAAATGTATCCCTAAAGCAGGTAAAATGGATTGGTTACCATTTCTATCCCACAGTATCCATGAATAGCTAATCTGTTGTTTACTTTAATACAAAGGTGAATCTCTTTGAAGAAGGTATTTTAACAAGCATCCTTATTACCCAGGCAGCTTATTACTGTAGATCCCTTTGATCTTGTCTACAAACCTGAAATAGGACACATCATGCAGGAGCTTTGTTGTTGGCTCTGATATTTCACTTGCTAGAAGATCTGGTTGCTGCACACTGCTCTCACCTTTGAACGCAGTATTATCCCTGATCTCACTAGGCACCCGTTCTAGAAAAAGAATGATTTTATACAGAAAAACGGTAGAATCTGCATTAAATATAGGAAGAATATAATCTGCAGCTAAATAGGCCGTAGATGCTCTTTAAGTAATTATCAATTAAATTTAAACCATATTAGCCAAAGCATTAGTATTTTGCATATTTAAAGTTGCAATGACATGCAGTTGACCAAAAGCTGCATTTTTGCCTTTCTCTTTTTTTTTTTTACCATAATTCAAGGGGAAGGGATGAAGGGTAGCCTGTTACCCCAAGTCTGCTTATGGTCTTTTGTTTTGTTTTGTTTTGCTTGCTGGTCCTGGAACCTGTCTATCTAATTGCTAAATTTTAATATTCTGACAGTTTAAAATAAATAGAGTAACAATTAAGTCTAAATAGACTTAACACAGAAAGATTGCCCTCCACCAATGACACTTTAAATAATATCCATATGGCTGATGCACCCTTAGTCATACTGCATCATCCTCATCCCATCCCAAGAGATCCCTCAAAAGATCAATGGACTTGAGTAAAAGCAAAATCCCCATCTCTGATGCATTGCTGCAGAGTCTGAGTTAAGGATGTACCAACAAGGTGCTTCAGACTGAGCATAAGTAGGCTTATCAGTATTCAAATCAAGAACATTTTCCTGGAAGAGTCCAGGTAACAAGGTAACTTCATTAAGGAGGTGCCAACAGATCACAGTTCACTGTACCCATTTCAAAGAACTTCCTTCACTTCACTGAAGTGTAGCACATCACTGCCTGATAGCTACTGTATGTCAGCACTATAAATCAAAGACTGAGGTAGAAGAAAAGGCATCTTGCCTAAAGGGAAATGCACATCCACAATGGGACTTCTCACCCCCTTTTAAAATTTGTGTCTCTTAACACCAGTGGTATAGATGTTTTCTTAGATATACCTTCTTTAATTTCTTCCAATAAATCCAGGGCATATTGATGTCCTTCAGTGGTTTCCTTTGTGACTTCGGGGTTAGTTTCCTCTTTGTAGACTTCACTAATAATAATAATAATAAAATTATGAAACACTGGAAGTTTCAGATCAAAACTGAACATATACGAAAAAAGAAATCCGTTGTTATATCAAACATGATTGTAGCCCTCAGAGCAATATCTAAAGAACTTCCTCAATGTCTGGAAATATTAAAATATTTGTCAGACTTGGAACACCCTAATTTAAAACAACAACAAAACCCCAAACCTCTCCAAAAACTAACCTGCTTGGAACTGCCTATATTCTTAAGACGCTGACCTAATAATTCTTGAGTCTTTGGTTAGGACTTGAATTATTAGATTTCCACCAGTCTTAGACTGTGAATTTAACTGTGGATTACCTACACACCATAATATAATTTAACATGATATGCACATGAAAGGTTGTAACGTTGGGAAAGGTAGAAAGAAAGAGAAGAGGAAACCCAGCAGAAGATGGATGAACTCAGATACTGGGGTGACTAGGGAAAATTGAAAGAACAGGTTAGAGATAGATCATCCCAGAAAAAGCCTACTTATGTGCTTGTTGGTGTTGAAAACAACTTAATGAAACATAATGAAATCAATGTTGTGGTCCTATTTTTGTATCCCTACTTGAATTCAAAGTTTGCTCCTTGTAGCCGAGTCTCTGTATAGCTTTACTACAGGTATACTCCCAAAATCATGTTAAATAACTGCACCATCTGAGAGACCAATACTGTTTTGATTTGGTATCTCCATTTGAAAGACATCCTAGGCCTCATATTTCAGAGATCTCTAAATAGAAAACTACTACAGATAGTCAGAAGCAACCAATTCATATACAGCCTTATAAAGTTGAGGCATTTTAAGAGGAAATTAATTGCAACAGGAATAAGAACTGGAAATTAACAGGTGAGGAAATTGGAATAATTATCTTCCTTAAGAGTTTCCTCTATGAGCTTGAACCTGAAGCAGCCTTACGAAAGGCGGTGGGGGGGGGAGGGGAATCAACACAGTTTGAACAGATTCATAAAATACTTTATAAGAAAATCTGAAGTAAGATATCCTTACTTGTTTTTTTCTGAGGGGCTCCAGGAAAGATTGGGTGATAAGAACACATTTGCCCTGGAAGGGGTCATTGGTTTCACTTTGTAGGTAGACAAGCCTTTGGGAGGTTTAAAGACAAAATTCTGAGGGGCAAATGAGCGGTTTCTTTTTGGGGGTGCTGACATGTTTTCTTTGTCAAGAAAGTCCTTCTGTTCACTGCTTTTAGCAGGGTGGAGCTTCAACTCTTCTTTCTCTTGTTCCATTAGAATATCTTTATTTGTATTGTGCATGACCTGCTAAAACACACAGTGATTTCTTTATCATTTAAACACACGCATGTACATAGTTTTTTTTCCTGGAAAATATTAGTACGTAACATTCCAATTTCATTTGCCTCTAGCTCATATTTGAGAATCTGATGCATTTTAAAACTACTAACTTAAAAAGCACAAGCAATTGAGGAATATTTCCATCATCATGATTTGCCTGAATATAAGCTTGAACTCAGATGAGTTGAATCAGCAAAACTTCATTATTTCAGTTTAGGCAAGTTAGGAGTTTTGATTTCTGAGCTGCCATTAGGGATAATAGCAGCATACATATGGTACTACAATATAAATGAAAAAAGAAATACAATTATACCGTGAAAAAACAAACTTACTGTTGTCCTTTCCTTTATTATCTCTTTCTGCTGCTTTCCTTTAATTGCAACTCTTTTCTGTGGCAGATTACCTAAAACAGAACAGATTGAACATTATTCCAGAATTGTTTTGCCACAAGGAACTCAAAATAACAATAGAAAGCAATAGAAGATAATTATTTTATAGAAGTAGAGACAAAAATACATTGGAAGTGTAATAAAAATCAGAATTCAACTCAAGAAAGCCTACAGCAAAATTATCAAGCAGGTGGCATCACCTAGATGATCTTATTTGCACTTAGTAGATCAGTGAGGTCATGCCCGATTATAAATTGGATAGAGGACCATCAAAAATACAAACTGAAACATCCTAGAAGTAGGCAATGACAAACCAAGGAAATTGCATGGCTATGCTCATATGTCACTAGAATTCGAACCTGCATCAAGGAACTGTTTACCTTTAGTTGTCCATGTAAAGTACTTTAGTACAATTTCGCCCACCTGAAATTATAGTTGGTTGTGATGCTTGTGGTATTCTTGACTTAGCTGCCACTGTTGCTCTTGTCGTTCTTCCATGTGTGATTCTTGAGATGGCGGACTGCATCTCTGAAAAATGAGAATCACCAAAATCATAGATGTTCTGTGTATAAGGCAAGGATAGTTTTTTTTTTTTTTTTTACAGGATAAAAGTGAAACAAACTTGATTGGGCCATGTTATGCAATTGGTCAGGGCTGGGATTTTCTAGTTATTTTGGTACTAAAACTACTGCAGAACGTACACTACAGTTATCATGTATTTCTTGCTCTACAGTGGTGTGAAACTGCCTTACCAACCTCTGGCTATTTCCTCACCAAAATTCACAAGAGCCACCAAAGCCCTTTTTAAATAAGGACAAAGAACTCAGACCTTTATTCTCTTGTTTGGAAGGTTTGTCTATGTAGATCTGCTTCTGTTCTTGCTGAGCTATCTGCCGATTGCGGCCCTTACTGGTGTAGCTGGATGCAACCTAAAAAAAGAAATATAAATGTAAATACATACCTCTTTTTTAAATAAGATAGCAATCACACTGTGTTATTCATTTAATTCCAGCCAATAAGCAGATGTCGATTTACTCCATCAGTGACCTGTTTTTGATCCAGCCCTTTAAACCTTTCTGTTTAGTTACCTGGTGCGTGCCTTAAATCTCTACCATCAAACAGGAAGCATTAAAAAAAATGCTTCAGTAACAAGAGTGGGCATTTCAAAATGCGTCCCTCCCCGGCTCCATTTTTGGCAGCAAGGGCTTTTTGCAAAGACAACTGGAGCCTAGAGGAAGATCGCAAGCTGGCAGGACATGTTTGTCCCGCTCTCCCTCTACTCTCACTGCTCTGCTTTTCGAGCGCCAGGAACAGGCAAAGAAACCGGGGCAAAGAGGCTGGAGGGGAAACAGCTCGCAAGATCTTTGTAAGGTGAGTCTCCACTGGTCTAGTGCCTGTGGAGACCCAGCCCGGGGGGTTGGGGGGAATAAGCAGGGCGAATATTGCAATGCCTCTGCAGTCGTTCGTAAAGGTGAATGATTGCCATGATTCTGCAACATTCGTAACTTCGGGACTGTGTTATAAATACTTGGGGGGAGGGTTATGTCGCAACATCAAATGGTCGATAAGTGAACTGTCGTAACTCGAGGATCACCTGTAACATGCAAATATAAAGGGTCTAGTGGCTCAGCAGACTGATAGCATTGTGATTAACACCAGCTGTCTGCAATTACTGTAAGTTCGAATCTCACCAGGCTCAAGGTTGACTCAGCCTTCCATCCTTTCAAAGGTAGGTGAAATGAGGACCCAGATTGTGGGGGCAATAAGCTGACTTTGTATAAATATACAAAAGTATGAAGGCTATTGTTAACGCATTGTAAGACGCTCTGAGTCTCTGGAGAAGGGCGGCATATAAATCAAATTAAAAAAACAACAACTATATGATCAAAAACAAACATGTAACACAAACCGATGATAGCTGTGGCTTCTTTGGTTCTGGCAATTTTGTTTTCGACCTTGTAACTCGCATGACAATTGGAGCTTCCTAGGAACAATCCAGAAATAAGAATGAGCAAATTCCAATCTCGTATTATATGTGTACTTTTTAATAAGAAATGTTTTTGGAAGAATCTAGAAGCATTTAGGAATTCTCATGCAACTTTTTTAATATCTTATTTTGCTCTTGGTTATTTATTTTCTTAATTACCATTACTTGACTGTCTATTTATATTTTAATATGTGCCTTTCAGGAGTTCTCTAAAAACAATTTATAAAAATGTTCAAATAAAATATTTAAAGTAAATATAAAGGAAACTGAAAAACCCTATGTTCACATAAATTGCTCAACCCCATTCCAACAGAATTTTCCACACTTTTGTATAATAAATAATGCCCCCTTTCATGTGTTGGTGATTAGTTTTATTTTATCCTTTCTTCCAAATATTTTGAGTAGCCTACATATGAACTTTGGCATTTTTCTCATAAAAGTCCCTACAGTATGCATATGTATGCATTATTGGCTCAATATCATGGAATCAAATTCATGGTCAAATGCAATTTCAATTATATTTGTCCTCCCCAATGGTTTAAATCTAAAGTAACAGAACATAAAGTATAATCTAATGCTACAAAATACTGTCCAATATAAAATTAAATAGGATGAGCTGCAAGAATCATTTCACCAAATCATATCAATAGCTGTGAAATACTGTACAGAATAAAACATTTTTGCATCAACTCAATGAAACTTGGATTATTTAAACCAGAGAAGCCATCTAACACAGAAAATGTAGACTTTTCCCATTTAACCAAATTGGTTAATCATAGAGAAACTGCTTTTTCTTAGCCTGATCATGTAACCAGAGCAGAATATCAAGTCTCTATTTGCTTTGATGAAACACATCCTACCTATTTGGAAGTGATTAGGAAAAAAGCTTGTTTGTGAGCCAATCGTGTGTTTATTTTATCATTCCTTCACTTGAAAATTGAAAATTTATTCATAATTCCTCTTGATTTTAAATAAGGCAATCTGATAAGGAATCAATTTAAAGACTTTGCTTTCCTGGGAATATTCTGATGAGCATTATGGAATCCCACATAACAACAAGACCATGATCTGGTTATTGTAAATAGATCTTATATTCATGTAACCTTTCCTTCCTACTTTATACACAAATCTGCTTTCCCTTTCTGATCCATAGAAGCTATTATTAACTATTGAACTACAGTAGCCTTGGGCTTATTACAATTGGGACTGGAATCTCAGCTGTTGAGTGAAGCAGTCATTAAGCAAGATGCCCCTGTGAGTGCTTACTCAAAGACTGCAATCCCAGTTCTCCAAGTTGCAGGCTTTAAGTGACCACGTGGGTTGCTAAGCGGGGTAAAAGAGCTCTCTGCTGGAGGAGGACAGGCAGGACACCATGCATTGAGGGGAACTCATGTGCTGAGCTGGAGAAATGAAATGGGGGTCACAAAGACCTCTTCATTCTTCCAACCCAATGCATGATTCCATACAGATTGAAAAAAGTCCATCCTAAATCGATGGAGTATTTGCAGCATGGGGCGTTTACATCCAAGCCCCAGATACAAGAGAACTCCCTCTGGTTTCTGGGGGCTGGCTGCAAACGTCCTGTGCTGCAAATATACAATACTAACATCCTGCTATGATTTCAGGACAGATCCTTTTCAACCAGCCCCTAGAAACCAGAGGAAGTCCTCCTGGCAGGCAGCAGACGCTTGCAATTTTCCCTGTTGGCTTTCCAATTGACTTTCTAAGGAAGCCAGCAGGGAAGATAGTGAATGGTAGATCACATGATCACGGTATGCATGTCAACCTATTGTAAATGCAAATGGGTTGCCAAATTTCCAGATTGCAATTATATGAACATGGAGGCCCTGCAACAACCATAAATTCAGGCATGGGTTGTAAATCCCTTTGCACAGTGCTGTCATAATTTTGAACAGTCACTGAACAAATTAGTCATTAAGCAAGGACTACCTATAAAACCAGAAATATGCTTCTAATCTAGTTTCTAGTTCTAAATATGGAAAAACAAACAAGAAATGGAAAAGCCTGAAATATTTAAGAAGTTCAGAGACTTATGAAGTTCAACTCATGCTTTATTAACCCAACATATGAATTAGCTGTTTCAGGCAACTTGGTAAAGGAATGCAAGATGCATTGGAGCTCTGCTTAAATATTAAGTTATTCTCACTTTCTCTTTTGATTTGTTCAATACTGGAATCTGTGATGCTTTTGAGAGAAAAGCAGGGAGGTCTGGTTTGAATTGTCCACATTTAAAAATAGGCTTCTCTCTCTGCTCCTTCAACTTGCGAAGTTCTTTTTCCGCCTTGTAGCGGTGAAGCATGTCTATGCGCTCTTGTTCACGAGTCTTGACTGCAGCATCTAAAATTTAACATATGCGAGTTGAAATCCCACATAAAGTGTGCTATCAAGATTAAAACATATCTTGAGTAGCTAGAACAGCAGATGGAAATCAAAAAGAGATAAAAACAATGTCCCACAATTAGATACACAAAAAAGAAAGTACACAGAAAGATCTATATTGATATATGTGAAAAATATCTAGCCAATTTAGGTGATTGCAAGTTGAATAGCAAACAGTATCTAAAAAACAAGAAAATTTCAGGCTACTTTAATAATAGCATGATACCCAGAACACGAGAAATAATAATCCCTATCTATGTTGCTCAGGTCAAATGCCAAAATCATGTTCTGGGCATCATGTTTTAACAACACATACATGAAGAATTTTCTCCAGAAGAATTCAAACAAAACGAGTTTGGTGAGAAACAATTAAGAGCTTGGATATATAGCATAGAAGAATAAAAAAATAGAATTAACCATAGCAGATCTCAATTGTCCTAGGGACAAGAATAGAATAAAAAGTGAAAAATCATTCTACACATTAGACATATAATGTAAGAATTGTTTCAAGAGGAGGTGGCTTTCTTTGTGATAAATATTTAAACAACAAACTGTTAAAAGATGCCACAACTTTGTCAATTCTGCACTGAATGGCACATAAATCCTTTCCAAATTTACAAGCATGTTAACTGTTGATTTTCAAACATCACAGAAAGTAATAAATTTAATTCAAGTGTAGGCTAAAACCAAAAGAGGTTTTAGAAGTACAGAAAGTCCTCAGGCTATGAACCTCTGGCTTATGAACAACTCCTAGATATGAATGGTCTGCCTGCAGTACTTAAAATAGTGGACAGTTGACTGCCCGTGAGATTCGACTCAAAAAGAGAAAGGCAGGTGCATGCTGGCAAGGACAGCCCCAGTACTACAGGTGGGGAAGCCAGGCAGTTTCTCTCTCTCTCTCTCACACACACACACATGTGGCATCTCTTTCCTGCACACAGTTGTAGGTACTGCAGGCAAGGAGGCTCTGGCAGCATCACTCGTTCTTGTGCACATGACTGACAAGGAGAGTCTCAATGCTGCAGGTGAGGAGACTGTGGCTGAACAGCACAGCACTACCTATTTCTCCAATGCAGCATTTCAAAGGAGAATGGGACAACTTGCCACAGCCGACTTGTTGCGGGAGAGCTCACCATGGCCAACTTGCCACAGGACAATTCACTGCGGTACAATTTAACAATTCCATTTAATTATTTAAAATAATTAAAAAATAGTTTTAATTTTTCCCATCCCCATTTCATTTTGTCCCTCATTTGGCATCCTTTCTTTAATGATTGTATTCCACTATTTCCTGGATATTAGTGTAACTCTTGTCCTGTGGTGAATTGGCCACAGCAAGTTGTCAGCAGTGAATTGGCAATGGCGAGTAGACCGTGGTGAGTTCCCCGCAGCAAGTTGTCATAGACCCTTTTGAAGAAGCCCTCTTGCATGTCTCCCCGTTTGCAGATCCCTGCAATCCCTACCCCACTTGGGGTCTGTGCACACTCTCACCTGTTTTCAGCAGTTCATAGTAAGACAAAGTAACACTTTAGGTACAAATTCAGCTGGAGGACAGACTTAGAAATGAAACTTGTTCTTAACCTGGGGACTTGTTGTATTTAAAAAGATAACAAAATAACTTAATAAATTTAGGAAAGACAACAAAGATAAAGACCGAAAACAAGTCTTGGTTAATATTTAAAAAGCTTTTACTTACTTGGCTTTGGCACACCCCCTTTGCTTTTTCCGCCCAGCTGAGAAGTAGCTTTGTCTCTTGATGGCTGTATGTTCACATCCACTAGTCCAAATTGCCTGCCCTTATTAAATTCCTTGTGTCTATTCTCTTTTTGAATTGTAGACTTTCGGCGAACAAGTTTTGTCTTGAGTGTATCGATGCTCAGATCTTTTTTGTACCGAGTGGCAAAATTAGTAGTCATCTTAATCTAGATATAAAATAAAGGCAAGAAGCACTTTACATTACAGATCTTTGCTGAGCCATCTGAAAATTTTACTGACAAGCAACTTGTTTCTATACATGTTGGTAAATCTATGCAGGTAACAAAAGCAGAAGGTACCACTGTCATACCCCAAGCAATGTAACTTTTTTCCAGGATGAATTTACATCACTAGTAAAAAGGCTTGATTTAAATCAACTCTATTTAAATCATAATTTTTAAAGAGCAACGGTCATCTCTGTCCCGCAGCGCCTCCTCCTCTAATCTGCTGTTGACTCAGCGACAGTCCTATTCACTTTAATGGGATGGATGGAGATGCGGCAGTGACACAACAAGGTGAGGGATGTGGCAGGCAGTAGGTGAGTGGATGCCCGCTAACAGGCATTGCCATGATAGATCTGAAATGACAGGTGCTCTTTAATATTATATTTATAAGCTGCTTAGAAGGTTTCATTTTCATTTTTGCTGCTTGCCCTTCCTCCTCACACTTAGAGCCCGGTAGTACAGATACATTTCTCTTCAATCATACCAATTTGTAGTGTACATAGATTTGAAAACAATGGGATAAAGGAATATTCCTGAACTTTGTTTTATGATTTATCTCATGGTTACTGTGAAATTGTGTGAATGCATCAATGCAGTGCATGTTATCTCAGCTTGCAGAGCTTGGATTCATTAAATCAGTTTACCAAAAATATAAATATTACAGAATATACAGCCCCATACTACATAACTAAGCTCCATTTTCATGCTGAATAAACTAAATTATTAATGTATCTTAAAACAGAAAACTATCTTTAGATTTTTAATCCAAAAGCATTTTATTAAAATAAATTTGATACAAATCAAAAAAATCCGATTTAAATTTTAAAAAAATCAGATTTACATTTAAAAAAATCAGATTTTTTTGATTAAAAAAAAATCATCGATTTTTATCCACCCTGCTTTTTTTCACAGGATAGTTGCTACATCTTTGATAATGTTAGTTACTATTTTCTATGTACCTCTAACAATCTTTCTGGAATAGGGGAACCAGAAAAGTACGCATTACTTCTAAATGCATTTATATCATATATGAAGCTTTATACAGGTAGTCTTTATATATGTCTGTGGGGTCTTCGGTGCTCTCTGAGCTTTTACTGCAGATGTTTCATTATCAAACTAGGTAATATCATTAAGAAAACCATCAATCTCAGCACCAAGAATCCCATAGTTCAACCATGAGCTACAAATATTCTCTTCTATCAGTACTACATAGGGCATCAAACACTTCAGAAAGCACGCAAATGGGAGAAATTTGTATGTAGGCACACTTCCACCAAGGAACTAGTTTTTCTGCATGAATGCCTATGACAGCATGCCTAACCCACCAGTCTCAGATACAAACTTCTAATAAACTGCGCAGCAGGATGGGAAAATAGCCCAAGAAAGTGGACAAAAAAATGATATGGCTTATGATCACAGAAGTGCATCTCAGACTGAATAAATATCAGCACACCATGGAAAACTTCAAGGAGCATTTAGAAGAGACTATCACACCAGAGCACATTGAAAGACTGACAAGCACAATCAAGACTACTTCCCAGACCCATGCCGGAAAAAGGAAATCTAGAACTGCAAACCAAACTACTCAAAGTAAATCTCAGAATCAAAGAGGCCCGGGAGTCTGAATGAGTGGTCAAAGTGTTCAGCCATCCACTATCTATTGCAGAATACAATATTCTACAGAAAGGCCTCAATTTCCACACAGATGATGCTAATCAATTTGAAGTCTTTATGGAAGCTTTTAAAATCCAGGACTTCTCACAGAGACTCAAGAAAGCATCAGACAAACTATCATTGGTCGCGTTGGTTGATGATCTCTGGAGGGCTCGGGACAGGGGGTGCTCCTCTGTCCTGGTCCTGTTAGATCTCTCAGCGGCTTTTGATACCATCGACCATGGTATCATGCTGCACCGGTTGGAAGAGTTAGGGGTGGGAGGCACTGTGTTGCGGTGGTTCTCCTCCTTTCTCTCTGACCGGTCGCAGTCCGTGTTGACAGGGGGACAGAGGTCGACCCCGAGGCCCCTCATATGTGGGGTGCCGCAAGGGTCGGTCCTCTCACCTCTCCTGTTCAACATTTATGTGAAGCCGCTGGGCGAGATCATCCGTGGTTTCGGGGTGGAGTACCATCAGTACGCTGATGACACCCAGCTGTACATCTCCACCCCGGATCACCCCAACGATGCCCTTGAAGTGATGTCCCGGTGCCTGGAGGCCGTACAGATCTGGATGGGGAGGAACAGGCTCAGGCTCAACCCATCCAAGACCGAGTGGCTGTGGTTTCCGACGTCCCGATATAGCCAGTTGACGCCATCACTGACTATTGGGGGCGAATCATTGGCCCCCACGGAGAGGGCTCGCAACTTGGGCGTCCTCCTGGATTCACGGCTGTCTTTAGAAGAGCACTTGACGGCCGTGACCGGGAGAATTTTTTATCAGGTCCGCCTGATTCGCCAGTTGCGTCCCTTTCTGGATTGGGACTCGTTATGCACGGTCACTCATGCCCTCGTCACCTCCTGCCTGGACTATTGTAATGCTCTCTACATGGGGCTCCCCTTGAGGAGCACCCGGAGGCTCCAACTGGCGCAGAGTGCGGCCGCGCGGGTGGTAATGGGAGCGACATGGCGCTCCCATGTAACACCTCTCCTGCGCGAGCTGCACTGGCTCCCGGTGGTCTTCCGGGTGCGCTTCAAGGTTTTGGTTACCACCTTTAAAGCGCTCCATGGCTTAGGGCCTGGTTATTTACGGGACCGCCTACTACCACAAATAGCCTCCCACCGGCCAGTACGCTCTCATAGAGAGGGACTCCTCCGGGTGCCGTCAGCCAAACAGTGTCGACTGGCGGCCCCTAGGGGGAGAGCCTTCTCTGTGGGGGCACCTACCATCTGGAATGAGCTCCCCCCGGAGATACGGAGGATCCCGGATCTGCGCTCCTTCCGCCGTGCTGTGAAGACCTTTTTATTCCATCAAGCGGGCTTGGCCTGATCTCTTCCCTTTTTAAATATGTAAATTTTAATCTGTTTTTAAATTATTGGGGGTATTTTAATTTGTCTGCGCCAAAAAGTTTAATTTGATTTTATCGGGTTTTTAAATTTTGTGTATTTATGTATTTTATTGTTGGCTGTTCACCGCCCTGAGTCCTTCGGGAGTAGGGCGGTATACAAATCAAATAAATAAATAAATAAATAAATAAATAAATAAATATCACAGATCAGAAGGAAAGGGGAATAGAACCTACTCAAAGCAGAGGGCAGAGCAGCCTCAAAAACCTAAAGGAGGACCATTCGATTACCATCCTACCAGCAGACAAAGGCCCAACCACAGTTAGCATGATCAGAGCACAATATATACAAAAAGCCAAAGAATTACGGAAAGACAAAGAAACTTATATCTTAGTGAACATCAATCTAATACAGAAACTAGACCCGTGATGGCGAACTTATGGCACAGGTGCCACAGATGGCACGCAGAGCCATATCTGTGGGCACGCGAGCGTTGGCCTACTCAGCTCCAGCGCGCCGGCCAGCTAATTTTCGGGCCTTCCGGGCCCACCTGAAGTTGGGAAATGGGCTGTTTCCGGCCTCCGGAGGGCCTCGCGGGTGGGGGATAGAAGGCTGTTTTCGCCCTCCCCAGGCTCCAAGAAAGCCTCTGGAGCCTGGGAAGGCAGAAAACGGGCCTACCAGGCCAAAAGTGGGGGTAGCGTGGGGGGGGTCACGCACACATGTGTGTGGGGGGCGGCGCATTGAATTATGGGTATGGGCACACGCATGTGCGATCCCCCTGCATGATCCCCACTTTTGGCACGCGACAGCAAAAAGGTTAGCCATCACTGAACTAGACAATTGGATCGAAAGAACTCTTAGTGACCTTACCAAGAAAGGTCAAATCACTAAAGAACAGTGGCAGATGAAAAGCAGTGGATCCATTCCCCATGCTTTTATGGATGCCCCCCAAAACACACAAGCTAGATATACATCTGTGACCAATTGTATCATTATCAATGCACTGATGTTACCTAAGTTTGATAATAAAACATCTGCAAGAGCAGCAAACTCAGAGAACCCCAAGAACCCCAAAGTTCAACCCTGAATTAAAAATATTCTCTTCTATCACTATCAAGTCTGACTGGAGATAGCTACCCTAAAGCATCTTCCAGAGCCTCCCTGGACTTTCTGCATAAAAAAAAAAACCTCAGTATTTTCAAATACTGTACCTATTCTTACATTTTATAAAAGTAAAAAGCTCAAGATCTAGCAATCTGGTGGCCTGGTGGCTCAGCAGACTAAAAGCATTGTGATTAACACCAGCTGTCTGCAATTACTGTAAGTTTGAATCTCACCAGGCTCAAGGTTGACTCCGCCTTCCATCCTTTCTAAGGTAGGTAAATTGAGGACCCAGTTTGTGGGGGCAATAAGCTGACTTTGTATAAATATACAAAAGTATGAAGGCTATTGCTTAATGCATTGTAAGCCGCCCTGAGTCTCCGGAGAAGAGCGGCATATAAATCAAATTTTTAAAAAAAACTACAGTAATAGAACTGAATGTAAATAGTCTCTTTGCTTTCTAACGTTTTGTCCTATTGCAAAGTAAAATGCAAAACGCATGACTCAAACATCAGAAGAATACAACGGCTGTAGAGCTTATCTAGCTGAGCATCTTGCCTCTCAAGAGCAAAGCAGAATAGACCCCACCAAAGGTGATCTACAGCAATTTAGGTTCAGCGATAAACTGTCTTCAATCTTGGAGGTTCCTTATAGTCTGTAGATAGGGCATTTCTACCTCTCTTAGTATAGCTGGGAATTAAAGCTCTGCTGGGAAATCAATGCCTTTTTCTATGCTACTATATTGGGCTTCAAGGAAACTTTTCATTAATGGCAGGCAATGAATTATAGCAGCCCCTGGGGGAAGATGGGACCCGAGATGTAGCATACCCAATTCCCTAGCAAATCCCTACTTTTCAGCTTAACACCAATGGTGTTAAGAAATATGTTACTTCCCCAGCAGAATGGCATTTACTCTATTTCCTGAAGCCCTTCTACTAGTTTTGGGAGATTTGGTTTTCTTCCTCATATATTTGTGAAAGGTTAAAACAAAGGCAGCCATTACAGAATATATTATAATGCAATCCCAGCATCTCCAGTTGACACAACCAAGGCCACTACAAATGGGATGTTGGCAGTCACAGTGCAACATATCTGGAGGACACTGATGGCTCTGGCTCATAAGCCCTAATAAGTTTAAACCACAATGATGTCGGTCTGGTTTCTTATACCACTAAACACGATCTGTGGTTGTGTTCATAGAAATTGACCAGCACAGCTTCTCCGGGAGGACTGCTAAGGTTTCTTATAATTCTTTATTTATGCTTTATGGTAACAAAATAGCAACAAAGAGGCATCAATGCTAACTAAACCTTTTATTTTATTAAATGTGTTTGTGGCCCATCTTGTTGCAAGGTAATTCTTAATCAATGCCCATTTCAGCAAGAAATTGAAATTGTTTTTATCTTGCTATTGTTTTGTATAAATGCCTCCAGGCAACAAATCAATATTAATACATTTCTCTTCCTATTTTCCCCACAACAACAACTCCGTGAGGTGAATTGGGTTGAGGGAGTGGCTCAAGGTAAACTCAGCTAACTCTCAGAGGTCTAAGGGCGTACTAGAACTGTCTTCTGGTTTCTAGCTTGATGCCTTGAAAAGAACTCAGAGAAGAGCAGCAAAGATGATTAAGGGACTGGAGGCTAAAACATACCAAGAACGGTTGCACAAACTGGGTGTTAAGGATATTGTTGTTGTGTTACCAACCAGCAGAGTGTAGAGCACAGAGAAACGTTGCTGAGAGCAATGAATAAGAGATGTGCAAACTGGTTTATCAAGTTTACTTTACAGTGAAAAAACAATCTCATAGTCTTTAAATCAATTCAAGTCTCTGCCAGTTAAATCAGTCCAGTGATACAAAAACTCTTCTTACCACACAAACAATAGTTGGTTAGAATAACAAACTCACTCTGGTTCACAAACCACGATGGTAACAGATCCATCCAACGATGATAGTACAATGGTAGCAACTCCACATACTATGGTAGCTTATCATCAACTGAATACTTACAGTACCTTTCTTAAATACATTCACAACCTGTGATTATCTAATTACAGCATGACTCAGCATTACAATGAATCAGCAGTAAAACTTTAAAGTCACACAATACATATTCATATTAAAGTCACAGAACACATATATTGCTTGGACAACTTGTTAGGCTCAAACCATATCCTAACATGGGCATGTCTTGTCAACTGAAAAAAAGGACTAAGGGTGAGTTGATTCCAGTGTGGCAATATTTGAGCAGCTGCCACAAAGAAGAGGGGAATCCAACCTATTTTCCAAAGCACTAGAAGGCAAGGCAAGAAACAAAGGATGGAAACTAAGCAAGGAGAGAACCAAACTCGAAATAAGGAGAGAGAAAAAAATCCTGACAGTGAGAACAATCAACCATTGGCTTGGCTCGCCTTCAGAGGTTGTGTGTGGGTTTCATCGCTGGAGGCTTTTAAGGAGACTGGACGGTCAACTTGTCTGAAATACCGTAGTACAGGGTCTCCTACCTGAGGAGGGGACCAGACTAAAAGACCTACAAAGCCCCTTTCAATTCTTGTCCTGTTCAAACTGGAGCCTGAGTGGCATAGGAGGCTAATGCCTCCTAAGGCAGCATTTAACATCCAGCTGCCTGCAATTATTGCGAGTTCAATTCTCACCAGGCTCAAGGTCGACTCAGCCTTCCATCCTTTCTAAGGTGGGTAAATTGAGGACCCAGTTTGTGGGGGCAATAAGCTAACTTTGTATAAATATACAAAAGTATGAAGGCTATTGCTTAACGCATTGTAAGCCGCCCTGAGTCTCCGGAGAAGGGCAGCATATAAATCAAATAAAACAAAAAACAAAAACAAAAAACTACCAGACCAAACGTCTGCTTCGAAATGCATACAGGTAGATTCAGAAGACTTGGTCTTCCTCCGGCCGGACTCCAAAGCCCATCCCCACCTCCCCAGCAACCACGTAACCCCAACCCACATCCATTTCTGAGTCGTCCCTGAGGAACATCGCCATACCTCACGGCCACACGCAACCTCCGCCCTCCGTTGGATCCACGCGCGAGCTCGAACGGCTAATCGACCGAGCAAGGCTTGGGTCAGAACTCCAGTTCAAATTTTTTGCTAACGTTTCCGACTGGTCGTTGAGACAACAATACTGCGTTTTCATTGGCTATATTTTTATATTCTCTGACGTCAGTCCGTCTCCCATCGGAGAGATGTGATTGGATGACCGAGCGGCGCTTTTATTGGTGCCCTAATTAAAAAGTCCAGCCCCCCCAAAAGCCCGGATTGGTTCGGAGATTTCATATCTCGATTGTTGCTGCTTCTCCGGTTATGTTATTTCTTTTTTCCCTGGGAGCAGTTGGGCGTCAAGGAAGTGAAGGCGGGAAACGTTACGATACTTGTGTTCAGATGTGACAGTGGCAGTTCTAAATCACACAAGGCAGAGGGAGGGAGTAATAAGTATTGTGGAAAAGTTGCAGCCCGTCAATTTTCCCCTTCTTTAACTGGGGAACACTATTTCAGCTCTCTGGGAGGGTTGTTGGGTTTTTTTCATTTATTTATTTTTTTGCATTTCTTATACTCTTGAGAATTAGCATTTGGGATCGTTCTGTTTGCTGGAAAAACAATATTGTTGGGGGCAATATGCTATTTAGTATACTGTCTTTGGTGTAAGCCGCCCAGAGTCCTCGGAGAGTGGGCGGCATAGAAATATTATTATTATTATTATTATTATTATTATTATTATTATTATTATTATTATTATTATTATTATTATTAACAACAACACTGTTCAGCCAACCAAGCCAACACTTGGTTCCAATTCTGCTCGATTACTATTAGGGAAACGGATAAGGGCTTTATGATTCCTCGTCAAAGGAATGTCTATGGAGATTCTCAGTCATCCAGGTCATGACTGTCCCAAAGGTGCTTTTTTCAAGAGGCAAATTGGACTTTCAGATTTTTTGAAAAACCAGAAAGTCCAGTTGCCTCTTGAAAAAAAGCACCTTTGGATCGTCATAGGAATGGCAAGTTTTTTTTTACTTGCTGTTTTGATCGTGCTTACTTATTGCTTGCCCCTCGAAGCTACTTAACGATTGGAACGGCATTTCGTAGACTTCACAAAATAATTACCCCAATTACCTCCCAATTGCTCCCTCAAAACAGATTCTAATAATGATTTTAATAGACTGCAGTAAAAGTTCGTTAAGCCTTTATTGCCCCGCCTTCTTTTCCACTTGGCTGCTGTTGCGTGCTAAGGAAATCGCAATGCAACCCGGAAGTGACCAGTGTGAATCCCATCTTCTTGTTTCGTAAATCTATGCTCAGAAAAACCGGGGCTTGACTGGCGTGCCGGGACCGGAACAGGAAGCCGTTGCTGCTTCCTTCTCCCGCGTGGGAAACTCGTGTTACGTTTCGGCTCCCCGCTGTACTGCGAGTTCGGGATTTTTACGTGTCGGGTTTTTTTATTTTATTTTGTTTTTTCTTATTGACGGCGTAACGAGTGGGTAAGTAGAATCTGATGAGCAGATGTCGCTTTTTGGATATCCAAAGCCGGGGAGGAGAAGTGGGGGCAATGCACCCTGTGCATATCAACTCGGAAGTTAAGGGAGACCACTCCCAAAGAAGTGTATGAAGTATTGCGTGTTACTAGACACAAGGACAGTTTTTCCTCCCATGCTATCACTCTGCTAAACAACTAATTCCCACAACTCTGTCAAACTATCTAAAAAGGCAGTATTACCATCATTCTCATCTTCCCTATTACATATCTCCTTATCTTCTTATGACTATAACTTTGTTGCTTATCACTATTGTTTGTATGTACATCGAGAGCTTACGCACCGGAAACAAATTTCTTGGGTGTCTAATCACACTTGGCCAATAAAGAATTCTAATTCTAATGTCTAAAACCGTGCTTCAAAATCTTCTCAAGTAAGACTTGGTGCGTGTATTTTCTTCCTTCACTTTAGCTTATCCTATCCCTTCTTACCTATATAAAATCTCTTAAATTGTGAACTGTAGGTAAAACGTGGAGCTTTTTCACAAGGTTCTGGTGCGTCCTTACAAAACTGTCAGCTGCATTGGTAGAAACCTGATATCTTCTTGAACCGGGTTTATTAGTTGTGAGCAGCAGCTATTTTTTATTTATTTTTTAAACGTCTTTGTATTCCTGAATGTAGAACAGTTTGGTCTTTTAGAGGCATGTGTCGTAGTGTGTAAAAAATAAGTTAAATGTGTTTCTCCCCTTGAGGCAATCGAAGAGACGAACATGGTGCGTAAACTGAAATTTCATGAGGAGAAGCTTCTCAAGAAGCTAGACTTGGTGAACTGGGAAGCTGCATCAGGCAATCTAGCTGAGCTGCGTGTGCTTCGTCGTTTCCGTATACAGCGGAGGGAAGATTACACTCGCTACAATCAGCTTAGTCGGGCTGTTCGGGAACTAGCACGCCGGATCAGAGACCTGGGTGATGTACCAGAATCAGCAGGTTTCCGCACTAGGAGCACTGCTGCTCTTCTGGACAAACTTTATGCCATGGGTGTGGTACCCTCTAAGAGCTCTCTTGAGCAGTGTGATCGAGTCTCAGCCTCTTCCTTCTGCCGTCGCCGTTTGCCTTGTCTGCTCATAAAGCTCCGTATGGCGCAAAACTTGAAATCTGCTGTGACCTTTGTGGAACAGGGGCATATCCGGGTAGGACCAGAAGTTGTAACAGACCCTGCATTCCTGGTGACCAGGGCCATGGAGGACTTTATTACCTGGACTGATTCCTCTCGCATCCGACAACATGTACTCAACTACAATCAGGAACGGGATGATTTTGACTTCATTTCTTAAGAACAACTTTTCTTTGATTAACCATTTGCGTGATTACACCTTAAATATTTAATTCAGCTGGCTTCAGGAGGTGTCCTACTAGTACATTTCTGTCTTATTTGTTTTGCTTGTTTAGTTGTGCAAATGGTATATAGTTGTATACAGACTATAAACCAAGCCACACCCTTTTGCGATCAGGTGCAATTTTTATAACTGCATGATTAGGGTTTCTATCAGAAGTGAGGACAACAATCTCATATGGGCATCTTGCAAAACATCCTGTGTGTTCCTTTTTATTGATTTCATTTTGGATCACAGTGAAGATTAATACCATAATTGGATTGCATCTGACCTCTTCCCAAAAGATGGTATCAAAACTTGTTCCATCTAGAATGCTTTAATTAAAACAGACTTTATTATTCCCTTTTGATCAAGATTTGGATGGCTGCCTACAGCAAATCTATGCAGTCATTATTTTAAGATTTATTTTTTTCTTGGCATCTCAACAACTTTATATTCTGTTTGTTTCTATAGTAACATGTTCTCTATTAGTGTACAAGCTGTTATGCCAATGTTAAATTGTTGGCTAGAATTTAAGGTTTTGAACTGGATATTGACTGTACATCTTTATCTTATCCATAGCATCTACAATAATGGAAAGAAATTTACTCTGATCATGATTATAATATTGTGTAATACCTCAAAACATTAATTTTGAGTTCAGTTTTGGAGCATAAAGCTATTTAAAATCTTTGTGTTCTCTGTAAAGATTTTTTTGCTTATAGATGGCCTTGCTGCTATTTGTTCATATATATATTAAAATCCTGTTTCTTTTCATTGTTATATGCAGTTCTCCTATCTGCTCTGAAACAAGAAGGAAGTTTTAAGTTATTTCCTAACTGCACATTACCTGTAGTTATTGAGATGCAGTTGACAATGAGAACTTTTGCCCTAGAGCAGCTGACTCCAACCTTTCTGGCTTGGTGATCACACTCACACATGGATTTTTGCGCATGAGCGCGAGTGCCTGCAACTCTCACAAATGGAGCTGCACACATGCGCACGTACTCACCCTTCACTCATGTGGCCCGGTTCCAAATGGGCTGCAGTCTGGCCAGGGGGTTGGGGACCCACGTCCTAGAGAACATGTGTAATTATTCCTAGATGAAAACAAATCATTTGCAGAAAGCATTAAGAAAGGCATTTTTTCCTTAAAGGTAATTGAATTGAATAGTATATTAAGGGTGTTTTTACACAATATGCTAAACCATTTTTTATTGAAAAATTAGAGCTGGTTGGATTAACACTTAAGATTGATTGCTTAGAGCAGGGATCCCCAAACTCTTCATCTCATCAACACCTTTATGAACTTTGAGTTTGTTCATCAACCCTCAAACATGAAAATATATATTAAAAATGATATTGAAAATATGAAAATAATAAATGCTACTTTAATAACCACTGGGGAGGTCAATATTGATCACATTTATTTATCAAATTTAGGTACTGCTCCCCCTTGCTACCTAGGTGACTGGACAGATTCCAGGTAAAGATCATAAAATCATATAAAAAGGTACAATTAAAATACACAAAAAACAGGATAAGGAACAAGAAAAAAAGATAAGGTAAAAGATAAGTTAAAAGGCGGAGGAAGCACGCTCAAGGCATCAACCATACTCAAGGCCACATGGCGTTCCTGGATGCCCACACACAAGGAAGGCCAGGAAAACTGGCCCAATCTCACCTCCAGGAGGATGACATTTCATAAGGTGGAAGCAACAGCAGAGGAGGTTATTTTCCTAGACCCCGTTATTCAAAGTTACATGTGTATGTATCTGTGTGTATCTGCCCAAATTGAACAATGCAACTCAGGACAGCTCACAAGAAATAACCAAATTAAAACAGTAATCAAGAATAAATAGTAACACTAGGTGACCTGGCTCACATTCATATTCTCTCTTGGGAACTACTCATATTGACCCCAATGTTTGGGGAAATAAGTTTTTATGGCCTTTTCGGAAAGCGTTATTTAAGGGAAAAGTATCCCATATGAAAGAAGGTAAAGTCTACTAAAGATAATCAGAAATAAGAGTAAGTCAGTAGAATGTTGGCAAGTAATTTATTTGGATTATTGTATGAAGAAATGTTAAGACTGCAAAGAAACTAATGAAATCTTGACAGCTATTTTTTATTATAGGAGTTGTTGAGCCTGAATTGGTTGCTTAGATTTGTTTGAATGACTGAGGTGTCTTTGAATGAATGAATGTATGCTTTATTCTTTTTAAAAAGGGAGAATGAGATACTGAGGAATTGTGGCAAATATTGATACCAATAGATGAGATTCTTAAAGTTACTACGGTAACAAATTGAAAATAAACTGAAAAATATACAAAGTGAAATATATAGTTAGTGATCTACTAAATATGTTGTATATCCCTGTAAAACTGGCCAATTTAAAGCCACCTTAATTTTAAAACATGCAACCATGGGTAAAAAGTAATGCATCTATGCATTTGTTGAGTGGAATGAATGTCAAAAGAAGCTAGAAGGGTTATTTATAAGAATAGACTAGACTAGACTAGACTAGACTAGACTAGACTAGACTAGACTAGACTAGACTAGACTAGACTAGACTAGACTAGACTAGACTAGAACAGAACAGAACAGAACAGAACAGAACAGAACAACAGAGTTGGAAGGGACCTTGGAGGTCTTCTAGTCCAACCCCCTGCCTAGGCAGGAAACCCTACACTACTTCAGATGGTTATCCAACATCTTAAAAACTTCCAGCATTGGAGCATTCACAACTTCTGGAGGCAAGTTGTTCCACTGATTAATTGTTCTAACTTGTCAGGAAATTTCTCCTTAGTTCTAAGTTGCTTCTCTCCTTGATTAGTTCCACCCATTACTTCTTGTCCTACCCTCAAGTGCTTTGGAGAATAGCTTGACTCCCTCTTCTTTGTGGCAGCCCCTGAGATATTGGAACACTGCTATCATGTCTCCCCTAGTCCTTCTTTTCATTAAACTAGACATACTCGGTTCCTGCAACCGTTCTTCATATGTTTATGAAGACTATTTTGTTTCATTGGTCTGAAAGGTATGGGTAGATATGTCAAAAGAAACAAAGTTGAATACAGTGGAATGTGTTCCTTAAGAATGTGTAGGTTAAAACAAGAAGTAGCAAGTGATGAATGAATATAAGATGAATGTAAATGAGAGTGACCAATGCTGTGACAGTCCTGCAGTTGTCATGTCGTCTATTTTGTATATCTCTGGAGATATGCAAAAACAAAAAAGGGTATTAGGCTGGTAAAATCTTAAATCACAGGAACTTTGGGAAGCAAAAGGGGAAGAGAACTTAAGGGAGATATATACTGGCTGACATCTAAGAGACTCACAGCAGCTCTGGCTGTTGAAGATGAATTGCTGGCTTTAGTAACTGGTAGAACTGGTTAATCTAAAATGGACATGACAGCATTATACTGCTGAAACTTCGTTTTGTTCTTAGGATGGTAAAATTCATCTAAAGCGGAGAAGGGCATCATTTGGGAAATGTTGTGGATGGCAAATAAGAGGAGGTATAGTAGGACCTTGTCTAACCTTTGTAAATGATCCCACAGAGTTTAGTGATAGAAGGGAAGGCTTCACCAACCGGAGGAAAGCCAACTGGTAATTTGACTAACAGAGGGAAAATTGGCTCCTCCTTAATTCTGGATAGTGGTAGCATTAGTACAGTACTAGTATTTACAAACACAGAGGGGTACGTTTATTTTATTATCATATTAACAGAATAACAGAATTGGAAGGGAGCTTGGAGGTCATCTATCTAGTCCAAGTCCTGCTCAAGCAGGAGATCCTATATTCATGATGGCGAACCTATGGCATGCGTGCCAGAGGTGGCACGCAGAGCCCTCTCTGTGGGCACGCGTGCTGTCGCTAACTGGTCTTCTAGTTTCCGGCACACACATGTGCACCGGTTGGTCTTTGTGCGTGTGCTGGAAGCCCAAAGACCAGCTGGCAGGTACATGCATGCACTGGCCAGCTGGTTTTCGGGTTTCTGGTGCTCTGGTACTCTGACATGCATGTTCCAGTTTGGGCATTCGGTGCCGAATACGTTCACCATCACTGCCCTATATTATTCCTGACAAATGGCTGTTCAATCCATTGTTAAAAATCTCCAGTGATGAAGACAACTTTCGGAGACAAGCTATTCTACTGCTTACTTTTATTATTATTAATAATAAATTATATATACATTTAATAAATACATAGTATTATTTACATATTGCCCAACTGGCAATGACTAGGTACATATATACTGAGCTAATGGTATATGTTGCAAATATAGACATGCTTAGAGAACCTTAGATTACACTACTGTATTCAGGCAACACTCCAGTTACAATGCCTTTTTAGATCTCAGGCCAAAGCCTCATTCCATTTGCTGGTTCTTACAAGTAAAAGCGGTTAAAGAAGGTAAGAGAGTCTAGGCTTGGATGATATAGCTATAATTAACTTTGCAGAGGAATGTTTTTGGTTAATAAAAGTGGGGGAGGGGGGACAAAGTAGTGTGTAATATTTTATGGTTTTCTGTCAAAACTGCTCAGAGATAACTTCGGTTGCGAGTACAAATTTGGTTATACATATAAAGTGAAAGGGGATCAAACTGCAAAACTAATGTACAAAAGAACAGTAAATAGATTAAAAGGAAGACAGATTGAGAAAGTTCTGGTTGGATGGAGTTGAGAGTTCAAAAGGTGAAAAGCCTAGAGAACAAAAACTGAGGTGTGAAGCAATATATGAACATGATGGAAGCAAGGATAGAAAGGTATAAGAGATATCTTCAAACAAAAACCATTCTTTTCAGCAATGCGGTAACAGACCTTGTACTAAGCAGGGAGATAGATTTATCAGTGTCCCCCAACCTTTTTGTCACCAGGACCTGGAAATAATGGGGTGGGAGGGGGGAATGGTTTCAGTTTTGCTCACTTTCCCCCGCCACTCACCTCCAGTTGTGTGGTCCAGTTCCTAACAAGTCAGGGACCAATCCCGGTCCCGGTCCATGGCTCAGGGGTAGGGGTAGGGGACCCATGGATTAAATGACTTTTTTATTCCTTCCAACTCTATAATTCTATGAATTTTAAGTAATTTATTAAAAATTTATACATAAAACTGTATATTTATTATTGGTGCTTAATTTGAAGTTGCTTTCTCTGATAGGAACAGATTAAATTACTTTTGTGATACCTTCCAATTCTATAATGCTATGAATTGTAGCAAATTTATTTAAAAATTATCTGCAGATAATTTGTTTTTGTATATATTTGTTATTGGTGCTTACTTCAAGTTGTTTTCTCTGTAGGAACAGCTTAGGTGAGACAAGCTTGTTCTATAATAGATCATGAGCATTGTCATTTAAAGTGTTGTCATTTTTCAACTTCAACCAGAGAACTAATGAAGACTACTGTTCCTTATTCAGTGAACAGGTAAGCCCCAAAACTATTGGTACAATGCCTGTGAGGTAACTCAAGTCCAATAACTGTGTTTGCTTGACCTTCACATGTACAGATGACAAAGGAACCCTAACTGAAGTTCTCTTATTCTGATCTTTTATGTTCCAGAAAAATGCATTTAACAAGAACCTTTGAAGAATTAAATGGTACAATAGAAGAAGTTGTTGTTTAAAACATCTATCTCAACTTTCTGCAAAACACTTTCAACATGGATTTCTAGAGGGCAGGCATTGTGGCATAGAAGGCATTTTTCCTGGGCTCCAATAGATGGCACTGTTGAATTGAGGGGAACCAAAGAATGCCAACTCTCTGCCAGCTTTTACTGGATGGGCAGACACCATGGAAGATGGGTGATTCCTCAAATTCCTTGGCCCATTTTATCTATATAAATGTTTAGATAGATATAGAGGTAGATTAGATAGATGGATGGATGGATGGATGGATGGAAGGAAGGATAGGATAGGATAGGATAGGATAGGATAGGATAGGATAGGATAGGATAGGATAGGATAAGGTAGGTAGGTAGGTAGGTAGATAGAAGATTTATTAGCTGTATACAGGCCAAAACCTTTAGATTTCTTCAGAAAAGTCTGATTCAAATGACTGAGTAGTAGCTTCCATTTGGAGTATGGTAAAAGAAGACTGATTTCACAACTACAGAATGTAAATATCAAATGTTTCACCTTATTTATTTTTTTTAAAAAAGCATACATGTAGATTGAACTGATCAGAAGGAATGTGCATACAGTAATTGAAAAATAAAGAAGGTATGATTAGGAACATGAAATTCCACATTAAACTATAATCTGGTTTGCCTGGTTCATATAAAGTCTGAAAGCAGGAAATCCAATTAAGTAGCTTTACAAACCATGTACTAACCATGATATGTCAATCCAGCCACTATAGCTTCTGTCTTCTCCAATGCTATTCCTTTAGTTTTCTAAATTGTTCAGTGAGAGGCTTTTCTCAGTTCTCTTCATATCCCTTGATTGGCAAATCTGCCACCTTGAAAAATTGGGGCAGCATCTGCAGCCAATCATTTTTCTCATTAAAACAAACACCATAGTAATAAAGGGGGGGGGTTGTTATTCAGCAGTTAAAAACCTTGAGTAGTGCCCTAATTAAATCTCCTGTCCACACAGAAACAACAGTGATATTTTCATTTATCTCTGGAAAGATCATAAAAGAGAGATGGGCCTACTGATAGGAGAAAAATATACAACATTTTTTATTTTGAATAATGGTATGTGAATCCCTGGCAATGCAAGGAGGCTGGTAACATGCTGGATTTAAGCTTATGTTTTTTTAAAAAAGATGTTATCACTCTGCCATTAAAGTTAGCATTACACTTCTAAAAAAACAAGCAACCCACCTTTAATAGGCTACACCAAGATAGATTCTAGTGAAGGCATGAAGAATCCTTTAGTTGTACATTTTTAAAATAAATCCACCTTTCCCTAAGTTTAATTGTATTGTCTTGTTTATTTGTGTTCATTTTGGTGTTTGGGTTTTTTTAGGGGAGGTGTATACATTAAGAATACATTCAAGGGAGATGCTTGTAAAAACTATAGGAGCCACTGCTTTTTTTTTTTTTAAAGTACAGTATTAGGTTGTCCCAAAATGAACATATTGCATTAAAAAAAAAACATGGCAGGTACCTGACTTTAAAAAGGTGTAAACCTGGATCTAATTCTGCGTGTAATGTTAAACGAAGCCAAACTGGTAGCAACAAAGGCCGACACCTGGCTTTTAAGCGAAGGTGCTACCAGCCTGCTCTACCGCTGGCATTTTGCTATATGTATTCATGTCGTAAAAAAACATGGCTTTTGTGCTTCTGCTGCCGCTGGAGGTGGCGGTGGGGGAGCGGTGTATATACGGCGGCTTCAACTTGGCGCACGGCCTGAAATTCACTCAGAAGTGGGCGGCTGGTCCGCCGGTTCCTGGCACGGCGGAGGAAGGCGAGCGGGCGGAGAAAGCCGCCGGGGTCAAAAAGGGCCTCCTCGCCTGGCCCGGCGCCAATCGAAGGGTTTCGGGCGGTTCCGAGCTCGGCATCGCGGCTCCGCCTCGGGCCTGGATTGGCGAGAGGCCTCGGCGGAGGCTCCACCCCGCCGAGTTGGGGCCGAGCGAGGGAAGGGGCAAGAGGAGACGTCGGCAAAAGGAACCGCGGCGGGAGACGGCGGGAGGCCCCCGGAGCTTGCCGCTCGGTTCGCCTCCTCGTTAGGTAAGGCACCCGCAGGCCCCTTTAGAAACGGCCGGCGCCGCAGTCGCCTGGACCCAGCTGCCTCCCTTCTCGTTCCGGTGGGCCCGGGGGGTCCCCTTTCTCCACGGCTGATGCTCGCGAGGGGCTTCCCGGCCATCATTCAAGGACACATTTCGGAAGAAGCAGCCTCGGAGACCTGCTCCCTCTCCCCCCGCCCCTCTCCGCGGGTCTATTTGGGAGAATGGCCGTGCGAGTTTTCCAATATCTCAGAGGCTGGAGGGGGAAATGATGAGTTTAGGAGCAGGAGGACCCCTCTCCACTCCGGTGTGGGGAAATTGAGGGTGGGGACTCCTTTCCTTGTCTACCATTCAGAGTTAGGGATTTGAATTCCCCCCCCCCCCCCATATCCGAAGGTTGGTGGAAGGGGAGAAGTGAAAGGGATAGGAAGGAAAATAATGCTATGTAAAACCGAGATCGGTTTTTGAGTTCCTGCTTCTGAAAGAGACCTTCTCTCTGGATGAGAGATGAAGGTCCTCCATGTTTAGGTTTTGCTTTTAAGATGTTGGCTGCGTTTGCTTTCACAGTTGAAAAAGGCGGCTCAACCTTCTGGGGTTTTTTTTGTGTTTTTTTTTTAAACCCAAAGGGGTCTTCTCTAACATTTTATCATGCAGGAGGAAGTGGGGATGCTGCTCTTGCTTGCAAGATTTGGAAGTATCATTTGATATTGGGAAATACTGGTGTGAGGGATCTGTGCCTGGGCTTTGGAATAACAATTCGTTTCAACCATAATTAAGATTTCCCCAAACCTTAGAATCGAAATTTAGCTAGAGCGGACTGTTATCTGCTCCACTGCAATAATTACAAGACATACCATTACAAGACATGCAGGGTAGGAATCCCAGCCAAATGAATTTGTAAAATCTAGCAAAATGATTGGCTAGCTATATTATAAGGGCTTCTGTCTGTGATTTTTGAACTTACAGTATTATTATTTTTTCTGTGTCTGTGTGTGTTTCCAGAATGTGGAAGAAACTGGTGCATCTTTGCACCTTAGGGAACAGCTTCAGTGTGTAGGAGAGATGCACTTATCTAGGCACTCTCTTAGGCCTACAGGTAAAATCAAATACATGTGTCATCAATTTCATTCCAAATGGAAGACTGAAGAATTGATTTTTTAAAATCTCAGTTCAACTTTCCTACATATTGGATTTCTTCTTTCCCCCCACATCTTTTAGCAGAGTTTATGTCAGCTGTTGAAAAATCAGCTTTAAACCAGAATTGCTATTGAATGTGGTGGTGGAGGAAAAATGGGAATTATAAGTCAGTCTAAAAGTCTGGTGGTGGTTAATGTGTTCTCTTGTCCATAATAATGGCAGCTCTTATTTTTGATTGGGTTTATATGCATGAATAATACTATGATGCTAGAACCAGTTTCTTGATTCTTCTGAACGAATGACTTTCTCATTTCCTGTGTGGTTGCAAGATTTATAAGATTGCTTTTCGATTTTACTTATACATTTATTTACACAGGGAATGGATTACGTGGCTCTAGGGTAGCATTCAAGTCTTGGTTTAATTCCAAAAGTCCTCTGCAATAGAATTGGTCAGACTTCTGATAAGAGCTGTTTGTCCCTTCTCTGCAACCTGTAGTTTGAGAGAGAAAGGATATTTAAAAAAATGAGAGAAAAAAAGAATAAAGGGGTGTCAGAGGGGTGTCATTTTGGATTGTGACTTCTATATTGCTTGCTTCAGTATTGCCCATGGTTCCCTGTAGTTTTTGTGTAATGCAGCCCTTGACAGAAAAAAAGTAGCTTACCCCTGCTTTAAAGCTATATAAATGCAAACCTTCAGGAAATCTTAGTGTGCAATGAAAAACCTATCTTCACATTTCTGCTTCTGTTGAGCAAACTTCAGCCATTCATCTTTTAAAATGCTCCAGCTATTACTGCCATTGCTTACTTTTAAATACAGTTTTTTCTTCAAGCAGTGATAGCACAGTTTTCTTATTTGTTCCTTTTCTGTCATACAAGCGTTTATATCACTTTTTACTGGGAAGCAATGACGAAAATCTAGTGAAATTGACAAATACTATCAATTAGATATTATAGTCAATGACAGTTTCAGCTTCTCCTTTTTGAATCTGTATCGTAGCCTTCCTTAATGCCCTTCAGATATATTGGACTGCAGCTTCTGTAAGTGCCATTCAGCATGGTAATAGACAATGGGAGTGAGATATTTGATATTAAAACAGTCTTTGGGAATTGTATAGTAGTAAGGAGTAAACAATTTGCAACCATCATATTCTATATAAGCCACTCTGGTAACATCCAGTTTATTTCCATTTGGAGATAGGGAGAACAGAAAATATGTAACAAAGATTTAATTTTTAAGAGAGGACCCTGGATATTAAAATGTTGCCAATTCTGTGTTAAGGTTCAGATTTACCTTGGTAATGAAGTGGTTACTATTATGTATCATCATGGAGATATATCTCAAGGTGACACCAAAACAACTCAAAAATTCAAAAGCTCTTAATAAAACACCTTAAAAACCCTAAACAGTCTTTCTGGTTTTTCTTCATGTAAACAACAACAGTATAACATGCAATACCTGCAGTGCCATCATCCAGATTAAGCTTCAGTATTTCATTTTGCTGAATGTCTAAACTTTGTCTTGCATGTTTAGACATCTATAAACTATTTAGTTCCACCTAACTTTGGAATGATGTTGTGTAGCGATTTGTGGTGGTATGGTGCCTCTGTGACTTGGGAACCATAGTTTATAGATAAGCAATGTTTTCTTTAAATGCAATATATTAATGCAATAGATATTAAAAGTAGTTCGTGGGTTTTCCCTGCTTTTGCGAGTGTTTTGTTGCCTTCCTTTCCTCTGTCTCACTGTTGTACAATGACAGTTACATAAAGAGGGTATTGTGAAATTGGATTGGACAAAATGTTGTAACATGCAGAGCAGCACTTCTCAATATACTAATATTGCATATTAATGAGCTCAAAAGAGTGTGTAATGAATGAGATAGCATCACATTTAAAATATTGAGCAAGGTAGTGTCTCTGAAACCAATAGTTATGTGTTTAATGGCCTGGTTAAATATGTTAATATTTTTCTCTTTTTAAAGCAAAATCAATACAGATAGTAACTTTGGTGATGCTTTCCAGATTTGTATTTACCAAATGTTTACAGATGTACTTTCAGTAATACTATTAGATTACCAGCTTGAGCCTTTTATTAAGAAATGGAAAGAACATCACTCTGGGTTATTAGATTAAAATATAGACACAAAGAATCAAACTTCACTTTTTCTTACTTGGTCCTATTTTTCATCAAACCAATATGTTCCTATGGCCAGAATAATCAGAAAGAATAATTATGGCTAGATTTAATCTGTGTTGCATCTTCTAAAAGACAGCATATATAAGATTTCCTTCTTTTTTATCCCATCACGTTCTTGTCTGCAGCGTGCCTTGATCCATACCTCCTGAGCATAGATTACAAGCCTTTATCAAATGCAGTTTTATTCCCTTGATAAGGAAGAATAGAATTCTATCTTCCACGTCTGGCCAGAATACATGGATTCCATTCAGACTGGAAAGGAAGAAAGAATTTGATTTCTTCATCACTTGCTGTTCCATTGTGTAGCTAAAATATTGATTGGTTGAAAGTGTTAATATTGCTGTCTTAAGATCTCCTTATATTTCCCCCCTTGTTTGAGTGCCAGAAGGTGTTGTTTGGTAGTAATTTGAAAGGCAGAGAATTTCATGAATTTAGAGGATTTAAACCAGGGTGGATTTGATTTAAATCGAGTTGATTTAAATCACAATTTAAATCATGACTTAAATCACTAGTAAAATGGCTTGATTTAAATCAACTCGATTTAAATCATAATTTTTAAAGAGCAACTGTCATCTCTGCTACTCCTTTGACCCACTGTTGACTCACCAATAGTCCCAGTGTTGCAGAATATACAGCCTCATGCTACATAACTAAGCTCCATTTCATGTTGAATAAACTAAATTATTTATGTATCTTAAATAGAAAATTATCTTATGATAGATTTTTATCCCAAAAGTTTTTTTATTAAAATAAATTCGATAAAAATAAAAAAAATCCGATTTAAATAAAAAAAATCTGATTTTTTTGATTTTTTTTAAAAAATCATTGATTTTTATCCACCCTGCTTTAAACTTAAATCAGCCTTGTTAATTTGCCATGTGTGAAATCACAATTGAATGCTTATATTCTCATTTTGAAGACAGAGATACTTTGATGACTTTTAAAGATAGGCAGCACACAACCTCTTCCATTTAAATTTAAGGAGCTCAAGTGCTGCTGGTTTGAGATACAATGAGTGGTTTGGAGTATTGTATACTGGTTAATACCAAATAATCCATCTTCTGTTTTTTAAAGAGTTGTGAGGCTTATAAGAGTAAGTTTGTTGTCCTTTATTTTAGAAAACAACCAAGCTCAGAGAGCATCAAAGAACCTCATTTCAACCTTGAGCTACAAATATTCTACTTTAAGAATACTTCTCTTTATTAAGTGTGAGACAATTTGTATATCAGTTCCCTGACCACTTTTTCTTGAATATGATCAATATTTGCCAATAGGATCCCTGACCAGATTTCTCCATTTCTTTTCAGGTAGGCTTCAGTAGTATTAAGTATTTTTATTTATTTATTTATTTAACTTCAACACAACCCCATATGGCTCTTGGCAGTTCACATGATATGCTATAAGCATGACTGTTCTTGAAGTGATGACTGCAACATGCAGCCAAGATAAAAGCATATTCCCACATCTACATATGGTCAGCCATGTCATTTTCTTGCATACATTTCATTACCCAAATTAGGTAACATCATCAGTGCTATGTCTGTGGAGCTTCTTGGTCATCCAGGTCACGGTTGTCCCAAAAGTGCTTTTTCAAAAGGCAACTGCACTTCCTTTATTGTTCCTTGAAGACGTTTTGCTTCTCATCCAAGAAGCTTCTTCAGTTCTTCAGAAGCTTCTTGGACGAGAAGCAAAACGTCTTCAAGGAAAAACAATGTCCAGTTACCTTTTGAAAAAGCATTTTTGGGATCAGTGCTAGTGATCATCTAACCTAGTTTGGGTAATGAAATGTCTGAAGAAAATAACCAAGCTCAGAGAGCGCCAAAGACCCCTCAGAGAAGTACCCTGATAGCACTTTCTCTCCCTACTGCTAAGACCAAATATCATAAAAAGCATTTTACCAAGAAACACTTCCTATTTTTAAAATATATGTATACGAACTGAGAGCCATTGTGCATGTGGGAAAAGGCTAATCTTTTTCATTATCGTTTGTTTCCCCAAAAAACCTGCCACATACTTCTATATATATGTCAAATTAATAGCACTATAATACAGTAGTCCTACATACTTCGTGCCCTTTCTGTAGAGCTTCCCTAACTGTAAACTAGCATAGTAGCCAGGATTTAGATATGTCAAATCATGCTTACGGCAAGTTAACATTGACAAACTCATGTTCTAGTTTTGGCTACCACCATAAACCAAACTGTAACCTGGCTTAGCATATAAGGCAGTCATGGGAAAGGAATTAACTCTGACCATTTCGCCCTTTGTCTCTGCTCCAGCACTCTTAGAGACAATTTGGTGCTAAAAATATATATATAAAGTATTGCTCAGAGATATCATCTCCCACATGTTCTGTTTTGCTTTGGGGGAGCTCCCAGTTTTGGAGCCTGACTTCAGCATGGTATCTTCTGTCAAATTCTGTACAATAAAAAAGCAAAATATTCTCTGTTGCTGCTTCTGCCTAAGGTCATGGAATAGAAATGGATACTAATGTGGCAGCTTTAAAAGTACCTCATAATAGTTTACAAACTGTATGTGGACTATAAAACTCTCTTCAGATACTAATCCTCAGTGTTGGTCCCAGAGGGGCATATTTGAGAATGGAACAATAATTTACAGTATTTCCCAGATGTTATTTAACTTGTCCAAGTAGAGTTGTGGCATTTGACATACTTCCTTGTCTCTCCATTTCCCAGCAAACCCATAAATTACACTTGCTGTTTCTACTGTAAACTTCATTTACCTCTGGACTTTTACCAGCATCAAGTGTGGTCCTTAAAATCATAAGTGGAAAGTACTTGCAGTGCATTTCCTCAATAATAGAATGCCTAATCTTTAGCTTCAGGGACTGGGTGTGCTTGGGATACTGAGAGCTGCAAAGCAAGGGAGTGGCAGTGACAGAATGAAATGTTCAGAGTAGTTTCAGTAGTTGTGCTTCTTTTGCACTCAGTATATATATATCTATCTGGTTGCATGACCCTGTTTTATCAATTGTTTTTACTGGGATTTCAATAAACACACGGCAGCAAAAATAAAACCTTGTTGTATTGAGTAATCATTAAACAGTCAGCACCACTCCCTTGCACATAGTCTGTACCCATTTCCTGGTCTTGTATGACTTGCTTCCTTTTAGAAAATATTTAAAAACAGGGCTGTATTGCGCATACTTCTGTCGAGTTTGATGTTTGGATTTTCTCTCGAATTGAGTACTGAAATCACTTGATCTTGTATAGCAAAAGGGCTCCGTTTCTTGAACCATAAAAGGTTCTCTCAACAATATGTGCGTCTACAGAACATTCTTTTTCTGTATTTTTTAAAGTGATAAAATAGGTCATTTTATATAAATATTATAATTATACCACATTGCTTTCCTGGCTAGCTCAGAGATGGGGAGCTTGTGGCCCGAACCGACATTTCCCAACTTTAGTCCATATTGGGCATGCTGGGTCACTGAGTAGAGTGGTAACATTTAGAGAATATTTAATTGTATCCATTGCTGATTAAAACTTTGAAAAATAGTTTTAACTTTTTATTCTGGGATAAAAAAAATAATCTAATTTTAAACTGGGATCAAAAAATTAACAGGGATGAAAAATGCCTATATTTTGGGGGGGGGGGCGCATTATCAATAATTGTTTCATCAATGACTACCCCCAGAGAAGGAACCTTCAATAAAGATATGAATGTCTGACAATTGGGACAAGCAGGTTGTTCATGTAGCCTTCTCTCAAGCCATAAATGGCTTTGAAATTTAAGCTTTTAAAGCTATTTTATGGCACCAAAAATGTAAAATTCCCATTACACCTTCTCACTTCAAAACAGACATATTCCCACAAAGATGTGCCTTCTGCTGGTATATGCAGAGGGCACATAATTTGGGAGACAGGCCAAATTATTTACTCTCCTTCCACAAACACACTTAAATCTAAATCAGAACGGACAGGCACATGGACCTGCTCTTGACATTTCATCTTTCGCCAGTGTTCCTCAACCTCAGCAACTTTGATCTGTGAACTTCAACTCACAGACTTTCTCAGCTAGCATGTTGCCGAGGTTGAGAAGCATTGCTTTTTGCTAGGCTGCCTAGAATACAGTATGGCAATAGGCAATTATCTAGTAGGCCCTTCATTGAAAATGTCTAATCTAAATGCAAAGACATATTTCCATATTAATGCTACAGATGTAAATACATTGGTGGATGTTTATTTGAATTAGCTATGTGAAGATCTGAATAGCTGAAGAATTTCATGTGATCATGATTCTATAAAAAATATTTTCTGAAGATGAGAAAAATGATCCAATGCCATTGTAGATTATTACACAAGAACCCCTAGGATGGCAAAAAGAGTATAATTTTATATTAGTGTAGTAATTGAAGGCTTAGGCCAGGGATCAGCAACCCGCGGCTCTGGAGCTGCATGTGTCTCTTTCATCCCTCTGCTGCGGTTCCCTGTTGCTGGTCAGCTCCACAATTGATAGAGCTTTCAGTTAGGACAGGTAGCAGAAAAAGGATGCCGTGCTAGGAGACTCTATGGTGGGGAAACCAGATTCCCAGTCAGCAGTGGAAAAAGGACACCGCACGAGGAGGAGCCTATGGTGGGGGAACCTGTCTTCTGGTCGGCTCCAGAATTGAACGGGAGCTTCTGGTTAGGACCTTTGTGGCTCTTTGAGTGTTTAAGGTTGCCGACCCCTAGCTTAGGCTAAAAGGTGGGTGACTGAGTTCTAGTCCTGCCTTAGGCATGATGACTTTAGAGACCAGTCACTCACTCTTTCAGCCCTAGAAAGAAGGCAAAGCAAACCACTGCCAAGAAAACTACATCTTTTTCAGATAAGTCTCAGACATTTCACAGAAATCAAGCCTAAAAATGTACAGGTAGCATATACAATGTTTTATTATTATTTGCAATGTAATTTGCTTCACCAAATGCAGTTAAACATATACTGTGATTAGGACAATACATTTTTGAGCAGTTTTACTAGATTGTTAGACATGACCTATTTACTATTTTTGATAAATTTGGTTCTGTACAGTGAAGAGTAGCAACAATCTGTGTTAAAATGTGTTTTTTAAAAAAAACTTTACTATGTTCAACAACATATCACCCAGCCCAGGAATGGCAACCCCATGATTCTGCAAATGGAATATCTGCTTGCATATTTCAATGTCCTCTTGTTCTTTTCTCTGTGAACCTCCTAAATTTGTTCCAGATAGTTGAATGATCCTCTGGATGAGATTTTGAAAAGTTGTGGAGAGGGAATCATTCTCCTATTCTGAAGATTTATTCCTGAATTTTACTGAGGCTCTGGCTGGAATTTGTTTTATCTGGGTATTTTATTTTTATTGGTTTTATATAAAGTTGTAAGTGAAAGTTGTTTTGTTTTCAATTAAATTTGAATTCTGCATTCACTAGTAAGAGCTAGAAATGTCATTTTGCAAAATTTATGCAAAAGCCTGGGATTTTGAAGTACTTTTCTGTTTAGTTTTAGACAGCTTAGAAGTGCAAGGTTGCACAACTGCAACACCTCATTATTTTTACTAGAATATTTTTGTAAAATATATGAAAAGTTTCATTACTGCTGCTTGTTCCTTTCCTTGATACTGGACACACCATATAATTTTATGGTATGCTTCCATCAAAACGTTAAGTGTTTTTATTGCTTTTAAAGTCTGTTATGAAATATCGATGAGTTTTTGTTAACTCTTCAAAGGACTCCACAGTGCAACGTTCAGTGTTAAAAGCATTGTTGTATCAAACAGTCCAAAAGAAGACCAGAACAAAACATCCCTATAATACTCAGAAAGCAGTTGACCCAGCAAAAAGCAGCCTCAATGGAACAATTTTTATTGGCTGCTCAAAACTTGGCAAAGATAGGACTTATCTGATCAGTTTCTGAGGGAATTCCTCAGAAAAAGCCCTGTTGTAATCATTCTTGGTGGGAGAACATAAGAGGATTGCTGAAGAAAATGATAAAGTTTGGGCAAGGTTATAGAGGGGGAGCGAAGGCGATTTTTCATTTATCCAGATTCCAAACTGTTTAGAACTTCAATAGATAAAAAATATCAGCACATTGAATAAGGCCTAAGAACACATTGGTAGAAGACAGTGAACGTATCTGGGTTGAAGCTGATCCTATGTATCAGTCTCATCCCAAATACTTAACACTTTTTATAGCATTTTTTTAATAAAGTGTTTGCTAGAAATTAAACTTGTTGGCCAATTTTGCTTTAGTATCAGTTTTTGAACCCTCTTCAAAGATAGGCCAATGCCCTAATCTAAATGAAAAAAAAAAATTGGTAGAGAAAAGAATGGTGTGGATTAGGAAGCATGTATGTCCCTAATACTCTCATTCAAGAATAGTAGCATAGGAAAATGCAAAAATATTTTTTGGTTTGGAAAAGTTTAGCGTTGTTAACACTGAGTTTTTTTCCCAAAATGCCCTACAGCAATGGCAATTCATTGCAGACAAAGCCATCCTGTTTACAACTTTGGAAGTTAAGTGGTTTTTCCAGCAAATATTTTGAATCATTTGAAGCCAACATGTGAAGCTTTGAAGCCAGTTCTTTGCAGTGCAAATCTAAAACATAGATGTGAAATCTCTAGACACACCAGCTGTTGTTAAAAAAGCTCTGTTTTTCACTAATGCTTGTTAATGTGTGTTTTCTAGAGAACACAGTTGTTTTGTGAGTTCAAGGGTTACAATAACTTAAATATGCTTGCTTTTCCATTGACATGACTTTCTGGAAGAATCTGGGACCTGAGCAATGAATGGCATATGAGCAAGTCTGAATTCATTGAATATATTTTTCTTTTCTGCCAAACAATTTTGTTGTGAGGAAATACTGTTGCCAGCATAAACTTTCTTCATTTTCCCAATTCTGAGTAGATTGTATCTTTGTTTAATCGCTTTTATTTTGTCATACTCTGCCTACTGACTTCTAGTGGGCCAAAATTCTTTATGCATAAGTTGTAGAAGCAAATAAGGAAACCAGAAATAGCTGCCATTAAGGATGTTTCAGTGAACATAATACAACTGAACCTTTAAGAGTTGTCTTGTACAAGCCTCTTGTTCATTGCTTATGTTTGGTAAATTATGCCTCTTACTTGGTACTGCCATTTTGAGGGTAGGAAGAACATTTCGGATTTTTTTACTCCAGCTATGGACTACATACTGGTGGCATCTCACCCTTAACAGTGTGTGCATTTATTTAGGAGATTTTTTTTCCCCCTTGCCTGTTTAGAAACAGAGAAAACTAGAATTGATGATTTGGGGGTAATTTATTTTGATTATCCTATGTGATTTGGGTACTTAGCCATTTTGTGTAGGGAGTTCATCGCAAAAATGGGAGATGTAGAACTTTGTTCAGATGATTGCTCTGAGACTCATTCAGAGACCTAGGACTTTGCATAAAATAATGTGTCCAAAGTAGGATAATTTGAGCCTGGTTGCATCTGCCTCAATGACAGTAATTGACCGAAATTCACATAGAAATTCTATGATGTAGAATTAATCTCCCAGTAGCCTTACCTGGCATGTAGTGAAGGATACTGGAAATGGTATTTTTGCAACATTCTTGAGTGTGTTGGACTTTTATTTTTGTAACTACTACACCTTCCATCCCTGCAATTATTTTGTTGAGCTCCTAAAATTAATTTCTTGGCTCTGAACTTTTTGATTGTATGTCTTTTGCATCTGGATTCAGATATCGAGGATACAGTACTAATTTAAAACCAAATGGCTTTTAAAAAAATCCTTGGTCTTCCTGTCATCTTATTAAATTATTTTAAGCCAGCACTTCTTTTTCTCCAGAATAGTTGGTCTTGATTTACTGTATGTCTTGGAACATGTTCCAGTCGACCTACTTTTGCTGATCTTATAATTTTTTAATAAGCTCGTAAGCAATTTCAGTCTTTTCTAAATTTCTTGTTTGAAAGCTATCATTGTAACCCTTTCTTTTTCTTCTGTTCTTTTAAGTCAGTGCTTGGTCCTGGTTACTGTCTGGACTAGTCCCTACAGTTTTCTTGGCAAGATTTTCAGGTGCCTGTGCCTCTTTCTGGGATGGTCTTTCAGGTTTCCTGTGGGGTCTGTAGCTTTGGTGTTCCCAGGTGGACTCCCATCCAAGGATTAACAAGGGCCAGGCTTGTTTAGCTTCCAAGCCCAGACAAAGGCTGCTAGGTGCTTTGATTTAAGTTTTTATTGTTCCCTCTCCCTTTTTTTTTGGTCCTCATTTAGCTAATGTAAGGGGGCTCATTTTGTTTTGTTGGTTTTTCTTTTTTCTTGCTGTCCTCTATTTACAGGAAAGGTTTAACTAACTTGTGGGGGAAAGTGCTGAGAATAAGAGGGTTTATTGGACCCTTGCCAGGAAGTTACCAGGCTATGTGCTGCTTGATAGCACTTGGATGGAAACCTGGGTGTAAGCCAGAAAGGACATTAGGGATGTTGAATGCAGCTTAGACTGGCAGTGTCTTGTTTCTGTGTCATTCATGTGCAAATATCCAAACTTTTCCAGTCACTGCTTTTCCTCCTGAAGGGAACCTGCTGGATGATCATTTAAACTGCCATAATGATGAACTTGTATGTTCTGGAAAAGCAGTCACAGTTTATTGCTGGATTGCGTATATAGTTTTTGCCTGTAAAGTCAAAGAGTGGGGCAGTTGACTGTTTTGATGTCTCTTAGAGAAAATTTGCTAGAAGCCAGTTGCCAATTGGTGGAAGAGGTCTCAGGGTGAATCTACTCTCTCTCTCTCTCTCTCTCTCTCTCTCTCTCTCTCTCTCTTTCTCTCTCGCTCAGATTTCCGCCTTTCAACCATTCTCTCCGCTCTCCTTAAAACAGCAAGCTGCCAGATAGTTTTTGCTGGAGGGCTGAACTGATGACTTCCAGAGTAATGAAATCAGAATAAGAACTGCAAGTTATTGAGCTGTATTAAAAAAATGACAGTTTCCCCTTTGTTGAATCTAATTGGGATCATAAATGCCACCGGAAGCTTGCAACCAGAAGAGAACAGCGACCCTTCTCTGGATGCTGTTCTGGGCCACGAAGAAATGCAGACACGTCCGCAATTGAGCCCAAAATTTCCCTTGCTAAGCAAGAGAATAGTTAAGTGAGTTTTGCCCCCGTTTTACAATCTTTCTTGCCACAGTTGTTAAGTGAATCACTGCAGTTAAGTTAGTAACATAGCTGTTAGGTGAATTTGGCTTCTCCGTTGATTTTGCTTGTCAGAAGGTCGCAAAAGGTGATCACATGACTCCAGGACACTGCAACCGTCATACATACATGCCAGTTGTGACCATGGGGATGCTGCAATGGTGGTAAGTGTGAAAACGGTGATAAGTCACTTTTTTCAGTGCCGTTGTAACTTCTAACGGTCACTAAATGTATGGTTGTAAGTCAAGGACTACCTGTAAATATTTTATAACTGGAATTTATTGCCTTTATAACTGGAAAGGCAATATTAAAAATTGTTAGGGCTTCCCTATCTTATGTACAAATAAATAATATTTAAAAGAAATCTAAAAGTATGTATCCAAGAGAATAAATGGAACAGTATCAATTGAAGAGAATATTTATAGCTCAGAATTGACCAGTGGGGCTCTTAGTGATCTCTAAGCATACTGTAGTTGTTTTCTTGCAGACTTTTTGTTACACAACTAGGTAACAGTCAGTGCTAGAAGGGAATGGGATTTGCTCTCTGTTTCTATACAAGTAGCTTGCCCTGTCAGTGTTGGTGGGAATGTTCTTGGTGGTTCCTTAATTAGGTTGTTTATTGTTTGATTGTTTTCCTGAGTTCATATTTCCTTGATTGGGGTGTTGTTTATAGCTTGGTTGTTGGTCTAATGTCAGTCTTGGTGTTAATCTCTATTTATCTGGGTATTGATTGCGTGTGGAGATATGTTTTGGTCTTTTTGTTTCTTCTTTAGTTATTTGATGATTTCTTTTGAATGTTGTTTATGTATCTGTTGATGACTGAATTGTCTGAATGTCAAGTTTCCAGGAATTTTTGGTTTAGCTTGGTCCAGAATGCTCAGTTACCTAGCTGAAACTATGGTTGAGTCTGCCATGTGCTGTAAGATTAATCTGTATCTTTGGATGCTGGGTGGGGGTCATGGATTCGCTCTGCTAGTCTTCTGTCTGTCTGTCTTACATAGCGACTGCTGCAGCCTTTAAATTGTATGTTGTGAATAACTCCTGTTTTTTCTTCCTCAGGGTACTGCTTTATTTAATATGTTTTGGAGGGCTTTAGTTGGTTGTGTGTTATGGTGATTCCGTGTGGTTGTAATAGTCTGTTGGCTGTTTCTGATATGCTTTTGATGTATAGCAGTGTTATTATTTCATAGCTTGTGTTGATTGTGTTATAATGGGGTAAGTAATCAATCGCTTTTTGATAAAGTTAGTGAGTATCTGGTTGTTGGTTTTTTTTGAAAGATGCTGTATAACCTGTCTTGTTTCCTTTTTCCTGTGTTCTGGGTTGCTGCAGTGTGTTTGTACTTGTCTGAAATATTCTTCTACAGATCCTCTTATAGGAGGATAGATACTTTGGTAATGGAGCACTTGGTTAATGTGGGTCAGCAGTCTTTCCCTCTGCTGATGAGGATATCCAGAAAGGTTGGTGGGTTGTTGTTTTCTTCTCTCCTTGTGAATTTTATTCCTTTAAAGATGTTGATTGTTTCACATGTCTTTTCTATTTCTTTTTATTATTATGACAAAGGTATCATCTACGAATCATACGTTTTGGTTGTATGTGTGAGAGTGCTATAGTTTTTAGACATTGCATTACAACCTACGCTTTTGAGTCCTGAGAGTGGAGATCCCATGGGTATTCTTCTGATTTATTGATATATTTGTCCATCAAACTGAAAGTTGGTAGTGAGGCAGAGGTTGTTGCGGTCCATGATTCTGAGTCTTTTCATCTTCCTATATTTGGCTAGGTCAGGTGTATTATGTATCAGGGGTCTCCAGCCTTAGCTACTTTAAGACTTGTGGACTTCAACTCCCAGAGTTGAAGCTTTGCTGGCTGAGGAATTCTGGGAGTTGAAGTCCACAAGTGTTGTGGCCCGTCAGCAGCCTGTGCAACTAGTAGCTGATTCTGACAGCAAGGAGGCTGGAGTGGTGCTGCGCCAGCAGCCTGTGCAGCTGGCACTTGAGTCGGACAATGAGGAGGCTGGAGAAGATGTGGTGCCAGAGGCGGGGATTCAGCCAGGGCCTTCAGAATCTCCAGAAGCTCCCATAAATGAAGAGGAAGAAGAGGAGGTGCCTTTTCTTGATGCATGGGCGCGCAGAGCTGCCAAAAGGCAGGAGTGGCTCCTCAGGAGGAGGTCTCGAGAGTAAGGCTTGGGCTAATTGGCCACTCCCTTAGCCTATTTAAGGAAGGATGACAACTGAGGCAATTTGCAGGGAACAACTTCGTTCACTATCCTTCGTGTCTTGATCTTTGTTCTCTGCAAATTGCTTCTGGGCTTTCTGCCAACCATAGTAAGATTCCGATTATTTATTCTTTGGATTCTTGTCGGCTGTGAAGAAAGTTAATTAACAGCCTTTGTTTGAAAAAGACTGATTTAATTTAAGGTTTGTACAGACTTTGTGTCGGCTGTGTTCTTTGGGGTCCATAGCTGGGGCAGAACAGCAAGTCTTAAAGTAGCCAAGGTTGGAGACCTATGTACTACTGCTGCCACAGATTCTTTCACTAGTTCTGGATCTATGGACATCATGCTGTGACATCAAATGAAACCATAATTTCATGTATTTTTAAGTTGTTGATTTTCTGGAGGCACTGGAGTTTCCTGTGTGAGATGTCCAAGGGTTGGTTTTTTTGGGTTTTTTTTTTTCTTTTCTTGTTTGTTTAAGTTCTTTGGTTATGTTGCGTTCTGGAGTCCGTGATACTGATACAATTGAATGAAGAGTTTGTATATTTTTGGGCATCCATGGAAGCATGGGAAGATGAGTCTGCTGCTTTTCATCTGCTGCTGTTCTTTTGAAATTTGACTGTTCTTAGTTAGGTCATTGAAAAGTCTCTTGATCGGGTTATCTAAGTTTTGTATTGGGTTAGTGTTTTCTGGGATATAGTTTGCCCTCCAGCAGTTCTTTGACTTTTTGTATGTATTATGTACTGTCCATGGTAATTATGGTTTGGCCTTTGTCTACTGGGAGGATGGTGTGATGGTTTTGGCCTGGTTTAGGTTTTTGAGGGCTGTTCTGTTCTCTGCTTTGAGTTGATTCTGTATTCTTATGGTCTGTGGTATGATTTTCTCCCTTACGTTTTCTTGAGTCCCTAAGAGCTGTAGTGACTAGTGGTTAGAAAGCAATATTACAGGCTAATTATGCTGACTGCCGACTGCCAGCAGTTCGAGTCTTGCTGGCTCAAGATTGATTCAGCCTTCCATCCTCCCAACGTTGGTAAAATAAGGACCCAGATGGTTGGGGGTAATATGCTGACTCTGTAAATCGCTTAGAGAGACCTGTAAAGCACTAAAGTAGTATATAAGTCTAAGTGGTATTGCTATTGCTGTGGCAAGTTCTATGCTTATAAATGCTGCCTCTAAGGATGCAAAGAATTCTAATTGATTACTACTGTCTATGCTATAGTTGAAGCAATATCTGGATAGTAGATGGTTGGATATGTTAACTATCCATTTGGGTTCTGGAACCTCTTTGCCCCAACCCCTTTGTTGGGGTTTAGCTTAGGCAGTTTGGTTTGGTTTTTATTTTCCTTTTTTCAGTTTATGTTAGAGGTAGTCTTTATGGTGGTCAGCATTGTTGTGTGTCCTGGGATCAGTTTGTTCCAGTTGCTCCCTGAAGTTATCTATGATGTGCTGGTATTTGCTTAGTCTGAGATGAGCATCCTAAAACATTAGCTATATCACTTTTGGCCTCTTTGTTGAGTTATTTTCCATCCAGTTGTATAGGTTATTGGGGGTTTGTATCCGACACTGGTGAGCAGGGCATACTATTGTAGGCATTCTTGCAGAAAGAATATTTGTTCCTGGTTGAAGGGTTGCTTTCGTGGAATTTTTTCCCATTTGTGTGCTTTCTGAAGCATTTGGCACCCATATGTGATTTCAATAGAATTGGTGGTTCAATAGAAGGAAATATATATAGCTCAGATTGAACTGTGGAGTCCTTGGTGCTCTCTGAGCTTGGTTATTTGCTTGCAGGTTCTTTATTACCAGACTGGGTAATATCACCAGCTTGGCATTTAGACACATAGAGATAAATCAAATTTATACAACATTCAAAAGAGACAATAAAAAAGCAAAGAAAGAAACAGGAAGAGGAGAACACATTCTTTCCAGCAACCACTACCCAGATAAACAAGGATTAAAGGTAAAAAGGTAAAAGTTCCCCTCTCACATATATGCTAGTCATTCCTGACTCTAGGGGGTGGTGCTCATCTCCATTTCAAAGCTGAAGAGCCAGCGCTGTCCGAAGATGTCTCCGTGGTCATGTGGCCGGCATGACTAAATGCCAAAGGTGCACGGAATGCTGTTGCCTTTCCACCAAAGGTGGTCCCTATTTTTTTTACTTGCATTTTTTACGTGCTTTCGAACTGCTAGGTTGGCAGAAGCTGGAACAAGTAACAAGAGCTCACCCTGTTACGCAGCACTAGGGATTCGAACTGCTGAACTGCTGACCTTTTCGATCGACAAGCTCAGTGTCTTAGCCACTGAGTTTAACAGATTAACAGCTGTCAAACAATCTAGGAGAAAACAATAGCTTAATCAAGGAGCTACCAAGGAGAAAACCACACCCACCCACCAACATTGGCAGGACAAACTTCTGTATAACAAACAAGGAGCAAAGTCCACACTCACTAGGACTGATGTTATTACCTAGTTTGGTAGTGAAATGTCTGCAAGCAAATAACCAAACATAGAGTGCATCAAGGAGTTCACAGTTCAATCTTGAGCTACATATATTCTGTTCTATTGGAATGGTAAAATTATTCCTTGTGCCTCAAGAGATGGTAGATGGATTTTCCTCCACAAGAGATATTTAAACCAAGCTGGATGGTCATGTTTTAGAGTTGCTATAATAGTGGATTTACTGGATTAGATCATCTCAGAGCCTAAACTTTAGATTCTGTAATCAGTTTTCACATTATTTCTTTGCAAGACTGCCATGCTCCTCATGTTCTTTGAAAATAAAAATGATGGATGGCTGCAGCCCACTAACATAGAACACTGTAAAGAGCTAAAACAAATAGAATGGAGCAGTTTCTTCAATTTGCTTCATGACAAGTGGATGTTTTGTGATTAGCAATGCCTTTCGTGCCTGTACAGCCTATTTTAAAAATTCTAGTCTATGCCTAGTTATAATTATTATAATAAAAGTGCATGCACAAAGTTTATTTATTTGCAGCAGAGAAAAAACAACATTTACCAGTACAACCTTCTAAAGCAGTGATGGCTAACCTTTTTGTCATTGTGTGCCAAAAATACACACACACACAACAGTGCATGCACGTGCCTGCACCCATAATGCAAAGCTTGCGCAACCCCCCTGCACACTCACGGGCATGCACGCGCATCTCTTGCATGTACCCCGCGCATGCACGGCAGAGACCCAAAAATCAGTTGGCTGGCGGGAGGCGTGCACACATGCGCAGTGGAGCTGAGCTGGGCGACAGCTCTCGTGCCCGCAGAGAGGGGTCTGCATGCCACAGGTTCACCATCATGGTTCTAAAGCAATAAAATTGCAATCAGAAGTAAAATATGCTGCAAAATCAAGGATTCCTGCTTCAAGGCTTTCAAAAATTGCATGATGTTGGTGGCATGGCCATTTCTGGTTATTGTAAAATAATTTCCCATAGTAGAAACACCCTTCATTGTACTTCTTTGCACTGCTGCCTTAATGAGGTGGTTCACAGGTTTGGCTATCAGCCTCGCTAAATGCTTTTGCAATTCTCCTTTAATCAGATACTCTTCACTCTTATAATTCCTGTAATAGTAGCTTTGGAAATAGATAACAGTGAAAGCAGGCAGGATTCCCCAGAGTCTGGTCATAAAAGATTACTTTACATCATTCCTTGAACTTTCTGAATTTTTCCTCCAAGCTTTTGAAGCAGTGTTCATGCACAGACAGGAAGAATACTCCCCTGTTCTTAGAAACCCAGATAACATTCAGGATTTGGCTTCCTGAAAGCATCTGAAAGTGAAGATATAGTCTTTCTTTTAAATACAGTTTGTAACTTTGACCAGGAGGGATTTTACTCATTAAAGGGCCACACCATTAAGCCTCTGGGATGCAAAGAGCCACTCCTTCCTCTATCTAAACTCTGGCCTAGTTTTAGAGAACACTACACCAAACCGTAGGTTCTATCAGTTGCCAAGCACAGAGATGTCCATCTAAGGCAAGGGTGTCAAACTTGATTTCATTGAGGGCCCCATGAGGGTTGTGTTTGACCTTGGGGGGGGGTTTGGGGGGGCATAGCCAGGGTGGGCATTGCCAGCTCAACATCACTCGTGTCGGGGGCGCCTGTGGTGGTCTGAGTGCTCTGCCAGTGAAAACGAGCTCCTGAGCTCCGTTTTCAGCTGCAATAATCTCCTGCAGCCCTCTACCAGTGAAAATGGAGCTCGTGATGGCTGCACATGGCCCTCCTGAGCTCCATTTTCACTGGCAGAGGCACCATGGGCCGGTCCTTCGCTGTTTCCAGGACAGCCCTGTGGGACAGATCCGGCCCCCAGGCCTTGAGTTTGACACCCCTGAATACCGCACCAAAAGCGGTATTCCTTCATGAGTGAAGGCCTACTTATAAGTTAAGAATGACAAATTCTGCAACCGCTCTCTTTGAACATTAAAGGATTAAAGTATCTTTGTTCTGGGTATCAGTGGAACAATAGCTCTTCTCCAACTTCAAAGTTTCAATCAGGGTAGCGATTCTGTTGCCAGATGTTCTTGTAGACTTCAGCTTCAACTTGCCCTTGGATTAGCAATGCTATTAATTTTTGTTAGATTCTAGTTTCTTTGACTTTGTGTGATGAGTCCCTGAGCAGTTTGAAGTAGGCAGTCAGTACTGTATCTAGTTTCAATTCTGTTTGAAGACTAAAGGTAGGATATTCTCATCATGTAAAAGTGACTGACTTATTTTCTGTGTTTTATCGTACCACCATATGGGAGATGTGGAAAGACGTAGTGATAATCATCCAAGAGGTGTGACTGAATGGGAAAAATGACAAGTCTATCTGCATATCCATATTTATTTTAACAGTCACCAGTTTTCCCAAGCAAATATTTCCCAATGTGATGGATTACAACTGCTATCGCACCCCCCGACATGATTAAACTATAGGCCATATTAGCAGGAAGCATGATGAAAATTCATTAATTTCATAAAAAGGAGGGGGAGATGAGTTCTGAAATTCCAGGTTTTTTCCCCATTGTGAGATGGTTGGGGATGTCAGTTTAAGTTAGATATATAATATTTACTGCAACTAATTGTCTTTAGTTTTCCACTGAGAACCACCAGAAAATTGTGACTTTTATTCTGTGTTTGCCATCGATGGAATTTGAAAACCTGCAAAACAGGAGGTAGGAGCTATATATGGAACAAGAGTTGTCCATTCTTTCCCTACACAAAAATCTGTCTTGTGGTTCTGCGTAATAGTCTATGTTAAGTTTAAGCAAACATCATAATCTGAAACTTATTACTTGGGATTTGTATACAGTCCTATCTTGAAGACAAATCCAAGAATTCAATTCTAGAAGTTTAGCAGGGTGAGAGCCATCTGACTCTCAAAAGAGAAGCTTTTCAAAAGATTAGGTCAGTGACAAAGAAGGAACATCTTCAGGATTCCACTAAATGACATTGTTTCGCAGAATGGAGCTGGATCATGCCCATCCCACTGGATCTGATGGGATAGGCAGAAACAATTAGAAGTAGAAGTCCTATAAATAATCTGGCCCTGTACTGTGCAGGGTATTATAGGTGACAGGTAGTACTTTAAATTGCACCCAGAATCTAGTGGGAGCCAGTGCAGCTTGTAATGCAGTTTGAAATAGCATTATATGGTGCACCTTAAAACTGCTTGCACCATTGTATTCTAGACCAACTGCATCTTCTGAATACTCAAGGGCAGCCCCATGTAGAACATATTACTGTAGAATAGTCCAGCCAGGAAGTGACTAAGCAGGAGTGACCATGAGCAGAACCTCCCAATCCAGAACTGGGTATAATTAGCATATAAGGTAGATTTATACATAGCCTCCTGGCCACAGCTGCCACCTGCTCCTTGAAAAAAGCAATAATATTACCAGGTTTATTTGGGGGAATACAACTATTATCCCAGTCAGAAAATTAGGAGGAGGCCTAAAACTCAGAACCACTCAGTTTTGCAAGGGTTAAGTACCTCATCCAGATTTCCAAAGCCCCCAGGCACTGGAAAAGAACTCAGAAGGTACTGGATTGCTGAGGGCAGTGGTGTATAGCAAAGTATCATTACCATTCTGGTGATACCTAACCCAGAGTTTCCCAACCTTTCTGGCTTTGTGGAATGGTGTAGGGCATGGGGTTGGTTCATTGTGAGTGGTGGACAAGCACATGCACAGTTCCATTTCCACAAGCAGCAGGCACGCACGCATGCCACTCGTGCAAATGGAACACACGTGCTCGCCCAAGTGGGGATGCACGTGCACACGTTCGCCTGCCACCCTCACAGACTGGTTACAAATGGCTCAAGGTCCAATGGTGGGCCGCATTCCGGTGGTTGGGGACCCCTGACCTAACCCATGTCAATGAATAACCTAACACAATTATTAATTTTTAAGATATGAACACTGTCATAATTATGCCATGCAAGCTGTATTTAGCTTAAGTGGTTCCACAATACTTTCATTGGGAACAAAAGCTTTATCTGAATATAAGCTCAGAAAATTTCTGCTGGTAGATCAGGTCTACCTAACATGGTTTGACTCCACTAACCCCAGTTGAAAATTTCAGCAACGTCCTGCAGCCCATTAGATGCTTGGCAATCTCCCTGGCTATTGTGAGTTTACCGAAGTAAACCAAGGAGGGTTATTGACCCTGGAAGTTGACTGACACAGCCAATTTTGTGATTGTGATAATCACAAATGGTATAAATCTGATAGAAAAAACTGAGAGTGATGTGATACAAGAGAATGTTGAACTAATTGGATGGACCTTTAGTTCAAGTACAATATTATCAATTCATGTATTTGGCTTCATGAGTTCAGATCTTGTTTTAACACATATCACTATGTTCTGAATTGTTCTCCACTTCTATCCCTACCCATATATTAAGACCTAGATGGAAATGGTTTGGTTTCCGGTGTTGTGGAAGAAATGAAATCTTCTCTCCAACAAATATTTTCAACTATTGCAACAAACTATGAAAATCACTTAGTCTCACATCTGAGCAGTACGTACTACAAGAAACCAAATTCTTTAGTATTTCTGTTAAAATAGAACAGAAACAAAAAAGAAATTTACTAGAATATATAAATGATATACACCAATGAGAACTCAATCAAATGTTTGTGTCATATTGGGGAATGTATTGAAATATATATATATTTCAATACATACATACATACATACATACATACATATATATATATATATTTTATATATATATAGGCTGTGCATGTGTGTATGTTCCAGCATAACTCTGGAACGCCTCAAGCAATTTTAACCAAACTTGGTATACAGATGACTTACTCTCTGGAAAAAAATACCGTGGGGGTAAGACACCCCTAACATCCCTCGGTGTGTGTCTGTGTGTGTGTGTTCCAGCATAACTCCGGAATGCCTGGGCCGCTGAAATGAAAAGGAATGAATTATATCTATAGTGTCAAATCACAATACTCTTGACAGTGATAGTGTGCATTTTGGATTCAGGTTCTGTTAAGATACAGCCTGTTGTGCCTTAAAATGGCTTCTACTGTACAGCACAGTGGAGTTGCCATAGTAACAGCTTCACAGTACTCCACAAGGGGGCTCCTTCTGATAAAGGGGATTAGTTCTTAAATATCTGGGCAACACTGAGTTATCAGCTAGTGCAGGGGTTATATAAATCATTTCTTTTCCACCATTTCTCTCTCCACAAATGAGAGAGATTGAATCAAGTGGAAAACCTGAGGAGTGGGGTAGGCAATTTTGGCCCATTTTCCCTACTGCTGTCTTCCATATTGCTCAAGCGGATCTAGAACCCTTTAGAAAATATTTTTTCAGGAGGGAACAGTAAAAATTGCCTCCTATTATAAATGTGCACAGCATCAGTTGAAGTCTATAGGTGTCTACTCATCTGCATCTGATCCTATTTCCAATTTTGAAATAATATCAAGAAGCAAAATACAGATTAACTTTGTCCAAAGTCCAATCTATCTACTATAAAGTTACCTTGAGGTAAGATAGGAGGCCTATAAATCAATCAATTAATTAAATACATAAATGAATGAATTTTCCAAGGAGCTTTAAAATCCTTGTGAACGTTCACTACTAAACAAAACAGTGAAGTTTCTGGTCAAAATCTGAATTAGTTAAACTTTTGATGTGAATATACAACACAAACTCTGAGAAATTTTAAATCCGATCAACTGTAATAAATGATAGCGATCAGGAACACCATGTGCTAAATGGCAAGCCAAGCTAAAATAGTTCAGGATTGCTGGGACAATTGGTAGGACAGAGAGAAACCATACAAACTTCAGCAAGAGTGATTGAATATATTAAAGAGCACAGAACAGAAGCAGGAACAAATTCCCTCCTCAGAGAAAAATAACAATAATAATGAAAGCAGTATGAATTTGACAATCTCTGCAATGAGAATCTGGTATATTCTAGTTCATTTATAAAAAGGCAGAAATCTATTCTACTCTAAGCTGTTTCAGAGAGGCATAACACTTGGGGTATGAAAGGGATCTTTAAATAAATTATCAATGAGGCAAGGAAAATAAAATACTGTAAAAGGGCTGATTTGTGTGTGTGTGTGTATTTGTTTGTTTATTTATTTGTATGCTGCCCATCTCGTCAAGGGGCAACTCCTGATGACTTACAGCCAAGTAAAATAACAAGGTAAAACATTAAAATAATAAAACTCTATGTTAAAATTGAAAAAATCGTCAAAGATGGGAAGGAGGGGAGTAAAATGCACATGGGATGGAGGTGGAGTCTTATCTCAGCGCATTAACCACTTCCAGGATGGCATGCCCCCATTGGGGCCCCAGGCCAACTGGCAGAGCCAGGTTTTCAAGCTCTTTCAGAAGGCCAAAAAGGTGGGTACAGATCTCAAATTGTGTGGGGGAGAGCATCATATTCTAGAGAGCAGAAGCCTTGGCAAAAAAAAAAAAAGTTTGGTCTGGTCTGATTCAAATTTTGTTGCAGACAACCCCCTCCTCAGAACTTGAGATGAAACAGCTATAGAACATAAAAAGGAGCATCACTAGATTGCATTGCTGCTACAACCTGCATTACCAACTCAAAATGTTACTCAAAGGCAAGACATGAAAGCAATTCTTCAATAGAAGCAACAGTCTTCCTTCCTTAGGTAGCAACAGAAGCGTCTCCAACCTCTATAATAATAATAATAATAATAATAATAATAATAATAATAATAATAATAATAATAATAATAATAATAATAATAATAATAATAAATATTATAACTCAAGATCTTGTGGGACTTTAGGATTCAGACTGACAGGCACTTGGTCCACAACACACCTGACATAACAATAGTTGAAAAGAAAAAAGTATGGTTCATTGACATTGCAATACCTGGTGATGCACGAATTGAAGATAAGCAGCAAGAAAAAATCACAAAGTACCGGGACTTACAAATTGAAGTTGAGCGACTGTGGAAAAAGAAATCGTGTGTTGTCCCGATTGTAATTGGAGCCCTTGGAGCAATACCCAAAGGGCTACCCCGCTATTTAGAAATTCTAAATTTGCCGGACTTGAACATTTTGACTCTACAAAAAACCACCTTACTCGGAACAGCTTACATCCTCCAACGATACCTTAACAGTTCCTAGGTCCTTGGTTAGGACTCGAGCTGCTGAGCTATTAACCAGCCTCAAAGGCTGTAAATCTCACTAAAGATTAACCAATAAATAATAATAATAATAATAATAATAATAATAATAATAATAATAATAATAATAATAATAATAATAATATAATTTTATTTCTATACCGCCCTTCTCCCGAAGGACTCAGGGCAGTGTACAGCCAATTTAAAAACACAAGACACAACAATAATTAAAAATTAAAATAATTAAATAGATTTGGCCGATTTAAAACCCCAAAAATTAAAATACCCCAATTTAAAATTATTATATTGACAGCCCTGCCTGGCGGAACAACAGGGTCTTCAGTGCGCAGCGGAACACCCGGAGGTCGGAGATCTTACGTATTTCCGGGGGCAGTTCATTCCACAGGGTTGGGGCTCCCACAGAGAAGGCCCTCCCCCTGGGTGTCGCCAGCCGACATAACTTGGCTGATGGCACCCTGAGGAGACCCTCTCTGTGGGAACGGACTGGTCTAGCCTTTTATGTATGTTGGACTGCTAATCACTGCCATAACCTCTTGCAGCCTTTGACCATTGAAGATTACTAGGAAAAAACAATAATTACAAAAAGTTGTCCAGATTCGAGGACTTTTTTGACACATAAATAGTCTTGTGGGGTGAAATCTAGGACCATCCTAGACAATTCTACATCTATTGCTCTTTGTTTTATAGACCTTGCCGTTGACATATCTCTGATCCATGTAACACTTTTGAGCCAAACGTTTACTAATATCAGAATAGTTTCCAGATGGTGAAATGCTTAAAATATCAACGAGGGCCTTCAAGGGCTTTCCTAAACGCCAAGTTGTTCTTTTTAGTTGACATATTTATTAGTGTGGCATAAATAATACAAAAACTAGCATCTGGAAATATGAGATGGAAGGGAAGCTTCCTCCCCTGCATTTCCTTTTACAAAACCTGTATGAGAAACTGTAATGATACTGGCAGGCAGGTGGCCATGTTACAGTGAGGAGTCCAATTTTATAATAGATGCCATAGGATAATCTGACAGCTTGTACCTGGCACAGAGCAGTATTTAATTGCATTCTCATTCTTAAGAGTACTTCAAAGCGAAGTTTTTTCCCCCCCTCCATTTATCCTTCCACCACACCCTCCAGTACTGCAATAACCTGCACACAACTTACACTAAAGTTGGACTATTAACCTTGCTAGGTTTGTTGTTCTTCCTGAGGGTTTAAATAAACAAGCCTCTTGAGTGCTGCTTACACATTAGCCATCTATAATCCATTTTCTTCAGGAAGTATGGTACTAAGGTCGGTGTCCTTTTTTTTTAATGTCATGGGGAAATGCTGATTTTATGTGAGCGGTAACTTTCCTATTTTATTTGCTGTTTCTTTTCATTGTGTTAAGTGGGTAACTGAAGAATATCTGAGGGGGAACTGAGGGATGCTTAAATTATAGTGGAGAGATGATAAATGATTTGGGGGGATTCCTCGCTAATTAACTTCCTGGTTTCTGGGTGATCTGCAGTGTGCAATCTATTACACTGGCCATTCTTTTAAGAGACATTAAATGGGATGGATGGAGGGAGGAAACAGACAAAGTATCTAGATACAACATGGATATTATCACATTCCATTGCATTTTTCTGAGGTGGACTTATCTGTTGTGCAGGATTGGCCATTTAATCATTGTTTGTACAGTAAAGTGAGCCTGAGAAAGAACTTGTGCCAAATTCCTGGTCTTTTTCATTCTGGGTGGGATTGCAGGTCATTAAGTATGGGGTCAATTTTTCTTTTTTTTCATGAACTTTCCTTCAGCAATTTTTTCTTCCTGGACAGCATACTGTAATGAATTGTTGAAATGACTTGACAGTCTATCAAGGGCCTATTAAACGTTTACCTCTTTTCCTGGTTCCTGTTTAACTGTGATCCTCCCTGAACAAGCAGTTAATTCTCATGGCAATCCAGTTTAAATATGATTTTCAGACTGTATGTAGGGGAATGATCGGATGGTCTCCCAGAGAGGAAAATGTTTGCAAATAAAAATGTTAATGTTATTGGAGAGAAAGATAATCAGATCTAAAATCGTCAGCTGAGCTTTGGGGTGGGGCAACATGAATGGCTGCATCCTGGGAACATTAACCTGTGATGAGCTGCATAAGGTTTTATGTATGGTTTCGGAGGCTGCATTAGGATCCTGGCATTCTTCAGTACTGACTTTTGCCATCTCTTGATATATGGTGGGTAGAACATTTTAATTGTTTTTGTTTCTGTTACTTGATTTTAATTTGTTTTATACCTGCCCTATCATATTGGCTACGTTCAGAATACAGAAATTATTCTTAAATGCAGCATATTCTTGTCCCACAGAGCAAGTTTCAGATGGACCAGGAAGAGAGAGAGCATCCATTCAGTCTAAGTTTAATTTTTCTGTATCCTTGTTTTCTGTTCTTTAATTTATGATTCTCCCCATCTTCCTTACTTCATTGCTCCCTTGAAGTTTATGTCCTCTGCTCTACTCCTTTCAAAGCTAAATTTTCAACTGGTTCCCAATTTTGGAAAAAAAAAAAAAGCAACAATATGATCTTACTTGTGTTAAAGTATTTCTAATTTCCCTTGTGGTCCAAACTAAGCCCTCAAGGAGGTGCATGAGAAAGAAATTAAAACAAATTCAGAGACCAGATTACTAGCAAAAGCAACCTGCCTAGCCTGAATTTTTAATGGAGCACAATATAGGACTTCTGAGAGAGATAGTAAACTATTAGGAGATTCCTATGTAAAAAAAAGCAGTCATTTTAATAGGATGTTATAGGTTAAAAGTAGCACCTTGAATTGGGCTTGGAAGCAAATTGGAAACCAAAGCAATTGTTGGGCGATAGAAGAAAGGCAATTGGTAAAAAAGTATCAAAATATCTAGTTTTGTGTTAGATGCACTAATTGGATTTTCCAAACATTCTTCAATGAGTGATTACAGCACTTTATTTAGTAAACGTATAAACTTGCAGTGATCTAAGTAGGAATGATTAAAGCATGGGCCATGACAATTACATCCATCAACTCCAAGGAGAGATAGAAACAGTATAACAACTGATGCCCAACCATTTGGCCAACCAGGATTTCTATTGTATCCAGCAACATGCCCAGGCTACAATCTGACCTCTGAAAGGTGAAAAATGATCTAAAGTACTAATTGTCCAGCCTTGGCTTCTGGGAACGTTCTACCAAATCAACTAGAACGAAGCAACATGTCATCGTAGATTCCAGATTAGCCAACTATTCAAGAAGAAATTCATAATTCGGGTAGAACATTCCTGAGGAAAAAAAGTCCAACCTTGTCACCAGCACAGGTATTTGCTAGCTGTTACTGAAGGTATTTGCATCTTCAGTAACTGCTATCTTCTGGTTAACCTCTATCAACAGTGGTTTTTTAGGACAGAGGGTCCTCGGATCCTCCCAGATATGGCTTGGGAGAAGGTTTTAAACATTTCTGTTTGTAAAGGTTTTGGTAATAAATGATTTCCAGGAGATCTGGCAAAACTGTGTGACAGGCATGGTAAGATCTGAATGTTTAATTGCTCATAAAGATGTGCAATTCCTGACTTAACAAGATTTTGGTAAATTTTTAATTGTTTTGTTTGGCTTCACTGACATGTATATACTGAAGCGTCTGCAATAATTTTAGGCAGGGTTTACACAACTATACACTGAGGGTTTTGTCCTTTGTAGTAAATGGCCAGTTCCATAAAAAGGATAACATACTTCAAAGACAGGTTACATGAGCTCAGTATATCACAGCTGTTTTAACTGTGGTTTAAAGACGGACTAACTCTAGAAAGCTGATAATTAACAAGGCCCTATCTGCTGTGTGTGCATTGCTTTTAAAACCTGCACATTTTTGGTGTGTGATTCATTTTTACCATTATATTTTTCAGTCTCTGAATAGAGCCAGCTGTGATTATTCAGTGAAAATAACAAACCAGCATGCTGGTTCTAGTTAGCAAACATTACATTCATTTCGCAAGTTCCTTTTGGATTTCCTTCCAAAACTTCACCTGGGGGTGTTATTTCACAGGCTGACACCCTGTGAATTTGGGTTTGAAATATGAATTGATAGTCTCTGCAAAATTAATCAGTAGCTCTAAGGAAGATCTGGGCATGCAATGCAGAAAGGACTTTGAAGACTGAAACATGAGAAAAATAGCGTGTTTCCCCAAAAATAAGACCCTGTCTTATATTTTTTTGAACCCTGAAATAAGCGCTTGGCCTTATTTTTGGGGAGGTCTTATTATTTTGGGGTGTGTAGAACAAGATGGGGCTCCTCTTGCTGTCTTACCTGATTTCCAGTTCTGCATTTAAATATTTTCGGGGAGGGCTTATTTTCGGGGAGGGGGAGGCTTATTTTAGCGCATGTGCTCAAAAGCCCAATTGGGCTTATTATCAGGGGATGTCTTATTTTTGGGGAAACAGGGTATATTCGTCTTTTTAGTACAGGGGAGATTAGGGAATATGCTTATTTGGTTCATGATTGTATAAGATACTGTAAAGTACATGTGTACTGTAGTTTTTAAAATTGTTTTATCAGTTGTCTCACTTTCCAGATTTCTTAATACAATTTTTCAGACAAAGAATGCATACAAAATACTTAAACTAAAAAACTAAACTAAAAAACTGTACATGTTAGTAATGTACAGTATATGTTAGAAGAAATATATATGAAGTAGGATGCATATGTAAGTTTTCATGCAGACTGTGTAGGAGAATGTTTGCTAATGAGATGGAAACAGAATAGAATGAATTTGGGGAGGGAAATGGACACACTATAGAAAGAGCAGCATATTCGTCCATTTCTACTTAAGATATTTATTTCTTGCATAAAGTATGGAGTAGAGAAAAACAAGTACATAGTAAAAGCATGACATCAAATCGACTGAATTAATACTGTACAAATGGAAATAGAAAGTACGTTCTGGTGGCAGAAAGAAGTGGGAAGTAAACCCACAGGCAGCTTTGGGTTTTAAGTGATGCCAAAGTCTTAGATGCTGCAAACAGTTCCTTCTTTTCTAAGGCAGAACTGCATTTCCTGTTCTTTCACTGAAAGTTCCAAAGCACCAAGCAGATCAAATTAAAAATATCTAACTAATATCAAATCTCATCACCCCCCACGTAGTTCTCTAATCTTTCTTCCCTCATCAGTTTCACCTTATCTTTGGCATCTAGAAGTCAGAAAAACAGGTGTGAGCTTGTCTTGTTTCTAGGACAATCTTCCACATTCTGCTGACCTCCATTTACATTCAGGCTACAAATTCCAGTATTCCCAGCCAGCTGGAGAGCATCCAGCTAGGGGAACATCGATCTATAAGATAAGCAGGTGGTGAGAAAAATGGAGTGGCAAAAATGCGGAACAGCTGTTGAGAACATGCTTTTTTCGCTGTGCCTTTTTTGTATCTCCATGGCTGTGCTTAGCATGATCGCTCTCAATCAGCTGCAGTGATTGTGATGAAACATTCAAAATGTTGTTTTTGTGCTCTGTGTGTCACAGCTTTGAGCATTCTGTGCCATAAGAATTTTACTTTGCAAGCCCTTTGATCGTGGAGATAAAGCATTTTTGAAATTTTTTCCTCTTTTTTCTTACAATGAAATAGTGATGAGCCTTGCAATCCTGGATACAACAAATTTTAGTCATCCTTGTGGTTTCAACAGTTCCATCATTTTTCCCCTTTGTACTGTGGTACTTCTAATCAAAAGAGCAAGAAAAATATGCCTCTAGTACAGCGATGGCAAACCATTTGGGCTCAGCATGTCAATTCGGAAAATGTCTAATTTGACTCTGCTGGTGTCTCTGTCTGTTTCTCTCTCTCCCTCTCCCTCTTTCCCCCCCCCTCTCTCTCTCACACACACACACAAGTCCTAGGGCTGAGTCTGCAAGCTGTTAAGATCCTCCTCTTCCTCTTGCTTCCCAGCTTTCAGACTTGGTCTGATTTGGATGGATATAATTTCTGATCGCTTTTGCTCCCAATTCTCTCTTGGTTGAGCCTTGCCAGCGTGAAGGGTTTTGTGCCTGAGCCCACTGAAGGCCGCTTGTTGGCTTCCCAGGGCTGTGGGCTCCCTGTTCTCTGGTTGAGCCCTTGCCTTTCCAGCGCAAAGGGCTCACGCCCGATCCAGCTGAGGACCATGTTTGGCGATATTTGAAGGAGCCTTCCGGTTTTGCTGGTGGCAGGCTCTTTCTTTCCAGCGTAAACGATGCGTCAGCTGGAGCCCACTGAAGGCTGTTGGGGATCCACAGCATATCTATCAGCTGACAGACATTCAGAGCGGCTTTCCTGGGCTTCGCCCATACGCTGCTTTGCTGGGGGGATTGGAGGCTTCCATCCCCCTCCACCTTTCCCGGGCACCTGTTAGCGCAGCATTCATTTTGGTGTTTTCCTGGCGGCACAGCAAGGTCAGCGGTGCTGCCAGCATCTGTCTCTCCCAGCAGACAAGGAGAATGGCAAGGGAGCTGGTAAGATCGTCTCCTTCCCAGGCAGGGCTGCAGGGGTGCTGGGGTGCCACGTGGTTTGTCACAAAGCCTTTGCAGCAGCTATCCCTCTCACTTGCAGGGGAACCAGCCTTCAGGGCTACGTCTGCTGCCTTCGACTTGGGCGCTGCCCGCCATTTTGGGCCAGCTGCGTGTCCCTTTAGAGGCCTACATCACCTCTGTAAATTTCAAGATGGCCGCCACCTGATTGGATAGGCCCTCTAAGCGTGGTCTACCTGACAAGGAGTTCGTAGGGCCTTCTCAACCCGGCCCATCCAAACAGGCCAGGAGTTTTCAGCCTCCTCCACCTAAGGCTAAGAAGCCCACCAGAGCTTCGGAGAAGGAGGATCTAAAACGCCACAAGGCCATTGAGAGGGCCATTAAGGAAGCTTCTCGGAGGGAACTGACCCCTCAGCAGGATCCTGCTCCTAACTTCCCAACAGCAGCTTCTCAGGGGATTGCAGCCACCCCTGTTGTCCAGGCCTCTACTCAGGTTCTGTCGCCTGATGTGGAGACATCTTCGGGTGAGCCTGCACTGTTCCTGTTCTGGGAGATTACAGCTCGCTTCGGCGTCCCGGCAGTCGATCTCTTTGCCACCCGGACCAACTGTCAGACGAGATTCTTTTCCAGGTTTCCGGCGCCAGGGGCAGAAGGTGTGGACGCTCTACACAACCCGTGGCCTCTTTTATGCCTTCCCCCCACTTCCCTTGATCTCCAAGGTTATCAGGAAGTTGCTGGGGGAAGGGGCGGAACTCATCTTGATCGACCCCCATTGGCCTCGACGGCCCTGGTTTGCAGACCTCATGGCCCACTCAGTGACCCAGCCCTGGTGGCTCCGTCTGGAGAAGGTCGTCCTCAGCCAGGGTTTGTTGGTCCACCCGGATGCTCGGTGGCTCCAACTGACCGCCTGGCGCTTGAGCGGTGCCTGCTAAGAGGGAGCAACCTCTTCACACCGCGCCTCGACCAGCCACATCTATAACTCCATCTGGAGGACAGCTTCCACGGCCCAGGACAGCTTCCACGCCCCTTCTTGCAGGACGGTCTCAATGCGGGCTTGGCGCCCAACACCCTCAAGAGACAAGTAGCAGCCCTTTCTTCTATTCTATCCTGTGGTTCTACGGGCTCCTTTTCCAGGCTTCTCCTGATTAGACAGTTCCTCCATGAGGTGACCAATCTCAGTCCACCTGCTCTACATCGGTACCCCACCTGGGACCTGTCACGGGTTCTCAACGCCCTGACCTGGGGTCCCTTCGAACCTCTGCGGGAGGTCAATTTATGATTCCTATCATACAAGGTGGCCTTCCTAGTGGCCATTACATAGGCCTGCCAGATATTGGAATTGGCAGCCCTTTCCACCAGGGCTGACCTCTGCATTTTTCACCCGGATAAGGTCATCCTTCGATTGGACCCTACCTTCCTGCCCAAGATTAACATGCCATTCCATAGGGCCAACCTCTACATTTTTCACCTGGATAGGGTCATCCTTCAATTGGACCCTTCCTTCCTGCCCAAGATTAACACGCCATTCCATAGGGCCAAGGAATTGGTTCTCCCGGACCTCTGCCCTAACCTGGCCCATCCCTTGGAACGGTCATGGCATACTTTAGATGTCCAGAGGGCTCTCTGCATCTCTTCGGAGAACCACTTCCCTTCGCAGGACGGAGTCTGTCTTCATCTCATTCCAACCGGCAACCCTTGGTCATAAGATTTCCTCCTGTACGCTGGGGTGCTGGCTTCGGGCAACTATCGCTGAGGCCTATGAGGCTCAGGCCTTGCCCGCCCCTCGCCTTATGGCCCATTCCACACGTAGCACTGCCACTTTGGCAGCATGGGCCACTCAGGCTTCATTGGAGGAGGTCTGCAGGGCTGTCACCTGGTCATCCCTTTCCCTGTTCATTTGCCATTATAGGCTAGGCATCTATGCCTCGGCGGAGGCGGTTTTCAGCCGCTACATACTACAGCAGGTTCACATAGGGTTGAGCTCACCAGACCAGGCGGGTCCCTCCCATTAGGACCTCTGCTTTGGCATGTCCCATTCCTGACCACTGGCCCCACACTCAAGGAGAAAGGACGTTGCCTTACCTGAACATCCGTTCTGTTGGGCGTGGGGACAGAGGTCAGCCCCACCCTGGGTTCTCCCGGTCCAGTTTGTGCACTAATGTTGTTTCAGCTCAGTATGTTGGTCTGCCACATCTCCCCTCGTCAGAAAGCTGGGAAGCAAGAGGAAGAGGAGGAGCTTAACAGCTTGCAGACTCAGTCCTAGGACATCAGACAAGAGTTAACCCATTCCTGACCGCTGTCCCCATGCCCAACAGAACGGGTGTTCAGGTAAGGCAACACCCTTTTCCTGACAACCTAGAACTAAGGAGAAATTTCCTGACAATTAGATCAATTAATCAGTGGAACAACTTGCCTCCAGACGTTGTGGGTGCTCCAATATTGGAGGTTTTTAAGAAGAGATTGGACAACCATCTGTCTGAAATGGTATAGGTTTCTTGGCTGAGTAGGGGGTTGGATTAAGAGACCTCCAAGGTCCTTCCAACTCTTATTCAGTAATTCTGCCTGAAGGATATGGACAACTGAGTTGCTGGTTAGAATAGCAGTTTCTTCTATTTTGATTGAAAGAGCTATTAAGCAGTGAAAGAGCAGACCTCCTACTTTTCTAGCAAAGGTCGGAAGACCATTTGTCTAGGATAGTACAGGTGGTCCTCGACTTACAACAATTTGTTTAGTGATTGTTCGAAGTTACAACTGCACTGAAAACAGTGACTGATGACCATTTTTCACACTTGTGATGGCCGTCTAAGGCATCTAAGCTTCCTCCAACCCTCCGATTCTAGTCTAGTTTTTTTTAAAAAACATATGACTTCTTATCTTACACATAATAATCCTAGATGGCTCTGAATAATATTCAACAAAAGCAGAATAAATTAAACTAACCAAACCCAACAACAACATGCCAAACACAGTGCCCCAATGTCCCACAAATTCTACATTTATACTTGGCATTTGCAGAGTTCACATCTATTCTAGTCCAATGTCTGGCAAAGAATCAGTTCTGGTCACAGCTTTACCAAAGACTAGTGGGGCAAGGGCCCTCTGAATTTCAGGGGAGAGGCTGTTCTATAGAATTGGAGCAGCCATAGAAAAGGCAATTCTCTGAGATCCTACCAGATAGCAACAGGTAAGGAAAGGGATTTGGAGCATGCCTACCCTGTCTGTAAACTGGTAGGGCAGGCAGGTAGGTACCCTATGCCATTTAAATATTTAAGGATGACAGAACACTGGGGTAACATTTCTCCCACTTATTTGGGGAGAATTTGGGAGGCCATCTGCAGCCAGCAATAGCTGCCCATCGCCCGTTGCGTTCCCACAGAGTGGGCCTCCTCAGGGTGCTGTCAGCCAGACAGTGTCGGCTGGTGATCCCCAGGGGGAGAGCTTTCTCTGTGGGCGCACCTACCCTTTGGAATCAACTGCACCTGGAGCTCCGGGTGGCCCCCGGCCTCCGCTCTTTCCATCGTGACCTGAAAACGTGGCTGTTTCGTTTGGCTGGCCTGGACTGATGGGGTTTTAATTTTTAACTTGTTAGTCTTAATTGCACTTTTAATTGTTAAATTATGAGATTTGGATTTAATTTCTTTTTAACTTTTTCATTAGATGTCTTTTATTGTTGTGAGCCGCCCTGAGTCTGGCTGGAGATACGGCGGCATATAAATCTCAGTAACAACAACAACAACAACAACATCAACATCAACATCAACATGGACAAAATGTGAGGTGCCCAAAACTTCACATGACACTGCATGCTGGACCCAGTTATAACTTCTGGGTTGTCTTCAAGGGCAGCCTGACATATCTTGCATTGCAGTAATTCAACTGTAAGGTGACTAAGGGGTGAATGATGGTGAGCAAAATCTCCTAGTCCAGGAAAGAACACAATTGGACCGCCAACTGAACCTGTTCAAAGGCCCCACCTTAGCCACGACGAGTCCAGGATTCTCTAGCTTTCTTTTATGACCCCCATCTTTGATTTTAGCATCTAATCCCAATATTTATTTATTACCGGCAACTTGGTTGTTAAACAAAGTAGTCACTAAGTGAAACCGCAGTTGTGGTTATGATCTTACTTCAGCTTTTTTTTTTTTACCCCTTACGGACTGCACAGATCATAAATGCAAGGATTGGTTTGCAAAGTTACTTTGTCGTCACTATTGTAACCTGAAAAGTCAGCGTCCGAGCTAGTCGCTAAATGAGGACTACCTGTACTTCTCTACATTTTAGGAGATAATTTTTGTAAATGCTAACTGCAGAAAGTGCAGGGCTTCTGGCACATGCAATGAGATCGGGCAAAGGAAATACTTTTATTATTGGCCCTTCTTGCTTTCCTTTCAAGCTCCTTTTTGCTTTGGCTGCATGTCTAACTCACAAAGGGGTTGTGCACTTCCGGGTCTTCCTGCCCTTTTGCCTTACAGGGTATATAAACAAGATGCCACACACAATTTCACAATAACGAAGTGAAAACATTCCATGTTTTTTGTTGTCTACAGTTTCTGAGATACTAAAGCAGGTTGCCTGTTTTTTTTTGTTTTGTTTTGTTTTTACGGTCTTCATATTGTTCTTTAGGAACATTGCCCAGCTGATATTCAACATGTCCAGACAGAGTTAGGATTCCAGTTTTGCTTCCAGATCTGGAATAAGCACAGTACTCCATTGTTAACTGGCCTGACTGCAAAAAGGATGGGTTGGGACTGCTGAAATAAAAATAAACAAAAATTTGTTCAGATCTAATTTCTGATTTTGAATGCCAGGCCCTGCCTGTTGTAATCCTTTCGAGTGCCAAGTGCACATAGAATTCCAGGGCAATTTAAAGGCGAGGTATTATATGTTTTTGTTAGATTCAGCATTCTCCTTTCTTCTAGGAGTGCAAGACTGGATATTTATTTATCTACAATAATTTGAACATTGCTTCCCCTCCAATGTGATGCCCAGTTGCCCTTTGAAGTAGGTTGGATTAAGAGATAGAGGCTGACCCAAAGTTACTAAATTCTTGTGCCCTCAGTATTGATTTCTTGATTTCCATGTCTGTACTCCAGCACTTTAACTGCTACACAAGGCTACTTCTTTATAAAGGCTATGTTGATGGAGAATTATTAGATGTGCGTTATACTTGGAAGGCTCCATATTTACTGAAGGAGGCTGAACAAGTTAATGTCCAGAAACCTGACTGGGTGAACTTTGGCATGAATTTTTTTTCTTTGGGTCAATCACACTCTTTCAGCCTAACCTTACTTCACAGGGAGTTACTGGAAAAATGGAAGGAGGAAATTCCATGTATCCTGCTTTGAGGCCCTGAATGAAAGGAAATCAAATAAATAAAACTTCAAAAGCTGGGCTTGATCCCAAAGTGCCTGCTTAATTATTATTCTTATTAAAGTTTTATTAAGAGCTCATTATAGTCTTCACCAATTTAATGTCCTCCAAATGTTGTGGAACCTACCCCTGTAATTCTGGCTGAGAATTAAGGTACCTGTTATCCAAAGCCATTATTATCTTTTTATTTATTTAAAACACTATTTTTTAAAAATCATGTGAAGAGTTAGTAGCACTTTATAATGCCTTGGTAAGACCGCACTTGGAATATTGCATCCAGTTTTGATTGCCACGATATAAGAAAGATGTTGAAACTCTAGAAAGAGTGCAAAGAAGAGCAACAAAGATCATTAGGGGATTGTAGGCTAAAACATGAAGAATGTTGTAGGAATTGGGTGTGTCTAGTCTAGTGAAAAGAAGCATTCGGGCAGGGGTGAAATCTACTTACCTTCCCTACCAGTTGTGTCATGTGCAATTTTGTACCCTCTGTGCATGTGCAAAGCCTTCTGCGCATGCGCAGAGGGTCAAAAACAGTTTACTTCCTGATTAAAACCAGGAAGTAATGGCCTCCAGGTGGGTGGGTGGAGCCTCGCGCTGCCGCCGCTACCAGTTCACTCAAATTGGTGCAAACCGGTAGCATTTCATCCCTGGATTGGGGTGACTTGATAGCAATGTTCCAATATCTACAAAGTAAAGAGGAGTAACCTATTCTCCAAAGCATCTGAAGGCAGAACAAGAAGCAATGAAAATAATCAAGGAGAGAAACAACTTGGAACTAAGGAGAAATTTCCTGACAATTAGAACAATTAATCAGTGGAATGACTTGTCTCCAGAAGCTGTGGGTGCTCCATCTCCATCTCAGGCTTTTAAGAAGAAATTGGACAGCTCTTTGTCTGAAATGATACAGGGTCTTCTGCTTGTGCAGGGGGTTGGACTAGAAGACTTCCAAGGTCTTTTTCAACTCTGATATTCTGATAACATTTATATAGCTGCCTATCTTCTAACCAACTCTGAGTGGCTCCCAATCAACCATGAAGGGATGCTACCTGTTAGTGCTACCGTAGTAGCACTTGAGTTTCCTGGATAAATTGTCTTACTTTCAACAAGAAAAATCCCTGTATTGCAGTAAGATTTTTTTTTTTTTACATTTATCTCTCTCGTTTATATTTTGTCCAAATTCTAGGTATTTTGATAGGCAGTTGGATTGCCGTGCTCAGGGATTCCTCTCCTTGGTAGTTTTGAATTGAGGCTGTGTAAGGAGATGTCAGACGTTAAGCCTATATGCCTCTATCAATGTGTTTTTTTTTTATCAAGATAAAAAAAAAGTTCAGTGTCTGCTAATTGCCTCTAACTTCATCCCTTCCCTATTTGCTTTTCAGAAATGCCCTTCAAAGGATTATATAAAACACTGCAGGTGCTGTGATGTCTGAAACTGCGCAGAGGGACTGCTTTCTGAAGGTAGTCCTTAAATTTGCCCCCCAAAATGTGTCTGTGAGCAGTTCAAATTAATTTCTTATTGCCTTCTTGGGGTTGGAAAGCAGAATCTGTCCTAGCCTGTACAAGTGATTCCTCCAAAACTGGAAATATGCTATACATCATAATGTGATCCATTTCTCATGATGTAAAAAGATCTAATGAATAAGCCATGGTTTGTTTTAGGGCAGTAAGCCTCACAGTTTGCTGCAGGTTTACTGATGGCACTTTTGTCTTAGTATGATGTATAAGTAGGAATGCAGGGTTTGTGTGTGAGGTTTCCGAGATTGTTTTTGTGTCGTGTCCAAGCTTTAAAGCATTGTACAGAGGCACAAGGCAAGTATAGTTTAGAAAGGAGAGAAATCAAGGCATGGTTAAGCAAATGCTCATTATCTGTAAAACTTTTAGAGCGGGAGTTACACTGGAATCACTTTTATGTGTGAGAGGATGCTGTTAAGAATATGAGCTGAGGGAGCACATCTCATAATTGCAGAAGAAGTAGGAATTGCTAGGGAGGCCATATATGTTTGGCAGTCAATAACACTGCACTTCCAGCAAAGCTGCAGAAAGTTTTAAGCGATGGCTAAACACATCTCTAGCTGTCAAAATCAGCTACCAAATACAGCAGGTCTTTTCCATGTGTATATATGTGTGTGCTCATATGGTTTTCTTTATGAAGGCCATCTCAGAAATGTATTAATACCTTGATTTAGGATGGTGCGTGAAGAGAACTGAGTAAGCATCGCATTTTCCCTGCTGTTATCCATTTTTGGTATTAAAATAAAAACTTCTTTGTGGTCACATTTGCATTTGCTTAAAAAAAATAATGAAAGAAAACCAGCAAATATTGGGAAGTGGTGGCTCCGAGGTATTCTAAGCATTTTGCTAGAGTTCAGAACAAGGATACTGCTGTGAGAAATAAATGAAACAACTGAAGTCTCCTGGGAGACCAAAGGTGTGCACATACACGGCAGGTATTCATCACATGTCTGCATGCGCAAGGATTTTCTTGCGCTGACTTTCTCACCTTCTAATCAGTCTGCTAACTGTGAATGAATGGATGAATCTCTGCTCCTCCAAATGCTCTTAGCGCAAAGGTGCCTCTCAACACTTAGTTTCTCTGTAATTATAGCATTAGTGGAATTTAGGAGAAACTGGCCTCAAAGAGATTCATTTACTGGTTAAACAAAGACTCCCTTTCTCTACCATTGCTTGTTCTCTGCTGATGTTGCCAGGTGATCAGAAGGAGCTGTTTGAACTGTTCCATACTTTGTGCAAGAAAGTTGCTCTGTAACTTGTTGGAATTAAGAGGTGTTGATGCCGTAAGTCTTGAGCACACCTGGCAGCTATTAATAATAAGCAGTGGCATTGATTATCCGTACAAGTTGATATTAATGGTTTGATTACTGGCTTTCATGAATTTAGAATCTCATCTGGCATACCAAGGAGAGCATCTGTAAACCAGAAGAAAGTTTAATGTTTTTGTTGTAATTTTGGTGTGTTACCAAGTTGTTGTAGTTTATTTTTGGACCACTGATGCGCCCCGCAGATTGTGTGTAGGCAGCTGGGAAAGTAAATTGGCAAAGTTATTCTGAGTGTGAACAAAGGAGAAAGTAGTTAGGCACGTCTGTCCTGAATCCACGTATCATGTATTTCCTTACTCAAGAAAGATAAAATATGGAATGTATTAAAAAGGGGTAGTGGATCAGTAGCTATCCAGATACTGTTACACTACAAATGCTACCATCCCTCACAGTTGTCCATACTGAATGGCGCTGCTGAGAGCTGTTGTTTAAAAGTATCTGTAAGGCCATAGATTTTCCACCTGTTATAGCAACGCAAGTGTCTGCCTCCAAAGAACTCCCCTTTGGCTATGAATTATTTGAGCTTTTCTCTTTAGTGGTGAAGGAGGCAAACCTGAAGCTAAAATGCCACAACAATCTCATCCAGAGAAAAGATGATTCTTCTGCATCAGGAGTGATGTTTTTTCATTCATTCCCATCACTAAAAAGCCAGCTGCATAATACGTTGCAGTAAATTGTTCTTGAAACATTTGCTTGTTTATGTCAAGCAGGTTCAGGCTTTCCATTCAGACGTTTAAGATTCCCTCTAGTGTATCTATCCAAAGGATCAATTGATTAGGGATAAATAACTGGGAAGAAAACTTTTCAGAATAACCAATATTAGCAAAATGTAGATTTAACTTAGTGTAATGGAAATGGGCAGCCCAGAAGGTCCTTGCAGCACCAGTCTCAAATTTGTGGCTCCTAAGCACCTCCATCCCCACAGTTTACAAAGTCAGAATTTAGTGACAAAAAATATTTTTATAGGATAAAAAAATGGGTAACAGAGCTATACTTGTATGCTTCTCTCTCTGTATGTTTGTGTGTGTGTGTGTAGTTTTATTATTTTAATGTTATAAGCTGCCCTGACTCCCCTTGGGGTGAGATGGGTGGAAAATACATTTAATAAACCAGTAAGATCAATGATCTTATTATAAGAAATAATAATATAATAGCCTTTTGAAGACCACAGGGAAAGGAGCGAATAAGCAGTGAACCATCACGTTTGATTATAAAACTAAGTGCTTAGCCATCTTTTTTTCTGCCCTCAAGAAAAAAAAATGCCACATTTTTATAGACAATGTATTGAGTCATTGGGGTCACACACACACACACACACACACACACACACACACACACACACAAGAGCTGTGGGCCACATGTGGCTCTCAAGCTGCAGGTTGTTGCTGTCTATAATACAACTAAAAACTTGGGAGACACCCAGCCCAATGCCATATTATGTCCACAGATTTGTAAAGAGGAGCTCATGGGTGTATGTCAGGGCTCTGATGCTTTCAAGAAGAAAATCTTATATATTATATAATTGATGGTAGTCGGGTGCATTGCTTTATCTGTTGAACTTTTCGGAGTTCTTCAGGGTGTGATGTGAGTCCAGTGACTTTCCAAGTTTCTTGCAACCCTGGTCTGATACTTGTGGCTCCTAAGTACCCCACCCCCACCCCCAGTTTCCAAAGTCAGAATTTAGTGGCAAAAATATTTTTTTTGTGGTGGTGCATACTTTTGCCCCCTTTGACAAAATAAGGGATAGAACCAGTGGTGGGTTTCAATTTTTTTTACTACCATTTCTGTGGGTGTGGCTTGGTGGGTGTGGCATGGCTTGGTGGGTGTGGCAGGGGAAGGATACTGTAAAATCTCCATTCCCTACCCAATTCAGGGGAAGGTTACTGCAAAATCCCCATTTCCTCCCGATCAACTGGGACTTGGGAGGCAGAGAATAGATGGGGTGGGGCCAGTCAGAATTTTTACTACCGGCTCTCTGAACTACTCAAAATTTCCGCTACCGGTTCTCCAGAACTGGTCAGAACCTGCTGAAACCCACCTCTGGATAGAACAGATGCCTACAGAGATTCTCCATCATCCAGGTCATGGTTGTTCCAAAGGTGCTTTTTCCCAAAAGAAGCTTCTTAGGTGAGAAGCGAAACATTTTCAAGGAAAAACAAAACCAAGGCAGTCCAGTTGGGATAGAAGAGATGTTTTAAATCAAAACCTTCCCTAAACAAACACATAAGAAAATTGAACCTTTCAGAGCTATCCACATCAGAGATGTCGGTTACTAGAGATCCTCTGTGGCTCTTGGACCTGAAAAAAGGCAGAGATCAATGGTCATCATTGCTTTGAAGCGATGCCTCTAAGTGTTGGACAAAGGCATTGGGGCTAGGAACGGGTTTTGGTCCTTTCCGCAATGATGTCGTGTGGTGTACAGAATGGAGATGCAGCTAGCTCCCAGGTTAAGAACAAATTCCATTCCTAACACAATCTTCAACTCAAATTTGTATGTAAGTCAGAATTCATACTTGCAAATGGACAACCTATTACCAAAAATGGGAGTTAGCATTGTCCTTGATGCGAGGAAGCACTGAAGCAGCACAATGCTTCCAAAAATCGCTGAAAACAGGCTGTATATTAAAAACATGTGGCTTCAGCAGTTCCTGAAAAGATTGCGTGGCTTCAGCGCTTTGTCAGCACGAGGAAGAACGCCATTTGCCATTTTTAGTAATGGGCAGCCTTTTTGTACTACAGATTGTCCATAAGTTGGATGTTCTTAACCCGGGGACTCCCTGTAGAGAAAACATAGTCTATGTTCACTATTCCTTGCAGCAGTATTTAAAAGGATGACTAATTCTGTATTATGGAAAAGCCCACCAAGCCACGCTCACAGAAGTGGTAGTAAAAAAATTTGGATTTCACCACTGATTATATATGTTTGTCATCTTGAGTTACATTACTTAATAAAGGGTGATAAAAAACTAATAATTTTTTCGCTGGATTAAAGAAAATGTATTTGCATTCAACCAGCTTTGTGATTAGAATATCCTTGTTAATGCCAGTCTGCTTGCTTGGGACCAAAACATGAAGGTGAACCAGCTACTTGGAGATTTGTCTTTCTTGTTGTACTTCCAGGGAAAGTACAACTCTCTTCCTGTTGACAAAAAACCCTTCAAAACTATGAATATGCTTAAAGAGATGTCCCAAACATCCCAAATACCCTCTGAACTAGATCAGACCACATCAAGCTCCAGATCTGTTGTCTTCTGCAGATGAAGTACCTCAGCGTGGAGTTTTTCCAGTAGTTTCCAGAAGGCTTTGCTTTGGTGAGACCATTTGGTTGGCTTCCATTGAAAATGCTTCCACTTCACATACGTCATTCTTGTAACTTGGTGGTGCTGAACTTCGACCAGAAGGTCTGGTCTCCTGGGTTTCAGTCTTAATCGTGGATTCTGACTTATCAAACATTTTCATTCATAAGGACAAAGTCCACAAGCTATTTTCCAGATTCAAGAAGTTTTCTCAAAATGACAGATGTCAGTCTGCCTACAATTCAGAAGTATTCAGGATTTCCCTCTCCGGGATCAAAGACCAACATGTTATATGGAGTCTGAATCATTTTGAGTCAGGGCTCCATGAACAATTTTCTGTGATATACCCGCACTTGGATTTTGATACTCATTGCCACATTGAATCTGAATCTGTATCTGGTGAAGTGAACTTATGATTCACAAAATATTGTGTAATAATAAAAATATTGCTCTTTAAAATGCCCCCAAAACTTTTTATTGCTCTGCAGGCAACTTCCTGTAATATGCCTGCTTTTTATTTGCAATGTACTGGGCAGCTGGCAGACATTTTAGTGATTAATCTGGTAAGCCCAACACCTCAGATAAATACTGGATTTGGAAGACCTTCTCACCATCAGACATATTGGATTGGGTGAGCCAATTGAAAGCAAAGGAAAATAAATTTTTAGGAAATATGGTAGAATTAAATGCCCTAGAGCTCACGTGACAGATTGACTATGGTCTAGAGCCGTGATGGTGAACCTATGACACACGTGCCGGAAGTGGCACGCAGAACCATCTCTCCGGGCACGCGGAGCTGTCGCCCGTTGCTTTTCCAGGTTTTGGCGCACCGATCAGCTGGTCTTCACGCACACGAGAGAACCAGAAACTGAAAGAGCAGCCGCCCAGTGCGGATGCGCACGCCAGGAAGATGATCTTCCGGTTTCTTCCACGCATGTGCACACGAAGACCAGCTCGCCAGTGTGCATGCACGAGCCGGAAACCAGAAGATCATATTCCTGGCGCGTGCAAGTGCGCCGGCAGCTGCTCTTTCGGTTTCTGCTGCTCCCACACACGTGAAGACCAGGTGGCCGGTGCGCCAGAACCCGGAAAAGCAAGGGGAGCAGAGCTGCCAGCCAGGACGGGCGTGCTGGGACTTCCTTCCATCCCCACCCGAGCGGGCTTCTTGCGCAGCCCCAGCCCTCCAGCCCGTGGCACTGATGCGCATCCATGGACTGGAGCGCCTGACCAACTTGGGTGCACAGGGCAGGGTTTGCGGGCTACACAGCTGGCCGCCCTGCCTGCTGCTCCTGCTGCTACGAGGGGGCGGTGGCGGTTCTTGCGCTGCCGCTTCCGGCCAGGATGCTGGAGCAACCAGGAGGAAAAGGAGGAGGAGCTGCCGTTGGGGAGGCGAGCTGCCCCAGGTGGGCCAGAGGAGAGCGCAGCTCCTCATGCATGTAGATGCTGCCGAAGGGTAAGGAAGCAGCCGGGAACGGGGAGGGGCTGTGCTGGCTTGGTCTCGGTGGCGGGTTGGGGGGGGGTTTCATCCTGGCTAGAGTTGGGGCGAAGCTCTCCTGCCTGCTGGCCCCCCAAGCGGAGCCCTGGGAACACCAACACCCCTTCCCTCTGAGGCTGGGACTCCGGCTTTCCAGCTAAGGGAGGCGGCATTCCCCGTCCAACTTTATCTCCCGGTCCGGGGATGCAGTCCGTAGGGATTCCCGCCACCTCAACGGGGACCGGGGGGGGCAGGCAGGGAGGCGCGAGGACTCCCAAAAGGCCAGGCAGAGCTGGGGCATGCGGACCAAACAGCTGGTCTTTGCACGCGCATGTGCGCCAGAAACCAAAAGAGCAGGTGGCCGGCGTGCACCAGAAGATCATCTGCTTTTCCAGTTTCTGGTGCGCACACTCCCATTTCGGCACTTGGTGCCGAAAATGTTCGTGTGCGCTCCCGTTTCGGCACTTGGTGCCGAAAAGGTTTGCCAACACTGGTCTAGAGGTTGTATATTTCATAACCATAAAGTTCCATGTATTGTCATCTTTGTGTCAAAGGCCTTATTTATTTACTTATTTCCCACCTTTATTATTTTAACAAATAACTCAAGGCAGCAAACATATCCAACACACCTTCTTCCTCCTATTTTTCCCACAACAATAACCCTATGAGGTGGATTGATCTGAGAGAATGACTGGCCTAAAGTCACGCAGCTGGCTTTCTGGCTAAGGCAGAACTTGAACTCATAGTCTCCCGGTTTCTAGCTTGGTGCCTTAACCCAAACCAAACAGTTCTAGAAATGGTAAGTGGTTTGGACATTGGATTCATATTTTCTCTCATTCCAGAAGAGCAATTAAAATGAATCTCTTTTGCCAAATTTTAAATAGTTATGTTGGTATTTGTTTTGGGTGCTTTGATTTTTTTATTTTTTTCTGATGTTTTATTTTTACCTTGAGTACCCAATTGAATAGATAGATAAAAATAGAAACAAATAATTTTGTATATTTTTTTTCCTCCTATCCCCGTTCCCATCCCATGGTTTAACAAGATATTAATTTGAAATTAATCTGAATCTTCAGGTATGAATGAAATCCTTTAGTGGAAAGAATGGTGCATTTATGAATATTTGCTTTCAAGCCCTGACAACAAATGCAAAAGACCAGCTACATTTTAAATTGGGATTCATTCTAGAATGGACTGATGAAGGATATATAATTTTATTCCGCTGTCCTTCCTTCCTTTATTTTCTATTGTCATCCAGAAAAATCTTCCTTGTTAACATTTTATCACAAGCAAGCTCACGGCACCTAAATGTATTTGCTGTTTTGCAAATGCATACACAAAGTCTGAGTTAAATTGAATCTCTGGGCAATGCAAAGCAAATCTTAAAAATAGTTATTTAAAACCACAATTTCTTAAACCGCAGCGCTCAGCCTCCCTCCCCTAACTTCTCTTCCCCCACTGGTATTAATCCCCAGAGGATGAGGGCTGTTGGACAGCAGCAACTCACGAATGTTCCTCCTCCAGTGTGTTTGGTTTGATGAAAAACAGGGATTGTGTAAAAACAGACCTTTTTTGTTCAATATGGCATCCTGAAAATATTAGCTTTTCATTTGGGAAAAAAAAAAAAAACCTGAACAACCACCAAGTTTCTAACCTTCAGGGCTGTTAATATTAGTGTTACTTGTCAAGGAGGAGCTGAGTAACATTTCCAGTGCTTGGTGCATCAAGGCTTTCTACAGCTTAATTTTCTTTTCTAATTATATAGTTTATAGACTTTATTTAACTCCCCAGCTTGGGAATGATGGTGCTCCTCAATCCAGCTGAACAAGCACCTGAAGCATCGGTTGTGAACTGACTCAGATACCTTGACTAGGAATCTCAAGCCTATTCTTCCCACCCACAACGGCTCTGTAAGATGTCAGGGGAAGAGTTTGCAGTGCTGGTTAGTCAATGCTGCTGGTTGAACCTGGGAACTTCTGTATGCCCAGTATATTAAGTGCTTTGCTGTTCAGCTTAGGTCCTCGTTTTTACATTTAAATTGCCATCTCTCTTCCCCCACTTCCCCCTCCCCCCCCCCCACTCTCTGAATGTGACTTTTCTTCAAGGACAGATTTTTGCCTAAGAGACGGTCTTCTCTCGAGTGTAAGAGAGAAAATCTGGACCGGTTTTGTGCCATGGAAAAGCAGGCTCTGCTGATTGATCCTGCAGCAGTTCTTGTAACGCTGGGTTCTGAAAGTCCTCCTCATTCCCATGGTAACGGACTGATGTCACAGCCTGAAGGACGTGATTTCAGTGCCTGGATGATGCCTGGGTTTTGTTTCAGGTGAAGAGCAGGTGGACTTTTGACAGGACTGAAACTCCAGAGATGGGATGGGAGTGGAGTGGGGCAGTTCACCTCACCCGTGTCAGCCTGCTTGCATAAACAGAAGAGAAGTGTGATGCATGAATCAGCGGCTTCTTTTGCCCGCCTGCTGACCGACCTTGAAGAGGGAATGACCTGCTGCAGGTATTTCTTGTTTGGATAAGTGTTTTGTTCTGGCATAGCAGGGTAAAGGAAGGGCAGAGGGGTTCAAACCTTTCCTTTAGCTCTCCCCACCTCGGTGCTCTCCAGGTAGTTGGGTCAACGCTCCCGTCATCCCAAGCCAAGAGATGGAAGAAGGCTGTTGTAGCACGGTACATATTTCCCCACTTGCTTTGGTATTGTTTTCCAGTGTTGTGGCCTCATTTGTCGTCCCTTTTGAATCATTTCGTGTTTACTGAGCCACGCTCTTCCCAGCTCCCCTCCTCCTTTCCCTCCCCCCTTCCCCTTTTATTCATTGGAAAAAAGGGAACTCTGGTCATACTTTCCTATATCCTATGAGCAGATTCCAAGGTTGTGGAACGGCGTCTCCACCCATTTAATTTGGCTGCAACCTTTTGCTCCCATGAAAGCTTGTGCTGATTGTTTGAAATCTCATGGTATATATGCTTTGGCATGCCATGAAGTGGGGGGGGGGGACCTATAATCATGCTGCCCATTGTTGGCTTGCAGAAGAGGCTACAACTAAAAAGGGTGTGCAGCCCAAGGGCCGCTAAAATAATAGCGAGGTACTATTTCCTCCTCCTTCCCCCCCCCCCAAACTCTGAAATACAATTTCCCATAAGCAATCCCATTTGAGGGATTTATTTTTAACTGAGAAACATTAGGGCTTTAGTCTCACCGCTCCAGCTTGAAACACGTGTTTCCTTCCCTGTGAGGTTTTGCTATTTTGCTCTGTCCTTCATTTCTTTGCTCCTGTGTCCGGGAGAGCTCATGGGTGTTTCCCGTGCTTTTATTTGCATGCTTTCAAAGAGTACCCAAATCTTATTGTTTCATTGTTGTTTGCACTGATGGCTTCTTGTTGCAAACAAACACATTATAAGATTAAAATAGCTTAGCGGTGGTAGAACCTTTTTTTTTTAATTTTTTATTTTAAATTATTGGAGTTCAGCCCAGAACATCTCTGAGAATTTTGCTGCCATGTATCTCCTTGCTTTCTCTTAAGTGCTCGCTTGCATACCTGGCAATTTTATCAAAGCTGATAATAAGGAAATGTTGTGCTCTTGCAATGCCCACAAAAATTGCTGTTATGTGTTCTTTTGCTTGAACAAACAAGCCTTGTCCAACCTTGTCAACTTTTAACTCTTAAGGCTGTGGACTCCCCAGGTCCCTGCAGGTCTGATACCACCTCCCCACTCACCACCATCTTCATTTGTACACTTACCTTTAAAAAATCTGTGGAGTTCCGGAACTTGCACGGAAAGAGGGCAGGCTGCTTCGTCCCTCGGCAACTCTGCTGGTCACATCACTTTGTTCCATAAATGGGTGCCATTTTCAAAGGGGCTACAATTCATTGCAGCCGCTCCAAAAATGGTGCCTGCTTCCGAGACAGATTCATATGACCTAGGAAGGACTACCTATATTTGTGATGCGTGACAGGTGGCACGCGGAGCCATTTCTGCAGGCACGCGAGCCGTCACCCTAGGTCAGCTCGGGGGCAGGGCAATGCGGGGGAGTTGCACGTGCATACGGGGGGGGCGTGTGTTGGGGGGCATTGCATTATGTGTGCGGGCCTATGTGCGCACGCAATAGCACCCGTGCGCTATCGGCATCCGAGGAAAAAAAGATTAGCCATCACTGACCTATATAGAAGAGCTTCCTGCCCATGAATAAAAGTTTAGCTGAGGTTCTATACATCTAGTTGTCTGCTGTGCTCACCTCATTCTGTCTTAAATTTGGGTTAATAACAGATATGGGCATAAAGACTGTTATGAAGCACTTCAAAAATATATTCTAGCTATTTTGCTAACTAGAAGTCTCTCCGTTTTCATTTTCTGAATATAAGCCTTTTTATGTGAGAGTCCTGCATTTGATTATGTATTCCCATGAAATATTTTGCATACAATAACAGTTTCTAAATTTTAGGAACTTTCACTGAAAGTACAAAAATACATCCAGATTTAGTTACATGTGGAACAGCCCTATTGAAACCAGTAACTATAACTGTCCTATATCCAATTGACTGCAGTGGATCTATACAAAATAATGATTAGATCAGATTCTAGAGCAGAATATTCACCTTTTAAATAACCATACTTACAGGTACATAGTTAATGCTGTTTTTTAAAAAAAGATCCAGACTTGTTAGTTGTTTCAAATATTATAGGTTCTTAGATATTACAAAGCATTTAATGGTTGTGTGTGTTTAATACCGAGATAGACAACCTGATGTTTTGGGTTTAAAATACTGTCAGCTTTGAGCAGTACACCTCATGGCAAGTAGCTATGGGAACTCTATTTTAGAAAATCTGAATGGGAATTACAGGGTTGCCTATCTCTGGTTTTCTGTACAGGTAATCCTCAATTTACAACAGCTCATTTAGTAACCATCTGAAATTACAACGGGATTGAAAAAAGTGACTTATGACTATTTTTCATACTTATGACCATTGTAGCATTCCGATGGTCACATGATCAAAATTCAGATGCTTGGGAACAGATTCATATTTGAGGATTGCAATGTCCTGGGATCACGTGATCACCTTCTGTGACCTTCTAACAAGCAAAGTCAATGGGGAAGCCAGATTCACTTAACAACCGTGTTACTAACTTAACAACTTCAGTGATTCACTTAACAACCGTGGGAAGAAAAGTCATAAAATGGGTCAAAACTCACTTAACAAATGTTTCACTTAAGAATCAAAATGTTGGGCTCATTTAGAGAATTTTAGAGAAATTTGAGTGTTTAGCCTTCATGTGTCTCTTTTCCGCCCTCAAGAAAAAAATAATGCCACATTTTAATTGGCAATGTATTGAGTCATTGGGGTCACCAAAAGAAAAAGAGCTTTGGGCCATGTGTGGCTCTCAGGCTGCAGGTTGTTCCTGCCCACAATACAACTTCACAAACTTGAGAGGCATCCCATCCAATGCCATACGACATCCATAAATTTGTAAAGAGGAATTCATGTGTGTATGTGAGGGCTCTGTGTTGCTTTCAGGAAGAAAATCTTGTATATTGTATAATTGATGGTAGTCTGGTGTACTAAATCTGTTGAACTTCTCCAAGTTTTTCAGGGTGTGATGTGAGTCCAGTGACTTTCCAGATTCCTGACAGTATGAACTGGGAGGATCTGTTTTGAGTAGCAGTAATAAAAACAGCAGTCCCCAGCTGGAAGTTAGTCAAATCTCCAGTATCAGCACTGTGAATGCCAAAATGGAAAAAAACAAGTTTCTTAGGCTTTGTTTTCTCTCCACCTCTTGGAGGAAAGACAGAGGATCATTTGCTTGACATCGGGCAGAATCTTAGCGAGGCAGTGAAAGTGTTTGGCTTTGTACTTGTAGCCTCCATTGGCAGTAATAAAGCATGGTGGGATATATAGTTCAATATAGGAGTCCCCCGTCCTGGAGATAAGACCTTGGAGAAGGCTGAATTTTCTCATCCTCTTATTTAACAGCATGTGTAATAAACACATTCGTTCATTCATTCACTGACTTGCTTAGTTACCGGGGTTTATGTGCCACTAAACATTTGATAATTCTCTTTTTAAAGTCTAAGGTTAAATACAATATAATAAAATAACAACACTAATCACTAATAATAACAAAAATTACTAAGAGAGAAACTTAAGGCCCCCAAGAACAAAGGCATCTAAAAACAGCCCAGGGTGGGGATTCTAATTTATTCTAGATCCCCTCCCAGGGCTTTCTTTATAGGCCATGATTGATGATTCATGATATGATGCAATGAGCTAACTTAGTAATTGGCTTGAGCATTTTGTGCAGACTTCCACTATATATGTGTGATGATGAATTCTCCCTCTTCTAGCCTGTGGTCCCAATTCAGTTCAGTCTTCCCCAGAGTTCTATGTGGAAAAAGAGCCATCCAGGAGATCTGAGTATAGATCTTTCCACATTAATATCTCTATGAGGATTTGTAGCCAGACCTTATCTTTTTGGAAACATTCTGGCCCAGCCTTCACCAACACGGGACCCTCCAGTCAGGGTGGATAAAAATCAATGATTTTTTTTAAAAAATAAAAAAAAAACAGATTTTTTTGATTTAAATCGGATTTTTTTGATTTTTATCGAATTTATTTTAATAAAAAACTTTTGGGGTAAAAATCTATCGTAAGATAGTTTTCTATTTAAGATACATAAATAATTTAGTTTATTCAGCATGAAATGGAACTTAGTTATGTAGCATGAGGCTGTATATTCTGCAACACTGGGACTATTGCTCTTTAACAATTATGATTTAAATCGACTTGATTTAAATCAAGCCTTTTTACTAGTGATTTAAATCATGATTTAAATTGTGATTTAAATCAACTCGATTTAAATCAAATCCACCCTGCCTCCAGTTCTCCAAATTTTCAATGCTGTTTTAATTTGGCAATAAAAACACTAAATTGGGAGTTAATAGTCCTACATCTGGAAGGCCCAAGGCTAATCTGGTTGGTCATTAATAGAATGTTGGACTACATGGAGTTGTTGGATCTGGCTTTTTCTACTCTTTCTCGGACAGCAAAAGCCTGCACTGTTTCCACAAGCAGTCAGTATCCGGGATAACACCCAAAAAGAAGTAGAGAAAAAAGGCTAAATGATTTTTAGATTCTTTAAGCTGTATAGTCGTTTACTTCTTTGAAGAAAATTAAAAACTTTGGTGCCAGTTTGCTGTTTCTGTTTCAGTCAAAGCCTGTGATCTTTTTGGGAGTTGTGCAAATTGTAGTTTTACTATGTTAGTTTCCTAGCAATGTATAAGCTTTGAACTTAGTTAAAATTGAATCACAAAGAATTCGAGGTCTGTTTGAATGGCCTTTCAGGTTAAGTGGCTTTGATTACCACAACAGATAGACTTCTGAGTTTCCTACTTGGGCATCTTTGATTTACCACATCAATCCGCTGTTATTCCCTTATGCAGCCTAATTACCTGCATCAACAAAAAATGCACTATATCTTTGGGAATAAAAATGGGTCATTCTTCTGAGATTAGACAAAGGATATAAGATGGCTTCTCAAACGAACCATTTCTTATATACGAAGTTACTTTTTACACAAAATAGTTCAGCAGGAGTTAACAACATTTGAAGGAACAGATGTTTTTTTTAATGTGTAGTGTTCATTTCTTTCAATGGCAACAGTGCTTTGCCCCTGGGGACAGACACATTTTGAAAAAAAAAGGTTGCATGAAGATTGGACACTTTGCTGTGTACGTTCAACCAAACTCTATCCTTCTCATTCATCTTGCATTTTGATGCCATGATAGTGGTCATGTCTACTCCCAGCACATCAGGAATCCTCTATTATCATACATGACAATTCAGGCTCTGGTCATCCAGTTGCTCAGAGTGTTTTTTTTTCCCAACTCAGCTCATCTTTCAAAATTGCAGTATTCTACAGAAGAGTTTATTTAGACTCATGTTTAATTTTTTTATGCCAATTTGATTTTATGGATTGTTTCTTCAGAACCATTATGGCATTTTCTTATAGCTTTTATATCACTACTTTTTTAAAAAGTGTGTTGTTTGGTTTATTATCTGTAGAGTGACAAATAATAAATAAATTAGCTTGCATGGTTTTGTTAGCATTCTTGGATTTTGCTAAAAGCAGTGCTAATCGTACATAAAACCCCCTCTCCCCCTTTAAAAAGCTTTTAAAATGCAGTCTACACCCAGGTTGTTACTGTTGTATGGATGGATCAAATGTAGTTCTGTTACCCTAAAGATCTGCTGAGCAGCCATTTGCTTCAGGGGATTCTTGCATGGCTTCCAATACCTGGCATTGTGGTTTTTGAACTTGCTGACATCAAACTGACTTCTTCAGGCTGTTACTGTATAGCAGTGTTGGCAAACCTTTTCGGCACCGAGTGCCAAAACGGGAGCACGCGTGAACCTTTTCGGCACCAAGTGCCAAAATGGGAGCATGCGGGCCAGAAACCGGAAAAGCAGATGATCTTCCGGTTTCTGGCGCACATGAGTGCGCAAAGACCAACTTTACTTTTACTTTTACTTTTATTTGATTTGTATGCCGCCCTATTCCCGAAGGACTCAGGGCGGTGAACAGCCAACAATAAAATCATACATACAAAATTTAAAAAGCAGAAATAAAATTGAATTAAATAGTTTGGCCCAGACAGATTAAAATCCCAATCAATTTAAAACAAATTTAAACTTTGAGTATTAAAAATATTAAAATATTAAAATTAAAATTGTTTAAAAAAGAGGGAGAAAGTTAGGCCAGGCCCGCCTGGTGAAATAAAAAGGTCTTTAGAGCGCGGTGGAAGGCACGCAGATCCAGGATCCTCCGTATCTCCGGGGGGAGCTCATTCCAGATAGTAGGTGCCCCCACAGAGAAGGCTCTCCCCCTGGGGGCCCCCAGTCGACATTGTTTGGCCGACGGCACCCGGAGGAGCCCCTCTTTACGAGAGCGTACCGGCCGGTGGGAGGCTATTGGTGATAGTGGGCGGTCCTGCAAGTACCCAGGTCCTGAGCCATGGAGCGCTTTAAAGGTGGTAACCAAAACCTTGAAGCGCACCCGGAAGACCACCGGGAGCCAGTGCAGCTCGTGCAGGAGGGGTGTTACATGGGAGCGCCATGTCGCTCCCATTACCACCCGCGCGGCCGCACTCTGCGCCAGTTGGAGCCGCCGGGTGCTCCTCAAGGGGAGCCCCATGTAGAGAGCATTACAATAGTCCAGGCGGGAGGTGATGAGGGCATGAGTGACCGTGCGTAAGGAGTCCCAATCCAGAAAGGGACGCAACTGGCGAATCAGGTGAACCTGATGAAAAATCCTCCCGGTCACGGCCGTCAAGTGCTCTTCTAAAGACAGCCGTGAATCCAGGAGGACGCCCAAGTTGCGTGCCCTCTCCATGGGGGCCAATGATTCGCCCCCAATAGTCAGTGATGGCACCAACTGACTATATTGGGACGTCGGAAACCACAGCCCCTCAGTCTTGGATGGGTTGAGCCTGAGCCTATTCCTCCCCATCCAGATCCGCACGGCCTCCAGGCACCGGGACATCACTTCAAGGGCATCGTTGGGGTGGTCTGGGATAGTCAACTGTCCATGTGCCGCATGTGCCGGCTCCGCCTGGCCTTTTAGGAGTCCTCGTGCCTCTCTGCCCACCCCCTTGCCCGCCCTCCTGGTTGCCGTCAGGGTGGCGGGACATCCCCACTGACCACAGTCCCAGACTGGGAGAGAAAGTTGGGTGGGAAATGCACCTCTCTCCACTGGAAAGCCTTGGAGGGAAGGGGTGTCAGCATTCCCAGGGTTCAGCTTGAGGGCTAGCAGGTGGAAGAGCTTCTCCTCAACTCTGGCCGGGATGAAGCGTCCCCCTGCCTGCCACCGAGAACAAGCCAGCGCAGTCCCTCCCCCTTCCTGACCGCTTCCTTACCCCTCGGTGGTGTCTCCATGCAGCTGCACTCTCCTCCGACCCTCCTGGGGCAGCTCGCCTCCCCGATGGCAGCTCCTCCTTTTCCTCCTGGCTGCTCCAGCATCCAGGCCAGAAGCGGCAACATGAGAACCGCCACCGCCCCCTCGCAGCGGCAGGAGCAGCAGGTGGGCCGGCTGGCTGGCTGCCTAGCCAGCAAACCCGATCCTGTGTGCTTGAACTGGCCAGGCACTCCGGATCACGGACATGTATCAATGCCGCGGGCTGGAGCTGCTCGGGTGGGGAGGAAGGAAAACCCTGCCCTGCCCATCCTGGCTGGCAGCTCTGCTCCCCTTGCTCATCCGGATCCGGCGCACCGGCCAGCTGGTCTTTACACGCACGGGAGCACCAGAAACCGAAAGAGTAGCTGTACGCACACGCTGGGAAGATGATCTTCTGGTTTCCGGCGCGTGTGTGCGCATTGGCCAGCTGATCTTTGCGCATGCATGCGTGACAGAAACTGGAAGATCATCTTCCTGGCATGCACATGCGCACTGGGCGGCTGCTTTTTTGGTTTCTGGCTCTCCTGTGCTCATGGAGACCAGCTGGCCGGCACGCTGGAACTCGGAAGAGCAACAGGCAACGGCTCTGCGTGCCTGGAGAGATGGCTCTCCGTGCCACTTCTGGCACACGTGCCATAGGATCACCATCACGGCTGTATTGATAAGGAGTATGACTGCTCCCTTCAGCAGTCATTGGCTGCTTTTATTGCTCAAACTTGTGGAAGCCTGCTTTGATTGCTTATTAACTAGATTGATCCAGCTCCCCCCCCCATTTTGTTTTTCGCAGGGAGAACGAGCAAGTCTGACTCACAGACTAGTGCAGCATAGATGTACTATAGTCATCTGTGTTTGATGTGCCCCCACCTCCACACGCCTCCATTTTGTGATCTTTTGATCATTCTGTTAGCATTTGGAGTAAAAATATTTTCAGTTAGGATGCTTTATTTTCATTTTCCTCCCCTTTGCCCTAAAAAGTGTCAAAAGTGCAGTGAGCTTCACAAGGTTAAGCACACCTATTTATACTTAAGCCTTTTCGAAACCCCTGAAAAGTCAAATAACATCATAGGATTTTCTCTGGCATTTGAAACGTGGAAGGATTCAGAAGCCCTCATAAAGTCATACGACCTCATCAGTGAAAATGTGTCTTGGGTACAGAAATGCAGACTGGCACTACCAGCAGGAAAAGTGGTGTTTGTAGAATACCTCTGGCACTAGACTTTGTGTTATTGCATGTTGTGTGGAAAACACCTCCCTCCTTCAGAGAGGAAATTAAGCAGGAAGACTCGTATGTGCTATCTCTGTGAAACAGATGGGATAAAATATGCAGCTTTTGATGATAGGAACTTAGCACCCTGCTTATACAGATCAGACTAATTTTGCTCTGTTTTTAATAAGTGCTATCTTGTTCTTTGTATTCTTTTCTGTCTCTAATGTTTTTCTTCTATTTCTCTGTGTGTTCAGTTTTAGACAATTGTGTTCAGGTGCTTAATATTTCGCCAAGTTTTTTTTTCTTTTTTTTAACTCAGTCTTTGAAAAATCACTTATCTACTTACATTTGAACATTTTTATGGAGGAAATACTGGAAAATGTGTGTAAGCCTTAGTGATTGTGACAGTAAGCCCCACAGTGAAACAACAGAAGAAAGAAGTGAGGTCACCCATGGATACACAGTTGAAAGTACTCAGAATAGGTCTTTAAAAACCAACAGCCACCTTGTCACCTTCCATCCTCAATGGGATGTCTGTCTGAATTTATGCAGATATGCCACTGTTACGTGGGCAACTACAACTGGACTCTGTGTTTTACTTGAAATAGTTCAATTGTTTTTGCTGCTATCACTGCCTGGATAAATTTGCTGAGCTGTAGGATATGGTCAGCTTCTTGTGAGGAATCTATTGAAGAGCAGGGAGTGGACACTTTCGATGTCTGTCTGTGGAGATTCTTGGTCATCATGGTTGTCCCAAAGTGCTTTTTCAAAAGGCAACTGGACTTCCTTTGTTTTTCCGTGAAGACGTTTCAGTTCTGAGAACTGAAGAAATCAAGATCACGTGAGGTACTAATACCCCTCTATAAAGCCTTAGTAACACCACACCTAGAATACTGCATCCAGTTTTCGTCACCGCACTATAAAAAAGATGTTGAGACTAGAAAGAGTGCAGAAAAGAGCAACAAAGATAATTAGGGGACTGGAGTAGTGGTGGGTTGCTACCAGTTCGCCGTGGTTCGGACGAACCAGTAGCAGCGGTGGCAGAAGGCTCCGCCCACCTGCCCAGATGTCATCAAATATGATCTGCGCATGCGCAGAAGCTTCTGTCTGCTCACGCATAGCAAAGGTAAGTGAAACCCACCTCTGGACTGGAGGCTAAAACATACGATGAACGGTTCCAGGAACTGGGCCTGGCTAGTCTAGTGAAGAGAAGGACCAGGGGAGACATGATAGCAGTGTTCCAATATTTGAGGGGCTGCCTGAAGACCAGACAAGGAATAATGGATGGAAACTGAACAAGGAGAGATTCAACCTGGAAATAAGGAGAAATTTTCTGATAGTGAGAACAATCAATCAATGGAACAGCTTTTCCTTCAAAAGTTGTGGGAGCTTCATCACTGGAAGCTTTCAAGAAGAGATTGGACTGCCATCTATCAGAAATAGTGTAGGATCTCCTGGTTGGGCGAGGGTGTTGGACTAGATCAGAGGTCTTCAAACTTGGCAGATTTAAGACTTGTGGACTTCAACTCTCAGAATTCTCCAGCCAGGTATGGCTGGAGCATGGAATTCTCCAGTCAGCATAGCTGGCTGGAGAATTCTGGGAGTTGAAGTCCACAAGTCTTAAAGCTGCCAAGTTTGAAGACCTCTGGACTAGATGACCTATAAGGTCCCTTCCAACTCTGTTATTCTGTTATTGTTGTTGTTGTTATTCTGAAACGTCTTCAAGAAAAAATGAAGTCCAGTTTCCTTTTGGGCTTGGGCTTTCTATGTCTCTGCACAACATGCTTCTTGTGGTACATATTGGGTGCTGCTCCACTATCAGTTGGCTTCTGGTATAATAGTGAAGCCCAGGGATTGTGCTGATCAGGAAGCTGCTGCTATTGGGAGAACAGAGTCTCTAACTCAGTGAGCAGCAACGTTTTTAGATGCTGAATTGAATTGAATACTTTATTGGCCAAGTGTGATTAGACACACAAGGAATTTGTCTCTAGTGCAGAAGCTCGCAGTGCAACATCATAATAGTAATCCTCCATTGTGACATTGCTGTCCTCTATCAGGAGCTTCTTCTTGGAACACCTGTTGGATTCTCAGACTCTTTTTTTTTTCTTTTTCCAAAATCCACTTTTTGTGCGAAGCCTTTGATTCAGCCCAGCACCCCATTTGCACTCCACCAGCACTCCGATTGTGTTGCCAGAATTCAGTGGTAAAAATAGCTGAATGTTAACAAGCAATTTCCATCCATTTTTCAGGATTTTGGACAGTTTTACACACGGGAATAGGAGTGGTTTGCCAGCAGGAGGCCTCCCCATCTTTGTCTTTAATAGCTCACATCCCATCCATGTTACCTTTGTTTTTCCTTTCAGGGGCAATAGATCATGTCTGTTTTTCAACATGCGTTAAGTTACACTCCTCTGACGTCTCCAGCCAGATAGAATTACAATTCGACACGTCAGGAGGGCAGTACATTGGGGGAAGACTGGTTCATGATTTCCAATAAGGATTTGCCCTCCAGGCTCACAGCAGTATCAACAACTTTTGTCAGGGTCATAAATCATCTATATTCAGCAGTGGAATTAATTGTATCACTCATTATTATTTTTAAAATGCAAACATTTTGTCTACTAATTGAAGTTCTCAGGGTGGATTTAATCTGAAGAAACTCGAGGTTTTGGCAGAGTTGAATGGCATTTGCATACTTACATATTGTTTCACTGTGATCCTCTGGGACACCCCCTCCCCCTGGCAGCCAGATGAGCTATTTGAAATGGAACAGCTTTCTGCTTGATTACTAAGTCTGATTTTTTTAATCCCATGTTAACAAAACGGCAGAGAATTTTGATAAATGCAGCAAAAAGTCCTGCAAGCCTGAGCATCTGTGCTTGGAAGTAACTTCCGTTCGAATCAGTGGGATTCGCCTTTAGCTAAGAGGGCTTTGAGATGGGGTTGAGTGGATACATAAGAAAATGGGTAGGAACTTTGGCACATTTAGCCAAGAATCATCTGATCATAAATGATTATGGACATGCAGATAAGCAAAAAGTGAACATTTTGGGACTCTGGTTAATTTGTAAGGATTTCATCTATTTTTTGTTATGTCAATTATTCCAAGTTGGTTTATAACTGGAAATGATTGCCTGTTAGAGATGTAGTGATTCGTGTGCTGAAAATTCATTTCCAATCATTTCCAACTTGGATGGGGAAAGAATTCTTGCCTGAAATCTTAGCAACCCATTTTCAGCTAGCTTAAAATTTGACTTTCAAAAAGTTAGTTATTACATCAGTTGAAAAAGATATGGGTTATTCTCCTAACATACTAAGTTGGGTGGGTACCAAGACTAAGTCAGGAAAGCTGGTTGCATAGACCATTTTGAGAGTCTTGTGATTGCAAGCAGGTATGCATATGATAAACATCGGACCAGATCACGGTGGCTAATGAATTACCCATACCCATCCTTGCTTTCCCGTTGTGGTTTTTTAGCTGAAAAGTTATGCCACTGAAATTCAGTCACTCTGGCACTGAGGTTTAGCAAATAGATCTATTGTCAAATGCTGACATTTGACCACCAGTTGTTCCCTAGTGGCTAAAGAATAATCTTAACTCACTAATCTGATAAGCACATCACTCTGAGCCACAAGAAAACAACAACCAACCAACTAACACAAAGTAGCTCCTGAGCACATCATTCACCAGTAGCAGGGTGGATAAAAATCAATGATTTTTTTAAAAAAATAAAAAAAATGGATTTTTTTGATTTTAATCGGATTTTTTTATTTAAATCAGATGTTTTTGATTTTTATTGAATTTATTTTAATAAAAAACTTTTGGGGTAAAAATCTATTGTAAGATAGTTTTCTATTTAAGATACATAAATAATTTAGTTTATTCAGCATGAAATGGAGCTTAGTTATGTAGCAGAAGGCTGTATATTCTGCAACACTGGGACTATCGGTGAGTCAACAGTGGGTCAAAGGAGTAGCAGAGATGACAGTTGCTCTTTAAAAATTATGATTTAAATCGAGTTGATTTAAATCAAGTCTTTTTACTAGTGATTTAAATCAAATCCACCCTGACCAGTAGCATGAATTATTTTTTAAAAAAATTTGATTTATATGCCGCCCTTCTCCTGAGACTCAGGGCAGCTTACAATGCGTTAAGCAATAGCCTTCATACTTTTGTATATTTATACAAAGTCAGCTTATTGCCCCCACAAACTGCGTCTTCAATTTACCTACCTTAGAAAGGATGGAAGGCTGAGTCAACCTTGAGCCTGGTGAGATTTGAACTTACAGTAATTGCAGACAGCTGGTGTTAATCACAATGCTATCAGTCTGCTGAGTCACCAGGTAGTCCTAAATTTATACCCATTCGTTTAGTGACCAAAGTTACAACAGCATTGAAAAAAGTGACTTATGACTGTTTTTCATGACTCTTTTTCTCACGCATCCTTTGGGTCACATGATCAAAATTCAGACGCTTGGCAACTCTGCTATATTAATAACGGTTGCAGTGTCCTGAGGTCATGTGATCCCCTTTTACAATTGTCTGACAAGTAAAGTAATGAGGAGGCCAGATTCACTTAACTGTATTACTAATTTAACTGCAACGATTGACTTGACAACTGTAGCAATAAAGATTGTAAAATGCAGCAAAATTCACTTAACAACTGTCTCGTTTAGCAATGGAAATTTTGGGCTCAAATTGTCATAAGTCAAGGACTACCTGTACTCCTCTGGCTCCCATGCCTGGGAAAATATCCAGATCTGCAAGGTTTTCTGAAGGATGAAGAGAGTCAGGGCCAACTGGACTTAGGTGGTATGGTATTTCAGAGAACAGGCTCAGCTACAGAAAAGGCCTCCTTCCTGGGTCCCACAAGATGACAATTCCTAATAGATGGGGCCTACAGCATGCCCCTCCTGTGCAACCTAGTGAAATGGATAGAAATGATGAGAATAAAGTACAGTAGTCCCTCAAATATCGTGGGTCAGTGCCATGCAGGCACTGACAGTCCACAGCATCTATTGACCAGGAGTGGAAATATATAACTAAGACTTCACCCTTTGGTATTGTTGTTTTGCAGCTTCATGATAGCTTTTGGTCTTCTGTCCTAGAGATGACACCTGTTTCTTGAGGAGTTCCAGTGTCGTCCTGCTCTGGATTCTTGAGATAAAGGGACAGAATTGACATTTCTCAAAAGCATATAAAGTGACACACTGATGCTGTTTCATGGGGATCCATAATACAATTATATTGATGTCTATGTGTTCGTAAAGAGCCGGATTGCTAAAGTTGATATTAGTCTGTATTTTTAACAAACACAGGGTTTGGTTTCCACCCTGTGTTCTGGCCACAAGTTCTGTGTTTGCTTCAGATAAATTTCTAGGCTTCTTTCCAGGGGTAAGTGTAGAGGCATCAGTACAAGTTAGCTTAAGTCTGTGTTTACAATATCCCACCCAAAACGCAATCAAGGAAAAAATATCCCAGTCAAGTCTAGTAGAATAAGCTACCCATATAAGCAACCAGAGATCTCTATTCCCCATAAGGATTCTTTTATAGTCCGGTAATGAAATGTCTCTAAGAAGCTACCTGGAAGATTTGTTTGTTTGTTTGTTTCTCTCCAAAATCCAATATTCTGGGTAAAATGTTAAAAGCCAGCATTGCATTCTGAGAATATTTGCAATTTTTTAAAAAAGTTTTTTGGATTTTTATTTTTAGAATATACATCAACATCAATACATGAACAGTGTGGCATCTGGGTATCATTCATTTTGGGACAAATATCAATAATAATAATAATGTTATTTGTTACATTAATCAAACTTATGAAATCCTAGTATTAATATGCATATTTGTTTTAAAGTAGTTATTCAATATTTCAATGTTCCATTTTAATGCCTATGACAATATTATTTGAGTTTACATAGTACTGCCCTCTTTCTAATCTTTCCCTCTAATTATTGCTTTTATTCCATTGTATGAAAAATATGTGTGCTAACATTCCCCCTATTTCTTATTTCTGCCTCTATTCTGGATTCTAGTCAGGCCACCATTACTAATTCTAGTGTTAATACATGTTTATATTAAGATATAGTCCTTTATTATTTAATTATTCAATGTTTCAATGCTCCATTCTAGTGCCAAACCATATTATTTAAACATACCTAATAACACCATCTTTCAACCTCTAATCTTTCCATCTAGCTATTACATTATATAAGAGTGTTTATTCTTATTTCTAACTCTATTCTAGTTTTTAACCAGGCCATCTTTATATTACAGAAAGAGAAAAAAAATATTTCCTTTCTTTCCATTATCTCTTGCCCGTTTTAATACTTCAATTCTTATTCGTTTTTTAGCTTGCCTCCATACTCCACTCTTGGATCCTTGTCTCTATCTACCTCTGTATCTTCACTGTTCAGTCTAAACATTTCTCCCATCTCTATCCTCCTATGCTGCCAGGCCTCCAAAATATCTACCCAGGCACCTATCTCCCTTTCAAAAGTATCTTCCTGCTTATCCAATTCTATTTTTAAATCTCTTAAAGTACTTCCCCTTTGGTTTATTTCATCAGTCATTATTATCTTTATTATCTTCTTCTCATCTTCTTGCTTTATTTGCTCATTTGTTCTGTCTTTTCCTCCATTTTTTCTGTTGTCTTCTCTCTTTCTTGGAATATTTGGTCTTCATTCATTATCAGTTGCAGATTGTTTTCTATTTTCCCATTTATGCCCTGCAATAGGTTCTTTATCTCCCTATAATTCTTTGTCATAGTGTCCTTAATGCTTTGGAACATCAATGCAATTTCTTTTGAAATTTCACTTATTGCCCCCTATGGAGCATCTTGTCTTATTTTAGTAAGTCCTGCTCTTACTCAATCATCCAACAATATAGTCAAGCCTAATGTTGCTCCTCAGAAAATACAATGCTCGTAGTTCTTTATATTCCAAGATTATTCAATCAATTCCATTTAGATAGTCCAGGAAGCTTTCAAAAAATTAGAAGTCACTTAACTTTGCTTAAGAGTCTTCCTTATTTCCACAGTTGAGTCTCCAGTAATCATAAAGTAGATAATTATAGAACAGTAGGTATCACCACAGTATCACCATGAGTATTTTTTATTTCTCTTATCAGAAACTTTCCCAGGCTTGTAGGGGTATGGTATATTTTCCATTTATCAGTAGGTGGCGCCCTCAGCTTAGGTTTCAGCATTGTTTCAAATGTAAAGTTATTTAATCCAATTTTAATTCAATTTGTAGAAGCAAAGTCAATTATTCAAGTAGATAGTTCCAGCATTTTAAGATGCATTTCTAAAACAACGCCTATCCAGTTTGAAGGTCCAATTTTCTATGTTTTAAAAAAGTCCTTAGCTCTTCTCCTCTTAGTTCCTTTCGGGTCTAAAAATTTTCTCTGTATAATTGTTTGCTGCTTTAACAAACAGTTCTAAAAGTCTCTGTTCCTGGATTTTCTTTTTTTTTCCTTTTAAAGTTGGGGTCTAAATAAAAAAAGAATCTTCTCCCCCAGCTCCAGTCACTGTCCATCTACACTGCTTCTGCACTTTCTTTGTTGTCCCATTTTCATGGCAGCCATGATGGCTGCCTCTTCTCCTCGTGGGTCAGAAAGCCCTGGGTCAAGCAGAAGAGTTGCAGCTCTCCGCAACCTTCAGGGCACCCCTCTTTTCTTCACCACCCCTACAGGGTGGCTTTAGCTCCTTTCCAAGCCCTCCAAAGGGGAGAACTCGGTGCGGGAGTGCAGAGACCCATTCCTCAGGTCCGATCTCGCTGCGACGTCAGCCAGAAGTCCAGAATATTTGCAATTTTAATGCGTTCCTGTTTTTATTTCTACCGTAATAACTATAGAAGTAATTTTAAAGGGTCATTATATTGTGAGATCAATTCTTTGTTTTGTTATTATGCATATTACAGTATAGGTTTTTATAGCATATGGCTGCATTTGTGCATGTGCATATTACTTAACAAACTTTGGACCCTTGCAAATCCTTCATCCAAAAGTCCAAAAGAAAAATGTGATCACTTGGCACAAGAAGTAGGGGAAAGGAAATTTGATTTGTGTATCAGTGATATAGGTATGTCCCTTGGATGCAAAAGATACCAAGTTTGTTGCCTGTCATCCCTAGGTAGGAAGAAAAATTGCATAAGGACAGCCCTGATGCAGATGAATAACAGGTGATTATACTCACACATAGCCTTGGTTATGGTATACATCCTCATAGTCGGCTGGATTCACATCCATGGTTTACAAATTGTAACACACACACAGAGAAACCCTCTGATTGCTTAGCATTTGTGTGACCTTCTCTGCAACTAAATTTGTGCCCCTCCTGATTGAGTGGTTTTTTACCCTGAATATTGGCTGAAGTACTGGTGGGTTGTACACGCTTTACTAATTCAAGCCTGATCACATAATTTCATTTCTTCCCTGCGGCTTTTAGGTGTCAAAGACCCAGTTGGCCATTGCAAGGGGCGAAACAAACTGATGCAAGAGCCCTGGCAGTGGACTGAGATGGATTGGCTGTGACAACCTGCGGCTGGTGGAGGGGGGGGAGGGAGTGGGAGAGTGATGATGAAGAGTTCCTGCCGAGCTGGCCTCCACCGGGAACTGCTGAATTCCACATCCTCCGTCTTCTACCCAGTCAAACGGTATGAATGCCTTGTGCCTTCTGTGGCCAAGCGAAATGCTCCAGAGCCCTCCGGCTTCTGCTTTGGAAATCACTTTCTTTTTGCTGCACTCACTGGTTAAAAGAACTGGCGTGGGGATGTCCCTGGGAATGCTTAGGTTTATAGATCGTGTCCCTAGCAAAATGGTGGGGTATGAATATACTGCTTATTTCAGAGATAGAAAAGAAAAAAATAGGCTATTTCTGAATGAGACATAGGAACACATCAAATTATTTGAATTGTTTAAATATTGGACATCCAAAAAGGGATTCAGCAGCAAATGAACTGTCATATAAACCAGCATCTCTCAGCTTAACCACTTTAAAATGTGCTGGCTGGGGAATTATGGGAGTTGGTCCACATATCTTAAAGTTGTTCAGGAACACTGATATAAACAACAGAGGAATTCTGGGAGACGGTGAGGTTAGCAACTTTAAGCTGTATGGACCAACTGCCAGAATTGCCGACCCACTTGAATCGGCACAATCAGTTGTAGATTGTAGATTTTGCCACAAAATCAGTTGAGACTTCAGGAAAGCCTTCAGTTGAGCCTTCATTTCTTTGGACCTTCCCTCTGGAGTCTTGGTACTATATAAGCATTACTAGCATCCCACTTTCCTCTTCACCCTGGGATCTCCACATCCTGGAGGGCGGGATGAATACTACTTACATACGTGATTGCAAAGTAACAAGGTTCTTGATAAGCAGCTTGTTTGCTCTGGATCTCAGTTACTCTGCTTGGCTACCTGTTTGCAGCCTCTGTAGCTCCCAAAGATGCACCCACCGAGGCAGCATCGTTATTTCCTTTTTAAAAAATAAGATATTAAATAGACATACTGAATATTTATTACTCTAAATAAAACCAAACCTCCAACCCTTCAAAAAACAAATTTTCTGCTGCTTCTCATTATCTATTTCTTTTAAACAAGTATAATAGGTATCTTAAACCTACTGAAGTTTTAACCGAACTATTATATTTGTAATTTGAGAAAATTATGCTACCAATTTTCATGCTTGCAGCTTTCCATCATGCAGATGTTCTAAGAGTAGGAAAAAAGAGAAAGAATTTGGGGTACATAAGGACCTTTTCCTACGGTTTATCCATCCCTGATACAGTGATTTGCACTTGTAACCCAGCCCACAATGTAATGATTCCAAATTTCATAGAGCAGTTTTAATCCTTAAATTCATCTTTACCCTTAAATCAGCAATTTTTAAAAGTGTATCTTTTCTTTCTTACTCCCTTTCCCCTTTCCTCTCCAGAATATCTGGAATGCACTTAAAGCCTTATCTCAAGTTACAGAAGAAAGAGAGATCTTTTGAAATAAGCTTGGACTCTCCACGAAGCCCACCCATGAGCGAACGCAGATTGGCAAAAGATGAAAAACCTAGGAATCCCAAGCCAAACCTTTTACCCAATCGGCCTCTTTGGAAACCATTGGTAAACCTCTCGACCAATACACTCTATAGTAGGAACAGCGACCAAAGCCATGTGGAAGCACCCAGGGTCAAAGAGAAGAGAGCTATCCCGCCTGCCTCCATCCATCAGGGGGAAGAGGAAGAGGGATTGCTGGATATCTGGGCAGTTGTAAAGCCTGGGAACACAAAAGAGAAAATAGCCTTTTTTGCAGCCCAGCTTTGTAGTGACACCCGAGTATTTTCCGTGAAGAACAAAAGCACCTGGGACATAGATGGGCGAGCAACCAAACGCCGGAAAAAGTCACTAGATATCAAAAAGGCCAAGATCCACTTAGAAAGGATGAGAGAGGCCAATGCGAGGTGCTACCAGCCCGAGCCATTTGCCTGTGGCATTGAGCACTGCTCTGTACATAATGTGAATGATGGTGGTGAGGGAGGGTTCCCTGGTCGACCATTATCAGTTGTCGAGATGGTTGCTTTCCTGGAGCAAAGAGCAAGTGTTTTGCTGGCCAGTTGCACCAGAAACTGTCCCAGTGTTTCTGCTGTGCCCAGGTTTGCCGGGCAACCTAAAGCTGTCCCTTCTGCTCCTGGATTCTTTTCTGACTTCAGGGCATGCGAGGTTCCGTCTGAAAAGCCACCCTGTGGCAGTCACAGTGTAGAGCAGCAGGCTGAGCCAGTGCGTGTCTTGGAGATGGTTGCAAAGCTTGAATCAGAGTGCCTGAGGCGCCAAAGTGAACGTGAAGCAGGGAGCTTGTCTAGAAATAGTAGCTTCCGGCGGAATGTAGGGCGAGTGCTCCTGGCAAGTGGAATACTACCAGAGAACGAGTCTGACAAGGTATCATCTCTGGTCCTCCACCAAGAAGAATGTAATGGTGAGAAGGTGGGGTGGGGATCAAAGCACAATGATTCAGTGGAAGATAGTTTATGGGAAGAGCCCTCTTCTGGTCATTCTTCCTTTGATGATTCTCTTGAAGGCAACCATGATCTTAAGCATGGGCAAGGAACCATATCCGTCAACTGGTATGATTCTCAAAACATCACCGAGTCACATCCCTCTAAGTGTTCAAAAGCCGTTCAGACATCTCCACATTTCTTCTATAACAAATCTTCATCAACTGAACGTACACCAAAAGAATCACTAGATGTTCCTAAATTGAATGCAAATGTGAGAGTGAGTGAATCCCTGAATATTAGCATATCTGTCAGCAAGATAGATCAGAGTTGCAAAACCCCCCAATCTTCTGATTTGAGCTTTGGTGAAGATTCTCTTCCAGGAAGACTTTTCTTGCTTTTATCCAAATGTGAAATCTCCCAAGAGTGCCTGCAGTCAGTGGAGACTCCTACGGAGGAATGTCCAACAGGGGCCCAAGGAAAGGAAGCTTCCTCTGCTGATCAAGTTTGTATGAGAAGCCATGTTTCAGGTGACTGCCCTGATGTTTCCTCAGAGAATGCACTGCAGATCCTTGACTCATCTCATCTAAAGAGGCAAAGGTCTCATGACTTTTTGGAAACCAGGTTTAAGATCCAGCAACTTTTGGAGCCCCAGCAATATCTGGTCTTCCTGCCCCACCACATTATGGTGAAGATATTTGGCTTACTGCCCACCAAGAGTCTGGTGGCACTCAAATGCACTTGTGGATATTTCAAATTTATCATTGAGTACTACAATGTCAGGCCAGCAGATTCACGCTGGGTTCGTGATCCACGCTACAGAGAAGACCCTTGCAAACAGTGCAAAAAGAAGTACACCAAGGGTGACGTCTCGTTATGTCGGTGGCACCCCAAGCCCTATTGCCAAGCTTTACCTTATGGGCCCGGGTACTGGATGTGTTGTCACAGATCCCAAAAGAATGTCCCCGGATGCAAGTTAGGCCTTCATGACAATCATTGGGTCCCCGCCTGCCATAACCTTAATCGTGCGATTCACAAGAAATCCAGGGAAATAGATGAGGACTGTTAGCACATTCTGCACATCTTTTGGGAGCCTCAATCATGGGTAGGAGGAGAATTCCATGCCTTGTGATGTTTACACTGTGTATAGTTTGTGGGTGGTTTTTCTTTCCCTCTTCCACAGGGCTACGAAACTGCACATACTTTCAATCACAAAGGCCTTTTTTACCTTTTAGAGAAAAGATTGTGTTTAGCCCACCCGTGTACATAAGTGCTCTAGAATAGATTCATCTTGGGTGTCTGACAGCCAGTTGACCAATATCAAAGTGCTGCAACGCAGTACCTCAAGTGTTTGCGGCTCCAGTCCTGTGTTTTAAAAGTGTCTCGTTTTCAAATCTGTATATCGTGTACAAAATATACATTTATATATATAAATATATATAAATATATATTAACATGGTTTCTGAAAAGAAACTCTAAATATGTAAAAAAAAATCAATCTTCAAAAAGGATGGTTTAACTGGACAACCTTAAAACTAGAGTAGAACACATATGCGGTAGGTTATATTTGAGGGTGGTAGCAGGAAAAAGAAGACTTGTCACATAGCAGGAGAGCTCTGGTCTATTGCATCCACCTTACCTTGGGTTTTTTTTTTTTTTACTTAATAAAATGTGCATTCTAAACCTGTCCTCCATCATTTTTTTCTTCCCAGAACTTAAAAAAAAAAGGTACTTAGTATCTAGTACTTAAAAGAAATTATTTGGGAAATAAAGGTGTATTTTGTGGCACTTTTTTTTTCTTTTTTTAGATGCAGCAGGTTCTAATACCAAAGATATCAAAATGAATATTACAGATGTTAACCATTTCTGACGAATTTTGCAAATCCCAGAAAATTTTATCAGCCGTCACAAATTAAACCTACAGTATGGTTTTTCACTCATCCACAAAGTTTTCTTGAGATTGCCAGCTTGCATAAACATTGACCTTAATCAAATAACATACTATTACCTATACTTGTGTGTTTACCTACATATTACGTAATTTGTATGGTGCCAGCTTCAAAATAAACCTAGACTCTTTGCCAGATATAACTGGTTAATAGGAGAGTCTGTGATTTAATCAGTAACAATGGCAGACAAATCAATCTTGCACTAAAAGCAGCTGCTTGTATCGCAAAGCAAATTTCCTCATGAATCATATTTTGACTACTGAAAAGCAAGATTTATGTGCTTGATTCCCTTTATCTTGTTTCAGGCTTCAGTCTGTGTTAATTGTAATCTCCTTGGTTGGTTCTTCCTGACTAAATTGTTAATTTTATGGAAAATTCATGAACAAAATAGCTAATTTTAAAAAATCCTAAGAAGGTCATGAAAGCAAATAAAGATAGCAAGGAATAGATTTATCCTTATCTTGAAGAATTCCCTCCTTTCTCTCTGGATTCTATATCAGTCAATATGTTGTCCTATATCCTGAGCAATGGTTTAATTGCTTAATTGAATTGTTTAATTTTCTAGTTAGTACCGGTATAAAATGGAGATACTACAAATATTTTAAAGCAGTGTTTTTTGAACTTGGCACCTTTAAGAAGTAGAAAAAAAGCAAGATGAGAAACCCGATATGTTTTTTGGAAAGATGTGTTAATTTCATGAATTGTTACATGCTCTGCAAATTACACTTTCAAGATATAACACACTAAAAAATTTTTTAAAACCTATATAAACGAAAGATTGAAATGGTTTTTACAGTTCATACATTTGAGGCAAACCTTTTATATTATTCTTAAGAGAGATACACTCAGAAATAGGAAGCAATGTTTTATTTCTCAGTACTGTGCTTCATATAAAGAAAGCCACACACAGAAAAATGGAGAAGTTCAAAGTGATTTAAGAATTTCAGCTTTGAAAACAAACCAAGTGTGGAAATCCCTTAAGAAGAGACAACAGCTCAGCTGGTTTAAATATTGGGAAAAAATGGGAGAAGATTTTCAGTTAAGAGAGGAAAATATAGGTGAAATTGCTATGTTCTTAAGGGATCTTGGCAATAATTTCTAATCTGAAAGGGTAATGGGAACCTTGCCATCTCCTGTAAGGCAGGGGATTTGTCAACTTTAAGATTTGTGGACTTCAACTCCCAGAATTCCCCAGCCACAAGTTTTAGCAAGGTTGGACACCCCTGCTCTAAGGTTTTGTAAAGAAAACATTGGTTGGTATCATGCTTTTTGGAGAAAGCTTCCAGACTTTATTTTGAAGGGTTGGGTTCAATCTGGCAGCCAAGAGCCGAATCAGAGATTGCAACAGCTGGGAAATATATTGTATCAGGGCAACACACCACCTATTGCATTTTAACAACAAAACCCTTTTTTGGCATTGGTGCCCTTGCAGATCTCGGCTTCAGATGAAAACATATTTCAAGTGTTGGAGAGTTCTTTAATTACTAACATTGGAACAGGGATTTTGAAGTTGATGAACTGCAGAATCCCTCGTTATAAAGCTAGAATAAAGATGACTCTATACAATCTGTAGTATGTATGTATAGGTATGAGTAAGGTTTTGAATAGGAACTCTGTTTCACTTCTACCACAAATCTCAGGTTACCCTTAGGAAATAACAGAATAACAGAGTTGGAAGGGAACTTGGAATCCAACCCCTGTTCAGGCAGGGAACCCTATATCATTTCAGATAAATGGTTATCCAATATTGTCTTTAAAACTTCCAGTGTTGGAGCATTTGCAACTTCTGGAGCAAGGTGTTCCACTGATTAATTGTTCTAACTACCAGGAAATTTCTCCTTAGTTCTAGATTGCTTCTCTTCTTGATTAGGTTCCATCCGTTGTTCCTTGTCCTGCCTTCAGGTGGTTTGGAGAATAGCTTGACTCCCTCTTTGTGGCAGCCCCTTAGATATTGGAACATTACTATTGTGTCACCCCTAGTCCTTTTCATTAAATATACTCAATTCCTGCAATGCTCTTTCTAGAGTCTCAACTTTATATCGTAGCGATCAAAACTGGATGCAGTATTCCAAGTGGTCTTATAAAGTAGTATTAACACTTCATATAATCTTGATTCTAGCGTTCTATTAATGCAGCCTAGGACTGTTTTGGCTCATTTGTAATATTTAGCTTGTAAAGTTATTTGAAGAAGGACCTACTTGGTTTTCAATTTGTCATGAAGAATAGCCTATTCTAGATAAGATAGCTAGCTAGATAAGAATAGCAAGCATTTCAGAAGATAGGTTTACAATCTTCACAGACTTGAACACTGAGCCCTATCAAAATGAAATTCAATGGCTGAAAAAAGGCTCTACATTTAGGCAAGAAAAACCAAATGCACAGGTACCTCCGAGAGGGATCTTGGAGACCTAGTACACAATCACTTAAGTATGAGCCAGCAATGTGATGCAGCTGCCAAAAAAGCTAACATAGTCCTAGGTTGTATTAACAGAGATAGAATCAAGATCATGTGAAGTGTTAGTACCACTTTATAATGCCTTGGAATACTGCATCCAGTTTTGGTCGCTGCTATGTAAAAGAGATATTGAAACTTTAGAAAGTTGCAGAGAAGAGCAACAAAGATGATTAGGGGACTGAGGCTAAAGTATGAATGGTTGCATGAATTGGGTATGTCTAGTGAAAAGAAGGGCTAGGGGTGACATGATAGCAGTGTTCCAATTTCTAAGGGACTCCCACAAAGAAGAGGGGATCAACCTATTCTCCAAAGCACCTGAAGGCAGGACAAGAAGCAATGGATTGAAACTAATCAAGGAGAGAAACAACCTAGAACTACCTGACAATGAAAATAATAAATCAATGGAACAGCTTACCTCCATCATTGGAGGTTTTCAAAAAGATTGGGCAGCCATTTGTCCAATATAGTATAGGGCCGTGATGGTGAACCTATGGCACGCATGCCACAGATGCACACAGCACCCTTTCTGTGGGCACGCGAGCTGTCGCCCTAGTTCAGCTCTGGCGTGCATGCGCAAGCGCCTCCTGCTGGTTGCCAGGTCTCTGGCATGCATGTGTGGGGCCCGCATGGGGGTGGGGCACATGCGGGGGGGCCATGCATGCATTGCATTTTGGGGGTTTGGCCACGCACATGCGCATTCACGCGCTTTGGGCACTCAGTTCAGAAAAGGTTTGCCATCACAGGTATAGGGTCTCCTGCTTGAGCAAGGGGTTGGACTAAAAGACCTTTAAGGTCCCTTCCAACTCTTATTCTGATACACTATGAAGATGGCTGGTGTGCTGCTTCCAGCACAATAAGCCTCATCTGGAGAAACTTGTAGGATTTAGTCAGAGAAACTTGAAAAATCAATAGCATTGCCTAACTATTAAGGGCTATTAATAAAAAGGAATTTAACAAGACCCATCCCTGTGATTGGATCAAACCTAAACAACTTCTCAGATTTAACTGAAATGGGATTCTTTCAAAGTAATCTGTATACACAATAGATATTATATACACTGTGAAACATGAGACAGTACTTCCACTTAGGCACTGCCAAACATGCAGGAATAGACTGTCTTTATCCGTTCCCATTATGTTCAAAAGACACAAGGTACTCGAGCCAGGTGCAAAACTAATGGGTCACAGTATTTGTTCATGCTGGAATTTATTTTTAGTGCCAGACAACCCTACATCTGATTTCAAACAGTGTTTTGGCAGAAACATCTGAGTGAATGATACAGCACCTGGACAACTTGCTTGGCTTGACACTAAGTAGGGTTAGGTCAGTTTAATGCTTACCTAGGCAACCCCTAGGGAATCTTGGAGCTGTAACAAGGAAGCTGAAAAACATCCCTAAAAATGGCAGTGATAAATCTTATCTCTTTTATTGGTAAGAAAATACATCAATGTGATCATCAGAAACTGAGTTCAATCCAAAGATGACTTCTGAGTCAGCAGCACTTACTTGTTATAAATCATCCAGATATAACTATAGATCAGAAAGTATTTGTTTTCCCACCCATCTGAATTATTTGAAGATTTCTAAATGAGTATTTAATAAAAAAAAAAAAAGTGAGCGCAGCAGCACTACAAGAAAGCAAATTCTCCATGAAAGAAAGACAAGTCAGTGAGCCTCTGCTGCTGGCTGCAAGAGGCTAGTAGAGCTGTCGTTTGGAGCTTCAGCTACTTCACCAGTTGCACACCTACCCTTGTCGCCACTGTTCCAGTAAGCATGCCAAGGCACCCCTACCAGTCTCTTCCCATCCTGTGAATTCATCCCCCAACCTCTGGTGATGTTACAGCTAAATGTGTAATTTCCCTTCTATGTATTCAAAACATACTAGCTATGTAATACAGCTCTTGACAGAAGCCAGGTTATCATCACAACAAGGTTGTAGTGGTGTTTGAACTGCTAGGAAATTATTAAAAAAGGTTTGATTTAAACCTAGGTTTGATCCAAACATTCAAATATAACAGGCTTCTGTCAGTTATTAATTCCAATATTTACAGATGTCATTTATGGGCTTCCTTTCAATATTCATCTTAGTTATAAAATTAGCTACATCTGGATGGCTAAAAGGCATCACAAATTAAGAAAGAAGGGCTCAGTCGGGTTGTAACCAGTGAAAAGATTCATGACGAATCTCTTTAGGTAAGTTCTTGATAATGTAAACACTAGATATTTTTAGCATGAAATGTGGATTTTTTTCCTTCAGTGTTCTGCAACTGAAACCCATGAACTTGGACAGTAAGTAATAGTTCCAATGATAACAGTAATATCAAAACAGTAAAAATCAAACCAAGCAATCTTTAAAAAACCCCAAAGATTTATTGCAGTAGTACAATTTTAAAAACACATTTGCATTTAGTTAGGACTACTAGTTTTGAAAGTGGCACAAGGTCATGAGCTAAAAAAAAAAAAGAAGCTATGGATTTAGAGATACTCAATTAGCAATCCTTGTTTGGAGAACCAATTTTCAAGCAGCAAACTGCTTACTGTATTTCTAGTAGCCCATTAAGCATGTTGAGATTCTTGGGCCTAAACATACAGCTGTACCTTTGTTGATACCATAACATCTTGCAAAATGCGCAATTAGTGATGTAAAACCCAGGATACCCATCAATGGTATCCCTGTCCATGAAGCAGAATGTTCCTCTATTGCACGGTAATTTTAGAAACGTATTTGTAGCTTCTCCAGATAGCTCTAGAAGTGTAAAAACGTTAAAAAAATACATTTTTTTTTCCTTGAAAGGGAGCAGCACCCTACCTTATTACTATTTGGATGCCTTTTGGTGGCCTCCAAAGCAATGTTCCACTGTTGAAGGAGAGAGGCACCATTTTAAGAAGTTGAAACTGACAAGCAAAAAGGATTCATGGCTTACTGGCTTTTAAACTTATTTCCCTCAGTTCACTAGAAATGATTTCCAAGTGTTTGCATTCAAAAATAAGCAGGAGAAAAAAGGAACACACAACAGAAGAGGAAAAGCAAAGGTATTTACAGTGTTGAGAGCCCGTCTGCCATCCTCCCCTGCAGTCACAAAGTTACGCAGCCCATATCACCTGCAATTAATAAAGTGCTTTTCTTCTTACAAATTTCCACTTGTTTCATTAACAGAAGTAGGTAAGAGGACAATCCCATGTCACCAAAGATCTTTGAGACAAAGCCCAAAGTCAGTCACAATTCCATCCACTGCCACTTTGTTTGTAAATTGACATGGCTTCTACAGAAGCCAGTAAAGACATGCTTGTGGATCATTGTATTGCTATCTTTCTATACTAAGTCTTAAGAATGGAAGAATCACACCATCTGGCTTTAAATAAAAACACCTAACTAAAGCAATCTTTGGTTTAGCAACAGAAATATAAAGGAGTAGTTTCCCTATCCTCCAGATAAATCCTTATTTGGGGGGGGGGTTGGGAGGGGGGAATCTGCATAGCAAAGTTACTTAAAACCCTATGCAATTCCTTATATGCACTCCAAGCTTAAATAGAAACACTGAATAAAACTTATTTGCCAATTCAGAAGTTCTTGCATAATTGCAAATCTTTGTAATACAAGAAAAAAGCGCCCAACACAGAATCGCCAAAGCATTAATGTCGGACAAACATTGTGTGCGCATTCTTCCAGGGAGGATATTCCACATGATGGGTGTACCTGCTCTGCTGAAAGGCTGAATTGGCTCCAAGGCAGAAAAACATCTAAAACTCACATTGCTAGGACTATTAACTAAAAACACAGAGTCCACAAATTGGGCAGCATATAAATGATGGAACAGCAGCTTTAGTTGCCTATCCAATTTATTTTGGATCACTAGGCAATATGAAGGCAGAAACTGCTTTATGAAGGAGCAAATGACTACATGCCATTTTCTCCTTACTCCATGACAATATAAGCAATCCATACCCAGACCTGTCGGTTACGGAGATTTTTTTCCTCTGGAGTTCCACACATGATGGTTTGGAAGATGCGCTCAATGAATCAATCATTCTTATGATCAAGTAAAAGATATGTTGGTATGAAAGACATGTGATGAATCCTCAAATTAGCCTGACTTGCAAGACTGTCCCTCGTCCTTTTTAATGGGAAGAGTCATGCAAAACTGCCTAACCCCCAAATTCTGATCTCAGCATGGACAGCCAACACTGTGCGGACAAAGAAAAACACCAACAGACACGCAAAATGATTGATGGCCCAGGAAGCATCTGAAATAAATCTAATATATAAACCAACTTTAAAGAAAGATGGACAAGAATAATACAATGAAAACGGAAAGCTTTTTTACTTCCAAAATCCCTCCAAAATTCAAAACAAAATCACAACAGATTTAAATTCTATGTACAACATGCTGTATCCACTAACGGGACACAAAAAGGAGGAGAAGTCCTCATGTTCTCATCTCCGGAGTGCCAGCTTTCCAAAAGACAGAGAACAAGTAGTACACAAAACCAAACTGCAGGAGAAGTGTACTTCCACCCTATGAAAGACTGTATGGACACAAACTTTCTGATGACAGCAGTGTGGCTCTATATTTGCAAATTATTATGGGACAGCCTTTCTTTGGTGTCGGGTGCTAGAACAAGGAGCCTGGGAACTCTGGATGGCTCACTGTGAAAAATATTCAGAAAGATCTTCTAATGGATGAATGCAACACATACAAAAGATGTAATTATAGCCAGTAGTTTGTTTTTTTTTAAAGGATGGTTTTCTGTATTAAAATTATGGCAACAGAGTTTAGAAACTCATTAAAAAAGCATCATTTGCCAGAAGGTTCCTGAAATGTACATTTGTGTGGTAAGTTTGTAAATGATGCACACTCCATAAAACCAAGAAGTCCAAGGGCATTGCTAGAACCAATTGACCAGGGTGAGTTTAAGCATCTGCATGACTCTCACATTGCTTTCTTCCATGATTCTCTTCCTGTTTCCATGCTTCAAATGATTGCCTTTCTTAGCTTCTTTTAAAAAATACAGACTAGAAACAAAATGTGCAGGTAATTCTTTCCTCTTCAGCACACACGCACACACGCACACACACACTGTGACTCAGAACTGCTGAATTCCATTGCAGGTGTCAGAAAATGGGAGGAACTTACACCTTGGGCAAAAGAAGAGTTGCTGGGGATTCTGCAAATGAATGTCAGAACCCCCCTGTTGTTCCAGGCACTACCGAACTGACTCACAAAGTCTTCTACAGTGACGGTGGGTCATAGAGGCCCAACTATTTCTTAGCGGTGTCCAGTGTACGCCTTAAACCAAGAGGTAACTGAGGCTGCTGCTGAGGAGATCATGCCACCAGCACTGCTGCTGGCTATCGGTTGAGAAGCCTGCGTGCTCTGGCTCTGCAGCATCTCTAATGGCTGGGAGGGGATATCGCAGAACCGTGGGCTGGGCAGGTTCTCCCAGTCTGTTCCAAGGTCAGTTTCTTCATCACTTATGTGCTCATCTCCACTCTCATCTGTTTCACCAGCACCGCTGGGGTCCACAAACTCCATGGAATCTTCCAAATCAGCACTGATCTCAAATGGTCCAGACCTATTGGTGGAGGGGAAGGGGGGGAGGGCAGGGAGAGAGATGCTTTGATCACACACTTGGTAGCAAAAATGGAAAAAAATAAGCACACATTTAAGTTTAAAGGTGTACGAGCTGAAGTAAAAGAATCAACACTGAGGATGTGACACTTGAGGCTGAGCAACTGACTCAAAACCTCATCAGAGGAAGCTTGCATGATGGAGCAAGAATTTTTTAAAAGATCACAGAATAAGGGAATAAATACTTGGAAGATCCCATAAAGCATCAAGTTATAAGAAGTGTTATTTTTCTATGGGGTACGGCAATTCATGAAGAACTGAGGCAAACTTCAATCCCTTGTCACAATGAGAAAAACTGAAAAATAGGCAAGCTGTTAACCGAAGTCAGAAAGTTACTGCTACTATTTTACCTAGAAATTCATAATTTGAATGTTCATAACTGAACAAAATACCGCATTTCTCCGAAAATAAGACAGGGTTTTATTTTCTTTTGACCCACAAAATATGGCCTTGGCCTTATTATCGGGGTTTTATCCCTAAACCTCGGCTCCAGAGCGCCGAACAGCTGCTTGACCAGTGCCGCTCAGGCCGCTGCCTCCAGCAATCGTGGCAGGTTTTTCGTTGTTTCCCGTGCAAACAGCATGAGGTGAAGAGGCAAGGCTGGGGGGAAGGGTGGGAACATGCCCCACACGCACCTGCCATCCATGCGGACGTTCTTCTCCTGGGTGGCGGCAGCGTGTTAAGCTCCCCAAATCTGGTTTGCCAATCTCAGCCGGCAAGGGGAAGTGGCAGGTGAGGAGGTGTGGGGAAGGAAGGAAATAGAATGATGTGCTTTGGCACTCTTTCCGCCCACAGTTCCTCCCTCACGTGTCTCCACACAGCCCCCCAGTGACTCGCAGGCTGCATGGGGATGAAGGGCCCACTTGGCAGGCACAGCGTCCAGGATGGAGGCCCATTTCCTTGAAAGGTGATGCAAGAGAGAGATTTGCCAGGCGCTCCCAATCAGAGTTGCAGGTCCAAGGGCCACGGTGAAAGCCTGCCACAGAGGCAGGGGCTCACGCTATCCAAGAAAACACTTCCGGCGAGGGGCTTTGAGAGTTAAAGTCATGGCACCTTTGCAAGAACAGAGTTCCTCTTGTAGAAAGAAAAGTCTGGGTCTTTTGGTGAGAAAACAATTTCGATATGTTCCTCTGAGCGTGGCGGAGGTAGTTAAGGGGAGAGCAGACTGACCATGTTCTATTCACAGTGCATTTTATATTAAGAAAAAAAGTAGAATCCTACTGAAGACACATTAACCTGCTCACACACTTCGTCTGTCTGTAGGCGGAAAGAGGAGTGACAAAACACACCATTCCATTTCCTTCCTTCCCCACCTGCCACTGTCCCTCGCAGGCTGAGATCGGTAAGCCAGATTTGGGGAACTGAATGCGCTGCCGCCACCCAGGAGGAGAAGAATGTCAGAAATGGGCTCTCTCACACTGCCTCCTTTCTCTCTTCTTCTCCCAAGTGGCCAAAAAGGCCATTCCGCATGGATGGCAGGTACGTGTGGGGTACGTGGGGCATGTTCCCCCTCCCTTTCCCCCCCTCCGGCCTTGCCTCCTCACGTTGTGTTGTTTGCACGGCAGCTGCACATGCGTTTAAGTATTGGGGGGGGCTTATTTTCAGAGGGAGGGCTTATTTTACCGCATGCGCTCAAAAGACCAATTGGGCTTATTATCCGGACATGTCTTAGTTTTGGGAAAACACGGTATATCTGCAATTGAAAAGGCCCATCCCATATTCCTGGACCAAATTCTTTTTTCTCTCTGACTTGGGAGAGTCGGTAATGGTCAGATTGAATGTTGTTTGTGTCATATATTGAATATACAGTAGCTTATCAAACTTCACTATTGTTTAGAGTGATATCTGACACAGAGAAGGGCTACTAGGAGGCTCTTCTAGAAAGCTAGTGATGGGAGGGAAGAAAGTGGGGCATTTATTATTGAATTGTTTCTTACCTTCCCAAATGTTCTGTCTCAGGACTGACCAAGTACATCAAGTTTCTGAGTGTATGTAGAGGGTGCAGAAGATCTAAGTTGACATGCTGGAAAAGCATATGAAGGAAAGCAGAATACTCATCAGGCAGGACTTGAAAGATGAGGAGGAAACAATGTAAAGCCTTCCAAGAAGGAAAAGAAACCAAATGAAAACTACCTGAGAAAAGCAAAGGTAAAGGATATTGGCATTTAGCTTTTTCACTGCCCAGGTGAATTTCCTCCTGCTAAGATTTTCTCCGCAGAACTCACTGCAAAATATATTAAGGTGCAAATATTAAGGCATAAAATCTTAAACAAGGACTCAAGGCAAATAAACAAACATGTTTTGGATCACTCTGATTTAGCAAAATAGATTTGTTGGAATAGCTAACAGAAAAAGAACAAGGCTCATCTAGTTCTATTTTCCATTTTAGAAAAGAGCCACTATTACAGAATTGTGTATATAATTCCTCTCTTCCTCTTTAACATCCAATCATACTGGTTTGCAAAATTGAGCATAATTATCGTATTTTTCGGAGTATAAGACGCAGCTTAGTTTTTGGGGAGGCAAATAGGGAAAAAAAAAATCTGCCTACCAGGTATTCATCTGGCTAGCCTCCTTAGTCTGGTCAGCTTCAGCACATTAGTTTGCTGGTTTTTATCCCCCGTTTGGGGATAAAAAACAGCTTCTAAAGCACAACTGATCTTTGGATCTTTGGCAAACCACAGAGATCGCTTCACTCGCTAGTGCCTCGTTAGGGCTGAAAAAAAACTTCACAGCTGAGAGTCGGAGGGAGCAGGCAAAGGCTTCACTGGGCTGAAAAAAAGCTTCGAAAAAGCTACATTTGGAGTATAAGACACACCCAAATTTTCAGCCTCTTTTAGGAGAAAAAAAGTGTGTCTTGTACTCCGAAAAATACGGTAATATCAATAACAATATCAATATCAATAACACCATTTCACAAAACAACCCCTAATATTAAGGATTCGTCTCTCTAGTTTAACTTCTGCAGAGGCTTAGGAAACTTCCCATTTGAGATTTGTGTGTGTGAAATGAAATTTAATGACCACCTACTCCAATGATATAAATGCTAGGAATATTGTAGCTCTGGGTGGTCAGTATTTAAAAAAATGAAGTCACAAGAGGGTTTGCTGTCCACCACCTCTAAAGTTTTATCACTATCTCTGAATCCAGTCACATACTTGGCTGTCTGTCAACCTACAATTATTACTGTAGTATTTCTGTGAAATCTTAGAACTCGAAATTCGGTGTATATAATGTGCTATATTATAATGGTTACAATTCCTAGAGCCTGTCATTCAACATAATATTCTTAATAACCGTTGTGGCATGTATTCTAGCTCCTTCTAGATTCCTTACCTGTTATATAGCTTTTTGGGAAGGTTGACATCCAGAATGAGTGATAAAATGTTAGTAAGCTGAGTTGCATAGCACAAAGCAGCACTGATGGTATAAGCAGGATTGTTATGCTCCATGTCTAGAACAGAAGGAAAAAATCAGTTTTGATGGCCACACCAGAAAAGGCAGAGTCCAAGAATTCACAATATGCTACTTGTGGACAACAAAGTACCCATAACAACTATGAATGCTGTTTGTGGAATCTCAAATTTTAAATAAGCACTTTTTAAAAATAACATTTGTAAAGTCTCACAAGATCACCAAGTGCCACTAAAGTTCTTGTGTGAGATCCCTAAGAGGTTGGGGAGGGTTTTTTTGCACCCAGGGCTGCCAAAGCATTGAGATCAGACCATTTGTTTGCTTCTGAGATTTCTGAGATGTAATCTCAGTTAATGAGCTATCATCTTCTCAATTATGAGAGCTAAAAATATGCTTCTGGGAAACTCTCTGGCCAATATCATGTTCTGCAATTCTTAGGCTCCCCATGAAAATCATGGCTCAGTCAGAAGGTAGTTTATGTGCTTTTCTTACATTTCAATAAGCCAAATATCAGGGCAAGATCCTCAAATTGGCATTTCAATCTTAATTTTAAAAGATGATGAAGAACCTTGAGACTTAAAAAAAAAAAGTTTAAATGATACCTAAATGACTATTACCTGGTCCTTGTGTGGTTTTCTTCTCTTCTACCCAATTGTAGTAAGCGGAATAATCCCCGTTGTTGGGAAGAGTTATCCAAGGCCCTGTGATGCCAATGCTGGTGTCTCCATTATGGTCATCACACACCCATCGCCCAGAAAGGTAGGTGGTCCTCCTGGCTTCTGCAAGCTTGCTTACTGTGCTGGAGGTCATGGCATTGTCGCTCTCTGAAGAGACATCTGTGGAATCCCTAGAGGAAAGGCAAGGAATGGTTACTAAAAGGATTGCACAGTAGTTCAGTATTCCAGAAAGAAGTTTCAGAGTGTGCATGATAGGAGGAGGTGTGATTGTTTTTAAAAAGTTACAGAAAGGAACTATGTTTGCAGCTTTGTGCCATTTATGCAGGGAAGGAAAAGCACCAATTTTCTTGGGAGTAAGCCTCATTATTATGGAATGAATACTTTCAGACTCAGTGCCTGGTGAGCTTAGAGCTGACAAGAGCTTCTGAGAAGGGAGGAAAAAACGGAATAACTAAGGATAGAGCAAGCAAGCGGATGATAGTGCAGAGCAAGCCAAAGATGGAAGAAACAGCTGCTAACCTTCTCTATTCATGCCTGTAAATTCCCACCCCCCAAAAAAACTCTTTAAAGAGGCTTGGCCATGAAATAACTCACTTCCTTGATGAAGAATTGAGCTAATCAGTTTCCTCCAGCAAGAATGTCAGATGGGAAGCAAAGCAGATGATTCTTGTAAAGGAAAAGGACTGCCTAAACAACTTCTGCTGAATCTAAGATTCCAAATTGGGGAAAGAAAGACCAAAGGACATGAACTCTACTATCAAGATAGCTTATTTCTCAAAATGGACACTATAATCTAATGACAAACGGGAGGTTCAGGGGAAAGTATATTTTTTTTCACTTTTCACTCTTTGAGAATGTGAAGGGCCAAATGTGAATAAATTGCTTTACTGCATTTTCATATATCCAGTAGCTCCTGACACTTGCAAGTACTTGTCTGTTCCCCACCTCTATATAAAGGCCCTACTGCAAGGGTCTCCAAACTTGGCAACTTTAAGACTTGAGGATTTCAACTCCCAGAGTTGAACTTAAGTCCCCAAGTCTTAAAGTTGCCAAGTTTGGAGACCCCTGCCCTACTGGTACACTTCACAGCAAATGCTTGGAACGGTATTTAAAGCACTTCAAGCAATCATTAAAAACTCTGATTCTATGAAACATAGGAAAGTGCCAGATGGGCACCTTACTAGAACAGAACTAGGAAAACACATGGTACACACTGAGTGCTAAGAGTCCTTACTCTCAGCTGTTGTATTCAGGAGCAAAGCATGCCCTACTTTTGAGCCTGGTCTGGTAAGAAGTGGTGGACATCTCCACAAATAATGCATTTTGAGAAATCACCACTCCAGGATGGGGAACAGTAATTATGATTCCCATTTTAGTAGAAAAGGAAAAAAGTATAGAGGACACATAAAATAAGAATAAAAGAAAGTTAGCAGAATCATCAAAGATGGTGAGAAAAGATTATGAGTTGTGGAATCCTCGTCTTCTCTGGATTTAGTCTGTCTGCAAGTGTTTCATTACCAAACTAGATAACATTAAACAACCAGTTGAGCTTTGCAGAAATAAAAGTGAAAATGCCAAAGACTGCAAGAGAAGAATCTAGAAGACAAGGTCTGAAAAGAGAGTCTACGCCTTCAAAGTATTTGCTACTCCTGGAGAAAATCAGGCGGCAAAGCTTACTTAGAGAAGAGACTATAACTATCCAAGAACTTTCAACAACAGGTTAGGAGCTCCAGCCCAAGCAATCCATTTAAGGAAGGAGTATAGAGGAAATGCTTTCTATTGAAAAGGGGATAAATAGAGTGCTAGCTACCTATGTGACAGGCCAGTGTTGGCCTTTCCAAACTAATACTTCTGAAACTCCCTTAATTATGACCCTTCTATGCAAATGTGTTGGTTTCAGTCTTGTATACAGACTACAATTGAGCCCCCAAAAAATCTGTTGCTAAGAGAGACATTTATTGAGTGAGTTTTGCCCCCTTTTATGACCTTGCCACAGTTGTTAAGTTAATCAGTGCAATTGTTAAGTGAATCTAGCTTCCCCATTGACTTTGCTTATCAGAAGGTTGCAAAAGGAGATCGCCTGAACCCGAGACACTGCAACCGTCATAAATACCAGTCAGTTGCCAAGTGTCTGAAATTTGATCACGTGACCATGGGGATGCTTCGATGGTTGTAAATATGAAAAATGGTTGTTATTTTTTCCAGCACAGTTGTAACTTTTGAATGGTCAGTAAACGAACTGTTGTAAGTCAAGGACTACCTGTATTTGTGGTTGATATGTCCCAGCATTCCAACTCTGCCAGCTATCCAAGGGTTCAGTTGACTCATTCCAAACAATAAGGTATTTGCTAAACCATATAACAAATATTGTATGGTACTGAAGCTTCCAAATATCCTAAACCAGTAATGCATTCCCAGCCTAATCGCCTCAGTGTTTTGAGGAAAAACTACCATAAAAAAGGGAGAATACAAATTAAACAGACACTTCAATTTAAATAAGTAGATTCAATTGGTTTCAGTGAGGCTTATTTTCAAATAACCATAGAGGAGAACATCTCAATTCAGTGCATCTTCTGCGTCACAGCCTGGTTTTTTGCCCCCCATTACAAATATATATATATATATAAATCTCATTTCTCCTATATAGACTATGAAAGTGAACCACTTCCTGAATATATGGTGAACCACATCAGCCACACTCCTCCTCCTCCTCACCTCAGACCGATTTTCACTTCCTCAATAGGGAATATAACAGAAGTTAATTCCAGGACATGTGACCGCCGGAGATCTGCCAGATGCTCATGATGGCTTCTCAAGTCATAGTTCTTCTTCTCTACTAGCTCTCCAAGCCGGCGATTGTGCCTCTGGATTTTCTCCTTCTTGTCCTGATGGCGCTGAGCCCTTCGGTAAAGTTTCTGGTTCTCATCTTTAATCCTAAGAAGCCACTCTGAATCTAGAACAACAAAGGCAAAAGTAAAATCTTTGGAAGACCCTCAAAATGGCGCAGCTAATTACTCAATGGATAATGTATGAGTAAATTATTTTACTAGATTAACAAAATTATACATTGTTATCATTAGTAGAAATATGTCATGACTGTGAAATAAAGCAGCGTCTGGGATCTCCAAGCGGGATTAAATCTGAAATCCACAGCATAACATTTTAGGATGCCAATGTTACCTTGTCCCACCTAATTTATCACATTAGAAAACTTTTTAAAGAAAAACAGAAATTGACAGGCTGTAAGGCTAAGCAGCTGCTTCCAGCATTATCTTGATCTTGAGTAAAACGTCTAGGCCCAAAAGAGCCTCCTAGAAAAGAAAAACAAAGCCAGCTGCAGCCCAGTATTTGGTCTGCATGTCTACTCACATTCCTCCCCGTAATCAAAAGAAAATTTGGCAGAAGTTATTAAGATTTCAAGGTAGACGGCATTCATAAATCTTGCAAAATCTGGGTTATTGAAATACTCCTCTGATGGGAGTTATCCCAACATTTTAGCTGCTGATCTGGAGAGAACTGAAGGGAGATTGATGTTCAGCCTGTTTTGGACGCTTGTTGAAATAGCAATCCGGTAGTGCTTTTGATCCTTAGTTGCAGGGGTGGGCTGCTGGGGGTTTGCAGGGGTTCGGGAGAACCTCTAGCTAAGATTCTGTGCAGTTTGGAGAATCCCGAAATCCCACTCCTGGCTGGCCCCACCCAACCCACCTCGCCCCTCCCAGGAGTCCCCACATGGCCTGTTTTGGATGCAGGCAAGTGCAGGGTGCATACGGAGGCTCGGGGAGGGCGAAAAACGGGCCTACTGAAGTTTGGGAAGTTCAGAGGGCCTCCGGAGCCTGGGGAGGCCGTTTTCGCCCTCCCGGAGGCTCAAGCAGTCTCCAGAGCCAGGGGAGGGCAAAAACACCGCCCCCATAACCGTGGTGCAGGAGACCGACTAATTCACGCCCACCATGGCCATGCCCACCCAGCAACCGGGCAGAGAACCCCTTGCTAAAATTTTTGAAGCCCACCCCTGCTTAGTTGTCACTGCATTTCCAAGATGTGACTATGGTAAGGATCATCTTTACACAATTTCTGCCATAACAACAGCTACAACCCTTCTCGAGTAGGTTGGACAGAGATGGTTATCTATATCTTGGTTACATCTCAAGATCCTGACCCTTAAAGCCTTAAGCACCACAAAGCTTAATTATTTGAGGGACCACTGCCACATCACACAAATCAGTAGTAGAGAAAGCTTTGAAGATGTCTCACTTTCAAAGGTTAATCTACATGGTACCTAGGAAAGGGTGCTGTGTTTCTCACAAACTATGGAATGTCCTCTCTAGGGAGATACATTGAGCCGTAAAGCACCAGTATTTTAAAAACACAGTAAGGAGGCATCTCTATTCATTAACTGATTTTTTAATTTTATTGATTTTAATACTACAGTTTAATCTGGTATTTTTGTTTTAAATGTGTACTGCTCTCAAATAAGTAGAAAAGCAAGGAATAAATTTAATAGATGAACAAATTACAACTAAAAGAATAAAAGAGATTATATATCCAACTACCTAATAGTATTCTTCAACACAAGCAGACGAATGCTAGGCTGAGGATGCATTTTCCATGGAATTCTTGCTTTGTAGTTTTAAGATTTCACTTTAAAATACAGATAATTTCTAAAATGTTACCTACATTTTAATATATTATTAATGTGAAAGAACATAAAAACAAGAAACATTTTATATACGTACTGCTGTCAAATAATTCTCTTTGGACTAGAACATTGTTTTTCAAATTATGTACCTGCTCTGACCCTGTTATGTATCAAAAATGCTGCACGTTAGGTGGCATTTAACACCATGTAAACTAAATCAAATAGATGGTAAATATACAAATATATGTTGGAGGTGCAAGAAAGAGGTCGGAACATATAAACACATGTGGTGGGATTGTGATAGTGCACAAAAAATATGGGACATAGTGTTTAGAGGAATTAGAGCACTTTTGAATGTAAATTTAGATATGTCACAAGAATTGCCTTATTGCTGCTGGTGGAACAACGGGATATAAATGAAACAAAAAAAGAAATGATTGTAAATTTGATAATGGCAGCTAGATTAGTGATGGCTAAATACTGGAGATGAAATTAAGATATTCAAAGAAATGAATGGTATAATGAAATTTGAAGCGTGGCAATAAACAATAAATTAACAGAAATTAAATTTAAAAAAGGAATGATTAAAAAAAATATAATGAAATATGGGGGGATTTTATAAAATCAGTATTGGTGGAAGGCAAAGGGAATAAACCTACTCAAGAATATATGCTGTTTTGGAAGGGATAAAGGCACATTCAGAACATATTGTATATTTTTTAGCTGTTATAGAAGAAGAAATATAAGGGGGGGGAATGGTCTCTGGGGGTGGGGGTGCACTGTATTATTTGTATTTTTTTTCTTTTTTGTATTTAGATGTGTATGTATATGTTCGTATTGTTTGCATTACTTGTATTTAAAATAAATTTAAAAAATATTCAAAAAAAATGTTGCATGTTATCCAAAGAACCTCTACTAGTATTGAAGAATTCTAGAAGCTACTTGAGGGCACCCTAAATGCCAGGTAGGCCTATTTGGCTAATCAATTTTACATAATATTTAAACATATGGGTGGGGAGTTACTGTTTTTTTAATCTTTTATACTGATTTTTTAATGGTTTGAAAGCTGCCCACTAAGAGTGAATGGGTGGCCATATAAACAAACAAACAAACAAACAAACAAACTGCACAGGAGTGAAAAGGAAAAATTGAAATATGAAGGCAATAACCTTTTACACCATTAGTCCTTTTATCAAAATAGCTTTGATAAGCTAATGAAATTAACTTTGTACAGTTATTGGAAAAGATATGGGCATAGAAAAGGAATTTTGTAACAGGAATCTGCAAAGACTTCTACAACCATCATTTACTTTTTGCTATTTCTTCATTTTCTTTGCATATTGTTTGCTTCAGCTGCTCAATTCTCATCTTGCAAGACATTATTTTCCATCTCTGAAAGCAAAAGAATATCTATTAGGATCTTTGCACTGCACATGGATCTATAAAAGAACATCTATTAGAACTTCTATAAACAATTTTTGCATTCTTTAAAAAAATCATTTTGTTCAAAGTAAAGAGATGGCTAACTCCATTTCCAAAATCCATTCAGTTTAATCAGCAACCTAGAAGCTGCTGAAGCCACTGTAAAGGGAATGTTAAGTAATTAGGATGCCCTAGATCGGTGATGGCGAACCTATGGCACGCGTGCTAGAGGTGGCACACAGCGCCCTCTCTGATGGCACGCAAGCCGTCGCCCCAGTTCAGCTCTGCTGCACATGCGCCTCCCACTGGCCAGTTGGTCTTCGGGTCTCTGCCGTGCATGCGCAGGAGGGTGGGGTGTATGCGGGTGGCACACACATGCTTGGGCAGGGTACGTGCAGGGGGGCGCACACGCATGCAGGGGGCACATGTGTGGGGGCCACACAAATTGCATTTTCGGGGTTCGGGCACGCATGCATGCATTCGTGCACACGCTTTGGGCACTCGGTCTGGAAAAGGTTAGCCATCACTGCCCTAGATTTACCTTTAAATTTGATATCACAATTAACCATCTATACTTTGGTTTTGCCTGCATTTTAGTTTTACCTTCATTTCAGAAGAGAGTTACACAACAGAATGACTGACACGTCAAACAAACTGTCTAATGCAAGTTATAGATTTTGATTATCTGGTAGTTCTTTAGGCACTTTCTCAGTAGTAGAAAGTTTCTCTAGGCCAAGCTGCAGTGATCCTCAAATAGCAATAGCAATAGCAATAGCAATAGTACTTAGACTTATATATCGCTTTACCGTGCTTTTTGGCCCTCTCTAAGCGGTTTATAGAATCAGCATATTGCCCCCAACAATTTGGGTCCTCATTTTACCTACCTCATAAGAATGGAAGGCTGAGTCAACCTTGAGCTTTGTGAGATTTGAACTACCAATTGAAGTAGCCTGCAGTACTGCACTCTAACCACTGTACCACCGTGGCTCATAGGTAACAAGGTAAAAAAGAAAAGATAAAATAATCCTTACAGATTTTATTCCCCTAGTCTTTGCCAACTATAAGGCATGGTACTCGATTCCATTTCACAGCCATTGAGCCAGAGTTGTCCAAAGACATTTCTGCCATCATGTGGCCAGCATGATGTCACAGAGTGCTGTTACCTTCCCACCGAAGTGGTACCTATTTATCTACTTGCATTTGCATGCTTTCAAACTGCTAGGTTGGCAGGAGCTAGGGTGAAGATGGGAGCTCAACCTGTGCGTGGCGCTCAGGTCTTGTCCAGCTGACAAGCCCAGCATCTTAACCACTGAGCCACAGTGATGCCCCCTCAAATAATGATGGCAGTCAAATCCTTACAAAAAGTTCTATATCAGACAGGAACAAAAAGTTCTATATCAGGGGAGCTAAGTGCCACTTTCAATAGGCACATATCTTATATCAAGAGCAACTGAATCCTTTTAAAAATATCCAACTATTGTACTATTTAATAATGGTGTACAAAATGGTTTGAGTTTGAAATAAATTGCTCCAATATTAGTGGAAGTATTCCAGCAATACTGTAACACTCCTGGAAGTGTTTTGCACTCAAAACCAACTTGTTTCGAGTGCAGGCTTGGAGGAGGGCAATTTTGAGCTATGAACACTTTTGGAATGCCTGGAATAGCATCAGCATTGGGTGAAGTCACAACAGTATTCTGATATTCCAAAAGAGATTTATTTCAATATAATCTATCTTAAGCAACCAAACTTTATAGATACAATTTAAGCATTTGTTCATTTGGGCTGAAAATCAGTTATTTACAACAATATGGGCACCATCACCTTCATACCGTATGAGACGGAGCACCATGAATAACAGTACTAAGGAAAACTAGTTGAAATGAAATATGAAGTGAAAGAATTCTGCAATGCTCACCAGTTGATCTGCTATCTGCTTCCCCTCTATAGCTTTTAACAACCTATAAAAAAGTGGAGGAGTGAAAAAAGAAATAGAACATTAACTGGCAACCAGAAATATATTTCTATATTGATTAAGATGAATTATGTTGATTGTATATTAATATCAACTTAAATAAATAAAGTAAAATAGAATGAATTAGGACTTACTGAGATTGGAATTCATGCTGTTTCTTTCTAAGGTGCTTTAATCTCTCTTTTTTTTCAGAAAACCTAGAAAAGAGTAACATTTAAACGTGTTTCTCAATAAATAAGAATATGAATAACCTCTACGTTAGAAAGGCATTGCTTAGAGTATTATCACTTTATCTTTTTACATTCTATGTTGAACATGTCATTTACTTCATAAATAACAAATTACTGATAAGCAACAAGATGAACAAAATGACAAGGATTTTCTGGATATGCACTGGACTTGTTAGGCAGAAGTGGCAGAATGCAGATTAATATCCATTGATGGCCAACTGGCTGATCGCCAAACTAACTAGAAATTAAAATTCTTAAGCAAGAGTTGCGAACTTGTTTAGCTTGGATCTCACCAAAATCAGTATAACCATGTTTGTCTTTAGAAAAAGTATGCCAGAGAATAAATAATTCAAAACTATGAAACATCACAGTCTTTACTTATGCAATAAAACAGGATTGTCCTATCTGAATTTGGGAAGGCAAATTTTATATAGCTATATAAGACTAATGGGCACACACCAAGGACCTCACCCACACAGGATGTTACGAAACAGCCAACTAATCTGCAAACATCAACTCCATCAACCAATCAAGATGTAACAACACAGGCAACCAATCCACTCACAGCAACAAAGCCAGCACCCCACACCTCCCTACCAGTATTTATAGAGAGACGGCAGCTCCGATCACGCTTTCCTCGCACAAGCACGAAGCCGAAGACACCAGCCTGAAGATGACGAGTGGGACCTCGTCGAAACGTCGCCAAGATACTCTCAATCTTACACGGGAAAAGACCCGAATATACCAAAACTTGCATACCCCTACCCGTGAAAAAGATTCTACTGTTAATGAAAAGATTCTAGCACATCTGATTTTAAGATATTGATGGAAAATATGCATTTATGTTTAAAAAATGCATAATATAAAACAATAATGATTTTCTTTGTTCAGGTAAGGCTATGCATGTTCACTTAAAAATAAGTTCCACTATGTTCAATGTGACACATTTACTCTTAATGAGTACAGGACTTCACAATCCTAATGGAACTTCCTGGAAGTAATCCTTTAACTGTTTCCACATAACATACTGACCCATTAGCCAATTACATCCTAGCAGAGTTTGTTACACAAACACAGTCCATGTGATTGGTTTATAATCCCTGTGACCCTAGGAAATTGGATAAATTGAATAAAACACAGGTAAATTAACCACAGGTAATAATATAATACAACCTAATCATTCAGCAAAGAAGGGGAGAGATTTCTACATAAACACATATAAGAAAATATTGTTCTTCATTTCTAATTTCCAGCAGGTCCTGTGAGTTCCAGTTATAGTCAATAAAGATACAAAACCCCCACCTTTCTATAACCATGCTATCTCTGTGGAATGCTCTCTCAGTTGAGAAATATTGTCCCACTGCTGACAATATTTTTCAGCAGCGAACACAATGCTCTTTCAAAAATCAAGGTGAAGAAAAATGTGTAATGACTGTTTGTTGGTTTATGTTTTTGATGCTGGCTGTTTATCTTGTCATTTAATATTTGCATTTCATTACTGTGATTGACAGATGCTGGAAGTTTTATAGACAAAAAAATAAAGTCACAGTATTTGTAATAAATAATTAAAATCCAACATGCATCCTATCAATCTAGCTGGTATGTAAGAGGGCAAGGATATTTGACTTCCGTTAAAAATTCTCAATCAATAAGAGAAGGCATATACCAATCCATCTCTCAGAAAGGTCTGTTTATGTATTTATTTTAAGGATCACCCAACTCTGGGTGGCACACAATTAAAAAAAAACATTTTTGTTTGTAAAATGCTTGAAAGCAGTTTTTCCACGCTTAAAGAACTTGTGGTGGGGAAATTATGGGCACACTCCTGAACCCACTGAACTGAAGGAAACTTACTTGTAAGTAAACTTACACTGCACTGCTATATGGAGTTAGAAGTATTTAGTCCTCATTTAGTTACTACAACTGGGACTGGCAACTTTGTCATTACGCAAGAATCACTAAATGAAATTGCAACTGCTTATGATCTTACTTGTTTTCCTTTGCTTAATAGACTGTGAAGGTTTTACCTGCAAGGATTGTTACAAAGTTACTTGTTCATTACCAGCATAACCAAGAATGGTTGCTGTATAAAGCAGTCAATAATGAGGACCCGTATTTAGCAATAGGCTCTTTTCCATGATTGTTCTGAGGCAAGAAAGAATCATAGAAAAAGCAGTATTTGAGAATGAAATTTACCAACAGATCAGTCTGGATCAGAAGAATAATCTCTTACAGGCTTCTCAATGTAACTCTTCAGAAAATTAGACATTTAGCAGGAGCATAGCTTTGTCAGCCTTTGTGTGACAAAAATACTCTGTTATAAGAAGCCTGCTACAATTTGATTGACTTACTGTACTAAGCCATAAAGCAACAGATTATAGTCATTGTGGCCTAATATAAATGTGTAAACTAGCATTAGCGTGTTTAACAACATAAAATTCTGGAAATGTGAATGCTCTGATTGTGCCTTAGACTAATGCAATTCGACCACGCCATGAATGACAACATTTGCCCAGAGGCAAATAGAGTAGGGAATAGTATATGACAGGGGGTTGGACTAGACCAGAAGACCTCCAAGGTCCCTTCCAATTCTGTTATTCTGTATTGAGCAATGGTTTCTTAAATAATGGACACACCATCACTACTTTCAAGACAGGAGATAGTACATCTTCACTAAGATGCACTTACCACTGCATCCAACCTCCTGTGACTTCTCCAGATGCTTTCACCAATAATGTAGGGTAGAGGTCTCATTCATATAAAGTAATGCTAACAACACAGAGGACACTGTCCACTTCCTCAGGAACTCAAGCTCAAATCAATCGCAGAACACTCAAGGCAAAGCTTCTATTATCTTTGCAGTAATTGCCTAACCAGTGTCCAAGTGAATATTTTATTATCTGTAGATTTTATTCTACAGATGCTTAACAACATTGCAGCAGGCCAGCTTCCTAGATGGCTTTCCCTAACAGTAACCAAGTAACTTTAAACCTTATTGGGCAATTATCCAGAAATATAATAACAGAAAAACAAACTTGTTGTTTAACCCCCTTTATCATCATGGTATAACCTCAGGTGCAAACTCTTACCTATATTTAGTGATATTCTTTGTCTGATGCCATGGTTGCTTTAAGTATGTTTTCTGTTGCATTATATCCTGGAACCTTTCAATACACATGGAACTTCCTCATGGATCAGTTACTACAAAGAGGTCAACTCAGGAACAATCCTGTTAAGTGGTGCTCTGCCCTCTTATTCTAAAGATGAACCAGGCCCTTGACTCAATTGCCCTCCGAGGCTTACGAAACTCCCCATGTGTTGTTTGGAAATCAACAGAATCTATTTTGGTGTCATGAGTGAAACATGACAAGGGAATGATGGAAATGTTTCTCTTCCTCCTAACAAATTGCAGCTGTTCTAAGATATAAAACAGCTCTAATGGCTATCTGCTTATCTAAACTGGGTCTATGATCATCTGGAATAAGATAATGATTGTCATGGTGTCTAAGAATTCACAAGTTGCTTCTCCTCCCACCATAGGAAGGCATGTTAAAGTCCTCCATAACAAAATAGCAATGAAAATCCAACATCAATCATATCATGAGATTGAGCTGTGCAGCAAGGAAGTTGAAACTACAGTAGGACCCCTACCTTGTCCTCAAAGCAACCTCACAAATAGTACCTTACATCCAGGTATCTATGGAACAGTGCCTCTGATGTCCTGGAAAATCTCCCAGATGATAATCTTTACTCTATCTCCTCTGCCTTGGGGTCATGCTTGATGCAAAATCTGAAAGCGAAACAGGTAGATCTCCGAGAGAAACCCCACCACCCTCTTACCTATTGAGTTCTCAGCAACACATGGCAAGCTTTTCCCTTCATCCTTAATGAAATCATGGATGATAATACATCTAGTGCAGGCAGATCTGGCATTTAACATCATCAATTGCAACCCAATGTAATCTGTAGACCTGTTATCTGACTCGCAAGATGAGGTTCAGGGGCTACAAAAAGGCCTAATATTTCCATTCTCTAAGGGTGGCCCATTTCACACCCTGCCATAATAAATCACTTGATATACCATGGCAGCTAATTCCACAATTTAAGAAAGGCAAGGAAGCACATAACTTGACTGCCAAGAGCAGACTGTCAAAACACTGAAGATCTCAGCAGTTTTTACTGAACCGACTATGGTTTATTCAATTAACCCCAATCTCTTTATACAACTTACCTGTAATATATTTACTGAGACCAAATACCCATTCAGTTTAATCTAGCACAGGGGTGTCAAACGTGCGGTGGCACATTGTCATCATGGAAAAAGCAGCTTTTTCCCCTTCGCTAAACCAAGTGTGGCCAGTGAGTGCAGCATCCAGCCTGCAGGCCGCAAGTTTGACACCCCCATCTAGCATATTGTGTGAATGTACTCACCTGAAGTTATATAGTCTTACATATTGGTCTCAGTATCTCTCCTCCTCAAAACAAATGAAACAAAGAGCAAAATACTTACGCCTTGAACCCAAATGTAAACATATTTTAATGAGAGTGAAGGTTCGTTCTCTGAGCTTGTGGGTTGGTTTCCCAACATTTCATTACCAGGCTAGGTAACATCTTCAGCAGAGTTCAGTGGAATTTTATATTATATTTTAACTTTGGAGTGACTAAACTGGCAACCTAGCCAATCATCTCTAAGAACATTTAAGTTACCCTGAGATGAAGAAGCAGGACATCTGTTTCCATCATATTTGACCACTGATTGTATTGGCTACTGAAGAACTGAACATCCAGCCATCACAGATTCTCTATCTAGTCCCATAACCTGCGCTCACCTTCGCTAACCAAAGCTTTCATTCATTTCTTTTCAAGGAGCCTTGGTGGCGCAGCAGACTAAAGTGCTGTTAAGTAGCACCAGCTGCCTGCAATTACTGCAAGTTCAAATCTCACCAGGCTCAAGGTTGACTCAGCCTTCCATCCTTTCGAGGTAGGTAAAATGGGGACCCGGATTGTGGGGGCAATAAGCTGACTTTGTATAAAAAAGAACACCACTTAGGGGGGGACCGAAAGCCCTACTAAGCAGGTATATACAAAAGTATGAAGGCTATTGCTTAACGCATTGTAAGCCGCCCTGAGTCTCCGGAGAAGGGCGGTATATAAATCTAACCAATAAATAAATAAAAAGTCTCGCTCTCAGGACTTGAGAAATGAACCCTTTGCCATTGGCTTTCACAGATCCCTTCTTTAATTAATTATAAACGCGCTTGACAAGACTCGTGTTCTACTATAGACTCAGTGGCTGGCTCTGCGCATCACACTTGTCCACAGTCACTTTAACCACAAATAATTTAATTGACCCAATTTGTCAGTTCCCACGATCCACTACAGCATAAGCTAGCCACAGAGGTTTAGTACACATTAAACACTAAAATGTGGTTGGCAGGTCTGTAGTACGGTGTAAGAGGAGCTAAAGGTATCGGCCAGAAAAGCGGGAGCAACCTTTATCCAATCCCTTTAAAAATGCCTATTACGGAATTCTGGAACCTTTGCGTTTCAGACGTTTGACCCCGCCCGCGGGAGACACCGCGGCAAACAAATAAGGCCAACAATCCAGGGCCCAGCCCAGTCCAGCCCCGTCCTCTTCGGGCACCCACCGCTCAGAATCGCGGCCATCGAAGAAAACAAAGTCGCCGCTGCGGACGCACTTGGCGCAGGTCAGGCGGCGGCGGGTGCTGTTGCAAAGGGGGCAGCGCTCCACGGCCACATAGAGGCCCTCGGCCCCGGCTTCCGCTTCCGAAGGGTAAGCTGCCCCTTCGGCGGCGGCGGCGGCGGCCACAATGCCGGGTCGCCGCCAGTTCGGGCCGGCCCAACCGTCGCCCCTGGAAGACGCCATATTGCTGACGGGCTAGCGGCAGGCCGGCGATCACGTGGGACTTTGTTTTCAAACAGAGGCATGATGGGGGAAAAAGGGAGGCGGGGGAAGAGCAGCACGTGAAGGTCGGGGGCGGAGCTAAGCAAAACCACAGAGAGGCTGCGCGGGGAGTGGGGCGCGCGGGAGAGGGAGGCGAAGTGGGAATGGCGGTTTTTCCTCAGTTGGAGCCTCAAAGTTATCTCGGGAGATCGAAAGAGCACAGAGCGGTCCATTGGGCGGAAAGCAGGATTTTTAAAAAAAGACTGCGTTCTCATGACGTATTAAACCACCGACCGATCAAGTTAATTTTAGTTTCATTGTGTTCTGCAAGCTCAATTTGCGCGTTCGGTTTTGAATTGAGTGCACGGTGAACATCCTCAAATTATTTCTCAAACCACGGATGAACATTAAAAAAAAAAAAAAGGTCCAAGCAACATGCAGGTTTTTTTTTACTTCTGTAAGAGTTTTACGCATGATACAGGTGTGAGAGAAGCTGCGTAAAAAAATAAAGGGAGACCAGTATAGATCTATTTCAAGCGTTTTAGCTTTCATCAGCTAGCCATACCCTTACTTGGATTCGAACCTGGTATGGCTAGCTGATGAAAACTAAAAAGCTTGAAATAGATCTATACTAGTCTCCCTTTATTTCTTTATCAGCAAAATATAAATTTGATATAAAATGGTTGTCATGAATGCGACTGTTTGAGGGCTCCTGGATTGGAGCTGAAAGGCAAAAGGGAAGCAGTACACTCCCTCCCATATTGGGGTAGACAGGTGCTTCGATAGAAAAACACTTTATATAAATAAATAAATAAAATACACACACACACACACACACACACACACACACACACAGGATTTATATGGGAAGCCTGTGCTTTGCTACCTTTCCTCCAAAGTTCACTTTCTACAATAGGGCTAGAAATCTGCTTTGCAAAAACATTCCGGGCAACCCTTAGAAGGTGGCAAACTGTTATGGTTATCTTTATCTGTCTAATCAGTTTGTGTGGTTATCCGGATCACGCTCCCCCCTCCGTGAGATCTATTAGCTCAAATTCAAACTTAAAACATTAAATCAAAAGTCAGCAGAACTCAATGAAATTTCAGACAAGATGACATAGTATTAACTATAATTAAATGGCTCGATTTACACATGGTAAGCGATGATCTCATTAAGATTTGTTGAAATCAAAGCCAAATAAACCACTCTAGGCAGCTTACAATCAATTGCTTAGGTAATTACATATTTATTTATCATTAAATAAATCATCATTGTTTTAGTTTATTTTATGCAAAATAATTACATGGAGGTCACGCAACACTGAATTCAATTTAATCTTCAGTATGCTGAAATCTAAATCTTTTACATAACTTTGTTTCCTTATTAATGTTATGTATTTGAATAATAATATTCAAATGTTTTCTGGACTATTTACAAATATCTGATAAACATTAAATGAGACAAAACTAAGGAAAGAAGCTATGTCATTCAATTACTATGTACTATGAAATACTAGAACATAGAATATATACAAAAAAATAACTTAAGTGACTTTCTTGAAACCTTTTAAAATTGGATATATGTTTTCAAATGCTTCATATATTTCAGAACGGTCTTTGGCACCTAAAAATAATTTTAGAATTAGTTTTAACTACATTTAATTTCATCCTGCTACAAAAACATGTTCCTAACCTGCAGTTCTGTGCTACTAACTTGGAGAATAATGAAATTCATTTGGACTTCTGTATAAAAATAGATAGGTATGCATGATCAGATACATGCAAATGCCTTTAATTAATAGAATTAAAGAAGTTCCTAATAATAGGAAGGTGCTTTTCTGAATTTAAGATTATTATTCTGTATCCTACGTTCTGGGACTACAGGAAGATGTCCATGACTTGTTTATTATCATTTTATTTATTTTATTAAATTTAGAGGCTGCCTGATTCCTGATCACTCTGGATGGCATACATGATGAATTAAAAGACAAAAACAGAAATAAAGAAAATAATGGAAAAATCCTGAACTTCCAGATAGACAAATACAATCTCCCCAAAAATACCTTTAAAAAAAAAAAAGCCTGTGAGAGGGGCTCAGTAGCCATCCTACCCTGCCAGGCCTGGAAGCAAAGCAAAGTTTTAAGAGACTTTCAAAACATTGGGACAAGAACTGTGGACATCTTCAGGGAGATGCAATTCCAGACAGCAGGCACAATATATAAATCCCATTACCTTCATCCCAATAGATCAGGGGTCTCCAACCTTGGCAACATTACGACTTGTGGACTTCAACTCCCAGAATTCCTCAGCCAGCATGTGCAATAGATTACAATTTTTTTGAACTGAAAGGACCTGGAATGCACCCACTCTGCTCAATCTTACTGGAGGGCAGATTTTATTGGAGATAAATAGATCCTCAGATGCTTAAAACTTTGAATTGTTCTTTGACATGTTCAGATGATGGAAACTGTCTCTCTTCAGATGCCTTTTCTCAAACTAAACATGGAGTTTGCTCAATCTCCCCTTGTAAGGCAAGAGTCATCCCTATTGCTCTTCTGTGCAACTGTGCCAGTGCAATGTCCAGAATTGTGAGGCACTCAATGTATATTGACTAATGGTGAATGGAGTAGACATATTACGTCCCTTGATTTAGAAATTATATTTTTACTGATGCAACATATAATTTTGCATTTTAAAGTCAGCAGACACATCATACAATACTACTGACTCATATTCAGTTTGTCATCAACTACAATTAGAAGTTCCTTTTTACATATGCCCTAATTAACTTTGTTCATCTACCATTGTTGCTTTTTTTCCCCTACTTGAACCTTATGTTCACCTATTTTATATTTCATTGTGAATTTGTTATAAAGTAGGAAATACATCTATTGTAGTTTTTTAGAACTCTCACTGGCCTTTGAAACCAACTATAGTATCCTTTCTAGACTCCCCTCCATAGTTGGGGATTAGGGGCGCTTTGTTACAATGTTTCTTGGTAGACAGTCCCAATTGGGGGGGGGATAGGAGAGATCAGCCCAATGGCTATTCATCTGTGTATTGAGTGGTGGTGATGCCCCAAGGGTCAGTTCTCTACCCTTCCTATTTAACATTCATATGAAGCCATTGGAAGAGATAATCCAAAGTTTGGAAGTTTATATCAAGATAGTGATAATGGCCAACTTTACATTGTTACCCCATATTAGACTGGTAAGGCCTGCATGGGAGAGAATGGGCTTAACTAAAACCTAGTAAGATGGACTTACTATTGTCCATCAGGATTTATTATCTGTTCTAGAGATGTCTCTTCATGAGATGCCACTACCCCTGAAGAAGGCAGTGTGACTTGGGATTCTGGACTCACAATCCCTGTTAGAACAGCAGATGGAGGCTGTGGCCACAATGGATTTTTTCAGCTTTGATTGGTGAACCAGTTGCCAACATTGTGGAGTAGGAGGATCTTTTTTCAATGACTTATGCCCTTATCACCGCCTTCTTAGATTACTGCAATGTGCTCAACATGGGCTACCTTTGAAAGTCACTTGTGAGCTGCAGATGATTCAGAGCACAGCTTTTTGTGTACATGTTTGTCAATAGCAAGAGCAATTAGACTTACATGCCACTTCATAGTGCTTTACAACACTTTCTAAGCTGTTTGCCCCCAACAGTCTGGGTCCTTGGAAGGATGGAAGACTGAGTCAACCTTGAGCTGGTCAGGATCAAACTCCTGGCATTATGCAATTAGCCTGCAATACTGCATTCTAACTACTGCACTACCATGGCTCCTCAATGGGAGCACATCACACCAATATTGTGGGACCTGTACTTGTTGCCAACAAGTCTTAAAGGGGTTATTTAAAGTGCTATAACTAACTTGTAAAATCCTACATGACTTGGTGCCTTGTCCTCTACAGGATTGCTTTCTCCCATTGGATTGCCCTAGCCAGTTCAACTACAGTACCCAACAACTGTAAAGTTGTTGAGGTTGAGAAACACCAGTCTAAAAGTATAGCTTCATCCAGCTCCAACAGAGTCTCCTTGAATGGCAAGTTTGGTGGCACATACATTTGATGATAACAACAGTAATGTAGGAAAGATAGATATGCCCTGCAATGTTTGTGTATGTGTCAGTGATGCAGAAACAGGTTGATTTTATACAACTTAATCACTTACCAGTTAAAACAACTTTTCCAGACACAAAAATAAGCAGTACAATTCTTGGTTTGACCATTCTGTAGATAAGCCCAGGAAACAGCTCTGGTTCATAACTACAATTTTCAGGAAAAAAATTTAAAGTAGACAAAATTTACTATCTATGAACCAACAAGATATCTTTCAGAGAGTTCTTTTTTTTTTTTTTAAATAGCCTTGGAATTTCCAGTGCCTAAAAAATAATCTGTTCTTCTCTGCTACTAGCTCCTTTTTGTTAACTCTATCCTTTCCCACTCTTTATTAATGACATTCTGATTCCTTTGTTTGCTCTTTGACAAGCAAAAATTACACATAAAAATGTTTTGTACTTCAATTTTTATAGTTACAATCAATAAGTTACCTGTTTGCATAATTAAATAGGGCTGTATTTTTAATTAAATTAACTGGATATCTCCTTTCAAAAACACATGATTAAAAAAAAGTCATCTTACAATCACTTTATTTATATTCTAGAAAATGGCCCAGAGTCATTCTAGTATCTGGCATATAAATTGTAGTGAATACATTTTAAAAATATAGAATACCTTGACTTTGAAGACCAAGGGTGCTAACTGGTACCTCAGTATTCATCATTAATCGGGAGGTATGATGAGTATCAATGAGTACCAGACAAATTTTTCCCATAAAGAATAATATAGTGAGTCACAAAGCAGCCGACACCGACAAGTTCTAGCTTGTGCGTTGAGTTCCAAACAAATGATGAGTACTGGGACAAAATTTTTTGTCAAAATGCATTGAATACCAGTTTCAAAAGAGCTGAGTACCAAGGTACCACTGTATTTCCCTCTGAATACTGTCTTTCTATATGGCAAATTCCTTACATATTGGGATAGCTTTGGGTTCACGTTTTGTACACAGCTTACTTTGATCATGCTGGTTCACATTTCTTAGTGCCATCCATATTTTCTGCCCTATCAGTTTTTAATATGCTTTGAAAACTGGTAACTGTGCACTATAAAGCAAAGTAGCAACCTCAGGTATAATTTATATTTCAAGTAATATATCTGAGCCCCATGCAGACCTCCAATCTAAGAAAATAAAATGGGAGCTGTAATGCATGAAGAATATAAATACAACTCTTGTTTATGACTCAATAAAGTAATTGTGTCTGATCCCAGGACTGCAGTTACCACCTTAGAAAAAAGACACGGATGCTTTAATCAGTTATGTGATTGCATTTGCACTTCTTAATGTTTTAAAACACCCTTTTTCCAATACAATCTGAAGCATTACACTACAATCTGAAACATTACACAACCCTAATAACAATATAATCAGACTACAGTATTGTAGACTTCAGATTGTATTGGAAAAGGTGTTTCAAAATATTAAGAAGTGCAAATGCAGCCTCTAACTAATTAAAGCAACCATGTCTTTTTTCTAAGGTGGCACCTGCAGTCCTGGAAACAGATGCTGTTGCTTTAATGAGTCACAAACAGGAGCTGTATTTACATTCTTATGTTCATCTTCCCATTAAAAAGTTAAAAACACGTTACAATGTGTCAACCTATTAATAATAAAAACATATTAAAACTACAATGTTAAAAACATATGTTACAATGTGTTCATCTTCCCATAAAAAGAGAAAGGTTGATAAAATGTCTTGAAAAGATAGAGGGCGATCAGGAATATCCACACGTTGCCTTCCGGTAGTACCTGTTTTGAGCTTGCAAATTATGAATGGCTGACCTTTTCTAGAATGTTCATAGCCCACACCCCAATTACCACATATGCTTCCTGTCAAAATTCAATGTTTTACACAGAACTCAAATGGAATAGAAAAGTGGGGTATAAATCAAAACAAGTCTCCCAAGTAAGGAACACTATTTGGTGAAATCCTATCTGGTTTTTACATGGTTCTCTTGCAACAAACCTAAATGGGATGCAGAGAAAAATGAAATATAACGATGATTTAATATTTCAGAAAAACACATCAGTCAGTCAACAAAATAAAAGTAAAAAAAAAAGTATTTGCACTTAGATTGGTAAGAAAACCCAGGGTTTTTTTTGGGCACCAAGTTCTTATTTTTTTAAGAATCAGCAAACAGCACAAACCTGAGAGATCTTTCAGATCCTGAAAAAAAAATAATTGAATCATGAGTTTCCAAACTGATGATTAATGGGGCAACTGGGCAACAATTTTGCATGGATAAATAGAACTGCTTTCTCTTAGAAGACAGCTAGTTGATGCCATAAGCACCACAAAACAGCAAAAAACGCAAATGCCAGTATTTAGATCTGAAGCAAAAGGGCATGTTTCAGAATTCAACAGCCTCCCAAGACTATTTAGCCAACCTATCTGAACAATCAGTAGAAATACTATTGATATTCATCTGCCTTTCCCAACTTTAAGTCCTAAGCACTGTTGGGCTACAATTCCCACCATCTCAACCTGCCAGTGAATGGTCAGTTATGATGGAAGCCAAAGTCTTCCGGGTGCCTTTTCCCCTTGCACACACTTGGAGGAGACATACCTGCTGAATTGTTGATGAGTTAGAACTAATCCTTCTAAGCGGATGGGAAATCTCACATCACAACTGCCCACCATGTTCTGTATTTTGAAATCCAGGAATTTTGCAGGAAACCCGAGCTTCTGTACCACGCGAGCATACTTTCTGGCTGCCAGTCGTGACTGCTCTTCACTGCAAATTTACAACAAGCATTAAAAAAACAAAGCCAGCCAGCAAAGCTTTAAGACAAGAGTGAGTAATTTCAATTCTCTTAGTCACCTGTATTCTCCCAAACTGTTATTTTGGCTTCTGAAGGTTCTGCCCTACCACAATTACTAGTAATATCTTAATATCTATTAGAGTTTCCTGTTACTGAACAAAAAAAATTGGAGTGCTATCAGGCACCAGCCAACAGAACTACTCAAATAGCCTCAGTCAGTGACTTTATTGTTTATCGCCTATGTTACAAAAATCTCACCAGACTGCTTGTCTTCTCCTGGGAATGACCAGGTAAGGTCATATGGACTTTGGGGGAGATCAAGCTTATGCCGCTTCCCACTGCACAATGACTCCAAGCTATTTTCTTGAAACCAATTGCAGTTGCTAAATGGTATCACCAATGCAAATCCTTTCATACTCAGCCAACCATGTCACTGTCCATGCTAGTGTTGTGGCTCCATTACCTGAGCCTGTGTCATTGGCAGGAGAGGACTCCGAGAGTGAAGGAGAGGAGTTGGCAAGGCCTCCCTCTCCAGGACCCTCCTCTCTGGCAATGCCTTCGGTGTCCGCCGAAGGGCAAGAGATAGGGCTGGGGCCAAGCACGTCCACGCAGCCACAGGTGGACAGTGGTGAGGGTAATGAGTCTTGGCTGGATCCTCGGCAGCGTCGCAGAGATAAGCGCGTGCAACAGAAGAAAAGGCGTGCCAGAGATTAGGCTGAGTCACTGGACCACACCCCACAGGGTATAAAAGGAGGTAAGGTGGCCATTCAGACTCTGTGACGGACAAAACTAACTACTATCGAGTCACATTGCATCTCTGGAAACAACATTATCGGCCTTGGATTTATTTTACGAACTGGACAATTCTTGACTGTGTGTATTTTGTTTATTGAGTAAAAGTTCTTGGCAAGCAGCTACTGGGTTGCTGCCAAGCATCTTATCGGAAGAATTGGTTGTCTGCCAATTTATTTAACCCCTGGCTGTCTGTTTGTGTGCGTGTGTAAGACGGGGACAGAACAGCTAGCTGATGGTCTATGGGAACTGTAGTTCAACACACCTGGTAAGTACCAGCTTTGGGAAGATTAATTAACTTTGGTAGTATACCATAGTATGGTGGAATATTGCAAGAACATTTCTATTTTTTTTTTAAATGTGGAATTTCCAAGGGCACTATATTTGACAATACATTAGTTGGTCTTGTGGCACTAAATAAATGAAACAATTCCCAATGCAATAAATGTACATGTATATACTGCCTTAAAAACATTTCAAAGACAATGGCTGTTTCTTAGGATGATTACAGATTTGCCTGATGCCCAGCCTGAACTAGATGGAGTGTTAATGGTCTGAACCAATCACGTTAGCCTTATATCACAATAATCCTATCCTTAGATGAAGAATCTTGTAAAGCTTAATAGTCCTACCTTTTGGCTCCTGTGCACACCATTTTACCAGAACTAAATATGAGGGCAGTTGTTCTTGGTTCTCTAATTCTCATAATTACAGCAGCAAATCTCTAAAATTCAGAAAAATCCAAATTTAAAGTCTTTTTAAAACTGTATTAGTCATTGTATGAATATCTATTTATATCTTGCTATTATTATTTTTTACAAATAACTCAATATGTGAGGTGAGTTGGGCTAAGAGTGAGTACCTGGCCCAAGGTCACCTAGCTGGCTTTCAGGGCTAAGGAAGGACTGGAACTCATAATCTCCTACTTTCTAGCCTTAACCACTAGACCAAATTTAGTTTATTTATTGAAAACCATAAACATTTGCTTTCTCATTCTATCATTATTTTGAGATTGCTTCAATAGTTACAAGTGACCTTACTGGCCTGGGAAAGATCTTAGATAAATAGGTCTCTCCTTATAAAATATAGCTTATAAACATTGTTAATAAAGTCTATAAAATGTGAATGTAGCCTTTTATCTATTCAAATATTTATATGTCCTGATATATTTGGACTTACCAGGCCTGTGAGGACTATCCAGCTAATTGAGACCAAGGCATTGACAGTTTTCAAGAGAAGTTTAGTTCTAAATAGGTACCAAATCTAGCCAAATTTACATTAGGTCTGATTTCTTTCTTTGTTCTGACATTTAATTAGACAAACATCTAACATTATTATTCTCTATTCAAAATTAGGAAACACATAACCTCAATTGTGCTGATTATTCCTTAGACAGGAAATTATTACTTTTATTTATAATCTTCTGGTAGTCTGTTAACTTAATCTGCAACATCTCCTTGAGAAACCATTCACTTGTAGCACTCCATCACCATCTTGTGATGTGCTCAGAATACTGTATTTTCTTTTGTAATTTTCAGGGCTTATCTATTTTATTTTTTTTCAAAAAATAAAGTTTGGTTTTCTTAACCTTGGGTGGGCTTGAAATATCTAGTCAGATACCTCTATGCTACTTACCTAAAGGATATTATCATTTAATTACAAAAAAAAATTAAAATTTATCTCAGAGTCCAAAGTTAAAGGGATAGAATAGAATTATTTATTGATCCAAGTGTGATTGGACACACAAGGAATTTGTCTTTGGTGTATATGCTCTCTGTACATCACCTTGGTACATCACCAAGGCTGCGGTCTGCAGCGCCATCTTGGCATGAGCCATTTTGGATGATGCCAAATGTGGTATTTCTTGGTAGTTACAGCAAGAACTAGCAAGCTACTACCCTGAAGCAGGAAACAGGACCGGTGTGAATTGACTTGTGGGAGAGGAGTTTGAGACCCACTGTTCAGTCACATTCATTAACAATGTAGAAATTGTATGGGCTGGCTTGGAACATGCAGGGCAGGATGTTCCAAAGTGGTTTTTCCAAAAGACAACTGAACTTTCTTATTTTTTTCTTTGAAAATGTTTCATTTCTCATCCAAGAAACTTCTTCAGTTCTCCGAGTTCTCAGTTCTCAGAAGTAAAGAAGCTTCTTGGATGAGAAACGAAACATTTTCAAAGAAAAAAAATAAATAAGAAAGTCCAGTTGCCTTTTGGAAAAAGCACTTTTGGAACAACCCTGACCTGGATGATTGAGAATCTCCATAGACATGTAGGGCAGAAATTAATTTTTCAATAAAAGCAGGGAAGAATATGTCAGATAGCAGAGGGAGTGGGATAATAGCACAGGGGTGTCAAACTCCAGGCCCACGGGCCAGATCCGGCCCCCGGCGTTCTTAGATCTGGCCCGCGAGGCCGCCCTGGAAACAGTGAAGGACCGGCCCGCGGTGCTTCTGCCAGTGAAAACAGAGCTCAGGAGGGCAGAGGGTTGCAGGAGGCCATCGCAGCTGAAAACGGAACTTGCAAGGGCTGTAGGCAGCCCTCCGGAGCTTTGTTTTCGCTGGCAGAGGGTTGTAGGAGGCTATCGCAGCCGAACATAGACCCCGGGAACCAGTGGTGGGATTCAAAATTCTTTACTACTGGTTCTGTGGGTGTGATTTGTTGGGCATGGCATGGCTTGTTGGGTGTGGCTTGTTGGGCATGGCAGGGGAAGGATACTGCAAAATCCCCATTTCCTCCCTATCAGCTGGGACTTGGGAGGTATAGAATAGATGGGGGCAGGGGCAATCAGAGGTGGTATTTACCGGTTCTCTGAACTACTCAAAATTTCCGCTACCAGTTCTCCAGAACTGGTCAGAACCTGCTGAATACCATCTCTGCCGGGAGCCCATTTTCGCTGGCAGGGCGCTCAGGTCAGCACAAGTGCTCCGACATGAGTGACGTCCAGCTGGCCACACTCACCCCAGCCATGCCCATCCCAGCCCCCCCGAGGTCAAACACAACCCTGATCTGGTTGTCAATGAAGTCGAGTTTGACACCCCTGGACTAGTCTAACAGTTCCTCTTTGGTTCTAAAATATAACTGGAATTAGAGTTGACTTTCCAGACTCTCAAAAATACTGCTTTGGGCAACTGTATCTTTTGAGCTCAGTGAGGTACGCTAGTCAAGGCTTGGAGATGATGTTATGGGATTGTCAGGTGTGTGTCCTACATTCCGCAGGCAGCCTTTTATAACAGAAGAATAGCGGAGTGAATATAGATAAGAAATGAGCAAGCAAAGCATGGCAATTCTAAGTAGATATTCACTGGCCAGGATACTATTATAAAGCCACCTTGGAAAAGGCAAACTTAAAGAGAGTCTATTTGGACCAAGCAATTGCCTGGAACATCTTTATAGAGGTCAGATTATGAACAGAAGGAGCCTCAGAGGTGGAAATAAAAATCCTTAAATGAGAGAGAGAACTAGTGCTTACCTTTGGATTATATTCTGCATTTCTGGCATGAAGGGCTATATTTTTTAGGTCCAATTTGCAAGCCAAATTTACAGTGGCTACTATGTTCCTGGCAGAACAACAGGAACAAAAAAAAAGCCTTTAGGAACTTTACATAAAAGGAGTGCAATAACATAAGTAAAAATATATTCTTTCTCATTTTTCTTTTTATTCCAGGAATCACTACAGGCTCTGGAATTCTTTTTTTAAAGAAATATTATTTTATTGTGTCATTAAAAAACACAAGTAGTACATTGTATTAGTGGGTACAGTGGTATTTATATTATGTTATCTAGAACAGTGACACCCAACCTTTCGGACACCAGGGACCGGTTCCGTGGAGAGAGGTTTTTCCATGGACCACAGGGGGCGTGGTTTCGTGCGCTGCCTGCATTCTGTGGATGGGGCTTTGCTTATTTGCGCAGACAGGTTTCTGGAATGCCAAAGACTGGTACCTGTCCATGAACCAGGGGTTGAGGACCCCTGATCTAGAGATTATCAACTCTCTGATAATTTAGGGCTGATTCTTACAGCATTTTCCTACTTGTGTCTAAGTGTGGCACAAACATTTCTGTCCTGGAAAAACCCTTTTTTCTAATGACAAAACTGGGACCAGCAACAGGGGAAGCAAATTTCTTGCTAATATGTTTTTCTACCAAGACAAAGATTGGTAGAGAGCAATGGGGGCTAGACTTTTTCCTAGTAGTTTTGCTAAGATGCTATCAAGGTAAAATATCCATATACTGCTTAATCTTTTCTAGAAGTCTGCTGAATCTAAAGATATGATTAACAGTGTCTGGTCCCCAACAGAATTGATGATAACAATAACCCAAAATTTGACTGTACTGAACTGTCTTTTTCCCTTCTGATAGCTCTCTTTTAAAAAGCATTTTTAATTATTTGTTTATTTATTACATGTATTTATATGCCGCCATTCTCCCGAAGGACTCAAGGCGGCGAACACAAGTTAAGAAACAAGTACAATAAAATCATAAATTAATCCAAATAATTAATTAATAGTAAATAATAAAACCCGGAATCAGTCTCAGCCTATTTGTTTGAATTATGTTTAATTACAAGAAAAAAGAATCAAAGGATAGATAAGGAAAAAATGAAAAGAATTATGGCTTGTTTTATTGAATTGTTCCCATCTTAATCTTCCCCTCTATCTTTTTTTCCCTCTCACTTTGTAATTATTCAGGATTCTGGATGGCTTGACTGGGAGCTGCTTGTTTCATGATACTGACTGAGTCATCTTTATCAGAAGGGAAGGCGTGTGGAGACCTTCATTAGGTCATTATTTAGGCCAGCTGGTGAGCAAGATCTCCCTTCTCTCCACCATGCAATTACCAAGGGTATCTCAAAACAACTGAAAACGTGGAGAAACAGCCTTAAAGATGAAGGATGTGCAGCTGAACCATGCTGTGAAAAAATCAAGAGGCCAAAAGATTTGATAGACACTTGATGTCTGCTTGAAGAGGAGGGTTAAGAAATAGACAGTGGTGGAACAGCCCAATATTGTTTGGATTAAAAAAGTAGACACTAGAAACATGGGTAGTTTGAAAAACTCAAAAGATAGTTTACTATAAAAGACACTTTTGTTTTGTGTAGGTCTGTTACCTTGTCTTATAAGAATTGGCCATCCAATTCTGGAAAACTTTTTTTAATCAAATGTTGGACATGATGCTGCGTTATTACATATGTCTCAAAAACATTGTATGGTTTTACAGTTGTTGGCAATTTTTGCATACAAAGCTGCTTAATAAATTCCCATAACTTATAAAAAGTCCCCTGTTGTCTTTTGAAGATGATTGGTTTCCATCAGATTCAGAAAATTTAGCAACAATAGATAATTTGATGCCCTCAGCCTGTGAGAGTAATCAAATAGAAAAAAACGAGTTGGGGAAAAATATAAATGATAGAAGAACACCGATTTGAAACTGTTGTAAAAAGGAAATATATGTTTTATGTTTGTGTTTGTTTTGTTTTTAAAAGAGAAATAACAATAAAATTTATTTAAAAAAAACAAATAGAAAAAAAACATTTACCCAATATGTCCATTACAGAAATCTGAATCTTGTTCTCATTTTTCAAAATGGGCTTTCTCAAAGCAAGAAATGAGAACAAGAGCTGTTCTCAATTCCAAGTGCGTAGTTTTGCTCTGTTGCTTCTGTAAATAGATGCAGATTGTCACATTTGCTTTGTGGATGTGTTCTACTAACAATACTTTTTAGAAGTTTTCCAATTTGGCAACCCCCAGCCCTCTCCTACCCAATTAGGTAACATCTTCAGTATGAGTCAGTGTAGGCTTTGCTGCCTGTGTGTATGTGTGTGTGTGTGTATATATATATATATATATTATAGCTTGCCCTGCTATTTTTGGTAGGATACTTTATTCTCTGCCTAGCTAGTATTGATGCCTGCTTATCTGAGCGCTGGCTGATTGAGGAAATTTTTATTTCTTAATTTCTTTTTACTTTATTTAGTTTGTCAAACATGTACGAGATAACAGATATAAGTATAAACATGGATATGAACACAGGAAATGGGTACGAATAAATGGGGACAGTAGGACAGAGACGGTAGGCATACTGGTGCGCTTATGCACGCCCCTTACAGACCTCTTAGGAATGGGGTGAGGTCCACATTAGACAGTTTGTTAAAATTATGAGGGTTGTCCTCTAGGAAACAAAAAGACTAGAACACATCCCCTTCAACAATCAACATTACTTAGCTGGGTAACAAAACCCCTCAAGCAAAAAAAAAAAAAAAAAATCAAGCTCAAATAAGAACCAAGAACTCCATAGCATCAACTCCTTCTGTTCTCCCTACTGAAGTTCATCTCTTCTTCTTTGCAAATTTATTTGCCCTAGCTTCTGGCCCATTTTACTATCTTAGTAAGAGGGAGAGGCTATGCTTTCTGGCTGCTGTGAAATGACTCAAGGTTTACTTCTTTGATTGCTAAAACATTTTACGCTCTCTTTAACCCTCAGAACATAGTAAAAAGATCAATCAAAATGCTTAACTGAAGTTGGCAGGCCACCAAAATATTTTCACTCAGCCAATAAAATGCCCAACTGAGTCCTCACGATAGTGGCACAACTATGGCATGGATACACCCAACAATTTGCTACCTTTGAAGAGTCTTGCGGATTCTGATGGTAATATTTTCTTCCTTTTAGTCAAATCTGGCTCTTTGAGACCATGTCCTCTTCCAGAATTATTTTTTCTCCCATTTCCCAATCTAGTTTACTGTACAAGGTTCGTCAGATCCTGCCATTGAGCTAATAGATACCAGGCCATATTCTACTACTTTCAATTGAAAATGAAAGTTTTCTAAGCATCTATCAGCAAGTCTGACATCACACATTACTCTAAATCATAATCTAATTTAGATTAGATAGCATTTGGCTCATTCTATACAGTATGTTATAGTTAAAGAAAAGCATTGCTTAGTCACAATATGTGAATAACCATCAAAAGTGACTTTTACTAAAAATGAATTGCAAACTAATGGGAGGGGGATAATGGAAATGCAGGTCTCTCTATGACTTATATTAGGTTTTAAAATCCACTCCCATTTACTCATCCAATTATTAATATGGCTACAATCCTGTTTTATACTTGGATTTTCTTATAACTTCAAATTTAGTCTTGATTGTATGCCGAAAAGCATACAAAAATCACTCTCAGGTTGTGTTTCCAATAATATGATAGAAAATGCATTGCACTTAAATATAGAGGCTATATTTATATTTGGACAGGAGATTACCAGGGAATATCAGAGTTATACGCTAGACTGGGAAGCAAAGTCATCCTAGAAAAAGTTAATGGCAAGTCACTTCGGTACTGTTACCTAGGAAACTTAACAAATGCATCTTTGCCTTTTTCTTCAGGCCATATGCTTGACTTAATCATAGCTTACTCAATTATTCGATATTCTAAAACTGAATATTCCACCGAGCCATTAACTACTCCCACTAATTGGGTTTTCATTTACATGCTTGACTAAAATGTGACAACTGCCAATGTGCCAAATCAACTAGCTTTTGAGTAAAACTTACTGTAACTGTGGGACAATGCCAGAAGCTTCTGAAGTAGGGTTCACAGGAGTCATGGGAGCTATGGGGGCTATGGAGGGACACGTCCCAGAAAAATCAGATGATGGCTCAATTGCGTTTTCATCTCTCTGTTGGGACCCCGCACTGTCCTCCGAGAAGATTCCACTGTCTTGTATTCCCAACTGAGGGTCTTGAGAGTCTTCCAGCATGTTGTTATTGTTGTTGCTGCCATGTTTGCCATCTTGTCCAAAATCATCTGGTAGGAAGCTGAGATCTACTGAAGAGAAGTCTTTGCCTTGGTCAGGCTGAGAAGTAAACAATGTGCCCGGAATGACAGAAATAGGCAAATCTGATTCAAAGGGACTCATGGGAGAATACATTTGAGGGCTATTTGATGGAAGATCATCCTTTCAAAGATAGAGGAGCAAAAAACATTTCAGGCACTTTGACTTTATAGATACATAAAGTCCTTTATAGATACACAAAGTCCTACGGAGTACCACTCCCTAAAAACACCATAATTTCCTTATGGGACTATATTGATGGCATGGTATTTAATGACTTGGCTTTGATTGTTGTACAAAAACAAGAGTAAGTGAAAGGTGTTTTTTTTTTTTTTTGAAGTGCAGTAGTAAAACTTGCAAACTACAATCCAAAGCTCAGTGAACCACCTCAGGTTTTGGATATGTGGAGAAATTTTACCAATATGTGCAACAGCAAATTATTTTCATTTTTTAATTATGAGACTAATAAATAGCTTTATGCTTTTACTCAGGATGGAAAAGGCATTGTTTTTAAAATGAACCTGGATGCTCCTAGATCCTGAATTTTAGTAGATACTGTTTTTCTCCCTTGAATAATCTCTCTACAATATTACAATTCTAAACACATTTATTAGGAAGCAAATTCCGTGAATCTCCTAATTTTTACATCTAGGCAACTGGGCTGAGCAAACTAAGTTATTTATTTATTCCATGAACTCAGAAGAGATCAGTGTTATTCTTAGAGTACCCTGCTAGAGAAATTTCTTATTCTTATTAGATATGATTGACAACCTTACGTTCTGATTTTAAAAAAATGAGAATACTGGTAATACATTTTCTAATACTTCTTAAAAGGCATATGATTTTGTGAGTTGCTGCTTATTTCATCAGTTGTAGGGCCTGGTTATGCATCTGATGAAATAAAGATAGAAGTAGCCATTCTCTACATCTGATCCAGTGGTGGGTTGCTCCCGGTTCTGTCCGGTTCTATAGAACTGGTAGTAAAATTGCCAGGAGGCTCCGCCCATCCTGAATGATGTCATGAATGACGATCTGCGCATGCACAGAAGTGCACGCGCGCCCCTATTGTGAACTGGTAGTAAAGGTAAGTAGAACCCACCCCTGATCTGATCAAGTGGACAGCAGCTCACGAAATTGCATGTCTTTTAATAAAAAGTGTTAGAAAAATCACTACCAAACTCCTCCTCATTTCTCACCACTATAGACCAACACCACTGCCCATCTACAGTAATATGGAAACCATGATCTATGGTTTAGCAAATTATATGCTCTAAATCAATTCTGAGCTTTTAAACAATCCTGGCAAAGCAATTTATGGCCTAGTGCAGGGGTCTCCAGCCTTGGTGACTTTAAGACTTGTGGACTTTAACTCCCAGAATTCCAGCTGGCTAAGGAATTCTGGGAGTTGAAGTCCAAAAGTCTTAAAGTTGCCAAGGGTGGAGACCCCTGGCCTAGTGCACTGTGTAAATTTGACAACTGGCTTTAATTAAATAAAGCTTGTTTACTTTTGAGGAAGAGAATTTCCTCAAAAACTATTATTCAAGAAAGGGATCAACTAGGACGTTCCCTTAGTGGTTTGAGGTTACCACTTTTGTTTGGCTATATCTCATGAACTGTCTCAGAAACTATGGTGCCAAGTAGAACAATGGGAAGTGATAATGATTCAGCAAACCCCCAATTTAAATCTTCTGTCTTGATGTTAATTTAATAGAGAATCCATCACCTCTCAGTGCAGAGTTTGCCATTTGGTAGCACTTATCCAGAATTAGCTTATCATTAGAATACATATATACAAGCTGAATCTAGTAGAATAAATAAGATAAACAGGCACATTGTCCTTCTTACAGGCTGCCTGCTAATACAGGTAGTCCTCAGGCTTACAACCACAATTGAGTCCAAAATATCTGTTGTTAAGTGAGTTTTGCTCCATTTTATTGACTTTTCTTGCTACAGTTATTAAGTGAATCACTGCAGTTGATAGGTTAATAACTTGGTTGTTAAATTAATCTGATTTCCCCGTTGACTTTGTCAGAAAGTTGCAAAAGGTGATCCCATGTCCCTGGGGACACAGCAAAAGTCATAAATATGAACTCGTTTCCAAGCATTTGAATTTTGATCACGGGGATGCTGCAAATGTAACTATGAAAAATGGTCATAAAGCCACATTTTTCAGTGCCGTTGTAACTTTGAATGGTCACTAAATGAACCAAGTCGAGGATTACCTGTATAATAGGCTGAGAATGTCACATAGATAAGATACTTGCTAAATTTATTCAAGCAGGATATTTGTACCTTCAGGGAGCAAGAAACAAACAAGGATTACCAATCAAAGCTAATGATTTCTTTTAGGCAAACTGAAATCTTTGTTATTGGTTTTATATACCATTTTTTATTGGTTTTATATACCATATTATCTTGCCATATCTATGCAGTTATGTTGCCATTTATTGGCAAGATAACTGCAAGTATGTATATATGTATATGTGTGTATACACACACACACACACACACACACACACACAGTTAATGTATAACTCTGGAATTTCCTAGCTATAGAAATATATGCAATTCTCTCCAAACAATAACTGACTACATTAGAGAAAGGTTTAAGTTTATACAACACACTTATACATAATTGATTTTTGTGGCTTCACAAAACATACTAAACTAGTAATATACATTTTAAGATTACATTAAAATGTAATCAACCAGTTCCCCATTCACAAGCACAAAAAGATACATCAGAGCCACTTTTATACTAACCTAAACTAACAACCTTCACTTTACCTGGCTTGAACACTCATCTAGGTAGCTTTCCAATGAGAATTCCCCATCCATGGATGGCTTCTAATAGTACTGAGTAAATTAACAAGAAATTTAATCCTCCTCTGTTTCTTGTTCAGTCACGGAGTTAAAACCCTTTTAGAGTAGAGAGAAGTTAAAAATTGCTATTCTAAAAGAAAGTCAACTGCAGCCATTATCTTTCTACCTTAAAGCCTTTGAGTCTGAATTACTCCAAGCAGCTGAATGAAGTATGGACCTCTTTATCTGAGAAGAGAATCAAGGATTCTTTCATTAAAATTGGGGCATTAGAATCACCTGTGTGCTACTTCAGTAAGTCTTGTGGAATCCTTAAGCTAGTAGGGAATATTTTATTGCCCAAGAGTTTTATTTCATGTTGTAAATGTCTAAATTATACAATAGGTAGTAACAAGAGTTTAGTGGCTGTTTCTTTGCTTTATTGATAATTAAGATGATACTTTAGGATAGATAGCACTTTTTGTCTTTTTCCCCCCTTAAAAATTGTAACTTCAGTTTCTGGCAACTTTGATCAATAGTGGTTTGTGGGATACAAGAAAGGAGTTGTTTGTAGGCCTCCATGCAGCCCTAAGAGCTCAAGTTGCTGAGGCCTTGAATGAGCAAAGACATTAATTCTGTAGGATTTCCACAGAAAAAATGGATATATTTGTCCAACAGGTTGACTATAATTAACTGAATCAGGATTTGGGGTATGTATGATACAATGTTACTTCTAGTAACTACGCAACACATTGAGCTAAATTTTAGTTGGCAATTTGTGGGTCAGTACCTGTGAAAACACAAGCCCTGAGCAGTAATCCATGCTCAAAGTGTGATTTGGATCATGTAGAACCTGTCAGGAAAACCTTAAACCAGTGTTTCCAGGAGCACGCCCTTGGGGAGGTACAGACAAGACTCTAGAGAGGTGTGAAGAATCTTTTAGCTACATTGTTATAACACATCTACCTTTCCCAAAGTTTCAATGTATTTTCATTGTTAATTGATGATCATTTGGTGTTTGGATATCTACAGTACTGAACTGAATTTGTACTGGCCATGGCCTTGTATAAGTGGGGCAAAATATCATCACCAAATTGTGTGCGGGGCTGAAAAACGAACAATCCAACATATAGTGACAGAATGCCAAAATAGAGCCTATAATGGAGACTTTGCTGACTTCCTGGCTGTGACAAATGAAGCAAAAAATTATATCTGTAATCTACACGTTTATATTTCACATTTTGTATTTCATATTTTTATCTTTTGTTTTGTTGAATGTGCTATAGGATACATACATACATGCATATTGCAATATCTTGAGGACACTTACCCAAGTCAACAGCCATTTCTCTATCCTTTAAACTCCAATCTGTCTTAAAATCAGAACTGCTCAGAATTGTCGTAAAATGCTATTATTCCCCACTTTTCTCAAAGCTTTTCCAGAAGAGTGTGCCTGAATTATACAACCCATTTCTACAACTGTTTTAAAGATTTAACTCTTAGTGAGTTAAATTTTAGAATTCCCTAAAAATGTACCTGTGTTGTATCATTTTCAGCTTCTTCTAACATAGAAAATAGGATCTATATTTTAAACAGAAGCAAGTCAATTGGAAATGATAGATACTTGAAATAGATGTCCAGGACAACAAGACTTTTCACAGAAAAAGTCAAGGCAAGAAAGAATCTAAATCTACACATCACATTAAGCTATAAAGCAATTCAAGTTTGCATTAATAATTATATAACAGTGACCACTATTTGTCAATCGTATATATAATTTGTCAAACCAACCCTTCTGTGTTACAGAGCTAGATGTGCAATTCTTTCAAATCAGGGCTTATCACAATATATGAATCCAATGCTTGCATGCTATATTATTTCCCATAATCATGGTTTGATACAGGTAAAGATCAGGATAATATAGGATATAGACTTGTAATAAGAATATGGTCTTTTTCTTTTTACATAGCTTTACTTCTCCTATTATGGAAAAAAATGTGAGAAGAAAACTTTTTATTTGTGAAGGTAATTCATTGTGAATACTTCCTAGTTTGTTGAATACAGGTAGTCCTCAACTTACAACGGTGCATTTAGTGACCATTCAAAGTTACAACAGCACTGGAAAAAATGACCTTTTTTCATATTTACAACCATTGTAGCAGCCCTATGGTCACATAATCAAAAATCAGATGTTTGGCTACTGACTCATGACACTTGCAGTGTCCTGGAGTTGTGCGATTCCCTTTTGTGACCTTCTGACAAGCAAATACAATGGGGAAACCAGATTCACTTAACTAGATTACTAATTTAACTGCAATGATTCACTTAAGATATATGGCAAGAAAGGTCGTAAAATGGGACAAAACTTACTTAAGAAATGTCTCGCTTATCAACAGAAATGTTGGGCTCGTAAGCTGAGGCCTACCTATACTTCAGTATTTCCATCTCAAGAAGAAATTAAGGTATTATACACCATCTTTTAAGTCCCCCCCCCAAAAAAAAAACAAGAGGTAGAATCTGGTACATTTAAAGTTGATTAAGAAAACCACAATAAATTCTAGATAATGTTGCTTGAAACAGAATGAAACAAATTTTATTCAGCTTAACCCCACCAAAAAAAAAAAAAAGGATAGAAGAACCAGAGTGAAATAAGAGAAATGATTCTGTAGGCCTAGAACTCTACAGTGAAAGCAGAGATACAACCATATTTCGCAGACATGTTGATTTGGGACACTTTTAATATTTTTTTTAAAATTTGACAGGCCATATCATTTCTACATGAGAATATCATAATGAAATGTGTTAGATGACTTGCTCTTTCATAGGAAAATCAACATAACCAAAGCCATCGATGGTTCTAGTTCCAAGGATAAAAAGGAGGTGGAGATTTCTGAAAATGAGGGATTTTCCTAAATGCTAAATGTTTGCAAGATGCTATAAATATTGCTGGATTGAAGAGAGGGAAAGAATGTTTTTAAGTAAAATAAATTAAAGCAGCTGAAATTAAAATAAAACAACAGAGTAGACAATGAGCATTGATTGGTTAAATAAATGTTTTTAACATGTGAGTTAACTTTAAGCACTCTGGCTCCATTGTAAGTAAAAGATTATATCGTGATTGGCTTTTTATAAGGGATAGCTTCCTCTCTCTTTTTTTCAGGAACAAGGAAGAAGCCAATCCAGAAGTCGGTGAACATTTATTCCCAGAAGCCCCAGCCAACGCCGAGGGATGCTAGTGGCTCTCTTAATGTTTGTGAATTACAATAATTGTGGCTCTCCTAATGTTGTGAATTACATGTTCTAATTTATACGTGGTGTTGATAATCATCAAGAAGGCCCCTACTTGCCATTCCTTACCTTAACAAAAGCAAAAGCACTAAATTTCCAAGAAAATCCTCAAACTATTATGGATATTTTAAATCTATTTTAAGAGGCAACAGGTTTCAAATTAAACACAGCATTACATTTGGTGGAAGAACTCGTATGTGCAGCATCAGATGCCAAGCGAGCTTTAAAAAAGGTATCTACAGTATATACTTTAAATAACAGTAAAGGCTTGAGCACTTATGTTGATATCACTTGTGTATATAAACAAATATCACTGGGGCATCATCATAAGCCAATGTAACTGACAGAAAGGAACATAATCAGCCAAAATTGTGGCCAGTGCCCCAGAATTTAACTTGCAGATTTATCCAACGTATTACACTGAGCTCCGTAACAGTCCAACTTCAGGTAGATGAGGAAAAAAGGCAACGTCACAGTATGAACAAAACTGTTATTTCTCTGTGGAAAAAGCCCTTTTCATCAACGGTGGAGGTGTTTTTCCTACATCAAACATCATTTCCAAAGGAGGGTTATTGAGGCAGCACCAATCAGGGATACGTCCTGTCTGGTTGTAATATTCTTTTGAGACTGAACGACTGCCAAGAATGTCCTGAAGGGCTCCAAAAATGCCTCCTGTAATACAGAATAAGACACAGAGCTTAAAACATGGAGAAGCAAATCAAATGGTGGCAAGAGGGAAAAGTACAACCCAAGTTTTATTTTTGTGTATTTCTATTAGCCCAAGTAAGATCTTACTGTTTTTCCCTAGTCAATCTTGACTGAGAGTTTTTCATCTATATAATGATAATTGATATAATGATCCAATTCCTACAATAGAGATTCTGAGAAGCTGAATACCAAGAGCCTTGGTAGTACAAGGGTTTAAGGCACCCTGTTATTAAGCTGCTTAAGACCAGCTGCCTGCAATTACTGCAGGGTTCGAATCTCGCCAAGGCTCAAGGTTGACTCAGCCTTCCATCCTTTCTAAGGTAGGTGAAATGAGGACCCAGTTTGTGGGGGCAATAAGCTGACTTTGTATAAATATACAAAAGGATGAAGGCTATTGCTGAGCACTTTGTAAGCCGCCCTGAGTCTTCGGAGAAGGGCGGCATATAAATCAAATTAAAAAAATAAAATAAAAAAAAAATACCAATCAGAAATTAAACAGGGCTATAAAAAAATAAATATCAAGACCAAATATCTTGATAATCTCAGGAGCCGGCTCCTTCACCCAGTCATAGAACAGTTCCTGGCCCTAGTTCTACACCTCCTCAAGCCCTTTGGCGAAAGACTGAGGAAAAGATACTAAAATTTATAAAATATATTGTGCCCCTGTACCCAAGCTTTCCAGTCTCTGCTAGGAGTGGCATTGCAAAAGTTGCATACTGTGTGCAGGCTCACATAATTTCCACTCCGGTTCCCAGCTTTTGCAGACTAACCTCCTAACCATGCCACACAGTTTGGCTTGGCTGGTGGCGTGTGCACTCGGAAGGTCTTTGAGGCCAGGATCTCCTTGTACTTTGGCTTCTCCACCAGGTACCGTATTTCGGCCATTAATCTGTGCAGGAATCCTGGTAACATAGCTGTACCCCCAATTACTATCAGGTTTTCGGCCAGTTGTTTCCTAGTATCTATTGGGCACTGATAAAGGAGAAGAAGAAGAGAAAACATTTCAATTAGGCTACTAATTAACAAAATAACAGAATAACAGAATAACAAAGTTGGAAGGGACCTTGGAGGTCTTCTAGTCCAACCCCCTGCTTAATCAGGAAACCCTATACCATTTCAGACCAATGGTTGTCCAATCTCTTCTTAAAAACTTCAAACCTCATTCACAACTTCTGAAAGCAAGTTGTTCCACTGACTAATTATTCTGTCAGGAAAATTAAGCACGATCAAATATATAGCAACCCCCCCCCCCCACGCACACACACACTTGGCTTCCTACTTTAACTGCTTAATTTCCTGTGAGATTGCCTTTATCTACCAAGGCTTCTGACACTTTCTGTATTATATCGGGCTGTGGTGTATAGCTGGATATAGCTACTGTTGTGCGGGTGTGAGTTAGCAAGAGAGACAAAAAGGGGAGAGGAAGCTGACTCTAGGGGTACTGTGATGAGGATTAATGTATTGATCTGGCTGTTAGCCACGGCTGTTGTGGGGCAGAGAGAGAAAACATTCCCATTGGTCCAGCCTTGTACATATAGTCATGTGAAAAAGAAAGTACACCCTCTTTGAGTTCTGTGGGTTTACATATCAAAACATTAGCTGGATACCTGTGCTTCGCTACGAAACTATGTGATGGGGCTTGATAAATCGACACTTACAGCTTGAAAATTAATGAGTAGTTACAATCGTCCTCTCCTCTCCTCTCCCCCTTCTCTCCCTTGGCCTTGCCCCACAGAAGCCTCCCCTATCCTATCCCCTTCTGCCCCTCAGGCTTTCTATCCCCTTCTCTCCCTCAGGCTTGCCCCACAGAATCCTCCCCTATCCTATCCTCTTCTCTCCCTCAGGCTTTCTATCCCCTTCTCTCCCTCAGGCTTGCCCCACAGAATCCTCCCCTATCCTATCCCCGTCTCTCCCTCAGGCTTTCTAACCCCTTCTCTCCCTCAGGCTTGCCCCACAGAATCCTCCCCTATCCTATCCCCTTCTCTCCCTCAGGCTTTCTATCCCCTTCTCTCCCTCAGGCTTGCCCCACAGAATCCTCCCCTATCCTATCCCCTTCTCTCCCTCAGGCTTTCTATCCCCTTCTCTCCCTCAGGCTTGCCCCACAGAATCCTCCCCTATCCTATCCCCTTCTCTCCCTCAGGCTTTCTATCCCCTTCTCTCCCTCAGGCTTGCCCCACAGAACAGCTATGCTATTTTCAAGTTGGGAGGGGGAATAGAATGTCTAACTAATTACCATAAGAGCGTGTTATAATAATATAGGAAATACTAATGCTCTGATGGTTATTTCGAAAAATCCTTTCTTAATGAGCACCTAGAAGCCAAGAGGAACATATGTGGCAAATTTCAAGTTTGTAGGCTTTACGGTTCTGGAGATTTTATGATTACGGCGTGAGTGGTTTTCGCTTTTATATATATAAAATATCAGGAGATAGTAAAAATAATCTGGTCCTTAACATCTTAAAAGTAAGTAAATACAACCTCAGATGAACAACAACATATGACATATTACACCATGTCACCATGTATTTTACAAAAAGAAATCCACAATGGAAGAGCCACACATGAAAAAACTAAGTACACTTGATGACTCAATAGCATAAAGAAGTAAAGAGCCATAAAAGCTAGGCTGTTGGTCTGAACTCTGAGCTTGGCAATTTGACTGCAAACATTTCATCACCATTTGAGGAGACATCGTCAGTATCTCTGTATGTACTGACAATGTCTCCTCGAATGGTGACGAAACGTTTGCAACCGAATTGCCAAGCTCGGAGCTCAGGCCACAGCCCAACTACCAATCCGAGCTACTTATATTCAAATACATTTCAGGCATAAAAGCTTCCACAGCCTTGGTTTCTCTGTGTCATCATCACTCTTGTGGTCATGTCAGGGTGTCTGGGTAAAAAACAAACGAACCGCTATTAACAGAGCTTGCACACACATACTGTCTCACACACAGACAATCTTATCCAAATTGTGCTACCTCCATAAGAGAGTCCAATATTAAAGTAGCCACAGATTTCTCTTCATTGTCCTGCACAAAGAGTACTTCGACAACAGAATCTCTGTGAGAAAAAAAAGGAAGCCTTGAGTCATTTATTTATTATACTTATTTATTAAATGTGTTCATCACCTATCTCCCCGTGAGGCGACTCTAGGCGACTTTCAATGTTAATATGCAGAGAGTGAAGCTTGAATCTGTTTAGGAATCCAGAGGATATTACCTGTTCTGTCCTAGCTACCCAACTGATTTGAAAAGGATTATACTGACTAGAGAAAAGTACACAATCCTGTGTCAGGCTGTATGCAGCCCACCATGTGTTCAGATACAGCCTACATCAAGTCCCCCTCTTCCCATTCCGCTACCAAATTTGGTGGCCCAAATCTACCTGACCCATCTTTTCTCACTTCCCTACCCCCCCGACTCAGTGCTGCCCCTTGTACCCCTGTTGCCTTATTTGTGAATCTTCCTTCCCGCTCAAGGCCCTTGATCTCTCTACTTGCTTTCCATCCCAAACAGCAACACTCTCTGGGTAATAACATTCACTTAATTTGTATACTATCACTACTTTTTAAACTTTTTGATGTGGTCCCACTTGTTTGCAGTGTTGGTTCCTAAATCCCAATCAAAGGTTGGTAAGGCTTGATGAAATATATCTTGACAGTAGTGTAGGTTTGGAGCAGTGATGGGTTGCTCCCGGTTCGGTCTGGTTCTTGGGAACCGGTAGTAAAAGCGGCGAGAGGCTCCGCCCGGATGTCATCATGGATGATCTGCGCATGCGCAGAAGCGCACTTGAGCGAAGCAAACCACATGCACACTCCTGTTGCGAACCGGTAGTAAAGGTAAGTGGAACCCACCCCCTGGTTTAGAGCCAGACATTTCCCCTTGTGCAACACTTTTAACGCTTTCTGAATAAGAGAAGCTTGGACATCTATACATTCTGCTCTTGCCTAGCAAACAACATCCTGTTGAGAGGGACTTAAAAAATGTAATTGTCATTGCAAAAGTAATACAAGAAAGTGACCGTATTGCTAACCTGATTGATCCATTGATATGCAAAATCTTCTTTCCATCCAGTGGATAGTCTACATCTGGCGGTGGAGTCGGACGCTACAAAGGATAGAGGCACACTCGGAAAGTGAAACATTACATTTAAGTAATTACATTTGCTCTACTGAATTGAAACTTCTGTTTATTTCCAACATACCTCAGCGCTATCATTCATATCAAACTTTGCTGCCTGAATTTTCAGTCCCCGCTGGAGGTCACTCACAAAACAAGTGCGAACTTCAGAGAGATATAAAAATAGCCTTTAGATTGTCCTCCTTTGATATTTGTAAACCTCTTGTGAGATTTCTCCAAAAGAAATACTTTTGTACTGATATGATCTATCTTTTTGAATTATTCTCCTTTGCAAAGAGCCTCCTAGTGAGATGCATATCATGCTAGCAAGATTTGGAACAAAACTTTGGGGAAATGGATATAGTTGGCAGATTGTTCATTATGCACTGTGAACGAGAATGTAACATGAAGCAGCTGGTTTGTAAGATGGTAAGGAAAATTACACCTCAAAATGTCTGAGGCTGCAACATTAGCTGTTGCTGTTCAGATATATTTATGGAAGAAGCAGATTTAAAGTTATCCCACTATTTTATGAAAGTCTACTTCCATGCATTTAAAGATTTCTGGACAAAAACTAAACTAAAGTTTGGACAAAGAAACGTATTTTACCTTTTATGTCTTCTACAATGTCTTCTGGAACAGAACCTAAAATAGCAGAAATGCAATACATCTGGAATTAACACCTACCGAGGATACAAAATTCAAATGCAGACCATTCTGACAATTTAAGTGCAAGTTACCTAGGAAATTCTGCTTTAACGCAAATTAAACACACACATTGATAAGTCTAATAGTTCAATGATAAGGTTAAGAATTGCAACCAAGATATTTAAGGGTTTAGAGTGGAATACACTGAGATCAAGCATAACAATACTTTCCTGAATTAACACATTATTAGAAATAAGGGGATTCAGCATTGAAATTACTGCTTCTTAGGACAAGATTTGTCTGTCCGTCCATCCATCCATCCATCCATCCCCTATCCTCCCCCAGAACCACTAAGGTGAAAAGCAGTCTCCCTCTCCCAGCAGAGATCTTACCCATCACTAAGGCAAGGCTTTGTCCTTTGATGGCTCCTGTATCTACTGTACTTTGCTCCAGCAACTGGTACTCTAGTTCTCTAGAGAGTATTAAGGAGAACAGAAGATATTTAGGAAATATCTGGCATTGATTTCTGGCATTCATCCATCTCACATGATGCATTTGTACAATGGATGATTTTCAGCCTTCTGGCTTCATCAACTATGTAATGGTTAACATTTTGGAGAAGAGCCAATTGGGATGCAACATTTTCAGCCCTCTTAACACTGGTAGTAGTAGTGAAAGTGCTACACCTGTCCATTTATACTGAAGAATAATAAAGAATTATGGTAACCAGTAGTCATTAATGGCATCCTCCTTGTATTAGCTTGATCATCTTCTACATGCTGTCTATATTTATTACATCTTCTAAAAGTTAATCCTACAGCTAATCCCAACTATCTTCTGTATGAAAAAGCATAAAGCCCAAATTCTAGTATTATGCAGGAGAGATTTTCCTTATATAATGTCTAACTTGTATTTATATAAAAAAAGATAGGCTACCAAGTATCCACCCAACATCATGGACTACAATTATCATAATTCTCTTCCCATGTAATCCATGTAACCAGAGTGGATTAGAGCCGAGATCCAAAAGGTTTGGGAGCAGAATGTTGTCTGCTTCTCTTCCAAACACTTGTAGGATTGAAAAAAACCCAGTCCATCCTGGTTCCCACCTAGCAAAATCAATATTACTCAAAACCAGTGTTTCTCAACTTCAGCAGCTTTAAGATAGGTACTTAATTCTGAAGTCTCAGAATTTTGGGAATTGAAGTCCGCACATCTTAAATTTGTTGAGGTTGAGAAACACTGCCAAAGTAGTTGATCTTTCCTTAATAAATGCCTTGATATTTGCTATCAGCTTACTTGTGAATGGCTTTTCCTCCCAAAGGAAGAGCACCCCAGCAACTGAGTACAGGAATTCCTTCATAAATCTTCGAACAGTTAAGGATATTTTATTTCACAGTATTTCTTATTTAAAAGATGAGATACAAGCACCACACACAAATGTACGATTGCAGATGACAATATTACCAGAAGAGAAAATTCATTTTTGTTTCGGTGTTTTTACAATTAATTTATGTGGCCATCTTTTAATAGCAACCTTGGGCAGCTGAGATAGGAATTAAAGAGTCATGATACACTACAATTTTGGAACAATGGTTAAGTTTTTGACCTGAATATGCTTTCTTAAAAAAATTTTTTTTACTAGTTTTAATTTCATAATTTTAAATGAAGATACGCCTGCTTTTTCTGCAACAAGAATTACTTAAGTGAAGAAATTTTGCATGCAAGTATTTTATTTATAAATAAGTAGCATTAGCTTCAAATACATCAAATCTCCAAAGCCCTCGTAATTGTCACTGAATTGAAATAAAGCTGATTTTTAATCTCAGGCTTCATGAATGAAATCTGAGGCATGACTTGAAGATATATAAAGCAACCAATTTGTGGAAGCTAAAAAAAAAAAAGGCTGGATCTTTTCATTGCTTGGACAGGAGATGATGGAAGAATGATGGGATCTCTGAATGTGGCAATAAAAGCTTGTTTGGCTTTCTCTGCTCTCAACATCTCAAAACAGGCAGCTCGTGGAACACTCTTCAGGACAAGTGGAGTAACCCTACACAGTGGTGGGATTCAAATAATTGAACAACTGGTTCTCTGCCCTAATGATTTGCTGGGTGGGTGTGGCCATGGTGGACATGGCCAGGGTGCGTGACAGGTGCCTCCTGCACCCACCTCGAACCAAAAACGGGCTGCGGGAGGGACGCCACCCCCCGTGCCCCGTTTTGGACCTAGGCGGCCTCCCTGCACTTACTGGAAGCCAAAATGAGGTGCATGGGGACTCCTGGAAGGGGCGGGGCCAGCCAGCAATTTAACTACCGGTTCTCCTGAACCGGCTGAATCCCACCACTGAGCCTACATCTTTTTCAGTACCAACTGAAGAGTCTTTGTTTTTCTAACATTCAATTTCCGCCCCCCCCCCCGTTGTTAAGCAAGACAGTTCCCAACTGAATTTTACCTCATTTTACTACCTTTCTTGCCACAGCTGTTAAGTGAACCACTGCAGTTGTTCAGTTAGTAACACAGTTGTGAAGTGAATCTGGCTTCCCCATTGACTTTGCTTGTCAAAAGGTCGCAAAAGTTCATCACGTGACCCTGGAACATAGCATCTGTCATAAATATGAGTCAGTTGCCAAGCATCCGAGTTTTGATCACGTGACCACAGGGATGCTGCAATGGTTGTGTGTGTGATAAACGGTCATAGGCCACTTTTTTCAGTGCTGTGGTAACTTTGAACGGTTACTAAACAAACTGTTGTAAGTCGAGGACTACCTGTATTTTGTTGCCTTTTCTGTTATTTTATTACCATTTGACTTACACCCGTTCATTTGATGAGTTTAAAGTTACAGGGGTGCTGAAAAAAAGACTTACAACCAATTCTCAGTCTTATGACTGTTGCAGCATTACGTGATCAAACTTTGGGTTTGTATTTCTGATGTATGTATTTCTGATGGTTGCTGTATCCGGGGGTCTGGCGACCTTCCAAGGCAGCTTCTGACAAACAAAGCCAATGAGGGAAGCCAGATTTGCTTGATGACTAAATGATTGACTTAACTGTAATGTTGGTTTAACAATCAAGACAAAAAATGTTGTAAAATGGGACACTACTCACTTAACAACTGCCTTGCTTAGCAATGGAAATGTGCGTGTAGGGGGGTCAATTATGGTTGTAAATTGAGGACTATCTCTACATTTTATTTTCCTTTTATACTGCAGAATGCCCTGGGAATATTTTCAGTTTAAAGCAGGGGTGTCAAACCCGATCGCATTGCGGGCCATATTGTGACATATCACAATGTTGTTTGGCTTTGGGGAACCAGGGTGGGTGTGGCCTGCACGGGCCATACCTGGCCCGTGAGCCTCCAGTTTCACAGTCCTGGTTTAAAATGTAAATTGGCTTAAATAAAATAGGATATTTGACAAGGAAAGTAGGATATCTGACATGGAAAATCTTTTGCCCAGAAGTCAACTTAGTTAGTTCTGGGGAGTCCATTTTGTCGTGCTTAGGGTACTTGCTTCCTGACTGATAGGATTAAAAGAGATTTTAAAAAGATACAGGTAACACCAGGCTTTCTGTATAACCACAATCCAAAACCATTGCAGAATTAATTCCAAGTGTTAGAAGAGACATCAGATGACTTGGTGCAAACAACACTGAAGGAACCTAGAAGGAATACAAAAGTACAATTTTTAATATTCTGCAGGATGTCTGTGATCATTTGGACACACTGCCATTATCATCTGTATGCAGGAAATCCCACATTCAATATATCCTGAACTCCTGTCTCTGTTCCTTGAACTTGGACCAGCTTTTGGACCATCTTCAAGGGTCCAACTTGGACCCCCCACCATGCTGAGACCTTTGTGCTGTGTTCCAACAATGTTTCTGCCTGTTACTTTGGATTTTGATTACTTGAAACTCCTTCCAGGCCAAGCTTCCAAGGGATTTGGGACAACTCAAAACTGCATGTGACTATATACACGCCTAGCCTGCTCTTGCTGTAACTGCATAAACCAGATATAAGCTTTTTGCAGCTTAACTCTCTCTCTCCCTCTCCCTCCCTCTCCCTCCCTCTCTCTCTCTCTCTCTCTCTGTGTGTGTGTGTGTGTGTGTGTGTGTCTGTGTGTGTGTGTGTGTCACCTGGGACAGGACAAAGTCTAAATTAAAGCATCCCTGACACAAGGCTATATATTTTGTAACTGAATGTTTCCACTAAAGGAAAGTATGCCATAGATCGGGGATCCCCAACCTGTGGGCCATGCCTATTGGCCATGGGCCACATGATTAGCTTGTGGTCCCACTTGTACGAGCGCTCACAGCCTCACTTGCGCAAGCAAAGGGGGTTCACGTGCGCACATGCGCCTGCCCCTCCCACAAAACCATCCCCTTTCTCCCCTCCACCCACTCCGAGCCGCCAATCCAGAAAGATTGGGGAATTCTACCATATATAGTCCTCAACTTACAACAGCAATTGAAACCAGAAGTTCAATCATTAAGCAATGTGGTTCTAAAGAGTGACTGCATTGATTAGCAACAGCCAGCCCTGCAATCCTATTCCCACTAAGTAAATCCCATGGTTGTTGGATGAGACAACTTCCTATTGGCTTCCCACAACCAAGTCAATCTCTGAGGACGCCAGCAGACGTGGCAAGATTTGGGGAGATTGCAAGTCCCAGATGGCTTGCAAGCAGGCCATCAGGCAAGTAAGTGGTGCCTGATGGGTAGGGAAGGATCTGAGGTGATGCACGAAGCGATACGGAAAGACTAGGAGAGGATGCGCAGAAGTATGCAAGGGTGGCACAGCGAGGCTCAGGACAGTGCTTGACAGAGGCATGGTAAATGCCAGGGAGAATGCACAGGGAAGTGCAAGGGAAGTACAGTGCAGCATAGGGAGGGTGTGCGGCAAGGGTGTTGCAGCAAGGCTTGGGGAAAGTGCATGAGGGAGGCACAGTGAGAACTGGGGCAACGTTGCGCAAGAATAGAATTCTTTATTGGCCAAGTGTGATTGGACACACAAGGAATTTGTCTTGGTGCATACGCTCTCGGAGTACATAAAAGAAAAGATTAAAGGAAGACATGGCAAGGATTGGGGAGGGTGCACATGTGGTTAGCATAAGCCCAGAGGGCTGAGAGATGGTGCATGGGTGGAAAAGACTTATTCCAGCAACTTGTGACCTTCCCTGCCAAATTCCCCACTGAGTATCCTGGGGAGCAGGCAGGGAAACAGCAAATGTGATGACTGGGCTCTGTAATGTGTCATTAGTGCAAGCCAGTTGCCAAGTACCTAGACTGGGGTCATGTGACTGAGGGGAGGGCATTCTGGGATGTCTTGAACTCCAAGGACCAGTCGTAACCATCTTTTGATCATATGTTGAGGACTACCTTCAACAGATACAGATCCAGAATTTAGGACCCCTTAGTGACTGGGAAATTATTAAAAATTGGGTCATGGTTGCTTTAATTAAGGAGCCTGGATAGCTCTGCAGACAAGGCACTCAGCCTTCCATCCTTTCTAAGGTAGGTAAATTGAGGACCCAGTTTGTGGGGACAATAAGCTGACTTTGTATAAAATATACAAAAGTATGAAGGCTATTGCTTAACGCACTGTAAGCCGCCCTGAGTCTCCGGAGAAGGGTGGCATATAAATCAAATTAAAAAAAAAAAAATCACAGGTGAGTAAAGAAAATCTGACAACTGTTAAAATTGTCAGCTATAGCAAGCAAGTTGGAATGTGTTACTGTACCTCAAAATACTTGAATAGAACTTTTGTGAGCGTCTCTCTGAAATGAGAAGGGCACAATACAGATTCCACGATCACAACCCGACGGTCTCGGGGGTTTACCAGCAGATGCCTGAAAAATGAATGAATGTGATCAGAAAACCGAATAAAATTATTTGCCTTTGTGTACAAATTTATTACTTGCGCAGTTTTCAAGCAGATTACAATCCTAGGTAGAATTGCTTAGTTTAGGATGGGTTATTGTCTATAGGTTTTTATTAATGATTATTGTAAATTGCCTCAATGCCTTGTGATATGAGCCGTCTATAAATCCATGAATGAATAAAATACATTACAATGGAATAAATTTACCTAAGTACAATGAGGCTTAACTTTTGAATAGATATGCAAACAGATGAGAACCAAAACGATGAGCAATACCAGGTATTGGAATATTGACTGATAGGTCAGAAATTCAACTGGAAGGAGATATACTGCCTTCCCATTTTGATTGGCTTTAGACAAATATTCTATAATGGGAAGATTAACACATGCCTGAGCTTCAGAGAAGCAAGTATATTGAGGTTGATGTTTAATTTCAGATATATTTGCCTATATTCATTTTTTTTAGTGTTGAAGAGAAATCCAGATTTGAAGGGGAAAAAATGGTTCAGAGTAAGCATAGGTCAACAGCTCCTTAAGAAAGTTTTACCTTAGCTAGAAAGCAGTTACAAAATCCTAGAAAGATCTGTGCTTGATGCTTACGTAAATGTATGAATTTATATGGTGAAATGACATTCACATTTTTACTCATATTTAAAACCACATCTTGTCTCTTTTTATTTTTATGAACATTTTAAAAGAGAAAGGCATTCTGTCTTTTTTAAGCCAGATTGATCAACAGAGAAATGATAATTTTTAAAAAGGCTTGTAAAAACAAGCTTATGACTTGGGCCTATAAACCATAAAAGTGAAGTGAGCAATTGGGGTCACTAATCAGGCTTAGCCAATTTGTTAAGTAAATTACAAGAGCTGGACTCATAATCAAGTTAGCTTATATGCAAATAAAATGTATGATAGCTTGACCCTAGCAGTGATGTTGGGTTTCAGATTGTCGCATCAGAGTATTGCAAACCAAGATGATTATAATAAATATTTATATTGGTTGATGTTTAAGAAGGTGAGCAAGCATAGGCTTATTAGATATCAAAAGTCTGATACAATTCTAAGAACACACACTACAGATTTTGGATAGTGGCTATATAGTAGTATCAAATCCTAGGATAGGAAATGGAAGCTTTGTAATACATAACACAGCCATAATCATATTTTACTTAATCCAATATCTAAGCAATCTCTTTGCAAAACTTGGGGCTACCCACCCCAACAACCCATCACATAAATATTTAGTGCAGTATCTCCTACCTGAAATAAAGCATGTGAATGAATTCCTTCAGGTATGAATACAATTCTTCTGTATTGATGTTATATTGAACAATTCTGATAGGCTGTGAGTTTAGAAAAAAACATAGTTTTAAATATTTTAAAATTTATTTAGCATTTGTTGATTATTATATGCACAGACAATCCATTTAAGTAATGATAGATTTATGAATTTTATGAATAAGTCTCTGTTGGGGAATGTCCAGCCCGGGGGGGGGGAGAGTAACTGCAAGAGATCCAGAACTGACCCTCCCAAAACTCCCTGGAACCTTATCTATCTGTTCCTGAGGCAAGCAGTCTGGGGAGATTCCTGTATTACAGGCAGAATACACTAAAGCAGTTAGCTTAAACTCAATACATGTAGATCTGGTTGTTTGCGCTTAACAATATCACATATTAATAATCCAATGCTACCATACAACCAACAAAGGTTCTTTATCTCAGCCTGGCACTTTGTTGTACAGTTGTAATATTACTTCTATGCGTATCAAATTTTAGATGGGAGGCTGTGTAATATTATGATTGTCAGTCCGCAACCAAGAAAGTTGCTTGTAAGGTTTACATATGGAGCCATGTTTTGCCATGTTCTGCCTGGACTGCAGCTTCCTGACCTGAATATAATTTTCAATAAGGACATTGAGATATTCTGAGTTTCGACTTCCGGTGGCTCCGTGATCACCGAAGGATGCTCCTTTAGGAGCTCCAGCCCCGTGATTCCATTTGCCGCTAGAACAGCGAAAATCAGCTGTCTAGCGGCTTGAAACTCTCCCCCCGGGGAAAAGGGGGAGAGAAGAGCAGAGGGGTTTGGGTAGAGCTCCCCTAGACCCCCAGGTTTTTCTTTTTAAGCCTGGGGTTTGCAGGGTGAGAGTTCCCTGAAAGCTCTTCAGTGCTCTGGATCCGGGACGAGTCTGCTTTATGTAGAACGTGGCATCACGACCACACCAGCATTAGCAACTCAATTTTAAGGGAAGAAATTTTGGACTTAAAAGCTGGCAGAGCAAATACAGGAGAAACGAAAATTGCAAGTACTAAACTTTAACTCCAAAATCTATCACTTCCCTCTGAATCTCTGTGGTAGAAAGGGAAAGTAAGATGGCGTGCGTTTCTAATGGGGCGTGGAAAAGTGAAACTTAGATACAAAGTATTATGTGGTGTTGAAAGCCCCTGTTTAAAAGAAGAGGATTTTATTTTAAAAGGAGAAGGATTTAAAAATTATATCTAAGGGGAAAAAAAATGGCTGGATTTTTTAAAAATGATGAAGGCTCACAAATGCTGACTGTGGATCTTTTGGAAGAAGTTTTGGAATCATTTGCCTCTGTGTTCGTGGAAAGAATTGAAGGGTTTCTTAAGAAGGATTTTACTCAAATCCCAAACAAGGATATAAGTGAAGAGGAGGCGGAAGAAAAAACCCAATTTATTGTGCCTTTGGAAAATGAAATAGAGGCTTTTCAAATTGAGAGAAAGGAGCAGAGAGGCTTGAAGGAGTGTAACCAGGAAAGATTGAGAGATATTCCTCCAGAGGTTCTGATATAGGCAAATGGAGAATTGTCAGGAGGTGTTGGGATTTTTTATACAAAAAGGAAGATTTGAAGTGGAACTTTACAACTTTGTTGCAGGGATGGATTTTCAATTGCAGTTAAAGAGGTGTTCTTACTGAGAGGAAGAGAACAGGATTGTGGTGGAGGAGTAAGACTGGAGAAGAAAGAAAGAAAGAAGAAAGTTTGTAAAAAAGCCAAAAAAAATGGAGGAGAGAAAAATTCTCGAAAATAAAAGCAGGGGGAGGAGCAATGCTGAAGAAGAAAGTATTATTGAAGAAGAAGGACTGGAAAAAATATAGAAAGAAAGGAAGATTAATTTCTTTTGGGGAGAATCTTAGTAATAAATCTGGAAAGTTTATTGAAATTAGTATTTTTTAAGACAATGATATAAAGGAAGTGTTTTATTATATTTAGCTTTGGATATAATTTAAGGGATAGCCTTCTGAGGGCTATATTTTGAAGAATGTTTTATTGAAGTAAAAATGTTTAATTAAAAATGGATAGCTTTTTAAAAGTTATTGAGGTATCCAAATGCTTAATTTAAAATTTAATGGATAGCTTCCTGAAAGTTTTGAAACTTATATATTGAAGAATGAATTTAAGATTTAGAAATAACTTAACCCAATGGATTAACAGTATCATTAAGGTTGTATTCTGAAGAATGTTTTATTACAATCAGAAATTAGCAAGTGGTTTATGAATGACCAAAGAGGATAAATGTTTAATTTAGAATTTTACTAGGGAGTAATGCTGAAAAAGAAGGTATGGAAAGGATTTTAGTAATAAATGTGAAATGTGATAAGAGAATTTATAAAAGGAAGGTTGATGAATAACTTTTAAAAGGAGAGTTAAAAGAATGTGAGGGAGTTTTGAATCTTTTAGTAAATTAGCATATTTTAGCTTAGGTTTGTTAAATGTTATACCCTGTTTTTACTCTGGGAAGTCAGGGGTGTGTGGGGAGGGGGGGTTGAAGGTTGTGGGGGGTTGAAAATTTTTTAATAAAATAAAAAGATAGATAAGTGTATTAATAGAGAAGTAAGAAATGTGGGGGAAATGTTATAATAAATGAAATGATATTAAGATATGATAAATATTGGAGGAGTAAGAAGACACAAAAGATGTATTTAGATGACACATTGAATGATTGATTATGTATTGTTTGCTTGTTTGTTTATAAAAGAAAAACTTTTTTTTATAAAAAAAAAAAAGAGATATTTTGAGTTTCCTATTTTCCTAACCATCTTCCATAGCTTCATGTGGTCAAAACAATAAAATGAAACACATATTGACATTTCAATTTGTTTTTTCCAATGTGAAAATTTTTTTTAATGTTTAAAAAAGTTCCACTTGCAATAAAATGTAACCTTAATGAAAACCTTTGAATGTAAATGAAAACTTGCTTTCTTAAGACTTTTTAATTTTAAAGCAATCATAAACAGAGTACTATAAATAGTGGTAAAGAGGACAAGAGTGACTCTTCTGACCTAGGAGGAAAGACCAAGTTACCAAAGAGACCTAATACTTCAAGGAAAAGACTCCTAGCAAACTATTAGCACATTAACTCCTCCCGTAACAGAGATCAAGTGATCGCATTTTTTGTAATGTCATTAAAAGTACAGAGACCCTCTTAACATACTTTTGCTGCACAATAACTATATTTATTTTGAACTTTATTCCTCATAAATCAACATTTAAGTATTTTGTAACCTATATACTCCTGAAGCCTTTACTGTCATTTCTTGGCTCTCAAAGCTTAGGCTTCAGTGATTTACCGTATCAATAAATATTACACTTACACAATTGTTTGGATTCTTTCCAATTCTTTTGATAAGTTCACTTGTTGCTGTTTCTACCCCATCATTCACTTAGGGTATATCATGTCTCTTATTCCTTAGTCATTTCCAAAGCCATTCTGAAAATCTGGGAAATCCCTTTCCATATTGGGCTCTAATCTGCATTGGATGATCCTAAACATTATTTTGCTAGCGTGGGAAATTAAGTATACTGTTTGTATACTTGTATAATCTGCATACTGTATTGGTAGGTAGACAGAACTTTTCTAATCTGTTAGCCACATTCTCAGATTTGCTAGCATAGTTAAGAGCATATTGGCAATTTCCACCATTTGTTCTGATACTCATATAATTATATTTTCTTAAAAGATTACCTTTGAAACACCAGGTTTCTTTATTTCACTAGGTATGACACATCTGGGTCCTGTTTCTCCTGCAAAGCCACATCTAGAAAAATTAAAAATATTAGAATACATACATATTCAAAACAACAAAATGGCCTGCACCGATTTGGTAATCCTACTAAGAACCAATTTAAATACTTCATGCCAGAAGCAAACTAAAACTAATTTTTTCTGAATCCGAAGTAATATTAAAAACAACCTAAGAACTTTTATATATCCAAGAGTATTGGAACATTTCCCCCTTTTTATTTTGCAGTATAGCACATATTCTACAACTACACTTAAGGGAAGAACATGATAACATTTAAAATATCATTATAGGCATGGTTTAGAAAAAAATATCTTGGCTAGAAATTTAAAAATTTATGGCTTTAAAAATAGAAAAAACTAGTTAAAGAATTGATGGCGTTAATTCAACACAGTTTAACACAATAAATTAACGTACTCTAATAGATTAATAGACTCTGTATGGCTCACGTTATTCTCAATCATGGTCCTGATTCATGGTTCTTCTAAGGCTAAACCTAAGAACCTATCTTTTGCAGCCATTGCAACAATGGCTAGCTGGAATTTTAAAAGAACAATTAGCTATAATTTCAAGTTCTGAACAAGTGATAATCAGAAACACTGATTAGTATGGTGAACTGCACTATAAAGCTAGGGCTTAGTATTCTGTTAACATGGTAAGCGGCTGGGTTTACATTTCATACTACCTGGGGTGTCAAACTGGTGGCCTGCGGGCCGGATGCATCATGTGCAGGCCACGCCTACCTCAGTTCCGTGAAGGGGAAAAATACCATGCTACGTGATGGCAACGTAACACTGCGAGTTTGACACCCGTGTACAAAACCGAACACTCACATTAGTTAATGCGATGTATAACTTCAGTCATTTTAAGCCATGATATAGCTTCAAATTGTATGAATCTGCAGTACTACATTTTCCCACAAACCATAGCTTATGCAATTCAATCACAGTATGTCTGCTTTACATGACACATGACAAACAGAATTTTAAACCCAGATTCTTTACTCACAACTTACTCAGATAACAGGAACTCAGTTCTCTTTTCTCTCTCCCTTCTCTTTTATAATACTATGCATTTTACAGTGTACCAATACATAAGTGCATTGATGATGTTACCTAGATTAGTAATAAAACATCTAGAAGAAAACAACCAAGTTCAGAAAGCACCACACTACATCATGCACCACATTGCATAAGCAATGTGTCTCAATCTGGAATATTTCTGAGCAGAATCAGGCAAGATGGTCAATCAATCCCTGGTCAATTAATAAGTACAAGTTTCAACACTAGAACTCTGTGGCTGGGTTTGCCCCTAGACTAAATATGGTGGTTAGCTAGGGTAATGTAACTTAAAGCACCCAACTATTATGATTGATAGCTGTGGTTTTGGAAATTCAGCAAATAAATTAATTCAATAAATTGTGGTTCAATTAACTGTAAACACATTGTACAAAGGCAACCCCAGCTAGTCTTAAGTCATGAACTCTCAAGCTAAGTTCTTGCACTGCAGCATAAGGGTTCATCAGATTTTGGGCTAACATATGCAAAACAGCTATTATGGATAGAAAGGAGTAGTTTATGGTCAACGATTCTGGAAATGCAATCTGCACTTATTTATTCTATGAAGCAGGATTAAGGACCCAGATCAGTAATGAGTAAATCCAGATCAGTAATGAGTAAACCTATCCTTTCATTCAACCACTTGGGAAAAAAATGAGGCGATGGTGGCGGCGGAATACAATTGCAACGCGCAATGGGAGCAAAAAGAATGCATAGCAATGCGATATAAAACCAATTGATAGATAAAAAACGACGGCGAGAGAGAACACAGGTGCACAGTCACAAAAAGCTGGGCTAAGGTGATTTGGCAGAAAGAAAGAAAAAAAAAGGAAGGGAACTATCTTACTTGGTGAAGGCCGCGCCCAGATCGATCACCACGGCGGTTTTTTCCCCGCCGCTGCCGAGGCCCTCGTAAAGCGGCATTGCAGCGACTCCCTCGCTGAGAGGGAAAAGGATGAGCGAACAAAAGAACCAAAAAAAAAACAAAAGGTGGGATAGGAAAAACAAGGAGGATGAGGGCTTTCTTTCCCGGCCGGCGCGTGACGCTGAATGGCCGAGAGAGGCAGGCGGGGTCCTTCCATTGTAGTCGGCGCGCAAATAAGTTGTCTGTTTTTGCGCCTGGTCTCAGAAATTATTTGGCGATTGTGTGGCTTGTTCATAGGGCTTTTTTTCTTCTTTTCTTTTCTTTTTTCTTTCCCGCTTTCATTGCTACTCGCTCTCTCCCGGATCCCAGATTCTCTCCTGCCTCCCTTTCCTAGGGCATAAAATGGTTAGAGATGGGGAACAAGCAATTGATACCCCAGGGGCAGTGGTGAAATCCAAATTTTTTTTACTACCGGTTCTGTGGGCGTGGCTTGGTGGGCATGGCTTGGTGGGCGTGGCAGGGGAAGGATACTGCAAAATCATCATTTCCACCACATCCAGGGGAAGGATACTGCAAAATTCCCATTCCCTTCCCACTCCTGGGGGAAGGATATTGCAAAATTTCCATTCCCACTGTACTCTGGGGCCAGTCAGAGGTGGTATTTGCCGGTTCTCTGAACTACTCAAAATTTCCGCTACCTGTTCTCCAGAACCTGTCAGAACCTGCTGGATTTCACCCCTGCCCAGGGGTATCACCTTTCTGCTTACACTTGGTGATTCTCAAACCTTAAGATTTTATTGGTGTTATAAAACAGTATTTTTTTTCATTATTGAAATTATTCTGTAGCTCGCACTGAAACTCTCTTTTGGAGATGAAAAGGAAATGCCAAGTGCATGGTGAGACCGGTCTGGGAAGAGATAGGAATGGGACATGATGTAGCAGCCTTGCTGAAAATAACAGGCGTGAGCTTCACAGACAAAACGCTTTTCCTACATATGAGCAAGGCCAGTGAATAGGTTAATTTGAAAAATAGAAGCTGTATTTAATCAGATTTGTTTATAGAGAACAAACAAGTGAGTAGTACATCAACTATTATTGCCTTCCCAGTGGGTGATAGAAAGGGAGAAAGAAAATAAAGGTGAGGAATTATGGCTTATCAAATTAGGAACAGCAAGAATTCTTCAGAAGACTGCAGTACTTTTTCTTAGCTTAGGGAAAAAAACAAGGAGGCATATCATAGATAATAGATAAAATTATGGATGGCAGAGAGGAAAGATATAGTGTCTTTATTAAATGTATATGTTGTCAGATTTCTAGTGACTCTGGTTGGTTTACAATGTTAAAAACATTTGAGATTAAACAAAATGCAAAACAACAACAAACAAACCAAAGCCAACACAAAAGACAATGCAAACAAAACAAAACTTGGAGAGGAGCAAAAAGGAAGAAAGGGGGACATTGTCATCATTGCCAAAGGCTTGAGCAAAGAGTCAGGCTCTTTAGGGTGCTTCAAAATACCAATAGGTAGGAGCTGTTCAGATTTTAGTCTTAATTCTAGAGGGCAAGTGCTACTATGGAGAAGATGTATGTTTGGTCCAGACAGATAGACTTGTTTAATCTATGAAATTGACAGGCATGAGCAACCAGACCCACACATGCAGAGTTCAAGCTAGTTTTTATGTTCTGCCAATAATACAGGAATCTCCCAAAATTGGCAGCCTTCCCTTGGAAACAGATAAGGCTTCAGGGAACTCACCAGGGGTCATTTCTAACCCTTTTGCATTTGCACAGTGATTCCAGGCTAACTGCTTGAGCCCTCCTCTATGCCAGGTTAGATGCTTCCCAACAGAAAAAAAATGGAGTCTTTCAGTGATGCTGAATGGTGGAAGATTGGAAATACAGCATATACCTTAAAATACAATCAACAGTATTAACAAACAACAAACAAAGTATATATAATGTATATAAGTACACATATATACAAAAACTTATTTTCCTTTTGTATTTGTATTTATTGTATTTTAAGGTTGTGAATGTTTTATACAACTTTATTTTTTTAAAATCTAATAAAGTTTTTTTTTTTAAAAAAAGGAAATACAGCATATAATTGTGTTATTTAGTATGCTTTACAGAATTAACCATCATTCATTTGGCTCACATAACATCTTAACTTGGAGTGGGAAATCAATTGGCCATATGCAATTTCCAGAATACCCTGAGAGGATCCAAATGTATTAATGTGGACTATGGTGCAAAATTATTGCCTTAAACTTTTAGGATTAAGAGTGAGCAAATTGGAACAGGGAAGTTTTGGGAGGGAGCCGGAATACACTGCATTTAAGAAATCTTGTTGGCTAACTGGGTGAGGCTATGTGGTTTTCATGTGGCATCTTTGCTTACTTTGTGAGCTCATGGCCTGTGAGGGAGAGGCTTATGGCAGCAGCTGACTGATTGTTCAGGTGATCAGCTGTGGATAGTGTGACATTTCTTAGTCAACAGCTTGATCGCAGCTAACATTCTTTGAAAAGAGAAGTAATCTGGAATCTCTGACTACAGTGAAGATCAGGAGAGACTTCTGACTATCATTGACATCCTACCCAGAAAAGACTTTAAGTGTCAAGGTATGTTTAGCAACTGTGAGGGAGTCAGGACACCAAACTTTATAGAAGCATTACATAGAAACTATCTTTTAGGTCAAACATTTTCTAAAGCAAAAAAAGTGGGGGGAAACTAATTGTGAAAGCCAACAGAGAATATGGTGTTTTCCTATTTATTGCACAGATGCCAATATAGAACTGGCTACTGTATTCCTGTTCCAAATTTAGGTCAGTTAGGGAGGCACTGGGAATTGGTGGAAGAGTTTAGATTTATTAGACTTTGGAAAATGTTTTGCAGCAATCTGAATCTGTTTGTGAAAGATGGTTTTCATTTTGACTGAAATCGTATTAGGCTTTATAAATGGCAGAACGCCTTTGCAAATCAAAGGGTACATATATTTAAGAGAATAATGTGAAATGTGTTGTGGAGAAAATAACATGTAGGAAATAAAATAGAGCCTGCACCCTTTTCCTGCTTGTCTTTTAGATGTGGCCAGGGTTAATTTCAGTTCCTCTCTTCATCTAATCCCATCCTAAACTGACATGGCCTGCCTGAGACAAAGTCCCCATGTCATCTGATAGCCAAATCTGTCCCTATATTACCTTCCCAATAAGCAACTGAGTTGGAAGATCATTTAAAAACAGTTTATTAGGTTACAGTCCAAGGGCAGCTCTTACAAAAGAATTGCAATCTAGAAAAGCCCTAAGGTTCTATCTTCCATCAGCTGAGGACCTCAACATTGGGGTTCTGAAAGGGCTGCTTTGCCAACAATAGAAATACTCAAGGTACACTAACAAGGACCTGCCTAGCTTTCCTCCAAAGTTCCTAGGATTTCCTATTTTGTAATCCCCAACTTCTATAAAAAGACTTTTGCTTTCCCTTGTTCATTGTTTCTTGTAAACCAGGCACCCAATGATCACTGCAATAAACATAGTTCCTTGTCCTTGGTGTTATGTTCTGCATTTTTGAATTGTCTATGAGAAAATATACTGTATGTTTTTGAAGTGGATCACTTACTGGACAAGATAGTCAGGAAACAACAACAACAACAACAACAAAAAACAACAACAAAAAAAACGAATGCCAGCAACATTTGAAAAGTAATGTGAGGTATATAGTAGTTTTTCAAACAATACTAGCAATTGGAAGAATTAGTGTACTGAGTTGCAGACAAATGTGTTAGTACCTACAGCACCAGCACTATTGTCTTTTAGGCAGACTTAAAAACTTGACTCTTTCTGCAGGTACTGAATCAGGAAGATACATAAATCTGCTAAATGTTTTGTTTTGGTGTGTGTGAATGTTTTAAGTTGTCCAGAGTCACTTGTCAAGTGGGTAGACTTAGAAATACAATTAATAAATGGAATTGATGAAAAATGGAATAAATGATATAATAGAAACCTGGTAGAATGGAGATAATAAACTGAATGTTGTCAGTACTGGATATAAATTTTATAGAAACGGTAAGGAAAGATGCATTGGTGAAATCTTGCTTTTAGATCAAGAAGAGTATAAAAGCTAACATACTAATATATCAATACTATGTTAATCTAATTCTGAAGTCCCAATATTTAAGACAGATGGAATAAAAAATTAAATATTGCTGGAACTGACAACCTTAATCCAAGAAGAGACTGGACAGCTATTTGTCTGAAATGATATAGAGCTCCTGCTTGAACAGGGAATTGGACTGGAATACTTCCAAGGTCCCTTCCAACTCTGTTATTCTCTTCTGTTCCTGTTCTTAAAAAAAGATACTCATTCTATCTCTAGTTTCCTTAGAAGTTTATTTCAGGGACACTTCTTTTTATCAAGTCACTTATGTATTCCACTGATATACAGTATGAACTGTATGAATGAAAAGAAATGCTACTTAGCAACATTTGGCCCTGGAAATCAGATCTCTACTTTAGGCTCCCCTCCTAGAATTGCAGCTGATTTGGTGACCTTGGGCAGTGAAGAGAAATGTCTATTATTTCTATTCAGCAATTCTGCTTCCTAAATTATAACTGCTGACTTGTTTTAGAAAATATTTTCTTCTCCCATTGTCAGCAGTTTAGAGTCCATTGTAAGCAAAGGATTAAACTAAGAGTTTGTTGTCTAGTATGCAATCACAAACAACAAAAAAGGAAATGTTAAGAAGATCAGTTGTGTCACTGTTAGTTAACAGAGATAGAACTAAAATATACTGCTCAAAAAAATAAAGGGAACGCAAGCAGAAGACATCCGAGATCTGAATGAATGAAATAGCCTTATTAAATACTTTGTTCTTTACATACAGTAGTTTATACACTGCTCAAACAACTAAAGGGAACATAAAACTACTGTATGCAATGAACAAAGTATTTAATAAGGCTATTTCATTCATTTAGATCTCGAATGTCTTCTGCTTGTGTCCCTTTTATTTTTTTGAGCAGTGTATATGGTGCCTAGAGTTGTTTTTCAGAATGAGATAGGTGGCATATAAATTAATTAAATTAAATTAAAGAATGGATAAATAAAATACAAATAATTGTGTTGTGCAGGTGTGTTTTGCCTATCAGGATGATGACCCTGTGGAAACAATTCCACCATACCATAGTGTTGTGGTTAGTGCTGAAATAAAACTGGTATGGTTTTGTCCATTCTTCTAGCCAGGTTTTCCCTACATAGCCAAGGTTTTTTTGTAGCTCCAGCTCAGTAGAATCTCATCTACTCGGTTCTGGGCTTTTTTCTTTTCTAACACCTAGCAAGCTCTCACTGCTAGGTGGGAGACCTAAATAGATCCATTTCTAGCTCGTTAGCTGTCATCAGTAGGCCACACCCATATCCTCCCTGTAAAGGCATAGTATCAATTTTCTTACTTCTTCGTAGGGTTTATGTGTGTTTTTCTTCTAGCCAGGTTTTCCCTACGTAGCCAAGGTTTTTTTGTAGCTCCAGCTCAGTAGAATCTCATCTACTCGGTTCTGGGCTTTTTTCTTTTCTAACACCTAGCAAGCTCTCACTGCTAGGTGGGAGACCTAAATAGATCCATGTTCTACGTGCCCCAAAGTAATAAAATCTCTCCAAAAATAAGGCCAAGCAGTTATTTCGGGGTTCAAAAAAAATATAAGACGATATGAATATGAACTGTGCGGAATCAGATCGGCTTATTATGATACTGAAAGGACAAGGGGACACAGACTATTATATATCTTAGAGTCAATGGTACAATTGGATGTCAAATCGAGCGGCAAATTGATGTATATGATAACATGTTATTTGGTATACGTAATAGATTTTTCTTGGCTATCCTATGTATGTAATGGGACAATTTTACTTCCTTCTCATGCTGTGATGTAGACCGCTATAGATTTAATGTTTGTTTGATGCATAAGACAAAATAAAAATAAAAATTATATATTTTCGGGGAAACATGGTATTAGTACAGGGAACTTAAAAATACTCTTTTCAGCATCATATTTAATGCCCAACTGCATTCTTTTTTTCCCCCATATTTTTATTATTAACATATATATATATATAAAGAAATTAACATACATAACATACATGAATCGTAATATATAATATATAACAATATACAGAATACAAACAATCAACAAGTGCTCCCCCACCCCTCGGGATCATTCCTGCTTCCAGAATCTTAAAGCTTCTTCTGGTGGTGGTATCCCTCTTCCTCCAGAAAACACATATATTAGGAACTGTTTCCAGATTCCATTGAAATCGTTTACCTTCATTATGCCCCTCCTTACTTTAATATTGCAAGTCAATTTATCATTTATGGCAATATCCCATACCTCCTTATACCATTCTTCCAAATTATAAACACCTTGTATCTTCCAGTTCCTAGAAATCATTAGCCTTGCTGCGGTCAACAAATTTATTATCAATTCTTTAGTCTCTTTTTTACATTTTATATCTTCCAATAGTGAGAGTAATGCTACTTTTGGTGCCTCTTCTACCTTTATTCCTACAATTTCTTCTATCTCCTTAAACACCATCTTCCACAATTTTTGCACAAATTTACAATCCCACCACATATGTAAATACGTTCCTTTTCCCCCACAACCTCTCCAACAGTTATCTGAATAGTGCTGATTCATATTGTTTAATCTAACCGAAGTTAAGTACCACCTCCATCCCATTTTGTAGTAATTCTCTTTTATTCTTACTGACATATTTCTCAACACTCTTTGTTGCCAACTTCTGTCCCAACTCTGTTGCCCTATTTGAATCTTCAAATCAGTTTCCCATACCATCTTTCCTAAATTTCCCCTCTCCTCTTCCTCCAACAATATTTTATAGATTCCGCTCATTAAGCCTTTTATCCCTTTATTTTCTTCCTTTACAGTTTGATTTTTTTCAATTAATTTCTCAAACCTCGTTAACTCTCTACACTCTCCATTTTCTCTTATCCAATTTTTAGTCCATTGTTCCACTTGGCTATAATTTAACCAAGACAACCGTTTTCCTCCTAGAACCTCTTCCAATTCCCCACGTGTCCTCATTCCTCCTAACCATTCCCTTAATTTCATTTTATTTTTCTCTTTTAAAATTTCATTCACTTTATTCTTCAAATTCCCTGGGAACTTTTCCAAAATTACTACTGGTGATAATGGAGAGTTCTTCGGAAGCAACCTCCCTTTATATTTACTCCAAATTTCCCAATGAAACTTCAGAAGAGGATTGCTTATGCTCTCAGCCCATTTCTTTCCACCTTCCATAAAAAATACATTTTCCAACGTCCATTCTAATTTGGTTTTAATTTTAGATTTATCTTCCAACCATTCCAATTCCCCTATTCCTAAAATTGCCTCTATAACATGTCTAAGCCTGTTAGCGACATAATATAATTTAATATTTGGGAGTCCTAAACCCCCCTTTTTTTGGCTTAGATACCACTTTTTATTTATCCTCGTTTTCTTATTCCCGTTACAATAGTTGTTCAGTATATTCTGCCAACTCTTTAACTCTAATTCTGATATTTTTATTGGTAGCATCCTAAAAGCAAAATTGATCTTTGCTAAAATCTTCATTTTTACTAAGGCAATTCTTCCAAACCATGATAAATTCAACCTTTTATATTTATTCAAACTTTCCAAAATCTCCTTCTTTAAGCTGCCTAGATTTTCCTTTTCTAACTTCTCCAATTTTTTTGTAATTCTAACTCCCAGGTATTCAATATGATCTTTAATTCTCATTTCGCTTTGCTTCCCTTCCCAATCCTTCTCTTCCCTATTAGTGTAATTAAACAGCATCAACTCAGATTTTGACCAATTTATTCTTAATCCAGTTATTTCTTCAAATTCTTTTAGATGCCATCCAATTCTTTCCATCTTATCCACTATATTCTTAACTGTTAACAATGTATCATCAGCAAACATATTTTACCTATCCCTTCTATCTCCCCGTCATCTCTTAATGCATTGGCCAAAAGTTCCATAACCAATACAAATAGGACAGGTGAGAGTGGGCACCCTTGCCTTGTTCCTCTGGCGAGTTGTATCTTGTCTGTAACTCCATCATTCACTACCACTAAGGCAGAGTTCCGAGAATATAATTGATCTATTACACATTTAAATTTCTTTCCAAACCCCATTCTGCACTCTTAAAATCTGCAGATCTTTATGAAGAATAGTGGCAGAATACTGACTCAGCCTGCAGACCTCCTGCTTTTCTAGTTAGAGTTAGACTAATTAAGCCTAATTGAGCCTACAGCAAAAGATCTGAGGCTGTACGGAAGGCCTGCTGGGACAAAGAAGCGATGCCTGCTTTCCCTTTGAAAATACAAACAGTGACAGTTTTATCTGAAGCTGGCTTTGGGGTAGAGGTTGGAGCATCTCAAGTACGATTCCCAGGTACAGGATCTCCTGCTTGAGCAGGAGATTGGATTAGAGGACAGGGTGGATAAAAATCAATGATTTTTTTTAAAAAATAAAAAAAAAAACAGATTTTTTTGATTTAAATTGGATTTTTTTTATTTAAATTGGATTTTTTTGATTTAAATTGGATTTTTTTGATTTTTATCAAATTTCTTTTAATAAAAAACTTTTGGGGTAAAAATCTATCATAAGATAGTTTTCTATTTAAGATACATAAATAATTTAGTTTATTCAGCATGAAATGGAGCTTAGTTATGTAGCATGAGGCTGTATATTCTGCAACACTGGGACTATTGGTGAGTCAACAGTGGGTCAAAGGAGTAGCAGAGATGACAGTTGCTCTTTAAAAATTATGATTTAAATCGAGTTGATTTAAATCAAGCCTTTGTACTATTGATTTAAATCATGATTTAAATTGTGATTTAAATCAACTCGATTTAAATCAAATCCACCCTGCTAGAGGACCTCCATGGTCCCTTTCAGTTCTATTCTAATTGATTGATCTTAATAGTCCCGGACAAAATAAAGGTCAGAATGAAATGGAAACCTTGAACATTCTTGAATTTATAACCTGTTAATTCAAATTAATAATTTTTTACTAGGCTGGCCTTAGTGGTCATAGTAAACTTTCCTGCCAATACAGTAAATTGTCCCATTTTTCTTTCGGTACATTCTTGAGAAATTCAAATTTGAGAATCATGAAGAGAGACTTTAAAAAAAAAAATAAACTCAGTTTATCATATAGAAAACAGTTTGTCTAACTGCTAAAATATAGATATTGTTTTTATATATATTCTCGTTGATCCTGGCTCCAGTGGTCAGGATTGGGTAATGACTCCCTCCGATGTGATTGATTGAGTCTGCATAGCTGAGAAGCTCCTCCTCCTTGAGATAGGCACGTTTGAGCTTCACTATGGCAAAAGTTTCCCTTTTGTTCTCCTTTTTCTTCTATTGCTCCCAATTTCATCGTGGTTGAGCTTCCAGCTCGAAGGAGTTCGTACCCGAGACTGCTGAAGGCCATTCTGGCATCAGTGGGGGCTGCTGGTTCCCGGCTGGTTGAGCCTGGTCCCCACTCTAGCGCGAAGGGCTAAAACCCTCAACCGCTGCATTCTCGTGGCTATCGTCTCGTGCCTGGCTAGGCTGAGACAGCGGAGCGGGCTGGTCGGGGATCCGACAGCCAGGGAGCCAGCCGCCGTTGCAGACGGAGCGATCCTGCAACCAACGAGTCCACGAGGTCGGAGAGGCTCCTTTGACTGTGGCGTGGGACGAGCGACTTCCTAGCGGCTTGCTGGCGGTGGCGTGACTTCAGAGCTGCGGCGGATCACAGTTCCTGCTCCCCGGGTGGATCGGCTTGGCTGATCTTCTCCCAGACGGCTCCAAAAACTCTGGTCGGTATTGGGGGGATCGTTCGATCCCATCAGGTCACCAGCTAGCTCCGACGTCCATTTCATTGTCCCAGTGGCCATTTTGGGAGTTCCGGTGGCCATTTTGGGAGGCCCAGCGGCCATTTTAAACTGGCCACACCGCTATTAGAGGCCTTTTCTAGTGCACCCACGCTGCCCTGCGACTACAGCCTTTCCCCAGAGCCCAACCTCTCCCTTATTGCAGGAGCTAAACAACATTGGGGAATAGTAGCGATATGGCTTCCCAAAGGCCTTCCAGGTCCTTCAAGCACTGCCTACAAAAAGAGGACTCTCAGCCCTCTGAGCCCATTCCGGCTAAGAAAAGCAAGAAAACGCATCACACTTCTAAGGCCTCCAAGCCCTCCCAATCGGCTGCCTTGACCAAGGAGGAGTTAAAACGCCACAAGGCAATTGAAAAGGCCATTCAGAAGGCCATTCAGACAGCTTCTTTACAAGAGAAGGTTTTCCTCAGCCCTCATCCAGCGGCCCCTCCAGTCCCATCATCGGGCCCAGCTCCAACTGACCCTCCTGTTCAGCCGGGGGGGGGGATGCTCCCATTCAAGAACCTTCTCCTGCCTTATCCCCAGATAGAGACCTCCCCTTGCCTGAGGGTCAGAAGGAGATTAATGTTGCTCTTTTTGGGCCCCAGTCTGAGGCTTCACCCACCCCTGCCCAGCCGGCTCCTTCGGACAAAACCATTCAGGTATCCACCTCCTTGGCTCCCCCACCCTTAGGTTCTGAGGCACAGATCTATTCGGATCTCGCCTCTTATATTCGGGATGCCATTAGGATGGGTATTAGGCAAGAACTACAGGGGACCTCCTCTTGGGTGTCTAGCCAGTCTTCCTCTCAGGTGGATGTGGAAGGATCTATCATCTCTGCTGCTGACACAGCCGCTCCAGGGACTGCAAACCTGAGGTCTACCCTCGCCCATGATAGGTCTCCTGATGCTTCTGATAGGGAATCACTAGCGGGCCCTGACCCTTTAGATCAGGACCTGTCTGAGGATGACGACTTGGGCCCTGACCAACCGGCCTTCATAGGGCTCTTTAAGCCTCATCTTTTTCGTTCTCTACTCCACAAGGCCAAAGCCACCACAGGCCTGGGATTACCCCGTCCCTCGCCTTCTGATGCAGGGGAAGGTACTTCTTCTTCGGTTCCTCTCTTTGAGGAACCTACCATAGAATCTGAAGAAATCCCAGGCCCTAAGCTGTTCAGGGATCTCTTGCAGCGCCAATGGTCTGCTCCAGCTTCGGGCCCAAGTCCGAATGCAGGACCGCCGCTTATACAATTTGGCTCCTGAACTGTCTTCTCTCTTGAAGGTCCCTTCCGTAGACCAACCAGTGGCCAAGTTGTCAGCTTCCTCCAACTTAACTGGGCCTCCTGAGGAGAGCCTTCGCCCGGAAGACAGACGTTTGGAACATTCTCTGGTTAGATCTCACCAGGCTACGGCCTGGTCAGTCAAGTCTTCCTTGGCCACGTCCTTCTTCAACCGAGCCTCTATCCTGTGGCTTCGACAACTACAAGCTAGGCTCCCTGCTTCCGATTTGAGAGCTCAACAGGACGTATCTAAAGTCATTGTGGCCTTGGAGTTTTCAGCGGATGCCACTTTAAATTCCTCGCGCTTCGCTGCCAAGGCCATTGGTTCTTCTGTAGCGGCCCGACCTTTGCTCTGGCTTCACCAGTGGCAGGCTGATGCGAAGTCAAAATGGTGTTTAGCCTCTTCGCCTTTCGAGGGCTCCAAGCTCTTTGGGGCTCCCCTGAAACCTCTCCTAGTGGAGTCAAAAGACAAGAGACGTATCCTGCCAAATTTGTCCCGCTGGTCTGACTTTAGATCCCAATCTAACTTCCGCCCATTTAGGACTCCTGATGGGGGGTTTTCAAGGAACCTCCGCATTCGATTCCCTTCTTCTTCCAGACCGTTTCGTTCGCAAGATCGCCAGGGCCCTTCTTCCTCTTCCAGGGGTCAATCCAGGCAGCCCTTTCGGGGGGGCAGGGGGCGAGGATTCCACAGATCCCGCTGACGGCATGGACCAGCTACCCATTGGAGGCCGCCTGGCATCCTTCGCCAGCCAGTGGGCAGCTACCTCATCGGATGCTTGGGTCAGGGAGACTATCAAATCTGGCCTCTCTCTAGAATTCCTCTCCATCCCTCCAGACAGATTTCTACGCTGTCCCCTCTCTCGGGACAGATCCTCTCGGCTCCTGGTGGCATCGGCCATCCAACACCTTATCGAGATTCAGGCCATCGAACCGGTGCCTCAGGAGCAGCACGGACAAGGTTTCTATTCACGCTTGTTCGTGGTTCAGAAGTCTTCAGGGGGATGGAGAGCAATTCTCGATCTCAAATCCTTGAACCGCCGGATCATTTACAGGCGGTTCAAGATGCAGTCCCTCCAGTCCATCTTGGAGGGGATCAGGGTAGGGGATTTCCTCACGTCAATCGACCTGACAGAGGCTTATCTCCATGTTCCCATTCTCCCAGCCTACCGCAAGTTCCTCAGGTTCTGCTTCGCCAACCATCATTACCAGTACAGGACTCTCCCATTCGGCCTGTCCTCGGCCCCCCGAGTGTTCACAAAATTAATGGCAGCCCTTGCGGGCCACCTCCGGACTCTGCCCATCCAGATGCAGTTTTACCTGGACAATCTCCTTGTCCAGTCGGCCTCAGATCATCTAGCCCGCCAAGACATAGCAACAACGATCCGAGTCTTGGAGAGCCACGGGTTCTCCATCAATCGGGCCAAGAGTCATCTGGTTCTGACTACCTGAATCCAGCATCTAGGGGCGATCATCGACACGATACAGTGCAGGGTTTATCTCTCCCAGGATCGCCTGACCAGTTTGCGGTCCCTGGTCAGGTCAATGACGACAGGGAGGGGCTCTTCCCTTGCGTCGCTCTCTCAGCTACTGGGAAAGATGGTTTCCTGCATTGGCATCGTTCCCTGGGCTCGACTTCACTGCCGCCCCCTTCAATGGTTCCTCCTTCCCTTTCAGAGACAACGGCTGGGATCTTCCCGCAGAATAGTCCATCTTCCACCCAAGGTTCTCGAGTCCTTCAGATGGTGGCTCTCGGAAGCCCTTATTCGGGGGAGGGAGTTCAGGGAACCTCACTGCCTGATCCTAACTACGGATGCCAGCCTTCATGGCTGGGGGGCTCACCTCTCCTCATCCCTAGCTCAGGGCTGTTGGACTCCAGCCGACCTGAAGCACAACATAAACTGGCTAGAGCTTCGGGCCATCCATCTGGCCCTCCGAGTCTTCTCCCACAAGGTATGGGACAGGCATGTCCTGGTCAGGACAGACAATGTGGCCACCAAGGTCCATGTGAACCGCCTAGGGGGGACCCGTTCCCGGCACCTCATGGAGGAAGCTGAGAGACTGGGAGACTGGGCGGAGACCCATCTGAGATCATTACGGGCCTCTCACATTTCGGGGGTGGAGAACTCTCAGGCGGATTGGCTGAGCAGGGCCACGGTAGACCCTGGGGAATGGGCTCTAGACCCTGCCCTATTCAGGGAGATCACAACATGCTTGGGGACTCCAGTCTTAGACCTTTTTGCCACTTGGGCCAATTGTCAAATCCGGAGGTTCTTCTCCCGGTTCCCGGAACCGGGGCAGAGTCAGTAGACGCCCTTCACAGCATATGGCCTCCCGGCCTCCTGTACGCCTTTCCGCCACTTCCCTTCATAGCCAAGGTCATCCGGAAGATGCTACAGGAGAAAGCGGAACTTCTTCTCATCGCCCCCCATTGGCCTCGTCGACCCTGGTTCGCGGACCTGAAAGCGCTCTCGGTTCGACCTCCGTGGCGTCTTCCGTCGGACAAACTGATTCTTCGCCAGGGGTCTCTTCAACACCCGGACGCAGAATGGCTTCAACTCACCGCCTGGCGATTGAGCGGCGTCTGCTGAGCGCATGTCAACTTCCTCCCAGCGTCATTGCTACCATCCAGGCAGCACGTAGATCATCTACCTCCCGCATCTACGACTCCACATGGAGGACCTTCTCATCATGGTGCAGTAGGAATTCCATTGTTCCCACGGCAGCTTCGACGGAACAGGTGCTCGTTTTCCTTCAGGACTGTCTGGACGCAGGTTTGGTCCCCAACACACTCCGCAGGCAGGTAGCGGCTATTTCTTCTATCCTTTGTTGTGGGACATGGGGGACTCTCTCCTCTCGCCCACTTATATGCCAATTTCTCAGGGGTGCCTCTAACCTCCGTCCGGGCCCCCTTCACCGGTACCCTAAATGGGACCTGCCCCAGGTCCTAGACTCTCTTACCCGAGCTCCCTTCGAGCCCCTCAGGGAAGTCAGTTTGAGGTTCCTATCTTATAAAGTGGCCTTCCTCCTGGCCATCACATCTGCCAGGAGAATTTCCGACTTGGCAGCTCTCTCCATTCGGGCTGACTTGTGCATTTTCCACCCCGACAGGGTCGTTCTCAGCCTGGACCCTACCTTTCTCCCTAAGGTCAATTCCCATTACCATCGGGCTCTGGAATTAGTCCTCCCCGACTTCTGCCCCAATCCCTCTCACTCCCTCGAACGAGCTTGGCACACTCTAGACGTCAGGCATGCCCTGCGCATTTACTTAAGGAGGACCTCCTCTCTGCGCCAGACAGAATCCCTCCTGGTATCATTCCAACCCTCCTCTCTGGGCAGGAAGGTTTCGGCAGCCACTCTGGGGCGTTGGATTAGGGCCACCATTGCCAAGGCATATGAGGTCCAGTCTCTCCCGATCCCGCACCGCATCACAGCGCATTCTACTCATAGCGCCTCTACCTCGGTAGCATGGCCCACCCAGGCATCCTTAGAGGAGGTCTGTAGGGCCACGGCTTGGGCTTCTCCCACACCCTTCATACGACATTATCGCCTCGATCGCTATGCCTTTGCGGAGGTGGCCTTCGGGCGCAGGGTTCTACAGCAGGTCCACCTGGGAACTTCCCTTCCGGCTCGGGCGGGTCCCTCCCGATAGGTTTCTGCTTGGGCATGTCCCAATCCTGACCACTGGAGCCAGGATCAACGAGAATGGGCGTTGTCTTACCTGAACGCCACTTCTGGTTGATCTGGATCCAGTGGTCAGCCCCACCCTGTTCGGCCCTTCGCCGACTGGGAAGGTTCTGGGGACCTCTCTTTCTCTCCTTTTTCCAGCTCATCGTGCCGGTCTGCGTTATCGTCTTTCGTCAAAAAGCTGGGAAGCAAGGCAAGGAGGAGGAGCTTCTCAGCTATGCAGACTCAATCAATCACATCGGAGGGAGTCATTACCCAATCCTGACCACTGGATCCAGATCAACCAGAAGTGGCGTTCAGGTAAGACAACGCCCAGTCTCTCTGAATGCTCCCCAAGTCCTGTTGTCTATGTGTTTCTGGGAGGATGAATGAAGAATGCCAGGAGTGTATTCAAGAGTATATGCTTATCAAGGCAGCCTTCATGGTCAGCCCAGCTGTCCAGCAAGCAGGCATTTATATTGAATTGCAGCTATTTATTTATTTATTTATTTATTTATTTATTTATTTATTTATTATATTTCTATACCGCCTTTCTCCCGTAGGACTCAAGGCGGTGTACAGTCAAGAAAAAATATAGATACACAAACATCATAAAATTGCTAATTAAAATTATTATTATAACATAGTTTGGCCCAATTAAATAGAACCCAAAATTAGACAACATTTTAAAATCATTCACATGTTCATATGTTTAGCCCCGCCTGTTGGAACATCAGGGTCTTGAGAGCACGGCGGAAAGCACGGAGATCAGGGATATTTCGTATCTCAGGGGCAGTTCATTCCAAAGGGTTGGAGCCCTCACAGAGAAGGCACTCCCCCTGGGAGTCGCCAGTCGGCATAATTTGACTGATGGTACCCTGAGTAGTCCCTCCCTGTGAGAACGAACTGGTCGGTGGGAGGCTATTGGTGGCAAAAGACGGTCTCGTAGGTACCCAGGTCCTAAGCCATGGAGTGCTTTAAAGGTGATGACTAACACCTTGAATTGCACCCGGAAGACCACCGGGAGCCAGTGCAGCTTGCGTAGGAGAGGTGTTACATGGGCGCAATGAGATGCGCCCATAATCACCCGCGCGGCCACATTCTGGACCAGTTGGAGCCTCCGGGTGCTTTTCAAGGGGAGCCCCATGTAGAGAGCATTACAGTAGTCCATATGGGAGGTGACTAGGGCATGAGTGACCATGCGCAAGGCGTCCTGATCTAGAAAGGGACGCAACTGGCGGATCAAGTGAACCTGATAAAAGGCCCCCCTGGCCACGGCCGTCAAATGCTCTTCTAAAGATAGCCATGAATCCAGGAGGACATCCAAGTTGCGGGCCCTCTCTGTGGGGAGCAAGGTATCATCCCCAATTGTCAGTGATGGTACCAGCTGACCGGGACGCCAGAAGCCACAGCCACTCGGTCTTGGAGGGGTTGAGTCTGAGCTTGTTTCTCCCCATCCAGATCCGCACGGCCTCCAGGCAACAGGACATCACAGTAAGGGCATCGTTGGGGTGGTCTGGGGTGGAGATGTATAGCTGTGTGTCATCAGCATACTGATGAACACTCACCCCGAAACCATGGATGATCTCGCCTAGCGGTTTTACATAAATGTTGAACAGAAGGGGTGAGAGGACTGACCCTTGCGGCACCCCACAAATAAGGTGCCTCGAGGTCGACCTCTGCCCCCCTGCCAACACAAACCGCGAACGATCAGAGAGGAAGGAGCAGAACCACCGCAGTACGGTACCCCCTATTCCTAACCCCTCCAGTCGGTGCAGTAAGATACCATGGTCGATGGTATCAAAAGCCGTTGAGAGATCTAATAGGACCAGGATAGAGGAGCAACCTCTGTCCCGAGCCCTCCAAAGATCATCAACGCGACCAATGCTGTTTCCGTGCTGTATCGTGACCTGAAATATATAGAAAGATACCAGCAGTTGATGGGGGTCCTCATTTCTGGGGGAGTGGTGAAATCCAAATTTTTTTACTACTGGTTCTGTGGTACTACTGGCTTGGTGGTGTGGCAGGGGAAGGATATTGCAAAATCTCCATTCCCACCCCACTCCAGGGGAAGGATACTGCAAAATCTCCATTCCCACTCCCTTCCAGGGGAAGGACACTGCAAAATCCCCATTCCCTCCCCACTCCTGGGGGAAGGATATTGCAAAATCTCCATTCCCACCCCACTCTGGGGCCAGCCAGAGGTGGTATTTGCTGGTTCTCCGAACTACTCAAATTTTCCTCTACCGGTTCTCCAGAACCTGTCAGAATCTGCTGGATTTCACCCCTGCTCTGGGGGCATGTTGTGTGCTGATTGCTGAGAGGAGAAGGCAAGAAAGACAAAGATTTCAGGAAAAGAACCTAATAAAGAATTTTAGAGAGCTCTTAAACGAAACAAGAAGCAATATAATAACATTTGTAAGGACACTGAGGGAGAAACAGACATAAGAAAACAAGAAAAGTCTTCCAAGATATTCTCTGTTTACAAAAACCTTTTACTAGAAAATGAAGTGAGATCATCAGTCTGATCTTAAACCATGTTAAAAAAAAATACAGAAATTGATGGAATTTTTGATTGATGGAACCTATAGAAATATATGGACTACATAACGAGGGAAGCAGGGTGGAAGGAAAATGAGTGTGTTTTAAAAATTGGAGGAAGAAACATCAATAACTTGCATTATGCTGATAACATTACCCTGGTAGCTGAAAGTGTAAATGATCTGCAAATTCTAGTACTGTAATGAAAGGCGGAGTGACAAAAAAAATAGGACTATGAAATCATGGCTAAAGAGCCTTGGTACTACAGTGGTTTAAAGCACCCTGTTATTAACACAGCTGCCTGCAATTTACTGCTGGTTCGAATCTCTCCAAGGCTCAAGGTTGACTCAGCCTTCCATCCTTTCTAAGGTAGGTGAAATGAGGACCCAGTTTGTGGGGGCAATAAGCTGACTTTGTATGAATATACAAAAGTATGAAGGCTATTGCTTAACGCACTGTAAGCCGCCCTGAGTCTCCGGAGAAGGGCGGCATATAAATCAAATTAAAAAAAAAAAAAAATGTGATCTGAAAAGCAGCTCAATTTATATCCATATTACAACTAGTAATTTACCTTGTTACTGTCTTCTAAACTTTGCTAGCTCAGTAATTCCTAATATGGAACCATAGTTTTGATTTGGCCTTGCCCTTCTAAAAGAATATTAGGTTAGAGATGCTCTACCAAAACCAGATAATTTGTTATCTAGCCCAGAAATTATATACTACCAGCAGCAATTCACAGCCTGTAGCAAAGATTTCTTTTTCCCAGGGATGCTGGGAATGAAACCTGGACCTCTTTTATTTATTACGCTACTTCGTTTAGATTTTGTTTTCCCATTCTCCACCCCAATGGAAGCCAGACAGCATATCTGGAATCTCCAGGGTCTTCTAGTCCAGTTGTTGACAGCCTGCAAAATAGCTCTACCATCTGTGCTCAGGCCCTTCCAGCTTGCCTGGCAAGCAGATGCTCTGCTAGGAGATATGGGTTCTACATATTGCAAGTCAAGGTCTTTCTATCTTTGAAATGCTGTATTACTCCTACTGTTTATCTTATTAATAAACACTTATTACTCCTACTATTATCTCCTATTGTTTTCTTTCTACCAGCTCCAGTGGACACTAAGTAGAGCTAGGGTTGGGTGGCTTTAAAGAGTGCTTCAGGGAGGCAGGGTGTATCTTGCTATGGCCTTTGCCCAATCCCTGAGCCGGGGAAGGAAGGTCTCATGAATATGAAAAGCATCTGTGCTCTCTCTCTCTCGCTCTCTCTCTCTCTCCTCCCTTTCTTCTCTCCTCCTCCTAGTCTCCTGGCCATGAAGGCAGCAGCAGAGCAGCTGAACGCAGGATGCTGAAAACCCACAGGAAGCTTTTCCCAGGGACCCTAAAGATGCTACCCAGCTAAAGAGATAGCAGGCATTCAGGTAAGGCAGAATTTGAGATAACCTTGAGTATTTGTAGCTCACAGGGAAGAGGAACCTGGGAGAACCTGCTTTTGGAGGGACTGGTCAGAGATTGCTTCGCCCCAGGCTCAGTTAGGATTTCTAGACAATGGATGTATGCTATGCTTCGCTTATCTGGAGGATGCAGGATTAGTGAAGGAAATGGGCCTTGCTGAGGGATACATGCATTCTTTTCTCTCTACCTTTCTACATCCCTTCCCATACTGCCTGGATTCTTCAAGAAGGGGGGAAAAAGGGCAGCTGTAGCCCAGCCTTGTTCTTTGTATTACTGGAGGAAATGGATGTTGCCGCTAGCTAGCTGCTACTGCTTTGGTCTACCTTTTGTTTGAGGATTTGTGTCTCTCTTCTCCCTCCACAGCAACACCCCCCCCCTTTTCAAAGATCAAATTTCCCTCAGTTCATGGCTGATTTCATTCATTTCTCTCTCCTCTTGGCTCTGGGTCAACAGCCTTGTGGAATTTGGAGGCTAAACAGGGTCGCATGGCTTTGTAACACCAGCATACAAATGAAAACTGATGGTTGAGTCTTTTTTTTAAAAAAAAAAAACACAACTTTTTGTATGATGCGAAAGTTAAATAGAACGGCTGGTCTTTCTTTGCTGTTAGATAAGCATCCTTCTCTTTTGCTGGGATGGGGGTAGGAGAATGAAAAGAACTATTCTTTTTCTTGTTTATCAATGTCACGGGAATGATTGAATCAGAGATCTGGAGGAGGCAGGGGAGGGAGCCAACTTCGTGCCATTTGTTGTGCAGTGCTAGCTTGGGTTACTACCCCCACTCCCAATGAAATGCAACATAAGGTGGCATTCTGCACAATGATTTGTGCCGGGAGACACATGTGGGATTCTCTGGCGATGTGATGGCTTGGAACAAAAAGTTACTCTTTGTTTTGTTTGTAATCTGTATATTAGAGATTAAATGGGCATTTGACTACCATTTACCTAAGAAAATGTGTTGCCAGATTTTAGAAAAGAAAAGAGAATGGGAAAACATAACCATCAACCTCATTGCCTTTCTCACAGGCTGCACTTAGCTTGTTGGAGCCAAAGTTATGCAAAACTGCTCTATAGTTTTTCCCTCCTCTTTCTACCTTCCTCTCTAAATCATGTGCTATAATTCATATCTATATATTTAGTGATCTCATTGAGATCCCATCTTTCATCTTATTCAGCAAACCATGATTAGGCAAATCATGACTTAAAATGAGAGTGAATTCACCCTCTCTTCTCTTTTGAAAGAAAAGCTGCTTCTTGAAGGGCAGACCTTAAATTCATGTAAGATTCTTCATGCTAATTCCCCCTGGCATCTTCAGGTAAGACTAAATATGGTTTTAGGGTGAACTTTCTAGCTGAAGCTCTCTCCACATGTGCTGGTCTACAACTAATGCTGTCTGAGGGTGATGGGAGTTTTAATGCAACACATGTGGAAAACAGAAAGTTGGAGAAGGCACAATAGCTAATACTGATTGGACCAGTGATCCAATAAAGCAGCTTATTATTTTGGTATTTTTTTAATTAAGAAAAGGTAGCATAAAATAATTTACTACGATTCTCCTCATCTCCATTCTAGCCCAGAGTTGATGGCTTATTCACTGGTGGCATCTTTCATTCAATACTCAGTCCGTGATTCCTTCATTCAGCTGTTCAGAAGAATTTAACAGATAATTCATATAATGTGCTTCTCTAGAATCTGGCATTATAGAATAAATACTGTGTCTGGAGCTGAATTGAATCTAGTGATTCACTTATTAATTAATAATCATTGCCTTCTCTACCATCTCATTTTTGCTCTAAACATCATTAAAACATTAAATAGAGCAAGTAAGCATGAAAATAATCTGTTTTCTGTGCGGAAAGATAGATATGCAACATTGAATATTTAATTCACATAATGGTTGCAATTACATATTTATCTTTGTCAAATTAGAAACAGCTAACAAAAAAACTGAGAGCCAATTTGGTATAGTGGTTAAGGTACCAGGCTAGAAACCAGGAGGCCATGATTTCTAGTACCACCTTCCACACAAATCCAGCGGAGTGACCTTGGCCAGTCACTTTCTCTCAGCTCTAAGAAGGAGACAGTTGCAAATCACTTCTGTAAAACCTTGCCAACCTATATTTTTAACAAATTCCTGTGGGGAATCCAACACTCTTTTAATTTTTCTACATTTTCCCCAAAAAGAGAAAGTTGGTCCCATTTATAGTCCTTGCTTAAAAATGGTCATGTTATTCAGGGTCCTCTCTCATTTCTAGATGACTGGGTGATCTAGGTGAGTAGGTGACTCAGTGGCTAAGACACTGAGCTTGTCGATCAGAAAGGTTGGCAGTTTGGCGGTTCGAATCCCTAGTACAGGTCTCCTGCGTGAGCAGGGAGTTGGACTAGATGACCTCCAAGGTCTCTTCCAACTCTATTACTGTTACTATTACTTTCTCATGTATGTGGTCTTCACTATATCTTCGCAACATACCATCTTCCCTGGAGCTTCATATCAACTCTCTGCATCTTTCTTCTGTTAACCAAATTTACTTTTCACATCCTTCAGACCTTCTGAATCTGAACTAACAGATAATGTTGCAATCCTGACCCATCACCTGAGTAGTTAAAATAGATAGGAATCTCTGTGCAACAATTTAGCCAGTGTTTTAAGAGATACATACTTGGTCTTGGTTTATTGCAGAAACTAGTCAAGAGTTGAATCTAGTGGTTAGTGCTTGGAAGGAAAACTGCCACTGAAGGCCAGACATTATGGTATACCGGGAAATCACGTAGACTCACATATATGTATATTACAAATCAGTTTTATATATTACAGATATATAAAGTATATTACAAATCAGTTTTATATTGTTGCCGTGGATACATCCATATAAAGATCCCAGGAATTGAACTCAACTCAAAGGCTTGACTTTTGGCAATTAATTTTCTCTGATTAGAGCCATATAGAACAGCTCTCTTCATTCTCTGGTAATGTAGAATGCAAGAGATTTTGAAAGCTTCTACCAGAAAGAAAAAAAATGATTATGTTGGCTATCTATTTCTTGGTGCAGTCTTCTCTTTCAAATGCCCTTGCTTGCTCTATGTCCTTTTTAAAGAGATGTCTCCTCATTCAAACTTCATTTTTTAAAAATGTTTCCCCATTATCCACTTTCCTTAAGTTAACTCCTCCACCATTAACAGTTGAAAGTACCCCCTCAATACACTGTTCTGAATATATTTAATTACCTGCATTGATTGGGGCTTTCTGACTAAACCTAGCTGCAAGCAGTAGCATATGGAAAAATGGCAGCTGGCAGCCTCAAGCAGTTCTCTGTATTAGATGAAGCCAACAGTATGTCATCTCTCTCAAGCTGTTAGGATGGAGCTGTCTGCACTGACTGTATCTAATGCCTTTGTTGCTTTGGAACAATTTGGGTGCCACTCACAGTTGTCCTTTCTAAACAATCAGAGCCTAATCCAAACTTTTACCTTCAATTCCATCATTGACCTGTATTTAGCTCCATGTGCTGATCCATTTGTTCCTGCTCCATCCATGCTGAGACCTTTCATGATGTTGAAAAGCCAGTTTCTTTCTCTCTCTCTCCCCCCTCCCTTAAGGCAACTGAGTTCCATAGCTCAATAATTCCTTGATATTTGGGATTTCTAGGAGACGATCTCTGCCCTTTAAGGATGGGCTTGCTACATTTGGGTTTTCTTTGATGTATGGAGGAGAAGGATTAAAGTTTCTATCATGGTAGTTAAAGGAAGATTCCATGTCTAGTAATATCTTGGATTATTCATTACCCATTCTTGGATATTAAACATCAGTGAAAGTTCAGCATATTCCTGCTAGTACAGGAAATTCCAGGCAGCTGCTTTGGAAATGGAATATTGTAGCAGGAAAAATATCTCAATAGATATGTTTTAATTTTTAGAATATATGTATATTCTGGGGTCAATTTCAGTTGTTTACTCTATTGTATAGGGATGTAAAATTTATGGGAATCAGAAGTGTATAGAAGATAGGAACTACTGTCACAACAGAGAAAGATTTCTCTGTTGACTAGGCAAGATATGTTGCTCAAAGAAGCATTTTTGAAATGCTTCAACCTGCCGTCTTGAAGTTGTTTATTTTATTGATTTCATATACTTGTAAACCAATTATATTCTGCAGATTTAGAGAAGTCGGGAGAGAGTGGATTATTTAGATTCCTTTCAATACTGTTTCATACCTGAGTAGAGGACCAAATGCGTAGGTGTAGCATATCCATCCTTGGTCTTCTTGACTCTCAGCAACCATGGTGACCTTCTGTAACAACTTTGGGGGTTGGGAATGAATAGCCTTATGCTGGGTCTCCTCTTTCATCCAGAGTCAGTTCTAGTCAGTGTTGATGGGGTAGGGCTTTACAGGGTCCCTCAGAACTTTGTGCTTTTAACATCTCCCATTTAACATCTACAAGAAGCTGCTGTCTATGGTTTTATCTCAGTGTCTGGAGGTTGTAGATTGGAAGGGGGAAAAACAGGCTTCAGCTCAACCCTAGCAAGACTAAGTGGCTGCATTGCCCTAAGCAGAACTGATGTGAAATCTGAGGATCCTTCTCGACTTGCAGCTCTTGTTCAGTGATCAGGTGTCAGACAAGGCCAGGTGGGTTTTGGTACAAACTTCATCTTATACATCGGCGACTCCCTTTTCTGGATCAGGAGGCTCTGCTTACAGTGACTCACACCTTAGTCACCTGCTGGGTGGATTACTGCAATGCACTGTACATGGGGCTTCATTTGAAAAGCATCTGGAAGCTATAGCTGCTGCCGAATGCGGCAATGCAAGCAGTTATGAATGTATTTTAATGTGCACATGTTACTCTTCTGTCAATGAGCTGCCTTGGTTGGAGATGTGCTTCCAGATGCAATTCAAGATGTTGGTGGCCAACTAGAAAGCTGTTCATGGCCAACTAGAAAGCTGTTCATGGCCAACTAGAAAGCTGTTCATGGCATAGGGCCGGGCTACTTTGGGGGCTTCTTGTTCCAGTTTGTTTCTACCCATCCTATTAGATTCAGCAGAAGAGGCATTCTGTGGGTCCCATCAGTCAAAGAATGTCATCAAGAAGCAAGCTTTTTTTGGTTGCTACCATTGCCTTATGGAATACAGTTCCTTCTGAGATTAGATTGGCCTAACCCTTTTAGCTTTCGGAAGTCCCTTAAGACTTGGTTATGAACCAGGCATGGGGGTGAGAGCGCCATGTGAGAGCTTGATGTACTGTTTTGGGGATTGGTTTGGTTTCTCAGCTATTGTGTATGTTGCTGCATTTTACACAATTATAAACTGGGTGGCTCTATCAATAGAATAAACTGAGAAATGAATAAATTCAAAAGCAGTATTTGCAAAATAATGTTTGCACATTTTGTACAAACATAAAATCCCAAGGAGAAGTTGGAACTATATCATTCAAACTATAAATTTTAGCAAGCGTTAAAAGTTTTCAGTCAGCAGGCTTCAACTTGTCTCCTATGAAATAAGAAGCATGCTTTCTCATACCATGTCAGGTCATAGTCCATTTCCCTTATTTATTTCAGCTTGGAGTTTTCTTAAACCTACTTGGAGGTGCTGCAGATAGAATTTAAGATCTTTTCTTTTCCATCTAAAGCAGGGGTGTCAAACCTGCGGCCCATGGGCCAGTTGCGTCACACACTGGCCATCCCCATCCCCGTTACAGCGAAGTGGGGGGGGGACTTGCGATACATCACATTATGGCAATGTTTCATCATGAGTTTGACACCCCTGATCTAAAGCATGTGCTTTCTAGATCAGGAGTTTCCAACCTTGGCAATGTTAAGCCTGGAGGATCTCAACTTTGCTGCCTTTGCTGGCTTTGCTGGCTGGGGAATTCTGGGAGTTGAAGTCCTCCAGGCTTAATGTTGCCAAGGTTGGAAACCTCTGATCTACGTAGATGATGTACAGCTGCTTTGATCAGAAGCTTTCTTTGTCATAACAGTCAAAGATGAATTGGGTTCTATCACAAGACAGCATCTTTTTTTTTACTTTATTTAGTGACACTCAGAATTTTTTTTTAATGTATGGAGACTTTGCTCTCCAACTTTGGAGAGATTCATATAAGGAGACAAACTTCAAGTATTCTGGTATCAAGATGTTTAGGGTTAGGACAATCATAATTGAGTTCATACATTGCACAAAGCAATGGTTTCCTTAGCCAGGGTTTATTGAATCAGCCACAATTAGCTTGGTTCAGAAGTTTTGAGGCCCAGCTTCTGCAAAATGCATCTTTTTAATTCAGAGAGGAAATGCTTTGAATGAGATGGAAAAAAACCAAAAGTAATTTCATTACAATAATAATGTGTCTATATCATAGCAAAGTAGCTATGAATATTAGAGTTTTATATGATATTTCAATTTAATTAAAAAAAAACTAATTTGAAAGGAATGGAAATCTGTTTTGCTCTATTTTGCTTCATTCTGCAGGAGCTGATGACTGAAATAATTTGTTCTGCTCACTTCCATGCAAACTTTTCCTTGAACATGAGCAGCGTGAGGGGGTATCACGCGTTCCTTGCCTTCTGCCTTATTCTACTCAACTTTGGCAGCCTGCAATGCCTTGTTTTAAGACAAGGGAACGAAAGGCATGAAAGACAACTGCATCTGGCATCACCAGCAGGGAACAGCTTAGCAGACACAAATGCATCAAATCCAGAGGATAACTTCAGCTCATCCATGAATATAGCCAGCGCTTCTGCATCTGAAAGCCTTTACGGAGCCTCAGTAGAGCCATCCAGGAGGTCATTAAACAGAGCCACAACTGTAAAAACAACCTTACCAACCATTCTGCATGTTCACAATCCCTCGGAGCACTCAGATACGGATGCTTTTGCCAGCACAGGTCTGAAGATTGCTGCAGAAAGCGAAAGGAAAATCAGTCTCAATGGGCCCAATGAAAAACCGGATAAAAATGGGACACAGGAAGCTTTAATTGCCCCTGTTGTGACAATTCCAGATCTTCTTGTTGAAGATGATACACTTAGCTCTGCAAAAGAAACAGTGGAGGGAGGAGGGGGAGAAGGAAAACTAGATGGAGATCAGTTTACACTGGGCAGTCTGGAGGAAAGTGCCCATGTTGACCCTTCAGACAATCCCCAGGTAGCTATCCCCAAAGTAATAATTAGTTTTCCTGCTACACCAACATCAAGCAACCTCTTCAAGAATCCATTTCTTCCAACGAGCCCACCAGTTGATTTGACAAAAGGTTCCGATGGAAATAGCTTCCCAACAATCTGGATGGGCACAGATGCTGCTACAGACCCCAGGTCGTTGCCTGCAGATGCCTCCTTAAATTTGGAAGGGGAAATCTCAGAGAACCAAGGGCCCTTGAAAGGCATCTTAAGCCCTACCACGATGGCCACTACGGGCTTACTGCTAAGTGATGAGTGGGATGATACCAAATTAGAGCCTTCCAGCCAGGCGAAAGCTATGCATCCTCTGAAGATAAACCAACCTCAGATAGCGCAACCAACAGGACAGGAGAACGATGATGTGAAAAAGGACCCGTCACCAAGATTATTGGCAACCACAGCAAAAGGAAGCAAAGATAATCAGAATGGGTCAGGCCAGATACCCATGCAGGTAGAGGAATTGGCCAATACAAGCTTGAATCTTGCTCATACGATTGATCCATTCGAGAAGGTTGGAGCCCAGTCTGAAAGTCCAGGGGAAAACGTAGATCCAACAGTGATAATCAGGTCTAGATTGTTTCCTGAGACTATAACTACAACAGATGCAACCAAATCAGATGTCTTCCAAACCTTAAGACACCAATTAAGAGGTAATTCTCTCCCCCACCCCCTATTTGCACTCATCAATGCTTCTTGTTTTAAGATAACTTAAGAGTATGGACTACTGTTCAGTTTATGGTGTATACTGCAATGGTGCTATACATGATCCTTCCTTTTTTCAGGTTCCTCGTCTACCTAAAATATTTAGCGGGGATTTAATTGATAACAGTCCTGTTTTTAATAATATATTTTCCCTTTTCAGATGGGCAATTGAGAGATTGCTTAGGCTCCCTTCTTTCTGCTCCTTATAAACTTCCAAATGCAGGCAGAGCAGAGTTTCAGAGTAGCTCAGAATGGTTGAGCATAGCTTCACTCTGACCCCCAGTGCCCTTTGGATTATTAGGCTTTTTTTGGTCCCCCATATGATCCATTCTTGATTGAGTTTTGCTTGATAGCAATAGCAATAGCAATAGCAATAGCAATAGCAATAGCAATAGCACTAAAACTTATATACTGCTTCACAGTGCTTTTACAGCCCTCTCTAAGTGGTTTACAGAGTCAGCCTATTGCCCCCAACAATCTGGGTCCTCATTTTACTGTCCTCGGAAGGATAGAAGACTGAGTCAACCTTGAGCCTGGTGAGATTTGATCTGCCAAATTGCAGCCAGCCAGCAGGCAGCAGAAGTACTGCAGTACTGCATTCTAACCACCGCGCCACCACAACTCAGTATAGGCCAAATTTGATAAGCCAAATCTGTTAAATTACATTCCAGAAGGCCTCTCTTCCCCTTCGCTATACTTCTCCTTTCTAACCTATGGCAAAGCAACATCTGTACTTTGGCTTTCCTTAACCTAATGCCCTCCAGTTGATGTGAGATTGCATCTCCATCCCCCAAATTCCTAGTCAGACCCCAAATTGGAGAGGATGATTTTGGTGACCTTCCCACAATGAGAAGGTATGCAATGTATATAGAATTGAACAAAACAGAACAGAACAGAACAGAACAGAACAGAATAGAATTCTTTATTGGCCAAGTGTGATTGGACACACAAGGAATTGGTCTTGGTGCATAGGCTCGCTCTCGGTGTACATAAAATAAAAGATACTTCATATACAGGTGGTTCTCTACTTGCGACTGGTCGCTTAGCGACCATTCAAGGTTACAATGGACTTAACAAAAGGGGGCTCGCAACCCAGATCCGACGTTCTGACGGTCGCCTGCCCCATAGTCATGTGACTGCACTTCAGGAGCTTGGCAAGGCTGAATTCACAGTCATTTGCAGCGCCCCCCTGGTAACATGCCTGTTATTTTACAACAGTTTTGTCCAAAACTGACACTTCGGGATTTTGGCGAAACCACACAATAGTGAATAACAGGTTTGCTTAACGACCATGGCATTGGCTTAATGACCATTGCAAAAAAGGTTCATAAAATCAGGTTGGTCACGTGACCAATCCGTTTTATGACCATTACAACTTATTACTATAATGGCCAGGCTCCAGTATGCTCATAACTTGAGGAGTACCTAAGCTATGATAAAATAAACACACATAAGAAAAGGAGAGAAATATTTTTTTAATATTTATATTCCCTAAAGCTGGGGGCTGAGAAATAGTACAGGCAGTCCTCGACTTACAACAGTTCATTTAGTGACTGCTCAAAGTTACAACAGCACTGAAAAAAGTTGACTTATGACCATTTTCCACTTACGACCGTTGCAGCATCCCCATGATCATGTGATCAAAACTGAGATGCTTGGCAACTGACTCATATTTATGAGGGTTGCAGTGCCCCGGGGTCACGTAATCCTCTTTTGCGACCTTCTGACGAGCAAAGTCAGATTCACTTAACAACTGTGTCACTAACTTACCAATTGCAGTGATTCACTTAACAGCTGTGGCGAGACAGGTCGTAAAATAAGGCAAATTTCACTTAACAGCTGTCTCATTTAGCAACAGAAAATTTGGGCTCAGTAGTGATTGTAAGTTGAGGATTCCCTATACTGTATTATCGTATGTATATCAGTGGTGACATCCAATTTTTTTTACTACCGGTTCCGTGGGTGTGGCTTGGTAGGCATGGCAGGGAAAGGATACTGCAAAAACTCCATTTCCACCGCATTCCAAGGGAAAGGATACTGCAAAATTCCCATTCCCTCCCCACTCCTGGGGGAAGGATATAGCAAAATCTCCATTCCCACCCCACTCTGAGGCCAGCCCAGAGGTGGTATTTGCTGGTTTTCCGAACTACTCAAAATTTCCACTACCGGTTCTCCAGAACCTGTCAGAACTTGCTGGATTTCACCCCTGATGTATATGCTGAGCTTGGCAAGTCCTGTGCTTTGACTCAATGCTGCACTTTCTTTACTTCCATCTAATTAAGATCCTGCCTAGATAGGAACATTTGTTTTATTTTTCTTTAGATGAGTTTCTTTTGTTTTTTTTCTTTATATACTTTTTTGCAGGGGTGGGGGAGACAATCCCTGGACTTCATGTGGCTCCAATTATTTCCCCCCCCTCCAAATTAAGTTTATGGCTTTCTTCGAAACTGCTCTTTCTGACACAAAGCCTCCTGATGCAACTTCCATCATTCCCAACCAGTCTAATAATCGAGTATTTCTGGAAGGTACCCAAAGAGTCTAAGTCTAAATCTAAGTCTAAGTCTAGATTTATTATTTTTTTGCTCTTCCATTTTGACAGCTTGATCTTGGCATGCTGAGGGATTCTATATGGAGGATGGGTCACATTCCAAGTAACACCCCCAACGAAAGAAGACTCCGAGGCTAGAAGTTCCTCAAAGTTCCATTTTATTAGAGATGTCATATTGGCACATTTAGGGATGCGGTGGCTCAGTGGCTAAGACCCTGAGCTTGTCAATCGACAGGTCAGCAATCCAGCAGTTTGAATCCCTAGTGCCGCATAATGGGGTAAGCTCCCGTTACTTGTCCCAGCTTCTGCCAACCTAGCAGTTCGAAAGCACGTAAAAAATACAAGTAGAAAAACAGGGAACACCTTTGGTGGGAAGGTAACAGCGTTCCGTGCGCCTTTGGTGTTTAATCATGCGGGCCACATGACCACAGAGACGTCTTCGGACAGTGCTGGCTCTTTGGCTTTGAAACGGAGAAGAGCACTGCCTCCTAGAGTCGGAAACGACTAGCACATATGTACGAGGGGAACCTTTACCTTTACCTTATTGGCACATCTGGGAAAACCCGAATCTGAAAGCTTCCAGGTTTTCCCCACCCAAAAGAAAGTCAAAATCCCTTCCCCTGCACCCACATGTCCATCACCTGATCCAATCAAAGCACCGTCACAACTGGAGATGCCTCCCAGTCACGCCCCTCCAGGTGCAGCCCAAAAGTCCTTGACTCTCAGAGAAATGAATGTTATTATGGCTAGATATCTCCACCACTCCATGCAATTCCCCCCTCCCAGGTTCCCACAGCGCTAAATGTGGCAGCCCTGAAGATCCAAAGAAAAGATGCCGCCCGGGGCCGACATGCTGGTTGTAGGTGGTTCACTCTTGATTTATTGAAAAGTCCACAAAAGGCTCAGTATTTCCTGAGTTTACACTGTAAACCCAACCAACAAAACCACATTACGTAATAGGTAAACCTATCCCCTGAGTGTATATGATGCTAGAGTTGGGGAACTGAATCCATTTTCCTATTGTCTGACTTTTCTTTTTTTTTCCAAATTATTTTCAAAAATTTGAAACGGTTTTATATAACTGCATTGTATAATAACACCTTTTGAAAGGATGGAGAGCATTTATTAACCTTCACTTTCTATTGCTAGCAGCTAGCAATTCCTCTAGTTGCTCTGCTGCTACTTGGGAATTTTGGCAGACTGTCTTCTGCAGCCTCGCTTCAGTGTTTGGATTCCCTTGGATATTTTGGCTGCTTCTGTGCTGCTGCAGTGAACTGTGGATGGGCCTGAGTCCAAGTTGGAACCAATTTAACAAAAATAATCCTAAATGAATGAACTCTTTGAAAGCATTGTGGCAGGATGGCTGCCTGAACCCCCTAAGACCCTAATGGGACTTAATGATAGATACCCTCTAAATATCCCTTTGTACTCAATACTAGAGAACAGAGTGTGATCATCTGGGTCATAAACTATATAGCCAAAACTTATGTACTCATTTTTTCAGTAATCTGATACAGAGATGAGGATCTCTTTTGGCTACATTTTTTTTTCAAAACTGCAGAAGATTCTGAGAAAAGTCTTCCTTAACCTTTGAGAAGTAAAATAAAGTGCACTTGTTCTTTAGAAGGTGTGCCTCCTTTATTTTTTCAAAAGCCACAAGGAGTCTTGAGGCACTTTAAAAATTAACACATTTATTTCAATATTAGTTTTTCTGAACTGCATACATTCTATCATGTTATTAAGTTTTATGCCGAGTAGAATTGTTCCACAAGAGAAAGAGCTTTGGAAAACACCGAGGTTATTAAATGCAGAAAGGTAATTAGGGCTATGGAGTTAGGCCCAATCCATGGTGACTGTATGGACAGACATCCACCATCCAAATCTATTCCCAGTGAAAACCTGTAACTTAAATGTGTCCCCAATCCCATCCATTTGTCTCATCTGTTATCTCTTCCTTCTTCTACTTCCCTAAACCTTGGCAACAAAGTCATTTTTTCTAGTCCATTTTTTCTTTGCATCACAACCCCAAAATATTTCCAGTTATTTCAAGAGAGTCCCCTGTGGATTTTATTCCACTAGTCCAGGGGTCAGCAACCTTAAACACTCAAAGAGCCACAAAGGTCCTAACTGGAAGCCCCTGTTCAATTCTGGAGTCAACCGGAAGTCCAGTTTCCCCCTCATAGTCTCCTCCTCCTCCTCCTCCTCCTGCATTCTTTTTCCTCTACTTGTCCTAACTGAAAACTTATCAATTGTGGAGCAGAGCAGCAACAGGGAGCCACAGCAGAGGGATGAAAGAGCCACATGTGGCTCCAGAGCCACGGGTTGCTGACTCTTGCACTAGTCGTTGCTGACTGTAGAGGGCAATGCTCATCTTCGTTTCAAGGCCATTGATCCAGGGCTGTCCAAAGATATTTCTGTGGTCAGGTGGCCATCATAGTTTAATGCATCATCTTACCTTCCTACCAAAGTGGTACCTATTTATTTACTTGCATTTGCATGCTGTCAAACTGCTAGGTTGGTGGGAGCTGGGAGGAGGATGGGAGCTTACCCCATCACGTAACTGTTGAGTCGAAGATTTTAATGTTGAAAGCCTTACCACCATAAACTCCTGGACTTTCTTCTTCAGTAAAGATATTAAACATCTTTTTTCAGTTTCATTTCATATTGTTGAAATAGAGCTGTTGAGAGTTAAAACTGTAGAAAAGATATTTTTACCTGATCAACAAATATTGAGAAAACTACAGTGTAATCAAATCAATTGCAATTCTTTATAAGTAATTTTAAAAAGTCTATTCTCAACAAGGTGGATTCAGAAGTTGCCATATTTATCAAATTAAATTCCAGAAAATAGGTTTGCTGCATTTTCACAAGTAAGAAGCCATGTTTTGCTTTTCTGTTCCATTTGAAAGAACCATCTGGACTGAATAAAAGTAAACAGTATGGATCTGAGAAAATAATTTGCCACCCAACTGGGACTTTAGTTTTAATTGGTAGGGCAGCTTGTACCTCCAGTCTGTATGTAATAGTGAGAACATCTCATGCGGGCTTTTTTCTATACAGAGCATCAAAGATGGACTTACACTATAAAGAACATTCATGATATAAAAATTGAGGTTATTTCACTGTACCAAATCCTGTAAAAGGATCATTTCACCTTCACTTCCTTTCAAAAGCCGATCAAAATTCTTAATACATTATCAATGCATTCAGGTTCATTTCTACTTTCTTGTGAGAAGTAATAGTTATCTCTTAGAGTTCTACCAAAAGAGTTCTTACTTTTCAAGAGATTCACTAAAGTTATTCTTTCAATTTATGGTTTTAGAGTCTCTAGAGTACATTTCAATTGCCAAAATTCTGCACCTCTGTAATTGTTTCAGTCATAAGAAAGTGTTTTTAAAGTTACAGTGCTACCATGTTTTCCCAATAATAAGACCTACCCCAAAAATAAGACCTACCTTGATTTTTAAACACCCATTATAAGCCCTACCCCCAAAATAAGTCCTAATGAAGGGTGGGTGTGGCCAGCACAGGCAGTGGCGAGCGCGCGTGGGCTGATGGTGTCCAGTAGCACCCACCACCCGCACAGTGCAGGTGAGTTGATTACCTGTCCAAACAGCAGGTGGAGGCAGATTCAGAGCGGGAGGCATGCCATCTAGATGAGCCGCATGAGCTATGGGAAAGCCGAGAGTTGGTGGGCTGGAGTGGCAGGCGGCCACAGGAGGCTCAACTTTACGTCTCTTGGCTTGCCTGCGGCCCATGCAGTGCATTGGCATCACCTTCCTTCTGCTCCGCACTTCTGTTGCTGCCGTGCAAAGACTAGCCTCCTGTGGCTGGCTGCCTGCTCCGGCTTACTGACTTTTGGCTTTCCCGTGGCCCATGTGGTGCATCCGGATCGCCTGCCTACCCCCTGCACCTCTGCCTCTGTCTGCTACTTGGACAGGGAATCAACTCACCTGCGCAGCGCAGGCTGTGCAGCCCCAGAATGTGCTGACTAAGGGACTGGTGGGCTGCAGTTGCTACCAGATATTGTCAATCCCTGCGCAGTTGCCGCCTCTTGTGCGCACATCAGGGGGTGGGGCACCCAGTGGCACTAATCACCCTTAAATTGTGTTTCCCTGAAAATAAGCCCTAATGTTTATTTTGGAAACCCCCCCCCCCAAATATAAGACCAGGTCTTATTTTCGGGGAGACATGGTACCTTGGTACTCATTGTTATTTGGTTCCAGGAGGCATGATAAGTACCAAACAATTTTTTTCCATTAGAATAGAATAGAATAGAATAGAATAGAATAGAATAGAATAGAATAGAATAGAATAGAATAGAATAGAATAGAATAGAATAGAATAGAATAGAATAGAATAGAATAGAATAGAATAGAATTCTTTATTGGCCAAGTGTGACTGGACACACAAGGAATTTGTCTTGGTGCATATGCTCTCAGTGTACATAAAAGAAAAGATACGTTCATCAAGAATCATAAGGTACAACAATTAATGATAGTCATAGGGAACAAATAAGAAATCAAATCATATTAGGAAACAGTCAATATAAATCTTAAGGATACCAGCAACAAGGTTACAGTCATACAGTCATAAATGGGAGGAGATGGGTGATAGGAACGATGAGAAGATTAATAGTAATGCAGACTTAGTAACTAGTTTGACAGTGTTGAGGGAATTATTTGTTTAGCAGAGTGATGGCATTTGGAAAAAAACTGTTCTTGTGTCTAGTTGTTCTGGTGTGCAGTGCTCTATAGTGTCGTTTTGAGGGTAGGAGTTGAAACAGTTTATGTCCAGGATGCGAGGGGTCTGTAAATATTTTCACAGCCCTCTTTTTGACTCATGCAGTATACAGGTCCTCAATGGAAGGCAGGTTGGTAGCAATTGTTTTTTTTTGCAGTTCTAATTATCCTCTGAAGTCTGTGTCTGTCTTGTTGGGTTGCAGAACCAAACCAGACAGTTACAGAGGTGCAGATGACAGACTCAATAATTCCTATGTAGAAATAATGTAGTGAGTCACAACACAGCCAACGCCGACAAGTTCTAGGTTGTGCGTTAAGTACCAAACAAACAATACAAAATTTTCATGTCAAAATGTGTTGAGTACCAAATTTGATGAGTTTTAAAGCAGTTGAGTACCAAAGTACCACTGTATAAGCAATTCAAGATTATACACCTTGTCTGGAATCTCAGAAGAGTTAAGAGTTAATACAAATTTTGGGAGCTTTTCAGAGGCAGGAAGGGTTGGGTCATCATCTTTTGTTTCTTTTCCCTTCATTAAACAAATGTGATGTTTGGAAAGTGGGAGGTTATTTCCTTTTCAGTCAGTACGCTTTACAACTCAGAATTTACACACAAATAGTCTAAGGAAAGAAATAAGAGAAAACAAACTTATTTGCCTATTAGTTTATTTACCGAGCTGTCCAGAATTAGTGGATAATTTTCAAAATTGATCAGAAAATTGAGATTGTGGAACATACAGTTGTTATTGAAAATTCAACGTCTCCATCATAATTTGTTTTGAAATCTGTGATCTGTGTTACCCTGAGAATATTTTTTCTGCACCAGCCACATCTGTTATCTCTTTCCAGAATTGTCAAGTTCCCTTTTGCACAAATTAAACATGCACCTGTTCCTTATACAGAGTGCACAAATTTCCTAGTAAAAATATTGTTAGGTGTTCCTGGAAATATGTAAAATATATGTAAATAAAAAGGATTTACATATTTCCAGGAACACCTAACAATATTTTTTGCTATAATCCATGTATGTATAAACCCAAATGTTTTTCATAAACAGTTGAATTCAAATGTTAGGAATATGCTTTAACAACATGCTAAGATAATTTAATTCTTATCTCAAAAACTTGTTAACAGTGTTATGAACATTCATCCGGTATAGAGCAACAAGAAAATATAGCAATAGCAATAACACTTAGACTTATATACAGTTTCATGGTGCTTTATAGCCCTCTCTAAGCAGTTTACAGAGTCAGCATATTGCCCCCAACAATCTGGGTCCTCATTTTACCCACCTCGGAAGGATGGAAGGCTGAGTCAACCTTGAGCTGCTTGGAATCGAACTGCTGGCAACAGGCAGAGTCAGCCTGCAATACTACATTCTAACCACTGCGCCACCATGGCTCTTATGTAAACATATGTAAATCATGTGCATTCAAATTATAATAACTATTAGATTTGTATCCCACCTTTATTTTATACAGCTCAAGATGGCATACATAACGCTAATGCCACAACAATAACCCTGTAAGGTGAGTTGGGCTAAGAGACAACATTTGGTCCAAAGTCACCCAGCTGGGTTTCATACCTAAGAAAGGGGATGATTTCAGATTTATTATACCTGTGAATAGAACCCCCCTTCTAAACATCTATTGAAGAGTCCAATAATCCTGAAAAAAGGTGTTTTGATGAATTAGCCTCATTATAAATCGCAATAAATAAATAAATAAATAATAAGAAACATATTTTTGAAAACTTGAAATTGTTAATAATTATCATTATTTATGTTTGTAACATTTCCCAATTGTTGATACAACTGAATTGTTTGTTTTGCTTCTAAATAAAATTGTATTTAATCCACGGTACTCAAAAATATAGATATCCTTTTTATAATTATAAACTGATAATACATCAGGTTCAAATTGAGAATTAAACAAATGTTTGAATATATTGTGTTGCCATTCAGTGGTTTTAGACAGGGAATGTTTGTTTCAGTAAGGTTCCAAAAGTTTTACCTGTACAATTAGAAATAAGCAGATCTAGGATGTTAATCCCTTTCTTAGCCTGTATATATATATATATATATATCTATTATGTCCCAATGAGAGAATACTCCGGGGCTAGAAGTTCCTCAAAGTTCCATTTTATTAGAGATATCATATTGGGCACATCTGGGAAAACCCAAATCTGAAAGCTTCCAGGTCCCCCCCCCCCCGGCTCCTATGCAGAGTTGACATTTGCTCTATGTTGCTGTCTACAAATTTTGGCTTTGTATGCATTTCTTCTTAAGGCTTGGTCTTGTGCAGCCAGAATTAACCCTTCTGTCTTCTTCAATTTTCCTGCTCTTAACCATTGCCAGGTCTAGTTGCTATGTGCTTTGTCTGCTAGTTTTTGTGTACTAGTCATATAATACTTTGCCTTGCCGTGTCTCTTTTCTACTTTTATTGCTAATTATTATTGCCACCTACTCCAAAATGCTCTTTTTATTGTTATTGTTCAGAGATCACATGAAGTCATGTGCAGCAGTGGGAACCTTCAACTCTCACTGTTGAACTAGAGCGCACATCAGATCTGATCAACATGGTTAATAGGAAGGATATTCAGAATTGGTTCAGTGACATCTGGAAGGCAGTGTGAACTATGGGGTTTTGCATCCACTTTTCCTTGTGTCAGATAGGAACTTCAAAGCTTCTCCTTCTGTTTTTCTTCATGTTTTAAATGCTGCTGTCTTAAATATCTTATATTTGATATTTTAAATTGTTTTTGTGATTATTAACTGTGATAGTGATATATGTACATTTATATGGTTCGATTATAATGGAAGATATATTGGGAAGACAATTTCCTTTGAAAAACAGAATATAAACAAATAAATGAGCAAGAACCATAGTTTCCAACCTCTTTTTCAATCCCCTTTTTTATTGAAGGAACAGCCACAGCCTTCCCTGGTACTGCTACTGTGCCATCACCCGGCCTACCTACCCAGAAGACTACAGAATCACAAAACGTGATGGAGAAAGAAATAGAGTTGGCAACTCAGATATCAACAGTTTCCAGCACCGCCCAACTCTTGAGGATATTAGAAACAGTTGCTCCTACAGGGTCTCCTCCTTCTACCCATCTCCCAGTGAAAATGGTGGCAGATAAAGGTTGGTTGGATTTTTCCTCCTTAATTTAATTCTAAGTCAATCTTGTGACACTTCAGTTGAATGGTTGATGGGAGAGATCCTTCTATGTGAGACTTCGGAAGGTTGCTTCTAATTCTGATAGGCAGAAGTCTGACACTTCATGCCTGGCTGAATTACTGCTCATGGTAACCCTCACCATTCATCAAGTTGAGTGGAGCTTCTGGGAGATTTTAATGTAATTCAATAACAGTCAGTGGGCCATAGGATGCCCAACCTGGGCTATGCCATGCATGGACAACCCTCCCCTTTTAACGACTCTCATCCCAGAACTAATTTGGGGTAAGTTGGGGCGACTGGATGGAGCTGAGATTTACTGGCTGGATGCCCTTTCTGACGACACGTAGAGTTCACAGCAGACATTGTTTTTCTTTGCGCCCAGGGAGAAAGAAACATCTACCGCTACCTAGGATTGAACTCTCAACCTTCTGAATGGGAGGTGATTAGCTTCACCGCTAGGCCACCACGCCGCTCACGGTGCATTGATTGGGCCATGTGATGGACAAGTGGGTGCTGGGGCAGGGACTTGGACTTTCCTATGGATGGGGAAAACCTGGAAGCTCTCAGATTCGGGTTTTCCCAGATGTGTCAACATGACAACTCTAATAAAATGGAACTTTGAGGAAGTTCTAGCTTCAGAGTCTTCTTTCATTGGGGGCGTTAACTTGGAACCCCCTTCATATAACAGTCAGAATTAATTTCAGTCCTCTCGTAAGAGTTATTTTTATGTTTACTATGGTTTAATGCTTGCAAGGAAAAAAAATCCGAATTTGCTAGAGAGGGAAATACAGGAAGTCCTCGATGTGCGACCACAATTGAGCCCAACATTTATGTTGCTACATGAGAAATTTGTTAAGTGGGTTTTGCCCCATTTTACAACTTTTCTTGCCACATTTGTTAAGTGAATCACTGCAGTTGTTAAGTTAGTAACAATGAAGGTTGCAAAAGGGGATCACATGACCCTGGGACACTGCAATCATCATAAATGTGAGTCAGTTGTTAAGCATTCGAATGTAAATCACAGAACCATGGGGATGCTGCAACAGTCATAAGTTTTCACTCTGGTCATAAGTCACTTTTTTCAGTCCTGTTGTAATTTGAATGGTCACTAAGTGAACTGTTGTAAGTCAGGGACTATCTGTAATCTGATCTAATGTAAGGCAATTTAGTATATTAATTGTCATGAAAAAATGGATGGTTTTAAGAATGCCAAATCTCATATCAGTTCATTCAAACATTACGTTTTCTATTGAAAGACTGTCCTAGCTAATAACCCTGCTCTTATAACCCCAATTAGTAGGCAGGAGGTGAGTAGAAAAAAGTCTTTTTATTAGTTTTTAAACCACAAATTATATACTTTTGGAGTATTAGGAGATTTAATGTATCAGTGCACGCTATACTGTTTATTTCTTTTTTGCATTTGTATAATGTTTGTGTTTGTAGTTTTTCTTAATTTTTGTATTATTGTATTTTGCAGTTTACATTATAAACTATTTTGAGATATGTATTCTGAAAGATAATTGTCAAGTAAATTAATAAATTATGTTAAATACAGTTGCAATCAACTAGATCAGTGTTTCTAAATCTTGGCGGCTTGAAGATGCGTGGATTTCAACTCCCAGAATTCCCCAGCCAGAACAGCTTCTGGGAGTTGAAGTCCACACATCTTCAAGCTGCCAAGATTGAGAAATATTGAACTAGATGGTAGAAGTTTTCTTTTAACTCTAATATTAGATTTCAAGATCATCCATTGAAAGAGAGGGTTAGAGATTCAAGGTACACTGGAAGAACTTTTCTTCCTTGTACACCACATAATGAAGTCATGGAATTATTTACTGTGAGAAGTAAAGGTATTTACCAATTCAAATATGAGGGGTCCTTGGTGCTCTCTGATCTTGCTTGTTTTCTTGCAGACCAAACTAGGTAACTTCATCAGTGCTAGAGCTAGCATTGATGATGTTACCTTTTGGGTAATGAAATGTCTGCAAGAAAAAAGGAAGCTCAGAGAGCAGCAAGGACCCTCATCTCAACCCTGAGCTACAAATATTCTCTTGTATCAATTCAAACAGCTTCAAAACATTTGGGAATCATCCTTAATTCATGTGCTAAGAATTTCCACATGTACGAAATATACATTCTCACCTATTTCCATCCGCTAGGATTAGCTGGGGTTCTTCTCTCCAGCCATTGGTTAAGGATGATGAAAATTATAATATGAAGCTTCTTTCTTAGTCATTGTTTGCAATCTTATAGGTCTCACTTGTGATTCTTGCTTGGCTTCCAGAACCTGTCACCCTCCTAGAGAATAAAGAGATCATTTCTGTTACCTATATTCCTGCAACGCTGGCTGATCTGAGGGTGCCAGCTGAAATGACTCTGCCTTCTTTGGCATCTTCGACAAGACAAACCACAGTTCTAGCTGCCCACCGAATTACCACAGCTTCAACTTATGGGCTGGAAAGGCTGGAATCAGAAGGTACTTAAGTAAGATGATTTGAACAGGGATCTTTAAAATCTGAATACTCCCCAACAGGAATTGACTGTGAGAGTCTAATGGTCCAAATATCTACTTTATATAGTACTAAAACTCTCATGTCTGTTTAATTGTTTGTAACTTGGGTGAAAGAGTGTATCATAGGGAAACAATTTGGAATCGAAATTCCTCAAATTTCGAGGAATATAGAACATGTCCAAGATGCAGGACCTACCTTCTTTTGGGATTGAAATTTAGTAAGTAAGTTGTAAGTCTTAAATTTGCCTTAATGCATAAAATCCAACTGGATGGCTTTGGAATATGTAGTCATTTTCACTTAGCCTAGGAAGAAGACAATGATAAATTAGTTCTGGAAATGTTGCTTAGAAAGTTGCATGGGCTTGTGCAAGCACTGACTTGAAGGCAGATCCCTCGGTGTCTCTCTCTCTCTTTCTCTCTCCACCTACCTACCTACCTACCTACCTACCTACCTACCTACCTACCTATCATCTATCTCTTAAAATAATCAAATATTCTTGATCCAGCATGACCATGCCACAAACAGATTAAACGCAGAGTCACCTTGAACCGCAAGATGAGCAGCATATAAATTTAATAAATAAATAAGTAAATAAAATGTTTTTTGAGTAAACTGTAAACATATGAAATAAGAATTAGACTAGATTTCACACTGCATAGTTTCTTTTTGTTGTTATTAGTTGTGAAGCTGTGTCCGACCCATCACGACACCATGGACAATGTTCCTCCAGGCCTTCCTGTCCTCTACCATCCTCTAGAGTCCATTTAAGCTCACGCCTACTGCTTCAGTGACTCCATCGAGCCACCTCGTTCTCTGTCGTCCCCTTCTTCTTTTGCCCTCAATCTTTCCCAGCATCAGGCTCCTCTCCAGTGAGTCCTTCCTTCTCATTAGGTGGCCAAATTATTTCAGTTTCATCTTCAGGATCTGGCCTTCTAAAGAGCAGTCAGGATTGATCTCCTCTAAGACTGACCGGTTTGATCGCCTTGCAGTCCAAGGGACTCGCAGGAGTCTTCTCCAGTACCATAATTCAAAGGCCTCAATTCTTTGGTGCTCAGCTTTTCTTATGGTCCAACTTTCACAGCCATACATTGCAACTGGGAAAACCATAGCCTTGACTATACACACTTTTGTTGGCAGGGTAATGTCTCTGCTTTTTAGTATGCTGTCTAGATTTGCCATAGCTTTCCTCCCCAGGAGCAAGCGTCTTTTAATTTCTTGGCTGCAGTCCCCATCTGAGGTGATCTTGGAGCCCAGGAAAATAAAATCTGTCACTACCTCCATTTCTTCCCCATCTATTTGCCAGGAATTGAGAGGGCTGGATGCCATAATCTTAGTTGTTTCTTTACCCAAGGCTTAATGGTTATAACATTCAGCATCTCCAAGCGTGGTGGAAATGTCTCTCAAGATATTTCTATGCTAGTGGAGTAGCTTCATTTCTGTATTCTGATGTTAAACTCTCAACACTTATTGCAAAGTCTTTTCATAATCAAAGGACTCTGAACTTTGTTATTCTTTCTGAGGCAAGAAGAGGGGGATAGCTGGAGATAACAGGAACCTTGTCTATCCCAGAAGGTGATAAGCCTGATCAAAGTTTTAGAATATGAAAAGGGGAGGGTTGTTGTAGCCTAGTGAAAACTTTAAAAATGTTTCCACCAGACTAAAATAAAAGTAAACTAATGTAGAAAAAATTAGGATAGGGGCCTGATGGGAAGAGCAGGGAACATCCATATCAGTTAATTTTCTGGTAAATGGATCTGAGTAATGTTTATTAAAAAAAGTAGATTGCATGAATGGCAAGTTTTCTTAGTCTACCTAGTGCCCAGGCTTGAATATCTGCCTGCCTGCCTGCCTGCCTGCCTCCCTCCATCCATTTATCCATCCATTTTTTGAGGCCACCCACTTCACATAAGTGAATCTGAACAGTGTAGAAAGATTAAACTCTCCCTCCCCTAAACATATAACCCCCTAGAGCCCTTTCCCTCTGCTCTTGGATTCTCCATTTTTACAAAGTAAGTACCTAACTAAGCTCTTAAAGGACAGATGCTTTATAAATCATGGAGGGAGAAGGGGACATGAAGCGGCATAGATGGCTTTCCTTGCTTGTGGATAACATCGGGTTAGCTTCCTACTTTTAATTAGCAATCATTCTTTAAATTGAGTTACATGTTTTTTTTCTTTTCCTGTAATCATTACCAACCTGTTTTAATTAATGTATTAATGATTTTTTGGACAAGATTTATTCCGAGGAGAGAACTTTTCTAGGAGTTTGATTAAATTTTGGTGCAACGATGGGACAGTAGCACAGAGACACTGCCTGCTGCTGTTCCTGCAGTTGTGCAAAGCCGTCCAATATTTTAAGTGACGATTCTTTGGTTCTTGTGAGCTCAGAAGAAGAATAGTTTCTATATTGTACAGTATTCGTGGTTAAGCTGATCAGGGCAGTTGATCAGGGCAATTAGAGCTAGCCGAAGCTCTGGTTTGACATTTAGCAGATACAAAATAGAGACTCAGGCTTAGTCAAAGACTAAACTTTCTCTTTTTTTGTAATTAATTTGTAACTGATCACATTTGTAGTCTTGTACTTCCTTGTCACTTAATTATCAGTGCTCCTTATTTTTTTAGCGTTGGGGTCTTGCCTATCCAGTGTTATTGAACATGTCCATGTGTGCATCACTTGGATTTACAATCTCATAATAAACCTTGGAAGGGACGTGGTGGCTCAGTGGCTAAGATGCTGAGCTTGTCGATCGAAAGGTTGGCAGTTCAGTGGTTCGAATCCCTAGTGCTGTGTAATGGGGTGAGCTCCTGTTACTTGTCCCAGCTTCTGCCAACCTAGCAGTTCGAAAGCACATAAAAAATGCAAGTAGAAAAATAGGGACCACCTTTGGTGGGAAGGTAACTGTGCGCTTTGGCATTTAGCCATGCCGGCCACATGACCACGGAGACGTCTTCGGACAGCGCTGGCTCTTTGGCTTTGAAACGGAGATGAGCACCATCCCCTAGAGTCAGGAACGACTAGCACATATGTGCGAGGGGAACCTTTATCTTTAATAAATCTTGGAGTTGGAGGTATTTTAGTGTCCTGGTTGAGTAGACAAAAATTAACCTCAATCGGGGAAGGGAGAGAAAACTTACAAATGGGATGGAAATTCTGAAGTTAACTCTTAGGGATATTTCTCCAAGAGTATATATCCAAGGCATATATCTATGTGAGTTGTGGATGTTTTGGCAAGGATGTGACCAGCTGATGTAAGGAAGTTTTTGGTTAAGATTTCTGGGAGCTGTAGTCCCAAAACATTTGGAAGGCACCATGTGGAGATAAAGGTACCAGAATGTTTTATATTAAAAAGAAAAATAAAGGAACAGGGCATCAGGCATCTGTGAGATCTCACAAGAGCAAACTTCTTCAGGGCGGTTCTCAGCTGCCATCCAGCTACAATTGGAAATCTATACCATAAAACAGTAAGGCTTTTCTGTTTTTTCATTACACTGGTGTAATAGCCAAGCATATTTGGTATTTTTTTTTTAAAAAATAATCAGTTATTTCAAAACGAATATCTCTGTTTTATTTGTGGAGAATAAAAAGGGATGGGAGCAGTGACTGGAGTGGTCTTATTTTGCAACAATTATGCCTCCCTCCCTCTCTCTGGAGACCAGGAATATCAGCCTGTGTAATCCTGGAACAAATCATTTAACATTTTATCTAGATATGGACATCACATACTGTACTGTGAATCTGAACAAAGATGGTGTAATTCTGTAGAATTTATAGGGATGAAAACAATTTGGAATCTATTGCCCTACAGAACAGACTTGATGTCTCCATCCCACCATCCTAAAAACTGGGTCCTTAAGGTTGTTTTTTTTTCTGTCATTAATTACAGTTCATACTTTTGTGTGATGCATTTCTAAAAATAAACAGATTTTTATATTGAAAATATTTATCAAAATTAATCACCACCTATCTCGGTCTCAGAGTGGCTGAATGGTATATAATCAAAATATAAAAACATAAAAACCATATAAAAATGCAGTACATCTGTATAAGGAGCTAGGTTGAAACAAAAATAAGTTAAAAGTTAAAATCCAGGAGTATGGAATGTCAGGAGGATCTTGCTATTTAAGGCTATCTGTAGAGCCTTTGTACAATTGTTCATTAAATCAAATATTTCTTAATTATAGAGCAATAATTATTTCTTTGGGTGGAGGGAGCTGGATGGAGTGTGTGGCTAGATTCATATATTGTCCTTTACTGTGACATGTTTTTCTAATTCGTTAGTTGAATAAATCAGGATAATAAGCTATCAAATAAAAAAGCTATAAATTAAATATTTTATTTAAATAATAATTCCTTATAAATAATAAGCTGTAATAATAATAAAGGCAGTATATAAACAAATGCCATGTTGATTGGGTTCTATACTGCTCTGCCAAAATCTAAGATAGAAATCTGTAGTAAACACCAACTTTAATCCCATCACTTTTAACTGTAACTTTATGTAAACTTTAAATTTATGTATTTATTTTGATACTTTAAAACACTATCAAGAGGAACACACAAAAAATGGAAATACTGGAAATGGAATTGCTGGCATTTTCTCTTATAGTGTCTTCCTTCTTCACTGGGATTTTTCTTCTGAACTTTCTTGAAGATTGCAGGGCCTCTTTATGACCAACTGATGGCAATGTTTCCTTTTGTTTCTAACACCAAGGAATGTAATGTAATTGGTAATGCAGTGTTAGAGCAAAATATTTTAGAGACAAGCAAGAATCCAATGCATTTCTTTCTGTGATGCATGAAATCACTGCATTCATCCTTTTGCACAATGTCTGGAAGTATGAGAATTGATCAGTCAAATATCTGCTGGTTTGACCTAGGATATATAATTATTTTCGGTTGAAATAAAGGGGACAGGAACGTACTAAAATTCATTGGATAGCATTCATATTTCATTTTTAAAAATATGGACTCTTGTGCAGCCTCATTGTATGCACGAAAAAAAGCTTTTATTGAAAGAAGAAATTATGCAGGATAATGATGAATAAATTCTGATATTGGGCAAGTACAAATAGAGTTGCATCTGTCCATAAGAGCAAGAGTCTCTTAAAGACACTGTTATGCTTGGTTAGCATCCCAATCTAGTGCCTTCCAGATGTGTTAGACCAACTCTTAGCATTCTCAGCCCACAAGCTGTTTCCATGCTGGCTAGGAGTTGTAGGATATACTGTATATACAGAATATATTTAATATGTCTGGAGCAGGGGTGGGTTCTACTTACCTCCGCTACTGGTTCGCAATGGGAGTGTGCATGCTCTTCTGTGCGTGCGCAGATTGTTCATGATGATGTCCGGGTGGGTGGGTGGAGTCACCCACTGCCATTATTACCGGTTCGCAAGAAATGGACTGAACCGGGAGCAACCCACCACTGGTCTGGAGGTCACCAAACATGGGCAGATTTTCTAGATCATTGTTAGTCATTATGGCCAATAGGCTGCATGCATCCATTTTGCAGATTCAGGTGGAGCATTCAGAATTATATAGCCAAGTGATCATTTTCAGTGGCACAATATTTGCCTTTCTGTTCCCACAAATTAAGTCCCCTAATAAGTGTGTTAAGCTTCCCAAAAAATTCATTCACTTAATTTTAAAAAGCTGCAATTAAGTTAAACAGTTTTACTTCTAGTGGTGTGAGTATCGCTCATTGGGCAAATGGTCCAATCAACATTAGGATTGTAATGTATCTCTCTGGAAAGGCCCTCCTCTTAAGTTCACAAGTGGGTAGAGGTTTTCATCAAGATTATGAGAGAAGAGAAAAAGAAGAAAGAAACTACTTTGTATTTGACGAGTATCTGTATTTTTAGAACTTTCCAGATGCTATCAGTAGATACTCGCTGAGAAACAGACTTTAATTAACCAAGACAATAGCCTCTATTTCAAGCATCTTCCAACATTACTTCAATTCATTAAAAAAGGAGTACAAATCAATTCATTAACCTGCTTGTCATCAATGAATGCCATAATATGGTTTGTTTCAGTATCGTCTTTCTTTTAATTCCTATCTCTTTTAGAGGAAGAAGAGGAAGAAGAAGAAGAGGAGGATGAAGAAGAAGAAGAGGAAGAGGAGGATATGGATGAGGATGAAGAAGAGAATGACGTCGACAGAGAACCCAGTTTAATAGATGAAAACTTAGATGATGCTGACCTCTCCAGTTTTACTGTTCCTGGGGAAACCTCACAGGAACCCTTGGAAGGTCTGGAAAGCCCTGCAGGAGAGCTCTCAGGAATATCCTATCATGTACCAAACGCAATTGAATGGGAACAACAGAACCAAGGGCTCGGTAAGCAATACGTAACACGTGGAAGGTTTGGGCAGCAAAGTCTCTATGCTTGAAAAGGAAGTTCTTATTTTCATTGCAGTTATCAATTCTTCAGTGGTTTGGCTCAGTAGTGGGATTCAAATCTCTACCAGTTTGCTCGTGGGCGCTCATGGGCACTTGCGTGCTTGTGCACTCACACGCACACGCAACACTTCTGCACATGCGCAGAAGCTTCTGCGTATGCACAGAGACATCCGGGCGGGTGGGTGGAGCCTCCCGCCGCCGCCGCTACCAGTTTGCCCGAACCAGGGTGAACCGGTAGCAACCCACCCCTGGTTTAGCTGGTTATCAAATGTAGTGTAGTGGCTAGTGGGTAGTGATCAAGCTAACAAAGTAGAATTGAAGAAACATTTCCATTCTTGATGTTTTAGCTCTATTTATTTATTTGAATTTATAGTATATCCCATCTTTCATTGAAGAGTTCAGTGACCCCTCATTCTGTTTATCCCCAACCATAACCTGGGCTTTTGCAAGATTTGACTTCTACATATTGTGCCCATTTCTGGACTGAGAGGCCTTGTTTGCGGTAATCCATTCCTTTGTCATCCCTTTCAGTGTTACTCTAACAGACTCTACATGGGGCTGCCCTTGAAAAGCATTGGGAACCTAGTCTGGAATGCATTTATGCAGTCAATTTTTGGCATTTTCACTGTACTCATATAATATTGGTTCCCAGTAGGTTTCCGAGTGCAATTCAAGGTGCTGGTTGTTACCTATAAAAGCCTACAAGGCATAAGGCCAGGATCCTTGTAGGACATTTCTCCCATTGCTTCTGCTCCTTCTCACCAGATCCAGCAGGGAGAGCATGCCTCCTCCTGTATTGAACAATGTCATTTTGTTGGATCAGGAGTTGTGCTTTTTCTGCTGCCTTGTGGAACAGCATCACCCTGGACATCCAGTGGCACCAACCCTGTTACCCTTTCCTAAGATTTTGAAGGCCTAGCTGTTTCCCCAGGTGTGTGGGCAGAGAAGTTAAACAAGCAGCGTTGTTGATATGGTATTGTGATTAGGCGGTATTGTTTACCTTGGGTAGCATAACTTATTGTTTGTAACTGTTGGTCTCACAACTAGTCCAATGTAACCCTAGGCAGGGTTTCCTGCCTCAGCAGGGGGTTGGACTAGAAGACCTCCAAGGTCCCTTCCAACTCTGTTATTCTGTATCTTTGCTACTACTGTACATTGGCTGTTGTTGACATGAGAAAACAAAATGGCCTGGCCTAACTCCCCTCTTTTAAATTCTTAAATTTTAAATTTTTGAATTCGTGATTTTATAAATTGGGTGTTTTAATCTGTGTTTCGGCCGAAATATTTAATAATTTTAAGGGATTTTTAATATTTGTATTGTCTGTATTTTATCTTGGCTGTTCACCACCCTGAGTCCTTCGGGAGTAGGGCGGTATAGAAATTTGATTAATAAATAAATAAATAAATAAATAAATAAAATAATCAGGTGACCCCCTCAACAGTGGTGGGTTTCTAACTGTTTGCCCCAGTTCGGGCGAACCGGTAGTGGTGGTGGTGGGAGGCTCCGCTCACCCGCCTGGATGTCATCATGGATGCTCTGCACATGCTCTTTCTCTCTGTCTCTCTGTCTCTCTTCTGGAGGTGGGGGAGGTGAAAAACAGGGTGTGGTGATGCCCCGGGTGGCCTGTGCACCCCATTTTTGGCTTGCAGAGTGCTACTTGAGGTACACCCCATTTTCCACCTCCCCTGGCTCCAGAAAAACTCTGTAGCCCCAAAACAGGCTAAAACGGCCCATATTTGGCCTCCCAGGGCATCCACACGCCTAGTTTTTCACTTCTCCCACCTCCAGAAGCACTCTGAGGGCCAAAAATGTGGACCTTACCTTCCAGTTCCAGCCTGCGGGGCTTGCAAAGGTAAGTCCTGCGCTCGGCCGAAGGGTGGGGGCCGGCGGGTAGACGGGGTGATGTGGATGGATCAGCCTTGTGGTCCTTGCTGGGCCAAATTAATGGCTTCGACGGGTCATATGCAGCCCGTGGGCTGTAGTTTGAGGACCCCTGGTTTAGAGCAATGTTTCTCAACCTGAAGATATGTGGACTTAAATTCCCAGAATTTCCCAATGATCTCGGGGGAGGGAGGGAACCCCACTTGTCGAAGGAGAAACCATGAGATCTTATCATAGCCTGGACAGAATAATTCTGCACTCCCTTGAGTCTTTTCTTCATTGTTTTTGTTTTCAACTATAAACAACATTGTTGGCTTGCAAATTTAAACAAAGTTATTGTAATTGGCAAAGTGGAATGGGAGAACTCATCTGTTTGCATTCCTTTTGTTTTGACTATGTACTTTTGTAGGAAGCTTGGAGAAGGAGTGATGAATTTGATTTGAAAAGATAGCAGAAAGGGAAAGGATTAGGCAGAAATACGGGCCCCTTCTTGAATCTTCTTTAAGCTTGTAATCTTCTGAGGAGCTTGGAGTTGAAGCAGTTTTTTAGGAAGACAAAAACCATCAGTGGATTCAGTGTTCATTCCAATCTGAGATGAATATTCACTGATTGATCTGGGAACATATTTTGCATGTGGCTCTGGGAGTTGCATTTGATCAATCGCACGGCTAGTCCAGAAGCAGCAGACAGCAGCACCCAGCTGACCTTGGCTGATCTTGGGGGAAAAAAAACCTAAGCAAGGTTAAAAATGGGTAAAATTTATATAAGAGGCTCCCTGAATGAACAAGGCTTTAGGGTAGATTAAGACGTTAAAAACAAACTAAAGCAGAAAAAGGCAGTGTCAAACTATGTATCTTTTGTTGCCATGAAAATTGCAGGTAGTCCTCAACTTATGACCATAATTGAGCCCCCAATTTCTGTTGCTAAGTGAGTTTTTAAGTGAACATTGCCCCATTTTATGACCTGTCTTGCCACAATTGTTAAATAAATTACTGTAGTTGTTAAGTTAGTAACATAGTTGGTAAGTGAATCTGGTTTTCCCATTAACTTTGCTTGTCAGAAGGTTGCAAAACGTGATCACATGACCTTGGGACATTGTAACTGTCATAAATAGTGAGTCAGTTGCCAAGCATCTGAATTTTGATCACATGACTATGGGGATGCTGTAAGAAATGTATGTGTGAAAAATGACCATAAGTCCCTTTTTTTGGTGCTGTTGTAACTTTGAACGGTCATTAAATGAACTGTTATAAATTGATGTTGTAACCTAGGCTTACAAGACACAATTAGTCCCAAATAACCCTATTTTATTGTAGCAGCTGAGAATTATGTTCATTCCCAGCTGAGTCCCAATTAGTTGCAAAAAAAGTCCTTCAGAAGAAGTCCTTTGGGATAATCATCAAACTTTATCTTCTGTGACACCCTGCCAAGGCCCTTACTTGAAGTTCAGAAACAAACAAGAGACGCCGACTGGAAACAGAGTTAGCAATGTTGCTTTCCTGCAAAAGGCCCCAAGTGCCTTTGTTTCTCTTTTAAGCCTTATAGGAGGGACCAATCATCTCCTGACCTTATTCCCGAGTTGTTCCTTTTGCTTTAGCTGCTCTTGCCTTCTGGCAGCTCTGTGCTTGTGTGCACTAGGAACAGGCTCCTCCTGTTCCTCTACCTCTCTGCTGTCTGACTCTGGGGCAGGGGTGAAATCTAAAATTTGTTACTACTGGTTCTGTGGGCGTGGCTTGGTGGTGAGGGTAATGTGACTGGGTAGGCGTGGCCATTTTTTTTTTACTTTTAAAACCATTTTTTACATGTAAAACCATGTAAAAAAATGCTTTCAAAAGGCTCTGACGATCCCAGCTGAGTTGCTTGATCGGCAGGCAACTCAGCTGGGATCGTCAGAGCTTGGCTCGTCAGAGCCATTTAAAAGAAAAAACTTTTTTTCTTTTAAATAGCTCTGGCGATCCAAGCTGAGTTGCCTGATTAGCAGGCAACTCAGCTTGGCTCGTCAGAGACATTTAAAAGAAAAAAAAAGGCTCTGATGATCGCGCGGCTCAGCTGGGCATGGGGGGCGGGGGCAGGGATTTTTGCTACCGGTTCTCCGAACTGCCTGCCGCCATTGCTACCTACTCGCCCGAGCCGGTCCGAACCGGGAGCATTTCACCCCTGCTCTGGGGGCTCCAGAGTCCGCGCATCACTCCTAGATGGCCCTGGCTCCATCTCTGCCTCCGACTCAGAGCCCTCGTCTGGGCTTTCCCCAGACTCCAGGACTGGCCCATGTTCCTCCCCAGCTGTTCTGCCCTAGCTCCGGATTTCTGAGGATATTGACACACACCAATGGTCCTTATCAAATTTATTAAGTAGCAAGAATAAACCAATGTCCGGCAAAGGTTGGCAACCAGCCCAGAAAACAAAATACGATAAGACTTTTCCAAAAATGCTCTGATGATAATTACAAGTTGTTTCCAGCAAGAAACTTACTAACCATGTGTGACTTAAATAGGCTAAGGGAGTGGCCAATTATCCTCAAGTCTTACTCTCGAGGAGACCTCCTCCTCCTGAGTAGCCACTCCTGCCTTTTGGCAGCCCTGTGTGCTCGAGCATTGAGGAGAGGCTCCTCCACTTCGCTCTCTCCACTAGAAGCAGCCTCTGGAGGTTCTGAAGGCCCTGGCTGAGTCTCTGGCTCTGGCACCACATCCTCTTCAGCCTCCTCGCTGCCTGACGTGAGCGCCGGCTGCGCAGGCTGCTGGCGCGATACCACACCAGCCTCCTCATCGTCGGGATCAGCCATGATCCGCGCAGGCCGCTGGCGGGCCACAACATCAGCCTCCTCATTGTCCGACTCTGCTGCCAGCTCCGCAGGCTGCTGGCGGACCACAACATTTGAGGACTATCTGTATATGGAATCTCTATTCCTTTAGGTCAGTGTTTCTTATTTCAGCAACTTTAAGATATGTGAATTTCAACTCCCAGAATTCCTCAGCCAACTTCCTGGGGAGTTCTGGAAGTTGAAGTCCACACATCTTAAGGTTGTTGAAACCTTAGGTTTATATCTGGTCCAGGTATTGTTTCAAATGCCAGAGAGCCAGTAATGAAGGATACCGGGAGTTGTAATTCAGTAATATCTGGAGGGCAAATAAGATCTTTTTTTTTAAATTGATTTATTTATATCTTCACTCTTATAACACCTGCATCCTTCACGCTTCAGTATATTATTTATAACATGAAACTCCAGTTACATTCTCAGAGGTTCCATCTTTCAGTTGTATCCTTATGAATCTTTGCAAAAAGAACCAAATAATTTTTTAAAATACAGAAATAATGCTTGGTGAGAGATCGAAGCTTACTACCCCCTTTTTTTTCTGATCTTCATCTTCATGGGATTGCATTTGTTGAACATCTCCAGGATTTTTCTGAAGTTTTTCTTGGAGGAAAAAGAAGCTGGATTGCACCCAATTCAGGAGGAATGAAAGCACAGATATAGGAGTCGGGGTGATGGGAGGGGGGGCACACACAGGAGAATGACATTTCACTGGGAAGGGAGGACACTAATGGCTACCCCACCATTCAATTAATCAATAGGCAATTTGCTTCTTTCAAATAAAAAGCCAGAAAGAATAGGCTGGAGTGTCTGATTTCATTGGATATCCATGGACTCTCAGCTTTAATTAAAAAGGAAAACAAAGGAAAGTTCCTACAGCCTTTGAGAAGAGTTGGAACCTGGGCAGAGGGAGTGAGCTGAGTAGAGAATTGATTAGATGCTACTTTTATGCCCTGGACTATTTCACAGTGAAGTGAGTATATAAGTCTTTAACATGAGTTTTTTAAAAGTTACAAAACCTTAGATCGACTTGATAGTGGAAATGGTCGCCCAGAGAGATGGTGGACTCTTATTCCTACTGGGTATGTTCAGCCGTCTTGTCTGAGATAATTCAGCCAGTCAGAGCAGGGGATTAAACTGGATGACCTAAATGGCTTCTTCCAACTTTGTGATTGTGTGAGAGCTTGTACCTGAATTTTTATTTTGAGTGAGGGGTTCAGTTGGGTGAGGTGGCCTCTACCAACTCTATGATATAAAGAAAAAGAAAATAACAGTGTTAATGTCATAGAACAGTGATGGCGAACCTATGGCACGCATGCCAGAGATGGCACGTAGAACCCTCTCTGTGGGCATGTGCGCCATCAGCAGCTACTCTTCCGGGTTCTGGCCAGCTGGTCTTTGCATGAAGACCAGTTGCCCAGTGTGCATGCGCATGTTGGAACCCGGAAAGGAGCAGCAGACCGGTGTGCATGTGTGCAATGGAACCCGGAAGTGCAGCTGGCCACTGCATGCATGTGTACCGGCCAGCTGCTTTCTCCTGGTTATGGCGCTCTGGTGCATGCACGTGTGCACTCCAATTTCGGCACTCGGTGTCGAAAAGGTTAACCATCAGTGTCATAGAAGTATTTTTAGTGAACAAGGGGTTACTAAAGTGGCAGCCATCACTGCTAGTCTCCAGAGGACAACAGAAAATCATGGGGATGGTGTGTAAGATATAAATGCCTTTTGGGAAGATGCATTATGACAATCCAATACATCTGCCATCCAGATGTCTTGCTCTCATCTGTTCAGTTTTTGCAATTGCTTTGGAGGAGCTTGGGGAGGGAAAAGGCTACATGAGGACAAAGCAATCCAAACTCCTGCAGAAATGCTACTTTTCAGTAAACAAATCACCAGGATCGAGACAGTAGAGCATTTATTTTGACTTTATAGATTTGATATGTGAGCTAGGCTATCTGTGGCTGTTTTCGGTTTCCAGTTTCCAGTGGCAGCATAAATGACCCAATCACTTTAAAACAGCATTAATCTGGAAATAGAATTAGTAGGTGAGGATTAAAGAAAAGTTTTTTTTTTTTCTGGAGTTGTTTCTGCTTCTGGCAAAACAAAAATGTAAACCCACCAGAATCTTTCAGATTCTGCAATTGGTGGGGATGTGATGTGATGACGCAGAGGCTTAATGACCCTGGAACTGCCAGCCAGGAATGATGTGCACTCCGGCGGTTCAAGCCCAGCTCCATGAGACAGAGTGAGCTGCCGTCGCTCGATCCATAGCTCCTGCCCACCCAGCAGTTCAAAGGCAGGCAATATTGCAAATAGATAAATGGTTATCACTTCGGTGGGGGAAAAAAAACTAGCTGTGTTCATGTGTGCGGAGAGCAGAAGCCTGTGCTGGATCTGGCCAGATGCAAGGCATTACCACATGAAGCGAGAGGAGATTGGCGGAGGAGCCTGGAAGAGCTAACAACACAAGCACTACTAGCTACTTGGTGTAAACCTAGTTCCCCCCCCCCCCCGGTGGTGCACCAAGCGCCAAATGGAATGAACTAGTAATATAGGCTGTCAGGACTACATTGTGTCTCACATGTGTAGATTTCCCTGACATTGTATGCCATACTCTAAATAAATAAAACAGTAAGAGGTACAATTTAAAAATCCTGCTCCATTAAAAAAAAAAAAAAAAGAGGTAAAAATGCCTCTTCTCAACTTCATGGGACTTTGCTGCTATGCAGTTTTCATGCAGTTTTGCCATAACCTTCTTTTGGGCTGTTTTTTTCTTTCTTAATATAATCAATAGTCCTGGAATCCTTAAATTACATTTTTCAACCTTGACAACTTTAAGATGTGTAAATTTCAACTTCCAGAATTACCCAGCCAACCTCTTTGTTCAATGGGGCAAATTAGCAAAAGACAGAAACAATGCCTTGTCTGTTGATCCTAGCAAATGAAGCACTAAATTATGGATTTTGGATTTTTTAAAGGAGCAGGTGGAACTAATTAGTTTAGTACACAGCCATTATATAATGATAATGAATGCATACTCTCACAAAATCTTTAGTAAGTTTCTCTTCTTTAAATACTAAATTTTGCTAATATATTATGGTAACATAAATGTAATTAATAATGCCCTTGTACTATCAGACATATAATTACTTCTGGTTTCCTGTTTAGCAATTACTGCAACAAATTTATTCTAAAGAACTCAGGTCTGGAACAAATTTTGATTTTTTTTAGCATTATAACATATTGTAGGTGAATTGGAATAGGTTCAAAGGACATGGTGAAACTGGTCACCCAACTGAAAAATTAGTTCTGTTAAAAACTTGAGAGTATTGGGTATCTTTAACATGAAATAGAAAAAAGTAAGGAGTGGGGGACAGATATGATAATTCACCCCAAATACCTGAAGGGATGTCATGTAAAAAGGGGCAAATGGTAGAATTAATTGGGTTCAGAAAAATCACAGAATGATTTAGCCCCTGAGCCCAGCTCCTGCTTACTCCTGGAAAGATGTAGTCAGAAAAGCAATGAGCAATCAGAAGGTTGATTCTAGGCTCCCTTCACTGGAGGTGGTCAAGATATCTCAGAGATGTTTTAGCTGCACAGAATACAGGACTGGATTCGGTAGCCAAAACTGATTGATTGATTGATTGATTGAATGATTATGTGCCTTCAAGTTGGTGTTGTCTCTTAGGAATTTCATAGATAGATTTCCCCCCATTGGATCCTTTAGGTTTTCCAATGGTGCCATTCACTTTGATGGTAATCATCCTCTTCTCTTTCCTTCCACCTTTTCCACAATGTGTCCAAAATTTGGTCATTTGAGCCTGGACATTTTTGCCTTGAGTGAGAACTCTGGGTTGATTTGTTTGATGATTGATTGTTTCCTTGGTTAGATGGCCCAACTGGCCTCTAATGATACTAAGAGTAGAAATCCAGATGGAAGCATTCTCAGCAAATGTCTATCCGGTCTTAGTTTGAGCAAATCTAAGAAAGCTTGTCCCATTTCCTTGCCGTATCTTCAGTTACATTGTCTCACTACTGGTACCATGTTTCTCCTAATACCCAGCAGTCAGCCTCTATCTCAAGACTATTATAGTCTGTGCCCTGAAAAAAAAATTACTTGTCAGGTCTCTGTTGAGCTGTCAAAAAGAATTAGTTGCCTATCTAAATAATGACACTGGCCTCCTTTGGCCAATTTCTTTTTTAATTTAGGCATTTTAGCCTGAGAAATCTTTTCAACAGTGGAGCTTTCATCCAAGAGTTAATAAATCCTTTTCCTTTTCTTAAATCTTCTTTTTATTTTCTTCAATTGCAATAAGCATAGTTATAGTTCATTTTACACCATTATCCTTTTGCATCTTAATGAATAGTTTTCATTGTTATTACACATTGCTGGGAAAGAGCCCATTAACACCATTCCTTGTTTATAAGCACATGGATTTCTCTAAACTAAGATGTGGCCTGAATGAAGGCAGATATGCATGTCCCAGGATGATGTTGCAGGATCCAATCTGGGTCGGTCACCGGGACGAGAAGTTTAGTCTTCTGAGCTTTTGGATTTGTGCTGGAGCCCATCTTCAGGGAACTTCTCTTTAGCAGAGTGTGCGAAAGCTGAAAAGGTTAAATGCCTGGTCCTGGAGACCGACCCAGATTAGATCCTGTAAGATGTGGAATCATTATGGGGGGGTGGGGTTTGCATTTAACTGATGAATATTAGAAAAGCTGCTCTTGACTGAGTAACAGTTCTGAGGTAAAGACAGCTTTACTGCATGGCCAGTATGACAGAGAATAATGTTCCTCTAGCATGGCGGTTTTTTGAATAAAAAAAAATCCAGTTCCCATCACTAGTATGGCAATATCAAAGGATTATGGGACCTGTGTTTCTATAATACGAGGATATAAGACTACTTGGGGACAGCTTGCTGGCTGGGGAATTCTGAGCATTGGAGCCCATAAATCTTAAAATTGCCAAGTTTGAAAAACAGCAGTGTAGAAGCTGAGGGACCAGGTTAGAAACCAAGGAAAGGTAATTCTAATGGTGGGATTCAGCCAGTTCGCACCACTTTGGGAGAAGCGGTTGTTAACTTTCTGAGCAGTTTGGTGAACTGGTTGTTGAAAGAAATCATTAGGGCAGAGAACCGGTTGTTAAATTACTTGAATCCCACCACTGGGAAATTCTAATTCTTCCTTAGGCATGACAGCCAATTGGATGACTTTGGGCCAGATCTCTCTCTGAGCCCAGCTCATCTCACATGGTTGTTGTTATGGGGAAAATAAGAGACAGGGACATTAGGTATGTATATTGCCTTCAGTTGAATAACAGTGCGGTTAAAATAATGAAATAAATCACAAGAGAAAGGAGCAGAGGTCTGTTGAAATAAAGACAAGCTGACGCTGCATGAATGGCATAAATAGGGTGAGTAGGATGTGATGTATAAGTTACTCTGAATAAAAGGGAATGTGTACTAAAGAGTGTGTGTGTGGAGAGAGACAATTATATTGTATATACACTGCTCAAAATAATAAAGGGAACACAAGCAGAAGACATCCGAGATCTGAATGAATGAAATAGCCTTATTAAATACTTTGTTCGTTACATACAGTAGTTTTGTGTTCCCTTTAGTTGTTTGAGCAGTGTATAAACTACTGTATGTAAAGAACAAAGTATTTAATAAGGCTATTTCATTCATTCATTCATTCATTCATTCATTCATTCATTTATTAGTTCGATTTATATGCCACCCTTCTCCGGAGACTCAGGGCGGCTTACAATGCATTAAGCAATAGCCTTCATACTTTTGTATATACCTGCTTAGTAGGGCTTTCAGACCCCCCTAACCCTAAGGTGTTCTTTTTTATACAAAGTCAGCTTATTGCCCCCACAAACCGGGTCCTCATTTTACCTACCTCGAAAGGATGGAAGGCTGATTCAACCTTGAGCCTAGTGAGAATTGAACTTGCAGTAATTGCAGGCAGCTGGCAACTAAGTGCTACTTTAACAGCAGCAGTTTAGTCTGCTGCGCCACCAGGCTCCTTCATTCAGATCCGGATGTCTTCTGCTTGTGTTCCCTTTATTTTTTTGAGCAGTATATATAATTTTATAAATGCTGTCATTTGCTCTAAATATATTGCTATTCTCTTTGGTACCATGTTATTCAAATACTTACTGAGTCAAGGATGTAATCTACCCTGTTTGGGCTGCTGCTGCTTACCTGTCCATTCTCGCCAGTGATGAAATCCAAATTTTTTACTACCGGTTCTGTCGGTGTGGCTTGGTGGGCATGACTTGGTGGGCGTGGCAGGGCAGGGATACTGCAAAATCCCCATTCCCTCCCCACTCCAGGGGAAGGATACTGCAAAATCCCCATTCCCTCCCCACTCCTGGGGGAAGGATATTGCAAAATCTCCATTCCCACCCCACTCTGGGACCAGCCAGAGGTGGTATTTGCTGGTTCTCCAAACTACTCAAAATTTCCACTACTGGTTCTCCAGAACCTGTCAGAACCTGCTAGATTTCACCCCTGATTCTCACCCTCTGCATTCCCTTCCTTTGATTTGCACAATGCTGCAGTTCAGGAGTAATGTTAGCCCAGTTCCCCACTAGGCAAGATCCAGGCTGAGTGTCCATGGGGCCAGTCCAGATGGAGAAGGATGAGGAGCTGGGGCAGGACCAGCTGTTTGCCTGATTTAGATAATATCTCTGCAGTAAGCTAATATATACGTATCTTCCTATGCAAGTCCTGAGGTCTCCTCCTTCTCCTGCTTAGCTAAAAATAAGCTTTGAGTCCTTGTACTTCTCGACAGCTCTGGCCACTTCAGTTTCCAAAAGGCTTTGTGAGTTGAAGGGAAATCATGCAGTTAGCTGGACTGATCAACAGACTTAGCAATCTTAAAAAATGTAATTGTTTGTTTCGCTTCACCTGTCACAGTAGGAACCCAAGGGCCTCTACTTCAAAATAGAAGGACTACAAAACTTAGCATAAGGCCAACTGGGGACATCATAGCACAGCTGCACTTCTTTCCCAGAAAGCATCCTGCAGAGCAAATAACCTGCCTGGAAAAGTGTGCATAGCCCTCATCATCAGCCCAGGATGTGAAGGCTGTGACAGCTTGCCTCTGCTGCGCCCGTCTTCATCCCAGGCCAAGAGTTCTTGAAAGGGGAGGTCTATGCATTGGCTAAAGCAGCTCCATATTAGCTAATGGGAAGATTGCCCTTAGGAGTGGGAGGTGGAGGGGTGAGACAAATCCACCAAAAGCTCCATGTTAGCCAGTGGATTAGGTTGAGTCAATTAAGTCATTCTCCTAAGTAATTATTGCATGGTAAATGCATTATTCTGTTTCCAAATCATGTTTTTTGCACAAAAAGTTTATTTTTCCCCTAAAGTACACTGTTTCTTCCTCTTCTTTTTTTTTCTACCTCCACTTCCATGTGCCATGTTAATCTAGGACTATGTGTAAGGGGAGCTCCCAAATTCCTTAAAGTAGCCCTACCTCTGAGATGCTTTTAAAAATCAGCTATTTTTCAAAAGGGTTGGGATTTACCATGGTTGGGTATATAGCTTGGGTCCATCTCTGGAATACCTGATAACTGGAGTGCAGTGGTCTCTTTGCTGCCCTTTATTGGTCAGATCTGTGCAGCTAAAATACAAAAAAAAGTACAAGCTTCCCTTGTTCAGTTGTGTCTGACTCGGTGTGTGTGTATGTATATGTGTGTGTGTGTGTATGTGTGCTCATCTCCATTTCCTACCTGAGGGAGCCAGTGTTGTCCAAAGATGCTTCTGTGGTCATGTGGCCAGCATGACTACTATATACCCAGGTGCATTGAACGCTGTTACCTTCCCACCGAAGTGGTACTTATTTATCTAGCTGCATTTGCATGCTTTTGAGCTGCTATGTTGGCAGGAGCTGAGGCATAGAGGTCCTATTAGATGTTAAGCCTTAGAAATATTTGAGTGGAGGCATATTGTTTTTGTGCTGAGCACATGATGGAAAATACAGGAACAAGGATATTTTAATCCAAGCTAGACATGAAGCTGTTGTTTGATCAGAATCATTTATGGAGAGATGAATGAATATATACTGTTTATGTTTACTTAAAATCTGCTCATTTGAATGGGTCAATAATTTATCTGGGTAGATGATCTACAAGAGAAAGGGTTTAACTCTTCTCTCCTATGTTGTTTCTTTCCTGGGAATCACCTTCTCACCTATTTAGTCTCACAGAAATCTGCAGTTTTAAATACCGGTATATTAACCTCCATCCCATTTTGCAGCAAATGCAACCTAGACTGGGAAGCATTTGGGGGAGGAAACAGATGAATCTCATCCTCATAATTATTCCTACCATCCAAGCAACAGCCTTGTGTGGCTGCTTTGAAATTTAAAAAAACTAGAATTGTGAATGTTCTGCATCATGTATTAGTTGAACCTCAGGGTCCTCTGGTAGATATACAACTTAATGTTTCTTGTTTTGCACCTGCTGCAGGCTTCCCACAAGCAAAATAAATGGGGAAGGTGGCAGAAATTCGAGGGAGGGAGGAAAGAAGAAAGAAAGGAAGAAATGTTAGGGAGAGAGGGAGGCAGAGAGGGAAGGCGGCAGGGATAGAAAGAAGGAGGAGGAAGGAAGGAAGGAAGGAAGGAAGGAAGGAAGGAAGGAAGGAAGGAAGGAAGGAAGGAAGGAAGGAAGGAAGATTTCTGATTTTGCCAGATTCCTACAAGGAAATTTAATAGGGGAGCTGGCAGGAAGTTGGAAGTCGCTCCTGCTCTCATTGCTTTTTTGCCCACTCACAGTAAGGAAATATTTCTGAAACAATGACCCAATGGGGCATGGGTTGTCTAGTAATAGCTAAATTGCTGGTTGCATAATGGAAGTGCATACCTGTGACTCAGGCACCTTGCAAGAGTACAGTCAGTCTCTTTTAGCTGCCCAATTCCAACCCAATTATAAAATAGACAACTTTCACCCCAAAAAAGAAGACCTTCAGCTGGGAAGGGAAGGGGATGCAGAACTCCATTAAAGATGCTTTAACCCTGCTGGAGGGTCTAATTAGGCAATTAGCAATATGAAGAATTGACAAAGCACAAGTCGATAGAAAAATTACTCTCCTCCAGCTTTCTCAAATAATCAGTGGGAGCTAGGAAAAAAAATGTCCCCAGGGAACCAGATTGACAAGTTGCTTAAGGGGTGTGTGCGGTATAGTGGGCTGCAGACCTGTTTTAGAGAATAATACTATTTTGAGAGTACTATGAAAAATGCAGACTTATTTAAATGCACTAGAGACCGAAAGAAAGAATGTAAATAGGAGGTACTCTGAATTAAGTTAGGTGCCTATTTTTTCTCCCAGAACTGCTGCATCTTTAAAGGAGAGATGGAGAATGCTAGGTATTATGGGCTATATTTCCTGGAAACCGGGGTAGGGTAAATATATTAGGGATTGCATCGCAAAAAACAAGCAAAGCTAAAAGGAAGTGATTGCTGCCATTACTCTTTCTCTCCTTTTGTCTGGTTTATTGCTCTCTTCATTTTCCTTCCTTCCCAATGAGCTGCTTGAAAAGGGACAGAGTAATCCAGTATAGTACTGGTCAGAATAATAACAGAATAACAGATTTGAAAGGGACCTTAGAGGTCTTCTGTTCCAACCCCCTGCTCAAGCAGGAGACCCTCTACCTGTGATGGCGAACCTATGGCACGCGTGCCACAGGTAGCATGCATAGCCATATCGGTGGGCACCCAAGCTCAGCTCCGATGCGCATGCGTACACCGGCCAGTTGATTTTTAGGCCTTCTGGGCCCACCAGAAGTAGGGAAACAGGCTGTTTCCTGCCGCCGGAGGGCCTTGGGGGGGTGGGTGGGAAGGCCCGTTTTTCTCTCTCCCCAGCCTCCAGAGCCTTTCTAGGAGTCTGGGGAGGGCGAAAATGGCTTTCCATACTCCCCCGAAGGCTCTCTGGAGGCTGGAAATGGCCCGTTTGCCAACTTCTGGTCCTGGCACACGATGGCAAAAAGGTTAGCCATCACTGCCCTATACTATTCCAGACAAATGGCTGTCCAGTCTCTTCTTAAAAGCCACCAGTGATGCAGCACCCACAATCTCTGGAGGCAAGTCGTTTCACTGATTAATTGTTCTAACTGTCAGAAAATGTCTCCTTAGTTCTAAGTAGCTTCTCTCCTCGAATGGTTTCCATCCATTGTCTTGCCTTCTGGTGCTTTGGAAAATAGGTTGACCCCTCTTCTTTGTGGCAGCCTCTCAAATATTGGAACAGTGCTACCAAATGGTCACTCTGAAACCAGGAGGAGGCTGAGGGATGGCTGCTTTCTCGTCTGCAGGTTCATACACCTCATTTTAGTAAGTGCCAAGCAAAAATCAATCCGATATAGCCTTCTCAGCCCTAAGGATGCTGTTAGAGGGAAAACATCACCTCTAGGATTTCATCCTTTTAAAGTTGCTGAGATCCTGTCATCTTATTTCATAAAAGAAAAAAAAAAGCAGCTTTCTTCATGGAACAGAAACTGGGACATGAAGCATTAGCTTCTTCTGTTTTTCTTCCAGGCTAAATTAAGTTTCTCAAGCTCTCTGATGTAAAATCACAGTCGTGAAGTTACAAGGGTTTATTTACACCATCAAGACTAACCCTTTGCTTAGTGCAGGAATGTGGATTAAAGGCTATTTGACCTCTTTTGGGACATAACCATCACCGGTTACCAATTGGTTTTGCTGTTGACCTGTTCTTACTTTTAAGAAGTATTTTTCTCTAAAATTCGGTTGGAATCTATTTCCTGTAACATAATTCTAAAAGCTAAACCCATCCACCTCCCTCAGTTGTTTTCTTTATTATTTTATTAAACAAATTTAAACAATTGCCCAGTTTGCACACAATGATTCAAATCTTTGCAATTTCAGGCCCCCGATTACCTGTACAGCCCTTCTCTGAAACTACTCCAAATTTCAGAATCTTAGCTAAAGAAGGATCTAAGCCAGGGGTGTCAAACTAAAGGCTCGGGGGCCAGATCCAGCCCACGGTGTACTTAAATCTGGCCTGCAGGGCCACCCTGGAAACAGCGAAGGACCAGCTTGTGGAGCTTCTGCCAACAAAAACACGACCCTCCTGAGCTCTGTTTTCACTGGCAGAGGGTTGCAGGAAGCTGTGGCAGCTGAAAACGGAGCTCAGAAGCCCATTTTTGCTGATCATTTGTGTCATCATAGGCACCCCTGACACAAGTGATGTCGAGCTGGTCACGGTCACCCCTGGCCACATCTACCCCAGCCCCCGGACGTCAAACACAATCCTGATGTGGCCCTCAATGAAATTGAGTTTGACACCCCTGGTCTAAGCAATGTAGAATATAGTGAAACAATTATGTGCCATGGCTTACACTGTATATATACACGGTATATCTATATACATAAACTCTTGTGTCACAAGTTTGTCTGTTTATAACCTGCAATTGGACGAAAGGTGAATCACAAAGCAACAACAAAATACCTCAAATGGACTAAGTTACATAATGCATCCAACATCTGTGATCCATTATTCTTGTGGGATTGGAATTAGGATTAGAATTGTGGCTGCTTCAGCACTGCTATACTCAGCCATGGTTATGCCATCATCATTTTCTTTTTTCCCCTCAAAATTTGATTAAAGCTTACAAATAAAAAGATAACAAACTAATGCAAGCTAAGAAAAATATCAAAAATGAAGAAAAGATTCATTTTAACTCTTATTCAACAGGTTTACTTTATAAATCATACAATGTCTCACAAGATGATTTCTTATCACATTCTCTTTGTTTCCTTCAAAGCACAGCTTGAACAATTTTTATCTCTTTTCAGGAGTTTTTTTTTTTTTGTTCCACACATTCCTTCGATAAATCCAAAGTAAGAAGGCTTTCCAACTCACTCTTCTGCTTTATTACTTCTATTTCCTCCTTTATTGTTACGACGTAGAGTCATAGAATTATAGGACTGGATTCTGGAAGGCGCCTCGGAGGTCCTCTAGTCCAACCCCCTGCCTATGGCAGGAATCCTTATACCAATGAGCCATCCTGCCACGCTCATTCCATCCTGCCACGCTTGGCTGCATTCCACATCAGCTGGTTTAATTGATAAATCCATTTTGGCATTGTTTCCCATACTGGTCTTATGTTCTAACATTTTAAAATCCATATTGAGATCCATATCTTTTTCTATATCATATTCCTAATCAACATTTTTTAAAACTTCAAATCCCTGTCAGTTCTCTGTTTTATCCAATAAAATTTGTTGATCTTGTACATCCTCTGCTATAGTATCACTTGCTGTTGTAAGCATCACTTGCTCTTGTAAGCAACCTCTGAGTAAATCGTTCCGAAACAGGCTTATTTCTTCTATAGTCAAATAGTATTGATCCATTGTGTTAATGTGTTTGTTTTCCTTCAAGAATAATCTTTTGTTCTCCCCTTCAGGTCCCCTCTGATCATCAGTTTATTTTCCAATCAACAAAATTTTCCCACAGGAGGATCTCTTACAAGTAGTTTCAAAGACTTCCTATGCTGTTTTATAAATTTTTAAGCACCCCACAGGAAATATTCTTTCAAGTCCATCTAGCATCTTAACTTTTCAAAATCAACATTTTATTCTCCCTTTTGGTGTTTGTCAAAAATTAAACCTTCTCTTGTTATTCCATAAACTTACTGAGAGTTTCTTTTGTCCAGAGTGGAAGGAAAAATCTCCCAATTTAATACAGCTTGTCTGTTGGAAAAATCTTAACTCCAAAGAAATAAGTAATAAGCAACTTGTATGAGATGACCAGGCTGAGCCTGATGGAGGGGTCAAACCAGGGGTGAAATCTAAAATTTGTTACTACCAGTTCTGTGGGCGTGGCTTGATGGGGGGGGTTAATGTGACTGGGTGGGCATGGCCAATTTTTTAAAAAAACTTTTAAAACCATTTTTTACATGTAAAACCATGTAAAAAAAATGCTTTCAAAAGGCTCTAAAAGTTTTTTTTCTTTTACGTGGCTCTGGCGATCCCAGCTGAGTTGCCTGATTAGCAGGGATCGTCAGAGCTTGGATCGCCAGAGCCATTTAAAAGAAAAAAACTTTTTTTCTTTTAAATGGCTCTGGCGAGCCAAGATGAGTTGCCTGATTAGCAGGCAACTCAGCTGGGATCGTCAGAGCTTGGATCGTCAGAGCTTGGATCGTCAGAGCCATTTAAAAGGAAAAAAAGGGCTCTGATGATCGCGTGGCTCAGCTGGGCATGGGGGCAGGGATTTTTGCTACCGGTTCTCCGAACTGCCCACCGCCATCGGTACCTACTCACCCGAGCTGGTCCGAACCGGGAGCATTTCACCCCTGGGTCAAACACGTCATAAGTCATGAGTCCCTGCATGCCCACAAGTGGTCTAAGTCCAGCCCACCTTGAATGCCTCTCTTACCTCCTGCTCATTTCCCTTAACAGTCAGTTGGTTAGATTCTGGTAGAGAACTTAAGCTTGCAATAAATCTTTATACTCCTTTGAACTGCCTGAATCTCCTGATTTCCCCAGTGCTTGACACAACTTCCTAAAGAAATTAAGAGAGGGAGTAGAGGCGACTTCAGTGATTCTTTGAAAAGCACTGAGCATGGTTTAGGCAAGATAAATATTCCTTCTCAACCCCCTGGAGAACACTGTTTTGCAATCTCTTCATAGGAAGGATCTGTATGGAGGAAGTAAAAGGTTGCATAAGAGGCATGGCAAGGGTCAGGGAGCGTGTGCCATAGTGCAGTCCAATTTGGGGAATTTGCACACGGGTGTGGTGTGGGTTGGGGTGGGTGCACGAGGGTGCAGAAGTGGCCCTGGGGAGGGGCAGACCAGTGGTGGGTTGCCCCTGGTTTGGACTGGTTCGGAAGAACCAGTAGTAAAACTGGTGGGAGGCTCCGCCCACCGACCCATACGTTATCAGGAAGCTTCTGCGCATGCGCAGAAGCACGAGCAAGTGAGCGGTCCCATTGCGAACCGTTGGTAAAGGTAAGTAGAACCCATCCCTGGGGCAGACATACCGGAGCAACTTGTGATGTTTCCTGCTGGCTTTCCCAGTGACTTTCTCCCTGAAAGCTTCCCACAAGCAAAGTCAGTGGAGAAGCTGGCAGGAAATTGCCCCCATTTCCACTGCTTTTTTCCCCTCCTCCCTATGGACATTCTAGCCTTTTGTTTAGGTTAAGTAAATATTTCTGAAATGATGATGCATCTGAAACAATAACCTGATGGGTCATGGGTTGCCTAGTTAGATCTAATACACTGAAAGTCAGTTACACAATACACAATCAGTTGCAGGTTTAGAGATGCTTCCAGAGAATTGGTTAGGGACTCTTGCTTTCAATTATACTCTGGAACTTGGATATAAGTCTGTTTATTCAGTGAAACAGTTATCAAGGACAACAAAACTTAATAACCTAATAGTCTCTTGGCATCAGTAGGTTTAACAAAGCCATTTCTGCTGAGTTATCATACTGAGGATACTTTTTTTTGCAAATTCTTATAGAAAGCAGTGTCGGGGTAGTTTTCTAGCTTCATCTGAACTGGATTGACCTTGGTTCAAATCCCAGATTGTTATTTTGCTTACAAAACGCGCTATAGTGCAAAAACCCATTTTAAACATACTGTAACTGCAGTATAATGATCACTTACGTTGTAGCAGGAAAGCTGCTAATCAACTTTGGGCATAATTCTAAAAGTACTGCAAGAATAAAGCAAACTATATTTTGCATAGTTATAATATGATATGTTCTTCACCATCTCATTGTGATATTTACATTGATTTGTTTAGGTGCCTGTTCAAGGATTCAAAGAAGAGGCTGTGGGGTAGAGCTATTTACCCAAGAACTGCTGGTGGTCATCCAATCCACCTTCTGGGAGTTTTAACCATGTCTCAGAAAGGGTCTTGTCCACACACCAAAATCTTGGGCGGGGCTGCTGAGTTCACTGCCTTTGGGGCCACTGTATATGCAGTAGTCCTCGACTTACGACCACAATTGAGCCCCAGAATTTATGTTGCTAATTGAGAAATTTGTTAAATGAGTTTTGCCCCATTTTACATTTTTCTTGCCACATTTGTTAAGCGAACCCTGATGTGGTTGTTAAATTAGTAGCATGGTTGTTAAGTGAATCTGGCCTCCCCATTGACTTTGCTTGTCAGAAGGTCGCCCCCCCCCCCCAAAAAAAAGATCACATGACCCTGGGACACTGCAACTGTCATAAATATGAACCAGTTGTCAAGCATCCGAATCAGTGGTGAAATCCAAATTTTTTTTACTACCGGTTCTGTGGGCGTGGCTTGGTGGGTGTGGCTTGGTGGGCATGGCAGGGGAAGGATACTGCAAAATCTCCATTGCCACCCCATCCAGGGGAAGGATACTACAAAATTCCCATTCCCTTCCCACTCCTGGGGGAAGGATATTGCAAAATCTCCATTCCCACCCCACTCTGGGGCCAGCCAGAGGTGGTATTTGCCAGTTCTCCGAACTACTCAAAATTTCCTCTACCGGTTCTCCGAACTGCTCAAAATTCCGCTACCGGTTCTCCAGAACCTGTCAGAACCTGCTGGATTTCACCCCTGATCCGAATGTAAATCATGTGACCATGGGGATGCTAGAAAGATTGTAAGTGTGAAAAATGGTCATAAGTCACTTTTTTTAGTGCCGTTGTAACTTTGAACAGTCACTAAATGAACAGTTGTAATTCGAGGACTATCTCTACTCTACCATGGAGAAAGCTCTCTAGATGTTGGGGAGCTTCTAATCCTCTACAAAATTGGGTTAACGTTGGCCTTATGCTACCATAATGTTCAGTGACTTTTGATTGCAATTAATTTTATGTTGTTAATTTTCTAGTGAGAAGCTGGATGGAAAAACTGAAAGACAAGGTAGGGAGCTCTTCTCAGTATAATTTATTGTAAAATGCACTGTATTTTTTGTTATATTTTTAGAAATCCACTATGGAGAGATGATCTTTTAATCCAGTGGTGCCCAACCTTTGCGGCTTGGCAGCCCAGCTGGGAGGAGCGGCGGGAGAGGGGAACAGAGCCATGCAGCTCCACTCACACAAGAGAGAAGAGAAGCCTTTGGGATGCGGTTTCGCATTCCTTCAGGCTTCTCCGCGCCAAAAGTTTTTGCAATGGGATGGAAGGCCTGAAGCAGTGCGAGATCACTCCCCCAAAGCCTTTCGGCCATTTGCAAAAACTTTTGGCATGGAGAAGAGAAGCCTTTGGTGGCTCAGGCTCATGGTACTTCAGACTCACCAAGCCCGATGCTCCAAAAGCGGATTGGGTGTCCTGCGCAGGTAGCCTTGGTGAGTCAGTGAAGCTAAGCAGGGCGCGCTTGTCTCACTCAGCCTCTGCTCTCACTGCTCCACTTTTGGAGCATCGGGAGAAGGAGGCTTGGTGGCATGCCTGGCGGGACAGAGGAGTGCCAGGCCGCATGAGTGCCAGGCCAGTATGTACACACACACACAGCTCCATTCATGCAAGAGAGAAGAGAAACCTTTGGGGCGCCGCTCACATGCGTGGAGCTGTGCATGCGCACCAGCCAGCATCTCGTGCGGCCCGATTCCAAAAAGGCCCTGGCCCAGTAATGGGCCACGGCCCAAGAATTGGGGACTCCTGTTTTAATTCATAGCTTTTGATAAAGACTCAGACACTTTCTGGATGGTTAGCAGAGAGCACAGTTGTTTTATGAGTTGAATGATGACCATGAATCTCCATAAGTGGTGTCATGTGCATCATGATTTCATTGCACATCGCTATGTGATGGCATCAAGATACCCGTGCTGTCTTACTGGAGTCCTGTGGTCATTTGTGCTTCTCGAGCCTTGGATTCAATTTTTATAATGGCATCTTCTGTATTATGAGTGCTATAGAATTCTGAGGTTTATACCCTGTTTCTCCTAAAATAAGACATCGCCTGATAATAAGCCCAATCAGGCTTTTGAGCGCATACGCTTAATAAGCCCCCCCTTAAAAATAAGCCCTCCCCGAAAATATTTAAATGCACGCGCAGCCGGTCCCCGGCATTTCCTCTGATTAGGGTTAGGGAGACAGAGCTGGAAATCAGGTAAGACGGCAAGAGGAGCCCCGTCTTGCTCCATACGCCCCAAAATAATAAGACCTCCCCAAAAATAAGGCCAAGCTCTTATTTCAGGGTTCAAAAAATATAAGACAAAGTCTTATTTTCGGGGAAACACGGTAGTTCCAACACATTTCGAAGGGAAGACTGTTTTGGTCTGTCATACCCTTCCTTTTTCTTCCTAGGTACTACCAGGAGTAATTTTTGCTACAGGCCCTGGATTCTATCCTCTTCTCTAAGAATTAGTAGAAGCAGAATAATGTGTGGAAATATTTTATATGCCCCAATTCTGCTAATCACCCTAAGGATTTATTGCTTATATATCTGGAGCCTTGCCATTCCACAGTCTTCTTGATATGCAATGTATACCTAAAAATTGTGTAGCTGATACATTTATTTTAAGTAGGTTTCCCACGTTAGAATCCACAGGGGGAGAGAGCTGTGAGATGCAGGAATCCTCACATGGGTTTTACAATTCCTTTGTGGGTAAAGTTGTTTGAACACTTTGCATGTAGCTTCTCCATATTGCCAGAAACAAGGGCAGGACAGTGCATGTTCCTTCCCAGGAAGGAAGCAAATTGTAACTAGGATCTGAAATTTGAGTGTTTTACAGTGCTTTAGTAGTGCTTTGCTGCACGGATTATCAAAAGTGAGGATGTGATCTGCAGCAGATGCAGGGTATTCCCACATGTGATAAACTTTAGGACCAGCATTCTTCAACTTTAGCATCATTTATGGTGAATGTGCTTCAACTCAGAATTCCCTAGCTGAAACCTACACATCTTAAAATGGCTAAGGTTGAGAAACATTGATCTAGTAGATTAACATAGACTTTGCTGAGCTTGTCTCCTTTAGATGTGTTGGACTGCAGTCCCATTATTCTTATTTTATTTATTTAACTTCTATAGCCACCCATCTCAACTGACTCTAGAGAGCAAACAATTCCAAACAATTAAAAACAGTATAAAATAAATATATGTATAACAGCCGAGAAAATTATCGTAATAATTTATCATAATAACTTGCTTATCAGTAAAGCCAAGAAACAGGACCCTTCACGCATTTGGGCCATGAGGTTCAGTCACAGAGCCAGCTTTTAAAGCCTTATAAAAGGCCAGTAGGGTTGGGGCCATCTCAATCTCGGAAGGGGGAATGTTCCTTGGGGGGAGGAGGGACTGCCTTCTGGGCCTGCCAGCTGGCGTTCCTTGGCTGAGAGGACCCACAGTGTGCCTGACTTGCCAAACCACATTGGATAGGTAGAAACTATTGAGGAAGAAACACTCCCTTAGATAAGATGGTCCCAAGAAATGTAGGGCTTTAAAGCAGTGGTGAAATGTAAAATTTGTTCTGTGGGCGTGGCTTGGTGGTGGTGGGTAATATGACTGAGTGGGTGTGGCCACTTTTTTTTTTTTTTTTACTTTTAAAACCATTTTTTCTACAACCTCTTCGGCTGATCGGCAGAGGATTTCTTTCTTTTTTAAAAAGCCTCTGGTGATACCAGCTGAGCCGCGCGATCATCAGAGGCTTTTTTTTTTTACTTTTAAAAGCATTTTTTCGGCCAAAGAGGTTGTAGAAAAAATGCTTTTAAAAATTGAAAAAAAGCCTCTGATGATTGCGCGGCTCAGCTGGGCAATGGGGGGGGGGCAGGGATTTTTGCTACTGATTCTCCAAACCACCCGCCTCCATCGCTACTGGATCGAGCGATCCGGTTCAAACCGGGAGCATTTCATCCCTGCTTTAAAGGTGTTAACCAGCATCTTGAATTGCACCTGGAAGCACACCAGCAACCAATGCAGCTCAAGTGGTGTTTAGTACATGTGCAGCTTCATTCTGTACCAGCTGAAGTTTCCGAATGCTCTTCAGGGACAACTCCAGGTAGACCATGTTGCAGTAATCCAAACAAGAAGTTATGAGGGCATGGAATACTGTGAACAGAACCTCCTGGTCCAGGAATGGACACAACTGGCTCACCACCTGCAAAGGCTGTCCTAGGCCTGGCTACCAACTACTCTTTCAGCAGGAGCCACGAGTCTAGGAGGATCCTTAGATTGTGCACTGGGTCAATCTGGAACAATCCAGATGGAAAAACCTTGTCCCCAGAAGGTCCAAATACCCACAGCCACTCAGTCTTGCTTGGGTTAAGTCGAAACCCATTGAATCTGCAGATGCTAGATGAATTATCATTAAACTTTGGATAAGCAGGGTATCTTATGGGGGTTGTAGTCTCATATATATGAATGGCAGCAGATTGCAGGAAAAAATTTACACATTTCCAAGCGCCTCAGGCCATTGACTCTGATCATTTCCATATGAACCTAAAAATAACCAAGGATCCAGATGTGGCTCTGTCCTTGTGGAGAATGCTCAATGGCCAGGATATCACCTGCCCTTCTGCATGCACAACTTCCTACTCATAGAGAGCAGGAATATCTGAAGAAGATTATACATCAGAATATCTAGAAATGCATCAGCATAAATGTATTTACGAATGTAGAAGCAGTGCCCTATCATTTTAATGGACAAAATGCAACTCACCTTTCCCCTGTGTGCTGTATTCCTGAATCAGTTGCTATGTCACCCTTAGGATTTTCAGCCAGTGTGGTTAGAAAGCAGTGGGAATATTTGACCTGTAGGTCTGAGATGCCTTGTGGATACTAGGCTGATGAAGGCTGAATAATCTGTAAAGAGACCTTGCTAATTGTTCAGAATTGGGCTAGACCCATCAGTATACACATCCTCACCTATTTGTTTCTCATTTACTCTCTTTCCTTTCCTCCCTGCTGACTTCTGCTTCGTGAATCAATGAAACTCCACTGTCAGCCCTATAAGGTAGACCAGACTAAGCTATCAATGCCATATAGATCAGGATGACTTTTACTGTAACAGCTATAATAACAGAATCCTTTAAATATAATTAAGTCTAAATGAGCTTCTCCACTGAACCTCCCTATCTTTGGGTGAATCAGGCAAAAGTTTGTCTGAGACTTTTTTTTCAGACTTGGGTTTTTTTTGGACAGAACACAATGCCCTCTTATCTGATTGTTTCCCTGGTAACAACTCTTTCTCTTGTCCACCAAGGTCATTCCCTATGCCTTCTACCTCTGTATAGACTTATGTAGGTGTAGACCAGAGGTGGGATTCACTTACCTTCCCTACCGGTTCGCAAATGCGAGTGAGCGCACACACACACTTGTTTCGTTCGCATGTGCCACCTCTGCGCATGTGCACAGCCTTCTGCGCATGCTCATGGCCTTCTATGTGTGCGCAGTAATCCCGCATTACATCCGGGCAGGTGGGCGATGCCTCCCGCAGTCACAGCTACCAGTTTGCGCAATCTGGACAGAACTGGCTGAATACCCCCACTAGTGTAGACCTCTGTTTGATTTTTTTAATGCTTTAGGTTGGATAACCTGCAGCTTATTCAAATAGGCCTTGACTTATAATCAGTTGCTTAGCAACTGTTTGAAGTTACAGCAGGCCTCCCCAAGGGTAGTGTACTTATGACCCCATTCTAAAGTTTCAATGGCCATCCCCTATGGTCACATGACCACATGTTAGGCTCTTGGCAATTGGTCATTTGCAGCATCCTTGGTTTATGGTTTATGGTTTATTTGATTTGTATACCGCCCTACTCCCGAAGGACTCAGGGCGGTGAACAGCCAAACAATAAAATACATAAATACAAAAAATTTAAAAACCAGTTAAAATCAAATTAAATCATTTTGGCCCAGACAAATTGGTCATGTGTTTTTATAATGGTTTTACTGAAAATTGGCTTTTACTTCTGGTTTTCAGGAAAACTGCCCATAGTGGGTTTGCTTAATAACCATGTACCCTATTTTCCCCAAAATAAGACATTCCCTGATAATAAGCCCAATCGGGATTTTGAGTGCATGGCAATAAGGCCAAGCACTTATTTCAGGGTTCAAAAAAATATAAGATAAGGTCTTATTTTTGGGGAAACACCGTATATTTGCTTAACAACTGTGGTGTTTGCTTAACCACCAAAAAGGTTGCAAAATTGGGTTAAGTCACATGGATGACTTGACAACCATCACAACTTATGACTGTAATGGGCAGGCTCCATTACAGATATAAATTGAAGACTACCTACATTCAGCTGCCAGATCATACCCGAGATCACACACAACCAAAATTTGGAAGACAAATCAGCATTTTTAAAAAAAATTGGTTGTTTTGCCAAACTAAATAATAAAGTTATCCTCAAACTTCAGCCTTATTTTTCTTCCTCTGACTGGAGAATAAGGAATGCATTTTTGACTGCCTCATTTCATCCCATTCAAGTCTCCAAAATACCCCATACATGTAGCACATCAACTAGTGACACGATCACCGTTAGGGGTGTTCACAGAGTAAGGTAAAAAAAAATCAAGATGGTGGCTGCAACAGTGTCACTGAACTTTGCCTTTTTTAATGTGCCTTGCATGTTTGCGACACACATTTTAAAAACGAACAGGCAAAGCTTCAGTAACACTCTCAAAGCTGCCATCTTGACTTTTTGACTGTCCTCTGTGAACACTCCTGGTCACATAACTGACCCAGGTTCTTGCCTCAAACGTAATGATTCAGTATGAAATAGCTTGTCCTGTTTGCTCCTGGGTAGAAAGAAGCTGGTCTAATCCTGCCCTTACGTGAAGGTCTCGCTACAAACTGAATATATGTTACATTAAGCTTGGTGCATTTAGAAATGTGGCAGTGTCACTACTTAGAAGGGTGTCTCTGTTCTGGCCTCCAGAGATTGTGGGTGCTCTAACACCGGAGGTTTTGAAGAAGAGATTGGACAGCCATTTGTCTGAAACCGTCTAGGGTTTCCTGCTTGAGCAGGGGTTCAGCTAGAAGACCTCCAAGGTCCCTTCCAACTCTGTCTATGGCGAATGATAAAAAAAGGGCACGGTGGTAGCTACGATGGTATAATGGAAACTCGACCTGTTTTTTATGGATGTCATACATTCATGTGCCATCTTTAATTTGTTTTTAACCACAATCTGGAATGAACCCCCTGGCTAGTGAGGCTTAAGCCTAATTAAGGAATACTTATCTCCCCCCCTTGCCCTAAAGAATGAGGGTGAGAATAAATAGTGGAGCAAAATTTATAGCTTAAACCAGCTTTTGCTATGTTGGTACTTTTATTTACTAGTCCAACAGATAACCAATGTATGCTTTAGGAAGAACCAGTTTTATAGTCACATGTTTTTCTCCTATTCCTAAATATTATGTGCAACAAATGTACCACCCATTTCTAGCATGATGAATTGAGAAAATAAGCATACAATCCAAGACATTAAAGCAAATACTTGTTTGCAACGGGAATATGCAGAGTGTCTGTGCCTTTATTTTAAGCTTTGTGTTTCTTCGGTATCAGCAAAATTCATTTAAATGCTTCTCATAAAGTGAGACGTTGATCCATAAGTTTATTGCTCTTATCATTCTTCTGTTTTAATTTTATTCTACTGTTAATACTGTTTCGTTTTATGGTACAAGATCAGCATTCATATTTATCCTTAGTTATCTGCTTTTATGCTGAAAACTAGTCTAATTAGTGTCACCCTAAAAGAAACATAAACAGTCCTAAATGCTTAAAAGTTTATGTTTTGCCTTGGGAAAGAAAGCAACTTGTAAAATATCAGATTTCCCCCCAAAAATTATTCCAGTTGTAGAAGAAAAGACAGGAGATATTTTCCCTCTCTCTTTTATAATGCTAAAATTTGAGGTCATTAAATGGAAATTAATTTTCAAAAGCTTTTGGAAGGACAAAAAATTAGCATGTTTCTTCAAGGATTTATTGAGGAAATGTATTGGGTTCACTGCTGTATATGCCGAAGATACTGTGTGTATACTTCTGGCCCAATGCTGTTCATTTTTTAAGTTGGAGTATGGTCAGAACTTGGTGTGCGTTTTTCAGTTCTTTACCCTATAACACAGCAATGATCACTACTAAAAGCAATAGCAACAGCACTTACTCACGGCTTCATAGTGCTTTACAGCTCTAAGCAGTTTACAGAATCAGCATATTGCCCCCAACAATCTGGATCCTCATTTTACTGATCTTGGAAAGATGAGTCAACTTTGAGTTGGTCAGGATCGAACTGCTGCCAGTCAGCAGAGTTAGCCTGCAATACCGCATTCTAACCACTGCGTCACCATGGCTCTTACATAAGTCACCCTAACCCTAAATGAACTGTTGTAAGTCACGAATCATCTGTACTGCCCTTTACTCTAAAGCTTTCCCCCACAATGTTTAATTTTCTGCCTTCAGCATTGCATCACAAGCTCTGCTCCTTTTGGCTTTGTTATCATGATTCATGAGGAAAAGAGGCAGGATGGCACTCTGACCCTGTGATGCTGCTGGCATCTCTCTGTCCAAACTCCCTTGCGGTCCTCTGAAGATGCTGCTGTCTTTCATAATTTGGGAATAGCCCTGTGCACCACATTTTTTATTTCAAGTGTCCCAAGCAATGCATTCAATTAATGCAAAGAGCTCTACATCAGTTTCAAGCATAATAAATAAGTCTATTGTTGTAACCTCAGGTCACAACATATAATGTACCATTAAAAAAAAATCACAGTAGTAGGATTGTAAAATTAAATAATCGAGAGTATGTGATGTAAGAAAACAAGATAGAGCCAGAGTTACAATTAAGAACTTAAGTATTACTTTCTATGTTTAAATGACAGCAGAGAAAAGTAGCAGCTTGGTCGCTAACAGTTGGAAACACTTCTGCAAGAATATAGTCCAATTGTTTGAGGTCTGCAACACATTAATAGTGGCCAAATAATTAAAAGCATAATAAAAATCCAGCTTGACCTGATGTTTACTTGCAATTTTCCTTCCATCCTTAGGCAGGATACATGTCTGGGATGCTGGTCCCAGTGGGTGTAGGCATTGCTGGAGCCCTTTTCATCCTGGGAGCGCTTTATAGCATCAAGATCATGAACCGCCGTCGCAGAAATGGCTTTAAAAGACATAAGCGAAAGGTTGGTATTCTTTTTTAAATGCTGTGAAATTGCTCGAGTTCTCTCCTCGCCACAAATGATTGCTTGCTCTTGAAAAGTGCCATCTTATCTTTCAAATCAACAGGCAATGGCTTAAAGCCCTTAAGTGTCTACGGCAGTGATGGTGAACCTTTTAGACACTGAATGCCAAAACTGTGTGTGCACGCATGCCCAAACGGAAAGGTGTGTGTGCGCACAATGCGTGCATGCACCAACATGCCTGCACACATGCATGTGCAGTCATGTTTGTGTGCATGCATGGACATGCGACAGCGCGGACATGTGCGCATGCGCAGCAGAGACCCAAAGACCAGCTGGCTGGTGGGAGGTGGGACATCCCAATACCGGCAGCACAGCAAGAGGTAAGATCTTTTTCTTTCGTGAGCTTCTGTTTCATCGTTTGGAGGGAAACAGAAGCTCACGAAAGAAACGCCATGGAGGTCTATAGTTTTCAGTTCGTGTTTTTGACATGAATAAAGAATGGTTCAAAGCAAGTATCCATTTACTGTATTTGTATCACTCCTTTCCTTTGAGGCACCCGAAGTTTATTTCTATGGTGACATAGGCTGTGTTTCTGCTAATAAAAAGAGGGTACATTGGCTTTATCTGAGAGAAATTAGATTTGTAAGATGCATTATTAGAAGAGAGCTACTTTGGTGTAGTGGTGAAAGCAGCAGGCTAGAAACTGGAAGACTGGGTGTACTTAGGCCAGTCATACTCTCTCGGTCCCAGAAAGGAGGCTTGCAAAAATGGCAAATCACTTCTGGAAAATTTTGCCACTTTTGCTTGGAGTCAAAAACTGACCCAAAGGCACACATGCACACACACATGTACAGACACATAAAGCATGATTAAATGCAGACTTTTCCAACCCAGTATGTTCCAGAAGTGTTCAGCCACAATTTCCATCATCTTGGCTTAGTAATTCAGTATATCTGAAACACACAAAGTTGGAGAAGACTGAATGATAGAATGGAAATCCAGTCTCAGTCCCAAAAAAGTAAAAAAATGGGAACATGCACAAATTAGTTTGTAGGTGATGTAGAATTAATGTCTTTCTGCTTAATTTGAATTCTATAGTGTTTTGGTGTAACTGAGTCAGATTTTCTTAACCTTTTTAGACGAGGTACCTGCTTTGGTCTTGATCGCTCTACTCTTGATGTGCTCCAAGTTTATAACTAATCCAGTTTCCTCTCTCTGGTGTCTTCCAGATTTATTGGACTTCAGCTCTTTGGAAATGCTGAAGTCTAGCATATGTGGAAGAAAGTAGGTTGAAGAAAGCTGCAGCAGCTGAATATTTCAAGGCAGGGAAGAAATAAACAATGTCTTCCTTGTTGTCTTCCTTGTAGCTGATGTTTTCTTTCTTTCTTTCTTTCTTTCTTTCTTTCTTTCTTTCTTTCTTTCTTTCTTTCTTTCTTTCTTTCTTTCTTTCTTTCTCTCTTTCTGTCTCTCTTTTTCACTCTTCACTCCAACTAGCAGAGAGAATTCAACAGCATGCAAGACCGGGTGATGCTTTTAGCAGACAGCTCTGAAGATGAATTTTGAATCGGGCTGCAAAGCTACGTCATGTTCTCCAGTGACTTACTTTGTTTGCAAAGGGAGGTTTTGCAAGTAAAAAAAAAAAGTCTTTCTGCTGCATCCCAGTGGCCTGCCCCTGTTGTGCGTTCACACGGCAGTGTTGCTTTACACAACTGGTCCCCAAAAGGAGAAACACACACAACCAAACACATCCCCCTCACCGCATGTTGCAGCCTTTTAAAAAAACACCATGCATTTGTGCAACTTCATTTCCATTGCACTGCATGTTCTTAAGGATGAAACTTAACAATCACTCCACTAAGAGTGGGGGACAAGACAGGCTGAATGACATTAATGGTCCTAAGGTTCTAATTTTCATGTTGATGCTAGCAATCAAAATGTCACCCTTTCCCATATTGTCTTGGGGAGGATGAATTTTTTTAACCCAAATAATGCCTGTCAATCTCCCACTAGGATGCCATTTTCTAAGATGTGGGATTTCCTGAGCTGAAGTTCATGGTTTTGAAAATAATTGGCTCTGTTTAATTAACAAGGGGGTCATATAGAAGCAGTCCACCTCATAAACAGGATAGTAACTATGTAGGTAGAATACAATGAACAAGCACGTCATGTATATATATATAGTGTATTATGCTTAGGGTCAAACTAGATAGTCACATACCCAAGAGACATGTGCTTTGTTTTGTTCATTGTGAAACAAATGGGAGTGGAAGAATGGTAGGGAGAATGCTTTCATCAGCTCAGTGGGGGACCCATAAAGATCAAAGTACTAAGCAAATTGTCACATATGCATGGCATACTTCACATGACTATTTACTCAGCTCCCACAGCTAAAAAAAACCTCTCTACTGTCTGCAGTGTTCCCAAAGTGATATGGAAGTGGTCCGTGTACTTTTGATCTGTGAGAGATCATTACTTGGTGCTGTGGTCATCAAATGATGGCAAGGAACCAGCGGTAAATGCAGTGATAGTGGTGCCCAAATTCCTGACACCTTGAGGCAAAGCACTTTTTGACCTGGGTTAAAGTTTAGAGTACACTTTTTTTTTGTGCGCTCAGACAAACGCCAAGAGCTTGGGTATTGAGCAAAGTTATCAGCCCTATTTATTTATTTGGAAAATTTATATAGCCGCGTGGAGTCACCTGTGAGCGAGTAGGAGGCAATATAAAATTTATAAATAAATAAATAGGATTGACAGTTCCGTCTACATCTTTGCATCCATAAAGCACCCCGCCCCATTTCACTTCCTTTTAATTTAGCGCTTCCAGTGAAAGCTGGCATTCTGTGGAACCACCCTCTAACATTCTATTTTTTTACAAAAATATCTCTAGATTCAATAGATATTTCATTTCTCTTCTTGGAAAATAAATATGGTGGCCACATGTAATTTTTTTTTTTTTGGAAAAATGTATCTATTGGCTTAGGGGAAAAAAAGATCCAATTGGGCACCACTTTTTGTGGAGCATAAAAAGAACTATCCCCATTGGCCATGTCCACAGCAGAAGCTGTTTTGAGAATAGGCGAGCCTCTAGCAGTGATTTCAAGGGAGCTCCCTCCAAGATGTTCAAAATTCCAAATATGCAAACTAGCCAATGCATTGCCTAACCCAGTCTGATTTACTGGATTCTCTCCAATTGAGTTGGACAATCATTCCCATTCTTCCCAGTCAATGGGGATGATAGGAATATTTCTGTACAATCTGGAGAGAGTTAAAGGTGGGGAAGGCGGGTCTAATTAATTGTTCAACTTCCTTGGGAATAAAAATGTGCTTCTGACTTTGACCTTTTCCCACACCAGTTAACTAAACTAGTAAGAGCTCTTGTCTTGCTTTCCATAAAAAGACATGAGACGTGTATTAAGCTGGACCTTTGGTTACTACTCCCAATTATATCAAAGTTGACTCAGCCTTCCATCCTTCCGAGGTCGGTAAAATGAGGACCCATATTGTTGGGGGCAATATGCTGACTGTGTAAACCGCTTAGAGAGAGCTGTGAAGCAGTATATAACTCTAAGTGCTATTGCTATTGCTATTACCCACCCTGAGCCACTAGAACTGTTAGGGGTTTCAGGAAGAGGTCACACTCACCAATATTGGCTAAAGCCAGAAATTGGGAATTTCTGCGTACCAAACAAATGATCTTCTGCTGTGTTCTGGCCTTTTCTTTTTTTCAAAAGAGTGAGAGAGGATGAAATGAAAGCTATAACAAGAAATCTTTAGCTTTATTAACAATTAAGTGGTTACTGTTTCTGATATACTATAGCTTAATTTTTACCAAAATGCTTTGCCTCTTTGGCTCACATGTTTTGGGAATCATTGTCTAATCAGTTTACCTGATGGAAGTATGTGTAAATATATCCTCCGTGTAGGGCTTCAATTTGATCTTCCAAAACATTTTGGAGGATTTTTTTTTTAATGACCCTCCTTAGGGTTATGTGAAGGTGAGAAAAAAGGAGGGCAGTTTTGGTCAATAACTTCAGAGTAGCAGTACACCACAAAGTAAATCGTAGGTAAGCAGGAAAGAAGCACGAAAGCAGTTGAAATGTCTCTAGTTTCAGGCTTCTAGTCCATAGAGAGCAATTTGTTATCTTAAGGATATTAAACACTATTTTTGTAGAACACACACACATATATACACTACATAAACAATGTCTTAGTAAGAGTGGCTTCCTAGCATAGCATCCCAAGATTGTAGACGAGGGGGCCCAAGACTTCCAGCCAATTGTAAGCAAAGCAATATGGCTGCAAGAACCAGCAAACTGGGACCATGGATGGCCAAACCAGAAGCTCCCAAGACCAATGACTTCCAACAAGTGCTAGAAAGTGATGTGTAGCACATAATATGTTGGGTGCCTTTTTTGATCTGATAAGGGCTGAAGGCCATGCATGCACCCAGCGATAGCGTGAAGTTGAGATGGTAGAGGTGACAAAGATGATCTGGAAGCAACAGAATGGACTTGAGCTGCTCTAGACTAAAGGCATCATATTTTGGATGCTTCCAATTCCCACCCCTCACCCTCAACCATAAATTGGCTGAATAAAAACTTTTATCCCCAGTATGTCAAGGGGATATTCATTCTTTTCCCAAGAATGAATAAATAAAATAAAATAGAGATGCTCTCTCCCTCCTCCTCTCCATGCCTGCCAGTTCAGCGGTATGGAATAGCAAAGCCCTCTTTGTAGCTTGTAGTGCAGGGGTCTCCAACCTTGGCAACAATAGCAAAGCTGGCTGAGGAACTCTGGGAGTTGAAGTCCACAAGTCTCCAAGTTGTCAAGGTTGGAGACCCCTGCACTAGTGCATGTTCTCCACCCACCCAGTGGCTAACTACAACACATTCAAAGCAGAGCCCAAGCAGAGCAGTCCTCCTGCCCCTTGCAATTTCTCCAATGGCCCTTTTTGCTGGATCAGATATGGCAGCCCCCCCCATGTCATAGGCCAGAGCTTGGGACTGATCCCTCTCTTCCTGATTCACTCCCAGAAGGGGACAGAATGACTCAAAATTCATGGCCTTCCAATAGGAACGGGAGTGATGCTTGATGCCAAGCATAAGAGTTTGGATGTTTAAGTCAGCTTTGATTGCTTTAGCCAGCCTTGTGGGGAGAGACCTTTCCTTCTTGGGCCTTTGACTAGAGCTCAAAGATAGGCGGAGTTCTAGTTAAGGCAGGGATAGAAACTGAGCCCGGTTGCATGGCAGGTAATTCCTCTTCCATGGGGGTTCAGTCTCCCTGCATCTCACAAGACAAGAAGCTTGGCTAAAACTGGAATTGCTTTTGAATTTGGGAAAGATACCTCTACAGATTTCAGGGCTAGAAGAGAAATATTTTGAGTTGTCTTGTTAGCATTCTAACCTGTGTAGAACGGGATTCTAAAAAAAGCAACTAGGAAGAGAAATATAGTAGAAAGTAGATAAAGGGTAGAGCTTGAGCAGGGGTGGATCTCAGGACTCCTAGTCCTGTCACCTAGCTATAGACCAGCCTTCCACAACCTGGAACCCTCTGGATGTGTAAGTGTGTTGTTTGGGATTGTCCAAACTCCGAGTGTCCATTGGAAGCTATAGTGATGATGTCATGATATGCCTAAACAATTGGAGTGTACCAGGTTGGGGAATGCCGCTTAGGGCCTTTGGTAAGTCACTTTGGTCAACCCAATTCTTCATCTTTTGGGTAGGAATAAGAGACCTACCTCACAGGGTTGTTGTGAGGGCAAGCCAATAAAGTTTCAAAGCACTTGGCCATTAAAAGTGTCCTGTCAGAAATATGTGCACATAAAGAAAACAAAATAGTGTTGCTTGTTTAAAAATAAATAAATAACAAGTTTGGCTTAAGAAACACAATTGTAGCCTATCCAGCATCCATGTGGGCATAAATGATTAGCAGCAGATGAAAACATGTAGGAAAGAAAAAAAAATGGGTTCCTTTTCCTGGGGACATTTGGTTTATCTCGTCTGAGGAACACACTAATGAACAAGTGATTAGTTCTGGGTGACGATTTCCTGATTTTCTGCACTTTGGCTCTGCATTTTGGCTTGCTAAGAAGTTCTCCTAATTGGAAGAAGGGACGTCTGGAAATACCTTTATTTTTAATGACTACAAGAGAATCAAGTTCCCTCCTGGCTACTCTTAAAACCCTGTGGTGCCATTTTTCGGTCCCTCTGGATGATGGACATATTGGGAGCTGCTGCCATCCAGACAGAGTCAAAGGCTTTCATAATGACAACATTATGGACTGTTGGGGGAAGAGGCAATCCCTGGGGGACCCAAATTTGGTTTTGGCTGGCAGAGCAAAGCTGAAAGCAGCAGAGAAAGGTGTTCATCTTGCGTTCAAAGGATAAGTGAGGGAAGTTTTCAAATGCAAGGAATGTTTGCTTAAGGAAAGCTGTGCTTAAACATGTGTGGCATAAAATGCATCTTTAAATTTCATATATTGGAAGGGTGCATGTAAAGCGATTAGGATTGCAGCAGCAGGAAGCGAGGAATGCCTGAAAATCTAATCTGAAATCGCTGCCTGCCATGAATATATGTGAGTTGAGCTGTAAGATTCTTGGTGCTGTGATCTTCGTTGTTTTCTTGCACACATTTCATTACCTGACTAGGTAACATTGTCAGTGCCAGTGAGTGTGGGGTTTGCTCTTTGTTTATGGACAGTAGCTTGTCATGCCAGTGGTGGAGGGGGTGTGGTCTTCTATTTGGTAGTTCCTTGAACAGGATATTATTTTCTGCATAATACCTTAGGAAAGCCTAACAATGGTATATCCTAACAATACTGTAAATAGAGGAATTACTAAGGAGACAAATAAGTAGACAAACAAGCATAAAACAGTACCTTAATCAAGGAACTACCAAGGAGAAAACCACAACCCCACCAACACTGGCAGGACAAGTTATAGTATAAAAACAGGGAGTGAACCAGGGGTGAAATGCTACCAATTCGCACTGGTTCAGGTGAACCGGTAGCAGTGGCAACATGTAGTTTGGAGAACCGGTAGCGGTGGCAGCGTGAGGCTCTGCCCACCCACTCGGACATTGTTACTTCCTGGTTTTAACCAGGAACCTGTTTTTGACCCTCTGCGCATGCACAGAAGGTTTGTGCATACGCAGAGGGTCCAAAATCACGTGCAGAGCGCGCACTTCCGAACTAGTAGGGAAGGTAAGTAGATTTCACCCCTGGAGTGAACCCCATACTCACTAACACTGATGATGTTAACTAATTGGGTAATGAGACATTTGCAAGCAAACAACCAAGCTCAGAGAGCGCCAAGGATTCCCATTGCTACATATATAATTAGGAGTTGCTTTTTGGCACTAATGGTTCATTCCACCAGTGCATAGAAAAATGTTTCTCAAACTTAGCAACTTTAAGATATGTGGACTTTAACTCCTAGAATTCCCCAGCCAGAATTCTGAGATTTGAAATTGTTTTAAATTTGCCAAGTTTGAAAAACACTGGGTTAGAAAGAAAACAAGGAAAACAATTGTTCAGCAATAGAAGAAAAAGTTAAACTCACTTTTTTGCTCCAATCTCTAATTACCATCATTCCACTTTCCAACAGCTGCTACTTGCATTTGAAAAAAAGGTGCATTTAAATGCAAGAATCAAACTTCACTTTCAATTTTCTTCTTGAACCTGGCATTTCTACTCAGTGACATACAATGACCACAATTTCTTAGGAAAAAAAATAAAGGACAAGCCTGAAAAAGGGAAAAAGTTGAAAGAAGTTCATAAAGATAGCAAAAATTGTTTATAATTTTGCTTTACAATAGAAAATTCAAGAGGAAAACCAAGAAAAAAAATACATCTAAAGGATAGCTTTCTGAACTGAAGCACTGTCCTTTATAATAAAGGACGTATGATAACTGTAGTTGACGCTTTGAGTTAGAGGTCCATGTTTCAATAGGAGTTATGAAATCCTGATTTAATTTAATCTGGAAAAGGGAAGCGAAACCAACAGAGTAGGACAAAGGAGGATATTATTTAACATGAAGCTGCTGGCTGTCTCAGACTTTAAGTGGAACAACATTTTCAACCTGTCTTTAGTCCAAGAAATTCTGGAAACAAATGCAGAATTGGTCCACCTGAAAAACCACATTCATTGCAACCCTGTCAAGTAGACGTAAGAGACTGACTATCCTGGGAGTATCCAGTGTTTCCTGTGGCTCATTGGAGATTTCACACTTTTATTCCCAACCTCATACATTAATAACCCCCAATAAAACACTGTTTTTCTGTAAAGTATGTTTCTGCTTTATTGTGCCCTTGCAGAGAAATCAAAGACTACTTGCAGTTTGGCAAGGCTGGGTCTAATCAAATAAAGTGAGGCTGATAATTAACTAACCTAAATTCTCCTGAGTGGGGGGGGGGAGAATAGTCATGAGATAAAATAGATCTGATGGGAGAGGCATTAATTCTTCTATAAGTGAAAAGGGCTGGCCACTTGCCAAGGAATTGCATAAAGACAGACACTGCAATGCAGAGAACATGATATCCAAAACCCCCACCGGTCAATTGGAAGGAGATGTTCCATATTTTTTTTAAGGTGGGATGGAGGCATGCTCAAAGTACTGCCATTCACGGTACCTGTCCCTTTGTTGCCTCCAAGAAGCAAGTTTTATAGATGATGGCGATGATCACAAGGTTTCTATGCTGGCTCCATCATTAGGAGCACAGAGACTAGAGAAATGTCTTATCAAGTCACAAATGGTCGTAGAGTCTCTTCTAAGTTTTTCCTCCAGGGCTTCTTAATGATTATCTCTCTTTGTACTAAAGACAAGGGCTGTTGGAAGATGGTTTTGATCAGTATGCTTCTGCACCTTCAAGGCTTAAGAGGAAGTGGAAGTGGGAGATATTTATAACGTGAATTACCATTCTGTCCCATTACATCCTGATAGCAGCCAAGGTCTTAGAACTTAGAATAACTTTATTGCCACTTTGAATGTACACTATGTCAGTGTTCCAGAAAACCCCCAACTCCAAGTAAAGACATGGAAGCAAACATTTTTCCAAAGTTCTCTTTACTAGAATAGGCAAACTGGCACATCTGGGAAAACCAGATCTGAAAAACCCGGGTTCTCCTTCAGTAAGTCAAAGCTCCCAAAACCATCCCCTTTCCCCCCAGTCGATCACATGCACCAATCAACGTCCGTTCCATCTCGATCCAGCCCCCTGACCACTCCTTCTCCAGATGCTGGATCGCCCTGACCTTGACCGACAGGAAGAATGCTATTATGTCTACTAACAACCCCTCTCCTTAATCCCCCCTCCTACTTTCCCACACATGAGAAGGTGGCAGCATTGAAGCTTCCGGCCTAATATGGCTTCCAAAGCTGACACACTAATTGGCATACATTAAAATGAAATTTCATTGCATACAGCTCTCAAAGGGTCTCCACCTCCAATATACACTACATAACCATGACAAAATAAATAAATACAAAATTACTACATTAACAGAAGATTCTGTTATACAGTAATTCTGAACGTACAAGTCTCCAACTGTCTCCTTTACAGCCTGAGAACTGTAACTGTAACTTTTGCACCCTGTAAAAAAGATGTGGAGACTCTAGAAAGAGTACAGAGAAGAGCAACAAAGATGATTAGGGGACTGGAGGCTAAAACACATGAAAAACAGTTGCAGGAATTGGATATGTCTAGTTTAATGAAAAGAAGGACTAGGGGGTGACATGATAGCAGTGTTCCAATATATCTAAGGGCAAAGAGGGGTCAACCTTTTCTCCAAAGCACCTAAAGGCAGGACAAGAAGCAATGGGTGGAAACTAATCAAGGAGAGAAGCAATCTAGAACTAAGGAGACATTTCCTGACAGAACAATCAGTGGAACGACTTGCCTCCAGAACGTGTGGGTGCTCCAACACTGTAGGTTTTTAAGAAGAGATTGGACAACAATTTGTCTGAAATGGTATAGGGTTTCCTGCCTAAACAGTGGGTTGGATTAAAGGACTTCCAAGGTCCCTTCCAAGTCTGTTAACTTGGGGAGGAGATCCTTCCTTTCTTCATCCATTATGCAGCTGCAAGGTAAGCTCTCTCTTATCTGATTCTATCATAGGCAGCATCTCCTTCCCCCCAAGGTCATTCCCATATATCAATTACACCAATTATTCAATTCCCCTCCAAGCATAACAGGCTGTATACTCCTTAAAGTATGGAGTCAGAATAAGGGGGAAAATACTACTTTAAAACCAGTGGAACTAAGGATGATTTGTCCTCACTTATGGAATAAGGATGATATGAAGCACAAGGAGGGAAATTTTTTTTTTCAGAGCATGATTGTGATATGGATGGATCCAAGTGGGGACATGTCCTCTGCTTTTGAGGAGCATCATTTGAGACAAGAGCTTCTCCGATACACATAAAAACCTTGCATGCAGTTTTCAATCCATCTGTCCACATGGAGGAATTACTTAATGAATGAATTACTTTTCAGTCATACCAATTCCTAAATTTGAGCGGTATGGTCAAACAGGTTGATCCCTTCCACGAGAACAAGGCCTCCCATATTAGAACAAGAACACAATCTGAAGATTCACCAAAATTGCCTTCAGAGTGATGGAATTTTATTTTAAGAATTAAGTAATTTCAAGCTTGGTTTCAGTTGACTTTTTCCTTGCGGTGTTTTGATAGACTACTTATCTATTTTCTAGGGTTCAAGCATAATGAATAAGGGTGACAATTAAGGGAGGGGCAGGCAAAAGAAGGAAGAACCTTTACGCAAGACTGGAAGGCCTTCTGAAGCATCGTCCAGATTGCAATTTCAGGATATTTATGGAAACTTACTGTAAGGGGAAATTTATATTCCATTTGACATGCTCTGGCAAGAACTGTTGGATCAATTATTTCCATGTGCAAGAAAGAAGGGAAGGTAGAAACAACTGGTAGCAGAGGCTAGAACAAAGCCATATAATTACCAAGGACCAGTCTGGTGGTTGGACTTTTTAAAGAATATTTTTGTAAATTTCAGCTATTTACTCATTTGAGTAAACATCTATAGATTACACACCTGCCACTCACCCCTCACGCACAAATAAGTCCCCATTTTGCTATGCCAGGCTACAAAGGCAGTTAATATACCGTGTTTCCCTGAAAATAAGAACCTGTTTTATATTTGAACCCTGAAATAAACGCTTGGCCTTATTGCCATGTGCTCAAAAGCCCAATTGGGCTTATTATTAGGGGATGTCTTATTTTGGGGGAAACAGGGTAGTGATAAAGGTCAGAATCATATCAAAGGATTGATTTATCAGAAATTTTACAACATCACATAATATTTTTTTTAGTTTATAATTTTATTAGGATCAAACCAAAACAAAACTGTACAAAATAATTCACAAGCTTTATAGGACTCTTATTTGGACCCTTTATTATAATTTATTTATTTATTTATTAATTCAACTTGTATACTGCCCTTCTCCCCAAGGGGACTCAGGGTGGTGAACAGCCAAACTTAAAACACTTATTAAAACAACTTTTAATAAATTAAAATAGCAAAAGGAGAACGCATTAAGGGACATTGAACATAACCTCAGGCTGTAATTTCAGAATAGGAGAATTAAAGAGGATTTTGTTTTTCTTTCCTAAGTAATGAGACTGAAAATTGGAAGAATATATACACAAGCTTCCCTTCAGGGGCATCTGCAACGGGGGACAAAAAAGTCAAGGTGGTGACTATAGCCATGTGGTTGAAGCCCTGCTCCTTTTCTAGGGGTATCACAGGGCTTTGATCACACAATCATGGCCATGATTTTAGTCTTTGTTGATTCCCCCTTACCCAAAAGCTCTGCTTCGCCCTAGACTTCCTGAAATCACTCTTCAGTTTTCCCTTCTTCATTCTTTGCTTTAAAAAAACCATGTCACATGTCAAGTCCTGCATTTGCTTCAAATCATGGCCTCCTGCAATTTAGGAAGGCACAGTGAAGTTGTTATGTCCCAGGTCACCTAGGCAGAGGCAGGCTTCTGTAGAGTCCTTTATTTCTCTGTTACATCAACCAGCTGGTAAGGCTTCACCCCAATCTTCCCTGAAGGCAGTCACTCACAGACCCACAAACAAAAGCTACTTACGCAACAAGCCAATTTGCAAAGGCAGAGAGGACAAGATGTAAGCTCATGGGGCAAGGTCCAGAGTTCAGGTCTACAGGGCAAGGCAAGTCCATGAGGCAAAGGCACACAAGACAAGGCACAGGCAGAAACACGAGTCAAGGCTGAGTTTTTCCCAAGGCGGGGGAGTGCATGCCAAAGCAAACAATTGTTCCTGACAAAGGCAACCTCCCCCCAGCCTCTGCTTAAGTCAACCTAAGCCAGGTGTTCCTCGTGAGGAGGGGCAGGACGACCTTCTCCTGAGTAGCCTCACAGACCTCCTTTGAGGTTGCCTCCACTCTACTCTCCATACCAGTGGTGGAATTCATTTTTTTTTACTACTGGTTCTGTGGGCGTGGCTTGGTGGGCGTGGCAGGGAAAGGATACTGCAAAATCTCCATTCCCACCCCACTCTGGGGCCAACCAGAGGTGGTATTTGCCAGTTCTCCGAACTACTCAAAATTTCCGCTACCGGTTCTCCAGAACCTGTCAGAACCTGCTGAATAGCACCCCTACTCCATACCCTCAAATCGAGTCAGCTGCTCCTCATCAGAGGGGATCTGTTGCCTCTCAACATCACTGCCTGTCTGCAGCTGAACCTCCCCATGTCTGTGAGGGCAGGCACCTCCGCCAATGCTTGAGGGGCCTGGGACAGCATCGTCCTCAGCCCCCGGCCTCTCCAAACATTTCAAGGGAGACGTGTTATCCTTGTCGGATGGTCCTGGTTTCAATTCCTCCTCCAAACCAGGAGGGGCCATGATGGGAAAGATCAATGAGTCTCCTAACCTGCAATGCACCCCCAAAGATAGCCTGTTGCCAGATTTGGGACCCCAAAGAACGATTGCCCTGCTAAACTGGTTTCAGTATCTTTTGAGTAGTGGAAGGAGGGTGAGGGAGGTCACCTTGTCCTTTTCAGGCAGCAAAGTGTTTCCAATTCCTCTGTGCGGTTTGAAAGAACCAGCCAGCTGGATCAGAGCCTCGAGGGAGGCCGATGGTAGAAGGAGTCCTGAATGCTCAAGCTGAGGTTGGGGCTCCTTCCCCATTGCCTGTTCACCCTTTGTCTCTCCCACCCCCAGGTTTGGGATTTGTTAGAAAAGGGCCCAAAGCAATATTTAATTAACACAGCTTTTCTTTTTTCTTTTTGAAGGAAAGCTATGCCTGTTGAATTTCTGCCTGGCGAGATCTTGAGGGCTCTGCTGAAACAAACCCAAAAGTGGGGTGGGGGAGGGGAGATGATTTTGCCTTGATGTATGTGCCCTTTTCTCTTTCTTTTTTTAAAGCTGATTTTTTTTTTTATTTCAGTGACCTTCTAAATCAGAGGTCTTCAAACCTGGCAGCTTTAAGACTTGTGGACTTCAACTCCCAGAATTCTCCAGCCAGTTATGCTGGCTGAGGAATTCTGGGAGTTGAAGTCCACAAGTCTTAAAGCTACCAAGTTTGAGGACCCCTGTATCTAAATACTGTAAAAAAAGAATAAAATAAAATAAAATACCTGTCCTTCAGGAAGCCCTTGTTCCCTTGTCCTGTCCCCCCCCCCCATGTATAATGGGCTGCATAAGAAAGGCAGGCATCCCCATCTGGCAGTGCAGTTTGGGGTGGGAATTAAGGCTAATTTAATATATTTCTTTGGTGCTTCTCTCATTCCAACTCTGCTGGTAAAAGTGGCTTTTGGGAAATGCCTAATTGGGCTAAAGCTGAGCCTAAATCCCAGGCCTGAAAATGCAATTAAACTTCATAAGAGATTGAAAGACAAGCCACATATCACCATGACGGAAGGGTCACCTGCCTTAGCATCTTTCTTCAATCTTCATGAATAAAGCTGGCCATGATTAAAGAGAAGCATAAGAATTGGCACAATTCTGCTGCATCTGAACATGCCAGACTGGGTCAGGCTGGTTTAAGAAATTCTTGTTTCATCGTTTAAAAAATTTCTGACAACAAGGAAACATTCTATCCACCTATCCCTGTATCCCTCCTTCCCTCCCTCCCTCCCTCCATGTATTTCTCCCTTTCCCACCCATAGCACATTAAAAACAAATAGATCAGGTTTTTGCTTGTTGTTCTTTTATCTTAAAGCAAGCCAATAGAAGTAATGCTACAAGAATTCAGGCAGCATTCATCTGAAGGAGACGATCTAAACGGTGAATCTAAAAGTTCCACTTTATTTTGCATTTCTCAGACTGTCCATCATGAGTACTGCTTCTAGTTCAGAGAATTGGAGAAACTGGAACAGGCTCAGAGAAGGGAAAAGAAGACAATCAGGGAAGTAGGAACTCCATTCTATGAAGAGAGATTTCAAGTTGCTGGGGATGTTTAATCTTGGGATAAGCGAAGTGAGTAGAGGCATGAAAGGTCTTTTCAAATACCAGAAAGGCTCTCACTCAGCACCATCTCCAGAATACCCATTTCTACCATTTCAGAGGGACAGGATAATCAATTGAAGTTGCAGGAAGGCAGGTTCTAAGGGAGAATTTGATAAGGGAACCAATTATCAAAAAATGCTTGGCTACCGTTGAATGGGTGTCTTCAGACAGAGACTGGGCAGCCATCAGAATTGCGCAAGATCTCCAACCTCCATGTATTTCGCTGTGCCCTCAAGACCCTGCTGTTCCGCCAGGCCGGGCTATCAGTGTAAAGGATTTTAAATTGGGTGTTTTAAATTTTTGGGTTTTAATTTGGCCAAAATTATTTAATAATTTTAATTATTTTTTAAGTTATGTTTGTATATTTTTGTGTTTTTAATAGGCTGTACACTGCCCTGAGTCCTTCGGGAGAAGGGCGGTATAGAAATAAAATAAAATAAAATAAAATAAAATAAAATAATAATAATAATAATAATAATAATAATAATAATAATAATAACAACAACAACTCTTGTGGCCACTTTCACTTGGATTTCACACTGAGCAAGGCATTGGACATGGTACCCTAAATGGCTTCTTGCCAGTGGTAGGATTCAAGAGTTCTGTAATTTAATACTTGTCTACCAGCCAAAGGAAAAAAGGCACAGTAGATTTGCACCAGGAAAATATTCTTCTCTCCAAGAGCCCCCATCCAATCAATCTCTATTTAGGATTAAAAACAACATCTCACAGTCATCCAGATTCCATTCTGCTTTCCAAGGGGCAGCAATTATTGGGCTGCTCACATTTGATCCTATCAGAACCTCTTCTGGGCTCGGCCAATAGGAAGCAGTGCTGCTTCAGCAACTTCTGCCAAGCAGGTTGTCTATCTTGATCAACTTCTTGATGATTCTCCCACCTCCCTGCCAGCAATGCAGTACTCTTGGAGTCTTGGTAGCTACAGTAGGCAAGAAAATGGAGGATTTACAGTTATGGGAAGTAAGCCCTGTTTTTAAAGGGGCAACGTAGTTGCTTTATATAATAGGAAATACGGGAGAGGATTTGGGAGGAAGCCTCTTGCTTGCGTTCAAGTGGCCTCACTTCCACCTTCTGCATGATCAGACCTTCAAGTCAGGAGAATCGTAAATGGAGAGAAGCTTCTTAGATGAGACCCTTTATTCTCATTGCCACACTTGGAATACTGCATCCACTTTTGGTTGCCACGATGTAAAAGAGATGTGTGGACTTTACAAAGAGTGCAGAGAATAGCAAAAAAGATTATTAGGGGACTGGAGGCTAAAAATATGAAGAACGGTTGCAGGAACAGGGTATGTCTAGTTTAATGAAAAGAAGGACTAGGAGAGACATGATAGCAGTGTTCCAATATCTCAGGGGTTGCCACAAAGAAGAGGGAGTCAAGCTATTTTCCAAAGCACCTGAAGGTAGAACAAGAAGCAATGGGTGGAAACTGATCAAGGAGAGAAGCAACCTAGAAGTAAGGAGAAATTTCCTGACAGTTAGAACAATTAATCAGTGGAACAACTTGCCTGCAGAAGTGGTGAATGCTCCAACACTGGAAGTTTTTAAGAAGATGTTGGATAACCATTTGCCTGAAGTGGTGTAGGGTTTCCTGTCTAAGCAGGGGGTTGGACTAGAAGACGTCCAAGGTCCCTCCCAACTCTGTTATTCTCATGGCAGTGTTTTCAGAATAGGCTTTTCTCTGAGTCTGCAAAATCTGCAGTACAGGGAGCTCAGCAATTGAGGTCACAAAGTGAAATGGGGATCATTGGAATGCATCTGTCAGCCATAAGCCTTTGCCAGGAGAATGTTGGCTCCCTCCCCTCCCTCCCTCAAAAAAATCCCAGAAAAAAAAAGTTCAATTAGTAATTTTGTGTTTTATGAATTTTTCCAGTGTCTTCCTATAATTCTGAGGCTATAAAATAATTTTCTTCAACCCAGTGCCCAGGGGTGAAATCCAGCAGGTTCTGACAGGTTCTGGAGAACCAGTAGTGGAAATTTTGAGCAGTTTGGAGAATCGTTAGTGGAAATTTTGAGTAGTTCGGAGAACTGGCATATACCACCTCTGGCTGGCCCCAGAGTGGAGTGGGAATGGAGATTTTGTAGTATCCTTCCCCTGCCACACCCACTATGCCACACCACGCCCACCAAGCCATGCTCACAGAACCGGTAGTAAAAAAATTTGGATTTCACCACTGCCAGTGCCCTCAAGGTATTTTGGATATAAATTTCCAGTCTCTTAGCAGAACAGGAGGACCAGTTTGGGGAAGACTGTGTAACAAGGTAAGCCAATGAATAGGCATAGCAACTAAGTCAGCCAATTGGAAGCTGAGACAGACTGGAGCCAGGGTGTGTCTTAATCTGCAGCTTCTGAGTCTGTGCAGAGAAACGAAACTGAAACCAGAGTGTGAACTTGTCTGCTCTGCTGAAATTAACTGTCCTCTCCTGCCTTGTGTTTTGCTTGCAACTGCTACATTGGAAGAATCTTCTATATTGGTATTGTGCATTTATCTTCATGTATTATTATGTATATAAAGAAGTTAATGAATCCAGCTGAATCAGTTATCTGTGTGTGCTTCTGGATTTGATTTTTGCAAGAAACTCTGATAGACTGTAATAAGACTCCTACCAAATAATTTGTGGCTACAATTGCATATGAAATGGCATAGAAAAGGACTGCTTATCAACACAAGAGCTGTGTATTTGAGAGGAATCTCATTCATGTAGATCATTATTTCTCAACCTTAGCAACTTTAAGATATCTGGACTTCAATATCCAGAATTCTCCAGCCAGCATGCTGGGAGTTGATGTCCATATGTCAGTTCTGGGAGATGGTCCACTCAGAATGGTGGGGTGTTCTAGAGGTGAAGACATTCACCTCCCATGCAGAAGGTTGAGAGTTCAATCCTAGGCAGCAACAGATGGATGTTTCTCTCTCAGGGTGCCAACAGAAAATATCTGCTGTGAACTCTAAGTAGGTGACAGGAAGGGCATCTGGTCAGTAAACGCTCAGCTCCATTCAGCCACCCGGACTCTAACGCAAATAAAGGGATTACAGAGTCTTAAAAGGAAAAAAAAGTTCACTCATCTTAAAGTTATCAATGTTGAGAAATACTGACATAGAAAATGAGTTAATAGTGCAAAATGTGCTGCCAGATCCTGACATTGGGACTGGCCATACCATGGAATGAAAGGAGCTCCCAAAGAGCAAAGCCTGGTCAGGAAAACAAGGCTCAGAGGTTCATCAATCATGTTTTATGGCAGGAAAAAGGGTAGGATACAGAAGCTTGACAACTGAATACTGTGAGCAAAACTCCACCTTTGAAATCATTACAGAACAAGGGATCTCAGTAAATTGCGCTTAATCCTCTTTTTCACAGATAGCATTTCTCAACCTCAGCAACTTTAAGATATGTGGACTTCGGGGAGCATTCTGGGAATTGAAGTCTGCATATTTTTAGGTTGCTGAAGTTGAGAAACATTGGTTTAACTGAAGAGTTAACTACTCTTTTACCAGAGTAGACTGAAATGTCCATCTGTTTTTCCTTTGTCTTGTCTTGAAAAGCTTCCCTTTCTGTCCTGGCCCCTAAGAGTTTACTTATGATGGGAGTGGGACAGGATAAAATTGGGTCCAAACTCCTACCAGTATATTTGCTCACTCATTCTGTATCACTCTCAGAGTATCTTGTAGAAGAAAGGAACTGCCTGCAGGAGGAAGCATGCAAGAAAGATCAGTGGGAGATAGTTTCGGATCTTCTTCCCTAACAGTGTAATGAACTGTAGCAAGGCTAAGCAGAACCCATCTCTAAACAGTGGTATTTGCTGATTTCCAAAATTAGATGCCTCAAGACAAAGAAGAACTGAAAAAATTAAATATTTCTGTTTGGTAAAATGTCCTCCTAAAAGAGAATATAATGGATTTTTCTGTGTAATAATTATAAAATAAATGTATCTAAGAAAACTAAGGTGCATAACTCTATAAACTAAACTAAGGTGCATAACTCTATATTGTCTGTCTGTCTGTCTGTCTTCTATCTATCTATATTCAATCTATCATCTATTTATCTATCTACCTATCACTATCTATCTATCTCTATCTATCTATCTATCTATCTATCTATCTATCTATCTATCCATCCATCCATCCATCCATCCATCCATCCATCCATCCATCTAATTTAGAAACTGCCCTTTCACTCACAGAGCAACTCCACAATAGTAACTGGAGCAATAACTGATCTTGGCTGATCTGGAAAAAGCTAAGCAGAGTTATGTCTGCTTGATAGCTGAAAGGGAGACCACTAAGAGATCTTTTAGAACTGTAGAATGAAATAAAAATGTCCACCCGCTAAACAACAACAACAACAACAACAACAACACAGTGGTGAACCATGTCTATACTGCTGCCAAGAAAATTAAATAGAATATCCCTGCAATCTCCGAACCTGAGTTCAACTCAAGGGAATCCCTGTCCACCTTCTCCTTCGATTCCATAATCCCAAGGGAATGAAAGTTCTTAGCACTGATATACTTCAAGGTATTCCTCATGGCTCTTCATTTACTTTGTCATTGTTTATGGTGAAGGATTGGAGTTTAGTAATGAAGTTCAACTGAAGAAGAAAAAATGTCATGCAAGAAGAAAATGTGCTGTGGCAGAAAAGCAAAGCCATTAGCCTCATTGAATATCACAGTAATATGTAAAGGTTAAAAAGAAGCAGCCATCACAGAATGGGCTGCTCTGTATTCCCCCTTGCTGATGCTTGCAAAACATTTTTTTTCTTGTACTAGAAGCAGGGGATTCAATATGTTCGACAATCACCTGGACTGTATTTTCTTCCACAATACTTCATAGAGCTGGAATTTACTTTGTGGTTCTTTTTTTTATCTTTAGATGTAATTATTTTTCATCATAATTTGGTTTTCTCCATAACTTGATTATTCTTGGTTGATCACCACAGCTTATTCACAGTTTCCTTCATTGCTATGATCTCTTAGAAGTAGAAAAAACTACGCAAAAAATCCAGAACTTGATCTTGAATTAAGTAGTTTTTCAACTCTCCAAAATTGTAAATTGAACTTTTGGCTTTTAAATCTTCAAGAAAGACTTTCCCGTGGTCTCACATCTTCCCCCTTTAACTTCCCGGATTTACTACCCATATTTTAGCTTTCCATCTAGCGATATCTGCATTTGTTATATTATTTGTTAGTATTTATTTAAGAACTCAGAATTTCGAGTTAGAACAGTAAATTGATAAAGTCTTTCTGACTTTCTGACAACTGGATCTACATTCATATCTTTCATTATTTTAGAAATGTAGTACTTCTCAAACTTTTGCCACTAAGAAATCTCAAAAGAATTATACAGTTCACAACTTCAGAATCTGCAAAATCAGAAAAAGACCCCTGCTATTTTCTGAACATCTGTCTTGTCTGCCAACTGACTAGCTTCTGAAAATATTTGCAATTCTTGCTTAAATCTTTTATGAGAGAGTGAAAGGCCAAAGAACCTTCACATATTCCATTTTATCTAATTATATATTCACTTTCAACAGGATGTGCTAAATGTTATTAACGTTCTTGATTAATAAGTAATGAGGTAACTATTTTTAGTGGTTCGTCTTTGAAGTATCAGTCATAGCCAGTGGCCCATTGCCAACAGACGGCTCTAATTCAAAATTCTGAATCCTTAAATAAATACTAACAAATTGTAACACAGATGCAGATATCACTGGCTCTAACGACAAAATATGGGCCATAGACTCAAGAAGTTGAAGAGGAAACATATAAGACCACTGGGAATGTTTTCAATTATTCAGCCATTTTTTTTAAATGATCAAAGGGAGAAGTACGAATAAATGCTGCTACTGTACATGCACCTTAATCAACCTGGGTAGAAGTTCAAAGTTGGCTTTGCTTCTTTAGCATTTATTCATATCCAGGAATATTTTTCAGGGATATGGAGAGGTTACTAAAATAACACTTAACTGTCACTCTGGTTTAAGAAGGGATTTCTACTACTGGAAACCTTTTCCAAGAATCAGCAGGCTTGGCTTTTGCTGCAGCTTCATTGTTGAAAAGCATAACAGCACTGCTGCTGAGATAATAACAAAGCTACTTTCAAAACACTGTTTGTTGGTTTAAGATAGAAAATGAACTTCTGCAAGATGACGCCTCAATCCCAAAGGAAGGAAGATGCCTGCCTGGGTCAGCTGTAATTGACAAGAAGAGCTCTTCTTTGCTCTCTAGACCTCAGTTTTCAAATGCCCAGATGCTTATTTCCCAAAGTCATCACCTTAGATCAGGGGTAGGGGAAGGATGGCCCTTTTATGACTTGTGGACTTGAATTCCCAGAATTCCTGAGCCACCATGTTGGTGGCTCTGGGAGTTCAAGTCCACAAATCATAAATGGGCCATCTTTCCCCACCTCTGCCTTGGATGGTTGTTCTTATAAATGGCAAGGCAGAATGCTTCCCCCTTTCTTGGTTTTAAAATCTAGATGGCAGTCCTGTTGTAAAATCTATGGAAAGGATGGTAGTAATACCATGGGATTAAACAGCTGGCTGTAGATTAATTACCAACAAGAAAAAAATTGATAAGGGAAGCAAAAGACAATAGTTTAGGACAAAAAAAATGGCTCTAAAAGCACTAGAGTAAGGAGGCTGGCTGAAAAACTGAGCAAAACAGCTATAAGAAGAGAATAAAATATGGCTGGGAAATGCTAGGTCATTTTTTCTGGGGTTTTTTTGTCAGAAAGTTTTCCAGCTCAGTCAGCCACAAACTAAATGCTTCTCTTCGATGCAGAAATTGAAGAACTGAGAAATATCCTTTCCAACTAATGCTGTTTGCTTGAAAAAGCAGGACAGGCCTTTGGTGGGTCACTGGCCAGTTGTACTAATAGGGGATTTTTTTATTTTTTTTTGCAAACAGCATCAATCTGAGCCTAGTTGGATCTGGCAAGTTTCCCTTCTAAAGCAGAAACCTGATTAAATACTTGCTGATGTGCTGTGTTTATCAGCATAATCTTCTGCTTCAATGGTGGGAGATGGTCGCTAACACCGGATTTTCATTTTGATGGAAGCATCAGCAAAACATGCTGAGGGGGCCTGGCTGGTGAGGACAGACCTTGTTCTTCAGATTTTTGGCTGAACTCAGTTTAAAAAAGTTTGAACAGTCAAACCAAAGGAAACCATCTACATCTTACTCCTACAATTCAAAGAAAATGGTAAGTGAAGAAAGGGATCTTGACTCCTGGCGATGCCCTCCTATATTATTTTAATTATTTAGAGCCCCATAAGTGTGATAGGTAATATAAATATTTGATAAATAGATAAAATTTATCCATGTATGTTTTTACTGCACTGATATCCTGTAATTTATTCAACTACTCCAGGTAGCATGCATGGTTCTCCTGTTTACTTCAAAAAATAATCTTCTAAGGTAAGTTATTTTGAGATAAAACAATTGGCCCAAAGTGTATTATCTTCCGTCTTGCATCTAATTTAAACGTGGAGAATCACATCAATAATGGTTTGCTATACATCAAAGGCAGACTCCTCCTTCTAGTGTTATATAATAATTCTTTTAGTCAACACTCATTTCTGAAATACATTCAATTATGGATAGTCTGAAAGAGTCTGAATAATAGGAATATAGCTAAGAAGATCACACAACTCTTTAACGTACAGTCACATCTGGAGGTACATTCACAATCCCACTGATATCAGCCCAAAATGTAACAATAATTGGTTCTCTCCTAGGAAAAAACCCAAAGGTAATTTCCAATTACTGAATTGCATCTCCAAATGTAAGATGATTATTAAACATTCTTTGAAACACCTAAGTCAATTGTTTCTAGTTGTATAACTTCATTTTAAGATAATTGGTAACCAATTTCAGGTTATTTAAAATAATCCTCCATCTGTTTCCCTAGACATCACGTTCAATCTCATTAACAATTTCATTAACTTTCTTCAATTTCTTACAGAAAAGAATTGTTTCCACTATGCAACTTCAGAAACAGCAACAGCATCAGGATGAAATAAATCAAATGTAACCGTTGCTCAAACTTCCAAAAAGCATTCTGAGGTAAATCAGGCTGACTTTTAAAATTAACTTCGTTAGATTTAGGTGGATACCAAAAAGTTCCCCACAGAATTTGTTGAGAATCTGGATCTCCTCACTCTATTTCACTTTTCCAACTAGGCAGAGGTATGTGTGGGATGTGCTTAAAAAAGTCAAGATGGCAGCCACAGTGGTGCAATCAAAGCTGCACCTGTTGCACATAAAAATGGGAGGAGCTTTGATTGCAGTGCTGTGGTTATGTCCTTGGGTTTTGCGACCAATCAAATTCTGTGGGGAATGTTTTGTGATCCAGGTATCCCTGGATGCTCCTGGATCCAGATGTATAGAACTAACTTAAGACCAATGGATGTTTTGGACTTCAATTCAGCCCACAATTTGGCCATATTTGGGGATGTGCAAAGGGATCATGGGCTTAACTTTAAGGACTGAATTAATTTTTGGTTAATTCAAAGACTGCATTTTATCCTAAAATCAATCCATCCATCCTTCCTTCCTTCCTTCCTTCCTTCCTTCCTTCCTTCCTTCCTTCCTTCCTTCCTTCCTATAGCTACCCAATTCAACCAAGTGACTCTGGGCACCTTACAATTCTGAAATTCTAAAACAGGGGTGTCAAACTCACATTGTCACAGTGGTGTCATGTGACTTTTTGGGATTTTTCCCCCCCTTCGCTAAACCGGGCATGGCTGTGGCCAGCGTGTGATGCATCCGGCCTGAGGGCCGGGAGTTTGACAGCCCTGTTCTAAAACAAAGCAATTAAAAAAACATTAAAACAACAAAAACACCCACAAAATAAACAAATACAAACAGCAGCCATAATAATGATCTTTCCCTTCTGAGGTATTCCAGGCCTATCCACGTCAAAAGCTATTGTTATTATAAGTTGCTTCCTGCCAGTTTTGAAGACAATGGAGGTATGTGTATTGGCAATTAGAAGAGGCAGCGCATTAAAACTAACCATTGTTTTGTAGAAAAGCTGTTTGCATTTTTTTTTTCAAAGGCAAAGAGAGTATTTTGATTAAATCCTTGTAGATGGAATATGCAATTCTTTATTTGCTTAGTTAGATGGTAGTCAAAATATTTAAGGAACATTCATGGAGTGTAGAAGTTGGAGAAGGGATTTCTAAAACATTAAGATGACAACAAGATTGAAGCCCTGCCCCTTTTTTGTGTGGGAGCAAACACAGTTGTGGCTGTCATATTAGTTTTTTTTATTCTACTGCAGGTGTTCCCTATCTAGAAGCAGTAGTGGGTTCCACTTACCTTCGCTACCAGTTCAGAACTGTGAGTGCACGCTTCTGCGCATACGCAGAACCTTCTGCGCATACGCAGAGCATCTGTGATGACATCCGGGAGAGTGGGCGGAGGTTCCCGCCACTGCCACTACCGGTTTGCCTGAACTGGGGCGAACCGGTAGAAATGCACCGCTGCCTAGAAGCATTCTTAGAAATGAATGCTGGGTGTTTTGCTTTACAGCACAAGAATTTCCTAATTGACTTTCTTCTAACTTGAAAGAATATATATTTTCTTTTAAAGCAATTAGGGAGGAACACCAAGGGAATTCCATAGTTAAAATCTAAGGCTGGAATTCATGTGGAGATTGCTGAGATGATTACTTTTGAAATATGGGGATAATGGGTCCTGTCAGTGGTGAGCAGAAACAGGCCCTTTTTGGTCCTTGAAAGATCAGCCAAATTATGCTGCCACATTAACAACAACAACAACAACAACAACAACAACAACAACAACAACAACAACAACAACAATAATAATAATAATAATAATAATAATAATAATAATAATAATAATAATAATAATAATAATAATAATTTTATTTCTATACCGCCCTTCTCCCGAAGGACTCAGGGCAGTGTACAGCCTATTAAAAACACAAAACAACATCAGTTAAAATAGTTTAAAATTATTAAATAAATTCGGCTAAATTTTAAAACCCCAGAAATTTAAAACCCAATTTAAAATTGTTATGTTGATAGCCCAGCCTGGCGGAACAACAGGGTCTTAAGTGCGCAATGAAATAACCGGAAGTCGGAGATCTTACGTATTTCCGGGGGCAATTCATTCCACAGGGCTGGGGCACCCACAGAGAAGGCCCTTCCCCTGGGTGTCGCCAGCCGACATAACTTGGCTGATGGCACCCTGAGGAGGCCCTCTCTGTGGGAGCGAACTGGCCGGTGGGAGGCTATTTGTGGCAGAAGTTGGTCTCGAAGGTACCCAGGTCCTATGCCATGGAGCGCTTTAAAGGTGGTGACCAGCACCTTGAATCGCACCCGGAAGACCACTGGGAGCCAGTGCAGCTCGCGCAGGAGGGGTGTCATGTGGGCACAACGAGTTGCGTCCATAACCACCCGCGTGGCCGCATTCTGGACCAGCTGGAGCCTCCGAGTGCTCTTCAAGGGGAGCCCCATGTAGAGAGCATTACAATAGTCCAGCCGGGAGGTGACAAGAGCGTGAGTGACCGGGTGCAAGGCGTCCCGGTCCAGAAAGGGCTGCAACTGGCGAATCAGGCGAACCTGATAAAAGACCCCCCTGGCCACGGCCATCATATGTTCTTTTAAAGACAGCCGTGCGTCCAGGAGGACACCCAGATTGTGAGCATTCATTTTAAATATTAACATTCATTTTAAATATTGACTTTTGGCAATGTAATAATTTTTATTTAATTTTTAGACTTGGGTAGGACCTTCAGGATCTTTAAAATCTTCATGAAGCAAAGTGATCTCATTCCAACTCTTCAATTCAAGGTTGACTCAGCCTTCCATCCTTCCGAGGTGGGTAAAATGAGGACCCAGATTGTTGGGGGCAAAATGCTGACTCTGTAAACCGCTAAGGCACTACAAAGCGGTATATAAATCTAAGTGTTATTGCTATTGCTATTCTTCCCAACCCCAAAGTAGGCTCAGAAAGGCCTACTTTGGATGGTCTTCTGCACCTGGCTGGAGGGCTGAGTTGCGGTCCCAACCAAATCTGTTCTCCCCGTCCTCCACCAGAGAACTTCAAAGGCAGCCTCTTCTTGGCTCAGTGCCCATTGAAAGAAGTTCTCTTCTTGCTGGAGAGAAAGTGAGTCCATGAGATAACTAAATTCACAGGAATACAACTCCAAGTTTCTGTCTTTTTTTGGCAGCAAGGTCAGTCATGGCATCAGCCATCTTCTGCCCATCCATCAAGCCAGAAGCTTTTGAAAATGGGAGAGTTGATGGACAGTCTGCCTTTGCTCTGGCTGATTTCCCACCTGTAATTTCTTTTCCTTTTTGGCTGTGAAGGAATACTTCACCATTAATTTGCTTTGGAGAATTATCCATCAACTAGACCAGTCTTTGTCAAGCAGATGTCCTCCAGATGCCAGGGTCTACAACTCCTGCCATCTATTAGCCAATACAACAGATGCATAAATAAAATTTGATTGTATTTATAATCCAATAAATCTGTATTTGAAGGTATATTTTATACAGATTTTTAATAACAATAAGCTCAAAATAATTTGATAATATGCTATTATTCTGGCTTTGGTCCTGTCAGTGCATGGGTAAGGACAGATCCACACACATATAGTGCCAAGAGATCCAACAAAGTGGTACTTATTTTTATTTACAGCAAATTGCAAAAAAAGAAAAAAAATGTAGTTAAGTTAATATATATTTCGGTAAGTGAGTGGAAAGGCAAAAACCTATGGAAAAATATAACTATTGTGTCCTCTACCCAGCCCTTTCAGCAAGATCCTTCATAGTTCTAATTTCCAACAGAAGAGAATAAGAGTAGCTCAGGGTTGGATTGAAAACTTTTATTTTGTTGCAGATATTTCATTTCCAGACTAACATCCTCAATAGACTAGGTACGTAACATCATTAGTGCACCATGAAATGCACTGAGGATGTTACTTAGCCTGATATTGAAATTTCTGCAAAACAACAATCAAGCTCAGAGCAGCACCAAGTCCCAAATCCTTCCTCCTTCCTCTTGCAGTAACTTATCTTAAGGACAAGCTTGGGGATGCTAATTTCCCTCTTCGCTAAACTTGTTGCTGGAATGGAATGGAATGGCAAAAGAGCCTTACTCTGACCAAAATAGGACAGAACACCTTCAATCTTCTCCAGATTCATCTCTGTGAATATTTGAACCACCTGAATTTTTGCAGTGTGAGGGTATTCGGTGGATGGTTACTTTGGAATTTCCAACACTGCTTTGGTTTTTCTCTCAGCAGCTTCTCTCAGATTCCTCCTAAGTCCTCTGTAGACAATTTCTGCTTCTTCTCTGCTACTCAGTGGCAGATCTAACAGATCTAACAGATTAATGGAAGGGACCTTGCAGGTCATCTAGTCCAACCCCCTGCCCAAGCAGGAGACCCTACATCTGCCTCTACCTAGGATCAAACTCACAACCTCCTGATTGAACAAGAGCTCCACCTCTAGGCCACAGCAGAATCATCTGGGTTTCCCAAATATCCAGTCACTTTGTGATCTGCTGATGGTCTGGTTATCTTTCTGGTCTGGCAACAACTCCTGCAGAACCTAAAATAAGTCCCCCTTCCTTCTCCTATCTTCTACCAGGAATGTCTGCAATCTATAATCAAGAGAAGGAATAAATGACAGCTTGCATTCAGGTTGCCCGTGACTGTCAGTTGGATGGTCACATTATAGGTAGTCCTTGACTTACAACCATTCATTTAGTGACAGTTCAAAGTTACAATGGCACTGAAAAAAGTGACTTATGATCACTTTTCACACTTATGACTGTTGTCGCATCCCCATGGTCACATGATCAAAATTTGGGTCCTTCGTAACTGGCATGTTTTCATGACAGTTGTACTGTTCCAGGGTTATGTGGTCACCATTTGTAACCTTCCCAGCTAGCTTCCGACAAGTAAAATTAAGGGGGAAAGTCAGATTTGCTGAACAACCACATGATTCGCTTAACAATGGTGGCAAAAGAAATTGTTAAATGGGGCGCAAATCACTTAACAACTATCTTGCTTAGCAACGGAAATTTTGGGCTCGGTTGTGGTCACAGGTCAAGAACCACCCAAATAGTTCTCTTTTAGCTTTTAGAAAAAAATGAGGTTTCCTTCTGGTGCATGGATGTTATCATTTTAGCTGAATGCCCTTGGAGAATTGAAACACTACTAGCATACATGATTTATAAGCAAGCTTTTTGAAAAATCCTATCAAATGATGCACAAAATTAAATGCATAAACATTTATCAATAATATTGCATTGTTTTTACAGTGGTTTTATGCCGGCCCAAATAAAATCTCTGGGCAGTAGATCAAAGCAATAAAAACACATCATAAAAATATCATGAAACCTAATATACATAACACATTCATATAATTATAATAAAACATAATCACCAGAGGCAGTAGATACTGGCCACAAAGTCTATCGGTCTGCCCTCCACAGGCCAGCTGGTTTTTATTTGTTTTATCAGCAAAAGCAAGGAGAGAATTATTCTAATGTATATAAGGCAAGGGTAGCCATGGAAAAGACAGTAAAACACAAGGCAGGAAGATTTTACTTGAGAAAGTGGTTCTATAGTAAACAAAGACCCACCCTATAAAGGATGGAGATGTTCTGTTGGTTATCCATAGATTGGTGGTACCTTACCCAGAATGGATGGAAGATCTGTCTCAGAGATTTCATGTAACTGTTAAAACAAAATGGGGAAGAGCTAAGCATTGGGGAATCCCATGTAGGAATAGCCAAAAGTTTGATTTTGCATTCCCATTAACTTGATTGGGGATTTTTCATCCCCATTAACTTGATTGCACCCACCCACTTAGGAAGAAGCCAGCTCCTGTAGGACTTCCTAGATTTCAGAAATCGTTCCTGAATCATAAACTTTAGTGTTTTAAGAATAAACTTTAATAAAAGATAAAATTGGGTTCCAGTCCCGATTCTACCCATTTATTTGTCCTAGGTCTGCTCATTTTGGCAAGGGAGCATTAGTATGCCACCTTGAATGTCTATAAAAAAGTAGGATATCAGTCAAATTATATATATATAAAAAAGATAGACTGCCATCTTGTTTTTAATTTCCTATCCTGTTACTTCTTGGAATCAATGAAAGATAAATATATTCAAATATATTTCTTACTTTATTAATAATGATTTTCCTAATAGATTATTTTCACTTGTACAAACATATTTTAAAAATTGTGTTTCTCTTCAGTTTATTTATCCAATAATTGCATTTTATGTTCTTTTTCCCATTTGTTTTTGTTTATTTTATTTGTTTTAATTTCACTTTAATTTAGGAAAATGTAGGAGATGGAGAAGGTGCAGATCGTGTCAACTAATATGATTAAGGAGCCAGAGCAGCTCCTGATCCTATACGAGGTGAGCATAAAGACAGGGAAAAGAAAAATATCAAACTCGATAAACTCTTGAATGGTATGGAAAAATGTGGATATGAAAAGTATTTTTTTGTTTTTCACAATATTAAAACTGGAAATTCTTATATCCATACATTCTTGTTGGATCAGTATGAGAAATAATTTTCATAACATAATTGAGTTGTGAGAATTATTTCTAATACTAATAAAATGACTATCAGTTACCCAAAGAAAGAGCTAATGAATTAAGAAATAAGTTTTGTTCCCTTGATACTGAAGGGGCAAAATGAAGAGTTTGGCCAACAGAAATTGACTATATTGTAAATACGTATATCTCACCTCACTCCAGGGGAATGATACTACAAAATCCCCATTCCCTCCCCACTCCTGGGGCAAGGATATTGCAAAATCTCCATTCCTACCCCACTCTGGGGCCAGCCAGAGGTGGTATTTGCCAGTTCTCCGAACTACTCAAAATTTTCACTATCAGTTCTCCGAACTACCCAAAATTTCTGCTACCAGTTCTCCGAACTGCTCAAAATTTCTGCTACCGGTTCTCCAGAACCAGTCAGAACCTGCTGGATTTCACCCCTGGTTTAACCTTAACTTCCTTCTAATAAATACTATTATTCAGAGCTCAGATTCTTATTCCTTGGACTGATTTCCCCCCGATTAGATTGCACAGAGGGAAGTCTGACATACAGGGAGATTCAGGACTTGTAACACAAAATACTTTTTAATATAATGCTCAGTTGGAATTTACTGCCATCAGATGTGGTTCTAGCCACCAATGGAGACAATGTTCATTGTTCAAAGGAACCTAGGCAAATCACAGAGGATCAGGCTATTAATAACTATTAGTTTTAACAGCCCTGATTATTATTTCTAGAATCACAGGCAGCATGAATACTAACCCTATGGCCTATGTTCACGCTTGTGAGTTTCTTGTCCCTGGTTGACACCATGTAACCCAAAAAATGCTGAGCTACCTGGGCTGTTCGTTTGTTCCGCTGAGTTCCTCATATATTTATGTGGAAGCAGTCCAAATCCCTGCTTTTTCTGCTATATTATTCCAGCTGCTTTGCACAAGTTCTCTTATTAAATCCTTGAGGTAATGATTTATGTTATAATTAAGTCCCCAGTAAGGTGCTAATTTATTATCGACTCTACTATGTCAACAATGATGTGATTGAGTTATTGCTCCGTGATTTATGGTAACAGAGTTAACCTTTCAAAAATCAGGGAAAATATATTGTGTAGAAATTGCAGTAAAGAGAATCTTGATTAAAATGTTTCTGGAGTGAAAATAAGCCCACAGTCTCAGACAGTTTTAAATCACCAGTGACAATTCCTTGAGGCCTAGTGGAGAAGGAAAATTATTTATTGATATCTTCTTTTCCTCCTTCTCCTCTTCCTCTGTTAGATTTATTGTAGTTCCCCATTTCAGAAGACTCTGGGCGACTGACAATATTGTGTATATACTATAGCCTAAAAGTTTAAAAGCATAACAACAGCAATTGCCTAACCATATGTAAATGGGCTATGAGAATAACCTTGAGGAACAAAAGGAAGACAACAGTGAGATGGGAGGAATCTTGAGTTCAAGTCAGAAATGTAATTTTTTTTTAAAAATAATTCTTTTTAGGATAAAGGGTGGGGGAGGGGTACGAGAAACATTCAGAATTGCGAGATTTTGTTATTGTACCTGTGTAATATAGTAGCTTTAGTATTCATGACTTCGGTGTTCAAATCTGTTCTACCTTGAAGAGGTCTAGAACAACTTGAAGTGCTGACACCATAACAGTTAAAAAAAACACATCAGGGACTCCACTAATACTGATTGTTATTAACTCTAGGCCTGGGAACAGAGCCAGGTCTAAAGATTCTTTTGGAAAGTTTAAGAGAGTGACACCAAATGTATCCTTGGAGGGATGCTATTCCAGAGGGCAGAGGCTGTGACCACTTTCTTGGTCTCTCAACATTTAATTGATGGGACCTGGAGCACCCACACTATGCCTGAACTTGCCAGACGAACAGAAATGATTCAGTTCTCCAATGCATTTTCCTTGTTCCCAAGAAAGCTGGCATGGTTACATAGCCAAAGACCTGGATAGAAGACAGAATATAGCATTTCTGAATGTAGCTGAGTAAAATTTAGCAACATGTAAAGTTTTCAAATTATAGCATGAATGGAATAATTCCCATTGGCACCAGGAACAGATTCGTTTATCATGCAAGTATATACTTTGACTAGATGTTTATTACTTGAAATGTGGAAAAAAGGTAAATTTGTTCAATATTTCAAGGAACTTCCTCTTATTAAGGATTAAATGTAATATTTATTTTGAAGTAAATAAGAATACCATCTTTTCCCATCCCCTTTCTCTCATAACAAAACATAAAGATAAATGCAAAAGAACAAATTTAATTTAACCAAACAGCTTTTTTATGAAGTACCATTTGCAGGGTACCATTTATTTCCTACGAGAATTATGATTAAGAGAATTAGCCATAATGACAAACATGTCCATTAATTTTAAAGGGATTAAATTAATTAACTGGTGTATAATATGAAGTTGTGCAAAGACCCTCCTAGCCACAATTGCCACTTGCCATCATTAATTTCATTTAGTTAATGTAAAGCAATATATTAACTAAATGAATGTAATATATTATAATATTTTCTAATAAAGTACACTTAATACTTTATTAAGACCTTATAACGGTGCAAATAGTAAAAGGCATGAATTAATAAATCTGATTGTGTCTGTGAACAAAGAAATATGTCTTTGTTCACATATTTGAAAGGAGAAAATTATAACAAATTTGGAGAAGGCGGCTTGGTTTTGTGGGGTGAAGTCAAAAGAACAGATGCATGGAAGAGACGATGCAGGTTTCCTTATGAATGAATGAATGAATGAAAGAAAGACTTAAGCCTAATTAAAAAAACTATGTGTTTATGTCATCTAGATTAGTATTTCTCAGCTCAGCTCTCAGAATTCTCCAGCCTGCTGGCTGAAGTGCAGAGATGTTCAGGTTGCAAAGGTTGAGAAAAAACTGATCTAGATTGTGGTGGTATGTATGAAAGTAGGAATCCATACATTGATAATAGTAGAGTGCTATATACCATTGAATGGTAAAAAAAGGAAGAACTAAGGATGAGAAAATGGAAAACTACAAAAGGTTGCACAGTTTACCCAAGTCTGCTATTTGTTACAGAAGCCTATTACAAAGTCTAAGTGGTATATTATTATCTCCAGTATGGCCATCTTTATTGTTGTTTTAGACTGTTTATTTCACAATTGTAATCCATGCAAGCCTCCTGGAATCTTGTACAAGTGGGCGGCTACAGAAGTTATAAAATAGATACAATTGCAAATGTATGGAAAAAGGTTACTCTGTTGTGAGACAAGAAAAAACAATGATTGCAAAAAAAAAAGTAATAAATGCAGTGTTGAAAAATGATATGGCTGTAGGTGTAGATGGTGTGATTTGATATAGCCTGCTTTTGGAGTGGCTGCATGAATATCAGCCTGTGAAATTTTGCTATAGCCACAGATCAAATGGTCAACTGTTTCATTCTTTTCTCTACAAAGGCAATAATTGCTGTTTTTTTGTCACATGAATTTTCGCTTTCATGTAAAGTGCAAGTTGGCAAAGCTTGTTCTTGAGCTGCTAAAATAAAGCCTTCAGTTTGTTTCCTTAACATTCCTGATCTTAACCAACTCCAGGTGGTATTATTACTGTCTTTCTCTTCTATATTCTTCAAGTACTGATTGTGCATTGGGTTGTTCTTTCAATTTACAAACCGGTTCTCAATTGTTTCTTTTCTATACTAAGACTTCACATTTGTTGTTTGCAAAAACTATTTTTGATGGACTTCCTTCCTTCAGTGAGGCTTTGTTGGCTTTTCTTGATGTAGTCTTTCAAGCCATGTTTTCCTTTCTCCATAGTTTATTTCACCTGTAGGAACCCTCTGCTCCAGTGGTGAAATCCAATTTTTTTTACTACCGGTTCATGGGCATGGCTTGGTGGGCGTGGCTTGGTGGGCGTGGCAGGGAAAGGATACTGCAAAATCTCCATTCCCACCCCACTCTGGGACCAGCCAGAAGTGGTATTTGCCGGTTCTCCGAACTGCTCAAAATTTCCGCTACCAGTTCTCCAGAACCTGTCAGAACTTGCTTGATTTCACCCCTGCTCTGCTCCCTTCAGCTCTTGGTAGGTACAGCCAATCAATATCACTTTTTGGGGTGTAAAGCATGGTGCATTGTCACTAGTTTCCTTTTCTTTTTTTCTGATTCCAGTTATCAAGTTCCATCTTGGCTCAGTCAACTATTCCTGTTGCATATTATATAATGGGTAGTGAGATTGCTTTGATGATGTTCCCACCATTTTGTTTATGATTTCAGAAGTTTCCAAACTTATTTGATATATTTGGTAGAAGTATTTTCTTTGAATTTGTTCTATAGTAAATCGGAAGCTTCCAAAACTCCCAAATATTTGTAGCCTTCTTCTGGCACAATTACCTTTATCAAATCTTCATAGTTAAGCTGGATTCCATCATTTTCAACAGTTTTGCCTGCCTTTATGGCTATGGTTGCACATTTATTAATGCCAAATTGCATTGCAACATCTTTGCTGAATTCTTCTCTGCTCTTTAGCAGGGAATCCAATTCAACCTTTGTTTTCCTAATAATTTAAAATAATCCATATAGCGGTAATGCAAAAGTTGTACTCTTTTTAAAGCCAATTCATACCTACAGTTTGTTTTGTTCAAAATTGTTATTAATGGGACTATTGAAAACATAAAGAGTAAAGATGAGTCACCTTGAAAAATTACTTTTAATTTCTTCTTTTTCCTTTTCCTCCTCCTCCTTCCCCCCCTCCTCCTCCTTTTCCTCCTCCTCCTCTTCCTTCCCCTCCCCCTAATCCCTATCCCTCCTCTGATTTGTATGGCCACCTATCTTGGGAGACTCATATTAAAGTTCCTTAGTTGTATATTGTATGATTTATGCTGTTCCTATATTGCATAGTACATTCTATTATTTTCGAATGGGATAGCTTTTCACTACAAAATGGTTTCTTCTGAAATATAGCACTCCCACAATAGCCATCTGAGCCATTCAGTGCTGCTCTTCTTGGGCGTGCTGTTGCATTTTATGATGTATTCCTGAACATCGCTGTAAATAAATATCTATTATATCTATCTTGCTTCAGCCTGTAAATCTTAACTGTCCAGATTCTCAGCCTCTTATTATAGAATTGGCTGCCTTGGCAGTAGACCTCTGGATGTGACTTGGCTAGTTTAGATCTTTAACTGTAAACAAGATCCACCTATTATAAATTATAATTTTGCTACAGTCCTACACGCAGACAAGTGCACCTCTACTTGCCCACCCCCCGAACTCCAAGGCTTAAATTCTAGGCTTTCTCTTCTTGCCTTTCCAAAATATTGGATATTTGGCTATTATCTTCAAAGTAATAGAAGGCAGCTGGGTATTGCTGAAAATGGCTCTCACTAATTGGGAACTGCTGATCCCTGCTGTGCCAGCTTCATTCTGTTGCCATCTTCCTTTTTTTCCACCCCAGGGCAAAAAAACTTCAAACTGTACAATCTTTCCTCCCAGGAGAATTTTTCTTCTTCTTCTCTTCTATCTCTTCTTTGCCCAGTTCTATAATATCCTTTTTTCATCGATCATTTGCATTGATCAGAAGTAGATCCAATATTACACATATGGGAACCTGGACACTTAGCAGACCACGTCTGGGCTTGAAAGCAAAGCAATTTCAGTGTAGATTAGAACATGCAAGGGGAACCACTAAAGAATTCCGTGGCTGTAGGTTGGACTCGGGATGCGGTGGCTCAGTGGCTAAGACGCTGAGCTTGTCGATTGAAAGGTTGGCAGTTCAGCGGTTTGAATCCCTAGTGCTGTGTAATGGGGTGAGCTCCCATTACTTGTCCCAGCTTCTGCCAATCTAGCAGTTCGAAAGCACGTAAAAAATGCAAGTAGAAAAATAGGGACCACCTTTGATGGGAAGGTAACAGCGTTCCATGTGCCTTTGGCGTTTAGTCATGCCGGCCACATGACCACGGAGACGCCTTCGGACAACGCTGGCTCTTTGGCTTTGAAACGGAGATGAGCACTGCCCTCTAGAGTCGGGAATGACTAGCACATAAGTGCGAAGGGAACCTTTACCTTTACCTTAGGGTGGACTCAGAAAGTAAAAGAAGGACGAAGGCAATGCTAAACCAATTCCAGGTATGAAAACTCTGTGAATGCATCCATGCAACCATCAGGACCCCACAAACATTACTTTAATAGGGAATTGAGAATTTTAAATTTTGCATTCTTTTCCGCCATCTGACAGTTGATCAAATATCTAGCACTGCTACAGCAGATTTCTTTTCCCCATGTAAACATATGGAGATTAAAACCCACAGTCTATTTTACCAAATCAGAGCGTCTCACATGGAGGCCTAACAGGAAATAAAATGTTGCAGACGATGCAACAAAGATTTGAGCAATAAGAGATCTTTGCAGCAGACCCTTGCTGGGATTGTTGCCAGCGATGTTCAATTAATGACCCTTGTAGAAACCAAGCTGGTGTGGGCAATTATTCTTTATGAAGAAAACAGGAGATAAAAGTTTATTAAGAGCTGTCTCATTTCTCAGAAAGCTAATAAAGTAATCCAGGGCAGGCTAATCCAGCCTGCCTTGGATTCGGGTACAATTTACAGACTTGCCAAATTCTGTTACCTATTGGATTTACTCCATCCACATTTAAAAAGGATAAACTAGATATCACTGCAGATCCCAGACTGAAGTCAATTAACTAGCCAGTCTAGTATAATGTGATGGTAAAAGGTACCACATCTCCCTCTCCTGTACATGTGAGTTGCATTTACTACCAAACTTATGAAATGCCTCCCTCCCTTAAAATGCCCATATAATAAAACATTCACAGCAAGCTGAACTGACCTTGAGTAGCAACAGGGAGAAGAAGCATCAGGAACCAGTAGCCCAGTAAGCCAAATTGTGTATGTTCACTGGCCATATCTCAGAGATAGTTTAGCTAGCATGCTAAACTAGGATTAAAGGATAAATAATAAGGTCACCCAGATGGATTTATCAAAAACATTCCAAAGTCATCCTTACCCTCTTCAGCAACCACCACCCAGAGAAGCAGGGATGAACACCAGACAAACAATCTAGCAGAAAACAATACTTTAATCAAGGAGAAAATCACCTCCATTCACCAACACTGGTAGGGCAAGCTGTTGTATATAAACAGGGAACAAACCCAACAGTCACCAGTGCTGATGATGTTACCTAGTAGAATAATAAAATGTCTGCAAACAAACAACCAAGCCCAGAGAGCATCAAGGACTCCACAGTCCAACCCTGAGCTACATATATTCTCTTCTACTGGAGCTTGATAATAGTATTTTCTAATCCCTCATTCAAGTCATCTACATATATGTAGAATTGTTCAACCAGCTCTGTATCTGAAATGAAGGAAAGAAGAACTTTTTGTGACAATACATCTTTGCTAAGAACTCCCTGTGTAGTGGAAACTAGAGGAGGTTCTTTGCTGCTAGGGAAGAGAAACTACATATTTGCAACTTTAAAGAAGTATTTAGGGCATGGTTAACACACCTATGAAAAGGGGAATACATTTGAGTTCATAGAAGCTGAATAATTGTGGGCTATTACTACATTGAAGGACATCTATAAGGCACCTTTTATTTTCTTAAAAGGAGTCTATCTTTTCCCACACTATCCAATTTCCTGTGAAATTTTATAAATTTATGGGGAAAAAAGTATTGAATAAACCAGAAGTGGCACTAACAAATGGAACATTTAAAGAAGAGGTTTATTTAACCAGCTTTTCTTCTTCGACAAGAGTCATAGTTACACGAACAATTCCACAGGTTGAGTTCTCAAGAAAGAACTTGAACCTTGCAGCTTGCCCCATCCTATTATTTCAGTCTTCAGATCAAACTGATCAATGTTTTTATATTTTTTTTGCCACTTTCAACTGAGTTGCTTCTAGTCTTGGTCTTTGACATGAAACTGAAATCAATGTGGACAAAGTTCCTATAGATTCCAGTATCTTCGGACATAGAAAACAGAAGGTGATGTTTTTCATTTAAGCCTCAGGCCTATTCACGAGATCTTTTGTGTGATTTCTCAGAATGTTAGGAATCTCAAAAGCCAGTAGAGATTGAGACAAGCAGACATCAGTGCTTGTCACACATCTCTCTATTTGTGTTGCTCTTGGGGAAAAAGAGATTAAGACAGGTGGGCATAGGAAGGAATACACAGACAGCCAATCCTATATTGGGTGTAATTGAGTGAATTATTGCACTTGGATGTATTGATGAGTGGGGTGAATAGATACTTTGGCCTGGAAGAAGGGAATGGGGAGGTAAGGTGGGGGAAGGCAAAATTGGCCTTGGGTGCTTTCCAAGAAACTAATTTGAGAAAACTTCTTAAAGAAGGCACTCCCTAAGTCAAACAATGATAAAGTGAAGGAAGGGAGAAATATATTCAGACTTGCAAGATTCTGTTGCTATAGTTGTTCCAATTAAAGTATTTTTAGACCTATATGGCACTGGTTTCTTCATCTGGCCTACCCTTATAAGACTGACAGGTGGGCATTGGGAGGTATGGCAGGTGTCTGGGGGCGTCTGACTCAGCGGTGATATCCAAATTTTTTTACTACTGGTTCTGTGGGCATGGCTTGGTGGGCATGGCAGGGGAAGGATACCGCAAAATCTCCATTCCCACCCCACTCCAGGGGAAGGATACTGCAAAATCCCCATTCCCACCCCACTCTGGGGCCAGCCAGAGGTAATATTTGCCGGTTCTCCGAACTACTCAAAATTTCAGCTACTGGTTCTCCAGAACCTGTCAGAACCTGCTGGATTTCACCCCTGGTCTGACTTTGATCTCAAGCAAGGTCCCACATGTGCACAGAGAACACTCTCTGCAAAGATAGGTCAGACTGCTTTTATAAAGGGCAAGTAGCACAGCCAGAAATACAGATAGTCCTCAACTTACAACCATTTCTTTAGGGGCTGTTCGAAATTACAACGGCACTGAAAAAAAGCGACTTATGATTACTTTTCACACTTATGACCGTTGCAGAATCCCCATCGTCACATGATCAAAATTCAGATGTTTGGCAACTAGCATGTATTTGTGATGACTGCAATATTTTGGGATCATGGATTCACTTTTTGCGACCTTCCGACAAGCAAAATCAATGGAGAAGTCAGATTCACTTAACAGCCATGTTACTAATTTAACAATTGCAATGATTCACTTAACAACTGTGGCAAGAAAGGTCACCAAACTGGGCTAAACTCACTTAACAACTATTTTGCTTAGCAATGGGAATTTTGGGCTCAGTTGTGATCATAAGTTGAGTACCCCATGCAGGACAATGCAAGAGTAATGGTTACCCACCTTCTCATATAAGGAGACTAAAGGACATCAGGAAATGGGCTTGCTTAGCTGTCAACTGTCCTGCATGGGTAAGCGGGGAAATAAATTAATTCCCTGAATAAGATCCAGTTCTAAACTCTTGATAATGGATCAAAGAATTGTACTGTTTCAGATCAAAAGACCCATCTACTGATGAAGTGGCTAGCCAGATGCTTACAGGAAATGTAGGGTATTACTCAGCAGTCTACAACAGATTGTATGATACATGGCATGGAGTCATAAACCTCTCTGGCCCTGTGATACACCAACTTAGCATTCAGAAGAGAAATTTGGCCAATGGAGAATGGGGGAATTGGGGCATATTCCATGCTAAGACAGCAATACAAATATCTCGCAGTGGCCCTAAAAACTCTGGGTGCTAAAAAAAACACAGGAAATTATGCTCAATTGCTCCATCAATCCAGTAATGTTGCTATATTGAGATTTGAAATATTCTTGTAGGTATCTTTGGAGACCCCCTATGCTTCTTATAGGTACTATTTTAAAAGCAGAACATAAACAAAAGAGGAAAAAGAAGGTACACAGAATAGCAATCCAACTGCTCCTGGAAACAGAAAAAAGTATTGTATGTTCAGCCCTTTAATGAAATAAGCAATTCAAATCTACTTACAAACTATTTCTTACATTTAGAAAGTTACAATGGTTTTTGCCTCAGTAGGCATCACTGTACATTTATTTTCCACCGAACAGCATCTGTCATTTTATTTCATTATGTTCATCAGCACTGAACCAGTTGAGATATTTTATAACCTTTTTTTTAAAAAAATCCACTCTGTACAATTGGGTGTCATCAGCAACTTGGCTATTCCAAGGCACACATAATTCTAGCTCATTTATGAAGAAAGACAAAAAGCATCAGTCTCACTTCAGACTTGATAACTATTAGCTCGTCTTTCTGTCTTCTAATAGATTATTCGTGTCATCCTACCTCACAATTTACTCACTTTAGAGGTTACTAATTTATGTTTCAAGATGCTCACTGTGCCATTGAATTAGGAATCGTTTTATGCAGCACTAAAGCACATAACAAAACACAGGTGGGGGATATGGGCCTCAGACTGAAGGATATTTTTCTATTTGATCATTTTTATTCACATGTTTTGAGCACTCACAAAGAACTCTAAAAGATGAGCGCAGGGATAAATAACCTGGTTCTTATCAGCTCCAAAGTATGTAGGGAACATCCTGGGATATTTGCTAAATTCCTTGCCCCACCCTTAAATTCACAGAATTAGAAGAAGGAGCAGAAACTTTACAGATACAGTTGCAGAGCAAAACCACCAACATCTGAATATTTGATGTTCACCCGCATCAGAAAGCCAGTTTGAAGTAGTGTTTAAGGCACTGGGTTAGACAACTGTGAGTTTTAGTCCCGCCTTAGGCATGAAAACTGGCTGAGTGACTTTGGGCCAGTTGCTCTCTCTCTCTCTCTCTGCCCAACCCACCTCACAGGATTGTTGTGGGAAAAATAGGAGGAGGAAGGAACATTGTGTGTTTGCCGCCTTGAATTACTTATACAGATAATAAAGGCAGGATATAAAATAAAAAAATCTAGCTCACTGTTAGCATACTTATTGTTAAACAAAGAACCCTCCAGTGCTACCATTGGGGTCATTGAAGGTTGCAAAACAAAGCCAGCTGCAAACATCCTGATCTAGACTAATATTACTACCATGGTTATCAATAGGACTCCAGATTCCTAGACAAACACCCTTTCCTATTATCTGCTACAGGATCCATCTTTTTACAAAGGAGATGCTAGACTAGGAGCTTGGGACCTTTTTCATGTAAATCATGTTGAACTTCATATGCTCCCCATTAAGTTTTTCAGCCTATCTGTTGCTGATTAGGGGACATACAATATTTAATGATTTATATCTAAGGAAGTTAAATCCCCACAGTTTCTACTTTTTGTCAACCCTAATGATTAGCCAACAAAGCACATTTTAATTGCTGTTAAAGGTTTAGCCAGTGGTGGCGTTCAAATAATTTAACAACCGGTTCGCCCACGGTCAGGTTGGCTGTCGTGGGAGACGTGGCCCAACCTGACCCTGGGTGAACCAGGGATTGTTAAATCCTTCCCCCGCTATCAAAGTGGATCCTGGGCGCTGCACTGCACTGCACTGCAACAAAGCAGCTGGCATGAGGGAAGGAGGAGGAGCAGGGAGAAGAAAGAGGGAAATTGGTCTTCTTCTTCCCTTGCGCTGGCCGCCCCATTGCCTGTTTCTCCACTGCAGCTCAGCGCAGTGCCCAGGATCCACATTGATAGCGGGGTGAGTGGGTGGGTAATTTAACAACCAGTTTGTGTGAACCGGTGCGAAACGGATGAATCCCACCACTGGGTTTAGCCAATAAAGGAGTGCAGGCTTGAAGTGACTTTCCTCCTGCTGGCAGATAAATATGAGAACTGGACCGGTCCAAGAGTCATCTTAGCTCAGTTATTTTATTTCCCACAGTGGCCAACCAAATGCCTCTGGAGAATTCACAAGGAAGATATGAAAACATATCCTTCCATTACCATTGTTCCCTGTGATTTGCATCTGAAGGCATGCTCTCTTCAACCCTAAGTACTCAATATGGATTCCTCAAGACTACCCTGTTTCCCCCAAAATAAGACATCCCCTGATAATAAGCCCAATTGGGTTTTTGAGCGCATGGCAATAAGGCCAAGCGCTTATTTCAGGGTTCAAAAAAATATAAGACAGGGTCTTATTTTCGCGGAAACAGGGTAATAATGTTTGAACCTTCCTGAGGCTCTCCATTTTTCTTTTAAAGTCATCCATATAAGTGGGTCATCATCACATCATGTGGCAATGAATTCCATGGGTTAATTATGCACCGTGTGAAGAAGCATTTCCTTGGTTTTTAAAAATGTCTTTCCAAACAGCTTTGCTTGATGACCTTTGAATGTTGTGATTTTAAGAGAGGAACCTGAGTTTCCTATTTTATGAAGGGCAGTTTTAATTACTATTCAGATATGCAGCTAAGATCAAAAGACTTCTTAGAACCCTGAGTATTATATCATTTAGTTCCAACTTATTTTTGGATACTTAAAACCCCAAACAGAATCATAGGCTTGTAGAAATATTCTGTAATCTTTTTTAGCGAGATCTTTGAACAAAGCTGTCTATAGCCTGGAGCTTACAGAAGAGATAGGAAAGATTTTATATAGCACCTTTCATTGATGTTACATTAATTACAACATTTAACACATTTTCATTTCACCGTAGAGTGTTACACACTAAACACTACTAACAGAGCCTTTAGTAAGATTTCAGGACTTGAAATAAGTTTTACGGCTTAATTTATTAAAGCATATAAAGAGATTGTCCTGAAGTCTAAAGAAAGAAGTGAAGCTACTTAGAAAAAAAAAATGATCCATACCCAGATGCTGTGACCAAAAGGACCCTTTGTGTGGTTGGGTTCAGACGCCAACAGACGAGTGTTTTGGGGGGTTTCTGTATTGTGTGTCGAAGAGCTCACTTACTAACTCTGAGGTGGCCATTTAGATTGAACTGAACAGAATGCATCAACCCAGGGTGAAATGCTCCCGGTTCGCCCGATCCGGTAGCGATGGAGGCGGGTGGTTCGGAGAACCGGTAGTAAAAATCCCTGCCCCCCCCCATGCCCAGCTGAGCTGCACAATCATCAGAGACTTTTTTTTTAACTTTTAAAAGCATTTTTTCTACAACCTCTTCGGCCGAAAAAATGCTTTTAAAAGAAAAAAAAAAAAGCCTCTGATGATCGCGCGGCTCAGCTGGGATCCTCAAAGGCTTTTAAAAGAAAAAAACCCTTTTTTTTTCTTTTAAATGCCTCTGACAATCCAAGCTGGGTTGCCTGATCGTCAGAGGCATTTAAAGGAAAAAAAGTCTCTGCCGATCAGGCAACTCATCTGGGATCGTCAGAGCCTTTTGAAAGCATTTTTTTACAACCTCTTCGCCAAAGAGGTTGTAGAAAAAATGGTTTTAAAAGAAAAAAAAATTGGCCACACCTACCCAGTCACATAACCCCCCCACCAAGCCACACCCACAGAACCGGTAGTAACAAATTTTAGATTTCACCCCTGCATCAACCTGATTTCACATGAAATCTTCAGAGATTTGTATTTTTCCTTCTTGACCCTCTTTTGCTTTTATACCTTGACTTTTAGATTGTGAGAATGTATATTTTTAATTGATTATTGATTCTAACTGCTCTGAAGCCTTTTTTGACTGAAGAATGGAATGGATGTTAATATTTATCTATTAATTGCATTAAGTATTTTTGTATATCTGTGAATTTGGAAATAATCATGACTGATAATACAAAATTACTATATATCCTTCTAATGGGAAACAAGATGATCCATAGACATGTTCGGTTTCTTTTCCAGCTTCTGCTTCCTATTGATGGACACGTTTTGAAACCCCCTTTTCTCCCTTCTGATGGCTCTTAATCTTGAATCAGATGTGGATCTTACACCTTTCAAAGGAGAAGTCATGGACTGTATTGTATAGTTAATAACCTACTAGAGACAGTTGTATTTTGGAAGACAGTCAAATGCTTTTCTTGGGTGTATGAGGTAGGAAAGGACAGTTGGAGAGGAAAGGCTACAGCAGTTGTATATTCCTAAGTTTGAAGCCGTTGATGTGATAAAGGGTACCATTGCCTGAAAGAAAAAGAACAGGTATAAAAGGAAACTAAGAATATATTTTATTTCCTTTCAGACTAGTCTGCATGATGTTTCGGAACAACAAGAATAAGAACAAAATAGCAGTGAGACCAAATGTTTGATAAAGAAACCACAATTTTTTGACCAAGTGTGTGGGATTTTTCATGGACATTAGAAAGGACAAATGAAATTACGCACTTCTGCTGGTATTTTTGCAAATTCCTCATCTGTCCACCTGCATGTACCATGTTTGCTGTTCTGTCTACAAACTCTATTCCAGATTGTCTGATTGCGACATCAAATATATAACCAAGCAGTTTTTTTTTTTAATCAAATCTGCTGTTGCAGGAAGTGGTGATGTTTACTCATGCTCATGTTGTCACATAGTGTATGTTAAAATCAAGATAGTTGTGTATACATATATGAATACCTATAATTGACTGAATTTCTGTTTGACCTTATTTTTTCAAAGATATTCATTCCAACTTATATTTCGTAAATATGTATTTATTAAACAAAAACAATCACACAGCTTAAAAGTTGTCAGGGTTACCAAACACTGTTTTAAAGGACTGGAGAATTCATAATTTAAGAGCCTAAGAAAAGGGTATTACTTCAGACTCAAATCCATCCAATCAGGCAGACAGATTTCAGTAGTGATCAATTAGATACTTCTGGGAAATCTCCAAAGAGGGAGTGAAAGTAACAGGCTTCTAACTGCTTGCTCCTTTCACTTAGTATTTGTTTGTTCAATCAATCAATATTTATATGGCTGCCTATCTCACACAAAGCAACTCTGGGTTGCCTACAATTGCATTGTTCAAAGGTTGAAAGATACTTTTTTTTAAGGACTGCTAACTTCTTGGCAGGGAGCATCATAATTGCACATTTTTTATAAAGGAGAACTTTTATGTTTTCTGAATGGAAGATCCCTCCTATCAATTTCAGTGGATGATCCATTCTTTATTCCCAGATGTAGTTTAAGAAAAGCAGATGAAGTACCATAACGGTTGCATTCAGACAATGTGACTGACTGGCCAAATATTATTTTTAAGCAATTAACTAATTCCTGAACATTTTGGAGGACACAATTTGTTCTTTGGTCTAATGGTTAAGGTATTAGCTCAGAAATCAGGAGACTCTGGGTTCTAGTCCTGCCTTAGACATAAAAATTAGTTGGGAGACTTTGGGCCAATCACTCTCTCTCAATGCACCTCACCTCACAGGGTTGTTGTTGTGAGGAAAAAAGGAAGAGGAAGGAGTATTAGGTATGTTTGCCGCCTTGAGATTGATAATAATAATAAAAGTCAGGATAAAATTAATTAATTACATAAATATTAATTCAATAAACAAACAAACAAATAAATATTATCATGATACATGATGCTGAAGTACACTTAGACAAAGCAGGCAAACTGGAGCTACTTGGTAACCCTGGAAGAAAAGGAGTGGGAAATAAAAGTCAGGCTGTTGTCAGCAAAGCGTGAAGAAAATTAATATATGGGTACAATAAAAAAAAACTGTTTATGTTAGAAAATGCTACTATCACTAGAAAGGGAGGGCTTGGAGGCAGAAGTGTCCAGGTCAGGCCAAAGTAAGGTCACTGCATGTTATCAGGCTCTTCATTCCTATAAATGAAGCCTTAGGAGCCTTGGTGGCGCAGTGGACTAAAACTGCTGTTAAAGTAGCACTTAGCTGCCAGCTGCCTGCAATTACTGCGAGTTCAATTCTCATCAGGCTCAAGGTTGACTCAGCTTTCCATCCTTTTGAGGTAGGTAAAATGAGGACCCGGTTTGTGGGGGAAATAAACTCACTTTGTATTAAATAGAACACCGCTCAGGGGGGGCCAAAAAGCCCTACTAAGCAGGTATATACAAAAGTATGAAGGCTATTGCTTAATACTGTTTTTTAAATTTTGTATGCTTTGTTTTTACTTAGGCTGTGCACCGCCCTGAGTCCTATTGGAGAAGGGCGGTATAGAAATTTAAACAAATAAATAAATAAATAATGCATTATAAGCCGCCCTGAGTCTCCGGAGATGGGGGGCATATAAATCAAACTAATAAATAAATAAATAAATAAATAAATAAATAAATAAATAAATAAATAAATAAATAATGCATTGTAAGCCGCCCTGAGTCTCCGGAGATGGGGGGCATATAAATCAAACTAATAAATAAATAAATAAATAAATAAATAAATAAATAAATAAATAATGCATTGTAAGCCGCCCTGAGTCTCCGGAGATGGGGGGCATATAAATCAAACTAATAAATAAATAAATAAATAAATAAATAAATAAATAAATAATGCATTGTAAGCCGCCCTGAGTCTCCGGAGATGGGGGGCATATAAATCAAACTAATAAATAAATAAATAAATAAATAAATAAATAAATAAATAAATAAATAAATAAATAAATAAAATTTACACTGTAATTTGCACCGCTCTTTAAAGTCCCACGTATCATTTTCAAAGAGAATAATCCCCCGTAACCTTGTGGGCCTGTGCAGCTGCAAATGTTAGTCAGAAGCGACCACTTTTGGAACCTTTTAGCCTTTGCAAAGGAGGCAGTTGCTTCCTTTGCTCTTTTCCTCCAGAGAAAACAGAATCCATAGCAAAACTGTGTTTTAATGAGAAGAAAGACCAGGGGTGACACCATAGCAGTGTTCCAATATCTCAGGGGCTGCCACAAAGAAGAGGGGGTGGGGTCAAGGTGTTCTCCAAAGCACCTGAGGGCAGGACAGGAAACAATGGACGGAAACTAATCAAGGAGAGAAGCAATTTGGAATTAAGGAGAAATTTCCTGACAGCTAGAACAATTAATCAGTGGAACAATTTGCCTCCAGAAGTTGCAAATGCTCCAACACTGGAAGTTTTTAAGAAGAGATTGGACAACCACTTGTATGAAGTGGTATAGGGTTTCCTGCCTGAGTAGGGGGCTGGACTAGAAGACCTCCAAGGTCCCTTCCAACTCTGTTATTCTATTATTCTTTGTGTGTCAGGGGCCTTTATCTTTTGTCCCTCCTTCTCATGTAGCTGCAACAACTGTCACTTGCACGGAGTGTCATGGGGAATACCATGGTTCAGCCTCAGATACCTCACATCTAATCCTAATTATTACAGGTAGTCCTCGACTTACAACAGTTCATTTAGTGACCGTTCAAAGTTACAACGGCACTGAAAAAAAGTGACTTATGACCGTTTTTCACAGTTATGACCTTTGCGGCATCCCCATGGTCATATGACCAAAATTCAGATGTTTGGCAACTGGTTCACATTTATGAGGGTTGCAGAGTCCCAAAGTCATGTTATTATTATTGTTTAGACTTCTATACTGCTTCATAATGCTTTACAGCCCTCTCTAAGCGGTTTACAAAGTTTACAAAGTTAGCATATACTGTAGCATATTGCATATTAGCATATTGCATTAGCATTAGCATATTGCCCCCAACAATCTGGGTCCTCATTTTACCCACCTTGGAAGGATGGAAGGCTGAGTCAACTTTGAGCCGGTGAGATTTGATCTGCTGACCTGCTGAACTAGCAGTCAGCTGAAGTAGCTGCAGTACTGCACTCTAACCATTGCACCACCTCGGCTCTGTGATCCTCTTTTGTGAGCTTCTGACAAGGAAAGTCAGTGGGAAAGCCAGATTCGCTTAACAACTGTGGCAAGAAATGTCGTAAAATGGGGCAAAACTCACTTAACAAACGTCTCACTTAACCACATTAATTTTGGGCTCAATTGTGGTCGTAAGTCAAGGACTACCTGTATTTATAGGATCAGATTGTTCATAAATATCTCACTTTCTCAATATTTAACACATTCTTCCTTACCGTCCCAAAGGTGCTTTTTCAAGAGGCAACTGGACTTTCTGTTTTTTTTTTCTTTGAAGACCTTTCGCTTCTCATCCAAGAAGTTTCTTCAGCTCTGACTGGATGGCGAGGAATGGAATCCTCTAAAAGGATGCAAATGACCAGCTGTCTGCAAGGAATATAAATCCTTCCATTCCTCACTATCCGGTCAGAACTGAAGAAGCTTCTTGGATGAGAAGCAAAACGTCTTCAAAGGAAAAAACCCCAGAAAGTCCAGTTGCCTCTTGAAAAAAGCACATTTGGGACAACCATGACCTGGATGACTGAGAATCTCCATGGACATTCTTCCTTACCCTTTCCCTCTTTCTCTCTCATTCTTTCATTAGATTTTGATACAACCAGCGCCAGAGAGATTCTGTAACGCTTGTCCCCTCAGGGCTCTTCCCAAACGCCCATCAAAAGTATTATTATTAGCCATGTTGGCTGAGCATGAGAGTTGTGGTCCAATATATCCGAGTGAGGGGAAAAAGACAGGAATCTTTGATGTTGAAAAGGGCTCGAAATCCCAACAAATTTGGGATGGGATTTGGGAATTCGGTAGGGAACAGAACAAATGCCCATCACCACTAACTGAAGGGGAGCGATGGGGATTTGTGTTCCGAAGTCTCTGCTGGGCTCCAGCTCGACGGGAGGGAGCAGCGCGAATCCCGCTCGCGTCCCTTCCTCGCTTTGCCCCGCGCCCACCGACTTAAGTTTTGGCCGCTCGCGGCGTGGAACTCCTGGACTGGAAGGGACCGCAAGAAAACTTCGCGGAGGCGGGAGGGGGGGGAGGAGGAGGAGGAGGAGGAGGCTGGCTCTGGGGAAGCCACACGGGGGGCGGCGGCGGCGGCCTCGGCGATCATGCAGAGGAGCCGCTCTTTGCACCAAGCTGGGGAGAAGGTGCGCCGAGGAGCCGCCGTGCCACGGCCGCCACGAGCACAGCAGACTGGCCCGCGCTGCAACCGCAGGCGCAGCAGGAGACCCAACCGAGCCCAGCGTCTGCCCAACGCTCCGCGGCCGGCTCCACCTCCTCTTCCTCCTCCTCCTCCTCCGCCGCCGCCGCTACCCCCCTGACGAGCCCGGACGGGCGGTCCGAGCCCCTCTGCATGGATGTCAAGGCGGCGCCCAACGGGGTAGCCACCATCGAGGACCGAATCCTTCGAATCACCGGCTACTATGGCTACTACCCCGGCTACTCCAGCCAGAAAAGTAAGGAGAAAGCGGCGCGGATACCGCGCCGTGGGCAATCCGCGCGTGGGGGCTGCGCTGTGCTGGGTTGCGGGATGGCCGGCTGAAGGCGGCACTCTCCTCACCCCCCCCCTCTCCGTCTCCTCTAGCGGGAGGGTCTCGCTTCATCCAAGGGGTCTCGCAGGAAACCTGCGCACAACTGAGCCGCTCGATTTGGGAGCAGGGAAACGTCCCCGCTTCCTTTCTTTTAACCCCCTCGTGGCCTGCGCGACTTTGCTGTCCGGAGATGGGTCTTTTTTAAAAACCAAACCAAACCAAACCGGGCAGCAGCGGCGAGGGCGAGGGGGAGGGGGAGGGGGGATGCCGGAGAAGGTGCGCTGGGGGGTCGAGTGGGGGGGGGGGAAGCGGAGGACGGAGACGCTCTGCATCTTTGGCTTGGAGAATGTCCACTTGCCTCGGGCTGCTTCGTGATTTGCCGTGGATGGGCGGCTGTTTCCTCCTCCCACCTCCGACGAAAATGGTGGGCTCGGCGAAGAAGGGGGTCTCGGTGCTTGCGTGGCGGGGTGCGCGCGCGTTTGAAGGAGCAGGAAGGGCGCCCGCGCGAAAGGAGCGCACTGGCTGCGCATCTGCACCGCGAAAGGTGCGGGGTTGCAGCTGCACGTGAGAGAGAGAGAGAGAAAGAGGGAGGGAGAGAGAGAGAGAGAGAGAAAGAGAGAGGGAGGGAAGGAGGGAGGGAGGGAGAAGAGAGAGAAAGAGAGAGAAAGAAAGAGGGAGGAAAGGAGGGAGAGAGGGAGAAGAGAGAGAAAGAGAGGGAGGGAGAGAGAGAGAGAGAGAAAGAGAGAGGGAGGGAAGGAGGGAGGGAGGGAGAAGAGAGAGAGAAAGAGAGAGAAAGAAAGAGGGAGGAAAGGAGGGAGAGAGGGAGAAGAGAGAGAAAGAGAGGGAGGGAGAGAGGGAGAGAGAGGGAGAAAGAGAGGGGAGAGAGAGAGAAAGAGAGAGGGAGGGGGAGAAACAGAGAGGGAGGGAAGGAGGGAGGGAGAGAGAGAAAGAGAGGGAGAGAGAGAGGGAGGGAGGGAGAGAGAGAAAGAGAGAGGGAGGGAGAGAGAGGGGGAGAGAGAGAAAGTGAGAGGGAGGGAGAGAGAAAGAGAGAAGGAGGGAGAGAGAGACAGAGACCCACACACAGAGAGAATGAATGACTGAATCGTGTGCACGCTTGAGGATTGCTGCATGGAGTCTTGCCCGGCCTGCCTGTGAAGGGATGGGTAGGATCGCCAGCGGGATAAAACTGCAGTAATAAGCGTCCCGGGGCCTCCGTGCACACGGGAATCCGGCTACGGGTTTGTTGCGGTTCAAAGACGACTAAGCAGAGAAGGTGTTGCAAGAGAGGCTTAAAAGGGCACGGGAGATGTTTCGTATGATTAAAACTGGCTTTAAAAAGGGGATTGTAGAGAGATTCCAAGTAATGGTTGCAGGAAGGGGCAACTGTGTGGCTGGGTGGAAATGCCTTCCTTGGTGGATAACCTGTGTACCATTTTAAGTTTCTGAAATAAACTTTCATAGTGTGTTTCCCGTGATTCATAAAAAGAGAAAGGACAAGGACTGAATCAGTCTTCCTTCAAGCCCTCAAACAGAGTGGCCATCGCTCCATGTGCTGCTCATGCTTGGCCCCCTTGTTTGAAAGCCGGTCTGAGTTTTCAAATGCAAAATGAAGTTGTCCCTACAAAGTATGCAAGCATGAGCAGCACATGGAGCGATGGCCACTCTGTTTGAGGGCTTGAAGGAAGACTGATTCACAGGCGTTGAGAGCAGTTTATTTCTGACCCTTTGCTGTGGCTGTTAAGTGGAACAAATCACATGCAGAGGAAATAAAAGCCTTGGTCCTCCTTTCCCACCACCTCTGCCAAGCCTTTTCTTGGATTGTGGCCAAAGTATTCGTCTTATGTGGCTTCTTAAGTTTGCAGCAATGCAGCCTTCCTAAGCATATTTCACATATTTCTAGGTAGCCTGTTTGAGTTAAGCATTTATACCACCCCTTTGTAGAAAGGTTAAGGGATGCGGTGGCTCGGCGGCTAAGACGCTGAGTTTATCGATCGAAAGGTCGGCAGTTCAGCAGTTCGAATCCCTAGTGTCGCATAACGGGGTGAGCTCCCGTTACTTGTCCCAGCTTCTGCCAACCTAGCAGTTCGAAAGCATGTAAAAAACTGCAAATAGAAAAATAGGGACCACCTTTGGTGGGAAGGTAACAGCGTTCCGTGTGCCTTTGGCATTTAGTCATGCTGGCCACATGATCACGGACAGCGCTGGCTCTTTGGCTTTGAAACGGAGATGAGCACCGCCCCCTAGAGTCGGGAACGACTAGCACATATGTGCAAGGGGAAGCTTTATCTTTACCGTTGTAGAAAGGTCAGAGCAGAGAACAATCATCTGTCAAGTGTAAGAAGAATGTGTGACTTCACGGTGACAAGTACACATCAAAAGTTGGGTGACAAAGACACATTGGCTTCCACAGCTGTTCTTCCTTTGGGGAAGCCCAGGACATCCTGACCATGGATTTGCTATACTTGAAATACAATAGACTTGGAAAGCATTGGATTGGTATCATATTTATACATATATTTTTTTAAAAATACAGCAGCAACTTGGTCTAGGACAGGAGTGTCAAACTCAGGGGTGTTTAGATCTGGCCCGTGGGGCCGCCCTGGAAATAGCGAAGGACTGGCCTGCGGTGCTTCTGCCAGCGAAAACTGGCTCCCGAGCTTGGTTTTCAGCTGTCACGGCCTCCTGCAACCCTCTGCCAGTGAAAATGGAGCTCGGGAGGGCCGCAAGCGAGTGTTGGTGTCAGCGCTTCAATGCTGGCATAGAGAGCAGAGGAGAGAGAGAGAAGCTCTGAACTTTTGCCTGCTAAATCCCTTTGAAGTCGGGTTGTCGTGGAAATGAGGAGGGGGGACATTCCTGGGAAATGACGAGACAAGAAGTCTGAAGAATGACTTGGAAGATAGCCAATGAGAAGCAGAGATTTGGGGATCGGAAAGGGAGGGATTGGGGGGGGGGGCAAAAGGTCGGTCTTGTCCGCATCGAGTCATGATCCGGTAGCTGTGCTCAATTAAAGAAAAGATTTCCTTAAAGATTGGCAGTTTGGAAATTCATTTATTTTGAGATAGCATCGATGTCTGACAGCTCGGGCCACCACAGGTGCCCCGACATGAGTGACATGGAGCTGGCCACATCCACCCTGGTCATGCCCAACACACCCCCCCCCCGAGGTCAAACATAACCCTGATGTGGCCCTCAATGAAAGTGAGTTTGACACCCCTGGTCTAGGAATATGGAGAATTGGTTTCTTCAGTCATGATTCTTTCATGGTCATATTCTTTAAGTCCTTGATAGTTTTTCACCCCATCGCATTCTTCAGACAAATGCTGAAAAACCCCCACCAAAATTATTCTGGGATGGTAGAGAGCATCATAGTGATAGATTCAAGGACTTGGGGGGAAGAATATTACTTCTTTGCTTTCTGAATGCAAGTAGTCCTCGACTTACCACAGTTCATTTAGTGACTGTTCGAACTTACAACGGCATTGAAAAAAGTGACATGACCGTTTTTCACACTTACGATCCATGGTCGCATGATCAACATTCAATCACTTGGCAACTGACTCATACTTATAACAGTTGCAGTGTCCCGGGCAAGCAAAATCAATGAGAAAACCGGATTCGTGTTACTAACTGAACAACTACACTAATTCACTTAACAACTGTGGCAAGAAAAGTCATAAACTGGGGCACAATTCACTTAAATGTCACACTTAGCAAGAGAAAGTTTGGGCTATATTGTGGTTGTACGTCGAGGACTACCTGTAATGGATTCTTTCTAATTTAGTCATGCACAATAGAGCAGCGGTCCCCAAACTTTGCAGTTTGGTGGCCCGGCTGGTGGTGGGGAGATGGGAACCGAGTCCCGTGAGCATCGGGCCAGCACGCATGGAGTACATCTTGCACAAGCTGAGCTGTGCGCGTTTATGTGTGCAGGCCCACTGCTTGTGCAAGTTGAGTTGCACGTGTGCACATGTGCGCCGGTCCAACACTCACCTGGCCGGGTTGCAAATAGGCCGTGGCCTGGGAATGGGCTGTGGCCCAGAGGTTGGGGACCAGGGGTGGGTTCTAAATTTTTTTACTACTGGTTCTGTGGGCGTGGCTTATTTCGTGGGTGTGGCTTGGAGGTCATGTGACTAGGTGGGCGTGGCTAGCTGGTCAGAGTCATTTCTGGAAGGTCCTCGCACTTACGACCAGTCCTCACACTTACGACCCGACTCATTTGTTTGCTTTTAACACTGATCAGCTGTAGGACAGCCCTTTGAAGCCCTGTGGCAAGAGTTTAAACAGTTTTTTTCCCTCTAGTCATCAGCTGGGACTCAGGAGGCAGCAATAGATTGGGGGTGGGACCAAATAAAAGGTAAGAATAACGTGGGGGGGTGGGAGGGCGGGGGGGAGAACCGGTTCGGTGATGTCATATCATCACCGCTACCGGCTCGGCCGAACCGGACCGAACCGGGAGGAACCCATCACTGTTGGGGACCCCTGCAATAGAACAACCTTTTAGTGAACAGATAACTCTATTGTGGAAATCGGGCACAGCACACTTTTAATAGTCTAAGGGAGTGGGATGGGGGAAATGCGCTCATCCTTGCACTCCTTGATCTCTCAGTGACCTTCAATACCATTGGCCACAGGGTCTTTCTGGGCCAGTTCTGGAGGTTAAGAGGTGGGCACAGTATTAGTTTTTCTTATTCCACCGGGATTGGTGGCGCAGTGGTTAGAATGCAGTACTGCAGGCTACTTCTGCTGACTGCCGGCTGCCCGCAGTTTGGCAGTTCGAGTCTCACCAGATAAAGATTGACTCAGCCTTCCATCCTTCCTAGGTCGGTAAAATGAGGACCCAGATTGTTGGGGGCAATATGCTGACTCTGTGAACCACTTAGAGAGGGATGTAAAGCAGTGTGAAGCGGCATATAAGTCAAGTACTATTGCTATTGGTTGCAGTGTTAATAGGGATGCCTGTCCCACAGCACTTTTTATGTAGCTCGACTCTTTCTAACCCCTTATATAGAAATCTGTATAACTATACAGATATCCGTCTATCCATCCATCCATCCATCCATCCATCCATCCATCCATCCAAATAACTCAATGGGGCAAACACATCCAACACACCTTCCTCCTCCTATTTTCCTACAACAATATTGGGAGGTGGGTTGAGGCTGAGAGAGAGTGACTGGCCTGAGGCCAACTAGCTGTCTTTCATGGCTATAGGCAGGATTTGAACTCACAAGCTCCCAGTTTCTAGCCTAGTACCTTAACCACTAGACCAAACTGGCTATCAGTTCGGGTGAGATTATTTGACGGTATGAAATGAAGTATTGTAGAGAATAAGGAAGATGACTTTGATGACAATAATGCAAAAAACGCTACCTAGGCAAAAAGGTCTGAAGTCTTTTTAAAGTCCAGAATAGTGAGATAACATTCAGAGGCAGCTCAGGAAGACACCCACCCCGCTGGTTCGCTGGAATATAATAAAGTGGGTATAGCACAATTAGACTTGGAAGATTTGTTATAGCTGGTCTCAACAAAGTAGTTTTAGCTTTCCTGTTGAGTTAATTTCCTGGACTCATCTACCTAGTGGTGCTGGCAGATATGATCAATACAGTCAACTTATGACCACAATTGAGCCCAAAATTTATGTTGCTAAGTGAGAAATTTGTTAAGTGAGTTTTGTCTCATTTTACGACTTTTCTTGCCACGTTTCTTAAGTGAATCACTGCAGTTGTTAAATTAGTAACATGGTTGTTAAGTGGGTCTGGCTTCCCCATTGACTTTGCTTGCCAGAAAGTTGCAAAGGGGAATCACATGACCCTGGGACACGGCAACTGTCGTAAATGTGAGTCAGTTGTCAAGCTGAATATCTGAATATAAATCTCATGAGCATGGGGAAGCTGCGACAGCCGTAAGTGTGAAAAATGATCATAAGTTACTTTTTTCAGTGTTGTCGTAACTTTGTAAGTGGAGGACTATCTGTATGCTGTTGATACTCAGCTGTATATCTCCACCACTGTCTGGCCAAGTGTCATTGACTGGAGGCTTTAACAGTTTTAACAGTAACATAGTTGGAAGGGACCTTGGAGGTCATCTAGTCCAACCCCCTGCTCACGCAGTAGACCTGTACTAGGGATTCGAACGGCCGAACTGCCAACCTTTCTGATCGACAAGCTCAGTGTTTAAGTCACTGAGCCACCTAGTCAGGCTGTTGGGGGGGATGGGTCTGAATGTGGATGAACAGGTTTCAATTTAACCCTAGCAATACAGAGTAGCTCTGAGTATTAGGGCTTCCTAATCCTGGAGTTTTTCATCTTTAGTTCTGGATGGAAACAACAGGACTAGTGTGCATTTGGGGCATCATACTGGGCTATGGCTGCATTTTGAAAAATTGGTGGTAACCATCACCTGTTTTTGTACAACTTCCATGTTGTGTACCAATTGCACTCCTTCCTGTGTCATGAGACGTGTGTGTGGTCACTCATGCTTTGGTTGCCTTTTGAGTAGATTATTGCAATGTGCTCCACATAGGGCTGTCCTTGAAGAATATCTACAACCTTCAGTTGGTCCAGAATGAAATGGCAGAAGCAATTATGGATGTGTCTCATTATGCCGGGGTTACAACTTTGCGAACTGCATTTGCTCGCTGGTGGCAGAAAACAAGTTATGAAAGGAAATGAAGATTTAATCTAGCCAAGCCGTGTCGGTGGTCCTTTTGCTAAATCTAGGCAAGGAGTGCAGTTAAGCTATCATGTGTTAGTTCTCTGACATACCGCCTGGTCTCCACTGGGAAGCCTGATGCCAGAAGTAGCTGTCTTTATGATGGTGAAGGTTGGAGATAAAAATATTGACCTTGCAGTCCAGCACTCCTCAGGTAGATGGCTTGACAGGCCCCTGCAGCCTACGCAGGGCTGCTCCAGGTCGCAAAAGGCCTTCATTCTTGAAGCGGCTTCAGAGAACGGTTTTCTGAAGTCTCTGAAAACTTCACAAAAGCACATCCGGCCCCTGTTTTCCTGTGATTTTCTGAAGCTCTGGAGGCTGCATGAGAGCAGACCTAATTCTTATGTGGCCTCTGCAGCCTCTGAAAATTATTCCAGGGGTGCTTTTGAGAATAGTTGTTGTTAGGTTGTAGGAAGTTAGCACCCACCCCTTTCCTGGAAGAGTGAAATATTTTAGGAAATATGAAAAAGGCAGAATATTATATTTCCCTGGATGAGAAATGGAGAAGCATATTTTACAGACAAAGCAGCTCCCACCTTCCTGCCCCCCACCCTTTGTCAATGGGCCATTAAGGCCTGGGCCAGTCTATTCTACATTACAAAGATCTGCCTCCTTCAGGCAGAGCCATAGTAGGAATTGCCAAAGATCCAACAAAGATAGGATTAGCCCTCTACACAATAGCAGCAGAAACTCACCACATGTGACCTGGGAAGCACATGTGACCATCAGCCAGCAAGGCCCCCACCCCCTGGGAGTCTGACAACCAATCAGGATACTCTTTTGGGGCCCCAAGAAATGCAGAGCCAGAGAGAGCATAAAAACCCGAGGATTTTCTGTATCTGCCCCTTTTCTGTTCAGGAACTCAAGCCATGTGATCCTGTCCACCATTAAACCATCTTTCCAAGCAGTCTCCATGTTTCCGGTGTCTGTTTCCCCACTTGGAGCAGAACCTAGAAGGATGTTTCTTCCAACAAGGTGTTGGTGAACATTGGTGTGTCATCCAAAACGTTGTGGCATGTCACTTTTGACAGATGAGTCATAGGTTTGCCACAGGAGTGGGTTCTACTTACCTTTACTACCGGTTTGCATCGTGCCCATGCGCATGTTCAGATCACTTCTGATGATGTCCGGGTCAGTGGGCAAAGTCTCCCGAGTCCTGCCAGTTTTACTACCAGTTCTTGCGAACCGGTCCGAACCGGGGGCAACCCACCACTGGTTTGCCATCAATGCTGAAGTGTAAGCAGAACTGAGCTAAACAGTCCAGGTAAAATATCTCTTCTGCATAGAAGTTTTAGCCTAAGGCTTTCAGCAGGAGTGTCAAACTCACAGCCTGTGGGCTGGATGTGTCATGCACTGGCCATGCTCACCCCCGTTTTAGCAAAGGGGAAAAAAGTTGCGGTACGTCACATGACAACAACGTGTCGTCACAAGTTTTACACCCCTGGCTTTAGTTTTCTATCTTGGATTTAGATTAGCGTTAGATCATTCATCAGCAAGTGAATGACTGGGGATTGTGTGTGCGTATGTTTGTGTGTGTGTGCCTTTTAGAGAACTCTTCTGTGAGCCAAAAGGCAAGCAAATGGTTTTGTTGAAATAGAATATTTCTGCATTGGAAACTTTCAATTAACACTGGCGCCCAGTGGCAATTGGAGCAGGCCAGTCTATTGAGGGCAGCAGTACTTAATCTGACCGGGAAGCATCAGATGACCTGCTGCTGGTTGCTTTTTTTGGGTTGTATTTTTAAAGACAGAAACAGCATGCGCCTAATGAAAAGAGATTTCTTTTTATACATGGTTGGGAAATGACCCAATGCAGTTTTTATTGTTTCAGCATGATTTTCTGTTTGGCACAGACTTGATAGCCCTGGGCATTAACCTTAAACAGATGCTGATTTAAGTCACTTCCAGGGCAAAAACAGAACTTAATTTGCTCAGATAGGGTGTGGGGGGGGGGAGTGAAGAGGGGGAATTGCAAAAGATTGGGCTTCTTTTGTTTTTGTTTTTCAGTGAGTATTTAAACACTGTAGAAAGAAAAGAAAAGAAAGGAACAAAACAGAACAATAGAGTTGGAAGGGACCTTGGAGGTCTTCTAGTCCAACCCCCTGCTTAGGCAAGAAACCCTATACCACTTCAGACAAATGGTTGTCCAAGCTCTTCTTAAAAACTTCCAGTATTGGAGCATTCACAGCTTCTGGAGGCAAGTTGTTCCACTGATTAATTGTTCTAACTGTCAGGAAATTTCTCCTTTGTTCTAGTTGCTTCTTTCCTTGATTCATTTCCACTCATTGCTTCTTGTCCTGCCCTCAGGTGCTTTGGAGAATAGCTTGACTCCCTCTTCTTTGTGGCAGCCCTTGAGATATTGGAACATTGTTATCATGTCACTCCTAATCCTTCTTTTCATTAAACTAGACATACCCAGTTCCAGCAACCGTTCTTTATATGTTCATATGTGTTTATATAAACATATATATTTATATGTTCCTGCAGTTCCCTAATACTTGTAATTCTTTATATGATCAGTTAAGTTCGTTTTCAGTAAATTAAGCAAGGATGATAAAAGGTAGTGAGGAAAGGAAATCAAACCAAACCCTTTCTGCCATTAAAATCTTCCCTTGTTCCCCGTCCTTCAATCTTGCAGCCATTTCTGGAAGAAAAAGTTAGAAATGGCATTTGTAGCAAAAGGTAACAGGCCTGACCCAAAGGTTAAAGTTGATAAAAGGCACCAGCCTATGCAGGTAATCATTCCATTCAGAATGCCAGAGATTCTCCCATTAATAAATAACAGATCCTTTCCTCCACAAGATTGCTACCTTCATGTGTAATGCTAATTAAGTGGGGGACTGCAGCTCAGTGGGATGCCTACTACAGCATTCCCTTTAGGAGAACCGGTCAATTACACTTTCTAAGAATTCCTAGAAAGTGGGTTGTTTCTGCTTGCTTTCAAAGAACAAAGGCAAGACATTTCCTCTAAAAGAAATTACCCAGAGAAACTTAACTCCTGGCCATCTCCGAAGAGTTGATCTGATTCTTTGGGTGTACTGTGCTTTCCGAAATAAAATTTGCCACTTCAAACATTTGTCCTGCATTCTTTCAAACCTGGCTCCGAACGGACCTAATCTTCCTTCCAACAGTAGTGGAACTTTGATGTCTTTTTCAGATGGCGAAGGTAGCATTTAAGACTGGACTGTTGTTGCAGCAAACAGGCAAAAATCTATAGGAAACAATTACCTAAGGAACCTGAAAACCTCCCATTTTTTCCCCCTCCTCCTAACTTTGGGCCCTTAAAGTAGATTCTTGAAGCACAAGATGATGTAACTTCTAAAAAAAAGAAGTCTGCAGGAAAGGAAGCAAATCTAGCAGGCATTTCCCAAAAATCTCCTTTAATCTGGCCCAAATCTTTGAGATGTTCCACCTGAACAGAGACTTATCACCACCTCATCCCAAACTCTAGACAAATTTGAGAATGAATGGGCATAGAATTTACCAATGCGTAATTCATGAAAAAGCTGTCCAAGCTTTTAAGCTTCCAGTTGCTGGGAAGATTGTCAACATTTCTCCTTTGCTAGCAGTCAGGCGGGAGGATGGCAGCTTGGTAATAGCCCATGAATTTCAGGCAGAAAGTTCAGCCTTCCATCTTGGCCGTTTCCTAGCCGAATGGCTCTCAGTAGGGATGTGCATAAAACTAGACAGTAGGTTTTGTTTGAAACCTGGAATAAACCAGCATGTCCTGAGAGTTTTGCTGCACCATCTGTTTGGCCCCAGTAGAGCAGAAACAAAACCAGGAGCATTTTAGTTGTCCTCAGTTTTGAAGGGAAAAAAAAAAAGAGAAAAAAACCAAGAGGATTTTGAGCGTGTGCCTAGTTTGGGTAATGAAACGTATGCAAGAAAACAACCAAGCTCAGGGAGCCCCAAGGATCCCTCATTTCAACCCTGAGCTACAAATATTCTCCTTTATTGATCTTAGAGTATTTTTTTTAGTTCTTTGGTGGGCTTCCTTCCCTTTTGTTCTCTACTCTTCCTCTCAACACTTCCCTGTATGGAGTATCTCTCTGTCCTCATCTTCTCTGGGTCTTCCTTCCCTTCCCTTTTCTCCCTTCATCCCCCAATGTGGTTGGGTTTTTCTCTCCTTCCCATGGGCAACATTTTGTTCTATTCCAGAACAAAATAGCTCTTTTTGATGCTGTATACAGCAGTGTTTCTCAATCTTGGCAACTTGAAGATGTGTGGACTTCAGCTCCCTGAATTCCCCAGCCAGTTTGCAATACATGCCAAAACATCTGAAGCCCTCATGGTTCACTTTGGGTATGAATCACCTGAAAGCAGCTGTTGTTGCATTGTTATATTGATATTGTTTCCTGATTGCTTATTTGTACCCTATGACTATCATTAAGTGTTGTACCTTATGATTCTCGATGAACGTATCTTTTCTTTTATGTACACTGAGAGCATATGCACCAAGACAAATTCCTTGTGTGTCCAATCACACTTGGTCAATAAGAAATTCTATTCTATTCTATTCTATTCTATTCTATTCTATTCTATTCTATTCTATTCTATTCTATTCTATTCTATTCTATTCTATTGCACGCTCATCCTGACCAACAAAGGAGAGTATTTGTAGCTCAGAATTGAAATGAGAGGTCTTTGGTGCTCTCAGAGCTTGGTTGTATTTTTGTAGATGTTTCATTATCCAAAGTAGCTAACAATTGTATCTGAAATACCTAAAAGTGTCTCTTTCCTTAATCTGGGTCAGGTTTTGCTGGAGATATTGTTCTTTATATTCTCTTAGTAAGAGAAGCATGCTTTTCATCTGCAGAAGAAAGGACTTTCTTTATGGTGGCCCTCCTACCACTTGATACCTATTTATTTTCTTAACAGGTTCTCTGTAATAATATACTAATAAATAATATATAATATCCAAATTGCCATAGATAGTTTAATCTTTTCTTGAAAGTGTTTTCAAGGTTCTTGGCCTAAATAGACTGATACTTTTTAATATTTTTTGATTGTTTGATGTATCACCTTGAATTCATATTTGGGATAATTACATATTATTAAAGCAAGTAAATAATTCAGTTGGTGGACCAGGGGCTCGCCAGTTTTTCCACTTCGTAGGTCACCTGTTTTTCTCATTCTTCCTACTTCACTGCCAATTTATACTCTAATACTGTGTCTGTCTGTCTGTGTAGTTAAATTCTGTTTTGGGTTTCAGATTTTTTTGTTCCAGCGTGTCCTACTTCTATATTTATACAGAATCTCATTTGTCATTTTGTCTCTCTTTTTCATATTTTAGATGAACTTGTTTATCAACATGCCCTGCTTGATTCTCATTATCTTATTGTTCGATGCCATCTTGGGTCATCTAAGTGCTCCTGTCTGATTTCAGATCATTGATAAATAATTAAGGTATTGATACAGGAAAAAGATCTTATTCCTCCAACTGCTGACTGTAATATTCTGCTAGTCCCATTTGAACTAATTATGGATCAGTTTCTTTAGGAATTTTGACAACATGTACAAATTCTACTGTGAATATGTTTCGCTTCTCACCCAGGAAGCTTCTTCCATTCAGAACTGGATGAGAAGTGAAACATTTTCAAGGAAAAAGCCAAGTAAGTCCACTTGCCTTGTGGAAAAGCATCTTTGGAACAACCATGACCTGGATGATTGAGAATCTCCATAGATAAGAGTAGCCAAAGATTTTTCAAGGGGGACTTACACACCCAACAAGCAGCAATTGTGTTGATGGCATAAGAATCAAACATTTAAACATGTGCACTAAAATGTTATCTATTTATTTACTTTGTGCACCGCCAAATGCAGCTATAATTTAATAGGCAAAGTAAAAATGGGAAAGAAAAAAGGAAGCAGTGATACCCGAACTATTGGATAATTTTATTCTAGGAAGAAAGATGTTTGGATGGAATTAATCTCAGCAGGGATATAGATGCTTTTGTCTTCTCATATCTTCTAAGGCCACCAAAAGAGAGTTCTCCAGGTAAAATTTTTGTAGCAGATGAGTGGAATACGGGGTTGGGTGGAAGAATGTAACCTACTGTACTTTCAATCAGAGATGGGTTTCAGCAGGTTCTGACCAGTTCTGGAGAACTGGTAGTGGAAATTTTGAGTAGCTCGGAGAACCAGTAGTAAAAATTTTGACTGGCCCCGCCTGCATCTATTCTCTGCCTCCCAAGTCCCAGCTGATTGGGAGGAAATAGAAATTTTGCAGTAACCTTCCCCTGGATTGGGGAGGGAATGGAGATTTTACATTATACTTCCTCTGGAGTGGGGTGGAAATGGAGATTTTACAGTATCCTTCCACTGTCACGCCCACCAAGCCATGCCATGCCCACCAAGCCATGCCACGTCCACCAAGCCACACCCGCAGAACCAGTAGTAAAAAAAATTGAAACCCACCATTGCTTTCAATGACATATCTAACTATGGACAGCATCAACAGATTCTCAGAGCACCATTAAAATGTCTTTCTTCTACACATTTTTTTCCCCCAAAGAAGCACCAGGTGATTATTTTCAAAATTATACCACCATGAAAGAACTTGGAAATATGGGTTTTTCAAGGGATGAATAATTATGGAGCATAAAGCAAGGCATAATCTTAAATCAGCATTTCTCAACATGGTACATGGTTGGATTGTATTAAAGCTAACCATAGATCATGTGAACCGAGAATGATATGATTTGTAATCCCGGATATCTGGAGGACACTAGGTTGGGGAAGTAACTTTCTATTTTAAACTTTCTATTTGAGAGATCACGAGTGAGATTCAAATTTGCACATTGAAATTCCAGAAAGCAGTCACTAGAAACAAATTGTCTCAGAGAAAAAAAAAATGAACACAAAGAAGCATTTTTCCTATTTCATTCAAAAGATTCAGGATGTCTAGATTCCTGTAGCACCCTTTAAATAATATCAATATTACTCTTTCTGTGACATGCAGTTTTTCACTTATTTTTTTATTCCCGGTATAAAATCTTTATTTTCCATCAGTTTCATAAGAAGAGTTTCACTGTTTTGACAGTTTTGTAACAAAACATTTCCTCTTCTTCTCGTGCTATATTTTCAAAATCTAAATTCATTTGGTCACTTCATTAATCAATTGAATCGTTTTTAATCCACTAGAAAGCTCCAGTGATCATATCTTTAAAACATGATGTTTAAAAAGAAGCCAGTACTTTATTAAAAAATGAGGATGGGAGCTGTTCTCTATGTAAAACATGGTCACGCACCATTGAAAAAAAATTGTGATTAGTTCCCTCAATTTATGGTGATTTGATTGAATTAAATTAGTTTATATACTGGATAATGTTTCAGTGATTGGTTGGAATTTTGATAGACTTCAGCTAGTCACTAGGATTTTGTCTTTTCTGTGTCCTATCATCTTGCATTGGTTCTCTGACCTTATGAAGCTGCTGAATTATTCAGTTCAGTGATAACTCTGTCTTGGATGCTTTGACTTTCTGAGGGAGGTGAGGTTAACTGGGGACATGACCATTTTGGTGGGGGAGATCCAGATAACAGAATACCCCTTGCCATACATGTTTCTTGGTCAAGAATGACCTAGTTGTCTTTTAGATCCTGGCTTAAAGAACCATGCAGGGTTCTTCAAGGTTTGGATGAAATTGTCATTCAGTAGTTTGTTGCTATTTTGTCTTCCTATCTCCTAGGTTCTTGTTGTTTTATGATGTTATGTTTCAATTTCTTTTCTCTTCAGTCCACATTCATTACAGAATTCATTTATTCTTGACTCTATTTTTCTTGTTTTATCATACATATTTCTTAAATACTTGGTTCCCACTGCATTCAGCTTGCTTTTATGTTTCTCTGAATTCTCATTTCCACAAAAGAAATTGGGCCAGAGCGCAGCCATTTTCATTTTTGGACAAGGGTTCATATCTCAAAATAGGAAATATTCAAGGCCAGCCAGTTTATCAAGCTTTTTTTCCACATTAATGAATGCAAAATCAATTTTCTTTCTTATCTTCATAATACAGGTAGTCCTTGATTTACAACAGTTCATTTAGCAACCAAAGTTACAACGGCACAACAACGGAAAAAAGTGATTTATGACTATGGGGATGCTGCAACGGCCATAAATGTGAAAAATAGTCATGTCACTTTTTTCAGTGTCATTATAACGTCGGTCACTAAATGAATTGTTATAAGGCAAGAGCTACCTGTATTTATGTCTATCCAGCTTTAATATCTATCTGCAAGAGAGCTGATCGTTTTCCTAATTCATGCATGGTTGAATTGGTTTTAGCATTAGGATTTTATTCTAAAGCTTTGGCCGCAATTTGCTTTTCTAAAATTTAAAATGATTAATGCACATTAAAAAGAAAAAAGAAGATAAAGCAGGAGGAGCTTCAATCACACCATCACAGAGGAGAGGGTCAATTTATTTTTCAAAGCACTGGAGGGCAGGACAAGAAACAATGGTTGGAAACTAATCAAAGACAGAAGCAACCTGGACTTAAGGAGAAACTTTCTAACAGTGAGGACAATTAACCAGTGGAACAGCTTTGCCTTCAGAAATCATGGACACTCCATCACTGGAGGTTTTTAAGAAGAGACTAGACTCACTTATCTGAAATGGTATAGCTTCTCCTGCTTGAGTAGGGGATGGACTAGAAGGCCTCCAAGATTATTCTATTCTATTCTATTCTATTCTATTCTATTCTATTCTATTCTATTCTATTCTATTCTATTCTATTCTATTCTATTCTATTCTATTCTATTCTATTCTCCCTATCCCCCAAACCCCATCCCCCAAACTCCTAACTCCTAACTCCTAACTCCTAACTCCTAACCCTTAACCCTTAACCCTTAACCCCTAACCCCTAACCCCTATCCTATCCTATCCTATCCTATCCTATCCTATCCTATCCTATCCTATCCTATCCTATCCTATCCTATCCTATCCTATCCTATCCCCTGCTGGCTGAGCACTAAACGACAGCAAAGAGTTTATGTTTTCCAATTTCTTTGCTACAGTTTTGTGTTCATTGGCATATTTGTAATTCAGGCCTCCTATCCAAAATACAGCAAATCTAACCAAGATTAAAACCAGCCAGGTTTAGTATGTTGCATGAAAGCAACGGTTAGATCTTAAACAAGCCAGTGAAGCATGTTGAGTGAACCCAAATTCAAAAGTTGGAGTCACTAATCTTTTATGTATAAGATTACTTTTCAAAAATGGATAGAAGATTCAGGTTCAGTAAGTTGCTCCTTGGTCTTGCTCTGAGAAGCTTTTAATACAGATTTCTTTCCATCGCCTTGCTTTCCCTTTTCTCCTCTCTGCTTCGTATTATGGGTGCTGGACAAAGACTATCCATGTATTTCATTTTGTCTTTCCTTCACAGTAGAAGGCACTGGGAAGAAGAAGAAGAAATAGGGGATAGAAGTGAATTCCACAAATAGAATTCAGAGGGAACTCAGCAGCATCTCAATAAAAAATGTTTTATAAGTTCTTTTGGGAAGTTTTTCTTCTAAAGAGGAATTTCCTCCACATAGACAACTGCTCTTTACCCTGGTTCCCAGAGATTCCATGCATTGTCTGAAATAAACTGGGATCTACAAAAGCTTAGATGATAACAAATTTGCTAATTTGTGATGTGTGGTAGTGCAATCTGGTCTCCAAAAAGCTAAGCAGCATGGACCTGACTAGTATTTTGTGAGAAACCCTTTGAAAGTTGTAGCTTAGGCTAAGAAGTCAAAAAAAATGTTCCTGAGGGCCTATAATTTGATACTGCTGCCAAGTAAACTATAGGGAGATATGCCTCAAAACACCAACAATTCTTTACTTCGTTGTAGAATACAGTGTCTCTTGATTTGCTGGCTTATACATCCAATACTTCTAAATAAATAAAGAATGCCACAATACCCTTATTATCCTTTGATTTATCTAGGATAGTAAGCTGCCTTCAAGTGTCATGTCTGTTTGTCAAAGGCACTTTTTGGCTAATGGGACAACAACAACTACTAAAATTCCAGATTAAGGTTATAGGATCCCTCTCTCCCTCCCTCCCTCCCTCCCTCTCTCCCTCTCTCTCTCTCTCTTTTCTCTCTCTCTCTCTCTCTCTCTCTCTCTCTCCCCTCCCTCCCCACACACATTAAGCAACATTTTTTTTCTGGATCTGGAGCATTTAGGTTTGAGGTAAGTCATAACAAGCCTTTTGTTTTCTATTATTTAGCTTGCCACTTGCGGCTGTGACTTTTTGTGCTGATTTAGCAAATTGCTTGTGATGATGAGCCAAATGCATTACTTTTTTTTTTTTTTTTTTTAAATATACACAGTTTGCAGAAGAAGGCTTTTGGGACACAAACCTCTCATGCACCAACCAGCAAACTCCAATGCAGAAAAAAGATATACAGTATAGCCCAAATAAAAGGGTGAATTTAAATCAGGAAAAATAAATTTTCTAATAGGGAGCCCGGGAAAAGTCAGATGAACAACCCTTGTAAGGTACAGGCCAGCCGAGAGGTTGCAGAATTGCCCACCCAGTTCTGAATTCAAGCCACTTGACTTATGACCACAATTGGGGCAGGAATTGCTATCCCTAAGCATGTGATTAAGTGATAGAATCTTGACCAATTTTGTGACCTTTTTGCCATGGTCATTAAGCAAATCACATGTTTGCTTAGCAAATCTGGGTTTCTCCCATTGGCTTTGCTTGTTAGAAGCCCTCTGAGAAGGTCCAAATGGGGATCACATCACCTAGGATGCTGCAACCATTTTAAATGCATTTTAAATGCAAATTTAAGCGTTTAAATTTTGATAGCGTGACTACCTATGACAGTGATGGCTAACCTTTACTGGACCAAGTGCCCAAAATGCGCTTGCACATGCAGGAATGTGTGCGTGCATGCCTGAACCCCAAAATTCAATGCACGTGCAAGCCCCCCCATATGCGTGCACGCCCCCCGTACCCCTCCCCATGCGCGCACGCACACACGCCCTCCGCATTTCCCCCCCCCAGGCGCAGCAGAGACCTGAAGATCAGCTGGCTGGCGGGAGGCACGCACAGGAGCCGTCGCCCCAGTTCAGCATGCACAGCAGAGCTGAACTGGGGCGACGGCTCCTGTGCCATTAGAGCCATCTCAAAGGTGCTATTTCAAGAGGCAACTGGACATTCTTTGCTTTGCTTTGAAGATGTTTTGCTTCTCATGCAAGAACTTTCAATTCTTGGATGAGAATTGAAGGAGAATTGAAAGAGCTTCTTGGATGAGAAGTGAAACCTCTTCAAGGAAAAACAAAGAAAGTCCAGTTGCCTCTTGAAAAAGCACCTTTGGGACAACCATGACCTGGATGACTGAGAGTCTCCGTAGACGCTATAAAATGACCTGTCACTGACCTGAAAATAAGGGCTCTATTGACCCTTGAAGTCAGACATAGCTAGTCCCCACTGATTGGCAGAGTGATATAGTGAGTAGAATTAAACTTGGACCTAGAAGGTTCATACAGTTTGCCCTTCATGTGCTGTTCAGCATTTTGGGGCCACTACTTGTATGTCTTCATGGCAACTCTGTTTCAGTACCTCCCTTTGAACCATGCATTCGATCTTCTGTGTGATTTAATAGGGGAACCTGAAAAATGGTAGTGAATCTGTGACCATTCTCACTTTTGTTCTACTATCCTTCTGGGCAACCAGGAAAGATAATGAGAAATGGCTTCAGAAGAAGGCGAGAATACTGAGGACTTTACCAAGACCTATACAAGTTTCATTGTATGGTTGAACTCAGGAACCTGGTGCTAATCTCAGATCTGGAGAGCCTAGGCATATGGAAAGGGGCCTCAACGCAAATCCCCACTTACTAAATGCTTATTTTAACTTGCTGAATGAAAATGAACCCTTGGCCTGGTCCAGTGTATCTCCTCTTCTTGTATTGCTATAAATTTCCTCATTTTTCACTGAAAATGACGATGAATTCTATCACATCCGCAGATATGTTTATTTAGTCCTTTTTCCGCTCGTAGCACCTGTATTTCCATTTTATTGTCTCTTTCCACATTTTCACTGTTTGGACTCAACAGGAAGCCAATTTTTCATCTTCTCAGATTTGTTTATTTTCACTTAAGTCCTGTAGGCTGTTTTTCAGCTGCACTTTTGACCCTTCAAAGGTCAACTAAAAACAAATTAAAGGAATCTTAAAAAAAGAAAAAATTGACAAAGAAAGGAAGAGATTCTTAGATTTGTTTGAAACTGTTCCATTCTAAAAATATATGTATGTGTATGTATACACACACCAGTGGTGGGCTCCTCCCGGTTCGGCCAGGTTCTCCTGAGTCGGTAGCGGTGATAATATGACATCACCGAACCGGTTCTGCCCCCCGCCCCCCGTGCCCTCCCACCTCCGCATTATTCTTACCTTTTATTTGGCCCCACCCCCAATCTATTGCTGCCTCCTGAGTCCCAGCTGATGGCTAGAGGGAAAAAAACTGTTTAAACTCTTGCTGCGGGGCTTCAAAGGGCTGCCCTACAGCTGATCAGTGTTAAAAGAAAACAAATGAGTAGACTAGTGCCTGCAAAAATACATGAGTAGATCAGTGCCTGCAAAAATAAATGGGTAGACCAGTGCCTGCAAAAATAAATGGGTAGACCAGTGCCTGCAAAAATAAATGGGTAGATTGGTACAGCTCTGCAAGCAGTTAAAAGCCTGGTAGACCAGTACTTTTACTAAATCCTAAATAATTGTCACATGACCATCAAGCCATGCCCACAAAATAAGCCACGCCCACAGAACCGGTAGTAAAAAAATTTAGAACCCACCCCTGACACACACACACACACACACACACACACACACACCATTTTAATAGCTGTATTGTAAATCATGTTGAGATATGATTACGGTAACTGGGAAGGGAAATAGAAATGTACCAAGTAAATAAATCTTTCCATGAACAAGATAGGACTGTGTTTTGTTGGTCTTTAAAGAGGTGGGATATAAATAAATAAATTTGATGTGTTTTGTTGTGAAAGGAGCTTTTCTGGACTCAATCCATCTTTATCATAAGCAGTACATTATATGGACATAGTTGGTAAATTGGGGACTAAGACCACACAAAATGCAAGAAATAATGTATAAACTTTCTATGCACAATGAAAATCATGCACAGTAAGCAGAATTTCCGTTTGCTACTTCAGTAATTAAAAGTTAATCTAATTCTCTAGCTGGCAAAGCAGAACTGAAGAAAATTGAGGCAAGAGGACTGTAAGTTGCGTTGGGAATCTTTGAGCACAGCATCATTGTTATGAAAGGATGATGTTTATTGTTCAAGAAAATTCTCTGTTCAAGTAAGAACATTTTAATAGCTCTTCTTACCCATTGGCTGGCCTGGATGCTGATTGAGTAAAAAATATTTTGATGTTAAAAATGCTGTACAAAATTCCACAATAACCATGCAGAAAACTAGAGGTTATTTGTTCTAGAGGTTCTTAATCCTAATTATGCTCGCCTAATTTATAGTGGATCAGACCAGTTTGCTTCTTTGAAGGTCTTCAGAAAAGATCCCCATTGAAAAAAAATTAAGGTAGGTTCATTTCTGATGAAAAGCATGTCTGGTCTAGAATGCTCGACCTACAGTAGCCCCAGGAGAGACCCTAAGTTGTACTTAAGGAATATCCACCTGTCAACCCTGAAGCTGACCTGGCGGAAACCATTTTCAGGCTTTAGTGTTGCCACACTGGAGCTGAGGGATAGGGAAGGGGGAATAGAAATAGCTGGGGTTTTGTAGACAAAACAAAATACTTTCTCCTGAGAACCAAGGACATTCCCACAGGTGGCTGGAGTAAGGAGGAGTGAAGTTACCAGGCAACCAGGTGGCACCTTGATTGGACCATATTACTGATTGTTTGGGAAAGGGGAAAAACTTTTATTTTTAATTAGGTGAAAACTGTGGGAACATTCAGAGTCGGTTTTCACCAGTCTGTGCCAATATGATATATCCAATAAAACTATTCTTTGAGGAATCTACATGCTTTGGAGTTCTGTTTGCTATAGGTGTATTACTTGGAACCCTGACATCTCACGCCTCAGTCAGTGACTCCATCCATTCATTTAGCAACATGGATGAGGGAGGCTTCCTGGGGAGTTCAGGCCTGACCTCTTTCCAGGTCACCAGTGGCATGGAATTCGTCCCCATCTCATTCGCATCTCCCAACTCCACCAAGGAGGATGAAGCCTCCAACCATCATGGGAATGATGTATGTTAATTATGAGATACTACTTTTGTTAGCTTTTGCTTCCATATTACCTTTTTCCATCAAGGTGGATGATTTTTGGTTCTTGAGCCTCCTTTCAGTGCTTCTCTCCATGAGCCTCCTGACTTTGATGGTTGGAAACAAAAGGATTTTTTCCCCAGCATTATTAAGTAAAAAATATATGAAAAATATACTATAAGTCCGTGATGGCGAACCTATGGCACGCGGAGCCATATCTGTGGACATGCAAGTGTTGCCCTAGCTCAGCTCCAGCGTGCATGCGCCTGCAGGCCAGCTGATTTTCAGGCCTTCCGGGCTCACCGGAAGTTGGGAAATGGGCTGTTTCCAGCCTCCAGAGGGCCTCCGGGTGGTGGGGAAGGCCTTTTTCGCCCTCCCCAGGCTCCAAGAAAGCCTCTGGAGCCTGGGGAGGGTGAAAAACGGGCCTACCGGGCCTACCGGTAACCTTTTTGCCATTGTGTGCCAAAAGCAAGGGGAGCGCGAAGAGGGGGGTCGCACCATGCATGTGCGGGGGCGTGGCATGGGGGAGATTAAATTATGGGTGTGGGCACACGCGTGCATGACCCCCCGCATTCCCCCCACTTTTGGCACGTGACAGCAAAAAGGTTAGCCATCACTGCTATAAGTGCTAAAACAGGTACAGGACAGTTAAAAAATAGCAAGGGTCTCCCCAAAACCTAGTCCCAGCCTAATATGTGATATAGCCTAGCCTGTTTTGTGATCCTCCCCCATCCTCTCATCTTTCAAAATGTTGGCCACTCGTGTTCAATACCATTTTAAAATCACCCAAGTTGGATGTCTTGTGTTAATTAAACTCCATAGATTAATGATGCACTATATCAATGACACATTTTCCCACTAGTTAACTTCAGCGATTGACTTTGAAGAGAGGCAAGAAAACTTTACTGTGTACAATTTCTCAAGAACATGCATAATTTTATAGGCCTTTATCATGCCTCCTTTAAGTTGAAGGCATCCAAATATCTGAAGCTTTATTGGGATTTTCCATCCGTTTCATTATCTTTTGTTACCCATTCAAGCATCTTTTCTGGCTGTACAACCTGAGCTGGGCAACTATCCAGTTTTATACTTTCCCAGAGAGGTTGTATTATTGAGCTGAACTAATGCTTTATTTTTCATTCCTTTTCTAATGATTCCCATATAGAATCTACCCTTTTGCACAATATGATGGATGACCTTGAAATAATGGTAATGCACTGTTTAGAGGTTTCTTTTTTCATTTGAATGTAGAGATTCAAATGAAAGTGACAATTTCCCAGTGTTTATGGGAAATGTTTGTGTTTGTATGTCATCTTTATGAAATTCATGGAAGCCCTATTGGTATTTTAAGACTATCACATTTTTTGGTTGTATCTTATGATTTATGATTGCATCTTATGACTTATGATTTATCACTTTGTTGCATATATGTACACCGAGAGATTTTGCACTGGAGACAAATTCCTTGTGTGTCCAATCGCATTTGGCAAACAAAGAACTCTTCTGTCCTGTCCTGTCCTATTCTAAACCCCTTATGTTTGAGAAAATCATTTTGGATTTCTTCACTTGATGCTATTGAAGCTCTTCACTGTGTCGCTGTTAGCACCAGTGCCTTTTTTATCTCATTGTGCAGCTCGTTTGAGAACAGGCTAAAAAGCAATGGTCCAAATACACATTATTAAACAATCTCACTGGGAGAGAAGTATCCGTTTATATTTATTGTTTGGTTCCTGTTTATTAACCAGTTACACATTCAATTACTGATTTTGTAACAAAAAGGTCTATTTAGAAAATCAGCCTGCATCAGGTGACAGGGATATGCAAAATATTCTGTTCCATGGGAAATATAAAATATTCCATTTTCTTCCAACTAAATTGGCTTTTAAGGGTTGTCTATTAGTTTTCCAGAAATGGTTTGTGATGATCTAGGCATGATCTAATCAGGGGTCTCCAACTTTGGCAACTTTAAGACTTGTGGACTTCAACTCCAGCAAAGCTGGCTGAGGAATTCTGGGAGTTGAAATCCACAAGTCTTACAGTTGCCAAGGTTGGAGACCCCTGATCTAAACTTGAAATGGACCCATTCCATCAGTTTTATAAAGAGATCCAGGATGTTCCATGAAATTATAGGACAGTGAATTTAACATCCAAATTTGTGGAGAGCACATACAATTATTAAATAGAAGGAAGACAGGGAGGAAGAGTCAACTAGGCTTTTCAGTAATAAGTCCTGGCCCAATAAACAGAATCATAAGGCTGGAAGGGACCTTGGAGGTTTTCTCGTTCAACCTACTGCCCAAGGCAGGAGTCCTTATATCATCCAGGGCAGGACAAATGGTTGCCAATATATATATATATTTTAATCTCCAGTGGTGGAATACCCACAACCGGGAGGCAAGCTGTTCCATTGGTTAATTGTTCTCATTGTCAGGAAATTCCTCCTCATTTCCAGGTTGGGTCTCCCTCTGATGAGCTTCCACCCATTGCTTCATGTCCTGGGCTCAGCTGCTTTGGAGAGTAAATTGACACCCTCTTCCCTATGACAGCCTTTCAAGTGTTAGAAGACTGCAGTCATGTTTTCCCTAAGCCTTCTCTTCATTAGGCTAAATATACCAGACCTATGACTATTTTTGTTGCTCTTCTCTGCACTCTTTCTAGGGTCTCAACATCTTTTTTGCATCATGGTGATGTCGGGCTTGGAAGCCAACTTTTGCATTGGGCCTTCAGGTCTGCCACATTTACTACTGTGGGAAATTGGGAGGGGGGATTGTATGGAGCATGGGTGATATATAGTCATAATAACATTCTTTTCTCAGAGAGTCAAGGACATTTGCCCTGCACCTAGAGAGCTGGAACTGGGAGACATCTCCAGTTGGGAGGGTGCTTTGATTGGGCCATGTGATGGACTTGTGGGTGCTGGGCAGGGACTTGAACTTTCTGTTGGGTGGGGAAAACCTGGAAGCTTTCAGATTCAGGTTTTTTATTAGAGATGCCAATGTGACATCTCTAATAAAATGGAACTTTGAGGAACTTCAAGCCTCGGAGTCTTCTTTCGTTGGGGGTGTTACTTGGAATCATGACAGGTGAGACTGTATTCAGCTCAATAGACTGTAATCTATTAGAGTTTTATGATGCTAAATGAGAACAGAATGCCGTTACCTTCCCGCCAAAGGTGGTTCCTATTTTTCTACTTGCATTTTTTATGTGCTTTCGAACTGCTAGGTTGGCAGAAGCTGGGACAAGTAATGGGAGCTCACCCCATTATGCGGCATTAGGGATTTGAACCACTGAACTGCCAACCTTCCGATCGACAAGCTCAGCATCTTAGCCACTGAGCCACCGCGTCCCTTTGGTAACGTTGGTTACTAAGTGCCTAATTTTGATCACATGATTGTGGAGAATGTTACGATGGTCATTTGTTATAAGTCTCCTTTTTTTAGTGCTGTTGTGACTTTAAATGGCCGCTAAATGAATGATTTTAGGACTTGAACTATTTGTACATAATTGGGCATCAGCAGCATATTGATGAAACCTGACAGATGATCTACCCTAGTGCTTTCATGTGGATATTAAAAAGGGGAAGAAGTAATTACGCTTTGCCGGCCTTCTCACCACAAGATAAGTCCTAATATAGGCTCTCAGTGGATTTATCCTTCCCAGCTTCCTTTTGGAGAATAAGGTCTGATATTGTGCTCATTCTAGAATGCCTGACACTTTGCTGCAAGCTATTCAAGTGTAGAAGAAAGTGAAAGGTTGAAATGAAGGAAGAGAGCTGGATGGTTCAGCGTGGTGGTTCCCTTAATGAGATATATATACTCAGTCCTCACTTAATCAGAAGCAGTCTGTCTTCCCAACCAACATGCTGAATCTTGGATCACCAGAGGTATTGCTCATGTTGCTTGTTTGCTGGCAACAACAAGGGGGAAGAAGAGCTTGGACATGCATGAGGTATGCAATTAGTGGCTCCTAGTTCCCTAACGGAAGGGAACACAACTGCAAAAAGGCAGGTGTGACACGGCTTTTCTTGCAGAATTTTCCAGATCCTTAAAGTTGAGAAACAGTATGCAACAGTAATCATCATTAGAGGAAAAAGTAGGGATAATCCAAGTGCACAGTTACTTTCGCTCCTGTTCTCGGTCTCACCATCTCTGTTCATCCATGTTTCTATTCAGATCCATCTCCTGCATCCACCACTAGTAGATGTGATATTTGGATTTGGCATGGCTACCTTCACTGTACTTGTTTTCAGATATGCTGGATCTGAAGTATCTTTGCCCATTTTGGATTAATATATTGCACACCTCTTCCACAAAATTAGTGATATATGCCACTTGCCCCCATCTCCTCATTTCCTCCGCTCCTCCCCAAAGAAAAAGCTTTTTTAAAGATGCCATCAGAAATGTTTTGGAAGTGTTCAGATCTGCCTACTTAACCAATATACTGAAAAGCTTCTGGTCCCAAGATGGGGTTAATAATAGAGGTGGTCTGGATGGGGGAGGCAGCTTTGCGGGAGATGGGCGGTTTAGAAATGTAAATAAAAAAATATACAATTTAGCAACCTTGTTATTTATTTGAAGAAGACCTTCAAGAAGGGCTTCAAGAAGTCTGTGAGTGCTTCTCAGATTAAAAATACTGACTTCTAATTGGTCCATTCCCTGTACAAATGATTCACCCGTATTATGATATTAATCTATTTTACCTCTCTCTCTCTCTCTCTCTCTCTCTCTCTCTCTCTCTCTCTCTCTCTCTCTCTCTCTCTCTCTCTCTCTGTGTGTGTGTGTGTGTGTCTCTCTCTCCATCTATCTATCTATCATTATCTACACTATATCATCATCTAAAGTTCCCTTAGTAGCTTCCAATAAAAACATAAAACAGCATCGAAACCAAAAATGTCAGTAAGAATTAAACTTTCGTTTTTTTAAAAAATGAGAGCCTTTTAAAAAGGAGACATCTCACCCCATAAAATAGAAAAACAATACAAAACGAAACAAACTAGATATATATATCTATATATAGAAAGTGACTTATTATATCATTTATCTTATTGACGGTGCTTGTTGTTAATTTTATTTTCTTGTTTTCTTGTGGAATTTTACATTTACTCTCCTTTCTTTTGACTTGTGCAATTGTACCATCTATTCCATACAGTATAATATTTTGAGTCTACCTTGTCTTTTAACTCAAATGTTAATTTAGCCATTTCTGCACAATTGTAAATTTTTTGGATTATAAATGTATTTTGTATGTACTTGATTTGATATTTTATCTTTTTATGTTTAATAAAGTTTTGTTTTAATAAAAAGGAGACATCTCCTAAAGATGCAGGGAGCCTGTTTCAGAGGCCTTCAGGTACCTAGAAAACTCTGTGTTCTGAGTGGTAGCTGGCAAGAGAAATTCTGGGGATGATAGGACAGGCCTCTCCTCCTCTTGTGCAAAAATGACTCGGGCCCATGCTATAAAGGTAATAAAGTGTACCGAAATACTTGGTGAGGCAGGGAGAAGCATAATGTTTTGCCTTAATGAGGAAGTTTCTTGGAAATGCTGCGTGAGAGAGACAGCTTATGAGAAAGGGTAGCTCTAAACTAGTCACTGCTGAGGAATAGGACTCTTTTCTCAAGCTTCATCATCAAGCTCCAGGCTAGAAAAAGCTACTTCTTTCATCTGGCTTTAACAGGGGACCGCAAAATCTCATTTATTACAAAGCTGAATTACTAATTTTGTTTCTAATTCTGGGCAGTTCTGTAGGATAAACTCCCAGTGTTGGCCTGCATCACAGCACGGAAAATGAGTCAGGCATTGCAGGGAAGAATTACAAAAATGCTGCATTCAAATATTCATGAGAATCACCAGTGCTTATTTGAAACGATAAATCCCCACATTTCTTTTGTGCATACGTAACAGTTTACTTATAGCATCCCATTTTTGGTCTGGGCTTTATAAAGACAATAGCAGCTCACATATATGCAGGGTTGGCATTACGTACACAAATGTGGAGGTGCAGTATGAAAATAAAGACAAAACGATTCCACTTCCCCAAGTTTTGATCTTGCACATATGTGCCATGGAGATTAGTTCATTTTAGTAGGGAACTACAGATAACTCTGTCCTGATATTATTATTATTATTATTATTATTATTATTATTATTATTATTATTATTATTATTATCTCTTTTATTCATTAAACATGAAACTCAGTCAACTGGACATTTAAAAATGTGTCACAGATATGATTGACTGGTGCTAATGATTGATACGGGTTTCTGCCAGCGTCCTAGGTATCAGCCAAGTATCTTCTTAAAATATATGACGTTCCAAGTAGCGCAGTTTTTTGCAGTTCCTCTGGTGTTATTGCAGGAAGCTGCAATTTCTGGATGTGTTTTGTAAAATTCTTGGACATGGTACCAAGTGCCCCGATGACAATGAGTATCACTGTTACAGGTTTCATCCATAGCCGTGTAGTTTCGATGGCCAGGTCGTGATATTTCGTGATTTTCTTCCAGTTCTTTTTCTTCGACTCTGGCCTCTCCTGGTACAGTGATGTCAATAAACTGTATGTTTCAGCCCTCAACAACCATGATATCTGGTGTGTTATGTTCAAAATGATGATCTGTCTGTATTTGAAAGACGATCTGTCTGCATTATTAATAATAATAATAATAATAATAATAATAATAATAATAATAATAATAGCAATAATAATAATAATGGTTTCCTCATTAAAGTCTCACCATGCTGGCTGATCTTGAAAAAACTAAGCATGGTTGGGTATGGTTACTACTTGGATGGAAGACTACCAGAAATTCCCAGGACTATGTACTAGACCAGCGGCCCCCAACCTTTTGGGTACCAGGGACCGGTTTCATGGAGGAAGGTATTTCTATGGACCAGAGGGGGCGTAGTTTTGCATGCTGCCTGTAAATCAAGGATGACCTGTATTCCCAGTCAATGTGACCAAAGGCTACTGGACAACTGTGGAAGTTACAAATTTACAATCCCAACACACCTGGCGGGTGCCAGGTCAGGAAAGACTGTTTGAGTGCGCCCTTAGTGATGGATTTTAAAGTTTGGGGAATTTTCAGATTTAAGGGAGAGGAACACTTGTGTAGGAACCTTGCTAATAGGGCAAAATCACTACTCCCTTTTGTCATTAATCCATTTCAGTGCAGATTCCCACCTCCCCCATAGCTTTGGTCTGATAGCTTATTCATCTCTTTATTATTTATTTCCCTCCCACATCTCCAAACAAAACCCACATGCATGCTGATTTGATTCTGCATCGCCACAAAACAACAGCAGGAAGCTTTTTAGTTGCCATTTGATGATGCCATATGAAGTCTGACATCTCTGAAGAAGGTTACTATTTTGGTTTAAGGAGGTTTTTCCTCTTATCTATTTTTTCCCACCCCAACTGCATTTCATTTTCAAGAAACCCAACATTTGCTGAAATGTCTTTCGGGTGGGATTATACTGTAGATGGTCAATCAAGATCTTTATTGGAGCTTTTCTAGTAAATGTTCATTATACCAATTCGTTGATAAACTTGATTGTAGATCGCTGTAAAAGACAAGACATTTTGCTAGTTTGAATATCTAGATGGGTTTCCTTGGATGCCTGGAGTGTTGCAAGAGGAAATAACAGTAGCAGTAACAAAGCAAGGGTGGGTTCTAAATTTTTTTCCTACCGGTTCTGTGGGCGTGGCTTATTTTGTGGGCGTGGTTTGATGGTCATGTGACAATTCTTTAGGATTTAGCAGAGGTACTGGTCTACCAGGCTTTTAACTGCTTGCAGAGCTGTACTGGTCTACCCACTTGTTCTTGGAGTGTTCCAGTCTACCCATTTGTTTTTCGAGCGCACTGGTCTACCACCACACTGCCTTTTAACACTGATCAGCTGTAGGGCGGCCCTTTGAAACCCGTGGCAAGAGTTTAAGCAGTTTTTTTTCTTCTAGCCAATCAGCTGGGACTCAGGAGGCAGCAAATAGATTGGGGGTGGGGCCAAATAAAGGTAAGAATAATGCGGGGAGGGGGGCAGGAGGGCCCAGCTCCCGAACAAAGAGAACTGGTTCGGTGACGTCATATCGTCACCGCTATCAGCTCGGCCGAACCGGGCCGAACCGGGAGGAACCCACTAAACAGAGTTGGAAGGGACCTTGGGGGTCATCTAGTCCAGCCCCCTGCTCATGCAGGAGACCTATACTAGGGATTCAAACCACCGAACTGCCGACCTTTCTGATCGACAAATCCAGCGTCTTAGTCACTGAGCCACGTAGCCAGGCTACAGGTACCCGACTTATAACAGTTCGTTCAGTGACCGTTAACGAAGTTAAACGCCCCTGGAAAATGTGACATATGACTGTTTTTTCCACACTGACAACTGTTGCAGCATCCCCCATGGTCACATGATCGAAATTTAGACGCTTGGCAACTGACTCGTATTTATGACGATTGCAGTGTCCCAGGGTCATGTGATCCCTCTTTGCAACCTCCTAACAAGCAAAATCAATGGGGAAGCCAGATTTACTTAACAACGCTGTTACTAACTGCAATGATTCACTTAACAACTATGGGAAAAATTCATAAAATGGGCAAACTCATTTAACAGCTGTTTCGCTTAGCAACAGAAATTTGCGGCTCAGTTGTGGTTGTAAGTTGAGGACTACCTGTATATATATTTTCTGTTTCAATTACTACTGTTTTACTACCACGAGCAGTACGAGTAGTCTTCGACTTACAACAGTTCACTTAGTTCAGGGGTCTGCAACCTTAAACACTCAAAGAGCCATTTGGACCTGTTTCCCACAGAAAAGAAAACACCGGGAGCCACAAAACCCTTCCTGTGCCTGACTATTTCTTGAATGGCCACAAAACTAGTATATGTAGTTGAATTAAATGTTCTGAAACTTTTCTTTTCTTGGATTTATCCATGGTTGGCCTACCAGGGGTTGAAAAACTCAATAAATTGTGTGCCGGTGGGTGTTGCACATTGGCGGTTGTGACGCATATTTTGAGTGACAGGGAGTCACAGCAGAGGGGTGAAAGAGCCACATGCGGCTCCAGAGCCGCAGGTTGCTGACCCCTGACTTAGTGACTGTTCGAAGTTACAAAAGCACTGAAAAAAGTGACATGACCATTTTTCAGACCTATGACTGTTGCAGCATCCCCATGGTCATGTGATTTACATTCGGATGCCTGACAATTGATTCACATTTATGACAGTTGCAGGGGTCATGTGATCATCTTTTGTGACCTCACAAGCAAAGTCAATGGGGAAACCAGATTCACTTAACAACCGTGTTAAGTGAATTTAGCAACTGCAGTGATTCACTCAGGGTGCATTTGATTTAAATCAAGTCGATTTAAATCACAATTTAAATCATGATTTAAATCACTAGTAAAAAGGTTTGATTTAAATCAACTTGATTTAAAGCATAATTTTTAAAGAACAACTGTCATCTCTGTCCCACAGTGGCTCCTCTGACCCGCTATTGACTCACCGACAGTCCCACTATTGCAGAATATACAGCCTCATGCTACCGAACTAAGCTCCATTTCATGCTGAATAAACTAAATTATTAATATATCTTAAATAGAAAACCAAGAGCTTTGGTACTACAGTGGTCTAAAGCACCCTGTTATTAAGACCAGCTGCCTGCAATTACTGCAGGTTCGAATCTCGCCAGGCTCAAGGTTGACTCAGCCTTCCATCCTTTCTAAGGTAGGTAAATTGAGGACCCAGTTTGTGGGGGCAATAAGCTGACTTTGTATAAATATACAAAAGGTTGAAGGCTATTGCTTAGCGCATTGTAAGCCGCCCTGAGTCTCCGGAGAAGGGCGGCATATAAATCAAATTAAAAAAAAAAAAAACTATCTTGAAGGCGCAGTGTCAGAAGTTGTTCAGAAGGGGAGGTAGACGCTACAAATGGTCTGCAGGCATGGATTGTCCACTCACAATATACACAAGGGCAGTGGTGGGTTGCTCCCGGTTCTGTCCGGTTCTTTAGAACCGGTAGTAAAAGTGGCGGAAATCTCCGCCCACCTGCCCGGACATCATAATTGACGATCTGCGCATGCGCAGAAGTGCGTGCATGCACATGAGCGAATTGTGCGCACACGCTCTCATTGCAAACTGGTAGTAAAGGTAAGTAGAACCCACCCCTGCACAAGGGGGACATTTTCAAACCACCGTTAGTGTATCTCCAGTGAAAAGGCTCAAGTAGCAGGCTGTTTTTTAGCACTAACTGTCAAGAAACTTTAGTAATCTTGCATACTTTAGTGGGGGCTTTTCATCTTGATTTCCTTGTGCATTTACCTTCCCCTTGAGAGTGTGTCTAAATTAGTGCTCTTCTCTAGAAAAAAAAACCGTTCCTCCACTCCATAGTTCCTCCTCAACCAAAGAATTTAATTAGCGGTTGTCCCTTGGACAAGACAAGAAGACAAGAACTTTTGCGAGGAAAAGGAATTGGAAGGTCTGCCTTTTGTCTCCCCTGGCATTATTAAAATGGAGGGGGTCTAAAAACTTGTCCCAAATATCATTTGTTGAAAAACCAAGGAAGCCACTTTGTGAAAGGGGGGGGGGAATTAACTGATGAGTAAACTCTCTCTTTATGAACTGTTTGCTCAGCTTTAATGAAAATTTCAGATTTCCATTCTGATGCCAGCAATCCATTAAACCAGGCTAAATTACAAGTCCTGTCCAGTCCACCATCTCTCCCACTCCCCCCTTTTTCTGCTGTAATTTGTTGAGGTTGCTTTTTACTGGCACATAAGGAGAATCTATTTTGAACTCATCTGGTCTGCAGGTATCTGTCAAAACTCTGGATTTAACTAATTATTTTTTTACTTGTTCAGTCACTCTGCCAGGCTTCATTTGCAAAACTGAAAGGAGTGGAAGGGAACCAGCTCATTCATGTTTGGCCTTTCTTTAACTTGAGCTCTTTCTCTTTTTTTGCTTCCCCCCTCCCCCTCCCACCACCAGTGGTGAGTGTCTATGGCAGTAATGGCTAAGCGGGTGAGCGTGGGGTGGTCGTGTGCCCGCATGCCCACACCCATAATTCAATGCCTCTTCCCTAGCACATGCGTGCGCAACTCCCCCCCCCCGTGCTCTCCCCGCTTTTGGCACGTGATGGCAAAAAGGTTACTAGTGGTCCTAGTAGGCCCGTTTTTCACCCTGCCCAGGCTCCAGAGGCTTTCTTGGAGCCTGGGGAAGGCAAAAATGGCCTTCCCCACCCCCCCCGGAGGCCCTCTGGAGGCCGGAAATGGCCCGTTTCCCAACTCTTGGAAGGCCCGTTTTTCACCCTCCCCCAGCTCCAGAGGCTTTCTTGGAGACGGGGGAGGGTGAAAACGGCCTTCCTCACACCCCCCCCCGGAGATCCTCCGGAGGCCGGAAACAGCCCGTTTCCTGACTTCTGGTGGGCCTAGAAGGCCCAAGAATCAGCTGGTCAGCACACACATGCATGCTGGAGCTGAGCTAGGACAATGCTTGCATGCCCACAGATATGGCTCTGCGTGCCACCTGTGGCACGCGTGCCATAGGTTCGCCATCATGGGTCTATGGTAAAAATAGAATAGGTGCCTCCTATATAAAGCATAAATAAGGAGAGGAAACATTTAAATTCCTGGATGGAAGGGATGGGAATTCAACATGGGCTTGGGAGGACCTGGGCTGGAATCCTCATACTATCCCAGAAAACAGCTATCTAGCATAACCTTGTAAAGAAGTTGTAATGTAAACTTCTGGAAGATGCTGAGAAAAGCTGACTTCAGCAATATGTCTATGGCAGTAGTGGGTTTCAAATCCCGGCGCTACTGGTTTGCTATAGGTAGCGCACAGGGGTGCAGGCTTTTTTGCGAGTGAGCAGCGCTTCGGCACATGTGCAGAGTGTTTTTGATGACATCTGGGCAGGTGGGTGGAGCCTCCCGCTACCACCGCTACCGGTTTCCCCGAACTGGGGCGAACCGGGAGCAACCCACCACTGGTCTATGGAGGTTCTCAATCATCCGGGTCATGGTTATCTCAAAAGTGCTTTTTTTCCTCTCCAAAAGGCAACTGGATTTTCTTGGTTTTTTTTTTTTAAATGTTTCATTTCTCCTCCAAGACTTCTGAAGAAACTTCTTTGGTGTGAAGTTAAAACATTTTCAAAGAAAAAAATAAACCTATAAAGAAACATATGGGGAAAATTATTTGGTTTATGATTAATATACAAAGAAAAAAGATAAGTTATATAACTAACTGATTTATACCAAAATGTTGGATTGTATTATCAAAAGAAATGTATGTTATAAAATAAGTGGGTTTATTATTCCTATAAGAAATGAACAATTGTAACACCACATAATTAATTAATTTGAGGATGGATATAAAAATAGATGACAATGGGAAGGGGTACAACATAGAATAGAAGGGAAAAATTGAATTTGGTTAAGATTAGAGAGGACAATGAAAGGTAATGTTGGTTTTAAAAAAATACATGAGAATAAATATCATGGCAAAAAGGAAGTATAGAAATTGTAAATTTAGTTGAAATGACTAAACATTGTTTAAATTTGTGAATCCGCCAAATACTCTGTTCGGAGAAAATACATTGTATGTTTGTATGTGTGTTTGTGTAAAAAATAAAAGAAACTTTTTTTTAAAAAAAGAAAAAGAACAAAATAAACCAAGAAAGTCCAGTTGCATTTTGGGGGTGGGGGGGGGGGAAGCACCTTTGGGTCATCAGCAATACTTAATCTGTATAAATCAATTTATGATGTTGAGATGTGGCTCTGTTTCTATTCTATAGACAGAAGAGATATTGGACAGCCATTTGTCTGAATTGGTACTATAGGGTATCTTGCTTGAGCTGGGTGCTGGACTAGAAGACCTCTAAGGTCCCTTCCAACTTGATTATTCTGTTACTTCTGTTACCTCCCACATCGCTGCATGGAAGAGGCATGTTGGGCGAGTTCTCTCTCTCTTTCTAACTGGTTAAGCAGGAAGGAAGGATTTCTCTGGAAAATGTCTCCCCTTGTGCTACTGGTAGTAGGAGCTGAGGAAGAAAAGAGAGAGAGCAGGTATGTCAGGGCAGTGGTGGAATCCAATTTTTTTTTACTACCGGTTCTGTGGGCGTGGCTTGGTGGGCGGCTTGGTGGGCGTGGCAGGGGAAGGATATTGCAAAATCTCCATTCCCACCCCACTCTGGGGCCAGGCAGAGATGGTATTTGCCAGTTACTCAAAATTTCCGCTACCAGTTCTCCGAACTGCTCAAAATTTCTGCTACCGGTTTTCTAGAACTTGTCAGAACCTGCTGGATTTCACTCCTGGGTCAGGGGTGTCAAACTCAAGACCCGGGGGTGCATCGCTGAAAACAGCATGGTGCCTCTGCCAGTGAAAACGAAGCTTGGGAGGGTCGTGGGCAGCCCTCCCGAGCTTTGTTTTTGTTGACAGAGGGTTGCAGGAGGCTGTTGCAGCCGAAAATGGAGCTCGGGAGCCCGTTTTCGCTGGCAGAGCACTCAGGCCACCACAGGCACCCCCGACATGAGTGATATAGACCTGGCCATTCCCACCCTGGCCACGCCCACCCCACCCAGCCAAAGTCAAACATAACCCTGATGCGTCCCTCAATGAAATCGAGTTTGATACTCCTGAGGTAGGTGGACAGAGCTGGAGAAGAGCAAGCAAACCTTTTGCTCAAAGCTTGAGGTCATATCCAGTGGTGGGATTCAGCCAGTTCGCACCACTTTGGGAGAACCGGTTGTTAACTTTCTGAGCAGTTTGGTGAACTGGTTGTTGGAAGAAATCATTAGGGCAGAGAACCGGTTGTTAAATTATTTGAATCCCACCACTGATTACAACCATTTGTTTAAAGTTATGATGGCACTGAAAAAAGTGACTAAAGTGGAATAAAAACCTCTCTGCAATAAAGAAATCGCTGCAGAGAACAGAAGATGTTATCTGGTCCCTTCTTTAATAATATGTGCATAGGGTCCTTTTAGTTTGTTTGAACATGGAGAAGCATTTCAAACCGACACATCCCACACTTTTGGTCTTAACTAGTGCAGAGTTTCCATTCCTCGTTCTGCATGACACTTGAAAAGCTCACATACAAATGGTAATGAGCAGCTGAAATACATGAAAGAGGAAGGAACTGAAAATAAAACTGACAGAATCATCATCGCGCCTTTATACAAACTGGTGATACAAACCGTTGGTGCAGTAACACTAGAAATACTATGTACGTAGGGCTGGGAAGGATGCAGCAAAAGAAATCAAATGATAAGAGCAAATAAGCCAACCATTTCAGACAAATGACTGTCCAGTCCCTTTTAAAAAGCCTCTTGTGATGGAGCACCCACAATTTCTGAAAGCAAGCTGTTCCATTGGTTTATTGTTCTCACTGGCAGGAAATTTCTCCTTAGTTCTAGTTTGCTTCTCTCCTTGATTAGTTTCCACCCATTGCTTCTTGTCCTGCCCTCAGGTGCTTTGGAGAATAGCTTGACTCCCTCTTCTTTGTGGCAACCCCTAAGATATCGGAACATGGTTACCATGTCACACCTAGTCCTTCTCACCTACTATATGATCAAAATCCACCTCTTTTTAATGGGTGTGCGCATGGCTGAAACTAATGTCTTGGGCTTTTTGGAGCCCCTCTATAGATGCCTCTAAGTAAGAGAACAACCATATTTAGTACCTGGATAGATGAGAGGTTTGTATGAGAAAGAGAAAAGGTTATGTTGGGATGAGTATCTGAAGTGGGTTTCAGCAGGTTCTGACCAGTTCTGGAGAACTGCTAGTGGAAATTTTGAATAGTTCTGAGAACCGGTAAATACCACCTCTGACTGGCCCCACCCCCATCTATTCTCTGCCTTCTGAGTCCCAGCTGATCGGGAGGAAATGGGGATTTTGCAGTAACTTTCCCCTGGAATGGGGAGGGAATGGATATTTTACAGTATCCTTCCCCTGGAGTGGGTTGGGAATGGATATTTTACAGTATCCTTCCTTTGCCATGCCCACCAAGCCACACCCACAGAACCAGTAGTAAAAAAATTTGAAACCCACCACTGATGAGTATCAGTATATTTTGTAACCTTTACCACCTGCCAGCTCCCCAGAATAAAGAATAGAAATATTTTTAAATAATATCTTTATTTCGCTTAGCTGGGCCTCTTGTTTTGTTTTTGTTTTTTTGTTTTTATTGAATTTGTATACCGCCCTACTCCCGAAGGACTCAGGGCGGTGAACAGCCATAAAAATAAAACATATAAATACAAAATTTAAAATAGAGATAAAACAAATTAAATAAATTTGGCTGAACCATATTTAAAACCCCAATAATTTAAAACCGAATTTAAAATTCCCATTTAAAAACGGAGAAGTTTAAGTCAGGCCGGCTTGCTGGAATAGAAACGTCTTAAGCGTGCGACGGAAGGTGCGCAGATCCGGAATCCTCCGTATCTCGGGGGGGAGCTCGTTCCAGATAGTAGGTGCCCCCACAGAGAAGGCTCTCCCCCTGGGGGCCGCCAGTCGACATTGTTTGGCCGACGGCACCCGGAGGAGCCCCTCTCTATGGGAGCGTACTGGTCGGTGGGAGGCTATTGGTGGTAGCAGGCGGTCCCGTAGATAACCAGGTCCTAGGCCATGGAGCGCTCTAAAGGTGATAACCAAAACCTTGAAGCGCACTCGGAAGACCACCGGGAGCCAGTGCAGCTCGCGCAGGAGGGGCGTTACATGGGAGCGCCACGTCGCTCCCATCACCACCCGCGCGGCCGCACTCTGCGCCAGTTGGAGCCTCCGAGTGCTCCTCAAGGGGAGCCCCATGTAGAGAGCGTTACAATAGTCCAGACGGGAGGTGACGAGGGCATGAGTGACCGTGCGTAACGAGTCCCGATCGTAACCGTATCGATTGTACGGTTAAAAGTTCAGAAATCTATTCGCTTTAATCCTGTTTTCCCAAGCAGACCCATTGTTTCAGTTTCAAATTTGTGATGCTGATGATACCAACAGAAGCCAAAGCTTCATCTCGTGGCTGGCAGTGCTAAAAATACAATCCTCCACGGAACTTACTTATTTCATGCTCTGAAGCGCCAATCATGTTTGTTTGAAGCAGGGAAAACATTATGAAGTTAGCACTTAGTGCTGCTCAGACACACTTTGGAAATAATTTACCACAGGAAAACAAATAATACTCACGAGAAATTGTGGGCTCCTGGCATGAGCACTAATATTTATCAGCTTGCATTCTTTAAATATGCAGGTGTTGCTGACTGCCTTTGGTAATTGCTTCCTCGCCTACATTTTAAAAAAGATTTCAAAAGGAGCTACTTCAGGAAATTGGTGCCCTAGGACATTTTTAGATGGGCTGTAGGAGGTTAGTGGTCTTCCTTTTTAAAAGCAGGATCCTGTAATTTTAAATGTCCCACATTGTTCCCAATGTGATGCAGATCAGGAAGATTATTCAACGTATATCTTCACAAGCAAGTGCACCATGTGCTTGCCCTATAATGCTCCACTTAGATTGTGTTAATGTTGTTCAGAGGGCCACTTCAGCCTTTCTTTGGAGGAAATTTCTCCTTTTTTCTCCTGATATTCATTATTTGATCTGAAGCTCTTATTTACTTGCACTGAGATGCAGAGGTATAGTTATTTCTGTCCAAACAATAAAAGCAGCTCCCTATCATTATGGTGTAAGATCTGCCCCTTCTTCCATGCATGTGATGTCATAGCACACATTAAAAGGTGAGGTGCTTTAATTTGGTGTTGCTTTCCTTATTCCTATCCCCCCTCACCTCGGGTGATGATATAGACCAGTGGTGGCGAACCTTTTATTCACCGAGCGTCGAACAGGTACATGTTAATGTGCAGCTCCTCCCCTGTGCACTGCACGTGCAACCATACCATCTGCGCATGTGCACAGTTTTCCCACGGCTCCCCCTGTGCGCTGCGCATGCAATCACACCATCTGCACATGCACATGGTTTTTGTGCACACAATGCACACACGAGAATGCTGTCTGTGCATGTGCGCGCAAGTACTCTCACGCACATGCGCAAACATGCTGCATGCACAGGAGAGCTCCGAAGACCAGCTGGGTCCCCTGAATTGCATGCATGTGCACCCGAGGCCCAAACACCAGCTGGGCGACAGCTCGTGTGCCCGGAAAGATGGCTCTGCATGCCACCTCGGGCACATGTGCCATAGGTTCGACATCACGGATATAGACCATGGAGTGGGAGCAACTTTCAATCCTCTTATCAGTTTTCCTTTTGAGTTTGTGAGAATCTGTTAGGGAACAGAGATCCTCCCCGAGGCCCCTCACTTGTGGGGTGCCACAGGGGTCGGTTCTCTCCCCCTTTGCTCTTTAACATCTATATGAAGCCGCTGGGTGAGATCATTCGTAGTTTCAGGGTGAGGTATCATCAGAATGCCGATGATACCCAGCTTTACATCTCCACCCCGGACCAACCTAGGGATGCCCTTTCTGTGATGTCTAAGTGCCTGGGGGTGGTGCAGGTCTGGATGGGTAGGAACAGGCTCAGACTCAACCCCTCCAAGACGGAGTGACTGTGGATACCGGCATCTCACGGTCTAGTGCCCCCATCACTGCGGATGGGGGGGGGGAGTTACTCACTCCCTCTGAAAAGGCTCGCAATCTAGGCATCCTCCTGGATTCATGGCTGTCCTTAGTGGACCATCTGACAGCCGTGACAAGGGAGGCTTCTGCACAGGTTTGCCTGGTGCGCCAGTTGCACCCTTTCCTAGACAGGGATGCCCTCCGTACAGTCACCCATGCTCTCGTCATCTCTCATTTGGATTACTGCAATGCCCTCTATATGGGGCTGCCCTTGTGGTGCACCCGGAGGCTCCGACTGGTCCAGAATGCGTCCGTGTGGGTTGTTATGGGGGCTTCCCGTTACTCCTGTGTTACACCTCTCCTGCGCAAGCTGTACTGGTTACCGGTGGTCCTTCGGATTCGTTTCAAGGTGCTGGTACTTACCTATAAAGCCCTTCATGGCATGGGCCCGGGGTACTTGCAGGATCACCTTCTGCCTGCCTCCAACCACCCAGTGTGCTCACATAGGACTGTCCTCCTATGGCCAGACAATGTCGGCTGATGACGCCCAGGATGAGGGCATTCTCTGTGGGTGCACCGACCCTCTGGAATGGTTTACCCACTGGGCTCCGGATGGCCCCCGACCTCCGCTCTTTCCGTGGTGACCTGAAGACATAGCTTTTCCAACAAATTTGCTGATCTGATGGGAGCTTTTAACTTTAATCCTTTGGGGATTTTAATTGAGTATTTTAGTCGTAATTTTACTGTTTTATTGTTTTATCTTTGTGTGCCGCCCCGAGTCCTTCGGGAGAAGGGCGGCATATAGGTATAAATAAACTAAACTAAACTAAACTAAACATTGGAAATCCCTTCCTTCCTTCCTTCCTTCCTTCCTTCCTTCCTTCCTTCCTTCCTTCCTTCCTTCCTTCCTTCCTTCCTTCCTCCCTCCCTCCCTCCCTCCCTCCCTCCCTCCCTCCCTCCCTCCCTCCCCTTCCGAAGTGGCTGCTGCTGGATGTGGGAAGGAGCAAAGGGATATGAGACTGGCTGGGAAACTGTCACAGAATGTTGAAAATGAAGGTCATGTAACTGTAGCAGCATCTCATCAGTGTAGCAGAAGCCAGTAACTCTGAAGCAGCCACAACTTTCCCTTGAGAGTGATTAGTCCTGTATTTTGGACACATTCTGTAAGTTAGCACATCTGCAAAAACTGTTGCCCTATGATGCACCATTTCACCCATTTAAAGGTAATGACAATGAGAGCTTTAGTAGCATATAGATAATATGGATTGGTGTTATTAAAATTCAGTCCTTTTTATATCTTGTCTGTTGTTCACATTTTCCTCTGCTGGCTAAACTGAGTGGCTTAAGTGACCTTGGGATAGAGACTCCAAGTCTGCTCAGTGCAAACTAAACTGAAAGATACCAACAATAGTTCCCCATTGTTTAGGACCCCTTTCTGTATTGAGGAAATTCTGTCACCTTGCAATTGAGGATGAAAATCACACACTGAAAAAAAAATCATACAAAAGTGTATTATACTAAATCAGGTAATCCCCCTTATATAATTCAGTATTTTCAGCTCTGCATTGAAATGCTGCAGTTCTGCATGTCAGGAGATGCTGGAAAATGAACTTGGCTTTTATGCAAGGAGCACAAACCGTACCATCCTTCTGATTCCCTCTCCATGTAAAAGTGAGTAGTGATGAAAATGAATACAAACACAGCATATGTTATTTATTTATTTATTTTATTTATTTTATTAGATTTCTATACCGCCCTTCTCCCGAAGGACTCAGGGCGGTGAACAGCCAAAAGATAAAACACAGAAATACAAAATTTAAAATAGATTAAAACAGATTAAACAATTTGGCTCAATTTTAAAATATCCCATAATTAAACAAATTAAAATTTAGTGTTTAAAATTTAAGTTTAAAAATTTTAAAAAGGAGAAGATTTAGGCCAGCCAGCTTGATGAAATAAAAATGTTTTAAGCGCGCGGCGGAAGGTGCGCAGATCCGGGATCCTCCGTATCTCCGGGGGGAGCTCGTTCCAGATCGTAGGTGCCCCCACAGAGAAGGCTCTCCTCCTAGGGGCCGCCAGTCGACATTGTTTGGCCGACGGCACCCGGAGGAGCCCCTCTCTATGGGAGCGTACTGGCCGGTGGGAGGCTATTGGTGGTAGCAGGTGGTCTCGTAGATAACCAGGTCCTAAGCCATGGAGCGCTTTAAAGGTGGTAACCAGAACCTTGAAGCGCACTTGGAAGACCACCGGGAGCCAGTGCAGCTCGCGCAGGAGAGGTGTTACATGGGAGCTCCACGTTGCTCCCATAACCACCCGCGCGGCCGCACTCTACGCCAGTTGGAGCCTCCGAGTGCACCTCAAGGGGAGCCCCATGTAGAGAGCGTTACAATAGTCCAGACGAGAGGTGATGAGGGCATGAGTGACCGTGTGTAGGGAGTCCCAATCTAGAAAGGGACGCAACTGGCGAATCAGGCGAACCTGATGAAAAATCCTCCCGGTCACGGCCGTCAAGTGCTCTTCTAGAGACAGCCGTGAATCCAGGAGGACGCCCAAGTTGCGAGCCCTTTCCGTGGGGGCCAATGATTCGCCCCCAATAGTCAGCGATGGCGCCAGCTGACTATATTGGGACGTCGGAAACCACAGCCACTCAGTCTTGGATGGGTTGAGCCTGAGCCTGTTCCTCCCCATCCAGATCCGTACGGCCTCCAGGCACCGGGACATCACTTCAAGGGCATCGTTGGGGTGGTCTGGGGTGGAGATGTACAGCTGGGTGTCGTCAGCGTACTGGTGGTACTTCACCCCGAAACCACGGATGATCTCGCCCAGCGGCTTTACATAAATGTTGAACAAAAGGGGCGAGAGGACCGATCCCTGCGGCACCCCACATATGAGGGGCCTCGGGGTCGATCTCTGCCCCCCTGTCAACACAGACTGCGACCGGTCGGAGAGAAAGGAGGAGAACCACCGTAATACGGTGCCTCCCACCCCCAACTCTTCCAACCGGTGCAGCATGATACCATGGTCGATGGTATCAAAAGCCGCTGAGAGATCTAACAGGACCAAGACAGAGGAGCAACCCCTGTCCCGAGCCCTCCAGAGATCATCAACCAACGCGACCAATGCCGTTCCGTGCTGTACCCAGGCCTGAAACTCGACTGGAATGGATCTAGATACGACGTTTCATCCAGGTACTGTCGTGCAACCACACTCTCGACAACCTTCGCAACAAAGCGAAGGTTGGAGACTGGACGATAATTAGCCAATACTGCCGGGTCCAGGGAAGGCTTCTTGAGGAGAGGCCTCACCACCGCCTCCTTCAAGGCGGCGGGGAAGGCACCCTCACCCAATGAAGCATTTATAATCGCCTGGAGCCAGCCTCGCGTCACCTCCCGGGAAGCCAGTACTAACCAGGAGGGACACGGGTCCAACAAACATGTGGTTGCATTCAGTCTACCCAGAATCCTGTCCACGTCATCTGGGGTCACAGGATCAAACTCGTCCCAGATAACCTTCTCAAGACCTGCCCTCGTCACCCTCGCTGGACCTACCCAGTCGGAGTCCAGACCTTCCCGAATCTGAGTGATTTTGTCATACAGATATTGTACAAAGTCCTCGGCTCTTCCCTCCAAGGGGTCCTCTCGCGCTTCCTGGTCCCTAAACAGGGCGGCCGGGTGATTATCTGATGACGCAATAAGAGCAGCACAATGAGTACATTTTGCTGCTTTTATCACCACTAGGTAATTCTTAATATGAGATCTTACCAATGTCCGGTCCGATTCAGAAAGACTAGCCCTCCAACTACTCTCTAGGCGTCTTTTCTGGCGCTTCATCTCCCTCAGCTCCTCAGTAAACCAAGGAGCCAGGTGAGAACGGCGCCGGGTCAGAGGCCGCAAAGGCACGACTCGATCCAGAGCCCCAGCGGCCGCTCTATCCCAAGCGGCCACTAGGTCTCCAGTCGAGGCGTGTGCAAGATCCTCGGGGATTGGCCCAAGTTCCCTTTGGAACCTATCAGGTTCCATCTGGCGCCTGGGGCGGTACCATCTTACCAGTTCCGCCTCCCTGCGGCGGGGTACCGCGGTTCAAAGGTCAAGGCGAAGGAGAGAGTGATCCGACCATGACAAGGGCTCAGTGACTATGTCCCCTATCTCAAGATCACTCAACCACTGTCCAGAGACAAAAACCAGGTCCAGTGTGTTTCCCCCCCTGTGCGTGGGGCCAGAAATTAGCTGGGTCAGGTCCATGGCCGTCATGGAAGCCATGAACTCCCGAGCCACCTCAGATGCCTCACCCGTGGACGGCAGGTTGAAATCCCCCATGACCATAAGTCTGGTGTTACTTTCCTTTCCAGCAGTAGTCAGGGGGGTAAAGAGAGGGTACAGGAAGCACAGCTATATAAGGCACATCTGGTTGCATTCAGCGATGGCTGGGTTCATATAACATGCTAAACCTCATTTGCTTGATTATATGCCATCAAATTGTTGTTGACTCCTAGTGACCACATTTTTTTCCATGATGATCTATCCCTCACCTACTCCTACAACTCTTCCAGTGACGGCCCCATTGTCATTGTCATTGAATGTATCCAACTCTTAGCATCTTCTGTCCATTCTGTGGTTTCCTGACCTGTATAAAAGTTTCTCACGAGGACAATGAGATGTTCTGGGATTCACATTTTTCTGAGTGCTTTCCAAAGCTCAACATGATCAACACAATCAAAGGCTGTTGTATAATCAATGGAGCATATAATGACTTCTTTTTGATATTCTTCTGCTTTCTCAATTATAGAAATAATGTCTTTTGTCCTTTGGCCTTTTCTAAAGACAGAGTGAACATCTGGCATCTCCTTTTTTGGTGTAGGGCTCTAATTTGTGTGGATGATCCCAAGCATTATTTTGCTAGCATGTGGAATTAAGGATATTGTAGAATAGTTTGCACATTCTGTTAACGCTCCTCTTTTGGTAATGGGATGTACGCTGACCTTTTCCAATCTACTGGCCACTGTACCATTCTCCAGATTTGTTAGCAAAGCTCAGTTAGAACCTTGACTGATTTTTTTTCTTTTGTTTGTTTACCATATTTTAGGGGGTATTCCACCAGTTCCCATTGTTTTTCAACTTGGTAATGACCAGAGTTCTGATCTAACTTCATCTTCTAGTACTAGAAGTGTAAGTAGGGAATATCTTCTAAGGTATCTTGGATATTGACATCTCTACCATACAGTATTTCAGTATACTCCTTCCATGTTTGATCTCCTTTGAATTGATCACTATCTGTCCGTTGGAGTCCTTTAGCATACCATGTTTCCCCAAAAATAGGACATGTCCTGAAAATAAGGCCAAGCCTGATTTTTGGGGTGGGCGTAAATATACACCCTTCCCCGAAAATAAGCCAGGGTCTTATTTTTGGGAAAACACAGTAACATATTGGGGTTAGACTGTACTTCCGGGTTCAGACACCTTATTAACCATAATTTTTAGTCCCTCTCTTCATATTGTCTGATGTCTCTATTCAGTGCTTGAAGAACCAAAATACACAACAAAGGAGACAAAGGACCACTTTGTCTTGCCCTGTTCTGGATTTTAGGTGATTTAGTTAGGCCATCATTAACCATAATTCAAGACTTCTGAGATGTATATCTCAACATGATCTAATGGCCTGGTCTCCTTGCAATGGATGGTAGCATCCGATAATCTCATGTTAATCAGGGTGTAATCTGACCATGACAAGGAGGACATCAGAAGTTCTCCCGATTTTGGATCATATAGCCACTGCTCCAACAGAAACACCAGGCCCAGTATATGACCATTGTCCCATGTCATGCTTTGGATGGGGGCCATGAACTCCAGAGCCTCCTCAATCCCCATCCCTAGAGAAGGCAGATTGAAGTCCATAATGAACAGGAACTCACATCTGGTAACCGTTGGATGACTATTGTCACACCTTCACCCTTGCCCCCAAATCTTGACTGATGCAACATTTGAAATCCAGCAGGGCATATTTTTAAAAGGACCACCCTACTACTTCCAGTTCTATCCAGGTCCTGGTGAAATATGCCAGGTAAGCCCTATCATCAAGGATTAAATTGCAGACGAGGGAGGCCTTATTACAGACTGACCTGGCATTTGGAAGCAGTAGCTGAAAGCCAGGGCCTCTGAAGTTGTTCTGAGTGGGTACAGGGGCTGACATCAAGGGGCTTCAGATGTTCCCTAATGTTTTCCTTGAAAATGCTGCGTGTATGTTCAAATTTAGATTTTGGAAACTCAGTGGCTTTCTTCTTTTACTTAGCTTGGAGCATACACATGAGCAGTTTGTGATTTGTTCCACAGTTAGCATCTGTCCGTGTTTTTGATACTATAATTGGGCTTCTCCACCTCCTTTTAGCAATGTTAAACCTTAATCATGATATAATAAAATATTGCTATATTCATATATTCATGTGTCCAAATATCCCAATAAAGAAATCAAATCACAGCTTCATGTGATGTGTGGGTTTACACAACATGCTGAGATATTATAATAAACTGTACCACAAGCTACCTAATCCTATTTTAGCCTAGTATGTGTGCTAATTTCTTCTATGATTCCTTCCTGGATAAGAAGAAACAGAACTAATCACTCTGTTTAATTGCTTTGCTTGCAAAGATGAAACAATCTTTGCTTTTTGTTGTACAAAACTGTCTGGGGATGATAAATACCAGAAGATTAAAAGAATGTTTTCAGTCATATTAGGAAGGAAGCTTGTAAGGCACATCTAAACATTATGAAAGGAAGCAAATCTAACCCATTTGCGTGGAGAAAGAAACTGTTTATTTCCTGCTGCCTTAAACCTTCCTTCCCTTTGTGTCTGATATAATAAATATATAAATCAAGAGAGTTGGAAGACTTTTGAAAGACCTTCCTCATTCATTCTTTCTCTCTTTTTAAAGGTCATTCTCATTCATTATTCATCCTTATTCATTCTTTCTCTAACTTTTTAAAGTTCAGTTTTGTTTTGACAACAAAATTTAGGAAGCCCTTGATGACTCTTATTCAAGTAACCACTGTGGCTGAGTAATAAAAACAGTTATTTTCTTTGATACAAAAATTGCTTCTAATTGTTCAGTTATCACTTTCAGTACAGTAATACTTAGTCATTGGTTGAGTATAAGTAATTATTTCCATAGAACTGTGATCATATAATCATGAGCAAAAAATGCCCAGATAAAACTCATCAGATTGAACAATGATCAACTGAAGCAGAATTTGGAACAATCTGAAACCATTTTACCTTCTAGAACTCTTCTAGTAGGTTTTATGCACCCAAACTACATAATTTATCCTTTGAATATTAATTACTTTATGGCTCCGAGAGCTAGAGTTTCATTCTATAGAACTAACATCTACTATAATCCAACATCTACTTATGACAAGCCTACTAAAGACTCATAAATGTCATGGATTGGGTCCAGAAGGGTTATTTCAGAATAAAATGGCCTTCCATGAGCAGGAGTTTTAAAAATTATTATTCTTATTTCATGAAGAAAATAAAATAAAAAGACACCTCACAATTTGTTGCACTGTTTCAAGAACCCTCACAATACTTTCCTCAGTCATGTTCAGGTTCCGAAAATTGAATTTTTGTTTTGTTTGCATATGATGCATGCTTGCACCTAATCCATGCTGTGTAACATGGTTTAGTAGCCTTTGTGTAAAAGTTGGAAACAGAATGTCATTGCTAGATTTCCTACTTGTGTTTTTCTAGATTAAGCTTCATGATGAGATGATATTCAGAGATATTCTTCTGAATGTAGGGCTTCTGCAATCACAAGAAGATCTGTGTTCGATCTACTAACTACTAAGTTAGTTTCTTCTTGCAGAGCCAGCAAGATGCCTCTAAAGAAGCACACAAATTAAGCAGGAAAACAACAATCTCCCCAATAATTACCCTGTTTCCCCAAAAATAAGACATCCCCTGATAATAAGCCCAATTGGGCTTTTGTGTGCATGAACTAAAATAAGCCTCCCCCTGAAAATAAACCCTCCCCAAAAATAAGCCCTCCCCAAAAATATTTAAATGCAGAGCTGGAAATCAGGTAAGATGGCAAGAGGAGTCCCATCTTGCTCCACGCACCCCAAAATAATAAGACCTCCCCGAAAATAAGGCCAAACACTTATTTCGAGGTTCAAAAAATATAAGACAGGGTCTTATTTTCGGGAAAACACAGTCGTTGTTAGCGATAAACTGCTTCTAAATCTAAATAATCCCAATGATGAGCAGGGAGTGATATACCTCTTCTCCTCCAGTGTGATATAACATCTGCTTTGCAATGCCAAATGTCTCAGCTTCTGTCCAGTGGTGGTATTCAGCCGGTCCTATCCGGTTTGGGCGAACCAGTAGTGGTGGCTGTGGAAGGCTTCGCCTACCCACCCGGACGTCATCAGGTCCCTTTTTTGATGATCTGTGCATGTGCAGAAGGCTCTGCGTGCACACTCACATTTGCGAACCGTTAGCGAAGGTAAGTGAATACCACCCCTGGTTCTGTCCCACAATTCTCTAGGTTTGGCTGGGAAAGAGTTTAGTCTGAAAGCCTGGGCAGCTTCTGCCTTTCAGTATGAACAAAGTTCGCATGGATGGAATAATCCAACTCAGATCAAAAGTAGTTTGAATACATTTGTTGAATACATTTGATTGAGTGGTCTTCATCGCATCTTATTAAGGACGCTTAGAAAGTTATTCTGGTTGATGATGGTGAAGAATCAAGGCCTTAGCTATTCCAATGTGAGATACCACAGGACTCAGTCTTCTTCTCCTCGTTATTCAGTATCTACATGAAAGCACTGGGAATGTCATCCAAAATTAGGTATCATCAATGTGCAGATGATAAGTATATCATCTCTCGCACTCTGTGTGTGTTTGTGTATAGAATATATATATATAAGACCTACATACAGACACCCGCGAAAACCTGAGAAAACAAATATATATATATATGGTGGCTCCCACTGGTGGCTTCTCCTTCTGCCTGCTCCAGGAGCAGCCTCTCTGTAACCCGGTGAGAACGGCCTGCCACCACAGCCTGCCCCCGCCCTCTCTGCCCCAGCAGTTGCTCCTGGTGCTGCCGGAGAAGCAGCAGCACGAGAACTGCTCTTGCTGGGGGCAAGGGGGTGGCGGGAGCATGAGCTGCAGGCTGGGGCTTCCCTCCCTCCCTCCCTCCCTCCGCAGGCCTGGGGCTATGCCAGAAGTCTGCTTGGGCGGGGAGACAGGGAAGACCCGGACCGCCCATCCTTGCCACCACCGCCCCTTCATCCTTGACAGCAGTGGTTCTCGCACAGCCGCTTCCCTGGCAGTGGCAGGAGCAGCTGGCAGGGGAGAGGGGATGGTGGCAGGCTGTGGCAGCAGACAGTTTGAGCCAGCTAAGAGGCAACGTTCCTCCTCCTGACAGCCTTGAGCTCAGCTCCGGGCAGCATCCAGCCAGCCATACCTGGCCTCCCCCTGTGGCAACCCACATGGATCCCAGGCAGCGCAACTTCGGGGCCTTTCCTCATGGTGATGTTGATGAGGCAGGCAGGCAGCCGGGTGCATAAGAGCAACTGGCGGCAGCACTCCTGGCTGGAAAAGGGTGGAATCCCGGAGCTGCATGTGGGCAATGACGGCATGGCCGGTGCGCATGCACACTAAGACGTTAAGGCCAGCTGATCGTCAGACGAGCATGCACACCAGTAACCAGCAGACTAGCTGGCTGGTGCACATGTGTGCCCTGGAAACCCAGAAGAAGAATGAGTGATGCCACGCATGCCGGGCAACATGGCTCTGCGTGCCACTTCCGGCACGCGTGCCATAGGTTCGCCAACACAGCCCTATCAATTGTGGAGCTGACCGGTGACAGGGAGACGCAGCAGAGGGATGAAAGAGCCACATGTGGCTCCAGAGCTGCAGGTTGCTGACCACTGCTGTAGGTGATGACCAGACTGAGCCTGAGGGCTGAGTCAAACACATCAGCAGTCTGGAGCCCCCATGCCCTCGAAAGAGATCTAAGTCTAGTCCTCTTTGAAGTCCGTTGATTTTTATCTGGCACCAATTCGCCTTGATCATTAATAGATCAGATTCTTGTACAGGTAGTCCTCAACTTACAGCCGTTCATTTAGTGTTTGACGTTCAATGGTTTGAAGTTACAACGGCACTGAAAAAAGTGCCTTATGACCATTTTTCACATTTACGACCATTGCAAGCATCCCCACAGTCACATGATCAAAATTCATACGCTTTGGCAACTGACGCATATTTCTGATGGTTGCAGTGCTAGTAGTGGGTTTCAAATCCCGGTGCTACCAGTTTGCTATCGGCAGTGCGCGAGCGTTCTGCGCATGCACAGACCATTTTTGATGACATCTGGGTGGGTGAGCGGAGCCTCCTGTTGCAGTGTCCTGGAGTCATGTGATCCCCTTTTGTGACATTCTGACAAGCAAAGTCAATGGGGAAGCCAGATTCACTTAACAACCGTGTTACTAAATTAACTGCAGTGATTTATTTAACAATTGTGGCAAGAAAAGTCATAAAATGGGGCAAAGTTAATATTTAACAACTGTTTCGCTTAGCAACAGAAATTTTGGGCTCAATTGTGGTCATAAATCGAGGAATATCTGTATATAGGTTGCATAGATTATATTCACAGTGTTTTTGAATTATCTGGTTTCTTGTGCCTGACACCTATTGTTTAATTAATGCATGTCTCCGTTGTGTACATTGCCAAACAGGTATTATAGGTAAGTCAAATTCAACCGATCATCCCTGAAAGCTTTAAAATAACCACTAGAAATTAAGTGACTGAAAGTGTCGATCCCTTTTTAGCCCAAGCTTTCCAGTAAAACAATCTTCCTTGCTATTTTCAAATTTGGGTTATTCCACAGCATCATTTTCTCATGTGATGAGGCATCAAAATGTAACCGCTTATCTATTAATAACCAAATATGCCTGCTCACTTTTAAAGCTGCAAACAAAGATCCCTACAGAATTTCGAATAGATGGATCCTAAAACTTGCAAAAAAATTCAGAAATGTTATATACTTGCTGTTCAAATAGATCCGAAGAGGAGACTAATCATGAAATGTTTGCAGATTGTTTTTTACAAGTATGCCAGAACTACAGTCTACTGATTACCTTCTATATGGGGTAAGAACCTGGGATTCAAACATTACCCAAAAAAAGTCTATGACGCCATCCTTCCTCAGCTTTTCTTCCTTTTTATTATTTTGTCTTATTTTAATGTATCTTTTAAAACAACCAAGAAAAAAGGCAAGAAAGGAGAAACAAAAATAAAAAGAGATGTACAAGCCACGTGAAACCGAGCAAGAATGTTCAGTCACCTTAGATTAATACTATGTAAAACTCATTCATAGCTGTTCCTGGAATCAATCCAGTGACAAATATCAAAAACCAATATGTTAATAATTACAAATCAGAATTGTTAATTAATAAAAATGTCTGTCAAATTTAAGAAGAATTTTCGTTATAACAAAATATGCAAGATACAATGTTTTAAAACCTTTCTTTACAAGTAACTCACTTTTCAGATGTGATGCAAAAATCCATGTGCAGAATTACTATTTACTTATTACCATAGATATTTATCCTGCCTTTATTACTATATAGGCGGCGCACTGGCCCAGTGGTTAAGACGCTGGGCTCGGGTGCTAGAAAGCCAGCAGCCCAGGCTCGAGACCTGAACACCATGTTAACAGGTTGAGCTCCCATCCTCTCCCCAGCTCCTGCCAACCTAAAAGTTCGAAAGCATGTAAATGCAAGTAGATAAATAGGTCCCATTTCGGTGGTAAGGTAACAGCGCTCCATGACTTCATACTGGCCACATGACTGTGAAATGTCTACAGAAAGCACTGGCTCAATTGCCTTGCAATGGAGGTGAGCACCTCCCCCTGTAGTTAGCAGTGACTAGCAGAGTAAAATCCACAGGGACTCCTTTACCTTTTAAAAAAAATTACTTTATAAGCAACTCAAGGTGGCGATAGTTAATACTCCTTTCACTCATAATTTTCCCAACAATAACAATCCTGTGAGGTAACTTGGGCTGAAAGAGAGTGACTGGCCCTAAACCACCCAGCTGGAGATGATAGTTAGATAGGTAGGTAGGTAGGTAAGTAGATAGATAGATAGATGGATGGATGGATGGCTGGATGGCTGGATGGATGGACGGACGGACGGACAGACAGACTGATTCCATAACTGTTTCCAGGTTAAATTAAGTTTGATATCAAACTTTCTAAAAAAATAGTTATTTTTGACATTGATGCATACTCTTCCACCTTAATCTCTCATTCTTCTAAAGAAACAATTATGTGTAATTTCCAGTAAAAATCATATAGTATCCTGGCAGCTGTTATATATAAAGCCATATACCACAAAAGGCTTTTCAATTGCAAAAATTGCTTCCACATTCACACAACACCCTAGACTAGGCTAAAAATATGTTGGGTGGTTTTTAATTTAATGTATTATGGGAAACATAGCCATGTCTTGGCATGTAAAACCGACTATCTCAGTAATTGTTGCAGGACCACCTCCTACTGGCCTCCCTGCGTCCACTGCGCTCACATAGGACTGCCCTCCTTCGGGTGCCATCGGCCAGACAACGTTGGCTGGTGGCGCCCACATGAGGGCATTCTCTGTGGCCGCACCGACCCTCTGGAATGAGCTACCCACTGGACTCCGGATGGCCCCCGACCTCCACTCCTTCCGCAGCGACCTGAAGACATGGCTTTTTCAACAAATCTCCTGATCTGTTGGGAATTCAGTTTTAATTGTTGGGTGTTTAATTGAAATATTTTTCTGTTTCATTTTATTGTTGTTGTTTTATTGTTGTGAGCCGCCCCGAGTTCTTCGGGAGAGGGGCGGCATATAAATGTGAATAAAATAAAATAAATAAATAAAATTTGCAATACATTTTGCTTAATACAGCATAACACAGCAATTACATTTGGTAACTCAGTTTAGGATTTATCCGTTATACAAGCAGCCAGTGTAAAGAAATGTTTTTATAAATCTCATTATACTGTTTTACATTCCTTCTGATCAATCGACTGAAATTTGTAAAAACGCAAGCCTTGTTCCACTGGAACAAGTATTGCTCCCTACTCCCCCTAAAATCTTGTCCATTGCAGTTTAGATTGGAAGCTGGGCATTTTGTTCTCTAATTGGATTTTTAAATAGCTTTGCATGGTACTGGCATCAATTAAGCATTTCTGTCAATAAATGCCTTTCACATTTTAAATTCTGCCCTGAAGTTGCCAGCTTAGTTTTTTCTGCCAGGCTTCTGTATCTTTATCACCTCTGGCTGTAGGAGAAATTCATCTGATGCAGAATGGCCCAGATTAATTTAAAAAGCCTCTATGTATTTTGCCCCCTTTGTTGGCTTTTGTTAGGGATCAAATCATACATCATTTCAAACATTTGATCTCCTAAAGTATCTCATGAGTTACATTAAAATTAAAGAAAATTTTATTCAAAACAATGACCTGTATGCTTGGGAAGCAAAACATAAAAGTTCAACTTTTATCTCTGGAGTCTGAAAATTTGACAGAGAAGGCTCATCAGAAGGAAAGATGAGTATCTGTACTAAGGATCAGATTTAGTATTCTGTATTGAAAATTAAACCTTTCGAAATATGGCTGGGCAGGGATCTATATGAATTTCATCTCAGTGAGCAAAATGTCCCTCTGACAGTCTGCAAAGTTTGAGTGGTTGGGAGCAGTTTCAACTCAAGAGTTTATGGTGACACTGAACCAAATTGACTGATACCAGCCAACTTCCACCAATGTGAAGATTCAGTTTTAGGGTGATTTGGAAGAAGGGGGCAGTGTTGTCAGAAATCTCTCTCAACAGATTCACCATTGCATTCATTTCCTTATGGTGCCCTCTAGTGACTAACCTTCAAAGTCATCTTATCAGTTCAGATATGAACATAGAAAGTTTCCCATGGGAAGGATTCTTGTAATTAATTTTAAAGTCTTGATTCAAGTCCTGAATCTTTAATCCATTTAAAGCTTTCTAAAATCAATACTTTAATCATCCTTTTGTGGTATATTCACAAAATCTTACACTCGTAATCTTCATGGATGGAAGAAAAACGTATCCAGTGCATAAAATAAAACTTGCAGTTCTGAAGGTTCTCAATTTTTAAAAAGCAGTTAAAAAATCCAAAGTAATTAAGAAGTGAAGTTTGAACTTTGAGTCCATGAAGGCTACGTCGATGGCTATAAATTCAGTGGAATCCCATAACTTCTAGTTGTTTGCAAAATTGACAGCAAAAACCTCAACTCCTGCTGTCTACTTCATAAAAAGCATCTGTCCAGAGTGCTGATGGGCAATTTCAAAATTTTCTTCTTTCTCCAGAGAGATTTTAGCGTTCTGGATCCAACATCCAGCTGCTGTTTTCAGCCATAAAGTCTTCCACTCTCCATTTCCTAACCAGAAGCCTCCTAACTTATGATCTCCCTCAGAGCTCTGTCTTGTTTTCTATGCTATGCAATATCAAAACAAAAATACTTGTGGCCTCCAGAGCATTAGAACTGGGTGCCATCACTACATAGATGACACGTAGCTTTACTACTCTGTAGTTTCTAATCCAGGGGAACAATCAGCAACCTTGAACAGTGCTAAACCCAAATAGTGAGCTGAATGAGAGAAGAAGCTGAAATTGAACCCAGACAAGATGGGGTGCTGTTAACAAGAAAAAAGTTGGAGTTGGGATTTAATTGATGCCTGCTCTATCAGGAATGTTATTTCCACAGAAAGATCAGGTTTGCAGTTTTTTTTTCTAGTTTGAACTGGAAGTATTCTTTTTTTTAATAAAAATTTTTTTTATTGAAAATTTATTGAAAATTATTGAAAATTATGCGCACTTCTTGAGGTTTGCAGTTTGGAAGGACTCCTTGATCCCTTACTTTCACTGTGCAAGTAGTCCTTGACTTACAACAGTTCATTTAGTGACCATTCAAAGTTACAACAGCACTGAGAAAAGTGACTTATGACCATTTTTCAGAGTTACAATCTTTGCAGCATCCCCATTATCATGTGATCAAAATTCAAATGCTCAGCAACTGGTTCATATTTGATTATCTTTTGTGATCTTCTGACATGCGAAGTCAAGAGATAATTGACGTAATTTTGTAATGTACAAAATTACAAAAAAGTTTGTATTCTACAAACATGCTCCTTGCAACAGCCAGACATGCAAGTACAGGTAGTCCTCAATTTATGACCACAATTGAGTCCAAAATTTCTGTTGTTAAGTGAGACATTTGTTAAGTGAGTTTTGCCCCATTTTATGACCTTTCTTGCCTCAGTTGTTAAGTGAATCACTGTAGTTGGTAAGTTAGTAACTCAGTTGTTAAGTGGCTTGGGTGGGGGGTTGGACTAGATGACCTACCAGGTCCCTTTCAACTCTGTTAATCTGAATCTTGCTTCCAATTAGTAACCTGCCTATCTATTTAGATCAGCAGAAGAGCATTTGGGAGAAATACTGGTATCTGTTGGCTGGTATGCTGGGAAAGGCCTATTCTTGTGTTCTCTGTAGGGAAATTTATTTGCTGAATAAAGAGACTATATATATATATATATATATATATATATATATATATATATATATATATATAGACAATATGTATATGGATATAATTTCCATAATAAAGAAGTAGCAAACAAACAAACCAAACTCCAGTTAGGATATTAAGCACATTGAACAAACAAAACCAACGGATAGAAATTATTTTATAGGCTCATTACAACTTTCCTCCTTCTGTTCAGGGAATTAATATTTCAAGAAAAATCTGCATTGCTGCTCTTTTGGGTAAATGAACAACTACCATTCTCTCCACACCCTCTCCACCCCCAAAAAACCTTCTTTCTTTGCAGTTTAGATTGGAAGTCTGCCTGTTTGTTCTCTGACTACATTTTTAAAACAGCTTTCAGCAGAACCAGCAACAACTAAGCTCTTCTGTCAATAAATACTTTTCACATTTAAAACTCTGCATGGAGATTGCCAACTTGAATTTTTTTGGCAGGACCTCAGCATCTTCATCAATTCTGACCAGAGGAGAAAGTCGTTTGACCAATAAGGCCCCAGATAAGTTCAAAAACCCTCTAGGTATTTGGCCCCATTTGTTGGCTTTTTGCTACAAGTCAAGTCATACTTTGTTTGAAATGCTTTCATCCCCCACCTCAAACTGATTAGGTCCCTTAAAATATTCGTATCTCAGGTAGAAGAAAACATTATTCAGAAAGATGCCATTTACGTCTGAGAAGAAAAACAGAGAGGTTATGCTTTTGTCCCTGGCACTTTTCTCTAAAGAGTCTGAAAATCTGGCAGAGAGATCTCAGCAGAATTTACTTAGAATTGTTTATTTTACAACAGTACTAAAAATAGAACTTTTCAAAATACTTTTAAAAGAAACAAAGGTAGGCTGCATCTCTGATAGAATAGATTCCAGTTTCTTAAATCCCCAACCAATGCCCTTACAGATGTTGAACTACAGCTAATAGGCCTTTTCTTCACGGCTAGCCAGTTTGTGCCTTCAGATTTGTGGGCAGTCTGCAGGATAGCTTCATTTTTTTCCTTGTCGGACGGTCTGTGTGCCATTAACTATTCCATTACAGATTTAAGGGGTGGTTTAAGGGGTCCTTGGTGCTCTCTAAGCTTGGTTATTTTCTTGTAGATGTTTCATTACCCAAACTAGGTAACATCATCAGTGCTTGTGAATCAGTGCATCACCTTTGTAAATCATGTGCCACCTTTTGTAAAGGTGGTTTACATAAATTAAAATAAGCGCAAGCAAGGCAAACAGATAAAAGCACTGTCGAAAAACTGAGTTTAATTAAGCTTCTCTAACCAGTTTGGTTGCCCCATCCATCACTATCAGATTGTGTTTGCTATTGATTAAGGGTTCCGTTATTCAATAGCCTCTGTCTAAACTACAGTGGAAAAGCATGACTGAAAATATTAAAGACGGTGACTAAATAGTTAAAAAGCCTAAATCAAAAGAACAAATATAATGTAAAGGTAGCCCTCTCAATTCCTGGCAAATAGATGGGTAAGAAATGGAGGTAGTGACAGATTTTATTTTCCTGGGCTCCAAGATCACTGCAGATGGGGACTGCAGCCAAGAAATTAAAAGACGCTTGATCCTGGGGAGGAAAGCTATGGCAAATCTAGACAGCATACTAAAAAGCAGAGACATCACCCTGTCAACAAAAGTGTGTATAGTCAACATCCCAGTTGCAATGTATGGTTGTGAAAGTTGGACCATAAGGAAGGCTGAGTGTCAAAGAATTGAGGCCTTTGAACTATGGTACTGGAGAAGACTCTTGGGAGTCCCTTGGACTGCAAGGCGATCAAACCAGTCAGTCCTAGAGGAAATCAACCCTGACTGCTCCTTGGAAGGCCAGATCCTGAAGATGCTTTGGCCACCTAATGAGAAGGAAGGACTCACTGGAGAAGAGCCTAATGCTGGGAAAGACCGAGGGTAAAAGAAGAACAGGACGACAGAGAATGAGGTGGCTGGATGGAGTCACTGAAGCAGTAGGTGTGAGCTTAAATGGACTCCAGAGGATGGTAGAGGACAGGAAGGCCTGGAGGAACATTGTCCATGGGGTCGCGATGGGTCGGACACAACTTCCCAACTAACAACAACAAAACATGTGTTGAATTAGGTCAGGGGTAGGTTCTACTTACCTTTACTACCAGTTTGCATCGTGCCCGCATGCTTGCGTGCTTTGCATGCTTGTGCAGTCTTCTACACATGTGCAGAAGCTTCTGCGTATGTGCAGATCACCTATGATGACGTCCGGGTCAGTGGGCGGAGCCTCCTGCTGGTTTTACTACCAGTTCTTGTGAACCGGTCCGAATTGGGGGCAGCCCACCACTGAATTAGGTGTAGGGAGACTTTATACGGAAGTGTTCAGGTGTGGTTTCAAAGGGGCCAATAAAGCAGCATTGTATATCATTGCAAATAAGTTCCATCTTTTCTGTACATACATTATGATGCCACATGTGCATCTCCAAATGATGGCGCTTATGCTATGACAGTGTTTTCATCGTTGTGAGAAAAGCTTCAAACTTGTAACTACTTCTAGTCCTATTTTCTGCTACAGAAGCTCCCAGGTGACTCTCACTGAGCCAAATCTATCTTACAAGATTACTTTGAAAGGATAATATTGGAGAAAGAAATATCATTTTCTTGGCAATTATAGACAGAGGGGGTTTTGAAAGATTCATAAACCCTAGGGATTAATATGACCTCTTAAAACTTTTAAAATTCTAAAGTTTTTTTTATCGATAAAAATGTGTTCTGGATATAAGTCATTTCTTTATTTAGTTTACATTTGATTTGAAACTTATTTAATTTTGGAGTTCTTAGTGCTCTCATAATTTGATTGCTTGATTGTAGATCTTTTATTACCTTAAACTAGGTAATATCACCAGTGCGAGTAAGTATGTAGTTTGTTGCCTGTTTATATGCAGTAGACTGCCCTGCCAAGTTTTGGTGGGGATGTGGTTTCTTTCTTGGTGGTACTCTGAATATTTCCTGCCCGATTGTTTATCTCAGTGTTGGCGAACCTTTTCAGCACCGAGTGCTGAAACGGGAGCGTGCATATGAGTGCAGGAAACTGGAAGAGCAGCCACCCGGTGCGCATACGCATGCTGGGAAAATGATCTTCTGGTTTCTGGCACATGCATGTGCACCGGCCACCTGGTCTTCTGGTTTCCGGTGTGCACGCATGCACAAAGACCAATTGGTTGGCACACATGCACACCGGAAACCGGAAGCTCATCTTCCCGGTGCACGCATGTGCACTGGGTGACTACTCTTCCAGTTTCTGGCACTCCCGTGCACGTGAAGACCAGCTGGCCAGCACACCGGAACCCGGAAGAGAAACAAACAATGGCTCATGTGCCCGGAGAGATGACTCTATGTGCCACTTCCGGTACGTGTGACATAAGTTCGCCATCACTGGTTTATCTGGTGCTTATCCCTGAATGTGGGGCTGCGGGGGGAGGGATTTGTTGTAATCTTTTTGTTTCCTTCCTAGGTTTTCAAATTGTCTCTTTTAATTGATATGTAAATGTGGTTTATCTATATGTGTCTGTTGATGGCTGATTTCTCTGAATGCTATTTTCAGGAATTCTCAAGTTGTTTTGGATTTGGCTTAGTCTAAGATGTTAATAATTTCCCAGTTGTTCATCTGTGGTTGAATCTGTCCATGTGTTGTTTTATTTTGCATTTTTGAAGAAATATACCATTCAAAACTGTTATCTTTTAAAAAAGAGCACATCTCCAAATGTTACCAGAAAAACATGCCCCTCCCTTGTATTGGAGAAACCTCTTCCTTCAAGTGCATATAGACATGATAGTATTTAAAAACATATGTATTCCTAGGAATTAAAATACATATTTGCAGAAACTATACATTAGGCAAAATTGCAACAGCAAGGGATATGTTTTTGGAAATGCAAATGGGAGCTTTTCTCTCCCCTCCCCAAAATTCTCCAATTAATGCAGAAACGGGGTGACTCAAACTTAAGGATGGAAAAATAAAAACTGAATTTGACAGATTCACAATGAATGAGAAATTGAAATAGAAATAGACATTTTCCTCCATTTCTAGTTTAGCTTTCATACTTTATGCATGATTCCGTGCAAGTCTGTCAAAAGTACGAGCTGCCAATTTCACTTAAGTATATTCTTAAGTAGGTGATTTTAATATTAGACTTTTAGCGTTTCCCAGCCTTGGCCCCACCGACTCCCATTATTTCAAGCAATTTCAAGGGCAATGACATTTCTGGTTGGAGATGGTGGGATGGTAGTCACAAATGAAGATCATGGTTATTATCTCTGTATTATATATAAGAGAGACGTCGGAACAAAGAGCCTCTGCCTTGGGTTCAGTGACGTCCCAGCTGAGAAACAGTTTGATCCAGAACAGCTTATTCTTTAAATTTATCACACTGGGTCTTGTGCAAACAATTGCTTCCTCCAGCAGAGCTGCTGGTTTACCTTAGACGTCATATTTCAAAAATGTCTTGGCCAGACTCTGCTCAGCTTCCTTCCTTGGTGTGAACTAACTTGACAGCTGGAGAAGGTCATGTTGTGAGAAATGGTCAAAGCTGTTCTGCTTCAGGACCCAAGGCTATCAAGTTGGAATTCTTTTATTGATGTTCTCTCTCTCATTCAGAGTAAAAAAATTATATCTTTACAACTAAAGGGGAAAATATACTGGAAACCGTTGCAATGTCTCAATTTTTTTGCAGTTAGAATCTTCTCTCTTTTAAAAAAAAAAAAAAAAAACCACCCACTGAATATATCAACGATCCATTCTATTAAATTTTATGCATAATAATAAATTGCATCCTGGTCATTGTGAGAAAAAACCTTTCTTCTTTTGCTATTAGATTATGAGAAATAATATTTCTCTTGCTCTGAAAGGTTCATTATTTATTTATTTATCAAATTTATTCACCGCCCATCTTGCGATTCAGGCAACTCTAAGAGAAAGGACAAACAGTGATGTTAATCTGGATTGTAGTCATATTGATTTTTTTTTCCTAGCAGTTTTCCCATAAATGCAGGATTCACTTTTTTTTCCCCCCAGATCAACCAAGTGTTGATCCATTGATTGCAACAGAAATGGATCTACTGGCTCATTGCTCAGATTTGATGTCCTGGGCTGAGAGAGTGACTGGCCCAAAGTCACCTAAACAGCTTTCACGCCGAAGGCAGGACTAGAATTCAGTCTCCTGATTTAAAGCCTACTGCTTTTACCACGAAACCAAATTAGTTCTCATAATTGATTGTAATATATAATTTAGTAAAATATATATTGCAGAATACAGATAGTCCCCACCTTATGACCACAACTGAACCCAAAACTTCTGTTGTTAAGTGAGAGTTGTTAAGTGAATTTTGCCTATTTTTTAAAAATATATTTTTATTGTTTACATATGAATATATTGAATACAGTGTATTTGTCCTGGCATTCCACTTACCATAAAAAAAAGTAAAAAACAGAATACCGGTAATGTATATACTATTTTAAACAGTGCTAGTGTTGTATAATAGTTTCTGACCATCATATTCTAGTATGTCAACTTATCTATCATTCTAATGCTTACATTCCTATATCGATATTAACAATAATTAACAATAGATATTATTGTGAATTTTGCTTATTTTACAATCTTCCTGTTGTGGTTCCGTTGCCTGAGCCTGGGCTATCGACAGATGCAGACTCTGAGAGTGAAGGAAAGGAGTTGGCAAGGCCTCCCTCTCCAGAACCCTCCTCTCTGGCAATGCCTCCGGAGGACACCGAAGGCCAAACGATAGGCTCAGAGCCAAGCACGTCCCCGCAGCCACAGGTGGACAGCGACGACGAAGATAAGTGCTGGCTGGATCCTCGACAGAGGCACAGGGAGAAGCGTACGTAGCAGAGGGGAAGGCGTGCCAGAGATTAGCTGAGTCACTGGACCACACCCCACAGGGTATAAATGTGGGTGTGGTGGCCGGTCCAGTTTGTGACAAGCAAAAACTGGAAATACTCCATTATCTCTGCATTACTGGACTGCCTGCTTTATCGGACTGCATTTGGATTAATCCTTGTATTATTGACACTGCCTGTTTTATCGGAATGCTTGCAGTCTAATCTTTGTTTTGTGTGAGTAAAGTGTGAATTGGCAGCTAGCCACTGGGTTGCTGCCAGCTTTATCTTCAAAGAGTTTTGTTGTGTGGCTTATTAACTCTGGGCCATCTGTGGGGTGTGTGTGTGTGGTACGGGGACAGAACACTTCCTTGCCACACTTGTTAAATGAATGACTGCAGCTGTAAAGGTAGTAACATGCTTGTTAAGTTAATTTGGCTTCTCCATTGACTTTGCTTGTCAGAAGGTCTCGAAAGGTGATCACATGACCCCAGGACATAGCAACCGTCCTAAATATAAACCACTTGCCAAGCATCTGAATTTTCATCATGTGACCATGGGGATGCTGTAATGGTTGTAAGAATGAAAAACAGCCATAAATCACTTTTTCCAGTGCCATTGTAACTATGAATGGTCACTAAATGAACTGTTGTAAATCGAGGACTACCTATACAGACATTTCTCCTTACCCCTACCAATATGAAATGGAAGATTCTGATAAAGACAGCCTTTAAAACAAATACAAGTCAGAGATGGGTTTCAGCAGGTTCTGACCAGTTCTGGAGAACCGGTAGCGGAAATTTTGAGTAGTTCTGAGAACTAGTAGTAAAAATCCTGACTGGCCCCATCTATTCTCTGCCTCCCAAGTCCCAGCTGATCAGGAGGAAATGGGGATTTTGCAGTAACCTTCCCTTGGAGTGGGATGAGAATGGAGATTTTACATTATCCTTCCCCTGCCACGCCCACCAAACCATGCCCACCAAGCCATGCCACACCCATCAAGCCACACCCACAGAACCGGTAGTAAAAATTTTGAAACCCACCACTGATACAAGTGTTGCACTACAGTCTCGATTATCCTTATGTGGAAACTTCCTTTGAAACTTACATCAGGAGTCCTTCGAGTAGCACAACTTCTCACTAAAACACACCTATTGTTGTTTCATGGTTCACTCAACTTATATTTCCAAGTGCTGCATTTTTATCTATTTCTTTGTCGCATGTGAAATTCCAAAAAGGCTCAGCTACCTTTTGTGGCATTCTGTCCCCCCAAATAGTTTCCAAAGTAGTCACATTCTGGGAAGCAGGGCAGTACAAGAATAGTTACCTCATCCTGTTTGGGCAATTTCAAAGGTACACTGCTTCTGACCCTGTAGGCTTCAGTAATCTATTTCAAAGCTATTTAAAATGAACTGGGTGGAGCAGATACACGAAGACTTAGATGGTAGAATCAAGGAAATATGATAGGTGAGAATTAGCAAGTTTTAACTACGGCTATTTATCTCAATTTTAGAAAGCGTTAAGTAGCTTTCATAGTTTGCATTAGAGAAGTTTCAACAATCAGGGACAAAACATTATTTATTTATTTTATTTTGTTTATTTGTCAAGCATAGATAAGATAACAGATAAAAGTATAAACATGATTATGAATACATGAAATGTATACAAATAAAAAGGGACATTAGTGGGGTGGATTCCACTTACCTTTACTACCGGTTTGCAGCGGGATCACGCGCAGATCACCAATGATGACGTTGTGCCGGGTGGGCGGAGCCTCTCACCAGTTTTACTACCGGTTCTATAGAACCGGACCGAACCGGGAGTAACCCACTACTGGACATTAGGACAGGGACGGTAGGCACATTGGTGTGCTTGTGCACGCCCCTTACAGACCTCTTAGGAATGGGGTGAGGTCAACAGTAGACAGTATAACGTTAAAGTTTTGGGGGTTTGGGGAAGAAACCACAGAGTCAGGTAGTAAATATTATTGGAAACTGGCTATTGCAATTACTATTGGGTACATTCCCTCACTCAGCTTTGAGCCATGTCAGGACAAAATTTGCAGACAGGAGTCCCCTAAGGCCAAATTGTTTTCTCTGAAGAATTGGAGTTGTGGTGGTGGTGGGGGCAAATGGGGGAAAAGCAGAGTTTGAGAAGCTGTAATAATAGTTAAGGCAAGTGAACCATGGACCAGATAGCAGTGCAGCCTTTTCTGTTGCTTTTCCTTCTGTACTTTCCAGCTTTTTGTGTGTGAAATGGAGTAGAGCTACAGGCTTTGCAAATGAGCCTATTTTAATCCCAAATGGTTTCATAATTTAGAAATGAAAAAGAGATATTCTCAGAGATGATGGGTGAGTTGCCAACCCTCATTGCCTATTTTAGTGGGAGATATAACTTAATACATTTAATGTAAAATAGATTTTACATAGGTAACAGTACCAATTTTTTTTTTTGCGTGCTGAGGTTAAAAAAGGTTTTATTGTCTTTGTAGCATTGCTGATAAATTGTTTTGCTTAATTGCACTGAAGTTTAGAGCTGTCACTGGAATGGCGATTTCATCCTAAAAATGTCTCTCTTTTTAAATCTTCTCAGAATTTCCTTTGGTCTGATCAGTGAAAAAAATAACATGCGTAAATCTAAAGACAGGCTCATCTAAAACTGCAAACTAGCCCATAATCAGTCTGCTCTTTCTTATAGGATGTCAAACTCAAGGACTGTGGGCTGGATCCGAACTGTGGGGTGCTTAGATCTGGCCCACAGGTCCACCCTGGAAACAGTGAGGGACCGGCCCACGGTGCCTCTGCCAGTGAAAACAGGCTCCTGAGCTCCATTTCCGGCTGCAACGGCCTCCTGCAACCCTCTGCCAGCAAAAACGGAGCTTGGGATGGCCGCACTGGCAGAGGGTTGCAGGAAGCCATCACAGCTGGAAATGGAGCTCGGGAGCCCGTTTTCGCTGGCAGAGGTCTTAGGCCGCCACAGACGCACCCAACATGAGTGACATCGAGTTGGCCAGGCCCATTCTGGCCACACCCACCCTGGTCCCCCGAGGTCAAACACAACCCTGAACGAAATCAAGTTTGACACCCCTGTTATAGGATATTTATAGCACAATTAATCTTTTTTGCTATCAATTTAAGTCGGCATCAAGATGCCTAATGACTCATCAGTGATCTACTTATTCCCAATGTAATATTTAGACCCACCATGATGAATTTATCACAATCTCTTTATCAAGCATCCGTCTTCCTCCCAATCTTAAATTTTTTTAAAAAGATACAGAACCTCCCACCTTGCCTTCCCGTGGAAAACTTGCTGGGGAAAACCCAGTGCTCCAAACTGAACACCCTGAGAATAGAAAGTTGTAATACTAAGCTGATGGAAGCCTTTTCATTTACTATGGCGGTGAAAACAGCAACTTTTATTTGATGTATCTATGCAATGTGCAACCAACATTTTCAGTTAATTGGTGATATAAGGGCAACACTATAACAAGGATTAATTAATTATTTTAATTTTTAATTATTGTTGTGTCTTGTGTTTTTAAATTGGCTGTACACCGCCCTGAGTCCTTCAGGAGAAGGGCGGTATAGAAATAAAATTATTATTATTATTATTGATGGGCAGAAAGCCAAAAATAAAAATAAATCAATAAAAAGTTCAATGACCATTCATTCAGCGACTGTTTGAGCTTATAATAGCATTAACCAAACCACGGTTACAGCAGTGGTAGATTTCAAAATTTTTTACTACTGGTTCTGTGGGTGTGGCTTGGTGGGTGTGACATGGCTTGATGAGCATGGCAGGGGAAGGATACTGCAAAATCCCCATTTCCTCCCGATCAGCTGGGACTCGGGAGGCAGAGAATAGATGGGGGCGGGGCCAGTCAGTATTTTTACTACCGGTTCTCTGAACTACTCAAAATCTCTGCTACCGGTACTCCAGAACTGGTCAAAACCTGCTGAAATTCACCTCTGTGTTACAGTCAATCTTTAGTGCTATGACTGTTTCAGCGCTCCCAGTGTCACATGATCAACATTCAAGCACTTGGCAGCCATCTTGCATTTAAGACTACAATGTGCTTTTCAGCCCCCCCTCCACCTGCCTATTTCCCCCCATCTCTGCTTTTCCTCATCAGCAGCAGGAGGACAGGGAAGGTCAGCTGAGGACAGCAAGGTGTCAAACCTGACTGGACTAGGGACTAGGTGGCTCAGATGCTGAGCTTGTTGATCAAGCTTGTTGTTGGTGGTTCAAATCTCTAGTATAGGTCTCCTGCATGAGCAGGGGGTTGGACTAGATGACCTCTAGTCCAAGGGTGGATGGGCAAATTCCTAAGGAATTCCATCAACATTTCATCAAATCTTCAAAATCCAGATGGCCACGAAACAGTAGTACAGAAATATTTAAAAAATGACTTTTTTTATGCTGTCTATTGGTTGTCTGGGTTTTGGCAGCCCAGATCTGGTGTTTTAGTAAAGGTCAGTATTTTGAATTATTCTCAAAAGTAGATCCGGAAATAGTGAAGGTATCACAGAGGTAGGGCACGCAGGTGCATGAATATAATGTAGAGTAACGTTGCTGTGGAAACATTCAGGGATGTCTTATAAAAGAGTAATTCATAATATAGATTCATTTATCTCAGGTTGTGATAATGGCTAGCAGTTTCAGTAAAGAGGATTGCACATTCATGGACAAGGTATTTTTATGAAAACAGATGGTAGCATGACATGGAGAGTTAAGCCATTATCCATGGAATTTAGCAAACTCTTCTTCCCCACTAGAAATGGCAGAATTACATAATAATTTGGTGCAAAACCAAAAAAGACCCTTGAGATCCTCTTCTCGATTAACAAATTCTATTTTATAACATAAGCTTTATCAAATATGCATCTTAATGGAGAAGTATAACCCCTGGGTGTGGAGAACAGTAAGGAATAAAAGAGAAATGAAATTTGGAGCTGCAGTTAATATTAATTGCCTACTGGGGGTGGCTGCTCACACAACAATTTTAAAGGTTAAAATAGACATTTTTACATAAAGTAATTGTGGCTGAATTGCAGCCAATGATTGTTTTATTAAATGTCACCATCAATTTATAATTATCAATATTCTTATTCTCTTTCTCACAGCCATGTAATTAAATATATTACTCTGTTAGATTAATGTCCTGTTGGAAGAAATGTCCACCTGGGTTCAGTTCCAAGTGGGGAGAAAGACACTGGAAATATGGAGACTGTTTGGAAAGATGGTTTAATGGTGGACAGGATCACATGGTTTCAGGTCCGGGGCAATTGACCACATGGGTGTGAGAGAGAGAGATTTATACCCTCTCTTGGGCTTTGAACTTGCTTCCTGTTCCCGTGAAAGAAGTGTGTTCTGATTGGTTGTCAGACTGCCATGAGGTCATGCAGGGGTAACATTGTAGGTTGTCTTGAGTCCCAGGCTTGGTTGAATCTTGCTGGGTGATGTAATGAAGGGGCTTTGAGCAATTCCTATTATAGCTTAATGGTTTTGTCCTGGTTTGGATCTTGAGTGAGGGCTAATCCTATCACCCTGGAGCTGAAGGTCTTTTGTCTTGTAGTTAAGATGACCAGTCTTTTGTCTTGTAGATAAACTGGCACCAAAATATCTGCTGGGGCTGAGTTTTTGTGTCCCTTGAGATTTCTATTTCTCTTTTAGGGGAAATATTCTACCTTTTTAATATTTCCTAGAATATTTCATTTTTCTAGGATAAGGGTGGGTGCTAACTTTCTACAGTCCCATGCATCTGGTAAAATGGACAATAATCATGAAAACACATGCTTTGTAAATACATTTGTTTGATTTTAAAGGATCATCAGATTATTAAACTGCTTTTGCTGCAAGTTTCCTTTGGAATCCTGTACAGGTTTACACTGAATTAAGATTTATAATATTCAGCAGGATTTATTCTTTGGTAAATCTGCTATATTTATTTCTAAAGTAACAGAATATTGGCTTACAAAGTGATCTCTAGATTTAGAAATCCTAGTTTGCACAGAATAGCTGTAGGAGAGGTGGGGGCAGAGTTAAATGCATCATCAGCTAAGAGTCATTGCATTCTTACCAGCGCTCCAAGTCCAACTCCTCCTAAATTCTGTTGACCCTTATCTGGAGCCAATATAGTATTGAACTTTAGTTGACTAGATTCTTGTGTATAGGCTTGACTAAATCTTCTATGCTGCAATCTAACTGGTGCTCTTTATTTTTCATACCTGACAATAGCACGAGCATGCCTGATAATGGCACTGGCTAAGGTTTAGCCTGTCTGGCATGTGTTAAGATTGTGATTTGCAGTGTATTGACAGCAGGAACATAATTAGGAACACTTGCAAAACACTTTCAGCCAATACTGAGATACTCAAGAATGGAATTTAAACCTATGCTATAAAGTTAGATTCCAAGAGGAAAAACAGGGGTAGAAAGGGAAAAAAAATGCTGTGAAAAATGTTTGAAAAATGGCAAGGCTGCAAACAGAGATGGTGAAATTGGAAGCATTTGAAAATAAGTATGTGGTTTGCTTATAAGTTGCTGTGTGGCTTGTTTAATGCGTGTGAAGATGTCCTCTGACCCTCATGAAGTGTTTCCTTGTGCAAAGGGAAAAGTAATAAGTGTGAACACAAAATCTACAGGGGTGATTCGTTTATAAAAGATGCTTGGGAGGGTGTTGGCACAATTGAAAAGGAAGAAGGGGTGATTAAATATAGGAGTCTCAATTTGGGTTTGAAGGAACATTTTTACTTGAACGAAAGAGAAATGCAGTGACAACAACTAGGATTTAAATTTAGGTGGTAAATTAGTTTCTTCTAACTGATGTGCTCCAGAATTATTGGATTTTAAATTCCATTCCTCCCAGCCTGCCCAACATATCTGAAGAATACCAGACCTAGGTGTGTCTGTTTTATATCCATGCAAGCTTCTTTGAGGCATGACTTGAGTGTTATGGAAAAATAATCAAGTAATTTATTATTGTCTGACAAGATATAGTTTTTATTAAACAGTCTTCAGTTATTCTGGTATTGGAAATTCCAAACAATGGTGTAAGCAAGATTTATGTGCTTGTGCTATGAAATGGAATGAATCCAGTCCAATGAAGTATTTATACTGACTTCTCTAACTGTGGCCATCTAGACATATGAATACAGCCATGCTAGCTGGAGAAATCTAGCCAGAGATTGCTAGGTGCGAAAATATGATATTAAATGGTATCATTTACCACTTAAAATATTTATGTATTTCTTCTCCATCCTTTATTAACCATGCTTTTCTCTTCAGAGGCACAACTCATGGCAATTAAAGTTGTGCAAAGCATTTCAAAGGTGCTCTAAATAGAGCTTTTTGAGGCAAGCAAAGTACTCCTTGATTCATTAAGACTGCTGTGTCTTTTGGAATGCTTGGCATGGATACGTTGAATATTAGGATTAGGATACTAGGATTCTAAGCAGAAGATATCTGTTTCCCATTAAGGCCAGACCCTATCTTCTCGGATAAGAAGCGAAATGTCTTTAAGGATACGGTATACAAATTGAAACAAATAAATAAATAAATAAATAAGGAAAAACAAAGTCCCCCTGCATTTTGAAAAAGCACCTTTTGGTTAACCATGACCTGGATGTTGATATATAGATATATAGAAATAGAATAACAGAGTTGGAAGGGTTATCCAACATCTTCTTAAAATTTTCCAGTGTTGGGGCATTCACAATTTCTGGAGGCAAGTTGTTCCACTGATTAATTGTTCTAACTGTCAGGAAATTTCTCCTTAGTTCTAAGTTGCTTCTCTCCTTGATTAGTTTCCACCCATTGCTTCTTGTCCTACCCTCAGGTGCTTTGAAGAATAGCTTAACTCCTTCTTCTTTGTGGCAACTGCTGAGATATTGGAACACTACTATCATGTCTCACCTAGTCCCCAGACAGAGGCTGGGTTGCATTACCCAGCTACTCAAAAGTTGTCAGGTGCGAAAGATTAGGTCCACATGTGAAGGTCCAATTAAACTGACTTATTGCTAATAATTTAATTGATTTAATTTATTTTATTAATAATCTAACGTATTGCCACCTAGAGTAGCCCCACAGTGAGATAGGTGGCAAATAAATTTAACAAACAAACAAATAATAGCAATAGCACTTCAACTTATATACCATTTCACAGTGCTTTACAGCTCTCTCTAAGCAGTTTACAGAGTCAGCATTTTGCCCCTTACTTGGCACCTGCTTGGTGCTAAATAAGGGTCAACATAATTCGGGGGGGGGTTGCACTTAGTTCTCTTGTGACTATGTAGAGCAGAGGTGTCAAACTGGATTTCTTTGAGGGCCGGATGAGCATTGTAGTTCTCCTTCGTGGGCCGGCAGAGGACGGAGCGGGGATGGGGGGGAGACGGGATGGACGCCTCCTGCTGCACCCTGCTGGCCAAAACGGGGCATGGGGGGCCTGCATGCAGCCCCCTCTGCCCCATTTTCAGCCTAAATAGCTTCCTGCAGCACTTTACTGGTCAAAATGGGGCACAGGGGCCGCGTACGGCGCCCCCCATGCCTCGTTTTCACCCTCCATGGCTTCCTGCAGCACTCTGCCAGCCAAAAGCAGGCCAAAAATGGGCTGAAAAGGTTTTTGGCTGGCAGAGTCCTGCTGGAGGCCATGTAGGTCAAAAATGGGCCGCGGGGGGGGGCTGTATGTGGCCCATTTTAGCTAGCAGAGGCACTGCGGGCCAGTCTTTTGATATTTCCAGGCCAGCCCTGCAGACCTTGAATTTGACACTTCTGTTGTAGGGATTCTAGGCTGTTCCCTCTTTTAACTTCACCCCCAGGTTCTGCCACCTGCTACACAAGGTGACCACTCCCAGTGTAAATGCAGTTTTCTCCCCTTATTCCTGTGAAACCCGAATTGGCTTCTGTCTTGCATGCCAGCTGGGGAGCTTTCCAACATCAGTAGCTCCTTGACGAGAAGAAAGAGAGCTGCTCAAACAAGGATGTAAGCTTTAGGAACTGCCATGCCAGCAATCTGATCATGTATGAACAACTTATAATTGACTTGCTGTTCCTTTTGTTCCTGCAGCTCTATTAGGTTTCTTATCCAGAACAGACATTCATTCTTATCTTCTCCATTTGAGTAGGGGTAAAGGATGAGAAGTTTTAGCATTGTAGATGAGTCTAGCATCTGCAGGTACAAATGTGCCAAAGTCTATTCTTCTTTGCTCTATAAAAATACTGGTGGAAGAAATTTAGAAGTAAATGAGTATGTGCCCCACCATGAATATGAAATCCTCCTGTTTTTGCAGTCTCCAGAACCTTTTAAAATAGCATACTTGAGCTGTCCATCAAGGTATCAATGGTCTTGACTAAGCTAGGAGTCTGGGGGAGGAGGAGGAGGAGGAGGAGGAGGAGGAGGAGGCAGCAGCTAAAATCTGACTCCACATTCTTAGAGGGGGTATGGTCCAAAAGAGTGTTGATGGACAGCATGTAACACTTGGTTACACATTTTGCATTCCTGTCCTACAATGGTGAATCTTAAAGTCTATCTGATAGACATTAATTACTTCTTAGTTTTCTTTTCCTTTTTTTTGTAGTTTCAGATGAAAATCTTACAATAATTTGTAGACATGCAAATTTTCCATGACATTTTAATTCAGTTTACAATCCATTAAAAAAGAAGCATGGCAAGCTCATTAGCAAGAACACAGGACATATGTTTTCAAAACTCAGACATATGGCAGGTTTCATAAAGGAAGAGCTGTTCCCCTTTGCCTATCTGAAGACAAATGTTTTTCTCCTTAAATAGTCATTTAAGGTCATTGAGACTATTTATCTGACCAATTCATGGTAAAATAAATTCATGCTGTGATTTTTTTTGGGGGGGGGATTTTACAACTTTTTGCTGTGGTTGTTAAGCGAATTGTTGGAAGCCAGCTGGGATGGTCGCAGATGGTGATCAAATGACTATGAGATGCTGTGACTGTCATAAACATGCAATGGTTGCCAAGTGCCCGAATCATGACCATGGGGACACTAATGACCATTTAGTGCAAAGATCAGTCATAGATATCCAGTGTCATCATGATTTCAAACAATTGCTAAATGAATGATCATAAGTAAAGAACTACTTGTGCTGTGTGATTTAGATCAGGGGTCTCCAACTTTGGCACCTTTAAGGCTGATGGACTTCAATTCTGGGAATTCTGGGAGTCGAAGTCCGCCAGGCTTAAAGTAGCCAAGGTTGGAGACCACTGATTTAGACTCTCAGTTTGTGGGAGTTGAGGATGTTGTGCAGAAACTTAGGGTGAGAGTAGAGTGACTTGTGGTCCAAGATATCGAACAGCATGAAATGGAGAAGGGTAGAAATACACAGATACAAATCATCAAATGCAACAACTGAATTCACACATTACCTAAGCTTAATGAGATTTGCTTCATTTTGGCCCAGTTTATGGAAAGAATGGATCAATTATGGCTTATGAGACATGGTTTATAGATATAGTTTACAATTTAGCATGTTAAACAAACACAGGCAATTGTGCTTTTTGGTAAATCCTGGTTAAATCAGCTGAGCACATCATATGACGCAAGTCAGTTCAAATGTATCTATTTATCTGATTTATACACTGCCTTACTATATATATCAAGACATGTAACAAAATCAAATCAGGTCAGAATATACCAAAAGGAGTGGAATGGAATAGAATAGGTAAGGTAAAGGTAAAGGTTCCCCTTACACATATGTGCTAGTCATTCCCGATTCTAGGGGACAGTGCTCATCTCTGTTTCAAAGCCGAAGAGCCAGCACTGTCTGAAGACATCTCCATGGTCATGTGGCCAGCATGACTAAATGCCAAAGGCTCATGGAACAATGTTACTTTCCCACCAAATGTGGTCCCTATTTTTCTATTTGCATTTTTTACATGCTTTCGAACTGCTAGGTTGGCAGAAGCTGGGACAAGTAACGGGAGCTCACCGCGTTATGCGGCACTAGGGATTTGAACCACTGAATTGCCAACCTTTTGTTCGACAAGCTCAGTGTCTTAGCAACTGAGCCACCGCATCCCTTTTAGAATAGGTAAACAGATTCTCAATTCAATTGTTTAAAAACCAGCTTTTTTTAAGACGGTGGAAAGCAACTGTGGACCTCTCTACGAAGAGCATTACAGAGTGTTGGCATCTCAGAACCTCCTCAGGCCTTTCTTACCCTCATTAGCAAAAAGAACAGAATCACCTTGAATGGAGTGCATGGAAGAGCACACTTAGGAGACCATGATCCATAAAGTAATGAAAGATATCTTGCTGATGTTCTCATGCCAAAATCTGTTCAACTGTTTTAAAAACTACTGTTCCTCCTTAAGATGAGAATTCTTTAAACTGAACGTAGCTTGTCATTGCCTTGCAGATGTTTTTAGACTTCCTAGTCAAGTCTACAGCTGTGGTAGCCCCCTGGAGTCTTTCACCCAAGTATTAACAGAGCCTAATATTTCTTAGCTTCCTAAATCAGCCAGGTGCTGCCATCTGCTGATACCTCTTTGTCCTTTTCCTTCTCAAGTGGAAATCAAAAAGATCACAAAGGCAGGTGTGACACTGCAGTGTGTGTGGCTAGTAGTAAGTCATCTTAGTCCAAAAGGATTTTGATATTAAAAGATTTTTACCTTTACTTTAGGCCTGTGTCTAAGAGTTTGTTCTTTATGATTGGTTAAAAAAACAGACATTTGAAATAGGAATAAATGGACAATTCTTTCACAAAAAGGTAAAAATCAGATCATCTATTACAGCATTCCTTGTTGCGATCTGTGTTTTTTAATTTGTTCATAAATGGCAAAGGATTTGTGGTGAACAGTGAGGTAAGCACATTTGCTAGTTACACCAAATTATTTAAAACCACAACAAGGAACCTAGGAATGATTTCTTCAAAATGTGTGAGTAGGAAAATGTATTTCAACATTAAAACATTAGGTGCCATGAATCAGGTTGGACTCCTATGGCTGCATGGTCAAATGCTGGTCATTTTGATTTATCTGCAGTAGTAATAACTTGCAAGTCTCTTTCAAAGACATTCCAGTTATCTGTTCACTTCAGTCACCGATTTTACCCATTGTCTTCCCCTTGCATTTGTCTCAATATTGTCCAATACTATCACTTTAAAAAAAAAAACCAAAAAACCATTTGTATTACACAACAGAAGTATGTGTGTTTCTGCTTGCTGATCATCGCCTCAAGGAAGCATTCATTCCTTACTTCTGTCTTCTTTTATTTTTCTGTGTTCAGCTTCTACAATTTTATAAAAGTGCTGGGAAAACCATATTTTAATTTTTCTGATCTTTTTTGTCACTCAGATGTCCCTAGCTTCATGACCTCCTCTAAATTCCTGACAGCCTTCTTCTTTTGAGTTAATATTTAGTTCTCCTGCACATTATCTGTTTTTGTTGATTCTTGAGCCCAAGAAAAGAAAGCTATCAATCTCTTCTATTAGGTCGATAAAGTCTTGATAATATATAATATAAGTTAGTCAACAGGAATGCTGATTTACTACCAGCTTATCAAGTACTTAGGTTGCTGAGGACTTGGCAACATAAGGAAACAACAGCTAATGACTTAATAGCTTGTCATCAATACACCAATCAACAACTAAAAAGCCACATACAACAAGCACCATATAAACACCACACACAGAATAGCCCAAAGCACACACTCTGCTACAGATAAGTTCCCTGAGGATGGGCTCCAGCAAGAGTCCGAAAGCTCAGAAGACTAAACCTCTGGTTCCGGTGATCAACCCAGCTTGGATCCTATACAGTAAGTGTTTAACCCTAAACTGGATTCTTTATTTTCCATTTTTATCTCCTTAACGAATTCAGCTAAAAACATACACAGTGGTATCATCTGCATATCTCATGCTTCAATTTTTAATTTGGAATCTGGTTGTAAATAATAATAATAATAATAATAATAATAATAATAATAATAATAATAATAATAATAATAATAATAATAATAATAATAATAATAATAATAATTTTATTTCTATACCGCCCTTCTCCCGAAGGACTCAGGGCGGTGTACAGCCTATTAAAAACACAAAAATATACAGACATCAATTAAAAAATAATTTAAATTATTAAATAATTTCGGCTCAAATTAAAACCCAAAAATTTAAAACACCCAATTTAAAATCATTTACATTGATAGCCCGGCCTGGTGGAACAGCAGGGTCTTGAGGGCACAGCGAAATACACGGAGGTCGGAGATCTTGTGCAATTCTGGGGGCAGTTCATTCCACAGGGCAGGAGCTCCCACAGAGAAGGCCCTCCCCCTGGGTGTCGCCAGCCTACATACCTTGGCCGATGGTACCCTGAGGAGCCCCTCTCTGTGGGAGCGGACTGGCCGGTGGGAGGCTACTGGTGGCAGAAGTCAGTCTCGAAGGTATCCGGGTCCTAAGCCATGGAGCGCTTTAAAGGTGATGACCAACACCTTGAATCGCACCATTCATGCATTCCATTCCTGTCATTCTTACTAGCCCTATACATTTTAATAGAAGCAATAGTAAAGCAGTGCATAGGGTGGGCAAAAATGGAGATGATTGAAACCAGAGTCGTGGTGGTGCAATGGTTAGAATGCAGTACTGCAGGTTACTTCTGCTGACTGCTGGTTGCAGTTTGGCAGTTTGATTCTCACCGGCTCAAGGTTGACTTAGCCTTCCATCCTTCCAAGATTGGTAAAATGAGGACCCAGATTGTTGGGGGCAATATGCTGACTCTGTAAACCATTTAGAGAGGGTTGTGAAGTGGTATATAAGTCCAATGGTTCAAATTTGTTTGTTTCTCTATTTGTTTGTTTGTTTGATTGATAACCTTGCATTTCTTCCAGCAGGTCAAAGAGATGTACCTAGCTGTCTTCCCTCCAGTTTTCTCTTTACAATAATAGTCCTATGGGGTATGTTGGGCTCAGAGGGGGAATGATTGGTTCAAAGACTTCTGAATCATTTCCAAGATGGAGGAAAACCTTGGCTCTCCCAGGTCTTTGTCCAACTTTTAGTCACCACATCTCACAGGCACCAATCATTTTCTCTATCAAGCCTCTTCTGTTTTTTCAAACTAACTTATTAATTTATTTTGTTTATTTTTCAGGATCGGAAAGACAAATATTTTAGAAATCTAAAGGGACACCTAGACTTGTGTTTTAATTTTCTGTAATGGCAGCAATTAAATGGCTTTAGCTGAGCTCTCTAGATGAGGTCTACATTTTCTTCAGCAAATACTCCTGCAATTATATTATAGTGTGATATTATATTATTCCAAAAAGAAGGGAAACATGGTTGGTGTTAAGCAAAGCTTCAAAAAGGCAAGGTGATGCGTGTGAGAGAGGCTTTCACGCTACTCTGCCACCAATAGTGTGCCTCTAAAATTACCTCTTCCCTCAAATTGTCATTCCTTCTCTTTCTGCCTACCTTTGTTAATGCCTTTAAACACCCTTTAGCCTAAAATTTAAAACTGTGAACCTGTAGCGCTACTCTTTTCCTTCTCAACCATTCATATATTGGAAACTCACTTATTGGAGGTCATGTGTTGTGGCTTTCTGGGACATCTGCGATGGGGGATGGAGTGTTTTTGTTAAGATGTTGCCTATAATCCCATCATCAAAGCCCCACCTCCTTTTACAGCATCATAAGAGACATAAAAAAACCCAGCAAAGTTTTAATTGCCTAACTGTGGCCAACATCTTGACTGATTCTGCTATCAGGTTTTTCTAACTTGCAATCAGAAACTGGTTGATTACACTACTACCTATGGTGAACTATGATTTTCAAGGGTTAGGAAAGGCATCTTCTCAATCAGTGCAGCAAAAAATTCCACCCTCCACCCCTTCGCACCCTCCAGTGCCCCAGCATCATGTTTAAGGACTAGTTACTTCTGATCACCAGAGGAAGCACAGAACTACAGTTACTGGGTTAACTAATGTGTCATGCTTGTTTTAATTTGAGTTTTGTATGAAACTACCATTGTGTTTTTAACAATGATTTAAGGCACAGTGCAAGATGCAAACCCATCTACTGGGTATTTGATAATTGGTAACCAGGAAGGCATTAAGGAAAGTAACTAAGGGACATGGTGGCTCAGTGGCTAAGACACTGAGCTTGTTGATCGAAAGGTCGGCAGTTCAGTGGCTTGAATCCCTAGTGCCACGTAACAGGGTGAGCTCCCATTACTTGTCCCAGCTTCTGCCAACCTAGCAGTTTGAAAGCATGTAAAAAATGCAAGTAGGGACCACCTTTGGTGGGAAGGTAACAGCATTCTGTGCGCCTTTGCTGTTTAGTCATGCTGGCCACATGACCATGGAGACATCTTCGGACAGCGCTGGCTCTTCAGCTTTGAAATACTAGCACATATGTGAGAGGAGAATCTTTACCTTTACCTTTAATCAGGAAGGCAAGACATTCAAGAGATAGGGTAAATTCACTTGAAGGCTTCCTTGAAACTGTGAGTGTGACTTTATTTATATTTTATCATGCCTTCAAGGTGGTGAACATACCTAATACTCCTTCCTCTTCCTATTTTCACCACAACAACCCTTTGAGATAATTTGGGCTGAGAGAGAGTGACTGGCCCCAAATCACCCAGCTTTCATGACTACAGGGGGATTAGGACTCACGAACTCCTGTTTTCTAGCCTGGTATTTTAACCCTAGATCAAACTGGCTAAATTAAGCCATTCATTCATTCATTCATTCATTCATTCATTCATTCATTCATTATTCATTCATTCATTCATTTTTTCTCTTTCTGGCATTTTCCTTCCACTTCATCTGAAAATACTTAATGTGTATGTTCCTTGAGCAATAACTGAATATCAGTTCCCTATGCACATATCATGGTTGTTGTAATTCCAAACTTAGAAACATTCTGTTACCTTTTTAAAAAAATACCAACCTCATATATAATGCCTGTAGCAATTTCAGTTGACTAACTGGTGCTGGGTTTGAAATCTTCCATTTGCTCTGTTTGAAAAGCCTTAAAAAAAATTAAAGTCTTAATATGTGGTCACAGCCTTTGGTGGTATACTTGTTTTCCATTGTGAAGTGTTGTCCAAAGGGGATGGTCATTAACTAAAGTGTAGTTCCATAATCAGGTCCCAGTTTCACTAAAATGCATTCACTTTTGCATGTTAAAGAACTCTATTACTCAAGTAAGTTAAATGGATGGGTTAAATGTTCTTAAGTGCTTGCAGCAAAGAGGTGAGCATGGCAGATCATTTTCCTGGATTGAAATATATTTCTAAAGGCAGCAGTGAATTATTTTCAGGGGGAAAAATGTAAATATCTGGAAAAGCTGAATAGTTACCGGCAATACCAGCACTATCAATTGCTTTGTATCCTGTCATTAATCTTTTAAAATGGATTTCTTTGGCCAGCTATCTTGTGCACATTTACAATAAGCTTCATTAAGGGTTACTGTAATCCACATGGGGACTTAATTAGGAGTAGAAGAGCATAGGATTGCATTATTATTAATTTAAACTGCCATTTGTTTATTGTTTACCATGCAAAAGAGCTCAAAGAGAGGTGTGTACACTCACTCATACACACACACACATAAAACATACACCCGTAAGCAATAAAGGATTAAAAATCTTGTGGTGCAGTATTCATCCTTACATTATATAGAGGAAGGAGATAGCTGACTATTGCATTGCTGGACTTTTGATGTTTTTTCAATATGGGATTGCTCGCCTGTAGTTTTTTTAGAAATATTTGGTCAATAGTGGAGCAGCAGGTGAGTGACTGGACAATAACCGCAGTTAGACAGAGAAGCTGCTCAGTCAGGCTTTAAGGATTCAGGACACAGCCCAGTGGAGATTGTTACTTTTATATTGCTAGCCTCCTGGAATAGCATCCCCCCCCCTCGAAGATCCACGCTTCTCCCATCCTGTTCAGGAAATGTTCTCCCAGACCTTGGAGGAGGGTAACTGTTGAGCCTGTAAGATATTTTGTAATGCATGGATTTTCTTCTGGAGTTTTATAACCTGCACTTTTCATTGCTTGTTGCTTTTAAAAAGTAAGGTGTAGAGAGTCATTTGGGGTTGGGTGGCCTCTAAGTCACATTAATAAAATGAATAAATGTAATGTAAGACGTTCCACATTTTGAAAATGGGTAAATTTAAAGTTTTGTGTACGTTCCAGGACACACTCATAAAATACTGTAGGTATTTTGTATCTGTATACTGTAGGGAAAGTGTGCTATTCATAAAATAGCTTCCACGGTAGGCATGGCCAATCAACAAACATCCATTTGCCAGACACATGGTTCTGACAAATGAAGGCAAATACGCGTGTCCCAAGATAATGTCGCAGGATCCAATCTGGATCGATCATCGGGACCAGAAGTTTATAGTCTTCTGAGGTTTTGGACTTGTACTGGAGTCCATCCTCAAGAACCTCTTTTCTCAAGAGAATGTGCAAGAGAGAAATTCCCTGGATCCAGCATGAGTCCGAAAGTTTTGAAGACTAAATCTGTTCTGACCCAGTTCTCCAAACACGACAAACCCTCTGAAGTTAACTCAAAGATTCCTTTAATTAGGAGTGCTGGCAGCCCCAGCAAAAAGTTTCTCTCTCACCACAGGCTAACAAGTCCGTCCATCTGGAAGATGAATTGTTCTCTGCCACATCTATTCATCTCTGCCCTCTGCCTTTTATCCCCAGAGCTAGGGTGGGGCTTTGCTCTTCCATCCCAAAGATTGACACACAGATTTCCACTGCTCTCCTCTCCTCTGCCTTCTGCACATCAGGCACTGGGCTCAGCTGTTCATCCTCTTCCTCATCAGCCACTTCCAGACCTGGGGGCTGTTGACTCTCCATCTGAGGGCTGACGGACAGCTCCGCCTCTGTCTCTCTCTCTGACAGCTCCATTCCCTCTTCCTCCTCAGAGCTCTCAGGTTGCCGTGATGCTGACCCTGACTCCCACGCCTCCTCCTTCTCCTCCTCTGATTCAGCTGCTGGAGGGGCTGGTGCCTGACAGGCCACAACAAAATCTTTGGTTCTGGTGACCAACTTATATTGGATCCTGCAGCATAGCTCTGAGGTTGGTCCCCATCACTCTTGTTTTGCTCTGCGTTGTTTTGCATTGCTTTTCTGGGTGGAGGGACCAGAGATCTTCTGAGAAGTAAGAATGACCCTGCAGGCTGCTGTTCTGCTTTGCAACCTTTTGGCTTTCCTTTTAATTATAACATCTATAATTAAAACCATCCTGAATAAGTCATGAAGTCAGGCATGCAGGGAGCCTACTAATGCCGAACCTTACATGTTGGAGATCATAGATAAAATGTGTTGGGAAGCAGGCAAAAAATATCTCAGCATCTCAGATCTCAGTTGCTGCTGCAAAGTTATCAAGCACCAGCTGATCTCTGTGAAGCAGAATGAAGATCACTTCAGAATTTGCTCTAGCCAGGTGGTCTGTGCTCAATCTTTCCCCTCTCCCCCTCCCAGGAGGACATAGACAAGGCCCAACTGCACAAGACTAGAGAGAATAAGATTCCACCACCTCTTCCGAAGGAGGCTGGTTTTATTTTCTTGTTGACTTTGATATGGTGACTACTTTTTTTTTTTTAGTGTTAACCTGCTAAATTGTCAAAAATAATGTCTTAATGTTGAAGTCATATCCTTCTGGTCAAAAAGCAGAATGCAGTTCTGAGGATATCTAGCGAATGTAAATCTAATAGAATGTTGTAAATCTCACCAGCAACATTGTGCCGCAAGATTTGCCTATGTAAATCTTGGGTCTGAAGGCAGTTTTTACTCTCTGTCTTTGGTCCCTTCTACATTGCCAGCAATTTCACTCCCTAGATTTTCAGAAATAGCTTTAAATGAGCATGATAATCCTCCATGTTGCCAACTGCAGAAAGCTGCTCCCAAGGTATGTAGATTGTCAAATAGAATAGAATAGAATAGAATTCTTTATTGGCCAAGTGTGATTGGACACACAAGGAATTTGTCTTGGTGCATATGCTCTTGGTGTACATAAAAGAAAAGATACGTTCATCAAGAATCATAAGGTACAACACTTAATGATAGTCATAGGGAACAAATAAGCAATCAAATCATATTAGGAATAATCACTGTCCTGCCTTCACCTCACCTTCCATAGGTCCTCACACGAAATACATTTTTTGCATTCCTATACATAGACACTGCATTCGTCTAAATGCCGAAAAATATCTGAGCAGTTGATTCTTAAAGCCATCAAGCCAAATTCCATGTGAAGGATTTCCTAGAGCAGTCAAAGCTCAGGAATCCAGGAGGGTGAGGTAAGAACCCTCTTAGGGTGATAATAAACTCTACGGAGTGACAGCATTTAAAAAAAAAATTACAAATTAAAGTCTGGTTTCACTGCTGTTCCAACTAAATTGCAGCTGTACAGTACTAGAAATAAATTGGCTTAGCTCTACAGTGCTTCTAACATCAACCAAAGCTGCTTTCAGATCAGGGCAAAATCTGGGTATAGAGATGCTGTCTGCTTTAAATATGAATTTGGCAGCCAAATATCATACCCAAAGTGTTTTGGGGTGTGGGAGAGTGAGGCAATGCATTGCAATCAGCTTGGGATGTTCATCAAATCAAATACATACTACCAGAAGCTCAGTCCCTCGAGGTACTTAAAGTTTCAAACTATTCTTCAAAGCACCTGAGGGTAGGACAAGAAGCAATGGATGGAAACTGATCAAGGAGAGAAGCAACTTAGAACTAAGGAGAAATTTCCTGACAGTTAGAACAATTAATAAGTGGAACAACTTGCCTGCAGAAGTTGTGAATGCTCCAACACTGGAAATTTATAAGAAGATGTTGGATAACCATTTGTCTGAAGCGGTGTAGGGTTTCCTGCCTGGGCAAGGGGTTGGACTAGAAGACCTCCAAAGTCCCTTCCAACTCTGTCATTCTATTCTATTTTCTTGCCTCTTTATATTATCTCTATTTCAGTTAAAATATATAAAAAAAGATGTTGAGAAAAGCAACAAAAATGATTAGAGGTCTGGAGGCTAAAACATATGAAGAACAATTGCAGGAATTGAGTACATCTAATCTAATGAAAAGATGGACTAGGAATGACATGATGCAGTAGCAGTTGTTCCAATATCTCAGAGGCTGCCACAAAGAAGAGGGGGTCAACCTATTCTCCAAAGCACCTGAAGGCAGGACAAGAAGCAATCAATGGAAACTAATCAAGGAGAGAAGAAATGTAGAACTAAGGAGAAATTTCCTGACAGAACAAGCAGTCAGTGAAATGATTTGCCTTGAGAAGTTGTGGTGCTCCAACACTGGAGGTGTTTAAGAAGAGAAGATTGGACAACAACTTGTCTGAAATTGTATAAGATCTACAACTTGAGCAGCTAGTTGGATTAGAGGTCCTATAAGGTCCTTTCCAACTCTATTATTATGTGTTCAGTTTCTTTGTTCCCTCTCCAAAACTTTCATGAAGCCTAATGCTAACATTACTTAATAACATTCCTTTATTTAGCCATAATATTTAGCCGTAATAACATTCCTTTCTCTAAGAGTCAAGGACATTTGGGCTTGTGCCTGGGAGGCATCTCCATTTGGGATGGTGCATTGATTGGACCAGGTGATGGACATGTGGGTGCAGGGGAAGGGACTTGGACTTTCTTTTGGGTGGGGAAAACCTGGAAGCTTTCAGATTCGGGTTTTCCCAGATGTGCCAATATGACCTCTAATAAAATGGAACTTTGAGGAATTTCTAGCCTCAGAGTTTTCTTTTGTTGGAACCCTGACATTTCTTTGTTTCCAGAGTGATCCCGCAGGCCAGATCTAAGCATCCCGTGGGCCAGCTCCAGCTCCTGAGCCTTGAGTTTGATACCCCTGTTGTAGACCATCATTTTACCTGGCTGGTCCACTCATTCTTTTCTATGACTTACTGTCCTTTCCATGGCCATCTGTTGATTGACTACCCCCACTTTTTCCAGTACTCTCCTTCCTCTTAGTTCCTCATAGTCACAACTGCTGCTGTCCTTAAAAGAGAATTATACTCAAGAGATTTCCTACCCATCTCCCCTACATTTCCTTTCCCTCATCTACACTTAGCTGCTGCCATCATCCCGTGTCACCATTTAAAGCTTTGAATTTTCCTTGATCTTTCCATCCTGGAACATTTTTTGCTTGGAACAAAACCAAAAACCCATGCTTCAGGTTTGCATTCAGTATTCTGCAGGCTATTGACTTCCGGTTTGACATCACGGCGAGACAGTTGGGGAAATAGTGGGCTCTGAGGAGTCCCGCAAAAACCCCGGCTGCCGAACCGCCGCCGATGGGTCTTCAGACTGAACCCATCCTGCAGGGATGGGGGGAGAAGAGGGGCGCCTCGGATGACCGAGAGGAACAGTCAAGTTCCTCGGAGGTCGGAGGGAACCTTCTGTGAGTTGGCGGTGGGGGGGCGGCAGCCATGGTGGCTGCCACAAAGCTGGGACAAACCGTAAAGAATAGTGCAGGAGGAGAGAAGAAGAAAACGATGTGCTTTGAAGCCGGGTGAGTGACACCAACCCAGGCGAGAAACAACAATAGAGCATGGATTATTACTTGTAAGACCCCTAGCTGTAAATAGCAGCTGTGGATTAGTGGGGCATGAAGAGTCAACAAAGTAACAACAGGAACAAAGACCCATTAAGGGTTTTTTTTTTAAAGGTTGATTTGGAATAATTGAACATTGAGACATGCTGGAAATTAGGAGAAACTTTTTCAAAATTGAAATCTGATTAATTTTTTTTTTCTTTTGGAGAAAGGAAAAGAGGAAAAAAAGACTTAACACCTTTAAAATGTAGAAGCGAAGAGAGTTAAATGACTTGCTAAAAATTGCTACATATTGCAACAAAATGGAGAATGCCGAGCTTAAGTAAAAGTATTGATCATGAAGATTTACCCCCCCTTTGAAAAAGAAACAAAGTGACTTGTCATTTAGTTAGGATTACTTTGAAAATAACTAAAGGGCTTTCTTTGAGTTTTGGAGACTCTTATTCTGTCTATGGGTGGTTTTATCTGATGAAAGAAAAAAGAAATAAAGTGGAGTTTTTAAAATTGGAGCAGGGATGCAGGAATAAAAGAAGGCAAATGGCGTAGCAATAAAAGAAGAAAAACTGATGAATTTGCATGGAATAGAAGCAACTAAAGAATTAAAAAGATTTATAGAGCTTTAAATCTGGTAATATTGAACTTGAAATGGAGCACCTATGGAGAGAAAGGGAAAGGGAAAAAATAAAATATTTTTGATTGTGAAATAATAATATAAAATAGTTTGATTAAATGGAAATACTATGCTTAAATAAAATCTGAATACAAACAGGAGGTATATATAGAATATCACAGATGGAAAATAAAATAAGATGATTTAAAATTATTGTTAAGGTGAGGGAAAATGGTACTTCTTGGAAGAATAAGAGCATATATGAATATAAGATGATATATATATTTTTTAAAATAGTCTTTATTTACATTTCATTTAAAAAGAAAGAACAAACAACATAAAATGACAAACATAACAATACAACAATAAATATATGTACTTCCATATAGTACCATAGTAAACAAGTATTCGGTACTATAACTCTAAATTATATTCCGGAGAAGGCAGAACATCTTATATCTCTTAATGCATCACTTAGGTCTGTCCGACCAACTTATAATATAAGTTTCTCTTCAAATACCAATCCTCAACTAATGTGGGTTATAGATTCCTCTTTTCTAACCATTTATAAAATTTGTCCCAAGCTAAACCTACTTGTGTTTGCTCTCTATCCTGTAATTTTTTAGTTAGCGTATCTGCTTCCGCACATTCCAAATTTTTTTTTAATAATAGCCTCCTCTGTTGGGATATTTTGGTTCTTCCAAAATTGTGCGTATGTCAGTCTCGCCGCTGTAATGATATGTAATGCCAAATACCATAAGTCCTTTTTTATATTTTCTGGTTTGGAGCCGAGCAGGCATGTCTCTGGTCGCCAGTCGATTTTTAACTCTAATATCTCATTGAGCCATTTTTTAATTTTCCCCCAAAATATCACTGCCTTCGGACATGACCACCATTGGTGATAGTAAGTGCCACGTCCCCTCCACATTTCCAACAATCCGCCGACTGCCCTGAGAACATTTTAGCTAGTCTATTGGGAGGCAGATGCCACCTGTATATCATTTTATAGATATTTTCTTTATAGGCCGTGGATACTACTAATTTCATATTATCCCACCAGATCTCTTGCCATTTATCTAGATGTATTGGGTACCCAAAGTTCTTCCCCCAGGCAATCATAGAATCTTTGACTATTTCTTCACCTATCTCTAATTTCATAAGCAATTTATAAGATTTTGAAATCATACCCTTTTCTTGACCCATCAAAATTTTATCTAATTCTTGTAATTCTCCATCAATCCCTCTTCCATCCCTATCCTTTTGGTATTTCGACTGGATCTGCAGATAACTCCACCAATCCATTTGCACTCCTTGGGCAATTAATTCCTGTTTAGATTTTAATCTCCCTTGTGCGTTCAGTAAGTCTTTATATGTTAATTTTTAGCCACATTATATAAATTGGGATATGTCACTGCTTCTAGAGGTGCTAACCAGCAGGGCGTTTTGATGTAGTACTTTTTACTGACTTTTTCCCAATTTTGAATTAAAATCTTTCTTAAATAGTGTTGGGTAAACCATTTACTCTGTGGGATATTCTCACGCCAAAGTGCCTTATGCCAACCCTGTTGTAAATCAAAACCTTCTATTTTAAGGAGCTGATTGTTAAATAAGGTAATCCATTCTTTTACCCAAGTTAATAAAGCAGCTGAGTAATAATTCTCCCAACATGGTAGTCCTAAGCCTCCTCTTTCCCTTACTTCTTGCATCAATAAGATGATATATTTGGTATAAAATGTCTCAGTGCTATATTGTAACTAAAATAGAGAATATGTTTAAACATTAAATGTCTAATGTATTGGTGGAAGGTAAAATAAGCAACACAGATCTAAGTAGTAAAACAAGACTGATATATGTTGGAATTGATTATTATTAGAAGATGTTGGGAAACATACAGAAAGAGCATGGTGGAGATGTATTATGCTGGGATGTACAGCAAAACAAGAACGATTATACTGGGTTTAACAGTAAAACTTTGATGATTCTGCTGGGATTGACAGCAAAAAATAAAGTGATTCTACTGGGTTTAACAGTAAAATTTAGAGGATTATGCTGGGATTGACAGCAAAACAAAAATGATTATACTGGGCTTAACAGTAAAATTTTAAAGATTATGCTGGAATGTACAGCAAAACAAGAACGATTATACTGGGTTTAACAGTAAAACTTTGATGATTCTGCTGGGATTGACAGCAAAAACAAGAATGACCATACTGGGTGTGATAGTAAGATTCAGATGCTGAAGCTGGGAGTAACAGTAAAAATAAATATGACTATACTAGGCTTAACAGTAAAAATAAAGATGATTTTGCTGGAAATAACAGTAAAAATAAATGATCTAAGATGAAGATGATGTGCTGGAATAAATAATTAAAGATAAATATGTTGGGATTATTGGTTAAATTAGGATGATTATATTGAGATAAATAATAATGAAGATGATGTGAGTAATTGTTAAGATACTGTTTAAGAGAATAATAAAATAATTTTTTTTTGAATTTTTGGGTTTTTCCCCCTGAAAATGTTTTGCTGAACTGAAGAGAACTGAAGAAGCTTCCTAGGTGAGAAGCAAAACATTTTCACGGGAAAAAAGCCCTAGAAATTCCAGTTGCATTTTGGAAAAACACCTTTGGGACAACCATGACCTGGATGAATCTCTGTAGAACATTTGCCTAATAAGTCATTTGAAATGAATCAACTTGAGGTCTCCACCAAATTACCATTTGTTGATTGCAAGAAAAAAATCTCTCTGAGCACAGATGTTTGTCACTCTTTCCACTATTGCATGTTACTGATGAGTGTTATTCATCTGAAAAGGTGGTAATGGTATAGGTGCATGGTATATGTTGAAAGAGTTCATCTACCCATCTTAGGACTTGGCTTGAAAAAGAAACAGATCTAGACCAGGTATTAAAGAAGCTGGTATGTAAGTATCCAAATATCCCTTTAGATCAGTGGTGTCAAACTCAAGGCCCGTGGGCCAGATCCGACCTGCGGGGTGCTTAGATCTGGCCTGAGTGGCCACCCTGGAAACAATGAAGGACTGGCCTATGGTGCCTCTGCCAGAGAAATTAGAGCTTGTGAAGGCCATGCGTGGCCCTCCGGAGCTCTGTTTTTGGCTGTGATGGCCTCCTGCAGCACTCTGCCAGCAAAAACAGAGCTTGGGAAGGCTGTGCGTGACCCTCACAAACTCCGTTTTCTCTGGCAGAACACTGTAGGAGGCCGTCGCAGCCAAAAATGGAGCCTGGGAAGGGTGCCCCTGACATGAGTGATGTCAATCTGGCCACGCCCACCCTGGCCACACCCACCTGGCCCCCAAGGTCAAACACAACCCTGATGTGGTCCTCAATGAAATCGAGTTTGACACCCCTGCTTTATATATTTTGGACTAAAGTCTCCACAACCCCTTTTCATTTACTGTATTGACAAGGGTCCCACATAGTGGGTTGCCTACTTATGATCTAGGCAAGGATTTGATGTATGGATATTCTTGTCATTTTTATAGGGGACCTTCTATAACTCTTGAGTCAGATTTATGGAGTGGAAGGCAATAACTGTGATACTCTTTTCTTGGTAGTTACCTTGTATCCTTTACTCATTGGATATATATTTTATTAATAGTTTGATTAAATTTTCTGTTGTATCATTGTGATTCTCTTTTAGCACTAAGAAGATTTTACTCATCTTCTTATCAATTCTGCTAAAGAATAGCCCGCATACCTCTTTCTTTCTCCATGTACCCCATCATTTCCAATTAAATATAGGAAATCAACAAGGACTGTATCTTTCCCAAATTGGTCCAAAAATGTTTATTTAATATTACAGAAGTAAATTTGCATCAGCCTGAGGATTAATAATACAGCTGTGCTACTTATTGACTCTGAGTAATGCCATCAAAAGGAGAATTCTGTCATTGTATCCACTTTAAAATTCTATCTGATTTGAATGCCTGCTTTAAAGTAATCTTAAATATAAAATTACAGTAGTGCTTAAAAGTTTGTGAACCCTTTTGAGCTTTCAATATTTCTGCATTAATATTACCCAAAACGTGATCTGTTTTCTACATAATCCTAAAACTAAAGAGATTCCAGTTAAACAAATGAGTCAAAAATATTATACTTTATATTCATTTATTGATTGATGGGAATGACCACATTTAAGATGATATTTTATGCAAAAATATTGACAATTCAGAAGAGTTCCAAACTTTGAATCACTGCTGATCTCTATTTCTCCAAAAATTAAGAACCAAAGCAAGGAGGCCAAAGATATTTTAAAGATGCAGACTAAGTCAGAGCAAGATATCCTATTTCTCAACTTCATATAAAGTGATGACTTGCATAAATATCAGAAGTAAGCATCATGCAATCAATGGTTCAAGCTACCAGGAATCCCTTTGTCTCTAAAAGGAGTTTTTACCCTATGCTGGTGAGCTTAAAACGAAGCTCTCAAATTGTACATGCTTCAGCTAATCTTGTTCACTAAGAAAAGCTCCTATTTTCTGATACTTCTCCTTGGCATCTTTAAATAGGTGATCAGCACAGTTTTTGTCTGAAATAAAATAAATGCTATGTGTTGTATTCCAATGCCGAGCTCACCAAATGAATGGTTTATTTCCAGTAAAAGGCTATCTTCTGTTTTCCTGTGTAAGGCAAGCTAAATTGGATACATCCAGTAAATCACCCACAGTTCAGAATTTTAACTAACTTTTGGAAGGGTAGTTTTGCTGCTAGAATAAAAAAGTGGAAAGACAGTGTTGAGGTCATTACATTCAACCCCTGCCTAGTTCATATATCAAATTAAAGTATCCCTGGCCTGACGGTTAAAAACTATTAGAAAAGATTGTGAAATATACAATACTACCATCAGGCAAGCTACCCTACCTATTGTTTCTGGACTTAAGTTAAAATGCTTAAACTCCTTTAAACATCCTATAAATTCAGGATCATGTTACTTGAAGGGTAGACACATCTGAGAAGTTGATGAGTAGTTTTCTCTTGTTCCAGAGTATATGGCACAAAATAATAATTGCTAAATGAGGGGACAAGTCCTTGGTATCATATGATTAAGCCTTTTTATTAGATCTTTGGCAGAAATGTTTAATGCAATTTCCAGTGAAGGAGGCAGAAAAGATCAAAACAGTTCTCTTTTGCATTTTTGCAAGGAGCATAAATAATTATTTAAACTCTGGAGAACTTGCCAAGAGAAGCAGCTTTCATTAAAATGAAAGTGGGCTTTTTTTTTTCCTAGTCCCCTTGAATTCCCTAATGTTGTGTTAATTCAAAGCCAAAGCATAGATTTTAATTGCAAGCAAGCCAGGATGTCCTCCCCAAAGCAGACTTTAACTGCATGTCTGTGTCCAGATTTTTCCAACCTTAATTACAAAGCATTGCTGTGCTGAACTAAAACATTCCCATGATTGCCGCCATAAGAAACTAAAAAAGGGGGGGCAAATTCAATCGGCTGAGGGCTAGAGTTCAATGAATCACAGCCCTGCTAGAATTTATTCAGTAGAGAATAGCTCTTCTACCTGTGTTCCTCTAGTAATTGAGTTCAAAAAGCTAATAGTGAGCACTAACTGCACAACTTCTTTAACTTTTTTATCCATTTACTAATATCTTCACATTGTGTTTTCTTTCTTTTGCCTTTGTTCACTTGTTCATTTTCTTTCTCTTTTAATACAGTTGATTGAAAATGATTTAAAAACACACACAAATACTCTGCTGGCAGTGGTGGGATTCAGCCAGTTCGCACCACTTCGGGAGAAGCAGTTGTTAACTTTCTGAGCAGTTTGGCAAACTGGTTGTTGGGAGAAATTATTAGGGCAGAGAACCGGTTATTAAATTACTTGAATTCCACCACTGTCTACTGGTCTCTAACTAACGTCACAGGCTTGGAAGATCTTGTGTTTCAAGAAGGCTGGAAACCAAGGCATGGCTTGGGAATTTGAACTCAAGCAAATTGAGTTTACTGCACTCATTATGAACTTTAGTTCTGTGATGCCCCCAAAACCTGCTACTTCTAAACTTGTCTTCAATCTGTTAAATCCTTGCTGCTTTTCTCTTTCATATAGAGGCTTTCTCCTTATCTGTCTGTTCTTCCACATTAACATCAACTAAACAAAATTCACAATCAGAAGAAACAGTAACGGCCATGGTCTTGGATGACTTTTAAATCATGTTAAGCCCATTCAAAGAGGACGGATTTATCAAAGCACCTGTGTGAAACACCCATTGTTCAGCTTCTGTATATTTGCAGAACATACATTGTATTGGAGGTATTGGTGGGACAGTAAATGAAAGATGGATGTAAGAGATGACCAGGTTGAGCCCAAGGTAGGGATCAAATGCTGTTATGAGTCCCTTTGCACCCACAAGAGATCAAAGTCCTGCCCACCTTGAATTCCTTTGACTCTTCTACTGCTAATTTGCTTCAACCAGTTAGTAGTTCAGATTCTTGTAGGGAGCTTAAGCTCGCAACAAATCTTTATACCCATTTGAACTGCCTGGATCTTCTGATTTCCCTGGGCTTGATATTGGACCTATAACTTCCTCATGACAAGAATGCAGAGTTTGGGGCCCCACATTACACATGTCTCTCCAAACTTTGGATATGATATCTCAAACCTCTCCAAAACTTGCATGAAGATAATAGAAAGGGAATTTACTGAGTATGTGAGCTTAATCATGACATACAATTTGTTAATAGGCATATGGAACCAATTTAGATATTCTTCCATGCACATCTCTACTTCAGGGTTCAGATCTTACATATGTTTTGGAGGACAATTCCTGGGACTGGACTGAGAAGCTAAGGGTAATCCTCAGGCTAGGAAATTGTACGTGTCTTTGCTCTATGGACCTGAGGAAAAGAACGGTAGCTCCAACTTGAACTAAAATAATTGGGTGACTAATAATTTCTTCCCAAGACTCTAGGAAGCTGGTGTTAAAAGAAATTGCTGTTAAAAGACAGTCATGGGCTAGAGAGATTTACAGTCCAAAGAATGGTAGCATTTTGTTCATGCCATACTATATCTTCTAAGGCAAAAGGGCTTACAGGGCAGGTTATACGATCAGTTTAATAACACTGTCCCTGCTTTTAGGGTTATACTATAAAATGGATGCAGAAGGGAAAAAAAGATATAGAGATAAAATGAAAAAAAAAAAAAGCAAATCCAAGAAGCACTTTTCAAGTTAAACCTATGACCAGAAGCAAGGTGGATGGACTTGATTACCACTGTTAGAAGATCTGAAAGGCTCAGGTGAGGACAGATCATTCTGGGGAAGAGCTACACCAGAGATGTCCAACCTTGGCAACTTTAAGACTTGTAGACTTCCACTCCCAGAATTCTCCAGCCAGCCATGCTAGCTGGGAAATTCTGGGACTTGAAATCCAAAGTCTTAAAGTTGCCAAGGTTGGCATCCCTGGTCTATATAGCTGCTTAAAAGTAGTCACTGACTTGCTAGCATATGTTCAATCAATCAAATATTCTAATTGATCAGTTACATCAAAACATTTCAGGGAGAGGAAGAATCTGATGGAGAGAAGGAGGTGATGAGCAGAGCAGATGTCATCATTCTGCTTCCTAGTCAAGTTGGGATTTGGGAAACATTTGTTTAATATTGATTACAAACATGAAGTTCTCTTCAGGTTGAGCTTTGCTCCTGGTGGCATTATGGGCAAGCAATTGTCTTAAAACAATCTGGATATAGTCTGCCACTGTTATATTCCGGGGCCATGTTTTGAGTTCAAATCTAGCCTACAGTCCTGAGATCCCATTGATTTCCTATCAACTAGTCAGTCCTAGTTAATATTAACTAGGACTGACAAATTTACCCAGGTGAATGTTGCAAGTTATTGATACATGCTTTATTCAATACCTTTAGCAGTTTACTTTCTCAAAAGAAAGTCAACAGAACTATTATTGAAAGTGAAGCAATTGTCTCTGAGAGCAACATCCACCCATGAGTAATGGTCAGCAACTCATTTTTATCCTCCTGGAACAAAATGTACGGGTAGTCCTCAATTTGAAACCGTTCATTTAGTGACCATTTGAAGTTATAATGGTACTGAAAAAAAGTGACTTAAAAAGGACCTTTGCACTTGTAATCGTTGTAACATCCCCGTAGTCATGTGATCAAAATTTGGGCAAATGGCAAAGGCATGTATTTATGGTGGTTGCAGCATCCTGGGGTCATGTGATTGGCATTTGCGATCTTCCCAACTGGCTTCCAACAAGTAAAGTCAATGGAAAGCTGGATTTGCTTAACAACATGTGATTCACTTAACAACCATGGCAAAAAGGTCATAAAATCAGGTATGACTCACTTAGTAATGGAAAGTCTGGACCCAATTGTTGGTCATAAATCAAGGATTACCTGTTAATCTATTCTGTTACTCTATACGGAGAGTCAGGGTAGTGGAGGGATAATTGCTCCCATGTGTTTCAAGATGATGTTGAATCAAATGCCATTACCTGGATGTGGTCTTGCATATGCAGTATGCAAGCATATTTATAACAGGCAGAGTGTTAAATCCATCATCAGGGGAGAAACGCATTGTCTGTATGTAAATCCAGCTGAAACAAATGTCAGCTCTACTTGAAACCGAGGAATGTAAAACCTTTTTCACATCATTCTTCATTCTACTCTAAATCAACCTGTTTGGCGATAGACTGTCACTCCATTGGGATATTCCCTCTCCAGTGCTAACAAACAGGGAAAAAATTAGTCTCACATGCAAACACTGATGTGGTGCTTCCAACCAGATGTTTGGACCTCCTCAGAACACTAAAAGCTTGTCAGGCCTGGGAATTGTGGTTCTCCATCACAGCCTTGTCTGCATGGAAATTTATTCCAGGATAAAATATGCACATGTTAGAGAATTTTCATGAAACTGACTTTTTTCCTAGTTTGGTGCCAACTGTGAAGGCAGCCCTGAGGCATTAAGAATTTTAACCATGCAAATGAATAAAAAACATCTCACATGAAGAGGGGAAAAGTTTGTGGTAATTTTAAAATTGTAGTTCTGGTGGCTTGCTTTCTGAGGTGAAAGGTTTATGCTTGTGTTTTAGAGGCCCCAATAAGCCACAACTAACTATATTTGTAAAGGCTTAAGAATTAAAAAAAAAAAACATTTCTGAATGATTGCAAAATCTGTGTAACCGATGAACTAAAAGAATATTTGAGCAGTTTTAGCAGCAGGAAAGTGAGCATTCAACAATCTAGCCAGCCCAAATTCCTTGAGGGAAACAGAGGTGGTCAGTTTGGCTGGTATTAAAATCCTAAATGCAGGGAAACTTTGCAGAGCATGTGCTGTAGGGAATAAAGTACCTGTACAGCTTGAATTAATGACAGTAATTCTAGAGACAGGATGGTTGAAAGAAGAGGACAGAGGCATTTATTTGCCTGGGGAAAAAAAGCAGAGGATGAAATATAAAAAGGTTCAGATTTAAGGGCAGATAAACATCAAAAGTAAAGTGTATTCAGATGACAGCGGGAATCAAGAGGTATGGGGTTGATTGCTATGAAATGTAGACCATGATAGGAGAAGAATAGGATGATAATGATAATAGTTATTGTTTCTTTGTCAGTGCAACCTTATGAACAAGCAAATGGATCAAAATGATAGTGAGACTGAACTTTGCAGATTTAACTAAATAGACCAATTCTTTTTCTGTGGAATTCTACTGTTGCTGAATGTTGTTTACTATACATAATCAAACATAGTATTTTCATTTGTATTTAGAATGATAGAGTATTATGTTTATTTGAAAGGCTGGGGCAATTTTTTGAGGGTAAAGCTTTCCAAATAGAGTCAGTTTGGTCTAGTAGTTTAGGCAGCAGGCTAGAAATCTGGAGATTGTGAATTCTAGTCCTACTTTAGGCATGAAAGCTGGGTAGGTGACTCTGGGCCTGTCACTAACTCTTACCCCAGCCCTACTCACAGGGTTGTTATAGGAAAAATGTGGGAGGAAGGAATATTAGATATGTTTGCTCCCTTAAAATATTCAGCTAAAGGAGTTTAAATTTTCAGCTTAAAGAAATTAAAGGAAATTAGCTAAAACTAGTTTATACTAACTCTTCACATTTTTTTTTATCCTTCCAAATCATCCCTGCTGCTACCACATCTACACATTACTTCATACATTGCTTTTTATTCTTTAAAGTTCTGTTAAACAAATAATTCCCTCAACACTGTCAAACTATTTACTAAGTCTGCATTACTATTAATCTTCTTATCGTTCCCATCATCCATCTCCTTCTACTTATGACTGTATGGCTGTAATTTGGTTGCTTGTATCATTTGTACCCTACGACTATCATTAAGCGTTGTACCTTATGATTCTTGATGAACGTATCTTTTATGTACACTGAGAGCATATACACCAAGACAAATTCCTTGTGTGTCCAATCACACTTGGCCAATAAAAAATTCTATTCTAATTCTAATTCTAATTCTAATTCTAATTCTAATTCTAATTCTAATTCTAATTTATTCTATTCTATTCTATTCTATTCTATTCTATTCTATTCTATTCTATTCTATTCTATTCTATTCTATTCTATTCTATTCTATTCTATTCTATTCTATTCTCATCTCCCTTTTTCAGGATTTCACCAGCAACTTCCAATCATAATTTCTCAGTCTTCTCCCTTCTCTTGAGTCATTTGAAATGGGAAGCTAATTCATTTCTCTATACGATCAAACCAGCTTAATGTACTTTTTATTTATTTATTTATTTTTATTAAATTAATATACTGGTTGCTTTCATTACTATGCCCATATTAATTTAGTAACCATTCATTCTTGACTCTATCTCTTCCGTTTTTATCACACAAATTCTCAAGTACAGGTAGACCTCAACTTACGACCCACAATTGAGCCCAAAATTTATGTTGCTAAGTGAGAAATTTGTTAAGTGAACTTTGCCCCATTTTACAACTTTTCTTGCCTCATTTGTTAAGTGAATCCCTGCAGTTGTTAAATGAGTAGCACGGTTGTTAAAGTGAATCTGATTTTCTCCATTGACTTTGCTTGTCAGAAGGTTACAAAAGTTGATCACATGACCCTGGGACAATGTGTGTCAGTTGTCAAGCACCTGAATGTAAATCATGCAACCATGGGGATGCTGCAACGTTCGTAAGTGTGAAAAATGGTCATAAGTCACTTTTTTCAGTGCCCTTGTAACTTTGAATGGGCACTAATTGAACAGTTGTACATCGAGGATTACCTGTCCTTCATTCCCACTACATTCAATGTCTCCTGACCTATCCAGCTCTCATATGTATATAAGAAATTGGGCCAAAGCATACTCTTATTATCCATTTCTCTTTTTTCAACGTTTATACTACTTTTATTCATTATATTTCTCCTGCTATTGACATGTCTTAAGATTTCTCCATCTACTTTCGCCCCACTTCAGTAAATGTGTCAGCAAGGTACACAAATTCATCTACTTGCTCAAATTTTTCTCTATGAACAGCTTCCAATCATTCATACTTGGGTTTTTTTTTTAATTAAAATTTATTATAAAAATACAAATAGAAACAAAAGTTAGGAAAGTCAACCCAATCTTGGTGGCCTCAAGAGCAGATTGCAAAACAGGCTGCAAGCAAGCCATTCTGGCAAATGGGTACAAAAAAACCATTAGAATTTAAACATTTAAATATATCTAGAGCTAAAGTCTAATTAGCATAGCCACTAGGGCTACTTAAGATCTGTAATAAAAGCCACTTATTCAGTTTGTCTCTGATTTTCCTGCACAAGCACCGTATTGCTTGCTTTCCCACCTGTTTATTCATTGTACCTGCAAATTCTCAGGTGACTCTCTTTTCAAAAAGTGCAAGCTGGAACTGAGATTTGGGGACAGGAATGAAACTATATTCATTAGCTAATCACTTGATCAGCTGCTGTTGTAAGTCTTACCATCAGACATATGCTCAAAAGTAAGTAAAGACACTCCAATTATCAATAGAAGACAATTTTTGTAGCTCAGGATTGAACTGTGGGGTCCTTCGTTCTTTGAGGTTGGTGGTGTTTTTTGCAGATATTTCATTACCAAACTAGATAACGTCATCAGTGCTAGAAGGGAGTGGGGTTTGCTCTTATTTTTATATATTAGTAGCTTGCCCTGTCAGTGTTGGTGGGAGTGTTCTTGGTGGTTCATTCATTAGGTTGTTGTTTACTGTTAGCTTGTTTGTCTGCATTGGCAATTCTTTGATTGGGGGATTGTTTACTTAATTATTAGTCTAGTGTTAATCTTGGTGTTAATCTCTGCTCATATGGGTGTTGATTTCTGGTGGATAGATACTGGCCTTTTTACTTGATCTTTTTATTTCATTTTGGGCTTTTTGATTGTCTCTTTTGAGTGGTAGATGTTGTTTATCTCTATGTGCCTATTGATGGCCAATTTGTCTGAGTGCCAGGCCTTTTGTATCATCTATATTTACTTCCAAATTCATCAAGTGTTGTTTAGGTCAATTTTCTCCTTATTTGTCATTATTTGTGGTAAGATGTTTTTCAATGTCATGTTACTTGAAGCTATCTTTCCCAGCTGTCCACTGTCTACTGGCTTCGAGCACATTGTCTTCTGTGAAACGCTGATCACAAGAAAAGCAAATGGATGTTACGGTATGCACATTTTATGAAGGTAGCGATTCTTCATAATGGAGGATATGGTAGTGGATCCATGTCCATGGGAAGAAGCTCCTACTTGTACCAGGAAGATCAGAATTTATTGGAAGGAAGCAATCAGGATTATGAGTTCACAGGTATCTTGGGCACGTTAATGAGAGAAATCATAAATAAGATGTAATTTTCCAGAAACGCATTATGAATCTTATGTCACTCGCTTGTTCTTGCGCTTCAGTGGACACCAATCTGCAGATTGAACATTCTATTCTGTTCTGTTCTGTTCTGTTCTGTTTTGTTCTAGTTCCCTCTCAAAAAAGGTCAATCCAAGATATATCAATTTATTGCGCCCTACTTCACTTTCACCAAACATATTCTTTCAATTAATGTTGAAATTAGAAAACCCACCATAACATTTTACAAACTCTGCTGATGACTCAATAATATTTGAGAACATCTTATTTATATATAAATTTGATTTTTGTCCCACTTTTATAAATATAGAATCACCTTATTGGGAAGATGGGCAGCATATAAATTTAATAAATAAATAAGCAATAAGTAACTTAAGGGAGCAAACATATCTAATATTCCTTCCTCCCACATTTTTCCCACAACAACCCTGTGAGTAGGGCTGGGGTGAGAGTTAGTTCTTTTCTGTGCTTGGCATAGCATTACTTATTTAGAAAGGGAATAGAACAATAGTTATATTTCTGTGTGTATGCCTCCAGCTAGAGTGGATCTTCCTTGCTAAAAGTCTAAAGTATTATTTAATAAATCAATACTAGGACTATGATTAAAAATAATTTAAAACAAATGCTCAGTAAAAAAAAATCACTCATTAAAGTTAATGTAACTCTTAAAACAGTAGAACTTGGTTTTCTGGCTCACAGGGAAGGCTAAAAATGTCAGGCTGCTTTAATTAATAGAAGAGAGATGCTGAAATCCAAAGCGCTTCTTCTGAACGATTTTTAAAGTGTGGCACCACTCTAATTGAAACACCTCCAAGGGATTTAAATGTTGCCTTACGCAATTGGCTGGGGAGAGAAGATGGCCACTCAGTGAGAACTTTCAGACAGGAGGAATACAATAAAGCATTGCCTATCCCAGTTCCTCATACTCCTATAAATAAACATGATATAAATAGAAAGCATATAAACAGAGGAATGCAACAGCTCATGCTCCACTGATTGAATTCCTCTGCCTTACACGTATCACAAGGGAAAGGGTTGGTGAGGGTTTTTTTTTTTTGGGTGTATACCAGCCTGTTAAGAATGCTGGTGGCATAGCTTATGTCTGGCTAGAAGAAATGTTCCCTGTTGTTTTTGTACATTGATTATATAACAAATAAGCAGCTGGCACAATGCTGCTTTTATCACTCCGTTCAGGAAATCCCTTGTAGGTCAAGATCTTTTTAGACCAAGATGCATTCTTCACACTCATATCCTGGACCCTCTTGGTAATAAACCCCCTCCCCTCCAGGCCAAATTTGGGGATTTTTTTTTCTCCAACATTGGTCTCTATGCTTTGATAGCACCATCATTCACCCCGCTAAATGCAAAGCAGCAGCACATCTCCGGGCATCTCCCAATGATTGCTAACATGTACACTAAACTAAACCATTTCTATTAAAGTATAATGGGGTAGATTGAAATATATAGTAACTGTGCCACTTCTTGTGCTTTGAAAACTTGGAGTGCCTGAGTAGATAAATTGTTCCATGCCTATCATAAATTTCTTGGAGGCATCAGTGGCACTCATTGTGTTTTCAAGTGAATATTTAAAGTATTCATTGCATATGTTCATAGATTGGAAAATAGCTCCAATGTACTGTATTTGTATGATCTAAGCCGATTGCCATCTGTTTACCAGCTTGGCATATGTTTTGGTTCTCCTTGTAAAGACTGCAACTTTCATGTTCTGATAATTAATTGTGAAGCCCTGTTTTTAGTAGACGTTAAGTGCATGTAAATCCCTTCTCAACTAATAAAACTATTGTTAAATCAACTGCGTATCGATGTAGAGCAAGAGATAATTTAGCTGAAGTAGGAGGCTGGAAAAGCAGTTCATTGAGGGTTTCAACTGCAAAATTATTATAAAGTAGCAGCCGAGCACACTCATTTAACACAACCATAACCAAGAAATAGGCTCACCCATATATCAGGGCCCCGATCTTGATGGCAAAACCATTTTTAATGTTTTACAAAAAATCAGCAGGATTGTGCAAATCTAATTTCTGGATGAAGTTCCAGAGGGTGGGCACCATGGAAGAAAAGGCTGTCTTTCTAGGCCCTGCCAAATGGCAGTTGCTCACAGGGCCTGGAGCAATTATAAGGTGTGCCCATAACGGCTCACGCTGTGGCATTCTGGACCAGTTGTAGGTTTTGAATGGTTGTCAAGGGCAGGACTATGCACAGTACATGGTGGTAACCTAGGCAGGAGATCACCAAGGCATGAGTGAATAAGTATAGGGTCTCTTCATCCAGAAATGGGTGCAGTTAGTATACAAAATAGATTTGTGAAAAGACCTTCCAAATCATAGTTTACTTTTAAGTAGGAATCATTCATCTGGGAGAACTTCCAAATTGCACACTGGGTCTGTCTGGGGCAGTGTGTCTCTTTGCATACCAGATCTGCCAAGGCAAGGGTGTCAAACTCAAGGCCCGTGGGGTACTTAGGTCTGGCCTTCGAGGCCACCCTGGAAACAGTGAAGGACCGACCCGCGGTACCTCTGCCAGCGAAAATGAAGCCTGGGAGCTCCGTTTTCGCTGGCAGAGGGCTGCGGGAGGTCATCACAGTTGAAAACGGAGCCCCCAAAACAGATTTCTCCCTGGTGTTGCCTTCATCTGCTGGGGACAATGGATCCCCCCCAGCCCTGCCTGGCCCACCACAGATGCCCCCAACATGACTGACATCAAGCTGGCCACACTCACCCTGGCCATGACCACCTGCCCCCCCGAGGTCAAACACAACCCTGATCCAGCCCTCAATGAAATTGAGTTTGGTACCCCTGGCAAATAGGGCAATGTAATCCTAATCAGAATCAAAGCTGGAAAATTTCTAGATCCATGGAACTCCAGAAGTCATAAGCACTCAGCCTTGGTAAGGTTGCACCATCCATACTCCCATGATCCCAAAGCAAACCTAGAATAGAGGTATAGAGTGTATTAGTGGTCTTATAAAAAGATCCTAAGCCAACTGTCCCCTTAAGGATCTATATCAATACCTTAAATTACGCCTGGCAAGAAATTGGCAGCCAGTGTAGATCTTTCAGCACAGGCATCATATGATTTTCTAGCTTGCACTGGTTAGCAGTCTGGCTGCCATGTGTTACAAACTAGTCACTTTTCCAAGGCTAGCCCACACATGTTATATTTGTCAAGATGAAATGACAATCCCCAAATCATATTCCTAGATTCCAAATTCCTATAAATTCAGGAAAGGATGCAGCTACCATACCAAATGTGAAATCTTTTGAGCTGCAAGAACTAACCTTTTTTGTGTAATCTAAACCAATATTTTCCATACTTCACTTTCTGATGCATTCTGAATGCCAGACCATGTTAAACCAGCAGTTCCTTCCCAGCCTTGTCCTAGAAATGTAAAAGTGATTCTTTTAAAGTCTCAGGAAGCAATCACAGTTATGTATAACTGCCTTTTGCTGGGAGCATACAGACCAAGGTTTTATATCACCAGAAAGCAGGTTTCTACCAAAAGGTGCAGTGCTATTTAGAACAAGTGGCAATCTTAGAATAGAATAGAATAAAAGAGTTGGAAGGGACCTTAGGGGTCTTCTAGTCCAACCCCCTGCTTAGGCAGGAAACACCACTTCAGACAAATGGTGATCCAATATCTTGGATAAGTGTTGGAGCATTCACAACTTCTGGAGGCAAGTTGTTCCACTGCTGTCAGGAAATTTCTCCTTAGTTCTAAGTTGCTTCTCTCCTTGATTAGTTTCCACCCATTGCTTCTTGGTCCTACCCTCAGGTGCTTTGGAGAATAGCTTGACACTCTCTTCTTTGTGGCAGCCCCTGAGATATTGGAACACTGCTATCATGTCTCCCCTAGTCCTTCTTTTCATTAAACTAAACATACCCAGTTCCTGCAACCGTTCTTCATATGTTTTAGCCTCCAGTCTTCTTCACAGCCTCTATTCACAGGCACTTCAAAATGAACATTCAGCAGAAGTGCCCGATGTATCAAGAGTTGCATTAGCACTTTATAAATCAGCTTCTTTAAGCTCATATTTTGAAAAAAATGAAGAGTGGTTGCTTTAATGAATAAAAAGAGGCACTGTGTCCCTGCAAGGTCTACTTTTTTCATAGCTTTTGTTGGTGTACCAAATTGAAGACTTCTCTAACATTGATGAAGACCAATGTATAAAGCTTCTTGCATCTAAGATGTTACCTAATTGGATATAGCGCAGATACAGATTTGCTGCATCAGTATGAGCTGGTCTCAGATCCCGTGCCATGTTCAGGTCCTGTCTCCTTTTAAGGTTTTGCTATGGTCTCTCCAGTCTGCTGACCTCCAAATTTGATTCCAATTTCCACCATAGCATGGAAGATCAAAGCAAATGAGTTAGTGGGATTATGCAGAAGCAGATTGTTTCAGGGTTTGATTCCCCCCCCCAAAAAAAAACAAGACAATGCTGGGCTGAAATGAAAAACAATATAAATATCACTTCTTTAGTCCCCAGAAATAAAATCTCCTGCGTGCATACGCAGTGTTATCTGTACTGCTTGCATATGTAAATGCATGGCTACGGCTGTCATATATCATGTGCAGCCAGGCATAATGCAGCTGGCAAGATTTATTTCCAAGTATTAAATAATACTTAGTTTTCTGGCACATTTGTAACCACGTATCCAGCAGCTTCTTTGTTTTTTGAAAGGTGAGATGGAGGTTTTCTGCATCGTAAATGAACTGGTATGCAGTAGAGGGGAAAGGATCTATTACCGGGAAGAGATTATGGAAGCCAAAACATTTAGCATTTTGCAGGATTGCCTCTGTTTTTATGCAACGCAGCATGGTGATGATGTGTACGTTCCAGTTGCTCACCACAAAGCAGCAGAGAACAACATCCTAGCTGTTGTGTTTGCCTGTGCCTTGAACTGTACACCATTTCATCAGCAGTCAAGTCACAATCGTGCATGTCTAAGTTTGTTCCAGAGGCAGCCTCTGTAGCCCATCCAGCGTCTTTGCTGGAGGCGGTTTAGACTGAGATGCAGGGACGATGTGTCAAGAGAAGCAGCTACTCTCAGCCAGCAGCATCTCATTCTCTTCGCTCAGCCATACAACACCAGCTTATCAGTCTAAGCAACTATCAGATTTGGTACAAGGTCATCATGGGCAAGGAGACGTTTCTGATCAACTGTGCTGGGTGCAAAATGGTTTTTTGTAGCTGCCTCTCTTTGATCCCATTTTCCAGGCTTGTTGGTTTTCCAGTTGACCCAATGTCTGCATTGAAAATGCTACCTAAGTCGGTTAACAAAATGCCTGTAGGAAAATGATCAAACTTAAGATAGTGCCAAGGATTCCACAATTTGTTTGGGGTTTTTTTGTTGTTGTTTATATAAACATTTTATACATTTATATAGGGGCACATCTTATATCAAACTCTGGGTGGCTCCCAATCTGCAAATCATATAAATAATAGCAATAGCACTTAGACTTATATATTGCTTCACAGTGCTTTACAGCCCTCTCTAAGCTGTTTACAGAGTCAACATATTGCCCCCAACAATCTGGGTCCTCATTTTACCCACCTCGGAAGGATGGAAGGCTGAGTCAACCTTGCGCCTGGTGAGATTTGAACTGCCAAATTGCAAGCAGCCGACAGGCAGCAGAAGTAGCCTGCAGTACTGCACTCTAACCACTGCACCACTGTGGCTCATAATAAAAGAAGACAATACATAAATGTCCTAAAGGTGCTTTTTCCGGAGGCAACTGGAATTTCTTGTTTTTTTCTTTGAAGACATTTTGCTTCTCATCCAGGAAGCTTCTTCAGCTCTGACAGGATTGTGGGGAATTTGAAACGTCTTCAAAAAAACAAACAAACAAGAAAGTCCAGTTGCCTCCTGAAAAAGCACCTTTGGAACAACTATGACCTGGATGACTGAAATGCTCTACAGATACATAAATCTTGAGCTATATATGTCCTCTTCTGTTATCATTTACTTTTGCACAAAATTAGTGTCCAGAATGATGGAGAGGGAGGGACAGATTTTCAGACGGCCAGTCTTGCAAGATGATCTGGGTGTTCAGTTTGAATCCTTGGGGGCATTTCTCTATTTCATTTCACTAAATTTCTCTCTGGATTTTTGACTGCAAAATGAAGTCTTCGTGTGCAAGAACAATTGAGGTCTTAGGAAACTTTTGAATGGGAAGTTTTATTTTCTTGTTGTGATGAAGATTGATTTCCTTTGTTACTTTATCCAATTCATTTTCAAAAGCATTCTAGTGATAGCAAATCTGATAAACTAACTGAAAGCCCCCACCTTCCAACTTTTGTGGAGGAAAAGTTTATTTTATATGGCTCAGTGTATTCAGTTGAACCTATGAAGGGATCCATGCATTAGATTTTTGGATTGATGAAAGGCTCTGGAAATGCTATTCTTTCCATCATAATTTAAAATGGAAAATATATTCCTTCCTCTTCTTTAGAAGAATGAAGCGTCATTTCCAAATATGGATCGATCAAGAGAGATTGAACTCTGAACACTGAGACACGAAAATTCATGACTTTGGGAAGTGTCGCTGTTAAGAAAGGCTGGTCTTGTAACAAAGTAGGCTCTGCTGATTTAATTGAATGAAATCTTTGCGGAATATCCCTGATTTATGGCTGCAGATCCAAAAATCATCCATTCAATTTCATGCCTTGTCCAACAAAATTGACCATGAACTCCTTGAGGTGAAAAGTTGATCTTTAAACAAGCTCATAGACTGTCACCAAAGTTTGAGAGAGAAAATTGCGTGGGAGAAGAAGCAATAGTAAAACTGATTGAGAACATCAATAAGGTTGTGTATGTGTGTGTGTGTGCGTGTGAGAGAGAGAGAGAGAGATAACGTCGATTAAACAGGAAAATAGAGCCTAGGATTTTGGATTGTACATCTTCAGTCTGACAGGGTGAATACCCATTTCGTTCTGTCTAAGACATCAGACAGAAAATATATATGATTGCTTCTGCCAAGAAGTTAAAGCCTATATAGGCCCTTCAGCTGTGCTATAAATGTCTGGGCAAGATAATTAATACATTTTGGAAGGGAAACATAGATTAGTATTAACATAGGGCTTTGCAGAAAAGAATCTTTTGATATTTTCCCCAACCAGCGATCATTTAGAAATGTGTTCCAGAGAGAATTGGAATTTTGATGACATTCTGATCAACAGATTTTTTTTTGTTTTCATCAGTGTATTATTTTATCCCTCCTGTGGTGGCTGTGAGTGTCCTTTCTCTCTTTATACAATCATCCCTTAACAGTTTGTGGCTTCCATAGTTTCTTGTGTTCTTATTAAATACTGACTCCCTTCCCCGAAGGTTTTTCAATCGTCTATGGAGATTCTCAATCATCCAAATCATGGTTGTTCCAAAAGATGCTTTATAAAAAAAAAAAAAAGGCAATTGGACTTTCTTTGTTTTTCCTTGAAGACATTTTGCTTCTCATCCAAGAAGCTTCTTCAGTTCAGAACTGAAGCTTCTTCACAACTGAAGAAACTTCTTGAATGAGAAGTGAAATGTCCTTCAAGGAAAAACAAAGTCCAGTTGCCTTTTGAAGGGGAAAAAGGTTTTTCAATAGTGGTGGTATTCTCACTACTAAGGATAAACTTTCCTCTTGGGAATTTGCTTGGAAATTCTACTTCCCCAATGGAAAAATTCAGAAAAAACTGTCCCACGATTTTGGAGAAAATTTCAAAAAGCATTTGTGTGCTGTTCCAATTTTGACTAGGAATGCCCTTGAAAACTTGGAAACTTGTTATTTTAGAGTTCATCTGTTCCGCAGCAAGAAAACCTGTATAATACCGTTTGTGTGCATGCATATGTGTGTTTTGAATGGAAAATATGTCATCTGCAAAACTACACGAACAGAGCAGGATGATTGCATAATAAAATCCCAATCTGATCTTTTTAGTGGTAGATGAAGATGTTTTTATCCTCCCAGGCCCTTTCTTTTTATTTTATTATTCAGCTAAAATCAATTTTGCTGCCTCGCTCTTGAGATTTGGGAAATTTGCTGTTACATTTTTATGGGGCTGCTTTTTTCATCTTGAGATTTTTACGTCATTTTGTAATATATCCTCTGTGTTCACAACAGAATATCCTGGTTTGGTAGTTCCCTTGGGAAACTAGTCAGAAGCTGAGTTCTTACTATTTAACAAGGAATGGAAGCACAAATCAAAGCAGGAGGCCATTGCTGTTAATATGCCTCTTTCTACCCTGCTTGTATTAATGGAAACCCTGAATGATTGCAGGCATTAAAATATTTGTTCTGCCAAATGAAAGCTAAGGGATGCCATTAAAATCAGGACTGTATCCAATGAAGTTCAAACAAGCATATGACTTAGGTAGAACAGCCAAAGGGGGGGGGAAGGCAGCAAAGGTGGGTTTCAGCAGGTTCTGACTAGTTCTGGAGAACTGGTAGCAAAAATTTTGAGTAAATGCCACCTCTGACTGGCCCTGCCCCCATCTATTCTCTGCCTCCCAAGTCCCAGCTGATCAGGAGGAAATGGGAATTTTGCAATATCCTTCCCCCAGGAGTGGGGAGGGAATGGAGATTTTGCAGTATCCTTCCCCTGCCATGTACACCAAGCCAAAACATGCCTACCAAGCCCACAGAATCAGTAGTAAAAATATTTGGATTTCACCACTGGGGTAGCATATAATCAATAAAACAAATAGTCATTTATGCTCCAATCCTACATGAATTTATTAAATCATCTTTTAGAACTACCTAAATTGATGGCTACTATCATATTTAATGAGAGCAACTTGCACAATTTAAATGTATGAGCACTCAGTTGTTTGGCTAATTTTGGCCCTGGTTAATATTTAAATGGGAAACCACCTAAGACCCACAATACTATACCACAAAGTTGAAAAATCATCCTTTAAGAAGGCAACGGCAAGCTATTTCCATAATACTGCTAAGAAAATTGCATGGAGGCAGACCTCGGGAACTGATTTGATGATATATTAATCTTTAGTGTTGTGTAATTTCTCAGTGAGTGACCCTAACAATAGGAAAACAAAGAATGAAATATGTTTTCCTCACCATCAAAATATTAGGTAGCTCTGTTTGGTCTCACTTCAATTGCCTTCAATTGATACGAAAAAGCAACAATCACTGTCATTTTCTCTAGAAAAGGAGTTGCTTTAGCTTCTCAACTATTTTGCCTGGTCTTTCTTGCAAAACTGCAATGGATCTGCAGCAGAAGTGGGTTTCAGCAGGTTCTGACCAGTTCTGGAGAACCGCTGGCAGAAATTTTGAGTAATTCAGAGAACCGGTAAATACCACCTCTGACTGGCCCCGGCCCCATCTATTATCTGCCTCCCAGCTGATCGGGAGGAAATGGGGATTTTGCAGTATCCTTCCCCTGGAGTGGGATGGGAATGGAGATTTTACAGTATACTTCCCCTACCATGCCCACCATGCCACGCCCACAGAACCGGTAGTAAAAAAATTTGTATCCCACCACTGCTCTACAGTAAGCTTTTTGAGATGTGGTCAGTCACAACACGGCACAGCATTTCAAGTATTTTCTTACCATATAAAGGAATTATTATTTAAACCTGCCCCATAGCCCCCCAAAAGTTGAGCATCCATGCCTTACACAACAGATGAGATGACGGTATTGATTAATGATGCAAATAAATAGAGGCAAAAGCTGTAATAAGGTCAGCCTGTACAATGCCTTAGGCAAATTTGGGAGGAGTTGGGAAAATGAAAACCCTTCATACAGTACAGCAATTCCCTTTGGAAAGGAGGTGAGATGGTTTCAAATTGAAAAATGAGAGGAGATGATGGAAGAATTCTGATGAAAACAAACTGATACTGTTTGGCCCCTTCTTTATAGGGCAACGTTTCTTTCAACATTTTCCTTTTTCCACCTCATGACTGCAGTTAGTTGGGCTCTCATCTTGAAGTGAAGTGTAGCGAAGGATCATTTCAAATTGATTTAAGGATCCTATCTCTATGGGACAAAGACAACACTTCTTTGATCTCATGAGCCACTTCAGGTGGAGTGGTAATTCTTAGCTAATTCAACTCCAGCCAGCCAGATTGGTTTCAGTCAATTTCTCCAGCCTTCTTTTCTGATTTTACATTGTAGCTAACATATAATCCGGTTCTTTCCCTTTGATAAAACCCACTTGGCTTTGCTGTGTTATCTGCAATGTGGCAAGAGAAAATAAGATTTCAAGTGAAAAGTATTAGGGAGGATTAGATAGAGATTAAACAGGAATTAGAATCAGAAAGCAAGAGGAAAGGAAGGGAAGAACTACATGTAGTTTCCGGGAAAAATTAGTGCTAGCACTAACCTTTGGGTTATCTTTGATGTTGGATATAAGGATAAAGAATCATAAAATTAGAAAAGGCCATATATGTTTTTTTTTTAATTTTCCCTTTTATGATTCTCTTGTGAAGAGGGTTATACATATTGAGCTACGCCATAATGTAGTTTGTTTCTTTATTTTGGCCTAGCATGTTATCTCAATCAGTTTGTAAACTATAGCAAGGATGCGTAAAATGCAACACACCAGCATGCCTTTTTGTGGTCTTTGTGCACGGATGTCAAACCGGCAGCCCGTGGGCTGGATGCGTCATGCATAGGCCACGCCCACCCCAGCTCCGCGAATGGGAAAAATGTTGCGAAGCATCACATGACGGCAACGTGATGCCGCGAGTTTGACACCTGTATCTTAGTGGATAGGTTCAAAACAGAGGTCCTTTGTTTCCAAATAAAGGGGGTCTTGAACCTTGTAGATGCTTCAGTTAGCCATTCCAGTTTTGGGATTCCTGAACTTCTTTCCCCAAATGGGTCCTCCTGGCCTTTTCTGCTATTAGTCCATAGCCCTCAAATTGATGGAAATTAGGTAGTCTTATTATGACAGGGAAGTGCATTTTTTTTTTCTGATGCAAAGGCTGTCTTTGACCTTCCATGGCCTTTCACCCAGGGCTGAGAGAGAATGACTGGCCATAAAATCCACCAACTGGCATGTGTCTAAAGCAGGGCAAGAACTCAGAGTCTCCCTGTTTCTAGCCCGGTGCCTACCAGCAAGATCAAGACCTGTAGGTGATATCAAAATTATGGAGGTAGTTCTACTTCAACTGCAGAGATCAGTGATTTAGTCAGAGTCAGCATAGAAAAGAAGCAGAGTTTTCTATTTACAGAGTAGGCAGATGACAGTAGGAAAAGAAATTCATGGAGATCCCGGTCTATGGTTTCCCCTTTCCAATTGGAATGATGGCTAACCATTTATATTTAGCATGATGGGCATAATAGTCTATTGCAGTGTTAAGGTGTTGTACTAAGATTGAGGAGACCCAGGTTCTAGACCAGTGATGGCTAACCTTTTTGCCATCACGTGCCAAAAGCATGGGGAGCATGGGGGGGGAATTACGTGTGCGTGCCCACATCCATAATTCTATGCGCCCCGCCCCTGTGCATGCGCGCACGACAACCCCCCTGTGCTCCCCCCGCTTTTGACATGTAATGGCCCGGTGGGCCCGGTAGGCCCGTTGTTTGCTCTCCCCAGGCTCCAGAGCCTCTCTAGGAGCCTGGGGAGGGTGAAAACGGCCTTCCCCACACCCCCGTTTGCCGATTTCCGACCTGCATGCATGCCGGAGCTGAGCTCATGTGCCCACCGATATGGCTCTGCGTGCCACAGGTGGCACGCGTGCCATAGGTTCGCCATCATGATTCTAGACTATCCTCAGCTATGAACGCTGCCTGGGTAACTTTGAGCCAGTCGGTCCAAACTACCTCACAGGGATTTTTTGAGGGGGGGAGGAGGAGGAGGAGGAGGAGGAGGAAGAGAAAGAGAAAGAGAAAGAGAAGTGTAATATCACTGGAAGTCAGGCAGCATAGATATTTAATAATTCATTACTATGGGTATTATTCTGTGCTGTCTTGAGCATCTGGGAATAAGATAATAACAACCAAGCAATGCACCTCCGTGGAAATGAAATCAAAGATGAGTTAATAACATGGATTTGACTCTTCCTTAAAAAGGGAAATAAATCATTTGACCAATATCCAATAAGAACAGCTATGTGATTTTTGCCATTCAAAACTATATTACTTTGTCTAAGCTTGAACTTTTAGTTGGCATTTTGTCAGACATATAATAAAAAGTAATGTCTCTAATGGGGGGTACTGAATGTCTGAAATATATTTAAAATATATAATTGCATATTATACAGTTTTCACTGTTCTTATTAAACTTTGGTTCTGAGAAATTACTTCTCCACAGACATCTGAAGATAAGACTTTATAAGTACAGAATTGGAAAAATTTAAGTGGTTTTGTCATTTGCCCCAGATTACTTCATTAATAATTATTTGACATTCAATTACAACCAAATTATGCCTGTTCACACATTCCTTCTCTAAAGCTAATAATAACAGAAATTCAAAGATTCTTTATTATGTCCAGCAGTGCAATGCTGCACACTTGAAAGTAATAATATAGATTTCTGCTTTGTTGATGCTGCAAACTGTCTTTCCACTCAGTTTATTCACACCATGCACTATTGTCAGTGAACAGCTAAATTGCTATTTGGAGAAGTTCAGAACCAAAAAACAGTCCTGCTGGAGAAGGAGAAACAACCCCATCTTAGTTTAGCATTTTGTTTCTCACATTTTGTCAGTTGACTTTGGGCTGCTCAAAAGCAAGACATGAAGACATATTTCCATCTCGTCCTGCTGCCCCAATCTGAAAGAAATCTTGAGTCTTTCAAGACCAATAGCCCTTGTAGACATGCTCTCCATAAATTCACCCAATTCCATTTTAAAGACTCTTCAAATTATCGGCCCTGTGTTAATGAATGTCACAAGTTAATTATATGTTATGTGAAGAGCATATTATGAGTGTATTAAGAACCTTAAAATCTCTATTTAAACAGAAGAGTCCTATGAGATAACCTTCCATTTAAAACAAATGGCATATTAAAGAGTTCTGTTCATTAAAGACTGCTGGAAGGCTAATATTTATATTACTCAGAGTTTTAAAGGAAGAGGCTGCAGTCACCCGGTAGAGTTTTTGTATTGTATTCAGAAGTTGTAGATTCAAACTTTGACCACTCCAAATTATGTGACTGGAGGTTAAAACATAAAGAATGGTTGCTGGAATTGGCTATGTCTAGTTTAATAAAAAGAAAGACTAGGGGTGACATGATAGCAGTGTTCCGATATCTCAGGGGCTGCCACAAGGAAGAGGGAGTCAAGCTATTCTCCGAAGCACCTGAGGGCAGGACAAGAAGCAATGGGTGGAAACTAATCAAGGAGAGAAGCAACCTAGAACTAAGGAGAAATTTCCTGACAGTTAGAACAATTCATCAGTGGAACAACTTGACTCCAGAAGTTGAGAATGCTCCAACACTGGAAGTTTTTAAGAAGAGATTGGACAACCAATCTCTTCTGAAATGGTATAGGGTTTCCTGAACTAAGCAGGGGGTTTGACTAGAAGACCTCCAAGGTCCCTTCCCACTCTGTTATTCTAAGGCTGAAAAGACTTAGTACAAGCTGGTGCTATTGTCAATATAAAATAAATTTCTATATTTCTCTCCAAAATGTATAGAAGGAAGAAAAGGGGCAAAGACCTTTTGCGATTGTGTTTTAATTGTTTAATCATTTTTATGATTGCTCATCACCAACAATCACTGGTTTGAGATGGGCAGTTATACAGATTAAATGAATTAATTAGAAATAAATAAACACTGTTCCATCAAAAGGAACCATGTGTGAGAAGGCTTATTTCCATGATCCCTGTGGGTGACATTCCCTGAAAGAAAGCATGCAGAGGCTGCCTATTCTACCAAATCTTATTGAACTGGAAAGAAGATGTGGTCCCACAGATTTCCAGGATCTAGAAATGATTGTATAATGAATACACACATGCACCTTAGGCACCTCAAAGCTTGTGCAACAACACTACACTCAATTTTGAATTTGAAAGCATTGCCAAGGAAAGATTGTCTTTCATCAGATTGAATTAGAAACTGTTAGGAAAAATTGTAGAACGTTTTAGGTGAGAGGAAAGAATGTTCATAAGGAAAGAAGCTGATTCTGTGCTCCAGAGCTGATGAGAGAAGCCCCCCATTTTACTTTCTCACTTTAATTCTGATGGAGACCTTGGAGAAAAGAGGAAGCTGCTGATGGCAATAGGAATTTCACTTCCGATATCCAAATCTGTAGTGTGTCATCTCTTGCCCAACTACTGAATTTGCCAGGGTTCTAAGTAATAGATTCATCGCAAGCAAAAACTCCAAGGCAGGTGGATTCCTTAAAAATAGTTTTATTGGAAATATCAAATTGGCACATATCTGGTGAAAACCAATTCTGAGGGGCCCCTTGGTTTTGACCTAATTAAAAGTAAAAGCTTTTCCCCCAACTCCAAACAATCAACGCAGCATCCACTGGACTGGTGACATCACTCCTCCTTCCCCCGGCCAGGTGTGAGAATGTCCTTGGTTCCCAAGAGAAAGCATTTTATTTTGACTACACAACTCCAGCTATCTCTAATCCCCCCTCTCCCTATCCCTCGCTCCAGTGTGGCAGCACTGAAGCCCCAAGATGGCTTCCGGCAGGTCAGCTTCAGGGTTGACATAATTTTTTACCACTTCCAAAATGGATAGAAATGGGGAAAAGTGTGGGAATTGCATTGTCACTGGAACAATCTGCAAATAAAGATAAAGATTCCCCTCGCACATATGTGCTAGTCATTCCCGACTCTAGGGGGCGGTGCTCATCTCTGTTTCAAAGCCGAAGAGCCAGCGCTGTCTGAAGACATCTCCGTGGTCGGCTTAATTTCAAAAAATCAATTGGACCTTATTCAAACAATCTGGGTAATAGTCATCAGTCTGTGGGTATAGGATACCAACTTCAGTTCTATAGTTTAAGATGTGAATAGCTTAAAACTAGTTGCATTTGTTTTCTAACACTGCAGGAAAGTTGACTTGGATTCCCTAAAGTGTAACTTTCCGCCTGTAATCATTGGGGCTTATTGGAGTATTCTAATTTAGGAGCACCCTAACAGAAGATATAATTGCTTTCTTAATCTAGTAATGAATTTTTAATGTTTTTTTTTCTTTTGTTTCTGTAAGCTTCCTGGAAAACTATGCTGAGTGGTGGCATAGAATGTTCAAAAATAAATGGCTTCATAATACTAAATTGTTATTAATGTAGAAAAAGGTCAAATAGCATTAAAGTTGCTGGAAGGAAAGCTGTCTGAAATTTGAATCTTCTCTAGTTATTATTTAGTGTAGGATCTGCTGAAGCATTTTGGACAGATGGCTATTAAATCTCTGTTTGAAGACCACCAGTGAAGGGGAACATACCACTTCGTGAGGCAACCTAATCTATTGGTTGACTGCTCTTAGCATCAAGAGATGCTTTGTTAATGTCTCCTCCTAATGTTTCAATCCATTGGTTCTGACCCAGCCTTTAAGGGCAACAGAGAGCACAAGGAAGAGCTACCTCCTCCTCTGTGTAAGAACACACAGTGCTCCAAGTGGGGCTTGACCAAGGCAAAGTTAAATGTGATAGTTACTTCCCTCATCTGGAACTTATCTACTGTTAAACATCATCAGATATTGGGTCCTTAGTGCTCTCTGAGCAAGCAAGCTCTGAGAGCACCAAGGTCCCCTCATTTCAACCCTCATTTCAGCTACAAATGTTCTCCTTTATTGATCCCCAGATGTGTTTATCTTTTTGGTATCTGCATCCCACTGTTGGTTCATAGACTCAAAAAATATTCAACTTGCAGTTATAGAACATCTTTTCACATATATTAGTGGCACGCTAGGTCTTCCCCAGCCTATATTTGTACCTTTCATTTTTTCCCCCTCCACAGGTGCAGGACTTTACATTTGACCACTGTTCCAACTTATCTACTGTAGCTGTTTTGAAATCATCTATTTCTCTTCTAATGTGTTTAACTACTCTTCCTTGTTTTGGGTCATCTGCAAATTTAATATTTCATCCAGATTATTAAATGTTAAAACACAGGGTCCAAGATAAAGCTCTTGAAGCACTTCACTTATTACTACTTCTGAACTGATCTGGAACAGTTTGCAAGTGCTTTTTAGGTCAGTTTTTTTTTTCAAACTTGGCAATTTTACAACATGTAGGCTTCAACTCCCAGATTTCCCCATGCTGGCTGGAGAATTCTGGGAGTTGAAGACCACACATCCTAAAGTTGCCAAGTTTGAAAAAAAAAAAACCTGCTCTAGGCGAGTCATTGAATCTGTTATGAATCCATGTAACAGTTCAATCACCAAGGTCCTAGTCCATATTTAACATTTCAAAAATGAAGATTTCATGAGAGGCCTTGCTGAATTCTTTTCCAAACTACATTATATCTACTGCATTCCCCCAATCTAACAGCAGCCAGGATTGTATATGCACAATACTGGAAAAATCCAGAAACCCCTATAGATGATATAATCAAAAAAATTCTGGAATGTGCAGAAGTGGATAGGTTAACCCTAAAAATCAAAGGAAAAGAAGACTCGGAATATTTTATAACATGGGAACTATTCTACAAATGGTTAATTGACAGATACTGAGGAGTGGAATTATGTGAAATATGGACTACGTGAGAAAGAAAAACTGATGAGTTTTATAATTTTGATGGTTATATAATCGATACTATAATGGAAAATAGTATACTTTTCAATAACGATTGATACTATCGCATATATGTTTAGTATATATGATTATAATGATTATGATGATGTTTATATATTAACACTTTGGACATCTAGAAAACACACAGTTCAACATAGAAATTGAATATGTGTTATAAAACAATAAAAAATATTTAACAGAAAAATGAAGATTTCATGAGAGGCTTTGCTGAATTCTTTGTCAAACTTCATTATATCTATTGCATCCCCCCCAATCTATTAGGCTCACAGCTTTGTTAATACAAGTTTGGTAATCGATATGTGAAGACATGAAAAAAGATACACATTAAAATGAAAGTGTTAATATAAGTAGACAGTCCTCTGTAGAAATTTCCAAAAAAGACCCTAAGCTTACCATTTATAAAAATTGTGGGATAAATTGGAGAAATCTGGAGCAGAATTTAAAGAGTATCCCTACAAAAGATACAGATGAAATTAATATTTCTATAAGATAAATTAGGCTCAGTTGGGTTAAACATTATCCCTTATGAGAGACTAGTTTGTTCTGTACTAATTAAGTTTGTGCTCTGAAAAAGAAGTAAACCGTAACAAACCTGTAAAAATATCTGACAGTGCTGTCCGTTTAAGATACAGTCTTCATTTCCACATTTCTTTTAACATGATTACATTTTAGGGTGAAGGTTCATTCTCCCAGCTTGTGGGTTGGTTTCCAAATGTTTCATTACCAAGTTAGCTAACATCTTCAGTGGAGTTTAGGGGATGTCAGTGTTTTTCTGTTCATAAGGGTTTCGTGTAGGCAGTAGGTGATTATGTTTGTGTGATTTTTTTTTTTTAAATAATAATTTGAATTGAAATTTATAACCACACTTTTCTCTTGGATTGAGCCTAGTGTGGGATGAAGGTAGTATCTTTTCATGCATTGCTTTCTGCCTGAACTTACATTGATGTGTTCCATGAAACACATTAATATTCCAGCCCCATGAAATGAGTTGGTAATGGTCCTCTAGCAGCTTCAACTGACCTTAAATGTGCTGAAGAAATGACAGCAGATGGAAGAGGGTATTTTTTAATCCCTCTTTGCTTCCTGACAATCAGTCCCAGTGAATCTGCAAAAAATTTTCTGGAAGGGTCAAATTAATATCCTTGCTTAGAAAGATTCTTCCCAATCTGGAATACTAATTTATGTTGGTACTGCAACATCTAGAGTTCCCAACCAAAATGGTGTACTCCCTCTTTTAATACATATGCAAATTTTTTACTTCTAGAAATGATTTGCTTTACAGGTGATAATTTGTATTCACCTTGTTGATTTATTGATCTAATGAATTTCTTAGTCGGCTTTTAACACTGCCGTCTTGCAAATCAGTATTAGAAAACAGAATCCAAGTCAGGTGTTTTGGTTTCTGATTTCCAAAGTACAAGAAGCTATAGTTTGTTGGGTCAAACAAAACAGCCAATTGGAAGATGTCCTAAATTAGGATGGAAAGCAAGAAATTAGCATAAGAGGGAAGAAAAGAAGGAGAAGTTAGGAACCCGGCCAAACTGGTGTTTAATTTTACATTTGTTCCAGATAACATGCTAAACCTCAATATGCTTTTTCATTTTTGATGTTCTCTGCTAACTGACTGGGTTTAAGAATTAACCCTTTGATTAATATACTAAATGCTACAGTGATTTAATATATGAAAGAGATATGGTTTGTTTTTTTAATTTCTTGCCTTATTCTTGACGTGTTTTGTGTGCCACCTAAACTTCTAACGTCTAAAAAAGGGAGATAAAACAAAAGCAGGAATAGACAACTGAACTTCAGAAAAAAAATATAGTACTATTTCTTTGCTTTCAACTGGATGTAGTTAGTTATGGTTTGTAAAACATGGCCTAGAACTTACTGGTCTGGGAGGACAAACCATCTTTGCATGATGTGGAAACATAGCCATGATTGTGCATACATGTTTTCCATTATGAAATGTTATATGACTGATAATTTGGTTCATCATGCAAGCTAACATAGGAGGCTGTTTTCAAGTTTGATGTCAGCCCTTCGAGGCAGACAGGGTCAAGAAACGGGCACAGCAAAGATTACAAGAATGTTGAATAATAGAACCTTGAAAACCTGTCCAACCTTCTCTCTGTCTCATCTTCCACTAAAAAAATCCTTCCATTACCTCCAACATCCCAACTGATGAAGCTTTTTGGATGAGAAGCAAAACATTATCAAAAAAAGAAAGAAAGAAAGAAAGAAAGAAAGAAAGAAAGAAAGAAAGAAAGAAAGAAAGAAAGAAAGAAAGAAAGAAAAGGCCAATTGCCTTTTAAAAAAGCACCTTTGAGACAACTATGACCTGGATGACTGAGAATCTCCATAGACAATATCAAAATCTATAAGTCCTCTCTTAATGGCTCACTCAATCTTTCTCTTTTCCCAAGGTCAGCTATAAATTATAACAGTATTTCTAAAACTTTTTCCTCTCAGAACCTCTTCCCACTTTTAAAAATGACAGCGGACCCAAAAAGAGCTTTGATTTATATGAGTTATATTTACTATATTAAAAATTAAGTAAATTTTCTAATTTTTCTGATGTCCAGTCATTTACTCCCTTATAACGTACAACACAACTGTTGTACATAATTTCCTAATTTTTCTGGTGAATAATGGAACAAAGTGCCCTGGGAGGTGTTTAATAGAGGCTGGATGGCTCTTATTGGAGATGGTGTGATTGTATTTACTGTATAGTAAAGGCAGAAGGATGAGAATGAGATGATCTAGTGAACTCTTAGGATGCCTTACCTAGAAGGAGGAGGAGGAGGAGGAGGAGGAGGAGGAGGAGGAGGAGAAAAAGACAACTTGTAAAATGTATACATAAAACTAGTAGTGAAGTTGGTAATGTGGAAAAAGTGTGGGGGGATTGTCAATGGAATATAATTTTACCTGAAGCCTCTAAAAACTTCTGTGAACGAGGCAGGGTGGTTTCACAGTAGAAACCTGACCTAAAACTAGTCAGAAATACTTGAAGTATTTTTTCTTTTCTTTTTTTGGGGGTATATTTTATTGAAAGATATGTTTGCTAGAATCTTTAAGGCACACTGTTAATTGGCCTCTCCCAATTCATATGTGAACACTCTCTCTCTCTCTCTCTCTCTCTCTCTCTCTCTCTCTCTCTCTCTCTCTCTCTCTCTCTCTCTCTCTCTCTTTAACACCCGCCCCATCTCCACAGACCTATGAACCTATCCTATTGATTAAGGCTAGGACAATGCATCTGATAAAATGGATTTTAGTTTAGAAAGTTAACCAGTTAGCCTTAGTTGCTTTAAATATGTTTGCTAGTTATATTGTGTAAAGTTGACACAGAGTGGCACAACATTTTGCTGCATTGTGGGGGGAGAACACAAAAAAAATCTCTCTCACCTGTCCTAGTCAGGAGGTGCAGAACCAATCTGATTATTTTGACACCAAGCAGAAAATCCCTCAAACTTCTTCCCTATCATTAACTGTAATACACAGCAACAGGAGTTGACATAAGTAACACTATGGGGTGGCTGACTCAATATAGCTCTTAAGGAAGGGCAGTCTAGATTTATCTGAAAATCAATCCCACTATTTTCTCCTGAAAAACAGAATCTTGTATGAACTTTCTTAGAAAAGCATGCCAGTGGAAACTACTTCCTATAGATCTAGAACCACTATTTCCAATGTAGTGCCCTTCAGATGGTTTGAACCACAGATTTTGTGTTAGCCTGGCCTTGGACCATATTGCTTTATTGAAGAGATTATTGAATTTGAAGTCTAGCACATATAGGTGGACCCCAAAATGGAGAAGGTTGCTGTATGGAAAGTGCAGTCATAACCACGTCTTCTCCAACCTCATATCCTCCAAATATTTTAAACCATGATTCTCGTAATCTTTGAACACTGTTAGATGTAGTGCCACAAACTTCTGGAGGATACTCAATCGGAATATAAGAAATGGATGTGTGAAATGTGCAATTCAGCACCAACAACTATGACTAAACCAAAAGGACATATGACTGAGAAATTTCATGTGTGTAGAGCAGGGGTGTCAAACTCGATTTCATTGAGGGCCGCATCAGGGTTCTGTTTGACCTCAAGGGGCTGGAGTGGGCATGGCCAGGGTGGACATGGCCAGCTCGACATCACTCGTGTTCGGGTGCACCTGTGGTGGCCCAAGTGCTCTGCCAGGGGAAATGTGCTCCTGAGCTCCATTTTCAGCTGCGACAGCCTTCTGCAACCCTCTGCCAGCAAAAACTGAGTGCCATTTTCACTGGCAGAGGCACCATGGGCCAGGCCTTCGCTGTTTCCAGGGCAACCCCATGGGCCAGACCTAAGCACTCCGTGGGCCAGATCTGGCCCCCGGGCTTTCAGTTTGACACCCCTGGTGTAAAGTGTTCCCATTGTCCCTCTGACCATTGCAGCAGGCTCTGTTGTGTCTTACAAAAACCTTAGCAGATGTGGATGTAGTTCAGTGGTATTTTCTTCCAAGGAATTGAGCATTGGTTGTTTTTGTAGGGTAGCAAAGGTTTTTAATTAGGCATGGAAACTTGAGTTTAAATTTCTGTTCAGGGCTATTTGTAATGTTGAAGGTATTTTACAACCCTAAATTATGGCCATAGCAAGCATGAACAAATTATGAGTTTTCTCTGCTCTAATTTCCCAGGTTGTTTTGTACCATCTCAGCTAATGTTTGCCTTTATCCAGAACATATGGACTCATTTCCAAACAAACACTAGACAACAGTTATTCTTTTTTCCCCTAAGAGTATGTGGGATTTATGTGGGCCTAGAAACATTTATGGCTAATTTTGAAATAGTATGCTAATTTCCCATATCATGAATTACGAATTAAAAGACTAAGTACAGGTAATCCTCCACTTATGACCTCAATAGAGCCCAAAATTTCTATTGCTAAGTGAAACATTTGTTAAGTGAATTTTGTCCCATTATATGGTCTTTCATGTCACAATTGTTAAACGACTCACCGCAGTTGCTAAGACAGTAACTGTTACGTCAGTCTGGCTTCCTCATTGATTTTGCTTGTCAAAAGGTCACAAAAGCTGATCACATGTCTCCTGGACACTGCAACCGTCATAAATATGAATCAGTTGCCAAGCGTTCAATTTTTGACCATGTGACCAGGGGATGCTGCAACAGTCATTAGTGTGAAAAACTGTCACAAGTCATTTTTCAGTGCCACTGTAACTTCAAACAGTCACTAAATGAACTGTTGTAAATCGAGGATTATCTGTACTTAAAAAGAGAGAGGTTGCTGAGCTGGATATGGAGACATGTAACCCTTGCTTGCCTGATGACCTTGATTCAGATACTGACTGTCACTGACCTATCTGACAGTATTGTAACGCAGTGGTTAGAATGCAGTATTGCAGGCTAACTCTGCTCTCACAGTGCCAGGAGTTCGATTCCTTCAAACCTGACCAGCTCAAAGGTTTCCATCCTTCCGAGGTTGGTAAAATGAGGACCCAGATGGTTGGGGGCAATATGCTAACTCTGTAAATCGCTTAGAGAGAGCTGTAAAGCACTGTGAAGCGGTAAATAAATCTAAGTGCTATTACTATGTTGTAAAGGTTAAAGAAGGAAGTTGTGAAGGAAAGAGATGGTTTGCTCTTTTTTTTCTTACACTTTTTTTTTTGAATATATGTTTTATTGGTGCATTTTTCCATTAAAAACATAAAAAAATTCCACGTCTATCTGAACAGCGTGTTGTCTGGGCATAATTAATTTTAAGTTTTTACCTTTGCTAGTGGTCTTTTTTATTCATACAATTTTGAGAATCAGAAACTCCTCTAGTCCTTTGTACCTGATCATACTTTTTATGATTATTTAGTCCCCCTCCACCCTTTTTAATAATGGGCTTGTTTTGGCTTTCGCTGAAAAAAAAAAAATTCTGGTAAGCTGAAAACGCAGTGGGATTTATTTCACATTATGAGATCCCTCTCAGTACCCAGTTAGCTGTTTTTTGATGCAGTGCTGGTTTTCAAGATTTTCCTCCCATCCCATTATATTTGACTAAGCAGCAGGAAGCCTCCCTCCCTTTCCCTTCCCCCCCCCAGTATTAGACCAGAGAAAGGTTTGCAAGTTTAGTAGATGCAGCCCACATAACCTCTCATACGTTTTCGTAGCACGAAGTACCAGTAAATTGTACTGTATTGCATCTTTCCCTGCTGTTGTTGCCAAAGGTTCGTGTGCCTGATTTGTGGGCATAGAGAGGAGCACTATTTCATGCCAAAAGGTGCTGGCTTTCAGGAGGAGTTTACTCCGTCTTAGAAGTTGAAGGAAGGTGCATTTGGCAATACGTGTAGGGTATTGTTTTCTGAACCGCTGGCCGTGTCAGACCGACACCGAATGCAAGAGAAAAGTATTGGCTTTGAGGTCAAGCATTGTTTGCATGTGTTGCAAATGGTTTCCCCGGGAAACAGCAGATCTGCCCTCCAAGCTTGCTGCAGCATCTTCCGAACAGCATCTTGTCTCTAGACACAACAGAGAGGTACCTTTTGATATTGGGGGGGAGGGGGGGGCAACCAAAAACAATGTGGAGGGAAAATGCGGAGAAGAGAACATAACATCTGCGAGCGGACGTTTCCAGAGAATGAAGAAACATACATCGAGAGTGGCACCGTTAGAACCTTTCAGTCTTTCCACATTAAATTCACCTAGATCAGACGGTAAATGCAATTTTATTTTCCTCCTATGTTATCTTACCTAAAGAAAGGAATTAGCTGCCATTCGGGTCTCTCCCCCCCCCCCTCTCTCTCTCTCTCTCTCTCTCTCTCTTTCATTTTTCTTTTTGAGCCCATCTCTTCCTTTGAAAGATTGACTGAAGGCCTTTTGTAAAATGTTTGAAAATGTAACTAAGATGTATATTTTTTAAAAAAAATATTGTGATTAAGAGCCCCCTAATGACTGGCTTTTATGGCGTATATGGGGGAAAGAAAGAGGTTCAGCTGAGGGAGGAAAAGTTGGTTGCCTTTCATTGTTAGTTTGCGAAGTGCTAAACCAGCTCTCCCAGTCTTCCTGTGTCATCCAATAGTATTTCAGTATAAAATCTTTCCATTTTTCTCTGTTTGAAATGCTATATTGTGTCACGACTGTCTCTGAGGATTAGCTGCTTATTTGGAGGGGTTCGTAGTTTAAAATAGCTGGAATTTGAAGGGGGAAAAATCAGGACATCTTCCCTCAGCAAAATAGCAATCAATGACTTTAATGAGGTTCTAAATATGAAGGCAGGCAATTACTCAAGGAGGACGGGGGAATTTCATCCTTCAGGTACTTTCTGTATCACCTGTTTGCAGGTGTGTCTATTGGTTACGCATATTAGTCCTCTCACTGCTCTTTATACCACAGAGTTGCAGACTTCTCTGAAGGAGGAATGTCCTCCAATGCCAGCTAACAGAGATTTGAGCAATTTTGACAGCAAGAAAGGCAGTCAAATATCACTTAAAGCAGCATTGGCAATTACTGACAATGGGTTCGTATTCATAGATGGGCTTTTGGTGTAGGATGAAGTTGGCATTGTTTTTGCTCAGGGATCCATTTCCCCCTTTAAAGTTGCTCCCCTATCCATGGCAAGGAAGTGTCCCTTGACTGTAATTGCTACAACAGTGAATACCAAAGGCAATTTTCTAGAGAGCCTAAATATAAGATGACATGGTGGATTTACATAAATGTAGTACAGAACTCATAATCCATAGGATTCCCTGGTGGTTGAAGTTAAAACTGATTTTCCCAGAGGATGTGAAGTAGGACTGAAAGCAAATAAATCAACGATATTTGGACCAGGGAGGTCTGTATTCAAATTTAGTGAGAGAAGCCTATGTAAACTTTTTTTAAAACACTTAACATTAAGGAAAGCAAAGAAAGTCTAGCATATAGGAAGGAACTTGAGCTAGTTCTTCATCATGATGAACACACACATGCATTGATTCTTATACATTTTATTTAGAATTATTTATCAAGCAGGGAACAAAGTTTTGCTAAAGTCCGGGAAGATAAATATATAATTTTTGAGTCATTAGCACACAGATAATTGTAATAATAAAAACTGAAATTGTTCACCAGCATTAGTGCCACAGAGTGATTCAGAATACTTCCAGTTCAAACTAGAAACGGAGCCTGGTTTACAGCATTGATTTTTTTTTTGTGTGTGTGAGACAATCACAACTCATAGCTAGTTAATTTGTATGGCAAGCAATGATTTGCTGGAAGCAAAGAGATAACTGAGTAATCTGTACTGTTCATAGAAGATGAAAAAAGGAAGCACAGTCCCAAGATTCTTCCAGAATAATAATTATTCTAGGGTTCCACGTTATGTCTGTTTAAAACAAATGAGCATCATATTTACACTAGATATGAAAGGTTCTGGGTTAGTTTTGGTCTTGATTTTTAAGATGGGTTTTGATTTTTAAAGTTCCTGATGGTTGTGATTTAATTTTTCCTTCTTATGTGGTTGCATTATTATATGGGGTCCTGCTTCATTTAAGGTCAGGACCATCTTAGTAAAATGCAGGCAGGGCCTTGCTTGCTGTTGTTCCAAGAGTTGTGATTTCTCAGGAGAGGCACAAGCCTGGTCAGGATTTAGAAGAAGAAATAACTTTAGCAGCTGAGTCTTTTGGACTGGTAAGGTTTGATAGCTTCCAAGTAAATTTTAAGACTTTTAAAGGATAAAATTGCATTTAATAAAAAATGATAAACTTTTTAAATAGAGTGGTCTTAAAGTTGTTAAATAAATTGGTCCTTATAGCATCTCTGCAATATAACCCAGATTTTATAATTTAAAGATTTTATGTAGAAATAAAAAATTAAAAAAAAATGAAGCACAAATTGTGTGCTGCAATGATCCTCAGTCTTTTCTCCATTTGAACTGTGCTGTTTATGTCTGACTCTGCTAATTTCTTGGTCTGATGAGCAGACTAGCAAGAATTAGCACAGTGATGCCAGCAATTGCTTGCTAGATCAGACTTAGCCTATACTCATTTAGCTGAGTGTACTGTTTCAAACAGTGGTCAGCCAGGCATTGGAGCAGGAGAAATAGAAATAAGCTGAAATAAACACAGCTGCATATCTTCTTCAACTGCACCCATAACTCAAGGAGTTACTTGTCATAAAACAGAATAACAGAGTTGGAGAGGACCTTGGAGGTCTTCTATTCCAACCCCCTGCTCAAACAGGAGACCATCTAAACTGATTCATGATTATCCTGTTGGGGTGGATCCTAATAAATTTGTTAAAAAGATAAGTTGTACTGGAATCTGTGGCAATGTAGGGGACTACAATACAGTGTTTATGGACCAAGGAAACTTCTTTGTTGCTTTTGCCATCACAATCTCCAGGAACCACAAAATATGTTGCTGTAAAAATAAGCATGATGGCCAATGGTTAATTCACAAAACAAATGTCTTCCTTAAGAATGCAGCAGCCAGAAAGGAAGGATGGATGGGAAGGCAGAAATGTGTTGACAGAAATGGGAGCTTTTTGGTCAACAAGTCACCTTTAAATTAGGAAATGTGTTTTTACATCAGATAAAATTGAAATATCGTGCATTTTGATGAAAGTACAATAGAATCATAGGGTTGGAAATGGCTCTGGAGATTTCCTGGTCCACATCCCTGTCCAGGGTAGGCATTCTCTGACTATCCTGGACAAATGGCCAACCAACCTTTCTTTGAAAACCTCTAGTGACAGAGCCCCTGTATACTTTCAGAAGGTGGCTATTCCTCTACTGAATAGTTCTCACAGTCAGGAAATTATTCCTTATTTTGAGTTTAGATCTCCCTTAGTAAAGCTTCTGTGTTTCTTTCCTACCCCTTAGCCTTCTCTTCTGTAGGTTAAACAATCCCAGCTTTTAAAGCCATTCTTTACAGATTTTGAGGGACGCAGTGGCTCAGTGGCTAAGATGCTGAGTTTGTCAATTGAAAGGTCGACAGTTCAGCGGTTCGAATCCCTAGTGCCGCGTAATGGGGTGAGCTCCTGTTACTTGTCCCAGCTTCTGCCAACCTAGCAGTTTGAAAGCACGTAAAAATGCAAGTAGAAAAATAGGGACCACCTTTGGTGGGAAGGTAACAGCATTCCGTGCGCCTTTGGCATTTAATCATCCCAGCCACATGACCACGGAGATGTCTTTGGACAGTGCTGGCTCTTCGGCTTTGAAACAGGGATGAGCACCACCTCCTAGAGTCAGGAACGACTAGCACATATGTGTGAGGGGAATCTTTACCTTTACAGATTTTAACCTCCAAGCCCCTTATCATCTTTGTTGTTGCTCTTTGCATTCTTTCCAGTTCTTTAACATCCTTCTTGTGGACACAGTATTCCAGGTACACCTCAACCAAAACAGAACTAATACTTCCCATGACCTCAACATTAAACTTTTCTTGATGCAGCCTAAGGATTCAAAGGTTTTTTTTTTTTTTTTTGGAACCTGTAGCACACTATTGGTTCAAGCTTAACTTGTGCTGTACCAGGACAACCAACCATTCTCCTCAACATAGCTTTATTATGTTCTGCTTAGAACTCTATGTGCTTGCCCTTTAGGAATTATTTTCCAAGTAATTCACTCAAACTTATAATTAGCTAGAGTAGGAAGTAGGATCTAGAAAAAGACCATTGAAAACTACTTCCATACTGTTTCCAAGAAAACTACATGAATTGTATGTTCATGAAGCAAGTGGCACTAAGTTTAGGTAAAAAAGACCTTTCCGTTCCTGTTTGTTGTATGTGTGTGTGTGTGTATGTGTGTATGTGGTGTATATATATTTGTTTTTCTTTCTTTTTCGTAGGTTTTATGTGTATGTCTCTTTAGCCAGGTTCTACCTACGTAAACCAAGATATTATGCAGCCCTAGTTCAGTGAAATCACAATTCACTAGTTTCTGGGCTTTTTTTCTTTTTCTGGCAGCCAGCAGACCTTTTGCTGCCCATTCGGAGACTAAGATAGGCCGAAATAGATCTATCTTAGTCTCCCAATGGGCAGCAAAGGGTCTGCTGGCTGCCAGGAAAAGAAAAAAAAGCCCATATACGTAGGTAGAACCTGGTTAAAGAGACATACATACATACATACATACATACATCCAAAAAAGCCAGGCTCAAAAATTCATCGGTAAACTGTGACAGGGCAAAGACATTTCTCTTTTACAGGTAGTCCTTGACTTACAACGGTCATTTAGTGTCCATTCAAAGTTACAACGGCACTGAAAAAACTGACTATTTTTCACACTTACCACCATCGCAGCATCCCCATAGTCACGTGATCAAAATTCAGATAATTGGCGAACTGGCATGTATTTATGAGGGTTGCAGTGTCCCGAGGTCAGGCAATTCTCTTTCATGACCTTCTGACAAGCAATGTCAATGGGGAGGCCAAATTCACTTAATAGCCCTGTTACTAACTTAACAACTGCAGTGATTCACTTAACAACTGTGGCAAGAAAGGTCATAAAATGGAGCCAAACTCACTTAACAACTGTCTTGGTTAACAACAGAAATGTTGGGCTCAACTGCAGCCATAAATCGAGGATTATCTGTAGATACTCTGTGAAAGCTTCTCCTTCTGGTCCATAGATTGGCTGCCTCAATAGCTGAAATTTACACTATACTATGCCATCATGTAGTTTGCTTGTTTATGGTTTTCCGAGTTGCATGAAACCAATCTATTTTATGTTCTTCAGCAAAATGAGGTTAAGCAAATCAAGAGTTACACTGTATAGCAGAAACCCCAGAGAATTTCAAGATGAATGGCTTAAGCAGAGAGAACATAACCTAGGGTTTTTCATGCAGAAGCTCCCACATTCCAACTGTTTGTTAACAATCAAGTAGCAAATTGTTCGTATCCATTTTCTATGCTCCTGAAAAGTCAACTGCCTTTCTGGCCTTGATGACACTTTCATTGTCAGTACAAACTGCCAGGTGACTCCCAGGTGGTCTGGAGTAATAGAGGGCATAGTATTAAGAAAAGTTAGAAAAATATGCTGGAATATGGTAGTTTACTTTGATGGTGAGGGCACATCCCTGCAATGGCTTGAGTTAGGGTAGTTGAAAGAATTTTCCAGGGTTTTCTAATAACTATGAGGAAATATTTATCAGCACTTGTTTTTCAAACATCAAGGAAGAAAGTTGCTAGAGAAATCAGAATCTCTAAAGTAATGATAGTCTCTTAAGAGCAATCAGGAGACTCTTTGCTGTTTTGGACATAGAAGACAAGGGGGGAAAAGGATTGACAGTGTTTGTCCTGGATTTGTGAACATCTAAGATTGTTCTGTATGTGAAAGGGGAAGAAATGAACTATTACACAGCTCAGGCAACTGATTCAGTGTCCGTTAATCTTGCATTTTCTCATCGCTTCCAATTCTTCCTGAGTTGAATTCTCATGAAGCACGTATCACTATCTTTGCAATTCTCAGTGTAAATGCAAACTGTCTCTTTTAATTATGTGAACATTCTTTACAGATCAACTTTAAATTTGCTTTACTTGCTTTTTTTTTTTATTAAGGAAAGTAAGAAAAACCCAAGTTTTCTTTAGAATCCACCTGGGTTGTCAGTTATGAATATATTTTGTTGCATCAGGAATTACGACGGGGAGGATTTGCAAAACAACTCTTACAGTGGCAAACAATGACACACGCAATGCTCATACAAAAGGACCATTTTCTGAGTAGTAACCATTTATTCCAAAGATAAAGTCCCGGGAAGTGATTTGCTATCATGTCTTCATTTTCCAGTCTAGCCTACTGAATAGCCATCATCGTGTCTTGTGGTAATGAATTCCGCAGGATAATTACGTGCTCTGTGGAGAAATGTTTCCTTATGTCTTTTCTAAATCTCCTTTTAATCAGCTTGGTAGGCTATTATCTGTTAGTGTCCCATCTAGCCATGTCCAGTTCTGTGTAGCTTTTCAAGAACCATTTGTTTTTCTATCTTCTATTTAAATTCCACCCATCTTTTAGGATGCTCATGGTAGAAAACGTTGAGTTTCTCCTTTATTCTCACATCACATTAACTTCACACCAGTCCTGTAAAGTGCATTATTCAAAGCCAGTGGTAGATAAATTTTTATGCGTTGTGCTTTCCTTTTAATTTTTTTCAGCCTCCAGATACTGCAGAGGCTGTCGGTGAAACCAACATGTTCAACGTGGTTTTAAGTTTTATTTTTGGAAGTTTGGGACATTAACATAAAACAGTTATATGTATTATTCTGGAAGCTAAAGGGGATTAAAAAAAAAAACCTTACAATGTCAAAAGGCAAAAATCCCACCCTTTCTTTTCAAAAGAAAACTAGAACAAGGTTGTATTAAACCTGCCAAGCATTGCACTGCCACAAATGCTAACTTGCTACCAAATTGCTGAAATGCAATCCAGAGATGTTTGGGAGAATTGCAAAAATGAGGCTGGGGTTTTGCATGAGATCCAAGCGCAGCTAAGCTACATTAAGAAAATCTATATTACCTAAAAACTATAGTGTGAAGAGGAAGCAGCATTATTTTGGATTGCGGAGAGGTAGCTGTCTTGGTCTGTAGCAGGGAAAAACATAAAATATTTTCATAGTACCTCAACAGCCCAAAGATGTAAGTAGGTTATAAATTTTTATAGTCCGGATTCCAGTTTTATCACAGGCATGAAATCTTATGCCTTCAATTTAATCAGTAACTGAAAAATGGATGCTTTTGGTGTCATTTTGGTGGGGTTTTGCCTGGCAAGCATTTCCAATAATATTAGATGGAAAGAAGTATCTTTGGTTTTGCCATTCCCTTTTTAAAAATAAAAAGCTTTTGAATTAGAAAAGGAGATTACTCACTGGGTCTCTGTATGACTCTGCTTTCTCACTTTTTCTCCTTTTAGTCAGCCTTTACTAAGAATAGCTGTTTTTGCCTTGTTTCTAAGTTAAGTAAGATTGAAAGATTTTCTCAGACTGGATATAGGAGAATTATTCAGAGGAGTAATTTTTGTTTTGCTTTACTGTAAGTTTAAGTTTAAAGTTTATTGTCATTGTATGTATATACGCAGTATACCCATACAACAAAATTCACATAACATCCAGAGACCAAGCCCAACACGCATGACAATCCCCAGGCACACACACCCCCACAAAAATCCCCCACCCCTAAATCACACAAGCATCCACACAACAGACCAAGTAATGCTGTCCAACAGCTCACTGATGGTGGCCCTTTAGTTCATTGTTGAGTGCAATTAAAGCTCTGGGATAAAAACTATTCAGAAGACATGTGGTCCGAGTTTTAATTGTTCTGTATCTTCTGCCGGAAGGCAACAGTCCAAAAAGATTGTAAGCAGGATGGGAAGAGTCTCTGAGAATGTTGTGCAACTTCCTCAAACAGCGAGATGCGAAGATGTCATCTAGGGCTGGTAGCTGGAGCCCAATGATATTCTGGGCAGTTTTAATAATTCTCTGTAGAGCTTTTATGTCCGCTGCAGAGCTGCTCCCATACCATGCAAGAATGATACATATGATATACTACAGATAGTCCTTGACTTATGACTACAATTGAGCCCAAATTTCTGTTGCTATTAACAACTAGATAGTTGTTAAGTGAGTTTTGCCACATTTTATGACCTTTCTGATTCACTTTCATAGTTGCTAAGTGAATTGCTGCCGTGGTTAAGTTAGTAACACAATTGTTAAATGAATCTGGCTTCCCCATTGACTTTGCTTGTCAGAAAGTCACCAAAGGTAATCCCATGACACCCCGGGGCACCGCAACCTTCATAAATATGAGCCAGTTGCCAAGTATCCAGATTTTGATCACATAACCACTGGGATCCTGCAAGAGTCGTAAGTGTGAAAATGGTCATAAGTCAATTTTTTAGTGTATTATAGCTTCGAATGGTCACGAAATAAATGGTTGTAAGTCGAGGACTGCTTGTACTGTGGACTTCAAACAACGAGCAGTATAATGTGAACGAGGGATTTATACTAGGAGATGAGAGGGGAAGGTTATGTTTTTAGCTATCAAAAATCTGGATATAACTGGCATTGACACCCTTCAGTCTCAAGAGACTATGGTATCGTGCTCTGGAAAGAGGTCCTAAAACAGCATCTAGTGTGACTAAAAAGGCCAATTCGAGAGTGGCAATCCCTTTCACACTGAGGGCAGATACATTCTGTCCCCTGCCCAGCCCCCAGATTTCGCTGGTTTCGGGACTGCCTCTTTGCCTCAGCCTGCCGAACAAGTGTCTCTTCGAATTGGAGAAGGCCATGTTGCGTCTTTAGCCTCCAAGCTGAACGATCGGAGGTCAAGGTTTCCCAGTTGTTAATGTCCATTCCCAGGGCCTTTAGGTCCCTCTTGCAGATATCCTTATATCGCAGCTGTGGTCTCCCTCTGAGGCGCTTTCCCTGCACTAATTCTCCATACAGGAGATCTTTCAGAATCCAACCATCAGCCATTCTCACGACATGCCCCAGCCAGTGTAGACGTCGCTGTTTCAATAGTGTATAGAAATTCCAGCACGTTCCAAGACTGCGCTATTTGGAAGTTTGTCCTGCCAGGTGATGCCAAGAATTTGTCGGAGACAGTGCATATGAAAGGTGTTCAACTTTCTCTCCTGCCGTGCGTAGAGGGTCCAAGACTCACTGCAGTACAAGAGTGTGCTCTGGACGCAGGCTCTATAGACCTGGATCTTTGTATGTTCTGTCAGCTTCTTATTAAGCCATACTCTCTTTGTAAGTCTGGAAAATGTTGTGGCCGCTTTACCAATACGTTTATAAACGGATATAACTAGCATTAGGGAATACAACTAGATTTTAGTCCAAATTCATCATTTGCATAAAAAAGTTAGAATTGACTGAGTTAAGTGAAGTACAGATGAAACTCAAAAAATTAGAATATCGTGCAAAAGTTCATTTATTTCAGTAATGCAACTTAAAAGGTGAAACTAATATATGAGATAGACTCATTACATGCAAAGCGAGATAGTTCAAGCCTTGATTTGTCATAATTTTGATGATTATGGCTTACAGCTCATGAAAACCCCAAATTCACAATCTCAGAAAATTAGAATATTGTGAAAAGGTTCAATATTCTAGGCTCAAAGTGTCCCACTCTAATCAGCTAATTAAGCCATAACACCTGCAAAGGGTTCCTGAGCCTTTAAATTGTCTCTCAGTCTGGTTTACTAGGAATCACAACCATGGGAAAGACTGCTGACCTGACAGTTGTGCAGAAAACCATCATTGACACCCTCCATAAGGAGGGAAAGCCTCAAAAGGTAATTGCAAAAGAAGTTGGATGTTCCCAAAGCACTGTATCAAAGCACATTAATAGAAAGTTATGTGGAAGGGAAAAGTGTGGAAGAAAAAGGTTTAGTTAGTTTAGTTTACTATATTTATATACCGCCCTTCTCCTGAAGGACTCAGGGCGGTGAACAGCCATGGTAAAAAACAATATACAGCAAAATTTAAAAACTTAATTAAAATAATTCAATCATTGGCTGAATTTAAAACACCCAACTAAAATCATTTTAAAACCACTATCAAAACCCAATTTAAAATCCTTTATCCTGTCAGACCAGCTTGCTGGAATAATAGGGTCTTTAGAACATGACGAAAGGCGCGGAGGTCGGGGATCCTTCGTATGTCCGGGGGCAGTTCATTCCATAGGGCCGGGGCCCCCACAGAGAAGGCTCTCCCGCTGGGGATTGCCAGCCTACATTGTTTGGCCGACGGCACCCTGAGGAGGTCCTCTCTGTGGGAGCGTATTGGTTGGTGGGAGGCAATCGGTGGCAGAATGCAGTCCTGTAGATAACCAGGTCCTAAGCCATGGAGCGCTTTAAAGGTGGTAACAAACACCTTGAAACGCACCCGGAAGACCACCGGGAGCCAGTGCAGCTCGCGCAAGAAAGGTGTTACATGGGAGCGACGAGTCGCCCCCATTATTACTCGTGCGGCTGCATTCTGGACTAGCTGGAGCCTCCGGGTGCTCCTCAAGGGGAGCCCCATGTAGAGAGCATTACAATAGTCCAGACAGGTGCACAAGCAGCAGGGATGACCGCAGCCTGGAGAGGATTGTCAGGAAAAGGCCATTCAAAAGTGTTGGGGACTTTCACAAGGAGTGGACTGAGGCTGGAGTCAGTGCCTCAAGAGCCACCATACAGACGGATCCTGGACATGGGCTTCAAAGAGCCTTGATAGTACAGGGGTTTAGTGCACCCTGTTATTAACACAGCTGCAATTTCTGCAGGTTCGAATCTCTCCAAGGCTCAAGGTTGACTCAGCCTTCCATCCTTTCTAAGGTAGGTGAAATGAGGACCCAGTTGTGGGGGCAATAAGCTGACTTTGTATAAAATATACAAAAGAATGAAGGCTATTGCTTAACGCATTGTAAGCCGCCCTGAGTCTCCGGAGAAGGGCGGCATATAAATCAAATTAAAAAAAAAAATGTCGTATTCCTCTTGTCAAGCCGCTCAGAAACGTCTTACCTGGGCTAAAGACAAAAAGAACTAGTCTGTTGCTCAGTGGTCCAAAGTCCTCTTTTCTGATGAGAGTAACTTTTGCATCTCATTTGGAAACCAAGGACCCATAGTCTGGAGGAAGAATGGAGAGGCATACACTGCAAGATGCTTGAAGTCCAGTGTGAAGTTTTCACAGTCTGTGTTGATTTGGGGAGCCATGTCATTTGCTGGTGTTGGTCCACTATGCTTCATTAAGTCTAGGGTCAATGCAACCATCTATCAGGAGATTTTGGAGCACTTCATGCTTCCTTCCGCAGACGAGCTTTATGGGGACTTCATTTTCCAGCAGGACTTGGCACCTGCCCACCCTGCCAAAAGTACCAAAACCTGGTTCAATGACTATGGGATTACTGTGCTTGATTGGCCAGCAAACTCGCCTGACCTGAACCCCATAGAGAATCTATGGGGCATTGCCAAGAGAAAGATGAGAGACATGAGACTGAACAATGCAGAAGAGCTGAAGGCCGCTATTGAAGCATCCTGGTCTTCCATAACACCTCAGCAGTGCCACAGGGTGATAGCATCCATACCATGCCACATTGAGGCAGTAATTGATGCAAAAGGGGCCCAAACCAAGTACCGAATACATATACATGCTTATACTTTTCAGAGGTCCGATATTGTTCTATATACAATCCTTGTTTTATTGATTTCATGTAATATTCTAATTTTCTGAGATTGTGAATATGGGGTTTTCATGAGCTGTAAGCCATAATCATCAAAATTATGACAAATCAAGGCTTGAACTATCTCGCTTTGCATGTAATGAGTCTGTCTCATATATTAGTTTCACCTTTTAAGTTGCATTACTGAAATAAATGAACTTTTGCATGATATTCTAATTTTTCGAGTTTCATCTGTACTTTACCTGGCAGGACTAGCTAAATCCCAGCAATATAATTGTAACATTTGCAAATGTCAAATATATGACTAATATATACTATTTACTACTGTGCTCTCTGTTGGTTCTATAATATCATGCCTTGGAACATGACAAACCTTTCTATAGAATGAGGCTTTCAATTTCAGTACAAAGTGATTCTGATGGTCGTATCCAAATGAACTAATCATTCATTTCAGCTACAGCCTCAAAACATATTTGTTAAATTGAGAAAATGTAAGCTACTTTTTTAAAATACGGAGACCTTTCAGGTTATCCTGTAACAATTCTCTAAGATATTCCATTTTTCAAGAGAAGAAAACAATCTGGTCATTTTCAGAGTGTAATCACAGAAGACTTCTATGAGACGTTTTACAACGTGGAACCGGGAAATGCTATCTTCAAGATTGCCATCATCAGGAAACTGAGATTTAGTCTTTAACTAAAGACTATTTAGTCTTAACACGGAATGCTGGCTCACAGTATTTCATTAATTTAATTGATGATCATGATGATGATCAAAGCCAGTGACATTTAAAAAAATTACCAATTGTTAGCACATTAAAGATGTTACAGCTGAAACCCTAACTTCTACCATGGAATCCCTGCTCCTAACCCTAAATGCAGGGGTGCTATTCAGCAGGTTCTGACAGGTTCTGGAGAACTGAAATTTTGAGTAGTTTGGAGAACTGGCAAATACCACCTCTGGCTGGCCCCAGAGTGGTGTGGGAATGGGGATTTTGGAATATCCTTCCCCCAGGAGTGGGGAGGGAATGGGGATTTTGCAGTATCCTTCCCTGGAGTGCGGTGGGAATGGGGATTTTGCAGTATCCTTCCCCTGCCACGCCCACCAAGCCACACTATGCCCACCAAGCCACGCCCACAGAACCGGTAGTAAAAAAATTTGAATTACACCACTGCCTAAATGTGTGTGCCTCCACAATTGCTCACATATTGCAAAAAAACATTCTGCATGTCTTGTGTTCCAAGGCTGATTCCTGCTAATATCTATGGAGATTCTCAATCATCCAGCCCATGGTTGTCCCAGACATGCTTTTTCAAGAGGCAACTGGACTTCCTTCCATTCCACACCATCCGGTCAGAGCTGAAAAAGCTTCTTGGATGAGAAGCAAAACATCTTCAAAGAAAAACAAGAAAGTCCAGTTGCGACTTGAAAAAACACTTTTGGGATTCCTGATACTGGTAGTTCTCAACTTACAACAGTTCATTTAGGGACCATTCGCAAGTTACAACAGCACTGAAAAAAATGTCTTACGACCGTTTATCACATTTACGACTGTTGTAGCATCCCGATGGTCATGTGAGCAAACTTGGATGCTTGGCAGCTGGCTCATGTTTATGATGGTTACAGTGTCCCACAGTCATGTGATCACTTTTTGAGACCTGGCAAGCCAGGAATGAGGAAAGGAGGAAACCAGATTCATTTTACAAACGTGTTACCAAGTTAACAACTGCAAGTGATTCATTTAACAACGGTGGCGAGAAAGTTTATAAAATAAGGGAAATTTCACTTATTTTCACTTTCACTGTCTCACTTAGCAAGAGAAATTTTGGGCTCAATTGTGGTCGTAAGTACCTGACATTTTATTGGGAGGCTACTTATGAACTTGGAGTAACTGCAGCAGTGGTGAAATGTAAAATTTGTTACTACCGGTTCTGTGGGCGTGGCTTGGTGGGCGGTGGTAATATGACTGAGTGGGCGTGGCTGACTTTTTTTTTTAACTTTTAAAACCATTTTTTTCTACAAAAATGCTTTTAAAGCCTCTGACGATCCCAGCTGACTTGCCTGATCGGCAGAGGCTTTTTTTCCTTTTAAAAACATTTTTTCTATAATCTCTTTGGCCGAAGAGATTGTAGAAAAAATGCTTTTAAAAGCCTCTGATGATCCCAGCTGAGCCATGCGATCATCAGAGGCTTTTTTTACTTTTAAAAGCATTTTTTTGGCCAAAGAAGTTGTAGAAAAAATGCTTTTAAAAATAAAAAAAAGCCTCTGATGATTGCATGGCTCAGCTGGGCAATGGGGGGGGGGGGAACACGGATTTTTGCTACTGGTTCTCCGAACCACCCGCCTCCATCGCTACCGGATCAGGTGATCCGGTCTGAACCAGGAGCATTTCATCCCTGAACTGCAGCTATAAATATATCAGAGAAACCTCATCTGACCATCCCCTTGGAGTCTAAACTGCCCCAGTGGAAAGAAATCAAGTTGGTTAGGATGATATACTTCTTTACCAGCTGTGCATGGGCTACACTCTGTAACGCATGGACCGTCATGTATATAATAATTGCGTGCATTTGTGGGAATGCTCCTCTAATTTGTTCTTTTCTACAGAAACAAATAACACTATTGCATCTGAGAACCCTTTTCTAATTCTTCCATTAATTTTATCATTTAACTGCACTAATAGATAGGAGAAAAAAAATAATTTTTGGCTTTCCATTGCTACAAAATGCATTTTCTTTCATCCAGGCAACAAGCAGTATTATTTTCAGTTGCACCTATCTTTTAATGCTTCAGGATGTTTCGATAGAACAAAATGTGAGTCAGTTGCCCATCTTTTGCTTCTAGGAAGTTTACCCACCAAACTGATGCAAACTCTTTCTTCTCAGGTGCCTCCCGATCCTCTGTCATCCGATGCAAGCCGGGAGCCAACTGCCCCAGCACGCAGACTGGCCTCCGCAGGCAGCATTCCCCTTTATCCGCTGCTGAAGAATCTGCTGCTCCCATTCTAGAGCTGCAGAGTCGAAGTCCCTCTGGGTTTTGCCGGCACGGCAGAGGAGAGAGGAAGGACAGATCAGGTAGGCTTACAATAGACTTGAGTAAAAATGAAAATGAAATTTAATGGGGAGAAAAGCAAGGTTGTACATTTAAGCAAAAACAAAGCAACAACCAAAGGTTCAAGTACAGATTAGGTGAAACGTGGCTCAAAAACAGTAACTGTGAGAGGGACATTGGAGTCCTAGTAGACAATCACTTAAATATGAGCCAGCAGTGGGTGTCAGCAGCCAAATAAGCTAATACAAACGGTTGCATAAACAGAGGCATAGAATCAAAACCACGTGAAGTATTAGTACCGATTTATAAATCCTTAGTAAGACCACACCTGGAATACTGCATCCAGTTTTGGTCACTACATTACAAAAAAGAGTTTGAGACTTTGGAAAAAATAGAGAGAAGAGCAACTAAGACGATTAAAGGCCTGGAGACTAAAACATATGGAGAATGGTGGCAGGAATTGAGTATGGCTAGTCTAGAGAAAACAGGGACTAGAGCCATGATGGCGAACTTATGGCATGCGTGCTGGAAGTGGCATGCAGAGCCATCTCTCCAGGCATGCCAGCCATTGCCCATTGTTCTTCTGGGTTCCAGTGTGCCAGCCAGCTGGTTTTCGTGTATGCGGGAGTGCTGGAGACCAGAAGAGCAGCTCCCTGGCAGACATGTGCACGCCGGGTAGCTGAGCTTCCGGTTTCTGTCACGCATATGCGCACCGGCCAGCTGGTCTCCGTGCACGCATGCATGCCAGAAACCGGAAGACCAGGTGATTGGCACACATGCGTATACCGGAAACTGGAAGCTTAGTTTCCCGATGCGCGCATGCGTGCAGGGGAACTGCTCTTCTGGTTTCCGGTGCTCCAATGCATGCACACTGGGAAGCTGCTTTTCCAGTTTCCAGTGCTCCCCTGTGTGTGAAGACCAGCTGGCCGTCCAGCTGGTCTTTGGGGGTTCTGGCGTTCTGGCATGCACACGCACATGCACATGTTCCAGTTTTGGCACTTGGTGCCGAAAAGGTTTGCCATCACTGGTATAGGACTTCCTGCCTCAGCAGTGGGTTGGACTAGAAAACCTCCAAGGTAAGTTTATTCTATTCTATTCTATTCTATTCTATTCTATTCTATTCTATTCTATTCTATTCTATTCTATTCTATTCTATTCTATTCTATTCTATTCTATTCTACCCTACCCTACCCTACCCTACCCTACCCTACTTTACTCTATTCTTTACCTCCAGACTAACCTTAACTTGATCCTACCATCAAAACACTAATTTTATCTATCTTGGTCATGATGAGAAGAGGAAGAATAGGATGGAGGAAAAGGCTTTTCTTTGATCCTGATGAAAGATCAGTCTTAAATCACCAGGAATCTGTATGACAGAGAAAGAAAGTTTTTTTTTCCTCAAATACAGCTTTCCCCGTTGTTGACTTTGGCTTAAAAAACAAAATAATCAGAGAGAAAGCTGTAGAAATGTGATTTTTTCCCCCTTTGCCTTGTGACTCTCTTATCTCACGATTCCTCTTTTGCTAATCTCTGAATTTATTTTGGCTGGCTAAGAGCAGCCACCCAAAAAAAAAAAAAAAAAAGCAAATGTATTATTTTTTTCCCCTGTCTTTCAATTTATAGAAGTAAAAAATCTAATGAGGGTGATTTACAAAATGCTGCAATGAAAGTATTAAGATAAATACAGTTACATTATTATCCAAATGATATAGATTAAAATATCAATTTATTTCAATTATTAATATACCATGCAGATTGAAAACCTATTCAGTGGACAGTCAGAATTATCAGTGTAATTGTTGCAAGGTCTGGTTAAGAATATATTATTGTGAAATGGGCATTGTTATGAAGACATTGTAGAAAGATATTATTATTGTAATTTGGATATAATGTAGTAGCCATTGTGTTATCTGTCTATCTAGACCAGGAGTGTCAAACGCAATTTCATTGTGGGCTGCATCAGGGTTGTGTTTGACCTTGGGGCGGGTGGGGTTAGGGCCAGTAGTGGGATTCAATTTAGTTTGCTACCGGTTTGCTCGTGTGCGCGCACGCATGAGTGCGCATGTGCAATGCTTCTGTGCATGCGCAGAAGCATCCAGGCGAGTGGGTGGAGTCTCCCACCGCCGCCGCTACCAGTTTGCCCAATCCGGGGCGAACTGGTAGCAACCCACCACTGGTTAGGGCATGGCCATAATTGGAATGGCCAGCTCAACATTACTCGTGCTGGGGGCGTCTGTGATGGCCCAAGCACTCTGCCAGCAAAAACAGAGCTCAGGAGGGCTGCACATGGCTCCGTTTTCCCTGACAGAGGCACCATGGTCTGTGAGCCTTGAGTTTGACACCCCTGATCTAGATACTAGGATTTGAAAACGATTTGATGAAACATAATCAATTAATAATCAATGTTATTTATTGAACATCTGCCAGTGCTGGAATGCTTAGTAGGATAGTTGCATGTAGAAATGTCTAGAATAATACGCTGCTTCCTACAAATTGACAAAAAACATTGTTTTGTTTGTTTATTTAATTTATAAGCTGCCCAAAGCAACTCTTGAATGTGTTCCCCAGTTGCAAACTCTGCCCCTTCTATATGTGCATTTGTGTGATATCACATACAAAAGGGGCGGAGCTCTCTTTTTGTGGCCCGTCAGCGGCCTGTGCAGTTAGTAGCTGATTCCAACAGCGAGGAGGCTGGTGTGGTGCTGCGCCAGCAGCCTGTGCAGTTGGCACTCGAGTTGGACAATGAGGAGGCTGAAGAAGATGTGGTGCCAGAGGTGGGGATTCAGCCAGAGCCTTCAGAACCTCCAGAAGCTCCCATAAATGAAGAGGAAGAAGAGGAGGAGCCTCTTCTCGATGCATGAGGTGCAGAACTGCAAAAAGTCAGGAGTGACTCCTCAGGAGGAGGTCTCCTCGAGAGTAAGGCTTGGGGCTAATTGGCCACTCCCCTAGCCTATTTAAGGAAGGACGATGACTGATGCAATTTGCAGGAAACAGCTTCGTTCAAATTCCTTCATATCTAGATTCCAGAAAACGTTTGATTTGGCTCTTGTTTCTCTCTTATCAGTTTTCCTGCAAATTGCTTCTGGGCATTCTGCCAACCACAGTAAGATTATGGTTATCTGAAATACTGTGCCTCAGAACTGAGTTATTATTCTTTGAATTCTTGTCGGCTGTTAATGAAGTTAAATTAACAGCCCTTGTTCAGAAAAGACTGATTTATTGTACTTGTGTTTGAACAACTAAGCTCATTACTAGTCTTTAATTAGTAAATTAAGGTTTGTACGGGCTTTGTGTGTGCTGCATTCTTTGGGGTCCATAGCTGGGGCAGAACATCTCTCCACCTCCGGTTGCATCCTCTATCGTTTGGGGGGGGGAGGCAAATGATATTTTGCATTCAGATTTATATTTTGTAAAAAAAACCAGAAAAAAAACCAAGTTGCTTTCTTTTCCAGTAACAGAGGGTTGCATACTGACAATTACTGTTTTCTCTTATGGGCATTGAGGATCTCAGATAGATGGACAGTGGATTTCCACAACACTTCTACTAGATTGTTTTTCAGCAGACCTCCTTGGAGCTGAACCCTGGATCTTCTGCATACAAAGTTTGCACCATCGACTTTCCAAGGTGCAACAGTGCACTCTCTGTACAGGTTCTATTGCACAGTTGATTTGTATGTGTAGTTGTAATAGAAGTAGGAGCAGCATGCAGGAACCAGCCCCAAACATAAAGCTTGGGGAATAAATTGAATTTATGTTTACTGACAAAGAAATAAAGGGAGACTAGTATAGATCTATTTCAGGGTATTTAGCTCTCATCAGCTAGCCATACCCTTCTGGGATTTGGACCTGGGCTACTTGCATATTAGGTAGATATATTAACCTCTAAGCCATGGGCTCTCCTCGCTTTGCGGCTATACCAGGGGAGAGATTAAGTGTTTTTTCTGGTGAGACAGGTCTATCAGAGCAATCTGGTCTACCCAATTATGGGACGGATCATACTGCTTCCACTTTCGCCTTTCAGCCCCAATCCAGGAGCCTTCGCAGGCAGTTGCTTTTGTGACAAACTATTTTTGTGTTCAATTTTTGTTTACCGACAAAGAAATAAAGGGAGACTAGTATAGATCTATTTCAAGCTGTTTAGAGGTTAAGGGTATGGCTAGCTGATGAGAGCTAAAAAGCTTGAAATAGATCTATACTAGTCTCCCTTTATTTCTTTGTTGGTAAACATTGATTCAACACAACATAGTTTGTCGCAAAAGCGACTGCCTGTGAAGGCCCCTGGATTAGGGCTGAAAGGCAAAAATGGAAGCAGTATGCTCCGTCCCATAATTGGATAGACCAGGTTGTCCTGATAGATCGGTCTCACCGGAAAAAACATTCATGTTTTGAAATGTTCCTTTGTAAACTAATTATTGCAACCAATCCTAATCCAATTCTTAACAATTGGAGAAAACTAAATCGTTTCTCATTCTTTTAGTAAGTCAGCCAGTCAAGTAGCTGTTTAGGACCTTTTTGTGCATGCACAGAACCATAAATTCATTAGACTGGAGTGAAGAAGTTGATGATCAAGATAACAAAACAAATCCAATTAGTCAAGGATGATAGGGAAAAAGAAAAGCAATACTCTAAAAATAGAGAGATCATAAAGACCTTAATAAGTTTTCAGCCTAAAGGAAGTCAAGACAGCTGGGAAATGGAATTATGTTTCCCATATTTGGGATAGCTCAGAACTAGACAAGGAGGAGGGTCCCCATGAAAATAGTCAATATTTTAATTTAGAAAATTTAATGTCTGATAAATTAATCCTTTGCTTTGTGGAATGATCAGAAAGCAAACAATTTGCCGTGAGCTATGAGAAGAAAATGAATCTAAATTTCAGTGTTTGCTGGCACCAAAGTTTTTTCTGATGGAAGAAATCTTTCCCTTTCTCTATGTACCAGTTGATTATTTATTTATTAAATGTATATGGCTGCCCATCGCATAAGCATGACTCTGGGCAGCCGAGAGGACAAAAACAGAATTAAAAACACAAGTAACATAAAAATAGCAGCCAGGAACACTCTCAACATGTCACATTTAATATAGCCAAGAAACGGGCTCACCACAATAACAGAGCCCTAAGCTTATGACAAAGCCAAGTTTTTAATGAGTTGGAGAAGGCCAGTAGTGTTGGGGGAACTCTGATCTCAGAGAGGATGATGTACCAAAGGGCAGGTGCCAGGGCAGAAAAGGCCCTCCTCCTGGGTCCTGCCAATGTCATTCTCTTGCAGATGGGACACAGAGAATGCTTCTCCTGCTGGATCTAATGGGATTGCTATTCTACTGTTTATACAAGGTTTACAGATACAAAATTCCTTTGTAGTTAAATTGTTCCTAATTAATTTATTTGTAGCAATCTCTAATACTTCTGGCTTTCAGTAAGAATTTATTAGTTGTATATCATCATGGTTGGACAAAACAATTTACCTAGAAAGGTTGCCACAGTAGTAGTAATAATTGTATAGGTGATTTCCAGGAGCTCTAAGCCCTGTTCAGATGATACCTTTGCAGGTAGATCTCAATATGCAACAAATGTTGAGCAGCTCCTCCACTTTATAAATTATACTGGTCATTAAAGGGCTGGTTTCCATGGCTACAGCTGATTATCTGGGAAAAGGGCTTTACATCAAAGTGGAAAGTTCTAACTCAGTGGAAAGATCTGACTCTAACTCATAATGGAAAGATCTATCTCATAGCGGAAAGATCTAACTCCTATCAGTTGTCCCATATATTCCCCCTCTAGCATCCCTCCCCAGCCATTTGGTCTCTTTAGCCATATACATTCTTCTGAGGTGGCATCACCTGATGTTGGTGGATAATATTTCTTGTCCAGGAAAATGCTACCCATTCATAATTCTCTACATTGAGAATCTCTTTAGAGCAGCAGATACTGGATAGCCAACTGGGAGGCCAACCATCCAAGAGAAATGGCTGCTTTGGGCAGTGGTTGCAAGATCAACCAATGGGACCTTGACCCACTTTGCTTCTCCTCCTGCACTCTCCATCAAAAGCATCTGCTTTGTTGTACTTCATGATAGGGTCAGATCTGATACTCCATCTATTGCAATAGAAAGTTCTATTTTACTAATTCTGTTAATTTGCTCAGTTGATATCCTCTGCACATTTTTTTTAGCTACCGGTAAGTATATAAAATAGACATCCCCAGCCTGGCATCCTCTAGAAATATTGGAATTGCAACTTTTAGCATTCACAGCTAGCATGACCACTTCCAACCCATCTGAAGCTGAGACTGTCCTACTATACCTTCTTAAAATCGGAATAACCTCAGCAGCTACTGACCTTTCTCCTTGGTTTACTATTCCCTTCTTTGCTTCTACTTGTCATGCAGTATCCTTTTTGCAATTGTAAGGAAGAGGATGATATTATTGAAAAGGCAACCCAATGTGAGGTGCTGAGTATGGCAAGTTTATCCACCTTGGAAGAATGGAAGGCTGAGTCAAGCTTGAGCTGGTTAGAGTTGAACTGCTGGCAGTTGGCAGAATTAGCCTGCAATAGTGCATTCTAACCACTGTGCCGCTAATATATATCTTAATCAGGAAAGATGGACATCAGCATAGGGTGTTTTATTTAAGGGCCCACTAAATATAAGAATTGACTTCATAGATGGGAGCAGAGAAATAGTTGCTGCAAACTGTGATGTCAAAAAGATGCATTCAAGGTATGTAGTTCTCCCTCTCCACCCCAAGAAAGATTTATATCAGTTCTGTCCCTCTTTTGTGAAAGTGCATAATATAGAAAACTTGTATGAAGATTGCTCAGATACTAGTGATATGAAAATCCCATAACTGATGCTCTTCTAGTCTACCAACATTTACAAGATCACCTAATTCCTTCTCTTCTTGAAATCTTCTTGGCCAGCATTTCCCATCTTGGCATCTTTCAGTTGTGCTAAAACAAAAGCTCCCCAAACTCATACAAACAGAAGCCATTGTTTTTGGCAACACGAACAATGCATTTTGTCTGGATGTTAACAGTACTTTGAAATGTCATGGTTTCTTGTGATTCCTCCTTTTTCATTAACCAGGACAATGCACTGTTATTCATTTCTTTAATTATCTTCATTGCCTCTGTTTGTAGGAGAAGAAGGGACACAAACGCAAGCTGAAAACAGCAGCCAGGACAGCCACCCACAGACCCGTTGTGAGTCTTGTACATCTACATTTCTCAAGATCCTCTGGGGATTTCTAATTATTTTGTCAGTCTCATCTTCTTGCATTGGAACAACACAGATTGTCAAAATCACATACAAGAACTTTGATTATCCATTTTTCATGACTTGGTTTTCTACGAATTGGAATATTATGTTTTTTCCCGTTTATTATTCTGGACATCTTGCAACTGCCCAGGAAAAGCAGTCTCCAATCAAAAAATTCAGGTAGGTTTCTAGTAGTCTTTCCTATTTGGTTAGACTTCAGTCTTGTCACTTAAAAGACTTTGACATCTTTTCTTCATTCAAGGGGGAAAAAAAGCGATTGGGGAAAAGTTTTATAGCCATGTCAACTTGTTCAAAGAACAGTTCTTCAAAAAGTGTTCTCATTTTTTCTTTCTTGTACATATCTAATAAATTTTCCTTTTTATTTTATTTTTTTTTAGAATGTATTTAAGAACCCCAATATATGGCTGACTGAGAGAATTTTCCAGAACTCTTCATGAAATAAAATGTTACAAAAAATGGAATAGGAATCCAAAAGAAAGTCCAACATTTAGATGTTTAGATGTTTTATATTATTTGATGAACACAATTATTATTACTTTTTTTGAAAAAAAAATGTTCGTATGTACATTAGAGACTATGTTAGTTGCCACTTTATGCTTGCTTATGCTTTGCTGCTATGCGGTGAGAGCCTGTCATGAACTGTGGAGGTGGGGGAAATGAAGGGGGGAAATGAAAGTAAGTGCTGTATCTCCTTGAGATGCTGCCTCAAGGTGACCCAGCTGGAAGAAGGAGAGAGCCACATACCAAAATGCGCATGGGCTGACCATTATGAAAACTTCTTGCTTGAACCTGATTGGTTACATTGGGGTGGTCAACGAGAGATAGTTAAGGGAGGGAAAAGTAGAACTTTTGGCATGTAATTCACAGTTCTGGCTTTCCAATACTGCAATACACTTGATCTCTAATAAACTATATCTTTCTCAACAAGTGGAGCCAAGGATCATTTCTATTTAGAGGTTTAAGTTCTAGCAGGTCTGACAGACTGCAAGTTTTAGCCTTTTTCTTATTCGGGCATCTGGAAACCAAAACTCTGAAGGAAGAGCGGAATCATTGTTCAGTTATGAAATAACACTTGCATGCATAACCTCTCTAGTCCAGAGACTGGTGTTCTTGTATAAAAATAGCAGATGACAGAGAGATTATTCTTCATCAGGTACTTTGAAGGATTGTAGCTACTTAATGCTACTTAGTAGTGCTGAATTTGATTTTTTACAACTAATAATAAATTCCATGAAATATTTTTAACTAGGATTAAGTAGGGAATCAGCTAAGAATCTACCTGCCATTGTATTAAAACATGTGAGCATATCATCATGATTTAAAATAATTGGTCAGCCATTCTGAAGCATGGCTGAAGAACAAGATAAAAAAACGTAAAATTATGCTGCTGTGAAATGGCAAAATTGGGAGGAGATTTGTACCCCCTAAATGAGGAATCTTTTTTATTTTTATTTTTCTAGGGAATGTAGTCGGATCTTTGGCGAAGATGGTCTGACGCTGAAACTCTTTCTTAAAAGAACCGCTCCCTTTTCTATTTTGTGGACTTTGACTAACTACCTATACCTGCTGGCTCTGAAGAAGCTGACTGCCACGGACGTCTCGGCCTTGTTCTGTTGTAACAAAGCCTTTGTCTTCCTGCTCTCGTGGATTGTCCTGAAAGACAGGTTCATGGGTGTCAGGGTAATGGCCTAGACAGCTTTTGTTAATGATGGTTTCCATTGCCCATACTTTGAAATTCTAAGACAACTGTTATGCTCCAAAAAACGCATGTCGGGTTTATCCATTTTTTGGTTACCGTATTTTTCAGAGTATACGATGCTCTGGACTATAAGATGCACCTATCTTTTTTGGGGAGGAAAACAAGGAAAAAAAACCCTGCCCCTGCCTCCCAGCAATTTGCCTCCTTGCAGCAAATAGCAAACAGCCTGCTTTAGTTTCATTTTCAGCACAGCCTGATTAGCACAAGAAAAAAAAAAATCAGCCTCTCAGCAATTTGTCTCCTTGCAGCAAACAACACGGCAATAGGCAATGGCAATCCCTGCAGCCTGAAACAGCTGAGGGTCGGGAGGCCAGTCCAACTGACAATCAACTGCTTGTGCTAATCAGGCTGTGCTGAAAATGAAACAGGCTGTTTTCTGTTTGCTGCAAGGAGGTAAATTGCTGGGAGGCAGAGGCCAAAGGGTGGGGGCCAGTGGGTGGGTGGGGCTACATCCAGTGTATAAGACACACCTAAATTTTCATCCTCTTTTGGGGAGGGAAGTGCGTCTTATCCTCTGAAAAATACGGTAAGTGTCCAGTGAGTACTATAAATGGGAGGGGATTACTGGATTAGCAGAAATGGTTCCGGGCAATGAAGAATTTGGAAGTGGCTACAAGATTCTCTTGTGTTCGTGTCCAGTAGACTGTCATTATGAGGTTACCTTTTCATATGACTGTTTCTCAGTTTTCTGTTCTCTTGAATGCTGCCCTCAGATGGTGATAGTGAAATACAGCCATAAGCAATTAATCCATTAAGAATTAATGCATAATTCCATACAGTGTCTTGTTTTGGAATGCATGCAGGAGACATTATTATAGAAGACTTATGGTGAAACATTAAGACTCGTATAATCTCATATTCTTATTCTTTGCCAATATAATAGGAGGATGTAGAATAACGGTGCTTAATTTTTTTGTTTTTGTTTTTAATTAAGCTCCAAATTTAAAAACTACTTTTCAGCTTGCATTCCCAAACATAGCATTTTACTTTTCCCGTAAGAGCAGCAATCCCATTCACTTATCTGAAACAAAGAAAAGAGTGGATTTGCAATACTGTTCTGGTGGGAAATAGATTAGTTCTTTGCTTCTAATCTCAGAGACAAGGCAAGCTTTGCCCTCTTTCATCTGCATCCCAGATGTCAGTCTGTTTACTTATATTTCATAGAATTGAATGAAAGTGATCAAGAATGGCAGCTTATTCTTTTCTTTGTTTGCAAACTCCATCCTGGTTCCTACTACCGTGCGACGGAATTTAGGCAGCTGGCTTTACCACAATCTGGAGAAATAGTTGGAATTTCAACTAGATTACATTTTTAAAAGATTTTTTAAAAATAAATAATTAAAGGTGATGAATATACCTAATATTCCTTTCTCCTCTTGTTTTCCCCACCGTACCAACCCTATGAGGTTGGTTATGTTGAGAATGACTGGCCCAAAGTCACCCAGCTGGCTTTCATTCCTAAGGCTGAACTAGAACTCGTAGTCTCCTGGTTTCTAGCCTGGTACTTTAACCACTAGGTCGAACGGACTCTTTCGAAGTGGCTTTGTATCTTTAACTGGCAAACAAGAGCATTATAATGCTCTTTATAAATCATAATTTATAAATTATGATAACTGGCTCTCTAGGTCACTATATTAAGAATGTCAGGATGGGTGAGAGGGAAAGATTCTTATCCACTAAATTCACTTGAAGGAAAAGCACTTTCCCTCTGCAAAATCTCTTCAGCTGAATTATCCAGCAGAAATTAAAATAAAGGTGCATTTTAAAGAAGACTTGGCTGAAAGGGCTTAGAGGAAATTAATCTTGGTGAGTGGAATGTTTAACAAAGATGATTAGGGAACTGGAGGCTAAAACATATGAAAAACGGTTGCAGGAATTGGGCATGTCTAGTTTAATGTCACCCCTAGGACTAAGGGTGACATCATAGCAGTATTCCAATATCTAAGGGGTTGCCACAAAGAAGAGGAGGTCAACCTATTCTCCAAAGCACCTGAAGGCAGGAGAAGAAGCAATGAAACTTATCAAGGAGAGATGCAACCTAGAATTAAGGAGAAATGTCCTGACGGTTAGAACAATTAATCAGTGGAACAACTTGCCTCCAGAAGTTTGTGGGTGCTCCAACACTGGAGTTTTTTAAAAGAGATTGGACAACCATTTGTCTGAAATGGTATAATATCTCCAGCTTGAGCAGAGGGTTAGACTAGAAGACCTCCAAGGTCCCTTCCAACTCGGTTATTTTGTTATCGGCATATATGGTACCTTCTAAAATAAACATAAATAAATGAAGTAACACCAGCAAGCCAAGTCAAGGAATTACATTATTATAAATGCTTACTGATATCAGGAAGACATTGGAAGGAGGGGCTCATATTTCGTTGAGAAAAGACTGGCCTTTAAATATGCCAAATAAAATTACAGCTGCAGACCTATAAGAGGGTCATGTTCTTGCTTTCCCAAGCATAGCGTGAAAATAAAATGCCCACTTTTGGAGAGTCCTATCCAATATTCTCTTTAAGCATCATAATATATGATTAAAAGTCAGCAGTTAATCACTTTTGATTGATCTCAAAAGCTAAGGCAGGTTGGCCCTGGTTATTACCTGGGAATTCCAGGTCTATTTTCTAGACTGGGAAATCAGTTGGAAATCACTTTGGTAACACTGCATGGATGCAGTGATCAGGAGTTGAGTTCATGTTGAGGGCATCTTTACTTTTCAGTGTCTGAATACAAAGCTGCTGTTGCCAATTGTATTAATCTTGTCTGCATGGACCATCATTTTAGTTCCATTTTTGCTAGACTTATTTCAGCAATTGAATCATATTGAATAATAATATCCAGTGAGATGGGGAATAAATTCTAACAATCTCCAAATCAGTGCCAAAGCAAATCTTTAATTGAAGCTATTGATTAAAACAAAATAGGATGCATCCTCCAAATATTTGTTGTGCGTGTTGATATCAGTAGAATTTGTTTGTTATTGGGCTGTTACATAATTTTCTAGAAATGCATTTATTATTTGGAGGCAGAATCTGATCAAATTGATGGAAAGCCTTTTGCATTGATGGGCATTCTCAGTTAAAGACTAAGAATCTGATCTTGATAAATTTAGTATTTAATCAATGGATCCCCAGGGCTAACTGGATTTTACCATTTTATCTGGATACCCCAGGGCTAAGCTAAGATTTTTCATATGCAAAGCAAAAGCTCTGAGCTATGAACTTCCTGCCAGGCTGAGTCACTTAAAAATTAACTATTCACTTTCTCAGACTTCTCCCATCTCAAAGCTCCTGGTTAATGATTTGAGCACATAGTAGTCTCAAATAGATCCATACAGTATAGTACTGGTGATCTCTCCTGGACATTGTTCAAAACTGTAATTACAATCATTATTATTTTATTAATCATTAATAAGGGAGGCAGTTTGGTTTAGTGGATATAGCACCAGGCTAAAAAGCCAGAGACAAGTCCTACTTTAGCCATCACTCTCTGTCAGCCCAACTCACTTCACAGTGTGGTTGTTGTTATGGGGAAAATAGGAGGAGGAAGGTGTATTGGATAGGTTTGCCGCCTTCAGTTGTTTGTGAAAATAATAATGGTGGGATATAAATAAATGAATAAATAAATAAATGTATACCTATGTTACTTCCATTAATAGATTTCTGGGCAATTAGGGACAGACAAGAGAGTTTGGTATAGTGGTTAAGGCTACAGTTTGTAGCTACTGGACTACAAACCTCACCTTATGCATGAACCCAGCTGGAAGGGGTCAGATACTTTCTCTCAGTCCTAGCAAGGGGGCAATGGCAAACCACTTCCGAAAAATCTTGCCAAGAAAACTGCAGAGACTAGAACAGACAGTCGACAGAAGTCAGCAATTACTCAGGCACGCATATAAAAAAAGGGGAGGTGCTTAGGGATGTATGTGCAAAATATCAATTAAATCAGGGGTCTCCAACCTTGGCAACTCTAAGACTTGTGGACTTCAACTCCCAGAGTTCCTCAGCCAGCAAAGCTGGCACATTTTCAAAATCAGAAAGTTGCCCCCAACTTCCCCACATGTAAAAGCAACTGAAGAGGCAATTTTCTATATGAAGACAACCCTTGCCTCAGCTACCATTTTGGATAGCCCACATCACAATGAATTACAAACCTAGGGCAGTGCTTGCCATTTTCAGGAAAGTGCCTGCAAGATGTACTCAAAGGACTTTCCAAAATAAACCTGCCAAACTGTTGGATGGATTTCCATCCGGAAACTAGCTAGGTAGGGAATTATAAACTAGCATCGAGACCAAAGTTCCTACACAAGAACTTGTAACTTGACATTGATAGTAACATGTTTTGCATTCCTCAGAGTTGAAGCATTTGTAGGGCACAAAAATGCTTCAAGGTTCATGGAACGTGATTTACCAGGATGGTGACAGTAGCAGCAAGGATTTTTTAAATTGAAAACAACAGCTTAAATTTGTTGGGCTCCACTCAGGGGTGAAATGCTCCCGGCTCGGACCGGATCACCCGATCCGGTAGCGATGGCGGCAGGTGGTTCGGAGAACCGGTAGCAAAAATCCCTGCACACACAACCCCATGCCCAGCTGAGCAGCGCGATCATCAGAGGCTGTTTTTTTTACTTTTAAAAGCATTTTTTCTACAACCTCTTCAGCTGAAAAAATGCTTTTAAAAGTTAAAAAAAAAGCCTCTGATGATCACGCGGCTCAGCAGGGATCATCAGAGGCTTTTAAAAGCATTTTTTAAACAACCTCTTTGGCTGAAGAGGTTATAGGAAAAAAATGCCATAAAAGCCTCTGGCGATCCCAGCTGAGTTGCCTGATCTTCAGAGGCTTCTAAAAGCATTTTTTTCTGCAACCTCTTCAGCCGAAGAGGTTGTAGAAAAAATGCTTTTAAAAGTTAAAAAAAAAAAAGTTGGCCACGCCCACCCAATCACATTACCCCCCCAAGCCACGCCCACAGAACTGGTAGTAACAAATTTTAGATTTCACCCCACTGAATTCAGTGGCTCCACTGAAATGAGTTATTTCTGACTGTTTTAGTTCCATTTCTTAACTCACCTGACACGTAGCAGCTTTCACGAACTTGCTACATCTTTTTCACTTGCCCTTTAGGTGTGACACTCTGTAGTTTGGATTATTAACCTAATCTATTCCATGTTTTGCATGAGGGAAATCCGCTTGTGGAAGAAGAGAGTCAAACTTAAAGGACCTGCTTTCATCCCCGCTCCATCATTTTTATTAGAATTCAAGAAAATATGTTCCTTCTGCGTATGAAATACGTTCCTTCAGTTCATGGTGCAAACCTTACATTTCCATATCTCCTTCATCTAATTCATAGGAGTGTTCATTAAAGAGAAAAGTAAATTGGACAAGCTTGAATTGGTTTCATCCGTGGATTAATCAACAAAACCTGCAGTTAATTAATTAGTAGAGACAAACTCTAATTTGATGTATAAATTTTAATAACTAGTGTTAGGAGGTAAAATACATAGCCATTCTTAAAGCTTATTTTAGTGCTGGTGTGTAATAGGGATCGTTTGTGTGCAGGTATCTAAAGCTAAATCTTTCTTTTAAAGACTGAAAATAATATTTGCTTCTCAATTCATAAGCTGTTTTCATACATCCTTCAATATCTCCAAAATGTGATCTATTGTACAGAATACAAAGGTTTTTGTAAAGCCGAAAAATGATTTAAGTGTGCCTGATAGGTTTGATAGATAAAATGCAGGTAAATGGCACCAACAGCTCTAATATCTTCATTCCCAAACATTTCCTAGGTGATAGGATCAGTGTTTGACACCAAATTGGGGTATTAAAGTATTACGTTTGAGATTACAGAAACATTGTATCAAGCAGAATGCAGCAAAATTTTATGAAAGAGAAGCTGGGAGAAAATATATGTGTGAGAAAGAGAGAGAGAGGGAGGGAGGGAGGGAGGGAGAGAGAGAGAGAGAGAGAGAGAGAGAGGATAAAAGTGGCAAGTGAGGTTTTCTAGAGATTTAAAAAAAAAACTTCCTTATGATTTTTTTCCCCCTTGTGGGTTTCTGCTAGAAATAAAATGATGACAGATAGTAAGAGCATGGATCAGTAAAGGGAAGTAGGGACAGGCTGCCATTTCAGTTCTTTGCAGTAACTTATGCAAGCTTTGTTTTAAAGATCATTGACATCACTACTGGGTTTAATTGAGTGTGAGCATTTGAATTAATGACACAGAGCACTATTATATTGAACTTGACCAACTGGTCAGTACTCTTTGGGTGAATTCACAGAATATATTGAATTCTAAAACTGGGTTAATAGAGCACAGTTGCTTCATTCACATAAATATGCTATGTCTGAGAATCGCATAACATGCTAAGATTGTAACTCAGTCCTCATCACATACTGAACTATTGTATACAGTACAAATTACCCAAATTCATTTTAACATCCTTCAGTGTGCTGTAGGGTCCCTGCATGATAGCAATAGCAATAGCACTTATATCCTGCTTCATAATGCTTTACAGCCCTCTCTAAGTGGTTTACAGAGTCAGCATATTGCCCCCAACAATCTGAGTCCTCATTTTACCATTTTACCTCAGAAGGATGGAAAGCTGAGTCAACCTCGAGCCAGTCAGGATTGAACTCCTGGCAGTGGGCAGAGTTAGCCTCCAATACTGCATTCTAACCACTGCACCTACACGGCTCAGTGATATAAACACATTGAGTTGGGGAAATAGAATTGGCTGTGGAGTTCTTGATGCTCTCTGAGTTTGGTTATTTGCTTGCAGATGTTGCATTATCCAAATGGTAACATCACCAGTGGCACAATTAGCTGACGTTTGGTTACTCGTATACCATTAAATTGTGGTTTCATGCAGGCTTTCCCAACATGAACATTTCACCAGATGACAAATCCCAGAATTCTCAGCCTACACAGATAATGGCTGTGCCTGTTCAGAATTCTAGGAGTGTTTCTCAACCTTAGCAACTTTAAGATGTGTGGACCAGGGATGGGTTCTACTTACCTTTACTACTGGTTCGCAATGGAAGCGCTTCTGTGCATGCGCAGAAGCTTCTGTGCATGCACAGATCACCCATGATGATGTCGTGCCAGGTGGCTGGAGCCTCCCGCCATTTTTACTACTGGTTCTAGAGAACCGGACCGAACCGGGAGCAACCCACCACTGGTGTGGGCTTCAACTCCCACAATTCCCCCAGCCAGCAATAATGGCTGGGGAATTGTGGGAGTTGAAATCCATACATCCTAAAATTGGTTGAGAAAAGCTGCCCCAAAGTATTAGGAGGCACCAGACTGGGGGAAAAGTCATTTAGCATAGCACTAGAATCATTGGAATTTGGTACTTTTTACAGTGTGCTTGTACTCACCATGAGAAACAAGCTGAAGATTATTCCACTGTTGCATTTCACTGATGAATGAACCTGCTGGTTTCGTGTTTTGAATCTTACTCCCTAGAGCTATAATTTCTCTGACTACACAACAGTGACCAAGTTAAGTTTATGGCTGTCAACCTGTGAAACAAACTAATCTGATCTTCAAGCAATTCTGCCTGAATGGGCTTCAGTCTAAAGTGACCTAAGAAATAATCCTTTTGATTTTCAAGAAAAGAGAACAAGGTTGCTGTACAGTCCCTCTCTGGGAGGTACATAACCTCCATGACTGTTGTAGTGTTATGTTCCCCTTCCATGTCCTCAAGTCATTTTAATATCTCTCACACGCAACGCTCATCTTATCCATGGTTCTTTCCAGATAATAAAGTCCTTCTACATGTCTTTCCTTTTGGATTGCACAGATAGTTGCCGCAATAATGGCCATCACTGGAATTGTTATGATGGCCTATGCAGATGGTTTCCATGGCGATTCAATTATTGGTGTTGCATATGCAGTTGGATCTGCTTCGACCTCTGCGCTATATAAGGTAGGTTATTTTCTTACCATTTAATCCTTTTTAAATGCATGCATAGACAAACAAAGCAAGATGGGTTTAAAACAATGCTCATGGTTGCTTAATTCACATTCTGAGCAATGTGCAACAGAAGAAAGTTGCAGCTAGATAATTACATGGTGGCCTCCAAGGATTCGCCTTGGCTTCCCTTTATCAAGTCTTAATGAAATCCTTATTATTCCACAACAGCAAGATTAGCATCCATTGAGTTTCCTCTTATTTTATATGCCAGCGTTTTATGACATTCAACTGTGACACACAAGCAAAAGAAAATGAAAATGAAAACTAAGGATGATATTTTCAACGAATGGGGGGAGCTTTCAGGAATGATCTCTCTGTCACTCTGCTGAGATTCCCCAGGAGAATTTGGGATTTCTTAATGATTCTATGTTTTACTAATCTCTCCAATTATATTTTAGTTTAAATCAGAACTCTTTCTTCTAAAATAAAGGTGAGTTAACTCAGTCTGTAGAAGTTCAGCTCCATTCTTGTGCTCCTCAGAAACTCATTTGATTTCAGGGTACAACTGTCCAAAGTTGACATTATAGTTTTCTGCCATTTCAAACCAGTGCACACACAAAACTTGAATTATAAACTCTAAAATTGCCCTCTTAAAAAAAAGGAAAAAAAAAATCCCTTCACCAAATGAAAATTCATGATGTAGTTCCAAATGTTTTACATCATGGCCCAAATAGTGACACATAATTTCCATACTGCTTTTTTACTAGGTTATACTAATTTATTTATTTATTTATTTATTTTTCATATTTGTATACCGCCCTACTCCCGAAGGACTCAGGGCGGTGAACAGCCATAATAAATACAAATACATATAGAAGTTAAAAACTATTAAGAAACAGATTAAGTAATTTAGGCTCAAAGATTAAAAAACATCCAAATTTATCTAAAGAGGTTTAAAACCCAATTTAAAAGACAGTTTAAAAGCCAATTAAAAAGGGAGAGTTAGGCCAGACCAGCTTGTTGGAATAGAAATGTTTTCAGGGCTCGGCGGAAAATGAGTAAGTCTTGGATGTTTCGTAACTCCGAAACTTTCGTAACTTTCGTAACTAATTGATTTATCATTGATTTTAAAATTGAAAATAAAAAGCAAATGCACAGCCAATCAATTCATTTAAAACAAATATATGAAACAAATGACTACATCAAAACATTGCAGGAATCAGGAATGTATTTAAGAGCAGTCATATCTAAAAGCCCATAAAAATGTAAAATATTTCCTGAAGGGAGAAAAGGTAGTTACTTCAGATTTGATAGTGGCTTCCAATGATTTTCTGTTCTACCTCCTGTCACAATATCAATAGATGAGAATGTATGTGGCTCAGGATTAAACTATGGAGTCTTAGATGCTTTCTAAGTTTGGTTGTTTGCTTGTAGATGTTTCATTACCAAACTAGGTAACATCTTCAGTGCTAGAAGGGAGTGGGGTTTGCTCTCTGTTTATATACTGTATAGTAGCTTGCCCTGCCAGTGTTGATGGGCGTGTTGTTTCTTCTGTTAGCTGTTTCTGAGATGCCTTTGATGTATGGCAGTCTTATCCTTAATCAAATAAACAACCAACAAACCAATCTAGTAGTAAACAACTGCCTAATCATTGTACAACACACAATGTAAGGACTGTAACAGTCATTGTGTAGGACCAACAGGCAAAAAGCTAGCAGAACATCAAACAGTGATAAGACAAGTGAAAACTACTTAATTTCACAACACGTAGATAAATTTAACCATAGTTTCAACTTGGAAACTGAGCTTCGTAGACCAAGCTCTGTCCAAAAGCACTGGGGAATTCCCGGAAACTTGGCATTCAAATAAACCAGCTATCAACAGATAGATGGAGATAAACCCCATTTATACACCATTCAAAAGAGATCATAAAAAAAACTTAAAAAGGAAACAAAAACACCAGAACACTGCCTTGGCAGCAGTCAACAGTCATGTAAGCAGGGACAACAAGCAGTAAACAATGCAGATAGTCCTCAATTTACAACCATTCATTTAGTGAGCATGAAAAATTATAACATCACAAAAAAAAGTGACTTCTGGCTGTTATTCACACTTACAACTATTGTGGCATCCCCATGGTCACGTGATGCTTGGCAACTGGCATGTAATTATGTCAGTTGTAGGGTCCTGGGGTCATGTGATCACTTTTTGCAACTTTCTCACAAGCAAAGTCAATGGGGAAGCCAGATTCACTGTAGCAAGAAAGGTCATAAAATGGGGCAAAACTAACTTAACAATTGTCTTGCTTAGCAACACAAATTTGGGCCTCAAGTCTGGTCATAAATCAAGGGCTACCTGTACTCTAATCAAGGAACTACCCAGTAGAAAATGACACTCCCATCAACACTGGCAGGGCAAGCTCCTGTACATAAACAGAGAACAAACCCCACTCCCTTTTAGCACTAGTACCTGGTCTCACGGGTGGGCTGCTGGGGGTTCGCAGGGGTTCGGGAGAACCTCTAGCTAAGATTCTGTGCAGTTCGGAGAACCCCCAAGTCCCACTCCTGGCTGGCCCCTCCCGCCCCTCCCAGGAGTCCCCACACGGCCTGTTTTGGATGCAGATAAGTGCAGGGCATGTGCAGAGGCTCGGGGAGGGTGAAAACTGGGTCTACCGGAAGCTTGGGAAGGCCGGAAACGGGTCCGTTTCCAGCCTCCAGAGGGACTCCGGAGCCTGGGAGGAAAGCCTCCAGAGCCCGGAGAGGGCAAAAACGTCTGTCCCCCCCCGTCCCCCCCCCCGGCTGTGATGCAGGAGGCCATGGTGGGCGTGGCCACGCCCACCCAGCAACTGGGCAGAGAACCCCTTGCTAAAATTTTTTAAGCCCACCCTTGCCTTGGTCTGGTAATAAAATGTCCACAAATGACCAAGTTCAGAGAACACCAAGGACTCCACAGTCCTGCCACAATCTTACATCATTTGAAAATTCAGAAGGCTCCTAAGAGGCAGCTCATGAAAAGCACTCGGCAGTGAGCAATCATTGAGATTAGCAAGCTATAAATAACAGTTGCCAAAATCCTACTCTTCTGACGAATTGACTGTATATGTGTCCCTTTTGCACACAACCCAGAGTTCTCTACATCAGTCAAGATAATACACCAAATCAAACCTTCAGCCCTCTTAGAGACAGAAGGATGTAAATATAAATAATACAGCAGCATGTGTTGATCACATTTCAGTAGGCCCATCGCCAGCTTAATAAACTGCATAAGAGACGCTCTTGGCTGTTGCCAACCCTGAGGCCCAAACTAGATGCTATATATAAGCACATTTAATTGATATACTAAAGATTTAATTACCCCAGTGACCAGTTTCGATGAGGACAACTCACTTCAAGTTGAGGTGGTTGGAGAAAACATTGTTTTGGCATTGTTATGCGCATGCCACATAATTCTTTGCTGGGTTTTCAAGGTGGTTTGGACTACATCTTCAATAACTCCAAGCTGGCAAAGTCTTTGGTACCAGGTTGGAGATGATAAAAGTAATTCAGTTACTTTCGTCTTGGCTTTGTCTCAGGCAAGTGAATAGGATAGGACAGGACAGGACAGGACAGGACAGGACAGGACAGGACAGGACAGGACAGGACAGGACAGAACAGAACAGAACAGAATAGAATAGAATAGAATAGAATAGAATTCTTTATTGGCCAAGTGTAATTGGACACACAAGGAATTTGTCTTGGTGCATACGCTCTCGGAGTACATAAAAGAAAAGATACATTCGTCAAGAGTCATAAGGTACAACACTTAATGATAGTCATAGGGAAACAGTCAATATAAAGCTTAAGGATACCAGCAACAAAGTTACAGTCATACAGTCATAAGTGGGAGGAGGTGGGTGATAGGAACGATCTGTGAACAGATCTGTGATCTGTGAACCCTGGACTTCAGTATGACATACCTAAACACACACTTTTCTTAATCCCCTAAGATCCAGTGATTCATCATTGTGGAAACAAGTGAGAAAGTTCAGGGCCAAAGATGTATCTGAAGACCAGTTTTAGTAAATCGAACCAATCCAGAGGGACACAGAAAGTCTTAGTCAAAGTGGACTTTCCAACAATGGATGCCTGTCATATGGTTCCACTGAGAGCATTTCTGCATATACCTCATGGTATGGTCCCAAGGGTGCTTTTTCAAGAGAAAGAAAAACCAGAAAGTCCAGTTGCCTCTTGAAAAAGCACCTTTGGGACAACTATGACCTGGATGACTGAGAATCTCCATAGACACCTCATGGTATGCTCGTTTTTTCTCCTTTCTTCTTTTTAGGTTTTATTTAAGATGTTTCTTGGAACTGCCAACTTCGGTGAAGCTGCTCACTTCATCTCTACTCTTGGCTTCTTCAACTTGATTTTCCTTTCCATCACTCCCATCATTTTGTACTTTACCAAAGTGGAATACTGGTCACCTTTTTCAGCTGTGCCGTGGGGCTTTCTGTGTGGAATCGCAGGCCTCTGGCTGGGTACGTATCTGAGCAAATGTTTCAGTATCCCAGTGCTTCTTTCAACTTTATTTGCAGCAGAATCTTTGGATCATTTTAGTTTACTCTTTGCCGGTTTATAAGAAAATCTGGCCTTTTCATTAAATGCAACGACATACATTTCTGGACTTCTTTTCAAATAGAAGGGAATTTTAGAGGAAGAAAGTTTATTTATTTATTTACTGTCTATCTCATGATTCAAGATGCCTCTGAGCAGCTTACAGCAAAATAAAACAGTAAAAAAGTGTCATTTTAGTACTAAACAGGAGAAACTATTGATTGGAGGTGGTTGGTGCACTAAGAGAGAAGGCATCCCACCTCTCCCCCTCCAAACCCTTGTTTTTTCATTTGTTTTAATTTTTCTAATTTTAATCTCTGCATGTGTATATATGTATATGTGTGATATATATATATATATATATATATATATATATATATATATATATATATATATATATATATATATATACATGTTTTTCTTCTAGCCAGGTTTTCCCTACGTAGCCAAGGTTTTTTTTGTAGCTCCAGCTCAGTAGAATCACATCTACTCGGTTCTGGGCTTTTTTCCTTTCTAACACCTAGCAAGCTCTAACTGCTAGGTGGGAGACCTAAATAGATCCATTTCTAGCTCGTTAGCTGTCATCAGTAGGCCACACCCATATCTTATGTATCCTCCCTGTAAAGGTACAGTATCAATTTTCTTACTTCTTCGTAGGGTTTATGTGTGTTTTTCTTCTAGCCAGGTTTTCCCTACATAGCCAAGGTTTTTTTGTAGCTCCAGCTCAGTAGAATCACATCTACTCGGTTCTGGGCTTTTTTCCTTTCTAACACCTAGCAAGCTCTATATATATATGTAAGTTTTCACGGGTATATATGTGTGTATAGTTAATATTTCGGGTTTCTTCCCGTGTAATTGTGGATATATCCCTAAAAGGGTAGAAGCGACGTTTCGACAGAATCTCATCTGCCATCATCAGGCTTATCAGGTTTATCAGCTTATCAGGCATAAGCCTGATGATGGCAGATGAGATTCTGTCGAAACGTCGCTTCTACCCTTTTTAGGGATATATCCACAATTACACGGGAAGAAACCCGAAATATTAACTATACACACACACACACACACACACACACACACACACACACACACACACACACACACATATATATATATATATATATATATATATATATATATATATATATATATGTAGGTCTTTGGTTATTCGGGTTTTCTCCCACGTAAAATTGTAAGTGTCTTGGCAACGTTTCGACGAAGTCTCATTCGTCATCTTCAGGCTGATGTTTTCGGCTTTGTGCTTCTAGGAGCAATGTGAGATCGCAGCTGTTTCTTCCTTTTAACTGCTAGTGGGGGTGTGAACTGATTGGGTGGGAGTTTGGCTGTGTTCTGATTGGGTGGAGGTGTGTTCTGATTGGTTGGGGGATTGACTGTTCTCTGATTGGATGGGGGATTGGTTGTGCTCTGATTGGATGGGGGTGTGTTCTGTTTAGGTGGGGGCTTGGTTGTGCTCGTGTTAGTCTGAGTTGCAGGGGGATTTGAGCTGGTGAGCTGCATTGCTGTTTGGCTTCGCGTTCGTGGTCGTGCCACATCTTCATGGTGGGTGTCAGTTTGCTTCATGTATGGAAGCAAATACATGGAACACTTGAAACCCAAGCTCTAGAAAAATCGGATCACAAACCCAAACTCTGGCTCAGATACGTAGACGACACCTTCATAATCTGGCCACACAGGAAAGAAAAACTGGACAACTTCCTCACACACCTCAACAGCCTACACCCCAAAATACAGTTCACCATGGAAACAGAAGCAGTGCACCAACCACCTCCAGTCAATAGTTTCTCCTGTTTAGTACTAAAAACCACTTTTTTACTTAGAAGTTACAAATTCAGTAGTATTATGACAATTCAGCATTTTGTAATACACACACACACACACACACACACACACATATATATATACATATATACAGTACATATATCTGAAGATCAAATGCTGGGTACTACCAAAAGAGGATGGTTTGGATAAGTTTATTGGGATTTAAATGAGTTAATTTCAACCTTGCAGGTTGAGATCTCGTTATTGTGTGAGAGAGACATCTTTACTTTCTCCTTTTCTTTTTTCTTTCATAGCTTTCAACATTTTGGTGAATGTTGGTGTTGTGCTTACATATCCAATCTTAATATCTATTGGGACAGTGCTCAGTGTTCCTGGCAATGCAGGTAAAAATGATGGATTGCAATGGGTTTTTTTTTAAAAAAAATGTATACTGATAAATTCATTTATTAGTGTCTTCTGTATTGCTGGAATAGATCTCCATTACTTCTTCAGAGGAAACACTAGATTCTTCATAAAAAAAAATTCCCAAGGAATAGCACAGATTGCCATCCTAGTGCAAAAGGAATCTAGATTAAAGGGACAAGCAGAGAACCTGCTGAGAGATGCTACGAGTGAATTTAACTAGATATACACCTCTTCAGCATATATGCAAATTCTAGTGGAGACAGAAACTGAGCTTTAACTAATTACACCCAAGCACTACATTAAATGCATGTGGCTGTTTGCTTCTTTGACTTCGATCCATGGCCCATTAGCCTCTAAAGTTCTTGGAAGATGTAACAGCCTCTCATCACCTTAGGCACTGGCCGAGATGTGTTTTGCCTGTTCCTCAGCCGAATTGATTTTCATAGCCTGCTTAGCTATTAAGCTGTCTCCTAATTTTCACACGCTGGAGCTCCAAGAAGTCAGAATGCCTATGAATGTTCTACAGTGGTCATCCCAAATCAGCTGATGGGAAGAATAGGTTTCTGTGAGACAGGCAGAGTTTTATCCTAATTCCAACTAGTAATTCCTGGGCACTCCATATTTTATCCTGTCATATTCTATCATTGCTGTGATTTCAGGTGAACAAAATTGATGATACCTGTACTACAGACTCAGTGTGAGAGAGTGAAAAGAGTTGTTTTAACAAACTGAATTAGGGACCCAAAAGTCAGTGAAAGATTCTTCTGCTGAATTCCAATTCTTGGGGAAACCCTTACATTCAGGGAGGGCAGCCATGCAGTCTGTTTTTCTGCTGATTGATGGTGTCCAGCAAAAATTGTGGACACCATCCAAAAATAACATAACTAGGTTGGAAACATTTGACACTGAAAAATTATTAAAATGGTTGCCCCTGTTGTCTCCCTTCCCCATAATTGGGTTGACAAATGGAGGAAGGCTATTCTGATTCAGTCTCTTTTCATTTTTCCCCCTGGCAGCTGTTGATCTCCTCAAACGTGAGGTGATTTTTAGTGTTGTCAGATTGGGAGCCACCATCTTCATCTGCCTTGGGTTCCTGTTAATGCTTCTTCCTGAGGAATGGGATGAAATTACACTGAGATTCATCAACAATTTAAAAGAGAAGAAAAGTGAAGAGCATGCTGAAGATGTTACTGATTCAAACATTCACTTCAGGAGTAGGAGTAGAGCGAATGGGACGGTGTCTATACCGCTGGCTTAGAGCTGGTGACTTCTTGATTGCACGATTGTATATTCTGTGAATATGATTTAATAATTTTTTTCTCACCCACCTGTACACTAAAAAGGACAGTGATAATGTTAAAACCAGGGATGGATTATAAATTTAATGCTCAACACATTGGTATGTAAATGAATGACATTTGTACACTTGTCCAGCAGTAGGTGAAAATAACCACAATAAATTCCTTTTTTTAAAAAAAAATCAAAACAAAACAAAATGTTTTTTGTACTTTATAAGAGGAGTCACAGGAAAAAAAAGTCTTTAAATCAAATCCATAACTCAGTTTAAGAATTAGGCAGATAGATATTGACGGGTGGCAGCAGCTTCATTATTCTTGGGTGAGTCAGCCATTGAGTCTTATGAAAATTCCCTCTGGTATATCATGTGCTGAGTTGTGTGTAGTGTGTGCAAACGCCATAGCAGGTTTATCCAGCCTATTACCCTTCAGCATTTTTGGAAGATGCAATCACAGCAGAGCTAAATGGGTGTAAAGTCAGGAAAGGCTGCTCTGGGAAAGTACAAGATCCAAATCGTTGCTTTTCCAGCTCTGGTTGCCTCATTCTGTTACAGTCACAAACACTCCAGCTTTGTCCAATTACTAGCCATAGGTGTTTGCAGGGAGGGTCAAGTGAGAAAATGTGTGTTGTAATATCATTTGGCTTTTGTTTTGTCATAGTAGCAGACGTTTGTGGGACTAATTAAGCTACAAAGCTAAGTTTCAGACACTGCAATTTTGACACATGCACAAACACACCCCAACACCAGCATATTTATTTTATTTATTTATTTTATTTATTTTATTGAATTTGTATACCGCCCTACTCCCGAAGGACTCAGGGCGGTGAACAGCCATAGAATAAAACATATAAATACAAAATTTAAAATAAACTAAAACGAATTAAATAATTTGTCTGAACAAATTTAAAACCCCAATAATTTAAAACCAAATTTAAAATTTCCATTTAAAAAGGGGAAAGACTTAGGTCAGGCCAGCTTGATGAAATAAGAAAGTCTTGAGTGCGCGACGGAAGGTATGCAGATCCGGGATCCTCCATATCTCCGGGGGGAGCTCGTTCCAGATAGTAGGTGCCCCCACAGAGAAGGCTCTCCCCCTGAGGGCCGCCAGTCGACATTGTTTGGCCGACGGCACCCGGAGGAGCCCCTCTCTATGGGAGCATACTGGTCGGTGGGAGGCTATTGGTGGTAGCAGGCGGTCCCGTAAATAACCAGGTCCTAAGCCATGGACAGGGCCGGATTTTCCTATAGGCTAACTAGGCTTCAGCCTAGGGCCTCAAGATCAAGAGGGGCCTACATTCAAATTGTTAGCAAAATTAAAATTACACTTTCACTATAGGTGAAAGGGCCTCATATGTGGAATAGCCTAGGGCCTCTTTTCATCTAAATCCGGCCCTGGCCATGGAGCGCTCTAAAGGTGATAACCAAAACTTTGAAGTGTACTCAGAAGACCACCGGGAGCCAGTGCAGCTCGCGCAGGAGAGTGTTACATGGGAGCGCCACGTCGCTTGCATATAGCTTGTGTCATGCTTTCTAGGTTATCATGCCATCCAAAATGAAATTGTTGCAATTTCAAGTCATTGTAACCTAAGTTTCTTGTAACCTAGGTTTCCAGTTTCAAAAAAAGCCAGCATGACAGTTCTTTCATTTTTGGATGTCACATTCTAAGCCATAAAACTTACATAAAAACTTACTGCGCACAACATAGAATGAAATGGCAATAGCAATAGCACTTAGACTTATATACCGCTTCACAGTGCTTTACAGCCCTCTCTAAGCGGTTTACAGAGTCAGCATATTGCCCCCCAACAATCTGGGTCCTCATTTTACTGACCTCAGAAGGATGGAAGGCTAAATCAACCTTGAGCCTGGTGAGATTCAAAACTTTACAGGCTGGGCAATGGCATTTTGAAATAAAAACATCAAAACAAATCTGGTCATCCTTAGATCTGTAAATAATTCTAGAATTGTGGAGTTAAAAGGACCACTTAGATAACTGAGGCTGACTCACTGCTCTGAGCAGGAATCCAAATTAAAGCATGGCCAATGGCCATTCCAGTCTCTGCTTGAACAGGAATGCAGGAGACTCCACCATGTCTTTCAATCAGTTCCATTGTCAAATTGCTCTTAAATGCTTGGAAATGTTATCTTTATTCAACTGGAATTTGCCTTCCCGTAACTTAAAACACCTTTCCAGGTTCTCTATTCTGGAATGAATATTCTAGTTTATCTGACTCCTTCTTAAGGCATAATATGCAGAACTGATCATAGTACTCAAAGCAGGATTTAATCAAGATAGAATAAACTGTCACGGTTATTTGAAACTGAGTTGCTGCAGCCTAAAATTGCCTTTGTCAGTGCATACTTCAGCATTACATCACTGTTGAAATAATCCTTTTCTTATGGCCTTTTGCCAACTCCAGATATCATAGTCCTTCAATCATTAATAAGAATGGGGATTTTTTTGGTTACTTTCTCTCTACACCTACCATGGCCCAATTTAATTAAATTATCCCTAGTTAATTAAAAATGCACATTTGATACAAATAATTTCTCATCTCATTTTGACCACTCTCTGAAAAAGCTTAGAGCTGCACAATGATTGGGTTCAAGATCACCTGGACAAAGAAGAAGGAAAGAAACCTACTTCTAGCTCCTTAATGACAGGTTGCATTAAACATTCTCAAGTATTATAAGTTACTAATCCACTGTGGAAACTCACTGGGTGACCTTGGACAGTCACTCTCAATTCAACTTGCAGTGGTTGCTGAGGAATTTTGGGAGTTGCAATTCACACAGCTTAAAGTTACTAAGGTACTGATCTATGTACACAATGTCATGTCATCTGATGGCAGTCAAAAGACTCTCTTATGTATTCATTTGGTGGGCTGCTAAAGGTTATGCTGACAACATCACTAAATGATCAGGGCTCCAAAAGGCGAATGTTAGAATTTTGGGGCAAGCAACAAATTAGTTTCATTTTCATTTTTTCTTTCTTTTTGTTAATACTTTAGGGCCAGTAGTGGTTAGGGCATCAGGCAAGAATTTGGAAGTCTTTGAATTCTAGTCCCACCTTAGGCACAAAGCCAGCTGGGTGATCTTGGGCCAGTCAGTTTCTTTCAGCCCTAGAAAAGAGGCAATGGCAAACCTCTTCTGAAAATCTTGCCAAGAAAACTGCAGGGACTTGTCTGAGCCTCTCAAAATCAGACATGATTGAACAGAAGGGGGGAAAAAACCCTAAAGAAATAGATGTATCCTTTTCTTCTTTTCCCCAAACAATTGGAAATTGGACCTTGTTTCTCAGTGGTTTATTGCTGACACATGTTACAATTTCTTAGGTTCTGAAGGAATCCACAGAAATGGGGGGGGGGGGGTTGGATGAAACGCATCCTGGAAGTCAGGGCTTGTCAATTCCTGCGGCACTTGGTGCACCAGAAGGAGCCTGCCAGTGTCTCCAGCGAAACTGGCTCTCGGCTGCAGATCTGGTTACTGTCTTAAAAGGCTGAGCTCAGAGAGAGACTGATTTGCCCCATATGTGAGAAAAGAACCAGACAGCTTCTCTTGTGCAGGCAAAACTCAATCATCTAGAAGTGCAGAAATCTGCTAACTTAATTTTTGTTAGACAAAACTGCCTCTGGGCTCTAAGAATAGGAAGAGGAGAGAAAGAAAATGCAGCTTGACAAACGAGGCAGCTGTGAGATTACATTCTTCGGCACGTAAGGGACGATCTCAGCCTCTCCCTGAAAGCAAAACAAAACGTGTCGTGAATAATGCAAGCTGCAGAACTATCCCAGGACTTAATGCATTTCTGAAAAGGCAGGAAAGAAGCCATTGTAACAGTAACTCTTTTGCACAAGAAATGAACATGCAAGCCTTTATTGCTGTTGAAACGAATCTTCTCTTAAAGCACACAGTTGATGAGACTGAATTTAAAATAGAAGACCCAATGAAATCTGTGATGCCCCACAATCATCATCATCTTTTAATGACCCCGTATAATCCCTTGTGGGGTGGAGTCTGGGCAACTGAATGGAGCTAGCAGAGTATTTAATGCCTGTCGCTATGATGCATTCTCATAACCTGAAATGAACGTTGAAGAAAGCAGTCTCAACAGCTTGCAAAACTAACCATTCATACATCTTGATTTGGTCACAGCACATTAAGTCCTGGGACTTAGAAAATACACAAGTAGTGCTATGTGTGCAACTCCCATGTCCTGGTCCCCCAGGGGAGGCTGTGGCAGGTAAGGAAAATTAGAATCCTGTAAATAAATCTGGTGCCTTTTGCCCTGATACCGATCAGACAACCAACTGCTGAAATTCAAGATTGTGCCCTGTCCTGGATCACTTTCCAATATTTCACTTTTTAAAACCACCCCAGTACAGGAAGTCCTTGAATTAAAACCACAACTGGGACCAGAATTTCTATTGCAGAGCAAGGTGGTTGTTAATAATTCACACCCGATTTTATGATTTTTTTTTTTTTGGCCAGAGTTATTAAACAAGTCACTGCAATTTTAAATGAATCATACAGTTGTTAAGTGTATCCAGCTTCCCCCATTTACGTCGCTTGTTGGAAGCTGGCTGGGAAGATCAGAAATTGTAGTCACGTGATCTCGTGATGCTTCATCTTTCGTACATACATGCTAGTTGCCAAGCGTCCCAAATTTTGATCATGTCATAATGCGGATGTTGTGACGATCAAAAGTACAAGATTCATGGTGGCACAGTGTTCTGCCCCAGCTACGGACCCAAAGAACGCAGCACACACTAAGTCTGTACAAACCTTAGTTTACTAAATAAACCAGTATTTTACAACAATGGCTGTTAATTAACTGCATTAACAGCCGCCAAGAATTCAAAGATAATAACTGAATAATAACTGCATGGTTGGCAGAATGCCCAGAAGCAATTTGCAGGAAGCTGATAAGATAAGCAAGACAAGACACGAAGGTATGTGAACTAAGTTGTTCCCTGCAAATTGCTTCAGTTGGCATTCCTCCTTAAATAGGCTAAGGGAGTGGCCAATTAGCCCCAAGTCTTACTCTCGAGGAGACCTCCTCCTGAGGAGCCACTCCTGCCTTTTGGCAGCTCTGCACGCCCGTGCATTGAGAAGAGGTTCCTCCTCTTCATCCTCTTCACTTAAGGGAGCTTCTGGAGGTTCTGAAGGCCCTGGCTGAATCCCCGCCTCTGGCACCACATCTTCTTCAGCCTCCTCATTGTCTGACTCTAGTGCCAGCTGCACAGGCTGCTGGCGTAGCACCACATCAGCCTCCTCGCTGTCTGAATCAGCTACTAGCTGCACAGGCCACGTATGGGCCACAACACACAGTGATTAGAATGCAGTAGTGCAAGGCTAACTCACTGCTCACTCCAGGAGTTCAATTTTGAGCGGCTCAAGGTTGACTCAGCCTTCCATCCTTCCAAGGTGGGTAAAATGAGGACCCAGATTGTTGGGGGCAATATGCTGACACTGTAAACTGCTTAGAGAGGGCTGTAAAGCACTGTAAGTCTAAGTGCTATTGCTACAAGGACTGATTGTAAGCCACTGTTTTCAGTGTTATTATAACTTTAAACAATTGCTAAACAAACAGTGGTAAGTCAGGGACTAACTGTAATAGATAATTGCACATTTAAGTATATTTTGATAGTTGAAACAATCTGTTATTATCTCTGATGATTAGTTTTTGTTGACAGGGAATGACTAAGAGCTCAGCAGGGAATTGCATGGCTGAATAAAGGTTTGGACTTGAGTCCTAAATCCTCTTGTTTCCAGTCCATCGCTGATCAGAAACCATGATGTGGTTTGCTAGTATATGGTAGGCTGTTGTTGTGATCCAGCCATTAAGGTACAATCATGGCTTATGTTGTATGTAAACCTTGCTAAATGTGTTTGTTCAGCAAGCCATGATTCAATAGGCTGTGGTTTAATGTTGTACACCCAAAAGGTGAATGAGAAAATTTCAGCATTTAAATGAAAAGGGAAGAGGGAAGGATGCACATATAATATATAGGCTGTTGGATGAGGAAGATGCTCTCTTAACTTTTATATCAACCCTACATAATCCAGCAGGACATAATTCAAAACAGATATAGGATCAAACTTTCAGCCTTGAATGGTCAATATTAAACCCATATTTAGCTTGCTGCAGTGCAGGAGGAGCTCGCTTATTTTTTCTGACTAACAAATATTATTAAAAGGCAAAACCTATTATGAATCATGAAAGCCTTTTAATAAAATTTGTTACATAGTTGGAAAAGATTAACTTCCAGGCTGTTTCTAATTTTGGACTGTAAAGAGAACAATCTTTTATGAACAATCAAGCAGCAAAAGAAAAGGCATGGCTTTTATGTCAAACACATTTGAGAAACACATTTGAGAGAAAATACTTAGTCCTTCACAATGAAACCCTTGAAAATAAAGATGTAAAGCTGAGTATTTTAAGCTCTAACTCACTACTTAAAGCACACTGAAAGCTCCTGATCTTATGGCAGTAACATTCAATTTTGGAGCCCAGCACACGGTGAAAGGACTAGGTGGTTCGTAGTCTTTTCATCTCCCCTTTCCCACCTCCAAGAAGACCCCCCTTTTTTGCCCCCACTCCCCAGCAATAATCTCCATTCAATCAGGAAAGGAGAGTTATCCACACAGTCACTGCTTTGCAGTATAACTATGAAGTCGATGAAGCGTGAAAAGAGTTTTTATGTGGGTGAGTAACCTATATTGCGGAAAGTCAGTCGGAGTGATGCAGTTCATTTTTCCTCTTTGCAGAAGGACTAAAGCTATCCCGCTGGGCCCTCCCTAGCCATCAGCACCCGAACTATGGGGCAAAAATGCCAGAGAAACAATCCATCCCATGCAGATTTATTTATTGGTTTGATTTATTTATTTATTGGTTCGATTTATATGCCGCCCTTCTCCGGAGACTCCGGAGACTCAGGGTGGCTTACAATGTGTTAAGCAATAGCCTTCATACTTTTGTATATACCTGCTTAGTAGGGCTTTTTTGGCCCCCCCAAGCGGTGTTGGGTTATGATGGGGACAGGGGCCAATGGAACAGAGGAAGCATCCCGAGACCCGAACTGATCATTGGTCCATCTAATTCATAGGCAAGGCCTTTCTAATGTAACGCCCTTGGTGCCCCTAGAGGTGAGTTCCACATAATTTTACCACTGGTTCGCTGCACACCAAAAATGTGAGCGTGAGTGGGGCCTTCTGCATATGTGCTTTGCTTGCGCATGCGGCAACTGGTTAAATACCACCACTGGTGCCCACCAAACTCCCTGTGCAATCTGACTCTTGAAAAGATTTAACCTTTTATCCAGTGGTGGGATTCGAGTAATTTAACAACCGGTTCTCTGCCCTAATGATTTCTTCCAACAACCAGTTTGCCAAACTGCTCAGAAAGTTAACAGCCGGTTCTCCCAAAGTGGTGCGAACTGGCTGAATCCCACCACTGCTTTTATCTCTCAAAGCGATAGTGCCGCTCTATGGAAGTGACAGAACCCCCCTATACTGTGCTAGTGAAGCCACATCTGAACACTGCATCTAGTTCTGGTCAACACAATAAAAAAAAGATGCTAAAGCCCTAGAAAGAGTGCAGAGAAGAGTGACAAAAATAATAAGGGGTCTGGAGGCTAAATTGTACAATGAATGGCTAAGAGAACTAGGTAAGCAGCTGAGGGGGGAGGTGAGTAAGGGGGCTGGGAGTGTTTTCGGCTAGAGTTACTTATGTTACTCTCCCCCCTCCCCGCCCTGCCCACTGCAATGTATGTTTATCCTAATGAAGAGAAGGCTCTGGGGCAGGGGTCTGCAACCTGCAGCTCTGGAACTTCATGTGGCTCTTTCATCCCTCTGACCCAGCTCCCTGTCACTCAAGATATGCGCCACAACTGCCAATATGCGACATCCGCCAGCATGCGAGCTTTATTGAGCTTTTAGACCCATCTTTTTTTTTCAGAGTTCAAAATGTTTTTCTTGCGTGCAGAAATAAAAATTTGTGTTCTCTGTAGCAGTTCATTGATTTCATAAATGCAACACACTAGGTTTTTTTATATGTAGCATAAAGATAAAAAAAAACAATATATGCAGTGTTATCTTCATTTTAGATGTTAAAAGGATTTTGTGCCTCCCGGTGTTTTCTTTTCTGTGGGAAACGGGTCCAAATGGCTCTTTGAGTGTTTAAGGTTGCCGACCCCTGCTCTGGGGAAACAGTTACAGAGAAAGAGGGTGTCAATTTACTCTGCATAGCACCTGAGGGCAGAACAAGAAGCAACGGGTGGAAGCTCTTCAGAGGGAAACTCAAACTGGAAATAAGGAAGAATTTCCTGACAGGGAGAACAATTAGTCAATGGAAAAGGTCCCTGGAGGTTTTCAAGAAAAGATTGAACAACCATTTGTCTGGGATAGTATAAACCAGGGTTGGGCAATTGTGGCTCTTTTACAACCTGTGGACTTCAACTCCCAGAATTCCTGAGACAGCCAAGCTGTCTCAGGAATTCTGGGAGTGGAAGTCCACAGGTTGTAAAAGAGCCACAATTGCCCAACCCTGGTATAAGCAGTCCTATTTTAGGCAGGGGGATTTGGACTAGAAGACCCCCAAGGTCCATTCCACCCCTATGATTCTACGAGTCTGTAGAGATTCTCTTAGTCATCCAGGTCATTGTTGTCCCAAAGGTGCTTTTTTTTCAGGAGGCAACTGGACTTTCTTGTTTTTTTCTTTGAAGACGTTTCACTTCTCATCCAAGAAGCTTTTTCAGCTCTGACAGGATAGTGGGGAATGGGAAATCCTTCCATGACTATGATTCTATGATTCCTTAAGAATAAAAAAGAACTTAAAGAGAAAACTGGCATATGTAAAACTGTGCATCAGACATTAGTATCTCCTATTCTTTAGGAACGCCACAGACTTCACAAGGATTCTCTGGGTTAATAGAGATTTGGAGTTCATTCATATCCAGTAAATAGGTGCTTTGTAAAGAATCAGTCCCTCAAGGCAGGTTCTTTCTGAATGGACCCATCACATTTGCTCATAATTCAAAAGATGTCCCCAACTGAAAAAGGATACCTGGTCCCAATCTAATGTAACACTTGGGATGTACTACTAATTTTATTTTTCATTCAGCCCCTGGAAAAAGCAAAGAATGATGTATTCTGGCCCACATTTTTGAAAGATTATACACGTGGAAATATTAAAGGGCTTTTTCAATTTAATTTTAGCCAACATATAGGTTGAGTAACTTTGGGATCACATAGGCTCCACAATTCTATTTTTGCAGCCCCCAGAACAAACCCAGATTATGCCAATTAAATTCAATGGCAACCAATGATTTTCAGCCGTGTGATTTTTCATGTTTTGGGAACAAAGTAAGAACAGCAGGACTCTATGAGGCTTGGCAAACTTTGCAGATCATTTAATACCTGCTGGAAAGCTGGCACAAGACATAGAACTAGTGGACTTTGGCTTGAAACAGCAAGGCGCTTAAAATGTTCTTCAGATGGAATGCATCGTCCCAGGCAGGTTTCTAGCTCATAGGCTTTGGCAGTTTCAGCAGAAATCAAAAGAATCCGTATACCAGAACCCAGAACAAAAAGTTACCAAATCACGCCATTTTGAGCTCAGTAATGAGTGCTATTAGTATCATGTACCACAGGGATTACAGCTCTAGTTGCCAAAGACACCTCTGTTAAGGTGGCAATCAGTGCCGTGACCTACCTGCCAGAGTTCCTGAGTGGCTGAAATGGCGATGCAGTGGATGCAACTTTTCTGCTTCAAGAGTGCTGAGATTACAATGCAGCAGAAACAGTCAAGCTATATAAGCTATATAAAGAGGGAGCAAACCAGGGGTGAAATCCAAGTTCTGACAGGTTCTGGAGAACCGGTAGCGGAAATTTTGAATAGTTCTGAGAACCGGCAAATAGCACTTCTGGCTGGCCCCAGAGTGGGGTGGGAATGGAGATTTTGCAATATCCTTACCCCAGGAGTGGAGAGGGAATGGGGATTTTGCAGTATACTTCCCCTGCCATGCCCACCAAGCCACGCCCACCAAGCCACACCACGCCCACCAAGCCACGCCCACAGAACCGGTAGTAAAAAAAATTGAATTTCACCACTGGAGCAAATCCCACCTTCCCCAGCACAGATGATGTTATCTAATTATGTAATGAAACATCTGCAAATAAACAACCAAACTTAGAGAACACCAGGAACTTCACTGTTCAATCTTGAGCTACAGATATTCTCTTCTATTGAAACTGTAAATTAGATCAAGAGCCACATATTCCAATTCATTGTAAGCATGATCAGAGGTCACTCCAGGAGTCAAGGGAGAAGTGAACCGTCAAGCAGTATAAAGATCCAGGGCTGACAACTGAAACAGACCATCAAGAGGAAGAGGTCTAGCAATGTAGAAAGAAGTGGGGGACATGGGTGGTTTTAAAATTTGATAATATAGTCAAGATAGCACGTAAGACCTTGACATTTTTGTGTTAGCTATTAGAAACTGAAACAAAACCCTTGAAAGTCCCAAATTTTAATCACTAATGTTTTTCAACCTTGGCAACTTTAAGATGTGTCAATTTCAGCTCCCAGAATTCCTCAGCCAGATTTAGAAGATGTAACTGGAAATGTTGACTGGGGAATTCCGGGATTTAACATCCATACATTTTAAAGTTGCTAAGGGTTGAGAAACACCACACCAGAGCATCTATAAAGCACCTCTCCTTTTGAATAAGACCTTACTTCTAAAGTCTTATCCAAGAAAACCTGTTCCCAAGGCACACAATGTATGTGCTACCCTGTTTCCCCCAAAATAAGACATCCCCTGATAATAAGCCCAATTGGGCTTTTGAGCGCATGCCAAACACTTATTTCAGGGTTCAAAAAATATAAGACGGGGTCTTATTTTTGGGGAAACAAAGTATTTGGATTTCTCATTTTTAAAGTGTGGAAACCAAATATGGCATTCCAAGTAGAAGGGGCGTGCTAGAAGCAACCACTTTATCTGACTGTTTGGGATTAACTATGCTTTGGTGAATAGAAAGAAGGGTATGTTCTCAAATTCCTGTTCTGTAATTTTTTTTACACTGGAATCCAGAATGCTTGGGGCTAATTTAATATACAGGTTGAGTAAGCCAGATACCCATTCTTTCCTTTGAGGAAGCTCCCAGACCAAGTCAATGTTTAACTGGACTCACCAAGTGTGGTAATGGGAAGAGTTTATAAAGGAGTTTCCATAGCAACACGTGGCCTTTGGCTCTTGATAAATGTGTGTTTTGGCACATGCGCACATACGCATATGGGGATATTCTGCAAGAAAAATGCCCTTGGAGAACTATATTAGGATACGTTGTGAATCCAGATTCATCTCAAGAAGCTACTAGAGAAATCAACAAGACAGAATACCAAAGCTGGTTTCTCCTCTTCTATGCGTCTGTCTTCCGAAGGAAATATCTTGAACTTCATTTTGTGTTTTATGTTTCTCCTGATTTAAAGCAAAGCCCTTGAGAACTGATGCCTGCATAACAAAATGTTCTCCAGCTTTGAGGCTGGTCTTTCCCAGTGCTACCCCATTATGAGGACTGCACTATATTATTTTTGAGGCTGGGAATGAGGTTCTCTATCCCTTTCTATGTTTAATAACTCCAAAACTGGGCTTCCTCTTCCTTCCTTCTTTCTCTTGTGGTGGAAAGCAGCTCATCTGAACTCCAAAACATGGGCTTGAATTCATCCAAGACCCATAGGAAGGTCACCAAAGTGACACCAATGCCATGCGAAGAAAGAGAACCGAAACAGCCTAATAGTGTGACTGTTTATTCCTTCCAGACCTTGCCAAGCTCTTTTGTTTCCTCATCAGGGAGAACTCCAGTTCTGGAAAGACAACTTCCACCTTTGCGAGAGACATGCTATGGAAGATATCCCACAGGTAATCTAACGTTTCCTTTTATCTTTTTAAAATAGAACACGATTGACTTTTTTTTTAAAAAAAAATTCCACTAACTTCAAGGCCCTCTTTGTGTGTTTTTTTCTTTCCTCCCCCATATCTAAACTGTGATGTGATACTTTTGGAATCAAAAGTAGAACTTGAAATGTTTGAAGAAGTTTGGATTGTAGTGTCACTTTTTTACCTTCATCGTTCCGGGTAGCAGTAGCACATACTATACAGATAGTTCTTAATTTACAATAATTCATTTTTCAACTGTTCAAAGGTCCATCAAAATTTGAAAAACCCTGACTTAGGCTGGTCCTCATATTTATTACTGCCACACCATCCTGAGGTCACGTGAGTGAAATTCCAGCATGTATTTACTGTGTCCCAGGTTCACATGGTAGCCAGAGGTGGGTTTCAGCAGGTTCTGACCAGTTCTGGAGAACCGGTAGCGGAAATTTAGTTCAGAGAACCGGTAGTAAAAATTCTGACTGCCCCGCCCCCATGTATTCTCTGCCTCCCAAGTCCCAGTTGATTGGGAGGAAATTGGAATTTTGCAATAACCTTCCCCTGGATCGGGCAGGGAATGGAGATTTTACAGTATCCTTCCCCTGGAGTGAGGTGGGAATAGAGATTTTACAGTAACCTTCCCCTGCCACGCCCACCAAGCCACGCCCACCAAGCAATGCCACGCCCATCAAGCCACACACACAGAACCAGTAGTAAAAAGTTTTGAAACCCACCACTGATGGTAGCCATTTGTGACTTTCCCAGCCAACTTCCAATGAATAGTCAATGGGGGAAATCAGATTCACTTAATGATCACATGACAGCTGCAGTGTTTAGTTTAACAACTGTTGCAAAAAATATTTGCAAAATCGGGTGTGATTCACTTAACAACCACTTTGTTTAGCAATGGAAATCCTGGTCTCAGTTGTAGTCATAAGATGAGGACTACCTGTTATGTTTCAAACCAAAACCAAATGCAAACAGAATAAAGGCTCTTTTCATGGAGATTAAGATTTATAAATCATTCAGGGATGGAAACCCCATTATGAGATGGTTTCTTGGCCAAGTATGGCAAATTGGTGCCAGCAAATCATTGATGGGTCTATCCTTTTCCACTGTTTTGTGGAAAGGAGTATTTACTTGAGCTTGCTTATCTGATGTATTCTATCACATACATAATCTTGTTTCTTGGTTGGATAATCAGTCTTCTCTAACTAAGGTACCCTCTTGACCTGCATTTCTCAACCTCAGCAATTTTGAGATGTGTGTGTCAAGGTTCCAAAAAACATCCCCAACGAAATAAAACTCAAAGGGTTAGGGTTAGGGTTACGGTTAGGGTTCCTCAAAGAAGTTCCTCAAAATTCCAATTTAGAGATGTCATGTTGGCCCATCTGGGAAAACCCGAATCTGGTTTCAGGTTTTCCCCACCCAGTTGAAAGTTCACAACCCTGCTCAACACCCACAAGTTCATCACATGGTCCAATCCCTTCTTCATATGTAACTGGAGACAATCCCCAGTCACTCCCATCCAGCTGCAGGCAAATGTCCTTGACTCCCAGAGTAAGGAATGTTGTTATGGTTAAGTTTCCACCACTCCAACAAAATCCCCCCTCCCAATTCCCCAGGCTAAAATATGTGGGAGTCAGAAAGCTAAAAAGAAAAAAATGGCTTCCGAAACTGACAGGGTGGACTTCAACTCCCAGAGTTCTCTGCAATTTGAAGTTGAGAAACACTTCATTTGATTCCTAGAATTCACACTTGCAAAGAAATTTTGGGCACTGAAATCTCTGTCTCTAAAAAGTTGAGAAAAGCTGACTGCAATTCAGTTGTGCTTTTCTTCTCCTCCATGCAGTGATCAATTTGATGCACTCTAGATACTTTCTGCAGAACTAGTGCATAGACATAACTTTTCTCTCCTAGGCTGCTGATGTGCCACCCACTTCCAGTGGCCAGAGAAAGGGACATGCGCATGAGATGCTTTCTGTCTTTAGCTTTCCACTTTGCCTCATTCTGCTACTGCCCACATCTGTCTCACTATTCCCAGACCGCCACACATGCAAGGAGATTTATATGCAACCTTGAATCGTGAGAATAGACAGCGTAATAATGTTTGTAAATAAATAGTAAACATAGGAACATGTACATTTGTTCAATCTTTACTTTCCCCTAATATATTCCGTTTCTATGCCCGTTTCTATGGTTGTATATGATAAAATTCTTGAAAAATTATTTGGGAAGTAATTTGCATACAAATACAAGCTAAATAATTTTACCTTCTATTCTTAACACCAGTTTATCTGACTGTCAGATTTTGCCTGATCTTGGACATATGCCCTTTTAAACATAGTCTTATTTTAACAAACACGAGGATAGGTCATTTTCTTTTTTTGTTTTATATAATTTAGTGTGTTTCCCCTTTATGAAACTCACACATAAAAAATTACTCAAATGTAATAATTTTATTTCAATTAAATCTACAATTAAATTTTCATTATTAATAATATACCATAATCCAAAGATAATCTTTGGAGCTGAATTCTGTCATCACTACTATATATTATAGTTTTCCATAGTGAATGATATTGCTGTTAATACCTAATTGTTGAAAAACAAATAGCTGCAGTGGAAAAACTTAAAAAGTTAACTGGTAGGCAGTATGTCCTAAAAATTATTGAAACCAAAATGAGAGAATATGCAGTAATGGCAAAACTTACAGTAGATATTCATAACAGAAGTTTGATTAAATTCAAGTAGGAATGGGTCCTTTAGACAGACATATTACAAAGCAAGACAAATTCAGACCTTTGAAATACAGTTTTTAGGAAAAGAATCAAGAGACCAATTAGAAACACAACATGAATTGACTTAAACCAGTGTTTTTCGAACTTGGCAACGCAGACTTCACTTCCCAGAATTCCCCAGCCAGCAAAAAAGATTAAACGGGTCAGGAAGTCTGTCTTGAGTCTGAAAGAAGATTTTTGTAGATGCATTGTCACATCATCTATCACTGCTCCGGAATAAGGTCTTAAAAGTCTCTTGAAACCAAGTGCTGAGTAAATATTCACATGGTTCAGAGTTTAATGAGAAGTTGAGTGTTAGAACTTCCCTTCTCAAGGGGGAAGACCAATTCTTAAGAGGAGAAATTTAAAAAGCAAGGAATGGGGCTATTTTAAGCTTTCTTTGTGGATTTACCTTCTGCTTGACTGTTATGGAAACAAAAGGTGGCACCAGTTGGCTTTTGGTTCTGGCCCAGCTAGCTTGTGAATCAGACTGCAGACCAAATCTTGATTGGTTGGTTGATTGATTGATTAATAAGATGTGATTTCTAATTTGCCTTTCTAAGCTAGATAGCATTCAAGGAATCTGACAGAGCTACCAGCTGCCTTATATTTCTTGAACGTTTATTATTAACAATTTTAATAATAATTTAATAATTTTGAAAATATCATTGCCAGATGTAAACTATTCCAGGCAAATCTGCCTTTGGCCATTGACTGATGGTAATTTTGTCAATGCTGATGATGTTCAAATGGTGCTCCAGATGTTTTGGCATTGTACACAAAGCGCCAGTTACTATCTGTACTACCTTTGCTGTCTTTTGCCATGATCATTCTACTTCTGTTTGCAGGTCTTTGTATTCTGTTATCTTCTCCAGTTCTTTCTCTTCTCTTCTGCTGTCTCCAAGTACTGCCATGTCCACTACCAAGACTTTTTCTTTCTTTTTTCTTATCGACAGTTGTTAATTCTGGGATGTTGTATGGCAAGATACTTGTCTGTTTGAATTTTAAAGTCTCAGAGCACATTAGCTTTTTAAATTTCTATTACTTTGTCTTTTTTATGGTTCCACCAGTTCTGGCTTGCAGACAAGTGATATTTCTTGTAGATATGCCAATGCACCATTGTTGGTAGTTTGTCATGCTTTGTTTTTGTTTCTTGTACTTATTTCATATTTTGTACCTATACCATGAAAAGATAATCTGTTTTCCCAAAGATAATAATGATAATGTGATTCTGTCTGGATATTTCCTCCTCCTCTCCTGGATAATCTAGCAGCAGATTATTCTCTTTTAAAGATGAAAGGAAATGTACTTCTACTTTAAGTGGAGTCACTTCTCACAAGTTGAAAGACTGCAGAGAATACTAATGCGTTCCGGTCATTTAGCAACAGATCCTGTATTGTTTTATTATACCACAAGCACTTGCATAAACATCTGGGTTTGATGAAAGAGATTTAAAAAATGGATTCTGTTGTTTATAATGGAAAAGTGATTTCCTGCAAAAGACAGTTTGTAATTCTTTTGCAGCCGTTTTCTCACACTAATCCTGCTGAAGTGTCAGTTTTGTGAGTGTCCTGGACAGTGTCTGTCATGAACTTCTGTGTCAGGGTTCCAAGTAACATCCCCAACAAAAGAAAGATTTTATTAGAGATGTCATATTGGCACATCTGGTAAAATGGAACTTTGAGGAGTCCCAGGGCTTGGAGTCTTGTTTCATTGGGGGTGTTACTTGGAACCCTGACACTCTGCTTTGCATATTCACAAAAAGAGCCCTTCTTTGAGTAAATAGATTTGGACTGATAAGAAGGGATATCTTATACGCAGTGTATCTCAACCTTGTCATCTCTAAGATGTGTGGACTTTAACTCCCAGAATTCCTCAGCATTGCTGGCTGGAGAATTCTGGGAATTGAAGTCCACACGTCTTAAAGTTGACAAGATTGAGAAACACTTGTTATATGTATCGACCATTCTTTGTTTCTATGAATAAAATCTAAAGGCAAGAATAAAAATGAGTTGGGTACCCCATTCTTTATTTAAAAAATATCAAATAATCAGTCTTCCATGACAAAGAAATAGCAATTCACCAATTTTGCATAATCAGCTCAGATTTTTAAAATGCTTCCCTTCCTTCAAGTGCCCAGGCCAAATCTGTTAGACCCCACACAAGGAGGAGGAGGAGGAGAAGGAGGAGGAAGCATCATCAAGCAGCATCCACCTCGAAGACTTCAGGTAAGATGCCTCTTGATCCCTAGTTCCTTCTCTTTCACACTGAAGCTGAATTTAAATTGCTGGCATCTTGTCTCTTCAAGCCACATCAGCAAATTCCAATGAGAAAAATCCACTCCCCAAGGAATTCTTGTTAGTGTTCTTCAATTTGCTAAAATCTCTTTGAAGGTCTGTCTCCTTCTTCACTCTCCTCAATCCCCTCCAGCACCCTCTTCCTGTTGAGAATACTTTATGAGATCCTGCTGGATGCATCTTGCTAGCTTGTTGATTCTTTTCATGTGGCCTAGTTTTGCAGAGTTAGAATGCTTCAGCAATGAGTAAGATTAAAAGAAACTGCAAAAGGTGTTTCATGAGGAACCTCCCATTCCAACTTTCAGGCAAAGTGCTAGGGTTCTGAATGAAAACTAACCAATTAGGCAAAAAGGAGAGGAAACATAACTTCCTCAAATGCACCAATGAAAGATGTCGTATCAATGGAGAAGTTGTCTCATCTCTGATGAGATTTGTGTTACATCCTTAAGGGTGATTATATTCTATCCAGGTCTGTAATTTTTATTGCCAAGTCTTCACCCAGAGGATTCACTGACCTTGTATTTTATTAATTTCACTTGTCTATAGGGCTCCACTTCTTCCTCCCAGATAAGTCCCGCATAAGTTACAAAAGGGGAAAAAACAAAACCTAAATAAATGAACCAACAATTCTTTCAAGTAAACTATAAAATGGGCTTGGACCACTAACAATATTTAAACTTCAAGCAGAAGACCTGGTCATCTTATTACAGTACAGCATGGTACGAGAAATATCACTGAAGGTTTGAGGAGTTTTTTAAATGCTATTTTTAGCCCACTTCTATACTCTCTTTCAAAATCATAAAACAATTTGAAGCACTCAAGAGGGTCCTTGGGTTATTTAAATTCTGAAATCTGACAAATATTGTGGTGGTTGCCCAAAATATTAAGCAAGTTTATGAATGCCTTAGTTTATTTTAATTTTTTTTTTTTCCTCTGTCATTCTTATCAGATACCGGTATCATAATGGAAACTTGGATAGGATCTACCGGTAGGTTAGTATTTCTCAACCTTGTCAGCTGTAAGATGTGTGGACTTCAATTCCCAGAATTCCCCAATTAGCAATGCTAGAGCATTCTGGGAATTGAAGTCCACACATCTTAAAGTTGACAAGGTTGAGAAACATTGACCTAGGTAATATAGGATCTGTTCAGGTGGACCAAAAGCTGTGTGTTCCTTGTATGAAATCTTACATAATTTTAGCATTTTGTTTTAATTTTAATTGAACAATTATTCTTACACTTTTGTATTTTCAATCATGCAAGATGATGTTTATCAACTAGAATGACTGTGACCTGTCTGCCTCCTCTCTTTTGCACCTCAACAGCATTTGCAACATTTAAGGAAACCTTTAGCTTTGTAGTGTTACTGGCTGCCACCTAGTGACTATACCTTGATTAGTAACCATTCTTTACAAATGCAAAAGGCAGAAGTTTCTCCACTGGGAAAAATTCCATTGAATAATGTGGGATATTTATAAATGTGCTATAAATAAATGCCACACCCACAGAACCGGTAGTAAAAAAATTTGAAACCCACCACTGATTCCACAGTTTTACTCTTTTCTTGGCTTTGCAGAAATTGGAGCCATTTATTCTTGCAGACAGCATCCCTGCAGCCAAATACCCGAATCTGCAAGGAGGGACAGTGACGCTGAAGGAAAAGGTAAATATTCAAAGAAAACGGGGGGGGGGATTACAAGAATTGATTTATGAAATAAAGAAAGATGAATTTGGAGTTAAAATTCAACACCCTTCTAAAAATGTTGGGCATGCCTCCTCTTCCTTCTGCTCCTTCTTCTGCCTCTTCCTCCACCATACAAAGAACACTGTTTTGTGATTCCAAGTAGGTAGCAGGGATAAATATAGTTACATTTTTATTTGCAAAACCCAATATGTTAGTTCTGTTACTTGCATATTTTAGACATTCATACTTGATACACAAGCATGTGAGTGACCTATGGTGTCATCCAGCTATTGCTGAAGTAACATAAATCCTATCCTTAGTACAGTTATTTTTATACAGTAGTTTGGTGACTCTTAAAAATTGCAATCAATTGCTACTGGTGGCCTCTCCTGATGAATAATGGAGTTAGTGTCCCAATTAGCCATCAGGGCTGTCACATGAACTGCAACTGCCTTGCAAACACAGCATATTGCTGCCAACCTAACAACATCCGGATGAGCAGGTATTCCAGTCTTCCAATTTGTAAACAACATAACTGCGCAAGTATTTCCATGTTGTTAGTTTGCAATCAGTCTGTCAAGTTAATTTGTATCTAAAGTAACTTATTCCAATTTGGGCCCTTCCAGGTGTCTAAGCTTACTATTTCTATCTGATCACCTTGTGGCAAATGCTCAGGGATGATGGGAATTCTCTGTCAATTCCATTAGGGAGAGTCACCTTACAGAAAGTCTTGAACTACTTATCAAGAAATTGATTGGAGTGCTTACCTCCAATTTACTGTCCTTTAAATACCAGCCATTAAAAATACAGAAGCATCGGCCATGTAAATGGAAGAAGGCAATCTAGACTAGCCAAATGTTTGATTTGACTGCCTTTTGTTCACTTCCTATGTTCCATTGTAGGAATAGGATATCTATAGGTGGAAATTAAAAAAACCCGTCAAGATGGTGGCTACATAGGCAGAGTTCAAGTCCTGTTCATTTTTATGCCTACTGTACATACAATGCACATGAGGATGGACAGTTGTGTAATCATCGTTGCCATGCTGACTTTCTTGACCTTGCCTTTAGATGACTTTCGGATTGATTCAGACCCTTCAGATTGATCTAACATCATCTCTGTATCTTTTCAAAAAGTTCTATGGTTACATCTGTGGGTAAAGAATCTGTGATTTAAAATAGTTTAAAAGAAGACTGGTGAAGACTGTTTCAGTGTCACTGGCCTTTGGCTACCAAAATCCAGAGGATATTAGTGTCAGGGCTGGAAGCCATCTTTTGCATTGGGCCTTCAAGCCTGCCACATTTATTACTGTAGGAAACTGGGAGGGGGGATTGTATGGAGCCAGGGTGATATATAGTCATAATAACATTCCTTTCTCAGAGAGTCAAGGACATCTTGCCCTGCACCTGGAGGGCTGCAAATGGGAGGCATCTCCAGTTGGGATAGTGTATTGATTGGACCATGTGATGGACATGTGGGTGCAGGGGAAGGGACTTGGACTTTCTTTTGGGTGGGGAAAACCTGGGAGCTTTCAGATTCGGGTTTTTCCAGATGTGCCAATATGACATCTCTAATGAAATGGAATTTTGAGGAACTTCAAGCCTCGGAGCCTTCTTTCGTTGGGGGTGTTACTTGGAATCCTGACAACTAGTTTTCTGCCATCTCGTGGTCATCTGGATTTGGGCAGCCATGACCTCCCTAGTATATAAACTGGATAATGCAGTGATGTTCAAAGCAATCTTGGCTTTGTTTCATAAAAGGTTTTTTGTTATGTCTTTGAATCCTCTGCTTAACCTGGAAGGAACTTGGGAGAGGAGAGCATGTTGCTGGGCATCCTGCTGGAAGAAGGCAGTATTTACTCCAGATGAAGATGCTTGAAATAAGAAAAGAGGTAAACCTGGGATACTTTACTACTGGTGCAATACAATTGGAATATTTAAGGAGAAAAGTGGATGATGGAATAAATTGAGGGAGTCTCTGTTTTATGCACTGAATAGCAATTTAATGGCGTGTGTTTTGTAGAAATTTGTATTATTGGCATTTGTATAGCAGTAGTTGTTTGATCTGTTTAATCATCGAGCTGGAAGCATATTAAACATACGTTACTACACTAATCATGTGAAACTTATTCATTTGTACATCAATTATATGTACATATTTATTAAAACTTTATTTCTCAATTAACTTGTTCTTTTAGGAATAGCACTTTAGAACTTTGTTCTTATTTTTAAGATAAAATAAGAATAGACTGTACTTTTAAGAGTATAACAACAATGCAAACCTCTTTCATTTTTTTTAAAAAATAAATAAACTCCTGGCCATGATTTTCCACCAAGAATTCTCAGAAGTCTAGAGGTTGGGTTTTTTTTTAAGGTGATTAAAATTCTGCTGGCATTTTTGAAAACAACTCCAGTTTCTTTCAGAAAAAAGAATATCTCTCAAGCGATTCTGAGACCGTTGTGTATCTGTAGCTTATAAGGAATTATTTATCAATTCAGGCAGAACTAAAAAGGCGTCTGCAACAAGAAGCTAGGCTTAATAAGCCAAAAATGAGAGATCTTCATCTGCTGGGTACTCTTGAGCATATGCGGGGAACTCAAAGCTCTGATGATGAAGACCGACACTCTACTGAGCATGAACAAACATTTAATGGAAGCCATGGTAAGTATCATCAAAGCAATCCATTTTTAAGTCAACATCATTGATGCTGCTACAGAGTTAAGGTGATTCCTAACCTTTTAATCTCTACATTGGCACCATCTTTGTTTCATAGTTTCCTTCTTAGAACTCTTTGTAAACCCGTCAACATATTGCTGCAATGGTTAGAATGCAGTAGTGCGGGCTGACTCTGCCTACTGCTAGGAATTCGATCCTGATGGGCTCAGGGTTAATTTAACCTTCCATCCTTCTGAGGTTGGTAAAATGAGGACCTGGATTATTGGGGGGAAATATGATGACTCTGTAAACCACTTAGAGAGGGCTGGAAAGCATTGTGAAGCAGTATATAAGTATAAGTGCTATTGCTGTCTTCTTGCACCACCTGCCAATAGATGTAGACCAATATAGGTAAAAGTAAAGATTCCCTTTGCACAAATGTTCTAGTCATTCCTGACTCTAAGGGGTGGTGCTCTTCTCCGTTTCAAAGTCAAAAAGCCAGCGCTGTCCAAAGATGTCTCCATGATCATGTGGCCGGCATGACTAAATGCCAAAGGCGCACGGAATGCTGTTACTTTCCCACCAAAGGTGGTCCCTATTTTTCTACTTGCATTTTTTACATGCTTTTGAACTGCTAGGTTGGCAGAAGCTGGGACAAGTAACAGGAGCTCATCCCGTTATGCGGCACTAGGGATTTGACCAGCGGTGGGTTCTACTTACCTTTACTACCGGTTTGCAATGGGAGTGTGTGCACAGATCATCCATTATGACATCCGGGCACGTGGGTGGAGCCTCCTGCTGATTTTACTACAGGTTTACAAGAACTGGATAGAACCAGGAGCAACCCACCACTGGATTTGATCCGTTGAACTGCCAATCTTTCGAGCGACAAGCTCAGCATCTTAGCCACTGAGCCGCCACATCCCCTACCAATATACTTAAATATTAATAATTCAACTATGACTGAAACAAGGATATTGAGTCTAGTAATCAAAGTGGCTCACTAAATGATGCAGGAGGATGTCAGAACAAGAGATGCCCGTGAGCTCCCCTATAACTAGAATTAGAACAGGTAATACAGATTCCAACTGGGATGAAATTATTCCAAGGATACAGTCATAGACGCATTGTTTCTATTTTGTACTGGGCTTAAGATTGCATGCTGATTGACTTCCAGTATGGTAGAGATGACATAAAGTATGAGGGCGACATTGATAAATTTTGTGTTTATTGCTTTTTAAGGGATGCTTATCCCACACTTGCACATCAAGTGGCCAAATCCTCTCACCAAGTGACACAACTATGCAAAATTTTTAATTAGATACATCATTTTATTGTCCTATTGTTTTTTCCACTTTCCCAATAGCAAATTGTTGCATCGAACCATTTCTCTTTTTTTACTGTACGCATCTGTACTAAAAATACTTGATTTGACATAAAGTCCTTAGCCACTTGTATGGTACAGAATCAGGGATGCTGTAAAATTTGTACCATGCCATAAGCTTTTAGAAATTCTAGGAATGGTGAGACTCCATTCCAGGTGCCACAATCGATTTCTGAATTGGAATAACACAGAATTCATTTCTACCTGTGACAAAGTGTTAGTATAGAATACTAGGTCAAAAAATATCTAAAGAATGGCCATAGGCATGTATTCCAGAGTAGTTTCTCCCACTAACTGTACATTAATCATTTTTAGAGCGATGCCTTGGGGTTAACACTTGATTGTAGAATTTTTTCCCCATTAGCTCTTCCTTGGTGGAAATGAGTCCTAAGTGGAAATACGAAACTGTCAGTATATAAGAGTTCATGAATTGGAATAGACACAGTAACAGGTCAGCCAATGGGGAGTGTTTGGTGACCCAGACAGCTCAGAGCCTGGGTGTGGCTTAGGTTCACTGAGAAGTTTCTTATATAAATGAATCCTGCTGAATTATTTACTTGTGTGCTGGTTGGATTGCTGCAAACTCTGACAGAATCTGCCTTTTCTTTTATTATGCTCATTTCATAAAAGGAGACAGAGATGGGTTTTGTGATGCTTCAAAGGCTAACAAGTTAATCTTGGTTATTGTCAGGTATTATTTCACCACAAAAAACTAAAACAGCCTCTCATACACTGATGGAAAAGCGTGCCCTTTTGTCTTTGAAGATTGGGAGAAAGCTAAAGTTCATTTTATACAAGTGCAGTATATCAGAGGTGGGCAATGTGATTACAGACTTCAGGTGTGGAGCTCTTATATGTCTACTAGGATTCCTGATGCCTGATCTGTTAACATATTTTAGAATAAAAAATTAGGCTGAAGTAACCCAAGCCAAAGCGCCAACCTCTAGCATTTTATTTGCAGGAATGCTGTGGGGCCAACCTGTTCTCCTTCAGAGAATTTGGTCCCCAACTCTCATAATCTGTGGCCAGTATGGCCAATGCTATCAATGGATTATGGTTTCTGAAGTGCTAGGTTGGGACTAAGCTGGACCAAATGGCACTGATCCAAGGTTGCTAATGCATCACAGTTCTTCCTGTGTGTTTGTATAATACTGAAGCCTCCTTTGCTTGTTTTGTTAGGAGATTTGTGGCACAGAGAATTTCTTAAAGAATCTGGGTCACCTAAATCCCATCTGGACCAGAGGCACAAAGTGGAGACATGGCTGTTGAAGCAACAAGCAACAACAGAGTCGTCTTCAGATGCTTCCAGCACTGACACCAATAACTGGAGTGATTGCAATGACAACTTTAAGAAACCTTATCGGAGACCTGCTTTAGTGAGGACTAAGACAGAAAGGATTACCCTTTTTGATGATTTTTTTGATAAAGAAATTATATAGGTCATGTATAAGACAGCCTTTTAGAGATGGTATTCTGACATTATTCTCCTCTTCCATTTGTAATTCTCCTATCATCTATTCTATCTCTGTCTATTATCTATATCATCTATCCTATCTATCTATCTATCTATCTATCTATCTATCTATCTATCTATCTATCTATCCATCCATCCATCCACCCATCTATCCATCCATCCACCCATCCACCCATCCATCCATTTATCCTATCTATCTATCTATCTATCTATCTATCTATCTATCTATCTATCTATCTATCTATCCATCCATCCATCCATCCATCCATCCATCCATCCATCCATCCATCTATCTATCTATCTATCTATCTATCTATCTTCTATCATCTATCTCCATTCATATTTATTATTGCCTTAGATCTATAGAAAATAAAACAGTGTAGTCAATAGTCAGCCTACATCACAGTATTGAATTCCCCCTGCCAGTCTAAATGCCAGGCAGCCTCTGAGTATGACTACACACCCTTCTCAAGCATAGGCTTCAGCACAGATTCTTTGGGAGATTCTATCCCCCCTCCTTTGCTTCTTATAGAAGAAAAAAAACCTTTGTTCTTTTAAAAGAAGAAAGTGAATTCCGGAAAACAGAGCAAGAAGTTATTGTCCTTGAGCTAGGAAAAGGGGGATGTACTATCACTCCAACAGCTTTGATAAGTAGCTAGAATTACCACAAGAGGCTGCAACAGAGGACTTTTTCTTGGGATTCTTTTACAACTTATCAAGGAGATAAAGAAATATGTAAATATATTTGGCAAAAGCTGCATTAAATTCTAATTTCTTTTGCTTTGCCTGCTTATGCAATATGCCTTGCTTATTATGCAATAGATTTCTGTAGATTTCTGTACAAAAATAATTGTGTTTTATCATAGCCTGGAATCAGGCATATTCTAGAATATCTGTATCTTGTTCTCTAAGTTCTTTTTAGTAATAATAATAATGGAAGGAAAAATGCTATTTGTGGTAGATCAGCACAGCTTGTCTATTTGGAGGAGTATTTGTCTTTTTTTAAAAAAATACTGTATCTGCTTCAACATCGATGTATTTGAGTATTTAAAGTTAAAAAGAATTATAATATACCTTTTTTTAAAAAAAATAAAATTGCTTTTGTTCACCATTTGTGAGATTGAGCTATTTTCCAAAAAGGAGAAAAAATCTCTAGTAATCTCCTTTACATTATAGAACAAGGAAACCACATTATGAAAATTAATTCCCCTCCTTATCAGAGATTCTTTTGAAACCACAACCAGTCAGAGTGACCCACCCTGTCAGATGTAAATGCCTTATTCTATAATGTGTAAATAATGTATAAACGGGGTATCAGGGGTTAACTTATTCTTCACTTCTTAATGTATTCATAATTCACCACTCCCATATCTAGCTCCACCCATTGTACATATATAAGGAGCTGTTTGCCCCCACTTACCTGCTTCTATCTGTGAATATTCAGTGAATATAGAATGCCTAATGTAAATAAAGGAAGATATATTTAAACCTTTAACTCTTACTAAATTTATTGAGTCTGATCCTGAAAATATTGCAACAAGCTGGTAGCAGAGGATGGTTAATTGACTCAATAAAAACCTAAAAATGTCTAAGAAAGATAGGCCCAACACCAGGGCATACAGCAAAGAAATGGAAACAGAACAAGAAATAATCAACGAATCCACAAACGCGATTTCGAGAGAATCCGAAGAATACACCACTGAAGACGAAGAAATAATAGATGAAAATGATGACCAGGAGGAAATCGAAATAGAGAATAACGAACTCAGGTCAGAAATATTAAAACTATTGAAGAGCCAGAAAAACGATGAAAGCCTCATCGCGAAACTCCAAGATATGCTGAAGAACAGCGGAGCAGCGAGAGAGAAGCACATCACTAATGAAAAATCAAAAGACCCAAAAATAGTGAGTGATATGACTACAGAAAAAATTATTGTGAAGAAGAAAACCGGTGATCCCGCGCGAAATTTTGAATGGCAGCCATCTTGGTTTCAACAGACCTCCAGGGTGAGCGAAGCAGAGCCAATCAGAAAGCTCAATTCAAAATTTCTGGCGCGAAAAGCATTATCAGACAACGAAAATGAAAAAGAAGATTCAAACACCTCAGAAGAATCAGAATCAGAAAGTGAAGGTGACTCAACAAACAATCAAATAAAATCAGCAATGAAAACGCTTTTTGCTGCTTTTGGACCAAGGCTAAAAATTACAAAGAAGCTAGCGAAGAAGCGAGCGGGCAAGTCAATGCCTCAAGACCTGCCCGCTCCCATTCTGACTACGAGAGCGCCGACGCCCGAACCCAGAGAGCCCTGCCGATACCGCCCCACGCCACAGACCGAAGCAAGCACCAACGCCTTCAAAGGAAGAAGAAGAGCAGCTGCCATCGTTAAGACTCCCAAAATCGAGCCAGAGACCGATTCGTCTGAGGAGGAGCAGAACGAGCGAGCCGCAACGAGGAGAACCTCTCACGACGACTCCATGGAAGAAATGAACAACGCGCATGCGCAAGAATACACAGACGGTCCGGGAAGACATGAACTGGCGAGGAGACCGTGCAGGCTCGTTGCGAGCATCCCCATGCCGTTTTGTAACTTTCTGCATTTGCGAGACCACGGACTACCTCAGGTTGTAAGTAATGGACCTAATAATGTCGGAAACTTACCCAGTGACTTCCCAAAGCTAAGGGTAGATGGCATTAATTTGCAAGAATGGTATCAGCAGCTCCAGGTTGTCTTTATGAAGGAAAACTTACTGTTTTTCATCACTAGTCCCCCAAAAAGACCTTGGACTCTAAAAATAGACTGTTTACACCATAAAGCATTTTTCTTATTAATATCTAGTGTGTCTCCTGCAATGTATCATAGCATTAAGCAAAATCTGACTGTATCAGAAATCATTCAATGCATGTTCAATTTGTTTCACAGTGACAGTGTAGCTACCACCACAAGGATGTCTAAAGATTTCTTTTCATCTAGGATAAAACCAGGGGTTTCCATAAGTGAGCATTTAATATCGTTAAACAAAATAAGAGCTGAGCTGCATTTAAGGGGGGAGGTGATTTCAGATCAAACAATGAAAAGTGTTATTATCAATTCACTTGACCCATCATGGGACAATTATATGTCACATTTAGACACAATCAATCTAGGATACTTATCCATAGAAAGTCTATCCAATAAATTAATAGCAGAAGACAATTCAAGAAGGAATCGTTCTAACAATCACATAGAACACAAACCATATAGGAAAGTAGCTTTCCAAGAAAAATATAATGAAACATTTAAATGTCACAACTGTGGATCCAGGGAACACAATAGAAGAGATTGCCCCAAAATTTCAAAAGAAAGACATAGGTCAGAATATAGAAACAAATACAATTATAGACAGTCTTCCATAGATAGACATAGATACAGAAGCCCACCAAATTACAAAGACAATAGAGGGGGCAGAGATAATTCAAAGGATAGAAAATCTGGTTCACTGAATGGATTAAATAAACAAGACAACACTAACACACAGCAGAATGAGAACAGTAATTGGCTTATTGACTCTGGAGCAACCAATCACACCACTAATAACAAAGATATATTGTCTTCATTTGTAGAAGATAAATTTGTAATAAAGGTAGCTAACCAAGAAAAGGTTCAAGTATTAGGCAGAGGGAATGTAACACTGCCAGGTCTAGGAAAAATAGAGGGGGTATTGTTAATACCTGAAATACCTCATAACATACTAAGTGCCATAAAACTGAGTAGAGATTCTAATATTAACATTGTTTTTTCTAAAGGAAAGGCGACTTTAGAGAAAAATAAAATAGATATAGGCACTGTAATAATTAAAGGAGGCCTACCTTATCTAATAACAAAGGAAAAATGGTTGCACAACATTGATTCAAATATGGAAGATTGTATTGAAGTAGATGATGGAAACATTAGCAACAGTGACAATGATGAATGTAAAATATCTCATGATCACAAAGATGTACACAATGAAAAAAAACCAAAAATAGGTAAACCAATTCATGATGAGTGTGCTCACATCTTACATAGGAAGTTAGGACATGCCAGTTTTCCTGTAGTACAAAAAATGACTGAACACGCAGAAGGTGTCAAAATAAAAAATTGTGAAAACTATTTGGAATGCTCAGTATGTAAATCTACAAAACTAAAGACTAGCCCCAGGCCAAGAAAATCCACCAGATCAACCAACCAAATTTTTGATTTGGTACACATGGACTTAGTTGGTCCACTAACTCCATCAATCACTTATAGAAAACGTTACTTCTTGACCATAGTAGACGATTATAGCCGTTATGGATTTGTCTATACATTAAAACACAAAGACGAAACCTTTCAAAAATTTAAAGAATTTTATAAACGCATAGAAACACAACATAATATCAAAATAAAACAAATTATGACAGATAGGGGATGTGAATTCATGTCTAAAGAATTCTCCCAATGGTTAAAGGATAAAGGAATGCTACATTACACGTCTAGTCCATTTTCTGCGTTTCAGAACGGGATTGCAGAGAGGAAGAACTCAACATTACAAACCATGATTAGATGCACATTGGAAGATGCTGGCTTAAGTAAACAATTCTGGTCAGAAGCATTACATTATTCCAATTACACACAGAATAGAACCTGGTCCAGCATTGTAAATAAAACACCATATGAAGTAATGTATAATAGGAAACCAAAATTGGCACACATGCACATATTTGGAGTCACTGCAGACGTACACATACCTAAGCAACTGAGAAGAAAGGGAGAAAACGTGTCCAGAAGACTCAGATTTATGGGATATGAGACAGGCACTAAGGGGTACAGATTCATTGATAGTAATAACAAATTTATAGTCTCCAGAACAGCTGTGTTCCATGAACAGGCCAACTGGTCTAAAATACATCTTAATGAAATATTTCCAAGTAACAACAAAGATACAAAATCTCAAGAGGAAGGGACTATAGAAAAGCAAAATATCAACAAATATAAAAACAAAACCAAAACATGGACGAATAGCCAACACAAAATAAAGACAGACACACTAACAAAAAAGGAAGCAAGATATTTACATGATAACAATAGTAAACCTGAAAAAACAATTAGAAACACCAGAAATCAGATGCCAAATAAATACAAGGACTATATAATGCATATGGATGGTGAATCAACGACACCTAATACATATGAGGAAGTGTTAAAACTCCCTCGTAAAGAAAAAGAAAAATGGGAATTAGCAATGAAAAAAGAGATGGAAAGTTTACAAGGATTAAATGTATTTACACCTGCAATCGCACCAAAGGATAAAACAATTATTGGTACCAGGTGGATATATAAAATTAAGAACTTAGAGGGAGGCAATACCCTATACAAAGCTAGACTAGTTGCACAAGGTTATGCACAGAAATATCCAGAGGATTACACTGATACGTATTCCCCCACAGTAAGAACCGAGAGTGTCAAAACAGCTCTAGTGGTAGCATCAGCACTTAATCTCGATGTGTTCCAATATGACATACAGACTGCGTATCTGCACGCAAAACTAGATAAGGAAATATATGTAAGAGCACCTCACAGTCAATACACAAACAAGAATGAGACTTGGTTGTTAAACAAGAGTTTATACGGGTTAAAACAATCTGGTAAACGATGGTATGATTGTTTAGTAAAAGTACTTAAAACCATGGACTTCAATGCCACCACTGCTGATAACTGTTTTTTCGTTAAAAAGGGTGATGATTACATAGAATTTGTATTGATCTATGTGGATGACATTTTATATATAGGAAAACATAAAGAGAGAAGAGAAACTTTTGTAACTAAGCTAAATGAACATTTCTCATTGAAATCATTAGGCAAAGTAAACAAATATCTTGGTGTTCAAATTAATAAGACTAAAAGGGGATTCAAACTTACACAGAGAGATAAGATCATAGAACTCTTAAACAAATGCAATCTAAGTAATGCCAAACCTTGTGATACTCCTATGCAGACTGACTTTCTAAGAAATACTGATGAAACATCTCCTGAATTCAAAGATAATACATTTTATAGATCAGTCATAGGTTCACTTCTTTATATATCTAATTGGACAAGACCAGATATCGCTTTACCTCTCAATTTATTATCCAGACATGTCAGCAAACCAACAATGTACCACTGGGAAGCTGTTAAAAGAATATTAAGATATCTAAAAAGTACACTAGACTTTTGTTTAATGTTGGAACCTAACAATAATAAAGAACCAAAGCTTACATGTTATGCAGATGCGGACTGGGCTGGAGACATCTCATGTAGAAAAAGTACATCTGGTTATATATTCCTCTTAAATGACTGTCCAGTTTACTGGTACACTGGTAAACAAGAATTAGTGGCCACTTCAACGACAGAAGCAGAATATGTTTGTTTATCTAAAGCTGCAAATAACCTTGTATGGTTTAATGATTTGATTTCAGATGTTTGGAAAAAACCTGCTTTACCTTTTGTTATGCATGAAGATAATAAAGCAGCTATTGAAATATCCAGATCTGACGCCATTGGACAAAGGTCCAGACACATAGATATAAAATTTAAACATGTGAGACAATTATCTCAGGATGGATTTATTAAAGCAGTACATTGTGAAACTTCAGAACAATTAGCTGACATATTGACAAAACCTTTACCTGCTAAACAGCATAAATACTTAACTTCTAAGTTGTATGTTTTGTACTGTCCTGAATCTGAATGTAATTGGTGTTGCATAACGAATCGGCATTTAGAGGGGGATTTGTCAGATGTAAATGCCTTATTCTATAATGTGTAAATAATGTATAAACGGGGTATCAGGGGTTAACTTATTCTTCACTTCTTAATGTATTCATAATTCACCACTCCCATATCTAGCTCCACCCATTGTACATATATAAGGAGCTGTTTGCCCCCACTTACCTGCTTCTATCTGTGAATATTCAGTGAATATAGAATGCCTAATGTAAATAAAGGAAGATATATTTAAACCTTTAACTCTTACTAAATTTATTGAGTCTGATCCTGAAAATATTGCAACACACCCAATAAAGACAAAAAGGCATTAGAAATTTGATTTGTTTTGCATCTCCTTACAGTGACTTTTTAAACAAGGATATCTTACAGAAGAGAATGTTATTCATTTCTTCAGCTGCAAGTTATGAAACCAACGTATTACTGCTAGCATTCTATCTATATGAAGACACAAAAGTGGGACTAGACTGGACAGATCCAGAGGGTTTCTAGGAGTGGAGATTTAAGACCTCCATCCTTTTATCCAAGCAGCTCAGCCTAGCCACTACAGTCACAAAAGGCTCTTTTGCATCACTTGCTAATTGAGCTAGAGCAGGGGTGTCAAACTCAATTTCATTAAGGGCCGCATCAGGGCTGTGGCTGACCTCAGGGGGGGCTGGCAGGCGTGGCCGACTGGGTGGGTGTGGCCAACTGGGTGGGTGTGGCCAACTGAGTTGGCGTGGCCAGCTTGACGCCACTCCCCAAATTGCTGGCATGTTTCCTCTTCACATTGGGTAGACCAGGCTGAAGCCATGCTGGCCTGATCTTTCCTCTTCGCATTGGGTAGACTAGGATGGCCCCGTGGGCCGGATCCGACATTGCAGGCTGCATTCGGCCCATGGGCCTTGAGTTTGACACTCCTGAGCTAGAGATATTACACTAATAATTTTTAGGGAATGTGCTCTTAAGACAGAACTTTCATGTCCTTCCCAACCCGCTGGAGAAGCAACATAAATTTGTCCTTAGCTGCTCCCAGTGTTTTACATCTCATTTTAACAAAAATGTCAACATTTGAATCATCTAGAGGATGATATGATTGGAAACTGATACTGATCAAATTCCTCTTGAGTTGGTTCAGACTGTTGTGGGAATATCTCTCGCCTCCATTTTTGGCTTGGACTACAGGAAAAAAGAACTCTCTGTATTCTACAAAGGTATCAATTTGTATAAAGTCTGACCCATGCTTCATATAATGTCATTTAAGCATTTCGTGGGCTTCTTATGTGAATGTCTGATTTGGTCTTCTGAAGGTGACTATAACCTTTTCTAAGGACATGTTCAACAGTCTTTTTTTTTTTTTTATTGAAAAAGTTTTCAAATACAAATTTTTCCCCTTTTTTCCTTCCCCCCCCCTCCCTAACCCCCCCTCGCCACCCATCCCCCCGTGACTTCTTCACACCAAAAACCTAATTCATAACAGATTACATAATATTTTACCATCGCCTTACTCTCTCCTCTATATACTGACCCTTACTTACTAAAAATATTATTAATATTATTACTTTCCCCTTTTACCATACATTTCAAAAAAAAAAAAAAAAAAAAAAGCAGTCTGCTATAACATTGTATGATAACTTCTAGTTTAGCATAATATTATTATAACCCCCAATTTAGCAATAATCTACCCTTTTTGTCCTCCCCAAAACTTATATCTATGTATTGTTACAACATTTCAAAACAACCTTCCACTTTAAGACTGTATAATAAATCCTACTTTAACATTTATTCTTTGTGTATATTAATATAACATTTCAAAGCAGCCTTCCACATAAGTCCTAATTTAACATTTATTCAACTCTGTCCATTTCCTCCACTACCCTAAATATATCACTTAAACATCCCTTTTCTTAAGCTAATCCATCAGTAGACTAACATATTTCCACCCACTTTCCTACAAAATTACCATACACAACAATTCAATTCTTAATATCTGCCCACTCTACTAATATATATATATATATACATATATTCCGTTATTTAAAAAAAAAAAAGACAATAACTTTAAATTTATAATCCATATAATATCTTCTTTGATGTCTTTCCACTAGATTGTTGAGTCCCCCATCCATAATTGGGTAACATAGCATCCTGGTGCAACAGTTTGTTCAAAGTCTTCAGTCTTCATCTGCCCCCATCAGTAATGAATATCCTCATATATATATAAAAATAAAAACAACCACCCGAGTGACATTATAATTGTATTCCATATAGTTGTAATTGTGGCTTTCATCAGGATTATTAATTCCCATCATCGTAATGGGTAACAACCAGATCTTCTGCATGCCCCAACGTAACTCTCTTGCCTTGTAGCTCAGAATAATTATAATATATTTATCAGTACAAGAAAAGAAATCCAAAATAGATAATTCAAATCCAACAGATTAAGGCTCTTTTCACATCCCAAAATTACGGCATTGCAGAGGTCTGTCACTGTCCTCAGGATGATATTAACCAATACTTCGCCTCCACTATCTTTTCACATATTCATTCATTTTTTTTAAAATCACTGGCTTCACCGTTGCTTAGTTTAGAAATTTCTGTTTTTATGAGACCTATTTCTTTTTTTCTTTTCTTTTTGTGGGTTTGATTTCCATCCTGTTTTCCTTTCTACAAGTTGCATATCAACTGATCGGTTTTCATTCTGCTTTATAAACTGATCTTGTTGGATCATCACGTTGAAATCAGATGCCGCTTCTCTCATATTTGTAGATAATCCAGCTGTAGTATCAAGAGAATCCAAAGACAGTTTGTCTACCACAACCTCTGTAATTCGATGTTTTCCCTTTATTTCCAACTCCTTCTGCTTATCCTGTATTGTGCCTATAGATGTTAAGTTTATTTTCAAAATTTTTTGATAAAATTCTTCCGCTTTTTCAACAGTATCTAATTGGTATCTTTCTCCTTGATATCTCAATATTATGCCAACTGGGGCATTCCACCTAAATGGAATATTTCTGTATTTTAACTCAGTCACCAGAAAACCAAATTTCTTCCTTTCCATTAACATCTTGGGGGGAAGCTCTTTGTAGATCCATATCTTCCTTCCATACAATTGCAAAGTAGAATTGAAGGAATTTTGCACAATTTTATTCCTAATTTCCTTGTCTGTAAAATAAATCACCACATCTCTAGGCAATTGCCTTTGCTTTGCAATCCAGGAGTTTATTCTGTACACTCTATCAATCCTACAAAACACTTCCCCAGGTTGAACCTTTAAAATCCCAGCCAGAATTTCAGAAGATATTTTCCTTAAATCATCTCTGTTATTTTCCTGTAAACCTCTGAGTCTGATCGCATATTCTGTAAAATTATAATGCATCATTAAGACCTCTCTTTCAATCCGTTGTTGTAAATTTTCTACATTACAAGACTTTTGTTCAACCTCCATTTTAGATTTTTCTTCTGAGCTATTGTCTTGAGTATTTGTCAAATCATTTTCAATTTTTTGTATTTTATTATCCAAATTGTCCTCAATTTCTTCCACTTTAGACTCTAATAAGTTAGTATTTTCATCCAACTTAGTCATAAATCCTACAAGATCATTAGCCATTTTAATAATCTTTCGATTCAAAATATCAAACTTTAATTGCACTAATTCTTTAATTTCCTGCTTAAATTTTTCAAAGTTCTGATTCACAATCTCATCCCTTCTTACAATCTCCTCCAAAAGAAATTCAATTATATTAAAACCGGTTTTCTGAGACTGGAGCTTTAAAACTTGGTCACGTAGTTTGTTAATGGGGGAATCCCCCCCCATTGCTTGTTTATCCAACTTTAATGCCATGTTTCAACACAGACAAACTATTTTTCTTAAAAAGAAAAGAGAGGCAGCAGAGAAAAAAAAAAAAACCTCTTTCCAACCAAGATGAATATCAAATCTCCAGGAAAAGAAAAAACACAAAAGTAGAGCTTTATTTTAAAGTGTAGCCAAAAATATTTATTCAGCTACTTTGTATCTCAATAAGAAACGGAAGGACTCTCCCTTTCAGCCCCTTCTCAAGCCTCGGCAGTCGCCCTTTTTAAAGATTCTTTTTTCCTTTTCCTTTTCCTTCTTCAATAATTGTTATAAAATAAGTGAAATACTTGCAATTCGAGGTCACAGATCCAGCTCAAATCCCTTCAAATGTAACCAGGAGCATTTATTCTGCTATTTTGTAACTTAATAAGAAACGGAAGGACTTTCTCTTTTCAGCTTCCCTGCTCCAGTTTCGGCAATCGCCATTTTAAAAGGTCTTTTTTACTTTGTTGAATATCCTTTGTAAAATAAGTATTAATACTTGCAATTTAGGGTCACAGATCCAAATCCAAATCTCATCATCTTTAGTTAATCTGTTAAATATCTTAAAAGGCTTGTCTTCGTAGCCTTGTTCTGCAAAAAGGCAGAAGTCTCCCAACGCCCGGAGCGGGCGGCGAGTGCTATAGGGAGCATTCCTCCGCCCGCCCCCAAGAGTAAAAAAAAAACCCCTGGGGGCTACGGAGAGCTCTACCTGCACTCACCTGCTCTATCCCACATTTCCTCCTGGAAATGGGGTTTTTCGAGCCGCCTTTGCGCTGTACAGGCGGCTCTTTACAGGCGAAGGGGCTGGCGGTCCCAAGAGACCGTCTGGTGGCTACGAAGAGCAAACCGGAAGTCCCATGTTCAACAGTCTTTTAAAAGACTTTTAGACCTATGCATAAAAAGGAGAAGGAAGAGAAGGCTAGTCAATTTTAATTGGGAAACAGAGGTATTTTCTGCTGCTCCCCTTTACTGCTTTGAGAAAGGATCAATACATTTTGACTAATTTCACATCATTGTGCGTATGCTATCAAATATTTTTGGGGTGCTTCCAGATATGGCCATTTGCTGCCATGCCATGCAACATATATTGATTTGAAGTATTCAGAACTGAGATGAAGTTGTTTAAAAATGTGTTAGTTTCTCTTCCTTATTTGGCAGGTGACCAAATAATTAGTAAACATGACCACCAGACTATCACTCTTCTGAATGAGTGAAAAAACTCTTCCAAAAAAACCCCCCAAACAAACCTAGCTGACTAGTTGGTGAGGTGAATAGTGCAAGACAAAGCAACAATGCACTTCACAGGCTCCCTGTTCCTTCATCCCACCCTTCCTCCACACCTGATCTACCACTCTTTCAGAAGGCCGATATACTCATGTTCAGAAATATCCCAAGTGACAGGTTACTAGTACAAAGCATCTCCAATCCAGTGAACTGTCCCTCCTGCAACCTGAAACACACTGTAGCTAAAGATTCTGTTCAATGTATTCCTTTGCCAGCTGGTTACACTGCTTGGGTAAGATCCAAAGCCAGGGTAATCTACAAATTGCTGGCCTTAAAGGTCAGGCGAGCATATTTTACTCCTAACTCAGATTGGAGGAATTCTTATTGATGTGGCCATGAATAGCAGCCCAAACAGAATATCTGAAAGTACATTTTATTCAGTTGTGACTTGGCTAATGTTGAAAACTATCTATCTGATATCAGAAAGGAGCAAATCAGGCCTATGGAACTGCCTTATATCATTCTGGGCTGGTAGGTGTACCTCAAACCCAATGTTGTTTGTTAACCCTCTAACCTTTTTCCCTATGGACATTTTCTCCAGGAGGTCCTTAAAGCAGAGATGCTAAAACTTAGACCTGTATTGGATTTCCCCTGTCCAGTCATGACCGACTCAAAGGAATGGTGCTCATCTCCAATTCTCAGCCAAGGGAGCCTGTGCTGCCTGAGAGACGCTTCCATCATCCTTCTCTGTGGCAGCACCTGCCCTCTGGAACGATTTGCCCCCGAGATGCGCATGATACCAGATCTCCGGGCTTTTCGCCGTGCCCTAAAAACTTTTCTTTTCCACCAAGCAGGGCTGGCGTAAACCACCCCCCCCCCACTTTTGAGATGTTAGATTTTTAATTGCCTATGGGTTTTAGTTGGGATGTTTTAAATTTTGGACCAAAGTTGTGTAATTCTTTTAAAAATTTTAAATTTTGTATTGGAATGTTTTTTATTTTTGGCTGTGCACCGCCCTGAGTCCAGCAGGAGAAGGGCGGTATACAAATTTAATAAAAATAATAAATAAATAAATAAATAAACAAATAAACAAACAAACAAACAAACAAACAAGCAAACAAATAAATAAATAAATAAAATAAATGGACATAAAGTTGCAGAGTGCCCAAAGTCACATGACTATGAAGGGGCAACAATCACAACTTTAAATTCAGGTTGCAAGTTTCCCCCAGGTAGGTGCGTTGGAACTTTGGTAATTAAACAACTGGTCGAGGACTACTTGTGTAGTTTTGGGAAATGTATGTGAGAGATTTTTTAGAAGATGTGGTTCTTCACCGAAAGCTTCTCAAGTTTCTTTATGAGAAAATAGCTCAATTTATACTGCACATAGAATCCACAATTAATAACTAAAGTACTTGGTAATTCACTGAAGTTTTTTCCACAAAGAATCCTAGAATATTTTCATACCCAGTGACATTTTATATCATCAGCATGTATTTCCAATGATGTATTTGTACATCTATAGGATCCAGCCCTCCAAAGGTAATTAACAAATTCCAATACTAGCCGCAGAACATTGCCCAAAATAAACATTACAGAACTGTCCTTCAAGATTCAGGTTTGAAGGTTCGGTTATACATGTTGCATGAACAAATGAAAAGAAGCTGTTCCAGAGTGAAAACATGGGATTTATTTTCCTTTAATAGCTGTGAGGGGAACAAAAACCCAGCATCTTTTTTTTTTTTTTTGGAAAACAGAGAAAGGAGATAAAGCATTTCATTTCAGAGAATCAATAAGCAAGTATCTGAGAACTAAGCTCATGGAAACATTTCCTTTCATGGCAAGAGGGGTTTGTAATGCAATACTGGTGAAGGAAAATGGGACCAAACCTCTCCTCCATAATCAGATAAGAGACTTCAGGTTAAATAGTGTAGATGGCTTAGATACTGCAGGATGTCAGATCTCTGTAAAAGCTACCTGAAATCTCTCCTGTCTCTGAGTTCAGATCTGATAGCCTGACTAGATGGCTCAGTGGTTAAGACATTGAGTTTGTCAATCAGAAAGGTGGGCAGTTTGGCGGTTTGAATCCCTAGCACAGGTCTCTTGCGTGAGCAGGGGTTTGGACTAGATGACCTCCAAGGTCCCTTTAAACTCTGTTACTGTTACTTGATTCCTGACCCGAGGGGACCTAATCTGAACATACAATTTTATTCTCATGGCTGCAGTATATTCGTCTAGAATGTTACATTTCTGCTTTGACAACTGATCTGCCATTTAAACAATGGCAGAAATTATCTAAATTTGTGTGGCAGGGGAAAAATATGAGGCAAATATGCTACAAGATGAAAAGGAAAGAGGAAGATAGGGTTTACCTAATTTGAAATTGATATTTTGCAGCAGGCTGTTTGGTTTGGATGAAAGAATGGGTGCTTTTAGAGTTAGGCTATTATCTGAGATGGGGGGAGGCATAAATATTTGTGGTACAATAAAGTTAAGGTCAACGTGGATTGTCCCAAAGGTGCTTTTTCAAGAGGTAACTGGACTTTCTGGTTTTTCTTTGAAGATGCTTCTCTTCTCATCCAAGAAGCTCAGCCAAAGAAGCTTCTTGGATGAGAAGCAAAATGTCATCAAAGAAAAAACCAGAAAGTCCAGTTGCCTCTTGAAAAAGTACCTTTGGGACAACCATGACCTGGATGACTGAGAATCTCCATAGACGTCAATGTGGATTTTAAAAACCATTATGTTTCATGTTCCTTACTGAGATTATCAAATAGATACAAATCCAGGTTGTGCCCCAAAATAGCTTTGTGACTCTCAGTGCAAGAAACATATTATAGAAAAGAAATTATAAGGACACACAAATGGCTTAACTTATTGTGGCATATTGTCAAAGAGAATATAAAATAAAATCAAGAGAAGATCTGATGGCAGAAGGATACACTTGTCAATTTTTTAAAAGTACAATTACTAGAAAGATTTAAAATAGATTATAAAAACCTTTGATTTTGAGCATTGTTAAGGCTGAGTTTGAAATTGAACTATATACAAATGATGAACATGTTATTGAAAATGTACAAACTTTTTATGATTATTAAAAGAAGTTTGAAGAAATGTGAATGATAATTGCCATTATCATTCTCAATGGATTTTTGATGATCCTCCCATTATGCATATTACATATTATTTGGGGGAAATCATCTAGATTTCTGATAAATTAAAAACAATAAATCATGACGATTTCACTATCTTTAGAAGTGGAGGAAACCTTCTGTGGAAAAATCATATTTAATTGCTGAGACCTTTGTTTTGATTAGCATCCTTCCTATCTTTCTATAATCTTATGCTCTGGGAAACTAAACATCCTTTCCTTACAGAGGAAATGCTAATCACAGAGTGTTCTTATGCTTAAATAAGAAGAGGAGCAACAAAGTAAAAAAAAGAACCCCTAGCACTTTGTAAAATATTGAATAGTCCTGTCTATATTTTTCCTAATGCACTTATTGGCATAGGATTTTGGCACTCTTTTCTTTGTTCTTCTTCATCCATTTATTTATAAAATTTATTGGCAGCTCATTTTACCATAGGTTATCTCTGGGCAGTTTGCAATCATCAAAATATGTCTATACATGTACATTTAAAACCAAATGATTAAAATCAACATTAAAACCTAAGGACACATGGAGAGGTCGGGCGGAGGTGGAATCTGTTGATCAACCACCTTCACTGTGATTCAACCACTGGGGCCCGAAGCCAACTGGCAGAGCCATGTCTTTAGGCCCTTATAAAAGGATAGGAGTACAGGTAGAATACATAGGTATTCTAAACAAACTCTTTCCAGAAACGTGATCATTATTATCGTCATTTCTGGACTGAGAATTCCATCCCAGCATCTTTCCATTATGCCACTATCCTTGTGGTCTCTCAGGTCAAAATAAATGAATTAAACTCAGATTAACATTGTCTATTCCTGTTCTGAATTTTTTCAGTACCAAAAAATAATAATAATTAAGAAGATAAAATAGAAGGCATGTGGTTCTTCAGCCTAAATGTGAGCCACAGCAAGTTCTTGAAACTTGCAGCCCAGATTTCACAGCTCTTAATGATTGTGGAAGGATGAACTGCCCTGAAACAGGAAAAAAAAAAAAAAAAACGTTGTGTGTGACTCTCAAGGCACCTTTTCTCTGAGGTGCTCCAATTGTCAGATGTCCAGTTTAGGCACATAGACAGTGACAGAGAAAAGGAAAGAAAGTTTGAGGCCCTTAGAATGCCTGCAAGCTGGAATATAGGATTTGAAAGGAAGGGGGTCAGAAGATGTCTCCTTGCAAAGGTGTTTTGCTTTTGCTCTTCCTTTAGGACTCAGCTAAAATGTCTTTAGAAGATTTTTTGCTGTTTGCTTGACTGCCTTTAGGACCCAACTAGGAATCTAAAGGGGAGTCCTAGTTGGCTTCTGAAGGCAGTTAGACAAACTGCAAAACACTTTGCAAGGACCCAGCCTTTGCCCGTTTGCTGCATGTGCTGCACCAGCTAAACTTTTTGAACTGAACTTTTTCTTCAGGCCCTCAAGGCAAAAACCTGCAGAAGGAGTTTCTTTGCTTGCTTCATTCCTTTCTTCTACTCTTCAGCTGGATGGAGTCAAGGTAAGTAACATACAGGATTTGTCAGCCTCTTCCCAGGCTTGCAGTGATTTAGAAAAAGAGGCTTTTTAAAAGGGATAGAGATTGGAGGTCAGAGGCAGTTTAGTTTCAGCAACTAATTTGGAGAGAGGGCAAAAAGGTAAACAAGTCTATGCCTACCAGCTTTTTTTTTTTTTTTTGTAGATCAAGTTCACATCTATTAAAGGAGAAAGATTACCTGTGTATGTAGTCAACTTGTTAATGGGCAAATAAAGCAACAGGACCACCTTTTCTGACCCAGAATTTTCAGTAGACATTGAGACCACAAGTCCCAGAATTATTTATTAGAATGCATTTTATCTAGGAATTCTGACATCCTTTGGCTTTTTTGAAAGACATTAAAATGTGGTTTATTCAGTGGGCCTGGGGGAACCACAAATGGAGATGGAGCTAATCAGTTTGTGTTGATACTGCCATGGGTGGTGGAGGGGATTATGGGTTTTTATTATGGGATGAAATTTTAAATGTTGTAAGCTGCCTGGAGTCCCCTTTGTACGAGTTAAGCTGCTAAACAAAATTGTTAAATAATTGGTAGTTCTGTTGTTGTTAAAGAAGCTAGATTGGAGAAGCATTAGAAAAGGGTGTAATGGGATAGTGAGAGGTCATTTAATGCATTTGGCTACCTGTGGTGCAATCCTAAATGTGCTTTCTCAAAAGTAAGTCCCACTAACTCAGATGCAGGCAATTTTTTCACAAGTTTTTTTTTTTTTTTAAATATAGACCTCTGAGGCCAGTGGAAGCATGATGAACAATCTACTGTATTTTCAGCTTCCGGTTTGGCTTCCGTCGTCACCAGACGGTCTTTTGGGACTGCCGCCCCCGTCGCCCGTAAAGAGCCGCCTTCACAGCTGAGAGGCGGCTCGAAAAACTCCGTTTCCTTAAGGAAATGTGAGGTGAGCCGGCGAGAGCAGCTAGAGCCCTCTGCAAAGTCCCCAGAGTTTTTTTTTTTACTCTTGGGGAGGAAGCAGGATGAGGCTCCCTATTCAGCTCGCCGCTGCTCTGGACTTCGGGAGAACTCTGCGTTTCGCAGAGCTAGACGATGTGACCAACCTAATTAGCAAAAACTAATAGACTGTTTGAATAAGCAGGATGAAATCCGGATCTGGGACTCTAAATCGCAAGTATTTGTAACAACCGTATGATTGGTTTTAAGAAAGAAGAAAGAGAGAAAGGGGGAAAAAAAAGTTTAAAATGGTGGCTGGCTGAGGCTTGAGAAGAAAGCTGAAAGCGAAAGTCCTTCCGTTTGAATGGTTTAATATGTTACAAAGTATCTGAAGCAATAGTGCTGACTACAAGAGAAGAGAAAAATTTTTGTTTCATGTTTCTTCCTTTCTTAGAGACTTGATATTGATATTGTGTGGAGAGAAGTCTTTTTCTTTAAAAAGAGTCTGTTTGTGTGGCAGGATGGCGTTAAAACTGACAAAGCCAGACAACCAAGCTGTGGGGGGAGGGGCTCCCCCATTTATAAATTACAAGAGCAATTTGTGAGCTTGCAGATGCAGAAGAATGGTTTTAAAGATTTAAAGAAATTTGTTGTGGAGGAGTTGGCAAGACATGATGAGATTATGAACCAGAATCTTGAAAAATTTAGACAGGAAATTAAAGAGTTGGTTCAACAAAAGTATGATAACCTGAAGTGTTATATTGTAACAGCTTTGAAAAGCTTTTCAGAAGTAATTATAAAGATGGATAAAGATATCAATTTAGAAATAGAGTCTAAAATGAAGGAAGCTGATTATAAGATTCATAATCTGGATAATAAAATACAAAGAATTGAAAATGATTTGACAATGTTTCAAGAAAATAGCTCAGAAGTAGAGTCTAAAATGAAGGAAGCTGATCACAAGATTTACGATGTAGATAATATAAAGCAAAGGATTGAAAATGAAGTTACAATGATACAATTCAGATCCATGAAATTTGCGATCAGAATGGAACATTGGATTACCTGAATGTCCATTTTATGATCGTTGTGACGACATTCCTCAGTTATGGGAACCTTCACTCCTTTGATTTGTTTTACTGAGTGCTTGTCAAATATTTATCTCCCTCTGCAGTGTGGTTCCGCCCCTTCCTTCTGCACATGCTCAGTCTTTTCACGAAGTCTAACTCCATCAGATCTGAAGAATATACTCAACGGAACTTTAACTGCAGAGGTGAAAAAAGAAAAAAACACCCCCCACGACCACCAGGCAATACGCCAAGGGAGGGACGGAATGTCGTCACAACGATCATAAAATGGACATTCAGGTAATCCAATGTTCCATTTTCATGCATCGTTGTGCCGACATTCCTCAGTTATGGGATATACCCAAGCTTAATAATTTAGGGTGGGAATTACTCCTTGTCATTGTCCTGGCTTCGTGGGGAGATTATTGATTGTAAAACTCTTCTCCCGAACGCTGCATCAGCTGATGCAAAAGAATCTAACCTGTAATGTTTAACAAATGATGAAATAGATGACCATGTAGCTGCCTTACATATTTCGTCTACAGATGCCTGTGTAGCCCATGCAACAGAAGTTGCAGCACTGCGTGTTGAATGTGGTAACACTCTTCCAGGTAAACTTTCCCCTTGTGAACTATATGCCACTGATATACATGCTTTAATCCAGCGCCCCACTGTATTAGAAGACACTTTCTTACCCATTGTAGAAGGTAAGTATGATACAAATAGTGCTTCAGTTTGTCTAAATGATTCAGTTCTTTTTATATAACGCCTTAATGATCTACGTACATCTAGTGTGTGCCACATTTTTTCCCTAGGATGTTTAGGATCTGGACAAAAGTTTGGTAAAATTACTTCTTGAGCTCTATGGAAATATGAGTTAATTTTTGGTATAAATGATGGATCTAATCTAAGTACAACTCTGTCTGAGTAAAAAATACATAAATCTTTCCTAATTGAAAGAGCAGCTATTTCTGATATTCTGCGTGCAGATGTTACTGCTATTAAAAAGGCTAATTTTAAAGTTAGATATCTCATACTTATAGATGCCAGTGGTTCAAATGGTTTTTTTGTTAATGCTTGTAATACTAAATTCATATCCCATGAAGGATATCTGTGAACAATAGGAGGTCTTAAATTCATAGCTCCCCTTAGGAAGGATTTAATTCTCATATCTTGTGAAAGAGACTTCTTACTTGGTCCATCTATGACTGTAGCCAATGCTGCTACTTGTCTCTTCAATGTTGAAGGAGCCAGACCTTTGTCTAAACCAGATTGAAGAAATAATAGTACCTCAAGTACTGTTGCTGATGTAGGATCTACGTGATTTGTACTACACCATTCTACAAATGCCTTCCAAGTCGCATTGTAAATACGCGTAGTAGATGGTCTTCTGGCTGCTTGCATAGTTGCGATTACTTCTGAAGGAATATGATCTTTTGTTAATCTGGACCTTTCAAGCGCCAGACGGTCAATTGTAACCAGTCTGGCTTTGGATGTCTTATTTCTCCTTGAAGTAGAACTATCTGATTTGGAGGAATTCTCCAAGGGTTTTCTATTGAAAGGTCTAAGAGGTCTGCAAACCATGGTCTGCGAGGCCAATAAGGTGCTATCAATATCATGTCTGCTCTTTCCTCCCTCAATTTGTGAATTACACTCTGAATTATTGGGACTGGAGGAAATGCATACAGAAGTCCTTGCGGCCAAGGAGACCTTAGAGCATCTTGGCCTTCTGCTCCTTGAGTTGGGAAACGAGAAAAAAATCTTGCTAACTGGGCGTTTTGATTTGTAGCAAATAGGTCCACTATTGGTTGACCGAATCTGAGAGATATCTGTTTGAACAGCTTGGGATCTAACATCCACTCTGATTGGTCTATTTTGCCTCTGCTTAACCAGTCTGCTTGTACATTTATTTCTCCTGATATATGTTCTGCTTTTATCGATAAGACATGTTTCTCCGCCCAAGACATGAGGCGATCCGTTTCTTCCATTAGAATTTTTGATTTTGTGCCTCCCTGACGATTCAAATGTGCCTTTGTTGTCATATTGTCCGTTAAAATCAGGACATGTTTGTTGGTCACTTGATGTTGAAATTGAATTAACGCCAGGCGCACTGCTCGTAATTCCAACCAGTTGATTGGTTGGTTTTTTTCCCACGTAGACCAAATCCCTTGCGCTATCAATGAATTGAGATGTGCACCCCATCCATAAAGGCTTGCATCCGTTGTTAACGTTACTTGTTCTGACTGTAGAAACAGAGAACCCTTCTGAATTGCCTCTGTTATCCACCAACGTAGGGATATTTTTACTCGTGTTGGTACCACCACTTTGTGAAGAGAATCCGCTTGTCTTTGCCTTTGAAAGGGTAACAGAAACCACTGAAGATGGCGCGTGTGGTAACGAGCCCATGGCACTATTGTAATTGCAGATATTAACTTGCCTAGAAGTTGAGACAGTGTTAATAGTGCAGTTTTCTTCTGAGATATTACTTGCAGAACTAAACTCTTGATGCTGTTTTGTCTGTCTGGAGACAGGTAAACTAATCCCAGTTCTGAATCTATGATTGCACCTAGGTGCAATAGTCGAGTTGTCGGTGATAAGTGACTTTTGTCCACATTGATTGTAAACCCGTGGTTTTGTAGAGATTGGATGACTAATTCTCTGTCCCGACATGCCTGATCCTTTGATGTTGACAAAATTAAAATGTCGTCCAGATAACATACTAGACGTATTGGGATAGACCTGAGATTGGCCGCTACTGCCGCTAACAATTTCGTAAATGTTCTTGGTGCAGAAGAAAGGCCAAAGGGCATTGCCCTGTACTGAAAGTGTTTGTCCGCATATGCAAACCTGAGGTATTGTCTGTACCTTGGGTGGATGGGCACATGTAAATATGCTTCTTTGAGGTCTATGGATTGCATGAGATCTCGTTGTCTTACACATTGTAGAATTGACTTTAGTGAATGCATCTTGAATCTTCTGTATAGAACATTCACATTCAGCTGCCTCAAATTCAGAATTCCCCTCCAACCCCCTGAGTTTTTTGGCACCAGAAAAAAGATCGAATAAAAACCGGTTTGAATTTGGTCTTTTGGAACTTCCTCGATCGCCTTGATTTGTTTCAGGTGCTTGATCTCGAGATTCATCAGATTTTGTTGCAATGGTTGAGTTGACCAAGGACATTGGATGAATCTGGTAGGCGGGTTTGAGGTGAATTCCAAAGTGAGGCCACTGGTTACAGTACGTAAGATCCATGCATCCGTTGTTGATTCCTCCCATTGGTGATAGAATAGTTGAAGTTTGCCCCCAATGGGAAGGGAAGAATTCGAGTCATTTGCCTCTATGAGATTGACGTGACATCGCTCCTCGAAAAGGTCTTCTGAACGATGATTGGCGGCTGCCTCTTCCTCGAAAGGAATTTCTATTACTCGAGTATGAGGAATAGTACGGTTGAAAATTACCACGTTGTGTGTAGGTATTTGAATTCCCTTGATCATATCGAAAAAACTGTCGTTGAAAGGGAGAATATCTGCGTTCCGGTCTTCTATACAAGGAGGGTAAAATTTTCTTTTTATCCCTGCCTTCTACCAGAACCTGTTGCAAGGACTCTCCGAATAGAGACTGGCCTTTATAAGGGGCTGATGTGAGCCTCCATTTTGACCGTGAGTCAGCTTTCCAGTGACGTAGCCAAAGAATTCTTCTTGATGTTACAGAAGATGCTAATGCCCTGGAAGCAAATTTGGCAGCATCTAATGAAGCATCTGCAGAGTATTCTGCAGCTGCAATAATTTTTGATACATCTTGTTGTATCCTAGATTGTTCAGGTGGTAATCTATCTCTTAATTGTCTTAGCCAAATAAGGGAGGCCCGGTTAAAAAATGATGCTGAAACTGCAGCTCTAATTGCCCATGCCGCGGCTTGATGAGTTTTGCGACATGTCATTTCAGCTCTTTTGTCTTCAACTTTAAGACCTTCTCCAACTTCACTGACTAACACAGAAGATGACGTAAGTGTTGCCACCGGTTCATCTACTAATGGCAATTGCAACAATTCATCCAAGTCTGGTGGAGAGCAATATAATTTTTTATCAAAGCTATTAGGTCCAGAAATTGAACTGGGATGATCCCAAGATTTTTTAATAACTTGTGAAAATAGATCTGGGCACGGAACAAAGTCCAAATCAGACTTGTGTACTTTAAACAAATTCTCATTGGGGTTCATTTGAGTATTAGGATCAGATGACTTATCTAAATTTAGTCCCATATTAGTAGCTACTTTTGCTTTATGTAGCAGTGACTTAAATAAAGATGGTTTGAAAAGACCTTGAAATGCTGGTTTTTCTGGTGTCATGTCTTCTTCATCCTCTGATAATTCAAATTCCTCTAACTCTGTGTCATCCCCACAGCTAAAATATTGCTGTTTAGGAATTGATTGAGAATGATATTGATTACTGGTAACTGTACCAGAATGACAAGGATAGCTGGTTTGTTGCAAACCTGCTTGGAATATTTTAGAAATGGCATGTGTAACCATTGTTTGAAAATCCACTTCCTGACCACTGTTTTGAAAATCTTTCCCCCTAAGCCCAGCAGCGGTTGGGGTGAAAGTGGCTTCAGGAGGACCTTGATTTAGAGAATTAACACCTGAAAAATTAGGCCCTTGAGGAGCCAAACCTCTGGGAATATTTATCATAAAGTGACCTTGTTGTTCCCTAAACATAGAATCTTGTGACTGAATTTCTTCAGTTTCCTCATTAATCTGATTATTGTCATCAATAAGTTGTTGATTATCAGACATTTCAGAATGATATGTGTTAGAAGCCAATTGTGCAGCACACTTGGCTTTGGCAAATTGATGCTCTAAAGCTTTATGTCTACGTGTTTCCATCTTATTCATTGTTTTAATAATGTCATCAGACAATGAATTGGCAGACTGTTGAGGCTGTGTCACATTTTTTGTTTTAGCTCGTTTTTTTCTAAATTGCTGAGGAGAATGTACTTTAGGAGGAGAAGCGACCTGTTCCAGGTCAGATGATAGATTATCGTCTGCCATATTTAATTAAAGATTGTATTCAATCAATATAATAATAATAATAATAATAATAATTAATTTTTAAATTTTTTTTTTTTAAAACAATTGTAAAGCTGTCAAGACAGAAGCCATTAACGCAGCCCTCTAACAAGTTATAATAATAATGATGAATTAGACAGATTATCTGTAGGACAAAAAGCACTCTAGACCTATTGAGTCAACTGAGTGAAAAAGACTGAGCATGTGCAGAAGGAAGGGGCGGAACCACACTGCAGAGGGAGATAAATATTTGACAAGCACTCAGTAAAACAAATCAAAGGAGTGAAGGTTCCCATAACTGAGGAATGTCGGCACAACGATGCATGAAAATGAGGGGAATACAGGAAAATACCAGAGAGGACTTGAGAAAGATGTCTGCTGAAGTTCTGGCTGTGATTTTAAAGGTCAGCTCTGAAGAAGTATTTTGTAAGGCCTACAGAGTAAATTCCTGGGTAGCAAAGCAAAGACAATTGCCTAGAGATGTGGTGATTTATTTTACTGATAAAGGAATAAGAAATGATATTGTGCAAAAGTCTTTTAACTCCACTCTAGAAATGAATGGAAGGAAGATCTGGATATATAAAGAGCTGCCATCCAAGATGTTAAAAGATAGAAAGGACTTTGGATTTTTGGTGACTGAGCTAAAGAAACAAAACATCCCATTTAGGTGGGATGCTCCAGTTGGTATAATATTGAGATATCAAGGAGAAAGATATCAATAAAACACTGTTGAAAAAGCGGAAGAATTTTACTACAAGGTTTTTAAAATGGGCCCAACATCTCCACGTATGTCATCAGTGTTTGGAATACAGGAGGGGGATAAAGAAAAGCAAAATGAACAAGAGAATGAAACTCAGGCTAAGCAGATGGAGATGGAGGTAATGGAAAAACGACAAGTTATAGAGGGCTTTTTGGATGAGCCGCTTTTGGATTCTCCTTCTGAGGCTATAGCTGGATCACCTATAAATACAAGAGAGGCGGCTCTGGATCTCGATTTGATGTCTTATCAAGTTAAAGACCAGCATGTAATTCAATCAGCTGACATACAAGTCCTAGAAAGGCAACCAGGGTGGAGATCTAAACCACAACTTAAGAAAAGAAGAAGCAGGTTCTACAAAACTAAAAATTTTTAAACTACAATTCTTTTTTAGCCAACAGATTAATGCCAGCTACTTAAGAGATGATTAAATATAATAAGCGGGATTTATAGAAGGCTGATACATGAAAATATAGCTGAGGCAAATTACAGACTTATACTATTTTGAGAAGAATAGCAGATCTCTGCAGTGCTGGTGTTTTTGGGATGTGGAAGATGGCCTGTGATTGAGCGGATTGGAACTTTCTATTTTGGATTCTCTGAAAAATGGATTACGTACATGTTGAGCTATAAGGCAAGAGAACTATGGAATTGGGGCATGCAGATGATCTGGCTGTTACCCTAACGTGATTGTTGGAATTAATAATCTAGACAAGACATTACAGAAGACACCATATGGAATATAAATATAAAGTCACTCGGGGGGGGGGGGGTTATATACAGAAATACTTATTAATGATGGGGGCAGATGGTAATTGAAGATACTGAATAAACTGTTGGAAGCAGGACTTGATGTTACCCTAACATGGTCGATGGAATTAACAATCTAGTTGAAAGACATTACAGAAGATACTATATGGAATACAAATTTAAAGTCATTTGAGGGTTTTATTTATATATGGAAATATCTTTTAGTAATATGGGCAGAAGAATAAAGATATTAAATATATTATGTATGGTAGACCTGTAGGAAAGTGGGTGAAATAAAACTGATATGGTATAAGGTGATGGGTAACGCTACTGATTGCTTAGTTTAGGAAAAGGGATGTTACGTTTAGATATTAATATACTTAAAAGATTTGAATTAAGAGATATACGTATGGGGGTGGAGGAAATGGGTGGATTATGAGTAGAATAAATGCCTAATTAGGATTTATTATAGTTTCATAGCCGAATGTTGTTTTTGAAATGTATAGTATATGGGGGACATAATAATAATGTTAGAAAGAAATGTTTAGCACATAGGGGGTGGTGTAAAAGGGTGGTAAAGTATTATATAATGTGATATTAATTTGGATTTCATCTTGTAGAAGCCATGGGGGGAGGAGAGGGGGAGGGGGGGGTTAGGGAGCGGGGGGGGGGGAAAGGGGGGAAAATTTGTATTTGAAAAACTTTTTCAATTAAAAAAAACCCAATCTACTGTATTTTCAGCTTGCTTTGTGTTTTATTAAGAATGGATAATTAAAGGGCTTAAGTTAGTAGGCCTAATTTCTAAAGAGCTTTTACACATCCATATGTTGCAAATATGTGTTATGGTCAGCTATCACTAGGGATTTTTGTTATAAGTGCACAACCAAAACCCTAATGATGAACGGTGAATATATTTCATTCACTTATGCTTTCACATAAACAAACCGCAAAGAGATTCACAAACTCATATTCTTTCTTACAGACTAGCTCATCTTGCAGTTTTAATATTTTAAAATAGGGAAACAATCTTATAATCAGATGATACTTTGGCAACTGTTAGAACTTGTAGTGTGAACTTGTAACTAGTTGCCAAGCCTTATTTCTTGAGTCAATGACTAACTGTGGTGTGTGGTTTTTCAGTGCAGAACAGATATATTTTTGAACCTGAGGACAAAATTCCTTTTATTGTGGTAAAATGGATAACCTGGATCCATTTGTACAAACTCAATGTGGTTGTGGTAGTAGTAGCAAGTCTTCTGATGTATTTTGCTTTCTTAACTTAGGCAAAGATACTTTGTATATTCACTAGAAACTGACCTGTATTTCCACAGGTTCTGCAATGTAGAATTACTATTTAAATGTTATCATACAATCACAAGTCATATACATATTGCTTAACAATTGAATGTTAAATGCTGAGTCAATATATTTGACTGAACTGAGTAGAAATGTTGCCAAATATTTGAGAACGAAACACAACACTGCTGAACAGTTCAAACCAGTATCTATGAACATGGTTATTCCATATATATATATATATATATATATATATATATATATATATATATATATATATATATATATATATATATTTGTTTTCTTAGGTTTTCGCGGGTGTTTGTATGTAGGTCTTTGGTTATTCGGGTCTTCTCCCACGTAAAATTGGAAGTGTCTTGGCGACGTTTCGACGAAGTCTCATTCGTCATCTTCAGGCTGGTGTTCTCGGCTTCGTGCTCCTGGAAGCACGAAGCCGAGAACACCAGCCTGAAGATGACGAATGAGACTTCGTCGAAACGTCGCCAAGACACTTCCAATTTTACGTGGGAGAAGACCCGAATAACCAAAGACCTATATATATATATATATATATATATGGAATTATATGTTATTCCATATATATATATATTCCATATATATACATCTAGCATTGCTCCTAGAAGCACGAAGCTGATAACACCAGCCTGAAGATGACGAATGAGACTTCGTCAAAACATTGCCAAGAAACCTCCAATTTTACGCGGGAGAAAACCCGAATAACTAAAGACCTACATACAAACACCTGCGAAAACCTATATATATATATATAAAAAACAATAGGTACTAATTGGGATAGCTGTATATTTCCCAATCTCGCAAGCCATTTAGCTCAAATGCCATTTGTAGAACATGAGTTGGAAAGTGAAGAAAAGTACCTCTGTATGGTATTTAAGCTTCCAGTCCTTCACCAAACCCATTTTTGTTCGCATCAGCAGCTAACTTCTGAATATCAGATTAGACTTTGTATGCAACTTCATTCTATCTTGTTTTTTTGCCAGAGGTTTTTTGTTTGGTCTGAAGCTTCCATATTGTTATGGGAAATTTATTTTTCCTGGTTTTGGGGGTTATTAGTGGTACATATAGTTTGATGATCTTCTCAGCTACTTTCATTTTAGCACTTGCACAAGAATTTTTTTTTGGGGGGGGGGAAAGTGAGGGAACACAGACAGAAATATTTCAGATCATCCAGAGAACTAGCCTTAAATCTATCTTCTGATTGTCTTATTTTTTTTTAAAGCAATGAATTTATATTGACAGTCAAAAAATAATGTGGTATACAACTTTTCTTAGAGGTTTTTCCTAGTCTGAAATCTAATTTTCTGATTATTTCATATTCCTATTTAACAGGTATTTTAAAGCAGTGAAGCCTTATGAATTAAACAATAATTCATTATTGATTTAAATCTTAGGAAAAACCCTCCTACTATAACACATTCAAGTACCAGCAACACATTAATCCAGAACATGGAAACTTTGTTAACTGGAGTCAAAGAAGCCCAAAAGGAATGAACACAAGAATTCTCCTGAAAGCAATTAATACTTAGGAGCATTCTCTAATTTTTCTGGTTCACTTGCAGGAAACTTTAAAAAAAAGTAAGTAAGTAAAAATGAAGTTTCCAGTCTGATGTTATCACAGTTTAGCATTATTGCCCCATTGTCTAAACATTTCAATTCATTGCAAATTGGGCTTACCTGGTGGTTTAGAAGGATTTTCTTCAGTCTGACACCTTCCAGATGAAGTAAATATAGCCAACTAGGAAGACTACACTAGAGCTAAAAAGGGCATGGTTAAAATATTTGATGGTGCTCAGCATTCCATTATTTGCTGTTCAAGCCTGGTGCTGCAAACAGGGCAGAAAGTTGCTAAGAACTCAAATTCAACCATCAAGAGGATGACAGAAAAAAGGGGAAGCAAGCTATACAAAATATATCAGGAGATAAGTGCCAGTTTTAAATTAAAATCCTTTATTTTTTCCCAAATACAATTCACAACTTATACATAGTGGGGGAGATGCTCAGACTGTGCAAAATAAGGATGGCCTTCCTTTAAATTTGCTAAACTATCCAGAATGGGTATTCTTCTCCAGAGGGGGACTAGAGATAAAGTCCTCTCAAATTTACAGTAACTTAAACCGTTTTATAAAATGATCGATTGAACTTAACATATTACATAGTAAGGCAAACTTGAATTCTGAAGGGTTTCCTATCAATAGAAGATTTTTTTCCCATGAGTTACTTGGGATCAATCTTAAGTTTTGCTTTTATATATTATATACTAATGCTGTCATTGCTGAACTGCCAAAAAGAAGTGATTTGCTTTACATATTGCACTGACAGACAGAAGTACACAGTGTAACTGGTGAAAAAGAATACAAGCTCATGTAGTAGATTTTAAAAAGAGGGAAGAACTTAAAACCAACCTTTGGACACTCCTCTGTCAAATGATTCAGAAAAAAATTAAAACTGCAAGAGATTTGGCTTTTCTAAAATAAAAAATAAAGTGAAAGCAGCTGAAGAACAAACATGGTATTGCGGTTTGAAATTCATTTTCAAGACCAAGAACTAAAGACCAAAGCATTTTTAAAACATGGAAGATAAGCATGAGTCCAAGCAGAATTTAAATTCATTCAACTGTTTAAAAATAATGGTTCTTTAGCTATTCTAGTGATAATTCTAATTAAATAAAAGTTAATTCAGATTACATTAATTTGTTGTTTGCTTTTTAAAAAAGATCCTCACTCTCTTTAAAGGAAAAAGTGCATCAGACTCCCTTTTAGCAGCTACTCAAAATTGTTCTTCTAAAAAATAGCTTAGACTTTTTACTGTAAGACAAGGGCTTCTTAAGCCCTCACATGGGAGTTCTGTCCAAATGATAAATGAAATAATTTATTATCAAATCCAGAATTTAAATAAAAGCCATTCTTGCAAAGACAAAAAAAATCAAGAAAAGAAAGCATGCACTCAAATTAGCAGTGGAGACAAATATACGTATTTCTACAGGCACTGGCAGACGCAATTTAATTGTTACCGTTACTCGATGTAACACACACCCCACCCTACAATACATTTTTTTCATCCACTAATCACTGAGGTACCAATATTTAAGAATGGAAACTTCAATATTGAAAAATAAAACCTAAAATTGAAGTAATTTTTATTTTCCCCAGGGAAAAAAACAACTATGGTGAGATTTGTATGAAATGTTAGTATACTTATAGAATTTTACAATTACATTGGCTTTTCTTTCTCTCTTAAACAAACAAAAAAAAAAAAAAAGGAAAAAGGTTGTATTCTGTATACACAGGTTCTTGATAAAATGTTCACCATTTATATAACAGGAGTCAGTAGACTTGCAAATGAAAAGAGGAGCTCTTGGCTACCTATTGGCACATCTTCCTGGTTACCAAGAGGGTTTGAAGTCTGAAACAACCTGTTGTAAATTCAGAACAAGATGCGCCATGCCACACAGTGCAACAATTTAGGTGCAATGCTCGATGAGACACTCACAAAGAAGAGCTGTATGGAAGTTATTATGTCCAACTGCAAAGCAATTCCACACAAATTGCATTGAATGCAAAAAATGCTGCTGCCATGTTTGTTGAGAAGTCCTCCAATTAACGCAGCCAAAGTTTAAGACGCAATGCATCAACTCCATTTAAATAGTATCTGAACAACCTCTTGTCTCGCACAAAGCCAAGATTTTCATAAAGTTTCAATGCAGACTTGTTCGTGATCTCAGTCTCCAGGACAACCTGAAAAATAAGACATATTTTTTAACAGGAGTTTTATTTTATTTCATTTATTTGCAGGACTTGTATGGCTGCCTAGGCTCATGCAGATTTTAGGCAGTTCGCAACAAACCATAAAAATACAAACAGTAATATGCTTCCCACCCAGGTGCCAGACCAAATGGTCCCCAGCTCAATCCTAGTCCAACACTTGAGTTCCTGGCCCAAGTTGAGTTGCAAATTAAAGTGAAAGCAAGCTTGTTGACCAAATGTTATAGCACAGCTTGCAATTATTTATACTTACAAGTTCCCTGGCATTAAAAAGACATTCCATAAGATTCTTGAACTTTCCCAGGATCCAGGATCCCAGAGGTTGCTCTCTTTCTGTGTTTTACTATCAACCATCCTTAGAAGGATTGTCATATATTTATGGTATTTATTAAGGTATTAACAAATCATGTACTAATGATGCTTATATGTGATTTTGGAAGAATTAGCCTTCTGAAAATTGGGATATAAATAAGAAAATAAATTATAAGTGATCTACAGCTAGCTCACTATACTCTCAGCTTAATTTTTCACAACTATGCTAGTTAACGACTGCAATAAAATTGATTTAATAATGTAATGTCTTGTGTGAATAAAAATGGAGGAAGCAATTTGCATGCTGTCCTGCATTCTTCAAAAGAATGTTGAGGGTAAAGATACAATAATTAAAAGAATAATTTTAGCATATACAAACTTTGTCAGATTTTTAGAACAAAGAAAGATCCTGCATTTTTAGAACTACGAAATTAGACAATATCCTATGGCAAAGTTAATCCAATTAAAATGATAAGTACTTAATATGATTATCTCACCCCATACCATACCATATCATTAATGTCAGTTAGGGAGACCAGTTTGTGTTACCACTTATAATTTTGACTCACAATGCAATGAGGAAGAGTAAGGCAACTACAATGATGTTGCTCACAAAAAATGTTTCCCTGGTGTCCATTCTTCTTGCAGAAAATATTGGAAGATATGCTTGCTTGGGCTGACAACTAATCCAGAACCAGAACTATACCGTATTTTCCGGAGTATAAGACGACTTTTTAACACATGAAAATCTTCTCAAAAGTCGGGGGTCGTCTTATACGCCGGGTGTCGTTCTCCTGTAACCAGGCAGACCAGCCCGAAAGGCTCTGACAAGCCTTAAATGGCTCTGGCGATCCAAGCTCTGACGATCTGCTAATCAGGCAACTCAGCTGGGATCGCCAGAGCCATGGAGAAGGGAAAAACTTTTCCCCCTCCAGCTTGCTTACCTTAGCTCAGTGGTTGGGGGTCAAACAACCCTTTCACAGGGGTTTTGCAGGTGGTGCAATACAGAAAAACGAGCGCAGCCCTCGCCATCCGGAATGAATGGTGCTGTTGTGGCGGTGGGGGAGGGGGCGGCAGAAGCGGGAAGAAGCGTCGTTTGCGATGGCTGGAAGCTGTGGGAGTGAAGCACTACTTTCATTTGTACGGCAACAGCATTCCGCCTTGGTATATTTGTGCCAGCCAGTGGCACAAGGCAGCCCTCCTCTCCTGCTGCCTGGGACTCAGAGTGGTAAATGGCGTCTGATCCGAAGAGCAGCTGGATTTTGCTCTCTAATCCGGATGCCAGATCGGCCCCCTGCAAACTCTCGTCTCTCGAGGAGCGCTCCCTGAAGCGGGGCTGGAAACTTTGGTTGGGCTGCTTGAGAGAGGAGAGCTTGCAGGGGGGCGATCTGGTGCCTGCAATGGAGAGCAAAATCCGGCTTTTTCTCTCCGCTTAAGAGCGGCATCAGGATTCCGCCTTGGTATATTTGCGGCACAAGGCAGCCCTCATCTCCTGATGCTTGGGATTCGGAGCGGTAAATGGTGACTGGTCCGGGGAGCAGTCAGATTTTGCTCTCCATTGCGGATGCCAGATCGGCCCCCTGCAAGCTCTCGTCTCTCGAGGAGCCCGACCAAAGTTTCCAGTGCTACTTCAGGGAGCGCTCCTCGAAAGATGAGATCTTGCAGGGGGCTGATCTGGCGTCCGCAATGGAGAGCAAAATCCAGCTGCTCCCCGGACCAGTCACCATTTACCGCTCTGAGTCCTAAGCAGCAGGAAACGAAGGCTGCCTTGCGCCACAAATATACCAAGGCAGAATCCTGATGCTGCACTTTCAGCAGAGAGATGAGGGCTGCCTTGGCCATCGGCTGGCGCAAATATACCAAGGCGAATGCTCATGCCGCACAAGTTCAAGTAGTGCTTCGCTCCCACACTTCTTCCGGCCCTCAGTCTCTCAGGGAGATGCTTGACTTCCTCTCAGCCCCAAGACACTGGCTGGCCCATAAAATGAGAGAGAGAGAGAGAGAATGAGAGAGAAAGAGAGAGAATCAGAATGAGACAGAGAGAGAAAGAGACAAAGAATGAAAGAGAGAGAAAGGCAGAATGAAAGAGAATGAGAGAAAGAGACAGAGAGAATCAGAGAGAGAGAGTGAGAGAATGAGAGACAGAGAAAGAGACAGAGAATCAAAGAGAATCAAAGAATCAGAGAGAGAATGAGAGAGAGAGAGAGAAAATGAAAGAGAATCAGAATGAGAGGGAGAGTGGGGAGAGAGAGAGAAAGAGGGGGAGAGAGAAAGAGAGAATGAGAGAAAGAGTGGGAGAGAGAGAAAGAGAAAGAGTGGGAGAGAGAAAGAGAGGGGGGAGAGAGAAAGAGGGACAGAGAGAATGAGAGAGAGTGGGAGGAGAGAGAAAGAGGGGGAGAGAGAAAGAGAGAGTGGGAGAAAGAGAGAGAGAAAGAGGGGGAGAAAGAGAATGAGAGAGAGGGGGGAGAGAAAGAGAAAGAGTGGGGGAAAGAATGAGAAAGAAGGGGAGAGAGAAAGAGAATGAGAGAGTGGGGGAGAGAGAGAAAGAGAGAATGAGAAAGAGTAGGAGAGAAAGAGAGAGAGAGAGAGAGAGAGAGAAAGCGAAAATGAGAGAGAGAGAAAAAGAGAATGAGAGAGAGTGGGAGACAGAGAGAGAGAGACAGAGAGGAGGGAGAGTGCCTGAAGAACCCCATCCCGTACTGGGAGTCCAGGTGCTTCAGCAAGCGGCGCACTGGATTCGTATTAGTGGTCCGCGAAATTTAAAATTATGCAGTTGGTAGTCCCTGAGGTCCAAAAGGTTGGGGAACCCTGGCCTAAGACCATCGGAAAACACATATTTTTGATGGTTTTAGGAATAACTTTATCGTTGGGGGACACCACAACATGAGGAACTGTATTAAAGGGTCACGGCATTAGGAAGGTTGAGAACCACTGCCTTAGCTGCTTGCCTTGCTTCGCTTGCCTGAATCCATTCCATCAGCAAGCAACTCCCTGCCTGCAATCAAGCAGGCAGGGAGTTGTGGACTTCAACTCCCAGAATTCCTCAGCCAGCAAAACAAAGCTGGCTGAGGAATTCTGGGAGTTGAAGTCTACAAGTCTTAAAGTTGCCAAGGTTGGAGACCCCTGTTCTATTGGGTAAGTTTTTTTCCCCTTTGGGATCTTTAAAAAAAAATAGTTAATTGGGGTTTTTTTTAGTTGTTCTTTTTTAGACCTAGCCATTTAAAGTTTAGGAAGTTTTAAATTTAGTTTTCATATAAAAATAAAAATAAAATAAAATAATATTTGTGCAGCTTTCTGAGATTTAGTGTGTTTCTGTAGTGTTTCACTCTAACTACACAAACACACAAAATCTCACAAAGCTGTATGTGGAATTTTGTGTGTGTAAAGTGTGAAAGTTGGGTTTTGGGGCTTTTTGTGGCTGTGTGAGGTTCCTGCTTGTTGCAGGGGCCATTTTGGGTCTAGCACAGCTGCTTTTACATTGTGGGTGAGCCAGTTGATGTTTTTTTTAATTTTTATTTGGAGTGCGTTGGAAGAGGGGTAGTCTTATATGGCGAGTATAGCCCAAACCTTATATTTTAACAGGAAAATTTGGGGGTCGTCTTATACGCCCAGTCATCTTATACGCCGGAAAATTCGGTACTATATTACTGAGCAATTTAGAAGCACAACATTTAAGAGAGTGAGGTTTCCAGAATATTTACATCTCGTTTTAATCAAGAAAAAGTGATTAGATAACTGTTAGTAGTCACTGGATTTCTTCACTAAAGAGTTTTTTACAAGTTTGAATGACATGAACAAATGTTACTGCTTATATTACATTAAGCCATAACAAAGTTTATGATTAGTCTTATTTCAGCTAGTCTTACAATAGTTTGTTTCACAATTGTTCAAAGTTACTGCAGCCTCAAAAAAAAAGTGACTTATGAACTGACTTTGAAGTTATAACGACCACATCCCTATGGTCATTGCAATTGCAATTTAGGCACTTGGCAATCAGCTTACATTCACAATGGTTGCAGCATCTTGTGTTCATGGGACTGCAATTTACAACTTTCCCAGCCGGCTTCTGCCAAGCAAAGTCAATTGGGGAAGCCAAATTCACTTAATGACTATGCGATTCACTTAACCATAAAAAAGATGGTTGTAAAATCAAATCCAGTCACATGATGATTTGCTTAATAACTGCATCATTTAGCAGCCTAAATTGTGGCCCCAATTGGTCAAAGACTACCTGTACACTTTAAATTCTTGACAGCAAATCAGAAATGGAAAGCCACTTCCAAAACGTTGCCAAGAAAACTAAAAGGACTTCTCCAGATATTTGCTAGAAGTTGATCTGATGGCAAAAAATTGCAAAATGTTCTATTAAATCTACTAGCATAATTATTAATTTTATGTGTAAATAAAAGTGGTATTATAAGAAAAATACCACAAGTATAAATAAAAGTCGCATCATACATTTCATTTTTTTTTTTTTTTTGCTAGTAAAAGTAGTTAGACCTAAGGACCTAAAACTCTGGATTATTGCTACTAGAAAACTAAACTCTCTGAACAAATCCTGCCAAACCACTTGCTCTTTAAGGAGCAATTCAATGCTGACATTCAAGTTTAATAGTATTCTGAGTATTTCTTGCTTTCTAGATACTTAAGGAATGTGAATTTCCAGTCAGGCTTCCCAAAAATAAGTTATTATGAAGAATCACTTCATAATAATTTTGACTAGTTTATTTTATAAGTTTGTGTTCAATTTTTTTTTTTAAAAGATGGAAGACACAACTACCATTGACTTGATTTTTAAAAATAAAGAAAATACAAGTCAAGAAAGTGGAAGTAGCACAAAGAATGGGGGAAAGTGGTAATGCAAACATTCTTAATTTTAAGGCTGACTAAAGATGAGTTAAACACATCTCTTCAATTTTAAGGATTTTAATAAATTTATAGAGCAGCCTTCCAGCTCTTTTTATCCCTTCCTCAGTTGCTATTGATCATCAAAAACACTAGAATATCCCACTAACATGCCCCTGCAGGATCTTTCCTCCCTCTGTTCAGCTATTACTGCTAACCATGGCTTTTTCCTGCCTCACCCAACCCCAAAGCTATTTCTGCGTGGAATCACTGTGTTTTGTCCCACAGCTGCAACTAAACCCTATTTTATTACATATATGAACCAAATCACTTGCAATGTGTTTTGACTACCTAAAAGCAACTCTTTTGGCATACCAATTTTGGAATCTAATTATTATTTTTTATGCATTTGTAAGACTTTGCCTTGAATACTACGTAAAATTCTGGAATCACACTGTTAAGAATTGAAACAGATCAGAAACAGATTCAGGGAAGAGCAATGTTGATGATCAGAAGATTATTGAAAACTAATTCCTATAAGATTAAGAGATGGATTTATTTAAATTTAAGAAGACAGGAGTGAAGGAAAATATGATAGGCGTCTGGATTTCAGGAGATGAAATAATGAATTCAAGTCACAGAAGGCAGATTCTGATTAAATGTTAGAAAAAAAACACCAACCATAAGAGCAGTTCAATTGTAGAACTATGTACCCAGAAAAATTGTGGGCTTTTCTTCTTTAGATAACTTTCAAGTGAAAGTTAAATAGAAAGTTAAATGAAGGAATTTGGATTTCCTCCAGTGAGTAGGAGATATAACTTTATGACTTAAATGTTCTCTTCTAACACTATAATTCTATGAATGTAGAATATTTGTTCTTTCACTGCAGTATCTCCATTAATGGACTGATAGAAACCTTTCTGACTGGATTAAAATTGAAGGTTCTGCCTATAATTTGCAATTCAAGTTTTGTATCTGCTAATTTGCTTGGCTGTTATTTGCTACTTTATTATTTCCAGTGTTCTTTGAGCTTCCTTGTTTCTAAGTGGTATTTCTTGATTAGGTATTATTTAGTGTTCTTCAGTTTTTTTTAAATCTAAATTCTAGCTTACTTGCATCTGATCTCGTTTGCTAATCTTATTTTCCAGCCTTCCATTTCGGTGGTATACTGTTTGGCTTTTTTTCTTCTTTGTTCTTTGATTTTGCATCTCAGATATTCAGTGATTTTGCATCCCAGAAAGAAGAAAGATTTTCTTCTTTTTTCTTTGATTTTGCATCCCAGATATTCAGTTATAACTGTAGATGTGCTGTATGTTAGTTGGTTTGTTTCATGCAGTGAGCTGGTGCTTATATTTAATATTACAGTATTGGCATATTTTAATGCTTATGCCAGCTTTTTCTTTGGAACAAGCTTCAATGCAGGCAACCTTATTCTATTGTTTTTGTGTTGTTCTAGATGCTCAGTTATTCTTTGCTTCAATTCTTCTAGTTCTTTAGTTAGAGGGCTTTGTTCTTTCTGAGGCATAATAGAGGGTGCCTGGTTTCCAAATGAAAACAGTTCTATAGCTGTGCTGGCTTCCTCTAACTGCCCACTCCCCTTAGTTTGCCTTTATAGTCTGAGTTACTTCTGGCAAGGTTTTGATTTCTTTGTCCTGGGTAGACATTTGCAATTCTTCCAATTCTGCTTCTGTGAATATTTTATTTCATATTATAAACTGACGTTGCTAGCCTCTGTTCTGTTGCTTCTGCTTCTGGATGATGTTCTTTCCAGAACTGGTACATTCATTTCAAAAATTCTCTTGTTGGACTTAAACTGTAATAACAGATCATTATTTCTTTGTTTTCAATCAAAACACCTTTCCTTCCAGTAGTTCTGCAGCTGCTAATCCTGAGTCCTGTAGTTTACTTTTTACCAGATGTCCAGGAAATCCAACATCTAGCATGGTCCTTGTTGACCCAGGTGACAATGGAGCCAGTATGGGTTTCTGTAATTTACATGCTACCTCATTTTCATGTACTATATCCCCAAAATATCATAAACTTTTACTATACTATGCAAGGTCAAATCACTACTTTAGGTCACTTATATTACTATCTAGATCTGTTTAGGGTTTTTGCTCATGTAAAGACAGATTTCATGTATTTTTCTGCACAGCCCAAAGAAGTCAAATTCATTCTTTGGAGTCCCAGAAAACATTCAGTATGTTTTTCTGAAAATATTTTACTTAAACCGAAGCCTCACTTAAATAGTAAACTGCATTTGGAAAAATAGCCTTCAAGTGAAGCAAGGGAGAAAAACAAAGTTCCTTCAAAGAAACAAAATAATTACCTCATCACAATCTCCTTCTACCATGGCGTAAATAGCTTTCTTAACCAAGTTTGTACCTGGAATACAAATAAAAAACAAAAAATGTAAAAACTTCAAGTACAAATTATTACAGCATGAACTAGCATGAACTATCCTGTGTCCTGATCTTCCAACACATGCATAATTTAAGAAGTAACAATTAGTAATATGATAGTCTACACATTTTTTAAAAAAATGTCTCTAAGGGAGAGGGAAAGCAATCCAAACACTCATGTCTTTTATGTTAAGTATAAATGAGGTATTATGGCACAACATTCAAAGATCTTATTTAGGATTATCCTTTAGCATTGACTTACAAAAATTTGTATAGCAGTTTCCAGAGGCAGTGTCACTTAGCCTGCCACAACATAGTGTACGGTAAAGTAAGGGAACCAATGGGGTACAGACTAAGCTAATAAAATCATGCATATCCCTTTCCTTTAATGGATTAAATTTCTGTCCCCAGTCTCCTTTTAACCTGTGAATCTCTTGTATACAGCGGTGGCTCACAAGAGAAAGCAGCCAACCTAAAGAGAATATATTTCACAAATATGAGGCATGTTTGTCTTGTCAACATCACTGCAGCAGAACTTTTATGAATAGGGTCGGTGATGAGTTCAAAGTGGATATCCACAGAATAAGGACTCATGAGCTGCACATAAGTACATGACAATAGCAGAGTGCTTCATTTTAAAAAAAAATTGATTAAATTAATTGCCACAAAGAAAGGCAATTGTATGCAAAAATATTTACCTGAAAGCAATAGCTAACTGAAAGTATATTACTTTCAGAAGGCTTCAAAAAGATGCAACTGCTATTCTTACCTATGCCTTTTCTTCTGTATTTGGAATCCACCGCTAACATGGCTATATAACCTCTACGAAACATCTTTTTGTGCATGTCCAACTTGCAGACGATTGCACCTACGCACTCATCACCTACCATTGCCTTAAAAACAAAACAAAAACCAAACAAAACACATCTTGTAGGTTAAGGCTAACACACAGTGCCATAAAATCACAATTTTATAGACACATTTTTAAAAAGATCCCATCTTGGAAATTCCCCAAAACTTTATTAACAGAAGCTTAAATTAGTTTCTTGCAAAAGAATCCTTGGCTTGGATGTTAAGTTGTATGAGCACAAATATCTGCCCAGACACATGCATAGTGTATTAATTTGCTATCACAAAGGGCTAATAGTGAATAAGAAACTGCTCCAGAATGGGTAGATGCATCTTTTATGTATGGCGTGATAGCACTCAGGGTGCTTTTCTTCTCTCTATTGCTTTTTAAAAATCTATGCTATTTAAGAAAGCGTCACAAATCTTCTAAGGGGCATGTGTTAAGAGGCATATAAGTTAGGAAGCTATGCAAACTACCTTCTGTTTATAATATTTAGTACACTAAATGTTATCTTTAGCCTGTTTGGCCTGGACCTTACACAGTATTTTATCCAGTATCTCAGTGTAGTTTGAATTATTCTTCAGTTATACTTTTCTATTCTTTGAGAATGGATCTTTTATTTTTATGAGGAACAGAATTATTAAATTCCAAGTAGAAAGTACATAACTGAAATATTGATCAATCAGCAATTCTAATAAGAGCTATATTAGAGCTGAAATAACTGAAACATGAAAAAAGAAATGGCCTTTGTAATTTTAATAGTCAAAGATTATGAAATGTAGATCAATTTTAAAATGTAATTTTTAGTGAGCACATTTTAAATTTTTTTGCTTTCATAAAGTTATTTCTGACAAATCCATTGCATGGTTCTTTTATAATAGATATTGCGAGATTTATATACTTTTATCTATATTTTACAGTTGTTAGTTTCAAAATATGTTTCTCTTGGTAGATCTGACAAAAAGTACTAACATCAATCTTTATCCTTCTATAAAAATACGTAACTTAGAATGTTGAGATTGGAAAAGGTAAGAATTGAAAAAGAAAATGTCATGAATCCTGACAAAATATATTGAATCTAGTTACAGCTGTAGGTGATATTTTAGCTGAAACCTAATGTTCATTTTTTTCTGATCTACTTTTTGCATTAGGTGCATGCAGTAAGATCACGAAACATATACATAGTTAACACAACTGTTCAACCTGCATGATTTTTAATATGATTATGCTAGCATTCAAAATAAGCATGTACCCTCATGCTTGCAGATGTTTATTTACACAATATTTATAATGCTTACAGAACGTTGATTGTTGCTGTAAAGGGGCATCTTGCTCATACAATGAGTCAAGATTATTGACCACGTTTCATGCAAGTCAAGAATAAAAATTTTATTCTGAAATCTCATTTAGAATCTTAAAATTCTAAAACACCCAGGCAATCACAAATGTCAGAATCCGTATTTTCACCCAAAAATGAAGCTAGGTCTGTTATGTAGGTAAATTAATTATATCTGCAGAATATTTGATAAATTAAAGAAATGAGCATTAGATTCAGATTAGATCAAATTTAGACTGATCCTGCAATAATTTCTGATAGAAAGGGCAGTGAAGCAGCAATAATAACTGGAAAGATCAATGCCTGAGTATTCCAAACCAGGGTTATAATCATCTATTCCTATTCCTGTGAGTGATCAGTATCTGATCCTGGGAAATCAGAGGATTTTTTCTGTCCTTCCGGGAAGACAATTCTAAAAAAAGCATTTTGATTAAAGCATTTTGGAATTGCTTCCTAAATATTTTCTAGATATTCCAATTTATATACCTCACTACCCAAATCAAATAGTCAGGTATATGCGACAGACTACCTCCTCTTGTCAATGTGCCTTCAAGTCCTTAGGTTTTTTTTTTCTTTTTTTGAAGGCACATTAATCATAATTTATTACATTATCCCAGCCATAGAAAGGTGGGATAAACAGCAGGCGAATCCATGAAAGAGGGGGAAATCGCAAACTGAGAGCAGGCTGATTTCAGGTTTGTCAGTTTTGCTTTTGTATACCAAAAGGTATGCATTTAGAATTAAAGAATTGAGGAACTGTGTTTCAATCAGTTCTAGGGAGGACCCCTTAGGACTTTTACTTCTTCTAATCCAATGAATATATCTGGGAGTAACTTTCCAAGTATTCTAAAATCCTTAAAAGTTAAAATCAAAGCTAACTATTCAAATACTAAAATACCAAGATTATTACCAATATAACACAAATATTATTGCCAATATAATATCAATACTAATTAAAGTTTGAATAATGTTTAATCCAGATAATATGTGGATGTTCTTGAGCTTTCCGACTATGTTAAAATCCTTAAAGTTAAAATCAAAGCTAGCTATTCAAGTACTAAAATACCAATATGATCACCAATATATTATTAATCAATGTTTGAATAATGTTTAATCCAGATAACATGAGGGTGTTCCTGAGCAATCAAAAGGTAAATAATTCCTAGCCTTGAAAGTAATTTTGGAGGGAAAACTTAATAAATGAATATTCTCCTAGATTCTTTCAAGTATGTAATGATCTTTGGCCTAGTTTGCAGGCAATCTATAAGCTCTCCTCATATCACATAGGGATATTGGTATTTTCACAAAACATGTTCTTCATAATATATGGAAAACAATAATTTTGAGCAGCAACACACCATATTCCTTCATATGGTATCCTGGTTTGATGATAATCCCTACTTAAAAAGAAACCTAGAAGGACAAGTTGCAGCCTTGCTTAACATATAGAAGTAACCCATCCTGTTCTTAATTTTTCTGAGTCCTTCGGGAGAAGGGCGGTATAGAAATAAAATTAATAAATAAATTAATAAATTAACTGCAATGCTACTTTGTTAACCTTTAACACCCTGCAATACTAGAATATTCATTAATAACCCAATACATCAAGATAACATTGTTGAAGACTTTGAAGGTTACCAAACATCACTATATCCCCTATACTCATATTAAACTAATAAGAATAGGACTGGCATAATGTTTCTGAGTTACTTTCTAAGTTTTTGCTATGTAGACAAACATATATAACCATTTGTAAACTTTTTTTTGTCATGTCACTTTTTGTTTTAAAAAAGTCAGGACTATATTTGAAAATAAAATAGTTTGTTACATTTCCAACTACTATTTTTGTTCCTAGTTTGCTGTAAAGATATTATGCTAGTACTGAAATATTGTACAGCAAAGTTTGTATTTCTGAATTGTTTTTCATGAGACAGCATAGGGAAAAATTGTAAACTTTTCTGTAGAGTCTAAACCAGTCATTGCTTACACTGTCCATTCATTAAACAAACCAACAGAAATATAGAAATAGACCTTTCTTATTTTTACATAATAGTTGCTACCTGTTTTCATTATTTTGCAAAAGGGAAAATAGATTCCAAATGAAAGCTATAAATCTGGACATAGCTCATCCAGCTAGGGCAGGAGTTTCCCCAAGGAGATGCCCCTTATAAGCTTTTATTTATATTACATTGATGTATTACTATACAAATCTTCATGTCATCCTATCTAACTCAGGCAAGTTTTCATGTTTATTGCTCCTTTTGCCTTTGCTTCAACACCTCAAATATCCTCAGAATATTTTCTCATTGAAAATTTTAAAAATGACTGTATTAAGGGTCTGTAGACATCACAAATAAACATGTCAAACCATTAGAAACTTTTCTTTTAATTTGTAAAATATTTTAGAGATATCTTATCTCTAAAGAGATATCTTAGATAATCTTATCTAAGAGGTATCTTAAGAGAACTGACTTTCAAGCAAACATACTCTTTTTTCCCCCGTTGCTTGTATGATACATGGAGTTTTAAAAGGAAGGCTGGCTAACTTGATATTTGACTAAGTAGATAGCAGTTTAGTCTGCTAATAAGTAATAAACAAGAAACACTAACATAATTATCTTTTTAAAAAAGAAATATTTAATGTAGTATGGTAGAATCATTTAAGAAATCCTCCCTTTTTTCCTTTCAAACTACCCTCTCCTTACAATTATGGTTCAAGATCTATGCTCACCTTTTTATGGGAGAATGAACTGCTTTCTGTATATAGAATCATGTCTATTTAAGACATACAATTTGGTAAGAGGCATGTTGCACATAACATGTAGGCTTTCATCTCTGAAAATAAGTTGCAATTTAAATTTTATACAGAACATTAAAATTACATAAATGGTACCAAGTTAAAATTGAATACCATGAAGTACCAAGGAATATTCATATTTAAAATCCCCAAAATGAGTTTTTCAGTAGCATTGTAAGATTGTATTAATCCTAATTTACTTCTCAAACATTTGCTCCATAAATAGAAAACTTACAAAGACATTATTACTTCTGATTTTAACTGGGCATTGATAGAACAAACTCTAAAAACAAACTAATGACAATATAACTCAGTATCCCCAAACCATTGAAAAATAAGCATACGTAATTCCAAATTCACCAAGCACAATTCAATTTCCTTTATCTTGGGAACAAAATTATAGAGGGATTGGTCTTCAGTTTACACTTTACATGTGGGCAAAGTTTATGAATAATTCTGCATAGTTCAAACCACACTTACATAATTACCTAGTTTGCGTATGATTTATTTCACAATTTGACTACTGGTGAATGACAGATGTGAGAATTTTGCTTACCCTATTAATTTTCTCCATATCACCCACTGCTGTCCATCCATCTCCAACACTCTTCCTTTTACCCTTCAACCTTGCAACACATTTTTAATCATGTCTGCACCCCCAACTTACCAAAAAGCAAAGCTGAGGCCAGTTGTGGATAAAATACCTATAAGTGTAAATGGAGTAGGGTTCAGACAGATCTTTGGTGATCAGTCTCATGATGTCTGGCATCTGTAGCTCGGACTCGTATCGAACATATCGTATTGTGAGGTCCCCTTTCTCCTCCTTCACCTGCTGGGGGGCCCAGGAAGTGTCTGTATGGGGACCCATGGAGCATTTTTGCAAACTGCAGGTAGAGGCCAAGGATCTGGAGAGAAGTAGCAAGGACTCCTCTTCCCTTTCCAACTCCTGATCCTCACCTTCCTCCAACTCTCCTCCCCCAACCAGCCCATTCCTGTCCCCAGCAGAGGGAGCAGAAGCATCACAGTGGTGATGGTGGTGGTAGTGCTGCTGCTGCTGGGACTGTGCAGTCCTTGCCTGGGGGCAAGGGGCCTGGTGGTGGTTGCTGAGTGGTGAAGATGGACTTGTCTCCCGTTCCCCTCCCTGACAGGGATGCTGGGGCTCCTGCCCGTGTCCCATTGTTTTGCCAGGGCCAGTGGTGATGGTGGCCTTGCTGTTTTTCTTGCTATTGGGCGGACACTGGTTCTCGTTGCTGTTGCTTAAAACCTTGTCCTTCAGGGAGCTTCGCAAGTGCCGCAAGTCCGACCCAGCGATGAGCCCGTTGAGCTGATGGTAGTGGCGATGGGGCTGGCAAACGCGGCGGCGGGGCAGGCTCCCCTCCCGCATGCCTTCCTCCTCAGCTTCCTCCTCCTCCTCCTCCTCCTCCCTGCAGGAGCGCCTTCCTCCTCCTTCCTCTTCGTCCTCCTCTTCCTCCTCCTCCTCTTCAGCAGTTCCCGGAAAGGGAGAGAGGAGCGCAGCGGCGGCTCCCGGCGGCGAAGCGAGGAGGCTGCTAGGCCCGGGCGGTACCTCGGCCATGTCCTGAGGAGACCAAAAGGAAGGAGGGAAGCGAAGAGAAAAAGAGTGAAAGTGTAAGAAGAAAACGCCCAACTCTTCCCTTTTCCTTTTCCATTCACACAACCCCACCCGCGTGCTCCCTCTTCCTCCTCCTCCTCCTCCTCCTCACCCCAAAGTCCCTTCAGCAGCAGCAGCCGCGGCACCTCCCGCTCCCTTTCTCCGCTCCTCCTCATCCAGCGGCCGTAAAGCGCGACTAGGTTTCCTGTCAGGCCTGGCCGCCGCGGCTCCAGAATCAGGGACGAGGCGCGACACTTCGCGTCGTTTTACTTTATGACTGGCCCCGAGGAAGGACTGAGGGAGAGGAAGGAGAAAGGGGTCAGAGGCGTGGCTTCTCACGAGCTCCTTTCCCTCCGAGGCGACTGCGCGCGACATTTGATTGCCGCTCGCTTTACGGCTGGCCTTGCCGCCAGGGTTGGTATTGTATTGTCACTGGCTCCATTCCGCTTGCGGTGGTAGTCAGAGACTCTATGGTCAGAAAAAGGAGAACGAGACCGTACTAGTGGTTACCTTCCTGTAATGGAAGGCTCTGTCGACATCGGCGGAGCGGCGCAAGCGCACATTGTTATGAAGCGCGAACTAGGCGGGAACAAACTTGAGCTAGGCGGGTGGCGGGGGGGGGGGGGAGCGAGTGAGTGGTGAAAGGCATTTTCTACCAGACAAGGATTGGATTATTATCACCAAGGCAGCCAAGGGAGAGCGGTTGTGCCTTATATATGGAGGAAGGCTCCTCCCGCTCCCCGAAATATAGTCAGCATTTTTCAAACTTGCCAACTTTTAAGATGTGTGGACTACAACTCCCAGAATTCCCCAGCTAGCATTCTGGTAATTGGAAGTCCTCACATCTTAAAAGTTGCCAACATCTTAAAAGTTGCCAACTTTAGGAAACCCTGTATTTGGAATGATCAGATTCTTTTAACATGAATCAGCTGAAACATGCAAGATTATTTCTATATTTTGAGTGTGGTCACTCATTCCCGCTTCATCAGACAAAACTGGGAAGATAGAATAGAATAAAATAGAATTTTTTATTGGCCAAGTGTGATTGGACACGCATATGCTCTCAGTGTACATAAAAAGAAAATATACATTTGTCAAGAATCATAAGGTACAACACTTAATGATAGTCATAGGGTACCATTCTGATGAACAGAAAGCTAGTTTGGTGCAACCATGAAAGGCACCAGGCTAGTGATTTTTAGCCTGGTGCCTGCCTGTGTCAGCCCTGGGAAGAAAGAGACCGTGACAAACTACAAAATGAAAATGTTGCCAAGAAAAGGGCAGAGGCTTGTTCCTGTAGTCACCAGGAATCAAGGTTGACTGGATGGAATGTAACTGGAAGGGAAAATGATGGTTGTGGAAGACTATCTGTGCTTAGTCTGATAGTTGTGGAGGACCGTTCAAATAAACCAAATCTGTCAGTCCAATTTTCAGATGTATGAACCAGATATTTCACAAAATATCTGAGGTAAATCATTTGGTTTGACCCACCTTATAGCATGCATCCTCTAAGGAGTAATGACCGATAGTGTTTGCTGCAGTGATAAGGTCTACACTCAATGGATTTGGAGAGTCTTGAGATGGGGAAATTTGGCCTATTCAGTCAATTTATTTGCTATTAAGTCCCTTCTTCCTCCATTTGATTCTTATTTCCACTGAAATTTCTCAGTCAGGTGACTATCTTGAATATTAGACTACAATTTTCCTGTGGGTCTGGAAGCTACTGTTCAACATACCTGGAAGATACCAACCAGTTAGAAGAAAGCTACCTACCTGTTTTTCACTGCTTTTATATAGTCCTGAGACTTGCAAAGTTTTTACTGCATTGTTGAGATAGTCCAAGTAATACACAGGGCATTTTGTGTGGGTTTTCCCCCCTAAGAAACCTCATCTGTTCAGCTTGGAATGGCCATGTTCTTTCAGTCTGAAGTCATAAAGGTGTCAGTGATGTCAGAAATGACCTCTTCTTGGGTGAGGTCAGTGATATTGTGCAAAAAGGACTAGAAATACATAGTTCAGGTATGGAATTCACTCCCTCAGATGGTGGCAATGACCACTACATTAGATAGGTAAAAAAAGGAACTAGATAGGTCCATGGACTCTGAAATTTATCAACAACTAATCTTGATGGCGGTTCACTGTCCCCTAAATAATTGATATCATATATTAAATACCAGCTGCTGGAGATTGTTAGAAAAAGGCATATTTCAACTAGCTATGTTTGTAGGTTGTATGAATGCCCCTGTGAAAAAAAAAGTTGTATAATATGCCCCTGTGTGAAAAAAAGATGGGCTAAGTAGGCACTTGAAATAATTCAGTGACATTAAATTTATGCTTAAAGTAATGCAAGTTCATTTGAAACACGTGTTTCATATGGTGCTTGCTAAGTAGAACTGTTGTCATTAATATTTAGTTTGGCATTTAAAAGACACTTGTTAGCTTGAACTTCTTATAAATTAATATTTCAATTTTTATGCTGCCCAACCAAAACTAACAATTTAGAAGAATAAGGAAGTAGATATGGATGGATGGATTTCTTTATTGGCCAAGTGTGATTGGACACACAAGGAATTTGTCTTTGGTGCATATGCTCTCAGTGTATATAAAAAAGAAGAAAACATTAATAGAAATAATACAGCTGATCAGAAGACCAACCTCAAAATATAAAAAGACCAATATCATCACCATCACCAAAAATGGGGGAAGGCTTGTACACTACCCTAACCTAAGATCTGGGGGAACAGGTAGGTTTTTAACCATTTGTGAAAAATCAGAAGTGGGAGTAGTACGTATCTGGGTGGATATCATTCTAGGGAACAGGGACCATTACTGAGGAGGTATGCTTCCTAGATACTGCAAAATTACATTTCTTAATTGACACACCTTGAGAATGCCCTCACCTCTAGGTGGCCTCAGTGAATGGGTGGAAACATACAGAAATAGCCCCTAAAGTTGCCTGATGCTATGCAATTTATTTTCTGTTTTTCTCTCTCGGCCATGGCCTCAGTGGTTTAAAAGAATCATTAGCATTCTAAAAAACAACAACCTTTTCTCATAAGAGCCATTTGTACAGCTGGAGGTTTTGTAGCTAATATGTTTGCTTAATGTTGTGTGCTGCTTCCAATGCCCAGATCACAGAAATGGAATTGGAGTTTTAGAATATGGTGTTTTAACAAATACATTTCGCCAGGGGGCAATGTTGCATAAGATTCTTTGCATCATTTTCATTCGTGGCTCAGAAACACGATTTACCTGTCTGGATTATTTATTTTTAGATCATTTTGTGTATTTTGTACATAGATATGGTAAATTGGATTGACTGTTGTTGTAGACAGAGGCAACTACATTTTGCCTCCTATGTTCTGGCTTTGGTGACACTGGGCACTATTAATAGTCATTTTAAGGTATGCAAGCCGCTCCTAGTGGCATAACTTTGGAAATTGGTGTAGCATACATGTTTTCCATTGCCATTTACTGGGTTTTCCCCCCTAGCTGCTAGCAACCACAAAATTGGGAACTGGACTCCTTATCGTGCATTGCCAACACTGCTGTTGTAGCACTAGTCAGGGAAAGAGGTTGTGTGATGTTAGTTGTGATGATTATACCTAGGCTTAAAGGCCAATCGTATTTTTTCAAAACATGAGCCAGGAGGGAAAGCAGCCCACTAAGTGCTATTTGGAAAACACGTGGGAAAGGACTGAGAGAGCTACAAGGTGCAGAAGAAATAGCAATTCAGTAACTGGAATATAGACATTTTCTACAGAATTGCAGAGGAAATAAATTGCAAAGGTTCACTCTGTTGGTAGGAAAGAACCACTAGTTTGGCTCAAAAGAACAACAGCATCTCCCCCTTTCACATAAGTAGTGTTTGATGAAGAAAGAAGAAGTAATCAAGGAATTTCAACAATTGTGATTCAACAACAAATTCTATGTAGAAATAATGCTCAAACTCTTCTGTGTTTCATTTTTTCCTTTATTCCCCATGTAACAAACATTAGACTCTTTTTTTTGAGCTGGCTGACTAGTTTCCATCTGGCCTTTGTTTCTGCAACTGTCAGATTAGTGAAAACTAACTCATACATGAGAGCATAGATATCCTTGCACAGCAGTGAAATTCTGGACAAAAAACAACACAGTACCTGGAGTACAAGTGTGTCATTTGTTAAGTGAGTTTTTTTCCGATTTTACGACTTTTCTTGTCACATTTGTTAAGTGAATCACTGCAGTTGTTAAATTAATAACATCGTTGTTAAATGAATTTGGCTTCCCCGTTGACTTTGCTTGTCAAAAGGTTTTAAAAGGTGATCACATGATCCCAGGGGACACTGCAATCATCATAAATGTGAGTCAGTTGTCAAGTATCCAAATGTAAATCACGTGACCATGGGGATGCTGCAATGGTCATAAATATGAAAAATGTCGTAAGTTACTTTTTTCAGTGCCGTTGTAACTTCAAACAGTCACTAAGCGAACTGTTGTAAGTTGAGGACTATCTCTACTACTACAATTGCATTGTACAGTATTCTCCCCGACCTATATTATCTAATATCTATCTATCTATCTATCTATCTATCTATCTATCTATCTATCTATCTATCTATCTATCTATCTATCTCGCGGGCCCAATTGGTAAAAGAAAGCTTAGGAGCATATTGACTGGAAACATGTGGAAGAAGTCTTCATTCTGCAGTGTATAGACAATGGTTAACATGATGATGATGATGATGATTTATATATTGCATCTGTTTAATATTTTTCTTTATTGTTTATTTTTGTAGCCACCCAAAGTTACACTTTTTGAAAGGAGTGTGTTATAAATCTAAACAAAGTAAATCACAGTAGATCTTATGCTGACTCTGTAAACCACTTAAAGAGGGCTGTAAAGCACTGTGAAGCGGTATATAAGTCTAAAGGCTACTGCTATCGTAGAACAGGATTTCTCAAACTGTGAGGTGTACCTCCCTTGGATCTTCCCTTTGTTACTTTGTTACAATAAATCCACCTTTGCCAAAGTTTCATTGTTTTTCATTGTTCATTTATGTTCATTTTTCAGTTGGGACTTTTAGGAAATATATATAAATTAAATTTACACTAAAAGGAGGTGCGATAGCAAGAAGTTTAGGAGCCTCTGATTTATACTGAAGTTGACTATAGCATGATTCATCCTGCAATATTTTTAATTGGGAAATGTGAGCTGCATTGCCATAGACCCAGTCACTGTGTGCCTGAATAACTTTTGCAATACTAGGGAATTACCGTCCCACCTATTCTCGAGGCAGTGCACGTTCTCTTGTTCGTGGACCGGAAATAGGATATAGATATTCCTCCGCTTATGACCACAATTGGGACTAGAATGTGCATTGCAAGTCATTGTAGTTGTAAATAGAATTGAATTGATTGTGCGGAAATGGGTAAATTAACCATGGAGCTTAAAGACAGAGAGGAATCAGAGTATTACAAGAGTTGGAATATGTGGTATCAATGGCTTGAAACGAGATGTAAAATTGATGCATAGATATAGAAAGAATGTTCAATTGAAAATTATATATATTTATAAATATGATAAAACTTGTTAAAGGATAAAAGGAATATGTAAATACATATAGATATACTACATATATGAAGAATAGATTAAATCGATGTTACCGATAGTTGAAAGCTGTAAAAATGGAAATGTGCTTTTAAAACTAAAAAAGGTTGAATAAAGACTATTAAAAAAAAAAAAAGAATTGATCCTAATTTTATGATAATTTTTACAGTGGTAATTACCATGGTTGTTAAGTGAATCACATGGTTATGATGTGAATCACACAGTGGCTAAGCAAATCAGTTGCTTCCCCAATCGGCAGATTTTTTTTTTTTTAACCGGAAATTGGCAGAAAAGTTGCAAATTGCAATCATGTGACTGCAGATGCTTAACTAGTTGTAAATATGAGCCAGTTGCCACTTGCCCAAATTGTTATCATGTGACCACAGTGGTGGTGTAACAGTCATAAGAAAGAGCTTATGCTCTCCTCTTTGTGACAGCCTCTCAGATATTGGAAAACTACTATCATGAAAACCCTAGACCCGTGATGGCGAACCTATGGCACCCATGCCACAGATGGTACGCGTAGCCATATCAGTGGGCATGTGAGCTCAGCTCCGGCCAACTGATTTTTGGGTCTTCTGGGCTCACCAGAAGGCTGTTTCCTGCCTCCAGAGGGCCTGGGGAGTGGTGGGGAAGGCCCGTTTTTCTTTCTCACCTGGCTCCAGGGCCTCTCTAGGAGTCTGGGGAAGGTGAAATCAGCCTCCCCCACCAGCCCCGGAGCTCCTCCGGAGGCTGAAAATGGCCCATTTGACAACTTCTGGTCCCATCAGAAGTTGTCAAATGGGCCGTTTTCAGCCTCCGGAGGACTTCTGGTGGGGATGGGGAAGGCCATTTTTGCCCTCCCCAGACTCCTAGAGAGACTCTGGAGCCAGGTAAGAAAGAAAAACGGGCCTACCAGGCCATCACATGCCAGGAGCGAGGGGAGCCGGGGGGGTCACGCACATATGCGCAGGGGCAGAGCGCATAGAATTATGGGTGTGGGCACGCATGCGTGCAACCCCCCCACCCTCCCTTCCTGGCACGCAATGGCAAAAAGGTTAGCCATTACTGCCTTAGACCTTCTGTTCGTTAGACTAAACATTCCCAGTTCCAGCAATAGTTCATATGGTTTACCCTCTTCTTCACTAATCCTCTTTGTTACTCTTCTCTGTTCTCTTCCTAGAGTTTCAACATCTTTTTTTTTATTGTAGTGACCAAACTTGAATGCAGTATTTCAAATGTGATCTTATCAGTGCAGTATAAAACAGTACTAACACTTCACGTGATTTTGATATTATCCCTCTGTTGATGCAGACTAGGACCTAGGACATTGGTGTTTTTGGCAGGTGCAGCAGACTGTTGGCCCATACTTAAGTGATTGTCCACTAGAATTCATAAATCCCTCTCACAATTACTGCTGTGGAGTCAGGTACCATATATCTATACATTTGGTTTTTCTTCTCTAAATGTAAAACCTTACCTTTTCTCACCACTGAATTTCATTTTGTTGGATAGGACCTAGTGTTGAAGTCTTGCCAAGATTTTTCTGGATCTTGAGCTTATCTTCTAAAGTTTTGGCTATTTCCCCCAGCTTGGTGTTGTCTGCAAATTTGATGAGTTCCCCTTTTATCCCTTCGTCTAAATCATATATGAAGATGATGAAGAGTACAGGGCCTAGGACCTTGTGGTACCCCACTGCATGCTTCCCTCCATGTCAATGTAGTTCCATTGAGGATTACACATAAGAGTGCTGTTGGTCAGCCAGTTACGAAATCCATCTGATCCACATTTTTGTATGATGCCAAATTCCAGTAGGGCAAGAAATACATCAGAGTTCACCAGTGGTTACTACAAAAAGTCGTTTTAAATTTGGCTGGACTTCACTGTTTTTGTCTGTTGGCCTGAAAACTGACTGGTGGTAAATCTGGATTTGATACATGATTCTGAGAGTCTAGATCCTTTGGGACCAAGGGAGTTGTAACTAGTGTAAAATGAATGAATGAAACAATAATGCAAACTAAATAATGAATTAACAAATTAATATGTGGAAGAGCATGAAACCAAATATGTGTAAGCTGGCAGTGGAGCACTCAAGAATTCCGTGTAACCGCAGTTGCCTATTCTTGTAACAACAGACAAATAAACAATAATACTTCTACAATCTGTATTACCATGCCGATTTTCTTTCAGCCATTTAAAAACCTGTGGATCTTATATTGCAAAAATGAACTGAGAACAGAAGGGACCTGTTTGGCTTCTGTCTCTGTTGTGTTTCTATGGCAATGCAGAGCCAGGAAACAAGATCTGTTGTTACTTTTTTCTTTTTTGGTAAAAGCTATTTGTTTACTTTTGAATGAGATCCAGACTCACTCCAGCTGTTCATAAGCGATTACGGTTTCTGTGAGGAAGAGAAATCGCTAGCCTATATTCCCATTCTGTGCAGAAACGGCAGGCTCATGTACCACGCTGTTCTGTGTTCAACTGTGTTTTCATTTGGATATAATACAGCTCTTGGCTGAGTGGAGCTGTCCAAGAGCACAGCAAAAAGCCCCAGCCAACTGGAGCAAATCTTTGGTGACAAACGATTTGTATTGAGCACATTGGGCAATTTGTTCTGAGCAGTGTGGTACAACTGTAGATCATCCAGCATCCTGCCTGGATCTCGGATAGTCAACTTGGGCTTGGAATGTACCATTTCAGATCACAGGATGGAATGCTGCTTCACGCTAAGAGGTAACTAAAATTCAGTACTCAGGCTCAAGAAGAGCTTTTCTGGATCAGGTTCATAGTCCACCTTCTCCAGCATTTTGTGTCACACCGTGTCTTATTAAAGGCATTCTAGTAACACGGACTCAACATGTACAAACATGTTCTGATAGCGTTTTCTATGAAGTTCTCATGTCCTTTTTGGCCCATGAACAAGATGGGCTTCAGTTACCCTCAGCTTTATAGCAATAGAGATAGCACTTAGACTTATATACCACTTCATAGTGCTTTACAGCCCTCTCTAAGCGGTTTACAGAGTCAGCATATTGCCCCCAACAATCTGGGTCCTCATTTTATTGACTTTGGAAGGGTGGAAGGCTGAGTCAACATAGAGCCGGTCAGAATTGAACTGCTGGCAGTCAGCATAATTAGCCTGAAATATTGCATTTTAACCACTGCACCACCATGGTTCCTCTTAAATAATGTTCCTTCCTTTAATTCCAAACGTTTTATCAGCAACTGCAATATGTGTACATGTTGTTATATTTTGCCACCCATTCTGTCATAGGGAAAGTCAACTGAGCTCCAGCAGATGGAGTCACAGAGATCCTGATAGGCCATTTCTGGTAAGTCCCTCCCCGTCTCTTTGAACCCCTCCCCCTCCAATCAATCTAATCTGCCATCATTTTATTTATTTACTAAATTTTTATACCGCCCTTCTCCCGAAGGACTCAGGGCGGTGCACAGCCAAAGATAAAAACAAATATATATATAAAATTTAAAAACCATTTAAAAACATATTAAATAATTTGGCCCCAACATCTTTAAAACAAAAACAACCCATTAAAATTAATGTTTACGCCAACCCAGCTTGTTGGAACAATAACGTCTTGAGGGCACGGCAAAAGGTGCGCAGGTCAGGGATCATCTGTATCACCGGGGGCAATTCGTTCCAGAGGGCGAGTGCCCCCACAGCGAAGGCTCTCCCCCTGGGTGTCACCAGTTGACATTGTTTGACCGACGGGACCCTGAGGAGTCCCTCTCTGTTGGAACGCACTGGCCAGTGAGAGGCTATCGGCAGCAGAAGGCAATCTCATAATTACCCAGATCCTAAGCCATGGAGTGCTTTAAAGATGGTAACCAACACCTTGAATCGCACCTGGAACACCACCGGGAGCCAGTGCAGCTCGCGCAAGAGTGGTGTTACATGGGAGCGTCGTGTCGCTCCCATAATCACCCGCGCGGCCGCATTCTGGATCAATTGGCGCCTCCGGGTGCTCTTCAAGGGGAGCCCCATGTAGAGAGCATTACAGTAGTCCAGATGGGAAGTGACGAGGGCATGAGTGACCGTGCGCAAGGAGTCCCGATCCAGAAAGGGACGCAACTGACGAATCAGGCGAACCTGATAAAAAGCCCCCCTGGCCACAGCCATCACATGATCTTCAAGAGACAGCCGGGCATCCAGGAGGACACCCAAGTTATGGGCCCTCTCTGAGGGGTCTAAGATCTCACCCCCAATAGTCAGCGATGGAACCAGCTGGCTATAACGGGATGCCGGAAAACACAGCCACTCGGTCTTGGAGGGGTTGAGTCTGAGCCTGTTTCTCCCCATCCAGATCCGCACAGCCTGTAGGCACCAGGACATCACATCAAGGGCATCATTGGGGTGGTCCGGGGTAGAGATGCCAACCTAGCAGTTCAAAAGCACATAAAAAATGCAAGTAGAAAAAATAGGGACCACCTTTGGTGGGAAGGTAACACCGTTCCATGCGTCTTTGGCGTTTAGTCATGCCGGCCACATGACCATGGAGACATCTTCGGACAGCGCTGGCTCCTCGGCTTTGAAACGGAGATGAGCACTGCCCCCTAGAATTGGGAACGACTAGCACATATGTGTGAGGGGAACCTTTACCTTTACCATATTGTAATCAGAACTAGCTCTTTTTGTTCATGGCCCTATAGATAGGGGAAATATATCCCTATTATTTAACATTTAGCAGTTGGGCAGGGGTAAAGGAAGCACATGACAAGAATACCAAGGGGCAAATATTAGTAAATATAGTTATTTTGACTTAAATTTCACTACAATTGGAGAGTATGTACAAGGCAAAGATTTCACACAAAAATAGTTTGAGGGGGGATTTCAAAGGCAGATTCAGCAACATCACATGAACATTCTGGGTCTAGGTTGGTATTGGATCTACTAAGAGAAAATGGGTATCATGTCGGGGTCCTAGTTAGCTTGATGTCGTTTATCTCTGTTCTGCTTATACTCTATAATTCAGGCCGGGTGCTTTTTGGCTGAAGAGACAGGTGAGAATACAGTGGTACTTTGCTACTCATCTTTAATTGGTTCTGGGAGGTGTGATGAGTACCAAATACAATAAGTACCAAACAATTTTCTCCATCAGGAATAATATAGTGAGTCACAGGGCAGCCAATATCAATATGATCTAGCTTGTGCATTGAGTATCAAACAAATGATGTATACCGGGACAAAATGTTCACGTCAAAATGTGTTGAGTACCAAATTCAGTGAGTTTTAAAGCAGTTGAGTACTAAGATCATTGTACAAACACAATAATAATAAGGGAGATAGTGCTGTTATCCCACTAACATCTCTTATTTCTCTTATAATATTTCATTGAACAGGTTGCGTCATCACATGCCAACATCAGATTGAGTATGGGTCTGCCATCTTGGGGTTACACTTCACAATACCAAGAAATAACATGATTTGTGAACAAAAAGATAGGGAAGACACGTGGTTTTGCAAGCTGTGTCTTTCATGGCATCTGGTGCTGTCCTAAGGTAACAAAAGATAATTAACCAGTTAGAAGGTGTTGCTTTATGGGGAACTAAAGAAGGGCTACTTCAAAAATTCTCAGGAGCAACACCCATGAATTTCAAAGTAATTTGCATAGAAAAACTTACTGTAGGATACAATTCCTGATGAATTGTATCCTACAAAACTGCTGGCTTAAGTTGTCACCTAATGGCAAAGCCAGCTTTGCTAAAACCCTATATTTAAGTCCTACAATTCTGAAAGTCCCAGCAGCTCACAAAGGGAACCATTTCAAAGGAAATACAAGACCTTCTGCATCTCCTGCTGCACATTATCATTTTATTTTCCTGCTAGTGGGAAACATGCCATATTTGCATTTTTGAGCCTGAATAGTTCTAATTTCCTGGTTTTTAATTGCAGAAGCTCAAGAGGAACATTTACTTTGTTTTCACTGAGCAGTTACACAATTATTCCCTTTCAGATACTATGTGGACCATGAACTCTAATAGGTTAGGTTTTGTTAATACAATTTGGCAGAGGTATTTACATGAAAACAGAAATCTAATGAATTTTTTAAATGAGTACATTGGTAACATAAAGTAATTACTTTTTGAGGGGTAGAGAGACCCCAAATTCATTAAACTTTTTCTGAATTAGTAAAGTGATTTACTAAAGAAGCTGGGAAACAAAGGATCTATTTTGTTATTAATATGCTGCATTTTTCTAGTGGAACCTGAATGAAGGGCTCTATGTGGCATATATCTGAGCATCTGTATACTGGCTTACAAAATAGAGATCCTAGCTAACACAGAAGGCCATGAATGTGCTTGGAATAATGCCAAATTTTGTTTGCATTTCTGCCGCACTAGCCAAAGCTATCACAGAACTGACCTCTTACTACTAACTTATCATTAATGGAGAATACTTGATAGACCAAAACTGTAATGGGTGACAGAGATCTATGGACCCATCTGGTGGTGATTGTGGCATATGGATATTTGGAATGTAAAGAGAATATGGCAGGTGTGGACTGTGAGAAAAACCTTGGGGAACAGGAGAGAAATGCAAGCAGGGCAATGGTTTAGACAAGAGATATCTCAGCCCACAGAAGGAATGGGGATGGAAAAAACATCTCAGAAGTAATTGTCATATTTCTCTAGAAAATAAGGCAAGAGAGGGGAGAAGTGCTTTCAGGTTTGCAATATTCTGTTACAATAAAGGTAGTGTTATTGGTTACCTGTCTGGTCTAACTTGAAGGACTAACAAGATCATGTGCTGATTTTTATTTAAAAGTCTTTTTTGAATAAGAAATTAAACATTCTGTTCATTTCTATACATGGCAATGGATATACATCTAAAAGCACAACTGTTTAATGAAAACATTTGAATGAGAAAAATAGTGAACATTATAAACTCAGGGAGCACCAATATATGTGAGACAGACTTTTTTTGTGTGTGTCAAACATCCATCCTGGGAAAAATATGTATCTAAAAGAAATGGAAAGAAGTGAAAAATAAGAGTGAAAGTAGAATGTAAGAAGCAGAAGTATGAATTTGTGATGGAATGTGTTGATGACCTTGGGGAACAAGGGGAAGAGATTCTGCTTAGGAAACAATCAGACAAGGGGTAGTGGCTCTCCGTGGCTTAATGGTCAGAGAAAAAAAATCTTAGGAAGGACCCACCCTAATGGATCACACAGTTAAAAGTGGTGGCAAGATATTTATACTTTCAGACCTGCAAGATTCTGCTAATGTAGCCTTACAATAAAGTAGAATTAGCCCATTTAGTAGCATTTCCTGTCTGGTTTATTGGGAGGACTGACACAGTCTTACATGATATTAAAAGATTAATCTCCCAACAGAAGCAATGGAAAATAGACACAAAAAAGAGAATGTAGGAGCAGCCTAGAAGCAAGTGAAAAGAATTTTTTTTTATAGAGTGCCACAGAAATAAGAAATGTAAAAAGGATGGAGTGAAAGCAGCCCTGGATGAGAAAAATGCACATAAGAGAATGACTAATGTGCAAGTGTTATTCGGGCTAGAGAAGAACACGTAGGCTGAATGGAGGCTTTTAAAGAACTTCATTATACTTCAAAATTTCCCCAGTACAGATCTCTAGCTTTTTTTTTCTCCCAAGTGTTCCTTGTGAGTGCAATTTGTGTTGGATTGGTTGAATCCAATTACAGTTAGTAGGATTTTGGTCAAGTAACCAGGCCCTTCAGCTTGGTCTTACTTATCCCTTTAAATTCCACAAATTTTATTGTGAGCTTGACCAGATTTAAGATTATTTGTGGAATTTAATTTATGGCATTACATTTGTGGAAATTAAAGGAATAAGTTTGGGACAGGCTTGGCTTTTCAGCCATCAAGTCTTTTGTTTCCCAGCATGCTGCCATCAAGCTGTGAGGCAGAGTAGCTTTTAAGTTCCAGGTCAAGCCCCAAACAGAGCCCTAAGCAAAGGGGCTGCTGTGCTGAGCATGAAACTGAGTTCCCAAGCCAAGATCCAAGAGAATTTTAAGCAGGGTTGCTATCCTGGCAACTGCAGATAGGGTTTGAGCAGTTGTTGCTATTGGTACTGAACTTGCTTTGATGTTGCCCCTGCTTCCTCAATACTATTTAATAGTCTTTTTCTGTTCTCCTCCATTTGAGCCAGTTTGGTCTAATGGTTAAGACACCAAGCTAGAAATCAGGAGACGGTGAGTTCTAGTTCCACCAAAGTCGGTTGGATGACTTTGGGCCTGTCACTCATCTCACCCCAACTCACAGGGTTGCTGTTTTGGGAAAAATAGGAGGAGGAAGGGATATTAGATATAGTTGCCACCTTGAGTTATTTATAAAAATTATAACGGCAGGGAGAGGAAGAAAAGGAAGGGGAAAGAGGAGTAGGAGAGAGGGTTAGAAAGGGAGGAAGAAGAGACGAGTGGGGGAAGGGAAGGGGAAGTAGGAAAGAGAAGGAGAGGAAGAACGAAGGAAGTAGGAAGAGATGGAGGAAGGAAGAGAAGGAGAGGAGAAGAGGAAAGGTTGTGGTAAAATAAATGGTAAAAGAGCAGCCCCGAACAACTAAAAATGAAAGTTAAAAGATAAGATGAATGGAAAATGATGGATAGACGATACCGATTACTACTTAGTCTGGCAAAGATGGTACTCCTGGTTAGAGGGAAAGATAGGACCAACAAATAATACTTTTTCTGAATCTAACCAAGAAACACAGACAATTAGGCAGGAGGTAGGATAGAATGGTTGTGTGGACAAACACTTAGAAGGATTTCTAGAAAGTTATATAAATGTAATTGATATTTTCATAAAGAAGAAAACTTGGATAGGTACAAATGTCTAAATAAGGAAATATGTAAAACAGACATGTATAGACAAAAACAGACGAAATAGAAAACAACGACCGATGCAACAGCTTTCAGAAGTCAGTCAGTGGACTGAGTTAGTGTTGGTTTGTTTTTTCTTTTGTATTGTCTTAATGTATCCATGTTTGTATGTATTTTTGTTTTGTGTTCTTGTTTAATTTATAAAACCTTAATAAAAAAAAGGAAAATGATGGATAAAAGATTGTACACTCAAATATGCTTATGAGAAATAAAAATAAAAAACTTTTTGAAAAAAAAAATATAAAGGTGGGATTAAAGCTTTCTAAAACTAAATAAATAAAATTGCCCATACCTTCCCCTCGACCCCTTTTTGTCCAAAGAGTTTGGGTATGGTAGCATGAAGCGATGGACATACTCAAGGTCTTAAAAAGAACCTAAGGTGGAATAAGTTACAGATGTGGTAGCATCCCACAAAAGGCTGGTTGTGGCCATGCAGTCGTCTGGGAATGCTGGTATGGATGCGGATGAGGTAGGCTGGATTGATCCATCTGGCTCACTGCAACTGTTTTAAGAGGCTGGGAAGGTTGGGATTACCCTCTGTGTATTTTCTGACAGAACAGAATGGTTGTGTTGCTCAGGTGCCTTTCAAGGGGAGAAAGCAGAGTTGGTTGCTTTGCACCAATACAAATTTAAGGAGGCCAGAGAAGGACCGTTTTGGTTTGGCCGCCATTGTGCCAGTCCAGCCTCTCTAAAGTATGGAGAAGTTCTTTGAGCTGGCAGCAGCAGCTGGCTTATTGCCCCACTAAAAAAAATGAGGATGACCAGAAGTCTGAACAATGTGTATCTACAGAAAAAGCAATTGCAATAAATGTTGCTGAAGAAAGCAAGAAACAGGTAAGATGTAAAAAAGGGCAGATAAAATGCAGAAAATTTTTGACTGATTTAAAAAAAAAATGGTTTGGAAGTGAAACAAGTACTGATAAACAAGGGCTCATCATCAAAGTAAGCTAAGCAGAATTAAAAATACAGGCAGTTACTTGAGTTGGGTTGAAACTGAAGTGAAAGTATGTTAGAAAATACTTTTGAGATTTATATAGAATTAATGATGCATTAAAGACTAGAAATATAACAAATGATGTAATTTTTAATGTCCAAGGTGAAATTGATGAAAGGAAATCATAACTACTGTACTACAAGAATGTTGCGAAATAATTGTTAAATAATTGTTACTTAGAGGGTTGTGAAGTTGGTATCAGTGGAGAAATTGTAACTGTTTGCAAGTGGTTTGTTTATGGAGGTGACTTGCTTTGTGACGGGTTCAACATCTGCATGAAGAGTGCATCTGAGCTTGATAATTAGAAGAATGCCATTTTGTTCCTATATGCAAAGGGAAAAGGTACAAAAATACACGCAAAAATAAGAGGAGTATTAGTTTTTTAAGTGTGCCTTGGAAGGGTATGGCAGAATTCTCATTGAAAGGGAATGAAAGATGAGAATGGAAGATATTTGAGAAGTGTAAGGTGGCTTAATACTAGACTTGGGTTTGCAGACCTGATTTTTGCTTTTCAGGACATCAGTGAGAAATGTATGAATGCAAGAGATGTTATTGTCATGTACATTTAAAAAAGTGAGTGGGGTTGAATGAAGGAGTGTTTTGCAGCCATAGGGATGTGAAGGTTGTTGCTGAATGTTGTGAGATAAATATATGATGAAAGAATGAGAACGTGGGAATAAATGGAATACTTCACTAAGTATTGTTCATCATTGAGCAGAAACACAGATATGTCTAATGTCCTTTCGATAGTGGAATAAAAGGTAATAAATGACGACTTGGGCCAATAGTCGGTCTGAATTTCTTGATACCCTAGATTATCCAGCTAGGGACATCTTAGCTGTTTTAAGAAGGATGGCTGCTTTCAGTTGAGGTGAAGGAAAACCTGAAAGTTTGATGGATTTGGACCTTTCTGCCTGAGTTCTAGAAACAGCACAAAACAAGACCTTGTAGACATCAAATACAACTGTGCAAATCTGTAAGGGTGGGGGGAGAGTTTTAAACAATGACAGTCAGGGCCGGATTTAGATGAAAAGAGGCCCTAGGCTATTCCACTTATGAGGCCCTTTCACCTATAGTGAAAGTGTAATTTTAATTTTGCTAACAATTCGAATGTAGGGAATGTAGGCCCCTCTTGATCTTGAGGCCCTAGGCTGAAGCCTAGTTAGCCTATAGGAAAATCCGGCCCTGATGACTGTACATCTTTATATTTAAAAAGGACTTTATTGGGAAAGGGGGAGATACAACAAATCAGGAAAGCAACAAATCACATAACAAATTCCAAACAAAACTAGCAAAGTGTAACTATAATACTTTTACTTGGTTACTCTCTGTAGAGTTTACTAGACTTGAAACAGTCAGTAACATTGTTGAGTAGTGAGACAACTCAGAATGAAAAAAATAAATCCCAGTATCCTAGAAATGAGGAAGGAAGGAAGGAAGGAAGGAAGGAAGGAAGGAGTACACACCATTTTTGCAGCATTAGAGGTTTCAAATTAAGATAGCACTGACCATGTTCCCCCTCCTGTGTCAGATTTTTGACTTTCAAAAATTGGCACCTACTGTATAAACAGCCAGCTATGTTACACCTTCAGGACCTGATTTTTATATTGCTTTAAGAGCCTAAAATCTAAAAACCTTGGTCAGGTCTGAATCAGTGTTGAAATCCAAATTTTTTTTCTACCGGTTCTGTGGGAGTGGCTTGGTGGGCATGACAGGGGAAGGATACTGCAAAGTCTCCATTCCCACCCCACTCCAGGGGAAGGATACTACAAAATCTCCATTCCCATCCTACTCCTGGGGGAAGGATATTGCAAAATCTCCATTCCCACTCCACTCTGGGGCCAGTCAGAAGTGGCATTTGCTGGTTCTCTGAACTATTCAAAATTTCCACTACCGGTTCTCCAGAACCTGCTGGATTTCACCCCTGGTCTGAACATCTCTGGTGTTATCATGAATCTTGAAGACATGGTTCAGAAACCAAGGCCTCAAAACAAAGGGACTCCAACTTCCCATTTCTGAGAACAAGGAAGAAGTAATGCATGGGGCTCCCCTTGAGGAGCACCCGGAGGCTCCAACTGGCGCAGAGTGCGGCCGTGCGGGTGGTAATGGGAGCGACATGGCGCTCCCATGTAACACCTCTCCTGCACGAGCTGCACTGGCTCCCGGTGGTCTTCCGGGTGCGCTTCAAGGTTTTGGTTACCACCTTTAAAGCGCTCCATGGCTTAGGACCTGGTTATTTACGGGACCGCCTACTACCACCAATAGCCTCCCACCGGCCAGTACGCTCTCATAGAGAGGGACTCCTCCGGGTGCCGTCAGCCAAACAGTGTCAACTGGCGGCCCCTAGGGGGAGAGCCTTCTCTGTGGGGGCACCTACCATCTGGAATGAGCTCCCCCCAGAGATACGGAGGTTCCCGGATCTGCGCTCCTTCCGCCGTGCTGTGAAGACCTTTTTATTCCATCAGGCGGGCTTGGCCTAATTTCTTCCCTTTTTAAATATGTAAATTTTAATCTGTTTTTAAATTATTGGGGTGTTTTAATCTGTCTGGGCCAAAATGATTTAATTTGATTTTATCTGGTTTTTAAATTTTTTGTATTTATGTATTTTATTGTTGGCTGTTCACCGCCCTGAGTCCTTCGGGAGTAGGGCGGTATACAAATCAAATAAACCTAAACCTAACCTAAACCTAATAGGTAAGAATGAGGCTCTTGAAGCCTCCAATTGCCACTAAGTTGTCTAGGTGTCATTTCAGTTCTTCCTTTGGAACTGATTGCTGCAGATGTATTCCTGTGCATGTGTGTGTGTGCATGAGTTCATTGGCAAATACACTAAGCATTATATGATGCCTCTGGATGCTCAAATATTAAATATGTAGGCTTGTGGGGGTCCCTTTATGCTATGACCCATTTATACTTTGAATAAGCAAGTCAGGTGAAAATATATCTGGGACTTTTTCTTTCTTTCTTATTTTAATGCTCTCATTAGGTTGAAGAAGTGCACATCACAAGGGCTAATTGTCAGAATCTTTAATTGTTCCCCTATGACCTCAGCTTCCCTTGTGTGATAGTGGCACACCATTGGGGCTAATGGAGAGAAAATTTGACTGTCACTCCGGCTAATGGAACACTTTCCTCCCATTTTCTCCTTAGGGTGGCTGTAGGAGTGCAACCTTATAATTGTCGCTCTTACAGTAATTGGAGGTAGTAGGAGTACGAGTAATTCCATTGTCTTTGCTGCAAGGGGGTAGGTTTATTTATGACCTATTAGATGATTCCTAGCCTACTGCAGAAATACGTTGAATGTTGCATTAGCTTTGCTTTCTGGTTGAGTAAGGGCAACCCAAAAGCTATTATTAACTTTTCTGATGGGGGAAAAAAACCCACTAGAAACATAAGTCTGGAACAAATATTAAAGCTGCTAAGCCAAAGGAAGACAGTATTTAGAGTGCCTAGAGTGGGAAAAAAATCACTATATCTTTGTTTCAAGTTCTGTATAATAATTAGCGCTTTGGGGGGGGGCAAGTTTATTTTCTTAAAACAGAAAAATTGAAAAGCTTCATAGTGCTTTTATAGCCCTTTCTAAGTGGTTTACAGAGTCAGTATATTGCCCCCAACAATTTGGGTCCTCATTTTACCCACCTCAGAAGGATGGAAGGCTGAGTCAACGTTGAGCTGGTGAGATTCGATCTGCTGAACTGCAGCTAGCAGTCAGCTGAAGTAGCCTGCAGTACTGCACTCTAACCAATTTAGCTGAGGGTTGGAAGGAACCTTCGAGATCTTCTAACTCAACCTCCTGTCTGTGGCAGGAGATCCTATACCAGTCTGGATTTTCTTTGGTGGGAATGGGATGGATACATATGATCATAGAAAGAATAACAGAACAGAATAATAGAATTAAATGAAGTTAAATGGACAGACCAGAATAGTAGAATTGAATGAAAGAATTGAGTACAGTATATTTGGGCCTGAGAAAGTGTCAAGTTTAGACCTGATCATATTTTCTTAAGGTTGCATCTAACCAGGAGCACAAGGAACGGCTTGTGTGGATGTGGGTTTTTTTTAAAAATTTGAAATAATTTAATGGTTTTCTCAAGTGGGAAATTTGCAGAATGCATCTACTAGTGCATTTTTGTGAACCTCTGTCACGTTCTCTCTGTTGGTTCCATTACAAATGTTTCTCTTAAGCATTTAGGAAGTGTTTGTTGTAATTTACCATACAATTAAATTAATAGTGTTGTTCAGAACAAACTTGTATTTCCAGCATTAGTATCTCAGGATTTAAAAAGGATTATTGAAAATTTCAGCTTTGGACCCTGTAACCCCATTTCTTAGGTTTCCTGCTAAGTGTTGGGTAAAAGCAATGGATGTTTGTAAGGGAAAAGGCGTATGTAGGCAAGTCTGTTTTAGAAGCATCTTTGCTGCGTTTGGCTGAAATGTACTATCTCCCATCCCCCAAAGAACTAACAGATTCTGCATGTTTGAAGTAGAAAAGGCTAGTGTGTACTGATTAGTTGGTGACTATGTCGAGAAATATCCTAATTCCTGGAGCATTATTTAAATATATATATATATATGAAAGAGATGAATAACAAGTTTAAAAAATTGTAATACCATTCATTATAATATTGTACAGAATCTTACTTTATTAGGTACTTTCTTTGTATCTGGGCTTAGGGATATACTAAATTTATACGATTTGTATGATTTGATCATTGATTAGACATATAGAATGTATGAATCCTTGTTCAGTGCAGGAATCCATTAAGTCATCTCCAAAAGGATGGCCACCTTGGCCCTATGAGATTGAATAACTTTGTCATCTTCAACCAAGTATACCAACGAAAGGACAGCATAAGAATTGTTTCTGATACATTGGATTTCTACAGGCAAAGATTTAAAAATGAGAGATAGATAAACATTGTATTTTATGGATGATCTGTCTTGGAAACTGTAAAGACCCAGTTACAGATTGGACAACCCAGAGCCTTAATTTATTGAATTATTCAAACTTTCTGGTTCAGGCATGTGATCCATCATAGAGAGTGGCTCTTGGCCCCTTATGCACACATTTTAACCTGACATTTTATTTCTTTTAGAATAGAATAGAATTCTTTATTGGCCAAGTGTGATTGGACACACAAGGAATTTGTCTTGGTGCATACGTTCTCGGTATACATAAAAGAAAAGATACATTTGTCAAGAAACATAAGATACAACACTTAATGATAATCATAGGGAACAAATAAGCAATCAACTCATATTAGGAAACAGTCAATATAAATCTTAAGGATACAGCAACAAGGTTACAGTCATACAGTCATAAGTGGGAGGAGATGGATGATAGGAACAATGAGAAGATTAATAGTAATGCAGACTTAGTGAATAGTTTGACAGTGTTGAGGGAATTATTTGTTTAGCAGAGTGATGGCGTTCAGGAAAAAACTGTTCTTGCTCTATAGTGTCGTTTTGAGGGTAGGAGTTGAAACAGTTTATGTCCAGGATGCGAGGGGTCTGTAAATATTTTCACAGCCCTCTTTTTGACTCGTGCAGTATACAGGTCCTTAATGGAAGGCAGGTTGGTAGCTATTGTTTTTTCTGCAGTTCTAATTATCCTCTGAAGTCTGTGTCTGTCTTCTTGGGTTGCAGAACCAAAGGCAAACCATGCCTTTATTATTTTTATAAACAGCCCAAGGTGACAAATATACTTAATACTTCTTCTTCTGCCTATTTTCCGCACAATAACAGTCTTGTGAGGTGAGTTGGGCTGAGAAAGGGTGACTGGCCCAAAGTCACCCAGCTTGCTTCCATGCCTAAGGTGGGACTAGAATTCACAGTCTCCTGGTTTCTAATTGGATGCCTTAACTAACTAGACCAAACTGGCTCTCCTAAAGACTTTGAGTCATTGTTGACTTCTGGCAACTGCTTGGATAAATCAACTATCTTTCATAAAACAGTTGCAAGAGTTTGCCCTGGGATGAGATGGGGAGAAGGAGCAAGGGCAGCTAAATAGCAATAGCAATAGCACTTAGACTTATATCCTCTTTATAGTGCTTTACAGCCCTCTCTAAGTGGTTTACAGAGTCAGCATATTGCCCCAAACAATCTGGCTCCTCATTTTACCCACCTCGGAAGGATAGAAGTCTGAGTCAACCTTGAGCCTGATGGGATTTGAACTGCCAAATTGCAGGCAACCAGTAATCAGCAGAAGTAGCCTGCAGTACTGCACTCTAACCACTGCACCATCAAGGTTCATAAATCATCCTTGGGCTCCTATTTTGCCCTTTTTTAAAATTAGCAAGCCACAGCAACCGATGGAGCTACTTTCTTCTGGTAACTCTTGAAGTAATTTCTGAGCTGGTGAGCACTACAGGGTAAATCTGTCTTCTACTTTTAACCCTGTTAAGAGATAAGAAATGATTATTCTCCTAATTGCTATACCATTACTTTATTGGTTAAATTAACATTCAATTGCAGGGGGTTTACTGTGCAATATACAATATTATTTTGCCTACTGTGCACTCAACGTTGCCTTGTCACAGCAACAGCATGCCAGCAGGAGAAATCCTTTTAACAAATAGGTAAATATAAGCCTTGATGGGAAAAATAAGGAGAAAAGAAGGGTAATTATTTCAGCTATGTTAGTGGGTGAAGGGGGGAAAAAAGGGGGCTAAAAATAAATCCAAAATGCTGAAAATGATTAATCGGTTTGCAGAGGCTGTTAATTCAAGCAATGTCACAGATATTAGAGTAGCCTTTCCTGACCAGGTTCTGAATGCAGAGGTCCTATTTAGCCTTTTCTGGAAAGGAGAACAGATAAAAGATTCTTCCTTATCCACAGCTGGCTTCTCCAGATGTGTTGGATGGCAACTCCATCCAACACATCCAACTTGGAAGTGTCATTCCAAGCTAGGAATGATAGTATCACAGGACTGAGCCACGCCTTTTAATTCTAATTTAGAATATCCTTATTATAGATTCGTTTATTTGATTTGTACCCTACCTTTCCACCCAGCTGAATACTTGAGGATATTAACAATAATTAAAATGGAGAATGCAAATCAGATGGAAAAAAAAAACCCCTAAAATGATCATTTGGATTATTCTATTTTCTGACTTAAATAGACTGACAGAAATGGTAAATCTGTGCAAGGAGTGTATCAGTTTAGGTTGCAGAGGGAATGGGATGTTGCTATGTTCAAGCATTTTCTCCACACACAATTAGCACATCTAGGAATAGGATTCTCATTGTTATGCTATTTTTTTTTTCTTCTGGGAAAGCCAGTATGGTGTAATGGTTAAGGTGCTGCAGTTGGGGCAGAGATACCTGGCTTGTGGTTCCCCCTTAGGAAAGGAAGATGTCAGTGTTCCAAGTAATGCACCCATAGAAAGCAGAATTCTGAGGCAGGCAAATTCCTCAAAGAACAATTCATTGGATACATCATATTGGCACAACTGGTGAAAGCCGACTCTGAAAGTTCCTGCGGCTTTCACCTAATTAAAAAGCAAAAGTTTCCCCTTTCCCCCAAGTCACTGGTCACGCTGTCCAATCAAGGTGCTGGCTGGTTGCTTGGTTACTTCACTCCTCCCCTGGACAGCCACCTGTTGGAATGTCCTTGGTTCCCACAGGAAAACTTTCTTGTTTTGACTACAAAACCCTATCTAGCTATTTCCTCCCTCCCTCCCTGCCCCTTCTTCTGCTTTGTGGCAATCCTGAAGCCTCCAAGATGGCCTCAGCCAGGTTCACTTGTCAACAGGGTTGACGAAAGCCACTTGTGTAACAGTGGTTAAATCGCTCTATCTCTGCAACACAAATGGACTTGCAACAAACAGGACAAAAATTAATGTATATATATTATTTTCTGTGTGCAAGAATCTTTGTTTTGGTTTTTATGGTGAAGAATGGAATCACATACCTCTCCGTCTCCTATTTAAAGTACTGTGATCAGATTTTGGAAAAACTCAGGACGCATGGGTTTTTCTTCAGCTGAGGAACAAAATTAGTGCTAGGATTCACAACCCAAAGACTGTTAGGGGCAGGATAAAAAAGGGGGCAGGATCAGGACAGAATGTTAATTTCATCACATTTAAATGTAATTAAATTTACATTAGAGAGACACTTTGATTTAGTGGTTAATGGCTTTAGACTAGAAACCAGGAGACTCTAAGTTCTAGTTCCATTTTAGGCAAGAAGCCATCTGGGTGATTGTGGGCCAGTCACACCCTTCTGTCTTAGGAAAGAGGAGGAAATGGAAAACCACTACCAGGAGTCACCCGGAGTCAAAACTGGCTTGAAGGCCCACACATGTACGGACAAACAAACCTGCATTAAATTAAATACAATAAATATGACTGTGTTCTTATGTGCACACGCATACTCTCTCTGTGTGTATTTAATGGTTTGTCTGTGGCTCAGAATCTGGTTGGGAACTATGCAGAGCAGTGGTGAAATTGAAATTTTTTTTTACTACTGGTTCTGTGGGCATGGCTTGGTGGGCATGGTGTGGCTTGGTGTGTGTGGCTTGGTGGGCGTGGTAGGGGAAGGATACTGCAAAATCTCCATTTCCACCCTACTCCAAGGGAAGGATACTGCAAAATCCCCATTCCCACCCCATTCTGGGACCCGCCAGAGGTGGTATTTGCTGGTTCTCCAAACTATTCAAAATTTCTGCTACCGGTTCTCCGAACTGCTTAAAATTTCCGCTACCGGTTCTCCAGAACCTGTCAGAACCTGCTGGATTTCACCTCTGATGCAGAGGTGGGATTCACTTACCTTCCCTACTGGTTCACAAATGTGAGTGCGTGCATGCGTGTGCATGCTGGCTTCGCTCACACATGCCACCTCTGCGCATGCGCAAGTCCTTCTGCACATGCACAGTAGTCACGCATTATGTCTGGGTGGGTGGGTGGAGCCTCCCGCAGTTGCCACTACCGGTTCACGCAATCCAGAGAGAACTGGCTGAATCCCACCACTGGAACTATGTCCCGAGATCCAATATAGCGGTGATGGCTAACCTTTTTACCGTCATGTGCCAAAAGCGGGGGGAGCACTGGGGGTTGCGTACACACGTGCCCACACCCATAATTCAATGCACCACACCCCCTGCGTATGCATGCACGACCCCCCACACTCGCTCCGCTTTTGGCACACGGTGGGCCCAGTAGGCCTGTTTTTCGCTCTCCCCAGGCTCCAGAGCTTTTCTAGGAGCCTGGGGAGGGTGAAAACGGCCTCCCCCGAGGCCCTCCAGAGGCTGGAAACGGCCCATTTGCCGACTTCCGGTGGGCCCGGAAGGCCCAAAAATCAGGTAGCTGAGCTAGAGCAACACTCGCGTGCCCACCAATATGGCTCCGTGTGCCACCTGTGGCACGCATGCCATAGGTTCACCATCACAGCAATATAGCAATATATTGAGTAGAGAATGCTCATTCAATTCTTACCATTTCATTTGGTCATATTTTTGATAAGCTTGTCTATTCTCCATTGTCAATATCAAAATGTGTTTTATAAACGTGAGTAAAGACTGAATTATTGGCATCAGCTCTGTTACTCTTAGGCTGAGAACATAAGGATGCATTTCATGGTGGTTTGATCAGAATAGATGGCTTTTTCCTCCTCCAAGAATGCTGCCTTTGTTAAGGCTAAACTTGAGTTTTTGTCCCCTTCCAACCTCTAACTCCCAGCAATGAGTAACTTCAAACTAGTGGTGAAAGGATTTTTCAACAGTGTATTGCTTGTTCCAATTTGCTTTTTAGGGCCGGTGATCAGGACCGTGAAAGGAGGCTGTAAAAGGATCTAGTTCTATTAATTTGACTTGGTCATTCCTCTTGTTTAAGTCCTATTTAGTTTCCCTGGTAGTCCCAGTGGATGAGCTAATTGAACCCAGAGTGCCACGTGCAGATCTAGTGTTTCATGTCTACTTTGAGCTGTGCTTTGCTACAGCACCTGTGGAAGAGGTGAGGAACTGTGGCAAGGGGGGATTTTTCCATTCTGGTTCATAATGGCAGTCTTGACGTTCTACTTGAGATGAAAAAGATGGCCCTTTTTCTACAACAGGCACAGGACTGAAATTCTTTTCATTCTCTATATATAAAATATGAGTGTGGAATACCCCACATTCCAAAGTATATATATATATAAGGACTGTAATTTTAAGAAGAGTATGTATGTATGTATGTATGTATGTATGTATGTATGTATGTATTTATTTGTCATATTTCTATGCCGCCCACTCTCCGAGGACTCTGGGCGGCTTGCACCAAAGACAGTATAGTAAATAGCATATTGCCCCCAACAATCTGGGTCCTCATTTTACCCACCTCGGAAGGATGGAAGGCTGAGTCAACCTTGAGCCGGTGAGATTTGATCTGCTGAACTAGCAGTCAGCTGAAGTAGCTGCAGTACTGCACTCTAACCACTGCGCCATCACGGCTCATAAAATCCAATAAGTGGATTTTTATCTGGAAAAATGGTGCCCTCTTCTTCCCCCACTTTTCTCCCCAACATGGTTTCATGGCAGTTATTAACTTCTCTGAACCCAGACAGAGACAACCTGATCATGATATAATAATGTAGGGATCAAGATGGGAGATTTTCTGATGTTTGAGTTTAGAGAAGAGTTCCGAACAAGGGTTAAGTATATAAGCACCCCAGTGCAGGGGTGCTATTCAGCAGGTTCTGACAGGTTCTGGAGAACTGGTAGCGGAAATTTTTGAGTAGTTCAGAGAACCGGCAAATACCACCTCTGGCTGGCCACAGAGTGGGGTGGGAATGGAGATTTTGCAGTATCCTTCCCCCAGGAGTCGGGAGGGAATGGGCATTTTGCAGTATCCTTCCCCTGGAGTGGGGTGGAATGGAGATTTTACAGTATCCTTCCCCGGCCATGCCCACCAAGCCACACCCACCAAGCCACACTACGGCAACCAAGCCAAGCCCACAGAACCGGTAGTAAAAAAAATTGAATTCCACCACTGCTCCAAAGGTAGTCATTTATGAGAGTGCCCAAAAGACGATTTTGGAATTTATGTTCCTCATTACCCCAAAATCCAGTTTGTTAACCAAGAAATTTATGTTTGCCTGTAGTCACAACTCTGTTCTGTTTCAAACAATATTTTTCCTCACAAAGTCTGTACTTGTTTATATTTTAATACAAATATACATTTTGTTTATTAAATCTCTTCTCCTTATTTTTATTTGGAGATTGTATTCCAACAACTGGAGAAATGTGAAAAACGAAGTGTAATTCATTTTTGGTATGGAACCGGAGAACAGACCAGATTGCTAAAAACAAAAAAAAAGTGGGAGACAAAGAATCCTTAATGTTCTAGATTTTATGTGGTGATGGTTGGGAATGCTGAAAAATTACTCTGGGTAATTTCCAATTCACTTTGTTTGCCACCAGCATCTTCTAAGTCAATTCCTGCACACACACACACACACACACACACACACACACACACACACACACACACAGAGTAAACTGGTAAAATGAAACAAAGAGAGAGATACAGAGACATATTAGTGGAAGTTCTGTTCTATTTCTTTCTTTCCTATCAGTAGAGAGAAAGCTAGATCTTCATATAATGTGGGTCCAGAATAGGGTAATTTGATCCTAATCATTTGCGCCTCAAAGGAGAATTGTAGATTAATTTGTTCATAATACCACTTTTCACTGTGTTCCTTGACTTCCATTACTGAACCTTGCAGTTCATTTGCATTTTCAGCTTTTAGATTAGGGGTGTCAAACTCGCATCGTCACGGCTGCATCACATGACTTATTGCGACTTTCCCCCCCTTCACTAAACTGACCGTGGCCAGTGCGTGACGCATCCAGTCTGCGGGCTACGAGTTTGACAGTTCTGTTTTAGAGTAATGTCATCAGTCTAAAATAGGATATTGATATTTCTTCCTCCAATTTTTAAACTATCCTCATCTTATTCCAACTCATTTTTCTTGAATATCAGCATATTGATTTAATGAACAAGACAGTAAATTAGCCTAATCTCACTCCTTTGCCGATTTGGAGCCAGTTTATTTTGTCATATTCAATCTGGACTGAAGCTTCCTTTCACATGGGGACAAGAGGTGTTCTGGAATTCCCAATTTCTTAAGGATATTGTATTGATTGTCATGGTCAATACAATCAAAGGACTTTCTATCAATGAAATACACATTGGCTTCTTTTCGGTATTCCTTGGCATTAGCCGGTGTATCTGCAACAATATGTCTTGTCCTTGATCTTTTTAAAAACATCTGACACCTCTTTTTTCATATAGGATTCAACTCTCTATTGAACGAGAGCCTCAGGTTCCCCAATTAGCTGCCATGGCTTGGGGGTGAATATGGACCTGGCTCAAATTTCCCCAGTCCTAATGCAACATTTTCCAGACGTTCTGCTGATCATGGGGCGTTTTCTTTCTGATGGGTGGGGAGAAGCTGAGAAGTGAATACCAACAAAGGTCTAATTGTTCTATAGCCTCCCAGAGTCACTTGTTGAGATGAGCAACCATAGAAACCAAATAAATAAATAGGAAACCGGAAAGTTGGAGATAGCTTTCCATTATCAATTAGGTCAGGGATTTGTTTTCAAAAATATTGTCAGATTTTGCAGCGATCCAACCAGTGAAAAATATGAAATATTGTCACTTCTCTCCTTTGTTAACCTGCTTGAATTTTGTTAAATGAGGACAGAAAAGGGACTCAATTTTTATAGAATCATAGGTTTGGAAAGGACCTTAGAGATCATCTAATCCAACTCAACTCCTTGCCCAAGGCAAGAGTCCTCAAACTATCTCAGACAAATGGTTGACCAATATTTTCTTCAACATCCACAACTTTGGGAGGCAAACCATTGTTCCACTGCTTAATAGGGGGTGGTGCTTATCTCAGTTTCTTAGCTGAGAAAGCCAGCATTGTCCGACGATTCTTCTGTGGTCATATGGCCAGCATAACTGTCTAGTTCTCTCTCTCTCTCTCTCTCTCTCTCTCTCTCTCTCTCTCTCCCTCCCTCCCTCCCTCCCTCCCTCTCTCTCTCTCTTTCTCTCTCTCTCTTCTTTATTGGCCAAGTGTGATTTGTCTTTGATGCATAGTGTACATAAAGAAAAAATAAAATATATTTGTCAAGAATCATAAGATACAACACTTAGTGATAGTCATAGGATACTAATAGGCAATCAAATCATACTAGGAAACAATAAAAACAATATAAATTGTAAAGATACAAGCAACATGGATATAGCCATAAGTGGGAAGAGATAGGTACTACTAAGGGTAATAAGAACTACAGTCTTAGTAGTTAATTTGACAGTGTTGTGGGAATTAGTTGTTTAGCAGAGTGATGGCATTCAGGAAAAAACTCTCCTTGTGTCTTGTTATTCTGGTGTGCAGAGCCCTATAGCTTCGTTTTGAGGGTAGAAATTGAAACAATTTATGTCCAGGATGTGAGGGGTCTGTAGATATTTTCACAGCCCTCTTTTTGACTCGTGCAGTATACAGGTCCTCAATGGAAGGCAGGTTGGTAACAATTATTTTTTCTGCAGTTCTAATTATCCGCTGAAGTCTGTGTCTGTTTTGTCTGGTTGCAGAGCCAAACCAGACAGTTATAGAGGTGCAGATGACAGACTCAATAATTCCTCTGTAGAACTGAATCAGCAGCTCTTTGGGCAGTTTGAGCTTTCTGAGTTGGCGCAGAAAGAACATTCTTTGTTGTGCTTTTTTGATGATGTTTTTGATGTTAAGTGTCCATTTTAAATCTTGAGATATGATAGAACCTAGAAACTTGAAAGACTCTACTGTTGATACTGTGTTGTCTAGTATTGTAAGAGGTGGTAGAATGGGAAGGTTTCTCCTAAAGTCTACCACCATTTTTACAGTTTTGAGTGTGTTCAGTTCCAGATTGTTCCAGTCACACCACAAGGCTAGTTGTTCAACCTCCCATCTGCATGCGGATTCATCATTGTCTCGAATGACACTGATCACTTTAGTTCAAGATTGTTCTGGTTCATCGGTGAAATTCAGCCGATTCTATCTGGCTCGGGCGAACTGGTAACGCCGGCGGCGGGAGGCTCCACCCACTGGCTTGGACCTCATCACATCCTATTTTTGACTCTCTGCGCATGCACAGAAGGCTCTGTGCATGTGTGGAGGAGGTGCGCGCGCTCACATTTGCAAAGTGGTAGTGAAGGTAAGTGTATTTCACCCCTGCTCTGGTTGCACAACAAGGCTAATTGTTCAACCTCCTCAGTACTTTAACAGAGGGATCTTTTGAGATGCACTCATTAGTATATAGAGAGAAGTGGAGAGAGCACACAGCCTTGGGGGGCTCCTGCGCTAATCGTACAAGTATCAGATGTGATTTTGCCTAGCTTCACCTGCTGCTTCCTGTCTGTTAGGAAGCTTATGGTCCAAACACAGTCAGCCATATTGTGACAATTAATTGTGGGGCTTACCCTCAGAATATAAAATAACAGAGTTGGAAGGGATCTTGGAAGTTTTCTAGTGCAGTCCTCTACTTCAGCAGAATACCTTATACAATTTCAGACAAATGGTTGTCCAACCATTTGAAAACCTCCAGTGATGGAGCACTCAGAATTTCTGGAGGCAGGTTGTTCCACTGATTGATTGTTCTCACTATCAGGAAATTTCTCCTTAATTCTTGGTTGGATCTCTCTTTAATGATCTTCCACCTGTTACTTCTTCTAACCCTCCCCCCTCAGGTACTTTGGAGAAATAGGCTGACCCTTCTTCTCTGTGACTATTATTGGAAGACTGCCACATGTCACCCCAGTTCTTCTCTTCATTAAACTAGACATAGTTCTCACAATCGTTCATCATATGGTTTAGCCTCCAGACCCTTTATTATCGCTGATACTTACTTCTCATAAGATGAGTAGAAAGCCATAGAATGATCCTAAGAGAAGATAAATGGGTGGGTGGGAGATAAAGGTCTCCCTCAGACCAGTGGTGAAATCTAAATTTTTTTACTACCGGTTCTGTGGGCGTGGCTTGGTGGGCGTAGTGTGGCTTGGTGGGCTTGGCTTGGTGGGCATGGCAGGGGAAGGATATTGCAAAATCTCCATTCCCACCCCACTCTGGGGCCAGCCAGAGGTGGTATTTGCAGGTTCGCTGAACTACTCAAAATTTCCACTACCAGTTCTCCGAACTGCTCATAATTTCTGCTACCGGTTCTCCAGAACCTGTCAGAACCTGCTGGATTTCACCCCTGCCTCAGACCTGTTGTGCATGGTGATGCCAATCATCGTCCTTCCACCTCTGGATTTTTTTTTTCTTTTTCATTCTGAGCCGAGGATAAAAAAAAAAAAAGAAAGAAAATTCTTCCAGTGTACTTTGCAACAGCTGATGAACTATGTGCTTCTAGTATGTGATGATGAGTCATTCATATTGTGAAAACAAGCTGATTCTGCTTGCCAGATTCTAAAGAAAGAAATCTAACAAAACAAAACAGTAGGATCAGGGGATGAATGAAGCCATGTTCTATGGGGCAGTGTTTCTCTAAATTCTCCTCCTCCTCAATCTTCCCACTTTTCCTCATCTGATAATAACTAAAAATTAAATAGCCCAAAATGCAGGGGTGAAATGTTCCCAGTTCGGACCGATCCGATCGCCCGATCCGATAGTGAGGGTAGCGGGTGGTTTTAAAAGTTAAAAAAAGGCTCTGACGATCCCAGCTGAGTTGCCTGATCATTGGAGGGTTTTTTTCTTTTAAAAGCAAAAAAAAAAAAGCTTTTAAAAGAAAACAAAAGCCTCTGACGATCAGGCAACTCAGCTGGGATTGTTAGAGCCTTTTAAAAGCATTTTTTTAACAACCTCTTCAGCCGATACTGCAAAATCCCCATTCCCTCCCCACTCCGGGGGAAGGATACTGCAAAATTTCCATTCCCACCCCACTTCAGGGGAAGGATACTGCAAAATGCCCATTCCCTCCCCACTCCAGGGAAAGGGTACTGCAAAATCTCCATTCCCACCCCACTCTGGGGCCAGCTAGAGGTGGTATTTGCCGGTTCTCCGAATTACTCAAAATTTCCACTACCGGTTCTCCAGAATCTGTCAGAACCTGCTGAATTTCACCTCTGAATCAGGCCCTAATTTAATAATAATAATAATAAAGATCTGAAAATTGAAGTTCCCAGGGGTGAAAATGGACCCCGCAAAAGTCAGAGCAGTCCTCAAGTGGGAAACCCCCCGTACTCACAAACAATTGCAGAACTTCCTGGGGTTCGCTAACTTTTATAGACAGTTTGTCCCCTCTTTTGCCCAAATAGCGTTGCAAATAGCGATTACAAATCTGTTAAAAACCAGTGATTTTGGTATATACTATCCAAGATGGTCCCTGTGGTTATTGGCATGCTGGGTGCCATACCAAAAAATCTTTGATGGCACTTAGAAAAACTGCACATTGACAAAATTTTCATCAATAAATTACAAAAGGCGGCTCTGTTTGGATCTGCATATGTGCTATGCCGATACATTACGACATCCGAGTTTTTTGGGAAGAACTTGATGTGAATGAAGGCTAACACTGTATAATGAACTGGCAACTGTGACTTCATGCTGTTGCATATATATTACTTTATTATATTGTTATGTAATAATGTTGTTGGATTTGTTAAGGACACCCAGCTCCAAGAAGACTCTGGGTGGTATACAATAAATCCAGTACATATATTAAAATCTATGACTGTCCAGACCAAAACAACAAACAGACAAACAAACAAACAAGCCTCAAGAAAGGTTTGAAACCTCAGTCTTGGGAGGCTCAGGATTAAGAGACCTCAGAAAACCAAGAAGAGTGGGAATTCTGATTAGAGTTCATGAATTCAGAATTTTTTTTTTAAAATCCTGCCTTATTTTTCAGCTGTTTTATGCACGGGAGTGCAGCAACTTAGAGCTGCATTATGGAGAACCCCATAATTTTAGAAAATTTCCTCCCAACATTTGGCCTGTATTCTATAGTCATTAGCACTAGTCACTTGTGCTTCGGGATCTACTTCTGGACCTCCTCCTTTTTAGATAACATGTTTCGCAAATACTTTGATGCTTCTGTGTTATGGGTTCTGTTTTAACTATGGAGGAATCCGTACAGTACTCTGAACTTGGAAATAGAAGAAACATTTGGCTTTACCTAGCCTTTGACCACTAGAGGGCAGCCATGGTCTTTGAACAATATTCACAATCATTCTAAAAAGGTATTTTCCACTTTTTTCTAACTGCTGTTTTCCAGATCATTAAATCAACCTGTTATGGTCTATAAAGCACACTATGCAAAAAGGATAAGATGTGTTGAGTATTTAGAGCAGTGTAGCTCAGATCATGTTTGCTGCACTGCAAAAAACCTTTCATGATCGGATAACTGCCCTGGCATCTTCTGCAAGGTGTTTGGTGGATGGAGGCTCCTAGAAATTGTGAGAAGGCAATCCAAGCAAGTGCTTTTGCTGCAACTGGCATAGTGTGTCTCAAATAATACAGGATATGCTGGCACACAACATTATTTGAAATGGTATATTTCTTTGCTGTTCAAAGTGCTTTATTTAAGAGAATACTTGAGTGATTAAAAAAAGGCAGATGGTATGTTCACAGTACCATTGCTTCTACCCCTTAATTCCTCACAGCAGTTTGAAAACAAGAATCCCTGTTGTCTTTTCTTTGACTGATTTGACAGTGCTGAGGACAAGAAATAAAGAATAACTGACCAGCCTACAGCTTTTGCAGATTCTAGAGAAATACACACCCCTCAAGTCCACTCCATGCAAAAGAGAAATGAAATTGGCGAATATATGTATCCCAGGATAATGTTGCAGGATCCAATCTGGGTCGGTCACCGGGACCAGAGTTTTTGTCTTCTGAGCTTTCAGACTTGTGCTGGAGCCCATCCTCAGGGAATGTCTGTCTCTCTGGCGCACTTGGCTAGACAGGAACTTCCTCAGGATGGGCTCTAGCAGCATCCGAAAGCTCAGAAGACAAAACCTCTGGTCCTGGTGACCGACCCAGATTGGATCCTGCAGAAATGAAATGGATTGTTTGAGCCTTTTCTCCTAAAACCGTTAATTCACATTGTGTTTATTTCATTTTTGCAAAAATCAATAAAACAAAACAAAATCTGAGCAAGTCCAATGAAGAAGAGTTGCAAAGCCATCAAGTCACCATTCTTCTTGGAAGACCTGCTGAACACTGATGCTGAGGAGAAGGGGGAGAAAAGCATTCCTGAAAAGAAGGTTGGTGTAGGCTTCTAAGGTCACAGAGATGTGCCATTTCAAATATCTGTTTTATTTTAGTTTCAGGTAAACCAGAATAACTTGGCTCAGTTCTAGTAAACCACTGCTGAGTGATCACAGAAATCTAAAGCTGGTTTTGAAGTGGCCCAGAATCCTCATGTGGAAATGTTTCAATCAGTTTTCTCGGAATCAGGGAGAAGACAAGTCTTAGAGTCTTATTGGAAGCATAAGGTAACAGAGCACATATACTCAGCAAATATCCCTTTAGCTAGTGGAAGGAACATGAGATAACAAGACATTAGTGTTATATATGATACACAAAAGTGGTGAGGCAGATGCATGTTATAACTCACAGAGTTAATGTTAATCTGGAGGAAACGAAAACTCTACAATGACTTGTTTTTGAACAGATGATTAAATGTGTTTCACATTACATTTTGATATGAAATACATAATTTATAGAGTAACTATTCTGCATACGCTAAGGAGTTAGTTGTAACTGATTATGGCTCCCAGTGTAACTTTTTTTTTTTAATGGTCAAGTACCTCCAGCAGCCATTTTATAACAATACCATCAACCTTTGTCAAAAATCCAAGTGAATCCATCCATCAATCAAGATAGCTGGTTTCTAGGGTGGAGCTAAGAGTTACGGACAACCATTTTGCTAAGGAAAGACAGGGCTTGTCTAAATTTTCATGGTTGAAACAATAATACTACTTTTAATAATGCTGCTCATAAACTCTCCCTTGTTGTTGTTAGTTGCAAAGTCGTGTCCGACCCATCACAACCCCATGGACAACATTCCTCCAGGCCTTCTTGTCCTCTACCATCCTCTGGAATCCATGAAGCTCACGCCTACTGCTTCAGTGACTCCATCCAGCCACCTCATTCTCTGTCGTCCCTTTCTTCTTTTGCCCTCAATCTTTCCCAGCATTAGGCTCTTCTCCAGTGAATCCTTCCTTCTCATTAGGTGGCCAAAGTATTTCAGTTTCACCTTCAGGATCTGGCCTTCTAAAGAGCAGTCAGGATTGATCCCCTCTAGGACTGACCGGTTTGATCGCCTTGCAGTCCAAGGGACTCGCAGGACTCTTCTCCAGCACCATAGTTCAAAGGCCTCAATTCTTTGGTGCTCAGCCTTCCTTATGGTCCAACTTTCACAGCCATACATTGCAACTGGGAAAATCATAGCCTTGACCATAGCCTTGCACTTTTGTTGGCAGGGTGATGTCTCTGCTTTTTAGTATGCTGTCTAGATTTGCCATCTCGATAGCTTTGGACAGTACCAAAAGGATCCATATTATTGGGGGCAATATGCTGACCTTCGTAAATTGCTCAGAGAGTGCTGTAAGCACTATGGAGTGGAACATAAGTCTAAGTGCTATTGCTATTGCTAGATTCTCTGTCTGAATAATGGGGAAACTAATTTGGCCCCATCCATTAGCAGCTATTGAGCTTTTGTCTATCATCCCAGCCAAGCAGGTCATGTACAAACATCTTGCAACTAAAAATGGATCCATAATTTTTGCATTTCTCCCTGTCTTTCTTAAGCTCTTTTCTAGCTTCATTTAACCTTCAAGGCAGGGACTATTTTTGCAAGCTGCTCTGGAATTTTTTTTCCAGTGGGATGACCACATGATGACCACATGATGAAGTGATGACCATGTAGTAGTAACAATCGTCAACATCATCATCAAAGATCAGTAATGACTTCTGCTCTTTGTTGAAAATTAGATCTCTTTATTTTAACTATTACTGCATAGTAGAGTTCCTTCTGTCTGGTGAAGTCTTACTGTGATATAAGCCAACAGTACATCCTTTTTTTTGAGAGAGAGAGATTGCCCTGGTATTCCATACCTTGCTCACATTTTCTCTGTGAAGGGCTACAGTGGTGTTATATTTCCTCTGTTGGTGCCCATCCTATAAGCTTCTGCAGGCCCTAGTGCAGATATTGGCTGATCTTAAAGAGGAGGAGGAGGAGGAACGAAGAATAGACATTGTACTTGAATGGAGACCTCTAAGAATCTCAAGACTGTAGAAAATAGCAAACATTACTAGAAGGCGGCAGTGGCAAATCATTTTGTTGTGCAGCCAGGAAAACAACACAAATGAATTTAGGAAGTTTTGAGCTTAGTTCAAGTTGGTTTTACTTTTGTGTTCATTCACGCTTTTGCTTGCTTTCTACCAGCTGCTTTCTACTAGGGATCTTATGATTTCTACTTTATGTGTTGTTATTTGACCTTTATTGTATTTATTGTAATTATTGCAAAACTATTTGGTATGGTTAGTGCTACTAAAGTACAAGTAATAAAGTAAAAAAAAAAAAAGCAATATTACAGGTGAGAGTTTTCCAACTTCATCAAATGACCATTGGGAATGGAATGAAGAAAAAACTCCTCAGATATCTCTTTGAAGGCCTCTGCTGCAAATTACAGCAGATCCAGAGGTCCTCATTTGAGGAATGGATGCCTGAGCTTCCAGTAAGGAAAGTGGTGTACTGTTTTAGTACAAGAATCCTCTGCTTATTGCCCCCACAAACTGGGTCCTCAATTTACCTACCTTAGAAAGGATGGAAGGCTGAGTCAACCTTGAGCCTGGCGAGATTCGATCTTACTTTAATTGTAGACAGCTGGTGTTAAATTACAGTGCTTCTGTCTGTTGAGCTAAACCAGGCTTTAAGGTTAACCAATATAATTTGGCATCTACTATGAATTTCTTCAGCCAGAGATAAAGTTTTTCAAGGGCTAATGCAGGAAGCACTCATCTAAGCAGCCAATTATGCTTCTATTTGATGGCAGAAAAGTAGCAGCCTAAATGGTGGATAAGTTGATGGGATCGCCTGGTTTTCTACCAGAGGCTGTGTCTCTACGAACTGTCACATAACTCTGGATTTGGACATTTCTTAAAAGGGGATTTGTTTGTAAAACCCACTACACTGTAATAAGTGTTAAGCTGTTTCTGTCTCGGCTTTAAATCCTTCTTAGTTTATGTATTATTGACCCAATAGACAGCAACAGGCCCTGTGAATGTTTTCTCACCTGGCGTGTCAATCCAGATCTCATCCAGCTGCTAGAGAGACTGAAATCTGCTTGGGTTTCTGATCCAACATGAAATGACAGGCAGTGGGGAGGGAACCACATGAAGTTGCGGTCAGTTAATCAAAATCGGGCTTATCATGTCATTGGAACTAAAATGGCTTGGTAAGACCACACTTGGAATATTGCATCCAGTTTTGGTCGCCACGATATAAAAAAAGATGTTGAGATTCTAGAAAGAGTGCAGAGAAGAGTAACAAAGATGATTAAGAGGCTAAAACATGAAGAACAGTTGCAGGAATTGGATATGTCTAGTTTAGTGAAAAGAAGGATTGGGGTGACATGATAGCAGTGTTCCAATATCTCAGGGATTGACACAAAGAAGGGGGGGTGTCAACCTATTCTCCAAAGCACCTGAAGACAGGACAAGAAGCAATGGATGGAAACTAATCACAGAGAGAAGCAACCCAGAACCAAAGAGAAATTTCCTGAGAGTTACAACAATTAATCAGTGGAACAACCTGCCTCCAGAGGTTGTGGGTGCTCCAACAGTGGAGATTTTTAAGAAGAGATTGGACAACCATTTGTCTGAAATCGCATAGGGTTCCTGCCCGAATAGGGGATTGGACTAGAATACCTTCAAGGTCTCGTCTAACTCTGTTATTCTGTTAAAAGAACCACCATCTTGGATCTAGATGCACGTTGAAAGCCAAGGTTTCCGTGAGTTACAAATTCTACTTGCTAGTTCCCCTTTCTCAAAGAGCTGCACATTGCCCCGTGGTTAGCCAAAACTTTAATCAGAAAGAACTGGAAGAGGAAAGTATGTGCCTACTTGTTAAAAGGTCTTCTGGTAAAGTTTATGTCAGGCCTGGAAGACATCTCTTGCATTAGGCCTTCAGACCTGCCACGTTTACTATTGTGGGAAACTGGGAGGGGGGATACAATGGGTGATATATAGTTATCTTTATCTTTATCTTTATTTAAATTTATATACCGCCCTTCTCCCTGAGGACTCAGGGCGGTGTACAGCCAGAATTAAACAACATGAAATACAAATATTAAAAACAATTAAAATATATATAAATTTGGCCCAAAATTAAAAATACAAACCAATTAAAACATTTAAAATTTCTTCTTAAGCCAGCCCGGCTTGCTGGAAAAAGTGGGTTTTAAGGGCACGGCGGAAGGCGCTAAGGTCTTGGATTCTCCTTATCTCTGGGGGCAACTGATTCCAGAGGGTAGGTGCCCCCACAGAGAAGGCCCTCCCCCTGGGGGTCACCAGCCTGCATTGATTGGCTGATGGCATCCTGAGGAGGCCCTCTCTGTGGGAGCGCACGGGACGATGGGAGGTCGTTGGTAGCAGCAGGCGGTCTCGAAGATAGCTAGGCCCGATGCCATGGAGCGCTTTAAAGATGATAACCAGCACCTTGAAGCGCACCCGGAAGACCACCGGGAGCTAGTGCAGCTCGCGCAGGAGCGGTGTTACATGGGAGCGCCATGCTGCTCCCATCACTACCCGCGCTGCTGCATTCTGGACCAGTTGGAGCCTCCGGGTGCTCTTCAAGGGGAGCCCCATGTAGAGAGCGTTGCAGTAGTCAAGGCGAGAGGTGACGAGGGCATGAGTGACTGTGCACAGGGAATCCCGATCAAGAAAGGGCCACAACTGGCGAATCAGGCGAACCTGACAAAAGGTCCCCTGGTTACAGCTATCAGATGTTCCTCCAAGGACAGCTGCCTATCCAGGAGGACTCCCAGATTGCGAGCCCCTTCTGTGGGTTATAATAACATCCTTTTCTCAGAAAGTCAAGGACAACATGCCCTGCACCTGAAAGGATGGAACTGGGAGGCATCTCCAGTTGGGATGGTGTTTTGATTGGACCATGTCAGTGGTGGGTTCCTCCCGGTTCCGCCCGGTTCCGCTGAGCCGGTAGCAGTGACGATATGATGTCACCAAACCGGTTCTCTTTGTTCGGGAGCTGGACTCTCACGCCCCCCCACGCCCCCCACGCCCACGTTATTTTTACCTTTTATTTGGCCCCACCCCCAATCTATTGCTGCCTCCTGAGTCCCAGCTGATCGGCTAGAAGGAAAAAAGCTGTTTAAACTCTTGCCGCAGGGCTTCAAGGGCCGCCCTACAGCTAATCAGTTAAAAGGCAGTGTGGTGGTAGACTGGTGCCTCCAAAAACAAATGAGTAGACCAGTGCCTGCAAAAATAAATGGGTAGACCAGCACCTCCAAAAACAAATGAGTAGACCGGTGCCTGCAAAAATAAATGGGTAGACCAGTGCCTCCAAAAACAAATGAATAAACCGGTACAGCTCTGCAAGCAGTTAAAAGCCTGGTAGACCAGTACCTCTGCTAAATCCTAAAGAATTGTCACATGACCATCAAGCCACGCCCACAAAATAAGCCACACCCACAGAACCAGTAGTAAAAAAATTTAGAACCCACCCCTGGACCATGTGATGGACTTGTGGGTGTTGGGCAGGGACTTGAACTTTTCTTTGGGTGGGGAAAACCTGGAAACTTTCAGATTCAGGTTTTCCCAGATGTGCCAATATGACATATTCAATAAAATGTAACTTTGAGGAAACTCAAGCCTCGGAGTTTTCTTTCATTGGGGGTGTTACTTGGAACTCTGACATTAACCCGGATCAGGAGTTTAATTCAGTCATCAGAACTGGCTGACTGATGGGACAAGAGGTAAGTGGAAGTGCAGCATATTTGGGGAACACAGCTACAAAACCAGACTTAACTTGCCGTTCGCTGTTCTTTAAGGCATCAGGAGCTCCAAGGTTGAGGCTAACATTTTTTCTCATCTGCAGTTGGAAAGACGAGCAATTAAACTAGGATCCTTTGCTTATATAGCTTACGATCTACTGTTAAGATACCGACCTTCCCTAACATGTTTAATTTAACCCCTAATCCTCTCCCTTGTCAGGCAGAAAGAGAGGTCTTTCCCTCCCCTGCTATCTGATCTTCCTAATTCCAGATGCAAGGAATTAAACATATGCTAGCAGGATCTCTGGTACTCCCAGGGTGTGCCATGTTCACAAAACCTATTACTGAGAATATGTTTATTAAGGTTTTCTAACCATGGTAACTATCTAATGGTTGGCAAGAGATTTGTGAGAGGAACCTTATTTTGCAAAACTGGTTGTAGATAACCGCCAAAAAAGCAAAATTTTTATTTGCGCCATTTTTTTTGTGTGTGTGTTTTTCTTCTTGCCGCAAACTTGGGTAGTCTCTTTAGGAAAACTCATCAAAAAGAATTCCCCGTGAAGCGATTTCACCATAAAATTATTGTTTTGTTTAGGGCATCTTTATTCTAGATTTAATTTTAGCCCTTTGAATTCCTATTGGACAAATTTGACAGATTAACGGAATGGCATGCTGTTTTATTAGTAGTAATAATGTTTACTTATATTTAAAATGACAGTAAGTTTAGCTTTATTGCATTCTATCCTTATGTGTTTTGTAATTTTAATTTTTATTGTAGATAGATTGTTATGTTATTAGTTCTATGCTGGTCTATGACTAAAATATAAATAAACAAATACATAATAAAATAATAATTCTTAATCTAACAAGGCAAGGAAGAGGGAGAGGGAGATATTAATAGCTAACTCACAGTGCAGAAGGGCATTGAAATGTCATCAGCAACAGTCAGTTTGACACACGAAAGCAAATAAAATGTTCAAAATCTGTGTTATAATCCGTTCTGCTCTGGCCATGCTTGAAGAACTTGGTATTTCAGGCTAATAGTTAGAATTTGGTTTTTTAGTTGTTCTCAGAAGATCAGGAGAGAAACCTGATTTCGCATCCTGGCTGCTCCCTAAGCAAAGCAGCCCTTGCAGAAGGTCCCAGCTTCAGTGGCCGTTTGATTGACTATCTAGGTCAGAAGCCAACTTCAAATACTGAGAACAGACAGCAACCCCGTATCTGCTCTTTCTTTCTTTCTTTCTTTCTTTCTTTCTTTCTTTCTTTCTTTCTTTCTTTCTCTTTCTTTCTCTCTTTCTCTTTCTCTCTTTCTTTCTGTCTCTTTTACTTTCTTTCTCTGTCTCTTTTTCTTTCTCTTTCTTTCTCTGTCTCTCTCTTTCTCTCTCTCTTTTCTCTTTCTCTTTCTCTCTCTCTTTTCTCTTTCTCTCTTTCTCTTTTTCTTTCTCTCTTTCTCTTTCTTTTTCTCTGTCTCTCTTTTCTCTTTCTCTTCTTTCTTTCTCTTTCTTTCTCTCTTTCTCTTTCTCTTTCTTTCTTTCTTTCTTTCTTTCTTTCTCTTTTTTTCTCTCTTTCTCTCTTTTTCTTTCTCTCTTTCTTTCTGTCTCTTTTACTTTCTTTCTCTGTCTCTTTTTCTTTCTCTCTTTCTTTCTCTGTCTCTCTCTTTCTCTCTCTTTTCTCTTTCTCTTTCTCTCTCTCTTTTCTCTTTCTCTCTTTCTCTTTTTCTTTCTCTCTTTCTCTTTCTTTTTCTCTGTCTCTCTTTTCTCTTTCTCTTCTTTCTTTCTCTTTCTTTCTCTCTTTCTCTTTCTTTTTCTTTCTTTCTTTCTTTCTTTCTTTCTTTCTCTTTTTTTCTCTCTTTCTCTTTCTCTCTTTTTCTTTCTCTCTTTCTTTCTGTCTCTTTTACTTTCTTTCTCTGTCTCTTTTTCTTTCTCTCTTTCTTTCTCTGTCTCTCTCTCTCTCTTTTCTCTTTCTCTTTCTCTCTCTCTTTTCTCTTTCTCTTTCTCTTTTTCTTTCTCTCTTTCTCTTTCTTTTTCTCTGTCTCTCTTTTCTCTTTCTCTTCTTTCTTTCTTTCTCTTTCTTTCTTTCTTTCTTTCTTTCTTTCTTTCTTTCTTTCTTTCTTTCTTTCTTCTTTCTTTCTTTCTTTCTTTCTTGGGGGAAGATTTGGGAAAACGAAAACGCACACCCTGGTCGCATCCTGGTTGTTCCCCTAATCTCAATTGCACTTTGTCAGACCGAGGTAACTGCTAGTTAAGTGAAATAGCCTAGATCAAAGGGGGATTAATCACCAACTGAATCCTTGCTGAATAAACCTGTCATTCAAGAAAATTATTTCCAGTGAACTTAACAGAGGATTGGGGAGGCATTTGCATAACAGGGCCCAACATACTTCAGCCAGGTTAAAAGGTTCCGAATCCATCCAAGGTTTTTCAGTTCTTTGCCTTTCTTTTCCCATTCAGCAGCCGGGTACAATGGGGTTGCCCTAATCTGATAATACAGCTCACTATCTAAATGATGTCAGGACAGCAAGTATTTCAGAGTTTGGATGAGGGATGGATCAATTTCAGTTTCAGTAACTCCTAAATCTGATTTGTTGGAATTTAAGATGTAATCCGCAAAAAGAAGAAAAAAAAAGAAAGAAAAAAGCGCTTTAAACTGAAAGGCTGTTTATTAACACCCTCCTCCCCCCCCTTTTTTATTTGACCTTTGTCTTAGAAACACCCATTCGGACTCATTTGCCCTGCTGTTTGAACGTGATGGCCACATTCAAAGTCATATTTCAGAGATAGCTTGTAAAGTAAGCAAGATAGGCAAAGAAATATTTGCAGGAAGGGAAAAGCTAAGATGCAGTCGTTTTTCAGAGATTACAATTCAAAGGGTGCAAAATGTGAATTGTTATTATTATTTTACCACCATTATTGGGGGCAAATGTTGTCTATTCTGATTAGATTGTCAAACTCCTGGAAGCCATCTCTTCGGTAAATGGTTTGAGGTCCAGAAAGGTGTGTTTACTTAAAATAATGTTTAAATATTACATATTATTTAAATACATCTTTTAATATTTTAATTTTAATACAATGTTTTTAATGCTCTCCTTGTTTTATATTGTGCTTTTAAGATGTTCTAAGCTACCTGGACAAAGAGATGGTGGCATATAAATTTAAAAAATAAGTAAATAATAAGTAAATAAATAATTCCTATCTTAAGTAACTCTGAATGGATTGTGAGACTGGCGACACAAATCTACTATGAATCTATTGTTTATATTCTTCTTCTTTTTTTTACATCCAACATTGTTCCAGCTGCACTTTATAGCATAACAATAACAGCCTGTTTATAACTAATGGAATCTCCACACTCCCCTTCAAAATCTTACCTAGATTTTTTTAAAAAAAATGTTTGGATTTTATCTCTTTCCTGTTATCTGTCAGACTTGTGGATGATCTTGTTCATTTGCTTATTTTATAATCCCAACAATAACCTCGTCAAGCAGGTAAATTGGAGAAGTATTGAGCAGCCTTAGGAATCCTGATGAACTAAAAATCACTTAGATGTTTCATATAAATTTGCCAGTCCTAACCTGACCATTTAAACCACAATTCTACCGTACAAGAATATTCACTAAGAAGGTTTCCTAATTTTACGCAGTTGCATGTCTTTTTCTTTTTTTTCCTTTTCCCCCTGTAGTTTAGAATCAGTCTAAAGTGTGGTTTGGGTGTGTCAAGAGTGGCAATTCTATAGGGTTGGCTCCACTTTATTTGCCCAAGCTCAGCCTTTTGAGAAGCATATTTGCTTATTTTTGCTTTAAAAAAATCCCCAAACAATGCCATGCAGAAACAGCTTGACCCAATTCACTTTAAATGGAATGCAGAGATTGTGTGTGTAAGGATATCAGCTGTCCCATAACCCCCTCCCCCTTAAATCCACATCTTCGTCTAATTCATCCAAATGTTCTGCTTTGAGTGTGGGGGACATTGGGCTTGTTCCAAGCCTGGGGGTCAGCACAGCCTGGCAGATGTTTGGCTGTGCAGCTTGAGAAATGTGGACACCTTCTCCCTCTTCTGCTCTCATTGATAGACGGTCTACTAGAGCTTCAAAGGGTTCAACTATGCTGTGCATTCTGCGTGTGACACTTATATTATTAGGATACTGTACATCTCACATCTGGGGAGGCTCAGCAAATCTCAGAATAGTTTCCCTCTGTAGCAGTTCTGGCTAAAGGATTAACTATGCAGTGCTGGAAGACTAGTTCAAGTCCAGGGAGAGAACAGTGGCCCTGAGATGAGACAACTCTTTTGGATGCAAAAGAAAGAATGGTTTATTTTGAGCACAACAAACTGGAAAAACGTAGAAATATAGTAGAGTTTAGGGATTTCTCATCTTATTAAACATTAATAATATATTCAGATCACACAGGAAGTTTCTAGTGATCCATGCTATACTTTTATTCTGAGTTGGGGTCTGCTTTGGTCTCTTGGTGTGGGGCTTTGGGCGAAGACTGGAGGGAAGCGCTGCTGGTGGTGAAGAGCCGGAGGGCCTTGTTCCACTGGGACTGCCTCATGGCCTGGAACTGATAGACCATCTCAGCCTGCTGAACCTCCAGGCACCAGTACTTGGCCTTGCACTCCTGTAGGTCTTCCCTCTGCTTGGAAAGCCTATGCTCGTAGTCCTCAGTGAGGTGCTTCTGCTGAGCCTCCTCCTCAGTCAGATCCAATTTGAACCGAGCTGTTTTGCCAACTCTTTCTCGTGGTGGCTGCTTCGCTCCAACAACTGCTTCCTGTTGGGGCCCTAAGGAGCCCGGGTGTGGATGCGAGGAGTAGCTGGCAGGGGAGGGGCGAGTATAGGCCAGCAAGGTGTCCCTCGATGTGAGTGACATCGAGTTGGCCATGCCTGCCCAGTCACATGACCACCTAGCCATGCCCACCCAGCCAGTCATTAGGCAGATCATATTAGTGGTCCACGAGATTTAAAATTATGAATTTAGTTGTCCCTGAGGTCCGAAAGGTTGGTGACCCCTGATTTAGGATGTCCCTCCTTTCTTTTTCTAAAGTCTTTTAGTTATTTCACTGATTTTTGTTATCCCACCTTACACTATGTGATTTTCTTGGCTAGAGAATGGAAGGGTACAAAGGAAAAGAACCTTATGAGAAGAAAATAATGTCCATTCTGACTTGCCAAAAACACTTGATGGTGAACATCTTTCTTGGTTCCAAATCCAATCAACAAGAAATAAAAATACTCAATTTTATTAATTAATTAATTAATGTAAGTGAATATTCGTTCTAGAATATATAGGTATGTCTATATGTCAAGATTATATTTTGATTATTATATTGAATCTGTAAATTTGTGTGTGTGTGTGTATATATATATATATATATATATATATATATATATATATATATATATATATATATGCATATTCTTTCTAGCCAGGTTTTACCTACGTAAACTAAGTTGTTCTGCAGCTCTGGTTGTGTGAAATCTCATTCACAAGCTTCAGGGCTTTTTTTCTGTTGACAAACTGCAACTCTGTGTTGCTCTCTGGGAGAGTTGCAGTTTGTCAACAGAAAAAAAGCCCTGAAGCTTGTGAATGAGATTTCACACAACCAGAGCTGCAGAACAACTTAGTTTACGTAGGTAAAACCTGGCTAGAAAGAATATGCACATAAAAGCCTACGAAAAAGAAAAAGACATATATATATATATATATATATATATATATATATATATATATATATATATATATATATGTATATATATATATATATATATATATATATATATATATATATATATATATATATATATTTGTTTTCTCAGGTTTTCGCGGGTGTTTGTATGTAGGTCTTTGGTTATTCGGGTCTTCTCCCACGTAAAATTGGAAGTGTCTTGGCGACGTTTCGACGAAGTCTCATTCCTCATCTTCAGGCTGGTGTTCTCGGCTTCGTGCTCCCGGAAGCACGAAGCCGAGAACACCAGCCTGAAGATGACGAATGAGACTTCGTCGAAACGTCGCCAAGACACTTCCAATTTTACGTGGGAGAAGACCCGAATAACCAAAGACCTATATATATATATATATATATATATATATATATATATATATATGTATATATATATATATATATATATATATATATATATATATATATATATATATATATATATTCATTCTTTAAGCCAATTTCCTAACCCTCATGAACAATCAAAATATGTGGGATGTCATCCATACTGAGAGAAATCTGTGCAAGACTATAGGCTTTTGATGTTCCAATAATCAATTTTGTCTTAGCAGAGAAACTTTGCAATGCTGCACATGCTTATTTTATTTATTTATTAAATTTATATGTCAAGCAGCTCTGGGCGGACTATCTGTTATCAGATTACCAACTTCACTTATCTGAGAAATTGCAAACTTTTCTATGGCCTTAATTACTCAATTATTTATACACTTACCCATTTATCTTCATATTATTTCAATAAAAATGTTATCATGAAGCTAGGAAAAAAATCATTTTTGCTATTTTTTCTTACTGATCTACTTGGCTTTAAAAAGTTCCTTGATTTGCATACTTTTTTTCAAACAGTAAAAAAATAGATATTTTGTATTGTTCATTAAAACATTTTTATAAGTGTGAGATCTAAAAATATGAAGTATGAAGAAATAATGTTCTCTGAAAATAAACATAAGTGCTTGCATTTTGCTTTCCCATCTTGTTTTGATGACTATTGGCCTGATCCAAAGATAATCTGGGCTCCCTTGATGGAATTCTAGAAGGTTCATATTGGCTACTGGATATTATTGATTTTAATTCTTGACTTCTCATATAGTCAAGAGGTAAGAAAGTTCTGCTTGTCCTCCATTGTATCCTGCACTTTGCCCAAATGTTCCTTGCATCAATCACTCTATCTAACTATCTCATCATCAATCCATCAAATATTACTACATAGCATTTCAATATTCCAAATTCCAGCGGTATAAAAAAGATTGGGGACCCCTGGCTTATTAATCAGGTCTTGAGCAATTATGCTCAGGTTTGGAGCTACTCCTGTGATTTCATGTTTCTTCCTTTGTATTGTTTTCCATGGATTTCAATAATGTGTGGAAAAACACACAAATAAGCGATGTTTATTGAATCCAAAGCACTCACACTGATAAGGGTGTTATTCAATTTCTTTTTCTTTTCATAAATGTCCCATGAGTCTTTACTGAACTAACTTGGAGCTGCAGGAGTCTCACATCAATGGAGCTAATTTAGATGTAGAAGGATTATTCTTGATTATGAATGTCACTCCAGATTTGTGCCTCATCTGTATTGTCAAGATGCATTGTAGGCTTTTGAGGGTCATTACATCTTGCTAGCACTCATCTTATTTTCTGAGTACAGTATTATCTAATTTAATCTTTCTCAGGCCTGCATCCTTCTGTGGAGTCCTTGGTACTTTTTGAATTTGGTTGTTTGCTTGCAGATATTTCATTAGCAAGTAGGTAACATCATCACTGCAAGTTAAGTGTGGGGTTTACTCCGTTTATATATAGTAGCTAGTCTTGGCAGTTTTGGTGGGGATGTGGTTTTCTCCTGGTTGTTCCTTGATTATTGTTTTCTGCTTGATTGTTTGCCTGGTGTTAATCCCTGCTTATTTGAGGTTGACTGCTGGTGAGGATGTGTTCTGATCTTGTTGGTTTCTTCTTAGCTTTTTTATTGTCCCTTTTGAATGGTATGTAGACATAGTTTGTTTCTTTGTGTCCTTCTGATATGTGATGGACAGTGATTTCAAGAATTCCCAAACTATGCTGCTGGAACTGAAGTCCCAACACAAAATAGGCTGAAGAATTTGATTAAATTTAAAAATCCATCAGATCTTTCTTATTAATAGCATACTGTAGTACGCACTACAGAGAAGACCGTGTGGTGGTGGAATTATTGTAGAAGCAATTTTGGGAAATTACATGATGGACGATTGAGTTGGAACTAGATGAATCAAAAAGCACAAGGCAATGTGGAAGGATTAAGGCAGGTAACTACATTTATCCCTTGAATGAATTCCAAATTAGTAGATTCATTGACCAAATAAATGTAAACATTAACATGAACTGAGTGATTTTTGGAGGCTAGCCATCCATTTTGTAAGGTATTTGTTTTACTAGACTTATGTTATCGACATCAGTAGCCTAATTATTTCCACAGTATTGGAAATATTGTTACTCTCAAACCCATACTTCAATTACATTATATATTTTCAGATTAAAAAAATACTTTTCTCAGTTAACCTTGCCTTTGAAACCACATCATCAAATTCATATAATTCATTGTTCCAAAGAAAACATTCATCAGTTTATAAAGTAAAAAAAAAAGTTATTTTGAATAACTATTGTTGTTTTGTTAAAGAACTGCTAAATTGGAACCATATTTTATATTTCTTTAATTGGTTAAAAAAAATAAATTCTTATAACTAGGTTTTATCCGGCTTCATGACAAACTTACCCGATTGCCAGCCAATTTCAAGAACTTTGCCTTTTGGAAATTCATATATATGCCACACTATATGACAGATATCCTAAGCATACTTTTGACATTAAATAGAATTTACCCACTTCTGTTTCTAGAAAATGCTTGACAACTGTTGAGACTCCCTTATTCTCGCAGTTCATATTCATATTCACTGCCAGTGCAAAATATCTTTATGTATATGTGTATAAAAAAATAATAAAGGCAAAGAATGGCTAAAAGAAAATGAACAAAATCCATATTGAGATAATTTTTTAGAAAATGATTGAAGTTTTAACCCAAGAGAGGACTCTTAGAGTTTCTTATAGCTTAGAATAAGAACATGTCAATCACGATTAAGCTTCTGGAATTGGAATCCCTTTGAAATGCAGCTGTTTCTTCTTTAATTGTGGCAGCGGAGTTGGAAGAAAAGAAAGGTCCAGCCTTCCAAGATGAGTCAGGAATACAAAACAGCTCAGGATTAGTTGGGGAGTTCAAAGGTCGGTAATTACACTAAGGAGTTCCCAGACACAGAGAAAACATTAAACAGGTCACCTACCAAACGGGCAACAGACTTTTGTCTTCCCCCCTCCCTTTTTGTTTTGTGAAAGAAATTATCTCGAAAAGATAGGTTTCTAGACAGAATCAAAAGCAGCCTAGGGATGACCAACTGATTTGCAAGGAATACATACAGGCGTAGCTAGCATTGTCCTGCAATATGATGGGACCTCCCTAAAGAGGGTCCTGGGTATTCCTCCCCCCACCACACTCCCCCAAACCAAAATGTCAGAATTTCCCTCTGGGTGGTGTCATCCAACCAGGTGTCTTCTACTTTCTTTTGTCTTTTCCTGAAGATCAGCTGTTAATTCATCCCCAACATTCACTCAATTGTGTATAGTAGAGGAGGAGGTTCTAGGGATAACAGCAAAATAGTGAAGTGCCTTCCATGCAGAAAACCCTCTAAAAAGGTAAAGGTTCCCCTCGCACATATGTGCTAGTCATTCCTGACTCTAGGGAGTGGTGCTCATCTCTGTTTCAAAGCTGAAGAGCCAGCGCTGTCCGAAGACGTCTCCGTGGTCATGTGGCCGGCATGACTAAATGCCAAAGGCGCACGGAATGCTGTTAACCTTCCTATCAAAGGTGGTTCCTATTTTTCTACTTGCATTTTTTATGTGCTTTTGAACTGCTAGGTTGGCAGAAGCTGGGACAAGTAATGGAAGCTCACCACGTTATGCGGCACTAGGGATTTGAAACGCTGAACTGCCGACCTTTCAATTGACTTACAAGAAATTATTTTCAAGGTCAATTTTCACATGCTTCCAACTAAGGGAGAGTGGCATGGACAGTGGGGAGAATTATTGAGCAATATGACACTAACTCTGAGGTGAAGAACTGTCTTTATCACTGAAGCAGAAAATGTCAGCTACCGACTTTATTTTGATTAGAACACTTCTTCCCTTAGACTTTCACAGATTATTTTTCTTGGATGTTGTCTTTCGCAAACATCTGAATGCCGAAATGATTATTTTAACACAGTATCTAGTTAATAGACAGGATGGCAAGTAAGACCGATACTATTTGAAGAATAGTCATTAGATATTAGAGAATAAGCTCCTTCTCTGTGTATTTAATTTTTTTTTTAAATTTGATTTATATGCCGCCCTTCTCCGGAGACTCAGGGCGGCTTACAATGCCCTGTTAAGCAATATTGAATATTGGACAGAGATTCAATTGGACAGACAATATCTGTCCAATTGAATATTGGACAGAGAAGGAAAAAGAAAAAAAGTCAGAAAACACCAAAATCTGGGGACGTATATTCCATGAGCTAAAGATGGAATGGTCACGTTGATAAATGCTCATAATATTAATGTAACTTTCACACACTCAAATGTTCTACTAGAATTACTGACTGAAGCAAATATCTCTTCTGCTTCCCAGCCAACTACATGCAAGGTTCAGCATGCTAGATGGTGGATAAGTCACAATCTCTGACGTATGAAATCATGATTTGTGAAATAACTCACGGGGGCTGGGTTCAATCCACACTAAGAAATAAACCATAGTTTTCAGCCCACTTTTACTGAATTTTCACACAATTGAATCCAAAATGAAAGCAACTATACTATAGCTTAGGATAATATGTGAACCCAGAGATTCATAACAGAAATATTTTGCTATGGTGTATTAGTAAAGGTAATTCTCTTAGGGAAAAAAGAGTGCCTGGGAAGCCTCTTCAAAGGTCCATGAGAGAAGAAAAGTACTAGGCAGCCAAAAAAAAAGTTTAAAATAGTGATATAGGGAGATGCTGAAATGAAATGTGAAAACACTTCACAATTGAGCCCAAACAGAAATGAATGTAACTCTGATGCAGGGGTGTCAAACTCTGTCATCACGGCATTGTCACGTGACATATCACGACTTTTCCCCTTTCGCTAAACTGGGCGTAGGTGTGGCCAGCATATGATGCATCCGGCCCGTGGGCCGCAAATTTGACATTTGAAAATTTGAATTTGAATTTGACATTTGAAAATTTGAATCTTGCTCTAATGTAATTATTAAAAAGAACTGAAACAGCTGTTGGCAAGACAGTCTAGATTATGGTAATGAAATTTATATGTAATTTAACTTTTGAAATAGTTTCCTGCTGGTGATTATTAGCTCCACAGAGAGCCAAGTCATAATACAGGTAGTTCTTATTTAGCGACCAAAATTGGAACGTGGCTGCTAAGCAAAGCAGTCACTAAGTGAAACATCAAGATTCTATAATTTGACTTCAACTTTCAGTCCTGCAAAGGCTGTAAACGCAAGGATTATACTACTTTTTCATCACTGTCATAATTGTGAATGGTTACCAAACAAGGGCCTACTTCTATAGTTATTAGGCCCAGTCCTAGTTTTGTGAACAATGAATAGGAGAAAACATATCAATCCATCATTTGTCTTCATCCAATTCTATTTTTTCATAACTGCTTTTAATTTTTTTCCTGAGCAGTATCGTAGGAGAGAAATATCTCCTACATTGTGTCTGTTTTGACCATTAATTATCTCCTGTATAAGGACATTATTATTAATCTGCCATAGTTTTCAGAACTGAGAGTCATCCAATGGTTCAGCTCTCCCATTTCAGAATGCAGAAGGGAATATTTGTTTGAATGTACTCTCATAATTAGGAAACCTCTCCCTTTATGTGATGAGCCTTTCGTGCACCATTACCATTCTATCTATATAAAATTATGATAGCTAAATACAGAAGCTAGGCTATAACTGAGAGAATCCTTGTAACAAGGAAAAGCTTACATGAACTCCAGTGGACCAATCCAGAATCAAATATATCTCTTTACATAAATTAACTGAATATAACATGCAGTAGGTGAATCTATGCACAACAAAGGGTTTAGGCTGGAGTATACAGGTTTGTCTGCCTATGTGCCCCACTCCCTCCTTCTTTCAAGAAGCAACTAACATCTGCACAGGTGGTATCTCCTAGATGTTATCTTTGAGAAAGACAGATTTTTTAATTTCAGTTCACCCTGGTTGTCTTTTTAGAAGTTTGGCCAAACAGTTTCAGCTAAGCAGCATGGTTTGTGCTAATCAAGCTATGTTTTATTATGTTTAACCAGCTATTAGATTACAATCTCAAATTGGGGTATTTTTTTAAAATTATCATACTTTTAAAATTTTTCCACTACATACAAATACTAATATTATTTATCCCCTAGCATACTGTTAAACAAAACATGTGTCATTATATCTTATGATTTGAGAAGCCGTTTGTCTTTCTTTTGTGCTATTCTCCAGGTTCCCAAGGCTTTTTCTAATAACTTTGTGCAGGTTTGTTCATTTTCTGATAATTCACTGCACCTCAATTTCCTGTCTTCAGAAAGATACCAGTTTTGTTTTTTTTTAAACAGAATTAGTACGTCACATCTGTGGTCTTTGATTTATTTCAAAACAGGATCAACTTAATGAGTATATTAATGCCAATTAGGAAAGGCATTCGTCTTTTTAGCACTCTAGGTTTTAAGACTCGTTCCTGATGTTTAACAGTTTTTTGTAAGAAGGTTCCATTAACAAATTTGAAAAAAAAACAAACAAAAATTACACTGAAGAATATAGTGAGGTGAGGAAACCCAAAATATATAGGAATGTTATCAGTTTCTTGTTTTTCGGAACAATGATATGGACATGTTGCTATTAATATGTTAGATGAGAGAATGTGGGAGGCTGGATACAATCGTTTCTGACTGCCCATCACAGCTGTTTCATCCATGTTCTGCTGTAATGTATTTTGGTGTCTTGGAATGTAGTTTTAATGTAAGAGTGGTGTCTAGAAAAACTGCCAGTGATGGCACAGATGCACTCGCAGTTATCGAGATTTGGGAAAAACCATTGTGTCTAAACCAGGGGTGTCAAACTTGATTTCATTGAGGGCCGCATCAGGGTTATTTTTGACCTGGGGGGTGGGTGGGGGGGAGCATGACTACCTCGACATCACTCCTGTCGGGAGCACCTGTGGTGGCCTGAGTGCGCAGCCTTCCCGAGCTCCATTTTTACTGGCAGAGGGTTGCAGGAGGCCGTGGCAGCCGAAAATGGAGCTCAGGAGCTCATTTTTGCTGGTAGAAGCACCGCAGCCAGTCCTTCACTGTTTCCAGGACGGTCCTGCGGACCAGATCTAAGTACTCCATAGGCAAGATCCAGCCCCCAGGCCCTGAGTTTGACACCCCTGGTCTAAACAATTCACAAAAGAAAAAGACACAAAGGCATGAATTTTCTTCACTTCTCCCTTCTGTTTTTAGTCAATACTGGTTTGTCCACTTTGATAAAATAGTTCAGAATGAGATTTGCAGACTTGCAGGTTTTCTTTCAGAAGACACAACTGGAGCCAATATTTATGGATGGCACATTTTCATTTTGGACTATTTGGATATATTGCTTTTTATAATGCATCTATCTTTCCATTTACTTGGAGTGATTTGCAGCAGCCACTATGTTGAAGTGCCTTACTTGTGTGTGTGTGTTTTCTAGATGAACCTTTTAATTTCTGAAATGTGATAAAAGCAATAGTTAGTATTTTCTCCCTTCCACTGTAGCCTTGTTTCATATTCAATATTTATCTCACTGAACCAGGAGCTGCCATTATCAGTGAAACTACAGAGTTAAATTATATCACTGAGCCTTCATGTGGCCAACTTCAAATTTTTTGGAGGACAATCATCTACCTGCTGGGTGGCAGACTGGAGATAACAAGGCAGTGATATAGGACTGAAATGTCATTGTTCACAAATGGCCTGGATCAGAACATAGGTTTCTTGATCTTAACTCATTTTACTAAGAACCCATAACATTAATATTGAAATTAATTTAATTAAAAGATGTCGATTTCAGCTCTGATTTCTTACCCGAGTTTAATCGGAACAGTAGTTTTTATGTATAACACAGCAGTAGTTTCTTTTGAAAAACAATTCTTTTGTCCTAAATCAAGAGCTTATTCTGTTTTATTCTTTAACAGACAAATGACTAACAGTGTTAAAGAAGTGTCTGGATATCATTATGTTCAGGCAAACATTTTAAATACATTCTTCCTCTGGAAGGTCTGTTCTTCAGATACAGAAGATCGTTTCCTTTGTCATCCCTAAACGGTACTATGGAATGAACTTCCATAGGAACTGTATTTGCACTACTTAACTTTTAAGAAAATAGTTAGGACACACCTTAAATCTAGGTTTTTAAAATTATTTTAACAATAGGCTTCTTCTTCTTGTGCCATATCCGTCATTGGACATTGGCGATCATGTTGGCAATCCTATTTTTATCAACAGCTGCACGAAAAAGTGCTGCTGAGTTTTCACATGAATAAATTCAGCTACTTCTGACTGGAAACTATAGTTTGTCTGTGAAAGTTGTATACCAATGATTTTTATATCAGTATAAGGATAGGAGCGAAGTAGCTGTCAGCATAAATTGCTGCTCCTCTCAGAAATAAAAGCAGCAAAGAAAGCTGGCAACTTATGTATAACAAGATTAAATTTACACATTCAAGAATATTTCCTACAGTTTAAATTCATATATCCAATGCATCTGGAGTACATTTAATTTGGTAGGAAAAGGCTGTGGTTGCTCAATGTAAAAAGCAAAATACTTTTCAGTATGTATATAGTCAAAGGTACTTTTAAATTTGTTTCTTCAAAACATTTTTTGAAGGCCAGCAATGTGAAGAAATGATGTGCAGCAACTTAGTTAAGGTTCAGAAATATGACAGTAAAATCAACAATAATCACAAGAAAGATTTTACTTTCCAAGTAATCTATTTGGCACCAGGTAAGTTTGATTGTCTAAGAGTTATATATCATGCAACGTTTCTAATAGTACAGTCACAGAAAAACTTTAGACATTTTAAATAATAGATAAATGATCATTTAATATTTTGTTTTACCTGGAACAAAAGCTTTGAACTGATGTAAAATACTTTGGCAATATATTTTTTCCTAGTACAAAACTGAATAGAAAATTTAGAAAAGTAAAGTTCTATATACAACAGGTGCTGGGGCTTTGGAATTCCAGATGTAGTAATCTGATGAAAGTACCTCACGAGCTAAAATTCAAAGAAATTGAGAAAGTTCTTAGATTGATTATATCCTAATGTACAAAATACATTTTATTTTTTTAAATTAAAAAAGTAATGCTTTCATAAGACATAATAAAGAGACAGAATATTCTAACATATACACGCTTCATTAAAAACTCAAATTTTCAGACCAATACACAACAAGCGGACATAAAAGTTTGGAAGTCAAATGTATTTGCTTACATTTAAATTGCCAAAGATGTAATATGCTCACCTGTACTGATCTTTGCTTTGCCTGATGAAAAGACCTGGATGGAATGTTGGTCTGTGTAACATCCAGTAAGTGTGAAATCCAAGATTTTGAAATAAAGCTAAAGACAATCAAGCAAAGAACACTGAGAAAGAGATGCAGTGACTCTCATTTCTGATTCTGAAAATGAGATCTCTTGAAAAGATTCTTAGGAACTTCCATCCTCTGAGTACACAGATACCATTTCCCACTGACTGCAAAGCCAGATAGCTAAGATCTAGTTTTCCCCATTTTCTCTTAAATATTGCAACTTACTTTGACATATGCAGTATTTCCAGTACAAACAGCATCTACTGGCTGATCCCGATTTGTTGGACCAAAAGCAACACTCCCGGTGAGAGAAATTTCCAGTGATTTGGGAAATTTTTGCCCTTTAAGAGTAAAAAAAAGAGAGGCTAGAAACATTTCACAGGAATTATTCCACAGGGACTATTTAATATTTATATGGCACTTCTTCTTCAGGATAAACTATGTAAGATAACAGATATGTTGGTCCTTCATAAAACAGAGATTGGGGAAAAATCAAGAACAAAGGTAGTGTGGTGGAGGATTATTTTACCACTCAGAATACATCTTCTCACAATATACTTCAGTGTAATTTTTGGTCAGATTCACTTTTGGTATTGGAGCCTAATTCAGAAAAAGTAGAAAGTTTGCAAGATATATCAGGATAAAAAAGCCAAAATAATTCTGGCTTGCAAGTTTGTTCATAGAAGAGGTAGACAGCTGACAAAATAACCAAGAAATAAAACTTCTCCAGGTACCATTAAGATTTTTTAAGAATTCTAAATAGCCAATTTTCAGAAATAGATAACAGAATTATTGCACTGTATGTGGCAAATAAAAACAGAAGGGATCCAAGAAGATAATAAAGCAGGGGTAGTTTACAGCTAACTGCAGCCACACTTCCCAATTTTTGGTATCTTTCAAAGCCTTTTAAGTTTGCACAGTTGAAATTTTGGACAAAAATGATTAAAATAAGCATGCTAAACCTTATAGTTGGGTTTTTTTTTTTTTGTATTGATCCTATCTCCATGGGCCAAAATAGTTGGTCTGTCAGCTGATGATACTACAACACTGCCATGTATTCTGTGGTTATGAAGCCTCGCCAAAGTGCACTTTTAGCTGCAAAAAAAAGGTTGCTCGTGCCTTTTGAGCTCATCTCCTATTTTGGAAAAAAAATCTGGAAAGATGGTAAGGCTCTTTACAAAGCAACTTAATTTCCTTCCAGATGGAGAAGACAAGTAAAGGCCTAAATGAAAGAATTTATCTTTGGAATTGTTTGGTTTATCAGAGATCTCTAGGATACTTTTAGGAACATGGGAAGCTGCTATATATTAGCATTGCTCTGTTCAAGCCCAGTATTGTCAATACAGAGCTTCCAGCAGCCTTTGGGTAGGAATTTTTCCCATTTTATTTGGGATTGTCAGGAATTAAATGATAAAGCACAACGCAAAATAAATTCCTTCATCCATTAGTAAACAAAGCAGTCTGCAAGATGTTTCCAAAGTTGAGCCTTTCCTTGGATCAGATGGTGCCAAATATATTTAACTTACCTATGAACCAAATCAGCAAGCTTTTCTCTTTTGATACCTCAAGTTGGCCGTAGCTGATTTTGTATTCCAAGTGAGTAATAGGACCTCTAAGGATGAAGAGCAAAGCATTTACTTGTTGCAGAAAGGGACTCTAAATGACTTTATTATTTAAATATTTAAATATGACTTTATTATTTATATATTTAATAAAGCAATTTTGAGTAATCTCTGAACAACTAAGAAAACAGCACGTGCCTTTTCTATAAATTATGTCTGACACAAATGAACAATTTATATCAGTTATTCCCACTCTTGGTGCCCTGCAGATATATGGATTTCAATTCCCGAATTCTCAGCAATGGTCATGTTTGTGTGGTAACTGTGTGATGTAAAAACCTTACATCTGGAATGTGTCCATTTTTCTGGAAGACTGGTAAGTAAATAAATTCCCCATTAAAGTCATGGCTTTGGGATTTCAAATTATTGCAATAGAGAAAATTTACAATAAAGCACATTGCAATTTTGTAATTCACTGAACTATTTCTAAAATTCAGTCACGATTCATTCATTTAGGTACTACCTGAACATCCATTTTCACCTTTTCAAAACTTCATGTGCTATTTCAGTTTTCCAGTTAGCTGTGTTGTGTTGTATACAGGTAGCCCTTGCTTAATGCTCCTAAATGGAACCAGCCATGTCGCTACTAAGCAAAGCGGTTGCTAAGTGGGGAATCACATGACTATGACTGTGTTTTTTTGGCTGGAAACAAGACTACTCAGTTTTACCCGTTGGGCTTTTGTTTTACTCCTAACTATTCTCCTGCCCTTTGGAATGCTCAGATGCCTGCTTACTGTCTTGTATTGCACTGAAAGCCCAGGGCTGGGAGCCATGGGTGCACTACAGAAATAGATTACGGTGCTCTCTAGAGAAAATAGAAAATGTAGAAACAGTAAAAAATCACTCAACCTGTAGAGCATACTCAACATATGCTCTACAGAAATCAGAGCAGAGAGACTTGATTTTGCTAGGGTGGGGTTTGGGTATGTTCCTCTCCATCAAAACCCCTTAGTTTCCAGATTCTGAGTCAGAACCTCAATAGCATCACTTGGACATCAAGCGCTGAGAGATATAATTGGCTATAATCAGCATATTGCTACCTCATCCCATGTTGATATCTGGCAATCTCAGATAGATATTAAAACAAGAGTGGGGAGGGAATATATGCACTACCCCCATTTTGATTCCATCACTGGTCATCTACAAGCATGATCAGTGTCATCTCTATACTGTGCTCAGTCAACTGAGGGAGATCCCTATAATCTGTTTTCTCAAGAGGCTTGTGAAGCTGCTGGTTGACTGCTTTTCAACATTTCCCAAAAAGGAAAGTCATGAGACAATTCAGAAATTATCCACCACTACTTGGTCAAGGAATGGCTTCTTGAGGAAGGGATGGACCACTATTAAGGCAAATTCATTCCTTCATCTAAGAATGAATTCACCACTATTCAGACCCAAGTACTTAGCATTTAGACTTATATATCACTTCATAGTGCTTTACAGCCCTCTCTAAGCTTAGCATATTTCCCCCAGCAATCTGGATCCTCATTTTACTGACCTCAGAAGGATGTTGAGCCAGTCAGAATCGAACTCCTGGCAGTTGGCAGAATTAGCCTGCAAGACTGTATTCCACTGTGCCACCATGGCTCTCTAAAGAATGCTTTAACCAACCAAAGAGGGATCTACTGAGTTTACATCTTCAGGCCCAAGGAGCCTGTCTACTTTCTCAGGACAAAAATATTCCCACATAACAGATGATTAATTAACTCAACAGTTGGAGTCCATTTCAGAGTGAATCTAAATGAATTTGCCAGATGTCTTGAAAAAAATTGTCACAACAGCCCTTCAGATGATTTTCTGAATCATTTCTCTCCCCCCGTGGTCCTGTTTAAAGTTATCTTTAACAGGGCCATGGAGTGATAAAATGCAGAGGAAAGATGAGAGGAAAAATACTGGCATTTTGCCACTCTTATTGTCATGATGTCATCCTTAGTAAAGGCCCTTATTTGTGTTCAGTCATATATGTCCTTCACCTTCCTCCAGTGGTACTCTGCTGCTTCATCTCTCAGAGCTCCACTGAAAACCACAGGGCTTCACAGGCAGGAAAATACCACAAGGTGTAATCAGATCCAAGACTCCAGCCACCCTCTGACTCCCAAGAGGAAACCAAGGCCTGAGTACGATAAATAGTCAGAAACCTCCTCAAACATCATCTAAAAACCCAATAGGGTGTACCAGGTGTCTGGCAGACCAATAAAATGGTTCCTACCTTCTTGAAGTAGTACACTCAGCTACTCTGGCCAATTTTTTTTTCTATAAATAGAGATTTTTCAAGTACTCCCCAAACAACAATCTCTACAAAGAAATCTTTGTTTTGTTGATTTGAGGGAGGGAAGGATTATTCTTACCTATTAAAAAAGGGAACATAAGCTTTGCAGTATTCAAAAGTATTTTTCATACTTTCATGAAGTTTCAAGTGAATTGTGAACTTCCACTGTGATTCTTCTTCTTTCAATTGATAAAATCCCAAAATAGGTGGAACAGGTACCTGGTTGGGATGCACAGAGATAAATAGCTGAATTTGTTATATTTCTAAATTAAAATCATTTAATGTATTCTATAAATTGCTAGTTTCCATCTTTAGTATGTTGTAAAGCTACCCTTAGGCTTCTTTTGGAAGTATGTGATAAGGGTGCACATTCTAAAATAAAATAAAATGAATTAAAATAGGATGACAGCTTCCAGATGTCAGATATAAACTCTGTGATTGCTAAACAGTAAGATAATTAGGCAGAGAGTGCTTAATTCTAATGGAAAATAGGAATTAACAACTCATTTGCAAGCTAGATTCTCTAAACCACTGATCAGCAGGGTGCTGGAAATATTTCTAGGATGAAGGCCAAAAGCTCTCCTAACACCACACAAAGCATGTAATGAGCTGGAGGGCCATTGCTAACTTGAAAATTCCTTTCAGAATCACATAGTTTAGAAGGGATCATCTGTCATGTTGAGAAGCCAAGCTATTGCCAAGGAAGATACTGGGACTGCCTTGTCTTTCAGAGATGAAAATTAGGTAAAAATCAACTCACATGTAAAAACATTACTCATTAAAAATTCAATTTAAGGCTTTTTTTTTTCCATAATAAATTTAGATGGGCATTGTTATTTCAATATGCTTAACGAGTGTTTCCAAACTATCCTATCAACTGTTTTTTCTAGTTTGATAGTAGGAGCCTTTGGTAAACATTTGATGTTGTTCCTGACTGGTTTATTACAAATCTTGAAAATTTACCTGGGAAGTGTAAAAGCAGAGATTAAACAGATCTGAAGGCGGTATCAGAGGGAATTTGTAAGGTCCACTGAATGCTGAATCATCCATTGCATCAACACTACTGGAGGTCAGAATAGCAGAATCAAGGGATGTTACACAGGGGTGGACCAAAATATCTTGGAGAGGAGAACCATTGGCAGGGAGGTTCAAACCAACAGTCACATTGGGAGCAGTGCCTTCTATATCACACTTCAAACACAAAAACATAGGAGAATAGGAAATTACTGGTGAACAGCCTAATTTAACACTTCTTACAATAAATCATGTACTATCTTATGGCAAGGGGAAATCTTTTTTCTTGCTTAAAGTAAGGAGTGGACAAACATCGTTTGTTTATCGTTTATTAAAATGAATCTTAGTATTATATCATATTTTTAGTTTTCAGATCAGAACTTTTAAATTATTTCCTTACAAAATATAAGCACAGCAAATACAAGAACTGATGTTTAAAGTCAATTCATTACAACCATTATAAATGTTGCCTTATATAAAGTATAGTGATTCATGCAACCACAATAATATACTCTGATTAGCAACAGCCTTCAAAATATCAAGCAAGAGTTCTGTTTTTGCCAAGGTCTATATATTCTTTTAATAGAAATTGATAGTAAATGATTTATAGAATCCATGTATATTATGGCATAGGATTATAGTTCCTCTTTATTATAATGTAGCCTTTTTGTAAAAGTATTATTATCTACTGCATATGTAAATAGGTAACATCTAAATTTGTTTTCCAACCTGGACTTCGTCATTTACACTACGTAAATGTTCACTATGTAAAAAAAAATAAAGGTTCAATTCTCTATTGAGTTGTCAAACACACTCAAATTGCAGTCTAATTTTTTTAAGTATGACACACTGAAAAAAATTGGACTTATTTTTGACTATGCATACATTAGATTACATTGTCAGTGCTTCTACTCCAATCAAACACTCTATCAATACATGATTTAAATTAACCATAATTGGACTTCCAAATGTACAGGCAAATCAGATTTAGAGCAGTTTACTCTTTTTGCTTTTTCTCTCTTCAACTCTTCCATGTCGATTTATAGGAGTATATAATATGTCAGAAATGGGTTACTGATTCTCAATTTGACCAATTTAATAAGGCTATTATGAGTGTGTGTGTGTGTATGTATGTGAACTGCATATGAAACACTGTATACTGAAATATATACATTTGGTAAGTAAATAAAAATCAATGTAAAACTGATAAAAATTTTAGCAGGTTGTGCTGTTACCAACAAAACTAAGAGCAAGATATGCAAGAGCATAACTGTAAAGTGAGATTTTCATTGTTTTAATTTACCAGAATGAACCAAGCCTAAAAAACCCCAAGTATCTTTCCTTTGGCATGCTGAAGCATTAAAAATATTAAGTTCAGCTTCTGTACACACTAAGATGAGCTGAACTGTTGCTTTTCCAGATGCAGCCATGTGTCAAATAGGTTATAGAGATTTGCAATAGGAATCATCTCACCTTGCATGTTATAGTTCCATAAACTTGCCACATGTCTGCCACATCCCTTTGGTCATACTGGACAGATTTGACTTTTTCAATGATAGAGATATTAACTTGAGGTTTTCCCTTGTACGTGTTGCTTCTCCAAGCTGGTGGTTTCTGAGTGTGGCTACTTACAGCAACGTGACTGTTTTCCAATGAACCATTTAAATTTGCATCTAGTGGAGTGCCCAGAGGACAGGCCTGCATAACCAAACTTGGAAGTTGGGCAACTTTGGCACTCCTCTCTGCTTCACTCTTCTGATTAGAGTTCATAAAAGCCAGGAGCCCTGACAAGAAGTCAAAAGCCTGAGAGATTCCACTGATACTGAAGAGAGGTGGTCGTGGCATAAGGGACTGTTCAACTAAAGGGAGGCCAACATAAATCAATCCACTCTTCCGGAAAGCTACCACAGGCCAGAGATCCTTCCTTTCAACCTGCAGTGTATACACTGAAGTCTTGTTGATTCTGGAACAGCCATCTCTACACTCCGCAAAGTGTTGACCTTCATCTGTCAGCCTCAATTCAAAAAGTAATGCTTTAAGGAAAGGACCGTCTTCTGGTATTGGCACATAACTTGGCCCATTGAAAAATTGTGCTCGCTTTTCAACTGTGGGGTAACGTCTGCAATATGGAAATAGAAATACAGCAGAAATATTAACATTCTGTACTGTCTTCCTGCTTGCACAAATCTGGAATCAGGTACAAAAGATCACATTAATCTGTTATTATTCTGCATGTATAAAACTTGAAATACATCATGTGGATGCTACAGCTAATTTGCTAAAACCCTGTTCCAATTCATAAATGGGCTCCAGCATATTTTCATGTTAAAAAGTAAGCATTTTATGCAGTGACACAGTGAACTTTTTTGCATCTTTCTTCTTATATTCATGTACTCAGCTCTCATTTCACTTGAACAAGCACTCATACCCCAAATGTATCTCCATTAGTGATTGCAGAGATGCCTTATCTTAACTGAGGAATCCAGAGACTTGACTCTTCATAGTTCTGTTACCAACAAGATATGCTAATCATAAAAGCACAATGCTTGCATTATTTGCCAGCCTAACTATCTGAGAAACAATGTTTTGTATTTCTCTGTTCAGAATGGTTGATTATCATTAGCTGCACTGGTATCTCTCCTTAATGATTAGCCTTATAGTTAATTATTTCATTATTCAGTGTGAAGGAAATATCAAACACTTATAATATCACCAGGAGAGCAGAAAAACGTATTTTTAATATATGAGTTTAACTACTATGTTGTACAATAATTATTTCTAAAAGACTCCTTTGTCAGAAGCAAGACTTCCCTCCCCAAATTAATCTAATTCAAAAATGTCAAGTTGACAGTGTAACTTTAAAGTATATAGTACGAATGAACAAAAGGGAATAATTGGTAATATGTTGAGTTGGTATTTGAACTTGGCACGGTGGAAGATTTCTATTTGTTATTTCTAATTCCCAGTTTGACTGAAGGATGCCTGAAGTGTTCCTGAGTTTACACTGCAGAGTACAATTACTGCTATACCTAAACAATCACCATCAGAGGTTGTGTATAGATTTTTCAGAAACAGTATATGGTCTTTATGTTTTTCATTTCAACTCTTGCAAAATTAACATGAAAGAAGTAAGGGCTTGTGGGTGGCAGAGTATATTCTTGTTTAGATATAAACAAGCTTTTCCATTCTGCAGTGGTGTGAATGCTTCCCTTTTATTTAAACTCCCCCCCCCCCCCAGGCTTATGTTTCTGATTCTCTTTACTGCCATCTAGTGGTTACCAGTTATCTGCAGCTCGGATATGGAATTTATTCTGGCCTTCTCTCTAGTCTTTGTTAAAGAATAGGAGAGCAATTATACTCTACTGGGTTAAGGCTGAACAAGTTATTTGTTATGGAAATCCATAGTCTCCACCCATCTCTAGTACAAGCTGCAAGTAGGCCTGCAATATCATAATATTTCTACAGAGATAATGGCTCATACAGAAAAGACTTAAGATTTCTAGTGTTTATGCTTATATAACTGGAATTAATCATAAATTTAATTCTGGTTACAATTCACAATCCTCCACCCCACTTCCCCAATAAAGTTTTGCTCTTCATAAATAACAATGGACTATACAGACCAAAGATCTAAGGTTTCCTCTGTTCCCAATGTTAACTTCTTCGCTTTCAAAAAATCATAGGCACTATAGATTACAGACATTTCTCTATGAAAGATTCCAATCTTTTGGAATTACGGCTACCAGTGAACCTTGGGAAGAATGAAAAAAGCTCTAAAACAACCTTACATTAGAAATGGTCTTTCCTCCAATGTCCTCTTAACTTATATGATAAAAATGTTTTTATTGGTAATTCAATGTAAATTTGGATTATACAAGGCTATAAAGGAAAGAAGTTGTAAAATTGCTGTTTGCCCACTTTAACCTACACTTGTATATTCTGAGAGCATCTCTCTATGTAGTAGCAGACAATTCATTTTCATTACTTGCTTGAGATACCAAAGCTAGGGATATCAAAAACTGAAACTGAGACTGTCAGCATGCAAACATATGCTGTGCTAAATTATAGATTCTCTAAAGACTGCAGGATGCTCACTGTCCATTAGCTCAATTCACATGAGTTTTGCTTTAGACTATAGACAGAAAATGATAGAAAAATCAGCATAAGGTGCCAATATTTGCAGTAAAAGAAAATGTATGTTATACAGGCTTGGACCAGACAAATATACCGTATTACCTGGAAAACAACACAGTGCTTTGTGCCTCTTGCTCATGACTGATGAGCCATAATCCTCTCAGAGCCATCACTGATAATTAGCAGAGTGGAAGATCACTTTGTCCATGATAGTTTTACTGCCAAGAAACTTCCAGTTCTGGGCATTGTTTGATGTGGCTCATAAATTCTTCCTTCTCATTTCCAGTGCTGCAACTTGCTTCTGCGTGGGAGGATTGGATTCTCTTATTCTCCACCAAACTCCCTTTCCACAAACACACCATCAGGGCACTTATTAGGACACATTTATCTCGTTAATTACATTCCACACAAAAATCTAAGGGGGAGAGATTAGGGAATCTTAAATGTATTGGACAACAGGCTTCCAAAAGGAAACGAGGCCCCCTCAGCCCAAATTAGACCCAGCCCATTCTATGCCTGGAGTTACACCCCAACAAACACCCCAGAGTTTTGTAGGTCAGCAGTTCCTTGTACAGGGCTTCCCAATTTGAAAAGCCCAGTTCTAGAAAGAGGATCCCCACTCAACCTGGCCCTTATAGCAGGGCAGAGCCTCCAAATTAGGAAGAAGCCCAGTTTCCCTTCCATGTACAGCAGTGTATTTATTCCACTGAGAGGTTTCTCTCCAAGCGGGGAAGGCAGATTCTCTTGCAGAATCCCTCCTTATGGGGGACAGTCTCTTAAGCCAAGGGAGCTGCATTCTGACCCCAAATTTTTAAGGCATCCCTGCTAAATTAGAGTCCTTGCTCCAAAAACGCCTTCCCTCATAATAGGAAACAGCTTCCTTTAAACCCCCTGAGACAACAGGCCTCAACTGCGCCGAGCAGAGCCCCTTTTTACAAAGTACGCGGCCTCCTCCCACTGCAACTCGGTCCCCCCTCAACCAGGAGCGCTTCCGCCACCCGTCCCTCCTCTGGGTGACGGGTTTGAGGAGGCCTTCGGTCCCAGCGCCGACCTCTTCGCCGGGTCTCTCCTTTTTTCCCCCCCGAAATGAGCGAAGAGTGGTTGCACCAGAGGGCCGAGGAGACGACAGCGGTGGCGGCGACAGCAGCTGACTGAAGCGCTTGGGCGGAGCCACCTTCCAGGCCTCACCGCGGCTGCGAGCCGAGCAGCACCGGTGGCCGCTTGGGGGGCCTATGGTTGGTTTCCGAAGGAGGAGGAGTTGGAAGTTGCCGCCGCCGCCGCCGCCGGAGCGGCGAACGCGGCAGCTCGAGCAACCTCGCTGCGGGAAGAGACAATGGAGGAGGCCTGGGCTGGGCGCCGGGTGGCCGGCCTGAGGGGACGGATTCGCGAGAGAGACAGCGACGGGAGTGCCCTGGCCGCGGTCACGCCCGAGCTCTTTGAGGTAAATATTGGCGGGGGGAATGAGGCGCCCGCCCTCCTTTTCTTTTCCTGCTGCGGGAACAGCTGGGGGGGGAAGAGATGGCCGAGGCCGCCCCAGAGATAAGCCGGCGGCGGCCCTCACCCGGGGGCAGGTGGTGGGAGTGATTGCCTCCGGAGGAGGGCGGCTGCCAGTAAGTCGCGTGTGGGAGAAAAGTTGTCACGGGAGAGCTAAACCCTGCACCTGCGTGGGTGTGTGAATGGACTCCCCCCCCCACATCAATAGGGAGGGTGCCTCTGGCTCACACCTCCCCGCCCCACCGCCCATGTATTTGCTCTTTCTGTGGGCTGCTGGTGCTGACCCGCCGTGGAAGCCCCGAGGGTGTGGGTGGGTGGGGGGAGTTGGAGGGCCGAGGGTCTGTCAAGGGGTTCGGGAGGGGAAAGGAAAGGAAAGGGGGAGACGTGCCTTTGCTGGGAAAGGAGGGGAAAGTGCCTTTCGCAGGTGTAACAATGAACTATCTCGGGGGTTGGGAGGCTGGAGGGGCGAGAAAGAGAATGATGTTGTGTGAATTGAAGGTGAAGAAAAAGAAACGGTGGAAAGAGAAGAAGCAGGACGAGACCTAAGAGAGAACCACCCGGTCCAGGCTGGAGGGACGGCGGAGGTCGCCGAGTCAGGCTGGAAAACCCCCGAGCGGCTGCGGCGGGGAAAAAGCAGGCGGGTCGCTTTCCACCGACCCACAATTTACCCCGGACGTTGAATCGGCGAAGGCCGCAGAGCCCATTCCGGCAGCCACCGGAGATCAATGGATGCTTGACTGGAGACCGGAAGAGAAGGCGGAAACCCAGACAGGCCGCCATCAGACTCCCAAGGATGGTTTAACGAAGGGGCAGAGCTGAGATGACCGGCACAATGGGCAGAAAGAAAGAGCGACCTCGATGGGATCCACTAGGAGCCGAAAGAGGCCCGGAGGAAAGAAAGAAAAGCGTGGCGGAGGGAGAAAAGGAGGGATGAAGAACGGGGGAAGTTGGCACCGGAGGAATGTTTGGAGAAACGGAGCTTAGTTTCCCTTGAAGAAGGGGGTATCCGAGGGTGCGTTGCCTGAGATCGAGCCAGCGGTTGAGGGTCGTTGGGAGACGAGAGAACCGAGAGCCAGATGTTTAGGGAGTGTTGGTTGTGCAAGATCGGTGGGGGGAAAGAGGGAGGAAAAAAACCCCTAGAAAATTAGTTTTTTTTGGGGGGGGGACACAAGAAAAGTGAAAAGAGGTTTGGGGAGAGGAGGAAAAAGGAGTGTATTGAGTAGGAAGAAGTGAAGGTAGACCCCCCTCCCCCAGACCATGAGAGGTGGAGGAGAGAAGTAGTCACCTGCAAAAAGAGGAATGGAAGGGAAATAGGAGGAAGGAAAAAAAAGCTGGGAGAGGATAGAGATTGAAGGGGGTGGAGATAGTAGAAGACCTCTGGAGGAGAGAGAGAGAGGACAGGATGATAGGCAGTCACTAACCATTGCCCAGGTGAGAGTGGAGCAAATGAGAAAAATGTGGGCAGTCACTTAAACTGCTGCCCAAAAACGGAGCAAATGGGAGGGTAGGAAAGAAATGAGAAGGGTGGAAGAGTGTGAGGTAATAGGAGCTACTGGAGGTTCTTAATGCTTAAAAGTTCCCCAGTGTGATTGGAGTGAAGAGATGTCTGAAGAAGACCATCAGGATAGTGATAATCGGAGAGAGGTAATTGCAGGCGATGGGGCAAGCTGTTCCAAGGGTGAGGGATTGGGAAATTTGAGACCAATCCCCTCTTCCAGCCTCCTGATCACACTTAAGAATTAGACAGCTGGATTGCAGGAGACCTAGTCCCAGATTGATGCTCTTAAATGCTAGGTGTGCCTTTAATAAGACCATCAATTGCGACATGATTGAGAATAAAAGGTAGAAAAAAATTGTAGATACATACATGCTGTATGTATCTACATACAGCATGTATTACTGAATCCTGGGTGAGTGAGGATGAAGTATCTCTGTCTGAGACTTCTTGGGTTTCAGTAGAGTCCTCACTCCTTTAGAGGTGTAACAAAAGGGATCTAGAGATGTAAACATTCTATGCAGAAGATCTCCCCTGAATTATTTTAGATAGCTTAAAACTTTGGGTATTTTTGTTGTTCACTATATTGTGATATGTTATTGATTGTAAACCACTTAGAATCTGACTATTGTAGCATAAAATCATTTGGAATAAATAAATTGTATCTCAACTTGTCATGCAGCTGTTCAAGGCAAGTTTATTTTGTAAACAATGATTTGCAATAAAATTCAGAATGGGAATGAGTTTGGAGAAAGATTCTAAAGATATAGAATGGGGATTCATGGAATATGGGTTTCCAATTGTGTTCATTACAGTCATGCTATTTGAAAAGATAATTTAAAAGTAATCTTGTTTTTTAATAAACTTCCTATAATGTTTCTCCCTGCAAAACTCCATTTTGTTTACAATTGGTGTTCTTAAGAGAGGAAAATCTTGTACAGTAATAATGATAATTAAATATTCCACCTCCATCAGCTATTCTGATTCTGTGACAGCCATTCTCGCAATTCACAGCTGTGACATTTTGAACTGAGAATCATTCATTAAAATCCTAGCTACCAAGGAAGTAACAGATCAATATTTAAATTAAAGGTCATATAGGCTCCTATTTTCATAACTACATTTGCAGCAAATGTTTACGTGGTATGAAGGGAATTCATTTTCCAGGATTGTCTTAAACTACAATTATTCAGACACAGCATTCTACTCTGGAAAAAAAAAACTGGCAATGCAAACTTCTCTGGGCACATAATAGGAGCAAATAGGGCTTTGAATTTATTTGAGGAACAGATTTACGTGGGGCTTTATTTTTCTGGCCTTGTTTGCTTCCATAAAAAAAAATGGAGTGAGCTTGTGTAATTTATTACGGTCAGAATAATGTTAGTATGGTATATGAAGAGTATATATAGGGAAGGAGGCATGCCCTGGAAAATGAAGCCTCAGTTGAAAATGAATCTACAATCTTTGCTCATGCCAAATCATGGACAAGTCAAAATTTGTCTCCAGAATATTTTTTAATAAAATTATCTAATTGATCCTTCATTGAAAAGTCACAATCCACCCACCTGCTGCATCTAATTTACTGGAAAGTTGCATTGAATTCATTGGCTGAATGTAATACCTGATTTTTTTAGCATGACACAGGACTTCTTTGTTTTCACTTAGTATTATGTGAGAACCATTCACATTCAAAAAGGCATAGTTAAAATAACCCCCACTTAATAACAAAACCTAACTATACAGGATTGCTGGAAGTATTTCAGGATAACACAGTAAAATCAAAAGAATCTCAAAGAAGCAGCCAAGAATTGATAACACGGAATCCATAAATTCTAGCAAGCTATAAAGCCATGTTTTAAAACCTGTTGAAATGGCCGCCTTTTTTTCTTGAAAGCCCCTCTATGCATTAAAAGTGAATTAAGATTGGTCGCCATAACATGTTCTACTTTTTGAAGATTGCAGCTGGGAAAGCCTTTTTCCTAGTCTACCTCCAATGTTTATTTGTAAATTCAGAATGCAGATGGCAGACTTTTTAATTAGTCAGATCTGTTTTATACTGGTGAGAGCTCTTTGTGGAAATCCAGAAATACCAGTTAGTATAGTACTATTTCATTTTGTGTAAGTAAACCTGCAAAAATGAAGTTTATATATTACAAAATTCCAATTAAGGCCACCAAAACATCAATAACTACGGCCATACTTTCTGTCCAGAAATGAGGCACATGGAGAAAGGTAATCCATAGTGTCTAGTGTCAAGTTAATTACCTTGTTCTCTAGCTTCAAACATTTCAATGTAATAGATTCCCATATCACTTCCGGTAGAATACTTTGGAAGTTCAAGTTCAACAACTTCCCTGATTAGAGGAAAAGAATGTAAACTTACTGGTTTTCACCATGAAAGTTAATTAACATGCTTTAAGTCAAAGACAAGCCTTTGCTCTCTGAACAAGAGATCAAATGTTTGGTGGTGTTTTAGAACATCTAAATGTGATTTCAAAATACTTTTGATTCGGAAAAGCTTGCTTTTCTTAGTGTTTTTAAAAATCCCTGTACCTTCCAGTAAATTAGAGTTTAATGTTAGATTTAAAAAATAAACAAAAACTGTCTTTTTTCTCAAATGAAATTAGTACCAGCGTTGTAATAATTTTATATTTAAACATGTTAATAGTTATTGTTAATGTGTTCTATCAGTAGATCTGTATAACTATTGCATTCTGTACACTTACAATTTGAATTAAAAAAAATAAAAAATGCAGATAGCTTTCCCCAAAGACCTACAGTTTAGAAATGTCATGTAGAACATAAGAGTGACCAGGGTTTGGGATTTGTAAATGTGCAAAATGGGAGTGGTGAGATGAAAGCCACAATGGTGGAAGAACTGATACAGTGTATTTCAGAAAAATGTTGAAAAAAAATGAGTCATGAATGCAGCCTTGATGAATTGACTTCTTGAAACCTTACCTCTGGTAATTTTTGGAAAATGTGGGTGCTGGAACATGAGTTATACTATATTCTTATCAAATGTATTCTTGTGAAATTATAAGGCAAACATTTTAAATGTGAAAGAGGACATTCTGGAATGTGAAATTGACTTATATTAAAGCAGACCATCCTTGTATGAGCAAGTCCCTGAAATATGAGTTGGAGTGTTTTTCTCACGGCTGCTGAGATCCTTGTAATAGGATAAATTCAGGATTTTAAAAAAGACACCTTCTATTGCCCAATCCAAAATCCTTTTGAGCTCATCTGTGGGAAAAGCCTTCCGTATGACATGTTAGCCTTAGGGAATGACGCTGCAGAATGAATTAGTGGTAGAGTAGACAGAACTTTGCTGCTGACAGTTCTTGAAATGTAGAAGGCTGGCAATTGCTACTTACGCTTGCTAATTATGCAAACTTTAAATGAAATATTTTATCATTTTCAAAATGTTTAGTTTTTAGATTAAATGCACAAATATCAGAAGTGCCATTGATCTTATTACATAATTGCAGAAAAAAATGTTTTGAATAGTTATTTTTTTCCAATGAGATGTGGACAAGATGACTATATTTCCAGCTGTGGATCCTTGTAAAAGACTCTTTTTTTTCTTGTTATGGCTAGGAGCCCTTTGTAGCAGATGAGTACATTGAACGCTTGGCATGGAGGACTCCCGGTGGAGGTTCTCGAGGTGGCATGGAAGCTTTTGATCCCAAAAGGTACCATAACACTTAGCTGCATAATCCAGCCATACAGTTTGTACTTTAACCACCTTTAGCACAGGGCAGTCTTTCCATGATTCAAAGAAGTATCCAGTAAGCATACCAGCTGTAACTGTGAACCCACTCCCCTCCATCCAAGCAAGCTTCTTAAGACATTTTCAGTATAGCTTAGAAAGTATCAAGTATGTGGTTAGAAGGGAACAGTTTTTCTTTTCAAAGCATAGATTGGAGAGCAAATGGATCTTATGCAGCCAAATCAACATTTCTGTAAATGATATCAAAAGTTTAGTGAATTAATTCCTTTGGTATATAACTATATATGGACAAATATACGGAATAAATTAAGGGCATATAACATTGATAGATTCTTGGATTGAGAAGAAGGAAACACAACAGAATAACAGAGTTGGAAGGGACCTTGGAGGTCTTCTAGTCCAACTCCCTGCTCAGGCAGGAAACCCTATATCATTTCAGACAAATGGTTGTCCAATCTTAACTTCCAGTTGGAGCACCCACAACTTCTCGAGGCAACTTGTTCCACTGATTAATTTTTCTGTCAGGAAATTTCTTCTTAGTCTAGGTTGCTTCACTCCTTGATTATTTTCTATCCATTGCTTCTTGTCCTGCCTTCAGGTGCTTTGGAGAATAGGTTGACTCCCTCTTCTTTATGGCAACCCCTTAGATTTTGGAAAACCGCTATCATGTCACCCCTAGTCCTTCTTTTCATTAGACTAGACATACCCAATTCCAGCAACTTTCTTTATATGTGTAAGCCTCCAGTCCCTTAACCATCTCTGTTGCTCTTCTCTGTACTCTTTTCTAGAATCTTCAATGTCTTTTTTATATCATGGTGACCAAAACTGGATGCAGTATTTCAATTGTGGTCTTACCAAGGCATTATTTGTTAGTGCTATTTTGTAAACTCTTTGTGATATTTATGTTGCTTTATGTTCTGTAATGTCTCATTTTAGTACCAAGGATAAACATTTGCATATTAAAACCTGTCTTATTAAACTGTTTATTCTCATCAGATTGCAAGAAGAATTTGTGAATCATATCAATGAACTGAAGTTGTTGGATGAACGAATCCAAAGGAGGGTGGAAAAATTGGAGCAACAAGTCCAAAGGGAAGCTAAGGAGTTTGCCAAGAAAGTTCAAGAACTGCAGAAAAGCAATCAGGTAAACACGACCACAGACTCTTCCATTGTTCTGACTCACTTCAGTAAATTATACCTAGAATGGCTGAGATTGCATATTGTGCTTCTCCATAATGTGGTTGATTTGGTTTTGGTTTAAGTGTGTTTTGAACCCAGCTGCCTGTAAAATCATGGTTTAGAGCTAGGTATTAACTTTCTGCTGGATTCTGTTCTAAATGTTGCATGAAAAGATGTTATTTTTATTCCATTAATGTTTAATGCAGTAACAGTTTAGGCACACTATAGTAATCAGTAATTCCTATTTCCAGCATATTTCACTGTAAACAAAATTTGATAAAAGATTTGTCCTTTTTTGATCATGACAACTCAACTTACCTTGATATCTATACTTTTCCTTATAGGGAGAGATTTGTTTTCAGTTGCTTTAATATCATCATATGAAATATCTGCAACTATTAATTAGCCCTGCTGGAATATGGACAAATATATGCAATTCAAATTCAAACTTGTTGGGGGAAAGCTTGATATAATTTTAAATTTCCTATACTAAACTACTTACTAATCTTTGTGATGGCCCATTCCAAGTATTTTATTTCAGTGGAATTAATTTGGTTCAAATTAGTTTAAATGTTTTTCATCAATTGATTTTTAATTTTGGTAGGTGTTTGCACATTTTAAAGAGGCTTGGCTGGGTCCTGAATCATCCCTTATACTGGCTTCTGAGCTTTTACTTGAACTGAATGTTATTAAAGAACTTGATTTCCATTCATTATAGAAAACACAAACATTTTTTGTCTATTTCTCCCAGGTTGCCTTCCAACATTTCCAAGAACTAGATGAGCATGTCAGCTATGTGGCAACTAAAGTCTGTCACCTAGGTGACCTGCTGGAGGGGGTAAATACACCAAGGCAACGGCTAGTAGAGGCTCACAAACTGATGAAATACTTTAATGAGTTTCTAGATGGAGAGCTGAAGTCTGACGTTTTCACCAATCCTGAAAAGGTAAAGACCCATCAGCCAGATTGAATGAGGTTACTCATGATAAACTGAGTTGCCCTAATTATAATTCTTGCTACAACTTTTCCACAATTTAGCTCCCCGGTGAGCAACTTGTCCAGGCTCCATTGTTCTTGAGTGCAGATTAACTTCATTTGTCTGCTGATTCAGCTATTCTCAATGTGGTGGTGCTGTCACTTTTTCATTTTGCAAAATCATAAGCAACTTGAAAGAATGCTAAGAGAGTAATCCTTTAGAATGCCTTAGAAATCCCTTATATTCTTCTTCCGAACATCATGCCCTAATTCTTCCTACTTGTGAATGAACATTTTTTCCACACATGATCCTTGAGAAATCTCTCAAACAAAATCTCTTTGTATAGATAAGTATTTTCAGGGTGTGTATTTAGATTTCTTCTTAAGGCATACAATGAATACTGAGGTGCATTGATAAAACCTAGCAGATGTCAGAATTTTTTTCTTGTGAATCTAACGGCACAATTTCAAATCAGGGTATTATTTTAATATGGGGCCATTTTAAATATGGGCACAACTATTAGCCACCTGCTGCATCTTAACCTAGAACGGCATTTGGAGCAGGGCCCTTGAAGATGATTCTAGGCTATGGGAGGAAGCATTATTTCAGATACTGTGGTTTTATAAAAAGCCATTATTCCCAGCCTTTTAAATACTAGCACAGGAACAGGCAGCACAAACGGAATTTAATGAGAATGTGTTTTGTATGTGAGTTACTTATATCTTATCCCTGTCTTTCTGACTCAGGACACTTATGCTCAGGACAAGTTTCTTGGACCTACCAAGTGCAGCTGAGCTGGGACAATATCTCTCTGCACCAGTTATTTTGCAAGTCTTGCTTTCCTTGCCAGATCTTACAGGGATTTTTATCGTTCATACTGAAAGCTCCTGAACTAGTAGAATCACACTCCCAAATCAAGTTCCTAGTGTATGTTATCACAATAATCAAAATAGTCTTACTTCTTCATTCCAAATGAAAGCCTGACTGAAATAACTCCAAATAATCAGCATTCTACAGATGTCTTGGAGTTATGAGGATACCACTTTCTCAGTCAGCTTAGTCGTCAGTAGTATTTGTGAGACTGGCAGATAGTTTCCAGCTGTTACAAGAGAGCGTTTCTTTAAGAATGGGCGGGGAAGAACGCACTTCTTCTACAAGGAAGCAATTTGCCTTATGGGGCCAGTCCTCCCTGCTTGATTAAGTCAGCCAGAAAGAAAAAGGATTGAAGAAACAGATAGTGGTTTTTACCTCTCCAGCACCTTGTCTTAATCAGTTAATTCATTCTGTACCATCAAGTCATTTTTTTTTTCATTTCTAGGGACTACATAGAGAGATTTATCCCTAACCTGGTTTGTCAGATCTTCCAATGGCGTATTCATCGCCACAATGACTGAATCCATCCTTGCTTCTGGTTACCTTCTTCATCTCTTTCTTTGCATTAGAGCCTTTTCCAGAAAACATATCCAAACATTTCCATAATATATCCAAAGCGGGAGAAGTCTGATTATTTATACCTCAGTTTAAAATTCTGGGTTAATTTGTTCAGTAATCCATTTGTTTGTTTTCTTGGCTGTCTATAGTATTTTTAGGAGTCTTCTCCAATAATAATATCTCAAAACTCTCCCTGTCTTGCTCCTTCAAAATCCAACTTTCACTTCCCCATAGAGTGTTGCAGGAATGCTGTTTCTTGTATAATTCTGATCTTTGTAGGTACACACGGAATTTAAATGTCTTTTCCAAGGCCTCCATTGCTCTCTTATCAAGGGGTAGTCTGTGGCATATTTCTTGAATCTGCATCAGTATCAGATCTAATTAAAGCAGATTGGAGTGACTTTATTCATTAATTTCCTGTTCCCCAAATGGCAACTTTAGCCCTATTAGTGCAAGTATGTGCTGCCGAAATCATTGGGTAAGGAAATTTGACTGAATCAACGGTTGAATGAATTAAACGTGTTGGAATAGGGTCCTATTGTTGGCTCTGGTATTAGATCTAGAAATACCATCTTGAAAAAAAGTTAGTCCTGAACTGTGTGGAATCAAAGAAACATTATATTTTGCTCAAACTGCCTTGTCCAGTGAAATAAATGATGCAACAGCTATGCCAAAAGGATAGGCTATGTAGGAACTGAAGCTGGTGGAAATGTTCCACAAAGATTTTAATTCTTGTATGCACAGGGGAAAAGATGATTATATTTATATATAAATATAAATATAAATAAATAAAGAGGACAATTTTTACAAAATAAATTTGTTGTGGGGCTGATTTTGAGGAACTATGTACTGGTCACAGCCTTGTGGGATACTTCTCCAAATATTTCTGATTTTTACAAGTAAGTCATTGAAGACAAATTAAAGAAGACATTGAATAAACTTTGTCTTTTCCTTATAGATTGAAGAGGCAGCTGATATTATCCAGAAGCTGCACCTGATAGCACAGGAATTACCTTTTGAAAGGTGAAGTGTGATGGATAGCTATAAATTATCCTTGATTTGTGTTTGTACCAAGCTAGATTTTAATTGATTCTTTCTACTAACATTTTTGGGGAAAGTGAGTCAAATTGAAACTCAATCGTGTGATGAATCAAAATGAGAAACTTAATTTTAAATTTTTTAATTTAAGAACAGATTGATAGCCCACTAATGTTTAATGTTAATTCTGTCACAGGTGAAAACGTATCAAGTGGTTTATAGTGCAATTCTCTGTCCATTCCTTGAAAAGTAAGCTCCAGTATATGCAGCGGGGTTTATTCCTAGGTAGATGTCTGTAGGTTTGCAGCCTGACTTAAAACATGGGAAACACATTTAACAAAGGTCCATTATATTTAAAAATCTTTTAAATTTGTATGTTCATATATTTATTTAATGTATTTTATATGACTCAGCAATTGAAGTTCTCTGAATAGTTTAAAAAAGGAAAGAAAATGTAAGTAAAATTACTAAAAAATAAAATGAAGGTAAACCAACAGCCATGCAAGGATCTAAAAACACATTCTGCATGCCATTAGAATAAAAAGCTTAGGACAGCAGTTCTCAAATATTTTGGTGTTTATGTTCTTACAAATGACTGAGGAATCCAAAGAGCTTTGGTTAGTGGGGGTTATATCCATGGATATTAAAAATTAATTTTTTTAAAAAAAAACCAGAGACATTTAAAAATATTTATTGATTTGACCGTAGTCAAATTTTGCTGTAGTCTGGTCTTTGGCAAAAAAATCTCTGGGTAAGTCTTCCATATCCAACATCACCACTGCAAAATCTTCTGTCTAATAGCCACCCTCTTCATTTTATTCACAAGGTTTCAGAAGCTGGTCTTAGTAACTGTTAGATTTGTTTGGCAGAAGCCGCTGCTTCAGGTGATCTGCGGTCAAGCCACTTAAAGTTTTAGTGCCAGCACTTTGAAAGGCCCAAACACATAAGCAGAGATGGGAACGCCCTGGCTTAGTATATTCTCATCTATTTTGGAATACCTATAGCTGTGTTATCTTTTTTTCAAAGATAGCTTAATGTATAGTGTTTTACAGTAATGCATTTTGCAGGTTATCAAACTGTACTGTAAGCCACCCAGAATCTCTTTGGATAGTAAGATGGGCATCAGGGGTAAAATTCACTTACCTTCCCTACTGGTTTGCCAATGTGTGCGCACCACGCCCGCTTGCACTGCTCACACGCGCTGTCATCTACGCATGCGCAAAGCCTTCTGCACATGCACAGAGGCTTTAAATGTCACAAAAAAGTGACGTCATGATATCTGCATGGGTAGGTGGAGCCTCATGCAGCTGCCACTACCGGTTCTCCCGAGCCGAATAGAATCGGTTGGATTTCACCTCTGGATGGGCTGCATATAAATTTCATACATAAATTGTCAGAGGATAACTGAAGCAAAACATGTCCTTTGTTATGTTAGTTAGAACATCTGATGAAAAGCATTCTTCCTGAAGTTAGTGTTTGTTTTCCACATATTTGGGTGTATTCATTTATTTCTTACTTGGAAATTTCTTTTATTTCTGTTTATTAAGGGAACTTTTCCATCATTCTGTTTGGATCTTAGCCTTAAAATAGCAATAGTATTTTAAGACTTAAATACTGCTTCATAGCGCTTCATAGCCTTCCCTAAGCGGTTTACAGAGTCAGTATATTGCCCCCAGCAGTCTGGGTCCTCATTTTACCAACCTCGGAAGAATGGAAGGCTGAGTCAACCTTGAGCCACTCAGAATCGAACTCCTGGAGTGAGCAGTGTGTTAGCCCTGCAGTACCGCATTTTAACCACTGCGCCACCATGGCCCTCCTCAAACCATAGTGTGTAACTGAGACTGGCAGTAGAAAAAAAACCTCAGAATGTTTTAAAGGATATAGACGTAAAAGAGCTGCATTGAATAGGAACACAGGAAAGTTGATATCAGTGACACTGCTAGAAGTTGCATTTAAATATATAACCATCATACTATGTTCTTTTGGGATAGGTAATATACAAACCTCAAAAAGGAAGTAAGAAATAATAAGGAAAATACATTACTATCATAGAAAAAGAAAAGGCAATAAAGCTAAATTTAGTTTACATCAGTGAGATCTTTTAAAAATAAGTTCAATTCTTATGCATGTATCAGCAGTATCGCCGCTACTGTATTTCATATTTATTTGCAAAAGTAAGACAAGTTTTGCTGCTCTTAGGATTTGAATATTTGGAGACCTGAATCTTAGTATTATCGGCTAACACTTGGCTTCTCTTGTGAGTCTCTGGTTTGGTAATAATTGAAAGGTGTTTTCTTGGGAGCAGTGCTAAGCACTGGTTTATTTTATTATTTATTTATTTATTTATTAAACAAATTTATATGACCACCCAATTCACACACAGCAGGTTTACCTACTCCTCTTTGTATTTCATATGCTAGCTCAAAGTACCTATAGGTTGCCCTCAAGTACAACTTGACAGGCAGTGGCCCTTAATCTTATTTTCTATAACTGTGTGTATTTTTATTTTCTATAACTATATGGTATAAATGATCATGGCAGTCATGCATTAATTTTTCAAAAAGCATTTTGCTTTATTCTTGTATTAGATAGCTAAAATAGAAGCATTGCATCTAAAAGGTACACTGTATATGTAAATGTCTCATGGTTGGAAGACTGAAATCCTAAGGCATGAGTTTTATTCATCCTTTTCTTTCTTTCACAGGTTTTCTGACGTAAAATCTAAAATAGCAAGTAAGATTGCATCTTTTAATTTTTTTGAAAATAACTGCTGCCGCTGCTTAATCAACTCTGACGTGTTATTTTATTTCTTTTATCCTCTTCCTTGAACTCAGGTAAGTACCATGACTTAGAGTGCCAACTAATCCAAGAGTTTACCAATGCACAAAGAAGGGGGCAAATCTACAGGATGAGAGAAGTAACTGCAGTTTTGCTACATTTTAAGGTAAGAAGTCTTATGGTATCTCTAAGGCTGTAGCTTTGTAAACATTTACAGAATCTCTTCTGTACTGTTTCCTTCTAATAAACTATATTTATATTGAAGCATATGAGTAGTTTGGACTCAGAATAAATCTTTCATGATGCCATTCCCCCCCCTCTCCCCCCCAGTAGAACTGTGCAGCCATTAATGCACCAAAATATTTAGTCCCTATTGTTTCTAGTAAACCTTTATATTCCAGGAATAGTACTTTTTTTTTTTTTTTGCTTTAATTTATATGCTGCCCTTCTCCGGAGACTCAGGGCGGCTTACAATGCGTTAAGCAATAGCCTTCATACTTTTGTATATTTATACAAAGTCATCTTATTGCCCCCACAATCTGGGTCCTCATTTTACCTACCTTTGAAAGGATGGAAGGCTGAGTCAACCTTGAGCCTGGTGGGATTTGAACTTGCAGTAATTGCAAGCAGCAGATGTTAATTACAGTGCATTAGTCCATTGTGCTACCAAGGCTCTTTTGTTATCACAAGTATGACTGTTGGATTATTTCTTTATTAATTCCTTTCCAACATTGGTATGAATCACATGGACTGTCTTTCTAAAGAAATATTCCTCTAATAATTAATCTCTTCTCTATGTCTCATTTTGATCAATGCAGTTGATTGAAACTGTTTGAGTCAGACATTTGTGTGCAGGTTCAGACTGATAGCTGTTATAGACAGAGGTAGAACTTTCCTTCTATGCTACGCAAACTGAGCCTGTTTTGCATGTGCTTATAAGCACTTGTGTAACAGCTCAGTGACTATGGCTAAGTGGGATTAGGAGCAATAAGGATATTTAGTAGTATGTTTTGATTCTGGGTGCCGTGGCAGCTCAGTGATTAAGACGTTGGACTTGTCAGCTGGAAAGCCGACAGTCCAGGTTTGAGATTTGAGCGCCATACAATGGGGTGAGTTCTTGTCCTCACCCCAGCTCCTGCCAACCTAGCAGTTCGAAAGCATACAAGTGCAAGTAGATAAATAGGTATTACGGTGGGAAGGTAACAGCACTCTGTGACATCATGCTGGCCACATGGCCATGGAAATGTCTTTGGACATTGCTGGCTCAGTGGCCTTGAAATGGAGATGAGTACTACCTCCTATAGTCCACAACAACTAGCGGAGTAAAATCCGCAGGGACTTTTTTTCCATTCTGATCTTGTATATCACAAGATGAAAAAGTTTGTTCCTGAACATTGTATTAAAATTCTCATCCTGAATGAACAGGTTTATTGCTATTGATTCAACTCAAGAGGCAATGGCTCTGAGAGGCTATTGAATTGGGGAAATTAAATACAGTAACATGGATAAGCGATAAATGGCTTCATTTGATGACTGACAACTGTTATTTTACTTGACTTTGTTGTCATCCGAGAGACTAAAAAAAAGAAAGAAGAAGCTAGAAAAGTAGATATTCTCTACCTATTGTTTTTTTTATTAATGACAAACAATAACTATCTTGAATATTTAACTACATTGCAGAATCTTTTTTCCCCCCCATAGGGCTATTCCCACTGTGTCGATGTGTATATAAAACAGTGCCAAGAGGTAAGGGTTTGGCTTAAATATATGTTGTATATATATTTATATGAAATACCTATACCAGTGGTTCTCAACCTGTGGTCCACGGGGGTCTATGAATGCTTGAAGAAATGTTATGATTTAAATCTTGAGTTAAGTCTTGGGTGGCCGTGGCCGTGGTCTATGGCCACAAAAAGTATTTAAAGGGTGTGTGTGTGTGTGTGTGGTGAAGAAAAGGTTGAGAACCACTGATCTATACAATAGATAAAAATATCTTAATGTAGAAACTCTCTTCTAATTTTTCTGTGATTCAGGGTGCCTATTTGAGAAATGATATTTTTGAAGATACAGCCATTCTGTGCCAGACTGTGAATAAACAAGTTGGAGAAATATTTAGTAGTCCAGAGACTGTAATGGCCAAACTTATTCAGAATATCTTTGAAATTAGACTTCAGGTAACCTATGTGTGTTCCTATTTTTTAAAAAACTCTTGCCAATATAACATTCACTTTTTTTTTTTGTAACCATAACTTTACCTGTACCAAATGGCAAGAATGCATTATGTATGATTGGTAGCCTATGCCAGTCTTTCCCAAACCTTTTTCTCCATTTGACATGGACATTGTCTGATAATGGACATAATGACTTGGAATTATGGGAGTTGAAGCCCCAGATACCTGGAAAACATCCCATTGTAGAATGCTGTACATGTCTGGCAGTGGTAGGTTGCCCCCGGTTCGCACCGGTTCTATAGAACCGGTAGTAAAACCGGCGGGACGCTCTGCCCACCGACCCTGACGTAACCAAAACACTTCTGCGCATGCACAGAAGAGAGCGCGCATGTCCGAGCGAAGCGTGCGCAGCCCTGCTGTGAACCAGTAGTAAAGGTAAGTAGAACCCACCCCTGATGTCTGGTCCTTTGCACATGCATGCTTTCTCTTGATTCAAGCTTTTGTTAAATTTTCCAGTCTTGGATAGTTCACCCAATCTCTCATTCCCAGTTGTACATGGGCAGTCGTTTAAGGGCATGATTAGGAGAAGACTCTGGAATGTTTTGTATTTAAAATGGAATGTTACTTCAGACAACTATCTAGGAATCTCGAGATGCTTCTTTTGATTCTTGCTTATACTTAGTTTTATTTCCTGTTATTCCTCTGCTTAGGAGATGTTTTGCTTTATGCTTGGATTCTTGGATTTTCTGCCTAGCTAATCCATAAACAGGAAAAGAGAAAAAATGCATAAGAAGACTGAAGCCTAATGCTTCTGATAATTCTCTGCATTCTTGTACTTAAAATTAGAGAACAGCATGTCAAAACGGTATTTCTTTTGTAATGAATGAAAACGATTTGTTTAATATGAAGTCCATATGGGGAAAATAATGCAAAGGATATCCACATGTCTATATTTGTTTTTTTTTATCTTCCCCCTCTCCTACTGAGGCTTTGGAACAAATTGGATAACAATGGTTAGGTTACAGTGAAAAGACAAAATTCAAACAATGCAGAAATTTGCTGCGAATGGGTGCAATGTAATGTTGCCACTGATTGTGATGGAAATTTCATAACTGAATTAAACTGCATTGAATATATATTAGGCACTTGTATTCTTAATGGAAAGAAAAGAAATAATAGAACACTGGCCTTTACTTTCACAGGGTTATATAAAAGACCAGTTAGAAGAACATAAGAAATCCGATGCAGAGCAATATCTTCAGAGTCTTTATGATCTGTATACAAGGTTGGTTTTATTTTAAATAACTTAAACAATAAAGCTCTAAGAGGCCCAGGCTGGGTCTTCTCATTTGATTTGTCCTGCGGTTCTGTGTAGATGCTGTCTTTTTTTTTTTTTTTTTGGAACTTTTGACTTTATGCTAAATATTATTTTCTTTTGCATTAATTTATATAGTAACATGGAGAAGCTGGAGTGAAAATGGGCAGAATTTGCTTTAACCATAAGTTGTTTTAAAAAAAAAAGCAGGATCATGATGGAATTATTTTTACACATAAGCAAATTAATCATGGGTTTTCCAGCCAATTTCTGGTTTCTTAATATTTTTTTTCTGGACCCAAAATAGTTCAGATGAGCATAAAAAAACCCCCAAAGAGGAATAGGTTCTGGATTCAGACATCAGAAAAAGACATTAAAGCAAGCCCGGATTCATTATTCAACAGTAATCTATGTGTTCAAATTATGATTTGTTTCCAAAAAGTAAACAGTGATTTGTATGGTCTTGAAGTTATATGAAGCTAGAAACAAGGTACATTATGGCTTAACATTATGTGTAAAACCTGTTTTTACTTCCATTTCTGACATTAAATTTAGTGCCCGCCTGCTGATAAAGTGTTAACCTTTCTGTTAAATCAACCCAGAGTGCGGGAAACTGCTTGAATAGCATGGGCTATTCTTATGTGAGACAAATACAAGTCAGTTGGGAAGAATTGGTTTTGGCATTCTGTAAGGGAATGTAAAAAAGATTGATTAAAGATCTCTTGTTCTTACTAGGAGATTTTCTAGTAATCTCTAATTCAGTTAACTGTTAAGGTCCATGTTTGTTTACTGGTAGATCTCTGGGTGATTTCCAGTAGGTCAGCAAGGATTTCTGACTTCCAGTTGTTTTAACAATAGCTGTAACAAAATAATAACCCCGCTCCCACCCTCAATTACTTCATAGCATAGAAGTGTTTTTGTGTGAAAGGACTATGAGCTGTGTTCATTTCTCATAATCAAAACAAATTCCTGGGCTGAGAATTCTTTAATTTTAAGCATTTGTCTTTTGCTCTAAGCTCCAGCTGCTGGATCTTGGGGTTCTAGATAAAATAGGCTTGAGGTCTGCCTACTTCCATAATAGGGCTAGGTGCATTCTGACTCCTTACTGTGCCCCCTAAGAGGTGAACGTTTATAGATGTTATACCTGTATTTTACCTCCTGCAACTACATTATTTTCTTCTCTTGCTCCTGGCCTTAACATAAAGGACTACTAATCTTTCAAGCAAATTGATGGAGTTTAACTTGGGCACTGATAAGCAGACTTTCCTGTCTAAGCTTATCAAATCCATCTTTGTTTCTTACTTGGAGAATTACATTGAGGTGGAAATTGGTTATTTGAAAAGCAGGAGCTCCATGATTCTGCAGCGCTATTATGATTCCAAAAACCACCAGAAGAGAACTATTGGAGGTGGAGGGTAAGTACTACTTTTTAATCTTATTATTGTTGTCTTACAGACTTGTAAAATTTGCAGTATGTATAAACTTCTTTAAGTATGTATACCTTGTTTAAAATATGTGTGTAATGCTTATGTTAACAATAGTTTGATTGTTACATAACAGTTACTGATTGATTATGTACCATCAAGCTGGTGTCATCAGGCATTTCCTTTTCCATGTAGGACTCTAATCTGTGTTGGATGATCTTAAGCATTATTTCACTAGGATATAAATTAAGAATATTAGTTAGATCTTCTTTCATATAGTTATAAAGACTGACCTCTTCCAGGCTGTTGGCCCCTGCGTCATTTTCCAGATTTCTTGCCATAGTTTGGTTAGAGGTTTTATTGATTCTTCTTCTGTTGTTTGCCATGTTTTGATAGATACTCTATCCAAAGCCTCCCAACTTTGTAAAGGTTGCATTGCTGATATAATTTTGTCTTATAGTACAAAGGATTCTTTAACAAGGGTATATCTTCTAAGATGCCTTAGATGTTGACATCTCTCGTTCAAAAATTCAGTGAACTTTTTCCATCTTTTAAAAAAAAATCTTTGAAGAAGTGAGCTACAAAACCAGCCTGAAAATCTGCAATGATCTGTGATATGACCATAAATGTCCCAACAGGGGTGACAGTGTAATCTCTTCGGAGGTTTCTGTTTTGCCTGTTCTAAAAATCCTTAGAAGAGGCAACAGGAAATAAATCAAATCCTTAATACATTGGCAAATGTATTATAGTTTATCCATGCTATACAGCCTTTTAAAATACAAATTATTTAATGTACATTGCAGGTACAGATTTTGTCCAGCAATTGATGTCAGAGGAAATAAATTTCCACATACCCACGATGCCTTTTTGTCATAGAAAAGGTGGTGATTTAACAGAATGCATACAAAGCATCTCTATTACAATTGTATCTTTTACTGAACCTGCACAATCAGGATCAGCTTCTGAAATAGCTATGTGAGCCTGGAAAAAGTTACAGCCGCTTTAATGATTGAAAATGCATTGTATGTGCTCCCATAATTTTTTTTTAAGAAGTTGCCCGGTTTTAGCACTTATCTATTCATGAATATCTTTGATTCTGCTGTAACATCCTGAATTTTCTTCTGAATGACTGTATGTCTCCAGCTATAGAGGGTGCTCTTGTTCAGTGTTATGGATTTTGATGCAGCACAGAAAAAAGTGGCTGTTTTTTTTTAAAGGAGGTATATGTCGAATAATGTCATTTTATAAAAAAGAAGCCTCCCCCCGCCCCAGTAGAAGGGCATTTGTTTGTTACATTTAATACGTACATTTGTAGTTGATAATGCTTGAAAAATTAATCAGAAAAATCTAACTTCAGTTAATAATCCTATCTGGGGCATTTCTTTTTCAGCATTCAAGACCTCAAAGAGAGAATACGACAGCGAACCAACCTGCCTTTAGGCCCAAGCATTGATACCCATGGTGAAACTTTCTTGTCCCAGGATGTTGTGGTTAATTTATTACAAGAAACCAAGCAAGCTTTTGAAAGGTGTCATAGGGTGTGTATATGCATAATATAGAGCTTTCTAGCTATTGCATATTAGAATACTCATGTAAACAATATACACTTATTGGTTAAGTGTAATTCAGCTGCTAAAATAATTTTATTATCTTGTTTTTATGCTGTCTTTATGAGTTATTAAAAGTAGAAAAGTAATAGATAATTTCATGAATTAATGATATAGCACAGTTTTTAGGAAAATTGAGGGGCCTGAATAACGTTGCAGGAAATTGCTGCTTATTGTTAAGATCCCCACAATAGCCGTGTGCTCTCCATTTTGTGTAGGTTGAGTCTGGATCCCAAAGGCCATCCTGGAATTTAGGCACTCCAACGTTTTAAATTCTTTTAACTTATTTCAAAGATAAAATTACACCTGTTAGTGAAAAACAGATGAACAAGAGAGGAACAAGAAATATTGCTTTATAAAAGTGCAACAGATTGTCCAGAACAAGAAAAGAAGCATAAGAAGAGCAGTATTTGAGGCTCATTAGATATATCTCAACTTGTCTACAAGTTGGAATATATCTAACACAAGAGCTGGAAATGATTTCAGATCATCACTGACAAGAATCTGATATGTGAATGTTGTCCTATTTTTCCACAATTACGCTTGTTTGAAAGTAGTCCTATAAATATGCTTGCAAATAATTTCTTGCTAGAAAGAGGATGAAGTTGATGTTTTTCATTTTTAAAGCTTTCAGATCCTTCTGATTTGTCAAAGAATGCTTTCAGGATTTTCTCTTTGCTGGTGGATTTCTTGTGTATTGAGCATATTGATTACGCTGTGGAAACTGGGCTGGCTGGTAAGTCTATTTCTGTTTTACATTGCAGGATAAATTAGCTGATAAATATGATGATTGGTTGAAGTAAATTTATAATCAATAGCAATGAAATATAAAACTATTTTAAAATGTTTTAAAGAACATTTAATTGCATAATACATTTTATTTCTACCTTTTATTGATACTAAATAGACAACTTGTTTAAATATTAGGTCTGTGCATGCTTTAAAATATTCATCTAAAGCATAGTTAAAAAGCTTTAAAATGATTCAGAAGATGTACCACAGAACCTCTGTACCTCATTGAACCTACCTTTCTTTAGATTTCCACATGATTCTGAAAAAAAGATGTGGCTGCTTTAAGAGTTGCATTAACTTGAGAGAATCAATTGTTGAAAACAAGCACAATGTTCTTTGGGCTTACATGAAAGCACCTTTTTCTGAATCATTTTCAAAGCATGTGCATCCCTTACAGATAACCTTTGCAAAACAAATCATCATTCTTAACATGCTTGATAAATTTGTCCTAAGACTAGTTGTATAATTATTACTCATGATTCCTGATAGACTGTTAATTGGATTTTTTTTTCTTAGTCCCAGTGAAATTTTAACATGTTGACATTTCATTTCATTTTTAGGTATTCCATCTCCAGATGCCAAGAATGCAAATCTTTATTTCCTGGATATTGTAAATCAGGCTAATACCATTTTTCATCTTTTTGATAAGCAGTTCAATGACCATCTGATGCCATTGGTGAGGTAGGTCATTTATTTTATCCTCATGCCAAAAGCCACGTGGAATTTGGGTTCTGATTCATAAATATTCCTTCTCTCAAAATCTAAATAAAGCCATATTAAAAGTGCACAGACTTCGTGTAAATAGCCTCAGTCTAGTCATTCTGTATTAATGGCTTCCCTTGCAATAGATTAGCCTTCCTTTTGGAATCCTGCCTCTCTTCATTCAGTGTTTAGGTTTTTTAAATAAGTAATAAAGCTAGCGCTGGTTTAACCATGGGCATGCTTGTGCACTTTGCTAAAGTTGGCTAGTTTGAGAAACAGAATGTTGAACCTAAACAGGCCTCTGATACGATCTAGCACAGGGGTGTCAAACTCATGGCCTGCAGGCCGGATGTGTCACATGCTGGCCACGCCTACCCCCATTTTAGCAAAGGGAGAAGAAGTTGCAATAAGTCACATGATGACAATGTGATGCCATGAGTTTGACACCCCTGATCTAGCATGATTCCTCTTAGATTCTGAAAATGTGTAATACTTTTCTGTATCTCTGCATCTTGTATTTGTTTGTATTCCCAAATATTCCTTTCACATCAGTTGGATTATTCTGTATATAATTTTGACATGAAAGGTTATTTTCTGAGAAGGAAAAATAAAAGTTAGATGAGCTAGAAAATCCTTGCACAATTTAAGTGCTTGGAATGTCCAGGTAGTTTGCAGTTGATGCGTGCATTATAATAGATGGTTAACTGTCCATTCTTTAATTTATCACAGCTCTTCTCCTAAGCTTTCTGAATGTCTTCAGAAAAAAAAGGATATCACAGAACAAATGGAGGTGAAATTGGATATGGGCATAGATAGGCAAGTGAAGATTTCATATTTTAGTTTATCTTTCTTTCTTTCTTTTGTTTTTTTTTTGAAAATTTTTTATTCATTTTTAAACATAAAACATAAAAACATATCTTTTTAGAGCAAGAGTTTGGTCCGGTATAAAATAAGTATAGATTCCAAATTTCATCCATTAACATCTTAAAAAGGAAAGAAAAAAAGGTAAAAAGAAAAAAAAAGAAAAAACAGATCTAAACCCAATTTTTATCATTCAATCTAACATTTTGTTCTAACATTTAACATTCTATTATATATCACTCTAAATCTTAAATTCCAAATCTAAACAGCTTTTTATAATATTCATTTATCATTTTAGCAATCAATATTTCATATATTTTCTTTACTTCAAAGACCCAAATTAAGTCAGTATTTCTTCAAAATTGCATCTAAAGATCAACATAGAATATTTTACTCCTCTCTTACAAACATTTCAAAATCATTTCACTTTAAAATTTATTCCACATCTATATTTTATTATACCCAAAATATTTTGTTTTTGCTAGTTAAATCTTCTTCTCCATTACAACTAATTCAAGGATATCTCCTTTACTCCTCCTAGGTTTGTTTTTGACTGGATTTATTTATTTATTTATTTATTTATTTATTATATTTCTATACCGCCTTTCTCCCATAGGACTCAAGGCGGTGTACAGTCAAGAAAAATATAGACACACAAACATCATAAAATTGCTAATTAAAATTGTTACTTAGTTTGGTCAATTAAATAAAACCCAGAATTAGATAACATTTAAAAAATCATTTGCATGTTTGTATGTTTAGCCCTGCCTGTTGGAACATCAGGGTCTTGAGGGCACGGCGGAAAGCACGGAGATCAGGGATATTCCGTATCTCCGGGGGCAGTTCATTCCAAAGGGTTGGAGCCCCCACAGAGAAGGCCCTCCCCCTGGGAGTCGCCAGTCGACATAATTTGACTGACGGTACCCTGAGTAGTCCCTCCCTGTGAGAACGAACTGGTCGGTGGGAGGCTATTGGTGGCAAAAGACGGTCTCGTAGGTACCCAGGTCCTAAGCCATGGAGCGCTTTAAAGGTGATAACTAACACCTTGAATCGCACCCGGAAGACCACCGGGAGCCAGTGCAGCTCGCGTAGGAGAGGTGTTACATGGGCGTAATGAGCTGCGCCCATAATCACCCGCGCGGCTACGTTCTGGACCAGTTGGAGCCTCCGGGTGCTTTTCAAGGGGAGCCCCATGTAGAGAGCATTACAGTAGTCCATACGGGAGGTAACTAGGGCATGAGTGACCGTGCGCAAGGCGTCCTGATCCAGAAAGGGACGCAACTGGCGGATCAGGCGAACCTGATAAAAGGCACCCCTGGCCACGGCCGTCAAATGATCTTCTAAAGATAACCGTGAATCCAGGAGGACACCCAAGTTGCGGGCCCTCTCTGTGGGGAGCAAGATCTCATCCCCTATTGTCAGTGATGGTACCAGCTGACTATACCGGGACGCCGGAAGCCACAGCCACTCGGTCTTGGAGGGGTTGAGTCTGAGCTTGTTTCTCCCCATCCAGATCCGCACGGCCTCCAGGCAACGGGACATCACAGCAAGGGCATCATTGGGGTGGTCTGGGGTGGAGATGTATAGCTGTGTGTCATCAGCATACTGATGAACACTCACCCCAAAACCACGGATGATCTCACCTAGCGGTTTTACATAAATGTTGAACAGAAGGGGTGAGAGGACTGACCCTTGCGGCACCCCACAAATAAGGTGCCTCGAGGTCGACCTCTGCCCCCCTGCCAACACAAACTGCGAACGGTCAGAGAGGAAGGAGGAGAACCACCGAAGAACAGTGCCCCCTATTCCTAACCCCTCCAGCCGGTGCAGTAAGGTACCATGGTCGATGGTATCAAAAGCCGCTGAGAGATCTAATAGGACCAGGATAGAGGAGCAACCTCTGTCCCGAGCCCTCCAGAGATCATCCACCAATGCGACCAATGCCGTTTCTGTGCTGTATCGTGACCTGAAGCCCGACTGGAACGGATCCAGATAGACAACTTCATCCAGGTATCGGGGTAGTTGTCGCGCCACCACTGTTAGGATTACAGCTTCCTAACCTTATTTATTGGCTGGATCACAGTTGATTTTAACTGCTCTCCAACATTTTCTCCTCTACTCCTCCTAGTTTTATTTTTAGCTGGATAACGGCTTAATCAGCTGTTTTCCAGGGATGCTTCCCTCCACTCCTAACCTATATTTAGCTGATTCACAGTTTAGCTTTAACTGCTTCCCAGCTCTGTCTCCTCCACTCTTCCTAAGTTTATCTTTGGCTGGTTCACAGCTTGATTAGCTGTTCTCCAGGGATGCTTTCCACCTCTCCTCACCTTATATTTAACTGGTTCACAGTTTGGCTCTAACTGTTCTCCAGCATTATCTCCTCCACTCCTCTTAAGTTTATTTTTAGCTGGTTCACAGCTTGGTTAGCTGTTTTCCAGGTATACTTTCCTCCGCTCCTTACCTTATATTTAACTGGTTCACAGTTTGGCTCTAGCTGCTCTCCAGCATTATCTCCTCGACTCCTCCTAAGTTTATTTTTTTTAAGCTGGTTCACAGCTTAGTTAGCTGTTTTCCAGAGCTGCTTTCCTCCACTCCTAACCTTATACTTAACTAATTCACAATTTAGTCCTAATTTCCATTTAATTAACTTGATTCATAGCATTTTGTTTTAACTTATCAATTTAAAATAATAATGCCTTTTAATATATATCTTCTCTCCTACTCTCTCCTAAACTATTGATTTTCTTTAAATTTTTCCAAAACCAATTTACCATAATTATAAAATCTATAAACAAATCTTCTTAATATTCAAAAATTCATTCCCATTCTCTTATTTACTTTAAAAAAACAACAACAACATTGTAATCCACTTTAAAATCAAATTTTCTATAACCATTAAAGTTCTTATTAATACTTGAAAGGTTCTTTCATAGTCTTCACATTTCTTGTAGTTTTTCTATTATAACACTTCTCGCTTTAAAAATAATCATAAAATCTATAAACAGTTCTTGTTAGTAAAGGCTTCATTCACATTTTCTTATTTTCTGTAAAGAACAATATTTTAAACCCTTTTAAAGAAGCAAGTTTCTGTAATCATTAAATCTATCAGCGATTCTTATTAATAATCAAAAATTCATTTATACTCTTCATGTTTCTTATAGTTTTTCTAAAATCACATTTTTCCCACCTTAAAAATCACTTCTCTTAATAGCAGTAATGAAAAGTAAAAAAGGAAAGAGAAAGGGAGAAGAAAAACAAAGATAAAAAAAATAAAATAAATAAAATAAAAAATAAAAGTATAGCAAAAAGGATCAAGAAAAGGAATTCCACAGAAAAACAGAAAAAGGGAAGAGAGGAATAAAATAAAATAAAAATAATAAGGTAAAGAAAAAGTAAAAGTAAAAAAGAGAGTAAAAGAAGAAAGAGGAAATCTCCTCTTTATATTATTTAGACATCAATTACATAAAAAACATTTACATCCATTTTAATCAAGACTATAGTATTTTTCGTCTTGCTACCCAATTTTTTTTCCCTTTCAATTCCAATGTCAGTAAAGTTATAAAGACTAAAGGATTTAGTTCTTTTTTGTTCCCTATATGATACTGTCATGTCCTCTTCCATTTCTACGCCCTTTCCTTTTGTTGCCTTGCCTTTATTCAACAGTTTTAATTGTCCAGTTAATTCCTTCTTTCCAACTATCCATAGGTAGTCCAGAAACGAATTAAGTACATCTAAAATCAAACTTTTTTAGTTTTCCTTCAAGATAATCCAATTGAGAAAGCAAGAGTCAAAGTTTCTCCTTTAAGTAGCAAGCAGTCCACAATTTACACTTTCACTTCTTGACAGGCAACCATTTTAGCTTCCTCTGCCACATCTGCTTAGTCAGTTTAAATTGTTCCGTTTTATTTCTTATTTCTTTCCTTAATACCACCAATAAACAAATTAGAAATCCCCAAAGTTGGACCTCCTTGATTGTTTTTGTAATAGACCAACTTAGGTAACAAGATAGATTGTGTCTGAGTTAATTCAAAAGCAATCCACAAGTTTAAACTTTCACTTCTCCACGACATGACTCCATTTTAGCCATTCTGGAATTCTCCGCTAGGCTTTCCCGGTTGCTTAAAGGATTTCTGCTTACCACCTCTTCCCTCTTTGTCTCTCCAAAAGTAATTCATTTCAGTAACAAAGAGTTTCAAAGTTTTACAATTTCCAACTAACAGCCATTCCATGGCATTCAATAATAAAGGTAATTCATAAATGGGTCTCTTCCTCCAGCAAATAACTTTTCTGAATCTTCTTGCCCCCACAGTCTGTAGCTGCTGTTTAAGGCTAGGGGCTCTCTTGTTAAAATCCATTTTTTAAGCACTGTTCCCATCTGGGTTAAATCGCTTACCCGGCTTCCAAACAGTTTGCTCTATTTCTTCGCTTCTTCCTCCTGCACATCACTTTTCCCGGTTGTCACAGCCTTGAGGCTCAGCCGACGACGACGCAGAGGGTAATCCTCCAGTCCCGAGGAACCTGCCCGTTCCTCTCGGTCGACCGAGGGGTTCCTCTCTTTTCCCCTGTCCCTCCAGAACAGGGTAGGTCCGTAGACCTGCCGGCGGTGGCATAGCAGACGGAGTTTTCGCAGGGTTCCTAAGAGCCCCGCTATTCCACTGTCTGGGTCGCTGCTACGCCAATCGGAAGTCCATATCTTAGTTTATCTTTCATTTTGTCCATTATTGCATTAATGTATTAAACACATGATTAAATATTATATTTTAAATAATTCACCACAAAGATTATATTAAATATTAAATAATGAAAATAATAATTTGGCAGTCTAGTACTGCTTCATTTCTGCAATTTCATGAAAATAGAAAACGCATGTGCACATTGCAACTTACGAAGATCACATTGGAACTTTGTAAAATTTAAAATGCTCTTTCTGAAACTTACAACCTAGTATTTTGATTTTGAAGGACACTAAATTGCATGATTGGACAGATGAAGCACATCTTAGCAGCTGAACAAAAGAAGACTGATTTCAAACCAGAAGATGAGAACAATGTTGTGATTCAGTACACTAATGTGAGTAACTATATATAGTTTAGTAAGTGACAAGTGACACAGCAAGTAATTGGGTTGCTGCTGATACTCTTTCCTACAGTTAACTGTGCCTGCGTTACATTGTATTGCCTTGCTTAATAGTAAAATTTTCTTCCACTTACCTAGGAATTTGGATGCAGTTTTTTTGTTGTGATTTAAGCTGGAGAAAATAGTAGCATTTCCTTATACAGTATGTTCAGTGTTAATATAGAAATATTCTTAAACCAATTGTATTTCTTTAAATAATTTAGATTTTCTGCAAGAAGTCTATATCCTCTATATATCAAGCCTCATTATTTGCCATCATGATTTAGCACTTATCTACCACCAGCAGTCAATCTACCCATTCTGTAGAATAATGTATTCTACTTTTCAGCTATAATAGAGCATATACAGAAAGCAAGAGTGAAAATGTTCACATCCCTTTTCTGAAAGCATAAATGACAGAGTTAGAACTCTGTGTGGCTGTCATCAGATCCAAAATCTATTAAATTCAGATCATGTACAATTTTGTATTGCATATTAGTTATAGAGCTGTTTTTCTTAGCATTTTTCCTGCTTAGTTGCAAGGCCAGCTTGTTTTTCCACCGTGCTTGTGTAATTCTTACAACAAATCAGCCAATAAATGATTTTGTTTATCAGCTGGTTTGTTGCAGAGCCTGGTGCTGATAGGAGATTATTGGCCTAAGGTCACCTGGTAATTTGCCTGCCTCAGTGAAGACTAAAGCCTCCTTGCTCCTAGTCCAGCACCTGCCATACTATTGCTTCTCATATTTAGTATAAGATACTTTAAATGAATTATGCCTAAATTAAGAGCGCCAGTTTGATGTAATGTTTAAGGCATCAGGCTAGAAATTGGGAGATCATGAATTATTAGTCCAGCCTTAGTCATGAAGTCCACCGGGTCACCTTGGACCAGTCATTCTTTCTCAACCCTAAGAAGAAGGAGGCAAACCACTTCCAAAAAACCTTGCCAAGAAAACCGTAGGAACTAGTCCTCATAGTTTCCAGGAGTCAGCAACTGAATTGAACGAACAAAAAAGGAGGTTATTTAATAGCAATTTATTTTTTATTGGAATTCAAATCTCCTTTGTCTATTCCACAGAGTAAATGTAGAATGATTCTGACTTTAACCAATTATACTATAATTGTTTGAAGGTTATAGGTTGGTGGATATGTGTGATTATTTTCTCATATTAATTTTACTAATAGATTTACTTTTAGTAAAATTCTGTGTAGGTTACAGACGAGCAGAGTGATTTGTAAATAATAAACTATATAATGGGTAAGATATTCAAGGCAACATAGATCTTTTCAACAATATGACTGGAAAATTAATACAATTTCAATTATGGATGTCCAAAATAGACTGCAATGTAGTTACACAAAAGCGGTGAAGAGAATTTCATGTTCTGGGAAAAAATTATTTGAAAGTGATATACTAGTTATTTTCATTGAAAGAAAGTTGGTATCCTAGGAGTAGCCCAGAGTGTCTCCTCTCACCCATTTTGTAGCTTTCATATCAAGATGAATCTTTTATCCTTGACATCCTTGTTTATGTGACAGGCCTGTGTCAAAGTCTGTGCCTATGTTAGAAAGCAACTGGAAAAGATCAGGAATTCTATGGATGGCAAGAATGTGGACAGTGTTCTGATGGAGTTTGGTGTTCGTTTCCATCGCCTTATTTATGAGCATCTACAGCAATATTCCTACAGCCTCATGGGTGGCATGTTGGCAATCTGTGATGTGGCTGAATACAGAAAGTGTGCCAAAGAGTTCAAGGTGAGTATTGGCTCTTATTGCAGATGCAATCTGAGATGTGGCTCATGTATATTGACCTGGCTGACATAGGTATGCTGTGGTCTTATGTTTATAAAATGAGCACAGTTTAATGACCTATCTCTTAGATTTGTTGTATCCCTGAACAAGATGACAAAAAGCATTGCATTAAGAAATACGTTAATAATTGTTAATAATGTCTAAGCTGACTTTCTGAAAAGTACCCCTTGATGTTTATACTGAATTTTGCTTTGCTTTTCCTGATTGTCACAGGTTGCGTTGGTATTGCAGCTTTTTGACACGCTACATTCCCTTTGCAACCTCCTGGTTGTAGCCCCAGATAACTTGAAGCAGGTCTGCTCAGGAGAGCAGCTGGCTATTCTAGAGAAGAATATTCTCCATTCCTTTGTACAGCTCCGCTTTGACTACAGATCTGCTCGTCTTGGTCGCCACTTCAGCTGAGCATGCAGAAGAAGGAAACCAAGCATTCACAAGGACTTGGTTTTATCAGCAACATAAGAGAGTGGCTTTTGAATGAAAATTGAGTGTGGAGGTTGCTTGGACGAACAAACTGTCATAACTAAATTGGTCTTTACCACTGTCCTGTTTTCATCTTGCTTCTGGAATAAATAATCTTATCAGGTTCCTCCTAGGCCATTTTCTGTTTTCCGTTCATGAAAAAAAAAACATGGTTGTCAGAAAGTGCACTAGAGCCTTCTAATTTGTGTTCTGGATGGAAAGAAATACTTTGATTTTTCAACATTTCTCAATTGGCATGTCTTATCCAATTGTCCAGGTCTGGCTGTTCCTTTTCCTCAGAGCTTAGTGTTTGTCTATATCTGTATGCTTCTTAAAAAAAACTCCCACAGAGTATTGAACATGTCTTCAAGAAGCATCTGGAGTGTAGTGTGGGTGACAGTCGCCAAGGTTGCTTTTTTGTTGATAGAATTTCTGTGCCTGATGGGCAGAACCGCAACAGTCATATCATATCACAACTTTTAGATGTTGTAGGAAATTGTCACAGGCTCAAGATGTGCTATGAAGATGTTAAAAAGAAAATGACATCATGGCATAGTACAAAACAAAAAGAGGCAAATGCTGCAGAAATTATATTTTTTTTTGTATCTTGCCTCTCTCAAAATGGATGATGAATGGGAAAGAATATAATTAGAATGAATTCAATACAATACAGTAATACAATGCAATGCAATGCAATAGAATACAATAGAATACAACACAAGACAACAGCTGTATGGTTGATTCCATTGCTTCAGTTATAAGAAGTTTGGAGGTTGGCATAGCTAGTTTTGTTAGAAACGAGAACTAGGGTCTTTCATCCAGAATTCATTTTACATCAATGTAGCATTTAATTTTAAGAATATTATGTAATGTGTATAATTGACTACATATACCTGGGACAACACTATTTCTTCCATGAAATTAATTACTGCATATACTCACAAATAACCTGAGAATGTTAGGTGCCAAAATACACCCCAAATATGAGATGTGGCTTACCATGGATAGGCTTATTGACCAGTATATACAGTACTGTAGATTTTCCTTCTAGTCTTTTAAAGTATTCCTGTATCCCATATATGCTTGCATATAACTCCATTTGCAGCTAAGCAGAGCCTCAAATTTATAACCAAAATACCATGAAAAATGTGAGTTGGCTTATCTGTGGGTGGTGCATTTTTCATGGTATTTTTGATAAAAAATTTGAGAGTTGGCTTATCTGCGGGTGGGCTTATATGCAAGTATATGCGGTATGCATATTTTTTCTATCTGTGAGTAAACTCTCACTATGGTGTACAAAGTTTTGAGATAAAACAATTGCTTTAAAATATATCCGACTCCCTCTTCCCTGAGTTTGAAAGTTTAGCTGTGTAAATGTTCCTTTGTTCTGTAACAAAATGGCAAAACAATCAACCGAAATGATATGGGTGCATCATTACTGTTCTACATGAAAAAAAATCCCAAGGAAAACCATTTTAGAAGTTTTTGCTAATTCTAAATTAGATTCCTTTGCCATTGTGTGGTGGGTTCATGCCCAGGCAGTTGTGGAACAAAAAAATAAATAAATAAATCTGGATTTCCTTCTTACCGAAGTACAATAAACCAAACAGTTGTAGAGACAGAGGCAAGAGTGAATCAAATAAAATCACATGTTTTATGCATAGGGACAAGAATGAGATTTTCAAGGCAAAAATGAAAATTGTATCCCAGGTGAGGTGCCCTGTTTAATCCCACTTGGATTGGCCCCAAGGAGATCTTTTGACTTGTCTTCCAAAAGACTACCCTGTTTACCTTAAACAGAGAAGACTAGTCTTGACATTTTACATTATAGATGTCCTCCTGCAGCTTTTAAATTATAGCCAAACCCATTTGAGTACTGTCTGATTTATAGCACTGTAGATCTTTAACTGAGCGTGGTATTTATACTGATAAATCAGGGAGGGGGAATTATGCCAAGCTTTCTTAAGCATGCTGGGAAAATGCCTGCTTTCTTCAGTTGCTCTCTTCATTGGCCATTGGCACAAATAGTTTCTTGGACACTGAAAAAAATGGAGAAGTGCTTGCCATTTCCTGAAGCTGTGATGTAGATTCCAAGCATAGTGCTTTGATATCACCAAATTTTAGCTTTTAAAAGCAATGATTTTGCACATCACTATAAACATTAATTCAGCAATAGGAAATAGGAAGTTAACCAAATTGTAAAGATTTCAGAATGTCAAGCAAACACTTGGCATAGACACAAGTTGGCAAATTGCACTGGAAGACTATTTCCAATTTTTTTTTAAGTTTGGATTTATCTTTTTATATGTACGTTTATATTTTTTCCTTAGTTTTTGTTTTTGCTAGATTTATTCTCCAACCACATTAGTTCTACTTCTCTTTTAAGCCCATTAAAATAGGATGTGGACAGTTCTATAAGGCAGGTAGTCACTGACACTGCAATGTGCTTTATTTGGAGATTCTGTTCTGTGGCTTCATTGATACAGTTTAAACATTATTTTAGTTTTAATAAATCCTGCCCACAGAAAAGAATTAGAGTAGTCCACATTTGCCAATGAATTACTCATTGTAGTTTTTATAGTGCCAGTTATTGCTTAAGTCCATTTTGCCATCTCTGGAGATCCGTCACATGCCCTATAAAAATGATGGCTGATTTATTACCTTAACTTTTAATCAATGAAGTTTGATTAAAGATACTGTAGGTCAGTGGGAAAGAACATGTTTATTGGGCAGGAGATGATTGCTTCAGTTCACTCAAATTGTTTAGATAAAGATTGCCTTCTTTTAACAATCTCCAGCCAGCAGGCTACATTGGCTGGGGATTATGGGAGTGGAAATCAAATACTGTATATCTGGAAAGCACCAACTTCAGTGAAGACTGTTTTAATTCAGCTACTTATGTTGAAGTTGCAGTAGCGCATTCAAAATGGCTGATGTATTTGTCCACAAGCCAATAAACATAAGAGCTTTTTAAAAGTATTTTTAGTTACACTTCAATTTTATTTATTATTTGCTATGGCTAGTGCGCTACTCTATTTCAAATGATTCTGAACAATTTACATCAAACAACAATGACACTGAAGCAACAATAGTATGCCATCTAATAGATCCATTAATCTACAGTCTCCAAATTCTTTCCTGAGCAAATTTCTTTGTGGCTGGAGGTAGCCAGATATTAGAGGGCAACCTGTTGTAAAATACAGGAGGTGGTCATTTAGAAAGCTCAGTTATGGAGTCCTTGATTATGATGATCTCTCAAAGAAGGGACTCTTAACAAGCCATCTCTTCCAACTTTTACTTGGAGGTGACCGGATGCAGGCAATGTAAAATGGAAATTCTCACAGAACTGAAAATCTAAGTAGTGATCAGTTTCCTTTTCGTACTGCTTTCCCTTGCAGTTAATAGATGGAGAAACAATGACCTGCCCAAAGGAGTTGTTTATATGGACAGCAATTGAAGCTAGCTAGTGTTTTCCTATGCTGAATATTGTGTTATATATTGCACAAACTCAACAAGTAGCCTATGAGTTACCCTGTTTTCCCCAAAATAAGACATCCCCTGATAATAAGCCCAATCGGGCTTTTGAGCGCATGGCAATAAGGCCAAGCGCTTATTTCAGGGCTCAAAAAAATATAAGACGGTCTTATTTTTGGGGAAAGACGGTAAATGGTAGGGCACATATGGTAGGGCACACATATAAGATAGTTCTTCCTGTTGCTGTTAAGTATTCTGGTCATGTTCACACATTGTTTTGAACTCATATAGTGGCTTGTTTAGTCACATGTTATTTGAAGCCAGCCTTTGCAGTTTCTAAGTCCTGGTTCATAGTCTCTCCTTTGTATTCAGCAAACATAGCTAGAACTATGGTTTAGCACAGTTCATGAACCAAACCTTTAAGAGGGACTATTGGTATTGGCTGCATGGGAACATACAGGAGAGGACTATCACCCTTTATGGCCAGAGATCAGGGACTAGTTCCATCTTTTGTCCTCACCATCAGCCAAGATAGTGAAAGTATCTTAAAACTCTTTTCAAAAAGGCAACCCTTTTCTAGGGCTTGGCAAATCAATATATCACAGTGTGGATTATTCTTGTTCAAGGTGCCAGCAGGCATGTCCTTATATGAAATACTCCATACTGTTCCTCCCTTTTTTCATCTCCCCATTTGCCTTTTCTCTTGTGGTCTTTATTCTCCCATCGTTGGGATCAACAAGCCCATTGATAGACTATGCGCCCCCTTCCCCACTTCAAACCAACACAACTTGCTTGAAAAATAAAATTTGAGTCTGGGGAGGGGGAAGGGAGGATGTAAACTGCTGTGCATTTCAAGGTATTATAGCTATTATGGCATGCAATTTAGGAAAATATTTCTAGTAGCACTTTGATATAATTTAAGTACTATCGACAAGTAAATTTTAAAGAATGACCTTTTATTTGAGGATAATGAATTAAAAGTGCTACTTTTCTAAGGCGCCTTCTTCTAACGCTGGTATTTAATGAGCGGCAATCAAGCAAACGCCTGAGAGGGGGGCGGGTGTAATTATACGCCTTCCAATTGGTTAAAATGGGAAATTGCCCAAAGGGTAGAAAATAACATATGTGATTTCTCCCTCCCCTCTCCAAGTCCTGTAATTTTATTTAAAAAAAAAAAAAAAGCAGAACTTGGTATTTATATTCTATTTGCCTTACAGCAAAAGGAATAGCAATAATGAAAGGAGGCAGAGTACTTTATTACTCTACCATACAACTTGAAAAAGAAAATATTGTGAAGGGGATTGGAGGAGAACCGAAAAAAATAAAGATATATTTAAATGCTTAGAAGCAGGCTGATGGGGAGTCATAAAGCATGAAGGCAGCCGTAACATTTTAAGGACAAAGTTGAAATACTTTGATGGCTCTCTTGTTTTCTGTTGCAATGCAAACAGTTTCTTCGGCTCAAAGGTGACATTAAAAAAAAAAGGGGGGGGGGGTAAATGCTTCAACTTGCATCAACTTTGGAACTGGATCTTGTTTGATAACCGTTTAGGTCAGGGTCTCCAACCTTGGCAACTTTAAGCCTGGAGGACTTCAACTCCCAGAATTCCACAGCCAGCTGGGAGTTGAAGTCCGCCAGGCTTAAAGTTGCCAAGGTGGAGACCAGAGGTGGGTTTCAGCAGGTTCTGACCAGTTCTGGAGAACCGGTAGCAGAAATTTTGAGTAGTTTGGAGAACTGGTAGTAAAAATTCTGACTGGCCCCGCCCCCATCTATTCTCTGCCTCCCAAGTCCCAGCTGATTGGGAGGAAATGGGGATTTGCAGTAACCTTCCTGTGCCATGCCCACCAAGCCACGCCCACCAAGCCATGTCACTCCCACCAAGCCACACCCACAGAACTGGTAGTAAAAAATTTTGAAACCCACCACTGTTAGAGACCCCTGATTTAGGTAACCACCACGATGCTCCCTTACTGCCTAGCAATTATGACATCATTGCCCCACTTTTCCAAGAACCCTGGAGCTACTAAAAGGTTAAAAAAGATTATATTGAATTATTAGATTTTTAAAAAAGACCACAGGTTGACTTATGCAGTGAAAGAAGTAAGTGACTCTTTTTTTTTTTTTTTAAATGCTTTTACTCTGTATTGCAGGTAAGAAAAAGAGGCTTGTAGCTATACTGGTCAGAGGGAGAGTCAAATGATTGCGGGAAGGAGCCTCTTGCTTCCCATTGCATCCAAGAGAAAGACAGGCCTCTGCAGTCATCCAACAAGGGGTTGGGGAAATCACATGGAGTTCCATGTGTCCTACTGACTTGAGTGAAATAAAATATTAGGTATCACCTTCTTCTCATACCCAAAGGTGCTTTTCAAAGTCAACTAGACTTTTTTTGTTTTTTTCCTTGAAAACGTTTCGCTTCTCGTCCATGAAGTTTCTTCAGTTCTGGCTGAATGGTGGGGAATGGAAGGATTTCAGCAGTCTGAAGGTTGATTGTTAGAGAGCTGATCATGACAAATGATTGAAGCCTCTGTTCTCTATCTTTGCCTCTGGTGCCTATCTTTTTATCAAATGGAGGGTGAGGTTGCTAACAACAACAAAAGTAGACCTAAGGGAAAAGGCTGCAGGGTGTAGGAAATATGATATTATGCCTCTTTGGATTTTTCAATTTGCTATTTAATAAATCAGAATGGCGGCATGCTGAGTATTAAAATATCAAATCAGCAATGTTTGGCCACAGTGCATTGCTTCTTAATCAGGACCACCATGCACCATCAATGGCCACCATGACCATTCTTTCTCTTCTTTTGATTTCTTTTATATTTTCTCTTTTTTTTAAGAAAAGAGAAGCAGGAAGATGGTAATATACAACAAAATTACAAGTAATCCTCAACTTACAGCCATTTATATAAGAAACCTTTCAAAGTTACAACAAGGAAATGACTTGCAACAGGTTCTTGCATTTATGACTCTTGCAGCATCTCCACGGGTGATGAAAATTCAGGTCCTTGGCAACTGACTTGTATTTATTGCAGTGTCCCAGGTCATATGATAGCCATCTGTGACATTTCCAGCCAGCTTCCAACAAGCATAGTCAATGGGGGAAGCCAGACATACTTAACAACTGCATGATTTGCTTAATGACCATGTGATTTGCCTAACAACTGGAGCAAAAAAGATTGTAAAATCAGGAGCAACTCGCTTAACAACTGCCTTGCTCAGCAATGGAAAGTCTGTTCCCAATTGTGGTTGTAAGTTGAGGACTACTTGTAGAGGCTTGCTTCATAGTGGACAGTAAGAGTGAGGTGAAGAGAGGACAGATAATTCTCACGAGAAGACTATAGATAGATAGATTTCAGCAGAAAACTATTTCCAATTTGGAGCACCTGCACTTATTGTCCCAAATAAAGCTTTATGATGGTCTTTAGCAACCCCTCTAATGGTAGAAAGCGAAGAGGAACTAAAGAGCCTCTTCATGCGGGTGAAGGAGAGTGCAAAAGTTGGCTTGAAACTCAACATTAAGATCATGGCATCCAGCCCTCTCAATTCCTGGCAAATAGATGGGGAAGAAATGGAGGTAGTGTCAGATTTTATTTTCCTGGGCTCCAAGATCACCGCAGCCAAGAAATTAAAAGACAATTGCTCCTGGGAAGGAAAGCTATGGTAAATCTAGAAAGCATGCTAAAAAGCACAGACATCACCCTGCCAACAAAAGTGTGTATAGTCAAGGCTATGGTTTTCCCAGTTGCTATGTATGGCTGTGAAAGTTGGACCATAAGGAAGGCTGAGCATCAAAGAAATGAGGCCTTTGAACTATGATGCTGGAGAAGACTCTTGCGAATCCCTTGGACTGCAAGGCGATCAAACCGGTCGGTCCTAGAGGAGGTCAACCCTGACTGCTCTTTAGAAGGCCAGATCCTGAAGATGAAACTCAAATACTTTGGCCACCTAATGAGAAGAAAGGACTCACTGGAGAAGAGCCTAATGCTGGGAAAGATTGAGGGCAAAAGAAGAGAATGAGGTGGCTGGATGGAGTCACTGAAGCAGTAGGCATGAGCTTAAATGGACTCCAGAGGATGGTAGAGGACAGGAAGGCCTGGAGGAATGTTGTCCATAGGGTCACAATGGGTTGGATACGACTTCGCAACTAACAACAACAACAAAGCAACCCGTCTGCCTTGCCACTTCTAAGAATAACTCCAAATTTACCCTCCTATGCAGTTTTCTCTCTGCCAATCTCCACACAGTCTTCCCTTGAACTAAATGGAACATGACCTCTTGTTCTGCTATTCTTTAAGGGTAGAGTCTCAAAGGTGTTTTTTTCAAAAGACTACTGGATTATTTTTGAGAAAGAAGACGTTTCCCTTCTCAAACAAGAAGCTTCATCAGTTCTGAAGTGGATCAGTTCCAAAGAACTGATGAAGCTTCTTGGATAAGAAGTTAAACAGTTTCTTCTTCTTCTTCTTCCTCAAGGAAAAATATCCAGTTGCCTTTAGAAAAAGCATCTTTAAAACAACTATGACCTGGATAACTGAGAATCTCCACAGACATTAAGGATAGAGGTATAGACCCCAGTAATCTTCAGAAATGGAGAAAAGAAAGTTGTAAAAGAAAGTTATAATTGTTAATGTGTCAGACAAAAAGGGAGCAGCTCTATTAAATTTTAATTAAATTTACCTTTAAAATGGGATCAAATTAATAAGACTGCTAGGCTTTGAGAAGTATGCAGAGACACAATGGTAGCATCTATCTGCATCTCTATAAAGCAGCCATATCATTTCCTGGAATCATGCTCAATCATATGAAAAGACAGCTGCTTTAAAGAGCAACAACAGCACTAGTTCACATTTTTCTGCTTCGAAGCAAATCTGGTTTGGAATCAAATCTGAAGTACTGCAAAGGTCTAAAATTTGTTTATTTTACTGACCACAAACACTTGATTCTGAGTGTGGTATCGGCATGTCACTTAAAGAGCAAATATGGTACTCAGACTGTAAAAAGCTGCACATTCCCTACTTTAAGGGTAATAATATGGGGTGTAGGATTTCTACTGGTACCATGACTGAGAAGAAAAGGGTTAAACTTTCTCCTTCCACTGTATCCCTTTAAAATTTTCCCTGTTTTGTATAAATGTATATACTTAACATGAAGTGTATGAAATATGTTTTGACTTTAGTACATATAAAAGAATAAAATGTATAAGCTTCGAATGAAGCAGATAGCAGCAATAATAATTACTATTTCAGAGATGGGTTAAATCTTGCCTTTGCCTTTGAACTCCAAACACTATTCAATGTGCCCAATAACATTTTAAGACCAACCAGCGCACTTGGCCATACAGATGAAAGCCATTTTTGGCAGGAAGGGAGGTAACATTCATTTGACTGTAAACAATTCATTAAAATAACTTGCTAAATCTCACACTAGTGGATTTTTGAAAGTTGCTCAATCTACCTCCTTATCCATCCAAAGTCAATTTGAGTATGAATATGATGCATTGTGACCATAATGGCAAACAGCTTCTCCAAAGAGACATTTATTCTGCTGGCATGGGTTCCAACTAGACAGCAATGATGCATTACAAATATATAATTATTTGCACTAATATTTGAGCAGGTGGAATGGATTAGTCCACTGTCAACAGTACTGTGCTGATAACATGTATTTTTCTGTATTAATATGTACTATGCAACATGTATTAAAATTGTCAATAATTCATTTCCACGGAGTTAGCTGTATTTATATTGCACTGTTCTGTTGTAGCTGGAAATGCAATGATGGGATGTGGAGAGAGAAAAGAAAAATATGGAACTAATATTAACTTTTAAAAATATTTGAAGTTTTTCTGTAGGAGTAGAATTGGAAAAAATGTGCGAACAATGAGTTGCTGTTTTGCTTTAAACAAAATGCGCAACTCTTTTTTGATATTGAAGTAGGAGAAAACTGTTATTTAAAAATGGGATGGACCCACTAAAATGCTATTTGTTGGGTTATTGAGCACCAAGAGCTGTATGAAAGTTACATCTCAACTTTCTAGCTTTGTGCACTGTCTTTGGCCTAATTTCAAAGTCCTTTTGGGCTTTGGCCCTCAAGGAAGAATAGCAACCCAAAGTAAATAAAGAAATAGTAAGGGAGTTCAGTTTTCAATATCTTCAATCAGAATAGTGCTGGAAGAGACCTTGGAGGTCTTCTAGTCCAACCCCTGCTCAAGCAGGAGATCCTATACCATTTCAGACAAATGGCTGTCCAGTCTCTTCTTAAAAACCTCCAATGGTGAAACACCTACAACTTCTGAAGTCAAGCTGTTCCACTGCTTAATTGTCCTCACTGTTAGGAAGTTCCTGACCACTATGAATGAGCTGAAGTCTAAACCACTTATACATAAAAATTATGAAGGAGATAGTGCTTGTCATTGTGATATCCCTTCCTGCAATCTTTTAGATATCACAGAGCTTGAGCATTTTATTTATTTTTTTATTTTTTATTTTTATTTACTTTTGATTTCTATACCGCCCTACTCCCGAAGGACTCAGGGCGGTGCACAGCCAAACAATAAAAACACATGCAATACAAAATTTAAAAAATAGAATAAAATCAAATTAAATAATTTTGGCCCTGACAAATTTAAAACCCCAAACTTTTAAAACCAATTTAAAATTGAATATATAAATACTAAAAGATATTTAAAATTTTAAAAAATCTTTTATAAAAGAGGGGGAAAATTAGGCCAGGCCGGCCTGGTGAAATAGTAAGGTCTTTAAGGCGCGGCGGAAGGTGCGCAGATCCGGGATCCTCCGTATCTCCGCATAAAGTGAGAGGATAGTTTTCAAAATAGGGAGTGGATGGGAAGGGAAAGAATACATACATAATTAAGCTAAGTCAGTTTGACACTGATACTGAGCAAAATTTTGGGGCATATGATCAAGCAACTGGATTCCCAACATTTAGAGCAAGACTACATTGCTTGGCAGGAGCCTGCATAGGTATATCAAAAATAATTCATGCCAAATCAAAACTGGGTTCCTTTTTTGATATACACACCAGTAACTACAATTGTTTAGTTGACCCAGAAATGCAGTAGACACAGTGTACCTTGACTTCATCAAAGCTTTGGAAAAAATCTCCCATGAAATCCAAGTACAGAAGATGGCAAACTGTAGCTTGGGTCATAATTCCATTAGAAGGATAGAGTAGGTTGAACAATCACACCCAGTGAGAGTATGTCAATAGTTTCACATCAAAATAAATGACCTGGATGAGGGATTAAAAATGCAATTATCAGATTTGTAGATGGCACAGAGATGGGGTGGTTGGGGGTGGGAGCCAAGCACATTTTAGAGAACAGCATTTAGATTCAAGAGGATCTTGGCAAGTTGGAAAATGGGCAGAAATCACTGTGATGAATTTCAACAAATATAAAACCCCACATTTTGAGTAGGGAAAGACACAAATACAGGCAGTCCTTGACATACAACTGTAATGGAACCTGCTCATTACAGTCGCATATTGTAACTGTCATAAAATGGATTGGTCATTTGACCGAACTGAATTTAATACCTTTTTTTGCATAGAGCAACTGTGGTGGTTGTTACGCGAATGTGGTTGTCATTAAGTGAACTAATAGTTCCCTGTGGGTGTGGTTTCGCTAAAACATAAAAGTGCTGGTTTTGAGACAATGGAGGGAGCCTGATTGTCAGACTTTGAATCCGATTGTCTGAATTGTAAGTCCCCTGTTTTGACTGTAACTCGAGGATTACCTATATAAAATGTAGAGACAATTTGGCAGCAACACCTGTGTAAAGATCTGGCCGAGTTGGTACATCACAATGAGGTAAACCACTCTTCTTCAAACTTGGCATTTTTAAGATGTGTTGCAGTCTGCAACTTGGAGAAACCCCCAGTCAGTATCATCTGGAATAGATGTTCTTTAAGGTCACTTCTGTTCTATCATTTTATTTCTCACTGGTGTATTTTCTACAGGCAGAATGTTAAACACGGTTACTAATGCACAATAATCTTCAAAATAATATTTCCTTCACAATAAGAAAACTGTGCTTTATTCTAAAGGAATGAATGTAAGAGAAGAATCAAAATCCATTTTATTCCTGTCAGCTTGATCATGATTAGAATAAAACATCACACCAGAAATGGAAAATGCGGTGATGAAGTCTGTGAAGATCAGGACTGCTTATGTGTTACCCCTGGACAGCTAAAAATGGGCTTTGATACAGCCATTAATTTCAGGAGTCCGCCACAGAAGTGGAGCACTTGCATCCTTTGATTGTGACTGTTCTACTGACATTTTTGGACCCCTTTTTAGTTTGTTTTTCAAGGGGTAGACAGAAATAAGCAATTTCCAGACATTTGCTCTTCCTTGTGATAGTCTATTGTCAAGACTGCATTGGACGGTCTTTCAGAGATAAACTACAACAGATAGACTCTTTAGAGCAGTGGTCACCAACTGGTGGTCCATGGACCACTGGTGGTCCACGAGAAAATTTTGGTGGTCCACAGAAAAATTATTTGCATTTTTTTATATTGCACTAAATCAGGGATCCTCAAACTATGGCCCCTGGGCCAGACACATACAATGAACATTTGTGTTGCTTCAGAGAGTCTCCCCCTTCAGGGTCTTTTTGTGTGGGTCGGAGGGGGGCAGAAGTTCCAACTTGGGTCTGCTCTGGCCTCCTGGTGTGGGGCTTTGGGCGAAGGCTGGAGGGAAGTGCCGCTGTTGTTGAAGAGCTGGAGGGCCTTGTTCCAGTTGGACTGCATCATGGCCTGGAAGAGGCTGACCATCTCAGCCTGCTGAGCCTCCAGGTGCCGGTACCTGGCCTTGCACTCCCACAGGTCTTCCCTCTGCTTGGAAAGCCTATGCTCGTAGTCCTCAGTGAGGTGCTTCTGCTGAGCCTCCTCCTCGGTCAGATCCAATTTGAACTGAGCTGTTTTGCCAACTCTTTCTCATGGTGGCTGCTTATCTCCAACAACTGCTTCCTGTTGGGGCCCTAAGGAGCCCGGGAGGGCAGGCGAGGAGTGGCTGGGAGTGGAGAGGTGAGTAGAGGCGAGTGACATTGAATTGGACATGCCCACCCAGTCACATGCCCACCTAGCCACACCCACCCAGCTGGTCATTAGGCAGGTCATATTAGTGGTCCTTGGGATTTAAAATTATGAATTTAGTGGTCCCTGAGGTCCTAAAGGTTGGTGACCCCTGCTCTAGAGCAGAACTGAACATGACTGTCAATGGTGGGGCCAAGAAGCCATTTTGATTTTCTACTTTGTTCAAAACAACTCTCAGAATCAGAAGGATTCTGGGAAATCAAAATAGCAGCTGAAAACTAAAGCTTTATGTAGCAATGTAGGCCATATAAAAAGCCCTTTCAACATAGAGGCAGACATAACTCCAAAGTCCTTGGGGATCACCTGAGTGTAAAATATGTTTAAAAGCCCAAATTTAAGCTGCTGTTCCAAAAACAAAACGACTATCTTTTCTAGATGCAAGTACTGGAAGCCATTATTCCCTTTGGAAGTTCAGACTTGTTAAATGTGGCGGACAACAACAGCTAAGTGGGCAGCTCAGAAGCCTGTTTCCCACAAATACCATACATTTACAAAGCCCGAAGAGTCTCAGTAAAAAGCAGGTGGATGAAAAACATTTTGAAGAGCAAATGCCCACTGTGAATAAACACTTAGCCATAGCAATAGCATCAGGAAAGGACAGAGAATCAGAATAATGTGCAATTTTATTCTACGTTTTTCCCTACTCAGGAAATTTGAATCCCATTATAGTCAAAACCATCGTGAATGTTTTGTATGGAGACTTTCTATTATTATGGCCAGAAACTAAGTCTTTCTACTCTATATTTTGTATCTCTGCCTCCCTGCAATCACTTGTTGACATAAATGACTTATTTCCAGATAGAATGCTGTATTTCTATTGTTAGGCAAAATGGTCCTATTAGGAGGGCAACAGGGCCCCAAGGAGACCCATTGTTATCAGAGATGGAATGTTGAGGTCACCAGCTGATAAGATGGAAGAGGAGTTTTCTCTAGGCTGCATTTCCCTTGTTATGGCTGCTCTTGGGCTGGCTGTGAGCTGGTGGGGAGGCTTCTCTTCTTTGGTCTAGAATAGAATTGCAGGGGAATTTGTCTGTGCAGGGAGTTCAATCTGAGTCTGATGGGATTAAACAAAGAGAGGAACTGGGTTTGAATTTGGTCATATCCAAAAAAACAAGGGGGAGTGGGGAAGGGGTACAATTCAGTGATGGGTTGCTCCCGGTTCGGTCCAGTTCTATAGAACTGGTAATAAAACCGGCAGGAGGCTCCGCCTACCCACCACGACATCATCATGGATGATCTGCACATGCTCCCGCTGTGAACCGGTAGTAAAGGTAAGTGGAACCCACCCCTGGTACTATTTCCATTTTGTTTATTAGGGCTTTTCCCCCACTAGAGTATGTTCTCTTCAGGTCTTTCTCCAAGGAGTGAAGGTTGGCATGGCTGATGACAAAGTTGGGATGGAGGGTTGCAGCTCCCCTACCTCTGTCCCCTAATGGAAACAGCCGAATGCACCAAACAGGCTCATTCCATTCGTGAATGCACAGATGAAAACTTCATCATGACATCAACACACATTTGAAAGACAATAGGAACATTACAGGTGAACTACGAACATGTTTGTTGTTGATCATTCAAGGCTCTGTTGTGCAGAAACCTTTACAAATCCTTTTTGGAAGAAGAATATTGAAGGCCTTGCCAAGGTGAGATGGCACAGGATGCCAGGGCTTCAAAGCAGGAGTTTGAAGTTGTGTCATGGGACTGAACGCTACTATTTCAATGTCTTATGAACTTGCAAAGTTGTGTTGCAACTAGCGCTTCTCTGCTGTTTTAAGGCATGAGAAGGCACAGCAGGCACCCACAATAAAAAGATGCTACCCTGGAATCCTGGCATTAAATACTGTATTTACCTCTTACCTTTCTTTTTCACAATAAGTGTTAGTCATTTCAGTCAATAGATGACAGTTATTTAAAGAGGGGCACAGTAACAATAATTATTATTGCAACAAATAATTGACCATAGATACAGAGCACATCAGGGACGCGGTGGCTCAGTGGCTAAGACGCTGAACTTGTTGATCTAAAGGTTGGCAGTTCAGTGGTTCGAATCCCTAGTGCCGCGTAACGGGGTGAGCTCCCATTACTGGTCCCAGCTTCTGCCAACCTAGCAGTTCGAAAGTACATAAAAAATGCAAGTAGAAAAAATAGAGACCACCTTTGGTGGGAAGGTAACAGCGTTCCGTGCACCTTTGGCGTTTAGTCATGCCGGCACATGACCACGGAGACGTCTTCGGATAAGCACTGGCTCTTCAGCTTTGAAACGGAGATGAGTACCGCCCCCTAGAGTCCGGAACGACTAGCACATATGTGCAAGGGGAACCTTTACCGTTACCTTTTTAGGGAGCACATCAGATATTAACAGGGTAGTTCTGAGCTTCAACATCCATTTCCTTAAGCTTTTGGAACTGAACAGTCAATCCACTTATATAATTATGATACCTTCAAAATGGGGTTTTTAACATAATACTTAATAGCAATGAATCAATCAAAGTAAATATTCTTCAACAGGGTGATGTAGTGAGATATGTGCTGAACTGACGCTCTAACCCTGAAAATTGTCACTGCCATCATCACCATCCAGCAACTATTTCCACGAAAGAAGAAAAGGTATTTTTGCCCTCTCTACACATTATAGAACTCAAGCAAGGAGAGAATTAAAAACTGTTAAGCTAAGCAATGTGGCAATAAAGAAAAACTAATTAAAATTTCATTAAAAAAATAAGACCAAACACCTTTGCAGACATATTTCTGGGTGGTGGGGGTATACAAAAGAATGAGAAAACACAGGCTGTTCTAGGTATGCAAAAAATGTTTTTTTTCTCCCATATATATTGACAGCCAGAGGGGGGTTATTATTGAGAATATGGGCAAAGCTGCTGCCAAGGTTCTGCTAGTACTCGTGTTTAAAAAGAAACTATGGAAACCACAAGTAGGAATATTAATTAAGTCCAAATTTGGAATTTCTTTGCCAGGAGTGGCTGTATGAATTCAATGAAGCAACCTGTTGAGCCTGCCATTCATGAGGGCGTTAGCAATTTAATGAAGTGCCAAACTATCCCCCCTCCCAATAAATTAACATCTTGTTGCAATAATCAGATTCAAAGGTTAGGTGTAGATAAGGTAGATTTTATGCCCTTTTCCCCACACTAACGCTGCTTCTTTAAAAATATGGCCTTCTTTTCCAAGGGCAGCTGTCCCCACTTCAGCTAATAGCAATAACAATAGCACTAGACTTATATACCGCTCCATAGTGCTTTATAGCACTCTCTGAGCAGTTTAGAGAGTCAGCCTATTGCCCCCAATAATCTGGGTCCTTGATTTACCCACCTCGAAAAGATGGAAGGCTGAGTCAACCTTGAGCCAGTGAGAATTGAACTGTTGGCAGTTGGCAGAAGTAGTCTGCATTCTAATCACTGTGCCACCACAACTTATTTTGGGTTTTGGGGGGTTTTTGTTTAAAGCTGGACAAGAGATGGAAAACAATTTGTACAAAGAGCACAAGCCTTGTTCTTCCACTCCAGTGGTCTAATAAGATTCCCTCCCTCCCCACCCCCATATGATGCTGTATTAAAAACAGGATGAGAATGATGCTGCTACTTCAAAGCTAGGCTCTCACTGGAAAGTTATCCTTGCCTTAGATTTTGCTGGAGAAGCATTTTGTTGGAGGGTAAAAGGGTAAAGAAGTAAAATAACATTCCCATGGATTTTGTATTAGAAGTCTTGTCTGTATGTTCCTCAGATTTATTATTTATTCATTTATTTATTAGTTTGATTTATATGCCACCCTTCTCCGAAGACTCAGGGTGGCTTACAATGCTTTTAAGCAATAGCCTTCATACTTTTGTATATACCTGCTTAGTAGGGCTTTCCCCCCCCCCCAAGCGGTGTTCTATTTTATACAAAGTCAGCTCCCACAAACCGGATCTTCATTTTACCTATCTTGGAAGGATGGAAGGCTGAGTCAACCTTGAGCCTGGTGAGAATTGAACTCACAGTAATTGCAGGCAGCTGGCAGCTAAATACTACTTTAACAGTAGTTTAGTTCACTGCGCCACCAGGCTCTTGTGTCATTAAGATGTGTCATTAATATTCATTATGGCATCTCAGGACTCTTGTAGGTGACCACGTATACATGGCCAAAAAAAGATGTCCATCACAATCAAACAGGACTAAAAAAGACACAGGGACAAATGCAATTTACATATGTTAATTTCAATCATTCTAATAGAAAATTAATAGAATTTCATCTTGGGGAAATATCCTGTACAGGCCCTAAACTCTTAATGTGTGCTAATGGCAATCCTCCCATTTTGTTCTCAAAATAATCATCCAATAAAACAGGTCAATGCGATTTTTTCCTTTAGGGCACATATATGTTTGAGAATGCAGAAGTCAACGAGTGGCTTGCCCTTAAATGTCTAGGAATTTCACGGTTTCGAGAAATTCCAATGGGAACCTTTCTGATTTATTGGTAAGTTTAAAGGTCATGCCTATTAACGGTTCATAATACTAACACTAATCTTTTTATACGGTTTTATATGGATGCTTTGCGACTGTCAGTTCTTGTCAACTGGCACTCACTTCTGAAGAAAACCAAGAAATATTCAAAACAAGAAAATCTGTCCCCCAAAACCTTTGACAGGTGTATCAGTTCCTTCAAGGCCTGCCCCCACCCCGATGAGGCTAATGAAAAACAGCCATTTTGTTTTGGAAATGGGCCTGTGTTTGCTACGACTAGAAAACTGACACAGCCTTGGAGTCAATTCAGTGGGAAATCAGGCGATTTAAAGAAGAAGTTCACTCAGACTTTGAAACAAGGAAATCTCCTCCTGCATCTCTTGTTGGCTTCAGTTAGGCTGAAAAAGATCTATGCAGAGAGAAATGACTTGCATTTACTTATCTTGGCAGAAGGGAGGCAGCCTTGACTCAAACAAGGCTATTTCTGGGCTATAATCCAGATGCTCAGTAGGCAGAAGGAAGTGCTCCTTTTTTGGTTTTGGTTTTTTTAAAAAAACTATATCCCTTAATCCTGGGCAATGATTGACAATCAAGATTTATAGCACGAGGTCCCCCTCTCTAATCCTGCAAGTTGGATGTCATATGCATCTCTAGTGCGGCTTTATTCAGTTCCAGCTAAATGGGAGCCGGTACAATTGATGTTATGTTGCTGAGATGCTTTCCGGACTGGGAGTCTATTTACAGATTAGTACATATACAAAGTATTCATTGTCAGGGCCATTAAGGAAAAAAAAAACATAACAAACGGATGGAATGTAATTTAAAGGCTACCCAAAAACGTATTGAGGATTAAAATATCCCTTGATCACTAGGAAGAAATCCAGTTGGGCCATGGAGGAGAAAAACCTCACTTTTTGCAAATTTAAGAGAAAGGTGTAGAATGATTAAATTAATCTCTCTATGAGAACAACAACTACAACAAAAACTCAACACACCTTTGCCATCTGTCTATATAGTTTTAGATTGCTTGATTTATAAAAATAGTGCAGTATCTTTTAACTATACTGAAGCTGAAACAGAAAAAAAAAATACTGAATTGGGAAAAAAGGTATGTACCCGCATACACATATATTACAGGTTAAAATAAACCTGCTTATCCAACATGTTCAGAAGCTTTTAAAGATCTGTTTGGTACTGAGGCCACCCCAGGTCCTGCTGTGCTGCTTCATCATTGTGGTGGTGGGTGTTCCTGGGAGGGATGAACAAAGAACACTGGGAGAATAAACCAAGAATAATCCCAGCAATGTCACCCAAGGTGTGAATGTCATCTCAGCTGCCCAGCTAAAGCAAGCAGGAACTTATATTGTGCAGCAGTGACATAGGAAGATGCTGGAGGTAGATGATCATTTTAGTGATAATGGCAAAGGGATGAATTCATACTGTGCAGGAGAAGACAGTGGTAAACTACTGTATTTTACCCAAGAAAATCATAAGGATAGAAAATATAAAATGATTGACGAGATAGGGCTGGATGATGGGCACCTCAGGTCAGATGGCACTCAACATACCACTGAGGAAGAGCTGAAGATCTTTTGAAGTTCTAGTAGTATGTATGACTAAAATCTTTGGGATACCTACTTGGTGGTGTTCCTAGTTACTGGTGTTAAGTGACTTGCCATAGATTGTTAAATGAGGATCTCATATGATGAGGAGGATGGACAAGTTTTATGATCATTTTGAAAATGATAGATGATGCAAAATAGGATGTGCTGCTAGAGATTAGAGTATTAAAGTTGAAAATATTAAGAAGAAAAATGTAGCTGGATCATATGGCTTACGAAGCTGAAATGAAACAAGAGAGTGGTTTATGTTTCTGCCAATCTAATTATTTCTTCATTGCTAACACTATCTTTGATCAACCAAAATGATGGCTGCATACATGGACATCATCAGATGGAATTCATAGAAATCAAATCCCATACATTATTGCTCAAAGAAGGTGGAAGAGCTCAATTATAACATCAAAATTCATGGCCAAATGCTGACTGTGGCGTATATCATGACTTGTTAGATTTGTGTTGCTTCATGAGGATCAATGGCTACTAGACTCAATGGTAGGTTGAAGGTTTCTGAAGAACATCTGTTAAGGGAGTAGTGGGTTCCCTTGTGCAGTTGCTTAGCTACAGTGGATTAGATGGATTGAGCATCTGATCTATCAGGCCATTGCTTGTGTTCTTATGTTGCCATATTTTGGTAGACATTCCATGAATTGCTGTAGCCTTCCAACTTGATACTGACTGAAAAGGCATGAAAGCATTGTTTGATAAAGGAACGCAAGAACAGTTAAGAAAAAGTAAACGATAGTTCTGGGAAAATGAAAGCATGAGAAAAAAAAATTCAAAATAACTCTGATTTGATAAAATTTGGTATAAGAAGACACACAAAGTTACTCTGGAAGGCTTTCAAGATTCTTTTATTGTATTCTACATCAGAAATGTAGCATTTGGAAATCCTTGCTCTGTTTCCTAACTTGATCTACTTTAAATGACTTGGGTGTTGACATCTCTACTGTACAAAATTTTACTGTAGCTCTTCCATCTTTGCTTGATTTTCTTTATATCAGTAACTATCTATCCAGTTGGAAGTCGGATCCTACTGAGTCCAGATATTTTTTTTGGGTGGGGGGATTTTTCTTCTTCTTTTGTCCATCTTTGATGTCTTTATAGATGTCATTATCATATTGCTTCATGTCTTTTCTGACACCTCTCTGAAACTCTTTGCTTTTTCCCCCAGAGATCTTTGTCTAACTTGGCTTTGGTTTCTCTTCTCTTCTTGCCAATTTGCATCATTTGTTCTAATATCCAGTTTGCTGCCTGTTTGGTCTCATTTCACATTCATTCTTAACATTTATTTGATTTCATTCCACAGTTCCTCTGTTTCCCTGTCAATTAGGTTCAGGACTTCAAAGAGATTTCTGAAAACCATTTCTAAAATGGTTTAGAGATTGCTTAGTAGGGCTCTTGTTTCTCCATGTCTCTGGTTAGCCTCATGTTTTTCAATCACACACCTCTAACAGTAGCTACATAGGTACAGGTAGGTTTCTGAGCAACTTAGGCAAATTGGGAGAATGAGGTCTAACTTGGAAATGGATATTTGACTTTGAATCCCAATTATAAGAAGAGTTTTATTAAAAGAATATAGGGTGACTGAAACAGGGAAAACATCCTCCTCTTCCTCCTCTTTTAATGACACCATAATCCCTTGCAGGGTGGAGTCTGGGCAACTGAATGGAGCTGAGTGTTTACTGGCCAGATGCCCTTCCTGTTGCCAATGCGGAGGTTTTTCCCCAGCAGATATATTCTCAGTGTGCCCAGGGAGAGAAATATTTGCTGCTACCTAGGATCGAACTCACAGGCTCCTGATTGTAAGGCGAGAGTTCCATCTCTAGGCCACCACACCACTCAAACAGGGAAAACAACATGATACACAAAAAAAATATGGGCAAATAAACATTAAAAACTGATTATCTTACTTTATCAATAAGAACATATCTATTTCTAATAACCACCATGGACACCAATGAGTGGTCAAGCATGGTGATTAGCTTGGCTGATGGAACAGGCGCTCAAGGGACATTGGTGAATATGATGTGCCCAAAGATTTACCAATCTAATGTGAATGGTAAAACAAGTGTCAAAGAATGAAGGAAAAATATTCCACATTTATAGTGCATAGATGGAGATGTCACCATATTGGAGACAGAAATTCTCATCTCAGGCCACTCTTTTAGATTTGAAGATGGGATACAGGAAGGCATTATATAGATACGATTTTGATAAATTTGTAGCTATATGGCTATCTGAAGTTTTTTTAAAAAAATCTTATAATGGGAATCCTTGAGAAAAACATATCTTAGTGAGAGAGATGTTTTAATCAAGAGAGTCTATAATCAAGACAGTTGGTAGGTGGAAAACTCAAAATAACATGCTGGAATCTGGAATCAACTAAGAAAGTCACTTTGTCATTTTGGCTAACTGAGCAAAGTTTCTTCTCATCAGTGAAGAATTCTCCCAGTGGTTTCATTGTTCATAATCACTGCTGAAACGCTAATCATGCATTAGTCCCATCAAATAGAAAATAAAATTCATCCTGATTCCAGCTTTTAGCTGGAAGCTCTGTTTGGGGGCTTCTTTTCTGAAGCTCTGTTTCTGATGCTTTTTTGAGCCTCTGAAACCTGTTTGAGAAGCTGGGCAAGGCTACATTCGGAGTATAAGACGCGCCCAGATTTTCACCCTCTTTTTTGGGGGAAAAAGGTGCGTCTTATACGCCGAAAAATACAGTCTTTAATATACACATAGAATGGACACACACAGAGACACACATACTACAAATACATTAAAAGATAAAAGATAATTGGCAACACACAAAAATGAGCAAATGATAGAAAGTAGGCATGGGATAGAGAATAATGAAGAATTTCACAAGGACCTCTCAGCCACAAGATGAAGCAAAAATGAAATAAGAAAAAAACAGAGAGAGGAAAGGTTTATTGATGGTGAGTTAACCTTGACAGCTCAATTAAAATCCCCATTGATGGTTATTGCTTTCAGAAGAGCAGTTATTGGAATACTGTTGTATTTACAATGTTTTTTTTTTTTTGGCTGCTTCCTGGCATTAGCAGTCTCAATTCTGCTTTTTAAAAGGATGCTGTGTTCTTTTGCTCTGATCCAGCAAGGCTGTCTGAAAGTTCTTATGTTACTTCTTAGATCATTATCTATGGCTGCTAAGTTAAGCCAAAGAAGGAGGGCTACGTTTCCATTGTTTTACTGTATTTTGGCTATTTTGTTTCCTATTTTGACCTACCTGTAGACTGCTGTTTGTAGATAGAGGGGGCTGAGGTTAACACTTGCCTCTCAGTCATGTTGGTGCAGTGCTCTAACATGGTGTTCCTAAGTAATCTCATTGGCAGTTGTTGGCAGGTTGCATGATGAAGGATGAATTTTGACATTTAATAGAGTGTGCACAAGCTTGACCACCGCCTGTGGAATAGGGATTAAGAAGAATGTTGCCATCCCAGGTCCTGCTGCGAGTGAATCTGGATGTTTCTCTGACAGGGGATCTGTAGCAGATCCACAGCGGGATAAATACTTGCTGGAATGAGGTCCAGCTAATGCTTGTCCTTCCTTGGAAAGAATGCTGTGGGGGGTAGATCAGGGTTTTCACTTACTGTTTGAAACAAGGAAATTATCGAAGGATCTTTTTAATCTTTCTCTACTTTTTCAGAAGTCACTAGATTCTTTGAAGAGCAAAGGCTTCTACCCTGGTTCTTCTGGAAATGGCAGCATTGTCCAGTCGATAGAATTCCTTAGGAAAATAGACCTCAGCTTGGGAAGAGCCCAGTGTTACTGTAAGCTTGCTGGGTATTTAAAAAAACAAAAACAAATGAAGAAATTGAAAAGCAATCTTTTAATAAAAGTATGTTTGTGACAATCACTTTTTCTTAAAGACTGCCTTCCTTCAAATCAATACTGTCACACTGACACTGTCCCCAAAGATGCCTTTCGAAAGGCAACTGGACTGTCTTATTTTTTTTCCCTTGAAAACATTTCACTTCTCATCCAAGAAGCTTCTTCTGTACTGACTGAAGAACTTTTGACTTTTGAAAAGCACCTTTGGGATAACCACGACCCGGATGATTGAAGAATTTCCATAGACATTAAAAAGATATTGATGTACAGTACCTTCTCCAGTGATATTTTTCACACCATGACACTGTCCCCTCAAGTACTTCCTTGATGTCATTGCTTTTGCTTCTTTCAGGTTCAAGAAGATGTGGCCCAGATTCGTTCTCCTGAACTGCAACTACAAAGGCAAGCATGGATAGAGGCATCTCCTATATCTTGAACTGCAACTACAAAGAGAAGCATGAGCTGGACTAGAGGCATTGCTTTCATTTTTCTCTATGACATCCAGTGATTTAAATGTTAGTCTCTCACTCATAATTTGGTGCTGGTTGAGGCTGGTTGAGGCTATGTTGCCTGAGTGGTGCAGCAGTCTAATGCTACTGTTAAAGATAGTATTTAGCTTCCAGCTGCCTGCAATTACTGCGAGTTCAATTCTCACCAGGCTCAAGGTTGACTCAGCCTTCCATCCTTTCTAAGGTAGGTAAAATGAGGACCCGGCTTGTGGGGGCAATAAGCTGACTTTGTATAAAATATACAAAAGTATGAAGGCTATTGCTTAACGCCTTGTAAGCCGCCCTGATTCTCCGGAGAAGGGTGGCATATAAATAAATAAAAAAAAAATATTGTAATGTGCCTGGAGCCAGTGTCCAAAAAAGACACTGTTTTTTGTTCTACTCCTGAGATCTATGGAAAATAAATCCATACCCTCCCTCTTATGGATCCCTCCAAATATTGGAACTCTGCTAGCATGTCTTAGCTGTCTCCTCTTTAGGCTAGACATCTCCAATTTCTTCAAGTTGTAGTCCAAAACATCTGGAGAGTGGCAAATTAAGGAAGGCTATCCTAAGGTTTTGAAGACTGAGCAATCACGCTGACTGACTGATGGGAGAAATGGAAACTTGATGACAAGTGGAACGGAATGGTGCATTTTAGAAAAGAGAATGATTGGATGCCTGAAATTCTGAATGGCAGCCCCCTGCTGCAATATTTTATTGCACACCCACTTGTTACCTTGGGAGCCACTTTCTGCAAGAAGGAAGCAAAAATCATTTGCAGCATAAACAAAAATATTCATATACATCATTGGAAAGGTAATAATAATAATATTAACCAAAGGGAATCTTTCCTACATCCAGGCAACTTTTGTTCGCTGCTTTTGCTGAAATAGATATTAAAAGGAAAATTAAAAGGATTATTTCATGCTATATTTCCTCTAGATAAGTTCAATCTGCCAACATGAGCCAAAGATTTGTTAGAAAGTTTTCCTTGGAATTGAGCAGACGTAGCCCTAAATGCTGGCTTGGAGAGAAGGAGCTGCTGGGCAATGAAGCTTTGGCAAAAACTGATCACCAACTGGTTGCTGCCTTTATTTCACAGTTTTCAGGTTTCAAAGTTTGGATTGTTAAAAAAAATTCCAAGCTCCTTTCCAAATGATAATGGTTACTAGTCTGTAAGTGTGTGCATGCATTGCATACCTACTGGTATCAATTACATGCTTACAATTTTTTTAATTCAAAAAGCAAGAATATGAAATACAGTTAGTGTAATCCACTTAAATTCTGTTGGAGAATATTTGGAGAACAAAAGAAGTAATTGCAAAATTGAGGACAGGCTGGTATCTGTCTATCTGTCTGTCTATTATCTATCTATCTATCTATCTATCTATCTATCTATCTATCTGTCTGTCTGTCTGTCTGTCTGTCTGTCTGTCTGTCTATCTATCTATCTATCTAACTATCTATCTATCTATCTATCTATCTATCTATCTATCATCTATCTATCATCTATCTATCATCTATCATCTATCTATCTATCATCTATCTATCTATTTATCTATCTATCATCTGTCTATCATCTATCTATCTACAGTATATCTCACAAGTACAGAAGTACAGAATAACAGAGTTGGAAGGGACCTTGTAGATCATCTAGTCTCCCTGCTCAAGACGGAAACCCTATATCATTTCTGAGAAGTGGCTGACCAGTCTCTTCTTGAAAGCCTCCAGTGATGAAGCACCAACGACATCTGAAGGCAAGCTGTTCAGCTTGATTGTTCTCACTGTCAGAAAATTTCTTTTTATTTATAGGTTGAATCTCTTCTTGATCATTTTCCATCCATTGTTCCTTGTCTGGCCTTTGGATGTTTTGGAAAATAGGTTGTCCCCTTCCCCTTGGTGACAGCCCCTGTGATATTGGAACACTACTATCACGTCACCCCTGGTCCTTGTCTTCACTAGACTAGCCATGCCCAGTTCTTGCAATTGTTCTTCATAAGTTTTAGCCTCCTGGCCCCTAATCATCTTTGATTATCTAATAATCTATCTCCATCCATCTATCCATCTATCTCAGAAGCCAGCCATGAAATCTAAATTCACTTTTAAAAAAAAATCTAATGACTTTCTAATCTGAAGCAGAATGGAAAGAATATTATTCTTTTGAACTTTATTGTAGGAGAAGACTCCTGGCAGTATCATGGATAGCCAAGTAAACAAACAAATGGATCATTGTACAAAATAACAGAGTTCTCATTTAAGGCACAAGTACTTCAGATTATCATAATTTGGACACATTATACAAAGATCTACCTTTTGGGAAGTTTACAATGCTGGAGGAAAGAGATACACTTAATTTTATCTCTTTAATTATAAATCATCATCATATGAACAGTACTTCAGAAAAAAATTGAGAAGCATTGGGACGAGAGTTTGCAATGTCCCTCTCTATCACTTATAGCAGTGATGGCTAACCTTTTTGCCATTGCCTGCCAGGCCTCTCTAGGAGTCTCTGGAGGCTGGGAACAGCAAAAAACGTCACTTCCTGTCCCACCGGGAGTTGGGAAATGGGCCCTTTCAGGCCTCCGGAGGGCCTCTGAGGGGTTGGAAAAGGCTGTTTTTGCCCTTCCCAGATGCATAGAGAGGATCTGGAGCCAAGTGAGAAAAAAAAACAGGCCTTCCCCCCCCAGGCCCTCCAGAGGCAGGAAACAGCCTGTTTCCCTACTTCTGGTGGGCCCAGAAGGCCAGAAAGTCAGCTGGCCAGCATGCACATGCATGCCAGAGCTGAGCTGGCATGCCCACCAATATGGGCCATAGGTTCGCCATCACGGACTTATAGCATATTCAAGTTAAATAATGATTACACTAAAAATTACTTAAATCATTATGTAAAGATATGTACAGCTGTGGATACATTGTTTTGGCACGAAAGCAGTAAATAGCATCAATTCTAGGAAGTTTCATGAACAGGAATAAGATTGAGAATTGAGCAAACCATAATACAGACTACATTTGGTATAATGCTTTGGAAAGTGAATTCCATAGTATCGTTGCTTTCTCATAACTGAGAGCAGCAGCAATATACAAACACAAGGGCAGCAAAGGATACTCCCTTGTAATCCTGTTCCAGATAGAAATCTATATATTGGCAGATGTCCAAACAAACCAAATTCAATAATCGCATGTGACTGACAGGATGTGATGCAGCAAGGTACAAGAAGCTATCAAAGGCACATTTCAATGTTTTGCAATAAACATCCTGGAAAAACAATTTTCCAGTCAACCCAAGCAACAAATTGGCTTCGTAGGAGTGGTACAGTAAATCAAAACTTTTCATGGAATTCATGATTTGATCTTAGTTCTGCACAATAATTCATATTCCAGTAAAAAGGTTGGAAGTTTGAGTAAACAAAAACAAACAAATTCACCAGTTGCAGATGGAAGAGATGCAAAATAAAAAAGAAAAATCTTCAGTTCCTGTTCAGAACTATAGTTACTATATTATAGGTGGAAGATCACTTTTGCATCTTGTCAGACCAACCATATCCACAGATAAGACAGGAATGGAACAACAAACTACAAAACCTTTCTATAGAGTATATTTGAGGATTCATTCTGTACATTATGTTTTCTGGCAAAATAACCCTGGTTAACAACTCGTGAATCAGCCAAACAAGCCAAATTTATTTGTTATATACAGTTGGATGGGACTGATGCATTAAGACACAAAATGCTCATTGATAATCACATTTCAATATCAGTTCTAGTTATATTCTCCATGTTGGGGAAAGGTTCTTCCTGAGCTTTTGCTACTAATGTTATTTCCTCAATTTTGATGACCATACATGAAGGATGGAGGTGTTATTCCGGAAAACATCTCTAAAGCCTTTCTGATAGCACTACCATCCTCCCCCCCCCCGAAATATTACCACATTTCTCAAACTAATATATCTTTATGTATTAACATTTTATAAGAAACATAAACAGGACTTATAAGACATGTGAAGAGGAAATTATGGATCTTGTAGTCTTGAAAGTTGGGCAAGCATCTTGAGGTGAGGGCAGGGAGTTATCTTACATAGCAAATTTATGATACCATTAAAGCAGGGGTCTCCAACCCCTGGCTTGTGGCCCACTACCAGGCTGTGGCCTATTCAGAACTGGACCACGGAAGCAGCAGGGAAGCATGCGCGCAGGCACAGTTCCTGTTCTGACCTAGGCTTCCCCAGCAGCACGAAGCCGAGTCCTCGTCCTGATAAACCCCTTTTATTTAATTTACAGTGAATTCCTCTCCAGCAAAGTCTTTCCTCTCCCACAGTCTTTCAAGATAGTTCACAATTACCGACCTTTATCAGGCTTGGAGAGTGGCCAGGCCGATATCTTTCAGATGCCGCAATACTTGGCAAGAATGCAGTAATGAACTAATTGTCTCCTGCAAACTCCACTCCCCTTTCTCTCCTCTTTTATTCCCTCTGGGAGGGGCCATTCATCGTCCACCTGTGGCCTTACTCCCAAGTCGACCCTTGTTCTTTAGCTGTTCCCTTTGTCTGGCAACTCTGCGCATGCACACATTGGGAACAGGCTCTAGCTGTTTGTCTGCCTCACTGATGTCTGACTCTGAAGGCTGCTGATAACTGGCATACGGCTCTGGCCCCTTCTCTGCCTCCGACGCAGAGCCCTCATCAGATCCTTCCTCAGATTCCAGGACTGGCCCATGTTCCTCCCCAACCTCCTCACTCTCTGAATCTGCTGCCAGATCTGCTGGCTGCTGGTGGGCCACAACAGTTCCATGTGCATGTGCAGCGGGCAGGCACACAGTTCCATTTGTATAAATGGTGGGCATGTGTATTTGCCGCTTGCACAAATGCAGCTAGCACAGAACTATCCCCTCCTCACCGCCAATCTGTAAAGCCAGAAAGGTTGGAAACCAGTGCATTAAAGGTAACAGAGTTGGACATATTTAAACAAAAATGATAAATCTGATCCATTTTAAATAAAAGTTTCCTGTATGAGAGAATGTCATGTGAACTACAGTACATTTCATGTTAATATTTGGGAAGGAGTGTTCATCTGGTTTTATTCATTAGAACTTTATTCTGCAATTTACTCAGGAGGTTAAGGCAGTCTACATGACAATCTTGCTTTCAATATTCCTCCAATTGTTTCCCAAAAAGTTGGCTGAGAAAAAGTTGACTGGTTCAAACTCATCCAATAGGTTTCATGTGTGATGGAATGTGTAATTGCAACAGCAGAGGGGGAGGCTTTGGCCAACTCAGAGCTTTCCCAAAAAGAAATACAGCTCAAGAGACTATGTAGTCAAAACAGGATGGGGAAGGGAGGAAGAGGTTCAGGGTAACCATACCCTGGAATCTCTGAGGATATATCTAATAGCTTTAGTTTGTCAAGATTCTGTCTATTAAAGGTAAAGGTAAAGGTTCCCCTCACACATGTGCTAGTCGTTCCAAACTCTTGGGGCCAGTGCTCATCTCCATTTCAAAGCCGAAGAGCCAGAGCTTGTCTGAAGATGTCTCCATGGTCACGTGGCCGGCATAACTAAACGCCAAAGGCGCACGGAACGCTGCTACCTTCCCACCAAAGGTGGTCCCTATTTTTCTACTTGCATTTTTTACGTGCTTTCGAACTGCTAGGTTGGCAGAAGCTGGGACAAGTAACAAGAGCTCACCCTGTTACACGGCACTAGAGATTCGAACTGCTGAACTGCCGACCTTTTCGATCGACAAGCTCAGTGTCTTAGCCACTAAGTTTAACAGATTAACAGCTGTCAAACAATCTAGGAGAAAGCAATAGCTTAATCAAGGAGCTACCAAGGAGAAAACCACACCCACCCACCAACATTGGCAGGACAAACTTCTGTATAGCAAAAAGGGAGCAAAGCCCACACTCACTAGCACTGATGTTATTACTTAGTTTGGTAGTGAAGTGTCTGCAAGCAAATAACCAAACATAGAGTGCACCAAGGAGTTCACAGTTCAATCTTGAGCTACATATATTCTGAGCTAATCCCGTTACACAGCACTAGGGATTCGAACTGCTGAACTGCCGACCTTTCAATCGACAAGCTCAGCATCTTAGCCACTGAGCCACCACATCCTTTTCTGTCTATTCGATGTAAGCAAATAAAGGACTAGATCTGATTACATCTTACTGTCTCATTCCTGGTCTTGGGACTGACATCATGGCTAAGAATGCACTTGAATATGGGTTTTCTTGTTCCTAGTCCATAATTTTGAATGGGATACCATCCTGGTTCAGGCATATCAAGGGATGTCTGTAGAGAAGTACACGTGTGTTAATATCTGAAAGATGGCAGATGTGAACAAAGCTGTCCCGTTTTTGCATATGCAGACATCTACCAAGAGGGTCGTGGGGTTGATTGCCACACACACTTCAGACTCTATTGGCCAGCCCATCTTGCTTACCTCAGCGTTTAGAGATATTTTCACCCATATTCATAAAAATACAGCACAAAGCAAGGAAAATAATGATAGTACTTCAACTATTCTTACTTTTTATCCTTTGGTTATTGTAATTACAAGTAATTTTGTGAAGGATTTTCTATTTTTAAGAAATCACACTTTTGTACTTGATCCAGCTAACAGGATTTTCCTACATTACTTCATAAAGAGAGCCATCTTTTAAACTTCTAATGTTATTTCTTATTCATTAGTACATATGCCTGGAGGGTACGTTCATAAATGGGTTAAAGTTACAAAGTTATGCTTATAAAAGCGCATGGTAATTTGGAATATCTGGGGGATTTATTAATTTTTGAAATCTTAAAAGAGCAAAAAGCTAAAATGAGATTGGATTAAGTATGTTCTTCTGAGCCCGTTATTCTAAACACCCTTAAGGACCACAGATCAGGGAACAGAGGACATTATGCAAATAGGGTTCTATCTTCAAGTGCCCTGTAGGCTTTGCTGATGTAATATTTTACATGGTTAGTTAAGTACATCAAGAAAAAAGGTTGACCTTGATAGACTGTAAAAAGGTATTTATTCCACTGCCACCAGTTGTTTTCCAGCCCAGTTGTGTCATTTATAGTATAGAAGCAGTTTTGTGACAAGCTGCATCTTGGGAATGAAATCAACCAACCATTGTCCAACACAGCCATTTATCATTTGTATATATGCAAGTGCTTTAGGAAAATCAAAGTAGATCTGCTTTGTATATTTATTGGAATGTGTATCAATTAAGACAGGCTAGGTCAGATTGGATTAGGTTAGGTTCTGCAAAGCACCTGAAGGCAGGACAATGGATGGAAACTAATCAAAGAGAGAAGCAACCTAGAACTAAGGAGAATTTTCCTGACAGTTAGTACAATTAGTCATGGGAACAACTTGCCTCCAGAAGTTATGAATGCTCCAACTTCCCACTGGAAATTTTAAAGAAGAGATTGGACAACTATTTGTTTGAAATAGTATAGGGTTTCCTGCCTGAGCAGGGTTTTTTTTTTTTTTTTTTTTTTGCTTTAATTTATATGCCGTCCTTCTCCGGAGACTCAGGGCGGCTTACAATGCGTTAAGCAATAGCCTTCATACTTTTGTATATTTATACAAAGTCAGCTTATTGCTCCCACAATCTGGGTCCTCATTTCACCTACCTTTGAAAGGATGGAAGGCTGAGTCAGACTTGAGCCTGGTGAGATTTGAACTTGCAGTAATTGCAAGCAGCAGATGTTAATAACAGTGCTTTAGTCCACTGTACTACAGGCTCTTCTAACTTTGTCCCTTCCAACTCTGTTATTCTCTTATGTTAGGTTATTCTATGCTATCCAGATTATATCTGAATAAAGGAATGATTCTAGAAAAGAATCAGAATCAGAATAGAGCTGGAAGGGACCTTGGAAGTCTTCTAATCCAACCCCCTGCTCAAGGAGAAGACCCTATACTATTTCAGACAAGTAACTGTCCAGTCTCTTCTTAAAAACCTCCAGTGATAAAGCACCCACAACTTCTGATGGCAAGCTGTGTTGATGTGAAGATTAGAGCTATTTCTAAGTCAGAAATATTTGAAATATTCCAATTTCTTTATCTTAAATTCAGACATGAAAATTTGAAATTTATATTTAAACATCATGTTTCTTTAATTCTTTTGTAGTTAGAAATTGAAATTACAATGCTTTGTTGGCATCTCTTAATTATTTTGTTACTAACCGATAAATACTAGATGTTATTGCGTATCAATCCTCAAGTAAAAACTACTGAATTCCAAAATAAAATGCAGGAATAAACAATATTAAAATGCATTACCATGGGTTGTAGGTACGAAGAATCCATAGATTAGGAACCAATTATTGCAATATTTAGAAAATATCAAGTGAATATTCAATATCAAGGATACATTTTGGGAAGAAAGTAATTTCAGCTTTAGGGAAGGCAACTTGGGAAAACAGGAGCAGCTTCAAACATTTTGATTTTAAATTACAATAAGATGACTTTGAGTTGAATGTTATGCAATATCTCCTTACAGCGGGTCAAAGTAAAATAAACTACAGAGAAAGTGTACAGAACTCCAATGAAAGGTGAGACAGATACCTGATACCAAGACTTTAATTTGGATTCCTGAACTAGGCAAGAAGTTGGACTTAATATCCTTAGTGGTTGATTTCAAACTCTAAATGTCTGTCATTATATGTTATTCCTTTGAATAATCACAGACATATTAAATATCTTCTAAATATCTTTGTTTGGGGCAAATTTCATACTTTTATGAATATCCATGTTTTTAAAATAAAAATAGCAGCCATTCATATTGTCATTTTCCTGGGACTTGGCATATTCAGATTAAAATATATTTTAAGGTATATTATCCCGATTATTTTAACACTCATCTTCATAACTTGTCATGCCAGAAATTTAATCTAGGCCATTCACATTATTTGCTTCTGCTGCCTTGTCCTCCAAGATAATCTACTGTAGGAAAAACAGTAAAAATATTTGCAACATCATAAAGACTAAAATATTTTTTATGGTATACAGCTTTGAAATATTTATTAAAATAATGTTACATTTGGTGACATAATTTGCTCTTTGCTTTCCCTCTTCATACATCAGTTCATAAAATAAGTTCGGTTAATATCTGCCAGTGAGTTTTGTACACCCACCTAGGCAGGTTAACTGAAGGTTTGATATGCTATGGAAGCCCAAACAACTGGATGAATTCAGAACAGCTACATCTATTGCTGGTGTTGGGGAGAAAGTAGAGTGACAGAAGAGGGAACAGCAGCAAAAGCAACATCTGGTATATGTGTTGTAATCAGGGGTGAAATGCTCCCGGTTCGGATCGGATTGCCCAATCCGGTAGTGATGGAGGCGGGTGGTTTGGAGAATCGGTAGCAAAAATCCCCACCCCTCCCCCCGCCCAGCTGTGCCGCACAATCATCAGAAGCTTTTTCTTTTAATTTTTAAAAGCATTTTTTCTACAACCTCTTCGGCTGAAAAAATGCTTTTAAAAGTAAAAAAAAAAGCCTCTGATGATCGCGCGGCTCAGCTGGGATTGTTAAAGGGATCATCAGCTGATGATCCCAGCTGAGTTGCCTGATTGGCAGAGGTTTTTTTTCTTTTAAAAGCCTCTGACAATCCAAGCTGAGTTACCTAATCAGCAGAGGCTTTTTTTCTTTTAAATGCCTCTGACAATCCAAGCTGAGTTGCCTGATCGGCAGAGGCTTTTAAAAGAAAAAAAGCCTCTGCCGATCAGGCAACTCAGCTGGGATCGTCAGAGCCTTTTGAAAGCATTTTTTTACAACCTCTTCGCCGAAGAGGTTGTAGAAAAAATGGTTTTAAAAGAAAAAAAAAATTGGCCACGCCCACCCAGTCACCCCCCCCCCCCACACACACACCAAGCAACGCCCACAGAACCGGTAGTAACAAATTTTAGATTTCACCACTGGTTGTAATGTCATATGTGTTTACAGAAGAGGCAGAGCTTACTGTGTGATATCACAGAGTGAATAAAGCAGGAAGCTCCGAGAGGATCCCAGAGATTTAGAAGAGCCACAGTAAGCCAAAAGCTGCATATCGGACATTAATACAATTGAACGTGTCCAGAAATATTTCACAAGAAGAGTCCTCCACTCCTCCGCTCACAACAAAATACCTTATGTCACAAGACTTGAAATTTTGGGCTTAGAAAATTTAGAACTACACCACCTCAGGTATGACCTAAGCATAGCTCATAAAATCATCTGCTACAATGTCCTATCTGTCACTGACTACTTCAGCTTCAACCACAACAATGCACGAGCACACAATAGATACAAACTTAAATTGAACCGCTCCAAACTCAATTGCAGAAAATACGACTTCAGCAACAGAGTGGTCAATGCCTGGAATGCACTACCTGACTCTGTGGTTTCATTCCAAACCCCCCAAAATTTTAACCTTAAACTGTTGACCTCACTCCATTCCTAAGAGGTCTGTAAGGGGCGTGCATAAGAGCACCAGCGTGCCTACCATCCCTGTCCTAATGTTCCCTTTAATTGTATTCATTTTATGTATTCAATTCACGCTTATACTTATATATATTATCTAATACGTACTCGACAAATAAATAAATAAATAAAATGTAAAAAAGCTACTTCTTGATTCAGCCTATGCCTACAATATTCAATGTTCTGACCTAACCAGAAGTGAAAGAAAATAAATCTCTACTTTCTTTAATAGATGTATGTATACATGATTTTTAGGAGTGTTCTTTTGCAGTTCCATCCATCCATTTGCCCACTTTCTGCTCCTACACAAATTTAAAAGGCAGCAAAGGAATTTTGTTTTTTATGTCATATATATAGCAAGTCTAATTTTGAACTGAGAAGAAAGCTTTTAGGAGCTATTTTGTTTAGAAAATATCTCAGAATTGCTTTTGCTGTCCTACCGCTCAGTGTGTTGTTCTTTCACTGATTTTCCAGCATTTTTCTCCCACAGTGCCCCAAGTTGCTCTGAGGGGATGCAAACTCTTGGCCAGATGGTTGCCACCAGAGCTCTGCTGAAATTTGTATCAAGAACTTAAATCTCAGAAAAAGAAAAATAGAAACTGGTGCTGCTAATGATCATCTCCTCCAAAGGAACTGTTGAATAATCCATTCCATTTAAGAATACTCAGTGAATTCCTATCCACGTTTGACCAGGCTGGATAATTTGGAAAAGCTATTTCCACCCAGCTTTATCCAAACCAGTTCCATCCTTGCAAAGCAACTATTAAAAACAGGATGCTAATAGATGCCACTTCTCAGCACTCCGTTGTCAATAGGTATGGAAAATGAGAGTAGACAAGCAAAACAAAGCCTGCCGCAGAAAAAAAACAAAACAAAACAGCATGACTTGCTAGAGACTGTTGGGTACCACCAACTTGGAGGATGTTACCAAAGACAAAGAATGAATTCCACTCTCCTCTGGAGACAATAGACATGGTCTCACTGCTTCTAATTTGGCTGGATTGTCCAATTATAGAAGTCATCCAGGAGACTGAAACAGCAGCCCTTTGATCATTTAGCTGGGTTGCACTTAATTGAACTCAATGGAGCTTATGAAATTTTGTAGGAATGCACTGTTGAACTCTTAAAATGCTTTGATAAACTTAACCTGAAAAAAGTTAATTGGTACAGGATAAGAAGAGAGATTCTTTCAGATTTATAAATTCCAAGGGTCTGACAACAATAACTGCTAAGATATTGCCCCTTTTGTAAATTAAGCTGTTTGAATCCCTGATGGTGTTACCCTTAGGAATCCCTATGGCATAGTCATTCACATGTAGATCTATATTTCTTTATGCAGATCCCAGTATGTAGCACATGGGATGAAATACATATTTAGTTCTACTTTCTATCTTTTGCATTTGACTTGAGATCCAAGCATTAACAATGATTTTGTTTCTATCATTTGGGAGATTTCACAGGATATTTAGAAAAACCAAATAGATTTAAAACATGGGAATTTACCTAATCTTGGATTCAGTTTCTTTATAAACTGCAAAGAGTCAAAGTAAGGAATTATTATTCAAGATGGTAATATTTCATAACAAGAGAATGAATTGTAGAATGTCCCATAAATGCAAAGTGGAACCCAATGTTCAAAATAGTTATCTCTATCTGGATTCAGGAAAGCATTCTTAAGAAAATTGCATAGAAACCGGAATCTTGTACTGGAGTATCAGAAAAGGACTTTAGAAGGGAAATTTAAATATATAAGCATATGCCATTGGCTGTGCCCATGTTCTGAATGTTCAGATTACCTAATTTGTTTCTGAATAACAGTTCTAAACCAATACTGATGTCTGCTACAACTAACAAATGTACTTTATATAGAAACACTATATCAGAATGATTTTGACCAACAGACTTCATGGTTAAAAGATTGGTCTAATTTTCTGGACATTTTTGCTTCTTCTACATCCTCTGATTTTTTCCAATCCATGCCTGGGGAAAAATTACGAAGAACTTACAAAGTTGTAACATTATTTTGATTCCTTCCAATAAAGGTACATTAATAATGATTTTATTTTTTATGAACTGAGGTGCCTGGGATTGCTTTTTACCTGGGTTTTACCTGAAAAGGGAGTAAGAATTCATGTTTTTTAAAAAAATCATTTCATTTACTGGGCAGGTAAGGATCAGTGCACAGTCTAAAAAGTCTGGAGTAAACCTTGCAATGTTTTAAAGTGGAACTCTTGGATCCTTGTTGTATAATTAGACTCCTCTCCTCTCCTCTCCTCTCCTCTCCTCTCCTCTCCTCTCCCCTCCCCTCCCCTCCAATCCCCTCCCCTCCCCTCTACTCTACTCTTTCATATGAAGCTTAAAGATGGTGGAGACCCAGTCTGAGTAGTAGTGAAGGCACTAGTCCAGAAATGGGAGACTGTGAGTTCTAGTCCCACCTTGGGGACTAGAAGCCAGTTGGGTTACCTTCAGCCAATCATAACCTTCATACAGTGTACTAACATGGACTAGAGGTAGTGGCAGCCATTTAGTTTCTAATTTTTTGCATAGAGTTGGAAGAGAGAACTTTTAATTCCCTGGGATTATCTACTTGGCTTTGACTGAGTGAACTTTTTTGCACCTTCCTGTTGATCTGCTGGATGGCTCCTGGTGATTGACTGCTGACTGGAGTAGAAACAGTGGTGGTGCAGTGGAACTACCTTAAATATCCTTTCAAACCATGAATGATAGACCCAGATAGGGGTTGAAATGGAGTGCTGTTTTTCCACTTTGTAACTCTGTCAAATACCTGGATGGAGTTATAGAAAAACTAGACATATTTTACTTCCTTGATCTTTTTTGAACAAAAATTCTAAGAACTAATTTTATTTTAACCTGATTTATTTTTATTTATTTATTTATTATTTATTATTTATTATTTATTATTTATTATTTATTATTTATTATTTATTATTTATTATTTATTATTTATTATTTATTATTTATTATTTATTATTTATTTATTATTCCTATTCCTATTATTCCTATTCCTATTTCTATGCCGCCCACTCTCCGAGGATTCTGGGTGGCTTACACCAAAGACAGTATACTAAATAGCATATTGCCCCCAACAATCTGGGTCCTCATTTTACCCACCTCGGAAGGATGGAAGGCTGAGTCAACCTTGAGCCGGTGAGATTTGATCCGCTGATCTGCTGAACTAGCAGTCAGCTGAAGTAGCTGCAGTACTGCACCCTAACCACTGTGCCACCTCGGCGCTTGATGTGTTAATTGTCAACCCTGAAGCTGACCTGACCTGATATTCTCATTTTCACGGAGATTATTTATTTATTTGTTTATTTGTTTATTTGTTTATTGATTGATTGATTGATTGATTGATTGGTTCGGTTTATATGCCACCCTTTTCCGGAGACTCAGGGCAGCTTACAATGCATTAAGCAATAGCCTTCATACTTTTGTATATACCTGCTTAGTAGGGCTTTTTGGCCCCCCCTAAGCGGTGTTCTATTTTATACAAAGTCAGTTTATTGCCCCCACAAACCGGGTCCTCATTTTACCTACCTCGGAAGGATGGAAGACTGAGTCAACCTTGAGCCTGGTGAGATTTGAACTTGTAGTAATTGCGGGCAGCTGGTGTTACTTAACAGTGCTTTAGTCTGCTGCGCCACCAAGGCTCTTCATTAATATTGTATCCACATATAATTGGGGTTTAGAGTCCTCAATAATCCTACATTTATAAAAGAAGTTGGTTGTTGTGAATCATAGGGCTGGAAGGGACCTTGAAGGTCCTCTAGTCCAATTCCCTGCCCAAGGCAGCACTCCTTATTCTATCTTGGACAAATCTTTTCTTGAAAACCACCAACAATGAAGCACCCACAACTTCTGGAGGCAAAAAGCTATTCCACTGATTAATTGTTGTCACTGTCAGGAAGTTTCTCCTTAGTTATAGATTGGATCTCTCTTTAATGAGCTTCCACTCATTGCTTTTTGTCCTGCCTTCAGGTGCTTTGAAAAATAAGTCAACTCCTTCCCTGGGACAGCCGCTCAAGTATCAGAAGATAGCTATCATGTCACCCTAATCCTTCTCTTTCTTAGGCTAGTCATTCCCAGTTCCCTTAGCTGTTCATTTTATGATTTAGCCTCCAGACCCTTTATCACAGGGGTATCAAACTCAAGTCATCATCACGGTGGCGTCATGTGACATATTGGGACTTCCCCCCCTTTGCTAAATCAGTGTGGGCATGGCCAGCACATGACACATCCGGTCCACGGGCCGGGAGTTTGACAGCCCTGCTTTATCATCTTTGTTACTCTTCTCTGCACTTTTTTTTAGGGTGTCAGCATCTTTTTTGTATATATGGAACCAAAACAGGATGTAGTATTCCAAGTGTGACCTCAGTAGTGCGGTATAGAGTGGTACAATCACATCTTGTGTTCTTGACGCTATCCTTCTGTTGATGCAGCATAGGATTGCATTGTCTTTTTTGGCAGCTACAATGAGCTTTAGTGGGTAGGGTTGGTAAACATTAAATAACACACTCAACCTCTATCAGTAGCTCTGAGTGGAGAAATTATGATTTCGTTCATCTTTTCTCCACTTCCAATGCCTCAGTTTTGTGTGTGTGTATCTGTATGTTACATATATTTATATGTAAATAGCACTGGAAGGGAACCGAACAGACCTTTCCTTGAATGCGGTGTGTTATCATCTCTACCTGGGTGGCCTAAGGGAGAGATTGGCTGATGTGACACTTACAGATTACTTCAAGCTATGAAACGTTGCTTGTTCTGTTTAGCACTTTGGTGGTTATCACTAAATGAACTGGAGACAGAGATTTCATAGACCAGCTTTCTAAGGTGCAGGTTCCATAGTATTAACCAGATGAAAAGAGATATTGTGTCTATCTTGTACTTCAGGATATTCCAAGCAATTTTAAGGACTACATTCAGTGTTCTAATTTACCTGAGGTTCACAATAAATAAGTCCTGGGTAATAAAAATCCCTCTCACCCGAACTCCATCTAAAAGAAATAAACAAAGAATTGCTTTGATTTCTATACCTACATCCTTCATACTGCATGCATTTGTCTTAGAGAGAATGTGATTAAATGAGATGAAATTCGCATCGTGTTATAATTGATGAGAGAATGTTTATAAAATCATGTACTGTTGATAAATGGCTCCAGAGGAATTATCGACGATTGACAAAGGTACTTCAAATCAATATTGGGAATGTGAAAAGAGGAAGGTGCATTTTACCATACATGGTGGTCTTGTGAAGAAGCTAAAAATTCTAGATACGAATAGACACAAAAGGATTTTGAAGACTAACACTGAGAAAAAGCCAGTGTGTTTTAGTAATTGGGACTTATGTATAACCAATTAGAAAAGACTCATGGAAGATTAATTTTATATATGGTGACTGCAGCAAGATTATTACATGCACAACAATGGCGAATACTGAAATTCCTACTCTGAAGGAATGGATTGTGAAGACCTCAAAATTAGGGTTGCCAGGTCTGCTTCCAAAAAATAGCGGACAAGCGGGAGGTGGGGTGTTAAGTAGTAAAAAAATAAAAAAAACATTTACAATTAAATTATATATTTTCTTACAAACATTTTAACACATATTAAAATAATCACTTCAAAACTTTACTTAAAATTCAAAACATCAAATATCGAGAATCAAGTTCAATGGATATTCGAACTTTGTCTCATTCTAACTTATGAAAAAAAAGACAAAATGCGATTCTCCTATCCTTATTCTCTTAGACTGTACAGCTTTAGATTATGTACCATTTCATCATAAAGCTTTTGAATAAAAAAAATGTCCACTATTTTGTGAAAAAAAATGGTGAACATAATGTGAAAAAAGCAGATTGTCCGCTCAAATAGTGGACACCTGGCAATCAGTCAAAATTATCAGAAATGGCAGAACTGACCGATTTGATCAGTTATAAAACAATAAGTATTTTTTTTTATAAAAGATTGGAAATCCTTTTGGACTTTTTGCTGAAAATGGGAAAAAATGAAATGATGATTTATGGATCTGGTGTTTAAATAAGGGGCTGAAGGGATTTTTGCAGTGTTAAAAGGAGGAAAGATAATGAGTTTGTTTATAATCGATGAAAAGAAGGTCCTAAATTGCTTTCTTTGTCTGATTCTTGTTTTCCTAATTAGTTTTTTTTTTCTTGCTTTCTTTGCTTTGCTCTTGATGGTATTTTTCTTTTCTTTTTTTTCCCACTTTTTCTTACGTCTTTTATCTTTTCTTCATATTCTTTCCTTACATTTATTTTTTACACATGCAAAAACTTTCAATTGCTCTGATCTTGGCAATTTGGTTGCAAATGTTTCATCACCATGTCAGATTCAGATTCAGAAGGACACAAATTTGATCTAACTGGGACCACAGTTGTAACCCAAGCGAAATCAAGGAGAGAAAGAGAATTTCTCAAAGCCTGGTTCTCCACCAATAAATCAATAAACAGATATATTTACATTGATCCAGTCTACCAATCACTGAGAATGAAAGAACTGCATCAACCGTGATCCCAAAGATAGCATTTAAAATGAACAAACAGGTACCCCATTACGCAACAATAAAAGTCACAACCCATCAGCTCACAAGAAATCGAACCACATCTCAGTAACAACAACCAGTCATTCAAACAGACCAAAACCAGGCCACGACTCAGCAGTATCCAAACAAACAACACTAATTTACATCACAGAGATGGTACATAAAACCAAAGACCATGCCTCAGTAACAACAGCCAGCCAGTCAAACAGTCCGAAGTCAGACCATGAGTCAGAAGCAGCCGAACAAACAACATCCATGCCAATTTGCATCTCATAAAAAGGTATTTAAAGACCAGTGCTCTGACAGACAAACACAACTCAAAATGCACTGACAATGTCTTCTCGAATGGTGATGAACCGTTTGCAACCAAATTGCCAAGCTCGGAGCTCAGACCGACAGCCTAGCTACCAACCCGAGCTACTTATATTCAAATATGTTTCATTAAAAAAATATTGCATTTGTCTAACTGCATGAAAAACTTCAAGCAGTCCCTGGAAGAAAGCGAAGCTTATCTAGCTATCTTTCCTTTGGAAGGGCAGAATCTCAGGAACTGGGATAGTGAAGCAGAAATGCCTGCAAATAAGAAATAGGTTTCCCCCAAATTCATTAAAAATGAAACTAATTAGAATGATTATTCAGTGGAACGACTTGCCTCCAGAAGTTGTGGGTGGACTGGAGATTGGGCAGCCATTTCTCTGAAATGGTATAGGATCTTCTGCTTGATCAGGGGTTGTATTAGATGACCTCCAAAGTCCCTTCCAACTCTGTCATTCTGTTGTTATTCTATTAAACTAGTTTCAATTCCATAAGAGATGATGAAAACGATGATGATGAAGAAGAAGATGGTGGTGATAATCATGATAAATATGTTTATAAAACCATATCTGTTTTTTTTTTTCCTTTGCTCCTTTTGAAATATTCTCCCTCTCCTTGAGAAAGATTATATTGTAAATACAGGACAGCACAAGGCATCATGTCCGTTCACATTGAAATAAATCTAAAACGAAAACAAGCTGCACAGCCGGCTAACACTGCCTTGAATATTACACATCAAGAACCCTTTCCAGTGACAAATACTTTCAAGGCAAACAAACAGAAGAGAAATTAAAAAATCTCTGTGGGGCATAAATATGCAATTACACCTCACACGGGGAACATTTTATCAGGTAAACCAATCCTACTTTGTTAATTGAAAAGCTCCTGCAATGGATTTCTCTCTTTCTCCCTCCCTTGTGATTTTCTTTTTTTGACAAAAGACCTCCAAATACTTTCCGTCTCTTGATACTGGCATCTCTCTCTCTCTCCCTCCCCCCCCTCTCTCTCCCTCTCTCTCTCCCTTTCTCTCTCTCTCTCTTTCCCCCTCTCCCTCTCCCCCTCCTCCCTCTCTCTCACACACACAAAGCAGTGGTGGGTTGCTCCCAGTTCTTGGAGGCTCCGCCCACCTGCCCGGACGTCATAATTGATGATCTGTGCATGCGCAGAAGCTTCTGCGTATGTGCAGAAGCTCGCGCAGTCCCGTTGCAAATCGGTAGTAAAGGTAAGTAGAATCCACCTTTGACACAGAGGCTACCACTGTCAATGCTCCGCTCCTTGTACCTCACTTTCTCTTCAACTGTTTTCTAAGACCAGAAATTCCACCTTCCTCACCTCCTACTTAAATTGCAATTTGTTCTGCATACATTTTGCTTCTTTCTCCTCCCAAATAATTTGCAACAATGATAATACTCAGATACTATGAATATCTTTGAAATTCATTTTAAAAAAAGAACAACCACAGCTCAAGATGTTAGTCAAGAGGGTTGTGCAGGGAAAAAAATCACTGAGTTGTGCAGGGGAAAAAAAAAAGGATTAGGTGCAAAGAGAAAAAAAAAATACTACTCTCCCTGGGAGGGTGCTAGGGAGTAGGGAGAAATCAGATGCGAAGATCAGTACAACTGAAATAATAAATAAATAAAATGAGTTTTGGAGGAGAGATGCTAAGAATTGGTTTCCGGGACACATTTATCTTCTTCCGACACATTCTGAGAAAGTTATGCAACCGTAAAGTTTTTTGGCCCAGTAGTTACATCAAGCAGCTTTAAACATCCAGGAAAATGTAACTTCACCTTGCTTTTAATGCAATGAAAGCAATCGTTGCAGTAGGTTGAATCAGAAGGATAAGAAGAGGTGGGGGTTGTTCGTCTGTTTTCTTGAACCAGTTTTCATTTCAAATGTTCCCAATTCAAACTCCTTTAACCTCCCTATAAAGGAGTTGATACAGATTCTCATATCTTTCCTCCAAGATAGGAATGCAGTATGTTCCTTGTCTATCAGCATCTATCAAGCCATGTGAAGTGATGATCTGCTTGTAGCAGAGCAGAATACTTGGCTGGCTTGAATTTAGATTCGGTGGAGGGAGGAAGCATGGGAAATATGTCTATGATGGGTAGAGACCTGTGGTGGCACAGTGGTTATAATGCCATATTACAAGCTCACTGCCCAATGCCAGGAGTTCGATCCTGACCGACTCAAGGTTGATTCAGCCTTCCATCCTTCTGAAGTCAGTAAAATGAGGACCCACTGTCAGCCTCTATGATGTTTGCTTGCTATTGGCTGCCATAGTAACGGGGGTGGGGGGAGGTATAGGTATTTGGGTGGGGAAGCCAGCTGGTGGAGATGTCTCGTGATGTAACCGAAAAGGGAGGAAAAGGGAGGGATACTCTCATCGTCTTCTGCACAGCTGAATGGACTTGTTGATAGCCAGTGAAGGACAACCGTTCTGGCATATCAGATGGATGGGGCCATCTGAAGATACACCTCACATGAGATTGGGGGGCTGGGGATTGGACATTCAGCCAGGGTCCTTGGGGGGAAGGATTTGGGAATACTTTCAATATGTAATTTTTGTGCCTTTAGCCTCAGATCATGCTTTTCTTTTGTTGCTATCAGTTCATACTCAGTAAAAGTACCTTTCTCTACAAACATAGAGTTGGTGTTTTTGTTTCTTGAATTTTGAACAGAGGCACGCTTGACACCCAGATTGTTGGGGGAAACATGCTGACCCTATAAATTGCTTAGAGGGGGCTGTAAAGCACTATGGAGCTGTATATAAGTCTAAGTGCTATTGCTATGGGACAGAGTAAGATCGGTGGTCATAGATTTCTGCTAACACTTGGGACAGTGGAAGTAGAAACCTGAAGGATGAAACAGAATGTCCTGAAAAAGGGAACAGAATCCAAGCAGGAGCACTTTCATTTGTTCAACAGATTGTGAAGGTAAACAACATACGGGTGTCTAGATTTGGATTAAATTCAGAAAGTCGAGTTTCATTCTCCCATTGTCTGGCCATTTATGGTGAGAAGATTTTTTAATGTTTATCAGAATGGATGAAATTACTGGTGCTTCTTGCTTCTTAATGACCACTTGTTCAGCAATTGTTTGAACTTAAAACAGCGCTGAACAAGAGGTACTTATCACTGGTCCTTGAAGTTCCAGCTGTCAAAGAGCCCCACAGTCACAGGATTGTGATTTGTGTCAGTTCCCCACAAGCAAAGCCAATAGGAAAGTCAACAAGAAGTTGGAAGTCACAATCGTGTGTGGTCGTTGCTTAATGACCTGCAGTGATTCATTTCACGATGGTAATTGGGGTCTGTTAGATCTATCATCACTAAGCAAGCAGTCATACGATGTCATGCTTAATAACCATATCACTTGGCAACAGAAATTCTGGTCCCTTTACTGTTTTTCAATAAGGACTACCTATAATAAATAAGCTAAGAATATTAGAACAGGAAGAGGCATGTCAAATTTCATAAAAATCAGTGTAAAGGTTTTTGAGCTACACTTTGTAAAACCATGTTTTTTTTAAAAAAAAAAACTGCAATTTTGCTTGAATAAACAGTTATAATTTGCTGTTATAATGCAATTAACTTGCTGCAATTCTTAAATTGGGAAGCACCCATAGTAAATCTCCAATAGTAAGTGGTCGGCTGTTGTACAGATTGAAGGGGTGTTTGTAAAGAATGAAGATGCCCCTTTATCTTCATTGATGTGGTAGACCAGACTGGATAAAGAATGAAGTAGTATGAAGTATTAGGCTAGAAGGCATGTCAGCTAGCCAATATAGCCCACAGAATTGTGCCACACAACCAGTCAGGTAAAGTAAAGTAGGTAATGAGGCTCTGAACTAACCCCCCCCCCCCCGTAAAACTGGGGTTCTCTTTCAGCCCCAAGATTTCTCTTTCCTAAAGGATACAAGTGGAAGCATTAGTAAATCTGACACTGCTCTCCCTTCCACCATAGTTGGGTCAGGAAACACTTTTTTGGTGGGGAAGAGAGACTATCACAACACCACCTCTCAGTATTATACAAGTGATAGCTCTATTGCCAGTGACACTTAGAACTGGATCAGTGGATACAGATCCTGTACCCCTACAGCTCAAACCCTTTCAAAGGGATTGTTGGAGTTGCCACCACATGTTCATACCTTGTCCAATTTCTTAGAGAAAGAGTACAGTGCTATATTGGTGCAGTTTCCGGCAGATAAAGCTCTAAAATTGAGGACTTTTGATAATAGCTACTTGTTAAAGAAGTGGCTGGATGGAGTCACTGAAGCAGTCGGCTTGAGTGTAAATGGACTCCAGAGGACGGTAGAGGACAGGAAGGCCTGGAGAAATGTTGTCCATGGGGTCGCAATGGGTCAGACATGACTTCGCAACTAACAACAACAACTTGTTAAAGAGTGGGAGACTTAGAGAAAAAGGACGAGACCAATTATTTTTTTTATGAAATAATATACAGGGAGGATATTTCAAACATTGTTTTAAATTTAGGGAAAGAGTTGTATGGAAAGATTGTATTGAGAGAGAAAAAGCAGTGATAATGCAAGGAGAGGTTTTGGCCCAGACTCAGGGCCTCCACATGGCTAGCAGTACTGAGGGTTGTTGTATTTTTTTTTTTTTTGGGTGGTGTTACTATCTAATTAATGCATTGCTAACATTCATACACTTTGGAATGGAAGGGACAGAATCATAATAGTCGGAGGTACAGACAGGGCAATTTCCCCAATATGCCTCCAATAATGGGGGGCAAATCTGGGAGTAATGTGTGCAAACTAGCAGCTGCAGAGACGTCATCCTTTCTCTGTTTTGCCGAGTTTGGTTTTTGTCTGCTCCGTTTGGTCCTTTTCCTCCTCTCCCTCCCACCTTGCTGGCTTCTCCCCAGCTTGCACTGTTTGAAGAAGGCTCCTGCTTGCAGGTATCTTGTTGACTGAGCTGCACTAGTGTTGCAGAGAATGTAAATACAGCCTCTTTGTGGTTATTGTTAAGGTTCACGGGATGCCCTCAAACAGAATTGATGAGGATTTATGTCCTTGGTGACAGTCTGGTGGTTACTGGAGAAGAAAAGACAACCTTCATATTATAAAAAGCAGGAAGGCTTCCCAGGCAGGCTGATCCAAACTACAGTACATCAATCAAATAATTGTGCCTATGTACTTAGTTATTTAGACACTGCCCTTGTTTAAAATGGTTTTCCAGCTGCAATTCATAATAGCTGAATCTGAGGCATGTGGCTGGCCCTACTGTTAGGCAGGCTGAACTGGAACCCTCAGGGAGCAGGTTTGATATGTTGCTATTGTACTTTTAGTGCCGTGGAGAGGCAATTTGGGCATTTTATGCAACATGTGCTAAAATAGCTTAGCTGGCTTTACATATGAAGTATGTTGCCTTGAATTGGTAGCTGCTCCAACAGCAAAACACATTTGGTTCTCCTTCCCCCAAAAAGAGAACCTTTGAACCTCTGCTTTGAACTTCAGACTAGAGGAGAATCATGTGGTGTAGAAGTTTAATGTGTCAGAGCAGAACCAGAGCGATAGGAGCCCAAGTCTGACCTCAGGTATGGAACGTCTGTGGCAGTGGTGGGATTCACATTTTTTTACTACCGTTTCTTTGGGCGTGGCTTGGTGAGCATGGCTTGGTTGGCGTGGCATGGCTTGGTGGGCATGGCAGGGGAAGGATACTGTCAGCCAGGACTCAGGAGGCAAAGAATCGATGAGTGCGGGGCCAGTCAAAGGTGGTATTTACCGGTTCTCCGAACTATTCAAAATTTCTGCTACCGGTTCGCCAAAACTGGTCAGAACCTGCTGAATACCATCTCTGGTCTGAGGGTGACTTAGATCTGGGTGACTCCCTCAGCTCAACCTACCTGCTAAACAACTGTGGAGTGAGAGGACATGTGATTGCATCTCTTAGTGATAGCAATCGCAGCAGTCCTGAATGTCATCATAACCCACAGACCATGCAGTTGTTCAGAGAGGATCTCATGGGACCAGAGTCCTAGGCAAGCAAGTCAGCAAGCAACAGCTGCAGGTAGGTGGGTGAGGGCCATGAAAAGGCACAGCTGAGGGCCTTCTTAATTGATACAATGCAATACAACAGGAAAAAGGAATTATGAAGGAAAACAATGTACTGCATTGTCTCTATTAGAATATGAGCTTCCAGCTAGGAAATAGCTTATGGTTTACATGTCGTAAAGTGCCCCACAAATTTAAGATCCTTTTGAGTGTCAAACAACAGCTCTAATCTCTTTTCTATTGATTTTCCAAATATTTTGTTGCTGGATTGTTTACCCTGCAGTTCCTTCTTTTGATTAAAACGTGGTGGGTAGAAAGATAGCAATAGCAATAGCACTTACACTTATATACCTCTTTACAGTACTTTACAGCCCTCTCTAAGTGGTTTACAAAGTCAGCATATTGCCCCCAACAATCTGGGTCCTCATTTTATCCACCTTGGAAGATGGAAGGCTGAGTCAACCTTGAGCCTGGTGAGATTTGAACTGCCAAATTGCAGTCAGCTGGCAGTCTGCAGTACTGCACTCTAACCACTGAGCCACCATAGCTCAAGATGGAAGCCATAGCTGATATGCTTCAGGTTAAAGACTTCCTATGTGACCAAGAGGTCATCCATTCACCATTGAGTTCAAGACTGCTTTCTTTGTTATAATTTATCGGCTGCTATATTTGCTGCTTAAGTTATATGTTTTCTGACATTTCCTTTCTCTATAACTGGGCTATAAAGCTATACAATTCCCTCCTGCAAGTGTCCTTAGAATAGGGTTTTTTTTGAACCTGTGGGGTATTCTGACCATACAGACATTAACATTGACACTAAGCAGACTTTTATTCAACAACTCAAAGAAACAGGTGCTTGTTCTGAATGTGATCAAAAGAGAGAGATTGAGAAGAATCTGTGTTTGCAAAATTAGTCTTCCCAGAGCATTACAGTTAAACAACTTGTCAAGTGCTGACAGCTCTGATTAACAAAGTTAACCTTGAAATGAACCAGAATTTCTCTATGAATTCTTCTGTAATTTGATGCTAATCAAATGTACTTGAATGGAGCAGAGTAATTGACGTGGCAATGATGCTGAAAACTGAGTGTATTGCGGTTGGTAGGCTTCAGGCTGGTGTCAAGCTCCTTTGCTTAGTTACAGCAAACTTTCCAAAAAGGAATAAAAGATATGCTGCTAATAAAAGTGACAACATAACATATGCTGTTATTATTATTATTTTTTTGGAAAAAAGGTTATTTTAAAAAAGAATAAAATCAATGTAGGACCTGTTGCTCTGTAATACCTAAATTCTGTCAGCCTTTTCTACCCCATAAGAAAACTTTGGCAGATCATTACATATTTTTCATTCTGTAAGAGAAAATAAGGAACCTGTTGCCTGAAAAAGAATCTAAATTTGTTTCATCGATATCTCCAAATAAACCTAAGAAACTCTGAATCTCTGGTTTTCTTCTAACAGTAAGAATAGATCACCCTTATGCAACTTAATAGTTTTAACAGGTGTAAGGTATTATTTTGTAAGATGCTCAGAATCTCTGCAACAGTGAGATGGGCAGCATACAATGCAATGCAATGCAATGCAATGCAATGCAATGCAACGCAACGCAACGCAATGCAACGCAACATAATACAATACAATACAATACAATACAATACAATACAATACAATACAATACAATACAATACAATACAATACAATACAATACAATACAATACAATTCTTTATTGGCCAAGTGTGATCGGACATGTAAGTAATTTGGTGCATATTAAACAAACAAACAAACAAATAATGAATGGATGGATGGATAAATAAATAAATAAATAACCCCCAAAATAGTAACTACGAGAATCCCCAAAATAGTGATTATTTGAAGAAAAGGCAGCTTCTGAAAACAAATTCACTTATAAAGTGGATTGCAATGAGGTTGCAATTCTGCTTGATTAAATATTAAACCAAAAAATATTGGAGTTTGCCTGCTTCTAGAGAGGATATGGACCCTTGTCCTTCAATTAAGGTGGTCATTCCAAAGAATGGCTTGTTTGGGCTAATCCATTATGTCATCAAATCAATTGAGAGATATGTAATATTGCTAGATTAAGATGTAATTCTACCAAGAGATTCAATAGCTGTTTGTATTTCATATATTCAGAAGAGAACAATTATCTATCTCAGAATCTCTGCCAAATTGCTCCTGGCATTGAAGTGGAGCTCTTCAAAGGCCCATCTAATCAAGAAAGATCTGATAAAATGTGGGTACTAGAGATGATCATCTTCTCACCCTTTAGGAGAAATTCAACCTCTGGTTATTCTTGGAAGCTTGCCACCTATATTTTAATGTTGTTAAATGAAGACATAATGTTGAACTATAACCCAGAATCATTCCGATCCAAATTTATTAAAATGTTAATAAGATTAACAACCCTAATTTACCGATGATAATTACTAGCATGTTCAAATCACTCCTGAAGTTTAGATTTTTTTATTGATTTCTTGTTTGAAAGTTTCAGATAGCAGAAGATTTAGATTAACAGCTAAATTTGCAAAAACAAAATCCCCCCCAAACTGCAGTCCTAAGATACATCAATAGAAGTATTATGTCATTATAATGTATCATGCTGGCTAGGCTATGCCTAGAAAATTGTATCCAGATCTGAATATCATACTTTCAGAAGGACTAATGCTCTGGAACATGTCCAGAAAAGAACAACTAAGATGATAAGAGACCTTAATAGAAACAGTTGGTGGCACTGAAGATGGTGAATTTGGAGAAGACAGTAGAGAGACATGATAGGTGTTAGGTATCTGAAACGATTTGTGAAATATGGGGTAGAATTGTTTAGAGTTATTTTAGGATTTAAATTATAAGAGAATAGATTTTGATAGGTCATAAAAAGACATTTCATAACAGTAAGAAATGTTCAGTTGCGGAAAGGGAAGAGATAGACTTTCTTCTGCTGTATAAATAGAGATTTGATGGTCATTTGTAAGGATGGATTCCTTCACTGAGTATTGTATAGATGAGAGACATTGGACTGGACTAAATGAATCTCAAAATCCATTCCAAATCTTACATTTTTAATATTAGTTGTGTTTCCAATCATACCCTTTATGTAACATTGTTTAGGAACATTCTGCATTTTGAAGATCACTTTTGTTTTGATTGTATAAGCTCTAGTCATCGTTTTTCAAAATGTACAATTTTATAATGTGTGAAGTTCAACTTCCAGAATTCTGGGAGTTGAGATCCACATGTCTTAAAGTTGCCAAGTTGAAAAATCACTGCTCTAGACAAGGCAGAGGAACACATTTTTAAAACAAAGTTTGCATGTGAAGTTTCCCTTTCTCCCTTATGGTCTTTCCCACTAAAGAATCTTCAAATGATGACAGGAAACACCACCATGCAACAAGAAGTTTTGATGCATGTTGTCGCTAAATTTGATTATTTTCCCAGTGGTCAATTAACCCCCCTTCCTTCATTCCTCTCCAGTGGGATGCTATGGTTACTTTTTTGGTGTGGAGATGCTACTACTGGGCACCAGACCCAAACAGTAATGAGGAAAAATGTATTCCAGAGATAATGTGGAGAAGGAGAAGTTGGCAAACTTTTTGCATCTACCTGTTGTGCCCTTTCGGGCATGGCTTTGAGAACAGTGGGATGAAGACAGGCAGCTGTAAAGGAGCCAGTGGCAGTAGGAACTGCTACTAGGATGGTTCTGTGCCAATTAGAGAAGTGCCAGGCTATCTGGCACACTTTCAACTATCTGGGTGTTCACTCAGCTTGCCAATGCAAGGAACTTCTTCAGCAAGTACCCAATTCTCACATTTGGTTCATAATCCTTTATGTTGGCTGAGTTTCCCACCCTGCTTCCCCATTCCTCTGTGGAAAGCAAAGGTAAGTCCCACCACATCAACTGTAGCAGCCATCAGTGCCAAGACCAAGCATCATGCTAAAGAATTAGGTAGGGCCCCTGCAAATCTACTGGGTGTTTTGTCCTTCTTCTTCTTTTTTTATTAAAATATCTGTTCAGCACAAAAGCAAACAAAAGTTTTATCTCCTGCAAACACTCCACTCATCTGCCTACTTCTTCAGTGTGCGCACAGTTCTGGGAAGGCAAAACACCTTGGCTTTAAGAAATTGTGGCAATAGTATGGAAGTCAACACAAGGAAGGTTCAGGAGGCATTGAATATTGAAGGAGACTGCATGTAAAGTGCAAGAAGAAATCCAAAGAGATTTCTTTCAGCTTTCAGCCCAGTCAACATCCTGGTTTATAGCTCCTATTAAGCCATGATCTATTTAATCATGGTTTATTGAATAAACCCCAAGTGGCTTTGCATATTACTCTAAGCAACATGGCTTGCAGTTCATAATGGTTAGATTTAGACATACGCTAGACCTAAATCAATAAGCCACATCCTGGCATAGCAATTTGTGAAACCTATTGATAAGATTCTGATGAGAATTTCTGAGGTGACATAGCACAACTTTGTAATTCATTAAGGTTAAGGAGATTCTTAAAGCAGCTGTATCCATTTTTCATGCTTGCTTGCACACCTAAAAGAAAGGATGGCCAACAGAGAGATGCTGGGGCTTGGGTGACATCCAAAGCCCCTATTAAGGATCAGTTTCAAAGTGGGCACAGCCTCTCCCTCTCTCCCATGTTTTTATTCTTTTTATTTTCCCATTTCTTTGCTTTTACCTTTAGATTATTTCTCTTTAGGGGTTTCTTTTTTGTTTTTTTCAGGGAAGGAAGGAAGGAAGGAAGGAAGGAAGGAAGGAAGGAAGGAAGGAAGGAAGGAAGGAAAAAAAAAATCAAAATATCTCATCATAAAGGGTCAGAAGCTGACAGGTGACCTGCAGAATCCCTGCTACAGCAATTGTTTATTTTTAAATCAAATGTGAGGTAGGCAGAACAGCAATGAACACTTCTTTTAAAAAAAACACTATCTTCCAAGGCCCTGAGTTTCTGACAGTGATGTGACAATATAACCAAAAAGACTGATTTTTCCCCAGTTCTTTTTGGCTTTGTTAAGGGATATTTCAAAGAAAAAATAGCCAAGCCAAATTTTGACATCACTATCTCACTTGATATATTTATTTAAATAAAAGTCTGGTTTGATTCCCAAATAATTTAGTTTCAAAATAGAAGAGGGATATTGATTCAATTAGAATATTTGAGCCTTGGTGGTACAAGGGTTTAAGGCACCCTGTTATTAAGCTGCTTAAGACCAGCTGCCTGCAATTACTGCAGGGTTCGAATCTCGCCAAGGCTCAAGGTTGACTCAGCCTTCCATCCTTTCTAAGGTAGGTGAAATGAGGACCCAGTTTGTGGGGGCAATAAGCTGACTTTGTATAAATATACAAAAGGATGAAGGCTATTGCTGAGCACATTGTAAGCCGCCCTGAGTCTTCGGAGAAGGGCGGCATATAAATCAAATTTAAAAAAAAAAAAAAAAAGAATATTATAAGGATATTTTTTCTACATATATCCTTTTTTAAGGGGATTAATTCAGTCACTTTCCCTTCTGGTAACATAGCATTTTTGTATCCTCTGCATTTCTGAGTATTGGCACTAAATGTCAGTAGCACAATCTGAGAATGGGCCTTCAGAGGCCACAAAATGTGGGGCTCCCAGTATCCACCTCTGACACAAGACATGTGGCACCACATGGAATAGCATTTTCTAAGCCATCACTTCATATTTGAAATAAGAAAAGAAGGTGTAGGCAACTTTCTGGGGTCCAAGGTTACTTTGGGGATTTTAAGAGTATATAGTAGGGACACCCAGCATGGACGCCACGAGAAGCCTACTTATTCACAAAATGGCCATTATACATGGAAAACATGAATTTTCCAGAAGAGACCTAGTGTCCCAGCATGATTTCTACCATTTGACCAAAGGTATTCCTGCAAAATAGTAGTGTATTAAGAGTCCTTTGCTTTGCAATATGCTATTTTCTGATTCATTTTTGTGTCACATAAGGAAAAGCCAGAGGGGTGAGGAGCTTGGTGCACACCAAAGGAAGTGTGTAAAGTCTCTTGGAAGCCCATGTCTGCCCCTGAACTAAAGCTTCTTTTCTTTTAAAAAAATAATGTTTCAAATTTTCTTTGGTTCAAAAATATTTTCTCTCTGTTCTTTTCTCTTCATACACCTTCCTGATGATCAGCAGGTTGGTTTTTTGTTTTTTTTTTCTTGTTCTGCTCTCACTCCATCTCCAGTTGCTCTGCAGCCTCAGGACAAGGAAACAGCAGCTATCTTTCAATACTAAGATAGCTACTTTAATCTTGGCTCAACGTAATAGAGCTGTGTCTCCCCATTGCCAGCCTCCCTCTTCTTGTTTTTGCTCTGTGCATCGGTTGAAATTCAGGGAGAAAAGACCCAACCGAGTCCTTTCCAAGGTTTAGGATTTGGCAACCCAGGTAAGCAAGTTGCTGCAAAAACAGAAAGGCTTTGATGACAGTCTCAACTGCATAATTTTTATTGGGGGGGGGGGGAAACAGGGCATAGAACCAGTGAAGGAGCAAGGATTTCTGTTGCTCTCGTTCCATCCCTGTGGGTGAACGGCTGGGCTCCGCTGCTTGGTGCTTGTCCTCGTAAAGTATTATGAGAATCAATATTTAGACAGAATAAGCCTTAATCATAACAGAGTTATGCCTCATTAAAGAGGGATTCCTTTTGCCATTGCTTTCTATTTGGGTTTCTTCTCTCTTCATGCTTCCCCTTCTGTGTAAACAGGAAAAGGATTTTTAGCCAGAGGCAGAATATTTCTTCCAGTTCACCTTCATAGAATCATAGAGGCAGAGAGAGTCATGGAGATAATCAAGTCCAGCCCTCTGCTCAGCGCGAGAGGCTAAATTGAAGCATCCAAGACTGTCTAGCTAGCCTCTATTAGAAAACCTCCAGCAATAGGGAGCCCACAGCATCCTTACTCACCGGTTCTAGTCAAACTGCTCTCATTGTATCTTTGTGTTTGCTAATATTCAGCTGGAATTGGTGTACAGAATACGTAATGACCATTATTTTGTAATTTGTGAGCATGATAGAGATTTTGACCTCCTTTTGCTTGTAATGGCCCACAGATCAGTCTGTGGGCCTGATCTTGGGAGGCAAAAGGAACAAATGCAGGCTAGATAACCATCCTACAAATGGTACTTCAGCTCACAGAAATAGGAGAAGTGCAGGAAGTGATTCAGAAGGGATCTTTTCTAAAAAGTAAAAGCAAAGGAGTGATGAAATACATTCAGGCTTGCAAAATTGATGTTAGTCCTTTGAAGTAGTCCAGATAAGCACAAACATGTTCGTGCTTCATCCATCATCTCCCTTTCTCCATCTAATCTAATCTAATCTAATCTAATCTAATCTAATCTAATCTAATCTAATCTAATCTAGCCATCCATCCATCCATCCATCCATCCATCCATCCATCCATCTATCTATCTATCTATCTATCTATCTATCTATCACTGCACACCAGATCAACTAGACACAAGTACAGTTTCCCCTCCGAACACCATCACCCTGCTAAACAAATATTTCCCTCAACATTGTCAAACTATTCACTAAGTCTGCATTACTATTACTATTAATCTTCTCATCGTTCCTATCACCCATATCCTTCCACTTGTGACTGTATGACTGTAACTTTGTTGCTTGTATCCTTATGATTTATATTGATTGTTTCCTAGTATGATTTGATTACTTGTTTGTACCCTATGACTATCATTAAATGTTCTACCTTATGATTCTTGATGAATGTATTTTATTCTCCTTATGTACACTGATAGCATATGCACCAAAGACAAATTCCTTGTGTGTCCAATCACACTTGGCCAATAAAGAATTCTATTCTATTCTATTCTATTCTATTCTATTCTATTCTATTCTATTCTATTCTATTCTATTCTATTCTATTCTATTCTATTCTATTCTATTCTATTCTATTATCTATCTATCTATCTATCTATCTATCTATCTATCTATCTATCTATCATCTATCATCTATCTATCATATTTAGAAACTATCCATCTTCCCCATAGAGTGATTATGAGCAACTTTATTGTAAAATTATATTAACAGAAAATAGCTGCATCTGGGTGTGTGAGGGGTATATCAGTGTGTCTTTCAGAACCTTCCTTAGCTTACTTGATTGAATTATTATGTGGAATCATTCATAGTGGTTAGCCAAACTCTTTTCAACTACCTGCTGTCTGGTTCTTTTAACAGAGCACTATCAGATATGACATTAGATCAACACAAAAAGCAACATGAGTCTCTGAATGATCCCTGTTGATCAGTAATGGCACCTAAGCCTTTCTGTGTGATAAGGTTTGGTGCTTTAGTTGTGAATCTGAAGTCAGATATGATGCTCATCAGGCTTGGAATCAAATAAAGGGTCAGTGACAAGTTGATGTAATATCACAGCTTATTCCTGAAATATGGTCTCTGTCTCATCTCTGGATGGGAACGATTGATATCCCTTCTAAGATTTTTATCTATTGCTGCAAATAGCCATTTACTTGTGTGACATGTGAACAGCAATAAAATCCAGAAAACCAGTGAAAAATTGCTACAGAACATTTAGTAATATCCATAATTTGGAAATCCCATCGAACCAACTGAAATATGATGCTGAAACATGCCGAGATCTATCCAAATTTGATCCATGTTTGAATATGTAGCATCTTTAATACAAACAATTGCATCATTTTCTATTCATCATAAGAGCTAGAGTCTTCTAATTTTTTAAATATATTACTTTACTTTACTTTTATTAGACTTCTATACCGCCCTTCTCCCGAAGAACTCAGGGCAGTGTGCAGCCATATTAAAACACATAAAATTTACAAAATTTAAAAACCATTAAAATCAAATATACAAAAATTTGGCCCACAAATTAAAAACTAACATACACTCATTAAAATTCATATTCATGTTAGGCCAGCCCGGCTTGTTGAAACAAGAGGGTCTTCAGGGCACGGCGAAAGGTGCACAGGTCGGGGATCATACGCACATCTAAGGGCAGCTCATTCCAGAGGGCTGGTGCCCCCGCAGAGAAAGCTCTCCCCCTGGGCATCGCCAGTCGACATTGTTTGGCCGACGGCACCCTGAGGAGCCCCTCTCTGTGGGAGCATATTGGCCGGTGGGAGGCTGTCGACGGCAGAAGGCGGTCTCGTATATATCCCAGTCCTAAGCCTAGAATATAGAATCATAGGGCTGGAAAGGACCTTGAAGATCTTCTAGTCCAACATCAAATATTTTGTTGTATTTTATTATTATATTGTAATATGTTATAATTTATTATATTGCTGGAGTTTTCACTGAAAAGAATGACATTTCTCAGTAGTATTCAAGGATAGATGTGAAGAATAAGTGAATTATGAACGTATTTAGTGCAGTGTTATAGCATTAAAGCATCACATCCTTTAGAAGGCTTTGTATGGTTTCTTTGAACTTTCCTGGTAATCTATGTTTCTTTATGCAGGCACAATTATTTCATTCCTCCACATTAGCACCAGCCTCTTCTATCTAGATTTCTTTAGTAGTCTCAGCTTCCAGTAAGAAAAGGAATAACTACAGGGGAAGGTCAAAAAAAGTCAGGACAGAAGCCACAGTATTGTGATCAAAACTCTAACTGTTTTTATGTGTATTGCATAACTAACAGACCACACTAACATGGCTGAAATCCTGACATTTTGACTATACCCTACAGACACCTCTGAAGCTATTCTTAGTCCACATTCTTCAGGGTTTCTTTTTCCAGTTTTATTGGGGGGAGGGGGGGAAGATCCATGGTGGTGGAGTGGTTAGAATGCAGTAGGGAGTAATTGGAGTTACAGAAACAGGAACAGAAATCACTAACATAAATTAACAATGAATCATAAAGATAGATATATGAGTAAGATCAAACAGGGAAGAGTCAAAACACAAATAAGAACATACATTACTGTTGTTTATTTGACATTTATTTATTTATTTAGCGTATGGTTGGTCACACACAGTATTAAAACACTTCATTTTTACAGGTTAAAAACAATTAATACAATAAAAAAGCAGTAAGAAAACCTAAAAGGAAAGCAGAAATAACATTTCAAAGTTTAATGTCGAGTTTGGAGATCCAGTCAGTAGCTGCCGTTGTTATGCAGAGGAAGTCCCTAGAATCTCCTGGATACCTTCTGTTAGGGCATTCCCTCACTATATGCTGGATAGTCTGTCGAGGGGCCCCGCAATCACATTGTGCTGAAGGTGTCTTTCCCCATTTATACAGGGAGTCAGCACACACCCCATGAGTTGTTCTAATTCTATTATATGTCACCCATATGTGTCGGAGTAGACTAAATCCTGGAGGTATACTACTAGGACTGATATGCTCAGAGACATCTTGGGGGGAACAGCTATTCCACGCCTCCATCCACTTTTGTGTGGTGTTCTGATGATCGGCCATCAACTTACGCACTGTCAAGATTGGTGGATTTCTTGACTTTAATCGGCATCTTAAGAGATCAGGAATGTATCCATGTATGGGTAGAGAGGAATTTAACAGGATCTTACTATACTCCCGAATGAGAGCTTCTTGTCGTTGTAAGTGCGGGGGGAGTATGTGACTAAGAACTGGTAACCAGTAACTAGGTGTAGATTTTATGCACCCAGTAATTAGTTTATTTGACAATATATATTTGACAAAATGTATATTTGAAATCTTTGTTTACATGTTTTGTTCTGTATGTTTTGTTGTCACTAGTTCGGTTTTGTTTGTACTTTTAAACAAATAAAAATTTATTTAATTAAAAAAAAAAGAATGCAGTATTGCAGGCTACTTCTGTCGACTGTCAACAGTTCGCTTCTCAAGGTTGACTCAGGTTGGCTCAAGGTTGACTCAGCCTTCCATCCTTCTGAAGTCAGTAAAATGAGGACTCAGATTGTTGGGGCAATATGCTGACTCTGTAAACCTCTTAGAGAGTAAAGCACTACGAAGAGATATATAAGTCTAAGTGCTATTCTTATTTACATGGGAAACTCTGCATTCCAAAGCAGGTATTTTACCAAGGAACTACAGCTCTTCCTCTCTGTAAAATAGTTGAAGGAATTCTAGGATAAACAGGTTTATTTTTAAAGGGCTTTCTTTAAAAAAATCTAGAAAGATTCATTGTGCTAATTTTCTTCATTGTTTTTGTTGCAATATTTTCAGGATCAGACTCAATAATATTAGTAAGAGTTAAAGGTTTAAATATACTTCCTTTTATTTACAATAGGCATTCTATATTCACTGAATATTCACAGATAGAAGCCAGGAAAAAGGGTGTAGGTAGCTCCTTATATATACAATGGGTGGAGCTATAAGTGGGAGTGGTGAATTATGAATACATTAAGAAGTGAAGAATAAGTTAACCCCTGATACCCCATTCATATACTATTTACACATTAGAGAATAAGGCATTTACATCTGACAAATCCCCCTCTAAATGCCGATTCGTTATACAACACCAATTACACTCAGATTCAGGACAATACAAGACATACAATTTAGAAGTCAAATATTTGTGCTGCTTAGAAGGTAAAGGCTTTGTCAATATGTCAGCTAATTGTTCTGAAGTATCACAATGCACTGCTTTAATAAATCCATCCTGAGATAATTGTCTCACATGTTTAAATTTTATATCTATATGTCTGGACCTTTGTCCAATGGCATCAGATCTAGATATTTCAATGGCTGCTTTATTGTCTTCATGCATAACAAAAGGCAAAGCAGGTTTTTTCCAAACATCTGAAATTAAATCATTAAACCATACAAGGTTATTTGCAGCTTTGGATAAACAAACATATTCCGCTTCTGTCGTTGAAGTGGCCACTAGTTCTTGTTTACCAGTGTACCAGTAAACTGGACAGTCATTTAAGAGAAAAATATAACCAGATGTACTTTTTCTGCATGAGGTGTCTCCAGCCCAGTCCGCATCTGCGTAACATGCAAGCTTTGGTTCTTTATTGTCATTGGGTTCTAATATTAAGCAAAAGTCTAGTGTACTTTTCAGATATCTTAAAATTCTTTTAACAGCTTCCCAGTGATACATTGTTGGTTTGCTGACATGTCTGGATAATAAATTGAGTGGTAAGACGATATCTGGTCTAGTCCAATTAGATATATAAAGAAGTGAACCTATGATTGATCTATAAAATGTGTTATCCTTGAATTCAGGGGAAGATTCATCAGTATTTCTAAGAAAATCAGTTTGCATAGGAGTATCACAAGGTTTGGCATTGTTTAAATTGCATTTATTTAAAAGTTCTATGATCTTATCTCTCTGAGTAAGTTTGAATCCCCTTCTAGTCTTATTAATTTGGACACCAAGATATTTGTTCACTTTACCTAGAGATTTCAACGAGAAATGTTCATTTAACTTATTTACAAAAATTTCTCTTCTCTCTTTGTGTTTTCCTATATATAAAATGTCATCTACATAAATCAATACAAATTCAATGTAATCATCACCCTTTTTGACAAAGAAACAGTTATCAGCAGTGGTAGCGTTGAAGTCCATGGTTTTAAGTACTTTTACTAAACAATCATACCATTGCTTACCAGATTGTTTTAACCCGTATAAACTCTTATTCAACAGCCAAATTTCATTTTTGTTTGTGTATTGACTGTGAGGTGCTCTTACGTATATTTCCTTATCTAGTTTTGCGTGTAGATACGCAGTCTGTATGTCATATTGAAACACATCAAGATTGAGTGCTGATGCTACCACTAGAGCTGTTTTGACACTCTCTGTTCTTACTGTGGGGGAATACGTGTCAGTATAGTCCTCCGGATATTTCTGTGCATAACCTTGTGCAACTAATCTAGCTTTGTATAGAGTATTGCCTCCTTCTAAGTTCTTAATTTTATATATCCACCTGGTACCAATAATTGTTTTATCTTTAGGTGCAATTGCAGGTGTAAATACATTTAATCCTTGTAAACTTTCCATCTCTTTCTTCATAGCTAATTCCCATTTTTCTTTTTCTTCACGAGGGAGTTTTAACACTTCCTCATATGTATTAGGTGTTATTGGCTCACCATCCATATGCATTATGTAATCCTTGTATTTATTTGGCATTTGATTTCTGTTGTTCCTAATGGTTCTTTCAGGTTTACTATTGTTATCATGCAAATATCTTGCTTCCTTTTTTGTTAGTGCGTCTGTCTTTATTTTGTGTTGGCTATTTGTCCAAGTTTTGGTTTTGTTTTTATATTTGCTGACATTTTGTTTTTCTATGGTCCCTTTCTCATGAGATTCTGTATCTTTGTATTTATTTGGAAATATTTCATTAAGATGTAATTTAGACCAGTTGGCCTGTTCATGGAACACAGCTGTTCTGGAAACTATAAATTTGTTATTGTTATCAATGAATCTGTACCCTTTAGTGCCAGTCTCATATCCCATAAATCTGAGTCTTCTGGATACGTTTTCTCCCTTTCTTCTCAACTGCTTAGGTATGTGTACGTCTGCAGTGACTCCAAATATGTGCATGTGTGCTAATTTTGGTTTCCTATTATACATTACTTCATATGGTGTCTTATTTACAATACTGGACCAGGTTCTATTTTGTGTGTAATTTGAATAATGTAAGGCTTCTGACCAGAATTGTTTGCTTAAGCCAGCATCTTCCAATGTGCATCTAATCATGGTTTGTAATGTGGAATTCTTCCTCTCTACAATCCCGTTCTGGAACGCGGAAAATGGACTAGACGTGTAATGTAGCATCCCTCTATCTTTTAACCATTGGGAGAATTCTTTAGACATGAATTCACATCCCCTATCTGTCATAATTTGTTTTATTCTGATATTGTGTTGTGTTTCTATGCGTTTGTAAAATTCCTTAAATTTTTGAAAGGTTTCATCTTTGTGTTTTAGTGTATAAACAAACCCATAGCGGCTATAATCGTCTACTATTGTCAGGAAGTAACGTTTTCTATAAGTGATTGATGGAGTTAATGGGCCAACTAAGTCCATGTGTACTAAATCAAAAATTTTGTTAGTTGATCTAGTAGATTTTCTTGGCCTGGGACTAGTTTTTAGTTTTGTAGATTTACATACTGAGCATTCCAAATAGTTTTCACAATTTTTTATTTTGACACCTTCTGCGTGTTCAGTCATTTTTTGTACTACAGGAAAACTGGCATGTCCTAACTTCCTATGTAAGATGTGAGCACACTCATCATGAATTGGCTTACCTATTTTTGGTTTTTTTTCATTGTGTGCATCTACGTGATCATGAGATATTTTACATTCATCATTGTCACTGTTACTAATATTTTCATCATCTATTTCAATACAATCTTCCATATTTGAATCAATGTTATGTAACCATTTTTCCTTTGTTATCAGATAAGGTAGGCCTCCTTTAATCATCACAGTGCCTATATTTATTTTATTCTTCTCCAAAGTCGCTTTTCCCTTTGAAAAAACTATATTAATGTCAGAATCTCTACTTAGTTTTATGGCACTTAGTATGTTATGAGGTATTTCAGGTATTAACAATACCCCCTCTATTTTTCCTAGACCAGGCAGGGTTACATTCCCTCTACCTAATACTTGAACCTTTTCTTGGTTAGCTACCTTTATTACAAATTTGTCTTCTGCAAATGAAGACAATATATTTTTGTTATTAGTGATGTGATTAGTTGCTCCAGAATCAATAAGCCAATTATTGTTCTCATTTTGCTGTACTTTAGTGTTGTCTTGTTTATTTAATCCATTCAGTGAACCAGATTTTCTATCCTTTGAATTATCTCTGCCCCCTCTATTCTCTTTGTAATTTGGTGGGCTTCTATATCTATGTCTATCTATGGAAGACTGTCTATAATTGTATTTGTTTCTATATTCTGACCTATGTCTTTCCTTTGAAATTTTGGGACAATCTCTTCTATTGTGTTCCCTGGATCCACAATTGTGACATTTAAATGTTTCATTATATTTTTCTTGGAAAGCTACTTTCCTATATGGTTTGTGTTCTGTGTGGTTGCTAGAACGATTCCTTCTTGAATTGTCTTCTGCTATCAATTTATTGGATAGACTTTCTATGGATAAATATCCTAGATTGATAGTGTCTAAATGTGACATAAAACTGTCCCATGATGGATCAAGTGAGTTGATAATAACACTTTTCATTGTTTGGTCTGAAATCACCTCCCCCCTCAAATGCAGCTCAGCTCTTATTTTGTTTAAAGATATTAAATGCTCACTTATGGAAACCCCTGGTTTTACCCTAGATGAAAAGAAATCCTTAGACATTCTTGTGGTGGTAGCTACACTGTCGCTGTGAAACAAATTAAACATGCATTGAATAATTTCTGAAACAGTCAGATTTGGCTTGATGCTATGATACATTGCAGGAGACACACTAGATATTATTAAGAAAAATGCTCTATGGTGTAAACAATCTATTTTTAAAGTCCAAGGTCTTTTTGGGGGACTAGTGATAAAAAAAAGTAAATTTTCCTTCATAAAGACAACCTGGAGCTGTTGATACCATTCTTGCAAATTAACGCCATCAACCCTTAGCTTTGGGAAGTCACTGGGTAAATTTCCGACATTATTTTGTCCATTACTTACAACCTGAGGTAGTCCGTGGTCTCGCAAGTGTAGAAAATTGCAAAACGGCATGGAGATGCTCGCAACGAGTCTGCATGGTCCTCTCGCCAGTTCATGTCTTCCCGGACCGTCTGCGTAGTTTTGCGCATGCGCGTTGTCCATTTCTTCTTTGGAGTCGTCGTGGAAGGTTCTCTCCATTGCGGCTCGCTCGTTCTGTTCCTCTTCAGACGAGTCGGTCTCTGGTTCGATTTTGGGAGTTCTGACGACGGCGGCTGTTCTTCTTTTTCTTTTGGGGGCGTTGACACTTGCTTCGGTCTGTGGTGTAGGGCGGTATCGACAAGGCTCTCTGGGTTCGGGCGTCGGCACTCTCGAAGTCAGGATGGGAGCGGGCAGGTCTTGAGGTATCGGCTTGTTCGCTCGCTTCTTCGGTGGCTCTTTGGTAATTTTTAGTTTTGGCCCAAATGCAGCAAAAAGCGTTTTCATTGCTGATTTTATTTGGGATTTTGTTGAATCATCTTCACTTTCTGATTCTGATTCTTCTGAGGAGTTTGAATCTTCTTTTTCATTTTCGTTGTCTGATAACGTTTTTCGCGCCAGAAATTTTGAATTGAGCATTTTGATTGGCTTTGCTTCGCTCACCTTGGAGGCCTGTTGAAACCAAGATGGCTGCCATTCAAAATTTCGCGTGGGATCACTGTTTTTCTTCTTCGTAATGACTTTCTCTGCAGTCATATCACTCACTATTTTTGGGTCTTCAGACTTCTCATTAGCGATGTTTTTCTCTCTCGCTGCTCCGCTGTTCTTCAGCATATCTTGGAGGTTCGCGATGAGGCTTTCATCATTCTTCTGGCTCTTTAATAGTTTTAATATCTCTGACCTGAGTTCGTTATTCTCTATTTCGATTTCCTCCTGGTCATCATTTTCATCTATTATTTCTTCGTCTTCAGTGGTGTATTCTTCGGATTCTCTCGAAATTGCGTTTGTGGATTCGTTGATTATTTCTTGTTCTGTTTCCATTTCTTTGCTGTAGGCCCTGGTGTTGGGCCTATCTTTCTTAGACATTTTTAAGTTTTTATTGAGTCAATTAACCATCCTCTGCTACCAGCTTGTTGCAATATTTTCAGGATCAGACTCAATAATATTAGTAAGAGTTAAAGGTTTAAATATACTTCCTTTTATTTACAATAGGCATTCTATATTCACTGAATATTCACAGATAGAAGCCAGGAAAAAGGGTGTAGGTAGCTCCTTATATATACAATGGGTGGAGCTATAAGTGGGAGTGGTGAATTATGAATACATTAAGAAGTGAAGAATAAGTTAACCCCTGATACCCCATTCATATACTATTTACACATTAGAGAATAAGGCATTTACATCTGACAGTTTTGTTTTGCATGCAGCTTTACTTAATATTTAGCATTTGCCAGTCTTTGGTGCAGATGTTATTTAACTCTAGCCGGCTTTCAGCAATTGCTTTCATGTGGTCTACGCACATGTGCATATTTCCATGGGTATCCATGTATGAACATTTCAAAAGTCTTTATATCTGATGCATGTGTGTATACATTCTCTCCTACGTGGCTAAAAGTAAATGCTTCAGAATTAAAAGGGATAATTGCTTTTCCCACCAAAGGAGGAGAGCATTTTACTGCGTGGCCTAGGAAATAAAATGCAGAACGCAGTTTCGTCTCCCTACCCCCACCTCGCTCTCGGAGAGAAATGAAATCTGTATTGAAATGGCTGTGGAACATTGTGCATTTAAAGTGCACAGCAAGTCATTCCCTAAAGCACTCCATAGGATATGTAAATCTTTTGATCTCTCACAAAATGCGTGAGTTTTGTAAAGAATAACGAGCGCTGGTTTGGGAGGAACAATGTTGACTGTCACTGCAGTGCACTCAGGCACACAGCCATTATACAGATGGCTTTTGCAATATAACTCTAAGGCAGAAGCCAGTGACTTTTTCTAATGCAGCCTAATAGCTACTAAAAGAGATTTTATTTCATAATAGATGCATTCTTTCTTTGGGGCCAGCAAGCTCTTATTTCAATTTGTTCCTTGCCATTTCTTCATCTGTTAAAGGGAGGAAAAATAAGCCAACTCTGAACAGAGTAAAAGTCCCCAGTCAAAATAATTCAGAATGTTACTCAGTTATTAACTGAAATAGGATGGGTAGAAGAACAGGGATAGCACAGCCAGCATGGATATCTATAGATTCCTCTGTTGCTAATCCAATCCTGCAGGTCAGTGGTGGGTTTCAAATTTTTTTTACTACCAGTTCTGTGGGTGTGGCTTGGTGGGCGTGGCATGGCATGGCTTGGTGGGCATGGCTTGGTGGGCATGGCAGGGGAAGGAAAATGTAAAATCTCCATTCCCTCCCCACTCCAGGGGAAGGTTACTGCAAAATCCCCATTTCCTCCCGATCAGCTGGGACTCGGGAAGCAGAGAATAGATGGGGGCGGGGCCTGTCAGAGGTGGTATTTACCGGTTCTCCAAACTATTCAAAATTTCCGCTACCAGTTCTCCAGAACTGGTCAGAACTGCTGAAACCCACCTCTGCTGCAGGTTATATGTTGGCCCTGATGCTCCTTTGTTATGCCCCCCTCCCCAAGCACACTGTGATTGCCTAACTGAAATTTGTTGCCACCTCTGCCGATTTTCAGGGGTTCGCTTTTTCAGTTTTCTTCAAGATTATTTGGCAGTTTAAGTTTTTTTAAAAAATAAAGAATTAATGTGTACGTTAACTCCCCATGCCCCAAACATTGCAAAAAAGAGGAATCCAAATGTTTTTGTTTCCTCCAGTAACATTATTATACAGGTGAAACTCGAAAAATTAGAATATCGTGCAAAAGTTCATTTATTTCAGTAATGCAACTTAAAAGGTGAAACTAATATATGAGACAGACTCATTACATGCAAAGAGAGATAGTTCAAGCCTTGATTTGTCATAATTTTGATGATTATGGCTTACAGCTCATGAAAACCCCAAATTCACAATCTCAGAAAATTAGAATATTACATGAAATCAATAAAACAAGGATTGTACATAGAACAATATCGGACCTCTGAAAAGTATAAGTATGCATATGTACTTAGTACTTGGTTTGGGCCCCTTTTGCATCAATTACTGCCTCAATTGGCGTGGCATGGATGCTATCAGCCTGTGGCACTGCAGAGGAGTTATGGAAGACCAGGATACTTCAATAGTGGTCTTCAGCTCTTCTGCATTGTTCAGTCTCATGTCTCTCATCTTTCTCTTGGCAATGCCCCATAGATTCTCTATGGGGTTCAGGTCAGGCGAGTTTGCTGGCCAATCAAGCACAGTAATCCCATGGTCATTGAACCAGGTTTTGGTACTTTTGGCAGGGTGGGCAGGTGCCAAGTCCTGCTGGAAAATGAAGTCAGCATCCCCATAAAGCTCGTTTGCGGAAGGAAGCATGAAGTGCTCCAAAATCTCCTGGTAGACGGCTGCATTGACCCTGGACTTAATGAAGCACAGTGGACCAACACCGGCTCCCCAAATCAACACAGACTGTGGAAACTTCACAATGGACTTCAAGCATCTTGCAGTGTGTGCCTCTCCATTCTTCCTCCAGACTCTGGGTCCTTGGTTTCCAAATGAGATGCAAAAGTTGCTCTCATCAGAAAAGAGGACTTTGGACCAACAAGACGGAGCAACAGACCAGTTCTTTTTTTCTTTAGCCCAGGTAAGTCGCTTCTGACGTTGTTTGTTGTTTGTTGTTCAGGAGCGGCGTGACAAGAGGAATACGACATTTGAAGCCCATGTCCAGGATCCATCTGTGTGTAGTGGCTCTTGATGCACTGACTCCAGCCTCAGTCCACTCCTTGTGAAAGTCCCCAACACTTTTGAATGGCCTTTTCCTGACAATCCTCTCCAGGCTGCGGTCATCCCTGCTGCTTGTGCACCTTTTTCTTCCACACTTTTCCCTTCCACATAACTTTCTATTAATGTGCTTTGATACAGCACTTTGGGAACATCCAACTTCTTTTGCAATTACCTTTTGAGGCTTTCCTTCCTTATGGAGGGTGTCAATGATGGTTTTCTGCACAACTGTCAGGTCAGCAGTCTTTCCCATGATTGTGATTCCTACTGAGCCAGACTGAGAGACCATTTAAAGGCTCAGGAACCCTTTGCAGGTGTTATGGCTTAATTAGCTGATTAGAGTGGGACACTTTGAGCCTAGAATATTGAACCTTCTCACAATATTCTAATTTTCTGAGATTGTGAATTTGGGGTTTTCATGAGCTGTAAACCATAATCATCAAAATTATGACAAATCAAGGCTTGAACTATCTCACTTTGCATGTAATGAGTCTATCTCATATATTAGTTTCACCTTTTAAGTTGCATTACTGAAATAAATGAACTTTTGCACAATATTCTAATTTTTCGAGTTTCACCTGTACACACACACCCCGGGAAGATTCAAGTTCTCTGATCTTGGACAGAGGATCTGGATTAAAGGCTTGAGGTTCAAACCTGTTCCAGGATCCTGGTTTAATAAGGAACAATGATTGATCAGCTCATCTCTGATGAAATAACCCATTAGTCTGAATAAGACCCTTCCTGGCCCCTGGAATTTAGGCTGCTTAAAGATGCTTCTTAATCTAGGGGAAATTCTGGAATAATCCTAGTTTCTTCAGCAGGATCTGTATTTAGCAGGAGTCAAAACATGATTGAGAGGCTGTTTGGGGTAGTGATTAAGATAAGGGACTAGAAACCAGGTAACAGTGAGTTCTAGTCCTGCCTTAGGCATGAAGCGAGCTGGGTGACCTTGAGCCACTGATTACTTCTCAACTCTGGCAAGGTAGACCACTTTCAAAATCTTGCCAAGAAAACTGCACGGACTCGTCCAGTCAACATTTACTCAAATGAACACATATGTATGCACAAACACACACACACACACACACACACACACACGCATAAGGAGGTATAGAATCCAGGGTTGAGACAAATGCTTACAGTCCAAAGGGAAAAGTATTTTTCATTGAAGAAATTACATACTATGATATATAAACCTTGCATCTCTTCTGTCCTTAGGATACGAAAAAAGAAAAAAGAAAAAAGAAAAAAGAGAGAAGAACAATTTAAATCTTCTTGAAGGAAATAAGCTTAAGGGCTGAGTCTAAGAGTGTCAGGAAACAGAGCAAAAAGCAACAAAAGAAACCAGAAGAATCCTTCACTTGCTATCTCTGACTTCTAGTAGTTAATAACGTAGGAGAAAAGTGAACCTGCTTTGACTCTCAGATATAAGACAGTCAGACACAATACAGTGGTGTTCCAGTATTTCTTGTGCAATCTGTTTCCTGACATAACCTACCTTAAATGATTGACACCAGTCTTGAAAACCTGACAACTCTGTCCCTTCCCTCTCTCTTATACTACAGAAAATTAAGGTAGGGTTCAGTGGTGCTATTCAATTTTTTTTACTACCGATTCTGTGGGCGTGGCTTGGTGGGCATGGCGTGGTTTGGTGGACATGGCTTGGTGGGCATTGCAGGGGAAGGATACTGCAAAATCTCCATTCCCTCCCCACCCCACTAACCTGCTTTCCAGCTCTGTTCTCCTGTACAGGGCAACCAAAGAAGACACAGCTGATCAGCTGGGATCCGATCAGCTGGGACTCGGGAGGCAGCGAATAGATGGGGATGGGGCCAACCATAGGGCTTAGCTATCTTCGAGACCGCCTGCTGCTACCGACGACCTCCCATCGACCTGTGCGCTCCCACAGAGAGGGCCTCCTCAGGGTGCCATCAGCCAAACAATGTAGGCTGGTGACCCCCAGGGGGAGGGCCTTCTCTGTGGGGGCACCTACCCTCTGGAATCAGTTGCCCCCAGAGATAAGGAAAATCCAAGACCTCAGTGCCCTTAAAACCCATTTTTTCCAGCAAGCCGGGCTGGCTTAAGAAGAAATTTTTAAATGTTTTAATTGGTTTGTGATTTTTAATTTTTGCGCCAAATTTATATATATTTTAATTGTTTTTTAATATTTGTATTTCATGTTCTTAATTCTGGCTGTACACCGCCCTGAGTCCTCAGGGAGAAGGGCGGTATATAAATTGGAAATAAAATAAAAAAAATAAATAAAATAAACCAGAAGTGGTATTTATCGGTTCTCCGAACTACTCAAAATTTCCGCTACCGGTTCTCCAGAACCTGTCAGAACTGGCTGAATACCACCTCTGGTATGGTTACTTTCAGTTTCTTTCCAACACTTTCTTTCTGCCTGAGGCTTAATCCATGTTTTGCTAACTGCGGCGTATACTTTCTCTGTGGTCCTCTACAGAAGGGGGAAGTGACACCTTGTCTTCCTGGTGTTTTTTGTTTTCTTCCACCCTGGAAAGATGTTTCCAATGCCTCTGGAATGGAGAATGGAGGGGAGGGCCTCACCTCACAGCAATACTGGGGGAGCAAGCAACTCCTTGCTGCCTGCTTCTTTCCTCAGACACAATTCCATTCAATTGAGCATTATATAAAGAGAGATGCCAAGTTATTTAAAAGCTAATATCTTTTTCTTCCCACTGAACTTTAAAGCAGCCAGAGTGAATTTGAATGTGATCTCTTAATGCATTTTGCATTGTTTTCATCTTAGAAATGGTACGGGCTGAAATTTAATAGATGTGAATGTTACCTTTGAATGCTTGTAGGAAGTGAACTTTATCACAATAAAAAAATATATTCAAGTCTACTGAAAAATTAAATGTGAAAAAAATGTAATGCAATCATAACATAATACAGATCTGTTCCTCTGTTTATACAGTATGCGATTTGAAATTTAAAATTGCTACTTCCAAAGATAGGGGAAGTATAGATATATGGAAATAAGTTGATTTCCAAAGGAAAATGAAGTTATTCATGAATCTTAACATCTATGGGAGAGAAAAGGTTTTCTTTTTAATTAGGATTAAAAATATTATCTACTAAATGTACCCAAGCATATAGTACTGATGAAGCCCTATAGCTACACCTTTAACATCAAAATGAAACCTGTGCATTTTTTTTTTTTTGCCCCTAGAAAGAAAGAAGGCTGCATGATAACTAATTTAGATAATGCTAATTATATTGGTTGCAATTTGTGGCAGAATAGTTTATTCAGATGTTGATTAAGAACAGTTTTTATGTGAAAAAAAAAATCCCAATTTCTTCAAATCTGTCCAAGGAACTTCTTTTTTCCTTTAGCCTCTGGCTATAGCATTATTAAAAAGGAACAATCCATCAATTTTTCTGGAAGAGGTGAGTCAAGAGGAAGGTATAAAAACCATGGTTATCTAAGCTGATCAGAGTCACTTCTACAGTGAGATGGGTGATGTATACGTCTGATCAATCGATCAGTAAAAATCTTTGCCGCTGACATTGTGTCAAGGTAGCAGTCATGGGAAGAATTAAAAAAGTTAAGATGAAGATTACAATTGTGTCATCAAAGATCCACCTCTTGTACAGGTGACATCAAGACATGTATAAAAGAGGCAGGGCTTCGGCTGTGATTTTACATCTTGAATTTTTTTTTACGTCCAACTCCCACCCTATTCCTGGAAGATGGTTCTGCTGTATCTCTGATTTCCAGCTCCTAATGCAGAGACAGGCTGGGTATCCATGAAATGCATGGATTTCTGGTGATTCTAGAAAGCTCCTAGAATGTCTGAAGAACTGAAGAAGCTTCTTTGGTGAGAAGCAAAATATCTTCAAGGAAAAACAAAGAAAGTCCAGTTGCCTTTTGAAAAAGCATCTTTGAGATTCTGGACCAGGGGTGGGTTCTAAATTTTTTTACTACTGGTTCTGTGGGCATGGCTTATTTTGTGGGCATGGCTTGATGGTCATGTGACAATTATTTAGGATTTAGCAGAGGTACTGGTCTACCAGGCTTTTAGCTGATTGCAGAGCTGTACCAATCTACCCATTTATTTTTGCAGGCACTGATCTATTCATGTATTTTTGCAGGCACTGATCTACTCATGTATTTTTGCAGGCATTGGTCTACTCATTTGTTTTCTTTTAACACTGATCAGCTGTAGAGCGGCCCTTTGAAGCCCCGCAGCAAGAGTTTAAACAGTTTTTTCCCCTCTAGCCATCAGCTGGGACTCAGGAGGCATCAATAGATTGGGGGTGGGGCCAAATAAAAGGTAAGAATAATGCGGGGCATGAGGGGGGCTTAGGGGGCAGGGGGCAGAACCGCTTCAGAGACGTCATATCATCACCGCTACCGGCTCAGGAGAACCAGGCGGAACCGGGAGGAACCCACCACTGTTCTGGATATGCTGCAAACATGTTCATTGATCACTCTCTGCTGTTTTTGGTGTCAGGGTGGCTTTACTACAATGATAAGGTGACCAGATTTTAACATTGGTAAAGAGGGACATTGTGGACGTGGCTTATTTTGTGGGCGTGGCTAGCTGGTCATGTGACTGGGTGGGCGTGGCTAGCTGGTCATGTGACCGGGTGGCCATGGCTATGTCTATAGGGTAAGGTGAACAGATTTTAACATTGGTAAGAAGGACACCATTGTGGGCGTGGCTTGTGTGGGCGTGGCTTGGAGGCCATGTGACTGGGTGGGCATGGCTACCTGGTCATGTGACCGGGTGGCCATGGCTATGTGTATAGGGACTACTCAGAGGGCTGAAAAGTCATTTCTGACAGGTCCTCACACTTTTGACTGGTCCTCACACTTATGACCATCCTCACATTTATGCCCGTGCAGCATTCTTAACAACCATGTCACTCATTTCACAACTGCTTCTCTTCAACAAGGTGACAAGATAGGGCAAAAATGTAAAATGTGAGGACAGTTGTAAGTTCGAGGACTGGTCAAAAGTGCGAGGACCAGTCAAAAATAACTTTTTCAGCCCTCTGAGTAGTCCATATGCACAAAAGGACTAACCAGAGAGCTGAAAAAAGTCATTTCTGACAGGTCCTCACACTTTTGACTGGTCCTCACACTTATGACCATCCTCACATTTATGCCCATGCAGCATTCTTAACAACCATGTCACTCATTTCACAACTGCTTCTCTTCACCATGATGACAAGATAGGGCAAAAATGTAAAATGTGAGGACAGTCATAAGTTCGAGGACTGGTCAAAAGTGTGAGGACCAGTCAAAAATAACTTTTTCAGCTCTCTGAGTAGTCCATATGCATTAAAGGATTACAGCAATAGAGGGATGAAGGAATGGAAATTAGAGTAGGAGTGAGGGTAAGAGAGGGAGGAAGAGAGGAGGAGAAGGAGAAAGAAAGAGGAAGTAGGGAGGAGAAAAAGAGGGTGGGGGGAAGAGAAAGTAAGAAGGAAAGAAAAGAGAGAGGTGGTAGGTTTGAGGAGAAAGATTGCTGTACAATAAAAAAGATGAAAGGGAAGAAAGCCAACCCCAAGCAAATATAAAGATATTAAGATAAAGAATGAATTGTTAAACTTTAAAGAATAAAAGAGAACAAATATGAATAAATAGCAATAATTAGAAACACACATACAAACATACAATGTATTTTCTTTGAACAGAATATACAATATATATACAATATATATACAATATACAATTAATAGTATCTCAATTATTACAATTCCCTAGTTAAATACAGCTTTTTTTCCTTTGTGTTTTAAAATCTTGAACTCTCCTCCTAAATTTCCCATTGTTTGCAGTTTTTCACCTACCTTTTTTGGGGAGGAAAAATAAAAATAAAAATAAATCTCTCTCTGCCTCATTTTGTCACGCTGCACCAAAGACCCTGGTTTCGTTTTCGTTTCTGAAGCTTAGCTAGGGGGAAAAAAAACTGCTTTACACTGATTGCCTGTAGGGCGGCCCTTTGAAGCCCCGGGCAAGAGTTTAAACAGTTTTTTTTTCTTCTAGCCATCAGCTGGGGCTCAAGAAAAATCGGGACTTTTTTGAAACGCCGCGGGACGCGGGACAAATTGCTCAAAAGTGGGACTGTCCCGCCAAAAGCGGGACGTCTGGTCACCTTATACAATGATGTTAATTAAATCCTATAAATATGTGAGACTAGGCTGAAGCTGCCATAATGTACCAGACAGGTAAGCATGAAGCTGCCATAACCTAAAGCTGAACCAATCAGGTCAGCAGGAGAGGACAAAAAAACAGGAATCTTACCTAACAGATCCTTTGGGGGAGGTAGATAAGAAGGAAAGAAGTTTTTAAGGAAGCAAAGGAAAAAATGTCACCTGAAGTAGACAAAGGAAGTTGGGCCTGAGTACATGGCAGGAAAAAAAAAAAATCCCATCATAGCTACCAGACTTTTAAATTAAGAAGGCAAATGTGGTTGCCAGTCTTGTGAATCAACAAAGCAAAGAAATAAATATTATTATAAGGAGCCCAGAAGCACACCCACTTCTTGAGTCATTTTTGGATCCAGATATGGCAGCTTCTGATGTGCTAGTTAGTGCCTGGCAGCCTAGTTGAGAAAGATGTGGCTAAGTGTGGAAGTGTGTGGGGTGTGTGTGTGTGTGTGTGTGTGTGTGCGTGTGTGTGTGTGTGTGTGTGTGAAAGAGAGAGAGAGAGAGAGACAGTAAGTGAAAAAGAACAAATGTACATTGTAACCAGTAATGTTTTGCTGTTCCAGTAGTCCCAAAGATGCTTTTTCAAGAAGCAACTGGACTGCCTTGTTTTTCTTTGAAGACATTTCGCTTCTCATCCAAGAAGCTTCTCACTTCAGCTCTGACTGGATGGTGGGGAAAGGGAGGGAAAGGACTGGGTTTTTTTTTCAAAGAAGTTGCCTCTTGAAAAAGCACCTTTGAAACAACCATGACCTGGATGACTGAGAATCTCCATAGACATTTGCTGTTACAGTAGTTTAAATTCACTGAGTCTCCATATAACTCCAAAGAATTATTTTCAGTTGAAAGTTGTCAAAAGGCTGTGAGTCTGTCAGTGAGTGATCATAAGCCGAACCTGGGACTGTATGCAACAAAGGCATTTGATTAAAGTATCAATGAATCTGGGATCCTGGAAACTTCCACATTATAAATTCTTTAAAATGGTTATTTGGGTCTGCTGTGTTGGTTTCATCTCCTCAGACAGGGGGAATATTTAAATCAAGCCTATTGCTTATCAGCCAAACAATGTAGGCTGGTGACCCCCAGGGGGAGGGCCTTCTCTGTGGGGGCACCTACCCTATGGAACCAGCTGCCCCCAGAGATAACGAGAATCCAAGACCTCGGTGCCTTCTGCCGTGCCCTTAAAACTTTCTTTTTTCAGCAAGCCGGGCTGGCTTAACATATTTTTAAATATTTTTAATTGGTTTGTCATTTTAAACTGGGGCCAAATTAATATATATTCTTTTAATTGTTTTTAATGTTTGTATTGTATGTTTTTATCTGGCTGTACACCACCCTGAGTCCCTCGGGAGAAGGTGCAGTATATAAATTTGAAATAAAATAAATAAAATAAAATAAAATAAATCTAATTGATTATTTAAACAGGGCCATTCCACCTTGCCCCCCCTCCCCCATGTTGACAATGTTAGGGTTAAAAACAACTAAGGAAAGGAATGAACATAACTCTGCCCTCACTTTTGTCTTATTGCTGCATAAAGGTATAGGATCCTTTGGCAATTCTAAGACTGGAGGTCTACATAGAAGAGCACCAGATTCTTCTGTTAGGACATTTAGGAGGAACTGCTTGAAATAGGACAATAATCTTTTTTCTTTTTTTTTTTAGTGGTTAAAAGCATAGAAGGAAACCAATGAATAGGTTTGCCTTAATCTTTATGTATAGTAACCGCAACAAAACAGAAAAAGGGAGTGGGTGTGCACATCAGGCACACGACTCAAATGTACTCACGGTGACTAAATGATAAACACGAGCATCAGCTAGCAGTTTGGACTAAAAATGATTAAGTAACATGAGAATGCGACTAGGGACTCCTGTCCCCTGGAGGGAAGTTGTCCTAGCTAGCAAATGGACCCAGGCCTTTGATAGTATTGGTGATAAATAAACCCTGCAAAAATGATTGCTCGCAGCGGTCACGTTCTGGGGAAAGGAATGCAAATCCTGTTATGCCTCTCCTTTTTCATCTTGGGGAAAGTTAGAGCAGCCCCAACATAAGGCTGTCCCTCTGCTCAGCTCCCCATGAAATGACAGAAAGATGCCTGCAGTTTCCTGGAGCCCTGATGGAATGAAAAAGTTAACTGCATTTGAGTCTGATTCCCATTTAAAAAAAAAAATAAAATCCTATACCGTAACATGCTTTGGGAGCATGTCTGCAATAGCATTTCAAGGGACTTATTCCATTGCTTTGGATGCAGCAAAACTGATGGGAGCAACAGGGATGACCACAAGAAGGAGGAGAAAAAGGCAAGAAGGTGCCACATATGAGAGATTGAAGCTCCCGCCCCTTTACATAGATGTCTCATAGGTAGTACATGCAAAATAAATAAATAAATGAGGTGGGCTTCAATTGCATGATTGTAGCTGCCATCTTGACCAGTGGTGGGATTCAAATTTTTTTACTACCGGTTCTATGGGCATGGTGTGGCTTGGTGGGCGTGGTGTGGCTTGGTGGGTGTGGCTTGGTGGGTGTGGCAGGGGAAGGATACTGTAAAATCTCCATTCCCTCCCCACTCCAGAGGAAGATTACTGCAAAATCCCCATTTCCTCCCAATCAGCTGGGACTCGGGAGGCAGAGAATAGATGGGGGCGGGGCCAGTCAGAGGTGGTATTTACCGGTTCTCCGAACTACTGAAAATTTCCGCTACCGGTTCTTCAGAACTGGTCAGAACCTGCTGAATACCACCTCTGATCTTGACTTTTTGGACTTCCCCTGTGGATGCTCCTGGATGGAAGAAGATGTGAAGCAAATCAATTATCCTAAACTTCAAAGTCATAGAAGCCCCTCTCCCCCGGGTTTGTTTGTTTAATCTTATTTTTGAACAATAAGAAAATTCTCTTGTTATTGTCAACCAAGGGCCATCTAGTCAGGAATTTCTGTAACCAGGCAACTTTTATGCAAAGATTACTCAAAGAAGGCCATGTGAAACTTCATTCATTTCACTGCCCTTTCAAATTTGCTGAGCAAGCAAATTCAGAGGCATAACTTAGAATAGAAGATGTTTTATCCTTCTGATGTTGTTCTTTAAATGAGCCTTCCAGATGGGTGAAATGATGGCTTTTATTATCCTATAGTGGTGGCTTCATATTTGTAATTATTACATTTAATTTTGGCATGTAAAGCAATCCTTTTATTTAATGGAATATTGGGAGGAAAGGGTGTTCGTTAAAGGAGAATGTCCATTAAAGCTAAGATTTTACTTATTTTTATTTTACATATTTAAGCCATTTTGTGCATGTGCATATTGGTGGAGAAAAAATTATGCATGTGCAAGTCTCAGTGATTCAGGCTGCAAAATAAAGCAAGAAAAAGGATTATGTGTCCAAATTAAGTTCCTGAAACATTTCTTTCCACCTCATATAATTTCCTAATTCGTAGTAATTTTATACTCTTTTAAAAAACATATTTGATGGTGTTTTTAAATCTTCTTTTATCACCAAGGATTGGCTGAAGATATCAGCTCATCCCATCTCCATCACACTCCATATGAAATCAAAGGGGAACAATTTGAAACATGCAGAAAAATATCTTTAACACAGTGCTTGCTTTTCCTTTCCTGACAAGTAAACACAGCCTTGTGTTCTAGATTAGGAGCACAATCCATAAGGTTGAGAGATTAAATTCTTCCTTTTATCAGCTGTAATTCTTTCCTTTCCCTTTTTTCTAAATGGAATTTACACAAAGAAAAAAAAAAGGAGAGAAAGAAAAAGTGACAAAACCCATCTACTGCAATTAAAACCAATGGTTAGCAGATTCAGGAAATTAGATTTAATTCCAAATTTTAAAATACCGATAGAGGAAAATATTTGTAGCTCAGGATTGAAATGAAGGGTCCTTGCTGCTCTCTGAGTTGTTTTACTTGCAAATGTTTCATTATCCAAACTAGATACCATCATCAGTGTACTAATGATACTACCTTGTTTGGGTAATGAAATGTGTTCAAGAAAACAATCAAGCTCAGACAGCACCCCAAAATTCAAAATTATCCACCAGTTGGGACTCCCAATGATAAACTTGTTCAAATATAGAAAGGAATTCTTTCGGCCATTAAATAGAATAGAATAGAATTTTATTGGCCAAGTGTGATTGGACACACAAGGAATTTGTCTTTGGTGCATATGCTCACAGTGTACATAAAGGAAAAGATACGTTCATCAAGAATCATAAAGTACAATACTTAATGATAGTCATAGGGTATAAATAAGCAATCAGGAAACAATATCAATATAAATCGTAAGGATACAAGCAACAAAGTTACAGTCATAAAGTCTTTAGTGGAAGGAAATGGGTGATGGGAACGATGAGAAGATTAATAGTCGTGCAGACTTAGTAAATAGTTTGACAGCGTTGAGGGAATTATTTGTTTAGCAGAGTGATGGCATTAAGGAAAAAACTGTTCTGGTGTTTAGTTGTTCTGGTGTGCAGTGCTCTATAAATAAGTGAGAAGATAGTTTGGTATTCTTTTTTCCTGGTATCAGAATGGGACATTTGCAATCATAAAAACACTGTTCTCTCATAGGTTTCCAAACCATTGATGTACAATTCAAAAGAACATAATTAAGTGCCATCAAATCAAGTCCAGCTGCTGGTGATTATATAGATAAGCATTTGCAGTTATGGCTTGGCCCCAGTAAAAATCTGTACCTTTCAGGGATATTCCAGCGATCGCTTGCATTCTTTCATCCTTTGTTTTCCCCGTCTTCTACTTACCCACATCTTATGAAATATAATTTTTCCTAGTCCATTCTCTGCTCACAGCACACGCTTAAGCTATATCAGTTTCTGGTTGCTGATTGTCACCTGAAAAGAAAAGTTGGCTTTTCATTCTTGTTCTTGTGACTGTAAAGCTGTAATTCAAAGGCAAGTGTCTCATTTATCATGGTTATTTTTTGTAATGGTATATGGGTATGACCTTGGGAGACAGGAAGAAGAGCTGCAGACAAGATAAGTCAGACACGTGGCACCTGAGTCTGCAGAAGGAATGGGTGCATGGGCAAATATCTCAGAAGTATTAGAGATCTATTCATTCAGACTTGCAAGATTCTTGTAATGTAATCTTGTAATAAATATACAAAAATATGAAGGCTATTGCTTAACGCAGTGTAAGCCGCCCTGAGTCTCCGGAGAAGGGCGGCATATAAATCAAATTAAAAAAAATAAAAATAAAGTTAAAGCTAAGTCTTCTAGAGGTGTTTCTTGACTGGATTACCTCGCAAGGCAGATCTCAGTCTTGCAAGTCTGAAAGTAGAGCTTTCCCCCCTTACCGTTGAAGTTGTGGGAGCTTCATCACTGGAGGCTTTCAAGAAAAGATTGGACTGCCATTGTCAGAAATGGTGTAGGGTCTCCTGCTTGGGCGGGGGGTTGGACTTGATGACCTACAAGATCCCTTCCAACTTTGTGAATCTAATTGATAACTTTTACAATCCAAAAAACTAGGTCCCTTCTGAGATGTTTGCTATGTCCCCATTCCTTCTGTGGATTCAGATGCCTCTTATCTGACCTCCATCTAGTCTGTGATTCTTCCCCCTGTTTTCAAAGGTCATTGCCACATACCATAACATTCTTAGTGTCCAGCTGTCACAGCTGTATATTACCTCTTGAAAGCTCCATGCTTTAACTATTTTATTTGTCCTTTGTTGTCACTTAAATGGCCATCCAGAAATCCAGAACAAAATTAACATTCAAAGTAATTGTTGGACTGAAGGGAGCCGTTGTAGCATACAACAATGTCATATGAACCGATGCTGCATTGGAGCATCCACAGAATATTTGTTGAATAAATTTATAATTTTAAATCCATAGAATACATAACATCTCAGAATGCAATAGTCCACTGACTTCCACATAGTCCCTTTTTAGTGCCTCTCTATGCTCTTAAATATCTAATTTAGTATATTCCAACAACAGCTTATCAATACAACAGCTTGTTATTTTGTAAAGGATGTGCTAAATCATCTAGTACTAGAAGAAGTCTTGAAGCATGCTCTTAGAGATATTGAAACACGTCCCTTTGGGGCTCATCTGGAGAGTGTATCACAGCTGAGGAAAGAAGGATTAAATATCTCCTCATTGCATACTGAAATGTTTATCTGGGTTTAGAATCTGGCATGTCATTTCTAGGAAAGAGGAAACACCGATGGAACAGCATGCCACATTTTTAAAGAAACATGTAGAAGGATCTTAATCTGATGTTGTAGTCTTACCTCCAAAAGCTCAAGAGACAGTTAACAGGCATGCACTAAGCCACTACGCACTAATGCTTCTATGCCGCCAAACCCCATAAGACTCCTGGAAAGCAATGCCATTGTTTATATACAAAGCCTCTGTGGTAAATAGCAATGACAATGAAATGCCAATTGTAAATTGAGAAACAAACATTAAAATAAATGTAGAAATCATGTCACGGCGCAAAAGGCAAAGTCCAACAGTATATTTTAATCAGGGTAGCCTCAGCCAATGCACAAAAGCTCTCCGGAAGAGCTTTCTCTTCAGCATCATTCAAAATGAAATCAGTGGGGAAGCAAATCTAATCTCAACTGGGAGGGTGTTTCTAAGGACAGACACTACTACTGAAAAGTAGGGCCTCAAACCTCACTTCTCATTTAATGGAAGTAGGGAACCACTAATAGGTTTTCCTGGAATAAACTGGTTGATCAAGTTGGTTGTAGCTGGAGAACCTGGTCCTGATGTTATCTAGGTGCCAAGATATATGTGGTCAAAACCCAGCACTTTGGATTATATAGAAGCCTTTGGGAAACCATTTTAGGCCCCGAAGCACAGGCGCTATGTGCTCCCATCAGACACTTCCAGATAACAAAAACACAACTAAATATTGTTATCATCTGCATCTTCTGAGTAGACTTCAGAGGTAGCCCCATGTAAAGCATGTTTTAATGGTCAAGTTGAGTAGCAATAGCAATACCACCTAGACTTATATACCATTTCACAATGCTTTACAGCCCTCTCTAAATGGTTTACAGAGTCAGCCTATTGCCCCCAACAACCTGGGTCCTCATTTTATCGACCTCAGAAGGATGGAAGGCTGAGTCAACCTTGAGCCGGTCAGGATCGAACTCCTGGCAGTGGAATGTAGAGTAAGCCTGCAATAATGAATTCTAACCACGGCGCTTCCATGTCTCTTAGTAGTTATAAGATATGAGTTACTGGGACAACTGCAGCTTCAATTGGTACCCTAGCTGATGCTGGGTCTGTCAATCAATGATGGCCATGTGTCTAGGAAGGCCTCCCAGTCACAGACCAGCCATTGCCTCCCTCAGTAGCAACGCCGGGAATTCAGAGCTCTTAAGCATCTAAAAGGCATCACATCATGGAAGATACATTTCAATGTTTCCCAAACCAAGCCTTAATTAAAATCATGTCTCTGTTTTATTGAGGATAGTAGTATAACTATACCACTAAGAACAACATACAAAATGGTCCTAAAGCTGGCAAATTTTGCAGCAAATAATTATTTAAAACGACAACTATTAAAATGCAGCAAAAAGATACATTAAGAAGAAATTAGATAGTGGACCCATTAAAAGATAATTAAATGTGACAGGGCAGCCTTCCCCAACTTGATGCTCTCCATATTTGCTAGACATGCTAATCACACATGCATCCGTCCCAGAATTCCCCATTTTAGTTATAATTCAAAATGTTGAAGGTACAAATCCAACAGTTCAGATTTTTCTGTGCCTCATAACCTTCTGACCACAAGGGGGCATTAAGGTATAGACAGAATTTATGAATTTAGGCTGTCTCCCCCTCTTGAGTCTATTACTCTGCTCCTTATCTAAGATTTTGCCAGTTTGAGGTCGCTACCCATGTCTTTCTTCCAAGCCAGGCATGGATAGACTGCTTTCTATTTTGACTGTCCTAGTAGGCTGTACCTGGAGCTATCCCTATAAGTGCAAATGGATCTTCTTTCACTTACTGTTTTAAGGCTTTTTGTCACTCGTTTTTGCTTCACTGAAATTCTTGTTTTCCAGGAATGCTCTCATGCGCATGCAGAGTGCTTTAACCTCCAGTATAAAACACATCTCCAAGGCACCAGATCAAACTGGGAATGTTTTTTTCAGAGCAGGATCCTGCAAGGATCCCTGATTTTACCAACAACTCTTTGGTAATATCTCCAAGGGCCTATATTCTATATTGCAAAGTTGCTTTTTATACTGTCCACATATAACTTCCCTCACTCCTCCCTTCATGGAAATTAATGGCTTATTTTCCAAACAGAAGACCCTTCAGAAGAACACTTAAATATTCTAGTGCTGTGCCAAGGAAGCATGTGCAGTGTAAATATTTTAATCCCTAATTAATCACTTTGCTTAGATTGGAAAAACAGAAGTCTAATGAAAATAATTTGAAATTTCCTTCGTGGATAATTGCATTGTTCAAGGGCTTCTGGGAAGAGTCAAACTGTCTAACCTTCCATTTTTGGATGGTTGCACGGCTGAAACACTTACTGATTTTCAGACACTCCCTTGGTTGCCTTCGTGGGATTAAAGAAATACCTTGCACACAATTTGGCTGCACTATGCAAAGGGCAGCGCTGGGGGCAAAAGGTTGCACGAACACCCCAACAAAATACATTATATCACGCTGCAAAGTTGTCCCTGCAAAGCTATTACATAGACCATGCAGTTGTTATTGTTAGTATTATTCCCCGGATCCCTGAATATAACCGTTCACATTACTTTTTAAATTAGCAATACTATATGAGGACCCATTGAAGCATTTCAGGGAGAAAAAGAAAATGTATTTACAGATAAGCTCCAGAGAACTGGAATCAGCTTGAGGCTAAGAGACAGAGTCTGATCTAAGGAAATCAGTTGCCTTACCTGTTCCTGTGGGCAGGGGAGAGGAAAAGAAAGCACGGTGATAAATTTCATATACTAGAATCTGTTTTACTTTTTACGGGCCCTAAGATTTAGCTCTCTTGCGCCTTTCCTCTGTTCAAAGCACCCAAATCTTTCTAGCTGAATAGTGATGGCATCCTAAAACAAGCAGGGAAGGGGCTCTCTTTTTCTTGATTATGAATTGGCTTGTAATACACAAACATTGTGCATAGGAAGAGAAGAAAGAAATCTGTTTGCAAACATTCTGAACTGAATAAGGAGAGATTCAACCTGGAAAAAGGAGAAATTTTCTGACAGTGAGAGCAACCAACCAATGGAACAGCTTTGCCTTCGGAAGTTGTGGGAGCTTCATCGCTGGAAGCTTTCAAGAAGAGACTGGACTGCCATCTGTCAGAAATGGTGTAGGGCAGTGATGAATAAACTTTTTGCCATCGCATGCCAAAAGGGGGGGGAGCACGGGAGGGTCATGTGCGTGCGTGCCCACACCCATAATTTAATGCTCTCTGCCCCCCGCGCATACACATGCAACCCCCCATGCTCCCCCTGCTTTTGGCATGTGATGGCATGGTGGGCCCGGTAGGCCTGTTTTTCACCCTCCCCAAAGTCCAGAGGCTTTCTAGGAGCCTGGGGAGGGCGAAAACAGCCTTCCTCATTTCCCTGGAGGCACTCCGGAGGCCGGAAACAGCCTGTTTCCCAACTTCTGGTGGGCCCGGAAGGCCCAAAAATCAGCTGGCCGGTGCACATATGTGCGCTGGGGCTGAGCTAGGGCAACACTTACATACCCACAGATATGGCTCTGCGTGCCAACTGTGGCATACGTGCCCTAGGTTCACCATCACGGGTGTAGGGTCTCCTGGTTGGGTTGGACTAGATGCCCTACAAGGTACTTTCCATCTGTTAATCTGTTCATTCTGCCTGTCCTTCTGCTAAGAATGAGAAAAACTCAGCAAAGAGAGCCCATTGTCCCAGGGCTTGCTCAAATCGCTTCCCTGCCTAGCAAACTATTGGCATTATCTAATTTTTAAGCACAACATTAGTGACTTTTCCCCCCATAAACATCTGTGAAAATGAAACCCTCTTCTACGGGAGAAAGAATCTTACTCAACTGGAATTGGGAAAGGACTTTTCAGGCCTGCACAAATTGGTTTATGAGCAGAGTTCAAGGTGTCAGTTTAGACCCCGGCTAGCTAAATGAGAGTCCTTTTTCTCATTATGACCAGTTTAGATATTAGAATCTGCAAGATAAATTTTTTTAGAAACATGCTGGTTTCAGAAGGGTTGTTTTTTTGTTTTTGTTTTGGATCAGGCTGGTGAATTGCTCTCATCTCTCTCTTCACATTTCAGAAAGGGCTCGGAGCCTTTTGAAGATTGGATCAGATATTTCAGAAATTATTGCTCATCCTTTGCCTATGAGGTTCATACAGAATTCAGAAGCATTTTTAAGAAATGAATCTATTCCTAGAGACATTTAGTTTTGCAACTTCAATAAAAGGAAAGGAAGATATAAAAAAACTAAAGGTAACTGGGAAGAAAACCTGGCAGAATCAAGGAAGAATTTCAAAGTATATTTTTGCTATGGGCCTCACTTTGTAGATCCCATTCAGAGATAATATTTTGCTTGATGAACCAATTAACTGCCAAGGAATAAGGAAGCCACCTATATCACCAGACTATTTTGTCTTCAAGAGATTACTAAAGCTTTTCAAGGGGCAACAGTTGTTTGAAGCATATTTTTGGCATGGATGAAGTCTAATATTCAATTCACCAATTTAATCTCCAATTAAACATATCCAGTTCATTGGGAAGATACAACTTAGATACACATCTAAGTTCATTTCTATACTAACGACTTAGAGTGTCTTCATAGCATCACCCAACCATCATTAAATTGTTGTGAAGTCTGTGCAAATTACCATTATATTTAACAAAGGTGGCTTGATGACTCTAGAACAGAGGTGTCAAACTCAAGGCCTGGGGGTCGGATCTGGCCTGCGGGGTGCTTAGATCTGGCCCGCAGGACTGCACTGGAAACAGCAAAGGACTGGCCTAGGGTGCAGTCCTCCCGAGCTCTGTTTTCACTGGCAGAAGGTTGCAGGAAGCCATTGCAGCCAAAAATGGAGCTTGGAAGCCTGTTTTTGCTGGCAGAGCGCTCGGGGCGCCCTCAACACAAGTGATGTCAAACTGGCCATGCCCCTAACATGGTCGATGGAATTAATAATCCAGTTTAAAGACACTACAGAAGATATCATATGGAGTACAATTATAAAGTCACTTGGGGGGGCGTTTATATATAGAAAGACTCTTTAATGATGCGGGCAGAAGAATAAAGACATTAAACATATTATATATGGTAGATTTGTAGGAAAGTGGGTGAAACAAAATTGATATGGTATATGGTGATAGGTTAGGTTATTGATTGCTTAATTTTAGAAAAGGGATGTTATGTTTATTATTGAAGAATAGACTTTAAAGATGGTTAGTTTTGCAGAAATGGTGAAGATATCAGCATATTTAAAAGATTGGAATTAAGAGATCTATGTATGGGGGGAAGAAATGGATAGATTATGAATAGAATAAATATTAAACCAGGATTTACTAGATAGTTTTATAGCCGAATATTGTCTAGAAATGTATAGCATACAGGGGATGCAATGATAGAATGTTAGGAAGAAATATATAGTATATAGGGGGCGGTGTAAATGGGTGGTAAAGTATTATATAATGTGATTTCGATTTGGATTCCATACTGGAGAAGCCATGGGGGGAGGGGAGGGTAAGGGAGGGTTAGGGAGGGAAGGGGGGGGAAAGGGGGAAAAATTTGTATTTGAAAAACTTTCAATAAAAAAAAATACTGGCCATGCCCACTCTGGCCACGCCTACCCTTGCCCCCCAAGGTCAAACACAACCCTGATGCGGCCTTCAATGAAATCGAGTTTGACATCCCTGCTCTAGAAAATATGCTAAATCATTAGTGTGCACTGTGCAAAAGACAATACTGAATAAGATGGACAAATAGTTTAATAGGAGCAATTTCTGTCTTTGGGTCTTAACTAGGCTGGTCCTGCTTGTCCCACTTCCATTTATGTGCAGGCAGATTTTTGATACAAACCTAAGAAGAGATAAAATTGCCTAAAGGGGAAACAATTTTTCATTATGTTGTCAAAACCAGCAAGTTCATATCCTGCAGTGAAGGTCACATTTTGAAAAGAAATGCTTCATATACTTTGCTATCTACATTTTAAATGGTCTTGCTTATTAATTTATCATTATCATCCTCCCAAATTATCACTGTTTAATGAAATTGCTGGAGTGGCTCCTTGAGCTCAAAAAGGAGAATATAATTGACCATAAGATGTTTAGTATTCAGAAAAATTTGCATGCATTTGGATCTTGGGAACTGACATGCTTAATGTTTCGAACTTAGTTGTAGCACATTCCTTACATTCTTCTTTTCATTATTAACAGTGTGCATTTTTTAGTACTTGTGGGGGTTTTTTTGTGTAAGAACAACAAGAGTCTTCCTCAAACTTATACAGGTAATCTTCAATTTATGACCAGGATTGAGACCTGAATTTTTGTTCCTAAACAAGCCAGTTGTTAAGTGAATCATGCCTAATTTTACTGTCTTTTTTTTTTTTGCCATGGATGTTAAATGAATCACTGCGTTGTTAAGTGAATGACACAATGCTTAAGCGAATCTGGCTTCCTCTACTGACTTTGTCCCAAAGGTGCTTTTTCAGGAGGCAACTGGACTTTCTTGTTTTTTTTCTTTTGAAGACATTTTGCTTCTCATCCAAGAAGCTTCTTCAGCTCTGACAGGATAGTGGGGAATGGAAGGATTTATATTCATTGCAATAGCTGGTCATTTGCATCCTTTTAGTGGGTCATTTAAGCACTTGGAGGTTTATCTGTGTCCTCAGGGTCATCTGAGTAGTGCTCCTGGTTTCTGCAGTCTGCAATTTTTTCCTCTGGAAATCTATTCCTACTCCCACCCTATTCAAAGGGTGTTCATCCCAAATTATATAGCTAAAAGTCTGTAGAGATTCTCCTGCAGACTACAAGAACCAGGTGCACTACTCAGGATGAGAAGCAAAACGCCTTCAAAAACAACAACAACAAGAAGAAAGTCCAGTTGCCTCTTGAAAAAGCACCTTTGGGACAACCATGACCTGGATGACTGAGATTCTCTGCAGACGTCTACTGACTTTGCTGATTGGAAGCTGGCTGGGAAGGTTGCAAATGGCAATCATGTGATCCCAGGATATTGTCTGATCATGTGACTAAGAGGATGTTGTGACAGTCATAAGTTCAAGGACTGGTTGTAAGTCACTTTTTTTCAATACTGTTGTAACTTAGAATGGTCACTAAATGAACATTTGTAAATTGAGGGCTACCTGTGTGTAATATTTGAACATCTGCATGTGTAATAAGCACCCACGATAAGTGCCATGTCCAGAGAGGAATATATGAGAGGAGACACTTCCTGAAATTTATCTTCTACATCTCCTAGGGCTACTTATAAAGCTTGTCTCCTGCGTTCCTTATAGCTTGGAGATCAGATGTTCCTCTTGACCAGGGGTGTCAAACTCACGGCATCACGGTGTCATCACATGATGTATTGTGACTTATATTTGTCATATTCTCATATTTCCACTCATCACACCTTAGCTAAACTGGGTGTGGGCATGGCCAACACATGATGTATCTGGCCCACATGCCACGAGTTTGACAGCCCTGCTCTAGAGGGATACATCAAACATAGTTCTCGCATTTTGCAGAACATGCTCTGGCTCTCTTTTATTTTTCAGGGTGTAATTGTTTTCACTGATTTCCCAACTTCGATAAATTTATAAAACTTAAAAAAATGTTCCCATAGTTCCTCTCTCTTCTTTTGTTGTCCTATAGAATTAATTAATTAGAATTAATCCTGAGTGATGCAGGGTTTTTTTAGATAGGTTTATTTAGATCCATAAACACTTTGAGATATGTTTAATGAGATCCATAAACATTCATAATTTGGGGCTTTTGTGGTTGTTGCCATTTCTTACTTTGTTCCAAATGTTAAGTTTTGGAATGGCATGGAAGTATTACAATATACCTGCACGGTTTTGATGAGGGGTCTGTTTCCCAAACTTTTCTAAAAATCGGGGTGCCCCAGGCCATGCATGCAGCCTTCGCTTTCTCAGTTACTTGGAGCCCCTTCTTTTATTTTGATCCCCACCTGAGCCTCTGAGTGAGGTCCAAGAATCTTTTTTATCTCAGGTCAGGAGTGACCCGAACAAAATGGGCATAGTATGTGCTCAAAATATTCTTAATATCACATGTGATTGCTTTGCTCTCAAATTAAGGAGGATTAGAGCAGCAAAGCTGTTGCAGCTCAGGGCCTCCTGGATCATGTGGCAAAAACAGTGAATAGTTTATAGTCAGTTGCCCAGGCCTAAATCAGTGCTTTGACCTCCAAATTAATTTGTGAATTGAACAATTGTTTCATTGAATTTTACTTGCGTGTGGTCTTAATGCCACCTTCAAGTGAAATATGTTTAACAGAGCAAAAGAGGAGACACTTAAACCTTTTGTTATGAATGGGGTGCGCTATACTTACAATATTTCTCCAGAAGGAAATAAGAGCGTGCAACTCAAAATGCTAAGAGACAGCAGCACCAATATAGATTTAATGCAGCATAGATGTACAAATAAAAGAAATCAGGATTCCCAATTATTGCATTAACTTACCTAATTCACAATTAGCAAGCATTTAAAAAAAAAAGAAAGAAAGAAACCGGAGAAATTCATGGAAAAATAAGTTTAGCGGTACCTATTAGCCATGACAGCTAAGTGAATTTCCTTTGTGGAGATGCCAGCAGGAGACATCTGAATTCAAGTTGCTGATGATGGGGACTGCCATGTTCTGACTGAGATCATCTGGAAGCATTTGGCTGGCTGGTGTTTGAAACAGAATGCTGGATCAGAAAAAATCTAGTTTGCTCCAAAAAAAAGAGAAGGCCTTTCATACATTCTCTCTGCTGCTAGGGCAAAGACGGGAAGATGGGGATAGGAATTAAGACCAGCCAGCCCAAGAACTGGGTGGATTTCCATATGTTGCTTTTGAAAACTGTTGCTCTGAGGTGAAGGGACTGGTTTTCCACATAGGCTATGCCAGGGGTGTCAAACTCAATTTCATTGAGGGCCGCATCAGGGTTGGGTTTGACCTTGGGGGGGGCAGGGTGGGTGTGGCCAGCTCAATGTCACTCATGTCGGGGGCGCCTGTGGCAGCCTGAGTGCTCTGCCAGAGAAAATGGGCTCCCTCCCTCTGTTTCCAGCTGCGACGGCCTCCTGCAACCCTCTGCCAGTGAAAATGGAGCTCAAACAGGAGGCCGTCATAGGTGGAAATGGAGGGAGGGAGCCAGTGGTGGAATTCAATTTTTTTTACTACCAGTTCTGTGGGCGTGGCTTGGTGGGCATGGCAGGGGAAGGATACTGCAAAATCTCCATTCCCTCCCCACTCCAGGGGAAGGATACTGCAAAATCCCCATTCCCATCCCACTCTGGGGACAGCTAGAGGTGGTATTTGCTGGTTCTCCGAACTACTCAAAATTTCCGCTACCGGTTCCCCAGAACCTGTCAGAACCTGCTGAATAACACCCCTGGAGGGAGCCCGTTTTCAGTTGCAGAGGCACCATGGGCTGGTCCCTCACTGTTTCCAGGGTGGCCCTGTGGGCCGAATCCACGGGCCTTGAGTTTGACACCCTGGACTATGCCATGACTGATCACTTCCTGTTTTAAAAGATCTTTGCTGAGGAAAAATGGTCACTTATGCATTATAATATGGAAAACAAACATGTTGTACAAAAGGATTTGTGTGATGTTGGGATATTATACACTACTGCATATAAGGAGAATTAAAAGTAATGTATATAAAAATAGGGTAACTTTCTCAGTACATGTAGTCCTTGACTTATAACCATTTGTTTAGCAATCATTTGAAATTACAACAGCATTAAAAAAAATGACTTACAAACAGTCCTTGTAGCATTCCCACGGTCACATGGTTCTTCTGTTTTTCTGGCCTTATCCTTCAGAAAGAAAAATAATAATCACCATACAAACACATCACTTCAACATCCCACTCAGGACATCGTCATTTACGGTGACTTGTATAAGTGAAAAGGCCATGGAAGTCCAATTAAATAGAGATAGTCTTCAATTTACGATGACAATTGGAACCAGAATTTTCATTGCTAAGCAAGGCGGTTGTTAAGTGAATCACACCCAATTTTACAACCTTTTTGCAAGGTTGTTAAGCAAGTCACTCTAATTATTAAATGAATCACACAATTGTTAAGTGAATCCACCTTCCTCCATTGACTTTGCTTATCGGAGGCTGTCAGGGTAGGTCGCGAATAGCTATCACATGACCCCAGGACCTGGCAACCATAGTAAATACATGCTGATTGCCAGGTGGCTGAATTTTGATCACATGACCATGGGGATGGTAAGTGAGAATTACTTAGATCACGTTTTTTTGCTGCTGTTGTAATTTTGAATGGTTGCTAAATGAAGAGTTGTGAGTCAAGGACTACCCATGTGTGACAGTTTCTCTACAAGCAAACATCCAAATACTGCTGATGTCTTCCTACCATGGAAATCAAGATCTCTCTCTCCCTCCCTCTCTCTCTCTCTCTCTCTCTCTCTCTCTCCCTCCCTCCCTCCCTCCCTCCCTCCCTCTCTCTCTCTCTCTTTCTCCTCCCCCCCTCTCTTATGTTAAATAATCCTTCTTTTTGAATGCCTAATAAGGCTGGAATCCATTTGGGAAACCTGAATTATAGCTTATAGTAGTTTTGCAACTTTAACACAAGTCACAAACAGCAATGGAATTCATTTTTGGATGCGTACTTGAAGAAATGTTACCAGATCATAGGATGGAAAAACAGAGGCTGGAATTTAGGGATTTCTTGAAAACTGCCCAGAGTTTTTTTCTGGGAAGGAAATCAAATCTAGTGTTGTGGGCTTGAGTGTATATTAATTATTTGATGGTTGGCTAGGAATATTTCCCTGCTTCTTGTGATGCTGGAGGAGAAGGGAAGCAGAAGAATGGGAAGGGTATCTCCAGCCTTAATCTGCCAGACATACGCTAGGAAAGGGTTCCAATATGGCTGTATATGGAGCGTGGGCACCCAAAAGCGTGGCAGCTGCGGTCTCCCTCGTTTTCAATTCCTTCTTTCTGTTGAGCCTGATGCTAACAAATGCTTGTCAAACGCAAACAGCAGTGCACAAGGAACGGTGGTCCTGGCACAGAAAAAACAACTGCGAATTTTCCTTTCTTGTTGGCTGCTTTCTTGCAGCAGAGCAGATGGCTTTTTGGTAATGATGGAGTAAAAATTAATTACCGTTGTGTCTTTTTTCAAAAAAAAAAAGAAAGAAAAGAAATATGAAGCAATGATTATAATTTGCGAGAGGTTAAATATTCACTTGCAAAGATTGCAGGAAGAGGCTTGAGAAACAAACAAGGAACTAGCATTAACTCTATTAAAAAGGGTTGGTGTGGGAGGCCATGTTTGTCCGCTGGATCATCCATTCAGCTGCGGAACATGAAATGCTTTGTGGCTTTGATGTCATTGTCGTAGGTTAGATTTAGGATGGTAGTGAACACAGGCGGGTGGAGAGACAAATCCCATGTCCTGGGTAATGTATGAGTTGTGGATTTGTAGCCTAATTCTTCCCCAGGCTACTTTCTATGAGTCCTGGACATTGCTGCCTTCCTCATGTTGAGGATGGGGTACCCGTAGTCTCCCAATGAACCTTAGGCTTTTGATTTTGTAGTTCATCAAGCATTCTAGACCTGGGGTTCCTCCCACCATGCTCTCCATCTCCCAGTGTCCTTCCCCAGAAAGTCCCAACCAATCTTAATTAGTGAAGTAATTGGCAGCCACCAAAGCCAGACCTTTCTGGTAGGTCATTGTCTCTGGTGCTGGGCCTCTTCACTTGGCCTTGGCCACTGCCCTGTTAATCACTACAGGCTCTTTCAAGTCTTCCCTGCATAATTCAGTGATGGGATATTTTGGAAATCTGTTGTCACTAGACTAAGCTAAACTTGACTGGTTTTCTGCCCTGAGTCTCTTCCTGGTCTTGATGCTCTCTTTCTGCTTCTTCCACTGATGAGTTTGGGTACATTCAGCCAGGCTTCCATTTTCCTTGGGCTCTGCACCACTTCAGCCATTCTGCTCAGAGAAGAAAAACATTCAGATCCCTTCAGGCTTTAAATCAGTGCTTGATGATGTGTGGGCTTCAAGCTGGCAACTTGAAAATGTGCGGGCTTCAAGCTGACTGGGGAATTCTAGGAGTTGAAGTCCACACATTTTCAAGTTGCCAAGGTTGAAACACACTGATTTCAATATTGCCTCGCTCACTTCAGCTAGCTCTCACTGAAGAGGAACAAGAACAACAACAGAAATCCATATCTTGGTCAAATCATAAATTCCTTCCTTCCTATCTTTGCTGACCTCTTCAACATCAGTAGGTGGGACCTTTAAATGGAATAGGGAAGGGAGAGCTGCAGAGTGCTACAAAAACTACAGGTTTAAAAACTTTTTTCTGTTTCTTTATTTCATTAGTATTTAAAACAAGGGAAGACAATTGTATGACTGGATACACTTGCAATGTATTTCTTTCATGCATTTATATCTCCTAATCATAGACTTTGGAGGGAAGTATTACAATAAAAGTATAAAAAGGTAAAGGTAAAGGTTCCCATCGCACATACCGTGTTTCCCCGAAAATAAGACCCTCTTATATTTTTTTGAACCCTGAAATAAGCGCTTGGCCTTATTGCCATGTGCTCAAAAGCCCGATTGGGCTTATTATCAGGGGATGTCTTATTTGGGGGAAAACATGGTATGTGCTAGTCGTTCCCAACTCTAAGGGGCAGTGCTCATCTCCGTTTCAAAGCTGAAGAGCCAGCGCTGTCCAAAGATGTCTCCGTGGTCATGTGGCCGGCATGACTAAATGCCAAAGGCACATGGAATGCTGTTACCTTCCCACCAAAGGTGGTCCCTATTTTTCTACTTGCATTTTTTTACATGCTTTTGAACTGCTAGGTTGGCAGATGCTGGGACAAGTAACAGGAGCTCACCCTGTTATGCAGCATAGGGGATCGAACCGCTGAACTGCTGACCTTTCGATCGACAAGCGTCTTAGCCACTGAGCCAATGTGACAAATTATAATTTATAAACATAAAATTGTAAATTATAAAGAGGCAAATTATAAAAATATAACAATATGGCATGAGCAGGATGTATTCATATTTTATCTGGTGAGACATACTTAACTATCACAAAAAAATTCTCTTGTGAAGATAGCGGGTCCCAAAGAAGGATAGCTGGTACCAGAAGAAGCATAAGCCTCTGGAATTTTCTTTATTACTTCAGTGAGATCTTTGACATTCGTGTAAACATAGTATATAAAGCATGATCCTCAGCTTGCAATATGGCAACCTCTTATTTATAAAAAACAAATTGTAGCCCATTTATATAGTATAGAACTTTTGGAGTTTTCCTGTAGGCCACTTTTAAGGACTGCTATTTATACACACTTTTGAACAAAATGTAAAAGGAAAAGGCAAAGAGATATCACACATTCTCTGGCCTCATTGCAGTTAATTTCAATCAATTTTTGCACTGAACACAAAGTTAATATGAGTTAATAAGGGCTGGCAACAAAGAGACATAGAAGAATGACCTTTAATCGTTAGAGTACATTTTCTGTTCAGATTATGTAATTCTCTGAATTTTGTGATGCATTTTTAAGCCCCTAGTATGTATCATACACATACACATACACATACACATACACATACACACACACACACACACACACACACACACACACACACACACACACACACTATATATATATATATATATATATATATATATATATATATCTCCCCACCACTCTCTGTCAGATGGCTGGTCTCTAAATATTAAGATCCAGATATAAATTTCTACAGAATTACATATTTCTTACTATTTATACTGATTGTTTCCTAGTATGATTCGATTGCTTATTTGTATCCTATGACTATCATTAAGTGTTGTACCTTATGATTCTTGACTAATGTATCTTTTCTTTTTATGTACACTGAGAGCATATGCACCAAAGACAAATTCCTTATGTGCCCAATCACACTTGGCCAATAAAGAATTCTATCTATCTATCTATCTATCTATCTATCTATCTATCTATCTATCTATCTATCAATCATCTGTAAAGTGTAGGACATATAAAAGCTGTAAAACATATGTCAAGAGAATATAAAATGAGTTTAACATAGGCCAGAGAAAATTCTCCACTTTTCATTAAAATGACAGGAGTAACAGTTTTCATCCAAATCTCTCTTGTGTGTATTAGACCTTCTGTGTGTGAAACCAATTTTTGGATCAGGACAGATTGGTTCTGTTTGTGGCATGGAATTCTCTTTTCTTGGTATCTCCCAGCATCCTGTCCCACAAAGATAATGCAAGCAAGAAGACAATACAGTTGGTTGTTGCAGTCAAGAAATTTCCTCTGTTCTGGGGGTGAGTGGGTAAGAATTACTAATCCTGGCAGCTAGAGGTTAACGCCAAATAAGGATTAGGGTAAAGTTCCAGAAAATGTTAATCTTCCATTTATAAGAGTAAAGTTTAGCACTGCTATCAAACTCTGTAGGGTTACAGCTCCCTGGAACAAAGGGACAATTTAAACTTGCGGACTGTGTGGTGCAGAGGAAGAGGGAACTGACTTCTGATCCATTGATAGTTACATAATGCTTTTAGGTCTTCTCCTTTTTCAATTATTTTCAGTGTCAAAGAGGCAGGAAATGAATGTTCACTTATGAATGAGAAATACTTCTCAGTCATCTCACTCACAAGCACGCGCCCACATGCACGCACACACATGGGGTGGGTGGGTCAGGTGCTATGGTTAAACATTTATCTCCCCCTTCTCATCTCATGTATATTCCATTTATTTTATCTAAAATAGATATGATCATACCCAGCTATTGCAATGCTGTGATTAAGAATCATTCAAATTTAATTTCTCTCTAATTGTCATTTTTACAACCTTAGTTTTTTTGTGTTCTGTTTTGCTTGTCCATCTTTTTAAAGGTTCCCTCTTCCTTTTCATAATAATTTATATTATTAAAATTTAGATAGATTCCCTCTAAAGTGCATATTTTGGCACAAATCTTCTGCAAGTGGATTTCCTTAGCATGTATTGTTTACTCCTAACCACCCAACACATTTTGTTTTGATTTTTATCATTTTTGCGGGGGACAGGGGAACTAAATCAGAAAGTGAACAATGTCTTGGTATGTAATTGTAGCCCAGTTTCTGTACAGATTGAGAGATTGTGAAATTGGTAACGCTAAATTAAGCTACGTTTTTAAGTATACTTACCTAGGGAATTTTTGACTAATAGATGGGCTGGTCAACCTTGATCACTTTTTGAAAGGAAGTCCAGAGGCAGAGATGTATCATCTTTTCAGTGAGTGTGCAAGGAAATAAGTCCTTCCAGAACTTTAAGAGGCTCCTTCAAGTCAAACTGGGCTCCATGTCAGGATTCCAAGTTACATCCCCAATGAAAGAAGACTCCAAGGCTTGAGTTTCCTCAAAGTTCATTTTCATTGAAGATGTCATATTCGCACATCTGGGAAAACTCGAATCTGAAAGTTTCCAGGTTTTCCTCACCCAAGTGAAAGTTCAAGTCCCACCCAGCAACCACATGTCCATCACATGGTCCAATCAACCACCATCCAAACTGGAAACACCTCCCAGTCATCCGACTCCAGGTGCCAGGGCAAGGCGTCCTTGACTCTCTGAGAAAGGAATGTTATTTTGACTACATATCATCCATACTCTATGCAATCCCATTTTTCCACAGAAGAAAATATGGCAGGCCTGAAAGCCCAAATGTAAAAGATGGCTTTGAGGTTGACACTCCTAGTAACCTCAGTGCCCTCCCAGGCATTTTCTTGGCAATTGTACAAACGTGGTATCTTGCTGCTTTCTTCTGGGATGTTTGTCAACTTCCCACATAGTAAGAAATAAGCTCTTGCACATATGATCTCGTATAATTAGATTACCTCTAGGAATGTGTAACTTATCCAAAAGTCTTTTTGTGTTGGCTCCTTGAGTCTCTCTCCCTCTCTGTGCATCACCAAATTGTATTGAACTTTTCTGCAGTGAATAATTTGGGAACTGCAAAATTTGGCGGATGACTAAGTCCCAATCTATACATTATTCCAGGGACTAAACAGAAGAGCCCGTTTGCATGACTCTGCAGGTGGCTTCAAGATTGCCTGCAGCTTGAGTGACTCTCCATATTTTTCAAGGTGACATAGTGTGCATAGAAATTATATGAAGAGGCCTTAACAATATAATGGAGAGGGGAATATTTTCTATTATCTTCTCCAGTTTTTGGAAGTAGGGTTGATAGTCAAACTGAGTACATTGGATGGCATGTGGAGCCCCGGGGCTGGAGGCTAAAGAATATGGTGAATGGTTGAGGGAACTGGGTACATCTAGTCGAACAAAGAGAAGGACTAGGAGTGACATGATAGCAGTCTTCCATTATTTGAGGGGCTATCACAGAAAAGAGTGTCGGCCTATTCTCCAAAGCACCTGAGGGCAGGACAGGATGTAATGGGTGGAAACTAATCAAGGAGAGAAGCAACCTAGAATTAAGGAGAAATTTCCTGACAGTGAGAACAATTAATCAGTGGGACACTTGCTTCCAGAAGTTGTGGATGCTCCATCGCTGGAGGTTTTAAAGATGATATTGGATAGCCATTTGTCCAGAATGATATAGGACCGTGATGGTGAACCTATGGCCAGTGTGCTGGAAATGGCACACAGAGCCATTGCTCTGGGCATGCCAGCCGTCACCCAGTGCTCTTCCGGTTTCCGGCGTTCCACCCCGTGTGCGCGCGCTCCCATTTCAGCACTTCAGCACTCGGTGCCGAAAAGGTTCACCAACACTGGTATAGGATCTCCTGTTCAAGCAGAGAGTTGGACTATAAGTTCTCCAAGGTCCCTTACAACTGTGTTATTCTATATTCTTTTTGCAGCTTTCAGAGCCTTGGAGCCTCATAATTTAAAAACAAAGAAAAACTTCAAGGGTCCCCCAGTACCTAGTTTTAATAATATATATATATGTAGTAACCTATGATTTCATCTCCTTTGTGTCCCTCACTCATTCTCATAATGTGAAGCATAGCCATCACCCCCACCTCTAGCCCCATGCTATAAACTATTGATCTGTCCCCGTCCCCACACACACACAACACAGCCAGCCGAGGGTTAAGGAAACACTTTGGAACGCACCCAGTTCTTATCTCCCTCTTGGCAGCGATAGACACACCGTCTGCCAAGGGACTTTATTTTCACAAACAGACAGATAAGATACGAACGTTCAAGAAAGTCCAAACAGAAATAATATTCCTCCCAGCAGTTCCGGACGAGGCTTTAGTGACTGTCCAAGGTTTACTTTGTTCGTCACAAGGATCCTTTGACCACTACCCTCTATTATATAGTCTCTGGGGTGTGGTCCAGTGACTCAGTTCTAATCCCTAGCACGCCTCCTAAGCTGCTGCAAACGTTTATCACGCCTTCGGAGGCGTGCGTCCAGGAATGATGTTTCCTCATCACTCTGATTTGAATCAGCTGTCTCTTCTCCCTCGGCCGGCACTTGAGACAATGCCAGAGGGGAGGGGCCTGGAGAGGGAGGCCTGGCTGACTCCTCTTCCTCATGCTCGGAGCTTTCTTCCTCCGATGGAACAGGCTCAGAGGGCGGGGCCACAACAACTATATTCTATGGATTTTTGCAGATTCTCTTCTGAAATTCATTGGAAACTAGGTAGCCAAGGGCACAATCACATTTTGGGGAATGGCTACCATTTGCCCACCCTGATATCATTGGCATCTCTTTGGTTATAGGGGAAAAAAATGAAGCTTCTCATTGCTGTGGCTTTGTCAATTCATATTGGAATTAGCAAAGTTGGCATGGCTCAAGGATTCTGCCTTGCAGGTGGTCTTATTATTTTGTGGCCACCCTGGTTGTTGGTAAGGGGCTTTACTTTAATCATAAGGTAATCTGACCTCTTGTCCAAACAGGGATCTTCCCTATCCAGTGCCTTGGGGGTATGCGTTAGGATTCATGGGGTTCCTTAGAGCCAGATGTTATCTCTTCACCCAACCTTCTTGCAGAACTCTGTTTGAGAGGCTAAAATGAGGAGAGATTCCCATATAGCCTGTAGTACAGTGGAGTAAAACACTGTTATTAACATCTGCTGCTTGCAATTACTGCAAGGTCAAATCTCACCAGGCTCAAGGTTGACTCAGCCTTCCATCCTTTCAAAGGTAGGTGAAATGAGGACCCAGATTGTGGGGGCAAGAAGCTGACTTTGTATAAATATACAAAAGTATGAAGGCTATTGCTTAACGCATTGTAAGCCACCCTGAGTCTCCAGAGAAGGGCGGCATATAAATTAAAGCAAAAAAAAAAAAAAGTCCTTCTCGGCACTTAGATGAAATGCAGGATTTACTAATAAAGAACAACAACCACAGCAAGAAGAAACAGGTGCTAAATTAAGGCTTGGCAGAGCTATTATGTTTTTGATTGACAAGGCAAGAACCCTGAGAGACAAAGTTCAATGTAGGTGTATCTGAACCATTGGTGGGTTTCAAATTTTTTTACTACCGGTTCTGTGGGCGTGGCTTGGTGGGTGTGGCAGGGGAAGAATACTGTAAAATCTCCATTCCCTCCCCACTCCAGGGGAAGGTTAATGCAAAATCCCCATTTCCTCCTGATCAGCTTGGGACTTGGGAAGCAGCTTGGGACTTGGAATCAGCTTAGGACTTGGGAAGCAGAGAATAGATGGGGGCGGGGCCAGTCAGAATTTTTACTACTGGTTCTCTGAATTACTCAAAATTTCCGCTACCAGTTCTCCAGAACTGGTCAGAACCTGCTGAAACCCACCTCTGATCTGAACCCTACCACTGGACAACAAGGATGGCATTTTCAAATGGATACTAATTTTCTTTTCCCTGTTATTATTATTATTTTGTAATTGCATTATAAGCTTACAGATTCAGTTAAGACTTTTTGATTATTTATTTGAATCTTTGATTATTTATTTGAATGTATGAACCACCCAACTCCAGAGGACTCTGGCTGAGGAGCCTGCTTGCCTGAGGACCATGCAAGCAAACATGAAAGGGGAAGATGGGCAGCTCTGCCATGGGAAATTTGGGAAGAATAGTAGCATATCTCTCTGAACTTTCCCATCATACACATGAAAGAGGAAGTTGCCTTGGAATGGGTGAGGCCAACATTTTCACCAAGAGCATTTCTGACTCTAAAATCAGGTAGATGTTTCCTGTCTAGTATTTGTGTAAAGGGGTAAAATGGGTATCATAAGCTTTTGGTTTTTTTGAAACTTTCCTAATTTGCCCCAAATGATTAAAAATGTCATTTCTACCTGTTACAATCATGTGATGACATTTCCAGTTGCACCACTTACGGGTCTTGGGAGGCCAAAGAATTAAGCTGCAGTCCCCAACTTGTCCATTGTGATATAAAGGATTCAACAATGCACACTAATCACTTTCCATGCTTTTCAGTTTTCCTTAGATATTAAGAATTCTGTGGTGTGCATTAGTGATTTTCAGTTCCTCTTGGCTTCTCACTTTTCCATTTTGAAGCTTAGCTTCTCCTCTTTCTGCTGTACTTTGTGTGTATTTCTAAGTTCTCACGAAAATCTGTAATACATTTTATATGCATTTCTTCTAAGCATACCTTATTATGCATATTTTTTTTTACAAAAATGACGTATTAACAAGCAATTTCCTTTAACATAAATCTATTGTGATGTTGGTTTTACATATAAATGTATTTTTGCACATATCATTTCATTGGGGAAATTCAGTGCAACAAAGAATTGTTTGTTCCAAAAGAAAACTGAATTTTGATTAAGATACTGACTTAAAAGGAAAATTAGATAAATTTGCATTAAACTGCAATGCTAGAGAACTTCTGCTCCATCCTAACTCATGTTGGTGAGATGGCAGACATTAAATATAGTATTTGTTTAAAAACTGCATGGATTTAAACCTCATTTCTAAAACATGAACATGAAAGCAAAGCAGGGTAGGAGTCTTGGCCTTTTGGCTAAGATCAAATTTAGTCTTCAGCTGAAGTTGGAGCGGTAACTGTGGGTGCAGAGCTCTAGCATTTTGCTAGAAGTACATAAATCACCTTGATAACTGCAATCTGGGTTAACCATGGTCAGCTTGAATCAATACTGGGAGAAATTTAGGTAGAAATGATTAAAGAGTTGATTTGCCAGTATTTAGAAATGAAGGTATTGTTTTGGCAGGAACCAGCATGAATTTATTCAAACAACTTGAAGAGCCAGCACTGTCTGAAGACGTCTCCGTGGTCATGTGGCCAGCATGACTAAATGCCAAAGGCGCACGGAACGCTGTTACCTTCCCACCAAAGCTGGTCCCTATTTTTCTACTTGCATTTTTTATGTGTTTTCAAACTGCTAGGTTGGCAGAAGCTGGGACAAGTAATCCGTTATGCAGCACTAGGGATTCGAGCTGCTAAACTGCCGACCTTTCGATTGACAAGCTCAGCGCAAATGGGAGTGCATGCGCCACCTCCGCACATGTGCAGGACCTTCTGCACATGTGCAAAGCATAAAAATTGGGACGTGATGATATCGGGCGGGTGGGTGGAGTCTCCCGTAGCCACCGCTACCGGTTCTTCTGAACCGGATAGAACTGGCTGAATAGCACCACTGCTTCCTGTCTACCAGGTACCAGATTTTGCAACCTGGAAACAGATGTGTGTGTGTGTGAGAGTGTGTGTGTGTCTCTCTCTCTGTGGTACATGTGTGCTTGTCCATGTCTCTGTGTATTTCTCTTTGTGTCACTGGCCTGAAATTTCCACTGGGCCTCGATCTCTTGCACAGTTTCATTTTCCTCCCCACAGCGCTCATATGTCAAGATAGTTCTCCTGAAAATGCCTCCTTCTCTCCCTCTCTGTATCAATATGCAAATGAGGTTCATATAGACTAAATCTCATTGAAAAGATCATGAATAGGCAACACCGTTCCTTCAATATGGTTCACTAACCCTGTTCACTTAAAGTCACTGATGCTTGGTGGAGGTTTTCAATGGCTGACCCTCGATGATTGGAGGGGGATTTAATTATAATTGAAAAAGGCAGCAGCAGGGGGAGGCCAGGGAAAGGCCCTGTCATATCTAATCCCCTCCCCTCCCCAGGACTATGCCTGGAAGCCAAGGGCTGTTATCTTTCCTAAGAGATCATTAATTCCCTCTGTTCTCTGCATGGCATTGATCTCGGCCCAGGTAAGAAAGAGGCAGGGAAGTGGCCAAGAGAAGGATCCGGACATTCTGCAAAATGTCAATCTGTTCCTCTAATTTAGGCATTTGCTCAGACGCTTAAGTGATTGCACTGAACCATTCGATATACATGCCGGGCAGCCTTAGGCTCCTTTTGAGAACCGCTGTGAATATGTACAAAAATAGATGAGTTTGTTTCACAGTGTCTATTTCAATTCAATCATGTAATTAAAACGCAGATGAGCAACTCATAAATACGTTCATTGTTTTTCCGGAAGTACAGCATCTGTTTCCCCCCCCAGATCAACTGATTGTTGAATGATCCAGTGGTTGTGACAGGAATGGACCAAGCCACTTGTCATCCAAGTCTGACGTCATTGTGGGTTGAGAAAGAATATTTGGCCCAAAGTTACCCAGATGGCTTTCATGCCTAAAATGGGATTAGAACTCACAATCTCCTGGTGATTGGCCCAAAGCCAACCAGCTGGCTTTCATGCCTAAAATTATCTGGGTTCAGATATTACACAATGCCATAGTCTTGACTATTGGATTTTGACTTAGTGAGAGGAATGAATGGAACAACTCTGGTTTGCAAACCAATGGGTTATGGTTTAATATTGCATATGAACCAGGGTCCAGTGATTTGCTCCACAAACCATGGTTAAACTTAAAAAGATGGGACAGCATGTCAACCCAAACCAGTTTTGACTTCTTGTTGGATATTTTGCTTGCTTCCTAGTCATTTTGGAAATTCTGGATCCATCGGGCATTACTACAGGAATTACTTGGCTTATTTCACATTTTTTGCATGAAGTTCCCTAAAGGTTTGAGACTAGGGGACTCTATGTGCTACATAGACAAAGTGGTCATTAGTAGATCAGTCTATGTGAACCTGCAATTAGATTGGTTCCCGGAGTTAGAGGAGAATTGTGTATCTGAGACAAACAAGTGCTAGAAATAAAAAAGGAGGTTCTAAAGAGCTGAGGGATGATTCATTTCATGAATGTTTACACCTCTATGTTCTGAAGCACACATTCTCAGTCTGGTGACTGAGTCAGTTAGTGATTATGGACACTGACTATATCTAATCAGGTTGGGAAATATAGTTCTAGCCCGCCGTAAGAGAACTGCCTTGAAAAAAAGGAAGATACGTGAACTTACTTTGACAGTTGGATCCTTTCATCCTTGAACTCTGGCTGCATTGTCCAAACTTTGCATGTGTCCTGAAGAGGGGCTATTCAGGTACTTCAGTAAGAGACGGTGTAGCAGACTCCTATTCAAGATGGCTTTCTGATCACTACTGCAACATAATCTTCATGTTTTAGCTTCCTTTTGGGGCAGGTGCCCTACACTGAAAAGTTTGCTATGGCCATGTTCCTTGTATCTCAGCCTGGCCTCGCTTTAAAAGGGAGAAAATCCACAAGTTAGCATACATCTGGAGAGCCACAGGTTTCCTGCAACACGACCATCAGTTGTTCATTTGATTTGTGTATATGTGTGTATAGCTAAATCCATCCTGTCCACTAAATGAAATGCTGAACTACTCTGCTCATCACAATTGTTTCTTTTCTAAAATGTTCTGGAAGGCAAGTAGGAATTGACGCTAAAGGGCTTCTTCATTTTTGTCCTCCCTGCTTGGGAAGTAAGTAAGAGCTATTGCCCATCAGCAGAGCCTCTGTTCTGCAAGTAGAGTCTTGCCAATGTGGCCCCAGGTCACCCCAGATAGGGCTGGGAAAAGCTTGTAACTCTGGAGGGGTGCTGCCAGTCAAAGTAGACAATGGATTTTCCTGTGTTGATTCTCCTTACCCCACCATCATCCTAGACTCTGTTTCAAAAGTTGCTTGCTTAAGAAACTCCATTTGCTTTTCATATTTTAAAAAATACCATTCATTGTTTAATTCTGGTTTCTCAAAGCTTCGTGTTTTGCAAAACAGAAAACTATAACAAATTGCCATCATTGGGCCGTCATGATTATGGGTATTTTTTCTTTCCTCTGCTCCAGTTGCTGTCGTACATGGAAGCCCCAGGAAAAGAATTCTTAAAAATTAAATTTCATGCTTGCATGTGTTTCTGTGATCTCTCATGTGTATGATCTCCAAGTGGAAAACTTCTCTAAAAATAAATGGATTACCCCTTTTTACTACACCGTCTGATGTTTCCTCAGTAGATATCTGCTCCTCTGTGATCTCTAACCCGCCACAATTGGAATGACAGGCGTTGAATTAAAAACCTCTGGGTGGCGCCCTCTGCCTTTGTGGCCCTCTTCGCATGAGCTGGGCTGGTGCAGCCAGCCTCTCCACCCCCAAGCGCCCCCCCCCCAGCCTGGCTTTTTTTGCCTGCAAGTACATCGTCATTCTTTGGCAAAGGACAAATCTTTGACCTTTTCTCAAATAGCATTGTAAATACCATATTCACTTGGCTCATTGGAAAGGATTTTTTTTTTAATGCCTAAGAACCTCAGCATCTTTCGACTTGGAACAGGGGACAAAGAATTAGCAAGACCAGTTCTACTTTTTGATGCAAAGCACCCCAAGCATCCAGCAACATGATCATGCAATTGATAGGGGACCATCTCCAAGCAGATAGCATCATCTAGTGACCCGGAGTCTACAGGACCCTTCTAGCTCCTGCTAAGGTGATTTTGGCTCAATTCACACCATGCCAAACTAATGTTCACGTAGTGGTTGTTTATTGAAGTAGCCACAGTTGGCTAAGTTCACGCAACCTGCTAATACATAAAGCATGATTTGTCTATCATAGTAGTTGAGTTTGTACAACACACTATCTCAAGTACACACCATATTGTGTCTTATCCCAATCTAGTCTTTGGGAATTGGGCAATATCAATGAAGGGCACCATACTGAGGGAGGGTGAATATAACCAATTGCTTAATAACCCTTTGACTAGTACTACAAAGGATTAAAATGGTCAACATTTCACAAAAATCATCATGAGTTTGTAATAATCTTATATGATGCAGTTGAAATCTTAAATGAGATCTTGGAATTTCAAGATACCTATGAGATTTTGGGATGAGATAACTGAAATCTTGTGAGAGTAATTGTCTCACACTTGGTGACTGATGGGAGGAGGAGACATCTGGACCATCATATGAGATAGGAGAAAAATTGAAAAGATTATTAGGGCTCAGATTGGTTGACCACAAGTTCAGAAGCCCACATTCCATTGTGAAGCTCAAGCAAGTATTTCAATTGGTAATAAATATGGATACTGTGAATGTTTGAATATCTTTTCTACTGCTTCCTGGCTAGAATTTGGGAGAATTCATGTCATACATTCTCTTTTATTAAATTATTGCATTCAATTATTCAAGATTATTTAAGTTTTGAAGTAGTTAGATATATATATAAAACTGGGCAGCAAACGAATAATTTTCTTGTGAATGAATGTGAAGTCACTCCTAGAATGGAGAGGTCTGGAGTGAATGTGCCTGCCACCATAGCCACGAAGATCAGTGGGCACTCTTGGGATAACCTATCCCTTTTCTCACTAGATGTGTACATCAGGAGGGGTCAAGGAAATCATACAACAAAATAACTCTTCTGGGTATTGGGACAAAAATTGTTCCCTTTTGTGCACATGTTGTGATGTTGCATATGTCATGTGATGGCTTGATGCAGCTTTTGTCATTCTGATAACTGCATTGCAACTGACTAGACAACTTGTGCCTTGTTGAGTCACTGTTTTGGAGATATTTCCTTACCTAACCAGAGAAACAATGTGGGAGCAGAACAAGTTCCAATTTCCTGCCAGCTTCCCCATTGAATTTCCTTGTGGGAATCTGGCAGGGAGCATTGGAAATCTCCCTCCCTTCCCTTCCTTTCCCTTCCCTTCCCTTCCCTTCTCTTCCCTACAGACAGCTAAATGGTAGAAGCTGGCTAAGGGAGGGAGAGAGGGATTGTGGGATTGCTGGCTGGGAAACTGTCACATTTTCCAGCCAGCCAGAACATTGAACATATAAAATATGTTACCACCACAACAGCAGCCAGCAGCATAGTAGCAGTCCGTAGCACTGAAGCAACTACAACTTCCCCAAATTTCATTCCCTCAGGAGTCATGGATCCTGGATTTTGGATCCTGGATTTTGTAAATTGGCCTATTTGAGATATCTATGATGCACAATTTCACCCTGCTAAACGTCATGACAAAACTTTTGGTGGTACATAGATAATAATAGCAGATAGGTAGAGCAGTGGTGGCACAGTGGTTAGAATGCAGAATTGATTCTGACTGGCTCAAGGTTGACTCAGCCTTCCATCCTTCTGAGGACAGTAAAATGAGAATCCAGATTGTTGGGGGCAATATGGTGATTTTGTAAACCACTTAGAGAGAGCTGTAAAGCACAACAAAGCAGTACATAAATCTAAGTACTATTGCTATTCACATGAAATGCTTAACTGAGTGAGTGGTGGTGGCTGGTACATCCTGGAAACATTCCCAAATAGAAACTAATCCCCAGGAGGTTAGATTTACTCCTGAGTAAACCCAGTTATGTACAGGCTTTCTTTATCTCCATCCAGTTAGCCATCTCCCCGGAATATCAAAAGCTACTCAGTTGCCTCCTTTTGCCCATCAGTTCTCAAAACAAGAAGTGGGAGAGAGGAAAAAAGAACAGCTGCAAAAGGTTGGTTGCTTTTTTGAAGTTCTCTGCTGATGTCCTGACAGCCTCTAAATAGGCTTCTGTGATGTCTTATGTCTGCAGGGACAATCAAGCAAAACAGGGTCATCCTTCGAGCACCAGAAAGAGAACCAAAGAAGAAATGGCCCTTAGGGAATCTCCTGGAGACTCAGATCTGAAAACATCCCCAGATGCTTCTAAAGAGAACACTCCAAACTAGTTTGTCTCAACCTTGCAGCTTGAAAGTATGTGGACTTCAACTTCCCCAGGCTGTCTGGGGAATTCTGGGAGTTGACGTCTAAACATTTTCAAGTTGCCATGGTTGAGAAACCTGCTTCTGATGATGCTGTTTGGAAGTACCACTTGGGCACAGCTTTAAAGTCTGCTGCCATCTTCTCTGAGGCCTACAGGAATGTAGCCTGAATTGTGTGGGGTTTTCCTCCCATTTCCTCTTGCTACTATGCTGCTTTTCTTTCACATTTGGTTGGTTGCAATGCATGTGTACATCTTTGTCTTCTCATAACCCATTTCCAAGGAACTGACATGACTGTTGGAGTGGAAGGCTTTTGTGCTCTCTCTAGCAGCGTCTTTTCTGCCCACTATGACCAGATTGGAAGTGGTGGGTACTGGACAAACATCAGATAAGTGTTGTATGGGGTGGTGGAAGGAGGTTAAGAGGGACAAGGATTGCAAAGTGTTACTAATAGAGATACAGGCTTTTAGATGCTACAGATTTCATCCATGATGTCTTCAGCTATTGTTGCTTACCTAATGAACAGAGAAGGGGGTGTGGATATCATGATTATTGCCAGTACTGTCCTAATGCAGGAGCTCAAGGAATACCAGGCATTTTCTGGAACAAGTGCCGTGTTTCCCCAAAAATAAGACCCTGTCTTATATTTTTTTTGAACCCTGAAATAAGTGCTTGGCCTTATTGCCATGCACTCAAAAGCCCGATTGGGCATATTATCAGGAGATGTCTTATTTTGGGGGAAACAGGGTAGTTATGGATTCTGTCTTGCAAATACCACTCTAGTATGGAAAGATACATCTTTAAAGGAAGAATTGGGAGTGTTAGATCTATTTTGCCCATAAGTGAGAAAATACAAATGAGACAGGAAAAAATATATTCAATGACCTGTAAGCTTGCCATATATAAAACAGGTTATAATAGCTACCCTGCAAAAAACTGGTTAGTCACTAGATGGCAGCCAAAGGTAAAAAGTCCTCTTTGCTGCCGTCTAATGGTCATGCAGAGTTTTATATCCAGATCTTCTAGTCTTATAAGAAGACTAGTCTTATATAGGGACGCGATGGCTGAGTGGCTAAGACGCTGAGCTTGTCAATCAAAAGGTCAGCAGTTCAGCAGTTCGAATTCCCAGTGCCACGTAACAGGGTGAGCTCCCATTACTTATCCCAGCTTCTGTCAACCAACAGTTTGAAAGCATGTAAAAAAAAATGCAAGTAGAAAAATAGGGACCACCTTTGGTGGGAAGATAACAGCGTTTTGTGCACCTTTGTCGTTTAGTCATGCCGGCTACATGACCACAGAGTAGTCTTCGGACAGCGCTGGCTCTTTGGCTTTGAAACAGAGATTTTCTGTTTAACACCCCCTAGAGTCAGGAACGACTAGCACATATGTGCGAGGGGAACCTTTACCTTTAGTCTTATAGAACAGATTTGTTCCTTACTGTTCATAAGAAGTTGAAATTTCAAACAAGCTAGTTTTAGGAAAGGAAACATATTTTGGGAAAGCTTCTTCCTAACACACCTATGTAAGATGGTGTGGACCTTTCCTTCACTGGAGGTATTTAAGCAGAGGACAGCTGGCCATCCATCAGTGATGCTGTAATTCCATCCTACACTGAAGTAAGCAACAGGCTGGATTAAATATTCTGGAAGTTGAAGTCTACACATCTTAAAGTTGCGAAGTTGAGAATGCTGACTTGGAAGACATCGTGAAGAGTAATTTTACTGTTTTAGATAAATGTTTAACAGTTACATATTTTACATTGAAAAAGATCCTAAAGAAATGGTACAAGGTGAAACAATACAGCCACATCAAATTACATCTTCCCAATGATAAAATGACAACCTTCAATGACTCTCACAAAGAGTGCTAATGACTAGATGACTGCAAGGAATATAAATCCTTCCATTCTCCACCATTCAATCAGAACTGAAGAAGCTTCTTGGATGAGAAGAGAAACATCTTCATGCAAATGAAAGAAAGTCCAGTTGCCTTTTGAAAAAGCATCTTTAGGACAACCATGACCTGGATGACTGAGAATCCCCATAGACATTTTTGAGCTTTACTGTGGATGTGCTGGACACAGTGGATAGGTATATTCTTAGGTGTTCCTCACCCATGTTTGGGGCAGGTCATGCCACTGAACACAAGTGGTGCGTTTTCTGCAGTATTCGCCTGATATGCTTACTTCTCCCAGACAGCTTAAATGAAAAATCCAGAAAAGGTAACCAGTCCATTGTTAAATTCAAAGAACAGAAACTGACAGGTCTCCTAAAACAAGAAATTGAGAGCATCCAAAATTGACAAGTTTATTCATCTCTAACTTCTGGAACATTCATTCCACAGAAAATGGCCTCATTCTGAAAATTATTTAAGCAGCCAAAATATACTATTCAGCCATGTTTCTAACTTCTTCCAATTATAATTTCCTCCCTCCCCCTGAAATTGTCAGTCACAATCTGAAGATATTTTAGCACACCCTCTTCCCCCCCCTTCCCCCTTAAAGTGGTGTCTTATTAACTTGCTTGTTTAATTGGCTGGGATGATTATGCATTCAGCACTGAAATGATGGGGCTGAAGGACAGAAGGAGATATTTGTTGTATAGTAGGTGATATTCAGAGTTGTTGAAGGCAGGAAAGGAGACAGAATGTTGGAAAACTCTCTCGGCACTAATCACGACACTGATTTGTTATGCCAGTTTTCTTCCCAGTAAAATCAAAGAGGACACATCTGAAAAAGTAGATAGTCTAATGAGTAAGACATTTGGTAAATAAGACCAATTAAAAAATCAAACGTGGTGCACATCTGTAAAAGCAGATAATATACCAGGTAAGACATTTGGCAAATAAAACCATATAATGATGTTGCAAACCTCAATGCAGCCTCACGTGGGGAAAATGCATTTTTATTGCAAGTGATTTATTGAGACCATGATTAAGACATTTTTAGTATATGAATAAGACTATTGATTTTTAATAACCCAATCCTGACCGTGTTCACACTGACATAAGAACAATTGATTTAACAGAGACTTAATTTCCAAGGGAAGATATAAGAGTGCAGTTTTACAAGCTGAAAGAATATTTATTTATCTACATTTTATTACAATTGTTCTAATTAAAGATGGGTGAATGTTTATTTCACAATTTAATGCAAATGTGAGTTTACTTTTTCCAAATCTATATGTGAATTAAAATGCAGCTGTAAATCAATAGCAACACTTTTTAAATGTTAATGTAATATAATTAATGTTAATATATTCACAACTAAAAAAAATGGCATACAGAAAATTTGTGTGTAAACAATGCACTACTATTAAGGATACTTTTATTTCATTCAAAATAAGGATGACACATTCCATTTTCTCATATTCTTTATTCTTACAACATATCTGAGAGATAAGGGCAGATTGACAGATGGGTTTGGTCCAAGGTCACCCAGTGAATCTCAGGAAAGATCCCCCAAATTATGAGTTTTGAATTTTGAACAGAAATCATTGATAGCAGATTGGGACTTTTGAATCAAGAATTAGAAGGTAGCTTTCAAAATGGTGAACAACTGCAGGGAAAACTGTATTTGAGTTTTCAGAGTGCAAGGAGGTTTTCAGAGAGTGAAAACTGTCAATTGTTTCCATATGATGCTGTGGATTTTTTTTAAAGATACCATATTTACTGCTAAGCAAAATGGCCTTGAAATTAAAATACATATTCTTACCAAATCAAAGATGACTTTTCATTTTTATTGTTAAATTATTTGGAGAAAATAACTATTCTTCTTTTAAAACTATTGTTTAGTTCCCTGGGAGTCAATTTAACTCCTGACAACTGCCCAGACAAGCCCCTGAAGTCTTCTTGGCAAGATTTCAGAAGTGATTTGTCATTGCTTCCTTCCCAGGGCTGAGAGAGAGTGACTGGCCCAAAGTCACCCAGCTGGCTTTATGTCTAAGACAAGACTAAAACTCATAGTCTCCCAGTTTCAAACTTGATACCTTCACCACTATATCAAACTGGTCAATACTAACTTTTAAAGTTGGTGCAATAATAATGTGAGTACATTCCACCTGGTTTTCTTCAATTTAATTCTCTTCAGCTGTGTTGGAATGGCAGCTTTCCAAATCTCGGTCCTACATTATAAAAGTTGTTTGCTGAAGTAAGGCAACAAAGATGACATGCTACAGAAAAGTGCATATTACAGTCATAGAATCTACACTACTCAAATGTAAATACACTTAAAGTCCAGTTGTCTAGATTGTCAGCTACTAAAGTGAAGTGAGTTAACTTAAAATTTAATTTTGTTGATATTATATGGTAAACTGCAAACAGATGAGACAGTTAAATCAGCAATATTAATCATAATTTAATTTTCTTTTCACTTAGAATTTGCTACAGTTTCCAATTTGGTAGCCTTTGGTAGCGCAGCAGACTAAAGCACTGTTAAGTAACACCAGCTGCCTGCAATTACTGCAAGTTCAAATCTCACCAGGCTCAAGGTTGACTCAGCCTTCCATCCTTCCGAGGTAGGTAAAATGGACCCAGTTTGTGGGGGCAATAAGCTGACTTTGTATAAAAAAAGAACACCGCTTGGGGGGGGGACGAAAGCCCTACTAAGCAGGTATATACAAAAGTATGAAGGCTATTGCTTAATGCATTGTAAGCCACCCTGAGTCTCCGGAAAAGGGCGGCTTATAAATCGAACCAATAAATAAATAAATAAATAAATAAACAAATTTGCCATGTTTGAGCTCTTACACTTATTTTTTCCCCTCAGTCTTAGCATTGAGACTCATTGTTGAGGCACCAAATCACAAACATATCAAAATCTGAATTAACATAGGACAACATTTATGAGGCAGATGTCTCCAATGCACCAATTTCCCTCACAAAACCCTCCCTGCCTCCATTTCTGCAACCACCACCACCACCAGTAACGATGATGTTCTTCCAACCCTGTTATTCTATGTCCTGCGTGGAGTATCTTAAAGCAACTCAAGCTTTGCAAAAGCACGGCATTGGAAAGATCCCCTATAAAATGCCTCTTCAGGTCCATTCCATCTCTTTGTAGAACACCTGAGTTTTCTGTCCCTCCGTCAATGACTCTGCAGTTGGCTGATTCATATACAGTATGTGGATCTGAAGGTGAACGGACTCATGCCAAACGATTGCCACAAACTTCAAAGCAAATGACGTGCTGCTTTTTGTTCTCAGCTGCTGCTGTCCCTTCAGCATATGTACATTAGCAATCTCCCTCTGCCTAGCAGAGCTGAGCAACTGTCTACTCCACCACCACCTCTTATGACTTAATTACTGCTGATGCTTAATGGAAGATCAAAACAAAATGAAATGATAATTTGTTTATGCGCAGGGAGTTAATTAATACATTAAACATACACACCGCGTAGGTGTAGTTCAGAATAATTTGCAGAGATAAAAGTGAAATGTGCTTCTCCCTTGCAGGTCCATTCATGTAACACCTGACGGGCCAATTTGTGCCCATTTGAAAGAGTCATGTGACAAGGGGTGGGAGCAGGGGTGGGATGCTGGGGGTTCGCAAGGGTTCGGGAGAACCTCTAGCTAAGATTCTGTGCAGTTCGGAGAACCCCCAAATCCCACTCCTGGCTGGCCCCATCCACCCCTTCCCTTCCCTCCCAGGAGTCCCCACGCAGCCCATTTTGGATGCAGGTAAGTGCAGGGAGCGTGCGGAGGCTCAGGGAGGGCCTACTGGAAGTTTGGGAAGGCTGGAAATGGGCCCGTTTCCGGCCTCCAGAGCCTGGGGAGGCTGTTTTCGCCCTCTCGGAAGCTTGAGGAAAGCCTCCAGAGCCCGGGGAGGGCAAAAACACACACCCCTGCCATGGTGCAGTAGGCTGACTAGGCCACGCCCACCATGACCACACCTACCCAGCAACCAGGCAGAGAACCCCTTGCTAAAATTTTTGAAGCCCACCCCTGGATGGGAGGTTAAAACATATAAAGAACAGTGGATGGAACTGGGTATGTCTATTCTAGTGAAAAGAAGGACCAGCGGTGCCATGATACCAGTGTTCCAATATCTAAGAGCTTACCACAGAGAAGAAGGGGGTCAACCTATTCTCCAAAGCACCTGAGGGCAGGACAAGAAGCAATGGATGGAAACTAATCAAGGAGAGAAGCAACTTAGAACTAAGGAGAAATTTCCTGACAGTTAGAACTGATTAGACAGTTAATCAGTGGAACAACTTGCCTCCAGAAGTTGTGAATGCTCCAACACTGGACATTTTTAAGAAGAGATTGGACAACCATTTGTCTGAAATAGTTTGGGTTTCCTGTCTGAGCAAGGGATTGGATTAGAAGACTCCAAGGTCCCTTTCAACTCTGTTATTCTGTTAAGGGAGCTGGCAATAACTTAGAATCAGAGAAAATGTTTGTAAGTAAGTAAACTATGTGCTGCAAAGTTAGAAATGCTTCCGGTTTTAACCTGATAGATCCCTAAAGACTTGGTGACCCTCAGGTCCTGCTATGCATTCTCATAATAGGGTGATTGATTGGATGGATGAAGAATATTGCAAGTGCACATCAATTATATCTCCAGAACTGATTTCAGCAAAATAATACAATACTGATTAGAAGGAGCAAGGATTAAACTTCCTCTGTGACAGCTCGCTAAATTCATATTAGGGATCTGGGAACCAGGATGATTACAGTCTAATTTGCAATCAGTGGTGTAAACTGCTAGTCACTACCCAGGGTTGAACAAATTTTGAGAAGCCTGGGATTGCAAGAAAAACCATATAGCAATGTTGCTAGAAAATGGATGGTTGGATTTCTATCTCTTTTTGACATGGATGTATTAACAGCAGAAATCAGAGCAAGAAAATCCCGAAAGCAAATTGTTATCATTCTCATGCTTAACTCAGTCCAACCCCTAAATCAGCTCCAAATTGCATCTTTGAAACTTGATGATTTTGTAGCCAAATTTTGCTGCAAGATATTGGGGCAGCCAATAGATCTGGGGACCTTCCTGTAGGCTGTAGTTTGTCCATTTCTGCTTTATTCTATGGCATTGCCAAGACTTGAGATTTCTTGGGGAAGATCCCTTCTAAGGAACTCTAAATGTACCCCATTTCTCCCACCACTTTATTAACTTGGGCTGCCTGCATGTTAGGCAGTTGTATTAACCTCTGAGCCACAAGTTCTCCTCCCTTCATCAGCTTGAGCCAGGGGAGAGATTAAGTGTTTTTCTATCGAGACACCTGGTCTACCCCAGCATGTGGGAGGGAGCATACTGCATCCCTTTCGCATCATATAAAATGGTTTGTCATGAATGCGACTGCTTGAGGGCTCCTGGATTGGAGCTGAAAGGCAAAAGGGAAGAGAACTTGTGGTTCAGAGGTTAATACAACTGCCTAATATGCAGGCAGCCCAAGTTCAAATCCAAGTAAAGGTATGGTTAGCTGATGAGAGCTAAATAACTTGAAATAGATCTATACTAGTCTCCTTTTCTTTCTTTATCAGCAAAATATAAATTATATATATGTATATATAATTTTGAAGTGTTTGTGCAACTTTGAACCTTTTAAGATGAATATGAATCAAAAGTTTATAAATGAGATGTTGAAACTGCAAGCTGAGCCTTCCCCTAAATATAATTCCTTTCAAAATGACCAACGAGTTGTTTATCCATGTTTAATTTACATGAACTATAGGCTCCCTGGTTCCTGGACCAGATGCTGCCATACTACTGAATAATGTCAAGCTCCTTCCAAACCTACAGGGATCAGAAAACACAGAAAATAGCTCAGCCCTATCAGGATGGATCCTGGATGATCTCTGTCTCTAATGTCAAAACTCAAGATAGACTTGATTGCAACTGTAAGCAGGAGCTAAACATAGTTGCTGTCCTAATCTCTGGGGATCAGTTCATCTGATCTCCCTGCTTAATTGAATGAATGAGAAATTAGATAAAACTTTGCAGAGAAAATCTTTTAGCAAACTCAGTAGAAAAAAATATTCGGCGAGACTCTTTGCACGTTCACAGCTGCTCCTTTGTTTTGCAGAAGTGTGGGGTTTTATTTAATGTAAGTCCTGCACACACTCCATCCCTATTAATTCTATTGTACATATTAAATGTCCTCCTTGCAGAAGGGAGACCAAAAACAAATAGCATATGCTTTAAGTGTATGATGGCAAGACAGTGCCAATATTTCTTCTCCTTGAAAAGCTCTCTGTGATTTAAGGATGTAAAACTCCTCCAAAAATGGTGTGTGTGTGGGGGGGGATATGATTTAGGGGGTTGAACTGGCAAGTGCTCAGGGAATTTTTAAGGGGATTAGAATATTTGGAGGAGGAAAGTGAATCAAATCTTACAATCTAGGCCTTCGAGAGAAAGAACCTGGTAAGACAGGATACAATCTATGAGTACTGTATAGGGTTCATTCCATTCTATAGAACTCTTGCACGGCTATTAGACGCCAGCTGAGAGACTGCATTATCCATACTTAGCACTTAGACTTATATATTGCTTCACAGCGCTTTACAGCACTCTCTAAGTGGTTTACAGAATCTACATATTGCCCCCAACAATCTGGGTCCTCATTTTACTGCTTTGAAAGATGGAAGGCTGAGTCAACCTTGAGAACTGCTGGCAGTCTTAGCCTGCAATACTGCATTCTAACCAATGCACCACCATGCCTCTTACTGTCCCAGGGAAATTACTATGAAGAAACATGGGCTCCAAACATCTCTGTCATGGTAGGAGTTAAGCATATCCTAGAAGTTGTTGTAAGTGGACTGTATTCCTTTATAAGTCAAGAAGCAAGTTGAGAAGCAGAAAGCAAACTCTTATTTATTCCTTCTTTCAGACATCATTTCAAACTCTGGAGAATTCAAAAGGGTAGGCAACTGTGGAATAGCGCTAGAATGAGAGGGTTTGTCTCTGTAGGACCAAGCCTTCATATCTCCATTTGGACACATTGCCTTTTTATCTTTCAGTTTTTTAAGAGAAATTAACTCAGTTTGGATCCATGGAAGTCATATTGTAGAATACACTTCATCTTCTCCAACCAACTGTTACTCCAGAGCTAAGAGAAGAAGTAGAAATCCCTAAGTAAACTACAAGCCTTCTAAATTCTTCAAGATCACCATTGAAAGTTTCAAAATAAGAGGAAAAACAGCTTTCAGTATTTCAAATTAAAGCCTTGTTCTGGAAGATATTGAAGAATTATTTCTTTGCTTGTGACTGAAAATGTTTTTAATGTAATGGTAGTATATAAACAAAATCACAATTCTCAATACTATTGATGTCACATTTTTATTCTTTCAGTGCTGCTTGGGAAAGTGGCATTCTGATCCTCACCATTGCCTTTGCTGGTTTTGCCAATCATGGATCAACAGCATTTGTAATAATCCAAAATGAGACTTAGCCCAATATAATACACAAAATCAATGAGTTGTAAAGTGCCACCGAGCTCTTCTTCTCTAACCCTCTGCTTAGTGCAGGAATTGAAATTAAGGTATCCCTGACAATTGGCTTCCTAACCTCTCCTTGAATACATTCTATGAAAGAGAGGTTACCATCTCTCGGGGAAGTTGTTTCCACATTAGAAATGCTCTTCCTATTTGGAAAATTCACCTGAAATCTGCCTCCTTGTAAAAATAATCATTCCAAATGTTAAATGTCTGTGGAGATTCTAACAGATTTAACAGATTAACAGAGTTGGAAGGGACCTTATAGGTCATCTAGTCCCACCCCCCACCCCCCCACCCCTGCCTAAGCAGGAGACCTTACATCATTTCTGACAAATGGCAGTCCAATCTTTTCTTGAAAGTTTCAAGTGATGAAGCTCCCACAACTTCCAAAGGCAAAGCTTTTTCATTGGTTGATTGTTCTCACTGTCAGAAAATTCCTCCTCATTTCCAGGTTGAATCTCTCCTTGTTCAGTTTCCATCCATTATTCCTTGTCTGGCCCTCAGGTGCTTTGGAAAATAGCTTGACCCCCTCCTCTCTGTGGTAGTCTCTCAAATACTGGAACACTGCTACCATGTCTCCCCTGGTCCTTCTCTTCACTAGACTAGCCATGCCCAGTTCCTGTAACCGTTCTTCATATGCTTTAGTCTCCAGTCCCCTAATCATCCTGGTTGCTCTTCTCTGCACTTTTTCTAGAATTTCAACATCTTTTTTATAGTCTGGTGACCAAAACTGGATGCAGTACTCTAGGTGTGGTCTTACTAAGGCTTTATAGAGTGGTATTAGTACCTCACTTGATCTTCATTGTATCCCTCTGTTAATGCAATTTAGGATTTTATTGGCTTTTTTGGCTGCCGCTGCATCCAGATCATTGCATCCAGATCATTGGTGTCTCAAAGGTGCTTTTTCAAAAGGCAACTGGACTGTTTTTTCCCTGAGGAAGAAGAAGAAAACATTTAGCTTCTCAAGCAAGAAGCTTTGTCAGTTGTGACGGTGAGGGGAATGGAAGGATAGGTTCTTCTTCCTCAAGGAAAAAAACAGTCCAGTTACCTTTTGAAAAAGCACCTTTGAGACATTCCTAATGTTATATCCTGAGATGTTCCCAAACAGATCTCAACCTTCTATCTGACACCCATTCAAGTACTTGAATGTTATCACAGGCTTCCTCGGTAGTACTGGACACAATAATCAACTGGGGTCTGACCAAAGCAGAATGGAGTAGAAAGATTATTTCTCATTATTTGGAAATTATACCACTACAGATACAATCTCAAAAGGCCTTTCCTGTTTCAGCAACCGCATTACAATGCTAGCTCATACTTATTTGTGATCACAGTTACAATTCCAATAATCTTCTCAGGAAAGCTATTGCCAAGCAGGTATCTCCATTCTTTATCTCTACATTTGATTTATTTATTTGTTTAATGAAATACATTACATTTGCCTCTAATACAAGGGTGTCAAGCGCAAGGCCTACGGGCTGAATCCTGCGGGGTACTTAGAACTGGCCCATGGGGTTGCCCTGGAAACAGCGAAGGACCAGCCCGCAGTGCCTCTGCCAGCGAATATGGAGTTCAGGAGGGCTGCATGCAGTTCCCCTGGGCTCCACTTTCGGCCGCAACCCTCCCAAACTCTGTTTTTGCTGGCAGAGGGCTGCAGGAGGATCCCCCCAGCCCCTCCTGGGCTACCACAGGTGCCTTTGACACGAGTGATGTTGAGTTGGCCACACCCACCCTGGCGATGCCCACCTGTCTCCCCAAGGTCAAACACAACCCTGATGCAGCCCTCAATGAAATCGAGTTTGATATCCCTGCTCTAATATATTGATTCTCATTTTTCGGCCTATCTCTCTATCATTTTGAATTTTGTTACCATTTTCTAGAGTATTAGCTATCCTAGCTAGTTCTGTGTCCCTCCCTGTAGCATTTTATCCAAGTCATTAGTGAATACATTGAACAGTTCCAGAATAGTAGAGAATGGCAGAATCACATCTGATATTTTCCTTCAGTTTAGTCAGGAGTTGCTGTTAATCAGTTTCTGAATACAACTTTTAAATCCAGCTGTGGATCCACTCAAAAGATACACCATCCAGTTTATGTTCTATTACCTTGTGAATCAGAATGTCATGTGTTAGATATATTATGTCCAGAGCATCCCCAGGTAGTCCTTGACTTACGACCGCAACTGGTCCCAAAATTTCTATTGATAAGCAAGACAGTTGTTAAGTGAGTTTTGCCTCATTTTATGACCTTTCTTGCCATGGTTGTTAAGTGAATCACTGCAGTTATTTTACTTATTAACATGGTTGTTAAGTGAATCTGGCTTCCGCATTGACTTTGCTGGTCAGGAACTGGCAAAAGGTGATCACATGACCCTACGACACTCATAAATATGAGTCAGTTGCTAAGTTGGTCATATGACCATGGGAATGCTAATCATCACAAGTGTGAAAAATGATCATAAGTCACCTTTTTTCAGTGCTGTTGTAACGCTGCTCATTAAATGAACTGTTGTAAATCAAGGATTTACCTGTAAATGAAATAAAACTAGTTTGATAAGACTTGTTCTTGACAAATGGCTTCCAAGCCCCCTTCCATCTCTATGGTATCCCAGGACATTGATAGTCCTACAAACCTAAGGCAAATCTACCTATCTGTCCATATATCTATTTATATATTTGTCTTGTAGGTGGGTTTGCCCAGAGTGCCTATTGCTATCCTGCCACACATTATCAAAAGCTGTTAGTGGTTGCTTTCCTGTTTGTTAGTGATGCTGAGAGAATGGGAAATTGAAATTTGGGGATTTCCTTATCATATTCTGAAGTTTAAACAAATACCACTCCCTGATCTCTTTGCTGAGGAGATTTACTTTTTCCTATCTTCACAATTATATTTTGTCCTGAATCTTGTATCCAGGCTAATTATTTTGCAGATATGACTACTAGTTAGTAGATGGATCAATGAATAAATCAGACATATATGAAATGATCTCATAGGCTTTCAATAACTTTCTTAAAATTTTTGATCAACAGAATTGGGGTATACTCCAAAAAGTAAGGAACGGAGCCAGCACAAACTCTAAAACTGATTTTGTTTACCCTTAAATTAATTAATATATAATGCAGTGAAAATAGTTACTCTTTGGTTATGTTATGTATTTAATAATATTTCATTGTCATCTTAAAACAACTCTGTCAAAAGTCAAATCTTAATCTTAATTTTACTGTTTTAATAGCTCTGCTTTTGTACTACCGTAAACCATGCAGAGTCACTCTGCACAATGAGATAGACAACTTATAAATGTAATCAATAAAAATTAATCAATAAATCACAAAGGATGGGGTTGGCCCAGGGGTGAAATTCAGCAGGTTCTGACAGGTTCTGGAGAACCGGTAGAGGAAATTTTGAGTAGTTCGAAGAACCGGCAAATACCACCTCAGGCTGGCCCCAGATTTTGCAGTATCCTTCCCCTGCCATGCCCACCAAGCAACACCCACCAAACCACACCACGACCACCAAGCCACGCCCACAGAATCGGTAGTAAAAAAATTGAATTTCACCACTGGGTTGGCCCACCTGAAGCCTTCAGGGTTATACCAAAAAATGTTGGGACTTTAGGTAATCCTGAGGTCTCCAAAGAGGTTACCTATCTAAAAGAAAATATTGGGGTGGGTGGTGGGTGGGTTATACATCCATCCATCCATCTTCCTTCCTTCCTTCCTTCCTTCCTTCCTTCCTTCCTTCCTTCCTTCCTTCCTTCCTTCCTTTCTTGCAGTCTTTTTGTTTGTGCCTAATGTGATTCTGGCAGTGAAGAGGTAGGCTGCAAAATCTTGTCTTCTTCAATACATGCTTCATAGAGTGCAATAAGGAATACCAGTATCTCACCCAGATATTAGGTTAGAAGTCTTTTTCAGTGCTGAGTAAAGGGTGTATCCTCTTCAGGATGAGCCTTTCAGCATTGTTTAAATTGCTCTCTCTTGCCCTCTCGATTGCAGCCTATGATAGTCTCTTCCCTTGAACTCAGAATGTATGTACAAAATGCTTCTTTCTGTATATTATTCCATGAAGCCCCTGTTACCAAACCTAGTTCTAGGCTGTTAGTATTTGCTTTTTTGGTGACATGGATATTTTTTTAATGTCTCCATTTTAATTGAATGCAGAATCGTTGATTGAGATAGGCGGCTATAGAAATTGAATAAATGAATAAACAAATCAATCAAGAGTGTACAAAAGAAAATCAAGAGCCCTGGTAGCGCAGCAGACTAAAGCACTGTTATTAACATCAGCTGCCTGCAATTACTGCAAGTTCAAATCTCACCAGGCTCAAGGTTGACTCAGCCTTCCATCCTTTCTAAGGTAGGTAAAATGAGGACCCAGATTGTGGGGGCAATAAGATGACTTTGTATAAAATATACAAAAGTATGAAGGCTATTGCTTAACGCATTGTAAGCCGCCCTGAGTCTCCGGAGAAGGGCGGCATATAAATAAAAAATAAATAAAAAATAAGAAAGGAACAAAATGGAGCAAGAAAATAAGTAGTAAATACAGATTTTTCTTTTTTAAAAAAATACCTAAAAGTCTAGTGAGAAAACACGTTCTCCCAACTCTTCCATTTGGGTCCCCAGTCACTAAGCACAGTTTTTATGCATTACATTGAACATTTAATGTTTCTTGTTTGTTTTCTATTTAACTCCTGGAATCCACATTAACATCCATAGATGTTTAGACATACAATGTTATTCTGGCATCTGAGGATAAAGTCTGGGGCTGAAGGAAAATAATATCCCCTCCCATCCCCATGTTAGAAATACTATGATTATGCTGGAATTCTCCCTGACATTTCTTGAGATTTGGGGCGAATTATTTAACCCAGGATTTTAGAGATTTGGATGATTTGGAAAGAGGTTTTGGGGCATTGATGATATCTGTTTCCAGAAAGAAGTTGATGATTCCCACCTAAGTTTATCTAAGGAAGGTAAAATTCAAGTAAGGGATGAGCTAGTTTGTATTTCAGTCTCCTAGCAACTGTGCTGTATCTGCTGATATGGAGCCTTTTTTTCTGAGTTAATTTCTCCTTCTCTCAAAACTTTTCCTTTGGGAGTGTGTGTGTGTGTGTTTATGTGTGTTTGTACTGTGATAAAGGAAGAATATTATATTTTGGTTAAAATACATTGCCATGGCAGAGGGAGTTTTCAATATAACCTTTGTGCCCATAAATTTTATTGAAGTTATACATTTTATCGTTTATCTACTGGAAGTGACTATTGACAACAGTTTTTTTTTTTTATTTCCCATCTCCATTATTCCTTACCTTGTGCCACATACTTTTTTCTCCTCCCGGAAACAGAAAATAAAAATTCTGTAGTGGGATCCAATCTGGGTCAGTCACCAGTGACCGAGCCAGATTGGATCCTGCAACATTATCCTGGGACACATACATTCATCTTCATTTGTGAAAAATTCTGTAGGTCTGTGTTCACTGTGTTATTTAGTAAAACAACTTGGTATTTCCAGATGACTTCAGTTCCACACCCAGAATTCCAAAAGCTTGGCCTGGCTATGGAGTTTATGGAAATTGATATTTTGGAAGGAGTGAGGTTGGAAAAGGCTGCTGTAAACTCTTGATACTGGCATCCCTCTCTCTCCCTCTCCCTCTCCCTCTCCCTCCTTCCCCCCCTCTCTCTCTCTCACACACACACACACACACCCCGCTTTCATCAAATAGGATTCATGGATTTTAACAGGAATGAAATGACACAGCTGACAGTAGCACAGTCTGGATTGATAACAACGGCCATAGATTTTTACTACCGTCCATCACTGCCCTCTTTTTTCAAAAATCAATAAAGCACAGTATAGTATATTAAGAAAATATGAATTACAATGAGAATTTTGGGAGTGTATATAGGTGTGTATGTATATATGTGTGTGTGTGTGTGTGTGTATATATATATATATATATTTGTAGATATGTGGTCTGTCTGTGAAATGCATTCTATTAAAACATATTTTAGATTTTTAAAAATATGCTATGAAAATTATATGCATACGTTTTAAAAAAAGTTGTATAGAAAATTTTGTATATCATATACAAAATTCAGAGAATGTTGTGAATAATTATGTGGGAAAATGTGGATTTTCCAGCTATTTTTTTAAATAGGAATGAAATAATATGCAAAATCTGGCTCCATTTATATGCAACAGATTTGTTCTGTAACACATTTGCCTACTGTCAGAATGCCTTTTTTCTAGCAATATTTTTTTCACAAAACATTTTGCAAGAAGTGCACTGAAATATGTCGCAAAAGTCATCATCCAATTGATAGTTTAGTTCCCATCTGCGTGTATGTCCCAGAAACCCAGATCTGATCACTTTGGATCAGATTTCCTTGTGCATCAGTACATACAGTCTCATCTGATGCAAAACCTCTGGGAAGCATTTAGCTGCTCTCTTTTAGGACCGGTTGCTTATACATTCACACACACACACACACACACACACAGAGAGAGAGACATTGAGAGAGCGACACACACACACACAGTCACTTGTGCCTTTAAAGAAACAACAACCTCCTCCTGAAGACCTATTTTGAGAATTTCCTCAAAATAAAATTTTGGGGAAAATGTGTCTCTGTGCCTGTGGATGGGTGAGTTGTGGGAGGGGGTGTGGAGCAGGTTAAATACAGATGTACAGTGCACCCACACCTACAAAGCTCAAATCAACCTGGAAAAAGAATTGAATTTAACTGAGTAAAAATTGCTGACAACATGGCGTGCAGAACGAAAATTCTTCCCAGCTCTCTAATTATCCTTTCCTTCTCGACTTCAGTATCACATATAGCCATGTGTAGAATCATAAAATAATTATGCAGTGTACAAGCTTTCTGGGAGCATGTACCACTGTTTTCCTAATTCTTTATCGCTCCCATTGATCGTGGCATGTGTGCATTGATCCAAGTCGGCCATCTGGTAAGGCAAGATAAGCGTGGTAGTGTCTTTGCATTGCACTGTCACTCAGGGAGGGGGCAGACTTTGGCTGCAGGGAATTACGGGGGCAGGATTAGCCCTCGTCCTATGAGTAAACTGAATTTGAAATGCACTGTTGCAGCTGCATGGGCTACGTTGCTAACTTCTGGGGGTTTTGCCCATGCATTGGTTAGGACTTTCTGTCTCTTTCTCTCCTTCCCCATTACCTTGACAGGAAGGTGGTACTGTATAAAAACCTCTCTCACTCTGTCTGTCTCGATTGGCTTGGAAAAGGATGCAAAATTTCTCCTTGCCAAAAATTAAAAAAAAAAAAAAAAGATTGACCCCAAAAGCTTGGAAGAAAAATAGGAACAAGAAGCAGATGAGAGAAAGGAAAAAACCAAACCAAACCCAGAAGAATGTTTTTATTATGATCACACAGAAGAAAAATCCAGCAAATATTCCTGAGTAGTACGAAAGGAAGGCAGAATTGCGTTTCAAACAAACCTGGCCATTTTTAAATCATCGTTTAGCAAATTTAGGCTCTGAATGTATTTGTGCAGTGGCCAGAGAACTTGGGTGGTATATAAGTGTAATAAATAAATAATGCTTCCAAAAATAACTTGAAAGATTTCCTTGCCACACTTTCTCTGACTTTGTGAGCTTTTCGCTCCTTCCCACCCCCCAGCACCCCCAAAATATTTTCTCAAATCTGATCAAATAGACTCCTTTCTTCCGAAGAAAAGCAGGGAGGGTAATTGTGTCTTTGTAAAACAATAAGAACAGCAGCCAAGGCACTGGTTGCCTTTGTTCCCCTCGTCCCCTGCAAATGCCGGCCTGATCTTCTCAAAGCCTTCCCTTTAAAATGGAACAATTCTGTCAAAAAAGATTAGCTCTATTTTGTCTGCTGCTCACTGACTATTCATGAATGCAAAAAAGAGGGGAGCCGGAGTGTCATACTAAGTTGCTAAGATGGCTGGATTTTACCTATTGACTTCAGGATACCGAATCTCAACCCACAAAAGGCCAACTGCAAGAGGGGGAAGGGGGCCAGGAAGAGCCTGCCATGTGTTCAAGCTACATGGCTGCTTCAGTCCCCATTTTGTTCCCTTTGTTACCACAACTTTTATTGTCATACAGTTGGAAGGTGGGGAGCAGCGGGGTGGGGGAGAAACTTCAGGCAGCACCAAGCAGGGCAATACCTGCCCCCCCCCCCGATTAACGTATCACAAGGGTCATCTTGCACCAAAGTAAAATCTTTTCAGTTTGTATAATTAGTGAATACGATCTCTCTCTTCGTCCTTGCACACACACACACACACACACACACACACACACACACACACACACACACACCATCCTGCCCCCTGCCTGGTGATTTGGAAGATTTTGGACAAGTTTCTATCGCTTGCAGGACTATTAAAAACAGAACAGAAACTTTATCACAGGGTGATCTTTTTCCTTATTGCCCTCCTAACTTTTATAATGGAGCCTTTTCCTAAATTAATAGGCATAGTTGGGTGTCTGAATTTGCAGCTATGGACAACCGGTCAGCTTTTAGAGATTTGAATAAAGGCACAGTGGTGCTGGGTTTTAAACATTGAATGTTTAATTTAATTGTAGGTTACTCGAAAACTCCACTGAGACATATACATGCATGCTAACTTTTTTGTTGCGGTAGAGCTTAAAAATACTTTGAAAATGATATGCCCACCTGTTTGGGAACATTGGCCTGAGTCGGTGGTGGTTTTATTATTAATAAGCCTTAGACAAATTTGATATTTTAACCTTCATGTTATTTAATTTTCTATATGATTTCTAGACACGATGAGCCATGTGATTTGGAAACTACCATTCAATTGTCCTAGTTTACTGTCAGTGATATCAGCTCAACAAATCATTTCGCCCAAGTGGCTATGGAAAATCATGGCATTTTTGCAGATATACCTTTAATTTAATTATCTTGATATTTCATCCAGTCTTATCTTTTGCACATAAAAAGCTAGTAGTGTTCCTGTAAAACTCTTACCCTCCCCATTCACTTATACAAATGATATAAAAAGAGGGCAGGGGGAAACATTTATTTTGAAAGGAAGTGGCATATTGTAGGCTACTGGCCAAGATTATCCCCACATTTTAAATTAGTCTGCAAGATGCCATTTTGCACAAGAACGACATGGATCCAAAATGCCCTTTGTACTTATCACAACTATTTCTCTTTAAATTAAACCTTTTCTAAAAAAAATCTAATAAGAATATTCCATTTAAACTAATACATAACAATTGTTAATATAAGTGTCAAAATATAGAATAGGCATTTGACTTGCGAGACAACATAGTATACAGATTAAAAAGGATATTTCCCACTCTCCTTTTCCTGATTTTTAGAATTTGAATTTTGTGAAGAGAGCCACAGTACTCAGTTGCCACACAAACCATTAATTCCTCATATATATATATATATATATATATATATATATATATATATATATGTATATATATATATATATGTGTGTGTGTGTGTGTGTGTGTGTGTGTGTGTGTGTGTATATATATATATATATATATATATATATATATATATATATATATATTGTTATTTATAAAGTGATTGTACATGTGGCATTATTGTTGTTATTTTTACCATTGCTACCTAGCACTCACTTCTGAGAATTAAATTGCAGTTTGCAAGAGCACCACCAATAAATTTTAAATATTCATTAACAGTCATAAATATGGAGATGTAGAAAACAAAGACAAGAAATGCATTTATAAGGTAGAAGGGGGAAATGGTGATGGATCAACATAAATTGAGTTAGGATGATGTTTGGTAAACTTCTAGGGGGAGAGGATTGAAAGATTCAAAACAGTAGTAAAGTTTTTGTTTTTCTTGCAAATAAAATAAAATGGTGACTGGATTCCAGTTCCAGTTCCCTTTTGTCCCTCTTTAGGGCAGACTTGAGGAACATATAAGTAAGAATAAGAATTATGTTATCCATGTGGAAGCTTGTTTTGTGATATTGGACATTACCTAGATAAAGCATTACTCTGTTCCATTTCTATTGTTAGACTTCCTTTACTTTTCAAAGAAGCTAACCTTAGTTTCTTTGTCTTCAATTCCTTGTTCTATCAGAGACAGAATTTCAAAATGAGTTATGTAAAAATAGCTACTATCATTTCTCTCCCAGAATGCTCTGAAATAATGCCCTGTATGAAGTATTATGGGAAAAAAAAGAACAATGACTGCCAGTTGGTGCCAATCAAAAAGAATTATATGGTACAATAGCCTACAATAGCGAAAAGGAGGATTATCAATGGAAGCTCTCAGAACATTTTTTAAAATTGTTGAATTCCCTTGAAAATGGCTGAAATGGACTCTTCAAATTATCTGTTTGTTAAAGGGGTGACAGATTTAGAGAGGAAAAGAATGGTATTTTCTTCAGCTTTATGGTTTATCGTAGTGGGTGTTTTCTTTGTTACCCATCTTGCATTATTGCCCTGCTGGACTTTTTATAAAGAAGTTCTTCCTTTTGAGTCTCTTAAACAGACTGGAAATAACACTTCTACTTTGTCCTCAGGTTCTAGTGGTATGAGATAAGATTGTTTTTCCCCTGGGATTTCAGATGCTCCCTGAAATAGCCCAAAGCAACACAACAAGAGGTGAGCAGAACTGACTCTGTTAGCTGCTTCAGGCACTTCCCATACTGAGTTTTCTCAAAATCATATTCATTAAAACACGGGTCCTTATCCTTTAAAATTTTAAAGAATAAGATATTTTCTCTACAGAGATTGTGTGACTCAGATAGCTAAAAAGGTTCTATCTGATCCAATAAACTTTTGGTAGTACTGAAACACAAATATTTTTGGTGGCAGATGATCACTCTGGCATAATCAGTATACTTGTGGGTAGGTGTGCATGTGTGCATGCACATGTGTATTTATTTATTTACTAAGGTTTACATGCCACTCTAATCAGAAATGACACTGAGCAGGCAACCGTCCTTTTAACAGTACTTGGGTTAAATTTAAATGAGGATTAAAATAACGATGCTAAGCAAATGCAACGCAAATCATAATCTACAACCATAAAACACATCACTGTTTCAACATCTGTATACAGCCAGTTCAAGAGGAGCAAAAGCAGTCCAAAAAAAGCCTTGACTGATTTCAGAATACTAACAAAAACAGGACCACTCTACTTTCAAGGACAATCTTCTTAAATAGAGGAAAAGGGGTCACACCACTGAAAGCTTGCCCTCAGGCCTCCAATAGCAACAATTCCTAGAGGCTGAGACCCAAGGTAAGGCATCCGTTATGGATCACCAGATTAGCAGATTGCAGTTACAGAAGGTGGTATTGCAAATACATTTTTTACAGCTATAGGAGGCTGTAAAAAATCAGTACCTTGAAATGCATCAGGGAGCAAACCAAATGGCAATTATTGCATGTCCCAGAGATGTATAAGCAAACCAATTCAAGCTCTTTACTACTCAAATCTCTCCTTTCTGGATCAGTTGTGGTTTGCTGCACAGAACAAAAGGGGAAACAAAAGACATGGACAGCAATCTGAAGATCTTCCCCAATCCCAGAATGGTTTCAACAAATATCATATCACATCATATCACAAGTTTATTTGTCAAGCATATATAAGATAACAGGTAAAAGTATAAACATAATTTGAATACATGAAAAGAGTAAGTAAAAAGGAATATTAGGACAGGGACGGTAGGCACGCTGGTGCACTTATGCACGCCCCTTACAGATCTCTTAGGAATGGGGTGAGGTCAACAGTAGACAGTTTAAGGTTAAAGTTTTGGGGGTTTGGGGAAGAAACTACAGAGTCAGGTAGTGCATTCCAGGCATTGACCACTCTGTTACTGAAGTCATATTTTCTGCATTCGAGTTTGGAATAGTTTACCTTGAGTTTGTATCTATTATTTGCTCGTGTATTGTTGTGATTGAAGCTGAAGTAGTCATTGACAGGAAGGACATTGTGGCAGATAATTTTATGTACTATGCTTAGGTCAGATTGACGTTGGCGTAGTTCTAAGTTGTCTAAGCCCAAAATTTGGAGTCTGGTGGCATAAGGTATTTTATTGTGGTTAGAGGAATGGAGGACTCTTCCCGTAAAATATTTCTGGACTCTCTCGATTGTATTTATGTCCGATATGCAATGCGGGTTCCAGACAGATGAGCTGTATTCAAGAATTGGTCTAGCAAATGTTTTGTATGCTCTAGTTGTCATGGGCATGGTCTCCATCTGATCTTCCAGCAGTTGTGAGTCCAAAAGGACCCCAGGTTATGGATTTGTCTATATAGGGGAGTCCAACCCTGTCCAGGACCAAAGATAGAATTTTACTGGAACCAGTCAGTTTTTACATCTGAAACATCTGGCTGTGGGGGGGAAGTAATTGAACATAAGCAAAATGTGCTGCTTTTGGTTGTCTTAAACAGCTCTCTTAAATATGGAAGAACCAGTTTTACTGGCTCTGTAGTTGCTGCCAGGCCTCACTGCTAGTATGGTGCACTAGAAATTATACCTCAGCTCTGTTGTCAATCAGTTTACAAAATTCCCCCAAAGTTTAACATTTGGCTCTTGCAAGTGGTGCAAGTCAGCTGCAGCACACCACTGAACCTAAGTCCGTCTCGCCCCATCCAGATCCTAAGGAATAGGGATAGAATTTCAGTGGCATTTCTTATTCATCCTGGATAGACATATAGAGCTGAGTGACCTCTCTCAGTAGTTTTACATCAATGTTAAATAGAAGAGGGAAGAGTGATTAGAATTCTTAAAAACAGGTTTAAGTGATCTTTCTGACTTTTGAAAACATATCGATTCTCTCTGAAAAATAGCAGCCCACCACAATTGACTGACTGGTTACATGCTATCAAGACATTGTTGATTCTTAGCAACCATATGAATAGATTTTCTCCATGATGATTCATCCCTAACTTGACCCATTCACATTTCTAACAGTACCCCCATTGCTACTATAACTGAGACTATATACTTTGCTGCTGGTCATCCTTTTCTTCTCTTTCCTTCCACCATTCCCAACATTAGAGCTTTCTCCAAAGACCTCAGTCTTCAGTTAATGAGGCTGAAGTAGGATAAATAGAGCCTGAAAGTGAAAACTCTGGGTTGGTTTGTTCCATGGTCCATTTGTTTGTTTGTTTTAGTGTCCATGGTATTTTCAACACCAGAATTCAAAAGTATCAATACTTTTGCCATCTTATATCTTATTTACCATATCATTCTCTAGATTTGCTAGCATAGTTTTGTTAGGGCCTTCACAGATATTTCTGACATTTGCCATGTGTCTATAGATATTCCATTAATGGAATTGTAATGGCTGGAGTAATGATTTAACCTTCTCTTCTAGTACTAGTGCTTTTATATTATATTCTCTTAAGATGTCTTAAATTCTGACATCTTTGCTGAATTTCATTATATACCTTCCCTCTTTGCTCTTCTTCAAGTTTCTTACTTTCTGTCTATTGTTCCTTTAGAATACCAATTCAAAGTTGTAAGCATCTCTTTCATTCAGAGATTGTTTTTCATTGCCAAACACCATTATACTATTAAAAGTTTATTTTAATCAGGTTGTATAGTAATCAGTGACAGTATGGCTCAGCGGTTAAGATGCTGGTCTTGTTGGCTAGAAAGCTGGCAGCGCAGGTTTGAGACCCAAGTGCCACATGATGGCGTGAGCTCCTGACTTCACCCAGTTCCTGCCAACCTAGCAATTCGAAAGCATGCAAATGTGAGTAGATAAATAGATACCATTTTGGTGGGAAAGTAACAGGGCTCTGTGGCATCATGCTGGCTGCATGATGGCAGAAATGTTTTCGGACAGCACTGGCTCAATGGCTTTGAAACAGAATGAGCACCACCCCCTGTAGTTGACAACAACTAGAGGAGTAAAATTTGCAGGGATTCCTTTACCTTTATAGTTATGGTTATCTCCAACCTCTTCATGACTTTTCCTGAAGAACATATTGTTTCAGTATTTATTCTTCCTCCTCACTCATAATGTGAGTTTTCTCTAATATGGTAAAGTTTTCTTTCCCCGATTCCATACTACTTCCACTAAGTAGAAATACTTTCCTTGCAGACAACTTAGTTCTAAAGTTCTGTCAAATATTCCTTCTTATGGATTATGAAGTCAAGTGAGGAATTCTTAGGCAAATCTCTCTTTTTCTTTTTTAATTTGATTTATATGCCGCCCTTCTCTGAAGACTCAGGGCGGCTTACAATGTGCTCAGCAATAGCCTTCATCCTTTTGTATATTTATACAAAGTCAGCTTAATGCCCCCACAAACTGGGTCCTCATTTCACCTACCTTAGAAAGGATGGAAGGCTGAGTCAACCTTGAGCCTTGGCGAGATTCGAACCCTGCAGTAATTGCAGGCAGCTGGTCTTAAGCAGCTTAATAACAGGGTGCCTTAAACCCTTGTACTACCAAGGCTCTTAAAAGTTTTTTAAGTTAGAAAAAAGTTTTTTGATAGAAAACTCCCCAAAATATATGTATTCTGTGTTCTATGTGTCTTTCCTTCAATTTTCTTTCTTCCTTTTTTTTTTTTTTGCTTATATTTTATATCTTATTGAACTTTTAAATCATTCTAGGCCAGGGGTGGGCAACTGTGGCCCTTTTACAACCTGTGGACTTCTGGGAGTTGAAGTCCACAGGTTGTAAAAGGGCCACAGTTGCCCACCCCTGTTCTAAGCTGTAGAGCAAATAAAAACTAGCAAACTTTAGAAGAATACAGTATCGGCAAAATGTACATTTCAAAATGTTGTCCATTGAGGAAAGATAAATTTGTAATAGCATTCTTCTCTCACTACTGCATCATTCATTGTTATTATTAACACAGAAAGCAAATTTCACACATCCATAAAAAATGACAAATTCCAATTTAAATTTCCTTTTCTTAACCCACTCCAAAATTGGCAAATATGAAACAAAGTTAATTGAAGTACATTCAAATTACAATAAACACATACAGGCCCAATTATCTTCTTTTGACTAGTGTGTGGTTTAGAATGTAGTATGCATTAAAAAAAAAATCTTTTGTTTATTGTACTATTAAAAATTATGAAGATCGCCAGCCATGAGGAAGATATAGACACTATATGGAATGACATGTTTTCTCCATTTATATTTAAATAACATTCCCTGCCAAATTATGCTCGAATTGTACAATAATTCTCCAGCGAAATGGCTGTTTAGAAAAATAAATAAACGATCTTTATTAAATTGCCCATTTTCTCTACATCATATTTTCTTCTGCTGGGCTTCTTGATATTCGCCCAGCACAATTGGTTTGTGATGCTAACAAGGGAGGCAGAAGAAACATGTTAAATGTATTACTTTTGTTTATGAGCAATGGGGAAAGTAAGAAAAAAAAATGGAAAAGAACACCTGTGCTTCTATTAGATAATTTTTTTATATTGTGTCTGCCTTTGAATCAGTATTGATTCCTGGCGACTGCTGTGACGATTCCCTGTAGTTTTCTTGGCAAGATTTCAGAAGTGATTTGCCATTGTTTTCTTCCAAGGGCTGAGAGAGAGTGACTGGCCTAAGGTCACCCAGTTGGCTTTGTGCCTAAGGGAGGGCTAGAACTCACAATCTCCTGGTTTCTAGCCTGATTCCTTTACCACTATACCAACCACTATTGCTTAACGCATTGTAAGCCGCCCTGAGTCTCCGGAGAAGGGCGGCATATAAATCAAATTTAAAAAAAAAAACACATCCTTTTATATTGCTAGTATTGTTAGAAGGCACATCCTGATGGGTGTGTGTCAGTGGTGGGTTCCTCCCGGTTCGGCCTGGTTCTGCCGAGCTGGTAGTGGTGACAATATGATGTCACCGAACCGGTTCTGCCCCCCCTGCTCCCCGCCCTCCAACCCCCCGCGTTATTCTTACCTTTTATTTGCCCCCACCCCAATCTATTGCTGCCTCCTGAGTCCCAGCTGATGACTAGAGGGAAAAAAACTGTTTAAACTCTTGCCGTGGGGCTTCAAAGGGCCGCCCTATAGCTGATCAGTGTTAAAAGAAAACAAATGAGTAGACCAGTGCCTGCAAAACTACATGAGTAGATCAGTGCCTGCAAAAATAAATGGGTAGACCAGTGCCTGCAAAAATACATGAGTAGATCAGTGCCTGCAAAAATACATGAGTAGATCAGTGTCTGCAAAAATAAATGGGTAGACCAGTGCCTGCAAAAATAAATGGGTAGACCAGTGCCTGCAAAAATAAATGGGTAGATCGGTACAGCTCTGCAAGCAGTTAAAAGCCTGGTAGACCAGTACCTCTGCTAAATCCTAAATAATTGTCACATGACCATCAAGCCATGCCCACAAAATAAGCCACACCCACAGAACAGGTAGTAAAAAAATTTAGAACCCACCCCTGGTGTGTGTGTTTGCCAAGACCTGTACTCCTTACTCAGGTAACAACCTGCTGTTAGGAATTTCTTCCCCCCCTCCCCCCCAATGTTCATTCATGCTTTTTTTTTTTTTCATTTTTTGGGCTGAAAACCAAAGAGAATAGACAAGCTCTGTATTGAATATAAGCCTGGGTAATTAGCTATTAACTTGTGTGTGCGCGTATAAACTCTTATGCAGCAAACTCCGCAATACTATTTTTGTTCTACCCACAACCCCGCAAAAGTAGCTTGCATTTATTCCCACTGACACTTTTTTAAAACAATTTGTATTGGTTTATAATATAGCATACAAAGAAAATACAAAAGTAAATAGTAGGGACGTTAGAGAAGGAAGAATGGAAAAGAAAAGAGAAGAAGGGAAGAGAAAAGTCCACTGACAATTGAGGAAGAGAAGTGAATGGCTAATTCACAGGCTACAAATGGCAGATGGATTAGAATCTTTTTTTCTTCTTCTTCTACAGAATTTGTTCTTCCATCAGGATCAAACAAAAGAGAAGAATTAGGGAGATCTAAGTAATTGACTGTCTTGTCCTGTGCTAAGAAAGAAAAGTGTCCGCTAATGTTATCATCATTGTACAGGGTATCCCACTTATGTACAAGAACATTAAATTTAACCTACTTAACCTACTGGACCTGGCGGTTTTGGCTAACTATTGTCCGGTCTCCAACCTTCCCTTCCTGGCGAAGGTTGTTGAGAGTGTGGTGGTGCGACAGCTTCCTGGGTACCTGGATGAAGCTGTCTATCTGGATCCGCTCCAGTCCGGCTTCCGGCCTGGGTACAGCACGGAAACGGCATTGGTCGCGTTGGTGGATGATCTCTGGAGGGCTCGGGATAGGGGTTGCTCCTCTATCCTGGTCCTGTTAGATCTCTCAGCAGCTTTTGATACCATCGACCATGGTATCTTGTTGCACCGGTTGCAGGGGTTGGGAGTGGGGGGCACCATTTTGCGGTGGTTCTCCTCCTATCTCTCTGACCGGTCGCAATCAGTGTTGGCAGGGGGGCAGAGGTCGACCCCGAGGCGCCTCGTTTGTGGGGTGCCGCAAGGGTCAGTCCTCTCGCCCCTTCTGTTCAACATTTATGTGAAGCCGCTGGGCGAGATCATCCGTGGCTTTGGGGTGGAGTTCCAACAGTTCGCTGATGATACGCAGCTGTACATCTCCACCCCAGGCCATCCCAATGATGCCCTTGAAGTGATGTCCCGGTGCCTGGAGGCCGTGCGGATCTGGATGGGGAATAACAGGCTCTGACTCAACCCTTCCAAGACCGAGTGGCTGTGGCTTCCGGCGTCCCGATATAGTCAGCTTGTGCCAACGCTGGCTATTGGGGGAGAATCATTGGCCCCCACGGAGAGGGCTTGCAACTTCCAGGAGGGCGTCCTCCTGGATACACGGCTGTCTTTGGAAGAGCATATGACGGCCGTGGCCAGGGGGGCTTTTCATCAGGTCCACCTGATTCACCAGTTGCGTCCCTTTCTGGATCGGGACTCCTTACACACAGTCACTCAGGCGCTCGTCACTTCCCGCCTGGACTACTGCAATGCTCTCTACATGGGGCTCCCCTTGAGGAGCACCCGAAGGCTCCAACTGGTGCAGAATGCGGCCACGCAGGGGATTATGGGAGCAAGAGGGCGCTCCCATGTGATGCCTCTCCTGCACGAGCTGCATTGGCTTCCAGTGGTCTTCCAGGTGCGCTTCAAAGTGTTGGTTACCACCTTTAAAGCGCTCCATGGCATCGGACCTGGGTATTTGCGAGACCGCCTTCTGCCGCCGATAGCCTCCCATCAACCAGTACGCTCCCACAGAGAGGGACTCCTCAGGGTGTCATCAGCCAGGCAATGTCAGCTGGCGACCCCCAGGGGGAGGGCCTTCTCTGTGGCAGCACCTGCCCTCTGGAACGATTTGCCCCCAGAGATACGAAGGATACCAGATCTCCGGGCCTTTTGCCATGCCCTAAAAACTTTTCTTTTCCATCAAGCAGGGCTGGCGTGAACCCCCCCCCCCTTTTAGCTCTTTTTAGCTTCTTAGCTTTTAAGTGTAAATTGGGTTTTAATTGGATTGTTTTAAACTGTGGGCCAAAGCTGTATAATTCTTTTAATTGATTTTAAATTTTGTATTGGTATGTTTTTTATCTTTGGCTGTGCACCGCCCTGAGTCCAATAGGAGAAGGGTGGTATATAAATTGAATAAATAAATAAATAAATTAACAGTGGTGAAATGTAAAATTTTTTACTACCAGTTCTGTGGGTGTGGCTTGGTGGGGGGTAATGTGACTGGGTGGGCGTGGCCAACTTTTTTTTTTTACTTTTAAAAGCATTTTTTCTACAACATCTTCGGCTGAATGCTTTTAAAAGCCTCTGACAATCCCAGCTGAGCCGCGTGATCATCAGAGGCTTTTTTTTTTACTTTTAAAAGCATTTTTTTGGCCAAAGAGGTTGTAGAAAAAATGCTTTAAAAAAAAAAAAGGCTCTGATGATTGCGTGGCTCAGCTGGGCATGGGGGGGACAGGGATTTTTGCTACCGGTTCTCTGAATCACCCACCAGATCGGGTGATCCGGTCCGAACTGGGAGCATTTCACCCCTGCTACTTAAGGAACAGACAACATCCTACCACATGTATAGAAAACTTGTATCTAACCTCATTCAAGCTTCCATGCAGGGCTGACTTTAGGCTTAGCCGCTAAGCTAAGGCTTTAGGCTTAGCCGCAACAGCTAAGGAGGCTGTTGCTTAGGGTATCAAAGCTTGGGTGGTACCAATGTTGCTTCTCTTTCTTAATCATTTTCCATATTGGTGGGAGGTGCCAACAGTCATGATGGCTTAGGGATGCCATCTATCCTGTTCACATGCCATTGCAACTGAGATGAATTAGAATGAGGCAAAACATCTGGCTCCCTTTTTTTGCTGCTGCATTTTTGCTTTCTGGAAGTTTCTGTCAGATCACACAGGAAACACAATTGGATGAATGAGTTCTACGGTAAAGCTACATTAAAGTAACTTGCAAGTGTGAATACAAACCTCCCACCATCTCATTTTATAGCCTGAGAAGCTAGGGAGGGTCTTTCTGAGCCTCTTTCTCCTCCCATTATGCACTATGTCCTCATCTGACCATTCCCTAGGCAGCATTTCTTTGTCCCATCTTGCAAGGTCTATGTCACCTACTACTACAGTTCCTGGATTTCCTTATATAACTTCTGCCCTTTGCATTTTTAATTAGAAATTCTGTCTTCCCATCATACCTTCTGACTTTCATCTTGCAAACTGCAGCAGGTGAAATGATGCAGAGGAAAAGAGAATGCATAGCAAGAAAAAGAGAGGCGAATCAGATTTGCCAATTACATTTTGCTTCAGCAACAGAATAAGTCCTGGAAGAAGAAATTTAGTTGGCAAAGAACTTAGCTTACCCTCTTGTCCTTACTTTCCATTTTGGCAGAAAGGATATTGAGCTTTGGGAAGAAAGTCCTCTTAGATTTCAATTATCCCAAAAGGTTGTTTTTATCTTCCTCATCAGTATGAAGGGCCGATTTGCCTAAACAGGCTCACAGTCTAGTGAGCCATTGGGCTCACTAAGTGAAGAGGGGATCAATATGTCCTTAAATGCATTTCACTAAAAAGATCTTAGTATAACAAGGAATAATTGCTAATTGGAGAAGACACTACTTCATTAAATGACCAATACTCTGACACTTGTACCCATATAGTGCAGAGGTGGGATTCACTTATCTTCCCTACAGGTTCGCAAATGTGAGCGCACACAACACCTCTGTGCATGTACACGGCCTTCTGCACATGTGCAGTAGTCGTGCATTATGTCTGGGCAGGTGGGCGGAGTCTCCTGCAGTTGCTGCTATCGGTTCATATGATCCGGAGAGAACCGGCTGAATCCCAAGACTGATATGGTGGCTGAATGATCTCTAGCCATCTTGTGACCAAATCAGAAGACTTACCATTTTGGTGGATTCCTATACATGACTGGTGGCTTGTATTTCATTAGGTGCAATATCTACTTGAATGCCTCAATGAGTTTCATTGCTGAGACTTTAAGTCACACAGTAGGAAGCCATACATGTACAGCAAACCAGTGGGAGATCAACGATGATTGAATGAGATGACAGCTAAGCTTGGGACAGCAATAATTCAGGTTTGGGCTACTCGCATTTCATAGCTTCTGGTATCCAGGAATTTGGGAGCCCACCCCATGCTTCATGTTCCACTTATCGTTTAAAGACAGTTTTCCTGAATTCCATATTGTGTCCTAGCAGCAAAATAAGCTCTGATTCTCTAATGGCCCTGAACACTTATTTATTTTTATCCCACCTTTAATATTTTTATAAATAATTCAAGGTGGCAAATGTACCAAATACTATTTCGCCTTCCTATTTTCCCAACGTGTGAGGTGGGTTGGGTTGAGAGAGAGTGACGGGCCCCAAATAGGCTCACAAATTAAGCTCTGGGAAAACATTAAGAAAAATTGGCACCAGTAAGAGAGAGGATAGTTAGCTAGTAACTTTACTTAGTAGCTGTTTGTTTTTCAGAAGCCAGACTGTTGTGGAGTGTTTTCAGAACACTAGTAGCAAGAGAAAGCCGGAGTGAAAGTCACTCTGTTTAAGGTGAAAATATCATGCTAGCTGAAAAACAAGGAGATAAGATTTTCACACCCATGCTTGAGTAACAATGTCAGAGGAGATTAACACCATTGTCCTTACTATTTACATTCCCCCACCATGATTTTAGATTATTGATTTGTAATCTGAACATAGGCTGGGAAAAACAAAATGTGATTAATAGTAATTAGCCTAGAGACCTTATAGTAAATAAAACAAAGGTAAAAGTCACAGGATATATGTACATGGTTTAAAGGAATCATTATTTAGGAACAAGTCTTTTGAATAAAGGTTTAGACTGAACTGGTAGAGGTGTCTGAATGTTGAGATGCTTTGAATTTACAGAGGTGAGAAGGGAATCCCACCTGCTGATTTGGAAATATTTGATGCTGGAGCTATCATCTTATTTAAAGTCACACTGGGTTAATGTCAGCGGGGCAGAAGTGAAAGAGTAGAAAGGACTTTATTTACATCAACTAGAGGATTGATATCCTCCCATGCTGGGGATGTAGATGAGCACTAGGAGAACCTTAGGTCTCAAGGATCTACAGTTCCCCAACCTATCCTGTTTTAGCAGATGTTGAAGTAGTTGGGTGGACTCATTTCTGAAATAATCAACATCAGCTAGAGGGCTGGGCAGAAAATGTATTTGGAGATGATCCATCAGTCAGATAATCCAGGTACTGAAAGATCTGGTCCAAAAGGAATCAAGAAAAGAAGAATCAAATACAGAATTGGATCCAATCAATACAAGGGCTGAGAGTTTTGTTCAGAGTCACAGGTGAACAACAGAAGATACTAAGATAAAGTTTCTTAGAGTGGATTATGCACAAATAGTTTTATTCAAGACTAACCTCCTTATAGTTGGCATGTATCTAATTCAAACCAGAATAGTGTTCTGTTTAATGGAGAACAAGAGTAGTTCCCATGCCCACCACTACTATCCAGGAAAGCTGCATTGCAATCTCATGCACTTTGCAACCCTTTGATTTCAAACCCAGGAAAGGGCTTTATTATCTGTATCGTCACCCAAATAATGTGAACTATATAATTTGCACCACTTGCATCATGACCAGGGGTGGGTTCTACTTACCTTTACTACTGGTTTGCAATGGGGCCGTGCGCGCGCTCTTCTGCGCAAGCGCAGAAGCATTTTGGTGACGTTGGGGTCAGTGGGCGGAGCCTCCCACCAGTTTTACTACTGGTTCTATAGAACCGGTGCGAACCAGGGGCAATCCACCACTGATCATGACACAAATGATGTCCTGCCATTTGCATCATTTGTTTAGCGCAGGGGTCAGCAACCCGCAGCTCTGGAGCCACATATGGCTCTTTCATCCCTCTGCTGCGGCTCCCTGTTGCTGGTCAGCTCCCCAATTGATAGGGCTTTTGGTTAGGATAGGTAGAGGAAAAAGGATGCTGTGCTAGAAGGAGACTATGATGGGGGAACCGGACTTCCGGTTACCTCCAATGGGGGCTTCCAGTTAGGACCTTTGTGGCTCTTTGAGTGTTTAAGGTTGCCGACCCCTGATTTAGCGTACGGCATCTACAGAAGTCATACAATCACTGATATACAAATATAAGTTTAATTTGTATCATTTATATGGTGGGGCTTCCTTCTCTCACCTGCTGCATGAATGGAATCTTCCTTCCCTTCCTCCTGACCCACAGAGGCCAAATGACAAACCTGTTGCCCATTCACCATCAAGTGATGGTGAATCAACCTATACAGGCTCCAAAGCTAACATTTCATGCATTTGAAATGAAATATTGCTCAATTCCATAACCATGCATTCCTCTGATTTTTCTGGCACTTCTAGATAACATGCTCATGTTATTTCAACTGAGGATTGTCATGGACAGGCATGTTTGTGTGAAATGGTTAAAAGACTAAGTTATGTTCCAGTAAGTGCCCAGTTCAAATATATTTCTGCTATACATTTGAAATTTCTTTCTTGGGTAACTATAAGCTTGCTACAGCAACTCAACCCCAATCTTGTACAAATTTAATAACCAATAGGTGAAATTAATACAAGTCCATCTCAAAGAGTCATTTCAGGAAGTTAAAAGATAGAATGTGATTTTCTCTTTTAGAATGTGAACCCTAACTTTCAGATCCTTTATACATGCTAATTTTACAAAATAATCAATTAATAATTGATCAGCTATATGATTTGCACCAGGAAATCTGTGTTCAGGAATATGGACTCCTGGGAAATCAGCAGTGGGGACAATTACAGCCATCCACTACTTAGTCTGCTCTCCAGGAAATGGCCAGGCTAACAGATAAGGTGCCTCTTAGTTAAAACCAAAGGAATGGTCTTATTTACCATGTCTCTTGATACCTATTAACACTATCAGATTTACTTACTAGAACCACTTGGGGCTGCGGTAATCTCTCTCCCTTCTTATCCTTCCTTGCCCCCACCATCATTCTGCCAAACTTTTGCTTATTTGTGTATCTTCTCTTGAGACATCAGATATTATTGGGGCTTACCTTGGGCTGTTGAAAATGCTAAGATGCGCAGAGATGTTTACACCCCTTTTTCGATCACATTTGCCTTTGAACACTTCTAAACTTGACTTTGATTAATCATGCTAATAAGAAAAGAGCTTTTTTTCCCCTCTCCTCTCCTCCCCCTACCCCATTTCTTTATTAATGTCACTCGTTAGAGTTGAAAAGACATGCACTTAATACTCACGTTTCATCTCAACGAAGAAAGCAACACTAAGCAAATAAAAAAAGAGAAGTATTTAACTCGAGCATATAGGATTGTTAAGATGGTAATCAGGAAAACTGGTAATTGAAGCTTTTGGGGGAGAACCTTTCTTCTGAATCCTTCCGCCTGTTTAATAGGATAAAATTAGCTGGAGTGGCTTGGTGTTTGAAGAGGTTATGATATAATTGGCAGTGCCTCCTGGGTTTGCTGCTGGACAAGGCGATCAGGTGGAGGCCCAGGAGGGCCTGGGAACCTCTGAAGTACAAGGCGCAGCTTCCGCCATACTAATTAGCCTAAATTAGCTATGCTGGTTTTATGCTTGCTTTTGAATCTGCCCAATAATGCTTTTATCAGGTCTGTCTGGAGAGAAATCTGAAACAGGCACAAAGTTCACCTGGCATTAGTGGCAGGGAGGTTAGGGATTGGACATTTTAAAACCCAAGCCTTAAAGCAACAAGCTTAGGATGAACACAAATATAAAACTCTCTAACTCAGTGTTTCTCAACCTAGGCAGCTTGAAGATGGGTGGACTTCAACTCCCAGAATTCCCCAGGGAGCTGAAGCCCACCCATCTTCAAGCTGCTGAGGTTGAGAAACATTGCTCAGACGGAACAGAATTAAGAAATGACCAATGGACATTCAGAACACCCTCCGAAGGATTTAGCATTAGATGAAGCAATACCTCAGGCTTCCTCTTGGAAAAAAAAAAGTTCATAAACAAACAGGTTTTTGAAATGACTGAATGGGGCACATACAGACTTTTCCAGCTGATTATATCTTATCCAATAGGAGTTGGAGATTTCTATAGCACCGCAGAAAATTAATAGCCAGGTACAATAGTGGAATGAAAGAATGTGTCCCATACATCATGGTGGGTCTTAGCCAGAGGTGGGTTTCAGCAGGTTCTGACCAGTTCTGGAGAACCGGTAGCAGAAATCGGAAAACCAGTAAATACCATCTCTGACCGGCCCCGCCCCCATCTATTCTCTGCCTCCTGAGTCCCAGCTGATGAGGAGGAAATGGGGATTGTACAGTATCCTTCCCCTGCCATGCCCACCATGCCACGCCCACCAAGCCATGCCATGCCCACCAAGCCACACCCATAGAACCGGTTGTAAAAAAAATTGAAATCCACCAATACTGGTCTTATCATGCCCTTTTCAACCCTTGGTGGAGGAGCAAAATATTGTCTATTTCCAACTGGAATTAAGGATGGGGGGTGGGGGTGGGGGGGGGTGGAACACCTCTGTCCAGAATCCTGATAAGAGTGAACTTGGGCATTTTATTCCCACCAGGAGTAGAAACAATATGCTTTCAAGAGCTTGGCACTGTTATACACACACCAGTCCTTTTAAATGTTAAAAAGAGGGGAAAGTACATCCTGACCATATATGCCTGATTGGAATCCTCTTCTGTCAAAAAGGCCACAAAATGAATTGTATTGTAATATAAAATAACAGAGTTGGGAGGGATCTTCGGGGGGGGAAGTGTCTTCTAGTCCAACCCCCTCAGTTCCCACAACCATTCCTCATCTACAGGAAGATGTCTTATACAGAGGTGGGGCACCTCAGGTTAAGGTTTTTCAATGTCTTGGACAGGACCCTTTTCACATCTGTCCTTGGAAATGCTATGAATTCAACCTGCCACCTTCAGAACATAAGTTCTATTTCTAAACTACAGTTTTCTTAGCAAGATTAGGAAAGAAGACAAATCTTACTCTGCCCAGAGCTGGACAACTGGATGTTCAACTTCCTTCGGACTGAATAATAATAATTCAAAGATCATGTTGCAAAAAATAATGGGCTTGTCCAGGCCAGAAGTGGATTGGGTTTGATTACATTTACATGCATGTTGAATTGAAATTTACATTAAAGTGGTCCTTCTTCTTCTCCTCCTCCTCCTCCTCCTCCTGTGTCAAGGTAGATACAAAGTTAAATGTGGTTAATATGATTATCCTCCAGTCATACCCTTAATAAATTTTATTTACAATTGCATTGAAACTAAAATTGAGATATAACATCTGGAGGATCTGGAGATATGGCCAAGGCTTCAGGGATCAGCATGCAGTTCTGTGGATTCGTGTTGTTCACTTGTGGCATTAGACAACACAAGTCTAATTTTCTTCAATAAAGCAAATCAGGAACTTCTTCAGTGGGTTCCCAGAAAGCGGTTTTTGGTTTCATTCTCTAGCCATTGCATACATGAGCTCAACTTCAGCTGTTCTGGTTTTAATGTACGGTAGTTCCCATCCTCCTCTAAGACAATTTTTGTCACAGACACAATCTAGGACACTTCCTTGACAATGTGGTTGCTAATGTGGTCAGTTGCTATAGCCAGATCAAGAGATAATCCCTCGTTACTAAACCTCCTATTTGGGAAGGAAGAAAAGAAAGAAACCTGCAATGATGTGTCTAAGCACATCAAAGAACTGTGAAGAATGTCACAACCCTGGTTTTATATACTGTAAACTTTTGTGTATAGACTTGTTGTCTCTTATGCCTGGAATGCCTTCCCTAGATTGCTCCTACATTGGGCCCTGCAAATAAGGAACTACTTATTTTCTTGGGCATTTCTTTGATTGCTTTAAAATATCATTTACTGTAATTTGTGCTTCTGTTTGTATGCTGCTTATATAATGGGCTATATTTATTCTCCTAGCTATTTTATTATCACTGCTTTTGCATGTGCATATTTTTGTTTCAAACTTATCTGCATATCATCCAACAACGTTAAGTTATTGAACGGTAGAAAACATCAGCCAAATGTTTCAGAGAACCGTTTGCATTTAGCAAAAGATTTAAAAAGAGCAATATTTGACAAGGAAAAATGAGAGACAAATTATGCGAATGAGGAAAAGGCAACAAATAAAAGGAACCGGCTCTTTCCAAATTACCGTAATAGCCTGATTCTATCATGTTTACACAGAAATAATTCCCCCATGGTTACTTTCATATAGGAGTAGGGTTGCATGACAGAACAATTTTCTGCAGGTTTGAACAGATGTGAGTCTTGGTATGATCAGTGGTGCTTACTCTCAGGAAAGCATAAGTAGATTTTCAGGATTCTCAGGCTCTCACAGCAAGGCAAGACTTTATTGTCACTTTGAATGTACACTAATCGGCATACATTAAAATGAAATTACATTGCCTACAGCTCTCAAAGGGTCTCCACTTCTAATATAAACATAAACATGACAAAATAAATAAATAAATAAATACAAAATTATGCATGTACCCATATATAGTTCGGATTTATACATGTAAATGGCGAGAGAAATAAATCTTGCAAGTTTACTAGACAGATGCCTAGGGAACAAAGCTGTTATAGAATCTGAAAGTCCTGCTAGAAATAATTCAAAACTTCCACCCAGAGGCAAGTTTCTTCCAAATGAAGGCCCCTGGATTCATTTTCTTCTTTTCTTTGAAAACTATTGCTTTCATTCTCCATTTCCAATTAATTTATTTTAACCTGATTTAAGGCTTGGGGTCCATCTCCTAGAACAGGGGTCCCCAACCCCCAGGCTGCGGCCCACTACCAGGCCAAGGCCTATTCACAACCCGACCACATAAGGAGTAGGCCAGCGTATAAATACATGTGTGCAGCTCAACTTGTATGTGCATACGCGTTGGCTCACCCCTCCTGTGGCCCAGTTCCCCTCTCCCCTACCCCCGCCAGGCTACCAAGCTGCAAAGGTTGGGGACCGTGTCCTAGAATACTCTAGTCCAGCTCCATGATGGCTGTGGAATCATGGGAGATGAAGTTCATCTTAAAGTTGCCAAGGTTGAGAAGCCCTGCTCTAGTCCCTTTTGTACTCAAGCTTATCAGCAAACCTAATCTGAGCTGAATTTAAAGTCTTTCAGGTGACTTTTAGAATAGCATGATGTTCTCTACGTGAAATAGAAGCATGTGCTTTCTCCTAGCAGTATTCTACAACTAAAACTGCTATTATTACAGCATTAAATATATATATTACACGTACTACCCAGATGTGGAAAAGAAGTCAAAACTGTCCAAATGTCCGGTAGTAAAAAAATGAGGGAAGAAAGAAAACAAATTTTAAACAGAAATGTGCATTAAGAGACTAGATTGTGTCTTATTTTTTCACTGTCTTATTTAAGAGACTGTTTTACTGCATCCCTTGAATACTTTATTGGGCCCAAAATCAATGGTGGGATTCAGCCAGTTCGCACCACTTCGGCAGAACCGGTTGTTAACTTTCTGAGCAGTTTGGCAAACTGGTTGTGGGAAGAAATCATTAGGGCAGAGAACCGGTTGTTAAATTACTTGAATCCCACCACTGCCCAAAATGTATTAGAAGTTTCAGTGATCGTTCAGAAGATATCCCAGTTTGTTTGTGCCTTTCCTCTCCATGCTCTTGCAGTAAAAAATATAACCAAATTTTCCTTAGAAATGAATTGTGGTATCATTCTATGTCTGGATATTTCATAGTTTTTCCTCCCTTTCTGTAGGGGGTTATTTGTTCTAGGGAAACTCTGTTTTATTCCAAGTTCTATTCCATGCTCCTTGGAATAAATCCCCTTGGATGCTCAATTGATTCTACATCACCCCCTTCCCACCTCTTCTGAGCTTAGCTATAAAAGTTTCTGTTAACAGCATTCACCCATTCAATCACAATTCTTTTCACTGTCCACCCAGCAGGGTTCTAAAAAGTTCTGTTTACAATCTATGTTCTCAGACAGTCATTTAGTTACAAACAAAAGGACTGGACAGAGAACAAACAGCTCTTTTACTTACTCCCTGTTGAAGGGGGATGACTTTTTTTGGGCACTCCTGGGACTTATATATGTTTAGATGAAATGAGGGCGGGACCTGCAGTCCAGTGATAAGGTTCATAATTAATTGGTGAACTCTGAAGTTTGCAAATCTTTCATTCAGCATTAGTGGACTCAACAAATGCAAGAGTTACTTGCATTGGTAAGAATGGCAGTTATCAAAACAACAAACATATGCAGATTGCTGTTCCTTCACAAACTTCTACCCTGCTGGATAGAAAAAAGTGAAAGAAATCAAATGTTTTGCCACACAGATATGCCTATATATAAACAACCCATTTGAAAATAGGGCACTTGCTAGAATTCTTACATTGTAACTGTGCCCTTTGTTCTAATAAATGCTATTAATGAGAGCTAAAAGTCTGTAGAGATTCTCAGTCATCCAGGTCATGGTGGTCCCAAAGGTGGTTTTTCAGGAGGCAACTGGACTTTCTTGTTTTTTCTTTGAAGACGTTTCGCTTCTCATCCAAGAAGCTTCTTCAGCTCTGACAGGATAGTGAAGAATGAAAGGATTTACAGTCCTTGCAGACAGCTGGTCATTTGCATTCTTTTAGAGGATTCCATTCCTCACTATCCTGTCAGAGCTGAAGAAGCTTCTTGGATGAGAAGCGAAACGTCTTCAAAGAAAAAACAAGAAAGTCCAGTTGCCTCCTGAAAAACCACCTTTGGGACAGTAATCAGAGCTCTTGAATTCTTATTCCTTGTTTCCAGCTTGGTTTATAAAAAAGGAAGTCTGAAACCAAGCTCTAATATTCCTTACTGGTAATTAATACAGATATAGTGCTATCAATTTCAGTACCATGCAATATTGCTAAAATGATATGTGCTGACAAGAGGCACATTTTCTCATCTTAATTTGAAAGTGTGTTACACTGCAATAGCATTGTTTCGGACAAAGTCTTGAGCTGGTCATCTGGAAGGACACTTTGACTTATTCATTTCAGTAGGTGTTTAATTTTGATTATTCAAATTATGAAGCAAAAAGCATTTTGTTGGAACTGTTTTTCTCACCAATTCTTCCAATACTATTTCTGACTCCGTTTTTCATTAACGATTTCCATAAACAAGATTATGTAAGCTTAAGTGGCCAGTAAGAATAATATAACTTGTTTCATGTCTGCATGCATATTTTACTAATTATCTTTACATAAACTCAGTAAGATAAATCAGTAGCTTATTTTCATTTGAAAAAGACAGATTGTGGTTGAACCTGTGGTTGATATCCTTTGCATTCAAACTTTGAACCAAGGCTTCCTAGAACTTATTTCAGGCAGGTTACTGAAATACCCACATTATGGTAAACAATGTTATCAATTTGTTTTGTATTGTTAAAACTGCAAAGATAGTCCTCAACCTAAGACCACAATTGAGCTCAAAATTTCCTTTGCTAATCAAGGTAGTTGTTAAGTGAGTTTTGCCCCATTTTATGACCTTTTTTGCCACAGTTGTTAAATTGCAGTTGTTAAGTAAATCCTGCAGTTGTTAAGCAAATCTAGTTTCCCCCATTGACTTTGCTTATCAAAAGCTGTCTTGCAAGATTGCAAATAGAGATCACATGATATTGGGGCACTGTGATCGTCATATCGGTGATATGACGCTGCCATCCACCTCGAGTCTGAGGTGGCTCGAGAGTTCATGGCTTCCATGACGGCCATGGACCTTACTCAGTTAATTCATGACCCCACTCACACAGGGGGACACACTCTGGACTTAGTTTTTGTCTCTGGTCAGTGGTTGAGTGGCCTTGATATAGGGGATATAGCCATCGAACCCTTGTCATGGTCTGACCACTCGCTCCTTCGACTGGACTTTCTAACCGCTGCACCTCGCCGCAGGGAGGCGGGACCGACCAGGTGGTTCCGCCCCAGGCGCCTGATGGACCCTGATAGGTTCCAGATGGAGCTTGGGCCATTTCCTGAGACTCTGGCTCATGACTCAGCTGAAGACCTGGTGGCCACCTGGGATAGTGCGGCTGCCGGGGCCTTGGACCGTGTCGTGCCTTTGCGGCCTCTGACCCGGCACCGAACTCACCTAGCTCCTTGGTTCTCCGAGGAGCTTAGGGAGATGAAGCGCTGGAAAAGACGCCTGGAGAGTAGTTGGAGGACCAGCCGCTCCGAATCCGACCGAACACTGGTGAGGTCTCATATTAAGACCTACCTAGTGGCGATAAAAGCGGCGAAATCTAGCTATTTTGCCGCTCTTATCGCATCATCAGATAATCGCCCGGCCGCCCTGTTTAGGGTGACCCGCTCCCTCCTCCATCTGGAAGTGCGGGATGACCCCTTGCAGGGCCGAGCTGAGGACTTTGTGCAGTATCTGTATGACAAAATCGCTCAGATTCGGGAAGGGCTGGCCTCTGACTGGGTATGTCCGGACGGGATGACTGAGGCAGGTCTTGAGAGTGTTACCTGGGGGGAGTTCGATCCTGTGGCTCCCGAGGACATGGACAGGGTCCTGGGACAGCTGAACGCAACCACATGTTTATTGGACCCGTGCCCCTCCTGGTTGGTACTGGCTTCCCGGGAGGTGACACGAGGCTGGCTCCAGAAGATTGTTAACGCTTCTTTGAGTGAGGGGGTCCTGCCGGCCGCTTTGAAAGAAGCGGTTGTGAGGCCCCTCCTCAAGAAGTCCTCTCTGGATCCGGCTGTTTTGGCTAACTATCATCCAGTCTCCAACCTTCGCTTTGTTGCGAAGGTTGTCGAGAGTGTGGTAGCGCAACAGCTTCCCCGGTACCTGGATGAAGCTGTCTATCTAGACCCGCTCCAGTCCGGTTTCCGGCCTGGGCACAGCACAGAAACGGCATTGGTCGCGTTGGTGGATGATCTCTGGAGGGCTCGGGATAGGGGTTGCTCCTCTATCCCGGTCCTGTTAGACCTCTCAGCGGCTTTTGATACCATCGATCATGGTATCATGTTGCGCCGGTTGGCGGGGTTGGGGGTGGGGGGCACCGTTCTGCGGTGGTTCTCCTCCTACCTCTCTGACCGGTCGCAATCTGTGTTGACAGGGGGGCAGCGGTCGACCCTGAGGCACCTTGCTTGTGGGGTGCCACAAGGGTCGGTCCTCTCACCCCTTCTGTTCAACATTTATGTAAAGCCGCTGGGTGAGATCATCCGTGGCTTCGGGGTGGAGTTCCATCAGTACGCTGATGACACCCAGCTGTACATCTCCACCCCAGGCCACCCCAACGATGCCCTTGAAGCGATGTCCCAGTGCCTGGAGGCCGTGCGGGCCTGGATGGGGAGAAACAGGCTCCGACTCAACCCCTCCAAGACCGAGTGGCTGTGGCTTCCGGCGTCCCGATATAGCCAGCTGACGCCATCGCTGGCTATTGGGGGCGAATCACTCGCCCCTACGGAGAGGGCTCGTAACTTGGGCGTCCTCCTGGACGCACGGCTGTCGTTAGAAGATCATTTGACGGCCGTGACCAGGGGGGCTTTTTATCAGGTCCGCCTGATACGCCAGTTACGCCCCTTTCTAGATCGGGACTCCCTACGCACAGTCACTCAGGCACTCATCACTTCCCGCCTGGACTACTGCAATGCTCTCTACATGGGGCTCCCCCTGGGGTGCACCCGGAGGCTCCAGGTGGTCCAGAACGCGGCCGCACGGGGGATTATGGGGGCGACGAGGCGCTCCCATGTAACACCTCTCCTGCGCGAGCTACACTGGCTCCCGGTGGTCTTCCGGGTGCGCTTCAAGGTGCTGGTGACCACCTTTAAAGCGCTCCATGGCTTAGGGCCGGGGTACTTACGAGACCGCCTTCTGCCACCAATAGCCTCCCACCGGCCAGTACGCTCGCACAGAGTGGGCCTCCTCAGGGTGCCGTCTGCCAGACAATGTCAGCTGACGACTCCCAGGGGGAGAGCCTTCTCTGTGGCAGCGCCCACCCTCTGGAACAACCTCCCCCCAGAGATACGTACAATAACAGACCTCCGGATTTTTCGTCGGGCCCTGAAAACCCATTTATTTCAACTAGCTGGGCTGGCTTGAGTTAATTTTAAATTGATTTTAAATTGGGTTGTTTTAATTTACGGCCAATAATATTTAATTATTTTAAATTGCTTTTAAATTTTGTATGTATTGTTTTTTTTTACTCTGGCTGTTCACCGCCCTGAGTCCTATTTTGGAGAAGGGCGGTATAGAAATTTAAATAAATAAATAAATAAATAAATAAATAAATAAATAAATAAATAAATAAATAAATACAAGCTGGTTGCCAAATGCCCAAATCATGTGACCATGGAAATGCTGCAAAGGTTGTGAGAGGTCCGGTTGTAAGTCAATTTTTTGTGTGTTGTTGCAACTTTGAACAGTCGCTAAACAAATGGTAAAAATGATCTCTATCACTTCTATGAATCTGTAATTATATAATTAAAAATTACACATTCTTAATCCCACTCTTCCTCCAAGACCTGAGATCAATGTAAAAAAGTCAATTTTCTTTTTTTAAAAAAAAACCTCCTTATCCTGCGAAGTGGGATAGAAAATGACTTGCTCAAGATCATTGGCAAGCTTTGTGGCGGAATATTTTAGGACAGGTTTCCATAGTCAAATAATGCAACAAAAAAAAAATATGAAGAAAAAGAGAAAGAGTCCATGAATCAAATGTGTTATCAGATAGGTATAAATCTTCCTGTTTCCTGTTTGCAAGCTTTCTGTAACACACACACACCCCTTCAGTAAATTTAACATTTTCTTGCAAAAGGGAGTTTCTCCGAGAGTATCTCACAAGTCATCTATATTGATACTACTAAGCATGTTTTTAAATTTCTTTAGTAAACTTAATTTGAATTTAGAAAGTCTCCACATGATAATTGAATCACAAGTCTGGATTAGAATTCTAGCAGCAACACTTGACTTGGTCAAAATCACTGTTATGAGGAGATGCAATTTTTACACAGTACTTCACATTGATTAAGTAATGTGTGAAAATAGAAAAAAAAGTATTTGATTCTTAATCATAGTAATTTGCATGAAATAAAAGTCTGTATCAAGGGACTACACATTATAATAACTCCTCGGTGTTTTGGTTGCATCAGTGAACAAAGAAGGTGTATGTATTTTTTCCCCCATGATGTAAAAGAATTTCTTCATTTTTCCCTGCGCTATTTTTTGATGGCATGAGACTTTAACAATATACTATATAATTTTGAAACCTTATTTTCAGCTAGTTGAATGTGGCTGACTGCTTAATCTGAAATTCAGAAAAGCTGGACACACATGAGAGGGAAGGATTTTTAAACTGGCAACTACATCTGATGCTTTTTAGAAATAGATTCCAAATTGTGTTGTGCAGCTTTGCTTTAACCACATCTTGGTAATATTTAAGGTAGGGTATTGCAGGGTTGACAACCTTTTCAGGCAGCTGTTGCCATAACATATTCTTTCACATTAATATAGACTCCAAAATGTAGGCATCTACAACCATACCCAAGGTATCATTCAAGGATACCCAAATCTCTTGGCTAATTTCACAAGATTCCAGCCAATTCTATTCACTGATTTTATTTTAATGCTTCACCTGCAAAAAAAAAAGGATTGGAAGGTATCTTAGAAATGTAATCCAACCCCTTCTTAGGGCAAGAAACCTCATATCTCAAAAAAATGGCTGCCCAACCTATACTTGAAAAACTCACTACTCCAGAAGGCAGGCTGTTTCACTGCTCATAGATTGAGGTAGAATAGAATAGAATAACAGAGTTGGAGGGGACATTGGAGGTCTTCTAGTCCAACCCCCTGCTTAGGCAGGAAACCCTATATCATTTCAGATAAATGGTTATCCAGTCTCTTCTTAAAAACTTCCAGTGTTGGAGCATTTACAACTTCTGGAGGCAAATTGTTCCATTGATTAATTGTTCTAACTGTCAGGAAATTTCTCCTTAGTTCTAAGTTGCTTCTCTCCTTGATTAGTTTCCACCCATTGCTTCTTGTTCTACCCTCAGGTGCTCTGGAGAATAGCTTGACTCTCTCTTCTTTATGGCAGCCCCTGAGATATTGGAACACTGCTATCATGTCTCCCCTAGTCCTTCTTTTCATCAAACTAGACATGCCCAGTTCCAAAAACTGGCATTATAAAGTGGTATTAACACTTCACGTGAGGTAAAAGTATTCCTGGTGTGGTCCATAGAATAGAAATATCTCAGGAGCTGCCACAAAGAAGAGGCAAAGGGCTTATGGAAGAAGCAAACCATTTTTTATAAAAGGAACAATGATTTGGATTCATGGAATTCCTGATTTCTTAGTTTTTAAGACGCGATTTGATAACCATTTGTCTGAAGTAGTGTAGGGTTTCCTGCCTGAGCAGGGGGTTGGACTAGAAGACCTCCAAGGTCCCTTCCAACTCGGTTATTCTATTCTATTCTATTCTATTCTATTCTATTCTATTCTATTCTATTCTATTCTATTCTATTCTATTCTATTCTATTCTATTCTAATTTTCCTCCTTCCTCCAAAACAGGTTTAATTAATATCTTTGGGGTTGAATAAGGTCCCTGATTGTTGACAACATTATGAAAAAATCAATTTAAAAAAATTAATAGCAATTGAAGCTTAAATAAGTTCAGAATATATACAGAGAAGAAGGAAAGAAGGGGAAGAAATGAAAGAAAGGGGTTGATCTAGATGCTTTTTAAAATACACATGTATGGGTTTGATTCCAGACTACTATAATAAAGTGAATATTGTAATAGAATGAGTCATATTATATTTTTTTTTGTTTCTCAGTGCAGACAAAAGTTATGTTTATATTATACAGTATTGTAGTCAATCAAGTGAACAATAGCATTGTCTGTTTAAAAAACATGTATATTAATTAAAAACACTTTATTGCTAAAAATGGCTAATCATCATCTGAGCCATGCCCTGCTCTTCAAACAGTCATCCAAGGTGTACTCCCAAATACAGTACAATAACTCAATAACAGCAGAAACTGAGCAGTAAAGAAAAAGCATGTGGGAGAAAGAAAAAACACCTAACACCAGTGCAAAATGGTTGCAGGGCCTGAGAGCAGACCAGAGTAATCTCCTAGAACAGGAACCAGTCACCATCACAGTAGCAGTCATCCAAAAGTGGGTCAAGAACACAAAGGCTCCTGGATAGCTCTGCAGACAAGGCACTGTAATTTAACACCAGCTGTCTGCAATTAAAGTAAGTTCGAATCTTGCCAGGCTCAAGGTTGTCTCAGCCTTCCTTTCTAAGGTAGGTAAATTGAGGACCCAGTTTGTAGGGGCAATAAGCTGACTTTGTATAAAATATACAAAAGTATGAAGGCTATTGCTTAACGCACTGTAAGCCGCCCTGAGTCTCCGGAGAAGGGCGGCATATAAATCAAATTAAAAAAAAAAAAAGAGCTGGACAGCAGACCTGACCCAGACATACAGAATAACAGAGATGGAAGGAGTGAAAGGGATCTTGGAGGTCTTCTAGTCCAAGCAGGAGACCCTATATCATTCCAGACAAATGGAATGTCCAATCTCTTCTTAAAAACTTCCAGCAATGAAATATCCACAACTTCTGAAGGCAAGTCATTCCACTGGTTAATTGTTCTTGCTGTCATGATTCATACCTGTTGCCTAAATAGCAATAACACTTAGACTTATATACCTCTTCACATTGCTTTCCAGCCCTCTCTAAGTGGTTTACAGAGTCAGCATATTGCTCCCAACAATCTGGGTCCTCAATAATGTACATGATCTACACTTACTGGCTAAATAACCTAAAAGCAGTGAACAAGATGACTGGCTGATCTAACTGACATGGATCTACAGTGATGGGATGTCATTTAGATTGGAGAGGTGTAGCCAGATGATAGTCAAGAGGAGGAAGGTAGTTAAGAGTGATTAGATGTAAGTACCAGTGAGCCACATAGCATACAAACATACCAGTTATAAATACCTTAGTATCCTATAGTCACATGGAAACCATGATGTGGAGGCAAGGAAGACAGCAACATCCAAGTACCACCAAAGTATAAGACAGGTCTTAAAGAGTCAACTCAATAGGAAGAACAAGTTCCATGCCATTAACATGTATATCCTACCAGTCATCACATACTCTGCTAGTATAGTGATCTGGTTGAAGGAGTACATGGAAGCTGCCAACATGAAGACTTAGAAGCTCCTTACAATGTATGGAGGTTTCCACATCATCCAACACCCAGAGACTATCTACCAGTTGGAAAGAGGGCAGGCAGGCTCTAATGAATGTCAAAACCACTGTCCTGGATGAAACACAGAGTATTTAGGAGTGTATTAGTAAAATGGCATCCAAGACAAGCTGCTGAGAGAATGCCTGAGACAATAGCAAACATGGGAGAATGATCAAATTAAGGAAGTGCCGTGGCAAAACAAGATTCTGTATGTGATGTATCACTGACAGATAGCTAAGGTAGCTGACATTGGGAAATTTTATAAATGCCTAGATGTCTATCGAAATTCTTAGTCATCCAGGTCATGGTTGTCCCAAAGGTGCTTTTTCAAGAGGCAACTGGACTTTCTGGTTTTTCTCATGAGAAGTGGAATGTCATCAAAGAAAAATCAGAAAGTTCACTTGCTTCTTGAAAAAGCACCTTTGGTCCTACCAATGCTGGACCAAAAAACAGCACTGAGACACAAAGCACAGCAGCACAAGAACAGGCATTAACCATTAGATCCACAGGAGTGAGGGTCTACCACACTACACAGGACCTAAGGTCCAGACTGTGCAAAATGGCCTCAATGTCCAACACATAGTGGCAGGGTGTACGAGGCAGGCAAGAACAACATACACTAAACAACACAACCAAGTAGATATGTACAGGAACATCTGCACAGTTCCTGTGTACGGGAACATCTGCACAGTGTTTGGGCTAGACCTTCCCAAGTCCAGATGGCAGATCTCACAGAAGGTTGTTGGAACTAACAGGGCTAAGATTCTCTGGAATATCAGACCCAGAAAGACAAGCAGGTATTGGCCAATCAACCAGATACCGTGATAGTAAACAAGGGCCGTGGTAGTGGAAGGAAGTCAGCGGTAGTGACAGATGTAGCAGTGCCCAGTGACAACAACATCAGGAAGAAAGACTCCCATGATGGTAAAAGCACTTGGGGCAGTGACTCCTAAGCTGGGAGAGTGGCTCCAACAGGTCCTAGGAAAAACATTAGTCCTTTTTGTCTAAAAGAGTGCTGTGTTAGGAACAGAATCCTCAAACTCACAGGCCTCTGGTAGAGGAATCGAGATTGAGGAAGTCACATACTACCCATAGGGATAAGAAGGGAATATATTTATGTCCCATTTGTAATAGTAATAAATTTCTTTTTTATGTATTTATTATATCTAGATTTTAATCTATTGATGTATTAATAAAAAAGAAATATATACATGTGTTTTTTTTAAATTCAATAAGCAGTCTTCAGGGATCCTTACACATGATTTAGTGGCCCCTATTTCTATTTGAGTTTGACATCACCCTTGTAGAGTATAATAACAAATTCTTGAAAGATGCTTTCTTCTTTCCCAGGACTGAGTATTTTTTTTCTGACTCTCCTCTTCCCTTAACAATGCATTAATCCTTTGTTTGTTTGTTTATAACATTTAAATAACCACCCATTTTGTACTAACTGCTGGGTGGCTCACAGCCAAAAGATCAAATGATATCCATTTACAATAATAAAAAAAATTAAACCAAAAAGATTTTTAAAAACCCCAACTGGCACCACAGCTAAATTTTCATGCAGCTCACAAAAATTCATTTCATGGTCTTGCTATATCACAGCACTTGGGGGAGAGTGGGGAAAACCAGGTCTTAAGTGCTTTTCGGAAATTTAATAGGCGGGATCCTGCAGAGCAAGAAGGATGTTCCATAGGGCAGGGCTGTCACAGAAAAGGCACACTTCCTAAATCCCATAATTTATTTATTTATTTATTTATTTTTTAAATTTTTATACCACCCCCTCTCCCGAAGGACTCAGGGCAGTGAACAGCCAAAATTAAAAACACACAATACAAACATTAAAATAATTTAAAATGAAATTAAATTTATCTTTGACTTCCCCAATTTAAAACCTCTTACCTATAAAATTCCCCAATTAAAAGATTTTTAATCCAGCCCGGCTTGCTGAAATAAAAAAGTCTTCAGGGCCCGGCGGAAGGTCCGGAGGTCCGGGATCAGTCGTATCCCTGGGGGTAGCTCATTCCAGAGGGCGGGTGCCCCCACAGAGAAGGCTCTTCCCCGGGGGGTCACCAGCCGACATTGTCTGACCGACGGCACCCTGAGGAGACCCTCTCTGTGGGAGCGTATTGGCCGGTGGGAGGTTTTCGGAGGCAGAAGGTGGTCTCGTAAATAACCGGGCCCTAAGCCATGGAGCGCTTTGAAGATGAGAACCAATACCTTGAAGTGCACTTGGAAGACCACTGGAAGCCAATGCAGCTCACGCAGGAGAGGTGTCATGTGGGAGCGCCATGTCGCCCCCATAAGTACCCACGTGGCCGCATTCTGCACCAGTTGGAGCCTCCGAGTGCTCCTCAAGGGGAGCCCCATGTAGAGAGCATTGCAGTAGTCCAGGCGGGAAGTGATGAGGGCATGAGTGACCATGCATAAGGAGTCCCGATCCAGAAAGGGGCGCAACTGGCGTATCAGGCAAACCTGATAGAAAGCCCCCCTGGCCACGGCCGTCATATGCTCTTCTAAAGACAGCCTTGCGTCCAGGAGGACACCCAAGTTGCCCCCTTACGCAACACATAAGGGAAGGAACTAGGTTCATGTCTACCTGATCTGTCCCTGTACACACACAAACACAGCCAGCCGAGGGTTAAGGAAACACTTTGGAACGCACCCAGGTCTTATCTCCCACTTGGCAGCGATAGACACACCGTCTGCCAAATGCCTTTATTTTCACAAACAGAAAGATAAGGTACTTAACGTGCAAAAAGTCCAAGCAGAAATAATATTTCTCTCCGCAGTTCTGGACGAGGCTTTAGTGACTATCCAAGGTTTACTTTTGTTCGTCACAAGGATCACTGACCACTACCCTCTATTATATAGTCTCTGGGGTGTGGTCCAGTGACTCAGTTCTAATCCCTAGCACGCCTCCTAAACTGCTGCAAACGTTTATCACGCCTTCGGAGGCATGCATCCAGGAATGATGTTTCTTCGTCACTCTGATCCGAGCCAGCTGTCTCCCTACTGATCTCCTCTCCCTCGGCCGGCACCTGAGACAATGCCAGAGGGGAGGGGCCTGGAGAGGGAGGCCTGGCTGACTCCTCTTCCTCATGCTCGGAGCTTTCTTCCTCCGATGGGACAGGCTCAGAGGGCGGGGCCACAACACTACCCTATGCAGTTTTATAGGATTGGCAGATGTCTTTAAGGAGAGCTGATTCTGTAAATAACCTGGTCCTTACAGGGCTTGGAAGGTAATAACAGCACCTTGAATTGCAACCAGAAAGAAACTGAACAGAAGTGTATTGTGGGTGAGTATGCATGTGCTGCCACATTCAGGATCAGTTGTAACTTCTTGGTGGTCTTCAAGGGCAGCCCCGTGTCAATTGCATTGCAATAATCCAAACAAGTAAATGACCAAAGCATGAGTGACCATGAGCCATTCCCAGGACTAGATACATTCAATTCTATCTGATCGTACAAAAGAGGCTGTACCTCTTTTGGTGCAGCCTGAGTTCGTATTGATTTTTTGGGCAGCTGCAGCCCACTGCTGAATCATATTTAATCTGAGAACCATCAGGACACCCAGAATCTTCTCATAGATACAGCTACCAAGCCAGATATTAACTTCCTTTTATTCGGGCATCTGGTTTTTTTCTATCTTAGCACAGAACCTTACATCTCATCTTCTTTGATGTTATCAAGAAGGAGGCCAAGGTCAACTTTATCATATATCTTACTGAAATCGAATATGCTACTTCCATGGCATTCCCAGTCACAGTTACTTGAACAACAACAAAAAAAAAGCAATAAGATTTCTCCAGCATGGCCTGTCTTTAAGAAACCCAGGCTGGCTTCTACTAATCATCTTGTTCATTTCTAAGTGCTTACAAACCCACTGCTTGATGATCTTTTCCAGAACTTTCTAGGTATTGGTGCCAGGCTGCCTGATCTGTAATTTCCTGGGTCCACTTTTTCCCTTTGTTTAAAGCAGACATGGGCATTTTATGGCCCCCGGACCACATTTGGCCCTTTGTCTGTCCCTGCCAATTGGAAATTAGAAATCAATAAATGTACGTCATGCACACAATACAATTGCATTGCTTTTATTTTGAAACGACTGCTATTTTTTTTTTCAATGTAAGTATGTGCATGCATGCTTGCCTACGCACCTTCACAGCCCTGTTGTTTCATGCCCTCCATAACAGTCCCAGTTTCTGATGTGGCTCCTTGGGAAAATTAATTGCCCATTCAGGGTTTAACAGTTGGAATAACATTAGGTCTAGACCAGCCAAAGTTTTGGAATGATGAAAACATTTCATACCTTGTACGCACATTTTATTGGCACCACATGACTGCTGTGCTGTGCACAGCCACTTGCAAAACATTCATCTACCAAAGTTTTAGCTAGAGAAAATCTTAGCAGGAGGATGCACCTTCTTGCCCTTAACTGGACTCCAAAGTCTAGGTAGGTTTGTACTTCAATAGGAGACCACCAGGAAATTTGAGAGATGGATAGCTATGGGAAAAACAAACCAACCCCAAAATTGTTTCCATATTACTGGTGAAAACTACATGGATGTTAATGCTGACTCAAGGACGTATTTCAATAGCTGTCCAGAGTTGTTTTGTAGAGGAAGATGGGCAGCATAAAGATTTAATAAACAAATAAATTTCCTTTTTTTAAACTCTATGCCATCTCCACTAGCCACCTCCCAGATGTTGTATATTACCTCAATCTGCTTTTACTTTGGGGAAGGGACAGGTAGGCACTTTTTCAATAGGTTGCAGTTCTGTTTTTGCTCTTTCTTACCCCATGTAATGTTAGAAAGAAATGTTAGAAAGGGCTCTGGACTCTGACTGTCTGCCCATCTGTTGGTCTGATCATGCTCTGAAAACAGAATGGACCAAATTTGATACTGGAGAAGAGACTGTAAAAAAGAATTCAAATGTAAACACCCTGAAATAAGTCCCCCAGTGCATCCTTAAGAGAAAAGCAATTGGGAAAAGACCCAAAATATCACCAACTTACGGTAGTCCTCAACATAGGACTACAATTGAGCCCCAAAATTATGTTGTTAAGTGAAAAATTTGTTAAATGAGTTTTTCCCATTTTCTGACTTTTTTGCTACATTTGTTAACCCAAAGGTGGTTTTTTTTTTACAGATAGAATAACAGAGTTAGAAGGGACCTTGGAGGTCTTCTAGTCCAACCCCCTGCTTAGGCAGGAAACCCTACACCACTTCAGACAAATGGTTATCCAATCTCTTCTTAAAAACTTCCAGTGTTGGAGCATTCACAACTTTTGGGGGCAAGTTGTTTCACTGATTAATTGCTCTAACTGTCAGGAATTTTCTCCTTCGTTCTAAGTTGCTTCTCTCCTTGATTAGTTTCCACCCATTGCTTCTTGTCCTACCCTCAGGTGCTTTGGAGAATAGCTTGGCTCCCTCTTCTTTGTGGCAGCCCCTGAGATATTGGAATACTGCTATCATGTCACTTCTGGTCCTTCTTTTCATCAGACTAGGCGTGCCCAGTTTCACCAACCGTTCTTCATATGTTTTAGCCTCCAGTCCTCTAATCATCTTTGTTGCTCTTCTTTGTGCTCTTTCTAGAGTCTCAACATCTTTTTTACATCGTGGCGACCAAAACTGGATGCAGTATTCCAAGGTTGATCTTACCAAGGCATTATGAAGTGGTACTAACACTTCATGTGATCTTGATTTTCAACATCTATATTTGTTAAGTGAATAACTGCAGTTGTTAAATTGGTAACACGGTTGTTAAGTGAATCTGGTTTCCCCATTAACTTTTTCAGCAGGTCGCAGAAAGGGATCACATGATTCCAGGACACTACAACTGTCATATATGTGAGTTAGTTGTCAAGCATCCGAATGTAAATCACATGACTATGGAGATGCTACAAGAGTCATAAGTGTAAAAAGTGGTCATACTGTAAGTCACTTTTTTCAGTGTTGTTGTAACTTCGAACAGTCACTAACTGAACTGTTGTAAATTGAGGACTACCTATATTTTATTCTCACTCCCCCTCTTCTCCTCCCAATCTGTCATGGCCCCATCAGAGCCTGGGTCCGAGGAGGAGGATGAGACGGAGCCAAGACTGACAGAGGAGGATGGCATGGCCTCTCTGGCCCCAGAAGAGCAACCGGGGGAGCAGGACAAGGCAGTCCCAGGTCCCTCGGGCCTTGGAGGGATGGATGGTGATAGAGAGAGGGCACAGGACAACCAAACGAGGGAGGAGGCGGGGGAAAGAATAGACAGTGGCTCAAAGGAGCGATGGAGCTCCGGAGAGGAGTGATTGCCTACTCCACCCAAACCTTGAGCGTGGAGAGGAGGCGGGATCAGTACAGAGCAAACTGACATCTCAGAGGGAGGGCGCCCCGCCCCTCATCACAAGGGTCACCTGAGGAATAAGATTTAAAGAGATGCTGTGGGGAAGGGCACTCGTCAGGAATAAGCATTGTCTTTTTCTAGCCATGCTTGCAGTTACAAGGTGCATCTTGCCATCTTGTCTTATTGTGCTTAGTGTTGCTTTGCCTGGGTTCAACTTGCCTTGCTTTGCCTGGTCTGGCCATGGGCAAGTACTCAGCGACACAGCTCTGCTTCGGGTTGTGCTGCAGCCCCAGCGACCCCTTCTGTGCGACGAGGACTCCATGGAACCAAGTTTCCTGAACTGTGTTTGCTCTCAGAAACTGGCTGCTTCTCTGGACTCACAACAGTCAGGAACTAGTAGAGGTCCGTGTGTATGTTTGGAACGTTGCTCTTGGACTTACAGTGAACTGTGGGTACTTGAGGGGGAAACATTGGAGCACTAAGAGGGAGTTAAGCCTTCACTCTGGCTGTGTTGCTTTCATGTCCAGCCCTGGATCCAGGGATGGTATTCACTTACCTTCGCTACCGGTTTGCAAATGTGAGCACGCGCCACCACCGCACATGTGCAGGGCCTTCCATGCATGTGCAGAGCATCAAAAACATGGATAAATGGGATGTGATTACATCCAGTAGGGTGGGCAGAGCCACCCACAGCCGCCACTACTGATTCGCCCAAACCGGATAGAACCGGCTGAATACCACCACTGCCCAGGTCATCACACAATCATGTGACCTAGAGCTAAGCTTTTGGGAAGGAGCTGGAAAGAACTTCAATGCTTTCTGTGCTTTTCCTGTTGTTTCCAAAGAATAAGAAGACCTAAGAAAAATGGCCCATGGGCATGCAGATGTCTCTGGCCACTTTGCCGAAAACCTTCTTGCTAGACAGTGGCTTATACTATCTAACCTTCATTATGTGGATTTTGACAAGCGCACTAGCTCCGCCTTGATGAAGTGGGGGTTTTTCGATTTGGTCGACTGAATCTCAAGAGGGAAATGCAAAATCCAGGCAACCCTTCTGGAGAGCTTCCTTCAGCCTTCTTCCATTCCACCATGTCATTTTTTTTTCTTGAAGACCACCCTCCATCTACTTTAATAAGTGCAATTCTGTGGAGGAGGCCAGAACATTACACAGTGTTCTGGATAAGGGCAGGCCATTGATTTGTATAATAGCATTATAATCCCTCTGAGTTAGTCTGCTTTCCCATTTGCAGCGCTTTCTAACACCCTGTTCTCATTTTTATACTTAGTAGAACAATAATCTTATTTATGCAATTACATTTATCTGAATGACCCAAGGGATGCTTGAAACATTCAAACAAGCAAATGTTTTGAATAACTGGGTGTGTTGTTTACGTAAGGCATGAAAGCCAGGAGGCTATATATGTTGCGGAGTATAAGCTGCGGTTATATTGCTGGTCCATGTTGTTGCTTAACATCCTTTCAAAAAGCTCGAACCTGAACACAGAGGCTGCTTTTCAAGAAAAAAAAAATGAAAATGATATGGTTCTGTTGCATCATGTTGTCATACTGAACACAGAAATGTCTCCTTCTCTGACTCACATACAGTTACCCAAAGGAACAAATATTTCCTTTTAAAACAGAACAAATATTAAATTTAAAGAACAAACTGCTTATACTCTATAAAGACTATTTATTTGTGGACTAGGAGGAGCCAGAACTGAGATAAAGTCAGATGAAGACAATACAATTTCTGTATTTAAATGTAATACCAAGTGAATAAATCTTATGATGGCTTAATGAGGTAGCCCATTTCACCTCACATGGTCAAACAATGTCTGGGTTACCACAGTATATTGACCATAAATGCCCCAATCCCTTTGAAGCTAATTTTATGTACTGTGCAATCACAAGACCGTGTTGTGCCTTTGTGGCCTCTGACCCGGTGCCGATCCCAATTGGCTCCCTGGTTTTCTGAGGAGCTGAGGGAGATGAAGCACCGGAAAAGATGCCTGGAGAGCGATTGGAGGGCCAGCCATTCCGAGTCGGACCAAACACTGGTGAGGTCTCATATTAAGATCTACCTAGTGGCGATAAGAGCAGCAAAATTTAATTATTTTTCCGCTCTTGTTGCATCTGCAGAGAACCGCCCAGCCGCCCTGTTTAGGGTGACCCACTCCCTACTTTATCTGGGAGCGCAGGAAGACCCCTTGCAGGGTAGGGCTGAGGATTTTGTGCAATACCTGCATGACAAAATCGCTCAGATTCGGGAAGGCTTGGACTCCGACTGGGTAGGTTCAGATGGGCTGATGGAGGTGGGTCTTGAGAGTGCTATCTGGGAGGAGTTTGACCATGTGACTCCCGAGGACATGGACAGGATTCTGGGTAGACTTAGCGCTCCCACATGTTTATTGGACCCGTGTCCCTCCTGGTTGGTGCTGGCCTCCCGGGCGGTCACACGAGGCTGGCTCCAGGTGATTATTAACACTTCTTTGAGTGAGGGTTTCTTCCCCTCTGCCTTGAAAGAGGCAGTGGTGAGGCCCCTCCTCAAGAAGCCTTCCCTGGACCCAGCTGTATTAGCAAACTATCGTCCAGTCTCCAACCTTCGCTTTGTGGCAAAGGTTGTTGAGAGCGTGGTGGTGCAACAACTTCCCCAGTACCTTGATGAAGCTGTCTATCTAGATCCGTACCAGTTGGGCTTCAGGCCAGGGTACAGTATGGAAATGGCATTGGTCGCATGATCTCTGGAGGGCTCGGGACAGGGGTTGTTCCTCTGTCCTGGTTCTATGAGCCCTCTCAGCGGCTTTTGATACCATCAACCATCGTATTATGCTGCGCCAGTTGGAGGGGTTAGGAGTGGGGGGCACCATGTTGCGGTGATTCTCCTCCTTCCTCTCTGACCTCACGCAGTCTGTGCTGGCAGGGGGACAGAGGTCGACCTAGAGGTGCCTTGTTTGAGGGGTGCCACAAGGGTCGGTCCTCTCGCCCCTCCTGTTCAACATTTATGTGAAGCCGCTGGGTGAGATCATCCGTTGTTTTGGGGTGAAGTTCCATCAGTACGCTGATGATACTCAGCTGTACATTTCCACCCCGGACCACCCCAATGATGCCCTTGACGTGATGTCCTGGTGCCTGGAGGCTGTGCGGATCTGGATGGGGAGAAACAAGCTCAGACTCAACCCCTCCAAGACCGAGTGGCTGTGGTTTCCGGCATCCCATTATAGCCAGCTGGTTCCATCGCTGACTATTGGGGATGAGATCTTGGCCCCCTCAGAGAGGGCTCGCAACTTGGGTGTCCTCCTGGATGCAAGGCTGTCTTTAGAAGATCATGTGACAGCTGTGGCCAGGGGGGCTTTTTATCAGGTTCGCCTGATTCACCAGTTGTATCCCTTTCTGGATCGGGACTCCTTGCACATGGTCACTCATGCCCTCGTCATTTCCCGTCTGGACTACTGTAATGCTCTCTACATGGGGCTCCCCTTGAAGAGCACTCGGAGGCTCCAACTGGTCCAGAATGCGGCTGCAAGGGCGATTATGGGAGCGACACGGTGCACCCATGTAACACCTCTCCTGCACGAGCTGCACTGGCTCCTGGTAGTCTTCCGGGTGCGATTCAAGGTGCTGGTTACCATCTTTAAAGCGCTCCATGGCTTAGGACCTGGGTACTTACGAGATCGCCTTCTGCCACCGATAGCCTTCCACTGGCCAATACGCTCCCACAGAGAGGGACTCCTCAAGGTGCCGTCGGTCAAACAATGTCAACTGGCGACCCCCAGGGGGAGAGCCTTCTCTATGGGGGCACCTGCCCTCTGCAATGAATTGCCCCCGGAGATACGTATGATCCCGGACCTACGCACCTTTCGCCGTGCCCTCAAGACATTATTGTTTCGAGAAGCTGGGCTGTCTTAAACATGAATTTTAATGGTTGTTTTAGTTTTTTAATATTGGGGCCAAATTATTTAATATGTTTTTAAATTGTTTTTAAATTTTATGGATATGTGTGTTTTTATCATGGCTGTGCACCGCCCTGAGTCCCTCGGGAGAAAGGTGGTATAAAAATTTAAATAATAAAATAAATACATAAATACATAAATACATAAATAAATAAATAAATAAATAAATAAATAAATAAATAAGAAGAGAATGGCTGGCCTGATTTCAAAAGTAGGCAAGTTTGAGACCTGGTGAAAGTCCACATGCATTTGGGGGCAACCCAACCATTTCCTAGACGGGATAAATCTACTTCTGTTGCCTGTTTATCTCTTCTCTCTGGACACGATTGGAATGAAAACAGGGAAAGCCTGGATTATAGTGTAGAACAATTTGTGAGACCACATTTTTCCTATCTCTAAATTTATTCTGTCATGTTGTATTGTACTAGGATCTTATAAAACAAAATAGCAGAATGAAAATAGCACAAAGTAACCCCAGACAGCTAATCAATTAATCCTAGAGGGCTTCTTGCTGGCTTCTAGACAAACCAATTGGTTAATGAAAACAGTGCCATCCATAACTGTATGGTTAACTCTTTCAGAAATAAAATTTCAGATTTTCCATATTTTTTCCCAATTTAGACCTCTGTTCAGAGTCATGCAAGAAATAGAGCAGAGCAGAGCAGAGCAGAGCAGAGCAGAGCAGAGCAGAGCAGAGCAGAACAGAACAGAACAGAACAGAACAGAACAGAACAGAACAGAATAACAGAGTTGGAGGTCTTCTAGTCCAACCCCCTGCTCAGACAGGAAAACCTACACCACTTCAGACAAATGGTTATTCAATCTCTTCTTAAAAACTAAGAATGTTTATATTATAAAATGTTATCTGGGAAGAGTTTGACTCTGTGACTCCAGATGACGTGGACAGGATTTTGGGGAGACTTAATGCAACCACATGTTTACTGGACCCGTGTCCCTCCTGGTTAGTATTGGCTTCCCGGGAGGTCTCACGAGGCTGGCTCCAGGGAATTATCAACACTTCGTTGAGTGAGGGTCACTTCCCCGCTACCTTGAAAGAGACGGTGGTGAGGCCTCTCCTCAAGAAGCCCTCCCTGGATCCGGTAGTATTGGCTAACTATCGTCCTGTCTCCAACCTTCACTTTGCGACAAAGGTTGTTGAGAGTGTGGTCGCACGACAGTTCCCACAATTCCTGGAGGAAACGTCCTATCTAGACCCGTTCCAGTCGGGTTTCAGGCCTGGGCACAGCACGGAAACGGCATTGGTCACATTGGTTGATGATCTCTGGGGGGCTCGGGACAGGGGTTGCTCCTCTGTTCTGGTCCTATTAGATCTCTCAGCGGCTTTTGATACCATCGACCATGGTATCATGCTGCACCGGTTGGAAGAGTTGAGGATGGGGGGCACCGTGTTATGGTGGTTCTCCTCCTTTCTCTCAGACCGGTCGCAGTTCGTGTTGGCAGGGGGGCAGAGGTCGACCTCGAGGCCTCTCATCTGTGGAGTGCCGCAAGGGTCGGTCCTCTCGCCCCTTCTGTTCAACATTTATGTGAAGCCGCTGGGCGAGATCATCTGTGGCTTTGGAATGAGATACCACCAATACGCTGATGACACCCAGCTGTACATCTCCACCCCAGGCCACCCCAGCGATGCCCTTGAAGTGATGGCCCAGTGCCTGGAGGCTGTACGGATCTGGATGGGGAGGAACAAGCTCAAGCTCAACCCTTCCAAGACTGAGTGGCTGTGGTTCCCGGCATCCCGATATAGTCAGCTGACTCCATCGCTGACTATAGCGGGCGAGTCTTTGGCCCCTGTTGAGAGGGTGCACAATCTGGGAGTCCTCCTGGATACGCAGCTGTCTTTGGAGGAACATCTGACGGCTGTGACCAGGGGGACCTTTTGTCAGGTTCGCCTGATTCGCCAGTTGCGGCCCTTTCTTGATCGGGATTCCGTGTGCACAGTCACTCATGCCCTCGTCACCTCTCGCCTGGACTACTGCAACACTCTCTACATGGGGCTCCCCTTGAGGAGCACCCGGAGGCTCCAACTGGTCCAGAATGCGGCCGCGTGGGTAATTACGGGAGCTGCATGCCACTCCCGCATAACACCGCTCCTGCGCGAGCTGCACTGGCTCCCAGTGGTCTTCCGGGTGCGCTTCAAGGTGTTGGTTACCACCTTTAAAGCGCTCCATGGCATAGGACCTAGTTATCTCCGAGACCGCCTTCTGCCACCGACGACCTCCCATTGACCCGTGCGCTCCCACAGAGAGGGCTTCCTCGGGGTGCCATCAGCCAAGGAATGCAGGCTGGTAACTCCCAGGGGGAGGGCCTTCTCTGTGGGGGCACCCACCCTCTGGAATCAGCTGCCCCCAGAGATAAGGAGAATCCAAGACCTCCGTGCCTTCCGCCGTGCCCTTAAAACTTTCCTTTTCCAACAAGCCGGGCTGGCCTAACAAATCCTTTTAAATGATTTTAAATTTGTATGTTTTTTAAATTTTTGGCCAAATTGAGATATTTCCTTTTAATCTGTTCTTAATGTTTATATTATGTGTTTTTATCTGGCTGTACACCGCACTGAGTTCCCAGGAAGAAGGGCGGTATATAAATTCGAAGTAAAATAAAATAAAAATAAATAAATCAGGAATTCCATGAATCCAAATCATTGTTACTTTTATAAAAAATGGTTTACTTCCTCCATAAGCCCTTTGATGGATTAGGATTCCTTAAAATTTGTTTAATGCTCATAAAAAAAACCAATTTCTTGCAATTTTCAAGGTGTGTGCTTTGAGAATGAAAATTGAATTCCACTCCTTCAAACATTAGTAAAACTCTTTCAATACTTCAATACAATCTGTGTCAGATAATGTATGTGCAAGACAACCAGTATGAAGTAAATTTGGTGTCAGATGACTTTGTAATTTATTTAAACTGTTGTCCTATTTTTTTCTTCTAGTACATCCAAAATCTGTGTTTGTATTGCCTCCCTCAAATTCAATTACAGTAGTTTAGAGCTTTCTTGTGTAAAATTATCTATCAGAAACTGTTTTTCAACATTTCCTGTCCATATAGCTCAATAAACTGATCTGTATATTAAAACATTAAATCTTTACGGGAACCAGTTCATGATATTTGGGTTGCTGACATCAGTGAAAAGGCCCACCAAGCAGTGGTGGGTTGCTACCGGTTTGTCCCGGATTGGGTGAACCGATATTGGTGGCGGAGGGAGGCTCCGCCCACCCGCCCGGACACTTCTGTGCATGCGCAGAAGCATCCCCCGCCCACACGCCCATGAGCAAACCAATAGCGATGGGATTTGAAACCCACTACTGCCACCAAGGATATTTCTACAAATCTCTTTTCACCAACATCTGGAGTTTGGGGAGCTATAATATTACAGACAGCATAACTTTACAAATACAAAATTTACAAGTAATATCAAAGTTATCAAATATTTAGGAAAGAAGTTTAGTTACGCAGGTTGTTAAATTAAAAAGCTAGTGATGTGAATTAATAAGATTTTGACAGCAACTTTTGTTTGCTTCGTTGTTTTCCTCAACAAAGTATTTAATTGAAATATTTTGTTCGATATGACAGCCATTTTGGTCTAATGGTGAAGGCAGTAGGTTCGAAACCAAGAGATTATGAGTTCTAGTCCCACTTTAGGCATGAAAGCTGGTTGGGTCTTGGGTGACTTTGGGCCAGTCATTCTCTCTTAGCCCAACCTACCTCACAGGGTTATTGTTGTAGGAAAAATAGGAGAGGAAGGCGTATTAGATATATTCATCATCTTGAATTGTTAAAAAGGTAAAGTAGGAAATAAATAAATAAAAAGAAAGAAAGAAGAAAGAAAGAAAGAAAGAAAGAAAGAAAGAAAGAAAGAAAGAAAGAAAGAAAGAAAGAAAGAAAGAAAATGATTATTAAATGAGGTCAAACCAGTTTTCTGTATTTATATGAATTCATATACACTTTGATGCCACTGTTGCCTCCATAAAACATAAAAAAGAGCAGCCTCAAAAAGAATTTGGTATATGAGTTTGACTACGAAGTTTCTACATTGTTGTTACTTTAAGATAAAATGTGATTTGAGAGGGCATGCAGGCAAATGCCTCTCTCCTATCCCAATCCTTAACCCTGATCCTCCTTTTCTTGTACCTTCCCTGAGAAAGGTAGTTTGATAAGTTCAGGAAAAATTGGAACTGCCTTAAAGTATTCATAAGTGCCAAGGATTGGCCCGTGCATGTGCTGAATCATACCTTTTTTTCCCTTAGATGCTGGAACACTGCCTACCCCAGGAGATTTTCATTTAGGGTGTAGGGAGAGATTTACAATGTAGTTCCATATGTGTCTGCACAGATAGGAGCACAACTAAATTCCTTTTGCTTTTACACAGCTTTGAAGACTCTTATCGTCTCTTCTGGATAGCAACTCTAGAGATGAACTCTAAAAGGGTAGACAAACATTAAGACAAATATGCGTAAGGTTTCCTATATAGCAGAGGTTTCCAACCTTGGTAACTTTAAGCCTGGAGGACTTTGACTCCCAGAATTCCCCAGCCAGTTTTGCTTTGCTGGCTGGGGAATTCTGGGAGTTGAAGTCCTCCAGGCTTAAAGTTGCCAAGATTGGAGATCCCTGCTATATAGGGCATCCTGGTGAAGATTCCTTTATCTTTGTTACATATGAGAGTATATCTGGCAGAATAAAACAAAATCAAACTAAACAAAGAAGAGAGTAGTTCACGAGGGATATTCCTTTGTGCTCCTCCCTCTTCAGACTTTTTTTTACATGCTCAAGGCTTTGATGGCATGTTTTTGGCCTGCATCTTGACGTTTTGACCCATCTGTACATAATTCATAAGTGAAATAAGTTTATATTGCCCTCTTTCCCTCTTCTTTCTTTTTAATTCACTCATTACATTAGGAGGACTAACATTTAGAAGACAGAATATATGCCTGGAAGCAAATCTTTTTTGTAATATTTGAGGAAAAAGAAGAAAATAGTTATTCCAGGTATTCAATGACAGAGGTGAAAAAAAAGATTAAATTAACTGTCTCTCAAATGCAGCAATTATTCAAAGGAATCCTCTTCTGTTTAAACGTTAATTTAAAATTTGGCAAGCCATTAATCCATAAATGTGGCTTGGTGGTGTATTTGTATGATTTAATATATAGTGACAAAAGTGGATTGACAGAGCTTGCTGGAACTGTTGCTCAGGGAAATATTACGAGCGCCTTTCTGTTATGTAAGCTGAGCTGAGAATATAGAAGACTCTTACAGGATTGGCTTAATATTGCTGGTCAATTGTATTCTCACACTAAGAATTCACAGGAGGTTTTTTCAAAGGTGGGTTATTTAGAGCAGATGAAGGAACAGGACAAAAGTGGAGGGTACTTGCTTAATCAAAAAGAAGAAGATAATAACCCTAATAAAGTTTCTAGGTCTTACTCAGGTAAAGGAGTTATGAAAACCCACATCAGTTGGTTACTGAACAAAGAAGGAAACCAAAATAATTTGGCAAGAAATAAACTGTGTAGGACAATTGTGCAAAGCAACCAAACACTGTAACCTGGCATAGCCAGTGCAATTGGACTGCTGAGTAGAAAGTTCAGTAAACTGACAAAAGAGGAAGCTGCAACTGATCCAGAACAAAATGGCACAGATTATTATGCACATGCCATGACGTGCCTATGTATGACTTCAATAGTTACCAGTAGGCTTCTGGGTGCAACCAGTAGGCTTCTGGGTGCTGGTTATCACTTATAAAGCTTTTTAAGGCAAAGGGCTCAGTTGTCTGAAGGGCTATTTGATTTACATAGTTTCTGCTCATTCTATTTAATCAGACACAGTTGGTATGCTCCAGTCAGATACATTTCCATTGTCTGTATCTAGTTGGTGTTCTTCTTCTTTCTTGGTCTTTGGCAGATTCACCTTTAATCTTAACAATTATTTTATTCCACAGTTCCTCTGATTCCTTATCAATGAGGTTCAGGACTTCAGAGTGATTCCTGACATTATCTTTGAAAATAGAGGGTATAATTCATATCATGGAAACAAGTTGGTTTTATTCTTCTATTTTAGCTTGCCATGAACAGTTTGTGATCTGTTCCATGGTCAGCCTAGAGGTGGGTTTCAGCAGGTTCTGACCAGTCCTGGAGAACCGGTAGCAGAAATTTTGAGTAGTTCGGAGAACCGATAGTAAAAATTCTGACTGGCCCCGCCCCATCTATTCTCTGCCCCGCAAGTCCCAGTTGATCGGGAGGAAATGGGGATTTTGCAGTAACCTTCCCCTGGATTGGGATGGGAATGGAGATTTTACAGTATCCTTCCCCTACCACGGCCAGTAAGCCATGCCCACCAAACCATACCACACCCACAGAACCGGTAGTAAAAAATTTTGAAACCCACCACTGGGTCAGCCCCTTTGCTCTTATAATGGAGCTTCTCTAGCTCTTCATGCCAATAATGTGGTCAATTTGATTTCTGTGTGCTCCATCTGTTGGTGTTCATATATATAAACACCATTTTGATTACTTAGCAAAGAGGAAATCATCAGATTGGCAGAAAGTAATGAACCATTTCTGCTTCACTTCTGTTTCCTAGGCCAGGGGTCCCCAATCCCCGGTCCATGGACTGGTACCGGTTCGCGACATGCCAGAAACAAGCAAAGTCCCATCCCCAGGATGCAGGCAGCACATGAAACCACATCCCCTCCAGTCCATGGAAAAAACTCTCTCCACAGAACTAGTCCCTGGTGCCCCAGAGGTTGGGAGCTGCTGTCCTAGGCCATAGAGAGTAATTACATATTCCTCCTTATTTTTTTCCAACTTTGGCATTCCAGTCATAAAGAACACATTTTGTTTGCATGTGTTGTGGATTTCAGACTGAAATTGACAATAAAACCTGTCAGCCTCCTTTTCTTCTGTATCAGCAATTGGAGAACAAATTTCAACAATATTATATGAAAAGGCTGTCCACAAAATCTAACTGATATTATTTTATCATTGATTGCCTTGGACCCAAGTGCTATCTTTTCTGTATACTTTCTGATTATGAAAGCAACACTATTTCTTCTTTGGGTTTCATGTCCTGAGAGTACATAGTATGGTCTTCTGACTGCAAGTGTCCCATTCCAGTCCATTTTAATTTACTCATAGCTAGTGTCCATTTGCAGTTTATATCATTTTACTCTTCACCATGTTGAGTTTCCCGATGTTAATGCTTCCTATATGCTCCCACTATAATTCTGTCTTTGCAATTTAGGATTTTCTTTCTCTAGATGCCAACATCTACAACTAGATATCCAAAGGCTTTAATCTAGCCATGTCATAAACACCATTAGTACTCCCAAAAACCCTTAGTTCTTCCTCAGTAGCATGTTGAGTGCCACACAAATCATCAATCATATATTATCTATCTGTGTGATTTTCTTGTTAAGATAAAGAAATGAGTTGACCTTCATGCCTTGAGTGAGTATATACTTTTACACCGTACACTTCAGGTGCTTTTTGCTCATCCCTCCAGAAGCCCCTGCTGTCATGATGAGACAGTATAGCAGGATTTCAGTCAGAGAGATAAATTCTTGCTGTTTGTTCATCTCTTTCTGTAGGAGAAGGAGTGGCAGAGCCTGGGGACGGGGTCAAAAGAGGGATCAGCCTAGAATTTCTATATAGCCACAAATGTACTAAGTCCAATCCACTGTGAATTCCATTGACCCTTATCTAACTTCTAGCAAATGCTATTAGTTGAGAATATTCCTAGCAATAAATCTGTTTAATTGGAACCTCAGATCCTGATAGTTCATACCTGATACTTTCTCTCCTTGTTTTTGTCTAATTTCTGCTTTGTTTTCATCAATTAACTATTTTTTCTGTTTGCCGTTGTTTAATAAATAAGATTAAGATATATTTATGCTAGCAGAATTGAGTGGGATAGATGTCTGATCTGTATATAGGGGTTGACTAGGAAATTAGGGACGCTGTGGATCAGTGGCTAAGATGCTGAGCTTGTCGATCAAAAGGTCGGCAGTTCAGTGGTTCAAATCCCTACTGCCGTGTAATGGGGTGAGCTCCCATTACTTGTCCCAGCTTCTGCCAACCTAACAGTTCGAAAGCACGTAAAAAATGCAAGTAGAAAAATAGGGGCCACCTTTGGTGGGAAGGTAACAGCGTTCCGTGTGCCTTTGGCATTTAGTTATGCTGGCCACATGACCACGGAGACATCTTTGGACAGCACTGGCTCTTCGGCTTTGAAATGGAGATGAACGACTAGCACATATCTGCGAAGGGAACCTTGACCTTTACCTAGGAAATTAGTGATTTTTTTTCCTTATTCAGAACTTTAGGACAGAGAAACCATAGCTTAGTTGATTTCAGTGTTCCTGTAACCTTTTCACATTTGTGTTTCCTGGTATGGATACTATATGTATTTTTACAATATTTTAACTTTGTGAAAACAAGAAACACTATGCCATACAGCCATTTCTGTTCCTCCAGGACAATCTTCTTCTGCACCAACTTTAGAGAGAACTAAACTAATCAGAGAATGGAATCTTTTAGAACAATGAGGAGATCTTTTCGACTGGTTTTTAAGGACCTTCGAGCTACAGATTTTGATGAACTGAACCTTTTCTCGCAAAACACTTCTTAACAGTGTTGCAGCTTCTTGAAGCATCCCTGCTCTTCTCTCTCCCTTCTCCTTTTGTGTGCTTTTCAAGCTCTTTTAAAGGGAGGCAATCTTTTTATACATATTTCTCTCCCCCCGCCTCCTTCTCTGTCTGCATCAAAGTTAGACTTTGTCAGGGAAGCTTGTGACCAGCATCTGTTCCCTCTTTTTCTCAGGGGCTAAAGGAGCAGACTGCTGTTGGGCTGAAAAAGGCCTGCATTCAATTTGGAATTGGCTCCCTTTACCTCTCTGTCACACTGTCAAGCTCAATCAGAAAGCAATGAAAGTGATACAGAGGCGAGACTTTGCTGGCTAGTCTTAGAACAAAGAAAACTCTGGAGCCTAGCACAGATTTCACATCCAATTTAACTCTTTGCAAAAGGATTTTAGGAAATACATAGTCAAGAGTTGTGGGGGAAATGGACTTGGGGCTACTATAAAAGCAAAAGTATTATCGGGGCTTAGATAAGCCACAAAGATAGGTTGATAGTATTTTTGAGCATAAACCACATTAGCTGGTATTACATGTTGAGCTTTCTTCACTCGTTAAGTTGCAAGGAGATTTGAGAGGAATTTAGCAGCTATATAAAATGACTCTTTCATGATTCTTAGCCTTAACAGTCATTTTACTTGTACGAGGTGCATGAATAGCAGGGGCTGAAATCATGTTGTTTAACAAATCTGGTATTAGAGAGTTAGTCTCAGTTTACTTATTAAGAATTTAGTTGAGTAAAGGATTTTAGGCTTCAGGCTTTGTGTGTGTGACAATGAAGCAGGCCAATACTTGTATTTTTGGATACATAGATTGCCTCCTCCTGTTTGATCTCTCTTCCGAGTCCTGCAATTAAACCTCAGCTTAATTGGACTTTGCAGTTTGGTCCTGTGGGGGAAATCCTCTTTGAAACTGCTGGTGACTATTTCAAAGGTTTATACTGATAGCCTATTTCTTCAATATATATTTTGTTTATTGCAAAGGACCAAGTTGGTTAATTGTTTACTTCATGCCTTCTTAATAAAATAAAAAAAATACTGCATACGGTGGAGAAAATGAGAAGGAAAACAATCCATTGAGCTTTTCTTTCATTGGTTCTTTCTCTCTTATAAATACAAACTCTGCTTCTTTATCGTACACAGTTTTACTTACTAGAAAACCTAAATGTATTGAGTAGGGCTTATTGTTCAGATGGGGCAGCAGTATAGCTAAGTTCATAATTAATTTATTTTATTCTTGTCAATTACTATGACATTTTAATTGTCCTTCCCATTTACCACAAAACCATTGTGTACTTTTGCAACATTTAGTGAAGTTTTTGAGGCTATTAATATCTCGGAGGCATTCTCTTTGGTAGCCATTACATGAGATGGTATATCAATGGAGAAAAAAAATTAGTCTGCTTGAAAAAAATAATCTCTCTTGGAGGGAATGTACGGTATCTCATTAAAAATTACCCAAGAACAAGAGACAATTACAAGGAAGCCTATGATGGACACTAACATTTCATCACTGCATACAATTAAGGTACAAATTAGACATGCTATTATGTTAGTGTTTCGTAATTAAGAAAGCAATTAAAAACAAAAATAGTGCATTAGCAAATTGTCAACTCTGTGCAGACAGGTGCCTAGCAAGGTCATGAGAGGCACAATGAGTAAATATTGGGGTGAAGGACAAAAAAAACCCGTGCTGTTGATTTACACATTGAAATGAGGAGGAGGAGGAGGGAGAGGAGGATCAATACAGTTTTTTTCAAGTATGATGAAGGAAATTATTTACAAACTTCCTTCTTCTCTAACTTCTTTAATAGTAATGTTTTAATAATGGAAAATAACACCCAGTTTATTCCATATCTCTCTCTTCCCCCCCTCCCTTCTTCTTCTTCTTCCTCCTCCTCCTTCTCAAAAATCGCTTCTTAATTGGCAAGAATATCCTTTCCAAGAAAAGGGGGGCAGACTGCCTTTTGCCAGCACACTGTCTGCAAATTGAGCTCACTGACAAAACATGTTGCTTGCCACAGAGAGCACAAACAGCACGACTGATAGAAACAAAGATGGTAAAGGCAGCTGCAAAACATTTTAAGAATGGCATTAACAGCTTGATAATGTCTCTTCTGCTCCGTCAGTACAAAAAAAATGTATATTTTTCTCTGTCAAAACGAGCGCTTTCAAAACAATGCATCCTGAATAGGGAAAAACTATTATTTCCCCAGTTTCTGAAGAAGCAGTGCAGGTATTTTTAAATGTTTGTGAATTTTTCTCTCTCTCTCTCTTTTTTTTTTAGTCTGGTAACATGTATGTATGTATGTATGTATGCATGCATGCATGTATGTGTATATGTGTGTTTTTCTTTCTTTTTCGTAGGTTTTATGTGTCTTTCTCTTTAACCAGGTTCTACCTACGTAAACCAAGATATTATGCAGAAATCACAATTCACTAGTTTCTGGGCTTTTTTTTTCTTTTTCTTTTTTTCTTTCTGGCAGCCAGAAAGAAAAAGTGTATATATAGTCTATATGTATGTATGTATGTATGTGTGTGTATATATATATATATATATATATATATATATATATATATATATGTATGTATGTATGTATGTATGTATGTATGTATGTATGTATGTATATGTATATGTATATGTATATGTATATGTATATGTATATGTATATGTATATGTATATGTATATGTATATGTATACACACACACTAGTATATATATGTGTGTGTGTGTGTGTATACACTAGTGTATATATATATATATATATATGTAAGTTTTCACGGGTATATATGTGTGTACAGTTAATATCTCAGGTTTCTTCCCGTGTAATTGTAAACATATCCTTAAAAGGGTAGTAGCGACGTTTTGACGAAATCACATTCGTCATCTTCTGGCTGATGTTGTATGTAGGTCTTTGGTTATTCGGGTTTTCTTCCGTGTAAAATTGGAGGTGTCTTGGCAACGTTTCGACGAAGTCTCATTCGTCACCAGCCTGAAGATGACGAATGAGACTTCATCAAAACGTTGCCAAGACACCTCCAATTTTACGCGGAAGAAAACCCGAATAACCAAAGACCTACATATATATATATATATGTGTGTGTGTGTGTGTGTGTGTGTGTGTGTGTGTGTGTGTACACTATGCTTGTACACTACAAATTAAAGCATGATTCTAATGGGAGGTAGAAAAAAAATCAGGCTCACAATGTAGATAACTAAACTAACATAATTCTCGTATTTGACCAAATGTTTATTGGCTAGCACCTGGGACATCATTTTTTAAAAAAAACATACAGAATTCTTACTAAGTATATTCTGGTTGTTGTTGTTTTTTACTCAGTTTGAGCAATCAGGCAGTTAACAATGGATAAAATGCAGAACACAAAAATTCAAAGACTTAATTAAAATCAAGGCAAACACGAATTAACAATTCAACCACTGGTGAAAGAGTTGCAACTTGACTGCCTTCCTAAAGGAAAAGAGAGACTGTGCACACTCCTGAGGAAGTATGTTTCCCTGCCTAGGAACCCTGCAGGAAAAACCCAGGTGTAAATGATTAGCAGGAGCATCCTCAGAAAGTCCTATCCTCTCCATCTGAACACACAGCCAAATACGCCCTCAGCGCTCCTGAGTCATGAAAGGCTCTGACAGGGGGTATCCAACCTTGATGACTTTAAGACTTGTGGAGTTCAATTCCCAGAATTCCTCAGCTTGGGGAATTCTGGGAGTTGAAGTCCAGAAGTTTTAGAGTTGCCGAGGTTGGACACCACTGGCTCTGACAGTCAATTCTCATACAAAGTGGTATTGTTTGTGGGATTTTTTTCTCTCCAAATGATTAATGATGAATGGTGATAAAAGATCCGCAATGGAAGCTGATTTTTTTTTTAAAGAAGTGTGTCACAGTTGCGACATTTCTGATGATACCAGTAGGATTTAGTTTAACCATGTGAAATGTTTAGTGCACATATTTATGAAAAATATTTCTTAAAATTTCCCTTTGGCATACATTATGATCTTAACTACCAAATTCATATGGAAATGTCTACGCAGACGAATATTCATTTTTTAAAATGATTTTTTTTAAATCTGTGGTTATAGATAAATGATTGTGATATTCAGTTGCCATCATGTGGTATCCAGTTTCCTATCATGAGTTTTTATTTTTCCCTTTTGCTCATGATCTTTCTTTTAAATGAAAAATGTTAATAGAAATCTTTTGACATCAGACCAGCATTACTTAATATTGGTGACTTTAAGACAGATAGACTCCAACACCCAGAATTCCCTAGTCAGCTATGGCAGTTCCATGCCAGCCATGCTGGCTGGGGAATTCTGGCAGCTGAAGTCTTACCTATCTTAAAGTTGCTGAGGTAAAGAAAACTTGCTTTTAGTCAAATCACTTTTGAAAATTGTTGAACTGACTTTGAAATAGAATCTAGGAAAAGAAGAAGGGTACTTTTCAAACTCTGCAATGGGCAACTCTAGTGGGGTACAGATGCCCACCAATTTGAGCAATGAGTTTTGCTCTCTACTATCTGTTGCAGTTTGCAGTCCTAATGAATGTTATGTTTAAATAACATGAATAAAGATAAACTGAAAATGAATTCAACTCCACTTTGAGCAGCAGAATAAAAATGAGCAAGCCGTATTATCTCTTGCCACCTAATCTGGGTTGAATTTCCTCTGTATCTTTTTGTGTGTCTGTGTGCATGTATGTGCGTTGAAGAATCCCTTTCTTGAATCTCCTTGGCCATTGACAAGGTCTTTTGAGATGAATATGAAAAGATAGATTTAAAGGTTAAGGCCAGGGTCAGTTGGTTGCAGATGTTTTGTGAGAGATTGTTTGGTTGAGTTGCAGCTACTTCTGCTGATGATGGAATTTCAATGATGGGCAGTCTTGACCAGTGGGTGGCTGGTGAAATAGGGTTTTGTTTCACCATTGATCCTCAAAAACAGAAATACACAAGTACACATGAGATGAAGTGCTTGCTTTATTTAAAAATAAATAAATAAATAAGAAGATAAATAAATAAATAGAGCTTTGGGGGATAATAGTTGGGTACCAATCATTTAGGTGGTTATATGCTTCTGAGATTTGTGTCGTATAGAATTTACTGAAGAATAGATGATTAGTTGATGGAGTGGGAATATGTCTTTAAAAATCATGAAATGGAAACATGCACAGATAGGGGTTAATAATGGTAGTTATCAAAGAAAGATTTGAAATAGTCTGCTATGCAGTTTATTAAGGGAATTTTAATCCATTCCTGAACAAGGTTTAAAATTCCACACACTAATATTTTATAAGATACATCTCATTAAAACAAAACAAAACAAATGGGAGCAGGTGATGTTTTGGAAAAAAAATGAATAAAGTTGGTAAAATAAACTAGCCATTAAAAACAATCTAGAAAAATATATAAACAAATCAAAATGTGTTTCTTTGAGACTCAATTCTTCCTTTGATTTCACTGCTTGGAGAATTGGGGGGGTGGGGTGGGTAGTGAGAGAAATACACAGTTCATTAATTTGTATTTACTTGGCCATAGAATTCTTTCCTCCTTTTCCCCCTTTTGTGCAATTGCTCAGATTCTGCGCTCCTGCGCGAGCTGCACTGGCTCCCGGTGGTCTTCCGGGTGCGCTTCAAGGTGTTGGTTATCACCTTTAAAGCGCTCCATGGCATAGGGCCTAGCTATCTCCGAGACCGCCTGCTGCTACCGACGACCTCCCATCGACCCGTGCGCTCCCACAGAGAGGGCCTCCTCAGGGTGCCATCAGCCAAACAATGTAGGCTGGTGGCCCCCAGGGGGAGGGCCTTCTCTGTGGGGGCTCCCACCCTCTGGAATCAGTTGCCCCCGGAGATAAGAAGAATCCATGACCTCAGTGCCTTCCGTCGTTCCCTGAAAACCCATCTTTTTCAGCAAGCCGGGTTGGCGTAAGAAGAAATTTTTAAATTCTTTTAATTAGTCTGTAATTCTTAACTTTCGGGCCAAAATTTATATATATTTTTAAATGTTTTAATATTTGTATTCTATGTTTTTTATCTTGGCTGTACACCGCCCTGAGTCCTCAGGGAGAAGGGCGGTATATAAATTGGAAATTAAATTAAATTAAAATTAAATTCTGGTGTTGATATCCTATCTTCATCACAGATGTATTAATTAATTAATATGCATACAGTGCAGCACAACATTATGCTTTCCTATACAGAAATAAGTATTAAATTTAGTGTAGTGTATAACATAATAATATATGGGTCATCTTTTACACTAAACACATCTAAAATGGCAAAACCATAGTATACATATTCAAAGATATAAACTCTCTATAAAACACATATATGGCTTTAAAATTATAAAATCTCATATCTCTTAAAGAATTATAACACTAAACATACTAGTGACAAATGGCTACAAGAAATTTGGATTGGTAAGAAGTTAAAATTTTGCTTATCACAGACTTATGTCAAAACCTTCCAATTATGGTTTAAAATCTAGCTATTAAAAGAATTAGAAGATTTTTTAAAAAATTGTGTCTTATATAATAATTCTTGAAAACCATCCTTATGTTCTGCTTGTGCTGAGTATCTGGTTGCACATTGTAGAAAAAACAATTACTACCAACCTGCCTTCCATTGAGGACCTGTATACTGCACAAGTCAAAAAGAGGGCTGTGAAAATATTTACGGACCCCTTGCATCCCGGACATAAATTGTTTCAACTCCTACCCTCAAAACGACACTATAGAGCACTGCACATCAGAACAACTAGACACAAGAACAGTTTTTTCCCGAACGCCATCACTCTGCTAAACAAATAATTCCCTCAACACTGTCAAACTATTCACTAAGTCTGCATTTCTATTACTATTAATCTTCTCATTGTTCCTATCACCCATCTCCTCCCACTTATGACTGTAACTTGTTGCTTGTATCCTTACGATTTATATTGATTGTTTCCTAGTATGATTTGATTGCTTATTTGTACCCTATGACTATCATTAAGTGTTGTACCTCATGATTCTTGACGAATGTATATTTTCTTTTTATGTACACTGAGAGCATATATACCAAAGACAAATTCCTTGTATGTCCAATCACACTTGGCCAATAAAGAATTCTATTCTATTCTGTTCTGTTCTGTTCTGTTCTGTTCTGTTCTGTTCTGTTCTAGCCTGTTCTGTTCTGTTCTGTTCTAGCCTGTTCTGTTCTGTTCTGTTCTGTTCTAAAATACAACATTAGGTATTGTTTCGTTGATTGTTATAAAAGTTTTAGGTGTTGTTTTGCTGATTCTTATGAAAGTTTGCCATTTTCAAGTACATTATAAGGTTCAAAATAGCAAACTAAAGCCACTGTTTTTTTTTTTTTAAGAATGTTTTGGGGGGAAATTAATTACATAGAAAGTTCTAACATGGGGTAAGGTGGAGCAGACCTTGTTAAAGTTCTGCAGCTAAGTATGGTGATGTCCATCTAGAATCAACTCAAAGTGGGATGATAAATAACTAAAAGAAGGTCACTAGTCCATTCATTATTTATTCCTATTGTTCATTTCATGATTGCTCATTGTTCATGATCTATCTTTGTAATTTCTGAGCAGTCAACAATCTGGGGTTTTAACCAGCATTTCAATCTTCATGAAATGTATATATATATTTTGTGGATGGGGAAATTGTCTGGACTACTAGTTCCTGTAGTTTTCTTGGTAATGTTTTTTGGAAGTGGTTTGCCATTGCCCGTTCCCTAGGGCTGAGAGAGAGTGACTGGCCCAAGTGGCCCAAATGGGACTAGAACTCACCCTCTCTTGTTTTTGTTTTTGTTTTTAAATCTGATGCCTTAACTACCACACCAAAGTGGATGTCTCACATCTATTTATATCTGTATCATATTTTTATAATCTAATATCTAATATATTGTTTAGGGGAGGTGTGAAATTTTGCCTTTTCATCCAAGCCTCTTTTGAGGGAGAGTAAAACCTCTTACTTCATCTTTGATCTTTATCTTTTATTGACTTTATTGTGATTTTCATTCTTGTGAGCCACCCTGAATCACTGACAGTTGGGTAACATACACATTTAATAAATAATGATAATGATAAATATTATCATTATAAATATTATCTTGAAAATATGTCTGGGACACCCCTAGAAAGTAATGTGCTCCCCCCAAATATGATTCTGAAGCCCTTTGTAAAAACTGCAGGAAATAAGCAATTATTTAGAGATCAATATAAATTTAAGAGATTCTCATTTGTCAATTAGTGAGTTACTAAGATAAATACTTGTTTCAATTATCACCATATTAACCCACTTTGTATTAACATTCTTATCATTTTTATCCTGAATCATTTAATTGGTATCACATTACGCAGGTAAACTTTTATTACTCTATCATCATAGATGGTTTTTAAAAAGGAAGGAATTGTATATAAATATTGTGTGTGTGAATGTGTGTGTTTGAGATCTGTGTTGGTTAATTTTTAAAGAAGAAGGAAATAATGTGAATCTTTTTAATAGCAAGGGAAAATTCAGAAATCTCTTGTGTAATCTGCTTCCTGTCATTTTCTTTTTCTAAAAAAAAAAAACAAATCTTCCTGAAATTCAATTAATAAGCAGGTTGTGTAACCCACATTTTACAAAATTCTGTAACCCACATTTTATAATTGTTATATATAGGGTCTGGATGATATCTTCTTGCTTCAGGCATTTGGAATATAACAATGAAAACTAAAATAATCCTTTTCAGCTTCTAATAGTTGCTAAAAGTTGATGTCAGGCGCCAAGAAAATACAGTTCAGATCTCATGTTTGCCATCAACTCTTGAAGTTACCTGAGCTGAAGTAGACACTCTCATCTCAAAACAAATTTCATTATGTCTCAGATTACAAGTAAAATTGAGTATCCCAAAGGATTTATGGCTGGACAAGGATTAGCCAAAAAGAAATTTGGCTGTTTCTCTTTTTTGCTTCTAATTTACTTTTTTAAATGTCTGGAGTGACCAAGACTTTTGCCTTTGTCTTTCCTTTAATAGTAAAAAAAAAAGTCTCATGCACTAAACTTTTTATGGAGAGATCTTGAAGACCGAAACAAATTTTTGTTGCAAATGGTCAATAAAATGTGGCACATTTATACTGATTTACACTTGACTAGAATCTAGGTCTCATGTGCTGAGCCTTCTTGTCAAATAAAGCAGGACTAAAGGATTACACACAATCAACTTGTTTATTTAGCTGCATCTTTATCTCTATGTGAAATAACAGGGGCTATTAAATCTATGGAAATATCAAAAGCTCCTGGCCTTGACGGTTTTTAAATTCAGTAGTATAGAACAAGACACATATTGATTTTTGCCTCCTCTGTTATTTGAGGTTTATAATGATGCTCTTCTGAATGAAATTCCATCAGCTTCCTTTAATGAAGCCTATATAATTATGATTCTGAAGATTGAGAAAGAGCCTACTGACAATGCAAATTATCACTCAATGTTGTTGTTGAATGTTGATGTAAATTTTTGGAGAGCAATCCTGACATGCAGCAATGGAAACGATACTAGCATTGGCTATCTATATTGCACAGTCTGGTTTAATAAAAGGGCAAAAAAGTGCAGACAATATAACATTACTGATTTATGTTTTTGATACATATTCAGAAAAATTGGAATTGTTGGACATTGAAAAAGTGCAGCTGAAATTTATGGAACAGGTTTTCGTTAAAAATGGCTTTCTTTCTTATTAACTGGATTAAGATATAGTATTTTAAACCTTCACACTAAATTGTTACAGATGGATTTTTCCCCTCTTCATCTATTAAGATGTCTCATATCCTTTCTGCCCTCCTACATTTGACTTGATATTGGAACCATTGTCGGGTGCTATTATGATATCCATGGACTTTTATTGCCATAAATGTGGTTGAAACTAAAGACAATTTGTTACTGTATGCTAATTATTCATTTTGTTTGATAATTATAAATGTCCTTTACTGACATTTTTTGATATAGTACAAAATGCCGATAAATTATGAGATTGTTCAATTAACTGGAAAAAATATACTACCCAGTGTTTCTAATGTGTAGGATACTTGTAAAAATTGGAGATTGGCCTATTTCAATTCCTTTAACTATCTAGAAAAAATATTTCAAGAAAAATCTCTTTATTTGAAGAATCTAAATATTTCAAATTGTTTTATTTTAAATTAATATTAAAATAAATACTGCTGCCACCGACAATCTCCCATTGACCCGTGCGCTCCCACAGAGAGGGCCTCCTCGGGGTGCCATCAGCCAAACAGTGCAGGCTGGTGACCCCCAGGGGGAGGGCCTTCTCTGTGGGGGCACCTACCCTCTGGAATCAATTGCCTCCAGAGATAAGGAGAATCCAAGACCTCGGTGCCTTCCGCCGTGCCCTTAAAACCTTCCTTTTCCAGCAAGCCGGGCTGGCCTAATTTTTAAAGTGTTTTTAAGTGTTTTGATTATTGTTTTTAATTAATGGGGCCAAATTTATATATGTATATTTTAACTGTATTTTAATATTTGTACTTGATGTTTTTACTTGGCTGTTCACCGCCCTGAGTCCTCAGGGAGAAGGGCGGTATACAAATTCAAAATAAAATAAAATAAAAAAATAAAATAGATAGTTAAAAATCCCCACGATGATGGGGAACAATAATGTTGTAAAAAGGAATATACTTCATGATACACACACACACACACACACACACACACACACACACACAGAGAGAGAGAGAGAGAGAGAGAGAGAGAGAGAGAGAGAGAGAGAGAAAAGGATTCATGTGTTAATAATGTTAAGGTATGTTAAGCAAATTAATAAACTGTTGAAAAAGTTGCTATAGAGAGACAGTGTCTATATTTATTATTGACCCTTCTGGACTCTTGGCATAAAACAGAAAGAAGAATATTTGTCTGAAGTGGTGTAGGGTTTCCTGCCTAAGCAGGGGGTTGGACTAGAAGACCTCCAAGGTCCCTTCCAACTCTGTTATTATATTATATTTATAAGAGGGCCATGTTGTAACCATAAATTTATTGTTGTACTTCTAATATGCACCAAGACAAATTCCTTGTGTGTCCAATCACATTTGGCCAATAAAGTATTCTATTCTATTCTATTCTATTCTATTCTATTCTATTCTATTCTATTCTATTCTATTCTATTCTATTCTATTCTATTTATTCGCCATAAACAAGATTGAAAGTAATCTCGTTGTATTTTTTCCCTTTCTTTTCCCTTTTCTTTTACTTTTATCCATTCTTTCAGTTTCAGTTTCCTCTTTGATTTCTTTCTTTTACTTCTCTGTTTCTTACTTTGTGAGATTGTATTTGTTTTTATTTTCTTTTTAAAAAATCATATACAGTATGCGAATACTATGGGAAACACAAATCCCTAGCTTCTCCCTAAATTACATCGACCAGATGAGAATTGAAGTTTTACCTCTTTTTTTTTTTATTTTTACCTTTATCACAGGATTGTATTATTTTCTGGAATTCAGATGAGTAGGCACAATTAGAACTTATTTATTTACAATGTGCTGCCATATCGCAGTGTGACCCCTCCGACAGCAGAGACTTAGTTTCTCTTCTAATCAGTTCTCTTCCTTTTCCTCCAATTAAAGGTATTCATACACAGTAGCAAAGGGAGGATTTAGGAGAGGATTTAGGAGAGGATGCATCTCTCTCTTTTCTGAATTTTGGACTTGGGGAATGCATATCTTGCAGTGGACGGAAGGCTGCATGATATTTTCAGGTGCAATCTCCAGACGTTGCTTTTCAATGTACGACCCAGGAAGAGACACTGCAAAAAGATGCTACGTATACACTTCTGTGGGTTTTCTTTAGAGACTGAACCCAGAACACTGCAAAATGCTAGCATCTATTTCCTGGATTCCTATTGTTGTAGCACTGTTCATTCTATGTATGTCCTGCTCTCCATATGACATGGTATTATGACATGGTATTTCTAATGACTCAGTGGTGGGTTTCAAATTTTTTTACTACTGGTTCTGTGGGCGTGGCTTGGTGGGCATGGCATGGCTTGGTGGGGGTGGCTTGGTGGGCATGGCAGGGGAAGGATACAGTAAAATCTCCATTCCCACCCCACTCCAGGGGAAGGTTACTGCAAAATCCCCATTTCCTCCCGATCAGCTGAGACTTGGGAGGCAGAGAATAAATGGGGGCGGGGCCAGTCAGAATTTTTACTACCGGTTCTCCGAACTACTCAAAATTTCTGCTATTGGTTCTCCAGAACTGGTCAGAACCTGCTGAAACCCACCTCTGTAATGACTACACTGTGCACTTATTCCCCAAGTAATCAGATACTACTTCCCTTGTTTTGGGTGGGCTCAATTCTGTTTACCAAGATTAGTGTTGCCTGTTTAAAAGTAGTATTAGTGAAAAAGATTTACCTCTGATTCGTTCCCTTCCCCCTCCCCTTCCCCTTCCCCTTCCCCTTTCCCTTCCCTTCCCTTCCCCCCTTCCCCTTCCCCTTCCCCTTCTTGCATATCAGGTCTTGTGCTTCAGGATTTTGGTTGATTAAATAACACCTCTAAAGAGCATTATTTAAATTTTCTTTCTAAATATTTCTTGGTAAGTGGGAATTCATATGATTCATTCATGTCATAATTTACTAAGACACATTAGATACCTTCCGTCCCATTCATATCCTTCCCTCACCTTGTTTTGATATATGTTACTTTAAAAAGATTTACCCAATGTAAATAGGAACAATTGTAGTATTATAGAGCAGGATTATGTTGCAGGGAAATGGAGAGGGAGGTGAGTGAAGAATATGGGGAGGGGGAGAAACAAACCTACAATGTAGTCTTAGTGGCTATTCTTTTTGACTCCATCATTAAAGGAAGTATTGAAGAATGTCTAGAGGGTGAAGAGAGCAAATGTCTGTTTTCTTTTCGATATGATAGCCACATTCAAGATACTCTTCCCCATACAATGGATTTTACCTAGTATTATCTTTGTAGGAAGCTGCTTTCAGCTGAAAAGCAGAAGTGAATAGTGGTGTCATGACATGGGATTAACAGTACAACTGGATAGTAAATCAAATGTTTGAGATGAGGAGTGAGGTGGAGGGGAAGGGGGAGTGGGGGAGTGGCGGGGGAGAAAAATGTCTAATGTAACACACATCACTAGAAACAAGCTGGCAATATATTGTGGAGATAAGTAAAAAAAACAGATAATATATAATATCTAGCAAGGTTCTTGAGATCTGTATTTTAATGCTATGTTGGGGAATACACAACCTTTTTTTTCAGCAGTTAATCTCTCTCTCTCTCTCTCTCTCTCTCTCTCTCTCTCTCTCTCTCTCTCTCTCTCTAATGAATATAATAACAAGGTAAAATATATCTAAAGATCTTTCTTAGTACTAATTAGAAAGAAAGATGCTTTTTAGAGATAGTGCAAAATGTAACATCTCCTTTTAGTCAACCTCAGTTTTTCAACAATGGTAAGAGTGGAGGAAGCAAAAAGGTTTGCAGCAATCAAATCATTAGACCAAGCGGTTCCATCTGTCAGGAAATTCCTCCTTATTTTGAGTTTGGATCTCTCTGTGTCTCTCTTCCACCAATGGTCCTTGTTCTACCTTGGGCACCATGGAGAATAAATCCACACTCTCTTCCTTGTGGCATCCTTCTAATATTGGAAGACTAGCATCAAATCTTCTCTTAGGCTTTTATTCTTTAGGCTAAGCATACCCAGTTCTTTTAACCCATTCTTCCAATTTCTCACCATCTTTGTTACTCTTCTCTGCATTCTTTCCAGTTTTTCAGCATTCTTCTTATATTGTGCAACTGAAATTGGACACCATATTCTAGGGACTAAATGACCAAGTAAAGTATTAGGTAGATCTATCACTTCCTCTCACCTTGACATTATACCAGTGATGAAATCCAAATTTTTTTAATACAGGTTCTGTGGGCATGGCTTGGTGGGTGTGGCAGAAGAAGAATACTGCAAAATCTCCATTCCCACCCCACTCCAGGGGAAGGATACTGCAAAATCTCCATTCCCACCCCACTCTGGGGCCAACCAGAGATGGTATTTGCCGGTTCTCCGAACTACTCAAAATTTCCTCTACCGGTTCTCCAGAACCTGTCAGAACCTGCTGGATTTCACTCCTGCATTGTACCTCTGTTGATGTAGTTCAACATTGCATTGGCTTGTTTGGCAACTTCAACGCACTGCTAGCTCAAGCTTAATCTGTGGTCAATCAGGACCCAGATCTTCCTACAAATATTACTTCTGAGCCAGGTATCATATGCCCTGAAGCGGTATATAGCCTGCACTATACTAATGGTAGCTGAAAATGAAAATAATATAGAAAGCTCTAGTAATGAAAGTCAAGGAACAGAGCAAAAAAAAAATGTAACTAAATATGACCAAATTAGTACAGACAATAAAGATATTCAGTGGTGGATAACTTCTACTTGTTAGGATGTTGAAGTGGATCGCTTCCCCTTTTTAGGATCAATAGTAAGGGAAGCAGCCTTCAAGAAATATACTGGATTTGGTAGTCTAATGAAGGCCTTGGAAAAGATTTTCAAATGCAAAGATCAGGATTATGCAAGCAACAGTTCTGTGTGTGACACTATGAAAGTGGAACTTAAATTTTGAAGAAGCAAGACATTGGCACCATTGAATGTTGATTTTGGAGAAGATGCAGCTGTTTTGAGAAATATATAATGCTTGGAAATGTGGAAAGAACAAGAAAAAGAAGGCAACAAGATGATTGCATTCAATTACCGGAGTGATGAATGCACCATTGGAAGATCTGAAGGACCAGGTTGAAGGTTATTCATCTTAAAGATATCTTATCTAAGTGGTCATTAAAAGTTGAAACGACATGATGGCATCTGATCAATAAAAATATCTTTTATAAAAATGTTGAAGACCATAGGGCCCAAGAGAGAGCATGACTAAACCTTGACCATGTTACAGTCAAATCTGCATCTGACTCAATCATTGTACATGATAAAATAATCCAATGAAACGTGTGGGTTTTTTTGCAAATAATTGCTGAGAATAGGAAATGTTGTTATTTGGTGAAGACAAAGCAAAGTAAAGGAGCCTAGAAACAGCTACAAGAAGAACCTTTCTTATAATGGAATAAATGATGGCTTCATTTGATGAAGGTGATGATGAATAGGTCTGAAAGATAAAAAGAATGGGGAAAAAAAGTACAGTAGATAACTACACGGTATTAACTGGCCTATTTTTTGGGAAATGGTTTTGCATAAAACCCTAGAAATATGAGATAATATTTCAAGGGGGGGATTAACATTGGAAGACAATATGCATCCTCATGTCCTCACCACTCCCAAAAGTGACTCTACTCATTGGTAGTACTCTTCAGTTATTAGAGATGATATTATAAGAGGACTAATTTTCAATCAGAATGGATTAGTGGGTTATTAGTATTGGTTATTAACATTGGCTCAGCACTATTTTCAACTGTAAAGTCTCTCTTTACCTATACAACTAGAAAAAAATTATATTCAGGGCAGTTTGTCTTTATGTCCTACTTCTGTTCTGCAGCAGAAGTCAGCCTTCAATTATATGGCTATTAAACGAATTATGTTTTAAAAACTAAGCAATTGAAAGGATAAGTTTGCAAGCTATGAAGCTGTGACCATCGATGCTTAGCAGGATCTGGACAGCGAAGAGTAAAATAGACACAAAGCACTATCTTCTCTGCTGTAATGAAATTACTGCATTTCCAGTTAAATTACAGTAATTATTTCTAAGTGTGCAGCTCTACCTATAAATTAGCAAATGCAAATTTCATGTTAATAAGAGACAGAGTTTATTGATGCAGTTGAGCATAGACTTGTCTCCACATACAACCACACCAGGGTACAAGGACTCAATCAATCAACAACTGTGTTACTGCAAGTTGCTCACCTCTGCTTTAATTAATGCACTATGCCAACTACTATCTAACTGTTCTTACTCGATGCCTACTTACAGCATTTTGTGATATGTAGTTGATTTATATTCTGCTTTTTTTTCCCCCTGAGGTCACTCAAGGAACAATGAAAAAATTAAAACACAATAAGCTAAAATCTGATAAAAATGTATTAACTCACTCAAAGAGACTTTATTAAAGAAGTACCTAACCTTACCTGGAAATTAAGCAATCTTCCATACCTTAGAACAACATTTTTAAAAATGTCATGTCTTATCAAACACATATTGCAAAGTGATGCCATTTAACAAGGTCTCGCCTGTGGTTTCATGCAGTTATTGAACAGTAAAGAGGGCAATATGGAATTCTATGGGATGGACAGGCTAACAACAAATGCCAAACAATAATCTCATAGCCCTCACAAGGTCAGGGCCATTATATTGTCCAGAAGAATATCATTGTTGATTATACGGATGGTCTACAAAAAATACTGCCAAGCTTAGCCCAGCCAAAAGTCTAATTGAAATGACCCCAAACAACTAATAATCAAGTGTTGGCAAGTCACTACTTTTTAAATTAATGTAGCCAGAATTTGTACATTTGAAATCAGCTAGAAGTTTCTTAGGCCCTCCACATCAAAGAATTATTCTTTAATAATGGTCTTATTACTGTCTCCCTAGGCAGGTAGAGATACATCTGTCCTACAAGAAAATTGTTAGCCTTATCATGGGGGGAGGGGGACATTTACACCTTGGCTGATTCAATCAAACCAAGAAGGAAAGGGTTTGAGCATGCAGCTGCTAACCCTCATCTCTCTACATAGTTTATCCCCAACTTCATAAGCTTAACCCCCAACAAAGTGGTTACCATGGATACATCACACTCTGTCCCATATTGGCATATATGGTGATATAAATGTTTCCGTTACCAATCATCCCATCATGGTACAGGTGGATTGACAATAGAATAAAGAATAGATAAAAGTTAATATAAATCTTAAGATGCATATGTAAATTACGTTATATTACGATGAAAGGTAAAAGAAGAATCAATCTAACCTGTGTAGAAAAATAATACTGTCTGACAATACAATACTGTATTGTATTGTAGTATAATAAATTTCAATAATTTTTTTTAATAATTTTTTAAATTATTATTATATTATTTAATTTGTATACTTCCCTTCTCCAACAGGACTCAGGGTGGTGAACAGCCACGGTAAAACACAACATATAAAATTTAAAAGCAGTTTAAAAGACATTAAATAATTTTGGCCATCAATTTAAAATAACCCAGTTAAAACCAATTACAAATTAAAACCGCAAGGATGGGGTCAAGCCAGCCCGGCTAGATGAAATAGATGTGTTTTCAGGGCCCGATGAAAAGTCCAGAGGTCTGGTATCGTGCGTATCTCTGGAGGTAGGGCGTTCCAGAGGGCAGGTGCCGCCACAGAGAAGGCTCTCCCCCTGGGGGTCGCTGGCCGACATTGTCTGGCCGACGGCACCCTGAGGAGACCCTCTCTGTGCGAGCGAACTGGCCAGTGGGAGGCTATTGGCGGCAGAAGGCGGTCTCGTAGATACCCCGGCCCTAAGCCATGGAGCGCTTTAAAGGTGGTCACCAACACCTTGAAGCACACCCAGAAGACCACAGGAAGCCAGTGCAGCTCGCGCAGGAGAGGTGTCACATGGGAGCGCCCCGTCGCTCCCATAATCCCCCGCGTGGCCGCATTCTGGACCAACTGGAGCCTCCGGGTGCACCCCAAGGGGAGCCCCATGTAAAGAGCATTGCAGTAGTCCAGGCGGGAAGTGATGAGTGCCTGAGTGACCGTGCGTAGGGAGTCCCGATCTAGAAAGGGACGCAACTGGCATATCAGGCAGACCTGACAAAAAGCCCCCCTGGCCACGGCCGTCATGTTTCCGTTAACATTGCAAAAGATATATTGACTGATATTGATTAGATAGATTGCATAATTTACTGACATTGAATGAATTATTGAAAACATCGTAAAATATTATTAGTTCCTTTCATTTCCAAAAATGTAAAAGTAAGGTTTTGAGAATTCCAGTTTCGTTATGTTAAGAAATCAACTGAGGTCAGTAAAAATGTAAGGAAGAAAGAAAAGTGGAAAGAGTAGTGGAAGCTTGGAACCAACTTCCTAGCAGGGGTAATGGGTCAATCATCAGTAACTGAATTTAGACATGCTTGGGATAAACACGTGTCCATCATCCAACAAAAATAAAATTATTATTATTATTATTATTATTATTAAATAATTAATTAAAAAAAACACCCTATAAACTCAAAGGGCAAATTCGATGGACCACTAGGTCTTTTTCTGTCATCGGTTTTCTATGTTTCTATGAAAATATTCATGCTTGGATTTCTTTTATTACATCCTACAAAATATATTCTTTAACTGAATTTGGAAATGTGAATGATTCTTTGTAATTCAAGCTACGATCACAATTCATTCTGGTAATGGCATGCGATTAATATTCTTCTTGCTTTGTTTAAATTATTCAATAAATATATTAACTACAAATCTTGGGATAGATTTCAGTCATTGAGATTGGTCTCCCCATAGACTGTTATTATATTTTAATTACAGGGTGGATTGCTGTATACCACGTTAGTTTCATAAATAGCGGTAGGCATAATTTTAGTTAATTTTATACTTAAGTATTACTCATTCTATTTTTTTAAATATAAAGATCAACTTTCTCTCACCAGGCAATGTCAGAGCCTAATAGTGATTATAGTCCTGCTGTTGTCTAATATAATTTTAGCCTGGTTCATCTAATTCCCATATTTATTTGTGATTTTTTTAAAAAATCACATAAAACTCTTTATGTAGCTTTATGTCACCAACCATATGCTTCATAGTTTCTAGTTTTGCCTAGGCAGTTCAATTTTTTTGCAAATGTTGAAGGCATGGGTTGGGAAAATATATTTCTTTAATTTATTCTCCAGAAAACAAGATAAAGCATTTTTTGGGGGGGAAATGAAAACTGTTCAATATTCATTTTGATGTCACCTTTGCTTGCTTGTTTTAATAGGCTTACATACTACTCAAATAGTCAATCAGCTCTGAGTTGTACCTTGAATAGGATGTTTGTTGTATTTATTCAACATAAAATTATAAGTTAGTCAGACAGTTATTATGTTTTCTAACAGTATTTATTTTCAAGTGTTTTCACAATCTTCTCTTGTGCTTCTTTTTCCGTTGAGGAAAATTCTTCCCATGACAAGTTAATGAAAAATATTTGTGTAAAAGGTGTAAGTAACTTGCCTCATTTGCATCCATTATTCTAAAAGAAAAGATTTCATTGGAAGCTTTTTCACCCTTCAATTTTTTTTTCAAATGTTCCATTCTATTGGACAATAAGGGAAAGTCCTGGGAGGAAAAATGAAAAACCGACTTTTTGCCCAAAAGTCTTCATTTGCCCCACCCCTTCATGCTCTCATATCTGTACTTTTGTCCAATGCACACTTTTTTACAAGTAATCTTTCTGACTAAAATGCACCTGAGCATTACTTTCATGAACTGATGCACTTTTGCAGGTTTTCCATAGTATTACCATGATTTGACTGCATTGTAAAATACCCAGTTCAAATAATATCCATTTATGGGTTGGTTTATAAACATGAGATTAGATACGTATCTGTATCTAGATTTGGATAAGTATCCAAATGTGAACCAAAGGAATTTCTCCCCCATCACTGATCCTCATCAAACTCAATTTAAAGGATATTGAATATTTAGATGGGCTGGTGGTCCAATTCATTATAAAGGCAGATTCATATGCTCATATTCCATTTATTTTCCAATGGATTTATATTCCCATTTGAGGAACCACAGAACAGCTTTCAATTGACATCATGTTTCCACTCTTTGTTCTTAATGGAAGGAACTGTCTTTTGCATGGGAAATGGGGTTAAATGAAGACTTGCACAACACCCATCTAATATTTTCCAGCAAAGTTAGTACAAAAATATTCCGTGCCACCAAAAACCCATTAAATGTTCAAACTTCAATATATATTCCTCAGTAACAAATGTACAGTTAGATAACATATAAAGAATTATGAATGACTAATTATATTTTGCATATTTACGGCAAAGACAATTAGCAAATAGCTTTTATATGCAAAATAAATGAAAAAGTAATTAAGATGCACTAACCAGAGCAGCAGTATCTAGTCTGTTGTCTTGTGATTCACTCTAACAAACATAATAATTATGCATTCATTGTCATATAATTAAAACAGCTCTGTCCTTTAGAAAACTGGTTATTTACTATATAATAATCTGAAGAGCTGCAGAGTTTTTCATAATAGTAAGGAGGATAATTAAAACGTTGCTTCATGGAGTCTGCTTGTCCAGCAGACTTTATTATAATAAACTTGGGTAAGAGACCAATTTCTGATGGGATTTCAGATTTCTGACAAGCAGGTCCTTAAGTTAGACCCTTAAAGGTCCTTAAGTTATATCCATGCCTGCAGTGAATTGTCCTGTAAATAAATCTATCATTCTATATTCCACTAATATTTTGTTTAACTCTGTATCTCTGACATACCAATTCAACTTACAAATGAGTAGTATAACCCACATTGCAGATGAACCATAGTCCTTGGATTGAACTCAGATAACGTATTGCACAAGTTATGAAGCATGTTGTTAAACAAACTCATCCCTCCAGCTGAGTTTTGACTCCTAATTCAGAAGGTGATAAATATACTCTGCATAGCAATACCCTTGAGGACAACTTGGAAATAGCAGCTTGTGCAGAATGCAATGGTAAGGGTGTACCAAAGAGGTGGCACACTGATCAAAAAGGAATGTATGGATTGCCTGGACATTAAAGGCTCTGTTAAGGATATTGTTGTGTTACCAACCAGTAGAGTAAGTGCACAGAGAAACGGTACTGAGAGCAATGAATACAATACATACAAACTAGTTTAACAAAGCTTTTACTTTGTAGTGAAAAACAATTGCATAGTCTTTTAGTCAATCCAAGTCTTTAGCCATTCAAATCAGTCCGAAGTTACAGATATCTTCTTACCAGACAAACAGCAATTCAACGCTGGTAACAAATCACAATGGTAGCATATCCATCCACATCTTCACACACGATAGTAACAGTTCCAATCAACAGTTCCAGTCAAGCAGCAAGTCAAGCAATGATGAGAGCAGGTCCAACAATGACTATAGCTCGGCTTCCTTCTTATATACAGTTTACACTAGTAATTATCCACTTAAGATAAGTGAAGTCAGCAGTGCAATGACTCAACAGTACAATTATGATAATTGCAGTCAGCATTCAGTCAGCAGTCATTAGTCATTACAATGACTCAGCAGTACAATTACTCAGCATTACATTTAAAGTTACAGAATACATTTAAAGTTATAGAACACATATATGGCCTGGACAACTTGTTAGACTTACACCATATCCTAACAGGCTCATTAAAAGTAATTGTGATGCTTAAAGCCCTTAATACGTTAGAACCCATGTACTTGAAGGAGCACTTCACCCAATATGAGCTGCATAAGGAATTGTCATGGTATGTGGGAATGATCTTGGGAGACAGGAGGAAGTGCCATTGTCTAGGCTGCAGATTTCTCCTATCTCCCAAGGTCATTCTCACACATCATCATAGGAATGGAGACCTCCTAATAATGTGTGGCTGAGAGAAGTGAACTCTGTGGGCATAAGATAGGAGGGGTCCTTCTCTCTTGCTGAGATCCAGCTTTGGATATCCTTCGTCTTGGAGAGTCTGTTGGTACCCAGGTGGCAAAGGAGAGCTTTCTAGTCTTCAAGGCAAATATCTTAGACAGATTCCATATCCTAACATTAAACAGCTAGTGGCTCAAGGAATTAATTTCCTCTGTTGCCTGGTATATAAGCAGTTCTAAAGGATGAACAAAAGTGATGACAACTTAGGATCCTCTCTTGGGGTTGGCGCGGTACCAACATCTTGCATGAGAAGTAGCAGTGGTGGGTTGCCCCCGGTTCGGACTGGTTCTATAGAACCAGTAGTAAAACCAGCAGGAGGCTCCGCCCACCGACCCCGACATCATCAAAATGCTTCTGTGCATGCGCAGAAGAGCATGCGTGTGCACGAGCGAAGCCCCGCTGCGAATCGGTAGTAAGTAGAACCCACTTCTGAGAAGTGGGGTTATGAGTTTGGGGCAGTGGTGGGTTGCCCCTGGTTCGGACCGGTTCTATAGAACTGGTAGTAAAACCGGCGGGAGGCTCCGCCCACTGACCCTGACGTCATCAGAAGTGATCTGCACATGCACAGAAGCAAAGCGTGTGCATGAGCAAAGCGCGTGCACGTGCATGATCCCATTGCAAACCGGTAGTAGAACTCACCCCTGAGTTTGGGGCTGCAAGGATCTGGGTGGTAGGTAGCATAGAAGACTTATACTTTTACTTTTACTTTTCTGTATACTTCTGACTTATACTTTTCTGTATGTCTTTGATTCCATCTACTGCTCACCTACTCACTATATACCAAGGTCATTACAATATATCCTCCAGCCCATTTCCACTTGTGGCTCTGGCTCCATCCACCATAGTTCCATGTACAGATGCCAAGATTTCTCTCTGAGCAGATTGAAGGCCTGGCTGGGATCATTGTGCCTGCAGGTCCCCTAGCAGCCACCATCCATCCCTTGATGATGTAGATGTCACTGTTGGTGAGAGTATTGTCTGCTTTGGGGCATAAAGTGAAGATGTGGCTTTTTGCTCTCACTTTTGGGAAGTAGTAAATACAGTTTGGCTGTATGTTTTGTCCTTCAAATACTTTTTTTGTACATACTAGTTGTTTCATGGTATTTACCTGCATTACTATATATTTTAAATTCTGTGTTTTGTTTTAATTTAAAAGCTTCCATAAAACATGGACACATTTCTTTCTACTCTTTCTCAAAATAAAACTCTTATGTGCCCCTTTCCCATAGTCAAGACAGAAAACCAATGTCCATGCCATTTTGTAGCCTAGAAGTAAGGATTTGGTCATTGATATCATGGGACAAGCCATCATATTGGAAAGTTACCAAAACCAGAATATTGTTGTCTCCACTCTCAAGGAAATTAGTAGACTGCTATAGCTGCATCAGTATCTTCTCCAGCCTCTTCATTTTAAATAGGAAGTGCACTTCTTCTCTTTTTTTAATATTTTTCCTGCCACTGCAATGGGCCATAATGGCAAATATTTTGGCAATCAAAGCACTGTTTTTCATTTACCCATGCCTAGCATTGATCAAGGTCATGATAATAGGAAAAAAAACCCTCTATTTCAGGACAGCCCCAAAAAAGAGAGTCTCCACTGATAAATTTCACCCAACCTCTGGATTGAAGACCATTGCATTTTTCCACAGGAATGTGCTGCATGCTTTCATCCATAAAAATCTATTTAGCTCATGGATAAATTGCATGCTTTGCATACAGAAGATTCCATCCCAGTGGAAAGGATGGAAGATCTAATCTCTTCTTGTGTTACATATAGTTCTCCTTTGTGTTACCCCAATCTCCCAATAGGACTAACAAAATAATATACTTGTCTCCCTTTACTTTACTTTCCAGTTTCTTGGGAAAAGCACAAGCTGAGATCTTAGGAAAGGGAATGATCTTGTAGTCAAGACACATCTATGTCTTCACAACATGCTAAACCATAAATCCAGATTAACAAAACACAGTTCCTGAATTCATCTAACATGCAGGCTTTAATAACAACACATTGTCAGAAAAAGCTAGCTTTCCACATTGTACTGAACCAATCCCAATTTACTGTAGCCCAGTTTCTTGTGTAAACCCAACCATACAGATATTTTAGCATATTATTCAAGTTACCTATGTAACCATGTATTATTTTAGCAAGAAATATCTTTATTACTTATTAATAATGTATTATTGTTGTTGTTGTTGATGATGATCATCACACAGTCAGCCAGATGTTCAGACTGGGTTTGGCATTTTTGTCTGCCTACCAAGTCCTTATCAAGAACTTGGGATAGGCAGATGTGGATTGATGGTGTTAGAGATATTGTTGCAGGAGGGAACTGTTCCCAGTAAAGCAATTGCCTTTTGCAATTGACTGATGGCAAATCTGTCAATGCCAAGGATGTTCAAATGGTGCTCCAGTTGTTTTGGGATTGTACCAAAGGCATCTGTTACTATTGGTACTACCCTTGCTTGCCTTTGCAAGTCGTTCTATTTCTATTTGTGGATCTTTGTATTTTGTTATCTTTTCCAGTTCTTTCTCTTCTATTCTGCTGTCTCCAGGTACTGCCACATCTACTATCCAGACTTTTTTGTCTTTCTTGTTGACAATTGTTAAGTCCGGGGTGTTATGTGGCAGGTGCCTATCTGTTTGAATTCTAAAATCCCAGAGCAATTTAACTTCTTCATTTTCTATGACTTTCTCTATTTTATGGTCCCGCCAGTTCTTTTGTTGTTGTTAGTTGCGAAGTCATGTCCGATCCATAGACAACTTTCCTCCAGGACTTCCTGTCCTCTACCATCCCCCAGAGATCATTTAAGCTCACATCGACTGCTTCAGTGACTCCATCCAGCCACCTCATTCTCTGCCGTCCCCTTCTTGTTTTGCCCTCAGTCGTTCCCAGCATTAGACTCTTCTTCAGTGAGTCCTTCCTTCTCATTAAGTGGTCAAAGTATTTCACCAGTTCTTACTTGCAGGCAAATAATATTTCTTACAGATCTGCCAATGCACTATTGTTGCTACATTGTCATGCCACTACTTGTAGTCAGTCTGTGCAATCTTGCAGAAGCTTACCAGGTTGTCCACTATTTCTTCAGCTTCTTTGCATAAGCGGCACTTACTTTCTGTTGCTGTCTTCTCAGTTCTGGCTTTGTATGCATTTGTCCTTAAGACTTGGTCTTGTGCAGCCAGCATTAGTCTCTTGGTCTCTTACTTCAATTTTCCAGCTCTTAGCCATTGCCAGGTCTTCTTGTTTTGTTGTTGTTGTTGTTGTTGTTGTTGTTGTTGTTGTTGTTGGTAGTAGTAGTAGTAGTAGTAGTAGTAGTAGTAGTAGTAGTAGTAATAGTACTATATCTATGGTTTATGGACATGGAACAAAATGGCACCTTTCTCATAGCCACTTCTAGTGGATTATCCATTTAGAAAGTCCTACCTGACACAATATTAAGGAAGTGAGTCCCAAATATTTCATTCTGTGCTATAACCAATAACATTTTTCTTTATGAGAAATTCACTTGACTCTACAAATATTATGAAAACCTCTTAAGATCCGATCTGCTGGGCTGTTCACAAGTGAACACATGAGGAAGTTACCATCTGCAACATAGCACTAAATCACAAATAAGAATTTCGAATTCATATGAAGGTTTCTACTAAGATTTCAGCCTTCAATGAGAATTGTAGCTCAGGGAGCTTTGGGATCTATTCACTCCAGAGGTCTTTCCCCACCGCTGAGTTAGTGATCTTCTCCTATTCTAGAGTTGGCAACCAAAGTGACTTCTAGGATGCCAAGATGGTGGATGGAGAATTATGACGTAGTCTATCTGCTATTTGGGCACTTTTGATACCCCTGCATGAAGCTGCTACTGGTTAGCAAGACACACACACAGTATGAAAATTACTGTCCTCATTTTTCAAAATGACAGGGACCAATAGTAGGAGCAAATATAGCTAGAGACGGTAAGCAAGACCCTGCTTCGAATATTGGTGCTATCAAAAGTTGGTGAGTACTCTTTGAGTTATCTTCTTCTCTCCTTAGCCTCCCTCTGGAATACAGAGATAATCCTTCTAATTTACCTTACACGTTATTGTGAGGATTACAATCCTGCACACGAGTGATGTGTTTTGAATATTTTTAAGTGTTATGCACACGCTTAGTTGAATAGGTTACAAAGCAATTTAAAAGGTGAGACACACTGCCCCTGGTAAATCTGTGCCAGTTCCTTGTGAGCTGGGAGACATCCAGGAACCACAGAAAGGAGTGTTTGGGATATCAAGAGATCGGAAGTAATAAACAAAAAATGGAGTTACCTGGGTGCAGCGTGAAAGGAAGGCCTTTGAAAAGGTGTAAATAACTGTACATTTCGGTTTGCAGGAAGAGAAGCAGCGAGAGGCCTTTAGAAAAAAAGGAGCAGAACAGCTCACAAAGCACCATAAGTGGCATAAATCAAACGGCATTTGCCACAAGCTGGGCTTATGTTTGACTGCAATAATCCAGAAGCGAACATGAATTCTGAAGAAGTCGCTTCTTCAAACTTTCATGCAACAATTAAGTATTCCATTGTCATGGCTCAATTAAATGGTATGGCCTGAGAAAATTGGGGATTGTAAAGTGAGGATGGAATGTGCTTTGATCCTCCTTCCAGGGTTATTGTTTCATTAATAAATGAACATGTCATTTGTCTCACCAGAGGGAGCTCATGCCCTCCAGGCTTTCTTCCCTTTTTTGTTCAGGTTTTATAAAGATGAATTTCCAGTGCTCTGAAATACCATGGATTAGAAGTTAAGCCTGACAGCACTTCGGGGAGTAGTGGGCTTAAAGAGTCCCACACAGGTCTCCAAAGCATTTGTTTACTAATAGAGGAAACCGACAACCATCTGCAGCTGCTGATATCGTATTACCATTTGGAAAGACAGTCGTGGAGATAACAAATCACACAGTTTTAATAATTACTCCTGCGTTACTCCCCCCTCTTTTTTTCCCCCTTTTCTTTTTCCTTTTTTTGTTTCCAGCATGATGCAAAGGTTGGATTCCTTCCAAATAAACAGATAAAAACAGTATGGAACTTTTATCTTTTCGCGATAACGACAACACATCCTGTTCTCCAAAAAGTTTCCCGCTGGATTTTTTTTTCTCCCCTGTTTCTCAAGTTTCGGTAAAAGGTAATTATACTTTATAATTCTGCTGTTTTAATCTTCACTTTAGAGGAGGAGGAGGAGGAGGAGGAAGAAGAAGAAGAATCCACCACCTTCATTCGTTGATTTTCAACCATGGGCCGCAAAAATATGGAGCAAAGGAACGTATGGTATTCCCCACACTTGCTTGTGAATAAAACCCCTCCTTGAGCAAACCCATCATCCAGACTCCATGCACAAACAGAGCTGTTTTGCATTCAAATTAATACCTACTTTAATTTGGATGCAAAATAGCTCCATTGGCACCATTATTTGAAACACACACATAGAGTTAGCTAAGTCATTTGGCAGTGAATGGGGACGAAGATACATTTCTTCTTTTTAAAATCCTAAATTGAGCTGACACCAAGATTGGTATATTTTAATATCAATAGATTAGCCTTAAAGAGGAAACCCTATTTAGGAAATCTGCATTTTTAATATGCTCGGTGGGAGTATTTTTTAAAAAAGTGCCCATCTCAACAAATACTGGATCTCACTGGCCTCCTTTGAAGAGTGGAATGGACTAATTTCTGGCAGTGCAGGAAGGAGATAAATCTAATGCAATGATATCGTCATCATGAAACCCGCAGTCTTGGAGCATCAAGGTAAACCAAACTTTTGCATTGCTTATGATCAGCCCAAGTACCTTGAATGACTAGAGAAGGCTCTTCCTTCCTTCTTTCTAGAAAACTCTTATTTCCAAAATCATCTTAACAGATGCAATGTGGAGGCCTTTCTGGGAAGACAGGGAACAGGTTGAATAGATTTTTCAAGGTACAACTAAATTTTTAGTATATTTACTAAACATACTAAATATGTATATTTAGATTAATAAATAGTTTAATTTCTCACAGCTGAGGATTTCAGCCATCACCCATATGGGGAGCGACTAATCTTGTGTGTGTGAATGTGTGTGTGAATTCATTGAAGTTTAAACAGAAAATGCTTTTATGAACATATAGTCTGCATGCATTATAAATTCAGAGTTAAGGATAGATGCATACACACAAATAACAAAAGGAGAGTCCTAGTCCATCCTTTTCTTCTCTGGGAAAAACAAGAAGCATTAGGTTCTGATGAAATGAATTTTCTCTTATTGGGACAGTCTCATGAAACACCAAATTTAAAAAGCAACCTTTGATTCTTTCTACTGAATAATTCGTCATAAAGACTTAAGCCTGGTTATATAGAGGAGTGGCCATACTTCTGCTAAGAAGGATCTTGCCTAGGGAATCTACAGCATTGAAGGCCACATTGACAACAATGATGGCTAATGTTATTATGCCGTCATTATTTTACAGTTGCCATCATATATCAGTTGAGATCTGGAACATGTCGTATATGGAATTAAGCCTGCCTCTTGAGGTGTGAAACGTATCTTGTGAAATAGCAGGCTTCTTACAAAATACAGACAGTTCTTCTCAGTAGTAAAATTAATACATAAAATCCCCTTATTACTTTGGGATGTAAAAGCAATTGTTGGTTTAATATTTGGATCTTCAGAATTCTGCTGCATTCCCTTTCTGCACTTTTGTTGAAATGAAAATTGTTCTCTCCCCTCTGTCCTCATCTTCCCTCCAACAACTCATCCTCTTTTGTCTTGCTAACGGACAAAAACACTCCTAGGATGCTGATCTGCCCCTGCCGTTTTGATGTTGCCATCAAGAAAAGTAGGAGCATTACATCGGCCCTCATTGTTCTTCCCTAATGCCTGATCTCATTAGCCTAACTCCTTAACACTTACGTTCCAATCAACGGTGAGCAGGGGCAGAGGGGGAGAAATATTTGGAAGTTTTGTTTTGTTTTTCAAATGAAAGCCCCTGGCACTAGTGCAAAGGGAAGCTGACTTTGGATCTTTTAGCCTAGTGAGTTTGCAGCTGTCAGAATTCTACAGTCATCATCATCATCTCAAGAAGGCCCCTAATGAAAACACAGCGGTCAAGAGATGTTCTTCCTCTTGCATTCCCTGGTTCTCTGTAAGGATTGCTTCTTTTGAAATGGGATGATAAGCCAGCTCTTGATACTGCTTACAGCCATCTCCAATGCAGTATTCATTCTCAATAGTCTAAAAGAGAGGGAAGAAAACAAAACCAAATAAAGCAAGATCATCTATCTATCTATCTATCTATCTATCTATCTATCATCTATCTATCTATCTATCTATCTATCTATGCTATCCAACACTTCACAATAACCTCCCGGAAAAAGGGATGTGTAGTGGCTGTATGTACTGTGATGATCAAGTGGACAGAAGGCATGGCTGTGGTATGAAAAGGGAAATGGGAAAAAAAAAAGATTGTTAGATGTGGTCTGGATTGTGCCTGCACTTGCCAGTTTGATAAGACTGATAAGTGTAACCAGTAGCTTAGGACAATCGATTCCTCTCCATAGGAGATGAGCCTGAAAGCGCACATCTTCTCTCCTATTTATATGAAAGCAACACTTTCAAAGTGTTTTATCATCCTACCACAAACATAATGTGGAGTTACAAATGAAATTTCTTTCTTCTTTTTAACACTTGAAGGACAGTAAAAAAAAGAAAAAGAAAAAGAAAAAAAAGAGCATTTAAAGAAGACTATTGAGGAAATCAGTAAACCCGAGGAGAAACTTACCGTTTTTTCCCCCTTGCAGACTGATGGGCCTAAGTGTCTGACTCCAAACTGAAATGGATATCTAATTATTGTTTCACATTATTTGTTTAGTTGGTGTTATGACCTCTAATTTGCCTTTAAATGATTCATTTAGTGTTTAAATAAAGCTCATTTTATTTAATAATGTTTTATTTAACCAATCTTTGCTAATGTCAATACGCTCTTTGTTTAACCTTCTTAAAGGGAACATTTTCTCAGCTCCGAAACAATTAGGAATTATTACAGCATATGGGAGCAGGGATGTACTAAGTAATCAACAAATGGCATTGTGATATGACTGTGATTAGAATACCTCCCCCACCCCAATATATTGTCACAAAGGAAGAAGAGACAGTTTCCAAAAGATGTGCATTTTTATCACATAAAAGAGGGATTGCATGTTATGAGAAAAGCCTCACATTCCCCAAAGAGATTTTTTAAAAATACGTTCAGAGGAGAACTGAATGCTTAATCCCTACACAACACTTGCAGATTCTTCTCTATAAATGCCCCCCCTTTCCAAGGCTTTTTAAAGTATTCTCAGCTAGTCAAGGATAGAAACCTGGGAAATGATTATTGAAAGGCCAGTGAAAAATTAAAAAAATAAATCAAATTTACCTTAGCTTGACTTCCTTTAGCCAAGCTTGACTTCATGGACACAACCAAGTTGTTTTCTTGAGAACAATAAAGAAATGGTTGACCACCGCCTTCTTCTTGAATATTTAGGATTCCCAGTCTAATTTACAATTCTGGGATTTCCAACCTAAATAGTAATCAGACTTGACCCTGCTTAGTTCTTAGAGATAAGCCAAGTTTGACTAGGTGGTGCCATCTAGCTAAACAAAACATTTCTCTCTCATTCTCTCTCTTGCCCCCCTCCCCCCCAATACTATAAAGGGAAGAAAAGGAGGGATTATACACTTTCTTCTCTTTTCAGCCATTCCCCACAGCAAATGTTAAAAGTTAACTTCCAGAAGACATTGCTAAATTGATCCACATATGTAAATACTTTTACCTGTCTTAAAGGATCACACAGCCCAGAATCATATTTCAGCAGTTAAAGGCGATAAGGAAGGGCAATTCCTATGGCTGGCCAGAAAAATAAAGCATTTGGACTGGCCAGGGAAGGTAAATGAATATAATAGAATTTGGCTTTCTGCAACCAGAGATCCCTGTTAATTTGATCTAGTTATCTCTCAATTTCTAGAAAGCTTTTGTGAAATAGGTTTACTTGGCACCATCTTGGAAGCATTCTACACTACTCAACCATTGCTCCTGGAATTTGGCTATGAGTGACAAGGGATGGTAGATAAGAAGGCTTAGCAAAGGATGAAAAGTAGAGATGAGGATAACTGGGAGGAATCCAGGGGATGGTTCACCCAACTCATTTAACAGGGTCAATGGCAAAGTAAACATGTTGTGAATGTATCATAAAGCAATGTTTTGAAACTTTGGCAACTTTAAGATGTGTGGATTTCAACTCCCAGAATTCCCTAGCCAGCATGCAAACAATTGCAGGTTTCTTTTTGGATCCAGCTGTATTCACCCAGTTAGCCTTCTTGTACAAAGATTATAATCTATAATCCAATCAATATTCAGTCTGCAACTCTGTCTAATCAGACTTCCAAGAGAAAAAGTTAGAGCTAGAAATCAACAAAGTTCTCTACCACAAATCTCACTGGTAGAATTCTAGGAGCCATAGAACACAACATTTAAGCTCTGATCAACTGTGTCATTCAAATCACTCCTATTGTTATTTTCCACTTACCATAATAAGGAAGAGGTAAGTAATATAATAAAGGGTTTGTGAGATACCGGGCATTTTACTAGACAAAATAGGCATTCAACTTACTCATAATAGGACAGTCTTAGACACAATTTGACTAGTAGGACTTGAGCCACCTGATGATGCTTAGTACTCAAAACGAATCAGATGAAAGTTAGGATTCCCCGCCCTCCCAGATCTTACAATGTATTAGAACAGGGGTTTGTTTTATAAAAAAGCTTTTGTTACAAGCAAAGTTATTATCTTCTATGAAGTCAATGTTTATATGCCGTATGTGTGGTTCAACGGTGAGCGCAGCTGATATTATGGGAGACAATACAGCTCTCTTCCTTTCTGTACAATTGGCTGAAAGGTTGGTAATTAAAGCCAGAAAGAAGCACTTTACAGGGAGATTGATAAAGAGGATAATGCTTCTTGGGAATACCCAAGCCTGGATTTGGGGGTCATATAACCCAGATCATTGTGTCCTAAAACTGTAAAGTGTACTACAATTTTTTGTTTAAAAATGTATTAGATATATTTAAGCATACCATACCTGGACTGTAAATGTCTAGATGACCCTGAGATGGCAGTAAAGAGATGCAGAGACCCTAGGTCGTTTTGGCCAACTAGTGGTGATATGGAAATGAGCAGACATTATGCCTAATGTTGCTATTACCACTCTCCTCCAATCTAGTACTGGGAATATGAGGAACAGTAGTCTGGATCTGGATCTGAATTCATTCTCCTAGATGGCAGAAATTGCTACTGCAGCTGACTGGAGTACAAGGAGCAGGGGTGAAATCCAGCAGGTTCTGACAGGTTCTGGACAACCGTTAGTGGAAATTTTGAGCAGTTTGGAGAACCGGCAAATACCACCTCTGGCTGGCCCCAGAGTGGGGTGGGAATGGAGATTTTGGAATATCCTTCCCCCAGGAGTGGGGAGGGAATGGGGATTTCGCAGCATCCTTCCCCTTTGCAGTATCCTTCCCCTGGAGTAGGATGGGAATAGAGATTTTGCAGTATCCTTCCCCTGCCACGCCCATCAAGTCACGCCCACAGAACCAGTAGTAAAAAAAAATGGATTTCACCACTGACAAGGAGTATTTAGGTGAGGGCCTTTTCAGTTGTGTCTAAGGTACACTAACTTAGTCAAGTTAGGTAATAATGTAATCAAAGTCAATTAGGAAGGTACATCAATAAGCATCTTGGAGCTCACCGTGGTTTCTCCCTTCTGTGACTTTTTATTTTATTTTTTAAATTTTTAAACACAATGAATGGGGAGATAGCATGATTGAAAGCAAAGCACCAACCTGACATGAGTAAAGTCTCTCTGAGTCATGCTTATAGAACGTAGGCATTCTCAGAAATAAAAATGAAGAGCTTCAGCTAGGTCCTTTATTTAAAATTTTGAGTGTCATCAGCCTGAAGACTGAATGTGATTGGCCTTATCCATCCTAGTAGTCATTTTGTGATTGTGCAAACAATTCCTTTATTTTATATGAAAGTTTATAGCAATTTCTCAAATTAGTTCCACAAATGGTGCTATCCCTGATCTAAATAAAGCTTTTTTCTAGATCAGGGGTGTCAAACTCAATTTCATTGAGGGCCACATCAGGGTTGTGTTTGACCTCGTGGGGCCAGGGTGGGCATGGCCAGCTCAACATTACTCATATCGGGGAGCTTTTTGTGGTGCCTGAGCGCACTGCCAGCAAAAGGCTCCCAAGCTCTGTTTTTGGCTGCGATGGCCTCCTACAACCCTCTGCCAGCAAAAATGGAGTTTGGGAGGGCCTCCATTTTCGCTGACAGAGGCATCGCCGGCCAATCCGTCACTGTTTCCATGGAGGCCCCGCAGGCCAGATCTAAACACCCTGTGGGCCAGTTCTGGCCCCAGGGCCTTGAGTTTGACACCCCTGTTCTAGATGCTCTTTCTTTCAGAAAATACCTCAATTTTCGCTCAATCAAAAAAATTATGTATTTCAGTTTCTTGGATTTCAGGCACTTAAGAATTAACATGGGCTGCTGCACTGTTAAGACAAAAACTAGACCAGCATTCTGAATATATTCCTAACCATTGTTCAGGTTAACCTTTGTAATGCATCCTGTGGCTAGCATTTGCATAATACACTGTTAAAATAAAAACATGATATCGAGCATTTAAATGTTTTAAAATATCAGTTAAAAAGAAGCCTTCACATGAATATGGATGCAGTTTGCCCCAGTTTATGTAAACTGTGTGAAGAGCAGTTTACCTAAAAGACCTAAAAGTTGATATCAAATACCAGGGTGTTTTCCAGAGAATGGGGTGAAATCCAGTAGGTTCTGACAGGTTATGGAGAACCGGAAGCGGAGCAGTTTGGAGAACCAGCAAATACCACCTCTGGCTGGCCCCAGAGAAGGGTGGGAATGGAGATTTTGCAATATCCTTCCCCCAGGAGTGGGGAGGGAATGGGGATTTTGCAGTAGCCTTCCCCTGGAGTGGGGAGAGAATGGAGATTTTCCCCTGCCACAACCACCAAGCCAAACCCACCAAGCCACACCATGCCCACCAAGTCATGCCCACAGAAAAAATTGGATTTTACCACTGGCACTGCCATCCTACACAAGATCAGCAAACCTGCCCTGCCTTCTTTTGGCACTTATTTCAGGGCTCTTATTTGACAAGAGACTTTTTATGAATTTATTTATACTTGAAGGGCAATCACAGGGAAAAGTGGCTCAATTTATTCTCCAAAACACCTGAGATCAGAATAAGAAGCAATGGGTGGAAGCTGATCAGAGAAACATCCAACCTGAAACTAAGGAGGGATTTCCTCACAGTGAGAACAATCAATCAGTGAAAAAGCTTGCCTCCCAGAGCTGTGGATGTTCCTATGGATGCATCTATGGAGGCCTTCAATAAAAGATTGGACAATCCTTTGTCCAGGATCGAATAAGGGCTCCTACCTTAGGCAAAGGGTTGGATTAGAAGATCTCCAAGGCCCTTTCCAACCCTATGATTCTATTTCTTGCTCTCTTTTTCAAAGAGATGGAGCTGCAGGACTGTTTTGTAAAGAATTAGCCCTTGGGTGAACAGCTAATTCCTTTTGGCTGTCCAGAATCTCTGGCTACTCAGCTTGGCTGGATGACCCTTGTGTTTTCCAGCAATGAGAGAGATCCCAAAAGTTTCTTTGTCCCCACTTGGCACCATGTATCATTCATGAGTCTCCAATAATGCCCCTTGTTCAAAGGGCAGCAGTTGTTGTAGCTGGAGTTGGAAGGAAGCCCCACCAAACTCCATAGGTCTTTAAAATGGCTAAAAGGTTGCCCTCTTTCGAAAATTTCCCCTTCTCCCTCTACCTGAGGAAAAGCTTCAAAGTTTTCTACTTTTCCTGTAGTTAAATATACCATCTGCTTTTGAGACTAAGTCCCATTCAAGCAAACAAGGGCACCCTTTGTTTCTTCTGGCCTTGTACCCCCCATACTCTCCCCAACCATCCATTTGGAGGTATTTGCACCCCTTGTGCTAATTTTTTTCTCCTCCTCACAGCTGTGGCAATTAGAAATGTGTGCTTAATGGAGTGTCATGTTAATTGTTGCCCAGTTAACCAATTTTCTCCCTTTAATTGCTGATTGATTAACCTATTGAAATGTTAAGTGACTCAGTTTCTCCCAGAGCAAACATAGGAACTACAGCCCCTGGAGGGGAGGAAAGCCCATCAGACTCCCGAAGTGTGCTGGTATTCTCTCCTCGCTCTCTCTCTCTCTCTTTCTCGCTCTCCACACACCTCCCTGTGCTTTTTAATTAGATGAGACAATTTGACATGCATTTGTCTGCTAGAAAGGTTATCAGCTCTGGAGGTGACCCGGGAGGCTGTGTTGAACAGAGCATCCTTAATAGAAAGGGTTTTATGGGGAAGATTGCTGTACTCAGTTGCATTGTAATGGTAATTACCATGATTTTGCCTTCCTCCTTGTCTCCTATACCTTTCTCTCTTCCTCCTCTTCTTATGCATATACTTCCTTTGCCACATAGGTGTGCAATTACTTTTACCCCGGGTGCATGTATGCATTTATTTATTTGTTCATTAGTTTATTTGTATCTCACCTTTATTGTTTTTATAAATAACTCAAGGCAGCAAACATATTTAATACTCCTAATTTTTCCTTCTATTTTCCCCCGAAAAACTAACTTTGTGAGATGGGTTGGGCTGAAGAGAGCGATTAGTCCAAGTTTACCCAGCCAGCTTTCATGCCTTAAGGCGGAACTAGAACTCACAATCTCCTGGTTTCTAGCCTGATGCTTTAACCACTAGACCATCCTGGCTCTCCATACCTTATACATATATAACTTATTCAGCAATCATTTGTTTGTGATAAGCACGCAAACGACAGCTCTATGGGGATGAGTTGTGGGAGAATACGTTCAATTGTTTCAATGCAGAAACTCCTGGTTGTATTTTAATTAAAAATAATGAAGAGGGTCTATATAATAATATGATCTACATTGTCCTGCTAAGGTTTTGCCCAATGTACATAATAATTGAGTTGGTCTTGCAGTTATGTATATATTGCTATCATGGCTCTCTGATAATCAAAGGATGGATTAATGATACAAATTAAATGGGTCTGCCCAGAAATAATTCCCATGAAGATCCAATGTAGTTGCTCTCAGGGAAGTATCATAATAGATAACCAGTTCAACAGTGTAGTGGAATCATTACACATGTAAGATAGGATAGTCCTGGAAAAATTAGAAGTTGGGCAGTAAACTCAGTGAGAATCATAATAAAGTTGGAAGGGACCTTGGAGGTATTCTAGTCCAGCCCTCTGCTCAAACAGGGAACCCTATACCATTTCAGACAAATGGTTGTTCAATTTCTTCTTAAAAACCTGTGATGGAGTACCCACAACTTCTGAAGACAATCCATTCCACTGATTAATTGTTCTGTCTACAAATTTCTCCTTGTTTATAGGTTGGTTCTCTCCTTGATTATTTTGTATCCATTGCTTCTTGTTCTGTCTTCTGTCTTGGAGAAACAGGTTGACCCTCTCATTTTTGTGTCAATCCCTTAGATATTGGAACACAGTTATGTCACTCCTAATCCTTCTTTACATCAAACCAGACATACCCAGTTCCAGAAACTGTTCTTTATATGTTTTAGCCTCCAGTCCCCTAATCATCTTTGTTGCTCTTCTCTGCACTCTTTCTAGAGTCTCTTTTTAAAATCATGGTGATCAAAACTGGATGCGGTATTCCAAGTGTGGTCTTGCCAAGGCATTATAAAGTGATACTAAAACTTCACATGATTCTTGATCTTGATTCTATTCCTCTGTTAATGTCGCCTAGGACTGTGTTGGCTTTTTGGGCAGCTGCAGCACACTGCTGGCTCATATTTAAATGATTGTCCACTAGGACTCCAAGATCCCCCTCACAGTTACTACTATTTTGCCAAGTACCATATAGTCTTGAAAGCTAACTGTTGTGTTAAAAGTAAGTTTACATCACCAAATCTTAAATTGATATAACCTTTACTGCAAATAAAAACTTCCCATTTAAAAATCTGGCATTTTAACAAGGTAACATTTCCTTTGCTCTCTTACTTTTACAGTAATTGTATGACTTTAATAAGATAATATTTCATTGTTCTATTACTATAACAGATGGGCAGGAAAAAAGAAGTAAAAACAAAGCAAACATGTCTTGAATTGACAGCTTTACCAATTAAAATCACTGGTCTTCAGTAAATTATGAAATAGTGTAAATATTTAATTGCCTAATAAGAAAGTGTTAAGGATTTCTGTATTTTATAAATAAGGACTTAGTTCCATTAATTGAATAGTTGTCCACAAGGATTCTAAGGACAGTAGTTGAGAGCATAAAAGGGGAAGCTTTCTTCTTAATTTCTCACTTTTTAAAAATCGTTGAGAGATTTTTGACAGAGTACAAAGGACTACAGAAAGTTACTCGGAATATAGTCCATCAAATTATAGCTAAACCTCCAGGTATGGAAACAAAGATGCAAAAGAGCAGACAACATTTGCAAGGGGGAAAAATGCAAATCTGACTACACTTTCTTCTCATTCTTTTTCTGTCTACTCCACCTGTTGATCCTTCCATCTTCCAAAATGTGTAGTCTTTAAAGCAAAGCCATTAAAAGCTATTCTGCCTATACTTCCCTCTCTACAGTTCCCACAGGCCATCAGGCATTTTATTTTCTACAATGTCTTTTAATATTGAATTTTGTAATGGTTCAAATGCAATGCAGTGTTTTTGTGGAGGACAATTGAGAGAGTCCAGAGATATTTTACGAGAAGAGTCCTCCATTTCTCTAACCACAATAAAATACCTTTTGCCACCAGACTCCAAATTTTGGGCTAAGACATCTTAGAAGTACGCTGACTTCAGTCTGACCTAAGCATAGTACATAAAATTATCTACCACAATGTCCTTCCTGTCAATGACTACTTCAGCTTCAACCACAACAATATATAAGCAAATAATAGATACAAACTCAAAGTAAACCATTCCAAACTCGATTGCAGAAAATATGACTTCAGTAACAGAGTGGTCAATGCCTGGAATGCACTACCTGACTCTGTAGTTTCTTCCCCAAACCCCCAAAACTTTAACCTTAAACTATCTACTGTTGACCTCACCCCATTCCTAAGAGGTCTGTAAGGGGCGTGGATAAGTGCACCAACGTGCCTACCGTCCCTGTCCTAATATTCCTTTTTAGTCTTTTCACATATTCAAATTATGTTTATACTTTTACCTGTTATCTTATATATGTTTGACAAATAAACTTATGATTATGATTATAATATGACAGATAAGACACCAATACAAAGGAATATGTGTAGCTCAGGGTTGAACTGTAGTATTCTTGGCGTCTCTGAGCTTGGTTGTTTGTTTGTAGATGTTTCATTACTCAACTAGGTAACATGATCAGTGCCATCCCTTTGTAGCCAGGACTCCAATATTTAAAAGGTGAGGGGGAGAAACAAAACAAATTGACAATGAGTGGACAAGAGAGATTTTATGCTCTCAGCTCTCCTAGTCTTCCGAGAGGCTTTCAATATGGGGAGAATTTATGCCAACCCTGGATTTGCCATAATAATATCCATTACTTACAATATTAAATAAATAATTTAAAAAGCCGAAGATATTCTAAAAAGTCCTTTAAAAACAATCCAATCTCATACTACTGGAATTATGGATGCCAGATACCTTTTCCAAACATTACGTACAAGTATCCTGTCCATCTTTCATTTATCTTTATTAAACGGATTCTGCTAAAGCCCCTGCAGGTCATTTCACAATAATTGTGCAGTCTTTTTCTTGTGTGTAGGGAGAATTCAGGATTTTTCTATTGTTATCATCTAATTGTTCTTATTTATGGTATTTCCCAATCTTGGTGCATATTTATGCCATGTGTATAGTTTAAAACCACACTATATGAACTGTGTTTTGTTTCAAATTTACAAGTTCCACATTATCAGATCTCACATCTCAAGTTGCTGTTGGGTTTGGCATTGAGAAAGTAACTAAAGAGATGGTAGGTTAGTAGGTAGGTAGGTAGGTAGGTAGGTAGGTAGGTAGGTAGGTAGGTAGATAGATAGATAGATAGATAGATAGATAGATAGATAGATAGATAGATAGATAGGCAGGCAGGCAGGCAGGCAGGCAGACGGACACAGACTCGGGATATATATATATATAGTAGATATACACATAAACACACAGTGTTCTTAAAGAAAAGGCCTAGGGAAGAGAGAAGTCTTCAGCAGGTGCCCCCAAAGGAGGTTAAACATTAAACTGTAATCCAATTTGCAGATTAAAACCCACTGAACTCAGTATAGGATTACATCTGCTGAAACATGTATTGGATTGCACTGTTAGTCATTCATTTCAATCCGGGGAATCCTTTTTTGCTTTTTTATTTACTTCCAAAGCAAAAGGATTCTACAGTATCATAACAGTGAGTTAATATATTTCTCTTCCTCCTCACAATAAAATAAGAGCTAATCCAACGCAATAAATACAAAGCTAGTCCATACACACAAGTGTGGCAGGTCAACATCTCCTTGGGCTCTTTATTGCAGAATGTAGTTCTCTATTTGAAGCTCTAATCCAGATTTGAAGATCTAATCCAGTTCATAACCAATGTATTTCCAGATTTAATTCAAAGAGGGGGTTAGTCAATTACATGGGTAATAATCAGCACATTGAATCATTGAATTGCATCTGGAAGGTTGTCCAACTTCCTGCCCGGGCAAGAATCCCCATACCATTCTAGAAAAATGTCCATTCAGTCTTTACTTGAAAACCTCCAGAGATAGAGTATCAATAATTCCAGAAGGCAGGCTTTTCCACTACTTCATAGTTCTCATAATTAGAAAGATTCTTTTTATTTGAAATTTGGATATCTCTCTATAAATCTTCCTATTCTATGGAAAATAAATAAATTCATATCCTCTTTTCTGTGACATCCCATCAGATGTTAGAACATTGTCCTCCCATTCTCTCCTTTTGATTAAACATGGCCAATTTCTTTAGGATTTAGTCTCCATGCTCTCTATCATTTTTGTCTCCTTGGGATTTTTTTCCAGCTCTTTGCACTTTGGCAACCACAACTGGAGACAGTAATCCAGGTGAAGTCTAACCAAAGCACCATAGAGTAATACTATCAGATCCCACAATCTTTATAATATATATCTGTTTTAACTGTCCCTGAGGTGCCCTGCGGTCTCCTGTGTAATCTGTGATCTTCTGGGATGCCCAGATCTTTCTCACATGTGCAATTGCTGAGTCAGCTGTTTCCTATGCTATATCTCTGCACTTGTTTTTCTAAAGTGCAGAACATCATTTTTTGGATGGGGGCAAATGTTCAAACCGATCAAGATCCTTTTGATCTTGAGCCTATTTTTCAAATCTGCAGACTACAAAGTTGGGGGCACAGGAACAAATACCCATCCCCCAGCTTTGCATTGTCTACAAATTTGATGAGCAGCGTTAGAGAACATTGGTTGGCCCTAAACCTACTTGCATTTCATTAGTGTGTTTTCATTGGACTGAGGCTTTCGCTTTCTGTTGTCTTTCTGGCTTTTAATGCCTTATTATGTATTTTATTTCATTCTTTCCTTTTTCTATTGCATGCTTCATCTTTTTGTTACTTGCTCAGAGAGGAACTGGGGCTGGATATAAACACTGAAAATAAAATAATAAAAGATGCAGAAGTGAGGAATTTGTGTTATTCCAGATTTGCTTTATAGTACACTATTGCATACTGTAATGGCTAACATAATAGTCACATTAATACTGCTACTTTAAAAAAAAAATCTGAGTAGAGTGCAGGCAGGAATGTTATCTTGATCCAGGACCTCTGCAAGATGGCAGCCACGACAGTGGGGTCAAAGCTATGGCTGTTTTTTTATGTGTGTCACATGCCATCTTGAATTTTCTTTTACATGCCCTGATCTATTTTTCCCTAAAAGAAACACAAGTGAGAAGAGCTAATAATTCTGGACTGGAAATGGCTACTCTCTATTGTTTTGGTGGATTTTTGCCCTAGCTTATCTCTTTCTTCAACTTTGCCACTCAGGAACTTTGGCCCAGTTAGTAAACAGCTTAAGTCTAGACAGTTTTTCATTCTTTTACATTGTCAGCTTGGATTAAAAAAAAAAAAAGCATACACCCACACCCTCACGTGCACACACATGTGCACACACACACACACACACACAAAACACCCACCTTTAAGTAGCGATGAACTGGCTCTACCCTCACAATAGTCAGCAACATTATGGAAAAGTATTTACATTGTCCTTAGTAGAGAAAAAAGGGGCAATTAATGATTTGAAGGCGGGTGACTCAAATTAGGAGAGTTTGCCCCAGCCATTCCCCCAATAAAGACCTTTTGTAAAAGTCTGTGGAAGTTCATCCAGCTTCCTCCTTCATCGGTCCAGTTCCTACCCCTTCCAAGGGAGATTAAGGATTGAATTTAGCAAAATATTCAGTTCTTTTCTATTTTTAATTCAAAACCTTACATATAACATTGGGTGGTGATGATGATAATGGTAACTACTATTATTATTGCAATAATCAAGTTTGGTTTTTAGGCAGGAAAAGAATGGGGAATGTATGGGAAGGGGAGAAAGAATACAAAATCTATTTTGTAGAGCTAAGGGTCCAGGCAAAGACCCTTAATAAAAGAATCAAACCATTGGCGGGCCAGCCTGCCGGACAGGGGGTGATTGGGAATAAAAGAAGTGGGTGTATAACCGTTGCAAGGTCTGACTAGTCTCTTTTAGGACAGAGAGCTGAAATTTAAGTTGATTTGTAAGTATTTAAGGGGGGTTAATTCCCACCACTCTTTGTTGTCAGCACAATTCTGCCAAGGTTATCCCATATTTGTAGCAAAAGGTGTTGAGGCTATGTAAGATCCTTTCCTGTTCTTTAAAATCTCATTGTTCATAAGGCACTTCTTTTTTTTTTTTTTTAGAGGAATTATATGCATTCTTAATATGTAAACTGGAGGGGGGTGATCTTGTATGCTTCACACAACCGGCATAACTAGATCAGATAAAGATTTAGCAGATCATTTGCACAACATCGTGCTAACCTTGGATAAAGTTTTTGTGCCTGCCCAAGCCTCTAACCAATCAACACAAACATAATATTAGAATAACCAGAAAAGAAGGAAATCAAATTAGGATGTATTCAAGCAACTATGTTCACTTCTTTGTGAGACTGATTGCTTGGTGTGATTTTTGAATACAATCACTGGGGCATACAACATCTTTTGCTGAAGTAATGGTTTTACATTCTCTTTAATTAGAGATCTACAATGGGATCATTAGGAATGATGAAGTTTCAGCATTATCACCCCCTTCCCACTCCCAGGTGTTCTAGACCGGGGGGGGGTCTACTTACCTTTACTACCGGTTCGCAATGGGGCCACGTGCTCTTCTGCACGTGCGCAGAAGCGTTTTTATGACATCAGGGTCAGTGGGCAGAGCCTCCCACCGGTTTTACTACCGGTTCAATAGAACTGGTGCGAACCGGGGGCAACCCACCACTGTTCTAGACTGCAACTCTCCTGATTGCATCCCAATGGCATCTGCCCGGTTGCAGAAGAAGACACAACAGGTGAAATTCCTGCAGATGGCTCGGATGCACAAAAGTCCAAAGTCACAAGCAGGCTGCCTTTTAGTGGATAGAGACCACTCTTAATATTTGGGGTGTAAGGCTACAGTGAGGAGATTTTATGTTTCTATTATTTCTTAATTGTTATATTCCATCTTTCCCTCAGGAGCTCAAGGAAGCCAAATGGAGATTCTCTGTCATTTTATCCAATACCAACCTTGCTGGACCAAGTGGGTTGGACCAAGAAGAGAGAGAACACCTAATCCAAAAGCATCCGGTGAGTTTTTGTGATTAAAAATAGACCTGAATTTATCAAGCTTCTTAGCCACAACACCACATGGGTCCAATATAAGTGTGTTTCATCAAAAGTCAGCTCATCCTCCTGCCATATTTCTTATTAGCAATAAATCTCACAAAGCAAGCTCTTGTTTGTTTCTTGTGTACCCCACTTTCCTGATTCATTTCTCTGAGTAGTTTAGAATTAAAAATGCAAAATCCCCCAAACCGAATAGTCAGCCATAAATAATCCTAAAAACAGCCACTTCAGCAGCAACAAAGACATTCCACGAGGCTTTTCATTTCTACACAGCACAGAAAAGAGTGCCAGGTAGGTATCTGAAGACTCACAAGGACCAATGACATGCTTCATTTAAAGAGATGTCCCCAATATAATAAGAAATCATTGGCCTAGTGGTTAAGGCGCCAGGCTTGAAACCAGGAGACTATGAGTTCTAGTCCTGCTTTAGGCATGAAAGCTGGCTGGGTAAGTTTGGACCAGTCTCTCTCTCTCTCTCTCTCTCTCTCTCTCTCTCTCTCTCTCTCTCTCTCTCTCTCTCTCTCTCTCTCTCTCTCTCTCTCTCTCTCTCTCTCTCTCTCTCTCTCTCTCTCTCTCCCCCCTCTCAGCTGAACCTACATCACAGGGTTTTTGCTGTGGAAAACTAGAAGGAGGATGAAATATTGTGTGGATTTGCTGACTTAAGTTATTTATACAAATAATAAAAGTAGGATATAAATAAATCAGATCAAATTTGCCTATCTCAGGACCTTAGGAAGGACTGGATATGCCAAATCCAGTGTAAACATTGGGCTGACTACAACCAACAACAACAATAATAATTTATATTATTAAACTGAACCCATGAATGAGGATCAGGCCAATAATCTCTGCTCCTTCCCCCAACATGTCCACAATCACCAGTTGTGGTGGCCTAAGCTTCTTCCATTGAGAAGGAAGTCTGAAAAGGTTTGTCAATGCATTTGGCTAAATGTGCAAAGAAATTTACATGCAACTGAGGATACCAATAAATCAGAATTCTGCTCAATACAGGAAGATTTGCAGAACAGGAATATTTGGGAAGTGTTCAAGTGCCTCAAGTACACACAAACACACACTACTCCCACCAAGTTTAGAATAAGCTTCTCTATTGTTCTACAGTCCTTCCAATTATGCTAAGCTCAACTTTCAGCATCTTCTGGTTGCTATTGGGAGACCATGATTTATAGTCCCATCTTAGGCACAATGCCAGCTGGGTAACCTTGCACCAGTCACTCTTCCTTAGCCATAGGAAGAAACAGAGAACCATTTCCAAAAACATTGCCAAGAAAACTACAGTGGTTTCTCCAGGAGTTGACTTGAAGCCACAAAATTATCTATAGTTTAAGAGGCCCCCTCCTCTCCTGTACCAACTTGCATCTTTAGGTTGTGGCCAGAGTGCAAGTAAGGCTGACTTCAAGAAGAGACTTTTTCATAGTTTTGTTCAAATTATGGAATAATTCAAGGCCCAGGTGGCTCCATCCCTTGCCACAAGGCTAATAACAACTATTCCTGAACATTTGTTTGCAGGAGATGGTTTTTGTCTAATATTCCTGTAGTTTACTTTTTAGATTATTTTATAACACTATTGTGTTCTTTTGAGAAGCTCTAAGTAATTCATAACCATTAGAAGAACTGAAATAGCTTATAAATGTGTTCGTACTTAGAAATAAGGCAGAGGGACTTGTTTTTGAGTAAAGGTTGCACGGCAGTGTGACAGTACACATGTGGAAATCAACAATTCCTGTGGTCATGCCAGCCAAGGAAAGTGTTCATTGATTTCTGGTGACCATGGTGAGGTCCAACCTTCCTTCTAACTTTGGAAATGAGACACAGTACAGAATACAAAATAACAGAGTTGAAAGGAACCTTCTAGCCCAACTCTTTGGTCAAGCAGGAGACCCTGTACCATGCCTGACAAATGGCTGTCCAATCTCTTCTTAAAAACCTCCAGTGATGGAGCATCCACAACTTCTGGAGGTAAGCCGTTCCCCTGATTAGTTGTTCTCACTGACAGGGACTTTCTCCTTATTTCTAGGTTTAATAATCTTCCATCCATTACTTCTTGTCCTGCCCTCGGGTGCTTTGGAGAATAGATGACCCTGTCCTCTCTCTGATAGCCCCTCAGATATTGGATGACTGCTATCATGTCACCCCCTAGATCTTATCTTTGTTAGTATTTTCTCTAACCTTACTACAAGATGACAAGACTTGGCACCTTCAATCTGAACACTCTGACTACTGCAAAAAGCCAATAAGCGTGGATTCTTATAAAATTGATTTGAACATAATTTTCATGTATAACTTCATAATTCCCTTTCAGTCCTGATTTAGAGTCAAAGGAAAATAATGTGTGAATGGGGGATGCATCTTACCTGTAGAATTCTGTTGCTGCTTTCCCCCCCCACCTACATATATCTGTTGATTTTTTATTTATTTTTTTGTTTACAAAGATTCCCTCCCTCTCTGGCATTAAAGTCAATATTTCCAAGTAATAATTTAAATTGAATTCTTCCAAAAAACAAACATATTGCTAGATGGGTGCTGTGGTCACGTCACTAGTTTAGAGAATGTCACTCAGAAAGAAAGGCTCAGCTACGAAGGGGGAGAGAAGCAGTAGTGATCATAACCGAAGATCCCCTTCTTTAAAGCCTTTAAAGGCCAAACTTCTGTGTCAACATTCAAGAATATATTAGAGATAATCCATTACAAACTTGAAATCTCTACCTTGTCACATAGGATCTAGAAGTTGAAAGACAAACTGGCCCCAAACCATGTGAGCTCGCCTTTCTTCTCAAAGAACATCAGAGCAAAGCAGACAGAATGCAATTCTATCCCTCTTTCCTTGAGAGGGAGGGGAAAATACATTAAAACCCCAGAAATCAATGCCTCATTCAAGGGTATTGATCAGCACTAAATTAATTAGACTTCAAGGCTTATAATAGTTGATAAGAGAACCTGTTAATTTAGTCAATGCAGAGTTTTCCCTACAGCAGCAAATACCCTCTTCCTTTGAAAAGACATTCTGAACACAGGCAGCGCAAGAAAGAGTTGTGGGTGTGTTGTGTGTATGTGTATATGTATGTGTACGTATATGTGCATGCATGCATTACAGAATATGTTTTTTTTTAAGTTTAAAACAGTGATCTCAACCACGTGGTTTTAGTATAAATTAAAGACAGTATTTCACAAAATTGTGTTTCACTGTCTTCCTAACATGCAAACACATGGGCAAATTTTTCCCACTGAAAATAGGCACGTCAGAATTAACGCCAATGGCTAAGATTTTCAAATATAAAGTGACCATAAAATCAGTTTACCACAGGCAAGATTATTATGTTAGGTTTTGAAATCAGCTTCACAATGTACGTGATCTCATTGATGGATCATTGATCTGTCTTGCAGTTTCTAATATGTTTGATGTTAAAATCTTCAGTGAAGATAGTGATCAGAGACTTCCCCACAAAGCATCCAACACACACACATAACACACATACACAGAGAGACTACTGCAATGGCATCAATGTTGAAAAACAAACAAACAAACACCCATACTAACATAGCTGGAACCACATACCTCAATCTATTCCTATGACAGTGTCACTCTATTAATTTTTTTTAACGTTGAAAACAGTCTGTAAGTCAAATTTCCATGCATTCTGAATCCATTACCAACCTATGTGCCTTCAGGTTCCTCTGGAATAGGTCTGTACAAAATAAGGCCTATAGGCACTTTTTAAAAAAAAAATCAAAAAGAATTCACCACCATCAAATGTTGCACCACCAAAAAGGATCTGCTACCACCACCACCTCCTCCTCCAATGCCTCCAGGTCTCACTGACAGGCACAATTGTTGCCACATCTTTCCTAACCTTGAGCAGACGATCAACATACCAGCTATTCCTTTGCGGCCCACCATTATTTTTATTTCACCTCTATGAGTTGTGCATGCCTGCTCTAGAATCTGGAATGTGCTAGAGAAATGTTGTACAACTCTTCTGAGATTTGGAGGACAGATAATATTTGGAGGGATTGCTGGTTATAGGAATGGGTCGTAGAAAAGACCCATGGATAAAACCAATAGTTTCTACCTTTTTTTAAGGTAATGAGGAAAATCTTAGCTTAATTGATTGATTTGGTATTATTCCCATACAACAGAATCCCTCAGACTGATGGGAAAACATGCCATCGCTTTTTTAAAAAAATGTAGTCATAGAATGTAAAAAATTTTGTGGGGGGGGGGGAGTTGATGGTAGCGCGCATGGGTTACCCATTCCTATTCTAGAATGTTCTCTACCCAATGTTTCTTTGCAAGTCTGATAGTAAAAATAAACCTGACGTTAGTGACATTGTAATATGCCACTATAAACAGTAACCTTTGCAATAGTGACAAATATCTGTACCTCAGGTGTAGGATCAGAGTGAAGGTTTGTTCTCTGAGCTTGTGGGTTGGTTTCTTAATGTTTCATTACCCAGCTAGGTAACATCTTAGAGTTTAGGGGATAAATTCCCCTAAACTCCACTGAAGATGTTACCTAGCCTAGTAACGAAACACTCAGAAACCAACCCACAAGCTCGGAGAATAAAACTTCACCCTTACAGTAGTCTTTGTTTAAGATTACAGCAGCAGCAGTCTTCTTAGCATATATAGATTTCTTCATTTGGAAGATGTGGCAACTAGGAAGGTCAAAAAGCTCTGGAGATGTTCCATGGATCATCTGCCGGCTTAGGACTTCAGCAGATGTCCTGTAGTATGCTGGTAGACCTGATTTCAACAGTTCAACAGGCAGAAAGTTTAAATAAAGCTATTCTTCAGTTCTCTGAGGGAGGGAAAAAGAGAGGGAGGGATCAAGCTAGTTTTAGTTTGCATCATACCTTAATTTATAAATTTGTTCAATCCCGACCTGACATTGATCTGCAATTATTTTTGTAAATCTATCAATGCATATAATCCACGACTTAGAACCATTTGTTTAGCAACCATTCAAAGTTACAAGAGCACTAAAGAAAAGTGACTTATGACTATTTTTAAGAGCCGCGGTGGAGCAGGAGTTAGAATGCGGTACTGCAGGCTACTTCTGCTGACTGCCGGCTGCCTGCAGTTTGGCAGTTTGAATCCCACCAGGCTCAAGGTTGACTCAGCCTTGCATCTTTCCAAGGTGGGTTAAAATGAGGACCCAGATTGTTGGGGGAAATGTGGTAACCCTGTAAACCACTTAGAGAGGGCTGTAAAAACACTATGAAGAGGTATATAAATCTAAGTGCTATTTCTATTGCTATTTTTCACACTCATGATCACTGCAGCATCCCCATGGTCATGTGATCAAAATTCAAAATGCTTGGCAACCGACTCACGTTTATGATAGCTGCAGTTACACGCAGTTAACTTAGTAACACAGTTGTTAAGTGAAACTGGCTTCACCATTGACTTTGTTTGTCAGAAGGTCGCAAAAGGTGATCCCATGCGACCTTCTGACAAACAAAGTCAATAGTGAAGCCAGATTCACTTAACAACAATCGCCCGATCCGGTAGCGATGGAGGCGGGTTGTTCGGAGAACCTGTAGCAAAAATCCCTGCCCCCCCCCCCCACTATGCCCAGCTCAGCCACGTGATCATCAGAGGCTTTTTTTTTTAAAATGGCTCTGACGATCCAAGCTGAGTTGCCTGATCGTCAGAGGCATTTAAAAGAAAAAAAGCCAAAAGACGAAAGATTTATATGATCTGAAGAGAAACCAGAGTATGGAAATAAAAGAAAAAAAGCCTCTGCCGATCAGGCAACTCAGCTGGGATCATCAGAGCCTTTTGAAAGCATTTTTTTACAACCTCTTGAGGTTGTAGAAAAAATGGTTTTAAAAGTAAAAAAAAAAAACAATTGGCCACGCCCACCCAGTCACATTACACCTCCCCACCAAGCCACGCCCACAGAACCGGTAGTAACAAATTTTAGATTTCACCACTGCAACTGTGTTACTAATTTAACTGCAGTGATTCACTTAACATGTGTGGCAAGAAAGGCCATAAAACAGAAAATTTGGGCTCTGTTGTGGTCATAAGTCAAGGACTGCATGTAGATAATACACATTTTGATCCCTTCTTTTTGATACAGTACCTAAATTGCAAAGTTTGGGGCAGTGTGAAAATCAAATAAAAGTATGTTCAGATCTGGGTATAATTTGAGAAATACATTGTTCAGTAAATTGCTCCTGACTGAGAGATGAAATGCAATTTGAGGGGCGTCTTCCAATTGGTTTTGATGGCACCCAATCACATCTACTTCATTTGGACTAGGGACGTCTCTGCACTGCATCCTGAATGTAACCAGTTGAAAATGAAGTCAGTTTAAGAAATCCTTTTCTGAATTTCAGTCCAATTTATAAGATGAACAGATATTTAGTCCAAACTGTGTTTACCACAGTTCTTGAGATTTCTATTCTTTTTTCTTTCTTTCTTTCACTCCTCCTGGATCAGCAAAAAAGAAAGAAAGTACACTGTTTTGGCATATTTCCTGCTACTTGGGCTGGAGAGAGAAAGTGGCAGGTCTTCATTTTTCACTCGGTTAAACCAAAGAACCTAAACCAAAGCAGGCATATATCTCACTATTCCATTCTTCCATCAAATAACTTCTAAAAGGAAAAATTCAGGACTACCTTTTCATCAATGATTTTTTTAAAAAAGATACAGTTTTTTACCATTCCATTGACTGATTTGTTAAACAAAATGGCTGTCCAAAGCAGTGATCAGGAGCTGTTTCTACCAATTTTTATTTATTAAATTCATATGCCACCCATCTTGAGGCTCAAGGTAACTTTGAGCAGTACAGATGTCGAAGAGTGAATCAGCCTCGTTCTCCCGCTGGGGAAACTGTAATTAATTAGAGGTGAATGGAACTTATTTTCCATGGTGTATACTCTCAAAGAAAGAAAACCCGAATGTATTCTAAGAAACATTTTAAAACATTTTAAAAGTAAAAAACTAGCTAACTACATCTTACTGGCAGTCTTATCACACAGACGGACAAAGGAAGTTCAGGAAGTTAGAAAAGAAAGAAAGTAGACATGCGCAGTAGCTCAGAAATCACAAGACAGCTACTGTACTGCTCAAAATGGAAGCTCAGCTGTCAAACACTTAACACAGTGACAACAGAAGCCAACTGGATGGGGCAAGTAGTCCTCTACAGTGAAATAAAGCATGGCAGGAGAACCAGACAGCACAGTATGAAGTACTACATGACAAAAAATATCAATTTTTTCCTGCAAACTGGGGAAAAAATAGCCAGGGCTTGCCTTCCTGGTGGGATGCATGTGGACAAATGATGATATTATGCATTCCTGCCCTCATGTGGCTCAATCCTAGATCATTTTGGTTCTACTTGGATTATTTGGTTTGGAGTAAAGTTGGTGGGAGATGTAATTAGCTGTTGTTAGGCACTCTGAAGCACCAGAGAGTAGCTGCACCCATTTTCATGTCTCTGGGAAAACAGGGATGGAATTCAACACCAAACATTGACCAATGGGCTATGGCAGAGGGATCTCTTAGATCATAATTATTTATCTGGCTGCACAAAAAAATAATTTCCTGGAGCCAGGAAGGAATTATCCGTAATGAATGCTGGTGGTTGTTAGTTATTTCAATAATATGGGTTATCTGGGCCTTTTTTCTGTGTTATTGTTTCTTTTAAACCCATTAGGACTCTCAGTAATAAAATTTGTGATTTTTTTTCACCCTATTATCAAAATGTATTGTCCTTCTGGTGGGTGTACAATCAATATTCATTATCCTCAGCCGAGAAGATCCTAGGTGACTAACAAAGACGAACCTTCAAGATCGCAGAGACCAAGCCCAATCCAAAGCAGACAATGCTTTCCTTGATAGATGGGCAGAGTTTGTAGATTGCTCTTTCTTGCAAAGGGTAGCTAATAAAAGTCCAGGGTAAAAGATGTGGAAGAAAGATTCAGCAAAGAAAGAAGTTGGGGCTAGCTCATGTGGCTTCCTCCCTCTCACTTGATCTATTACAACAGTTATTTTTGGCTCTAGTAACAAAGAGGACAGGGGCCTGTCCATTCTGCAAAGGGTGAATGGAATGAGGGTACCCCCAGAATGCTTTGAACGTAGGGCAGCACTTCCTGCTGGTTGAGATGGGAATGAAAAAGGACAAAGCGGAATCCAGGGCAGGGGTCCCACCGACGGCTCTAGGAGGAGGCAACAGTCGGCTATCAGCTGTACTCCAGCCCTGCGAGAATGCTAATAAGCGGGTGAAGAGCCTGGATTCCCTGCCATAATTCTATAGAGGAGTTCAGTACCCCATAGTGTTCACCAAATAAAGACAACTAATTGAGAATTTTTTGCACATTTGGCTTGGGGGGGGACTCGTTCACACAGCTTATTGTGGGAGAATGTGTGCCTCCCTGATGACAGGGGACGTCTGTTTGAGGGGCAGTAGCCCTCTTAGCTTTATTTCCTCAGGACTTTCCAAGTATGACAAAAATGTCTAATTTAATTTGGCGGATATTTCTCCCCCTTTCTAGCCCCACACTTGGTTGAATTTCTGAAAATTATTCTGGCACCTTGCTAAAGAGCAGTACATTGGATATTTGCATATTGTTAGTCCTCGGCATTACATTTTTCCATCGTCATCATCATCTTGACAGAATTTGAGGGAGAGGGGAGGAAAAAGTCCTCTCTCTGTCTCCCCACCCGTCCCCTCCCCTTTGCAGCATATTCTGGGGCGCAGTCTACATTTTTGTGTCTGCAGGTGACACACTTTGATTGAAACTAAAATTAATAAATCAGCGGAAAAGCACACACCTACAGTTCACAGCAGGGCTCGCAAACATGTTCATAAAAGGAGCTTTATGCCCTCGCATAAAGCAGGAATAAATTACAGGAACACTTGTTGCCTTTGGTCTCAGTTCTGCTCCATGGACGGGTATCTTATTTTTGAAGGCTTATTCGCAATCAACAGGTTCCTTGGTGCTTTAGCAGGTGACTTTGTTATTAATCTCTTCTTTGACCATTCTGGCATATTAATGAGGCAGAGACCCCTCTCATGCATAAGGAATTAGATTAAAAGGTACACTTGTCTCTAAATTGCTGGTAGCACGCAAGCTATAGTGCCACCAACCAAATGCAAAAGATTGTGTCTCTCCCCTCTCGCCCCCGCCTGCCCCCCCTTCCTGGGTCACGTTAAAGAGTATTTGACTAACATTATGTCCCTTGCTGAGCTTTTCTTCAGCCACATACTTATTTCTTTACTATGAACACTATTACTAGGTTTTGCCAGTCATTTCTGAGGGAGGTAACTCGGTGTATTATTATATATTTTTCTCAGCCTTTCTAAATCAAAATCTGGAACATGAGGCACAATAATATATTTTCTGATGAATCATGTGCCTTTTTTATTATTATTTTTCCCTCATTAATTAAATTCTTCCATTCCATTTAGGGAGACCTTTTTTATCTCAGTGGCGCACCAGTGCATATTCGGTTCAATATTTCCCTTTCAGAATTACTTTAATAAATATAATTATCCTATTTTTTTTAAGTGTTGGAATCCAACCAAACTTAGCCCACCTTATATTTGGGGTATGATAGGAGCCTGAAGTGAAAATTCCTATGGGGTTGTATAAGAACACGTAAAAGGAGAGAAAAAATGCAAATGATTTAAGCCTTAAATTTACGATTACTACAATTTTGTCAAAATATATCATATTATGATTTTTTGGCTTGCATGAATAAAATCCACCCAATAAAATCCCCCTCCTTCTCTGTGCTGAAAATAGTTTTGTTGAAAAATAATAATTTTCTCATTTCCAAAAAAAATGTACAGGAGAACAAAACGATTAAAGTTTTTTTTCCCTTTTACAAATCTAAACAGAGTAGACAGAGTAGACAGCTTCCCAATCAGAGGCAGGTGTGACATCACCAACTGTTTAGAAAGCAGGTTTAACCACAAGATATTTCTATATATTGTATGTAATGTGGGGTTTTAATTGTGTTCTGCAGGAATATTCCCCTGATGATGATTTTTGCCAGTTTTCATTCAATTTGGTGAGATTGAAATGGATGAAACTGAATTTATTTCAAAAATCCATTCAAAGTAGGAGTGAATTCCAGTGATGTATTCATACGCATAATTAATTTTGAAGTGGCCAAAACATATGGATGAAAACTCTGCCTTTCATTGTCCAATCATCTCTCCAGTTATCTTTAGCCTTCCTGGTTTCCCTTCTTCTAATTTACAGGCCAAGGAAGACATCAGGAGGGAAATGTTCTCTGGCTTTTTTCAGATTGTGACCGGAAAATCTTAGAGCAATGTTTCCCAGCCTCAATAGCTTGAAGAATTCAATTCCTAGAATTCTCTAGCCAGCTACTCCCGATGCTGGCAGTTGAAGTCCACACATTTTCAAGTTGCTAGGCTTGAGAAACGCTTGAGAAAAAGATGTGGAAAATAATACTAATTGTAGCATCTTCAGCCATCTCCAACTAGAACAGAAATTTAAAAAATATCACCAACTTCATGTGGGCATGTGGAAATCAGATCAACTGCAGACATGTATAAAGTACAAGAAAAAATTGGGATGGCAACAGCAGTATGGAGATTCTGAAGACCACATCCCTCAACCATCACCACCCAGGCAGGAGAAGCTCAACTAAATTCATATAGGAACTGGATCTCCTGGAAAATTGTAGTGCAAAGCATTGTGCTGACCCACTCTCTCACACACAAACACACACCACAGGTGTAAGGAATCTTTATTAAGGTTTCCGAGCCTGAATTGGTATTCCCCAGCAATTCTCTGTGCCAGCACTAGCTCAACCCCAGTGAATTCCTCATGCCACTCAAATGAAGCTAACACTAATTCTCAAGGCAAAGGCGAGTCCAGTCCATTAGGTAAAAGCAAGTTCCCAAGGCAAAGCCAACTCCACAGGAAAAGGCTAGGCAAGGCAAGGAAACGGCAACAGTTCAAGGGAAGAACACACAGCAAGGAAACGAATATGTTGTTCCCAACATCGTCTCCATCTGTCTGCTGTGCTAAATAAGGCAGCCCATCAAGAGGGGCGAGGCTGCCTCCTCGCGAGTAATTGGAGTGACCTTTGTTGCTCCTGCCTTTTCTCTGCCCTACATGTTCTTGGATCGGGTGCAGAAGGCAATTCCTCCTCCTCACCACTGACTGACTGCAGCTGTGTGCTTTCCCCACCTGAAGCCTCATGGCTGTCCTGCTGCAACTGTGTTTCAACCAAATCACTCTCAGAGGGCTGCTTGGAGCCATTGACCAACTCCCCTTCTGATGTGCCCGGAACTGGTTCATCCTCCTATGGGCTGATATCTGGAGAGGTGTCTGGGGAAGTGTCTGAGATGAGTCATTACAAGCATGTTCTTGTATTTAGAGTTCTGGCTAGCCGGGCCTGCCCTTTCCATCCCACCTCCTGCCCTCCATTTGCTTTTTCCTGAATCCAGCAGACAGAATGTTATGCCCATTCAGCATGTTTAGATCTCATTAGGCTATTTAGAAATTCATCCCCTTTGAGTCTTCTTTCCAAATATTGTTGCATTTCTATAAATAGTGGGACTCCTTTGAGTCTGCTAATAATCTTTCTCTAGTGTATTAAAAGTGCCTAATATAACATTTTTTCTTTCTATTCAATGGTGTCTGATTCTCAGAGACTGCGCGGCTGAGTCTCTGCAATTTTTTTGAAGAATAAAGTAGTTTCTTTTCAGTAGAGGTTTACCATTGCCTCCTTCCTAGGGCTGAGAGAGAATGACTGGTCCAAGCTGGCTTTGGGCCTAAGACAGGACTAGAATTCACACTCTCCCAGTTATTATGCTGATGTCTTAACTGTTGCACCAGATTGGCTCTCAATGGAATGGAATAGAACTTTTTCATGGTACTTCAGTAAAGTAGTCATTAATAAGAGTTTTAAATTTAAATCATTGAAAGTCTGTTTTCCCAGTTTAAAAAAATATAATCAAGTTTTTCATCTTCATTGAAGTCAGAATACTGGGATATGTAGGTTTTGTTTCTCTGTATGTTATCCTGACAGAACAGGCTGAACCAGTCAGAATGAGAAAAACTGGCCCAACTGTTTCAAGGATAAATTTTTGCTACAAATGTTAAAGCATTTTAAGCCAACATGGTTTCTTGCAGAATCCAAGGGACTATAATTTAGTGAGGAAGAGGAGAATGCGGTAATTTGAGAAGGGCATTATTCCCCCAAATTCCCCAAGATTAGAAATGGATGTTGAGACACTTTAACAGCACTAAAACATTTGAGATGCAGACAAGGTAGATGCAAGCTATTTACAAAACAGGTGCTAGATTTGGCAGTCATCTTCCTATCAATTAGTTTATTATCACCATGCCAGATTGCCAAGTGCCATTTCTTTCCTATCCTATTCATCTTTAATGTCGGTAACTTACCTCGCTTTCCCAGAAAAGATTGCTGCGGATTTTTTTCCCCCCAAAGGGTACAAAAATAATGTCTGAGCATTCATAACGTTTCTCTCCTGAGAAATGGCTTAAAGCCAATCATGATCTGACCCACAATATTCCCATGACGTTGATTATTAATAGATATTGTAATGATCGCCCAATGCTTATCCAGTCTCGCCTTATTTTTTATTTCTTGTCTGAAAAGGAATAGCATGTTGTTTAAATGCTTTTTAAAAAATAAAAATAATAATAAGTTCATGGCTGTTAGCATCCATCCTTTTTTCCTCCCTCTTCAAATAGCTCAAAATCTGAATAGATGGCCTTGTATGTCAAGCACTGGCACATAATGATTTTTTTGTTTTATTTAGCTGAGGCTGCATCCCCCCCTCCCCCTCGAAATACGAGATTTATCATTAACATACTGACAGGTACTTCACTGAAGTGGCACTAGCCACAGTCGGCCTGAAGGATATTTATAAGGCTCAACAACCAGTGGAACATTTGTTGGAGGGAAGTCTGCTCTTCCCGTCCTCCCATCGTTCTTGAACAACTTGGAAGGTTTCAACTTCTTTTGCCTTTCAGAACTTAGCCAGGATCAGACACCCTTCTGCCATGCATATGCAGATTTTCACCTCTGGTTGCTTTTCTCTAATGAGCCTTCACATAATCAATTTGACAGGAGCCATTATCACCGCCACTATCGCCACCTCCCCCCCCCCCTTTTTTTTTTGCGCTATCTACCAGGAAAAGTATTTCAGGAAAAGAGCACCAGCGGTTTCAGAGAGGGCTCACCAAACAAAATCATGAGAGAGCCAATTTTAGGAAGACTTTCGAGGGTTTCTGTCAAAAGCAAGGTGGGAGGGCAGAGCTAAAACCCAAGAAACAAAGGCCGCCGTGGAATTGTGACTTGCAAAAACATTTCAAAATAATTGCAGGATTTCAGCATATATATATATATATATTGGTAGAAAAGGATTTTTTAAAAATTTCTTTCTTCCTTTCTATTCTGTTTCCTTAAAGTCTCAGGTCTGTTGGTAGCAATGCCCAGGAGGAACTAAAGCTCTGGCTCTTGTCTTTCCACAATGGGGAATAGACTCACATTAGTATTTGGGAGATGTCCACCCCAGCGCCTTCTCAGACCAAAATCCTGCTTGCAATTCTTTGCATTGGGTAAGGATTTCTTGGGATCCTTTCCCCAGCTTTCTCTGAAATTTTCTAGAGAACACCAGTTGAAAAGAGACATTTCAGCAACCCTAGAAGAACTCAACCACAGTAGCTATAGCCTAATCCCAACAACACCCATTTACCACTATGTCATGCAGAGAAGACCTCCCAAACCCCTGCTGACTTCTGCACATGCCCTGGAGTGAGATTTTCTATCTTTCCCAGATGTTCCATAAGTTTTAAAGAAAATGGGGATGTATTGATCCCAACTGTTCATGCAGGTTAGGGACAGGACAATGTTTGGTGGCAGGGATGACATTTAACATTATGGAAATGCGATGGCCACTGAAGATGGAGCAAAGACACAGAGTTGCTGGGGTGACGTTGGGGCATTGTCATGGGTATTATTGGGATTTTTCAATCATTATTTTTCCTGGGATTTGACTTGAAAGATAGCACAGGTAAATCCACTTGGTCAGCCTTGGTTACTAATGTCTTATCCTGGTGCCATCACATCACTGCAGAAAGATCACATTCACCATAGCATTTCAGCAAGAATCTCATTGTTTCCTGATACCTCAGACCCTGAGATGCTCCACCATTTATAGCCACCGCTTTCTAGGCTAAATTAATTCTATCTTTTCATATATATTAAAACTCAAATATATTTATAAGGGATTAATCTGCTAATTAACTATTGATTACTTATCAACAAGTCATTGATTGTTTCTAGTTATATTTATTATTGACATGATAGCCTGTTCATATCAACATTCAAGATTTATGACAATATAGTAAAAGTAGAAGTTTATCCACAAATGTTCCCCATGTTGCAACTTGGGGTTGAATCTCCCGGCTTTTAGCAATACCCTCTTAATAAAGAAAATTGAGGAAATGTATTGTGTGGTTAGCCCCTTAAAAGGCATTAAAATGATTTTTTAATATGCTGTTAATAGTTAGTATTTTGTTTTTAATACCAATTTTTCTATTTAAAAATAACATAATGTATAACGCATAATGTAATCATTGGGATGCTAGAAGTCACAATAAATAAATAGGTTTTGAAGGGTACATGACTCATTTTAATATTGCATATTTTCTGAAAATGCATGTAATAACAGGCAATACGATATTTTTAAAAATATCTTAAATGAACAAATAGGCTTCTCCCTATGACTCATTAATTTCAGCATCAGTTTTCTTCTCCCTGGCAAGTAGGGTTTCATCTTAGGAGTTGGAAATCTTGTGGCCTCTTTATTTAAGGAGTACTAAGTTAATAATTCCTTGTCTAAATGCCATAGTAACAATACAGAAAGCATTGTACCTGCTCTTTGTGATTCCTGAGAAATCATGGGAAATGAAGATCAATCTGGCAGGGCTGAAATCTCTACTCGATCGTTACTCAAACAAAGGGTGGAAAAGCAGAAGAAGATGGAAAATTTCAGAGTTTCCATCAGAAATACTTCATTTCCATGCTTTGTTGTTGCTTGGATTTTTAGGAAACACATTAAGAACACCATATATAAGTACAAATGTAAATAAGCTCTGCTCCAAATGCTTTAACTGATGATTCAGAAGCTAGCATTATACGTGCCTGTCCAGCCTTCATGAGTTTTTTTTTATCCGGGACCCGAAAAAGAGGAGAGGTGACTTTCCACCATGACAACAGGATGGCCTCGGTGCCATCCAGTGCCTCATTTCATTCTGACTAGAGAACAATGGCTCCGTTGTGGCAGTGACCCTTCCCATTCTGGAGTCACAGACAATCCAAAGAGGATTTACCGCCATTGTGGGTCTCCCCCCACCCCACCCCATCTCTCTTATTTTGCTTCCCTGATGCAGAGAGCTGTTCTCTTTCCTTCTCTGTTTCTCATTTTTTCCCTCTATGGCTGGGCAACTTGCATACTTTTTGCAAATCAATATAAGATCCTTTGTGACATAAACCTTAGCCATTTTAAAAACATTTTTCATTTTTGTGGAGAGTGACTGTTGTTAGCAACATGAGGGCTATTTTCAGAATGTAGGACAGAGTTAAGGATTGAGGGCACATTTTCTTCTGTATATATCAGGACTTCTTAGCTGTAATTAATTGGGACACCGGGCTTTGTATTTCGAGAACAGGTCATTTGCTTATGTGCTGCCCAAATCTTTTTTTTTTTTTTTTTTTCCCGCTTGACAAAGGCACCTCACGTATGTTCCAGATACCCTTTCTGAAGAAAGATTTAAACTTGCCAGTTGAATAATACTTTGCTACAAGTATTTGGCCTGGGGCGAAAAAGCAAAGGGAAGGCAAAGAGAGGGAGAGGGAATCATTTTCCTTTCCTACAGCCATAGCCTGGAGCTGCCGTCTTTCTGAGTTTGATACGACTGGCCTCACACTGTCACATGGTCATGATGTAAGATCAGGAGGGCTCTGAGTGTCAGACAAATCTGGATTTAGGGGAATTATAGCAGATGTTGCAAAATGGCAACAGTTTAGTGAGTCCCTTTCATCTCACCGTCGGGGAGGCATGTCCACTAAGTGTACTAGACAGAAAAGAATGTTATCTTTGATCCCTAACACTCGTGGGGAAAGAGGGCGATGGTGGAGTTTTCCTAGTTAAAAATGTACGGAGGGACTTCAGATCGTGTAGAGATAGAGGCGATGGGCCACTGAGGTGCAGAGTGGAAGTCTTCTTCCGTGTGGGGGGGAAAAATAGAGTTGGGAACGGGGGAAAAGTTGTGGCATTGGATTTACCTCAATTACAAACATAAATATCCCCTTTATTAAGATTTTTGTTTATACTAGTGGAAGAGAGGGGGAGATGAGTAAAATAATCCAGATCAGATTAGTGAGAAATCCTGGTTTTTCTCTGAAGAAGAACAGGCAAGAATCTCACTTTCTATCCCATTAGTGTCATATGATGTGGAATATTGGTTTGAACTAGCAGGGATATTTGTACATTTAGCTTCTTCTAAGGTTACCTTACAGGAGGTGGAGGCTATTAATATGTGTGGTATCTATTCCTGTTTAAATTCCCAAAGTTCTGTTCTTCACAGAAGCCTTAACCAGGGGTGAAATTCAAACTTTTTCCCTACAGGTTCTCTGGGCGTGGCTTGGTGGGTGTGGCAGGGGAAGGATACTGCAAAATCTCCATTCCCACCCCACTCTGGGGCCAGCCAGAGGTGGCATTTGCCGGTTCTCCGAACTACTCAAAATTTCCACTATCGGTTCTCCAGTACCTGTTAGAACCTGCTGGATTTCACTCCTGGCCTTAACCCTTCACCAAGACTGGTATCTCTCCATAACCCGCTTCCCTGGGTTGATTCCCTAACTTCTGATTCTTATCTAGTAGGTGGGTTAGTTCTGGATTGGAACTTTTTAGATTTGGCAGGCTGAATAGGAAAGCTTTGAAAGCTACCTCAGGGCTACGGAAGAAGTTATCAAACTTTGGTCTTGGTGCACAAATAAACCAATTTAATGTAAGACAGCTTTGCCTTCCCAGGGTATCTTATGTATGCACCAGACTACCATTCCCATAATGACCAAGCAGTTTAAGTATTATGATTCAGCATATCTGGAAAGTACCAGATTATGAAAAGTTGATACAAAAATATATATGTTGGTGATGAGCTTGGTTTCTAGTTGCAAGGAGTTGCTTCTTTCCAATCCCAATAATACTATCATCTCCCTGTAAGCGGGAGAAATATTCTAAGATCTCAGGAGGGATCTTATCACCTACTTTCCGGCATATATTAAATATATTTTAAATGCACTGGCTTATTATCATTTTTTAGAAAAATGTTCCACTTTTCAGAGTAAAAAATGATTTCTGAAAAAAGGTCATATCGGATATATTATTACATTTCTCATCAGAAATGAGGGTTATGATTATATATCATGCTCACATTGTACTTTGCACTTCAGTTCCAAATTATATCTATCAAAAGATGTAACTCTATTCCATTTTTGTTTCTTTCTAAAGATCCTATGTAGAACATGTTACATGTCATGATACTTTTCACCTCACTGGCCAATGACGGAAATATTGGAGAAACAGCATTGAATAGGGATGGCATATGAATGAGTTGTAAGTCATGTATTTTTGTTTGTTTGTTTGTTTAATTTATATGATACCCATCTTATTACTGAAGTGTTTGGATGGCTTACAATAACAAGATGCTAGCTTTGCACTTAAAGTGCCAGTAGTGTTAATGACCATCTTGAAACTGCATGAAGCTTCCAAGAGATCTTGTTCGCAGGTTTTCCTGAGACTTAAAGTGAGGACTTTGGTCAAAGCAAAGGGTGGATCAGAGATCCCACCAGTTGAAGTTCTCTTGCTTACTATGCTTTATTAATGAACACTGGTGATTTTTAGATATGTCTACAATGTTTTTATGGCTGGATTTTTGCATGCACACATCATATAGTATGTTTCTTTCTGCCTTATATGCCATTTGATTCATTAATTCCCTGGCTGGTTTGCATGCATTTTGTTTGTAGCAGTAGATTAATTGCAATCTCAAAAAGAGGAGGAATCCGTGGAAGCTGCAACAAGAATAAGCTGCAATAGAAAAAAAACCCTTTGGTTGCAGAATTTGACATAATTGCTGATATTGCTAAGGAAAAAGCAGATATTGTCAACCATGCAAATGTCCAGGTGCAGAAATCATACATGAACTCATAATCCATCCCAATTTCTATTATAAAAATTTTGAACTCTGTTAGATCAAAATCAGGATTTCTTATAGCTCTACTGCAATGTAATTCATATCTTGGAGCCATTTACGAGTGTCATTAAATATAACTTGCCACAAGTAACTAAAAAGTAAATGGTTCAGGGGCTTCCAATCTAACTGTTGCTAAGAACATGTACCATTATTTATTCCAGATCAAGATGTGGATATGCATGTACATCTAAGTAAGTCTGGTTTTACTCCGAGTCTGATTATCTGGGAGAGAAAATTCAGATTCCAGAGATAATGTTCTAAGCTCCAAGTGAGACCACAGTATAAATCTAATAAACACCAAATGCTATCCATGATAGGCCTATTTAGCTCAATAAATAGTTGGTTCAGTATTGCTTGTTTCTTTGACCCTTGCTGCTTTAGTTGCAAATTTCCCTCCACTTTGGGAATCTCCAGGACCACATAACAGGACTGTGTTGTGACAGTCCCTATACAATGTACAGCACACACACACACACACACACACACTTATGTTTTTGCAATGCATCCAGCTGTTTATGAATTGCTTCTGCGGCCATTTTAATAATAGCATCTGTTGTTCTTCTATTTAATGGCTATCAGAAAAATACTTTATTGTTGTTGTTGTTGTTAGGCATGTTAAATTTTAGCCTTTTTAAGAACAATATCAAAACATACTGTGTACTGTAGCTGTGATTCCTAGCTAATTTAGGGGGGAAGGGGAAAGTAAACAGTATATTTACTGTTCTCCTGTAAATTTAGCCACCTGTCTGTTATTAATTTATTAGATTTTAGGACTTTTCATTCAGTCCTAAAATGGGAGAAGATTTATGATGGGAGAAGATTCAATGAAAGCTCTGCCACAATTTCTCAGTGACATTTTCTATGAACATTTCTAAGATTTTTCATTTTTTTTTTCTACCCAGAAAAAGGAGTATTTCTGAATATCTCTCCACTACATTGTTGTGGCATCTTCTTTGGATTGGATCTTTCCTGGACCTTTCCTGCTGCTTTCTCAAGTCCTGAAGAACTGGCCAAAATTCTCAGTTTTGGTTTTTATTCAGTTTTCTGGTTTAAACTTCATGAGTCTCCAAACCACTTAGAAATCACCATCCCAAATTTAAGATGAAAAAATGTGCAAGGTGTTATGCTCATTACACATAATATTCAGATTTTTATATGCTCTTTTCTTAATACAGTGGTACCTCAGTATTCATTGTTAATTGGTTCCAGAAGGTATGATGAGTACCAAAAACGATGAGTACCAACAAATTTGGTACCAAACAAGTTGGCTAGAAAGATTGGCAAGTCACAAGGCAACCGACAGTGACAAGTTCTAGCTTGCGCTTCAAGTACCAAACAAACAACGAGTACCAGGACAAAACTTTTGCATCAAAATAAATTGAGTATCAAATTCAACAAGTTTCAAAGTGGTTGAGCATGAAGGTATGACTGTACATACATTTTTGGGGTGCTTCAGTTTAGTTTTGATATTTTAAAATTGGGAATCACAGTTTTCCCATCATGAAGCCATTATAATTCATTTCTTGAATAGATTCCCAAAGTGCAAATTGGGAAATTTCATATGAAAGTGTTCTACTAGACTTTTAAGATGGTATCCAGATTGCAGGCACTCCAAACAAAACAACAAAAAAAAAAACATAAGGAAGCAAAGAAAAACCAATCAAAAGGGGAAAAAATGCTGTATTCATTGCTTGAAATAAGCCCTACTCTAAAGAAACCATTGAGAATCCACCTGGAGAAACTTAATTTTTCTGTCCATAAAGTAAGATGGAAAATATTGAATTCATCTGTACACTTGCTTTGGTTTTATTTCCATCTTGCCAAAGAGTTCTGGTGAACACGAATGTTTATTTACCATTCTGTCTTTTAGGAGTTCTTATAAAGGTACATGACTTTTATAGGATTTTTTTTTCCATAACACAATGCATCAGTCCTTTAATGAGGGACTGTGAAAAGCATACAGATGTAAACGTGAATCTGACCTTTTGAGGAGTCCAATCTCCAAATACTTAAAATATGAAGCTGGTTCATGAAGGGAGATGGATGCTTCCTTCTCTCTCCACTTCTCCCAATCTTCTGCCCTCACTCATTTCCTCTCCTCTCCTCTTCTGTTGGTTTGAGTGCTCCTTGTCTTAATTGGAAATGCAACAACTGTTTAAAAAATGGCAGGTGGGATGAAAAAAATTAGCGAGGGTTGAAGAAATTCCTTGATTTAGGACCCTAATCTGCTGTTCCGATTCCCTCCACTGTGTGGATCCTTAAGGGGTTCCAACATCTCACATCCCACCTACATCCTACCAATTCTCTAAGATCCTTCACTGAAGCACTCTCTCTCTCTCTCTCTCTCTCTCTCTCTCTCTCTCTCTCTCTCTCTCTCTCTCTCTCCCTCCCTCCCTCCCTCCCTCCCTCCCCCCATATCTCTCTCCCACCCAAAAGGGAAAACAAGAGAAAGACTTCCAAAGGGCAGAGAACCATCAGGAGATGGCAAAAATGCTTGAGAATAAGGTCAGTCGGTCTCCTTTTGCCAACAGTACTGGGGAAGGGGCGGCTGCCTGTCCCCACCCCCCCCCCGAGCAATGTTCAAAGGCTTCAGCATGCTTTGTTCCACTGTGTAGGGATTAGGCCAGGCGGTCTGAGAATTTGCCTTCTAATTAAAAAGGATAAAAGATAGAAGTAGCATTAGACTAAAACATAGCAATGATACTTCGCAAGTTTGAGCTCTTTTTAAAACACACGTACAAAATGTGTTAGTCTGTTAGTCACAAGACATTGTAAGAAATCACCACCAGGTTTGCTTTATCCCATTTGTTTTATGCCCAAATTTAACAAGAGAGGAAGAAACAGACAGATATAAAAAAGGGGGGAAAAGTTTTGAACTTTTCCCAGCTGTTCCTTAGTGAAGACAGCAGACTAATTGTACGGAAATCATTTCTGCTTTATGAGAGGGGAGGAGCTGCATTTTGTAAATGGATAACCAGGTTCATGGCCCCTTTCTCTCCACACTATATATAGCAAGATATTGTTTGCTATGGATTTAATTTAACACCATTACAATTTATTGTACATCTACGTAAACAAATCTGTGTTGTCCTTATAAATATTTATTCTGATTGTGCCCATGTGCCTTATACAATGTGGACATTAAGTTTGATTTGACCAATTTCTGATATTTCTGGTAACTCTCTTAGGGTGAGAGGAGAAGTGAAACTTAGAGAAATCATTCATATTTTAATAGGAACTTAATGTCATGTTGCATTACTTAGAATCTTATTGAATATTACTAGAAAATTACAAATACAAAAAGAGACAAAAGTTAGAAAACCGAGTGAAAGGAGGAGAAAGGTACAAAGAGAGAAAAAGAGAAAAAATAACGACTGCCAACTTTTTTCAGTGCAGTACACAAAAATAGAAGTTACAACCTCAAGCTTTTGCTTTACATTTCACATTTTAAGCCATTTCTATAATCACAAAATCATTCTAATCAGCAAAACTTAAAATCAAAGGTTCACTCTTTTTTACTTTCGAGCAAAAAGTCCAGAAAAGGTTTTCAAGTAGAAACAAAGCCATGTTGCCTTACAGTACTGACCCAGTATACAATTGAAACCATCCTTCAGAAGATGCATTTCTTCAAACATTTCAGGGCCATATTTTCAGTCCAAATACATGACCAAACATGTATGTATTAAAGAAAAAGTGCCCATAAAAAACATGTATATTGACAAACATAACAAACAAAAATGCTTTATACTAGAGAAATTGAATACAAAAAGACATGTATGCTGATTTTCATTTGTGTAAAGTTTCAGAACTAATGTGGAAGTGGAACAAATCAAATTTAGAATGTGAAAAATAAGCAAATCAGAATGTCCCTAAATCCTTATCTGAATATTTGAGCCTCCTTTCCTTTTATCAAAATTGCCATCATTTTTTTTTTTACAGGCCAGGCAACAATATCTGGGCTTGCACATCACATTAAAACTAGTATTTTCAGTTCTAAACAGACTGTCTGGGTTTACACAATATATTCTAATCTATAAATAAATCAGACAAGATTAAAATTAAGGAACCTTTAATGACCTGCGAATGTAGCTGCTAGATCTTTAGATGACCTGGTTAACCATCTATCTGGGCTGAAAAACGTGGATAACAGAGCCAGCAATTGATTTGTTTCTCTTTTGTGTGGAAGAAAGGGGATTCTTATTACTCCGGAACAGGTGGTAACTCAGAGGGTTGGACAATGATTGGATTATGTTCTTTGCCTCTCCTATTGGCCAGCTAGAGAGTGAGCAATGATGGCAAATGGGTTTCCTGTGAGCTCTCTGCCTTTTAAGGTCAACAGAAGTGAAGATGGTCACATGGTACAGGGTTTTTTTTAGGCTGGATACTAGTAAATTACAATTCTGGAAATTGTAGCACATGCTTTTCGTGAAAGTGTCTCCTCAGAGCTTTTATAGGTCAAGCCCCTGACCTGTAAAAGCTGATGGATGGATGGATGGATTTGATTTGATTTATACCCCACCTTTCTACTCTGTCATGCTGCCCACAAAAGTACTGTTAAGAACCTCCAGCTATTCTCTCCCTCTTTTCCATCAGAGTTCCATGGTTATTATGTGGCTTATCTTCCTGTATTTCTATTAAGGCTATGGACAGATTAAAGGCATTTTAATTGGTGAATCATGCGAGTTATGGTTCATTAACAGAACAATTCGCTTTTCAAGAAGTTGCATGTAAGTTAAGAAAAATACCAATATTTCTGAAGCACAAACCTTTAGAAATTGTATTCATTTAGCCTTGATGAATTAGAACATATTTCAAAATAGGCACAAGAGAAAAAAAGCCCTGTTATTATGGTGTGGGCCATCTCTAAGTTTTAAAAGTCAGCATGTTAGTAAGAAAACAAAAGAGTTCATCAGGGCAATGTTTAGGTTCTGCAAAACTATTGTAGCCATGTAGTATAACCACTCAATCAATTCAATGGGATGGATGGTTGTTTGTTTATTTAAACAACAACTGAGAACCTTCTGGGCTACAAACCTGTGTGGGGAATGTAAGCCTCTGACAGAATCCTCAGTGACCCCATGCATAGCGTGATATCATTGCACTTCGACTGATGCAAAGTATTTATTTATTTATTTACAAGTAGCAGGGTGGCAACTTCATCTGTCAGGTGCCTTGAATATTCTTCACAGCAGTTATTCAGATGATCCAGGGGTGGGCTGCTGGGGATTTGTAGGGGTTCGGGAGAACCTCTAGCTAAGATTCTTTGCAGTTCGGAGAACCCCCAAATCTCACTCACGGCTGGCCCCTCCCACCCCGCCCCTCCCAGGAGTCCCCACGCAGCCCGTTTTAGATGCAGGTAAGTGCAGGGCATATGCAGAGGCTCAGGGAGGGCAACAAATGGGCCTACTGGAAGTTCTGGAAGGCCGGAAACAGGCCCATTTCCAGCCTCCAGAGGGCCTCAGGAGTCTTGGGAGGCCGTTTTCGCCCTCCCAGAGGCTCAAGGAAAGTCTCCAGAGCCCAGGGAGGGCAAAAATGCCCCCCCCCCCGTGGTGCCAGAAGCCAACTAGGTCATGCCCACCATGGCCACACCTGTCCAGCAACCGGGCAGAGAACCCCTTGCTAAAATTTTTGAAGCCCACCCCTGAGATGATCCTGTGATTCATCCTTTCCCAGCAAGGAATGAGTAAAAAGGACTGCTTAATAGCTATCTAGAGACATAGTCAGAGCAGAGAAATAACTATATTTTGGCAGTCTTGTCACCCCAATATAATCCCAAGTAGGGGTGCTCCATCAGATTTGCTCTTCATTTTTATTAATTTATTAAATTTATATATATCACCCATCTCACAATTGAGCGATACTAAACATCTCTTCTGGTGCTTCATCTTCCAAAGTCCCACAGAAAACTGAGGACCATCTCAGGATGGACACACAGTGAGAAGCCCCAGGAGCTCTCTGATCCAAGGCCCTTGTCACATCCTCATTCAAGGCATAGACCAATACCTCAGTCAAACCACCTATCAATCTCTTGAGGGAAAAAAAAGCAAACTTCCTTTGGAACCCCATTAGTCACCTATGGAAGATTTATAGGCTCTACCTATCTATAGTGGAACCAGCATTAGCAAGCAGAAAAGTGATTAAAGTAATTTGACCATAACAGAGAACCAGTGGAAATCCACATGATTGGACAAGAATATAAAAATATACATGATTTTGTTTCCCCTCTATGGACACCTACATGTGGAGAAATTTAAGATGGGCCACAGTTAGAGACTGGAGACAAGTCTATTCCAGGCCAAGAATCAGTTGAGCTATGTCAAATGCACCTTCCCAGTCTGCTACCTCCATATTTGTTGAACTGTACACACCCTTCATCCTTAGTCAACATACTAGCTCAGTCTAGGAAAGGCAGATTGGGGTAACACCTAAACCTTTGGAGTTTATGTATTTGTTTTAAAAACAATCTTGGATCTTGGCTTTCTCCTGAAATCATCTGGCTCTCAATATGTCAGAGAGTCTCCCATCCAGGTAGCTAAGAATACTATCCCCCTGTCAGCAAAGGTGAGTGGGGGATAAAAAGGCATTCCTACTGGCTTCTTGATGTAACATGAGAGGTGTGGGAATGAAGAGTACATTCCATTACACACTTGTGTGTGCAACAAGAGCTGGATTACTCTGAAAACTTAGAGGTCTGTTGTGCAACCTTCCCACCTCTCTTTAAAACATAATTCCTATAATCTCGTCAACCAACCTGTAAAAATGCTCATCTCCAGTTCCTTAATGTGACAAATCAGTTCCAAAGTGTACAGTGCCACCTGTTTGAATGGAAAAGACCACAGGGCCTTCTTCGGGGAAGAACACAAAGATAGTACTATTCCCTCAATTGCGTAATTAATAGTTTAGGAGACACCCTCTTACTGTAGCTCATAACAAGGCAATTGCACAAGTACAAATAATTAAAAAAAACAGGGCCCTATCTAACAAAATTAAATTTAATGATTTTGATTACTTTTCAATGGTGAGAAAAGTAAGGTTCTACATTTAGGCAAGAAAAACCAAATGCACAGGTGTAGAATAGATGGTACCTGGCTGAATAGCAATGACTGCGAAGGGATTTGGAGTCCTAGTGGACAATCATTTAAATATGAGCCAGCAGTGTGCTGCATCTGCCAAAAAAGCCAACACAGTCCTAGTGTCATGATCCCGACTAACAAATCCTGCCAGGTTCGATTTGAAGTTGACACCTAGGCTGCATTAACACAGGAATAGAATCAGATCATGTGAAGTGTTAATACCACTTTATAATGCCTTAATAAAACTACTCTTGGAATATTTAATCCAGTTTTGGTCACCATGATATAAAAAAGATGTTGAGACTCTAGAAAGAGTGCAAAGAAGAGCAACAAAGATGATTAGGGGACTGGAGGCTGAAACATATAAAGAATGGTTGCAGGAATTGGGGATGTCTAATTTAATGAAAAGAAGGGCTAGGGGTGACATGATAGCAGCGTTCTGATATCTCAGGGGCTGCCACAAAGAAGAGGGGGGATCAACCTATTCTCCAAAGCATCTGAAGGCAGGAAAAGAAGCAATGGATGGAAAAACTAATCAAGGAGAGAACCAACCTAGAATTAAGGTGAAATTTCCTGACAGTTAGAACAATTAATCAATGGAATGACTTGCATTCAGAAGTTATAGATGCTCCATCTGTGGAGGTTTTTAAGAAGATAGGACAACCATTTGTCTGAAATGTTATAGGATCTCCTGTTTAAGGAGGGAGTTGGACTAGAAGACCTCCAAGGTCTCTTCCAATTCTTTTATTCTATTATTCTTAAAATCAGAATTGTTGTAATAAAGGACAGTACGAGACAGAGTAAAAAGGAAAGAATTAGAATCATAGCAGAGAATGAATTAACACACACTGCCCAAAGCGATAAGGTGGTGTGCTTGGTTTTGGTTTAGGATTAAATATGAATTGACTCAGCAAATAAGCCACGGTTTATTTTATACCAATAAAGCACAATTTCAAGCCATATTGCATTGTTGCTTTTTGATTACACGTGTGATGTAGAAATGAAAATGCTTGCTTTGTGATTTCCTGAATGGAGTCAGTTTATTTCTGGATCTTGCCGCAGCCTCTAGCCCAGGAATCAGCCACTATGGAAACTTTACGCCTTGTGGATTTCATCTTGTAAAGTTGCCACAGTGGCCCACCCCTGCTCTAGGTAAAAGGAAAGGCAAGAAATCAGGAATTGCCCAGGAGCCTCCAAACAAATTGTGCAAATAGTTCCAGGTCCGCAGACTGATCTCGTTCTAGATTAGTCAATAAATCAGGATTAAAGCAAACCCTGACGGTGATGTGTGAACAGAGTCACTCCAGCAGCAAATAATGCTGTACTGAACTCTACCTTGCAATTTCTAAAAAGTTTCCCTTCCTTGTGAAAGAGGCTTCTATTTCTCTATCGTATACTCAGAATGCTTGAGAATCTTTTGAATTTCTTTTGGAAGCATATCTGAAGTGACTTTATTGTTATTGGAACTGGCTAATAATCCTACTGCTGTTCTGGCTTTCTGTCACAAATATTTCTTTGAACCATACTAAGCTTGCTGTACTTTCCAAAAATGGGGGGGGGGGGAGAATCGGAATAGGAGGAGTTCCCTCCTGATGTCTTTGCTTGAGATTTAATAGAAATGTGAACAATTGGCAAATGACTTCAGGTCTTTCATACACATATCTCTTGGTCTCCACCTTGCTAAATAAATAGAGAGAATATCAGGCTATACCCACAACAATTTTTCCATTCTTTTTTTTTCTGTGAGAGATATTTCCATCAAATTTAATGAGAACTGAGGAAAAAATAGAAATCGGGAGAATATTTCAGTATATCATGAGTTTAAATAGGCTTAGGTTTGGGGAAAATATGGTATTTTATTGGCTGGATACCTCAAGGGAGAGGATGGCTGGATACCTCCCAGGTGAGCCTCCTTGGGGAAGACATATGAAAAGGTAGAAAAATTAATAGACCTCCACGGGATCTACTACTGTATCAAAAAGACAAAAACAGTGTGATACAGTTTCAGTGACCTTCCCAGCCAGCTTCCAACAAGCAACATCAATGTGGAAATCAGAAACAAGTTAAATTGAGTGTGGTCCTGTGATGTCTCACTTAAAAACCACACTGCTTAATTTTCTGGTTTTCTTATGGTCAGATTATCTTTAATAGCAATAGCACTTAGATTTATATACCACTTCACAGTGCTTTAATGCCCTCTCTAAGCGGTTTTCAGAGTCACCATATTCCTCCCAACAATCTGGGTCCTCATTTTACTCACCTCATAAGGATGGAAAGCTGGGTCAATCTTGAGCGGGTGAAAATCAAACTGCCAAACTGCCGCCAGCAGTCAGCAGAAGTAGCCTGCAGTACTGCATTCTAACCACTGCGCCACCATAGCTCATGGTGGATGTTCAAATCCAAAGAGCAAAATGTGAACTGTGGTATATATGCCTATTACCTGTGGAGAACACTTTATGCTAAATGCATTTTTTTCCCAACACTGCATTTCAGCAGCCACTATATCTCGGGAAAATTATGTTGCTTTAAGGTACTCCAAATCACATATTGCTCAGCACAGCCCTGATAAATCCTAAAGGAATGGTTCTATTGCTGTTTCTCCCCCTCGCTTTGCCTCATTTTACATATTTTCTTTTTTTAAAAAAATGTTTTTTAATGTGCTGTTTTAATTATCTATTTATGTTTTGTAAAATATTTTGAGGGACTTTGAATATAGGAAGCCGTAGAAAAGTTATGTCAACACAACACCTGTACCTTTTAATGTATTATTTTTTTAAAAAACCCAAAAAGCTCAGTTCTATACACCCAACTTTATATATTTGCACAAGTAAGTATTAGGAGGATGTAGGGTTGGGAATGAAAAGACCAGATTTCCCATTGTAATCTGTTTCTTTTATTTCCTCCTCCTCCTCCTTTTTTTTGGCTTTTGGAATGTTATATTGGAAACAACAGCGGCTCTTAAATAGGTTTCTTTATCCATAAGCCAGTTGGAAACTCTCCATCAACTCTGATTCTAAGACATTTTGGTCTGGTTTTGAAGATTTCTACCTCTTAGAATGGTAAATACAGCTGAAACTGTAAATCTCTTTCTCAAACTAATTCTGAGTTCCTCTTTGATGAAAGAATGCCAGGGTTGCCAAATTCTTTGTGGGAGGAGAAATGGAAGACACCCGGATGATCGTCTACCAACATGGAGGACTGTCTCGCAGAAACTGAGTTGGAAGGACACAACTGTTTTCTTTCCTTCTGGGTCTCCAATTTGGGCCACAACCAAGGCCACAAGTTCAACAGTCAGGGCTTTGTTCCTCTCTGCCAAGTCTTTGCTGGAGTGGTTCCCTCTGATGTGAAAAATATGAGCGAGCTCCCTCTGAACCTGAGTCCAAAATGGTGACGGATGAAACTCTGGCTTCTTTTTCACATTGGCTGGCCGAATTGTAAGTTAGATGAAATACTTGTCTGATGCAGACAACAAAAACAAAACTTGCCACTTCTTGCCAATTGAGTTGTGTTCATCAAAAACATCGCTGACATTGTGCTACTGCCATATACGCACAATGTCTTCATTTTCGCTTTAAACCGAGCCATTCCTTTGAACAAACTGTTGTCTTGGACACCCTGGCTTTTGTTAAAGTCAAGATTATCATGACAGCTTCCAAAACAAACAAGTAAATAAATCCCACACCAATCCCAAAGTCTTTTTGAGACAGAATGTTCTTTGTCGCTCCCACCTAAGAATCCAATTTGTACAAAGAATACTATGCAAGCGAACAACCTGTGTAAGACTACTTGAAACTGTGAATATGTGGCTGTTGCAGAAGCTCTGAACGAGCTTGTCTTTTCTTCTCCCATTCTAATAAATCTCAGTGTGTGATGTGGTGTCATCCTATCAGGAAGCTGCTGAATGAATGATCTACTTCACTGACTGCTGCTCGCCGAACTGGGAAAGCTGCCACTGTTATTACAAATGGGATGCAGCTTCCTGTTTCCAATCTTCATAGGTTCTCCATAGAGCTGGATGAGAAATTCATCCTCTCTAAATCTTTTATGGGAACTTTAAAAAATTGTACTCTGAGAGCTAGGATTGGGGTCTACATTTGGGGCAGAACCCCAAACCCCACCCCACCCCCTTCCCCAAAGGCTAAACTCATTCTTTCTCTCAAAAAGCTGTAAAACTTTGAAAGCTTGAGAAGAAATGGACTCATTCAGTCATTCAGTCATTATTGCCTCCTACTCACAGTTTACTCACAAGCATCCGTATCGGGGTTGCAGCTGTCTAACTAATTGAACCATACCCTGATGTTCTTGGGAATATGCCAACATCCACAGGTACCCTCACTCTACTCTGTCCCTTAGCCTACAAAAGTGGGTGGGGTATAAGATAAGAGAAAAGGAGATAAGAAAATGGCAAGCAGAAAGGAAGCAGAGGAAACATCTTGGAATTTACAACTGTTATAGGTAGGTAAGAAGGCTATCAGCCAACTGCCAGAACCACAAGGTACAGCAAGCAGCATATCCTCAAATCCTGGACATAAACTGTTTCAACTCCTACCCTGTGATGCTATAGAGCACTGCACACCAGAACAACTAGACACAAGGACAGTTTTTTCCTGAATGCCATCACTCTGCTAAACAAATAATTTCCTCAATACTGTCAAACTATTTACTAAGTCTGCACTGCTATTAATCTTCTCATCTTCTCATCATTCCCATCACCCATCTCCTCCCAGTTATGACTGTATGACTGTAACCTTGTTGCTGGTATCCTTACGATTTATATTAATATTGTTTCCTGATTGCTTATTTGTAACCGATGACTACCATTACATTGTTGTACCTTATGATTCTTGATGAACATATCTTTTCTTTTATGTACACTGAGAGCATATGCACCAAGACAAATTCCTTGTGTGTCCAATCACGCTTGGCCAATAAAAAATTCTATTCTATTCTATTCTATTCTATTCTATTCTATTCTATTCTATTCTATTCTATTCTATTCTATTCTATATCCTGATCGGGATCCTACCTGGAGCTTGGCTTTGTAGCTCAGCTGGAATAGTCAAAAGCAACACTGCTTAAGAGCAGAGCGTGGAGCATGGTCTGGAGTTCCACAGCAACCAGAAAAAGAGTAAACACGGCAAGGCAACTTAACAAATGTTGACACTTTTGTTTGTTTTAAGGACTGACTTTTCAAGACTTATTTATGCAGCTACATCAACCTGCAAGGTCTAAGGAGGGTAGAGCTAACCTAGGCAATAGCCTATTTTTAGGAAAGGTGTGTGCTATAATAAAATGTTTTGTTCAGTTATCTTCTATGCTGTGGGCTTTATACAAAGTTTTACAGCTCAAAACTATATGTACAAAAGTGTTCAAAAAATGCAGAAATTGCACAGTTAGGGTTAAGTATGCATTATATTGGATTAGGGACTTTTCACTTTAAGAACTGTAAACACTAAAATGTGCCTACAAAACACATATAGTAAAACAATATCATATAAAAGTCTGTAGATGACCACAGTGATGATTTTTCCACTTTGGCTGATTTTGTAAACGGATACAAGATGTGCCAGAGTCAAACCAAATCTGTAGTTACTAAATGGGGAATGAGAGAATGAATGAAAACAAAATGGAAAGATTCCCATATAATTATGATGGGAGAATGTTCTTTTAAAATGTAATGGGAGTTGAATGATGGTGACTCTATCTAATGCAGCATCCATTGCCAGCCAACCACGAGTGTCAAAAACCTTCTTCCAATCCATATTTCCTTGCTAGCACTCAGTGTTTCAGATCATACAAGTTCAATTTGGTTATCGTGGCTAAGTCACTCTTACGTTCTGCTCCTCTTTTAAAGAAATCCAATAAATGGCCAAATATTGTGATAATAACTTCTGCATACTTTAGAATCAGTGAATTTCATTACATTCATATTTCAAGACTATATCTACAAATGACTATATATAGACTATATATATAGACCAGGGGTGAAATCCAGCAGGTTCTGACAGGTTCTAGAGAATCGGTAGCGGAAATTTTGAGTAGTTCGGAGAACCGGCAAATACCACTTCTGGCTGGCCCCAGAGTAGAGTGGGAATGGAGATTTTGCAATATCCTTCCCTCAGGAGAGGGGAGGGAATGGGGATTTTGCAGTATCCTTCCCCTGGAGTGGGGTGAGAATGGAGATTTTGCAGTATCTTTCTCATGCCATGCCCACCAAGCCTCCCCACACCCACCAAGCCATGCCCACAGAAGCGGTAGTAAAAAAATTGAATTTCACCACTGAGATCAACTATACAGTATCTGTAGCCTGACTAGGTGGCTCAGTGGCTAAGACACTGAGTTTGTCAATCAGAAAGGTTGGCAGTTCAGTGGTTTGAATCCCTAGTACAGGTCTCCTGCATGAGCAGAGGGCTGGACCAGATGACCTCCAAGGTCCCTTCCAACTCTGTTAGTGTAAATGATTTACTTGAAGCTTAAGTACTTCATTTCAAATCTTTGCCTACAAAAGAAGGTCTGGATTTTCTCAACAGTTGAGGCATCCTCGAAAACCGTCTTCTTACTGCCATTCAAGTAGAAAAGTCTCTTCTTATAAATTGTCCTCATGGCTGCCTTAATTGGAGGCCAAGTTCTGAGGAGAAGCTTGGTATTCTAATCTGGAAACTCTGAGGTACGTCTTTATTCTCCCTTTATTCAAATGGCCAACTTTGTCCATTCCTATTTTTAACCATTGCAAAGCTCAAACTATTCCTTTAGATATAAACAAGGTATTAAAAGCAATCCTCGATGTTTAATGCCAGAGTGGAAACTCTCCAGGTGATAATAGTCAGAGATCACATAGCAACTAGAGCTCTATTTTATAGCATGGGGAGGAAATTTCATCATAAAGAAATGCCTGAGGTGTAGATAAGGCAGTATGTAGACAGTGCAGTTCCATTTAGTTTTATTTTGTTGCAGACATGAGGGGAAAAAATGGAAGAAGAATATGAACACAAAGCCAGAGAGTTATAATTGCAAAGCTAAAATTGTGAAGGTGAATTTTCTTGCCTTCCCTCTCCAAAACCATCCTTAAGATTATTTGCTTTTTTTTTTAGAGTGAATATATCCTGGATTTATAGATATGCAGCATCCACTTTTTGTGATACTTTCCAGTATTTGATGATATGATTGTACTGAAAAACTTAACAATATGTGATATTCGGTGCTTTTATATGAATCAGCACTTTCAAAAATCCAAGCAATCAGTGAAATGCAGGGGATTCCTTATTTATAAATCAAGTACATCCCTTCTCCCCTAGTGCTATCTCTTTTCCACAAATGTATACAAATGGCTTCATCACAACTGTATACTATACTGTATAGAAGGCAATATCGGGAGGCAGAAGGATAGGATTAGCCTCTTACCACAAAAGTGTCTTGGCTGGTATCTTCACCATCCTCCACATCTGTTAAAATCAAATCTGCATTTCGCTCAGTGCAACTATCTGAAACAAACATAAAGGGAGAAGCTGTAGCACATTGACACCATGAAATGCACATGAAACAAAAACTGGATTTAATTAAAATTGCTTTTTCAAGTCATGCACGGGGGCAAAGAAATCACATCCTGAATTGTTCTACAGTTACTGGATTCCAGCAAATCGTCACTCGTCCTTTGGATGAGATGGGGCAACATCAAAGGGGAACTTTTTAAAAAATGGCATATTTTTTTTTATCTTTATTGTGCTATGTAAATCAACTACAGCATTGATTTCCTTGCCTGCCTTCACTATCACTAAAGCCTCCTGTGGAACCATATCAGAAGTAAATAGAATCCAAGCATGCAAATCACGTGGTGGGGAAGATGAGGGGTTGGTTCGGTGGCTGCTAATATCATAATCACCATAGAAAATGTCGTAATCACCCTAGAAAACTCAGTGAGCTGATGGGTTCAGGCCAGAGTTGAAAAGCAACATCAACCTCTGCTATCATAGGTCTCTGCAGGTGGGTTGGGGGCAGCTGTCTCCCACGAATGACTATAATGCCCAGATTCCCAGTTCTCATTAAAAACAAAAAACAAAAAAACACGATTCCCTATCTTGACTAGAAGCCCAGATGTGGGACAAAATGTGCCACCACTTTTCTCCTTCTTTTATAAGAAAAGGCCCGCTCCTAGGGATGATTGGCATGCATATTGTGTGCTGAAGAAAGTCTTTTTTGAATCTTCTCCAGTTGGGAATGTTTTCTGCCTTGTTAAAAAAAAGCAATTCCAAAATCATGACAATTTATCTATTAAAAAAATAGGAAGAAAGGAATTCATAAGATGACTGAGATCTTCCTTTTAAAAAAAAATAAATTTGAAAAAGTTATCCTGCAAGTGGTTAAATATAAAGGCCATCATTTTATCAGCCTGCTGTAAAAGAGGGAGCCGGTACAGATTGGCATAGGCCAGGGGTGTTAAACTCAAGGCCCATGGGCTGGATCCGTGGGGCCGCCCTGAAAACAGCAAAGGACCGGCCCATGATGCTTCTGCTAGCAAAAACGGAGCTCGGGAGCCCTCCCAACCTCCCTTCCTCCCTTTTTGCTGGCAGAGGGTTGCAGGAGGCCATGGCAGTCAAAAACAGAGCTCGGGAGCCAGTTTTCGCTGGCAGAGTGCTCGGGCCACCACAGGTGCCCTCAACCCAAGTGACATTGAATGGCCATGCCCACCCTGGCCACGCACACCCACCCTCCCAAGGTCAAACACAACCCTGATTTGGGTTGTGCCCTCAATGAAATCAAGCTTGACACTCCCAGCCTAGGCTGATCCTACAAGACATCCCAGAACCTAGAGAACCTGCCTATGTGAGTAGCAAGGCATTATCTATGATGTTATCCAAAATGCATTCTCCACATTCTTGTTAGGTTCAGTTTGGATTTTAGGGTGAGTGGGCAAGGGTAGGGGTTAGACTTAGAGGGATGTAACTAGGGTGGCAATTAAAGCTGATTATAATTAAAGTGTAGTTTATTAAATGTGTGACTAGTCTGTGACTATTTTCTTGGTATTCTTTCCTAGGGCATGGTGCTTCTTCCTCATTCTAAGAACACACCTTGCTACAAAATGTCCCAAAGGTGCTTTTTCAAAAAGCAACTGGACTTTGTTTTTCCTTGAAGACATTTTTCTTCTCATCCAGGAAGAAGACGCCTCCATTCAGATTTCATTTCATTCCATTCCATTCACCTCATCCATTCAGAATGGAGAAGCTTCTCATCCATTCTGAAGAAGCTTCTTGGATGAAAAGCAAAATATCTTCAAGGAAAAACAAAGTCTAATTGCCTTTTGAAAAAACACCTTTGGGACAACTATGACCTGGATGACTGAAAATCTCCATAGTCATCTTGCTACAAAATATTTTCTCATGCTATGGATTGTAAATAACTCTCATATACTATAGTATTTAAAAACAAGCAGAACCAGGGAGGGGACTGAATCCTGAACAAAATGGCATTAAAGGGTGTCTTTCTTTATTCACTTGATTTGTACTTTGTCTTTCTCTCTAAAATGACATTTACTGCAGCCAGCAAATTCTTTAATCTGCCTTTTGACTGTCCAGGAGCTGCTCAGTCTCATTTGGATTAAGCATCAATTTCTTCTCCTCCATGTGGTCTATGGACTATTGAGGATTTTAGCCACAGGTGGACAGGTATTGTCTTGATCCGAGGCCTATGCTTTTAAAAAGAAGGAATAAAGTAATCTAAAAATCTCAAGGTTAGGTTTATCTCTCTTTGTAGCTCTGCTTTGTAGGTTGTTCTGTCAGTAGCATTCCCAGTTTGTTCAGTCACTAGAGCAAGGATGTCTGACCCTTGGACATTATCAGCCTTCTTTTTTTAAATTAACTGTCCAACTAGATTCAAAATCGACAACTACAAGCACAAACAAGCGTTCCAAGAGTTTTTGTGCAACATCAAAAATTAAGGATGCAAAAGATAAAACTGTATCACATTTAGTATATTTAGATGAGGAGGATGGGATGGAAGGAAAGCCAGAAACATCAAGTGACAGTTGTCCAATTGCTGGTGATGCCAGAAATACTGGAGCCAGTGATCCTGCCTTGGCTTTGTCAGACCAATCATCTCCCAGGACCCCTTGCTCACACCTACTGACAGGAACTCAGGTTCACAAATGTACATACCATACATACATGGATGTGCATATGGATGGATGATAGTTATGCAAAGATTGTACATAACTTGTGTGCTAATGAATGTAAGCCGAGAGCAAAGATACATCAAACTTTCATTTGATTTGGTTTGGTTTTCTATCTGTCAGAAAAGGAGGAGTCAGAGAGAGAAAAGGGGCAAAAGAAAGAACCAAAATGCTTTAAATCTTAAAACTGTGAACTTTTGGAGCAGTGGTGAGGAAGCGATGCAGAATTAAAATTGATGTTGTTTGGAAAGTTGGAACTAAAACTGAATTCAGCTGATGGCAGGTATAACTTTTCTGTTCATTAAGAGTGAGAAGGGACTACACAATATGACCTTTCTTGACTTGGTAACGTCCAAATATGTCCATCTACAACCCCTGTCATTCCCAGGCCACATGCTACACTGTATCACCCCTCAACATATGCTAGCATGTGGGCTGGGGATGACAGGAGTTGTAGTTCAACTTATCTGGACGTTACCAAATCAGGAAAGGTAATACTGCTGAGTCCCTTCTCAGCTCTTAATGCTGCCTTCCCGCTGCCAGCAAGCTGGTATTTCCCAACAACATAACACAAGAGAATAAGCCCATGAAAAGCCTGGGCTAAGGGAACCCACCCAGAAAGTAAACTCACTTCTTCAGAAGGGATTTCTTTTTTTTCAAGCTCTGAAATAAATCTCCCAGAGCTTTCTAGGCTAGGAAAAGCTTAAACACAGTCAATGGAAAACAGGCAGAAGAAGTGACAAAACATTATGACAACAGAAACTGTAAAACAGACGTTTTTTTAAAAAAACAGTCAAAAGCAGAACAAGTTTGATGTCAATCCCTGTATGGAAGGATGTCAAGAATAAGATACTTCTCCCTTTCTCTTTTTTTATTACCTTCTTATATAGGATTTGGATCTGTTCTAGAAAGAATAGGAGGAACTTTCCCTGAATGGATTATTCAGATCAATTGGTAATATTGTGTCCATCTGTCCGGGGTGTAGAATTCATGCCAGCTACCAGAAGCAATTACTAACTTAACTACGGTAATAAACTTTAATTTAAGAAGATATTATTTATTACATTGCTTATCTCTTACATTAATTAATGTAAAATGTTTTTGAAAATGGAAAGGTAGAAAGAAAAAAAATCCAGTTATTTCTAAGAATGCCATGGGGTTTGATAAGGGTTGCATGGTCCCATTTGTGAATGCTAAGAGGTTGTTTCCAGGAAAAGTCTAAATAAATGGGATATAAACCATACATTATAGACTGGCAATGTGTGATTCAAATAATTCAGCTCTCAAGAGTAGGGCCAAGGCAAAAATCCAGCAGTTCCAATTCTATTTCCCTTATCAACTTTACATGCAGTGGATATTTTATAGATACATTTTAATGAAAATCAGCTTAGCTATCATTCTGCAAAAGGAAGTATAAATGGCTTTTTGGTCCCTGACCAAGCTTGCCTTCTAAAAGTAGATGAATCACAAGAAAAAAAAGTGATTGTTTTGATTTGTTTTGATTTACTTATAATAGGGCTTATATTTGTTTCCTACTCCATCGATTTACAGCAATCATGGATAGAGGGAACTCTGAAGGACCACCACAAAGGACCAATGATAGGGGGAGATCTTGAAGTTACAGATATTCTATTCTTAATTTAAGGTTTTTTTTAAAAAAAAAACCCAACAACCACTAACTACTGTTTTAAGTGTGAGAAACAGGAAGAATCAGAATAGTTTATTTGGCCAAGTGGTTTGGCCAAGGAATTTGTTTCCAGTGTGGAAGCTCTCAGTGTACATGCAAAGCAATAAAATCATCATCATCCCAATAAGAAAAGTAAAGAAGATAAGACAGATAAATGATAACATTACAGCCATACCACATGGGTAAATATAATATTTAAATGGATATTAAATTTAAGTTTTTTCACAACTTAAATAGTCTACTTTGGCATGCACCTATTTCAAAATATAATTGTGGCAAGCAAAAGTAAATACTAAAATTCAACCACGGGAAATTATTTTTTGCTTAATCAGTAAACTGGTACAAACTTGTCATCCCCCATTATTGGATACAGTATATTTCGGCTGCTTATGCAAATTATTGTCCCAAAGAGTTTGATTTAGAATGCTGATACAGTAGGCCCATTTTTAAAAAATTGATGGTGTTACATGATAGGCATTGTATCTTGCATCCTACCCTCTTCAAGAGAGAAGTAAAGAACCACAACTGACTTTCATTCTTTCATAGTGTTTGTGGTGTATTGAATTATTTTTTTTCCAAATGAGCTTGGACTGTGATTCCCATGATTGGTTGGAATCCTAGGAGTGTAAGTCCCATCACATCTCAATAGTGCTTCACAGGGCTAGGTTGGCTGTATCAATACAGGAGTTTAATTCTGGATCTTTCAAAGAAGCTTTTTACCAATTTGGAATGAGTGAGGCTCGGAGAGGTTTGCATATAAAAGGGAAGTTCTCTGCAACTGATGATAAAGAGCCTTGAGATCTCATGTTAGCTCTGACTGTCACCTGAATTTTAAATAAGAATTTTAAATAATCCAGACTTTGCCACAAGAGCAGTGCATGGGCAGCCCAATTTCAGTGCCTTTAAAATTCAGGGAGAGTGTGTGTATGTTATTATTATTTGATAATAATAATGGTAGGGTTGTTTTTTTCTCTCTCTCTCTTTCCCACTTTCTCTCATTTTAAACAAGTGATCTTGCACCAAATTGTAGAGAGTCCAGGCATCCCTTACTGTGGAAAGTAAGCTAGAGGGAGGCTACTGATGTTCTCTTTTTATCCAAATGAGGGCAGGATGGCCAGGATTCCCAAATGAGAATTTTCTGAAGCTGTTTTTAACTTTCAATCTGCTGGTGCTCAAAATCTATTGCTAATCATCATCATCATCATCATCATCATCATCATCATCATCATCATCTATGATATGGGAGAGAAATGGAAGAGAAGATCCAATGGACAGTTAAAGTGATCATTATCTGAAGCAAAATCCCATCCTCAGCAGAAATCCATGCAATGTTTAAAGAACTTAGTTCATTTGTTCGTTCGTTCATTTATTTATTTATTTATTAGATGTATATGGCTATCCAACTCACACCAGAGGTGCTCAGATAGAGAGACAGGAGAAGAATAGTTAGCTCTCCTTCTCCAGTTGTATGTTTGCATGGTAAATGTCTAGATAATGTTTCACAACCTTTGCAACTTTAAAATGGATAGACTTCAACTCCCAGAATTCTCCAACCAGCCTGGCTGGTGAATTTTGGGAATTGAAGTCTACCCACCTTAATGTTCCCAAGGTTGAGAAACACTGCTCTAGATACTGAACACCTGAAAAAGACCAAGAAATTACAAGATAAACAGATGGAGCTAAAAAGAGAGAACTAGGTAATGGGGATGTTTGCTTCCCAGCTGCATCCTCCCATTAAACTGGACCGGGTACATAACTTCCTTTTCTGATCACTGTAAATGGGATATGGGTTAAATCTACATTATTCCAATGGGATCTCTGATGTTACATCTTATTGGTCTTAATTAACGAATTACCACTTTACTTTCCTATAGTAGGGATTTTATAGAATGCCACTGTATCTTCGTGTCTGCAACAGAGCTGACCATCAGAAATATTGGTTGTATTTTGCCCATATGAATATCTTTCAGTCCTTATAGTTCAACAGAGGAGATGTAAGAGCACACTTCTATTTCTCCCACAAAATCCAGTCTGAAAAGTCCATGCTTGTTGTAAAGTAGCTGCCCAAGCTTTCTCAGCCCTATGTAGTTCTTCCCACCATGCTGCTCAGATTTTATTGTTGTGCCCATTTAAATGAAAAAAAGCTCAGCATTAGCCTGAAGGCTTGCCTATTCTAATGCCCCCACCCACAAAATCAAGCCAAAGGAAAAACTTCCTCATATGTTGACTTAATGCAGAAGTCATTTCTAAATCTATGCCTCTGACAGCTTAATAAGTTCTCCATGACACCTTTCTTTTCAGTGCTCTCCATTTGATATCCTACAATTTTGAGGAACATCTGTTCCCCATCACTCTTTTTCTACCCCTTCCTTCCTTCCTTCCTTCCTTCCTTCCTTCCTTCCTTCCTTCCTTCCTTCCTTCCTTCCTTCCTTCCCTAAGAGTAAATGAGAACAAAGAAAGTAATTGAGTAATACAGATTTAAATAATGGCTGACTCCAAATGATTTCAAGCGATCTATATTTTTAAAAAGTTAAACAGAATAAAAAAGTGTGTGTCCAGAAAAATAAGAATCATACAAGCAAAACAAACAAAACAAGATCTTACAGTGCAGGGGCTCACTAACTACCCCTCTCCAGGGACCTGGGGAAATAACCATTTTTCAGTGATTTTCAGAAGACCATCAAGTTACAGTAGGAGCTACATAGATTTCTGATGGGATATCATTATAGGCAAGTGTTGCAACAGGCAGTGAGTTGATTCCCCCCCCCCCAAACAGCTAGCTAGCTTTCTTTCTCTTTCTTTCTTTCTTTCTTTCTTTCTTTCTTTCTTTCTTTCTTTCTTTCTTTCTTTCTTTCTTTCTTCTCCTTCCTTCCTTCCTTCCTTCCTTCCTTCCTTCCTTTCTTTCTTTCTTTCTTTCTTTCTTTCCACTTTCTCTCTTTATTTCTTTCTTTCTCCTACGGATTCCCCATTTTCCTTCAGCAACTGCAATTCCTGAAGAACCAAATCAACCTCTGCATTCCACCCAGGCTTGATCACATGGCACTGAATTTTGGCATGTTTGCAAATTGCCCAGGGTGGGGAGAGAGGACTTCCAGACGAAGGCCTCCATCTCAAGATTCCACACCCTCCCAGCCAAAGGAGTATTGCCTGCCCTGCCCCCCCCTCCGCCCCATCATCTTTTTCATTGAGTCCTGCCTGGCAGCCAGCACATTCTTTAGCACAGGCTACAGTAGGCATGGAAACTGCTTCCTAGTTGAAAGCTGACTTCTTGCAGCATTTTTTTTTCTTTTGCCAGCCTCCTTTCTGTTTTCCTGCAATGTCTTCAAATGCGTTCAGGGTTATGGAGAGCATCATTTTAGACATGCACCAGCAGGTGTGCACATGCATACAATAAATTGCCATGATCCTAATATAAAGTTGAAGTGGAGCCCGTCTTGCATTTACCAACCAGGTTTGACTCTGCACATTCTTGAGAGTCGGTGGCGCTGATGGCTGCAGGTAGCTTCAAGCCGTTCCGAAAACAGTTGCTATGTTGACTTTGTCTAATTGCAGAGGAGGGGCTCCAGGAAGCTGTGATGGGCAGCATTAAAAACACAGCAGGGTGGCTGAGAAATACTGGAACAGCCATGCGGAGTCGAACAAACTGGCTGACAAAGCGCTTGGTCAGTTGGGCTGTTCTCCTTTTTTTTTTTCAAAAAAAAAAAATCTTACCAAATACTCACCTTCCTCCCTGGCTCAAGAAAAAAAAAAGTTGTAAGAACAATCAGGGCTGCATAACTTTATCCCATGCTGGATTTTTCAAACGGCTAAGTGCCACCTTGTCTATCAAAATTAATAGGGCATCGCTTGTTCATATAGGAGAACCTAGGAAACAGGGAATGGTTGAATGTTTTTGTATCCATCTTATTCATATATTCAGTGCTGCCCAATATGATGTGCTTGTTAACATCTATTTGGCAAAAGAGGGACTGGAGGCTAATGTCTGGATTTTGAAAGAGCAGCTGCTCAATTAATACGAAGGGAAAAGGCTGCATCTTCTCCCAGGTAAGTAAAAGGCAGACCGATCTCAGACTGTGTAGATTTCTTATTCATCAGTGCATCTAGGTGTGGGTTCAAAATACTTTATCTCTACATATTATATCTAGTAAATTAACTATTTAAACATTGGATCTGGGGAGCCCACAAAAATCTGAGAAACAGATATTTTGACCTACATAAATTGGGGATCAGAACATTGCATACTGTAAGCTGAAGAACCTGTTGTATTAGTGGTGTGGATTGTTCATAATACCGATCCGTAAAGAGACCTCTGTTAGTTATTGCTTAATGATGCTATTGTCTAGTTAATAACATACAATGGCAAATTTAGTTTTAAAAAATACATGGAACATAGGATCATTGCAATCTTAAAATTGCCAAGGGCCACTTAAACTATGCAGCCCAACTCCCTGCTTTGCACAGGAGTCCAATCCTGAATAGATGGTTATCCAGCCCCTACATGAGCACAATGAATGAAAAACAGCCCAACCCACCTTCTCCCTGAGCAGTTGGCTCCACTGTTGAACTGTTTCTATCAGGAGGTTTATCTCCAACACTCAGATGAATCTACTTCTTCTGATTTAAATCCATTATTCTGTATACTACATTCTAGAATAAGAGAAAACAGAAGCTGACCTTTTTCAACATGACATCCTTTCAAGGAATCAGAAGTATGCAATCATATCTCCAGTCATCTTTTCTCTAGGCTCAACATCCTCACTCTCACCTTGACTCTCTCTTTTCATCAGGCTTAGCTTCTAGTCTCAGAAGCATCCCTTGCTGAGAACCAGTTCCAGCTTCTCTGAATCCTTAATATGTGGTGCCTGGTCCTACCATTGTGCACAAGTAACTGATCTGGGGAATGATACTTCTTCAACAATTGCTTCTCCTGAGCCTTCCTCCAGCCATGCTCTTTGTCATCTCCCCCTTCCTGATACATTCCAGAACCTTGTGGAAGTTAAATGATTGTTTGTTATTGACTTAGCCTATGCATTCCATAAAATGCTGCTATTGCCAAATTTTAGCATTTGTCGCCGTGGATAGTGCAAATTCTTGCTTAGGGTTAGGGGAAAGTATGTCTGTTTTATCTCTTATTTGTGAGTACTGCAGAAGCCATGGTTGCCCACAGAAAGAAGCAAAATGTTAAACTAAGACCAGCCATGGGCTGGTCTAACCAAATTGTTCTTAGGTATTTCAGCCTGGCTCCTCCCGAAAATGACATTCTATAACTATATTCACTACCAGCTGAATACTCAAAAATATGTTAGCTGGTTCATTGGTAAAGGAAGAATGGAGGACAAATCGTGTATTGTGGCATCGTGAGACAAACTATGTGACACATGCAGTAAAGTAGAGTCCTTGGTGCTCTCTGAGCTTGGTTGTTTTCTTGCAGATATTTCATTACCCAACTTGGTAACATCTTCATTGCTAGAAGAGAGTAGGATTTGCTCTGTTTATAAACATTGGTTGACCTGTCAGTGATAGGGTTAGGTTAGGCAGTGATGAAATGTAAAATTTGTTACTACCAGTTCTGTGGGCGTGGCTTGGTGGGGGGGGGGTTAATGTGACTGGGTGGGCGTGGCCAACTTTTTTTTTTTTTACTTTTAAAAGCAGTTTTTCTACAATCTTAAGAGGTTGCCAAAAAAAATGCTTTTAAAAGCCTCTGATGATCAGGCAACTGAGGGATCGCCAGAGGCTTTTAAAGGCATTTTTTTTCTACAACCTCTTTGGCCGGAGAGGTTGTAGAAAAAATGCTTTTAAAAGCCTCTGAGGATCCCAGCTGAGCCACACGATCATCAGAGGCTTTTTTTTTAACTTTTAAAAGCATTTTTTTGGCCGAAAAGGTTGTAGAAAGAATGCTTTTAAAAGTAAAAAAAAAAAGCCTCTAATAATCGCACAGCTCAGCTGGGCAGTGGGGGACAGGGATTTTTACTACCGGTTCTCTGAACCACTCGCCGCCATCGCTACCGGATCGGGCGATCTGGTCCAAACCGGGAGCATTTCACCCCTGGGGTTAGGGTTAGAAGATATCACTTGAAAATTAGCTAGTGAGTAATGAAACATCTGCAAGCAAAACAGCCAAGCTCAGAGAGCATCAAGGACCACAGTTCAATCCTGAGCTACAAATATTCTCCTGTACTGATACATACTCATGTCCAACGTGAGGCTTCATCATTTTTTTATCCTCATGGTTTATACCAGATGCCTGTGTTGGGGTTTACAATGCTACTTAGTGCTATCCGGGTTTAATATCAAATTCCATTGCATGTTACCTGTCACATGCTGCCAGATAATATATGTCATTGCAAGTCAGCTTTCAAAAACCTTTACTGTCAGAGATAATTGAAATCAAATATCAATGGATACTATAAACACAGAGATTAAATACTTGGTAAGCATCTGGTTGTTTCAAAGGACCTTTGGAGTATATTTGACATCAGAATTCTTTGGGAAGAAAAAGCATTTCTTCTTAGGGGATAACATTCCCTAAAATACTATCCTGTTCCCATGCAGCTTTGCTCTATTCCTTGCTAATGTTCAGGTTGCTCAGCTTGACTCATTATTTCAGTTGGGGAAGTCACTATATGAATTAATAGCAGATTTTCCAGCTGAAAATAAATGTTTACCGGTTTAATAGGTTTCCCTTCTCATTTTTCTGCCAGAGAGGCGGCTTTCTGTCTAATTGATTCCCCTCCTCCCTACAACAGGAGGGTTTTTTTGGGGGGGGAGCGGGGGAGGGTTCATACATCCTTGAAGTATATAATTAAAGTGAAAGAATTTACACACACTGCTTTGAAAGCTTAGTAAATAGTAAACTCAGAATATTTCATTGATTTGGTTCATGCTACAATATCAGGATGGTGCATTTCTTTTGTAAATTAAAAGGGGGAAATAGAGAAAAGAAACAAGGCCATAATGATATGTTCTTTCAACTCAGTCAAAGGGGTGGCAGGGGAGAAGGAATAGGTTTTGTTTTTAATTTCCACAAAATATACTGCCAAAGAAACTTCACTAAGCAGAGGTAAAGATCTAAACCATTGTCCAGCATAGAATCAAAGGAATATTTGATTCTATTTACTAAGATGTCTTAAGTTCCTCTTACCAACAATCACATCAATCGGATTCATGTTTCCATGTGTTTGTCAAGATAAATTGATTGTATGAAACAGCACTATCTCTAGATAATAATAATAATAATAATAATAATAATAATAATAATAATAATAATAATAATAATAATTTTATTTCTATACCACCCTTCTCCCGAAGGACTCAGGGCGGTGTATAGCCAATTTAAAAACACAAGACACAACAATGATTAAAAATTAAAATAATTAAATAGATTTGGCCGGTTTAAAACCCCAAAAATTTAAAATACCCCAATTTAAAATTATGTTGATAGCCCGGCCTGGCGGAACAACAGGGTCTTCAGTGCGCAGCGAAACACCTGGAGGTCGGAGATCTTATGTATTTCTGGGGGCAGTTCATTCCACAGGGCTGGGGCTCCCACAGAGAAGGCCCTCCCCCTGGGTGTCACCAGCCGACATAACTTGGCTGATGGCACCCTGAGGAGACCCTCTCTGTGGGAGTGGACTGGTCGGTGGGAGGCTATTGGTGGCAGAAGACAGTCTCGAAGGTACCCGGGTCCTATGCCATGGAGCGCTTTAAAGGTGGTGACCAACACCTTGAATTGCACCCGGAAGACCACTGGGAGCCAGTGCAGCTCGCGCAGGAGGGGTGTCACGTGGGCACAACGAGTTGCGCCCATAACCACCCGCGCGGCCGCATTCTGGACCAGTTGGAGCCTCCGAGTGCTCTTCAAGGGGAGCCCCATGTAGAGAGCATTACAATAGTCCAGCCGGGAGGTGACAAGGGCATGAGTGACCGTGCGCAAGGCGTCCCAGTCCAGAAAGGGCTAGATAATACAAGTAGTCCTTGACTAATGACCACAATTGAGCCCAAAATTTCTAAGCAAGACAGTTGTTAAGTGAGTTTTGCCCCATTTTTCTTGCCACAGTTATTAAGTGAATCACTGCAGTTGTTAACTTAGTAACATGGTTGTTAAGTGAATCTGGTTTTCCCATTGCTTTGCTTGCCAGAAGTTCATAAAAGGTGATCACATGACTCCAGGACACTGCAACCATCATCAATACATGTTAGTTGCTAAGTGCCCAAATTTTGATCACATGACTATGGAGATGAAGCTCCTCTCTTGATTTTATAATGGCTTCAAGAGCTTAACATCTACATGATTAGAGTCCCTTGGGAGTTGGGCGGCATAGAAATGCGACAAATAAAAAATAAAATAAAATACTGTAGGATTCAATTGGAATAAAAATATTCATTCCTGACATTCAGACTGTGTGTGTTTCTTCAGAGTTGCCATGTTGTTCTTCACTCAGATTTGTGCACAAAAGAGGGAAAAGTTACCCAGAAGTAAGTATAAGGAAAAGTTATATACAAAATTGCATATATATATATATATTTGCCCACAGTCAAAAAACTGGCAATAAATACTTATCTCCCATGGATCCAAAGTCAGACTTTTGGGGGCCCTGACCTTTTTGCTTCTCCCAGGCAGCCTCGCTCTGCATTATGGTTCCACATGCAACCTGAGGGCCATATGACCTCCCTCTAAATCCCCATTTATGATCTCCAAAATGGGCAAATCTAACAAGTTAGGATATTTTTGAATATAGGCAGTTGGGCAGGATTTATAGAATGCCATTAGTGCCTTAAGGCCATTCAGAAAGGGGTGCTTTTTTTTCACCTTGGTGAAGATGAAAGGACAATATTTACTCTTTAAATGTTCTCAATACTCTGAAAATAAAATTTTAAAAAGAATCAGAAATGTTTCCTCTGTCAATTCTTATGAAATCACATGATTACCCATGTGCTCTGGACTCCTCAGACAGGACAAAGGATTGTGGTGGCCAAATTCCCAGGCCAAAAATAATGGTTCTCACCTTCTTGACATCCTGCCCCAGACTAGGGTGCAGGAAGCAGGAATAGTTGCGTCAATGTTTGTTGGTCCCAAATATATTCTTTGATTTTTATTTTTGTTTGTTTGTTTTTGTTTTACCTCAAAAGAAGAATACTGCCACCACTGCCAAATGCCCACTGAAATGGGGAATGATGACCTTTGTTGGCTCAGGTAGGGTTTAATAGAAAGAAAAAAAAAATAAAGTATACAGCATTATTATGATATCCCTTCATTTTAACAACAGCAATAGGCCTTAGACATTTATTTATTTATTTATTTATTTATTTATTTATTTATTTATTTATTTATTTATTTATTGGTTCAATTTATATGTCGCCCTTCTCCGGAGACTCAGGGCGGCTTACAATGCGTTAAGCAATAGCCTTCATACTTTTGTATATACCTGCTTAGTAGGGCTTTCGGCCCCCCCTAAGCGGTGTTCTTTTTTATACAGTCAGCTTATTGCCCCCACAATCCGGGTCCTCATTTTACCTACCTTGAAAGGATGAAAGGCTGAGTCAACCTTGAGCCTGGTGAGATTCGAACTTGCAGTAATTGCAGGCAGCTGGTGCTAGTTAACAGCACTTTAGTCTGCTGCACCACCAAGGCTCTTATATACTGCTTCATAGTGCTTTACAGCATTGCCTAAATGGTTTACAGAGTCAGCATATTGCCCCAACAACCTGGGTCCTCATTTTTCCAATCTCAGAAGTGTGGAAGGCTGAATCAACCTTGGTCAGGATTGAACTCCTGGCAGTGAGTTGAATTAGCCTGCAGTACTGCATTCTAACCACTGTACCACCACAGCTCCTACAATAACAAGTTTTTGCAATCCCAAGTCAATCAAAGGCCAATTTGAAATGTAATTCTCGTCATTCATTTCTGTCAAATGGAAAAGGTAGAGTCAGTCCAAGAAATGTGTTATGAGTTGATCCCGATGCTTGCAAAGATTCAGTGGTTTTTGATAACATTGACCATGGTACCCTTCTGGACCAGCTTTGGGAGCTAGGAGGCAGTCTTTGGTGATGGTTCTCTGTTCTCTCTGGCTGCTTCAAATCATCACATGACAGGGAGAAGACAAACCTAGACCTCTGCAATGCAGGCTGCCTCAGGGCTCGGCCTGTCTCCTCTTCTCTAACATTTACATGAAACTGTTGGGCAAGTTCATTCAGTGACACAGGGTGTAGTATCATCAGAATGCTGATGGTGCCCATTTATACTTCTCCGCCTGATGCTGGGCAGATGAAGTTGTGGTGCTGAGCAGGTGCCTAGAGACTGTGCAGGATTGGATAGGGGGAAAACATCTTTGACTCAACTCTGACCAGATGGAGTGACTGTTGAGGGTTTATTCTCCCAAGGTCTGGTGACATGACATCTTTGACCCTGTACAGGATGTCCCTCTTCCAGATTGAGCTGTTGTGAAATTTGGGGTCTTCCTAGACTCACAGCTTACGCTCAAGGAGCAGATGTCAGCCATAGCTGGAAGTGGGAGGTCTTTGCACCGATTCATCTAGTGTAGCAATGCCAGCCTTTTCTGAGCCATAAGGTCTTAGTCACTTCTCATTTGGACTAATGCAATGTGCTCTTCATGTGGCTGCCCCTGAAGACCACTCAGACGTTTCATCTAGTCCAGAATGCAGCAGCAAGTACCATGTCGGGCGCCTCCATGTCACATCATGGCAACACCTGCACTGATTCCCAGTTTTCTTACAGATACTATTTGAGGTGCTGGTTATCATCTTTAAAACCTTACATGGTGGGGACTGGGCTATTTGCAGGACTGTCTCTTCCTGAGGGTATCTCCCATCCTACTCTACTGGATATGGCAGGTATGTTCCCTTCCCTTAAATATTGCCATCTTGCAAAACCTCAGAAATGCCTTTTCTGTTGCAGCCCCTGTCCTGTAGAACACACCTCCCCTTGGGATCCAGGAGTCCCCCACTTTTTTTAACCTTCCAGAAAGCACTTAAAACCTGGCTTTTCCCCCAGGTACTGGGATAGGGTAAAATCAGAGTGGAAGGAGAATGATGGGGAAGCCACCAGAACTTGGATTTAGCTGAGTAGCCACATAACTGTTTTAAATGAAGAAATAAGTAAAAATAAATCCATAAGTATATCCAAATGTGCATAGAAAATGCACACTGATTTGGATGGACATTCTCTTCTGAGACTCTGGAGTACTGGACAAATGACAGTATCACAACAGCAACAATTATAAGAACTGAAAATGACCAAGTCTAGCTTATCTTCTTAAAAGCTCCATGCCTGCACTGGAGCATTGATGAGGTTTTGGATTGAAAGCATCATTGTAAATCTGGGTTATGAAAGAGCACATGTATTAGTTACCCAACTGTGTTTATTAAAAGGGAAAAAAATATGTTAACGGTGAGCTGGGAAGGAGAGCAAAAAACAGACCTGCATTCCACTGTCAATTCCATGGAAGTCCTCCCATCTTCCTCCCCTTTGATATTAAAATTGCCTTCCTTTAACAATGTCCTGTTACACTCAAGCATAAAAGAGTTACAGAAGCTGCAACGCAGATTGGGCTCATGGAATATGTTTTAAACATGCCAACAGAAGAGAAAATACCAGTCCAAGTCCCCTTTCAGGGCTGACTATTTTGTTCCACTTCAGAGAATCCCTTTCTTCGGTCTCTGATATTCTCTCTGTATTGATCTCAATATACTGTATGTGGCCATATACTAAGATCAGGGTTGATGCTTAGAAGAAGAATCAGGGTTGATGCTTAAGAGAAAAATGGAGGGAGAAAAGCAGGTTTTGACTACAATGAAGCAGGAACAGCATTCGAAACAGATCGAGTTTAGAATTAGGAATTTGGGAAGAAGCAGTATATTTTTGTGAAGTCATTGCATGAACAACAGTTGGTGGTGGCAATTTATCTTAAATAAAGGGAAATCTAAGCAGTAACATAGTATAAGCATACCTTTGGACATTACTTAGCAGTAAAATCACACAACATCACCGCTTTGAAAGGGCAGAGGGAAACATCAGCCAGATTTTTTTTTTTTACCTCAGAAACATTCTACCTGGTGCTAATTTTCCTTGTGATAAGTAGAATTTCTAAAATTCTACACCATTCACCAGGCATATTCTGCCAATATAAGGTTGATATACCTTAATATCAACATCATGTGATACCTTGACTTATCTTTAATAAGTCATTTGCTAGAAATATTGAAGCTTTTCAATGATGGCATCACAATAATGGGATTGTCTCCTTGAAAAAAAATAAAAAAAAAGAAACATCCTCCTTTATCCTGAATTTATGAGGCTGTTTAAAATGATTTCTATCCAATTGGCATTCTACAGTTCATTTTTGTTGTTGTCACAAATAAATCCCTATACCTACACATATCCAAATCCCCCATGCTGCCATGCTGCCTCATTGTGGTAGGGGAGTTCTTGGGAGGGATGAGCAGGAGTGTACCCCAAGAATATACATTGCCAGCAATGTCACCCAAGATAGAAAGACCATCCAAACTGTCCAGCTAAGCAAGCAGGCACCTATATTGGGCACAGAAATTAAACTGCTGTGCATCTTACATATTACATGACAATATTTGGTCACGCCTAGAGAAATGGAGTCATTTGAATCCAAAAGTAAGAATTCTAAATTGGAATAACTAGGCATTTAGTTAAATGTGGAATTAATAGCATAAGGTAAAGGTTCCCCTCGCATATATGTGCTAGTCGTTCCCGACTCTAGGGGGCGGTGCTCATCTCCATTTCAAAGCCAAAGAGCCAGTGCTGTCCAAAGACGCCTCCGTGGTCATGTGGCCAGCATGACTGAACGCCAAAGGTGCACGGAACGCTGTTACCTTCCCACCAAAGATGGTCCCTATTTTTCTACTTGCATTTTTACGTGCTTTCGAACTGCTAGGTTGGCAGAAGCTGGGACAAATAATGGGAGCTCACCCCGTTATGCAGCACCAGGGATTTGAACCACTGAACTGCTGACCTTTCGATCGACAAGCTCAGCATCTTAGCCACTAAGCCACCGCATCCCTAGCATAAAATGAACAGTATAATAAAATATATTTAGGGTTTCAGTGTTTCCTTCTCTGCATGGATATGGATTTGAATGGAATGTCCTTGTCCCTCCCCTCTAGATCTGCTGATGGGAATGCATTAAACTCTGCCAAGGTTAAGATCCTCCTTAGTTTTGGGGGCAGTAATTTGATTTAGATATCTGGCAGGTCTGAAAGAACTACTTTGAAGTATGGCTTTAGAGAGGGACTTCAGGCTGGATTGGATATCAATTTCCTTAAGACATTGCTTGATTTCAGCAAGGTATGATAGAAATCTGGGAAACAACCCAATAGTTTGGGTTTCCTAATATTGTAGAATCAAAAAGCTGGAAAAAAATCTTGAAGACTGTCTAGCTGAAACTAATATTCAGTACAAGATCTGTACCTAGACTGGGTGTCAGCAACCTGTGGCTCCAGAGCCGCATGCGGCTCTTTGGGCCCTCTGCTGTGGCTCCCTGTCAGGTGATCCCATCACTGGATGGCCCAACCCCTGGCCCTTCCCTCCCAGTCACTCCTCACCTGGCCTGAGAAGGTAAGGGTGATGGTGTGGGATGGAGAAGCAGCTAGGGCAGAGACAGAGAGATACAGAGAGAGGGGGAGAGAGAGAGAGACATAGAGAGATACAGGGAGGGAGGGAGGGAGAGAGAGAGCGAGGGAGAGAGATGTCAAAAGGTTTTTGTGGTTCCCGGTGTTTTTTAACAACCGGTTCTCTGCCCTAATGATCAGCTGGGTAGGCATGGCTAGGGGGTCATGTGATTGGTGGAAGTGAATGATGTCGAGCTGGCCTTGCCCAACCAGGTTTTGTGGCTCCCGGTGTTTTCTTTTCTTTGGGAAACAGATCCAAATGGCTCTTTGAGTATTTAAGTTTGCAGACCCCTGACCTAGAGTAACTGACTACAGTCCAATCTCTGCTTAAATATCTCTAACAAAGGAATTGGGCATCAGTTTATTAAGGCAACCTGTTCCATGGCTGACCACCTTGTCTTATTAGAAAGTGTTCATTACTGTGTAATTGAAATGTGCTTTCCTGCAATTCTTTACTAATTCTTTCTGCCCTGCCCTTTAGAGTAAATAGGACAAGGCTGCTCCATCTTCTCCAGAGCAGCCATTCAACTGTTTGAAGACAGCTATTTTGTCTCTCCTTAATCTTCCCTTCGCTTGTATCCTCCTAGCCAAATTAATAGGGAGCAGGTCACTGCTGGAGGGGAAAGGGTTACTTATGTTTAAATGAAACTTTCAGACCAGCTAAGTGTTCTGTCTCAACACATCACAGCCCAGCAGGCTACGAGGTCTGGGCTGTGGGAAGAGGATGACCTGTGCTATTCAGCCAGCTAAGGAAGCTAAGGAGATGTAACTGGCCTGATTGAATGCCAGAAAAGAGATGAACAGAAGAGCCTCTTGGAAGGGACTCAGGTAAATCATGAAGGAATGGCCTCCTCGTGTCCCATTTCAACAAGACGTCTTGTTTGCAGTCTTGATATATGTCACTGTCTCTCTCAGCCCAGCCTACCTCACAAGATTGTCATTGTAGGGCAATACAGGAGGAGGAAGGAATATTAGGTATGTTCAGTGACTTGAGTTATTTTGTAAAAAAACAATAAAGGTAAAATAGAAATTATAGTCCCTAGGCCTGCACATACCATATGGGATCCCTTTTCATCATATTTGGGTGCTTTTCTGCTTATGATTTCGAAACGCTTCTTTGAGATAGGAAACCCAGGAAAAACTGTGGTATAAGCCCTAAAATAGACATGTCACAATTTTAAAACTCCGCATAGGAACTGAGCATGTGTGATGTGGTTTTACCAATGTTAAGTGTAGCCTTTGCCCATCAGAAAATTGCCCACCCTTGGCCTAACACAATACAGGCCCTGCATTTTCTGGTGTTTTTCCCCCATAGCTCTTTAGATGCTTCAGGACAGCAGGGAAGAACAAGTTAGCTGTGTGTTTAAAATATTCAAATAACCTTTAAAATGACAGATAACTGTGCTGCCAATTCTGAGCACTTTGCTGCCAAATTTCAAAACCATGATTGGTCTCCACAAACAATTAAAAAAAAAAAATCAAGGGGACTGCGTGCGGCTGACACTCTTTGATTTAAATACCGCACTAGGCATGGTTTACAAACTGCAAAGGCAGTCTGTTCACCCCTGGAATAATGTGAAAGATTGATAGATTTATTTCAGCAGATAAAACTGATTCCTATCATGCAGGAGGAACTAAATGTCCCAAGAACAAGTCCACACCATAAGGTGGCTTCCTGCAACCAAGAGTCATGCTGGCTGAGGATAATGAGACTTGTGACCTAAAATGAGCTTTCATTAAAAGGCTTAGAGAAATACATTAGGCCTTTGTCTCAAAACCTTCAAGGGTGGACATAGATTGATAGTTTTAACAAATATATTCCTGAATTCCAAAATGAGGTCCCAGTAGTGGTTTTAAAGAGACTTTTGAGCAGGGCTGTTATATGAATTTAGTATATAGTCATATATACTAAGATAGGAAGAATACTGACAACTAAGAAGTGCTGAGAAAAATGAAGAGGTACTGGGAATTGGAGACCTCTCAATATATTGTTATGTAAATGGCACTTTTCCCATTGTTAGAAGAAAGTTGAAATCTACATTTGATAAAATACCTGTACTTCTCTTTGCAATTTCAGCCAGTAATATGTGATTTAATTTAATGGAAGCCACTGATAACCAAAATGGCTATAGCAAACACCCATCTCTTCATCTGCTCATTGTTGCTTTCCACATGTTCTAAAGAAGCTTTCATTGGAGAGATATGAGAATTTCTTTTCAATATCTTCAATTGGGATAGGGGGCTGTGGAGAAGAGTGCTTCTTAAATATCAAAACAGAAGCAACAAACAAATCCTTCATTATCATTAAGACATTGTGGCTGTGTTCAAGAGAAGTAATGTGATGCCTGGGTGGACATTAAAGAATTCTCTGAACTGAGAAGGTTCAGTTACTCTTTCTCTTTCTGCTCCCAGATATGCTACCGTAAGTGGAAGAAACATGGTAGTTAATAGAAAGTCAAAAGTATTTGCTAATCATGATGGTTCAACCACAGATTTTGAATTAGCACTTCATTAAAGTAAACAAGCTCCTGAGATTTGCCAAGTTTGGAAATATAATGTGTGCTAATTGGGCATCTTTGAGGAACCCTTTTAGAAAATACCTCAGCCTCTTCTTCCAAGTCTGACTGTGCTTGACACAACCATCCACAGCCTGGTGACGTCCAGATTAGTGGGATTTCAACTCCAATAATAAATAATAAATAGAGCCAGTTTGAGGTAGTAGTTGAGGCATCAGATTAGAAACCAGGAGACCTAGTCCTTCCTTAGACACAAAGTCAGCCACTCATTCCCTCTTTCAGCCCTTGTCTCTCAGCCCTAGGAAAGAGATAATGGTAAACCAGTTCTGAAATTTTGCCAAGAAAATATCAGAGACTAGCCCAGGCAGTTGAATCAGTCTCAGAATTGATTCAAAGGCACAGAAAAAACACCCCTCCTTAGTATAGACAAATACCACAGGAGTTTCTCTCCCACAGGCTATTTTCAAAGGGTAAGGAAATTACATTTGGGCTTAGTATGTTGTATGTCTGTTTACATGAGGCATAATCTCTGAACATATCATTATAGTCACACATGTGAGTATTATTGTTTCTTCATACCTGCATTATGCGCTTTGCATGAAAATGAACATGCCACAACCTTAAATCCAATCCAACATTTCTTTGAATAAGGGTCTGATTAAGGGCATCTCAGAAAGGAAACCTTAATGATGGACTTTCCTAGAAGGCAGTCAGGAGGCCAGAGGAATAGAGAGAGGAATGTAAAAAATGATTGGAAGTGTTTTTTTTCCTCCATCTGTTCTTATTACACTAATCATCCAATGAAGTTGAATTAAATAAAAGTTGAAGTTGAATCGAGTACAATCCCCTGCAGATTTTTTTGCTTGTTTGTACATTTAAATGGTTTTAATGGGTCTTGGTTTTTAGTATTTTAATGACTTTTGTTGGAAGTTTTGTTTTGTTTTCTTTTTTTTATTTTGCAGCATTGTTATAAGTTTTTTAAAAAACTTTGTATACTATTCAGAGATGGGTAGCTATATAGATTTACCTAATTAATTAGTTATGAGATTTGGGACAAATCAAAGGATCTACCTGGTGTCCTGTTTGTGGAGTTACCATCTGGTTGATGCAATAGAACTGTGAGTTAGATGTAATTTTGATCTGATCTATCTTAGATCAGTTCCCTTAATTGTTATGATGAAGCACTTCCGTTCTGCCAATATACCTTCTCCCTAATCCTTCAAGCAACTTGAAGACAATAATATACGAACTTAAAGACCTCACACTGCGGAAAGGAAAAAAGGAAAAACCATTGACCTACCACAGATCATGTAGCAACAAAATCCTGCACACCACACAAGAATGACAATTAATTTAAAATTTAAATTAAAATTAATGACAATTAATTAAAAAAAAAAACCTTAAGCAGACAACCTCTTTGAGTGGCTTTTCTGGCTATCCCAAACAAGTGGGAAGTTTTCAGAATCTTGTCAATGTCAGGATTATAATTTCCCCTAGGTTATTATTTATTTATTCTTTAAATTTATTGTTTGCCCAATTCCAGCAGACTTTGTGCAGTGTATGAAACTAGAAAAAAAATAATTAAAAAAGCTAAAAACATTAAATCAGACAGATAGCCCAAACTAAAATATTAAGGATGAGGTGCAAAGTACACCAACATTCCCCTTCTTGGGCCTATGTAGTATTAGTACATAGACTCAGGCTCAACTCAGGCTCAACCCATCCAAGACCGAGTGGCTGTGGTTTCCGGCGTCCTGATATAGTCAGTTGGAGCCATCACTGACTATTGGGGGTGAGTCGTTGGCCCCCACGGAGAGAGCTCGCAACTAGGGCGTCCTCCTGGATTCACGGCTGTCTTTAGAAGAGCATTTGACGGCCGTGAGCGGGAGGACTTTTCATCAGGTTCGCCTGATCCGCCAGTTGCATCCCTTTCTAGATCGGGACTCCTTATGCACAGTCACTCATGCCCTCATCACTTCCCGCCTGGACTACTGTAATGCTCTCTACATGGAGCTCCCCTTGAGGAGCATCCGGAGGCTCCAACTGGTGCAGAGTGTGGCCGCGCGGGTGGTTATGGGAACGACGTGGCGTTCCCATGTAACACCTCTCCTGCACGAGCTGCACTGGCTCCTGATGGTCTTCCGGGTGTGCTTCAAGGTTTTGGTCACCACCTTTAGAGCACTCCATGGCTTAGGACTTGGTTATTTATGGGACCTCCTGCTGCCACCAATAGCCTCCCACCGGCCAGTACGCTCTCATAGAGAGGGGTTCCTCCGGGTGCCGTCAGCCAAACAGTGTCGACTGGCAGCCCCTAGGGGAAGAGCCTTCTCTGTGGGAGCACCTGCTATCTGGAACGAGGTCCCCCCAGAGATACGGAGGATCCCGGATCTACGCACCTTTCGCCTCGCTCTCAAGACTTTCCTATTTCAACAGGCCCATCTGGCCTAACTTTTTCTTTTCCCTTTTTAATTCAAATAATGAACTTTAAATTTGTCTTAAAAACATTAGGGTTGTTTAAATTGTCACGGGCCAAATTATTTAATCAGATTTTATACTGTTTTTACATTTTGTAATTTATGTGTTTTATCTGGCTGTTCACCGCCCTGAGTCCTGCGGGAGTAGGGCAGTATATAAATCTAATAAAATAAATAAAATAAAATAAATAAAATAAATAGTATACACACAAGAGGAGAGTTCTGCCATCTCCTTGTACCTCCACATGCTATTACAACTACTGTACATTTCACCAAATATTTTTACTGTGCTTGAACCAGTTTCCTATTCATCTTCATTGTACTGAACCAATATCTCTTAGTATAAATGGGAAGCTGGCATAAAAAAATACAGTAGGCAAAGTGCAATGAAACATTCTATCTTGTCATCAGTCTTTTCTACTTACCTATTTCATTAAAATTTCATTTTTATGCCATTCTATTGACTTCTCTGTGATTTCATAGACTACTCCTGTACCCCACTGAACACAGGACAAAAGGGTATCAAAAAAATTTGAGCACATATATCTTTCAAATAGCAACCACATCTATCTTTCAAGCAGTTACCAAAAGGTGCTCTGAAGAAGAATCATTATATAGATTAACATCTTTTCTATGCAATCATCTGGCTATTAAATTCAGCTTTGCAAAGGTGAAGGAAAGAGAGAAAGTGGGGAAAATATGATTTATCTGAAAGACTGTAAGCAGAACACGTCCCCACCTCTTTACTTCCTTTGTTCCAGTTTAATTCTATTTTTAAGAGAAATTATTAAAGCTAATTGCATTATTTAATCCCCATCACATGCAATTCTCCTGTGTTTCCCTAATCAGCGTAATCAAGCCAACCAAAACAGATAAAGGAAATCTTTTAGCAGGCCTTGATGAGATTTTATCATCAATCTCCATGTGTATTGCAAAGCCATGAGATACTAAGAAGAAACCAAAGTACCTTAGGAGAGAGAAGTCCTGATATGGCAGCCAGAGGCTAGTCAATCTGAGAATGTTTTTGCCCATTGTACTTCTTGAAAGATTCCAGGATGTGATCTTAAATAATAAGAAGGAGAGAATAGAATAGAATAGAATTCTTTATCGGCCAAGTGTGATTGGACACACAAGGAATTTGTCTTGGTGCATACGCTCTCAGTGTACATAAAAGAAAAGATACATTCGTCAAGAATCATAAGGTACAACACTTAATGATAGTTATAGGGTACAAATGCACAACAGCTCTCATGTTCAGGAAATTTCTCCTTTTGAGTTTGGATTTCCTTCTAAAAAACTTCCATCCATTAGTTCTTGTCCTACTTTGAGCCATTATGGAGAATAAACCCATATCCTCTTTACTATTGCAGCCCTTCCATGTATTGGAAAACTGTTATTATGTCTTTCCTTAACTTTCTCTTCTTTAATCTAAACATACTCCGTTCCTTTAACTCTTATACTAAAGTTGTGAGTATCGTGCTAATTTTTCTCTTTTCTGTTTATTTAGGCTCTCCAACACTAGTCCAGTCTATTAGATTTCTGCAAAGTTTTGATTTGAAGATCTGATTTGAAAGAAATTCAAGTGAATTTTTAAATTGAACTAACTTTCTGAATCAAATCAACAATTCAAATAAAATCATTTATCCCAACACCTCTGAATCACGTTGATGATTTGTAAGTTCATATATGTTGCACAAGAACACTTTATTCCAGTTTGATTAAAGTTCAGATCAGATTGAATCAACATGTTTCAGTGCTTCAAGTCAAAGCATTGGATCAAATTTTCTAGAACAATTCCAATCTTTGAATGGAAGCCGAGCAGCAATCTAGATCAGATCAATTATTCCAATTAGTTCAGATCTGATTTGCCAGCATAATCTCTTCTCTAGATCAGAATTAATCCAGTTGTCATAGGATAAATGTTTCCTTGGAAGGAGCCATCACAGCATGATCTATTTTTATAAACTGCAACTGTTAACCTACAAAAGAAGGAATCCTGTCACAGTGGTATGGTATCACCTTTGCATATAGACAATTTCAAGTTCAGTCCCTATGTAAAGCTAGGAAAATATCCGGTCTTGACTCTGTAGACCATACTAAAAATCCTTCAGGAGATTGCAAATAAAGGCTTAAAGACTTATATGACGAAGAAACAGGTTATTAATTTATAAATTGAAACATAAAAGTATTCTTTACATACCAAGCTCCAAAACATGATTAATATTTGTTTACTGTGGAGGACAGTTGCTTTCCAAGAGCCAAAGGGAAGATGCTTTCCTGCATAACCTGTCCTGCCACAGAATTCAGCTTCTGTCCTCACACACTAAACATACAACAAGTTAGCAAAGGGTGTGAGAAGGGTTGCGGCTCCTGGTTTATGGCTCTGTATGTCAAAAAGTCCCTGTTAAATCTTAACGGTAACAAATTTACTGATTGTAGTGAAATGATTTTTATATTTCATCCTTTGTATGAGTCATAGCAACACGTGATGTCTCAGAAAACAGCTGGGCTGTGCATTTAGTTAGTTATCCAAGAGCTGTAGCATCTCTTAAATGATAATTTTCCCGAACGCCATCACTCTGCTAAACAAATAATTCCCTCAACACTGTCAAACTATTTACTAAGTCTGCACTACTATTAATCTTCTTATCGTTCCCACCACCCATCTCCTTCCACTTATGACTGTATGACTGTAATTTTGTTGCTTGGATCCTTATGATTTATATTGATATCATTTCCTGATTGCTTATTTGTACCCTATGACCATCATTAAGTGTTGTACCTTATGATTCTTGATGAACGTATCTTTTCTTTTATGTACACTGAGAGTGTATGCACCAAGACAAATTTCTTGTGTGTCCAATCACACTTGGTCAATAAAAAAATTCTATTCTATTCTATTCTATTCTATTCTATTCTATTCTATTCTATTCTATTCTATTCTATTCTATTCTATTCTATTCTATTCATTTTTACTTTGCAATGTATTTTCCAGGCCATATTGAAGTCCAGCTTAAATAGAATAAAATTGAATTAATTATGAAAGGGAAAGCTCTGCAAAATCAATCTCAATCTCTCTCTCTCTTACTCTCTCTCTCTCACACACACACATTTATTTGAGCCTTTTCCATTTCTCAGTACTTGTTTTTCCCTCCCGTTTCCCCTCTCTTTCCTTTCAGCTTTTTTCTCAGCAAGATGCACACATCAAGTACAGCCTATCTGCATGTGCACACAAGAATATTCACCAAATTCATAACCCAGGTTAGCTGCTGTCTTTGAATCATGTTTCTGCTTGGGGCAGATATGAACCTGCTTGCACAAACATGCCAGAAATATCCAGCACCGATGCCTGCCTTGTGGCTCTTATGCTTCAGAGTTCAGATAGCTAGGGATAAGATCAGCCATTTAAAATTCCCATAGTTCCTCTGTGCAATGTTGCTGCCGAGCATTGTGGGAAATTAAGTCGCCTGCTGTGAATTCCGAGAGCTGCAGTTTTTATTTCTGTCCGCTGCTTAAAGTTCATGCAGAGCCCAGGAGGCAACATTAGAGCCAAGGCTTCCATTGGGGGGTGGGGGGTTTGTCAAAAACAGCAAGATGATAGTTGAGAAGTCAAAGCCCCACTGCTTGATGAATGTGTGTGATGTTGATATGTATACAAAAGGGGTGGGATTTCTATTATGATGCCACAACTATCACCTTGTCTGAATTGATTTGCTCCAATTGGTTAAAGGCATTGTTGGAAACGTCAAGATGTGTCTTTGACTGTCCCCAAGGCCATTTGGCATGGGGACAGTCAAATGAATGGGGATTTTAGAAGAAAGCTGATGTTTTTGGGTACACTGTTATATTCACACCAGTGGTGAAATGTAAAATTTGCTACTACCGATTCTGTGGGCATGGCTTAGTGGGGGGTAATGTGACTGGGTGGGCGTGGTTAACTTTTTTAAAAAAAAACTTTTAAAAGCATTTTTTCTACAACCTCTTCTGCCGAAGAGGTTGTTTAAAAAAAAATGCTTTTAAAAGGCTCTGACGATCCCAGCTGAGTTGCCTGATCATCAGAGGCTTTTTTTTTCTTTTAAAAGCATTTTTTTACCACCTCTTCAGCCAAGAGGTGGTAAAAAAAAATGCTTTTAAAAGGCTCTGATGATCCCAGCTGAGTTGCCTGATGGTCAGAGGCTTTTTTTTCTTTTAAAAGTATTTTTTCTACAACTTCTTCGGCCAAAGAGGTTGTAAAAAAAATGCTTTTAAAAGCCTCTGACCATCAGGCAACTCAGCTGGGATCGTCGGAGGCTTTGAAAAGCATGATCCGCACGATCATCAGAGGCTTTTTTTTTTTTTTACATTTAAAAGAGGTTGTAGAAAAAATGTTTTTAAAAGTAAAAAAAAAAGCCTCTGATGATCGTGCAGCTCAGCTGGGCATGGGGGGGGGCAGGGATTTTTTCTACTGGTTCTCCAAACCACCCGCTGCCATTGCTACCGGATTGGGCGATCTGGTCCAAACCGGAAGCATTTCACCCCTGATTCACACCTAAGAGCGTGGGATTCTTTATCACAAGGTATAGTAATAAAGTTTTAAGCAAATTCATGGAGGGTTTTGGATGCAGCATGCCTCTGTTCCTGAGGAACATGAGTGGGATGCCACTGCTGTAGCCCTCAAGATCAGTTGCAATAGAAAACATCTGGTTAGCCATTGTGGGAAACATAAGGACAACAATATTCCTCTCCAAACATCTCAGTGAATATCACAATTTTTCATCAAGCACATTTCAACTCTTTATTGCAAGCTTTTTGTGGAAATTATCCCATCGTTTACCTATTTTCAGGCAGTTCTCGACTTACGACCACAAATGAGCCCAACATTTCTGTTAAGTGAGACATTTGTTAAGTCAGTTTTGCTCCGTTTTATAATCTTTCTTGTCACAGCTGTTAAGTGAAATCACTGCAGTTGATAAGTTAGTAACATGGTTGTTAAGCGACTCTGGCTTCCCCATTGATTTTGCTTGTCAAAATGTTGCAAAAGGTGGTCACATGACCTCGTGATCAGCAACAATCATACCAGAGGTGAAATGTAAAATGTGTTACTACCGGTTCTGTGGGCATGGCTTAGTGGGGGGGGGGGGGTAATGTGACTAGGTGGGCATGGCCAACTTTTTTTTTTTTTTAACTTTTCAAAGCATGTTTTCTAATGTTTTGAAAAGCCTCTGGCGATCAGGCAACTCAGCTGGGATCGTCAGAGACTTTTCAAAGCATTTTTTTTACCACCTCTTCGGCCAAGAGGTTGCAGAAAAAAATGCATTGAAAAGCCTCTGAGGATCCTAGCTGAGCCGCGTGATCATCAGAGGCTTTTTTTTTTACTTTTAAAAGCATTTTTTCGTCGGAAGAGGTTGTAGAAAAAATGCTTTTAAAAGTAAAAAAAAACCTCTGATGATCATGCGACTCAGCTGGGCATGGTGGGGGGGGGGCACAGGGATTTTTGCTGCCAGTTCTCCGAACCACCCGCCGCCATCGCTACCAGATCGGGCAATCCGGTCTAAACCGGGAGCATTTCACCCCTGAATCATACGTATGAACAAGTTGCCAAGCATCTGAATTTTAATCACACGAGCCTGGGGATGCTACAAAGGTTGTAAGTGAGAGAAATGGTCGTAAGTCACTTTTTTCAGTGCCATTGTAACTTTAAACAGTCATTAAATGAACTATTGTAAGTCGGGTACTACCTGTATAAGCAATTGACTCTGTTCCAGTGGTGGGTTTCAATTTAGTTTGCTACTGGTTCGGTCGTACGCGCAACGCTTCTGTGCATGCGCAGAGGCGTCTGGGCGGGTGGGCGGAGCCTCCTGTCGCCGCCGCTACCAGTTTGCCTGATCCAGGGCGAACTGGTAGCAACCCACCACTGATCTGTTCCATCATTTTCCCAGATATACCCAAGATATTCATCAACATAATTTACTCAAAAAAGTTTTTTTTTTTAATTCTAAAAGTAGTTAATGCAATGTAACAGCCTAGGCAATTTAATCATTCTTTTTATACTTACAGTAGCCTTCTTTCGCATATACAGGACATGAAATAATGAGGAGGGGGGAATCTGTTATATCCTAACTTGTGTTTTAAAAACTATTTTTTGCATGAAATTGAACAAGATTTCAGGAGATCCTTTTCCAGTCTCAACTCTTAACAGGACGGGGGGGCGGGGATACTTGCAGTGGGCTGTTGGCATTCCCTTCATCTCAGCATGCCACACTGCTGCTTTTTGGATGGAGCTCACAGGGCCTGGAGATCAAGCTGTGGAAGAGTCTTCCCAAGCAACTGGCAGCATCTGGCCCATTGGCAAACCGAATGAGCGGTTGAGCTGGTGACAGTGGCAGCAGCTTTTGACTAGCTTCTGGGTCTGTCATGCAATTTGGCTCTCTGAACTGTGTTGGCTGTTTTTACAGATTTTTTCAAAAATGCTTTTTCTTTTTAGACAGTCTTCATGGTGCAAAATCCTTCTGCTCTAGGGAAGCATCAGCACCAAAATGTTCTTGTCTAGCCCACATTCAACTGAGAAGTTACTTTTCTGTGTTCTGCTTTGGTTTGTCAGTTGGTTTTAGAAGGGCTGCCTTAGAACTTTAAGAACAGATACTTGTCCAGCAAAGCATCACTGAAGGATAATTTCAGGTGCTATCTTGTGTGTGGTGTGTGTCTGTGTGTGTCTGTGTGTGTGTGTGTGAGAGAGAGAGAGAGATTCTTCTGTTCCCACAATAGCAAACCTTAGCACAATCCAACCCTTGTTATGGTAACAGAAAATGCTGTTGGTCTAATATAGGGGTGTCAAATTCAAGGCCTGTAGGCTGGATCTGGCCCATGGGGTGCTTAGATCTGGCCCATGGGGCCACCCTGGAAATAGCGAAGAACCGGCCCACAGTGTCTCTGCCAGAGAAAATGGGTGGCCCTCCTAAGCTCCATTTTCAGCTGCAACAGCCTCCTGCACCCTCTGCCAGAGAGGGCTGCAGGAGGTCGAGCTGGCTACACCCACCCCAGACATGCCCACTTAGTCCCAAGGTCAAACACAACCCTGATGTGGCCCTCAATGAAATTGAGTTTGCCACCTCCGGTCTAATAGTACTTAAATTGTCCTGATCATCTTTATAATAATTATGGTCTGCAGCTGCCAGGTGTTTTGTGGTATGGAAAACAACAGGATGAACAACAGGATAAATCATAGCTCAGGAATGAAACAAGGCCAATATCACAAGAAGATAAAATCATCTTTGATTTTAGGCCAAGGGGATATATGAGTATGCCCAACCTGCTGAGAAGACCAGAATATTATTTGTATTCCAAAACATAATATTTTTAATTTAACCTGTATATAGGGATGTATCTTTGAAGGTGACAAGTTTTCAATGTCTGAGTTCAGTCTTCAGAATTTGGGTGTCTTGATCTTTTTAGCATTAGAGTTGAAATGGAAATAGAATAGCAATAGCAATGGCACTTAGACTTATATACCACTTCACAGTGCTTTTACAGCCCTCTCTAAGCGGTTTACAGGGTCAGCATATTGCCCCCCAACAATCTGGGTCCTCATTTTACCCACCTCAGAAGGATGGAAGGCTGAGTCAACCTTGAGCCTGGTGAGATTCAAACTGCCAAATTGCAGTCAGCCGGCAATTAGCAGAAGTAGCCTGCAGTACTGCATTCTAACCACTGCACCACTGCAGCTCTTAGAAATAGAAAGTTAGAAGAGAAATAAAATTAAAACGATGATAAAATGGTAGAAATGTATTTATTTATTAGCATAATGCTTGCTGCATTCAAGGAGACTCTCTGCCATGTGTAATTCAAGTCTATATAAGCTTTATGATGCAAGTGGGAAAATAGCTTCCACACTTGCAAAAATTACTCTGTGAAAAGTCTATTTCAAAAGGGGATAAGAGCCAGGTTTTTGCCTTCTATGTCAACTTCCTTGTTTTAAATCATCATCATGATCCCCCTTTCCCCTTGTAGCTCAATGCAGCATAGATACCATTTATGCTTCCATTTTTTTCTTCACAATAATAATGTTATAAGGTATACTTCAGTTGACAACAACTAACCCAAAATCACATAGTAAACTTTTGTGAATTGGGACTCCTAACCTTAGTCCAACAACTAAGATCACTGCACTGAAGAACATGAAAACTGTTCTTCCAACCAACATAAATATTCTGTCATCTCAATCTTCATTGCTCCTCGCTGGCAGTTTGTAGCCTTGCTGCCTGAACCTCAGACTTTGCATAGATATCAGACATAACAAGCCACAACTGAAGTATAATAAAAAATCAGTTTAGGACAGGGGTCCTCAAACTACAACCCGCAGGCTGGATATGGCCCACTGAAGCCATGAATCCAGCCCATATGGGACCACAAGACTGCCCTGCCCACATCACCCCACCTACCCACCGTCCCCACCACCACCTTCTGGAGGCCGAGGAGGCCAAAAACAGGATGCGTGAAGGCCCCAGGAGGCCAAAAACAGCCTCATTTTTGGGCGGCAGAGTGGTTATGAAGGCCAAGGAGGCCAATAACAGGCCTAGTTTTGGCCTCCCCAGCCAAGAGAGAGAGAGGGAGGGAGAGAGGGAGACACACACACAAACAGAAGTCCCTCACCCCTCCCCAAAGGCAGCCATATCTCTGCTTTCCACCCCCAGGAGCATAACAAATAAAAGTTTAATTTGTGTGTATTGTTTAATGGACTGCTAAATTGGCCACGCTCCCCAGTCACATGACCACCTAGCCATGCCCACCCAGTCACATGACCACTTAGCCATGCCCACCCAGCTGGTCCAGCCCCCTAACAGTCTGAGGGATCGTGAATTGGCCCCCTGTTTAAAAAGTTTAAGGATCTCTGGTTTAGGGTCTCCAATATGCCATTTGACTACTTGTGAAAAGATAATTTGTTGCTCTTTTCTTTGGGGGAGAGCAAGATCTCTTGATCTCTTATGTCCACACAAGATGACCTTTGGTTATCACCTTCCATCTCCAGGACTCTTCTGGCCCCACAACTTGAAAAAAAAACTTCCTCCAACATGGATACTTGAAGGAGAGTCAGAAAGAGTTAACATCTGTATTTTGTATGAATTTAAGGTAATTTAAGGTAACTATAAGTAAGTTCATTGTGTGTAAAGATACCGTAGTTCTATTATTCCTAGAAAACTAAAAAAGTTTTCCAAGGCCAACTAGCTCAATCCTTTGTTTGATGCAATCAATCCATTACTAGGATGTCTCTAATAAGTAGGTTGAGATTTAATCAACTTCTGAGGCAGTACATTTCTTTATCCAGCATCTCATACCACCAGGAAGTTTTGTCTAATATTTAATCTCAATGTAATTTATGTCTTTTGGTTCAAATGAATCTATCCCCTGAAGCAGGAGACTGCAATTGAAGCTCCTATTCAGTGTTCAGCCTAATTTTAAAGCTCTTTTCAAGATATCAGTTCAGACTACTGCTTAAGAACCATGGGTGAAATGCTACCGGTTCAGGCAAACCGGTAGTTAAAAAATGCTACCAGTTTGTCTGAACCGGTATTTCTGACGATCAGCTGTGCCGCACAATTTATATTTGCTAGAAAGCAATCTAAATCTAAATCTAAATCTAAATCGAATCTAAATCGCGCGGCACAGCTGTTCCCTCCCCTCACTGTTCTACTTACCTTCATAAGCCTCCTTTTTCTGTGCTGCATGGTAGCACCTGAGTGCAAAGCGCGCATTTGGCACGTATTGTGTATGCATGCGCATGCAATGTGCATTTCGAGCACACTGCGCATGTGCACACAGCAAACTGGTGGCAAACCTCGGAGGATTTCACCACTGTTAAGAACTATCTGTCTATTCCCACAACTTGCTGCTTAGAAGATAGAGAAGAGAAGAAAGGACTGGGTGTGTAAAGAAGGAAAAGAAAATATCAGAAGCAAAAAATGTCAACTTTCTGCTCCTGCATTTTGTTTTCATTGAGTCCAGCTGCCACATAGCCTTCAATAGAGTTTGACTATTAGTAGCAAAAGGTTGCCCAGTCAGGTGACATATTGTGGGAGAGGAAAGATCAAGGGCTATATTATTGTGGTGTTGACAAAATAGGTGTCGTTAAGATTTTCTGAGGAATCTTTGAGAGGGCTTGAGGTTTGTTTTCTTTTTCTCTTGGTTGCTTTTCTGCTTGCAGTATTAAGCCTAAAAAATAAAGGCTTACAGAGCTTGTGAGTGCTTTGCATTTGTGTATACGTGTGTATAATGACTCTGGCCATTTCTTAATTATTTGCCATTGAAATTTAATGGTATGATTTCTGGGGACTTGGAAAATAAAACAGGAGGAAAAAAGAATTGGCTTTTAGTGGTCATTTATGGCTACCTCTAGCTCAGAAGAACATACTAAATTTCATGTTGTCCCCTGCGTCATTTACTGTAATAGCAACTGCTAAAGGAGGATCTCCCCACATTTGAAGTTCATAGGAGTCTAGAACAAGCCACAGTGATATAATGATTGTCCTCTTGCCCTCTCCATGGACATCCATGTGGTGCCCTGTCATTAATAATATTCGGTTTCATTTCCCCATTCCGTTAGATTCCAGGAAGAACACACAGTACCTGAACTGTTGTCTAAGGACACTAATGGACTAAATGTGGATTTCACAAGTGAAACTTATTCCAGACGCAGTGCTTTGGGGATTTTTTTCCCAGGGCTGCTTCTGAGCTGAAGGTGATGCTGTTCCCTTTGAAATGAAAGCTTGTTGATGCTTCTGTCTCTGTGTTTCTCCCTGCCCCAGGAAGAGTTTACTTTCTGAAATCTTGTGTAACTGTCTTATAAGCAGGGGTGTTCCAAGATAGTTTCAAGATAGTGGCTGCAATGGTGTAACTAAAGCTTTGCCTGTTTTTCACATGCAGTTTTGGGATTTTTTTTAAAAAAAACATACCCTGCAAACACCATTGGCAGTGGGCCTTGTTCATATTTAGTTGTCCCATTAATGTATTTTGCTAAGAACAAAACAGGTTAACTGTGCTGTTACATTTTTATGAGGTTGTTTTAATGCTTGTTATTGTTCTTTTAAAATAAGTCTCTTCTCTTTTTTTTTTTAGCATGTGGTATTTTGAGAGATTCTGCCCCTCACTGAACATTTTGGGAGGAAATCAACTCATGCCTTTTAATATAAAAACTTCAAGAGAGAAGGTTCATCAAAGGAAAATAAGGCTGGAAATTCAGAAAGTTCAGAAACTTGCCCTTTCTAAACAGTACCACTGAAATACATGAGAATTCCTCTGAAACATAAGCAGGGTATTCTGGAGGGATGTGATGTACTGTTTGTCTGGCATACATTCACACAATCCTCTTCCCTGATCAAAATATTCATTCCTGGTTTTGTTGCTTCATTTGTTTGACCAATCCATCGCTCATTTAGTTGTAAAGGTGTTTGACTCTTGGTCCATTTCTGGGCAGGAAAGAAAAATCTCTGCCTAAAAGCACTCTGCCTTCAAATATCTCTGCAAAGATAAAGAAAGTCTGACACCAGGACAGTTGTCAGTCTGCCTGTCTGCACAGGAGAGAGGAATCGGCATAGCCCTCTGCGCCTCTGAGGAGCAGATGGTTTACAGCTGGTCCTCCCGACACACACACACAAAAAGATCTTAATTGGGGCACTACATCTGCCTGTTTGCCTGTTCATTTCTGCTGGTGGCCTGGTTTCAGGGTTGCCACCAGCCCACTTGGCTAAGCCCTCCTCTGGTCATCTGAAAGGGAGTTTGCAAACTCGGTCCCCGGATATAACTGATTTCCAGAGCGGAGCTGGGCAAGGCCTGCTCAGCTGTCAGCAAGAGGTCCCTGTTTTGGAAGAGGCAGAAGCAATGGCTGGGGTCTGGCAGCCAAATCTGCCAGGAAGGAGTTCAGCTTCCTTGACGGATGGTTGCCCAGGTTGTTTGGGCATAGACTCCAATCAGGAATGAAGGAATGGAGGAGGCAGGGAGGGAAGGAGGGAGGGACAGAGGTCTCTCTGCTCCTGCCTCCCCCCTTGGAGATTAGCCTGGCTGGAATCTGGCTTGGCAAAGGCTGGGAGGAGATACGTCACTGCCTTTGTGTTGCAAACGGCAGGGAGAAAAGCTCAGGAGCCGGCATTGTCAGCTCCAAATCTGCCACATGGTCTTCTCTTTTTCAGTGTCAACAAATTGACAAGGAACCCCAGTGGCGGCCTAGGCCTTGAGGCCTGGGCACCTGGCCAGATGGGTCCCAAAGCCAGCGAGGGGGATGGAGATGAAAGCCCCAGAGATCAGAGACCCCAGATGTGGACCACCTCTACTCTCCCAGTCCAGATACTTTGGCTGCAAACACACAAAACCTTTCTCCATGTAGCAGGCTAGGTCCTTTCCATGTTTAGCTATCCTTCCGAGCAGCTGTGTCCCTGCAATAATATTCTTGAAATTCACTTGCATGAAAAATTGCTCCTACCAAGAGTTTCCTTGCCTAAGTAGCAGAATGTGGGTCTTCTGATTATGACTTTCCTTCCGTGAACTGGAAAATCACTGTGCTTCTGTCCACAGGAGGGAAGGCAGAGATGGCTGCTGTTGTGAAAAAATATAAGTAAACACTTGCACGCATACACAAAAATGCAGATTAGGATCCGATTGCAAGTCACGTCCCAGAGTTTAGATATAACTTGCAAAAAAGCAGGACTAGGAGGAAATCAGTTGAGTGAGCCATCCAAGCCATATACACTAATGGGTTAATACTACGAATGGATTAATAGCATTAATAACACTAACTCAGAGGCCTTTTCTGGCCATTCAGAAATGTTGACCCTTCCCCCAGGCCCCACCCTCATTTTTCTTTACCTCCCCAAAAAAAAAAAAAAACCAGCCATGCATTTTGCTACTAAAATTCAGTAGCAAGATTCTATGCCTCTAAATGTCGGAGTTAATCCATTTGAAAATACTTTCTGGGTGAGTTTTCATTATTGTCTGAACCAGAAGCTGTTGAATCTCATTTTAGTTTAGCCTAGTGTGTTGTGTGAACTCAAACTCTTAAGTATCTGTTCAGTTAGGAAGAAATATATTTATTTATTTTTAAATCACAATTATTTGTATTTAGGAGATAATGATGAGCTAAAATGAGCATTAGCAATCAGCATTCTAAGCATTGAAGATTATTATGTTGCTGGTACATTTCCACACTGCAACATGCAACACTGCATCATGTGATATGATATTGTCATATCACAATATAATGCTCTTCAGATTGCAAGCTTTTGTGTGGTGTTTTGGGTGAAGTCTTACAACTGTCACATACATGCTTCCAAAGAATATCTCAATTATTTTATTCCAGTTGAACAGATGCACTGCACAGTGTAGTGTGATGGCTAAACAGCTAAACACAACTCCATGTAAAGTCAACAGAAATAAATATCAGGATCATAATATCGTATTTTAATTGTTTATATTGTATGTTTTTAACTTTGGCTGTGCACCGCCCCGAGTCCTTCGGGAGAGGGGGCGGTATAAAAATCTAATAAATAAATAAATAAATAAATAAATAAATAAATAAATAAATAAATAAATAAATAAGAAATAACAGTGCCACATTTTTCTCCCTTAGTCAGACCTCCTTAGGACAATATCCCAGTTCTGGGCATGAATCTAAGAAAAATATCAACAAGCTAGAATGTATCTAGAAACATCACAAAGATATCAAGGTTCTGAACATTAAGGCTCATGAAACAAGATGAGGATTCTGGAGAATTTATGATCAGGAAATGTCATAGTTACCTTCAGAGATCTGAAAAATTTCCCCGTAGATTGGAGAACCTGTGCTCCTCCAGATATTTTTGACCTCTATTCCCAGCATCCTGGATCTGCTGGAAGTTGTTTTTCAGCAAGCTCTGAAGGGCCACAGGATCCCAAACTTTGTTATGCTTCTTGGATGAGAAGCAAAACATTTTCAAAGAAAAAAAAAACCCGAAATCCCAGTTGCCTTTTGGAAAAGAACCTTTAGAATTAACCCAATGCATTCAAATTACAAAAGTATAGACATTCACTTAAATATCAGAGAACCTGTCTGGAAACTCACTTAGAAGAATCTTCCTCCTAGTCTGGGACCTCCATTCCACAACTCTCATCATACACACACTGTGGATGGGATGATAAGGGGAAACATGCAGCAATTTTCCTTATGCTTGCAAAAGGTTCCAGGCGGAAAACCTTGATATCTTGCATTCAAAGACTTTCTCCTGTTGTCAAACTTTTCCTACAACATTATCAAAATGGAGGGCAGCAGCTCTTTGGCTTGGCCAATGGCATAAGGCCACTTTCTCTTGATTTCTTCTTTGGGTTGGGCTGCCTCTCTTCCCCTCATACATTTTATTCTTCTTCCCCCTTCCTCCCATACACCCATGGCATTAGCTCCCAAATTAGGGCAGTTTGTTGCTCTTCAAATAATTTGCTTCTCAGAGAGGGTGCCTCTTAAGAAGACAATTTGGAATGGTCCCTTCTTTGCTTTCAAGATGGGAGGGAGTGCCAAAGGCAAAGTAGCCGACCTCTTGGAAGAGGGTTATCTGTTGGGAAGGGGAAATACCTGCCTTTTTAAAGCCCAGAGGGCTCTAAACTCTCAGGTTATCCTCAACCCATTAAAATACCTGCCAAAGTTGGAATATTATTGAGGGAAGAAGTACTTTTGTGGGTGGAGGAATAAGAGAGATGAGGAAAGAAAATCAGTCCAGAGCTCAGGGGTTATCTAGATTTCTATATATAAATAATAATTTAAAATTTTAAATTAATGAAAATATTTATTAATTTGTCCATTCACTGTGGAGGCCACCCAGCTCATCTCTCTATGCTGGATTTGGATTACATGTACAGTTTATAATGCTTTACCGCAACATTTTATGGAAATACTCTTTAAAATATTTTAAAATAATATAATAATGAATAATATATTTTATTAGATATATTAGATATAATATATCTTCACTAAAGTGAAGTATTTCATAGTATTCTTGATATCAAGGGATTTACAGATCTTTTGGTGTGGCTGGATGATAAATCCAAGTTTGGGGTATTCTTTGCTTGGTATTATTATATTTTTAAGCTTGCCACTACTTCTTCCAGGCTGTTTTTTGGTTTTGGTTTTTTTTAACCAAATCTCTTACTTTAGCATAGGATCCCTTGATGATCTCCCACCCACGTTCTAACCAGACCTGACTGTCTTGACATTTTGAGATTAGACAAAATCATTTAGGGACAGCCACTGGCAAGGAAATGTACTTATATTCAACACTGCTCTGGGTCTCTCTTAGATTTTATGTTTGCTCCACCTGGGGAGACCCATGTGTCTATTCTGTTTAGTGCTTTCAACAGTTGTGGCACCATAGAGATAGATCTTCCTTATTGAGAGCTATTACATTGACTTTAAAACCAGCACCCCAACCAATTCCAGTTTATCTGTGTTAGAAATGTGGAACCAAAGCAACCTGATTTTGCTTTATCTGATTTTTCTCACTGGCTTTTCCCAGCTCTCTATGCAGTTACTCACCTGCACTCACTGAGAATTCATCCAGGTGGCCCACTTAAAGTCTAAATCTGGTCTTTGAGTGGGCCAAAAAAAGGGTACCCCATAGCAAGGTCCTATAGTACCTCCATAATGATGTTAATAAGTGGCACTGTCTCTATAGTTGTAACATCAGATGAGTTAAGGAAAGTGGTTGGTAAATACTCCTGTCTTTGTCTCCTCTCTCAATGAGCAATCAGCAATTAATCTACAACAGGGAGGAGGGTTAGAATAGTGTAGGTGGGTGCTTGCAATTTCCCTCTTCTTTCATTCCACATCCCTCCTTCTTCCATGGGACCCATGTTCAGAAAAAGCTCAACTGGAAGATCAATATTATGGAGGAAAATTTCAGGTACTATTGGGTGAACTTCCTCCTGCTTCACCTCTGTCTCTCTTTCAAGCTTGTAATCTGTCACTTCCATCCTCATCTTACATTGTAAGAGAACATTGGTCGTGGTCAGCAGTACCCAGAAGTAGCTGATGGGGTGGACATAATGATATAAGTGTAGAAAACATGGCATTCCCTCCCAAAGTAAGAAAACGTATGGCCACACAAAACCTATTGTAGGAAAAATAGTGGAAAACCAATGATGTGTTTTTGGTGGCACAGAGCCAACAAGATAGGTTTAATAGACCTGACTCTCTCTGCTGGTTTCAAGTCATCTCCTATGTAGCACAAGACTAGTGCTGTTTTAAAGTAGCATTAAACTCATATATAAATGCTGGGCAGACCCAACAAGAGCTTCAGAAAGTTCTGGTCAGACATTATGTGGGCACATGATGTAGAGTCCAGTCTCTCCTGAAACTCAAACCAAAATGTCATGGGGTGGAGGAGGGGGCAATGGTCAGAGGGGAGAGGTCATGCCTGTAGCACCCTAAAGTGTCTTGCAGCAGCTGGACAGCCTCTCATCACATCACCAACTGCATGAAGCATGCTAGCTAATCCCAAAGATGTTTTTCAAGAGGCAACTGGACTTCCTGGGTTTTCTTTGAAGACGTTTCGCTTCTCGTCCAAGAAGCTTCTTCAGCTTCTTCTTGGATGAGAAGCGAAACGTCTTCAAAGAAAAAACAGAAAATCCAGTTGCCTCTTGAAAAAGCACCTTTGGGACAACCATGACCTGGATGACTGAGAATGTCAGTCATCAGAGATGCTTGCTAATGTCCCTAGCAGAAACTATTTTTGGAGAAGAGATGAAAGATTAAATGAACATCTTTAAACCATCTCAGCTTGGGCTGGGAATGGGACAATAGAATAGAATAGAATAGAATAGAATAGAATAGAATAGAATAGAATAGAATAGAATAGAATAGAATAGAATAGAATAGAATAGAATAGAATAGAATAGAATAGAATTCTTTATTGGCCAAGTGTGATTGGATTTACAAGGAATTTGTCTTTGGTGCATACGCTCTTGGTGTACATAAAAGAAAGGATACATTCATCAAGAATCATAAAGTACAATACTTAATGACAAGACAATGCAATGAGGATTTGCCTTATATAAGAATCTTACTGGGACATACTTGCCACATGGGTTAAGGGAAAAGAGGATGAGCATCCTAAAGCTATAATGTTGTGCTGCACAGATGTGATTCCTTAAAGAGCACTACTCAGGTTTGTTAGAAAGAGATGGAGGGGTTGAGATCAACAGACTCCTGGCTTGTTCTTGGAAAGCGTAATCCAAACATGGTGGAAAAGAAGACCACTCACAGAGAGGAGAAAAAAATTGCTTCAGCCAAGTTGTCGGGGCTGAAGCCAAAAAGAGTAGAATTTTTTTTTCATTATGAGGTACAATATCTTTTATAACATCACCCAATTATGATGTGCTAATATTGCAATAATGAAGGCAGGCCATTTCCACACTAATGATTTATATGTCATGCAATTCTCATTGGTCTTTCTAGCTTATGCTATCTCCACACAGCCATGGTTGGATGAGGAGAGAAGCTCTGAATCTCTCACTAGGAAGGCCAATAGACCCCCGTATACAGGTAGTCCTCAACTTACAACAGTTTGTTCAATCAAAATTACAAGGGCATTGAAAAAAGTGACTTATGACTGTTTTTCCCACTTTATGACCATTGCAGCATCTCATGGTCAGGTGTTCAAAATTCAAATGTTTGGCAACTGACTCATATTTATGACGGTTGCAGTGTCCCAGGGTCATGTGATTGCCTTTTGGGATCTCTGGTAAGCAAAGTCAATGGGGAAGCCAGATTCCCTTAACAATCATGTTTACTAACTTAACAACAGCTGTCTTGCTTAGTTGCAGAAATGTTGGGCACAATTGTGGTCGAAGTCCAGGACCAACTGTATGCACGCACGCACACACACATACTTAATAGGAAGCAAAATCGGGATATTCCACAACATGCAGGTGGATCCAATAGAGCAGGGGTCCCCAAACTTGGCAGCTTTAAGACTTGTGGACCTCAACTCCCAGAATTCTGGGAGTTGAAGTCCACAAGTCTTAAAGCTGCCAAGTTTGAAGACCTCTGTAATAGAGTGTTGCCCCCTGGATTTAAAGCAACAGGGCAGCAAAACAGCTTGGGGGGGGGGGGGGCAAGAGCCTTGGTAGTACAGGGGTTTAAGGCACCCTGTTATTAAAGCTGGTTATTAAGACCAGCTGCCTACAATTACTGCAGGGTTCGAATCTCGCCAAGGCTCAAGGTTGAGCCTTCCATCCTTTCTAAGGTAGGTGAAGGTCGAATCTCGCCAAGGCTCAAGGTTGAATCTCAGCCTTCCATCCTTTCTAAGGTAGGTGAAATGAGGACCCAGTTTGTGGGGGCAATAAGCTGACTTTGTATAAAATATACAAAAGGATGAAGGCTATTGCTTAACGCATTGTAAGCCGCCCTGAGTCTTCGGAGAAGGGCGGCATATAAATCAAATTAAAAAAAAAAAAGTTCTCCTTTTGCATAAGTTGTTCTCCTCGGACCGCCGATGTTAGGCGGGATGCTTCTAATGAGGGGCTCTTCAGCCATCCATTTTCACGGCCGTCCATCTGACCGATTCCCAGCCCAGATCCCAGGATTTGAAGCGGGCTTCTTCTCAGCCTACTTTTTGACGTCTCCGTTGCTGTCCAAGGGCTGAAGCGGCAATCGCTAATCCCCCACCTGACGCCCTCGAGCCCTTCTTTGGATCGCCGGCCGGTACCGCGCAGCCAGAGGTGGTGGATTCGAGAGACGTTCGCGGGCTGAGGAAATGTCAGTCGATTCAAGGAGATTCAGCGGAGGAGCCGCACGACGTAAGATCGCTTCCCTTGACTGCCAATAACGCCTTTTGCCCACCCGGGTCAATGGATTTTTTTCAGCCACTGCTCAGGATCGCACACTAAGGATGTTTCGGATCGGGATCCAAGTGCGATCTCCGAGGTCGATTGGGACAGAAAGCTCCGTTTTTAGAAGAACAAGGTTGATAGGCGCCGACCTTTTCTCAACGTTTTGGGGAGATCTCTTGTCGATCTGGAGAAAACAGTGAAAAAACCCGAAGGCAAAAAAGCCAGCTGGTTTTGCAAAGTAGAGCGATCTAAGACTGGAGCTTTTGGGGAGAAGATGGCTATTTATCAGGTGTGGGACTGAAAAATCCTGCCTACTTCCACTGGAAGCGAGAGCCTGAGATCCCCCTTCCCTTCCCTTCCCTTCCCTTCCCTTCCCTTCCCTTCCCTTCCCTTCCCAACTCGCTTCCCCAGTCAGGTCTTCAGGACTTTCCTAGAAAAAGAGGCGTAGGGCTGCGCTGGACCAATTCACTCCTGGCCCGCCTTGGGTCTAGGGCTGCCTGGAAGGCAATTCATTGGAAAAGAGCAGGACTGGGGTCGGAGGGAGGGTTCGATTCTGCAAAACTGCGACCCACAGGCAACGGAGGGACAACAAAGCCTGAACTCCTCTGTAACTGTCTGGTTTGGTTCTGCAACCCAACAAGTCAGACACCAACTTCAGAGGATAATTAGAATTGCAGAAAAAACAATTGCTACCAACCTGCCTTCCATTGAGGACCTGCATACTGCACGAGTCAAAAAGAGGGCTGGGAAAATATCTACAGACCCCTCACATCCTGGACATAAACTGTTTCAACTCCTACCCTCAAAACGACACTATAGAGCATTGCACACCAGAACAACTAGACACAAGAAGTTTTTCCCCAAACGCCATCACTCTCCTAAACAAATAATTCCCTCAACACTGTCAAACTAGTTACTAAGTCTGCACTACTATTAATTTTCTCATCGTTCCCATCACCCATTTCCTCCCACTTATGACTGTATGACTGTAACTTTGTTGCTTGTATCCTTACGATTTATATTGATATGGATTGTTTCCTGATTGCTTATTTGTACCCTATGACTATCATTAAGTGTTGCACCTAATAATCTTGACGAACGTATCTTTTCTTTTTATGTACACTGAGAGCCTATGCACCAAGGACAAATTCCAATCACACTTGGCCAATAAAAAGTTTTGTTCTGTTCTGTTCTGTTCTGTTCTGTTCTGTTCTGTTCTGTTCTGTTCTGTTCTGTTCTATTCTATTCTATTCTATTCTATTCTACTCTACTCTACTCTACTCTACTCTACTCTACTCTACTCTACTCTACTCTACTCCTATTCTATTCTATTCTATTCTATTCTATTCTATTCTATTCTATTCTATTCTATTTTTTTTATTTTTTATATATATGCCGCCCTTCTCCGGAGACTCAGGGTGGCTTAAATTGTTAAGCAATAGCCTTCATACTTTTGTATATTTTATACAAAGTCAGCTTATTGCCCCACAATCTGGGTCCTCATTTTACCTACCTTAGAAAGGATGGAAGGCTGAGTCGACCTATTCTATTCTATTCTATTCTATTCTATTCTATTCTATTCTATTCTATTCTATTCTATTCTATTCTATTCTATTCTATTCTCCTCTTCCACGGGTCCTGATCTGGAGAGTGAAGTCGACCAGATGGTAAAAGATGGATGCGAGGAGTCCTTGGTGCTCCCTGGCTTTGGTTTGTTTTCTCGCAAATGTTTCATTGCTAGAGAACATCCTCAGTGCCTAGCACTAGCACCGAACGATAGTACCTAGTTTGGGTAACGAAACGTCTGCAAGAAAGCAACCCAACTCAGAGAGCACCAAGGACCCCTCATTTCAACCCTGAGCTACAAGTATTTTCCTTTAAAGACGGGTGCCTGAGGGTCATTGCTGCCCCCAGGCCCAGGTAGAAGCTGCCCCTCCCCTCCCGTGTTCAATCCCAACAGTGAGGCGTCTCCATTGGGATTAATGGCCACGTTCTGGCCCACCCTTATTAATTGACTCCTTGTTTGGATAAAGTCCCTAATCTTCTCCTCGACCGCACCATTAAAACCAGGTTGCCTTTTTCAATTAAGAGCTGCTTTGCACCCCCACCCCCACCCCCACCGACCGTCCATTGTCCTAAGGATAATACATGATATTTCCACTGTTCTTTCTCTGCCTCCTTCCCCTGCCCCACCCCCCACCCCTCCACCCCCAGGCCAAAATAATGGGCAATCCTACGTTTTCATTAGACCTGATTAGGGGGGAAAGTCCAAGAGGGGAGGGAGGGAGGGACGGACGGATGAACTAAATGCCCAGGCCTTGTTGGGTATTATTAAAGCAGGACGCTTTTAAATAAATTGGAATTTCGTACAATAAGCCGGGGGAGTAGTCGATGTGTCCACAACCGCTTCTTTCAGATTAAAGCGGAACATTATATATCACAGAACGTGGTGGGTGGGTGTGGGTGTGTGTGTTGTTGTTTTGTTTTGTGTGTGTGGTTTTTTTTTTTTTAGTCCCTTGATTGGAACCGAGGCGGGCTGGGGCGGGAGTGGGAAAAGGGCGGATGATTATTTTGTTCATTTGTTTATTCGATTTACACCCCGCCTTCTCTGCGCTCCAACTTCCCTCCACACTGAGCTGCCAGTCTCCAATAAACTTCTGCTACTGCCGTCGTGGTGGCGATGGTGGTGGCTGTTTTCTTTCCGTTTTTTTTTTCCTCCCTCCCTCCCTCCCTTCCAGCTCTCGGTTTAGTCTGCATACATTAAATGCCAGGGAGATGAAGCTCTTGAAATGGCCTCTCTCTCTCTCCCTCTCTCCCTCTCTCTCTCTTGGGTTAACGCTTCGCTTTTGGAGAACAAGCCGGCCGCTTTGGTCAGGATAAATTCGAAAGATGGAGCCGCGCTCCGAGTTTGTGATTGTGATCGCTTTTGTGGTATGGTTTTGGACGAGGGCGTTTCGATTTCGATTTTTTTTTTTTTGGGGGGGGGGGGGTCCAGCCAAACCAGGTTGTCAAATTTGAAAAAGTTCCCCCCCCCTTTATAGAACCATTAAGGAGGCCTGTCTTTCCATGATTTTGTAACATTCAATCCTCTGTTCTGTTAGGGAAGGTAAGACCGAATCCCGACCCCACGATCAATTCAAGAGATATATATATATTTCTGGTGTAAAAATGTAAAGAGCTATATAGCCCTTCTTTCCTTCCTTTCCTTTTCCTTCTGTGAAAGAATAAATTGGGGGGGGAATGAGATTATTCCCCACTTTGCCGTCCCTATATGTAGTTATTTTTTGTTTTAAGCAACATTAATTTCCTTTTCGGAGTCCAATATTTTGAAAATCAGAAGTACCTTTGATTAAGAGAAATGAGAGGAATAATTCGTGAAGGTATAAGTTGGAAATGTAAAAGAAGAAAAAAAAAAAACAACCACATCCCGAAACAACATTTTCCGAAGAAAATGGGAACAAAACAAAACGAAGGTCTACTAGTGTTTTGTCATCTCTATTTGTTATCTTTGACACCCCTTTGTCACTTTTTACACTTCAGTCTGCTTTTTTTTCCCCTCCCTCCGGGAAAGTGAGATTTTGCACGTGTGTTGAAGTAAATGCACCCCTCTGATCAGAAGCTTTTAAAAAGCAACACACACACACACACATACACACACACACACACACACACACAAACACCTTTTCTTCTGATTAAAACCTTATCCCATCTCACCCCCGGATTATATGATATCGATTCTCCAAATAATTGATGGGGCCTAATTAAAAATCTGAAGAAAGGAGGAGGGAAAGTTCTTGGACAAGACCTTTCTTATAAAACAGGATGGTGGGTGTTTTTTTTTCTTTTTTTCTTTTTTCCTTAAGCAGGAAAATAAAGCTTGGGAAAAGTAGCAAACGAAAATATTTAGAAGAGATTGCAAACTCCTTTACTGGGTGAAGCCTCGGTGTCTTTCTCACCGCTTCTGCTTATTCGACTGGGGCTCGTTTCGCCTTTCTTTCTCTTTGGTTGGCTACGAAGTTTAGGGACCCCGGAAAATCCGAGGGCCCGTGGGGGGGTCATTTTTTTTAAATCTCGGGTTTGGGTTCTTCTGAAGGGTTGTGTCAGATGAGGGACGGGAAGAAAAGGCTGGGCAGCGGAAGGGGTTATGCCCCATCGAAGTGAAAACTCCCCAATCCATAGTTGCCTGACAATTTGATTAGGGCCGACTAAAAGGTCACAAAAATAGTGCGCGAGTTTTCAAATGCTCCAAGAAACCCTTTTCAAGTTAGTGATTTAAAAAAAAAAGGCACAGGTCAAAAACCACGCCAAAAACTGAAACCAGATGTGGACCGTGGGGATCCCACGGCTACACACTTACACCAAGAAGAGCTATTCACTCCCCGGGTTGGTAAACCCCTACCACGAATCTGTGGGATATCTTTTCTCTGATCCGCCTGCCTGTTTCCCAGCCTAAGTCCACTGAACGGCGCTCTGAAGTGCCTCCAATCCTTGAAGTTTTCTCCGATCTTCAACAAAGTTTTCCTCGACAGTAAAAGGGACCAGCTTCATCCCTGCTTTTTGGGATCCAGTCTTCAACTCTCTCTCTCTCTCTCTCTCTCTCTCTCTCTCTCTCTCTTTTTTTTTTTTTTTTTTTTTACGGCGCAGCGGGGGGTTGGGAAGGTGATCTCTTTCTGGTGCCTTGAAAAATTCAGCTTGGAATCAGAGCCCGGGCGCTGACATCTCAGTAAGCATGGGCAGGGAGGAAGAGGGGGGGGGGGTTGTGGGTCGGTAGCTGTGGCGTGGCAGATATTCTCCTTGCACGGCCGTAGGTACCCCTCACTGCCTCCCACGGGGCCTTTGAACGTAATAGCGTGTGCACGGCTGCCGGGAGGATTGGGGGCGACCATCTGCGAGCTGCCCACCTTTTCCACGCCGTTCCGAACGAAGGAAGAATGTTAAAAGAGAGAGGCTGGAATGGAGAAGTGATGGGACTTGTGACCGAAGTAAAGGCTCTCTCCACCGTTGGTACAGACACGGTGCATTCCACCAAGGTTAGAATAGTGCTAAGGGATCATATTAGGAGTCGGGATGGGGGGGGGAAACGTGGTGGGAGATAATCGTTGAGGATGCGCCCCCATCCCGCCCCCGCCCAGCACAAATTTTCCCTCTCCCCCAAATCTTCGGATGGGTCATAGCTAGGAAACCCACGCAAGTCCAAGCTCGCTTTCGGCTAGGCTGCGGGGGGGGGGGAAGGAGGGGGAGGCAGATCCATTGTCCCCCTCCCCCTTTTGATACCTCCTCGCCTTCCACCAGCTCCTTTGCCAGCCCTTCCAAAGAAAGAAGCGAGGCTCAGCACCTCGACTTCAAGGAAGGTGGAACCAACTTCCCCATTGCCAGCTCTTCTGAGGAAACACCCCCCACCCACACACACACACACACACACACACACACACACACCCCTTTGGTTTGCTATAGCATCTCTTGACCTTTCCTAATCCCTAATTTATGGTATTAAAGTTAGAAAGCAAGCATAGAAAGAGCCCAAGTTTGCCGCTGCTCTGGCTTGAAAGGGAGAAATCGTCGCTCAGCTTCAAAGAAAGTTAAGCCGTTTGGCCGCCCAAAGTTCCCGAGTTCGGTGGGGAGGACGACGTGGCAAGTCCCCATTCCGAAATAAGGGGAGCACGGAAAACTTTCGTGGAACATGCTCCGGAAAGGAGTGAATGGGGGCCAGCGGGGAAGAAGTGCATATTTCACTGACAATCTCTATTTTCTAGAGGGGGGATAGTCGCCCCCCACCCCCCACTTCCAGTTTATCGCAGACTCAGAGCAGCTTACGAAGTCGAGGAAACTCCCTCCTTCCCAAGAGGGGGGGGAGAGAACCCGTTAAGGTAATTTGGAAGAGTGTGGAAAAGTACGGGGGGGGGGGGTGGATGTCCGCAGGGAGAAAAAGAGGATGGGTGAGTGGAAGGCAAGGTAGAAAAAAGGAGAGAGAGGGAGAGAGAGAGAGAGAGAGAGAGAGAGGAGCCCGTCTCTTAAAAACAGCTGGCGGGATGGAGAATGGCAAAGTCACTTACTTCACAGAAGGTGGGCGCGCTCTCCCGTTCCCAAAAACCGCGGCAATGCCAAAGTTGGACCTTATTCCAGTTCCTTCACATCCGATTTCGGTTTCAGCTGGGACTGTAAACAGTTTCCAAGTGGACCGGGGGAAAATTAGAAACACGCTGGAGTGTGTGTGGGGGGGGGACCTGGATGCATCCTTCCCCCACCCCCATCCCCAAAAATCTCACGTTTCTGTGGAGGAGAAAGGAAAAAAAACACACCACCGATCCGCGAAAAATCTGCAACTTTTCTTTCAGCTGTAAAACCCCCGTTGGTGTGAATGGCCATTCCTCAAAAAAAAAAAAAAAAAAAAATCAAAGTTGGTTCTGATTCCTCTAGGATCCACACACCCACAGTTTTTCCCCTCTCTTCTCCCCTTTCAGGTCCATTCTTTTTCCCTTTCTTTCCTTCCTTCTTTTCTTCCTCTCTGCCTCCCCTCCTTTTTCCCCCTGAAGAGCCCTACGGACGCCACGATGGCTAAGCTAAAGGGGGGAAATTCTCTTTGATAGAGCCGTGTGTTCCCTGCGACTGGGTTTTAAAACCTAAATCTATATTCAAATCTGGCTGAAGGTGTGTTCTGGGATTTATGAAAGCCTCTTAAAGGGGTAAATTTACCAAACCGTGACAAAATCATCGCGATCTTGCTTTTTTAGACATCTGGAGTGGATGGAGAATTTTAAAGAGGGACCTGTTGTTTATTTAAGGCGCACAAACGCAACAGTCCGTTTCTGGGCCAGGCTTTATTTCTTGGCCGCGTGAGAATGGCAAGTCCCTGGACCAGGGGGCCAAAGGGTCGGAGAAAGGCGGCCTGGGTGGTTATTGCTCCCGTTCGCAGCCTCAGACCCGCAGCCACGCAAGGACACCTCTGCAATTTCAGCAGGAGATAGGTAGCTTATGGAGACAGATGTGGGCATGGATATGTGTGCCTGCGTGTGGGCATATACACGCTATAAATATATACCCATACAAAAGGTGTCTGTGTGTTTGCCCCAAAAAGTATTTATTTACAAGGCTATTCTATTAGTGGTGCGAAGTGGCGTCCAGTTTCATTTACTGCGTCTTCTCTCTCTCTCTCCCCACCCCTCCTCTCTCATCCTAGCTCTCTCTTGTCCCCTCCCTTTCACTTTCTCTCTCCCCAGATCTCCTCCCTGAATTTTTTCTTCCAGCCTGGCTGGCTTTTCCAAGTCCCAGTTTGGTGCCAAAAGAAAGCTCCTCACTTCCAAGAAAAAAAAAAAATTGTAAGTAACATCGGAGAGTCCCGCGCACCGAAGAACCTGTCTAAGCCGGGACGCTAAGCGGAACTTTAATAGACTTCGTTATAGGTACCCGCAGATACAGACGCGTCAAATACAGGGAACGCCGATCCCTCCCTGCCCCTCCCCCCCCCCCTTACTGTGATCCTAATGAATCGTAGTGGCTCTTCGGATCTGAAGGCGGACTGGGAGAAGAGGCTCCTTACCCAGAGCTGGCAATGGGGTCGGGAGGAAGGAAGCGTCCAAGCGGTCCGGCCGGCCCGAGAGGGTTGGGCAAAAAGCAAATCACCCGCGCCCGCCGCCCTCGGTTTCTTGAGGAAAATCAAGGCAGGGATGCCGGAGGCTTTTGCCCGGGAACCCAGAAAACAAGAGTTTCCTGCTTCCCCTGCGGCGAAAATGTCTCTGTCTCCGGTCCCCGAGCCGTGGCAGGACAGATTTTCGGTACCGGCGGCACTTTGGAGAGATGGAAAGAGCCCGCGAAGAAAATAGAGCACCCAAAGGCAAAACATTCGAAGGAAGGAAGGAAGGAAGGAAGGAAGGAAGGAAGGAAGGAAGGAAGGAAGGAAGGAAGGAAGGAAGGAAGGAAACCACTAGGCAGTTTGCGAGAATTAATTTATTGCGGGGAGGGAAAGTCGTTTGCTTGAGGCAGGGCCCAGCCAGGAATTAACACAAAGAGGCGATTTAATAAATTGCTAGAATGCGAAAAAGTCCTTAAGATCCTGAGATGAGCCAGAGGAGGATTCGTCTTGAAGCGCAGCCATTTACCCCCGGCCAGAGAAGTTCACACAACTCAGACCAGCAGCTACACCCGGGGAACCTCCTTTTAGCGTTAACGTTGGTGGGCTGCTTCTTGTGCCTTAGGGTGCTGGGTCAGCCCGGCCTTTCTCCTTAATTTCCAAATATCGGCCGGACCTAAGAAACGAGTTCATTCACTAAGGGTTATATAAGCGCCGTGTGTGAATGCAGCTATTAACGTTTGGCGTTTTGAATGAACTGGCCTCAGACTTAGGGAGAGATACGTCCAAGCAGAGGGAAAAGCAGATTTCCTCCCTCCATGTTGAGGAAGAAGAAGAAGGAGACCTCCAGGATCCGAACTCGATTTAAATCGATTTCGTTCCCTCAAGGCCTGTTTCAAGGACTTCGGTGTCCCGTGTCTGTAACCAAGCCTCGAGTCGTGGGAATGGCTCAGTTTATCCGTCGAAATCTCTCTGGCTCTCGAAATGCCTGGTAACGCCCAGGCTTCTTGGCTCTCCCCGACGGGACGCGCTGATCCACCAAGGCAAGGAAGTTTCTGTAGTTTGTGGGAAGAGGAAACCCGTGTCTTTAGTCAACTTCGCCGGGAAGGGAGACCCACCGGATTTAAGAGGGGACTAAATATTCGTTGTGTGCGCCTGCTAAGGATTTTCTTTGCTCAGCCCGGCCTTTCCATTAAGTTAGGCCGGCAACCCCTCTCTCAAACACCCACAAACAAGCTTCCTTCGAAACCCAAAGTCCTGGGGGCCAGCTCAGGGGGTGTGAGTGTGTGTGTGTGTGTGTGTGTGTGTGTGTGTGTGTGTGTGTGTGAGAGAGAGAGAGAGAGAGAGAGAGAGAGAGAGAGAGAGAGAGAGAGAGAGAGAGAGAGAGAGATTGTTTTAATCTCCCCAATGAAATGTGTCTTTATTAGCCACCGTCGCGGATTGACTTCTGGGGAACCATGGTTGGGGGGCAAGTGGCTTAAGACTGCAAGTTTAGGCAGGTCTCCGCAGAACAAAGTCCGGCGGAGTCCGGAGGTTCCGACTCCCAAGCAAAGAGGGGGTGAGTGTAAGGGAAGCTCCTCCCCCACTGACGCTCAGGACTTTCACCTCCCTCGTGGAAACGCTCGCCCGCAAAGAAGAGGCGAGTCCTCCTTGCGCAGGTAGGCTAAACAGGCGCACCCGCAATCGCTGCTTGGCTCAGTCTCGGGCACCCTGGCTGCGGTCCCAACACAGGCTCGCCTGGGCTAAGATGGACCTGCTGGGTAGCTCCTAGTCCAGCAGGTTGTGGGAAGCCAGCCATTATTACCCCCCCCCCCCGTTTGGATGAATCCAACCAAGCCGTTTCCCGACGGTTTTGTTGAGGGAGATCGAATCTTAATCCACCGGGGTCGCGTTTGGGGAGCCCGATGTGAGAAGGGTTTAGAGCCGGTGGTGAGAACCCGGCCAGTGAAGGCAACCATGGACTGCCATGAGATCTCTGCCACAAGTCTAGGGGAAATAGGCTGAGTACCATCATCATCCCCCCCTCCCACCCATCCTCTCATCCTGCCCATTTTGGCCGACTTGCGGAGATTGGGAGGCTGGGAGGTAGACCGGGATGTGTATTTTCTTTACCCACAAGTAAAAACCCGCAAGGACTGGACTCTCCTTCCCTCGTATGACTCGGGAGCTGAGTTATTTAAGCAGCCGTGGCCGCCTGAAAACGCCACGACCCCAAGCCACCCGGCCACTTTTCCTCGGAAGTGGGAGCTCCGCTCTCCCACTCGATTTCCCCACCCACGTCCCGATATTTATTGATACGATCAAGGGGCTAATTGGCCCCATCTCTCCCCTCCGCCCTTCAAGCGAGCCTTCTTTCTCTCTGCCCCGCAGCAAACAGGGTAACCCGATCCTGGTTTGTCCACCCGACGCGACTTGAGGGGCTTCCAGCCAGAAGCGCTCCGAGGGCTGGAGGGCTGGAGGTGGGGGGTGCAGGAGAGGGAAGGGAAGGGAGGGGGGGGGAGCCTTTTCTCCTGTATATTTTTATGTGCCCGCCTGCGCGTCTCTTTTTTGAAAAAGTAGCTGTTATTTGTTGCCTGATTGTCCCCCCGGCGAAGCTGGGCCCCTGTTTTCCTTTCCCCCCGTTGTCTGTTTTTATTCTTTTCCCTCTGGCTTAGATGTGTCAATCATAGCCCGCTTGCCATTGGTTGGAGAGACGCCGTCAAAAAAGTTGCCCGAGAGGCGCTTGTGCAGCAAACCCAGCCGGGAGAGCGAGCGAGAGAGAGAGAGCGAGCAAGCCCGACCGCCGCGCGTTCGCCACCATTCTGCCCCCACCGCCCCCCCCCCCCCGTCTCCTCACCCAGTCCCACCTCGCTCCAGCGCCTCCTGCCCCTCCGCTCCACCAAAGGGGAGGGGGAGCTAGAGAGGGGAGCTCGGTATATATAGCTTTTAAAATCATTATTCTTATTTGCCTGACTGTTTTTAAGAAGCGGGTCGCAGTTTGCCCCGCTGCCCCCCCCCCTTTTCTTTCTTTCTTTCTTTCTTTCCTTCCTCCCACTCTTTTTCATCCTCATCCTCATTACCATCACCGCCTTCATCTTCTTCATCGCCAGAAGCGGAAAGGAAAAAGAAGGCGAGAGGACCGCTGTCTCGGAGGAAGGGGCTTTTTTTTTTTTAACCCTCTTCCCTCTTGCTTTCTTTTGTAGGAGAAAAACTCTGTTTCCGGAGCTCCTAGAGATCAATCGGCCGGACGGTTTGGCCACCACATTTTTTTTTAACTCGCAGCTCTTCCAGAAGCTTCAAGGTAAGGGAGAGGACTCCGGCACTCGCACACACACACACATCGCCAGGCGTTGTTTTTAGAGGGGGGCCTTTGACTTTGGCGTCCGGGACTATTGGGAAATAGGGGGCGAAGGGAAGGCGGCTGCTTCTTTCCTTTCTGCTCTCTTACAAATCGTCTGTTCCCCCCCCCTTCCCCCGCCATTCTCCCCACACACACCCCACACCCCCTCTATAGAGACTCTCGAAGTTAGGCTGAAATCGACGGGCCTTCTCTGCTTTCTAGCGAGGTGGGTGCGCGCCTGTGCCGGGAGCCTTTTCCAAGATCGACGATTGGGTCGTTTTTGTGTGGCAAAAAGTTGTGACTGGAGGTTGGGGGAAAAAGGCACCGATTCTGAGAGGTCCTCAAACTAAAATATTTTTGTTTTGTTTTGTTACGCTCTTTCAGGCCAGCTTGGTTCCTTCAGCTTAATCGCTTTTCTTTTGGGGGGGGGGATCGTTGAATAGTGCGAAGTGAGGTGTTCATCTCTGTGTGTGCGCGCGTTGCGTTTCCCCTGCAGAATCCTCCTAGATTTACCTAAAATTCGGCCCAATCCTATCATTTCTTTTGTTGGCTGCAAATTCGTCTGAATTTAAAAAAAAAAAAAAAAACAGATTTAGAGAGAAAGGTTGCAATTTATCCGGGGGGGTGGGGGGGCAACTGACCTGAACTGGGACTACTTCGGAGTACAGAGGTTTACAATTAGTTTATTTAAAAAATGGGGGCGAGCAAAGATCCCTACGGAGGGAAAGCGACGTTAATGTTAACTCCGCGGTTTGGCTGGGCTGTGTACAGCCGGACAGAATCTCTCCCCACATACAACACAGCTCTCGTTTTCTTCCCTTGCCTTCGTGGAGGGGCCGGGCAGGGCAGAGAGAAGGAAATTAAATCCACCTAGCTCATGAGTTATTGATAAATAGTTTATCTCCGACAGTCCGATCAATAGACTAAAAATCATTTGACATACACACAGCAATTGGATTTTCAAGTATACTTGAAGAGTTGCAGCGCCCAAAGGAAAACCTCCGCTCAACTGAGGGAAAGGAAAGGAAAGGAAAGGAAAGGAAAGGAAAGGAAGGAAAGGAAAGGAAAGGAAAGAAAGGAAAGGAAAGGAAAGGAAAGGAAAGGAAAGAAGGAAAGGAAAGGAAAGGAAAGAGGGGGGGAGGGAGGGGGATCTGGCCAGGTAGGATCCTGTTGAAGAGATTTCCTCCCTCAGTCCAGCCTTGATATTCTTGGACCAAGGGTAGTACTAGACAACTCCAGCGAATTGAAGGAAGGAAGGAAGGAAGGAAGGAAGGAAGGAAGGAAGGAAGGAAGGAAGGAAGGAAGGAAGGAAGGAAGGAAGGATCAGTCAATTTGTTCTGCAGAGCAAAGGAGAAATCCAGTCCAGCTAACAGAAGATTGCTGGGTGCTTGGATTTCTCTAGGGCTGCTCCTACAGGCAACAAACCAGCCAGATCGTAGAAAACTCCAGAGAATTTTGGACGCGCACTGACCCTCCCCATCCAAAAGCCCTTCTTTGGAAGGCAACCCTATTGGAAGCCAGAGGCCTTTACTTCCGAGGATCGCCCCTAAGCGAGGATTGCCCCTAACCGATCTATCGACTTCCAACTTCCTTGGGTTTGTGGGTGCTTCTTGACACCCCGAACCGGACGCGCTTTAAAGACTCAACGAAGTGAGCCTTTAAAAAGGTTTAAAGGTTTCCAAAAAGTTCGCTCTGACACACCGCCTTTGCAACGCCTGAGAAACGGCGATAATCACATTCCCCATCGGGTTTGTTTGCTTCCCCCTTTCCATCAGTGTTGGGGAGAAGCACGTTACTTTTCTATTAGTTATATTAGCCAAACCAGATTTCAAACGGGGGGGGGGGGCATTTGCAAGCTTTGCATTTTCTCCCGCGGGGACCAGATCGCCCGCTTTTGAATTCGTTTGAGTCTCTTTAGTATTTAAGGCCAGGACGCTACCGAGGGTGTAGATCTAAATCTCCCACAGAGATCCCTCCGCAATTGTACGTGGGTCTAAACAGTGCAGCTTGCCAGGCGGATCTTAACAGTATTCGTAAAAAAAAAGAGCGAGTGGAATGGATGTTGCTAAACGGTGGTCGCGTCAGAATGTGCAGCTCTCTCGTGGGGCTGCAAGGGAGAAAAGGCGCGGATTTACGGGCTTCCAGGGAAGGTGGCAAAATCTGCTCCTAAAGAAACTCAGCCTTTCTCGTTGCCTTTCCCCCCCACTAGCCACGCTTCTCTTCTCTGCTTTTTCTGAACAAGGTCTCCCATTAGAAAAGAATTCGATTTTGTGTCGTCCCCCGCTGCCACTTCGCAATTGTAAGTGTGTTTGCTTGGAGATCGCGCTGATCTACTTGACTACTTCGTTGCAAAGCGAGGCTCTTTGGGATTTCGGGTTAGGAAGGATGGCGGTCAGATCCTTGTTGTCTAACCTTGCTTCCCGGCCCTGCCATTGGCCCGCTCGTATTTCAAATCAAGATTTTAAAAGGTGTTTTTTGTTTTGTTTTGTTTTTTTAGCAGATCCGATTAGCAGATCCAGATAACCCTGGACACTTAAAAGTAAAACAGAATGGCTTTCCAGAATGGAAAGTTGCAAACGGTCGTCGGAAAGCTTGCAGCTCTATTTCTCGGCGGGGGAGTGGGGTGGAGAGAGAGAGACACACACATACAAATCAACCGGGCCGGGATCGTAGCTTGAGGAAAGGCAACTCAAACTTTGGTCCCGATCCATTTGTTCCCCAGCAAACTCTCCCCGACTCCCGCGGGATGCTCGGAAGTCAGGCCTGTGGCTGGTTCCACGAGGCTGCTTCTAATGCACGCGGGGTTGGTCGCCTGAGGATGCCAGCAGAAATTGTTTTGAGAAAACGAGGCAAGGAGGGCTCGGAGAAGTCTGGAGAACTCCAACTGCAACCCCAGCCTAGAAAACTTCCTAGTGAGTTGGGACAGGATCGCGCTCTACATGGCCCAAGCCGGAGCGACTCTCTTTGGCCCCCAAAGCGAATTTAGGCTTTGTATCCAGAGAGAATTGCTGGAGCTCCTGTTCCACTGTGGAAGGCCTTCTTCTCCACCATCCTACCTGCCCCCATCAAGAAAGAAAGAGAGAGAAAGAGAAAGAGAGAGAGAGAGAGAGAGAGAGAGAGAGAGAGAGAGAGAGAGAAAGAAAGAAAGAAAGAAAGAAAGAAAGAAAGAAAGAAAGAAAGAAAGAAAGAAAGAAAGAAAGAAAGAAAGAAAGAAAGAAAGAAAGAAAGAAAGAAAGAAAGAAAGAAAGAAAACACGGCCGGGAGGAAGGCCAGGAGTCGGTAGGAGGCGCGTCGGCTTGGCAGTCGGTTTGAGAAACGACTTGAGGGTGGCCTGCGCCCCAAGGCTCACTGCGCCGAAGGTCTGGGGGGTTGGGTGGGTGGGTGCGCCGTTTGCTGGGCAGCTGACGCCGAAGATCTCGGGGCAGGACGGAAGGAGACGGGCTCGGCTATCTCCCTGCGTCAGTTAACCGGTAGAAGCGCCTGTTTGCTCTCGCTTCTCTCCCCGAACCTTTCCGCCAGTCGTTGGGAGGGTTGGGCTCTTTTCTTTTTTTTTCTTTCATCGCCATCAGGCAGAAAATTAATCAACCCAAATGATCCTGAGTGCTACTGCAGCCGTCCCGTAATTAGGGGCCGTGTGCCGCCCGGATTATCTCGTTAGTTTATCAAGAAAACATTTATTATAATTAATTCTTGGACGGGGTAATTATAATTGAGCGGGGACAGAGCAACTGGTAGATGGGGGTCCGCGCGGGGGGAGGAGGAGGAGGAGGAGGAGGAGGTCTGGAGCGCCCTGGCAGCGACAGATTGCGGAGAACCGGCTCTTTGGGGGGAGAAAGGCAGCTGTCGCCTTCTCCCCTCCTGGCTGAAAGGGCGTGACTTCGGATCAGGTAGGAAACTGGAGGGAAACTCCTCTTTCCCTTCGGAGCTTTCCGGGGGGCCCGGCAGAGCACCTGCCCTCTCGGCTCTTTGGAGGCCAGGTTGCGGATTGGGTTGTTAGTAAGAGGAGATGTGGATTGCTGTCTGGGGCGCGGAAACACGAAAGCGAACAAGGTTGGTCGTGTGGAGTGGGGGGGGAAGTGGCGTGGACCAGATGGGTGAGCCAAGGGCCCGGCTCCCCGAAGAAAATCTCTTTTTCCCAGAAAGAGTTTGCTTGTTCCGGGACACGATCCAGCCCAGCAGCCCAAAACCTTTTGGAATTTCGAGCCAGCCACGTGCTGTTTTTCTACCTCCCCATCTGTTGGGGGCGAATCGAGCTAAAAATGTCTGTGTGTCGTTGGCTAAATCGTGCTCTGAATTTAAGGGAATTTAACTCTGCCTGTTAACCAAAGCAAACGTAGGATGAGGTTATATATATATATAACAATCACCAAACAAACTTGGTTGGAGTTCTTGTGCTATTTTTAAAGTTCTAGGGGTTTTTAAAAATAAATCTAATAGAAGATTGGCTTTAAAAAAAAAAAGTCAGAGAGAAAAATAGCATCTAAAACATGGCGAATTGGCGATCCCATTTCCTTTTTTGCAGAAAGAAGGATGGCGGGAGTGACCCGTAGCAGCTCGCAGTTCCATCCTATGTTGAGTAACATAGTTCCAGTGAGTTCAATGCTGATTACTTGCGAATAGGTGTAAAAGTGGTTCTCTAAAACGACCTTACCCGTGTGTTTACTCAGAAGTAAGTCTTACTGTATAGAAGTTTGTCTTGCCCAATGTGTAGAGAGTTACACTCTCACTATTACTGGAAAATAAGTTTATTGAGGCTCTCTCTTGGTTTAAGTAAAGAGAAGATTGGGCCCCTAATGAAACAAGCTTACCTTGGGAAACCAGTCGTTTTAAACCACAACATTCCCTGTCTGTTTCCTTGGAACGAACTGTTTATATAAGTAAGGTGTGGCAGAAAGCGAGCCAGCTGTTTCCAGGATGAGAGCTGGGTTCTTGAGCTACAGGTGTTTATACAGCCGTTTCTTTCAGCAGGTTGAAAGTTTTGTGGTCTCAGTTCAGCAGCTTGAGATGTCAACGAAAAATCTGAACTCAATGAATGGATCCAGATAGAACTGGGGGGGAAGATGACGTGACCCCCAAAATCCATTAATATGTTTCAAAGATTTTTTTTTTAAAAAGCTAGCTGTAACTTTTTCCTATTCTTTTTCTCAACCACATAGTGGTTTTAAAAAGAAGCGATGTGTATTTGTTCCAGTCTTCTTATTCAGACAAATGCATATTTTGTGAAGGGATTGGCATTCGTAAATATAAATACGCAGCTTTGAAATATCTTCATAAAGATATAGAACTGATCGCTTAGTAAGGATCCCTCCGTTCTAACTCGACTCTATGAACAATAGCTTACTTGAAATAGCTCGTATACTTTTAAAAAATATCTGAGGAGAATTGCATTTGCTTTTTTATTCTGAAGCAGAGAAGGAAACGTCTGAGTTGAATTATCTATTGCTCGTTTTAAAAATGTAATAGTGGTCCTGGGGCCATACAGATTATACTACCCTTCTCTCCTTTTCCCCTGCTCTCTCTTTAAAAATATGTCTATTTTATGAGAGCAATCCTGAAAAAGTTTCGTGCAATTCATTTTGGCAAAATGCATACTGTTTAAATTGAAATTCCTTAAGGAATACAAGGCTTGTACGAATCCCTAGACTGAAATCTCTTATTTTGGAATCTTTGGAAGTATCCCACATTTTGTGCATCCAGAAACTTCTTTGGAACTTCAATTGTTTGGGTGGATTTAGATGCCTTTTAATAAACAGGGTTTTGCTGCTGTGGTTTTATTTTGAAAGTCTCATCCGAGGTTGAATCTTCTTAACCAGGACACAAGGACTCCCCAAGACTCCCCACAGTTTTCATCCTCAGCTGAAACCACTTTCTCTTGGTGAAAGTGAAAAGTTTAGTGGGACTTTCTGGAAGCAGGAGAAAACCCCGGGCTGCTCTTCTTTTAGGATGCTTGAAAGAAAAAAAAATATCCCAGGATCTTTGGAGAGGAGACAATCAGGCTGCGATCTTTGCCCATCGCTACTTCTTGGAAATTCCTCTCGTGAAAACTAAGCCGGGTTGATCTTGTCAGTGCCCATCTGAGCAGGGAAGCTCAGAGGCGTATTCTGCTCTGATGCCAACACGCATAAGACACGCGTTTAGGGAATGTCTGGAAGGGGAAGGCTGGCTTTAGCTTTAACCGCCCGCTGGAGCGAGTCAGTTGTGTTTGCGGTGTAAGCCTCCCTTTTCCCGGGCAACTCCTTCTAACTCCGGATCTGAAAGGGATTTTTGGCCCTAAAATTCGATTGACTTAAAAAACGGTGAGTCACTTTGCTCAGAAGCCCGCTGGCTTCCAGTGGCACCAGTCCTCTTGAAGGAGCTGTGAAAACGCCTTTCGGCCTTTTCTCTGCCCAGTCCCCCCCCCCCGTTTGCTTGCAAGCTCGCGGAGGGAAGTCTCTAGAGCTCGGCGGGCTGCGTCGATTGGATCGCCCTTCCTGTAACTTGGATCGCCTTTTCTTCTATATGAAGGAGAGCCGGGCGCGGAGCTTCAACGTTGCTTTAGGAGGGAGAGCAAAGGGATTCCCTGCGAGGAAAGGGGGGTGAAATGAAAATTTGAGGCGGGCTTTAAACTTCCAGCCCGTCCCCCTCTTTTTCTACATGCCCGGTTAATGCGCAGAATTTTTTTTCCCCTATAAAAACTTTCTGTGCCGTAAAAATCCGGCTTCCCAAAACAAGAATTGCCTAGGGATGCTCGGCTAGAATTCCTACGGAGATGTTGGGAGCTTCTATTCTCACTATTTGGTTGAAGTGTGCTTCGTTAAGTTTATTTGTTTCTTGAAAGAGAGAAAAGTACTAGAGTACTCTAAATAAGTTAGCCTTTTTTTTTTGGTTTGGTCGCCTACCTCCGGACGGCCTTTGGTGGCGGTGCAGAAAGAGGGAGAAGACCCAGCCATCCTCCTCCTCCTCCTCCTCCTCTTCACAAAACTTCAAACTCATTAGATCCTCGCAGAAATCTTAAACACCGTCCCACCCCCGTTTTCCTCCTCCTCGACGCGCGAAGGTTTTGATCTGTCAGGAACTATTAACGTCCCCCTGTGATGAGAGTTAGGGGGAACTCTCTAGAAGTTTGCCGGGAAGGTTGCTGACGCCCAAATCTTGTGCTGAAATGGAGAAATGCACACCGCGAATTGGTGCGGAAGTTTATCTTTGTAGATTGGTCTCCAGATTAGCTGGAGGTGCGGAGTGGGATGGGATGGGGAAGACTCCCAAACCAAAGAAAAACCCAAGATCGCTTCTTCCTGCGTTCTTTACCCAGGCACAGGTTTTAAATGGTTTCAGTTAAGGCAACCTTTCTTCCCCTTCCATCCTCCTTCAAAAGAGAGGAAGGCAAATGCTGACCAGGGCTGCAAGAGAGTTTGGACCAAAGGATTCTCCCACTTCATGCAAAAGTTAATTACTTGTTTGTTTAGCTTGCTGCGGCCTTCTCTCTCCTCCTCCTCCGCCCCCCCCCACTAAAAGTCTTCAAAATCGGGGAGTCCCTTTTTTTTTTTTTGCTTCTAAATCTAATTAGCGCAAGTGCTAATTAGGGGGGGGACTTAGCTGAAAGAAATCACTTCAGGCATGCCAAAGATAGAGGGACGGTAAATCAGCGGAGCGCCCCACCACCACCAACCCCCCTCGCTTAGATCTTCTTTAAAGTGGGCATTTGAATTCTCAACTTTGGGGAGGGGGGGGCGCTTCTTTTGCAGTTGCAAAATCCGGGGTAATTAAAAAGCTCGGGGTGGGGGTGGGGGGACAACAGATACGCTCCTTTGTCGCCGAGGAAAATTACGGAGCGGGGTGGGGAGGCTTTGTTAGCAGCCTTATTTATTTAGCCAAGGGGTCCTTTGTGTCTGTAAAATGGGTCCCAATCAAGTTTTGTTGGAGGCAATTAACTACTTGCTAAACCCAGGAAAACCTCGGCAAATGCCCCCTGGAAAGCAAGCCCGAGCGGAGTAGGTTGGAGAGTGGTTGCGTGCGTGCGTGCTTGTGAGTTCGGTGGGGGTGGGCTGTTCCTAAGGAAGGGAGCTGCTACTGTACGTCGCCCCTGTGACTTGTGGGGCGGGCGGGATGAGGGGGAGGGAGGCGCCCCTCCAGTCGGCCGCGGTTTGGCAGGTCCTGCAGCTCAGCGGGTGCCACCCCGCAGCGAGCAAGACTTCGCTAGTTCGAAGACCCCCGTGGACAGGACTTTTTTTTTTCACTCTGCTCCGTCTCTCTCTCTCTCTCTCTCTCTCCCTCTCCCTCTCCCTCTCCCTCTCCCTCTGTCTGTCTCCCTTTTGTTTTCTAAATTAGGCTCCAGGTTTCAAGGTTAACTTCTCTACCCGAAAGATCTGGAGAAGAAAGAGGAAAGGAGCAAGAAGCAGGTCCAAGAGGCATCTCCTTCCAACTCCACCCAGCCCCAGAATTTTGGCCATTTTTCCTCCTCACCCCAACTTTAGCATGATGTCGTATCTTAAGCAACCACCTTACGCAGTCAACGGCCTAAGCCTCACCACCTCCGGGATGGACTTGCTCCATCCCTCCGTCGGGTATCCAGGTAAGGTAGGAGACACCCGGTCGATTGGGGGGGGAGGGGGAGGCTTCCAAAGGGCGGGGACTCGTTGGATTTGGGCCCTCATATTTACTCCCCCCGCTGATGGGATCCTGTTTCCCGGGTGCCAATGAAAACCAGGAGGGTAGCTGGAGTATCCCAACTCTCCCCTTAAATTTCTCCCGTTCACGGCTTCAGGAAAAAGTTCTTTGAACGGTTTTTTCACGAATTTTCGGTCTGAGCCTTTCCGGGCAAAGTGCTATTCCCGACGATTGGAGCAAATCGGATTTTTGCTTCTTTTTTTGTTTTGTTTCGTTTCGTTTTTGTTTTGTTTTTGTTCTGAGATCTGGAGAAGGGCAAGAGGATTGTTCCTGGGGTGGAGGGCGATTAGGCTACCTTTCCGAGTGAACCTCCATCTGTGCAGCCCTTGCAAACGTTTCATGACCTAACTAGGTAAGATCATCAGTTACACTAATGATCTCACCTGGACTGGTGATCTTACCGACTTGGGTAATGACACATCTGCAAGCAAGCCGCCAAGCTCTGAGTGCCCCAAGGACGGCACGAGTTCAACCATGAGCTACATATATTCTCTTCTATCGGAACCTCCATCTGCACCGTCGATCCGGATCCTGTTAGTTCCTTGCACCCAGACGCCACCAGCAGGCCTCCCGCTGTATCCGAATCGATTCCCCCAGTCGGTGCACCGTCAAAGGCTGCCACCCTGAGTTAACTGCTCTCCTACCAGCACCCTTGAAGCTACGCTGGCCCACTTTTTTTCCCCAGAAAGTCGGGTTTGCACTCCCCATCCGCACCTCCGGCCTCTCCCAAGAGAGTCCGTCGCATTCAGTTCGATGGGGCTCCTTTTAGGATCGCGCGCTATTGCGGCACCTGAACCCGGAGCCGGTTAGCCTGCGGCCCGGGGAGTTTGGTCTTCTCTGAGCTCGGAGAGGTGGCCACCATCGTGCAGAAGAGACTTCTACCCCTCAACCGGATTCTGCCCGAGTCCGCCCAGGAGATAATGAGGCTTCTTTAGGAATCAACCTTCGTGAAACCGGACTTGTTGGGGGGTTTTCTCCCAAGGAAAGAGGGGGCAGGGCTTTCGGGGAAGTCAGCGGCGTCGAAACGGCTTAAGGTGGACTGATTACTCGAGCGCCCCCCCCCTCCGTTGTGGAGCGGCCGAGTTCTCTTTCCCCGGATTTAGCCAAACTTTCCGGGGGCATTTATTTATTTATTTATTTATTTATTTATTTATTTATTTATTTATTGGTTCGATTTATATGCCGCCCTTTTCCGGAGACTCAGGGTGGCTTACAATGAGTTAAGCAATAGCCTTCATACTTTTGTATATACCTGCTTAGTAGGGCTTTCCCCCCCCCCCAAGCGGTGTTCTTTTTTTATACAAAGTCAGCTTATTGCCCCCACAATAATCATTTTACCTACCTCGAAAGGATGGAAGGCTGAGTCAACCTTGAGCCTGGTGAGATTTGAACTTGCAGTAATTGCAGGCAGCTGGTGTTACTTAACAGTGCTTTAGTCTGCTGCGCCACCAAGGCTCTATATTTTCCTCCTGACCGATCTGAGTGGCCTTTCTTCTTTCCCAGCCACCCCTCGGAAACAGCGGAGGGAGCGCACCACCTTCACCCGCGCGCAGCTGGACGTCCTGGAGGCCCTGTTTGCAAAAACCCGCTACCCGGATATCTTCATGCGCGAAGAGGTGGCCCTCAAAATTAACTTGCCGGAGTCCCGAGTGCAGGTAAGGAAAAAGGCTGGTGCGCGCGCCTCCTCCCCGTTTTCCTTTTTTTCTCTGGAAAGACTGGATCTCCAGGGAGCTTCGGGGCGGGGGTGGGGGGCGGGCAGGAGGACGATACAACTGGGGTAAGGATCTGGGCAGGGTAGTGGTGAAGGAGACCGAGAAAATAAAGCGTGTGGAGTGGAGAAAGAGGTGAGATCCAGGGTCATCTTCAGTATCTTGTCCTCAGCATCCTGACTTTCCTCTCAGGACAAGAAGCTCCTGAAGAAGAGAAGCTCTGAAACTCAAACCTCTTTCTTCCCACCCCGATGGACAGAAAGGCAACTTTCTAGGCAGGCGAATGTTTTAGGAAAGTTTTCTTCCCCTCCAATTTCCTTTTTCACTACCTCAGCCACATTTAGCCATTACAGACCACCGTCAGTAACAGTAGTTGAGGGGAATGGTAAGAGCTGTTGCTGAATATACCTACCTGAAGATCCCTAAATTGAGAAAGGCCCCCTTCAGGTATGGATTGCAGCCAGCGAGAGGTATTCCATGGTTTTTTGAAAAGAAAGATGACCTTGTAGCGGAGGGTGATAAGATAAAATGGGCCCCAGGCTCCAAAAGTTTTGGATCTCTGAAAACCAGAAGTTTGAAGTGGGGCAAGGCCTGATGTTTAATGGCCTGTCTGGGGAGTGGGAGAGATTTCTGGTTTGCCATTATCCAGGGGAAAAAAGGACTCTGAGTTTTCAGACCATCAATCTAATTCAGCCAAGCTCTCATTTTTGATCCTGCACCCTTCTTTGAAAGAGTGTCATATGCACCATGTCAGAACAGTTTGTCATCCTTCCATGTTGCTAGACCCGTGTTTTTTTCAACCTGGACAACTTTTAAGACCGGTGGACTTCCATCTCCCAGACTTCCCCAGTCAGCATAAATTCTGGGAGTTGAGGTCCACGCACCTTAAAGTTGCCAAGATTGAAAAACATTGTGATAGACTAAGGGCATTTCCTCTCTAGTGATTGGTATTCTCATCCATCCATAATGTGCCATAATGAGGTCCAGCTTGGCTGGGGTAGAGCTGTAAGACTCTATAAACTCTCTAGGGAGGGAATAGCCCAAATCTACTTTGCTTGGACAATATCTTGGACTGGGTTTCTCTCTCCCCACCCCCTCCAGTGTAGCTTATGCTGATCTCGAACAGTGACTGCGATGAAGTAGGTTCAATGCAATCCTCCCACGTTGAGCAAACTGCATTTGGGCAGCCCTGCGCTTCCCATAACTAGGAATTCCTTGCAGGCCACCCAGTAAATCTTCATGGTTTCTTGAGATAGCATTTATGAAGAGGGCTGACAACTGAGTTCAGTTTGGCTGGGGTGCATAGAAGAAGATTCTCAGCAAGGCTTAAAGTCCGGACAGACAGACATACTGGTCATATTAACTTGCCAAAAAAAAAAAAAGCAGAGGATTTTTGGAGCATCTGTTTGCTGTTTGATTACTTTTCTTGTCTCTCTCGTATGACTGTAGCAAGATAATCACATTCCTCTCCTTTTATTTGGTGGGGAAATGAACGAGCGCTTTTAGCGTGCAGTTCACAGGCAGGCCTCTTTAATGATTTATCACATCAATTAAGTGGCCAGAAACCAAGATGATTTTGCAGATATTCATGCTCAGTCTTACAAAGAAGAAGAAGAAGATGATGATAAGTGTGAGGGTGTATGCAAGTGACGACTTTTGGAAAGAGATCTTCAGAGTGCAAGCCACTAGACTGTTCCTCAGACTTCACCAGCTCTGATACTATACCCTGCTGAGAAGGATCATTTAACATACTGCTCTTTCAAGCAACAAACATGTACACCTTTAAGTACTTCCAAGTGGTACACGCTGAAAAGGAAAGAGGAAATATGAGAAAGTGGTGAACCTATGTTGGGAGATATGGGTTGAACTATTTGGAACTGTGCCTTCCTGGCGTAACTGACTAATATACCAGTTTTGGCTGCTATACATAGTGGTGAAGAATTTTCTAGAGGTATGGAAAATGAATGAGCTTGAGAAAGTGGGTTCTGACGGAAACGGCACTAACCATGTTCTGTACCTTCTTACCCAAGCTTCTACCTACTTCTCTGTTGCTTTTGATTTTGCTTAGAAACCAAGCAGCTCCTTTAATTGAAAACCTATGGCTTTTTCAGTAGACTAGCCACATTGTTTTTAGTTGTTGTTGATGTTGTTAGCATCATCGTTGTCATCCTCATGCCATGAAATATAATGGTACCTATATAAAACCAGGAGTCAGTTAATGTTTATTTATCCATCAGATCAGCTTTTGTACTTTTTAACAGCAACATTCAAGCTGTCAGTCTCTAGCCAGAAAGTATATGAGCTGGGTACTTCAGGAACGGCTCCCCAAACTGATTTGTGACAGATGTCATTGAAAAGCAGTTCTTGGAAAACTGCAAACCCCAGTGACCAAGGGAAATTCTTTCTCCAGACAACATTTCCTAATCCTAACCATAATTACAGGGTGAAATGACATATTGTGATAAAACATTTAAAAAGAGAACTTGGTTAGCTTATAAGAATGAAGTATAGTACTGTATCATTTTGCAATACCTGCATTGCATTCTACCTACTCGTACTCCATGTTTTGCAGCTGGGTACGAGTGTGAACACACACATGCATACACCAAAATCTTTACGCATCTCAATTGATAAGCAGGTTTCCTGCAGGGTCCACCAAGAAAAGCCTGACATCCAAAATGGTCCTTAACTTGAAAGCATTGTCCAGTGATTCCATCTATACTTGCTTTCCACTAAGCATGAAATGAATTGAACTGCCCAGATATTTTCAGGAGGGAGTAAAATAGGTTTGCCCAAAAAGAAAAAGGATGGCCACAGGACACATTTGCTGACATTACATCTGGGAATTCATAATATGTTGTAAGCTGCAGGAAGAGGCAAGGCACATTTACACTCGTAGAGTTAAACTAGTTTAATAGGTTTTTGCTCTCTCCAGGAGATTCCAGGAGCTGAGATATTCTCTGGAGAATAAAGGATCACTTTAAAAAAAAAGACCTCTCAGCACCTAGACTCAATTTCACTTATCATATTGTTTGAGTTTGATCATTAAACTGCTATAAAATATGTCTTTTCTGAACACATATTTAAACATAAATCTTTTTTTTAAATTGCTTTTAAAAAAGAAATTAACTCCTTTCCCAGATACATCATAAAAGCCATTTATTTTAATAGAACAGACTTGACGAGATAGGCAAAGCTTGTTGCTCAGCTGATTTCCATATGCTTTACCAGGTGATATAGTTAAACCCCAGGTTCCTAACAAGCCTGAGAGAGATACTTGTGGGGTTCTTGGTGCTCTTTGAGCTGAGCTGTTTGCTTCCAGATGTTTCATTATCCGAGTAGATAACATCATCAGTGCAATGCTTGGAGCATCTGCAAGCAAACAACCAGGCTCAGAGAGAGTACTAAGAACTCCACTGTTCAACCCTGAGTTACAGATACTGTCTTCTGTTGGAGACCTACTTGTACCATTCATGTGGCCTTCTGGAATCACAAACCACAAGGTTCTTCATCATACACCTGGAAGTTTTGAACTTCTTCAAAACACCGTTTAGGCATTCCTAATGTGCACAAAGCTAGGAACTTAAATTTGCTGTGTTTGGTATAATGTAGGCTTACAACATTTTTACAGTCCCATCGTTTTCCCTTTTACATGAGCTGCATAAATTTTTTGCCATATTTTCTAACTTGGTATCTCGGCTGTGTGGTTTATTTCATGAACTTCCTATCTAGTTTTCTATTTCAATAGTACAATTTATATTGTTTGCTGTAGTTAATATTACGGGCTATGTTAGGAATAAAAGAAAATGAAAAACATATAACTAATATTTTTTAAAAATGAAAAATGACACATTCAAAATGATTATTTCACAAAACACCGTTAAAGAGCAATTTAAATGGTAGGTGAGAGGAACTGAGATTAATATTTTATTGAGTAACTGTGTGAATTGGGCAGCTATATACATTTTTTAAATAAATAAATAAATAAATATAACCTCCTCCTCTTGAAATACTTTCCTTTTCTTTTTTTTCCCCCTTTCCTTTTTTCTCCTATTCCTTATCATTCCCTAGTAAAGATAGTTTCATCATTTGGATAGAAGTCACAGATATGAGATCAAACCAGAAGAAAAGCACCCTTGATACGCCTTTTTCTTGCAACAATTATTCCAGTCAAGCACCAAAATGGTGGCCCTTGATAGCATCTAATTCTGCGATATCTAAAAATGATGCCCGGTTCCTTTTTAGATGGTATTCCTAGAGCTGCCATTGATTATTTGAGTGGAGATGAAAGAAAAGACAAAGTCAGAAATATGTTATCCAAGGAGAGATGAGAGAATGTTGTGACAGTTGCATGTAGTGCTCCACTTTGGAGCATATGCTGTTTGCGTGTTTTTAAATAGATATCCACATGTTTAATAACAATATACACAGATTCCTATTTGCACTGGACAGTCCAAAACAGCTACGATCTAAAACAGGGGTCTCCAACCTTGGCAACTTTAAGACTCATGGACTTCAACTTCCAGAATTTTTGAAAAAATTCTTTGCTTTGCTTTGCTGGCTGAGAAATTCTGGGAGTTGAAGTCCACGAGACCCCTGATCTAAAAGGCATATGTTGTGCAAGAGAGCATCTCCGTCAACGAACTGATAAACGTTGTTCAGTGGCATGCCTATATCTCTTACTGATCTCTTCATACTCCAGCTAGTAGAAAACCGAAGACTATTCTGATCATAAATGAAAGCAGAACATCAGAGAAGCAAGGGATAGAGTATACCTCTTGGTTGGTATGAAGGGAGTTTAAGGGATCACAAAGGTGCTTTTTCAAAAGGCAACTAGGGTTAGGGAGTTAGGAGTTAGACATAGAGGAAAAAAACAGGGGGAGATGCTCTGATTGGAAATCACGTGCCTTGAAAACAAATCACATGACTTACTTACATGAGATGCAGTAAATGAAGACTTTTCACCTCTATCAACAGGTTCTAAGGAACTTCCTACTATTTAATTGCCCTTCAGAGAGGGGTGGAAAGAAAGAAAAGATACAGCCCATTAATTGGACAAGCATGTTTCCTTCCCATTCAGTTGCTCTCTTAATTGATAACCTCTCCTTTCTAATATTCTATTCTTTTTAATTAAGGGCTTGACTTCAGTAGGACTTAAGTGGAAGTCCTTGGGGTACCTAAGCTGCCAGGCTCAGAGGCTTGCAAAGAACTTTTTTCCCCTTTCTTCAAAGTACTCTTATTAAAGGTTTGCTTGGTTCTACATTATGAAAGCGCTGGTAGCCTGACACTCTCCAGTGGTTTTTCCACATACACTATTGCTTCATGGTGGAAGATGAAAACAACAGTCCTTTGAGTAGCCGTCTTTAAAATAAAATGTAACCACATATTTTTCAGTCTGGGATTGCAGTAGATGCCATAAAGCAGAGATGAACAGGAGAAGAAGAATGGATGAAGCTAAACAATGGGCAACTCCAGGGGTCTCCAACCTTGGCAACTTTAAGCCTGGAGGACTTCAACTCCTAGAATTCCTTAGCCAACAAAGGAGTTGAAGTCCTCCAGGCTTAAAGTTGCCAAGGTTGGAGACCCCTGGGCAACTCAATGCCTCTGCAGTAGATCCATGGTTATCTTTGTTGTCTCCCATGAATTAAATCATTTTTATTTTATTTTTTTGCTCCTGGTCATTTATTTCAGTTTTCTGAACCCATTTTTAAGGAGCAAAGGGGTAGGCTTTAAACTAAATACTGATAGGACTCCCAGATAAAGTCTTTGTAATGACTGCTAGATGTTGATATGGGCTTCTGCATTATAAAAGTTGCTACCATGTTCCACCTGGATTTAAAAAAAAAAAAATTCTGACAAAGCTTTTCCATAGTGTATCAGCAAAACACACAAAGGATGTTGAGGGAAGCCCAAAGGGAAATCAAGAGGACTAGCAACATTTTCGTAACAACTTTTAAACGCCTGAGAACTTTTGCTTAAACGAGGAATGGCTAATACGATATTCCTCAGGAAAACATCATATCCTACTCAGTGCTGTCTGTTCTCCCCGGTGATAATTATTCTCATCCCATTTGTCCTTGCTGTGATCCGCATAGCTAACGCCCTTCGCTCTTCTTTCTCCTCCTTCCTGGTTGGTTTTCCAGGTGTGGTTCAAAAACCGTCGCGCCAAATGCCGCCAGCAGCAGCAACAGCAGCAGAACGGGGGCCAGAATAAAGTGAGGCCTGCAAAGAAGAAGAGTTCTCCAGCCAGAGAAGTGAGTTCAGAGAGTGGAACCAGCGGCCAATTCACACCTCCAGCCAGTACCTCAGTCCCTGCCATTTCCAGCAGCAGCGCTCCAGTGTCGATCTGGAGCCCAGCATCCATCTCTCCTCTCTCAGACCCCCTGTCCACTTCTTCTTCATGCATGCAGAGGTCCTATCCTATGACCTACACTCAGGCTTCAGGCTATAGCCAAGGATATGCCGGCTCAACCTCATATTTTGGAGGAATGGACTGTGGATCTTACCTGACCCCTATGCATCACCAGCTCCCTGGACCAGGGACCACCCTTAGCCCCATGGGTACCAATGCTGTAGCCAGCCATCTCAACCAGTCTCCAGCTTCACTCTCTACTCAAGGTTATGGAGCTTCAAGTTTGGGGTTTAACTCATCTACTGATTGTTTGGATTATAAGGATCAAACCGCCTCCTGGAAGCTAAACTTCAACGCTGACTGCTTGGATTATAAAGACCAGACATCTTCATGGAAGTTTCAGGTTTTGTGAAGACCTGTTAGGAACCCTTTGTGATAAACAATAATGGTGATGATGCTAATGCTGATAACGATAAGTGACCACAATGATGTTGTTGAAACAGACAAGACAATAGCCATAGTAGGCTGAAATTTCCAGTTTTGAGATCTTTGATTTAAATTAAAAAGAATTGTGAACAGGACACAAATTAATAACAAAGGCAAGAAATTCAGTGGCCGTGATCATACCTCCCAATTTCACCTCTTGCTCAGATGCTCTGGAAAGGAAGACAAGAAGGAAAGACATGTTGTGTAGACCAAGAACAGAATCACATCACTTAGTTTCTCGTTGCTCCATAGTTTTAGCCAATTGTTGGGTTTCTTTGCCTGGATAGGGATGGAAGATTATTCTATGAATCAGAGTAGGGGGTATTGGGTTCTTTCCTTCCTTCCTTCCTTCCTTCCTTCCTTCCTTCCTTCCTTCCTTCCTTCCTTCCTTCCTTTTTCTTTTTCTTTTTCTTTCTTTCTTTCTTTTTTCTTTCTTTCTCTCTTTTGCTTTCTCTTTCTCTCTCTCTCTCTCTCTCTTTCTCCCTCTCCCCCTCCCTCCCTCCCTCCCCCTCTCTCCCCCCCCTCTCTCTCCTGCCTTCCTACACTTAGGTACCTTATTTTTGGTATGGCAAGAATGACCCTTCTTTTCCTTCCCCTTCCATCCAACCTTGGTTAAAATGTTTGTGTTATGGGACAGTACATCCATATACATCTCTCAAGCTTCTTCGATTGCTTCAGCCACATTTGGCAAAGTTGGCCATAGGAAAAAAAAATACGAACAAAGAACTCGGTTAAGAGCTCTGTGGATCATGGGACTGATTGTCTTAGCTGCACTACTTTATTTAAGAGGGGGGAAATAAGAATAATGTCAATAAGGAGTCAATATGTAGTTTTTAAGAGACAATCAGTGTGCGTCTTATATAAATGGTACATCTGTGGTTTTTAATCTGTGCTAGACTTTAAAACTGTGATCTCCTGTATTGTATGCAATTATAAACCCCACACCAGCAGGCGGTTCTGCTGCGATTTTACAGAGGTTATAATTAACAGTGAAATTTGAGCAACTGAGTTACATATGACCATCTTTCTATTTCTTCTTTCTTTTTCTATCTCTCTTCCTCTCCCTCCCCGTCTCTGGTTTTCTTTCTGTCTTTCTCTTGCTCTAAAATTGCCTTTTACCAGAGGTAAACTGCACTGAAAAAAAAAAAACAAAGCAACTTTTAACAGCAAGCTGTGGCTGAATGAACATCACTGAGATCTAAAAAAAAAAGTCACTAAATAAAAATACACTTGGACTTTTACAATTCACCTGTACTACATAGCCTACTGTTGGAAAAGCTAGCAGTAAGGAGAAAGAAGTATATATATTTAAGACATCGGTCAATTGCTCTGACCTTGAATTTCCAAACAGCAAAAATACTTGTTGTTTTTTATGCTTGCAGATGTGAAATGGAGAAAAAAAAAGATATATATGCATAAACCTTTTTTTTCCTGGATTTGGCAGATATGTATAATTCTATTAAATGGTTCTAGCACAAGTGATAAGTCTTTGTCTCCTCCCCATGTGCTCGCCAAAGTTCCCCTCCTCAAAGCTCGTTTCAACTTCCAAAAAGCGAAAGGTTTTAAGAGTTTGTTTCTTGAACCGAAGGGGGGATTTTGTGTGTGTGTGTGTGTGTGTGTGTGTGTGTGTGTCTCCAGGGTTTTGATTTAACTTTTTGTGGCATTCCCAAACCAGCTTAGCTTTGCTGTCTCCGCAAACTACAAAGAATCGAGATCTTTGCTCTCTTTTGGGGGTTAACTCAGGAAACAACCTGAATTTCTTCCACTGTTCGCTAGAATAGAAAATGGTGGTGGGCTATCCCCCACTTTCCCTCCCCTCCCCCCCCCTCCCCCGGTCTTTATTTCGTTTCGGGCTTTTTGCTGATTAATTTAGAGATTGAAAAGCAGAGGAAAGGAGATAAAGAACTAAGGGGGAGATGCTTTGGAGGCTCAGAGGGGTTGTTTGAGCCTCTCCTATAAACGTTCTGAGAAGAAGGGATATAGGATATACGCGAAACAGCAGATGCAGTCACGCACAAATGATGGGTGGACAAAAGAGTTGGGGTAAAGTTTTTGAAAGCTATGATTTCTACAGCTGGACACAAAAGGACTTAGAGCACCCTGCACCCCCTCCCTTTTCCTCCCTGCCTCTCCCCCCCCTTGAAATCACCAGGAAAATTGTTACCTCTTTGGGGGAGAGAAATAGCCTGCCTGAATTCTCCCCCCCCCAGCCTTCTTTCCTTTCCTTTCCTTTCCTTTCCTTTCCTTTCCTTTCCTTTCCTTTCCTTTCCTTTCCTTTCCTTTCCTTTCCTTTCCTTTCCTCTCCTCTCCTCTCCTCTCCTCTCCTCTCCTCTCCTCTCCTCTCCTTTCCTTTCCTTTCCTTTCCTTTCCTTTCCTTTCCTTTCCTTTCCTTTCCTCTCCTCTCCTCTCCTTTCCTTTCCTCCAGTCGAATTAGAATATCTAAACGTTTTGGAATGGGGGTGGGAGGCATTTAAGGGGCAGCCACACCGCAATAAACAGACCCTTCGAATTAACTGCATTTCAACGAATTCTCACTTTTTCTCGCTTTCTTTTAATCAGCCATCCGTTTCTAAGTTCTCCCTTTTCTCCTTCTACCGCCTCCCCCCCCCCCCACACACACACACTTTGGCACTGATTCGTATTTCTTCTTCAGGTGTGGTTTATTCGGCGTTAGCGATTTCTTAATATTAAATATTCCCGGTTATGTCGCCAAACGGAGTGGGCGGGGATTACAGTCGTTCCTTGTGACCTACAAAACAAAACTGTAAATCAACTAGCAATTAAGGCAAAACCCAACCCAACGAAGGGGTGAAATCCAAGGCTCGGCTTCTCCTCAGAAAGATCACATTTAAGCCAAGCCTTTGCGGAGGTTTTACTGAAAGGAACGGTTGGTTTCTCTCCATGCTTTGGCGCACAAGGGTCGCTTCTGATGCTTTCCCTCCCGAAAACTGATTTTAGAAACGCGCGTTGTCTGTATCTCGAAATATTTTGGCGAACGAGGGCGCTGATTTTGAAGTGAATTCGATAGAACTGACTTCTAGCCAGATTGGATAGATTCTTTGAACTTCTCCGTTCTATTTTTTTTAAAAATTATATCTACAAAACTTTTTTTTCTTTTAGTTTGCTCATATTCCTAGAATCTGGATTATTATTATTATTATTATTATTATTATTATTATTATTATTATTATTATTATTATTATTATTATTATTATTATTATTATTATTATTATTGACCGGGGTAGCAATTCCTGACCGGTAGCTTCCTTTTTCCTCTAAGAAATGGAAACTTAGCTTTCGGTTGATGCGTGCCCTGTAAACGCGGAGCCAGATTATCCTTTTCAAATAAACAAAGCCTCAACGCTCCCAGCGCAAATACACGGACGCCTTTGCGCGGGGGGAGGGGGGGCGAGGGGAAGGGGGGGGCTGAAGGTTGAGTTGGGTAGAGAGAAAAGCTTCAGTTTGCTGTTCTTGGTTTAATTCAGGGGAAGCAAAAGGCAGAAAATCTCCTGCCAGCGGTCGCAGATCAAAGAGGACCAACAATTTTTATTTTATTTTATTTTTTTTAAAAAAACTTTTCTCTAAACAATTAGATTACAATAAAATTGTGTATTGTGTGCTCGGCCGCTCGCGGGGGGAGCGTTATATAAGGAAGCTTTTTTCCGGTGGAATTCGTTTTAAGTGTTAAAAAGGTTGTCATTTTAAGCGAGAACTTCAGTGAAAAACAATCGTCGTCGTCACCATAGGTTTGTCTATTTTTTTAAAAAAATATTTTTAAGCCTTGAAAAGCTCTACCCAAAAAGGAAAGGAAGGTTGAATAAACTAGCCAAGGGCATTAGAAGTTGCCCTATCGGCTACCCTTTGGCACCAGTCACTCGGCTCGCAATTAAATCCATTTTGATCGAAGTTGATCCTAGTCTAGCCTCTTGCACTGCCCCCGGGGATTCCTTCTTGCAGTGCGAGCGGCCTGGTATGTTTGTGGTCCGTTTGGGGGAAAGGGGTCGGAAGCAAAACGGAACCTAAGCCTTTTATAACAGAACAGAGGACTAGATCGAAAGTCGAGTGAGTTTGGGGAAAGAAACGGGAGAGGTAAGTTATTTTGCCGTGGAAAAGCCGTCGCTTCATTCCTTCCCTACTTGGAATCCACCCTCTCTATAAATCGGATGCCCACAGGTGCTGATGAGAACGAGATTCAGAGGGCGCTTAAGACTGAGGACTAGTCTCTTGACCTGCCTTCGAGACCGTTGCCTTCTCTTTCCATTGCTTTCAGTTCTAAATTGCCAAGTTGTCACTTCCTCCCAACAGGTTCTGGAGAACCGTTAGCGGAAATTTTAAGTAGTTTGGAGAACCGGCAAATACCACCTCTGGTTGGCCCCCGAGTGGGGTGCGAATGGAGATTTTGCAATATCCTTCCCCCAGGAGTGGGGAGGGAATGGGGATTTTGCAGCATCCTTCCCCTGGAGTGGGGTGGGAATGGAGATTTTGCAATATCCTTCCCCCAGGAGTGGGGAGGGAATGGGGATTTTGCAGCATCCTTCCCCTGGAGTGGGGTGGGAATGGAGATTTTGCAGTATCCTTCCCCCAGGAGTGGGGAGGGAATGGGGATTTTGCAGCATCCTTCCCCTGGAGTGGGGTGGGAATGGAGATTTTGCAGTATCCTTCCCCAAGGAGTGGGGAGGGAATGGGGATTTTGTAGTATCCTTCCCCTGCCACGCCCACCAACCCACACCACGCCACCAAGCCACACCCACAGAACCGGTAGTAAAAAAATTGGATTTCACCACTGTGGAGGATGGAAGCCTCTGCATTGAGGCTGTGTTCTAGCTGGGTTGGTAGAAATTGGGGGGGGGAGGGGAGGGGAGAATTCTAGGGCTGAGAGACCAAGTATATTAAGAAATCACCAAAGTTCCCAATTGGCTTCTGTGGGTAAAGGAGAACTAGGAACTGCTTCTCCCATCTCTTAGCCAAGCCAGTTTGGTTTTAGTGGTTAAGGCAGCAGGCTAGAAAGCCAGAGACGGTGAATTCAGGCACTGCCTTAGCCATGGAAGCCAGTTGCTTGACCTTGAGCCTCTCTCTCTCTCTCTCTCTCTCAGCCCAACTCACCTCACAAGGTGGTTGTAGGGAAAACAGGAAGTTTTCAGGAAAACAGGAACACAGGAAGTTTTCAGGAAAACAGGAAGTGCTGTAGAAAAATAATACAGGTGGGATATAGAGAAAAGAAAAATAATAATTACCAGTAACCTCCATTGGCCAACCAATGAGAAAAGAGAGTGGAATTGCTGTGTTAGGAACTGTGCAAAGGAGCAGACGAGGTCTGGCACATTGGAAAGAATGGGAGATAAATGTGCTGGGCCAATGCATTTTTACAAGGCGAAGGAATCCTGCATATATTTCTCCTTGGGGATAAGCACTCAAAGGCCAATGCGGTTACCACCTCAGAAGCAGTCGTGGATCAATATTAACCAGGCATATGTGTAGCCCTGTGAGCATATTATATTGTGCAGGTGCTGACAGAACCCACTTTGCCAGGCCAGGAAAAGACTGACGGGCTGCATTCACACATGCTTGTGTAGCCTTAAGCATAGTTAGTTTTTTCCTGAATAAGCACGTAAGGAAAACTCTTAGCTAGTTGATGATCGTTCTATCTAGTGTGCAATCCCAGCTAATGGCTCCATCCAAAAATAGGTTAAGAGTGTTATACAAACATGTCGGCTGAAAATGTTGCCTGTATACACAGCTGTTCCTTTTCCTCCCTCCCCCCCACTCAACAGTTGTTTGAATATAGGTAGTGATAATATTTTCCTCGTAAAAGAACTAAGCCACTGGTGAACCAGGCAGTAGATAGGAAAGCTATGTGATTGTAACAATTGGTTAGGCCAGAGGTCTTCAAACTTGGCAGCTTTAAGACTTGTGGACTTCAACTCCCAGAATTCCCTTGCCAACTTTGCTTGCTGGGGATTTCTGGGAGTTGAAGTCCACAAATCTTAAAGCTGCCAAGTTTGAAGACCCCTCGGTTAGGCGTTAGAACAGTGTTTCTCAATCTAGGGTGTGTGGACTTCAATTCCCAGAATTCCCTAGCCAACTTTGCTTGCTGGGGATTTCTGGGAGTTGAAGTCCACACATTTTCAAGTTGTCAAGGTGGAGAAACACTGCTCTAGAATATCACCACACTCTTTGCTGCCCTTGCAGAGACAGGCTAATAGGCCGGGAGTGTTTTTGCCAAGTGGGCCACCACGGCTACCTTCATGTTCTCCAGATGTTGCATTTCTGAAGCAGCAGCTGCTGCAGCATTATTTGCAACAGCTAACAGAGAACTCAGCCTGGCCTGTGCTTTCTCTCCCCTGTGACTGTGGGAAGGGCAGCCAAAAAATGCAGAGCAGGACAGAAAGTAGCCTCCTTCTGCTTGATGGAGGACAAGGGTGGTGCAGTGAAAATGAAGGTCTATGGAGATTCTCAGTGATCCAGGTCATGGTTGTCCCTTCAGAGCTGAAGAAGCTTCTTGGATGAGAAGCGAAACATCTTCAAAGAAAAACCAGAAAGTCCACTTGCCTTTGGGATAGTGAAGATGAAGGCATCTGCCTGATCTGGGAGTGAAACCAGCTGGGGCCTGCTGAAGGACTTGCCTGAACTTTGGCTGTGTTCACACAACACGCTATAACTTGCTTATCCTGATAGGATAGCCCAGATTTGGAAGCCTCCTTGAACTCTAATCATACAAGCACAGAGAGAGAGGTGGGGGGTGGGGGAGAGGGAGACAGAGAGCAAAATGCAAAATAAATTAAAACTCACCAAACTTAAAATGCTATGTCTGGTTAAATGGATTGCGAGAATACACAGTCACTCCCTTGCTCAGAAAATTTCATGAATCAGAGACCACTAAAGCTTGCTATTTAATTTTAATAATTTTATTTATATTTTTATTTAATACATTTATGTTTCATGTATTTATTTGCTGTTATCCAACCCTCAAAAGTAGGCCGGAAGAACTTTTATTTTTCTCTTTTCTGTGCATGCTTGGGAAAAGCAAAATTCACCTGGAACCTGGACAATTTTGGCCCACAATCGGGGTCCCCAAGCAGGGGAGAAAGGTAGGAGAATTAGGGGAAGAAACAGCCGCTTTAGCTCTGCCAGTGACTGCAGAAGGATTTCCCTGCTCTTAGCTGCCTCCTCCTGACACAGGCATATTTCCCCCTCCTCTTTCTCTCCCCCTCCCTCTCCAGTTCCTTAATATCATTTGTTTTCATTTGAAACAAAAGAGGTATAAATCCCTTCCCTCCACCCAGCGCTAAGGAGTATTGTCCGTTTCCAAGGAGACGTGCAGAACAGCTATTTATTTATTTTAAATCCGGTGTTATTTACTCCTGGCTGCCTTCTTGTATTTGTCCTTTTGCTCAGAAATTTGAGTTCAGTCCATTCCTGAATCGGGGGAAGAAGAAAAAAAAAAAAGAGAGAGAGAGAGAGAGAGAGAAACAACTATGGGTGGACCAGTGGGATTTCCCTCCACGGACATTTTTCCTGAGCTGGATTGATTTAAAAAGAAAATTAAATTAAAGCAACATCAGCAAGAAGAAGCAACATGGAAAAGGGATGACACACCAAAGCTGGTGGTGGAAACATAAACTCACCAGCCTGATAGGAGAGACGCCAGATCAAAGAAGGATTAAAGAAAGCACTTTTTTTCTTTCTTTTGGGAAATATATAAAGCTGTATGCCTTCTTTCCTCCATCTTCCCACCCCAAATTCCTTGAATATTCCTGATAATGAAATGGAATCCCAGGCTGTTGAGAACGGAAGGTTGCTTCAATGAATCCTAAAGATTGCTAAATTGCATTAACAGAGGGATACAATCAAGATCAAGTGAGGTACTAATACCACTCCATAAAGCCCTAGTAAGTCTACACCTAGAGTACTGCATCCAGTTTTGGTCACCACACTATAAAAAGATGTTGAGACTCTAGAAAAAGTGCAGAGGAGAGCAACCAGGATGATTAGGGAACTGGAGATTAAAACATATGAAGAATGGTTGCAGGAACTGGGCCTGGCTAATCTAGTGAAGAGAAGGACCAGGGGAGACATGATAGCAGTCTTCCAATATTTGAGGGGCTGTCACAGAGAGGAAGGGGTCAAGCTATTTTCCAAAGCATCTGAAGGTCAGACAAGGAATAATGGACGGAAACTGAACAAGGAGAGATTTAATCTAGAAATAAGGATTAACTTTCTGACAGTGAGAACAATCAACCAATGGAACAGAAGTTGCCTTCAGAAGTGGTGGGAGCTTCATCACTTGAGACTTTCAAGAAAAGATTGGACTGCCATTTGTCAGAAATGGTACAGGGTCTCCTGCTTGAGCGGGGAGGGGGGGTTGGACTAGATGACCTATAAGGTCCCTTCCAACTCTGTTAATCTGTTAATTTGTTATATTGGGGTTGAATTTTGACACCAAAAGAGATTGGGTTCTCCTACTGAGATATGAGTGTGTGCGTGCTTCTGAGTCAATGATGACCTTGGCAACTGCCTGGAGTATCGTAATCCCTGCAGGGTTGTTTTTTTTAAAGCAAGGTTTCAAAAATGTTTTGCCATTGCCTCCTTTCTATGTCTGAGAGACTGAGACTGGTCCAGGTCACCCAGCTGGCTTTGTGCCAAAGGCAGGAGTAGAAATCACAACCACCAGGATTCTAGACTGATGCCTTCATTACACCAATCTGACTCACTTCCTACTGAGATGTTCTCCTATTTAATATAAGCCTTCCTAGCTCAAGTGTGTTAGGGTTTGTAGTCCTTTGCATCTGGCTGGTAGACCCTTAGTGAAGATGGCGACGATATTGCTTTCCTTTCCAGCCATCTAACTCTTTGTTTTCCTCTCTTCATCAAGAAGTCTCAGCCAAATCAGAGGAAAAAATCAATCGTCCCTTCTAAAGCATGTGGTACACAGTTTGGAAGTTGAGATGATGTATTTTAATATTTGTACTTGATGTTTTTACTTGGCTGTTCACCGCCCTGAGTCCTCAGGGAGAAGGGCGGTATACAAATTCAAAATAAAATAAAAAATAAAATAAATAAGATAAGATTGGCAAGAGGAAGAGGAGATTTGAGGTTGGTATTATTTTGTGCTTATTCAAGAATGAGCAGAGAGAATTTTGAACAATATTGCCTGGGAGAGCCAGGAACTTAATGCCCTGTGGTTACTTTCATCTACATGCTAAAACAAGCATGGAGGTTTGTTCAGATCTTGCCAGCTATTTATTGAGCTACAAAACTTCTGACACAGTCAAGCCAATCATGTACCGGAGCTTAATGAAGCAGCCTTTGGTAAGCCTGGAAGAGGATGAAGATACAATACCAGCAAAGTTAGCAGCAACAACATCAACACTCTCAAATGGTATGAAGGCCAGACAAGGAATAATGGATGGAAACTGACCAAGGAGAGATTCAACCGAGAAATGAGGAGGAACTTTCTGACGGTGAGAACAATCAACCAATGGAAGAGAAGTTGCCTTCGGAAGTTGTGGGAGCTTCATCACTTGAGACTTTCAAGAAAAGATTGGACTGCCATTTGTCAGAAACGGTGTAGGGTCTCCTGCTTGAGCAGGGAGGGGTGGACTAGATGACCTATAAGATCCCTTCCAACTCTGTTAATCTGTCAAACCTTGATAAATTTAGGATTCGTGGATTACGAAAAGTTGGGATATTAACTGTACTGGGCTAGTAACAGTAACAGGATTGAAGAGATCCTTTTCAAATCCATTTACAAACTTTCTATCTTTTTCTTACATTGTTTTCTACTTGTCATTATGCTTTTTTAAAAAACCCAAGGATTAGCAATCCTGCTAATTTGAACACCTAAAAAAACATTAAAATATCTGGGCAAATTTAAATGGGAATAACAGCAAACACAATCCTGTTCCTCGGGAACAGGATCCCCTCCTCTCAGATGCTCATATGGCTCCAAGACTTCATATCTTCTAGTTTCTGAAGCTCTGGTTTTGTCCCCCATACATGGACTTAGGGCATTTATGGAGCCCCTCGTTAGGTAGTTATTTTAGTTATTATTTCTGTGGGTTTGCCTGGGTGTCTGTGTTTTCTATTTGTAATATGTTTTTTTTTAAAGTTGTAAGCTGTCCAGAGTCTTTGTGGAGTTGGGTGGTCCTGAAATCCTATTAATAAATAATATGGTGCACCTAATTAAATTTCCAGTAGTCAAATCAAATAGTGGAATCACTCTGGCTAAAGAGCACTCTTTATGTTGCCAGTCTCAGTTGACATCCATCAATTGTCTATGTACATGAGGACTTGGAACTTTAGAGACTGGATTTCTAGGGGAAAAAACTGACATATTTTACCATTGGTATATTCTTCCAGTCCTGATTGCTAAAAGAAATAGTTCATTCCCTTCCAAAATTACTGGAAATGTAATGAGTAGATCAGATCAATTTTTCACATTGGGCAGCAATGTTGTAAAGCTCAATAATTCTAGAAAATAATACTAGAATAAAACAAATTTATAAGTTCAACCCAGGGTGAAATTCAGCAGGTTCTGACAGGTTCTGGAGAACCGGTAGTGGAAATTTTGAGTAGTTCGGAGAACCGGCAAATACTACCTCTGGCTGGCCCCAGAGTAGGATGGGAATGGGGATTTTGCAGTATCCTTTCCCTGGAGTGGAGTGGGACTGGAGATTTTGCAGTATCGTTCCCCTGCCACACCCACCAAGCCACACCCACTAAGCCACACCACGCCCACCAAGCCTCGCCCACGGAACCGATAGTAAAAAAATTTGAATTCCACCACTGGGCTTCAACCTGCACTATTCATATCAAACTTTATTAAACCATGTATTCCTTTACAGTATATCAAATCAGCTTTTGTATATGTTAGCTGCTGCATATGGTTATATGGTTCTTGGCAGAGGTGAAATGTAAAATTTGTTACTACTGGTTCTGTGGGCGTGGCTTGGTGAGGGGTAATGTGACTGGGTGGGCTTTTAAAAGCCTCTGACGATCCCAGCTGAGCCGCGGGATCATCAGAGGCTTTTTTTTTTACTTTTAAAAGTTAAAAAAAACCAGCCTCTGATGATCGCGCGGCTTAGCTGGGCATGGGGGGGGAGGGGCGCAGGGATTTTTGCTACTGGTTCTCCGAACCACCCGCAACCATTGCTACCGGATCGGGTGATCCGGTCCAAACCGGGAGTATTTCACCCCTGGTTCTTGCTGGAAAGGTTATTAGAGCTTCTTAATAGAAGAATGGTGAACTGTTGAGGTCTAGAATAAAGTAAATTTGACATAGAATTTGATTCCTAGACTATAGTTTAATATGTGGATTTGTACCCCACCCAAAAGGTGGGTTTTTCTATGGATAGACCCTATCCATTATTTTATTTTAAATTATATTTTTTATAGTATATCTACTTTTATTTCTACCCTACTGGCCTTCCGAAAAGCTGTGAAGACCTGGCTCTTCCGGCAGGCCTGGGGCCATTGATCTCGCTTTGCGATCTGGCGAGATCCGGCCATGAATGGTGTGAATGTATTCTAAGGTTTTTAATGTTTTTTAATCTTTTAAATGTTTTTAGAATGGTTTTTTTTTTTAAATGTATTGTGAGCCGCCCTGAGTCTCCGGAGGGGGCGGCATATAAATTTAATAATTAATAAAATGGATGTAGGAGATGACCAAGCTAAGCCAGAGGAAGAGGTCAAATGCATCACCAATCGTGAGTCCTTCGTGCCCCCAAGAAATCTACTGTATAAAACACTATTATGAAAATGGACACTTCATGGCTTTTCCCCAATTGCATTTAACATTTTTTTCCCCTGTTGTGTTCTTATGATGTTACTTTCATCTCATTCCCAGTAATGAGTGAGACAGGCTTAAGTTGTTTTCTATTGTGCCAGCCTTACAAAATATTATTAATTCTGACTCTGTCCAGAAAGAGGCTCAAGTGGCACAAGGTGTTAGGCTTTGTTACCCATTTGCTAGGAAGAAATTATGAGAGTGAGTGGGAATAAAGGAAATAGTGGCAGGATAGGAACTGGCAAATTTTGTTCTGGTTTAATTTTCTGACATTCCAGGGGCAGGGAAGAGCACTTGAACTCAGTTGTTAGGAAAGATCCTTGGGTCAGGCAGAAATAAAAGGGAAGTGTTTCCACCTTAAGAAAACACGCAGGACCTTATTTTTCTCACTACTGAACTGTTTCATGTGGGCTATGGCTCAATGCTCAAGTCTGTCAAGATCAGTGGTGGGTTTCAGCAGGTTCTGACCAGTTCTGGAGAACCGGTAGCAGAAATTTTGAGTAGTTCGGAGAACCGATAGTAAATATTCTGACTGGCCCCACCCCCATCTATTCTCTGCCTCCCAAGTCCCTGCTGATCGTCAGGAAATGGGGATTTTGCAGTAACCTTCCCCTGCCACGCCTACCAAGACACATCCACCAAGCCATGCCACATCCATCAAGCCACACTCACAGAACCGGTAGTAAAAATTTTTGAAACCTACCACTGGTCAATATCCTTCTGAATCTTGAGTCTATCTTCCAAAGTGTTAGCAATTCTTCCCAGTTTAGTGTCATCTGCAGTTTTGATGAGTCCCCTGTCTATCTCCTCATCTAGAACATTTATTAAGATGTTGAAGAGTACTGGGTCTAAGACAGAACCTTGAGGTACCCCATTGCATACTTCCCTCCATGTAGATGCAGTTCCATTGAGGACTACACAGTGAGGATAGTTGATCAGCCAACTGTGAATCCATCTGGTGGTGGTACTGCCCAGCTCACATTGTTCTATCTTAACAAGAAGTAGGCTGTGGTCTTCTTTGTCTAATGCCTTATTGAAGTCCAAGCACACTATGTACACAGTATTTTCCAGATCCACTAATTTAATTACTTTATCACAGAAGGTTTGTCTGGCATGATCTGTTCTAAACAAACCCTTGCTAGCTTCTAGTAATCATCTTGCTTGTTTCTAGTTTCTCACAGATCTGCTGTTTGATTATCTTTTCCTGGATTTTCCCTGCTATTGATGTTAAGCTGATTGGTCTGTAGTTTTTTGGATCCACCTTTTTGAAGATTGGAACCATACCAGCTCTTTTCTAGCCCTTAGGCAGTTCCCCCATGCTCTAGGACCTCTGAAAGATTTTGTTCAGTGGTTCTCAGATCTCATTTGTTAGCTCCTTCAGAACCCTGGGATGTAAACCACCTGGTCCTGGCAATCTGAACTTGTCTAGAGGGGATGAGTGCACTCTTAGAAATTTCTTCCTATTTTTATTTGTACGCCTTGTCTGTCTCCCAAAGCTGTTGCTTTGGATAGGTTGGACTATTTTTTCCTTTTGCGTGAAGACAGACGCAAAGAAGGAATTGAGCAGTTCCACTTTTTCTCAGCTCCCTGTCACTTCTTGCCATCTTCACCCATTAATGGACCAGTCGGTTCCTTGACTTCTTTTTTTTTTGTTCCTTATATAATGAAAGAAACATTTTTGTTATTTTTGACATTTGTTGCAAGTCTTAGTTCATTTTGAGCCTTAGCTTTCTTGAACTCCACCCTTGCAGATTCAGTCTCACCCCCACATTGGGATCCTTTAGTCTCAAGAGACTATGGTATCGTGCTCTGGAAAGAGGTCCTAAAACAGCATCTAGTGCGACTAAAAAGGCCAATTCGAGAGTGGCAATCCCTTCCACACTGAGGGCAGATACATTTTGTCCCCTCCCCAGCCCCCAGATTTCGCTGGTTCCGGGACTGCCTCTTTGCCTCAGCCTGCCAAACAAGTGTCTCTTCGAATTGGAGAAGGCCATGCTGCGTCTTTAGCCTCCAAGCTGAACGATCGGAGGTCAAGGTTTCCCAGTTGTTAATGTCCATTCCCAGGGCCTTTAGGTCCCTCTTGAAGATATCCTTATATCCATCAGCCATTCTCATGACATGCCCCAGCCATCACTGTTTCAATAGCGTATACATGCTAGAAATTCCAGCACGTTCCAAGACTGCGTTATTTGGAACTTTGTCCTGCCAGGTGATGCCAAGAATTCGTTGGAGACAGCACATATGAAAGATGTTCAACTTTCTCTCCTGCCGTGCGTAGAGGGTCCAAGACCCTCTACACATGGCATTCAATAGATTCAGGCTATTGGTTCGCATTCTATTCTAGTTACGGTATATGCCCCCTTTCTATTTTTTTTTAATACTTGTTCTCTTTGTCTCTCAGTTTTTCAGAGAGATTTTTATACAACCATCTTGTTTTTCTTTCTTTGCAGTATTGTTTTTATTCGGGCCTTTATTACCTTGTTTTTCAGTTTCCCAAGCATCCTGAACTGTTTTCCCTATGGAATTTCTAGCCAGGGAATCCTTCCTATTCTTTTTTTTTATTATTTATTGTAGTCAGTGCTCTTAATAATATGAATGTGGATATGAAATGAATGAGGATGTAAAATAAGAGACCTAAAAATTGCAGAATACCTGCTTGTTTTCACTTTAGAATCCATTGTTACTTAGGGCAGAATCAAACTGAAGAATAACCAAAAATGCAGGAACATACCAGGACTACACAGAGTATGTTTATATTTACAGTAATCCACAAACCAACAACCACGTTTTAGCCCCAGCATGTTGTAGCAACCCAGCCTGTAAAAGTAATTCATCATGCAGTTGTCATGCATACCCATGAAACCAGCCTGAGTAAATATGTTTAGCCATGATTATACAACCGTAGCTATTGACCATGTTATTCAAGAAAAGTTCAATCAAAATAGGAAATTGTCTCAATCTTCTTATTCAGAAGGATCAAAAGGCCAGCCTGGGTGGATGCAGTCTGTCCAGGGCACTATTAAGTTGCACCTGCAGTTTAAGGATTCATAACACAGCACTGCAATATATAGAGAGCAAATATCTGACACTTCCTAACAACATTATAATTGGTACTATTCATTGCCATACTTGGGCTTCAAAAACCCAGGAGACCTCTAAAGGACAACAGAGTGATACTGAAAACTCTGGTGTTCTGCTGCCCTCTGGTGCTCAACCAGATTTTTGCAGTAGCCTCAATGACTCAGCTATATCAAAGATCAGAGTGTACATTCAGTAGTAAATTCACATTTCAATTGACATAATATATTAAGTAACCTTGTTGGTGATAGGTAAAATAACTGAGGTCATTTCCCAGATGTCAAAGTTGCAGAGTTGAACAAAACCTGTTACACGATTTGCTCTGATCATTGGTAAATTTGAGCCGCTAGCAATTCGACCTGACCAGTAATGGCCATTTCCATTCAATATATTTTTAAAAATAATAATGAAAATCATCAGCTAGAAAACTTTTGTCCTTGGTGCACTTGATCATGTGATATCAGCACTTGTATAAATACATCAGATGTAACAACAATGGATGAAAAGAACAGAGTTGATGTCATAGGAAATGGATGGCTGAACCTGAGAAAATCATTTTAAAAAATCACAAGTTGCTTTGGAATCAAAATGACATTGCAGGAGGCAGATCTAAAGCATCCTCTTCAGATAAATTTAAGAGGCAAATCTAAGAGGCAAATTAGGACCATTATCTTCCCCCCAAAGATCTGTCTCTTCTGTATTTCTCTTTCTTGGCTCGCCATAAAGAAAATAGGTTCCCTAAGATGCTGAGGAGCACCAATATCACATGCAAGTTTTCTCAAATGGGTACCCAATGCTCTCCAAATGTACTGAGATTATGAATTCCAGAACATACATCCATGGGTCTACCAAATACCTGGCTAGCACTGATTTGGGGAGTGCCACTGTAGAGTGATGATACCTTGTCTAAGATGGAACCACAGGTGAGCAGCTACAGCAGCAATCTGAAGGGTTGATGTTATATTAATAATGCCTATCACTGGTGGGAAAAGAGAAAGGGGCAGTGAGGTGTTGTTCAGTGGTGGGTTCCTCCCGGTTCGGTCCGGTTCGGCTGAGCCGGTAGCGGTGATGATATGACGTCACCGAACCGGTTGTCCCCCCCCACCCTCCCACCTCCCCACTCCCCCACATTATTCTTACCTTTTATTTGGTCCCACCCCCAATCTATTGCTGCCTCCTGAGTCCCAGCTGATGACTAGAGGGAAAAAAACTGTTTAAACTCTTGCCACGGGGGTTCAAAGGGCCGTCCTACAGCTGATCAGTGTTAAAAGCAAACAAATGAGTTGGGTCATAAGTGCGAGGACTGGTCGTAAGTACGAGGACCTTCCAGAAATGACTCTGACCAGCTAGCCATGGCCACCTAGTCACATGACCTCCAAGCCACACCCACAAAATAAGCCACGCCCACAGAACCGGTAGTAAAAAAAATTAGAACCCACCCCTGGTGTTGTTCAGAGACAGCTAAAAGCAATTCTCCTACCTCTCTCTCTCTCTCCCTCTCTCTCTCCCCCCCCTCTCTCTTCAAGCTACAGGTTGCTTCCATTACCAGCCTGTGGCTCACCAGCTCACTGCTCAAGGCACTTGGTAATTATTTAGGGGCAATCCATGGAACACAGTATTCTAAATAACAGGCTCCATTCAGTATCTCAGCACCCAGGGAAAACATGCGTTCGCTGGCTCAAAATACCTTTTAGTGACACCAGCCATTTGCCAGGATGGAATCATTGTATGTAATGGATAATTGCTCACCAATTAAACAATTTGGAAGCCATGAGGCAAGATCATTAGAGGAGAAACAAATGGAAGGCAGAATGGCCTTTATGAAAGCAACAGCAACCCAACAGAGTTGCTTTGGAGAAAACACACAAGACTTTTGCCAGGATTTTTGGAGAAGGGAGATTATCACCCACAGTCTTCAAGCTCTGACTTCCAATCCAGATTGATTTAGGAAATGGGATGGGGCTTCAAAAAGCTCATCTTTAGAAAATATTAACATTGCAGTAGAATTGTCAATGTAATAGTTTTGTATAAATATGGGAGATGTTTTGTATAAACATTTTTTCCTACTTTGGGAAACTATAAGCTGCTGACAAAGTCCTACATGGTGGTCTTGCTTTCCACTCCATAAACTTAATATGAAGTTAATGCTTCATAACTAGATGTCTTCATTTTTTCTGCTTCTTTTTCAGTGCCTCAGTCATTGCCAGCAGGGAAACACATTGTAAGTCAGTATTTAGGATACAACTTAAGCTGAAATAAATAGGCCACCAAAAACCTCGACATAGGATGGGCATTTTTGACATATTATTTGCAATTAGACAGATTTTGCAATGTTTGAGTTTGTAGATACTTTGGTTTTTGGATTATTTATTTGTTACATTTATATTCTTTTGTATAGAAGCTCAGGTTTGGATCCTGATTTCATCCTCTCAACAATCATATATGGTAGGTGGTTAATGAAAAAGTTACCTCGCAGATTCCATGGTTGAGTGGAGACTTAAACCTGACTCTCTTTAAGACAATCTTAATTCCCCAAAGTCCACTTTAACCTCAGTATTATACTGACAAAGTTGTAAAGTTGATGATTCAATAAGGATCTACTGATGACAAAAGCTTATTACTATCAAAGATGCCTAGATCATTAGAACTACACTATAGATTGGTCAATATAAGTTTTTAAATATATGTTTATATTTTTTTTTTCTGCAAGCAAAGTAGGTAGCTGTCCTACTTTGTTTGACTAACTTTGTAGGTTAGTCTTATTAGTATTTGGTTGTTTCATATACAATATAATGACCCCTGAATAATGACTTGTGCCCTTCATCTATGCAGCAACATTGACAGACTACCCACCAATGAGCATGGGTGGAAAGTTGAAAGCATACCAGACAGCTGAAAGAGAAAAAAGAGCATTGGAAGAATATCTGAAGGAGAGAAAAAAGATGCACTGAAGCTGGTGTAGCATGAAGGCTTACTGGCAAGACCAAATTGGCCTACAAAAATGACCAAATCAAGAGTAGAAAAAAGACATGGCAAGGCAAAGTATTATATAGCCAGTACCTTAAAAAAACTAGCAGGCAAAGCAGATGACAAGACCTGGCAATGACTAAGAGTGGGAATGTTGAAGAAAGAGACCAAGGGAGCTAATTCTGGCTGTATAAGACCAGACCTTAAGAACAAATGCACACAAAGCCACAATTAAGAAGATAGCAACAGACAAATGACACTTCTGCAAAGAAGCTAAAGAAACAATGGACCACCTAGTTAGCTGCTACAAGAAGATTGCACAGACTGACCACAAACCACAGTATGACAAACTAGCAACCATGGTGCATTGGAACATCTGCAAGAAATACCACTTGCCTGCAAGCAAGAACTGGTAGGATCACAAAGAAGATGAAGTTATAGAAAATGAAGAAGCTAAAGTGCTCTAGGACTTTAGAATTCAAACAGACTTGTCATATAACACACCAGATTTAACAATTGTTGATAAGAAACACAAAAAAGTCTGGATAGTGGATGTGGCAGTATCTGGAGACAACAGACTAGAAGAGAAAGAGCTGGAGAAAATCACAAAATACAAAGCCCTGCAAATAGAAGTAGAATGACCATGGCAAAAGAAAGCAAAGATAGTTACAACTAGAGGCACATTGGATACAATCCCAAAACATTTAGAGCACCACTTTAATACAATTGGCCTTGACAAAATCCCCACCAGTCAATTGCAAAAGGCAACTTTACTTGGAACAGCTTACATCCTGTGACAATACTTTTAAAACTATCAAACAACATCCACAGATACTTGGGAAGGATTTGATCTGTGGATAAAAATGCTAAAACTAGTCTAAACATCTGGCTGATTGTGTGACCAACTATAATAATAAAAAAATGAACTTCAATGGATCAGTCTTCCTATCCATTGAAAGCATCTAAAGTGGAAATGGGAAGATTTCATGGCTGTAAATAGCTTTTACCAAAGGTTTTGTGAGCCTCCGAATATATAATTTCATCATTCCTTTGACTGCCAGGCTTGTGAAATACAAACTAAACAATCTATTCTGAAGCTATATATTACTTATATAGCTTGCTTCGTTTCTTATTTCTTTCTCATTCTTTTTCAGAAGAGGCATTTGGAAATTCGACAAGGAGGTTCTCTCAAGTATTATCTTTCCACATTCCTCAAGCCTGTGCAATTGTCCTTATCTTGAAACCTGATCACCAAACAATGTCAAATAATATCTTGGAATTGTTTTATTTCCTTCCCTTCCAATCCAGCATCACCTCGTACATACTCTTTCTATTCTCCTCTGGTACTGCCTTCCTGTTTCCTTCCCCATTGCAGAGAAACCCTAATGGCCAGATGTGCAATTTTGCTCTTTCCTGACAAACTCTTGGAAAACTGTCCTGAAGTGAAATACTTAAGGCCGAAGTGAGGTTTTAGAAACAACAATCAAGAACAGAAAATGAAGCCAAGATTAGTTTTCTTCTTGTGGTCACCTTGGCCAGATTAAAAGAGATGTTATTGAAGGTTATAAAATCAGGAAAGGCGCAGGTTCTTGAACTTACCATATGACATTCCTGCTCTGGGAGTGACACTGGCTGTCAGTAGGCTTTCAGATACAATTCAGGATGGTGGCTATTGATTAGATTAACAGAGTTGGAAGGGACCTTATAGGTCATCTAGTCCAACCCCCCGCTCAAGCAGGAGACCCTACACCATTTCTGACAAATGGCAGTCCAATCTCTTCTTGAAAGTCTCAAGTGATGAAGCTCCCACAACTTCCGAAAGCAAAGCTGTTCCATTGGTTGATTGTTTTCACTGTCAGAAAGTTAATCCTTATTTCTAGGTTGAATCTCTCCTTGGTCAGTTTCCATCCATTATTCCTTGTCTGGCCTTCAGGTGCCTTGGAAAATAGCTTGACCTCTTCCTCTCTCTGGCAGCCCCTCAAATATTGGAAGACTGCTATCATGTCTCCCCTGGTCCTTCTCTTCACTAGACTAGCCGTGCCTAGTTCTTGCATATGTTTTAGTTTCCAGTCCCCTAATCATCCTGGTTGCTCTCCTCTGCACTTTAGAAAAAGTCTCAACATCTTTTCTATAGTGTGCTGACCAAAACTGGTACTGGTGATGCAGTACTCTAGGTGTGGTCTTACTAGGGCTTTATAGAGTGGTATTAGTACCTCACTTGACCTTGATTGTATCCCTCTGTTAATGCAATTTAGGATTGTATTGGCTTTTCTAAAAATTATTGCTTACAAGGCTCTTCACTGCAGGTTATCTGAGAGATCATTCATCTTCCATGGTTTCTGCTCATTCAGATAGATAAGCAATCTTTCCCAAAGTATATATGAACATTATGTTTATTTATTATTTATTAGATATTAGATCCAGCCTTTATTATTTTTATAAGTAACTCAAGGGAGCGAATACATACAATATTCCTCCCCCTTCCAATTTTCCTTACAACAACAACCCTGTAAAATGAGTTGGTCTGACAGAGAGTGATTGGCATAAGGTCACCAGGATGGCTTTCATACCTAAGGTGTAAACTCCTGGTTTCTAGGCTGGCATCTTCACTACTACACCAAACTGGCCTTTTATTTTAAGGATATGAGTAGGTACAAGTAGACACTAACTCCACCTTCATCTCAACCCCAGTCCATGAATAAAACAGGTTTAGAGCATCCTTCACTGTTCTGGCATTAAAACAATACTTTCTCCCTATTCTGTGATCAGCCTCAATCAACATCCATAAGTTCTGATAGAATTTTATTTCTCCACTTTTTTAGATGTCTGCAACGGCTTGAAATAAAGGCAGTAGGGAGGATAGGACTTGGCAATGTAGGCAGCAAACATCATACTAGTGTAATTGTCTGTTGACTTAAGGATGGGTGAAGAACATACAATGCAACAGTGGGGAAAGACTTTAAGACTTGGTAGTGGTTCTTCAGGCAGCCAAGAAAGTCTGTTCTACCTCGCCAACAGCAATTGAGCTAAGATCCCTCTGCATTCAGGGCATTGAGCTCCAGATGTTTTGCGGTTTCTGTAACAAGGCCCAACCACTGAAATCACTGCCAGGATTCTTCCGGATATTTAACAGGAAAATTAGCACTTCTCAGTCTATCATTGCATACCTTTCTCAGGCATCTTCCATTCACTTGTTTTTAAAAAAGGAGTATACCGTGTGTATGTATGTATGTATGTATGTATGTATGTATGTATGTATGGAGAGAGAGAGAGAGAGAGAGGGAGGGAGGGAGGGAGGGAGAGGGAGAGAGAGAGGGAGTCCTGGTGTAAATAGTACATAAGAAAATTATCAAGGGCTTAACAATACTTAGGGAGGGAATGTTGCCTCAATTTCACACAGATGCACACACTTTGGAAAAGTGAATAGCTGAGGTCTGAGGTGTGGTATTAGAACTTCTATTAATGTTTCCTCAGAAAAGAGTACAATAGAGGCGTTTACACAACACCTGAGCCATCCACTGCCAGGTTGATCGTTCCCACGTTCCTAAGGTGAGATGCTTTCTGGAAAGACTGAATTGCCCACCTGTTGGTTGCATGCTCTTTTCATAAAAATGAGCATGTAGCCAGCAAACATTGAGATAAATGATAATGCAGTTCCTGATTATATTACAACACGGGACAATGCCTAACAAGGAAGCCAGTCATTGATTTTTGGAAATGGCCAACGTTTTAGATGTTTTGGTCAGCTAAGAAGATTAAAATAATTTAATTTATAGGAAAGAAAACATCAAATTCCATACAGAGGAGTAGGCGGAGATTTATTCACAATCAGTACTGCACTTAGCAACACCATGAGGGAAATAAAAAGATATTGTTGAATGCTTTGCTTCAAGGGAAAACCCTCCAGTCTACACAATCAAACGGAAACATAAATAACAAGGAAGTGCATCACAGTTAGAAACACACAGAGCTCTAGGCTAAATATGTTACAGGAAAGGATTAAAAAAATAACAGCCAAATTAATTTCTCAGCCCTAAATATAAATAAAACAAATTTTAAAAACACGATTATAGTGGTTTTTAAATTATTTTTGTTTTGTTCTGAATTTCTTGTAAACTGTTTTTGTTTCTAATGAATAGTCTCCCATGTTGGAATTATTTTTCATGACTCACGTTAGAGACCATCCATCTTAACGGTGCTAATATTGAGAAACACTGTTCTGCAAGGCTTCAAGAAGACTTCCAGTTACACGGTGAGGTCAGCAGAAGGAAAAGCAACTGAAAAAGTCCAGCTTAATTCTCAGTGTTTTGTGAGATTTTAGAAATGGAAGTGGGAGTGTCACAAGTAAATGCCTTATTCTCAAATGAGGAAAATGTATGTTCACAGAATATCAGGGGTTAATTTATATCTCCTTCTTAATGTATTCATATGTAACCACTCCCATCCATTACTCCGCCTCTTTGATATAAAAGGAGACGTATGGACCTCCCACTCGCTTCTATCTACGATCATTCAGAGAATATAGAATGCCTACTGTAAATAAATAGTGCTTTGTTTAAATACTTTGTTCCTGAATCATTTATTGAGTCTGATCCTCAAAATTACGCAACAGGGAGTCGAAGGCAAACTAAGCCCAAATGCATTGTCAAAGAACCCCCAAATATTCAATTGTTAACATTTTGGGGTGGTGAAAATGGAGGAAGGAAGTCTTTAAGAGGAAAAATGGCTTGAATTGTCATCCTTGACACTCCCCTTTCCAAATAGCCACAAAGCGACCAGGTTTGAAACCTGGTCATACCTGGCTGAGTGTGCCACAGATGGGATACTAAATTTGGTGAAATCCAATTTTTTTTACTACCGGTTCTGTGGGCGTGGCTTGGTGGATGTGGCTTGGTGGGCGTGGCAGGGGAAGGATACTGCAAAACCGCCATTCCCACCCCACTCCAGGGGAAGGATACTGCAAAATCTCCATTCCCTCCCCACTCCTGGGGAAGGATATTGCAAAATCTCCATTCCCTCCCCACTCTGGAGCCAACCAGAGGTGGTATTTGCCAGTTCTCCAAACTGCTCAAAATTTCCGGTACCGGTTCTCCAGAACCTGTCAGAACCTGCTGAATTTCACCCCTGGTTTCTTGTAGTCATTGTGTATGAGCTGCCTACTACACATTTTCTAAAGCAGTGTTTCCCAAGCTTGGCAACTTTGCAAAATGTGGACTTCAATTCCCAGAATTCCCCAGTCAATCCACACATCTCAGAGTTGCCAAGGTTGAGAAATACTGATCGAAAAGAAATCGTTTCTCTAAATTATTTGCTGTTGGATGTTCCTTCCAAGCAGCGGCCCCAAATTAATTGCATCAGTGCCATGAAATATTACATGAATTAACAGTATTCCAAAATCTACTTTCTCTAAAAAAAAAAAAAAAAGCACAAAGGAAGGAATAATTTAGGGATCTCTTCCATACAATTGAATTGGAGTGTGAGAAACCAGGGAAGCTACAGAATTATAGGGAGATGACGACACAAGGAAAGATAGGTGTCAAGCTCGTGGCGTCACATTACTGTCACATGGCGTTTCATGATGTTTTTCCTTTTGTGGAGCTGGGGTGGGCGTGGCATGTGCGTGACACATCTGGCCTGTGGGCTGCCAGTTTGACACCCCTGGGCTAGACATAAACTCATACCTTCAGTCATAAGCATCCACGGGAGAACTGGTGGGGCAAGTGATGGTCTCAATCCTCTAGCTTAAATACCTACATCTGACAAATTCAAATCACAATGCCCATTACTTTTCTGAGGGGTACAGGGAGGTTGGCCAGAGACAACTAAGCGTTAGCCAGATCAAAATTAAATAAGTACAAAAACATCATGACATCAAGGACAGTTTCAACAAAATTATCTTATCTGCTGGTTTCTACAGTGGAAGCAGCCCTGTGCTTCCATCACTGTTCTTTTCTGAGCCAGAATGTTAGATGTTCCATAAGCCACCATCCCACGGGTTTGAGTTGCTATAGTTCTTTGTCTTATTCCATTGAAAGTGCCCTTGAAGCAGTGGCATGTAAAACCAGCTCCTACCAGCTCACAAGAGCATATTGAGAAATTTTCAGGAATTTTGTGAATTGGTTGGCAACAGTGCTTAGCTAATAGCTACTTAGGGGACTGGAGGCTAAAACATATAAAGAACGGTTGCTGGAACTGGGTACGTCTATTTTAATGAAAAGAAGGACTAGGGGAGACATGATAGCAGTGTTCCAATATCTCAGGAGCTGCCACAAAGAAGAGGGAGTCAACCTATTCTCCAAAGCACCTGAGGGCAGGACAAGAAGCAATGGGTGGAAACTAATCAAGGAGAGAAGCAACTTAAAACTAAGGATAAATTTCCTGACAGCAGTGGAACAACTTGCCTCCAGATGTTGTGAATGCTCCAACACTGGATGTTTTTAAGAAGAGATTGGACAAGGATAGTATAGGGATTCCTGCTTGAGCAAAAGGTCGGACTACAAGACCTAGAAGGTCCCTTCAAACTCTACCAACCAGGGTAGAAATTCAGCAGGTTCTGACAGGTTCTGGAGAACCGCTGGTGGAAATTTTGAGTAGTTCGGAGAACCAGCAAATACAACCTCTGGCTGGCCCCAGATTGGGGTGGGAATGGAGATTTTGCAGTATCCTTCCCCTGCCACGCCCACCAAGCCACGTCCACAGAACCGGTAGTAAAAAAAAATGGAATTCCATCACTGCTACCAACATGTCACTGTCATGAAACATTTCCAGAAAGAAGAGACAGATAAGATAATCTTGGTACCAATAAAATATTTGTAGCTCAGGTTTGAATGTTGGGATCCCTGGTACTGAGAGAGCATCAGTGATCTCATAGATAATCTTGGTCACAGTATCAATTTCTCCTACTCATCTCCAGTCCCTCCCCCACCTTACAAATTCATAGATTTAAAAAATTGCAGGTTTCACTTTTCAATTTAGAAAAAGAAAGGCAGATTACTCAATTTGAAAAGAACCAATGAGAAAATAGATCAATAAGAGTCCGTTTGATGTAGTGGTTAAGGAAGGCATCAGGCTAGTAACTGGGAGTTCTAATCCTGCCTTGGCCATGAAGCTAGCCTTGATCCATCTCTCTCAGCCTAGAAGGGAGGAAATCAGTGATGAAATGTAAAATTTGCTACTACTGGTTCTGTGGGTGTGGCTTGGTGGTGGGGTAATGTGACTGGGTGGGCATGGCCAACTTTTTTTTTTTTAACTTTTAAAAGCATTTTTTCTACAACCTCTTTGGCCAAAGAGGTTGCAGAAAAAAATGCTTTTAAAAGCCTCTGACGATCAGGCAACTCAGCTGGGATCGTGAGAGGCTTTTAAAAGCATTTTTTCCCCCTACAATCTCTTCAGCCAAAGAGTGTTGCAATATTTTTCAGGATCAGACTCAATAGATTTAGTAAGAGTTAAAGGTTTAAATATATCTCCTTTTATTTACAATAGGCATTCTATATTCACTGAATATTCATAGGTAGAAGCAAGGAAAAGGATGCAGACAGCTCCTTATATATACAATGGGAGGAGCTAGATGTGGGAGTGGTGAATCATGAATACATTAAGAAGTGAAGAATAAATTAACCCCTGATACCCCGTTCATATATTATTTACACATTATAGAATAAGGCATTTACATCTGACAAATCCCCCTCTAAATGCCGATTCGTTATACAACACCAATTACATTCAGATTCAGGACAGTACAAAACATACAATTTAGAAGTTAAGTATTTATGCTGCTTGGCAGGTAAAGGCTTTGTCAATATGTCAGCTAATTGTTCTGAAGTTTCACAATGCACAGCTTTAATAAATCCATCCTGAGATAACTGTCTCACATGTTTAAATTTTATATCTATGTGTCTGGACCTTTGTCCAATGGCGTCAGATCTGGATATTTCAATAGCTGCTTTATTATCTTCACGCATAATAAAAGGTAAAGCAGGTTTTTTCCAAACATCTGAAATCAAATCATTAAACCATACAAGGTTATTTGCAGCTTTAGATAAACAAACATATTCTGCTTCTGTCGTTGAAGTGGCCACTAATTCTTGTTTACCAGTGTACCAGTAAACTGGACAGTCATTTAATAGGAATATATAACCAGATGTACTTTTTCTACATGATGTGTCTCCAGCCCAGTCTGCATCTGCATAACATGTAAGCTTTGGTTCTTTATTATCGTTAGGTTCCAACATTAAACAAAAGTCTAGTGTACTTTTCAGATATCTTAATATTCTTTTAACAGCTTCCCAGTGGTACATTGTTGGCTTGCTGACATGTCTGGATAATAAATTGAGGGGTAAAGCGATATCTGGTCTTGTCCAATTAGATATATAAAGAAGTGAACCTATGACTGATCTATAAAATGTGTTATCTTTGAATTCAGGGGATGATTCATCAGTATTTCTTAGAAAGTCAGTTTGCATAGGAGTATCACAAGGTTTGGCATTACTTAGATTGCATTTATTTAAAAGCTCTATGATCTTATCTCTCTGAGTAAGTTTGAATCCTCTTTTTGTTTTATTAATTTGAACACCAAGATATTTGTTTACTTTGCCTAAAGATTTCAATGAGAAATGTTCATTTAGCTTAGTTACAAAGGTTTCTCTTCTCTCTTTATGTTTTCCTATGTATAAAATGTCATCCACATAGATCAATACAAATTCCATGTAATCATCACCCTTTTTAACGAAAAAACAGTTATCAGCAGTGGTGGCATTGAAGTCCATGGTTTTAAGTACTTTTACTAAGCAATCATACCATCGTTTACCAGATTGTTTTAACCCGTATAAACTCTTGTTTAACAACCAAGTCTCATTTCTGTTTGTGTATTGACTGTGGGGTGCTCTTACATATATTTCCTTATCTAGTTTTGCGTGTAGGTACGCTGTCTGTATGTCATACTGGAATACATCGAGATTAAGTGCTGATGCTACCACTAGAGCTGTTTTGACACTCTCGGTTCTTACTGTGGGGGAATACGTGTCAGTGTAATCCTCCGGATATTTCTGTGCATAACCTTGTGCAACTAGTCTAGCTTTGTATAGGGTATTGCCTCCCTCTAAGTTCTTAATTTTATATATCCACCTGGTACCAATAATTGTCTTATCCTTTGGTGCTATTGCAGGTATAAATACATTTAGTCCTTGTAAGCTTTCCATTTCTTTTTTCATTGCTAATTCCCATTTTTCTTTTTCTTCACGAGGGAGTTTTAACACTTCCTCATATGTATTAGGTGTCTTTGACTCATCATCCATATGCATTATATAGTCTTTATATTTATTTGGCATCTGATTTCTGGTGTTTCTAATTGTTTTTTCAGGTTTACTATTGTTATCATGCAAATATCTTGCTTCCTTTTTAGTTAGTGTGTCTGTCTTTATTTTGTGTTGGCTATTTGTCCATGTTTTGGTTTTGTTTTTATATTTGTTGATGTTTTGCTTTTCTATGGTCCCTTTCTCTTGAGATTTTGTATCTTTGTTGTCACTTGGAAATATTTCATTAAGATGTATTTTAGACCAGTTGGCCTGTTCATGGAATACAGCTGTTCTGGAGACTATAAATTTGTTATTACTATCAATGAATCTGTACCCTTTAGTACCTGTCTCATATCCCATAAATCTGAGTCTTCTGGACACGTTTTCTCCCTTTCTTCTCAGTTGCTTAGGTATGTGTACGTCTGCAGTGACCCCAAATATGTGCATGTGTGCCAATTTTGGTTTTCTATTATACATTACTTCATATGGTGTTTTATTTATAATGCTGGACCAGGTTCTATTCTGTGTGTAATTGGAATAATGTAAGGCTTCTGACCAGAATTGTTTGCTTAAGCCAGCATCTTCCAATGTGCATCTAATCATGGTTTGTAATGTTGAGTTCTTCCTCTCTACAATCCCGTTCTGGAATGCAGAAAATGGACTAGACGTGTAATGTAACATTCCTCTGTCCTTTAACCATTGGGAGAATTCTTTAGACATGAATTCACATCCCCTATCTGTCATAATTTGTTTTATTCTGATATTGTGTTGTGTTTCTATGCGTTTATAAAATTCTTTAAATTTTTGGAAGGTTTCGTCTTTGTGTTTTAATGTATAGACAAATCCATAACGGCTATAATCGTCTACTATGGTTAAGAAGTAACGTTTTCTATAAGTGATTGATGGAGTTAGTGGACCAACTAAGTCCATGTGTACTAAATCAAAAATTTGGTTGGTTGATCTGGTGGATTTTCTTGGTCTGGGGCTAGTCTTTAGTTTTGTAGATTTACATACTGAGCATTCCAAATAGTTTTCACAATTTTTTATTTTGACACCTTCTGCGTGTTCAGTCATTTTTTGTACTACAGGAAAACTGGCATGTCCTAACTTCCTATGTAAGATGTGAGCACACTCATCATGAATTGGCTTACCTATTTTTGGTTTTTTTTCATTGTGTACATCTTTGTGATCATGAGATATTTTACATTCATCATTGTCACTGTTGCTAATGTTTCCATCATCTACTTCAATACAATCTTCCATATTTGAATCAATGTTGTGTAACCATTTTTCCTTTGTTATCAGATAAGGTAGGCCTCCTTTAATTATTACAGTTCCTATATCTATTTTATTTTTCTCTAAAGTCGCCTTTCCTTTAGAAAAAACTATGTTAATATCAGAATCTCTACTTAGTTTTATGGCACTTAGTATGTTATGAGGTATTTCAGGTATTAGCAATACCCCCTCTATTTTTCCTAGACCTGGCAGTATTACATTCCCTCTGCCTAATACTTGAACCTTTTCTTGGTTAGCTACCTTTATTACAAATTTATCTTCTACAAATGAAGACAATATATCTTTGTTATTAGTGGTGTGATTAGTTGCTCCAGAATCAATAAGCCAATTACTATTTTCATTCTGCTGTGTGTTAGTGTTGTCTTGTTTGTTTAATCCATTCAATGAACCAGATTTTCTATCCTTTGAATTATCTCTGCCCCCTCTATTGTCTTTGTAATTTGGTGGGCTTCTGTATCTATGTCTATCCATGGAAGACTGTCTATAATTGTATTTGTTTCTATATTCTGACCTATGTCTTTCTTTTGAAATTTTGGGGCAATCCCTTCTATTGTGTTCCCTGGATCCACAGTTATGACATTTAAATGTTTCATTATATTTTTCTTGGAAAGCTACTTTCCTATATGTTTTGTGTTCTATGTGATTGTTAGAACGATTCCTTCTTGAATTGTCTTCTGCTATTAATTTATTGGATAGACTTTCTATGGATAAGTATCCTAGATTGATTGTGTCTAAATGTGACATATAATTGTCCCATGATGGATCAAGTGAGTTGATAATAACACTTTTCATTGTTTGATCTGAAATCACCTCCCCCCTTAAATGCAGCTCAGCTCTTATTTTGTTTAAAGATATTAAATGCTCACTTATGGAAACCCCTGGTTTTATCCTAGATGAAAAGAAATCTTTAGACATCCTTGTGGTGGTAGCTACACTGTCACTGTAAAACAAATTGAACATGCATTGAATAATTTCTGACACAGTCATATTTTGCTTAATGCTATGATACATTGCAGGAGACACGCTAGATATTAATAAGAAAAATGCTCTATGGTGTAAGCAGTCTATTTTTAGAGTCCAAGGTCTTTTTGGGGGACTAGTGATAAAAAACAGTAAGTTTTCCTTCATAAAGACAACCTGGAGCTGCTGATACCATTCTTGCAAATTAATGCCATCTACCCTTAGCTTTGGGAAGTCACTGGGTAAATTTCCGACATTATTAGGTCCATTACTTACAACCTGAGGTAGTCCGTGGTCTCGCAAATGCAGAAAATTACAAAACGGCGTGGGGATGCTCGCAACGAGCCTGCACGGTCTCCTCGCCAGTTCATGTCTTCCCGGACCGTCTGCGTAGTCTTGCGCATGCGCGTTGTTCATTTCTTCCACGGAGTCGTTGTGAGAGGTTCTCCTCGTTGTGGCTCGCTCGTTCTGCTCCTCCTCAGACGAATTGGTCTCTGGCTCGATTTTGGGAGTCTTGACGATGGCGGCTGCTCTTCTTCTTCCTTTGACGGCGTTGGTGCTTGCTTCGGTCTGTGGCGTGGGGCGGTATCGGCAGGGCTCTCTGGGTTCGGGCGTCGTCGCTCTCGTAGTCAGAATGGGAGCGGGCAGGTCTTGAGGCATTGGCTTGCCCGCTCGCTTCTTCGTTAGTTTTTTTGTTATTTTTAGTTTTGGTCCAAAAGCAGCAAAAAGCGTTTTCATTGCTGATTTTATTTGATTGTTTGTTGAATCCTCTTCACTTTCCGATTCTGATTCTTCAGAGGTGTTAGAGTCTTCTTTTTCATTTTCGTTGTCTGATGTTTTTCGCTCCAGAAATTTTGAATTGAGCTTTCTGATTGGCTCTGCTTCGCTCACCCTGGAGGTCTGTTGAAACCAAGATGGCTGCCATTCAAAATTTCACGCGGGATCACCGGTTTTCTTCTTCACAACAATATTTTCTGTAGTTATATCACTCACTATTTTGGTGTCTTTTGATTTTTCATTAGTGATGTGCTTCTCTCTCGCTGCTCCGCTGTTCTTCAGCATATCTTGGAGGTTCGCGATGAGGCTTTCATCATTCTTCTGGCTTTTCAATAGTTTTAATATTTCTGACCTGAGTTCGTTATTCTCTATTTCGATTTCCTCCTCATCATCATTTTCATCTATTATTTCTTCGTCTTCAGTGGTGTATTCTTCAGATTCTCTCGAAATCGCATTTGTGGATTCGTTGATTACTTCTTGTTCTGTTTCTATTTCTTTGCTATATGCCGTGGTGTTGGGCCTATCTTTCTTAGACATTTTTAATTTTTATTGAGTCAATTAACCATCCTCTGCTACCAGCTTGTTGCAATATTTTTCAGGATCAGACTCAATAGATTTAGTAAGAGTTAAAGGTTTAAATATATCTCCTTTTATTTACAATAGGCATTCTATATTCACTGAATATTCATAGGTAGAAGCAAGCAAATGGGGGCAAACAGCTCCTTATATATACAGTAGGTGGAGCTAGATGTGGGAGTGGTGAATCATGAATACATTAAGAAGTGAAGAATAAGTTAACCCCTGATACCCCGTTCATATATTATTTACACATTATAGAATAAGGCATTTACATCTGACAAAGAGGTTGTAGAAAAAATGCTTTTAAAAGCTTCTCACGATCCCAGCTGAACTGCGTGATCATCAGAGACTTTTTTTTTTACTTTTCAAAGCATTTTTTCCACCGAAGAGGTTGTAGAAAAAATGATTTTAAAAGTAAAAAAAAAACAGCCTCTGACGATCGCACAGCTCAGCTGGGCATGGGGGGAGGGGCAGGGATTTTTGCTACTGGTTCTCCGAACCACCCACACGATCGCTACCGGATGGGTGATCTGTTCTGAACCGGGAGCATTTCACCCCTGGAGGAAATGGCTAATCACTTCTGAAATCTTGCCAAGAAAACTGCAGGGACATGTCCAGGCAATCACCAGGGACATGTCCAGGCAAACACTGACTCAGAGACAGGGGTGAAATCTACTTACCTTCCCTACTGGTTTGGAAGTGTGCGCTCTGTGTGTGTGTGTGAGCAAAGCAAGCAAGCGCACATCACATGCTATTTTGGACCCTCTGTGCATGCACAAAGCCTTCTGTGCATGCGCAGAGGGTCAAAAACAGGTTATTTCCTGGTTAAAACCAGGAAGTAATGACATCCAGGTGGGTGGGCGGAGCTTCACACTGCCACTGCTACCGATTCTCCAAACCACACGCCACCGCTGCTACCAGTTCGCCTGAAAGGGTGCGAACTGGTAGCATTTCACTCCTGCTCAGAGATACCCCCCAAAAAAGGAATGGGGGGGCGATATATTGTTCTTTTTATGCGCCTCTGCTGAAAAATGCACCTTCCAAAAGTACTTTCCTCTGAAGGCATGCAAATTAATTTTTATTATGGCATTGCATGCTTTATTGCGTGTCTGGCAAAGATTAGCCAGACAAGATGTTTTATATATATTGCAAGGAATATCCAAGTTCTTCCATTGTTCTTCTTGCTTTCTTGCGAATACAACAGGATTTGAAAAGCAAACAACTCTTTCTAAAATTTCTCCCTAAATTTCTGGATAACCATGGATGAAGTCTATAAGCAGCCTTAGAGAAAACCACTTTCGACAAAGGCCCACAGAGATGCTTCATTAACCCAATTAAGCAGGTGGATGGAGAAGAGCCTGTCTGATCATTTACACCTTGCTAATGAAGTGTGTGACGGTTCATCTCTTCCAAACAAGAGAATGCCCCCGTGCAGGCAAAGTGGAAATTAATTAAGTGAAGGAAGGAGGAGATGAGATTATAAACAGGGGAATTTGAAGAGAGCAACAGTAACCTGGTGCTGATTAGTCATTTATTAGTATGCCATTTTCCTTCCTAAGCCTATGGCAAGGTATCAGGTTACAAAAGTTCGCCCATGGCTTGAAACCACCAATTTTTGAAATCCAAAATACAATTTGATGTTAACAGATAATCTGTATCTTTACCTTTGTATCTGTATTTGTACCTTTGATTTGTATTTTAGTTCAGCTCAGAAGTCTCTGATCAGGAAGTAGATGATGAAAATCTCAATCGTTAACAAACATACGTTAAAAACAGTTCTGTTAGAAATTGCCAATTGTTGTTATTGCTATTTCTTCTCAGCTATTTCTTCTCCTTGTCATGCCTCTCCGTGTTTCTCTCCTACATATTTTGTGAAGATATGAAGCTATCCTTTAGAAAATGGGAAAAAATGGATGTATTCTAGTACCACAAAAGGCAATCTTTTTCCACTGGGGACTATATTGGAAGAAAAGTTACTGTTTTCATTGCCAATTCCTGTCCTGCCTCTGTTGCTCATCACTCCCAGTCACCTGCATTTCCTTCCATTTAATGGGTAACCAAGCCTAACATATTTTAACTTTGACACAGCGCTTGGCCAGAGCAAGGATTGGGTACTTTAACTAAGGACAATTCTTTCAGTCCATTGATTCAGTTACCTCTGAGTTACAGAGAGCATGCCTCCAAATTTCAGTGCCACAGGAATATTGGAAGAGAGGGGTTTACTATCTGGTTGCCTGTTATGATAAACAAAGATGGACTAAGAAGGTCCTGGCCAGATCCAACAGATTGTTCTTAAGCATCAGACCAAGGCAGAAAATACTACTTTAAAACTGATATTTTAACCCTACATCCATTAACTAGAAGATTAATCAGGTTTAATTATACACACTGAAAAAAGTCAGCATCACTCTCTATATTTTTATTATGAAGGTGTTTTTTAGATCATGGAACATTAGAGCGCTGAGAGGTATATCTAAAAAAAGGAAATTTTTTAATATATAAATTGAAGCTTTTCAACCCTGAGATTATTTTTTGCTTTTGATTTTTAGCAAGAAAGCCACATACACCCCAATGAAAACATTTTATGTTATAGTTTTATTATGTAAAATATGATATATTTTATTATATATGATATATAGCATAACATATTTCTATTTTTATAATGGCAATTTGAAAATTGTCACAGATTTAGCAACATTAATCTATACATATTCAAATTTCAACATTGACCAAGACATTCTGGATACCGACAAATGTATAGCCTTGAGGGCCTTGAAATGTCTCAAATAAATCTGTATGATTGATTAAATGCCATCAAGCCCTGTTTTTATTCCTAATGATCATATAGATAGAAGCTAGCTATAATCTGGAGGTTTCAAGTAAATATTTTGCAAATCCTGATGGTGTATAAATGGATAATTGTGGCTGGGAACTTTTTCTTGGGTTCAGTTTGACACCAAAGTAAAAATTCAAAAGGCAAATTTATCTGCACCCTCCGTGCAACTGAAATTTCATTCAGTTGACAATTAAATCTAAGCAGGAATAATTTTTATCAGTCATATTGGGAACATGCTTATGACTGGATTATTTTTCAATTTCTTGATGGTTAATTGTGTTGTGGACTCTAGCATTGGTTCACTTGCTGTATAATTTTTGATCACCCTCTCGTAATGAAATCAAGTGGTTTAGGCAGGAAAATCCATATTAGTGGACTGCGATATTGTCATTGCTAGATGTCCTTCAGTTTGTTAACTTACAAAAAAATCAATAAAAGAAATTGATTTTTTTTTTAAAAAAACCAAACTATTGACAAATATGAAAATTGTAAGAAATGAATTTAAAGTATTAAAGTTTTAATATTTGTTAAGATTAGATAGATAGATAGATAGATAGATAGATAGATAGATAGATAGATAGATAGATAGATAGATAGATAGATTATATATATATACTGTGTGTATGTTTTTCTTCTAGCCAGGTTTTCCCTACGTAGCCAAGGTTTTTTTGTAGCTCCAGCTCAGTAGAATCTCATCTACTCGGTTCTGGGCTTTTTTCTTTTCTAACACCTAGCAAGCTCTCACTGCTAGGTGGGAGACCTAAATATATCCATTTCTAGCTCGTTAGCTGTCATCAGTAGGCCACACCCATATCCTCTCTGTAAAGGCACAGTATCAATTTTCTTACTTCTTCATAGGGTTTATGTGTGTTTTTCTTCTAGCCAGGTTTTCCCTACGTAGCTAAGGTTTTTTTGTAGCTCCAGCTCAGTAGAATCTCATCTACTCGGTTCTGGGCTTTTTTCTTTTCTAACACCTAGCAAGCTCTCACTGCTAGGTGGGAGACCTAAATAGATCCATTTCTAGCTCGTTAGCTGTCATCAGTAGGCCACACCCATATCCTCCCTGTAAAGGCACAGTATCAATTTTGATACTTTTTCAATACTGTGTGTATATATATATACTGTATATCAGGGGTGGGTTCTACTTACCTTTACTACACTACGGGGCCGCCCGCGCGTGCGTGCTCTTCTGCGCATGTGCAGAAGCATTTTCATAATGTCAGGGTCAGGGCCTCCAGCCTGTTTTACTACCGGTTCTATAGAACCGGTGCGAATCGGGGGCAACCCACCACTGCTGTGTATATCTACACTGTATAATATATATATATATATATACAGTGTGTGTGTGTGTGTGTGTGTGTGTGTGTGTGTGTGTGTGTGTGTGTGTTTGTGTTTGTATACACACACACATATATTCTATCATGCTTTTAGATCTGTGAAATTGGAGCTTGACCAATTACATGCATTGAATATTCATGACTGAATGTGTACAGATCCATGGGGAACAGGGAGGAAAAACAGAAACAACTGAATCAAAATAAAATACCTAAAATAAGAGACTCTGCGTGGATAATTCAGAGAGATTATAAAGTAATTAATTCTCAGAGTTTTATTTAAGTCTATGTTGTATAAATGTAGACATATCCACTGAGCAGATGGATTTTATTTTTTTTAACATGGAATAAATCTTCCAAGGATTTCAGAAGTCCATTTCAAGAGATTTGACTGCAACGTTAACTTGGATGGAGGTATCTGATAGTCTTAAAATAATAAAATCTGGAAAGCTCCTCTGGCCAAGTAGGATTCTTACTGAGGGAGACAAAAAAATATAAGATATGTCTATCTTCTTTCATTCAAAATTTATACTTAATCTTCTAATAAAAAGATTCTACCATTCTCATTTCTCAACACTTCTATAATAATTACAGGTAGAAGTAGTCCTTGACTTACAACAGTTTGCTTAGTGACCATTCAAAGATACCACAGCACTGAAAAAAGTGACTTATGACCGTTTTCACAGTTACGACCTTTGCAGCATCCCCATGGTCTGTCATCAAAATTCAGACACTTGGCAACTGATTCATATTTATGACGGTTGCAGTGTCCCAGGATCATGTGATCCTGTTTTGCGACCTTCTGACAAGCAAAGTCAATGGGGAAGCCAGATTCATTTAACAATCATGTTGCTAACTTATCAACTGCAGTGATTCACTTAACAATTGAAGCAAGAAGGGTCATAAAATGAGACAAAGCTCACTTAACAAATGTCTCACTTAACAACAGAAATTTTGGGCTCAATTGTGGTTGTAAGTCGAGGACTACCTGTATTTTAAAATTAGGAAGCATCCTATAAATAGCAATAGCACTGAGACCTATATATCGCTTCACAGTGCTTTACAGCCCTCTCTAAGCGGTTTACAGAGTGAGCATATTGCCCCCAACAATCTGGGTCCTCATTTTACCGACCTCAGAAGGATGGAAGGCTGAATAAATCTTGAGCCGGTCAGGATTGACAGAATTGAACTCCTGGCACTCTGAGAGCAGAATTAGCCTACAATATTGTGAGTGTTTCAACTTCTAGTTTTTAAGAAGAGATTGGACAACCATTTGTCTGAAATTGTACAGTGTTTCCAGCCGAAGAGGGGGTTGAAGCAGCAAGAATGTTCCTTCCAACTCTGTTATTCTACTCTACTCTACTCTACTCTACTCTACTCTACTCTACTCTACTCTACTCTACTCTATTCTAACCACTGCACCACCATGGCTCTTGTGAGTTAAGGTCTGATATTGTTGAAATGCAAAGATTTTAATAGCTACTTTGGCACAAAGACTAGACAAAATATTACAAAAATTCATCCAGCACAAGGTAGTTTCAGGAATGGACATTAAGTTTCTGACAGTGTATATCAGATTATATGTAGCCATTCTAGCTATACTGGTGCATTAGGTATGGTCAAAGCTTTTAATACAATGCAAATTCAGTCTTTGGAACAAGTTATGGCAAAAATTTCCAATCAGTTTTATTTCTTGGATAATACATATTTCCATCCTTCTGCTTCAGTAGCAACCTATAGGATAATTTCCCTGGTAATTAATATAAAATTACAGCCTGCCTCCTTTAATTGGTGTTAGAAATATTAATATGTTTCATTAATATGTTTCACAAGGCAATATGTTGACATTCAAGGGGTTCAGATAAAAGGCAAGGAACATTACATGTTATATGAAGATGACATTTTCAACCTTTTTAATTATGATCAAAGGTCCAGATTATTCACCTCTTTTTCAACAATCGTTTGATAGAAACATCTCAGACTCGCCAAAATCTTTATTGTGAAGACGAATGAATAAAGAAAGTTTGCCCTCTGTTGAATGTTGCAGAGTTTAATTTCCAGGCTCTTTCCTCCTGACTATCAGCTCTTTGTGGTCAACCAGGTCAAGCATTGGATATCACTAGAACTCCAGGAATGCTACATGATTGTTGTTAGTTTGTCAAAACAAAATCTTAAAATTTCTGGTTGTCCTATCTTATATAAATAGAAGGAGAGTAGGATTATTTTAAGTTTCTTTAAGTTTCACACTTTCCACTGAGTTGCCATTTCACTTCCCTTAAGGCAGGGGTGTCAAACTCAAGGCCCGGGGACTGGTTCCGGCCCACAAAGTGCTTAGATCTGGCCTGCGGGGCTGCCCTAGAAACAGGACCAGCACATGGTGCCTCTGCCAGCAGAAATGGAGCTTGTGGGCCCTCCCAGGCTCCGTTTTCAGCCACGATGGTCTCCTGCCACCCACTGCCAGTGAAAAGGGAGCTGAGGGGGGCACATGTGGCCCCTTGAGCTCCGTTTTCACTGGCAGAGGGCGGCAGGAGCTGTCACAGCTGAAAACAGAGCTTGGAAGCCCATTTTCACTGGCAGAACACTCAGGCCACCACAGACACCCCCGACATGAGTGGTGTCAAGCTGGCCACTCCCACCCTGACCGTGCCCACCCCAGCACTCGAGGTCAAACACAACACTGATGTGACCCTCAATGAAATCGAGTTTGACACCCCTGCCTTAATGGTACCTCCATTCCAAGGTTATCTCTGTGTTCCTTAACACCAGGGGTGTCAAACTCACGGCCTGCGGGCCAGATGTGTCATGCGCTGGCCATGGCCATGCCTGGTTTAGTGAAGGAGGGAAAAGTCACGATACGTCATGTGATGCTGCTGTAACGACACGAGTTTGATACCCCTGCTTTACACCAATGTTTTTCAAATTTGGCAATTTTAAGATGTGTGGACTTCAACTCCCAGAATTCTTCAGCCATCCCCCATCTTAAAGTTGACAAGTTTGAAAAACACTGCTGTACACTGTCTTTCTGAGTTAAGGGTTACTTGACCATTCTCTTGGGCAATGCTTACACAACAGAGGCAATGTTCTCTGTAGTTTGAGAATCATTGATTACGATGCTTATCCTTCACAATAGAGACATAGCAGAAAAAAATATATTTCCAGAACATGTTTATGCCATGTTTAGATGCAAAAGCAGGAAAAGGATCATTGAATAGCAGCAGGTTAGAAGCAGGTATGATCCTACTACAGGTGCAGTTGGATCTGCAGTTGGAGATCAACTGCAAGATGGCCAATGTGGCAACTAGCTTTAAACAAACTCAGCTTTGAAATAAGTCAAGATGCTTAATTAAGACCAGAGCTACAGTGTTCATCTTGTTTGTGTTTTAAACAAAGTTGTTCAATGTAGCGTAGCCCCAGAACCATGTAAGATAGGCTCAAGAAAGAGAAGGATCTTGACAGAGTTGAACACTGGTTTTTATCTAACAAAACGAAATTCAGTGGTGAGACAAGTAAGATTCTACCTTTAGGCAGAAAAAAACCAAATGCACAGGTACAGAATAGATGGCACTTGACTCAATAGTAGTAACTGTGAGATGATTTTGGAGTCCTAGTGGACAATCTCTTAAATATGAACCAGCAGTGTGCTGAAACTGCCAAAAAAGCCAACACAGTCCTTTGCTGCATTAACAGAAGGGCAGACTCAAGATCATGTGAAGTGTTAATGGTAAGATGACACCTGGAATATTGCATCCAATTTTGGTCACCATGATATAAAAAAGACATTGAGACTCTAAAAAGAGTGTAGAGAAGAGCAACAAAGACGATTAGGGGATTGGAGGCTAAAATATAGCAAGAATGGTTGCAGGAATTGGTTATGTCTAGTTTAATGAAAAAAAAAAGGATTAGGGGTGACATGATAGCAGTCTTCCAATATCTCAGGGGTTGCCACAAAAAAAGGGAGGTCAATCTATTCTCCAAAGCACCTGAAGGCAGGACAAGAAGCAATGGATGGAAACTAATCAAGGTGAGAGCCATCCTAGAACTAAGGAGAAATTTCCTGACAGTTAGAACAATTAAGCAAAGGAACAACTTGCCTCCAGAAGTTGTGGGTGCATCAATACTGAAGGTTTTTAAGAAGAGATTGGACAACCATTTGTCTGAAATGGTATAGGTCAGTGATGGTTACCCTTTTGGGTGCCAAGTGCCCAAAGCGCGCACATGCACGCGAATGCATTTGCACGTGCCCAAACCCCCAAAATGCGATGCGAGCGCGCCCCCTGCACATGCGCCCTGCCCCCACGCATGCACCTGCGCCCCTCACGCATGCGCTCCCCCACGCCCTGTTTTGGCTTCCAGGTTGGTGCAGGAGGCTTTTCAGGCCCAAAATGGTGCGTGCCCCGTTTTGGGCCTGAAAGCCTCCTGCACCAACCTGGAAGCCAAAACGGAGCATGGGAGAGCCGCGCAAGGCCCCTCCCCGTGCCCTGGTTTGGGCCTGGAAAGCCTCCTGCACCAACCTGTACCCTCTGTGCACGTGCCTGGCCCCTGGCACATGCGCGCACGTATCCCCGCATGTGCCCCACCCCTATGCATGCACAGCAGAGAGCCAAAGACCAGCTGGCCAGTGGGAGGCACACACACGTGCGCGGTGGAGCTGGACTGGGGCGACAGCTGGCGTGCCCACAGAGAGGGCTCTGTGTGCTACCTGTAACATGTGTGTCATAGGTTCGCCATCATGGGTATAGGGACTCCTGCTTCAGCAGAGGGGATGGAGTACAAGACCTCGAAGGTCCCTTCCAATTCTATTATTTTGAATTCCAGTAAAAGATGATGTTCTTTCAGAAATGAACCCAGAGATTGAATCTAGGACTTTGGAACTGAAACCATCTGCACCGGCAAGCAATGGCACTCCTCCTGCTCTCTGCTTATTACAGGTTTGGCTACTATGGTGCAATATCTTGGACTTCCCTGACAATAAAACTGCTATTTTGGACAAAGATGTTAAGCTGTTCTGCAACAGTAAAGAAATGGCTTCACTTCAAAAAAAAAAATTAATTGACAGATTTTGAAAAGACTTGCTATGTTTCCTTCACTGGCATCCACCTGGCACCAGGCTGAAATTATTAGCAGTGTGTTAGTATAAGAATAACCCTACAATCTTGAAGAGCTTATGCTTAGAGCTAAGGCTTCTATGAAACCTCATGACAAGCACTATCAGAAGCCATGTTTTATCAAATATATTCATCTAACCCCACTGCAGAAGTAAATTAAACTCAGTTCGCTTTGGAAGAAAAAGAACACAGCCTCCATTCACAAAAGTGTTGCCTGCCGGTGACATACCTGATGAAGTTGTTTTGTTTTTTGTCCCAACAGTTTGGCCTCAAACTGTTTTTTAAGAGGGATTTCAATTATATTTTAGAAAGGATATATAGTATTGATGATACAAGTTGATTGAGAGCTGCTTTGTAACAAGAGTCTTCTCCTTCATTACTGGAAATGAAGTCTTCTGCAATACCAGGGGATTGGCCTGGATAATATTTGAGGTCTTTTCTAACTCTGCTTTTTAAAAAACATGTTTACAATTGCAATTAAAACTGTCTTTCTCTGAATTTACTGCATTCCTGTTCAACCATTATTTTTTCAGGGTTTGCATTAAATAAGGGAGGGAAAGATGTCAGAGCACTAAATTCCTAAACATGCCATGCTACCTTAGAATAGAATAGAATAGAATAGAATAGAATAGAATAGAATAGAATAGAATAGAATAGAATAGAATAGAATAGAATAGAATAGAATAGAATTCTTTATTGGCCAAGTGTGATTGGACACACAAGGAATTTGTCTTTGGTGTATATGCTCTCAGTGTACATAAGGAGAATAAAATACATTCATCAAGAATAAAAAGATACAACGCTTAGTGATAGTCAAGGTTACTAATAAGCTATCAAATCATACTAGGAAACAAATAAAAACAATATAATTGAAAGATACAAGCAACATGGTTATAGTAATAAGTGGGAAGAGATCGATACTAGTAAGGAAGAGAAGAATAATAGTAATTCAGTCTTAGTAAACAACTTGACGGTGTTGTGGGAATTAGTTGTTAAGCAGAGTGATGGCATTCGGGGAAAAAACTGTCCTTGTGTCTAGTTGTTTTGGTGTGCAGTGCCCTATAGCAGTGGTCCCCAACCCCCGGTCCGCGGACCGGTGCCGGGCCGTGGAGTACCTGGCACCGGGCCGTGCAGCGGCCGGGGGACATGAACGCTGCAGCGCAAAGGCTCCTGGGCCGTGCGCAAAAGCTCCAGGGAAGAGAGCCCCGCGCAGGTACGCACGTGTGGCCCAAAGCCCCCACCCCTGCGCGCGCTCAGCGGGCCACGGTAAAATTATCAAAGGCTGATTGGTCCGCGGCGATAAAAAGGTTCGGGACCACTGCCCTATAGCATCTTTTTGAGGGTAGAAGTTGAAACAATTTATGTCCAGGATGTTTATTTATTACTTAAATATTTTTTTAAATAAATATTTAAATGTATACCTCACTTTTCCACACAATAGGAACCAATGTAATAAAAAATCTTGCAGAAAACAAAAAAAAAATGGGGTTTTGCAAAAAGCATGCTTGTTAATTAAAGTGAAAATATATACTGGAGTTGAGCACTCTAGTCAGTGGTAGGTTAAAAGGGAAGGCAATAAAAAAAGGTGGAGCTTTCATCACATAGTTGTGACTACTATCTTGACTTTTCTTTAATCTCTTCCACCTTCTTGTGACAGATGCCTCTGTCTTTAGTCCTGGATTGTTAGAGGTTCTAATAAAAAGGAATTCTACTAAAAACATAGTAAGAGTCTATCATTCTAGCTGTAAAATATACATATGTTTTTAATGTTACTTAGGAATAGCTAAGTATTTGACATTGGGAAATTAAAATTAAATATACCAGAATCGTGTTTAATTTAGGTTTAGTTTAGTTATTTAGTAAAGAATACAAAAAAATGCGTCTATATAGCACTCAGAGCTGTTCAGGTGCGATTCTCCATCTTTCAATAGAAATAAATTTGTGATCTTTTAGTGGAATGATCAATATTATGCAAGTTTGTTCATATCCATGAAAAAGTTGATGCCTTTATGAAGTTTTGTTTTGAAATGTAAAAAATGAATATTGGAAGCACTTCACATTTATCTCTTATACTTAGCCCTTGTCTTGTCCTGTAACATACAGTACATAATATTCTGCTATTTAAGTATTTTACAAAGATTAGGTAAAAAGTTTGGGCAAGATAAGTAATAAGGAGGAAATGAGGAATATACAGTATGTTTTTGCTGTTATTTGGGATATACCATGACTCTTCACTCTAACACATCTTCTCTTTATCTCTGACAGCTATATGTAATCCTGTCAAATGGATCCAATCATTAAAGGCATCAATGTAATGATAACAACAGGAAAAAAAGGCCTATTAGTCCTGGGACAGAAACAGGACCTGATTTTTTCCCTCAGAAAATCTTAGCTCTGGGCATGTGAATTCCAGCATCTATAGTCCTAATGGATTTGTTCCAACACTTCCATTCTGATCTATTTTTTTCAAGTTCTAACATTGTCTGTATTAGAATATTGAATTTAGTTGGTGGAGCAGTAAAGTGTACAATAGGCCAGAACACACAAGTTGTAGTTGATAAGTTGGAGAGTGCTGACTCATGTATGATGCCATCTACGCCAGTGGTGGGTTTCAAATTTTTTTACTACCAGTTCTGTGGGCATGGCTTGGTGGGCGTGGCATGGCTTGGTGGGCGTGGCTTAGTGGGCATGGCAGGGGAAGGATACTGTAAAATCTTCATTCCCACCCCACTCCAGGGGAAGGATACTGCAAAATCCCCATTTCCTCCCAATCAGTTGGGACTTGGGAGGCAGAGAATAGATGGGGGTGGGTCCAGTCAGATTTTTATTACCAGTTCTCCAGAACTGGTCAGAACCTGCTGAAATCCACCTCTGATCTACGCTGTGATTGGTTGCTGTAAGTATAAAGGGGGACTTTCTCTTTTTTCCCCTCCTTTTTCTTCTCTGTGTTCTGTATAATGTATTAGATTTACCCCATGATATTCCTGTGGAACTGCCTGTCTTATGTTCTTCCTTTTCTGGATGATGACAAAGACTACTGTAAATTTGAATATTAAATATATTTATACAAAAGACTACAAGTTTGTGTCAGTGTCTCTAACTACATCTGGGCATCTGTTGCACAATTCCTTGACAGTCTGACAGAGATGGGGATACATAACTTAATGTTTCAGTGATCGAAGAAATAATTCTTACATCAGAGAGGATAGTTGTTTTCTGAAAACAAATAAGCAATGTAGATTTCATCTATGGTATACCTCTTCTGCTATCATGCTGTACACGGCCATAACTCTTCCCTATGGGTCACTTGGGACAGAAGTATTAAAAGCTCTATCATCATTCCTACATGAATAATGCCTATTCTAATAGGCATTAGAAAATATTGCATTAGTGTTATTAATTCATTCTACAAATTATGCTTTTCTATGAGGAGCAGCACACTTGCATTTAACTACAGCATAATTGTATATTTGCAATACCCATTTTCCCTCCTGACCAAGGCAAATACTGACTGTCTCTCTCTATCTACTTCATTTGCATGATCCCCAATCCCAAAGACTTCATCCTAACCCTAGCATAATAGAGAAACTGCCTTAGGTAATAATAAGTTGTACCAACATTAAAAGGATTTTTTCCACGTTACTCTGATACCATCCAAGAACAGCTTCAAGGCCAGTAAAATCTGTTGTTTCACCACTCACCACCTTAAAAGTAAAGTTGGGTGACCAGAAATGAGTTTGATCTCCTTTGTGGACTTCAGGGAAAGAAATGGCAAACTGAAGACTGTTCTGTTGAGCCAATGACTGTAGCAGAATGAAGACCCAACGCAATTGCTCTGTATACAAGGAGGCAACTGAGATCACCCACAAGTTCTATTAATAGCTGTTACTAGTGAACAACCTGCAAAAGAGTGTTCTCCAGGGGGTTTAAAGCACTTAAATTTGACTTACCAATATAGTATGCAACAAAATATTTTAAATTTAAACTAAGGATCAAGATTGTTAAAAGTAAAGTGAAGGTATATAAAAAGATCAATATTCTTAAAAGTAAAAGGAAGGAATATAAAACTGGTTTAATTGATCAAGATGAACATGGATACAATGTTATCTCTGGCAACCCTTAATGGACTTTTACTGACCAGAAATGAATGAGGAGGCTTTAAAAACTTGCTTATAGATAAAAGTTGAAATATGGGAATAAGAGATTATTTTTTTATATTTTAAGAGAAGATGATGTTAAAAAAAGAAACAAACTTGATCAAACTAGTGTTTATGGATATTTCAGGCTGGAGCAAACATACTGCCTTCCCTCGAATCTCTGGTCAGTCCTTTTTGCCGCCATCTTGTTATACTTCTGGAAAGAGTTGAGAAAATCACAAAGTAGTATTAGGGAAAATAAGCAACATGCATAAAAAAGAATGTGGCTTTGACTGCACGGTTATGGCTGCCATATTGACTTTTTTGACCACCCTCCCTGTAGACAACCATGCTTGGTATTATTTCAATGTAAATAACAGGTTGAAGCAAGGATTACTAGTGTTTTGACAGTTGATTGGATTAATACAATAGCATTAGAAAAATCTAGCTTGCTGTAACTGTACGAACAAAATGTAATAGCAAAATCCACAGGACGAATGACATAGTCAGAGTGATGTCTGCAGCTGTGCAACTGAAGTCTTGCCAGTTTGGTGCATTCATTGACTTTGATCATACCATTTCTCCCCACAGATGGCCCAGTATCAGAGAAACTACAGGAAGTGGAGAGAAATCCTAAATAAAAGAATTTTGTCCCAAGAACCTGCATTAGTGACTCAGCTTCTTTAGTGCTGTTTTGTTTTGTTTTTTACAGTGGTGATTTTCAAACTTGTCAACTTTAAAATCTTCAACTCTTCAATTCTCCAGGAGCTGGCTGGAAAATTCTTGAAATGGAAATCAAAGCGTCTTAAAATTAACAACTTGAAAAATATTGGTTTATGTATTATGCAACTTGTGTGATGTTGGAACTGAATGGAAAAGCAAATAAAATAATCTAGGGGAAAAGAGGTGGAAAAAGCACTAGGTTCATCAGATCCCACCAGCAGTAGTCCTCTAGGACAGGGCTGTCAAACTCGTGACCCGTGGGCTTGATGCATCATGTGCTGACCACGCCCATGCCCAGTTTAGCAAAGGGGGGAGGAGTCCTGATACATCACGTGATGCTGCCATGACGACGCAAGTTTGACAGCCCTGCTCTAGGAGATAGGTAGTTGATGATGAGCTGAAGGGAGTCCCAGCAAAATCAGAGGAGAAAACCAATCATCCTCTCTAAAGCAAGTGGAACACAGTTTGGAAGCTGAGACAGAATAGGGATTGGCAATGGGAACAGGAGATTTGAAGTTGATATTCTTTTGTGCTTACTCAAGGATGAGTAGAGAGAACTTTGAGCCAGTGGGGGAAAGACTCTAATAGTTGTTACCAAACAGGGCTGAAATATTAATTTACATTTCCTGAAGTTTACAGTGTTATCACTTGAAATTTTGCAATGAATATGTGAATAAGAATATTCTGGAGATATACTGATTCCTTTAATTTGTGTATGCATCAGATGAGAAATCCTGTAAGCTTTCACCTGACTAATTCTATCTCTGAATTTCCATCAAATACCACTTTTAAAGATATTCCTTTTCACCAACCACACGCCTTAGGCAATATCTGAAAAATATTGGCATGCACCAAATGCTTGGTGAATGTTGGCTTAACCAATTTCCAAGAAGAATTTTTTGGGAACAAAGTCATTTTAGTTCTACAAATCTTTTTTCCTTCTCCCACAAAAACAGAATCATAATCCTACTTGTTTCGGCCACTGAATCTGGTTCTTTCTATGGAGAAAAACAATAGGCCCGCAGATTAAGGCTGTACTCTCTGGCCCCAGTTGCACAGCAGGATTTGGGATACTCACATCAATCCTATCAATTCCTGGCATCGGTTTGTCTTTACTCTTGGTAATTAATCTTTTCATGAATTGCTGTCACATTTGGAGCCATTTCATTAAGTTTCTTTCCATTTTATGTAACCGCTTGTTGCATTTCACATCTGCTCCATCTACAGGAGAGGTCATGCCAACTCCTCCTCTCCTCACCCCCCCCCTTGTTTTTCTCATTGCTGGACACAGATCCAGATCACGTACTTACATAACCACTGTCTGTCTACATTCAAGGAAGGCACTGCAAATAATAAGTTCTGAACTGGTTTCCATATTTAGGATGATTCTCTGCTAGCCATGATTATTGTTTTCCTCTCCCCAAAAGTACTCTTGAGTCCTTCAATCAGTTTTTACAAAAAAAATCCAAAGGACAATGTTGCTAAATTGTTATATACAACAGTGGTGAAATTCAATTTTTTTTACTACTGGTTCTGTGGGTGTGGCTTGGTGGGCGTGGCAGGAGAAGGATACTGCAAAATCTCCATTCCCTCCCCACTCCTGGGGGAAGGATATTGCAAAATCTCCATTCCCACCCCACTCCAGGAAATGGAGATACTGCAAAATCTCCATTTCCACCCCACTCTGGGGCCAGCCAGAGGTGGCATTTTCCAGTTCTCTGAACTACTCAAAATTTCCGCTACCGGTTCTCCAGAACCTTTCAGACCCTGGATTTCACCCCAATATACAGTCTCTTCTGAACTAGAACTTTTTTCTGATTTGCTGCTGTTCATTCATTTATCATAGTAATGCAATTGCAGCACTAGTCTGTTTAATATGAACCGTAGACAAGATATTAAGATTTCAATAGAAGAGAATATCTGTAGCTCAGGATTGAACAGTAGCATCCTTGGTGTTCTCTGAGCTCAGTTGTTTGCTTGCAGATGTTTCATAGTCTGATTTGAGAATATCATCAGTGCTAGCACAGGGTCTAAAGATGTTACCCTGTCAGGTAATCAGAGGTGGGTTTCAGTAGGTTCTGACCATTTCTGGAGAACCGGTAGTGAAAATTTTGAGTAGTTTGGACAACAGGTAAATACCACTTCTGACTGGCCCCGCCCCCATCTATTCTCTGACTCCTGAGTCCCAGCTGATCAGGAGGAAATGGGATTTTGCAGTAACCTTCCCCTGGAGTGGGGAGGGAATGGAGATTTTACAGTATCCTTCCCGGTGATGGGTTCCTCCCGGTTCGGCCCGGTTCGTAGTGGTGATGATATGAAGTCACCGAACCGGTTCTCTGTCTTTGGGAGCTGGGCCCTCCCGCCCGCCCTGGCATTATGCCGACGTTAAATTTCTTCTTTTTTCGCCCAGCTGAGAGGTGCAGCAGAGCGGATTGCCACACCTCAGCTGAGCAGATTCGCCACGCGCTTGCGCAAAGCGCAAGTTTGACATGCAGGCGAGCAAACCGAGCATGTGCACGGCGATCGTGCACAAAGTGTGCAACCGAAGAGGCGATCACACATGAAGCACATGCACAAAGAGAACCAGTAGTAAAGCCAGTTAGAACCCACCCCTGATCCTTCCCCTGCCATGCCCACCAAGCCACACCCACCAAGCCATGTCACACCCACCAAGCCATGCCCACAGAACCGGTAGTAAAAAAATTTGAATCCCACCACTGCATGTAATGAAATATCAGCAAGCAAACAATCAAGCTCAAAGAACACCAAAGGGGCCACAGTATTAAGTTTTCCCAGGACTATTATCCCTTTACTTTTTTCCCTTTGCCCATGTCAGTTTGCACTCAGTCGGGCAAGATCAATGAAGGAACACTTATGCAGACTTCAGTAATATATGTTTTAAGTAATGTAAACTTAAAATAAATTTAAGAAGATTTGGAGCAAATATAGAATCTTGGAAACTGCGACAGGATTTTCAACCTTCATTTATAGAGAATTTATTAAGACAGTCTTTTGGAATAATTTGAAATGCTTCTTCTCAGATTTCTTGCTACCTGGGCTGAGTTGCCATTTATAAGATAAGCTAAGAATTGACTCCCTTTCACCTCTTGACTATTTATGTCTAATCTCTCTTTCATTACTTTGCCAGCCTCTTTGCAATCTCTCTATCCTCTTCCTTTGAAACTCTGGTTCTCATATTTTGTATTTTTAGTTAGTTGATTCCTGATCACTTTTCTGTGGCCATATTGTTTCATGGCTAGTTCCTATTATCCGTAGCAAGGAAGGGCCCTAATGTTTTATTTCTTCCTAGAAATAACCTGCAAGCCCTAATAATGAAAGGCAAGAGCACAGTGACAAGAGGAGGACTAAGATTAAATATAAAGAAGACCAAAGAAATGACAACAGGTACATCAATCAGCCTTAAAACTGACAAAGAAATTATAGAAGTGATGAATAGCTTCTGCCTTTTGGATTGACTATCAACAGGAAAGCAGTCAAACACAGTCTAGATCAGTGATGGCTAATTTTTTTGCCATCGCGTGCCAAAAGCAGGGGGAGCACGGGGGGATCACGTGTGTGTGTGCCCACACCCATAATTCTATGCACCCCACCCCCCCTTACATGCACATGCAACCTCCCGCACTCCCCTCACTTTTGGCATGTGATGGCACGATGGGCCTGGTAGGCCTGTTTATCGCTCTCCCCAGGCTCCAGAGCCTTTCTAGGAGCCTGGGGAGAGAGAAAACGGCCTTCCCCTACCCCCCCGGAGGCTCTCCAGAGGCCAGAAATGGCCCGTTTGCTGACTTCCGGAGAGTGAAAAACAGGCCTTCTGGTCCCACCATAAGTTGGCAAATGGGCCATTTCCAGCCTGTGGAGGGCCTCCGGGAGGTGGGGAAGGCTGTTTTCATTCTCCCCAGGCTCCTAGAAAGGCTCTGGAGCCTGGGGAGAGCAAAAAACGGGCCTTCTCCACCCCCCAAGGCCCTCCGGAGGCCAGAAACAGCCTGTTTCCCAACTTCCGGGGGGCCCAGAAGGCCCGAAAATCAGCTGACTGACATGTGCATGCGTGCCGGAGCTGAACTCATGTGCCCACCGATATGGCTCCATGTGCCACCTGTGGCACGCATGCCATAGGTTCGCCATCATGGGTCTAGATCAGGGTTGGGTTCTAAATTTTTTTACTACCGGTTCAGTGGGCGTGGCTTATTTTGTGGGCGTGGCTTGATTGTCATGTGACAATTATTTAGGATTTAACAGAGGTACTGGTCTACTAGGCTTTTAACTGCTTGCAGAGCTGTACCGATCTACCCATTTATTTTTTCAAGGTACTGATCTACTCATGTATTTTTGCAGGCACCGGTCTACTCATTTGTTTTCTTTTAACACTGATCAGCTGTACGGCGGCCCTTTGAAGCTCCGTGGCAAGAGTTTAAACAGTTTTTTTTCCCTCTAGCCATCAGCTGGGACTCAGGAGGCAGCAATAGATTGGGGGTGGGGCCAAATAAAAGGTAAGAATAACACGGGGGGCGGGGGGCACAGGGGGGCGGGGGGCACAGGGGGGCAGGGAGCAGAACCATTTCGGTGACATCATATCATCACCGCTACCGGCTCGGGAGAACCAGGCTGAACCGGGAGGAACCCACCACTGGTCTAGATACTTGATAGAGTAGCCATGAAATCCTTGGAAAAAATACTGAGATACCATCACATGCCTCTAACTACAATGGTTAAAATTGTGACAATCTGAGAAAGCAAATCTGGACTTCGAAAAACCAGAATAGAAAGAATACATTTAGTTCTGCAATTTATGACTATAATGAAACCATGTGGTCAATCCAATTTTATGATTTTGTTTTATCCTGGTTGTTAAGCAAACATCATAGTTATTAAGCCAACTATTTGTTATTAAGGGTTGTAAATGCTGGTTTTTGGCAAAAACATTGTATAGAATTGTATAAACATTGTATAATGCAGTCATATGACCATGGAGCACGGCAAACGACTGTAATTGCAGGCGGTTCAGAAATGTAATCATGTGACCATGAGAGGGGTAGCTATCAGAATTTCAAAACCAGGTCATAAGTATCCCTGAAGGAAGTCCATTAGAACACTGATTACTAAACAATAGGTAGTAAATCAAGGACTACCAGTATCAATCAGTTTGAAGAAGTTTGAAGTTGGAAAAAGCTTTTGAGAATATCATGATAGCGAAGGAAACAAATGGATCATATGTTCAAAGTTCTCACCCAGGGCACAAATGACAAGGCTCAGATTATCATATTTTGGACACATTATGCAAAGACTTAGCTTTCTTGAGAATTCTGTGATACTGGGAAAAATGGGGGGGGGGAGAGATGACCAGAAGCAATGGACTTGATTGCAGTGGCAATGTGTATTCTACTAACTGAAAGGCCAGGTTAGAGACAAGTCATCCTGCAGATTATTTATGTAGTCCGTAAGAGGCAAGAACAAATTCATGGTGGATAAGCAGCAACAGTAATCCAGACAAAGAGTAATTAGAAAACAGATATGAGTTTGGCTAAGAGGGGAAGGAAAAGGGCCATCCGTTGGCAGTGTTGGGAAGGAAGAAGCGAGATGACTTGCAAACAAACTGAGATGCTTTTGCAAAATGTAATACAATGAGAGAAAGCCAACTCTGTGTGATTATTCAGAGACGTTATTAGTCTGCAAGCAGTGGGTAGCAAAGGTGGATCTTGAACATGCAGTATTTACCCTGAGACAATGAGGAAACTTTTAAATACAGATATCAGAAATGTAATAATAGATACAGGATTGGAAAATGGAGAATAATTCTAGATTGATGAGACTATATGGTGCATATAATATTAAAACGTCTTTTGGATCTAAGCCTCACTAGCAGCAGGCATGACTGGCTTCCATACGGACTAAAAAGGTTCTCTTTCTTCCCCCATCTAAAAATGATATCAGAAATTGACTTCTGCAAAGAATGCACTTAATTTTTCTATGCAACAACAGAATATGTAGACAGAGGTTTGCATTTCAAGACAATTGTAATAGAATGGTTCGTTTCTGAATATGTTGCAGAAAAACAACAACAGCATTTTCTTTATTATAATTATGCAAAAGTATGTTTCATTCAAGGGTTATTCTTCTGGATTATTCTTTTTTTCTTTTTTTGGCTCAATGCCCTTCCCTATTATTAGTGGGGAGGTAAAATATTTTCATTACCTTCTCCCCTAGTAGGAAAGAATCTTCAAAGAAGAAGTAGGAGGGAGGTTAGCTTCTTAACCCTAATTTCCATACCACCAGCTTTGTTTGGCTGCGCATCATAAAATTAGTTTGCATTCACTTCTTGCATAAAGGCATTGGTTGGTTGTAGGGTTTTGCTTAGTGGGTTTTATATTGTTTTGTGTGTGCGCATTTTAAAAATCAGTTTGTATTGTACACCTAGTGATTATTTCATGCTGTTTAGACTATATTTACAGCCTTTGATCATGCATTAGAAAACCAAAGTAAACTGCTGATATGCTGGGGACAGTGGATGTGTTCTAAGCTTCAACGTTCTTTGTTCAGTGCTTTATAGTGTGAGGAATAAATAATATTCTATTCTGACTTATATGAGACAAAGTAGATAAACTGAAACTGGTGATGGCCCTGGAGGGGAAGGAGACAGACAACAAAAAACCAGGTTATTGTTGTTGTTGTTGTTTTCTCCTCTGGTGTGAAGGGAGTCAATATAAGGGTACAAAAAAGGACATTGTTTATGTTAGAAGATGCTGGTATCAGTAGAAAGGACTGGCTTGGAACCAGGGGTGAAATCCAGTAGGCTCAGACCAACCCTCTGCCCAAGGCATCTCAGACATACCCAGTTCCTGCAACTGTTCTTCATATGTTTTAGCCTCCAGTCCCCTAATTGTCTTTGTTGCTCTTCTCTGCACTCTTTCTAGAGTCTCAACATCTTTTTTACATCATGACAACCAAAACTGAATGCAATATTCCAAGTGTGGCCTTACCAAGGGATTATAAAGTGGTATTAACACTTCACGTGATCTTGATTCTATCCCCCTGTTTATGATTTCGACTGTTTGCTGGTATTCTGCTCATTATAAGCTCCTCTTTCCATTTTTTACACTTATCCTTTTTGTCTCTCACCTTGTCAAGCATTTTTGTTTTTCCTAACAAATACAATTTCCTCTTAACATATTACAAACCATTCATTACTTTCTCCTGATTGCAGGCACATCTTAAAATATTCTCTATCTATTTTTACCAGTTTCAGTAATCACTTGACAAAGGTACACTAATTTATTTTTGTTTTTAATTTATCCCCATTTATTGCATTTTGTTCCAATAGAAAAGAATATATGTGGCTTAGGGTTGAACTGTTCTTGGTGCCCTCTGAGCGTGGCTAATTGCTACAGAACTTTCATTACCCAATTAGATACTGAAGCTCTCACATTGATCCTATTACTTAGGTGGACAATGGAAGGTCTGTAAGGAAGTTTAGAGAGCACCAAGAACTCCACACCTTATAATTGTTCAATTTATTTTTCACTACTTCAGTCTCTATAACTTGTTGATCAGATAATATACAGATAGTCCTTGACTTACAACAGTTCATTCAGTGACTGTTCAAAGTTACAACAGCACTGAACAAAGTGACTTATGACTGTTTTTCACAGTTATGACCATTGCAGCATCCCCATGGTCATGTGATCAAAATTCAGACACTTGCCAACTGACTCATATTTATGATGGTTGTAGCATCCCAGAGTAGTGTGATCCCCTTTTGCAACCTTCTGACAAGCAAAATCAACGGGGAAGCCAAATTCACTTACCAACTGCATTACTAACTTAACAACTGCATTACTAACTTAACAACTGCATTACTAACTTAACAATTGCAGTCATTCACTTCATAACTGTGGCAAGAAAGGTCATAAAATGGGGCAAAGTTAAGTTAACAACTGTCTCACCAACAGAAATGTTGGGCTCAATTGTGGTTGTAGGTTGAGGACTACTTGTACCTAACATTAGCTGTAAACCGGATGGACATAACAACTCAGTTAACTTTTTGTAAGGCTCTAAAGATCTGACTGTTTCCCAGGGATTTGGGCTAGGAGGTTAAGTAAATTCTGCTGGTGGTTTGTTTTTATTTGTGAGGTGGGGTTTATTTTAAACAAGATGTCATGGGTTATACCTTGTGGAGTGGTTTCCATTTTTGTAAGGTACCCAGACTTACTGCTGCGAGATGGATGGTTTTATAAATCATTAAAATGAAATGAAACTTCTTAACAATATACAATCCTTTTCATAGAAACAAACATATATATTCATTTTCCCAACCAACATATTTCTATGTATTGTCATCACAGGCATGCCTTACATCTTTACTAACAAATACATTAAATAGCCAAGGAGACACCACCCATGCTTGCTTCATTCTCTGCTCAGTGTTGAATCATTTGATAAGCAAACATTCCATAATTCAAATCTATTCACTTTATTGTCCCAAAGGTGCTTTTTCAAGAGGCAACTGGACTTTCTGGTTTTTCTTTGAAGAAGTTTTGCCTCTCATCCAAGAAGCTTCTTCAGTTTCTTCACTTTATTCTGCACTTTCTCTAAATCAACCTGCATACAATATACTCTCTTTCTTACATTGATACATGACCTATTGAAGAGCAAACTTTGATTAAGACATGGCATGAAGTTGCACTGCATTTTCCAAATTGGATACGGTATCTCTTTGGGTACCCTTTTTATTGGACACATTATTCAAGCATTTGCAGAACTTCATAAACAAGTTATGCCCATGTTTTATCATTTCTTTGTTTACACAGGCCATCCCTTACTATTTTTATTACTTTTTTAAAATTATGAATGCTTCTATACAGTTTCAGTCTAAATGGCTTAAAAGAAGCACACTATGCATACAATATAATTATTTAAAATTCTTAAATATATAAAGTATTAAATACCATAAGAGAGTACCAGTATGGAGTGATGCTTAAGATGCTGGACCAGGAGAAGGATGCCTCAAATTTTACTTTTTTCTTGAGCACAGAAGCCAGATGGGTGGCTTTGGGTCTCTTCTTCCTCTTAGCTCCATAGGTACTTTGAGAAGTCAGCTGCAAAACACAATTCATTCCACCAGGCATTGATAACTTTGCCATATGAATGGCAAACAAGTGGATCCTAGAACTTAATAGGACAAACACTAGAAATAATAGGGTCCTTGATGTTTTTTGAACTTTGCTGTTTTCCTGCAGATGTTTCATTACCCAATTAAATAAAACATCTTTAGTGTTGCACAGAAACCACAAAACTCAGACCGCACTAAGGATTCAACCGTGAGCTACAAAAATTCTCTTCTATTGGTACTAGGAAAAGTGTATCAAATATGTAATAATATATAATATATAAATAATAAATAATTTAAATACTCTATCATATTAATAATTTTGTCAATATTCTTATACCATTTATTTGCTTGAATACTAACATAGCATTCATTACAATTCCCACTATATATCTTTAAATTACTCCTCTTGGGAATCCCTCATTTAAGTTTCATCTCAAATAATTTCATCATTTTTGCTAGAGAGTCCTTGTTCAATCCTTTTCAACCACTTCCAAAACATTTTTTAAAATGCATTTTTCTCATCCATGTTTACACACACAGAGAGAGGGGGGGGGGAGTGTTTCTCAACCTCAAAAGTTTTAGAATCTGAACTTCAACGCCAGAATTCCCCCATTAGCATGCTGGGGTATTCTGGGAATTGAAGTCCTCACATCTTAAAGTTGCCAAGGATGAAAAACTGTGCTCTATAATATAGTTTTCTTCACCCTGCCAAGCAGCTTCAGCATCCTCTTTCCTTCTGTCTGTTTTCTATTCATCCGATTGAGAAATCAGCCTATCTGCTAATATGTTTCTTACAAGAATCATACTTTCTCTTTATGGGATATATAAAAGAATCAGGCCAGACTTCAGTTGCACTGCCATGGATACCATATTGATTTTTTTATATACCCTGAAGACATTCCTGAACTTTTACAGTTAATGGTAGAACTTCTGCTTCCCAGACCATGAAGGCTAGGAAATGGCAAGGGCCATCTCTATATTGTCAAAAGTGAACAATGCATTTCAAAATGTTTAATAAATACCCCAGTGGGGAAGATCACTAAATGGCCAATGTCACTGCTTGGTTTGTTGAACAACCACTTTTGCTGGACAGTTTTAAGACCCTGCTTTCCATTCTGATGCTTTTGAGGTTTAAGTTACTTTGGACCACTTTAAAAAGGAGTTCTCTTCCATCAACTGCAGAGTAGGCAACTATCAGCATTATAGATAGTCCCAATTTACAATTCATAATTCTGAGTATCCCTAGCATGCAGGAGAAGCCTGCTAAGAAATATCAATATCTGGATTACTACAGGCTTCTCCCTGCCCTAAACTACAGTGTGGCTTGTTTTTGACTTAATATGTTATGTGAACTTAACCATTACAGCTTATAAATTGGGATACAAGGCTTAGCATGTTGCACAAATTGGTTGAATAAAACATGATGAAGCTCACTGTGGTTTAGTGGGATGTAGGAACCTCATTTCTCTGTATGTTGTGAGGCTGTGCTTTAGCTACATAAAAGGGGTGGCTGGAACAACCTGACGTACGTAGATTGCAAAGCCAGTAGTGCAGTGGTGGGTTGCCCTCGGTTCTATAGAACCGGTAGTAAAACCGGCGGGAGGCTCCGCCCACCGACCCCGATGTCATCAGAACGCTTCTGCGCGCGCGGCCCCATTGCGAACCGGTAGTAAAGGTAAGTAGATCCCACCCCTGCAGTAGTGCTTTGGTTTGACTTTTCAGGGCTCCACAGTAAGGCCCACCTGGTGAAAGTAACTGGCAGTGATCTGGACCAATCTCAGCAATCAGGCCCATCAGCTAGTTTAGAATAGAATTCTTTATTGGCCAAGTGTAATTGGACACACAAGGAATTTGCCTTCAGGGCATAAGCTCTCACTGTACATAAAAGCTATAAGTGATAAATCATGGAGTAAGGTCCATTTATAAGTGATAAATCAAGGACTAAGCATCACCCTGACTCCACCCACCCTTTAGTGCATTAATCTTGCCATTTTTTGAGAGATAGTGCATTTAGTGATAGATAAATCATAGTCATCATAAAAATACATTCATCATTATCATCTTGACCTCCCATAATACTCAGAAACTGTATCAACATGGATGTTGTAATGGTCATGGTAAGCCAAATTTGGTTTCCAAATTTGTTACCAAATATTAAAATACATAAATACTTTTCTCTATAGGTGCACATCCGGTGCACATACTGTGTAGAGTGGTGCAGACTGTTAGTTAAGCATGGTAGCAAAGATCAGGAATAGGACTAAGTATCACCCTGACTCCACCCACCCTTTAATGCATTAATCTTGCCATTTTTTGAGAGAGAGTGCTTATTGTATAGGATAATATTATATATTAATATGATTGTATAGCACATCTTTTTAGCTAGGTAGCTATATTGCAGCACAGAATATCCTTTTTATTTTTATGGACAACACTGGAAATGCATTTGGATCAGGGCCTCCATACGTAGCCCAAGATTTATTATTTTATTTTTACCCCACGGCAGACATTAGCAACACAATTAACAGATTAAGCAGCTACACAAAAGGCAGCTATGCTTTTGTCCCAAACATTTGCAGTCCTACCTCATCCCACCCCACATGGCATTCTTTTTACTTCATCAGAACATCTGGTCATTAAATAATAACAGAAACATTTGCAGATTTAAATAGAGGAGTGGGTTTATTTTGTTTCCTTTTTTTTTTTTTTTTGGTTTTTGGGGAGGATCTATAAGAAATGTGGGAAATAAATTTTGAAACCAAACTTTTATCAACCAATAAATATTCTATAAGGCTTTATGCCAAATAGATTTGAAAGGGAAGTAAATGAAGTGATGATCTCTTATTAATGAATCTTATTTCCTGATTAAAGAAAGAAAAGGAAGCCATCTTGAATGTTACAGGTATGAGGGGTACTATTAAAAGCTTGGAGATTGGAAGCTCCCCCAAATACCAGACTGATATTTTTTTAATGATAGTCGATAAAGTGGAGATAAAATGAGAATCTGCAAATGCTTTATACTTCCTCCCAGACACCTAGCTAGCTAGCTAAATAAATAAATAAACTGCATCTTTTTAGATCATTATTGACACTGAAGATGACTCTTGAACAGATTGCATAACTGTTGCCTAACTAATGTGCCCAAGTGTGGCACTAATTTAATTTTAATTTTACAGTGCTAGTTTGTCTAAGATCCACCCCAGCTGGCTGGTGCCCATCATCTGTCAACAGAACTAAGCCATGCTGGGCTAAGTCAGGATTATAAATGAAGAGCTGCCATGTGCGCTAAATCTTCTTATTTGACTAGCCTGGAAGGTATGTGGTTGGAAAATTTGATTGGCAGCTCACTTCATTCTGGCAATTGACTTTGAAGGCCTCAGTCCTATTGGTCCTTTCAGGACAACTCAGTAGCTGTATTGAGTGTCACCTGCTGATTCCAGCACGTGCCTGACCTTTGAACCTACCCCCTCCCCTTCCCAGCTTCTTTTTCTCCCCCGACTTGTTCGGTTACCAGCTCCAAGGCTGCTTCAGTAGCTGTGTTGCTCTGGTGGCACGTGGAGCCTATGGGGCATATGGCTGGCTAGTTGCACGCAGAATGGGATAAACTGAAGCCAAACAGCCTCGCTCTGTTATCATAGCAGATGGGGGAAGCGTGGCATTCAATATTTAGACAGATGCCACCTCCTTATTCCACCTGTCTGGAACTTGGACATTGTACAGCTTGAACTGTCTGCCTCATTATTAAAGAGACAAAGGGTGTCTTTATGGAGTGCTACCCAGAGCATCCTATTGACAGAGGATGCACAGATATTAATTGCCGGCCCTCTCAATAAAAACTCAGAAACATCTTTGCAATTACAAAAGAGGAACATGCAATGTGCCCAGCTGCTTTTCCCGGTTGTTCGCTAGACTGGTTTTCTGCGCTGAATTAAATGTGGAGGGAAGGAAGGAGCGACTTTTAAAAATATTGTCAGAATTATTATTATTATCCTCACACTCTTATTATTTTTTATTATTACAATTATAAAATCACATTTGAAAATGACTGTAAAGTTCCTGCCATTAAAAAGCCCAATCGTTCCATCTAATAATCACAGCTCTATTGTGTCGTGCCCTTTCTTGAAAATTTGCTCTTTGCTTCCCAGTAGTCAACAGTTCTTTTAAACAGCCAGAAGCTGGAAAAACACACTTTGCAAGGGTGCTATTATATTCTGCATATTTTTACACAACAGTTTATACCTTTCTTTCTTCAGCTTTGTTTAAAAGAAAAAAAAGAAGAAAAGTAACAAGATTTTTTTTTAGAAAATGGAAAAGAAAAGTGGGACAGAACAAAGCCTATCTGGTTATTTGGGTTCTATATTTTTTTAAGTTCTGAAAAATGACGCGGGAAATAGAGGACTGTGTAAAATCTAGAATGTTTAATCAAGGGATGTCACAATTAATTTATATCCTTCCATAGTTTCCTTAGGGTCCCTAGGAGATCAACAGACCAAACAGCTTTGAGTCTCTCTGAATGGAACATCCAATTCTTCTTTCGGTCTTTTCATTTATTGTTTACAATGTCCAAGGACAGATCTCCTAAAGGATAGGCAGATTTCGAAGAAACTGAGAAGCAGAGGTGGGTTTCAGGAGGTTCTGACCAGTTCTGGAGAACCGGTAGTGGAAATTTTGAGTAGTTCAGAGAACCAGTAGTAAAAATTCTGACTGGCCCCGCCCCGATCTATTTTCTGGCCCCCAAGTCCCAGCTGATCAGGAGGAAATGGGGATTTTGCAGTATCCTTTCCCTGGATTGGGGAGGGAATGGAGATTTTACAGTATTCTTCCCCTGCCACGCCCACCAAGTCACGCCACACCCACCAAGCTATTCCCACAGAACTGGTAATAAAAACATTTGAAACCCACCACTATAGAGAAGGATCTGTGAAGCAACTGTACTAGGAGTCCCTGAAAGCCAGGCAAGTGAGTCCATCACTATAACTAAGAATTGCCTGCTAAGCCTTCACAACTTCAGAAAGCTCATGAGTAAACAGACTAAAACACAGAAGCACTTGGCTTTGTGGGAAAATTCTTTTGGAAGAAGAGCTCAACTCAAAAATCAAGGAATACCTCAATTTGTTGTTGTTAGTTGCGAAGTCATGTCCGACCCATCGCAACCCTATGGACAACATTCCTCCAGGCCTTCCTGTCCTCTACCATCCTCTGGAGTCCATTTAAGCTCACGCCTACTGTTTTGATGACTCCATCCAGCCACTTCATTCTCTGCCGTCCCATTCTTCTTTTGCCCTCAATTGTTCCCAGCATTAGGCTCTTCTCCAGTGAGTCCTTCCTTTTCATTAGGTGGCCAAAATATTTGAGTTTCATCTTCAGGATCTGGCCTTCTAAAGAGCAGTCAGGATTGATCTCCTCTAGGACTGACTGGTTTGATCCAAGGGACTCGCAGGAGTCTTCTCCAGCACCATAGTTCAAAGGCCTCAATTCTTTGATGCTCAGCCTTCCTTTCACAGCCATACATTACAACTGGGAAAACCATAGCCTTGACTATACGCACTTTTGATGGCAGGGTGATGTCTCTGCTTTTTAGTATGCTGTCTAGATTTGCCATAGCTTTCCTCCCCAATAATTTTGCTAAATCAGACCTAGGCCCATCTAACTCACATTCCATTTCACATATCAGTAGTAAACCATCATATAACCCACTTACTCCTATGCAGGACAGTGATCAGAAGCTTAAGTAAGCATCGTCTGAATCTGAGTAGGGGTTTTGAGGTTGAGGCATATGATTTTCCATTCAAGAGTAGCTAGATGCTGAAGCAACCTTTGTATCAGTTTCACCTTGTTGTTACATGTCCTGATTTCCATGTTTTACTTTTACTCTGTTTTGGAGTCTTCTGTCTTTTAACTGATTAGGTATTCCAATTTCTCAATTTATTTATTTAGATCTAGATCTACTTTGTCCATTGCTTAGTGAAACAGAACTGAATTCCAGAAGACTATTCTTAAAGGACCATGTACGATGTGCATCTGAAACCCTGGAACCACAGCATGTTCAACCTGGTGCTATAGCCACTGGCACTGCAGCTTATTAAACAAATGTTTGGCATAAAAAAAATACTTCTCTAGAGAAAAGATCAAAACTTCTTTAAAAAGCTTAGAGTACCAAGTTCCAGCCTATGGAATAGTGTCAAAATTACCAAAGCATATGTTGGATTCCCACTATTGTAAGTGGAGGGAAAGATCCAACTTTAGAAGAACAGGTCCTATTGTGGGAGGCCAGTTTCTGGAGTTGGCTAAGTTAGAAAGTTGTAGAAGAAATAGTAGTAAGGTGAGGCTAAAGATCCATTCTATCCCAAGACAGACTGTTTTTCTGCTGTATAAACCAAGATTTAGTCTAAAGTTAAACTTTCTCATTGGGATACAAGAGAGGGGAGAGAGAGAAGAGGAGGTCATTTCTGCACTCATAGACTATTTTAAAAGAGTGACTGTCGGAAACCTCTGTTGCTAAAACTCATTGTGGAACTTCACATTAGGCATGCATTTAACTTCTAATGAATTGTTCATAGCTTGTCTTCAGTTACCTGAAATATATATTCAGCAACATATATTTCAGAAGCAAATGTTCATGAGGGTTTGCTAGAAGGAGAAATTTATTTATTTATTTATTTATTTATTTATTTATTTATTTATTTATTTATTTATTTATTTATTTATTAGTTCTATTTATATGCCGCCCTTCTCCGGAGACTCAGGGTGGCTTACAATGCGTTAAGCAATAGCCTTCATCCTTTTGTATATACCTGCTTAGTAGGGCTTTCGGCCCCCCCAAGTGGTGTTCTTTTTATACAAAGTCTGCTTATTGGCCCCACAATCTGGGTCCTCATTTTACCTACCTCGAAAGGATGGAAGGCTGAGTCAACCTTGAGCCTGGTGAGATTTGAACTTGCAGTAATTGCAGGCAGCTGGTGCTACTTAACAGCACTTTAGTCTGCTGCGCCACCAAGACTCCAGTATTGCAGTACTGAATCTGAATTCCCAATTTAGCTGTGATTAAACATTGCCATTTTGGTCTACCACTATGCTACACTAACGTAATATTATATGAGCAGGATAATTATTCAAATGCATGAGGAAACTGAAGATGCTTTCTTCAGTTCCCACAAAATCCTATGTCACAATGCCAGAATATAGGCACCTGAAGACCAAAAACTGGCAAGGGAAGCCTAGACAACTGAACAATTTTCCAATATCTCAGCAGTAGCTGGGATGCAGCGCTTCAGCAGAGCATCTAGGAATGCCGTGGATGGAAACACTGTGAGAGATATCGTCCACATAGAGAAGAAATGGCTTAAAGATTTGCATTAAAATTTGAATATATTTTTGTATAGCCGCAGATGTGGCAATAATTATTGTGATTTATATAAAAAGAATCTCTTATCACGGGAGAGATTGGGACTAGTCAGTTAGTAAAGTGAGGTTCAAAGTCATCCTAGCAGATAGCAGGGTCTGTTATTTCAGCCACAATGGCTCTAAAAACTAAGAAAGAAAAACAAAAGTACATCCAATCATCTGGGATTTTCTGACTATGATTAGTCTAGGGCTATGGAGCTATCCAAATGCCCCAGGAGAAAATAGAAACATCTTCATCCATCGCTGTGGAGGGAAGCCTGGATTAGCATAGGGGGAAATGTCTCACGTAATTGACTTGTTAGGTTCATATAATCTCTGTCAGGTTGCTCCCTGCTTCATCATAATTGAAACAGAAGCATAGCTAGGAAGTGGAGCTGAGATTGGTTAGAGGGGTCAGGGTGAAATTTATGTTCAGAGGCACTCCATGCTAGTAGCTGGATAACAAGAGTAGCAGGACAGCAAAGAATGAATAGATGAGGAGAGCTACAGAAGGAGAGGCGGCTATCAGGACCATCCCAAGGTGCACCAAGACATCGCAGAGATGTTTAGATCAGAATGAAGATCAAAGCAGAACATGCTGGAGCCATGAAGGCTGATGCTGTTATCCAGGGTGAGAAGGACAATCAAGAGCCAATTTCTTCACAGTCCAAGTGACTCATATGGGGCATTTGCCTCTACAGCATATAAGACACAAGTTCCCCACTCAGGTGACTGTTGAATCTCCCAGACAAGAAGCTACCTATGAACCTTGAAGACATTTGCTTCTTTGAGGATGTTGGGATGCAACCGAACAAGACAGACACAGACTTCAGAGGATAATTAGAACTGCAGAAAAAACAATGGCTACCAACCTGCCTTCCATTGAGGACCTGTATACTGCATGAGTCAAAAAGAGGGCTGTGAAAATATTTACAGATCCCTCACATCCTGACATAAAATATTTCAATTCCTACCCTGCGATGCTATAGAGCACTGCACACCAGAACAACTAGGCACAAGAACAGTTTTTTTCCCAAATGCCATCACTCTGCTAAACAAATAATTCCCTCAACACTGTCAAACTATTTATTAAATCTGTACTACTATTAATCTTCTCATCGTTCCTATCACCCATCTCCTCCCACTTATGACTGTATGACTGTAACCTTGTTGCTGGTATCCTTAAGATTTATATTGATTGTTTCCCTATGACTATCATTAAGTGTTGTACCTTATGATTCTTGACAAATGTATCTTTTCTTTTATGTACACTAAGAGCGTATGCACTAAGACAAATTCCTTGTGTGTCCAATCACACTTGGCCAATAAAAAATTCTATTCTAGTCTAGTCTAGTCTAGTCTAGTCTAGTCTAGTCTAGTCTAGTCTAGTCTAGTCTAGTCTATATGTGGTTTGCATCTTATAATACTTGATACTACTATTATAAATCATTTGTGCTCAAGGGTAGTATTCCCACAATATGCTTAGCTAGACACCATTGTTGTTACAGTGTTAGCAATTTATAGTAGTTTACGGTTCAATGCAAGGTGCAAACTCAGACACTAGATTAATATAGTGATCAGATTAAGTGTGTTGTATGAATGCAGGTAAAATATTGGGGATAGGTTCATGACTTTTCTGAAGATCATCTGTTCAAGGGCCTTGAGACAACTGCACATGATCTGCACACGTATTATAGGGCTTCAGGTGGTACACATGAATGTAGTAATAACTAGAAAATATGCTTTAAATGGGATTCTCCATTTTAGGTGATGTTTTAGGAAAATGTTCACATTCTGACAAGGTTCAGATAACACCTCCAAAAAAGGTCAAAACCCATTCTGGTCTCTGGTTTTGATTTAATCTGTTATGTGAACCCAGTCAATTGTGGTTTGAAAACCACGGTTAGTGTATGGCTTAGAAAACTGCACAAACCTCACATCTACATTTTATTTAGCACAATACAGATAAGCAAACTTGATATCTTATAATATATGGACTTTTTTTTTAATGTGGAAGCTTTTTTTAGTCTTAATACCTTATAACAGGAAACCTAGTATAACAGAAGTGTGGGTGGAAGCTATGAATTAATTATTTGAATTAATAAATTGCCTGGTAGACATGAGCCTGACAGCTCTCTTGGGGTGAGGGCGTTCCACTATATATCTATAATATTTTTAATGCTAATATTTATTCATTTTCTAAACTATCATTTTACATTAAAAAGCCTGTCTGACAAAAGACATATGGACGATATGGCTGATGGAAGGGGTTCAGTCTAATTGGACAATCCAGGACTCGTGAGGTTAATTACAGATATTAACATTGCTTTTCCCCCCTCTCCCCAAAACCCTGCTTCTTGTTCTCACAAAGGCCACAGGAATTTCCAAATGATCTGGCCCCAGCAATAAGTCTCTCTCTAGCCTGTTAACTAATTGATAAAAATGTAAGTATTTAGAATGAGTGTAATTAAATGCCAAGCCTTACAATTACAAACCTATTTGGTAGCTGTTGGGAGATGAGTAACCTCAGCTGGCATGGGCAGTGAATAGCAGGGCTCCCCCTGCCACCTAAATAAATAAATAAAAGGCAGCTTAATCAAAGAGCTTTTGAAAAGCTGTTAATTGCAAAGCAAAGTACACATTGGCTAGAAATGTATCCATAAGATAATGCTGCCTCCCTGACAGTTGATTCTCTGGCCAATGCAAACTTTTGAAAAGCAGGGGATTATTGCAGAACAACATTACAGCTTTTGAGTTTCCAACTCTCCCCTCTTTTGTCAGAGCCTGCCAATGGTTTGATGTGATAGTAAGAAACTGGTCGTTTAAAGCTCTTTATCTCACAGACTCTTCAAGAAGGCCTCTGAGGAGCTGCTGGTTGGAGAGGGGTGGGCAACTATAGTTCCTTTATAACCTGTAGACTTCAGCTCCCACAATTCCTGAACCAGCATGGTCATAAAGGGGTCATAGTTGCCCATCCCTGATCTGAGCCATGGGGAAACTTTGGGCCAGTCATTTTCTATCCACCTAGCCTACTTCACAAGGTGGCTGTGAAGATAAAATGAACCAGAATGCAGTCCCTGAGCAACTTTATAAAAGGCATTAGCAATGCATCTTATCACTTGCTTACATTAACATAGACCCATTGGAGTTTGTTATTTGACCATCTATTCTACAACTCCTGGAGGAAAGGCATGAAATAAACATGCAGCTGTTGAAGGAGTATGATTAAATTTTTGCATTCTCTCGCATTAAAACAAAAGAATTCAAGTTTTGTCACATTTAGGAAGAATGGTATAATATTTGAGAAGTTTTTATCAAAAAGTAAACTGAAGCACATTCTTAGCCATCAACAGTTAACATCTGGTGTGTCTGTACTTCGATAGCTGCAGCCTAGAAAAATCAAAGTCCACGTTTGCATAATAGGATTAACCTGTGATTATGGTTTTCCCATTTTCTAGGTTCTTATAGCATCATGAATACTAAACTGAATTCAGAGGTTGGCTACATGGCAGGCTAAAATGAAGTTGACAGATTCAGTAAGTTGTGTGTGGTCATATTGTACTTCTAAATGTACAATATGTAATTCTAAAGAAAAGAGAAACGGGGAGGAAAAGTGGTTAATTTCATTCAGCAGCGTAAATATGGTTGACCACACTGAGATTCAAAGAGAATTTGAAGAACTAAGCATGGAACATCATCTCTGCCAGATGGACGAATCTGTTCCTCTCTTATGAAAATTACATCAAGTTCTTTCCATCCTGTTAATGACGAAGTTTACTAATGTAAATGTTAATAATATACTGCATTTAGAGGAGGCAGATCATCCAATGATTCCTGAATTAGTGAAAATAATAGATAAGGTGAAGTCTATAATAATAAGTTCAGAGGCTGAGAGGGATTAAGACCAATTTAGAGAAAGTCTATTTCATTTAGTTTAATCATCTATCCTCTTCATAAGGGTTGTGGAGTAAAGACACCCCTGGCAGCCATGTTTGTATGGTAGATTCTCTATATGAATGCCAGGTATTCAGGAATCACTATTTATGGAACAATAGTCTGTTTCTGGACATTGTAATAATATAAATACAATGGCTTCACAGCCACCTGGTATGGAAAGCTGGGCAGTGACAACTCATTAGGAGACCAGCAGATATTTTAAAATGATGTGCATGGATGTCAGACTCTTAAGCCTCTACATTCAAGGAACTATTGATTCTTAACAACCATCTGCTTTTTTAGATATTGACTGATTGGTTGATTATGTTTTTTTTTACTCCTAATGATCACATAAATAGATTTTCTTCATGATGATATGTCTTCAACCTAGTCTTTCAATAGTACACCCATCATTACTTTAATTGAGTCCCTCCATCTTGATGCTGGCCATCTTCTTCTTCTCTTTCCTCCCAACTTCCCAGCCTTTGGACCTTCTCAAGAGAGTTAGGTTTTTACATGTTTAGATACTAAGTAGCCAGTATCATGTAAATTATGTTGTTTGAAAGAAGACCATGAGCTCCAAAACTGCTGAAACAAGCTGAAAAATTAACTGGTGGAGAAAACGGACACACTTTTGAGACTCTTATTGAAATAGTATTTAGACTTATACACCACTCCACAGGGTTTGACAGCACTCTCTGAGCAGTTTACAATGTCAGTATATCGCCCCCAAGAATCTGGGACCTCATTTTGCCAGCCTCGTAAGGATGAAAGTCTGAGTCAACCTAGAACTGGTCAGGAGCAAACTTCTGACTGTGGGCAGAGTCAACCTGCAATACTGCATTTGAATTCTTCATGTAGCATAGATTTAATAGTTTGTATAACAGATTGACAGTTTGTTAGAATAATTTAGTAGGGTGAATCATTTAGCAAGATGTGCCATGTGTAATTTCAGGGCAAAATAAGTCATCACACAGATATGTTTGTTTGTTTTATGTTTTATTTGATTTGTATACCACCCTACTCCCGAAGGACTCAGGGTGGTGAACAGCCAAGCAATAAAATACATAAATACAAAAATTTAAAAAACCAGTTAAAATCAAATTAAATCATTTTGGCCCAGACAAATTAAAACACCCCAATAATTTAAGAACAGATTTAAAATTTATATATTAAAAGAGGGAGGAGATTAGGCCAAGCCTGCTTGATGGAATAAAAGAGTCTTCACAGCGCGGCGGAAGGTGCGCAGATCCGGGATCCTCCGTATCTCTGGGGGGAGCTCATTCCAGACGGTAGGTGCCCCCACAGAGAAGGCTCTCCCCCTAGGGGTCGCCAGCCGACATTGTTTGGCTGACGGCACCCGGAGGAGTCCCTCTCTATGAGAGCGTACTGGATATGGCTTAATATGGGATGTTCTACTATATAAACCAGGCCTTGGATTTGTTTTTCTTCGTATGTTGCAACAATAATGGCCTATGATTACTGAGAATCTAAAACCTATACAAATGTTATTGAGGATTATACAGACTCAGTGCCGGAGTTTTTTATTTGGGTCATTAAGATCCATCCTGTGCTCCATTCAGAAGTCCATTCATTGCCATCAGGAACAATCTAGTTCCCCCCTGAACATTTTTATTTATTTTTTTTAATTTCAAATTTATATACCACACCTTCTCCCGAGGGACTCAGGGCGGTGTACAGCCAGATAAAAAACATACAATACAAACATTAAAAACAAACATTAAAAACATTAAAAACATATGTAACGAAGGAGGTTTACCTTGGTAACTTGATTCATCACTGAACTGCTCTTACTGTTAGGAAGGTTTTGGGTTTTTTCCTAGAATTATTTTTCAGTACTTTGACCCTCATTCTGCAGTTTGAAACAAATAGGAGAAAAGCAATCTCTGTCTCTACTGTGAAATATCCTTTTATGTATTTGCAGTGTGCAATTACAGTATAATCCACTGCAAGTTTTTTCAAGTCTAAATGTTACCAACTATTTTAGTCTCTTAACACTTCTAGTTTCCTAATGAAACACCAGCGTATGAATAAAGCTGTCTTACACTTACCCAGATGACTGTAACCTGGCCTTACTTAATCTGCTGCTTTCCAAATGGATGGGAACTGCAAAATGATGACTGGGAATTTCTGGTGTTGTAGTACCGATATATCTCAAAGACACCAATACAATAAAGGCTGCTTTAACAGGAGAAATGAGAGACTGAACCTAGATTAGGTTTAGAACTCGCCATACAAAACTGATGCTTAGTCATCGAGTTCTAGGTCATTCCATTAAACGTTTTAAGCGTATTTCTCAAAATCTGAATGCAGGCAAAAGGTACTTTAAAACATGTGGACCGTATAGATAGAAAATCATCCAAAAATGAAAATTGGCTAAGGTTAAGAGGAAAGATGTTACAACAGGGAATTCTCAAGCTGGAACTCAAGATCTCCCCGGAGGTCACAAGCAATTTGAGAGGGATTCTGCTTTTAAAAAAAACACTGATCAGACATATAAGCAAAGAAGGAGTGTGGAAAATTTTGCCCAGCTTGCTGGCAATGAGTAGTGGTGAATCTTGATCTAGTTTGTTCACCACAGTTTCCTTGCAGAATATCAGTGGGGAGTTTTGTTACTACAGTTTTTGAGAAACTGCAATACATAGATTAAAATGAATTATTAAAAAAATAAGTGGTGTATTTATTTCTCATCTATATAACCCCAATGGCATTTTTAATTATTGCAGAAATTTGCTTAACATTTTAGGAAGTCATGGCACTGAAAAAATTTAAGAAGCCCTACGTTACAGCATCATGAAGATAACTTCACAAGTGCTAGTTTGTGCCTGCCACAATCTAGTTCGCACCTCAGTCATAATTCATAATTCATAAGTTTATTTGTCAAGCATATATAAGATAACAGGTAAAGGTATAAACATAATTTGAATACACTGGTTCGTTGGTGCACTTATGCACAACCCTTACAGACCTCTTAGGAATGGGGTGAGGTCAACAGCAGACAGTTTAAGATTAAAGTTTTTGGGGTTTGGGGAAGAAACTACAGAGACAGGTAGTGCATTCCAGGCATTGACCACTCTGTTACTGAAGTCATGTTTTCTGCAATTGAGTTTGGAACGGTTTACCTTGAGTTTGTATCTATTATTTGCTCGTGTATTGTTGTGGTTGAAGCTAAAGTAGTCATTGACAGGAAGGACATTGTGGCAGATAATTTTAAGTACTATGCTTAGTTCAGACTGAAGTCAGTGTAGTTCTAAGTTGTCTAAGCTCAAAATTTGGAGTCTGGTGGCATAAGGTATTTTATTGTGGTTAGAGGAATGGAGGACTCTTCTCGTAAAATATCTCTGGACTCTCTCGATTGTATTTATGTCCGATATGCAGTGCGGGTTCCAGACAGATAGCTGTATTCAAGAATTGGTCTAGCAAATGTTTTGTATGCTTTAGTTAGTAGTACAACATTACCAGAGAAGAAGCTATGCAAGATTAGGTTAACAACTCTTAATGCCTTTTTGGCAATTTTGTTACAACAATGTTGCTGTTCCCAATAGATCCAATAAAACATTTGCTGGATCGCAACTAGGACTTTGAAGATTGCCAAAGAATGGTGTTTTGACAAGTACCTGCAGATCTACCCAAGAAGTATATAGAATTAATATCATAAATAGGTATTTGCAAGGCCTGAAATCTAGGAAAGTGATGGAAAGTAAAGCTTTCAAAAATAATTCTAAAAAATTATTGTTTGTGGCTCAAACAAAAAGTAACAGATACCGATCTTTTATACAGAACAAGAGACTGTAATGTGTGCCTATTTGGTACATTATTCAAAGACAACAGATGGAATCTTGGCATGAATGCACCAAATGCAAGATGTGTAATTTTATCCAAGTGGAACACTAAATAAACCACTATACCGTTTATTAATATCCCTCAACCATGACTTCTAATAGTAAAATTAAACAAAATACTTCCAGGATGACTGTGTGGAAAAAGTGGCAGAAGAGTGTCTCAGGACCAGGAGACCCAGTTCATATTTATTGACTTGGGATTTCAAACGTTCTTTAGATATGACTGAGCTTAAAACACCCATCATGTCTTTATTGAATAAAAAATACTTTATTGAGTCAAAAACACATTGATGTACATTTAGGTTTTTCAGGAATGGGGATTGAAGTGTCTTTTCAGGCAACACTGCCCTAAAGAAAATAGAAGAATAATAAAATTGGAAGGGACTTTGGAGGTCTTGTAGTCCAACCCCCTGCTCAAGCAGGAGTCCCTATACCATTCCAGACAAACAGTTATCCAACTTCTTCTTGAAAACCTCCAGGGTTGGAGCACCCATAACTTCTGGAGGCAAGTTGTTCCACTGATGAATTGTTCTAATTGTCAGGACATTTCTCCTTAGTTCTAGGTTGGTTTTCTCCTTGATTAGTTTCCATCCATTGCTTCTTGTCCTAACTTCAGATGCTTTGGAAAATAGGCTGATTCCCCCTTCCCTGTGGCAGCCCCTTAGATATTGGAACACTGCTGTCATGTCAACCCTGATCCTTCTCTTCATTAAACTAGACATTCCCAGTTCCTGCGACTGTTCTTTATATGTTTTAGTCCCTTATTCTGAACTGACTTTGTCCTCAATCATGCCATCATGTAGTTAAGTCAAATTAGCCATGTAGTATTACATGACATCATTCTGCAATCAGTATTGATTGGGTAGGAGCCCACAACTGATTAATCCAAGAAACAGTAGCAGTTGTAACTAGAATAGGAGAAGAGAGCGAGCCATGGTGGCAGAGTAATGGCAGGTTAACTCTGCCCACTGTCAGGCATTCAATCCTGACCCACGCTCAGATGACAGCCTTCCATCTTTCCAAGGAGGACCAAGATTGTTGGGGACAATATGCTAAAGTTGTAAATCACTCAGAGAGTGCTGTGAAGCACTGCAGAAAGGTATTTGAGTCTAAATGCTATTGCTATTTCAGTGAGAATATTTTGGGAAAGATTTCTGCTTCTTGGGAAAGCCCTGATACAAAATAATATAATTTCATAATGTTTTCCCCATTCGCGGAGCTGGGATGGGCATGGCCTGCACATGATGCATCTGGCCCGTGCCCACCAGTTTGACAGGCCTGCCTATAGTGTTTCTGCATAAGATTCCAGCTACTTCATCCCCTATCTCCACTCCAGTTTTTTCCCTCTTTCAAGCATTTCTGTAGCCATTTTGAACATCCCCGTCCTTGCTAAATGATTTTCAACTTCCCTCTAAGGCTTGTGATTGTGCCCTATATATAATAAACACACACACACATGTACATATAGTATCCCCATGGGACTTACCCCTAAAGGCTTTCTGTGCTGTTAGAAGAGAAAAAAATATTTAAACAAACATAGTTTATAATAAATACTAAAAACTGGCCTAAACATAACATCTCTTTCATATTAAATTCAATTCCCAGTGATTTCAGGAACACAACCATATTGTTTTCTTGGCAACAGCAGTGAAGTAGTTGGCGATTTTCCTGGCTGTTTTTAAGACTTCCCAATTTAATTTTATAGCTCTAAAGTTTCCTGCAAGTCCCCCATCTAAGAGGAAACAGGCTGAACCCTACTTTGCTTCCCAATCCTGCCCAAATCAACCAAGTGCTGCCATCTACTGAAATCAACAAAATCATACTTTGAAGTATTTGATTATTCATCAAATTTATGATGCACATTCTTCCAACAAATGAACCAGCGATTGCCATGTTGGTCCTAATTATGCTGACAAAGAGTTCCATGCCAAATAGCATGACCCCATGTTGAGGTCTTCCAAATGTATTCACGCTATTATAAATCCTAACTAGCACAACTACTGTTAGTTGGGCTAGCTGGAGAAATGGAAGTTATAATGCCATGATGGCGAACCTATGGCACACGGAGCCATATCAGTGGGCACACGAGTGTTGCCATAGCTCAGTTCCAGCACGCATGTCTGCACCAGCCAGCTGGTTTTTGGGCCTTTCAGTCCCACCGGAAGTTGGGAAAAGGCTGTTTCCAGTCTCCGTGGGGAGGGGGGAGGCCATTTTCACCCTCCCCAGGCTCTTAGAAAGCCTCTGGAGCCTGGGGAGGGTGAAAAAACAGGCATACCGGGGCCACCGTAACATCACGTGCTAAAAGCAGGGGGACACGCAGGGGCAGGGCACATTGGATTATGGGTGTGGGTGACCTTCCCGCACTCCCCATGCTTTTGGCACGCGACGGCAAAAAGGTTAGCCATCACTATTATAGTGAAATCATGTTAAGGACATCAGGTTCAAGAAAGCTGTTGGTGGTGAACCAGCTCACCTGTTCCTGGCTTCGTTCAGATCTTAAACCAATTAATTTGTGTTTATTCAAATCACACCAGTTCAAGAATGTGCAAAGAAAATGACTTATCAACTGATCCTTATCATAGTTTATTTCTTTATCATTCATCCACTTCCCTAATGAAAAAAATCTGCCCCATTTTATCCTCCTCAAAATATTAGAAAAACACCAAGTTGTTCTACCAGCCAACAATTCACATTTTAAAGTTCTTTTTTAATCACCAATTATAGTGGAACCGGGATACAAAAGTTTATTCAGAGAGAGAGAGGAAAAAAAAAAACAGTCATTACTCTAAAAGCAATGATTTCTTTAGAACAGTACTTCAGTTCTTTTCCTTATAGAGATTTAAAGCAGCCTGCAGTAAATAATTTACAACAGGAATAACCCATGCACCTTCTAAATCAGCAGTTTCCAAGCTTTCCAGGCCACTACCATCATCATTGAAAGCTTTTGCTGACTTCTGTGTAAGCAAGCTGTTTTAAACATAGCCTGTGGCTTATGGAGGTTATTTATATATCAAAGGGCATTAAAACCTCAGGTATTTCTAATAATTTACTATGCTCACTTAGAAGACATTGCATTCATCACATTATATTCCCCTGCAATAGGCCAATCCGTGGGGGGAAAAGATAGCATTATCTTCATGATAATTATTATTACATTATTTTCTTTCTTCATGGACCCTCCTGTTGTTCATAGTTTTAGAATCACTGCTCTAAACGAATCCCTGATCTTTGCTTTCTCTTGATAACCGGTGACTCTTCTTTCTATATTTTTTATATTTGAGTATGCCACCAATTTATATTGAAGATGGATTCACATGACATACACAACCAGGTCAGTTAAAGTCTGAGCAGCTCGTTTGCCGAGTATGCTAGACTGAGTTTTTGTGGCTTAGCATTTCTATCATCTGCTCATTTGGTTATTCATGATCCAATATACTGTGCAAATGCAGAACATTGGCAAGTTTAAGCATCGTGCCAAGTGTTTTATAATTCAGCCTATCATTTGTCCAACAACAGATGCATCTGCAGAAGTAAAAAAAAAAAAAAAAAGCTAAAATGGTGGAAATGACCATAGAGTCAAAGCCCTCCCTCTTTACAGATAGTCCCCGACTTACAACTATTTTTTCAGAAATCATTCAAAGTTACACCACTGAAAAAAGTGGCTTACAACTCAGTTGCAGAGGTGGGATTCACTTACCTTCCCTACCGTTCACAAATGTGAGCGTGCACGCTCATCATGCGCAAGCCTTCCGTGCATGCGCCTGGCCTCAAAAACGTGGCAAAATAGGACATCATTACATCCAGGCAGGTGGACGGGGCCTACTGCAATCGCCGCTAGTGGTTCGGTCGAAATGGTAGGAACCGGCTAAATCCCACCTCTGCAACTGATCCTCACATGTGTTACTGCTGCAGCATCCCCACAGTCACATGATCAAAATTCATGCCAACACTTGGCAATTGGCGTGTGCGTACAATGGTTGCAATGTCCCAGAGTGATCCCAGCACTGGGCAGAGATGATGGCTTGCAAACACTTGCTTTTGAAAACTTGAGATTCAAAGTTTCTAGAGGAGTGGTCCTGGAGTAACAAGTGGATAAAAGAATTTCATTTTTTAGAAAAATTATATTTATGGAGAATTTTACATAGAGGAAAAGATACATCTAAAGAAAAAGAAGGTGAAGGGAAAGAAAACAGGAAATCTAAGTTATGACTAATAATGAATTCTGACCTTCTCTTCAACAGATAATTACAATGTCATATTCTCCCTTACTCTTTAGTCATTATACAAATCCCTTCAGCTACTCACTTAGTCCACCTCTTCTTAGCCCAGCTCTTTTTTAATCCTCAAACACAACACATCATTATATGCTTTTTTCCCCCTTCTTTTGGCAAAATGTCTATATAAGACTTTCAAACCAAACCAAGACTTTCTGACCAAACAAATCAGCTTTTTTATCTTGATAATAATAATAACCTTTATTGTCACTGCATAACATATGTACAATGAGATCTTGATGATTTGTGACATTGAAAGTACAAAATTGATTTTAAAATTCTGATTGATAAATCAAATCAAGGATCTATGATTGTGATAAGATGGTAAGACATGTGGTAAGACATTCTAAGATAACAAAATATTAAATGGATATTATGCACATTATAATTGTGCAATATAGTCATAATGTTATTTATTAATATTGTGGAAAATTATGCATCTGATGTAAAATGCTTGATTGAACATCAGTTCACAAGTGTGGGAGGTATTCAAAAAACGTCAACTGTTTTTTAAGTGGACACAAAAGCCAATGCTTACTGAGTATTACTAAATAAAACTGATTTAGTGAGTTACGTTGATTTGTTTCACAGTGAAATAAAATTGCAGAGAGCCTTGAAATTAGGAGACTGCCCACCTGAATTTTTCAAACAAACATTAAAGAAATTCATTTCAGAATGTACACAAGAATAGAATAGAATAGAATAGAATAGAATAGAATAGAATAGAATAGAATAGAATAGAATAGAATAGAATAGAATAGAATAGAATAGAGATAGAATAGAATAGAATAGAATAGAATAGAATAGAATAGAATAGAATAGAATAGAATAGAATAGAGATAGAATAGAATAGAATAGAATAGAATAGAATAGAATAGAATAGAATAGAATAGAATAGAATAGAATAGAGATAGAATAGAATAGAATAGAATAGAATAGAATAGAATAGAATAGAATAGAATAGAATAGAATAGAATAGAATAGAATAGAATAGAGATAGAATAGAGATAGAATAGAATAGAATAGAATAGAATAGAATAGAATAGAATAGAATAGAATAGAGATAGAATAGAATAGAATAGAATAGAATAGAATAGAATAGAATAGAATAGAATAGAATAGAATAGAATAGAGCTGGAAGGGACCTTGGAGGTCTTCTAGTCCAGTCCCCTGCTCAAGCAGGAGAACCTATACCAGTGATGGCTAACCTTTTTGCTGTCGTGTGCCAAAAGCGGGAGCATGGGGGGGTCGTGTGCATGTGTGCCCAAGCCCATAATTCAATGCCCCCCACGCCATACCCCCCACATACATGTGCATGTGACCCCACCCCCACTTTTGGCATGTGATGGCAAAAAGGTTACCGGTGGGCCTGATACACCCATTTTTTTGCCCTCCACAGGCTTTCTTGGAGCCTGGGGAGGGCGAAAATGACCTCCCCCACCACCCTGAGGCCCTCTGGAGACCAGAAACAGCCAGTTTCCCAACTTTCGGTGGGCCCGGAAGACCCGAAAATCAGCTGGCCAGTGCGTGCATGCATGCTGGAGCTGAGCTAGGGCAACGCTTGCGTGCCCACAGATATGGCTCCACGTGCCACCTCTGGCACACGTGCCATAGGTTCGCCTTCAGGGACCTATACTGTTTCAGAGAAGTGGCTGTCTAGTTTCTTCTTAAAAACCTCCAATGATGGAGTATCCATGATTTCTATTCCACTGGTTATATTCATCTTCCCTTCATAAACAGACATGCAGTCACTTTTGCTGAGTTTTTAATTATGGTATGAGTTTACAAAGTTATACAGAAATAACTGGATATCACAGGGACAGGTAGGAATTTTAGCTTTAAATAGCAATTCTTTTGGGTTCCTGTTCTTTTAAAACATTTTTATTGGTTGGGTTATCCCAGGTGTTCTGCAAATGGAGCCTGAGATCTAAATCAAGTACATAAGCCAAATAAATAAGGTAAATAAATTCTGAGTACCTTGAGGGTGAGAAGAATAATTCACAAACCAAGACAGAAGGAAATCAATTGTCAGTCAACCTAATTGGCAACCTATAAATCACATTGCAGATATGCAGAATTAATAGCTAAGACATAGATGCCTGAGCTATATACCACAGAGGCAGAAATATCCCCGGTAGACTTTGGGGCCTGGGAGCTTACTTGCACAATTCTGCAGAGATGGTAGGTAATTTGCTGCATGGCATTGCTTTAGCGCTGATTAATATATGCAATCTTGTTCCTTCCCTTCAGAGGGAAACGCTGATAAAGATAAATCAGACAACTTGATGTCCTTCATGAAGCAGAGAAGGAAGCACAATGCATTCGGATTGGAGCTTCTTTTCATCTCTTCTTGCCCTCCCAGTTTGATCGCAATCTGCTATCTACATGCCTTTGCAAATTAATCAGGCCTGCTTGTTTAGCCCCAGTCAGGTTTTATGCTATATTAATAAATGTAGTTGCAGCAACAGAATATGCAATCAAAGACTTCTGTTTAAGCTCCCGCCATAATAGCTTTGACCTTTGCCTACAGCCAAGTTGTAGCTAGGGGTCTATGGAAGAGACGTTACAGGACCTTATCCCGCTGCTGAATAAAACTAGTACCTACTTTCCTTGAGTTGGAAGAAATCTAAAAAGGCACAATTCTTGATTCTTTCGGTTGTGATCCATATCCTGCACTTTCCCTGACTCATTGCAAAAGGCCATCGCCCCTAATCAATGAGGATATCAGAATTCATGTGAATGGGCATTAGATACAGATCGTCTCGAAGTACCACCACAATTGGGATCAGACCAGGGGTGAAATCCAGCAGGTTCTGACAGGTTCTGGAGAACCGGTAGCGGAAATTTTGAGCAGTTCGGAGAACTGACATATACCACCTTTGGCTGGCCCCAGAGTGGGATGGGAATGGAGATTTTGCAGTATCCTTCCCCTGGAGTGGGGAGGGAATGGGGATTTTGCAGTATCCTTCCCCTGGAGTGGGGAGGTGCCATGCCCACCAAGCCACGCCCACCAAGCCACGCCCACCAAGTCACACCCCACCCACCAAGCCACTCCCACAGTACTGGTAGTAAAAAAAATTGAATTTCACCACTGGATCAGACTTTCCATTTCTAAGCAAGGTGATTATTAAGTGATCCAATTTTGCATCCAATTTTATGATCTTTTTCCCATGTTTGTTATGTGAATCATGCAGTCAATAAGTGAACAAGGATTTCTCCCTTGACTTTGCTTGTTGGAAAGTCTCAAACACAGCAACTTATTGCAAATAGATGTTCACAAATTTTGATCCCACAATTCTGGGGATGCTGTTGTGTGTAGTCCCTTTTTTCAGTGCAGTTGTATCTTCAAATGGTCGCTAAACAAATGGTTTTAAGCCATATAAATTGGATTTCCATCTGCCACAATCCCAAGTGGGCACCAGACATCTTCAGTTTTTTGTTTCTGTGATTTGATCTTTTTGCGTTTAGTGTAAGAAGGAAGAGATGTGGACGTACGAACTTGAATCATAACTTAAAGCAGGAGCACAGAGGGTCATGTGGTTAGGATGCTGGGTTGGAAGTTAGTAAGGCCGTGTTTGAGACCTGCGTGCTGCTATGGGGCAGGGTGAGCTCTCACCCTTTGCTCCAGCTCCTGCGGGGACACGAAAGGAGCCTCCAACTGGGCATCCCCTGAACAATGTTGATGTCACCAGCTAATCCTTTCAACCTTGGTGCTTCTGACCTGAGTGCAAAAATAACTTAAAGTAGAAACAATTTTAACTTCAGTGCTGTGGTTGTAAGCATTAAAACACTTGGGTTCCTTGGTTCTCTGGAAGTACAATATTTGAATACAGGAGTATATTTCATTTGCATATCTTACTTATCATGCATACCCATCCACCCATCCCCAATTCCTCCAGTTCAAGCCTTGCTTCAATTAAACTAATTATAATATTCTACCCAGTATATTTTAACTCTAGCTATTAATTTAATCTGCTAAGGTTCTCTAGATACTCTCTCATACAATGATGCTCAATTAAAAGATGGAGGGAACCACAGCTTCAGTTTGTCTGCAAAGAGGAATGCATTTAAGGCAGTGGTGAAATCCAAATTTTTTTACTACCGGCTCTGTGGGGGTGGCTTGGTGGGCGTGGCTTGGTGGGCATGGCAGGGAAAGGATACTGCAAAATCCCCATTCCCACCCCACTCCTGGGGGAAGAATATTGCAAAATCTCCATTTCCACCCCACTCTGGGGCCAGCCAGAGGTCGTATTTGCCGGTTCTCCAAACTACTCAAAATTTCCGCTACCAGTTCTCCGAACCACTCAAAATTTCCACTGCTGATTCTCCAGAACCTGTCAGAACCTGCTGAATTTCACCCCTGCTAGAATGCAATATTGCAGACTAATTCTGCCAACTGCCAGCAGTTCGATCCTGACCAACTCAAGGTTGACTCAGCCTTCCATTCTTCCGAGGCCTGTAAAATCAGATTGTTGGAGGCACTGTGCTGACTCTGTAAACCGCTTAGAGAGGACTGTAAAGCACTGTGAAGCAATATATAAGTCTAAGTGCTGTTGCTACTGTTATTGCATACATTACTCCCTGAGGTTGAAGAAATGCTCTTATACTAAATTGATAGTGTCATGGGTGTAGAATTCATTGCTCAAGCCCTTCCAACATTGTACTAGCATTTTCCCACCCTGAAGCTCTCCAGATGTATCAAAGTACCCCTCCCATCATTCCCAGTGAATGTGGCCAAAGGCAGCTCCTTAGGGTTTGGGGTGAGATCCTATAATTTCGATGCAATATCTTTTACACTAAGCAACAATCACTTCCTACTCTTTTCAAGTAATCATTCTTTCTAACTCAAAGGGATAAGATTGCCTGAAGGAAGTCATTTGATTTGTAGAGAATGTTCTTAGCATGCTTGCTGTAACTGAGATAGATGCAGGCTCTTAAAGTGATCTTTTTTCATTTTCCTTAATTATCTTAAGGATGAAGGCTTCTCAGAGGGATTTGGCAACACAACTCCAGAAAATGGTTTCAAAACCATTGGGGTGGGGGCGGGGAAATGCTCAGCAACCATGTAGTTTTTGTCTTTAAGGTTTAGGGAGGAAATTGACTGCTCAGGAAAATAGAGAATCAGAATCTATTTACCCAGTAGTGAAACTCACTGATTGATTATGTGCCATGAAGACTGTGTCAACTCTTAGCAATAGATTTTCTCTGTGGTGTTCTGGCCTTAAATTTGCTCTTTCAAGCCTTCCAATGGAGGAGCCCTTGCCACTATAACTGAGTCCATCCACTTTGCTGCTGGTGCTTCTCTTTCCTTCCAATTTTTCCAACATCAGAGCCTTCTCCAGAGAACTAGGTTTTTACATAAAGTATCCAAAGTAGAATAACTTGAGCCTGGTCATTTGTATCTCAAGTGACAATGCTTGTTGGTGATCCACTTGTCAGTTTGGCTGTTGATGAAATGACTTTTACCAAATCCTGAACTTGACTATATTCATTCTGGAAGAATGAATAAAACTAAAATTATGGATCTTTGAACTGAAATTTACTAATCAAGTGTAAGCAATGTTGAGGGGGTTCGATTTAATTCATCCAGGCACCTTGTTTTTAGTGTGTGTGTATTAGACTCCTTGGGTTCAATGGACATACTGTATTATATTTTTTTCAAGTATCGATTTTATAAGATATTCCCAGAGTTCTAAGCAAACACAAAAGTTGTGCTATAGAGACACTCATGCATGTTTAGTTGCTGACCGTTTTTTTAAAGACTAAGCTGAGTGCTTTTTCCTGTTTCAGTATTTATTTTTGCTAGCAAAGCTTAAGTACTGCATTTATTTTTGTTATCACCTTCTATTCAAACAAACATTTCCTAGTTGCTAATCAAAGAAAGGGGGAGGAAAGGAAAGGGGGTTCTGTTTGAGTCTATTATAGCATCCCTTCATTGACTTGTTCCAGGCATTGTGCTTGGAATCAGATTGTCTGAATAGATAGATAGATAGATAGATAGATAGATAGATAGATAGATAGATAAATGTTGCATTAGATACCTTGCTGGTGACAGAGGCAATGTAGAATCTTCACAGAAACATGTTTCAGTTATTTTCATCCCCACAAATTGGGTGCAGAACCTGTTTTGTCTCAAAGGTTACACATGGGTCTGGTAAATGTATTGGGAATCTGACGTCAACGGAATGGTCAAAATAGGAAGTATGTCCAGATTATTTTTAAAAAATTATTAAACTTCACTTGTTCATGTCTTTTCCCCATCAACCCTCTTCCAATTAATCCAGAATCAAAACCACTATATTCAACTTAATGTTGCAGTATGTTGTGTTGTACCTTATGATTCTTGATGAACGTATCTTCCTTTATGTACACTGAGAGCATATGCACCAAGACAAATTCCTTATATGTCCAATCACACTTGGCAAATAAAAATTCTATTCTATTCTATTCTATTCTATTCTATTCTATTCTATTCTATTCTATTCTATTCTACTCTACTCTACTCTACTCTACTCTACTCTACTCTATTCAGATGCTGCAGTGAGAACAAACCGCTACATGTCCCAGAATTACTGTAACAACAAAAACAATTTGGAAAACCAATTTAAATCCATGGTTAGAATTGATGTTTTCCTTTTTTTTTTTTTTTTTTTTTTTTTTGCAAATCTGTAAAGTGGGTGCCTTCTCTTGTGGATTTAGCATCTATAACCAACATACCATTGTGATCTACGTGCTTTGCATTGCTTTGTGGGTTTCCTCTCACTTGTTCAGGGAGCGTGTGAGTAGTCTATTCTGTTCTATTCTATTCTATTCTATTCTATTCTATTCTATTCTATTCTATTCTATTCTATTCTATTCTATTCTATGTGTTCTCCGGCAGTTAAGGAAATGACTGGAGAATAAGGTTCTGGAACACAGCATTTTCAATATTAAGCAAAAAATCAACCATCGGGGGCCGAACCTTAAACTGACAGAAGGGAATTTCGAAAGTTAATGTTAGAAAGTGTTACTTCACAGAAAGAATAGTGGAAGCTTAGAACCAACTTCCAGCGGAGGTAGCAAGTCAGTCATCATTAACTGAGTTTAAACATGCTTGGGATAAACACTCGTCCAACATCCTACAAAAATGAAAAAATGAAAAATAAAACCAAATAAAATATAATAAATAAATAAGAAAACAAAAACAAACTCAAAGGACAGACTCGATGAATCACTATGTCTTTTTGTGTGGTCAGTTTTCTATGTTTCTAGGGATAGGGTGGGAAGGATAGCCATAGTTTTAAACTACATGGGTAACCTTTCACCATGAGAAGTAGAATGCTGGGACAAATAGAACTGGTCCATATGTAGGGATCTGCATACATTATCTGCTGAATAAGGGTCTCATTAAGTGTTGAGACAGGCAACTGGTGGCATCAAGGACTAAAATGGCCCACTGCCTATATATTGAATAAATCCTTGGCCCAACTTCAAAAGCTCATTGCAAGCAACCAGTTCAGACATTTGATATGAGCAAGCTCTTCCTTGGAGGAGGAACAGAGAGAGAAATGTGAGGAAAACTGTGATCATGTTGGGGTGGGGGGGGGGAAATGGGGGCTGGGAAGGGAGTGCTAGAGAAGGAGAAGCAGAGAGACAGAATGGTAGATCCATGCCAGTCCTTTCTTCAGCCCTCCAACCATTAACATGAGAGTTGCTTCACAGCAAATACTTGGGGAGATTAATAACAATGGGTATTGTGATACCGTAAAGAATGATACCAAATGTATGTTTGCATTCCTATGGGAATATAGTATTCAACAGAATACTATATACTTGGCTTAATGGGGCAGACATTTTTGCATCTGGAAGGTTAATCTGCAAGTAAAAGGACCCAATATAAAAGAATCAGACCCACACAGCTGTTGCCAGGTAGAAAAAAAAAAGATACATGGCCATATCAACCAGATCTCACTCAGTCTAAATCAGATGCATCTGCTTGCTCTTGCTCTTACTTTTTCTAACACTTCAGCTGTTGTTTTTTTTATGCCAACTTTATGAATGGTATCATTCTTATATTTTGACAGCAGCTTACACATTCTGGAAACTGTTTAGAGGAATAGAAGAGGCTAAAATATGAACTGCACTGGAAGACCTGAAATACTGGATTAGGGATAGATTGTCATGGAGAAAATTGATCTCAGGGGTCGCTAATAGTCAACACTGATGGCACATAATCAATCAATCAATCAAAATACAGAATGATGATGGAAGACACTGCCCAAATAAAGTCTCTTTTTCAAAGTTTATTTAAAATGCTCCTTCAGTTGAAAATTATACTGGCATAAAATATACTGACCTCATTGCTTGATCTCTATCCAGCCACAGGTATAACGCTTAGAAATAATGGTGTCCTTTTTTGTCAGACTACATGGCTTACTGAACAATAAATCTCAGCTATCAGCCGAGGTTCAGGGACCTGGTCACAGCAGAAGCTATATAAGTTTCCTTATTGTAAACAAGACAGTTGGACAGCATTACTTGGTCTGTTGTGTAGATGTTTGGGTGGTTTAGGGGTGGGGAATTTGTGGTGGGTGGGGGGGTGTTTGGGGATTGTTATGTGTGTTGGACCTGGTCTTTGGGTGTTAAGTGAATTTCATTGTATGGGTGTACTGTGTATACACATACAATGACAATAAAGTTATTATTATTATCTTCAGAAGATCAACCTCCTGTAAACATAGAAATTAAGCTTTATGTCTAAATGTCTGGCCCAGGTTTAAATTCTAGTCCTTTTCCTCCCATTTTTGAGTCATCAGATTTGGTTATCTCTTTCAACCCGAAGACTGGAACCATCTACTCAATGCTTACGTAGTCATCTTTTGTATCTCATCATCTTCAGCCATGGCATTAATTACTGTGTGCAAGTTATATTAATGAAAGATACTGATGGATTCCTCTGGATTTCTCTCCCTCTATTTACCAGCTATCAGGAAACATCTATAAATCATTCTCTCTTATATGGGATGGGGGGTGATGAGGCAAGTTTTGACAAAAGTCTAGACTGTCATGTTTAGCCATCGGTCAAAATGTGCTCAGGTTTTGTCTAGATGCCTCACACTAGGGGTGGGGTTTCACTATGAAACAGGAAGTTCTCCCAATGGACAATGTGGGTAACTTCTCCTATACTTGTCCTTTGATCTGCTAAAGTATTTTAAAATAAAGGTTTATTACTGTTTCAAATACAAGAAAGCAAAGACTCAAAGTGAAGCAAGTTCTAGTTTCATCCATTCTGGAACAGTGAGGGATCCCTGATGCTCTCTGAGTTTCCTTGTTTTCTTGCAAATGTTCATTACCCAAATTAGGCATCACCATCAGTGCTAGTCATCAGGACTAGCACTGATGATGTTACCTAGTTTGGGTAATGAAATCTCTGCAAGAAAACATGCAAGCTCAGGGAGCACCAGGACTTCTCATGTCAACCCCAAGCTACAAATCTTCTCCTTTCAGGAAGAGTATAAACAGGTATTAAGCACCTGTTTGTATCAAATAGATACAAAGTGCTTGGGTTCTGCAAGACTGAATTCTAGGCTCATCTGCAACTTGGCATGCTTGCTGGTCTTGAGAACAAAAATTCAGCATTCCCAAAGCCATTCCTGGAGTCACAATTTCCCCATAGGAGAAGTTGGGTTCAAATGCTGAAGACCGACAGTGTAAGCAAACAGGTGAAATCTCATTTGTGCCCTATCCAGTTCTAAAGGGTGAAAAGGCTACCTTTAAAAAAAAAAACAAAAGTAATTTGCATGGTTGTTGATGCTGCTGTATCTCTCAAAAACCAGAGGAAGCAGACCTTGTCCTAGTATTTATCAGACACATGCCGCCCATCTGCTATTGCTGGGGTCAGGAAGGATTTGTTGTTAATCCTCTAGACCCATCTGCAGGGGGTTCAAAATGCTGACCACAAAGCTAGATGGGATGAAGTTTATTTAATTAAAAAAAAAAAAAGAGGAACTGCTCCCGAGGTTACTGGAAATTACTCTGAAGAAGAAATTGCTTTTGATTGTGTCATTTCTTGAGAGTGGAGGGCGGGTTCATTTTTTTTATATCAAAATGAAATTGTGCCTAAAAATAAAACTAAGCACACAGCGGTCCACCTGTTGTATCTAGCAACCTACAACAACAAATGAAATTGTTGAGTGAATTTCACAAACAGCTCCAAAGGGGGTCTGCATTAAATCTAGGACAGGTCTAAAGAACTGGAACAGGGTTATGCACGTATGCCCACAACCGGCACCGACATAAGACCCTGGATTTTCATTTTGTGTCACTTTGTTTTTGTGAACAAAGAAGAACGTTTTCTTTTCTAAGCTTGGAATCCCAATGTAGACTGTGTTTTCATTTGTATCTACCTAGAAATTAGATTTTTTTTATATCAATGGAAATTATACCTACAGTAGATGAATGGGATGACACACATATCGATGGAATAAACCTTGTTTGGAAAAATCTATTGATAGACTGAGCAAGCATCCACCTACCCACCTTTTGGCCAAGTGGGCACTCTTATGAACAATGCACTTTGCTGAAGCTACTTGTTCTGACCTAGGCTTCCTGATACAGTAAAAGCACACAATGAGTCCCAAAAACCCTCTTTTTATTTCAACGGCTGGTAATTCTGCTCATTCAGAGCCTGTTCTTTCTCAATCTGTTCATTCACAGATGAGTCCCAAATAGTTGTAAAGAGTCCGACAGAAGTCTGCCACAGTTCTTCGGGATAAGGCTGATAAACACCCACCTTTATCTCCTTTGACACGCTGTCAAGACCTATTGCAAGGCCACATGGAACACAGAGTCAACACGGAGCTGCAGTCTTGAAACAGGCTAGCTCGAACAACACTTGCTTCCTGCAAAGGCCCATGTGCCTTTGCTCCTCCTTTATGTCTTATGGGAGGAGCCAATCATCTCCAAGCTTTACTCCTGAGTTGACTCTTTTGTTTTAACTGTTGTTGCCTTCTGGCAGCTCTGCACATGTGCGCACTGGGAACAGGCTCCCCCTGTTCCTCTGCCTCGCTGATGTCCGACTCTGGAGGCTCCAGAGTCTGCACATAACTCCCAGATGGCCCTGGCCCCATCTCTGCCTCCGATGCAGAGCCCTCGTCAGAGCCTTCCCCAGACTCCAGGATTGGCCCATGTTCCTCCCCAACCTCCTCACTGTCCGACTCTGCTGTCAGGTCCGCAGACCACCGGCAGACCACAACACTACTGATCATTTTTCGTTCTTTAATAATTCCTATGGAGAGTATTCTCACAGGAACTTTATTGCTATTATTTGAAATAAAATCAACAAAGAGGCTTGTGGCTCTTGAAGTCTAACAGATAAGCAGACACAGATCACCATAAAGTAGACACTGATCCACAAAATCTTATGAAATAATATATCCATTAGTCTTTAGGATGCCTTAAGGCCAGTGGTGAAATCTAAAATTTGTTACTACCGGTTCTGTGGGCGTGGCTTGGTGGTGGTGGGGGTAATGTGACTGGGTGGGCATGGCCAATTTATTTTTTTTTACTTTTAAAACCATTTTTTCTACAACCTCTTCAGCGAAGAGGTTGTAAAAAATGCTTTCAAAAGGCTCCGATGATCCCAGCTGAGTTGCCTGATCGTCAGAGGCTTTTTTTCTTTTAAATGCCTCTGATGAGCAGGCAACTCAGCTTGGATCGTCAGAGGCATTTAAAAGAAAAAAAAGGGTTTTTTCTTTTAAATGCCTCTGACGATCCAAGCTGAGTTGCCTGATCAGCAAAGGCTTTTTTTCTTTTAAAAGCCTTTGACGATCCCAGCTGAGCCGCGTGATCATCAGAGGCTTTTTTTTTTACTTTTAAAAGCATTTTTTCGGCTGAAGAGGTTGTAGAAAAAATGCTTTTAAAAGTTAAAAAAAAAAAGCCTCTGATGATTGTGCTGCTCAGCTGGACATGGGGGGGAGGGGCAGGGATTTTTGCTACCGGTTCTCCGAACCACCCACCTCCATCGCTACCGGATCGGGCGATCCGGTCCGAACCAGGAGCATTTTACCCCTGATTAAGGTTCTTTGTTATTTTATGTGATCCATATGATCATTGTAAGAAAGGATATGAGAAGTTTATTTATTTAGTAAATTGGCCTATTTATTTATTTTTATTAAATTTATATTCCATCCGTTTAGCTATCTAGAGTGACTCTGGGCAGCTTTGTTTTGTGATATGCCAACTTCCTATTTTATTTTTTATTATTATTAAAAGAAGAATTTTTTTTTAAAACTATACTCAAGTCGAGCTGGCAATTCACTGGTTGCCTATGAATCTAACCTCAGTGGGCCATGGCACAGTTTTAAGAAGGGATTGGGCAGTTGTCTGGAATGATATAGAATTTCCTGCTTCAGCAGGGGGTCAGACTAGAAGACCTCCAAGGTCCCTTCCAACTTTGTTTTCTGTTACAGTGCCTGTGCGCTTTGGAATAGAATCCTCACCACCCACAAGATCCATACGACTCCCACCCTGATAGCAATCTGGAAGGTGTTGAAAGGTAGGTAAGCATGTCACCTGTTTCTTCTTCTTTAATTGTTCTAACTTTTTATTATCTAGAGCACCCAGAATGGTTGGAACATCGGGTGTTCTTTAAATCTATGAACTAATTATATAAATAAATAGTCCTCTGTCTCAGCCCCTCTCAGCCCCAAGAAGCTTTTGACATTCGACACTCTGACATAATTTCCCTCCCATGGAATAGATTCTGGATCCTGGCCCAGTTATTGCGTTTTATTTTCAAGATTATTGTTCTGTTTGTAGAACCATGAAATCTGAAAGTGGCTTTTAGTTATGTAGCTGGAATCCTTGATATTTTTAATGTTTTCAAACTAGGCAGGTAAAAATTATATCTTCAGAAAATCTCTGTATGTTAGTAAGCATGGAATTTGACCAAAATAAAAATATAGGATCATTTTCACATACCTGGACAGGTCCAAGAAGCATTTCAAAAGTTATTTTATCCATATAGGTAAAGTTACACTCTACAAGAGATCTAGATCACTTTTCTTGACTTTAAGGGTGTGAACTTCCTAAAGTTGAAGTTCACACCTCTTAAAGTTGGCAGAGTTGAGCAACACTGATCTAGATGATCAAATACGACTGTGCAATTTTAATTTTTTTTTAAAAAAAATTCTTTTGGGTGTATTATTTCCAAGATGTGCTCTATTAAAAAGTACCTTATGCAGGGGATAATTTATTTTATTTTACTGTGTCTTTTTCTTTTACAATTATTGACCTTCATGTCCATGATGAAATATTGCTATTTGTTTAATTTCTTGGGGGGGGGGGAGAATCAAGATGGAGCAAGTTCCCAAATAAATCCACATCCCACTTTGGGAGTGAAAAGCAGATTAAATTTTAAAATAAGTAAATAAATAAATAAATAAAATTGCAATGTGTGTTCCCATATGTAATAAATGCCATCTGTTTTTCAGTTAGAAATATTTGCTTCCAGGTTTCAGGAAAATCTTGCCAAAATGTTCTCCGATGGGTGTTTTTTTGCCCTGGGAGGCTCACTTGATAGCCCTGTTGAATAGCTTCAATGATTTTTAACACCGAGACTTGGGTTAGTCTAACAATGCATGTGGAACTCTGTGAAGGGTTGGGAAAACAGACAGATTGTTCCACAAATTGGGGTAAAATAGATGCCAGGCCTTACACATCAATATAAAGATAGAGAATGAGAAACTAGTAGCAATCACTACCGCATAGCTCCCAGCAACCAGTAAGATCCCACAGAGTTGGTCTCCTCAGGGTTTCCTCAGCTAAACAATGCCGGCTGGCGGGCCCACGGGGGAGGGCCTTCTCTGTGGCTGCCGCAGCTCTCTGGAACCAGTTACCTCCTGAGGTCCGGACCATCCCCACCCTATTGGCCTTCCAAAAAGCGGTGAAGACCTGGCTCTTCCGGCAGGCCTGGGACCGTTGATCTCGCTGCTGCGATTTGGCGAGATCCGGTCATGAATGGTGTGAATGGGTTTTAATTGTTTTTAATAGTTTAACTTTTAATTTTTTATATATGGTTTTTAAATGCATTGTAAGCTGCCTTGAGTCTTCGGAGAAAGGCGGCATACAAGTTGAACAAATAAAATCAAAAGTAGAACAAAGACCAACAGGTAAAAGGTTTGCAGAGGGAGATTCAAACTTGAAATAAATTTGACCGTGAGAGGTATTAAGAACAGCCTTCCTGCTGAAGTCGTAGATGCTTCGTCACTGGAGGTTTTCAAACAAAGACTGGACAGCCATTTGTCTGGGATAGTGTGAGGATTTTTGCTCTGAGCAGGGATTAGATTAGAAGTCCGATCAATGCAAATTTACAATAATGTAGTTTTACAGTAAAGTAGAATTATCTCACCTAATTGTGTTTCCTATCATAAGGCTGACATCAAGCTTGCAAGTCTAAAGATACTTCTCTTCCCCCATCCACATGAAGGTAAAGGTAAAGGTTCCCTTCACACATATGTGCTAGTCATTCCCGACTCTAGGGGGCGGTGCTCATCTCATTTCAAAACCAGTGCTGTCCGAAGACGTCTCCATGGTCATGTGGCCAGCATGACTAAATGCCAAAGGCGCACGGAACGCTGTTACCTTCCCACCAAAGGTGGTCCCTATTTTTCTACTTGCATTTTTAAGTGCTTTCGAACTGCTAGGTTGGCAGAAGCTGGGACAAGTAACTCACCCCATTACGCGGCACTAGGGATTTGAACCACTGAACTGCCGACCTTTCGATCGACAAGCTCAGCATCTTAGCCACTGAGCCACCGCATCCCATGTGTGCTTATGTGGCTCTTTTTAGTGTTGATGTCTGCCCCCCCAAAAGAATTTTTTTGTTTTGTTTTGTTTTGGTAGATTGTTTTAATATTGTACACTGCCCAGAATCTCAATGATGCTAGGCAGCCTATCAATTAAAGAAATAAGTAAAATCAAACAATATTCATTAAAAAGGTTTTGTAAAACAATAAAGCAATCTGCCAATAAATTCACAACAGTGAAAATAATATTGATTGTTAAAGCGCTATATTCCTGTAGAGTTGTTACTTTACAGGTGCCCTTTATAAAGCCTCTTTAACTAGGCAACTTCGGGGACGGGGTAGGAGGGGAGCCATATGTCCCTCGGAGATAGTTCCATAATTAGGGCACCAATTCTGCTTCACGTGGATTTGCATGGCTTTATCTGTAAACAGGGCAGTCTATAAGATGTGGTCAAAAAGATGACACTTTGGTCTCTAACATTTTTAGAACTGACTAATATGAAGATTATTTAGAAATGGTCGATATGAACATTTCCTTGTTTGAAAAAATAAGGTTGGTAGTATTTAAATATGATTTCAATAAATAACACAACACTTAATAAAAAAAAGAGAAAACACAGAGGGGGAAAGGCAACAACAAACAATAAAATATAAATATATAATAAAATAAATATAAAAATGTAACAATAAAAATATGTTGCATATAGGAAATCATTTAATCTAAATTTTAAATATGCCATTAAAGCTTGACTACAAGGAATAATGCTGATCAGTCTCAGAGCATTAGATTAATAGGATAGGACATTTGTGCCCCATTTTAGGAAACCAATTATATTATGAAAAGCAGTTCTGAACTCAACTTGGCTCCAGACATTATGGGTGCTCCAACACTGTAGATTTTTAGGAAGAGATTAGATAACCATTTGAAATTGTTTAGGGCCGTGATGGCAAACCTATGGCACACGTGCCATAGGTGGCACACGTAGCCATATCAGTGGGCACGCCAGCTCAGCTCTGGAGGCTCTGGAGGCTGGGGACAGCAAAAAATGTCACTTCCTGTCCCACCGGGAATTGGGAAATGGGCCCTTTGAGGAGGGCCTCCGGAGGACCTCCGAGGGAGTGGGAAAGGCTGTTTTCGCCCTTCCCAAATGCATAGAGAGGATCTGGAGCCAGGTAAGAAAGAAAAATGGGTCTACCAGGCCATTGCGTGCCAGGAGCGGGGATGGGAAGGGGGGGTTGCGCGTGCATGTGCAGGGCAGGGCACATAGAATTATGGGTGTGGGCACATGCACGTGCGAACCTCCCCACCCCCTCCTCTCCTGGCACGCGATGGCAAATAGGTTAGCCATCACTGGTTTAGGATCTCCTGCTGGAGCAAGGGGTTGAACTAGAAGACCTCCAAGATTCCTTCCAACTCTGTTATTCTGAAATATGCATAAAATAATATATGAATACATCTTTAAAACAGGGAGCGCTTCTATCACACTGCTGTGGCCACTATCATGATTTACCTGGGAGTGAAAAGGTTACCATGGTGAGCAGGGATGGAATCCTCTGACGTCTGCTGCTACCAGTTCTGTGAAATCTGCTACCGAGCGCGTGCTTTGCGCGCGCATGAGTGCCTGAGACGCACCCGTGCAGTGCTAAAAAAGGAACATTTTGAAGCCTTCTGAGTCTGCAAAGGTAAGTAGAACAGCGAGGGGGGTGGGAATCCGCTGTGCCACGTGATTTAAATTAGCTAGAAAGCAGGAAATATGACAATTCTAGCTAATATAAATCACACGTCACAGCTGATCGTTGGAAATACCGGTTCGCCTGAACTGGTAGCATTTTTTACTACTGGTTCACCCGAACCGGTTCTAACCAGTAGCATTTCACCCCTGAAGGTGAGTCAAATGCTGGTGGACTCCCACAGGATGCTCCTTAAACATACCCCTATAAAGCACCATGGCTGGGAAAAAGCAAAAACATTCGCTATGCCCTCTCTTCTCCTCTCTTCTCCTCTCCTCACCTTTTTCTTATATGAGAAGAAATGTGCCAGTTTAGGCAGGTACACCGTCTTACTTTATGACACTTGGCGATCCACAAAATCTCAAGTTCAATTTAATCTGATCTGGAGGAGCTTCACTTTGATGCAGACACCTCTTAAATCCAGTGCAATTTAAAATAGGCAGGGCTCAGCCAAAATCCCTTTTATTCTATCCTAACTGAACTGGAGCTCCCATTTCTGCTGCTCCTGATGATGATGATGATGATGATGATGATGATGATGATGATGATGCCTTAAGGAAAACCAATTTACTCTCTTTGGGATTTTAGAGGTTGCCAGATATCTCCACATGCACAGTTTATCACAGATGGCAACGATTTGTGGCGTATCTTCTCATGAGGGATTCCTCCACACTCAGCCTAAGTAGCCCTAAATCGGTGTTTCTCAACCTTGGCAACTTGAAGATGAGTGGACTTCACGTTCCCAGAATTCCTCCTAGCTATGCACTTTTACCCAGTTACCAAGGTTGAGAAACACTGTCCTAAATAGTCATTACACCCCATCTAAGGATGGCAAAGGAGGAGAAGAAAGCTTCTGTCTCTTTGCATCAAAATATCCTGCACCTGTCTTGGAGTGAAGAAATTTGGGGAAGTGAAACCAGCTTCCCCCTATGATGTTGTGGTCAAATGTACCAAGAACACAGAGCAAAGATGCATACGGATAGGAACAATGGTGTATATTGCACATCGAACTGCTGATTATTAATAACAGTCTTATTAATAATAATCTACTAGATCAAGGATATCCAAGGTTGGCAACTTGAAGACTTGTGAACTTCAACTCCCAGAATTCCCTAGCCAGCATTCCCCAGAATTCTGGAAGTTAACGTCCACAAGCTTTAAAGTTGCCAATGTTGGATACCCCTCTACTATACGGAGGCAGTTTTCCCTACAAAATCATATTATATTTGAAGTTATTTTTATAGCATATAGAGTACTGATGATGACTGCATTTCTGTTTTTTCCCTTTTCTTTCCCATGGAATTGTCTTTTTATTATTTTAATAACAAACAGAATGGTACATTATTATTAGAAGTGGATTTCATTTGTTGTACTCTATATTAGACAATGCAAATTGAAGTCTCATGAACATAAGAATTTGTAACCCCATTTGAGAGATCCGAGGCTCTGAGTTAAATGACCCATGCGGCTTTACTTGCATTGTTGATTGTGCTGCTTTCCCAAGCTGCCATACACTTTACTTTTCATATTTATGGTTTTGATTGTTTTTGTTTTTATTTATATTGTTTGTTGCCCAGAGTCTTATTGAGTATACAACTATACAAGTCGAATGAATGAGAAGGAAGGAAGGAAGGAAGGAAGGAAGGAAGGAAGGAAGGAAGGAAGGAAGGAAGGAAGGAAGGAAGGAGAGGGAGGGAGGGAGGGAGGGAGGGAGGGAGGAAGGAAGGAAGGAAGGAAGGAAGGAAGGAGAGGGAGGGAGGGAGGGAGGGAGGGAGGGAGGAAGGAAGGAAGGAAGGAAGGAAGGAAGGAAGGAAGGAAGGAAGGAAGGAAGGAAGGAAGGAAGGAAGCTAGGGCGTCATTATTTTTACGTTTTATTTGTTTGTTGTTCAAGATAACAAAAGAAATTATATGGGTGATTCCGCATGTATGAGACCCTCTTAGCAAGAGCCAGGATAATACCATAGAGCAGGGGTGTCAAACTCACATCGTCACAGTGGCATCACGTGACGTATCGCAACTTTTTTCCCCTCTGCTAAACCGGGCATGGGCATGGCCAGCATGTGATGCATCCGGCCCATGGGCCGCAAGTTTGACAGTCCTGCCGTAGAGTGCAGATAGGTGGAGTGAGCCAGGAATTTGTCAAGGCCTGCAACAGTCTGTATAAATTGACAGTGGTAGTAAATATTGTGGACACAGCAAAGTGGGGAAGAAAGTAGCCCATCTTGCAAACAAACAAACTAACAAACAAATAAGTAATTTACACATTTCAGTAAGCACCTCAACCCAAACTCCAAAAAGAGAGTTCCATCTTGAGATGAATTTTTTTAAGCTATAAGAGGGGACAGACAGAAGTTCAAACAAGTTTATAGCTAAACGACTAAGTGATTTTACAGTGAATCTGCAAATGGTTCCTGATGCTCCGATATGGAAGAGTGACAAAACTGAAAGTATTTTTGACTCTCGATTAGATATTGACATTAGGAAATGTGTTAGGAAGTGAAAGATCAGGAATAGGTTTCGTGTGTGAAATAAAATGGCAAGGACTGCTTTGAGTCAAACTTGACTCCTGGTGACTATGTGAATATACCCTTGTCCTGACAGCAGTACAAAAATGGCTGACCATTGCTTGCTTCCAGGACAGCTGATGGGCTCTCCTCCAGGTACAAGCCAGGGCCATCCCTGCTCAGCTTTTTCTAGGTCAACCAAGGTTGGCTAGTTGCTGCCATCTGCTGTTTTATGTGAAAGGGCTGGAAATTCATTTCCAATAATGAGAGCTAATTCATAGCTGCTAAGTTCCAGTTACATTCAATTTCTGAAATAAATGTTTTCTAAGAACCTTTTTTTAAGTAAAGGATTGCTGGAAAGAGAAGAAAAATTAAAACAGGATAGACCCAGAAAGCTTTGATTCCTCAGTAACATTTTTTATTCATCTTTATTTGCATTTTGATACATCCAGATATCTGCTTGGCATTGGTGATACCAGACAATTTATTTTTTATTATTATTAAATTCTTATGTCACCTATCTCCCCTATAAGGTGACTCTGGGTATTTATTTATTTATTTATTTATTTATTTATTTATTTATTTATTTATTTATTTATTGCTTCGATTTATATGCCGCCCTTTTCCGGAGACTCAGGGCGGCTTACAATGCGTTAAGCAATAGCCTTCATACTTTTGTATATACCTGCTTAATAGGGTTTTCGCCCCCCCCAAGCGGTGTTCTTTTTTTATACAAACTCAGTTTATTGCCCCCACAAAATGGGTTCTCATTTTACCTACCTCGAAAGGATGGAAGGCTGAGTCAACCTTGAGCCTGCTGAGATTTGAATTTGCAGTAATTGCAGGCAGCTGGTGTTACTTAACAGTGCTTTAGTCTGCTACGCCACCAAGGGTACAAGTTATAATTACTTTATATTTATATAATTAATTATTATGGCTGGTCACACAGTCAGCCAGATGTTTAGATTGGATTTTGCAGGTCTTTGTGTTTTGTAATTTTCTCCAGGTTCTTGTGTTTATTTTTATAATTCATCACATGGTCAGACAGATGTTCAGACCAGATTTGGTATTTTTTAATCTACTTATCAAGTCCTTCCCAAGAATTTGGATAGGCAGATGTTGAAGTTTGATGGTGTTACAGATATTGTCACAGAATGTAAGCTGTTCTGAGTAAAGTTGCCTTTTGTAATTGACTGATCGTGATTTTTTCAATGCTGATGGTGCTCAAGTGGTGCTCCAGTTGTTTTGGGATTGCATCCAAGACTTCTTATTTTGCTTTCTTCTGCATAATCATTCTATTACTATTTGTTGGTCTTTGTATTTTGTTATCTTGTCTAGTTCCTTCTCTTCTGTTCTGTTGTCTCCAACTGTTGCTATGTCCACTATCCACTATTCTTGTCTTTCTTTTCGACAATTGTTAAGTTTGTTATGTGGCACGTGCCTGTCTGTTTGAATTCTAGAGTCCCAGAACAATTTAGCTTCTTCTTTTTCTATTATTTTTCTCTATTTTGTGGCCCCATCAGTTCCTGCTTGCAGGCAAATGATTTTTTTGCAGATTTTCCAATACACCATTATTGTAATTTTGCCATGAGTTGCTTGTAGTCAGTCTGTGTGATCTTCTTGCAGCAGTTAACCAGGTAGTTTCTTCAGTTTCTTCAGAGGCAGTAGTTTCTATTTGTTGTTGTCTTCTCAATTCTGGCTTTGTAAGTATGTGTTCTTAAGGCTTGATATTATGTAGACAGAATTATCCCCTCTGTTTCTTTCTTCAACTTTCCTGCTTTAGCCATTGCCAGATTTTGTCCCACCGGCACTGCCAGAGGAAATGCGCATGTGGGTGACTGCAACAAAAACCACCAAGGAAGTTGTTTGTTTTGTTTGTTGCTTTGTTGCTGCTACTGTACTTCTTCATAACATAATATGGAGACTTTATAATTTAAGATTGAATTGTTAAATAAATTTTACATTGTCAGTATTTAGATTCTATGGAATCCTGTAACTTCTAATGCATTTTCTCTTTCATGAAACCTTGTTAAGCTTTGGAGTGGTGAAAATAATTTGCTAGCAAGTTTCATATGTATTTCATATGTATTTGCAAAAGCAAAGAATTAAAACTGGAGAGAGAGAAAAAAACCCCACCAAGAAAGGTTTGGAAGTTAAGCAAAACTTGATAGATTTTTATTATTATCTTATTTGGTCTGCTTTTTTTTCTTTAACGTACTGGCCATGTAATGCTTTGTTATCCCGTGCCTCTTTTTTTATTCTTCATTTGATCTTTCCTGTAGGCCATTTTGATCTCCTCAGGACTTAGTATACTTATACTTATACTATACTTTATTCATTAAACATGAAACTCAGTCAATTGAACATTCAAAAATGCATCACAAATACTATTGACTGGTACTAATGGTTGATACGGGTTGCGGCCAGCGTCCTAGGTATCAACCAAGTACCTTCTTAAGATGTACGATGTTCCAAGTAGCACAGTTTTTTGCAGTTCTGCTGGTGTTATTGCAGGAAGCTGCAATTTCTTGATGTGTTTTGTAAAATTCTTGGACATGGTACCAAGTGTCCCAATGACAATGGGTATCACTGTTACATATTTCATCCATAGCTGTGTAGTTTCTATGGCCAGGTCGCGATATTTCGTGATTTTTTCCATTTTTTTTTCTTCGACTCTGGCGTCTCCTGGTACAGCGATAACATTCAATAAACTGTACGCTTCGGCCCTCGATAACCGTGATATCTGGCGTGTTATGTTCCAAATAACAATTTGTCTGTATTCAAAAGTCCCACAAGATCTTCACATTATTATTGTTGTTGTTGTTGTTGTTGTTGTTGTTGTTGTTGTTGTTGTTGTTGTTGTTGTTCTTATTGGTTGGCATTATTATTTTCTGTACTAACACTTTCTTCCAAGGTAACCTAATGCAATTTTAAAAGAAAAAATACAACCCAATCTTAAATAATAATGTGAAAATAAAAATAACTGTCTTTTTAAAGTACTAAATATAAAAAGGTAAATTAAAGTTCATAAAAGTTGGCATGCCCAATGTGAATGGGTGGAATTTTTTCAAAGGGAGATGAGGTACAACGTAGAGCCGCAACTGCATGTGGAGAGTGCCATGAGAAAGGCTATCATAAACAACACTCTAGTCTTTGAGGTAGGTGTGTGTGTGTGTGTGTGTGTGTGTGTGTGTGTGTGTATGTGAATATTTATTTTGATTAGAATTCTGTGAAGAAAACACACAGAGAGAGTCAATTTTTGAAGGGCCCCTGAAAATCATGTATATTATTTACTTTAAGATTAATAGACAAGACCACTGTTGACTGTCAAACTAAACAGAAACATTGCAAAAACATGCCTATCATTACCTTTTCTGTCCAATGATCCAGGCACTTTATTCCTGACCTGACCTTGGATTCAGAGTCTTTATTCTGCTCTGCTTTGAACTGGGTTGCATAAACTTTATGCAAATAGTCCAATATAATCAATTCATCTAATCTTTCCCAAACTAAATGCTTTTCAAATCAAGCTGACAACTTCTTAGACTTTTCTTTGAGTATTTTTTTTTCTCCAAAAGTGGTCAAGAAGGTGGTATGGAGGCAATCAATAAAGAGAGAAGGAATATAGTTGTACTACAATGGATTGATTCAGGATGACGAATGATGAATGATGATGCTGATGATTTGGACTTGGGTTGAAAATGTGACTGATATTTCTCTTTGCAATTTTCAGACATTAGATTTTTTTAAAAAAGTTTTGTTTATGCTAATAATATGTAGCTGAACAATCTATTTCAGGATGAGGATAATGAATAATGATGATGATGATGATTTGGACTTGGGTTATGCCTCAAAGGTGTTGAACATCCCAGATTTATCCTTGATGTCCTCCTGAATTTCATACAGCTGTGCTTGAATTTATACAGCTGTATCTGGAATTCCAGGAATTAAACTTGTGAATTTGCAACAATAGTGAAGTGCTTCTAATAACCCCTTTCTTTTGAAGATCATGGACCATAATCTGCCATGCAAGTCTTGTGCAGGTTTCTAGATAGATGTTTTTCAATTCCTAGTCAAGACCTAAGAGAGAGAGAGTGATTGGCCAAAAGTCCACCAGCTAACTTCCATGTCTAAGGGAGAATTAGAATCTGGATCTACCCTCTTCAAGTCCAACATATCCATTCTCTTTCTTGCTCTCTCTCTCTCTTTCTTGAAATCAAACTATGAATTATAAATATTTAATATACCCTTTAGAAACATCTCCCCATGGAAAAATTAAAAAGTTAATTAACTTTATAAAAATAAATTTCCTCCTTCATTATCCATCCTCAAAACTGAATGTTTAAATACTACATTTCACTCCCATTTCTATTTTCAGTGTAGATCAAGATTTTTTCATGACCATGCAATATAATTACTAAATATGTAGAATTAATTGAAACATTTTAAAACATTAATATGTAGTACAGTAACACAAAACATTCCAAGATACTGCACTTGATATGTAAAATTATTCATGTTTTTTCCTCCCCCAACTGCCAACTATGAATACATTTGATCACTTTTTTGCTAGCAGATCAATAATAACAATAACAATAATAACCCCTCTCTGTCTCTCTCTCACACAAGCAACTCTCCAAACCTCTTTTCAGGGGGGGAAAAACCCCTAATGAGATTATACACACACACACACACACACCTCTTTCTTATAAATGCCTAAATATCCATGTAGTGCAAACTTAAAAGAGCTGCGGTGGCATAGTGGTTAGAGTGCAGTACTGCGGACTACTTCTGCTGACTCACGGCTGCCTGCAATTTGGATGTTCGAATCTCACCAGGCTCAAGGTTGATTCAGCTTTCCATCCTTCCGAGTTCAGGAATGAGGAGCCAGATTGTGGGGGGCAATATGTTGACTCTAAATTGCTTAGAGAGGGCTGTAAAAGCACTGTGAAGCGGTATATAAGTCTAAGTGCTATTGCTATTGCTATTGCTATTGCTATAGGATTGGGAAGACAGAAAGAGGATAAGGCACAGAAAATTGGAATGTTGTCTCTGTTGGACAAGGAAGATCTGATCAAACGGCAGTGAAATATGGTGATGGCATCAAGGCAGGGGTGAAATCCAGCAGGTTCTGACAGGTTCTGGAGAAATTCTGAGCAGTTCGGAGAACCAGAGGCGGAAATTTTGAGTAGTTTGGAGAACCGGCAAATACCACCTCTGGCTGGCCCCAGATTTTGCAATATCCTTCCCCCAGGAGTGTGGAGGGAATGGGGATTTTGCAGTATCCTTCCCCTGCCACGCCCACCAAGCCGCACCATGGTCACAGAACCAGTGGTAAAAAAAATTGGATTTCACCATTGCCCCAAGGTTATATTTACGTAGATCTAGCAACTTCTCAATCCTACAGTAGGAGGAATTTCTTTCCTTCTTTCACTATCTACATACACAGATATTAGTGGACAATTTCATCTGTTGCCAACTCTGTTTAATATCAATGTAGGTTGTTTTCCTCACTATTGATTTATAGTGATTTTTACTGCCACTGGCTATTTTTATGGTGATGTAAAGCTTGTCTTCATTACTTTTATTTGAACACAGTCATAGTGGTGGTTGGATGCCACCATAAAACACTATAAATGTCTACTAAGAAAATAGCAGTGATCTGATATGTAAGAAATGCTTGCTAAAATATAATTGACAGGAAGACTGGTTAAACTGGATTAAAAGCAAGTAGAGACACTTCTTCAATTCTTCTATTTGTAAAGTATATCTCATGGAATCCACTATGTTTTCAGATTTCCAATCCATACTGTTGCCAAATGCAGTTTTGTTGACCTTCGACAAAGCTAAATTATTGTATCATGTAACTTCGGAACAGTCTTTTTCCTATCTCATAATCAAGACAAATTCCAAAATGACAACAACTGTTTTTTAACATATAAATTACAGACTCTGTTCCTTAAGCACTTAGAGTAATGGATGCTTTTTTAAAAGAAAAAAAAATGGAGTAACATTTCATAAATCAAAAAATTGAAAACTTCAAATCATGCAACAACATCTGAACATGGTATTAAAATTAAAGTTTATGCATGTGATATAACTACTTCTCATTTGCATACAGACAACAGATTAGATCTTCTTTGACAGAGTTTGTCTATGACATGACCTTCTTGATTATCTGTGTAACTTAAAGATGAATCTGACTCTGATCAAGGTTGACTAGTTATTGAGTTGTAAAATTGACTTTCCACTCCCACACCATCTTTTGTAAGGCAAATGTAAGTTTACCTAACTTGAAGCTAACACCAATTTTCCACTAAAAATATTAACCAAACACACGGAGAAATGGTCCATGTAACTCTATGTACTGCTTCAATAAAATTAATAAAGCAGATGTTGACACTTCTAGCTGGAGTCATATTTCCACCCACTGCACACCAAACACTGAAATGACACTAAATTCATTTAAAGTAAATGTGTGGCATTGTTATTTGAAATGATACCTAATTTAATTTTGGTGTTTGGAATTCAGTGATTGGAAATTATTAATACTCTTGTCTAATGTTGGAAACAGATTGTTCAGCTATATATTATTAGCATACGCAAAATTTCACCCCACCCTACCCCCAAAAATCTGATGCCTGAAAATTGGAAAGAGAAATATCAGTCACATTTTCAGAGAATAGAGAATTCAGATGAAAATAAAAGCCTGAAATCCTTGTCTCCCAATGGAATTCTCCAGAACCAAAAACTGAAATTCTTTTCAAATCTTCTCAGAGTAATTTAGTAATATGTAGATGATATTCTCTGTACAATGTTTATACATCTTTCAACTCACGTGCTTATGGAAGTTCAAAACCAGTGGAAACACCACACTTCTGAAATGAATTAAAAGATGAAGTAAACCGTATAATCCACTGTAACAACAGAGAGCTTTGAGGTCGCCATATTGCTCAAATCTTGTGTAAGCAGAACTTAAATATCAGTCCTGCTCTCCAATGTTCAAATTTGTCAGTATTCAGGATTGATTCCTACATGTATCTTTGCCAGCAAACCAAGACGCCTAAAATTGCAAAGAGAACAATGACTTATCTTAAGATCATGGCAACATTTGGAAAAAGGAAGGCATAGAAAAGCTGCAGTTTCTCCTATAGAATACGGCCTGGGATAATGCTACAAAATGAATTATTATTTTGTTAGCTCATTTTTGCAGTGGACTGGTGCCAGAATACAAGTAGCATATTGCTCTGTCTCATGATTTGGCATGAAAACGTGACATATCAACTGAATTTTGATTTGGAAAAATGATAATTGTTGGCCAGCAGCCCTAATGCTAGGAAAGACACAAGCAAAGTGCAGGTTCATCTCCAAAAGGTGCTCACCTCCATTAGCCTGTGTACTTCTCTTTTCACTACCCATGCATGCAAAAGTAGATGTTGCCATTCCAATGTATTGTACCTAGCAAGATGACATTTAGACATATAGTTGATATTCCTTTTTAGTTTTAATGGTTGCCCGTCCCTTGGACCCTGGTGAAGAAGAGAGCCTTCTGGTTTAGGAAGAAACCTTACTTCTTGTTTCATTTCTTTTTCTGGGGTCTAATACGGAAAGCCTAAGATTGGGCCATTAAGCGGCTAACTATGGAAGGCTTGCAATGTTTTGATCCGCCGTGTCTCCACGCCGCTGCGCTCGTGAATGGTTTGATTGCATGCAGAAGGCTTAAGCAACTAAGTCACACCCCTGAATCAACATGAAGGGGTTTTAATCGTAAACTTGGTGACATAAAGACAAATGCCGAAATCTTAGGACCAAATTATTTCTAATTGCTGTTCAACAGGGGACATAACATTAAACTGGCAATTTGCATATGGGGGAAGGACACACGCTGTATTGTTTTAAACAGGTTTACCAAACATATCATTAGTGGCAACTACCAGCCACCTTTTTTGTTTTTTCTTTAATTTATAATTAGAGCTCCACTCAGCGTTGAACAGGCCAACTTCATCCTCCTCCAGCTAGTGCTTCTTTATCAGAAGATTATTGGAGCACACCGTCCGCAGTGGGGGGTAAAGATCAGATCTAAGTGGAACAGCCAGTTGGACAGAAAGCATGGAGATCAGTGGGGATCCAGCTGGAAGCTTCTGTTTATGAATCCCAACATTCAAATGCACAAGTACTAGAAATAAACCAAACATACAAAGCCAGAAATGCATATATTGCATTTAAGAGGCCAGAAGAACTTGAAGTTGGAAATCAAATCTTTCTTAGATTAAGAGCTTGGCAAGAAATGTCAGTGTGATATTATTACCTACAGTAGGGATGAGAGCTCCACCCATCACCCCCCACCCCCACATCTCTTTCCTTTCTATATTATTACAGTTCATTGTGCCTTGCCAGTTCCACGACTCCTCAATTAATACATTTAAAAGAAGTTCTAAAAATAATTAATTGCCGTCCTGGAACATGAGTTATTTGCAATAGCAATTGATGTGTTCAAATCATTGCTATGTTACTGATGCATCCATGTCCATGAAAAAAAATTGCAAAAAAATGCAATCTTTGTTCAAACTTTGCATCTTTTGTGCATCTTGTGTGGAAAAATAATAATATAAAACACAAGTAAGGTAAAAACACCAGTAAATCTAAATCTAACAAAGGGTAAAGGGATAAGGGAATATCTAATGAATTCTATATAGCTCAAGACTGGATACAGTGAGCTAAGTTAAACAGGAGAATGATGAAAAAATTGATTTAATTTACATTTTTTGCAAGCTGACTAATTTGATATTTTCAAAGTAATGTATACATCGGAATGCTGTTTTTCTTTGAAATCTGCACTGCTGTGATTTTTATTTCTTTCACCCTATCAAAAATCTATACTTACTATTGTATAGTATTAAAATAACATACAAAAATAGGTATACTGAGATATATATTTCAGTGAGTTATTAGACAAAATTGTGTTAACCTTGGGGAAAATATTTAAACAGCTTAAAGTGATTGAGTTAGTGAATTTAAGAATAGAAAAATGAGAAACTGAAAATGTTTGATTCCCCAAAGAGAGTATAAAAATTCATTGGTGCAGTTCATAATTTCAGCATTAATTCTTCTCAGTTATTTGGCTGGTTTTGCTTTGTAGGTGCCAGTCCACCTTCAGAAACCTTTCATCCGAGTTTTGCTCTCTAAAAAAATTGTTAAGTACAAATAGGATCATTGTTAAGCACTATACATACATTTCTTCATTTGGGCAGGGAGATAAGGTAATTTGATACACAATAAACCAACTGGCTGTGGCATTATTTAAACTAAGACCTCTAATTAAATGGTCTGTCTCTTAATTTTTATCAGTTAATTTTGAAAATTAACTGATTATAGACAGAGATAAATGGACCTAGGGGAGGGGTGGGGGTTGGCCCTAGAAAGTTAATCTTTGATTTCTAATTTTGTAACTGAAAGTGGAACAGTTGAATGAAGTAACATTTTGGAAATAAGCATTGAGAAAGGACAGTTTCCTGAGCTGTGTGCAATTACGGCTTTAGTCCACCACATGTTTTCCATTAAAGTAAGGCTGGGAGAACAGTAGTAAATTTGGGAGGTTGGGGGAGCCTGGAGAGGTTATAAAAAAAAGTCAAGGTGATAGGTGTGGGTTCAAATTAAAGTCCCAGCCATATATTTATCTATTTATTTATTTGGCAAAAGTGGCAAAGGGCAGCACTTTAATCACACAATTGTGGCTCGTATCTTGTCTACTTCAGTCGCTTCCTCATGGATGCTCCTGGTGAGATGCATAGATATGAAGGAACAAAGAAGTAGCACTGTGTAGTGTACAATTATTACTCTCCACAAACCCTTATGTCAGGGGTGTCCATCCTTGCCAACTCTAAGACTTGAGGACTTCAACTCCCAGAATTCCCCAGCCAGCATTCCTCAGAATTCTGGTAGTTGAAGTCCACCAGTGGTGGGTTCCTCCTGGTTCGGCCCAGTTCTCCCGAGCTGGTAGCAGTGACGATATGACGTCACCGAACCGGTTCTGCCCCCCCGCCCCCCGTACCCCCCCACCCCCCGCGTTATTCTTACCTTTTATTTGGACCCACTCCCAATCTATTACTGCCTCCTGAGTCCCAGCTGATGGCTAGAGGGAAAAAAACTGTTTAAACTCTTGCCGCGGGGTTTCAAAGGACCGCCCTACAGCTGATCAGTGTTAAAAGAAAACAAATGAGTAGACCAGTGCCTGCAAAAATACATGAGTAGACCAATGCCTGCAAAAATACATGAGTAGATCAGTGCCTGCAAAAATACATGAGTAGATCAGTGCCTGCAAAAATAAATGGGTAGATCAGTGCCTGAAAAAAATAAATGGGTAGATCGGTACAGCTCTGCAAGCAGTTAAGAGCCTGGTAGACCAGTACCTCTGCTAAATCCTAAATAATTGTCACATGACCATCAAGCCATGTCCACAAAATAAGCCACGCCCACAGAACCGGTAGTAAAAAAATTTAGAACCCACCCCTGAAGTCCACAAGTCTTAAGAGTTGCCAGGGTTGGATACCCCTAACTTATATTATTGGCATGAGGGGCCTTATCAGTCTTGCTCCACCATTTGGTAGTCAAAGCATGGCTCCAGTTGAAGAGAATAAATTATTACATTGTGCCTACCATGATGACAGGCTCCAGAGGTGGAGCAGTTCCTCTGGTTTATTCATTCATTTTATAAATGATCCGATGAGTACAAAAGAACAATGAAAATAAGAAGATAAATGCAAAGTTATAAATGCAAAAGAAAATGATCAGTAAAATAAATACTTGAATCAAATAACAAGTTAAGAGTTTGGTGAAAGAGATGCATCTCTACAGATTTCCTAAAGACTGACAGGATTGTGACTAACTGCAACTCCTGAGGAACTTTAGATCCTTCCCTGTGCCAGAAAGATGAGTTTCTTACAGCTGTGGTATCTTTGAAAGGGCTTTTCCTACCAGTATTAAAAAGTTCCCAAGTTTATATTGGGACAAGGTTCCTTAGACAGTCTGGCACTAAACACGTTTAGAGTTTTCTAGAATTCTATTAACTTTTGTTTTGGCTCCAATTTAGTGTTGACCACCATTAATTGTATACAGGAGCAGTGATGGGATTCAAGTAATTTAACAACCAGTTCTCTGCCCTAATGATTTCTTCCAACAACCAGTTTGCCAAACTGTTCAGAAGTTAACAACCAATTCTCCCGAAGTGGTGCAAACTGGCTGAATCCCACCACTGGGCTTGAGCAATAAATCAGTTTGACCAGAACATAATGTGTGAGGTTGACTCAGCCTTCCATCCTTTCTAAGGTAGGTGAAATGAGGACCCAGTTTGTGGGGGCAATAAGCTGACTTTGTATAAATATACAAAAGGATGAAGGCTATTGCTGAGCACATTGTAAGCAGCCCTGAGTCTTCGGAGAAGGGCGGCATATAAATCAAATTAAAATAAATAAATAAAATAAATAAATTATTCACACCTGAGAGTCCGCTTAGATATGTATGTCAAACCCAAGTCCAGTTCATTACTTTTCCATAAGAAAACAGAGGTTGACTTACCAAAGAGGCTCTTTCAGTTTCAGACATTACCAATACTTGCAACTGATATTCCATTTAAACAATGGCAGAGGGATAGCTCTAAATTCATATGGCAAGGGGGAAACCCCCCCCCCAAGAATTAGATACAGACTACTGCAAGATGCTAAGGAAAGAGAGGGGTTAAGTTTACCAGAATTGAAATTATATTTTGATGTTTGGTCTGTTTGGTCTGGCTAAAAGAATGGGTGAACCTTCATAATAAGAGGCTACTTGACTTAGAAGGTCATGAATTAAGATTTGGATGGCACCGTTACCTGTGGTATTACAAGGTTAAAGTAAATGTTGATTTCAACCATCATTTTGTTAGACATGCAATTCTGAGAGTTTGGAATAAATATAAAACAAGGTTTTCTACAAAGGTTCCTCTTTGGGTTTCCCCACAGGAAGCTTTTTTCAGAAAAGAAATGGTGACAAAGCCGAATTGGTGGATTTATGGTAAAATAATACCTTTTAATTTTGGTGACCTACCCTGAAGTCTAAGGAGTAGTTAGAATCAGAAGGTCATGTCTGCCATTGGTTTACATATTTACAACTGAAAGAAAGGTTTAAATTATACAAAAAGGGTTATGGGTTTGACTTCATTAAAAATGAATTGGAAATCCTAATGTGTGGTAGTGATGAACATATTATTGCTAAGGTCTATAAAATGTTATTGAATTTGAATCTGGAATGGGAACATGTAAAGCATTGCATGATTCAGTGGGCAAGGAACTTTGGATATAATGTAATACCTGAACAATGGGAGAATATGTGGAAGAAAGGTTTAAAATTTACATTAAATTATAACTTAAAAGAAAATTTCTATAAGATGATGTATCATTAGTATTTAACTCCAGACAAGTTGTCTAGAATGTATAAAGATATTTCAAATGAATGTTGGAAATGCAAATGTAAAGAAGAGTTTTTATCATTTATGGTGAACGTGTGATAAAGCAAAGAAATATTGGAGTAGGATTCATAATTTAATACAGAAAATTTTTAAAGTGGATATAAAGGGGAAACCAGAGACTTTTCTTTTGGGTTTAATGGAAAAAGACTTGGAAATTTTTTTTTTGAAACCTTTACATGACAGCTCTACGTACAGAAATACTCTATGCACAGAAATGGAAGGACATTTTGATCCCCACAATGGACGAATGGCTGCAAAAATTGATGAAGTTAGTAGAGATGGCTAAATTGACTGCTTTGGTAAAAAAAAAAAATACAAATACGTATATTTCTACTTGGAAACCGCTTTTGGACTTTGTGTTTGAGGTGGAAAAAAATGAAACTTTGATTTTGGGTTCTACCAATTAAATAGATTAGTTGTTATAGAAATGGCTAGTTGAAACTATTATGTAATAGTAAAAAGTTGAGGTTTGGTGTTAATGCCGTATTCTACTGCACCAAAGGGAGTCAGAAGTCAATACCTTTTCTTTCTTTCCTTTTCTCCTTCTTTCTCTCACTTTCCCCTTTGCTTTTCCCTTCCCTATCTTTCCTACTATTTGCTTTTGTATTTTCTTTGTACAGTATGTTATAATACAAATTAATAAAAACTGTTAAACTTGAAGAAAACAGAGGCTGACTTCAAAGTTGACCATCACAGATAAATACATAACTGGACTAAGCAATAAGAAGACGAGTCATTTAATTGTAGCCATGCCCAATGCAGTGAAATGTATTGCACTATAAATCACACTAACTTTATAACAATACGTATAACTTACCATATGCATCTTTATGTAAATGTATTTGCCTTTCAGTTATAATATCTCCTGTTTTTAGCAATATAAAAAGGTTCCCCCCACCCTTTTCTTGGCTTAGTTCTCCTTTCACCATAATCTTTGATTTGTTTGGGTTCTGCTCTTTTGAAAAAGCATGGACTAGAGCAGTGGTCTCCGACCTTGGCAACTTTAAGCCTGGAGGACTTCAACTCCCAGAATTCTGGGAGTTGAAGTGCTCCAGACTTAAAGTTGCCAAGGTTGGAGACCCCTGGACTAGAGGACGTATTACTTCCTTTTCGTCCTGCTTGTGAATTTTTTGGAAAAAAGCTGGTTGTGGCCAGCAGAAACAATGTTGGATAAAATAGCCTGATTCACCAAATCAGGAGTAGGCAACTTTTCGATCATGATTGACATATATGGAGTGTTCACATAAAAAGGCAGCCATTGAGGGGATTCACAGAAGGTCAGTGCAGCCAAATTATAATAAATAGGGAGGATTCACAAATAGTGAGTACTACAGCTGATTATAATACATCACTAATTTTCAGAAATCCCCCATCCTTCCTTCTAGCATCAGGATGCTCTATCATCCCAGTTTCTTTTCTTTGTGTGGGACTGATGGGCACAGCATCAAGTAAGGAACCCACACATTTTCATTTTACAAGAATGCTTCTGCCTATACGTGGTGACCAGTGGTGGGTTCCTCCCGGTTCGGCCCGGTTCTGCCGAGCCGGTAGCAGTGACAATATGATGACACCGAACCGGTTCTTCCCCACCCCTCACCCCCCCGCCCCCCCACCCGCCCCCCCGTTATTCTTATCTTTTATTTGGCCCCACCCCCAATCTATTGCTGCCTCCTGAGTCCCAGCTGATGGGCTACAAGGAAAAAAAAATGTTTAAACTCTTGCCACAGGGCTTCAAAGGGCCGCCCTACAGCTGATCAGTGGTAAAAGGCAGTTTGGTGGTAGACTGGTGCCTCCAAAAACAAATGAGTAGACCGGTGCCTGCAAAAATAAATGGGTAGACCAGTGCCTGCAAAAATAAATGAGTAGACCGGTACAGTTCTGCAAGCAGTTAAAAGCCTGGTAGACGAGTACCTCTGCTAAATCCTAAAGAATTATCACATGACCATCAAGCCACGCCCACAAAATAAGCCACGCCCACAGAACCAGTAGTAAAAAAATTTAGAACCCACCCCTGGTGGTGACAGTGATTATTGTGTACTAAATAAATATGCACTGGCTCCTTGGTTCTCTCTGAGCCGGGTTGCTTTCTTGCACATATTTCATTACACAGCTAGGTAACATTAGCAGTGCTAGGGTCACCTGCTAATGTTACCTAGTTGGGGTAATGAAATGTGCAAGAAAACAGCCAAGCTCAGAGAGACCAAGGACCCCACACTTCAACCCTGAGCTTCTATTGAAATGAAGATGCTGCTAGAGTAAAGGACTTTGGTTTGAAACATGCCAACTTCTCATTTAAAAGGAAAAAAATAAATAAATTATGTTTTATAACATAGTCATCGGTATCTATGTATTCTTCATTAGCTGTCCCTGAGTTGGGCTTTCCTTTTTCTAATTTCATAAATTGAATTGCTCCTTTCATCCGACCTGCTGTAGCATCTAACTAAAAGTCTTGTCCATCTCTCTTACAATATTTTTTCAGACCCTTCATGAGGAACCAGAGAAAAATGGTGTCTAGGATGCAGGAGTGCTCAATGGTATTTACCCTCAGCATGTACGCTAAATAAATGGACAGGGGAATGGTTTCTTCCATCATCCCAAATTAAAATTCATACCCTTTAACCTTCTGAAATAGCCAAGATCTCTGTCGTTAAGACTGATTCATAGGATGCCTTGATATTCTCCATTATTTGTATGCCTGGGAATCCCAAACAAACATTTGTGAAATCCATTTTGAAAGACGTTAACACTTGTGAAACCTGTGTGCCCCAGAGGGATTAGATAAATTTCCATGTCAAATATTTGAAGCGGAGCACTTCTGCAGAAACAGTGGGCTTTTTTGTGTGTGTTTTGATGCCTTTCATTTCCATAAACTAGATTACTTTCTGAAATTACTTTCACACAGAGAACAGTTTCTATTGAATTCCAGTCAGTGAGCTCCTTGGAGTGTGAGGTGAATAAAAATATCAGCAGGCCAAATGTCACTTCCAAGATTTGCAGGCATTTGGGTTTCATAAAGAGGGCAGAATGAGTTTCAGATTTTTATCTTGGAGAGAGTTAAAGATACACCAAACCAGATTGTCTTAGAATAATTGCTAATCTGCTCCCTACACTATATAGCTCATTGGTTTCCTTTTCTTCTCATATCTTGCTAATAAGAAGTTGATCTATTTGTTTGAGGAGAGATTTTCTGGCCGACTCTTGAATACCATAGTTTGCCTCTTCCAAAGACTAACACAGTAGTTACTATTACCACACTTTGGTGCTGCAGAGAAACAAAGAAGACAAGAAACCTAGTGCAAACCTGTTAGGGACTTCACCATTTGTCATTGGTGGTATATTGATTCATGTGCATGGCACTCTCTGCTCTTGGAAGGCTAGAAAGGATATTGGTAACTACAGAAACTCCCCACATGCAATCTACTCTATTTTCTACCACCTCCTATTTCTGTGTGATGAGTAATTAACTAAGCAGAGAAGCCCTCCCAAAATTGTGAAAGAGTGTTTTTTTGACAAGCATACTAGAAGGAAGTTTTCAAAAGTTCTTTTTTGAAAATATTTCATTGTAACACTAAAGTAATATTGCTATTTCTAAAATGGAGATGACCTGCTGGGTAGTTTCTACTATTTTGTTTTCGGTTTCTTAGTATAGCTAAGAGTATTGTGCAAACAGTATTTCCATAGATCAATCTTCCTTCCTTCCTTCCTTCCTTCCTTCCTTCCTTCCTTCCTTCCTTCCTTCCTTCCTTCCTTTTTTCAATACATTGCCAGTGCTCATATCAGAGTGAAAAAGAGAAAGCCACTTTGATTGCCTACCTGGCAGGGATGAAATCTACTTACCTTCCCTACCGGTTTGGAAGTGCGCACGCTATGCACATGCGTGAGTGGAGCGAGTGCGCACATGCACACCACGTGCAATTTTGGACCCTCTGTGCATGCGCAAAGCCTTCTTTGCATGCTCAGAGGGTCAAAAACAGGTTACTTCCGGGTTAAAACCAGGAAGTAACAACATCTGGGTGTGTGGCGGAGCCTCCTGCTGCCACCACTACCAGTTCCCTGAACCACCCGCCACCACTACCGGTTTGCCCGAATCAGTGCAAACTGGTAGCATTTCACCCCTGCTACCTGGCTTATATATCATGATTCATTGGGGATTGGTTTTATTAATATGCCAGAGGTATATGGACACCTATTTCTTTCTTTTTTTTTAAATGTAACTGTGCTTATTATCTTGTTAGAAATGTTTGTTTTGCATGTTTTGTTAATGCAATTCTGAAGCTAAGGTAAAGTGCAAATGAAGAAACTGAAGTTATGCTCCAAGTCTATATACACACACACACACACACACACACACACACACACACACACACACACACACACATATATATATATATATATATATATATATATATATATATATATATATATATATACATATATACATACATATACATATAATATATATATATATACCCGAGATTTTAACTTTATATATATAAATTGAAATTCAGAAGAGAAAAGTGAACAATGAACTAGACTAGAACAACCATAATGACAAGAAGAGATAAAGAGTGGAAATCCTAGAACATCTCAGGAAATATGCTGCAGGCCGTTATTTGACTGAATACCCTTAAAGGCCTTCCATAAAAGAAAATATATTCAAATATCCTGATATGTCTACAAAGATCAGAATTGTGCAGTAAATAGCTTTCCCTGGGTAACTCTATAGAAGCAAAAATTGGATTTTGAAGATAGAATATTGATGCTTTGAACTTTGGTGAAAGAGGCCTTCTGAAAATACCATGGATAGCCAAGATGACAAACAAATGAAACATCAAACATGGAGTTATTACTTGAGACACAAATGACCAGAGTCAAATTATTATTATACTTTGGACATGTTGTGCAAAAACTAACTTTCTTGAGAATTCTGTAATACTGAGAAAGATGGAAGGAAAAAGAGAACTATCAGCCACTAGGTGGATGGCCTTAATTACACCAATGATAGATACACTGTTGGAAGACTGAAGGATCAAGCTGGGAGACAGATAATTCTGGAGAAAATCTGTCTATGTGGTCGCCAAGAGTCAACGTAGTATTAATCTGTCTAGGTTATAAGGTTGACAGATGGCCTCCTAAAGACTCCTGCTCACAAGCTCTTCCATATACCTGCTATTTTAACTTTTACTACTGTAGTCACACAATTATCTTTTCTTTGTAGTTCACTAATATCCCTTGGAAATTCTGACTCGGAGTCTGCTTCATCCTCCTGGTATGGGGTTTTGGACAAAGGGAGGGAAGCGCTGCTAGTGGCAAAGAGCCAGAGGGCCTCGTTCCAGTGAGACCGCATCATGGCCTGGAACTGGCTGACCATCTCAGCCCACTGAGCCTGCAGGCAACACTCCTGAAGGTCTTCCCTCTGCTTGGAAAGCCTATGCTCACAGTCCTCAGTGAAGTGCTTCTGCTGAGCCTCCTTCTCGGTCAGATCCAATTTGAACTGAGCCAGCTGTTTTGCCAACTCTTCCTCATGGTGGCTTCTTAGCTCCAACAACTGCTTCCTGTTGAGGCCCTAAGGAGCCTGAGTGGGCAGGCGAGGAGTAGCTGGGAGGGGAGGGGCAAGTAGAGGCCGGTGAAGCACCCCTCAACACGAGTGACATTGAGTTGGCCATACCCAACCAGTCACATGACCACCTAGCCACGCCCACCCAGCCGGTCATTAGGCAGATCATATTAGTGGTCCGCAGGATTTAAAATTATGAATTTAGTGGTCCCTGAGGTCTGAAAGGCTGGCGACCCCTGTTCTACGAGCCCCATGGCATTGTAGGGAAAACCAGAGTGCAGCTCTGACTTCATCCTGTTCATTGCCCCCTGCCTCTCTCTTACGGAAAAGCTGTTTCTGATCTGGATGAATTTGGCAGTTCTCATTGGGCTGCAGTGCAAACTATCTTTTTTTTAAAAAAAAACCCGGAAGACTCTATTGCAGTTTATGTATATTGATAAAAGGAACCCATTGATAACAAGGAAAAAATATTTCTTTTGTTCCTCTTTTCATGGTCTCAGTTCATCGTCTTCTGGCTTCTTGTTCCTGAAAGAAACTCTCTCCTCTGCTTCTCATTTCACGTTCCCAGCCACCAGACCACTCTCCAACCAAGCCAGACATTCACATGGCAAATTCATCTCTGCAACATCTGAGACACACACTCTGTCGTGGACACACCCCTCTCATTACTGGGGCCGTTGGGGAATACAAGTCTTCTGTTTCCTTCGCCCTCTTTTATGAATAGCTTGCAAGGGTGGGAGGAACATTAGATAGGCAGTACGGGAAGCGGGAAGAAAAATTGTCCCACCCAAAGCATCATTTTCTCAATGAAGAGATGAAAAGAGCTGCAGCCTGCTATTCAGAGCGACCCTTGTACCGTCCCCTCCCCATTCCTTAGCACTGCCATTCTAGCTATTATTACTGTCTAACCTCGTTGACCTTTGATGTGTCCTCAGCCATGAGGGACTCAACCAAAGGAGAGCGGGGGGGGGAGTTGCCCGTAGCACTGTTTCATTTCGGTTTTAATTCAGAGCTTATTTATTTGTTTCTTGTTTACGATTTCAAGAGAGATTGTGATGGCTGTACAGGAGATGAAACCTGCTTCTGTGTGTGTGTGTGTGTGTTTGAAATGAATTAATTTCAAATTCATTTAAAACAGCATTTTAGAAAAGGCATCATTATCAGAGATATGGCTGAGTCCTAAAGTAATGTTTGGGGTACCCAAGATGCCTTCTTCACTACCTAGGATCCCCAGTTGAGAAGATCACAAGTGGCAAAGCAGGTAAAGATTGTCCACCTGAAATATGAGGAAACTGGGAGGCCAAGAAAAGTAACCAACTACAGGGGCTCGTAAAATAGATGACAGAGTATATTCTACTACAAACATTGGGAAAGTCTTGCAGTTATTAAGATGAGCCTTTTCTTCATCCCCAAGTTGGCCCTTGATTTTACATTTGCGATAAAAACGGTTCCATTGGTCCCTGATGATTTCAATATTATTATAACATTAATTTTATTTATTGAACGGATATGTTTAAATTATTATGGTATTATAATTACAATAATTATTACAATATTTTTGTAATGTAATATGCATTGTATATAATAGTGTTACCTTTATTTTGTCATGACTTTTTAAAATCCTGTTTTGAAGATTTGTCATCAAAAAGGTAATTTTTATATGTGTGTCACATATGGGCCAAGCTTTGATCACTCTGTTTGGGCAGACATCTTGATTTTTTTTTCTTTTTTTAACCACTCATTGTATACGCTCCTGGACAGTCACTCTCTGAATACTCTCCAAAAAGGAACAATATTGACTCATGATCTGATTCATGATTTTACATGATCTGTTCTACCTTAAAATGGATATAAATTGTAAAAAAAACCCACTTCAGATTTAAGATAACGCAGTGTAAACTGATCATAAGTGTTTTCCCATGTCACTGTTTCTCTGTATCAACTAATAAAATAGAATGAGATGGACAATATCATTCCGCTCATCATATTAGTAAATGATGAAAAATGTAAACTGCAAGCATTATAAAGTCACACAATTTAAATTATAAGTAACGGAGCTAAAACCCTTCATAAGCACATTGAAAAACCTGAAATAAAATCAATTTCATAAAATGGTAGGCTGGGAAGGCTTCTGTTTAGATTGTTGGAATGCATTTGGCCCACATTTAACTGATGCAAAATGGATATGGCTATATCTTATCTATGGATGACTATCAACAAAGGAGAATAGTTGTAGTTAAGGGTTGAAATGTGGGGTTCTTGGTACTCACTGATGATGTCTGCAAGAAAACAACCAAGTTCACAGAGCATCAAGGATCCCTCATATAGATGAATCTTGGATATTTCCCTTTGGAGGGGAATAGATATGTAGAAGATTATTTTCATGGGAGGAAAAACTATCTATATAATTTTATAGGTCACTAAGAAGGTACATAATCAATCAAGGCGCTTATTTATTATTTTAGATTGTACGAAGACAACAAGACAACGAGAGGGTTAAACTACAGTTTTGCATGTTGCTCAAAATAGGGACAAGACCTAAGTCAGAAATTACAATGCTGTATTTTGAAGGTGACTATAGGGATCATAGAAAAGGAAAGGGTTTTGTGCAAAGTTTTCATCTATTTTACTTATTTTATTTATTTATTTATTTATTTATTTATTTATTAAATTTTTATACCGCCCCCTCTCCCGAAGGACTCGGGGCGGTGAACAGCCAGAATTAAAAACACACAATACAAATATTAAAATACATTAAAACAAATTAAATTATCTTTGGCTTCTCCAATTTTAAAACCCCTTACCCATAAAATTCACCCAATTAAAATTTTAACCCAGCCCGGCTTGCTGAAATAAAAAAGTCTTCAGGGCCCGGCGGAAGGTCCGGAGGTCCGGGATTAGTCGTATCCCTGGGGGTAGCTCATTCCAGAGGGCGGGTGCCCCCACAGAGAAGGCTCTTCCCCGGGGGGTCGCCAGCCGACATTGCCTGACAGACGGCACCCTGAGGAGACCCTCTCTGTGGGAGCGTGTTGGCCGGTGGGAGGTTATCGGAGGCAGAAGGTGGTCTCGTAAATAACCGGGTCCTAAGCCATGGAGCGCTTTGAAGATGAGAACCAACACCTTGAAGCGCACTTGGAAGACCACTGGAAGCCAATGCAGCTCGCGCAGGAGAGGTGTCACGTGGGAGCGCCCTGTCGCCCCCATAAGTACCCGCGCGGCCGCATTCTGCACCAGTTGGAGCCTCCGAGTGCTCCTCAAGGGGAGCCCCATGTAGAGAGCGTTGCAGTAGTCGAGGCGGGAAGTGACGAGGGCATGAGTGACCGTGCATAGGGAGTCCCGATCCAGAAAGGGGCGCAACTGGCGTATCAGGCGAACCTGATAGAAAGCCCCCCTGGCCACGGCCGCCATATGCTCTTCTAAAGACAGCCGTGCGTCCAGGAGGACACCCAAGTTACGCCTTCCCCACTCATCTTTTAAAAATATTGTAGACTGGAGTTTCAAATCTTTGTATTTTTAAAATACCAAGAAAGTAAGAAGTATCAGATGAAGGTTATTTGTTTTGAAGAAAAAACCAAATATTGAGTTCTTTATTGAATTCACCACAGAGTTTTACCAAAGTTGGATACATTACTTGTCCTTACATATCTCTACACAGAACACACTGCTGTTTTCACTTTGGAAACTGAACTTCAGATTGTTCTAGCTTTAGTATCATAAAAGAGGAAAGAGATTTGTACCAAGATACAAATTATACACTAAATAGTTGTTCAATACGCTAGCATTTCTGTTTTTCCTCCAATAGGCTTGCATTTCTGTTTTTCCTCTTAGATGCAATTCTTCACACAATATATTTTTTAAACAGTTTGTAGGATGATGGAGACTAATTTAGCATACCCATCTCAAGTTTGCTTTCAATACAAAAAATGGAGATTTGTTTGGAAGTAATGGCAAGATTAATTGGTAGCCAGCACTCTTTGCAGCTAGAGAAAGCAGGTTAATGAAGGCAATCAGCTCTTTTGCTTCAGGGAGTAAACTGATTCTCCCACTGAGAGACTTCATCATTGGGCACTTTATTGATAAGTGGACATGTTTCTCCTCTAAAGTATCAGGTATTGGTTAATGCTGGAGGGCAGGACTTCAGCTCCGATTACCCAGTTTTCTGATTCAGTGAGCAACTCCTGCTATGCAGAGCCAGGGGGGGAATAACACAAAGATTTGAAAGAAAAGCTCATCATGTACATGCCACCATATGGGAAAAACCAAACAAACATGACGTTTGAACATAAATGCTTCTTTTAGTATATTATTGTTTTTCTGTGTGATTAATTTTACCTCTAAAAAAGACAACAACAAAAACAACAAAAATATTCACAGAAGACAAAACTCACCCAGGCAGTTAATTACTCTCCCCCCCCAATTGTTTTCCTCTTCAGAGGAGTGGGTTTTGCTATCATGGGCTTTGGGCCAAAGCTGTCAGTAAACTCCATTATCTTTGGGATAAAATCATTTCAGATTAACAGCTCCTGTGGTGGTGGCAAAACTGTAAAACAAATCCCATCTTGTGTGTTATGCTTAAACTGTTCAGCTATTCCCGTACTTGCCTATAGTCTGGTGCTTACGGTAGAAATTCAATCTCTTTTCATATTATTTGCAGAAGTAGCCACAATAGAAAAAACTAGGTAGCTTTCCAGATGTTTGCAAAGAGGCCATCGTTATCATAGGACTAAAGAACGGCCCCAAATCTTTTTATTTAGATTTGCAACCCTCCCATTCCAAAACTTCAGGGTGAGTTAAGAAAGCCAGAATAAAATGAAATGAGGTGTCTTCTTAGCCCATTGGTAAAATGCTAGTGAATGTTTGTGTCTTTGAGAAGACAGCTATGCACTACCCTTCACTTCAACTATAGGGTTTATGTACCATCAAGTTGTTATCAACTCTGAGCAACCAGGTAGACAGATCTTTTTTCCATAATGGTCTTTTCCTAACCTGAATGTTGGGAATATATAATGGATGGAAACTAATCAAGAAGAGAAGCAACCTAAAACTAAGGAGAAATTTCCTAACAGTGAAAACAATTAACCAATGGAACAGCTTGCCTTCAGAAGTTGTGAATGTTCCAATACCGGAGGCTTTTAAAAAGAGGCTGGAATGGTATAGGGTCTCCTGCTTGAGCAGAGGGTTGGAGTGGAAGACCTCCAAAGTCCCTTCCAACTCTGTTATTCTGATCCTTCAACTCTTCCAATGGTGCCTCCATTGCTGTTGCAATTATGTATATCCACCTTACTGCTGGTCACCCTCTTCCTCCCTTTGCTTCCACCTTTCCCTGCATTAGAGCCCTTTCCAGAGAGTTGAGATTTTATATGATGTGTTTGAAGAAGGATAATTTCAATCTGGCCATTTGCGTCTCGAGTGAAAACTCTGGTTTGATTTGTCCAATGATCTATTTATTTGCTTTCTTGACTGTCTGCTGTATTCTCTATTCCAGCTACTGTATACATCAGTGATTTTCAAAATTGCTCTTAAGACATTATTAATTCACTGTCATGAAATTAAATGCCGTGGTTTGATTAATGTTCTCTTTACAAGGTAGTGAAAGCATGAAGAGTATTGCTTCTCAGATTCTTTTCACTGGCTTAAGGGCCCCCACTCTGAGTCACGTGACCAGGATTGAGAGAGATGGCCTAGAATGGAGCAGTCAGCAACCTGTAGAGCCGCTGCCCAACTGCTTCTCCTGCTTAGAAATATTGGGGGTTTTTTTTCTTCTGATTCTTTTTCCTAAAGCTGCCACCTGGATTTGAGCTATTTTCAGAGTGAGTCTTTCATTTGTTAGTTTCTACCACCTCACCAAAGTTTATGCCATTCTTTCCTGGAAATATCCTGCTAACAGGGTTCTAAAGTCTTTTGCTAATTTTTTCCCCAACATTCTGTTGAGTTGTAAGACTATTTCAGAATAATTAATGTAATAATACATTAAATATATTTAGCATACAGATGTCATCAGGTTTGTTAGAATGTTTTGATGTTTAAAAAAATTATACTTTTAAACCTACTGTGGATGTTGTAATGCTTTAACTTTCTAGGTTTTATATTTTTGCTATGAATTGTGAATCAATTCATTGAATTTGTTGTTATAAAGTTAAATAAATATAAACATATCTACATGCCAAACTATATACATACGGTTAAGGAAAGTATGCAGAGCCCAGGTGTCATAGAGAAAGCCATATTTTATTCTATGTAATCAAGTAATGGTGGAGGATGTTTTTACTTTCCCCTCTTGTTGCATTTGTGTGTTTGTATGCACATGTGTGCTTAGAAGCACAGGGGTAGTTGCACAGTCTCTACTCTAGGCCATATGACCAGAAAGGAGTTGTATTTAGAATAATGCAGCTGGCAGTATTCTGAACCACAGCCCAACTGTTTCTCCATATGGACATTCTGGATGGAGTCAAAAAATTTTTTGATTCAACTTGATATCGGGAGAGGGGAGACCCAGAAAAGATTTTTGACACCCATTTTTTTCTTTTGTTCCCCTTGTATCAAATTTGGCCCCATTATATTCAAGTTTTGGAGTATTATTCTCTGATACAGTTCTTCTAAGCCACTTGACATAATTTCTTTCCTGTATGCTGTTGATTTGAAAAGAATAAAAAAGATGTTATTTGATTGTAATCTGTGCTTTTAACAGTATTATATTTTTTATGATTTTTTTTTATCTCCCTTGTGCCCTGAACTACAAAAACTTTACAGCCTGCAGCTCATGTTTATCTGGTTGGCTGAAAGCATTATGCAAAATTCACATATCCCTTTGTAGTAGTGGTTGTTGTCATTGTGGCTACACAGGTTTACAGTTTCTATACTTTCTCTAGCAAATAAATCCTGACAATAGGAACATAATGAAAGTATGTCCATGGGATCTGTGCAAAGCTTTTTCTCATTTCTTGTGTATTTTATTTAACACAATTCAAGAGCATATTACTCTAAGTTCCAAAGAACTAACAATCTATAATTTGAAATAGGAAAAGCAAAAGGACATCAGGAAAAATGGAACAGACTGGAGATGAGAAAAGTATACAATTGAGTTACATATAATTAGAACAGAAGTTGAGTTTCCAACATAGCACTTGAGTATGCCAGTGCAAATATCTCCCGTACTCCCTACAGTTTTCCTGCTCCACTTAAAAAATAAACTTAAATAGGAAGCTAATATGCTATAGAAAAATAAATCAGTCTCCAATATTACCATTCCTTCCACTAATTCTTTTGAAACCCATAAAGTTTCTTTTAAAATAAAATAGCAATTGGCTTCACTCTCATTTGGAAATATGTCTACATGCCCAGGAAAAGGGAAAAAGAAGAGAGAGGGAGAAGGAAAGATCAGATGATCTAAAGAAGGTAGATCAACAGTAAGTCTGCCTTTTGTAACTGGTTGTGTCTCCCTAGGCCAGGGTTATCAAACTCAAGGCCTGGGGCCCAGATTCAACCCACAGGGTGCTCAGATCTGGCCCGCGGGGCCACCCTAGAAACAGCAAAGGTCTGGCCTGCAGTGCCTCTGCCGGGGAAATGGAGCTTGGGAAGGCCGCGTCAGTCCCTCCCAGGCTCCATTTTTGGCTGCAACGGCCTCCTGCTGCCCTCTGCCAGTAAAAAAAACCCCCGAACTCCATTTTCACTGGCAGAGAGTGGCAGGAAGCCGTCGCAGCTGAAAATGGAGCTCTGGAGCCCGTTTTCTGGAGCCCTTGGGCCACCACAGACACCCCGACATGAGTGAAGTAAAACTGGCCATGCCCACCCTGGCCACGCCCAACCCAGCCCCTGAGGTCAAACACAACCCTGATCCGGCCCTCAATGAAATCAAGTTTGACACCCCTACCCTAGGCTTTCTCTCTTTTTTTCAGAGAGTACTTATAATATCATCAGAATTTGAAATGAATCCCTATTGAAGAGAAGAATTAGTGAGTCTTCCAGTACTTGAGGGTCTGTCACAGAGAAGAGGGGATTGACTTATTCTGCAAAGCACCAGAGGGCAGGACAAGAAGTAATGGGTGGAAGCTTGTTAGAGAGACCTAGAAGTAAGGAGAATTTTTTCTGACAGCGAGAACAATGGAATGGAATAGGTTACCTCTGGGAGTTGTGAGTACTCCATCACTGCAGGTTTTCAAAAATAGACTGGACAACCATTTGACCAGGATAGTATAAAGTCTCCTGCCTTGCGAAGAGGTCAGACTAAAAAACCTCTGAAATCTTTTCCAGTCTATGGTTCTATGTTCTCACCTTGAAAAAAGGATTGCTCCTGCAATAAAGGTTGGAAAGAGAGGAGGGGCCGAATCAAGATCTTCATACAAAAGCTGGATGTAAAGCAGCTTTTTCAATCTGGTGCCTCAAGTCCTTCTCCCCATGCCTGCCCCCTTTGGCTTTAACTCAGAAAGCCAAAATTATTAGAAAATTGGTCAGGCAGAATAGTGGGATAAGAGACCTACCAATTAAATATATGCTAAAGTTGTGGACTGTTTCAATACATGGACTAAAAGCTTATATTGGATCTTGAGCCATGTGGTTAGAGCAGTGAGAAGTAGACTATTCTGGGAGAAGACCTAGACCAGGGGTGTCAAACTCACTTTCATTAGGGTTGTGTTTGATTTTGGGGGGCCCGGGTAGGTGTGGCCAGCTTGACATCACTCGTGTCGGGGGCGCCTGTGGTGGCCCAAGCCCTCTGCCAGCGAAAATGGACTCCCGAGATCCATTTTTGGCAGTGATGGCCTCCTGCAAGCCACTACCAGTAAAAATGGAGCTCGGGAGCCCTCCCAAGCTCCATTTTCACTGGCAGAGGCACTGTGGGCCAGTTCTTTGCTGTTTCCAGGGTGGTCCCATGGGACAGATCTAAGCACCCTGCGGACTGGATCCAGCCCCCCGGCCTTGAATTTGACACCCCTGACCTAGATTGAGAGATGATGGTGATGATGACTTAATGTTCACATTAACACCACACCAAAATAATATAAAACATCCATAGTCAATTAAAAAAATAATAACAATGCATCAATTAAAAAAAAAACAATTTGCAATAATAACTAAGCAAATAAACATCCAAATCCTGATGGTAAACAGCCATTCCTCAAAGGTCTTCCTGAAAATGTCAGCCTCCATTATCTTCAGAGATGAGGGAATAATAACAGATATCAGCTAAAAGGGAGAATATTGCAATAGTCCCTTGCCTTGTCTATTGTGTCGTTCTTCTTGCCTTTTCCTCAGACTCATTCAGGTGGTGGCTCTCCATCAAGAGAAAGCCATCTGGTGTCTTTTGTCCAAGTGTTGGACAAAAGCCCCTTGACATGGCCCATGCTGGCAAGGACTGAGGGGAACTGAACTCCAGAATGACTGAAGAACACCAATTGGCCTAGCCTGTTCATTTAACTTTACCCCATAGAGACATTCAAGAGACAAGGCAGACTGATATTTTTATATCACTTTGAATCCGTTAAAAAGTACTAATAGCATAATATAAGGATGGGGAACCTCTGGCCTGCTAAATGTTTGTTGAACTATATTTCCTCATAATTAACCTTTCTAATTGACTTTATATAGGTCGCCCTTGACTTATAACAGTTCTTTTAGTGACTGTTCAAAGTTACAACAGCAATGAAAAAGGTGACTTATGACCATTTTTCACAAATGTCTATGGAGATTCTCAGTCATCCAATTTATGGTTGTCCTAAAGGTGCTTTTTTCAAGAAGCAGCTGGACTTTCTGGGTTTTTCTTTCAAGACGTTTTGCTTCTCATCCAAGAAGCTTCTTCAGCTCTGATGGATGGTGGGGAATGGAAGGATTTATACTCCTTGCAGACAGCTGGTCATTTGCTTTCTTTTAGAGAGTGTTTAAGGCCACCTGGAAGTTTATCTGTGTCCTCAGGGTCACCTGAGTGGTAGAAATGGGTGTGGAGCCTTCTTGGAACTGTTGAAAGGACTGGGTTGTAAACTGGAGAGAGATGATCTAGATGAAACGTTTTTCACAATTATGACTTTTGCAGCATCCCCATGATTATGTGATCAAGTTTCATACTTATGACCGCTGCTGTGTCCCAAGGTCATGTGATTCCCTTTTGTAACCTTCTGACAAGCAAAGTCAATGGGAAAGCCAGACTCACTTAACAACCAGGTTACTAACTTAGTAACTGCAGTGATTCACTTAACATATCTCTCACTTAACAACAGAAATTTTGGGCTCAATTGTGGCTGAAAGTCGAGGACTACCTGTACATTGGAGCTTTTGGATTTGAATAGAATAGAATAACAGAGTTGGAAGGGACTTTGGAGGTCTTCTAGTCCAACCCCCTGCTTAGGCAGGAAACCCTACACCATTTCAGACAAACAGTTATCCAACATCTTAAAAACTTCAAGTGTTGGAGCATTCACAACTTCTGAAGGCAAGTTGTTCCACTGATTAATTGTTCTAACTGTCAGGAAATTTCTCCTTAGTTCTAGGTTGCTTCTCTCCTTGATTAGTTCCACCCATTGCTTCTTGTCCTGCCCTCAGGTGCTTTGGAGAATAGCTTGACTCCCTCTTCTCTGTGGCAATCCCTGAGATATTGGAACACTGCTATCATGTCTCCCCTAGTCCTTCTTTTCATTAAATTAGACATACCCAGTTCCTGCAACCGTTCTTCATATGTTTTAGACTCCAATCCCCTAATTATCTTTGTTGCTCTTCTCTGCACTCTTTCTAGAGTCTCAACATCTTTTTTACATCGTGACGACCAAAACTGAATGCAGTATTCCAAGTGTGGCCTTATAAAGTGGTATTAACACTTCACATGATCTTGATTCTATCCCTGTTTATGCAGCATAGAACTGTGTTGGCTTTTTTGGCAGCTGCTGCACACTGCTGGCTCATATTTAAATGGTTGTCCAAGATCCCTCTCATAGTTACTACTATTGAGCTAGTTACTACATATACTATATCTGTGCATTTTGTTTTTCTTCCCTAAATGTAGAACCTTACTTTTTTCAACTTCAAATTGAAGTTCAATTTGAACTTCAGCAGTCATCTAAAGAGAGCAACTGCTAACAACACATCTGAAATATTTGATATGGCCACACACAGAAAGACATGTGAACAAAACAACAGGCTCCAATGAGCATCAAATGGGTTGTTCAGCAAAGCAGTTTATCTCCATTTGTTGCTATGGACCAAAAATGCTATCAATTATATTAGATATGGTATTTCAATATAGCAATTGCAGTGGCTTCCTTCTCATTTCTATTCATATAAATTCCATAGATATGACTCTCCCAATGCTTATAAATATTAATATAGAAAACCCAGCAAGAACAAAAAATAAATAATAATAATAATAATAACCACAAAATCTCATCCTATTGATTTTGGAATATCAGCAGTTTAAGGATTAGCAGGTGAACTTTAGAGTTAAAATATTGCTTTGAATGATAATATCAAAATGCAAAAAAGAGGGATAGAATGTAAGGTATTCAAGCTGAATTCTCAATCTCTGGGTTTTTAACAAATATAGCACCATTACAATTCATAGCTGAGAAACTGAAAAAGCAGATTAAATTCCACTTTACAAACTTTATTTGGCTCAGAAGTTTAAAAAAGAAAGGTTCAGTCAAATAGAGAGAATAGAAAAAAGGCAGATCAGATACATAGAGTACATATATTATACAAATCATATTTGACATCACAGAAAATTTAACTATGGACTATGGCACATAGACTATCAAAAGCTGCTGGTCTCATTTCTCTGTTGATTCACCACTCAGATTCATCCTTGGCTTCTACTCTAGTTTTTCAATTGGCACTCCTATCGAGTAGATGGAATGTCAAGATGTGCAGATATGTATCTTATTGTCACACTTTATGTGACACAATAAACTGTTCCTGGCGCTCTTAAATCAAAATGTTATCTGTCAATTAACGCAAAGAAGAGAAAACAAAATAGAAACTGTAGCGGGCATTGGCTCGACATACCTAACAGCCCAAAGAAATTGCTAGCATTAACCAAACAAAACACACTCTAATGAGAGTCTGCAAAAAGTCAAAATAGGCTTTGCTAGGTAAATCACAAAGATTTGTTTTAATTTCCTCACTCAAGGATCTTAAAACTGCCCTTGGATGCACTTTGCAATACTCTCGTTCCTGCAGATCTGTTAAAACCGTGCACCTCAAATCTTTCGCACCAGCTTGCAATAAGGGTTAACTGACTACTCCGGAGATGATGCAGGAAATAAATCTTCTCATCACCTATGAATGTAGGCACCAGAGCTAAATGCCTTGATATGCATTTATCATATTTTAACACAGGAGAAATTTTTTTCTTATGTGGGATCTGAAATGAATTGCCCCTGCTACAATCATTATAATTGCTTCCATTTAAATGCTTTTCATTTTTCAGGACTCCTGGCTGGAGAAGGGACTCTGAATATGAGAATATTGCTCGATTCCACTAACGGCACCTGGTATTTAGGTCCACTCTTTGGAGGAAAGTATCAACTTCCTCTAAAGCTGATATTAAGCTGCTTAAAGAATCATTATGGCTGACAATTAGCATACAAATGTATCACCTGTCTATTAGGACCTCTGGTATATTTCTCAATTTTGTTTGAGGGGGGGGGTTGATTTTGCTCCTTTTTTGTTGCTCTCTTGGAGAGGGAATGAGATTGAGTTTGGCATTAGTCCATCTAAAGCAATTTTAAAAAACTTGGCATCTTTAAGAAGTGTGGACTTTAATTCCCAGAATTCCCAAGCCAGCATGCTGGCAGTTGAAGTCCACACTTCTTAAAGTTATCATGGTTCAAAAACACTGACTAAAAGCATCCATGATACTGAGCAAATGAGTAACAGAACATTCCAAGATTCCTCTGAAATTACTTGAATAATCTCTGATAGAATAATTATTTTATTGTCACTTTAAATGTACACTAATCAGCATATGTTAAAATGAGGTTTTGTTGTTTCGCTGTTATTACTTTGTTGGGTCTTGGAGAATGGATCTTCCTTCTTCCAGACTTCTCTTTATTCTGGGAACAAAGAGGGAGGAAACAATGAAAGGTACTATTTGGTCTTCTTCCTTCCCTTTTGCTTCTATCTTTACGAAGAATCTGGGCTCAGCTACTGGTCCCCCACTGTGAAAGTTTTTTAAGTCCCTGGAGCATAGAATCCACCATACTGTCAGTCGCAATATTACTTGATAATCTCTCTCTCTCATTAACAAGCCAGGAAAACGCTAAGTGATGTATGAGAAGATTGCTTCTACTATTTTGATCACCCACTGTGTTGTAGTGCTATGATTGGTCAATGTATTTCCCCTAAATATCTGCCATTTCTCTGTGGGAAAAGTAGTTACCCAGATAGTTTTGCTCAATCATCCTTATGCTTTCTGCATTCATCCTTCTGAAAGAACAACACTTTCCCCCTTCCAATGCTTCCCAAATCCAAAATAAGCTTGAAGTAATCCTGTCAACCCCACACCTGACAAAAGTGTTCCGAACATCAGATATAATGCCACCCTACAGCTTTATATCCCATGCCAGAAAAGTGAAATAAAAAGGGAAAGAAAGAAAGAAAAAGAGAAAGAGAAAGAGAAAGAGAAAGAGAAAGAGAAAGAGAAAGAGAAAGAGAAAGAGAAAGAAAGAAAAGAAAGAGAGACAGAAAGAGAGAGAGAGAGAGAGAGAGAGAGAGAGAGAAAAGAAAGAAGAAAAAGAGAAGGAAGGAAGGAAGGAAGGAAGGAAGGAAGAAAGAAAGAAAGAAAGAAAGAAAGAAAGAAAGAAAGAAAGAAAGAAAGAAAGAAAGAAAGAAAGAGGGAGGGAGATAAAGACAGAGAAAATGAGAGAGAGAGAGAGAAAGAAAGAAAAAGAGAAAGAAGAAAAAGAGAAAGAAAGAAAAAGAAAGAGGGAGGAAGATAGAGAGAGAAAATGAGAGGGAGAAAAAAAGAAAGAAAAAGAGAAAGAAAGAAAGAAAGAAAGAAAGAAAGAAAGAAAGAAAGAAAGAAAGAAAGAAAGAAAGAAAGAAAGCCATTTCAAAACGTTGCAAACAATGAATGTGTTTGTTTCCTTCAACCCCAGCAGCCAACCAAGTGGAAATACTGCTTCCATTCTTAATCTACAAATGAAATTAAAGTTGTTGAAAGATGCCTATGAAACCAGAAGAGTCCTCCTTTTTGGCAAGAGAAGAGGAAAAGCTGAAACCGCAACAATATTTGAGCAGCTTTATTAAATTTCCAGCCATATCAAGAATCATCACCAAGCATATGGTGTTTATACACAAATGCAGAAGATAAACATGTTGGCTCTTCGGAGAGAGACAGATACATTTGAAAGCTGCCCCAGCATAAAAAGAAGACTTTGAAAGGAAGATTGGACAATCTGCAAAATTTGTGCTGAGCCAAGAAAACAACTGTGATTACCAGCAGATTCAGGGTCCCCAGCCAACGGGAAGTAGGAAGAGTCCTAGTCAGTAGTTGCGTTGCCCTCTGCAACAAGGGATGAAAGTAAAATACTCCAGGTAGAAACTGTTCCTGCCAACTGGCAGAAAGGTCTGGCTGCAATCACACATTCTCTTCCCAGAAAGCTCCTTAAAAGAAATGAAATGAGGCACAGCGGGCCTATCTAGTGAGCACAGACGCTTCCACACCCTGGCATGGGTTCATCAAGTCACAAAATAGAAATAGGTTGTGTGTGTGTGTGTCTTCAAATCATTCTTGACACCTGGAGACGGCCCGGACAAGTCCCTGCAGTTTTCTTGGCAAGATTTTGGAAATGGTTGGCCACTGTCTCCTTCCTGGGACTGAGAGAATGTGACTAGCCCAAGGAAGGCAGCTAGCTTCATGCCTAAGATGACTTCAACTCACGGGTCTCCTGGTTTCTAGCCTGGTGCCTTCATCACTACACCAAAGTGGCTCTAAGTTGCACTTTATGAAGGCTGTTCTCCTATCATCTCATTTGTAAAGGACAGCCAGTTTTTTTTTTATCCAGATCATGTTTCTGAAGCTAGAACTTCTGCAAAGTATAGCAACCCAACTCCCATGCTCTGCTCTGTAAGGATTGCTATTGCTTAGCATGAATCTGATCCAGGGGTGGGTTCTACTTACCTTTACTACCAGTTCGCATTGCGCCTGTGCACACTCTTCTGCGCATGCACAGAAGCTTCTGCGCATGCACAGATCACCTAGGATGACGTCCAGGTCAGTGGGCGGAGCCTCCCGCGGGTTTTACTACTGGTTCTTGCGAACCGGTCTGAACCGGGGGCAACCCACCACTGATCTGGTCACATAATTGTCACTTTAATGTCGTGAAGCGTGCATTAAATTCCTAACTGTAGAAACAAAATGAATCCCCTTCCCTATGCTATCTTTATTTTAATACAAATTCTACCTGTTAGGATATGGTTTGAGCCTAACTATGTTGTCCAGGCAATATAAGTGTACTGTAACTTTAATCTGTAAAAGTTAGGATATGGTTTGAGCCTAACTATGTTGTCCAGGCAATATAAGTGTACTGTAACTTTAATCTGTAAAAGTTAGGATATGGTTTGAGCCTAACTATGTTGTCCAGGCAATATAAGTGTACTGTAACTTTAATCTGTAAAAGTATTATGTTACTTTAAAGGTATTCATTGTAATGCTGAGTCATGCTGTAATTAGGTAATGACTGGTTGTGAGAGTATTTAAGCAAGGTACTGTAACGTATTCAGTTTGATGATGAGATGATGAAGCTGTTATGATAAGCTACCATTGAGAGGAGTTGATATCTGCTAATCATCGTTTGATGGATCTGCAACCATTGTGGTTTGGGAACCAGAGTGAGTTTGTTATTCTGACCAACTAATGTTTGTTTGGTAAGAAGATTTATGTAACTACTGGACTGATTTACTGGCAAAGACTTGGAATTTGTTTAAAGACTATGAGACTGTTTTTCTACTATAAAGTAAGCTTTTGATAAACCAGTTTGCATAACTCTTATTCATTGCTCTCAGCAACGTTTCCTTGTGCATTCACTCTGCTGGTTGGTAACACAACACCAATATCCTTAACACTACCGATAATGTTGTTGCTGATAATTAAAACAATTTCAACTCAGCTCTCCTAATTCAGAGGCTTACACTCTTTGCAAGCTATAAATTTGGTTTAAATATATATCTATATTGATCTAGCTCTAGATAGATGTATATAGATATTTAAACCAACATATATTTTGGAACTACTGATCCAAAGTCAAAGCCAGTGATAGAAAATTTCCTGGGCTGAAGTGAATTCTCCGCCATTCCTCTACTTTCTCAGAGAACTCATCACAATCTCTGGGGCTCTATAGAAGGTACCTAGTTAATTTCAATTCTGTCCTTGGACTGACAGTGAACCTGATTCTTGAAACCAAAAGTTGTCCTTCTTCCTTCCAGTTGATTAGATCAGTGTTTCTCAACCTTAGTAACCTTAAGATGTGTGAACTTCAACTCCCAGAATTCCCCCAGCCTGCCTGGGGAATTGATGTCCACACTTCTTAAAAGTTGCTGAGATTTGAAAAACCACTGGGTTAAATATTTCTGTGAAAGCAACATCCTTACCAGGATTTGATGCTGATTGTTAGATTACTATTGGACCACTGCTTGGGAAATCACTATAGTCGTGATGGCGGACCTATGGCACACATGTCCAAAGTGGCATGCGGAGCCATGTCACCCGGCACATGGGCCATTGCCCCTTCCTCTTCTGGGTTTCTGGTGTGCATGCGCGCACGATGATCAGCTGGCCTTTTCTGCATCCGGCTGTGCTGGAAACTGAAAGAGCTGGTCTTCCGTTTTACTGCGTGAGCATGTGCGCCAGCCAGCTGATCGTTGCACGTGTATGTGTGCCAGAAACCTGGAAAAGTAGCTGGCTGAAACTGGAAGTTCAGTAGCTGAAACCAGAAGTTCATTTTCAGGCCCGCGCATGCACCCTGAGCAGCTCCTCTTTCGGGTTGCAGCCCAGATGCACGCAGGCTCCCTTTTTGGCACTTGGTGCCGAAAAGGTTCACCATCACTGCACTATAGTATATCATTCTGCCTTCATTTCTTTATCACAGCAAAAGCTCATTGAAGTAGGTCAAGAGCTAATGATCAGTCCAATTGTATGCAGAAACCTACCATGGATGTAGACCAGGGATGTCAAACTCAATTTCATTGAGGGCTGCATCAGGGTTGTGTTTGATCTCGGGGGGGGAGCGTGGCCAGATATGTGTGGCCAGGGTAGGCATGGCCAGCTCAATGCCACTCATGTCGGGGGCACCTGTGGTTGCCTGGTCAGGGCTAGGGTGGGATCCCAGTGTGACCCTCCTGAGCTCCATTTTCGACCGTGACAGCCTCCTGCAGCCCTCTGCCAGCAGAAACGGAGCTCATGGGGGCTGCACGTAGCCCTTCCAAGTTCCATTTTCACTGGCAGAGGCACCACGGGTCAGACCTTCACTGTTTCCAGGGCAGTCCCGCGGGCCAGATCTAATCCTGGCTCGTCTTGATTCTCACTCAGCCTCTTAACCTTAACCACAGCACCTCCCTGATTCTTAGAGAATTTCTAAGGAGGAAAAAGTGCCACTTGCCTTTAATAGGGAAAAATAATTATTCCTAATTTTGTGAGTTAACCCTGGTTCTGCAGTGGGGTCCTATTATTTTCAGCCCTGGAGAAATGCATTTTGTCAGAGATTTTCTCACCAGCTGAGCAAAATGTAGCCCTATTCTGACATTGCCTCCAATAGATGTCATTCTCTTTGCAATTAGAAGCAGCCAAGTAATCCTGCCTTTGGGGTGTCTAAAATAGTCTTTGCCTACATGGTTTGTTCAGGTGTGCTGGACTTCAATTTTCAGCCAGCATTGTATCGGAGCTAAAATTTGCCATCAGGTTTGCCATGCAGGACCATTTAGATCAGTGTTTCTCAACCTTCCCAAGTTGAAGATGGATGGACTTCAATTCCCAGAGTTCTCCAGCCAACCGACCTTCAATTTGAGAAGGTTGAAAAACACTGATTTAAATTATAAGTAGAAACAGAAATATTTGCCAGTTTGGATGGAGTTCATGACTCTGTGTTTGAAAACGTGCAGCTAGATGGTTTTTTTCATGTCTTTTCATCTTTAAAAACTTGACATCAGGATAGTTGTGTTTTGTTTTGTTTTTTGTCTTTTTTTGGCATATTCTGGTATTCTTAGTCCCTTGATGACTATTGGTGATGAAAGCAAATCTAGTTATCTTTGTGTTGTCCTGTTGAGCCAATTTCTGCATATCCGAATTCTTTTACTATCTTATTTAGAACCAATTCAGTCTAATTCAAATGCAAATATTATATTGCTGTTGTTGCTGTTAAGCAATTGGGAGTTGATCCCTGCTTCACAACAGAAAACTGTTGTACAAGATGAAATTTAAAAGAGGGTCATGATCAGAAGTCAGACATGGAGACCCAATTTAGGTCAATTGGTTCCTTTACAATAGAGGGTGCAAATAGAGCTAGTCCTTGACTTACGACCACAACTGAGTCCAAAGTTTCAGTTGCTAAGTGAAACATTTGCTAAGTGAGTTTTGCCCCATTTCTTGCCAGAGTTGTTAAGTGAATCACTGTTAAGTTAGTAACGGTTGTTAAGTGAATCTGGTTTCTCCATTGACTCTGCTTGTCAGAAGGTTGCAGAGGCTGATCACACCAACAACCAAGGCATTGCAAACGTCATAAATACGAGTCAGTTGCCAAGCATCTGAATTTTGATCATGTGGCCACGTGCAATGGTCATAAGTGTGAAAAATGGTCATAAGTCACTTTTTTCAGGGCTGTTTGAATGGTCACTAAATGAACTGTTGTAAATTGAGGACTACCTGGAGTCTTTTTTGTAATTTATGGACATGACAGTATCATTTTTTCCCCATTAAATTGTAGCTTTCCATGTGCAATGATGTTTTATTTTACTGGTCTCCATTTAATACCTCGATTGGTAAAAGTGTAGATTTTCATCTCAGTGAATATGAGGGACTGAACCTTCAGATGAAAATCTACTGAAGATTCTTCAGTTCTGAGTTAATCTCAATCTGGAATTTATAGATTTTATCTTTCAGCCTCCTTTTTTTAATCCTTATCTGCAAAATGGGTCTAACAAGAGACATGGAAAAGGTTTGAGAAGAATTCTGGTAATAAACATATCTTTCTTTTGACCCCTTGTGGCCTTTGAGTAAATTGCTGTGGTTTGTTGATGATCTAAAGCTTGCTAAAATAATATATTAAAGAGAGAAAAGAATGAATGTACCTCCTACAAGCAGTAATCCTTTTTTTTCAATGGCATATCCAAATCTTTCAGGAAAAAAATACCTACTTTCTCCAAGTAATGCTAGTCAACCTTGCAGGATTGTTGCCTTGATGTCTCGCTGTGGAGTTCAAGTACAGGAAGTCATTTTAAAGATTCTCATGTGTGTGAAATGCCAAATTTAATATTTCTAGCAGAAATATTAATAATATAAATTATAAATACATATTTCTAAATGTATGTAGAATGTTTCATAGTATTCAACAACTATTCCCCCCCCCACCAAAAAAAAAAAAGCCAGTTTCCCTTCTCCATTTGTTTTTCACAATTCAGTGTTTTACATTTGAAAAGAAAGCAAGGAAGCAATAAATAAATAAGTAACATGCCCAGGTTCACTCTAGTATGACAATTAAATCCAACCATTTAACAGCTTGCATCTGTAAATAGAGCAGCTTGCAAATCAACCAGGGTCTCCAGTGTGTCGATAAGTAGAAACAAAGTTTTAAATCTGATGCCTGCATTCTGAACCACATTCCAGAATGTAAATATGCACACAAAAGCATGGAGCTACATATTTTGATGGAAACAATTACAAGGCTGGCCCCTTTGCATTCTTCTCTGGTGCGCCCTCTGCTGGATGCATGGACCCAGAGCAGGGTACCGCACCTCCAATTAATTATTGGCATCTCCTGCCAACATCTGGCTGCATCTGCTGTCGTGTAAAATTTGGTTCAATGTTTCAACTGCACCCCCTCCTAAAAAATGCAAGAAGGACTTACTTAGAGTAGAGTCTTGGAGGAAGGCTATTAGTCTCTGTACTTTGTTCCCTTTGCACCCAACTATCTGTCACCAAAATAAATACACGTCAGAAATAATTTCATGGAATAATTTCCCACATAGTACAACTTATTGCTTAGCATATTATCGCTTAAAAAGTGTGCTCTTATTTGAATACTGCTGATGACACACTTTACATACACACCCATGAACTTGAGAAAGATTTATGGTAACCTACAATTTCATTTTTTATTTTTTTTTGCATGGATAATGTATGGTTAATATGATGGTCCAGGAATTTAATAAAAACTTGCACATTTTTGCAATCCACATATGACAGCCTTCTATGTAGCCATATTTATATTATTTGCTTATTGAAGCATATGGAAAAGGACAAGGCAAACAAAGAAACTTTTAAAAAGGGCACACAGAGACATTTCATTACTCATAAAGTAATGAAAATTACTTTAACGGAGTCATCCTTTTGGCTCTCCTAGCCAAGTCTTATCTTCTGAGATGAACAGAAGATCTGTTTCTAAGCAGAGGTTTTCCCAGCTGGCTATGCCAGAAACTGGACTGGAAACCTTACACACAAACATCCATTGTATACTGAAGGTTTAACTCCTAAAAACCAGCTGGTATTAGACATTACAGTAAGCCATATTCTGTTATTTGGTGAGGTTTCAGTATGTTGGGTGGACCTAGCCACGGTGCTAGAAAATCATGCTTTATGGCTTAGCATGATGCATGAATCACTGGGTTTTTTTTAATGAGAAATGGGCAAGCAACCCATGCTTATCAGGTGCCTGGGGTTAACCCCAATTAAACAGGAGTCATTCTATTTTTCAAATTTAAAAAGGACCTACAGTGTAATCCTTGTGACATATAAATAAATAATAATAATTTACAATGACTGTGTATTAGAATGATTTCATAATTTGACTGATGCTAACAAACTTTCCAAACTATAAGTACTGTGCCCAATTAGAAATTCAATTTTCATTGCAAAGTAACCCACATTTCTGTTCCCTCATTGTCCCTCTGCTCATTTCTAAATGAAAGTTGGCTTGATGGAAATCCACCACTGTTTCTCCCCCAAATTACATATCTTGTTGACATTTCCTGTAATATACGAAAGCCACAAACCATCTCTCTGCAATCTTCCTAATATAATTTTTTCCCCTCCAGCCTGCTGGATTCATGAAGAATTGAAGCTTTCCAGGTCTTCCTTGTGGCTATCTTAACACAGTATCTTTCACTCCCTGAAAAGTATGCTGGCATAAATTGTACTATTCCTGTGGTCAAGTCTTACTATGTCTCCCTAATGAGGCCAGTAAATAACATTATCCTTACACTTTTAATGTATGTCAAGTGAAGGAAAACAAATGGTGGATTCCCTCAGGTTGATTTCCCCTCCTGCTACCTGCTGATGGAAAAAGCAGCTATCAATTCTTCTGCACCTGGGAAGGGAAGAGCTAAGCAAGTGCCTGTAGCTGCCTGGCACAGAGGATTTAGTCACCTTTCAGAATGGCTGAGTGATAAGCAGCAGACCAGTCATCTGAGCAATTTGTGAAGTGTCAATGAGAAATTTTGGAATATGGGGCAGACTGGAGATGACGTATTTCAGTGTATTCTTTTCTACACAATCCGTTGAAGGCATCTAGATCTTCATAGCTGAATATTTCTCCTCTAAGGCAGATGAGACAGCTTCATGGATCATAATTTGCGTTGGTGTTCTGTATGTGGCAAATTTAAAGGTCTCAAAGTCAAAAGGGAAATTATATCCTAATCCTTTATCATGGATTAGGCCATTTCCTGTATACATTTAGATTTACAAGGAACTGTGAAAATTGAAGAATGAAAACCAATAACAAGAAGTCATTTCTAAAGGTTGAGAAGTTCTCAGTTTCATAATTTCTGGACAAATCTGTAAGAGATGAGGAGGCTCAGCCTGAGGGAGGGATCAAGTGCATCATCAGTTTGGAGTTCCTTCGTGCCCACAAGAGATCTAAGTCCAGCCCCCCTTGAATTCCATTGACTCTTATCTACCGCTAATTCACCTTGATCTTCAGTAGTTCAGATTCTTGTTTAGGGATAGCACAGAATCAATTTGTACTCATTTGAATAATTCTGGTTCCTGATTTCTTGTGCCTGACAAAATCATGGTAATTGGACAGTCCTGTTATTACAGATGATGCTCCTGTTGAAACTCTCTTAATGATTTAACCCCAAAGGAACAAGTCTATTACTCACTACCCTGCACCATTAATGGATAACATTAATCGTGATCCAGTAACGGGTAACACTAATCAAGATTCTTGTTTGCTTGCAAGCTCTAAGGATTGAAGTAGCTGCTCTGCCTATTCCAAGTAAAAATAACCATGATGAAAAAGAAGCAATGCAGGAGAGAGAAGAATACTTGAATGTCAAGATAATTGAACCGATGATCCTGACACTGGTACCCTACAGGAGAAATAATCACACATATATTTCACAAAACCCACAATCTGATTTCTGACTAGATCCCTATTAATCTCCTGGTGGATTACAAGAAAAAGACAGTTTTTCTTTTACATATGCAAATTCCATCTAAATCTATATATAATTACTGAAGATTTGTAGCTAGTCATGTTTAGTTCCTCATCTCACAGTAGTTTGAACATATTGAGTCAGCTGAGGCCAGACAGGTCTCGTATCTCTTACGTTCCCCATAAATGCAGGGAAGGTGGGATGAAGAAGCCAAGTTGGAGATACATCTCTTTCACCTTATTTCACCTTCCTTACTACAATTTTTTTTCTGTTATTGCTTTACCCTAAACTGTACACAGATTTTTCAATTTCCTAGGGAAAAGGGGTATGTAAATAGGAGGAAAAAATTAAATATATATTACTATACATATCAGCAACCTTACCTGGATCTCACTTCATTTTCTATCACTATACTTATTATCTATCATAAGATACCCAATTAAAAGCAAAACAGCAGTCTTGTGTTATCTTAAAGACTAGCAGTTTCCTTTAAAGCCAGTTGAGTTTTGTTTTATAATGCTTTGGTAGATAGATTAAAATGACTGTCTGTGTGTAGAGAGGGCCCCTTCCCAGGCAGAAGTAACTTTCAAGTCAATGTAAAGTCTTTAGCCTGTGATTAAAAGCCTTTTCCAATTAGCACTCAACAGCTCCCATTCATTTCCCCCCCAGCCCCTCCCCATTCAAGATGAGTAGGAGACTAATAAGGCTGCGATAAAAGGGCAAAAGGCATAGAGACAGCCAAAAGGAATTAATGAGCCTCCTCCATGTATTTGTCTCCTTAACAGCTGAACTGTTACATCCATTGATGCTCTTCAAAGGGCCTTCCTCTGCACTCTGCAAGCTCCACTGGGCACCTTCAGTCCATGGAGGATGGGAGGGCAAGAGGACTTCCCTGGGCAACCCGCCCAAACCGATCGAGACCTACAGGATGGCATGATGAAAACGGAGCTCTTTGCTGCCCTTGATGCCAACTCCACCATCACGACTGGCACTTCTCCACCCCACCCCACCCCCACCTCCTCCTAAAATGTCCAGACCTCTTTTGAGGGTCGGTTCCCAGCAGCTATGAAGGAGAAAATTCAGGGCTGGGAATTGTGCAGTCAAGACCTTGTCAAGGTCTTCACAGGGACCCTTGTCATGAAGCACCTCGGTGACTGGCATCTGGCTCAGAAAAGCTCCCTCCCTGCCCCCTCCCCAGCCCTTAACAGCTTATGACATCACAAAGGGCACTCCAAACAGATGCCTACATGGCATCCTGCAGCACTTTTAAAAGAGAATTAGTGGCTTTAATTATGGCCGTCGTCTGAAAGAGAGCCCAGTTGAGTTCACTAGGAGGCCTTTGATCAAGGACCTCGGCTAACACAATGGTGCGGAACTGTGACTACTCCTCGCCAGGGGAGAAGGGGCCTTTTCTGCCCCTGAATAGCTCACCAGTGATCTTTGAATGCAGGCAAGCTGGAAAACCCTCCCTCATCATTAAGCGGACATTTCTATACAGGGGCCTACATAGAGCTCGGGAGTCTAGGCGCTATACAATTGGAAGGGGGAAAGAATCCCTACAGATTCTGGCTACTCCTTAGGAAGTGCTGAAGGGCCGTGAGTGACTTAATTCATTAAAACAGGTTGCTATTAATTAACTGTCATAATCAAAGAAAGAGCCATTATTTGCATTTCTTAACGTTGTTCCCTTTTAGTTCATGTGCGGAGGTGGGGCGAGGAGGGAAAAGATTCTTGCAACAACAAAAAAATGAATTTAAGGCTGGAATAAACACACGCACGCACGCGCACACACACAGGGAAAAAAAGGGAAAAAAAGGGGGGGAAGCTTGCCATGAAAAGCCCCCCATTCAAAATGTAAGCTGTAGGTTCTGCAGCTAATTACAGGACCAGATCTACAAGTGAACAAACAGGGAGGTGAAAACACAAATAGGAAAGTAATGAGGAAGAATGCAAAAATGCCTTTACTTGGCAACCGGTTTCTGCAACTGAGCCTAGTGGAAGAGTCTTTCTTTCTCTCTCTCTCTCTCTCTCTCTCTTTTCCCCCTCTCCCCTCATCTTGCATTTGATCTTTAGCAGAGCAACGCTACATGAGAGCAATCAGAATTAAATTTCTGTCAAATAGCTCCTATCCTTGCTTATTTAGGACGGTGCTTCTGAAGGCTTCTGCTCATCTAAAGACATGCCATATGGAATTAACAGGTCTCAGCCTGTTGGCAGGATGGTTTGCTACCTTTCAAACACGTACCAGACCAGGTTGGCCATTGATCCGATCCATTTGTGGCAGATGAAGGGGGGGGGCAGCTGAGAAACTTACATTTTGCAAGTATGATTCCTGTTCAGAGACACCAGCCTGTTCCTGACATGCTAGTTTAATGAAAAGAAGGGCCAGAGGTGACGTGATAGCAATGTGGCAATATCTAAAGGGCTGCCAAAAAAAAAGAGGGGATCAGCCTATTTTCCAAAGCCAAAGAAAGCAGGACAAGAAGCAATGGATGGAAACTAATCAAGGAGAGAAGCAACCTGGAACAAAGGAGAATTTTCCTGACAGAACAACTTGCCTTCAGAAGCTCTGGGTGTTCCAACACTGGAGGTTTCAAAGAAGAGATTGGACAACCATTTATCTGAAATGGTATAGGGCAGTGATGGCTAACCTTTTTGCCATCGCGTGCCAAAGTGGGGGGAGCATGGGGGGTCATGTGCGTGCGTGCCCACACCCATAATTCTATGCGCCCCACCCCTGCACATGTGCATGCAACCTCCCCCACTCCGCTCTCCCCCTGCTTTTGGCACATGATAGCACAGTGGGCCCAGCAGGCCCGTTTTTTCGCCCTCTCCGGGCTCCAGAGGCTTTTTAGGAGCCTGGGGAGAGCGAAAATGGCCTCCTCCCCCCCCCCCCCGGAGGCCCTCTGGAGGCAGGAAACAGCCTGTTTCCCTACTTCCAGTGGGCCCAAAAGGCCCAAAAACCAGCTGGCCGGCCCGTGCATCCGCGCCGGAGCTGAGCTCGTGTGCCCACCAATATGGCTACGTGTGCCACCTGTGGCACGCGTGCCATAGGTTCGCCATCATTGGTATAGGGTTTCCTGCCTGAGCAAGAAGGATCAGAAAACCTCCAAGGTCCCTTTTAATTCTGTTGTCTGCTATTCTGTTATACTGTATACAGAGCTGAACAACAGTCATTTCTTTTATAAGGAGCACACTGAGCAGCTATGGAAGATCCAAATGGAATAAATCTCATTAGAAGCCTTTTTTTTAATTTAGGTATTATTTTTAGGTATTTAGGTATTATTTTTAATTTAGGTATCATCTTAATGCATTAGCACCAAGACAGAACTGCAAATGTAGAATGAAAGGGTTAGAAGGAACCTTGAGGTCTTCTAATCAAACTCCCTTTGCAATGCAGGAATTCTCATACCGCCCTGGACAGTATGAGAATTCCTGCCTGTCTAATGGCCATATAAACTTTTATTGAATAATTCTACTGATGGAGAACTCCATAAGATCAGAGCATCTTCATTCTCATCTATTAAACCCCACTTTTTTCAATTTTCAAGACTACAGCTTTTCCTTTCCTTTCCAATTGATGCTTTTTACCATCTTTTCATCTTACATTTTCAGTCTTTCATATACTATGATCATCATTAGATGAATCCACAAACATTAACTTCTGCTGCCTATCATGATTTTAGGCAATTGAAAGTTTTATCTAATGCTTTTTATTAAGAGCCCTGAGTGTTCGGAGAGGGGTGGCATATAAATGTAATTAATTTAATTAAATTAATTAAATTAAGAGGCCTCTCTGTATGCAAAGTGTATTGAAGAAGTGCCTTTACACTGAATTTCTAGATTTACTTTAGAAAACATCTCCATATTGAATTAAAAAGAACAGCACAAAATAGACTTACACATATCCAAGTAATAAACAAAATTTCTTGGAAGCAATCCTTTCATAATTTCAGAGTTTTAATTTTTAGTATGCATACTGGAATTCTCCTTGGAATCTGAGAAAAAAATTCTTTATCTCCTTTTCCCACCAGTTCCTATCCACATAGAATAATAAATCTGCAGTTTGTTATCATAAGAGAATTAACTAAAGCAAGAATAAAAGGGCATCTTTCCTATTTGAGCCATGGTTATTGGAATAATTTCTAGAACAAAAGAATGTGGCCTTTATATTCTTGATGAAATTCCTGAAAAGATGTGGTCACACCTCAAGAAGCGATCTCGAAACGTGCAAAAAAAATCATAATATTCCAGAGAAGTTCGTTCATCTTGTTTACATGGAATTGCATTCTGTAAAAGACTTTCATGTTCTATGATGCATATCTATCTTTTATGAGTTGGTGCAAAAATATGAGAAAATATATAGTTGGTGAGATTGCAAGTGAAAGAATGAGAAGCTGTTTTTGATTTTCTATCACTCCAATTATCAGATAAATCCAGGTATTCTATAACAAGAGCACTTTAATGAGATAAACTGGAAATGCAAGAATTAACTTATTTATTAAAAGCATGTTCATGTTGTTATTTGGGTAAAAATCCCTCAGTGCAACTAGTAAATATAAAAGAACAGTATTATATAAATAAAACAAAACATCAAGAGCATCCTTCAAAAGCTACAAAAGAAGTTAAATAAAACAAAGCTGGATCAGAACAATATAAAAATCTACAATTAAAATGTGTGGAACAATAAAAAGATGTTTATCAGAGCTCTGTCACTAATGACACATGACAATGGTAAGAAAATCATTTGGTGGGTTGCCTTCGCTCCTGTGGCAGAACTACAACATTATGACTGGAAGTACACGTTTCTATTTTCAAGGATATACAGTTGCACATGATGTCCAAGTTCAGATATACCCCATCTTCAGTGTACCTTACTTCAATTGGCAGGCAGTATCCAAGGAAGATTTCAGCAATCAGAGAAGTTTATATAGGAATTATCAATCCTTAAAGTTATCTGGTCCAAAAAAGGGTAGAGGTAGAGGATTATATGCTCAAAATCAGCACTTTGTGTAGAAAAAACTGGGTGAAATCCAATTTCTCACTACAGTTTGTGAAGCAGCCCCCTCACAACTTATTTTAAATACCTGAAACTATAATCAATGGCTCTCTAAAATCTGACAGAAATATATTTCCTATCAGCTGCACCTGATTCTTCTTGAAGAAATGTAGGTGATTGAAGCTGAGACCTTTTGATGTTCATAACATATACTCAATTTATAAAATATGGTCCATCCTTTTTGAATAATCTACTTCCTAGGTGATTAGAGCACAAGTAGTCCTCGTTAAGTGACCACAATTGGGACCAGCTTGGTCATTAAATGAAAGCACACATCTGTTTATGATCTAACTTCAGCTTTCTTTTGCTTTACAGACTGTGAAAACCGTAAATGTCAGGCCTGGTTGCAAAATTACTTTTTCATCGCCATCATAACTGCGAACAGTTGCTAAACAAGGCAGTCACTAAATAAGGATTACCTGTAGTATTAATTCTGGTCAGATCATGTCTATTCAGAAAAAGCTGCAAGTAGTGTAAATTTTTACCTTATGGAAAGAAGTTGGTGGTTCAGAGACCACTGGCTTTCAAGAGGTAAACTGTCCTGTAATTTCTATGAATTCTGTGATTATCAAATGCCCAATTCCATCAGGTCAGTTTTTGCTATTAAGATTTTGACTCTGATGTTAACACTAAATAGTAGCACATAAACATATACAAACAGATAAATTAAACAGAACATATGAATATCCTGATTAGAGGCATCTCAAGTCCAACATTGTACTCCCAACAGAATTCAATTGAATGCTTTTGTGATACTCCATGCTTGGTATGAGGGCAAAAGTGATAATGACTGTTAGCCTTTGATCAAACTCTCTGTCAATATGAATCTGTCTTTTATTCTATCTCAGGGGTGTCAAACTCAAGGCCCAGGGGCCGGATCTGGTCTGTGGGATGCTTAGATCTGGCCGGTGGGGCTGCCCTGGAAACAGCGAAGGACTGGCCCATGTTGTCTCTGCCAGCGAAACAGAGCTCGGGAGCAGCCCTCCCGAGCTCCACTTTCGCTGGCAGAGGGTTGCAGGAGGCCATCGCAGCCAAAAACAGAGCTCGGGAGCCCATTTTCACTGGCAGAGACCACAGGAGGCCATCAGAGCCGGAAACAGAGCTTGGAAGCCCATTTTCGTTGGCAGAGTGGTCGGACCGCCACAGGCACCCCCAACACGAGTGACGTCAAGCTGGCCATGCCCATCCTGGCCACGCCTACCCCGGCCCATTGAGGTCAAACACAATCCTGATGTGGCCCTCAATGAAATTGAATTTGACAACCCTGTTCTATCTGGTAGCCATGTTCACAGCAAGTGACAATGCCTAGCCAACCATAGAAGACAGCTTCCATATTGTCAACAAGAAAGCAATATAATGTAGATGTATCCTATAATCAGAGCTAACCTCAAGGGAGACTTGACTGTAGCTGGCAGGGAAGCAAATTAGCAATAGCAATAGCACTTAGATTTATAAACTGCTCCACAGTGCTTCACAGCATACTCTGAGCAGTTTACAATATCAGCATATTACCCTCTATAATCTAGGTCCTCATTTTATCAACCTTGGAAGGATAAAAGGCTAAGTCAACCTTCAGCCCATCAGGATCAAACTCAAGACGATGGGCAGTTAGCCTGCAATACTTCATTCTAACCATTGCGCCACCACGGCTCTAATGATCAACGTACTGTGTTAAGATGTTTTCAGTTAGACTCTCCAACGTTCAGCTTCGTTTAATGACCCCCACACTGTAACATCAAAAAGGAGAAAAATTCCAATTCATGTCCCCCAGCCTTTGTTCATGCTTCTCTAAACCACCAAACCCTTCTTTTGATTAGTCTTTTCCTCCTATCTAAAACACTGCATTTAAGCTTGCTTTATTTCTGTCTGTGGAATCCTTCTCTTACTCTTCATTTCCTCTCCGACAGATTTTCCCTTGAGCTCAGCATGTCCTACACAGGTCGCCTCGCTGCCTTCTTCAGTTTTCTCACTTCCCGAAGTTCTTTCTTCATATGCTTAATGGCTTGCAAAATACTGCTCTGCTGGGGGTCATCTGCAGCTTCCTCCAAGTAAAGGCGGAAGTGTTTGATGATTTCTAAGAGTAGCACCTCTGGGTCTTCCCTTGCTGGATGAAGATGTAGCACCCTCTCACAGGCGATGGCGTAATTTTTGTGCCAGTTCACTGGATGAGTTTTATACGTGTTTACAATTTCCTTGTACAGCTGTAAATCACAGAAGACGGTTCAGGGTTGAAGAGAAATCTCAGAGATATCATTTCCCTGTATTACAAATATTTGCTCACTTTTTTTTTTAAAGCAGTCGAGCCTGGCATAAACAGCATCTATATATAATAAAGTCTCTGCAAGTGAAGAAAAATAGGACACCGTTTATGAGCATATGTTTTAAACCATGAAATGCAACTCTCTGCATTTCTATTCAGAAATAAGCTCCGCTAAGCACTCCCCAGCCAGTGTGTATAGGATTTGAGCTAAGAGGTTTCATGTGTGCGGCTGATGATTGGGCATACTGCTCTGATGTCATCCAACTGAAAAGAGGAATAAAGATGTAGGATTCTCAAGGGGAAACTAAAGAATAATAATCCCAAGGATAAATCTGAAAGGTAAACTGGAAGAGAGAAGTAAGAGAGAGAAGCTAGAGAGCAAAAAGGGTGAGGAATAAGCAAAAATGAACTGAAGATATGTGTTTTGTTTCTAGTGGAGCCATTCTGCCTATGAAAACAGCAAAAGAAAAGAACTGAACTTGGGTTATTTCTCTAAATTGTATCCATTTTACTGCTAGGCCATTATTATTCTAACGCAGGAAGTGGAAAGAAAAATGTACATGCACTTGAGTTGCTACTGATACAGAATCAACATCCATCCTTTTTCATATTCACACAATTATGAGACCTGCAAGTAACAAACCATGAGCAAAGCTCTTTTTGGGGGAAGGGGAGGGAAAGGGGAGACAGAAAACTTGCTGTGATACTATTCTTTAGCTAATCACCCATAGGCCTGTCTTTGCTCGCTGGAAATAGCTTCCTGCTTCTGCTTGGTTCTACAAGTTGTAGATGAGAACTTGGTCCTACTTTTGTACAGGAACCTCAAGGCACTACCTTAAGTGGACTTTCATAGTTGCCATCCCCAATAGTCTGCTAACCTTCCCAAGTAAGCTTAGCTGTGGCACCTAACTTGTTATCACAGGACAGTGAAAAAGTCCCACAGTTCTGAGGCAAAGTGAAGGAGAATCTCTCCAGCTATCTAGAGGCAGCACTCAACAGCAGTGAGGTAGAAACAGCTATCATGCCCTCACAAATGAAGACAAATATACGTATCCCAAAATAATGTTGCAGGATTCAATCTGGGTCAGTCACTGGGACCAGAGGTTTAGTCTTCCGGGTTTCAGACTTGTGCTGGAGCCCATCCTTAGGGAAATTCTCTCGGCGGGAACATTCTGCTAGAGAGAAATCACTGACGATGGGCTTCAGCATGAGTCTGAAAGCTTGGAAGACTAAACCTCTGGTCCCTGTGACTGACCCAGATTGGATCCTACAGCTGTCATGCCTTATTCGGAGGCCTAAAGCAGGTGACGGCAGTGAGGAAAAGATATCAGCCCAGCCTTATGCCTAGTGGCCAGACAGATGGAAATGGATCTCCTGGTTGTGGCTTTACTATTTTATATAAATTGATCTGATGACTGGAACCAGTGGAAAGATCAACACTTATCAACCATATAAACACAGGGATAGATACCACCCAGATCCCAGGCACATCCCTTGGTGCCTAAATGACATTTTAAATAAAGTTTATTTAGTAAAAAATATTAAATATGAAGCTGGTCTGTTATAAAGCCTCAACCCCTAGCAACATAATGACTTTCAGGGACATTTGGGGGTATGGTACAGTTTCCCCCAAAATAAGACATTCCCTGATAATAAGCCCAATCGGGCTTTTGAGCGCATGGCAATAAGGCCAAGCGCTTATTTCAGGGTTCAAAAAAATATAAGACAGGATCTTATTTTCGGGGAAACGTGGTAATTGGCCCACTCAAATGAGAGGGAGCATCATAATAATCTAGCAAAGTGTTTCTCAACCTTGACAATTTTAAGATGTGTAGATCTCAACTCCCAGAAACTCCCAGCCATCATCTGGTTTGGGAATTCTGGAAATTGAAGTTCGCACATCTAAACACCGGTCTAAACAGATACATTAACACTGACTTACCCTGACACCCATTTTGTGAATAGCCAGGTTTCCTACTGCAGTACATTTTGACTACACCCATTACATAGTGCAAAACTACAAGTGATTCCTGCCCCAAAATTATGACTTATTCATGTGCAAACATATAGACCGCTTGAGCTTTTCTATCCCAAAGTGGAAAGTTCTCACCTTATAAGCAAGTGTGTAAAGCTTTGCTTTCTCTTCCACAGATGTGGAACCAGTTTCTGCAAGGTCAAAAAGAAAGAAGGCTGTTTTCATCCTAGGAGAGAAAAAAAACAACAACAGAAGTGAACTGTATATTCTTTAAAAACCAACTGACATCCATGAAGGAGGAGGTAGGATTCAATTCCCCATGGAATGATTGTACCCCAATTCACTATACTGAGCTGCTGTTTACTGGATATGGCATTAGAAGCTGTACATCTGAAGGGCACCAATTGCCTTAATTTATTAACTCAAGGTAATATTCCATTCCTCTGCTAGACAGCAGCTTCTTAGGTTGTCACTGTGCTTCTTCTGAGTTTTACCTGCTCAGTGCTACAATGTGCAATATAATTAATTTGTATGTAGATTGATATGATTATCCTCTCTTTCAGACCTTTTCTGAAGCATCAGAAGGAAACAGGGTCTCACCTGGCTTGCCACATCTCTTCATTTGCTACTAACTCCCAGGAAGATGAGTCAAACCTTAAAAAAGATACAGGTAAGTTGATATGCAAGACCAGGTAGAGGTCCCCCAAAGACAGAGCATGAACAGGATAACTAAAACTTTCCAGATAAAACTGATGGGAATGAGTATAATGATGTTATCCCTTCAGTCATGTCCATTGACGATTCTATCCAAACCCTCTCTGGATCCATACCAAACATACTTTTGACGCTACCACTATATATTCACTAATGACAAAAAGAATGAACAGTACATTTGCACTCTTCCAACTCCCTTCTTGCAACTTTTTAGAAGCTACTATCAACTACCGTATTTTTCGGAGTATAAGACGCACCTTTTTCCCCAAAAAAAGAGGGTGAAAATCTGGATGTGTCTTATACTCTGAATGTAGCCCTGCCCAGCTTCTCAAATTGAGGTTTCAAAGGCTGAAAAAACCATCAGAAACAAAGCTTCAGAAAAAAAGCCCCCAAACAGAGCTTCAGAGGGTTTTTCCTGAAGCTCTGTTTCGGAGGCTTTCAGAGGCAGGAAAACAAGTTTTTTCTGAAACAGAGTTTCAGAAGTTTCAGAGGCAGAAAAAAAAAAGCAAAACAAAGCAAGGCACAGAGCTCACAACCAAGGAACCTGTTGCTAAAATTCACCTCTGGGAACGGCTGATTGGGGGTATTCTGGGAGGCAGATCCACCCACCAATCAGCTTTTTTCTTCTTTTCCTCCCCAAAAACTAAGGTGTGTCTTATATTCCGGTGCATCTTATACTCCGAAAAATACGGTATGTGTCACTTACCTTCCATATTCCTCAGTCCAGTTGTAGAGATTTTGGGTACGCTCAACCCACATTTCAGGATCAAAGGGAACTTTTGAAGATACAAGTTTATCACAAGAGCCCCAGGGCCAAAGGGAATAGTCTTTTTTCCAGGTAGGGTCACCTTCATGGAGTCCAATGCAAACAAAGGTGTCTTTGCTATTACAAAGAAACAAATTATTCATTAAAAAAGGTAAGTGGACATGTAGAATGGTGCTTGTCTATGATAGCACTAACAGCAACCAATATGAAGATAGCTAGGAGTGATGGTTGGTTTATTTTATGCTGAATAAGTTCAGTTGTGTAAATGATTAGAAATACTTGCCTAACCTTGTACTAGATCGGGGTGTCAAACTGGTGGCCTGCGCGCTGGATGGTTCATGCACAGGCCACACCCACCCCAGCTCCATGAAGGGAAAAAACATCACAAAACGTCATGTGATGGCAACATGACACCATGAGTTTGACACCCATGTCCTAGATACAGGATGAGGACGAGAGTTTACTTCAAGACTTCATAGAAATTCAGAACAGGACAAAGCCATTTAGGCTACTGAACTTTGCTCCACAGAACAACCCAATAGTCCTCTACTTGAACATCACCAGTGACGGGAATATCCTACCTCTCATAATAATTGATCAAACCGATCTTGTTATTGGGAAGGCTTTCCCCCCACTAATATTCAAATAGAATTTTTCTTCTTTAACTTAAATCAGGAGTCCCCAACCTGTGGGCCATGGACCACCAACCTGGAAAGGTTGGGGAACTCTGACTTAAATCAATTATTCTATGTCTGAAATGATAGAAAGCAGATCTTAGCCATTTTTTGTGAGATATCCTTCCATACTCTCAAATCAACCACAATCTTGCGGCGTCACATTGCCATGACGTGACATGTCGCAATGTTTTTCCCCTTCACGGAGCTGGGGTGGGCATGGCCTGCATGTAACGCATCCAGCCCGTGGGCCGCCAGTTTGACACCCTGCTCCACAACCATTGACACAGATAAACCTTCAGGAGGCCTTAATGACTTGCTAAAAGAATGCAAATGACCAGCTGTCTCCAAGGAGTATAAATCCTTCTATTCCCCACTATCCAATCAGAGCTGAAGAAGCTTCTTGGATGAGAAGCGAAATGTCTTCAAAGAAAAACCAGAAAGTCCAGCTGCCTCTTGAAAAAACACCTTTGGGACAACGTATTGATACATATAAAAATGGCCCTGACTGTTATATGGAAGTGAAAGTAAACATAAATTAAGGCTAGCCACATTTCCTTTTATTTTATCTCAAGTTCTGGTTATTTACGGGACCGCCTACTACCACCAATAGCCTCCCACCGACCAGTACGCTCTCATAGAGAGGGACTCCTCCGGGTGCCGTCAGCCAAACAATGTCGGCTGGCGACCCCTAGGGGGAGAGCCTTCTCTGTGGGGGCACCTACCATCTGGAATGGGCTCCCCCCAGAGATACGGAGGATCCCGGATCTGCGCACCTTCCGCCGCGCTGTGAAGACCTTTTTATTCCATCAGGCGGGCTTGGCCTAATCTCTTCCCTTTTTAAATATGTAAATTTTAATTTGTTTTTAAATCATTGGGGTGTTTTAATTTGTCTGGGCCAAAATGATTTAATCTGATTTTATCTGGTTTTTAAATTTTTTGTATCTATGTTATTTTATTGTCTGGCTGTTCACTGCCCTGAGTCCTTCGGGAGTAGGGCGGTATACAAATCAAATAAAACATAAACATAAAACAAAACATCACTTACTCCTTTTCATGAACACTGTATAACACTATTTAACATGGCAGAGAAGACAGGTATGTATTTAGGCACACATCCATGTATGAATGTACACTAGTAGGTGAAAAGGAATGCTTACTGTTTATTTACTTTGAGGAAATGATGAAGGTTAAATGTGATTGTTCCATCCGGTAATGGCACTTCTACAGGATTCCAACGGTCGCCAGGAAAGGTGACACCAGGTAAATGTTTAGCCAGCTTTGGCAAATACCAATGGTAAGTCATCATCTAGCACATGGAAGAAACTGTATTTATTTAAAATATTTACATACCACTCTGGCTACCATTACTTAGCCAGCAGCTGTGAAAGTTGGACCATAAGAAAGGCTGAGCGCCAAAGAATTGAGGCCTTTGAACTATGGTGCTGGAGAAGACTCCTGTGAGTCCCTTGGACTGCAAGGCGATCAAACCGGTCAGTCCTAGAGGAGATCAACCCTGACTGCTCTTTAGAAGGCCAGATCCTGAAGATGAAACTCAAATATTTTGGCCACCTAATGAGAAGGAAGGACTCACTGGAGAAGAGCCTAATGCTGGGAAGGATTGAGGGCAAAAGAAGAAGGGGACGACAGAGAACAAGGTGGCTGGATGGAGTCACTGAAGCAGTAGGTGTGAGCTTAAATGGACTCCAGAGGATGGTAGAGGACAGGAAGGCCTGGAGGAACGTTGTCCATGGAGTCGTGATGAGTTGGACACGACTTCACAACTAACAACAACAACTTAGCCAGCACACATACATGTGCGCTCTCTTGCTCTCTCCACATACACACACAAACATGATGAATTCTTTAAAGTAGGACATCTATGAACAACATCTCATAGAATATCATGACCCAATGTTTCTCTTTTGATATTTCCAGCCTGCTTTGGAGAAGAAGTGAACCACATTTAAAGGCAAGGTAATTCCTGCTTTCCATCACTGCAACATTCAAAGAAGACTGACAGCTGTTGAACTTGCCTTCTGTTTTTTGCCAGCTCCCTCCTCCCTCAGAAGCAAGAAACTAGCCCAGAGGCTAGTTTAAGTTATTCAGTACTACAGAACTCAGTTAGTTGCACAATAATGATCTTGTAACAAGAAGCACATTCATAAATCAGGAAAACACAATTCAACAATCACCCAGAACAGATGCAATATGGGAGGATAGAAATTGGCAATAGAGACAGTATTATCCTATACTGGTCTCTATTCAGTTGTCATTAAAGGTGCTAAGACACAGTGAGTTCTCTATATTTAGTATCTCCATGGCAGAAGCAAAATTCAAAATGGGGACTTCTGGTTTGCAGCCATTCTATGATATTCTACTGACCTCTTGGTCTACTAAGCTGATATCAGGTCTTATACCCTCACAATGATGCATGTAGCGAAGAGAATTCCCAGGCAGGTCCCCTCTTAGCAAGATGATGGCATCTGGAGGCATGGAGGACAAAAGATTCATGGCAAACCGGTCAACAACATTGTTGTTACTTTGGTCACAGACACTGTTTCAAAAGGGAAAATTTAAAAAAAGAAAGATTTGTTAACCTAACAAGCAAACATTTTGTTTTCAGTCCAACCCCAGGTAGCTACATCAACTACATCCTTTGAAAGGAAGGATGCTATGCACAGGAGAAGAACTTTGATGGTAAAAATGGGCCATCAGACACCTCAGGTGTGCTGCAATGGATAAAGTGCTAAGCCTAGAGCACTGTGTACCCAGATTTCAATCCCCCTCTCAAGCAGAAAACAAAGCACCCCATTCTTGTATCATCACTTTATTTCAAAACTAAATTCAAAAACCAAAAATTCATTCTTTAAAATTTTTTTAAAAACGATGGCGATAGCCCAAGATCCCGTTTGGAAATAGGCCCAACTGCTTAGGAAAAAAAAGCGACTAAGATACAGGCGTTTCTCCTACTAGCTTCCTGATAAATTGCACATTTTTCTGCCTATAGCAATAGCACTTAGATTTATATACCACTTCATAGTGCTTTACAGCCCTCTCTAAGCAGTTTACAGAGTCAGCATATTGCTCCCAACAATCTGGATCCTCATTTTACCGACCTCGGAAGGATGGAAGGCTGAGTCAACCCTGAGCCTGGTGAGATTCGATCTGCCAAACTGCTGGCAGCCGGTGATCAGCAGAAGTAGCCTGCAGTACTGCACTCTAACCACTGTGCCACTGCGGCTCATAGTAGCCATTTTATGATTAGGAATCCTCCCTAGGGAAGGTAGCTCTTTTTACTCATGTCAACGGCTTGCTCTTCCGAACTTCAAACATATCAAGCCTCTAGCATGAGAAAACACTACCAAGAAAGTAAGACTGACATGAAGTTTTATTAATCAGGGCTAATGTTAGGATACAAGGGCTTAGGATCAATGTAAAATTTGTGAAATGTAAAATTTGTTACTACCAGTTCTGTGGGCGTGGCTTGGGGGGGGTAATATGACTGAATGGGCGTGGCCAACTTTTTTTTTTTTAACTTTTAAAACCATTTTTTCTACAACCTCTTTGACTGAAGAGGTTGTAAAAAATGCTTTTAAAGTCTCCGACAATCCCAGCTGACTTGCCTGATCGGCAGAGGCTTTCTTTTTTTTTTTTAAGCCTCTGATGATCCCAGCTGACTTGCCTGATCGGCAGAGGCTTTTTTTCCTTTTAAAAACATTTTTTCTATAACCTCTTTGGCCGAAGAGGTTGTAGAAAAAATGCTTTTAAAAATTAAAAAAAAGCCTCTTATGATTGCGCGGCTCAGCTGGGCAATGGGGGGGGGCAGGGATGTTTGCTACCGGTTCTCCGAACCACCCGCCTCCATCGCTACCGGATCAGGTGATCTGGTCCAAACCAAGAGCATTTCCCCCCTGCTTAGGATGCAGACTCTCAGAAACTGAATGAGTAAACTTCCTGCTCTCATTGACAAATCAATTCATTAAAGGAAAGCACTGTGTGAGATTTGAACCTCTCTTTCCCTAAGTGCAGAACACAGAGACTAGCTGCTTTTTCCCAAGAAGCAACATCCATTTGTGTTTTTTGTTTTTTTTACTTTAATTTATATGCCGCCCTTCTCCAGAGACTCAGGGCGGCTTACAATGCGTTAAGCAATCGCCTTCATCCTTTTGTATATTTATACAAAGTCAGCTTATTGCCCCCACAATCTGGGTCCTCATTTCAGCTACCTTTGAAAGGATGGAAGGCTGAGTCAACCTTGAGCCTGGTGAGATTTGAACTTGCAGTAATTGCAAGCAGCAGTTGTTAATAACAGTGCTTTAGTCCACTGTACTACAGGCTCTTTTTTTGTTCTTGGTTCTCAACATCTTTCCTAACTTCAGTGAGTTATCTTACACTGGTTGTCCTTAGTCAAAAAAATAGGAATATGATGATGATAATAATAATAATAATAATAATAATAATAATAATAATAATAATAATAATAATAATTTTATTTCTATACCGCCCTTCTCCCGAAGGACTCAGGGCGGTGTACAGCCTATTTAAAAACACAGACAAAACAATGATATAAAATTTAAAATAATTACATAAGTGGCTCAAATTTAAAACCCCAATAAATTTAAATACCCCAATTTAAAACTATTGTATTGATAGTCCGGCCTGGCGGAACAACAGGGTCTTCAATGCGCAGTGAAACACCCGGAGGTCAGATATCTTACGAATTTCCGGGGGCAGTTCATTCCACAGGGCTGGGGCTCCCACAGAGAAGGCCCTCCCCCTGGGCGTCGCCAGCCGACATAACTTGGCTGATGGCACCCTGAGGAGACCCTCTCTGTGGGAACGAACTGGTCGGTGGGAGGCTATTGGTGGCAGAAGACGGTCTCGGAGGTACCCGGGTCCTATGCCATGGAGCGCTTTAAAGGTGGTAACCAACACCTTGAATCGCACCCGGAAGACCACCGGGAGCCAGTGCAGCTCGCGCAGGAGGGGTGTCACATGGGCATAACGAGTTGTGCCCATAACCACCCGCGCGGCCGCATTCTGGACCAGTTGGAGCCTCCGAGTGCTCTTCAAGGGGAGCCCCATGTAGAGAGCATTACAATAGTCCAACTGGGAAGCAACAAGGGCATGAGTGACCGTGCGCAGGGCGTCCCGATCCAGAAAGGGCTGCAACTGGCGAATCAGGCGAACCTGATAAAAGGCCCTCCTGGCCACGGCCGTCATATGCTCTTCTAAAGACAGCCGCGCGTCCAGGAGGACACCCAGATTGCGAGCCCTCTCCATGGGGGGCAAAGATTCACCCCCAATAGTCAGCGATGGCACCTGCTGACTATATCGGGGCGCCGGAAGCCACAGCCACTCGGTCTTGGAGGGGTTGAGTCTGAGCCTGTTCCTCCCCATCCATAGATAGAGAAGTGCAAGAATCAAATCCCCAGCTAGAAACTTTTGGGTAAATCTTTGCCTACCACAACCTATGGAGATAACAGAAAACAGCAAAAATTCTAGGTTCTATGTACATATTACCCTGAGTAATTTGGGGGAATGGAGAAGAAAAATATATGGACATTAGTGCTCAGTCCAATAAACATTATTAACTGCTGGCTCCCTGTTAATTACCTGTAATTGGAATAGATTTGAGCAGTAACAAGAACAGCTGCCAGAAGCCATTCCAAACTGTAAATCATTCTGCTGTTTCCAAGAAATATCTCACCAAGAAAGAAGAGTAAAGAGAAGCCAAAGCCAGCTAGAACAACAATCACTGCATTGCTTTGCATCCAGAATCGCTCGACCTGTTGAAGAATAGAATAACAGAGTTAGAAGGGACCTTGGAGGTCTTCTAATCCAACCCCCTACTTAGGCAGGAAACCCTATATCTATGATGGCGAACCTATGGCACACGTGCCACAGAGGGCACACATAGCCATATCAGTGGGCACGCCAGCTGAGCTCTGGTGCGCATGCGCGCGCCGGCCACTTGATTTTTGGGCCTTGTGGGCCCACCAAAAGTAGGGAAACAGGATGTTTCCTGCTTCTGGAGGGCATGGGCGGGTGGGGAAGGCCCGTTTTTCTTTCTCACCTGGCTCCAGATCCTCTCTATGCATCTGGGGAGGGCAAAAACAGCCTTCCCCACTCCCTCAGAGGCCCTCCGGATGCCTGAAATGGCCCATTTCCCAACTCCGGGTTGGACAGGAAGTGACTTTTTTGCTGTCCCCAGCCTCCAACATTTACATCTTTAACATCCTTGTTACATTTTTACAGCTTTCCGATACCGGCATCTTTAATAGTATCTATAACCAACTATATACACGTACATTTTATATATTACTTTACTAATTTCTATATTCACTGCAATTTATACCTATCTATTACACAATATCTATAATATCTTCTCTTATGTTTATACATTTATACATTAATTTTGGATTGTTTCTCCAACCAGTTATACCATCTATTCCATGTCTCGTAATAAATTGTTTCCTCTCGGTCTTTTAATTCCATTGTTAATTTATCTGCTTCTGCTCATTCTAGCACCTTTTTTATGATCATCGTATTTGATGGAGCAAATCTTTGGAAACAAAGATGGAACCACAGTGTTATTGGAACCACAGAAAATATTTTGGTTTTGTCCTGTTCTGGAAGAGTGATGGTTTATTGCACTTTTCCCAAGCATGTGAATGCAGCTTTTGAGAATATGGTGCTTCTGGGGCAATATTTCCCAACCTTGGCCATAGCCAGGAATGTGGACGTCAACTGTTGGAATTCTTATAAATGGCTATTCTGGCAGTGGAGTTTTGGGAGTTGAAGTCTACAAACCCAGAAATGGATAAGGTGGGAAATACTGTTCTAGGGGATTATGGATTTTGAAGATGATATAGCCCAGTCTAAAAGGTGCTTTTATTTTATTAAATTTCTACACTGCCCATCTAACCTGGATGGTTTACAACACCACTTTCAAATTGGTTTCCAGCTTCCCCCATTAAGAGGATCAAATAGCAGGAGCATTCTCTGCCAGAGACCTCAGTGAAGTGTTGTGATCTAAGAGAGACCATTTGAGGCCAAACAGGCAAATATCTTAGCCTGGAACAAAAGTACTTTTTATTTGTGTGCTTCCAGCTTTTAAACAACAATGTTTGGAGGGTGTTTACAATAACACTGAATATGAATCTGCAAAATGAAAGCAAGTTTCTAAAATGCATGGTACCTCCCTTCCAGAATCCCACTTTTGTTTTTAAATTAAAATGATCCCTTTTAATTAAGCAAACTCACCACCCCCTTAAACAGGGGCTTCGAAATATCCAAATTTGCCCTCCAAGCAAAGAAAAAAGAATACGTCAATAACATTGACGTAAACAGCCAAATCAGCTGTGACTTCTCTGTCTTCGGCCTAAAGTGGAGGGAAAAAATATAATTTAAAACCTTTATAAAGACAGTTTACACATGCAACAAGAAATTGCAAAATGAATAAAACCTATTACTTACACGATTCTACATCTAACCCAAATTAAAAGCAGAGGTGAACAGCAGTGACAGTAACTGGAACAAATCATGAAAAATAAAATCACACAACAGCTGTTCTCCAACTTAGTTCCCTCCAGGTATGTTTATACTACAATTCTGCTACTCCCAACTATGGCAGAGGACATCAGCTGGGAATGATTGTTTTAAGGAAATAAATGAACAAGTTTTCTCAAAAGCTAATTTTTTTTTTTAATAATTGAATATAACAAATATATTGAATTTACCAAAATGAAAATTGAGTCTGAACTGAAGATGATCCCATAGCCCAATCTAAGAGCAGATAAATCTATATCTATCTATCTGCATGTCTGGGCAAACTCTTCCCCACTTTATTAATCTAGGGCAGGGGTATCAAACTCAATTTCATTGAGGGCCACGTCAGGGTTGTGTTTGACCTCGGGGGAGGTATGGCTGGGGTGGGGTGTGGCTGGGGTGGGCAGGTCCACCTCAACATCACTCATGTCAGAGAGCCTATGGAGGCCCAGGCAGGGCTGGGGAGGATCCATTGCAACGGCCTCCTGCAGTGCTCTGCCAGCGAAAACAGAGCTCAGGAGGGCCGCGTGTGTGTTGGGAGCGCCTGTGGTGTCAGGAGTGCCTGTCGTGGCCAAGGCAGGGCTGGGGGGAGCCATTGCAACAGCCTCCTTCAGCGCTCTGCCAGCAAAAATGGAGCTTGGGAGGACCGCATGTTTTTGCTGGCAGAGGCATTGCGGGCTGGTCCTTCATTGTTTCCAGGGTTGCCCCGCAGGCCAGATCTAAGCACCAGGCGGGCTGGATTTGGCCCGTGGGCCTTAAGTTTGACACCCCTGATCTAGGGTTACCAACTCTATATGAAACCAATCCTGAAGACTTTGTCTTCTACAATAAATTTATGTGACACACTTGTGTGCACACACAAAATATGTGTGTCTGCACAAACATATATAAACACTATATAAGTGTTTATATATAAACATATATAAACACTTATATATGTAAGTGTTATATATGTTTGTGCAGACACACATATTTAACTTCCAAAAGCTTCCATGTATTTACATATATAAATACACACATATTTAACTTCCAAAAGCTATAATCTAAAAAAGGCAGAGCCAGACACATACATGTCTGGGAGAAACTTAGTTCAGTCTAACTTTCTGGATCTCCAAATAAATCTCCAATTTGGAAATATTTAAGCCTGAAATAAACCCCAGTACCTCACTGCACAACACACACATGCAGCAATTGCAAAGGCCTGGACAACGAGGGAAAGTTCCATCTTCATGTGGGTCACCTGAAAACTGCAAGGAAGCCAGAGAACAAGAGTATTTGGCAACTATAATGACAGCAAAAGTTCATGGAAAGATGAAGGGGGCTACACCCTATAAAATCATCTCTTGCATAAGAGCCAAAGGCAGATGTCAGAGCCTCTGGCAAAAGCAGTAGCACTTATATACCACTTCATAGTGCTTTACAGCCTCCTCAAGCAGTTTACAGAATCAGCATATTGGCCCCAACAATGTGGGTCTTCATTTAACCGACTTCAGAAGGATGGATGGCTGAGTCAACCATGAGCCGGTCAGGATCAAACTGCTGGCAGTTGGCAGAATTAGCCTGCAATACTGCATTCTAACCACTGCGCCAGCATGGCTCTTTGGATGCTTTCACAATACAGAGTAAAGCCACTGAATCAGACAGGAATTAGGTGCCTGGAAAGGAAGTGCTGAGCTCTCATCCTAAAATCCAGTCTAACAGACACCCAAACAGGGCCTGAATCATACCTGTTCTCCCTTTTTTCAATATTTGCTTGAATCTGGCACTCAGAAATGGCTGGGATCCACCAGCTATCACAATCAAATAACTCACAACGTCAAAGGAGAATAATTATTTCCATCCATATCACTTTCATAAATTCACCCCTAAATTCATTCTATCTTGTTATTGCAATCCATCCTTTCTTAATCCACACATGCATTTGCATTTGTTTATTTTACTCCACTTGGGGATTGTTTTAATGGAAAGTGAGATGCAATGGTTATTTGTAAATACATACAGTTTAAAAACGTGTCTTATTCTTTCTGCTAAGATCTTGAAACATTTGGGATGTCGAAAAGGAATACAGGATGAAGATCACAAGACAGTACTTTCCCCAAAGTCTTTTAAATCTTCCATTGCCTAAAGGACAAATTAAAGCCGCAATCTTGCACCCACTTACTGCAAATAAGCTCCACTGAACGCAACAGGAAATGTTTGTGTCAGATATGCTTATAATTACACTATAATCCATACAATTTGCATTCACTTACAGCAATACATCAGTCGTACTGGATCCATTTTCCAATTTTGCCTGCACCGAAAAGAAGAAAATCAGGATTATTTATTTAGTGTAAGTCTAGCTATACAGTCCATTTTGGTTAACCCAGCCGGCACCCAGGATCTTTATGCTGGAATATCCATGCATTTCATCAGGAACAAGCAATTCCGAGTTATGACAGAGGGGTTTTGGTCACTATCTGGCCTGCAACCACACTATGCAATGTTAACTTAAACAATGCATTATTCAAACCAACTTCAAGGGCTCTGCAGCAAAATACTTCAGTTAAGGATTCCTGCTCAGGGCTCCAGCCATTCCATCCCAGCCTTTTTCCCTTTCTATAACCCCTATATCTTCAGACAGTCAATACTGAACATGCTCAGTTCTCACTGGACAGTTTCAGGATTTTTTCACCTTTTAGTTTCTCCCCATCCACCCAATACATACCTATAGTCCTGGCACATCACATGTGCCAATCATTATGGGATAGCTACCATGTTTCCCCGAAAATAAGACCCTGTCTTATATTTTTTTGAACCCTGAAATAAGCGCTTGGCCTTATTGCCATGCGCTCAAAAGCCCAATTGGGCTTATTATCAGGGGATGTCTTATTTTGGAGGAAACAGGGTGTAAATATAATGACAAATGGTTGAAAATGAATTCTAGATTCCCAGTTAATGGTTGCTTCATTATTTGGGTTTCATTAATGCCAATAAAGTATGTATTCACAAAGAGTTAATAACAACTGATGAACCCCATGCAGCCACGACAACATTGTACAAGATTGCAACTTCTACCAGTAAAACAAGCAAAGGGACAGAAAAATTGATGGAATCATTTCCTGTTTGTAAGCACCATCCCAGTTCAAACAGAAATTATCTGAAATACTTTCTGGCTGTCATGCGAATAAACCCTGCCAGCTGCACATGGCCAAAGGCTGTCATTTTTACTCACCGAAAAGTCCTAAGTCAGAAAAAACTGAGAATCCACTGAATATTCATGCCCAGATAGACCCGAAGCTGGCTTGACTGCTGCAATCAAACTGGCCTTAACACACAAAATACCCCTTTTGGGAAATGCTAATACCAAACATAATCCTGTCCAACGCCTGAGTTCCTCTGATCACTTCAAGGACAAGCTACACATCAATTATGTACTGTAGTAAGTTTAAAATATCACCACCGACTTCAAAACATAAAAGCAGTTAAGATGCGCCTACCTAATATGAATTATACAGATAGCATACAGGGAGCCAGTGCAGTTTACACTGGAGTTTATTGGAAGTTCAGTGTACTGGAGTTATTGGAAGTTGGAAGCTTCCTTCAACAGGAAGTGTAGTGGGTAACCAGTTGCCTTGTCTTGGCTCAGCCCACCTAAGAGGGTTGGCAATGGGATACAAAGCAGATTTCTAGGGCAGGAGGAAAGATATGATACAGATCTTTACAGCCTTCACGTTCCTCTGCCAGAAGAGAGCTCCAGGCTGCAACTGGGTTGCATTAACCTTCATGTTAAATGAAAATCCCATGACTTGAACAGCTGGAGGGGATTTAAATGATTTCTCCAGTCACCAAGTGATTACAGCTATCCTAAGGAACAGGTGCGAGGACTATTAAACCGCAAGTGACAAATAACAAAAATGGCAATAATTTGAAATCCCTTCTGCCTTTCAGAGTCTGACCTGTGAGTCGGAAAGATGCAATATCACGCAGGTTTAGTATTTAAGAGAAACTTTGTTCTTTAAAAGGAGAACTCAAATTTACCAGATTGAACGTGCCGTACTCTTCCCGGAGAAGATGGATCATAAACCCTTTAAAGGTTGTCTGGTCTCCCCAGGTCCAGCGAGCTTTGTTGAGGTAGGCAGAGATAGGCAAGTAGAGATAAGGCAGACAACCAGCCAAGAAGCAGAAACTTAGCTTCAGCACATTGCTCAGGGTCAGCTCCTACACCAAAAAAACACTACATGAGCACTACATGAGTCCTCTGTTTGCATTACCGTATTTTTCGGAGTATAAGATGCACTTTTTTCCCTCCTAAAAGAGGCTGAAAATTTGGGTGCGTCTTATACTCCAAATGTAACCCCGTGCAGTGCTCAAAATGGTTACCCGAAACAGCTGCTGCCTTCTCTTACCCTTTCCGTGCTTTGCCTGCTTTAGTCACTGGAGCTCCTTTTTGAAACTGTTTTTCAGCCCCAATGCGAAGCGATCTTCCGTGCTTTGCCTGATTTTTGAATTGCTGCTCCCTCCGACAATCAGCTGTGCTTTAGAAGCTGTTTTTTAGCCCCAACCAGCCCCAACCTCAAAACCAGCAAGTGATCTAATGTGCTGAAGCTGACCAGGCTAAGGACTAGCCAGATGAATACCTAGTAGGCAGAAATTTTTTTCCCCTATTTTCCTCCCCAAAAACTAAGGTGCGTCTTATACTCCGGTGCGTCTTATACTCCGAAAAATATGGTATATTGCTGCAAGTGGACAGAGAGGAGAGAAGTCTTGTCTAAACTAAGCTTCAGTTGGCCCCGATCCTGCTAATCTTCAGGAAAGTTTTTAAAAGATGGCTTTTCCCCCAGATATCAGGCCAAGATAATAGATGATCCCACCTTCTGGGAGATGGATTTAAGATTGACTTATGCATTTTTAGTATTATGTCTTAATTTGCTATATTGTTTTGAAATATATCCCCTGGAATTGCAAATATGCTGAGTTGGATGCCTAGAGTGCATAAATCTTCTAAATTAGGCAGCAAACAAGTAATATACTGACGCATAGAGCTGATATCTTAATTTGCATATGGAGTCTCAAAACATGATGTTAAAAATGGGCATTCTCCGTGGATTACTCTTGGAAGATGACATCACCCTGATCCTTTCTGCATGGCAGGATGCAATTTCAGACTGAAACAAATAGTATCTGAGGCTCCCAAGGATCACATCACTGGCACCTTTGGCCACTGAAATTAAGCCATGACAGGACCAGATAGGAGAAATGCTGCAAAGGGGAGATAAACCACTTTGCAATGATTAAAAACTGGATGGTTTTTGATCAACGCTCCCCCCACAATAATTAAATTAAAATCTAAATGTCTTAAAAGTCTAGTGCTGATCTTCTAAAGGCCATTACCAATCGGAACATCCATATTTAGAGGAGCTGAAGCTTTCTCAGCAGCATCTGTAGATGGGGAACGAAATCTGCAAAGTGGCAGGAATAGCATTGTGATGGACATTTATGGAGATTCTCAGTCATCCAGATGATGGTTGCCAGCAATCTCAGCTGGCAATCTCAGCTCAGTTCCAAGAAGGTTCCATAATCATTTGCACTATTCCAGTGCAGTCTTAGTGACTCTGAAAGAGTGCTAACGAGCAGATAACTGCAAGGAATATAAATCCTTCCACCTTCCACCATTCAGTTAGAACTGAAGAAGCTTCTTGGATGAGAAGCGAAACGTCTCAAGGGGGGGGGGGAGTCCAGTTGCCTTTTCAGAAAGCATCTTTGGGACATTGTGATGGATGTTTCACACCTTTTCTTTGTGCAATAATGTCACATACAAAAGGGTCAAGACTACAATCACAATACTCTCCATATTGCTGATTTTGATACCCTCACCTTCATGGAAACCCATGAGGCCTACTCTTAGGGGCACCAAAAAGGGGCAACTAATCTTCTGAGAACTATGGATTATACAGGGACATAATATGAGATAGCCAATTTAAATTATTAAATATTATAAGCTCAGAGTAGAATTTATAGTGATATTACCGTAACACTCTCACATCCCCTTTCCTGAGAGATTCAGACTTAAAAAAATTATTGAGGCGATAGAAAGGAGTAAAGCCACTTTTTCCTGTTAAAATGAGTGGCAAGTCATCCTGACCACGTGACTTGTCTCATGGAAGAGCATAGGAACCAACCAAGGATACTGAAGTGGAGTAACCATTAAATGTAATTTACAAGAAGCATTACCTGCAGAGTACATCTCCATTTAGAAGTGTTTTTAATCCAGTGGCCCTTGTTTCAAGAGAGGGTTTGAGCCTCAAACAAAAAGACCAGCTTTGGAATCTCTAAATATGCAACAAGAGGATGAAGAAGTTAAGTATCTCAATAAGATACTTTCTCAATAAGTAAAACAGACTTTGTCCCAAAGGTGCTTTTCAAAAGGCAACTGGACTTGCTTGGTTTTTTTCCTTGAAAAGTTTCACTTCTCATCCAAGAAGCTTCTTCAGTTCTTGGGACAACCATGACCTGGATGGTTGAGAATCTCCACAGACAAAACAGAAGCTGATTCTCTCAAACTAAGGCGGAGCATAAAGATGCTTCCAAATTGCTATGGTGGCCGCTAAGAATTATAACACCAAGTGGTGTAGTGAAATATATTGTACATTGTTCAAAAATATAACAATAGCATTAATAATACAATACCCCAAAGTATTCAGAAGTGTCAATGTGCTCCAAACATCTTCTTTAGCCACCGACAGATTTTCTTGCTTCATTTCATTTTTTAACATCAACATATAAACATTAAAAGAACCAGAAACTGATGTGGAAACAAGGCATGTCCAGGCAGGTAGCAAAAACAGAGAGAGTAGCAAATAATTGACAGCTATTCTGTGAATGAGCAACCTCCAACCCAGCATCTTTCTCACATACAGATAGTTCTCGCTTAATGACCGCCCTGTTTAGCAACCCTTTGAACTTACAATGGTGCTGAAAATGTATCCTTGTGACTGGTCCTGCATTTACGGCTGTCACAGTCTCATAATTGAGATTTGGGCACTTTGTGGGTGTTTATGACCATCACATGATCACCATAAGCGTGCTTCACAGCCAGCTTCCAAAAAGCAGAATCAATGGAGAAGCTTTATGCAAATTTATGCAGAAGCTTTATGCAAATTTATGCAGCAAATTTGCATAAAGGATGTCTTGCCTAACAACCACATCACTTAGTGATGTGGTTGCCAGTCTCAGTTTTGGTTATTAAGCAAGGACTATTCTTAAAACTCCAGCTCTGCCTTTTAACTCAAAAAGACAGGATACCCTTGCAGTCATTTTTCTCATCTCCACATGTGAAACAGACAGGTGCAGATTTTTTATTAATTCTGTATCCTCCCGTTTATTATTGTTGTTGGTTGTTGACATTTGGAACCATCCATTGTTCGTAGAGTTGGCCAGATTGCGGGAAGGAACTCTCCGAGCATGTTTCTAGACTTTCAAATACTCACACGCTCCCTGAACAAGCGAGAGGAAACCCACAAAGCAATGCAAAGCACGTAGATCACAATGGTATGTTGGTTACACATGCTAAGTCCACAAGAGAAGGCACCCACTTTACAGATCTGCAAAAAAAAAGAAAAAAGGTAAACATCAATTCTAACCATGGATTTAAATTGGTTTTCCAAATTGTTTTTGTTGTTACAGTAATTCTGGGACATGTAGCGGTTTGTTCTCACTGCAGCATCTGAATAGAGTAGAGTAGAGTAGAGTAGAGTAGAGTAGAGTAGAATAGAATAGAATAGAATAGAATAGAATAGAATAGAATAGAATAGAATAGAATAGAATAGAATAGAATAGAATAGAATAGAATAGAATAGAATTTTTATTGGCCAAGTGTGATTGGACACACAAGGAATTTGTCGGTGCATATGCTCTCAGTGTACATAAAGGAAGATACGTTCATCAATAATCATAAGGTACAACATTTAATGATAGTCATAGGTTACAAATAAGCAATCAGGAAACAATGTCAATATAAATCGTAAGGATACAAGCAACAAGGTTACAGTCATACAGTCATAAGTAGGAGGAGATGGGTGATGGGAACGATGAGAAGATTAATAGTAATGCAGACTTAGTAAATAGTTTGACAGTGTTGAGGGAATTATTTGTTTAGCAGAGTGATGGCATTCGGGAAAAAACTGTGTCTAGTTGTTCTGGTGTGCAGTGCTCTATAGCGTTGTTTTGGGGATAGGAGTTGAAACAGTTTATGTCCAGGATGTGAGGGGTCTGTAAATATTTTCACAGCCTCCTTTTTGACTCGTACAGTATGCAGGTCCTCAATGGAAGGCAGGTTGGTAGCAATTGTTTTTTTCTGCAGCTCTAATTATCCTCTGAAGTCTGTGTCTGTCCTGTTGGGTTGCAGAACCAAACCAGACAGTTACAGAGGTGCAGATGATCTGCAGGAATTTTCAAGCTCCAAAGGGTGGAGCTTGCAGCATAATGGCCCAATACTGTGTTGGTCCCTTGGACAAAAGGCAGCCAGAGCTGTGGAGGATGACCATATCTGTTCACATGGCTCCATATTTACAATCCTGGAAGCCAAATGGTGACCTTGGCTGGTCTTATAAAAGGTACACAGGTTAGTACTTGATCGGGATTACGAGAAAATCCAAGGGTTGTACAATAGTAGACAACCAGAAGTTATCTTAGGTGGGCAGAGGTTGCACATAGTATTTGGACAACTGAGGGCTTCAGTGGGTAGGCTGAGATTGCGGTAGGTGTGGATCTTGTTGGTTTCTTAGTTTGGAAGGGAAGAGTGCAAAACTACGCCACAAATTTGGGACAATCATGACTAAAGGGCTCCAAGGTTGCAAAAACAGCTTGTTCTGGAGCCACGTACTGTCATGTGTTGCCTATCTTGTCCTAGGTGAACATGCTTCCCCCATCCCCAAACTGGGCTCCCTTCTGCATATCGGGGGTGGGGAGGGGGGAGATATATTAAGAGAGACTTCAGGAAGCTATAGCTCCAGCAGAGAGAGAGTTCCTGATTACACCCAAGATCAACTTGAAAATTCACTTTGACTCATACATCACATCCTGTCACAACAGTGGCAGGACGATACATTCACCTTTCATACGAAGAGGTTCACATACCTCCATTTCAAAGATCAGTGAAGGGAAAGGACTTTAGGCCAAGATCTTGCTGCTACTGCCAGTGAAAGCTACAACTTGTCCAATTCCCAACCAGTATCTGGCAAGTTACATCCCCAATATATTCAGAGAGTCCAAGCGTGAGGAACAATTGGCTTAAACCACCCTATGTAGTTTGGTCCTACTCCCCAGAGGCTTAAGGGGAAAGGAAACCATTCCTGAAGCCTTTTGATCCTGAGTAGGCTACCTTTGATCTCTCTTTTGCAGTTGTTGCTTCCTCGAATTGCACGGAAAGCGCCATCAGCAGCCCCACAAACAGATTGTTTAAGCTGAAAACCTCTGCTGTGATAGACCATTGCCACGTTAGACGGGAAAACGAAAACATCCCCACAGCAAAGACTCCTGCCGCCTGCGAGCCAGAAAGCCTGCAAACATAGATAACAAGAAAATGCATCTTTTCCTCCATTATTACTAGTCCCCACTCATCAGAATTAAATACAAACAAACAAACAGATGCCACCTTCATGGTGCTTCTCCTGCTATCACCCCAAAACTCATACTGTAGCATCATGAAAAAATATATATCTTTCTTTCGGCAAGATCCCACCAAAGCCTAGGCTGTTGGCATATTTTTTTTAACACTTGAATTTTAAATTAATAACTAATTAGGTTGTTATTACAGAAGAACAGCATCCCAAGATACTGATAAATCAAAACTACAGAAGCTTCACACATGCTAGAACTACAAAATGTTATGAGACAAGGCGTACCGTAAGGCAATTCGGTGCACCAGCCTTTATTAGCTTCTATCCAGATCAGTGTTTTTCATCCTCAGCAATTGTTGTGTGGACCTTCAAGCATGCTGGGTAATCTGGGAGTTGAAGTCCACACATCTTAAAGTTGCTAAAATTCAGAAACACTAATCTGGAGAGTCTCCACAAACGCAGACGTAGTCAGCTCTGCTCTTTCTGGAAGCTGAAGAAAGTTGGTCCTGCTTTCGTCCTTGAATGAGGGAACTGCCTGGGACCACCAGAGCTGCTAATGGCCCTGGAAAGTTGAAAAGAATCCCCTGATATAGGCCAGGGCAAACCACATCCATGTTGCCAAGAAAACATGGACGTGATAATGTGGGACTAAAAACCAATCCCTATGAGGAAAGACTGAAGTGGCAAGGTGAAGGGAGGACCTAGCCCAGGAAAAAACGTTTGGAAAGAAATGTAATGCACTCCTCAATATGCCTGAAAGGACATCACAAGGAGAAGGTCAGGGCCTCTTCTTTCTTATTTCAGAGTGTTGGATATTGAATTACAGATTTAAGTTACAGGGAGTGGGATCAATTACTTCGGTCAGTGTTTCTCAACCACAGCAACTTTAAGATGGACTTTTAACTGGCTGGGGAATTGTGGGAAGTGAAGTTTACAAATTCTAAAGTTGCTAAGGTTGAGAAACACTGACCTACAGTGATGGGGGATCTCACTCATTGGGTATGTCCAAGCATACATACTGCCATTGTCTTGAATTGTTTTAACTCGATGAATTTTTGCTTTGAGCAGAGGTTGGATTCAACGGTCACTACCAATCTGATGAGCCCATGAAATGCCTTCGTGCAACAAACAAGCAACATAGCGTGCCTAGATACTGTGAACTACAACTTGTACAAGTATTATAAATAATATTTTTATGTAGGATCCTCTAAGCCAGGGATTCCCAACCCCCGAGTTGTAGTCCACTACTGGGCCGCAGCCCGTTCGGAACTGAGCCACAAAAGTGGTGGGTGAGTGCAGGTGTGCAGCTCCATTTGTGCCACAAGTGGGGGAGGGGGTGCCTACTGCTTGCACAAATGGAGCTGCACATACACATGTAACTTGCCCACCAGCCGCACATAAACATTCTCTATCCCTCCCCGCCCCCCAGTCCACAAAGCCAGAAAAGTTCAGAATTGCTGCTCTAAGTCACAGTATAAGTTTTATTTTTCCCACAACAGCAACAACCGTGTGACGTAGTTGGGCTGAAGGAGTGATCTTCCCAAAATCATCCAGTCAGCTTCTGTGGCTGAGAGTGCAGAATCTGGATCTCCTCAATGTTAGTCCAATACTTTAATTGTGTTCCACACTGGCTTTATTTGTTTATGGGAATTAGTCCAAAATATCTTTATATTTCACTCTACACATAAAAGTTTTAAGTTTATTTAAATGCCACATTCAAACCTCAAAATATACTAGATTTTTTTTTTCCTCACATGAAATATTGTAGTTTAAATACTTTTACACAGGCTATGGATCCTGAGACAAATATACTTATTTACATAGAAAAAAATTCCAGTTAAAAATTTTCTGAAAAGCTTACAAAGTCCAATGTACAAAGATATGCTTTGTATTTTGTTTTTAAAGCTCAGAAAGAAAATAAGTGAAAATTCAAGAGTGATTTTGAAAAGCATTCCTTCGTACATTAACTACAGTATGCTATTCACTGCCATCAAATTTGGTATTAGCCACTAATTTACACAGTTCACAAGGGGGATGAGTATTGATGGAAATCCAGAATATCAGTGGCTACTTGATAGCATTTACATCTCTGGAAACATGGGCAGCATATTATGAATACTACTCACTAAAGACTGTTTGTATTTGTGAGCTTCCAAAATGCATCTGGTTGGCTGCTATTTGTGGTAAGATCTGGACTATATTTTCTGTTGGCCAACCCTCATAGCTAATACTGCAAAGCTCAAAAAAATTCTCAGGGGTCACACTATTTCATTTTCCAAAAAGCTGAAGAAAAGACAAGAGGATCACCTCTTCTAGATCTGATTCCAACCCACAGATTCAAAAAAAAGCCTTTTCGGATTGAAAGTTTGGTATAAGCCAAATTTACTGCAATTAACAATCTCAAGATGCAATAAGCACGAAACATATTATTCCCATATATTTCTTCTTGTAAGGGTTTCTGGATGGCCCATATAGGAAGTCTCGAAAAGAAGCTTAATAGAGCAGAAGCTTCCTCAGTCCCAAGCTATTAAACGTATTTAAAATGTATTTATTCTGAATCCAAATAGCTCAGGGCAAACTTTCCTTAGGGAAACAATAATCTTCTATTTCACAAGTAGAGAACAAATGGGGAGAACTAGAAGTCTTAATGCAGGAAGATGAATATGATTTTGTGGGCAATGGAAGCATAGGGGGAGGAAATTCATAAGTGGAATGTAAGGATTGAATGCATGGGTACAATACATTTGAAAGAAACAGGCCACACGCAAAGAGAGAATGTCACATGTGAAGGAGGTGTACCCGTGCTCTGACATCCAGAAATCTGAGCATGAATGACTAATATTTGGGAAAAACACAATGCAAGGGAAACAACAAATATGTTATTATGAGGTTGTATTATAGACAACTGAAACAGGTAAAGCATCTGGATACTATTCTTCTGGACATTAATTTTCAGAGAGGAACTTATTAATAATGGAAATTTTAACTACACTGGCATGGAATGGACAACTGTCATGGCCAAGACCGCAAAAATGGTCTTGTTGCTTTATTTTCCAAAAAGCTGAAAAAGAGTTAAGAGGATCATATCTCTCCTAGATCTGATCCCAACCAATGGAGAAGAGCTAGTTGAAAACCAGAGAAGTACTAATTGGAATCTTCTGAACAGATATTCTCAATTTAAATGAAGTACAACTGAACCTCATTCCAGTGGGAAAAAAAGTGGAGGAAAGGAAGCTTAGAAAATCATTCTGAATCCATAGGGAACTTGTGCTAAGAGTTAAAAAGGACAGAAACAGAAGATGGAAAATCAATATAATCACTAAGGAGGTATACTAGCAAAGAGCACACGGTTATAGAAAGAAAGCTAAAAAATACTAAGAGAGATTTATGTTTGCAAGAGAAGGTAGAAACAATACAAATGGCTATTTGGTTTCATTAGTAGAAAAAAGTCAAAGGAAGGGGTAAGTCTACTGCTGGGAGAGAAAGGTAGAATAAGTAAAGGTAAAAAGACAAACCTCAATTCCGACATTACTTCAGTCTAACTCACAATGTGGTAATGTGTTCAAATGCACTAAGTCAAACTCAAGGCTTACGAGGTGCTTAGATCTGGCCTGTGGGGCCGCTCTGGAAACAGCGAAGGACCAGCCCATGGTGCCTCTGCCAGCAAAAACCGAGCTCGGGAGGACCACTCTGTTTTTGCTGGCAGAGGATTGCAGGAGGCCATCCCAGAGATCAGGAGCCCATTTTTGCTGGCAGAATGCTCAGGCCACCACAGGGCCCCCCCCCGACACGAGTGACATCCTGGCCATGCCCCCCCCCGGCCCCCCGAGGTCAAACACAACCCTGATGCGGCCCTCAATGAAATTGAGTTTGACACCCTTGCACTAAGCAGAAAAACTGACAACAGGAGAAGGCTGGAATCCAAGACATATAGCGAGATAGCTGAGGAATTCTTGACAAAGTTAAGTATTCAGGAGCAGACCAGTTACATTTAAGAGCCTTGAGAGAATTTATAGAAGTCATCTCTCAGAAATCTTCCTTGGCTGGATTTACTAGACCTGTTCCTTAGGTTAAGTCCTGAGGAGACTAATAGTCAGAGAAAGATATCTAATCATAGGTAAATGACAAACAGTTTTAGCACATCAAAATTATTTTGGCAATAACTGTTGTCTGTTGAGTGTTTAGCTTATTTTTACTTCATGAAACTATCTCGACTAACTTCAAATCTCTGAAATATTATATACATGTAGTCCTCAACTTACAACCATTCATTTAGTGACTGTTTGAAGTTCCAACAGCACTGAAAAGAGTGACTTATTACCATTTTTCACAATTATAACTGTTGCAGGATCCCCATGATCATGTGATCAAAATTTGAATGCTAGGCAACTGACTCATATTTATAACGGTTGCAGTGTCCTGGGGTCATGTGATCACCTTTTGCGACCTTCTGACAAGCAAAGTCAATGGGAAAACCAGATTCACTTAATCACCATGTTACTAATTTAACAACTGCAGCGATTCTCTTAACAACTGTGGCAAGAAAGGTCATAAAATGAGGCAAAGCTCACAACTGTTGGGCTTAGCAACAACTATTTTCAGCTCAATTGTGTTCATAAGTCAAGGATTAGATGTGTATTTATATTTCTGACATTATACAGCCATTTGTTGCTGTTCCTGCTCCTCACCTTCCCAAAACTCTGTATAACATTCTAGCCACTTTCTTTCAAATCTGGGAAAATGTCCTGGTAAATCCAACCAGGTTTACAAAGTTTGGTTTTAGCCTTCTGCATTTTTTGTTTTGTTACAGCTCTCTTGGTATAATCCAACCAAGTGCTGCAAATTCAAAGCCCAGAAATGCTTTGGGGGAAAATACAGTACACTTGGAAATAATTACTTCTACCTGAATGCTCCTTTATGGGACATTCCTGAGAAGCATTATGTAAAGTAAGGGCACCATCAAAATAGACACTGCAGTGAAATCCACTTTTTCCTGGGCAGAAGTGATGAAAACGATGTCATCAGATGGGGCTCCTATACCTCTACAGGTGGCAGTGATCTCTCAAGGCAGCCCAGGAGGCGTTATGACCCCAGTCCATCATTCTGAGACGCACAGTCTCATATACATTTGAAACGCAGGTTTTTTTTTTTCTGGCACACTTAAAGCAGAGCTTGGATGCCAGTCACAGAACAGAAAGGTAAAAGCGGGGAGGGAGGAAGAGAGGAGAAGGGGATGAACTTGGCAGGAAACAGATTTAGCAATTTAAATGTTTTATAAGTGGGGGTGGGGTTTTTTCCCCCGATAATTGAGGAAACTTTTCATAATCTGACATTTGTTAAAAAAAAAAAAAAAAACCAGCAACTTATTAGAAATTATGCAGCAGAGTAGCTGTGGAAATATGAGCTCGCTTCACAATTATGAAGTGGAGCTCGGAAGCCCTGGCCTATTGTGAGAAGTGGCATAAACCCCACAGAGGGCCTATCAGCTCCCTGGCAGGCAGGGGACTGCTCCATTGAAAGCTAGAGATACAAGCTTCAGGGCAAAAACCTGGCAGCTCCCTCCTGACCCCACAATCCCCTACTGCTGACAGATCCAAGCTCCATAGCAAATTAGACCTTCTCACATTACAATTGCAGAAGACAGATTCCATTAGCGGTATCTGAAATTGAGTGGAGAGCAGCTCCGTTATCAGACCTGACTCATAAGCGGTGCTATTAATCAGAGCTATGATAGCATTTATATATTTCAAGCTATCTGCCGCGGCTGTGATATTCTGCTACAAAGGGTTGATGGGACTTAGGGAAGGGAACAATGGAGCTTTCTGGGAAAAGCAGAGTAAATCAAGAAAGTCTATGACTTCCACACATTCTGAAGGGATTGTGGTTTACATAAATTTTCTCCCAATTGGAGACTGAGCTCTTCCTCATCTTACACATGGGATTTAGTTGTCACTCAATGGGAACAGCTGTGAAAAGGTGAAGCGGCCCACCGTTCAGAATACTGCCTCCGCTTTTAAAGCAATTAACCCATGAACAGGAGGATACCTGGTGATATCAAGAGGATTAGACTAGGCAGTGCTTTATTAACATTTCCTTGAACTAATTCTAACTCTGACTAGCTGTCATGAAAGGGCTCTTCAGTCTTTCTTTTTTAATTTTATTTTAAGGAGAGAAAGGGAATAAGTTGGCCTGTTTTTTTTCCTCCCTTCTCCTTCCCCTCCACTCGCCCACTTTCAAAATGAGACTCATATCCTCAAACCTAAACTGTGTCTCTTTTTTTAAGTAAATGCAAATTAGGATGGGTGGGGGTAAGATTTATTTAATGTAACTCTTAAGTCTAATTCAATGCAAATCTCTCTCTCTCTCTCTCTCTCTCTCTCTCTCTCTCTCTGTGTGTGTGTGTGTGTGTGTGTGTGTGTGAGAGAGAGAGAGAGAGAGAGAGAGAGAGGGAGAGAGAGAGAGAGAGAGAGAGAGAGAGATCAATTAGCCAAAAGGTCAGAGTAGATAGTCACCTAAAAAAGAAATTAATACAAGAGCTTTCTGTAGTCTTTTATTCCACATCCTTACTTTGTTAAACCTAAGAATGTACTTTCATTTAAATATGAACTTCTTCGGGAATGTTTAACAGCACTTGCAATACAACAGAAAAAAGGCTTTTATCTAGAATAATCTCTGAAGAAATGTTTCCAAATATACCTTTGGAATATGCTACAATTTTTTTCAGGTACATCATTTTTAATTTTCTGCTTCCGATGGTGTGGGATAATGGCCACAAATACAACCTCTGAAAGGAATAAATTCTCTGCTTATGGGTAAAGATTTCATCTTCTCCTTACAGGTAATCCTTGTTTAGCAACTACCTCATTTAATGACCGTTCCCAGTTACAACAGTGATGAAAAAATAACCTTGTGACCAAGTCCGACATTTACAATCTTCATAGGTCTGTAAAGCAAAGGAAAGTTGAAGTAAGATCAGAAGCAAACTTGTGGCTTCACTTATTAACTTATCAAACAAAGTTGTGGCCCCTAACGTTTTTGCTAAAGGACGACAATTGCATTGGTAAATAGAAATACAAACTCACACACTTGGCACAGTTGAAAACCTGACCAATCACTTTCCCTCACAGTAAGCAGGTAAGAACAGAAGGCAATTGGGAGAAGCATGGCACAGAGGCCTCATCCAGCCCACTGACTAACAAACCCTCTGCCAAATAGGAAGAAAGGAAGATCACAGTCCTGTGGACAGAAGTCTTAAAGGTAGAAGAAGCACCAGAAGAAAGCCAAATGTACCGTAAAGCCTCACCTGAAATTTCCTAAAGTTAAAAAACAACCAAGAACTAAGGAGAAAATTCCTAACAGTGAGAACAATTAACCAGTGGAACAAATCGCCTTTGGAGATTGTGAGTGTCCTATCACTGGAGGCTTTTAAGAAGAGACTGGATAGCCATTTAACAGAAATAGTATAGGTCTCCTGTGAGAGTAAGGAGCTGGACCAAATGATCTCCAAGGTCCCTTCCAAATCTGTTACAGAAGAGAATAAACTGTAACTTCATCCTATTAGATTTGAAATCTTCATGCCAAAGAATTAACCAAAGATGTAACAATAGGGTTCAAATAACACTGTAACAACAGGGTTCAAATAACATGCTCAGATATGATTTCTTAACAATATTTTATTGATGACATGCCAATGGTTGGGTTTATACAACTCAGTGAATTACAAATATATAAAACCTATTTTGCCTTAGAGTGATGTGTGAATGCACCCAATGAGAAGTTTAGTAAGTCAACACAATTCAAAGGCAATTGTGGCTTAAAAACCACACTGAATTATATTGTATTTTGTTCTGTCTTAACTTTAAAGATTAGACTTTCCCCATTGTTCTTCATTCACATACATGCAACCAACAGAACATTTATGATTCCTATTGCTTCAGACTTCGGCTATGTGTGTGAACAGGCAAAAGAATCAATTCTGCTTAACTGCCCCTGTAAATCCTTGCTATTATACGAAGCAAACTTCATTTTCAGTCTTCAGACTTCCACTTCTTTTGCAAGAAATAGAAAGTAAAAATTAAAACAAAAGCCAGACAAGCCTTTTTAAATTTGTTTTTTCATCTCTCTATATTAGCACACAACTGCATCTTTTTTCAAAATAAAGAGAATTTCATAACAGGGCTTGAGTTACAGCAAAAAGTTACGCATACTTTCAATTTATGCTTATATCCTTCCTTTCATGCTGTTAAGCAAACATGAAAATGTTCTGATGGCCTAATATCTGTTACGCAATTCCAAATGTACATGGAATGAATGAAAATGCTATTTCTCAGCATCCTTGGAAAATGCTAAATATACCACTATAACTGCAAATCCTTAACAAGAGATTTATTAAACAATGACAACTTAATTCTGAAAAATGCTGGCGAGACTATTTTTTTTTTTATTTTTTTTTTGGCTATTTGGGATATAATGTCTATTTCTCATCTGCTAAAAGTGATAACACAAATTACCAGCCGCATCCTCCCCAGCTAAGAGAAAGCAATCAAAACGTCTCTTACATAAAAGCATGACATTTTTTGTCAGCAAAATAAGACTTTCAGATTTCAATAACACTCCATCGCTTTGTCAAAACTTCTAAAGCCACAACACACAAAACAATGTTTAAATTTTATTTCCTGCTTTGCACAAAGAAAAAAGTAATCAATGCATCCAGGTAAATCAATGCCGTATAAACTGCGATTTTACAAGCAACCACATTTTAGAGAAGCAAAGGATTAGTTATCTGGTTTTAAAACTGAGCCATATGGAACATTCTATAGAATGTTCTATAGAAATTAAAATCTTAAACCTTAAAGGGGGGGGGAATTAAAAACATCTTTTGAAAATCATCGATTTCAGGCAAATATAGAAAGAAATTGAGAGGCTTTAAAAAACACAGACATCAAATAGGAGGGGAGGAGAAAGGAAGCTTTGCTACCTGGCAGGATTGAAATTCTGATTAGAAGAACAAAGTGTCAGAATTCACTTAACACTAATCCACATGTAGAACAATGTCCTCCTAAGCGGGAATGAATTAAACTACAAGGAGTGTCGCCCAATTAAACATTAAAATGAAACTATCGTGATCGGCAAACAACATGAAACTTAAGAGATGTCTCAAAGCAGATGCCAATAAAAGGAACAAAATCTATTACAAGAAACTGATTTACATAGAGCATAAATGAAGAAAATGTGTACGTCAGGAGGGGCGGTTTGTTTAAGAAACAAAACCCACAACAAGCCCAGCTGTATTTCCTCACTGTACTCCACTGTTGGTGCAGAAAACCCACAAGGACGGTGTTATGTACAAAGAAGAAAAGGTTTTTAGAAGGTTAAGTTCAGGTCACCCGACAAATGAAATTGTAACAACCCCGAGTGACACTGTATAATGTCTTCTTCCACTGAATCAATAGGCCACTCTCTCCACAAATTGCCATAGAGATGGCTTGTTCCTTTCTGAAGGGGGTTGTATTGTTTAATGAGACAACAGATTTCCCACTTGAACTGCATTGTTCCTGAAGGATGCATCCTTTATGATTTGGCATCTTTTTAAAAAAATGAGAGACCATCCATATTCACAGCATCTATTGGGATACAGAATGGACAGGGGTTTTTTTTCTCATCCCACCTACCTCCCCGGGGGGGGGGGAACCTTTCAAGTCTTTTGGGGGGATTTACCTCATGTAAAGGTTAGAAATGTCTGAGGTCTATAAATTTGCCCCAGGATATTTAGACCCCAGTGAATTTTTTCCAGTTAAAATGATCTGTCTAAACCATTAAAGTAGAGAGGAAAGGAAGCAACTCTTCAGACATTGAAAACAAACTGGTTGAGCCATTCCAAAGAAACCTGAAGGTCCTTTGAATTTTTATTTATTTAAGAAGAGATTATCGCAATGTGCGTGCAAATAGCAGCTGCCATCTCAAGGCAGATTTGACAACCAAATCTGAAAATATATTAGCAATATTTAAGCATCTATAGTGTTAATGCAAATTCCTTTGCAGCAGCACATAGAGTTGGCATGATCTATAAACCATTGAAACTCACAGTACAGCCAGCAAACATTGCTGGAAGGAAATATTTCCAGCCCTCAAAATCAAAAATGCATGCACAAATATTTAGTTCTGAAGGTTTTAAAGTCTCTCTCTCCCCACCCCTTCTCCCCCTCCCCACCGTTCTCTCTCTCGCTCTCTCACAGACACAAATTGGTAATTGGTGGAAGGAAGGAAGGAAGGAAGGAAGGAAGGAAGGAAGGAAGGAAGGAAGGAAGGAAGGAAGGAAGGAAGGAAGGAAAAGGAAGGAAGGAAGGAAGGAAGGAAACTAGTATTTTCTTCTACAACTTTAAAATATGCCTCCAATTTTGTACAGCTTTGCATTCATGATGCAGGTATAACTAAATATTAATGGCACTATTTTTAAACTCTCCCCCAATTAATTTGCCTGTTTCTTCACCTCCCATGAACCAACTGAAATGCAACAAAAATTACCCCCTTCCAATGCCATTCCTTTGCAAGGTTTCAGCCTGTGAACTTAAAAAAGGTGAAGGACGAAGGTGGATCGCTTCAAGGAGCAGTATTAGTTGGAATGCATTAAAGATTAATTTAAATGACTTCAATGCGATTTCTCCATCATCATGCCCACTAATGGAACGTGAGCCGTTATTTATTCTTTTCTAACATATATGCTCAATGCTGTTACTAACTGACAAAAAGCATCGTTGCCTTGAGAGTTTCTGCTTTAAATATTTTCCTTCAAAAGCTTTGGGGCCTTTTATTATTTTTAACCCTCTTTCTTTCCACTACAGTACACTGAAAATTAGTTAAGGATGAATTATCTGATAGGGGAAGTCCTATTCATAAAATCTTAAGGAAGTGTACTTAAGCAAATAAGGGACTGAAGAGAGTTCTCCCTGCAGGCAGGCAGTATGGAAAGCATTTAACCCAGCCAAGGAAAGAAAATCAAAAAACCCTCCACCGAGCCGTCTTCCCCGCTCGCCCTGCATTAATTTTAACAAAGATCGCAAGAGTGCTTGACAAAGTACAGGACAGGTTTGGATTTCAAATTAACATTACACGAGATGCTAATCCTTATTCAATCAAAAAGGATGTGTGTGTAATAAGGAACATTCAAAGACCCCTAACTCTTCCCATCCCTCTACTTAGAGGCAGCATCCACCTTCCTGAGAAATTCCAGCCTATCTCTTATGCACCATGGGATTTTTATTATCATACATATTTTTCCTCCTAATAATTGAGAAATCTGACTCCTCTCAAAATATTCCCAGGCATTGTTGGGGCATTATTTTCATCTTTTCAGAAAAGTACTGAAACCTATCATAACGGCCAGGTTGACCCAGTGTGTTGGCGTGTGGACAGTGGCAACTCAATGCTTGGACCTTAATTGGCCAAGAACATTTTTTTTTCAGACTGGCCTTGGGCAACGCAGTATCTGTCAGCCTCAGTTCCCAACCCATAAAATGGGATTATTGCAACGATTAACTGTATTTTCTAAATAAGATTAGAAAGTCTGCCCAAGAGGTTTCTGCAATCCCTTAATTAAGACCAATGTATTTATATAAAAGTAAATATTTTCCAACATTACAGAATAGGGGAAGAATGGGGAAACGATTGAGCTTCCTGTATTTTGAATGCTTTCAGAATAATTTTTATGTGGTAATAATCTTTAATGTCTGCAAAACAATCTAGTTCTCCATTAAATATTGGAAAATGATTGGAGTGGAATTTTGGGGTATCCTAAACATTGAAGGGCACTGCCCTCAAGTCATTAGTTTACCCCTACCTAAATGTTCTAAAGTGTTCACTATATCAAATAAAACATACTTTTCACAGTTAATCACAAAGGAGCTGCTTCTCTTATTTGGGGTTTGCATGTGAATCTCCAACCTTTGTACACGGGTTCAGTTTTATCTGTCTTTCCTAACCAATCCATAATCCATATGGTTCCAGAATGCACACAGATAATTACACCGGCAAGTCATATAGTCCTCCATTCAAATATCATCTCCCAAAGAATTCAGTAGGGTAACTAAGGCAAGGCGGTCTCTCCCAGCCTCAGTTTCCCCATTTGAAATAAGGGGCATACTAGCACAACTGTAGTTTGCAGGGCTGCTATACAATTCACAGTCAGGCAATGCAATTAAAGCCTGTGAACATTTCAATACTACAGTATTATTACTATCAGACTGATAACATAAGCCACTCAGTGTTATTCAGGAGACAACCAGCTGCTAAATTTACTAAAGAAAGAAAGATATTTCACTGTGAACTGTGGCCTATTCCATCTAGGTGGACCCAAACAAATTTGATCTAAATTTAAAGCTAAATAGGGTTGGACTCAGTTAGTATTTATATAGAAGATCACTAAGGAATCCAGTTTTCTACTGTTACCCAACCTCCCTCCCCCCCACACACACAGATGTGTCCATGTAGTCAGAGAGCCAATTTGCACCAGTGGGTAAGGCACTGGACTAGGAGCAAGGAAATTTGAGTTCTAGTCCCACCTTAGCCACAAAGCAACTAGATGATGAAGGAGTATTCTTTCAGACCCAAGAAGACAACAGTGGCAAATCACTTTCAAAAATGATGCCTAGAAAAGTGCATGGACTTATCTACGTTACCCCCAGGAGTCAAGTCTGCCTGGAAGACATGTCACTATAACCGCCATGTCATCAGGCATGTGAGCTCCACTTGAACAATTTTAGTTTTGTCTGGTATATGTGTCACAGGTCATCCCCGACTATAACGGGAAAAGTCACTCCTGCATCTGCTCTGCTGAATTAAAGCATAGAGAATTATCTCTCACATATGCAAAATACAAATGAAAGGAGCATAAGAGAGGCCTTCAAACTCTGGAGAAAGCTATCCTTATCAGGAATTATAATACCGTGTTTCCCCGAAAATAAGACCCTGTCTTATATTTTTTTGAACCCTGAAATAAGTGCTTGGCCTTACTGCCATGTGCTCAAAAGCCCAATTGGGATTATTATCAGGGGATGTCTTATTTTGAAAGAAACAGGGGTAGTATGCAAAGAAACCTCCTCGTATGAGGATCGGAAGACAGAAGGATGGGCAAAAGTAACAAAGTACCAGTCGTTTGTTATGTTCTTGTATGCTTAGAACACAGCATCCGATACAGAAAAAGGCAGATTTTGTTGATAATGTCCAACAATCCTGCTCACACAGCTACATAGTCGTAATCTGTGGGGTTTTTTCCACACCACAATTCTCATCCTTTAATTTAATTCCGTGCAGTTCAGTCAGTACCACTTCTTGCTTATTGTATTCAACACAGGTAAAACAGACAGAATAAAGACCATCAAGAGGCATCTGCCTCCATTTTGTAATGCTAACAATTAAAAAGTTTGTCAGTACAGTTGACACTTGTATTGTTTAATATTTTAAAGCCATCTGCATCTTTCTTTAATGACAAACTTTGTTACTTCTGGTTAGATAAACCTGGTCACTGATGTATGATAATAAGAGAGAACAATGTTATCACTCTCCTGAAATAAATTAGTTTGGCAGTTTTGTGCTCTGGGTGTTTCATATTTTTTTTCTTTTTCTTTTTTTCCCGGTAAATTCAATGTCAAATGGCCAACTGAAATTATGTAAACAGTAGGCAGTTGAATCAATTAACAGCCTGGAGCCAACGCTGTAGGAACTGCTAGTTTAATGGCCCACTAGATATGAAAGCCATCAAATTATTATGAACTTTTACATCTAACTGCAATATTATATCACAGAAAAATATCCTTTCTGGTATACCATGACGATATTTCACTCAATAGGTTTGATTTAACATAAGGATGATTCACAGAATATATTGCATATGATGCAGTCTGCAATCCAGTAGTGTGTGTGTGTATAAATAAAGTTGGAAAGCATCCATAGGATCTACTGTACCTGACAACTGTATAAAACAGAAGCGATGCTGCAGCTGCCCCCAGCAAGGCGCAGAGGAGATTGACACGATACGCAGCAGAACCAAAGGGAAAAAGCTCAATGGCCAGTTTAGCCAAAAGAGTGAAGAGAGGGTAGCCCGGAGGATGAGCAACCTGTGAACAAACAAAAGGCTTCTGTTTTGAGATGTCACAATGGCACTCTAATGGAGAAACGGCTTTCTTATTAGCTTAATCATAAACAGATAAGAGTACTATGCCTTAAAAAGCATAGCACTCTCCCTCTCCATCTCTCTCTCTCTCTCTCTCTTACACACACACACACACACACTTCTGTTGAATGCTAATTTTAAATACCGCAAAATGTTTGCCTTAACATATGTGGATGCACAAAAAATAGATGAGAGCAGATCACTTTAAAAAGTGGTGACACATATTACTATTATCCCTTAAATGGCTTGAAGTCTGGATTCAGCATGTATTCCGGCCATTCAAAAGGCTGGGTTTCTTTTTATTATACAATTATAAAAGAGAGAAAAGAGGGAAAAAACAGATGCTGAACTATTTTATTGGTTAGCAAGTTGAAAGACCACACTGCTATCGGATTACCACCGTGATGACAGTCCTTAAGGTTTTGCCTAAAGGGGATCATGCGCCTTAATAAAGTTTATTGAATAATAAAACTTATTAAAATTGTTAACCCGATTTATTTTTATTCTCTCCAGCTTATACAAAATTTGGATTGATAATAAGCCAGCTACTGTATATACAGTAAAGCCTTTACTTTATAATTTAGTTTAATTGGATTTAAAACTTGGAGTAAATTGTCGTATGCCGTACTTATAAGTTAGAAAAACTGTGGTTTGAAAATATATTAATCTACTTTAACTCCATGCTTAATTAAACTTCCTTAATTCCTAAAACTGTTAATGAGAGCATTGATTAAACAATACAACTAATACTCACTCCAAGCTCATAGGCAGCTGTGATCAGTTCCCCTGTGAAAAAATAATATAAAACCAATAATTACTATTATGGAATGACACTCCTCCCAAATTTTCAAAATGCAAACCCTTACGTTGGGGGTTTTGCATTAATTTGACTGCATAAAAGTGTAAATCTGTGGAGATTTAGCAGCATGAAATTTTCCAAGAGTATTTTCTTTCCCCTCTGATGTCAATGCACAAAGTATTCTTTTGTCATATTTTCTTGACTCTCCTACCAGCAGAAAAGTGAAGGTGAGTTGTAGCTAGGAATGATGAATAACAACAAAAACATCAACATCGTTCTTTAAAGTTTGGAGTAATTTAACGTAAGGGCAGAGGCCACATGAAAAAGACAAAATAACCGAGAGAATTTGATTTCACAGCTCAGCCTCCGACTTTGTATTATGGATTCTTGATACTGTTCTTTTTCAATCAGTGCGGACTTCTATTTTGGAGCAGGACAATTATCCTAATAAGGATATAGGTTTATTCCCAAGCGCCTTGCAAATTTTATACCGAGTTACAATTTTCCCAGCCTTCAGGTTTTTTTACCCATCAGCCGCTCCTACTGAATTTTCCACTGATCATTTTATTTTGAAAAAAAAAAAACATAATGCAACTGTGCTACAGTTTAGCGTCATTTATATCCTCCTCAGCATGCTGCATCTTCAAAACATTACGTATGTCTGACGGCCCAAGGTAAATTTGGTTATGTCTTTACAACTTCCCGGGGGTGGGGGGGTGTGGAGTTTGGCGTGATTTTTTTTAAAAAAAAGAAAAGCCTAACTAAAATATCAGAGTTTTGGGTTTTTTTTACAAAATTTGATGTTTCCACATGAAACAACAACATTGTTATTCTTAAGGACTGAATCCAAAAATTCAGGGATAGTTTTTGCAATGTTTATAATTGTACAGTAGTTCTCAATTAATACAGTTAATGAATTCTACAAACTGGTCACATTATTTGAATTTGCACTATCTGAAGTGATATTTTTATGGAAAATATAACTGGTCTCAGCTCAATGGAAATGGGCACTGAAATTTTTTTAACCTAAACTTTTATATGTATACTAATGAAATGTTATAATAAAGAGTTCTTTTTCCACAGTTTTATTCTTCTCATCTGTTTCGCTACCTTCTTCATTGGTATAATTATGATTATCTTTTGTTGTTGTTGTTTGTTGTTGTTGTTGTTGTTGTTGTTGTTGTTGTTGTTATTATTATTATTATTATTCCTTTTTTGTTTTGCATGTACACTGATAGCTTATGCACTGGAGACAAATTCCTTGTGTGTCTAATCACGCTTGCCCAATAAATCTATTCTATTCTATTCTATTCTATTCTATTCTATTCTATTCTATTCTATTCTATTCTATTCTTTTTTTTTAATTTGATTTATATGCTGCCCTTCTCCGGAGACTCAGGGCGGCTTACAAGGCGTTAAGCAATAGCCTTCATCCTTTTGTATATTTATACAAAGTCAGCTTATTGCCCCCACAACTGGGTCCTCACAACTGGGTCCTATTCTATTCTACTCTACTCTACTCTATTCTAATTCTATTCTATTCCTATTCTATACAAAGAACATACATAAAATTTAAATGTATGATTAACAAAGTCATAGAGTAGTTATAGAAAGCAAAAAAAAATCAACTATAGATTCCATCAATCCAACATCTTGTCCTATTTTAGCATTGCTATGACCACAATCACATAATTCAATTACATCAATTTTTTGGTCAAATGTAATAACAATTTTAACATAGTGGCTCAGTGGCTAAGACGCTGAGTTTGTCAATCGGAAGGTTGGCAGTTCAGCAATTCGAATCCCTAGTGCCACATAATGGAGTGAGCTCACGTTACTTGTCCCAGGTTCTGCCAACCTAGCAGTTCGAAAGCACGTAAAAAATGCAAGTAGAAAAATAGGGACCACTTTGGTGGGAAGATAACAGTGCTCTGTGCACCTTCGGCATTTAGTCATGCCAGCCACATGACCACGGAGACGTCTTCAGACAGCGCTGGCTCTTCGGCTTAGAAGCAGAGATGAGCACTGCCCCCTAGAGTCGGGAACAACTAGCACATATGTGTGGGGAAACCTTTACCTTTATCTTTAATAACAATTTTTAAACTTGTACTGTTTTGTGCATGCACTAGCATTGAATTAAGTGAATTTTGGCTTGGATTAAATACAACTTGGTATCAATTTATAATCACACTAAATTGAATATTGCATTACAAGTAGCCCTTGTTTAACAATTTCCTTGTTTAGTGACTATCTGAATTTATGACAGCACTGAAAAAGTAACACATGTCCAGTTCTCACACCTATGACTACTGCAACATCCCCATGGTCATGTGATCAAGACTTGTATATTTATGAAAAGTTTATGCTGCCCATCTCTCTGCCATTGAACTCAGGGTAGTTTACAATAACCATAAATAGCACAATAAAACAATTATAGGATAAAACATTAGACATTAAAAGTTAAAACATTAAAAATTAATATTAAAATGGATAAAAAACCAATATATAGACCGAGTGAAAGTGAGATCATGTACTAGTCTACTAGCCACCTCCAAAATGGGATGGTTCCATTAGGACCACAACCCAATTGACAAAGCCAAGATTTCAGGCCCTTTCAGAAGGCTATGAGGGTGAAAAATAATCCAAAGGGTAGGAGTCACAGTTTTGCAATCAGCAGGCATTTATGATCTTTGCAGCATCCCAAGGTCCTGTGGTTGCCATTTATAGACTTCCAACCAGCTTCAAACAACCAGAGTGAATGAAGAAGCCAGGATTACAACTATGAGTTATGTTCACGTAATGTTTTGATTAACAATGACTTGTTGAACAACCGAATCCAAAGTAATGTTGTAAGTATGTCAGATGCATGATATTTCCCTTAATGACTACAACGCTTGCTTAGCAATAGAATTAATGATCCCAACTGAGGTCGCTAAGCAAGTACTACCTACATTTGAACAGGCAGTTATCACAACCTACTTATATAAAGACATATTAGTCATGCTGCTGGGAGATATTTTTATAGTAATTTTATCAAGAATTGTCATTACAACAATGAAAACCAATACTAAAAAAAGAAAAAGGTGGGGGGGAAAGGAAAAAGAGAAAAAGAAATAGAAAAGAAAAAAAGAAAAAGAAAAAGAAAGTAAAGAAAAAGAGATATATAAAGAAATAACTTCCCATCCTCAAGTGCAAATAATTTTAGATATTTATCACCGTCTCTTAAAATACAACATATGATCTATTTTTCCTAAACCCCATCCTTTATCCATAAACAAATCCATAAAACCTCATCATTTCAGTCCTGATGTCAGCAAAAGTCCATTAAGGATTACCAGAGATAACAAAATATGTATTTCGCCAAGTTAATCAAATAAACCAGCTTTATATTCCTTCCTTTTACTTCTAGCAGTCTTGATCTTTAGATTACATCATCAAGTAATATTATATATTTCTTTTCATTTCTTCTTTGTTCCTTCTCACAAAAATCTTTGAAATTTTTGTTCTTTTGTGAATCCAATGTAGAAAAATTATCTAACTCACACTCTTGGTTTGTTGTTTGTATATTCTTTTTTATTACTAAGACATCAGCCAGTTTCTTTTGCATGTCCAAATAACATCTTTTTCCACATGATTCTTGCAGACTGTTATTTTTAAATCACCTTCAACTCAGTCTCATTTGTGTCAGATAGAACTTATTCCTCTTCCATAATGTTTTATAGCTACAAAGGTATACACTAATTTCTGGAACCATTGTTCAAAATATCCTTCAATATGTCCAATGTTAAAATGTTTTGCTTCATTTATAAACTAAGTTTGAATGTTCTTCTCCTTTAATTGTAATCTTTAGTTCCTTCTAGTTACCTCTAGTGTCCCATTTTTAAAGTCTTTATCTATTTGTGTTTTTAAAAGAAAACATTTTCCTATGGGTGTGAGTCTTTATAATGAATTCCAAAATCTCATTTTAAAAAAAAGTCTTAAATTCTTAGTTAATATTCCTTTTGCTAAGGATTGAAGGAAACTCAACTGATGCTATAAAACTTATCAATCCATTTCCAAAACCAATTAGAAAAGAAAGTTGAGAACTTAGTGTCCTTTCAAAGGCAATGACTACCATTTGATCAAGTCAAGTGTGATCAAGAGGGTTATTCCCTCACCTTCCAGAGCTCTGAACCTTGAGATCTCCTTACAAGAAGCAACTGTATGGAGCATCTGTGGGCTATCTCAAGTCCTCTCCTTGTCCAGGTAAGAATTATTAGAGAGCCATTTTTCATTCCATTGAGGTCATCAGACCCACTTTTTGTGGAGCCATCTTCAGTTCACCATTTCTTTCTCAGAAGTCCCATACTTCTGGGAGATTCAAAAGGACCCTTCACTTCAATGAGGCTTTGAATCGAGCAAAATTGCAAAGATGAGAAGGTGCAACAACCACCCTTCCAATCCAAGTGGTTCCCAGGTATCTCTAGAAGCCAGTTTAGAGACTAAGCTTCAGGTGAAGACCCCCCCCTCAACCCTTTGCAGAGCAGATCATGTTGCATCAACCTTACTAAATGAATCCTGTTGGGACAGTTACAGCTCAGAAGCTGAGGGCAGGAGGGAGTGTTATGCCTAATACTACTTAACAAGTTCATGCCATGGCAGATGCCCAACTTTCAAACATATCTTATTTTTGTTTGATCTATTTCTTTACTTCCATCTCTTCTTTAAAAGAACTTGAAGCAACCTATAAGAAGCATAATGAAAATACAGGGGAAATAAGTAAATTGCAATGCAAAGTAAAGCACTAGCTATAAAACATATATATTTAAAATACTGGAAGAAAAAACATCATAAGTAAATGCAAAGTTCACACACAAATCATGTGTGACTGTTGTACGCCACTCAGAGTCACTTTCCGCAAGATGGGTGTCTATATAAATTTAATTCATAAATAATATAATAAAATAGATCAAACTATTTTGAACTGGAATGTGTCACAGATACAAAGAGACAATGAAGCCAGACTAAATTCAGTATCACATTGGTTCAAGAGCACAGAAATTTTTAAAGGGAATATGAAATTGTATCATATCAATATCATGCTAATATCATCACTGAGAGTGGGACCTGCTGCAAAATACCCAGAAGGCAAATTAATGAACATTTTTTTTCTGTCCCACTCTGCCCCCCACCCTTCAAAGATTTCTGGGGAGCTAAATATTTTTCTAATGAAAAGAGGAAAAACTACTAGGTGCAACTCTATATACATATTCCCTTTTAATTGTGTAAAATCGTGTGTAGCCTCCACAGAGCCCAGAGGTTTTCCTGTATAGAAAAATATTTGAGAGATTAGTGATCAGGTTTCAACCTACAGGCAACCGTTAAGGGCAGCTACATTAACTATTTATAAACTATTCAGGCAAGCTAACATAAAATCCAAGAACTTCTGATAAGAATTATCTATCGAAGAACGTCAGAAATTCATAGCAGATAAAATATTCAGTCACAGATAAAATATGAGCAGGAAGAAAGTGCTAATGCAGGCAGGTCCTGTGGTAGCATTACAAGTAATAGCACGTAGAACATAGAAGAATAGTGTCGGAAGGGAGGTCTTTGGAGGTCTTCTAGTCCAGCCCCCTACAATAATTTTATTTATTTATTTATTTATTTATTTATTTATTTAAATTTGTATACCGCCCTTCTCCCAAAGGACTCAGGGCGGTGAACAGCCGAAATTAAGATACATATAATATAAAAGTTAAAAATAACTAAAATAAATTAAATCGATCGTCCTCCCAATTAAAAACCTCACATCTATACAATTTAAAAAACTAACCCATAAAATCTTTTAGGCTAGGCCGGCTTGGTGGAATAAAAAAGTCTTCAGGGCCTTACGGAAAGTACAGAGGTCCGGGATCAGTCGTATTCTGGGAGGGAGCTCATTCCAGAGGGCGGGTGCCCCCACAGAGAAGGCTCTCCCCCTGGGGGCTGCCAGCTGACATTGCTTGACCGACGGCACCCTGAGGAGGCCCTCTCTGTGAGAGCGTATTGGCCAGTGGGAGGTTATTGATTGCAGAAGGCGGTCTCGTAAATACCCTGGCCCTAAGCCAATTCTTACAATTTTGTAAGAATTTAGAAGGCTGTAGCAGTTGGGCCATCTTGTATAAAACTGCTTGCTGTGCTATGCAGCCTTCTCACTTCATCTATAAGCAAGGTTAAACTGCCATCTTTATGATACTAGCAAAACCCCAATTCTTTGCTATGTATTATCCTCTCTGGATCTAACGGAGGCTTTGAGATGTGTGTCAAATGTCTTCCACTTGTGCTGATTTACTCAAGGATAAAGGTGATAATCTGGTTCAGAGTTTCCCATGTTTATAGAACATGGAGACTCACAGCATAAAAGGTCAATTTAACTTGATATGTTTTTGCCTATATGTTGTGATTCCTCTTCTCTAAACAAGGAGCCTCACCTTTCAAAGATAATGCCATCTACTTCCTTACCTTGATAATTGCAAAACAAGTATTCAATTACTTTACAATATCTTTAGAATATGATCTAATGTGATGGAACCTACATAGAGCCAATGCTCTCTGACATCAGGACTCCTGCCTTGACTGATCACTGTATTCCTATGCTAGCTTAATAAACCAGTTTTATTAGATCTCTCCAGTCACTGGCTGGAGTCAGTCAGTTTTTCCACCATTGTCCTGACCCCTTTATATTTATTTATTTATTTATTTATTTTATGCAATTTGTATGCCGCCCTATCTCCGAGGACTCAGGGCGGCTCACAACGGTAAAATGCATAATTCCTGCCAATATAAAATTAAAATCCCAATTCAAAAGAATTTAAAAATTCATTACCCCCCACCCCCCCCACCCCCCGAATCAGGTTGACAAGCTTAAATGCCAATTCATCTAGTATCTAAAGTCCCACGACACATCAAAAAATTTTCCATGTTGTTAATATTTCAGTTATGGGGGGAAAAGTATAAACTAGACAGCAACTACACTCTCTCCGAGCCCTTCTTCCCCTTTTCTAGACAGATCTGTAGTGTTGTTGAAGGAACCTGTCAACACGGTTCTTCAGGAGTTTTCTCTATTAGAATTATTTTGGTCTTTACTGCTATGCAGGATTGGTACAATCGATCATTAATGCCTCACACATGACCAAAACATCATAATCTACTTCATTGGCTCAGAGGAAGACTCAAAAGACAGTGCTATTTCTACACTGTTAAGTAAAAAGAAAGAGGGGCAGAAAAGAGGATTTCAATTTACATAAAATTTGCACATTGATTCATATGTACAAGTGCACATCTTAAATTTTCTTTTGAATCAAGTTTTATTGAATTTCCCCCCCACATTCACCCAAAAAGATGCAGGCACATCTTAAATTTCTTGAGGGATCTGGCCCCATAAAACTGGGATCGACTCCCTGTCTCTTTGGGGAAATCTGACGGCCTTTAATAGAGGGCTAAAGGCCTTTTTTATTTAATTAGCAGGTTCATGTAGGTCCTGGTTGTTCTAACCTACTCTTATTTCACTGCCAGGTCCAGATTAACACCCATTTTAAACAATTACGTATGTAGAACACTTAGTCTTATCCCAGGCAACTGTTTTAAGTATACTGCTAGAACAGTAATATTTGCTTACCGAGTTCTAAGCAAATTTTATTGGAGCAATTTGTCATTTATTTGGGGAAGGGTTGCTTATTTTGTATTGTGCCTTGGTAAATAATAATATCGTTATTATTATTATTACCATCATCATCATTATCAATGCTGTAATAAGAAAGATAGCCTACTGTATGTTTTGCTGCACATCCTGTTTGCAAATTAAGGAGACCAAAATTCCAGCTCTTTTTTATGGGTCTTGATCGGACAGCTTTTCAAAGAGAGGATACCTTCAAATACATGGGGGTATATAGGGCATATAAACAAAAAGATCTGGAGGACACATATCCATTCCCCCCGACCATTGGTCATGCTGGTTAGAGATTATGGGATTTGTGTCCAAAATATCTAGAGCGTAGCAGCTTGCCTGTCCCTAGCTTAAAACTGTCAAAGCTCCACAGAGCATTTCCTGAGTCATATTCCTTTTCATGTTCGATACAGATTTACTCATAAGATTATATTTAACAGTCCACATGTCCGTAGCCATGAACAAAACAGATGTTGCTAATGGAAAAGGGCTTTCTCTCCCTCTATAGCAGCTTGTACACCCTCCAAAAGGATACCAGAAAATTAGGGAAAGATTCCGGAGCATATCTGGAGGATGCTATGTGAAAGAAAGAATTAATTCCAACTGCTGCACCACTTAATATCTACTCCCATGATTCTGGAAAATGTCATTAATCCTGAATATGTTATTTTTTTTAAAAAAAAAAAAACACCTTTTAAATCACTGCTGCTACTTAGAACTTTGCTGGAGTTTCCAATTTTTGCATTGCTTTTCTTTTAAAGTATTTAAAAGAATACTTTTAAATCTATTTTTATATTTCTGAACAATAGATGAATTGATTTTTAATTTTGCTTGATGTTATTCTGCTGCTTTTTAATCATTTTGTCTGAGTTAGCTTCCTTGATTGGAAGTCTAGCCTGCTATAACAAAGCTCTATGGATGTTCTCATCCTTCATGGTGGCTTAAACTGTATCCCAGCTTTTTGAAAAGACAACAAGAAAAGGACAATGGTGAATGGCGTAGACAGAAATCAAACTCTATGAGAAGAGCCTTCCTTCCTTCCTTCCTTCCTTCCTTCCTTCCTTCCTTCCTTCTCTCCCTCCCTCTTCCTTGAATTATATCCTAACCTTTTTCAATATGGCTCTCAACATGCCATATGTAACATTCCTTCCTCCTCTCCTCCCGGCCCCCAAAGTTTTGTGGCTAGGGTTAGGGTCAGTAAGGATAAGACAAAACAAACAGCCTAAAGTCAAGCAGACAACTTTTACAACTAAGAACAGACTTGAACCCATGTCTCTCCAATCCTAGAGAAACATCTTAATCTCTCCTCAACTATTGTGGGGAAATCACTATCATATTATAAGCAAATTGCACTCTCTCACCCAGAGCATTTTCAGAAGTATGCCAGTCAAGCATCATTCTAATAATCACGCACAACTATTTAATAATACCACCACTGCTTCATCTTATTTGCATTAGATTGGCTCACACTGGAAGGTTTTTCCACTATAATCTTGCCATGCAAGTATTATTATTATTCATTAAGATAGTCCATAGATGTCACAGAATGGTTGAACTGCAAATATCAATCAACATTTTTGCATACTCCCCAATAAGAAAAATTGTTTTGGGTGCATTTCAGATGATGGTATGTGCACTACATTTTGTGTGTAGGGGGTAAATAGCCGGATCATATTTTTGCTCTGTGAGTTTAAACATCTGTGTCTCCATCAGAGAAAAAAAACAACACCCTGTGCATAGATTAAGAGGAAAAATAAAAGAATTTCCTTTTGTATCACATCCATGAAGTCTGCATCCAATAAATAAACAAAGCAGAGTCTTTTCTGGTATTTTATTATAGTGTCCCAGAAACATTAGGTGGCACAAATATAAATCTAATGATGGATGCCACCTACAACCAGTGGTGAGATTCAAGTAATTTAACAACCGGTTCTCTGCCCTAATGATTTCTTCCAAAAACCAGTTTGCCAAACTGCTCAGGAAGTTAACCAGTTCTCCCAAAGTGGTGCAAACTGGTTGAATCCCACCACTGCCTACAACTATAGGAAGTTCACAAATCTGACATGCTGAAATTTAAAATTTTCAATATACTTTCCTCCTCCCCCCTTCCACTTTACTCCTATAACTCCAGGTTATCTGCCCAAAGCAATTAAATCTGGACAGTTATCAAATGCATGCAGGACCACATTTTCATTTGACCGTCCTAAAAAAAAAAAAGCTTGGCGTGCAAATTATTATCCGACAGACAGGAGAAGTGAATTTTCAGGTTGTCCCCCAATCCACAACATGGGATCCACACTGTACCCCAAACGATTAAAATTCTGCCCCAAAAGTCATCCATATGCTTATTTTTATTAACATGTCGAGTGCTGTGGTTTTTTTAAAAAAATTAAATAAAATAAAATAAATTCCCAAGGCATCTCATTGCTAGGACAGATGCACAACAAAAGCCGATTTGGGTTTCCGACCGATGGGTTGAATTATTACCATAAATTAGAATATGCAAAAAGCATGCAGTACAATTTAGGGGCGGGGGATATCCGCGGGGGGCAAAAAAAAAAAAAAAAAAACCAGGCAGGACATGAGGCCGGATCTTGATACTTTACCAGAATCTCCCCCGAGCGCCGAGTGGGGAGCAGCTGTCACGTAAAAGGCCGCCACAGCCGCTCCCATCGCGCCAGCCCCACTCAACGCCCCCATTGAGCACCAAGAAGCCGACCCTGCACGCCGCTCCCGCCTGCGGGCGCCACTTCCGGATTCGGTGGGGAGTGGGCGGGGCCCTGATGGATTGTTCCATTTCCTAGTTTGGGGACGGAGAGAGGCACCTTCTCTTCCCGCGATGGTTGCGTCGAAACGTTCCGGCTTATGTGCGCTCCCCCGCCTGGGGAAGGTCAGCGCTGCAGGATATCGGAGAGCTGGGTTGGTAGCGCCCCCCCACCTCCACCCCCACCTCCGATCTTATAAAAAAGGTAATACTGTGGATCAGATTTTGGATCTTGTTTTCCCGGCAGTTTGTTGAAACCCCGACACGTTGGAACGCAACGCTGTAAATCTTGAAACCTGGAGCACTTATTATTATTATTATTATTATTATTATTATTATTATTATTATTATTATTATTATTATTATTATTATTATTATTATTTATTGGTTAATCTTTAGTGAGATTCACAGCCTTTGAGGCTGGTTAATAGCTCAGCAGCTCGAGTCCTAACCAAGGACCTAGGAACTGTTAAGGTATCGTCGGAGGATGTAAGCTGTTCCGAGTAAGGTGGTTTTTTGTAGAGTCAAAATGTTCAAGTCCGGCAAATTTAGAATTTCTAAATAGCAGGGTAGCCCTTTGGGTATTGCTCCAAGGGCTCCAATTACAATCAGGACAACACACAATTTCTTTTTCCACAGTTGCTCAACTTCAATTTGCAAGTCCCGGTACTTTGTGATTTTTTCTTGCTGCTTATCTTCAATTCGTGCATCATCAGGTATTGCAATGTCAATGAATCATACTTTTTTCTTTTCAACTATTGTTATGTCAGGTGTGTTGTGGACCAAGTGCCTGTCAGTCTGAATCCTAAAGTCCCACAAGATCTTGAGTTTCTCATTCTCTAAAACTTTCTCAACCTGATGTTCCCAGTGGTTATTATATTATTATTATTATTATTATTATTATTATTATTATTATTATTATTATTATTATTATTAGTTCGATTTATATGCTGCCCTTCTCCGGAGCCTCAGGGTGGCTTACAATGCATTAAGCAATAGCCTTCCCTGCTCAGTAGGGCTTTTTGGCCCCCGGTGAGCGGTGTTCTATTTTATACAAAGTCAGCTTATTGCCCCCACAAACCGGGTCCTCATTTTACCTACCTCGAAAGGATGGAAGGCTGAGTCAACCTTGAGCCTGGTGAGAATTGAGCTTGCAGTAATTGCAGGCAGCTGGCAGCTAGGTGCTACTTTAACAGCAGTTTTTGTCTGCTGCGCCACCAAGGCTCCTTCACACATTAGGTAGGATCAAAGTTGGACTTATTATTTAGAACAGTGTTTCTCAACCTTGGTAGCTTGAAGATGGGTGGACTTCAACTCCCAGAATCCCCCAGCCAGCAGCGCTGGCTGGGGGATTCTGGGAGTTGAAGTCCACCCATCTTCAAGCTTCCAAGGTTGAGAAACACTGATTTAGAAGATCTTGTTTCAAAACCGAACTGGATTGATAGAAGTTCCGTAACTGGTTCTTAAGGCGCACAATTTTTACCCCTGAAAAAAACTGCAGAAAAACCGCATAATTTTATACACACATCCGCCTCACTGTAGGTGAATGGTGAGCAGGATGCTCTTCTTGACCCGTTCCGGTTTGCTGCAACAGCCAGCTGCGAAGTTATCGCTTGGTGCTTTTCCTGCCTTTCTTGTAAAAGTCTTAATTATATGTTGAGTTGCAGTAGATGTGGCCTGAAAGGTAATGTTGCAAATGAGTCCCTCATCTGCTATATAGATAGAAATAATAAATCCAGTTTAAAAAAAAAATTAAATCCAAAAGGATTCTGCCATGGTAGTGCACATTGGATCATATTTAAAAATAGAATAGAATAACAGAGTTGGAAGGGACCTTGGAGGTCTTCTAGTCCAACCCCCTGCTCAGGCAGGAAACCCTATACCATTTCAGACAAATGATTGTCCAATCCCTTCTTTAAAACTTTCAGTGTTGGAGCATTCACAACTTCTGGAGGCAAGTTGTTCCACTAATGAATTGTTCTAACTGTCAGGAAATTTCTCCTTAGTTCTAAGTTGCTTCTCTCCTTGATTAGTTTCCACCCATTGCTTCTTGGTCCTACCTTCAGGTGCTTTGGAGAATAGCTTGACTCTCTCTTCTTTGTGGCAGCCCCTGAGATATTGGAACACTGCTATCATAGTCCTTCTTTTCATTAAACTAGACATGGTGGCTTTTAATTTAAAGAGTAAATGGGATGTCAGATGCTACTAATCTTGGTGGCTAATGGACTCCAGAACTGACCGTAGTCAGTTTCTGACTACGTAAGTTTCTGAAGCTTAGTAGCTATTGTGGAATGATTGAACTCAATAGGGTTCTTCTTATATTCTTGGGTAAACTGGTATCACATCCATTTTGCAGATGTGGATAGCTGAGAGTTCATGGCTTGCCTGGGCACTCACAAAAACATGGCAGCTCTTCATATTGAATGACCTACTCAGATCATGCAACAGAAGGATATGATAGGAAGATGTTTGTGTTAATTCTACTTTGAGGTTTATCATGTTGCCCAAGTCACCAAGTCACCCTTTTTTTATTGGCTTGTTGAATTTAGAAAGCAATCCAATTTCATCACGCTGTGGTAGCACACAATAAAAATAGCAAAAAAACAATAGCAAAAAAAAAAAATCAGAAACATTTTAAAAAGAACAAAATCTCCAACAGATAAGGACCCATTCTAAGACATAGTCTGAAGGATCATCTGTGTTCCCAAGGACTTGGTTATGGTGGGAACCCTAGAGTAGGGGTCTCCAACCTTGGCGATTTTAAGACTTGTGGACTTTGCTTTGCTGGCTGAGGAATTCTGGGAGTTCAAGTCCACAAGTCTTAAAGTTGTCAAGGTTGGAGACCCCTGCCCTAGAGACTCTCTATGGAGATGTTGTTCCAGAGGGCAGTCACTTCAACAGAAAAGGCCTACTTCCTGGCTCCTGACAAATTAATAGGACTGGGAGCAGAAATTATGTAGGACAAGCAGAAACTATTGGAGATAGGCTTTCTCTCAGATGACTAGACCCAATGACACAAACAACTTTTTGGTTGTTAACGAGCACCTTGAATTGCACACAAAAGCCAACTGGCAATCAATGTAGTTTGCAGAGGAGTGGGAGGACATGAACATAATGTACTATGCCTACCAGGGCCCATCCTTTTCTATTCTGGAAGCTTCTGAGTGATCTTGAGGGTAGCATTTCACAATATTCCTTGTGTGACAGGATCAAAGATCAAAGGACCATCTGGAGGGTTCCTTGTGCTTAGAATTGCCAGATGTTGAACAGGTAAAGGAGGACATAATTGAAAAAGTGAAGGGGGCGGGGAGGAGAACATAATAACAGTTTAACTTTCTCAATATCCTGGTAACAAACTTTACAGCAAATAATTGCAAAATAATTTACTTGGGCCTACAAGAAATTATTTGTTTCAGTGTCAAGAAGATTAGTTTTTTTAATTGAAGTATTTTTCCAACAAACCTTTATTTTCAAGAACCTATGCTGCCAATAAAATAAAATTGACAACAAGCTTTTTCAGAATTTCATAGAAACAAATGATGAGTCCTGCGATCTACACATTAAGTGATCATAAATTTAAAGGGGCTGGATGGAATCTGATCACTGGAATCAGGAAATAAACAGTGGAAATCTAGACTGTTGACAGATGAGAGAGAGAAAGAAACAGATAATTTACAAGTTCACAATATATAAAAGTTTGAATGATTACTGCTGTGAAAACTGTCCAAAAAGCCCTCTGAAGATATTTTAAAAGCTGGTTAATATTTTATTTTAAGTCTATGCCTATCAGTTGTAACCCTACATGTGCCTTTGGGGGTGTGCACTTCAGGGCATGAATATGAGGTGTGCTGTAGGTTATAAATTTCCGTGAGTCTTGAGTTCAAATTTGAACCAGCATTGTATGGTGGTTAAAGTGTTGGACAAGGAACAGGGGAACCTAAGTTCCAGTCTACCGTTACATGAAAGGTCATTGGATGACTTAGAGACAGTCCTTCTCAATCCAAACAACCTCACATTAGGTTCTTGTTGGAGAAAAAAAATAGGAGTGATTATTAGAAGTTGCTATTAGAAGAGGGAGTCAAGCTATTCTCCAAAGCACCTGAGGGCAGGACAAGAAGCAATGGATGGAAACAAAGAGAGAAGCAATCTAGAACTAAAAAGAAATTTCCTGACAGAACAATTAATCAGTGAAACAACTTGCCTCCAGATGTTGTGAATGCTCCAACACTGGAAGTTTTTAAGAAGAGATTGGACAACCATTTGTCTGAAATATTATAGGTTTTCCTGCCTGAGCAGGGGGTTGGACTAGAAGACTTGTTCTAACGCTGTTGTTCTGTTCTGTTCTGTTTATTATGAGTTAGCACAAATGAAGCATACATTATGTATCCCAATTTGAGTTCCTGAGTGATATATACATTAAATAAACATTAGTTTTAACATCAACTTTTTACTTCCAACCAAGTCATAGCTCTCAGCCAACCTTACCTACAAAACAGGCATAATATTGTAGATAAGACAACCCTAAACCAATTTTCACCTCCTAGAATCTGGAAGAAAAGGCTATTTAGAGGATGATCACTGCTTTGCCCTGAAGAGATGGCTTGGACCATGCCAGAACAAGCATGAAGTAGGAAAGACAGGAAAGAGATGCTGTTGGATGTTTATTCACCATCACTACCCTAAGACAGTCATCCATTGACTCAGGGGGATGCACTTTTGGTTGGCCAGCCACAAGAGGAAATCAGGAGATTCATTTATGACAGGGGTCTCCAATCTTGGCAACTTTAAGACTTGTGGACTTCAACTCCCAGAATTCCTCAGCCAGCTTTGCTAGGAGTTGAAGTCCACAAGTCGTAAAGTTGCCAAGGTTGGAGACCCCTGCTTTATGACACCAAAAGAGACTGGAGCCTTGAGGTTCTTCATATATGTTTAAACTCCCTCTCTCCATCTCATTAGGGATATCTGCAGAGCAATGTTACATAAAAATAGGCTGAGCTTTGATTGATTGATTGATTGATTGATTGATTGATTGATTGATTGATTGATTGATGATTGAGTTTCCCTCTGAGGGAGATGAGTAATTAAAAAATGTGAAAAATAAATTGTACCAGTGGCCATCTTGACTGTTTTCACCACATTTTGCAGACACCCCAAAATCTACTGTGTTAAATGGATTGGATAGAAATCATTCAGCAAACCCACACTCACATTTCAAGATCAAGAATAATCAGAAGAAAAACATAGGAACTATTCCCAGATTCACTGTCAAAAGACCACAATCATGCACTTTCTATTCTACATAAATTTGAAAATGCTTCTCCTCATATCTTTGGATGAAGGACTGCGTCTAGCCGCATTAGGCTTCTAAGATCATTTGTACATTGTTTGCTTGCCATGTAGGCTGTACAGGTAGTCCTCGACTTAAAACAATTAGTTTAGTGACTGTTCAAAGTTACAACGGCAATGAAAAAACTGACTTAAGATCATTTTTCACACTTACGATCATTGCAGCGTTCCCATGGTCACGGAATCAAAATTAAGATGCTAGGGAATTGTTTCATATTTATGACGGTTGCAGTGTCCCAGGGTCATGTGATCACCTTTTGCAACCTTCTGACAAGCAAAGTCAATGGGGAAGCCAGATTCACTTAACAATTGTATTACTAACTTAACAACTGCAATGATTCACTGTGATGTGAAAAGTCATAAAACACTTAACAAATGTCTCACTTAGTAGCATAAATTTTGGGCTCACTTGTGGTCATAAGTCAAGGACTGCCTGTATTCACCCAAAAGGCTATGCTGCAAGCAAGGAAATTGCTGTAGACAATTTAGGTAGTAAGGTAGTTAAATAACTGGTTAATGGCCAATGATTTTAGACATGGAAAATAGCAATAGCACTTGGATTTATATACTGCTTCACAGTGTTTTACAGCCCTCTCTAAGCAGTTTTACAGAGTCAGCATATTGCCCCAACAATCTGGGTCCTCATTTTACTGACCTTGGAAGGATGGAAGGCTGAGTCAATCTTTAGCTGGTGAGACTCCAACTGCCAAACTGCTGGCAGCCGGCAGTCAGCAGAAGTAGCCTGCAGTACTGCATTCTAACCACTGCGCCACCACAGCTCTTATCTACAAGCAATATCTACAAGCAATATGCAGATAGTCTTAACTAAGTTAATCTTTCTCAGCTTGACCTGCTTTACAGGGAGTTGTTAGGGTTACCTAACAGCTCTGAGTTATTATGGGAGAAGCTGGGTCATAAGTAGGATAAGAACATAAAAGATGAGGTATATGTGTGCATTTATATGGCATTCAACCACATGCGTGAAGTCCATATTTGGGCAAGAATCCATGCTTTTTAAAAAATAAATAAAGAGGATTTATGGAATAGAAAACCGAGCAAACACTTATATACTTATTAATGATACCTGATGACCGCTAGGGGGAGCAACTAAGGAAGTTTTCCAAATATATTTGCTGCCCTCTAGTGATCATCTGAAGTTGCCATGTCAGTTTTAACTATTATAGCATAAACTTACAGAAGATTTTCAGTTGCATTGTAAAGAGTCTTCATATATGACAGTAGTAGACAGCAAAATCATGGGACTGTAACAAAAATATCTGAAACATGGGAAATGATTAAAAGAAGAAACTGAATATAATTGCAACAGAAGGTAGCATAGCTGAAAATATCAGGGTAGATAAATCAGCTACGTGGGTTACATTTAATAAGAGTGGGGAATTAACTTTGCATTCATTTAATTTTGCCTTCTGGCTATTTAAAATGTTCTTATTATATTGACTAAAACATTTTACATAGTTCATTTCTTTACAACACTTCAAGTATTGCTAAAGGGTCACGTTAAAGTTGAAAAATACAAATTTCTAATACTCTGATGTCACTGAAACCATCTAACAAACAATTTATTTTCTCTGAATCTTACAAAGTTTTAGTAGGAAGAATTGTCATGTGCTCAGAAATAACATTTAAAAAATCACCCTTTCAAGCAGCTTTTCAAGTCACGGAGGTAAGTGTTATGAATGCGCCCTGCTAATATTTGAGATCAACTTTCTTTGGAGGCACAGGAGGAAAAAAAATGATTTAAAACTTGGCAGCTCTTATATTCCTGCATAAGGTATAAATTAAAAGATTTTACTGGACTAGTCAAGGCATGCCTCTATAATATCATTTTCTTCCAGATTTGAATTAACAGCTAGAGATTTATTTTATACTATAGTTCGATTGAAGACCTTATTTGAAATGGACATAAGCCTGTCACTTCTTGAAATGAGATCTACTGATACAGCTTTTAGTGGTGCTTTACTACTATATGATATGATTAGTATGATTATGTGCCTTCAAGCCATTTTCAGTTCTTACTGACCATATAGATAGAACTCCATGATGATCTAATTGTTCCTTCAAGACTTTCATCACCACTATGTGTCCATCTACCTTGCTGCCAGTTATTGTCATTTTCTCTTTTCTTCTGTCTCCCAACATTAAGATCTTTTTCCAGAGAGTTAAGTCTTTGCATAAAATGTCCAAAGTAGGAGATTTTGAGCTTGGTCATTTGTGCCTCGAGTGGGTTGTCCCAAAGGTGCTTTTTCAGGAGGCAACTGGACTTGTTTTTTCTTTGAAGACTTTCGCTTCTTGCCCAAGAAGCTTCTTTAGCTCTGACTGGATGGTGGGGAATGGAAGGATCTATATTCCTTGCAGACAGCTGGTCATCTGCATTCTTTTAGAGAGTCATTGAAGCCACCTGGAGGTTTAACTGTGTCCTGGGGTCACCTGAGTAATGCAAATGTGTGTGGAGACTTCTTGGATGCTGGATGTTTTCTGCCCTGTGTTCCTTCACTGTTGAAGACAGTGTTGCCTGCATCTCAAACTGAAGCACAAATGGTTCCTGTAGGGTTCCACAGACACTCAAGTGAGTTGATTTATTCATGATCCTATTGTTTGTTTTCTTGGTTGTCCATGGTCTTCTCTGGAATCTTCTCCAACATCAAAAGTCCAAAAGCATCCATACTCTTCCTATCCTGTTTCTTCAAAATCCAACTTTGGCTTCCATAGAGTGTCACAGGGAATTTCATGGCTTGCATAGTTCTTATTTTTGGAAATATAAACATATCACAACATTTGAATCTTTTCCAAGGCCTTCATGGCCACTCTACTGTGGCATAGTTCTTGATTACTTGTTCCTTCGCTGTTGATGGTTGATACTAAAAGGAAGAAGCTGTCCACTACTTTGATGTCTCCATTGTCAATTCTAAGGCTGGCTGTTATACCCATGGTCATTAGTTTGTGTACTTTATATTTAATTTTAGTCCCAATTTTCCACTATGCTCTTTGACTAATTAGTATGAGTGGTATAATTTATTGTTAATATAATTTTTCATACTTTTCTCTGGTTACAACAACCTTTGCAAAAAATAAAGGTTGGGTCTAAACGAAGATTTCCCACCGTCATCGTCCTCTATGCAGATGGGTGCTCCTAAGAGGTGCCTTTAATCTTTTAACTTTTTTTTCCTCCTGCAACAATTTACAACTTGCAGCATTTGAGCACCCTCTAGTGACAAATCAGCAGAGTAGAACTGAAAGTACAGTAAAAAAAAAAAATGCCTGGTAAGGTGATCAATTAACTATGAAAAGGGGGAGAAAGATGCATTACAACCCCCAAAGGAAATGTTGCATATTTGCATAAATATTGCAAATACTCATTTATATGTAGAGATGAACATTTGAAAATCATTAGTATTGTATAAGTGGGGAAATGGTCTGTCTTATTAAAACAGGACAGATTATTTCTGCTCCCCAGCTGTCCAGAGTCAATTGATGACTCCCTCTTCCACAAAACAATGGAGTTGCAACTTGGGGGCTTGCCTGGACTCATGGCTCCATCTCAGGCAAGTGGGTGTAAACAGAAATCCAGGGACATCTTGCACCAATTACGGGTTTTCTCAATTGAAAAGCCTTCATTCTACCCTGTTTTCCCAAAAATAAGACATCCCCTGATAATAAGCCCAATCGGGCTTTTGAGCGCATGCACTAAAATAAGCCCTCCCCGAAAATATTTAAATGCAGAGCTGGAAATCAGGTAAGACGACAAGAGGAGCCCCATATTGCTTCATGCGCCCCAAAATAATAAGACCTCCCCAAAAATAAGGCCAAGCGTTTGTTTTGGGGTTCAAAACAATATAAGACAGGGTCTTATTTTTGGGGAAACACGGTATGCAATTAGACCAGTGTTTCTCAAACCCTACTTTAAGATGTATGGATCAGAGGTGGGTTTCAGCAGGTTCTGATCAGTTCTGGAGAACCTGTAGCGGAAATTTTGAGTAGTTCGGAGAACCAGTAGTAAAAATTCTGACTGCCCCGCCCCCATCTATTCTCTGCCTTCCGAGTCCCAGCTGATCAGGAAGATGTATGGATCAGAGGTGGGTTTCAGCAGGTTCTGACCAGTTTTGGAGAACCTGTAGCGGAAATTTTGAGTAGTTCGGAGAACCGGTAGTAAAAATTCTGACTGCCCCGCCCCCATCTATTCTCTGCCTTCCGAGTCCCAGCTGATCAGGAAGATGTATGGATCAGAGGTGGGTTTCAGCAGGTTCTGACCAGTTCTGGAGAACCTGTAGCGGAAATTTTGAGTAGTTCGGAGAACCGGTAGTAAAAATTCTGACTGCCCCGCCCCCATCTATTCTCTGCCTTCCGAGTCCCAGCTGATCAGGAAGAAATGGGGATTTTGCAGTATCCTTCCCCTGCCATGTCCACCAAGCCATGCCACACCCACCAAGTCATACCCCACAGAACCGGTAGTAAAAAATTTTGAAACCCACCACTGGTATGGACGTCAGTTACCAAAAGTTACTAAGTTTGAGAGAACAAAACTAATGTTAGACATGTGTGCTACTCTTAAACATAACTCAGAAACTTCCCAAGGAACCCATTGTAGCAGCCTACTTACTACTGTAGCACATGTAAGTTAATTTGGTATTACACCAGTGTAATGTTTTGGTGTAATGCTGGTTATTACACCAAATAAATAGGTCATCCATAGGTTTCCAAGGTCCAACTGCTTTCGTTCTGCAGGCTTAGTCACTGTTTTAATAGCCTGTGAGAATAATTTTGAGAAACAGGAAGAAGCACCACAGCCTAGACAACCATCTGATAAGAGAAATCTGAATCTAAAGCATGAATGCGGGGTAGAGAAAGCACCTCAAAATTGACCTCCTCTCGTTCTGTAGAACCTAAAGGAAGGGGAGGGGAGAACACGTTTCAGACTTGCAAAATTCTACCACTGCACCTTATAACAAAGATAGTATTTTTAGTTTTGGTTTCCTGGTCTGGACTACCTTGAAGGGCTGGCCTTCCTACAGAACCATCTGTTTCAGTTAGATGTTGCCCCTCTCGTGTGTTTTTCCCAAGTGTCCCCAATCCATGTGATGTGAAGGGGATGGAGGCCTAGATAGCAATGGTCTTCCTAAGGAATTGCCCCACACTGTGGAATGATAAGCCTTCTGCAGTTTCTGGGCCTTCCCTTCCCGCCCCTCTCCCCCCCCCCCAGCTTTCTGAAAGCATTTGCTTGCTAATGGTAGTGTTAGGTTGACTTATTCTATCCCAATTTTGTTTTTAATGAATTATTATAGGATTTTGATTGGGATTTTAGTTCTTTGTTCATAGATTGTCTTCCAGTATGCTGATGTGTTACAGTTATTGTATGCCTAGGGTCTTTGAAGTGAGCATTACATAGATTGCTGTATAAATAAATAAGCAAACTTCCAGATCAATTTTCTTTTCTGATGCTTCTTTATCTTTAAATGGGATTAGGGCTAGATTGCTCTTAAAACAGAGGATCATCCTCTAGCAAGTCGGGATTGTGGCCACCATAATCACTTCTTTTCAACAGCTTTTTTAATTCATCCTATTAATTTGACTAATATTAATACAAATAAATGTAAGCAATTAGGGAGTCATTTGAAATATTTGAAGCATTTCACATATACAAGAGTAGTAGTAATTGACATTACATCCTTGTAACAGCCATGCGAAATGTATCTTTCTAAATCTTACCTGTTGCAAATAAAGTATGGCAACCCAGTGAAGCCAGGTAGAGGTTATGTGAGGGAAAGTGGAGGCAACCTTGATGAAGGACTTTATGAACCCCTAAAAAAGTGTTTCTCAACCTTGTGAAGTTCATATATTTTAAAGTTCACAAGTTTGAGAAACACTGATTAAATGAACACTGACAGCTGATACTGTAAAATGGAATGTGAGAGAAGGAAAGTGAGCCTTGGTGGCGCAGCAGACTAAAGCACTGTTAAGTAACACCAGCTGCCTGCAATTATTGCAAGTTCAAATCTCACCAGGCTCAAGGTTGACTCAGCCTTCCATCCTTTCGAGGTAGGTAAAATGAGGACCCAGTTTGTGGGGGCAATAAGCTGACTTTGTATAAAAAAGAACACCGTTTGGGGGGGGGCAAAGCCCTACTAAGCAGGTATATACAAAAGTATGAAGGCTATTGCTTAACGCATTGTAAGCCGCTCTGAGTCTCTGGAAAAGGGCGGAATATAAATCGAACCAATAAATAAATAAATAAATAAATAAATAAATAAATAAATAAATGAATGAATGAATGAATGAATGAATGAATGTCAAAACACACAAACACCCCTTTGATCCTCTTTGTTGTAGGAGAGGTCACAGGGACACTCTTGTGGCACCCAATATTTTGTTACTATATCCTACAGCAGTGTTTTTCAAACTTGACAACTTTAGAACGCCTGGATTTCAGGTCCCAGAATTCCTCAGCCATTCAGCAAAATAAGAGCATTATGTGTTTTTATATTGTATTTTGATTATCATTTTGTTTGCGTTTTAACTGTTTTGTAATCTACCCAGAGTACAGATAATCCTTGATTTACAATAGTTCATTTAGTGATGATTCAAAGTTACAACAGCACTGAAAAAAGTGACTTATGACCACTTTTCACACTTACAACCCCATGGTCATGTGATCAAAATGCAGACACTTGGCAACTGTCTCGTATTTATGATGATTGCTCTGTCCCGGGTTCATGTGATTTCTTTTTGCAACCTTCTGTCAAGCAAAGCAAAGACAAGCCAAATTCACTTAACAACAGAGTTACTGACTTAACAACTGCAGTGATTCACTTAACAAGAGTGGCAAGAAAGGTTGTAAAATGGGACAACATTCACTTAACAACTGTCTCACTTAGCAACAGAAATTTTGGGCTCAATTATGGTCGTAAGTCAAGAACTACCTGTGATATATTTAAGACAGGAATAATAGTAATAGTGCTAACAACTCGGAGAAGATTTTGGAAGTTATGAACACATATAAGAAGAAAGATCGGAGTGCCATAAAGCATTTCTTGTATCCCTTAAACTACCTTCAAGTTTTCAAGGATAGCCCAATACTAGAGCTGAGGAAAAAGTCTAAAACCAGGTCAGCTGGATTTCAGATGCTGATGGGATGGAGCACCATTTTGTTCTCACTTCACCTTGTGCCAGAAGAAAATTTCAAAAGGTGAACTCCCCAGTTGATAAGACAGACATCCTAAGCCCTGAGGTTATGCTAAGAGGTCTATTCCCCCCCCTTTTTTTTCTTGCCCACCTTTGCAAATACACCAGGTGGAATGGAGGTGGGGGTGTATGAAGGAAACAAGATATTTGTAAAGCAATTTCAAACCCAGCTGGAGAAGGCATCTCCCCAAACAACTGCAGCTGTGTGTACTCAGCAAGGTGTCTTTCCAGCCGGAGTCTGTTGCAGCTTTTCTCCTGAGACCCAGTTTAGAGGAGAGGCTGGAGATAACACAAAGAGAGAGAATAATGCCTAGAGCAAATTCTCTTCACCCATGGCATTGTCATTACAAACTCCAATGAGCACAGTTATTGCAAATAAATAAAAACAATGGACCAGAACCAGTTTTACATAAGAAAATACAGAAATACCATCCAATTAGGCCTAAGCTTCTGTCAAACCCTTTCTTTTGTCCCTCAGGTGATAAGGATAATAGGAAAACACTTGAGGCCACACTTCAGGGTGGAATGTCAGAGGCAGGCAGCAGCAGTTCGAAAACTTGCAGGCCAATCATAAGACAAAAGATATTCCAATTTAAATAGGTTTAATAGCCCTTCTGTATTTACCGGGAATTCTGGAAAGGGTGGATCTGGGATAGTTTCCAAGGGTTTTGTATATTTTTACTGACTATACTCAGAATTCTTGGGAAACACCACAACAATGCAAGTTATCTAAACAGGTGTGAAGATGAGCCCTTCCCATGCATCTGAGTATGCAAGTGATAATTTGAGAATGGATAAAATCGGGTATTTGCCATTTTTCCCCCCACTAGCAAAAGGTACATTGCTCTTTATTTAGCGAACAGCAATCAAAAGGAAAAAAAATCAAATGCAACTCCAAATAAAAGTTTCCGTTTCAGGTGAGAGGCTTAAGTGAGGTGAGCAAACCCACGATATTCCACCACCATATGTTACTGTTAGCACTTTGCAAATACTCAATGTTGCTTTTTATTTCTATACTTTCAGTGTAACTAGAAAGAAGACTGGTTGGCATTTAACACATTTCATTCTAAAGCAGTGTTTCTCAGCCTTAACAACTTTAAGAAGCATGGACTTCAACTCCCAGAATTCCCCAGCATTCAGAAATCTACACTTCTTAAAGTTGCCAAGATTAAGAAACCCTGTTCTTAATCTTCTAAGGAAAGGAGGGTTGCTTTTGATATGCAACATAAAGTTATTTCATTTTCACCTCCTTTGCTCTGAGATATTTTAGCACAATTCCTCCATTGGTGCAAATGTAGTAGGCCAGTTTGTGTTGCTAAATCTTTCTTAGATCAACATTTAAAAATTTTCCGGTGCATCTGACCACTTAGCAGGCCTTTGACAGTTTTTGCTCCCTGAAAATGTATGACAAGTCCAGTGTTTTTCAGACTTAGCAACTTTAAGATGTGTGGATTTCAGCTCCCAGAATTCCACAGCTAGCATGTTGGCTGGAGAATTCTGGCAGTTGAAGTCCACACATCTTAAAATTGCCAAGGTTAAAAAAACACTACTCAAGACAGTTGATTGAGAGACTTGGTGAGCATATATAACAATGATGGCTAACCTTTTTTTCCTCGGGGTGCCAAAAGCATTTGCGCACATGCAATAGCGTGTGTGTGCATGACCACATCCATAATGCAATGCCCCCCATGCACGCCCTGCGCAGGCGCATGCCACCCCCCTTCGCCCCCCCCCCCCGCATATGTGTGCACGATCCCCCAGCACCCCGTTTTGAGCCTAGCAGGCCTCCTAGCAGGCCTCCCTGAAGTCTCTAGAGGCCGGAAACGGCCCATTTCCAGACTTCTGGTAGGCCCATTTTTCGCCTTCCCAGAGCCTCTGCGCAAGCCCTGTACTTACCTAGCATCCAAAACGGGCTGTGTGGAGACTCCTGGGATGGACGAGGTGGCACGGTCACGCACACATGTCTCCCGCATGTGCGGCTGAGACCCGAAAATCAGCTGGCCGGCGGGAGTCCCACATGCATGCACGGTGCAGCTGGCCTAGGGTGACAGCTCGCGTGCCCGCAAAAATTGCTCCGTGTGCCACCTGTGGCACGCATGTCATAGGTTTGCTATCACAGATATATAACGTGTTGTTCTTCAATTGTGCCACTCTAACATTGGAACTGACAGGCTCAGAAAACTAATTTAGCCAATTTTCTAATACTACCCTGATAATATCTGGAAAAAAATGTGCAGTACGAGGTGTGTGATAAGTGATTTTTAAAGCTTGGATGTTTTGTGCGAGTCTATATTTGGTTAAATTCTGTGCCAATCTCTTCCTTTTTTTTTTTTTTTAATTACACTGTTGTGGTTGCATTTTGACTTCTTAGGTTCATTGCTGTGAACATTTCAGAAGGGTTATTCCTTTAGGCCATCATTAGGAATTGTTTTCCAGAACCCCCAACCTTTAGAAAATAAAATCTTGGTGAGGTGAGTCTCTCTATATTTTTGCACTGATAATATCCCTTTGGGGTCCGGAGTAGAATGTAAAGTTCCTTTGATTTCCCGAGGCCTTTTAAGAACAATTAACTATGAGTTAATTAGTTTTCATCCTACTTTTACCATGTTTCCTTTAAGCTTTGTATCACAGAGTTCTTTATTCAAGTTCACCATCGTTTAATGTGTTTGCCTTGAAGTAGCCCTGGTAAAAAGTTTTATTTCAAAAATAGACTATACAGTTATACCTCTGGGATTATAGAATAACAGAGTTGGAAGGGACCTTAGAGGTCATCTAGTCTAACCCCGACTCAAGCAGGAGACCTTTATTCCATCCTGGAGACATGGCTCTCCAATCTCTGTCCAACCTTGGCAACCAACTGCTTCAAAACTTGTTGAATTCTTTATCTGATGCATTTTGAAGCAGAAATCTTGTCCCGACACTTGTCTTTCTCCCGGTAGTCAATGTGCAAGGAAGAACTTGCTGACACCAACTTCCTCATAACTTCTTCAGTTATGAAGAAGTTGAAATAGCAGGTCATGTGGTAAGTCACGTGGTTTTCTCGGTACCCATCAGTTTTAGTATTCGTCAGATTTTCCAGAACAAATTACTAATGCGTATTGAGGTACCACTGTATATCAAATGCATAAACTCACAAAAGCTGAAAGGAAGGAGAAAATCAGTCTAAATAAAACAAAAGTTTTCTAAGATGCAGTGCAAATACAGACATTGGCACCAACAGAAGAACGATTCCAACAAAAGAGAATACCTGTAGCTCAGAGTTGAACTGCAGAGTCTTTGGTGCTCTTTGAACTTGGTCGTTTGTCCTGATAATGTTATCTAGTTGGGTAACGAAACATCGGCAAGAAAACAACCAAGTCACAGAACACCAAGGACTCCACAGAAGAATGATTGTCCGTGGTAGTAAAAATATACCAGTAACTTTTTCATTTCTGGTTTTCTTCAAGTGTTGCTTCGCAATGTGGGTTTTAACAGATTTGCACACTGCTTAAAGCAGTGATTTTCAACCTTTTCTTCACCACGGTCCCCCTTTAAATACCTTTTGTGGCCACGGACCATGGCCACAGAGCCCTAAGACTTAACTCAACATTTAAATCATAACATTTCTTCAAGCCTTCAGAAACCCTCTGTAAGGACCACAGGTTGAGAACCACCTAGTGAGCTGAAATTGAAAATATAAGACTCAGTAATTGGTGGAGTTTTGCACTCTAATACAGGGTGGATTTGATTTAAATCAAGTTGATTTAAATCACAATTTAAATCATGATTTAAATCACTAGTAAAAAGGTTTGATTTAAATCAACTCGATTTAAATCATAATTTTTAAAGAGCAGCTGACATCTCTTTTCTGGCAGCAGCTCCTCCTCTGACCTGCTGTTGACTCACCAACAGTCCCAATATTGCAGAATATACAGCCTCATGCTACATAACTAAGGTCCATTTCATGCTGAATAAACTAAATTATTTATGTATCTTAAATAGAAAACTATCTTTAGATAGATTTTTACTCCCAAAGCATTTTATTAAAATAAATTTGATAAAAATCAAAAAAATCCAATTTAAATTTAAAAAATCTGATTTTTTTTTATTTTTTTAAAAAAATCATTGATTTTTATCCACCCTGCTCTAATACCTCCGCCCCTCCCCAAAAAATTCGGCACCTGCAATCCACTATTCTGAAAATGGGATACAGCTCTCTGATGGAGATCTTTTTCCATGAAATTCTGGCTAGAAAGTGCTGTCAATATGAGCTTATCAACATTAATAGCAGCTTCCTCCCTGTATTCCCATCCCATCACTGGACCTGCACTGCAACCTCTTTCATCTACACTTCCAAAATCAGTTTCATAATGTTCAAATCTTGCCCTTGTCACCACTATCCGGGAGTAGAGGGGAAGTAAAGTAATCCAGTTCCTCTGTTGATCTCTCTGTGAATCTGGACAGACGCCGCTAATGCATTGTTTCATAAACATATGTTGTGTCCCCTGAGGAAAACGGGAGCAGCTACCCCTGACACTCTGTACCAGTTACATAGACTAATGCTTTAAATATCACTTTTAATACTAATGTCAGATTATTAAAAGTATAATCCATTCCGCTGATTGGAACTGGCGAAAGCAAAAAGGATAAGAAGGCTTCTAGCTATGCATTAACACACTTCATGGAGTGCAAAGCCACTTTCTTCAGACTAAAGCAGAAGGTTCTGAACTAATAGATTCGGCACTTTGCAAAGACTTTTTTTTTTTTTGTAATTTATACCCAGAGTGAGAAAGAGAGAGAGATTTTAGTGGAAATCTTAATCTGTCGCATGTATTGTGCTGTTGAGCCGGGTGGTAAGTGAGTAACAAGTGCAATGTATCTCCAATTTGCTCTGACTAAGCCTCCCGCCCAACTTCTCATCCGCATGCTTTTAAAAACATTGTCATATGTTTAAATAGAAACGCTAAGGGAGACTAAAAGGCACTCAGCCCAAAGCAGCTTTGCAGAAATGTGTTGGAGGAGACTAAAATAAAATGCTTTAAAATAAAATAAAATAAATGTTACCCAAATCTCTCAAGAGAGAAAGAAACAAGGTGCTCTTGGAGAATCCAGCTGCTTCTTCCCTTCATACTTTCACCTCACCAAAGCTGGGCATAGAATAGAATAGAATTCTTTATTGGCCAAGTGTGATTGGACACACAAGGAATTTGTCTTTGGTGTATATGCTCTCAGTGTACATAAGGAGAATAAAATACATTCATCAAGAATCATAAGGTAGAACACTTAATGATAGTCACGGTTACTAATAAACTATCAAATTGTACTAGGAAACAAATAAAAACAATATACCATATTTTTCAGAGTATAAGACACACCTTTTTCCCAGGGGGGTGAAAATTTAGGTGGGTCTTATACATCGAATGTAGCCCCGCCCACCCACTGGCCCCCACCCTTTGGCCTCTGCCTTGCAGCAATTACCTCCTTGCAAGCAAACAGCAAGAAAAAACAGCTCCTTTCAGCTTCAGCACAGCCTAATTAGCACAAGTTGATTGGATCGGCCTTCCGACTCTCAGCTGATTTGCTCTCAGCTGTTTTGCGCAGGGCCCTACTGCTTGCTGCAAAGAGGTAAATTGCTGGAGCAGATTTTTTTTTCTTTGTGCTAATCAAGCTATGCTGAAAATGAAAATGAAAGTAAAGCAGGCTGTTTGCTGTTTGCTGCAACAGGGCAAAATTGCTCAGAGGCAGAGGGAGATTTCTTTTTCTTCTTTTCCTCACCAAAAACGGTAGGTGCCTCTTATACTCCAGTGAGTCTTATACTCCGAAAAATACAGTAAGTTGAAAGATACAAGCAATCTGGTTATAGTAATAAATGGGAAGAGATAGATACTAGTAAGGAAGAGAAGAATAATAGTAATACAGACTTAGTAAATAATTTGACGCTGTTGTGGGAATTAATTGTTTAGCAGAGTGATTGGCATTTGGGGGGAAACTGTCCTTGTGTCTAGTTGTTTTGGTGTGCAGAGCCCTTTAGTGTCGTTTTGAGGGTAGGAGTTGAAACAATTTATGTCCAGGATGTGAGGGGTCTGTAGATATTGGCAGATTGGTAGCAATTGTTTTTTCTGCAGTTCTGATTATCCTCTGAAGTCTGTGTCTGTCTTGTTGGGTTGCAGAGCCAAACCAGACAGTTATGGAGGTGCAGATGACAGACTCAATAATTCCTCTGTAGAACTGGATCAGCATTTGTTGTAAGGATAAAATCAAGTTTTCATCAAGCCAAAGGATGGCTTCTTCTTTTTTTTTTTTTTACACAATGTGCGCTGTGGGTTACAATAAAAGTCACACTTTAACCTTGCCTGTCCAATCAGGCCAAATTGAGTGATGGGTCCCTAAAGTTTGTAGAAGAAACAATTTCAAGCCCTGCGAGGTAGACTGACTTCAGATGAAAGATAGAGCTCTATTTTATGGAACTAGTCTCTAGCAACACCATTTTTCAAGTCAGTTGGTGCTTTTCCACCCTTCCCTCTTATATCCCACAAAGTCTATGGGAGCAGTGGTGGGATTCAAAAATTTTTATTACTGGTTCTGTGGACGTGGCTTGGTGGGCGTGGCAGGGGAAGGATACTGTAAAATCTCCATTTCCACCCCACTCCAGGGGAAGGATACTGTAAAATTAACATTCCAGGGGTGAAATGCTCCCGGTTTGGACTGGATCACCCGATCCAGTAACGATGGAGGCGGATGGTTCGGAGAACCAGTAGCAAAAATCCCTGCCCCTCCGCCATGCCCAGCTGAGCCACACAATCATCAGAGGCTTTTTTTTTTTTACTTTTAAAAGCATTTTTTCTACAACCTCTTTGGCTGAAAAAATGCTTTTAAAAGTAAAAAAAAGCCTCTGATGATCGCACGGCTCAGCTGAGATCCTCAAAGGCTTTTAAACCCTTTTTTTCTTTTAAATGCCTCTGACGATCCAAGATGAGTTGCCTGATCGGCAGAGACTTTTTTTCTTTTAAATGCCTCTAATGATCAGGCAACTCAGGTTGGATCATCAGAGGTATTTAAAAGAAAAAAAAGGGTGTCCTTTGCGCGCGCACACACACACATACGTGAACAGAAACGAAGAAAGGAATAGTTAGGTATTATTAAGGTGATCAACTTTTTTACAATGAGAAGGAGGACACAAATAAATTGAAGAAAAAAATATTGTAAATAAAAGAAACATTTTATTCATTGCAACAATAATACAAAATACACTATAATATGATAAATGCATAATAAAAAACATTTGTAACAATAACATTTTATATTGTAATTATGCTTACATGCCTATTAATTATTATTTAAATGAGTACTTTTCCATTGAATGAATATTTTTTGTCAATATATCATCTTCTAACAATATATTGGAAATACAGTCAGGTCCAGAAATATTGGGACATCGACACAATTCTAACATCTTTGGCTCTATACACCACCACAATGGAGTTGGAATGAAACAAACACAATGTGCGTTAACTGCAGACTGTCAGCTTTAATTTGAGGGTATGTACATCCAACTCAGGTGAACGGTGTAGGACTTACAGCAGTTTGTATATGTGCCTCCCACTTGTTAAGGGACCAAAAGTAATGGGACAATTGGCTTCTCAGCTGTTCCATGGCCAGGTGTGTGATATTCCCTCATTACCCCAATTACAATGTGCAGATAAAAGGCCCAGAGTTCATTTCAAGTATGCTATTTGCATTTGGAATCTGTTGCTGTCAACTCTCAAGATGAGATCCAAAGAGCTGTCACTATCAGTGAAGCAAGCCATCATTAGGCTGAAGAAACAAAACAAACCCATCAGAGAGATAGCAAGAACATTAGGCATGGCCAAAACAACTGTTTGAAACATTCTCAAAAAGAAGGACTGCACCGGTGAGCTCAGCAACACCAAAAGACCTGGGAGACCATGGAAAACAAGTGTGGTGGATGACCGAAGAATTCTTTCCCTGGTGAAGAAAACACCCTTCACAACAGTTGGCCAGATCAAGAACACTCTCCAGGAGATAGGTGTATATGTGTCAAAGTCAACAATCAAGAGAAGACTTCACCAGAGTGAATACAGAGGGTTCACCACAAGATGTAAACCATTGGTGAGCTTCAAAAACAGGAAGGCCAGATTAGAGTTTGCCAAACAACATCTAACAAAGCCTTCACAGTTCTGGAACAAGATCCTATGGACAGATGAGACCAAGATCAACTTGTACCAGAGTGATGGGAAGAGAAGAGTATGGAGAAGGAAAGGAACTGCTCATGATCCTAAGCATACCACCTCATCAGTGAAGCATGGTGGTGGTAGTGTCATGGCGTGGGCATGTATGGCTGCCAATGGAACTGGTTCTCTTGTATTTATTGATGATGTGACTGCTGACAAAAGCAGCAGGATGAATTCTGAAGTGTTTTGGGCAATATTATCTGCTCACATTCAGCCAAATGCTGCAGAACTCATTGGACAGCACTTCATAGTGCAGATGGACAATGACCCAAAGCATACTGCAAAAGCAACCAAACAGTTTTTGAAGGGACAGAAGTGGAATGTTATGCAATGGCCAAGTCAATCACCTGACCTGAATCCCATTGAGCATGCATTTCACTTGCTGAAGAGAAAACTGAAGGGAAAATGCCCCAAGAACAAGCAGGAACTGAAGACAGTTGCAGTAGAGGCCTGGCAGAGCATCACCAGGGGATGAAACCCAGCGTCTGGTGATGTCTATGCATTCCAGACTTCAGGCTGAGATTGACTGCAAAGGATTTGCAACCAAGTATTAAGAAGGGAAAGTTTGATTTATGATTATTATTCTGTCCCATTACTTTTGGTCCCTTAACAAGTGGGAGGCACATATGCAAACTGCTGTAAGTCCTACACCGTTCACCTGAGTTGGATGTACATACCCTCAAATTAAAGCTGACAGTCTGCAGTTAAAGCACATTGTGTTTGTTTCATCCAAACTCCATTGTGGTGGTGTATAGAGCCAAAGATGTTAGAATTGTGTTGATGTCCCAATATTTCTGGACCTGACTGTATCTGAACAAGAAATATCCTTCATACTGAATTTTACGGCAAGTGCTACAGCTAGAGTATCAACATTCAATCTCGATTCCTCACTTTTCCAAAAATCATTAGCAATTGAAAAAACCCTTTCAACTGCTGCATTAGTTCCAGGGCAGCACAACGTAAATTGAACAAGAATAAATAAATTTTCACATGGAATATGTTCATTTTTGAAATGGCTGAATATTTCCACCCATCTTTTATCAGTTTCAACGTGTTTATTTTCCCATTGTATTAATTATACATATTTGGAAATTATTAAATAAATGATGAATTAATAAAACGTGAATTATTGCGCTCACCTGTGTATGATTGAATATTCACTGAGAAAGAAGTGAGTCTAATGTGTGCGTGTGTGCCATGTCATGTTTCGGTAAGAAGTAAACAAAGCCACTTGCACGCAGCGCACTCTCAAAACAATACTCCTGTGCGGAGCACATGCATCTCATAATCGCGTCTCGCCACACTGTACCGAGCCATGATGAATCATCATGTCAAATACAAATACGTCACATCACACGCAATGGATCGGCTCAGCGTCGATCGAATACGGAGATTTACAGATTAGTCTTCAAATATCAAAAAGGAGGACATGTAGGAGGACACTTTTCGAGAGAGGACAGAACTTACAAAATTTATTTATTTATTTATTTTGTCAGATTTATATGCTGCCCTTCTCCCGTAGGACTCGGGGCGGCTCACAACAATAAAACAACCTGACAATAGATAAAAATTAAATAATATTAAAAGCCAATTGAAATCCCCAAATCCCCAAGTTAAAATCCACGGCAGATAGGGAAGTTGCTGAAAGAGCCATGTCTACATTACCCAGAAGTGGCTAAGAGGCCATTTAAAATTGAATCTTATTTTTTTATCCAACCTTTATTTTTATAAATAATTCAAATCAGAGAACATACCTAATACTCCCTGCTCCTCCCCATGTCAACAACCCTGTGAGGTGAGGTAAACTGAGAGGAAATTATTGGCCCAAGTCACTCAGCTGACTTTCATGCCAAAGTAGATCTAGAACTCGCATTCTCCTGATTTCTAGCCTGGTGCCTTAACCACTAGACCAAAGTGACCAATTCCCATCCCTTTTGATCAACTGACTCTCCTATTAAGAGACTAATTTGCAAAGTGCATAAGATTCTGCATGCTCTTGAACTGTTGCAGGTTATGCAGGAAAACATTGCTACCGAAAGAATTGAGGAACTCTGCCACTATGAGGAAGCTCCAGAGTCTTTGGAGACAAAATGTCCAATTGAAGTCTTGTTCTTCTTGTTGTTGTTAGTTGCGTCCCCATGGACAACTTTCCTCCAGGCCTTCCTGTCCTCTACCATCCCCTGGAGACCATTTAAGCTCACGGCTCCTGCTTCAGTGACTCCATCCAGCCACCTCGTTCTCTGTCGTCCCGTTCTTCTTTTGCACTCAATCTTTCCCAGCATTAGGCTCTTCTCCAGTGAGTCTTTCCTTCTCATTAGGTGGACAAAGTATTTGACTTTCATCTTCAGGATCTGGCCTTCTAAAGAGCAGTCAGGGTTGATCTCCTCTAGGACTGGTTTAATTGCCTTGCAGTCCAAGGGACTCGCAGGAGTCTTCTCCAGCACCATAGTTCAAAGGCCTCAATTCTTTGACGCTCAGCCTTCCTTATTCTACACATACCCTTATTTTCTTCCCACTGCACTATTGTATATGTCAATGACTTTTTTCCCCTCCTCTACTGGTTTTTATCCATTGACAGCACCAGCCAGCTCATTAAACAAAAACCTGTGGGAAAATGAAAAATACTGCAGCAACTCTTACAATTACAGATTAATAGATTCATTTTATTGCTTTGAACAAAAATGATCTATCTAGCCTTTTCAAATTCTGAACCATATTTTGGACAGAGGATCTCCTCCATTCATGGAACCCATAGCAGCTTTCCCCTTCTTTAGAAAAAGTTTGGGGGCATTTGACTGCACTAACTAGTGATTTTGTTGCTGAATTCACAATGATTATTTTTATTTTATTTTTGTCTTTTAATAGAAGTATCTGCTAGCGTGCAGGCAAGCTCTCAGGGCTTCATATGACAAGGCTAAGAACAAATTATACTGCATACAACTTTTGGAAGAAATATCCTTCTGGGTTCAGTTCCAAGTGGGGAAAAAGACACTGGATTCATGGAAGTTGCTTGGAAAGGTTTATTGATGAACAGGATCACATGCCTTGGAGATCTTGGGCGAAAAAAGGGAAGAGATGCTGGGAGTCCCTGGGTTTTATACCCTTTGAACTTCCTGGGGCACAGGAAGAGTATCCTGATTGGTTGCTGTCAGAGGTCATGTCTAGCTTTGTAAGTTGTCTGTGTGCTAAATTTGGTTGAATCTTGCTGGGTGATGCAATGAAGGGCAATTAAATGGCTCAGCCTGAAGGAGATAGATCTTTATTATGTAGAATAGACTGGTCCAGGCCTTAATGGCCCATTAACAAAGGTGGGGGAGGCTGAGTTTCTGCCTCCCTTTTAGGGGAAATATTTTGCCCTTTTAATATTTCCTAAAATATTTCGTTTTCTAGGAGAGGGGTGGGTTTTAACTTCCTACACAACAAAGCAGAATTACAGTAAAATATATGGAAGCAACACAGAACCAGGAATATACCATACAGGTTAACTAATGGGAGCAGGGGAAATCACAGAGGGAGCTTTTTGCTTAATTTCCTCCCAGGTGCTATTAGATATATCAGAAGCACATTAAATCCAGCTTTTAGGAATGCTTTGGGAATTTGGAGCTGCCCATCGAGCACACCGTCCACCACTGTCTTTGCAGAAGCATCCTGTCTCTCTATACACTAGATATCATCAAGGGACCCTCTTCATCTAGTATCCTCATTAGTATGGAATACAAGTCCAGAAATGGAAAGGACTTTTAAAAGTGGATTTGAGAATAGAACTGGCATAAATAAATAATAAAAATAATGTTGCAAATGTAAAAATGCTGTGGCGCGGGAGAGGGAAATGGGAATTGAAATTTGAAAGGGTACCTTGTTTAACAAATCAGAGGATGTTGACTAAAAGGGGACAGGAGGTAATTATATGGAAATATTTCTATTTGCACATTTCACTGGAAGGCAAAGTGGAGTGCGCAACTAATATCTCCACAACTGACAAGAATATTAAGTTTTCTCTTCCTTTTCCTCAGCCCAGCTACCTCGCACAGCATGCGTTCTGTCCAAGTTTCCATTAAGGTGAGCATATCCCAAATTATTAATGAACTGAATTTTAGATATAGTAAAGAATTTAGTGGCTGGCATTAATTAAACTACGAAACAACTCCTCTTGCTGTGATTTGCATTCCAAGTTGGAGCAATTAATTCGCTCACTTAAACTGATCAAGATTTAATTACCATCACTCTGTGCAATTACTCCATAATTAAAGTAATTTGGTTCTTTCCACTTGCTGACACTGTCATTGAACAGCCATTCAGGGTACCAGAAGATGTGATAATTAACGTATAGAGTAGCTGGAGGCAGTTTTCCCCTTCTTGTTTTTCCTTCTCATATTCTCTCTGACTAGGGGGCTGCTTCCCAGCTACTACTTAAAGGCAGTGGTGAGTCTTCGCAGGCCAGCAGTCTCATCCAACCTGGTGATCTCTGGAGGTGTTTTGAAGATCAGAAACAGATAAGCCACAGGCCCATAATGAACTGTTCCAGGACAATGCAAAGCCCAGGCAGCTGGACTTCTTCTGGAGGACATACCAGTCTAATTCTACCCCCATCAATCAGGAATAGATTCTATGCCTAAATTCAGCCTTAATGGGGCTCTTAGGGGTATTTGTGGATGATGATGATGATGATGATGATGATGATGATGATGATGATGATGATGATGGAGATGGAGATGGAGATGGAATAGAATAGAATAACAGAGTTGGAAGGGACCTTGGAGGTCTTCTAGTCCAACTCCCTGCTTAGCAGGAAACCCTACACCACTTCAGACAAATGATTATCCAACATCATCTTAAAAACTTCCAGTGTTGGAGCATTCACAACTTCTGGAGGCAAGTTGTTCCACTGATTAATTGTTCTAACTGTCAGGAAATTTCTCCTTAGTTCTAGGTTGCTTCTCTCCTTGATTAGTTTCCACCCATTGCTTCTTGTTCTATCCTCAGGTGCTTTGGAGAATAGGTTGACACCCTCTTCTTGGTGGCAGCCCCTGAGATATTGATGATGATGATGATTTATGATTATTAGGATAATATAACTCTGCTGTTTTTGCCAATTGGCTTTCTATTGTATTACAGGACTCAGATGGACTCTTGAATGTACGCAGGGCTAATCCTGCCAGTGTTGCTGAGGCATGCCAACACCCTGTTCCCCTGCTTCCATCTGCAATCTCAGCATTCTCTTCTAGCACAGTCTCTACACAAGAAATATGGATACCTGGGATTTTATATAGCAGGTGTGCTGAAAAACTATAAATATAACTGGTAATATAAATTTGTTTAATAAATAATAACTAAGCCTGCATCACTGCATTATAACCCTTTTTTGAAGTACTCAGATTTATATCCAATGGAACAGAGAAAAGATACAAGAATAAGCAGTGAGTCAAAACAGGCATGGTTATTTAGCAAGGGTTGGAGATTTGAGGAACTGCTGTAGTTACGAATTCATTGCATCTGCAGCCTAATCAAATAAATTGAAATCAGTAAGGAAATTTCATTATCAAATTCCTTGGTAAATCTGCATACCTTTACTATGATCTTCACAACAGCTTTTGGAAATGGGTTGCGTGAAAGATAGAAACTACCTGGAGTGAGCAACGAGGTTGGATAGGGTGGGGTCAGGTGGAAATATGGACCCAGGCAGCATCCTCAGCCTGATAGGTTCAACATTGGCCATGCTGGCTAGTTAGACTAGAAGAGAATTCTTTATTGGCCAAGTGTGATTAGACACACAAGGAATTTGCTTCCGGTGCGTAAGCTCTCAATGTTCATACAATAATAGTGATAAGCAACAAAGTTTTGGTCATAAGATGATGGGTAAAAGGAAGTTGATAGTTTTATAACATCTGGAAGATAGACAGTTGGGAAATGCTAATTTAATGATAATACATTTTCTTCAGGCTTAAGAAAAGCAATAATTCTGGGATTCTTTTACAGGGCAATACAAAAGTGAGAAGGGGGAAAAAATCAGGCAGAGGTATCATCAAATACAAAGCCCTGAAAAGTAATTCTGGGAGGGTAGACGCTTTTGACAGAAGAGTAGCAAAAGCAAAGAATAAGAGCACAGTTGGGAGAGCAGGAAGACTTTACATTTGATCAATCAGATGCCTCCTCTATCTAGCTATCCTAGAACATCTCTTTTGGTCAGCTCCAGCACCAGATGATCAATACTGCATTGGGTTCCCAAGGACATCAGTGGTTTCCATGTCTGCAAAGGAAGACCTCTCTTCTCTATCCACAGACCATCTTCTCTGTCTTCTTAGAATTATGCAATTGCATCTTTACTAATCTAATTATTTAAAATACGTATGATAGACCTGTGAACTGCATATGTGTAAAGCCATATTGCCAGCTATTCTAGTTAAAAGATCTGAAAAATTATTTCAGGAAAGGTGGAACAGAAAGAAGCTTATCAGAAATTATGTGTGTATGCACTCATGAATGTATTTTTACAACCCTGTAATCTCTTATTGGGATGGAGTCAGGGCAACTGAATGGAGCTGAACGTTGCTGGCCAGATGTCCTTCCTGATGCCTACACAGAGTTCGCAGCAAATATTTTCTCTTTGTGCCCTGATAAACATCTGTCACTGCCTAGAATTGAACTCTCAACCTTCCGAATGTGAGGCAAGCGTCTTCACCTCTAGGCCACCACCTGGATGATTCAGCAGTTTAAGACACTGAGGTTGTAATCTGGAGAGCTGACAGACCAGTTTCAAGATCCACCTTCCACAGAACAGGGCGGGCTCCCATTACTTGCCCAGCTCCTGCCCACTCTATAGTTCAAAAGCATTCAAATGCAAGTAGATTAATAGGTACCACTGTGGTGAGAAGGTAACAGTGTTCTGTGTGCCTTTGGCATATAGCTATGCTGGCCACATGACCATGGAAATGGTCTGGGACAACACTGGCTCCCTCAGCCAAGAAACGGAGATGAACATCATGCCCTAGAGTCGGACACAACTGACAGGAAAACTTTTATCTTTGGTGTGTGTGTGTGTGTGTGTGTGTGTGTGTGTGTGTGTGTGTGTGTGTGTGTTTTCAAATCATATGATTCACAACAATACTTTCTGTAAGCCATTGGGTCATTGAAGTTTTGACAACCTTATCTTATTTATTTATTTTATTTATTTTATTTATATTTAAATTTATATACTGCCCTTCTGAAGGACTCAGGGCAGTGAACAGCCAAAGGTAAAAAACATAAATACAAAATTTAAAAGCAATTTAAAATATATTAAACAATTTGGCCCAACAATTTAAATACCCCATTTAAAATTAAAATTAAAATTAAACAATTGAAGAAGTTAGGCCAGCCCGGCTTATTGAAATAAAAAAGTCTTGAGGGCCCGGCGGAAGATACGTAAATCCGGGATTGTCCGTATCTCCGGGGGGAGCTCGTTCCAGAGGGCAGGTGCTCCCACAGAGAAAGCTCTCCCCCGGGGACCGCCAATCGACATTGTTTGACCGACGGCACCCCAAGGAGCCCCTCTCTGTGGGAGCATACTGGCCGGTGGGAGGCTCTCGGTGGCAGAAGTTGGTCTCGTAAATCTTCCAGGCTGGTGTAGGTTTCTGAACTGCTCAAATTCCTACCTTATTCAGTATGACTGTGGGATGAGTATCTACCTTACAACACTTATCTAAACAAGATGAACATGCCCTCTTAGTTAATTAGAATTACTGTAACTATACGAGAAAGGGCAGTTTAGACATTTATGTTTCTCCCAACAAAATTCAGAAAATGGTTCCTCAAAATCTAGCCTGTGGATTCCCCTCCCCCCAGGTCTCTGAAATGGCTGTAAAGTAGAAATAAACTCTTTTCTGACTTCATATTGCTTGTCTGTATGCCCCTCTTGTGTTAATGTTAATAATCCCTCCTTAATGGATATTTTTTTCCCTAAGCCAGCTGAGATGCAAGGCACTTTATGGTTGCCTTCCGGCAGATTTGTGTTACTTGCATCAGTTTGTTTTCATTATTTGGAGATTTGAGGATTTGTTCAGTCACATTTAGATGGATTCTCTGGGAAATAGACTGGCTTCTCCCGGTTTGTGCATTTGATCTGGGAAAGCGGTACTCTCAATCTCAAAAATTATTTTCTGTTCCACATTTCAGAGGAAGAAGTAGAAATCAATCAAGTCACTTCTCACCAACAGTAGCTATCTTCAATTTAGGAGCCCAGATTTCACCGTTCTGAATGCTGTCATTGGGATTAGAATGAGATTGGAATGGATGAGCTGAAAGGGGCCATGGAGGTCTCCTAGTCCATCCTCCTGCTCAAGCATGAAAACACCAAATGGTCTAAAGCAGGAGAGTTCAACCTTGGCATCTTTAAGACTTGTGGACTGGCTGGGGAATTCTGGGAGCTGAAATCCACAAGCGTTAAAAGTTGCCAATGAAGGACACCCCTGGTCTCAAGCAACCTACACATTCTTAGTTTCGATGCCCATCTGTACTGTGGCAGCAGGAAAAGCCTCCTGGTCTATAAGGAAGCTGTGATTCTTTTCTTTTAACAAGCCTCTTGAAATCTGATACTTTCAGAGTCGACCAAGTTGAGAGAAATTGTGATGTACTGTACAGGTAGTTGTCGATTTACAACCGTTCCTTTAGTGACTGTTCAAAGTTACAATGGCACTGGAAAAAGGTGGCATATGACCATTCGTCACCCTTATAACCATTGCAGCACCCTCATGGCCATGTGATCAAAATTTGGGCGCTTGGCAACTGGCATAGAGTTATGATGGTTGCAATGTCCCGGGGTCATGTGATCACCTTTTGCGACCTTTGGATAAGGAAGGAACCAGTAGGACCATAATAGGAATCAAAGCTGTTTTGAAACCTGCTTTGTAGTTCCTGAAGTTTTCTTACTTTGCAAAAGAGGCTTCTATTTTTCTACCCTGTTCTCAATGAATTTCTTTTGGATTTATCTTAGTAATACTTTTGAGCTTTAGTATCAGAAGTGGGAAAGCTATTGCTGGTGGTGGCCTTTTTTTTTTTTTTTTTAATGTAGTGTTTCCTTATTTCCAAATTTTCCTGCAGCTGTGATTTTCCAGTATGAAAAAAAATTCTATGGGAGGATTTATCTTACGAAGTTTACCCATAGGATTGAATTGAAACTCAGAAAGTCAGGTAAACTGCAGACCATTGGAAAGTTTATTGAAACTTGCAACTAATCCACTGCAAGCTTGTGTTATAAGAAGTACTTCAAAATTCTCCATCTAAAACAAATTCCATTTCATCACAATAAGTTAGAACTGGGAGGGGGAAAGTGTAGCTTATTTATCCCAAAGGTGCTTTTTCAAAAAAGCAACTGGACTTTCTTTGTTTTTCCTTGAAGACATTTTGTTTCTCATCCAAGAAGTATCTTCAGTTCTGACTGAATGGTGGAAGATTTTATTTATTTATTTATTTATGTAATTTATATGCCGCCCTTCTCCCGAAGGACTCAGGGCGACTTACAAGAACGAACAAAAAATTACATAAACATTAAAATCAATTTAAAATTAATTAAAATTATTTAAAATCACCCCTACGGATTCAGCCCATTTGGTGAAAAAGCCACGTCTTCAATTTGCGGCGGAAGGAGAGGAGGTCAGGGGCTGTCCTGAGGCTGGTGGGCAGCTCATTCCAGAGGGTCGACGCTCCTACAGAGAACGCTCTCCCCCTGGCGGCCGCCAGCCAACATTGTCTGGCTGACGGCACCCTGAGGAGGCCCGCTCTGGGTGAGCGCACCGGAGGATGGGAGGATGGCAGGAGATGATCCTGCAGGTATGGAAGGATTTATATTCCTTGCAGTCATTGGTCATTCGCACGAAGGCCACTTGGTGGTTTATCTGTGCCCTCAGGGTCACCTGAATAGTGCAAATGAGTGTGGAACCTTCTTGGAACTGCTGAGAGAAGGTTCCACATACATTTGCACTATTCAGGTGACTCTGAAGGCACAGATAAACCACCAAGTGGGCTCAATGACTCTCAGAAAGAGTACTAATGACCAGATGATTTCAAGGAATATAAATCCTTCCACCTTCCACTATTCAGTCAGAACTGAAGAAGCTTCTTGGATGAGAAGCAAAACGTCTTCAAAGAGGAACCAGAAAGTCCAGTTGCCTTTTGAAAAAGCACCTTTGGGACAACCATGACCTGGATGACTGAGAATCTCCACAAACATGTAGATTATTTATATTAGTGTAGTGCAGAAACAAAAAATAATCATAATTGACTACTAATATATCTTTAACCTTGAGAATCAACCACAGTTCAACATGTTTTTCTGTGAAAAAATATTATTTTATTCTTGATCTAAACTTAGATATACTTTTAATAATTAAATTATATAACAATTCAAGATTCTGGCACACAGGTTCAAAGCAGCTGTTTTCTAAGTAAAGTGTAAATCTTTATTTCAACAATGCTTCTCCCACTGATCACATTTAACACTGCCAAGTCGAACTTGAATATGTTTGGCGAGTCTTTTTCTCAGAAACATTTTTCCCTTTTATACATAATTATACAGGATTGTTCCTCGTTGCTTTATGCTGTTTTTGTTAAAATGATTTTAAGAATACCATTTGCTTTATTTTCACTGATAACATTTTATTGAATAATTTCATATTATATTTCACTAAAGCATATGTTGATGATGAGCAACTATGTAAGTTTACATTATAATTTAATAAATTGAATTGCATTTCACTATTTATCCCCATCTAGTGGTAAATATCAAGCATTGCATGAGCTATATACCTATCATGCTTCTTCAGAATCAAGATATTATGCCATCATTTTCCAGAGGGATTTAACCTGGAAAAAGTGTCAATATTTCCAGACAAGAGAGCCACCAGTTATTATTTATTTCTTCCTCCTCCTCCTCCTCCTCCTCCTCCTCCTCCTCCTCCTCCTCCTCCTCCTCCTCCTCCTCCTCCTCCTCCTCCTCCTCCTCCTCCTCCTTTTTGTCTTTCTTCCTTCTTCCCTCTCCCTTTCCTGTTTTCCTTCTCCTCTTCTGTGACAAAAATGTGATAATGGCAACTTCATGGACCAAACATAAGTACCATTCATTCAGGGCCATCATAACTGAGCAATCGCTAAATGCATGGTTGTTAAATAAGGACCACATATATGCATGTACCAGTGGTGAAATCCAATTTTTTTTACTACCAATTCTGTGGGCGTGGCGGGCGTGGCTTGGTGGGCATGGCAGGGGAAGGATACTGCAAAATTTCCATTCCCACCCCACTCTGGGACCCCAGAGGTAGTATTTGTCGGTTCTTCAAACTACTCAAAATTACCGCTACCGGTTCTCCGGAACCGGTCAGAACCTGCTGGATTTCACCCCTGGCATGTACACACACAAACATATTATAATTTACCAATCACACATTGAGTCTGTGCCATCCTAGTGCACATGGCAGCACAACAGAGAAGGTGAGCCAAAGTCTGAAAGCCAGAGCCCCTGGGGTTGGAGACAACCCTCTTTTTATATGACCCTTATACTCACTATCACCCAGACTGGCCGTTCAGCAGCCTTGGCTGTTTCATTGAAAATATTTCCATTTCTTGAGCCTGGACTATAACTGGTACTAAGTTAAAAATAGGCTCCCATTTCCAGTATTTGCCATATTCACAGACTGACAATTCCTAGAATGGATTCAAGATAATATAAAGGCTCACTTAGGCCTTGATCCAGCAAAGCCATAAAACAAGTGCTTAATGTTTAGTATGCCTGTAAGTAATCCTAATGGACTGGTTCACCCAAAATTGCGATTAAAAGCTTTGTTGGCTAAATTTAGTACAGAGGATGGTCTTCCAGGCTGCTCTACAATAGCGACCTCTGCTGGGCAGCTAAAGCTAGCACTTGTATAACTGAGGGGTCCTTGGTGCTCTCCGAGCTTGCTTGATTTCTTGCAGACGTTTCATTATCTTAACTAGGTATAACATCATCAATGCTAGAAAGGAGTGTGTTTGCTGCCAGTTTATAGTCTGGTGTCTTGCCTCTCTGTGTGGGTGGGGGACGGTCTTAGAGATTCTTTGGTTGGGGTGTTTACTGATGGCTCTTTGACAGTTTCTTGATTGGGTTGTTGCTTACTTTGATTGTTGATTTGAAGTTGACCTTGGAGTTAATCTATGATGATCTGAGTGCTGATTACTGGTGAAGAGATGCTGAAGTCTTTTTCTCTTTTGGGCTGGTTGATTTGTCTCTTTTGCAGAGTAGTCTATAGATGTTGTTAATCTCTATTGATGGCTGATTTGATGGCACTCTGGTGCCAGGTAGTTGGGCTGAGGCCCAAGGACCTCTCATTTCAACCCTGAGCTACAAATATTCTCCTTTATTGGTACTTGTATAACTTACACCAATAACTTAGCAAAGATGTGTAGGCTTCAACTTCCAGAGTGGGGAATTCTGGGAACTGAAGTCCACACATCTTAAAGTTAACAAGCTTGAAAAACATTAATCTATTTATCCAAATCTGTCACTATCTGTTGTTTGAGTTTATTATAGTTATTCTCCTTGAGTGTACTGCATCTTGCTGTCAGATATATCCCCAAATACTTAACCTTGTTTGTGACCTGCATCTTAGATACTTCCGCCAATTCTTCTTTTTTTTTTAACATATTTTTTTGTCAAAATCTTTATTTTATCTTTATTTATTTTCAAAACTGCTACCTTTCAAGTTCAATGCAATTTTAATACAATTCATAGGCTGTGCCAATGAAAAGAACAAGCCCATAAACCTTTAATATTGCTCTGTTTTGTATACTGTAGGCATAGATAGCCCCATACAGAATGCAGGCAGGAGTGACTAAAGCATAAATGACTGTGAGCAAAGCAGAATGTGGTGCAATTGATGCACAACATGAAGCTGGGACAAATTCCTCCTAGCCAGGTCTGCTGCCTGCTCCGCAAATAGGAGCCTGGATACAGAAAGACACCCAAATTGTGCACTTGTTAAGGATATTGGTGTTGTGTTACCAACCAGCAGAGTAAATGCACAAGGAAACGTTGCTGAGAGCAATGAATAAGAGATATGCAAACTGGTTTATCAAAAGCTTACTTTATAGTAGAAAAACAGTCTCATAGTCTTTAAACAAATTCCAAATCTTTGCCAGTAAATCAGTCCAGTAGTTACAGATATCTTCTTACCAAACAAACAGTAGTTGGTTAGAATAACAAACTCACTCTGGTTCACAAACCATGATGGTAGCATCCATCCAACGATGATAGCACAATGGATAGCACTCCTCACACTATGGTAGCTTATCATCAACTCCATACACAATGGCAGCATATCATAGCAGCTTCATCAAACTGAATATGTTGCAGTACTTTACTTAAATACTCTCACAACCTGTGATTATCTAATTACAGCATGACTCAGCATTACAATGAATCAGCAAGAAAAACTTTTAAAGTCACATAATACATTTACAGATATCCTAACAGCACTGATAAAGTTTGGGGTAATGGAACCCTATTCAAAAGAAGAGTTGAAAAGTCCAGCAAACTAGGGGACTCTAAAACCCAGGACCATTTAGTTTTACTGGTTCTTCCTCATCCAAACCTTCACAGCCTCCAGACATCAAGGGAGAGCCTCCACAGTACCCCTTTGTCAGCCCAGATTGGAGATGGCACTGGGTGTCATCAATATACACACCATGCTATCAGGCAATCTCAACCAATGGCTCCATATAGATATTAAACAAGAATGGGCAAACTGTCAAACTCCGAGACACCCCGCAAAACAGGGGCTGTGAATTAGGCCTCTCCCATCCGTACCAACAATGCTGGGAACCAGCTCTGACAAAAAAGGAAGAGAATCAGCCCAACCACCGTGCAATCCACTCCCATCCCCCATAGCCAATCCAGGAGGTTATCATAGTTGATGGTATCAAAGGGCCACTGAGAGATTAAGGAGAGAGCCTTGGTAGTACAAGGGTTTAAGGCACCCTGTTATTAAGCTGCTTAAGACCAGCTGCCTGCAATTACTGCAGGGTTCGAATCTCTCCAAGGCTCAAGGTTGACTCAGCCTTCCATCCTTTCTAAGGTAGGTGAAATGAGGACCCAGTTTGTGGGGGCAATAAGCTGACTTTGTATAAATATACAAAAGGATGAAGGCTATTGCTGAGCACATTGTAAGCCGCCCTGAGTCTTCGGAGAAGGGCGGCATATAAATCAAATTAAAAAAAAAAAAAAAAAAGGAAAGCAAAGATATGTGCACCACTCCCATCCTGCTCTTGCTACAGATCATCCACAAGTGTGATTAATGCCATTTTTGGTCAGGTGTACAAGCCTGAAATTCAACTGAAATGTGCCTACATAATCTGCTTCCTTCAGGTTCTCTGAAGCTACTACACAATAACTTTCCGTGGACTCCGTGGTACTCTCTGAGCCTGGTTGTTTGCTTGTACACATTTCAATACCTAACTATATACTATCATCAGTGCTAGTGAATGTGAGGTTTATTCCAGTGGTGGGATTCAAGTAATTTAACAACCGGTTCTCTGCCCCAATTATTTCTTCCAACAACCAGTTTGCCAAAATGCTCAGAAAGTTAACAACCGGTTCTCCCGAAGTGGTGCGAACTGGCTGAATCCCACCACTGGTTTATTCCCTGTTTATATACAGAAGTTTGTTCTGCCACTGCTGGGGCAGGGGGTTCTTCTTGGTAATTCCTGTGATTTGGATATTGTTTTCTGCTTGTTTGTCTGCTTGCTTGCTTGCTTGCTTGCTTGTTTGTTTCCTTAGTAGTTCCTTGACTAGGGTATTGTTTTCTGCTTGATTGTTTGTCTGGTGTTAATCCCTGCTTGCCTGGGTGTTGGCTGCTGGTGAGGATGTTTTCTGACAGTATACTGTCTGGGGGATTCTGGAAGTTGAAGTCCGCTCATCTTAGTTCTGAAGTTCTGAAGTTTGAAAAGCATTGTTCTATCTAGAACTGTGTTTCTCAACCTTGGTAGCTTGAAGATGGGTGGACTTCAACTCTCAGAATCCCCCAGCCAGCGCTGCTGGCTGGGAGATTCTGGGAGTTGAAGTCCACCCATCTTCAAGCTACCAAGGTTGAGAAACACTGATCTAGAACAAAATTGAGTCTGCAAGGATTCCAACATTTATAAACAGAGTAAAGCAGTCAAACACCTGTGCAAGATCACAGGCATGTTTCATCAGCACTTACCTTGTACGCTACCTAATTTATGTAAAAATTAAAAAGAGTAAAATTGGAAGGAGATTATGATTAGAAGCTACTTTGTGTCCCAAGAATATGTTCTCATCCAACAGGTTAAGCTATGCATTTTTCAGGGTGCCTTAAGTTTTAATCTTGTAATTCTGCTTTCATTTGTATTACTATATATTATATTTTTAATAGCTATAGCGATCAATCATTGCTATGGAGTAGGAAAAAAAGAACTATTTTGCACTAGGCTGCGATACTGTCTTCTTTGTCCTTTGCAAGGTGTGTGTGTGTGTGTGTGTGTGTGTGTGTGTGTGTGTACTGTATATCATACAGTACACACACATAAAAAGCATGTGTTAAATCTTGTGCAACAATCAATTCAACTCCTCAAGTTTGGCTATTCAAATTACTTTTCCAAAAGTACTTTAAAATGCATTAAGTTATTAATTGCCTGCTGGCACTTTAATCAAATGGGGAAATTGACATAGCCAGAGGCATGTGTCTTTTTGCAGAAAGGAAATTTATTTAAGAAGGAACAGCAGCTCTTACTGCTTAATTTAAACTGAGAAAACTGTGGAAAATCAACTGCTATAGAAAATTAATAAAACATTTCCAGCTGCAAACAGTGACTAATTGTACAAGATGAAGACTGTCTGGAATTAATAACTTGCAATCTTCTGTGTGAAGAACCCCCTACCAGTTCAATTTACTGGGAGATTAAATTACTTCTAAGTTTGCCTTATTAAAACAGAACATGAATCAAATGTTACTGAAAGCACATCTATTATTTACTGTCTGTGATATGGATATAATTATTTCCAAACAACTACAATGTAACGTGACCAGTAATATTTAAATGACGCTCAAGCAAATGTGATGGAAGCCACCAAGGTCCTGGAAAATCACCGCTCCCAATGGACTGCCGTAGATTGTTCTTCCATTTTGCCCCAGAAAGTCATTTCAAGTTTTGGAACTGTCAAGAGGACGATTTGTTGATCCTCACTACTCTCATAGCAATAGAAATAGAATAACAGAGTTGGAAGGGACCTTAGAGGTCTTCTAGTCCAACCCTTGCTCAGGCAGGAAACTCTACACCACTTCAGACAAATAGTTATCCAATCTTTTCTTTAAAACTTCCAGTGTTGGAGCATTCACAATGTCTGGAAGCAAGTTGTTCCCCTGATTAATTGTTTTCACTGTCAGGAAATTTCTCCTTAGTTCTAGATTTGTTCTCTCTTTGATTATCCCCCCCCCCCCATTGCTTCTTGTCCTGCTTTCAGATGCTTTGGAGAATAGGTTGACCTCTTCTTCTTTGTGATGTAGATCAGATGTTATCCAGAAATAACATGGTTATTATTGTTTAAATAAATAAAGAAATCAAGCTTTATGGATGACTTTGAAGTTTATTAGTCCAATTTATTTATTTATTTATTAGTCCAATTTATATGCCGCTCTTCTCCGTAGACTCAGGGTGGCTTACAATGCATTATAGCAATATCCTGCATACTTTTATGTATATACCTGCTTATTAGGGCTTTTGCCCCCCCCCCAAGCGGTCTTGTTCTATACAAAGCTGGCTTATTGCCCCCACAATCCAGGTCCTCATTTTACCTACCTCGAAAGGATGGAAGGCTGAGTCAACCTTGAGCCTGGTGAGATTTGAACTCGCACTAATTGCAGGCAGCTGGCAGCTAAGTGCTAGCACTTAACAGCACTTAATCCGCTGCACCACCGAGGCTCTAGTGGTTAGATCTTTATTGTTTCCTGTAAGCCAGCATTCTGTTTTCCATCTGAATTAGATGCAGATGTGCTTGAATTATGACTCTTGGGAGCCTTATTTGGCTTGTCCTTTTATAAATGATACTTATATACTGCTTCTGAATGTGGATGTTCTTGACCGAAGGAAAATCAAAGAGGCCAAAATCTAGAAAGGTCAGTTGCATATTGCAGTAGAATCCCATTAGATAGGAAGCTGTAGATACGCCATGTTTCAGAAACATCTTCCTAAACCTCACTATTTAGCAGAATAAACAGAATTTGGAAGGGACCTTGGAGGTCTTCTATTCCAACCCACTGCTTAAGCGGGAAACCCTGCAGCATTTCAGACAAGTGGCTGCCCGGCCTCTTCTTAAAGAGAATAAATGTTGTCTTGTTTGCTGGTTTGTTTCACAACACCTAGTTCATTACAGATTGTGATCCCAGGCCTACCCTTAAGAGAAGCTATGGCATCATTGAGCAGTGGATGGGTAGAAACAAAGCAAAATCAGATACTGATGGGATTCCTGAATTTTACCGAGTTCCTTTGACTCTGTTCTCATGACACACACTCATGGATTTATGCAGGGGTGAAATCCAGCAGGTTCTGACAGGTTCTGGAGAACCGGTAACAGAAAATTTGAGCAGTTCGGAGAACCAGCAAATACCACCTCTGGCTGGCCCTAGAGTGGGGTGGGAATGGAGATTTTGCAGTATCCTTCCCCTGCCATGCCCACCAAGCCACGCCCACCAAGCCACACCACACCGACCAAGCCACGCCCACAGAACCGGTAGTAAAAAAATTTGGATTTTACCATTGGATTTATGTAATCATAACTTTATGAATAGACTCAATTCTTCATTGTCTCATACAACATTGAGCATTCATCTCACAAGGCTGAGTTCACAAAATCTACCAAGTTAAAATGTATTTGGCTACTCCAAATATTAAGTGAACCCAACCATTGGGATTAGATAAAGTAATAGTTTATGACTCTCATCATGGCTGATTTAATAAATCATAGTTAGTGAGGAAACTCTGGTTTAGTGCAATTAAGTGTAAAGCCACTTAAACCAGAAGATTCCAGTAGAGAGGAGTTCCCTGAGGATGGGCTCCAATATGAATCCGAAAACTCGGAAGACTAAACTTCTGGTCCTGGTGACCGACCCCAGATTGGATCCTGCAATATTATCATGGGACCAGTGGTAGGTTGCTACTGTTTCTCCCTGGTTCTTGTGAACCAGTAGTGGAAATCTTGAGTAGTTCAGAGAACCGGTAAATACCACTTCTACCTTTCCCCGCTCCCAATCTATTTGCTGCCTCCCGAGTCCCAGCTGATCAGCTAGAAGGAAAAAAACCATTTAAACTCTTGCCGCAGTGCTTCAAAGGGCCGCCCTACAGCTGATTAGCAGTAAAAGGCAGTGTGGTGGTAGACCAGTGTTCCCCAAAAAACAAATAGGTAGACCGGAACACTCCAGAAACGAATGGTAGACCAATATGGCTCTGCAAGCAGTTAAAAGCCTGGTAGACCAGTACTTCTGCTAAATCCTAAAGAATTGTCACATGACCATCAAAACACGCCCACAAAATAAGCCACACCCACAGAACCGGTAGTAAAAAAATTTAGAACCCACCCCTGCATGGGACACGTATATTTGTCTTCATTTGTGGGTCCCAGTATCACTTATTAGTTAGAAGACCTTGGCACTGTTCTGGTTAGTCACTGTACAGGAGCTTCGGAGGCTCTTATTCCTGGACATTATAAAGAAAATAACATTCATTTGCACTCAGACGAAAGTCCATTGAATAATTGGGTTACCTGAACTAATTAAACAGGCATTTAGAAGCATCAGTTGCTCAAGATCATGGTTTTATTTTCAAAAAGAATTAGTTGGCTTTAAGCTGGCCTTGAATTGCCCTACAACATGGAAATGCGTCAAAAAAAAAAAAAGAAAAAAGAAAGAGGAGTGCTCAGATTTGCATACTAATTGATAAATAATTATTACAACTTGACTTCAAATATGTTTAAAAGTGCATCTGCAAATGTACCTGCATAAGTTGCCCATTTAAAAGGTACAGAATTGACAGAAACTGCAGGAAAAAAAAATCAGTATCTTTCCCCCACAGAAGAAAGCTTGTGAACAAGCAAGGCATTATCTCTGTGCTTGCTTAAAGGTTGGTCTCTTTAAGGCAGGGGGGACAAACTCAATTTCACCGAGGGCCGTATCAGGGTTGTGTTTGACCTCGGAGAGCCAGGGTGGGTGTGGCCAGCATGACAATACTCGTATCGGGGGTCGCCTGTGGAGGCCTGAGCACTCTCCCAGTGAAAACAGGCTCCCGAGCTCTGTTTTTGGCTGTGACAGCCTCCTGCAACCATCTGCCAGCGAAAACTGAGCTTGAGGAGGGCACGCAGGGCCCTCGCAAGCTCTCTTTTTGGCTGTGATAGCCTCCTGCAACCCTCTGCCAGCAAAAACAGAGCTCGGGAGGGCTGTGTGCTGTCCTCGCGAAGTCCGTTTTTGCTGGCAGGGGCCCCACAGGCTGGGCCTTTGCTGTTTCCAGGGTGGCCCCACAGGCCAGATCTAAGCACCCTGTAGGCCGGATCCGGTCCCCAGGCCTTGAGTTTGACACCCCTGCTTTAAGGCTTCACACCTTCCTATCTGGTCAGATCAGACATGAAATGAAGAGCAGTACACAGATGAAACTATCCTCTGACAGCCACACTCATAAAGGATTCTCTTTCATAGGGTACATGGCCACTCCATTTTGTAATGCCATAAAGAAAACACGGTCTGTATGGGTCTTCTACCTGTCCTCAATCAATTTCATGAACCAGAATGTGCTCTGAAATGTCTAAAAAGAAAGGAGCAATTGTGTTGGAATGTTGTTCCTATACTTATTGAGTTATGGGGTGGCCATGAGGACTGAGTGTTCTGTGGTTTTATTCTACAGTTTTATTTCCAGCAGTTAATTAAAATGCCAAGGGAAAGATCCCCTTGAAGACATTCACTGGGGCAGTAAAAAAAATTGGCTGCCCACAACCACATCAATGCCCAATGGTGGAATTCAATTTTTTTTACTACTGGTTCTGTGGGTGTGGCTTGATGGGCATGGCTTGGTGGGTGTGGCAGGGGAAGGATACTGCAAAATCTCCATTCCCACCCCATTCTGGGGCCAGCCAGAGGTGGTATTTGCTGGTTCTCTGAACTACTCAAAATTTCCGCTATCGGTTCTCCAGAACTTGTCAGAACCTGCTGAATAGCACCCCTGTCCATGCCCCACTTTAAATGCATCACATCAGGGATGCCATCTTAACTTTTTGATACCTCCCCCTCCCCTTCCCAATGCCCCTGGTCCCCCAAATTGGCTTTTTCAGCCATTTCCAACAATAAAGAAATGTTATCCTTTATATCCAGATCTTTACAGACCATAGTGAATATGATCAGTGTTCCATACATCTTTGATTATGTCCCTTTATCTTGATGTGTAAATAATTTCTCTTAATATCCCCTTGGATATGATTTTTAGCTGAGAATTAGGCTACCAAATGTAGATTGGATATATGTATGGGTAATTTACATTGACTAAACAACAAATGGCTAGGTTCCCACATCAACCCCAAATCAGATTCCATCATCTTGATGGTAGTGCAGCGGTTAGAGTGAAGTACTGCAGGTTACTTCTGTTGACTGCTGGCTGCCTACAATTTGGCAGATCAAATCTCACCAGGCTCAAGGTTGACCCTATCTTCCATCCTTCCGAGGTGGGTAAAATGAGGACCCAAATTGTTGGGGGCAATATGTTGACTCTGTAAACTGCTTAAAGAGGGCTGAAAAGCACTATGAAGCAGTATATAAGTCTAAATGCTATTGCAAGGGCTATCTTATGCTTAGCTCAATATGCAAACCCAGTTTTAAAGATGTAATTGTCCTAGAAAGGACTAGGGTTGCCAGGTCTGCTTCCAAAAAATAGCGGACAAGCGGGGGAGGGGGGGGTTAAGTAGTAAAAAAAAAAATTACAATTAAATTATATATTTTCTTACCAAACATTTTAACACGTATTAAAATAATCACTTCAAAACTTTACTTAAAATTCAAAACATCAAATATATTATAATAATATGTAAAATATTAAATTACATTTTACTTTGCTGTCGTGTGTATTTTTTATTTGACTGCGCAGCTTTGATCAATTCTTTGTGTTTAAGGAATAATTCTTTAATTTTAGTACAACGTTGAGAAATATTTAAAAATATACAAAGTTCACTTCGAACTGATGGTACAAGCAGTTGGTTACGTTCGACAGTCCACAAATTTCCCATGACACTGAAAATTCGTTCAACGTTTGCATTTGATACCGGAATTGATGCACAATACTGGAACAGTTTCAGTAAACTCGGAGCTGGCTCTTTCTTGAAAAAGTATGTCCACTTATCAAGGGATGAATCGCCCTGCAGATGAATATAAACTTCTTCTAAGGCAGAAATTTCATCGAAGAGAGTGTTGGGTTCTTCTCGCCATGGTGATAATAACCAGATGTTTGTCATTTCTTCTAAAGTTGGAGGATTATTGCGATCAATTAGATTGAAACAACTTAGCGTCTCATATACTGAATCGGTGAAATTATACCACTTTTCTAGGTACGCAATGGCTCTTTGATACACGTTGATGGCTTCTTTCTTGAACTTTTGCATGGCATTCTCAGGCAAATGTTTTTTACGTAAGGCAAATAAAATTTTCATTCCAAAAAACTGCTCATCGTATTTTTTTTGCAAAGAATCACGCAGCTTACAGATGATAATGTGAAGATCACATGCAAGAATTTTCTTGCTTTCCAGCTTCAGTAGGATGTCTTGCATTATTGACATGAAGAAGTGCGTGAAATATAAATACAATTCTGAAATTGTTGGTTCATCGTCCTTTGCGAGTTCATTTTCCTGATCCAAAATAAGGTTCCAGATAACCTTATGGCACTCATCAGATCCAAGAGAAATAAAATACGATTTTAGAGGTATCCAGTTTAAAAGAAGTCTTTCGACCGCTTTAAACAAACTTAACCAATGTGTTGGAACATGGCGCAAAACTTCATGGAATTCTGACTCGCAAAACTCAAAAAATGATTTCAACTCTTCTCGTTTCTTCGCAGAATTCGAAAATTCGGCAAAAACCTTCAGCACTACATTTTCGATATCAAAAGATAACTGCTTTAATGCATTTTTTGCGCTGTTGTGTAAAATGTGATTATTGCAATGAGCATTCAATCTTTGTCTCATTCTAACTTATGAAAAAAAAGACAAAACACGATTCTCCTATCCTTATTTTCTTAGACTACAGCTTTAGATTACGTACCATTTCATCATAAAGCTTTTGAATAAAAAAAAATGTCCACTATTTTGTGAAAAAAAATGATGAATATAATGTGAAAAAAGTGGACTGTCCGCTCAAATAGTGGACACCTGGCAACCCTACGCAAAGGACAATTGCATTTGAGTCTCTCCCCATTACTAGCATACCAAGAAAGCTGATTTCACAGTGTCAATTGAATGGGCGTCTTGAACATCACTGTCCATTCCCTCCAGGTGAGTCTGGGAGATGGGAGAACGACCCAGCAAAATAACTAATGAGAACAAGCAGGGTAAACCCAGTCTGAGCTTTTGAACATGAAGGTCTTTCCCCTGAGATATCTTTGGAGCTCAAAAACCAACAGAAGCCTCTTGTTTGAGCACATTGAAATCCACCCAGTGGGTTTGCCCAGAGGCTATGCCAGCAAGCGACTTCTCTTTGTTTGAGAAAGGACAAAATCCACCTTTGAAGCTTCCTCCCACTTGTTACAAGGAGAATTTCTTTTTGTTTAATCCCATTTAGCTTTTAATATCCAACCTGCATTAGATCTCATTGCTCAGATCACACAAACCTCATGCTGACCCAGGTTTAGCCTCGAGGTGCTTTCTACCTCCTGCCCAGCGTTGTTACTTGATGTCATCCAAGCTAGAGCCCTCAGAATAATCACTTTCTCAACTTCCAGGTCATTCTTTCCTTTGAATTCACAGCCTGCCCTTTTCACAGAGTGAGGGCAGAAAAACCTGTCCAAATATCAAATGGGTATAATCTGCTTTCAGGAACCTTGGGTGGGACTTTTCTTTGTTTGATTAAAATACCAGGAAAATGTTCCGCCTCCTGTACACACCAACTCTCTCTCCTGGGTCACCTTGCTTTGTAATTACAGACTCAAAGTGAAGTTCTTGGCTACCATTTTTCTGCTTTGGGTCCGAATCCCAGCACAATTCATTGTCAGCTGTATGCCGTTGCATTTTAAGAGGGTAAGAAAAGAATGGGCAAAGAAAGTTTCCAGAGTTTATTCTGGAAACCCATCTAAGGTCAGAGAGACGTGTTAGCACGCCAGAAGCATAAAGCTCTTACTGAATCAATCTCACCAAGAAACACAAATTCTAAAATATGGAGTTTGGCATCATCAAAACATAAAAGAAATGTCACTGGGTCAATATAAGGTATATATTTTTCTTCTGTTTAGATTTTAATGCGATGCTTTCCATGGCAATTGAAAATGTCTATGGAGATTCTCAGTCATCCAGGTCATGGTTGTCCCAAAGGCGACAGCTTCTTGGATGAGAAGCGAAACATCTTCAAGGAAAAACAAAGAAAGTCCGATTGTCTTTTGAAAAAGCACCTTTGGGGCAATTGAAAATGTGATGAAAATGACAACAAAGTACCGGTAGTTAAACATCTACAGCGGAGGTCTTCAAACTTGGCAGCTTTAAGACTTGTGGACTTCAACTCCCAGAATTCTCCAACCAGCCATGCTATGCTGGCTGGAGAATTCTGGGAGTTGAAGTCCACAAGTCTTAAAACTGCCACATTTGAAGACCTCTGATCTACAGCAATGTTCCTCAACCTTGGGAATTTAAAGATGTGTGGAGTTCAATCTCCACATTAACTGAAAGTTATGGAAGTTGAATTCATATAAAGTTGCTAACATTGAGGAACGCTGATGTACAGAATTCCTGTTTCCTGAACTGTTATACTGATCAGAGGAAAGAGGGCTAAAAGGGGGTCATATACAGGTAGAAAGTATATTTTACATTTGTTTATTATAATGACCCAAGAAGTAATGGAACATCATGAGATATTACTCCTTTTTCACTTTTGAGTCAGTTTTGACCCCTGGTGACTGCCTGGAGAAGTTCCTACATTTTTGAAAGCAAGATTTCAGAAATGGTTTGCCATTGTTTTCTTCCCAGGGCTGGGAGAAAATGACTGGCCTGAGGCCATCCAGCTGGGTTTGTGGCTCAGGCAGGACTAGAACTCATGGTCTTTCAGTTTCTAGTCTAATGGCTTTAGACTAATACACAAAGTTGGCTTTTTCACTACTTCTAGGGCATTATTAAAAGTCTTTTATTATTTTAAGCATCTAGGCATTTGAGAATCATGTGATCATGGAAAGGCAGGATTTTATTTTGTCCTGTTATTTTATATTCGATGATTCTAACATTTTTAATGTTTATTAACATTAAATTTGAATTTAATTCCTCGTGACACAACCACATAGTTTTCTCAATGATAATATAGAAATAATTTGGCAATGCTATCTTCTGGGATACTTTTCAACCTCAGTCTAATATGTGGTTTTGGATGTCTTACACAGTTCCTCATCTAAATATCAATTAGATCCAATTCTCCTTACCTTTCTAGATCAACAAAACCTGGATAAATACTGCCAAATCAACTGGGCTTGTCTATAGGGAAGCTTTCCTATAACTGAACTATGTGTAATGATACTCCCTAAGGGTGAGATAGGCAGTACCTAAATTTCATTAAATAAATAGAGACAGAGGAAAGTCATTTGGTTGATGCTAATTTGCCTATTGTCTTACCTGTAGGAATTTATCAATTATAAAGGATCATTCAAGGCATTTGAGCCAGAAGTGGTATTCAGCAGGTTCTGACTAGTTCTGGAGAACCGGTAGTGGAAATTTTGAGTAATTCGGAGAACCGGTATATACCACCTCTGACTGGCCCCGCCCCCATCTATTCTTTGCCTCCCAAGTCCCAGCTGATCGGGAGGAAATGGGGATTTTGCAGTAACCTTCCCCTGGAGTGGTGTGGGAATGGAGATTTTACAGTATCCTTCCCCTGCCATGCTCACCAAGCCACACCACACCCACCAAGCCACACTCACAGAACCGGTAGTAAAAAAATTTGAATCCCACCACTGATTTGAGCCCAAGGTGAAATTCAGATCCCATTTAGCACCGGCTGCTAAATGAAAGACGTTAGCCTCAGAATATCCAGTGAAAATAACAGATGTAACAGATTAACAGAGTGGAAGGGACCTTATAGGTCATCTAGTCCAACCCCCTGCTGAAGCAGGAGACCCTACACCATTTCTGACAAATGACAGTCCAATCTTTTCTTGAAAGTCTCAAGTGATGAAGCTCCCACAATATCCGAAACAAGCTGTTCCACTGGTTGACTGTTCTCACTGTCATCTCTTCTTGGTCAGTTTCCATCCATTATTCCTTGTCTGGCCTTCAGGTGCCTTGGAAAACTGCTTGACCCCCTCCTCTCTGTGGCAGCCCCTCAAGCAGGGGTGAAATCCAGAAGGTTCTGACAGGTTCTGGAGAACCGGCAGCGGAAATTTTGAGTAGTTTGGAGAACTGGCAAATACCACCTCTGGCTGGCTCCAGAGTGGGGTGGGAATGGGGATTTTGCAGTATTCTTCCCCTGGAGTGGGGTGGGAATGGAGATTTTGCAGTATCCTTCCCTTGCCACACCCACAAGCCACACCCACCAAGCCACACCACACCCACCAAGCCACACCCACAGAACCAGTAGTAAAAAAAATTGGATTTCACCACTGTCCTCAAGTATTGGAAGACAGCTATAAGAAACCCATTTACCTGAGTTTCAAGCCAAACTACAAAAAACTTTATTTTGCCGTTGGGGTTTTGCCCTTTTCTTTCCATTTGTAATTCCAGCAGAATTGTACATCAATTCTTCTCAAAAGGAGACATGACTGCCTCTGTTCGCAGTCTTTTAAGTCCCTCTGCTTGGCCTGCAGGAGGCATCATAAGTAAATGAAGAAGCTCCTTCTGCTGCTGTGAAATTAGTAACCCTCCATTAACTCCAGAAATAAGTCTGCGATTTATGAGGGTCATTGCACCGGCATTTATCAAAATGAGCTTTTCTTCAAATTAGCATCCCCAAGCCTCCTTGACAATTGGAATTCACAACTACCGAAATAAATGTAGTAGCCACTCAGAACTTGCCATTCCTAATGCATTCTTCAGAACCTGCTGGCTCATTTAAAACACACACACACACACACACACACACACACACACACACACACACACACACACCCCGTCCTCCCTATTCTTAACTAAACACCTATTATATTAATGTTTAAAATCCATTTAAGTTCATCAGGGGTGGCTTTGCCAAAGGACCTTGACTTTACTGGTGTAATTAGAGGATGCATTGCCCCCTAGTGGTGGCTCATGCTTGCAAAAGAAGCTGTGACTTAAATTGGATGAACCTTCAGAAAGAGACAGAATGCAAAAACAGAAAGGAAAATTACATATACGCTCTGAGACAGGGATATAGAAGCACAACCACACATGAACGTGCTCATAGATCTGATACACACACAAACATGCTGGCAAAACTCTGTTGTAAGTCAGTTATCCATAAAGCTATGATCCAAGTTAGCTTATATAATTTATGACACAATTTTCAAGACGCCAAAAGATTGTGTAGGTGCTACTGCCTTTTTTTTTTTTTTGCAGAATAACATGACTGCCATTTAGGGAAGGTATTTTTGGGGGGGGGGGTTGCTGTAAGGACTGATGACATCAGGAACAGTAACTGTTTACAGGTAGTCCTAGACAGTGGTCGGATTCTGCCAGTTCACACCTATTCAGGAGAACCGGTTGTTAACTTTCTAAGCAGTTCGGAGAATCAGTTGTTGGAAGATATATTATTTTGTTTTTTCCCACTTTACAGAGCTAATCCTGTAAGGAAGGCAGGAAGGTGCTTCTAGCCTAATCTTTATTGCCCTGCTTATAGAAACTGCCTCTCTGGTTAACCCTTATTACATTGTAACACTAAGGTGAAGCGCCCATCGATGTGAGTGACATTGAGTTGACCATGCCCACACGGTCACATGATCACCGAGACACGCCTACCCAGCTGGTCATTAGGGCAGAGAACCAGTTGTTAAATTATTTGAATCCCACCACTGGTCCTAGACTTAGGACCACAATTGAGCCCAAAATTTACATCGCTAAGCAAGACAGTTGTTAAGTGACTTTTTCTCCATTTTACAACCTTTCTTGCCACGGTTGTTAAGTGAATCACTACAGTTGCTAAGTTAGTAACACAGTTGTTAAGTGAATCAAAATCTTGATTTTGCTTGTCAGAAGGTCGCAAAAGGTGATCACATGACTTAAGGACACGGCAACTGTCATAAATACGTGCCAGTTATCAAATATCTGAATTTTTGATTTTGTGACCATGAGGATGCTGCAATGGTTGTAAGTGTGAAAAATGGTCGTAAGTCACATTTTTCAGTGCCCTTGTAACTTTGAATGGTCACTAAATGAATGGTTATAAGTCAAGGACTACTTGTATTGTTTCCGATTTCTTAAGGAAGTAAATATGTGCTCTCGCAGGGAGACTTATTCTTGAAAAGTAATGTGAGTAATGAACCTCTCTTTCCATTTTCCTAAGCATTTCACCAACAACGATAATTAAGATGATTAAAAGATTGTTCAGGTTTTTGGATTGCTTTAGAAAAAAATAAAAAAATGAAAATTACAAAATGAAAAAAAGAGCAAAATGCAAGAAGGAAAATTACAAAAATATAACAAAAACAATTCTGTGAAAAAAGATGTAAATGAAAACAAATGAATACAAGAGAACGGTTGTTCCAAAAATGAAATGAGACTAAAAATGAAACTAAAATGTAATCAAAGAGAACAAGGAACAAGGAACATTTAAATTAAAAAAGGCAAAGAAAATGTAGAGCAATTTTAAAAGTAAAACAATGGACATTGCTCAATGTCTCTGGTTTCTAACATTTGCATCAAATTCAAGTTAATAAGTAATATATTCCTTAATCTATATACAAATTTACATAGCTCCTATTTCACTATATATCAAGTATACAGTACTTTACTTCCTAAACAGCTATACATATATTTAGTAAACCTATATTAAATTCACATTTTAAAACTAATAAAATATTTAATTTAAAAAAATGTAGAGCAATTGTGTTGATTTTTTTTAAACATATATTTTTGAAGTAGGGCAAGAGGGCTAAACAAGGAGCTTCCAGCAGAATAAATAGAATTGCAAATAAAAGTGATAAACTTATATGGTATGTGATTGAAGGATGGCAGAAGTGTTTGAAGGAATGATCGTGAAATGTCAAATTGGAATTGAAACAAATGTTATAAATGTTAGTGTCTATAAAATATGAAAAAGAAGATTTCAACGTGAGTATATGTTGAAAAATGTTCAATATGCAGGTATGGACAGTGTAAATAGAGAGTTGCGAAAATATGTTTTATGTGTAGAGTGGCAGTGCGACCTATTTAACAGTTGCATGAAGACCAAGTCAGTGCTTGACTATTGGGAGAAAATCCACCATTATTCCTCTATCCAAATTAAAAGATAGCAAGGGTGAATGCACCAATGGCGGGGAGAGGAGTTAAATACTTTCCAAGCCGTCCTTAATTAACAGAATCCTCGTTGAAAAGATATGGCAGCTGAGAATGAGTAAAATGGGGGGGGGATTTATGCCTTTCTGCAGGTCATTGAGAAATGTATGAAAGTGAACAAGGAAGATTATTGATGTTTGTTGATGCAGAGAAAACATGCGATAATGAAAAAGGCTTGAATTATGGAAGTGATTATATGTTTATAAATCATTATAAGACATACGTTTCATGCCTTTAATTTCTTTGGCTTCCTCTTACTCCTTTTGTATACTTTACCTAGTGCAGCTAAATCTAAAACGGAATAAATTGATTGCCGTGGTGGAGAAGCCCTGTGTTAAGTGGCAGTAGCAAATTGAAACACAGAGGCAGATCCAGTTATTTGAGCTCCCACCCACTCTCCCACCAAATCTTCCTTGCAGAATTCCTCAGAAGCACCCATGACACTCTGGAGGACTAATCAATTGGTTTTCTAATTGCTGGTTTACAGATGATCTCTGAGCAAATTCAGTCTCTGGAGCTGATGATACTTCATGCCGAACAACAGTAGAACTTGCTATGGTTCTCCATTCGAAGGATCCATCCACTTGCTTACTTGAAGCACTGCAAAAGCTCTTCTGACGCTCCGAATGGAGGCAGGGAGAAGTATAATCAGATGATTAGCTAAGTAAACTACTTTCGTGAATACCAGAAAAGGTAAATATAATAAAATTAGGACAAGGTTCAAATAATGTTGGGTTGGGTTTCTTAAAAACAGTCTTTCTATACCATTAAAAGAGGGAGTTGGCATTATCAAGACAACTGGTATTATGGTCAGCTGGAAAATAGGAAAAATCAGAAGCAAAAATACACAAAGGGAAATACATGACATCAGTGTGGCAGTTTCCAGAATTTTGTCAGCATGACTTTTATGAGGAGGATTGATCTGGACGTTGTTTCTCAACCTTGGCAACTTTAAGACGTGTGGGCTTCAACTCTCAGAATCCTCTAGCTTGGACACCAGGCCAGTTCTAAGCTTCACGATTTAAGAGGAACATTGACAGATGGGAAGGTCTCCAGAACAAGGTGGCAAGAATGAAGTAGGAAGATGGCATGCCTGGCTTGAGGAGCAAATCAGTATTGAATTTATTTGAAAAGAGTATACCTACACTAATTAAATAGCTCTGAATTTTTGTGATCCCATGACTTCAGCTGTGTTCAAGAGATGACCCTCCAAATGGTGTTTTTCAAAAGGCAATTGGACTCCCCCCCCCCTGGAAATGTTTTGCTTCTGAACTGAAGCAACTTCTTGGATGGGAAGCAAAACATTTTCAAGGGAGGAAAAAAACCAAGAAAGTCCAATTGCCTTTTGAAAAGCACTTTTGAGGCTGGATGAGGTCAAAAAGCACTTTTGACCTGGATGATTGAGAATCTCCATAGACAGAGAGGTGAACCTATTTATTTCTGTCTGAGCTGCAATGTGTGCTGGAAAGCATGGCAAGATCTAGTCACTATTGTGTTTTAAACCACAACTTTGTGATGATTGTAGATTATCTGCTTCTCCATTTGCTAGGATTCCTGCCTCAACAGCCACTCTTGTTATAATGGTCTTTGAAGAGAAAAAGTAAATTGATCCTTTTTATTCCCCCTTATATGATCAAACTCTGTATAGCAAAGAAGGCAGGGGAAGAATAAACTAATTTATTCTACTGTATTTCACTTTTGCCTAGAGGGGGGTAAAGGAAATTTTTGTTCCCGATAATGTGAGGGCAGTGATTTCTGCAGTGGGGTTGCAGTTCTAATCCATATCTTAATCTATGCACTTTAAAACCTGAAGAGAAAATAAAATGAATTGTTAATGATAAGCAATGCACTAGGTATCAATGTTCTATCTTTAATCATTTATAGTAGGTTTTCCAGAACTGATGCTCTCCAGAAGTGTTGGACTTGAGTTCACATAATTCTTCAGGGTTTATATTTGGAACATGGGAGGTTCCCAGTAGTGCATTTCAAACTTGGTGATATTTTGGGATTTTTGCAGAATTCCAGCTAAGGGCCCTCTTTGGCTCTCTATGTCTCTGCCCCTGCTCCAGTTCCAGTCTGCAAATTATGGATTGGACAGTCAGCCATGGAATGCAATTATTTTGGAACTAATGTTGTGCTACTACTCTGTTTCTCCCAAAATAAGATATCCCCTGATAATAAGCCCAATCGGGCTGTTGAGCGCATGGTAATAAGGCCAAGTGCTTATTTCAGGGTTAAAAAAAATATAAGACAGGGTCTTATTTTCGGGGAAACACGGTGGTTTTTCTATAAATTTGTTGTTAAGATTGGCTGGCCATTACAACTTGCATCATTTCTTTTGCCAGACTCAAGCACCAACTTCACAAGTCCAAATGGGAGAATATTATAGCTTGGCCTGTTTGAATATCCAGTTCTTTTTTTAAAAATGCCATGTATGGACATACACACACCAAGATGTGTATTCAATTGTTATGCTTGTTCTAATACTTGAATGATCAAAACTGCTCTCAGTAGGAAATGTTTTCCACTAAGAATATCGTACTCATTATTGTTTATATCGGTTTACCAGATCATTTTTTGTTGATTGGTATTATTCTTGTTGCCAGAAGGTGGCAGTAATATTTAAACTTTTCTTTTCTGGCTGATTTAATTGGCTTCATTTGGGCCTGGAAAGCTAGATCATTTTAGCACCTGGATTTTCTTATGCCCCACCTTCCACTCACATTTAGAATTGGTCCTTGACTTACATCCATTCATTTAGTGACCATTCAAAGTTACAACAGCACTAAAGTGACTTATGATCAATTTTCACACAACCATTGCAGTATTCCCCAGTCACGTGATCAAAATTCAGACACTTAGCAATTGGCATGTATTTATGACGGTTACAGTGACTTGTGATCTCTTTTTGCAACATTTTGATGAGCAAAGTCAATGGGGAAGCCAGATTTATTTAACAGCTGCATTACTAACTTAGCTATTCCAGTGATTCACTTAACAACTGTGGCAAGAAAGGTTGCAAAATGGGGCAACTCGTTTAACAGCCATTTTGCTTACCAACAGAAATTTTGGGATCAAATGTGATCGTAAGTCGAGAGCTATCTGCGTTACTTTAAAAGGAAGCCCAGAACTAAGTTTTCTCTCTCTGTTCCTACAATGAGAGAGATCAAGGCAGGCGGATGGGATTTGAGAGGCATTTGGAAAGTCCTTGGAAGAGCTGCAAGTAACAGCTGGAGATAGGGCAGGGGGTCGAGCATTCACCCCTGCAATTGCTAGGAGTTGAGCCCAAGTCAAAATAACTCTTTCTCTTGCTTGTCTTCCTCTTAAAACTTTCTTTTAAGTGAACCAACAAACTTGCCAGTTTTGATAATTCTTTGGTACACAAGCTGTTTGGTATCAGAGACTCACTTTAATTATGCTACCGTATCATAATTACAGCAATAAGATGGAGTTTTGCTATATAAAATGAGAGTTGGAACTATTGCATCAGTTCTCTTGGGCTACCAGCATATTCAGTACAGTTACTTGGGAATAAATAATTTGCGATGGGAACAGAATTTATACAATAAATATAAACAGCAGGTTTATAAATGAGTACTTGTCTGGCTGCAAATAAGAACAAAGGAGGCTGCAGCAGACCCAAATTTATTTTATTGATTGATTGATGAATTTGTAAACTGTTCCATTCCATACAAATCTGTGTAGTGCACAGCAGGCAGGGTGCAAACATGATCGAACTGATCTACATGAAAGGAAGCTAATCAAAACACAGCATCACATCAGACAGTTTCTGTCACACTATAAGCCAAACGCTCAATGAAATAACACACTGGAACTATTCTCCTTTTCTGCTCCTTGCAACATTTGTCACCTTTTAGGTGTCCATATGGGGGAAACTTCACAATGTAGGACATGAGTGTCCAATAAGAAAGTTCAAAACAGTCAACGCTTCTGCAACCACATGATTGAAGCACCATGCCTTGTTTACAAATGTTGCACATGTTGTAGCTATCATCTTGATTTTTTTGCATATACATTTTGTAGGGTACTACAAAACTCATCTCTCTGTGCTAAAAATCCACACACCTGGAATAAAAAAAAAGTCAAAGTTCTTGTCCTCGACATATTAGCTTTTTGTACTTAGGGAGGTATATTGTACTTATAAGCTGCTCAGAATTAGTTTGGTTGATGTAGTTTATGTAAACCCAGTAAATAGTACACAAACAAAATATTTATATCCAGGAAAGGCTATACTTATTTGTAATGAGTAACTCACAAGTACATTCTTATTGAAGGAGACTCAAAGGTCTAGTGACAACAGCAGCACTTCTGAAAATATCTAAAGCTCAGATCTCATCTCCAAAAATGGTTATTTGTTGTTAATGCTTGATGCAAAGCATGTGAAATCCAATAGAGGGTACTCTAAGATTTCCAATGAGTTAACTCAAGAATTCTCCCTAGAATACTCCAGCGGTTCCCAACTTTTTGCTGACAGGACTTCTGTTTCTCATCAAAAACTTTTGCAGATCATCACCTAAGAAAGCCGTTTTGTAACATAGCTTACAGCTGCTGGAAATCAAACCTGTATGTCAAGGAATGTTAAAAATACAGCTATTCCTTGTAATTGATTATTAACCAGAGTTCCACTGGATAGCTGGGCAGCCATATAAATGTGTATAATAAATTCTAAATAAATAAATGGAATCAAAAAAGAACCACTGGAAAGCTATTGACGGTACAGTTTAATGTTTGCCACTTAAGCTGCTTCCTTCAATCTCAATTCTTAATTTCTTTGTCATGATCCCAGAATGAATTCTATATCTTTCATAATAGTTCTCTTCTGAAACCCTAAATTTTACGGGTTTTTTTTTAAAAAAGAGCAGCCCATGAATGTAATAAATAAAATCCTTATAGTAGTTACTCACCTATTTGTGAAGTTAATTTTTTAAGAGATGCACATTCTTTCCAATGTTGAATTGAATTTGTGTTAATAATGCACAAACCCCATCTAAATTCAAGATTAAAAAATACAGGTTTTTTCAACTGTTTAACCTGTTTTGTTTATTTTCATTCTGTTTCCTGATCTTTAGCCAATTACTGGACCATAAGAGAACCCTTTCTCTTATCCTATGACTGCTATGTTTGCTCTAGAATCCAGAGTCTTTTTTAAAATACCAATAAACAAAATTTCTAAACGACATCTTAGTAATATCCAATCTCGCCTTTAGCAAATAATCTGTCACATCATCTTTACCATCTTGAAGTGTGCCTTGCTTTGTTTTGTAGGTCCCGCTGGGCATCTTAAATCTTAATTGGTTAAAATTAGTCTTCTGTTAGATTGCTGATCCTTCTATCCAAGCAAAGTAGACATGAAGCTAATACCTTGCAAGCACAGTTAGACCTTTACAGAGAAACTCAACAGAATGAAAATCAGACTGAATGGATTCCTTCTCCTTTATGCCCTCTAGTCCAACAATTTGCCTGTTCTAACTACAACCATCCTTTGTAGGAAGGGATATTTATCTCAAGATGAGTAGGAAGATGGGCACAAAGCCCACGTAAGCCTACCTCAGAAGGAGGAGAGAAAAAATCTGGACAATCTGGAACTGCGTCACCTGAAGTCCGATCTAAGCATAGTAAACAAAATTATCTGCTACAACATTTTATCTGTCAACAACTTCTTCAGCTTCAATCTCAATAATACACAGGCAAACAATCAATACAAACTCAAGGTAAACCGCTCCAAACTCAATTGCAGAAAATACGACTTCAGCAACAGAGTGGTCAATGCCTGGAATGTTCTACCCGACTCCGTTGTTACATCCTCAAACCCTCACAGCTTCAACCTTAAACTGTCTACCGTAGACCTCACCCCATTCCTAAGAGGTCCGTAAAGGGGGCGTGCATAAGTGCACCAGCGTGCCTACCATCCTTGTCCTACTGTCCCCATTTATTTGTATTCATTTCCTTCATTCATGTCCATGTTCATATTTATACTTGCTATCTTGTACATGTTTGACAAACTAGATAGATAGATAGACGATAGGTACATAGATGATAGATAGATAGATAGATAGATAGATAGATAGATAGATAGATAGATAAAAGGAGAGCTGGAGGAAGAGGAGAAATGTCTCCCTTCTGGGAAATCAGTAATGAATTAACTTTCATAATAGAGAAACACAAAACCAGTGATAATCTCTCCACTTTCTCCACAACCAAAACCATAGTGATAGCAGTTGGATTGGAGAAGCTAGAGTCTGATTACCAGAGGAATCTCAGGTTTTTTACTCACAGAAAGAACCTGACAGAAGAGTTCGTGGTTTAAGCATGACTAAAAAGCTGCACAGTGGTGTTTAAATCCACAAATTTGGGGATAACATGCTGCTGTAAGTCCTCTTGTGTGGAAAGTCTTCACGTCTCCCTCACTTTATCTCAAGCCACAAGATTGTGAGGCTAGTCTATCTATGTGAGAGTTACTCTTTTAAATTGGCTTCCTTCCATTTAAATGGTATATCTAGAATAGCAACTCACGCTGAGTCATGCATATAACAAGCGTTTCTGTTGGAAACCACATACACCAAAAATATTTAAATGTCCCTAACCACTTGGTGGTGTATTTTTTTTATAGTACAGATGCTTGACTCTCATGTTTTAGCTATTAAAAATACATGAAAGAAGCACCAGAGATACAGGATGGTGCATAGACAAAAAAAAGGCTTACAGATTGGAGGCTGTTGCTTCCCCAAAAAGCAGAGGGAGGAAAGGAAAAGAGGAGAAAACAGAAGTTAGAAATTAGGATAACTGAGTTGTTAGTAGGCAGGAAATTGGAACTTGGTGGAAGATTCTCCTTCCTTCTATTGTGCCTTCCTCTCTTCTTTTGCGTCACTCTTGCCCTCCAGAAAACAACCCTCCATCCAAGGTCATTTCCTTCCTCTAGTGCAATCAGCACTCTAAAAGCAATGGCACCAAACACTGCTCTGAAAGCCCTGTTGTGAGAGGCTGCATGCCAGCACTCCAGCCCAGACCAAACAATTGTCCCAGCTCCACCTAAACCTTGGATGGTTTGAAGAGGCCATATTTGTTTAAGCTGTCTGGCTACTGGAAATTTGTCGGAGTGTTGTTGTTGTTTTTTCATTGATAGAAGGACCGTTTTTAAGGGATTTCCAAATCAGCTACACAGGTATTGGCAAGCACCAACCTCTTGAGAAACATTTTTCCACAAACTTGACCTGTTCAAAATAATCTTTCTCTCACCATGATAGGCATAGTAAGAACCTTAGACCCAAAGATAAGCTTAGAATGCCTTAAACCAGGAACTTACGCCCTGTTTTGTTCTCACTGTCTGCTCTACAATCTATGTAAGTTGCCAAGGTGAATATAGGTGCTTTTAGACTATTTATTGTCTTTAATATTATGAATCAAAGTCAAATTCATCAGGATTTCCAAAGGAATATGACTCAAGGTTGATTCAGCCTTCTATCCTTCTGAGATTGGTAAAATGAGGACCCAGATTGTTGGGGGCAATGCACTAACTCTGTAAATCACTTAAAGAGTGTTGTAAAACACTGTGAAGTAGTATATAAGGAAATGGCAAGACCTCAAGAATTCAGATTAGCTTGGTCCAGCTTGGAACGCATGGGAGAAGCATGATGGACAGAACAGGCCAGTTGTTCTAAACATTCTCAGAACTGCTATGTTCTTGACTTCCAGAAGGAGAAATGGACTGAAGTCAGCTCTATTTCCACAAAATACAGAGCTGTTGGCTGCAGCAAAGAACAAAGAACTGGTGAGTAGACTCAGAATCTCTCCAGGTAAGTAGAAGATAGGAGACTGCCCACATGCATTCCAAACAGTTGCTCCTCACAATGAGATTGAAAGACAGTGGGTTTTAACATACAGGGTGACAATGGGAATAGCCATCGTGCTTGCACCTACATAGTAAGTTCACAGATTTCCTTTTCTAATCAAATTTGGAAATTTGATTCTCCAAGTGAATTTTCCTTTAATCCTTAATGAAAGAACATTTAAAACGTAAGTTTAAGAATGTTTTTAAAAATCAAATAAGCAGCAAAAAGTTAAATAAGACTTTGATCCTAGAAAGATCCTAGAATGGATGAAGAGTCCAGATAAATTTGGAATAATTTGGGAAACATAATTGTTTAGATTTTGCAAGACAAAGATAAATAATTTTAAATACTAGAGAAAAGCAAAGATGTTAGTTAAAAGAGAAACATGCACAAGCCTGATCAGTTAATTAACTGGGATATATAAAATTAAGCAAAATACAGATAATCCTCAATTTACAACTGTAATAGAGTCTGTCCATTAAGATCGTAAGTTGTGATAGTTGTAAAGCAGGTCACCCACATGACTGATATAATTTTATGACCCTTTTTGCAGCAGTTAAGCAAATGTGATGGTTATTAAATGAACCAATTGTTCACAATGGGCCATTTTTGTCAGAAACCAGAAATAAGTGCTGTTTTTTGGCAAAAACATTGTTGATTGATTCATTGATTGATTGGCCCATGGGCCATATCAAAGTGCAGAGTTCCAGAAACAAATTATTACTAAAATTTGATAAAAGCAATTTAAAATGGAATTGGATAAAGTACAGTTTCATAACGAAATTAGAATAAAATACAATAATTTAAGATGTAGATAAAATATGATAAAATTATATTTCGGTGTCACCCCTACAATCTACTCCAATCAGTCCTACATATGGAGATCTCAGCTGAACCATTTTGCTTAAATACTGTGCTGTGTTAAATGTTATTTTCTGATTCTGGCCGCACATAACGTAAGCGAATGTGATGGTTTTTAAATGAACCAATTGTACACAATGGGCCATTTTTGCCAGAAACCAGAAGTAAATGCTGTTTTTTGGCAAAAACATTGTAAAATGCACTCACATGATCATGAGACTTTGCAAACAGCAATACACAGGGACCGGAGCTGGAGGTTGGCCATTAAAACTTCTGAGCCAGGTCAGTAGTTCTCCCAGGGAGGTCCGTCATAACTTCTAAGCAACTGGTCATAAGTTTAATTCTCTGTAAGAAGGCTATAGTATTATACACACATGGAAATAAACCTCAGACAGGTGCAGTTCTCAGTGTTGCCTTGGTTTGATATATAGTAATCAGATGATGTCACAAAGAGGCTTACAATTAAGAAACATCTGGATTTATATGGATAATAGACAAGGAACATCTGTTTTGAACCTGAGGTTTCTATTTCAGGGGGGGAAAGGCATTGCTTCCTGTTTTTGAAATTTCTTCATTGGAAGGAATTGACTCCCACAACCTTTAAGTTTCTGGAATCCTGCTGAAGCAAGAGGTTCACACGCGCAAAATTGTTGATTTTCTACTAAAGCAAACATGAGGGAGAATATTTTATTTTCTGATGAGAATTAAGCAACGTGTTGTGCCTAGACATGGATCTGATGGGGCAAGACAAAAGTTCTCAGTTATTGGCTGGCAAGCAAGCAAGCGCTGACTGACTGATGATTCTCTATGCTTATTTCTTGTTCAGAAAAGATGAGCACCGGTTGGCTATACTGCTCCACAAGGGCTCTGGACACACAACCATACCAGTGGTGGAATTCAAATTTTTTTTACTACCGGTTCTGTGGGCATGGCTTGGTGGGTGTGGTGTGGCTTGGTGGCCGTGGCTTGGTGGCCATGGCAGGGGAAGGATACTGCAAAATCTCCATTCCCACCCCACTCCAGGGGAAGGATACTGCAAAATCTCCATTCCCATTCCACTCCAGGAGAAGGATACTGCAAAATCTCCATTCCCACCCCACTCTGGGGCCAGCCAGAGGTGGTATTTGCCGGTTCTCCGGACTACTCAAAATTTCCGCTACCAGTTCTCCAGAACTTGAAAGAACCTGCTGAATAGCACCCCTGGATCATACCCAAAATCATGTAGCTGAATATGAACAACTTGGATCAATCTCAGATGTTTTTTAAAGCTGGAATCAGAAGAGCTGAAAGTCTTGCTTGCAAGAAGTGGCTATATCAAATAAGATTCAGATTTGTGTAGGGATGCAGAAAAAAATGCCTCTTCAGCTAACACCCTTCCTTAGCAGGCAGGCCATAGAAACGTGTTTACAGCCGACATTTTAGGTTATTTTGGAAAAGTCCATGTGTTTGTTTGCTTAGGACTTTTTGGATTTCATTGTATCTTTGGCTGCATCAGACCTGGAAAGTGGCCCTGGAAACCTTTCCCAGAACTCAGCTATAAAAGATTCCTTCACCCTAGTGTAAACATATAATGATGAAAACATAGACAAATCAATATTTGGACAACTTGTTTACTTGGATTTATATAAAGACTCTCCCTTTAGGGCTTCAGAGACAGAATGCATACTGAAGACTGGGAGAAAGAGAAAAATACACATTGAAATCACTTCTTCTGATTCTGAAATGTTTGGCAGGTATGAAGGATTACAGATAGTATTCAACTTACAACCACAATTGAGCCCAAAACTTCTGCTGCTTCTGTGAGACAGTTGTTAAGGGAGTTTTGCCCCATCTTATGAGCTTTCGTACCACAAAACTGAGTCACTGCAGGTGTCAATAAACATGGCTGTTAAATGAATCTGGTGACTTTGCTTGTCAGAAGGACACAAAAAGTGATCACATGACCCCGGGAACAGTGGTGGGATTCAACCAGTTCGCACCACTTCGGGAGAACCGGTTGTTAACTTTCTGAACAGTTTAGCAAACTGGTTGTTGGAAGAAATCATTAGGGCAGAGAACCGGTTGTTAAATTACGTGAATCCCACCACTGCCCGGGACACTATAACTGTCATACATATGAGTCAGTTGCCAAGTGTCTGAATTCTGATCACGTAACCATGGGAATGTTGCAATGGTCATAAGTGTGAAAAGCGGTCAAAAGTCGCTTTTTTCAGTGATGTTACTTTGAATGGTCACTAAATGAACTGTTGTAAATCGAGAACTACCTGTACTCCCCCACAGACCTAGAAATTAAAAGCAGCAGAAGGTTTATTGGACTAGGAAATTTGGGAAGAGGAGAGGAGAAATCTGCCTAGAGCCATGTGGGCGAACCTATGGCACGCGAGCCATCGACCCAGTTCAGCTACACCGCACATGCACACACACCTTCCTCCGGTCAGCTGGTCATTGGGTCTCTGCTGCGCATGCGCGGGGGGCAGGGTGTGTGCAGGGGCTGTGCATGCATGCATGGGGGGCACATGCGGGGGGCTGTGTGTACATGCGCAGGGGGCACATGCACGGGCACTACGCACGCATTGCATTTTGGGGGGTTGGAGGTGCAGACACACATTTGCACGCACACGCACACACTCTTTGCGCACTCAGTCCGGAAAAGGTTAGCCATCACTGGCCTAGAGTAACAAGAAAGATCTCCCTAGAATAAGATCAGTGTTGAGAAGTATTTAACTTCTCAGCTGAAGTCCTGACATGAGGTCTTATCAAGAAGACAACTTATCACAGAACTATCTCTATTTCTGTATGGTTATATATATATATCTGTATGGGGTGGGTTCCAATTACCTTTACTACCTGTTCGCAGCGGGAGGGCTCTTACGTTCATGGGTTTAGATGGACTCATTTAGTTATTCTCATCAAAAGAATTACTGGAATAGCCAATCTAATGGAAGGCCAATTGGAAGAAAGTACATAATGTATGCAGAATAACACATGTCAAAAATTAAAATCTTTAAGCACTATTAATCTTTACTAAGTTAAAAGAGGCTCTCTTTAGTCAGAGCTTGCTACGCCTTTTTGTTTAACACTGAGATAATACCGGGAGAAATATCAACAACCTTAGCTATGCAGATGATACCACTCTAATGGCAGAAAGTGAAGAGGAACTAAAGAGCCTCTTGATGCGGGTGAAGGAGGAGAGTGCAAAAGTTGGCTCAAAACTCAACATTAAGAAAACTAAGATCATGGCATCCGGCTCTCTCAATTCCTGGCAAATAGATGGGGAAGAAATGGAGGTAGTGACAGATTTTATTTTCCTGGGCTCCAAGATCACCGCAGATGGGGACTGCAGCCAAGAAATTAAAAGACAGTTGCTCCTGGGGAGGAAAGCTATGGCAAATCTAGACAGCATACTAAAAAGCAGAGACATCACCCTGCCAACAAAAGTGCATATAGTCAAGCTATGGTTTTCTCAGTTGCAATGTATGGCTGTGAAACTTGGACCATAAGAAAGGTTGAGGGCCAAAGAATTTAGGCCTTTGAACTATGGTGCTGGAGAAGACTCCTGTGAGTCCTTTGGACTGCAAGGTGAACAAACAGGTCAGTCCTAGAGGAGATCAACCTTGACTGCTCTTTAGAAGGCCAGATCCTGAAGATGAAACTCAAATACTTTGTCCACCTAATGAGAAGGAAGGACTCACTGGAGAAGAGCCTAATGCTGGGAAAGATTGAGGGCAAAAGAAGAAGGGGACGGAAGAGAAGAAGGTGGTTGGATAGAGTCACTGAAGCAGTCGGCATGAGCTTAAATGGACTCCAGAGGATGGTAGAGGAAAAGAAAGCCTGGAGGATGGGGTTGCGATGGGTCGGACACGACTTCGCAACTAACAACAACAACAAAGGTTAAAGAAAAATTTAGTGTTTTAAAAAGGATGTATACAAAAGAAAAAAAATATTCTATGAGGGTAGTTTGGAGGGAGGGACCTAAATTTAATACTGAAGTTCAAAGCATGTATGTTATGAAGTTAAAAGGAAAAGGTGTATTAAAAACTTTTGATTTTAGAAATGTATTTAAAGAAAAGTTTAGCATTTTAAAAAGGTTTTTAAAAAAGAGTATATTTCCCTGTAAGGTCAAAGAATCTGAAAGAATACAGTGAACCTTGTTAATATAAATGGTGCAAATAGAAATACATACTATTTCCACAGCAAGGAAGATAAAGCAAAAATGGTTAAATAGATCATTTTATTCAAAGAGGAGAATATATTTAAGTAAGTTTTTCATTTGGATAACACTTCTGAAATTTTGTGCTTGTGATAAAAAAATGACTCTTTGACTTTGGTTTTGTCAATTAGATTTTGTTATAGAAATGACTAGTTATATACTAAGGTGTAAAAGGAAAAAGTTGAGGCTGGAGTGTTTTTATCTTGTACTGTGTTAAAAAGAGTTGGAAGTCAATACATTTTTTTTCTTTTTTCCCTTGTACCTTCTCCTCCTTCTTTTTTCTTCCCCTAATTTCCCATTTCTACTTCTCTTTGTATTTTATATATAGATAAAACAACAATAAAAGCATAAAATGGAAAAAATAAAATCTAAAATGCATGGCCCTTTAGGAATATTACTATTCCTATGTTATTACTGTGTCAAATATTACTATTCCTATGTTATTACTATGTCAAAGTTTACATAGGGAATTACATCCTAAAACTTTGGCAAGTGACCAGGAACCCCCCAAAACAATCTGATCAGCTTTTCTGTATATTCATTGTAACATTAACACTCTCTTTTTCCCTTTCCTGTTTTCACCACTCCCTCCACCACCTTCATTGCCCCCACCCCTGGAATTTCTGGGCTTCCTTCCAAGCTCAAATTAAAACAAAAACCATGGAGATTTTCCTCTAAAATTAAACAGAAGGCTCTGCTTCGAATGCTTTAAACTTGATCAACCTGGCCTTTTTTTTTTTTTAACTTTATGTTTCAGAGGAAGATTACCCTCAACAAATCAAAACTTCAGGAAGTGAGGTAGCAAAGGGGTTTAGAGATTTCAAACTCGATGATTCTCAGGGCAATCCACTTCCTGTTCTTGAAGTATCATTCCCAGCTGGATGTAGGAAAGTCACAAAATTATCCTCTAGATTTTCTCAGGAAGACCAGAAGATATTTTGGGTCAAAAAGTGTACCGATTCATGAGAAAGGCAGATATGAGTAGTCTTCAGTTTACCACCAGTTGCTTAGTGAATATCCAAAGTTACAACCGACCTGAAAAATGAGACAACCAAAGTTCTGATGGATGCGTCTCCCCACAGTCATGTGACTGCATTTCGGGTGTTTGGTAACATGACCAAGTTTATGGCTGTCTCAGACATCCCGTAGTCATGTGACTATGATTTACAAGTTTTGCCAAAAATCAGCACATCTGGTTTTGGCAAAACCATGCAATAGCACACAGTGGGTTCATTTAATGACCATGACATTTGCTTGATTACCATGGCTTTCACACTTATGACTGCCATATTGTTGTGGCCCGCCAGCGGCTGATCCCGACAATGAGGAGGCTGGTGTGGTGTCGCGCTAGCAGCCTGCACAGCCGGCGCTCGCGTCAGACAGCGAGGAGGCTGAAGAGGATGTGGTGCCAGAGGCAGAGACTCAGCCAGGGCCTTCAGAACCTCCAGAGGCTCCTTCAAGTGGAGAGAGTGAAGTGGAGGAGCCTCTCCTCAATGCTCGAGCACGCAGGGCTGCCAAAGGCAGGAGTGGCTACTCAGGAGGAGGAGGAGGTCTTCTCGTGAGTAAGGCTTGAGGATAATTGGCCACTCCCTTAGCCTATTTAAGTCGCACGCCGTTCTTGCTAGAAACAACTTGTAATTATCATCAGAACAGTTTTGGAAAAGTCTTACCTTGCTTTCTGGGCTAGTTGCCAACCTTTGCCAGACGTTGGTTTATTCTTGCTACTTAATAAATTTGATAAGGACCGTTGGTTTATGTCTATATCCTCGGGAATCCGGAGCCGGGGCAGAACACATACTCACTTAACAACAACCACAAAAAACATAAAATTTTACAATTATTACGACCTACAACCATAATGGCCAGACTCCATTATGGTCGTAACTCCAGGACTACTTGTAGAGCAGTATGGAAAATGAGGATTGATGGCTAAGCAGGGTTTGTTGATGTATTGTTGTGAGGTGCCCAGATTATGCTCTAAGACGGACAAATCTTTTAAATAAAATAAAACATGCCAGCAATTTATTTTAATTCCCTCTTCTTATAGTAGCTTACCAGGTTATTGTTGTCTAGGAATTGAGGACAGAACAATTGTTGCTTGATGTCTGTCTGATGTTTCTCAGCATCTCAACGTAGATGGGATAAATGTGGCCATTGGGAATTTTAAAAATTGTCAGGTGGAGCAGGACAATACTCTCTCTTCCGACGTTATCTCCACCCTGGCCATACAAAGTTGGTATGGGAAAGAATGGCTAACCCAGTATTACTCAGTGTATTTCCATAGCTGCAGTAGTGAAATCCAATTTTTTTTACTACCGGTTCTGTGGATGTGGCTTGGTGGATGTGGTGTGGCTTGGTGGACGTGGCTTGGTGGGTGTGGCAGGGGAAGGATACTGCAAAATCTCCATTCCCACCCCACTCCAGGGGAAGGATACTGCGAAATCCCCATTCCCTCCCCACTCCTGGGGGAAGGATATTGCAAATCTCCATTCCCTCCCCACTCTGGGGCCAGCCAGAGGTGGTATTTGCCGGTTCTCTGAACTACTCAAAATTTCCGTTACCGGTTCTCCAGAACCTGTCAGAACCTGCTGGATTTCACCCCTGCATAGCTGTGTATGTAGAACCAGGGAAATCAAGTCTGAATTTCTCTGGTTCTACTCTGACATGATGAGTAACCACTAATAGCCGTGAATGTGGGCAGCTCTCCCAGCTGGCAGCTGTCACTACACTTGTGGTAGCAACCTCAGAGTTTATGAATCATTTTCAATTGTATTTTTTGTCTATACACGAGTTCCAAATCCAATGTTCTTGTACAATTTTCCTAATACTATATATACATAGTTCCCCAACTATGCACGTGGCGCTCTGGGGAGCCGCAGCAAACTCGTAAGTGTGCCATGTGCCAAAGTTTTGTTCTTAACGGGTGTGCAAAATAAACTACAAACAACCCTACACCCTGGCTTGGCCTCAGGAAATCATTGACAAGTACTTCACCAGCCTGTTAAAGAAACAATATTGGACAGTGTATGAAGAATCTGGTGATGTTGTGACAAGTTTCAATCAGGTAATAATTTGGCCTCTAAGAGATAAGTTTGGGATCCATGTGAGGCAACTGATGAGTAAATTTGGTCTAGATCAGGGATGAAATGCTCCCGGTTCGATCTGGTTCGCCCAAACCAGTAGTAAAAAAGGCTACTGATTCGCCGAACCGGTAGTAAAAAATGTAAAAAAAAAAGTTCCGACGATCAGGTGAGAGACGTGCGATCGTTGGAACTTTTTTTTTTACTTTTTTAGCATTTTGTTAAAGTTAAAAATGCTTTAAATAGTTTTTTAAAAAGTTCCGAAGATTGCGTGTCGCTCAGCTGATCGTTGGAACTTTTTTTTTTTTTTTTTTTTTTTTTTTTACTTTTTAGGCATTTTTTACTACAGGTTCTCCGGAACCAGTAGTAAAAATGCTTTATAAAAAAAAAAAAAAAAAAGCTCTGACAATCACAGCTGTGCCACGCGATCGGCAGAGCCTCTTTTTTTACCTTTTAAAAGCATTTTTTACAATCTAATAGGTTGTAAAAAAATGCTTTTAAAAGGTAAAAAAAAAAAGGCTCCAAAGATCGTGCGCCACAGCTGATCACACACCCCTCCCCACACGCTGTTCTACTTACCTCATGCCTCCTTTTGGCATGCACTGCGCGGACATGTGTGTGTGTGCGTGTGTACCTTGCATTTGGTGTATGGTGCGCCCTGCCCATGCGCGCACACAGTGTGTGTTTGGTGCGCAGTGCGCATGCTCAGCCAGCAAACTGGTAGTAAACCAGTTCAGATTTCACCACTAGAAATCTAGATAAGGGCAACACAGCTCACGGCCATCAAGAACACTGGTTTAGAAAGAAATATAACACAGTTCTTAAGAAAACAAACCTTTGTTTTGCCTAGCATTAATTGTTTAATATTTGAGTGTCCCTGAAAAGTTTTATCCAAAAGTTTCAAGGTTGCAATGTGAACTGGATGCAGCTGGAAATAAGAATTATCAGGGAGTATCTATGTTTTATCCTGGAAGGCACCCAAAGTTCGGTAGACCACACAGTGAGCCTCATTCCATAAAGGAAGAAAGTTCTCTCTGGGAATAGGGATGTTCACAGATGAGTGAGATCATTTAAAGGAGTGGGAGGGAATTGCACATGTCTAATTTTATTGTATGAATCATATAATGAAGATGTGCTGGAAAACTATTCACTTAAGTCTCCCAGCGCATATGATATTCTTGAGTATATAAAGTCATGGCTCCTTTATATATTCTGTGAATATGACTCTTGAGAGGTGATGATCAACATGCAATATATTGCAGGATTCACAGGGCTTTGTTATCATGAATGGCTGAATCCCTCTTCATTTATTCATTATAATCATTCATTATAAACAGGACAACTCATAAAATTAGACAGTACTTATTGTTCATTTAACCATATAGTTTTCCCCTGTGGATAGAAAATCTCTCCTCTGTTTTCGGCATCTCCCTTTCCATTTGCAGTAATTGCTTTGTATTTTTGCAAGGAGGAAAAAAAAAATTAGTCAAATATTTTCATTGTCCTCACTTGCCTTATTTATTTACATGCTTACTTACAAGGGCTTATACATAATTCCAATCCAAAAAGACACTGAGCACTTATATTGTATTCCCCTCTTATGGTAAGAACGTGAGAAAGGGAAATGCGGCCGCGTGGGTGATTATGGGAGCGACACGGCGCTCCCATGTAACACCTCTCCTGCACGAGCTGCACTGGCTTCCAGTGGTCTTCCGGGTGCGATTCAAGGTGTTCGTTACCATCTTTAGAGCGCTCCATGGCTTAGGACCTGGGTATTTATGAGATCGCCTTCTGCCATCGATAGCCTCCCACCTGCCAATACGCTCCCACAGAGAGGGACTCCTCAGGGTGCCATCGGTCAAACAATGTCGACTGGCGACCCCCAGGGGGAGAGCCTTCTCTGTGGGGGCACCCACCTTCTGGAATGAATTGCCCCCAGAGATACGGATGATCCCTGACCTACGCACCTTTCGCCGTGCCCTCAAGACCTTATTGTTCCAACAAGCTGGGCTGGCCTAAACATTAATTTGAATGGGTTGTTTTAGTTTTTTAATGATATCGGGGCCAAATTATTTAATATGTTTTTTTAAATTGCTTTTAATTTTATATATGTGTTTGTTTTATTTCTTGGCTGTGCACCGCCCTGAGTCCTTCGGGAGAAGGGCGGTATAAAAATTAGAATAAATAAATAAATAAATAAATAAATAAATAAATAAATAAACAAACAAACAAATAAACAAACAAATAAGGTGTAACTGCATAAAAATGAACAATTACAATGGAAATTCCAAAGCAAACTTTGGTTTCCAAGGAACAGTCAAAGACTGAACAAAAAGCCATAGGGGTTTGTTATTCGTAGCAGTTTTATTCCCAAGGTTTAAAACCATCACACATTGGGAACTGTAGTAAGCCTGATCTCAGGAGTTGTGCTGTTGCAAACAAAGGGGCTGTGACAGAGAAGCCTTGGCTCCATGATGCTGTGGATGACAACCTCTCTCCCCCCATAAAGGGACTCTGACCCACCCACTCATCTATATCTTATTGGATGAGCGGAAGCCAGAAAGAGACGGACATCCCATACACATCCAGATCCTAAGTCATGTAGACTTTTAATATTCAGCTTTACAACAAGAGAGGAGGTTCTGTTTCAAATATAAAACAAAGCCTTTTAAAATATGAAACCACTTTTTTAAAATAACAGGAATCCAATGACATCGGACTGAAATTCAATTTTTTCCCCTACCAGTTCTGTGGGCGTGGCAGGGGAAGGATATTGCAAAATCTCCATTCCCACCCCACTCTGGGGCCAGCCAAAGGTGGTATTTGTCGGTTCTCCAAACTGCTCAAAATTTCCGCTATTGTTCTCCAGAACCTGTCAGAACCTGTTGAATTTCACCCCTGAATGATATAATATCCAACTGAAAAATAATAGGTCTGGGGTTTTAAAAAAAGTTTCAAACTGGAATCAAAGCGGACAATAAACTCAACACCAAGTAATCCTTTCTGGGAAGAATTCTAAAGCCAGAGACCAATACCAAGAAGGCATTATCCTGTCCTAATGATCATCAGCTTTAGCCTAGGGAAGATTTATTGGGATAAATGTTGTAATAACCAAATCTTACAGGCTGCTCAGAGTTGTGACCTCACCCCATTCACTGCAGGTTTTGTTTTGTCATCCCTTTCAGGACCACCAGATAACCCTCATTGAAAAATTCTACAGCAACAGCAGAGTATGCCAAAGCAACAGCTGTGGTTGCCACCAAGCCCTCACTACCACCATCTCATTCTTTAAAAAGAAGTGTAAAAAAGTTATAAAAGTAAATAAAGATTAATGTGAGTAACATTAAAAAAAGCCTTGATTTTGGCTGCTCAAGAGCAAACTGTTCAAACTAATGCAATCAAAGCAGAACTGAAAAATCATCAAATGATTCAAAGCGCAGATTGTGCAAAGAAGCAGAAGAAACGAGAGATCATATGCTCAGCTAGTGTAAGAAAACCACACAGATATATACTCTTGCTAGTGCAAGATCACATTCACCAAAATAATTCACTGGAACATCTGTAAAAATTATCATATACCAGTAATGAAAAATTGCTGGGAACATATAATTGAAAAAAATATGAAAAAGTGAGCAGGTTTAAATATTGTGGGATTTCTGACTGTAGACAAAGTGTTGGCTCATAACCCATTAGATGTAACTGTAGTTGCAAAGAAGAAATTGTGGACAACTGAAGTACCAGGGGATAGTACAATAGAACAATTGGAAGAGATCAGAAAGTGTCAAGATCTGAAAATTGACATTGAAAGATTGTAGCATAAACCAGTCATGTTGGTCCCAGAGGTTACTGGCACACTGGATGCCAAATAAAAAAATTGTGGATGGCACTTAGAAAACCTGCACATTCACAAAATTTCCATCTGTCAATTGCAAAATGCCCCATTGTGTGCAACTGCATATATACTGATACAACAACCTAGATTCTTGGGTATGCAATGCATATGAAGGCCAACACCAGCTGTGGCAGCTGTGACTTCATATTGTTATGAACAGACAACAATAATGAATAATCCACAGTTTTAGATTCTTCACGTGACACTTAACCCCTTTGTCATTCCAAGCTCCAGCTTCAGGGTGAGAACAATTTCTTGTTACTTGATAATACAGATAAATGAAAGCTGGCCATGCTTGAAAATAAGGTAATGGGGAGAAAGAAATGAATTATAGAGTCCCTGTAAATACTTTCCTGTGAAGTATCATTTCTTCTGGTTAATAATGGAGAAGGGGCAGGCAAGGAGACGGTTTTAAAAAATCCCCATCGCAATCCCAGATGTGACTATCTTCTACAAAAGCCTTCTTGATGCTTTCTCCAGATAAAATGAAACTGCATCTTCCAGGAACTGCAGGCCCAACACATACAGCTTTCAAATAAAGGAAGAATTTCTCTATAAGCATCCTGCCAATTATAGGACATCATTAATCAATCAATGACAGCGAGATGGATTGCTGAGCCACTTGGCCACGAATAAAAGCCAAATCTATCCCCAGTTATCTCGGTACATTAACAAATCAGCTCCCTAGATTGGTCATGCACCGTAAAGCACAGAATACTGATGCCCTGAGACCAATTAAAACATACATCAATTTCTTTCGAATGGATTTTAGTCCATTTTATAAAGTGTTCTGGGGCAGACAGAACTCCATAAAACAGCATAAGCTTTTGTTCAGCGCCCTTGTAACTTAGAGTAGTTACTGACCACATGATCATAGGTCGAGGACCAACAACTTGTCTGTTAAATCTATGATTATCTGCCTGAACTGATCCTGTTGAAAAGAGCTCACTTGGTCTAGGCTGTACTGATCATGATGATTTTGCATATCTGGGGACGGCAGCAAGACTAAAACACAGTGCACTTTATTTTGTTTATTTTAAATGTTGTGAATAAAGAGTATAATTGAGATAAAAATAAAAATAATGATGATTCATTAACAATTCTGTCAGCAACTATAAAGGCCCAATCTTTTTATGAAATTAAAGAACTGGGCTTTTAATAAGTAAGCATGAAATACTGGATGAGAAAACTCATGATTTATTCTCCTGCCAATCAAGACCGACTCTAGGTCTGAGAGGCTTTTGCCTACCTTAGTATCTGCTTTTTGTTTTAATGTCATGTTGTGAAGTAACCCAATCTTCAGCAAATAGGTTAGGACCTGAAAATGGAGAATCATAGCTGTCTGAGGCCCAGGTAAAACAGTAACACCAGTGAGTCTTGCCAGAGATTGTCCAAAGGCTGGGTTCAAACATTATACAAAGCCAAAATCTGCCTTGTTCATTTTGGCTTGCCTGTGGGCTGACTCCATCACTTGGGTAGTATAAATCATGGTTTATAGCTTAGTGAGTTAAGTAAATCCAGCAACAAATTATGGTTTCTTCAACAAACCACACTGAAACAAACCATAACTTAATGCAATGTATTTTGTATTCCTCTAATTGCTGTTTTCCCCGTTCCTTTCAATTTCTTCCCCAAATTTTTTCTCTCCCAGCTTTGGGTTTCTTTTTATATGCACAATCATTATATGAGGGTTTGTCAAGGAAAGTAAAGAAACAGGGAGATCTACTGCCACGGGGTGTCAAAAAGTGAAGGATGAGACTCTGTAAACTGTAAAAAATTCTTACATAAAGTTACCTATACCATTGCGTATTTTTTTAGATAGGTTTATAGAATAAACAATACTCCCAAATTAGGGAAGCCCTTTACTTTGAATGTGAAAAAAATGCTTTGAAGTAGACAGGAGCTGTACACTTATCACTTCTCTTCAGCTCTGTCAATCAAATGCATCTTTCAGGGAATCAGCAAGCTGAGGACAGCCACACTATTCCAGGAGAAGATGCAGCTGATTTAAGAAGCAGCCTTCTATACTGCAAATATTTCTATATTTCATGAAAAGACCAGTCACTCTCTCTGCCCCCAATTCTGGGGAAAACAAGTATTGTGTGTGTCTAAATAACTACCATGAGTTATTTATAAAAATAATAAAAGTGGAAGAAGATGATGAAGATAGATAGATAGATAGATAGATAGATAGATAGATAGATAGATAGATAGATAGATGATAAATAGAGATAGATAGATAGATAGATAGATAGATAGATAGATAGATAGATAGATAGATAGACAGACAGACAGACAGACAGACAGACAGACAGACAGACAGACACATCGGAAATGGTGTAGGGTCTCCTGCTTGAGTGTGGGGTTGGACTAGATGACCTATAAGGTCCCTTCCAACTTTGTTAATCTGTTATCTGTTAAAATAGATAGATGATTGATTGATTGATTGATTGATTGATTGATTGATAGATAGATAGATAGATAGATAGATAGATAGATAGATAGATAGATATTCCCTCTTCCAAAATATATCTTTCCCCCTTCCAAAATAGGAAGTCCGCCTAAGAATCAAAGATTGTCTTTCTCTAACCCATTTTTGTTCCTGTCTCTGCAGAGCTAGCCATAGATAGCGAAAACAACAAAAAGTTATTGCGCTGACATTGCCCAAGCTTAGGCTCTTTGTACATGTAAATCTCGCATGCAGGAAGGGGTGGAGGTTGTGTTACCATAGTGCAGTGCCGCTTTCATCACTTTGTTCCTTACATTCGTTATCTGATACAACATCATCACAGAAAGATCAGAGCAAAGAATGTAACGCACCTTTGATCAAATTAGCCATCACCTTCCGCTTCCCAAAGGAAGACAGATGCTCTGCCCCTTTCTGCATGTGGCATTTGCCTGTACAAAGGGTGGGGGCTTGTGTCGCACCAGCACAACATTCTTTTTGTCAGTCTTCGTCCCATAAATGGTCTTTGCTTCGTGTATGTTGTCTTTGCAAACAAGCAAAATGAAAGCCAAGTGTACTACTTTCATTGCAGAGGTGGGTTTCAGCAGGTTCTGACCAGTTCTGGAAAACCAGTAGCGGAAATTTTGAGTAGTTTGGAGAACCGGTAGTAAAAATTCTGACTGGCCCCACCCCCATTTATTCTCTGCCCCCCAAGTTCCAGCTGATTAGGAGAAAATGGGGATTTTGCAGTAACCTTCCCCTGGAGTGGGGTGGGAATGGAGATTTTACAGTATCCTTCCCTGCCACGCTCACCAAGCCAAATCCACCAAGCCATGCCACGCCCACAAAGCCACACCCACAAAACCGGTAGTAAAAAAATTTGAAACCCACCACTGTTTCATAGGCTTTCCAGACATTGCTTGCAGGCTCTGAAGTCACACAATTCTACTTTGAATGCCTCCAAGAGCACTTTGGATTCCTCCTGATAAGTTTTATTGCTGGCGTTATTCATTTATTTATTAAATAGATTCATATGACTGCCACATCCCAACTCCTGAGTGGCTAACCTGTTAAAAACAGTAGTGGGGAAAAAATCAACAAATGTTTAAAAATGTACAGTCAGTGGCTGCTGAGGATAAGCCCAAACAAAACAACAGAAAACTCCCAGCAAGTCATCTAACCTTGAGACCCCAGGCCCTGCAGCACATCCTGGCCTTCAGCGCTTTGTCTAACCATAAAGCATTGTGCAACAGTAGCAATAACAAAAGGAGGGAGCTATTAATGCACCGACCCTTTGGTTTCCTCCATGACTAATTGTATGTTTCATAAGAAGATTCTTCCCCCAGGAGGTGGAGGATGAAGCGAACGTGACTAAAAGCCTGAGTGGAAAACAGAATAAACCTGGCTACTGCAAACACATTTTGTAGTCAACTAACCAGCCAAGCTGACCGTTTTCTTTTTTTAAAAAATGTCTATGAACATGTTTCCTCTTTAACTGACATAGAATCGTAAAATCATAGGGCTGGAAGGCACCTCAGAGGCCTTCTTGTCCAACCCCCTGCTCAAGGCAGGAGTCTTATACATCCCAGTCAAATGGTTGTCCAGTCTATTTTTGAAAACCTCCAGTGATGAAGCACCCACAACCCCAGGAGGAAAAGCTATTTGATTGATTAATTGCCCACACTGTCAGAAAATTTCTCCTTACTTCTAGGTTGGATCTCTCTTTGACAAGCTTCCACCCATTCCTTCTTGTCCTGCCCACTGGTGCCCTAGAGAATAAATCAGTCCCCTCTTTTTTGTGACAGAGTGTTGTGTTCGGCGGCTCCCGGCAACAAGGGACGCTGCCTGGGGATTGGCTAAGAGGCGTGGCCTCGTAAATGCGGGAGTATCTGTGCTTTGCTATTGGTTGTGCTCTGACAGCTATGTCAGATGTAAATGCCTTATTCTCTAATGTGTAAATAGTATAAAAATGGGGTATCAGGGGTTAACATATTCTTCACTTCTTAATGTATTCATAATTCACCACTCCCACTTATAGCTCCACCCATTGTATATATAAGGAGCCACCTACACCCTTTTCCTTGCTTCTATCTGTGAATATTCAGTGAATATAGAATGCCTATTGTAAATAAAAGGAAGTATATTTAAAACTTTAACTCTCACTAATATTATTGAGTCTGATCCTGAAAATATTGCAACAAGCTGGTAGCAGAGGATGGTTAATTGACTCAATAAAAACTTAAAAATGTCTAAGAAAGATAGGCCCAACACCAGGGCCTACAGCAAAGAAATGGAAACAGAACAAGAAATAATCAACGAATCCACAAACGCAATTTCGAGAGAATCCGAAGAATACACCACTGAAGACGAAGAAATAATAGACGAAAATGATGACCAGGAAGAAATCGAAATAGAGAACAACGAACTCAGGTCAGAGATATTAAAACTATTAAAAAGCCAGAAGAATGATGAAAGCCTCATCGCGAACCTCCAAGAAATGCTGAAGAACAGCGGAGCAGCGAGAGAGAAAAACATCGCTAATGAGAAGTCTAAAGACCCAAAAATAGTGAGTGATATGACTGCAGAAAAAGTCATTACGAAGAAGAAAAACAGTGATCCCGCGCGAAATTTTGAATGGCAGCCATCTTGGTTTCAACAGGCCTCCAAGGTGAGCGAAGCAGAGCCAATCAAAATGCTCAATTCAAAATTTCTGGCGCGAAAAACGTTATCAGACAACGAAAATGAAAAAGAAGATTCGAACTCCTCAGAAGAATCAGAATCAGAAAGTGAAGATGACTCAACAAAATCCCAAATAAAATCAGCAATGAAAACACTTTTTGCTGCATTTGGGCCAAAACTAAAAATTACCAAAGAGTCACCGAAGAAGCGAGCGAGCAAGCAGATACCTCAAGACCTGCCCGCTCCTATCCTGACTTCGAAAGCGCCGACACCCGAACCCAGAGAGCCTTGTCGATTCCGCCCTACACCACAGACCGAAGCAAGTGCCAACGCTCCCAAAAGAAAAAGGAGAGCAGCAGCCGTCGTCAGAACTCCCAAGGTCGAACCAGAGACCGACTCGTCTGAAGCAGAGCAGAGCGAGCGAGCCGCAATGGAGAGAACCTTCCACGACGACTACAAAGAAGAAATGGACAACGCGCATGCGCGAAACTACGCAGACGGTCCGGGAAGACATGAACTGGCGAGAGAACCACGCAGACTCGTTGCGAGCATCCCCATGCCGTTTTGCAATTTTCTACACTTGCGAGACCACGGACTGCCCCAGGTCGTAAGTAATGGACAAAATAATGTCGGAAATTTACCCAGTGACTTCCCAAAACTAAGGGTTGATGGCATTAATTTGCAAGAATGGTATCAACAACTCCAGGTTGTCTTTATGAAGGAAAATTTACTATTTTTTATCACTAGTCCCCCAAAAAGACCTTGGACTTTAAAAATAGATTGTTTACACCATAGAGCATTTTTCTTAATAATATCTAGTGTGTCTCCTGCAATGTATCATAGCATCAAACCTAATCTGACTGTTTCAGAAATTATTCAATGCATGTTTAATTTGTTTCACAGCGATAGTGTGGCTACCACCACAAGAATGTCTAAGGATTTCTTTTCATCTAGAGTGAAACCAGGGGTTTCCATAAGTGAGCATTTAATATCTTTAAACAAAATAAGAGCTGAGCTGCATTTGAGGGGGGAGGTAATTTCAGACCAAACAATGAAAAGTGTTATTATCAACTCACTTGATTCATCATGGGACAGTTTTATGTCACATTTAGACACTATCAATCTAGGATATTTATCCATAGAAAGTCTATCCAATAAATTGATAGCAGAAGACAATTCAAGAAGAAATCGTTCTAGCAATCACACAGAACACAAACCTTATAGGAAAGTAGCTTTCCAAGAAAAATATAATGAAACATTTAAATGTCACAATTGTGGATCCAGGGAACACAATAGAAGAGATTGTCCCAAAATTTCAAAGGAAAGACATAGGTCAGAATATAGGAACAAATACAATTATAGACAGTCTTCCATAGATAGACATAGATATAGAAGCCCACCAAATTACAAAGAAAATAGAGGGGGCAGAGATAATTCAAAGGATAGAAAATCTGGCTCACTGAATGGATTAAATAAACAAGACAACACTAAAATACAGCAAAATGAGAACAATAATTGGCTTATTGATTCTGGAGCAACTAATCACACCACTAATAACAAAAATATATTGTCTTCATTTACAGAAGATAAATTTGTAATAAAAGTAGCTAACCAAGAAAAGGTTCAAGTGTTAGGCAGAGGAAATGTAACCTTGCCTGGTCTAGGAAAAATAGAGGGGGTATTGTTAATACCTGAAATACCTCATAACATACTAAGTGCCATAAAACTAAGTAGAGATTCTGACATTAATATAGTTTTCTCAAAGGGAAAAGCGACTTTGGAGAAGAATAAAATAAATATAGGCACTGTGATGATTAAAGGAGGCCTACCTTATATGATAGCAAAGGAAAAATGGTTGCATAACATTGATTCAAATATGGAAGATTGCATTGAAGCAGATGATGAAAATATTAGTAACAGTGACAATGATGAATGTAAAATATATCATGATCACGCAGATGCACACAATGAAAAAAAACCAAAAATAGGTAAACCAATTCATGATGAGTGTGCTCACATCTTACATAGGAAGTTAGGACATGCCAGTTTTCCTGTAGTACAAAAAATGACTGAACACGCAGAAGGTGTCAAAATAAAAAATTGTGAAAACTATTTGGAATGCTCAGTATGTAAATCTACAAAACTAAAAACTAGTCCCAGACCAAGAAAATCTACTAGATCAACTAACAAAATTTTTGACTTAGTACACATGGACTTAGTTGGCCCATTAACTCCATCAATCACCTATAGAAAACGTTACTTCCTGACAATAGTAGACGATTATAGCCGTTATGGGTTTGTTTATACATTAAAACACAAAGATGAAACCTTTCAAAAATTTAAGGAATTTTACAAACGCATAGAAACACAACACAATATCAGAATAAAACAAATTATGACAGATAGGGGATGTGAATTCATGTCTAAAGAATTCTCCCAATGGTTAAAGGATAGAGGAATGCTACATTACACGTCTAGTCCATTTTCTGCGTTTCAGAACGGGATTGCAGAGAGAAAGAATTCCACATTACAAACCATGATTAGATGCACATTGGAGGATGCTGGCTTAAGCAAACAATTTTGGTCAGAAGCATTACATTATTCAAATTACACACAAAATAGAACCTGGTCCAGTATTGTAAATAAGACACCATATGAAGTAATGTATAATAGGAAACCAAAATTAGCACACATGCACATATTTGGAGTCACTGCAGACGTACACATACCTAAACAGTTGAGAAGAAAGGGAGAAAACGTATCCAGAAGACTCAGATTTATGGGATATGAAACTGGCACCAAAGGGTACAGATTCATTGATAATAATAACAAATTTATAGTTTCCAGAACAGCTGTGTTCCATGAACAGGCCAACTGGTCTAAATTACATCTTAATGAAATATTTCCAAATAAATGTAAAGATACAAAATCTCATGAGGAAGGGACCATAGAAAAACAGAATATCAACAAATATAAAAGCAAAACCAAAACTTGGACAAATAGCCAACACAAAATAAAGACAGACACACTAACAAAAAAAGAAGCAAGATATTTGCATGATAACAATAGCAAACCTGAAAGAGCCATTAGAAACAACAGAAATCAAATGCCAAATAAATACAGAGATTACATAATGCATATGGATGGTGAGCCAATAACGCCTAATACTTATGAGGAAGTTTTAAAACTCCCTCGTGAAGAAAAAGAAAAATGGGAATTAGCTATGAAAAAAGAGATGGAAAGTTTACAAGGATTAAATGTATTTACACCTGCAATTGCACCTAAAGATAAAACGATTATTGGTACCAGGTGGATATATAAAATTAAGAACTTAGAAGGAGGCAATACTCTATATAAAGCTAGATTAGTTGCACAAGGTTACGCACAGAAATATCCGGAGGACTATACTGACACGTATTCCCCCACTGTAAGAACAGAGAGTGTCAAAACAGCTCTAGTGGTAGCATCAGCACTCAACCTTGATGTATTTCAATATGACATACAAACTGCGTATCTACACGCAAAACTAGATAAGGAAATATACGTAAGAGCACCTCACAGTCAATACACCAACAAAAATGAAATTTGGCTGTTGAACAAGAGTTTATACGGATTAAAACAATCTGGTAAAAGATGGTATGATTGTTTAGTAAAAGTACTTAAGACCATGGATTTCAACGCTACCACTGCTGATAACTGTTTCTTTGTCAAAAAGGGTGATGATTACACTGAATTTGTGTTGATTTATGTAGATGACATTCTATATATAGGAAAACACAAAGAGAGAAGAGAAATTTTTGTAAATAAGTTAAATGAACATTTCTCGTTGAAATCTCTAGGTAAAGTGAACAAATATCTCGGTGTTCAAATTAATAAGACTAGAAGGGGATTCAAACTTACTCAGAGAGATAAGATTATAGAACTTTTAAATAAATGCAATTTAAACAATGCCAAACCCTGTGATACTCCTATGCAAACTGATTTTCTTAGAAATACTGATGAATCTTCACCTGAATTCAAGGATAACACGTTTTATAGATCAATCATAGGTTCACTTCTTTATATATCTAATTGGACTAGACCAGATATCGCCTTACCACTCAATTTATTATCCAGACACGTCAGCAAACCAACAATGTATCACTGGGAAGCTGTTAAAAGAATTTTAAGATATCTGAAATGTACACTGGATTTTTGCTTAGTATTAGAACCTAGTAATAATAAAGAACCAAAGCTTACATGTTATGCAGATGCGGACTGGGCTGGAGACACATCATGCAGAAAAAGTACATCTGGTTATATTTTTCTTTTAAATGACTGTCCAGTTTACTGGTATACTGGTAAACAAGAACTAGTAGCCACTTCAACGACAGAAGCGGAATATGTTTGTTTATCCAAAGCTGCAAATAACCTTGTATGGTTTAATGATTTAATTTCGGATGTTTGGAAAAAACCTGCTTTGCCTTTTGTTATGCATGAAGACAATAAAGCAGCCATTGAAATATCCAGATCTGATGCCATTGGACAAAGGTCCAGGCATATAGATATAAAATTTAAACATGTAAGACAATTATCTCAGGATGGATTTATTAAAGCAGTGCATTGTGATACTTCAGAACAATTAGCTGACATATTGACAAAGCCTTTACCTTCTAAGCAACACAAATATTTAACATCTAAATTGTATGTCTTGTATTGTCCTGAATCTGAATGTAATTGGTGTTGTATAACGAATCGGCATTTAGAGGGGGATTTGTCAGATGTAAATGCCTTATTCTCTAATGTGTAAATAGTATAAAAATGGGGTATCAGGGGTTAACATATTCTTCACTTCTTAATGTATTCATAATTCACCACTCCCACTTATAGCTCCACCCATTGTATATATAAGGAGCCACCTACACCCTTTTCCTTGCTTCTATCTGTGAATATTCAGTGAATATAGAATGCCTATTGTAAATAAAAGGAAGTATATTTAAACCTACAACTCTCACTAATATTATTGAGTCTGATCCTGAAAATATTGCAACAAGCTAGTTGGTATTTAAGAGCTGTCATGTTACCTCAGTTTTGCCCCTGTTGTGTTCAGCCTGTTGGTTAATAATAAAGGTTCCTTGTTAACACCACTATCAGTCCCAATTAATGCCTGCGCTGAGAATATAATACAGAGAACATAGAGAATCTCAGAAAAGCTCTGCTGAAGATAAGTGAATCCACTTATCTTAGTCTGTGCCACTGAGAAATTGTCACTGAGCCACAGATATGTCAGACCTTCTATGTGATTACAACAAGATTACAACGGATGGAAATTTTGTCAATTCTGGGGGAAATGAATGCTGGCATCTTAAGATATTGTCTATTTAGGAGATCCAAGTTAAGTTATATCCAACATTAAGCAAATGGGAAAAAATAACAGTTGGAAGGGACTTTGGAGGTCTTCTAGCCCAACCCCCTGCTTAGGCAGGAAACCCTAGACTACTTCAGACAAATGGTTATCCAATATCTTCTTTAAAAATTTCCAGTGTTGGAACATTCACAACTTCTAGAGGCAAGTTATTCCACTGATGAATTGTTCTAACTGTCAGGAAATTTCTCCCTAGTTCTAGGTTGCTTCTCTCCATGATTAGTTTCCACCCACTGCTTCTTGTCCTGCCCTCAGATGCTTTGGAGAATAGCTTGACTCCCTTTTCTTTATGGCAGCCCCTTAGATGTTGGAAAACTGCTACCATGTCATCCCTAGTCCTTCTTTTCATTAAACTAGACATACCCAGTTCCTGCAACTGTTCTTTACATGTTTTAGCTTGTTATTTTCCTGTTGAAATCTATCACAAATCTTCAAGAAACAAAAAAAAAAAAAATGCAGATCATGTGAAACAAATTGGGGAAAGGTTTTTGCAAGCTGATTCAAAATATTTACTTTGAATACTTACATAACAATAGAAACTTTTTTTTTTTACTGTAGTCGAAGTTTAGCAGTAGCAGAATGACATCATTCTGCACAACTGAAGGCTCAGAATAAGTTGTTCAGCAAATATTTGGCCGGTTTCGCAAATGTGACAGATGACTAACAAGCTGTCTGCTTAGATCAGTGTTTTGGAGGCTAATTTTCTATCATTAAGAACCAGAAAAACCACACTGGGTATACTCCTAATTTATCAGCTATGCTACAATTTGACTGACGAGAATTATATAGACATGACGATAAAATTATTGCATTAACAAAGTGGATTCAAAAGCAAAATGAAAATTTTAAAAGTGGGATGCCTTTTCAACCTTTTCTTATTTATTGCCATTCAGGTGTGTTGAGTTATGACTCTTGCCATTCCCAACAACGACTAACTTCCTACTCAGAAAACTAAGCAGACACTGGTGACAATTTAAGACTGTGCAAAGCCTTTAAAAGATGCTGAGTACGAACTGACACAACCCCTTCACTAGCCTTTGATATACAGAAGACACTTCTGCTATCACTTTTGACTGGGAGAAGTAAAAAGCCTCATCTTAGTGCTTCCTGCTGAAAGATTTAAAAAAAGAAACATCTCCATTTTTTGAGAGGAGGCGCTGCCTCAAAAGAGATTGCTACAGCAATGAATGACCAGAGAGCTTGGCACAGTAGTGCCTCTTCTTATAAGTAAGTGATTAACCTTTCTTTCACCATTTTTATTTATTACATTTATATGCTGCCCTCTCTCTTTTCTCTGTTCCCTATTAAGTTGTTAAAGGGGACAAGAAGAAGGGAAAAGAGGCAGGATTATTAAAATACAATACAATACAATATTCTTTATTGGCCAAGTGTGATCGGGCACACAAGGAATTTGTCTCCTTGAAAAGAGCATCTTTGCATGAACATTTAATTTATTTATTCACTTATTTACTAAATATCAAAACTGGGGACTTATTTTCAGGGTATGCATGCTGTTTTAAGCCATTTCTTCAATGCTACTTCTGTCAAAGTAGGATACATCAACAACTATATTAAGCTGTGAAAGTCAGGCTATTTTTGGAAGCAAACTGAAAAGCTTTATTCCCCCCCCTCATCTTCAGCATAAATTGCTTTGTCAGGATGAGACAGTCAACTGCCCATGACTTCACAGCCAGCTGCATAGTTAATGCAGCATTGCAACAAAATGCAAAGCAGTGTAAACTTCTGTGGCCAAGAAAATATTTTTTTTAAAAAAATGCAAAAAGGCCCAGATTCATAATCAAACTTGCCTCTATTTGATCCCACACAACTGAGACTGGTCTGAATGACAAAAATCAAATACGCCATCAGCTGACAAATATAACTTTGTCTCAGTTACTTAAACTGGATGCTCAGATAAAAGCCCCACTAGGGTTTATTTTACTTTAAAAAAAGGTTTTCTTGCCTGGCTTTTTTGACAGATAGCAATAGCATTTAGACTTATATACTGCTTCACAGTGCTTTACAGCCCTCTCTAAGCCATTTACAGAGTCAGCATACTCTGACTCTGGGTCCTCATTTTACCCACCTCAGAAGGATGGAAGACGGAGTCAACTTTGAGCCTGGTGAGATTCAAACTGCCAAACTGCAGTCAGCCAGCAGTCAGCAGAAGTAGCCTGCAGTACTGCACTCTAACCACTGCACCACCATCCCTTAAGCAGTACATTAATATTTGCTGTTTCATAAAAATACAGGAGACAAACATAGACACTTTTGATATTTTGCGGTCTTGTGATTTGAAGGCATTCCTTGAAGTCTGTGTTTATTTATTTATTTATTTTTATTTATTTCTCTACAAATCTGAAGGAACTTATTACAGAAACAGCAGAAAAATGGAAGAACTGGAACTATGCATAAAAATATACAATATGTAACATGACAAAATCTAGTTATATGAGTCCCACCCTTTTTTTTTTATAGCAAAGCTTTAATAAAATTGTGGAAGACTAAATTACTTTTTTGTCTGGGTAAGAGAGCCTCACCCTACATGCCCCAGTGACAACTTGCCAATCATTTGCCAGCTGGTAGAATGTTGTGATAGATGTTGTTTCCACTACATTTAGAAGCAAACTCTGCCTCTCCCTTGATAGATAGACAGACAGACAGACAGACAGACAGACGATCTTGTACTAATAGCAAAAGTAAAATTACCACAGAACAAGTTGCATCCAGCCAGAGATGTTATTAGGTACCTTCCTTGATTTGTAGGCAATTAACAGGTGGCACTGTGGTTAGAGTGCAGTACTGCAAGCTACTTCTGCTGACTGCCGGCTGCCTGCAATTTGGCAGTTCAAATCTCACGAGGCTCAAGGTTGACTCAGCCTTCCATCCTTTCAAAGGATGGATGCACTTTGGATGCAGATTGAGGATGCAGATTGTTGGGGGCAATATGCTGACTCTGTAAACCACTTAGAGCGGGGCTGTAAAGCACTGTAAAGCGGTATATAAGTCTAAGTGCTATTGCTATTGCTATCCAACTCCCTGCCCAGTGGAGGATCCACTACAACATCTCAGATACAGTAATTAACTCTCCAGCCTTTGTCTGAGGACTTAGACCTAACGAAGGAGAACCAATCACTTAATATGGCAGCTTGATGCATTAGCTGACAGCTCATCTAGTCATTCCTCCAGATGTCTAGTCTGAACTTTATCCCAATGCCTGATTTGAATCTGTAATTTTAATCCATTGGCTCTGGCCCTGCCCCCTGGGACAATGCTATAGAGGATATGTGCATTCCTTCTCTGTGACAATCCTCCTAAAGGCTATTATCACATTTCCACTTAGTGTTCCATGTTGGCCACTTCAGTTTTCTCCCATATTTCTTTTTTTGAGGGGAGTTTGCAGCTGTACATTTAGCATCCGATTTCAGAAAATTCCCCATTCTTCCTGGACAGTTTTCTCCTTCATGATTTCAAGCTATTAAATCCCTGGAGTTACCCTATGCATGTTAGAATAACTGAAACTTCTGATTATGATTTTGTGCTTCGTTAAGACTGGTTGCCTATATCACTGATCCAGTTAAGTTCTCTAGTTCTCTTTCTGTTTATTCTGTGCATTGGTGTAGAAACATTTAAGGTTTTAAATACCACCTACTCATCCTGTTTCAGTATCTGATAAAATTCTAGGTTCCCATGGTGATTTTCCCATGATTGCTGGAATATACATTTCTGGTCTTTGGGAACCTTTTTGCTCTTTTAAAACTTTCCAGAAGAGAGTGATAACGCATTTGCGAAATATTTCTTCAAAATGGCTTTCTTGAAGAAAGTTTGACATGGTGTGTTTGCAAATTGATAAATGGTTGCTACTGGAGGCATGAACCATCAGAGAGTTGTTGTTTTTTTAAATTAAAAAGCAAATAAATGAAATTGCTTACCATTGCTTTCTCTAGTTTGCAAGATGTTTTCTACAAACCCAGTTTATCTTTGTCACTTTGGAAGGGGGGGGGGCAAGTGAGCATATTTCAAAACAATCCATTGACTTGCAATGGATGCATCATTTTCAAAAACTGTCTGAAGCATATCTAATTTCAGGGATTGCAAATAAAAATGGTGTTAGAAAATTAGTGATTACAGAATTTTCCAATTTATTTTTGTTTTAATTAAACAAAAATAGTAGTGAATAGACTGCATAGAACAATGGATATGACTAAAGCTTGTAAATTAATCTCTAGCTTATTAAAAATTGCTGTATGAACATTTAATTGATCAAAGTCTTATTGGATCAGGTTCTCCAAACTACTCAAAATTTCCACTACTGGTTCACAAGAACTGGGGAGAACTGGTAGCAACCCACCACTGTATTGGATAGTGGAGATACCATCTATGGACACATCTGCAATGATCATGGTATATAGATGTGATGGAATTGGTTTTGGGCTCCACAATATACCAACTTAAACGTAAGAAGAGTGTAGGCTAGAGCATGAATCATGAATGAAAGTAGGTATATTCTCCTAAAATTAACCAAAATATGTACCATAAACAAAGGGGTATCATTTAGTACACACATGGAAGTGAAAAAAAAGCTTAATTATGAATGATGAGTGTGAATTGATATTAAGCAATTATGGGTGCATATAAAAATAGGCATTCAGAAGTTAGTGGTAGTTACTTGTTTTTGAACCGGGGAATACCAATAATGAAAGAATCATAATTATTCTTTTAGGTGACAAATGTAGGTGGGAACTGAAACAAGAGTATAGAAAAAGCGACTGAGCTATTTGGAGACTCAAGATAAATGGTAGAAGTAAAGCATGTGTAAGAATAATAAAATCGTCAGTGAACAGTTCAACAATGATCAACTGTGGATGTGTGTACTTTTTATGCAGACAATGCTGTATTGTAATGAGGACTGTAGATCACAATATTAATGTATCAAAGAACTAAGTAAATTGGGGGAAATGGAATGAAAGATTGTCAGTTTTCTATAAATTGCAAAAAATAACAGTAAACAGATGAATGTCAGGGTTCCAACTGATGCCCTAATTAAATCATGAGCTTCGAGCCAAGCTTCAAAAGAAATCCAGTTAATTTATTAAGAGCTTCATGTCAGCACCTTCCAAGTGAAGCCAACTCTGACCCCATGTAATTTACGTTCCAGCTCTGACCGTTTCCCCACTCCCCACTCGGTGTGTCATCAGTCACATTCTCCAACGACAAGTTGTAGAGATCACTCCCCTCTGGCCACTGTGGGTAACCTCGGAGACGGCCTTGATAGAGATATGGCTGGAATGTGCTTTTGTTTGACTGACCGTGCTGCCTTGCTGCAGCTGCAGAGTTCGTTTTCCCATTCCCCCTTACCTATGGCAACTCAAGAACAGGCCAGGGATGCTTTGCGAGTTGACAATGAATTTGTATACCTAGACAGTAAGTTTATTAAAATGAGTAAAATCAAAAAATTTAATATGTGTCAATTTTGATAGATATATGGGGGTAATAAATTTTCTATTGTGAGGAATAAAAAGTTTACCAAAAGAAGCAAAAATATTTGCATTTCTAGCTACTTTATTATATGGAGAAGGGAGGTATATAAGAAACATTAATGCTCAATACAGTGAGAATGAGTTATTTAAGAAGTGTCTGTGGTAAAAGATACAGGAACAAAAAAGAATAGCTAATGAATTGTTTAAATAAATTGAATAAAAAAGTGGCCTACACAAATATTATAAAACAAATATAGGAAGGCAGAATAAGTCAAAACAAAGGGGAAGACTGAGAAAATGATGGTTGAACCTTATGAAATTCTTCAGAAAAAAGAGCTGACTGGCAGGGAACAATATATTAAGGATGGCTTGAATTTGTTTATTTCTTGCTTTTTTAGTTGTTGATTACTTTTTACTATTTTTCTACACTTTGTGTAACATTACTTATCCCAAAAAGAATAATATGATTAAGTTTGGAGGGAGACTGAAGACAATGATATCTGTGAACAAAATGGCTGCCACGGAAACAGGACTTCTGCTCTGGGGTTTCATTTGGCACAAGGCTTTTTTTTTTCACTCACAACTTTAATTTTGTAAAACACCACAAAAAATCTGGCTTTTGTTAAGTCTTAAATCACCTGGCTTGTATTCTTAAGAACAGTCACATTAAACATTATGTCCTGAACAATATAATGAATTTTCACTTCAAGTATAGGAAAGTACATGCAAAACTATATGCAATAAACATTCTGAATGGCCTGTTTAATCTTGTTATAGCAATTGGAGAAAATTCTCAGGTGAGAATGAGCAGCTGTAGTAAGATATAAAAAATTTCTGCTGCTTGGTTTTAACATACATCTATTATTAACAGTCTTTATGGTAAATTTCACTGCTGTGCTGTTTTTATCTTGAAATCTCATATATCCACCAATATATTCCTTTCCAGAATTCTTAATGGCAAAGGGTCCAGTTTGCGCCAAAGGACCAACACAACTGCTAAAATTCAAATTTCCATGCACCAAGTGTTATAATAACCATTTATTTGATAGCCTTAAAGAATAATGCTGACTTTAATTCACAAACCAAAGAGCCTCGGTGGTGCAGCGGACTAAAGTGCTGTTAAGTGCTAGCACTTAGCTGCCAACTGCCTGCAATTAGTGCAAGTTCGAATCTCACCAGGCTCAAGGTTGACTCAGCCTTCCATCCTTTCGAGGTAGGTAAATTGAGGACCCGGATTGTGGGAGCATAGTGGGAGCATGTATAGAACAACACTGCTTAGGGTGGGCCGAAAGCCCTAATAAGCAGGTATATACAAAAAAAAAAAAAAAAGTATGCAGGCTATTGCTATAATGCATTGTAAGCCACCCTGAGTCTACGGAGAAGGGCGGCATATAAATTGGACTAATAAATAAATAAACAAACACTGGATTCCTGTAACAGCTTTGAAATATGAAGAATAAAAAAGGAGTCAAGAGATAATACTGGAATACTATTTTATTTCCCCCCTCCTGTAAAATGGCTTGTACTTCCAAAACATACAATAGTTAAATTATGTTAATATTCATTCACACTGTTGTACAAAAGGCCAATTTCACAAATATAATTCAGAACATTAACAGCTGATAACACTCTGAAGTCAATATTGCCATTTCCATCTTTCAAGTGGATTTGTCCAAAATAAGATCTCTAGGAATGGTTTTGATTAATGAGTTCTATCTATGCTCCTTACAATTTAGTCTTCTTACTAGACTATGAATTACCTAACATAGGAAAAAGGTGTTACACTAAAAAATTAAGTTGGATAATTATTTGAATAACTTATTTTACCAGGATGAGTTTCTTACATATTTGTTTTACCAAACCTGATCAACAGCTAAGATAATAGTTTCAATATGCTGTTCCTATAAAGCTGAGATTCCTACATGTATTACTGAGGTTTTTTTATTATTATTATTAGTAGTAGTAAAATGCCAAATGATTTGCTTGTTCATCATTACTGATATCCCCCAACTTCTAACTAGGCAATCTTGATTATATTTTAGGGTAGAGGTGGAAAATGTGGTTGAGCTACAACTTGCATTATCCCCCTCTACTATAGATCTGGACTGATTAAAGCATTATCTAGTAATAGATAATAGTGAGCTGAAAATACCATTTAAGAGAGGCCCAGATTCCTATCAAGATCCCAGGGAACACTGTTTTCATAGGACAGAATGCCCCAAAGCCTGGCTAATACCCAAACGAATCAATACCCACTCTAGTGTGCAAACTGGTGGCTTTCAGTAGTTATTTCTAGGTGAAGAGGGTTATCAGGAAACTTGTAATCAGATTAAAAATAAAATCATGTATAAAAGGGTCTCCAAATCTAAAGTATCACTTATACAGGTACCTAATATGTCTAACACAAATTTGTTTTCAATTTTATGGAATAAACCAATAATATACATTTTGCCTATTCTGAATCATTTAAAGATATAAGACTTAGAATCATTCAAGACCCTAAGGTTACTATAATGGTTGCCTGCATAGAATGGATTTTCTGTAGAAATGTGCAAACTGTTCCGTGCAGGGAACAAATATGTTGAGTAGCCAATATTCTAAGTGAACCATGCATGTTTTTTAATCTTTGGACTATATATAGAACAAAACAATGCTGTTCCACACAGTAGTTTGTAGAAGAGGAGGAGGGAGATTGGAGGCAGGCAGGCAGGCAGGCAGGCGGTTGGAGTATGACCCAGAGCAGCTAGAAAGGGGCCTTACCCTACTCATCCCATATCACTCCTGGATCTTTATGGATTCCTTCATAAAGTGTTGTTGGAGTGTCGTTTCATCCAAAATCCAGAACAATGAAAATTTTTGAACAACATATTTTCTATTTCACATGTATCTGAAGTTTGATGCAACCTGATTTTGGTATGATCTGTTACATATCCATTTTCAGGTTCTATTTTTTAACTGATTAGTAAGTCACCATTTTGTAATACAAGCCCCAATTCAATCCCTGACACTCCTACTCAAAGTATTTTTAACACCGGGAGTTTGAAAAAGACATCCAGAAATGTATGTCAAAACTATTGTAAATAAGACTGCATTTAAAATAAGTATTACCGACTACTTATATTCATATGGAAGGGAACTAGTGAAAAATATTTCTTTTTCCTCCGAACAGCTTCTTGGTAATTATCCCAGCTGTTGATGCAGTCTTTCATGAGTCATATTTTCATCTTGACTCCGGGCAGGAATTCATCCTGATCACTTTCCAGCCATACCAAATGCTATTAAAATAACATAATGCCAATAACAATTACAATACTTTGATACCCAGATATCTCACATATCCTACATACCATGCACTGCCTCCTTTTATGTCCTCTAGCTCCTGCTTCTGTGCTTACTAGATGTACTCACTAAAACTACAAGATGCCTCTCAGTGAAGCGAAGATATTTTTTTGTATAAGATATCTCAACAACTTAGGTTGTTTTATTAAACAAGAACAGCTTTCCAACTAATTAAAAACATCACCTTAAGAACAATTTAGGACTATTTAAGATTTTTTAGATGAAAGGAAGCTACTATCCTATTTCAATGTTTCAGAGATATTTGACCATAGAATTAATGCAAGTCCTTTTTTAATATAATTTTTGGAATGAATACTAAGTTAGATGAACAACTATCAATTTCTCCAATCAGATTCAGATCTGTAAAAGCACATGTACTGGAGGGAATCATCTGAATTTGCTTGAAGCAATCTCCATGAAACAGTCTGCCTTCTTAAATCCATCACAGGGAACTGGATGGCTTAACATTCATAATCTCTTTATAGAAATTATTAACTGTTCTTGTGCCATTGCCTGGAAACTATAAGAAGATATAAGCATAAACAAGAAAATGGATACACAGCTCGAATATCTGAATTCATTTAGTAATGAATTAGTATAGTAAAAATGGATAATCGCATTGCTTTTAGTGCAAATCGCATAGGCAAATCCATCAGCTGACAAACAATTATTGCTGTTATGGAACAATGAATCCTTTCAATGGCATAAAAAAAATCTGAGGTTTTGCAGTTTTTAAACTGGCACTGTTTAATGACCCATGGTACTGATAATTATATATGCATATAATAAAATGTTCTTATTTACTTAACAAAAGGGAGAGCAACTATGTATCTTGACTTATTTGCACAGGTCAACCTGTTCAAATGTATTTTGTATTTGCAATTTGTTTGACAGATAGAAATTCTTAAAAACCTCATGAAGTTTCAGAAAAATCTTTTTTCTGAAATTCAAACTGCAGGGACAACGAAGACTTCAGAAAGTCTGCTGTTCATAAAGAACAAAATACACCAGCAATGAAATAAATAATTATTGGGTTCTAGAGCAGAGAAGCTAACACAAAAAACACAGAAACATTTCCTCACTGACTACGGTATAAGAGGAGGAATTGTCCAGAGAGACTTACAAGATGCTCAGTTAATATTTTACACAGACATTAGTGGATCTCCCAACACAGGTTAGTGTGACTTGTATTGACTTTTAAATCAATATTTTTCAAGGTAGTACTTGGTTATTGGAAGAAGCAGGGAACAGAAAATTTGCACATGCTTCAAATTCATTTTATAGGGCAGTTTTCCTCAACCTGGCATCCTTCAGTTGTATCAGAACTACAATTTCCAAAAATCTTTGTAACCTCAAGGACTGAGTATCCTTGAGGTTAGAGCCCCAACACATCTAGAAGTATCAGATTAAATAACCTTTTTTTTAGAATAAAGGCTCCAATTTATTTCAAAATACATATATTTGTAAGATTTATTTTAGAGAAAACCCACTGGAATCTGTCGCATAGATGAATTTCAGATATCTCAAGCAATTTTGGCCAGTTCCTGTATATATTTTGAATCTGTGTCCAACTGGGTGGGGTGGGATATTGACATCATGCAAGTATTAAAACAAAAGTATATCAACACCCCCAAACATATTTTGAAACAAAGTTCAGACTCGTGCTTATCTTTTTTTAGAAAGGTACCAAAATATTTCTAAACTATTTCATGACCAAGGAATGAGTAAAGATTTCTCAATCTGACATTAAGAAATTACAGAAAAAGAAGGATGATGATAGAAAGCACCACATTCAAAAGGGTCCACAGAAACTTTTGAGGAGCGTAACGCTGGTTGAGTTTGCATGACACATCAAATCATAAAGTACCCAACCACATTTTAGTTTAGAGTTTTGTGCAATTTAGTCTGTGTTACCACTTTCAGGTGAGCCCTATAAACCCATAGAGTTAGGTGAAGCATGTGACACAAATATGTCCATTTAAGTAAAATATAGGCTGAAAATGACTGATTGAAAAAGTACACTAACAAATTCATAGCTCTTTGGGGAAAAATTCAATATTTAAAATATGCAAAAAAGCCACTCAGTGGCTTGCTTTGCACTAGAGTTGGCTTGTGCACACAAGCCACAATGCACACAATTTTCAATGCTCCCTTTCACCCCTTCAACCTGGAATCCAAAATAAATATCTTCTATTTGTGTCTGGCAAGCCTGAGGCACTGAAGAACCATCATTGGATGGTTTAGATTGGAAAGAATCAACGTATTACTAAACAAGAATTATATTTCAGAGGAAGAACATGAACATGTAGGTTACAGGCTTATTACAAGCAAAAAAAATGTTTTCCTGTATGAGGAATGACAGAGTTGTATAATATGTGAGCCAATAAACAAAATTTAAAATAAGACACAAAGCACACTTTGAAGTAAGTTTGTATAACAAGAGTTTTAAATTCTATTCAGACAACACTGACAAAGAGCTGCTTCAGAAATTTTAACTTGTAGAAAATATTATTGCTGACAGAATTCAGGAGAACAATATCCAAAATAGTTTTTAAAATTCCAAAAGCTTAACAGAGGAAAAGACTGAGAATGCTCTTTTAATAAATCGTACTGGCAAATTGTATAGGGAATTTTTCATATAGCCAATAGCCCTCTAAAACAGAAAGAGCAAAATTCTGTAATGCATAAGAAAAAATGGGATTCAGACTCCCAGTATGAGGAAATATGGGGACTGTTTCTATACATGCTGCTTAGATTACAAAGGGATTCAGAACTGCAGAATGAGTGGGCTCATATGACCCATTAAAAAGAAAAATATATATCTGGAACAAATTTCATTGCTGGAGCAAATAGTAGAGCATAGGATCTCAATATAACCTTGTATATGAAACGGTCAAATCTGGCAACCATGTTTCTTTTTTCACCTTTTAAAGTAACAAAGAGAATAGTTTTTATAGCATTTCACCAATTAACAGGAAGTCATTAAAAGAACTAAAGTATCTGTATTAAAAGATAACAGCTAATCAAGATTTGAGTTACATGTTTTATCAGGAAATCAGAGCAAGGTGCTATCTTGTTTAGAAGGCACTAAGACGAAATATTTTGAAAATAACTGGCTCTCCCAATCTATCACATGGGCTAGACAAGCTAGAGTATGGTATTTGATGCAATATACTGCAATAAGTAAAATCCTTTCAGACAAAGAGAAACTAATGTTTCTAATTAAAAATACTGAACTTTTTATATAGGAAAAGTATATTAAACATCAGCAAATAAAAACATACATGTCAATGGGCATGGACATGTGAAGTGTTTAAAAGGTTAACTGACTATAATCTTTTAACTATGAACAGGCCAATTCAATTGTATGTGTGTGTATATATGTATGTTAATATATTAAAATCATATAACTTCTATACTTAACAAAGGACAAAGTAAACCAATGGACTGTTCTGCATTTTAACAAATAATCCAAAATGCAAGATTTACTTCAAGATATGCTCTCTGGTAGGGACTAATTTTTTTATGGCAATATGAAAAATTGAATAAATTTGATAGCATGAATATAAAACAAAAACAAAACGAAAATGGAATTTCTATCACAAAACAACAAAGTACATGTAAAATAATTCTCAAAATGAGCAGTAATTTGTCCCGTTTCCTATCCACCATTCCTCCCATACTAAATCAAGAATTTCAAGTTAAGACATAAATTGATCCTAAACATTTAAAGGGGTTTTTTTAGATGCAACTTCTAAATCAAATTAATAAAAGAAAGAAAAGAAAAATAGCAAACCAAACATTAACAAGTCAACAGTATTATTAGAAAAGATTTGCACATTATGGGAAACATAAAAGGTGCTACAAAACCACCTATTTTAAATTATTATTTCAAAATGATTATCAAGAATTTAAACATGTGAATTATGCAGAATTTTTTGCAGTTTGTTAAGACTGAAGAGGGCATCAAACTGATTATAAGATCAAGGGCAGTTTATGTTATGTTCTACAAAAAATTATCCAAAACTTCCCACTAGTGTAGAAAGTGAAACTACTGGAAAAGTGGATTAATAAGTTGCTACATTTTCATTTGCTCACAGGTCTCAGACATGCAAGGGCAAGTTAATACAAGTAAAGCCAAAAGGCAGAATTAGAAAGAGACGAAAGATGCTACAAATAGGTAGATATGCATGAAAATTACAAATGACACCAGATGCAAAACTGAAAAAGACTTGTTATACATTGTGACTTACGACCACTGAATTTAAATGAGATACATTTAGCATCACTTCACTGGTGGGAGAACCACTTTGCTTCAGCCCATGGTGTTGAAAGAGCACCATAAAAGAATCAGACCTAAGCAGGACCAACCAAGCTAGGAAGAACATGCATGAAAAGTTTATTAGTGCATGATAAGAGCCATGGATACTATGGAAAAAGAAATATGGTTCTTATGCTACTCTGATAACTGGCCTAATGCTAATCCTTACAGACCATTCTATGCTGTGTTAATTTAGTAAAATACAGGGCAGAATGATAGTACAGTCCCTGCTACTGGTAGATAACAGAGTTGGCTCAGAAGAGTCAGAAGCAAAGAAAAAAATGCTCGTTTTGCATATACTGTCTTAAACTTAGGTTGGAGCAAATAACCTGTTCCTCAAACTTCCCCTATTAGTTTTACCAGCATTGTTTAACATAGCAACTTTTATTTGAAGAAAAGAAAAATAACACAGAAAGTCACTCACAGCCAGAGATCCCCAACTTTCAAGTAACTATGTCTCTTGGATAGCTATATTAGACAACACTGCAGAATCTCGTAATGTTTTGTGCTATGTTGATAAAGCCAACCTTTTATGTTCACTCTATGTTCAATGTATTAAGTGAATATTCACCTAGTTTTACTCAAACATTTGATACATCCTCTTTGAGAATGAATTATTCAAGTTAACTATATTGCAAATTAAAAAGAGAGGACAAATTACATTCTGTATGCTTCTTTTAGATTGAAAAAATATGTGTTTTAAAGGCTTGTCATTCAAAGTGTAGAAGAAAACATTTCTGTTAAAAAATCCAATATTAAAAAAATCATTAAGACACTGGTATTTTTCTTCTAATCTTACAAATCTTACAAATACACTACAGCTTAACCAAAAAAGATGTCATCATGAGCATGCTGCTGTTCAGCATGCAATGCCACCGATAACTGTTTGGTTCCAGATATCAAAATAACTTCACATCCCAGCTGCTAATCCCACCCCAAAGCCCTCATTAATAACAATCTTATTTTTAAAAAAGGTAAAATCTAGAGTTAGTGGCAATTTTTTATCTTCACAGTAAATTGTTAACAAAGTGAGCTGTATAATGGTCATCTGTAAAATGGCATTATCAGTCAATTGGACCCTGAAAAATAAGTTTGATGCAGTTCTGATCTCCAGATAGCTGGGTAGCACAGAAAGGGCAGGCAGCATGGAATGCGTGAGTACCATGTGGCAATGGGATCTGAGACCAGTATTTGGCGGATTTTTCTGAGCACACATGCCCACAAGGGGTGAAAGCATAAGTTGGTGGACCAGCATCAACATAAAAGCCTGCCTCACACCCAAGCCAAAGAGGAACATATGGACCAACAGTTCTGCACATGGGACATTCACGCTCATTGGCTTCTGTATCACTGCGGTGTCCCCAGTTATGATAACCATGGACATGGCCACAGCTGAGGTAAGCCCACGGTTGTTTTTCTTCTACCACTTCTTTACGGTTAATGCTAGGAAAAGCCAGTGTATTCAGTCCCACGGGGCACTGGGGCCTTGCAGCATTGATTTCTTGTCGTAGAGCCTCTATGTGTTTCTGAGTTGGTGTGTGAAATAAGCCATCTGCTGTTCTCCACAAGAGGGTGGCCCCACATAGATCAATGAGAGAACCATCTTGTAGGATGTTGGTTTCATTTTCCACCTAAAACGTCAGGCAGAAAAGAAGAACAAATTGAAAACAATTCCTTTCGCAATGTTCCGCCACACTTCTGGAAAGTAATGAAACTTTCATTCTTCTCTTTAATGTCTTATATTATGATGAGCCATCCAGCCTTCTCACTCAGACAATGACATCTGTACAATACCTGAATAAAAGCTAGAGCAACGGGCAATTATGTTTTTATTATTTTAGCAGAGTTTTTTCTAACTTCTGCATTTTTAAGAGTTGTGAGTTCATTCTACTAGAATTTCCTAGCCAACACATGTCCCAATATCAGTCCATCTGATTTATAAGCTGCCCCCCTTACCCGAGTCTAATAATTGGTCCCAAAGGTGCTTTTTCAACCATGACCTGGTTGACTGAGAAACTCCGTAGACATCTAATAATTAGTCACAAACACATTCAAATAATCAAACAAGTATAAAAATGCTTGTTTGAGGGCCTGTTATAAGGGTTTTCTGCATTCTTATTTACCGTTGCAGAGTTTTTATGTTGTCTTGTTCAATAAGATTCTTTTGAACAAACTTTACTGTTTGTTTAACTAAAAACCACTTTAATGTTCTTTAATGGTTAGAAATAATTTTAAATCATGTTTTTCTTCATTAACTTACTAGCTTGCCTCTTTGTTGAGCAGATCTTGTTTCCCGTAGAGTATATACATCACCGCAGACTGAAATTTCTCTCCAAACACCAGGTTTCGATTCTTCAGTGAACCCTCCTTTAGGATGCATGACTAGAACGCCATTAGTTGTTAATCCATCCATGTGTCCATCTGGATTCTTCCATTTTGCTGCTTTTTCCTAGACAAAATGTCAACAAGAAGAAATAAAAAATAAATTATTCAGGCTTTCCATACTTGAATTACCAAGTGCCTAATACAGCCAAGTATTAGCAACCTCATATCAAAGGATAAATAGAAGAATAAGAATATAGCTTGGAATCAAAAACAAATTATCAATAATTTGGACTAAATGCTGTATAACTGGTTCTATTTTTGCTAACAATTTTCCTTTATCCATTTCAAATAGAAAATATGGATGTTTTAATTACAGGCCTTCCAATAGATGATATATAGCAGCCTTTTTTGGCTTTATCTGTAAACTGCTTTAACATTTATTATGAGAGATGCAGAAATAACATTAGTCAACAAATAATATGTAATTGGAACTAATTATCTGGGATTAATAGGGAAAGGAATAGGAGAAGATGAAGTCTATTTTGAGATATATAGCAATTAAAAAAGAAACCAAATAGTGTTTTCAGAGAAAGAATGGACAAATTCTGACCAAACTTTCAAAGCAAGCACTGTTTGTATAGTGAGTCAAACTTAGCTCTAATTTCTTGCTTCATTTTTTTTACAAAAATAAAAATGTTCCTCCTTTGTATCGATACCATTGGTAAATGATCTTATTATATTATTGACTGCTTTCTTTGGTTCCTAACTCTATATACAAACTAAACATATTTAAGGTGCTCTAAGTTGGCAGTGATGGGAGCAGCATAAACAAAGCCAAAAACAAGAAAGCAAACAAGCAAGTCAGCCAACCCAGCAAACTATCTACTTCTATCTGAAGTTCTGGAGAATTGCTACTAGTTTAAGTCCACAATATTGGATAAGACGATTAAGCATTCTAGAACACTCTGCATGGGTTCCGTTTAAAGACCACCCAGAAGGTTCAACTGATGCAAACTGCAGTGACCCTGGTGCTCATGGGTACTTGCTATTGGACACACATTATATCTATTTTGGAAGCCTGCAATGGCTTCCTATCAGCTTTCAAGTGCAACTTCAATTACTGGTTTTAATCTATAAAGCTTTCTATGGCTTGCTGCTATGTTATCTTCCTGTCCACATCTCTCTGAAATCAGCACCACAATTTTGATAATGCTGGGGAAAGCAAATGGTTGCCCCTCATTTTTGGGATTTCAAGGCCCAGGTGCACTGTTTTCATCTCCTGCCCAACTCTCTGGATGTGTTTTTAGCCCAAGCTTTGGAAGCTTCTTAAAACACAATTTTTCTGGAGGTGTTTGGGTGCTTGATGCCAGATGCCTTTTGGAGGGCAGGTTTCTCTATTCCCACTGTTGGATTTATTTTCATTGTTATTGCTAGTTTTATCTTGTGAATCACCAAGAGTTAGTGTGTGATTGTAGTGGGATGATAATGTGGTATATAAATACATATATAAAAGTATGACTATTTTCAGAACTCTTTGTTCCTATTTTTATAAAACGGATGGATTTGCAAGAAACAGCCATTGCTCTGAGAGAAGCTATTATTTGAAGCATCATATGATATAGAGGTCATGTCCTGACTTATGTGAAATCTTGGTATGCTCACCCCAAGGAATATGTTTTTGGAAGAGTCAAATCCTGCAGCAAAAATTCTGGCTGTATATGGTGCATTCCGGTCACAGACAATGCGGCATGCAAACCTGGAAATAGTACTTTGGGTGATCTGAGTTTCATCGCTGTTTTGGCTGCCGGAAATCGTATCTGTTACAACAAAATCTATGGGGCTCTCTGTTGATCTGCCAACCTGAAAGAATTAATAATATATAAAAAATTCTTAAGTGAAGCCCTGTGAACACAACAACTGAACAGTTTAACTGTACTTCACACAAGCTCCCCCACCCCACCCCAAACTAGAAATAGGCATAGCTTAGGTCAGTGTTTCTCAACCTTGGCAACTTTAAGATGTGCGAACTTCATCTTCCAGAATTCCCCAGCCAGCATGGGAAATGCTGCTTCAGGATGCAAATCATCTTATATTTAATCACAGTTGGGAGGATCTGAGGTAACAGATCTGAGGCTTGAAAATTACAGTTAATCCTTGACTTTCAACAGTTCATTTAATGACTATTCGAAGTTACAACGGCACCGAAAAAAGGGACTTATGGCTGTTTTTCACACTTATGACCAGTGCATTCTCACAGTCATATGATCAAAATTGAGATGCTTGGCAACTGGTTCATATTTATGACAGTTGCAGTGTCCTGGGGTCATGTGATCACCTTTTGCAACCGTCTGACAAGCAAAGTCAATGGGGAAGTCAGATTCACTTAATAGCTATGTTACTAACTGAATAACTGCAGTCATTCACTTAACAGCTGTAGCAAGAAAGGCTATAAAATAGGGCAAAATTCACTTAACTGTCGCTTTGCAACAGAAATTTTGGGCTCAACTGTGTTGTAAGTCGAGGACTACCTGTATTACATTCAATTAAATAACACCACACTAGATGTACTGTTAGATGCACTTAGGAATGTCTTATGTTCACAATAAATATTGCAAATAGAAGATAACTGCATACAGGTAGTCCTCAATTTATGACCATTCATTTACTGTCAGTTTGAATTAATGATGGCCTTGGAAAGGATGCAAAACTTTGCATGCACACACACCCCAGTCACATGATCACAATCTGGGTGTTTAGCAACCTTTTGTCAAGTCAATGGGGTCAATGGGGAAGCTAGCTGGGAATGTTCAAGTTGCTGCCATTTGCTGAGAAGATTCCTTCTTGTCTCTGGAGGGTGGCTGAAAGAACTCCCCATCAAAAGAGTTCAGCTCCATGCCTGCTTGGATTTCAGCAGAAAGCTCTTTTAGCCAACCCCCAGAGAAAAAGAATTCCCTGCTGAAAGATTTTGGCCTGCTCCAACATCCAAGCAGTCACAGAGCTCAAATCCTTCAGCAGGAAGCTTTTTCAGCCAGCCCCCAGAAACGAGAGGCAGCCAAAATCCAGGCATGATTTTCAGCCTCTGAGAGGAAAGGCAGTATGATAACGTAAGGAGTGCAGAGAGCCTCGGGTAGATGAGGAAGTCTCTGGGAGGACCAGTGCAGGCCCCATGTGGGTATCTCTCCACTCAGGGGCTGAAAATCACGCTTGGATTTTAGCAGGAAAGATTTTCTACTCCTGAGCAGAAACTCACATGCAGCCTGCATCAGATCTTCCAAGGTCTTCCCCAACCCACTGAGGCATCCTGCATGCCTTTCCTGGAACTCTGCTTAACAGTCTGAGAGATTGCTTAACAACTAGGAGTGCCAGGGTTATGATCATTGAGCAAAACAATCATGTGACATTTCTCTTAACAACTGAGATTCTGGTTCCAACTGTGGTCATAAGTTGAGGACACCTGTTTTGCCTATGTGCAAGCCCTCAAAAATGTTTGTCCCAGTATGTTTTATTTAAGAATATGATATCGCAGTGTATATTTGTTTTTGATAGCCTGAACTCGAATCAATAAACTTGCTACAAAAGTATTAAATATCTGAAGCACACATACACTTTTTAAAATCTGTGCCTGAAGTATGTTTTTTCATGTAATATTAATAGAATATTGCCACAGATGCAATTATTATCTAGAAATGTTATGTGTTTATTTGATTTTTTTCCCTTTCCTTTAGTAGAGGACTCAAATTAACATATACAATGCTCCATACTCCCCCCCCCCCCCGCCCCAAAACAACTGTCTGTAATATAGTTTGGTCTGAGAAATTACTTTATTAAGTATTACTTTCTAGATCCATTTTTAAAAATTCATCTAGGCAACTCTCTGGGTAAAGTAGTAAGTTACAGGAAAACATATCAAAACTTAGTACTATTGCTGAAAAAAAAATTCAATTGTATATTTTTTTTTAAAAAAATTCAATATTTGCCAGATGAGTTACCTACACTACACTTCCAATTTCATGCATTGTTTGCCATTCAGACATGACACTACTTTATCTGATAGCTTTCATTCTAATAGGTGAGAAATGTGAAACATATTGCTGAACACAGTGTTTTTCTCCCATTTGAATATCCATCTGACTTTCTTTGTCAACTAGGAGACCAGTGTTAGAAATATGCTCCAAAAAACAACTAGGCTGCTAACAGACAGGAAGGAGGGACAATCCCCTCCTATCTGTAGCCCACGTAGAAATTCAGGGTATCTTTTTAATGGCCTTCTGTCAAGCAAATTGGTGAAAAAGTGGAACAATCTGTCCCTCTCCATCAGCCCATTACATTTCCATGCTAATTATGGAGAAAGAGGCTTCCTGTCCTAGCATGGAAATAAAGTGCACTGGAAAAGAGGGGATGGAGCAATCCAATCTGTTCAATTGCCTCCAAAGCAATTCCTGGTTGTCCAGGCTACCAAAGAAGGCTTAAATACCAGGCTGTATCAGATAGTTGCCATAGTGAAAATATGTAGTTCAGGGTGAGTTGCTGGGTTCTTGGCATTCTCTGAGCTTGCTTTTCTTCCTACAGACATTTCATTACAAAGCTAGGTAACATTATCAGTGCACAGAGGAGTGAAGATTATTGATTGTATAGGTGAAGTAGTTTGTCCGACCAGCCCTGATTGAGGCATCGCTTCTTTCTGGATTGCTTTTGAGTTAGTTATTGTTTCTTCTATGATTGTTCTTGTTTATCTGGTGTGGTTCAGGTTTACATCAGTTTTGTATCAGATGCTATCAACCACCTCAAGACTGTATAATTTCAGCAAGCATTATCACTCTCAGAAAGCCCAAGCTGGTTCAGGATTGCTTATCTTGTGGTATAAACACTTTTTTTTACATTCTAGATTAGAATCAATGTATAGGAAGCATTTAATTGCTGAACAATGGTGAAGACAAAGGGGATATGACATGATTAATTCCTAGATTGGAGACCTAGTCATATGAAGCCAGTCTGAGCTTTTCAAAAAATAAATAGGAGATCAATTTAACAAATAGCACTACATGTTCTGAGCTTGGAAAATCACTGAAGTAGGGGAAATGGTTAAAAAAAATCCAGAGAAAAACTTGAATTCATCTATTTCCAAACAAATTTTGAAAATTAACTAAGGCTTTTCCAGCTGGACTGGGGAGTTGGGGTGCTTCTGTGAATCTGTTATACTAAGCATGATCAACATGGTGTACATGGACACATTTTCAAAATAATATTGAGAAGACCAAAGTATAAACAATGCAGCTACCACTAGTTCTCATTGAGAGAGCTTTCAAAAATTTATTTATTTATTTGTCAAGCATGTATAAGATAACAGATATAAGTATAAACATGAATATGAATACATGAAATGGATACGAATAAATGGGGACAGTAGGACAGGGACGGTAGGCATGTTGGTGCGCTTATGCAAGCCCCTTACAGACCTCTTAGGAATGGGGTGAGGTCAATAGTAGACAGTCTAAGGTTAAAGTTGTGGGGGTTTGAGGATGAAACTGCCTGAATAAGATCCATCCAAGTTCAGGAACATTATTCTAAGGCACTGCTCATGGGTCAACCAACTAATTTTCAAAAGCATGATCCATTAAGTACATAACAAGAAATGTATATTAATTGTTCAAAAGATCTGCTATAAAACGTTTTAAATATTCCACATGAAAAACTCTTCAGTGGCAGAAAATGCATGGACTTGCAGTTACATATCACTATCATGAAAGTATTTTGTTGCATGCATTTAAGCTAGGAAACTACACAACTGACCACAGCTTCCTAGTGTACATTCCTGTAACTTGTAAGATAACTACGAAATAGGTCTCTTTTGCAATTATACATAAACTGTATATTTTTCTGTACAAAGCCATAAACTGGACAGAGAAGCAATTAACATTCTTCTTCAGCCATTGTAATATTTTAATCATACAGATTATTTCATACCAAATTTGTTAAATCGGAGAACAGTGCAATATTAGGATCAATGGCTATTAGCCTTAAAGGCAGTGTGACTGTCTCTAAAGGCCATCTACTAGGAGGCCAGTAGGCTTCCTTGTGTAGTTGGTTGGTTCTATGAGAAAAGACTGCTGGATTAGATGGTCTAGGGGTCAGATCCAGCATGGTAGTTCATGTGTTCTTAATATAAAAGACAGAGACAGGGCATAGCACAAAAGCTTTCTGAGAATTACTTTTCATATGACAAATTTCCAATCCATAAGGCACATATGAAACATTAAAATCTCTAGGAAATCTATTTTACCATACCACAAACAATTACTTTTATGTAATGTTAGTACACTTACCTGAAACATATCAGTATCTTTATCATGCGTATATTCTACTACAACAGTTTGATTTCGTGACAACGTGTAGGAGATACTGTGTTGGCCCTTACAACTGATGGCCTGTAGAATAAAACATTCTCTGCTTTATTTAAATAACATTTATACCAGGGAAAGAACAGTATAAAAAACTTGTAAATACAATTACAAACATGACTACATTCTTCAAATTGAGTTTTTAATTTTATGTACAGTACAGCATATACTGTAGTTATTAATGTAATCATAACAAATAAAATTAAAATAAATTTCTTGGAAACCAAGAATCATCTCTCATGTAAGATATAATCATTTATGAGTTTTTGAATGGGACAGCAGGTAGAAAAGACTGAGATCTACACTTTGATAGTTTTTTAAAAAAAGCATTATCTACTTCACAAAGAAAAGAAAAGAAAAGAAAAGAAAAGAAAAGAAAAGAAAAGAAAAGAAAAGAAAAGAAAAGAAAGTGCCTTTCTGTGATTTCATTCTATAGTATTATTTGTTGTTTTGTATTATTTTACATTGGAAATACTGCTTGATGAAGATTTTCTAGAGGAAATTCATATTTTATACATGAAAACCTATTTTTACAGATGTATTCAACATCTTATTTCAGTTTTTAAACCTACAGTATTTGCTGTCACAGGAAACTATAGATCCATTTCTTCTTTTTACTCTGTGGAAAATGCTATATAGACTACTGGTGTGACTAAAACAATTGAGCACAACTAAGACAAATAAATCTTAAATGCAGTAATCCAAGCCTCTCTCACCCTCTGTCTCAGTATATACCTAATTTTAAAAGGTTTATAAAGAACACCTATAAACCAGGATTTTAAAAATCAGGGTTAACTTCAGTGATAGTAACCTGTTTTATACATAGTGTTAAGGCAAAACCAAACCATATTATGACATAACATTATGAAAGAGGCCACAAATATTTGTCTCCATAAAAAGAAAGATATTTTTGCCTACCTTTTAGATGACTTTTAAATAGAAATAATTAGACGGCTTAGTATGGATTTAGAAGCTAGGCAGCATTGGGCATGGTTAGTACTTAGGACTGGAAACCATTATAACATACCAGAGAGGTATACTAGACTAAAATGTTTTTAAAAAGCAGCCTGGAATAAGACAACAGCAAATTTATTCTATAGCCATTTCCAAGAAAACCATATGGATATATCCTCGAAGTCTACTTTACTTAAAAAATTATTTCCTTAAAAAAAACACTGGTCTTTACAAGGCATATGCCCATATAAAACAGGGGCAGCATTTTCTTATTTAAAAACAATTCATAAATAGATCAAGCATCAAATATTTTAAAGCACCAATAGATATAGTTGAACACTGTCATTTATCTGTTGGTAAAGCAGAAATTATTGTGAAATAATGATTTAAAAAGCTAATGTTGGGTAAGATTTCTATAAATGACTACACTTTGACCACACTTTTTTCATCTTTGTTCTTTATACGTATCAGCTACAGCCCCTTCCTTAATAAAGAAGAAAATGCTAAAACTATTACATGATTGACAGATGGATTCAATGCCTGCAACATAGTCCAACAAGGATCTGTAATTCTTAGTCGAGGGAGCCAGCGTTGTCCAAAGACATTTCCGTGGTCATGTGGCCAGCTTGACTATACACCAAGGGGCACAGAATGTTATTACTGCCCACCAAAGTGGTACCTATTTATCTATTTGCATTAATGTGCTTTTGAAACATCAATCTTCTTCCTCAAGGGAAAAAATATAGTCCAATTGCCTTTTGGAAAAGCACCTGTCAGGGTTCCAAGTAACACCCCCAACGAAATCAAACTCTGAGGCTTGAATTTCCTCAAAGTTAACTTTTATTAGAGATGTCATATTGGCACATCTGTGAAAACCCGAATCTGAGAGCTTCCGGGTTTTCCACATCCAAAAGAAAGTTCAAGACCTTGCCCCTCTCCCACATGTCCACCACACATCCAATCAATTGCTGTCCAGAACAGAAGATATCTCCTCATTCTTCTCCACACAGCTGCAGGACCCCATAGCCATGACTTTCTATAAAGAATTTTATTGAGACTATATATCTTCTTTTCTCTATGCAATCCCCCCTCCCAATTTCCCACAGTAGGATTTGTGGCAGGCCTGAAGCCTGAAGGCACAAAGGTAGAAATATGGCTTCCAGGTCTGACAGTACCTTTGTGACTGCCTAGTCATATAGTTAATCTATTTTAATTATTCTGCAAATATTGGAACTTATCAAAGCTTCAAGATATAATTTCCACTAAAATAAAGAAAAAATGTCTCTAATGCTCCTCTTACTCAGAATTCTATCTTAAACATAAACTAAAAGCTGATTTCAAAAGGTGAGCCAAATATGTTTATATGAATCAATTACAGAGCTGGCTATGCATCTGAATGTTCCCAGACAGACAGTATCTGCATCTGTTATTTTCCTCATTTTAAATGACATAATCTCCTAAATATCTCTTAAATTCAATCTACCACATGCTTAGCCACTGATATTTAACAAATATTTGTACTACAGATATGCTTAAGAATCCAGGTACAGCTGAAAAACATTCAGCCACTTCCAGTCAAGTAATTAGAATTAAGGATATGTTTGAAAGGTTATTTGGAAATAGTTGATTAGAGACTACAAACCAACCCCAGCTTCATAGATTGGCATTCTAAAATATCCTTTAGAAATCCTGTTTTTTTAGTTCTATTTTCTACTAGGTAAATTATACATATGTTCCTCCCACATAGATACAGGGTGTCCTTAGTTCGTAATTACAGAAAATTAATGTCCTGTGTTTCTAAAACAACTATTCATTTAGTACTACATGTACTTAATCTTATTTCACTGAAGCCATTTGTACAATTCAAAAACCACATTCATAGGAGTTTGGTGCCTTTATCAAGTTTCTTTCAACATTTCTTTCTAAATACAAAACATTAAAGGGTCTATGAGTTAGATAACCCATTATTCTTGATGATTAAGTTAACAGTCTTTAAAATGGAAGCTCAGAGGCTATTAAGAAGAAAACAAAAAAAAATATTCATAGCTTTAAAAGGAGTTCCAGTTATCTTCTATAAATATATAGAAGGCTTTTAATATTCAAATAGTACCAAGACAGGTACAGAAACCAGAACCTAACAAATAGGCAAAGCTAACAAACTTTTTTTTGTTATTATATGGACCGCTGGAGTGGACCCTAGCCAATACCCAAAATATAGGGACATAAACACCTGCTAGCTTACCTGCATACCAAACTGAATATAGAAATGCAAAAAGCCTTGCACCACATACAAGTTATACCTCTATCCTACACTACCTGGCAAACCTATATTGCTGATTGCCAAGTCCTGCTCTGATCACAGAATGGAGAAAGAATGAACACTGCACAGTTAGTAGGGATATTATCACTTCAATTACAGAAACAGTATTGTTTACTTTTTTTCCTATCTCTTTCTCTGCTTTTGATCATTTGTCTCTATGTATCAATTAAAGAGAAGAGCTAGTATAGTGTAGTGGTTAAGGTATCAGGCTATAAACCAGGAGACTGTGGATTGTAGTCCTGCCTTAGGCACACAGTGAGCTGAATGACCTTAGGCCAGTTACTTTCTCTCAGCCCTGGAAAGAAGGCAATGGCAAACCACTTCTGAAATCTTGCCAGGAAAATTACAGAGACTAATCCGGGCAGTTTCCAGGAGTCAGGACAGACTGAAAGACACACACAAACACTCAAAAAAACTCTACCACAATTCAAAGAAGCATTGCTATATTTCTTAGCAATGCTGAATGTTTAGCAAAAGTTCAGGGTGCTAAAAAGATACTGTCTATTTATCCAATTATGAAAACCACAATGGGAGATAACACTATACACAATAATACAGAAAATACTACACTGATTTATGTTGGAGTTACATATTGGTCCCTAATTCTCACTTCAACAAGGATAGAAACTACAAGGTAATTTTAGGAAATGCATTATTTTCCTCATGGGATAATATACTATGCTTTAGACTTGTCTCATTCAATTACTATAAAGAACAATTGAGATAATATTCTAAAAGTGTTGTGTTAATACTCTGCATCATAAATAGTATTCTTCAAATTAGAAGTTATTAAAATGCAAATATCCCCCTAAAAAGAGACAGCGGATGGTTTATATAAATGCACAAATGATCCAGTCAAAAAGAAAAACCGCAAGTACAGTTTGGTAACTTGTTCTCTCCTTCACTATGGCTTCTCTGTAACGTAAATGGAGGAAAACTGCTAGGTGTAATTACAAGCAATGCAGAGGACAATGAAACACAAACAAGAATATATGTCATCCAAAAAAAAAAAAAAAACCAGCACCTGCTTTGATCTGTCTAGATAATAGATTTTTCAGACCAAGTCGCAACATAATAAATACTTTGCAGGTCTGCTGTCAACATTACAGGTGCTGTAGTGGAATGGACTCCTGCAACATCCAGAATACGGAGCTTTCTAATTGTTCTTGTGGCTGATGTGAAGCCAGAAAGCCTTCCTTAGGCAACATATTACAAAGAAATAAACAAAAAAAAAATGCCTTAAAGGAATGCATCTAAGCTACATAGTGAATGCCCAGGAAGTGCCTGGATAATTCTAAAGGTATTATTGGAGCAGGTAAAAAGATATATAAAATAAAATATTGATTCAAATGAACAAAACTGAAAATCTTTAGGAAGGCAAAATATATTAACATTATATCTGTGCAAAATAACATATAGTATATAACATTATGTTTGTGCAAAATATCGTACAGCATATCTAATTAGAATGTTCCCTAACTTGCCTGAAGCACCAAGATATTGCCAAGAGAAAACAGACCTCCCCTAGTGGAATACGGCACACTTCAGAAATAGCTAAACACACAAAGGATCTATCCATTAAAACAGAAAAAAAACCTTATACTGGTATATAAGACAGGCAGAATTTCTTGATACCTCATAAAACTGTTCCGTTAGGAAAGGAAGCAATTTATAAACAAAAAATGAAGGAATCTTATGTGAAGTTGGCTATATTCTGATATTAATCCAAATTACACCATAAATCCCAAATGCCATTGAAGATTATGAATGCAGAGAAACAAATCAGTAAATAGTCATAAAAGTGAAATAAATGATATAGAGACTTTCTAATAGAAGAAGAAATTATTTTGCTGGGAGTCCAATATATACAAAATAATTTACATTAAAAACAAATGAGACATTTTGAGATCCAGAGCTAAGAAATGAATGAAGAAGCAGTGTATTGTACACACTGAAAAGCAGTTAGTCTTACAAAGGTACATTAGTACCCAAATTTGTTGCCTTCTGGCAGAAGATACAGAACAATTAAAACTCGGACCACACGTTTTCTGAATAGTTTTTATCCCAGAGCTATAATTGCACTCAACAATTAACTAAAGGGCCACCATCAGTGACCTGTTGGGCAGTATTACTTGGTCTGTTGTGTGGATGTTTGGGTGGTTTAGGGGTGGGGAATTGTGGTGGGTGGGAGTGTGTTTGGGGATTACGTGTGTGGGACCTGGTCTTTGGGTGTCAAGTAAATTTTGTTGTATGTGAATACTGTGTATACACATACAATGACAATAAAGTTTATTTATTTATTTATTTATTTATTTATTTATTTATTATTTATTTATTATTTATTTATTTATTTATTTATTTATTTATTTATTTATTTATTTATTTATTTAATCATAATACAGAAAAATCTGTCATTCTTGGATACACAGATAAGCTGAACTGACTTTTTACCCTGAACAATATAAAATGTTATTCTGTTCTCATCTGTTCCAGACAAACTCAAGATATGTTCTTGCAATTATGGAACTATGGCCTCACAATTACAAGATCAGAATTTATAGGGCATATTATATTGCAGGACAAGAAAGGATGACAGCTAGACTAAAATATTATTGAAATTGATTTTATCACTGAAAGAAGTTGATAGAAATCAATTACGGGGGGAGGGGGGAATGAAACATTGCCAGTGCAAATCAAACACATACCGATTTCCTTTATGACACTATAAAGAATACTTCACGGGCTTCTTGTTGCTTTTTTTTTTTTGTAAAAATACACATGGTCAAAATTCATTACAAAATGAACAAATACTGCAAACAAACAATTCTACAAGCCTATCTTTCTTTGAATAAACAAGTTAAATCAACGAGAAAGGGACTATAAATTGCAATTGGAGAGGACAACGCTTTCAGGAAAGGCCACATACAAGCAAGAGTAAAATATAGTTGCATATAGATTTATTACATACAGATTTAGCACCAACAGAAACATATTGTTTGGGATAATGGAAAAAAAAGTTTCAGAAGCACTGCTATTATCTATTAAGTAGATTACAGATTGGAAATTGGAAGCTTTTCAAAAATAAGGCAACAGTAATTGGTAAGAATTAGCCATGCCTTTACCACCTTTAGAAAACAGCAAAGCACTCTACTTAGGACTGTCTTTAAAGGAAACTTCTAGAAACTTCTAGAAACAACAGCACCAATAATAAATTACACAGTATTACCATGGCACAGCACCAAACAAAAACTAAACAAAAACCACAATACAATAATTATATATTGATTCAATAAAACTAGCTTAGAGCCTAGTAAACAAATGTGTGTACTGTACACTAAAACAAACAATACGTTTAAAGCAATGGCCTGGAATAAGACAGAGTATGCATACATCTAGGATTATTTAAAGCAGGTTCTAACATGGAATTGTCAGCTAAATCAAAGTAGGATAAAACAACTAAACCCTAGAATAAACCTATGATAATAATATGGCAGTCCCCGGAGACAGCAGAAGAGAAGAGAAAGCACTGAAAAAAAAACACAAAATACTAAAACCTGCAAATAGAAGTAGAATGACTGTGGCAATAGAAAGCAAAGATGTAATAGTGATATGCACCAGTGGTGGGTTCCTCCCGGTTCGGTCCGGTCCGGTTCAACCGAGCTGGAAGCGGTGACGATATCATGTCACCGAACCGGTTCTCCCCCCCCGCCCTCCCACCCCCCCACGTTATTCTTACCTTTTATTTGGTCCCACCCCCAATCTATTGCTGCCTCCTGAGTCCCAGCTGATGACTAGAGGGAAAAAAACTGTTTAAACTCTTGCCGCGGGGCTTCAAAGGGCCGTCCTACAGTTGATCAGTGTTAAAAGCAAACAAATGAGTTGGGTCGTAAGTGCAAGGACTGGTCGTAAGTGCGAGGACCTTCCAGAAATGACTCTGACCAGCTAGCCACGCCCACCTAGTCACATGACCTCCAAGCCACACCCACAAAATAAGCCACGCCCACAGAACCGGTAGTAAAAAAAATTAGAACCCACCCCTGATATGCACCATGGATGCAACCCAAAATATCTGAAACACCACGACCGCCTACTGCCTGATGCAGGCCTCCCAAGGCCTTTCCAACCTGAGACATCCTGTGCTCCGCTTGTTGCCTTTGGGGTCCCCAAGGCCCTTGGGTTTTGCCTCCCAAGGAAGTTATGCCATTTTGGCGCAATTGTAAGGAATTGTGGGCATTCTGAAAATGGTGACTGTTTCCAGGAGGCAGCCACATGGTCAGACATGTATGGACTGCCCTCCTTCCCCAACATGAGGTCCAGAAATCTTCAGAAGGTAAGAGTGATGGGTGATGGAGAGGTGGGACGCAGGCACATAGCCTGCAGGTACCCAGCGGTGCAGGATCAAGGGGGAAGAGAAACAGGGAGTGCTGCAGCATCCCTGTGATCAGTTGTAAGGGCCAATGACCATGGGGGTGCTACAACTTCAAAATGAGGTCAAGTAACTTTTGGGAAGGTCTGTTGTAACTTCAAACAGCTGCTTAAATGACTGGATATTAAATCAGGACTACCTGTAAAGATATGAGTCTGCCAAATATGAAGACAAAGAAAAAAAAGAAAACTGGATTTCAGAACAAACTATGGAAAAGATGAAAAAAGAAGCCAGAATAAGAAAGAAAGAAAAATCTTAAGAAATGAACTTAACAAAGAGTTTTAGAGACATGTTAGAAAAGACACAAAACAGTATTACATTGGCAAAAACACTGAAGATGGAAACAGACATGGGAAAATAAGGACTTTTTCAAAAGATTTCTGAATTCAGAAGGAGATTCTAACCTTGAATTGGTATGCTAAAGCATGCCAGTAGACAGATGTAACTATTCAAAGGAGATCAAAGGAAAATGGAGGGAGCATATTGAAACACTATACAGTTGTGATGTCAACATCCAAGATATTTTAGAAGATATTCCCTACTTACAAAAATGCCTAGTACAAGAAGATGAAGTTAGATCAGCACTTCATTCATTACCAACTCAGCTTACTAACTGATGGAATGCCCACTGAAGCAGCAGAAGAATAATCAGTAAAGGTTTTAATTAAGCTATGCCCATGATGGCGAACCTATGGCACCCATGCCTGAGGTGGCACGCAGAGCCATCTTTCCAGGCATATGAACTGTTGCCCAACTCACCTGCAGCTGCATATGCGTTCGCGTCCCAGCTGGTGTTCAGGCCTCTGGTGCGCATGTGCAAACTTCTGGAGACCCAGCTGGTCTTCGAAGCTCTCATGTGCATCCGTGCATATTTGCGCAGGTGTGTGCAAGTAGCTGTGCGCAGCACACACATGTGCAGATGGTGTTTGTGTGTGTGCATTGTGTGTGCAAAAGCCATGCACATGCGCAGATGGTGCAATTGCACACGCAGCGCACAGGGGAGCCGTGCAAAAGCCGTGCAAGTGCACAGATGGTGCAATTGTGCGTGCAGCGCATGGGGGAGCCACGCGTAAGCGAAGCGCATACCTGTTTGGCACTTGGTGAGTAAAAGGTTTGCCACCACTGAGCTATGCCATTAAATCTAGAGAATGGCAGAGTGGCCAACAAATCAGAAGAAATCAATTTACAATACCAAAAAAAGACACTAACAATGTGTAAACTATCGTACTATACCCTTAATTTCACATGCTAGCAAAATAATGCTTAAGACAATTCAACAGAGATTAGAGTCTTGCATGGGAAAAGAGATGCCAGATGTTCAAGCTGGCTTTAGAAAAGGCTGAGGAATATGAGACATTATTGGTGATGAATGCTGGATTTGAGAAAACTCAGAAAAAAATGGGAATCCCAGAATACCCCAGTGTTCTCATGAGAAACGTATATACAGGTCAGGGAGTCACAGTATAACGGCCCTCCAAACTTCTGATTATAATAAGCAGGCTCCGTTACAGTCGTAACTCAAGGGCTCCAACTGCCAATGTCATTCAAAGACAGGCATTCTCTTTTCCACATAAACTTGATTGCTTCTTCAATTTCTTTCCCAGACTAAAGCACAATTGGCTATTGGGCACAACTATTTTATTATTTTAAAAACAGAAATGCACAATGCCCTCAATTTACCACCACATAAAAAAAAGAAACCAATAACAGCTTTCTCTTTCAATCCCAAACATTGGGATTGTGGCCAATGATTAATGAAATCTATTTTGCATTTTATTATCTAAATGTCTGTTCATTGCCTCAACCTCTTCCATTGTTCTCAGTCTTGTTTCTGATGTTTGTATGAAACACAAGTTGTGATTTACTACTAATGATTAAGAGATTATTTTTCCATCCTGATATGAGACATTTCCTGCTGGTCTAATAAATCTGCACTATTATCCCTCTGATTTCTCAGTCTATTAGTCTTTTCCTGGACTGAGCAAAGGTTTAATTTCTTTATGGAATTAGCAATAGCAATAACACTTAGACTTATATACCACTTCACAGTGCTTTACAGCCCTCTCTGAGTGGTTTACAGAGTTAGCATATTGCACCCAACAATCTGCGTCAGTGGTGAAATTCAGCCGGTTCTATCCAGCTCGGGCGAACCGGTAGCGCTGGGAAGCTCCGCCCACCTGCCTGGATTGCTCTGCGCATGTGTGGAGGAGGGCACGCGAGCACTCCCATTTGTGAACCAGTAGCGAAGGTAAGTAGATTTCACCCCTGATCTGCGTCCTCATTTTACCGACTTTGGAAGGATGGAAGGCTGAGTCAACCTTGAGCCCTATCAGCAAATACAACATGGGCACATATTACAGACTCCGAATCACCATTTTTCCCCTGAATATAAATACCTACCCAGCTCTATTATGTTTCATTTTTGCAATCTCTCCTGAAAATTGTGTTTGTATGTGTTTGAGTCAGAGACAGAGATAAATCTTAAAATAATTAGAATGATGTTTTAATTAGAGTTTTGTCAGCTCACATTTAACTCCTAAGAGTACAAATATAGTCAGTCAGAAAAAGGCTTTTGGACTTCCGAAAGGGCCTGAAGAGCTGGTTTTACCAACTGGTCTGGGCATATTATTCTCGGGGGGGGGGGGGGATGTTAATGAAGATAAATCCCACCTCTGTGTATAATTTGCTCCCTTCCCTCCCATCTTTGTCAATTTTAACTCATTTCTAGTGTTATTATTTAATGTTTTAAATGTTTTATCTTGTTGTTTTTAATTGAATGTAAACTGCCTAGAGTCACCTCTAAGCGAACTGGGTGGCATATAAGCTTAATGAATACATAAATAAAAAGATACAATGAAAAGGACGACTTGGGAAAAGCAGATGACGTGTTGGGAGTGCTTTTTAGTCACTTGCCATAAATATGCATTTCTGGTTCCAGAATAATTATATATTCGGAAAAGCAGTGTTATGCCCCCGTCTGTCTTTCAACTTATAAAGCAGGGAGTGATGCCTATTTATATCTCACTAACATTCTGCAGGATTTGGCTTTCAGTTTACAGTCTCTTAGTGGCAATCAATTTAAATATTGATGGCGGTGGCTACCCCCAGACTTGCCATCATGGGGGACTTTAACCTGCCATCCATCGGTGAAGCGTCTGAGGTGGCTCGAGAGTTCATGGCTTCCATGACGGCCATGGACCTTACTCAGTTAATTCATGACCCCACTCACACAGGGGGACACACTCTGGACTTAGTTTTTGTCTCTGGTCAGTGGTTGAGTGGCCTTGATATAGGGGATATAGTCATCGAACCCTTGTCATGGTCTGACCACTCGCTCCTTCGACTGGACTTTCAAACCGCTGCACCCTGCCGCAGGGAGGCGGGACCGGCAAGGTGGTTCCGCCCCAGGCGCCTGATGGACCCTGACAGGTTCCAGATGGAGCTTGGGCCATTTCCTGAGATTCTGGCTCATGACTCGGCGGAAGACCTGGTGGCCGCCTGGGACAGTGCGGCTGCCGGGGCCTTGGACCGAGTCGTGCCTTTGCGGCCTCTGACCCGGCACCGAACTCACCTAGCTCCTTGGTTCTCCGAGGAGCTTAGGGAGATGAAGCGCCGGAAAAGACGCCTGGAGAGTAGCTGGAGGACCAGCCGCTCCGAATCTGACCGAACACGGGTGAGGTCTCATATTAAGACCTACCTAGTGGCGATAAAAACGGCGAAAACTAGCTATTTTGCCGCTCTTATCGCGTCATCAGATAATCGCCCAGCCGCCCTGTTTAGGGTGACCCGCTCCCTCCTCCATCTGGAAGTGCGGGATGACCCCTTGCAGGGTCGAGCTGAGGATTTTGTGCAATATCTGTATGACAAAATCGCTCAGATTCGAGAGGGGCTGGCCTCTGACTGGGTATGTCCGGACGGGATGACTGAGGCAGGTCTTGAGAGTGTTATCTGGGGGGAGTTCGATCCTGTGACTCCCGAGGACATGGACAGGATCCTGGGACGGCTGAACGCGACCACATGTTTATTGGACCCGTGTCCCTCCTGGTTGGTACTGGCCTCCCGGGAGGTGACGCGAGGCTGGCTCCAGATGATTGTTAACGCTTCTTTGGGTGAGGGGGTCCTGCCGGCCGCTTTGAAAGAAGCGGTGGTGAGGCCCCTCCTCAAGAAGCCCTCTCTGGATCCGGCTGTTTTGGCTAACTATCGTCCAGTCTCCAACCTTCGCTTCGTTGCGAAGGTTGTTGAGAGTGTGGTGGCGCAACAGCTTCCCCGGTACCTGGATGAAGCTGTCTATCTAGACCCGCTCCAGTCCGGCTTCCGGCCTGGGCACAGCACGGAAACGGCATTGGTCGCATTGGTGGATGATCTCTGGAGGGCCCGGGATAGGGGTCATTCCTCTATCCTGGTCCTGTTAGACCTCTCAGCGGCTTTTGATACCATCGACCATGGTATCATGTTGCACCGGTTGGCGGGGTTGGGGGTGGGAGGCACCGTTTTGCGGTGGTTCTCCTCCTACCTCTCCGACCGGTCGCAATCTGTGTTGACAGGGGGGCAGCGGTCGACCCCGAGGCACCTTGCTTGTGGGGTGCCACAAGGGTCGGTACTCTCGCCCCTTCTGTTCAACATTTATGTAAAGCCGCTGGGTGAGATCATCCGTGGCTTCGGGGTGGAGTTCCATCAATACGCTGATGACACCCAGCTGTATATCTCCACCCCAGGCCACCCCAATGATGCCCTTGAAGTGCTGTCCCAGTGCCTGGAGGCCGTGCGGGCCTGGATGGGGAGAAACAGGCTCCAACTCAACCCCTCCAAGACCGAGTGGCTGTGGCTTCCGGCGTCCCGATATAGCCAGCTGACGCCATCGCTGACTATTGGGGGTGAATCACTCGCCCCCACGGAGAGGGCTCGCAACTTGGGCGTCCTCCTGGACGCACGGCTGTCCTTGGAAGATCATTTGACGGCCGTGGCCAGGGGGGCTTTTTATCAGGTTCGCCTGATACGCCAGTTGCGTCCCTTTCTAGATCGGGACTCCCTACGCACAGTCACTCAGGCCCTCGTCACCTCCCGCCTGGACTACTGCAACGCTCTCTACATGGGGCTCCCCCTGGGGTGCACCCGGAGGCTCCAGCTGGTCCAGAACGCGGCCGCGCGGGGGATCATGGGGGCGACGAGGCGCTCCCACGTGACACCTCTCCTGCGCGAGCTGCACTGGCTCCCGGTGGTCTTCCGGGTGCGCTTCAAGGTGTTGGTGACCACCTTTAAAGCGCTCCATGGCTTAGGGCCGGGGTACTTACGAGACCGCCTTCTGCCACCAATAGCCTCCCACCGGCCAGTACGCTCACACAGAGTGGGCCTCCTCAGGGTGCCGTCCGCCAGGCAATGTCGGCTGGCGACCCCCAGGGGGAGAGCCTTCTCTGTGGTGGCGCCTACCCTCTGGAACACCCTCCCCCCAGAATTACGCATAATAACAGACCTCCGGATTTTTCGTCGGGCCCTAAAAACCTATTTATTCCAACAAGCTGGGCTGGCTTGACCAAATTTTTAATTTTTAAATTGATTTTAAATTGGAAATGGTTTTAATTCGGCCAAAACATTTAATTATTTTAAATAGTTTTTTAGATTCACCATGTTTGTATATATGTCTTGTTTTTACCTTGGCTGTGCACCGCCCTGAGTCCTATTTTGGAGAAGGGCGGTATAAAAATTTAATTAAATAAATAAATAAATAAATAAATACTTATTTTAAGTAAAGTATCTCTATAAAGGAATGGTGGTAGTCATGGTAGAAGAAGCTGCCTTTTAACGTTCAAAATAAAGAAGAGTCAGAAACTCAGAATTGATAGACATTTTGTGGATTTCAATTCCTACCCCCCTTTCTTCCATGAAAACAGCTTTAGCCAATGTGGACAATATCCACATACTATATGTGCACTTTCAACTTTTAGAATGCAATGGGCAGGCTACGTAGAGGGCAGAGGCACAAGAAAAAGGCACTGCCAAAGCAATGGTTAGTTAAGCCTGGGCTTGGGCTAACAATGTGATGTGAGTAAAAGGTTCCACCCTAGTATGCCCAAAGATAAAGGGAAGGGAGGTAAAGTGAAAGACTCTGTTATTGAAACTTTACAATAAAAGTAGTACTGATGTAGTAGTACTGATGTACATGATATTCGTATCCTACTCTGATCTAGTCTGAAGGGTTTAAGGAGATCACTGGGTATTTTGCCTGTGCAAGTCTAAGTAATTAGAGAACGCCCTGATTGAGGAAGGCTGCCTTTAAAAGTACACATTTGGAAAGAAATTGTTGTGATAATTATATAATACTTAATCAGATTTCATTTTAAGCATAGTTTGTTGAACAAACCAAAGTTGCAGACAAAGCAGTTATACCTTGCTTAGCCTATTCCATATTCTTATCTCTTTTTTTCTGAATACTTACTATAGAAGAAATTAGCGAAGAGGGGAAACACATAAAAATGAACCATGATAGTGGATTCATACATAGTAAAATAAATCAAGATTTATAAGTCAACAGTTTACTAGCTATGGTTTACTGCTATTTTGTCACACATCACATTCAGTCAAAAACAGATGTCAGATTATAGTTTACCATTGTGTAAACACTAAAGCAATGAATCTATAAGGTAACGGTAAAAGTTTCCCTTGCATATATGTGCTAGTCCAGTGATGGCTACCTTTTTGCAGCCATGTGCCAAAAGCAGGGGGAGCACAGGAGGGTCATGTGCGCATGTGCCCACACCCATAATTCAATGCACTCCCCCTTGTGCATGTGCACATGACCCTCCCCCATGCTCTTCTTGCTTTTGGCACGCAATGTCACGGTGGGCCCGGTAGGCCTGTTTTTCGCCCTCCCCAGGCTCCAGAGGCTTTCTTGGAGCCCGGGGAGGGCAAAAACAGCCTTCCCCACCCACCCCGGAGGCCGGAAAGAGCCCATTTCCCGACTTCTGGTGGGACCGGAAGGCCTGTTTTTCGCCCTCCCCAGGCTCAAGAGCCTTTCTAGGAGCCTGGGGAGGGCAAAAAACGGCCTTCCCCACCCCCTGGAGACCCTCCAGGGGCTGGAAACGGCCTATTTCCCGACTTCTGGCAGGCCCGAAAATCAGCTGGCTGGCACGCGCATGCACGCTGGAGCTGAATTAAATCAAGGACTACCTACACAGTGCAGTTGATTATATCACATAACTTCCATAGTATACTAACCATACCCCCAAACAGATCTTATTCAATAAAACAAATCAATAGGAATTTACATTTAGTTTACAGAAGAATAACAATTCACTACTAAGAAACTGTCTCTAAAATATGCAAGTTTTTATTCTAACATGGATTTTATTCAAAGAATGGAACAGCACTGTTCTCGGTTTTGAAACCATGCTACTATAAAACATGTAAAAGTACATTTAGTTCTTTTCGTTTAGGTTACAGCTCCTTAAGCCACCAGAAAAGCAATATAAAGTAAAGGATTTGCTAAAGATTTCAGAAGTATTTATGCATTTCAGAAAGAGCACTAGTTGTAACTCATTTTATTACTGTTTTCTGGGCAGACACCCGAAGCTATATCTTACACAGTAATTTTAAAAGCATAAAAACTCCTTCAAGTTTTCCCACTATATTTATTAAACTGTGATTAGAACGGACGTTGGACTTACCTGATACGTCCATTCTCATTGTAGGGAAACGGCTGTCACTCTGGGGGTCGACAGTTCCATGCAGCATGTGACCGAGTCTACAAATTAACATAGCTCCGCCCTCTTGGCCCAGTGTTTCGGCAAGGGCGTTGGCGTAGACTGACGTATCTCCCTAGAACGAGAAAGAGTTAGTACACCTCCCACCCTGTGGACCCAGAAGGGAGGGCGTGACAGCCGTTTCCCTACAACGAGAACGGACGTATCAGGTAAGTTCAACGTCCATTCTCCGCATAGTGGGGAAATGGCTGTCACTCTGGGGACATACCAGAGCTGAATGTCCTCCAGGGCGGGAAAAAAAGCCGGACCAGCCGAAGTCAGGAACGATGTACCGCTTGCAAGACCCGACGGCCGAAAGCCGCGTCCGATGAGGCAAACGCATCCACACGGTAGTGCCGAATGAAAGGCGTGAGAGATGTCCAAGTGGCCGCACGACACACCTCTTCCAATGCGGCACGGGTGGCCCAGGCTGCTGAAGTCGCCACACTCCAAGTCGAGTGAGCCGTAATCCGAGGAGGAACCGGCAGACGGAGACGCTGGTAAGCTGTCGCAATGGTGGCTAATATCCAACGGCCCAGGGTAGGAACGATACAAACAGGGCTTCCGTTTTACGGAAGGAACTTGTCCGAGAAATATAGATGCGGAGGGCTCGCCGTACGTCCAGGGTATGCCAGGATCGTTCGAAGAGATGAGAGGGACGAGGACAAAAATTAAGGAGGACCAGTTCTTGTGCCCGATGAAAAAGGGAGTTGATCTTGGGTAGGAAGGCCGGGTCAAGGCGGAACACCACTCTGTCCTTGTGGAAAATACAAAGGTCCTGACGAATGGAGAGAGCTCCCAATTCGGAAATACGACGAGCCGAAGTAATCGCCACCAAGAATAAAACTTTGAAAGACAGAAAACGCAGAGAAACCTCTCAGAGGGGCTCAAAAGGAGAGTCAGTTAGGGCCCTAAGAACGGAGTTCAAATTCCAGGTCGGAAACCAGTGGACCACAGGAGGACGCAAATTGGTCGCCCCTCGCAGGAAGGATCTGATGAGCGGATGATGGGCGAGAGATTCCTTAGAACCACAAGTCAAAATCGTCGAAAGAGCCGCCACCTGGTGGCACAAAGTGGACGGAGCCAAACCAGCATCAAATCCCTCCAAAAGAAAGGAAAGGACCGTAACGACAGAAGCTGCCAATGGATCCACCTCCGTACGACTACACCAGGAAGAAAACGCGGCCCATGTTGCCTCATAGATGCACGTAGTCGAACTGCAGCGGGCAGCCTGCATAATGAAAATGACCCGTGGAGGGACACAGGCGTCGGTTAGAAGGCGCCGCTCAGCTGCCAAGCGGTCAACTGGAAGCTCGAAGGGTACGGATGGTGGAGTGCCCCTTGGGAGAGAGAGAGACTGGCCCGAGGAATGCGCCAGGGAGTCGCGACTGATAGGGAGCGAAGGTCCGCATACCATGGTTGTTGGGGCCAATGCGGGGCAATGAGAATCAACTCTGCTCTCTCTTCCAGGAACTTCCGAACCACCCTCACCAGAAGGGACAGAGGAGGGAACGCGTAGAGGAGGCCGGGCGGCCAGGGACTGCGGAGGGCATTCGTGGCCTCCGCCCATGGATCCGGATAACGGGAGAAGAACCGGGGAACTCGGTGGTTTGACGAGGAGGCAAATAAATCGACAACAGGCGTCCCAAACCTGCCCGTGATCTCCTGAAACAGGGACTGTGGAATGCTCCATTCTCCAGGGTCCAGGACGTGGTGACTGAGGGCATCCGCCTGAACGTTCGAGGCCCCCGAGATGTAGTCTGCCTTGAGGGATCGGAGATGACGTTCGGCCCAGAAGCCCAGGTGCAGAGACTCTACTAGAAGCAACCTGGAGCGAGTCCCCCCCTGCCTGTTGAGGTGGGTTTTTGTAGAGATGTTGTCCGTTAGGACAAGAACGTCCTTGCCCTCCACGAGATGCTGAAAACGAAGGAGGGCCAGACGGACGGCCCGCAGCTCCAAAAAATTGATGTTGTTCCGACGTTCTTGCACTGTCCAGAGGCCCTGAGCCTGATGTTGCAGAAGATGGGCCCCCCAACCCAAAAGGCTGGCATCAGTCACCAGAGACAGACGGTGAGGTTCGTGAAAGAAGCTGCCTTGAGCAATGGCGTCTGAAGTCCACCACCAAAGGGACGAGGAAACTTGAGGGGGCAACCGAAGGAGAATGAGCGAAGAACTGCGACCGGCCCGTTGATGAGGAAGCAGGAACCACTGGAACTACCTGCTGTGCAGTTGAGACCAGGGAACTATTCCAAACGTGGAGACCATTTTTCCCAACAAACGGGACAGCTTTAGAACCATGCAGGAACCCTCTACCAAACACTGAGAGGCCAGTGAAGAAAGACTAACTTGGCGTTCTGGGGAGAGGGAAACTATAGAGAAAACTGTGTCTATAGCAGCCCCCAAGTGGACAATATGGGAACTAGGGTTAAGCTGACTTTTGGCCCAATTAATCGAGAAGCCATGAGCCTGCAAGATGGATAGCACAGTAGACAAATCCCGGTGGGCAGAAGGGAGAGACGAGGACAGCACCAAAATGTCGTCTAAGTAAAATTGCAAACGTATCGAAAGGGTCCGGATATGCCCAATGAGGGCGGCCCTGACCTTTGTGAAGACCCTCGGGGCAGATGAAAGCCCGAAGGGATGGGCCCTATACTGATAATGCTGTCCCAAAAAACTAAAACGAAGATACTGATGGTGGGAGGGGGCGATGGGAATGTGGAGGTATGCCTCAGTTAAATCTATAGAGGATAGAAAATCACCTGGACGAATGCACTCCAGAATAGTAGCCAGAGAGTGCATTTTGAACCGGCGGTAAATAACATACCGGTTCAAAGCTTTTAAATCCAGGATGGGGCACCAACCTCCCGAGGACTTCTTGACAAGAAACAAACGGGAATAGAAGCCGCAGACCCACTGCCCCCGAGGGACCTTTTGGACAGCCCTAATTTCCAAAAGGTGGGAGATAGCTGAAGAAACCAAAGCCCTCTTAGCGACATCCTGAGAGACGGGGCAAGGGAGAAAAACTGAAGGGGGAGGGGAAAGGAACTCCAAATAAAGGCCCGACTTGATGGTAGATAGGACCCAGGCATCAGAAGTAGAAAACTCCCATTGATGGAAGAAGAGGGACAAGCGTCCCCCTATGGGAGCCGAACTAGCGGGACCTTCGTGGGAAACGACCCCTTCCCCCCCAGAAGGAACGTTTTGGAAAGAATCGACTTCCCTGTCTAACCTGGGCTTCCTGGGTCTGGGACCTGGCAGGAAAGGAGCGTTGGTAGCGGTGCTGGTATGGACCAGAATCGGAGCACGAAAGGACTGGGTCCGGGGAAGGGCTGAGAAACGAGAATCTGCCCATCTGGAAACCGAGGGAAGGATCTTACGATGGTCTCTAGTCTCCACAAGTAGAGGTTCCAATGGTGGCCCGAACAAGGATCCTGCAGTGTAGGACGAAGAAGCTAACTGCCACTTGCTCTGCATGTCGGCGTTCCAGTTGCGCAGCCACAGGAGACGACGTGATGTTATGTTGGAACTGAGAGCTTTAGCAGCGAATCTCATAGCATTAAGAGTGGCATCAGCTGAATACTCCAGGGCTGCTGAGATCTTGTTCAGATCCTGACGGGAACGGAAGGCGGAAGGCGGAAGGCGGTCCTGAAGCTGTTTGATCCATAACAAAGCGGCTCTGTTGAAGAAAGAGGCTGATGACGAGGCCCTGATGGCCCAGGTGGCCGCCTGGTGACCTTGAGCAGGGTTTTTTCTGCTCTGCGATCTTCAGGGCGCAATGAATCCTCCGGAGGTCCCACAGGATGAGATGAATTGCAGAGGGCCACGATCGGAGCATCCACAGAGGGAGGCTGCAATAAATCCAAAAGAGCAGGAGCAGAATTGTAAAGCCTCTTGTCAAGGCCATTGGGGCTGGGACCAGCCCCCGGTAGAGTCCACTGGCATTGAAGGACATCTAAGAAAAGTTTAGGAGCCGGGATAGTCTCTGGATCGACCGTAGGCTCCGCAAAAACAGCTGAAGCTGGATCTGAAACAACGGTATCAGCTGTCGCTGAAGAGACAGTGCCCAAATGGGTAGTCACAATGGTCTTGCACAATAAAGATCTAAAAAGCTGCGGTTTAAAAAGGCCAATAAAGGGAGTCTGGTCAGGAACCAGTCCTTCGTCATCAGATAGGGCCGAATCAGGGACCTCATCCAGCTCAGAGAGAGAAGCCTGGTCCAGAGAAGCAATGGAATCAGCCAGGTCTTGCTCGGACACGGAATCTCCTGCCTGATCTATGTTGTAAAACAGGAGGATCAGGGGCGAGGTTGCCCTGTTGCAGACATTGGGCAAGGCCCTGCTTGATGACCCTGGCTAGCATGATTTCAAAAGCCTCTGGAATGGACGGAGCAGAAATCTCGGGCGGGGCCACAGGGGCTGGATCATCCCCGGTTGTTTCTTGGGGAGCCTCAGGAGCAGGTGAAGTCTGAAAAAGAGGCTCAGAGCCAGGCAGATGACGTGGTTCAGCTGATAACCGAACCATCTGGAGAAAGCTCCCGAATGGAACTAGCAGGAGACCGAGCCCTCGAGGGAGCAAGTGGAACAGTGGGAGTGGCCTGGCCCACGTGAGACTGGGCTTTGCGAAAGGCCTTTTCAATGGCCTTGCTGCTCATCCTTAGAGGGTGCAGTCAGAGAAGAACTAGGCTTACTGCCTTTAGCCCGACTGGCCCTGGGCTGTTTAGGAGAGGGGCCCTCTAATGGATCATCCTGGGCAGGTCTCTTGCTCGCCCTGCCCGATTGAACTGAAGCTGACTGTTGTCTAGCCGCCATCTCAGAAGTAACCAATTTAGTTCAAATTAGTTCAAAATGGCCGCCGGGTCCAAGGCCGACACAATAATAAGTCGCCGCTGCTACTCTGAGTACTAGAAGGGCCAATCCACAATTAGCAATCCAGGTGGCAATGAGAAAGATCGCTAGCTCAAGGGCTATTATTGCGATCGCAGCCAACTATAATTGCAGTCAGTGGGCTGTCAATCCAAAAAGCGCCACCAGCCGAACGGCTGTTAAAGCACCAACAAGGAGCAAGTAGGAGAGCCCAACCAGAGACCGAAGCTCGATCGCAGACCAACTGGCCGAATAGCGATCCACCGAGTGCTCTCCTCGCCGGCTAACAAGCAGCTCCAAGTTTAAATTGGCAAACAAGTCGCCGCAGCACTTACCCGATGGCTGGAAGCGTCGGAGCGAAAAGCGCGCGAAAACACTGCGCTGACAATGTGAGCCGGCCAAATTCCGAAGAAAAATGCTAGCAACAATGAAAAAGTCCAAAAATACTAGAACTGGAAGAAAACAGCGCTGAAGCAGTATAGTAAGGAAACGGCTACACAGGGAGACACGACCGGCCAGCATAGACCGAGTCGAAACACTGGGCCAAGAGGGCGGAGCTATGTTAATTTGTAGACTCGGTCACATGCTGCATGGAACTGTTGACCCCCAGAGTGACAGCCGTTTCCCTACTATGCGGAGAAACAATATCAGGTAACTGCATTATAAATCCAAGATGCATTTAAAGAAGAAACATGTACAGAAAATACAAAAAAGTATTACTACAATGTAAATAAAGAGACAGATACTGCATATACAAATGTATCATATACGTAAAGTATACTATATACTGGTCTGTTGTTATTGAGATAAATCATAAAATCCATCCAAATTTGATAAAACTGTTGTACTGCTTCTGATGTCTCACTACGTAATTTAACTTTATCTGTGATTTTTTTTCTAATGTGGTAATTGAAGAGACCTTGTTAATTCAAATCTTAAATGTTATCTAGTTTTCCAATGTTGTGCAATTATTGTTTTGACTGCTAAAATTACACAGATACTGTAAGTTCTTTATTTACAAGATGAAACTTTAGGCTTAAAAATAAATGCAATAAGCCAACTTGGGAACATCAATTTTTTGTTTAGTAATGTTACTTATCCCCAAAAATTTTACACCAAAAGGGTATAGCTTTATCACATGACAAGTGGAAAAAAAATGATTTTTAAAAAGAATCTCTCCAACATTGGGAAGAATAGTGTGTGTGTGTGTGTGTGTGTGTGTGTGTGTGTGTGTGTGAAAAGATACATCATGTCTCCCAATTTTATCCAGTAAATCTGATTGTTGGATATAGTGCTATTACCAGCACTTCTAAAACTAGATTGAATAATACAGGTAATAAGACAGGGGTGTCAAACTCAAGGCCTGCAGGCTGAATCTGGCCTGCAAGCTGCTTAGATCTGGCCCATAGGGCCGGCCTGGAAATATCAAAGGAGTGGCCCGCGGTGCCTCTGCTGGCCAAAACCTGCTGCAGGTGTCAAGGTTGACCTGCTGACCTGGCCAAAGCCATCTTGGAGCTTCAGTGTTGCCACACTGGAGTGAGGGATATGGCTTCAGCCAGGTCAGCTTCAGGGTCAACAGCAGGAAGCTGTGGAGGCCGAAAACAGGCCACATGGGGGCTTTGTGAGCCCCCTCCCCCCGTTTTTGGCCAGCAGAGTATTGCAGGAGGCCATGGAGGCTGAAAACGGGCAGCACAGGGGCCCCCCGTGGCCCGTTTTGGCTGGTAGAGTGCTGCAGGAGGCAGAACCTTCTTCACTTTCTCTTTAGCAGCATCAGAAACTGTAGATTTGAAACATTTTGTCAACATCTATTTATTAGCCCAGATGAAGGAATTCTGAATGCAAACATCATTGTACTCAAAGACCCAATAAAGTATGCTCAATGCAAAAAATACCTTCTAGTACCAGAAAGGAATAACCACTAGATATATATATAAATATAGTTACCAACACATTCAATCATTGCTGCTCGGCAAAACTTTGTATTGAGGCCCAAGCTCTGAGAATTAGTGACAATACCTTAGATGCTTGAGGTGTTGAAATCACATGAACAGTGCTAGGTTTGACGCCATTTGCTTTAGGTCTTTTATAAAGGGCAAATCTGCTTTTCCTACGACCCCGGTCACCATTAGGGAGGCAGCCATTGTACCTATGAAAAAGATATGTGTTTGTTATTTCCATTTGCTGAGCATGTAGTGAAATAAAAATTTAAAGTCTTTGTAGACACATATACAGCGGCAGCAACTCTCAGCTATCTCTGATAGATAAAAGACCACCAGATTGTTCAACTAGCCAAACCTATAACACATTACCTAAGAGTTAACAAATAAAACAATTTCAGATAAATTATCTGACCATAAATTGCATACTTCAGTTTCTAATGTATCCCAAACTCCCTTTAAGCATTCAACTTTATTTTAAAATGTGTATATAGCTGCTTATATTGTGAACCATAACCCTGAGCACTTCACAAAACAATAAAAAATATCAAAACTCTCAACAATTGCAATAACAATTCCTGGCACCCTAAGACAATACTTTCTCAGGCATCAGCATTCTACCTTCTGCGCTCCAATCTCATTCCTTCCTAACACTTGTAGAAAGACCCAGCTATTGAACACCTTCCAGAAGAACAGGGGAATAGAGCTCTGCTGGATCTCCAGGAGGAAGGGTATTCTAGTGGGCAGTGAGATATGGAGAAGGCACATTGCCAAATGACATTTAAAGGAAGAGATCTGGAGTATGCCTATCATATCTAACCTGGGGGAATGGGTGGAATGGGATACCCTCAGGGAGATTGGTCCTGCAAGTCATTTAGGGCTTTAAAGGTAATAATCATTTAGGGCTTTAAAGGTAATAATCCCCCTTGAATTGCACTGGGGGAAAATGGAAGCCATATTGCTTCCATTTGAACAATGGGCTCTATCCAACAGATGATTATAGGTCTGGAGACTAAAACATACAAAGAACTGTTGTAGAAACGGAGTATGGCTAGTTTAGAGAAAAGAAGGACTAAGGGTGACATGATAGCAATATTCCAGTATTTGAGGGGCTGCCAGAAAGAAGAGGGGGTCAACTTGTTTTCCAAAACACCAGAAGGCAAGACAAGAAACAATGGATGGAAATTAACCAAGGAGAGAAGCAACCTGGAATTAAGGAGAAACTTCCTAACAGCAAGGACAATTAACGAGTGGAACAGCTTGCCTTCAGAGGATGTAGGTGCTTCATCACTGGAGGTTTTTAAGAAGAGCCTGGATAGCCACTTGTCTCACATTGTATAGGATCTCCTGCTTGAGCAGGGGGTTGGACTAGACCTCTAAGGTTTCTTCCAGCTCTATTCTGGTTGATTGACAGTTCTTGCAGTAGCAATGTAATATGAGTAAACAGAAGTGCATGCACTGCAATATTTAGAACCAGATGTCATTTCCAGATAGTCTTTAAGGACTGCCTCATATGGATATATTGTAATAATCCAATGAGGAAATGACAAAGGCATGAGTAAACATAAGCTGTAAGTTTTGTGAGAATTATGAGTTCACATACTGTAAACTTCAGCTAAAGAGTTGTATAAGAACAAAAAAGTAAAATAATCTATCACAATTGTATGTGCATGTTTCAATCGTTTGTGACAGTTATGCAATGCCTGTGGCCTACAGATATTCTGAACTCAGCACTAAGAAATGCTTCCTTCTCGGTGATGATCAATGAACGTTTATTATTATTGAAGGATTTCAGATATGGATGTCTAGACACTATGTTTTGGTGCCTTGTGTTTTGCTTGATATTTTTGGAGATCCTGGCTCAGAACTTCTATTTAATTTGCATTCTGTGTACTGAAAGATAGTCTGGCTGGCATAGACTTAAAGGTCTACTAAAAACAAAAGAGATTTGAATGCTTTATATATACTTGTGCCTTCATAAATAATTAAAATTAGGAGAGTAGACTATATTCTTCAACTGATTGGATTTTACGGAAATCCTCTGAGAAACAATTGAACTGTATACTGCATATCCTTGCCAATACATGTGGTTCTTTGAATAGCCAACATAAAGCTCTACCAAGAAAATAATCCATGATGAAATTCTATCATCTCTGTATCATCTCTGTTGTTGGTAACAAAGCATATGCAGCATAACAACCTCAAAAGTACAAAACAGTATCTCTCCTTTGTTTCTAGCATCAAATCCTTTGATAGAAATCTAAACAAGTCTCAAGTCAGGACATTTATCCTGATTCTTAGAAGGCATAGCCCAGAGTTATTAAGTGATCAAAGCAGAATGAATTAAGAAATATTTGTATTTAAATTGGATTTTCTAATTTAATTGGATTTTCAAATTTGTTACAGGTAGTCATCATTTAGTGACAATAATTGGGATTGGATTTTCCATTGCTAAGTAATGTAAAGCACAATGGCAACATGACTGGGATCCTAGCGACAATAATTCCAGCACTTCCAGTTGCTGTCATTATGCGAATCATTGCAGCCATTAAGCAAGGACATCATGTAGTCACCATCTGTGACCTCATGCTGGCTTCCCCACTGACTTTGCTTGTAGGAATCTGACAAAGGTGGTTGTAAATGGCGATGACGTGACTGCGGGATGTTGCAATATCACAATTATAAGTCATGTGACCATGGGGACATTGTGACCAACCTGAGTACAAAGATTCATCATGACAACCACTAATTCAGCACCACCATCAGTTCAAGGAATCCCTGAATGAGTGGTCATTAAGTGAAGACCTCCTGTAAAATATACAAAAGTTATATAAACTCAAAGATATTAGTAGAGCTAGGGAACACTTCAGAGTTGAAGGGGAAAAAATAAGGAACTCTTTAAACCACATGCATCTTTTTCTGGGATCATTCTACAGCAACAAAGGTAAGCCGCACAATCCATAAGGATCTTTTTAAAAATGTTACTGAAGACATTATACAAATACCATGAAAGTGCCTTTTTGCCTTTGACTCTAAAGATGTGCATAACTCTAAATATATCTTCTTCTAATTATATTTTATTCTATAACTACAACACAAATGAGAGTTAAGTTAAATAGGCTTTGTTACCAAACTCACTTTCAAAATGGTAAAACAAAGTTAATGAGCAGATATACAGAATATTGTCTGTAGAAAAGAAGCAGCATAACTATAACTATTCTTTGACAAAATAACAATCTCACCATGGCAAAAATAACCTCTCAGTAGCAACAACAATTAACTGAACTGGGGGTGGTTAACTGCCTATTGACTTTACAGATATATATCTGCTTTGTGAAGTTTATTTATTTATTTATTATTTTGTCGCATTTCTATGCCGCCCAACTCCCAAGGGTGTTCTTTTTTATTCTCTGAGCTTTGTTATTTGCTTGCAGACATTTCATTACCCAACTATGTAACATCATCAGTGCTTCTATCAACATATATCTGCTTCCTGATAATTATAATTGTTAGGTTCAGCTTGCAGCTTACTCCTAACTTGTTGGTCAGGCAATATCTGTTTCTTTAAGAAACAACTGAGCCACGTAATCAGGGTTTGCTGAACCCTGTAATTAGGCTACAGTGCATAAATAAGCAGCACAGAGAAGCGTTCCTTCTTCCTGCTTCTTCCGGATTGATACCTGATTGTATCCTGTTGCTTACTGCGTCTATTATATGGTACTGTATACCAAGAGTTACTAAAGTCTGTTTGCTTTGGTAAGGGAAGATACTTACTGGACTGATATTACTGTTTATGACCTTGGACTGTTTTACTTACACCGAGACTGTTATCTATAAAGTATTTTTCTCACACGAGCCGGACGTTTATCTCCTTCCCTGTGTGTTTCTGCTCTGCTCGTTGCACAAGCAACAAATACTTTTTACACACACCCTAACATTGGTTATGGGCCCAGAACGTTCCAGGGCTCTTTAATTTGTTTTTGTGGAAGTGAGAAGTGCAGGCAGTGGGTGTAGTAGTCAAGATGATGGCTTTTGAGCAAGGTACAAGTTATTCTACCATAACCCGGTTGGATGGAACAAACTATGTTACCTGGTCCACAAAATGCTGTCTACTTTTGCGAAAAGAAGGACTGTGGGACATGGTCAATAATCCACCGGACATAACTGCACTGAATGCTGCTGACGAAGAAGATGCCAAAAAGATAGCGAAGTTTCACAGGGACAATGAGCGTGCTTTATGCATCATTGGCCTGACACTGGGAGACCAGCAACTTGTTCATTTCCGGGGTGAAGAGTCTGCTGCGAGGTGTTGGTCAAAGCTAAAGAAGCTCTACGTTCGTGACTCTGTGGGTGTCCATATCTACTTGACACGGAAATTATTTCGCTTACATCTTCAGAAAGGAGGAGACATGATGGCTCACCTGGACTCCATGACAGGGCTTTTCCAGGAGCTACATGAGAAAGACCTTGTGTTTACTGAACTGCAGCAAGTTTATATTATTCTTTCATCATTGGATGACAGTTATGACTCTTTTGTTTCATCATTAGAAGTATTGTCTAGAGATGAACTAACATTGGCCAGTATAACTGGTAGGTTACTGGATGAGGCCAAACGTAGGCAAGAACGAGACCAGTTAAGGATGCAACAGCAACCAAAAGTGGAAGCTGTATATGAGAATGTTAATATTGTTAAACGCTGTTATGCATGTGGGGCTAAGGGGCACATTGCAAAATATTGTAAAAATAAGAAAGTATCTGCTAGAAACTCTGCTAAACCCAGGAAAGGGTGTAATTTAGCAACCAGTTCATCTAATAATATAAAAGATGATTGGTGGGTGATTGATAGCGGTGCCTCTCAATCAATAACAAAAAACAGAAAACTGTTTCTAAACATGAAGAAAAGTACTAAAAAGGTCAAATTAGCTAATGGCTGGAATGTGACTGTAGCTGGGGAGGGACTTGTTCAATGTTCTATCAGTAAGCACCCTTTACCCATGCTTTATATCCCTAGTTTGAAATATAACCTTTTATCTGTAAAGTCATTACTACATTCTGGGTTTACAGTAACTTTTAAAAACAACAAATGTTTGCTGGAATGTGAAGGCACTGTAGTTACTGCAGAATTAGAAGACGACTTATTTGTCATTAGGGATAAGTCATTACTGTTAGTTCAGTCAAAAGCTAAATTTGGAAATGTAAAGCCTCATGATGAATGCGTACATTTATTACATAGAAGGCTTGGTCATCTGAATTTCAGGTTGTTGCATTTGACTGTGAAGCAGTCTAAAGGCATAAAGTTAAGGGCTTGCAGCAAATACCTGAACTGTAATACTTGTAACCAGCATAAAAGTAAAGTTACACCTGCAAACCGCTGCAATGGGTTTAAAACAACTAAACCTTTGGAGGTAGTCTTTTTAGACTTAATAGGGCCAAAGAAACCCAGTTTAGGGGGAGCATGCTATATTTTGAGTATAGTTGATCACTTTACCAGATATGGTTTTTGCTACCTTATGAAGTCCAAAAGTGATACGTTCCAGTGTATCACAAATTGGCTTCGTTTTGTTGAAAGGAAGCAGAGGTTTAAGGTGAAATGCATTGTTACTGACAATGGAACTGAGTTTACTAATCATCAGTTGGCTAAGTTTTTGAAGGATGCTGGGATACAGCATAAACGTTCTGCTCCTTTTCGGCCAGAACATAATGCATATATTGAACGAAGAGGCCAGACCCTACAAGCTATGACTAGGACTATGCTGGCTGATGCTTGTTTACCTGATAAATTGTGGGGAGAAGCAATACTATGTGCCAATCATATTTTAAATAATGTGGTGCACTCCTCTACAGGAAAAATACCTTTTATTTTATGGCACGGCAGGAAGCCTGATTTAAGTTATATACATACTTTTGGTGCACCAGCCTGGGTGCATATACCAGTTAGTCAGAGAAGGAAGGACCAACAGAGAGCAAAGAAAATGATTTTTGTTGGCTATGAAGCTAACCATAGGTCCTATAGGTTCTGGGAAAAAGGAACAACAAAAGTTTTGTGTAGCGCTAATGCTAAATTCCTAGAACATGAAGGCTGGGATAGGTTAGAAAAAGCAGACTATGGTTTTACAGATGTAGATGTTAAGGTAGACCATATTCCTGATGATAGTTCATCTGAGATGGATGATAAACCATCTATTAAGGTTGAAGAACAGGAACAGGAAGTAGGGTTAGGGGAGGATGAACCCAATATACCTGATGTTAGTCCTGTTATGCCTAGACGATCTTCCAGGGACCGGCATCCACCAGATCGCTATAAAGCCACAGTGGTTTGCCAAGTAGATATCGAACCATCCAGTTATCATGATATAAAATTATATCCAGAAAAGGAGCAAAAAGCCTGGCAAGAGGCAATGGATAGAGAAATTGATTCTTTGAAGAGGCTTGGTGTCTATGAAGTTGTAAGAATACCACCAAATGAGAAACTTATAGGCTGTAGGTGGGTCTATAAGGTAAAGAAAAGTGTAGATGGGGTAGTAACCCATAAAGCTCGGCTTGTTGCACAAGGGTTCTCACAGACAGATAGAGACTATGATGAGGTTTTTGCTCCAAGTTTACGAGCAAGCACTTTGAGAACGATGCTAGTTTGGGCAGCTAGAAATAAATGCTCTATTACTCATTTAGATGTCGAAACAGCTTACTTGAACGCTCCGTTGAGGCATACAATATATATGAAGAAACCTCCTGGTTATGATACACAGGATAGAACTGAGTGTTGGAGGCTACAGAAAAGCCTATATGGTTTAAGGCAATCAGGTTACGAGTGGAACCAATGTATAGTGCAGGAATTACATAACATTGGGTTCTATGAGGGCGTAGCAGATAAATGTCTGTTTAAAAAAGAACAGGATGGATGTGTTTCATTCTTGTTACTCTTTACAGACGACATTGCCATAATTACCAGAACTGACGCTGAGGCCAGAGAGATTATCAGTCAGTTGCAAACAAAATTTAAACTTAGAAATCTAGGACATATACGGCATTATCTAGGGCTGGATATCCTGAAAACATCTAGAGGATTTAAAATTTCACAATCTAATAAGATCTGCAAATTGTTGAAAAAATATGGGATGGAATTATGTAAACCTGCCAAGACTCCTATGGCACAGGAATTCCAACAGGATAGTTTGCAGAGTCCACAGTTCAGTAAAGAACTGTATCAATCATTAATAGGTAGTTTGTCGTATTTGAGTAACTGGACACGGCCTGATATAGCTTTTAGTGTTAATCAACTAGCACAATATAGTTCAGAGCCTACTGATAGGCATTGGCAGGCTGCTAAACGTGTTCTTAGGTATCTTAAAAGAACATTGCATTTTGCTATGTATTTAGAACCAAATGCCAATATGATATTAAAGGCATATGCTGATGCCAGTTTTGCCAGAAAATCTATGTCTGGAATAGCAATCATGTTGGATAACTGCCTGATTGGATGGAAATCAATTCGCCAGAAACATATCAGTTTGTCTACCATGGAAGCGGAATTTTCTTGTCTATCACTTACATGTACTGAACTGATTTATTATAAACAGTTGATGGAAGATATTGGATTCAAAATGGATTATCCTATTACGGTTTATGAGGATAACCAGGCAGCCATTAAAATGGCAACGAATCTTGCTGTAAAGACAAGGACTAAATACACTGATATACGTTATCTGAATGTTCAGCAATGTGTTAAGGATAACATGATTACATTGGAATATTGCGCATCAGAGGACAATATTGCCGACAACTTTACTAAAGCGCAAGGTGCCATTAAACACACCAATTGTTGTGAAAGATTTGGATTAAGAATCTGAAATGTGACTGATACCACTGTACAATGTATGATTTGGATATGTATTTTTGCTTCTGTATCTATTGTGTATATTGTCCTGCCCAATGGGGAGAATGTTAGGTTCAGCTTGCAGCTTACTCCTAACTTGTTGGTCAGGCAATATCTGTTTCTTTAAGAAACAATTGAGCCACGTAATCAGGGTTTGCTGAACCCTGTAATTAGGCTACAGTGCATAAATAAGCAGCACAGAGAAGCGTTCCTTCTTCCTGCTTCTTCCGGATTGATACCTGATTGTATCCTGTTGCTTACTGCGTCTATTATATGGTACTGTATACCAAGAGTTACTAAAGTCTGTTTGCTTTGGTAAGGGAAGATACTTACTGGACTGATATTACTGTTTATGACCTTGGACTGTTTTACTTACACCGAGACTGTTATCTATAAAGTATTTTTCTCACACGAGCCGGACGTTTATCTCCTTCCCTGTGTGTTTCTGCTCTGCTCGTTGCACAAGCAACAAATACTTTTTACACACACCCTAACAATAATCATAATTCCATTTCTTCTTATACAACTAATCTGAAATGCTAATTACATTTTTTCTTGGTTACAGTCTCAGAACTATGCCACACAGATTTGGAGCAATGTGCATAATAAACTGGGCGTTTACTTTGTAGGCTTTTACCATGCAACCCATCTCACAATAAGTGACTATTAATTGACTTAGTAAATTAATGAGTTAATGAGTACTCATGGTGAGTTGATGAGTTAATGCTCATTGCAAATATAAATGCAATAAATAAATAAATCCAGCAAATATTTACAGGTTTGTTAATAGGACCTAATCAAACCTTTATTCAACTCAAAAATCAAAGCTGGATCAGTCCGTTAATCCTTAGCAAAAAATCTCAGGACTACAGACTTCATCCTGAAAGAAGATAATAGCCAACCATTTCCATTGCTGGGATTCTTCAGAGCAGAGGGGATTAAACATGCTGCTGAATAATATTGAATAAATTCTTGTTGGGTTCTTCTTGCTCTTTGAGTTTGGTTGTTTCCTTGCAGACTAGGTAGCTCCTTCAGTATGAGTGAGAGTAAGGTTTGCTTATCCTGTTTTGGTGGAAGTATGGCTTCCTTCTTCTTGGTTCCTTCTCAAGGACTCAGTAGTTTAATTCTGAGTTACGTGTATTCTCTTCTATCAGATGAATTCTGTTCTCTATTTTGTATGAGTTTTAATTTCCAGTAATGGTTAGCAATTTTTTTCCAAATTACTATTCCCCAAAGAGCAAAACCAACAACAATTAAATATATTGCAATGGAAGATGAAAAGATACCTGAGGAACCAACAGAAGTTAAAACACAAATAAAAGGACAGGTAAAGCTCAAAATCTAACCTACAATATATCAAGACAAGGTGGTGAAGTATTGGTGCTTATCTCTTATTAGAATAAGATGTAATGAATAATTTTGTATGTGCATGCTAAAGTTCATGCTAAACGTCATCCTCTGGCTCAGGGGTGTCAATACATTGCAACCCTTTGCTAAACCAGGCATGGGTGTGACCAGTGCGTGACACATCCAGGCAGTGAGTTTGACAACCCTGCTCTGGCTGGTGAGTTTGATGGAGAACCTCTGATAGTAACATTGGAAATTTGCCTTTTTCCATATTTAGAGAGAAAGACCTTAATTACTTCTTCACAAAGAACAGCTTTGATCTTTGTTATAGCACTGGACCTTTTCAAATAATAATGGTTTCACTATCCAAATAACAGTTTGTCCTAACAGATTATAACAATTTATTCCAAGGTGAATAGTTACACTTAAAATCCTACTATAATAACTAAATGTTAACCTAGCTGCAGAATAAAATTCCAATATTCAATGTTGAAAGAAATTTTGTATGCACACTTAAACACACATCATGCCCACCCATACAAAGAAACAGTTATTCACAAAGGAAGAAACAGGATTGCTGGAATGGCTAATGGGAAAAGCAATAGGACACAAGAAAGTGATTTATTGATTTATTGATTTATTTTATTTTATTAGTTCGATTTATATGCCGCCCTTCTCTGGAGACTCAGGGCGGCTTACAATGCATTAAGCAATAGCCTTCATACTTTTGTATATACCTGCTTAGTAGGGCTTTTTGGCCCCCCCTAAGCGGTGTTCTTTTTTATACAAAGTCAGCTTATTGCCCCCACAAACCGGGTCCTCATTTTACCTACCTCGAAAGGATGGAAGGCTGAGTCAACCTTGAGCCTGGTGAGAATTGAACTCGCAGTAATTGCAGGCAACTGGCAGCTAAGTGCTACTTTAACAGCAGTAGTTTAGTCTGCTGCGTCACCAGGCTCATTCCTGTTGTTATTGACAACAGCAAGACTTTTGGTTGTGAAGTTCATGCTAGAATATGGAAGACACTAATGCACATGCCACAATATCATATTCTTCTCCTGATGAACCACTACAATGAACAAAAAACAGTAACAACTTGAGATAAGCAGACAACATTATTGCATTATCTGAAAGTGAAAGAGACTCATTCTGAAAGTAAAATGGAAAGCAAAAAATCAAGGTTAATGTTGAATATTACAAATGCAATAGTAATTGACTTTTTGGGCAGAAAAAATTGTTAATTCAATTTTCTTAGACTTAAGAATAGACAAAGGAGGTCAGTGGGCTGAAGAAAAGAGGGTCATATCAAAGTGAGGCAAGATCATGAAGAATAGTGTAAGGATATTTAATATCAGATTAAAGTACAGAGTAATGAAAAGAATGCTCTTTCCAATATAGAGAAAGAATACAGATGTCTTTAAGTTAATGTGTATGAGTAGAGTATTATGGACAATAAATTAGTTTGGCTATTCTTCAAGCTGATAATCCACAGAACTAAACTCAAATAATCCACACGTTATTTGGGGCATGTGAAATGAAGAGATGATAGACTAAGAAAAAAAAACTATTATCTGTGGCAAAGATAAGGGAAGCAGAAGGTGAAGGCAACCAAAAGCTGAAGGATAGGGGAAATCGTATTTTTCCACAAAAGCATCTCATCTAGGAGATAGGTTGATCAAGTATACACAAATGAAAATTCTGATAGATACAGAGATAATAACTCTTATTAAAAAATGCTCAACATTTTTGATGGGAAAGAAAAGCAAGTGATTCAGAAGGATAGTTTTAAAGAAACGAATACCTTGAATTGCACTCAGAAACACACTGGTAACCAATTCAGTTCACAAAGCAATGGTGTTACATGTGCCAAATATCTGACACACTTTACTACAGTCACATTCTGCACGAGTTGAAGCTTCTGAATGCTCTTTCAAGGGCAGCCCCATATAGACCGCATTGCAGTAATCCCAATGAGAGTGTCTATGAGCAAAGCCTCCCAATCCAGGAACATCCTAAGGCCGTGATGGCGAACCTATGGCACACGTGCCACAGGTGGCATGGCACACGGAGCCATATCTGCGGGCACGTGAGCCGTTGCCCTAGCTCAGCTACAGCGCACATGTGCGCGGCGGCCAGCTGATTTTCAGATGGCCCCTCCCACGCTGCCCCTCCCAGGAGTCTCCACGTGGCCCATTTTGGATGCCAGGTAAGTACAGAGCTCACGCAGAGACTCTGGCAGGGCGTTTTTGGCCTCAGGAGGGGCTCCGGGTGGGAGGCAGTTTTTGCCCTCCCCAGGGTCCAAGAAAGCCTCTGGAGCCTGGGGAGGGCAAAAAAACAGGCCTCCTGGGCCCACCAGAAGTTGAGAAACGGGCCTTTTTCGGCCTCCGGAGGCCTGCTAGGCCCAAAATAAGGTGCAGGGGGGGTCATGCGCAAATGCACAGGGAAGCACGGGAGGGTCATGCGTGCATGCGCGGAGGGCATTTAATTGTGGGTGTGGACATGCGCACGACCCCCCGCGCGACCCCTGCTTTTGGCACGCGACAGCAAAAAGTTTAGCCATCGCTGTCCTAAGGTATTCAAAGACCATCCTGGCCATTGCTGCCACCTGCTCTTCTAGCAGGAACTGTTGAGTTCTCCAGATTATACATGGGGCCTATTTGTGGCAGTGTCACCCTATCAGGGACTAATGGTGAAAAGAATTTATCACCAGAAGGCCCAAATACCGAAGGCATCCTGTTTTGCTTGGGTTGAGTCAAAGTCCCCTGCACCTCATCCAGATCCTTATAGCCTCCAGGCACTGAAACAAGACATCCATGACATCACTCACTTAGCAGTCATAGTTTTAGTTTGGCTACGTATTGCAAAATTATGGCTAGAGATTTAATCAAATTGTCAATCCTTTATTAAATCACAAAATTGCTCCATCTAATCGCAATTCTAGTACAGAATGGAAAATATTGCAAGCTTGAACATCAGAAGTTAATTAAGTAGTTGTATAGTAACTGATAAATTTTTTAGGATAAAAATGTACTTTTGTGTTTAGTTCCACATTTCCTGGTATCTTAGTTGAACAGGTTACCGTAGTAAGTAGGAACACCAGCTATATCAGATCATGTCAAATGTAATTATCTCTATCTGTTCAATAAGATCAGACAATGCCAGCATGCCCCAGGCCCTGTCTCTTTAAAAAATTATCTTATGAAAGCCAGGAGATGAGTTTTCTCTATTGATGCACCTTCCTATGGAATAGTATTACCCCTGAGATCCAGATGGCCCTGATCCTGCCTGCCTCTCATAAGGCTTTGAAGACCTGTTTGTTCTCCCAGGTACTCAGTTATGAGGATTTGTGCATCTGTCTGGTTTGATTACTTTTATTATGCCTCTTGTGTAAAACAGAAAGAACTCTCATTCAAGATAGTTATCCCTTTGATGTTATAAGACATAAATTGAGTTATTTAGGCCAGGGATGGGCAATTGTGGCTCTTTTACAACCTGTGGACTTCAACTCCCAGAATTCCTGAGACAGCTGTCTCAGGAATTCTGGGAGTTGAAGTCCACAGGTTGTAAAAGAGCCACAATTGCCCACCTCTGATTTAGGCCAATGCTGTTAGGGATCTAGTAACATTGAAATAAGGTTTATTTCAAGAAGGCTTGTAATAAGGTTTTTCCAACCTCCTTCAATGAGGTTTATATAACTATGAGTTTGAAGGTTGGTAAAGATTTTGCTAACTATACAAGATCTTGTCTGATTTCCTTATGTACAAAATATTGACAGTGACCTTAATGGTCAGATGATAAATGACATTACCTTTAATTATTCATCTTATAATATCTATTTAGAGAAGGTTACATAACATCTGATAATATTAGTAATGCTGGCACAAATTATCCATTATAGCAACCAAAGCTATTTCAATACCAAATCTTGGTTAAAAGCTGATAGATATGGCTTTAGAAAATCTGGATCAAACAGATACATCTGGAACTATACGGCCACAACATTCCCAGAAACTGAATATCTGAGACTAATCATAACTGTATAGATCTCCCAGTCAAGATAGAAGGGAGGAATATACACTGCTTGCAAGGAAGAGAGCTCATTTCTGATACATTCTGTCCTGGTCTTAAGACCTATAAAATAAAGACTTTCAGGGAATAAATATCAAAGACAGCTCTGTGAAAAGTGGAGCTGATTATGATGGAATAAAAAGCCAGCAAGCAGACTGACTCTGATAATTTCTCTCTTGATAAGGAGAGGACTTAAGATTGCCCACAAATACTCCAGATAGCTGCTTCTCGTGAGGAGACCCTAGTGGTCACTAAATTTGCATATTTCATTTTCTAATCACTTTCAGAAATTGCTTGTTGACTGCTTTTCAGCTATAAGGAATCTTTGGATCTACAGGCTTTCCAACACCAGATAAATGTTCTTCAATTCTTAGCGAAAGAAGTGTTCAGTTTAAGAAATTTTTAAAAAATAAACAGCAAAATTAAACTTGATTTTAGAAAGTTATTAATGAACTTACTAAGGATCCAGATAAATTTGAAATAAGATTGTGGAATGAATTAAAAGCAATCCTTCTCATGGGAAAATGTTTTTGCTTTGATTTTTTAAAAAATGAAAAAGATGGACACGAGAGGGAACTATTTTTATTTATTTTTATCCCACCTGTATTATTTTTATAAATAACTGACAGTGGCAAACTTATATAATATTCCTTCCTCCTTCTATTTTCTCCACAGCAACAACCTGTGGGTTGGGCCGAGAGTGTGTGACTGGCCCAAAGTAACCCAGCTGGCTTTCATGGCTAAGATGGGCTTAGAATTCAATCTTAATACAGGTAGTCATCAATTTATGACCATTCATTTAACAACCATTCGAAGTTATGACAAAACTAAAAAAGTGATTATAACCAGTCCTTGCACTTATAATTACTGCAGCATTCGTGCACTCATGGTATTAATATTCAGACACTTCATTCATTCATTCATTCATTCATTCATAAACTGCCCATCTCCCTGAAAGATTTACAACAGTTGCAGCATCCTGGGGATAGGTGATTGCTATTTGCCTTCCAATGGGCCCTCTGACAAGCAAAGCCAATAGGGGAAGCTGGATTTATTTAATAAACACATGATTTGTTTAATGATCATGGTGGTTCCCTTAATGGCCATGGCAAAAAAAGTCATAAAATCAGGCATGAGTCACCTAACAACTGCATTGTTTAGCAACAGAAGTTCCAGTCCAAATTGTGATTATAAATTCATGGATCACACAGTACAAATTATACATTTTTATTCAGAAACAAGAAGTTAGACATATTATCAATATTACCTCACCCATTATGTTATTTAATTGTGCTTTCTCTTCATTTATGTTTTGGGGAGGGGCTGGACCAACTCAAATTTCAGCAAAATCAAATCTCTCTCTAGACATTTCCTTTCTAGCCTCAGAGCTACAAAATATCTTTGAGATTCCTCAAGCCAAAAAAAAGCAAAAACAATACTGCCATATTCTTCGTAGAGGCAAAAATATGCTTGTTCATTTTAGATCTCTTCCAAAAATTTAAGTCACAGTTCAAAAGCATTAAACTACTAAAATAATATTAAACATTCTCATTTCACATTCATCTCCTGGTAAAAGTACATCAAGGTAGAATACCGTTCAAAGAAAGTAAAGCAAAATGAACAAAAGCAAGTTAGATACTGTCCACACTTCCAAACAACACACAGTACAAAAAACTACCTAGGAATAAGTCCCAATGAATTCAGGATTACTTTTTCAAAACAGATGTGAATTGAACTACATCAATCTGAAACCTTATCTAGAAAGATTTGTGTTATTTCACCTTTAAAAAAATGGAAATAGTGTTAAACACTTCCTTTGTTCTACAGTGAAACAGACAGTGGAACTGAGTAGAACAGATAGTAATAAGAAAAAAATAATTATTTGTTTTCTGAAATATACATTATATGTGTGTAGAATGACTGTCATCTGTCAAACTTTTTATAGACAATTAGAGATACAATTTTACAACCAACAATTTCATCCATGAACATTATTATGTACCAAATCTTTTATATTTACTGCAATACGAAATGTTTCTCTCTGATCCCCATCTATTAGGAAAACAACAATCATTTTATGACTTTGAGTTACCCAACTACAGAAAGAGAAAGCTACCAAGATTGCATTCCACCACTCCATCCCAGATAAGAACTGCACCATGGGGAGAAGAAGAGAGGCGACCTCTTTTCCAGAATGGTAAAAGTAAGGGGAAAAGTGCTCATTATTAAACACACTTTCAAATCTAATTGCCTCATAAAGGCCAATCAAAGATGTCAAGTGGACATTTACAATTGCAGTACTGTAAGAGTTAAAAAGTAATGAGCCATAATGTTTATAACTGCTTTGCTGCAATTAAAAATTTAGATATAAGCAAAATGGATGATATTCTGAAATCATAACTGCAATGATCACTTCCCAGTCAAGATGTATCACACACCTGCATTTTATTCTCTTTATAGGGATTATCTGTCTCAAACCACTTAGGTTGTTTCTGATGACGCTGACCAGACCAAACATGTATTTCTTATTACATTACCCAATACGCTATGATTATTTCTTTCACACTATAGATAGCCCACCACATTCTTATGTTCTGTATTTCAGCAAGACAACAATCTAAATATACCTCCAAATCAACCATGATTATTTGAAAAAAGATAAAGGTTTTGGAACAGCCCTCAAAATCTCCACAATTGAATACTACTAAAAATCTTGCAGAGAATATTTTTAACCTAGAAAAGATGTATAAGGAGAAGTGAGAAAAAAATTCAAAAGCAAGAGTAGAAAATCTTGGCTGACTATAGGAAATGTTTAGAAATGGTTGTTTCTGTCACAATAGGAGCTATAAAGTATGGTCTAAAAGAATGTACACATTTATGCATCTGTCATATTGACTGTTTTCTTATTTTCAATCTAAAAATAATTGTACTTAAATAGCAGAGGGTTGGACTAGAAGATCTCTAAGATTCCTTTCAATTCTATGATTCTAATAAGCAGAAAGATATCCTGTTTAACCTTATACAGATAGGGTCAGCTTTTGTTCAAGTAAAGATTCATTAAAGCACATTGTACAATTTAAGAACTGCCTAAACTTTTACATACTTACCTAAACTTACATTAAGATTTAAATGACGCTCTGTTAGTACTGTAGTATTGTCTCATAATATCACAAATTTATGTACTCTTCTAAATATTTCACAACTGTTACCACTGAAGTTTTTTTCTGGAGTCTAGAGGGTACATTATAGTTCTTGTACTGACAGCTTTGTATTTCTAGGGGGGTCGAGTGTGTAGATTTTTTTTATCCAGCCTTTATTTTTTTTATAAATAATTCAAAGTAGCAAACATATCTAATACTCCTGACAGGAGCATTCTAGTACAAATAAAATATGGTCAATTCCTATGTGCTACAAAATATAGAAAGCACATTTTACAAATTTTAAATTCCCTTGGAGTACATTGGCTTTGCATCAAATGTTATGCCAGAGGACAAAGTCCATCGAAAGGATAAGCTTCTCAAGTACCCCTTTAATATACTGCATCTTCTGTGAAAAATCAATTATTTGAAGAGGGTAGAACATGGGTAATGGCTATTGAGTTGTTGAGCAGTCTGCAAAGTGTGCAGTATCTAAATATTTAAAAAGGCCCACAGGATGAGAACAATTTCAGGGCAAAGGGCCATTGTCAGTACTTTAGCTGTTTTACAATGTACCAAATGGGAATATGGTCTATTTTAAATATTGATTTATACCAGAGATAAGCTATTGGTTGACATTTATATAGTCCAGTAAATCATTTTTGTGTGTAAAGATCAGGATTAAGATATATTTCATATAAATTGTACAAAGCACCATTATTCCATAAGCATCTCCCCAAAAAATGCCAGTCCATATGTGACTAGCACTTCATATGTTCTTCAGTATCAGCAAATTACTTCACTATCCTAGGATGAAATTCATCTGATTCTCGACTTTACAGTCCAAGTAATTGGTATTCTTTGATTGTGTTGCTATGTTCTCAAGTTTCAATCCTTTTCTTTTAACCTGTTCTTTACTGTTCCCTACAGAATACATACCCAATTCTAAACTAACATTTTTATGTAGTCATGATAATGTAGGTGATGTGACTGCCAGAACAATTGTGACAAAGTTTATATATTGTAGTTCCAGGTTAACTATTGTTTGTAGTATAAAACCACAAATGACTGGGTTGGCATAAAATGTTAAGTGAAGAAGTATAATTTATAACTATAATTTATAACTCATATGTCAGGTGCAAGAAATCAGGAGCCAAGGTGGTCCAAACGAATACCAGTTTAATGCATGCTAACGCTTTCTACAAGAATATGAACTACTAATGGTCAAAGCAAATTGGTGGTAGATAAGAGTCAACGGAATTCAAGGTGGGCTGGACTTACCCTGTTTCCCTGAAAATAAGACCTTGTAGTTTTTTCATACATACATACATACATACATACATACATATATATATATATATATCTCCACCAAAAAAGGCACCAAGTCTTATTTTCGGGGGGGGGGTGTCATCCACTGACTCACCTCACTTGTGCACGTCGCTCCCGGCCTCCTTTTCGTTGTCAGAGGTCTTCAGGAACTTCTTCGGCTTCAGATAGTTGCAGCCAGGCCTAGCACACCTCGGCCCATTTCTTCTGCAGCCAGCAAGGCTTTCTTGAAGGCCTCTGTAGTTGATAACAGAGCTCCGGATTGATCCGGAGCTCTGTTATTGGCTACAGAGGCCTTCAGGAAAGCCTTACTGGCTGCAGAAGAAATGGGCCGAGGTGTGCTAGGCCTGGCTGCAACTATCTGAAGGTAAGTAGTAGGGCAGTTCCACCCCCCCATCCCCACCCCAGCTTAATTTTTACCCATGCACCCTGGAGTGGGTGGGATCTTAATTAGGGCTTATTTTGGGAATAGAGCTTCTATTGAGCACATATAAAAATCAAGCTAGGGCTTACTTTCTGAGTAGGTTGTATTTTCGGAGAAACACGGTAGATCTCTTGTGTGCACAAAGGGACTCAAGACTGGTGACATGCTTGCCCATTCCCTCACCCTTAGCTTGGTCATCTCCTACATCATAATTTATAACTCGCAACAAGCTTGATTCACAAAATACCATGAATCACCTCATGGTGAGATAGGCGGCAAACAAATTTAATAAAGAAAAAAAATATTAAGCCAAAGCCAAACAAACCACATTTTATAAACTCAGTTAATGTTATCTTTAAATCATAGATTTAGTATTATCTTAATGATGAAATAGTCAATCAACCATGGTTTTAAAAAAATCAAAATATAGCCACTATGTATTTCCAGTACTTACACATATACAATCTAAAAGGTTTTAAAAAACAGAGTCTAACCACGCAAATTGCAAACCAGAATAATCCTTTCTAATCACAAAATCTTCCTTCTCAGACAATTCAACTCGTCTGTCCAAAAGTGTACATATACATTTTATTGCTACATCAACTAGTTTTAATCTACAACTATAGGTAATATCTGCAGACTTGAATAGGTGTATAATTTATTGCTAAATAATTTTATTACTAAAATGCATTAATACTTTACAAAATAAGCTAAACTGCAGACAAATCAGCAGAAAAAAAATAATGGTTGCAATAAGCACTTTCTAACACAGTTGATTTTCCGTCAAGTTTACATTTGTACAGGTATTCCTATTTTGACACAGATCAGGATAAAATGCTAAGCATCTTACAAAACTGCATTTTATGTCACTATTTTAAAGTTTTCAGATACTGACAACTTTTTACAACATTTTTTCTTTGAAAAAAATTTCTTGTGGACTTTGTTTTTTAAAAAAAACATTAACTGAAGCAAAAAAAGGTTTTTTTAAAAAAACTAAAAACAATACTAGTTAAAATAGACAAAACTGTAAAGGCACAAAGAATTCATAACATTAATTCACTGTTACATTACAACAAGCCTTGCTGAAAAATGAATCCGCTTAGTGTATCTATCTAAACATAAAATAAGACAAATCTAGGATTTTTGGGATAGCTCAAATAGCTTCAGCAGATTTTTTTTTCTTTTAGTCTTTTTAATCCATTACTTAATTATTCAAATCTCATATCTGATATTTATCAGATTTTAATATGATCTATTGCCACATTCTCTCCCATTCCAAAGTATGCAATATTCTTTTCTCTAATATCTTTATAAATGAATATTTTCCTATGATATTGGTATACTTCTCCAAGTTTGGAATAGCTGGCTGTCTAAGTTTAACACCTTTTATCACTTCTTGAAGTCTTCCTAACTAGCAAATCATGTATTACTCAACACCGCCTCCCAGTCACTTTATGTTCTTTTCTTTTCTTTTTTGCTTCAAGTTCCATTGCTGTGGTATTACTAGATCATTCGATACGAGGGTCAGTTTTATGATAAGAAATATTAATGGTTTTTATCACATAATCTAAAATGACATTGTATTTTTCTTTGAAAAACTCTTTTGTTTCATGGCATACACTGTAATCACTTCCTTTTTCTTGGAGATTTTCTATATTCAATCCAAATTGTGCAGGTGGTTTTCCCCCAGTCACAGCCCAACTTTCTTTGATTTAGGAAATGATGATTTGATTCAGTTTTATTTCTTTTTTATTTAAGCCATTTCCATCACAATCAATCTTTGACAATGAAGAGAAATTCATAGAACAAATTGATTGAATACTTCATTTTTCTGCCAATAGATTTTTAATTGTCACAATATTATTAAAGTAGTCACATCTTTAACACATAAGCTATTCAACATCTCTAGCCATTTATGAATGTGATTATCTGATTCACAACCTTGTTACCTAGAGTTCTTCATTCTCAAAGGCAACAAAAAGCAAATGATTACACAATTACTTATTCTAGACTTTTTTAAAAAAATGCTGAACAGATGTTCAAGCTGTTCTGTGATTATTTTCTACTAATGATCCAGCTCTGGGAAGAAGTAGCATTATGCTATTTATGGAATTACTGAGTGATTAAGCTTCTTGAAAAGGTGTCTTAGAAGAGATATAGAAGTTTAGAATAAAAACAACAAATAAAATCTACAGTTTCTCTGCATATTGTAAGCTAATTTTGTTCTAGTCTCAATTCTCATTCTTGGTATTCCATGCTTTAAACAGAATTTTAGCTTTATTAAATGTGTCATGCTACAATCCAGACAGAATAAGATTAAACATATCTCTTGCTCAAACTGAAATACTCATGCATATTAAGTGCCTCTCTAATGACCCTTAATAACTAACAAAAGTAGTCATTTAGCATTAAAAATCTCAAGTGCTTCCACAAAGACATTGCAGGGTGGAGGAGGCAAGAAATATATTCAAAACAGAAGTAAGGATAAATTCAGTCCTATAAGATTTTATGGGAGAAAATCTTTTTGCCATTTCATAGTGCAATAATTTTTTCCCCACAAGCCTTACAGTGCATACAATTGGTTCATAGGAAATAAATAGATGATGATGATGATGATGGTGATGATAAAAATAATAAATATTTGGAAATGGTTCAAGCTGCAGTCAATTATCCTGAATTTATATCTATAATATTTGTTCCAAGGCTTCCAATTGCATAAAGCAAATAACTACAGTACAATTAGCTGAATTAAAGATTACATGCTAAACAGAGTTCCAGAAGTGACAAGACTTTATGAGGTCCATGTTGTCACCTCTTCTCCAAGTAAAGTGTTCTTTCCTGATAGCGACATAAACTAGATATTTCCAATAATTATTGTTTAGATAAACAGCTTTTCTACAAATAGGTTTTTTGTGGAAAAGGTTTGATATCTTTCAAATATTTGAAATCATGTTATATTTTCATAATTTTCTGAAATCAACTATAGGAGGTAGCATCATCAATGTGCCTCATCCCTAAAAAAGCTAAATCAGATTAAACCTGTTTAGTCTTGAAGAGGAGACCACTAGGCAATTCAAGATCATGTAAGCTTAAAATCAATGGATTTTACAAAAAGGTGACAATAGTAAACCATTTTCACAGTATCTCCAGGAAAACTAAATGGATGTTCCTGTATGGTCATCAGGAGTTGAATTCAATTTGATGGAGCCTTTATATTTAGTTCACTTATATTCTCAGAAAAAATATTTTAAATAATCTTTGGAATCAGATTTTGTCAAGTTTTCTTATACTGTCAAATTCAGTGTTATTAAAAAAAAACAACCGTATAAGGATCTACTTAGAAAAAATGCTAAGTAAAAGGTCTCTGCTAATGATGCTTCTTTCAAGACTAATCCTTCCATATTACTTATGAAATAAGCAAACAGCTACTATAAAGCACTCAATAGTGCTATTTCATAGTAAAACTTCTACACATTAAATTTCATTTGAAAGTTAGTTTTCATATTCTATTTATTTGATCATGCAAATGTTATGCACTTTTAGTTAACATGTCTAAACACAAGGTTTGCTGGGAGTGAATAAACAAATTTAAATGTCTTATATTCAATTTTTATGGCACTCAGATATAAACTCCACATTCAAACAATAATGGAGAAGTGGAGAAGAACATCAAACTAGCGACACAGATTCCACCACCCCCAACCCCCACTGCTGTTTAGTAAAGCACATGTTTACTATTTCATATATTCACCAACACCATTCCAGTCTTCTCTATCACAAGGCACACCAGAGAAGTAAAACAACAATTATCATAATAATTAATACATTCTAGAATGGCATGAGATTAATTATAAAAGCACCCCAGAGTAGACTACAGACATCTCCAAACCAGATGGGTAATGTCAGTTTACCTTCTCCACTGTATGTTTTTTTCAAAAAGCATGCTAAAAAGTATCCAACTTAGAAGCAATTCATTAAAAAAAAAATACTGCAGATTGCTCTCCTCCCAACAGTACACATTTCAGAAGGCCCCTCTTTTACCATCCAGAATACTCCTGTAGAACAAAGTCCAAGAATTACATTGTTGTAATTGTTGGCCATCCAACAATTAAGACACATAACTCCAAGGAAACAGTCTTAATTCTGGAACAGCTATTAGTCCCAACAAATACAGTATCCTGCAATACAGTACAAACTATATCTACGACCTACAGAAGGTAAACCCAAGACGAGGTTGACAAGAGCCAATCCCTGATCCCAATCTATGGGACCTATAGCCAATTAAGCAGGCTCTCAGCATTACACTTCCCTATCACCATATTTCACCCCTTTTGAGATCTTTCAACTCAGGCGGAATATGGGATAAAGATATTGGGTGAGCAAGAATAAGTCACAGGCAGAAGTAGGATCTGCTCAGTCCCAATGAAACAGGGCCCTTTCTCACCTCCCCCTATAATCAGTGTTTATAATAATCTCACTGCTAAGCATTCAGCATGGGACTACAGTACAAACATGCTAATACTTGCCTGCCCCACCTTCCTCAACCCCCCCCTTTCAATTTCTCTCTCTCTCAATATAAAGTTTCCTCTTTCCTCACCTGCACTCATTAATCCCCTATTTCTCCCACCCCTCTATCACGATGAACGCCGCACTCCTTGGCACGCCTTTTGCCCATGCGGGGAGGCCTTCTAACCAGGCATGTTGTGTTTCCTTCGCCCCCCCCACCCCACCCCGCTCCCCGCTTCCTCCTCCCCGCTGACCTTCAAGACCCACCATTCCCAACAAGCGGATACATGCCTCCCTACCCGGTTAGGCTTCTCTCTCCCCCCCCCCCACACACACACTTCCACTTCCAAAAAGTGGATGGAGAGACTCTTCCCCCCCCCCCCAACACACACACACACACACACGTCCTTAAGTGCGTCCCGGAATACTTTCCGTGTCTAGCCCATCATCCGCGCCTTCTCTGCCTCAACCCAACTTTTCGGGTTCTTTCTTTTTTTTGGGGGGGGGAGGAGGAGGAAAAAAAGGCCACTAATGAAAACGTTCTCGCACATCCTCTCATCGCATGACGTCCAACACTCGCTGCCCCGGAGGCCCTGAGAGAGGAGAGACCCGACTCCCCTGCCCTCTTCCCGCTTCAGAATGTTTTCCCGAGGGAGAAATAATTCTTGCCCCGCTCGTGAGCCGGACGACCGACCTTCCACGCATCTAGGCGCGCACCTTCTCCTTCCCCGGCTTTAGCCCTCTGGGTGACCTGAGCTGCCAGGCCCTCTTGCTCCCCCCCCAACCCACCCCGGCCCTCCTCGCCCTCCCTCAGGCTTATTACACCTCCGAACCCCCCCCCCTCCCTCCACCAACCGTCGCCCGCCTGTTCCCCCACCATGGGCCCGAGGCCTCGGGGGTCACGCGCACCCCGCAACTCTCTCTCTCTCTCTCTCTCTTAGCGGAGCAGCTCCCAGGCTTGCCTCACTCTGGGGGGGGGAGCTCTCCACAGCTGCCCACCCCGAAAGAGCGCCGGTAGAGCCCGCTCGTAACTAGCGCCCCTCGGGCTGCGGAGTTGCCCACCGGAGGCAAAAGGGGGGTGGGTGGAAGGGGGGAGGGGGGTCTCCTGCCCACTCGCGCTTCTCCCGCCGCCGGCTTCCCCTCAGCCTTCAAAGCAGGGGGGGGGGTGAGGAGGATACCCCGCCGGAGCCCCGACACAGCGCAGCGCCCCAGTCTTGGCCGCCGCCTTACCCGAGAACCATGAGCTCTCCATATTTGACGGGCTCCTTGTTGGGCGCGCAGTGCTCCTCCTGGCTAGGAGAAAACATGGGGCCACCGCCACGGTTGTCGTCGTCGCTATAATCCCATGCGGGGCAAAAACGGCGTTCGCCAAAAGAATAGCAATAACAGTCACCAAACAGGACGTTTGGCTGGAGACCTTTCCTTCATAGTCGCGGAGCCAACCAGCCAGCCAGCGGTCGGTCGATCGGTCGGGCGAAATTACGCGTTGCCTTTGCTTGGTGCGCCCGCCGACGCGGACCCTTCACTTCCCCCTCTCTGCGCTCAAGCCAACAGCGACAGACACGACTGCCCGAGGGGGGGATGAGGAGAGACCAACTAGAGCGCCTACCCAGAAAGGAGGCGTGGAATGGCCCCTCCTCTCGGCTTTCTCCGGTCCCTTCCACGCTCCCCTCGCCTTCCGTCAAAAACCGCGATGGTATCTTCCAGTCTGTTATGTAAACATAGAGTACGAAAAGGGAAAGGGGGAAGTTCTTAAAGGGCTACTGCCCTGTTAAATCGACGTTTCCTTCATAAGAAAAGACAGGCGTTGTCTAGCGCCGCCTACCGGAGGCTTTGTCCTTCCCTCTCTCTGCCAAAAGCCTGTCTACAATACTTGACTTCTGTACTGTAGTCAATTATCGAATAGGTCGGAACGGGATTACGGCATTTAGGACTTAATGAATATGAGCTTAAGTTTAAGAGTGGACAAAGAATAGAATAGAATAGAATAGAATAGAATAGAATAGAATAGAATAGAATAGAATAGAATAGAATAGAATAGAATAGAATAGAATAGAATAGAATTCTTTATTGGCCAAGTGTGATTGGACACACAAGGAATTTCTTTGGTGCATATGCTCTCAGTGTACATAAAGAAAAAATAAAATATATTAATCACGAATCATAAGATACAACATTTAGTCATAGGATACTAATAAGCAATCAAATCATACTAGGAAACAATAAAAACAATATAAATTGTAGAGATACAAGCAACAAGGTTATAGTCATAAGTGGGAGGAAATAGGTAATAGGAAGGCTGAGAAGAACAATAGTAATATAGTCTTAGTAAATAATTTGACTTAGTTGTGGGAATTAGTTGTTTAGCAGAGTGATGGCATTTGGGAAAGAACTGTTCTTGTGTCTGGTTGTTCTGGTGTGCAGTGCCCTATATTGTCGTTTTGAAGGTAGAAGTTGAAACAATTTATGTCCAGGATGTGAGGGGTCTGTAGATATTTTCATAGCCCTCTTTTTGGAAGTTGAAGACCACACACATTTTCGCACTGCCAAGGTTAAGAAACTCTGCTGTTAGTTCTTGAGGAAGCATAGAAGGAAAGAGATCTGGTCTTCATGCCATAAGTGTGAGCTTTTCTGGAATATTCGATTGGCATCCATGGAGAATGTGGCAGCCTCAATCAGATCTTTACCAATATTTGCACATAAAATAGATATGCAGCACTTACACAGTGTGCACCTTCCTTTCACAGTCCTTCACAAGCAATTTCAACCTGAGGTCTGTGTCATTGCTACCAACCGTAAAAACTGAGAATGCCTTCAGCCAATTCATCCTTCCAGCAGTCCAAAAGCAGAGCCAGAAGAATATCATTCAGTCCATTGCTACCCCATATCTTCCATTTGCATTTGCATTTGCATTTGCATTTGCATTTGCATTTCCTTATCTTATCTTATGTTTATTTGTCTCTTTAGCTCTCAGTATGTCTTACTCTATCTGTGCTCTGCATAATCATAGCTTAACCACATGGATATGATGTGACGGGCATGTATGCATGTATGTGTTGGTATCCACAGAACTACACTGTGCCTTCTTTTGCAGGGTGAGCAACTTGTTGGCTGACAAAATACATGCAATTCCCACCCATCCTCCCACACCTACTTTTTTGCAATTCATTGTTTAGATCTCTGGGTTAAATCTCAACAACAAATTGATAAGGCATGGAGGTGCAATTTCCTATCATTTTTCTGTAGAAAGCAGCTGAAAACAAATGTACTAAATTTTAGTTTTAACAATCCTTTCCCTGCAAAAAACAAGCAACAAATAAGCTAAAACAACTCTAAAAATCTCAACACCCCCTAAAACAGGGCCATCTCCCACATAACGCAACCAGAACAACCACATACAGTATCTTTTTTTTCCCTCTGCAGGGTCTTCATGGTGTTGCCTTCATCATATCCCCAGTCTATGATTGAAACAGGCTTAAGTCACCATATTAGCGTTAGAGGATTATTTTCCCTTTTAGTCCATCACAGTCTAAGAGTAACTTCAAGGCATATAGCATTAGTTAGGCTTTATCACCTTGGAGGCAAAATTAGCAGTCAGTTGAAAGAGAGAAGCTGAGGTAGTGTAGGGATCAATAAAGGGAATAGCAGTTTTCAAGTTAGGAAGTTTTCTGCTGACTCAAGCAAGAAAGAAGAGCCTTTGGTTCAGCAATGAGGGAAGGCCCTTTGTGGATGTCACTGCATCCCCTCTCCAAAGTGCTACTCCCAGACACCCAAAAGTGGTCCTTACCTTCTCTATGTCATCTGAAATCTACAGCCTAGCTTTGGGGAGAAGGTTACTTAACGTGACACACAAGAACTATTTGCTATCTGAGTCAGTTGTTTTAGTTGGCTTAATGGTAGGTCTTGTTATTGTTAGTTACAAAGTAATGTCCGACCCATCGTGTCCCCATGGATACCATTCCTCCAGGCCTTCCTGTCCTCTACCATCCTCTGGAGCCCATTTAAGTTCACACCTACTGCTTCAGTGACTCCATCCAGCCACCTCGTTCTCTATCATCCCCTTCTTCTTTTGCCCTCAATCCTTCCCAGCACTAGGCTCTTCTCCAGTGAGTCCTTCCTTCTCATTAGGTGGCCAAAGTATTTGAGTTTCATCTTCAGGATCTGGCCTTCAAAAGAGCAGTCAAGGTTGATCTCCTCTAGGACTGACCAGTTTGATCACCTTGCAGTCCAAGGGACTCGCAAGAGTTTTCTCCAGCACCATAGTTCAAAGGCCTCAATTCTTTGGCGCTCAGCCTTTCTTATGGTCCAACTTTCACAGCCATACATTGCAACTTGGAACACCATAGCCTAATGGTAGGTCTACTTTTAGCCTAATCAAAATTCCAGTCATCTAACCAATATCCTAAGCCTGGCAAATATAGGATTTAAATGGATCTTCTCCTGGCACCCATCTTCTCATGATACCAATCTGCAAGGGTGTTTTTTTTTTTTAAGATATAGCAGTATCTGGGAAAAGAAACCTACAGTTGGCAGATCATATGGTTTTCAAAGCCAGTGCCCATTTAAATTCACCCCAGCTTATCTGGGGATCACTCTGTTGAACATGCAGCTGAAATAAAACATCTTCTGTGAATTGTAATTTATCAGCAATTGGAAATGACATTATGAAGTCTCACCCACCTATTCAATTTCATCTTTTGAGACTAAAATAAATTGTCTTAACTGTTAGTTTCTTTGTTCAGAGATTTTTTTTTAAAAAAAGAAAACTCTATTTTTATTAACACTCTAAAAATGTTTTAAATCCATGTTTCCACTTTGGAGTCATTTATATGCTGTTTAATCTTTTTATTTTAGCTTCTTTTTCTCTTTAAGGATTTGTCTGTCCCATTTAAAGAGAAAATGCCCATTTTCTCTTTAAAAGGAACACTTTCTCTTCATCTTTCCATTTTGCACACTACTGGATGAAAGGAATCAATGTCTAGTTGAAACATGTTTAAGTACCTATCTTTAGCCTGTTTTATTTTGTTTTCCAGAAGTGATTATCTAAGATAGGAAGTTTTGTCATTGTCTTGCATTGTTTATTTCTTTAAAACCTGAAGTGCTCAATGTATTTGAACATTGGCTACTTAACTGGCATATGAAATCCATAACCTCCCTCTGTGCCATTGGGATCGAGTGTTTACGATTCAGTGATGCACAGTAACCTCTGTTGCTTGTCAGATTTAGCTCTCCCTGTTCATAAGTCTGGGATAACTTTTTCCCCAGCCCCAGCTCTTCAACCATTTTCATTTATTAACAATGTGCTTTTTCCTCTACTTTTTTTTTCAGTCTCTGCTTCTTCTCTTCTCTTCTCTTCTCTTCTCTTCTCTTCTCTTCTCTTCTCTTCTCTTCTCTTCTCTTCTCTTCTCTTCTCCTTCTCTTCTCTTCTCTTCTCTTCTCTTCTCTTCAGCTTTCCAATTTATTTCCCAGTGTCTTATTTCCATTTAACCCATTGAAATCTCTACGCCGTTCTTGCTTTGCTTGCTTTCAGGTTAAATACCTTCATATCTAGGCATTGTGTTATAGAGCCCCGCTCTCACATTCTACATAAATTGATCTTAGAGTTTAGATAATTAGAAGGTTCCTGAACTTACTGTGCAACTCACAGTAGCCCTACTAGGCATTATTTGAAAAAAAACAACAACAGGTATATGTATTACCTAAAACACTGGTACTGCATGTAAATCATGAGTGCTAAGTTTATTTCTGATATTCTTGAATGCAGGAATTGGGTATTCTAATTTCATGAAAAGAAGAACTAGTGGTGACATAATAGCAGTGTTCCAATATCTAAGGGACTGCCCCAAAGAAGAGGGGGTCAACCTATTCTCCAAAGCACCTAAAGGCAGAACAAGAAGCAATGGATGGAAACTAATCAAGGAGAGAACCAACCTGGAAATGTCCTGACTGTGAGAATAATTACCATAATCAATGGAATGACTTGCTTCCAGAAGTTGTGGATGCTCCAAGACTGGAGGCTTTCAAGAAGAGATTGGACAGCCATTTGTCTGAAATGGTCTAGAGTCTCCTGCTTAAGCAGGGAGTTGGACTAGAAGACCTCCAAGATCCCTTCCAACTCTGTGTTATTCTATTACGCTTTACTCATGCTCTAAACTTGTTTAACATAACATGGAACCATATGAAGGATGAGAGCTGGGTGGACCTTCATTATCTAAAAACCTACCTGTGCATCTTTAGCAGAGCAGTCTGAAACTTGCTTATTCTGAACTAATCCTATGCATACTTACAAAAAAATAAGATAAATTATGGGGGCAGTTGGAAGATGAAGATGTTGGAAGATGTGCTGTTAAACACATGTGATCAATTTTGCTCCCGTCCACGAAAAATGTGAAGGCTATATTCCACCAACAGTCCACTTGGGACCATTTTGGCCAATGAACTCAGAGGACTGGGATCACTGGCAAGTGCAGATTTAATAAAATAACCCTCAGTTCTATTCACAGCTCATGTTAAAATAACAGAGCTCATCTGTTTTATGGACACTTTCTCCAGTGTGATCCTTTCCAAATGTCTAAATTTTCTGGTCCTAAAATTTGCCCTAGTAAGGCTTTGGTCATGCTGCCTGGAAAGAGTACCAACTGAGGAAGCTCTGCACTGTAGACATGGTGTCAGGCTCCAAAAATCAAGAAAAATACACAGTGATTCTTCCAAACACATTTCTTTATTGTTTTTCACCTACAGACAGAATCTTGCCAAATTAAAGCAGGCTACTTCCTATATGAAGCAAGTACTCTGGGAACTATTAGAGAGGGGCTGCCTTCACTTTCTTTCTCTCACACAAACTGCAGCTCTGGAGCCGCATGTGGCTCTTTCATCCCTCTGCTGTGGCTCCCTGTTGCTCAAAATATGTGTCACAACTGCCAATATGTGACATCCGCCGGCACGCGATTTATTGAGCTTTTCAACCCATCTTTTTTTCAGAGTTCAAAATGTTTTTGTTGCATGCAGAAATAAAGATGTGTATCTCTGTAGCAGTTCGTTGATTTCATAAATGCAGCACAGTATACCATATTTTTCGGAGTATAAAACGCACCTTTTCCCCCCAAAAAAGAGGGTGAAAATCTGGGTGCGTCTTATACTCCGAGTGTAGCCCCACGCAGCTTCTCAAACGGAGGTTTCAGAGGCTGAAAAAGCATCAGAAAAGAAGCTTCAGAAAAGAAGCCCCCAAACAGAGCTTCAGAGGCTTTTTTTCTGAAGCTCTGTTTTGGAGGCTTTCAGAGGCAGAAAAGAAAGTTTTTTCTGAAACAGAGTTTCAGAAGTTTCAGAGGCAGAAAAAAAAACAAGGCACAGAGCTCATAACCAAGGAATCTGTTGCTAAAATTCACCTCTGGGAACAGCTGATTGGGGATATTCCGGGAGGCTTATCCACCTGCCAATCAGCTTTTTTCTTATTTTCCTCCCAAAAAACTAAGGTGCGTCTTATACTCCGGTGCATCTTATTCTCCGAAAAATACGGTAGTTTTTTTATACATAGCATAAAGGTAAAAAACGATATATGCAGTGTTATCTTCATTTTAGATATCAAAAAGGTTTTGTGGCTCCCAGTGTTTTCTGTTCTGTGGGGGGTCCAAATGGCTCTTTGAGTGCTTAAGGTTGCCGACCCCTGGTCTAGGCTACCAACAAATCAGAGGTCTGGTATCACCTTTTGTGTTATTCCACAATGTTATTAAAATGAAAAAATCATTTGTTAGTTAGAAAAAGTACTTCTGATTAAGTGTTTTGGGCAGTGCTTTGCAGTGGTGTTCTGCTGACTTCTGCTCCATTTTCTCCCAGGCAGGAATGACAAATATTCTTTCTGCTAAGGGTTGCCGTCCCTCAGAGCCAATTTGTTAAAGGGTAGACAGGGAATTGAAGAATCAAGCAGTAACAACAAGTAACAAAAAGCATTCCTTCTCTCTTGAGAATCAAATTCCTTAAAATCTACTCAGTGTTTTCAGTTATGACAGAAGCAAACATCTCAGCCTCTGTTTATGCACCAAAACTTATTCCATTAATGTTTGTAGAACAGACTGTGGTGGGGAAATAAGCTGACTAAATTTGGTAGGAGCATAACTTTTTAAATGGTTGTCCAGCTTTTCTCCAATAATTTAGCCTCTATTTCCATCTCATTTTCCCTTACCAATATTAGTAGGTTCTTAACTTTTAACATCATCTTCCTTTTTTTTCTTTTTTCTTTTTGCATAATCTTTTACTTTATTCTACTTTTTATTCTACTTTTACTTTACGTGTTTTAAAAATAAAATTATGGGCAAATATTTTGTGGATTCCAAAGGTATTAGAGAAAATACCATAATTCACCAACAGCACTTACCTAACACATAACACTGGTCCATCTGGAAAGGTTTCAGATTCTTCCAGGCCAGTGTCAGAAGTTCTATATCCAAATATATTTTATTATTTATACGGTTTCCATCTTCCTTTAAAATATGAACAGAATCCATAATGGTCTGAGAATCAGTGTCTCCAAGTTAATAAAATTAGCAAACTTCCTCAAACTCCAAAATAAGTAGACTTAATCCACATATCAAAGTCTGCAAACACAGAGTTGATTAAATTAAGTCTCCCAGCAGAACTGTATGTTCACAAGAATACACACACACACACACACACACACACACCTCAGCACGTAGACACTTCCACACCCTGGACAAGCTCCCCCTATAAATTTTTGCCACTGTACCCCATTTCTCTGCAGCCTGCCCCTAAAAGCAAACTGGTTTGCTTTTAAGAATAAATATTTCTTCTTTCCTCGCAGCTGTCTGGATCTCATTTTTATTTATTCTTGTGCAACCCCGGCTCAAGTTGGAACCCCAAATTATTCTTCTGACACCAGTCAAAATTATTAATCTACTAGGGTAAGGGAAGTAGCCCTGACTGAAACAAAATCTGGCCATTAATTTCTTTGGCACAGACATTCTGCTGCTCATTCCAGCGATAAGGAGGAAATGGAGAAAAGCAGCTAATCTTTAAACATAGAAAGTGTTCCTATCTGCTTCCAAGGAGAAGGATGAGATTTTATTAAAACCAAGAGCTGAATTATTACATAGTTATCTTTTTTATTAGGATGAGGCTGCAGCTACGAAAGCTGTGCCATAACTCACTGTCAGAGTGAACACACGCTTGTGCATAAAGCAAGCAAGGAATAAAAAATAAACAAACAGCTGAGCATCACTCATATATCTTCTTCCTATTTCTCACATTTGACCCCAAATGCAGTTATCTAAAGATTTGCATTTCTCTTCTTCTTTCTAAATTAAAATAGTTATGTTGCAATATTTTCAGGATCAGACTCAATAAAGATAATAGAAGTTAGAGATTTAAATATATCTCTCTTTAATCATAATAGGCATTCTATATTCGCTGAATATTCAAGATAGAAGCAAGGAAAATGGGGAGGATGGCTCCTTATATATACAAGGGGTGGAGCCAGGAATGGGAGTGGTAAATTATGAATACATTAAAGTCCAAAGAATAAGTTAACCCCTGATGTTCCATATATACATTATTTACACATTAGAGAATAAGGCATTTACATCTGACAAATCCCCCTCTAAATGCCGGTTCGTTATACAACACCAGTTACATTCAGATTCAGGACAATATAATACATATAATTTAGAAGTTAAATATTTGTGTTGTTTAGAAGGTAAGGGTTTTGTTAATATATCAGCTAATTGTTCAGAAGTATCACAATGTATTGCTTTGATGAATCCGTCTTGAGATAGTTGTCTCACGTGCTTAAATTTTATATCAATATGCCTGGACCTTTGTCCAATTGCATCGGATCTAGATATTTCAATGGCCGCTTTATTGTCTTCATGCATAATAAATGGTAAAGTAGGTTTCTTCCAAACATCTGTGATCAAATCATTGAACCATACAAGGTTATTTGCAGCTTTAGACAAGCAAACATATTCCGCTTCTGTGGTAGAAGTGGCTACCAGTTCTTGTTTACCAGTATACCAGTAAACTGGACAATCGTTCAATAGAAAAACATAACCAGAGGTACTCTTTCTGCATGATGTATCACCAGCCCAATCTGCATCAGCATAACAAGTAATTTTTGGTTCTTTGTCATTATTTGGTTCCAATATTAAACAAAAATCTAATGTACTTTTCAGATATCTTAAAATTCTTTTGACAGCTTCCCAATGATACAAGGTTGGTTTGCTAACATATCTTGACAATAAATTGAGAGGTAATGCAATATCTGGCCTAGTCCAATTAGATATATAAAGGAGTGAACCTATAACTGATCTGTAAAATGTGTTGTCTTTAAACTCAGGGGAAGATTCATCAGTGTTTCTAAGAAAATCAGTTTGCATAGGTGTGTCACATGTTTTGGCATTATTTAAGTTACATTTGTTTAGGAGTTCAATAATTTTATCTTTCTGAGTAAGTTTGAATCCCCTTTTAGTTTTGTTAATTTGTACACCAAGGTATTTATTCACTCTACCTAGTGATTTCAATGAGAAATGTTCGTTTAACTTATTTACAAAGATTTCCCTGCTCTCTTTATGCTTTCCAATATATAAAATATCATCCACATAAATTAATACAAATTCAATATGATCATTACTCTTTTTTACAAAGAAACAGTTATCAGCAGTGGTGGCGTTGAAATCCATGGTCTTAAGTACTTTTACCAAACAATCGTACCATCTTTTGCCAGATTGCTTCAATCCGTACAGACTCTTATTTAATAACCAAATTTCGTTCTTATTAGTGTATTGACTGTGTGGTGCTCTTACATATATTTCCTTATCTAATTTTGCGTGTAAGTATGCAGTCTGTATGTCATATTGAAACACGTCCAGATTGAGTGCAGATGCTACTACAAGAGCTGTTTTGACACTCTCTGTTCTCACTGTTGGTGAATAAGTGTCAGTATAGTCTTCTGGATATTTTTGTGCATAACCTTGTGCAACTAGTCTGGCCTTGTATAAGGTATTACCTCCTTCCAAATTCTTAATTTTATAAATCCACCTGGTACCTATAATTGTTTTATCCTTAGGTGCGATCGCAGGTGTGAATACATTTAATTCTTGTAAACTTTCCATCTCTTTTTCCATAGCTAGTTCCCATTTTTCTCTTTCTTCACGGGGAAGTTTCAATACTTCCTCATATGTATTAGGTGTTATTTGTTCTCCATCCATATGCATTATGTAATCTTTGTATTTATTTGGTATTTGGTTTCTATTGTTTCTAATATTTCTTTCAGGTTTGCTATGGTTGTCATGTAAATATCTGGCTTCCTTTTTTGTTAATGTGTCTGTCTTTATTTTATGCTGACTATTTGTCCAAGTTTTGGTTTTGTTCTTACTTTTGTTAATATTTTGATTTTCTGTTGTTCCTTCCTCGCAAGATATATTATCTTTGCTTTTATTAGGAAATATTTCATTAAGGTGCAATTTAGACCAATTGGCCTGCTCATGGAACACAGCTGTTCTGGATACTATAAATTTGTTATTATTATCAATGAATCTGTACCCTTTGGTTCCAGTTTCGTATCCCATGAATCTTAATCTCCTGGATACGTTTTCTCCCTTTCTTCTCAATTGTTTAGGTATGTGTACGTCTGCAGTAACTCCAAATATGTGCATGTGTGCTAATTTGGGTTTTCTATTGTACATCACCTCATATGGTGTCTTATTCACAATACTGGACCATGTTCTATTTTGAGTGTAATTTGAATAATGTAAGGCTTCTGACCAAAATTGTTTGCCTAAACCAGCATCCTCTAATGTGCATCTAATCATGGTTTGTAGTGTGGAATTCTTTCTCTCTGCAATCCCATTTTGAAATGCAGAAAATGGATTGGACGTGAAATGTAGCATCCCTCTATCCTTTAACCATTGGGAGAATTCTTTAGACATGAATTCACATCCCCTATCTGTCATAATTTGTTTTATTCTGATATTATGCTGTGTTTCTATGCGTTTGTAGAATTCCTTAAATTTCTGAAAGGTTTCATCCTTGTGCTTTAATGTGTAAACAAAACCATAGCGACTGTAATCATCCACTATTGTTAGGAAGTAACGTTTTCTATAGGTAATTGATGGAGTTAGTGGACCAACTAAGTCCATATGTACCAAATCAAAAATATTGTTAGTTGATCTGTTAGATTTTTTTGGTCTGGGACTGGTTTTTAGTTTGGTGGATTTACATACTGAGCATTCCAAATAATTTTCACAATTTTTTATTTTGACACCTTCTGCGTGTTCAGTCATTTTTTGTACTACGGGAAAGCTTGCATGTCCTAACTTCCTATGTAAGATGTGAGCACACTCATCATGAATTGGTTTACCTATTTTTGGTTTCTTCTCATTGTGTGTATTTTTGTTATCATGAGTTATTTTACATTCATCATTGTCACTGTTACTGACATTTTCATCATCTGCTTCAATACAATCTTCCATATTTGAATCAATGTTATGTAACCATCTTTCTTTGGTTATCAGATAGGGTAGACCCCCTTTTATCATCACAGTACCTACATTTGTTTTGTTCTTTTCTATAGTTGCTTTCCCCTTTGAGAAAACTATATTGATGTCAGATTCTCTGCTTAGTTTTATAGCACTCAGTATGTTGTGAGGTATTTCTGGGATTAATAATACCCCCTCTATTTTCCCTAAACCAGGCAAGGTCACATTTCCTCTGCCTAATACTTGAACCTTTTCTTGATTAGCTACCTTTATCACAAACTTATCTTCTGTAAATGAGGTTAATATACTTTTGTTGTTAGTGGTGTGATTTGTTGCACCAGAATCAATAAGCCAATTATTGTTCTCATCTTGTTGTGTTCTGGTGCTGTCTTGTTTATTTAGCCCATTTAGTGACCCAGATTTTCTCTCTTTTGAATTTTCTCTACCCCCTCTACTTTCTCTGTAATTTGGTGGACTTCTATATTTGTGTCTATCTGTGGAAGATTGTCTGTAATTGTATTTGCTCCTATATTCTGGCCTATGTCTCTCCCTTGGGACTTTGGGACAGTCTCTTCTACTGTGTTCCCTGGATCCACAATTGTGGCATCTAAAGGCCTCATTATATTTATCTTGAAAGACTACTTTCCTAAAAGATTTGTGTTCTGTTTGGTTACTGGAACGATTTTTTCTTGAATTGTCTTCTGCTATCAATTTGTTAGATAGACTTTCTATTGATAAATATCCCAAATTAATGGTATCTAAGTGTGACATAAAGCTATCCCATGATGGATCAAGTGAATTGATAATAACACTTTTCATTGTTTGATCTGAAATCACTTCCCCCCTCAATTGCAGCTCAGCTCTTATTTTGTTTAGATTTATCAAATGCTCACTTATAGAAACCCCTGGTTTCACTCTAGAAGAAAAGAAATCCTTAGACATTCTTGTGGTTGTGGCTACGCTATCGCTGTGAAATAGATTAAACATGCATTGAATTATTTCTGATACAGTTAGGTTTGGTTTGATGCTATGATACATTGCAGGAGACACGCTAGAAATTATTATGAAAAATGCTCTATGATGTAAACAATCTATTTTTAAAGTCCAAGGTCTTCTTGGAGGACTAGTTATAAAGAATAGTAAATTTTCTTTCATGAAAATAACCTGAAGCTGTTGGTACCACTCTTGTAAATTAATGCCATCAACTCTAAGTTTTGGGAAGTCACTGGGTAAGTTCCCCACATTATTTTGTCCATTACTTACAACCTGAGGCAGTCCGTGGTCTCTCAAGTGCAGGAAATTACAGAACGGCATTGGGATGCTTGTAACGAGTCTGCGCGGTTCTCTGGCCAGTTCAAGTCTTTCGGGGCCGTCTACGTAGTTTTGCACATGCGCGTTGCTCATTTCTTCTTTGGCGTCGTTGTGGAAGGTTCTCTCCATTTCAGCTCTCTCGATCCGCTCCTCTTCAGATGAGTCGGTCTCTGGCTCGGTTTTTGGGGCTTTGGTGATGGCGACGGTTCTTCTCTTTCTCTTGTGTGCGCTGGCACTCGATTCTGTCTGCGGTGTAGGACGGAATCGGCATGGCTCTCTGGGCTCGGGTGTCGTCGTTTTCGAAGTCAGGATGGGAGCGTGCAGGTCTTGAGTTGTCGGTTTGATTTCTTGCTTCTTCGTTGATGTCTTGGAGATTTTCAATCTTGGCCCAAAAGCAGCAAAAAGCGTTTTCATTGCTGACTTTACTTGAGACTTTGTTAAATCGTCTTCACTTTCTGATTTTGGTTCATCTGAAGAGTTTGAGACTTCTTTTTCACTTTCTTCGTCTGATAGCGTTTTTCGCGCCAGAAATTTTGAACTGAGCGTTTTGATTGGCTCTGCTTCACTCTCTTTTGAAGTTCGTTGAAACCAAGATGGCTGCCATTCAAAATTTCGCGCGAGGTCACATCTTTTCTTTTTTACAACTATTTTCTCAGTAGTCATTTCACTCACAGTTTTTTGATCTTTGGGTTTTTCTTTAATGACGTTTTTCTCTCTCGCTGCTCCGCTGTTCCTCAGCATCTCCTGGAGGTCCGCGATGAGGCTTTCATCATTCTTTTGGCTTTTTAGTATCTTTAATATCTCTGACCTGAGTTCGTTATTTTCTATCTCAATTTCTTCCTGGTCGTTGTTTTCACTCATCAGTTCTTCTTCTTCAGTGGTGTATTCTTCGGATTCTCTCGAAATCGCATTAGTGGATTCGTTGATCATCTCTTGATCAGTTTCTATTTCTTTGCTGTAGGCCCTGGTGTTGGGCCTATCTTTCTTGGACATTTTTAATTACTTATTGAGTCAATTAACCATCCTCTGCTACCAGCTTGTTGCAATATTTTCAGGATCAGACTCAATAAAGATAATAGAAGTTAGAGATTTAAATATATCTCTCTTTAATCATAATAGGCATTCTATATTCGCTGAATATTCAAGATAGAAGCAAGGAAAATGGGGAGGATGGCTCCTTATATATACAAGGGGTGGAGCCAGGAATGGGAGTGGTAAATTATGAATACATTAAAGTCCAAAGAATAAGTTAACCCCTGATGTTCCATATATACATTATTTACACATTAGAGAATAAGGCATTTACATCTGACAAGTTATTTTTCATTCGTCTCTCAATAAATAGTATCGGATAAATCCAAAACTAACTGGCCAGAATCTTGCTTTAGTTAAAAGCACCCAAGTAGATTATTGAGGACTGATTAAAAAAAGAACTGGAATCCAGCCGGAAGTATCCACAGGAAGATCTATGCTTTGCTTCACCTGATGTACCAGTTGCACCCTTTCTAGATCAGGAAGCCCTAGGTGGTAAACTACCAGGACAACAGTTTGGAGTAATTTACACATGCCAATAGGTGGGTTTGCACAGTATTCCCGACGAAACTAAGCAAATTATCTTCTCTAATCCGCTCCCTTCCACATTTGTTGAAAAGTTTAACAAATTAACAGAGTTGGAAGGGACCTTGTAGGTCATCTAGTCCAATACCCTGCTCAAGCAGGAGACCCTACACCATTTCTGACAAATGGCAGTCCAATCTCTTCTTGAAAGCCTCCAGGGATGAAGTTCCCACAACTTCCGAAGGCAACCTGTTCCATTGGTTGATTGTTCTCACTGTCAGAAAATGTCTCCTTATTTCTAGGTTGAATCTCTCCTTGTTCAGTTTCCATCCATTATTCCTTGTCTGGCCTTCAGGTGCTTTGGAAAATAGCTCGACTCCCTCCTCTCTATGGCAGCCCCTCAAATATTGGAACACTGCTATCATGTCTCCCCTGGTCCTTCACTAGACTAGCCAGGCCCAGTTCCTGTAACCTTTCATCGAATGTTTTAGCCTCCTGTCCCCTAATCATTTTGTTGCTCTTCTCTGCACTCTTTCTAGAGTCTCAATATCTTTTTTATAGTGTGGTGATCAGAACTGGATGCAGTATTCTAGGTGTGGTCTTACTAAGGCTTTATAGAGTGGTATTAGTACCTCTCTTGATCTTGATTGTATCCCTCTGTTAATGCAATTTAGGATTGCATTGGCTTTTGAAGCTAATGTTCCCTGGTTGGGTATTCTGTAATTTGTAGTCCTAGTGCATTCAGATAGCACAAGCTTGAGGAAAGGTGCGCTATATAATCATGAATGTATGCAAGTGGATTTTAGAGAACCATGTAGCGTACATACAAAATATAATTCTGTACATTACAATTGGAGAGACCGATTTTGAGCTACTAAAAGTGCTGATTATGTAGAATAATCTAGTTCTTCTGGTATATTCCTATCCAAGAAAAATAAATGTTCTTTAACTCATTTGACCTTTTTTTAAAAAAAATTGGAATAAGTTGAAGAATGTCCTCTTCTCCATTAGTATGTGAAAGGTAATAATAGGATAGCCACTGAAGCTTATGAGGATACAGAGGATCAGAATTATTGCAAAGAGACCTCATAAGTATTCTGTTTTGGAGTTTCAAATGTTCCAGCTGTTTCACAGACCACAAAGAATGCAAAAACTCAAAATTCTGCTGAAGAAAAGCTGACTTTTATTTAAAAAAAGAATTTGAAGGCGTTTAGACTTATATTCTTCTGATTAGTTCCAGGATTCATCTTGGAAATACCTCAAGAATGTTGGAGATAGAAATTTTCTTTCTATGTATCAGCACTTCTTAGAGTAGGAATCTACCCAGATAAAGAAAATGCATTATACCAGTGGTGGGTTTTAAATTTTTTTACTACCGGTTCTGTGGGCGTGGCTTGGTGGGTGTAGCATGGTGGGCATGGCAGGGGAAGGATACTGTAAAATCTCCATTCCCACCCCACTCCAAGGGAAGGATACTGTAAAATCTCCATTCCCTCCCCAACCCAGGGGAATGTTACTGCAAAATCCCCATTTCCTCCCGATCAGCTGGGACTTGGGAGGAAGAGAATAGATGGGGGTGGGGCCAGTCAGAATTTTTACTACTGGTTCTCCGAACTACTCAAAATTTCTGCTACCGGTTCTCCAGAAACCCACCTCTGTATTATACAATACATTATAAAAATATGCAAAACCTAGCACCTGGTTAGCTATAGCCTATTTCAAAGATACTCCAAGAATGTGTGTTCTGTGAATGTGTGTTTCAGAAGAAAGGCAAAAGAAAAAGATCTCAGATTAGCAAACTCAGAAAGAAAGAGCAGAGGGAATGATAGATAAAGGAGGTGGGGGAGGGGAAGATACAGAGTAAATTGTTAATATTTTGTCTATATCCAATTATCACTTTGGGTCAGTAGATTTGGACCTCAAATAGAGAGAATAGGCATTCAGTACCAGATAAATTTACCATTTCTCTATTGTTGTGATAGTGACGTGTCCAGAATGGCCTCGTCTATGGAAATGAAGTTGGCAAAAAAAGTGATATAAAATAAGAAACTCTTATGGTTGTATAATTTGTGCCTAACAAAGTAGACACTTATTAAAAAGAAATAGAAGAAGGCCATGCATCCTGGATTTTACTAATCAGCATCTAAGTCAGTGGTGGGTTTCAAAATTTTTTACTACCGATTCTGTGGGTGTGGCTTGGTGGGAGTGACATGGCTTGGTGGGAGTAGCAGGGGAAGGATACTGTAAAATCTCCGTTCTCACCCCACTCCAGGGGAAGATTACTGCAAAATCCCCATTTCCTCCCGATCAGCTGAGACTCGGGAGGCAGAGACTAGATGGGGGTGGGGCCAGTTAGAGGTGATATTTACCGGTTCTCCGAACTATTCAAAATTTCCACTACCGGTTCTCCAGAACTGGTCAGAACCTGCTGAAACCCACCACTGATCTAGGTACTTCCTGGGCTTCAAAGCAGAGATGCAGAATCATCCCCATGATTACCATCAGATTATAATTTTGAACAGTAGAAGAGGAAGACCCTTAAATATCCAGGAAGTAACCCAAGAATCCAGAATCAAATTTATTTATTTTAATAAACCTGTAATCTTCCAACCATCAGTTAAGCTTTCCCAGGATTAATAAGATTTGTTTGATTAATAAAAAGGAAATGTACTGTATTACATGTACTGTCTAAATGAAGAGGGTTAACCTCAGTTTAAAATACTACCTGTCAAGACTTGTAATTGTGATTTTTAACAAATCAGTGTGTTTACTCTTGCCCTGTACTTACTATTGTCATTTTATGAATTATAATTGCTGTGATGCAAAACCTGGCAATGTTATAGGGGATAAATGGATCCTTGTCTGTCAAAAAAACCCTCAGCATGAAAATTCTCACTTTGACCTATATAATACAGGTCGACAAAGAATGGTTGGCTGCTCTGGGTCATAAGGGTAGTTTAAAAGCCCGTGTATGGTAACTTCAGGGCTACCTATGCTACAAGGATAAAAGTATGTTTTTTAAAAGCATAAATAAATCTAAAGGACTCTATTTCTTATTTCTGAAATAAAAGAGTCTCCTCAGTGGTGGGATTCAAATTTTTTTACTACCGGTTCTGTGGGTGTGGCTTGGTGGGCGTGGCATGGCTTGGTGGGCGTGGCAGGGGAAGGATACTGTAAAATCTCCATTCCATCCACAATCCAGGGGAAAGTTACTGCAAAATCCCCACTTCCTCCCGATCAGCTGGGACTTGGGAGGCAGAGAATAGATGGGGGTGGGGCCAGTCAGAATTTTTATTACCGGTTCTCCAAACTAGACAAAATTTCTGCTACCGGTTCTCCAGGACACATGGCTATTGGTGTCTAACCTGGTACCAGCATATGTGGTATGTCAAGGATACCAGAGGCTATAGTCCAAGAGACACGTTGACTGAAACTAACTGAAGGCCATCAGGTCAAGAGGGACTGTTGTAGTTCTTTTCCTCTTCTTCCTCACCATTTTTGAACTCTTGCAGGGCCGTTCTGTTTCTGTAAAGGGGTTAGGGGGAAATATGTTCATATTTCACAGGACGGGTTGAACTAGACATCTCAATCTGTCTTTCTACATACGGGTGAACCCTCCCTCCTCCTCCACGGCCTCCTGTGACGAAGAAGCACCGAACCACAATTTCTAACAGTTGCAGACATTCCTCCTTGTAACTGAAGCAACAAATACTTTCCCAGCAGCTCCACAACAGCAGTCATTTAGGAGAGCTCCCGCAGCTGCAGTCGATTATCGGCAAGAACTTTAAATAACTCATAGGTGGGGCTTTGGGATTACTCAGGCCGACTTCCTAAAGTGGTGAAGGAGGCCTTTTGTTGAAGGGTTCTCCTCTTCAATGACATTTACAAATAGCTTTGGCCAAGCTTCTTTTCCCCAGCTATTGGCATCCTTGCAGTAGTTTTAAAAAATGGCTTTCATTTCAACAAAATAAATGAGGCCTCTGCTTAGGGTTATCACCTTTCCCGCCGGGAGGAACTCTGAACATTGTTTATGTGTTTTATGGCAGTGCTGTAAGGAATTCACTGGGGCCTGTGATGAACCTCTGTGATGCCACAAAAGGCTTGTTTGCAGAAATCCACAGAGCTGAAGAACTCAGTTCATCTGTGCAAGTCATCATCACAATCCTCACCAGCACCATACTTCAACCCATCTTTATGGTTTGCCTTGTAATCCAATCCCAAATGAATATCATTTTAGTTATTCAGAAACATGAATTTGGAAATCTAGACTATAGAACATGTAAGTAACCCTTTCTCCAAACTCTCATTTAATTGTCCTATGTGTCTGCAAAAGATTTTTTTTTTTAAAGGGAGACAGTGACATGGAAAGAGTTAGACCTATTTTGAAGCTCCTCTAGTCTCCCATCTTTGTGATTGGAGGGTGGAAGAGATACTTAACCCTAGAGTTGGTGTAATTTCTGTGATTGGATGGCAGAAGCTGGTTTAAATTAAGATAAGGAAGCTTAAAACAAAATGTTCTACCACAATCATAGATCAATGTTTTTCAAACATGGCAACTTTAAGATGCTGGCTGGGGAATTCTGGGAGTTCAAAGCCACACATCTTAATTTTGCCAAGTTTAAAAAACATCATAGATTGATCTTTGGTCCACATTCATACAACATGTTAGTTCTGTTAAAAAGAATTTTCAGACCGATTCTGAGCCAAGTTATCCAATGAAGAATGCAGGACAATTGCTCAATGTAGAGATAGAATTTTATTTGAAAAGCTGGACGGCAAAACTGAGGACCAGAAATTCAAAGGTGGCCAAAATTGGGAATGTTGAGAGAAGTAATGTTTATACTAATAATGGGCCTTGATTGTGAGGTGTGTAAATGTGTCAATTGAAGTGCTTTGCCCTTTAGACGTGTAAAGTCCAACGAGGAAATCTGTCTCTTTCCCTCTCTCTCTCTCTCTTGTCCTGTGGGGTGCGTTGATCTTTTCTAGGTGTGGAATTTTATGAGGGGTCTGGCATTAAAGCTCTGGGTGAGAAGTCTGGCATTGGGAGCAGTATTGTGATTAGGAGATTTCACTATCTTGAGGGGATTTTGCTTCCTGATTGATTCATAGGTATTATCTGGCTTCCTGGGGAGACATGTGTTGTCAACTTCAGCCTACATAGCATGAAAAGTTCTTAAGTGGTTTTTATAACTTTGTACAGGTAGTCCTCAATTTATAACCACAACTAAGCTCAAAATTTCCCTTGCTAAGCCAGACAGTTGTTAAGTGAGCTTTGCCCCATTTTACAAACTTTTTGCCACAGTTGTTATGTCAATCACTGCAGTTGTTAACTTAATAACATGGTTGCTAAGTGAATCTTGCTTCCCCATTGACTTTGCTTGTCAAAAGATCACAAAAAGTGATCACATCACACACACACACACACACACACACACACACACACACACACGGACACTGCAACCATCATAAATACATGCCAGTATCCAAGCATCCAAATTTTGATGACGTGATCATGGACAAGCTGCAACTGTTGTGTGAAAAATGGTCATAAGTTTTTTTTCCCCCAGTGCCATTGTAACTTCAAACAGTCACTAAACGAATATATAAGTCTAGGTTTACCCGTATGTGGGTCAGGGGAGGCTTTTGCCTGTGGAATGGATGGAAGGGTGGGACATGGGTATTTTCTTTTTACAGGTCCACTGTGCTTACAGGGGGTTTTTTTGGTATGTACATCACCATTATTAGAAGATGGGAAGGTCATTTGAATGAGATGTTCTGGATGTCCCTCAAGTCCTAGTTTTGCCATTAGGCCTGAAATCGCAGGGAACCAGGAACTTGTTTAGATGGCTCCACTATTGAGATGTATGCACTCACACTCTGTTTGGGATTTGTATACAGCAGGGGTCTCCAACCTTGGCCACTTTAAGCCTGGAGGACTTCAACACTCAGAACTCCCCAGTTGGCTGGGGATTTCTGGGAGTTGAAGTCCGCCAGGCTTAAAATGGCCAAGGTTGGAGACCCTTGGTATACAGTATATTTTTAGTTTTAATTAACTTCATTTTAATGATGAATTTTCTAATTTTAAATGTCTGTTTTTATGTATGTGTTGTTGTTTTTTATTGACTATTGTATACCACCCAGAGTCTAGTTTTCACGAGATAGGTGGTATATAAATTTGATTGATTGATTCAAAGAGGAAAGGATGAATGAAAATATCAAACTAAAAACCATAATAACAAGGTTTCACAATTGTAACTAAAAAGAAAATAGAGAGGTTTTTATCGAAGTTATTTCTGCAGAAGAAAGACAGGTCTCCTTGCTTAATTTATCAAAGCTGAAATCGTAATCAAAAGCAGAGGTACACAGTGCAGTTAATGTCTGGATCATAAATCCTGAAAGTAAAGTTCAAAATGAGAACAGAAATGAATCATGGAGAGTTGTATCATACATAATATTTGTTCTATAAAGAGATAATGGTCTCAGTTAAATTTACTATTATTTATTTCAGTTGATATCATGCATTTTGAACTGGGGAAACGAGTGGTATATTGCATTCCATCAAATAGTCTAGTGTTGTTCAAATTCTTTTTTAGGAAAAAGAGGATTTAAAATCTATTGCCATTTTTTTAATAATGGAGGGATTTAACTCGGTAAGACCTATCTTAAATCTTAAAGCAGGTCTTATTGATGAAGTGGCTCCTATAGGACACCAGTGCTGAAAAATTAGTGGTTTTCTCTTTCTCTTGGATCAAACTGTGACAGTGTTTTTCAAACTTGGCATTCCAGCAGTACTTATGGTGGTTGTTTCTTGACTTGATCTATTATACAAAGACACAGCAATAAACTTGGAGGAACTATGAAGAAATTGCTAGAAAAGCAAGAACATGCTTTATGCTCCAGAGGAAGTGTTAGAAAATAGTTCAGACTGGCTGTAGTTCGGACTACAGTGAAACAGCAATTTCCCAGGGAGGAGGGAACACACTCCAAGGATGGGGATGAGACAAGAGACTACACAGTCCTGAGCAGGATCAGAGAAGGAGGCAAAACTTTAGGATAGCCACTCCCTAGACTCTTTCAAGGTATACCCATTAGAGTAGTATGTCAGAGTTTCTTGCAAAAATCAAATCTAGAAGCACACACAGATAAACTAATCAGCTGGATTCATTAACTTCTTTATATTCATAATAACACATAAAGTATATTTACAATACCAACAGTTGATTCTTCAGCTCAGATCAGCAGACAAATTCACACACAGAGTACAGCAGAGAGACTAGTTTCACTTTAGCTCTGCGCAGACTCAGAAGCTGCAGACTAAGACGCCCCCTGGCTCCAGTCTGTCTCAGCTCCCGAATGGCTGACTTTGTTACTATGTCCTATTCCAGTTGATGAATATACTCTGATATAGTATGGGTTTAGTCTCACAAGATTCTGTCTACATGATATGAGCAAATAAATAACTAAACATTGGCTAGATTGTTCTGCTGTTCTTGAGTCAGGCCCAACAGTGGGTCCATAAGTCACTTGGGTCTAAAAGGATGGAAGGGAAAACACAGGCCTTCCAAGATTCTATAACTGTACCCAGTGGTGGGATTCACCAGGTGTAACAACCGCTTCGCTTCACGTACCCTCTGGAGGCCGGAAACAGGCCCATTTCTGGATTTCCAGTACTTTCGGTAGCCTATTGTTCACCCTTCCCAGGCTCCGGAGGCTTTCCTGGCGCCTCCAGGAGAGTGACAACAGCCTCCCCCGGGCACCGGAGGCACTCTGGAGGCTGGAAACAGACTTGTTTCCGGACTTCCAGTAGGCCTGTTTTTCGTCTTCCCAGAGCCTCCACGCGTGCCCTGCACTTACCTGGCATCCAAAATGGGCCGTGTGGGGACTCCTGGAAGGAACGGGGCAGGGTGGGCGGGGTCAGCCAGTCATTGGGACAACCGGTTCGGTGAACCAGATTAAAATTAACATATGGTTTGCTCAAACTGGTCTGAACCGGCTGAATCCAACCCTGACTGTACCCTATAACATAACAATAAAGTATAATTCCAATCAAATGTGTGGAGTCTGTTTGCTGACATGGCTTATCTCTAAGGGCTAATAATTCCAACCAACTTTCTACCTCTCCCTTCACTAGTTCCTTCATGATTAACTAATCCCATCTCCTTCCCTTTCTGTCACCCAGGACTGTGGTACTAACTCCTGGTGGTTCACTCCAGAAGCCTCATGTAGTGTCCCTCTCTGTATCTCACTCAGAGAAAGATGCCATTATTTCTCCTCCCAGTCATGGGCTTACCCAAGTGACTTTACTAGAGCTATAGTTATTGCCAGTTTCTGAGTGCAATTGTCAAATGGTTGTCATTTGTAAAGCCCTGTCTGGCTTAGGTTCTGGAGATATATGGGACTGCTTATTCCCGGTGACATCTACCTATCTAAAGATAAATGCAAAATAAGGTTTGCTCTAGGTTCTTTATCCCTGGCATCTGTGTGCACCACAAGAACAGGACTTCTCAGTTGCTGTCTTTTTCTCTAGAACAGCATTCCCCTGTGGTCTGATTAACCCCAAGTGTCTTGGGTTTTCAAAAAGCAATTAAAACATGGCTGTTTCAGCAAGCCTTCAATTCTAATAGGCTGAATATAAGTTCTGCAGGGAGAGCATCAGTTAATTGGTGATTGGAGGCTCCTCGTGGAGGAATAATTGATTATATTTTGATGTTTTCTTATATTGCCTTAATCTTTCTCCTGACTTTAGGAATGTAAGATGCCCAGATGCATATGTGAATGGAGCAGCATATAATCCAAATAAAGAAATTGCTGCAAAAATTGTACTTCATCCTGGACTTCGAAGTTCAAATTCCCGGCCAATGTACAAGAACAGCAGATAAACACTGCTTAATAAATAAAATTCCTTACACATTCTGACCCAAGTAGTACTTAAGGGCACAGTACCACAGAGATCATTGGATGCTGTTTTGTATGAATCAGTTATTGCGAATGAAGATGCAGAGTACAGCTGTAGCCTAAGCCTACATGGCTCAGGGCCAGGCTATCTTCAAGACCGCCTTCTACCGCATACCTCCCAGCAACCGGTAAGATCCCACAGAATTGGTCTCCTCCAGGTCCCATCCCAGGTTCCTATGCCGGCTGGCGGGCCCGCGGGGAAGGGCTTTCTCTGTGGCTGCCCCAGCTCTCTGGAACCAGTTACCTCCTGAGATCTGGACTACCTCCACCCTATTGGCCTTACGGAAAGCGGTGAAGACCTGGCTTTTCCGGCAGGCCTGGGGCCGTTGATCTCGCTGTTGCAATCTTGCGAGATCCGGCCATGAATGGTGTGCATGGGCTTTTGATGTTTTTAAAATGTTTTTATAATGTTTTTAAATAATTTTTCTATGTTCGCATTATTTTTGCTATAAGCCTCCCAGAGTCCCTCGGGAGTTGGGCAGCATAGAAATGCGATAAATTAAATTAAATTAAATTAAATAGCTAGGCTTCTCTCTAGTACCCTCCTCACTTTCTCACATTTCATTAATTGGAACCTTTTGGGTTCCAAAATGTTCAAAGTGTGCAAACTATCACCCAGACATTCCCATTTTGGGAATTGGAGTCCATAAAGGAAAGATTGTAATCAACCAACTCAAAGGAACGCTCCTTCAATTTTGCATGCAGAACAAGTCTCTAATTATGCAAAGGTCACTGCCTACAGATGGAGTTGGAGGTTAAACCATTTCAGCAAGATTTTTTTCCCCTTCTTTGAACTGGTCCTCTTGTTCTTTTACCCAAAATGCATAATAAAGATGATTCCTCTCTTTCCTAAACAGTAGTTGCCCCACATATTAACAATAATTTATCAAGAGCCATAGCAATAAAATAGTGTATGCCATCACTAGAATTTGCATCTCTACAGCTGATATTTCTTTACACTAAGATAGATAGTTGGAGATGAAAAATCCACCACATTTCATTTGATTATAATCACAGCACAGACTTGGCCATTTCTTGAGAAACCCTTTCTGACACTGCAAACTATCTAGCCAATTAGTTCTATTTATTTGCATCTTGATTTGCTTGGAGGTTGTTTTTTTTTTTAGTCTGCAATTATGTAAATACTAGTCAAGATGAACATGCACTATAGGAAAAATTGTGAACAAGTGTAGAATCTTTATGAATGATAAAAACCTTAAGGTCGGATTTCACATGCCTTTGCTTCAGAATATATACTAGGTTACAGTTACATATTTAGGAAAGCTAGAACTGAGCTAAGAATGGCAGTTACTGGTAGGTCATTTGGTTAGTAAAACACAATTTAATGCATGTGTGGATTCCACTAATGCAGTGACATAAATTGATCAGTTATAGTTTCCTTTGATATTTCAAAGGAAAACTCAAGACATGCCTGTCATTTTGACCACAGTTCCTTTGTTAACCTAATTTATCATTTCATACTCCTGATACTTATTTTTTGACCACTGTATTTAAAGGCCTTTCTGCAATTTTAGATAAGTGCACCTGCCAAATAAATGAATGTTCCTGCTTCCTACTAGCAGCTGCCCACATCCAACATGCTTGGCCTCTCATTGTTCGCACTGATGAATGATTCAACAGACCTTGGGACTGAAGGAGTCCCCTTTCTCTCCTCTTTCCCTCCTCCACTGCCCTTTGCCCATGGAACATGGCTGGCACCATGAAGTTGCCAAGACAAAGCCTCGCCTTTTTCCTTTCTCATTCTCCTGGTCTTGAAATGCTAACACTGCAGCAAAGAAACAGAAAGCACAAAAGTGACGGCAGTACTGGACTCAGGATGATAACCGTTGCTCGCGCGCTCTCTATTCCCACTCTGTGCATACATTTTGAACAATGTCATATTTCATTTTTTTTTTTTTGCTGGTTTTCTAATTAGCTGGAATCTCCCTCTAACCCATCTGTGCCAAAAGCAGTATTTGATAAAGCGTTCTAGAAGGTGTACTTGATGCATAAGCTATGGATTTTCTACTTCAATGCATTAGTACCCTGGACATTTTCCCACTTTTGAGTTTAATCCAACCATCCTTGAGTCAGCAATAAACTATATTGACATGACATTTGCTGAATAGAACAGAACAGAATAGAATAACAGAGTTGGAAGGGATCTTGGAGGTCTTCTAGTCCAACCCCCTGCTCAGTCAGGAAACCCTATACCATTTCAGACAAATGGTTGTCCAATTTCTTCTTAAAAACTTGCAGTGTTGGAGAATTCACGACTTCTAGAGGCAAGTTGTTCTACTGATTAATTGTTCTAACTGTCAGGAAATTTCTCATTAGTTCTAGCTTGCTTCTCTTCTTGATTAGTTTCCACCAGGGGTGAAATCCAAAATTTTTCCCTACCAGTTATGTGGGCGTGGCTTGGTGGGCGTGGCAGGGGGAAGGTTATTGCAAAGTCTCCATTCCCACCCCAGAGGTGGTATTTGCCAGTTCTCCAAACTACTCAAAATTTCCGCTACTGGTTCTCCAGAACCTGTGAGAACCTGCTGGATTTCACCCCTGGTTTCCACCCATTGCTTTTTGTCCTGCCCTCATGTGCTTTGGAGAATAGCTTGATTCCCTCTGCTGTCCTTAGTAATGATCCCTATTCTATATATATTGATTCTGATCTCATATCTGCAGTCAATTGATTTCTCTCCAAGGTGATAGGTGCAAAAGCCTTAAAGATTTTACACGTTTTGATAATATTTGGACAACATTCGAATAAGGAGGGAACACGAAGAGAAGCAATGCTTTATTACCAGTACAGCTAAGGACATTTTAAGCCTTTCTCATTCATGGGCTAGAAATGAAACAAAGGCAATATTTTGAGTTTTTAAGGTTGCTTTTATTAAAATATTATAAGCCGTACAGAATGTTTTTGGAATCAAGTGGACTTAAAAATCCAATAAATAAATGTCAAGGGGATGTACGGTAGCAGAAAAAAAATGTTAGCAAGATATATTTCCACTGTGGTTGGGTACAAGTGGAGCATAATATGTTCCACGATCAAATATATTTTAATAGTTTATTTTTATAAAAAATACCTTTTTGAAAAAAATAAATAAAAAAATTAACAATCTAATACAAGAATGGGTACACCTGATCTAACAACAGAAAAAAAAAACCAATTTTGAGAAACTGAAACTGACAAATCTGTCCCTAACTTTTATATGCACATGGCCATAATGTTTTGTTAATCTAAGGTCACAATACCACCTGTAAAACGTGTTATAGTTTCAAAAGCTTTGTGAAAGTAGAAGGATAATAATAGAATATTGGGGAGCAGGAAGATTATTGGATTACATCTGGCCTGGGAGCAAGGGAATCATAATCAAACAAAATGTAGAAACCAGATTGGAAAAAGCTGGGTGATGGATGGACAAATTTGTGACCTGAATGTACCAGTAATAAATTGTACTGCTAGGTATTCTGCCAGTTTAAATATCTTTACTATTACTCAGCCTGCTCCTTGCTCTGTTATTCTCCATTTAAATGGATGCAAAAGCACAACAATGGGTCTTAATCTCCTTCCATGGCCTTAAGTAGCACCAAGCTTGAGGTAGCATCCTGACAATAATCTAAGGCACGGGTGAAATCCAGCAGGTTCTGACAGGTTCTGGAGAACTGGTAGTGGAAATTTTGAGCAGTTCGGAGAACCAGCAAATACCACCTCTGGCTGGTCCCAGAGTGGGGTGGGAATGGAGATTTTGCAATATCCTTCCCCTGGAGTGGGGAAGGAATGGGGATTTTGCAGTATCTTTCCCCTGGAGTGGGCAGGGAATGGAGATTTTGCAGTATCCTTCCCCTGCCACGCCCACCAAGCCACACCCACAGAACCGGTAGTAAAAAAATTTGGATTTCACCACTGATCTAAGGAATGTATCCTGGTAAATCATAAGTCACTTTTTTCAGAGGTGTTGTAACTTTGAATGGTCTCTAAATGAACTGTTGTACTGTAAATCGAGGACTACTTGTATGGTGCTGGTCTTAGAATCAAAATAAGTCTTTAAAGGCATTGGGCTTAGCTCAGCCTTTCCTAATCTGATATCCTCCATAGATGGTGGATCTGCAACTCCCAAGCTCCTAGCCAGGATATGAGTTAGAGTTCAAGTTAGAGAAAATATGCTTATGTGGCTGGCGGAAGGCTCCAAGTCCTGACATTGTCTTCAACAGTAAAAACTATTGTGCCATTCAAAGCAGTATTTCTCAACCTTTTACAATTTTATTATGCCACCAGACTTGAAATTTTGGGTTTAGACAACTTAGAACTACACCGCCTTCGATCTGACCTAGGCGTAGTACATAAAATTATCTGCCACCATGTCCTACCTGTCAATGACTACTTCAGCTTCAACCACAACAATACACGAGCAAATAATAGATACAAACTCAAGGTAAACCGCTCCAAACTCGATTGCAGAAAATACAACTTCAGCAACAGAGTGGTCAATGCCTGGAACGCACTACCTGACTCTGTGATCTCTTCCCCAAACCTCCAAAACTTTAACCCTAGACCCGTGATGGCGAACCTATGGCATGGGTGCCACAGGTGGCACACGGAGTCATAATGGTGGGCACGTGAGTGTTGCCCTAGCTCAGCTCCAGCGCGCATGCGCACACCAACCAACTGATTTTCAGGCCTTCCGGTCCCACCGGAAGTCAGGAAACTGGCTGTTTCTGGCCTCCGGAAGGCCTCCATGGGGGAAGGGGAAGGCTGTTTTTGCCCTCCCCAGGCTCCTAGAAAGCCTCTGGAGCCTGGGGGGGGAAACGGGCCTACTGGGCCCACCGTGCCATTACATGCCAAAAGCAGGGGGAAGTGTGGGGGGGGTCATGTGCGCATGTGCGGGAAGACGGGGCACATTGAATTATGGATGTGGGCACCCGCACCCGTGACCCCCCCCGCTCCCCCCGCTTTTGGCACGCGACGGCAAAAAGGTTAGCCATCCCTGCCCTAGACTGTCTACTGTTGACCTTACCCCATTCCTAAAAGGTCTGTAAGGGGCGTGCATAAGAGCACCAGCATGCCTACCGTCCCTGTCCTAATGTCCCTTTTTATTTGTATCCATTTCATGTACTCATAATCATGTTTATACTTTTACCTGTTACCTTATATATGCTTGACAAATAAAAAAAAATTAAAAAATAATTTTTAAGATGGACTTCAACTCCCAGAATTCCCCACCAACCCATGCTAACTGAGGAATTCTGAAAGTGGAACATCACACATCTTAAGGTCGCCAAGCTTGAGAAACAGTGAAGGGATTTGCTATTTGTTTTTAGAGACCAGGACTGTTTAAATACGCACTGCATATTTATACTCTGCAGATGACTTGCCCAAGTCTGGTTAAGGATAATACCAAAACTCCATTAAAGCTTATTATAGTCTCACATCACAGCATGACTCTGAGAGGGCATTAGGAAAAAAAAAATAGATCTAATCCTTTCGGTGCTGTCTTAGTACATCCTATGCATCTTTTTTCCTTGCCATCCCTCTGCTCTCAACAAAGGCCTTTTGGTTTCGCTTGGCATCTCTGCAATTGGAATGCAGTCAGCCATGACAGCAATAAGAAAAAAAAATACTTGACTCTTGGGAGACCTTTCCAGCCTGTTCTGTGAGGCTAATGGTGGTGGCAGAAGCCCAACTGAACTCCAGCTAACTGATCCAGCTATGATTTATCTATTGGGAGTGGTTGGATCTATACTAATATTTATCAACCTCTTCAATGAACAGGACTGCAAAAAAGTGTTTGTGGATTGTTAAGTGTCCAAGGCATCTTTACAGACCCATCATCAACTCTCTCCTGTCCACAATTTCTTTTTCCTCAAATACTGGTAGTCCTTGGTTTACAACCATTCATTTAATGACTGTTTAGAGCTACAACGGCACTGAAAAAGGTGACTTATGACTGTATTTTATACTTACAATTGTTGTAATGTAGCAACTACAGGATCACATGATTAAAATTCAGACATTTGACAACAGGCATGCATTTATGTTGTTTGCAGTGTCCTGGGATCAGGTGATCCACTTTTGTGACATTCTGACAAGCAAAGTCAGTTGGGAAGCCAGATTCACTTATTGACGTTATTACTAACTTCACACCTGCAGAGATTCACTTAATAACTGTGGCAAGAAAGGTCATAAAATGGGCCCAAACTCACTTAACTGTCTTACTTATGGTATTTATGGAAACGTTGGGCTCAATTGTGATTGTAAGTCGAGAACTACCTGTCTTTAAAACTAACCCCTTGGCAGAGACAGTTTCAAGTTAGGCACAAATGGCCTTTTGAAGTTTTCTGTTCCAATTTGTGAATATAGAAATGTAAGTGGGAACCATTTCTCCAACTCTCTCAAGGGAAAAGAGAAATTCTCCAATTATTTCTCCAGGCAATATGAATACCGAGGAAAAAGACCTATGAGAGGAATTGTTCCCATGGGATTTAAAGCAAACAGGAGAAGCTAGGGAGTCTGCAGACCACTGGAGTGATAACCGTAAAATTAAAGACAGCTGTACTCATACCACCTTGGCTAATTCATGTCTAGGTGGCTGCATCCTCACAAAACTCTTAGTTTGGTTAGTAAAGTAATCCATTGATGTGTTTTCATAGTAAACTGAATCATGAATTAACCAACAGGCAAAATTTGAAAAATATTGTTGTTGTTAGTTGCGAAGTCGTGTCCGACCCATTGTGACCCCATGGACAATGTTCCTCCAGGCCTTCCTGTCCTCTACCATCCCTCGAAGTCCATTTAAGCTCATGCCAACTGCTTCAGTGACTCCATCCAGCCACCTCATTTTCTATCGTCCCCTTCTTCTTTTGCCCTCAATCTTTCCCAGCATTAGGCTCTTCTCCAGTGAGTCCTTCCTTCTCATTAGGTGGCCAAAGTATTTGAGTTTCATCTTCAGGATCTGACCTTCTAAAGACCATTATATTGAAAAATATAATTAATCATAAATAGCCATCTCAGGACCATACTTAGCAAAACAGCCAATAGGTGTATCAGAAAACCACACTCAATCCATGACAAACTCATCCAAATTTACATCTATCAAACTATGCTCAAACTGATTTCTACCATTCTTACCTTATCATTCTTCGAGAATGTTGCATAGAGCATAACTATGGCTAGCATCCTAGATATATCTTCTCTATCTACTAAATAATATTATTTAAAAGCTTCAGGCGGTCACAGCTGTGATGAGCAGCACAGGCCAATATCTATGGGGGCATTTACTAACCACTTTGGCACATGGAAGATTGTGACTTGATATATAAGACAATAATAAACTGCCTTTTCCAAAGAGCTAAGTCTTTGCATAATGTGTCTGAGGTAGTCAGGTGAGAAAGACCAGGGCCACACATAAAGTTCCAATTAAACTGATTTATTGCTCATGCTTATACACAAGAATCTAGTCAACTAATAGTTAGCACTATTTTGGCGCTAGATCAGGATTATTGGAATTCAAGAAGGTTGGACTTAGTCCGTTTGTGGCAATGAAGAAGCTCTAGGCTGATTCCTCTTTTGACTCTTCCCCCCAGGCTCTGTCAGTCTTTATCCTACATTGGTAGGGTCATTTAAGCCTGGTCATTTGTGCCTCAAGTAAAAACTCTGGTTGGAAAATATCAAAGTACCATATTTTAATCATAATTCTATTTTAACTGTTCAGTTTTATTGGCTTGACGTTATGAGATCACGTGATCATGAAACATTAAGCATATTTTGGGTTAAGATCTCCCTCCATATGAGCAGCCTATTTTCTCCTCTCCCCCCTTTAATTTTATTGAAATACAAGTTTCTGTTGCTATTTGCTTCTGAAGCCAATCTTGACTAAAAAGCTGAATTAATGTAATGAGTGGACAGAAAAGGCCCTTGCAACATTCCTTGCAGAGCAGAAGGACAAGCGTAGGAGGTTAGGAATTCCAACCAATAATCAGAATGTCAAAGATCCCTTTTTAAAAATGCATTCTATAATTCTGGGTGCATGTGTGTCATACCTCCGTCTTCAGGCAGCCTAAAACTTTAAAATCTTGTTCATCCTCTCCAGAATAGACAGTCAAAATCATACCCACTTAATCTGATAAATGATAGTGCTGCCACTGCACTTGTTTCCCCCTCCCCCCCCACCCCCATTGCCAGTAGTGTGTTTCCTTTCAAACTGCCTTTAATGAGATACCTTCTACCACATCCACAAAATCCTCCAGCAGAATCCCAGAGTACTCTCTGAGTATTGCTCAGCAATGTCACCATGATGTGGATGCTAAAAAATGTTTGCCTTTCAAAGGAGCCAGGACCAGCAATGTCAGCCTAGGGATCAGTGGTTTTCCAACTTGGCAACGTTAAGATGCGTGGACTTCAACTCCCAGAATTTCCTAGTCAGCCGTGTTGGCTGGAGAATTCTGGAGGTTGAAGTCCATGCATCTGAAAGTTGCCAAGTTGGAAAAACACTGATCTATAGATGGAAGAAAGCTGTAGTGAAACAAATGCCAAGCCCTATTACATAAATAAGGCCTTGTTTAGAGAGCCGTGCATTCCCATGGGACTTTGCTATTTCCTTACCTTTTTTCCATGGGTTGCACTATGATGCAGACTGTATAGTCTGGAAAACAAAATTACATGCTTCATTAAGCATAACCTTCACCGAATGCACTTCAAGTCTATTTGCTTATCCAGCAGTGGGATTTCACTTGCAGGAGGCAGATATTTGTCTTCTTGATTTTCTTAACGACAATAAAGGGTGTAAAGTATTGATAGAAATCAGGCATATTTAAAAAGTATGGTCAAAAAAGTCGAGATGGCACCCATGTCTTCATGGACATACACATATATCTTCATGCACAGAAGATATCTGGGAAATTGTCCAGGTGTGGTATGCCTTTCCTTCCTTCCAGGGTCTTCTTTGGTTCTCTGGTCTAGCCTTTAAATTTAGGATTTGGAGGGGATTTCCTATCCAAGCATTAACCAGGTCTACCCTGCTTAGTTTTTGCAATCAGCCAAGGAGAACTAATATACAGCAGGCTATGACTCAAAAATGATTAAGAACTAGAGTAGAAAAAATTATTTGATCCTTACTTTTCAGACTAATATGTGATTGGCATACAGTTGTTTTTTGAACTCTGAAGTACTCTGTACCATATAAATTAAGTTCTGTTCTAAAAAAGCGGGAAGGGCAATATACACATTAGCTGGAAAAACAGCAGCAAAAACAAATATCAGTGTACATCAGAAATTTTTACACATAAAACGCCACGCAAAATCAAGGTGAATTTTGAAGGTGTATATTTGTTTTGGCATCTTTTAAATTTACAGTGATACTGAAACTGTGTAATGTAGTTTTAAATTAAACTTTGCATGGATTACCATAGAAACAAGCCTTTTTAACCAATTCCATCAGGAATGTCTGCAGGACGTGGTTTAAAAAAATCAAGATGGCGGCCCTGATAGTGCAGTCAAAATTCTGGCAACTAGATGCGACTTTGTCACTGGTTTTATTGTTTACTAATCTAATGATTTGCAGAGTTCCTGAGCTTCCTTTGAATTTATCTCAATTAAGTCCTTGGTTCAAATTCGTAGTTAACAGAATCTCTTAATCCATTCCCTCTGTTAGTAACTCAAATGTATTTATGTATTTATTAAATTTGTTTGCTGCAAGGCAACTCTGGACGGCTTACAACATCAAAAAAAGACCCTTGATAGTACAGTGGTCTAAGGCACCCTGTTATTAAGCTGGCTATTAAGACCAGCTGCCTGCAATTACTGCAGGTTCGAATCTCGCCAAGGCTCAAGGTTGACTCAGCCTTCCATCCTTTCTAAGGTAGGTAAATTGAGGACCCAGTTTGTGGGGGCAATAAGCTGACTTTGTATAAATACACAAAAGGATGAAGGCTATTGCTTAACGCATTGTAAGCTGCCCTGAGTCTCCGGAGAAGGGCGGCATATAACTCAAATTAAAAAATAAAAAATAAAAAAAATAAAACCATATATATACACACACATACACATACACATACACATGCACATGCACATACACATGCACATGCACATACACATACACATACACATACACATACACATATATATACACCAATATGAAAAGACAATAAAAATCACAATGAAAATACAGATTATAAATATTTTCTAATCTGGGAAAGAAATGGTAAACTTGGCAGTCACAGCTGGATATGACTCGCTTTTCCCTCTATTGTCTTTTGAACACTTATGAAAAAATAATAAATATTGATAACCAACAGACCCTACTTATTTCTCCTTATGATTTGCTTTTCTTTCACCACAAGCCATGCCCCTTCTCTTGTCAATGACATTCTGTTGTGTGAAAGCAGGCAGTGCTGGGTTGTGCTGTGCCATGCCAGGATGGGAGGGAGAGTTGTGCAGGGTCAAGGGACAATCTAGGCTTGTTCTTCTCTGCTAGGACAAAAGACGCCAGTGTGTTCTCAGACTCAACCACATCAGGATGAATTGAAAGAGGACAAGTCAAATCAGATCCTGGGCTCTGGGGTTGAAGGAGGACTTTAAAATAATCCAATTGTTTCCTAGAACTGAAAAATAGCTCTCTACAGAGAAATGTTTTGCTAATCTGTATTAGCATAAAGCACAAGGTTGAGTTACCCATCTAGATATGTCTAACACTCAAGTCAGTTGCCCCTGAAGAGCATTTGGGAGCTTCAACTAATGCAGAACGTGGCTTTGCGAGTAGCAAGTGATGCCAGATATATGGCACAAAGTATATTACTTCAGCATGAGTTGGATTCGTTACTGGTATGTTTCCGGGTATTTACAGGTAGTCCTTGATTTACAACAGTTCATTTACAACGGTCATTTACTGACCGTTCGAAGTTGCAACAGTACTGAAAAAAGTGTCTTATAACCGTTTTTCACACTTGCAGCATCTCGATGGTGACGTGATCAAAATTCAGATGCTTGGCAACTGACTCATATTTATGACCGTTGCAGTGTCCCGGGGTCACGTGACCATCTTTTGTGACTTTCAAAGTCACGAAACAAAGTCAGTGGGGAAGCCAGATTCACTTAACAACCGTGTTACTAACTTAACAACTGTAATGATTGACTGAATAACTGTGTGGCAAGAAAGGTCGTAAAAATGGGGCAAAACTAACAGCTGTCTTGCTTAATGACAGAAATTTTGGACTCAGTTGTGGTTGTAATTCGAGGACTACTTGTAGCCCATTACATTCTCCCCAAATAAGTAATATGTTTATAGCTCTAATTTTGGAATAGAAGGAGATGGCATTTGCAGGCAAAATAATAAGATCATTTGCTACTTTAATGATACTGAAACTGTGGGAAATATTTAGAGTTGGTTTTACATTTAATGGTGTCTATAAGATGTGCCCAATAAAACAGTTCGAGAGAGAGAGAGAGAGAGAGAGAGAGAGAGAGAGAGAGAGAGAGAGAGAGAGAGAGAAGATAAGGCGGAGCTCAATATCCCACCTTCAAAACTCTTGATCAATGTGTCCCAAATCACCATTTCCCCAATGTAGCCCTGATAGTTATGCCACGTTTTACATCTTCTAATTCCCCCCCCCTTTGCTCTTTTATTTAGAGATACAAATCTAAAAGTGAAATCTGTTTTTGGAGGTGCAGGGACTCTCCATGCAGCCCTCTGAACAAGAAACATTTGAAAACCTCATGACTGCCTCTTTTGAAAAGACATTGCTCCTGGCAGAGCTTTAGAATTGTTATAAAAATAACCCGGTTCAGTTTGGGATGTGGCCAAATCCAATGCACAATGCCGCTTATTAACATAGTTATTGATATTTGTTATTGTTTACGATGGGCTGGATTATAAATTAGCCACAATTTAAAGCCTTCTAGATTTCGGTGGGAAATAATTGCAACTTCCATAGTCTGGATCAGCCAGTTATTGTTTTTTATTTTTTTTTTATATTTATCGCATTGCATTTCATTGGAAATATTCTCAGATAAAGCCTCACTGGCATATATTTTTGTTGTTTTATATTTTAATCTTACTCTTGTAGGAACCTTTGTAGGGCAGCTGCTCCACAGGGATGCTGTTCGAGAAAACAGATACCTTGTCTGAAGCAGCCCTTGGCCTCTGAAACAGCATGCTATCCTACAAAAGTGCCACAAGCTGTTGGAAATGTGGCTGTGTTCCCAGCCTTCTGGTGATGCCCCAGATATGACAAAGAGGCATATAAGCCAATCAGCATTTATTTATTTATGTACTTACCGTATGGCATATGAATACCACTTTAGAATAGAATAGAATAGAATAGAATAGAATAGAATAGAATAGAATAGAATAGAATAGAATAGAATAGAATAGAATAGAATAGAATAGAATAGCAGAGTTAGAAGGGACCTTGGAGGTCTTCTAGTCCAACCCCCTGCTTAGGCAGGAAACCCTACACCACTTCAGACAAATGGTTATCCAATCTCTTCTTAAAAACTTCCAGTGTTGGAGCATTTACAACTTCTGGAGGCAAGTTGTTCCACTGATTAATTGTTCTGTCAGGAAATTTCTCCTTAGTTCTAGGTTGTTTCTCTCCTTGATTAGTTTCCACCCATTTGCTCCTTGTCCTGCCCTCAGATGCTTTGGAGGATAGTTTGACTCCCACTTCTTTGGGGCAGCCCCTGAGATATTGGAACACTGCTGTCATGTCACCCCTAGTCCTTCTTTTCATCAAACTAGACATACCCAGTTCTTGCAGCCATTCTTTATATGTTTTAGCCTCCAGTCCCCTAATCAACTTTGTTGCTCTTCTCTGCATTCTTTCTAGAGTCTCAACATCTTTTTTACATCGTGGCGACTTTATAATGCCTTGGTAAGACCACACTTGGAATACTGCATTCAGTTTTGTTCACTACGATGTAAAAAAATATTGAGACTCTAGAAAGAGTACAAAGAACAACAAATAAGATTAGGGGACTAGAGCAGGGGTGGGTTCTACTTACCTTTACTACCGGTTTGCAACAGGATCATGCACACGTGCGCATGCGCAGATAGCTTCTGATGACATCAGGGTCAGTGGGCGGAGCCTCCCGCCAGTTTAATACCAGTTCTATAGAACCAGTCCGAACCAGGGGCAACCCACCACTGGACTGGAGGCTAAAACATATCAAGAACAATTGCTAGAATTGGGTATGTCTAGTTTAATGAAAAGAAGGACTAGGGCCGTGATGGCGAACCTATGGCACGGGTGCCACAGGTGGCACACGGAGCCATATTGGTGGGCACGCGAGTGTTGACATAGTTCAGCTCCAGCGCGCATGCATGCACCGGCCAACTGATTTTCAGGCCTTCCAGTCCCTCTGGAAGTCGGGAAACTGGCTGTTTTTGAACTCCAGAAGGCCTCCGGGGGAATGGGGAAGGCTGTTTTTGCCCTTCCCAGGCTCCTAGAAACCTCTGGAGCTTAGGGAGGGGGAAAAACGGGCCTACCGAGCCCACCATGCATGCCAAAAGCAGGGGGAAGTATGGGGGGGTGTCACGTGTGCATGCGCGAGAGGGCGGGGCGCATTGAATTATGGATGTGGGCACCCGCACCCACGACCCCCCACACTCCCCCCACTTTTGGCACACGAGGGCAAAAAGGTTAGCCATCACTGGACTAGGGGATGACATGATAGCTGTGATCCAATATTTCAGGAGTTGCCACAAAGAAGAGGGGGTCAACTTATTCTCCAAAGCGCCAAAGGCAGAACAAGAAGCAACAGATAGAAACTAATTAATAAGTGGAACAGCTTGCCTCCAGAAGTTGTGAATGGTCCAACACTGGAAGTTTTTAAGGTGAGATTGGACAATCATTTGTCTGAAATGGTATAGACTAGAGCCCTGATGGCGAACCAATGGCACGCATGCCCAGAGTGGCACGCGAAGCCATGTCGCCTGGCACGTGTGGCCTTGCCTGTTTGTCTTCTGGGTTTCTGGCGTGCATCAGCTGTCCGTGCACATGGCAGTGTGAAAACCGGTGTGTGCATGTGCACAAGAACCTGGAATTTTGGCTTTTCCACAGCGTGATCCCTTTGCGCACACGGCAATGCCAAAACCGGCCTGCGCATACACACTGGCTAGCTGATCATCAGGCACGCAGCCGCGCTAGAACCCAGAAGTTTGGCTTTTCCGGAGCATGGCCCTGAGGAGTATGCGCGCACGCAACATTTCCGTGCAATCTTTTTGGCACTCAGTGCTGAAATGTTTCGCTATCACTGGACTAGAGTTTCCTGCCTGAGCAGGGGGTTGGATTAGAAGACCTCCAAGGTCCCTTCCAACTCTGTTATTCTGTATTCTGTATATCATCCATGGACTAGCAATATATATTAACGTTTGATATAGACAAGTAAAACATAATAAAATTAAAAGATCTATGTTCAAATTCCAATGTCTAGGCCCATGATGGCGAACCTATGGCACGGGTGCCACAGGTGGCACACGGAGCCATATCTGTGGGCACACAAGCATCCAGCACGCTGGCCAGCTGGTTTTCGGGCCTTCCGGGCCCACTGGAAGTTGGGAAACGGGCTGTTTCTGGGCCTCCGGAGAGCCTCCAGTGGGGTGGGGAAGGCCATTTTTGCCCTCCCCAGGCTCCTAGAAAGCCTCTGGAGCCTGGGGAGGGCAAAAAATTGGCCTACTGGGCCCACCATGCCATCACGTGCCAAAAGCAGGGGGGGTCACGCACGCATGCATGGGGGGGATGGAGCATATTGAATTATGGGTGTGGGCATGCGCGCACGCAATCCCCCCCAACTCCCCCCGCTTTTGGCATGCGACGGCAAAAAGGTTAGCCATCGCTGGTCTAGGCCATCTAACTGTTGAAACACAGCATTTTTTATATTTTAAAAAATCAGATACTGGACCTTCTGTGGCCATCCAGACTTGTGCTTTGTCACAGAAGGCCACTCAACATTAATCTTTAGTGACACAACATTAATTTGAAACTTACAAATAAAGATTTATGGGCATCTTTACAAGGTACATTACAGGGATTTTCATAACACTACCCTGCCTTTTGTTAGAATGCCAGTATTGAGTTATTTTTCTACTTCTTTCTATTTTCTTCTTTCTATTCTCAAGAGAGAAAAAACGATGTGTATTTATTTATCCACATTCCACTTCAGGCGCTATCACACACAATAGTCTTCTCTTTCTTGAAATTAAAACATAATTAAGAATGTGTGATGGTGGTGAGGAAACAGCTTGGGCAATGATTACTGGTATGGGAAGGGTGTCCTTGTACATTTTAGAAGTGCATCTTGGCAATAAAAACAAGGTTTGAACAGTGTTAAGGCATTCAGTTGCATTGTGAAGTGAAATGCTGCACTGTTTTAATAAACATCACAGTACCAACTTGGTCTCTCTCTCTCTCTCTCTCTCTCTTCCCCTCTCCCTCTCTCTCTCTCTCCTTCTCCTCCTCCCCCCCTCTCTCTCTGAAGCATGTTGATTTCAATACATTCCGTAACCCCTGCTGAATAACTGGATTTATTTGGACATCAGTCCTGATCTTTGCTTTTTAAATAGCATGAATTGACATCAGCTACTGGCAGAACGACAGAGTTCTTAGCTCAAATTACAGAGTGAGCCAGCTGAACAGAGCAAAAAACCTCATGCGTGTTTCCAGAAAGGCCTTTGTAACATCTAATTAGCTCTTTGGGGTCAGATCCAAAAAAGGTCTGAGGGACCAGAACATTTCGCAAGAGCAAACATAAAGCCTCCATTCCAGACCTAGAAAACCTCTGCTTCTGAATAGCATTTATCCTACCTGCAACAATTCCTCCTTGTTTTTAAATGTAGTTTAATATCCAGGATTCTGTTCATCATAGAAACTCTTTACTCAATCCTTTAAAAAAAGATTACAGTGAAGGGAAAATCTCAGAAAGAATTATTATAATAATATAATAATTGTTACCATCTTTCTAGGAAGTAATTAAATAAGGGAAGTGTCAAAACACAAGCAGCAGCCACAGAGACACCGTCACCTCTGTTCCTGCTTGTTATTTCCAGCAGGGATGCCCCTTACTCTTCAAAGGTCACAGGGGCCAACCATTATGTGAGAAAGATCAGCAAAACCATCTGTTTCCATCACAGCAGGCCACTGGTAAGAACACTTACGGACCGATGCCTGTTTTCCTTTTTCCTCCCCATCTCCTTTTCCTTTTGTGCCATGTCCTTTCAATATGCAAGTCTGAAGGTGAGGATTGTCTTGCTTTGTTTGTTCTACAAACATATCTGAGAGACCTGCAAGCCAAAGAATATAGTATACATGTTTTAAAGAAATAAAGAGCTCACAAATCCCCCCACCTTTCCCCCCACTTCAAAATAGGATGACATGCGATTTGATAGCAATAGAAAGGGGGAGGGAATTATTTAACCTTTCCTGTGTAGTACAATTCTTCAGAAGGATGGGATTGGGAATGCAACATTCCCCCACCCAAAGAAATGCTGATAATCCCAGAGAAAACAAAGGTTTGCTTCTGTTTTGATTCCTCCCCAAGTGAAACTAAAAATGGGCAATCTTTAAACTTCCAGATGATTTTGGACCATGATTCCTATCCCAATTTCTGTAATGGTCAGGCTCTGCAAATGGGAACATTGGGAGAAATGTCCAAGGTCCATAGCTGTTTTAGTACCACAAGTATCACTAGTCTTACTATATTCTTGTACCAGTAAAACTGCATCCAGAGGACACCAGGAGGACATCAGAATGAGAAAGGATGGGCTAGCTGAGCTCATGTCTATGAAATCTCTTTGGCTTTCTGTCAGAGTGCACACAGTGTGACTATTTTGAGCAAAATACAGTAAACAGAGGTTTGTCTTTTTAAATAGTGGTTTATCTACAAGGAATATATACATTCATGTACTAGGCAAAGCCAGGCAATCAATCATCAACTATGGCATAGAAGCAAACACGGAGAGAGAGACGCCGTCACAGGGCCTCTCTTATAAAACAGCCTCTTAAAGTGATAACAATTAAATAACCCTGCTGACTCATTCTCATTGCATCATCATTTCAGTATTACAGCATTACAGCAGCTGTTCAGTTATTAAATCATTACCTTAACACTTTCAATCATATGCCAGCCACAGTGAAACAACAATGCATTATGGAAAGGTTCTCCAACTTTGTGGCTGTCCAAGTTCAGATTTCTTAACCATGGTCATTCTGTCTGGGAATGTTGATAGGTGTAGTTCCCACATCTGGAAGACAGCCAGATTGTGGAAGCCTGAATATAAGTATGGTTTGTCTAACCATAAAGAAGAACCTCTTTTTAACACTGATGTCACTGGAGTGCTTCTAACTAACACATTAATACACACATTTTTCTCAGTGCAAATTGTCTCCAAACACAAAATATTGTTCCCTCCCCCCCAAGGAAAAGGAGGAAAGAGAGGGAAAGGAGACCCAAGCTCATTGCCACATCACCACAACTGGAATTGTGTATTTTAGTTATTCTCTGGGTTGGCTTGCACAACAAACAGCACCCGCTTGTAATGCTCCCTAGAACTAATCACCTGTCTATGGCTACATCCGTTCCTGAAATGGCATCGAAACAACACAGGAAACCTAAAACACACCCTTTAAAATATATCTTGGGCTGTATTTTTCCTTCTCTTTTTGGTTTTGTTATTTCTGCTCAACTGTTTCCTAGTGACAACTTTTTATGTTGGTTTTGCTTACAGCCATGGTATTTTAAAATCTGAGCAGTTCCCTTTGAACACTGGCACACCTTGTTCTCAGTGAATAAGGCCATTCTTCAATGCTTCTGGAAATACTTTCTTATTCCCTCCCAGAGCCCCCACTTCACATGCTAAAGTTAATTGTGCAGCGAAGACTAGAACCCAACTCATCAAGGCTGCAGAACTTCAGTGGGATGCAAGCAATCAAGATTTTGAATTTTCTGATTAAAAGAAAAATAAGGAGTTGGGAAAGCAGGAAGATTTGTAGTGATAGGAGTAGGGGGGAAACCAAAATACTAGCATGCTCATCTTGTAGATATGATAACCACACACTAAATACCGTATTTTTCGGAGTATAAGATGCACTTCCCCCCCCCCTTAAAAGAGGGTGAAAATTTGGGTGCATCTTATACACCCGCCGGCCCCCACCCTTTGGCCTCTGCCTCCCAGAAATCTGCCTCCTTTCAGCAAACAGCCTGTTTCAGTTTCAGCACAGCCTGATTAGCACAAGCAGCTGATTGTCGGTTGGATCAGCCTCCCAACCACCAACTGTTTCAGGCTGCAGGGGTTGCCACTGCCTATTGCCGCACGTCCCATTTGCTGCAAGGAGACAAATTGCTGGAGGCAGGGGCAGATTTTTTTCCCCTTATGCTAATCAGGCTGTACTGAAACTGAAACTGAAACTTGATCTTTGCTGCAAGGAGGCAAATTGCTGGGAGACAGAGGCAGATTTTTTTTTCTTGTTTTCCTCCCCAAAAAAGGCAGGTGTGTCTTATAGTCCAGAGCATCTTATACTCCGAAAAATACAGTAAATAATGTGATAAATACATCCATACCAGACAGAGGCATACATAGCTACAGAGTGACCTAAAGCCCATGTGTGATACCCTTTGCAATCTCTCTGTGCTTAAGAAACATATTTTGTGTTACAGGTTTGAGAATCAGTTCTGTGATGGATAAGCTTGACTTTTCAGCTGTTTTTTTCTTGGAAGATTAGATTTGTAAAAGATGTCCAATGTGATTAGTAACATTAGTGTGCCCTTGTGCATAATTTGGTCTGGTTCAGATTAAATTTAATTCCCAGGAGATTAGCTAGCAGAATACTCTGGTTCTTTTTTTATATACATATTCTCACAACTCATTAATTTCTCAATGTCTCATGTTTGGAGAAACCAGACCACTAAATCTGAAAGTGGGGATCACGTGTGGCCCAGAAGAAGTTAAAAATGGCACCATCCAAATTTGTATTGACCATTTGTCCCACAACAAATATAGCCAACTCACTGTCCACAAAGCTAAGAACACTTCCAGAATTCTAGGAGTTGAAATCCACACTTATTAAAATTGCCAAATATGAGAAATGCTGCTTTAATGGAATTCCAAATCCATTAATATGACTTAGACCAGGAGTCTCCAACCTTGGCAACTTTAAGCCTGGTAGACTTCAACTTCTGGAATTCTGGGAATTGAAGTCTGCCAGGCTTAAAGTTGCCAAGGTTGGAGACCCCTGACTTAGACCAAAATTGTCCTGATTGTTTAGCAAAACTTGTTCTTCTACTTGCTCTAATAATACTTTATGGTATTTTTAACACCACTTTATTTAGGAAGTAAACTATCTGCAATTGATTCCTTTCTATTTCCTTGTTTCCTATGCATTTTCATGGGCTAAGTAAGCCATTGGTTTGTTCTTAACAAATATTTTTCATGGAAAGGAAAAACTCCCTTCTGAAAAAATGGGTACAATCTAAAAATGTTAGGTTTAACTTAACTCCAGATATAACAAGGGAAGGTCTCCTACAAAAAAAAAATTTCTAGGAAGCCACTGCCATTAAGTTTAGACTGTATCAATTTAGGTGACCCAATGGTTTGGCAAAGCAGAAAGCAGTTTTCTACATTTTTATAAACAATCTTCTGTAGTGTAGAACCAATCATTGCCCCTTTGATCCAAAGGTATAATCAACTTAAGCAACTTCTCGGCCTGTTTTGTAGAAACCACACACAAAAAAGAAGAAAATAAAACAAAGATACTTTTTTTTGTTAAGTATTAAAGCACAAAAGAAATCTATGCTCTTCTCTCTCAAGATGGAAAACCATCTCTTTTCTCCCGAAAGCAGGCAAATTGGTGGAGCAGAAATAGCTGTTGGGTTTCCAAAGATGCACAGAGACACATTTGACTGTGAATGAATGAAATTGAGAAGGTAATGAATACACAAAGGGGAGCTATGAAAAAATTCACTGTGTGCAAAATCAATCAATCAATCAATCAATCAATATCAATCGAGAAACGTTATAGAGGGCAATGATGACCACAACTTCCTCTTCTTGACTCTGTCCACAGCCTTGTTGCAAACAACATTTTGCACTGACACGAACATAGTAGCTTGTCCTCCAACAAAACCACCACACACACAGTATGCATGGAGAGAGAGAGAGAGAGAGAGAGAGAGAGAGAGAGAGAGAGAAGGAAGGAAGGAAGGAAGGAAAGAAGGAAGGAAGGAAGGAAGGAAAGAAAGAAAGAAAGAAAGAAAGAAAGAAAGAAAGAAAGAAAGAAAGAAAGAAAGAAAGAAAGAAAGAAAACCCTACACACCTCTTCTGTAGTCATCATTTTGCTAATAGCACTTAATGGAACTTCAAAACAAGAGATTTAGGAAATTATCCAAGTAGTTTTCCTCATATCAGTAGCCTGAGTAGACATTCATTCTGGGGAGAGATTTCTCATGTCATCAAGCATTAGCAATGGGATTTTTTAAAAGCAGGAGCTGCTGGAGCTCATGGCTAGGACTCAGCAGTATTTCTAATGCTTTCTCTTGGTCAGCTCCAGGAGAGTCTTGACTGGTTTACGGTAATCCAGTTATGCTCCTTATATTTGAAGCCAGCCACAGTCACATATAGTACAGTTGACTGTAGTTAGTATAGTTCAGTAAGAGTACAATAATAGTTCTTGTTACAGATTCCTAGATCTACTTTACCAATTTGATCCCCCCAAGTTCAAAGAGGAAAGAAAATAGCCATTAGCTCAGATGAGATGGGAGGCCACTGTATACACTAGGTTTTACAAGTGATTCACCTTTATGGTTGCGCTAGGATGAGATAAACCGAGTCTCCACATTCTTTGGAAATTTACTTTAGAATACCAGTTGAAGAACTAATTGTGAACTTCTCTAAAACATCTGGCTGGCCGCTGAGAAAAACATACCCTATATTAGAAGAACTGTATGGTCTGATCTAGGAAGATCCCGCTTTCAGATTTTCCTCAATATGACCTGATATCCCTCTACAAATTGTTAGTCTTTCTTCTACAGTTCACAGATTGATGCTGATAAACCAGCTGACTAAATCAAGTTTCATCTGCTTAATCTTAATGAACTTCAGAATAAGGGTAAGAATACGTTCTGCAGTAAGAACCTGCTGACTAAATGAGAATATTATAGTATGCCATACTGCACATTGTTTATTTGGGAATAGCATTAAATAACATAAATGAATAAGGATAAGCATAAATAAAAGGTTAAGTGTCAGGTTGTGGTAGAATATAAAAAACTATGCATAAGTATAATAAGTATGTTAATTGAAGTTTAGTGTTTAACACCTTATGTGAACCCAACCAAATAACATTCTTCTAGTTTTATATCCAAACAATAAAGGTACTGGATCCCCATTTAGTGCAAATACACAATTTCTGTTTAGACAATCCCTCAGAAAGAATGGACCACTCAGTTGCATCTGTAGTCCTCACAAAGCAGTTACATTTAGGTAAATTTCATCATAATTTTATAACATCCAAATTTCATTCCGTTTACCTCTTTTGTATACATTACCTATATGACATAAATTGACACAAATTTAATACTTCTGGACTGAATGTGAATTTGTGAATAATAGACACCTCCTCCCTCAGTTCCTCAGAGCGATTTTCATTTATCTGTGTCACTGGACTGATTTTCTAAGAGCTGCCCCAGCTGTTCCAGATAATCTCACATCTATTCTGTTTTCCCATGTATTCTCTTAATAAGGTCAGAGTAAAAAAGGAAGGAAAAGACTGAAATGGAGGGGAAAAAATTAAGAAAATATTCCCAGAAAGGATGTTACCAATCCATCTTCCCAGGATAATTTCAACTCATTTTGAATTTGGGTGAGCAGGTGCAACCTGCACTTGTGTCTGAATGAGATGGCAGAAATCTGAAATGATAAAATGGATTTTTATCAGTCCTTCTTATCCTCCTTTGGCTTTTTAGTCCTTTCATTCCAACTGGTATCCCCCACCTATACTTTGATCTAATTCAAGGATGTCCGTGAAGTCAGTATGGCAGCCAGGTCCATGCCACTGAGGCCCTGCCTGTTTCTATGTTACAAAGCTTTAAAGAGAACAAGCTCTGATCACATAGCTATAGCTCCCATCTTGACTTTTTTGACTTCTCTCCCTGCACATGCCTCTACTCAAATCTCTATTACTATAGATGAGTAGAAATGTCAATAAAGGGTTTTTTTAATTAAAACAGGAACTTGGTGAAGGGATGAAAGTAAACATTAGGGAGACGCCCTTGAGGGAATTGGGCACCAAATATTCACTAAGCAAAGAGGGCCGAGATACTTCTTAAATACTGGAAAAAAAAGATATTGTAGCACAGTTAATCCATGATTTATGACCATAATTGTCCTTCCAATTATGGTCATAAGTCATGATAGTCATGCAGTGGTCATCCCATGACTGATTTAATTGTACAAACTTTTATTTCACGGCTGTTATTAAGCAAACACCCACAGTCACTAAGCAAACATGCAATTGTTAAGCGAATGCCACAGTTGTCAAGTGAACCGATTGTTCTCTATGGGGCATTTTTGCCCAAACCAAAAGTAAATACCAGTTTTTGGCAAAATGTACTAACATGTGGTCATGTGACTGCGGGATACTGCAAACAGGTGTAGATGAAGGCTGGTTGCTGAGTGCCCAAAATGCAGTCACCTGACCACTGTGAGGGACAGCCATCAAAACTTCAGAACCAGGTCATGTAGCTTTTGGCCGGTCTATTGTAACTTCAAACAGTTGTTAATCAACCGATCGTAAGTTGAGGACTACTTGTACTATGTTTGGAGGAGACTTAGGCAGTATCCTTCCTGAGTTATTGAGATATAAGAGGGAGGGGAGTAAAGCCCAATCAGGTTTGCAAGCCTCTGTTATTGGTCTGTCTCAGATATAGTTTTAGTCTTCCAGTTGAGTCTGTTACCTAATCTGGTCTACCTTGAAGGTGTCAAGAGTGACTCGAACCTTCATCTATATTGTCCCAAAGGTGCTTTTTCAAGAGGCAACTGGACTTTCTTGTTTTTCTTCGAAGACTTTTCGCTTCTCATCCAAGAAGCTTCTTCAGCACCTAGATGACTGAGAATCTCCATAGACTTCACCTGTATTCCACTTTCCTTGCAACTTGATAAGGAATGGGAGGGGATTGGAATGCAAGGGTGGGGGGAATGGCATCTAGCCATCGTTGATTCCCTGTGAGACATAACTCCCCTCCTCAAGGACACTCAGAGCAGATGCCACAACATGATCGGCTGGTTCTCAAAACAAAATGAACAGAAGTGATTGGTGGATTTAATGGACTGTGGGTGGCCTGTGGGGAAAGGGGAAATAAATTATGCATGCATTTGTGCGGGAAGCTCAGAGCTGGTTTTGCTTCTTCTGTGCCAATTTGGATTTATTCACTAAAGTTTATACTCTTGGTAGAATAATGTCCCAGGAGGGTTTTTTTTCTGGATTCACCAACTGGACAATTGACAGAAGGGCTGACAACAGGTGAAACAGAAGTTGGCTCTTATTGTTTATTTTATCAATTAGATTTTCAGGGTTGTATGATCCTGGACTTGGTTTCTAATGTACTAAAACAAATAAAGGCTTAATTGTCAGTTTCTTTTAATGGAAGCTGAAAATGCAGGAAGCGGAAGGGTTAAAAAAAAAAAAGCAGACACTTGGCAGTTGAATAAAGAAAAAAGAAAAGGGATTAATAAGCAATATATAACAGAAGAAAGAAACCCTATAATGAAACATTCAGGAATTTGGTTGATACACCTTGAAGCAGAAACAACAAACAATGTCTGCATGATCTGTTCATATAATATGACTGTAAAGTTTTAACTGTCCATATTCAACTATTTTTCTGAATAAATGAGAAATAATTTATAATATTTCTTTCCAATAACATTATACTATTGAAAAGATAAAATATAACATCAGGATAAGAACACTCACAATTACCCTTATAGCTCCTTACCAAAACTTTCATCAGTTAAATTGAGATTATTGTTTGATGGAGGTGATTTTAAATTACTGGATATGGCTCCGATTCTATGGACCATGGACTGAAATTTTAGGAAAGAGTCAACCTCAATGGGTCTAACTGGGAAGTTATTATTCATTTTTTATTTTGGTCCTGGTAAGTTTGTGGATGAATATATACTCTACTAGTAAGGGTGTTTTACTTCCAGGGATGCATGCTGGAAGAAATTTGGAGGCTCCATTGGGGTTCAGCTTGGATTTTGATATTGAGCCTCATAAGTATTTAACAGTTTCTAACAATTCTGTTTTAAAAATAGGTGGTAAAATATTTTATTGGAACATATAGACAGAAGTGAGGATAGTTACTTTAATTAATTTATTTACAGTATTTAGACCACGGGTGTCAAACTTGCTGCGTCACACTGCCGTCACATGACATATTGTGATTTTTTTTCCCTTCGCGGAGCTGTGGTGGATATGGCCTGTGCGTGACACATCCGGCCCACGGGCTACCAGTTTGACACCCCTAATTTAGACTATGGCATATCAAACATGTGGTAAACCCAAGGGAGTGATGGGGGGGAGGGAGAGGATGGGTTGCTAAGAAAATTATTTTGAGAAATCAGAAAAGTGACAATATTCCAGTTACTTAGGAGTGGATTTTGGAAATATTTTATGCAGTTTACTTGATTTGAAAATGTGATTTTCTTCACTAATCAGAAAATAAAGCTATATATTTTTCTTTGTTATAGATATTATGATGATATTATATTATATTATATCTCAATGGAAGGTGATACAATAAAGGAAATTGAATGGTGTGTTAAATGTGGTTGGCAGGCATTCAGCAAACTAAGCATAATTTTCAAGAACAACCTCCGAAAGTTTTCCATCATGTGTGCTTCCTGTTCTAATATATGTGGCTGAAACATGGGAACTAACCTCACAATCGATACAAAAGCTACAAGTGGCGCAAAGAGCCATGGAAAGATACATGCTTGGTATTACAAGGCAAGATAGAAAGGCTTGCACATAGATTAGAGAACAAACGAAAGTATACAATATCATCAAGAGAGTAAAAGAATTGCAATGGAAATAGGCTAGTCACATAGCAAGAAGAACTGATGGCAGGTGGACCAAGGCAGTCCTGCCACTTGATAAAAGGCGTCCACAAAAGATACCTAAAACAAGATGGATCGACAACATCAAGTATTGCAGGCCCAATTGGCAAAAGAAAGCCCAAAACTGTATTGGTTGGAAACATGCTGAAGAGGTCTTCATCCTGCATTAGGTAGACAATGACTAAAATGATGTATTGTATTGTATTGTATTGTATTGTATTGTATTGTATTGTATTGTATTGTATTGTATTGTATTGTATTGTATTGTATTGTATTGTATTGTATTATATTATATTATATTATATTATATTATATTATATTATATTATATTATATTATATTACTATAATGCTATTTTTCCATTTTAGAATAGAGTATTATAAGTTTTTATTATAATCCATTTTAATACAACTGCTAAAATTATATATCATATTGTATTAAAATAGTTTACAATGTAAGTGATGTCTTTAAGTGCTTGTTAATGGCCTATCCCCCAAATTAAATTTAAGAAGAAATTATGTATTTTCTGAGCTAATAAACCTGGTTTTGCCACAGCTAGCATGGAAAAATACCAGAAGATTGTTGCAATTAACTGTGACGGAGGTAGTTCCATATTTAAATAGTTCACTAGGCAGTGTTAATAGTGAGTGAAAGTGTTGTCAGAATTCACATTTCTTGTTCACCAATTCACTAATATTTGTACAAGTCTGCTCTGCTCGAAAAGAAAAAAAATACAAAAATACAATTAAATACACAGTTTTCTAAAAGAACCATTAGCAACATTCCAAAAATTGCATGATAAAACATTTCAGTAAAGAGACAGAAGTGGATATTAAAAAATATATGCAAAACACATTTTTAAAAATTCTGGGAATAACTGAAATTACCATAAAGTAAGCGTCATGAAAGCTCTCTGGCCTAAGAAAACTGTCTATAATTATTTCAAGGTAATAATCATTTCTACTGTGCTTCATGACAGTTTTTAATTATATTCTTTGCCACTTAGGTTATTGTAATAGTAACCTGGCATCAAAATCTGTGGGTGCAGCTTCTTTAAGGCAATGCCAGCAGGTGTGACATACATGCCCACACATGTTCCAACCACTTTTCCACTTTGAATCCAGTTCACTGCACACCTTCAAATGAAATACTTCAATAAATCTTGTCTGGAAACAAACTTTTAATGGAAAAGCTTAGCCCCTAATTGAGAGAAACAACATGGCTTTGTTTATGTATGAGCAATTAACCACAGTTTCTTAAATTGTACCAAAAGGGGTATCTTCCAAGAAGTAAAAAAAAATCAAAATGGCAGCCTCATGATCAAAATTTTCCTCTTGGGGCAGGCATCATGTCCTTTCTGACCCAACTCTCTGTTAGGGATACACCTGAATCCCAATTTTCTGATTTCATAGAGCACACTTAACCATGCATTGACTTCACAGGTTGTGTTTATGGTACATACAAAACTAAAATATGATAGGCACAATCACAAAATGTAATTTTGCAAACACACCTTCACTCTTTTAAACACTTCTGTTATTTTATTGCCATTCAGCGATGAGTATATAATATAATATTTATCCAATATAAATGCTTAGGAATATATTAAAAAAACTTCCAGTGCCATGATGTATATGGTTAGAATAATGGCTAAAATAAGATGACTGCCAAGCATGTCAAAATATATGACTATCTCAACTGTTGCCTACATCCCAAATAGCTTCCTGGTAACATAGGAAAGTTTACAAGAAGCATTCCTGATTGATTTTTTTTAAATCTTCCTTTTTTTCCTCTGTGGTCTTAAAAAATGTTTGAGAAGGGAAATCTGGTTTGTGCATTCCCTTTCACTCTATACATCCCCATTAGAATTTAGAACGTAGGGAAAATGAGACTTATGGAAAATGGAAACAATAGTTCTTCTGAATGTCAATGAAAGATTCTCAATCATCCAGGTTATGGTTGTCCCAAAGGGGCTGTTCAAAAAGCAGCTGGATTTCCTTATTTTTTTCCCTTGAAAACATTTCATTTCTCATAAAAGCTTCATGGATGAGAAGTGAAATGTTTTCAAAGGGGGCGAAAAAAACCAAGAAAGTCCGGTTGCCTTTTGAAAAGTACTTTATGGATATAAATCTCCTGGTTTTTTGGAAGAACAGAAGTCACACAAAGTTGTAAGAGAATAACTAGCTCAGACAGTATAATGTGGGAGGAAAAAGTCATAGGCCAAAGAAGCAATCTGAGAAGTTGGGTTCATTCCTCCAGGGGTGAAGTTCAAAATTTTTTCCTATCGGCTCTGTGGGCATGGCTTGGTGGGCGTGGCAGGGGAAGGATATTGTAATAGATCCTATTGAGTCCTATTGAGTCCTTCGGGAGTCCTCAATAGGAGGACTCCTATTGAGTCCTATTTGAGTCCTTCCTATTGATCCTATTGAGTCCTTCGGGAGAAGGGCGGTATACAAATTTAATAAACCATATTGCAAAATCTCCATTCCCACCCCATTCTGGGGCCAGCCAGAGGTGGTATTTGCCAGTTCTCCAAACTACTCAAAATTTCCACTACCGGTTCTCCAGAACCTGTTAGAACCTGCTGGATTTCACCCCTGCGTTCCTCACTTCTGAGATGCAAGTGTTATTCAGATGCTGAAGTTTCAATCTGCAAAAGCCATGTCTATTGATGTGCTTTGATTTTAGTCAATAATTTTAGTGACATTTAGCTTGAAGAAAAATTCTAGACACTGCATTTTTAAGGGTGCAAGCGTGCTGTTTAATGAATCAGATTTTATTTTACTATTGACTTGGTTTTCCTACTCTAGCAATCCACAAGTGCCAGTTTCACCAGCTGCTGATCAGGCTGTGGGTCAAGTGTTGCACAAGTTGTTTAAAACAATGCTTATAAATAAGGCCAATAAGAAAAGAGTTGAGAAACAATGACTGGGTTTACATATCAAAATAAACCCAGATTAAGGCAACATAATAGCCTTGTTTGTATGCTTTCTCTAGAATAATAAACCAATGTTATGGTTTAATTTATTGGTCTAGTTCACACATCATGCTAAGATTCCTCAGAGCAGACAGAGTGATGATGTAAACTAGTCTAACACTTTATGCAAATCCAATCATTGTGTTTAAAATTCTGGTGTGTTCTCGTAGCTCATTCCATTTTCTCCTCTATATATAATGTCTTCATTTTCTGCCTCTTCATAGTGTCATGCTAATTGAATTAAGAGAGAGGCCTCATTATCAAAAGAGATGCTAAGCAACCAAAACAGACTCAATTTAGTTCACTAGAAAATCTTAGAAAATGTATTAGTGACATTAAAGGTTAGAGCATCAGTTCTATTAATTGGCAAGACTGAGATGAGCTTATTTTGAGTTTTAAAATTGTGTCATTATGGCAAGGTGTTAATGGGGATTGTGTCTTTCACATTTAGTACGGTTGAAAGATTTAACTGACCTGCTGGAGGTTCTCGCAAGACAAAGTAGGTAGCTAAAGCATTTAAAATCTTTTACACCTACAAATAAGTGGTGAGTTGCTACCGGTTCACCCCGGATCAGGGTGTGTGGCAATGGGAGGCTCCACCCACCCGCCCAGATGCTTCTGTGCATGCACAGAAGTGTTGCACAAGCGCGCGAATGCCCACGAGCAAACTGGTAGCGACGGGTTTTGAAACCCACTACTGCTACAAATATTTCCTCCTTTCAAGAAATCTTGCCAGTTTTTGAAAAGTGGGGAGAGGAACCATGTCTGAACCAGGGGTGAAATCCTACCGGTTCGCACCAGTTCGGGTGAACCGATAGTGATAAAACTACCGGTTCGGGTGAAGCAGTAGTAAAAAAAGCTACCGGTTCGTCTGAACCGGTATTTCCGACGATCAACTGTGCCACGTGATTTATATTTGCTAGAAAGCAGAAAATCCTGCTTTCAAGTGAATCTAAATCGCACAGCACAGCTGTTCCCCCCCTCGCTGTTCTACTTACCTTGTTAAGCCTCCTTTTTCCATGCGAAGTGTGCATTTGGTGTGAAATGTGCATGCGTGCACGGCGTGCTTTTGGCAAGCAATGCACATGCGCATGCACAGCACGCATTTGGCGCACACCACGCATGCGCAAACCAGTGGCACTCCACGGAGGATTTCACCACTGGTCTCAACTAACCCAAATGGTCAAGAGACACTATTAGCAATGTCTGAAGTTAGTCACCCGTCCTCAGTACTGTCAGAATGGTTAGTAAATATTGCAGGTTTGATGCAGGTTAGGGCTGTGATGGAACAGTTGACCCTACCCCCACTACTGAGTTACAGTAGAGTCAAATGATAATTCAGATAAAAGCAGCATCATAATCTTGCAAGATGCTGCATACACATCCAAAAAGGATGGAGCATGTAGTGTGACAGCAGGATTTTATCCAAGGTTTTAATGCCCTCTATGTATCCTTCAGTTGGCAGAAAACTACACCACTATGAAATTTGCTATCTCTATTACTCATTTGCTCTATTGCCTCTTTATCAAGTCATCGTAATTTCCTGATTTTCCTCCATAATGGACAACAAAGCCAACCATTTTATAGACTATAAGACTGTCCATGGAAAGAATATGGGGGAAATTATTATTTTAACACTGGTATAGCTAAGGATGACTTAGGTCTAGCTTATTCATAAACTGAAGATGACATTAAGGCATCGTCATGGGGACATGGCGAAGAAATATATTTGTGGTAGTTAATTATAAGTTGGCAAAAGCCTTTAGTAACTCTGGTGGGCTAAGGGCTGTATCAAAGACATAGAAATCAATTTCTTCTCCCTGTATAATTCAGCCATGCATCTAGCAGTTCAATTTATCTTAGTCAAGATGATAAGAGCTTCTGATTATAAGGTTTTTCACATTACACTGGTGTGCCTGTGTGGGTCTCTTCAAACCTGTCCTCCAATGGTGGTTCTACTCCTACAATGCTAAACCATGCAGCTAATGAACTTTATAACAGGATTTAATGGCTAGGGAGTTTTCTTTTTCTCAAAAACCTGGAACTAGTGGTATATAATGCAACTGACTGGAAGGAAATTTAGTCAGACAACACAAAGTATTTCTTAACACAATGCATAAATAATCTGAAATTTTCATTACCACATGAAATGGTAATTGCCACTAATCTGCATTATTTAAAAAAGAATTGGGTAAATTTGTTGATAAAAGATTCATTAAGAGCTATTAATCTTTCATCAAATTAGCTTCCTGTTTTGAACAGGAAGCTAACACAAAATTCTCACACAAAATTCTTCACTCTCACTCCTGAAGTATTTCCAAGTTAAATCATACAACTCATCAGCAAAAATATAAGTGCAAACACCTTCAAATTCTATTTATACACATCAGCTTTGTTTATAATTTTGGGAGTTGATGTCCACACATCTTCAGGTTGCTGTGGTTGAGAAATACTGCTCTAAATGCTAAACATTGCAAGAGAATAACTGTGAGTGAAGGATACGTCTCTTTCTTTTCTTGTGGGCATCCCAGAGATTGCTGGTTGACCACTATCAGTAACACTCGGGCTTTGATCTGAACCAAGAGAATTCTTCTTATGCAATGTTTTTTGGCCTGAGGAAGGAGCAACTCTCTAATTATTATTTTGACTTCTGAAGTCAAAGGAGCCTATAGATATCATCAACAGAGGGTTGAAAGTTCATTTTTAGCAATTTCAGGGGCTTTTGGATAGTTTTAAACTAAAATATCACATGGATCTTTAAGTAGCAAGATACTGCTAAATATTATACCCCCCCCCCAAATCCCTCACATTGCTGTCGGAAGTTGAAGCATTGTGTGTACAAGGGAGAGCTTTCTCAAGAGTAGAAATCTAACCAAGATCAGAATCAAAATGATTGCAAAGGCATCAATATTGATCCTTAGTTGGAGTTTCAAATGCTATGACTGTTTCTTATACCACAAAGCACCCATAAACTTCATTGTTTTGGAGCAAAGCTGGGGTATCATAGTGACCAGATCTGGACACAGTATTCCAAGTTTGAATTCATCAAGACTTTATCTAGCAATGCTAACACTTCAAGTGATTTTTATTTTATTATTTATTAATTAAATTTATTTATTAATTAATAAATCATATCAAGTGATCTTGATAAGATTCCTCTGTTGATACAGCCTACAACTGCATTGGCTTTTTTGGCAGCTGCCCAAATTTCCCAAGGAGAAGGAACACAACTGCTGTCACTGCCCAAGTAGTAGGAACAAAGATGGTGCAGCCCAGGGATGAAATCTACTTACCTTCCTTACCGGTTTGGAAGCGCACGCACCGTGCATGCACACCTTCTGCGCATGCACAAAACCTTAAATTACTTCCTGTTAAAACCAGGAAGTAATGACACCCGGGTGGTGATTGCTACCGGATCACCAAACCACAAGGAAAAATCACTACCTGATTGGGCGATCCGGTCTGATCCAGGAGCATTTCACCCCTGGTGCAGCCTCTGCTGATCAGTGGTGGTATTCACTGGACAGGTTCAGAAAAACCGGTAGCGGCAATCATGGGCGGGCCTGCCTGCCCTGGCGCTATGCCATCCAGAAGGTGTGCGTGTGAGCAAAGTGCATGTGCAAAAGGCCGGGCACATGTGCAGAAGGTGTGCACGCATGTCAAGCAAGCGTGCATGCGCAAGGCAGACCGGTGGTAAAAAATATGTGGATCCCACCTCTGCTGCTGATCATGTCCTTGGCCTCAAATTAGGGCTAGGGGTGCAGCCATTCAGTGGCCTGCTACACCTGAGGACAGAGCTGCACATTCTCCCCATCCAGAGAAGCATCTGGCTGAGATCAGCACTAAGTGCTGCACTAAGTCCCATTGCTCTCACTCAGCGGCGGAGTGTTAAAATCAGCAGCACTTGCAGGCAGCGCCAATGGCAACAACATTTTCATTTCAAATGCAGGAATTGGGAGAAAGGTAACACAACGTGGTGGAATGTCTTACAGACCTTGGGAATGTGGAGGAGCAAGGTTGTTAAAGGAATAATAAAAAAAGAAGAGAAAAAGCACCGTTGTAGAAAAGATTTCCTGACTTCCAGTGAGAGGAGAGACATGAGAAAGAGGTGGACATCAACTCTGCTTGAATTATGCTAGGTCTAATTTGAGCTGGAGAACTGCTTCAACTAAGCCCTCTGATTCTGTCAGCTGTGGAGTCCTTGGTGCTCTCGGAGCTCTGTGATTTTCTGGTGGACATTTCATTACTTGGCTGGGTAACATCATTAGTGCCATTGAGGATGTTACTTAGTTGGCTAATGAAACATTTGTGAGCAAATAATCCAGCTCAGAGAGCACTAAGGACTCCATAGATTAACCCTGAGCTACAAATATTCTCTTCTATGACAGGGGTCTCCAACCTTGGCAAGTTTAAGACTTGTGGAGTTGAAGTCCACAAGTCTTAAACGTGCCAAGGTTGAAGACCCCTGTTCTATGGGATTGCGGCAATTTCTATCCTCCTGGCAAGAAAGACCTTTCTGGGAATCCAGGAGGTTCTTATTGGTGTGCCTATCTCGCAGGGCTGGCCTGCAGGCAACTTCTCTCTTTGTCTTGCTATACACTCACAATCTTACGGCATTTTGATGCTGACGTGATGGTATGGTGGAGTGACCTTGGGAGGCAATAGGAAGGCCTACAGCCAGTCTGATAAGGGGCCGTTCTGTCCACAGGTGAGGGAAAAGCGTGGGAAGTTTTTCAAACGGAATCCTCTCTATTTTTCCAAAGGCTAAGAGAGAAAGAGAGAAATACTCTCACTCATTCAAGATTCTGTGTAATGTACTGTGTTACAATAAAGACAGTTTCTGGTTGGATTTCTTGTCAGGACTCCCTTCAAAGGCTAATATCAACCCAGAGGTGAAATCCAGCAGGTTCTGACAGGCTCTGGAGAACTGGTAGCGGAAATTTTGAGCAGTTCAGAGAACGGGCAGTGGAAATTTTGAGTAGTTTGGAGAACCGGCAAATACCACCTCTGGCTGGCCCCAGAGTGGGGTGGGAATGGGGATTTTGCAATATCCTTCCCCCTGGAGTGGGGTGGGAATGGAGATTTTGCAGTATCCTTCCCCTGCCATGCCCAACAAGCCATGCCCACCAAGCCATACCACACCTATCAAGCCACGCACACAGAACCGGTAGTAAAAAAAATTGGATTTCACCACTGTATCAACCCTTCCTATATAGAGATAAACTTTAAGCTCAACAGGGCAGTGCAAACAAATGAAATAAAATTGTAGAACATGGGTGTCAAACTCGCAGCATTTACGTTGCTGTCACATGATGTTTCGTGACATTTTTTCCCATTTCTGGAGCTGGGGTGGGTATGGCCTGGGCGTGACCATCATCCGGCCTGTGGGCCTCCAGTTTGACACCCCTGGTGTAGAAATTGTGGTAGAGGGAACACCTTGATGCTCTTTAAAGGATCAGACACTGAGCTATAAGAACAACAGTTAAGAAATGTGCTAGACACAACACAACAGCCGAAGCAGGAAAGCTTTAAACAATGTTTGTCGTCAGAGTCTGTCAACTGAGCTCTAAAAGTCTTAATCTCTTCAGTGGCAGTGAAAAGCTCTAGTAATACTGAAGAGGTTTTAGAACAACGGTGGGGAAACAAGGGTAGAAGAACAAGAAAAGGAAAAAAATATGAAAGTAGGCTTGTCTGTTTCTAAAACACAAACTGGCCATGGGTAAAACAAAGAAAATAAGAGATTTTTCTTCTTAAAGCCATAGCAGCATCAAATATAATAAAAATAATACAGAAGAAATATAATATAGTATTTCCATAACAGAGAGCTGCAGGCTAAAGAAATAACACAGAGGGCTGTTAAAAGCCCACAAACTGTGAGTCTAAAAATTCTGATCTAAATTCACGTGATTCCATCACAGATGTTTTACAACTGGCATATTGCAGGGAAAATTGGCTATATTGGCCACAGAGAAATGTCTATAAAAGAGGGATGGCCGGGCCTCAAATCCATTTTTTGCCATGAGCCAGAGATCCTATACTTGTAGTTCCTTTTCCCTGTTCTCTCTATACACATAAAAAGAAACAAAACAAGCATATCCAGAATGCTATATAGGCCAAAGACATCATAAATTATACAGCTAGTCCTCGATTTACAACCATAACGGGGACCAGAATTTTGGTCGTAAGTCATGTTGATTGTAAGTTGAGGCACCTACATGACCACCCCCAATTTTATGATGATTTTTATGGCAGTCATTAAATGAATCACATGGTTGTAAATCTGAATCCATTTTTCTGAATAGTTGCGGGGGGTTTTGCTTTAAATTGGCACAAAACACCATTGTCAATTGCAGTCATGCGACTGTAGGACACTGCAACCAGTCACAAATGTGATCTAGTTGCCAAGTGCCTGAATACAGTGTGACCGGGAGGGGTGGGCAGCACACAACATTTTAAGACAGAAGAAATGTTTTATAAGCTATAAAATAGAGAGTCCCTCCTTGAGGGAGATGGGAGCTCTAGAAATGTGAAATATAAACATCCTTTCTGAGGCTGTCATGACTCTGAAAGGTCGTTAAACAACAAACGACCAGTTGTAAGTCAAGGGCTACCTGTATGTGTTTTTACTGAACACTGTTCCTCACTGGAACTCATCCTCTCACTAACAACTGATGATGAACAACTATAGAAAACCATTGATATGTGATTATTCTTCCTTCCAGATCATTGTCAGGACAACTGACATGGTGACACAATGTTGTTTGGGCAATCAGAAACATCTTCCTTGCTCCTTAGCATTGGTGGTCAATTATTGTACCCTTGGTTATATAACCATCTCTTCTCTGAAATCGTCTTGTCATATCCAAATTGAAGGCGAAGAAAAATGCAGAAACGAAAAGCCACTATGAGGAAATCAAGCATCATAAAGATGATTAACTCAGTGATGCATGGAAATGGGATATAGATCCTATAATGCTTTATCGAAAAGGTTTCCAAGCGACTGGCTTTGCTGTACGGAAGTTGCACCCAACTCACAATTCTGGGTATTCTGTGCATTCTTGTACCGGCAGTTACTGCCTAGATGACAATCTGCCTGGAGACAAAGTTCCAACACCCCAGAAATGGCTCTAGAAACCCACTGTTGAGAAAGCATGAACTCCTAGGATTGTTCCAAAGGTGCTTTTCAAAAGGCAATGGGAATTTCTTGGTTCTTTCCTTGAAAACGTTTTGCTTCTCATCCAAGAAGCTTCTTCAGTTCTGGCTGAAAGGTGGTGAATAGAAGAATTTATATTCCTTGCAGTCATCTGGTTGTTAGCGCTCTCAAAGTCAGCTGTTAGCTCTTTCTGACCTTCAGAGCGCTAACGATCAGATGACCACAAAGAATATAAATCCTTCTATTCTCGACCATTCAGTCAGAAATGAAGAAGCTTCTTGGATGAGAAGCAAAATGCTTTCAAGAAAAGAACCAAAAAGTCTAATTACCTTCTGAAAAGCACCTTTGGAATAACCATGATCTGGATGTACTCAGAATCTCCATAGACAATTCCTCTCCTTTTCCAGAATGCCTAGACTATCTGAAAGACAAAAATAGCCATGTTCTTTGGGGCAGTGGGGATATTTAGCATTTTGAGAGCATGCTGTGGGCTCTGTCAGAGAATAATTTTCATGGTGGGTCTTGTACAGTCATAAGAAAGAGCAAAGAAAGGAAAAAATACTGTCTTTTTAAAAAAAAATTACTAGAAGACAAACTGGAGATACAACTTCTCAACACTCACTCTAGTTCTTCAAGATGCCCCTTTCACTGTTCTGACCTAGGCTTCCCCAGCAGCACGAAGCCAACCTTTATCACGCTTGGAGAGTGGCCAGGCCAATATCTTTCAGACTCCACACTGTAACCGATAAAACTTGGCAAGAATGCAGGAACAGATCTTCACCCAAATGAACTAACTGACTCCAGCAAACTCCCCTCCCTCCTCTTTATTCCCTATGGGAGGGGCCATTCACCGTCCACCTGTGGCTTTACTCCTGAGTCGACCCTTGTTCCTTAGCTGTTCCCTTCTCCTGGCAGCTCTGCGCATGCGCACACTGGGAACAGGATCCAGCTCTTCTTCTGCCTCACTGATGTCCAACTCCGAAGGCAGCTGACAACTGTCAGACAACTGGCCCCATCTCTGCCTCCGACACAGAGCCCTCATCAGAGCCTTCCCCAGACTCCAGGACTGGCCCATGTTCCTCCCCAACCTCCTCACTGTCCGAATCTGCTGCCAGATCCGCTGACCGCGGACATTCACATCCTAATTTACTGTTGCTGAGCATGTAGGAAGACTTCTGAATAAATTACTTTTATTTTCTGTACCAGTTGGTATACATGCAGCATATCTGCTTCCTACTAAAAATCGTGAGAGGGTTATATTTTAAAAATCAGGTGGGAATGAAAATCTGCAAACTTCTGCATATTACAAGTTCACAGCTATTCATAACTCAAGACTCCACGGTTTCCTCCTTGGTCTTAGTCTATTTCCGTATCTGTGTACTATAATGTCCTCAAGAAATCTGACAGGGGTTGAGGCATTGACCTTACTGTATTTTTGTGCTAGAGAAATTGTTATCAATATATATTTACATCTCAGTAGATAGATAGATAGATAGATAGATAGATAGATAGATAGATAGATAGATAGATAGATATACACACACATTAAATTTATCCTCCATCTTTTCTCACAGAAGCTTTCTCACATAATGTTCTTCAGCATAACAACCCTTTGACCCAGCTTAGACTGAGAAATTGTAACCAGCTAAAATTGACTCAATAAATTTCCATGGCTGAAATCAGATCTCCACCCATAGGCTTTGGGATAGAGTGGCACATGAGCCCATCTTGAGGTTTAAGTATTTTTACAGATTTCTGTTTTCGTTGGGCATTTTCAACTTGTCAGTTGCCCAGAATTGCATGGTACGGAAGAGAGGGATCTAATTGGTTTTTTAAAAATCAAATAATAAATAACCAATTCTAGTTTTCTCTATCTTTGCCCAAATATTAATTAGTCTACCACGCTCACACTTTAAAATCAGTGCAGCTCAAAAGTAGGGACCTTCACTGCTGTGATGCGTTGACTTCCTTCAAAGGTGCCCAGAAAGTGCAACTTCTCAAGGAAAGCCCTTCACTTAAGGGTAACATTTCCAAATGGATATCTTGCTCAAAGGCAGAGGAAAAACTGTAACGCCAAACACTGTTTTGCTGGTTTTGCAATGCAAGGTCGAGATTCTGCCGTTTCCCTGTGGGTGTCCTTGGGAGTAGGTAGCAGAATGCTGAGAATTCTACAAAAAACGAAGCTGCACAAAGCAGCTCTTTGATTAAATCACAACAAGCCTCATTGATCCTTATGTGCACAAGGCTCTTGTTAAATAAGTGGGGAGGGAAGCATCCCAGGGCTTTGTTGGCTGCATTGTTGCCAGATAATGCGTCCAGCCGCCTGGCTTTCCACATCAAACCTATCAGTTAATTCCTGGTAATTCTCCCAGGTCACTTGGCAAGAGGCATGGATAGAATTCAGGCAATCAGACAGATGATCCTTTCCTCCTTCCCTGCCTTCGGCTGTACAACCAACACTAGCTATTGGCCTTGGGGGGCATCACTAAAGTCAAGCAAGTTGGCCTGACAGTATAATCAGAGCTCCACCCTTTGTTCATGCATTAAAAAAAGGACGTTATTTCCTTACGTATTTTCATTTCATGGTGGGATCAGTGGTGGGTTCCAACCAGAGTTACCACCGGTTCTCTTCGCGCACGCACTTTGCTTGATCGCTAGTAGTTCAGTTTCTTGTAGAGAGCGTCAGCATGCAATAAACCCATAGTTATTTGAACTGCCCTGCTTCCGGATTTATTGCATCTGACAATTTCTTTTTTCAACTGTGTGTTTGTGATATGGCCTTTATGTTGTCCCCAGTTCATGAAAGTCAGTCTTGTGGGGTAATCCAGCCAAGGAACACACCCCGAAATACTAGGCCTAACTTTATCGTAAGGTTACATTAACAGAATCTTGTAGGTCTGAAAGTACCGTATTTTTCGGAGTATAAGATGCACCGGAGTATAAGACGCAGATTAGTTTTGGGGGAGGAAAATAGGAAAAAAACAAAATCTGCCTACCAGGTATTCATCTTGCTAGTGTCTTTAGTCTGGTCAGCTTCAGCCCATTAGTTTGATGATTTTTTATTCCCTGCTTGGAGATAAAAAATAGCTTCTAAGGCACAGCTGAGAGGAAGCAGCAATGAGAAAAGCAGGCAAAGCACGGCGGGGGGGGAGATCACTTCACTCGGCTAACGCCTAGTTAGGGCTGAAAAAAAGCTTCTAAAGAACAGCTGAGAGTCGGAGCAAAGCATGGAGATCGCTTCACTCGCTAGTGCCTTGTTAAAGCACAGCGGAGAGTAGAGAGAGCAGGCAAAGCTGGGAAGATTGCTCGCTAGTGCCTCGTTAGCGCCTGTTAGGGCTGAAAAAAAGATTCAAAAAAGCTACATTTGGAGTATAAGATGCACCCAAATTTTCAGCCTCTTTTAGGGGGGGAAAAGGTGCATCTTATATTCTGAAAAATACGGTCTCTCTTTCTCCTCTTAGCTTTATAGCCCAAGAATCCTGGTGTGTGTGTGTGTGTGTGTGTGTGTGTGTGTCCCTTCTGAGATGTTTGCCATGCTCCCATTCCTTCTGCAGGTTCAGATGCGACTTGTCTGACTGTCCTTTGTCTCCCAAGGTCATTCTCAAATACCATTACAATGAGTGAGACAGGCATAAGTCATTTGGGGCTGCACTGGTGTTAAAGTAATATTTCCCCCCTTATTTTGACCCTGTAAAGCCCTGCTTCAGGGTGCTATGCTTCATCAGTGATTATGTTAGAAGCGATCTTAGTAATCAATGGAATGGCTTGCCTCCAGAAGCTGTGGGTGCTTAAAAACTGGAGGTTTTTAAGGAGAGATTGGGCAACCATTTGTCTGAAATAGTATAGGTTTCAGAATCAGAATCAAAATAGAGCTGGAAGGGACCTTCGAGGTCTTCTAGTCCAGCCCCCTGCTCAAGCAGGAGATCCTATACCATTTCAGACAAGTGACTGTCCAGTCTCTTCTTAAAAATCTCCAGGGATGAAGCACCCACAACTTCTGGTTAATTGTCCTCACTGTTAGGAAGTTTCTCCTTAATTCCAGGTTGCATCTCTCCTTGATTGGTTTCCATCCATTGTTTCTTGTCCTGCCTTCTGGTGCTTTGGAAAATAAGTTGCCCCCCTTCTCTTTGTGGCAGCCTCTCAAACCCTGGAATACTGCTATCATGTCCCGCCTGGTCCTTCTTTTCTCTAGACTAGCCAAACCCAAATCCTGCAATCGTTCTTCATATTTTTTAGTCTCCAGGCCTTTAATCATCTTAGTTGCTCTTCTTTGCACTTTTTCCAAAGTCTCAACATCTTTTTTTTTTTTAATGTGATGATCAAAAGTGGATGCAGTATTCCAGGTGTGGTCTTACTAAGGCTTTATAAAGCGGTACTAATACTTCACGTGGTTTTAATTCTATGCCTCTGTTTGTACATCCAAGGATTGTATTAGCTTTTTTGGCGGCGGCTGCACACTGTTGACCCATTTTTAAATGATCGTCCATTAGGATTCCAAGATCCCTCTCACAGTTACTGTTTTTGAGCCAGGTTTCGCCTAATCTGTACTTGAACCTTTGCTTTTTCCTGCTTTTTTCCTGTTTTTCCTTTTTTTCAAGTTTCCTGCTTGAACAGGGATTATGACTAGAAGACCTCCAAGGTCCCTTCCAACTCTATTATTCTGTTATTAGTAATCAAATATGGGCAGGATCAGAGTCACTGGCTGTTTCAGGCTGATATAGGCCTGCCCCTCCTCTCCAGTCCCTGATTACCCTTCCATGACCCCTACTACTGTTGTCTCTCATTGAACTCAATCATGCCATTCCGGTCAATATTGCACTGTGTGGTTAGTCTGCTCAACCAGCATGATATTATGCCCTTTAGCACTAGAGTTGTTACTAATTTAGCACAAGACTGAAATGATAAAACAGTAGAACGAAGCAGCCTTAAATCATTGCAACAGAACGTCATACTGTACCCTAAAAAAATAGCTGCAAATTGCAAACTTTCTACTTAAAGAATGAAATCATGAATGTTTATTTTTCTAATTTATTCCTATTTAATATTTCTTAATTTAATTTTATTTATTTTTCTCTCCTTTCCTTCACTCTGTTTCTAATTCTCTATCCCTACATTCCTCCTTTTCTTTAGCCATTTATAAAATGTATCCCAGGTTACATAGAATTCCGATTCATCTTTATCTTTAAATTGGATTTGAATAGATACGAAGGGAATATGTATATAACTGAAGTGTGATTGAATGTACAAAAAGTATATATGGAATATGCATGATATTATATTGTAATATACATGAATGAAAAAGTGCTAGAAAAGTATGTACCAGACAACTCGCACCAAGTCTAATGTTTTTAAATTGTATATTTAATAAAATTATTTTTTAAAACAAATGAATGTTTATTTTTCTGATGCTCTAGACAGACAAAACCCCAGCTGAGAAATAATCCAAGACTGACTTGTTCTAGTTTAAATTTTAGCAAGAGAATTCAAGGAATTCAAAACAGCATATAGAAATGATAATTTCCTAATTGCCATAAAGAGGCCATCAAGCTACAGCTACACTGGCTGGTGAATTCTGGGATTGAAGTCCACACATCTTAAAGTCGCCAAGTTTGAAAAATGCTTATTATCAGTTTGACTAACTGGCTCAGCCTCGCTTCTTTATTTCAAGTAGACACCTTAATTTCCTTTGCTCTTCTTAATATGTTTTTATTTTTTTTCACTTTTAATATTCTGTAAGGCAAGAAAGAAAGAAGAAGATAAAGTAATGTCACAGAACAATGGCTCTCAACATTGTCATAGTTTATGTATATCACTAAATTTATCAAAAGAGGAGTTGAGATCACTTTATGTAACTTAAATAAGATAAATTAGATAAGCTTTCCAAATGGATAGAAATGAGATTTTTCCCTCTGAAAAGCCAGTATTAGAATTTTAGTGTTAACTTTCCCATAAGAGTAATTCGTCATACATTAAAACATGCCAATTGTTCAATATAATCTGTCTACAAATTTCCATTTCTGAGCAATTATGGATTAGGTAGCCAAGTGTAGGAAATCAATGAGCTTGTTTTTGTTCAATGTATTGTTACATATGTAATAATCTCCATTTAGGAATACATTCTAGTTCTTGTTTAGTTATTCAAACTCTTCAAATATCGTCTTTCTCTTGTTCATTTACATGGGGGAAATTAAGGCTCAAGATCAGCTAACCTTGTCCGTCTTGCAGCCTGAAGGGACAGTCCCCTTCAACCAATTCTCAAGGTGCAGCTAGGCTCAGTTGGTCAAGCTCTTCAAGCATCTGAATTTGAAGATTCAGATTAGCGAGTCTAATAGAAACAATTAGCAGTAGACAAACAGTACAGAACCAGCTCTCCTGGATTTGATAGCTTATTTGTTTTAAAGTCCTATATTTGTCTTTAATTAAACAAACCACCCAGCCTGTGCACAAGAACTCTTCCTCGTGGCAGCATGAAATTGGTTCCTCCCTATCTGAGCTGGTAGAAAAGAATGCCAGCAAAATCACTCTGCCTTGACTGCCAAGGGTTATTCTACTAATTAGGCTGTGACTGGTGTTGTCCTTAGAGTTTAATGTGGGACAAGTTTAAAGAAAGTTAATCCACCAAGGCTTTGTTTACCTTCCCACCAAATGTTACCTGTGAGTGATAAAAACAGCCATCAATAATTCTTCCTAGTGAGAGTTAGGCAGGAGGCACGTTTTGACAGACCAGCTAGACCAGTGATGGCTAACCTTTTTGCCATCACATGCCAGGAGTGGGAGGGGGGTCACGCACGTGCATGCCCACACCCATAATTCTATGCGTCCTGCCCCCACGCATGTGCGCATGACTCCCCCGCTCCCCCCGCTTCTGGCATGCAATGGCACTGTAGGCCCATTTTTTGCTCTCCCCAGCCTCTACAGCCTTTCTAGGAGTCTGGGAAGGGCGAAAACGGCCTTCCCCACCACCACACCGGAGGCCCTCAGGATGCCAAAAATGGCCCATTTGCCAATTTCCAGTTCCACTGGAAGTTGGCAAATGGGCCATTTCTGGCCTCCGGAGGACCTCCAGGGGGGAGGTCATTTTTGCCCTCCCCAGACTCCTAGAAAGGCTGTGGAGACTGGGGACAGCAAAAAACTGGACTTTCGGTCCCACCGGAAGTTGGCAAACGGGATGTTTCCGGCCTCCAGAGGACCTCCGCGGGGGAGGGGAGAGCCGTTTTCGCCCTCCCCAGACTCCTAGAAAGGCTCTGGAGGCTGGGGAGAGAGAAAAAGAGCTTTCCCCACCATCCCCTGAGGTCCTCCAGAGGCAGGAAGCAGCCTGAGGGGCACACCCAGAGCTGAGCTCGTGTGCCCACTGATATGGCTACATGTGCCACCTGTGGCACGCGTGCCATAGGTTCGCCATCACAGAGCTAGACCATTACTTTTCCCATATTTCAAAATCTCTTTCCTGAATATCTGTCTGGCCCTTGCTTGCTTGGTCTATCTCTCTCTCACACACACACTCTTTCTCTCTAACTCTCTTTGTTAGCCACATTTAACATTTCCTGAGTGACAGATTGCAGGGAGGGAGCACTCCCATCTAGTAATCAGTCAGAATATTTCTGAACATGAGTAGCGCTATCTGAGTCCTAAATCTTTGTCCCAAAATGACTAACTGATAGGTTGCAGTCACAAAGGAGTGGACTTCCTCCTGCTTCTCCTCATACGCAACATCTTTACCTATGTACAGTCAGATAGGCTATTTTGGGGCACATGGTGTCCAAAAACAAGTGAGATGTATACAAAAATAAATGCACATGTGTAAAACCACCAATGAAGGAGAAATATCTGAAGAAGAGACTAAGGACATTAAGAGATGAAAAAAGGAAAGTAACGAAGAGGGAGACAAGGATGCTGTAATGAAGAGTTCTGGAAGCGGTAGACATAGAAAAGGCGTGGCGGTTGTTTGCTGACAATAAGAAATTCACCTCTCTTTTATGCCTCCCAAGACTATCAATTTAGTACTACCATTGTTCTGAAAGCATGCTAAACCCTTGTTTCTAAGGAGTCTGACAAATGTTTTGGAAAACACAAGTCTGATATTATATGTACAGATGCATCTGCAGAAGTCTAAAGTCCAATATTTTCTCCAGTCCAGCACAAAATAACCATTGAAGATAATCCACAGTGGCTGAAGGAGATAGGACATACTTGCCTAAATAAGGTCAATGTGAGATGGGGAGATTCTTCTCCTCCTCCTCCTCCTCCTCCTCCTCCTCCTCCTCCTCCTCCTCCTCCTGCTTTTTTCTTCTTCCATCCATATCATCAAAGAAGCATCCTAGAGCTTGTCCATGAAAAAGATTCTGTAGAGTGGAAATGGAACACAGTAGTTTAAAACTGAAACATCTAAAAGATAACTTTAAATTGATTCCAGTATAGGTTGGGAGGTTAACACAATTATAATGTCATAAGGACATGCCATTAAAAATGGTCAAGGGTATGTTTGTACATCAGTTAAAGCAATGAGAATGAACCCTACAATCAACTAGGGAATCCAATCCACTTGAATCTCCTTAACTCTCTGGTGCAACCAATAGATTCATGTCATTCGATGGTGGCCAGGAACATCTCAGTGCCAACATTCTAATTATGAAATTCCTTCCAATTACAATTGAAGAGATGCCTGTTTTTCAAGCAGGTATAGAATAATAACTGTTCCAAGATGAACCTGCTTTTTAGACAGCATTATTTAACTGAACATTGTTTTAAAATGTTGTATTGTTATTGTCTTGTTCAAGAGTAGAACTTTTCTTATTATTAATATTGCCTCTTTGTATTCCATTCTAACCCCTTCAGGTCTAAGTATGGCTAATCATCATCATCATCAACAACAACAACAACAACAACAGCAGCAGCAGCAACAACAACTGTATGTGTACATTCTTAACTCTCTGATCTTCTGCATCTGAAATGTCCTGAAGGAAATCTAACTAGTTGCTGGCTACTTACTCCTTCTCCCTTGGAGAGGTCACAATTCTTATGGAGGCCATTCACCCCTTGCTCATCTGGATTTTGCAGCGTTTCTTTGCTTCCTCATTTATTTTCACCTCTTCTCTTTAATGTCTTCTGCAGTATTCAAGGAGGTGATACTTCAGACTGTCCCTTGGCTCCAACCTCCCTGCAGCCTCCTCTTCCTCCTCCTGGGAAGCTGAACGCCAGTTGCGCCTCTTTCTGGACCGGGACTCCCTACGCACGGTCACTCAAGCACTCGTCACCTCTCATCTGGACTATTGTAACGCTCTCTACATGGGGCTCCCCTTGGGGTACACCCGGAGGCTCCAACTGGTGCAGAATGCGGCTGCGCGGGGGATTGTGGGAGCGACGGAGCGCTCCCATGTGACTCCTCTCCTGCGCAAGCTGCATTGGCTTCCAGTGGTCTTCCGGGTGCGCTTCAAAGTGTTGGTGATCACCTTTAAAGCACTCCATGGCTTGGGGCCGGGGTACTTACGGGACCGCCTTCTGCCACCAATAGCCTCCCACCGGCCGGTTCGCTCCCACAGAGAGGGCCTCCTCAGGGTGCCGTCGGCCAGACAATGCTGGCTGGCGACCCCCAGGAGGAGAGCCTTCTCTGTGGTGGCACCTACCCTTTGGAACAATCTACCCCCAGAGATACGAGTGATCTCCGACCTCAGGACTTTTCGTCAGGCCCTAAAAACTTTTAGGGTTGGTTTTTTAAAATTTTGATACTGATTTTAAATTGACAAATTTTAAATTATGGGCCAAATTTATTAATTATTTTAAATCTGTTTTTAATTGTAATGTTATGTATAAATGTTTTTATTTTGGCTGTTCACCGCCCTGAGTCCGAAAGGAGAAGGGCGGTATAGAAGTTTGAATAATAAATAAATAAATAAATAAATAAATAAATAAATAAATAAATAAATAAATAAATAAATAAATAAATATTAGAAGCATGTTTAACCAAACATCAAAGGAGTTGGGTAGATCTCCCAATGAACGTAGAAGGAGCTAAGTCAAAATCAAATAATTACATATTGAGAAAAAAAATGGCAGAATGACAAGTTGGACGCTGTGTCCTGAGATTTAGCTAACAGAAACAAGGCTAGAAGATAAAGCTTGTGTACTATATATCTTGCTTGATTATTTTCTTTATTTTGTCCAATTTGTTTTGTGCAAATCTATCACAACCAATAATGAAACTTGAAAATCTTGATTTCATTCAATAGAGTAATTACCGAAGACTAGTGGTTGTTATCATTGCCTTTGTGAGAAAAGTCTCAAATCAGGGTCCCCAAACAGCCTGTTTATAGGTAGTTTTTGCTTATAATTTATCTCTTAGGCCAGGGGTCTCTAACCTTGGCGACTTTAAGCCTGGAGGACTTCAGCTCTCAGAATTCCCCAGCCAGCTATGCTGGCTGGGGAATTCTGGAAGTTGAAGTCCTCCAGGCTTAAAGTTGCCAAGTTGGAGACCCCTGCCTTAGAGTATTAAGGGTGAAGTCTTCCCACTTAGCTGCTTCCATTAATTTCTGTGACATATCCACAGATTTTCCTGGTTTCAGTCTCTGCTGTGCTACAGTGCAGTAATAGTGAATGCAAGAGGGCTTGCTAAGACTGAAAAGGAAAAGCAGCATTTCAAAACACCATTAGTGAAACCAACAGCCAATAGAGGTTTCACTATCCAGTTTATCTGGAACAGGGGCAGTTATTCTTTCAGTTTTGCAATCTAGTGTTGGAAGAAATATCCTTCTGGGTTCAGCTCTAAGTGGGGAAAAAGACACTGGAGACATGGAGAGTGCTTGGAAAGATGGTTTAATGGTGGACAGGATCACATGGTTTGAGTTCCTGAACAGAAAAGCTGTGATGCTGAGCGTGCCTTGGTGTTATGCCCTCTCTGAGCTTTGAACTTCCTGGGGCATAGGAAGAGTATCCTGATTGGTTGTCAGATTCCCAAGGTGTGGGGGTCTTACTCTTGCTGGCTGATGTAATCTTCCCAGGTGCCATGTGGTGAGTTTCTGTTGCTAGATGGGTCCTATTGTGTTGCAGATGATGGTCCATTGACAAAGGGTGGGAGGGCAGGAAAGTGGGAGCTGCTTTGTCTTTAAAACATGTTTCTCCATTTCTCTCATCCAAGGAAATATATTCTGCCTTTTTAATATTTCCTAAAATATTTCATTCTTCTAGGAAAGGGGTGGGTGCTAACTTCCTACACTAGGAAAAAGAGCTTCAAACCATTTACATAGATGCTGCCTTAAGGAAGTCTTTGAGGACAAGAGATTTGCTGATTTGATATCCACTATTCTATATCTTTAGCTTTTCTTTTGTGGCAATAAACCTAATTTAAAAGGCTATATTGTACTCTATTGTCATTCAGGTCACAGTTGTCACAAAGGTGGATGTTTTTTTCCCCCCAAAAGGCAACTGGACTTTGTTTTCCTTGAAAATGTTTCACTTCTCATCCAAGAAGCTTCTTCCATTCTGACTCAATGGTGGAGGGTGGAAAGATTCCTATTCCTTGCAGTCATCTGGTTGTTAGCACTCTTGAGGCCACTTGGAGGTTCATCTGTGCCCTCAGGGTCACCGCAATCATGCAAATGGGTGTGGAACCTTCTTGGAACTATTGAACCCTTTCTTATTGCAAGGTCTTTCTGCAGAGAATTCTCATGTCAAACACATAGGTATAATTTTTTTCCTTTTACAAAAATGCTTTATCCAATTGTCCTCTAAATCTCAGAAAGAGATCTTATTATTATGTTTTACGTTGATTACTGTATCTATACCTTCATATTTCTTGGTCCAGGGACTTCTTCTCTCATTGCAGTTCAAAATCGGGCAGTTCTATTTTTCAATAGAGTCCGGTTTAGGTGATGTTTGTACATAGAGCTCAAATTGTAAATAGCAGTGTGTAGCAGGGGTGGGTTCTACTTACCTTTACTACCGGTTCACAACGGGGCCACGCGCACGCACTTGCTTCGCTCGCGCACACGCACGCTCTTCTGTGCATGCACAGAAGCATTTTCATGACATCAGGGTCAGTGGGTGGAGCTTCCCACCGGTTTTACTACCGGTTCTATAGAACCGGAGCAAACCGAGGGCAACCCACCACTGGTGTGCAGTCATCTTCCCTTTGTAATGTTCTCTTGGTGATGTCTTTGAAAAGACAGTCATTTATGGGTACTGGGCAGTTGTCTGCAGTGGGAATCTTCATGCCTGTTCAAAAGCCTGCGTGTCTTCAAATACTCCGTCATCATTTATCCCCATTTTAGACAATAACACTGTACTTATGGGGACCGGTTTCCTTCTGAAACTACCAGTGCCACGTGGAAGGAAGCTTTTCATTATTATTGGTATGTTCAATTCAAACTAAAATCTCTTCTAGAGCTGCTTTGTTGGCCAATGATCTGCAGCCGATAGATTTTTTTTGTGTGTGTGTGTGTAAGCGAAGGAAATAATATACTATAGCAACCCTTAGAAATTATTCATGCACAGATAAATTGGGTTTTTAATTAAATGGCATGCTCTAATACACTACCCAATAGATACCGTAATAGCTGTCTTTAATGCTCCAGCCATATCTGAGTTTTAACGGCAGAGTGCAGGGATAATTATAATCCACAGGATATATAGCCCCATCTGGCTGCTTGTGACACCCACAGTACTGCTCTTTGGTGAAATCCTTTTTGTTGCTCCTGCTTTTGTTAATATTATTAAACAGAAAAATAAGTAAACAGATAGAAGAACAAGCCACATGGAAAGAAGTCGAGATGACTTCCACAACGGTACATTTTATCTCACTGACTTTCTACACTTCTTAAGGGGGTGTGTCAGTCATGGATATTGCATACCTAGATGTTGTCAGAATAATTCATCAAAGGCTGATGAGCAAACTCAGTTGCCATGAGTTTGGCATGGTAGCAGGACACGTGCCATCATGAATTGGCAAGACAGGTAGGACTAAAAAGGGCCCTTCTCACTTGGTGAGCTAGTAGAGATCCAGAGTGTTGGTTCCAAAGTGTTTAAACCTAAAACTTCAACATATATATGTACATGTAACAGCTGAGTGATGAGGTAATCATGTTTGCTGATGATACCAAATTGTCCAGCATGGTAAAATCCAAACATGGTTACAAAAAGACCCAAAAGAAATTCTCCAAACTGAGTTCAAAACGGCAAAGTTGGTCCAGCCTAAACTGGTATACAGTGAATTATGTTGACACACGGAATTCAGGCTTCAGTTAAAGAAAGAGAGATTTAGAACCGACAGAAAGATGTAACAGTTTTATATAACAGTTTTATAATTTGCTGTCAGAACCTGATAGTGGCAGCCAATTTGGATGGTGTTAAAAGGGGACTGAACAAAGAATAAACAGGGTGAATTAGAAATTCAAGTAAATGAGGGCAGATTTGATATTGTTGCCATTATGGAAACATGGTGGGATGAAACCCACAAATGAAACATACAGCTAGAGGGATTTAAATTATTTAAAAGAAATAGACCAAATAAAAGAGGAGGTGGAGTTGCACTATATATAAGAAATAACTACATCTCTACAGAAATAGAGCACAACAATGATGAAAATTATCTTGAATGCATTTGGGTCAATATTAAAGTGGGGGGGGGAATAATTGCCATAGGTGTATACTATAGGCCACCCAACCAAACAGAGGAAATAGATGGACATTTTGCTAGTCAGCTAACTAAGGTATGTAGGAAGCACATCACAATAGAAATGGGGGATTTTAACTACCCTGACATCAACTGGGAGACAAACTCTGCACCAAGTGGAAGATCCAATAGGTTCCTAACAAACCTAGCAGACAACTTTGTTTCTCAAAAAGTAGAGAAGGGAACAAGGGGATCAGCCATATTGGACTTAATTCTCACTAAAAGAGCTGAAATGATAGAAGGTGTTGAAGCTACAGGAACCTTGGGGGCGAGTGATCATGCAATATTGGAATTCAACATTATGCAAGCACAAGCAATAGAACAAAATCAAACTAGAGCCTTGGATTTTAAGAGAGCTAATTTCTATAAACTTAGAGAAAGCTTGGGAAGTATTCCATGGATGAAAATCCTCAAGAGGAAAACAACTCAAGAAGCTTGGGAAATTTTGAAAAGTGAGATTATAAAAGCCCAGTCTAGAACAATATCAATGAAGAAGAAAAATAATAGCTCTCAAAAGAAACCAGCATGGCTGCATAAACAAATTGAAAGACAAAAAGGACAAGTATAAAAAGTTGAAAGAGGGGCACATAACTAAGGCAGAATATCAGCAAATAGCCTCTGCAAAGATGAAGTGAGGAAAGCTAAGAATGAACAGGCTTGCGACAACAGTAAAAAAATAACAAAAAAAAAAAAGTCAAGGAAACAATTGGTCCATTGATGGGAGAAAGTGGCAAGAAGGTGACAAGCAACAGGGAGAAAGCAGAATTACTTAACTTGTTTTTTGCATCTGTCTTTACACAAAGGGAAAAAACAGCCCAACCTATGAAAAGCAGCACCACAAAAAACAGATTAGGAACACAAGTTAAAATAGAGAAGAAAATGGTAAGTGAACACCTGTCTACCCTAGGTGAGTTCAAATCATCAGGACCAGATGGATTACACCCCAAGGTTCTGAAGGAACTGGCAAACAAAATCTCAGAACCACTTAACTATATCTTTCAAAGATCCTGAAGCATCGGGGAATTGCCAGAGGACTAGAAAAGAGCTAATGTAGTTCCCATCTTCAAAAAAGGAAAAAAAATAGATCCAGGAAACTACAGACCTATCAGCCTGACCTCAATACCAGGGAAGATTCTGGAAAAGATAATCAAACAACGAATCAGCAAACACCTAGAAGCAAACAAAGTAATAACCAGAAGCCAACATGGGTTTGTCAAAAACAGATCATGCCAGACTAATCTTATTGCATTCTTTGGCAAAGTGACAAAATTAGTGGACCAGAGGAATGCTATCGATATAATTTACTTGGACTTCAGTAAGGCATTTGATCAAGTAGACCATAACTTCCTACTAGATAAAATAGAAAAATGTGGGTTAGACAGCATCACCACCTGATGGATTCGTAACTGGCTGACCAACCACACTCAACGTGTAGTCCACAATGGAACTGCATCTACATGGATGGAAGTATGCAATGAGGTACTCCAAGGCTGTTTTAGGCCCAGTACTCTTCAACATCTTTATCAATGATTTGGACAAAGGGATAGATGGGGAACTCTTCAAATTTGCAGATGATACCAAGCTAGCAGGAATAACCAACATTCCAGAAGATAGGCTTAAAATAGAGAAGGATCTTGACAGACTTGAACATTGGGCGCTATCTAACAAAATGAAATTCAATGGTGAAAAAAATAAGGTTCTACATCTAGGCAAGAAAAACAAAATGCACAGGTACAGTATATGTGGTACCTCGCTCAATAGTAGTAACTGTGAGAGGGTCCTGGTGGACAATCATTTAAATATGAGTCAGCAGTGTGCAGCAGCTGCCAAAAAAGACAACACAATTCTAGGCTGCATAAACAGAGGGATAGAATTAAGATTACTTAAGTGTTAATTCCACTTTAAAATGCCTTGGTAAGGCCGCACCTGGAATACTGCATCCAGTTTTGATCGCCACGATGTAAAAAAGATGTGGACACTCTAGAAAGAGTGCAGAGAAGAGCAACAAAGATGATTAGGAGACTGGAGGCTAAAATATATGAAGAAGGGTTGCAGGAACTGGGTATGTCTAGTTTAATGAAAAGAAGGACTAGGGGAGACATGATAGTAGTGTTCCAATATCTCAGAGGTTGCCACAAAGAAGAGGGAGTCAAGCTATTCTCCAAAGCACCTGAGAGTAGAACAAGAAGCAATGGGTGGAAACTAATCAAGGAGAGAAGCAACTTCGAACTAAGGAGAAATTTCCTGACAGTTAGAACAATTAATCAGTGGAACAACTTGCCTCCAGAAGTTGTAAATGCTCCCAATACTGGAAGTTTTTAAGAAGATACTGGATAACCATTTGTCTGAAGTGGTGTAGGGTTTCCTGCCTAAGCAGGGGGTTGGACTAGAAGGCCTCCAGGGTCCCTTCCAACTCTGTTATTCTTTCTATTAAAGTCAGGGAAGATTCAACAATCACCGTCTACAAGGTTGATGGCAATTACTATCTCCTATATCAAAGGCAGCACAATTTCAATGCATTTACTAAAAAGTAGTAGCAGAAGATGATTATGAGCCTCCCAGATTCGTCCAGTTGGCTACTGTATGAAACAGAATGAGGAACAACACTGGACCCTGATCCAACAGGAGTCTTCTTATGTAATGTGTGGAACAGAAAGAACAGTACCTCTAAGTCTTCAATAAACTGAAAAATTTCACCAAGAAAAATCTGAAAAAAATCTCAAATAGTCTGAAAATAAAATAGAAGAGAAGCATCTTATTTTACAGAAGAAATCTGAGAATTCACAAGGAAGATTTTTACTAGAAACTTTTCAAGGGTTTATTAAGAAGTAGATCAGAATTAGAGGCATACTATTAAATGTTTATTTAGGTATCTGTATTAAAGAGGAATATCAATGTCTTTGTCCAGCTGAACTAAGAAAGTAACTGGCAGGCCAGGGGCTCTAAGTTGAAGTAAACTATGAACAAGAAATGCTCTCCTTCATAAGGGATGTTTAAATTTAGCAGTTGGAAAGTTTGGCTTTTATTTTCTGCATATTTAATGGAACTCCAGGCACAAACTTCAAAGATTCCTGTGTTGCAAAGCAGAGCCTCCAAAGATTCCTTGAGATTTAGTCACTTCCAAACTTCACCTGTTCCTGACTAACAATTCTGAATTATGCATAATCCATTGTCTGCTATTTGGGTTGTATGCCAGATTCATACACGAAGATATTGCTGCAATACCATATACCACACAGTACAAACAATGCCATATAGAGAATGGTCAGAACTGGCATGTTGTTTTTTTTCAGAGCACCAAAAGAAATGGGATTAAACTTCTGAAGCACTCTCAACGTGAGATTGTGATAGGAAGAACTAATTTGTAATTTCCATTGTCATGATGCATCTCTTTGGGGGGCATTTGGAAGTTGGGGTGTCATATTTGTGTGTAATCCTAGTGCTACAAACACAAGATAAGTTGTGAATTGAAAGAAAGAGACAGAGAGAGAGACAGAGAGAGAGACAAAGACAGACAGAGAGAGGGGGGGGGAGAGATAAAATTTTGATAAGAATATCATGTTACACATGGAACTCAGTGGATAATTATGCAACATATTCCCCAGAGCCAATCACTTATATATCTTTGTATCTTAACACAACATTTAATATCCACACCCACACCTCTACTATACTATTTTCTCACTTTTTATTGTTCTTGGAACTACCATGAGATTATTGTCCTTACGTTTCCTTGCATAATCCATTTTTGCCTCAAAAACTAAATTGCTCTGGGTGGTAAACACAGGGCTAAGATATTGTAACCCATTGGCTTTTTTCATCTCAGATATGCAGCGATGTAACAAATACAAAACAACCCCATCTGACACATATTATATTCTTGTTTCACAGCTGTTTACTCAGAAACCATTAAAATACTACCGGATTAAAAATAAACAGCTTTAGATGCCCCTCCTATCATGGTAAAACTATCTACAGCTAGTCCTTAATGTATGACTACAATTAGGACCAGAATTTCCATTGCTAAGCAATCTGGCTCTTAAGTGAATCATGGTTTTATGACCTTCTTGCCACAGTTGTTAAATGAAAAGCAAATTATGGGGAAGTCAGATTCAGTTGTTAAGTGAGCCTGACTTCTCCCATTAACTTTGCCTGTGGAAGCCAGCTGGGAAGGACCCAAGTGGCAATCATATGACTTGGGACACTGCAACCATTATAAGTACATGCCAGTTGCCAAATCCCTGAATTTTGATCACATGACTGAATGTGGCAATGGTCGTAAGTCCAAGCACTACCTATATTCGTATTATAAAGTTGTAATGTGATGTATCATTCACCCAGACCTGGTGTGAATTTGGGAAAACATGGGGCAAAACTAATCTGCATTTGTGTTTTAGGATGGTATCAAACCTCTGTGGGCTCCTCTTAAGAAGGGATGCTAATTTAAATTCTTTGCCATGGACCTATGTGTATTTATCAGATAATGGAAGCCATTTCAGGTAAACTGCACGTGCCTGATCACCTTGTTGCTTCAATGTTACATGAACTGAAATTAGAATTACAATATTTGAACCTCCATTGCTATTTTGAGATCCATAATTCTATTTCTGTTCATCTTATTAAGCAAGGAATACTATTGCTCTTCTCCAAACTGACCACAGGCAGTTCTTGACTTACGACAACAATTGAGCCCAAAATTTATGTTGCTAAGTGAAGTGAGTTTTGTAAGGTGAGTTTTGCCCCATTTTATGACCTTCCTGCCACAGTTGTTAAGTGAGTCACTGCAAGGTATTAAATTAGTAAACATAGTTGCTAAGTGAATCTGGCTTCCTCATTGACTTTGCTTGTGAGAAGGTTACAAAAGGTGATCATATGACCCCTGGGACACTGCACTAAATGAAGTGTTGTCCCTGTACACAACTGTAGTTCCTTACTCTAGTTCCAGTTCGGGTCCAAATATATGCAAGTTCTGGGCTGCCAAAGCAATAAAAAAATGAAAGCCTACTATCCAATTCCATAATCTGTTGTGATAAGCATTTCAGTCAAGGCCTCAGTGGCAGACTGGAATCACCAGATATCCCCAGCTAGTGACTGTTTGGCTCAGTGGTGAAATCTGAACCTGTTTACTACCGGTTTGCTGGCTGCGCATGCTCAGTGCGCACCATGTGCCAAATGTGAGGTGCGCACGCGCAGTGCAGGCCAAAAGGAAGCATGTGGTAAATAGAACAGCGCGTGGGGGGGGGTGATCAGCTGATTGGCACGCAAAGATTGGCGCGCAATCTCTTTTTTTACTTTTAAAACCATTGCTTTTAAAAGTTAAAAAAAAGCCTCTGACGATTGGGCTGCTCAGCTGTGATTGTCAGAGGCTTTTTTTTTTAACCTTTTAAAAGCATTTTTTCTACAACTTCTTTGGCCGAAGAGGTTGTAGGAAAAAGTGCTTTTAAAAGGCTCTGACCATCCGGCAACTCAGCTGGGATCATCAGAGCCTTTTAAAAGCATTTTTTTTCAGCCGAAAAGGTTGTAGAAAAAATGCTTTTAAAAGTAAGAAAAAACCCCTCTGATGATCGCGCGGCTCAGCTGGGCATGGGGGGAGCAGGGATTTTTGCTACCGGTTCTCTGGACCATGTGCCGCCATTGCTACCGGATCAGGCAATCCCGTCCAAACCGTGAGCATTTCACCCCTGGTTTGGCTCCAAAGTATCTACATACATTCACCTTTACTTGCTAATGAAGATCTGCTTTAATTGCTACTCAAACTGTTTCACTTAGCAACAGAAATTTTGTGATCATAAAGTGAGGGCTACCTTTATTCCAACATGCACAGAGATACACACCCCATTCATTTCCACATCCCTTATCCATCTGCTCACACAAAAATGTGTGAATTGATTGAATTCGCAGAACTCTGGACTTCAGTTCCTACCATGGCCATCCTAGCTGGAAATTCCGGAAAAATTGGGGGGAAAACTGATATAGATGAATTTCTCTTAGAAACTGCTGAGGTAAACCTCATTAGAAGATTTAATATGATTTCACTTAGACTAAACCTGGAGTCCCCAAAGTTTTGGAGCTGGTTGAAGCATTTTGAATATTCAGAACATACTGGGATTTTGCAAAATGGCTACTAGGAGGCTTACTCTTTCATAGAGTGAAATTCAAGGTATTGTCTGATTATAGTCATGTATTCTTGCTTATACAAATCTAGAAATAGTGGGTTGAATAAACCATGAAGTAATGATTAATGGGTAAATATATTAAACAGCTCATTGGTGCACAGATGTTCATGTCTTAGCTAACTCTTGTTTTGTGGATGATCAGTGTAATTTTTGGTAGCTGAGTTTGCACAGTGTGCTAGGTTTAAATGTGGTCAGCTAATTTATAGTTCAGTTATAAATAATGCACATAAAATTAAAGGCTGGTAGTTCCTGGTCAGAAAAATCAGTACTAGTCTGTGGATTAATCCTGCAAGGCAGGGCTTACCACAATGGGTCATGTTTTCACATCACAGAAACACCCCTTGACTAATCAAGCCATGATTTATTGAAGCAACCAAATTGTGTGATGTCACTCAACCTAACTAAGCATAGTGGTTGGGTCTGTCTCCTAGGCTGAGCCACAAATTACCTAAACTGTATTGCAGCCAACCTATGGTCCAAACCAGCCAAGCAATGCATTTATTTATTTATGCATTAAATTCTAAGAAGTGGGTTTCTTGCAAGTAAAAAATAAAATAAAATCAGACAATGAGTTAAACTAGCACACTTTCAATTCTGCAGTCAAGCAACTGTAAAATGTTGCTTGGTTGCTGACCCCAGCATTTTAACCTCTGTTACTGTTTTCACCCCTGTGATGGCTGGCAGCAGATGCTCTAGAAAGTAGCAGATGTTCCTAATGACTCCCCAGAGGGGTGGGGAAAATGTGCTAAGGAGTTATCCATTTGTTCTGAGGTTTATTTATGCACTCATCACCAGCTGTGGTGCTAGAGTGGCGAGTTGAATAAGGAGGCTTTTCAAAGTCACAGATCTACTCAAATGCAGCCTTCCACAAGACATTTTCCCTAAAAGGAGATAATCCCCATGCCCTCGATCCAGAGATGTCTAGATGAGTGATACCTGTAAAAAATAAAAAAAAAGAGGGGGGAGTCAATCACACAATTGCAGTTACTAGCTAGAATTTTTTTGACCCTCCCTGAAGCTGCCCCTACCTCAACAACCCCCACCTGTACCATCCTCTGTGTGTGGTTTGAAATTGCTTTATGAGATAAATTTGAGGGGTTTTTCCCCAACAGGATGATTATTTATTTATTTATTTATTTATTTAATCAAATTTCTATACTGCCCTACTCCCGAAGGACTCAGGGTGGTGAACAGCCAAGATAAAATACAGATAAAAACAATTCTCACCAATTCAAGCAGATTAGTTGACTGCAAGAGTACAGAATGGAGAGTTCATTTGTGCCTGTGTTTCCTAGGTACATATTTTCCAGGAGAGCTGAAGTGTTCATTGATCTTTTCCTTTGTTTTTGAATGGGGAGCAAAAAGGAAATTGCTGAGGAATGAGGTATTTTCTATTACATTGCCATGGGGAAAAAATGAGAAAAATCCAGTCTAAAGACACTTTACAAAAATGGGTTCTATTGTGATCACCAGTGATTCTAGCTATATATCTATGATTTATGATCTATGACTTATCACTTTGTTGTTTGCATGTACACTGAGAGTTTATGTGGTGGAGACAAATTCCTTGTGTGTCCAATCACACCTCGCCAATAAAGAATTCTATTCTATTCTATTCGATTCGATTCGATTCGATTCGATTCAAGAAAAAAAGACTGAGGAATTTTTTGCCTTGTTAGGAAGCAGAATAATTTCATTTTAAGTCACATATCTTATTATTATTAGAATTATTCTTAATCTCAAAAGGAACAAGCACAAAAGAGTTGATCATTTGTACATACCTCATTGGCTCTGTTTTTGCAATAAAGTCTTTATAAGTATTGATTTGACAAAGGGCTGCATGAAATAGCGTTATGCTTTGGTGAATTTCCTACAAACATTAGATTTCCTAATTAATGAATTTTTTCATGGTGACTTGGTCAAAACTGTAGGAACTGCTTTTGGGCCTTACTGAATTCTCAAAAAATATCAGAAATTAACCTTTTCTTAAAGCCATTCAAACTATTGGCCAACACCATATTTTATGATAGTTAATTCCTAAACTATTCATGTGTTATCCCAGATCACAAACAAATTTGAACTTTACCTGATAGTAACACATATTTAAAGGAGAAACCAAAAATGGGGGGGAGGGAATTCTGCAATTGGGATTTCACTCCTTACAAAATGTACTGTACCTAGTTGACTCCAATTAACACTAAAAACATAATCTCAGTATCACTCAGATCTGAAATAGCCTTCAATCTGGAAAGAGAGTGAAAACAACAAGCCGGAATTGCTTACTTTAGCTATCAGCCTAATAACCTTCATGTGATCCTATCCTTTCAGATTCTGCCATCTAATCAAGCTTTCTGGGGTACTAGTTGGATGGGGAAATTCTGAGGGAAACCAATGAAAATTGCTGCGGTCCTGGAAACTGTGAATTGGAGAGGGATGATGTTTTTTAAATTATTTCTTTATTAAATTTATATGATATAAAAAAGGAGGGGAAAAGACAAATATGTGTCCAGAATCTGCCTGCTGAAGAAAAGAATATGAAATGGGAAACCCCAATCTCTTTTTCACAAAGAAATCATATTTGTTATAAAAGAGCCTACAGATTTTTTTTTCTTTTTCCTTTCCCCCAACAATTAAAACTTTGTTAAAAAATAACACAACATTTACAGATATAAAATTAGAGATACTGTAGATTCATTTCCCCATACAGGGAGATTTTATTCTTCTTTTAACAGTTTCTTGTTTCATGATCAAAGTAAATGGCAATGTCCATCCAGAGCTAAATTTGGCCTTCAGTTATTAGTTATTGATTGAGTCTTATGTGATTGATCAAAATGTGCAGTCTTGACTTGGACCTGAATAAATTTGTTTAGTTTTCCATTTTTATCTGGAGCCAAATTTAATTTCTGAATTAAAACATGAATCAAAATGTAAATTATTTTTCATTATTCCTCCTTCTACAGACCCCTCATATCCTGGACATAAATTGTTTCCATTTGTGCCCTCAGGACACTTCTATAGGGCATTGCATGCCAAAACAACTAGACACAGGGAAAAGCTTTTTCCCCTGTGCCATCACTCTGCTGAACACCTAATTCCCATAGCACTGTTTTATGCCTAAAGATATTTACTCATGTAGAATGCTGTATTGTTATTAATGTTGTCATCTTTCCTATTACCTTCTCCTATCGATGTCTTATGATTTATTACTTTGTTTTTATCTTATGATTTATGATTGTCTTATGATTTATGATTTATGATTGTATCCTATGATTTATGATTATGATTTATCACTTTGTTGTTTATATGTACACTGAGAGTTTATGCACCGGAGACAAATTCTTTGTGTGTCCAATCACACTTGGCCAATAAAGAATTCTATTACTATTATCTATTATTATCTTCTCTGAATATTGCAATACAATGGGTCTGTCGCTATCTCCCAAATAGGACCATCCCAGAATTAGATGAGTGATCAGAAAAGAAAGATTCCATTGTTAGTCCTGGTATGAGGAAGGCAAGGAAAGGTTGCTGATAATTTAATTTAACTTAATTAATTCAATTTATATGCCACCCCTCTCCGAAGACTCAGGGCGGCTCACAAGTAATTGTGAGTAATTCTACTCAGACCATGTGCCATTCAGGATCATGTGCCAAGGAAGTCAAAATATTGGAAGAATCAAAGGGTGCTGGCTTCAATCCTTCCAATTTCAGATTACAGATTAACAGAGTTGGAAGGGACCTTGTAAATCATCTACTCCAACCCCCCCACCCAAGCAGGAGACCCTACATCATTTTTGACAAATGGCAGTCCAATCTCTTCTTGAAAGTCTCAAGTGATGAAGCTCCCATAACTTCTGAAGGCAAAGCTGTTCCATTGGTTGATTATTCTCCCAAGGATCACTTCCACTTTCAAAAAAAATCTCAGGAATAAAGGCAACAGCATGTCCAGAATAAATAAGAGCCTGGTTTCAGAGATGCTGTAACATTTGGCAGCATATTGTTATTTATTATGTTAGTTATATAAGCCAACCTGTGAAACTGCAACCAAGATGCCAGGAAAAACAGAATCTGTTCTGAAAAATTTACAAGCTTGTTTTTCAGGTACCTCAAATTGTCTGGAAGCACCAGAAATGTTCATCGCCTCTGATCTTTTATACAGTAACTTCTATCCTATCCTTTACTTTTGCAGGTTGATATGTTCACAGTTCTGTCCAATATTACCCTTGAGTGTTCTAATGGTCTGTGTAAATCAGCATTCAAAATATGAACATCAATTTGATCTTTAAGTAGTTTATCAGCTTTCAAACTTATGAGTTGAACTTTCAGCTCTAAAAACTGTAAGAAAAATTCCAAAAATCTATTTGCTAAATATCTATTATCAACCACCTGACTGGTTATGAAAAACAGCTACAGTTCTGCTTAAAATTTCAGTTAGTCTTTAGCAGCCTTATATGAGACAGTTAAAGAGCAGAAAACCTCAAATATTCCATTTCATAAAACCACATCTTTATTCTCACCAGCAGGCTTCATTTTTGTGGCAATAAATATAAATACCTTCAAAAAGATCAACACAATATTTTCACCATTAACATCAGCATTTACTAATAAGTAATAAAATTACTATTTATACTGAAACATCAATTTCCAGACTTAATGCAACAGCCATCACACACAAAAGACCAAATTCTATTGCAATTTATGCTATTTGCATAACAATGCCATTATACAAGTGGGATCATCTGCATCATTTCCATGATAGCATCATTATGCAGATGAAATAAATTGTGTTATTTGCATCAATTTACTTTATTTGCTTAATGATGTCATCATGTAAATGAAGCAATTTGCATTACTTATGTTGTCATACGTATCAGTTTACCAAACATTTGGAAAAGACAGGTACTTCCTCCTCCCAATTAATCCCTTAAAAAAAGTCTCATTGTCCTTCTACCTTTAAATTTCAATTGTTAATCAGCTGTCTCAAATCAAAATTCAGTCTTTGAAATAATCCTAATATAAGCATTATAACTTTTTTTATAATAAGCAGCTGCCTGCAATTACTGCAAGTTCAAATCTCACCAGGCTCAAGGTTGATTCAGCCTTCCATCTTTTCGAGGTAAGTAAAATGAGGACCCGGATTGTGGGGGCAATAAGGTGACTTTGTATAAAAAAGAACACCGCTTAGGGGGGGGCCAAAAGCCCTACTAAGCAGGTATATACAAAAGTATGAAGGCTATTGCTTAACGCATTGTAAGCCGCCCTGAGTCTCCGGAGAAGGGTGGCATATAAATCGAACAATAAATACATACATACATACATACATACATACATACATACATAAATAAATAAATAAATAAATAAATAAATAAATAAATAAATAAATAAATAAATAAATAGACTAGACATAGCCAGTTCCTGCAACAGTTCTTCATATGTTTTAGCCTCCAGTCCCCTAATCATCTTTGTTGCTCTTCTCTGCACTCTTTCTAGAGTCTCAACATCTTTTTTACATTGTGGTGACCAAAACTGAATGCAGTATTCCAAGTGTGGCCTTACCAAGGCATTATAAAGTGGTATTAACACTTCACGTGATCTTGATTCTATCCCTGTTTTTGTGCAGCATAGAACTGTGTTGGCTTTTTTGGCAGCTGCTGCACACTGCTGGCTCATATTTAAATGGTTGTCCACTAGGACTCCAAGATCCCTCTCACAGTTACTACTATTGAGCAAGGTACCACATATAGCATACTGTACCTGTGCATTTTATTTTCTTGCTGCCCAGAGACATCTTTCTAAACAAAGACAATGAATATATTATGCGCCTATCTTTTAAATGTCAATCACTGAAATGGCTAAGATTTCTTCAGCTCCATTCATGCCATCTGATCCAATCCTTTTGTGGGGAACTTCATCTCCCATATTACAGTGCAGGACCATTCCTGTCTGATTTGCAGCAGTAGATTACTAAGTTAAAAGTGAGCACAGCGATCCAAGTTGTGATACATTTCAAAAGTGTCTCATTTCTTTTCCAGTGGTGGGAAGAGAAAAGAGTTGCACAAGGAAATTAAAAAATTAGTTCCCATTATAGCCTTTATCTCTGGAGATACCAAAGTCAACCAGAAATAGATCTGTCCCTAAGAAAAGCAATGTGGAACTAGGAATCTAAAAAGACTGGAATTGTTTACGTTCTCCTTTTTGCTTCTCTACAGTTACTTCCTTTTCCTGTTTATGACATATCTACGCTCCTGCTATGGGCATCCTCTGGCTGGAAACTGGACAATTTCCTCTTGCTTTCAACAGTAAATGAATTATCTGGAATTTACAACCTGCATAGTTTATTCTCCAGGGCTCTATTGAAGATAGCCACATTTTTTTCTGCAACTTATCTTCCTCTGCCCTTCTTTCCTGCCCTCCCATTTCAACTCATTTTGTCATTCGGCCACAATCATAGCCTCAATTTCCTGAGTATCTTTAACGTATTCTGCCAAAGTACTCTAGAGCCAAAATGAAGATGAATGGGAAAAGGCAGTAGGGAAGCTTTTAAATGTTACCACTGGGATTACGAGTGCAGAGGCTGTTAATAGGGTAAAAGGTTTGAAAATGATGGACTGAGCTTTTAAGGGGCTTCTGTAGAAGTTGGGCCGGTAGGGTTTAGAAAATGCTAATTTAAATGCCCAGAGCAGATGGGAGATGAGAACAAAGGTGGAAGTCTGGAGTATTGTAAAAAGAGCTGGGTGCAATGATGGCAGCTGATGCTCCTTGTATGCAATTCCATAGGCAGAAATGCTGAGAGCTTTGGAGAAGAAAAGTGGAACACCTTCTGTTTGTTTTTCTTTAGCAAATATCCTATGAGAAGACTGTTTATTGCAAAAGCTGATGATGCAAAAGGACAACATAGATTGAGGAAAGAAGGCGAGATAATTTACCTAGAGAGGTTTCTTGTAGCATCAGCCCCTTGTGATTGTCCTCTGTGGCAAGTTAATTTTTGATCCCTAACATTTGACTAGGCAAGAAATTTGTTCATTAAAACATTCTCTCTCTCTCTCTCTCTCTCTCTCTCTCTCTCTCTCTCTCTCTCTCACACACACACACACACACACACACACACACACACACACACACACACGACAAAAATTATTATGTTTTGATAGTTGAAAAGTAAACCATTTTGCAAACATTGGGGGGGAGAAAAGAATCTGAGAGCAGGACATTTGATTGATAGACTATATTAGAAGGCTAAAGGAAACATGTTGCCCTCTGGATTTGCTGAATTATAACTCTCAGGTGTCCCAGCCTCAAAGCCAGGAGTGAAAAATGTTGAGGTCCTAGTCTGGCAACATCCATAGTGCTTTTGTTCCCTATCCCTGTTCCTTCTCCATCAACAGCATATAATTCTCACAATGTGCCCAACAGATCTCTGCTTTCAGATTACCTCTCCCAGCTTTCCCAAACAGTTTATTAGGTACTGTAGGTGACAAAGAAATTGCTATCCATCAAGCCCTATAAATTACAAGTTGCAGGTTCCAATGCCTATAAAGCTGCAGAGGTCAAACAGCATGTTCAAATTTTTAACTGTTAGAAATAAATTGTAACTCATTTTTTTCAATCTTCACTGTGTGTTTTCTTGTCAAGTTGGTAGATTTATCCTAGTTGGCAAATTTACACATTTGTTGACTTGACCTTTTCCTGATCTTTCTCATTTTGAATGCCTTTCATTGTATAGCAGAGGTAAAGAAAGATGGGATTGTGCTTGGAATAATCACCTGGATGCATATTATATTTTTAACCCAAAAAAGTAGTTTAGAGTCCTAAATTGCAGTTGTCACCCAGCTCAGGCCCACATGAGAACATGTGCCAAATTTCACTCCTTACTGGAAAATAGCAAGACCTAGGCTCCATTAGAGGCAAATGATCCTTTGCCATTCAAACGAGACAATAAAATCCAGGATTAGAACTCTAAACAACTCTATATCATTTGAAAGAAGTAATGTCAGCTTCCTCCATTCTGAAGCCATTCAGCCATTTTAAGAATAAAAGCTCCCAGACTTCCCAGACAATATTCCAATTGTACTCTAAAAGTTTGAAACTGAGGAAGAGCATAGTAATATTATATAATAGTAATAAAAATGGTAATAACAGTATTAATTACTGATTGTGTCACTAGATTGCATCACTGGGCTTTTTATTTGAGCTGGGTGAAGTAGGTGCCATGTGATTTATTTTACAGAGGAAAGGTGGGGTTTTTTAATCTTATTTAAAAATAGTCGGAAATAGAAAAGGTTTCCAAAACATAGATTAACCACCACTTCTGTCACAACAGCAACATGGATGTTTCGAAGTCACTGAAAGACCTTGACTGGAGAGAAAGTTTGCCTTTTCCTTATATTAGAAAGGCTATCCAATCCAGCTTCAGTTGAAATAGAAAGGATAACCAGGATACCAGCTACTTGTTTGAAATAAATGTTTTTTTTTTTCTTTCGAGTTGCTTTGCTTGGGACAAGACATATGTTTGACTTTCATATGTCAATGACCGTTGACTGCAGACTTCTAAACCTCCTCCAATGTCATGGATTCCATCTTGTAGGAATAGATGTGACCAATGGTGAAATGTAAAATTTGTTACTACCAGTTCTGTGGGGGTGGCTTGGTGGTGGTGGTGGGGGGGTAATGTGACTGGGTGGGTGTGGCCAACTTTTTTTTTTACTTTTAAAACCATTTTTTCTACAACCTCTTTGGCCGAAAAAATGCTTTTAAAAGCCTCTGATGATCCCAGCTGAGCCACGCGATCATCAGAGGCTTTTTTTTTACTTTTAAAAGCATTTTTTTGGCAAAAGAGGTTGTAGAAAAAATGCTTTTAAAATTTTTTTAAAAAGCCTCTGATGATTGCGCAGCTCAGCTGGGCATGGGGTGGGCAGGGATGTTTGCTACGGTTCTCTGAACCACCCGCCGCCATCGCTACCGGATCAGGCAATCTGGTCCGAACCAGGAGCATTTCACTCCGGATGTGACCTACAGACTCCTAAGGGCAAAAGAAGAAAGGGACGACAGAGAATGAGGTGGCTGGATGGAGTCACTGAAGCAGTAGAAATGAGCTTAAATGGACTCCAGAGGATGGTAGAGAACAGGAAGGCCTGGAGGAAAGTTGTCCATGGGGTCGCGATGGGTCGGACATGACTTCGCAACTAACAAAAACAACAATGATTCCTATAATAAAAAGGCAGGAAATCATAAAGTAAATAGTCTGCTTGCATATTATGGACTTTGGCTCTAATGCTGCTCATTGAGTAAAACATGAAAGATATAGCATATCATAACAAGCTACTTATATCTTTTTCTTTAAAGAAGGGCATAGCCAAGGTGTGAAAAGGCAGAATTAAAGAAGTGCTGATAGTAGTGATAGTATCTAATCTTCTTAATATCAGCAATATCAGCAATAAAAGCACAATTACATCATAGATGCTATGTTTCCTCTTCTATTCACTTGCTATTCTACCCAAAGAAGGGGAAAAATTACGGACTAAATAATATGCCATAAAATCTAAATATTTGTAAATATTTGATAAATTAAATAAGAATAAAGGGCTCACACAATTCACTTTCCCCCATCTACTAAAGTGACTGTAATAGAGGGGCCAGAAGTGAGAGAGAGAGGGGAGGGGGAGAGGGAGAGGGAAAGCATAATATAATACAGGAAATAGCTCTAGGAAGATCAGCAGTGCAAACATCCACCTGGTAGGAAGCCAGAGCTGGCAAAAACATGTTAAATTAGAAAGCTAAGAATCTCAAGAGAGAACTTCTGTCAAGGATGCTAAAAGGGGTATTTAAAGGTGAACCCCAGAGGATGGAGATAATTGGAGTTCTGCTGTTTCTAATCTAAATTAATAATCCAGCCTGAGACATCAAATGAGGGCTGGCAGAATTTACCTGAGAGAAGATCCAAGATTTATTTCTTATGAAATATTTGTGAAGCTGCATTTAATTTAGAAGCATAAAATGATGCAATGAAAAACCCGCATTTAATTTAGACTGGTAAGAAGCAGAGGATGATGCAAACAGCAAGGCAATGAATTTACACTTCAGGATTTTCTTTCTTTCCAAATCTACAGAATCACCTGGAAACAATCTTGGGGGCTCCATGAATATTGATCTGATGGATAACAAGGATGGAAAATTGTTGGAAAACAGGAGTGATGGCAATTGTTTGCTTTATTCCTCCAGGAACATTCCTTAGGAGGAAGATAAGATGGTGAAGGGAAGGTGGGGAGGTGGAGAATGAAAATTGCTCTCTCTTTGGCTTTTTATTTTCTTTGAAGTTGTAATGCAAGTGCAAACAAAGCTTTTTCTAGTGTTTTTTTTTCTCTCCTCCTCCCCCCCACCCCGCAAATCAGAGAACTTCATGTTGTTCTAAGATGGATGACAGAAAAAGAAGATGGTCATCACAAGAAGGAAGCCTGCTTGCCAATGGCCCAAAGCAAGTCAGGACTCCAGGACCCATGCTGAGGTTCAAGCACTAATTAAGTTGCCACAGCTTGTTCCCAGGGCACCTTGACACTGATCCTTTGCATTCCTTCTCTGCCTCTGCCAAGTGAAAATGAGCAGGCTTTCCTTTCTTTATTTTCATTTTATTCGTATGAACAATTACCCACAATTTATTTTAATAAAATTTGCATTGCTCATGCATACCTATTTCCATTACTCAGTACCTAGCACACTATAGAATGCTGCACATTTTTTTTAGTTATAAGTTTATTTGGTTTCCCTTTTGACCCAATTTCTTTCAGATGAATGATATTCTCCAGAGAGCCACAATTTATCTGAATGGATGGAGGCCTGATAGCTTTTATGGGCTAGAATTCCATTCCTTTTTTTTTTTCTTCATAGTTGCTATGTATTCAGAAGAATTATCATTTGTTTATTTAAATAAATATCTTTTTTCTTCAGTTAACCTAACAAGAACTGATCTATGGAGAATAAATAACTAAAAATTAGAATACAGTATTAATGCCTCCACTATATAATGCTTACAATAACTGTGAAAATATTTAGGAAAATTGGCCTCTGCTTTACAACTCTCCTTCAAGTCAAATCAATTTCTGGTGACTTTATGAGCATGTCACTTCCTCCCTCCCCCCCCCTTTTTTTTTGCAGCAAAGTTAAAGAAAGGGTTTTCTCTTGCAATTTTACATACGTTCTGAGTTTCCCAATCTATTTTACAACCCTGCTGTTCATTTTTCTTTTTCACACGTGCCAAGTGTGCCCAATCCTGCTTGGCCTGAGTCCCACAAAAGTCAGCCAGAAGCAGTGCCACCCACTGTTAGCATTTTTTTTAAAAAAAATTTTAAAATTTGATTTATATGCCGCCCTTCTCCGGAGACTCAGGGCGGCTTACAATGCGTTCAGCAATAGCCTTCATACTTTTGTATATTTATACAAAGTCAGTTTACAAACTGGGTCCTCATTTTACCTACCTTAGAAAGGATGGAAGGCTGAGTCAACCTTGAGCCTGGTGAGATTCGAACTTACAGTAATTGCAGACAGCTGGTGTTAATCACAATGCTTTTAGTCTCCTGAGCCACCTCATTTGGAAGATGAGATAGATAGATAGATAGATAGATAGATAGATAGATAGATAGATAGATAGATAGATGATAGAGTGGTGGGATTCAGCTGGTTTGGCCCGGTTCAAGCAAACCAGTTGTTAAATTGCTGGCTGGCCCCTCCCCTCCCCTCCCCTTCCAGGAGTTCCCACGCGTCCCATTTTGGCTTTCAGGTAAGTGCAGGGAGGCCTACTAGGCCCAAAATGGGGCATGGGGGGATATGATGCCCCCACCCCATGGCCCATTTTTGCTCTCAGGAGACTGCAGGGAGGCCTACTAGGCCCAAAACAGGGCACTGTGGGTGTGTGGTGCAGCCTCTCCCATGGCCCGTTTTTGCACCCAGGAGTCTGCAGGGAGGCCTACTAGACCCAAAATGGTGTGCGGGAGGTGGGGCAGTGCCCTCCCCCATGGCCCATTTTTGCTCCCAGGGTGGTGCAGGAGGCCGAATGCTGCCTGTCACACCCCCTGGCCATGCCCACCATGGCCATGCCCACCCAGCCGGTCATTAGGGCAGAGAACTGATTGTTAAATTATTTGAATCCCATCACTGGAGAGAGAGAAGGGAGGGAGGGAGGGAGGGAGGAGGAAGGGGGAGAGAGAGAGGGAAGAACAGAAAGATCTTTATAGACTTGAAATAGAAGTAAGGTCCTAGTCTCAGGAAATAGGATGACTACAAGACTGGTTAAAGCTACCCAAATAATCCACATTCATTTTATTTATCTGTAAAGTGATGGTTACAATTGAACTACTTAATCTGAAAGGTGCCACACACAGCAGGCTTGGTCTTCAAGCACATTCATTTATGTCAATCATCAAGGGATAAATAGTATATGTGGAATAGAAGATTCACAATTAATCTATGGAGAAAATACTTTTTATAGCCCCAGTTTCTAAGTGTGTGTGTGCGTGTGTGTATTTATCTGTCTTTCCACAGACATACAAATACACACACACACACACACACACACACACACACACACAGAAAATATTTTCTTATGGGCCAACTGTTCTCACAGCTTCATGCGTTATTTGTAAAATAAAAATATTCTTCATGTTTATTACATTCTTCTAGGCAATAATGAAATGGACAATTAAAAATCTGTCCATTTAAACAGATTAGTTATTCAAGCAATACTTGTTCTGAAATAAACACAGAGAGATGAACATACAAATTGAACTGTACATAGATAAAAGCTATCAGTAGACTCATTTGAAGCCTTTGTTGATTATACATTGTAATAAGCCCAATTACACAATTAAACAAGGTTTCTCCTCACTGCATTTTATGCTAATGAACATATTGAGCAGCCTGCGAGAGATGTTTTGGGCTCCAAAGAGGAGTTATAATTACGCATCTTTCTTCTTGACACTGTTTACTCATTATTAATTAATATTAAATATGTTGATTAAAAGACAATTTGTAAGTTTTCCCACCACATTTCTTAATTTATGCCCAGCCCAACCCTTTTCAAAATCTTAAGCGATGAAATTAAAGGCCATGTTTGGAAATGACTGAATCTTAAATCGTTGGGAATGTTTGTTTTTTTTATAAAAACAGCAGATGTTCCAGAAATTCCAGTTGTTAACACTTTAATTAAGGTGGATCTGTGTCAGAAGCTACAGCAAGCCCAAGCAGGTGTTAACAGATCTCTTAGAACTCATTCTTTCCCTTTTTTATATTACTTAAAACAACAGATGAAATTCATTCATTCATCTGTATGCAGGAAGTCCAGATTAGACTGAAGCTAACCACAAACATCTCGTCTCATGAGCCAAGAGAAGCAGCCCAAACTGGGCTCTCTTGCAATTTGACAATGAAAAATGATTGAGGTAAAGATTAGAAAAATATATACATGGAGAGCAGAGGTGGGTTTCAGCAGGTTCTGACCAATTCTGGAGAATCAGTAGCAGAAATTTTGAGTTTGGAGAACCGGTAGTAAAAATTATGACTGGCCCCACCCCCATCTATTCTCTGCCTCCCAAGTCCCAGCTGATCGGGAGGAAATGGGGATTTTGCAGTAACCTTCCCCTGGATTGGGGAGGGAATGGAGATTTTACAGTTTCCTTCCCCTGCCACGCCCATCAAGCCACACCCACGGAACCAGTAGTAAAAAATTTTGAAACCCACCACTGAGACTCTCTTCCTGTTCCAGATCACAATATGTTCTGGGTCACAATAAAAACAAAATACATGTTTGGAAATGCATGCTGTATACTTCATGGTTGGCATCTTCTTATTCATGTGTTATTGTTTCAAAATATAGATATTCTAAAAAGACAATAAGTTGCTTCTAGGCAAGATGGGCAGCATACAAGTCTAATAAATAAATATAGTCAATGATAGGTAGCTTCATTAACCTAGCCACTATTAGTTTGACGGTTTTTTTGCTACCTATGCAAATAACTGAGTTGGAAGGGAACTTGGAGGTCTTCTAGTCCAATCCCTTGCTCAGGTAAATGGAAAACCTTTACCATTTCAGACAAATGGTTGTCCAATTTCTCAAAAACTTCCAGTGTTGGAGCATTCACAATTTCTGGAGGCAAGTTGTTCCACTGATGAATTGTTCTAACTGTCAGGAAATTTCTCCTTAGTTCTAAGTTGCTTCTCTCCTTAATTAGTTTCCACCCATTGCTTCTTGTCCTGCCTTCAGGTGCTTTGGAGGCACCTACATACGAATGCTCATTATTGTATTTGCTAAAAGGGAATTCCATCCTTTTCTTCAGTAGCTAGGTTGGACAGTGATGGCTACTTTTTTCTGCTTGCTTTCATGATTTTGAGGCTGGTAGCAATGAGGATGACTAGGCAACTATTTATCTGGATTAAGTGAGTGAAAAATAATGCCATCTAGAAGGGTCTCAATGTACCTTTTAATATTTTTCCCCTGAAACTATAAAACACTAAGACAACAAAGAGGAAAATGCTCATCTCACCTATTTCCTCTTTTGCTGGTTTCTTATATGCATTCCATTCTTGGTATAGGGAGAGGGCTTAGATGGGATTCAATAGGTTTGGCTCCAGGTGTGAAAAAGATCTCACAAGTGATCTGTGGTGGACCTTCTCCTATGTCAGGGAGTGGCCTTGTGAGGCTTCTTTTGGGACCCACCATTTAATTATTCCCACAATACCCCCTTTTTTTTTTAATTTGATTTATATGCCGCCCTTCTCCGGAGACTCAGGGCGGCTTACAATGCGTCAGCAATAGCCTTCATACTTTTGTATATTTATACAAAGTCAGTTTACAAACTGGGTCCTCATTTCACCTACCTTAGAAAGGATGGAAGGCTGAGTCAACCTTGAGCCTTGGAGAGATTCGAACCAGCAGAAATTGCAGGCAGCTGTGTTAATGACAGGGTGCACTAAACCACTGTACTATCAAGGCTCTGATGTAGTGTTGTGGTAGGTATTGTGGCAATCGTCAATAAAGGGAAGATTCCTTTCAAATTTGCATCATGTGCCTGAGTACTACTTTATCATAATGTCTAGGACAAACCCAGATCTGGTAATCTTTCAAAAGAGGAGGCCAAGGCAGGTGTGAATAGTTGGCCCTGATGGGGTACTGCAATCTTGCATTGTCTGGGACTATCAAGGTCTGAGAAGATAACATGTGATGTTACATCTTCAGCCTGTAAGAGTGCAACCCATTCTACCTCTTTAGGATTTTTCTATTTAGGGCTATCAGATCTACCCAGCAATAATCCAACTAACCACTAGCTAGCAAAAGAGAAAAAAACAACAACATCCTGATCTTGTGTGTGTCTGGAAGGTTGCAGCTCAGATCTGGTAGCCTTATTTCTATTGTTTGTTTAGCTCAGTCTTCAAACCGAGAATAAATCTGAATAGATTTGCTTTGTATTGAACAGATTTGAGAATAAATAGATTTGAGAATAAAGGGAACCAATGTGGGTTAATATGAAGGATTAGGAGTTAACCATGGGATAGTTTAGAGCCAGTCATTCTCAGAGTTGTTGTCCAGTGGAAAAATTGTAGGAAATAATTCTATGTTCTCCACCTTTCCTCTGTGTATTACTAGAAGAAACTCATTTTATAAATAATCTCATTTTAGATATTTCATGTTTCCCAATTGTACAAAGATGTCAGTGGCAACCTGATTGGCTAAACTGTGAACAACACAACTGACCCTGATTTTTTCTCCCTTGGATATACCAAACCTCTACTTTATTGCCTCTCTGCTGTGTCTGCCTGTGTGAATCTGGGGTCAGTCTGCTGCTTCAATGCATCATGAAGGATGTTTCAGTATAACCTTCCCTGGGGATGCGAAACAATCATCCCTTCTGATGTCTTGCCAACAGCCCAATCTGCACACGACAAAGGGACTTTATTCCCAGTTTAACCAGGCAATAATTTTATTTGGTAGGGAATAGCCTGCCTCTTACTGGTCCTTTAATGTTTATAGTAGGAATGTTTTCACTGCTCTCTTGGCTCCTGTAGCATTACATGACATTTATTTGCCTTTCTGAGATCCAAGGGGATAACAAGGAATATCTCTGGAGAGACTATGGCTGTACTCACATTTAACCAGGGCATGTAAGGATCTACCAGGTGCATTTATACAACATACTAAGGTGGATAGTATCAGCTTTGGTTACTTGGGAAGTGGAATGATTCAATAAATGGAGCGACCCAGCAGTTTTGTTAATCCAGTTAATCTGGATAAACATGTTGTGCGCAAGCAACTACCCTACGTGTATATGCATTTGGAGGAGACTAAAGCCAAAGACCTGTTTTTATTGGAAAGGTACTGACTTGAGTTGTATGGATGTTGCAGCAGCAGCTTTCATCCAGGAACTGGAACAGAAACATGGAGTGAAGAAGAGGAGTTTTAGAAGAAAATGAAGAGAGGCACAGATAGGATGATCTACCTCATAGGTCAAAGGAGAATGAAGAGAGAGACTTATCAGCTATTGAGGTCTAGAAATGCCTGCAGTGTTGGGAACGCAATCCTGGAAATTCTGCTTTAAAACAAAGGCTGGAAAGGAAAGATGCTCTTACATCATGTGTGGAGCCATAATCTATTTTCACGGTAGAAGATCTAAGATATTCATAAAAGCAATGCAGACATCCACCAACAGTTCACCTAGCAATGTTGAATAACCAAGGGGAAAAGGCCAACCCCAATATCCTCCACATTGGAGCAGCTTAGGGCTCAACTGCTCATCCCCCATGACTGCCAACTGGAATTGCCCACTTAATTAGCAAAGGAAGAACCCCCAAAAGTTGCTCCCTACTCCCAATCCTTATACCCAAAACTAGTTTAAACCAAAGATTCTTCAGTGTATAATGATGAGCAGAAATTATATGACCGGTAGTATCATCCAACCTAGTCAATAGATACCTTGTAACTTTCATAATGAAATATTGCAAATTATTGATGCTTGAAAGCAAAAGCTGAATTATTTTTATTTTTCAGGGGTGGGAGAGCGCGCACAAGAGAGAGACATAAATATTAGGTACTGGATTTTATTTCAGCAGCAGAGCCAATGGAGAGAGTACTCATTACAGCCATTATGATATGTAAATCCTGAGTATGCATCACAATAACCCCACAGTTTCCATTTCACATGTACTAGCCAGCAATGTACCTGCTTCAGACAGAAATTACATCAAACTGCTGAGAATAGTGGCATCTCTAATACATTTGAAGGGCACCATGTGTCTTAACCAATGAGATTTATTTTCAAGATCTTTTCTAAGAAACAGGCTGTCAATCCAAATATAGCACATTGTTTAACTTACAATTGTTTAAGGAGATGTCTTATTTGTGTTTTGTTTTTCTTACAGTGGATGTTTTTACTGCATTTTGTTTTGTTGTAACAGGAGGAGGAGGAGGAGAAGGAGAGGAAGAAGATGAGGAAGAGGAAGATATTTGTATTTCTATTCTATTTTTTTCCTAATGGTTCCCAACATACAGCAGCATTTTCACAGCTATATTAGCCTCAATGTGTTTCTGGCAAATTATTGCTAATACAAATCTCACTAGTGCATCTGAAAAAATTCAAATTGTTTATTCATCCAAATGCATCATAGTACTCTTGTTCACAGCAAACTTTGCCACTTTGAGATCTATTATTCCAATAGATATTTGAATGCACCTTACTCTAAACAATCATTGGTCCCAATCCAGATCCTTTGGGTATAAGACTATTTACATCCCACCTTTGGGCCCTAGGAGATATTTGGGTTTTCTGGCAAGTATTACCTGGAACATTGAAGGATGTGTTAAAAAAAGGTCAAAAGGGCAGCTACAACAGTAGAAGTGAAGGACTATTCCCTTTTTACATGCATTGCATGTACCAATTGAATTGGAGCTTCATTCTTGCAGCCGCCATTTTGACTTTTCTTATGTAAGCATTTTTTATTGAGTTATAGAGTATTATAAAATACAAAAGTAAATAGAAGAGCAGTGAAGGGGATGGGGGAAGAGAAATGAGTAAAGATAGGAAAAAGAAAAGAAAAAGAAGCATGACTTTTGACTCTCTCTGTTGCAGTAAAATAAGGCATTAACATCAAATCACAACTTTTCCATAATAGTATAACCCAAAGTCAGAGTTTCATTCTTTGCCACATCGAGCAGGAAGTTCAGAAGCAATCTCCGTGTGAAAACAAAAGTACTTATGTTGAGGGGTGGGCTTCAGAAATTTTAGCAAGGGGTTCTCTGCCAGGTTGCTGGGTAGGCATGGCCATGGTGGGCATGGCCTAGTCAGCCTCCTGCACATGGCAGAGGGGGACGTTTTTGCCCTCCCCATTGTATGCCTCCGGGAGGGTGAAAACGGGCTCCCCAGGTTCCAGAGGCCCTCTGTAGGCCAGAAACGGGCCTGTTTCCAGCCTTCCCAAACTTCCGGTAGGCCCGTTTTCACCCTCCCTGAGCCTCCATGCGTGCCCTGACTTACCTGCATCCAAAACCGGCTCCGTGAGGACTCCTGGGAGGGGCGGGGTGGGCAGGCCCAGCCAGGAGTGGGATTTGGGGGTTCTCCGAACTGCACAGAATCTTAGCTAAGAGGTTCTCCCAAACCCCTGCAAATCCTCAGCAGCCCACCCCTGCTTATATTCTTTTCTTTAATCAAAGAAATGGCCAGTTTTGCCATTTCCACCAACTCCATCAACTTCTGCAACCATTCTTCCATGGTAAGAATCAAAGTGTCCTTCCATTTTTGTGCGTACAATAGCCTTGCTGCTTTCAATGTACATAGTAACGTAGTAACGAAGTTCCAAATTTTTTCTCCAGTTCTGTTTCCATTCGGCCCGAAAGGAAAAGTTCTGGTTTCATTTTTATCCCCACTTTCAACATTTTCTGTATTAAAATATGAATCATATTGCCAACATTTTTTTTTTGCTTTATCACATGTCCATCATAGATGACAAAAGATCCCTTCTTTGTTTGCACTCTTTGACTTTTCAGACCCACCTGCAGATACCGCTGTGCTTGCCCTTGTCATTTGCCAATTTGACGTTAACATCAGACTCATTGACGGAAATGAGTATGATATTTTTTATTTTTATTTTAGATTTATTATAGCCAATATAGCTGGTCTTTATTAAAAAAATTCCTGCGGTCTTTAATCAAGAGCATTTGCTGCAATTCAATTTTTTTAAAAATAAGCCTTGAAACACTTATCTTAGAGCTGTTTGGAAATGCCTCAGTGAAGCAAACTGTCCATTTACCAGACTCTCCAATTCCAAATACAATAAATGATGAAATTAATCATCCCTGGGTTTTTTTTAAATATTAGATTAATGCAAGTTTGTCCAAAAGGCAAGTCTCCTGAGATGAAGTGTTTATCTTGAGCTCTAATCTCCATCTTGCATCTCTGCAGGTTTCCAAGGAACATCCAGCACTTGCTAAACTTCTGGGGTGTGATTAGTTGCTAATCAGCACATCCTTAATTGTTTCCTTTAAGCTTAATTACATTATTCTTGAAAAAGCCCATTTGCTGCCTATTTGGTTACCGTTAAACTGAAGACACCCCTCTTGGGGCAGTAGGTAGAGCGGGTCTGCCCAGATGGGAGCTGACTGGGCACATTCATCTCCTTGGTTTGCAAACATTTGATTGTAAAACATGCTGGTTGATAATTGACAACCCAGTGCTATTAATTACAGTGGAAACCGCACCTACAAACATTCTCAGCAGTGTTGTTAAATCAGTAGTGGAGCATTGAAAATCCCATATCTGAACATAGGACAGCTAATCTTCAACTTAAAAAGGTAAAGGTAAAGATTCCCCTTGCACATATGTGCTAGTGGTTCCCAACTCTAGGGGGCGGTGCTCATCTCTGTTTCAAAGCCAAAGAGCCAGCGCTGTCGAAAGACGTCTCGGTAGTCATGTGGCCGGCATGACTAAACGCCAAAGGTGCACGGAACGCTGTTACCTTCCCGCCAAAGGTGGTCCCTATTTTTCTACTTGCATTTTTTACAGGCTTTCGAACTGCTAGGTTGGCAGAAGCTGGGACAAGTAACGGGAGCTCACCCAATTACGCGGCCCTAGGGATTCAAACCGCTGAACTGCCAACCTTTTGATCGACAAGCTCAGCATCTTAGCCACTGAGCCACCGCTTCAACTTGCAACCATTCATTTAACAACTGTTCAAAGTTATAATGGCACTGAAAAAAGTGAGTTATGACTGTTTTTCACACTTACCACCATTGAGGCATCCCTACATGATCAAAATTTGGGTGCTTGGCAACTGACATGTAACTAGGATGATTGCGGTGTCTCGAGGTCATGTGATCATCTTTGGCGACCTTCTAACAAGCAAAGTCAACGGGGAAGTCAGATTCACTTAACAACCATGTTACTAACTTAACAACTGTGGTGATTCATTTAACTATGGGAAGAAAAGTTGTAAAGTGGAACAAAACCTATCTTGTATAGCAAGAGAAATTTTGCGCTCAATTATGGTCAAAAAGCCGAGGACTACCTATATCCTTATTTCTGGCCTATGGGATTAGGACAGGGGTGAAATCCAGAAGGTTCTGACAGGTTCTGAAGAACTGGTAGCGGAAATTTTGAGTAGTTTGGAGAACCGGCAAATACCACCTCTGGCTGGACCCAGAGTGGGGAGGGAATGGGGATTTTGCAGAATCCTTCCCCTGGAGTGGGGAGGAAATGGGGGTTTTGCAGAATCCTTCCCCTGCCATGCCCATCAAGCCACACCATGCCCATCAAGCTATGCCCACAGAACCGGTAGTAAAAACATTTGGATTTCACCACTGGATTAGGATCCATTACAATTAGAGGTTTTTTTTCTCAAATTAGAAAGTCAAAGCAATCGTAACTTATATCAGCCCTAAGTCTGCTGCTATCATCTCTCCAAGCTGGAATTATTTAAGGGGCCCCAATGCGTACCCAGAAGTTATGTCCACAAGAGAGAGAAGAGAAGGGCAAATAATAACATATAAACACTAACACCACTGGCATCATCATGTAAATGACACAACATTCTTATATCAGAGGACATGAAGCACAATTCAGTTCTTGATGCGATGATAAATACCATGAAAATAGCCATATTGGAAGCAATTATCCTTGCTTTTTTTTCATAATTCTGCAAAAGTACAAAGGACCCTGATTTATCTTGCCCATCCAGTAGGCCTTCTTTAGATTACACATTTTATAACAAGAATCCAGCTAACCAGAAGAAGCTAAAAACAGGAAAGGCAGGAAACAAGTAGCTGACCACATGCAGTTAGTCGCATCCTAAATTTTAAAAATGTAGAGACTCACATAAAACAAGAAAGAAGGTGAGTCTGCACTTTGCCCCCAGAACAACACCTCTCTTCCATCGGATCCTACCTAGGAAAAATTGAAATGACTTTATAGCAGATGGTAGGAACTTAACATCTGCATGCAGAAAGAAGGACACTCCATCTTTAGATACTTTTCCTCATTTTCTATCCTTCCCGTCTCTCCCTAAGATTAAGAAGCCGAGCTTTCATATCACCTATCAAACTTCAAATGAAGTGCTCAATTTTGTAATCCCTTATTCAGTTAACTATGGAGACAACAGGAGTAAACCTGGTCTGATTCTTAAGCCTAATGCAGACAGCTTAGTTTAAGAACTTAAAAGAGGCGTGCTTTCAATGTTTATGGCATAGCCATGCCTGAGTGGGAATGGAAAGCTCAACTAAATGAAATCTATAAGGAAAGAAACAAACTGATAGAAGTATTGCTGGGATAGTCAAAGGCCAAACTTGGTAGAGACACCCAGTCATGGTGTTAGAAGGTCAATCTGCCTGGGGGAATTCCTGATGTTTGCTGGCCAAAATAGGTAGATATCTCTTTATGATCTTGAGTTGATTTCAAGAGAGAGATCTCTGGAGGTTGGAGTCAACTTAAGAGACAGACTGCCAGTTTGGTCTAGTGGTTAAAGCATCAAGCAAGAAACCAGGAGATTGTGAGTTCTAGTCCCGCTTAGGCATGAAAGCTGGTTGGGTAACTTTGAGCCAGTCACTTTCTCTCATCTCAACTCTTCTCACAGGATTGTTGTTGTTAGGCAAATAGAAAGAGTTTAGGTACAGTAGCCACCCTTGAGTTATTTACAAAAATAAATAAAGGTGGGATTTTTTTTAAAAAAGGTGATACTGGAAACTAGTTCGACAGACCCCAATATGGGACCTAGAAAGAGTTGTATGAATAGAAATAAAACATATGTACAATCTGAGATGCATGTTAGACATAACAATACTATGATGTACATGTTGTCATTTGGATGGCTTTCTTATGTTTTTATGTCTTTTGAGTTGTCTAAGCTTCAGGCTACTCTGCTCCTTTCTGACAACACTTTCTGCCAGGCATGGTTTGTTTAAACATGATTGATTAAATACTGAACAAATCACAGTGGCTCAGCTCACACAGCACTCAGCACTTTAGCCAAAACCAAACCATATTACGTTTTAATAGATATGTGAAACTATGTGTAGGGTTTTTTTCTTTCAAAAACTGGGCTACACCAAGCCAGAAGGAGAATGAACAAACATGGGGAGCTGTCCAGCAGTGATCTCCTCTAGGCTTTGATATCAATAGTAAGAGAGAGAGAGAGAGATCTCGGGAAACTAGGTTACTTATTTTCACCACAATCTTCAGAGATTTTCTGAGTATGTTCTGTGTAGCTGCTTACAGCTTAATGTAAGATAGATAATAGATGCTTCCAGTCAGTTCTACCAGAAGTTTCCAAATATTTTTAGAAGCCATTTTGCAAGTTGCTATCTGTATTTCTGATAGATATTTATTAGGTGGAGCCATAATTTGGTAAGCAGCTATGCAGGACATACACAAGTGGTGAAAATAAATAATGTAACAATTAATCTTAGTTTTTATGTTCCCATGGAAGTCATTAGCTCACCCAGGAGCTTCTCTTTTACTAACTCCTGATATAGACTTTAGGAAGTAATTACAGTAACCAAATACTACTATTAATAACAATAATAATAAATTAAATATACAGTATACGCTGCCGAACTCCAAGTGATTCTAGGTGTTCTACACATTGTTAAAAACCCATTAAAACACAAAACAAAAAAGAATGTAGCAGAGTTAACAAACACAGATGGGAACAAGGAAAAAGAAGAAAAGAGAGCCCTCAATCATGCTCATCAAAAACCAGGGCAAAAAGCCAAATCTTCAGGGCCCTTTGAATCACCAGTTGGGTAGGAGTCATTCAAATCTCCAGGGCAAAGCTAAGACTGTGACCGAGAAGGAGTTTCAACACATGGCATTAGTCAATGGAAGGAACACAAGGGCACCAACCCTGCCATATCAGATTGGCCAGGTAGACATTATTTTGCAGTGTATGTTGATCCTGTTCAGGGTTTTAGGTGTGATTTCCCCCCCTCCCCAAGATATTTTACTCCAGTTCCAGTTCCTGGCTTACAATACTTAAGGGGAGGGGAGGGGAGAGGAGAGGAGAGGAGAGGAGAGGAGAGGAGAGGAGAGGAGAGGAGAGGAGAAGAGAAGAGAAGAGAAGAGAAGAGAAGAGAAGAGAAGAGAAGAGAAGAGAAGAGAAGAGAAGAGAAGAGAAGAGAAGAGAAGAGAAGAGAAGAGAAGAGAAGAGAAGAGATTTTAGGGGGCTTCTAATCTAATCCCATGCTCAAACAGGGGACCCTATACCTGTTCTGCCCCAGCTACAGACCCCAAAGAACGCAGCACACACAAAGTCTGTACAAACCTTAATTTACTAATTAAAGACTACTAATGAGCTTTCTTAGTAGTTGTTCGAACACAAGTATAATAAATCAGTCTTTTCTGAACAAGAGCTGTTAATTTAACTTCATTAACAGCCGACAAGAATTCAAAGAATAATAACTCAGTTGTGAGGCACAGTATTTCAGATAACCATAATCTTACTGTGGTGGGCAGAATGCCCAGAAGCAATTTGCAGAAAAACTGATAAGAGAGAAACAAGAGCCAAATCAAATGTTTTCTGTAATCAAGACACGAAGGAATTTGAATGAAGTTGTTTCCTGCAAATTGCATCAGCCGTCGTCCTTCCTTAAATAGGCTAGAGGAGTGGCCAATTAGCCCTAAGTCTTACTCTTGAGGAGACCTCCTCCTGAGGAGCCACTCAGGGTGGGTTCTAAAATTTTTTACTACCGGTTCTGTGGGCATGGCTTATTTTGTGGGCGTGGCTTGATGGTCATGTGACAATTCTTTAGGATTTAGCAGAGGTGCTGGTCTACCAGGCTTTTAACTGCTTGCAGAGCTGTACCGGTCTACTCATTTATTTTTGCAGGCACCGGTCTACTCATTTGTTTTTGGAGGCACCGGTCTACCACCAAACTGCTTTTTATCACTGATCAGCTGTAGGGCAGCCCTTTGAAGCCCCGTGGCAAGAGTTTAAACAGTTTTTTTCCTTTTAGCCGATCAGCTGGGACTCAGGAGGCAGCAACAGATTGGGGTGGGGCCAAATAAAAGATAAGAATAACATGGGGGGGGCGGGGGAGCAGAACCGGTTTGGTGACGTCGTATCGTCACCACTACTGGCTCGGCGGAACCAGGCGGAACCGGGAGGAACCCACCACTGCACTCTTGCCTTTTTGCAGCTCTGCACGCTCGTGCATCGAGAAGAGGCTCCTCCTCTTCTTCCTCTTCATTTATGGGAGCTTCTGGAGGTTCTGAAGGCTCTGGCTGAATCCCCGCCTCTGGCACCACATCTTCTCCAGCCTCCTCATTGTCCAACTCGAGTGCCAACTGCACAGGCTGCTGGCGCAGCACACCAGCCTCCTCGCTGTCGGAATCAGCTATTAGTTGCACAGGCCGCTGATGGGCTACAACAATACCATTCCAGACAAGTAGCTGTCCAGTCTCTTCTTAAAAGCCTCCAGTGATGGCACACCCACAACTTTTGAAGGCAGGCCATTCCACTGGTTTATTCTTCTCACTCTCAGGAAGTTTCTCCTTAGTTCTCGGTTGCTTCTCTCCTTGATTTGTTTCCATTTATTGCTTCTTGTCTTGCCCACTCAATACTCAGCTGTGTCTCAGTGAATTACTTTCAAGTGATCCTGTGCTTTCTTAGGTTTTTTTCTTTTTTTTTTTAACAATTTCCCTTGGGGTTTTCCTTAAAGCTGATTGAACCCTTCCCTTCTCCTCTGCATGCCGAATTGTGCTTTGGCAGCATAAAGTTTCACGCTTTGATTTTTCTTTTTCATGCCACTAAATGGATCATGAGGTTTTTATCCAATTTGGTGGTAGTTCTCTATCTTCATCCCAAAGATGATTAGTTTTTTTTTATTTTAATGCTGTATTGTTAATAAATTGACTTTCCCCTTATCAGCCTTTGCCATTCCCAGCAAGACAGCAAATATAAAGGCAGATTAGCTTTAATTAGAGAGCACCTGCTCTCTGACCAAGGAGCAAACCAAAGATATCCTTATGTTGTTTTTGTTCAGATTTTATTCTGCATCTGTCTGAAAACAAATTTGCCCCCAAACTTGCAACTTGTATGAGAAAGCCCTTAATAGTTTAATGTTAATATAAATCCAGAGTTTACTGTTACTTTACTCAATTGATGGCATTTTTTGAGGCACAGCCTAATAGGATTTTTTAAATGCTTACTTTTCTCTCTTTTTAATTGTCTGCTGATAGATAAGAAAAATAACCCCAGATCCAAGAGTGTTGGGGAGGATCAAGATCCACACAACTGAAGCACTGCACACATTTTGATCTTCTGTGGAAATGGGAGAAGAAACTGCTGGTCAGCTACTGTTTTTGTGTGAGGTCTATGTAAAGTGATTTTGGTTTATGTCTCAGGTGCAGTTTAGAACCAAATCAGCAGATGGATGGATGCCACTGATTGGTCACCTTGGAGACTGAAGATTGAGGGCTGATTGATTAGCATCCTAGACAAGGATCCCAGCATGACCCTGTCATATGCAAAGTAGGGAAATGGAGTGCTACAAGCTATCAGCAGAAAGGCAAAGGAGCACAGACTTCTCAGCATGAATACATGAAAAGTTAAAATTATTTTTAAAGATTTAAGGAGCTTTTGTTGGTTGCCTAGCTATCTTCTAGAGCAGGGGTGTCAAGCTCGTTTTCATTGAGGGCCATATGGGGGGTGGGGTGGGAATGGCCAGCATGACATCACTCATGTCAGGGATGCCTGTCGAGGCCCAAGTGCTCTGCCAGTGAAAATGGCCTCCTGGCAGTGGTGGGTTACCCCCGGTTCGGACCGGATCGCAAAAACCGGTAGTAAAACTGGCGGGAGGCCCCGGATGTCATCATAGGCGATCTGCTCATGTGCAAAAGCTTGGCGCACGGACAATCCCATTGTGAACCAGTAGTAAAGGTAAGGAGAACCCACCCCTGGCTCCCGTTTTTGGCCGTGATGGCCTCCTGCAGCCCTCTGTCAGTGAAAATGGAGCTCGGGAGGGCCCGCACACAGCCGAAAACAGAGCCTGGGGCAGCTGCTTGCAGCCCCGCAACCCTCCCAAGCTCCCTTTTTTGCTGGCAGAGGCACCACGAGCTGGACCTTCATTGTTTCCAGGGCGACCCCACGGGCCATATCTAAGCACTCCATGGGCTGGATTTGGCCCATGGGCCTTGAGTTTGACACCCCTGTTCTACAGGTTTATTGGGATAGGAAATTGAATTAAATAGACTTCTGACATAGTCCCACATAGCTTTGGGGGGAGGATTTGCCCTTGTCTTAGTTTTCCATTTATAATGTGCGTATACAATTAAAGTCATAAGACTATTCAAATCTGAGGATTTACTGATGACTATCATTTCTGTCTAGATTTTTTTTAAAGAATTTCCTACCTTCTATCTTATTCTGCCTCTAATAAGCATGTGACAAAACTAGGTTAAATTTGGTCAAAATTGGCATACTTCTAAGTTTGTTATGGGACACAATAAATATAATGTGGCTGTCGCTAATCCAAAGGGTAAGAGAAGCTTTTGACAGAGCAAAAGAGAGAAAGGAAAAGGAGACAAATGATTCCAAAAGAAAGGAACAAAGATAGTAGTGGATTTATGCTCTTTGTTATTTGTTAATAGCATGTCATTACTATTGTCTACACAGTTATAGGCAACTGGTCACCTGAATAAAGGAGAGACAATTTAACATTCTCTCATCTTGCTAAGATACTTTACTAGCAGGAAAGGAGCTGATGAGAAAAAACACCATATCAAGATAAGAACTCTTACCCTGATATGGTGTTTTTTCTCATCAGCTCCTTTCCTGCTAGTAAAGTATCTTAGCAAGATGAGAGAATGTTAAATTGTCTCTCCTTTATTCAGGTGACCAGTTGCCTATAACTGTGTAGACAATAGTAATGACATGCTATTAACAAATAACAAAGAGCATAAATCCACTACTATCTTTGTTCCTTTCTTTTGGAATCATTTGTCTCCTTTTCCTTTCTCTCTTTTGCTCTGTCAAAAGCTTCTCTCGTCTCTGATTCTCTTTTGACTCTCAGATTTTTATTCTCCTTCCTTGTAAAAAACTGTCCTGTCAATTCTTTACTGCAAATTGTTTAAATAAATAAGAGTTTCTTCTAGTTTCTACAGGATGCATGTAGAAAAGCAGAATTTTATTTCTATTTCCTGTCTTGAAATCACATTTTTCTTTCCTCATGTGTCTGACTGTTTACATTTATAGTTACTGCTTTTGGGGTTTTCTTCCTTGATGTCTGTCAGTTCTTTCCAATGTTGACGTTTTGCCACATTCAGTTTTTTTGGAAAAACTGAAAAAAGGGTCTACCAACCAAAACCGCTTTCAGTTCAGCTGAAGAATTATTTCTGCAGAAATTTGCCTCTGTGCTGTTTTAATTTTGGAATTCCTATTTCATTCTGTTCCTAACAAATACACAAATTTAGAAATTCAACCATATTTAAAAGAAACGATCTTAATACAATTTCACTTCTCAAATGCCCCTATTTTCTATTTTCTTTTTCTCAAATCCAAATAATATTCACTACTTAGCTGTTGTTGTATGCAATGCCTTTTAAGGTCATTTGATCCTCTCTGGCAATTGACAGTATATAAATACAATAGTCATTTACAGTGTGCAGTGCAAATGCAGTATTAAAATCATAAATATGAAACAATAAAATGAGATGGAACCCTTTCGAAGCATTTTCATGTGAAAACATTTTAAAAGGGCACACCTAGAACTGTCTTCTTCAATTTAAAACTCTCCTAGCATGAAATCCAACCTGGGACTGAATGAAATCAATATAAATAAGGCCACCCTGTCAACCTTAGAACAGATTATTTCCAGGTAACTTCCCTTTACCAGCCTATTATTTTGGCTTGTCATGAAAGACTGATTTATGGGGACAGGGGACATTAAAAAAAATCTGATACTAGAAGCCCAGATGGCACTTGCTCAATCAGAAAAAGTGGTTCAACTATCCCTCAGAAATTGTGTGTGCAACTATGGCCAATTCAGAAAAAAATAATTTTTTTCAAGAGCAAAATCTGTCTATATGTTAAGAAATCATCTTTTCATAAAGAGTTTCATAACTCTTTATGAAACTCATAACCTCGGTGGTGCAGCGGACTAAGTGCTGTTAAGTACTAGCACTTAGCTGCCAGCTGCCTGCAATTAGTGTGAGCTCAAATCTCACCAGGCTCAAGGTTGACTCAGCCTTCCATCCTTTCGAGGTAGGTAAATTGAGGACCCGGATTGTGGGGGCAATAAACCAGCTTTGTATAGAACAACACCGCTTGGGGGGGCCGAAAGCCCTAATAAGCAGGTATATACGTAAAAGTATGCATGCTATTGCTATAATGCATTGTAAGCCACCCTGAGTCTACGGAGAAGGGCGGCATATAAATTGGACTAATAAATAAATAAATAAATAAGGCAGGAGCCTGGATAGCTCAACAGACTAAGCACTGTAATTTAACACCAGCTGTCTGCAATTAAAGTAAGATCGAATCTCACCAGGCTCATGGTTGACTCAGCCTTCCATCCTTTCTAAGGTAGGTAAATTGAGGACCCAGTTTGTGGGGGCAATAAGCTGACTTTGTATAAAAATATACAAAAGTATGAAGGCTATTGCTTAACGCACTGTAAGCCGCCCTGAGTCTCCGGAGAAGGGTGGCATATAAATCAAATTTAAATAAATAAATAAATAAATAAATAAATAAATAAATAAACAAACAAACAAACAAACAAACAAACAAACAAACAAACAAACAAACTGCCTTCAAATCTCTTCTCGACTTCTTGATTCTTTTGGCCTCCACTCCTTTAACCTGCAAATTTTTCTCTGTTGCAGCAAGCAGGATTTCAAAAAAGGATGCAACAGCAGCAACACTAAACTGGTGGTTAGTGAGAACCAGCATGACATACTGCATTGTTTATCAACCTTGACCACTTTAAAATATATAGATTTCAACTCCCAAAATTCCCCAGCCAGCTTGCTGGTCATTTCTGGGAATTGAAGGCCACATATCTTAAAGTTGCCAAGGTTGACAAACACTGGTAGATACAGATACAAATACAGGTTAACAGAGTTGGAAGGGACCTTGTAGGTCATCTAGTCCAACCCCCCGCCCAAGTAGACCCTACACCATTTCTGACAGATGGCAGTCCAGTCTCTTTTTGAAAGCTTCCAGTGATGAAGGTCCCACAACCTCTGAAGGCAAGCTGTTCTATTGGTTGATTGTTCTCACTGTCAGAAAATTTCTCCTTAAAAATTTCTGGTGTCGTGGTTAACCTGCTGGACTAGGAGTGGAAAAGCCCAGGCTGTAGTTCTGCCTTAGGCATGAATGTCACTAAATCACTTTATTAGGCATGCAGTGATTTTGAGCCAAGCACTCCTTCTCAGCTCCAAATCGGCATCGGGCTCGGTGGCAACCTGGGTGAACAACACCCGTCATCACATCCTACATTTGCTGTAAGAGCTAGACAAAAGCAATGCCAAAACAAGTAGACCCTGTAACTAAACGGGACAAATGCCAAGAATAACAACTACCTGGTGAGTGAATAACTTTCGGAAGGCAGAATGGAAGAACTGGAGCAGCCAATGAACTTCAAATGATTTTATGTAAAACAAGTTTCCTAGAATAATTTCAACCCGCTTTTGACCTGGGTTCATCGTCAACATTATGCTCCTCCAGAGAAAGATGTTATATGACTCCAGTTCTTTTCCTTGACTTTAAGGCAGTGCTTCCCAACCTGGCCAACTTCCAAGTGTGTGGACTTCAATTATTTGCATCAATGGTTACGCTAGATGTGGAATTCTGGGATTTTAAGGTTTATTCATTTGGAAATTGCCAAATGAGGGAAACACTGCTTTAGGGAGTAGGACAGTGATGGCGAACTTTTTCAGCACAGAGTGCCAAAACTGGAACGGGCGCACGCCCGAGCCCAGAAACCCAAACACCAGCTGGCCGGTGCACATGTGTTCACCGGCCAGCTGGTCTTCCAATTTCTGGTGTGTGTATGCACGCTGGCCAGCTGCTCTTTGCACACACTGGAAACGGAGACCAGCTGGTCGGCGCACACATGCACACCAGCCAGCTGGTCTTCGGATTTCCAGCGCTCTGGCACGTGTGAAGACCAGCTGGCCAGCACACATGGGTGCACAGGAAACCAGAAGACCATCTGGCGACGGCACGCGTGCCCACAGAGGGGGCTCTGCATGCCACTTCTGGCATGCACCCCAATGGTTCACCATCATGGGAATAGGAGTTTGATATCATTATTTATGACAATGGTTCTCCATCAGATAGGAATTGGGGACATTCTCATCCAGTAGTTCTGCTTCTTCCTGAGGGACCACTTCCAGAAATCCTGAAACACAAAACTCAAATGACCCTCCAAAACAGTTAAGTGAGGGGGAGGAGAGAGAAGTGGTCCACAAATCTTTCCAAAGAGGGCTGCTTGAAGCAGGCCCAGGGTCCCATCTCACCTAATAGTCTCTGTCTGTCTGGGCTGTTGTTTAAAGCCCAGCCTTCACTGTGCAAGCTTTACTGATCCTTTATTTATATGCTTTTATTGCAACAAATTGAACCAATAAATAAAGCAGCAAATGAGGAAAGAGCAGTATTAAGCTACTGGATGTGCTTTCTCAAATGCTTCATATGACCCTTGAGAGAGTTTCTTTCTGAAAAGTTACAAACCTGACCGAAGCACAGGGCCTCTGGGAAAAGAAATCAGATTTTATTTAGATAGATTTTTCTTCCTTCCTTCTTTCCTTTTTTAACCAGGTATATTCTTGGTGTCTTTTTGCCTTCTGCAGTGGTGGACTGCATCTATCCTCAAAGCAATTTTCATGGGGCCAGTGGTCTCACTAAATTCCTTTAGGCTAACACAAATAAATTTGTTGATTTATCCGTAATTGGAGAGAGGCTGCTCCTTGTTTTCCTTTACTCTGGTACACTGATCTGAGTAATAATCCACATGAGCCCCTGGCAGGACCAACTTCAGACAGCGTGAGGAACCTGTGCTGCTAATGTAGCTGATGGAGGTCAGTTGAGAGGGCAGTCTCCCCCTCCCCCAGATCCCCTCCTTCTCCTCCCCTCCCCCTTCTCCCCTTTCTCCGTGTTAGAGATAGTAAACAACACATTGACTATCAAAAGGTACTTCTCTATTCGTTAAAGCCACCAGATCTTGTTCTGCGGGCTTCTGCTTGATAACACAGTATTTCTTAATTGCGTTAATAAACTGACAGGAAAACAAATTGTTTTGTTCATCTACTCCTGATCAGACTGGATTTTCTTCACATGGAAGCATGTTCTCCCTCTCTGTGCAGAGAGATATATCCCTAAAGGGGAGAAGATTCAGAGGATCACTAGAGGGCAGCAAATTGATATGAACCTTTCACTACCTGCTGCCATCTGCTGGTCATCTGGAGTTTTACAGCTGACATAAAGCTTGAAAGCTTTTGCTAGAAGCTACCTTTGTCAAACATTTACAATTAAATGATCCTAACTCTTTATTGACAGAATCTTCCATATGGTAATGAAATTCTTAATTTATGTCAGTGTTTTTCAAACTTGGCAACTTTAAGAGGTGTGGTTTTCAACTCCCAAAATTTCCCAGCCAGCCTGGAATTCTTGGAGTTGAAATCCACACATCTTAAAGTTGCCAAGTTTGAGAATCGTTGAACTATATCATGCTTCAGCGGCTAGTTATCCCACCCAAGAGTCATATTAACCTTTGTGTGTATATACCAACTTTTTAAAAAATGTGTAACTGCTCTCCATGATCCTAACAGACTATTCTCTACATAAGGATGGCAAGAAAGGATGAGTGGAAAAGAATATATGGTTTTGATTGGACGTGGCAACCTCAGTTAGATCTAAAACAACACCTGAAATATGACTCGGAAGATAGAAATTCAAATAATATGACCATTGAACTTCCTAGAAACTGTCTTTGCCTTGTGTACATAAGGAATTATTTGATACACTATTTCTATAACAAACTTATTCACCTAACCCAGTGTTTCTCAACCTTGGTAGCTTGAAGATGGGTGGACTTCAACTCCCAGAATCCCCCAGCCAGCAACGCTGGCTGGGGGATTCTGGGAGTTGAAGTCCACCCATCTTCAAGCTACCAAGGTTGAGAAACACTGACCTAACCTAATGATTAACCTAATCATGTATTTCAGAGGGTGAGGTTGCAACCTGGCCATTTGCATTTTCGGTTGCATTGCAAGTTGTCCAGTAATACTACAACATACGTACAACCAAGAGGAGTGGCTGACTTGGGGAGGCTTATTGCTGTAAATGATTCCCATCCACATCTTTAAATTCTCCCTGCCCCCCAAGTTGGTCAGGTTATCACTTAATTTCAGGTATGCAATCTAGGGATGATGGCCTATGGGCAAATATTGTCCAATCATATTTCAACACACTTCAGTTTTCTAGTTCATAACATTACAGAGCAAGTCATAAATTAACACATAGATTTAGTTTGCACAGTGTATTTAGACTAACATAGGGTTGATTACTTAATGTTTCCATGTAACAGTAACAGAGTTGGAAGGGACCTTAGAGGTCATCTAATCCAACCCCCTGCTCACGCAGGAGACCTATACTAGGGATTCGAACCGTCGACCTTTCTGATCGACAAGCTCAGCGTCTTAGCCACTGAGCCACCATGTTTCATAGCCCAATGGTAAACACTGTTTTCTACAAGCAGAGTCCCTGCCCAGCCAAAGCAGCACCATTTATTCTTCATAGGAGGGCATTATTAGCAAAGTTGAGAAAACCTTAACATTTGCAGAAGTACAAAACATTTTCAGGGAGAACAAATGTAAGGAGAGGAGAGAAGGGAGGGGAGGGAACGCAATAGGAACATGAATTTACAGTTTTTAAAAATATCCTCCTTTGATTCTGGCAGAACTCAGAAAATTGTTCAGATGGACCACAGTGGCACAGTACCAGTGGTGGGTTGCCCCCAGTTTGGAGCAGTTCGCAACAGTGGTGGGTTGCCCCCGGTTCAGACCGATTCGCAAAAACCGGTAGTAAAACCAGTTGGAGGCCCCACCCACCACCCCGGATGTTGTCATCGGCAATCTGCGCACGCGCAGAAGCTTCCCGTGATCCCATTCCAAACCGTTAGTAAAGGTAAGCGGAACTCACCCCTGTACAGTACTGTAATTGTGTTGCTGGGCAGGATTGGAGGGAAGCAGTCCTTTGGACAAGTCATTTTCTCCCTGCTCAGCCTACCCCACAGGACTGTTGTAGGAAAAATAGGAGGCAGGACATAGAGCTAACAAAGAAAGAAAGAAACATTGGGAGTGTGCTCTCTATTCCACACTCTTCTGTTCTTTCCCTTCCTTCATATTCTTTGACGGTGATCCTGTTCTAACACTAATTCATACTTCCGTTTTAACCACATTCTGGCCCTCTCTAAAGCGTCCCTAGGCTTGTTAGAGCAATATTGCCCAATGGTCCTCTACAGAAAAGGGAATATTTCTTGCCTCATAATTACCCCAAAATTTGGAAATTTACTCTTCAACTTCTCTGACCCTATGAAGCCAACAATTAAATCCTGCTGATCCATAATCCTCCACAAAGTTTCCAAAGACAACAATGCTGTTTTATTGTATCAGGATTTGCTCAGCCTTTCTATCAGCAGCTCTAACAGGAACAGCAGCTATTGGAAAACCAGAGCCTGTTTCATAAGGGTTTAAATGATTAACTTGAATTGGAAATATAGCCTTTTTGAGAACCTGATGCCATTTCTGTCCATATTTTCCTCATGGAAAAATAAATTACCTTAGAGTGGGCATAGGATGTTGAATTGCAGAGTACGAATAGCTAACATTCTGAAAAGGAGTACTTTGCACAGTCACATCTTGTTGCAAGTAACAATCATATTTTTATACATTAGTTCTTATGCACTGTATAAACCAAGAGTGGGCACAAAGAATTAGGTTTACTTGTGTGTCTCTGAATAAGTTGCAATGAATTGGCAAGAGGTTTTGCCTGGTGGCGCAGCTGGCTAATAGCCTGTTATTAACATTCAGCTGCCTGCAATTACTGCAGGTTCGAATCTCACCAGGCTCAAGGTTGACTCAGCCTTCCATCCTTTCAAAGGTAGGTGAAATGAGGACCCAGATTATGAGGGCAATAAGCTGACTTTGTATAAATATACAAAAGGATGAAGGCTATTGCTTAACGCATTGTAAGCCGCCCTGAGTCTCCGGAGAAGGGCGGCATATAAATCAAATTAAAAACAAAACAAAACACTTGTTTAACAATATTAATAACATTTTCCCTCATTTTCTTTCTAACAGGTGAAATAAAGAAAATTGGACAGATGAGTAAGACACTAGACATGTATTTTTAATCTGAAAAGACTGTGAGATCAGATCTAGGCTGAGAATGCACATCTGAATGTACATTTCACCATTATTTTGGTCGTATCTGGGAATATTTAACTGATAACAGCAATAATCTTGATTTGACCTTAAGGCAAGGGTGAAATGCTCCCGGTTCGGACCGGATCGCCCAATCCGGTAGTGATGGTGGTGGGTGGTTCGGAGAACCGGTAGCCAAAAACCCTGCACGCCCCCCCATGCCTAGCTGAGCCGCGTGATCATCAGAGGCTGTTTTTTTAACTTTTAAAAGCATTTTTTCTACAACCTCGGCCAAAAAAATGCTTTTAAAAGCAAAAAAAAAAAGCCTCTGATGATCACGCGGCTTAGCTAGGATCGTCAGAGGCTTCTAAAAGCATTTTTTTCTGCAACCTATTCGGCCAAAGAGGTTGTAGAAAAAATGCTTTTAAAAGTAAAATTTAAAAAAGGTTGGCCACGCCCACCCAGTCACATTACCACCACCATCACCCCAAGCTACGCCCACAGAACTGGTAGTAACAAATTTTAGATTTCACCCCTGCCTTAAGGTCAAACCCTCTGATGAGCAACCAATCGCTACTGTCTCTAAAATGGATGTGCATGGGGAGGGGAGTGTGTAGTGGGTAACTAAAATGGATGTGTGTGGGGAGGGAAGGTTTTGCATCTTACTCCAAGCTGCTCTTTTGGCAGTTGCTCGGAAGAAATTTGGAGCAGCTTCTGGTCTTCCTCTTTCACAATTCAGAGGAGCGATGGTTGGACGAAGAACTGATTTCCAGGAAGACCTGTTTGCAACTAACAGCAAAACCAGACACAGCTGGCAAAAAGGACAACTCTGTTACAAAAAGCAGCAAATTATTCCTTTTTGTGGGAGAGCGCGTTCTCACTCAAGTGGAGTAGATTTTCAACAACAGAGGAATCAGCACCCCCAATAGGTAAAAGCAGTAGCCAGGCATCCATTTTGCAGCATTTAATGAGCTCCCCCACCCAAGAAATCCCTCTGTACTAGAGCCTAGAATCGTGATGGCAAAGTTATGGCACATGTGCCGGAAGTGGCACGCAGAGCCATTTTTCCGGTCACGCGAGCTGTTGCCCAATTCATCTGTAGCTGTGCATGCGGGTGCGCCCTAGCTGGTATTTGGGCCTCAAGTGCGCATGCATGCAATTCAGGAGACCCAGCTGGTCTTCAAAGCTCTCCTGTGCATGCATGCGCATTTGCGCATGAGTACTGGTGCACAGCATGTGTATGCGCAGATGTTTCCAAACATTCTTATTTGCTTGGTCACTGCCTGTAGTAGGAAGCAAGCAAAAGATGGACTGAAGTCTAGAATGTGATTTGTTCCTGTCTTGGTCTTTCTGTCTTGGACCATATGCTGCTTTTGAATCCTACCTGTTGTAGGTCAAACTCCTTTCTTCCTGCCAAAACCATGGATAATCCATCCTCCAGTCCTGTGGCCCAGAGATTCATAGCCTGGAATCCTCTGAGTAGCAACACCTGGTAGTAACACTTTGTTACTTTCACAGCATGAAGAAAAAAGTGGGGTCACGCCACAAGAATCACTCCTTTGTGCATGGAATATGGTGCCGCATACAGAAAAGGGGTGAAACCAATGCCACAACACTACTTTAATCACTCTGAGCCCCTGACCTCTGGACTTTTTGGATTTCCCCCTGCAAACACCCATGGGACTGGGGCAAAATACAAGGATGGAGTTATGAGTATGGGGCAGTTTTTTTTTTTTTAAAAAAATGGTAGGTACAGGCCAGGGGTGGCTTCTAAATTTTTTTACTACCGGTTCTGTGGGCGTGGCTTATTTTGTGGGCGTGGTTTGGTGGTCATGTGACAATTCTTTAGGATTTAGCAGAGGTACTGGTCTACCAGGCTTTTAACTGCTTGCAGAGTTGTACCAATCTACCCATTTATTTTTGCAGGCACTGATCTACTCATGTATTTTTGCAGGCACTGGTCTACCCATTTATTTCTGCAGGAACCGGTCTACTCATTTGTTTTCTTTTAACACTGATCAGCTGTAGGGCAGCCCTTTGAAGCCCCGTGGCAAGAGTTTAAACAGTTTTTTTCCCTCTAGCCATCAGCTGGGACTCAGAAGGCAGCAATAGATTGGGGGGTGGGGCCAAATAAAAGGTAAGAATAACGCGGGAGAGGGGGGTCCGGGGGGGCAGAACCAGTTCGGTGATGTCATATCATCACCACTACCGGCTTGGCGGAACCGGGGGGAACCCACCACTGGTACAGGCAGAGGTGCCCATGCACCAATTCACATAGGACAGTTCCATATTTTTCACTTAATCCAGAAACAATGTCTGCATTTGGACCATCGTTCCAAATCCTGGCTGACTGCAGTCTGCAAATTCTGCAGTCTACTATCCTGTTTCCCCGAAAATAAGACATCCCCTGATAATAAGCCCAATCGGGCTTTTGAACGCATGCGCTAAAATAAGCCTCCCCCCCCGAAAATAAGCCCTCCCTGAAAATTTAAATGCAGAGCTGGAAATCAGGTAAGACGGCAAGAGAAGCCTCATCTTGCTTCACGCACCCCAAAATAATAAGACCTCTCCGGTCAAGCGCTTATTTTTGGGTTCAAAAAAATATAAGATAGGGTCTTATTTTCAGGGAAACACGGGTAGTTGCAAATTCAGATTTCAGACCCAGGAATTGCAGAAACTGATAGGAGTGCCACTTGCGTTAGCTGCATGAAATTGGTCTCCCTCCAGTGATCCACATTATGTGCAAAAACAAGAGCAGGTCAGATACGAGTCCTTAAATTACAAGGCTGCCTTGGACCCTGAAGCCCATCTGAGCCTCCTCCACACACTTCCCTCCTTGCTAGTTTTTTTTTTAATGGTCCCCATTACTCTTCATTTTAAGGCAAGAAGAATGTTACTATCTAACTATGATTTAGAGAATCAACCTCTGCTTTTATCTAGATATTTTACTGTTAACATTAAGTAGCTTTTAGGATTCTTTCCATCAACTTTTCCCTCCATCTAAAGGAATCAAATTCTATCCCTGGGTGCTCCTCCAAGGAGACACAATTTTAATCCACAACTGTAGGAACAAAATACTTTTTGCTCCCCAAGAGCCCAGATGATGCAGTGAGAATGACCCTGCTGTCTCCAGAGAAGTAATTGTTAATTTACAGGCAGTCCTCGATTTACTACAGCTGAGCCCTTTTTGTTCCTAAGTGAGACATTTGTTAAGTGAATTTTGCTCCATTATACCATCTTTCTTGCCACAGTTCTTAAGTGATAAGTTAGTAACACGGTTGTTAAGTGAATGTGGCTTCCCCATTCCCTATAAACTTTGCTGGTCAGAGGGTCACAAAAGCAGTGTTGAAAGCCAATTTTTTTTCCTACCGGTTCTAAGGGCGTGGCTTGATGGGCGTGGTGTGGCTTGGTGGGCGTGGCAGGGGAAGGATACTGCAAAATCTCCATTCCCACCCCACTCCTGGGGGAAGGATACTACAAAATCCCCATTCCCTCCCCACTCCTGGGGGAAGGATATTGCAAAATCTCCATTCCCACCCCACTCTGGGGCCGGTTCTCCAAACTACTCAAAATTTCTGCTACCGGTTCTCCAGAACCTGTCAGAACCTGCTGGATTTCACCCCATTTCCTATAAACTTTGCTGGTCAGAAGGTCACAAAAGCAGTGGTGAAAGCCAAATTTTTTTACTACTGGTTCTGAGGTCGTGGCTTGATGGGCGTGGTGTGGCTTGGTGGGCGTGGCTTGGTGGGCATGGCAGGGGAAGGATATTGCAAAATCTCCATTCCCACCCCACTCCTGGGGGAAGGGTATTGCACAAAAGGTGATCACATGAGCCCAGGACACTGCAACCGTCATAAATACGAACCTGTTGCCAAGCATCCGGATTTTGATCACGTGACCATGAAGGATGCCGCAACGGTCGTTAAGTGTGAAAAATGGTCATAAGTCACTTTTTTCAACGCCATTGTAACTTTGGTCACTAAACGAACTGCATGAAAGCTAAGGCTAGCTTGCATTATAATGCCGTATGCTAGCTTACATTTTCAAGAGAGAGAAGCTAAACTCTTATTATTGGATTTTTTTTTTAAAAAAAAAAATCTGCCCTCCTTCAAGGAAGCTCAATGTGTGCTTCCTGATTATTAAAAGTGTAAATTCAGTGTCACTGACTCTGTGGGGCCTCATGACTTAGTGGCTGTAAGAGGGCAATGGAAGCAGAGAGGAAGTTAAAGGGTTCTCCCGTGTTCCCTCTTTCATCTGTCCGTCTGCTGCTGTTTCCCTAAAACAGGACTGATCTGAGATCAGAGTCTTCTGCCATTGCTCCCAGGCACACATGCCCAGAACAGATGCTCTCTAACTCTCAATCTGGCATGAGGTAATTAGGTGCTAGGCTTTGCCTGCCTCTATAATGTATTTCAAATAAAACCCTTGGTTAAAAAAGATTGCTTCCGTAATCATTGCTCAGGTCAGATTCCTGCTGTCAGAAGCTCTCACATCCGGGGGGGGGGGGGGTTTGTCTCCAGGGCGTGATTAAAAAAAAAAAGAAAAAGGGGTTGGCCATGATATGCAATTAAAACTCTGCCTGTTTTTGATCATACATAATCTTAAAACTGGAAGACGGTATTTATTGATTTACTGCCACCCCAATAATTGCAAAAATCTTATCATTCCCCAAAGGCCCTCTGGGAAATCAAGAAGTCAGGCCTTGGGTTAGGTCCATAACTACTTGAGCTGCTGCATTCCAGATCAGTAGTAACGTTCAAGTATTGAAAGACAGTCCCATAGAACAAATTCAAGTAGCACAAGGTGTGATTGAGGCATGAATACTGTGAGGAGGATCCCTGATCCACAAACAGTTATAACTGGTACACAAGATGGAGTTGTGTAAAGACAAATAATCAGATTTGCACAGGGGTGGGCTCCTGGGGGTTCGGCAGGGTTCAAACGATCCTCTAGCCAAGGATCACCAGGGTTCGGTGAACCCCCAAATGCCACCCCTGGCTGGCCATGCCCACCCTGCCCCTCCCACCCCACCCCACCCAGGAGTCTCCACACGGACTGTTCATTCCAGGTAAGTGCAAGGGCTGTGCGGAGGGTCTGGGAGGGCAAAAAATGGGCCTATCGGAGGTTCCGGAAATCTGGAAACAGGCCTATTTCTGGCCTCCGGAGGGCCTCCAGAGTCCAGGGAAAGCTGTTTTCACCCTCCCGGAGGCTCGAGGAAAGCCTCCGGAGCCTGGGGAGGGTGAAAAATGCCCCCCCACTGTGGTGCAGGTGGCTGACTAGGCCACGCACACCCACCCAGCAACGTGACAGTGAACCCATTGCTAAAGGATCTGAAGCCCACCCCTGGATTTGCCCCTTAGCACCAATAGCAAATAAAGTTAAGGTCCACCTCAATATTTAAGCTCCATAGAAGGTATACCTTTTGAGTGGTGCTTTAAATAAGAAAACAAACAGAAGACACAACGTATACATGCAGTTTATTCTATCTGATTTTCTGAACTACAGTATTACTATTGTTTTCCATTTCTTCTTCCTCTTTGTCATTTTTTTCATGGACTTCTAAAAACTTTTAAGTTTGCACGGATTGAAATAAGCTTTTATACCCTTTCACAGGTCAGTTTGTCTCTTGATTTGGTATGAATGTTACCAAACATAGATTAGATTCTTTCACATGCAGCAGAAGATGCAGGAATCTGCAATAAGTGAGACACAAGAGGTGTCAGAGGTTGTGTGATGCAGAGACCTTCCCACCATGTTGCAGGAGGGATATGTTTTGCAGAAGCCCAGAATGCATTCTTGGCCCAAATCCCTGAAGAAGTTCTATATTCTGCAACATTTGAAAGTACTTTTCCAAGATCAAGTCCTAAGTGCGGAGCTTGTTTCGTAATCCAGTCAAATGCAGCGGCTGTATTCTCATCACTCACAACTCTGGAAAGAAAAGCTACTTGCACTTTCATTCTGATCCTCATCATTTGATTCCATAAAGTTTTTTTTCATGTCTTTAGGGCACCTCTGACATGCAAGGATGTGCTTTGTCATCCTTGTAGCATTTGGAAAAGAATATTTCTTCTCACAATATTTGCTAATTCCAGCTTTGCTCTCAGCAGAAGTTGCACTGTGGAAATGTTTCCAAACTGTAGATGTTGGTCTCATTTTACTGAGAAGAGGAAAAGAAAAATCAATTTACTGACCAGACTATAAGTAAATATTATGCTGTGATGGTGGAAAACATTAATAGGAATCATTTAATGACAAATCATTAAATTTGTCAGGCAAATTTACCCTCTTACCTCTCAGTTAAGGCCTGAGAGGAGGACAGAAACTATCATCAACTCCTGTATACCAACAATTACTCAACCGTAGGAGGTCCGAGGTACACAAACTGGAGCCTTTCCCCTGAAGTGCCCCCTAGTGGCACAAATGCATATTTCTCTTGTTTGAGAACTGCATTAAGACGTACAGAACACATACTTGAATTGTATTCCTGGATTTGCTTGTCTTCATCTGAGAGAACTTGGAATAATTTAAGACTTTACAAAAAGTGTCAAAAATCTTTCATTAAGGTCTTCATGTCATATAGTTTGAATTCCATGCCACGGATATATTATTTATCATTGGAAAAGCACGTATTCCACACTCCTTGTTTTTCCATTTTTCCAGGAAAAAAAGGCTTTGGGGAAAAAAAAATGGGGGAAAGCGAAGCGCATGCTCAGCGAACCGGTTGTTCAACTGTTAGGATCCCACTCCTGAGCAGGGGTGTCTAATTCACGGCGGCATCTTATGACATATTGGGACTTTTTCCCTCTTCGCTAAACCGGGTGTGGGTGTGGCCAGCACGTGACACATCCGGCCTGCAGGTCAGGAGTTTGACAGCCCTGCCCTAAAGCAATAATGGAAATAGAGTTATACTGGGAAAACAGATATATTGCTTTATCTCATGTTAATTACCCATCAATTTCTCATTTTTTAATTAAAAGAGGCTTTAAAAATGAAAATATGGAAGGAATGTATCAGCACCCAGAGATGGTGTGATGTTGTGTCAGGCACTAACCCTATGGCACTATCACACAATAATAGGTCAGTGTTAAACATAGCAATTAGCATGTTGTGTAGATAAGATGAATTTGGTTATTTTTACCCACCCTTATTTAAGTTTTTTATGGCATAGGGCACGGGTTTCAAACTCGCCACGCCACGTTGCCATCATGTGATGTTTCATGATGTTTTTCCCATTCTCGGAGCTGGGGTAGACGTGGCCTACGCATGATGATCCAGTCCACGGGCTGCCAGTTTGACGCCCCTGGCATAGGGGGTTGCTTAACCTTAGCCATTTTGTTGGTTTGTAATTCAGTGTTTTGTATGCAAACCTAGGAAATGAGTTTGTGGAAATTCAGCCAATATCATTTGTTTAATTTTTTGGCTTAACATGATCTGTGAATTCAGCCTTGCGGCTTTTTTTTTTTTTTTTTTTTTTTGCTTTAATTTATATGACGCCCTTCTCTGGAGACTCAGGGCGGCTTACAATGCGTTAAGCAATAGCCTTCATACTTTTGTATATTTATACAAAGTCAGCTTATTGCCCCCACAATCTGGGTCCTCATTTCACCTACCTTAGAAAGGATGGAAGGCTGAGTCAATCTTGAGCCTGGTGAGATTTGAACTTGCAGTAATTGCAAGCAGCAGTTGTTAATAACAGTGCTTTAGTCCACTATACCACAGGCTCTTGCCTGTACAGCTGTAAACTACAGTTTAGCATATCTGAAGTCAGTCAGGTTTTTTTTTTAAGAAACCATGGTTAGGCCATCTGTGGCTTAGTACAGTAAGCGAACCTGATTAGAAACGTCCAAACAAAAACACAAGGTGCTCTTACACCCCCTCTTACTGACTTCAAAGGCGGAAACACTACTACAGAGATATACATTCATAGTTAGCTCACTTTCCTTGCAGGAACTCAGCAAATAAATATATGGCACGGGGTCAGATTACCTGTTGTACTGATTCTGCTCCATTATACCAGTTCATTCCACCTGGTCAGGCAGGAAGAGTACAGGTAATCCTCGACTTACAACCAGCAATGAGACCATAATTTCTGTTGCTAAGCAAGATAGTTGTTAAATGAGTTTTGTTCCCAGTCTATTGGTTTTTTGGAAATGTCTATAATGACCTGGCTCTGCCGCCTCACTTGGGGCTCACATAGGAGTTCACAGCCATGGGGCTAGTTAGTGCCTTGAAGGCATCTCTGGTCTCCATCCGTGCAAAATTTGCTGCTATTCCAAGCCTCATGTAATGAACAGTCAAGGGCAGGCATGCCTTCTTGTTACTATAGTGTAAAATGCAATGTTAATTTCTCTTCAATTAAGCAATCAGTGAAATCATGTCTTTTGGTCATTCACCAGCTAAATTCAGGGATAATTGCAAAGTGTAAGTCATTGTTGCAGTATCAATGGCCTCCCCTGGGCGCTGGGCGCATGTGTGGCAGAACAAAGGCAAGGATGCTTCTCTTCTTCTCAGGAAGAGGGAGATCAATCAAACCACGTTCTGCCTTACTGATACGGAGCAATCTAAGAAAATTAATAGCGGTTGTGGCACAGCAGGGGTCTCTGGATTGGCCCCGTTCTTTTGTTTGCACTTGGGGATTGGTGTAAATAATGTACCCATCTGAATGATAGATGTGGACGCTCCAGATTGTCAGCTTTGTTATTGATCAAGTGGCTTTGAATGTAACAGTGAAAGGGGGAAAGACTGGCTACAGACGGCGTCACTTGCAACCACCCATGTATTTTTTTCCAAGTTTTTTATATATTTTTTTTACAAACATATCAATGCCCAAACAGTGTGGCACCGGAGTGTCTTACATTTTAGTACAAATAAAATAATATTCGTCCTATTTACTACGTTTGACAAGCTTACATAATTCTGATAATAGTACACGTATTTATGTTATCATCTTTCATTATTCAATATTTCAATATGTTATTTTTATGCCAATCACCATATTCTGAGTGTCATTCCTTTTACTACAAATAAAATATTATTAATCAGATTTGTTACATTTAGCAAGCTTATATGGTTCTAATAATAATACACATATTTATGTTAAGTTACAATCTTCCATTATTTAGTTATTCAATATTTCAATGTTATTTTTATGCCAATCACCATATTACTCAAGCATACTTGATAATACCATTGTTCAAATTCTGATTTCCCCTCTTGTTATTACTTCACCTTATTATATAAAAATGTGTATTCCGTTAATCCAAAGTAATTACAAAGTATGTAATTCTTTTAATAATTTTAAATTTTGTATTGGTATGTGTTTTAGTTCTGGCTGTGCACCGCCCTGAGTCCACTAGGAGAAGGGCGGTATACAAATTGAATAAAATAAATAATAAATAAAATCCACCCATGTATTTATTAGCGCCGAGGTGTTGTGAAAAAGCTCCTTTTCAATTGAACAAAAAGTTTATTTACTTTGTCACCAGCATAAAAATTTATTTAATACATAATTTGTCCCACACCAAGGAAGACAGCAACACGATGGCAAAGCATTCTTTCTGAAAGAGCTGGAAATAACCATAGGTCTGTAATGGTGAACCTATGGCACGTGTGCCAGAGGTGGCACGCAGCACCCTCTCTGATGGCACACAAACCATCGCCCCAGTTCAGCTCTGCTGCGCATGTATGCGCACCTCCCACCAGCCAGTTGGTCTTTGGGTCTCTGCCGCGCATGTGTGGGGGGCATGTGTGTGGGGAGGAGGGGCGCATGTGCGGGGGCTGCATGTGCATTGAATTTTGGGGTTTTGGGGGTGCACACATTGGCGCATGTGCACGCAGGCTTTGGGCACTCAGTCTGGAAAAGATTAGCTGTCACTGCCATAGGTTATTGATCTTGTTCTCATAAATAAATGAAATCAAATTAACAAAGAACAATGGGACAGCGTGCAAAGGCTGCACACCAAACTCCAGCATTTACACTTTCAGATCTGAGATGTCAGGATTATACCTTGTCTCACCTGCCCTCTACACCACGGGTGGCAATCCTTTGGGTAGCATATGCCATTGTAAAATTGATACCTATTAATGTTCGTGTATATAATCCTGAAGATCTTACAACATTCAAGTATTATTCAATTTCCTGCTGTTGTGAAATTGAAGTTTAATGAAATAATTATACCTTCGACTTAACACTTGGAGTCCTTTGGGTAACAAGGCATCTGTGGAGATTGTACTGTTGACTCCTGCTGCATAATACTGGAATAAATGATACAATCAAGCTTACAGGTTCAGGATGGCTAGCAGATTTATTTATACCGTCTCCCCCGAAAATAAGACCCTGTCTTATATTTTTTTGAACCCTGAAATAAGCAGTTGGCCTTATTGCCATGCAATCAAAAGCTCGATTGGGCTTATTATCAGGGGATGTCTTATTTTGAGGGAAACAGGGTACATACAAAATAATATAGTTCAAAACAAAAACAACCCAATAGATCCCTCTCTGTCATTGTTTAGAAGAACTGTGAAGACCTGGCTTTTCATCCAGGTTTTTGGCAAGGAAGAATGAGACGACTTCATCGTACTTGTTATCTTTTATGTTTAATGTCTATTTAATTTTATTTGCTTCATCACTGTGAGCTGCCCAGAGTTGTTGAGAGTTGGGCAGCATATACATTCAATTAAAGTTGGTCACCCTTTATGTGAGCTTACACTGGATTTGGCATTTTTATCCATCTATTGAGTCCTTCCCAAGGTAACCCTATTCCTAGCCCTAGCCCTTCCCAAGGATCTGGGATAGGCAAATGTTGCTTGATGATACTCAATATATCATGGCAGGAAATATAAGCTGTTCCAAGTAAAGCTGCCTTTTGTAATTGATTGATGGGGATTTTGTCAATGCTGATAAATGTTCTAGTGATGCTCCAGATGTTTTTGGGTTGCCTCCACTATCTTTGATACCATCTTTGCTTTCTTTTGCCACAGTCGTTCTAGTTATAGGTCTTTGTATTTTGTGATTTTTCTCTCCAGTTCTTTCTCTTCTCTTCTGCTGTCTCCAGGTACTGCAATGTCCACTATCTAGACTTTGTCTTTTTTTTATCAACAATTGTTATGTCTAGGGTGTTGTCTGTTTGGATTCTAAACCCCAGAACACTTTTGTTTTTTCATTTTCTATTACTTTGCCTATTTCATGATCCCACCAGTTCTTGCTTGCAGTATTTCTTGCAGATATTCCAATGCGCTATTGTCATGAGTTGTGTGTAGTCAGTTGATGCTATTTTGTCATGAGTTGTGTGTAATCAGTCTGTGCAATCTTCTTGCAACAGCTAACTAGGTGGTTCACCGTTTACTCAGCTTCTTCGTATTATAGGGCTTGCTTTGCAGCCTGTATAGTGAGGGGGTTTTCTTTCTGACTCTCTTTCTCTGCCCATTATGCAGCTGTGTGGTATCTCTCTCCTCATCTGAGTGTTCCCTAGACAGCATGTCTTTCCCGTCTCCCAAAGCCATTTTCACATACCATTAAATGTTTTGTGAGATGGGCAGCCATATAAATGGAAAAAGCAAACACACAATTAAATAAATGGTGAGCTGCTGGGAAGCATCCAATGAAATAGAGCAATTGGTTTCCATTGCTGTTTAGCAACAAAATATACTATCAGGACTATTTGTGGATGAAAGAAGAAAGCAACGAGTCTTTCCACTTTCACCAGTTTATTGTGAACCAAATGAAGGTGGATGTACACAGGCATTTATCTATGTACTTATTCATATATTGTAGAACTTTCACACTAAGTCTTGGATTCAATTCCCAGCGTCTAACGTTAGAAAAGCCAGTGAGGGAAATAAATTCTTTTGAAGGATAGTTGCCAGTTAAGAGCAGATTAATATTAAATTAAATGGTCAGATAGTCTGCCTGGGTCATAATGGGGTTGTCCTGAAGTGTGATTCAGACTTTCTTGCTGTGTGATATAAACAAAGTTTTAATTGATTGATTATATATTTGGGGTCACTTCACAGGTATCTGTTATTCTTCAAAACACCAAGTCTTTCATAATAATTGCAATATGAATTTAGGAAAAGAAAAAATAGATATGGTGATCCTAATATTAGGTCTTCTAAGGGGAAAAGAAGTAGTATTCCCAGTATTCTTTGAATTTCACAGTTCAAGGGAGCAGAGAAAAAACAGAAAAATACAAATTGCCGCAATTATGGCTTACAAAACCTACTTAATAACTACGATTCCATCAACATATTAATGATGGGCCTATTGAGGAAGATTACCAGTGCTTTTGAGCATTGTTGGACCTGAAAGGAATACCAAGTTGATTGCTCTGAATTCAAATGCATTTTGGCTATGGTGACAGGATAACTCCCTGTCTACATGCCAGGGCCCACTCATTCTTTGGTTCAAATGAGCACTTTTGTCCAAAACCTATATAAAGACTGAACTCTGTGATGTCACAGAAGTCCATAACACCAAGTATGCAGATGTAAGCAAATCCCCTCTTTGAAGTGTTAAAGCAGTAGTGTTCTCTTGAAGACTTCACATAGCTGCTTTAAAGGGCCTTTTCAGGCTGTCTGCTGTGGGCTAATTATTTTACTGGCATTACAAGCAAAGCAGCTTTGTGTGCACATACATGAGATATTCAGGGGAAAGCTTTCACAATAGCAGTGCTGAATCATTTAGAGCAGTGTTTCTCAAACTTGGCAGCTTTAAGATGTATGGACTTCAATTCCCAGAATTCTGAGTTTAAGAAACATTTTGTTAATTATTGTGAAGTGCCCCTTTCAAAACAACTCACATAGCTATATAAATATACAAAATGCTGGAAAATCCCCCCCCCCCCACTTCAGGCAGCGTCCCACTGCTGCAATCTGCCATACAGCTATATCTGATATTCAACCACCTGGGCAATTGAACTCAATCCATTTTCCCTCATGGAAGTCTTTTATTCTTGAATACCTGAAGCACAAAAATGACTGAACAATGAGGGGGAAAGCAAAGAAGACATTTTACAGCCTTGACTTTGCCTTACATAGTTTGACTATTTCACCAGCAGAATTTTTTGAAGCCCATCCAATGTTTTCCAACAGTTCAGCAATAGATTAATTCCCAGATACATTATTTAAGCTCAATTGAGATTGGACAAGAAAAACCATAGCTAGCATCTCCATTTTTATATGACCACGAGGGAAAGCTTATCTCTATGCACTATTTAACAACTAAGTAAATATGTGCAGACAGGAGTGCTTGATATCTTCTCCATTGTGCATTGTTTCAGCTAATTCCTAGCCTGTATTTGCTGATTTCATCATGTTCAGCTGGGATACAGTGACATTTCTGAGAAGTGCCAGCTCATGCTGTTATGTTTCACTGCTAATACAGTTCAAAAGGATCAAGGAGAAGGGTCAGGAAAGTTGCTTTCAATGAATGACAAAGATTCTGACCCTTTTGTCTAATAAATAGGGGAGAATTTTAATCAGGACCAGTGAATCTGGGCACTCCCTAAATTGCAGCTATGCCTTATCTCCGATGTATTGATTGTGGGGGAAGAGTTGACTTCAGAGCATCTAATTCAGTTTGATTGATATACTGTGTGTAGGCGGGTAAACGATCAAAGTGTCAATTAAATGATTGCTGGATGTATGGGTCCAAATTTATTTATTTTTAGATATTAATCTTTATACCAATGACAAAAGTTCTTTCCTATCAGTTTTAAGAACTATATGTATTTCAGAAATTCTTTAATTAGCTGAAAACGTATTTGAAAGAGGAACTAAGTATTCCAAATTTTCCTTTCAAAAATGTGTTTCTTAAGCAATATTGCTTCTAATTCAGATTTTTTTAATGGCACCTCAATTACTTTTCTTTTACTTGAAAGGAATAAATTTAAAGAACATCACTAAGAAAAATGTTTGATTTCATCACAACATAGAACCCTTTCCACTTTATCATCACAAGAAATGATAAGAGATACATATATGCCAGCTGAAACATCTGGAAACTTATCACACTTGGAATATTATGAGTAGCTGTGCACCCTGCTTCTGAGAAATAGTAAGGTAGTGCTGAAGAAAAGCTAACACAATGGTAGGGGAATTGGAAGCAACACAACAGTTTGAGGGGCAAAACACAAATTGCAATAAGAGAAGGTAACCATGGCAAATAACATTGGGCACAGCACAACTGAAGTATAGGTAAATGTTTCTCTCTGTCACATACATTAGCAGAAGGCAGAGCTACTATGATTAGTGGGCAATTCAAAGCAAATAGTGATTTGGTTCACACGTTATGTTATGCCATGTTTTCACTATGATTTATTGAATACCATAATTCGTTGGGTTTGCATAACATGCTCAGCCTTAAAATCATGATTTACAAGTCGTGATGGCTAGGTTCACACGACACATTTTTCTACATACTGCATTTTCAGAAGTTAGAAGAGAAGTAAGAACTGGTTAGAACAAGGTGTGGTGAGGGCCCCAATTCAGAAGGGTCTAAAAAGGAAGCAGAATTAACGGAGAGTAAGACAATCAGTAGCTGCTAGTTATGATTTCTTTTTTCCAGGCTTCCCAGAGATTGTCCCGTCTATGACACCTGATGCAGGAACAGGAAAACCTGTGATCTGACCCAACCCAACCAGGTTCTTGTGCTATCTGTCACAACGCACTGTTTTTATATAGTAGCATGGAAAATTTTACAGGTCTTCTTTAGGGAATTCCAAATCAAGAACATAACAGTACAGTTTGAGTAGTAAGCATCCCTTTATTTGCTGACACCATTACAAAAACTGATTACATTAGCAACCCAAAAAAGAGAGAGTAGGGAGGAGGAGTGTTTACTTCAGGTAGAAGTTACGAGCTGCTACTCCCAAACTGTATCTAAGTAAAACAGCATAGGCTGTCAGTATTAAAATGTTATTGTTGCTGCTGCTGCTACCACTATGTCAAGGGTGCGTGCGTGTCTCTGTGTATGTGAATGAGTTTTACTGAGCGTAGTAAAGATAAAAGGTTACACGTTTACTGTAGCTCCAGGAATGTAAAGCTCTAATTATCCAAACCGGTTTATTTAAATTTATTTATTATAAAACTAAACTCTGGAGGTGTCTGCAGAGTCATCTTCTTCATCATCTTGTTTAAATCAGTAGTCTAACAAAGAGTAGAAAAGACAAAACTCTGTTCAGTGTTTGACGAAGTAGAAAGGGTGAACACATAAATAAGGCTTTAATTTGGCAAAATATAAAATACATTGCCTTCTGCTACCCCCAAATTAAACGATCTCCCCATGATTTCATTCTGCAAAAGAGAAGCAAAACAAAACAAAAACAAAACAAAATAAAAAGATAAGCTTAAGGATAAGGTAGTCACTATGGCAAACTATTTTTATTTTTAAAAATAACAGAAAAATATGTCATATTTTGGGGAATCTGGTTCTGTTATCTACTAAGAATCAGGAGGTTTTTAAAAATAAGAGGTTTTTCAGGGAGGAAAAAAGTCAATATTCAGCATATATAGTTTTCTTAAAGCTAAAAAAAAAGTACTAAGTAAGCCCAAATTCAGAATTTACTAAACAGAATTAATGAAAATTAACTTTGTAAAGAGGACAATTGAGAATCCAAATTCCATATTACATTTATAAACAAGATTTTTGTTATCCCAGAATGAAAATAATCATTAAAATCACAGCTGTGAAAAAATATTTGTCCTGTACGAGAGCAGTAAAAGCAGCTGCAAAGGGTAAATACAAATCCATGGGAATGCTACTGAGAATTTTGAAAATGACAATTTCAATATTTCTGTAGGCTGTTGGTTGGGGAAGGCTGATCTACATTGACTCTTCCGTGTTATTTTGTAAAGAGAAATAATCCACAATGGTATTTCAGCCAAAATGCGAGGCTGCAAGCTTCTATGATTTGATTACTGCTGCCTACAGATCAACTAAAAAATTCACCAGTTACTTTTGCCTTCCTGCTTAAGTCCATCTTAGGAAAATAGACTCAAATTCTCCTACCTAATAGCTGATACTGTTCTTTTCCCTTTGTGAGCATTTGGCCAACTGATGCAAGAAGCTGCTTAAGATGGACAATATCTTGAATTAGATTCACATTATCTGGACCGGCCTGAAAGGGATGGAAGAAAGTAGAAAGTATTAGAAACTTTGAAGCAGAGGTGGCCAAAGCAACTGAACAATTAATTTTAGGATATGAGCTAGATACTTAGTCAAAGCCTCAATCTGCCTCACCCCTTAGATAGGGTCTTCCTAAGAATCTTCATTGAACCTTCATTCAGCTGTTCTACACAAGTTTCACATCATGGCCAAAGGGCTCTCCAGGACAAGCAATGGGAGCATTTGCTCAGATTTCTTGGCCTTGAAACGTTTTGGATAGTCACTTCAGAAACTCTTTAAACTCCTCCCACCCAGTGTGGCCAGCTTTTTTATTGAAAAAAAAAATTCAATTAGAAAACAATGTCATGGACAACTATACTAGATCAGATCTCTTTGATGTGCTACCTTTTCATGTGAATGTTTTTATTTTTTTCACTGTATGAGGCTTCACATGTTTAGTGGTGTCCTAAACCAGAATAACCCAGGTACATATAATAAAAACTAGATAATAATAATAATAAACATAACAACAATAACAAAGCAAAAAACTTTCCAGTTATCTCTAAGGTTTCCAAAATGTGTTTATAGTACTTGCCAGGACATTATTAGTCTGCCATCTGGTGGCAGGATATAATAGCCTTTATAGCGGTGTTTTTTAATCTTGGCAATTTTTAAGATGTGAATTCCACAGCCAGCATGTTGGCTAGGGAATTCTGGGAGTTGAAGTCCACGCATCTTAAAATTGCCAAGTTTGAAAAACACTGGTCTATAGTTACTGGCCAGCCCCATGAAGACATGTACCAAAGAAGCTGCAAGATCATAGTACAATTACAGTTGATTTGGAGTCAAGGTGGTGCCTAAACTGAACTAAAGTAAACTAACTAAGTAAATAAAAATATACAACATCTATAGACTTCTAAACCAAATCTCCAATGGCTTCTACAACCCAAATACCAGTTTTCTATAGAGATTGCAGTGGACCCCTTATGCCAAGCAAATGAAAACCATGCAAAAGTGGGACATAGAATATCTTCAATGACCACAAATGATACAGAGCAAAATGCACAGGATAAATCAGCCTCTAGGCTGTCTGCTCTGTTTCTCCACTTCCTAAGGCATATTATTTATATATCTAGAAAAATACTCACCGTCTGTGAGCAAACATCACTGTTCTGTATCACTTCGGGGCCCATACTAGTTTTTCCTATTTCCCTTTCTAGAATCACCAGTGATTCCTGGGCCTTTAAAAAAACCAAAAATTAAAATAGTTATTGCTTTAAAACATCCAATCATAATCAGAGCCTTTTTAAAGAAGGAGTCAAGGGGACAAACAATGCAGTATTTGAAAGGATCAGATAGGTCAGGGATGGCTAACCTTTTAGACACCGAGTGCCCAAACTGCGTGCACGCGCATGCCCAAACTGAAAGGTGTGTATGCGCGCAAATGCATGCGAGGACATGCTTGCATGGGCAGCAGAGACCTGAAGACCAGCTGGCTGGTGGGAGGGGGAGCATCCCAACACTAGCAGCATGGCAAGAGGTAAGATCTTTTTCTTTCGTGAGCTTCTGTTCCGTCGTTTGCAGGGAAACAGAAGCTCAGGAAAGAAACATCACAGAGATCTGACCTGAGGCGACAGCGCGCATGCCAGCAGAGAGGGTTCTGCGTGCCATCTCTGGCACGTGTGCCATAGGTTTGCTATCATGGAGATAGGTCATTATTTTTCATTCTAGATCACAAGCCTAATCAGTGAAAAGATGACAAGAAATGTTCCAGTATTGCACGTTTCTCCAAACTCCCAATGACTGAACTACAGATTTCAGTGGGGGGAAAAAAGGTTGAGAAGAAAATTACACTGACTTATTGCTCACTGAGAGATAGATGAGTATGGGAGCTGGGGTTTCAATATTCTACTCTCAAGTCTCTGAATCAGAATGTGTCATGAGCAACTACTAGGAATGGCAACAGGAAGGAAGTGACAATGTTCATGTACACTGCGTTTATTATTTCAAGTTAATGTCTTTAAAAAAAGAAATGTGGGCATAATTACTACATTTGCAAACAGTCCTAGAAGCACAGATTCACTCAGGCTAGAAAGCTAACCATGGTTACAGTTTCCAGTCAAATATCTCTGGTTTCCCGTGTAGGAATTAATCTGAGGAGCCATTGTTTCAAAACAAACAAACAAGCAAACAAACAACAAACCCTCGAAACCCCAAATACAGGGCTTAACCAATGAGAAGTAAACTTTCATCTACATATTGTTAGAAAAATTCTTGCTCCAGAACACAAGTGTTGCAGGATTGCAAAACAAATAAAAAATAACTAGGGCTATAAACAGTAAAAAAAAAAAACAATCAAAGTCTGCAGTTGTGATTTTTTTGATGTTCTTTTACTGTTTAATTAATTTAATTTAATTTAATTTAATTTAATATTTAAATTTATATACCGCCCTTCTCCCGAAGGACTCAGGGCGGTGAACAGCCATAGATAAAAAACATAGAATACAAAATTTAAAAACAATTTAAAAATATATTAAGCAATTTGGCCCAACAGTTAATGCCCTAGTTATTTTTTGTTTTGCAGTCCTGCAACACTTGGGTTCAGGGGCAGGAAGTTTTATTAATTACTGATTAAATCAATAATAAAGAGTTGTCAACAAACTTTCCTGAGGTAGAATATTTCAAAGGGAACACTCCAAGAAGGAACTTTTGCAGAATCTAGGAGATCATCGGATCTCCTCAAACCAATGGCTTGAGATTGAGAGTTAATCATCCTGTTAATTTTAAGTAGCATTTTGGAACTGATATTTCCAAATAACCTTCGTAAGGACAACTTCACATAAAATGCATTGCTATAAACTAATATGAGGATTACTGAGGTATGGATCACCATGACTTTTCCAGGAGGAGCTAGAATTGGCACAGCAACCTTAACGGATATTTCCGTGACTAACTTGAATCTATCAATACCCCAGACTGTAGATAGTGCTTTAAGGAGAAATGAACTATCATCCAGAATCGGTTGGCCATTATGTTCCTAGGAAGGTAGAACATCAACCATAGGATTCCTTACCTTTGGCAAATCAGCAGCTAATTGATGTCTTTCGTCCAGATCAGTTAAGAGTTTAGATGATGTCTCATTCAGCTGGGTTTTGAGCTGTAAGAGATAAGTCAGAGTCAGTTCACAATGCTTAAGACGAGCATGGGGCAGTTTCTGGTAAAGTAATATACATATAAGAATATACGCATACTGAAGACGAATCACTACAAAGTATATTGAGTGATAGGAAATTCCATTTGCAAAGAAGTTAAGAAGAAGAAAAAAGCCCGAAAGAGGTTAAAATCAGTAGAGAGAATCTTAAAACAAATACTATTTTTAATGCCTTGTCAGCATTACTAGTGAAAGTGAATAGTTTTTTTACAAGTATACTTTACAGGTAATCCTCAATTTACAACAGTAAAAATGACTTATGACCATCTTTCACACTTATAACCATTGCAGCATCCTCATGGTCATGTGATCAAAATTCAGATGCTTGGCAACAGTTTTATGATGGTTGCATTGCCCTGCGGTCATATGATAATCTTTTGCGACCTTCTGACTAGCAAAGTCATTGGGGAAGCCAGGTTTACTTAACAATCATGTTGCTAACTTAACAACTGCAATGATTCACTTAAGAACTGTGACAAGAAAGGTCTTAAAAAGGGCAAAATTCACTTCACAAATGTCTTGCTTAGCAACAGAAATTTTGGGCTCAATTGTGGTCATAGGTCAAGGACTACCTGTATTGTCTTGAGATTTAAAGTTGACCACAGATTATTATTATGGACACTATATAAGTAACTCTCCATAAACTGCAAATGAAGTGATCAGAAGAAGTACTTGTTTGGATTTGCTTCGTTGTCTGCAGATCAGTTTTTAAAAACATGAGGAATCCTTCCCCAAGACAGTATTTAGATGTTTTCTGTAAGTTTTCAGGATCTGAATCAATATGTGGAAATAGAGATGAAAATAATCTCCAGAAAAAAGAAGTGTGTGGGGGGGGGGATTTTGTGGAACCAGTTGCCCGCTAAAAATGATACTGAAATATAAATTCTCCAGAATTGACTCAAAAATCTGTTCTTAGTTGTAGGTTTACAAATCATTTAAGTCAATCTTTTAGTAAAAATTGGTAATGTAATTTGTGTCTGTCATTCCCTAACTGCTCCCAAATATGACAAATTCATGTGGTTCAACAAAGAGATGATCTTTTTCACTTGCTATTTACATTAGGTTAATGTACATTGGAGATCTTTCATTTGCTTGCTTCTTTTGATCTCTCTTATGTTCAGGCTTAGTTTTTCTCCACCAAATGGAAGACACTCCAGTCTTAGTTGGAAGTCTACTCCCTTTAGATGACTGATAAATAGATATGCTCTTTTCTCCACCTCTGGGTATCAAGCTCCATATTTAGTCAGCTTTTAAGGAAATTTTAAAAAAATAACTCCCCTTCCTTAAGCTAATAAACCATGTTATCCCATAGAGCTGGTAGTAGATTTTTCAATCAGTGGTTCCAACCCTTTGTTTGGTAGCCCAAATTAATGTTTTCCCTACAAACAGCTGCTACACCTCTTCTGCCTGAACTTGATAAAGAATGGCTACTACCCTGTGGGTATTTCATTCCAACATCAAGTTGGTCCTACACAGGAAGCTTTCCTACCATTGAAATTTATTTCTCTGTATCTTTGTTATTTCAATTCTTATATTCTGAAACTACAAAGAATACATTGTGTAACTCTGTTGTTGTCTCAAGGCTAAATATATCCAATTCCTCCAACTGTCTTCACAGACTTAATTTCCAGTCCTATGATCATCTTCATTGCTCTTCTGTGAATCCTGATAATGTCCAATGCCGAGAATTGGATAAAACTCTCGAGGTGTCATTTGTGTATTCTAACATATTTGCATACAAGATGGAATTGTTCATTTTTTTCTTTTCAGCAACTAAAACTCCTTTCAGGAAAGGAAGTGCAGAGTTCAAATGAAACCAAAGGTTTTCCTCCAAACAATCCTATACCAACAGCCAAGGCCAGTTCCTCTGTGTTCTGTGAACACCATGTTCCAAATTCACAAAGTATAGAAATATGAATCCTTTAGGCAAGGGAGAGGCAGGCAGATGAAAAGGTATACTAAGCACTAGTCATGTTATTAAGAGGCAGAGAAAGGCTATAAAAGTGGCTAAAGTGGACAAAAGCTAAGTCGAAATGGTTAGCAGACAGACAGGATTTGGAAAAGTTTCTCCACCTTTCAACAGATATAGTCAGTGGAGGACAGGCCTCTTACCAATGTTAACTCTTCATTCTGCCTTACTGCTTCAGAATATGAGTCATCAAGTTTTCTCTGCAATTCAGTCAAGAGATCTTTAAGCTGAAATGAAGTTTTCAGAGGCTTTAGGATGCATTACCATAGGTTCCCAACTGACCCTTTATTCAGCCATTAATATAATTTATTTTGATGTATTAAATGAATTTAAAAACATAAAAATCTCCCAGATCATTGGATGAGCAAGTTTTTCATGTTTGGGCGAACTAAATATTCATACTTCCTGGTAAATATGTACATGTGACAGAAAGCAAATCTGGCTTCAATAGTTCAATAAGTACATTACCTCTCGGACTTCTGAAACATATGTTGATCGCTCTATTTCTGCTTTTTCCAATTCATGTTCCAAATGTTCTCGTTCCTTTTTAAGCTACAAAAGAAACAGGCAGTCCACAAATCACACATTTTATTTCAAGTCTGATCTGACCTTTTCTACCTCTTTCCCTCCTGCTCTCTCTCTCTACACACACACATACACTAAATGATATCCAACTTTATCCAATTTTATAATTTCATTCAAATAATTTTTATCTTTAAATTACTGTCTGCACTTTATTGAATATAAAAACTGAGGAATTTATTCATAATAATTCTAATCATGTAGCTAATTTTTTCATTAAATAGCCATGTTTAAAAACTGATAGCAAAGCAATTGCTATTTAATCATTGGGTTGTAGACTGGTTCACTAGGTCTTGCTTTGATAACCTGTCTTACTGGGAAGACCTGAATGAATTTCCTAATGCATACAGGGGAGGAAACGGTTTCCAAAAGAAGAGGTAGGACAAAGAAAGAACAGTACATCCAGACACATATTGTATTCCTAGCTGAATCAACTATAATGTATCCATATATTTAGTTTTCTGACAATCTGACAGGTGAGCTCATTGAGGGCATCATTCACTGCTGGCAACAGAAGGTCAGGTGGGCCCTTCATGAAATAACTCCTGAGTGTCCCCTGTCAGCCCCAAGTGTCCCCTCCCATTTGTGGAGGGCCTCTGAAAGATAAAGCAGCAAATGTAATGTCTAGAGCACAGGCAAAGGAGGAAAGAGTGAATCTGAGTGTGGGTATGTGTGCAGGTTCAGATATTTTTGTGGCGATAAGAGAGGTTAAACATTCTGGATGGAAACTAACCAAGGAGAGAACCAACCTAGAAATAAGGAGAAATTTCTTTGCATTTAGAACAATTAACCAGTTAACCTCAGTGGAGGTTTTTTAGAAGAGAGTGGACAACCGTTTGTCTGAAAAGGTATAGGATCTCCGGTTTAAACAGGGGGTTGAACCAGAAGACCTCCAAGGTCCCTTCCAATTCTGTTATTCTTTCTACATCAGTGTAGCTATGAACTCTTAGGGCAAAAATCAACTTTATTTTCTTTTAAGTTAGTAGCAATTACAGAGAAATCTGAATCAATTAATGGAAGGGTAAACAGTTGTGTTGATCCATAAATTAAATAATCAATTGTCTGATAATCTTATGTATCAGTTTGGGTTTACCGGTGTCTGCCTAATGACTCCTTCAGACAGTTTTCATTTGTATCTTTCATTTTATCATTATATTAAGAATTATTATACGGAGAGGAAAGCTGTATTTTTTCTAGACTGATACAATAATTAAACACTGTAAGAATATTTTCAGTTAACAGCTGAATATAGGCTCTAACTAGCTCCCAACTATTTTCAGCATGAATACTGGATTTTTTAAAAATACCTGCTGTAGTTCCTTCTGTGATTCTTCAATTTTTATTTTCCATTTGCTCTCTTCTTCTTCTACACTGCGCTGTAGCCTTTGCAAGATTCCCTCCTAGTAATACAAAATTTCAGTTATGTTGATGCTCACAAGAAATTGAGGCAGAAGAAATATTATCGAATATAGCCAGATTTTATAAAGCTCCTTCCTACCGTCTCTGCAAGGACAACTTTGTACTTCTCACATTCTTGCTGCAACATGACATGTAGTTCATCCGCCTCTTTCAACTTCTGTTCCATGACCTATAATGATTAAAAAGATTCCATGGATATAATGTACAGAATGCAAGGGAGAGACCTCTTTATTCCAGTGAAATGCTATATGGCTACGTTTTGAAAGTTCCATTAGCTATGGATTCTGCACAACTAAGCAATCTGGACAGGTAGCAGGGATGATAATAATAGAACAGGGATAATAATAGAATATGAATTCAATATATGTTTAGGGAGTGACCACAAACTAGGAGGAATGTTATTTATTTCTTCAAGCAACTCACATCTATTTAGCAATCACATGTTCATCATTTGTATACAATTCTATTTCAAATTCAACCTTACAATGTTCAAAAACAAATTATTTTACCTACTTTAAATCTTTCTAATCATGGTAAATAAGAAAACCAGTGGTGATTATGTCTCTCTGCCATCAGCTCTTCTTTTTGATTTTATGCTATATTTCCTTTGACAAAATTCTAGCATCTCACATTAAATTAGCTGTTTGTGTTTGCTATTACAAAATGCTTCTTGTGCTGAGAGTTATACATCCCCCCATATACACATATTTGAAAACAAGATGTTGTTTTTTATTTCTTTCTTTCACACTTGTTCCTTTAAGAATTTGGATAGGTCACAGGTGACACAGATAATAATAGAATATGAATTCAACATAAATTTATGAAATGACAACAAACTAAGAAGGACAATAATTTATTTCCTCAACCAACTCAAACTATATTGAAATTATAATGCCAATGAAAAACTTGAACACTAAAGAAACAAAGTTGGCAGAGAAAACAAACCCAGATGGGAACAAAGACAAAGAAGAAAAGGGTTGTAAATCATTTTTGCCACAGGTCTAAGGAAAGAGCCACATTTGTAGCAACCCATGCTTTAATCATATTTTTGAATTGGATTTAGATTGGATCAACAGAATGCAATATTGCTAAATTTCAGTAGCAAAGGTTTCATGCTTCTGTTGTTCTACAAAAACTGTCTGCTTTTCATGTTTTGTTCAGTCAAATCTGAAAGCTCAGGATTCTGCAGAGGACAACCAATTCTGTAATTAGGCTCTGCAGAAATGTAATCATTCAAAACATTAAAGAACTTTGGGGAAACACTTGTGGGACAAATAGTAAGGTTAATCTTGGTGTTACCTATTGTCAATCAAATCTCAAAATATTACCAGTTAATTCTCAAGCACAGAACATCAGTTTTCTCTCTGCTCTCCAGAATAAAAAAAAACCCTGACATTAAAAAAACTACTTAACTAAAACTAAATTCATATCCAGTCTGCACCAACCTTAATGTCATCAGGTCGAGAAGTCTCTTTTGTATGTTCTCTTATTGCTTTTTCAAATCCACGCATCCATTCACTGTGACTCTGAGTATGAAAAAGCACATTAAAAGAATTTGGAAATAAATAAGTAGCACTTCTAATTAACTAATTAATAAATAATTAATAAATAATTAACTAGCACAGCCAGGTAACTAGAGTCTTGAATGGTATGTACAGAATAGCAACTTAGAACTTCGCAGTCTTTGAAGACACAATTTTGCCAGGTAGTAGAAGTGAACCAGCCAAAGCTAATTATAATTAACAAGAGAACTAAGGTCACATTAGCAAATCCATTTTTTTCACTCTTCAATATTGTCTTAGAAATCAGTCTCACTTTAAATATGATTACCCATTTGATAAAATTAAACAAATGTTAATCTTACCAAAGTGGAAGGAAGAGAGACTATGGGAAATAGCTTCTGCAATATGTTTCTCATCTCTGCTTCAACAGCCTCTGCGTGTTGTTGACTCTCCTGGATTGATAAAAGTGAAAGAAAAAAAAAGATAAAATAAGTATAAATCTTCTACCAAGATGTCACATCAATCTCAATTTCTTGGCCTAAATAGTCTCAGTTTAATACTACTGATTCTAAGGAGCAAAAATGATTTCATCTGCTGCCCTTGCACTTAGAACATGGAATGATTTGCTTTAAAATTAAAAGTTTTATATATGCATATATATTTAATATAAAGGTTATATAAGGTTTAAAGCAGATGAAAACTATAATAATCATCAACTTACATTTGGAGAGTTTAACATAGAGATTTTTAAAAAGATGGTAGAGGGGAATCTTAAATGGGTGCCAGGAAGAAATTTATTACTCAAGCTAGTTTGAAAAAAATCTTTATCATAGTCTGATAACAATTAAGTTGTTCTATGCTGGCCCCCTCAAAAGAATTGTATTACAATATTATTCCACCTTGCATATTTCTGGATACAACAACTTTTCTATTTTTTCCACTTATTTGCATGCTTGCTGATCCTTTAAAGCAGGACTGAATATTTATGCATAACTGAATTAAGGCTCAATTAATTAAGCAATACTATATGGGTTGTATTTTGAGAGGCTCAGGCAATTCTGGAACTAACTGCAAATATTCCAGATTATTTCCATAGCAGTTATGCCATTATTAGGAAACAATTTTGTTATTGCAATTGTAGGAAGCTGGCTCCCAAGCGACATTCATTTTTCTGCTTCTCCCTCCCTTATCCACTTTAGTCCCTCTACGAAAATTCCATGCAGTATTGCATTGGAAATACAGCTGTTATTAGAAAACTCAATTATCACTTCAAAAGTGACCAGAGCCTTCCAAATTCATTTGTTTATTATGCTAAAACACTTGAACAGTTACGAGTGGCTTACACACACGTGTGTGTACCACTGTTTGACCCTCGGCTGAGACTCTAGTTTCTTTTGTAACAGCAGAACAGAATGCTGGTAGTTCCTGTTTGCTTCCTCTTGTAAGCAAAGGCAGCTAAACTCACTTAAAATTAAGAAGGCAGCATTCTGACCCCAGGTTTCTAGTTTATGGTCACTTAACCAATCAAAATCTAAAACTCTATTGTCAGCAGAGTGTTATGTATGTTTGCACCTCAGGGTGCAAAAATGAATGTGATGGAAGGGAATATTTGTAGTCAGGGTTGAACTGGTGAAGTCCTTGGTCCTTCTGAGCTTGGTTGTTTTCTTGCAGATGTTTCATTACCAAACTAGGTAAATAATCAGTTCTAGAGCTGATCATCATCATCCTAGCCCTGATGATGTCACCTAGTTTGGTAATGAAATGTCTAAAAGAAAACAACCAAGTTCAGAGAGCACCAACAGCTCCACAGAATGTGATGGTGATCAGGCAATATTTCTGGATACAACAACTCTACTTTTTCCACTTGTTTGCATGCTTGCTGATTCTTTAAATAAATGCAAAGCAAAATTATATTTTACGGGTCAGGGCAAAATATGTTCACTGTCTTTCACCACATACTTCAAGAGGCATCTTCTCTCTGCTGCTTTTGTTTTCCTAGAATACTATATAAAGTTGACAGAGCTGGCCAGCATTTTTTGTTTCTTGGATGAATAATCTGGCCAAAAGAAGAAGGTTCAAGGATTTCAAAGATCAAAAAGCAACCATCATTTATTCCTTCCACTTGTTGCTCTGCAACAGAGCAGAATGGAAGGGCAGGTGGGAAAGCCATGGCTGGTCTTAAAGTATAGTCCATGGATTTAAAGCAATGTTCTTCAGACAGATTCAGAAACAGAAACTGTTTGTTTCCCACTAGGCGGGCTGCAAATATTCAGATTCCACAAAAGATGAACTTCTCTGTCCACAGATCTGCCAGCTGTTCAAGGTCTCTGTGACTTATTGAAGTTTTATTTTGCCACCGTTCACCAAAGTTGAAGACCCTACCTGCTCTATCCTGTAACTCAACTCCAGAAAACTCCATAAGCATTGCAACAAATGCCTGCCAAAACTTTTCTTTAATTTTTTTTTTAGGAGAGGTTCTTCCTAGCAGTTTATTTGTCAGCTAGGTAAGTGCTGCTTCAAAACAACTTGAATTTATGGATTATGTCATGGGATTAAAAATGACAAATCTTGCACCACATTATATACTAACAAATTTATTATTCTGTATGCTTTTGTGGATCAGCCAGTCCACTTCATCATCATACTGTAAGGTATAGTTTGTACCCCAGGATTATCATTTTTATGCAAAAGAATCAGCATGATTACTCTTCTGGAGACTGTGAATATATTAAGGTTTTTTTTTCAAAAATATAAATCAGTGTATTTAAAAATAATATATAGAAAAGAACTGCTAGTTTGGCTGAAAGCATAACAGGAGACTTGCTAACAGAAATGTACAAAATAGTTTAAACTGCTTCCTCAACCTAGCATACACCAGATCGTGCAATATAATCCAAATGATCCTCACCAAACAAATACTATGGAACATTTGGTTGTGGATTATGGGGATTGTAGTTCAGCACAATTAGCTACAATTCTACAAAAAAAATCAGGATGTGGCAAACCTGAATCTGGTCCTATTAAAATGAACTAGGAGTCCCTATGATAAATTTAACATGGACATAACTGGGTCCTAGTTAAGCACTTTGAAATATCAGTGGGAGTCTGTGTGTGTAATGCTCCCAGGAAGATCTACGGGTATTAAATTTTATCCAGACAACTGGGACACTGGATTGAGTGTTAAATTTCAAAGGTGTTATATAATAGAAGTAAAAAAATGTCTTTAAAAAAAACTTACGGGCAGTTCTTTTATGACAGAGTTCCTTTCAGCACAAAACAAGAGAAATTTTCAATGACCAAGAGGGTGGCAGATCATCACTCTGCAGACTAAACATCACAGCCCTACAGCTCTAGCATCTGTCCCAAGCAAAACCAAAATAAGCAGCATGCTCACAAATTAAAGGTTTAAAGAAAGAAAGAAAAAGAGGGGTATAAAGATGACAGGCAGAAGCAAAGGTGAAAGTACATGGAGAAAAGAAAGGGAGGGAGGAAGAAAGAAAGGAAGGATTCAAAAGAGTGTATTTAAAAACTGCAGTAAAAGCTAAATGCTTCCATTTGATTTTAGAAGGCGGCTGCAGAATCACTTCTAGCTAATGCATTGTTTCTAGCAATTAGCATTACAACCTTGGCAGTCTTGTTCACTCTGTCCTGCAGCAATTTTTCAGTTGAGGCCAATGCTTCCATTGCTTTCCAGTTTTTCATTCGAAGGTCCTAATCGTTTTTAGAAAGAATGGTTTCAGTTCAGCCAAAATAAAACGATTTCTGCTTTCACCTCAAAGAGCGAGCATTTGCATTTGAGCACGGGTCACTGCAAAATGGGTCGGTGCTCAGTTTAGATGAGGCATACTAGCAAAAGACAAGTGTGATGTTAAAAAGACAGAGCGTTGATATGGCAAAAAATTCAAAAGCAAAAAAAAAAAAAGCATCTATTTCTGATTTTAGGGCCATAATGGCATCATGAACAGGAACCTCCCCCTCCATACTTTGACTGCATTTGTAAAGAAGAAAATGGAGAAATATTCAAAAGTTATCAGCATACATACATGCATACTGACAAGCATACATACGCTAGATCAGGTACCCACTAAGTTGGCTGCATACTCTAGAAATTAACCCAAACAGAACACCACTGAAAATTTAGTGTCATTTGAAGGAATGCAGGGAGGGTTTCTCAAAGAGGTGCTTTCAACCTCCAAAGCATCAGCTTTGACTTTAAACACTGCTGGGAGGTAGTATATATTAGGAACAAAGCAAATTATGCAATAGTGGCGAATATCTGTAGCTCAGGTGTAGGATGAGGGTGAAGGTTCATTCTCTGAGCTTGTGGGTTGGTTTCTGACTATTTCACTACCAAGCTAGTTAACATCTTCAGCGGAGTTTAGGGGATGTCGGTGTCAGTGTTCCTCTGTTTATAAGGGCTTCAGCTGTGTGTCAAGTGAAGGTCTTGTGAGGGTCAGATGTGAGTCATCAGTGGATCTTGTGATAAGGAGGTTACATCAGGTCAGGGACATTGGGAGGTGACCTGCTTTTGGGGGGGGGTGTTGCGTGGGTTAGGGTTGTGACCCATCACAAGACCCTAACGTGACACACCCATACCTGAAGCCCTTATAAAAAGAAGAATGTTGACCTGACATCCCCTAAACTCAGCTGAAAATGTTACCTAGTCTGGTAACGAAACATTCAGAAACCAACCCACAAGCTCGGAGAATGAACCTTCATCCTCAAAGCAAATTATTTTAAGTGTTGGAAATTTCAGGCCTATTTCTTGGTACAGAAGGATCTAAAAGGATAATACAGGAGATGAATGCTGTGGCAGTGTAGTTATTGCTGGACTCCAATTACCCTCACCTCATACCTGAATTTTGAATAAGCAGACTGAGGCTCATGCGAGTTGTAATCCAACAGTGTAAAAAGAAGCACCCAGTCTTCTCTCGAGATATTAGGACACTTTAAAGGAGATCCAACAAGAGTAAAAAGTGCTGAGCTAGATGAACCAATGATGTGAATATTAGATTACGATTCACATTCTTCTCCTAATTTCTGGTGGCTACCAGGGGAAGGCCAAAACTGTTTTAGTTTATTTTCACTGGGTGGATCAGAAGACAAACTAGGAATTAAACTTTTTTGGCATTTGAATTTTTACTCCATTATGTGTTTAAGGTGATCAATCACATTTTGATAAAATAATCAAAACTGTGCTAAAATACAAAGCCGCAGCACATTAATCAAAGGAGAAATTCAAATCAGAATTCTGTTTTCTTAAACGATTGTCACATTATAAGAGAGTGATTTTCCTCGATGGAATTCCAAAGTTGACACTTGTGTATTGATTTGAAGGGGAGGCATCCTTATTCTCCTATATCACAAACCTCTCTAGTAACCTTTTTTAGTTTGTCTTCAATTTTTTAATAGAATAAAAGCCTAAAATAGCTTTCTAAGAGTGAACAGGAAATTTGCAAATTCAATTATTCCTATATACAGTCTATATATCCATTGTCTCTTCCTCTTATGGTGACTGCTGGAAGGAAATGAAATATATTTCAGGGACAGGAGAAATATTTAGGAAGTTCCAAAGGAAAAGTTTCAGAGCACCTTATGCAGCACCCAATAGAACAAGAGATTTGACAGCTCTGTGTGTTTCCAGTTTTGTTTAGCAACAGAAAGATTGAAGAGAAAAGATGAATCATGCAGCTGGAAGTGACCATGGAGGTCTTCTAGTCCAACCACCTGCCCAAGGCAGGACCATCCTGGATAAGTGAATGTCCAATCTTTTCTTGAAAACCTACAGTAATGGAACATCCACAGTTCCAGAAGGCAAGCTGTTCCATTGACTAATTGCTTTCACTGTCAGGAAATTTCTCAGTAATTCCAGGTAGGATCTCTCTTTAATGAGCTACTGTTGCTTCTTGTCCTGTTCTCAGATGCTCAAATCAAGCCAAAAGATCTCTGAGCAGTGAAATGAATAAGTGTTAAGTTTGCTTCTTTGGTCAAGGTGCTTTTTTTTAAAATGGGTAATGCTTTTCAGAAGCATTTTCCTATCAACTTTCAAGAAATTCACTTAGCCCAAGGGTGTCAAACTCGCCCCCCTGCCCGGTTTAGCGAAGTGGGGAAAAAGTCCTGATATGTCACGTGACGATGCCGTGACGACATAAGTTTGACACCCCTGATTTAGCCAATTAGAAAATACCTCATTTTCTTCTTCTGAAATTTGTTTACTAAGCAGTGGGACCCTCTCAGATACTTTCAAAAACTTTTCATCATATAAAAGGGAGAGTAAAATCTCCCTCTGACTATCCCCTGAAAAGCCACCCTGCTCTTACTGCTGGAGGAAAGAGGAGGCCTGAGATATACATATTCTTTTAAAACATTTGTGTTTCACTTCGCATCAAAATAATCTTAGAGTGTTTTATAGTAAAATTCAAACATAAAAAATGGTCAGGTTAAAACAACGGATAAAAGTGTACATTAAAACATGACATAAACGGTGTAAGAAATCCTCTAGACATGCTGGACTACAGCTCCTATGAGTTCCACAGGCCATGCTGAGGAAAATGGGGCTGTAATCAAGGAATCTTCTAGGACGACAACATTCAGTACAAAAGGAGTGCTTCCTTCAACATCCGTCTGTCCAAAAGTTATTCTGGGAGGAGTTACTTACATTGTTCTTTTGCCTCTGTTGCTCCACTGCAAGTTTCAAGGAGCCCAACTCATTTTGAAGGCTGGTGTTTTCTTGTTCTTTCCCAGAAATGCTAAATCCATACAAGAAAAGACAAAGTCACAGCCATGTAGAAGGGAGTAAGACAGGGACTGTGAAGTACACTCCTGTTTTTGTTTCTTCAACAGAAAAAACAGACAATTGACCTCCCCCTTCCGTTGTCGATATATATTCAGGATTCCACTTTGGATCATGAGAACTAGAAAATCTGCTCTTTTAAAAGTAGGTAGAGGAAGAATCCTATTTCTGATGGATTCAATTGGAAGCAAGAAGGCAGCAATTGCAAATTATTTTATAAGTTAATTATTCTTAACTTTTTCCTCTACCTGTTATTTGCTAAAATATTTCTCTGCCCTCCAACAACAATTCTGTCAGGATATGGAGTTTTAAAAGCTTTCCTTAAAAAGGAAGTGCTGCAAACAGATGCAAAACTTGGTAAATGAAGACACAGACAGTATAAAGCATTTTTCTTCTCTGTACTGGCTGACTCTCCTTTCCAAGCTGTACCCAATGAGGAGAGGCCATAGGGTTGCTCTTCCATGCATCACCACTAACTGTAGGAGGAAAACATATCATATACCCCATAAATACATCTTATTCTCATAGTACACCTGATGTTTTTTAAATTAAGACTGTTGAGAATAAGAATGCAAGAAATATGTTCTTCCCTATCCACTTTTCTCCTTAACTGTCTTTTTCTAAAGAGTCATTTTGTGTCTAGAAGCCCAAACTAAAATTAAAGTGACACCACAATTAATGGCAACTGTGCATTGAGTGATAAAGTTTCTCTTGATTTTACTTTCAGAGGATGGATTTGTCTCCTTTAAGTAGAGATGTTTTGCATTCAGAATTGGTTTTACAAATTGGATTAAGATCAAGGGAGACTCAAATTCAAATCTCTGTATGCCTATTCTCTGGGTAATTTTCAACAAATTACTCAACTGTTTTACCTCATGTGAGTGTGAGGATAAAACTAGGAAGAAGTGAGCCCACCAACATTCTTCTGAGCATTTTGCAGGAAGCATGTTATAGAAATATAATACATGCCACACAATTATCATTAAATACATTTAACATATTTGTACAATTTAATTGTCAATAGCTAAATAGTATTTTAGCAAAACCAGCAACAGTTTATCTAAAACTGCAACATCACTTTGAGTGCAGAATTTATTTTTCTAAAGGATATGAACTGTGCAAGCCATTATTCACAAGTAAATAAAATGCAAACTTTCTGCACCACTAAGAAACCAATGTCTCTTAACTGTTTACAATATACATAAAACCACAGGTAAAACTAGGAGTATTATAAGTGAATGTCAAATAGTCAACAATTTTTAAAGGGGCATTTTTAAATGCCAAGGAGGTTATTTTTCCTCACACAAATCGTCAGAACAGCACAGATGGGACAATATCTTTGTATTATATATCTAGACAGCCAAAAATAATTTTGATGTTTTTTTTTTAAACACCTTTAAAAATGTTTCATTTCAATGAAACAGACCATGTCCAAGGAAACACAAATACAGTTATCATTTGAAGGTAAGTAATTTCTGTACAACTTGTATATTGTTTTTCAAGCAATGGTGTTCAAGGCCACTGCCTTGAGACATTTGGTATCAACTCTGTTGAGGCTTATTTAATTATTTTATTTTATTTTATTTTATTTTATTTTATTTTATTTTATTATTTTATTTTATTTTATTTTATTTTATTATTTTATTTTATTTTATTTTATTATTTTATTTTATTTTATTTTATTTTATTATTTATTTTATTTTATTTTATTTTATTTTATTTTATTTTTTATTTTATTTTATTTTATTTTATTTTATTTTATTTTATTTTATTATTTTATTTTATTTTATTTTATTTTATTTTATTTTATTATTTTATTTTATTTTATTTTATTTTATTTTATTTTATTTTATTTTATTATTTTATTTTATTTTATTTTATTTTATTTTATTTTATTTTATTTTATTATTTTATTTTATTTTATTTTATTTTATTTTATTTTATTTTATTTTATTTTATTTTATTTTATTTTGAATTTGTATACCGCCCTTCTCCCTGAGGACTCGGCGGTGAACAGCCAAGTAAAAACATCAAGTACAAATATTAAAATACAATTAAAAAGATAAATATAAATTTGGCCCCATTAATTAAAAACGATAAACAAACAATTAAAAACACTTAAAAAATTAGGCCAGCCTGGCTTGCTGGAAAAAGAAGGTTTTAAGGGCACGGCGGAAGGCATAATATAAAGGCTTATAAAGCTTTCCAGGATGTGCCAGTGAATTTAGACTATGAATACCCAATTTGGCTGAATTGCTGAGGAAAGAGTAACTAATAAAGGGAAACAGGAATGAAGCAGCATCCAGGAAAAGAATATTGTGGCTTATACCCATGTAAAAGACATGCTGAAATAAATTAACAAAAACTTACAGCTGTGAAAGTTGCTCATTCCTGATAACCAAGGATTCCTGAAACAGAGGAGCATAAATCACTTAACTGAAATGCAATGGAAACTTCCCCAGCTTTAACAGTATTTGACATGCAGCCATTTACCACCTCAAATGGCTTTTCCCAGGAGCCTGGAAGCCAATACATAAATTGCACAAAAATAATTAGAGCAACACTTATTGCAATATATGGATTACCTTTGGACATTTATCTGCTTTTCATACTAATGATACCACAGAAGACAGAGGTGTTCTTTCAATTTTCCTGCAGTTAATTTACTTCTGATAAGTTTTATTTTGATCTTTAGGGTGTTCTAAGGCACCACTGGGCCAGTAGCATTATGATGTGTCAGAATGAGGGATCTTTTTTGTTGTTTAATTCTTTGGGGGAAATTTGGGAAAATCAAAGAGCAAAAATGGGTTCATAAGTATCTTAAACCTCTGTGAGGCTCAAGACACATATTTTGCCCCTTTAAATGTGTCTTAATAATAGGTAAAACCTCCTCCTCCTCCTGCTCCTTCTTGTTCTCCTTCTACTTCATGGTGTTGTTGTTGTTGTTGTTGTTGTTGTATGGAGTTGTTACATTAGCCAGGAGACTACAATGCTATTTCAGAGTAGTAGTTTGGCTGCCAATTTACCAGCTCTGTTGTAGGACACACCTGCATGCTTCCCAAGTTATGCTACAGGAGGATGAACTGGCTTCACACCAGAAAGACAAGAAGCTCTTCCTGAAGCGTCATCCTAAGACCGCCTTTGTTCCCTGGAACCGTTTCATAAATGGGTTCCACAACCAGGAAAGTTCACAGCTGGCAGGAATCTGACTGCCTGCACAGAGTACCAACCTGTCTCTCCATCTAAGTGGTATCTATTTATTTATTCACATAGAACATGCTTTCAAACTCTTAGGTGGACAGAAGCTGAGGTGAGTGATGGGAACTCACCCTGCCATGCAATGCTAGGACTTGAACAGCTGGAACAGAGACCACCTCCAGTGTCATTAAGCCACTGAGCCACCATATCTCTAAAACCAACCTGATTTGAGAGGATGGTTTTGAAGGAGTGAAATAGGTGTATTAGGCTTATGTCATTTTGTATGCTCCTGATCAAATTAAAATTTACACACAAGCACCTATTTCATACATATGGTGCTGCAATGGAATTAAGAAAGGATGAAATTAAGAAAGGATGGAGACCTGACAAAGGTTATTATTGAAGTGCATGCTCTGACAGGAGTAAAATGATAGTCTAGAAAGTAAGATCCATCATTCCAATAAATGAACAGGAAAATCCCTTCTCCTTATCTAGCCAAAACATGAGACCTGGTCGATAGTAATTTCAATAGCTAACTGATTTTATTCAAAGTGACTCTTAAGGCAGAGAGCATGCAATACATCTACTGTTTCACTTTTTAACTCTGTAAATTTAGTAATCTGGAGAAATACCTGTTTGCTGTTTTCATGCTTGATTTCTTGAATCTGTGCTCTCAATAACCTATTCTCTTCCTGTACAGCCTGTAAGAGAGGATAATGTCTTAAATCTCTGTGCCCACTTCATAACACCCCTCCCATTCCTCTTAAAGCTGTCACAGGTACCTGCAACTCTTTTCTTTGGTGAGCAACTTCTTTTCCCCTCTCATCTAATAATGTTGCCATTTCTTGCACTTCTTCTTGTTTCTCTCTCAATCTGTGAACATGGTTTAAAAAATTACTCATAAAAAAACCAAAATGAACCCTTCAGCAAATTACTCAAAACAGAATCTTTTAGCCAGCAAGCAAAGTCAGGGCTGAATTATATGAAAACATTTTATATGACAGGATTGTTTTTCAAGTTTCCCAACTAATTGTGGTTGTCATGCTTGACTGCTCTGGCAACCAACTGTGCTAGAAACTTTCATTGTTCATTTGAAGATTTACTACCTTGATATAGGAGCAAGTCTTCAAGAAAGAGGGCATCACCCAATACAAAAAACTAGTCCAACCAATACGAAGTACAAGGAAATGTCTCTCTTACTCATTCACACCCCAACTGCATCAAGAATTTACCCCAAATCAAAATGTGGAAGAATAGATAATGGTGGAAGAAGTTCCATTTGTTCACTTACATAGCCTCATGATCTTTAATAGAAGTAGCAACAGAAACCTAGCAGGAAAGAGACAGGGGAAAATTAATGTGACAAAGTATCTACAATCACTTGCTGAGTTTTAAGTTTCATCAACTATACCTGAAGGCATTCTACATTCTTCGAAATCTCACTCTCCTTTTCTTTCAACAATACTTCTAGACTCTTCACCTGTTCCTCTTTCTCCTTCAGTCTGCAAGAGAGAACAAGACAAAAGTTAGATTTGTATAATGGGTGGCTATTTAAATAAATCAACAGCAGACAATAAATTAAAGCAACAGCAATTGTTATATGTCTTCATAGACAAAAAAGCCAGATGCTGAATTCAGGGCATGATCACAAGGCCAGCAATGTGGGTCAGCATCTCACCAGAATACAAAGAACAGTAGGGTAAAAGCAAAGAAAAAGCAGCAAAACTAACAGTGTAAGTATTTTGAAGAGTCCACATGATGTCCAGTTAGGTGCTGAAAAACTGAGAAGAATTAACCTGGATTTGTATTTAGATGATAGAGTCCCAGAAATACAAGGGCTACAGGTTAGCCTGGGAAATTAAAAAAAAAAAAAAACTTACAAAAAGGCAATGGCAACACATCCAATTTACTGCCAGGAAAAGCACAAGAAGAAACCCATGTTTGAAGGAAATCTTTATCATTATTTTTTAAAAAGAAAATAGAACTACTGAAGCCTAAACCCTTCTTGAACTGGATTTCACTTATATTTCAGTGATTTCATGTATTCTTTACCACTCTTATTAGCACAGTAGGCCTATCAGACCTGGCAAGTATTTCTGAACTCTGATTGAGCAGTGACAGGGATGCTGCCTATCAGAAATCTGCTCTCTGTCCCTGGGGTTTCCCAGAAATGACTGGGTATGAGGACCTGTGCACAGATTGGCTATAAAGACATGCTGAGATTTCTGTTGTACTGACTGCCTAGTATCACTTTTATCAGCTCTGCTGTATTTGGTGCTGATTTGGGAATTCCAAGGGTTACAGTTCTTGCATTCCTATAATTACAATGCTCTGAAAGAGAAATTCACAAAACTGATGAACTATAAAAGATGGTTTGTAGTATGAGCTATGTTACCACTGGATTAGATCCATGCCCCACTTGGCTTTTTAGGCAACTGGAGAAGGTATGGGTGACTGTTTATGTAATGTAAGTACTGTTATGTAATGTAAGTAAGTAAGTAATGTTTTCTTGAAGGAGAATGTCAATGTCTTCAAAAGAGGTGCTGCTGCAGCCTCTCTTGGCATCTCTTCAGCCAGTCACACATGACATACTTTTCCTTCTTGTAGTACCTAATTTCCAGAAGGGGTAGATTAAATATCCTGACCAACAGCCAATTGCAGTTGTTTTAATATCTTTATTTGCTGTTAAAATAATAACTTCAATTTTAGTTACTTAACCTCTAATCAGAGACTTTTGATAAGCCTTACCATAGTTTTCCAATTCTAAATTATGCAACAACTGTTTATAATAAGATAAACATGATAAAAATTAGAACTATATTCTATTAACGTTCTATTAACAAGGACTGCTAGAAAACACCTAAATTCTTGTTATCAGAAACACTTACTGTTTTTGAAGATCTTCAACCTCCTGAACAAATGTGACCTAACAGAAAAAAATACACATATAGGTAGTCAAAAGAAATGTGCAAAATGATGATAAACTATAAGTCCAAGGAGTGGGAAATACAATAGCAAGCCATAATACAGTGCTAATATCAAATATATACAGTTGTCTTTTGGAATACTTTGACACTTCTGTAAAATGTTACTCTTGGGAATTTAATTAAATGCAGTCAGACTATTTTAGAAAAAGAGCATTTTTGTAGGACTAAAAACATTGTGTTCTGGAAGACAAAAGAAATAATGGGCAATAATGAAAAGGTCTTGAAACAATATGTCCCTTGACTTCCAGAAATCAAACTAACCCTAATCCTAACCCTCACCTTAACCCTAAGCCAGCACCACACTTCATGGCACTGAATTCCAAAACTGAATTACAAATATAAAAAAGAATCTTTTTATCCTGATTCTTCCACGATTCAGATTTATTGAGTGATCTCCACTTCCTGTATTTTGGGAAGGCTGAAATAGTTTTTCCTTGCTGGATTTATCTATCCATGTATAATCCCGTACACCTCAATCCTGTCCCCTCTCAGTTGCTTCTTGTTAGATTAGAAAGCCCACGATATCGCAATTTTTCATCATTGGGAAGTTATTCTAGCCCTTGATCATCTTAACTGCCTTCTACTAAACTTTCTCTAGCTCTATTATATCCTTTTTGGGTTTGTGACCACCAGAACTGATATTCCAGATGAGTTGCGCCATTGATTTATATAAGTGTATTACAATACTGGCATTTCTAGATACCATTCAGAGTAACTGTTTTCTTAAAATTCTTCTTGGAATTTTCTTAAAATTCTTCTTCTAGCATTTCTGTGAGTCTTCAGAAGTATCATTCATGGAAATGCTAGGTCCATATTTTAAATAAAAAAAAACTTTATTATATTTCTCAGTTTTTCTAAGAGTTCAAGGTAGCTTTCATGGAATCTCCATTTTATGCCGCAATAAAGAGAATGAGATAGGTTGGGCTAAGAAAGATTAACTGACTTATAGTCAGTTATTTTTGAGCCCTCCCAATCCAAGTTTAACGTTATAGTCACTACATCACCTTGACTGTGTAGGTCAACAATAAGAACAATGATGACAATGATGTTAGGACCGTGAGTTGATGAATTAAATTTGCATATGGCAAAAAAAAATGATTGTTCTTTAGAACTATCATTTTTTTACATGATGTTTTCATAACAATTACATGATGTAGACAAGACATATTATCTTAGGAAATGCCTTCCTCCTATTGCATACATACTGATAAGCTTTTTCTAAGATTTTATTTTTAAATATAGAAATCTGTTTAACATTAGTGGAGGCCATGTCCTTCTTTAAAATTCAGCAACGTACTCCTAATCAAATTGAATTAACAATTAAGTACTGCAATCCTATATGATTCATTGTTTTTAAGCCTCTACTGAAAGTTAAGAAAGAAGCACTTAGATGTGTAGGGAGGAACAATGCCAAGTAAAATACACCCAGCTGCTAGCTCATAATGGCTTTACCTGAGTGTCCTTTTCAAGCTGGGCCTTTCTTAGTTCTTCTTTCACAGCCTCTATTTCCTGTTCCAAAGCCTTTTCAATGACAAAACATATAAAATTGTACAATGGAGACGACACAAAATGGGAATGTTAAAAAAACAAAACTCACAAGTTAATGCTACAAATAATGGAGCATCAACATCCAAATGATCCAATACTTACCCCAAGAGTTTTCTCCTTGGTTGCAACTTTAAGGACTTCAGCTTGAAGCAGTTCCTCCACAGATTTGATCTTTCCATCTTTTTCACGAATTCTTTAGCAAGGCATAAAATTGAAAATTCAGATATAAAGAGTGTATTTTAGAAAATAAACTTTAAATATATAAGTTCTTGTACAAGGTGAAAAAGACCTTAATTAGGAAGTAGATTGTAAATGCCAGATGATGGAAAGCAAGCAATATTTCTACACCAGTAATTGGATTTAATAAATACAATAACAAATAAACACCTAGATATGGAAGAACTAATAATACTCGATAGTAAAGAAATATCCGGTTTCTTCCATTAAAAAAACATTTATTTTAATATATCTCAGTGTGCTTTTGTATACAATATACAAGTATACATACAGTGTATGGAAAATCAATTTCAAAAAGTACATATAGGAACTATTCATATTTACTGAAAGAGTAGTTAAAGCTCCGCCATAGAAATTTTAGAGCATTTTTAAATTGTTCCAATACTGAATTTCAAATTAGAACAGAACAGAACAAAATACTTTATTTGGCCAAGGATGATTAGACACACAAGGAATTTGTCTCAGGAGCAGAAGCTCTCAGTGAATATGCAAAGGAATAGACTCATCATCATCATCACTCCAATAAAAGGGGAAGGGAGTAAAGTAGATAATAAGGATAAGTGACAATACTACAGCCATACTACATGGGTAAATACATGCAGACATTAGATAGCACTGTGAGAATTAGGTATTCAGCAAACTGGTGATACGATGGAAAAAACTGTCCCTGTGTCTAGTTGCTTTGGCATGCAATGTCCTGTAATGCCGGCCCGAGGGGAGGTGTTGAAACACTTTATGGAGGAGTCTGTAGGTATCTTCTAACCCTCCTCCTAACCTGCACAATATGGAAGGCATATTGGAAGGCAGGTTGGTTGCAATTACTCTTTCTGCAATCTTAATTATCCATTGGAGTCTGTACCTATATAGACCTGAAGGTCGCCAGCGCTAGTTGCCCAGGTACGAGATGTAATCTTCCTAGCTTCACCTATCTGTTAAAAAGCTTATGATCCGCCTACAAGTATGAACAGATAGAGTGAGCTGAATCAGTTATTATCCCTTCACTCTACAATTAAAACTAGGATTAATGCAGGGTGTGGGCTTGCGGGAGAGATAGGCCACTACCTTAACAAAAATCCTTTGCTCACAGAAAAGTTCACAGATCAAATATTTTGGTGATTGGGGATTTTTTTAAATGTAAAGAGGTATACTTTTTTGGAGAGAAGTAAATGTTGGGATACCATATGCAACATTCACCATTTCATTTTATATATGTTATAATTCAGAATTTGTATGTTAATATTTATCCACTTAATTTCAAATAGTAACAAAAATTAAACATTAAGAGCATATTAAAACCGAAGTCATGCTGCTACTTACACCTTTTGCAGGTCTTCTACCAAGGATGCAAATGATACCTTTGGGAAAAAAGATGAAAATATAATGGCATTTAATAGGAAAGACTCAAATCACTCTGAGTGGATGCTTCAAAGGATAATAATGATTACCTGGCACAAATGATACTAGTTTTATTAATTATTAAATAAATAAATGAATGAATGGTTATATTGATCTTCTAAGAGAATTTAGTAATAGAATTACAACTGTATTTGTAGCATTGCAATTATAATTACAAATTAGAAAACAAATTAGTTCTATTATTTATTTAATCAAACTAAACAATAGTATTTGGCAACTACGAGTAATTTAATCCTAAACACAGCTGGCACAGTTTAGCTCCCCAATTCTTTGTGAAAAATATTCTATATGTCACATTTTCACTCTAGTGGCATCCCACTGGAATCTAGTTTTCCCTTCTCTGCTATTTTCGGAACATGAGACCTTGGAAACAGTATATTAGGAATGATGGGCATATATCCTACTGCCAACCAATTGTATTTAATATAGACTTACATTCCAAGAGTAACCCTTAAGCACAGCTTAGCTTACAGTACAAATTCTCTGCCAGGTAACATTAACTAGCAACCAGAGTATTGTGCCTTCCTCAAAATGTCAATAATATTTTAGAACTGCAGTAACATCTGTACCATGTATCTCCTACATAAAAGATATAGTGCAGACTCAAGCTGGCTTTTGGGTCTAAAAAAACCTCACAGGATATAGTAAAAGAAGATGGGACAACAGATATCAAATTAGAGTAGCAACAGTTACAATCCAAAGTTTCAAATAAAATTCTCTAGATATACAAAAAATATATTTATAAATCAAATATATACGCTCCTTTAACTGATAGCAACTTTGGGTAGTGTACAAGATAAGAACACTCAAAACAATGTAAAACAAAGGAAACTGGTATTCCCACAGGGGACTCATTTCCTAACCTAGCATCTGGGGGAAAAGCTAATTTAAAATAAAACATTGTCACAGCACCACAATTCTCCAGTGGGATACTGTTATAATTAGCAGGATACTAATAGATGGAAAATGTTATAGCTATAATTACCAGCAATCCATTTGAAGATTTTTTTAAAAAAAATTCTGATAAGATATACCTGCTCAGTCTGTACTTTCCGAAGATTTTCAACTTCACTTTTCAGGGATATGTTGTCTGTTCTCAATGCCTTTTTACAAACAAAACAGTTTCTATATTGAAGAGTTGCGACACTGCAACTTATCTTTAAATAATAATTGTTACTATTAATTAAATTTATATGCTCCCCAACTCCCAGTGACACTTTAATGTATACATTATATAATTTATAAACTATTTTTATAGCTTATAAATTATTTAAAGCATTAAAACTAGACATTAAAAACAAGAAACAATAAGGAAGATAAAATGGCAGGATGACAAGCAGAGTGTGGGAAATATACCAACTTGGGTCAAAGTCATCTTCAGCAAAGGCCTAGATGAAGAGCCATGACTTCAAGGCCCTTGGAAACATCAGCAGGTGGGAGCCATCTTGGGGGAACCTCATTCTAGAGGACAGGCATTGTGACAGAAAAGGGATCCTTCTTCAGTCCCCATAGAGAGTGTTACTTAAGCACATCAATCCTGCCAGATTGAACTGGCCAAAGGTACAGTGCAACATAGATAGTCCAGTGGTGAAATTCACCCAGTTCTATCCGGATCACGTGATCTGGTAGTGCTGGTGGCGGGAGGCTCCACCCACCCACCCAGACGTCATCACCTCCCATTTTTGACTCTTTGCGCATGCGCAGAAGGCTCTGCACTTGCGTGGAGGAGGCGCACGCTCACATTTGTGAACCGGTAGCGAAGGTAAGTGAATACCACCCCTGAGATAGTCCCTCAAAAAAACAATAAATTTAATATAAATTTAATTAAATGTGAACTTAAATATAAATCCTCAGTACAGTTTTGACAATCTTTTATTATTAATGCAATAATATTTTAATATAGAATAATGCTTTACAATTTTCCCTGGACACTGCAAGACATACCAGAACCTGGTACATATATCTAATGTTTAATGTGTGTACCACAAGGGATCATGAATGACACCTTCATATTTATTTAGGCATTCCAGCTTGACAGTATAAAGTGCACTCAATGACACAATATCAAATGACACACTGATGTCCTCACCACAAAAATCTCTGAAGACTCAATCTCATTCCAGCATAAAGAACAGTAACATGTCTTAATTCTCTCAGCAGAAGGTTGTGTAGGTGGGAGTAAAAGAAGCAATTAGTTGTCTGTAAATGCAGTTCTTTGAATAGTCATCTGTGGGTACTTATATGTGAGTTGTGTGTCCACACAGAAGCTCATTCCAAACCCTACAAAACCTTCCACGTATACTATGCAACTTGGCAGGACTAGCTGAGGTACTATGGAATCTTACACACTCCCGCACCACTCAGAAGTAAGCCATGTAACATTCATAAAGCCATTACCTTTAATTCTTCCTCTTTATTTGCCATTTCTATGAGCCCAGTTTCAAGGAGTTCTTCAACTGTCTTTATTTTGTCATCCTTATCTGTAATACTGAAGCGGAGAACATGTACATTGGCAACTATTCAAAACTGGTTAAAATAATCAGGATGGCAACTTTATGTACATTTCCTCAAGGAGTGGTTACCATTGAATAGTCTTCACAGAACCAGCTGTAACACAGCCTTAATTCCTCAGAATATCACTTCATCCAGAAAGCTCCTTCCCATCCTACTTCCTCAATTTCTTTTACTACAGGGAAGGCTTTCTTTTGGTGGCTCAGAGGCTGCATTTAACTTTGAGAAGGTGGATGGAAGCTAATGATGTTGCCTTTCTTTTTGATGTCCTTTCTTGTTTATTGTGGGGGGGGGGGGGGAGAGAACTGGATTTTATTATTTTTTTCACCAATTACCTTAAGCCTACTTTAGATATATATGAGGTTGTTTTTACATCTGAAAATAGGGGGCAGGGGTGGGAATTGGGCAGCTGGAATTTTGGAAGCATTATCAGTATAAAATTGGGAGAATTCAAGCTAAAGTTTCAGTAGCCACAATTTACCAATTTTTGCTTTGCATAGAAATGTCAAGGATGGAACTTTAGAACGTCTCTATGCCAAGCCATATTTTTCAGAAATCTGTGGCAGACCCATCCACCCTAGGCTATACAGATTTACAGCAAGGTAAACTTGAAAAATGATTAGGAGGTCATTTATTTCTCCCATTCCTTACCTTCTTTCCAATTGCTCCAGCAATTCTTTGTTAGCCTAATAGGTAAGAAACAAAGCAATAAATGTTAAGTCTACAACTTTCATCCTAAGATATTCAGCTGCTTGGAATCTAAATGTTTACATTCACTTAAAGTCATGGCACAAAACCCACCCCAGATATTTCAATATCATTAGCTGAGCATTCAAATGGAGTATGCCATTGATTTGTTAAGAAGAGGTGGCAGAGAAGGGAGGGAAAAGGACAGTCTTTTTGTGGTAATCTGAGAAACAAATATAGTCTGTTTCTTTCACTTTCTCTTTTCTGATGTTTTTCTGGAACCAAATTAGTTGAGATGAGAGATGAAAGTGAAGTTCTTGGTGCTCTCAGAATTTGATGATTTGCTTGCACTATGTTTCACTACCAACCAGATAACATAATAGTGCAGAAATTATAGTCATCAATGCCACCGGTAACAATGTACAAATGTGTCCTTTTTTTGAGTCTTCCTCAACTATACTCCTGCCCATACAAAAGACTGAATTGCAAACTTTGTGGTACCTGACTTAGTTCTTCTAACTCTTCTAACATTGTGAGTGAATCTTTCCTTGGCACCTCTCGCTACATTATCTTGCCATCTTTTATGACTGCAATGCTAAATTTTATCAATCTTTTATCAATCACAATTTTTATAAAATGAATAATGAAAATAATTCCAAATAGTAGCAATTTGCTTCATAAATTGAAGTTATCCCTAGTAAAAGAATTCTATTGTTAACATAAAACATTATTTAATATTACATTTTTCCTGATCAAAGAAATTTGAAAGATTTTATAACATCTACTGCTACATATTTAGTGTGTACCAAGTATCCTATACTATTTATACAAAACCAACAATAACTAATTGCATCATCAAGTCAGTATTAACTGTTTAGCAAACAAGTAGCAAACATGTAGACAGATTTTCTCTAGGATGACCTATCGCCAACCTGGCCTTGAGATCTTTCAGGAGGGCACCCATTCATTCCATAGTGATTGAGAAGCCTATATGTTCTGCATAAGAAGCAATCAATAAGCACCTAGATCTTTGGTCCATTTCAATCTCAGTTATTTTTAGTCAACATTTTTTAAAAAATCAAATCACCACAGATCCTTTAACATGGGTGGGCACTCCAGACATTATGAACTACAACTCTAGTATCCCTCCTCAGGTATGTTTGCATATCTATAACAGCAAAGTACTTTATAGTTTAGCACTGTAACTTAACTACTGAGACTTGTTCAAGAAACTATAATAAAAATGCATAATACAATTTTTATGGAACAATTGTGGAATAAGATTCAATATGTAATGGAATGGATCACTTTTTCTATCATGTATGAAGAGTATGAAGGGCTCCTATTTTTATTCCAGTAAGGAAGACCAAAGAGTTTTCTGTAGACCTTAGATGGCAGTAAAAGCCAAGCTTCCAGTAATTGAGAGATGACAAACATTATTAAAAAATAGTTCCATGCACGTGAGGTTAAATAAAAGCAATTGTAAATTCAAGTTTTACAGAAGACACTCCTCCTTAGGAAAAATCCCGTAACTGAAAGAAAAAGAGCAGGTACCTTTCATTCCTAGAAGAAAAAGGAATTTCATAATAAAGTTGATGTACCATTTTCCTACTTAAAGGAAGATATCCTTAGCTGAAGTTAGAATGGTGCCCAAAAGGGTTTGAACGACTGACTGAGCAAACTTACAAAGTACTACTTATTGCAAAGCTCTTCTCCTGAAAGAAATGTCAACTCTGATTTGTGAATTAAAAGAGTTGTACTCTTCTTCCTTTGTAAGGCACCATGTATTTACCTCACAAAGCTCAGCCTAGTCTGAAGACCATGTTGCTGCCCTGCATGTAACACTGAGGGGACATTAGTAGAGAAGGTACCCAAACTGCTAGCAAGATGTACTGAAAAGTAGATGAACCAGACAATATAACTGTAGACTTCCATGTACTGGGCTAGTCAATGAACAAGTTGAAGGAGGCCTTGACATGTTTTATTGAGCGATGAAAGATGGGACTCTGATTATTCTAACATTGTTGAGGTCTCCCTCATGAGAGAAACTCAGAATTGCAGAGTGCTAGCCTAATTACTTTGAGTTCCAAGAAGTCTGTTAGTGAATCCAACAACACCCAATAACCCTTGTCCACTGCATAAGTCTCCTAAATCCCGAAGGCTGGCACTGGAACTAGGATGGGTGAGAAAGAACTTCCAAAGGAATACACCCTTTTCAAGGACCTTAGACATCCATCATATGAACAACTTTCAAATGTGGTCTCAGTGGAATAAATGACTTGGTCCCCTGTTGCTTCTCCTCTCAAGAAAGAAAATGATGCCTACTGTAGGTAATATGAGTGAGCCCTAGTCCATGGAACTGAGCCTTAGAGATGACCTAGGGCTGCTGAATTTCAACCATTTGGCATGCATCACTGACCTGATTAATTCCTGTAAGGGAGGAGGGCCAAGCCTGCCAGAATAGTTCAGCTTTGTTTCCAGAAGCTGCAGGCATTAAGCGGGGGCATCTGCCTCTTCTCCCAGTTGATGCAGAAGCCAAGGTATGATAGGCAACAGACTATCTTGCTCACTCTGTTAAAGAATGAGAACAGAGGAGAAGGTAATCTAAATAGCAGTAGGTATGAATTTTGTCCTAAGAGAACACTACATGTGCTACAAGGATCTTTATGTTGCCATGTCAAATGGGAGAGCAGTGTATTGAGAACGATGGCCCAGTTCAAATCTCAAACACCTCCAATAGATGGGGAAATGAACATACAAACAAGGTTCTTGGAAATAAAGGAAGGCTAGCCAAAAGAATGGAATTTTGGGTTGCCACATGAAACTTATTGCCAGTGAGAATGATTCTATGATTTTTGATAGCAAACAGATGGTTGATGGCTTGAAGTAGGTGCTTTGCTTTCTGGAATTTCAAGGAAGAACTTCATTAGCTATGTCACTGTATGAAATACCCAGGTGCCTAAATATTAGAACGCAAGCACTAGGCAAATAAGCAAAGCTTGCCCACCCCCAGACTCTGTGATGATCTTGATACGTGGGGTCCATTTATGAAGAATGACCCTTAGATTCCTGCTGCTTCAGATGATAATCTGACTCATGCCAATAAATTATGGATCCTTGTGTAACTTTGGTTTTGGATAGGAAATGAAAGGAAGTGACATTAGGCTAAGCAAGTTGCTATCCACTCTTCTTGTGAAAATAGCTGGAAAGGCTTCCTTGTTGTCCTTGTTTTCAGCCAAGAATCATCTAATGATTTTCAAGAGCATTTTCACCAAAAATGCTGAAAGTTAATAGCAACTAGGATTTATTATTTATTATTTGATTTACACCTTGTCTTTCTCCTGTGGAAAGCACTCAAGGCAGCTAACAAAAGTTAAAACAAAAACAGAATATAGAAATTTAACAAACTGATTCAGAAAACAATGAAATAAATAACAAAATCATCTAATAAATCAAAGTGCTGTTATACTGTGTGACAAAAAGACGAGTCTCTTCAAGACGGCCTCTCTACTGATCTTAATAACTAGGCAGATTAACAACCAGAGGTCTAGTCTGCCTTGGTGACCCTGCTCAACACATCTGCAGAGGAAATATTTGCTGCAGGGTTTGAGGCTACAGGAAATACGTCAGCCACTCTTGGAACTAAAAGTAGACCATCCAGGAAATCTGTACCCACATTCTTAGGAAATGTTTCATTCTCCACTAGCTGTGAGACTTCTGATCTCTTTGAAAGCTTCTTAGGGATGAAAAAGTGAAATCCCCAAATTACAATAGCCTACACGGGCAGCTCTGCTGATCTGTTTTGAAAGGACCCTTCTTTCCTGGGCTTCAAGATATATATGCCTTCTTCTTCTGGGTGTCTTCAAAGATGGCTGTTGCCATGTGCTTGACTTTCTGGCCAATTTGTTTGGGGTTCTTAATTCCCCTAAGAGATTAAAAATATATCACTCCCTTAAGTGGGGTGAGCAAACTACCACCTCTGCATAATTGTTAAAAATACTTTGAGCAAGACAGAAGGAGACCTATCTGGAAAGGTCATAGTTTGGAGAGTCAGTCCCTGAGAATGGTGGCCCCTAACCACTGAAATCTCTCCTAATATGTCCTAGAAAAGTGATCGACATTTTTCTGGACTATCAGGAAAAGTAATAAAGGAAAAAAGGAAGAAATTGAAAAAAGTAGAAAACAATGAAGTCAAGTGATATAGGATAAAGCTCTTGTAATGAGCTGCTTACTACGGCAGGCAGGACCAAGGAAGTGGCTGGGAGGTTATTACAGGGTTACAAAGTTTCTTTGGCCTCCCACTGAAGCAAGAGAAGAAGCATCCATGGACACTCTCAGCCATAATAGGAACCAAAATTATGATATGCAATAATGTTGATTTTTACTCTATCAGGTCAAAAGATCCAAAAAGTCAATTAGCAAAAGAAGTCAAAAGCTTCCATAAAAGTTCTCTTCAAATTAGATAGTGGCAACAATCCTAACTCCCACTGCTTTTAGATCAGACCTTAAAAGATAGCCTGTATAAAATAGCCTGTTATGAGGAACATCAAGAAATATTATGACTCAACATGTCTGCCTCTACTCCAAGCCTCTTTGTGTCAAAACAAGTCTAAATCTTTTTCCCACTGAAAGGCAAAAGGTACATGCCTATCTCTGTCCATCTCCACCCATCACTGCCCTCTTGGCTACCCTGCGCTCTGTCACTTTTGCTGCCCTCTGCTCCTACAGCCCTGCCAATCCCCCAGCTGACCTTCATCTTCTTGCCCTCCAACTGCAGATGAAGCATGCCTGGCTTTTCTGAAAGAGCTGCTGGCCACATGCAAAGCAGCTTTGTGAAAAGGTCACACACCATTTGAAGAAGGGTGTGGACAGCATCAGAAGGCAACGGGGACTGCTAAAGGCCACTACTTCAGCCTCAGTACTGTCAAGGCCACCACTGCTGCTAAGGAGTGCCACTGTACAGGATGGCCAAAATGGCAGAGATTTGGGGAGGGGGGGACATAGGTAGGTGTGGGGGAGCTCAAGAAGAGGCAGTTTTACAAAGACTCGGGACTGGGGAAATCTATCCAGGAGTTATTCGGATTGGGGTGCATTCTCACCAAATGATCAGAGGGGATTTAGTTAGTGAAGGTAATTTAATTTTAGCATTGCTTGCTAAAATTTTCTCTAGAAGTGTATTGCGCACATGAAAAAAGTTTGAATTTTGAAGAACAGTTGTTTCAAATCCTTTATTCAAAAAGGAAAGATTATTCTGCATTAAATGGGGAAATACAGTTATTTCTCCTTGAAAATTGCTTTCAACAGATATACCACTAAAAGCTATTCTGCATCTAAAAATGCCAGCACAGGCTTGGTTGACAATAGGGAAGAAAAACTTAAAACCTAATGTTTTAGCAAGGTCACTCAGTAAATTCATTCTCAACTAGGCATGCTTTGTTTAATCTCTTAACCTATCCACCAACCATGCATATAAAAACTAATAGTTGACAATATGGAAAGTTATATTACACAAATAATGTTCTGGAAATGAATTAATGGTTCCATCTGAATGCTTTCCAATCCTATGCTTCTTATTTAGGGTAAAGAGTTTAGAAGGAAGCATGAATAAGATACTAAAGCATTTTACAAGCCTGACCTTATAAACACTTATAAAAACATTCATTGAACAACATACACTTACACACACACACACATACCCTGTTTCCCCCAAAATAAGACATCCCCTGATAATAAACCCAATCGGGCTTTTGAGCGCATGGCAATAAAACTAAGCACTTATTTCAGGGTTCAAAAAAATATAAAACAGGGTCTTACAATGTTATTCACAGCCTCAGAAGTTCATACTTCCATTCATCTCATTCAGAAAATTGATAGCAGAAACAGCAATATGGAAAACTTATTTGGGGAACACTTTTAAGTTCCTGATAAACTCTCATTATCTTAAGTTGGAGTTCTTTGTACAAAGGAATAACAAAAGTGATTTTATCAGAAGGCAAGAACTCTGCAAGCCCCTCAAAACTCAAAATTCTAGCGCTACAACCGAAAAGATAAATAAAAGTACCCCACCCCCACCCCGTGTGAGTCCCAAGCAGTTTGTTTGAACTAAACAAACCTTCCGTCTCCTGGTTCAATCCTAGTATGCACTTCCATGCCAAACTAGGGAAAAGAGGAGGAGGAGAAGGAAGAGGTTGTGTGTCTCATCAACCTTGGCTATCCACAAGTTATTGTCTCTGTGGCCAGATACTAAATTCAATATATCTTTTTTATTCAAGTTCCACGGAAGTGACAAGCTAATGGTGGAAGAGAGAAAAATAAAAGGAGAAAAATGTAAACGAATGAACGAAGATTGGCATAGTGGGATTCCAAACTGTACCATCATTTCTGCTTTTGCATCCGTACAGTATGTTTTGGGAGGGAGTACTATAGGTGAGACAGCAATCTGGAAGACTTGTTGCAAGTCTGCTAAGGACATAAGGTCAATGGCAATGGACTGGGACAACTCGCCATGGCCAACTTGCCACAATATAACTTGCCATGGCACAGTTCAACAAATACAGAAGTTAATTTAATTTTGACGGAACCATGGTCAATAATAATAATAAAGAAGATCAATCCAGAAATACAAGAGTTATGTGGCAACCAATAATAAAAGTATGTGAATGAAATGATTAATACAGCATTGAATTATCCTGCGGTGAGTTGTCCTGTGGTGAGTTGGCTGCAGCAAATGGACGTGCCGAGTTGTCCCAGACCTCATTGACAAGCACTTGGTGTAACCGATTCATTAGAAAGGGAATACCAACAGCTTTTTACAGTGGTTGAGGCTGGTGCTCAGCCTGGTATTGTTCTGCCATATCCAGAGCATGTAATGTTGTTCTACATCAAATTAAACCTTAGTAAACATAACCTATTTATTTTCATTAAACAGAGACTGAACATCCTTAATTATTATTATCTGCAGCAAAGTGTGCCATACCTGCTCAGAGAGGACAGCCTGCAGTTTCTGAATTTCCAACTGAAAAGTTTTGTTTTGATCCTTTAGATCCTAGAATGTAATTGTCAGATCATACTGTTAATCTGGAATTACAAACCTGGAGATGGTTCTTATCATTTTCTTTAAGAGAAATAGCATGAACATTTGAAGAAATGTTAAGTGATTCCTACTGGAACTGGCTTCTATTACTGTCTTGAAAAGGTAAATTTGGGGGAAAGACACACCTAGAGACACAGCTCTTTATATGCAATATCCTCCTATTTCATTTCCTAAATATGGTTTAATTTATCCTTAATCTGATGATTTTAGGATTACAATTTTCAAAAATTCCAGATGGAATGGTCATTTGGCAAGTAATTTCAAAGTGGGATTTTTAAAAGTCAATGAACATAGTAACTGCAATTTAGCAGAAGTTAATCAACAAGATGGAATACTGCCAAATTGCGGGGGAAAATTAAATGATGAAAACAGGAAAGGGGCAAAATAAGATCCAAAATGTTCCACAAAGGGTAAGGACAGCCATCCTGGACTCTTCTAGATATTTCAATTCCCATAAACTCCAAATTTGGTTAATTTGAGAAGCACAGAATATTTATTGTATGACACATTCACATCACAGTTTGATAAAAATACAAAATATGAAATATATAATTTAAAATATTGTAACCAGGAAGCATAGAGTAAAGGCATCAAAATGCCTGCTCCTGGTTCAGGAACAGGAAAGAAATAAAGAAAACTAATGCTGAAGAAAAGCCATTTAATAACATTGCCATAATCATAAGCTTTTGGGCCATAGACAATAATCCAGACTGAGACCACATTTCAGAATGGACTCCCTAGATATTTTGATGGAATATGTAATATTCTCCACAATTTAGAGCCCATCAATGCATAAATAATTTAATTTTGGCTTTCCTGTTTCATTGTTTCCTATTTCTACAGCTTTGTAAAATGTAATACCTGAAGTTCCTCCTTTGCATCTGAAGCTTTGGAATAATGTCCTTGCAGCTGATCTTCCAGTGTTCTGATTTTGTCATCTTTGACCTGTACACTGAAGGGGAGAAAAAGATTAAAATAAGTTTCCCCCTTGCTCACAAAATCTTGCATGAGACCCTCCCCGTTCCGAACTAATGCATAATAATCACAGCATCCGTTTCTCAAGAAGCAACCTTCATTGGTTTTACCTTTCCTGTATCCGTTCCAGTTCACGAATGGCAACCACCTAGATGTAAAAAAAAAAAATTAGTACAATTTTTAGTGTCGCATCACAGCAAAATTCAGCAATTATACTCACATCCAATTTTTTTAAAAAACATTTAGTTTCTGGCTCTGCTTTTTGTTCTATGACAAGAAAAGGGACCACACATATCCTTCGCTTGGCTCTGAGAAAGGACATGTTGTTTGAAAGGCTATGATGTTTTCAAAGCATTCTGATCTAACAAAAAAATTACTATCTTTAAGGTAGTATCTTAACAAGTGGAAACACTTTAGGAAAAATGGCCATTTGTAAATTTTATTTACAACTGTACATGCATACATTTAAACTTTTGTATATTGGTAGGAATGAGATTGGCAAGTCAGGTATGTTTAAATCCATGTTCACTTATCTCAAGATGTGGATTCTTGAACTTAATGGGGGGACAAATGCATCTAGATCAGGGGTCCCCAACCTGTGGTCCGTGGCTCACTACCAATCCGTGGGTTAATTGCCACTGGGCTGCCTGAGGGGTCGGCCTCTGTGCATGCACATGGTCCCACTCACATGAGCCTTGTTGCTTGCAGATTCACTCATTCTCACCTTGTAGTAGGTACTTGTGCACCTACTCGCATGAGCATTGTCGTGGCACTTGCGGCCCCGCCCACAAAATCTTTCCCCACTGTCCCTGCTCTGAGCCACCAACCCAGAATGGTTGGGGAACTCTGATCTAGATGCGCTAGCTCAAATATTAGGTTTTTGTTGTTTCAAATTAGAGGGGGAAGTTATGTACCGAGATTGGTATAAGAAAAATACAGGTAGTCCTCGTCTTACGACCACAACTGAGCCCAAAATTTCTGTTGTTAAGTGAGACATTTGTTAAAGGGAGTAAAATAGAAGGGCTAAAATAGAAGGAGGAAAGAATATTATATATGTTCACCATTCTGAGTTATTTATAAAAATAAAAAGGTGGGATTAAAAAAACCTTAAATAATAAAAATATTAAAAAATACTATATTTGTACAGATAGCCCTCAATTTACGACAATTGAGCCCAACATTTCTCTTGCTAAGCGAAATAGTTATTGAGTTTTGCCCCATTTTACGACTTTTCTTTCTACAATTGTTAAGTGAATCACTGCAGTTGTTAAGTGAACCTGGCTTCCCCATTGACTTTGCTTGTTAAAGGGGTGCAAAAGGTGATCACATGACCCTGGGACACAGCAACGGTCATAAGTATGAACCAGGTGCCAAGCATCTGAATTTTGATCACATGATCATGGGGATGCTACAAAGTGTGAAAAATGGTCATAAATCGCTTTTTTTCAGTGCTGTTGTAACTTTGAACGACTGCTGTAAATCAAGGACTACCTGTAATCCAAAGCAAAAAGAGTCTGGGGAAAAATCCAGAGAAGCAACAGAAGGATATTGCTTCTGGAATCCATTTTTGTCTACCAAATAAGTAAACAAGTCTAGGCAGAAAACAATGTTATACAGTATTCTTTATTTTGTGGTGGGTTCATGTTTGTATGCAGTACTATGTAGTGTATGTTTTCAAGTCATTTAGAATGTTTTTAAAAAACCCTGTTTCCCCCAAAATAAGACATCCCCTGATAATAAGCCCAATCGGGCTTTTAAGCACACGGCAATAAGGCCAAGCACTTATTTCAGGGTTCAAAAAAAAAAATAAGACAGGGTTTTATTTTCGGGGAAACACGGTAGAAGTTCCTCTGAATAGGAACAGAGCAATATTATCTTGTCTGCATGGAACCTGATACTTTACTTTTTCTTCTGTTACAATTTCTTTTAAGATGTTATGATTTCAACTATTCTGTATTCTTATTTCTTCCATTGCTTAATGTTTTGTCATGATAACGCTTAAAAGTTAAAAGGGATTTTTTTTTTCATTCTCTTTTCCTTTTTAAAATTAAGTTTGATTCCATTTATTTCCTTTGAGATAAGACTATCTCTCCAAATGGGACACCGAAGAAGGCGCTGATTTCCCTATCCATATGGATCAGTGGTATTGAAGCAGATTTTCTGTTTTCCTTCTTAATTTATCAGAAAACCCATAGAAGTGGAACTTCTAGTGAAGGCCCAGTGAGTTAAACATGTCTCTGTGGAGAGTGGAGACAACTGTGAAAAAGACTGAAGAACCAGGGAGTAGACTCAGTAAGGAAAAGATGACAGATTTCCCCTATGTATTCCAGACAGCTGCTCCTCACAAGGGTAACAGTCTACACAGTGAGTCTGAGCCCCAGTACCTTTTAAAGGACACTAAGTTCAGTAACCTTAATTCTAATTTTGGAAATTGCTTCTTGTTTATGAGCATATGCCAGTACTTTAATATTAGTGGTCTAATTGTGCAGCTTCCAGAATAATCCTAATTTATTTCACTGAGCCAATAGGGTGGTGATTTTTCCAAAATCCTTCTGCTGCCGAATAAACAATATTTAGCATTATGAATGGATTAGTCATCACCCTGACTGCCCAGAAAAAGACGACTCACCTGATTATTTGTGAGTGCCTGCAACTTTTGTACTTCTGCTTTCAGAGACATGTTGATATTCTGGACAACCTGCAGAGGGGAAAATGAGCATACTTATTTCTTCTGTTCAATCTACTATTTGACAAACTGGATTAATGGTAAAAAGCTTTCCTGTGCAATTTCAAAATGGCTAACAAAGATGGAAATCAGCAGAACAGGCCACCTGGGCAGTTTGCACGACAGACTGTAAAACTGACTTTACCCATTCTGAAGTCAGATTTACAAATGCAGAAGGATGAAATGGAAGAATGGACGGTCACCTCGGGCTACAGTTGCCTTGAAATAACAGACACCTCAGACACTCTGCAGCTACAAAACTAGACTTTCAGGCAACACATTTGAATTTGGTTGCATGTTTGCGCTACTGAATTTGCAGGGAACTGCTTTGCATTTTGGAGAACAAAGAATGGTATTTCTTCTCTGAACTTGGATAAGATCCAAGACTGAGACATTTATAGCATAATGGGATGAAAAGAAAAATGTTGTGAAGTTTAAACTGGCTTGTTGCAGGCTCAAAAGATTTCTGAAGAAAAGTGGATTATGGATTATGCTGGTATCAATTCTCACTCTCTGTTCATGTAATCTTGTTTCAGAGTCTATCTTGCCAATTTGTACTCATATAAAGGAATAATTCATATAAAGGAACAATTTAATAATTACCATCCTCTATACAAAAATTCTCTTAAATCTAAATGTTAAGCATTTTCCTTCCCATCCATGCAACATAATCCTGCTTTTTGAGGCTTTTTGAAGAGAAACTCCTGCAGCTTTAGAGTAATTTGCAATAACTAGGAATTGATCGGAAGCTGACTGTGCGCTAAGATCTATTGCATCTCTTAAACTGCTGAAGTTTTTACTGCTTTCATTATAGGTGCCTTCATGCTTGCACAGGCATATATATCCCTTCCCTTGAAGGCAAGAAAGTAGAGAGTACTGAAGTCACAGAACTGAACTAGGGCAAGCAGAGGTAGTGGTTATCAATGATTTGATGAGCAGTGCCCCGCTGATAAATACAAGTATAGGAGGAGAAAGAAGACAAAATCAAGGTAACTGATATCATTGAAAGGGGAAATGATTAGTCCACTTTTTGTTTACATGAAATATGAACTACACCAACAGCAGCAGATACAACCACCTAACTAATACAACTTGACTGCTACTATTATTTATTTCCACAACTGAAAGATAACTCACTCCACCTTTTCACAAATAATATTTCACTGTACCATTAGATCTTCTTCCTTGCCGGTTAGTTTGAGTCGTTCATTGGCTAAGGACTCCTCAGACTGATTTATTTGCTGGTCTTTTTCTGCAATTCTGTAAGCATAAAAAAAAAAATCAATAGTGATCTATAGTGGCCTTCATAAAAGGTAGGCACAATATTCTTTAAAGTTGTTGAAGTGGATTGTTCTATTAGTGTTTTAGAATATACCGGTAAGCAGACACTGTGCTATCTTGATGAAATGCAGTTTTTAAGGTTTCTATTATATTCTATTCATAATTCTGCAGATCACCTTAGGGTGAACAGGAACAGGTAATATAGTAACTAGCAACAATATATATAACAATATGTTTTCCATAAAGTAACATCAGCACTTAATTTCAAGATATAGTCATTTAAAGAGGCTTTAGAGCAGGAGCCCCCAAATCCCCGGCCCACAGCCCACTCAGTGAACTGGGCCACTCAAGCAGCAGGTAAGTGTGCACATGTGCACAGCTCTGCTTGCACAAATAAGAGTTGCGCACACTTACACATGGCTGCCACTCACTCACACAGAACCATCCCCTCCCCACTGCCAGTCCACCAAGCTGGAAAGTTTGGGGATTGTTTCTTTAGAGCCACCTAGCAATAACATACTATTTAAGAAGGAAGAAGGAAAGGAATACTTTCACTATTGGGTTCAAGACAGTAACTATTCAATTATTGAGAATTTCATACAGTTTCCAACCAGTACATGTTTTATTTCGTTATGCTGAGTTGTGGATTGAGAAACTGTGTCACCAGAAAGCCTGAAGTTCAATACATATTACAGAATTCAGTATGTTGGTTTTATTCTTCTCTCTGCTTTTGACCTTTGGCCTTTGTGTTCTGATATAGAGGTCAAAATTCAAACCAGGTTGCAGCATTTAGTCCTACATGACTTAAACTTTCTTTAGACCTGTCTGACCTTATCAATGCTAAATCAGGGCCACTACACTGCCTAACCACAGCCTTATCAATGTAATATTAACTATTATACTAAGGCAGATAGTAGCATTACATTCCCCCTGCCGCCACCCCTCCCCCCCAAAAAAAACACCAAGAAAGAGAATTGATAGGGAGATGGTGAGGAGAAATTGTTGAAAAACTGTAATTGGGAATGAGAGAAAATAGCTTACATACTGTCTTTCAAGACAGTTTCCAGGACAGTTTGTAAAATTTCCCTCCATACAGAAAGTTTCAGAATTAATTGCAAATCTCATTACAGAACTGAGAAGTCATCACCTGATGCATTAGGGTGCAGGAGTACAAAAATAGTCACAGAAACTAAAGCTATTAGAAATGTTTATTTTAAAAAATGTAGGAGAAGCTTCTCTTCCTGTTATCTGATACACAAAGCCCCACAGCTACACACTGAATCATACACAATGCTATTTCATTGTAATGTATGAAAAACAAGAAAGCAACAAAGGTAATTTTTCTCCTAAAACAACATAAAATACAATGCCCTGAAAATGTTCAACCTAAAAGGGAAATCCTTAGGAAGAAGATGCCTGTAACTTCTAAGAAGAATTTGTTACAATAGAGGGTAAAAATATTGACAATTACTATATTTCCTTCAACAAAGTCTCTTTCAAATGCCCTCGTACTCCTTACATGTACAAGGAAGTAATTAGCACAGAAGCAACAGAAGATCTGGCTGTAGATGTGGAAAATACTTACACTTTGTGCAATTCTTCAGCAAGGGCTGAAGCTGAATTCTGAAAGAGAGAAGAAACAATGGAAAGTTACATTCAGAATGAATGTATGAAAGAATAAAAGGTCTAAAGCGCTACTAAATTAAAAGAAGGCTAATTCTTTCTCAGCGTTAAGGATTTTGTTTTATTAGTATTTAAGGTATTGCACTAGGGTCAAGTAGACCCAGGTTCAAGATCTTGGAGAAAAGGATATTAGAAATCTAATAAATACTTAAATAAATCAATAAATCATACCAATATAAACTTATCAGCAGGGATGTATAAAATAACATGTGACTTGAGAAGAATGACCCATCGCTTCCATCAAATTAATCTGCACTCTCTTTCTCTAGTAGCAATGGCTTTGCCTCTTATCCTCCAGCTGTCAAGCCAGATACCTACGGCAGTAGTTATCCACTCTGAAAGAATTCTGAAAATGAGGTAGAAGATAGCTACTGCAGCTTTCTGTACCAGTGCACAGTATGGCCCTGTTATAATATAGGATTCACAGAATTCTCACGAAAAGATGCAGGCAGAGCAGTAAGCTGCTCTAGCAAGCTGCACACCTGAAGCACAAGGAAAGAGCAGCATGGAGAAGATGGAAGAGGCTGGCTCCTAGGTAATTGTGGCCACCTGTTCTAGTCTGATGCCCAATGCATCTAACAGTAGGGCTTGTCACATATACCTGGACTGCCATCTGTGAATGGAACTTCTGAAGCTGAGTTTTCAAAGCCTCATTCTGTTCCATCAGCTCCTTTACAAAAAAGAAAATACAAACGGTGAAATACTCTATTCTAAACTAGCAATGTGCATAAACACAATTATATTTTTACATAACTGTCCTACTAAAATTATTCACTCTGGAAAAATCAAAAAGTTGCCCCATGCTGCATCCTATGGAAATTACAGAAACATCAACAAACCTGAGGATATCATGGGAAATCTTAATTCACTCAAAGAAACTCATACACATCAGGGTTATTCAATACTGTCTGTTAGCCCTCCCAGGCAAAACAGACAGAAAACAGGATTATGTGAATTAATTCAACTTTATTGTAAGGCTACCTTAGCAGAATCTTATAAGTTTGAAAGCATAGCATTACTGCCTCCACTCTTAACTGCTTGATCCATTAGGGTGGGTCCTTCCTAAATTTCTTCCCTTGACCGTTAAAAGTCACTGGGGGTTCCTGCCTGTTTCCTAGGCAGCATCGCTTGCCCCCTCCTCCCCCTGGCCCTTTCCTCAACAGCATCTGCACACTCCATTACAGTGCCTTTGGAATCATTTTCTAAATATAATTTCAATTTCCTAAATATACTGCAATCACAATAGGAGCACAAAGTCAGTTGTAAAACAGGATTTGCCCAACCATGCAGATTGTACTATATGTAACAAAAGCCAGGTGACAGCTCACCAATAAACACCCCAGGGAACTAGATTCATTTTTCACATTTTAGCATTCTGACTCGGAATAAATTGGTTGTCATCAAATTAACAATCTTAATATGCAACAGATACGTAACACTGATGTTGTAAAGAAAAAAATCAAAACATTAAAAGCTAAACATGATCCCAGCAGAATGTCATACCTGCACCTGTCTCTGGATAGAATCCTCAGTTGTGACCCTCTTTTGTTCTGCTTCCATTAATTGCATCATTCTTTGTTCCAGCTGTTGTTTTGAGACCATTGTATCAGTTAGCTTGCTGTGCAGACTCTGGATTTCATTATCTTTAGCCACAAGTTTATTCTGCACATCTATTACAAGAAGCAAAAAATTACTGCTACTAATTATTCGTGGGGAGCTTCTTGCCACTGTCAGATATGTGCACTATATGAGTGTGAGTAGTCATGTTGAATTTTATGGAAGTGTAGGGCATAAATATTTTAGACATACAGAAAAAGAGGGATTGATGAAGGAATGATCTGGCTCAGAACATAAGCAGCGCAGTCTCAGCATGAGATCACTTCTCTGGAGAATAGAGACAGAAAGTGCATCACTCTCTCAGACTACTAAGAACAAGCTATTACACATTAGGGGATTGCAATAGTGGTGAATATCTGTAGCTCGGGTGTAGGATGAAGGTGAAGGTTCGTTCACCAAGCTTGTGGCTTGGTTTCTGAACATTTCATTACTAGGCTAGGTAACATCTTTAGTGGAGTTTAGGGGACCCCTAAACTCCGCTGAAGATGTTACCTAGCCTGGAAAGGAATCATATGGAAACCAACCCCCAAGCTCGGAGAACGAACCTTCACCCTCACATTAGGGGATGTAACCAGTAATGGTTCTATTCTGCCAGAAGGCAGTTATGCATGCAAAGATAGCTGAATTTTGCAGTCCCCTTGCCCTTCCTTTCAATGGAGAGACAGGAAAGCTATAGTAGGTAGAAGGGAAACCAGCAAAAATTAGATGCCTTGGTTTGAACAATGTAGGAACTGAATCGGAAATCCCACGCTCCCAACAACACAAAAAGAACTTTAAAGAAACTAGTTTTATCCCACTGATAAAAAAGGAGGGATCATATTCAGCAGCAAGGAAGACGCTCTGAATGCACCTTGCTGAGCAGCCTCATGTTCTGCTGTCCGTTTCCTGAGATAACTTTGCATTTCCTCCCATCTTCGTTCAGCTTCCTGTTGTTGTGCCTTCATGTTTAAACGAAAGGAAAATAATATACATGACTGCCTGTATTACTACATTACCCACAAATCATAAAAGAAAAGTCAAATATTTCTTGTTCTTAATAGTTTTGAGTCATGCACTAATGCAAACATATTAAAAAGTAGATTAGTCAAACATCTAAGTGACATGGAGTAGAATAAATAATTCAAGGCTGATCCTAAAATAAGGTGGGCTAAAAATTGAATAATTATAATGCTTATAATAATAAAGGTGTGAATATATTCCAAAGTTTCTCAACCTTGGAATTTTAAGGTTTCTTCAACTCCCAGAATTCCCTTGATAGTATGCTGGCTGAGGAATTCTGGGTATTGAAATCCAGACATCTTAAAACTGCTGAGGTTGAGAAACTGACATATCTCTATACAACAAACACATTTTAATGTGAACTAGATTAGCACCATGTTTGCAATTCTACAAAATTCAGAGTCTAAAAAAATATGGCCGGAGCAAATTAAGAATTGTCTTACAAACCTACAAATCAAGCACTACTACCTATAGTCAGGACAGGAACTGATCCATTGTTATCATCACAATAAAATAAGAACAAAGCTATAAAGCCCATACCCCTAAATCAGTTGAAGTAATTTACTGAGATAGCTATTCCATTTTTATACTGTAACCAGTCAGTCGTCCAGAATTACTTTACCATCAATCTGCATATCTGTATGCATATGGGCATGAATATGAAATTATCTCAGAAGAGGAACTATGCAAGTTCATAAATAATACAGGGTGTTAGGGTGATTTTTATTCATGCTGGCTGCTTCCAGGGAATCTTGTTGCTATAAGAATGAATGTCTTATTCTATCAGAAATAGATCATTAAAACACAATCTTTAAATTATCTTGTAGCTGCTCCTTAAAAGCAACTTTATTGTGCTGTTTTTACATTGTTTTATACATGTATTATGTATACAAAGATGTAATACAAATTTTTAAATAACATATAAAGTAGTACTTCTAATCTGACAAGTACCAATTAGAAAACACAAGTTACTTACATAACGAGTTTTTATAAAATTACGGTTGGGTGCCATCTCTATACCCAATCAAATGAAATTATGAGGCATTTTTATAGAATGCTACAACACATACTCTGGCAATAAAAGGGGAGTTTATAACTTGTTGGCACTAATTTATAGACAGGTCATCATGTTTCTGTAGCTGGTAATTCATTAAAAGAAGAGTTCACAATTATTGTGTATTCTATTTGAACTAGTAACATATTGCTTGCCTATGCATCTCCTTTGGGGGGGGGGGTCAAACTGCCCTTTGCAGAATGTTTGCATGATCGTGAAATACAGCATTGCACTGATGAAAAACAGGCAGAAAATACAGTTTGCAAGCATGGCAAATCAATACTATAATAGAACTGCCACTTTCACCTCTCTGAAAAAGTCATGCCAAGGTTTCTCTAACATTCAGGAGGACTTTTCAGAGATATAATGGGCATTAGGAAGAAGAAGTAAGAAAAAACAACCATAATTATTTTAATTTCACGTTGGTGTAAAATCACACAAACCAACTGGTAAAGGAGGCATTTCAGATGCATCTCCTCTTCCTGAAGCCATTAGTAATTTTGTGACATACAGTTTATGTCTTCGTACTATACATATAGCAGAATAACAGAGTTGGAAGGGACCTTGGAGGTCTTCTAGCCCAACCCCCTGCTCAAGCAGGAAACCCTATACAATTTCAGACAAATAGTTGTCTAATCTCTTCTTAAAAACCTCCAGTGTTGGAACACCCACAATTTCTGGAGGAAAATCGTTTGATCTGGCATGAGCATGCTTACCATACCTGTCAGTAGTATTATAGAGCAGCCATAACGTCTTTGGATCTCATACAACCAAGAAAAGACAAAATTTCATTAAGGTGCTTCAGGAAAGGATGGATGATTTCAAAGTACTTTCTCACTTTGGATCCAAATACTGCACACGACAATCCTCACACGGGAGAGACTGCAAAGTCACATTTCCTCTCGGCGGCTCTGAACCATTTGATTTGCATGTTTGCAAGCGCAGAATTTGCCATAACTATGAGACAAGTTGATACTCACCTTTAACTGATTGATGGCTTGTTCTGCATTTTTCTTTAGGAGCTCCTCTTGCTGCAGTTTGTTATTCTTTTCTGACAGCTCGTTCATTAGTCTAGTGCAATCTTGACGCAATTTGCTCAGCTCTGAAGACTGCCTAGATACAAAAACAATTGGTTGTTTTCACCATGTTGACAATGTGTATGAAGAACATTTGGACAGAAGATCAAGCTGCAGTCACCATGAGTGAAGGTATGGTAATATTTTAAACATATATGGCAACTATTAAAAATATGGCTATGTTTAAAAATATGGCTATGTTACTGGGACAGGCCAGTTCCTTAACTGGTCCAACTATATGTTCTATCAAAAATGAAATTCGGTTTCCAAGTTAGAGCAAAGAATCAAGGGAAGCAATTCTTGATTAAATTTTGCTCCTCTCAGATGTACAGATTCTGAAATGCTAAAGCAACGAATGAAAATTTACCTCTGACTCCAAACGTCTATTGTAAAGAAAATCTCCAAATCATCACCCAAAATTCACCAAGATGATGAATATACACTTTGAACAAAGAAGACCCTATGCGAATAATTTCAATGCAAAATCGCAGGAGAAACCATTCAGGCACAGCAACAACTTTATAGTTAACTATAACTAGGTATATTGGTTCTACTTAGTCAAATATAAGTACTGCCTTGAAAATCCGATGCTTGAATTTTACAGGGAGACTGGGAAAACAATTATTAGGGTAAAAATAATGAGAAGAGTTGAGCAAAACATAAGATAGATTATGAATTTATTAAGCATTCTCCCTTGTGCTGCTCAGAGGCAGAAATTCTTCTAAACTTAGTTTGACACTAAACGGCAAAAAAGATTGGGATAAATTCCCATGCTATCTCCTACAGCTGAAAAACTAAAATTAATGACAATTAATACTGAGCTCTCTTTTTATTATCAGCAAATCTCTTATCAGATTGATCTCCCCTACATTTTGAAAGTAATATGAAGAATACTCAAATTGATAACGCTGATTTTTAAAAGCAAATAAAAAGCAATTTTAAAAAACCTAGAATTTACTTTCTGTAATAGAAATAGAAAAATATCCATTTTACAGGATACAAAATTATATGAACACTCTCTTTTTCTTGGCCCTTCTGAATCCCTCAATGCACTGCAATGGATCTAACAGAACCTTGCAACTAAGATAAAAAAGATAAGAGTCTCCTTCCAGCTTGGCTCCAAGTAATTTCTTGGCAACAGTGCACAAGTGGTTTACCTAACCTTCAAAATTATATTATGTTTGTCCACAATCATACATTATAATTATAAGAGCATAATAATAAACAGTTTGAAGTTCAAGACCACAAGATAAATGTTTTAACAAAATGACCACAATGGCGTACTTGCTTTCCATTTGGTTTGTGGAAGTACTGACAGCATCTCTCAAAATACCATTCTCCTGCTTCAGACGACTGATCTCTGCTTCCATCTGTTCACGAAGCTGTTGAAACTGTGACCAGGAAAACATTATTGTATTCATTTAAGATAACCGCTTTATAATTTATGTAGTTCCATATAAAACACAGGGTCTTACTGTTTACAAATCCAAACTGTGATCTACTTTTGGTTTTATTTCTTCAAGAAATGGAGAAAAAGCTATCACCAGATTGGCTCCCCAAGATTATTTCTCAATAACAAATCTAGGAACTTTGAACTTAATCATTGTTGCATCACACTGACATTTCCCCCGTTTTAGCTCCTGCAACGTAATTAAACACTAAGGTTTCTTTTGTTTTTATATTTTATGTTATTAGTTCATTTAATTAATGATATGATACCAGAAATTTTATAGGGAAGTGTTATTTTTTCTACTGCAAAATAGCCACTTGATTGATATTGTAATATTCATTTAAAGTTTGAATTGCCTAGATTTTAATGTACTTCCTTTATTTTTTTGTACATTGTAATTTAATTAGTGTTTCCTTATTATGTTCCATTGGTTGTTTTTAACTGTAATTTAAATTAGTATTCTGGTTTTGGTATTGTTACTATAAAGGGAGGGAAACTTTAGGAAACATTCTATTTTAAGTCTTTAAACTGCAATGAAACTATAACTGAAATATTAGTACAAACTGAAAAAGGTGCGTAATCTAAATCCTAGTCAAACTTGAAATTGTATGTGAGGTTTTCCAAACATCAGCACTATCTTGCTTTTCCACGTCCTTACAGTAGTCCTATCAATGCTTCAGGGACAAAGGTGATATTCAAACATGCAGTGTCTACTAATCATTTAGCCCTAGGGTCTCCATGTAAAACTCATTTGATAATTAGGAGGCATATACATGTAACAATCATGACTAATGAAATCAAGATATGGGGAAGAAACTGATGTGAGACTCAGTGTCCTTTACAGTTCATTTTCTCTGTTCAACACTGTACAGAAGAACAATTACACAATAATTCCAGTTTACTTAAAATGTTTATTTAGCCACAGGTCTGCAATATCTTGGCATGGAAAAAGGAAAGTCTGCTTGCATAGAGACTGAGCAGATGGTTTAGAGAAACCATCTAGCTAGGGATGTTACAGGATTTTGTTCAGTCTACATTTTTAAAAGAACAAATCTGATTTACTCTTACTAGAGAAATAAAGAACCTATGTTTACTTATCATTTGTTATAGGTGCTGACTGTTTAATTGTATCTATTTGTTAGCCACCCAAAGAAAACACAATACAAATATATAAAAGAAATTAGTATCCTGTGCGACAAAAGCAATTTAAAATTATATAAAGGTGAATTCTTTAAAAAAAAAAACCTAGCTTATTCACATTACATGGGACAGAAGTTATCAATTAACACTGAGAAATGTAATATGCATCCAGGAAATACTATATAAATGCATGTTCCCATCCTAAGTATCTAGATACTCAAGCCAAAATGAACATTTTCATTTTCATTAGAGATGTTGACTTTACCTTCATTTTCATCTGCTGGGTTTCTTGGTAGCCCCCATGGATTTTGTTTTGGAAAACCCCATGCTCTTTTTCCAATGTGTTAACTCGCTCTCTCATTTTTGCCATAACCAAATTGCTTCTTTCTTTCTCTGCCATCAGTTCCTAGGACCAAATCAGAGAGTATCTCTTTTCAATAGTCCACCTCATTCTGAGACCCATGGCCAGTTTACACAAAGCACAGGATTGCAGTTCCCTATCATATTTCTAGGTATGTCTCACAGCATCTGTGAGGCTCAGAAAGCACTCCTGGAAATTTAAGGAGTATACTTAAGGATTACATTTTGCTTTACAGCATTCAAGCATCTCTTTTATTTCCTTTTAATTAAAAGAATCTTAAAAAATAAAATCAATAGGACTGACAGACAGACATAATGCTACCAGTAGATGCTTTAGTACACGGGTGTCAAACTCGCCACGTCAAGTTGCTGTCATGTGACGTATCACAACGTTTTTCTACTTTGCAGAGCTGGGGTTGGCATGGCCTGCATGTGACGCATCCGGCCCGCCAGTTTGACACTCCTGCTTTAGTAGGTTCCCAGATTTTAAAGACATAAGACTTGGATACAGCTCACAATAGGAAAACAGAAAGAGTTTTTAAAAAGTTGAAAAGATAGCTGAGCAGGTGTAGGGAGGAGGCACCAAATTCTGTATAAAAGTAACAAGGAGTTTCTGGAAAGAGTAGGGAGAACAGAGACTGTTATGTATGCTTCCCCCAATGGATTTGCCCCATCTTGTCTTCACACCTGAAGTGTTTCCTACGGAAAAGTTTTTTTTTTAAAGCCTAATATCAAACCTCTCAGCATAACTGTTTTTATCAGAGGTTTAAATGACACACTGAGCTGTGCTTTCCATAATGATGGTTGCTCCCTTTACATCTGACTATACCAGTAATGCAGTGGTGAAATGTAAAATTTGTTACTACTGGTTCTGTGGGCGTGTCTTGGTGGGGGGGGGAGTAATGTGACTGGGTGGGTGTGGCCAAATTTTTTTTTTTTACTTTTAAAACCATTTTTTCTACAACCTCTTCAGCGGAAGAGGTTGTAAAATAAATGCTTTTAAAAGGCTCTGATGATCCCAGCTGAGTTGCCTGAACGGCAGAGGCTTTTTTTAATTTTAAAAACATTTTTTTCTACAACCTCTTTGGCCAAAGAGGTTGTAGAAAAAATGCTTTGAAAAGCCTCTGACGATCCCAGCTGAGCCGCGCGATCATCAGAGGCTTTTTTTTTACTTTTAAAAGCATTTTTTCGGTCGAAGAGGTTGTAGAAAAAATGCTTTTAAAAGTAAAAAAAGCCTCTGATGATCGCACAGCTCAGCTGGGCATGGGCGGGGGGGAGGGATTTTTGCTACTGGTTCTCCAAACCACCCGCCACCATCGCTACCGGATCGGGCAATCCGGTCCGAACCAGGAGCATTTCACCCCTGCAGTAATGGCACATTTACTTATTCTGGGATTCACTGTACCTGGGAAAGCTGTTTGCATTGTTCCTTTGCAACAGCACCTTCTTCTCTTGCTGCCATAAGCAATTTATCTTTTTCTTGCAGCTGATGGAGCACTGCAGCTGGATCTCCTTTACTTGCCTGCATGAAGAATAGAAAACGAACTTAAGAAGGAACTAAGTACCAGATCGCATGTCACAATAAATCAGTTTAACTCAATCGGAAGCCGCAGCAAATCAGAATCATTTTCCTGCCATCCATTTTACTCCTCTAACTTATTTCCTGACATACAGTAAGTCACTGTTTTACGTAAGTTCTCAATTCATTCATATTAATGATTACATGCAGCAGCAGTTTCAGAACACTTGATCTAAGATGATCGATAACTCATCAATTTGGATAGCCAAAGAATTTCTGAACCAGTCAAAAAATTATTGCCAGGCACATGGTAGATACTATTAAATTAACTAGTATGCATGTGAAATATTTTAGGGTTGCAATAAATAAGGAGCAGAATCTAATTCAAGAACAAAAAGAATTGGCCAAATAGGACCAGAACAGAATATCCTCTGGAAGAGCAAATACTGCTGGGAAATAACTTTTCACAAAACCTCAATGATTCCCAGTTATCCATACACTCTCTTTAGAAGTAACTATGCATGCTATTGTACAAAATCCAAGATGAGCTTTTGTAATAAAACAATGCATTTGTGGCATGTGTTTCTGCTCAGGAACAGAATCTCTAACAACCAGAAACCAGGAAATGTATCTTATGTGGTGCAGGAACAAAATAGTGACATTATTTGTATTTAGAAGATTTTAAAGGTTTCCTCAAAAAATGTTCTGATCTATTGTCCAAAAAAAAGAAAAGCCAGATTTGTTTGTTTGTTTGTTTGTTTTCCAAAGAAAGAAAATGCAGGTATTTATCTGAATGGTAAGCAAATGCAATAGTAATGCTAGCCTCAAAGCACCAGTTACCTTCTGCAGAATCTCCTGTATGGCATTAGATTTCTCCTTCAATAACTCCACCACATTCATGGCCTCCTCTTCTGTGAATATCATGTTCTTCATAACCAAGATAAAATCCTTAAATTTTACATCTGCATTTTCTATAATGAAATCAACAGAAGAGTTATAAGAAGAAAGCAGCATATTTTTACAGTAAGACTAGAAGGAAAACTATTATTCTGTGATACATGGAAGACAACTTTTCAGCAGGCTTTTTCATAGGAGCCAGCAAGTTATAAATATAATAAATACCGGTAGTGTTTGCTTACCGACTGCTTATTCAGTGACCACTGGAAATTATGACAGTGCTGAAAAGGGAGATTTACAATTGGTCCTCAAAGTTGCCCTCATAGCATCCCCCTGATCAGGTGAACGTGATTCAGGTGCTTCACAACTGGCGTGCATTTACAACAGTTGCAGCTTCCTATGGTCATGTGATTGCCATTTGTGACCTTCACAGCTAGCTTCTGACAAACAAAATCAATGGGGAAACTGGTAGGAAGTCACGTGGTGGTCACATGACATTGGGTAATGATTACAGTCATTATGGGTGATTTGCTTCACAACCACAGCCAGAAGTGACATCATAAGGTGGGCATAGTCATATGACTATGACTACTATGTCACTTAACATCAGAATTGCTGGTCCCAACTGCAGTCAGTAAGAGAGGACTACTTGTACTGGCAAATAAATTTTATAACCATATATCCATGCCTAGGAAATGTTTGCAAGACAAAATTCCAAATTATAGTTGTAAGATCTTTAGCATATTTGGAGTGTAAGGCACAATTAAAAAGAAAGAATGGATTAGTGGCAATCTACAGTCAGATTCTCCCTAAGTACAGAGAGTAGCTCTATTGGAAAATGTACTGGAGCCATTTTGGTTCCATCTAAGGCTTATCTTATCATAAATAATAATTGTAGTTTTTTTTCTCTTAAAGATAAACAGAAACAAGAACATCGAATGTTCAGATTATTTCCCACCCAAGATAAAAAATAGATTTCCCACCAAAAGATGTCAACTTCAAATGAAAAATAAAGGCTGATTATTGGCAGGTTACTTCAAGGCTCCTTATCTTTCTTTTATGAAACTTAAAATAAAAGATACTGTTTTGACTACTCTTCAAACACCATAGACATCAGAAATGCAGTACAGTCATAACTTTCATGTTTGTGCTCATATTCATCTCAGAACTCTGCTATCATCTTCGGAAAAACATATTTCAGGAACTTAATGTATTCCTCTTCTTGGAAATTAATATCAGAGTTCAGGCATTTCAGCTTGGTGAGGCCATCAGCAAGTTCTCTGATCATTGTCTCAGAAATATACAGTACCACCTTACTTAAATTACTGGCAACCAGCCACAAGTGCCAATATCAAGCCTTTATCAGAAGGCCAGGCCAACACAACTCTCAAAGTGCAGTACAGAAAGAATTTTAAATATTTTTGCATCACCTGAATAGGATCTTCCCCCTTTTCTTTTCTTTCCTGTTGCTGCTTCTTGCCTTATCTCCTTCCAGTGTTTTTCCTTTCTTTCCTCTCCATTCTCTTGATTTCTGATGCAACTTGTTCAGTCCTTCCCTTCCATTTACCATTTGATTTCAATTCATTTATCATAACTTCTGCATCCACCCACAGTCTAAACTTTTCTCAACTAAAAAACCAAAACCCTCGAATTCTTAAGAATATTCTGGCAATGACTATGTATCCGTGCATCATAGCACAACCAACTAGTTTTCCTGGCCATGCCTTCTCTTTTGCACCAATACCTTTATCGGTTTCATTCTTCAGTTTCTTCACACTGGTTTTCTGCAGTCCTTCAAGACCATCATGCCTCACCAAATCAGCTGCTTCTCGCTTTCCTTCTGTTACGCTTGAGTCTGCATTATCCATCAGAGGAATATATGTTGTTGCACGAATCAAAGGTTCATCCACTAAAGTCATAACTGGAAATTTAGGAAACACACTGACAATAATACATGGTAACATGCATTTAAAAAGTAGCTTCACTTGGCTTCTTCCAAATCAAGCTACATATGCATCGGCACTTTGGTTATTTCTTGAACAGGTACATAGTGCCTTGATAAAATTATTTTGTTATTAATTATTTATTGCTCACTTTTGATGGTTTGGGGTTGCTTTTGATATATTATTTCAAAAACTGAATCAAAATGTGTATTAAAAATTTTCAGCCAATATAGTATTTGTATATATTCAAATAAAATATAACCTCTGACATGAACCAACTACACAATTTTAAGCAAACATTTTCCCAAGTCTTAGTCTTCCACATCTATAATATAGGAATATTATATAAGAACTGTCTATTCACAAATAGTTTTTATAAGAATTATAAAACTATGCATATGAAATATTTTGAACACATGGAAAGTGCTACAGAAGTGCTTTTATATTAGGGTTGTTAAACTCATCATTCCTCAGTTTCTCCAATAATTCACCCTTATTAAGTCTTAGATTATATATCAGTATTTGTCATCTATTGTAAGGGTTAAGGGTAGCACCATGCACAAGTCAAAGACTGATGATAATTTTCAGGATTCTCAGCTTCAACCAAACCTAGATATCATAGAGAACAAATTCACACTTGAGAATCTTACCTTATACACTACAGTTTGCAGGAGAGTAAAATCCTAAAAACCTACACTAGATTATTTGTTAAATTGGTGCTCTTCAGATGGTAGCCAGTACTATGCATTTAATACATTATACACTGCATTAAAATCAAATTCAGAAGAATTGTTTTTAATCAATGAGGAGTCCCTGGTGCTGTCTGAGCTTGGTTGTTTTCTTGCAGGTGTTTCATTACCCAAACTAGATAACATCATCAATGCTGGTAAGGAGAGGGGTTTGCTCTTTTTAACCAAATATCAAATGCGTCTTTAAAACCAGTTCAAGCTTGCCATGCTGAAAACAAAAATTACAGGCTAACTTGAAAACTTTTAATACGCAAAATGCCATCTTGCTTAATTGAGCACGCGAAAGAAAAGCCTCTCTTTAGTATGCCAAGACTGCAGATCATTTTTTAAATATGAAGAACGGAGGAAGAGCCTAGGGCCTTAATGACATTGTATATACTTCAGTGGCATAGAGTTTTGTGTCTTCCAGGTTCTATAAAAAAAGATCAACTAAAGGCTTTAATTGTGAAAGATGGGTGGAGAAGTAAGAAGAGTTGCTTGATCAGAAGAAGCCTTTTCTTGTTCAACATGCAATTCCTCAGATGGAAACACAAAGTGTGTATATGGGAAGTCATGACCCAAATGTAGTACAGGTAGTCCTCAATTTATGGTCACAACTGAGTCCAAAATTTTTGTTGCTAAGCAAGACAGTTGTTGAGTTTTGCCCCATTTTATGACCTTTGTTGCCACAATTGTTAAGTGAATCACTGCAGTTGTTAAAATAGTAACACAGTTGTTAAATAAATATGGCTTCTCCATTGACTTTGCTTGTCAGAAGATCACAAAAGGTGATCACATGACCCCAGGACACAGCAATCATCATAAATATGAATCAGTGGACAAGTGTCTGAATTTTGATCATGTGATCATAAGGGATGCTATAACAGTCATCAGTGAAAAAAAATGATCATGTCACTTTTTTCACTATCACTGAAACTTTGATTGGTCACTAAGCAAACTGTTTTAAGTCGAGGGTTACCTGTATCATGCCCCTATTTGTATTCCACAACACTGCCTCTAATATTTTAAGTCTATATAGTACTTAATAGGATGCTTCCAATTCTTTGGACTACAACTGCCAAAAGCTTTACTATTGGCTATATTGGCTGGTGCAGATAGAAATGGAAATCTAAAAAAGCCAAAGAATGTATCTGCTTTACCTCTATTTTAGAGAAGAGACCAGGTTATATATGGTAGCCACTGTTTATTCTCCTTCAACCTGTTTATCTCTCTTTCAGACTGTGCAAATTGGCAACAATCACTTGTGACAGTGAATTACACAGTATAACTATGTGAAACAGGTTGTTCTCTTGCCTGTCCTAAATCTGCCAGCACTCAAGCTCATTAGATATTGACTTGGTTTAAGTGTTGACACCGTGAAAATAACACTGAGGTTTAGTGATACATTTTCATATTTTTAACATAATATTAATTCTCAACATGAAATTTTCCTTTTTCACAGCAACTGTATTTTTGTTACTCTCTAATGAGCAAATGTGTTCAACTGCCTTACTCAATGTATGACACATTAATTTTCAATTATTTTGAAAATATCAACTGTTCAATCTCAAGCCCTCCTGGTTATGAACTAAAGTAAAGCATATGCAGTATACCCTATGATACCTAGTATACACCTGTAAATGAATACACATGGACATGAAACGAACACACACGCATACTATTTCATTATACAGTAGAAAATTCTGATACCCCTTATGTGTACTGGTAGTAAAGATATTGGAAAGAATTCCAGAAACCATGTTCTGCATGCTTTCCCTAATTTGTTTACCATAAGAAAAATTTAGAATGAAATGTCTCATTGCAATATAGAAAGTCATATAATAATCTATGCCTGCCTATATGTAACAGTACATGCAAAATGGATTTGACTAAGCTGTGCTGTATTGACTAAAATCAAATTTCAGCTACCAGAGGAATTCTTGTTGAAGCTATCTTTCCAGTAGATGGCACTACAACCATCTTAAATACAGTATTTACTTTCAACAATATGAGAAAGTCCAGTGACCCTAAGAACAATGAGCAAAGTTGTAAGAAATATGATTCTCCAAATGTGGACAACCATGGTTTTGGCTTAAAATATATAAAGAACTACTTTTATGGGAATGGATAGCCCACAAAACTTACTACATGTAGTTCTCATCTTATGACCGACAGTGTCTCCGAGATCACGCAATCGCAATTTGGGTGCTTGACAACCAGCCTTTATTTACAAGAATTGTAGCATCCTGGGGTTATCTGATTGTTAGTTATGACCTTCCCAGCCAGATTCCGACAAGCAAAGTCAATGGGGCAAGCAGGATTCATTTAACAACTGTGTCATTCGTTTAATAACTATGGCAATACAGATCATAAAATTGGGTGCAGTTATGCAATGACTCATTTAGTTATCACCTAGCCTAGTAATAGAAGGCCAGTCGCAATTATAGTCATAAGCTGACGACTATCTGTATACAAAAAACAGACTTATACAGAGAGGTAGAAAGATGTTTGGTAGAAAAGTCTGAAAAAAGCAGTGAGTGGAACTAGAGGCAAAAACAGAAGAGTTAGCCATTCTCTCTCTGAAAACCCTCTGTCACCCTCTTATCTCATCCCCAGTTTACAGAACTATGGACAGTCATACCAGCAATCTGAATTGATCACTCACTTGTGTAAGTTTAAATCAGTTCAACTGCCATTACTTGGACCTAGGTTCAGTCTGCCCACCCTGACCAAACGACACACTCATCTTTAAATAGCAGGTTCCTTCATCCTATCCCATCAAATAGCAGTAAAGCATGTCCAATTTTTGCTGGTTCAGCAGCACCGTTTTACCCCAAATCAAAGTTTGTTGTTCAACAAATTCGTCTGATAATGCAGGAAACAGATGTCCCTTGAAGGATATGCTTCCAAACTTATAGTATGGATAAAACTGAAATATTCCACACAATTGCTCAAAAGGGATAGGAGCAGTGGTGAAATCCAGCAGCTTCTGGAGAACCAGAAGCGGAAATTTTGAGTAGTTCGGAAAACCAGCAAATACTACCTCTGGCTGGCCCAGAGTAGGGTGGGAATGGAGATTTTGCAATATCCTTCCCCCAGGAGTGGGGTGGGAATGGAAATTTTGCAATATCCTTCCCCCAGGAGTGTGGAGGGAATGGAGATTTTGCAGTATCCTTCCCCTGGAGTGGGGTGGGAATGGAGATTTTGCAGTATCCTTCCCCTGCCACACTCACTAAGCCACGCCCACCAAGCCACACCCACAGAACCAGTAGTAAAAAAAATTGGATTTCACCACTGGATAGTGGGGAGAAAAACAACAGAATTGGTGTATGTCATGGGATACCTCTAAAGTAGGGATCCCCAATTGACCGGCACCAGGCTGTGCAAACAAGCAAAGCCCCACCTGCAGGATGCAGGCAGCACACGAAACTACGCCCCCTCTGGTCCATGGAAAAACCTCTCTTCATGGAACCAGTTCCTGGTGCCTAAAAGGTTAGGGGACGCTGCTCTAAAGGTATATTTATAAGGTTAAATGTACAATAATAAATATACGTGCAAATGTATTTGCAATGTACCATCATCACACAGAGGAGGAGGAAATAAACAGAGTAAATAAACTGACACAGTGTATACCACTTTTAAGCTTCTAGAACAGAGGTCTTCAAACTTGGCAGCTTTAAGACTTGTGGACTTCAAATCCCAGAATTCTCCAGCCAGCTATGCTGGGAGTTGAAGTTCACAAGTCTTAAAAGCTGCCAAGTTTGAAGACCTCTGTTCTAGAGGAAAGGCAGGATATAATTCAAATGAATGAATGTACATTAATTCAAGAAGAGCAAATACTTATTTTTCTTCTACCAAAAGGTAACAATTGTCAGTCATGTCTTAGTTAGCTCAGATCTTCATCAAGAGTAAAGAAATTATTGAATGCCTGTCAATTGGCACCAATTTTCAGCATGCTATTTCTGCCCTAACCTTCTTTTTGTTGTCAGGCAGGACCTCATTGATTCTAGAAACAAATTGTCAAAGAAAACTATAGACTCACAGAATTCTGAATACTGCTATTCTTAATGTCTATAATCCAGTTCAAGTATATGGATTAAATATTTACAATTCATAAATGAATATTTTAGTTAAATGATTCATCTTTCATGTAAATTAAGTGGATTCCAGACTATGAAAGTCTATGCCATAATGCAATTGGTTATGTTCCTTAAGTGAAAAAGGATTGTCATTTATCATAATTAGTAAAATAGTCTAATTCTAAACTACGGTAAGTAGATTGCATTCTATTAATGTAATTTAACAAGCACAGATTCCCCAAAGTCAAGTATCTGCATGCATACTACAAGCCAGATCTTCCAGTTTTGTGTTCCATTTTATGGGGAAACTGGAGGGAAGAGAATATTTCAACTTCAGTTTCCTCTAAGTATATTTGATTTATGACAATGATGTTGCTAGCCATTTTCCCTCTTCATAGTGCATTTGAGAAGGAAGGAAGCCTTTGAGGATTAACATCAAAATTACATCCTCATTTCCACAAATGCACAAATGCTGATTTGATTTGGGAATAATTTTGTGATCGTATTTGATGCGTTGAACCCAGAAATACTTAATCCAACAAAGATGACCCACTAAAGGTGGTTATTAAAACATCAGATATAAAATGCACTTTATTACCATTATCTGTCTTTTGTTTTTTTGCAGACACTTTCTTCTTCCCAGAGCTTTCTTGCTTTATCTCAGGATGCAATATGAGAGGATCTTGCTTTCTGGATATGGACAGAAGTGAATCACTCTTGGCATCTTGATCATCTGTTTAAAAAAAATAAAAGGAGCTATATCAGGCTTTATATTGTACACACTAATCTACCCATCTTCATACATGTTTGTAGATATGCATGTATGCTATACATATGTATAGCCATGTACAAGTTGCAGGGAACACTTGAATTCATATAATATCATATTATATGTGATACAAGTAGTCCTTGACTTATGCCCAAAATTTATGTTGCTAATTGAGAAATTTGTTAAGTGAGTTTTGCTCCATTTTATGGTTTTTTTGGCCACGTTTGTTAAATGAATCACTGCAGTTGTTAAATTAGTAACATGGTTGTTAAGTGAATCTGACCTCCCCTTTGACTTTGCTTGTTAAAAGGTCGCAAAATGTGATTACATGATCCCGGGACACTGAAATCATCATAAATCTGAAACATTTGTCAAGCATCTGAATGTAATGGGGATGCTGCAAAGGTCATAAGTCACTTTTTTTTAGTTCCGCTGTAACTTCGAATGGTCACTAAACAAACTGTTGTAAATTGAGGACTATCTGTATACTGTATGTACACATATCAAATTAATCCAGAATAGGATGTGGCTTTGGTACTTCAAATCAAAATAAGTTTAGAAAAATCAAGTAAGATATTTCAGTGGGGACATGAGGATAAAATCACCTTAAATTTCAACAGCCAAGAGAGAAAATATAGCATCTATTCCAAGGATGTTCAAGTGTTCCATCCATAGTTTGTCAGGGCAGGGAAGCCAAAGCTGCTGAGGCTGTGTTGTGATGTGACCATGAACCTCTGGAGGGGGGGGGCAGGGGTGAAATGCTCCCGGTTCGGACTGGATCGCCCGATCCGGTAGCAATGGCGGCGGGTGGTTCGGAAAACCAGTAGCAAAAATCCCTGCCACCCCCCACACAATCGGGGGGATTGTGCGGATTGTGAGCCGCACAATCATCAGAGGCTTTTTTTTACTTTTAAAAGCATTTTTTCTACAACCTCTTCGACCGAAAAAATGCTTGCACATTTTATGTACACTAAGCATGCCCCAATAATTAATTTTAATAGTAATTTTAAGTATGTCAAAACAGTGTGACAAAGATCACACAGTACAAAATGTGAATGTATTTTTAATTAAATACTAACAATCTGGAATTTATCATTGTATGAAGAAACAAAAAAAGAACTATTCTTCAGTACTGTAAATCTAGGGTTGTACCATCTTTCTCATCTTGAATCTACAATGGTGATATCTACAGTGATGAAATCCAAATTTTTTTATTACCAGTTCTGTGGGCGTGGCTTGGTGGGCATGGTGGGGCTTGGTGGGCGTGGCAGGGGAAGGATACTGCAAAATCTTCATTCCCACCCCACTCCAGAGGAAGGATACTGCAAAATCTCCATTCCCACCCCACTCCTGGGGGAAGGAGATTGCAAAATCTCCATTCCCACCCCAGTCTGGGGCCAACCGGTTCTCTGAACTGCTCAAAATTTCTGCTACCGGTTTTCCAAATTGCTCAAAATTTCCACTACCAGTTCTCCAGAACCTATCAGAACCTGCTACAATACCTCTTGGGTTTCTTTTGGAAAACTGGGCCATATTACCCCACATGGATAAAATATAAAACTCGCCACATAATTTTCTTTATATACAATATTTTTTTTATTTTTGAATTTTTGCTCTTTTTAATGTTTATTTTTCTTTTCCTTTCCCTTTAATATATATATATATATATATATATATATATATATATATATATATATATATATATATATATATATATATATATATATATATATATATATATTAGATATAAATCCTATCTAATAGTTTTTGCTAACTACTTCTTTGGTTTACTGTATTTGGATGGAAGGAAAGTATGTGTATTGCTTATTGAACACAGAGATAATGAAACAAATCTTGCTGATTCTGATTAAGGATCCAGCAATGGTTGAAAAAAGGTAAACTTTTGAAATCCAGGTCTCTTTATGAGGTATATAGGAAATATGCTATGCCTGGATTGGCTTAATATTTTAAACCAAGCAGGTATGAAATGTCACTTACAGCTAATCCCAGATCTACCTGTCAAGAAAGAATAGGGAGCTGCCAGCAGAGCAGAGCAAAGCCTTATTTTCAAGGCTAGCAGCTTCAAGACAAATCACAGCCACATCCATAATTGCCAGGTTGTGCATTGAAAGACTGTCAAGACTTGTTTTTGAACTGTGTGCACCTCACTTTGATTCCAGTTCATCATCATCATCATCATAGATAACATTAGAAACCTGTGCCTGAACTTGCTTAATTTCACTGTTGCTTTCCCATTCCCTTACCTTTGGGTCTGTCATTTAAACTGTAAGCCTGCAGCTAATGACTCTTATTCTGTAGTGGTGATGTGACTTGCTCTTTCACACGATTAACTAATATATTGCCATCCCTCCCCCACCCCACACACACACACACAAACCCAACTAGTAACACAGTCATACCTATTCCATTTTTCTGCTTTTTCTGTCCAGACTTTTTTTTGGACCCAGCTGAATCCGAAGGTGGGGTGGGCTGTTTTGTTACAGGTACGGGCTCCACTTTTTTTCCTGCAGGCTTCGAACTCTCCAACTCCTTTGGCACAAGTTCCTCTGAGTTGCCCTTGTGTTTCTTCTCCTTCTTCTTGCGCTCCCGGAGACTGCTGGGGACCTCTGTCACGTTCAATGGAAGAGGGACAATGTGCTCCTCCTCTGACCCCAAAGCATCTGACAGTCGGAAGTCCCGAGCGGTACTCTCCGAGTCAGACTCATGGAGGTTCCCATTCTGGGCCTCTTTTTTCTTGCTCTTCTTCTTCTCTGCTTTCTTTTTATCAGTCTTACTAGGCAGAAGCTTTTGGTCCCTCCTTTGTTTGGCGAGGACTTCATCGTAGAGTGTTTCTTTCATAAAAAGCCAAAAAAAGAGGAAGATGACAGCAATCACAACCGAAGGTACTAGGATGATAAAATAGGGAGACTCGTAGAATTCCATTGTGCTTTTTCTTAACTACAAGAATAAATCTGCAAAGAAAATAAGAACAAATGAGAATAAAAATGATTAAGAAAGCTTAAAGGCAGTGTTTTTACAGCTATATCACTGAAGCAATGGTATTTCCAAATAGCTGATTAATAACAAGATTTTTTTTAAAAAACCAATAAAATAAAAATATCAATAAGGAGATTATAATGTTTAGAATAAGCAAAAGGAGAGAAACGGAGCAATATCATTTTTCATTGTGCCCGTCAGGCGCAAAGAACCAGGAACAACACAAAGTGTTGATCAGAGTAGTTTATTGCTATTGTCAGGAATCTTAACAGACTAATGCACTCACTACAGAAACTACTAGATAAGCACTGCAAAGTTTAGAGAGAATCTGCTTTCAGAGGCTTCTTCCTATCAGCAATTCAAGGCTAGCCAGTCTTTTCACTCCACTCCTCACTTCAGCTCCAGATTCCATATTGCCTGATTAGAGAGAATTCTGCTTTGATTTGCTTCTCTTAGTTGTAATTTACCAGCAGCCGTTCCAAGATAAGAATTATAACTTTAAACAATGATGCCCAAGATTGTTTTTTCTTCTTCTTCCTTTCCTCCCCATTCTTGTAGGCACTGCCTTTTAAACTATAAGATTAAAGAAACTGATGAGTCTAATTTAGAGGTCTTCAAACTTGCAGCTTTAAGACTTGTGGACTTCCAACTCCCAATTCTGGGAGTTGAAGTCCACAAGTCTTAAAGCTGCCAGGTTTGGGAACCCCTGGTCTAATTGATACATAAGATATTATATAAAACTATTAAAATCAATTTTTATGCAGTAAAATTAATGGCAAGATCAACTGTCTTCAAAAGAAAGCAGCAAGACAAAATTTGAATTTTTAATTTGCCTTAAGAAAAGTAAGAAATCCTTAGTTTATGAAAAAGACTTGCAACCTTACCTACAGAGAAGTTTAGTCAATACAATTCCTCTAAGGTGAAATGTCTACAACCCAAGTTAAAGTTAAAACAAAACTATTTATTTGATTTGTGAATGAATGCTCCAACACTGGAAGTTTTTAAGAAGAAATTGGACCTAATTTCTAAGAAATTAGATCTTTACCAGAGAGGTAGGAAATCAAAATGCCAAGTTAAGCAAGCAATGCTATGGTAATGTGATCTCATATTTGGAAGGTGCTGGAAGTCTGGATGGGAAGAATAGGCTGAAGTGAACTCTAGTAAGACCAATTTGGTGTTTGCTAAACCCCAGATTGTTTAATTCTGCATCTATGGCCTCAAATTTAACCAATGTGTCACCATTCAGGCAATTTAGATAATATATTTCCTCAATTCTTAATTTTCAGAGTTTATATTTAAACAAGTGGCAGTTGTTTTATCTTGTCCACCATCACAAATCTATGCATCTGTTTGCTATCCAATGTTTTTCTTGAGGAAGGATGAATTACTGCCCCTTCTAAGGTAATAGACAATCAATGATGCATTTTCCTCAGCTTATCCAACCTCCCATTACTTTCTCTTTTCTTCATGCCTTTTGACTGCTAGTTGATGTCCATAATGTGCTCTGCTAGTCTTCCCTCCCCTCCCCCCCCACATCCTACATATTAGCTGTTACAGCCATTATAAAGAAGGAAGGAACAAGCTATTAAGAAGTAAGAAGTCACACAACCAAGATATGGAAGAAGATGGCTTGGGTAGGAGGCCTATTTCAAGGGCTGACAAAAAGTTCCAAAGAGTGGCACATATGAAGCTACATCTTGGTGGATCACAAGCGAAACCTAAGCCAAAATTCTGATGCAACTGCAAAAAAGTAAATGCATTTCTTACTTCATCAGCAGAGGTATAGAGCCAAGATCAAGAACAAACATTACTTCTCTTTATGTTGCATTGGTCAGACTAGACTTAGACTACTGCATCCAGTTCTGGATGTGTTTTAGGAAGACTCTGACAAACTAGAGAATATCTGGAGTAAAGCAACCAAGATGATAGAGCCTGGGATATTTACCAAGATAAGAGAAAAATGTAGGGAGGCAATTTAGCTAGCTTGAGGTATCTAAAGGGCTGTCATGTAGAAGGCAGGGCAGAATTGTTCAGAGTCAAGAAGCAATATGTCTCAATCACAAGAAAGTAAATTTTGGGTGGGGAATCAGGAAAGATTCCTAATGCTACAAGTAGTTCAACAGTGAAATTGATATGTCTCAGGAGACAGTAGATTCTTTTCCACTGGAAGTGTTTAATGGAGAGTTATACTGTACTGTATTCCATGGCTATACAATTCAATTTATAACTGTGTTGTGGAATACAGTTGTTAATACCAACCCAATTCTCACTACTTCCTTCCAAGAACACAGAATATAAAAATCAATCTCCAGTTCTAGAGAGAACAAAACATAAAACAAATATACCTTAATGTCAGAAACATCTTTATTGGGCGCATGGGCTTCCTGAAGTGATTCTTGAACCACTGAAATTATGTTTGCCTCTGAAGTTAAGCATAAGCAATGAGAACAAGTGGGTAAGGTCTAGACTATCCATGGTTTGCTTAGCCAAGCATGACATGAAAACATTGGATTTAGATTTTGTGTGCATCTACAATACACAGCCTGACTTGTTCTTTAATTTCTAAGCTAGAAGATCCCCACCATTATTCTATGGCTGTTCACCGCCCTGAGTCCTTCGGGAGTAGGGCGGTATACAAATTCAATAAAATAAATAAATTCATGTGTCATATTAAGCTCACATAATCAGCTTGCAGACAGAGATTGCAGAAGGGAGCATATGAGCATTTTTATCACTAACCCATGGTTTAGTCTGGCATGCTAACTGACCTTAATGAGATGGGCACTACATTACTATTGTACATCAGTCATTACATTTCACTGGAGTCAGGAAGGAAGTGTAAATCTCCAGCGTACTAAGTGCTCTACACAATGATCTTTTCCTGAAAATGCTAAAAAAAACTATTATGTGATATTCACATTCACAAGCCAAAAAAATTATAACAGATCTCTTTGGGGAATCCAACAGAATTTTTATACACACACACACACACAAAAAGCTGTATGCTTGTGAGTAGCCAAAGTTAAATAAAATAGGATAGGCTGTGTGCCAAAGAATAATTATATGATATTAATAATTCAAATTACATTAAACAACAAAACTTTCTAACTTTAAGCTCTCAGGAAAAAGTATAGTATCATCTGTTCAATGAACATTAATCTTTTTCCTGTGGTCTAAAAGCCATACACGGATAAAACCAAATAATGCAACTCTGAATATCATGAAAGCTATCTAGATGACTTTAATCACTCTCTCTCTCTCTCATCCCAACCTACTTCACAGGGTTGTTGTGCAGAAAATTGGAATTGGAATACTTTATTTGGCCAAATATGATTAGACACCCAAGGAATCAGTTTCCAGTACAAAAGCACTCAGTGTACTTGCAAGCAACAGAGTTGATAATAATGATGACAATAATGATGATGATAACAATAACAACAATAATAATAATGTACTTATTAGGTACTTGGTTGATACCTAGGATGCTGGCAGCAACCTGTATCAACCACTAGCACCAGTCAATGGTATTTGTGATGCAATTTTGAATGTTTAGTTGACTGAGTTTCATGTTTAATGAATAAAGTAAATAACAACAACAACAACAACAATAACAATAACAATAACAATAATAATAATAATAATAATAATAATAATAATAATAATAATAATATCTGATCCGTTTTAGAGGCTGTCCCCAATTATCTGCAGCAGGAGGCAGAGCTGACAGAGAATCCCAATATGCCTCGTTGTTGTCAGGCAGACTTTGAATGTATCTGGGAGAAGGCTGCTCTCCAGCGCCATCTGGAGACCAGGCTTGCAAAGGCAGCTTGTTTACTGCCTTACTCTGCATAGCTAACGGTTGAGAGCCAAACTGGTGGGAACCGACAGGTTCATCCCTGGGCGATTTCACCCTGCCCTGTCGCTCAGCCTCTCTTTGCCCCTTGGCGATTTGACAGTCCAGGGCTTTCTGAAACCCTTTCCTCTGCCTCAGAAGTCTTTCTCAAGGCAACGACCTTCACTTTAAGTTTTGAGGCCGCTTTCTTCACCGTAGACCTCGGCACAGAGGAACTGTCTCTAGGGCCATGACTGACAACTGGGATGTCTGATTCCTCTCCTCAAGCCCTGGGGTCTCTGCCACAAGCGGCTGCAGTCTCTTACATTGTAACTCTGCCCGACAAGCAGACTCATTCCAGTTGGAACACTGCTGCGATAGGCGCGGCAATTGCCTGGCGCCAGAGTGTGTGCCCGGAGACCAAGCAGGGATTCAAGTGCCTTCGCTGAGGCGAGAGGCTAAATGGGGCTTCGGATTGGCATTCTGAGGGTTCTGGGAGGCAGGGAGCTCGTTCACGCCTTTAGTGCCGTCCCTCTGCTAGCCTGACAGCTGCGTGTTCCCTCGGCTTCTAGTGGGGTCGAACTGTGTTCTTCACACTAAGCTGGAGAAAGTGGAGCAGCAGAAACTCTGGCCCCTTTATTGAGCCCCCACGGTAGCAGCATTGAGCAGTGCTTGTTCACATTAGCCCAAACCTGTCACTCGAATACACCATCCATGGCCTTCAGCGGGATCGAGCCAAAGCTCTTCATGCTGGAAACGAGCCCGGCGGCTCCACCAGCCAAGACCGGGAGCTAGCTGACAACCTTCAGCGAAGTCGAGCTGGAGCTCTTCACACTGGAACACGTCCGGTGGCTCAACTGGCCAAGACCGGGAGCCAGCTGGCAGAATGGACTCCTTCTAGCAGTTTCCTGTTGTGTTGAGAGGAATCCAGGAATTTGATTAGGTTAAGATCGAATTGAAACATGTCTGTCCAAGCAATGAGACTGAGTCAAAAGCTGGGAACCGTTGGTAACGGAGGCATGTCCTCACAGCTCTGATAGACTCAGTCCAATCAGCTAGGAGACGAAGTCAATCCCATTCCTGGATTCTCTCATCAGCATACTGGAGAATTAGATGTTCACAGAGAGATGGCACAAGCGAAAAAACTGTCCCCGTTTCTAGTTGTCTTTGCATTCAATGCCCTATTGCACCATCCCAAGGCAAGGAGTTGAAACAGTTTATGTCCAGGATGTGAGGGGTCTGTAGATATCTTCTAGCCCTCCTTCTGGCCTGTGCAATAGACAGGTCTTCTATGGAAGGCAGGATGTTGCAACTGTTTTTTCTGCAATCTTGACTATGTGTTGGACTCTGTATCTGTCCTGTTTGGTTGCTGTACCAAACCAAAGTTATAGAAGTACAAATTACAGACTCTATAATTCCTCTGTATAACTGTATCAGCAGCTCCTGGGGCAGCCTGAATTTCCTGAGTTGCTCAAAAAAAAATTTTTTTTTTGTTTTAACTTTTTAATGATAGTTCTAATGTGATGTGTCCATTTCAAGTCCAGGCAGATTATAGAACCCAAAAACTTGGAAGGACTCTACTGCTGATACCATCCTGTAGAACAGGGGTGTCAAACTCAAGGCCCAGGGGCTGGATCTGGCCCGCGGGGTACATAGATCTGGCCTGCAAGGCTGCCTTGGAAACAGCGAAGGACTGGCCCACGGTGCCTCTGCCAGTGAAAACAGAGCTCAGGAGAGCGTCGAGTGGCCCTCCGGAGCTCCATTTTCGCTGGCAGAGGGTTGCAGGAGTCCGTCACAGCTGAAAACGGAGCTCAGGAGCCCATCTTTGCTGGCAGAATGCTTGGGTCACTACAGGCACCCCCGACATGAGTGACGTCGAATTGGCCATGCTCACCTGGCCCCTCCAAGGTCAAACACAACCCTGATGCTGCCTTCAATAAAATTGAGTTTGACACCCCTGCTGTAGAATATAGTAAAAGGGAATAAAATAGAAGGGTTAAAATAGGAGGAGGAAAGAACATTCAATATGTTTGCAACTCTGAGTTATTTATAAAAATGAAAAGGTTGGATTAAAAAACCTTAAATAATAAAAATATAAATACTACATTTGTACCGGTAGCCCTTGAGACTTATGACAATTGAGCCCAACATTTCTGTTGCTAAGTAAAATAGTTAAGTGAATTTTGCCCCATTTTACAACCTTTCTTGCCATAGTTGTCACGTGAATCACTGCAGTTGTTAAATTAGTAATAGTTATTAAGTTAATCTGACTTCCCCATGATTTTCTTTGGCAGAAAGTCAGAAAAGGGGATCACATGATCCCAGTTCATTGCAACCATCACAAATATGAGTCAGTTGTCAAGGGTGCCAACATGTTGCAACAGTCGGAAGTGTGAAAAACGGTCATGTCAATTTTTTCAATCCTGTTGTACAGTAACTTTGCACGGTCACTAAACGAACTGTTGTAAGTCAAGGACTACCTATATTCTGAATTCCAAGTATCAACATTCTTGTTCTAAACTACTTTTCCCTGATCTGATAAATGTCATAGTCATCATTAAATAATAGTATTTGCTACTCTATAAAGACTTTAGCCTCACAATTATCAAAAGTCTGTATTAGAGCAATGAACCTTCTGAAAAATCTTTTTATATTCAGAACAGAACATGAATTGCATTAATTATTCTGTAGTTAAATTTCTTAAAGTGTTTCTGAGAGCCAAAAGAATTCAGAGTAAATGGGTTAAACCAAACCTATTCCAATCTAGCGCCTCCTAGATGTGCTGGATTACAATTTATATAAATCTCAGATAGAGAAAGCTAATCAACAACAGTTATTTGTGCCATCTAACAATTAGGCTGTTATATAATTTTTAAATTACTGGATGGGATGCAACTTTCAGTCAAATAATAGTCAAGTCTTCCCATTTCTCCAATCTTTTGAACAGAAGACTAAATACTGTGTAAGTGCTATGTAAGCATGCCAGATCACAGTTGGAGAATGGTACAGCTATAAACTGAATATTGCATTGAGCAAGTGGAATCAGGGAGTTAAGCAGAGAGGTAGCGAGCTCTCAAGAGCATTTGAAAAGTTAATACATAGTTAATATGTATTTTAATATGTAGTATGATTGAAATGTCTGCAATACTGAGAACCTTGGTTTAGAATAGTTTATAACAAATCTGAAAGAAATTAAGGAGAGTATGAATCCTCTTTGTACAATATTTCCTGCATAATGAACCACAGAACCCCACAAGTTTGAATATATCTTTGACAGTCAGTAAAGTCTAAAGAGTGAGACAGGCAACACATCAGACTTTATTAATACAGTCAAACATGAGTAATCATGAAGTTCAGCATCATCTGAAAGTCATACATTGCTCATCCATACCCTGGATTAGAAGAAGACACAGATTCAAAATTCCCCTAAATGTAAAGAACCATTGAGATGACCTTAAAAAAACTATGCAGAAATGGTTAATTGAGGACAGCTAACATAGCACACAGGAGGATGAAATTGGAAAGGATTGCTAGATATACCACTTTGAGTTTCTGGAGGAATATAAATACAAAAACCAAGTGACTAAATTATTACTTGTGAGGTATCATTATAAATCTGATAAACTGAAAGCAATGCATATTTATATTATTTAAAGAAGCACTGCTTCATTTCTATTTTCATATTCTATTTTCTATGTTCTTAGCCAGCTTTTATTATTTTTGTTAATAAAGTTATAATAAAGCCAGTTTGATCTATTTTTAAACATAGGCAAAGTCCAAAGTCTTTTAAATCATGCAACTCTTCTCTTGATTAAACTGATCCAATTAAGCCTTTTGTTGAGTACAAACTCAGCCCTCTAAATATCCTCTGGGTAAATGCTTTACATTCCAACTATAACAGAGACGCATCAAGTCAAACCTATAGTCCTTTGAAAAAGAAAGATCTGAGCAAAGTTTTTTTGCTTTTAAAAAAAATTGGGAGTATACCCTCCAGAAGTATTTGGTTTTAATCAAATTCAAAACATTTTTATAGGAAAAATATTTTAGGTATTTTAAAATTAATATAATACTATATTAATGCATTTAAACCAAGAGTTTGCTAGTATGTCAACAATGTCAGCATTAGACACAAGTTTTAAACATGAGTACATTCTCCCAAAAAGAGCATTCCTTGAATCCCAGCTATTACTGGATTTGTAGGTAATGGCTATATTAGGGAATGTATTTGTGCCAAAAATGACTACTCTTGAGTTGGCTGGATTTGGCAACAGGTATCCCACCTTGGGGGTTGGACTGGAAGGTCCCTTCCAACTCTGTTGTTCTATTCTATACCTTGTCTAGTGCCTGACTACTCTTAAAAATGCTTCTATATATTTTAATTGGTATAAAATATAGTGGGTAGACTATTAATCAGAACAAATTATACGATGTTGATTCTGAAAGACCTCCATGGGGTGTTAGTGACCTATTGGGAACAATTTGAACTGCTGGGGATGAATTTTAAAGCCCTAAATAGCTTAGGGCATCATTATTTGAAGAACTTTTCTCCTACCATGAGCCTGTCCAGTTACTTAGATCAGCAGGAGAGGATCTTTTGAAACTGCACTTATTCTTCAAAGTTGATTATCTGGCAAAGAGAAGGCTTTTTTCCTATGTGGCTATGAAATGCTCTCACAAGGAGGTATAGCCACGTGAAAAAGAAGATCTTATGCAAAGTTTTCCCCCCTTTTTAATAATTGTAAGACATATCAATATTAATAAAAGCTACAAGACCTGGCTCTTCATCCAGGTCTTCCTCATGGGAAACCAAGACCATTCACTCGATCACATTTGCCAACTTTTATCTTTACCTTTTATGATTTTATAGCATTTTTTGTTTAATTGTGGTGACTTAGCCAGAGTCATTGGGAGTCAGGCAATTTAAATTATTTTACTATTATTATATACTTTATTCATTAAACATGAAACTCAGTCAACTAAACATTCAAAAATGCATCACAAATACCATTGACTGGTGCTAATGGTTGATACGGGTTGCTGCCAGCGTCCTAGGTATCAACCATCTTCTTAAGATGTACAATGTTCCAAGTAGCACAGTTTTTTGCAGTTCCGCTGGTGTTATTACAGGAAGTTGCAATTTGTTGATGTATCTTATAAAATTCTTGGACATGGTACCAAGTGCCCCGATGACAATGGGTATCACTGTTACATGTTTCATCCATAATTGCGTAGTCTCAATGGCCAGGTCGTGATATTTCGTGATTTTTTCCAGTTTACTCTTCCAGTTACTACTACTACTACTACTACTATTATTTCTCCATTCATATAGTATATAAAGATAAATATGATGTAGCTGAAGAACTATAAAAATCAATTTTGCTAATCTTTATTTACCCAAAAAGAATATATTTCATTTCCTTCTGTGGAAAAATTAAGTATCTTTGGTATTAATACTTAGTATTGTTCCTTTTGCCAGAAACAATCTCAAGCAGGTGTCCCAAAGGTGCTTTTTCAAAAGGCAACTGGATTTTATTTTTCTTGAAGGTGTTTTGCTTCTCATTCAAGAAGCATCCTCAGTTCAGACTGAATGCTGGGGAATGAAAGGATTTATATTTCTTATAACTCTCTACCATTCTGACATTGTCTGGAAGGAATTTTCCTACTTGTCCATCCAGAATGTTTTCACCTATGCAAAGTTTGAGAAGTTTCTTGCCTTCACAGCCAATTGCAAGTCACCCGACAGCACCTCAATGGGATTTAGATATGGTTGTGACATGATAATTCCAGAGCCTCCATTTCTTTTCTTCTCCAGGCATTCCTTGATGGGTTGGTTGGAATACTTGGCTCACTGTCACATTGAACTTTAATTAACAGATGGACTCACATTATCCTCAAGCATCCTCTGGTACAATGAGGAATTCATAGTGGTGAGCTGCCCAAGTTCTGTTGCAACAAAGCAGTCCCAAACTATAACATTTCCACCACTCTACTTTACAGTTGGTATCAGGATTTTTTTTGGTGAAATGCTATCTTTCTGGTACTATGGTGAAATAACTCTATCCTTAATTCATTTGTCCAGAGCACATTATTCCAGAACTCCTGCTCATTGTTTAAGTGTTATGAGCAAACACCAGTCTTCTCCTGGTGTTCTTTCTGGGCAGCAAAGATTTTCTCCTGGCCATCTTCCATATAGATTTAATTGGTGCAGCTTCTTTTGAATAGTAGATGCATGCACTTTGACATCAATCATGGTGAGAGTTACTGTAGGCTATGTGATGAAATTCTAGAGTTCTTGAAAACTTCTTTCAGCATCTTACATTCTGCTCTCAGGTTGAACTTGTTGGGGTGGTCTGACCAAGTTGGCAGTTGTCTGAAATCTTCTCTACTTGTGGAAGATCCTCTATGGTGGAATGATCGATGGCTAATTGTTTGGCTATCTTTTAAAATCCCTTCCTAGCTTTGCAGGCATATATAGCCCTATTTCTGAAGGCTTCAAAATGTTTTTTGAGCTTGGCAAGATGATAGCATACACACTTCAACAACAAAGAGCAAATTAAACTAATGTTTTAGGTTTCAATAAGACGGGTTCCTCTCAGATCCTATTTAATGATGTTCTAATCAGTTGTACCTGACCTGGGGAAACCAATTCTAATTTTAGGTATTTGAGGTAGTGATAAATGTTGAGGTGTACTTACTTTTCATACATGTGAAACTGCATATATGCTTATTTAAATTAAGATAAATGGTGCATGATATTTGTTATATTATATCCCCATAGATCAATACTGTTGAATGTCACATATCTACATCTGAAATATATAGAAAAAATCAAAAAATTTCAATGGGGTGTACTAATTTTTTCACATGATTATGTTTGGTTCACAAGCCATCAGACTGTGTAATGATAGAGAGATGAGGTTAGCACATGTGGAATGTAGATTTTGAAGATTTCCCTCAACTGTTCATTAGGAACACGCACAATTTATCCCTACAAAAAAGACAAGCAAAACTTCAGAGGTTCTCAATCACATTCCAATTTGAAAAAGAAATTTCAGCAGATAGCAGCAGTTGGCTTGGAAGATACAAAAAGTCAAGCTGAGCTGGTATCTGGCTAGGCATAATAGGAGAAAAGCTACATTAGTCCATGGTGGCAAAAAATGCATCTGGTGAAGTGAGCTGCAGTTCACAAAAGCTTATGCCTTTTCCTAAAAGCTCTAAGCTGGAAAAAGTGCTACCCAACTCTTTCTGATTTCTTGGACAGAAACCACCTGGAAATGTCAAGAGTGATAAATTATCATGGAAATCTTAAAAACCCAAAAGGTGGTAATGGCAAATATTTTCTGCATTATTGTCAAAAAAATTATAAAGACATGTCCCCATAGAAACCAGGACTCAACTTACTTCTCTCAAGAATTAAAAAGAAAAACACATTCTTCTTTTATCATTCTTTCCTAACCACATTTCCAAACAAGTGAAGGAAGAAAGCTCTCCTCCACAAAGTTATGTCTAAATACTATAAGGAGTATTATAATATAAATAATATATTATAAATAAATTATTATAAATAATCATTGTAGGTAAATACAAAATGCCAGCAAAATCTGAAAATAATTTATGTTGGGAGTATTATATGAAGGTGATATAAACCCCCTCCCCCCCAAAAAAGCAACCAATTTACTATGTCCCATATCCAGGATCAACAATCAAGGCATTACAAGGTTCTGAAAACAGCAGAGTTGATGTCTCTTTTTTGTCAATTTGGAGACATAATCAACATGAAAACTGGAAAGCACAGCATTCTTCTTTTCTCAAACATGTAGGTAAAAAAATGTAGCTTGGCAAAGTTTCAAGGACTTGGAATGGGGCAGGGAAGAGAAAACAGAGAATTGCTGCATTTTTGCAATTTTCATGTCAAGAGTATAATAACCTGGCCAATGGCAATCATGAAATATTTACTCAGTCTTATCCTCATGGAGAGCAAGTTCACTGCAACCCAGCATATCTGAAAGACATAAAACTGGAAAAAGAGCCTGTTGCATTCATAGTAGAGAGGACAGAGGAATCTATGCCCACTTGTTTTGTTTAAAACTTATTTTCTCTTAATTCAAGACAGACAATTCCTTCCTTTACAAAATAAGCCACAGCATCTATGTAAAGTTTTAAAGTGAAGGGGAGGAGAATGTGGAAAGCAATGGGGGGGGGGAGGAGTTTGAACAGTTTAAATTTAAAACAGTTTTTAAAAAGCACAAAATAAGTATATGAGAATGCTAAGTGTTATAACTAGTTAACAGATTTCTTCAATTGCCAGGCAAGATTCAGTATCTTAATGCTTAATCCTATTTTCCAGTAGGAAAATGTGGACAAATGAACTGACATTTACACTGAATTATCTGAAAAGATTTATTTAATAAAATGATGTATCACTGATATTTAACACCTGAAAAATTGACAAAGGTGTATACTGGAATGTCAAACAAATGTTGCAAATGTAACCAATGTGAGGGTACCTTTTACCATTTATGGTGGACCTGTAAAAGTGCTAAGAAATATTGGGATTAGATAGGTTTGCTGATCCAGATGATTCTTAAAGTTGATGTACATTTGAAACCAGAATTGTTCCTTTTATGGTTGATGGATAAACAGAATGAAAGTAAATATTGGACTGTGTTCTTATATATGACAACTGCTGCAAGGCTTTTATAAAGGCAGAAGGATATGCAAATTCTCACGAATGGATCATGAAGTTAATGGAACTGATGAAGATGGCAAAACTGACTACTTTGATTAAAGATAACATTTTAACTGCTTTTTCCCCTGCATGGAAACCCCTTTTTGGATTTTCTGTTCAATAAAGATAAAAATGAATTTTTACTTTGAGATTTGAGGATTAGATGTGTTTGATTATAGCAGTATTATATACTGTATAAGATATACATTTTGTTTATGTCATTTTATAGTTTTATACATTGAATATATGTAGTTGTGAAGCTGTTATGATTATGGTTTATCAGTTTTATTCAGATTAAGAGGTCATATTATACAGTGTTATATTTTATTGATATATATATTTTATATTTTCATTTTGTATGTTTTTGTTAAAGTAAAATAAGAGAATGTTATATCTTATAATTGTATCCATATTGAAGATAATTGGAAGGACCTTTTTTGTTATTGTTTTATGTCACTTTTTAAATTTTCCCTGTTATTCCTACTTTCCCCTTTTTGTTGTAATTTTGCATTTTAACTTTCTATCTTTGATATTTAATAAAATTTGGCATATAAAAAAGATTCAGTATCTTAGTGCAGAGATGCATGACTTCCGTATAGGAGTATCATATTTTTTAATATCCAATCAGGAAAGTGAGAACATGCTCAAAATTCACTCCCACTTTGTCTTAGTTAGCCCACAGTGTGCTTGTGCATGAAAAAGAGAAGCAAAACCAGAGTGAATAGACAGGTACTGGGTTTCCTCAAAAATATGACCTACCCTGAAATTAAATCCCAGCTTGATTTTTACACATGCTCCCAATACAAGCCCTACCCCCAAATTAAGCCCTAATTAAGATCCTGCCCACCCCAGGGTGCAGTAGGAGAAGCGAGGTGCACAGGTAAAAATTAAGCTAGGACGGGATTGGGGGTGGTGGAGCTGCCTCTACTTACCTCGCACACCCCGACACCTGCCTCATCTTCTTCTGTGGCCACTTCTTACAGCTGCTTGCTGTGACTCGCACGCATCGCCTTGGCCTCCATTTCGCCATCAGAGGCCTTCTGGAAAGCCCTCTGCAACCAAGAAATGAGGTCCGGATTGACGCGCGCGTCACCCCCGGCCTCCATTTCGCTGTCAGAGCCTTCCAGAAAGTCCTCTGCAGCTGATAAAAGAGCTCCAGATCGATTTCTCAGCTGCAGAGAGCTTTCCGGAAGGCTCTGATAGCAAAACGGAGGCGGAGGGCGGCACGTGTGAGCGGCAGCAAGTGGCTGCGAAAGTGGGCAGCACCAGGCTCCTTCTGGGCAGGGCTGTCAGTGCCACCGCTGTGAAGTGAGTCAGTAATTAGATCCCCTGAAAAGAAGCCCTTGTTGTTTTTTCGGGGGTCAAAAGAAAATAAGACCAGGTCTTATTTTCAGGGAAACACGGTAGTTGTGCCTTGCCATCTGTCAAAAACTTCTGCCATGTTATCACTTCTAAATTAATTATGATCTTTAGTCACTACTGATCAGCAGATATTATCTGCAATACTATTTAACAAATCAAAAGAACTTTTAGAAGAATTTTGTTTTTGTTCATTAAAGTTTTCATTTATGATAACTGAATCTGTTTCAAGGGGGAATGCTCCCTCAACCTAGCTCAAACTAGTTCTCTCTTTATTAAGCAAACAACCAAGCTCAGAGAGCACCAAGAACTCCAGAGCTCTTTATTATCCTTTCAAAGGGATAGGCAAAAACATTATTTATTCAAGTATGCTTTCAGGATGTAAATACTTTTGACCTTCTGAGCTTCACGGGTGTTCGATTTTGGAACATTTTGTCTGCTCTTTTTAAATATTCCTTCTGCTTACTATTTTGAATATTTTTCTTTTCTGAGAAAGCAAAATATATATTCAATAAATAAAATAAATTTAAAATTTATGAAGAAAAACATTTCAGGAAGAAAAAATTGGTCTTAAAGATGACCTCAATTTACTATTGACATCTAGTCAGAATAACAGAATAACAGAATTGGAAGGGATCTTGGAGGTCTTCTAATCAACCCCCTACTCAAGCAGGAGACTACTATGGTATTTCAGACAAATGAAATCTCTTAAAGAAGAGATGTCCAGTCTCTTCTTTAAAACCTCCAATATTGGTGCACAACTTCTGGATGCATTTCAACATATAAAAAACAAGAAATAATAAAATAATAAATAAAATAAAAATAATAACATAATAAAATTAAATAAATAAAAATAAATAAATAAATAAAAATAACCATTCCAGAATCAGTCATCTATAGCTCCATAAATACTTAATGTTCAGTTTGGGAAAATTATTATTAGAAATAAACAGTAAATACATTAAAATTGTTCTGAAATCCAAGAAATTTAATGTTCTTAATAATAATAAACCAAGTTTCGAATTATATGAAACAAAGGGAAATAAATCAAAACAACATTTCCAAGAGGAAATATATGTTAAGCCACATCAAGAAATAAAATATCAACATATATTTTTGAAGTTAGAAAAAAAAAAGAAGTAACTAAATGGGTGTCAGTTCCTTCTAAGGGGTTTTCTATCTTTGATACAAGGAAAAAGAACCCTCAAAAATGATTGCCTTTACATAAACGTATGCACAACATATATTCTTAGTGAATGTTTCCAAATGGTTTTTCCTTATGGATTATTGTAAGTGTTTAGATTTGTACGTCACATGGGTGTATTTACAAAAATGGATGGAGACAAGGAGCTTACAAATCACTTCCTTCCCACTACATAATGCCAAGCCCTTCAATTCCATCCTTACTTCACAGATTCTCTGTTTTTTGAATCAGCGGTGAAATCTGGCCAGTTTTATCCGGCTCACGCAGACTGGTACCACCGGCAGCAGGTGGCTCCGCCCACCCTCCAGGACATCATTATGTCCCGTTTGTTACCCTCTGCGCAGAGCGCCCGCACGCTCCTGTTCCCGAACCGGTAGCGAAAGTAAGTGGATCTCACCGCTGTTTTGAATCCCACTTTTTCACTGATTTTTTTCTATTAAATCCCAGACCTGGCTTACTTATTTCATACTCACTTTCTGCAATGACTCTTACTGGAATTCCATTAATTTACATGCAAGTATCTGATTTTGCCTGGATTCAAATATCATCCTTGAGATTACGTAATAACTTGCTGAATAAACCACAGCGGTCTGCTTCAAAAAAGCTTCATGTACTGTATATTCATAGCCTTTCAGTGCATATTTTGACATCTAGAACTAACAATTAAACCAATAAGCAAACTTGAAAATGTTAATTAAAGGTCATATATGCAAGGAAATTATCAGTTAAAAATTAACTCTCAATCTTGTCATCACTGAGAGTTAATTTTTAACTGTTGTCTTGACTGTGTGCACAGGATAAATTAAATTATATAAGGATGGAAATATCTTTAGTGATTGAAAATTCCTAAAATGTTGTTTTGGTATTTAGAAATTTAACTATAATTTCACTCATGTCCCTGCATAAATATTGCACAATTTTGACCTTTTTTTGGAACTTAATTTTCTGGTTTTAGAATAAGAGAATGAAAGCAAAGAAAATGAACAACGTTAAACAGCACTAATAGTTAAGATTTCAGTCAATTCTCCTTTTTTGACTTGCTAATCTTATCAGAATTCAGAACTGAAATCACAATTTTATTAAAAGGCGGCAGCTTTTTCAGATTTACAGAGGAAAAAATGCCTCAGTAATCCTTTTATATCTCCACTGTTCCAATGACAGAATTCTTTGCCTTCCAGCTCCTCCCAAAATTGCATTCTACATTTCGCAGTGGGAGACAATGAAGAAAACTTCCTGCAATGACCAAAGTTCATTAGTTCTCACAATGACAAAGCTCATAATCTAGTTCAAACTGCAGCTAAATGCACTTTGCCCTCTATTCTGCAAAGCAGAAATAGGTGGAGCACAGAATGACTATGGGGACAGGAAAGAGAAAAATGTTTCATAGCTAGTTGCATCATCATACCACCCTGCACAAGCTTGAACAAGTCTAGGTTTTTTTTAAATATAGCATGAGACACAATACAACTCTCAATATTATTCTCAGAAAGGAAGAGTAAATGTGCTTTAAAATCCCGAATGTTATGGGCTTCACACAGAGCTGAGTTACCGGCAGACAATACTACATATTTTACAGTATGTATATTATTACGTGTTTTGAAAGACAAAATAAAAATCTAGAATTTATCAAAAGAACAGAAATATGATTTCCACCAGTTTTATATTTTATATACTAATCTTCATTTTAGTGTAGAAAAAATATTTTAATTATGAAAATTGTACATGACTGTAGAAGTTCAGCAAAGGTAGCTGCAAAACTAAGCTTTAGAATAAATGCCACTGGTTTTTGTTTTTATTTAGCATTAGCACTCTGCTAGGAAATGTCCAGAATAAAGACAAAATTATACTAAATAAGTGGGAAGAGAAAATTAAAAGGACTCCTTCCAACAAAACTTTGACTAAATTACTTTTACTAAGAAGTTTTTTCTGATGCTTTCAATAAATGGACTACGAAAAGCTCATTCAATTTAGGCAAACAAAAGAACAATCAGAACCATGGCCTAAATGAAACAAATATAATTAACAAATACTCCCCCTATATCTATTTCAGTTATGGGATGCTTAAAAACAGGTAGTCCTCAGCTGACTTAAAACAGCTTGTTTAGTGACCAAAATTAAAAAGAGTATTGAAAAAGTGATTTATGACTGACTGTTTTTCATACTACAACAGTGGCAGCATCTCGATGGTCACGTGATCAAAATTCAGACATTTGGCAACTGACTCATATTTATGACAGTTGCAGTGTCCTGGGGTCATGTGATTTCCTTTTGCACCTTCTGACAAGCAAAGTCAATGGGGAAGCCAGATTCACTTAACAAGCATGTTACCAGTACTAACTTAACAACTGCAGTGACTCACTTAACTACTGCTGCAAGAAAGGGGCAAAATAAAATAGGGCAAAACCCACTTAACAACTGTCTCACTTAGCAACAGAAATTTTGAACTCAACTATGGTCTAAGTCAAGAACTACCTGTTTCTGCGTTTCTACACACAATATATGCAATAGAAATAAGAGAATTTGTGTGTTTGTGCATGTGTGTACATAACAGTAACTGTCCCAAAAGAGTTGAACTACTACTCCTAGCAATCCCAGCATCGTGCTAATATTGACGGCTACTGGGAAATGCAGTTCGGGAACAACAGGCTGGCCAGGGGTTCTTCCATATCTGTGAGGAAGGGTGGAATGACAAAAATGGGAGAGGGGTTGAATCAGACCACACAATCCTCATAAGAATCAAAGACTTGCTGACTGTTCTTACCAACTCATACTAATCAATGATCTCATTTAACAATTTGGCTAATCAAATATTGCAATCAAGACAGACACTATCCTATTACAAAGAATCAGTACCATGCTTCAATGGTTATTTTGTAGGCAATCTTCAAATAAATGCTACTCAGCACTTGATTTGATAAAAAGATGATTACACCAAGCTGAAATTGCTATAAGTGAAACTTACAGCTTGTTCCTATGAAGAATCAGACATTTTCATGTCCACATCTAAGAATCCACCGGTCTGGACACATCTTACATATAAAAGCTCTGTCAAGAATACTTTCAGAGCTTTTTAAAGTCTACCTAATATACTTTCAGAGCTTTTTAAAGTCTAACTACTTAGATTAAAAGGCTGAAATGTCACAGTTGTTTGCCTAGTAACTTTAAACAGTTCTTTAATATTTTTATAATTCAAGTAAATATATTTTAATTAAAAAATTACTCTGAGGTAAGATTGGCGGCCAATAAGTTTTACAAATAAATTTATTTATTTATTTATTTTATTTATTTATTTTGTCGCATTTCTATGCCGCCCAACTCACAAGATCCTGCTGTAGAAAATCAAAATCCTCCTAAGTTTTCAGCCTATTATCAGGCTAAACTTTTCAGCAGATCCAAAATACCACTCAGAAGCCAGAAAACTCATGCATACGTCATATGGAATTTCCTGCCATTAATCTTTGCAAAGTTTAGAGCACAATCCATCAGCATATTTAGGAATAAACACTACAGAATTTTATTCAGAAACCATATAGACAATACGTATAACACTGCAAATTTTTCTGAACACAAGGGATTGCATTGCACATTATTCAGGGACAACTTTGTCATTGCAAGGAGACCACTAAGCATTTCTGTACCTCAAGTCTTGCCATACCACTAATAGATACAGAGGTGTTATTTATTACAGTATATATTTATAACATCTTATATTATAGAAAGCTTAATGAAAAATATTCTCATGATACAACAGGTAGATAGAAATAATTCAGCCTTTCCCAAATAAGTCTTCTCTAAAAAAAAGGTTGGACTATGATTCCTGCTGTAGACCATACTATTTCAGAACAGAAGTTTTAACTAATGTATATGGAAACATCAGTTTGAAAAATGTGAATATGAAATACAACTAATAAAAACTCCTTTGGGCTTTCTTCATTCCCACTCCCCAAAAAGGCCTTATATTTTGGAATGGAGAAGGGCATTACAGAATACTCCTAAAATCCATATTACAGGACAACCCCAAAGGAAGGAGAACCATATTACTTTTGTAAACTTTTGCTCACCATCAAATGCATGGAATGGCTAACTCCTACATTAATTTAATTTGCCATTCCATACATCTGACGCAAAGGAGCCATGAATCAATGTGCACTGGTGCTATATTTCATAACAGTAACAAATACCAACAAAATAATTTAAACACTGAGAGTTTATTTATTAAATTTATACACCATCCATCACAGTGTTAGGCAGCAATCAGTTTACATTAACACAATCTCAGTTCCAAACTCAGGTTAATTGCCTTTGTGACTTGAAAATCTTACATTTTTTACACAGGCATTCCAGAGATCCTGTCTAAACTTCATTTTCTGAATAGATGTGGGGTGGGGTAGGGGAAAGGAGACAAAGAACATTATTGTAAACTTTGCTTATTTAGGTAATAGGGCTACACAATCTGGCATTCAGCTGCAAACCTAAGCAGATACTTAATTTGTGGTTCCATTGAAGTCTATTGTACAAACAAAAAATATATATTTGGGACTGCTTCATTTGCTATTCTATTAACATAAAACTCTTTTCTTAATTCAGTAACACTTGAGGCGGTTTCTTTTAGGGATATGCAAGCAAACAAATCCTTAGAACATTCTCAGCAAACAATCATTAAAGATCACAGAGAACCAATTTTATTATGCTGAATTATGATGATTAAAACATGACAAATACTATATGAGTCTCATCATAGGCAGCTTAAAGAGATGCACTGTAATAGAAACAGTTATACTCAGAAAATATAATGGATATAGTCCTTTGCTTCCCATCTGCCTTTAAAGAACATATGCAATACTTTTAAAAAGGACAAATGGTGTTGGTGCAATGAAAAGACAGTTTTCCTTTGTATACTGCAGTGCTAAATGTTGTCAATCAACCAAAATAATGAAAAGGGGGAGAATTGCATTAAAATGACAAAATTATTCTGTTTAAGCCATTATTTTTCTCTATTTCACAGTCATCTCCAAAGTCCAATGACAATTTTATTTATTTTTATTTTTATTAAATTTGTATACCACCCTTCTCCTGCTGGACTCAGGGTGGTGCACAGCCAAAAATAAAAAACATTCCAATACAAAATTTAATTTTTTTTTAAAAGAATTACACAACTTTGGCCCAAAATTTAAAACATCCCAACTAAAACCCATAGACAATTAAAAATCTAATATCTCAAAAGGGGGGGGGGGATTTATGCCAGCCCTGCTTGGTGGAAAAGAAAAGTTTTTAGGGCACGGCGAAAAGCCTGGATATCATGTGTATCTGCTATCATGCGTATCTCCGGGGGCAAATCATTCCAGAGGGCAGGTGCTGCCACAGAGAAGGCCCTCCCCCTGGGGGTCACCAGCCGACACTGCCTGGCTGATGGCACCCTGAGGAGTCCCTCTCTGTGGGAGCGTACTGGCCGGTGGGAGGCTATCGGTGGCAGAAGGCGGTCCCGCAAATACCCAGGTCCTATGCCATGGAGCGCTTTAAAGGTGGTAACCAACACCTTGAAGCGCACCCGGAAGACCACGGAAGCCAATGCAGCTCACGCAGGAGAGGCGTCACATGGGAGCGCCCCCTCGCTCCCATAATCCCCAGCACGGCTGCATTCTGCACCAGTTGGAGCCTCCGAGTGCTCCTCAAGGGGAGCCCCATGTAGAGAGCATTGCAGTAGTCCAGGCGGGAAGTGATGAGTGCCTGAGTGACTGTGTGTAAGACAATGTGCCTTTACTGACACTAAATACTTTAGAAGGCCAGAGAATACTGAACAATATCTGTGTGCATGTGTGTATACACAACCACATTTTTTAAAAAAGGAATTATTAAAATATATTAAAATACCATTCTTTTCCCTTGCGTTTACTATATTGACATTAAATCCCAATGGGTTGAACAAACTTAACATATTTCATCCATATCAGAGGGAGACTTGTCAAAGAATGTCTTAGAACTATGATAACATTCAATCTATTTCATTATCTGATTTTGTCTGAACAACCCTCAAGCTGTTCAGGCATTCTGTGTAACAGTTCAAGAAACAATGAACCACAGCATTAAAAAAAATCAATCTCAGCCCAATGCACTGCTAGAATCATTCCAAACTATGAATTTTAAAAGAAAGGACTTAGTACAGTTCAAACACAAAAATTGTGGATCAGTTTAGGATTCTAAAATCAAGCTGACACAAATCTCAGTAAGGGGTCATAGTTCAATAGCAAAAGGTATCTTTGTTTCCATTCCTGGCATTTCCAAGGAAGGCTATGAAAAACCGTATCTTCCTATCTGAAGCCTTGGAGATCAGTTTTCATTTAATGTAATGTAGTCAATATTAACTACTATACACGGATTAACCATCTGACTGTGTAAACCAGTTTCATACAAGTTCCAATCTTGCACATACAAAATTAAAATTCCTGCTTCACAAAGAACACAAACCAGTTTGTACTTGGACATCACAGAAAACCATGATCAGTTTTAGATGCTTCTGATTTTCCTTTCACAGAAGAAATCAGAGAGCGCCTAACCAGGGGCTCATTGCAACCTATTCTATTAATACTATGTAAGAGTTCAATGTTGCTTCAAGCAGCCTTTTGTTTCCTTATCTATAACCAACCAAAAAGAATGCCTTAATGGGTTTTTTTTTAAACTTAACACTAAGTGTTGGGTTAAACATCCTTATATACATATGCTGAATGGCAGTTCTTGGATTTCCCAAAAAAGCAGCTCAGACTTGGAAAGAGGAGAAGTAGAGAAGTGAATGCACTTAGGTTTTGTGCTGAATGGACTAGCATTTTTTTCCAGTTGGATATACAATACAGAGGTCTTCTTGTTCCCCACCCATGCCACACTTAAAACACGTCAACTTGGAAGCAAGGCTGACTCAACCCCAGATATATACATCCCGAACTGCAATTCGGACCCCTTCCCAAAGATTGCCTCCCCTCCTTTTCCCCTTGCAGCTCAGTCTCCTGCACCCAATCCCTTGGGGCACATTTTGACAGAGGATAAATCCCAACAGTCTTAGAGGCAGACTCTACTTTGGACCCTTAATCTATATCTATACAAGGGCAATTATTAACTTTGATTAAAATCACGCACAAACATTAAAAAAAAAATGGGAAAGAGAGAAAGGTGGTTCCTAATAGTTTTCAGGAGAGAAAGGAATGCAAGTCCTCATTATTCACCGCACCTTCATACGGTTTCCACAGAATGAAAAGACGGGGGCTGTCGTTTCTCCCTATTTGTGAAAAAAAAAAAAAAGGAGGAAAAGAGTGCTCCAAAGACCCCGTACAAATTTAGGATACTACTGGAAGGCTGTAAAGAGTTACTTACTCTCCCGATTCACTTCCTTCCTCCACAAAGGCCGTTCTCTTTCTGGGGAGCAGAAGCAGCGCTAGAGAAACCCCCCCACACACAGGTCGGGAGTGGGGGGTTTCGGCGCCCCTTCCTTTGCCCTCACCCGCCCGCAAATAGGGCCTGCAGAGAACCTGAGGAGACTCCTCCACGCGGCCACCCTGAAACCCGCAGCCGGATGGCCCCGTCGGCCACTCCCCGCGTACCCCTCCCAGGCCTAGCGGGCCCAGGAATCCCAAGCAGCGGCCCAGTGCCACGGAAGCAGCCCCGTTAAGCGCTCCCGCCTCCTCGCTCGGGCGGGCCGCCGCTGCTGCTGCTGCTGCTTACGAAGCGGCTGCCCTCACAAGTCCCGAAAAGGGAATCAGAACAGGAGGAGATGGCGGCCGCCCGCCCGGAGCGACGTACCTGAGGAGGGCAGGAGCCTGGCAGCCGGCGGAAAGGGGAAGAAAAGCTGGTAGGAGGAGGAGGAGAAGGAGAAGGAACGGTGTCGGCGGCAGCGAAGCCAGCAAAGAACAGGCGGCGACGGCTCCGCCTCACACGACGGGCCTTTCGAGGCGGAGAGGAGCCGGGGAGGGAGGGGGAGAGGCGGTACCGACACGTCCGCGGCGTCGGCCCGACCCGGCCCTTCATACATCCAGACAGTCATCCATCGCTTCCTCTCCCCGCCCCGCCGCCTGTTAAAGGGGCGAACGACTCTCGGCCTCCCTCCCTCCCTCCCTCCCTCCGTGGAGCAAAACCGGCGGCTGTTGGCACTCTTATTCCCGCAGCCTTCGACTGACTAGAACAGCCCTCTTTGCGGAGTGGGATCTCTGTACATCCTCAACGACACGCATATCCTCCTCGCGATCTCCGGCCCAGATCTTGGCCATCGGTGGAGACCGTGAAGGAAGAAGGGTGCCTCTGAGAATATGCGAAGTGCCCGCTTTCCATCGCTCGGCTTCTCCGCACGATAGAGACGAAGGGGGCAACCAAGATTTGGACTGGATTGCTTATAGCTGCCGTTGCAGCCTCCGCGCTTGCTGCTGTTAAATTCGGGCATTTGTGTATTTATCGCGTTGGGATTTCTCATGCAATCTTTCTATTCCGCTGACTTGTCAGTCAAACCAGCCCGAGGTGGTTTCTCCATGTGGCCAAGTTCCTTTTTTTTTTTCCAGGGTCCCCATCGCATGGTGAGAATCCCGTCTTTGTATAGGGTAGCCGCATAATGAGCACATTTTTCGGATATATGAACACGTGGAAGTGGGAGTTTTTATTTATTCAATTTATACGGCCCTTCCGCCCCCATCTCACAGTTCTGACACTGGGCGGATTATAATTAAATGGGTGGATGAAATCCCACTTCCTCCATCAGAAATAAGGAAGGCCCAAATACAGCAGACTAGGGGTCCAAGTAACCAAGCATTTTGCTTTTCAGAGTGGCTGTGCACAAGCAAGACAAAAGGACAGTGGTGTTTTGTAACTGCTCCTATGCAGCTGGCATGCAAGAATATCATGCCTGGGCATGGGGAGAACACAATGCTACTGTTAACTAATAGCCATGTCCAGTGGGTGTGTTCACAAAACAGTAAGCCCACAATCGGAGTTAACAAGTATGCATGCATATCATCACATCCTACACATTAACCAGGATTTGGGATTTATTATGTTGTCAGCCCCAAAAAGGCACAGTGCAAATTCTTCATCTATTGAATTCTTACGATTCAGCTTCAATCTGTGTTTCAAAAAAGGATAAATGTCTACCTATCCATTTCCCACACATTCTGTATTATTTGTTAAACCTTTGTGTTCCACAAAATAAAATTAACTTATTCTTTCCTTACTGGACAATGTTTAGTATTACCAGCATTGGCTAAGACTGATTTATTGTACCTTTTCCTTATAAAGCATTGTGGTTAAAAGTTTGTAGTTAGTCAATAAGCTCAAAAATCTTTGTTTCAAATGAAACGAGTTAATTTTAAATCCTATGAATCATCATTTTAGCCAGTCTATCCACTGCAGGATGAATTTCTCTTCTGCATGTTTCCAACCAATACCATCCTGAGCTTCAATCCTATGAATATTTTACATTAAATGTTTTATGTCTTGTAAATTACATGTTTTATGTCTTATAATTTTATTAGTTTAAATGTTTTGCCTATACTTGAAAAAATGCTAAATATTTAATCTGTACTTTGATGGGAGCCCACCACAAATCCAATTTTATGTACTAAACCAAATTTTTTAAAAAAAACTTCCAAGAAGGAAATGGTAAACCATTTCTCTATTGTTGCCAGGAAAACATTATGAATTTCTCCAGGACGAGGAGTAGTCACCAGGAATGAAGCATAACTCAAGATAAATTTTACTTAAACTACATCAAGCAGGCTTTACCTTGAAGACAGTATAAAAATAGAATAAGTATGTAACATATTAACTTAGTTTTTGTCTGGATCTCAAACTAGTATAACAAGCTAAATTTATTTCCCCATATTTTGTCTGGATCTCAAACTAGTATAACAAGCTAAATTTATTTCCCCATATTCCCCGTGCTATTTCTATCAGTAAAAATGAACCTTCCTCTGCCTATCTTTCAAATAATTTCCTTTATTTCAGGCAATTGTTGAGCCTAGAAACACATCACAGTTTTATTTTAATTATTTTTATTTAATTTATGTTCACTAGAGCCTTTCTTGATCTGCATTAATCACAAATGTGTGATTAAATATCAGTTTAGAAAAAGAGCTCCCCCTTCTGTCAGCATAGTGAACAAGTACCTATGTATCTCAGTGTGCAAGATGAATGGAAATTTTTTTTGTGCTTTTTATCTGGACAGAAAGAAAGGCTGAGCGCCAAAGAATTGAAGCCTTTGAACTATGGTGCTGGAGAAGACTCCTTTGAGTCCCTTGGACTGCAAGGTGATCAAACCGGTCAGTCCTGAGGAGATCAACCCTGACTGCTCTTTAGAAGGCCAGATCCTGAAGATAAAACTCAAATATTTTGGCCACCAATGAGAAGGAAGGATCCACTTTAGAAGAGCCTAATGCTGGGAAGGATTGAGGGCAAAAGAAGAAAGGAACAACAGAGAATGAGGTGGCTGGATGGACTCACTGAAGCAGTAGGCATGAGCTTAAATGGACTCCAGAGGATGGTAGAGGACAGGAAGGCCTGGAGGAACGTTGTCCATGGGATCACAATGGGTCGGACACGATTTCGCAACTAACAACAACAAAAAATCTGTGGACATATTGCAGAATCCTATCTTCGTGATCAATGATGCATTAGACTCAGCATTTTATTAGTGAAATTTACAAGAATCCTACAGCTGGAAAAGAAAATTTAAGATACCTGCTGTGGGACCATTGGTTATGGATGGGAAATATAATTCAAAGGTTTTAAGTATCCTCATTACCAATTCTAAGGCTGATTGTTGTACTTATTGTCATTAGTTTGATCTTTACATTTAATTTTACTGCCCTTTTTCACTGTGCTCCTTGACTTTTATTAGTACATCTTGCAGGTTTTTTCTTTTTTTTTTTCCATAGTGTCATCAGCCAGTCTATTTCGCCATGTTCTGTCTGTATTGTAGTTTCCTGATTAAAAAATTCTTTCTCATGAGGACAATAAGATGTTCTGGGATTCCAATTTGTCTAAGCACCTTCTACAGGTTGATGTGATTGGCATGATCGAAGGCCTTTCAGGATAAATGAAATGCATATTGATTTCCTTTTGGTGGTCTTTGGCTTTCTCAGTTATCTAGTATGCATTAGCAATAATGTTTTGTATTCCTTGGCCTTTTCTAAAGCCACCTGAAACATCTGTCATCCTCTTTTCCATTTAGGGCTCTAATCTGCATTGGATGATCATAAGCATTATTTTGCTAGTACATTAAATTAAGGATACTATACAATAATTTACACCTTCTGTTATTATTTTTTTGGTGTTGGAATATAGATTAAACTCTTTCAATCTGTTGGCCAGTGTGTCAGTCCCCAGATTTGCTGGCACAACTTGATAGCCTAAGCTTGTAGGTCTAACTACTTTTGGTGCTTCCTGTGTGATTGGTAATGTCAATAACTGTTTGATGGGATGGCTCATTGGGAGGACAATCAAATAATATAAATTTATACAGGTAATCCTCGATTTACTAGTGTAATTAAGGCTGGAATTATGGTTGGCATAGTCATAAAGCAGGTCATCAAACGACCAACCTGATTTTATTATCTTTATTTGAAGCATTGTTAACCAAATGCAATGCTCATTAAGCTAATGCTGTGAACCCATTATTTGCTACGGGGCCAGTTTTGCCAGAAACCAAAAATAAATGTTTGTTTCCAGGAAAAAAAATGTCATAATTTATGGTCATGTGACTGTGAGTTGCTGCAAATAGCCATAAATACAGGCTAGTTGCCAGGCATCAAAATGCAGTTACACAGCTGTGGGGGAAGGGCAGCTGTTGGAACTTCAGAACCAAATCATAAGTAGCTTGGGGAGGGGGTGCTTTGTAACTTAAATGGTCACTAAACAAGCAGCTGTAAATTGAGGACGACTTGTATTCAAACTGAAAGATGGCAGAAGCTGCTAAATACAGATGGTCTCATTTAACCTTGCTTAATGATCATTGCAGTTACGATGGTGATGAAAAAATAACATTGCAAGCAATCCTCTCATTTACAACCTTTGCCTAACTTTAAAGCAAAAGAAAGCTGAAATAAGAGCATAGGCACAGTTATAATTTCACTTAGCGACCATATCACTTAACAACTGAGTTGCCAGTCCCAATTGTAGATGCTAAATGTACATCTGATTCTCCTTCATGTATGTTACATTATTAGGTTCTCTGAAATCCAACTTGGTAAAATTGCCTGCTATTCTAAGTACTGAAGATGAGGGAAAAACCACAATGACCCCTAGTGATTGCAGAGCTCAGTAACCCATACTGATGGATTACATATGGGAAATTTATAGATTAATGGCATTTTGCAGGAATCTGAGTTCCAGCTGTGTTTATGGAACAATCCCCAGATCTTGATGCCTAGCAGAATCCAGTTTCATTTTCAGTACATCGACATATTTGAAATGTAATATACTGTAGTTTCTTCTGTGCTGTGATGAGTGGGAGAACTTGAAATTCCACAAGTAGTGAGATGTGTGTGCCTAGGAATCAGATGTTTTACAGTCCCGGTGATTGTGTGGATTCTGAACTGGTCAGTTATTAAAATTATTGACAGTACAGAATACAGTATAAGGGAAATGAAATCAAGTTGCAGGGACTATTGATGGTTACAGATGCTGAATAAGAGAAAATCCACGTATTCTCAGATTCACTGTTGAGCTCCAAGTTTAGGAGTCTCCAATCAATAATTTCGATTTTGACAGGGAGATGGACAGGTTGAATAACAAAGTCATATTTCTGTGAGGATGATAGGATAAAATTACCCCTGGCACCTTTTAGTCTGGAAACTGATTAGAAATGGCTAATTAATATGTCTTTCAGACCCTAATGAGTAAGACTTATTCTAAAGAATAATTCCAAAAACATATTCAATAGAAGAATTCAAGCACATACTCTATTTTCAAATGAGAAACCTATATAGGTAAATTAAGGAAGCAATATTCCAATTCACATTTTTCAGTATAAAGGGAAGTCATTGACATTTGGGTATTTTATTTCTTATCGATGTAATACCAGTATTCACAACCAACACCAGGATCCATGTACAGGTTTCATTTATATTGCGGGTGAGTCTGAGCCTAAAACTTCAATGTTATTATATAGTGCTGTATGTACGGGTTTTACTGTACTTACTTTCTACATGACGAATTTCTATCCAGATAGATTTTGAGCATTTGGAGTATTTTGCTTGCAAAATGTTCCCCCTCCCCACATTCCTAGAGACAATACATTCCTAGTGCTTTGGAACTATGAGTGGGGCTGGGGGTTTCTTAGACTACAGGCACTGTGTGAAATTACTAGATGACTAGTCCAGCCAGAGATCATTTAGTGCATTGGGACAGCTTTTCCCAGAAAGAGCATGGAGTTCTGTTGGTTCCCAGCTGCACTCGAAACTCATGGTGAATAAGTGGTATACAAAAGAGAATAGCAATATCTTCTCCCATCACTTGTACTCTGCTGCAGTTCCTTGTGTCTTCCATAGATTCCCAAGTAGAGATTTATTAATGCAGAGTCTGGGTGCCCTGATAAATGAGCTCATCCCCTATTTCATCTGCTGTCTCCTCTTTAAACTGCTCATGTAAGCCTTTTTCATTGCAGCTCCCATCCTGAGCTAACAACTAAAAGTCAGCAACATGTTAGCGCAGATCATTTACTCAGTCTTAGACAATGGATCTCACAGTTAGTGGATTGACAAGGCTGTTACAATTAGTCCCCAAGAGTTTCACAAAAGTGTTGTGTATGTATCTTTTAAACTTGGGCCGTTCCACAATTGGAGAGTAGTTTTCCTTTTGCCAGTTCTGTCAAGGACTCAATTCAAAATCCTATCTAAAATCATATTTGGGAAGTCCTTGGGGGTTAAAAAATACCTAAGTCACATTGAGCGAGATGGGTAGTAAATTTCCTTCGATCCCCATCATATTAACCAGGCAGGCAGCTGTTCAATATCTGAGCACAGCTGCTACTGCTGCTAGATGCTGGGCAGCACAGGAACTATTAGTGAGGATAAATTGTGCTACCTTGGTTGCTTCATCATCTGGCTTGCCATATGACTCTGATTCTGGAACCAAGAGTTTGGGACCTGACTCGTGGTGAATGGATTTGTGAGTGGGTGTAGAGCCATGCTTTAATCCTGGAGTTTTGACTGTTCTTTTTCCTCACATGAAGTTGAAAATAGGAGTAGGTGTTCTTAGTGTCATGATTTCACGGACAGCATAACAATAAATCTCTTAACAACTTGACCAGCACTCGGGAATTAGCAATAAAAGAGTCAGTGGCAGAGCTTGGATGGGAAAGCTGCTTTTATAGCAGGTATAAAAAGCCAAAATAAGAAAATGAACTGCTGTAAAATCTAGCAGTTTTCCTTTTTTCCCATACAGTAAGTAACTGGCCCCAGTATTTTAATCTTTTCTCCCACCATTATGTACCATGTTTCCCCGAAAATAAGACCCTGTCTTATATTTTTTTTGAACCCTGAAATAAACACTTAGTCTTATTGTCATGCGCTCAAAAGCCCAATTGGGCTTATTATCAAGGGATGTCTTATTTTGGGGAAAACAGGGTAGTAAAGGACTTATTCCACTCATTTCTCATCTGTGGAAGTGGAAGACATCTGCATCAGATTTTGTTAACGGCCCAGTCTGGTCTCAAACTATTTAATTCTCACTTTGGTAGTTTCAGCCCTCATAAAAGGTGGAGCGTATAAATATGACATCAGCATGTACTGTAGATGGAAGCGTACTATGATCAGTGTACAAAGCCCTAAAAATATGCATTGTCAGGCCCCAAGAACCAATAACTTGAGGAATTACTTCTGAGTAGTTTATTGTTCACCTACAGACAGAATCTTGCTAGACTAAAGCAACTTTCTCAAAAAGTATAGATGCATACTTTAGATATAGGTATGGATATACTCTATGAACTGCTAAGGAGAAGCTACCCTCTTCCTGCTTACCTGACTTTCAAAGCTCTGCTTCCTCTTTGCCCTCTAGGATACAGCCCCTCCCTCCTGATACTTCAGACTTCATATTCACCACAGTATAATGCTCAGGAATATACAGGTGAAACTCGAAAAATTAGAATATCGTGCAAAAGTTCATTTATTTCAGTAATGCAAAGCAAGATAGTTCAAGCCTTGATTTGTCATAATTTTGATGATTATGGCTTACAGCTCATGAAAACCCCAAATTCACAATCTCAGAAAATTAGAATATTACATAAAATCAATAAAACAAGGATTGTACATAGAACAATATCGGACCTCTGAAAAGTATAAGCATGCATATGTACTCAGTACTTGGTTTGGGCCCCTTTTGCATCAATTACTGCCTCAATGCGCCATGGCATGGATGCTATCACCCTGTGGCACTGCTGAGGTGTTATGGAAGACCAGGATGCTTCAATAGCGGCTGTCAGCTCTTCTGCATTGTTCAGTCTCATGTCTCTCATCTTTCTCTTGGCAATGCTCCATAGATTCTCTACGGGGTTCAGGTCAGGCAAGTTTGCTGGCCAATCAAGCATAATAATCCCATGGTCATTGAACCAGGTTTTGGTACTGTTGGCAGTGTGGGCAGGTGCCAAGTCCTGCTGGAAAATGAAGTCAGCATCCCCATAAAGCTCATCTGCGGAAGGAAGCATGAAGTGCTCCAAAATCTCCTGGTAGATGGCTGTGTTGACCCTGGACTTAATGAAGCACAGTGGACCAACACCAGCAGATGAAATGGCTCCCCAAATCAACACAGACTGTGGAAACTTCACACTGGACTTCAAGCATCTTGCAGTGTGTGCCTCTCCATTCTTCCTCCAGACTCTGGATCCTTGGTTTCCAAATGAGATGCAAAAGTTACTTTCATCAGAAAAGAAGACTTTGGACCACTGAGCAACAGACCAGTTCTTTTTGTCTTTAGCCCAGGTAAGACACTTCTGACGTTTGTTGTTCAGGAGCGGCTTGACAAGAGGAATACAACATTTGAAGCCCATGTCCAGAATCCGTCTGTGTGTGGTGGCTCTTGATGCACTGACTCCAGCCTCAGTCCACTCCTTGTGAAAGTCCCCAACACTTTTGAATGGCCTTTTCCTGACAATCCTCTCCAGGCTGCGGTCATCCCTGCTGCTTGTGCACCTTTTTCTACCACACTTTTCACTTCCACATAACTTTCTATTAATGTGCTTTGATACAGGACTTTGGGAACATCCAACCTCTTTTGCAATTACCTTTTGAGGCTTTCCCTCCTTATGGAGGGTGTCAATGATGGTTTTCTGCACAACTGTCAGGTCAGCAGTCTTTCCCATGATTGTGATTCCTACTGAGCCAGACTGAGAGACCATTTAAAGGCTCAGGAACCCTTTGCAGGTGTTATGGCTTAATTAGCTGATTAGAGTGGGACACTTTGAGCCTAGAATATTGAATCTTTTCACAATATTCTAATTTTCTGAGATTGTGAATTTGGGATTTTCATGAGCTGTAAGCCATAATCATAAATATTATGACCAATCAAGGCTTGAACTATCTCGCTTTGCATGTAATGAGTCTATCTCATATATTAGTTTCACCTTTTAAGTTGCATTACTGAAATAAATGAACTTTTGCACGATATTCTAATTTTTTGAGTTTCACCTGTATACAGCTCTTTTCAAATAATTAAAACAGCAACATCATTTACAAGGACAATGCAGATATGAAGCTGAGTACACCTGCAAGCACATGCACGTATGAGTGAAGACAGCCAGGTTGCAATTTCCAAAGCATGAATATGGAATTCAAGGTTGGTGGCTGAATACAATTAGAATAATGCATAATGTGCTTAGTGAATATTTAAACATTGAATATATAATATTCCCTTATTTGTTTAATAATCTACAAATGTATAGGGAATACTTATAGTGATGTTACAGGTGAGTTTATAGATAAATTATGAAAAACTATATGGGTCTATGCACCTTGTTAGACTGTTTACTACAGATGGGGAAATGGAGAAATATTAAGTTGTGCAAATGTTGATAGAAAGTTAGTGGATGTTACGCTCTGTTGTGATGAAGAAATTAGAGATAAATATATCAAGAGAAATATAAAGGTAAGTTGAATACATGGGAATGGAGTACTTAAGAAAAATTGAATCAAATCAAATGTTTATTACGGTCAATGACTATACTTAAGAAGCCTGTATAGTAAAATAAGATATTAGTTTGCTGTGATATGTCTATGGCTCTCAGATAACAGGACTAGAGAAAAGGTATAGCAGATTTTTGCAACCTAGATTTGGCAGGTTTAATCTTCTTCTATTAGTTTGCATCCTGCCTTTACTTGAAGGATCCAAAAGGGGTCATACCGAATCTCCCCGCGCCCCCACAACTAATCCTCACAAAAATCAGAGAAGGTATATGGGTTACGTAATAGTGATTTTGTTAAATATGACAAATGTAATTCAATATGAACACATGCAAAGTAATGATGAAAATGCTAGCAGGGAATTCTAGACTGGACAAACCTACCTAGAAGAAAACTGTAAGAAAACACTTCCATAGTGTTGCCAAGAAAATTACACAGTCTTATCTTTATAGTAAGCTGGAGATGAACTTTAGCATAAGATATAAATATCCTGAAGTTCCAGCAATAGAGCAGGGAATCGCTTATTGAAAGTCTCAGCTGTAGATGCAATAGAACATTTTTAAAGTTTTCCTGTTAGGAATCCTAGTGAAGAAGATTTAAAATTGAATTAAACAAAGCAGCAATATCTTTATATATATATCTATGGCATGACTATACTTGGTATGTTGTAGTTTTGCTCTAAAAAGTACGTAAACTTGAAAAGAGGCAGAAATGGCAGATAAAATGAATGTGCTAGGATTGAGGTCCTCAAGATCTGTGGTCTTCTGACCTCATCGGAATAAATAAATCTGTGTGATTTACTTGTAGATACAACCGATAAGTAGTAGCGTGTCGGCTAATAATTTAGCAGCAAATGGGTTCATCATTCCATTCTTTATCCCAATAGTTCCTAAATATTCTCAGTTCACACCACCCTTAGTATTGTTGTAATATTTTCATAGTCCCCCTAAGTTAAAGAAATATCGAACAGCTGCGTTTCTTTTAAACATTTAAAATATCTGCCTAATCTGACAACTGCAGCCTTATCTCATTTCTCTAAAGAAAGTTGAAGCTCTCTTTTGCTGCCAGCTTGCTCAAGACGACTGGTAGGAATCCTCTCTAGTTTGTGCATACAAACCTGGATTGCTGTCAGAATGCAAGCTTGCACACACAAAGCAAGATTGCTAGAGAAGATGTCACATGGACAGGAACAATGACGTTAACCCCTCTAGGTAGACCAGATGAGGATTCCAACTCCACCGGAAAGCTACACCTATGTTTATGGAGATTTGCAGTAGTTACAGACTTGCAAGTTTGATTGGCTGAACCTCTTCGTATACCCTGCTTGAGCCACCTTCAAATGTTACCTCATTGAGATCTCAGCATGCAGTGCATTGGTCCCTGCAAGAACTCCACGTCCTTAAAACTGTCCTTTACTCCAGGGATTTTAGGCCATGAGGAAGGATGGTAGAAAAAGTAGGGCCTTCTGAGGATCCTCTGTAGGTCAGCCTGTTCCTCCACCTTCATTTTCAGAGCCTATTACATCCTAGATACCCGTTCTTCTCCTCAGGTCCACCAATTCTCTCCCTCCCATTACGTTCCTATATTTTTCCTTTCCTTTCTCACTCCCAATTTTGCAGACCTGCTCTGTGTTGCATGTTCCTTTAAAAAAAAAACCAAGCCAAAACAAAAGTGTTCCTTCCTTGCTTCGCAACACAAGGTATTTCTATAGATCAGCCACCTCAGCCTAGCCATCAAAGAAGGTCAACTGGGTGCAGGACAAGCTCTGATCCTGTTTAACCTCTATATATGTTGCCATCAGTGGTGGGCTGCAACCGGTTTAACAACTGGGTTCTATGAGCGTGCGCTTTGCAGCCGCTCGCGGGCTTCACACAAGCGCGCACCTAATGTGCTTGAGCGCAGGGTACCAATTACAGCAATTTGAAGCTCAGCTACTTACCTTCTAAGGCAGCCCCGGTAAATAGAACAGCGGAGGTGTGGGAATCGGCTGTGCCACACGAATCAGCTGAGCCACAAAGAAGGAAATATAGGACAGGATAGGGCCTGGGTGGGCGGGTGGGGCCAGCTGATCGTCAGAACTACCGGTTCGTCTGAACCGGTCTGAACTGGCATCAGCCAAGCACTGGTTGCCACCCACGTTTTCTAGGCATTGCTGCATGGCATAAAGCATTTTGTTTCCCTTTACAGCCTGCCCACTTGGCTGTATTGAACAAGCCCATTTCTTTATATCATGTGCGGGATTGAGCAGGCTTGCCATCAACAATCCAATTAGACCAGCTGCCTTGGCTCCAAACTGCATGGTCAAATACAGACCACCCACAAACTAGCCTGCAGGACCAAGACTTATGCTAGATCCAGTGATCATGGGCCCAGAGCTACTCATCTGTGGAGGGAGACCAGGGAATCAATCCCTGAATGGGAGTTCATCTGAGCGTCGCTAAGTGAACACAGACTGCCATCCTGCTCTACTCCATAGCAGAAAGGAAGGTCTAGTAGCTGGTGATGCTTTAGGCAGAGGTTTTTCTCTATATATTTCCTTTGAAAGGGTGCACGTAGCTTACTAACTCTTTAGTTACTTAGGCTGGGCTGGGAGCTGTCTTTTCCACAGGTAGAGAGACCTCCAACCCCTGCTGATCTGATCTGCTTGCTGCACTCATGCGACACCAAATGTGGAGGGAATGTACCGATGCCACCATGCCCGAGTATCAGTCTTGCATACATAAAACCTGAACTCTGTGAGAATTCAGTCTCGTCCCGTCTGGACAAGTCAGAATCCAGCATGTTTAGGCAAGTAGAATTAAGTTCACATAAGAATTTGACTGTGTGCTTCTCATTGTCCGCCTCCTCTCCCTTCTCAAAATTGCTTATGATCCCTTGGCCTACAGTGTGAGAACTCCTAAGCTAGAGCATTATCTTACAAGGAAAAATGATTACAGGTAGTTCTTGACTTATAACAGTTTGCTTGGTGACCGTTTGAAGTTACAATGGCACTGAAAAAAGTGACTTATGACCAGCGGTGGGTTTCATATTATGTTACTACTGGTTCGCCATGCATGCCTGGTTCACGCGCATGCCTGCCTTCCGTACATGCATCTGGCCTTCGGCGCATGCGCTTTGCTCACACGTGTGTCTTCCACAGCCTCAAAAACGTGCCTAAATAGGATGGCATAGAGCCGGGGGAGGGTGGGGTTTCCGCTACCAGTTCGGGTGAACCGGTCTGAAGCAGCTGAATACCACCTCTGCTTATGACCATTTTTCACACTTATGACCATTGCAGCATCCTCATGGTCACTTGATTTACATTCATATGCTTAACAACTGACTCACATTTATGACAATTGCAGTGTCCCGGGGTCATGTGATCACCTTCTGGCAAGCAAAGTCAATGGGGAAGCCAGACTCACTTAACAATCATGTTATCAATTTAACAACTGCAGTGATTCACTTTTAAGAAATGTAACAAGAAAAGTTGTAAAATGGGGCAAAACTCACTTAACAAATTTCTCACTTAGCAACATAAATTTTGGGCTCAATTGTGATTGTAAGTTGAGGACTACCTGTATTTCGATGCTCTTTGAGAAAACAGACAAAAATGAAAGAACAGACTAGAAAAAATATTTGCTTATTATTCTTGGGATAAAACCAGTAAAGTTCTGCATTTTTCAATAGTTCCCAGCCCAGCCTAAGTAACCAAAGGATTAGCAATATTTTTGCACTTTGAATATTTTGGCTGCCTTTACATAGCATGCCAATCTGTTTTGTTTATCCATTTTTTGTTAACAAATCCCAATTCTCTGCACCATACAGGTAGCCCTCAACTTACGAATATTAATTTGGTGATTGTTCAAAGTTACAACGGCCCCCCAAAAAATGATTTATGACCATTTTCCACATTTACAATCATTGCAGCATGGTCAATTGTGGTTGTAAGTCAAGGACTACCTGAACACTACAACACACTACATCTGCAACTTATTACCACAATTGGGGCCAGAATTTTTGTTGCTAAGCATGGAGGTTGTTAAGTGAGTCATGCCAGGTTAACCTCTTTGACATGGTTAAGGACTCATTGCAGTCGTTAAGTGAATGTGGTTGTTAAGCGAATCTGGCTTCCCCTAATGACTTTGCTTGGCAGAAATTGTCTGGAAAGGTTGGTGATCCCGTGAGCCTGGTATATTGCAACTATCATAAATACAAGAGACCTTCAAATTTCTAGGTTCTACCATATCGCAAGATCTAAAATGGACATCTAACATCAAAAACATCATCAAAAAAGCACAACAAAGAATATTCTTTCTGCGCCAATTCAGAAAGCTCAAACTGCCCAAAGAGCTGCTGATACAGTTCTACAGAGGAAGTATTGAGTCTGTCATCTGCACCACTATAACTGTCTGTGTTGCAATATTTTCAGGATCAGACTCAATAATATTAGTAAGAGTTAAAGGTTTAAATATACTTCCTTTTATTTACAATAGGCATTCTATATTCACTGAATATTCACAGATAGAAGCTAGGAAAAGGGTGTAGGTGGCTCCTTATATATACAATGGGTGGAGCTATAAGTGGGAGTAGTGAATTATGAATACATTAAGAAGTGAAGAATAAGTTAACCCCTGATACCCCGTTCATATACTATTTACACATTAGAGAATAAGGCATTTACATCTGACAAATCCCCCTCTAAATGCCGATTCGTTATACAACACCAATTACACTCAGATTCAGGACAATACAATACATATAACTTAGAAGTTAAATATTTGTGCTGCTTAGAAGGTAAAGGCTTTGTCAATATGTCAGCTAATTGTTCTGAAGTATCACAATGCACTGCTTTAATAAATCCATCCTGAGATAATTGTCTCACATGTTTAAATTTTATATCTATATGTCTGGACCTTTGTCCAATGGCATCAGATCTAGATATTTCAATGGCTGCTTTATTGTCTTCATGCATAACAAAAGGCAAAGCAGGTTTTTTCCAAACATCTGAAATTAAATCATTAAACCATACAAGGTTATTTGCAGCTTTGGATAAACAAACGTATTCCGCTTCTGTCGTTGAAGTGGCCACTAGTTCTTGTTTACCAGTGTACCAGTAAACTGGACAGTCATTTAAGAGAAATATATAACCAGATGTACTTTTTCTACATGAGGTGTCTCCAGCCCAGTCCGCATCTGCGTAACATGTAAGCTTTGGTTCTTTATTATCTTTAGGTTCTAATATTAAGCAAAAGTCTAGTGTACTTTTCAGATATCTTAAAATTCTTTTAACAGCTTCCCAGTGATACATTGTTGGTTTGCTGACATGTCTGGATAATAAATTGAGTGGTAAGGCGATATCTGGTCTAGTCCAGTTAGATATATAAAGAAGTGAACCTATGATTGACCTATAAAATGTGTTATCCTTGAATTTGGGGGAAGATTCATCAGTATTTCTTAGAAAATCAGTTTGCATAGGAGTATCACAAGGTTTGGCATTGTTTAAATTGCATTTATTTAAAAGTTCTATGATCTTATCTCTCTGATTAAGTTTGAATCCCCTTCTAGTCTTATTAATTTGGACACCAAGATATTTGTTTACTTTACCTAGAGATTTTAACGAGAAATGTTCATTTAGCTTAGTTACAAAAGTTTCTCTTCTCTCTTTATGTTTTCCTATGTATAAAATGTCATCCACATAAATCAATACAAATTCAATGTAATCATCACCCTTTTTGACAAAAAAACAGTTATCAGCAGTGGTAGCGTTGAAGTCCATGGTTTTAAGTACTTTCACTAAACAATCATACCATCGTTTACCAGATTGTTTTAACCCGTATAAACTCTTGTTTAACAACCAAATCTCATTTTTGTTTGTGTATTGACTGTGAGGTGCTCTTACGTATATTTCCTTATCTAGTTTAGCGTGTAGATACGCAGTCTGTATGTCATATTGAAATACATCAAGGTTGAGTGCTGATGCTACCACTAGAGCTGTTTTGACACTCTCTGTTCTTACTGTGGGGGAATACGTGTCAGTATAGTCCTCCGGATATTTCTGTGCATAACCTTGTGCAACTAATCTAGCTTTGTATAGAGTGTTGCCTCCCTCTAAGTTCTTAATTTTATATATCCACCTGGTACCAATAATTGTTTTATCCTTAGGTGCAATTGCAGGTGTAAATACATTTAATCCTTGTAAACTTTCCATCTCTTTCTTCATCGCTAATTCCCATTTTTCTTTTTCTTCACGAGGGAGTTTTAACACTTCCTCATATGTATTGGGTGTTGTTGGCTCACCATCCATATGCATTATATAATCCTTGTATTTATTTGGCATTTGATTTCTGGTGTTTCTAATGGTTTTTTCAGGTTTACTATCGTTATCATGCAAATATCTTGCTTCCTTTTTTGTTAGTGTGTCTGTCTTAATTTTGTGTTGGCTATTTGTCCAAGTTTTGGTTTTGTTCTTATTTTTGTTGATATTTTGCTTTTCTATGATCCCTTCTTCATGAGATTTTGTATCTTTATATTTATTTGGAAATATTTCATTAAGATGTAATTTAGACCAGTTGGCCTGTTCATGGAACACAGCTGTTCTGGAGACTATAAATTTGTTATTATTATCAATGAATCTGTACCCTTTAGTACCAGTTTCATATCCCATAAATCTGAGTCTTCTGGATACGTTTTCTCCCTTTCTTCTTAATTGCTTAGGTATGTGTACGTCTGCAGTGACTCCAAATATGTGCATGTGTGCTAATTTTGGTTTTCTATTATACATCACTTCATATGGTGTCTTATTTACAATGCTGGACCAGGTTCTATTTTGTGTGTAATTTGAATAATGTAAGGCTTCTGACCAGAATTGTTTGCTTAAGCCAGCATCTTCCAATGTGCATCTAATCATGGTTTGTAATGTGGAATTCTTCCTCTCTGCAATCCCGTTCTGGAACGCAGAAAATGGACTAGATGTGTAATGTAACATTCCTTTGTCTTTTAACCATTGGGAGAATTCTTTAGACATGAATTCACATCCCCTATCTGTCATAATTTGTTTTATTTTGATGTTGTGTTGTGTTTCTATGCGTTTGTAAAATTCTTTAAATTTTTGAAATGTTTCATCTTTGTGTTTTAATGTATAAACAAACCCATAGCGGCTATAATCGTCTACTATTGTCAGGAAGTAACGTTTTCTATAAGTGATTGATGGAGTTAATGGACCAACTAAGTCCATGTGTACTAAATCAAAAATTTTGTTAGTTGATCTAGTAGATTTTCTTGGCCTGGGACTAGTTTTTAGTTTTGTAGATTTACATACTGAGCATTCCAAATAGTTTTCACAATTTTTTATTTTAACACCTTCTGCGTGTTCAGTCATTTTTTGTACTACAGGAAAACTGGCATGTCCTAACTTCCTATGTAAGATGTGAGCACACTCATCATGAATTGGCTTACCTATTTTTGGTTTTTTTTCATTGTGTGCATCTATGTGATCATGAGATATTTTACACTCATCATTGTCACTGTTGCTAATATTTTCATCATCTACTTCAATACAATCTTCCATATTTGAGTCAATGTTATGCAACCATTTTTCCTTTGTTATCAGATAAGGTAGGCCTCCTTTAATCATCACAGTGCCTATATTTATTTTATTCTTCTCCAAAGTCGCTTTTCCTTTTGAAAAAACAATGTTAATGTCAGAATCTCTACTTAGTTTTATAGCACTTAGTATGTTATGAGGTATTTCAGGTATTAGCAATACCCCCTCTATTTTTCCTAGACCAGGCAAGGTTACATTCCCTCTACCTAATACTTGAACCTTTTCTTGGTTAGCTACCTTTATTACAAATTTATCTTCTGCAAATGAAGACAATATATTTTTGTTATTAGTGGTGTGATTAGTTGCTCCAGAATCAATAAGCCAATTATTGTTCTCATTTTGCTGTATGTTAGTGTTGTCTTGTTTATTTAGCCCATTCAGTGAGCCAGATTTTCTATCCTTTGAATTATCTCTGCCCCCTCTATTCTCTTTGTAATTTGGTGGGCTCCTATATCTATGTCTATCTATGGAAGACTGTCTATAATTGTATTTGTTTCTATATTCTGACCTATGCCTTTCTTTTGAAATTTTGGGACAATCTCTTCTATTGTGTTCCCTGGATCCACAATTGTGACATTTAAATGTTTCATTATATTTTTCTTGGAAAGCTACTTTCCTATATGGTTTGTGTTCTGTGTGATTGCTAGAACGATTCCTTCTTGAATTGTCTTCTGCTATCAATTTATTGGATAGACTTTCTATGGATAAATATCCTAGATTGATAGTGTCTAAATGTGACATAAAATTGTCCCATGATGAATCAAGTGAGTTGATAATAACACTTTTCATTGTTTGGTCTGAAATCACCTCCCCCCTCAAATGCAGCTCAGCTCTTATTTTGTTTAAAGATATTAAATGCTCACTTATGGAAACCCCTGGTTTTACCCTAGATGAAAAGAAATCTTTAGACATCCTTGTGGTGGTAGCTACACTGTCACTGTGAAACAAATTAAACATGCATTGAATAATTTCTGAAACAGTCAGATTTGGCTTAATGCTATGATACATTGCAGGAGACACACTAGATATTATTAAGAAAAATGCTCTATGGTGTAAACAATCTATTTTTAGAGTCCAAGGTCTTTTTGGGGGACTAGTGATAAAAAACAGTAAGTTTTCCTTCATAAAGACAACCTGGAGCTGTTGATACCATTCTTGCAAATTAACGCCATCAACCCTTAGTTTTGGGAAGTCACTGGGTAAATTTCCGACATTATTGTGTCCATTACTTACAACCTGAGGTAGTCCGTGGTCTCGCAAGTGTAGAAAATTGCAAAACGGCATGGGGATGCTCGCAACGAGTCTGCATGGTCTTCTCGCCAGTTCATGTCTTCCCGGACCGTCTGCGTAGTTTTGCGCATGCGCGTTGTCCATTTCTTCTTTGGAGTCGTCGTGGAAGGTTCTCCCCATTGCGGCTCGCTCGTTCTGCTCCTCTTCAGATGAATCGGTCTCTGGTTCGATTTTGGGAGTCCTGACGACGGCGGCTGCTCTTCCTCTTCTTTTGATGGCATTGGTGCTTGCTTCGGTCTGTGGCGTAGGGCGGTACCGGCAGGGCTCTCTGGGTTCGGGCGTCGGCGCTCTCGTAGTCAGGATGGGAGCGGGCAGGTCTTGAGGCATCGGCTTGCTCGCTCGCTTCTTCGGTAGCTGTTTGGTAATTTTTAGTTTTGGCCCAAATGCAGCAAAAAGCGTTTTCATTGCTGATTTTATTTGGGAGTTTGTTGAATCATCTTCACTTTCTGATTCTGATTCTTCTGAGGAGTTTGAATCTTCTTTTTCATTTTCGTTGTCTGATAACGTTTTTCGCGCCAGAAATTTTGAATTGAGCATTTTGATTGGCTCTGCTTCGCTCACCTTGGAGGCCTGTTGAAACCAAGATGGCTGCCATTCAAAATTTCGCGCGGGATCACCGTTTTTCTTCTTCGTAATGACTTTCTCTGCAGTCATATCACTCACTATTTTTGGGTCTTTAGACTTTTCATTAGTGATGTTTTTCTCTCTCGCTGCTCCGCTGTTCTTCAGCATATTTTGGAGGTTCGCGATGAGGCTTTCATCATTCTTCTGGCTCTTTAATAGTTTTAATATCTCTGACCTGAGTTCGTTATTCTCTATTTCGATTTCCTCCTGGTCATCATTTTCATCTATTATTTCTTCGTCTTCAGTGGTGTATTCTTCGGATTCTCTCGAAATTGCGTTTGTGGATTCGTTGATTATTTCTTGTTCTGTTTCCATTTCTTTGCTGTAGGCCCTGGTGTTGGGCCTATCTTTCTTAGACATTTTTAAGTTTTTATTGAGTCAATTAACCATCCTCTGCTACCAGCTTGTTGCAATATTTTCAGGATCAGACTCAATAATATTAGTAAGAGTTAAAGGTTTAAATATACTTCCTTTTATTTACAATAGGCATTCTATATTCACTGAATATTCACAGATAGAAGCTAGGAAAAGGGTGTAGGTGGCTCCTTATATATACAATGGGTGGAGCTATAAGTGGGAGTAGTGAATTATGAATACATTAAGAAGTGAAGAATAAGTTAACCCCTGATACCCCGTTCATATACTATTTACACATTAGAGAATAAGGCATTTACATCTGACAGTCTGGTTTGGCTCTGCAACCCAACAAGTCAGACACCAACTTCAGAGAATAATTAGAACTGCAGAAAAAACAATTGCTACCAACCTGCCTTCCATTGAGGACCTGTATACTGCACTAGTCAAAAAGAAGGCTGTGAAAATATCTACAGACCCCTCACATTCTGGACATAAACTGTTTCAACTCCTACCCCCCAAAACGACGCTATAGAGCACTGCACACCAGAACAACTAGACACAAGAACAGTTTTTACCCGAATGGCATCACTCTGCTAAACAAATAATTCCCTCAACACTGTCAAACTATTTACTAAGTCTGCACTACTATTAATTTTCTCATCGTTCCCACCACCCATCTCCTTCCACTTATGACTGTATGGCTGTAATTTTGTTGCTTGGATCCTTACGATTTATATTGATATTGATTCCTGATTGCTTATTTGTACCCTATGACTATCATTAAGAGTTGTACCTTATGATTCTTGACAAATGTATCTTTTCTTTTTATGTACACTGAGGGCATATGCACCAAGACAAATTCCTTGTGTGTCCAATCACACTTGGCCAATAAAAAATTCTATTCTATTCTATTCTACAAATTGCAACTATCATAAATGGCTGTCAAGCGTCAAAAATTAATCATATGACTCTGGGAATGCTGCAATGATTGTAAGTGCGAGGGCCTGTCGTACATAACTTCTTTCAGTGCAGTTGTAACTTCTAATGGTCATTAAATAAATGGTGGTAATTCAAAGCCTACAAATATGGCAAAATATGATTAACAAATTATAATGACACACAATATAGTAGCCAAAATCAAGCAAGTCACATTATGGCTTAATGCCATGTGCTACCTAGCCTTTAGTTGCTGTATGAAGAGCCAATTGGACTCCCATAATAAGAATAAGAATTTATATTAAACTTCTCCCCAAGATGTAAGAGAAGTAGTGATGACTGGTCATACCTGCTGTAATGTACAGATGCCTCATCTAACAACAACATTTTCTTTAAAACCTAGTTCCTTTTGTAAGAAAGTATACTTAGGAATTGTGGAAAAAAAAAAGGATCAGGCTAGGTGTTAAGCAAAATATTGTAGGTATTTGGGGAAGAACAAAGTCTGGCTAATTTTTCTGAAGAATAAAAAAAGTTTGCTCGGCTAGGGTTGCCAGGTCTGCTTCCAAAAAATAGCAGACAAGGGGGGGGGGGCGTTTAAGTAGTAAAAAAATAAAAAAAAAATTACAATTAAATTATATATTTTCTTACAAACATTTTAACACGTATTAAAATAATCACTTCAAAACTTTACTTAAAATTCAAAACATCAAATATATTATAAGAATATGTAAAATATTAAATTACATTTTAATTTCATCATAAAGCTTTTGAATAAAAAAAAATGTCCACTATTTTGTGAAAAAAAAAATAGTGAACATAATGTGAAAAAAACGGACTGTCCGCTCAAATAGTGGACACCTGGCAACATTATAATGCTCCTTTTGTTCTTTTATCTTGATAATAAAATTAAACAACACAGAAAATAAAACAGGAGGAAATAAAAAGGGAATACTTGCATATTATTTTTTCCCTACCGGAACTCTATGTGGGTTTTTATTTTTATTTTTTTGCTTTTACATATTTAAACAAATTAAATTTGGAAGTTCTCTTTCCCTTAGGTCCCTTTGCCAGCTTTATACGTCTTTATTTCCTTGTGGCTAGTAACTACTACAGAAACAAGTTTCAAGCCCATTGTTATCCACATCTACTCAGAAAACCCAACGAATCTGTTAAATTTCTTGAGCTACTGTTGCTTTTGATTTTATTGATATCATTGGTTTTCTTCCCTAAATTTTATTCTGATAGGAAAAATGAAAAAAAGAACAATCGCCCAACGTGGGGCTCGAACCCACGACCCTGGGATTAAGAGTCCCATGCTCTACCGACTGAGCTAGCCGGGCGCTGCAGTTCCGGCTTCCTATACTGGATATCACTCCATTATTATTATTTTTTTTCAATGAAGCGCGCGCACATGAAAACGTCCGCGGTGACTCGGCGATCCTTCGTGAGCGCGCGCCCGATACTTTGTGCGGTTGGCTCCACCTCCTCGGGTCCGTAGCCTACCGGAAGAAATCATTAGTCGAGGCGCTTGGAGGCGGCGTCCAATGGACGTGCACGTTGTTGAAGAGCGACTGAGACGCGCGAGTGGGTGACCATCTGAAGGGGCGAAGGAAAAAAAAAAAAAGGAAAAGTCCGGGTAGGAGCTAAGAGGGTGGTTTGTTTTTGAGGCTTCCTTCGCCATGAGCTCCATCGGCACCGGGGTAAGTGAGCCGGCGAAAGAAGGGGGGAAGGAAGCCCCGGTGTAGTTGGAGGGGGTGGTGGTGTTCGAAGATAGGAGACGAGGGGCGCTGGGGGGGGAGGGAGGGCGAGGAGACGGACTGCTCTGCACATACGGGGTCTGTGAGGGAGCCTCGCGCTTTCTATGACGTCACCAGCGGTTGTCTGGAGAATTGGGGTGCTAATGGCGGTGCTGAGTCACAGAAGAAAACCGAAAGCGGAAGGCGAGTCTGACGGGAGGAAGGGAGGCGCGTGTCTTCCTGGAATAGAGTGGGCCTCGGCCTGGGAACTTTCCAGAGCGTCCTAAAACGCTTCCAAGCCTTGGCATCCATTGTCTTTCCATTGATCGGGCCATCGGAGTACGGCTGGGGGAACCCGGCTAGCTTATTGACGACCCTCTTTGGTTTGAAAGCTTCCCTGCCTGCCAAGTTGCTACCTAGTGAGCGGCGTGGGCTGAGAATCTTGAAAGTGAAAGCCCCAATCATGCATTCCCTAGTTTAGAGGTCTTCAAACTTGGCCGCTTTAAGACTTGTGGACTTCAACTCCCAGAATTCTCCAGCCAGTATAGTGTTATACAGTAAAGCCTATACTGGCTGGAGAATTCTGGGAGTTGAAGTCCACAAGTCTTAAAGCGGCCAAGTTTGGGGGACCCCTGCCCTAGTTACTAGGTGGGGGGAAAGCATCCAGTTCACCAGCGACTGTCTTTTTTTTTTTTACTAATTCATTTGTCATCTTTCAGAGTTAAAAATGTGGACATTGTTTTACATAAGGACTTTAGTCTCATTTGCTATTAGTGACTGGCCAAGTGGCAGCTTTTGAAGGCAGGATGGGTTGTTGTATTTCCTATGGTAGGTAGGACTCCCTATCTGAGGAGGCAAAAATTTTGACAGGTGCCAAATGAGAGTATCGGTAAGTCTGTTTGCTACTGTTCAACGGTTGAACAAATTTTGATAGCATCATTCATGAGTATGAATTTTTTTTTTCAGAAAGCACATTAACTCTTGTTTGTATGATGCATCATTTAGAAATTTTTCTGGGGTTGCAAGATACACTGAACCATAAGTAAGTAATTCAGCTTGAATTTATAAGATTCATGATGTACACCTCATGAAGATAGGCAGGCAGGTGATAACTATAGATTTTTTCCCACTACTGCTGCATTGTAGCAAATGCTTAAGAAATGCTGCCTGTATTTCTAGAAGTTATAAAACAGTCATAAAATAAGCCATAATATCCTCCTCCATATAGTTGTCCAGTCACTTTTAAAATTCTCAGGTGCCATCATCAGCAAATTCTCCCGTTTAATTATGCTTGCAAACATGCTAGGCTAAAATATTTGGTGTCAATAGGGAAGTTGTTATGTGTGAATACAGTATGGTGTGTTAATGTTAATCCATAGTTTATTTAACAACAGAAATTAACCAATTGCAATGATGTTATATGTGATCTCATAATTTGTTTGTTTTAGCTTGTTGCCTAATTGAAGGGAATTCAAGATGGTAATTGCTTTAAGTTATGTTATTTGGCAAATTTGAGGTCTTTGCTAAAACATGGCACATGACAGATGAAGATAGTGCAAATCCTGAGAGGCAAGGAGTTCCAAAGAACAAGAGTTGAAATGATAATACCCTTTTGCCTAGTAGTTCATGACCTCTTTGCCTCATGCAGAATGGGAACTCCAAGTAGACAAATCTTACTATATTCTTACTGGCCAGGCAAATTCCATCTTGGGAAAAACAGTGATTCATGATAAAAGGTTTGTAAATCATTACTAGCACTTTGAATTGGCCCCGGAAGCTAAAGGTAACCAGAGCAATAACTTTCCTAATGCTGTCATATTGTTATGATGAAATTGTCCTGTGAGTAAACTTGCTACCATATATTGAACCAACTGAAACTTCTAGGTTTTCTCTAAATGCTATCCAATGTAGAATATATTACATTAATCAGTCAGATAAAGGTAATTCTTGACTTACAACTGGTCAAAGTTATGATAGACCTGCCTGGAACTACTTATGACCTGGATTCAGCCCACCAACCGGGCTGCTTTTACAACCATTTGTACCATTTTATGATCACATGGCCATGTTTTACAATGATTTTACCAAAATCCAGCATTTACTTCCAAGTTTCTAGCAGAAGTGCACCCATAGCAAACCATTGGTATACCTTAACAACTGTTGTTCACTTAAGACTTATTGCTTATTGCTTAAAGCATTGTAAGCCGCCCTGAGTCTCCGGAGAAGGGCGGCATATAAATCAAATTAAAAAAAAAAAAAAAAAAAGACCCTGGTGGCTGCCTTATGACTGTTGCAAAACAGATTGTAAAATCAAGTTGATCATCTGACTAAACGTTTATGATCCTTGTGACATGACTGTCATGGGCAAGTTCCATTATGGTCATAAGTCAAGGGCTACCTGTAGAGATCGGAGTATAAGTTACCATTATCAATTCTTCTTGATCCAGGTAGCTCATAATAGACAAAACAGCCAAAGCTGGACAGAAGTCTTTCACCTGCTACTAATAGGCACAAGTCTAGGAGGATCTTCAGATTGTGAACCAATCCTTTCAGGTAGAGTTCCATCCCATTCAGAATAACTACTAGGGACAAAGTTGCTGATTTTTTTATTGACAAAAACCAACTGCATCTTGGAGGGATTGAGTCTAAGAATACTTTGTCCTATTCAGCCCATTTTGCTGATGGAGCCAAATAATTCATTTAATTCTATAAATCGTGATGCATTTAATAATGGTGTAAAATGTGTAAAACACAGACACAATGATTTTCCTCAACCTGTATTCTCTATATACTCATCAAAATTTTCAGTAGTCATATCTTCAATAGCTGGAGAGTTTGGGGATCATGAGGGATGTTGGTTGAAAGTTTAATGTGATGGGTCAGTCGCTATGTCCATTAAACAAATTTTCTGAGGCACACATATGACCGGAACTACTTTTTGTGGCTTTCTACACAACAACCATTAAGTGAATGCCACACTTGTTAAATGAACCCATTAGGGTGGGCATTGTTTTTGTTGGAAATCCATAAAAAATATTGCAAATTGCAGTCGTCACGACAAAACCCTGCAATGGGTCAGAAATCTGATCCTAACATGCATTTATGTGACCAAAGAGGTGGTACAAATATTTACAATGGCTGGGGATGCTTTATGGGCTGTGAAACACCTGTTTTATGGTAGTGGTATCTTTTAACATTGCAAAATGACTAATTGTAAGTTGAGGCCTACCTGTACAGTACAGGAACAGTTCCCAAAACAGCTATTGCAAATCGTTATTTGAAAAGAGGTGCTTCATACTTTCTTACAAACTATGGGAACTGGGACAGATTTGGACTTGTTTGCCTTAAAATACAATATAATATGATTTTATGGAAATTAATGAGAATGTAGTAGTACTCTCAACACCTGCTATTAATCTGGATTTCCATAATCTGTTAAATGATTCTAAGTATAAAAAGTTGCAGTTTGAAAAGTTAAAGCAACTCATTGCTGTGCTTAGTCTACCAGCAGAGGTTGCTGTTCATTTATGTCATATGTAAATCACTTTGCAAACTTAGTTTCAGCAAAACCAATATTTTCATTTTTCCTGATTGGAAGAACATAAAATATATGAGCACATTTGTTTTTGGTTAGTGTGTTGTTTGAACCAAAGTATGATTATTTGTAAACCATGGTTTATGGCATATAAATTTTAATTCAAAAATAATTAAGAAAACCAGAATTTAGTATGATGGACAGATCCAGCTATGGACTGATATTTAAAATAATCTTGTTTTTAGATGATATAGAAGAGTGGATAAAAGTACTGTTTATTAATCAACAGTTAAGATTCGATAAGCATGATGGTATAAATCTGCCCAAGAATCAGGCAAGTTGTTGTTACTACATAGTAAAAAGTGAAAGATGATTAATATAAATGGCAATATTATACAGGTAGTCCTCAATTTATGATCATGATGGAATCTGCCCATTACAGTCACAAATTATGATGGTAGTTAAGCGAGATGACCACATTATGTTTTTGTGTAACAACCCCCATCCCTGCTCCCTGATATGATTATTAAGCAGAGCACAAGTTACCTCAGAGTTGCTTCCTGCCTCAGGTCTTCCAAGGCCTCTCCCACCCCGAGACATCCCATGCTCCACTGGCTGCCCCTTAGGTTCCCTGCATGCTTTGGTCCTGGGTCCCATACCCTCCTCCCCACTCTCAGTTTCTGATCGTGCACTTACTTTTAGAGGATCTCTGTACCTTGTATGAGGGAAGAAGAGTAGGCTGCTTTGTCTCTAGGCCACATGGCTCTAGCCTGGAAGTGGGTACTATTTTTGGAACGGGCATAATTCATTGCAGCTACTCCAAAAACGGTACCCACTTCCAGGCTGGAGCCATGTGGCCCAGAGACAAAGCAGCTTACTCTTCTTCCCTATAACAGATCTCTCTTGCTAATGTGAGGTATGTTGGTAATTGGAAGAATCCTTAAAGTTGCCCTTTTTTGTCAATAGAATGGTCATATTGAATCCTGCAGCTACATGTTTGTTTTCCAAATTTTCTGAACCAAGGCTGTAATAGTTGTGGGTAGTACAGATCTCAGCAATTCTGCCAGGATGGTATCAACACCTGGGTCCTTATTTGGCAGTTGGCTCATAGTTCACACAACTTCTTCCTGAAGGATGGCTAGTTGTGTTTCTTCTTCTCTTTCTTCATCCTTGGGAGGCTGAGCCTCTTTGTTGCTGGTATGCAGCTGTTTATACATACTTGCCACCTTGTTGGTCACCCATATGTTCCCTTTTTTGCTTTTGATGTTGCTTTTACAAGCAGTAAAATCCTTTTTGACTTGGACATCATGCAGTCCTCTTCTAGCTGTTTGCAAAGTTGGTCCCAGTAGAATTTGTTGTCTTTCCTTAATGCTCTTTGGAAAACTGCATTCAATTTACTTGCTTCTATCTGTTTGCAGCTTTTATTCACTTGGCTATTCCGATAGTTTCATCTAAAAGCCACTTGTACTTTTTCTCTGGCTTCTTGTATGGTGTGTTCAACAGTTCCTTCAATGATGGTTGATTGAATTTCTTGCTAAAGTTTGTCAGGCATCTTCTCAGCAATGTCCAGCAGTTCAAACTTATTTTTCATCTCAATAGCACATATGGAAGGGATTTTGGGGATGTCAAACTTCTTTTGATGTTGCATAATGTGACTTTGATTGTAGCTGCCAATAATTCATGATCTGAACTGCAATTGACACCTGGATATGTGTTTGACAGCAAGGAATGGACTATTGATGACTGCATAGGACATAGACAATTTGATTATGGTGCAGTTTATTTGGTGAGGTCCAAATGTATAAGTAATGCTTGTGTTGTTTGAATCAGGTATTCATGATTCAAAATTGATTTTCATGGCAAAATTGAACCAAAGAGTCACTTGCATCATTTCTCACCCCAAACCCAAAGCTGCCAACGATGCCTGTTTCTGCTTGGCTGCCAGTGGTGTCTTTTGGGGACACTGTTTTAGAATATTTTTGTTGCTGGCATAGAAACCTCTACGGGTAGTTCTTAACTTACAACCATTCATTTAGTGACTATTCAAAGTTGAGTGCTTTTTCAAAGCACTGAAAAAAAGTGACTTATAACCATTTCCATACTTAAGACTGTTGCAGTATCCCCATGATCACGTGATCAAAATTAGACATTTGGCATGTATTTATGACGGTTGCAGAGTCTGCAAACGAAGTCAGTAGAGAAGCCAGATTCACTTAACAATTGTGTTATTCACTTAACAACTGCACTGATTAACAACTCTGGCAAGAAAAGTCATAAAATGGGGCAAAACTCACTTAACAAATATCTTGCCTAGCAACAGAAATGTTAGGCTCAATTGTGGTTGTAAGTCAAGGACTACCTGTATTTCAAGCTCTGTTGCATTAGTTATTGGGGCATAGACTTGGATAACTGAGATTTTGAGAGGCTTGGCACGAGATTCAGATAGTCATCCACTTACAACCGAGACAATCTACAAATACACTGCTCAAAAAAATAAAGAGAACACTTAAACAACACAGTGTAACTCCAAGTCAATCACACTTCTGTGAAATCAAACTGTCCACTTAGGTAGCAACACTGATTGACAATCAATTTCACATGCTGTTGTGCAAATGGAATAGACAACAGGTGGAAAGCATAGGCAGTGAGCAAGACATCCCCAATAAAGATGGGGATGGGGACAGACCACTTCTCAGTTCCTATGCTTTCTGGCTGATGGTTTGGTCACTTTTGAATGCTGGCAGTGCTGTCACTCTAGTGGTAGCATGAGACGGAGTCTACAACCCACACAAGTGGTGCAGCTCATCCAGGATGGCACATCAATGCGAGCTGTGGCAAGAAGGTTTGCTGTCTGTCAGCGTAGTGTCCAGAGCATGGAGGCGCTACCAGGAGACAGGCCAGTACATCAGGAGACGTGGAGGAGGCCGTAAGAGGGCAAAAACCCAGCATCAGGACCGCTACCTCCGCCTTTGCAAGGAGGGATAGGAGAAGCACTGCCAGAGCCCTACAAAATGACATCCAGCGGGCCACAAATGTGCATGTGGCTGCTCAAACGGTCAGAAAATGACTCCATGAGGATGGTATGAGGGCCCGACGTCCAAAGGTGGGGGTTGTGCTTACAGCCCAACACCGTGCAGGACGTTTGGCATTTGCCAGAGAACACCAAGATTGGCAACTTTGCCACTGGCGCCCTGTGCTCTTCACAGAGGAAAGCAGGTTCACACTGAGCACATGTGACAGACGTGACAGGGTCTTGAGACACCGTGGAGAACCTTCTGCTGCCTGCAACATCCTCCAGCATGACCAGTTTGGCAGTGGGTCAGTAATGGTGTGGGGTGGCATTTCTTTGGGGGGGCCGCACAGCCCTCCATGTGCTTGCCAGAGGTAGCCTGACTGCCATTAGGTACCGAGATGAGATCCTCAGACCCCTTGTGAGACCATATGCTAGTGCGGTTGGTCCTGGGTTCCTCCTAATGCACGGCAATGCTAGACCTCATGTGGCTGGAGTGTGTCAGCAGTTCCTGCAAGACGAAGGCATTGATGCTATGGACTGGCCCTCCCGTTCCCCAGACCTGAATCCAATTGAGCACATCTGGGACATCATGTCTCGCTCCATCCACCAACGCCACATTGCACCACAGACTGTCCAGGAGTTGGGGGATGCTTTAATCCAGGTGTGGGAAGAGATCCCTCAGGAGACCATCCGCCACCTCATCAGGAGCATGCCCAGGCGTTGTAGGGAGGTCATACAGGCACGTGGAGGCCACACACACTACTGAGCCTTGTTTTGACTTGTTTTAAGGACATTACATCAAAGTTGGATCAGCCTGTAGTGTTTTTTTCCACTTTAATTTTGAGTGTAACTCCAAATCCAGACCTCCATGGGTTGATAAATTTGATTTCTATTGATAATTGTTTTGTGATTTTGTTGTCAGCACATTCAACTATGTAATGAACAAAGTATTTACTACGAATATTTCATTCATTCAGATCTAGGATGTCTTATTTTTGTGTTCCCTTTATTTTTTTGAGCAGTGTATATTTTGGTCATTGTCTGACAGTGAAGGAGAGAGAGAGAAAGTGTATGTGTCTAAACACTTAAAATATTTAAGTATTAAAATAATGTTTCTGCCCCTTAAAAAAAATTACTAATCTGAATATATGCTGAGCTATAATGATTGCCACAAAGTTTAAATGAAACCTAACCTATAATACTTCAGAATGAATTTCTGATTCTTTTTTGGGATAGAAATAAATACAAAAGGAGAATGCTTGTGAACTATTTTTGCTAATTGGAATAAATGTTCTGGGACTATACTCTAAGGCTGAAGTCTGCATTCTTCTTCCTGGAGAGAAAATGCTATTGAGTTTAAATGACTTATTTTTTAGAAAATATGATTAGAGTTGTATTTTTATTCTCATACGGGGCTAATAAAGAATATTGTCTTATGTGCTTATATTTGTTTAATAAGTACAGAATTCATTTGCATTTTGGAACCAACTTGTTTTAATAGTGGGAAACCATTAAATAATGTATTTTATTTATTTATTTATTATTTTTTATTCTACCCATTTCCCCTGTAAAGTGATTCTGGAGGATATTCAGGTATCAAAGGATGCAATGAAAGGCTAATGAATACAATTCTATTATTTTTACTTTTTAAAAAGAAATCTAATTTGTTTTCTTACAGTATGATCTGTCAGCCTCTACATTTTCTCCAGATGGCAGAGTATTTCAAGTAGAGTATGCTATGAAAGCTGTCGAAAACAGCAGGTAAGATTTGAATTTTTATATTGTGCAATAATGTAGTCAGTTACTTTTGTGGATTCCACTAGTCCAAATAACTTAAATACTGTTTATTAATATTTTTATTTGAACCTTAGAAACAAAATATAAAGAATGAAATTATGTTGCAACTGTAGAGAGACTTCAGTTAATATATCTAATAGGGAGAGAGGGCCTATTGAGTTGGCTTGCCTGAGATGACTGATGGATCCTGTTGGAGTCCAAGAAGAGCTTGGGATTTCCCAGGGACCTATCATACACTTCACTAGGCCTTCGCTGCAGTCTGGAATAGGCATGTGACAAGGACTATCTGATTGCAGTCAGTTTTTTATTCAGTTTGCATGGCCACCCATCTCAACAAGCGACTCTGAGAAGTGAGCAATATTAAAATAAAAATAAAATGATATTGTGATAGAACATCAAGAGTTGTTGTAGGTCCTCTGTAGGTAGGCTATTGGTTTTACTATTACAGTTTTTTAAACTGGAATAGGGCATATGGGCATGCCAGAGTTTCACCTATATTATTTAAGATACTGAATTACTTATAAAATTGACTTTTGATATATCAGCTTTTTATATAGTGCCCCTTTATAGGGTTAATCCCATACTATACTGTATTTGTGAAAATAATTTAAAATTTGATTTATCTAGAAGAATTGCCAAGAAGCATTGCTTATTACCTAACATGTAGTTGTGCATATTTTAAAACAAATGTTTTATTCAGTAATTTATTTTTTAATTGAGACTGTTTTGCTTAAATAGAATTAGTTATTAAATCAACTCACTATTTTAGATTTGGCTTTTAAAATTAAATAAATTCCTTTAAGGTGTTTTCTTTTTATTAGGTTACTCAAGTATCTCCAGACATCACAGAATTAAAGAGTTTGAAGAGGCCATTTTGGCCATGCAGCCTAGCTTCTAATCTGTGTAGCAGTACATATCACATCAAACTAAATGCAATGAAGTATATTATATTTGACCAATTATTATGCTTTATTTTCTCTTCAGTACAGCAATTGGGATACGATGTAAAGATGGTGTTGTCTTTGGAGTAGAAAAATTAGTTCTATCCAAACTGTATGAGGAAGGATCCAATAAACGTTTATTTAATGTTGATCGACATGTGGGAATGGTGAGTTGGTATTTATTATTTAGCTTGTGGCTAAGTGCCAGCACCTAACTGATCTTGGCTGATATTAAAAAACTGGGCAGAGTTGAACTTGATTAGGAACTTCATGAGAGACTTAACTTATAGCCCTGGTAGATTTGGACATTTAAAAAGAATCCTTCTTCTGTAAACTATTTCTGTACTAATGCCAAGAAAACAACATAGATATATCCATGTAAGCACAAAAATATCAAGCTTGATTCATGAGAGACTTAACTCAAGTTTTAATAGAAGCAACCATATAATTAAACTGTGTCTTGGATAATCAACATGTAACTTTCAACTTGTAACCAGGAAGCAATTGGGGCAGAAGTTCTGGTTTAACCAGTTCTCAAAATGTGCCTGGCAATCACATTCCTGATACAAGGATACTGTCAGAATGAGGTGTAGAGATTGGCATGTTGAGTTTCAAATTCCTGTCTGCTTAGGTTGTGAAATGTGCTTCTATATTTCAGGCAGTAGCAGGACTCCTCGCTGATGCCCGATCTTTGGCTGACATAGCAAGAGAAGAAGCTTCTAACTTTAGATCCAACTATGGTTATAATATTCCATTAAAAGTAGGTTATGGTTTTATTAGAGCTACTTTTTATCACAGCTAAGAAAAACCTAAACCATATTAAATTGAAATTATTTTAGAAACTTTGTTTCCCATATTTATTATGAATAAATCAAACCAAGATAGCATCTGACTCTATAGTAACTCTAATCTACAGCCAGATTTATAATCCATAGCTTGAAGTTACCTTGTTTTGAAATTAATTATAGCTAATTAAATTACAGTTTGTTATTCTAGATAGCATGAAAAGTTGAACAAGGGAAAATAAAGCCTATTTTCCTTCTGAACCTACCCATCTGCATGACACAGAGAGGGTAGGGCTGAGTGGGTGACCTTGGGGCTCACCACTTTTATTTCTAAACTATAGATTGAATTTACCTCAGTTTATTTTAAATGGAAATATTACTTTCAGTGCTCTAAAATTATTTTCCTTTCTCCCTATAGCACCTTGCAGATAGAGTGGCTATGTATGTACATGCCTATACTCTATATAGCGCTGTAAGACCTTTTGGCTGCAGGTATCAATTTTTTTTAATATTATTCAGTATACCCTGGCATTAAAATTTCAGAGCAAGTAATAAATCACAGTCTATTTCTCCTTAGCCCCTGAATGCTGATAGAAAGAATGAAGATGTTCTGTAGATCTTATACTTGATTATTACAGACTTAAGAGAATTTTCAAAGCTGAGAACACACACTGCAAATAACATTTTTTTTTGTTTTTGCACTGCTGGCAATTGCTTCGATTAGTTCCTGCAGTTTTCTTGGTGAGGGTTTTTTTTTTAAGAAATGGTTTGCCATTACCTCCTTCCTAGGACTGAGAGTTAGTGACTGGTCCAAAGTCATCCAACTGGCTTTGTGGTTAAACTGAGTCTACAACTCAGTCTTCTGATTCCTAACTTGATGCCTTAACTATTATACCAAACTGAATCTATAGGCTCACCCTATATATTCTAAATAACTAGCAGTAATAAACATAATTATAGATTTGGGGGCAAACAGATTAAGTAGAAAGAAAAGCTACAAACCATCCAAAATAGCAACGAGGACACAGTGAGGGAAATAAACTGATACCTATTAGAGAATTTATTGTATAAATAGTACATTCCCAATTCACCCAGATAGATTTTTATTGATAGAAATTATGGATTCCTATTTCAAAATGGTAATTGTTAAAAAATAATAATAAACCTTCAGAAATGTTACTGAGTACTCGGGGACTAGGTTAACACATGTAACATAAAATTTGCTCAAATAAGGTTTATTGAATAAATCACAATTTACTTGATTCGCAAATCCTAGATCATAGCAAGAGTACATTTCATAGGTGAACCTTGTTGAAGAACTGCAGAATCATTTCCAAATGCTCTGTTCTGTCTAGATGATTATGGTTTGCCTTTTCCAGGGATGCTTCTTGGTTCTCAAGATCATCATTTTAGCCTTTTTCTATCCTTTAGGATGAAGGCCTCTTCCGCATGCTTTCAACCAATACGTTCTCAACATACTCCTTATTTATTTACAGAATGTATAGGTCTGCCTATCTCATATAACTATCCCAGATGGCTCACAACAATTAATAAAAACAGATAAATACAACACTACCTTTCTCCCTAGCCAAGGCGTTAATTAGTTCATATTCATATTCTGTTAAAGGGGGCATATTTAAAGCAGGAAAACCTATGAATGAATGTAGATTATTGCCTTAAGAAGTAATGTACCAAATTGTACATATGGTCCTTGTATTATTCTTCCACTATCCAGTTCAGGAGTGTGACTAAATTCTTTTAAATTTGGAAGAATTATAAAAGTGATTGGTTTATTGCTATGAATACCTTACTCTTAGATACTTAGTCTTAGGAAACTACAACTTTTATTCTTCGCCAAGAGTTATTGTTCTGCTTAATGCCAGGCTATAGTTTACAGCAAGTCCTTCAGTGAAACAACTATGAATGATGCAGACTTTGCTTTTCTATAATTTATTGAAGATTGTGCTACATTTCTCCCTAATAGTTTCTAATAAGAAATCTTGATTTTCCAGCTTCATGTTAGGTTCCTATGATGATGATGATGGTGCTCAGCTCTACATGATAGATCCATCAGGCGTTTCATATGTAAGTATTTAGAACTACATCTCTAAATGAAAACCAAGAATATTATCCATGAGCTTAGTGAAAATAGAAGTAATTAGAATATAGCAGAAAAGAGTATTAATGGAGGTGAGTGTGAATAGCTAAATCTGTTTAACAGTAAACAAAATTTTAAGAAGTATGTAATAACCCTAGAGTATCTAAAATCATAAGCTGGTAATTGAAATGCTGATAGCTTTTATTCCAACTGTGTTCATGGTAAAATCATAGGCGTTCTACAGCAAAAGTGCAAAGTTATCTTATTCAGATAAAGATTTAAACCCATTGGCCAGTAAGTAACCTTAATTCTGAATATAAGGTAAATTGATTAATCCACAATTCCTACTTCCTGCTTTTACTTTATAGAATAGAATAGAATTCTTTATTAGCCAAGTGTGATTGGATACACAAGGAATTTGTCTTTGGTGCATATGCTCTCAGTGTACATAAAGAAAAAATAAAATATATTCATCAAGAATCATAAGATACAACACTTAGTGATAGTCATGGGATACTAATAAGCAATCAAATCATACTAGGAAACAAAAGCAATAGTTATAAAGATACAAGCCACATGCATATAGCCATAAGTGGGAAGAGTAGTAAGGATGAGAAGAAGAATAGTAATACAGTCTTAGTAGTTAATTTGACAGCGTTGTGGGAATTAGTTGTTTAGCAGAGTGATGGCATTCAGGAAAAAACATTCCTTGTGTCTTGTTCTGGTGTGCAGAGTGTCACATAGTGTCATTTTGAGGGTAGAAGTTGAAACAATTTATGTCCAGGATGTGAGGGGTCTGTAGATATTTTCACAGCCCTCTTTTTGACTCGTGCAGTATACAGGTCCTCAATGGAAGGCAGGTTGGTAGCAATTGTTTTTTCTGCAGTTCTAATTATCCATTGAAGTCTGTGTCTGTCTTGTTGGGTTGCAGAGGCAAACCAGACAGTTATAGAGGTGCAGACTCAATAATTCCTCTGTAGAACTGAATCAACAGCTCTTTGGGCAAATTGATCTTTCTGAGTTGGCGCAGAAAGAACATTCTTTGTTGAGCTTTTTTGATGGATGTTTTTGATGTTAGGTGTCCATTTTAAGTCTTGAGATATGTTAGAACCTAGAAACTTGACGGACTCTACTGTTGATACTGTGTTGTTTAGTATTGTAAGAGGTAGTAGTATAGGAGGGTTTCTCCTAAAATCTACCACTATTTCTACAGTTTTGAGTGTATTTTGTTCAAGATTGTTCTGGTTGTACAAGGCTAGTTGTTCAACCTCCTGTCTGTATGCAGATTCAGCATTGTCTTGAATGAGACCAATCACTGTTGTATCATCTGCAAACTTCAGTACTTTAACAGAGGGATCTTTTGAGATGCAGTCATTGGTGTATAGAGAGGAGGGAAGAATAATGGAGAGAGCACACAGCCCTGGGGGGTTCCTGTGCTAATTGTGCAGGTATCTGATGTGATTTTGCTTAGCTTCATCTGCTGCTTCCTGTCTGTTAGAAAGCTTATGATCCATTTACAAGTGTGGTCAGGTACAGCTAGCTGATTTAGTTTAGTTAGAAGAATATCTGGAATGATGGTAGTGAATGCTGATCTGAAGTCTATAGAGGATCCTTGCATAGGTCTTTGGAAATTCAAGATTTATAATAAACGGGCAGAAATGACTATTTGTTTTTTGCTCAGTGTGTTAGAAGTTAATTTATACCTGGAAAAAGAAGCAAAAAAATTCGGATTCAATTTCTCCCTCCATCTCTTGCCTCAAATGTTTGTGTTCAATAGTAATGGTGCTACTGTTGCATCACTATCATCCTCTGAATTGCTATATTGTTAAAGGCAGCTTCTAAATTAAGATCAACAAACTGATTTTTATTAAATAAAATTATCAATTTGGAGAGGATATAAAATATGGTGTTTTGAGAAATCACATAAATGCGTGTGCGCGTTTATGAAATATATAATTGTGTGCCATTTGTAAACAGTGATCTGTAAATATGTTTGTTTCAGCGATTATTTTTCTTGAATGTGGTCCTTTTTATTTTTTGCTTTTTGCAGGGTTACTGGGGATGTGCTATTGGTAAAGCAAGACAGGCTGCAAAGACAGAGATCGAAAAGCTTCAGGTAAGACTATATTGTGACATATTACATACTAAAAGCAATTCTGTTCTTCTGTACAAATGTCTGATTTTAACTGGAAATCTATATGGAGGTGCTTCTGATTTTCCAGAGTTCTTCAGTCCTTTTGACAAGATAAAAGCAATTAAATCATTGACTTGCAATGACATAGCTACTCTATCAGTTCTAACTAGACTCCATCAAAGCATTGCTATCCTTGTAGCAGGTATATATAAATCATTGAATGAATCTACCTTTGCACCCTTTGTCTTATTTCAATCTTATGGGAAAAAAATCTCACTTAAAAATTGTCCTTAATCATTGCACAATTAAACTAAACAAGTAAATATAAAGGTGTGCGATGGAATAACTTTGCTAAGTCACAATATGAAACTTTAGTGCCTTGCAAAAATTTTCTTGTGTCACTCAGACTTTGTAAGAAGACATGGCTTTCCTTTCTATAGCTTGAATTCATTTTCAACCACTTTTCATTTACAGATAAGAGTGAAAGCTTCTGTTTCTAAACTGAAATTGCTATTCCTTATTTATACTCATTCAAAGAAACCAGGATTGTAGGGTTGTTAGAAGCACATGTATACATTTTTAGAGCCTGAATTATTTCCTGTTCAGCCAGAGTCTACTTTAGATTAAAATAAATAAAAAACTAAGATTCATGCCACTTCCCATTTAATACACATGCCATAGAAAAACATAGAAACAGAAAACTGACAGCAGAAAAAGATCTAGTGGTCCATCATGTCTGCTCTTAAAGTTTTTGTTTTCTTTTTGTTTTTATTATTTTTGTTTTTTATCCTAAATTTAGTTAAAGATGATTAAGCTACTACTTCCAGTGGAAGTTGGTGTCAAGCTTCCACTACTCTTTCTGTGAAGTAATACTTTCTAACATTACTTCTCTCCTGTAGGTTTGAGGTTATGCCCAGGTGTGTCTTGGGGTTAAAACAGCAACTGAGAATACTGGGATTGTGGTTGCTAAGCAATGTGGTCATACTTATGACTGCATCACTTAATAATTGCAGTCCTGGTCCTATTTGCAGTTGTAACCCAAGAACTACCTATAATAGGATAGATGACCTATATCCTTCCAATATTTGTTTCCAGATCTTTCTCTAGAGCTTCCCAGTTTGGTTCTCCAGTCCCATCCAGACATGGTAGAATTATATTTTACATGTAGACATACCAACACGTACATTTTTAAAATATATATTATCTCAGGAAGTTGATACTATTCAGGAATTGCTGGATGAACAATAACAAAAATAAATAAATAAATCCCAGCTTTAGTAACACATCACATTTATTTGATTCTGTTTTGATGGAATTAGTACAAGATGGAATATAATCTTCATGAGCACTATTTAATGTAATTCTTATACTAAAAACACTATGCATTAATTATATACATATACTCACATATACATACATTTTGAGGCTCTTTATAATTGATGCTCTTGAAATCCACTGTTGTTTTTCCAATAGTGTTTAACAATTAGTAAAATGCTAATAATACATTTACAGATGAAAGAAATGACGTGCCGTGATGCTGTTAAAGAAGTTGCAAAAATGTAAGTTTTTTTTCAAGTGACTCATTCCAGTTTTTACGCTAAAATAATAATTATAGGTAGTCCTTGACTTATGTAATGGAGTCTGCCCTCATGGTTGTAAGTCAGTAAAGTAAATTTATAGTAAAGTAAATAAAGTAAATGTTGGATTTTGGTAGAACTGTCGTAAAATGCAATCACATAACCATAGGACACTGCAAATGTCTGTAAATGTGGCCTGGAGTCAAGCAACCAAAGTTCAGTCGTATGACTGAGGTGGGAAGACTGTCACAACTTGGAATCCAGTCATAACTAGCCCCCAGTTGGTATATCGTATTTTGAATAGTTGTAATTCAAGGACTACCTGTACTTTTTTTTATCTTGATCTGATTCCCAAAGAAAGTGCTTGCATGAGAATATTTTGTTATTCTAATAATGGGGCAGGAGATCCTACAGTTTAAATAAATTAGACAGTTTAAATGAGATAAGAGGCTTTTAGACATCAAATTGGAATGGGCCAAAAAATTCATGTCCATGGCTTTTTATTCTTGATTTATATGAAAAATATATGAATTTTTACACTATTTAAAATCTGAGAATATTTTGTACATAAATATGGGTAAAACATTTTAATACCTTCTATCTGAAGTAACAATTATATTCTCTAATATTTTTCCTTCTAGAATCTACATAGTCCATGATGAAGTAAAAGATAAAGCCTTTGAACTTGAACTAAGTTGGGTTGGAGAAAGTAATTATCACATTTAAAAAAATTTTTTTCTAAAATAATGTGAAGTAAAGTCTTGCTCTAAACTTAGATATTTTATATTAATCATTATGATATATCATTGTTTGAGGTATACAACTGACACAATGTTTAAAGAAAATATTGCTGAATTGAATTTTATTCTCCAATTATACACTGTTCTAACTTCTTTTTTAATTCACAGTAACTAAAGGAAAACATGAAATTGTGCCCAAAGATGTTAAAGAAGCAGCAGAGAAATATGCTAAGGTAACTTTGGGAACTTCAGAGCAAGTGAAAATGGCTTTTAAATTCATACAATTCCAGATATTTTCAAATAGTTTAGGAATCAAAATTAATTATGCAGTTAATAATGAAAAGATTTAAATATATACTGCTAGATCCCAAGACTCACAGTAATTTATAACAATAAAAAAACAGAGTCCAGAACACTTCTCCACCTTAAATAAGCATTAAGTAACATCAGAATTGAATGTGTCTATGTTCAAACAATATCAGCCTTGCAACTTTATGAAACATGGTAATGATGATGCTAAGGTTATCTCCTGGAAAAGATATACCAAAAAATTAGTGCTATCACCTGGAAGACATTTTTATTAAATCATGTCTTATTTCAATCTTATGGGAGAAAAAAGTATATTTCTGATGTAATGTTGACTATTATTAGGCAATGTATAAAATTACACCAGAAAAAATATAGTGAAAGGCTGCTCTTGAATTTGTATCTACTTCATTAATCCAAAATATCCACATCAAATAAGTAATTTGCATTTCACTATCTGAAAATCTGAATATTTATTTTTATGTTGCTTATTGTTTTTTTTTTTTTAATAAGGTAGATAATTAAGGTCTGATTTTATTTTCTTAACAGGAATCTTTGAAAGAAGAGGATGAATCAGATGATGAAAACATGTAACATTTTTACTTGAATTCATTTTGTAATCTGTACTACAGGCCTGCTTATATATTTGCCATTATGTATGTGCTAGACAATATTTTAATTACCAACTTGCACTAAACCATTTTCCAATTACTGTTTAGAGTTCTTTTTGAGTGATTGGTCCAAAAATTTATTAAAGGAAAACTAGAAGTGATGAGATATGATAGATCTGAATATTCCTTTACAAACAAGATTTTATTCCTACACATGCACATCTCCTAGTGTGTTTTAAAGCATTGCAAATTGTGTTTATATGATATCAAGTTTAATCCAGTGAGTACAAGATATTTGACATATTTGATTAGAATCCATGGAAACATGCAGCTTGCTATGCATCTAATTTGCTTACAGATTGTGCTTGCATTTATTCTAGGCAGTGGTTTTGGCAAGTGTTAAATAGACAGTTGGCAAATTTGGAAACAAGAGGAGATGAAAAGTTCCATCTTTACACACACACACACCTTGCCCAACTTACTTAACCCATCATTGTCTGGGAAGGGTCTCTAACTTTCTGGAGGAGAACCTGTCCTTTCAATCCTCAATGCTGATACATGGGAAGTAGCATACAGTCAGAGATACTAGACAGGATACCTGTGTGATACTTTAAAAAAATCCTGAATTACTTATACTAGTTACTAAATGAATGTGACTAATATGAGATATTTCCCCAAAGTTTTATACTTTTATAACATTTAAATGAGAATGTAAAGGAAATATGTGAAATTTATAAGCTTTGACTATTCTTTAAAGTTTGTCAGTTTGTAGTTTCAGAACAGAAATAGCTTCCCCAGTAGAATCGTATCAGGCATGCCTTCAATTATCACTATCTAGTTGACATCTATTCTGGCATATTGGAATATGACAAGAGATGGGAAAACAGTATTTACAAATTTGGATAGTGATAATGGATAGTGCTATTTTCTTCCATTAAACTTTCAGTTAAAACACTGTTTGAGAAAAAGTTCAGAAGAAAAAAAAAACGTTAAATGTTTTATTCAGTACTTTTCCAGTGAACTTATATAGCACATTAAACTTTTACATTCTCTTTTTAAAAGTTTCCAGGACTTTTCTAAACAGATTTTAGTTGTATTATATATTTGCTGGCTGTTCATGTACTGTGATGTATATGGCAGCTTTTGCCAAAACTTTAATACGGGCCAATTAAATAATTTAAATCCTGCTTAAATAATTTAAATCATTAATTTAAATCTCTTTAGTGAACCCATATATATTACTGTCTTCTCTACTTGCCATGAATTGTAGTCCAAATTACCTGGTTTTGTATAGAAATTATTTTTTAACTGCCCAAACATCATACTCAAATATTCAAAGCATGAGGTTGGGCAGTTAAATTATTGTTTCAATAAATAATTATTCAAAGGCACATGTCCTACCTTAAAATAAAGTATGTATTTTGCACTTAATTTCTATGCAGGCCACACTGTCTCACTTGTTTGCCATTGTAGATTGTCACCCAGGGGTTAGAGTTGCAAACAAAAAATAAACAAACCCTTTTTGACAAAGCCAGATACTATAGTCTTCCTGTTCTCAGTCTGAGTAGCATCTCTATGTTGCCATATTATTAGTAGCTGTAAATTAAGTTTACATACTTGTGCAAATGACTTGTATTTGGCTTTGGAAAAACTACACAAATTGTGTAAGCCAAAACAAAAATACAACAGCATGTTCATACAGCACCAATATTGCAATTTTTATCTCTTATAATCCCACAATAATAGCCAATCAATATTCTTCTTTGCTTGTTCATCAGTCTTGAAGGCTGTATCTCTCCATATTTACATACTTCTAGCAGAAATTTCTCATTTGTGACCTCATAAAACAGCTTAGAATTTAGAATGCCTATTTTGCTTCAAGCCTTGAAATATTTTGCCTTATTCTTCAGATTGAATATGAATCATTGACATGTTTCTGTTTAAGGAAAGTGTAAGGCTACAAACTTAAACATGTCAAAAAAGCTTCAATTTCTTATTACAAATATTACAAATAATCAGAACCCAATGGTGAATGTACTTTGAGAGCAGTGCATCAATCAGGCAAATTCAAAGATTGGTCATCAGAAAAAAAAAGTTACAGTACACATGCTATAAAAATGGCCATGAGATGCCATTAATGACTTATATAGATAACCCAGGAAAAAAATGAAAGCCAACAGCATGCATTGACTTCCTCTGGGTTCTTCTATTGGTTTTGAGATCATGAATTCTTGATAAACAGTTTTGACTTACTAGAAATTTAGCAGGCACCTTGTCTTTACTATTATCCAGACATATTGAAAGGATAATACTTAGGATGGTACTGTGTGAAATATGTAAAGAGTTACAGATCAAAGTGTTTGCTGTCCATAATCTGCCTAACATGCAGGTAGATGAGGAAACCGTGATTTGCTGAAGACAGAATGAGCAGAACAGGACTGGGTAACAAGGATTGAAGCATCCCCGTGGCCCGTGACTAATTTTATTCATTTTCTTTGCCCTATTGCTCCCAACTGAGAACTAGTAAGAGTAAAGTTCTAGTCTAACTGCTTGCAGGAACAAGATCAATTTTTTTATTAGCCACTTCCACAATATGAATGTATTCATAGTCAAAGATTTGAAAGATCTATCATAAACATTTTCATACATATCCTAGGCTGTAAGGGTACAACCCAGAATTACTGCTATTACGATTTTAAAGTACTTATTTTAGAGCTTATAAGTAGATGAAATGCATCAAGCAGTACAATTAAGTGTTTCATCACAAGTTACAATTACCATGATTCCAAAAATATTTGGCATATTTAAAAGAGAAAGACATCCAATAAGACATCTCAGTCATAAACAATCCTTTGTAATGTATCACTGGTTGAAGTCTTTGGAAGCAAATAGTTTAACAATACTTCAAAAATATACTTAAGAATTTGTTTCTGAAATTGGATGCTAAGTGTCAAAGAGCTGTAAAATAATGTATTATGCCCTACTTTTTTTCTCACCAAATCAGTGTACTTATTTACAACACAGTATTTTATATAAGGTAAATAACTGTATGGAAAGACTAAAATAGAACACTAATCCAGCACCTCCAATAATAGGACATCTCTGCTATCAAATTGGGTGGATAAATACTGTTATTTACCGTATTTTCCGGCGTATAAGACGACTGGGCGTATAAGACGACCCCCAACTTTTCCTGTTAAAATATAGGGTTTGGGCTATACTCGCCATATAAGACTACCCCTCTTCCAATGCACACCAAATAAAAATTAAAAAACATCAACTGGCTCACCTACAATGTAAAAGCAGCTGTGCTAGACCCAAAATGGCCCCTGCAACAAGCAGGAACCTCACACAGCCACAAAAAGCCCCCCCAAAAAACTTTCACACTCTACACACACACAACACAACTGGCTCACCCACAGTGTAAAAGCAGCTGTGCTAGACCCAAAATGGCCCCTGCAACAAGCAGGAACCTCACACAGCCACAAAAAGTCCAAAAAACCAACTTTCACACTTTACACACACAAAATTCCACATACAGCTTTGTGAGATTATGTGTGTTTGTGTAGTTAGAGTGAAACACTACAGAAACACACTAAATCTCAGAAAGCTGCACAAATATTATTTTATTTTATTTTTATTTTTATATGAAAGCTAAATTTAAAACTTCCTAAACTTTAAATGGCTAGGTCTAAAAAAGAACAACTAAAAAGACCCCAATTGACTATTTTTTTTAAAGCTCCCAAAGGGGAAAAAAACTTACCCAATAGAACAGGGGTTTCCAACCTTGGCAACTTTAAGACTTGTAGACTTCAACTCCCAGAATTCCTCAGCCAGCTTTGCTTTGCTGGCTGAGGAATTCTGGGAGTTGAAGTCCACAACTCCCTGCTTGCTTGATTGCAGGCAGGGAGTTGCTTGCTGATGGAATAGATTCAGGCAAGCGAAGCAATGCAAGCGTTGCGACTAGCAGCTGAGGTAAGCAAGCTGGAGGGGGAAAACTTTTTACCTTTTACATGGTTTCTGGCGATCCCAGCTGAGTTGCAGGGAACTCAGCTGGGATCGTCAGAGCTTGGATCGTCAGAGTAAAAGGGAAAAAACTTTTTTCCTTTTACATGGTTTCTGGCGATCCCAGCTGAGTTGCAGGGAACTCAGCTGGGATCGTCAGAGCTGGGATCGCCAGAGCCATTTAAGGCTTGTCAGAGCCTTTCGGGCTGGTCTGCCTGGTTACAGGAGAACGACACCCAGCGTATAAGACGACCCCCGACTTTTGAGAAGATTTTCATGTGTTAAAAAGTCGTCTTATATGCCGGAAAATACGGTAGTATGAATTTAAAGGAAAAATATCACAAATTTCAGGATTTCATAGTGAAATATCCCAGAATCTAATTATTGTTCTATCCATGGATGTATAATCCTTTTGTGGCTGTGGGCTTAAAACATTTGCAGCACTGTACAGGGAAGAATAGTTGGTAATTGGTTATGATTGTATCATGCAGGCATGATCAAGGACTATATTTGAATTCCTTGGGTAGGGCAAGTGTCTTTTTCCTTCTGGCCTGTCCCTCATCAATTCTTTGCCACTTTGTTAGTATTATGGTATTTCTTTTGCTGATCCTTTGATATCTCCTATTGGGAACATCACACCAAGAAAGAGTCTTCCTTGCGATTCTGTCAACAATTAAAAGGTTAATATAATTCAGGGGTGTCAAATTAGCAGCCATGGGCCAGATGCATCACAGGCCATGCCCACCCCAGTTCCGCGAAAAAAACATTGAAAAACATAACATGATGCCGCGAGTTTGACACCTGTGATATAACTGATAAATAGGATGTTGCTGTGCAATTGACCTATGGAAAGGAATACTATGATTAGCAAGTGTTAGCAACAACAGCCACCCAAGTATTATGGGCCCAGTTAAATGCTGTATGATGAGTTCTGCATTTTCTGCCCAGATTCTGTAGTTTCAACTGGTAGCTGCAATTTCCTGAGGCAGAAAACAGACATAAAGAGCAGGTTCAGACAATCTATTGCACCCTACTATATAGATTTTGGTCCGCAATTTCTACAGGCTTTGTTGCTCTACTATGGGGCTGCTGGGATGATAGCCAGCATTTCTGTATTCTGTGTACTCTCTCTAACTGGCATGGCTGCTTTACTTTGGAAAAGGCTTCCTCATCACTTATTTTATTTGAATTTATGATGTTGATTTTCAATATTTTTAGATAATAAGCAGATGTGACTGCAATGAATGAATGAAGCAGAATCACACTGACTTACGAATAGTCCTCACTTAACAAATCATTTTACAATCATTTAAAATTACGAGATTGGGCGCTTTATGGCTGATAACTGCACTTCTGGCTTTTGTAAACTGTTGGGCCCCTGTGCAGTTACATGACACTATTTCAGGTGGGTCAGTTTTATGACTTCTCACCGCATTCCTCAGTATTGTGTCCATAATTCGTTATGAGTTTTTTGCCTGTTTTTTTTGAGTCCTTCCCCCCCCCAAAAAAAACCCATTCAAACGAGTGGGTGTCTTTAATGACCACGATATTACTTCCGTGAGTGCCTCAATTTATCACTGTAACAACTTAATAACTAATTCTGGGCTCACTTAACAGTCAAAAGTCAATGACTGGCTGGCTGGAATACATCCGATGAATCAAGGTTCCATCACCAAAGCTTAGATAAATGCATCAAATATTAATTGCAACTGCTAACATTCCAGCCTTAGGCCATAAAGCCCTCACCAGCTGTGGAAAGACACCCCTCCCCCAGCCCAAAAGCGATAGAAAACCTGAGAATAAACACCCAGTTACTACAGTGGACTTTCAGTGCCTCCACCGTGGTAGACTCCGCAGTTCCAGATCCGATGAACTGCACAGGAGAGGGTCTTCTTCGAGCCCGAAGGACCAACCAGGATTCCACCAAAGTCGACCTCCTTCAAAAGTCACTCGCGGGAGAACTTCCCACCGAAGGGAGAAGCACAAGCTCCGCCTACCTCCCAACGGCGCTTGCGCCAATCCGGACGTCATACTCCGCTTCCACTTGGGTGCTCCGCCCCCTCCCCCCCTCCCCACGTAATACTGTCCGTGGCCTACGAACCAGTTTCCTCTGTAACGGTCGTCACAATCTTTGCCTCCTCCCTCGTTGCTGCCATCGCGGAAGTCGGCGGTTTTCCGCCTAAAAGCGAAATTCCCAGGGCCTCCCTTACCGAAGCTCACCGTGCCGACTCTCAAAGAGGCTTCGTGGCCGCAGAGCTAGGCAGCTTCCACGCAGCAGTCTTGCCTTCTTTTTCCGGCCCCCTCCCTTCCCCTCAGGTTTAAGACGTGACTGAGCGGCGCATAAAATGGCGCCGGCAAAGAGGACGGTAAAGGAAAATAAACCCCCCCAGGGCCAAAAACGCATGCGCATCGGGAGTGCGGTGTCTTCGTTCGTCACCGCTGTACCCTAGTTTCATCCCTCCCCTTTCCGTTTTCACGAAAAACCAACAAGCCAATCAAATTACATCCCCCCACCCCTCTATTTTTATTGCAGCTTCCGGCTCCGCCGGGGTTCCACCAATCCAGGCGTCCGGGGCTTCCCATCCGGATGCTTAAAAAAAAAAAAACCTCGCTTATTTCCAATCAGAGGCAAAGGAACGAGGGAGGGACCGGTGGAAGCTTTAACTTCACTCCCTTTTAAAGTCCGGGCTTCCAACAAGGCTTGGCTGCTCTACGATTTAAGCCAATAAGAAGTCGCTTCCCCTTTCGCTCTCTCTTTAAAAAAAAAGCCTGCCCGTTCGCCCAATCGTCTTCTCAGAGAAGCTCTTCCGCAGTCCAATGAAAGGCGGGAGGCACGCGAAGCACCCAATGAGGGAGGGGCAAGCCCCCCTCGAGCGTCAAGCGTGCGGAGGGGGGCGCGCGAGGGGAGGAGCCAATGAGAGGCCGCGCAGCGCCCCTACTGCTCAACAGCTTGTTATTTGGGTGGTGAGAGCAGCGCTGGGCTAAAAGAGTGACACTCGGTCCGTCAGTGAGTGGGAGCCGCCGAGCCCGGGCTGCCGAGGGGGCGGAGAAGAAGAGAAGGCGGAGCAAGGCGGGACAGCCCCTATTGCTGCTGCTGCTGCTGCTGCCGCTGTCGTCGTTGTCGCCCTCCTCCTCCTCCTCCTCCTCCTCTTTGGCCGCTGCTGTCGCGGCTTGTTCCTGGTGGGGGTCGGACGGTGTCTTCGGCCGGGCTGCCCGCGCTCTACGCCGGGCGAGGGGACCTGCCGCCGTGGACTGCACTCAGCAGTGAGTTTGAGAGGGGTTTGCAAGCGGGGGCGGGGGGAGGGGAGGGGACCGGGAGTGAAGCCGTGGAGTTGAGAGGGGGCCGGGCCGGGAACCCGTCCTCAGTCCGGGGGCGGCCAAGGAGACGGGCTCGCAATTACTCGGGGGAAAGGAAAGGGAAGGTCGGGATGCAATCCTCTCCCTCGGCTTGGAAGGTTGGATGAGAGAGGCGGGTGGGGGGGGGGGGTTTAACCGCGAGGGAGGGGTGGTGAAATGTGGGGGGGGGAGGCGTGATTTATGCTTTTTGCCCTTTTTGGGAATAAACTAGTCCGGTCTTTCTCTTTCCTCACTTAGAAGATGGTCCGGGTGGGATGTTGCTTCTCTCCGCTGCCTCTTCCTCGGACCACATACCCAGGCTGGCCTCGCTTGGTGGTGGGGGGCTGCCTTGTCTTTCTTATGGAGGTTTCGTTCCCTCCACCTTCGCCTGTCGTATTAGCCTTCCTCTTCTGTCTCAGTTCTACTCGCCTCCTTGGCCCTCCGTCCACTCCTTCCTCTTTCACTTGGGCCCTCTTCCCACCCCACCATTTCCAGTCAGCAAGTGGGACGGGTGGCTTCCATGAGTTGTTTTGGGGGCAGGGGAGGCCTCGAGGGTGAATTGAAGGAGTTGTTGGTTGGGATCCTGTCGTACAGGATGCTGAGTTTTTGTGGTTGGAGGAAGAGACGGGGGGTTTGTGGGATGGGGGAACATTTCCTTCTGTGGTGAGAACAGAATAAAGTAAAAACAAATGTACTGTAATGGAGGAAGAGATATACCCTTTTGAAAATGGCAAGTGAAATTTATGTTTTATATGAAAGAGCCCAGACCACTAGACAACACCATATGGGGAAACTGATGGGAAAGGCCTTGAATCATTTGAGGGAGGCTGCTGCTACCAGAAAGGAATGAGAGACTTTTTAAAGGGCTTAAATTATTATCACACATTGAGAGAAGGCAACACTGAGAGACTGCTGCACTCCCATGTAAACATGATAATAACTCCCACTCCATATATACTTTTGACTAAATATGGTTAGAAATAGTTTGAAAGTCTACCTGTATAGTAGACTGGCCTGTGTCCTTAATCTTTATTTACATAGCTAATATCTTGGTTTCAGATTCAGACATGGACAATGACAGGTGCAGTAGGTGTAATTTTTCACCTATTACCTGAGAAATCTCTCCTGTATTATTTATATTTTGCATGTATATGGAGTTCCTTTATTTTCCTAACAGGTTGCAAAGAAAGAGGGAGCAACAGTGATGATTGATACAAAGGAAGTGGCGATGAGCAAGAGGAAACTAAGGCTGAATGTAGTACCATCCATTCCTCTTCTAACAGAACTGAAAAAGACCTACGTAATTCTTTAAAGCCCTTTTTTCTTATTTTTCAGATGCAAGCTATGCTGACATGAATATTCTAGACTTTTAGAGATTGCTGTTTATAACACCAAAAGTCAGTGTTCTTAATGACTGACTACGATTTTCATAGGTGATTCTCTTATTCAGAGGTCATTGATCTTTCTTTAAAGTTGATGAATCTGATAACAGTAATCTTTTCCCCTTTGCTTCCAGATTTTCTTCAACTGTGGTACACAAAACGCTTTGAGCTGGAATCCCTCAAATAACCTTCAAATATGAAGGTAAATCTCCATGTCTGTTTTGGAATATGCGAAAGCTTTCCCTGTCTTACCTGTTCCTCTTTATTTGCTACTTGAGGATGTAATATTTTGCTTAATTTAAAACGAAAACATGAAAAGGATGTCATTGTATTCCATACACATCCTGAGTTACTGTGGTAACACTGAGCTGTCAAAACTTGCAAAATCAGGTAGTAGACTCTTTCATATTGGACATCAGAATCTTTTCTCTGAAGTTTATTCTCAGAAATTAGTAGATAAATTGTACCTGGGAAAATGGGTCCTAAAACCTGGAGGACGAAGCCTTCATTCCCCTTGTAAGATAAAAAATAAAGGAAATGTCTGCATTTGACTAAAGCAATTAGAATTTAAGAATGCAGAAACATGTTGGACTTTGGCTCATTGCACTTGTTTTTCTGTATTTCTGCATTCATCTTTGAAATGTACAAATTTTGCTCTATTTACAAATTACACATTTAGTAATGAAATAAGTAGCAGGCCTAACTTTTTATCATGTATTAAGTTTGTGTAGCTGTCTTACATGACTGAGCAGCTTACAATATTAAAATTGTTTTTTTATTGATACAATACAAAAATAACCAAATAAAAACTATTTGAAACAATGAAAAGTCTTTTTTTTAAAAAAAGAGTAGTCACCAAAAGAACACAGTTAATTTCGCTAAGATTACAGTCAGTTTGCAGGCTCCACACCATATTTACATGATCCACAGGCAAAATTACAAAGCCATGTCTTCCATTCTTTCCAGAATGCCAAACAATGTCAAAGCCAATCTGCTATAGATTATTTGGTTATAGAAGTAGAAAAATAATTTCTACAGTATGTTAAAAGTATACTTTTCCTGTTGGGTTGGAGAGAGAAGTAAGACTCTGTTTATGCTCATAATTGACAAATTCTTTGTTGTTTTTTCTGATGTTACTTGTCTATTTTGACTGATACAGGTGTGGAGTTGATATCATTCAACATATACAGTTGAAGACAGGTGTATAGATTTTCATAAAGTGAAAATAGTATTCAGTATTTAAGATTTCTGGCAGAACATTTGTTAGTGTGGTATAAACGTTACTATGTTGTTTAACAGTATGCCATTCATTCATTAGACATTATGTTTTAATGACTTCCATCCTGACTGTAGGATCAAGCCTGTAGTCCAGTGCCAATTTACTTAGTCTTAAGAAGTGGGACTTCCTTTTGTATGAGCTACTATATGAGCATCTTTAACATTATTACAAATTATGACATAGTACTATGTGCTTTGTTTGGGAGATATAAACTTATGTTTTTAAAAAGAAAATGTAGGCCTTTTGATGTGCTCTGTTACTTATGACAAAACTGGAGTAACAGTCCTGAAATCTGAGAAGCATATCTAAACTCTTCTGTCAGTTCAGCTTTGTCTTTATTGATTTTTCTACTTTTTCTTCAGGCAGCAGATGAACCTGCCTACCTAACAGTGGGGACTGATGTCAGTGCCAAATATCGGGGTGCTTTCTGTGAGGCAAAAATTAAGACAGTGAAAAGACTAGTGAAAGTTAAGGTAAGAAGAAATGCTAACAAGAGTTTAAAGACCACTAAGGAACATTCTAATCTTCCTTGTGCAGATTCTGGCAATAAATTTGTCTAGATCTGTTTTGTCTAACTGCCAATAGTTTTTCATGGCAGCCAGGTTTTTACAGTATAATTTTCTCTGAGAACTATTAACCGAACATACAAAGAATATGCCCTCCTAATAATTATTGACCTAAGGGAGACCTTCCATGCAGATACAGGTTTACCAAGATACAGGATTGCTCACTACATTTCTGTTGCATGAATTGTCACTTTCGTCCAATATCTCAGTTAATAAGTTGCATGTACAAAACTTGAGAATTGAATTTCTCCATACAGCTTTTTCTGACCGAATTAGACTGAAGCTGACTATTGATATTTAATATTAATTTGTTTGTTATAAAGAATTAGAAAACTGATATAAGTTATCTTGAAATTATAGATGTATTTCTCTATGTATTATAAATTTACAAACATTGCGCAGATTCAGAATTCCTAGTTTGTTAATGTGTATAATTGATGGCATCTGCAGTTTTTCTCAAAATAAAGAATGAAAGGCCCAGTCATTTTACTTGTTCAGTCATTTCATAGGAAAGAATATCTGAATTAATAGCCCACTTGTATTAAATATGAGGTTTTTAATGATGGTCTGCTAAAGTGTCACCTGATTTAGATTAATTTTAAATTAAAATTTTATGCTCATATTCCTTTAAGTCAGCCTCATTGAATTCACTAACATTACTTTTGATAGAGGCTTATAGTTTGCTGTTAGTTTGGCAAACAATTTGTGGGATATAGCTGAACTTGACAAATTTTGGTTAAGAATGTAACATGCTTTCTCACTTATTTGATAGGCATTCTGATAAGAGTGAAGTATTTTTTCACTTATTTGATAGTTTGGCAAACTATTATATACAATCTACTCAAACTGCTCAAGCTCCAATGTTACATTAAAGTTTATTTTGTAGAAAGGTTGACATACTGTAAACATTCTTATTTGTAAGGAAATTCTAAGTTGCACGTTGGTAAAGATGGGGAGAGTCTGGTTTTTTTCTTTCCATAATAAACTGCATTTCTTAAATAGACCTATGTTCTTGAAATCTCCTGTTGAAAAAGATGAAATTATTTTCATTAAATTTAGCCTGCAGTGATGGTCATTTCTCTTTTCTACATTGGGAATGTCCTGTGACCAGATTTCTGTTTTAGACTGGGTTTCAGCAAGTTTAAATTATGCATATAATTTTTAAATATTGTACAAATATAATTCTTTGAAATTTCTTTCAAAATATTTAGGTGATCTTAAAGCAAGATAATTCAACACAATTGGTGCAAGATGATCAGGTGAAAGGACCTTTGAGGGTATGTGTATAACATCTTTCTTTTGTTATACATAAGATTTTAAAAATTATATAGGATGACTGAAATAAAACTATGTAGTTACTGATTTGGTATTGGCTCCAAGAAACATGCATGTGTTTTTCATTCAAATGTAAAAGAGAGTATCACTAACTATTTTAGTAACAAGAAAGAAATTACCAATAGAAGAGAACATCATTAAAAATATTAGAATTCATTTAGATGCAAATATTCATGTAACAATTTCATTCAAGAGACAATTTCTAAATTCAATAGTATAGCTTCAGTTTTGATGGTATATACACAGCTGTATTGAAATCAAAAGTTTTAAATTCAGCTAACATTCTTTGGACTGAGGATTTGGGTTGTTATTTTATAATGTTTCTACTGATCTAATTTTACTGCTGGGAGTCAATTTGAAAGTGCTATGAGAAAATAAGCTAATATATGGAATTAACTCACTGGACTGATTCAAGTGGTAGACGCAAAATTAATTTGCCAATACTGCTTCTACTGGTACATGAGAGATGATAACATAATAGAGAGGGGAAGATGATTGAACCTATACATTAATAAACTTGATAATGCCCTAGATGTGTTGTCCAGAATATATCAGTTGTTTAGCCTTGACTAAATGGGAAGAGATGAGGACAGATGCTGATGGACCATATTGATGGAGCTTTCTTGACTATTTTAAGCAGTATGGAGTTCTGCCAAATTAAAATGTATGTTATGTTAAAGTGTGACTCCAAGTTTTAATCTAAAGAAATTGTCATTATAGGTTTGGGCAGCAGTTGTAAGTGTTGAGGCAGAAGCTATCCACCATTTCAGAATATTCTTGTCAGTTGTAAGGCTGTTTGCTGTACCTGTTGCCTTTAGTTAGGTTTTCTTTATATTTAATCTTAGTTTCATTTGTTTCACTCTGCTCCTTAACTCCCATTACTAAAGCTTTCAAATCATTTGCATTTCCAGTAATCAAACCAGTGCTATTAGCATAGCACAGGTTATTAATGTTTCTTTCTCCAAGTTTTAAAATTATGTCCATTTTTTTAAAAATCTAGCTTCCTTTGATATATTTTCAGCATATTTGTTGAATAAATAAGGGGAAAGTATACAGCTTTGTTTCACTTCTTTGCTAACCTGGAGCCAGGCTGTTTTGCCATGTTCTGTTTGGCTGTGCTTCCTATCCTGTATATAGTTTTCACATGAAGAAAATACAGTGTTCTAGAATTCCCACTTTGCTAGTGAAATACTTTACTGATGTAAATAAAAAAATCTGCAATAGTACATTAAATATAAACATCATCATTTTAGGCTGGTGCAGTTGTTGAAACCAAGATGCCTGATGGAACCTTTCAAGAAGCTATCATCAGTAAATTGACAGATGCAAGCTGGTATACTGTGGGTAAGTATTATTTTAATTCATTTTTTATTACTAAATACTAATTTTCTTTCACCGAGATATATTTGAATTCCTTTCCATACTGCACATCTTATTTTCTCATGAGCAATTGCCTACTTTTTAAGGTTAGTCAGAGACATTCTCTGTGAAAAGAAAATGGTCAAATATGGTGCAGTAGTATATTTGAGAAAGAGGACTTTGGGTTTGTTTAAAGCATTTACTTTCAGGAGAATAAGGACATGCTTTGGACAAAAGAGGCAAGGTTCAAATCTTTCATTAAATTTGAAAGCTCCAGCATCAGTTACATTATCAGTAATTAAAAAATAAAAATGTATAACACCTACTCTTACTGGTGGCCATGGAATGTTGAAGAAAAATCTGAAGTACTCTATTTTTTAGGGAACTTTTTCTGGGAGTGAACTGATGGTTTTCTGGAAGATAATTCTGTATTGGGAATAGTCTGAAGGGGAAATGGTATGATAGGTTTTATGTGTGTGTACTGCTAATATTGTATTAAATTCCATTGATTAACCACATACATTAAAATTACTTTCTGAATCTAATAAACCTATTATCATTTAAAATATATTTAATATACACAAAATATTTATAATGGACACAGTGATTCTATCATTAAATTCTTCTACCTGCTTTCTAAATGTGAACAGAGTTCTTGTGCTGTCATTTAGGCCATTTGTAAATAAACTTTTAGCAGCGTATAAAAGTTGAAAACATAAAGGAATAGTTTCAATATTTTTCTATGCAAAAGTGTTCATCTTTTTTTCAAATTTTCAAAAAATTTATATATTTCTTGGAAGATTTTGTTTGTGAAATAAAAGAAACTAATATTAAATTTTAGTGTTACTAAAATAGAACCTGTTACATTTTTATGTAGCGATACAATAATGTGAAACTCTGATAAATTTCAGGCAAAACATGCAAACATTTTTAAAACATATTTTTTTGGTCTTTTTTATATTGATACTCTAGAATCAAAAGAAGTGATACATTTGGTTATAAGTTTCAGTAACTTTGTATATTTCTAGACATTTAAAATAAAACATTGATCCTCTGATACACAAGAATTTCTTTCTCAATTGATTGTTGAATATGTGAAGTTTTGGTCTCTTTGGCTTCATAGTACTGCCCCCCAGAAATTATTTCAGAAGCTAAAATAGCATTACTGTAAATATTTATAAAATTATGGAAATCAGCATTGTACAGGTATTTACATTGAAAACTTTCGTGATGTTTTTAATAATACAAGGAATAGAGCAATCACTGAGTCACAAATATCATCATGCACATTATGTTTGGAGAAGATTCACAATCCAATCTTTTCTATTAATAGTTCTGTCTTAGGCATGTTTCCAAGATGTTTTTGTTATCTCGCGGAAAATAAAATTATTCTGAATTTACTATATACCCATTCTTTACAAAAACAGAAATAAGATTGATAAAATTAATCAGACATTATTAATGTATCTTCAGTGATTCTAGCAGGAACTTCCCATTTTAACAGCACAGAACTTTGACCGGCAGAGACTTGATTTGCTTTCAAGTAGATAATTTTTTTCCCTAGATAATAGCATGATCAATAGTCAGAGATAGTTGACATTTTAGTAGGAAACACTGTGTTAAGTGGAGCAGTGATATGGCTGATTGTTAGCTTTAATTGTATGAAGGCCCTGGGACCATTGCTGACTGTAGACCATTTTATAGGCAAATAGCATGACAAAATTTTAAAGAGTTTTTGGTTAGCTTTCAAGTTAAATGCTGCTTTTGTTCTAAACCCATGTAACTATCTGTCAGCAATGTGTAAAACAGTTTTCCTATTCTATGAACAATTTATCTGTAATTTGCATCTTTCACTTCATTTCCTACATACTTAGTAAACTTTGCATTTTAACTGATATTGGTTTCTGGAAAAATAGAACAAACATTCTAAAACTGTTTAATGCAAGTGTCATGGATGGCACTATGGAAATACTCAAATTTAGCCTTTTTGATTATACAAGTAAAAATTAAAATTGGCTTTCAGGTGAAAACTTGAATTTGTAAAATTTGTGGTATGGTAGCAGTGAGGCCCCCGCTTGATTGTAGTTTTTCATATTTGTAATGATATTTGCTCCTTACATCCCCGTAGCTAAATGCTACATATCTTTTTTGCTCAAGGGAGCGATAATTAAAGTTGCTCACAACCAATTGGTAGAATTTTGCTACTAAGCCAATGAGCCCAGGGGGTGGGAGGCAGGCAAGGGATATGTTGTAATTTCTTGATTCAATCAAACAACATACTGAAGGCAGCATTAAACAGGTGGGCAGTATGTCATGCTAAAAGCTAGGCATCTCCACCTTTTTCTGCTAATTTCTGCATGCTTCTTTTTTCATTTCTCCTTTTATTATTACTGTATTTATGATCCTCTTTTTCTTCACTTGCACTATATCTTCTAGTCTATATTCATCTTTCTTTCATTTTGCTGTAAAATTTCTCATAGCAGGTATTGTTACAGGGATTTAAGGGACTAATTAAAAAAGTTGTATAAAGAATCCTATTTAGAGATAAGTCTCTCTGAGCTCTGTAGAATTTACTCCATGGATTATGTACATGGGATTGTATTTTGAGGCAAGGAGAATAGATTATATGAAGACAGCAATTTGGTCTCCAAATATAGGTGCATAAAAACGATCTGGACCAGTACATTCATGTTCATTATTAGATGCAGCTTACATTTAAACTTCACAACATTAAAAACCTCCACATGAAGATTTGAACATTTGTTTTCCAATAATGACATAGTTTTCCTCGACTACATAATTCTATATGTTTAGTATATATGTATAGTGCTTACTATTATTTTAGCATATATGGAATTGCAACTCAAAAAAGATGACAGAATTGACAAAAGCATGAACTTGTATTGTCAGACAGAATAATTTTCTGTCCATGTGATATTTTACAACCTGATTGCAATACTGTAATTCTAATCAGAATACAGCCTTAATTGCATTTGTTTTTTGCAAAGAAACATGGATTCAGAGGGGTGGTATCTTACCTCACAGTATTAGGCTATCTCTGGTAGATGGCGTCTTGGTTTAAGGAGATTGAGTAGATCATTTAGTTCAGCATCCAGTCAAAGCTTGCTACCTATTATACTTCACAGCATTTCTTCAAAGGTGAAATAAACTTGAGATCTGCCTGGAGCTTTCTGTAGGAACATGACTGGAGTCTTTAATAATAAGAGGTGGGAAAGTATGGAATAGAGAGGTGCTTCATCTCTCTGTAGGCACATAGAACTTTTCTTCCTATCAGTAAAGCGGCCACATATTTCACAAGCTAGCGTAGTTACTTCAGAACCTATTACAGTGGTATCTCGGTACTCATTGTTAATTGGTTCTAGGAGGTGCAGTGAATACCAAAAACAATGAGTACCAGACAAATTTTTCCCATCAGGAATAATGTAGTGAGTCACAAGGCAATCGATGTTGACAAGTTCTAGCTGTGTGTTGAGTACCAAACAAATGATGAGTACTGGGACAAAATTTTCACACCAAAATGCACTGAGTACCAAATTTGATGAGTTTCAAAGCAGTTGAGTACCAAGGTATCATTGTATTGCTGACTCCTTATGTGTGTGCATGCGCAGTTACTTGTATTGTTGACAATCCCAGGAGAACTGTTGTCTGTAAATATGCACATTTATAGTTGGAAACAGCTTTTGAAGTAGCCACAAGAGCCTTGCAAAAGATTTAATAACTATTTAAAAGTAGATGGATTTTGCTCATGCATATTATGAAACATCTTTTTAAATGTTTTGCATGGCTCAATTAATAAAAAATTAATGCCTAGAAAGAAAAGGATCAGTTGTTTCTAGTTCTTCTTTTTTATTCTCCAGTGCTTCACATTTTGCTTTTACTTTGAATACTTATTTACCGGTATTTACTTACTTAGTTACTTACTGACTAGGCTGCCCAGCTCAAACTGTGACTCTGGACAGCATATAGTAAATGCAGACAATTTGAGCTATCATGTATCTTGATACATTTGTGCAGTAATTGTGAAATATCGAAGCCACATTATTAAACTTACTGGTACATATTTTAATTTAAATATATTTATTACTAAGAAACTACAAATGTTTGTATGGGCACTATAACATTGTAAGATAGCAAAACAGGAGTAGACTGGTCAGATAGTTCTGGTTTCTGGTATCCTTATTTTAATACTTTCTTGATAGTATCTTCTTTAAGAATAGCTATATTCTTGAAAAAGGGCATGCTCAGGATGACTTTAATTAAGGAGATTTAAAAGAAGAAGGAATGTTTAGCTGAAAGAATAAGTAGAATTTGATGTATTTTAGAAAACATTCGTTTCCTCTTTTCCAGTGTGCTTATGCCTGCTCATTGGAAGGTGGTGTTATGTAACTCATGAATTTATGGCCAATGGTTTATTCTAGAAGGTAGCAATAAAAGGAAGGCTCTATGGAACTAATCATAAATATATTAATCCCCTTTCAGAATTTTGAGTTCCAGTATATCTTTGACACTGAATATTAGCAGTGCTTCCTGTGGGTCATACATATGTTAAGGGCGGGTTTGTGGAAAAAAATATCCTTAAAGCTTGGTTTTTATGCCATTTAATTCATAAAGTCATCTAATTTATGATACGCCTGTATGAAAGAGTAATTGTCCTTGCTCCCATTCCCAAAAGTTCAGACAACTCATTTAGAGAGATAGAAGAGCATTTTCCCTGTTTATGAATGGCTAAATTAACGTCCAGACCTAAATCCCATAGACATTTTTAATATAAAAAACCTGAACTAAACAGTTTATGTTAAGAAAGAATTAAGTGTTATTTAGTTGGAGTTGCTTAGTTGAAGAATGGGCCAAAGCTCTTGCACAGTGATAGGAGAGATTGATCATGAGCTACAGGAATGTTTGATTTCAATTATTGCATGTAAAAGTGATGTAACCATTTATTAAATCTAAAAGAATAATTACTTTTTCACACTGGAGTTTATATGTTGGATGTTTACGTTTATGAAATTAAAGCTCTGGATTTACTTATTCTTTTTGAACAACTAATAACATTCAGTGGCAAAGACATGCAAAAATTAAAAATGGGAAAGGGGCAAATATTGTATATAACAGAAAGATACAGTTTGAATTCTGTTCCCTTTCCCATTAAGCAATGGGGATTAGGAATGTATCATTTATATTCCACTTTTCTAAAAAAAAATCTAGCATACAAATCAGCAAAATGTAGCAGCACTGTTCATCAGTATGAGAAGAACATATATAAAATGCTAATCACTGCACATATGCAAAGTCACATATTTAACTTGTTAGTTTTACTATTATCTGCCTCAACCAAGTGTCCTGTGTTGTTTTAAGAATACTGTGAAACATCTGATTTAGGAAGGTTGCTCTTTGTTACTCAAACTTTCACAGAGGGTATGTAAATATATTACAGAATATGATCAGGATTAGAATAATAGCTCTTGAAATCCAGATGTCTTCAATTTTGGTTCCATAATTCCAAGCCAATATGGAAATAAAAGTCCACACATGTTTGATGCATTACTTAGTTATTCTCTCTCTCTCCCTCCATCTCTCTCTGTGTAGCACTTCTGTATTGTACTACTTGTTGGCTGAACAACATTTTAATATGGATGTGTGTTACCCATATTTGACTGTTCATGGTCACAAACAGCAAGCCAAGACAACATCATAAAAATGGCTTATTCTATAGAAAATGAATAGTTTTCCCAAATGTTGCAGTCTTAGTAAAATCAAGCAGATGAAGAATGTGTCCTGAGTAAGAGAGATAAAGTTGTGAAAGAGCAGAATACACAGGCAATATCTTTCTTTTAAAGAGAAAAATTATGATTGAGGGTGCCTTTGCTTAAAAAAGTCTTACATCTTAACACACTTTGATGGTAGGTGTTCTAATTCTTCCATGTATATTGAAAGAACACTTGAAACAAGGAGTCCTGTTTACTAGAATAATTTATACTTTCTGTTTAGTTTTATTTAGAAAATACTTTACTATTTAATTAATAATAGTTCTGGCTTTGTTTAGTTTTTGATGACGGTGATGAGAGGACATTGAGACGGACCTCACTGTGTTTGAAGGGAGAGAGGCACTTTGCTGAAAGTGAGGTAGGATTTTAAAGTTGTTTTTTTTTAAATGCTATTTCACTTTTTATTGGAAAATCAGCAAACGGTCTTTTCTACTTTCCTTCCTTAGACACTTGACCAACTGCCACTAACAAATCCAGAGCACTTTGGAACACCTGTAATTGGAAAGAAATCTAACAGAGGAAGAAGGTCGTCTCTTCCTGTGTGAGTAACTTTTACAATGCCATATTTTTGTAATAATTTTCTTTATCTGGGATGAGATAAAGTAATTGTGCATGTCTTATACAAATGTACTTGACAATTTTGGGAATTGAACTTTATGTTTTCGCACAGTCTACTGGTCTACTTTTTATTGTCATTATTGTCAAGTAAAGCAGGAGGGTCAAGTTGGTGCAAACAATAAAGCTACTTGTTTAAAACGTGCCTCATGATTATAGAACTAGTTGATAATACTTTGGACTCAGATGAGGAAGTTGCAGCGCTAAGCCAGTTGTTTACAATCTGTATAACTGCTCCTGAAGTGGTAAGGAAAGAGGGAGCTCAGTGTCTTTTTTGCACAAGTATAGTGGCAGAAGCATGCAGAACCCATGTCCTAAACAACAGGAGATGTCTTCCTGGATTTCTTACAAATTTAGATATCTATGCTAGGGTAACTTAGAAATGCATTTCTAGTCCCTTGTTCTTTGAAAGACTTCAAAATGTGATGGAGGACAAAAGTGATCAGAGGGCAGGATTTCCTATAAATATTGTTATTCAGTGTCTGGTAATACAGGAATTATGCAAAAATATTGCATTTATATAGCATGCATTATATATGCAATTGTGATTTTAGCTTTCCTTAGAGCAGGTCTGTTTATTATTTCTTTATGCATGTTCCTAATTTGTATATTCCATTGTTTTAAAGAAGAGATAAACTGAAACAAAGAACAATTTGGGTAGGTAGATATATTCCTGAATGTAACAATAGGGACAGTCTTTAAATACTCCAGATCAGTATTTCTCCACCTAAGCAACTTTGAGATGTGTAGACTTCAACTCTGAGAATTCCCTGGCAAGCATTCTAGCTGGAGAATTCTGGGAGTTGAAATCTGCTCTAAATTAAAACCTCATACCTCAACATATGGGTAGAAGCACATAAATTCAGTGATTCTCATTTCTTATCTCAGTATTTCCTTTCATAAACATTTGTAAATGATCACTAAGGCGCTTTTTCAAAAGCCAACTGAACTTTCTTGGTTTTTTCCTTGCCTTTTGAAAAAGCACCTTTGGTATAATCATGACCTGGATGATCGAGAATCTCCATAGACATTTGTAAATTAGCATCAGAATGTCTCCCGATGCTACTTTTAAACATTCTAGTATTTGCTGAATTGTTTCCCACAAATTTCCAAGAACTTCTGTCACATTCAACTCAAAAGCCAATAGCTACAATGCTCCAATAGCTCCAATAGTTTCCTTTCGAGTATTACTTTCACATTCTGATAGTGTAAATCTTTATATGCCTAATTCTTTTAGCAATGAAGATGAAAAAGAGGAAGAAACTAGTGAAGAGGAAGAGGAAGATAAGAGACGTCTTAATGATGAATTGCTTGGTAAAATTGTCAGTGTAGTATCCAGTACTGAAAAGGGAGAATGGTATCCAGCTTTGGTAAGTAAGAATTTAAAAGTCTTAAGAATGACATCAAAATGATATTTCCCCCCAAATTCACAATATTTGCATCTTGGGAGCACAATGCTTCACTTTTAAGTTTGTACTTTTCTTTATAGCAAAAAAGCTGTCAGCCATTATTTAGAATTTATTTAATTTATAGAATAGCTTTATAGTAGTAGTAGTAATAATAATAATGATTAATAATAATAATATATTTTCATGTCAGCTGTCTGAGAGTATATCAATTTTTTGACTCCTCCTAGTTTTTATTTGAAAATACCTATAAATATATTTTAAATATATTCTGTATAAGTATATATTCTACTAAGGGTGTTGGACTGGCAGCAAAAAGACCCAGATTTAAATCTAACCTTTGCCACAGAAGCTCACTGGATGACTCTGGACCCCACTCTTGTGCCTTCTAATCTACCTCACAGGGTTATTGTAGCTAAAATGCAAGGATAGAACTCTATGATTCTTTTTTGAGCTCCTGCATAGAAAAACAGGAGAGAAATCTAACAAAAAATGGTAGTATTCTACAGAAATAAGTTCTGTATTTCTGATTTATATGCCGTCCATTCTCTTTATATAGTAAAGTAAAGCATCCCTATTATCAGTATTAAAACAGGAGTCACGTGTGAGATGGGCAGCCATATAAATCCAATAAATGAGTGAGTGAATGTGTGACAGATATAAAATACCAAATAAAGTTGCAATGATAGGACTAAATAAATATGTAAATATACCAGGAAGTAGTGTTTCAACTCTATGGCAATTTTATTTATTCAAATTTGTTATAGCTTCCCAACTCAAAAAAAAATCCATAAAAACAAATAAAATATAAAAGTTCACATGCAACCCAGACTAAAACTGTGTTAAAAACAATGCAATAAGACGAAATAGCCCTTCCCCAAATACACATTGAAGAAAGAGCACAGCTGCCACACCAGGTAAATCTGTACAAAGCATTCCTAGTCGCAACTGCCACAATTAAAACAATAGCTACAAATGCAGAAGGACCCTCGGATTGTTCACCAATCTCAATTGGGGAAGTACAGTTCCATTAAAAACCAATAATGGTAACATCTCCAACCCCATAGGCCCAAACAGCCACTGTCACTCAGTGTTGTTAAAATTGAGCCAAAGTTTGTTTCACCTCATCCAGATCCAAACAGCCTCCAGACACTGGATTGATATATCAATACCTTCACCTCTGCAGACCAGGATTGAGATACAAAGCTAGTTACTATCAGCATATTGATAATACTGAACTGGCAACTGACCTGTCCCAGTGGCTCACATAGATCAGTGTTTCTCAACCTTGGCAACTTTAAGATGTACAAAATTTAACTCACAGAATTTCTCAGCCAAGTGTTGAAGGCCACACATCTTGAAGTTGTCAAGGTTGAGAAATACTTATTAGAGGTGTCTAGTGTACAACCACAATTGAGAATGACCTTGAGAGATAAGATATCTTTCCTATGGTGGAGCTCTCAGTGGCTTAATGCTCAGAGGAGGAAATGAGAAAGAATCCACTGCAATTGAATGAGTTGTTAAAAGTGGTGGCTTTATTTTTATTTTGTATAGTGTAGTGAAATGCAGCATAAAATTCACAGAAACAAAATTTAAAATGCGTATCAAAATATAAAACACCAGAGTGAATTATTCTAAGAACACACAGTATGAGTCATGAAGAAAATTATGAATAAAATTAAATTATGTATTAGCAGTTTACTGAAGTGACTAAACCTGTGGCTGGATATCTAGATCATTTAGCCATTGGACAGCAGTGCCCTTGAGATGATGTATTTCATGCAGAGATCTAGGGAACTTTCTGAGGGGACATTCCGTTGCAATATGATGCAAAGTTTGTGGGATGTCCTTCAGTGACAGTTAAAGATTATCAACCAGCCTCCATTTATATTTCCAGTATTGGCACCTGCCACGGATCTGGTTGAGCGCTATCCAGATTTTCCTTGGGAGATCAATGCTGAAGGGGCATTGTACTGAATGAGACACTAAATTAAACAGATCTAGGTTAGAAGATGCCCACTCATAAAACAATGTAGACTAGCCACCTCATGGTGCACCTGGCAATGTGACTCTGTAATGGCTAAATAGTCTATACATTCCGCCTGGTGGACATCACCAGGATCTCCCAGCAGGAAGCAGCAGCATGAATATCAAAAAAAATGGTGAGATTTGTATGTTCAGGCTTGCAAGATTCTGTTCATGAAGCTTTACAATAAAGTCGAATTAGCTCATCTAGTTGTATTTCCTATCTGATTTACCTGAGAGGACTGACATCCCCAAAAGAAGAGGCTCTGGATGGGATCTATTCCCTCACCCCACCCCCCATGAGCATCAACTAGAACCAACCACTGAGGAAGGGTATGAACCAATGAAGCACAGTGCTACTTCCAAACCCCTGCAGCTAGATTGACTAACAGCAGCTACTATAAGGGCAGAGAAATAGTAATATTTTGCAGACCTTATATCTGTAATGTACATTTGTACTCGTATTCAGTTGGATTCACTCTTTGTCTTTCTCCAGAGACACTCCAGTTTTTGTTTCTGGCGTTTTGTTTTGTTTTTTTGCTTTAATTTATATGCCGCCCTTCTCCGGAGACTCAGGGTGGCTTACAATGCATTAAGCAATAGCCTTCATACTTTTGTATATTTATTGCCCCCACAATCAGCTTATTGCCCCCACAATCTGGGTCCTCATTTTACCTACCTTTGAAAGGATGGAAGGCTGAGTCAACCTTGAGCCTGGTGAGATTTGAACTTGCAGTAATTGCAAGCAGCAGATGTTAATAGATGTTAATAACAGTGCTTTAGTCCACTGTACTACCAAGGCTCTTTTTACTTGTTTTACTTACTGGAGCTCTTCAGAAAACCAGGGAGCATCCCAGGATTGGTTTACAGAGAGAGTTTGTATAGGAATAGGATATTGAGAGTTTGCATAGGAGCAATATGGCCCAATCACATGCCTATTATAGGCTGTAGCCAAGGCCTCAGCTGAAGTGCCTGACAGGTGTTCAAGAAAATCCCCAAGCTCCCTCTAGAAGCCAACAGGGTTCATCAGTCATCTAAGGAGGGTCAACCTAACTTTCCCCTTCTCCTTCCAAAGGTAGGTGGACCCAGAATGTTAGAGGGCAACCAAAGAGAGTTATGTTCATGGCAATGAACTACTGATAATGATAATAGAACTAATGATAACAAAATAAAATTCAATGGTGAAAAAAATAAGGTTCTACATTTAGGCAAGAAAAACAAAATGCACAGGTACAGTATATGTGGTACCTTGCTCAATAGTAGTAACTGTGAGAAGGGACCTTGGAAGCCTAGTGGACAACCATTTAGATATGAGTCAGCAATGTACAGCAGCTGCCAAAAAAGCCAACACTTCTAGGTTGCACAAACAGAGGGATAGAATTAAGATCACGTGAAGTGTTAATACCAGTTTATAATACCTTGGTAAGGCCACACTTGGAATACTGCATCCAGTTTTGGTCACCACAATGTAAAAAAGATGTGGAGACACTAGAAGGAGTGCAGAGAAGAGCAACAAAGATGATTAGGGGACTGGGGGATAAAACATGAAGAACGGCTGCAGGAACTGGGTAGGTCTAGTTTAATGAAAAGAAGGACTAGGGGTGACATGATAGCAATGTTCCAATATCTCAGGGGCCACAAAGAAGAGGGAGTCAAGCTATTCTCCACAGCATCTGAGGGGAGGACAAGAAGCAATGGGTAGAAACTAATCAAGGAGAGAAGCAACCTAGAACTAAGGAGAAATTTCCTGACAGAACAATTAATCAGTGGAACAACTTGCCTCCAGAAGTTGTGAATGCTCCAACACTGGAAATTTTTAAGAAGATATTGGATGACCATTTATCTGAGTTTCCTGCCTAAGCAGGGGGTTGGACTAGAAGACTTCCAAGGTTCCTTCCAACTCTGTTATTCTGTTTTAGAATAAAACAGAATAGTTTTTGTAGTTCCTCCAACACAAAATAGTTCTTGTGTTCCTCCAACACAAGATTACAGTGCGACTGCCCTGAGACATTTTTCCCCCTGTAATTTTGACACAAGGGGAAAAAAACAATAGCTTCTGTTGGTAATTTAAGAGCATGAATGGGTTATATGGGAGTAAACCGTCTTGTAAATAGCTTGACCTTACACCAGGTAAAGCATTACATAATATTATGAGCTTCTCAGATTGGAGTCAGAGAATAGTCAGCCTCTATTGAAGTTGTTGAAGATCTGAAATAACGTGGAAGCTGCAAGAAGTATAACTCAATAGCCGTGTTGCTGCATTCTGAACCAGTTGCAGTTTTTGGACTGCCTTCAAAAGCCATTCCATGAATAGGTCATTGAATAGTCTATTATTGAGGTTATCAGTAAACGAGTCATCAATTTTTATTTTTATTTTAAATTTGATTTATATGCCGCCCTTCTCCGGAGACTCAGGGCGGCTTACAATGTGCTCAGCAACAGCCTTCATTCTTTTTGTATATTTATACAAAGTCAGCTTATTGCCCCCACAAACTGGGTCCTCATTTCACCTACCTTAGAAAGGATGGAAGGCTGAGTCAACCTTGAGCCTGGTGGGATTCGATCTTACTTTAATTGCAGACAGCTGGTGTTAAATTACAGAGCTCTGTCTGTTGAGCTATCCCAATTTTGGATCTGTTTCTTTTAGTAGGGATGTTAAATAATAGTTATATGTTGGGACCCCCAGGATAGTTCCTAAGAAGTTATGCAGAAACTTCCCAGTATTATTTTCTAAGGCTGAATATAGAACACTGGACACTGGCAGATCCTTTTAAAAATCAGTCTGTTCCAATGATTTTGCAAACAAGGTCCATGTTACTGTTTCTATTTTGATAATGGAGAACTTACCAAGAAAAAAGGAGTGATAATTGGTTAGGTAGAGATTTTAAAGACACTTAAAAGCCAAGCAGATGAGAGATTTAATATTTATTTTTTATTTCTTTTATTTGCTGCTTTCTTGCACAAGCAAATCTAAGAACCTTATTTTGCTTTGTGAGGAGGCACACATCAAATACAATCAAAGCAATGGAATAGGTAGATAATTATTACTTAAAAGGATGAATCCAAGTAGTATTGTCCTCAAAGAATTATACAATCTCCCCCCAATACAGCTCAAATGATATTGAGATGCTGCTCACTGAAGGCTAGATTATCTGCTTGATAAAACTCCTATAGTTCTTTCCACCTTTGCAATAAGGGAGGAAATCCATAGCTGCTTGGCAAACTCAGTTCCTATATTAAATTTGGTGGTCTGAATGACTCATTTTAATGCCTACTTTTGCATAATACTATTTACTTATTTACTATTTCTGTCTTAATCAAATGAGAAATTTCTTCAAGTTAAATATTTGAGACATGTGTTAATGGCAAAAATAAGCCTGAGAACTATTTCAGTTTTACCATATTATTGTTAAAATATTACATGGTTAAATCTTAGCTGCATACTACTAAACTTCTTTTGTGCGTTATCTTCAATTAGCCCAAAATGGTGCATCATATCACAAAATTTTCAAACCAAGATACCACAAATATCTGCTAATTTAAACAATGCATACAAAATCCAGGACCCATTACAGTACTTTTGTGTAATTAAAATATCAAGAATCTTCATACCAGCTGTGTTCATAAAGTTGTGGCTTCTTCAGCATTGCCACAAACATGTGATCATGATTTCCAATATTCTCTGCCAGCTTCCTATAAGTAGTCAGTGGCGAAGCTAGCAGGAGGTCAGAAGTTGCTCCTATTCCCACTGTGTGTTTTTTTGTTTGTTGTTTTGCCTGCCCATGGTCATTCTGTTACTCTGATTAGGGAATCAGGAAATATATCTGAAAGAATGACCCAAATAATCATGGATTGTCTAGTATATTCTAAAGCTAAATGAAGTTCATCTGTTTGGTAGCAACTTTATATAGAAAGAGTGTTGTTGTTTTTTGCTAGCACTACATATGGATTTGCATCACATCCTGACATAACTAAGTCTTATCTGTTACTTCTGATGCTCCACATTTTTTCATCAAGGGCCATTTTTTTCACCAGTAAAATACCTGGCATATAAACCATATCTTTCAGAGAAAGCAATAAAATTTATTTTTTAATAATAATTTATTATTATTAGTAAGTCTAATAGTGTGGCTAGAATTGGATGCTAACTGACTTCCCAACTTCCACATCTTTCCTTTAAATACAAGAGTGGCACTAGATCAGATTTCATTTTACTGTTAAATTCATAGGGCAATTACTGTGTTTATGTGGCAGTAAAGAGTTTCATTTGAGTGTAAATAGTATGATATACATGTCCTAAATTTAATGTTAACTATTATAATTTATTGGATGATCTCTAAAGAGAGGAGAAAAAATTATCTTCCTTCATGGTGATTACTTAAGATTGTATTTTTTCTAGATAATTAAGTGTTGCACCTGGGAGATGCCATAACATAGTTGGAACCTTATTTACATAAACTGTTTTTTTTTTAATTAATGGAAGATGGAAAACACTGCTCAATCTAATGTGTTTTACTTGAAACCCCAGGTCTTATCCCCCAGCTGCAGCGATGACATTTTAGTGAAAAAGGACCAGTGTTTAGTTCGTTCTTTTGCAGATTCCAAATTGTGAGTAAATTTTGGACAACATTCCTATATATAGTGGTGAGAATTTGTGTGTATTTCTGTGTATGTGTATGTGTACATATGTGTATATGTATATATGCATATATGTAAATATTGATATATATTATAAATCTATATTATAAATATATACTGATTTTTAACTTGGAAACAGAAACCAGGAAGAAGCAACTTAAAAGTATTTAATAGGGAACTATTTATTTATTTAACTTCATTTGAGATTATCCTGCGGCAAATACAACTATTTTGGAAGTCTTAATTGTTGGTGACAATTAACAATTACATGCTATGTGTAAAATTACAAAGCATGATTCAGAAGAAGGGCCACTGTAATAATTCATTTTTCTTTTCCATTCCACTAGTGCATCTTATCTTGTGGTCCAACTGACATTTAAATCAAAATATAGCTCTAGATAAACTTTGATGGAACCTACATTTTTGGCAGTTTGGAAGTATAGCATATGCTTCAGATTAATCTAGCAGAAATACCAGACATATACAATAGATATCCATACATTTGAAGATAGCTTGTTATAGACAATACTTTCGCATGATGGTCTCTTTGTAGATTTTACAGTGTTTTACCACTTTTACAATCAGCATATGCAGCAACAATTTTGTCAAGTGAGTTTTTATAGAATTGGAGTTCAAACATTTGGATATCGGCTTAATCAAAACCACCAGTAAATCTATGGTAAAATCGGAATTTGAACCCAGATCCATGTTTTGTTGTCTATTCTTTTAGGGCCTGACCTAATGTTGTCTTACAATAAAGGCAAGCCAAACTAGTAAAATTTAAAGATATTTATTATATTATATGTGAGAACATAATCTTTCTAAATGTTAAACATTGAAATAGCATTTCTCCATAGAGCAGAGAAAGTTTTAGCATTGACAATACAAATAACAGCATAAAAGGAAAGAGAAACAGAAGTTAATTAACTTTTTAGGACAAATGTAATGTAAATAATTAATTTTATTGCAGTTATTCAGTAGCAAGAAAGGATATTGAAGAATTAGGTTTTACAAACTCAGAGCTGCCTTCCAATAAAGGTAAATGTTAACATTTATTAATTAGATTATTAAGTTAATTGATTGTGCTATATTTAATTGACATATGATGTTCTTAACATGAAAGATGCAATTGAAAGTAATACCTAATGGTTATTGACTGTCCTGTTTGTGCTCTATTCAATTCTGATTCCAAGAAGCAAAATCACTGAAGCACAGAATTCTGAAATATAGTTACGTATGTTACATTTACAGTATCATAACAAAATGTTAGGTCACCACTGACATATATGTCATTTTACACAAGAATACGTAATTATTTCAGAGGTGTTTTATAAAGAAAGCTTACTTGACAAGCTGTAGCAGCTTTGTTTTGCCATAGGAATTGAATATTGCCACATTAGAACATTATATGTTCAGAGAGGCAAAAGTTATGATGGACTTATAGCTCAACATCCAGACATCTTGCAACAGTCAATGAATGATAAATTTCACTGGCCCTGCCATAAATACACCAATAACAAATGAACAATTTTGTGGTACTTTAATGTAATTAATTTTCTCCAAGATTAAACATCTGGAACATAAATTAACAGCAAAGATAAGCCTGAGAAATGTATCAGATTAATCATACAGTTGTTAAAATCTTACATGCTTAAATCTGACATCTTCTAGAAGTAAATAAAATTCAGCACTGAATATTATTTACAATCTGAAATCAAAATGGCTCGCAAAGAAGCAGAGTTAGTAGTGATTTGCAATGATTATGTAATTTATTCCGAATATCTTGATGGGTAATTTTCCTCCCAAGGGATACAAGAGGCAAGCTCATTCTTCCATTGGAAAACTATTCCTTCTAATTGGAAGATGGACATGCGTGAAATCTTGGAATCCTCCAGCAGTGATGAAGAAGATGGAGGAGAGACAGGAAGTAATGATGATGAAGAAGAAAAAGAAGAACAAAAAGAGGAAGAAGTAGTGGTAAGCATATTAGTTTTTTTCTTCAATATGTCTTAACCAAATATACAGTCACTGTTATTTGTCTCTTATATAATATTGCTCCTCAAACGATTACTTCAAAAACCACAGCCTTTGCTTTCTTCAGTCTGGCATTATCCAGATTCTCTGGAAATCCCATATGCTTCAAAATTTTAGAAATTTTAATCCGATACATCTGGAGGATATCAAGTTGAGGGAAGCTGAGCACCTGTTTTCAAAAAGCAAGGTTCATGTCTTCAGTTATGTTTTCCATCAATGATGAAAACAATTAGAAAGCAAAAAAAGCAAAAATTGTTGGAAAACCATCTTATTGGTAATGAGCTAGCTTGATGGTGCATACTTCCTGATTTCTCCTATTTAACCTTTTCTGCAAGTGGGAGCAGTTTACAGTCTCTAGGAATTTAAATGATCATAGAAAGCAAAATGTAAACATTTGAGCCTGGACTCCTAATTTGGATTCTTCTCTAACAAGTATTTTGGAAATTTGCTTGTTACCAATAATCCATAATAGCCATGAATTCTTTTGTGCATCTATAACTAACTAGTGAATGATAGAAATAGGAAAAACCTCCAGATTCTTCTATCAGTGTTCAGTTTGAGGAGCTTGACACCTTCTGAAGAAAGACAATTTTTTGTGCAGTAACAGTGAAAGACATAAGAACAGAAATGTTTTAGTAAGCTCTCCAAAGAAGAAATTTTGCATTTCCAGTACTAACCAAAAATCATGATTATGTACCTCAAATGAGGTTAGTAAAAGGAATAAGAAACAAGAAACATTTAACTTAGGATCTTAAATACCTTTCTGAGAACTACAGAAATATACTACAGAAAACTACAGAAGATACCAGGGCAATGCAATGCTTCGTATTTGATTCTAAAAAAAGTTTCTTCAGATTTCATGGGGGCACAAATATATCTGCATCTTGTTTTCTAATTGGGGGTAAGAATATATTGTTATGTAGTCAGGTAGCTATGGAGTCTTGGGTGCTCTCTGAACTTGGTTATTTGTTTACAGATGTTTCATTACCCAACTAAGTAACACCATCAGTGCCATTAATTAATCAGTGCACTGATGAACAAGTTGGGTAATGAAACATTTGCAAGCAAACAACCAAGCTCAGAGAACATCAAGGACTCCACAGTCCAAATACTGGAACCAAAGCTCACTTAACTTCCTGGCCCCAAACTCTGAAAGAATAGCCAGAGCTTTAATGAAAGGCAACAGGATAAGAGCTATTTGGAGTCCCAGGCAGTTGCTGTTCCATAGGGCAAATACTGCATTAGGGAAAGCATGACTGCTACGTAGGTCGCACAAGATGAAACAGCTGAATACATGGGACCTAGAGTATGTGTAGCCTCCTGGTTTTTGTGGTATATCTATCAAATAATTTGGCCCTGGGTCTTGTAATATAGGCAAGATTGTCCTGCCTTTTGCAGTATTGTAAAGTTTGTAGCATTTTAAAATCATTTTTAAAAATCTGAAGTAGCTTTAAATACTTGAAAGATATGCAAGGCTCATATTGTACATCATAAAGTTGCTGACTGTGATACAACTTAAACATGGTATTTTAAAATTGTATATCCAGAGTGAAAATATGAACTAAAATGAATCTTACAATAATTAAATCTGAACTTTCTTTGTCTGGGGGCATTTTGAAAGACAGCAAGGCAGGGTGTTCAATATCTTTTTCTTAATTTCATTAATTTTACACCAAGAATTAGTATTTTTCCCTATAATGCACTTCTTCTATCTGAGTACAATGCACTTCTTTAATCTGAGTACGTTCTGTATTTACTAATTTTTATATTTTGACTATGTAATCTGTCAGCTTTAAGGCACTACAGGCAAAACAATGTGATTTTTCTTAATACATTTTCTGGGAGTCAAGAATTGAATTTCATGACATGTATATTCTCCTAGATCTTTCTTTTCATTTTTCATTTATGATTCTGGCTTTGTACATTTAAATAATCCTCCTTGGTTTTTTCCAGTTTTTCTTATTTAAAAAAATGTACCATAATTTTTATACATAAGAAGTATGATTCCTTTGATTTTCTCTAGACTTTTAACCTGTTTAATATTTTTCATAGCTGGACTGTTTTCACTCTACAGTAGAATGAAAAGCAATTTTACGAAATGTAATTTACATTATTTTTTTCTCTCCTATTTTGAGGAAGCGTCTCTTGGGTACTGACTGATCTTGTCAGGATTTGAATGCCTAGTAGGCTTACGTCTGGTTAAAATAATACTTAGTATTAGTATTATAGTATTATAATTTTATCTCATTCTTTTTTAAAATATCCCAGAAGGTGCCAGCTCCTCAGTACTGCTTCAGTTCTAGGAAAACCGCATGAGCAAGTCAATGAAATTAGAAGCTATAGGACCTGACTTTAGAGGAGAGTTTACTTTTTTAAAGGTCAAAAGACAGTGTTCTGACCTAGGCTTCCTGAGTCACTAAAACACACGAGTAGTCCCAAAAATCTCTTTTATTGCAACAGCTGTGAATTCTGTTCATTCACAGATGAGTCCCAAATAGTTGTAAAGAGTCCTGATAATCACACACCTTTATCTCCCTTGACACGCTGCCAAAGACCTAATTGGCAAAGCCACACGGAGTCCAGAATCAAACAGAGCTTCAGACTTTAAACTGAACAGAATTAACAACGTTGCTTCCTGCAAAGGCCCATGTGCCTTTGCTCCTCTTTTAAGACTTTTATGGGAGGGGCCAATCAACTCCAAACCCTACTCCTAAATCGTCCCTTTTGTTTTAACTGTTCTTGCCTTCTGGCGGCTCTGCGCATGCACACACTGAGAACAGTCTCCTCCTGTTCCTCTGCCTCACTGAGGTCCGACTCTGGAGGCTCCAGAGGCAGCACGTACCTCCCAGGTGGCCCTTTCTCTGCCTCCAATGCAGAGCCCTCGTCCGAGCCTTCCCCAGACTCCAGGACTGGCCCATGTTCCTCCCCGACCTCCTCACTGTCCAATTCTGCTGCCAGCTCCACAGGCCGCCAGCTGACCACAACGGACAGAGGCCTCTGAAGGAAATTTATTCATTATAATAGATGAAGAACCTATAGCATGAAGACTGCAATAAGTTATATAGTGTAAACATGACTGTAGTATCATTTGTGCCAAAATGTCACATTGTCATATCTTCTACAGCAAGGAGCTGAAAATATTGAAATGGATATATGGTAACCTGACTACTTTTTTGGACAGTTGGTCACTGATTAGGAAAATGATGAGGGTTTTTTGTGTTGCAACCCAGAGTGTTGTCTGAGTGTTGAAATTGGTTACCACAAAGGATCAAAGCATTTTCTTCCATGCCTGCCTTCTTAGAAATGCAGAACTACTTACTGTAGGAAGAAACCAAGAAGTCCTGTTATTGATCAACAGCATTTTTATTTATTTATTTTTGAATATACATCAATGTCAGTACATGAACAATGAGGCGTCTGGGTATCATTCATTTGAATACAAGTAGTAGTTATAATATTAATAAAATTTGTTATTTAAATCATACTTATGTAATTGTAATGTAATTATACATATTTGTCTTAAAATATAGGTCTTCATTATTTAGTTGTTCAATATTTTAGCCCCCCATTCAAATAACAGTAACAATATCATTAAAACATACATAGTGCCATCTTCAACATCTAATCTTTCAATATCTAGCTATTACTTTTAGTATATTATATAAAAATATGCATAATAATATTCCCCCTATTTCTTGTTTCTGCCTCTGTTCTAGCTCCTAGTAAAGCCAATTTTGTATATAGTACTGTGCAGTCTACATTATCTGGAAAACCGCATTATTATTTAAGAAATTTTTGTATGTGGCATGTCAGAATTTACTCAAATATATTTTGATTGAAAGAGCAAATAAGAATTACTGGTTCAGATGACAACCAGTTAAATATACCTTGGATGAGAATATCTGTAGTTTATTAGCCATGTTTGCTAACATACAAGCTAGTGGGATGGATCAATAGAGTGCTAAATTGCAATCTAAACTACATAAATTCTTACATGATACACCATGTATATGATCTGAATATGTTCACTGTGTTAATATTCTGTGTGTTAGGTATACAAGTTTTTTTAGAAGAAAATAGCGTCAATTACTTCTTAAAGGTAATACAAAGTGTGCTACACAAATAGGATAAATAGTACATTTTTTCATAAAAATCCTCACCCCTGCATTGATCATTCTAATTCAAAACTCACTTGGCTATAATGCATGTGAGAGCTTATGTCTTATCCTAGGCACCTTCATATGGAAGATGAGATCAAATTACTTGCTTTCATATTAATATTTAGTATTCAGAAAATAGATTTTATTCTCTATAACCATGACTACAGAATGAATTTCTGATTTAAAAAGGAGAATTACTGTGATGCCTTCTTACATCTCGTGAATCCTGAGTTTAAAGTGAGAGATCTGATCACTACTGGTTAAACTTAATCTCCTTCCATTTCTGGCAAAGTGATAGGGCTTGTGAAAGCTTTTAAATCCCAATTTAAAAGTGACTTTTTATTCCTCTGACTTATGGTAGTCAAAAAAGCTTTATTATTTCTATGCTTGTTTCTAGTGTGTCATCCCCCCCCCAAAAAAAACCCTCCCGTGATATTTCAAGGCACCTGGCAGGTGAACATTGTTGTATTCCCTTTCCTTCTTTACACCAAATAGCTTACTTATTCTTGTATAGATACGTTTGGAGACTGGAACTTCTAGGGTGAGGGTGAAGAATTATGTAAATACCGGTAGCTGTTGCAACCCATCCTGAGGGTATTTGGAAAATCTGCTCTCTACAGCCTTCTTCAGTTTTGTAATGCATATAGGGAAGCTGTATACGCCGTTAACTTTTCAGTAGTTGCTCTTCTAAGTGAAGGAATTGTGAGTGGAAAATTAGAGCAGTGGTTCTCAACCTCAGTAAGTTTTAAGACCTGTGGACTTCAACTCCCAGAATTCCCTAGGCAGCATGCTGCCTGGGCATTTCTGGAAAGTCCACACATCTTAAACTTCAGGTGGTTGAGAAAAGTCAAAGCTGTTTCTTCAGAAACTAATGATAAAATATTATACCTCTCTCTATATATATATTGTATAAAGCAATGAGTTTTGTTCACTTTGTTGATCAAAGTTTTGCAGTTTACATACTTTGAGATTGGTTTTAAACACTAGCCAAGTTTGGAAGAGGAAAAACATGCCTAGGGTGACAAAAAATCAGTAACTTTCTGAGTTTGTGCATTTAAAACCTAAAGGTTACATCTATTGAAAACAGAAAAGGAGAAGAAACTTGGATGAGTTAAAGTACTATCTTGTTTCCCTTTCACTTCCCCCTGGAAGTCTGTGGTCTTAATAAGGCTGAAAACAGAATGGCTGTTCATGGTTAGAGGCTGCCTACCGGGTTGCCATGGTAATGCACTGTTGGTTGCAAGTGAGCATGCTCCGAGAAGGGGAAGATTTAGCAGAGGCTTGGCAGACTGCCCGGGGAGGCTTACCAGATGCTTTGAAATGGGCTGTCTCTTTCTTTTCCTTTCATGTAATGTCTGATTTTTTTTTTTAAACATGGAAGAGAATGTAAGCAATGCTGCATAACATTGGATTCAGTGCAGCAAAAGGAGGAACGCAAATATTTGCAAGTTAGGCTGAAGTGCATTGAGGCACCGTGAGCTGATTAGGTAGAAAAGCAAATGTAACCATTTTACATTTGGGAGAAAATGCAGCACCTGGGTAAGGACTATTTGTGGATTCAGGCTGTAACTTATTTAGTGTGCTGTGGATATGAGCCTTGAAGAAGAAGGGTTGGGTTTAGATTTTGTAAGTTTCTGAGTCTTTTTTTCTGGCTTTTTCGTGATGCATGTATTTTCTTTCCTTTGCAAAACGACAATTGGAATCTCGTTATAGCTTTTAGTGTGCCATAAAATAATGGCTTTTAACAAAATGGAGTCACTTTCCACGCAAACATGCTAATACTGAACAAAGTGTGGAGCTTGATCGTTTGTGGAATGTGGAATCTCACCCTTTCCCCTCCCCCTCCCTCATGTTGTTATACACAGTTAATAGGCCACATTTTGCTGGGTGTGAACTGTTGCAGACTGCACTGGCTTTTAGTGCTAGCATTTGTAAATATCCTGCTGTTTTAGGTAAGTGAATAGAAGTCTAGTCTGTAAAAATCTAAATGTTGTTGCTTGAAGCTGTTATTTCGTTCTAAAGAGCTTTAGCTTTTCAAACAAAAGAGAAGGGGAGGAGAGGAGCTTTGTTGGGAAAAAATAAAAATGGCATTCCTGTGGATATTTTTCAGACTTAATTTGAAGTAAAATAAACTATTTGGCAATTATTGGAAGGTAAAGTAAAAAAAAATAGATTAGTAGAAAAAATTGCTGAGTCTATTGTTTCATGAAGCAGTGGAGATTATTTCTTCAAAAAAGACGAATATAGGTGTGGAAACAGTGGCACATTTCTATGCTGTCAGCAGAAAAATCAACATATTGAATGCTTGAATTTATAATTTAAAAATTTTAACACATTCACTGTTCTTGCCTTTCTCCATCTCCATTCTTGTTTTCCACATCTGAAAGGAATAGTCAAAGTGGTTTTTATTTTTTTTTAACAAGCAAAATGCAGTAATAGAGAAGCCACTAGGTAGCTAGTCACCTTGTGACTTCATAGCTTAATTTTTTTAAAATAATCTGTTTCCCATTTAAAAGGGTATAGTTCTTTATTAAACCATTACATTATTTGAAGAAGCCCCTATACAAATTTTTTATCAGATATTTATATTGCACATTTGGACAATGCAGTCATCCCAGGAATAGTGAACCAATTCTTAGAAGAAAAAGATTTAGGTCCAACCCATCAATTATTGCTTTACTCATTACAGTAATGTTTATTTAAGACTCCAGTCTGTCCTCTTGAAATAAATAGAGGTTCTATAACAGCAGCCTCCTTCCCATTACTTTTCAATGTACTCAACATGATTAGGAATTTGAACTCAGGACTTCCTTGTTGAAACATAAGATACTTTCTATTGAATATTGTAATAGTTTTTAAAATATATATTTAATAGATTATGTAAAATAAATTTGAGGAAATGATCACTAAATTATCCAGAAATAGGCCTATATAGAATATTTATAACACGTCTAATAGTTGCATATCTCTTGTTTGATGTGATTTGCAAAAGCTGTACATAACAAGGATCCCAAAGTTGTCCCAGTATTTTTAAACCAAATTTTCTGTAACTTCTGTGCATTAAGATACTTTAACCTAAACCAAAAGGGGTTCTCTTTTTGTCATTATCCAAACAGTGTACAGTATGTGAATTTGGAGAAGCTTTAATGTATTGCTTTTTAGTCACAATTGAAAGCATTCATCTTGAAATTTTATTAGTTTTGAAAGCTATTATGAATCTCTTTTAACTAAAAACAACTCATCTCTTCAGAAAATGAGAGAGCTTCAGGTTTGAATAACTAGAATTCTGTTTGAAATATAAAACAAGTTTGTCTATGTGATAGCATTAGGCACTTTTCTTTTTAAAACAGCTATGTTGGACTTCATACTGAATCAGAATGTGTCTGTGTTATTTAGTTTAAAATTTAAAATGCTTTTATCCTAAGAGTTAAACACTTTTTCTGCACAGCAAGAAATTCTGATTTTTTCCCCCTTCAGATTACTTAGAGGTTCATTTCTCATTAGGTACAATAGTTTATTAGGAATCTTATTCTGGGCAAGGATATATTGTTAATTTCAATTTTTAATGGCTGATTTTCAACACCATAGTAGCATCATGTTTTGAATTTAATGACAGTACAGCTTGTGTTTTAACATTGAAAATAATTCTATCAACAATTGGAACATAATATATTGTTCAGGCTATTTCATCTAATTGGTGTTAGAGGATTGCTACTAAAACTGTTTAGTTTTGTTGCTACATAAGGTAGGTTAACCAAGCACACAAAGCTAACTAAGAATCATGCTTTGCAGTTCCTTAAAACCTTGTAACTATAAAAAAAATCAAGAATTTCCATCTCCGTTTGATTGAACGTATTTTCACTGCCCTGTGTGTTCTAGAATGTACATGTACTGCAGCCCAAAATTGCAATATCCATTTGACTCTTGTGTCCTTGCAGAAAGGTGGTTGCATGTACATTGGATGAGATTTTTTCTGCATTGAACATGTTCAAATCTGTCCAGCAATTCAATAATATTTCATTAACAAATGTAATACTGCATTTTTCTTAAGAGATAAAACCTAAATTATAACTTTTCCAGAATATTGTAACATATAATTGCATATATAGCATAGTGACTTCTAAAATGAATATTATAGTATTATGAACATTTTTGCATAAAGTATACTTACCGATATATAAATTTAGTTATTATAAATGTGTTCTTTCATACTTTAAATAAGATCGTGTATGGCATCTCTCACTTACAGTATCTGGTATCCTCTACTGATAAATAATATTCTGCAATGTTTCAGCAATTCTTACATTTTCTTTTTATAGGGAGGCAAAAATGTATTATTTTCCAGTATTTTTCCTTTAGAATCTGTCTGAATTTAAGGGCATATTAGGTGTAACCATATTCCATAACCTAAACAAAGGCTTCATTTAAAATAGTTACGAAGAAATATAATTACTCAGTTGCTCAAATTCCTTCATAATATACAAAGGTTTGTATGCGTAAGAAGTTCTTACTTTATTTTGCATAAGGAACAAACAAAAATTAGACTACAGTAAATCTCTAATGATTTTTCCTTTGTTAATCCCACTGCCTTCTAATCTGGAATTTTAGAAAGAAACAGTTCCCTCATTGATTTAAAACAGTACTTGAAGAGTGTTACTGAAGTTGAATACACCTGGTTGTTAAAGGGTATATAAACATAGATGTTTCAAAGAAGGAACTATACATTTACTTCATCTGTATTATCTTGTCTGATTCTTTAAAAGTCTAGTTTACTACCATACGAAGTTAATTGAAACAGTGATAACTTTACAAGGACATTGTTGAGGACATATGAGTGTCATCCTATTTGTGATCTAGTATCCTAGAAGCCTATTTGCTGTATTTTGACATATTTTTGTACATTTAATATTTGATACAAAAATCTATGTTTCTCCACTGCTTTTGTATATTTTATTCTTTTGCAAACTTAAGTTTAGATTGCTGTCGTCTAGAGGTTTTCATGCAATACCATAGTTTAAATATTTTAGCTCTTTACCTATATTATTTTCTTACCAGAGAGATCAAGTTTGTGTACAGTTATTTCCAAATAAACAGGTTTAAGGATAAGGCTGTTTTCTACAATTTTTTTCTGGAAAAATACAGAGAATTGAAGCTTTAAACACTTGAAGCTTCAAATCACATTTGTCTTGCCTGTCTTTGTTCAGTTTCCTCTTGAATGAAAAGAATCAAATTACCAATGGGCACACATTCAGAACTTCACATACACTGATTTTACTGAAAGCAACTGAAAGCCTAGGAATTTAGTTCTCTGGTGTTGCTCATATAAGGTTACCCTAGTGATCCTTAAATTTTTGACAAATTTACATTAATCTCAAATGTATAATTTTAACAAATAAAAATCAATATTGATTTGAGTTGCAGTAGACATTTTACTCGATATATCTGATAAACCTCAGTGGCATTATACAAATTTCCTAAACATCATGCCTGCTTACGTCATGCACCAGCAGACATGAAGTTCAAGAAATTCATATGTTGCCACTGAGGTTTATCAGATATATCGAGTAAAATGTCTACTGCAACTCAAATCAGTATTGATTTTCATAATATATTTACAGAAACATAGAAACACAAATTAATCTTAGGACCATTTTTGTTTATATAGAAAAAATCACATTATGCAGGATTTTAGGACGGGGGCACTATAGGAGTGAAATACTACTTCTAAAGACCATTTTGATATGGCATTGATCTCTAATTTGTGTTTGGAAATAACAGGTTTGCTATAACAATACTGCACTTGATTCATAACGCAGGCGTCACGGTTTTCTTTTTAGAAAAGCAGGAACCTGGGGATACCTTGAATAATTTCAAGCAGGAGCATCAACATCTTAACATTTTGCAGGATAATATAGTTTCATCCATCTAATTAAAATGTTAATTTTATTTAATATTAGGTCCTACGGAGGCCATCTGTAGAGTTACATGTGCTACATGGCCTCAAGACACTAACCTGCCAACCCCTGCAATGCATTGTTTCATGTGTTGTTCCTCAGAAGCTTTTAGTGTTGATGAAGTGATCTGCATTAAGGAAAGTATGGGAACCACTGAGCTAGAATTAGATAAGAAAATTAGTTAAGAAAAGTAGACAAACTCAGCTATCGTAATTATTCTAGAAGCGACTTTCAAAGAATTTAAGCAAGTTGCTATGATAGCATATATGGTTGCTAGATAGCCAGATTTGAACTAGAGTTAAGTCACTCCTATCTCCCCTAATTAGAGTAAGGTCCCACTTATTCCCCATCCAGTTAGCTAACCAGTCCACATATTATACGGTTATAGAGAGTGAGCAAAGAGATTTTATGCCTCATTTAAGAGCCATTTGAAGGAAGGGCTGATGAAAGTACAATAATAGGAGATTCAAAAAATGTTCTTTGAAAATACATTGTAATAGAATTTTATGTTTGCCATATTTTGATGGAATTGGCTACTTCATAGCCAATATACTTTGGAAAGTGGTAAATACCAACAAAAAAATAGGACATTAAATAACAAGAGGGAATTGTTGGAACACCTAGAGAAAGGTGAATTAACACAGAAACGTTATGGATATATGCTCAGTAACTGTAGAATGCTGAATATTAGTTTAAAATCTAGTTTTAGTGGCTTCATGATAGCCCCTTTTTCAGGGCTACGTGCTCTTGAAACTTAGCCCAGTTTTAAGGTTTCTTCAAGCTAAGGATTGGTAGTTGGCTGGGGTGCCATACAAACTTAACTGGGATTTTTATGAATAATTTGATCCTCCTTGTCAGTTTTACTTTTGTTTACAGATACAAAATTTGTTATTCAGATATGTATTACAATGTGTCTTTTTTATTTTTAAAAGCCTGAGGAAGAGCTTGATCCTGAAGAGAGGGACAATTTCCTCCAGCAGCTTTACAAGTTTATGGAAGACAGAGGTAGTATGTTTTAATTTGCTTATATATAGATTGCAGCCTGCCAACTCCTCTAGGAACTGCTTTGGAGCCTAATCTTTATAATAGGCTTGATTCAAGTTTATCGCAAAAGAAATTCCACCCCAAACTCTGTCCTCCCAAACTGAGATATGGTTGTATTCATTTTTTGGTTCTTAATTCCCAAACTATTAATTGCACCTATTGGCCATCTGAAAGGTTGCCTACTTGTGACAAATGGTTACATAAATTGTTATAGACAACAAAATATGGAGTAATTTCCTAGGACTATATGTTCTTGAGTGGGAAATGATCTTTAGGTAGGTTGTGCTATTCTGAACTTTTCAGTTGGCCTTTTCACTTACCAGTAAATATCAAAATGCTATATTTTCCATTGATAAGATTTTAAGTCTTGAAGTTCCAATAAGTGTTATATTCCACCAACTTTCTAGTAATATATATAGCAGTGGTTAATATAATGAAGAAATATTATTTATTCATTTCTTATTACTTTTAGTTTGGGGTTATTATTTCTCTGGAATGTGTGGGTCATTGAAGTTTTAGTCTTTTTACTATATATTTTTAAAATATTATTTCACACACAAGAAAGACATCCTGGAGTACTTGACTTATAACCACAATTGGGGCTAGAATTTCAGTCATTAAGCAAGTCATGTGACCAGATCCAATTTTATGACCATTTTTACCAGCGTCATTAGATGAATCGTGCTGTTGTTAAATAAATCTGGCTTCCCCAATTGGCTTTACTTATTTGAAGCCAGCTGGGAAGTTAGCAAATTGCTATCATGTGACCATAAATTGTTGCAACTATCATAAATGAAAATCAGTTACCAATCACCCAAATTGTGATGATGTTGGCCGCTGGAATGGTGCAATGCTCATAACTTCAAAGACATAAGTCACGCTTTGCAAAACCACTGTAACTTCAAAATTATGTTAAACAGTTGTAAGTCAAGGACCCCTATATTGGGGATAGCATCTATGTCTATGTTCACTTACATTCATGTTGGAATTTCTAGCATTTGTAATACCATTTAAGAAATATATTGCTATCTCTAAATATACATTTAAAATAATCTGTTTTACCAAAGCAGTTACACATGAATTTTTATGTACAGTACTAATCATGATTCTGCAGACAAGTTGAAATGCATTGTTGTATGCTCTAGTGTAAAATATTTGCATCATAATATTCTGTCCTCATGTTTTCATTAATTAGGAACTTCTATCAACAAACCACCTGTTCTGGGCTATAAGGATCTTAACCTCTTCAAACTTTTCAGACTGGTATATCTGCAGGGTGGGTGTGACAATGTAAGCATAACTTCTCTTAAATTTATTCTGAGTTCATGCTATTTAATTTCAAACTAGCAACATGCTAACATGCTTTATTTTCTCCCATTCTTTCTTCCAAGATTGATAGTGGAGCTGTATGGAAACAAATTTATATGGACCTTGGCATTCCTATTTTGAATTCAGCTGCTTCTTACAATGTGAAAACTGCGTATAGAAAGTAAGTGATCTTTTTTCTTTCTTAATTTGTATTTGGACATGAACTGGCTGAAGAACAAGTATTGAGTACATTTTATCAAGCTTTTATTTGAGCAACTCCTTGTCAAATGATCAAATTAGTCTGGATTCAAAGGAATGTAAGAAGCAGAGGGGACTGGGATAGGTACTAATGATGGCATCTCACTAACAATAACTCCTTTGTGCAGGAACATTTCATTATTCATAATTTTTCTTTCCTTTTAGCCAAACCCACTGTTTACTTTCTCTAAAGAAATTAAAGTTTCAGAAAAATGCAAAACAGTAACTCAATCAACAAATAGAGTTAATAACAAATGAAGTACCTGCAAGTTCCATGTATCATACTACAAATTATTCTTGTAACTCAGAAATGAGAAAAGGAGAGGAGGGGAGGGTAACTTGAGATGCTAGTGTTAATAGCCCACTTTTTAATCTATTACTTTTGAAGAAGCTTGTGGGGATGTCAAAATGGGTATACCGTCCCTGTTAAGTAGGTCCCTGTTACCTACTCTTTTAAGTTTGATGGGACTTATTTTTAAGGATATCCTAAAATGAATATGTATTTAAAAATCTGTAGGTATCTTTATGGTTTTGAAGAATACTGCCGTTCTGCAAACATTCAGTTCCGAACCATCCACCACAATGAACCAAAAATAATTGTAGTAGAGAAAAAAGAAGAGCAAATGGAGGAAAAGGTAAAAGAAGAGCCTGAAATGTCTCCTGTAGAGGTTCAGAATGAGATAGAAGAAAACAACTGTAGCAGTGAAAGTGAAAAAGAAGAACTGGAGCAGAGGTCTCAACGGGTAAGCAACTGCACTGTAAAAAGAGTTGTTATAAAATAAGCAATGACTTTCATAATTTAGTTGAGAACACACGTCCTTCCACCGGCTTTTCATTCTCCTCAAATACTGGCTGCATTGTCTGTTCTTGTAACACACTGAACTTGTCCAACCTTTTCAAATGTAGTTTTATTTCCACTATTTATTTCCAGACTTTCCACTTGCCCTATAATAAATCCTCAGGATGGCTGAACAAATTCAACAAATTTGTCTACAGAAAGTTGCCTCTCCTAAAGCCTGCAAAATTCAGTTAACAGCAAACTAGGATTGCTGTCACTAAGTGATGTGCCTGCCCTTTATAACTGCATCTCTTAGCGACAGAAATTCCAATTCCAGTTGTTGTCGTAAGTCAACAACTACCTGTACACGGGCTTACACCAGTGAGAGAAAAAGTATTACCCCCTTGTTTTCATGCTGGAGGAATATCCTTTCTAAGATGAAATCTGTCATCTTGAGTTATTGCATTAACTTTATCAGGGTATTATGAAATGTAATATATTCTTAATAAATCACGATTCCAGTCCACAATTTGAGTTTCATAGGGATTGGCATGAGCAAGTACATTTCTCCTTACATCTGTGTTTCCTGCTACTTCAATTAATATGACCCAGTTATTCCTATCACTGCTCTTCCAGCAGTTGTTCAAGTATCAAATTATACAGCATTGAGAAAATGATAAACATTTGGTTCATTTTGAAAAAGATTGACTTGCATACTAACTTTATAGCTTGGTTCATGTATTGTAGTAAATCAAAGTTTAACAATGCTTTATTTTAAAAAGTAACAATCATAAAACATCCTAAATCATAAATCAAGCATGTCACATTAGAGCTGTGTGTGATTAGCCACTGTAATTTCTTGTGTTCTTTTCTTGTCTGCATTCTCTGCAGCAGCAGAATTTATATGTTACATTTCTAAAGGAAAAGCTAACACTCTTATGTTGAGAATTATTCTGGTTCTCCTTTAATTCTTCAGTAAGCCATTAATTAAGAAAAAACCACCGTTATGGAATTGTGCTTCCTGGAAAGCAACAAATGCATCTTAAGCGGGATGATATTTCAGTTCTTTCCTTACACAGGGACGAAGAAGACATATCCGTGATGCATATCTTGTTAAAAAAGAAGGTGAAGATGATAAAATACAAGATAAGCTAAAAGACAGCAATAAGGAGAACAAAGACATAGAAGAGATTTCCAGTAATGCAGAGAAGATTGAAAATGATATGGCACTTGCAAACAGAAAGACTACACCAAAGCAAAAGGAAAAGAGAGCAAAACAGGAAGAGGAATCTGACAGGGAGTCAGATGAAGAGGAAGAGAGAAGGCAAGGAAATTTCTTCAGGCTTTTGTCTGGGTTGCTGAACATTACATGGCAATGATAATAATAACTTGTCAAGAGAGAGGGGATCATTATTTAATAGGCTCAATTTAACAGCAAGGATAGAGCTATATTGGGGTCAGCAGTCTTTTTACCTAATCACTGCCAGGAGATAGCAATGCGGGTTTCAAAAAAATACAAATGTAACATTTTTTAAACCACCCAAAGAATCAGTACATTTTGTAAAACTTCAGCAAAGTCCCCAAGGCATCTCATGTTAAATCTGGTAAGCTTCGATGGTTTTACAAGACTTTGGCCATTTTTATTGTCTGATAATAGCACATTAAGGGGATCCGTATTGTCAATTCCTGACTTAAATGAAGTGTTAATTTTCTTTTCAAAATTAGTTCATAATTTTAGCCTTTATAATTACTGAGGTCAGTAGCAGAATCTATAGCTGGATTCTAATTCCTATCATCAGTTAATGTTATGTCTTAAGCTTCCTGACATGAAGTGCTTGCTTTCTCCTTACTTAGGTGTAACTCAGGGGTGGGTTCTACTTACCTTTACTACCAGTTTGCAACGGGGCCGCACTGCAATCTATATATCACAATTTTATATTATTCTAAAATTTAAAAAATACATTAAAATACAAGGATATACACTTAATATGTATACAGTTTTTAATGTGTCTTCCCCTTTTATCAGAAGGGGAGGAAACCCACATGTACAGCATGGCCCTTTCTACATTACGGATGTAGTCCTGCTTTTTTTAAAAAAGAAACACATCCATTTTCAACCATCAAAAATGGTTTGTTCCTTATCTTAATGTATGATTAAAATTAATCCTGGATTAATAGTGATCCATATTCAGACAGTCTGTAATCAACCTAAAACAAGTGGTTCTGCTTCCAAATCTTTATGACTGTAATAGAGACTGAAGATGCTATGCTTGTTTTCATCATGCTAATTAATGCCTTTACATTATGATAAAATTCCCACAGCGTCATGTCAAAAGACAGATACAAAGAAAGCCCTGTGTTGGGTTTTCTGTGTTGTGTCAAAATGTCCTTATGACAAAACAAACCTGCTAGTTTTCATCATTCCGTATTACCAAAACCCTAAAATTTGGATTGCTTCTGAGCAAATAGTTGAATTTTATTCTTGAATAAAAGGTTTGCAGAATGCAATTAGGCATTGCAATTCTAGCGCAGAGTTATAATTTCATATTGTATATTTAGGGGAAAACAGGGCTATATAAATGATATAGAGACAGTTGAAGCACATTAAATACACCTTTTCTCATTTTTTTGTTGGGGGAGTACTTCTTTTACAACAGTAATATGGGAGTACTATCTTATTCTACAAAGGCAATTTGAGTAATTGCTCCTTTTTCTCACACTAAAAATGATCATTCGATAACAGCTCTTAAAGGCTGGAACCCAAGTAAAGGCATTCCAAAACCTGAGAAAGTTGCACTTCTCTTCTGTAAAATCTCTGTGTTATCCCCACATTACTAAAGTGGGTATGCTGAAAAATTACTTTTATAACTTCTGTGAGTCTGTGGCTGAGATAAGATGTGAATTATGCTTTTCATATTTTTATCACATTCTAGTTTTTTTACTGTTGGATAACATGCATCCTTCTGCCTAATTTAAAAAAAAAAAGATTTGACAGCAGACAGTTCAGTATTATGGCAAGAGAGAACAATCCATTTGCTGTTAGTTCAGTGAAAAACATGATAGTTAAAGAACACTCCTGTGGGTTAGTATATGGCTTCAAGCAGATGATTCCTGAGAGAATGTAAACCTAACAAAACAGATGCCCTCCCCCGCCCCCAATAGGTTATAGTCCTCCCTTAGGCATGAAAGCCAGCTGGGCAACTTTGGGCCAGTCACTCTTAGCCCAGCACACCTCACAGGGTAGTTGTGTGGAAAATAGGATGCAGGAGTATTAGATGTTTACTAACTTGAGTTTTTTATATATAGAAGAATTTACTACTTCTTTGAACCCTGTGATGTAGCATGTTTCACTCATCCTTTTAATAAAAACATGTATCTATTTAATAGTTATACACAATCATCCTGAAACCCACTCAGGGGAATGCATAACAAAAAAGTACAGACAAAATTGTGCATCTATTGTAATATAATATTAAAATACTAAGCTAATCCATGTTGATGGTTTTTTTTTCAAAGCAGATAGCAATAGCACTTAGATTTCTATACCGCTTCACAATGCTTTACAGCCCTCTCTAAGCGTTTACAGAGTCAGCATATTGCTCCCAACCATCTGGGTCCTCATTTTACCAACCTCAGAAGGGTGGAAGGTTGAGACAGCATTTAAAATCAAACTCCTGGAGTGAGCAGTGAGTTAGCCTGCAGTACTGTATTCTAACCACTGCGCCACCATGGCTCTAATGGGGACCTCTCAAAACTCCCAAGAGCTGCTTTCACATATATTAATCTTTTCCATTTAATTGTATTCTTGCGGCTTCTTAACACAGATCATAACAGCTAGGCAAGTTCGTAACAAATGCAGCCTTTTGGCTTTGCAGGCTTTGCAATCCATTTAAAGTTTCCAAAAGTCAAAATTAGAATAAAAACAAACAAACAAAAAACCTGGTGACCAAAGTAGAGTTTTCAGTACTGCATTGATACCATGATGTGTTTAGCAACATTGATTAAAGTTTCTGGAATCTTTTTTTTAATTCAAAGAGAGAGGAAAATGCAGGCCTGAGAAACAAGATTCCTCAGGATCAGAGAGCAGAACAAAAATGCAATCTGTGTACAGGGCATATATTTGGACTGAGCTGTCAGTAAGTTTATTAAATTTAATTTTAGTGTCAAAATTGTGTATTGTGATAGATGATCCCGTAGCCATTTTACAATATAATCCATCTAGACCTTTACACATGCACAGATATATCTATACATAAATATTCTGTCCTATTCTGTGATATGTTCCTGGCTAAATATTATGCTTTTCATTAAAGTACAAGAAAAAATGTACGTCATTGAGGTTAAACAAATTCATTCAGCATAATTATAGATGTTAATCACAGGGTTCAACGTCATCCAACCTCTAAATTCTCTCTTTTTTAAATGTAATATTCCAGATATAATATTGTTTGAATGACTTGATATCTACTTGGCATTGTGATATCCTAATGGATTTTGCAACTAGAAAGTTCCATTGCAAAATTAAATGAACAATTAAAATTTAGGAAAAGATAGTAAACAAAGTATAGGTAGTTCTGATTTAAAACGGGAATTGGGACAGGAATTTTTGTTGCTAAGTGACACGGTGGTCAAGTACGATATCACATCACTGCACCACTTAGTGATGGCAGTTCCAGAACTTTTGGTTGCCATTGTTAAGAAAGCCCATTGCTGCCATGGTTTTTATTTGCAACCTCCCACCAGCTTCTCTATTGATCTTGCTTGTTGGAAGCTGGCCTTGAAAGTTACAAAGGGCAATCACATGACCATGGGATGCTGCAAGCCAAGCACCCAGTATGATCATGTGACTGCAGGGATGCAGCCATAAGTACCACTCATTCAGCACCATTGTACATTTGAATAGTTGCTGAATGAGTGATGTAAGGAGGAACACCTATAGATGTACAGGCACCTATAGATAATAAATAGATTAGGTCCAATATGCTTCTACACATCATTAATTGAAAAGCATTATGAAAATTTGGAGTGGATAGTTACTGAAATTGAAAAAAGCAAATGATTGAAAAATGTTAAGTGAATTTTAAGATAGCATATGTGGGAAATTAAATAAAAATGCATCAGTTTGTGTAAAACCTACAAAATCTCAATAAAATAATTACAGTTCTTTATCTGGGACTTTGTGCTACAGAAAACAATGAAAAGTGCATTACAATACCATGCAGTTTCTGCATGAAATTATTTGCTGTATAAGGGATCACTACTACACATGTTATTATTTTAGTTTTTAACTTTTTATTTCATAACCAATTTAGAAGTACCATTGGGAAGGATGATGCACAAATAAAAGAAGTATCGTAAGTGGTAGGGAACCACTTCAGAAAACTTCAGTGCAGTAACAAAAGTTAGTCATGCAAAGCTGATCATAGTTTTCCTTTGGACTGATCTGGGCGTTGCCTTTTGCTAATCCTTGACATGGGATTGATCAGATGTGTGTAGAAGATTCATTACTTGGAAAGCACAGGTACTGTCAAGATTTCGTTTCCGAGTCATTTTCCTTAAAGGAAACGATGGCAGCACTATAGGTGACTTGAAAAGAGTGGCATGAATGTCTACATTTGGCCTCTTAATTAATTGATACTTTGTTGTCTATTCTGCAGCAGGGAAGAACTTGAAAATCGAGAATCGGAAGGGGAGGAATGTGAAGAAGATGCAGAACCTTGTCTTACAGGAACCAAAGTAAAAGTAAAATATGGCCGGGGTAAAACACAGAAAATCTATGAAGCCAGTATTAAAAGTACAGAAAACGATGACGGAGAGATTTTGTATTTGGTGCATTATTATGGCTGGAATGTTAGGTAAGGAGAAGAATGGTTACCTGAACTGAATATTGATTGTTATCCTGTAAAAGTTTAAGGTAGACTGTTCAGGTCTATTTCAGATGTTGTTGTGGCCCGCCAGCGGCCTGCGCGGATCGTGGCTGATCCCGACGATGAGGAGACTGGTGGGTCGCGCCAGCAGCCTGCGTAGCCTGCACTCGTGTCGGACAGCGAGGAGGCTGAAGAGGATGTGGTGCCAGAGGCAGAGACTCAGCCAGGGCTTTCAGAACCTCCAGAGGCTCCTTCAAGTGGAGAGAGCGAAGTGGAGGAGCCTCTCCTCAATGCTCAAGCACGCAGGGCTGCCAAAAGGCAGGAGTGGCTACTCAGGAGGAGGAGGTCTCCTCGAGAGTAAGGTTTGAGGATACTTGGCCACTCCCTTAGCCTATTTAAGTCACACGCAGTTAGTAATTTCTTGCTGGAAACAATGTGTAATTATTACAGAGCATTTTGGAGAGTGAGTGTCTTATCGTATTTTGTTTTCTGGGCTGGTTGCCAACCTTTGCCGGACTTTGTTTATTCTTGGTACCTTATAACTTTGATAAGGACCGTTGGTGTGTGTCACAATCCTTGGGAATCCGGAGCTGGGGCAGAACAAATGTCTACAGTATTTTAGTCCTGCTCCCACTCCTTTTTTCTTGAATATCAATGTTCTTAAATATGGTCAGCTACAAATATTGTCACATTGGCTCTGTTGAAAGATGGGAACCTGAGTTACAGTAAGATTTTTTCCCTTAAAAAAAAAAGGTCATGGAGAATTGCCCTTCCTTTTCGATTTGCTTATGGTAGTGTTCTTGTAGAGGTTGGCTCTACATGTAAAATTTGCTGATGTACATGTTCATGTTCAAAATCAATAATAATTTCATAGTAGATCATGGCAGAATCTGTCCTGTCCTTGCTATCCCAACAATTTTTAATTAAAAGCACATGGCTTTGTTTGTAAAAAAGGAGAAAGAATAAGAGTTCAAAATTGTATCAGATTATGTGGGAAAATTTAAAAGCTCTGCCAATAAGTTATTTATTTGCCAATTGTATTTATCTATTATTTGAAGTAGGATATGGGATTTATTTATTTGCCTGCTTGCTTATTATGCTAAATTGAAGCAGGATTTTGAGTTGCTAGGATTTTACATTCAGACTTACAATTTAAAGGGATGATTCTTAGAATTCTGGATGTTAACGTGTAATTCCCATCAGCTAAATAATGCCGGCTGGTGGGCCCGCGGAGAAGGGCCTTCTCTGTGGCTGCCCCAGCTCTCTGGAACTAGTTACCTCCTGAGGTCCGGACCACCCTCACCCTATTGGCCTTCCGAAAAGCGGTGAAGACCTGGCTATTCCGGCAGGCCTGGGGCCGTTGATCTCGCTGTTGCGATCATGTGAGATCCGGCCATGAATGGTGTGAATGGGTTTTAATGTTTTAATTTTTAAATGTTTTTATAGTGGTTTTTTAAATGTATTGTAAGCCGCCCTCAGTCTTTGGAGAAAGGCGGCTTATAAATTGAATTAATTAAATTAAATTAAATTAAATTCCAGATTGCAGTTATTTTTGTAGTTACTTTTGCAAAAGAAGTGAAATTTACCTCTGTGATTTCGCACTGAGGTAAATGGATGCAATATTCCTTTCCTTGTAGATACGATGAATGGGTAAAAGCTGATAGGATTATTTGGCCTGCAGAAAAAGGAGGACCAAAGAAGAAGCAAAAGAAAAAAGCAAAAGTAAGTCATGTTCATAAATTATTTTTCACATCTAAGTAAATATATAAAAATCTTTCCCTTCCCCTATTATTATTTTCAATGTATTTGAAGTTCGAGAAAATGTATCGCCGTTAAGACCAGGAAAATACCCATTTGGACAAGCCCAGGTTTTTCTAGAAAGTTTGTGAGTAATTTGAAGGGATGCTTCACTTTTTTCATGAAATAAAATATTGAGGTGCTTAGAATTATAAGATTTATGATTGAGAGCTCTGATTTTCCAAAGGGTTAATTTGATCTTTCAAAGCAGATCTAGGGAACTCCTATTCCACAAATGGAGATCTGTCACTTGACACTGGTTGTATCCTCTGCTGAGCAGAAGCTCTACATTGGATATTTTCATGCATTCTGTGAGGGAAAAGTCTAAACTTCCTGTGACAATGAGATTGTTTATGTTTGTATTCAGAGTAAAGAAGACTCTGAAAAAGATGAAAAGAAAGAGGAGGAGAAACAAAAGGGAAAGCGTGGACGTCCTCCTCTGAAATCAACTCTTCTATCAAATCTCTCTTGTGGTCTGTCTAAAACTCCTAATTGTGACAGCAAATCAGGAGTGCGAAGTGCACGCAGCAACCTGCTGGATTGTTCACCCTTGCTTAATGGGACAGAAGGTACTTCTGCTTACATCTCATGTGGTGTGGCAGTTGGTTTTTTGCTCAGTTGCTCAAGCTGGCAATGAGGCACATTAAGGTAGAAATGGTTTTCTGATTTTAAAATCAACACATTCTTGTGTGTGAAAATATACAAATAATTGCAAAATTATTAAATGTAGTGCTTTTGCTCTCTACCTCTATATTATAGCCTCTTTAATATTTTTAGGTATGCCTCGCAGGCAAACAAGACGTAGCTCAGGAATGTTGGATTCTGACAGAGGGTCAAATGGTGAGAATTTTTTAAAATAAACTCTAGGGAGAAATTTCACAAATTTGGGGAAAGAAAGGGCAAGTGACAACCCTTAAATGAAGAGATATACAGTGCTATCTTCAATGAAGAAAGAATCGAGTGTATATTACTTGCCACTTACTGACATAATGAACACTTCCATTTACATGAAAGACTTTTATAAAACAGTTGCACAACATTTTTGGAGGCTGAGAGGTGTACTTGGCTTTAAAGTGATGTTTGGGTCTGGACAAAAGTAACTTAAATTTAAACGTAAATATACTTTTCACTAACATAATCCTACAGTACACACACACACACACACACACACACACACACACACACACACAAAATCCAAAGATAGGTTTACTCGCTTTATGACATAACCCCAATTAATACCCTTTTAAATTATATTTTGTGATATTTTTTAGAAATTAAAGGGGGTATTTTTTGTCCACAGCACCTCATTAGAGGCCAAAGACCCACTGAAACAAAATGATTTTCAATGCTAATGAAAATATCAGAAGAGAAAGACTAAATGTGCCACCGGAAATAGCATGTATCATAATGCAAGGACTACCACAGAGAAATATTGAAATTCTATTCTTTTAATTTTATCTTACATTAGAAATTAAAAATTAGGTGGCAACTTTTGAAAGGATTTCACTAAAAGTTCTAGAATAGCCACATACAGCCCTTCAGTTTGTAAGGCCTGCCATGTAAGTTGAAGTCTTTTCTTTCTTTATTAAATATTAAGCTGGGACATGATTTGAAATATGAAAAAATGAAATTTTCTTTCTGATATTTTATGTATTTTGCAATTACAAATTGGAATTAAAAGGTAAAGGTTCCCCTTGCACATATGTGCTACTCGTTCCTGACTCTAGGGGGCAGTGCTTATCTTCATTTCAAAGCCAAAGAGCCAGCGCTGTCCAAAGAGATCTCCGTGGTCATGTGGCCAGCATGACTAAACGCCAGAGGCGCACGGAATGCTGTTACCTTCCCACCAAAGGTGGTCCCTATTTTTCTACTTGCATTTGCAAGTAGATTAATAACAAATTCCTAAATAAAATTGTGTGGCTGTGTTTGTAACTAAAGATTGCTTAAACATTTTATGTTTTTAGATAGTTCTCATTGGAGTACTAAAAGCAAAAATCGCTTTGAACATTATGTTTTTTCTATGCAGTATATAAATACAATATTTATATAGATTTCAATCTGAATTTCTGCCTTTTCGTACTTTAATGTTGTTTTTGATAGACTCCGTTTCATCAGATAGTGAAGCAGATGAAGCTTCTGAAAAGAACATTAATGAAGAATTTTCTCCAGCTAGTTTTGAAATGGAAAATGAAAAACGAACAGTTGATAAGCCTGTTGAAGATATTGTAAAGATCTCACAAATGCTGAAAGAGAATGATCAGAATCAAGTTCATCCTTTAGAAAAATTGAAATTAGAAGGTGAAGAGAGTGAACAAGTGGTTCAGAATTGTGGAAGTAAAAATGATCAAATAGAAGATGTGAAAAGAGAGGTGGAGAAATCACCTAAAGGAAAAGGTCGGAAGAACCGAACAAGAGATTCTTCCCTAGAGAATTCAAAGAACACATTACTAAATCAGGAAGAAACAACCAATGAACCTGTTGCAGAATCTGAACGATTAAATACTTCCTTGGAAAATAAAGGTTTGAGTTCTACTTCTGAGAATGAAACAGATCTCTGGGCAAAAGATAAGAAACTTATGAAAAGAAAAGTGATAGAACAGCCATCACCTGACAAAAGGGTACGACAAGAGGGTGAGCTGACTGTGCCAAATATTGTGACTGAAGAGAAGGCGAATGAATGTTATGGGGCAGAAGAATGTAAGGATTTCAGTGGTGATGACTCTCTTCGAAATGAGAATGAAGAAATGCCATCATTGGTGGCAGAATCAGATCAACGGCTCCATGTTCGGGGAAGTGAACCCTTTGATTGTTCTTCAGAGGAAAACCGTAGCACACTGTTGAAAGATGAAGATGACTCCATGCCTCAAATTGGTCCTGAAACTCTCCTTTGCCATGAAGTAGACTTGGATGATCTTGACGAAAAGGACAAGAATGGGCCTGAAAGTTTGATTGCAGAAAAACAAGATGGTAGTAACCTCACTTCAAATCCTCCTATGTTACCTTCTGTGATCCAGCCAAATTTCTCTGTCGCGTCACCTCTAACGTTCAGTCAGGATGAATCACCAAGCATAAAAAGTGAAAGTGACATGACCATTGAAGTGGACAGTGTGGCTGAAGAGTCTCAAGAAGGCCTCTGCGAGAATGAATCTGCCAATGGGTTTGAACCTTCCAGCACCTGTAGCATAGCTGGTCCAGAAATTGGAGAAAAGGGTAAGGACTACCTTTTCTAAGTGCAAAGTTTCTCTGTGGTGATTTAAATTCATTGAAAGTGCATTTTACAATATACCAAAAGATCAGAAACCAGGTCTTCTGACTAATTCCTCATTTAACTTTTTGAAGACCATACCTTGGGTGGGTGGGTGGGGGGAGAATAGAAGGTATTTTTTCTCCTGTTCAATTTGGATTGCCTTCGACTATCTTATCTGATATATATTAATGTTGCATCCATTAAATAAATGGTTGAAACCTAATTAGTGTGTTTACTGCAGAGTTTTGATAAGTATATTCTCAGGTTTATTTTTTACTGGATGATATCCAGATATTCCTTTTTAGAGGAGGATACAAGTTGTGCATTAGCAGTAACTTGCATCTATTAGCAGGAAGTTGTGATTCTGTTCACCGTGACAGCTGTTTCTTAATCTTTAACAAGTATAATTGGAAGTATAATATAAAAAAATAAAATCAAACTACAAAAGTAATCCCCACAATTGCATTAACCTTGTAAGGTACTTCTACACCATAACTGCAGCAGCAATTATTGCAGGGGTGGTTTCAGGCACACCCACAACACCCAGGCAGCCGCATTCTGTCTTGGGGAGAAGTAAATATTTAGAAATTTAAGAAAAGACAACTTTCCCTTTTATTCTGTTTTTCTTGTGGTTTCCCGTGTAATTCACATTATCCTCTTGCCTTAAGAATGCATTAGATGTACTTACAGGAATTGCCTCTGCATGTCTTCCGCTGCACATTCCACACTCTACTCCATGTCCTTTACAAGATGACTCTGTTGCCTTTCTTGACACTTTCCCTACCGCCCCTTTGGGGCAATTTTATTATGTCTCTGAAGTTAACCTTCCTTGTACAGTGAGTTTGGACTGCTACAGATTTTTTTCTTTCTGTTGTCATGATGATCTCTTGGGAATGGCAATTTTTCTGGTTCTTTTCATTTCTTATACTTACATTTTAAACAACGAAACATATTATATAGGATGGCAACTTTCATTTTACTTTCAGGACAAAAAAGGCCTGGGGATAACAGTGGTAGTTCACTGGCAAAGCGGCAAAAGCGAACCCCCAAACGAGCAAGTACGATAGTCAAAAGTGAGAAAAATGGGACAGGTATGTAGGTTTTTTTTCAAAAGGATTTTGTACTTGTTTTATGTACTTCCAAGTGTTATAAGTATACAGAGCTGAATTTCCCTGAAAACTTTTAGAGAAGTGCTCTAAGAAGAAATTTTGTGGGTTCACAATATATAGTATCTTCTTGCTAATAATAATGGATAGAATTCTGCATCTGTGTCAGTTTGTAAAGTGCTAAAGCTTTGTGATCATCATCATCATCATCACTGTCTGGGTCAGTGTGAAAGGATGGGGTGGGGGGGTGGAATTACAAGTAGCAAAATGGCAGTCCTGGACACTGATCTGCATATACATTTAATAGGTTTCATTGACACTAGCTATCTTTTATTTTTCATCCATCTAGCAACCATTACACCCCAAGCCCATTTCTTCATGTGATTTGATTCACCTCTTCCTGTTAAACTTTAATATTTTCTCTTATTCATATGGGGCTGTTATTGGCTAGGACAATCTTTTACAAGTGATCTGGTGACTGCTTTACAACCACGTTTATTTAATGACTGAAAAATTAGGTTGGTGACCAATCAACCTGTTTTATGAGCATCATGATTTATGACTGTGATGGGAAACTTCCATTATGACTGCAGGTTGAGAACTACCTGTAATATTTTTTGGAAGTATGTACAGTATGTGAGTCTGTGTTGTAGCATTTTAAGCTTAAACTATCATGACTGTATGGATCCTAGTTGGAGTTCTCTCCTTTTCAGAAATAGTTGTGGGACATTTCACGCGGATGTGCTATTTAAATATAAGAGGTTTATAGTCTTCTATTTAGATGAAACTATTTCAGTTGAATTGTAGTACAGCAGGGGTGTCAAACTCATGGCCCACGGGTCACGCTGGCCCTGCGCACCCTTGGTTTAGCGAAGGAGAAAAAAGTCATGATACGTCACATGATGACATGAGTTTGACACCCCTGTAGTACAGGGATAGGTAGTCCTGGTGCCTTCTGGACATAATGTTATTCAACTCACACTTATTGTTATATAGGCCTTATTGGTTTGGGCAGATAAAATTTAGAAACTTCTCTTAGTACTACAAATAGTATTCCAGGACAATCTGAAAAATCTCCACATTGTGATTTAGGGAGTATGAAAAATCTAGTTGCTAGCTGTAATTTTATCCATATTCAGTGTCACGTTTTAAATACAATTGGAAATAATTATATAATTCCCAATAGCTCTTTTTGTAATTTTGCACAACCAGAACAAGTCTCAGAATTGTGAATTACAACCGAATCAGTTTTGAAGGAGAAATTAGGGAAGCTGATGGAGCCTCATCCCAAATGTTACAGATAATGCCCCCAGTTCTGATTTTGTTTGAACTATTATTTTTTTCATATGATGTGACAGTTTGCAATTAGAACAGCAAAAGCCAAGTTCAAATAAATTCATAGTAAAAAAGCTGACCTTAGACATATCATTCAATCTAACATACTTCATAATATGGGGAGGATAAAATGGAAGTGGTGAAAAGAAACAAAATATATGATCTTGAATCATTTTCTGGTTCTTTCCCCTCAGCATGCAGTATTCTGCTCTGTCTTGCAGACGTGTTAGGATTACTGAGATTATATTGTCAGTCACAATATTAAAATGTACTGCTGTTATGTCATATGTATGTATGTAAAACATCTGACACCTCCTAGCATTAAATATAGGCTCTACAGTATAAATCTGTTTCTGTCTTGTTCTAGGGCAAAGCAGTGATAGTGAAGATCTGCCTGCCCTTGACAGTTCAAGTAAATGTACCCCTGTAAAGCATATTGGTGTAACGAAGCCACAGAAGCTCAACCGATCGCCTGCCAGAGTGGTATCTCCTAATATCAAAGATGGGGATAAGGAGAAGCAGAGAGAGAAGAACCATCATGTTTCCCCAAGAGTGTACAAATGGACTGTCCAGCTTAGTAAGTTCTTTGTATAAATACACATATGCAGTGGGTTCTTCTTATTCGGTTTCTGTTCTAAATTGATTAGTAGTTAGTAAAATGGCCCCTTCCTTGTGCTAAAGGGTGGAACATGAGCTTTGATCACTATAAGCAAAACACCTGACTTATTGTTCCTATTTGATTTTTTTAATTAGCTGTAATACTACTATGGTAGTATAGTTTTGGCGATGGCAGTTCCAGTACAGCTGGTTGATTGGTTTTAGAAATCCTGTGCTGTTAAGCAAAATGTTACATGGTTGCTGTTTGCTACCTCCTGCCAGCTTCCCCATGACTGTTTGTTGGAAGCCGGCAATAAAATTTGCAGTTATGTGGCTATAGGACACTGGGACGATCAGAATTTTGAGGACTAGTTGTAGGTACCACTTGTTCACTGCCATCGTAAGCTCAAACAGTCGCTGAATGGTACTAAGCAAGGACCACCTGTATATGTAACAATCGTACTTTAGTGCCGTATTTTAGGCTTATGCTAAAACTCTTTTTGCTGATATTTGATTGTATAAACAGATGAATTGGACAATATGAGCAGCACAGAGAGAATCTCATTTCTACAAGAAAAACTACAGGAAATCAGGAAATATTACATGTCTCTGAAGTCAGAAGTAGCGACGATTGATAGGAGAAGAAAACGGTTGAAAAAGAAGGATCGAGAAGGTCAGCTTTGCTATATTCATTTGCATGAGTGGTCCGGACATAACCCTTCGATACATCTTTTGCTCCTAGATATTGACTTACAGCTTTTCAATTATCATTCTGGGGGGGGGGGGGAGAGTTAAAATCCATAATTAAGAAAATTATGCTTAGCTATAATTCCAGAAAGAAAAGAATATATCAGGAAAATACAAAATAAATCTTGCACAGTGGGGTCAAAACACAAAATATTTGAAGTGCTGGTCCCTTAATATGTGGTTCATCTTATTTATTATTTAATCTTTACATTGAAATTGGCCTGCACATTGTTTAGAGTTTGTTATAATTGAAGTGGCATGTAAGTTTAAATAATTAGCCTGTTCTGATGTGTGAACATTACCGAATTCTAAACCTCAATTCTGGGATGCATTATAGCTGGTTGTTTCTAAATGTTTAAGGCTCCAACTTAAGCTAGTAGTTTTTTTGGCATCTTTCAGACAATTTACTGGCCTGGTAGCTGATAACTGCAACATGTTGGAGACTTGACACAAAACTTCCCAGTTTGGTTAGATGATTTGGGGTGGGAGTAACATTGCATTATAGTACCAAAGAAAACTAACAGCCATTAACATGGAAGCACATTTTTTTCTTATTTTACAGTGTCCCATACTGGAGCTTCCATGTCCTCTGGCTCTTCAGACACTGGAATGAGCCCGTCCTCACCCTCCCCTCCACAGAGTGTACTTGCTGTTGAATGCAGGTGATACTGGTCATTATCTCTGCTTCATGCAGCAAATTGCTGCCATGGACAGAAATCCGAAAATCTCACAGAAAGCACCCAGTTGGTTTGACATTGCCAAGTATATTGTGTATACTCTTCCACTGCTGGACTTGTCTGTCTCTACTCCTTTGTGCCCCTTCCTCTATTTTGTCCATATAGTTTTTTAAAACAACACATTTTATTGTGGAGAATAATCTAATTGGCAACTAAAGATTTATGGGTGCACTTAAGACACCTCTGTCTTATGCTTTGTTTTTTTACTTTGCTTTAAACAGAAAAAGGGCACTTAATCTGATTTGAAAACACAGGTATCCAATGAAGCATTGGGCATTGTAAAAAAACAGCTTTCTTTAAGTAAAAGAGCAAGTGCACCAAAAATGGCATCAAAATAAGTTAATCAGAAAATAATTACTGCTGCACTTTTTTCACCGAGCTATATCTTAATTCTGAGCGAGAGTCCCACTTTTATTTTTATTTTTTGGAGATGCAGTTGCTTTGTACAGACCTGCCAAAGTAGGTACTCAGCATTGTGCCCAGTTTTAAATTGGACAAAATAAATTGTGAAAGGAAGCGTAGTTGACTGGAAACTACCGTCTTAATGAGTCTTCCACTTTTTATAGGATTTTTCGAGCACATGATTATGCAAATATTTTAATGTTTAATGTTTACAGTGGAATTGTGAATAGGTTTTCAGTGGACTATCTTATCCCTTGGCAAAAGTATTTTGTCTTTTTCTATGTAATTTCAGAGTTTTTATTTTGTTACAAAAGGCAAAAAATAAAATATATAACAATGAAGTTATTTAACAAAATTTCTAAAGCGGAATTTTTTGTGTAAAATAAGGTATCTTGTGACTTGTTAAATATATTTATTCAGACATTGGATGTTGTATTTTTATGTATTTTTTTAAAAAAGAATAAAATTGGGGAGAAAAATTCTAAGTTAGGCTCACTCATTCAATAAAAAATACTTCATTTTAAAAGTTCATATACACATGGCTTTATGTATCAGCCATACTCGTATATGGAGTCCTTTTGTCTGTTCAGTCTTTCACAGTGTACAACTATAACCCAGCACCCTTTCTTGAAAACTTTGGCAGCCCTTGTACTTCTGTTGCTTCTGAGGAACAAATTTCTTGGGTTGCCCTTACAATACTTTGTCACAATTTTTCATTTGTTGCGTTGCTGAAGTGAGTTATCTGCCAAAGTTGAGATGTAAAATGACTGTTTTAGCTGTGGATTGTTCCCACAGACTGAAAACAGTTTGTAAATAACTCCAGAAACCATGTATTTAAGACGGTTTGCATAGAATTGTAAATAGTGATTTTTAATCAATTTTTAAAATTCATCTTTGTACAATGAAAAGGGGAGTTCTGCCTTTTTCCTTGTTAATATGCTGTAGAGTTATAACAGATTCTCTAGATTGTCAGATTATTAAACATTCACAGTATCTGAAGGTCTCAAGTGGGAGACATGTAAAGGGGTCATTTACTTAAGGCTCAATGTCGCCTACAGTTCCATTTTACCAATTTGTCAACCTGTGATTCCAATTCCTTCCATTTTCAGAGAACTAAAGAAAAAAGTACTCTTGTAAATGCACTTTTTCTGTCTTTTTCTTAAGCAGAGCTATTTCAATGTATGATACAAATTAAGCTCACTTGTGAGCATTAATAAAAGTTACATTTTTAAACTTAGGCCTTATTTTATTTTTTACAGTAGTGGATTTTGTATATTCGCTGTCAGATCCAATTGTTACAAGAAGTATAGAATCATAATAGGCTGTGAGGATTAATTGATAGCATGGTGCTAATAGTCTCACAGAGAATCATAAAAGGGATAATGCAGGTAGTCCTCGACTTATAACCATTCATTAAACACTTCCATCCATCACATGGGTTAAGGTTACACAATCAGTATTAGGGTGTTTGGCAACTGGCATGTATTTACGATGGCTGCAGCATCTTGGGGCTCATGGGATTGCCATTTGTGACCTCCAAGGGGCTTCTGATAAGCAAAGTCAATGAGGGAAGCTGGATTTGGTTAAACAACCATATGATTTCCTTAACAACCACAGGAAAAAAAAAGTTCTAAAATCAGGCACAACTCACTTTTGCTTGGCTGGTCTCAATTCTAGTGGTAAATCAAGGACTACCCATATTTGTAACACTTCTACCACCATTATTTATAATCAAGACTCAGAGCAAGTAGAAACAAATATAGAATTACCACTTCTATTCATTTACCAGTACTCATTCTTGCTCACAATCACCCATTCATATCTAATTCAAAATCTAGTTAGCCAGACTAGTTTCAGAAAAAATGAGGCACTTAGCTCTATCATGTTACTCTGTGGTGGGTTTGAAGTATTGCAGTTCCCACCCACTACTGACATGCCAGTCCTAAGGTTAGCTTTTTTTCCAAGCCACTTGATACTTTTCTCACATGAATGATAGCTTTTTCTAGTTCATTTATATTATAACATTATGTTTGAAAACCATCTCTTGTTTTATCACTTTAGATATCTCATTCTTTTTATTTGCTGCAAAATTGGAAATCTTCCAGAAATAAACCCTTCTGCTTTTTATGGCACACAGTATTCTGAATAGGTCACATGTACTTTTATACTTGCCTATTCATACCTTCAAACAAGTAACATGGCACAAGATCTATTTTTTTAACATGTGCACCAAACAACTACAAATCAATATATATAAAACTTAATTACTGTATCAAAGTGGTAACATTTTAGGATAGTTATTCTATCAAAATTATATACTGGAATGAGGAGGGCAATTTTCAGTGGTCAGGGCCTCCAGTACAAAATTTTTGAGGGTGTCGAGGGCTATAAAATTGGTAGCACTTCATCATAATTGAGCAGGACTGGTGTTTGGGCTTTTCTGCAACATTGGTTTCCTTAATTTAAGAACTATGTTACACTTTGTATCTATTTCCCATCTCAATATGTAGAGATAACAGCTTTCAATTTTTACTAATACTGTAATGGGTTAGAAGACTTAAGAGGATATAGCTTGCCTTCCTTAAACTGCAACTGCATTAATAGGCAAAATTGTCAGAATGTATTTCCTTTATGGGAAAAGGGGCCTGTTATAATTTATTTATTATTTATTGGTTCAATTTATATGCCGCCCTTTTCCGGAGACTCAGGGCAGCTTACAATACGTTAAGCAATAGCCTTCATACTTTTGTATATACCTGCTTAGTAGGGCTTTTGGCCCCCCCCAAGCAGTGTTCTTTTTTATACAAAGTCAGCTTATTGCCCCCACAATCCAGGTCCTCATTTTACCTACCTCGAAAGGATGGAAGGCTGAGTCAACCTTGAGCCTGGTGAGATTCGAACTTGCAGTAATTGCAGGCAGCTGGTGTTACTTAAGCACTTAGTCTGCTGCGCCACCAAGGCTCATAATGAACAATTAAGAATTAGATTTTCTAAATAAAGCCTAATAGAATAACTAAATTAGATCATTATTGTTACCCACAAACGTGAGCAACCATGAGCAAATTTTTAAGAATTTTTAAGGTTTAAATTGACTTAACAGAAGTCGATTTTGAAAGGTGACAGAAAAAATTGATCCCGATTCTGAAAACTCAGCTGCTCTAAGGCAAAAATGTAAATAGTTTAATTAGTTACTACTTGAAATGGATAGTAAAGCAAAAAATAGATAAACATTCCTATGCTATCCATTCCTGTCTTCCATAGCATCTATTCTTCCAAGGTTAGCAATCTGAGTTCCTTCAATTAAGCAAAGTCATCTATTGGGATTCTAGATACATGCCTTTTCTGTAACAGCTCCTGCCTTCTGGAATGAGATTACTCCTAAAATCCAGAGAGTATCTATTTCTGCTTAGAAAACAGTGAAAAACTGACTCCTCACATAGGCCTTGGACACCTGCACTGTTGCACTTGTCTTTTTTTTATGGTAATTTCTTCTGAGCTGCCCAATATCAATGGGAATTGAGCAGTATACAAATTAAATAATAATAAATTCAAACAGACAAGCACTTGCCATAACATTCTTAAAATTGTAGCCCAGAAGATCCATCTCGGCTAGAAGGCATCCCACCAATTTACTGATGTATGAATAAATGGAAGACTGGCACACCAATCTTGGCAGTTGTTTTGTGAATTCATGTTTCCCCTGTGCAGCCTTTTTAGAGCGTGAATAAGCTCTTAAGGTTTTAAATACATAATAACCCCTAAAATGTCTAAAGTTCTATTTACCTTCCTGTTGATAATTAAATTCAGGGAATTATTTCACATGATTTTAGTTTATCGTTTTAAATTAAGACACATTATCTTTTGCTATATTTAAGTATCTGTTAGCTATCAACATCTACAATTATGAACTTGCATGCAAAAGTGATAAAAAAATGACCTGCCTTGCAACAATGGGCTGTTAGCAAGTAGAGGCAGTTAACATTTGAATTAGTTTTTTTTTTTTAAGTGAGAATGTTTAAGAGAATGTTGAGCAATCTGATAATATTCAGTTTTGTTTATAAAATTTCTAGCTGCTCTATCACATTTTTTAATATATTATATTTTCCTAATTCTGTTTATATGTGAAGAAGCTTGTTTTTGTTAAATCAGCTACTACAATAAAATTTCACCAGCATGATAAAAGAACAAGTATCTAGATTTACTTCAGTTAGGTAGCTCTTCTTTCAGAGGCTTTTTTAAAGAATTCCATGCGGTGATAACTGAATCGCTCACATTCCTGATGTATGAAACAACAAAGACTTAGGCTGTAAACACACAAATTGAAATTTCGTTAAGTAGGTACATAGAATCCATTTAGATCAGAGTCCTGATTTCAATACAGTAAGGTTATTTAATAAATTTCCTATTATTGCTTGCTGCCTTTTTTCTGCCAGGAGTAGCCTTTGTACCACTTCTGACCCTCAATCTTTAAATTAAGCGAGATGAAACATGTTTACAAACTCCACCCTGAAAAAAAAAATCAGTGAATGAGTACAGGATCAATTAAAAGCTGATTATTCCCTTAAGACTCTGATCAAGCGGTAGAAACAAACATACTTTGTGAGTGGCTGATAGCCTTTTTTTAAAAAAAAAATTGCCTAGGCTTGACAGAATTCAGGAAAGAAGAGAAAGACGCCGAGAAAGGGAGACGGCAGCCACAAGAATAAGATCCTAAAATGCCTTTGGACAAGCTAAGGATTGTTGCTAAGAGAAATCGAGGGAGAAAACGGGTCGGGCTAACTGTTTGGCAACCTAACATAAGCGTGTATGTGTGCGTCTGCGTGCGTGAGAGAGATCCTATTTATTGCTATATTTCTTCTAAGCAAGCCCTCCAGTGATCACAGCCCAATGGCTGCTTCGTGGAGGGAGGGAAAGACAGGCTAGGCAGTTCTGCATTTAGAAGCGCCGCCGAAGCCTCCCTCCCTCCGACTGCTCCGGCGGTCGGGAGAAGAGGAGGAGGAGGAGGAGGAGGAGGCGGCTGCCCCGCCATGCCATGCTGGTCGCGGAGCGCCCTGCTGTGGCTGCTGGCGGGCGCCTGTGGCCTGGCTTTGCTCGGCTATTGCGTCTACTTCGACCGAAAGCGGCGGAACGCCGCAGATTTCAAACAGAGGCTGAGAGAAAGTAAGTCGCGCGGGAGGGAGAGCGGCCGCCCCTGCGGTCTTTTCCCCGCCTTAGGAAGAAGGCGTGGCCGGGGATGCCCTTGCTAGGAATGGCGGGGCGGGAAGAAAGACACCCGGGTTGTCCGAAAAAGGGACAGGGGAGCCGCGCCCTTTCGCAGGCCCTTTTAAGCGGGCCCCACGCTTCCTATCAGCCTGGCCGTAATTCCCCCAGCCCGGTGCGCGGCAGGGCTGATGATTTGGAGGGCGGTGCAGGCTAGAGACGGTGGAGGCAGCTTCCACGCTTCTGGAAGGGGAGAGAGAGATTTGGGGGGGTGGAGGGTGGGGAGTTGAACTGCGGTCGAGCCCCTCCAATGGGTGACTGAAAAAAAGGTGAAATTAGGGCTATAAACTCAACTCTTTTTGTCAATGGAGACTCTCGGTCATCCAGGTCATGGCTGTCCCAAAGGTGCTTTTTCAACAGGCAAGTGGAGGTTCTTTTTCCTTGAAGACGTTTCGCTTCTCATACAAGAAGCTTCTTCAGTTCTGAAGTCTTTCTCTTCCTTTGTCTTTCCCATATGGCAGTGATCCATAGCAGCCCCTATCCTGGTTATACACTGTATAAAAAATAACAGACATGTCGCTGGAAAATAAGGATGTCTTCCTTCTGTTGAGATATAAAGTAATAATTGAGTCCTTGTCCCATTACTCACATAGCCCATTATTATCGTCACACTCACAATGGACAAGTTCACAAAACAGCCCAATTAGACCAATCTACAGATGCTTAGGATAAACCCTCATACTCTTTTAGGTATAGATGTATGTGATTTATATGCTCCTAAAGAAGCTCAAGGTGACCTATATAGCATTCACAGTTTTTCCTTACACCCTTAGATCCTCTGCCTATTAATTTATTAATTTTCCATTTCATCCTATTTTCAGTGGCCAGAGAAAATCTGTTTGGTGATAGAAAGTGAATCTAATGGAATAGTATTATGATCAATGCTATTTCGGTATTATAAATATAAAAATATATTAGGAAATATATTTATCTAGAAGAAAAAAAGCTGAAAATCTACAGGTGAAACTCAAAAAATTAGAATATCGTGCAAAAGTTCATTTATTTCAATAATGCAACTTAAAAGTTGAAACTAATATATGAGATAGACTCATTACATGCAAAGCGAGATAGTTCAAGCCTTATAATTTTGATGATTATGGCTTACAGCTCATGAAAACCCCAAATTCACAATCTCAGAAAATTAGAATATTGTGAAAAGGTTCAATATTCTAGGCTCAAAGTGTCCCACTCTAATCAGCTAATTAAGCCATAACACCTGCAAAGGGTTCCTGAGCCTTTAAATGCTCTCTCAGTCTAGTTCAGTAGGAATCACAATCATGGGAAAGACTGCTGACCTGACAGTTGTGCAGAAAACCATCATTGACACCCTCCATAAGGAGGGAAAGCCTCAAAAGGTAATTGCAAAAGAAGTTGGATGTTCCCAAAGTGCTGTATCAAAGCACATTAATAGAAAGTTATGTGGAAGGGAAAAGTGTGGTAGAAAAAGGTGCACAAGCAGCAGGGATGACCACAGCCTGGAGAGGATTGTCAGGAAAAGGCCATTCAAAAGTGTTGGGGACTTTCAAAAGGAGTGGACTGAGGCTGGAGTCAGTGCATCAAGAGCCACTACACACAGACGGATCCTGGACATGGACTTCAAATGTCGTATTCCTCTTGTCAAGCCGCTCCTGAACAACAAACAACATCAGAAGCGTCTTACCTGGGCTAAAGACAAAAAGAACTGGTCTATTGCTCAGTGGTCCAAAGTCCTCTTTTCTGATGAGAGCAACTTTTGCATCTCATTTGGAAACCAAGGATCCAGAGTCTGGAGGAAGAATGGAGAGGCACACACTGCAAGATGCTTGAAGTCCAGTGAAGTTTCCACAGTCTGTGTTGATTTGGGGAGCCATGTCATCTGCTGGTGTTGGTCCATTGTGCTTCATTAAGTGTCAACGCAGCTGTCTACCAGGAGATTTTGGAGCACTTCATGCTTCCTTCTGGAGACGAGTTTTATGGGGATGCTGACTTCATTTTCCAGCAGGACTTGGCACCTGCCCACACTGCCAAAAGTACCAAAACCTGGTTCAATGACCATGGGATTACTGTGCTTGATTGGCCAGCAAACTCGCCTGACCTGAACCCCATAGAGAATCTATGGGGCATTGCCAAGAGAAAGATGAGAGACATGAGACCGAACAATGCAGAAGAGTTGAAGGCCGCTATTGAAGCATCCTGGTCTTCCATAACACCTCGGCAGTGTCACAGGCTGATAGCATCCATGCCATGCCGCATTGAGGCAGTAATTGATGCAAAAGGGGCCCAAACCAAGTACTGAGTACATATGCATGCTTATACTTTTCAGAAGTCCGATATTGTTCTATGTACAATCCTTGTTTTATTGATTTCATGTAATATTCTAATTTTCTGAGATTGTGAATTTGGGGTTTTCATGAGCTGTAAGCCATAATCGTCAAAATTATGACAAATCAAGTCTTGAACTATCTCGCTTTGCATGTAATGAGTCTATCTCATATATTAGTTTCATCTTTTAAGTTGCATTACTGAAATAAATGAACTTTTGCACGATATTCTAATTTTTCGAGTTTCACCTGTAAATATGTAAACTTTGTAAAATAGTAGTTTGGAAAGAAACCAAGATTTTAATTTATTTAAATATTCTCATAGCTCTAAGCTATTAAAAGTAGTTATTAAATATTTCATATTACTCTTACAGAAAGAAGAAAAGAACAGAAAAAAGCCAAAGAACACGAAGCAGAGGTGAAAAATAATATTTGGAAATCCTGCAGATTTCTTGGATAGCCTAGTTTTAAAATACAAAGACTATATATTTAAGCTCCACATGAATATTATAATAGTAGCCATAATTAAATGTCAGAACCCAAGTCTTATTTCTATTCTAATTCAAAAAGGCAGCAATAGATGAAGAACCTTCTAAGTAGAGGCCAAGTGACAGCTGGAACAGAGCTGATTTTGAGGCCTAAACGTCCATTATTGAATTTGTGCAAAAATTTTACTTTTAACATTCTTTCCTGATTTTAATGTAGTTGATGGGGAGAATTGGATTTAATATAGTCATTTTTAAATTGGAGTAGTATTTTAAAAATGTGAGAAGTCCAGAATTGTTAGCTATAAACATTTTTAAATATATGTGTTCTGAGTTTATTTCATAGAATTTCATTAGCCTTTTAAGAATATTGGCATAGCTTGGAGGTAATTTAAATATAGTCTACATTATTTAAACCATAGGCAAAACAAGCAATGATAAACATGATCCTAAGTTAATTTATCAAGGATGGGCAGTACAGAAGTGAGATAGACAGACAGATATTACATGCAATTAATGAATATTCTTTAATTGTATGTAGCAACCTAGAACTAAGGAGAAATTTCTTGACAGAACTGGAACAACTTCCCTCCAGAAGTTGTATATGCTTCAACACTGGAAGTTTCTAAGAAGAGATTGGATAACAGTTTGTCTGAAATGGTATATGGTTTCCTGCCTAAGCAGGGGATTGGACTTGAAGACTCCAAGGTCCCTTCCAACTCTGTTATTCTATTCTAATATCAGATTAGCTGTGATTCCCCCTATTCAAAATTAATATCAGTTCTGCCTTAATCTCTCAATCCAGACAGGAAAATTATCCAGATATTGAAGAATTACAGGTCCCAAAATCCTTCACACCTGGCATGCTGATGAGGGTGCAGTTCAGAAATTGCAGCTGGCCCTGAATTAGTAAATATTAATAAAGTTACCTAGCTGGCAAGTAGCATTTTTAGGAGTTGCCATATCATGCCTATGTTAAACCAACTGCTTTAGTTTGCCAGTTGTTTTTGAACCCAATCATGTCTTCAGACCAAATTACTTTCAGGAGGTATTTATTCATGCTCAAGTCACCTCATCCTATTAGGTCCTCAATGGGTTCCCTTCTACAGATCCTGCCAGAGGTATCTTTATGATAAGATTCTTTTTCCATATTTCTATATCAGATTCTATATTGTAGGGTAAATGTTGAGGCTGCCCTCCTCTGTTTGGTTTAGAAGAGGACTTAACATCGATTTGTACTGAGGCTTTTTAGAATTGTAACATTTTATAGTTCTTAGCATTCAACTTTAATGTTGGAATGGGGGGGGGGCACTGAACTGAAAGGTATAAATAAGAGAAACTGGGAAAGGATACTGTATGTATTCACTTCCATATCTGTGATACATCCCAAATGTGTCCAGTAATGGAACTACATGAACATGTTTGACTGTATAGATCTTCCAGTTTTAAGTATTTAGAGTTATACTGTTAAATGTAAAAATACTAATACAGTAATTGAAACAATAATATAACAATAATAAAATGCCTTTTAAATGCCAGTACAGGTAGTCCATGACTTATGACCACAGTTGAGCCCAAAATTTCTGTTACTGTTCTGTTAAGCAAGAGAGTTGTTAAGTGAAATTTGCTCCATTTTACATCATATTTTGTCTTAATTAAGTGAATCACAGCAGTTGTTAAATTGCTAAAATGTTTGTTAAATGAATTTGGCTTCCCCATTGTCTTTGCAATGGGGAAGCCAGAAGGTCGCAAAAGATGATCACATGATGTCAGGACTTTGCAACTGTCATAAATACATGCTAGTTGCCAAGTAGCTGACTTTTAATCACGTGACCACGAAGATACTGCAGCAAATGGTCATGTCACTTTTCAGTGCCGTTGTAGCTTGTCACTAAATGAATGATTGTAGGTCGAGGACTAGCTGTAGTCATGAAATATTCATAGAAGCTGATGCTTTTCTGAAATCAATGGGCATCTTCATAAATTGTTAATTGTAAAGCCTTCACAAGATCTATTTCCACAACTGGAAACTTAATTACAATTTTTTTAAAAAAACTGTCATTAACTCAGATTAATTCACTGATTTCCATTTCTTTTTTTTAAAAAAAAACCAAAAACCCTTAGTTACACAAGCTAAAAGAATCTGAAGAAGTACAAGAGTTCTTTCTGCAGGAGATACAGTTAGGGGAACTTTGGTTGACAAAAGGTAAAGTTGAGAGAAATATAAATATTTAACTTTGAAAATAGTAAAAGTACCCATTTTAATGAAGCATGGATTGGGAACATATAAGGAACTGAATCAAATGTTTCTGCTTCTGAAAATTAAAGTGATGAATAAAGGTGGTATTGTTCACTTGATGTTCCTCCACAATTCTGGACGATAAAAACAAAATGTGGAAGCTAGTTCAGGCATGGAAATCTGAGATCTTTTATTAAACTCTGTTTCCCACTGACACTCAGCATTGCATATGTTTCCTGGTCCTGTTGAAAATACGTCCAGCAACATTTGGAGCCAATTTGATGTAGTGGTTAAGGGAACAGACTAGAAACTGGGAAACTGTAAATTCTAGTCCTACTTTAGGCACAAAGGCAGCTGGATGACTTTGGGCCAGTCACTCTCTCAGCCCTAAGAAGCAGGCAATGGCAATCCACTTCCAAAAATGTTGTGAAGGAAATTAGAGACTTAGTCCAGGCATTTGTCAGGTATCAACAGTGACTTGAAAGCACAATAAGAATTAGAGAGCTTATCTCAGCTTTAGCTAACCACAGAATTGCCATGTCACAACCCTGACTGTCACTGTTTTGCTTTGAAAGTGGCTTGCATTATAGGTTACAGCTCTGACTTCACTCATGGGACTAACATGATTCCAAATGATATGTCTGTTCATATAAATTTGAATGTACCTTATTTTATAGTAATTATAAACAGAAAATACTTGAGATATAAAAGACTTGGCATCAGAACAATTGCTGAATTACAGAATAACCTAGGTTGTTTTATTTGGCATATTTTACAATCCAGTCCTATAATTATAGAAATAATTCACAAGGCAAAAAAATGCCCTAGAATTTTTAAATACGGTGAACAATAAAGAGATATAGTTTTATGCCTCTTCTGCCTAGTTAACAGTTCCACTGGTGTTCTACATCATTTTTTAAAGTAAATCATATGGGTCATGAATTTATACACGTTCTATGAAAAAAAATCTATGACGGGCATGTCGGTGTTTATTATTTTGGAAACTCTTAGTAAGCTTGTCATCTGAAATTTTTATACAGAGTTTTATACACTTGCAGGGAGTTTTTCTTTTGGCTACTTACTTTTAAGGTAAAGGCTGCAGGCAGAGGGGATGTAGTTGTTGGTCATTTTACTCACATTTGCTTCACTTGCTGTAGCAGTTAGTAAAATTTTATCAGCATGTAGACAGCAGAAGGTTAAATCAATGTTTAGGGTTAGATACTGAATGCAAATTGTAGATGCATATAATATAAATGATTGAACTGGTTTTAAGAATGATGGATTGAATTTTAGGAATATGAATTAATTACAGGAGAGCAGAAGAAGAGTGTTGAGCACCTCATCAATGCCATTTCTGTGTGCGCACAGCCAAACCAGCTAATGCAAGTCTTGGAGCAAACTCTACCTCCGCAAGTATTTGAAATGCTTGTGCACAGTATCCCATATACTATTCAAGTAGGTAAATTTTAAACTTTTTAAACATTAACAAATTCAGTAGAATCATTTTCAAAACCTCTGCTGTGCAAAAGTAGAACAGCATTTTTCATTCATGGCTCATAAAAGGACCTAACGTAACCTGCAAAATTTAGAATTCATTAATTCCAAAATCAAACACACAACTACCGGTAGCAGCTAAGCTTTTCAAAAAAGAAAAATCAACAAGAAGGTATTTCTATGCAACAGTATAAGGACTTGGGTTTTTTTCCTGGAAAAAGGAAATTCTTTCAGGCCTCCTATTTTTTGCAGAGTAGCAAGATTTCAATGCTGCTTCATTTTTCTGGGCAAAAGATGAATTAAACTTTTCTAATGCTTTTAAAAGATAGCAATAAATTTATTTTCACTTAAATTAATACTCCCCTCTCACAATCATCAGGCTCACACAACAAGCTAGGCTAAACAAAAAATGGAACTGTGCATTTAGAGTGAAGACTGAGCTACTATTTTATGCTGTATGAACCAGTGCATTCCATTAAATGACAGATCAATTTATTTACTTAGGTATAGTATGTGAATGCAAGAATGACATTTGTTAACCTGGTGGGTAGCATGTTATATCAACTAAACTATATTATTTCCAATGATCTAGCATTCAAGTTGCTAAGTTGGTCCATAATTGTTAACTTTTTTATTCTTGAACTTCATATGCCTCTAAATTATTCCCTAGACCAGGGCTGTCAAACTCCTGCGCCGTGGGCCGGATGTGTCATGTGCTGACCATGTCCACACTCAGTTTAGCAAAGGGGACAAAAGTTCTGATACGTCACGTGATGCTGCTGTGACAATGTGAATTTGACACCCCTGCCCTAGACCATTGAAAGTTGTCTCTTTAAGTAAGTTAGAATGTTGTATTCAGAGGAAAAATAAGACCTGCAATCATCCAGGGAAAGTAGGAGGTAAAATTTGTTATCTAAGAATATAAATATCTTCTTAGAATATCGTTTTTAGAAAATCAAAAAGTTCGATATCTAAGTGCATCATTACTCTATTTCTCTCCATTTACTAGCGATTTGAGACAGCTGTGAGCCAGCAGAATGCTGGAGATGAGTGAGAATGCAGCGTTGCACAAGGCTTTTCTTAAGAGAGTACCTAATGACTGTTGATAATTCCAAAAAACTTCTCAAAAGCAACAGTAATTCTTACCTCTTTTACTTTGATTAAATAAAAAATAAAGCTTGTTTTAGACACTTTTACATATAATTTTGGACAACACATTTTTCTTTTAAAATGAATAATCACTGTATTAGAAACAATAAAAAATAAAATGTGTTTTCGTTCTTTATCTGTAACCGATTAACACGTAGAACCAACCCATCTTTCCAGAAAAGATGGAATCAACATTATTCCTGCATTACAGTAAAAGATAATCTTGAAAAAAAGCTCCATAAACTCCATGGCTGTTCAATCCCAACTGTAGACCAGATATTTCAAGACAACTGAATCATTCTTTAAACAATCCCATTTTGAGCTGGTGGTAGGTGTTGTTAGAATAGCACTAGACACCAGGCATTTTCACATGTAGTGTAGGCAATGCTGGCACTCCTTCATGTGGGACAATCTGCTGTTTTCTAGCGGGGCTGGCTGAGAAGTCCTGCTTTGGCAGCCAATGCTTCGTTCTGCTGAATATGATACTCCTGAAATCTCATAGATATCCTCTGGGTCATTTTTAAATACTTCTGTAAACAGTGTTCTGAACAAGTTATCTGTATAAGGAAAAAACAGGAGGAACCTACTTGTCATTCATTTTTTTTAATATGCAAAGTATTTTAAAATGCTCTTTTTTACACACATATATACATGCACTACTTTTCATAAACTCATCCCAGGGCACCTGATACTACATTTAAATATCTATAGAAACAACATTAAAAACTTCATAAACGTTAGATATAAGCAGAGGCAAGTACCCAGAACTTGATCAACCCTTCCCTTTTGAGCTTGCTATAATAATAATTTAACACTGTCAGTGTTTTCCAAACGAATTATGAAAATTGAGGCATTAGTATCTCTTAATTTTAAGACACTAAGATACTGGTGTCTAGTGCTGCTTTTTAACATACTTTTCCTTCATTTCTAGTGACAAATGATCAGATATACTACTATAAAGAATTTTGAACTTTTAGCTTTTATCTAACAATATAAAGTAATTGCATATATCATTTTTCTTTAAAATCTATTCCAATACCAAAATAAATGGGAGGTTTGGACAGGTCACTGTGTCTATCTCTACCAGATTGGATTATTATTTTTTTGTTGGCATGAGGAAAAACAATTCCAGTACTTAAAAATAATTGTTTTCTTGGATTCTAGGTAGAGACTGTCCTACTGCTGTATATAATGACAGCTGCTAGCTTGTATGATTATAACAAAAGAACTTGAAAATTCCTGGGGGAATAATCTATGTCACTGGCTATTAACAAGGAATTCAATTTATTGTAACAGAAGTAGAATGCAAATTAAGAGGCAAAAAAATTGCACTATTAGTGCAAGATTTCTAACTTGCTGATCCCCCTTAGATAGAGCTCACTGTTAAATACACTTCTAGTAATTTGGAAAGGGAGGTGGGAGATACAAGAAAATACAGAGGACAAGAAAAAAGATCAATCTTACAAAAATAGCAATCTACTTGTACATCAGATTTAATCTATTGACAACTAAATAGAATAACTATATTCATTGGCATGTCATTTGTCCTCAGTTTGACCCAACTTTTTAATTAATATCTAGAAGAGGCTGCTTAGACAAGTGAAGCGTTATGTACTCTTGCAACTTGTGAAACAACAAACTTCCCATTCTAACTCTATTAGAAGTAGTCCTCGCTTAACAACCACAATTAGGACCAGAATCTCAAGCAAGGAACAAAGCTCTTGTTAAATGAGACATCCTGTGACTGCATTCCCAGCACTCTTGGTTATGTTCATTAAGAGAAAGCCAGTTTATCCAGTGATTAAGGTACCAGGCTAGAAAGAAAGCAGGAGACCGTGAGTTCTAGTCCTGCTTTAGACACAAAAGCCAGTTGGGTGATCTTGGGCCAGTCACTTTCTCTCAGCCCCATTCACCTCACAGGGGTGTTGTTGTGGGGATAATAGGAGGAGGAAGGTGTGTTGGATATGTTCACCACCTTGAGTTATTTGTAAAAATAGTAAAGGTGGGTTACAATTAAATAAAAGTGCTTGCACAAGAAGTCCCAGGCAAGGAATGCATAGTGCCTTGGGGGGCGGAGGAAGACCCTGTGAGTCTCCACTCAGAAGCTGAAATTTTCCCTGCCATAATCCAAGCAGGATTTCAGCCTGAGTGAGAGAGATACTTATGTACACCCTATACTGGACCTCCCCCTGAGGCACTCTGTGCTCCTTTCCTGACTGTGCTTTCTCTCTGCTTAGGAGCTGAAAATCCTCCCTGCCAAAATCCAAGTAGACACTAGTGAAGAGACACTAGTGTTCTACGTATATGTTTTGTATATACGCTAATATATGACCTGCAAATTTTAAATTAGCTGGCAAAACCATCATTTCCCAGAAATACCTTGCCTGAATCGCAAAATTGGAATTGAATTAGTAACTGGATTCTGGATTAGGGTAAATATCAATTTGATCCAAGAAGGATCTTTTTACATTTGCTTTTCTAGTTATAGTCTGATTATTGTTGATGTTTTAGCACTAATTCATTTATCGTTCCCTCATCATACTGCAACTTTCCAGCTGGCATTAACTTCTTATCGGTTACAATTCAAAACAAATAAAATAAGTCACATACTTCTTCTGGCTTCACTTCTCGGCTAGTGAAATCTTTCACACAATCTAGGAAGCAGGTTTCTGTTAGTTTGTTGTATGTTCCAAGAAATTCCTTAAACTGTGAATAAATAAATAGATATTCAGACTTGGCTGTGCCTGTTCTTCACAGGAAATATATACGAAGGACCGATTGAGAGCAAGTAACATCCACAAAAAGGGCACTTGGGTAGTATCAAATATGTACTTGATTTGAATTGATAAATGCATTTGATACAGATATTAACCTTAGCTTTTTTTCTAGGGAAGGCTATTCAAGTGTCAAATTATGTGGTAATACAAACATTCAAAAGCACCCAAACACAAACATTCAAAAATGATAACCGTATTTACCTGCTTGATCTGATCTGATTCTGATATTTGTCCAGCCATATTTTAATTCTGAGGCAACTGCCACCTATGCAGACAGCAAGATATCTAAGTCAATTTTTATTCCAAAACATTTTTCAATTCAATACTTTGCTGTTTACATCTTTACTGTTTTTAAGGAGGAAGAGCACGGAAAGAATATGAAGGCCCACTGGTCATTCTAATGATGCTCTGTGAAACAGAATTCTCAAAGAAAGACTTGATGAATTCTTCAGTCATTTTTTAACCAGCAGTATTTAATATACATTTTCTTGCAATAACATAATCTATTTGGTGGAACCAATTATCCAGACATGTGATGGTCCTTTATCACTGGGTATATTTATATTCCAGCAGAAGCTAGCCAGACATTTCTAAGAGACATTTCAATTTGGATTTCTACGTAATGCATACATTGGGTCTCCAGTATTTTAATCACACAAGATTCAAGTTATACAAACTGAAGTGTCTTCATAACACGTGTCAAAATGCTCTTGTGGATTTTGCCTTTGAAATAAAATACACATTGCAATCTAGAGATAACCCTTTAAATCTCTATTTGTTTATTTAATAGATGTTTCCTGATAAGAGCTTTTAAGTATTGAACCTGACATGATTTTCTCTATTCTTCCAATAGGATACATTATTTGTGCATTACAATATATTCAGTCAATCCATATATTCTCAAACAGAGTCATATAAGCTTTTGATCATTTCTTCCAGCTCTTTCAGAGGCCCGCCATAAGGTGAGGATGGTAATGGCATTGAAATGGACTGTTTCAGTTGTTTTGAATCTCAGCAAATACTCAACCTTGCTTGTCTTCAATATAAGAGGTTATCATGCAATTAGGATATCTTTCCTCTGGGAAACACTTCTGCCAATTTTCTGAGGCAACAGTTCTCTACATTAGTCTGGGAACAGCATGTACTTTATTATCCCTTAAACAAAAATTAGTAAGAAAAAAGGAATCCTATATGACTCCTGAGCTTGGATTGATATCATGGATGGCAGCTCTGAAGATAAGAGGGAAAAGCTAAGCAAACATTTCTTCTCCATTCTTCATAAACATAATAGGACATAAATGTATACAGCTATGCATATCAAATTAGGTGCACATTTTGTGTACAATTTTGTCATGTTTAAGTAACTGTAAAGGGGAATTAAATAAATCCAAGGAGAGTAAGGCTGTGAAAATCACAACAACCTATAATTATATTCAACATCAGAGCCAGTACATTCTCAAGGAATATGAGATACCATCATTTTTGGCTTTCCCCAGGCATTTATCTGCCCGTTGTAGAAAGAGGATTTCAGAACAGACAGACATTTGGGTGGATCCAACAGGATTTTGTATAACCAGGGCTGGCAGCGTCTTTTTTAATGCTATATTTAAATTACACTTTTAATGTTCAATTGCTGATGGCCTTTATAATACTAATTCTCTATTCCAGTCTCCTGGGTCTAGAGTTTTGAATGAGCCCTAGCCCTCATTGATGCCTAGGAAACAGTTTGATGGATTGTCAAGGTCATGACGAAAGCTTGTACATCTTTCCCCAGAAGCGCTGCAGCGCCAGAACATATTGAGAAACTCAGAAGCCCAACCTCAAATCTTTCTCTTATCACTGCAGTCCAACGTCCAGAAATGGAAGCAAACGAAGCTTGCCCTCGCTGATTTGTGTTCATTCAAAAAAAAAAAGCTTTACTATCCCACTGACTTTCTCCAGGGAGATTTAGTAAAGGGAGACAACTGCAATCTTTAACAGATGCAATCCTACCGAATGCATTACAAATGCTTACTTTTATTCTTCGTTTCCTTCCTCACTTTTCCTTACGACAAACACCAACTCCCCACAACACGAGTGCTTTCCTTTCGTTCGCCTCCACTTACATACCTCGTGGCGGTGGACACGAATCAGCGACGGCGGAGTTGTCAGGCAGGTTTACCTACCGTAGCAACCACCAAACGTGCGCGACACTGTAAAATGTCCCCTTCCTCTCATTTAGGCGTTCCTATTGTTTTACAAAGGCTGTTTTGCTCTCACTTTCGCTTAGTAAAGGCGGCAAATCAGGAAGCGATATATAGAACGGAATAGCTCTATAAATAGGGCATGTGACTAGAGGAACCACTCGTATAGAAAATTGTTTCTACCCGGAAAATTACCATAACTGAACTGGGCAAGCGAGGGGGGAAAAAAGGGGGTACCGCGAATGGGAACAGGCGAAGAAAGGCGGATTTTAACGAGGCATGCGCAGTGTCTTCGGCGCCTTAGCGGAAGTTCCAGCTGCACATGCGCATTCTTTACTCAGGCAGCTTCTCCTCCCCCATAGGAGGAAGAGGTTGGACTTCATTTGTCAGTTTGGAAGCGGCGGGAGCTGCAGCTGTAAGTGGTTGTTGTGACTATGACAACAGCCAGCGTTTCTAATGGCTGATTGCCGGACGATCTTACAAAGACTGATCTACGGGAAGAAAAGCGTAGGGAAGTCGAGTCCCCAATGGGGATGAAAGGTGAGGGGAGATTGAAAGCTATGGCGAGGTAAAGCTCGGAAGATCTTTTTTTTTTCCCCGCTCCCCAGTAGCTTATAGATTAGTTATGGTTTCCTTCTCTTCTGAACAAAAGCAAAACCCACCGTCTTATATCCAGTTTTGTCTTAATCATACTGCTTCATGTAATTTGGACAGCTGGAAGTAATGGTACACGGTTTACTATGTTGTAATGCAGGGGTTTCCAATCTTGGTCACTTTAAGACTTGTGGACTTCAGCTCCCAGAATTCCTCAGCCAGCAAAGCCTGGCTGAGGAATTCTGGGAGTTGAAGCCCACAAGTCTTAAAGTGGCCAAGATTGGAGACCCCTGTTGTAATGGAAGACAGAGTGGGAAGACTAGATTCTCAGTCATCCAGGTCATGGTTGTCCCAAAGGTGCTTTTTTCAGGAGGCAACTGGACTTTCTTTTTTTTAATTTGAAGACGTTTCGCTTCTCATCCAAGAAGCTTCTTCAGCTCTGACAGGATAGTGGGGAATGAAAGGATTGATATTCCTTGCAGACAGCGGGTCATTTGCATCCTTTTAGAGGGTCGTTGAAGCACTTGGAGGTTTATTCTCTGTCCTCAGGGTCACCCGAGTAGTTTATTTTCCCTCTGGAAATCCATTCCTACTCCCACACTATTCAAAGAGTGTTCATCCCAAATATAGCTAAAAGTCGGAAGATTGGGAAGATTTTTCTTTCTCAGCTTCTTTGTACCAAAACTGGCTCAGAGCTGCTGGACGTAGACTTCAAAGAAAACCAGACACTGTTCATGGTTTAAAGGCCTCTGTAGCCATAATGTAACATGGGAGCTGTAGCTTGCAGCTACGGAAATCATTCTTTGGTAGCAGATATAAATCTGCAAAGCTTGAAGTGAATGGATAGATGCTTTTGTCAGGAACAAGCATCTATTCATTTACCTCAAGCTTTGATATGACCCTTATATCTGCTATGGTACTAAAGAATAATTTAGATGGAGGTTAGCTATTTTAGGGTGGTTTTTTTGTTATAGATCGTTTCAGAGCCCAGCATTCATAAATAGTATCTTTAGATATTAATGTTAAGGAAATGAACTGCTTCCTGCAGCTTATGAGTTTGCAAGGAATTTTGGCAGGGAATATGTAGGCAATGCTTGCTTTTTGTAAATCTCTTTGGAAAAAATGAAGATATTCCGAACCAGAAACAGTTATTATTATTTCATCTGTGTATGAATATTGAAACCATATTAACTTTATTTTTTATTTTAGAATGTAGGAATGCAGGGGTGGTGGGCTTCATAAAAACCAGGTTTTGTCTGTGGGCAAGTTGGCTGTAGAATGTTCCTTAGGGTGGCTCCAGATTTCTTTAATCAGAGTATATTTAAGCAGAACTGTTCTTGCACTCTGTAATAGTGGTATGCTGCATATGTCTTTCTGCTATAGTTCATGGTGATGATTATCTTTTGATAGAGCAGCAGAGTTCATTTTAGTTGAACCTGAAACATAGGAAGAACTATTGCAAGTACTTGGCTTGGCTAGTGAAGAGAAGGACCAGAGGAGACATGATAGCAGTGTTCCAATATTTGAAGGGCTGCCACAGAGAGGAAGGGGTCAAGCTATTTTCCAAGGCACCCAAAGGCCAGACAAGGAATAATGGATGGAAACTGATCAAGGAGAGATTCAACTTAGAAATAAGGAGAACTTTTCTGACAGTGGGAACAATCAACCAATGGAACAGGTTGCAGTCAGAAGTTGTGGGAGCTTCATCACTGGAGGCTTTCAAAAAGAGATTGGACTGCCATTTGTCAGAAATGGTATAGGGTCTCTTGCTTGGGCAGGGGGTTGGACTAGATGACCTACAAGGTCCCTTCCAACTCTGTTAATCTAATCTAATCTAATCTAATCTAATCTAATCTAATCTAATCTAATCTAATCTAATCTAATCTAATCTAATCTAATCTAATCTTCCTTTTTCCTCCCTTGGAGGAAAACACTCCCTAAACACTGTGTCATCTATTTAATGTTGTGATTATTTAACAGAAATAGGACCCAATGGATATGATGTGAACTATTTAATGAAGTGGAAGACGCTACTAGTTCAGGCAAAGATTTTTTGGCCAGCCTCACTGCCAGTAATTTTCTCATTTATTCCACCAGCATTCACATGAAAAATAAATCCCTTGGTGTTCGGGCAGCACCTGCTAGCAGTAAATCTGATGTCTCTGCTAGGAAAAAATTAACCATTTCAGTGAAGAAACTTCGAGAAGTGACTCCACTCAGTCGTCAAGAATGTTTATCATCGGTTAATGATGATGCAGCTTATATACCATCAGTACTGCTGGCAAACAAAACTGTACATCATAAATCAAGAATAATATCTTCTGGATACACTGCAGAGGGTATACTTAATAATGTTCTTAATTTTCTGAAGCTTAGTAACCGGCATTTTATTTGTATGAAAACTTCAAATATCAAATTATACTATAGATATCGGCAGCATTTTAACTGAGGCTATAACACTTTATAGGACCGTGATGGCGAACCTATGGCACACGTGCCACAGGTGGCACGCGGAGCCATATCTGTGGGCACGCGAGCATTGCCCTAGCTCAGCCCCAGCGTGCATTTGTGCACCAGCCAGCTGATTTTCGGGCCTTCTGGACCACCGGAAGTCGGGAAACGGGCCATTTCCCGGCCTCCGGAGGGCCTCCGGGGGGGTGGGAAGGCAGTTTTCGCCTTCCCCAGGCTCCAAGAAAGCCTCTGGAGCCTGGGGAGTGTGAAAAACAAGCCTACTGTGCTATCGTGTGCCAAAAGCGGGGGTTGCACGGGGGGTGGTGGTGTTACGTGTGCATGCGCAGGGGGCAGGGCGCATTGAATTATGGGTGTAGGTATGCACGCGCGCAACCCCCTTGTGTTCCCCCCACTTTTGGCACACGACAGCAAAAAGGTTGCCATCACTGTTATAGGAATTTAACACTTTAAGTAAAGTCAAGCTTGCATGATCATATGTAAAGACACATTAATGGAATGTCTATTTGTATATTAGACTTTTCACTCCAAAATGTTTCCTGGTTTCTAATTGCATGACTGTTTTCTGTTAAATCGCTAGCATACGTGGGACATTCTGTAACTTTTGTGGTTCTATATTGGTACTGGCATCAGCATATTAGTAGTCTGTGTTGACAGTATGCTCCATATATCTAATTCCTTCCTTTTCCTTTGTTTAAGTACTATTCTGCAGTTATCTTGATTTGTTGTGCCCTTTTTGAATAGCAGAAATAAAAGTTATGCTAGGATGATACTAGAAAATGTTCCATGGGTAAATTAGTTCTCGTATAGATAATGTACCAACCATACTTTTTTCTAGGTCTTGTGAGCAAGCATACTGGCACAGACCCAGACCAGTTACCATTACCTGTAAAAGATGCACAGTCTTCATTCTTTTCCTCAGAGGTAGGCTTAATAATGTTCTGAACATTTCATATATTCATTGATACTTTCCCTCTTTGCCTCTCAGAAATCACAACAGTTCTTGTATTAACTCAGGTGAGGCAATTTGCTTTCTCCATTTCAACTATCACGGAAAATCACTGGGCTTTAAAGCTGTCTCCAACCTCCTTCCTCATCAGTCTCAATTTACAGTCATATTACCATAAGAAATGAATTGTTTATTTTTTGCTTTCCTTGTTCTCTTCCTCCTTTCCTTGGTTGCCTTTGAAGTTTAGATATATGCAATAAACCAAAGCATTTTTGTTATTTACTTGCATATATAAAATCTGTAATTTGTTTCAGATCTGGAGATAAGTTATAAACCTTAGTAGAATCACTCAGCTCACTAAACATTTTTATATGTTTATGTCTAGCTAGCTGATCCAAATGCTAAGAAGTATTTATATTTGTGGTTATATGTTCACTTGTGCTTTATTAAAGGAATGGCTTACCAATTTGGAATGTATTTCATCAGTTTCACAACGTTATTTTGCAGCTGTTGTTCTCAATTTGAAATGGCATAAAATAGCCCAAGTTATTTATTTCTTTTTTTAAGAAAGACTAGATATTTTTTAATTGTACACTGCCCAGACTTGCTCTGTGAGTGAAATGGGCAATCTATAAATTTGATAAATATATGATTAGCCATATTTTACTTTATTTCTTATTCCTATTGCAACTTTATCTTATTTTGCAATTATTCTGCCAGTTGAAGGAAAATACGGTGTTTAAAGCAAAGTTTCCAAGGTGACAATAGCCTGACAATATTCAGATTTTGCACGTAACTGATTTAAATGTGCCCATTTAATGGAGCTTTATTTATTTTTCATATTTCTATGTTGCTGTAATCAAAGGAATCTTGGTGGCTTTATATTTGTCCTAGTGAATCTGTTAATTTTGAACACACACACACACACACATTTATTTCAAAATTATATATATATATATCAACTATACATATACATATATGTATATATATATATGTGTATATGTCTTCTTAATTTTTTGCATATGTATGTATATATATATATGTTTTCTGAGGTTTTCGCGGGTGTTTGTATGTAGGTCTTTGGTTATTCGGGTTTTCTCCCGCGTAAAATTGGAAGTGTCGTTCTTTTTTCGTAGGTCTATATGTGCATTACTGTTCTAGCCAGGGTTTTTCCTATGTAAATCAAGATGTTTGTATTGCCATAGTTAAGTGACATCCCAAATCACTATTTTCTAGGCTTTAGCAGACAACATAATGCTGCTTAAATGTCTGATAAAGCCTAGAAAATAGTGATTTGGATGTCACTTAACTATGGCAATACAAACATCTTGATTTACGTAGGAAAAACCCTGGCTAGAACAGTAATGCATACACACACACACACACACACACATATATACACACACACACATATGTGGTACCAGATTGCTTTCTGCTTTGTGTCTTATATAGATATGTATCTACTTTTTAAAAGAAAATAAATATGTAGTGATGTAATTCTAAAGCTTATTTCAAGTTTCTTTTTCCTTTTCTGAGATAGACATATCCACATAAACCTGCAGTGCAGATTACTTCAGAATGGAAAGGAGATGCAGTTAAGCAAAAAGGTAATATTTTGCTTGCAATTTCATGTTACTGCATATATTTACAACTTTAGGCCCTGGTTTTTATTTTTTGGAAGGAGATTTGTTTGCCGTATTTCAGGTAGCGAATTAAATTAAACCTGAATCAAAAAAGAGAATAAACCTGTTTTTTAAAGCATTAAAACAACCTATTGAAATATTTGCTCACTGTGATAAGAATCAATTTGACACTGGAAAATTGATTTTTTTTCAATCCTGGAAAAAAAAAACTTTGCCAATGGCATAAGATTGAGGACCATATCTGGAGAATGTACAGCAATGTAAATTTATACAGCAGTATATGTTTATGACAGATATCTAACCAAATTCATTTAGGAATAGCATCTTATGCAAAACATTACCCAGCAAGACAAGCTAAGAAGTATGGCTTTTGAAGAAAACAGACAAATAAAAAAAAAAAAAACACCTGGGAAATGTTGTAAAATATAAATATAAAATTTTAAAGTATAAATGGAAAAATGGAAAATGAACAGGTTAAAGAGACAATGATGGTATGGCCAATTATTAGGTATAATACCAGAAAAGTATGATAAGGGGAATTTGTATTTAATTCTACATGTTCTGCCAGCGGCAAGGATTGTATTTGCACAGTATTGGAAAAATGAAGAAACACTGAGAGAAGAAGAGGTAATTAAAAAAAATTAGATTGTGCAGAAATGGACAGACTGATATTAAAGAGAAAAGAAAAAGAAGATACAGAGTACTTTCAAACATGGGATTTGTTTTATAAACGGTTGGATAATAGAAGTAGAATTTAGGAGCTGGAAAAGTGTTATGTAAGCAAATTAACCCAAACAATACACTGTACACAAAGCACTTATGTATGTTAAATGAAAATGTATAAATAAACTGTTAAAAAAAACTTTAAAGTATAAATAAGTAGTAATTATTTCTACTAAAAGGACGGGTGCAATATTGAATGCTGCTATTTACAATATACAATATTTTTATTCTGTATCTTCTTGAATCTCTATTTTTGATATTGTATAGTAGTTATGAAATAACAAAACTAATCAAACAAAACATTTTTTTTTTGCAATCTCCTTGAAAGCAGGATTGAAGCTATGCCTTAATACAAATCCCAGATTCAAAGAATAGAATGTTTCCATCTGAGATAGGGTTGCTGAAATCTATGTATGATACTGTGATTGAATTTCTCCTTGCAAGCACTGAAGTAGCCTTTCCTTCTTTTCTTTTTGCTAAGAAGGGACATTTTAGCTTCTGATTAAAATAGTTCATTCTCTTTGCTCTACAGCATCAGATATCTTCATCTCCCAGTATGACACTGGACAGAAGGAAGCTGTAAGAGCTGCATTCAAACAGCGGTAAGGACAATCGCATGAAATGATGTGTTATTGTTTTTAATCAATCAGATATGTTGAATATGAAGTAAGAGGGTAAAGGATATTTGTCTCAAAAAATTTTATTTATTTATTTTTCACATTTCTGAATCACCCATCTCTCTCAAAGAGTGATTCTGAGCAGTGTACAATAAAATATCAGTATCTGAAATTAGTATATAAAAATAAAATTAATTTTGATACTTTTTGAATTTGTACAAATGTTGACCTATCTGGCATATGTTTTTAGTTTTATTGAAAGGTAATTATATAGAGAGGAAGCTTGTTAACATATTATATCATTGAGCTTTGCATTCCCGTTAAAGGGATTAGCTAGTTGGTGATAGGAAGGACTTCTGTCTGCCTGAAATGTTAAGCAGAGGAAACCAAATGGGGAAGAGAACTCCAGATGGTCTACTTTTATTAGTGAAAGGAAATTTGTTTCCTGAAAATATCTTTTAAAAAAGAAAAAATATTGTCTCAAAAATACTACATATCCTTACATGTCCATATTGTACATACAGAATCCAGAATGTTCCTGTTTTTAAAGAAGTGAAGGTAAACCTTCTAAATAACGTGTGTCCAGATAAGGACAGTTCCAAGTCAATTCAGAGTGAAATGGATTCAGCAACAACCATTGCAGCTGCAACAGCAGCAGCTATTGCTTCCACAGCCCCACTTTTGAAAGTGAGTGATAAATTTCAGTTTGGAGTAGCTAAATAAAACATAATAAAGTCCTGTGAATGGGATGCATCAAGCAGATTAAGCATATGTTTAAATGTGCATACTGAGTTGTCATGCTTTTGTCTTTTCTTTTTGGGTCTGTGGGAATATTAAGCAATTTGTTGCTATGATCCAGCAAGAATCAGATGAGGAAGGTCTATAACGGGGAATGGTTTAATGTTTATGGATGTAAAGTCGCTTATCCAACTATCCACTTCAATCCTTTCAGACAGTAGTATACACCTTAAAATCTTACTAACTCATAAATAGCATTTTAAAGATTATAGTCACAAGTTTCTATATTTTTTTTTACTCCTGCTGAAAGATTTGTCATGCATTTGTTCCTTTGGCAGTCTTTTAATAAATATATTTTATTATTTTTAATAAATATTATTTTTAAACAGCTACATTGTTTAAAAAACTAAAAGCCAGTTGGCTGATTCTTTACCCAGCCAGCCAATATATATATATATACACCTTTTAATCATTCTGCATCCTCCAAAGCTAAGAGATAATTAGTCTGACTTTAAGATGAAAAGACCCATAAACTCTGGGTTTTCTCATTCAGGTCCAGAGTGACTTGGAAGCAAAAGTGAACTCTGTTTCTGAAATGCTAAATAAGTTGCAAGAGACAGATAAGCAGCTGCAGCGTGTGGCTGAACAGCAAGCCAGTCTGAAGACTCAACAGCTTGAAGGATCTTCTAACAATCAGATAGTTGGCAAACTTGAAAAACAGATGAATGTCTTCATGGAACAACGAATTCAACATCTGGAAAATTTGCAGCAACAACAAATGAATATCCAGGTAGAACAATAAAATACAGAACTTTGCTATTTTATTTTATTTATTATTTTATTTTATTTTATGTTATTTTATGTTATGTTATTTTATTTTATTTTATTTTAATCTTCTCTTTATCACTGGGAGATAAATATTGTCCAGCAGAATCATGGATGGGGAAATGGTTCATTGTGATTTATGATCCCTTCTTCATTGAAACCCTATTGATACCTTTATATCCTATAATTTAAAAAAATAGGATTTCAGATATACAGCATACGTATGATTTGTTCTTTCTGTACATTTAATCATATTTCCATATGAGGAATTATTAGCTAGCTTGAGCTGACCAGCCATTTCTTGATTTAATTATCACTTTTTTAATAGATTATCAATATACTTGAGTAATTTCAAAAGCTTTGCCCCCTCATTTTCTTTTACCTGTGGCTAAACACCAATGCCTTTCAATTTGTGTTGAATTTATATTTACCGACAAAGAAATAAAGGCGAAAGCGGAAGCAGTATGCTCCATCCCATATTTGGGTAGATCAGGTTGCCCTGATAAAAAACACTTATGCCTTTCACTTGTTCATGAATTAATTATCTTTCAGTTGACCTAGTTGTGTATTATACAAGCATAGTTCATGGTCATTAAAAATACTATCTAAAGCACAAGGCATTTCAACAATGCGTTTTTGGTTTTGGGGAGTGTTGTTTTTATGTTCTTATGTTCTTATCAACAATTGTAAGAAATATTGATTAATTATTATTTCCAACTTTAAAGACAGACTAAAATGAACAATTGTAAAGGCAATGATCACCCAGTTCTTCTGTGAAAAAATGTAGGGTTAGAAAGGAGAGCATTCAGCTTTGTACAGCCAATTTCTGTTTACTTACATACAACCACAAAAGGAGAAAAGGGGCCTTCCTTGCAGTTGGAGTGAGAATGTGTGGCGGTAGGTGAGATTTTTCTTTAGGGATGAAAACAAAGTTGGAACACTTCAGGTATTAGTGCAGGAGTGGCTCTGTTTTATGGTCCTTTCTGTACCCTACATTGTTTTCCTGGAGGACTGTTTAATCATATGCTACCCAATAGTCCAGGCTCAGATGACACACCAGTTTGTGGTTAAGATAAGGCAGTCAAAATTGAGCCATTGTTACAGAAGTCTGTACAGGTTGTCTTTGCTTAACAACCACAATTGGGACTGACATTTCTCTTTTGAACCCTTAATTTCTTCTGCACAGTCTCAGTTAATTAGCTCTGCACTGAATTCAGGTGGTTTCCAAACGGTTAAGGCAGCACCTTTCAAAGAATTATCAAAACATGCTGTGAAGGCAGGGAAGCTGCTTGGTAACCAAACCACACCTCAAGAGGACTTATTTCTGTCTAGGGCAGCAAACACACAAGGTGAGACATATTTGATTTATTGATATTTAAATTTAATGTAAACTTAGAACAAAGAGCAAAGTTGTATGTCAGTTTATTTTTAAAAATTAACATAAAAACAAGTAATTGATAGTTCAAACAAACAAGAAAAAGAAAGCCTAGCTCTTGTTTCAATAGTCCACTCATCACTCACCTTTCAGTTTTGGAATAGCCAAAACACAGTTTATTAGTGGGCCATCTTTACATTTGCATAAGGTTCTTTTTGACAAAGCAGTGGATTTACCTATTTGATAGTTCACTCATAGACACCAAACATTTTTGAGGGGAGGTTCTGTTTTCAAGATCTCATGTATTGTTGTGATGTCTGGAAATAAGCCTCTATATAGAGAGGAAACAGAGTTAAATATTTGAATCAACAAATACAGCATGAATTCTACTTTTCACATATTAAACTTCCAAATTAGAATGAAATTGGCAAAGGCTGGAAAACATGGAAAGGCAGAAACTAGATAATCTCCCTTCTTCTCTTTTCTGATTACTGAAAGTTCCCAGATTTTGGAAACTTTGGATCACCTTGTTCAGGCTGAATGTGGTCCTGGGATCAGCATTGTGCTGTAGAGCTTTGCCCCTTGCTTATCTCCAGATTCCTAATTTCACCTTCCAAAAGATCTGACACATGTTTTGATTAGTTGAGAGAATCATGACTAAGGCATAATTCTTATGGGATGAAAATAAAGTATTCTATTTTTGTTACTTATAATGTGTATATTCATATTCCTATATTCCAGCCTATTCACGGCAATTGGAAAAACAGGGTGTTCATATACAGAAATCCCCTTTGAAGACACCGGCACCACGGAGATATGCTCCTATGCCTGTATCTAAAGATGCTCAAATTTCACAAAAGATGGCAAAGAAAGAGCTGTCTTTTGGAGAGAAAGAAAATGTGTCTTGTGGTAAAACTCTAGGTAAGGAAAATGTAGATTCAAAACCTGTTGCAATGTTTCCTTTTATTTGGTTAATTGTTCACTTAGTATGTTAATTATAGAAGAATAATATAACATCTTTTGGGTTTACTAGCCTTTGAGAGAAAAAAACACTTTACATTCTAGCTTTGGGAAAAGTTTAAATAAAACCTTTTTGCTATCTAAGAAGCTAGCATTTTTATAAAAGACAGAATTGTGTACATGGTATTGCTCCTTTTCAAACTTGACGTCCCAATCTCTTCCTCTAGAAGCATTTTCAAGTATTTCAGTTGTGTCTTTAATCTTTAAATTACCTTAACTTTTAATATGTCAGTGTTAGGAACCTATGCATGGTGTTAAAACAGTGTTTCTAAGTGACATGACTATGCTATTGAAGCTCCTTTTACTAGACTTACTTACACAATGGGATCTACATAGAGATGTCTTTTCTGGGCTTTCTTCTTTGAAATTAGTTAGAAAATGAATTATGTGCAGACTGTTTAAATTTCATGAATTGCAATTAATTCATGTGCAGTGCATTTTATGCCCTGTTCTACATTTACATATGGTGATTATTACATAAATTCTTAATTTGCAATTTAACATGTGATATTTTTTCAAATTACTGTGTATTGGCTAGAAGGTATTTTTCAGCATCATATTAAATTATAGCATGCTTTTTTACAGAGGCAATACAGTGAAATGTGCTTACGTTGATTAAAATGCATGCCCAGATATCAATTCTAAAACTGAAAGCACCTGCCAAGAGAAGATTTTAAAATGGGAAATGCTAATTCTCTCAGAAAATAATAAGTACTCCTCACTGAAAATGCATAATCTGTGTCCCCCCACTCTGAATCTTATTGCAATATATGGATGATTTTTTTTCCCCGCCACTAGGTGGAGGGAAACTTCTGGAGCAAATCCTGAAAGCACACGAAACTCCATTAAATCCAAGCACATCCTCAGAAGTAACCAACCGGGCAGTGCCATGGCATTTAGGGAACGAGCAGTAAGTATTTCTCTAGTTCAGTGTTCTTCAACTTCAGTAGCTTTAAGATGTGTGGACTTCAGCTCCTGGAATTCCCCAGGCAGCCTGAAGGCTTAAGTTGCTGAAGTGGAGAAACACATCTCTACTTACTTCAAGTCATTAGCTTTTAAATGTGATTGGAAAAAGTCTGATTGTGGAAGACCCTTCAGCATTAAACATAAACCATGTTTTACTTTCTGAGCAGCAGTATTACAATGATTTAAATGTTACATTTACATATTAGGGAAAACTTCACAACTTTTTTAACTGGAGAAGAAATACATGTAGCTATTTGAGTTTATGTATACCAAAACAAGGTAAATTTTATATGCTGTCATCTCTATGGGATGGTATTATAGTATGTAGCTTGGTAATTTCTGAAAGAGCAAAATATCCGGAGGGCAGTTGGTTGAATGTGACTGATTTAGAAAATCTCAGAAGATTAAATATTATTTCTAATCTCAGTCAGGATTAATGACAATTTGAAAAAAATATTTTTAGCAGAATCAGCATTCCTCAGACAGCATTTTCTGTATTTAAAAGCGCAAGTGAAGATCTTGATTCCATTGGGAAAACTGTGAAAAAAGCAGATGATGTGCTTCATGATCTCGGGCAATTGAAAAAAGAAATGCATAATATCCTCCAGGTAAAAATGCTTTTGTGTTGTGCATTACTGAAAAAATTAATAGGTAAAGAATCTTGACATGCATATATATTTACTGTAATTTAAAATACTGCTTCATAAACATTTTTAAACTTCCTCATAAGCACATAAACTTACATATTCTATTTAGTAAGAAATAGTTACAGTCAATATGGGTAACATGCAGTATCTTAAATAGCACTCTGAAGCCTAATGGCAACCAGTGGAGCTTGTGGAATAACAATGTTGTATGGGCATAGTGTGCTCATGACTGCATTCCAGTGCACCACTGCATTCTAGTTGTGTCTACTCAGAAGATACAGCTTCTGAGTAGATTAAAAATGTATTTAGAAGTTGAGCATGTTATGTTAGACTTAGCATAGAAAAGGATGAAGAGCAGTTTATAAGTATCTTAAATAAACAGATATAACCTCTCAGTGAAAGAATGTTACACAGGTTTCAGAAGAATATAAATTGTATAAATAATTGTCCTCCATTGTGGTATAGAACTGTAGTATATCTGTGTAGACACCTTTCTATAATGCATTTTTATACTTTACAGGACGCAAAGGAGTGGAAATCAGACATGAATGACTTCGTGAAGGTTCTGCTTCAGTTTATTTTTTATACCATATACTCAATGGCTCTTAATTTGAAGGCACTCATGCTGCCTCATTAAAATGAGCAATACAGTAATTGCACCATAGTATTATCACCTGCTTGAATTTTTATTCCTGCAATTAAATTATTAGTCATGATGGCTGTATATTATTTCCTATATAAAAAGCATTAGATATGTCTCTTAGTTCACTTCCTGTGAAAGTGCTATTGCTCTCATGCTTGCTGATCGACTTTGCACTGGATTTGGTTATCAACTTTAGGAACGGAATGGTAAGCTAGATAGGCCTCTAATTTTATTTAGCAGGGATTTTGAATTTTCATTTTTAAAGGTTTTAAGAACATGAAACTGCTGAAATTCACTATATTGGTAAGTTATGTCGAAGTTTAAAAACTGGGACTGGATTTCAAATATTTCACTTGTATCCGCCAACTATGGTTGCTTCTTAGATACATCAGAATTTTGCTCCTTTCAACCAGTGCAAGGCTGGCAGGCCAGATACAGTAGCAAAGCCAATATCGACCCATCAAACTACTGTTAATCTAATATCTATCCTATGTAATTAAGACAATGTGTGGTTCTTCTGCTTCAAATTCACCCACATGCTACTTCTCTGTACTGTAAGAGAACTGATAACCTGGAAGGATTTGCAACTGGTTTTCTTTTAGTGTCTTCTTCTGTAGCTAGCCTTCTTTGTTTTCTTCATTAAAATATCTGTTCAGAGGCATCAGTTTTCTTTTCTCTTAAACAGCAGACAACCTCATACCCAAAAGAAGCTGAGAAAAGGAAGGACCACCTCTCTTCTCATCAACCTGTCCCCTCATCAGAGGTCCTTCTCAAGATGCCACCACAAACTGAGGTATGACAGGGAGCAACTAGGTAATGGGTTCAATTACAGTCCCTGGATGTGGATCCCTAAGGTTCATCTGATAGCCACGCTGCTGTTTGGAGTGGGATGCAGGCATAAATCCCTGACTTTCCTACATTTTTGAAGATGCTTTACCTTTAAGTTGGATGATATTGATTCACTAAATCTTTGCAAGCCCATGGAACTCAAACAAAATTTAATTTTCAAGTAGAACATATAGCAATGGACTTCTGATGCTTCTTGTGGGTTAGTGTACTTCTATTCAAATGCTTCAGGAATATTTATATATGTTTTTATGTCCATAGAGAATTTGTCATGTAATAAAATAGTATTATTCCAAGAGGTTCTACTCTTGGAGGTTCCTATTGGCAATTTCCTTGAGTGCGTCTCTCAGTTTACTTTTGTGCTAGTATCAAAAGAAGCTCTTCTCATTTCACTGATAGAAGAGGTGTGCAGTATTTTATGGCAATATAGAGAGGGCCACCTTGCTTACAGATCTCTGACGATCAGTGTCCTCTACTCACAGAGCTGGCTAGCATCAACCATTAGTTTAGTTTTAAATACAAAAATATACTTTGCTGTTATACAAGGCACTTAGTTGAACCTTTTAAAAATGTTTAGATTTTTATTGTACTTTGCTGTTTTTTTCTGACTGTATTACACTTCAAGATCAAGTAATATATTGCAAGTTGTAAACATTAATGTAAAGAATTAAAATAATATTTAGTTCTTTCCAAACTGCATATAAGAATGATTCTTTTATTGTAGTTATTCTTTCTTCTGCTTTTTTCATATTCCCCCCCCAAAAGTAAGCCCTTCTCTGATAATTAAAAATTGAACTTCTTGCATAAAAAAGGGAAGTCAGTATTGTATGAGTACTCTGTGCTTGTAGTGTGGGTTTCTGCCTTCTCAGGTGTGCTTCTTTTCTCACGTATGCTACAAGATCTGCCGATTCTTTGCAGCATTCTAAAACCATAGAAGAAACTATGGCTGCAGCTGATTTACCGTCTTAATTTGTAGGGAGCATTTATAGATAAAATTCAACGTACCTTGCATTGTTAGATTTTATTTGGATTTCAGCAAAGAAATCTTCTCGAACTTCAGCAACTTTCCAAGTCATCCATTCTTCAGTCAAACAAGGCATCCAAATCTATACTGAGAGATGCTGAAAAGATCCTAAGAACAGTGCGCAAGAATAAAAGGCTTCTTGAAGAAAACCTGGAAGCCATTATTCGTGCCAAGGATGCTGATGCTTTGCATGCCTTCATAGATGAGCTGACAGCAGATCGGTAAAGTTCTGTATTTTGAGTTTGCATTTTCTTTGTTCTAGGAATATTATTTTCCCCTTCAGAATTACAACCATTTAAAATGGACTAATATGAATTTTGTTTCCATCCTTTGTAAGGGAGGTTCAGAATTGTGAACAAGTATAAAATAATACATCACTTATATAGTAAAATTAACCCCCAAAAGTTCAAGTCATATCATTAACATGAATTAAAAGAGCTACTCGACCAACTCTTTATCTATGTCTAGGAAAATATTTAGAAACATTTTGATCTAAAGGTGAAAAGCGTAGAGCCTTGGCAACCCTGACTTTCTGAAGATAGGTTTGTCACATAAACCTTATTTCATGCATTTCCAATAATAGATCTAGATCAGTGGGATTAAAAGCTCCTGAGATCCAAGAAAGTATGATATTCATCCAAGACTGTTTTTAACTAAATAGTTAAAATAAATGGAAGGGAGATAAGTGAGAAGTAGACAATTGTTTTCTATGCCTTTATTTTGGATGGCCAGGGAATTACAATAAATATGAGCATGATACGATGACATCATACAAACAAGAAGATGGGATCCTTGTATTGGGTGGTTGTAGTTGCTTCATTTATCCCTGACAACTTGTAGGAAGTTTTAAGTTTGTTTATCAATGGATCACAGACAAATTTCAGGAGTTTCAGATTTGATTGATAGGGGTGGGTGGGTAGGAGAACTCAAAAAAATAAAATAAAAATTTCAGGGCTTCATGATTACCACTCTGTTGTCTAGCTGTATAGTTTAAGGCAGGGTCTCCAACCTTGAAACTTTAAGACTTGTGGACTTTAACTCCCTTCAATTTTGGGAGTTGAAGTCCACAAGTCTTAAAGTTGCCAAGGTTGGAGACCCCTGGTTTAAGGTGTACACGCACACACACAAATTAGTGGTACTTCTAGCTCTGTCTTTCTCTCAACTGTATGAGCTTCAAACTCTTTATTAAACCAACGTTTCTCATTCTTGATGGTATGATCCTCCAATTTTCTACTGCTGTTCCTCTCTTCTAGAGATGTCTTAGAGGAAATAAGGATCAGGAAGACAGTAGACGAATGGATTAAGACGATCAGCATGGAAATTCAGGTGTGTTTACAGAATGATTTGTGGCAAAATACAACTCTGCTAGTTGATTCTCTAGATCTTTTCCCAAAGAAAGACATTTCACATCTCAATTTACGAATTTCTTTGGAATTTTTGCAAATGCTAAGAGACCTGGCTGTCTCTAGTTTTTTAATTCAAAGTCCTATAACAGCAAAGTCCTTACCACTTGATTGTGCAAAATTTATTGTAGAACTGTCCATTATCTGTGAATATGTGGCTCCTCCAAATGTAGCAAATTATACTAAAGACTGCCTAAATTACAAAGTATGGACAAATAAGTTCTCCCTTCCCCTTTCTTTGGACTGATTTGAGTGCTTTAATATATAGTTGAAGGAAATACCTACTTTTGTAGAAAAGCAAAGTTAGATTAACAATCTTGGGGTTTCACTAAATTATTAATAACTATCCAGATTGTTCTTTTTTAAAAAAAAAAATAGCAACATTTTGCATAGGAAATTCTGCAGCAGCAGAATTTTGCAAAGTTGTAGAAGTGCTGCTTATTTGCATAGCCTTTATGACAATTTAGACTGTAGAAAATTGGTAGAATGATAGGACAGAAACTGGTAAAAGCAGTGTACTTCCTTTTTGAGCCTTCAGCATTTTTTTTAAAAAAAATATACAAATTTATTTTACGCCATTGGTGATATTAGGCACAAGTCCTTAAATCTTGTATGATATTGCATCATAATACTAATTGCCTGCCTTCCTATGGATACTGTCAGCACTATTGTTGAAAGCGTTGGTCACCCATTAAAACTCCATCAGCCTTTATGTTAATCTAAAGGCTATCATTTTATTTCTACTTTTACTCTTTCTTTTTAGGATGAAATGGCAAGGAAGGACTACCTCAAGGCACAACAGGCCGTCAAGACATCCAGCAGAGAAACTTATGCAAAATCTCATTATGGTCAAAGAATCCCCCCAAAAAGACTTTTGCCTACAGCAAAGCCGTCTCCAAAACGGCCAGACAAAGTGAGAATGCATTATATGGGAGCTATTGTGGGTTAAATCTAGTTCAGGTTGGAATCAGCAGAGGCCGTTAGATCAGGAACTTCATGAAGATGAGGAATTTGCCTCTTGCACAGGCAGCCCTCAGGTTATGATGGCAATTGGGACTCGGATTGCTGTCCCTAAGCAATGTGGTTGTAAAGCATGATGTCAGGTGACATCACTTAGCAACAGCAATCCTGGTTGCCATCATAACTTAAAAGGAATGAGGTAGGAGTCTCGGGCAAGGAGTTCAGTGGGGCTGCACAGGTGCTGCGGGGTGAGGGTAGGGTGCAGCATGCGGGTGTTGGAGAATGCAGGTGGGCCGATGGACCTTGAATGAGCAGAACGTGCTTGAGTGGGCACACGCAAGAGAACACAGGTTGGTTGGTTGGGGGGATGACATTATAATTTCAAACTGTCACTGAACAAGTGGTCATGTTGAAGACAGTTTTTCTTATCTGCTAAACCTTTAGCAATAATTGTGGGGACTTTTGGTTGAAGTAGAGGATAAATGCCCTAGGTGCCAAAAGAGCCCAGCCTTGGTGCTTCCCTAACTTCGAACAGTCATTAAACGAAAGACTGTAAGTCAGTTTAGTGACTGTCTGAAGTTACAATGGCAATGAAAAAGTGACTTATGACTGTTTTCCATCCTTTTGGCCGTTGCAGCATCCCCATGCGATCAAATTCAGACACTTGGCAACTGGCATATTTATGACAGTTGCAGTGTCCCGCGGTCATTGAAAAACAGTCATGTCACTTTTTTTACTGCTGTTGTAATTTTGAATGGTCACTAAATGAACTGTTGTAAGTCAAGGACTGTTTGTATTGTAATAAATCAATAAATGTGGCCTTCTATCTCCTAACTCCAGATTTAGCTGGCTAATTATAATGATTCTTATTTAACCATCTACTTACCTGAAGTCAAATTTCAGAATGATTTTTCTTTTTTTAAGCAGGGTTCTCTGAAAACAAGGTTGGAAGCACAAAATGAAGAGTATCTTTCTCAGATTTATGGTAGGCCAGTTTACCAAGGTCACAGAAGCACGCTGAAGAAATCTCCATATCTGCGCTTCAATTCTCCACCTCCCAAATCAAAACCTCCACGACCAAAAGTAATAGAAAGTGTTAAAGGTAAGTAGTGTTTTATTTTCTTTTTCCCTTAAGAACATTTCAAACAGCCTGACTTTCTATTCTAGGATATGTTTTATTCCACCTTGATCTTGTAAAAATTCTGTAGAGTAATATAGCTATTTCTGATAAATAACATATTCATGACGTTTATTTAATTATCTTTGCCACCATACCTGCATTAAAATGGACGCTAATATAAAGAATTAGGAAAATATCTTTGTTGTTATAGAAATGGCTAGTTTATACTACTATGTAAAAGTAAAAAGTTGATGTTTGATGCTATTATCTTGTTGTACTGCACCAAAGGGAATCGGAAGTCAATGCCTTTTCTTCCTTTTTTCCCTACACTTTTCCCTTCCCTTCTCCCTCCCTTATTTTCCTACTATTTTCTTTTGTGTTTTTGTATTTTATATTATACACTAATAATAAAAATAATAATTAGGTATTAGGAAAATCTCTTGAGCCAATCGTTCTGTCTCTCCCGAAGAAGGGCAGTCTTTGATTTCTGTAAAATGGAGCATTTCTTGCCAAAGTAGGTCATAGGAGAGGGTTAGTCCCTCTACCATTCTCCTTCCTGCAGAAATAACTGGGCAAATCAAATAGAATAGAATAACAGAGTTGGAAGGGACCTTGGAGGTCTTCTAGTCCAACCCCCTGCTTAGGCAGGAAACCCTATACCATTTCAGACAAATGGCTGTCCAATCTCTTTTAAACACTTCCAGTGTTGGACCATTCACAACTTCTGGAGGCAAGTTGTTCCACTGATTAATTGTTCTCACTGTCAGGAAAATTCTTCTTAATTCTAGATTGCTTCTCTCCTTGATTAGTTTCAATCCATTGCTTCTTGTCCTGTCCTCAGGTTCTTTGGAGACTAGCTTGACTCCCTCTTAAACTATGGCTTACTTCAGAACTGATTTTGCAAAGTGTGTGAAAACAAAATTAATCTGATTTTACCAGGTACAAAAGTAAAATTTACCAGGACACAGACTGTCTAACAGCTTTGTCATTCCACGTTAAGAATGTTTGGGATGCATATGCAGAACCAGCTAACATGCCTTGCTTGCTTTCTGCAAAGGAGCAGGGTTCACAGCTCTACCTCCTGAACTTCTAAGGAATGTAAGAAACTGTCAGAAGGGGCTGTGCCTGGTTTTTTGGTTTGGAGAAATTAAAAGGTGGAAATGGAAAGGAGACCCTTCTGGTAGTCATATATTTCCATTCCCACATTTACCATCCCTCCATCACATGAGCCAAAATTCCACAGCTAATTTTTAGTATTAAAATTGCTGAATTTCAGTGACATGATTTGGGCCTGTTTGTGGGGGAGGAGGGGGGAGTGGGAGCTGTTTGCTTCCCAGTAGGCTCCCATTTCTATCCCTATCTTTCATTTTTGAAAGTAAGAAGGTAGAGCAGGGGAGGCAGAAATTATGCTACTGGCTCTGTGAAACAAATCTATCAGCAAGATCTCAGGGGCTGAGAAACTGTAATTGGGGGCTAGGAGAGTGCTACAAGAGTCCCATATCTGCTTGAACACCACCCGAACCTATTCTAAAAGCTTTTGTGTGTTTAAAAAAATATTTTGGTTCATTTATCATGCTAAACTATAATGTGGTTTATTTGTTTAGTTTTGCATGTTGCTTGAACACAGCATTAGAATTTGTAGTGGGTATCTTGGTACTCAACTGCTTTGAAAGGCATCAAATTTGGTACTCAGTGCATTTTGATGTGAAAATTTTGTCCTGGTACTCATTGTTTGTTTGGTACTCAATGCACAAGCTAGAACCTGTCATTGTCGGCTGCCTTATGACTCACTATATTATTCCTTATGGGGAAAATTTGATTTTTGGTACTCATCGGACCTGACGGAACCAATTAACAAAGAGTACTGAGATACCACAGTAGCTTATAGTGCAGGATGCTCTGTTAATAGCACAGTTGTGATTTCTTAAAACTATGGATTACTTCAGAATTGATTTTGCACAGTGCGTGAATACATAATGAATCTGATTTCACTAGGTACAAAAGTAAAATCTACCAGGACACAGACCAGCCCCCATCTGGACAATAAAGTTATCAGTTCTAAGAAGCCAGAATTAGTATCTGCTTTTCACCAGGAACTACAGTATCTTTTCAGCCCAACAAAGGCGATTCGTGAAGCATCTGGTTCTCTTGAAGGTCATCTCATTCCAATGGCAATTCCATTAGGTATGAATTTAAAAGTTACTCAAACAGACCTTGTTTAGCGAAAAGCGGATCAGGTAACTCTAGAGATTCAGTGTTTTTTTTTTTCCTTCTGACTATCTTTAATGCCAAGGCAAGTCTTAATTTGATACTTCTCAGAGTCACTCTGTAAGGGATTTGGGAAATAGATAGGTAGATAGATAGATAGATAGATAGATAGATAGATAGATAGATAGATAGATAGATAGATAATGTTCTTAAAGGTCGAAATTCCCACAAATGAGGGGAAAAGTCATTTGTCAAATGAAAAGTCATTTGACTTCCACTTTGAAAATTATGAAATAGAATTGTGTTCATAATCTCCAGATACCTCAGATTTGATTAATCTGGGAAACTGAGGGACTGAAGAATTTGAACTGTCTTTTTACTGAAATGATTGGCCTGCCTTAAAATATTTGCATGGGTCGATAGGCCTCTCTAGGACAGCATTGGCTGATGAGATTTCTCTGAGAAGGTGATAAGCAGATCATGAAGGAAACAGCCCTCTTCCATTTAATATTGAATAATGCTCTCTGAATATTGCTTGATTAGCCCTCATATGTATAGCCATTGATACAGCAAGAGAATTGAATAGATAAGCTCCAAGGTACTTTCTAGTTTTTTACCATAAATTCTGATTTATGTCTTTTCCTCCATGAACAAAAGAATGTAGGTGCTTGTCATGCTATCTTGTTTTACATTTGTATATCGAGTTGCAATTTTTTAGTTTGTTTTGAATTTCCCATAATTCTTTTTCTTTGGATATCTTTTTATCAGATTCATCATTTTTTTAAAATTTTAACTTTGCCTATAGTTTTGTTCCTGTTAGAATCCATTCAAGATCATTTTCATTGCTTTCTTTTGTTTTGAACTTTCATAGGGCAAAAACAGATCAATCTCATCTCACCTCAGCCTCCAGAAATAAAGATAGGTGAATTCCATCCTGTTACTGTGGCAACCTCTGTTCTTCCCCCTTCCTCTCCCCCACCACCAAAGTCAAAAGTGAACAAGCCCAGTGTCACAATAATAGAAATGAAGTCAGAGAAAAAGGATCCTCCCAGACTAACTATGCAGGTATGGAATAAAGAATAAGAAATATTTAGTGACTTAATAGTCACTTTGAGAAAAATGTATTGTCCTCTGTTTCTGTCCCTCTCTGGTAGAAAAGCACAGTGCCCACTTTTGTATCTGGAGACCACAGAAAGAACACACCATTTTTGAAAGGGAAATTGTAAGGGGGAGTATAGGTGGGAATATTCATAAAATCAAATTAAGCTGACTTAGCTGAGATATTCTTAGTCTATTATTATTTAAACAGTTGTGTTTTCCAAAACACATAATAGTCTTCTGAAGTCACACTTTAGAGTTAATAGAAGTCTAGAATTCAATTATGTGATTGAAATTCAGATGCTTGGTAATTGGTTCATAATTATGACCATTTTAGTGTCCTGGGGTCATGTGATCACCTTTTGCAACCTTCTGACAAGCAAGCCAATGGAGAAGCCAGATTCACTTAACAACCAGGTTACTAAGTTATCAACTGCAGTGATTCACTTAACAATTGTGGCAAGAAAGGTCATAAACTGGGGCAAACTTAACAAAGTTAAGTTACTTAACTTTTAACTTAACTTAAGTTACTTAACTTTTAAGTCACTTAACAAATTCTCACTTAACAGAAGTGTTGGGCTGAGCTGTGGTTGTAAGTCGAGAACTACCTGTATTAATACATTATAACCTATTTGTGATTTGTGTATCCATTGCCACAGCATAGATGATACAAGGTGTGATTGAGATGTGGCTTGTATCCACTTCAGAAATGAAAAACTCAATTTGTGATCTTTCTTTGCAGACACTACCTAACATTGATATTGACAGCATTTCAAGTGACACTACAAATGAAAACCAGGTGTCTTTACTACCTGGTCCTGCAAAGGCTACAATACAGGTATCTGTTGGTTTCCAATAAGCAAACTTTGTCTAATACTGCAAAAGGGTCATTGCTGAAAAGAGAATTTAACATTAATTTAATATGCCTCACCTGATTAATTTCTTATAAAGAAAGCCTTTATATATGATGGTATGTCCTCATTTGAAAGACCAAGATGATTACTGATTGATGTTGAGTATTTTATAAAAACAGTCATATTCCCTCACTTTATTCAAACCAAATTCTTGACTTTTTCTCATTTTACCATACAGATTTTTTCATTCCCACTGCTTCAACTTTTCTGTTCATTCTGACGTATTCAGCTCTCACTTCTAAATAACAGAATGGACAGAAGACATTTTCTCAATTTTCATTCATCTTCGTTGATCATGTATTACGCTATCTTTCTATCTTTCTACCACCATTTGCGTGCCTTCAACCCAAGTCATTTTATCACTTTTATTTTTAATGTCATTCATTCTGTTGGGGGTCTCCTTTAGCTTTTTTTATCCACTTTTAATACAAATCTTATTTTTATCAGATTAACTACATTTTTTCTGCCTTAATATTAATTGTGATTTGCTTCTGCTACATTATTTGCAACTATCCTTTTCTTCCTATTCACATTGAACAATGGTTTTTCTTATCCTCATTTTTGCTCTAATTCTGTATTACATAAAATATGCATTCATTGTGTTGAAACATATTTCTTGTTTTTATTTTCATGCAGGACTTCAACTTTTTACTGTCATTTCTTATTTTCATTACTTTCGTTTTCTTCTGTGCACATTCATCACCTTATTAAAAATGGTCTGTCTTATATCAGAGAATTTTTCCTCATCCTGTAATCCTTCACTAATTCTCTCAGTCCTTCATCATAAATAATCAAATCAATTATGCATTTAGATTTATTTCTTTGCCATGTGTATTCATGAACAGACATGCTTAAATCTTTATTAAAACAAACAAAACTTTTCCTAAGCAATCAGTTAGTATTCTCATTGGTCTTTATGTGGCCAAATCACTTTGTTTATAGGCTGTCATCCTGTTTCCATCTATTGTATGTGACACTCATATCACATACCTTATTTTTTCCTCCAATATCACATTCTTTCATTTTCTATTACTGTACTTTTGTAGCTAAATTTGAGAGATAACTGAAATCTGTCTTTTATGTAGCCCACTTCAGAAGACAGCTTGCTTCAAGATGAAGAGCTAAAACTTCCAGGTGCTAACTTTGTTGATGCTACTGATATTACTCAGGTCAGTTTTTGGATACTCTTATCTTGCAATATAAAAAAGTAGCTTTTAAACACTGCTGTTTTTACCCATTGCAGCTTGTTGGCTTTCATGTATGATTCATTATTAAATGCATGCTAGCCTATTATAATAGAAACAAATCACATTTTGTGCTTCTGTTGTGTTTATGTTTAAAGTGACAGAATCATCGTTGATTGGTGCTAACAGTATGGTAATGGAGGCAGATGGGCTTGTTTTTTCTGTCTAACATCATCGTCATCCTGCTACCTTAAATTCCTAGAGGAAAAGCAGGTTATGAGTTAAATGTGTAACGTTTCACTATTTTTGTAGGAAGCAATATCTTCCTGCTAGTAAAAATCCGTTTTACTTAAATGATGCCTTTACTTAATCATTTAGTATTAATTTATGCAAAAAAGCAGCTTATGAAATAACATTAAAAGACACTAAGACATCAATTTATAAGATGTGAAAGAAATTTCTTCCTTCCCCATTTCTTCAGGAATTACTTTTATCATGCATTCGGTTATAACAGGGGTCAGCAACCTGCGGCTCCGGAGTCACATGCGGCTCTTTGGGCCCTCTGCTGTGGCACCCTGTCAGGTGATCCCACCACTGGCTGGCCCCACACCTCGCCCTCCCCTCCCAGTCACTCCTTACCTGGCCTGAGAAGGTAAGGTGACGGTAGGGGATGGAGAAGCAGTCAGGGCAGAGACAGAGGGATACAGAGAGAGAGAGACATGGAGAGATACAGAGAGGGGAGGGAGAGAGAGATATGTCAAAAGGGTTTTGTGGTTCCCGGTGTTTTTTAACAATTGGTTCTCTGCCCTAATGACCGGCTGGGTAGGTGTGGCTGGGGGGGGTCATGTGACTGGTGGAAGTGAGTGACATTAAGTTGGCCACGCCCACCCAGGTTTTGTGGCTTCTTTTCTGTGGGAAACGGGTCCAAATGGCTCTTTGAGTGCTTAAGGTTGCAGACCGCTGGGTTATAATAACAAACCTTTCAAAATCAAGCTGGATAATACACAAGAGATAGTTTTAATCTGAAAGTCTACTTACTGATATTTGAAAATGTAAAAATACTTAAAGCATTAAGGAACATTTTTTAACAGGTTTTTGAAAGTACAAGCATGCAAGTGTCCATGAAATGTTTAGCAGCCTATTCACTTCATGTTAAAAAGAACGTATGAGTGAAGAATAAGATTGCTTTCTCCTAATCCCTTAATGCATTCCTGGTAATGCATCTTAATGCTGGTTTTGTTCTTTCACTGGTCTTAACTTTGTTAGTTCCCATTGCTACTTCTTTGTTTTGTAGTGTAATTTGTATGCTACCTTCTGTGATGATGCATGCAACTTCACCTATAGGTAATTGGGGTCCCATCACATCAGTTAAGTATGGTATCACCAAAACAAGCAAGTAATCACACAGCTCTCTTAGTTTTTAAGCTTTTTACCTCTCCATATGAATATTAACTTGAAACTATCTCGATTGCTCTAATGCCTCCATCTGCCCAGATCAAACTCTAGAACTGGTCATCCAGGATGTGACCCTAGAGCAGGGGTGTCAAACTCACGTCGTCATGGTGGTATCACGTGACATATCGAGACTTTTTTCCCCTTCGCTAAACCAGGCATGAGAGTGGCCAGCACGTGACGCATCCAGCCTGTGGGCCGGGAGTTTGACAGCTCTGCCCTAGAGTGTCTAAAATCTGAATAAGCTCTGCTGTTTTTTTTCAGTCTGGGGTTTTATATTCACTCTATTATTAGGAGCCGTAGTGGCTCAGAGGTTAGAATGTAGTATTGTAGGCTAACTCTGCCCACAGCCAGGAGTTCGATACTGACCAGCCTTCCATCCTTCTGACATCAGTAAAATGAGGACCCAGATTGTCAGGGTCAATATCCTCACACTGTAAACTTCTCAGAGAGTGATGTAAAGCCTAAATCTAAGTGCTGTTGCTATTAATGTGGTAAATAGAATGTACTGAATTCAAAAGCAATGATGACTGTGAAAGTATGCTGAATGTTGTTTGGCTGTGTTGCCATCAGGAAGAAGGAGACAATGACAGGATGTCACAGTTCTCTGAACCTTTCCTACACTTTAGCAGACAAGGAGACATCAGTTCTCCAAAATATAATGGACCTCCATTTCCACCAGTGGCTCCGGCACACCAAGTTTCAGCTGATATTCTTGATGAGATAATAGAAAAACAAGAGATCTTGGAAAACAAATTGATTAGTTGGTGAGTTCTCAATGACCATGAAATGGTGATCATTATGTTTCGATCCCATTCATGCTTTGTAACATTTATTTGATTTTTCATGATGTATAAAACAAACAAACACGTGTATAGATAGTCCTTGACTTACAATCACAATTAGGACTGGAGCATCTGTCATTATGACCAGTGATGCACTTGCAAATCGTGTTTGATTTTAAAACTTTTTTTTTTTTTGCTCCAGTTGTTAAGTGAATCATGCAGCTGTTAAGCTAATCTGACTTTCCCCATTCAGTTTGCCTGTCAAAAGCCCCTAGGACACTGATGATCTTAAGTGCAAGGGCTGGATGTAGGTCACTTTTTTCAACACTCTCGTAGTTTGAACTAACATTAAACAAATGGTTGTAAATCCAGGATTACCTGTAGTCAATTCACGTAATCAGACAAATATCTCAGAATACATTTCACCATCAGTGACAATAAGAGGATGAAGCTACTTATTTGAGAGAGAACTTTATACAGCGCTGATAGAAAATGAAGTTTTAAAGGGGCAGATAGATAGCAGTAGATAAAAACAGAAAGGTTGACAATGAAGAATTTGAAAGGCAAGAAAAAGGAATTATTTATATAAGAAAATCTTAAACCCATGAACTAACACTACTTAACTTAGCTATTTGTATTCCGTATGCTGAACAGTTTAATTGTACTTAGAGAAAATACAAACATTATTATTCCATCAGGGTAGAACAAGAAGTAATGGCACGAGTTATCAGCGGAATGTATCCACCTCAGAAAGAGGTGATTCGCAACTTAAGCTCATCAGAGAGTGAAGAGAGCCAAGCAGTGTCCTCGGACATTGGTAAGTAAAAATACCAGCTTTCTTATCCTGGTTAAAGAAGAATGGGTGGCAAACTTTTACAGAAGGTGTCCAGGAAAAAGATTCCTATAGTCAATTTGATCGGTGAATAGTCCTGCTTTTACTGAATCTGATAAATTGGATTTTTCCTCAATTCACCTGGTTTCTACTGTTTTTTTAAGCATGTGCTGTGGCTTCAACACATTTCCTCCCACGTTTTTGTTTCTGTAGCAATAAGAAACATGCTCCAAGCAACCCAACATAATAAAACATTGGTGCATTATATTGTCAGATCATGTTCTCTCTTAGAAAATGAAGCATGTATTTATATTTATATTTATATTTATATTTATATTTATATTTATATTTATATTTATATTTATATTTATATTTATATTTATATTTATATTTATAAATATAATATAAATTATATTTATATAATTTGTGTTATATGACTACAGCAATATATATGTGGCTCATACAACTGCCTAATATGCAGGCAGCCCAAGTTCGAATCCAAGTAAGGGTATGGCTATCTGATGAGAGTTAAATAGCTTGAAATAGATCTATACTAGTCTCCCTTTATTTCTATAAACAGAAAGGCATAAAGGGGAAATGGGATATCATTCCATTCCTTGCATTTTATCTCATATCATTCCTAACAATACTCTGGCTCAGGATCAGTTTTGGGATAGCAGAGAATAGAAACAACTGAAAATCAGGAATATAGTTCAAAGTTCTTCATATCCAGATCTTACTATATACAACTTTTAAAGCTGACTTTCTGCTTGTGTTCTGATCCATCTTCAGTTGAAGCGGCAGGCGCTAAAGGTTTTCAGCTATTTGTTGATACTGGCATCCCAGTAGATTCTGAAATGATAAGGCGTTTTGTCAATGAAGCCCTTGCTGAGAGAGTAGCTGTAATGCTGGGCAACAGAGAAAGTGAAAAGGCGGCACTGGCTCCAATCGTTTCTTCCAGTCTGCCACAGTTGCCAGAAAAGGTAAGTTGTTTTCTTCTGTACTTAGTTTGAGAGTAATAAAAGTCCTTTGGAGTTGGGCAGCCAATAATTATTTAAAGTTATTGGCTGCTATTTAAATGGTTTAAACCAGGGATCTCCAACCTTGGCAACTTTAAGTCTGGCAGACTTCAACTCCCAGAATTCCCCAGCCAGCTTTGCTTTGCTGGCTGGGAAATTCTGGGAGTTGAAGTCTGCCAGGCTTAAAGTTGCCAAGGTTGGAGATCCCTGGTTTAAACTACAGGTCATCTTCGACCTACAAGCATTACCGTATTTTTCAGAGTATAAGACACACCGGAGTATAAGAAGCAGCTTAGTTTTTGGGGAGGAAAATAGGAAAAAATTTTTTTTGCCTACCAGGTTTTCATCTGGTTAGCGTCCTTAGTCTGGTCAGCTTCAGAACATTAGTTTGCTGGTTTTTTATCCCCTGCTTGGGGATAAAAAACAGCTTCTAAGGCACAGCTGAGAGGAAGCAGCAATGAGAAAAGCAGGCAAAGCAGGGGAGGGGGGGAGATCGCTTCACTCGGCTATTTCTAACTGGAAGAAGTCATTTGAGCTTCCAGTATGGATGTCCCTAGATACATTCTTGACCCAAGTATCTGTTCTTTCTGAGGAATGTAAATTTCCCAGTTCTCAAATCCAGAAAACCTTTGCCTTCTTAGGATTCAGTCTCAATGTAATAGTCTTCATCCACCTCACACAGTCACTACCCTGTTTCCCCTGAAATAAGACATCTCCTGATAATAAGCCCAATCGGGCTTTTGAGCGCATGCGCTAAAATAAGCCCCCCCCCAAAAAAATAAGCCCTCCCCGAAAATATTTAAACACATGCGCAGCCGGTCCCTGCCATTTCCTCTGGTTAGGGTTAGGGAGACAGAGCTGGAAATCAGGTAAGATGGCAAGAGGAGCCCGGTCTTGCTACGCGCCGCCCAAAATAATAAGACATCCCCAAAAATAAGGCCAAGCACTTATTTCAGGGTTCAAAAAAATATAAGACAGGGTCTTATTTTTGGGGAAACATGGTACTTCAGGACATGCACAACTCTCCTGGTTCAGTTATTACCTAGTAGAGTTTAAGGTCATCTGCCTCTTGGTGATACCTGGCTCCAAAATTTTGGATAACCATCTCGAGCAGTTTCATACAGATAATAAATAGCACTGAAGATGGAACACTGCCTTATGGCACAGCATAGTGAAACTGGCAAGATGTTCAGAAATAATTTCCAGGACCACAGCACCACAAGGGCCACTTAGAAACAGCTGAATCAGTGGCCATTCTGTTTTTCCATAGGGCTTGGAGAAGATCAGTGGCTTTGTATATTCTTTTGGTCAGACAGTGGCTTGGACAGCAAAGAAAGATTGGTTTAATCTTATTCTTGGCATATAGAATTCCAAAACTAAGCCTTAGTACAAAGGCAGATCTTGGCTTGCTTTAATATGACATTTTATATTTGTACTCCAAATCCAGACTTATTTCTTACGTGGTTTTGTATCCAGGCTAAAGAAATCAACTGCATTAAATTAACTTTGTCATTGACCAGTAAAATATTTGTGCTTTAATAAGCTCTCCCTTCTTGGAATAGCAAGCATTAGACTTGTTTCATTGAAGATTATTAATTGATTGGCTAGATAAATTTCAATCAAAATTAAATGCTTTAGCAGAGATGAGTTAAAAGCAGTAGAAATGAGAATGGTTTCAATAGTTTTAGAATTTTTATTACCTTTGTGTGTATTTTTTTCCTTTTCAGGAAACCATATTATCTACTCCATCGGTCACACCTGAATCCACACCATCTCAATCACCATCACCTATAAAAGAATTCTTTACTGTAAAAACCCCAGAGTCCTCTATGTCTATTAACGAGATGGATGAAGATGTGGGTGCAATAGGTAAAAATACAGATTTGCAGATTACAAAAGGAATTGTGGTTTATATGTAGCTTTGAAGCATGATTGTTTTTTCTTTCAAAGGGGACCCTTTGCCTATCTATTTCTTTTGAATACATAACAATATAATCTGACCTTGCATTCCCTTTGTCTCCCCCACCCCCCATACATGCAGGGTCTGAGGCAGTAGTTGTCAGTCCAGTTCATACACCTGTGGTTACCCCTACAGCAACACCCATGGTAGGCTCACCAAGCCCTCCTATATCAGACCGTACCCTGGACACAGGAGTGATGAAAAGACAACCCCCTCCCAATGCATGGGGAGATACAGAACTTCCTTTGGAAGAAGAAAAGCCGAGTCCACAGAGTGAAGAAGATTATAATCCAACAGCTGTGTGAGTCCTCCACAATGTTAATGACTCTTGCAGCCTTCAACTGCAAGAATAAGACACAGCCAAAAGAAAAGCAATACAAAACCGGTTTTTATGCCAAGTTGAAATTGTCTTTCTGGCATTTCTACTTGGCCAGGTGGGATGCAAAGAGGCTTTTTTATATTTTGGGATATATTGAGCTTTGCATCATATTATAGCATGCTCATCTCTCTGCTGCATTTACTCCAATGCTAGCCCCCCCAAACATAAAATGCATTTTAAAAAATAGTAGGCCCTATGTTATTCTCTTCAACGAACTAGCAATGGTTTTTAAAGAAATCCAATGGAAGAGAATATACAGGTGGTCCTCGACTTGCAACAGTTCATTTAGTGACCGTTTGAAGTTACAACCGCACTGAAAAATGTGACTTATGACCGTTTTTCACACTTAGGATCTTTGTAGCAGCCCCATGATCACATGATCAAAATTCAAATGGTTGGCAACTGGTTCGTACTTATGACAGTTGCAGTGTCTCAAGGTCACTTGACCCCCTTTTGCGACTTTCTGACGAACAAAATCAGTGGGGAAGCCAGATTCATTTAACAACCTTGTTACTAACTTATCAACTGCAGTGATTCACTTAACAACTGTGGCAAGAAAGAAACTGGCATTGTGGTCGTATGTCGAGGTCTACCTGTATATAGCTCAGGGTTTAATTGTGAAGTTCTCAGTGCTCTTTGAGTTATTGTTTGCTTGCAGATGTTTCATTATCCTACTAGGTAATACCTTCAGTGTGGGTGAATGTGAGGTTTGCCCCCCCATTATATACTATAGCTTTCTCTGCCAGTGTTTTTGGAGCTGTTGTTTTCTCCTTGATTAGGATATTGTTGTCTGCTTGTCTGATAATAATCCTTACTTATCTGGATGTTGATTGCTAGAGAGAATATATTCTCTCTGTTTCCTTCTTAACTTTTTTTTAAAATTGTCTCTTTTGACTGGTGCATAAAGTTATTTTATCCCTATGTTTTTATTGATGACTGATTTGTCTAAATGCCAAACTTCCAGGAATTCTGTAGGATTTTTTGGATTTAGCTTTGTCTAGGATGCTCACAGCTTTTCAATTGAAACTGATTCAGTCTGCCCATGTGTTGGGAGATTAAGAAATTTTCATTGTGTCTTCTAACTGCTAGTTGGTTTTCATAGATGCCCTCTGCTAGTCTTCTGCCTGTCTGACCTACATAGTAGCTGTGACAGTCTTTACACTGTAGTGCTATAAATGATTCCTGTTTTTCCTTCCTAGATTCCTTTTGGTTTACTCTTAACATGTTTTGGAGAGGTTTGTTTACCTTTTCTGATGTTTTGGGTAGCTATAGTGCAGGGGTGACAAACTAAATTTCATTGAGGGCCGCATCAGGGTTGTATTTGACCTCAAGGGGCCGAGGTGGACGTGGCCAGCTCGACGTCACTCGTGTCGGGGGTGCCTGTGGTGGCTCAAGCACTCTGCCAGCGAAACGGGCTCCCGAGCTCCATTTTCAGCTGCGACGGCCTCCTGCAACCCTCTGACAGCAAAAACACTTCCATTTTCGTTGGGAGAGGTACCGCAGGCTGATCATTCACTGTTTCCAGGGCGGCCCCACAGGCCAGATCTAAGCACCCCGCGGGCCAGATCCAGCCCCCGGGCCTTGAGTTTGACACCCCTGCTATAGTGCATTTACATTCATCTGATAATGTTCTTACACAAGTCCTCTTGTGGGAGGTTGAGTTTTACTTTGCTAATGGAGCATGTGGTTAGTGTGGGTTGTTTTTCAATAGACTTGTTTTTCTAATTTGCCGTTTCCTCCTGCTGATGAGGATATTCAGGAATATGAATGTTATTCTTCTGGAGATGTTGATTAATGTTGTTCCTTTGTTATTATGGCAAAGATGATGAAGCAGTTGTGTATATACCAGATGCATAATTTTGGTTTTATGTGTGGGAGGGCCATAGTTTATAGTAGTCTCTGCTATGAGTCCCATGGACCTTCCTTTGAATTGTTGGTATATTTATTCATCAAACTGAAAGATAGTGCAGAGATTGGTGCAATCCATGATTCTGGACATTTTGATCATTTTTTGATGATTTTTGACATTTTGATTTGTATTTAGCTAAATCTGGTGAGTGGTATAGTACTGCTGCCATAGATTCTTCCGCTAGTTCTGTATCTACGGATATAAAAAGTGCTATGGCTTTGAATGAAACCACAATTTCATTTTCAATTTCTAGTCCCCTCTATAACAGCGGTCCCCAAACTTTGCGGCTTGGTGGCCTGACCCGGGGGGGGGGGAGAGGGGAACTGGGCTGCATGAGTGGTAGGCCACTGTACACATATGTGCACTGCTCAACTTGCAGAAGCAATGGGTTGGTGCATACGCACACGCACAACTCAACTTGTGCAAGTTGAACTCTGCACTCATGTGCACACATGACGGCCCACCACTCATGCAAATTGAGCTGCATTCACACCGGCCACCACTCGTGGAGCCTGATTCTGAATAGGCCACGGCCTGGTAGTGGGCTGCAGTCCAGAGGTTGGGGACTCCTGCTGTATGAGACATTTAGGATTTTTTAAAAAGTTCTTTGGCTATGTTGAATGCTGGAGGCCCTGCTAATGATACAATTGGACAAAGAGATATGTTGGACTTGTGTATTTTGGGCCATTCATGGAAGTGTAGGAGGATGGATCCACTGCTTTTCATTTGCCACTGTTCCTCTTTTGTGATTTGATCTTTCTGGGTTAGCTCATTAAGGATGCTCTTGATCAGGTTGTCTAGTTTCTGTATTGGGTTGGTATTTCCTAGGATGTAAACTTATTTGGACTCCAGTAATTCTTTGGCTTTTTGTATGTATTGTGTTCTGTCCATGATCATTGTGATTTGACCTTTATCTGCTGGTAGGATAGTGAAGCATTTTCAAGAAATGCTAGCAAATATGTGCCAAAACTATGTGTCAAAAATATGAGAAATATTTTAAAGAAATGCTAGCAAATATGTATCATCTATTATTTATAAGGGTTTTCTTTGGTTACTTTTAGTATAATGTCCGTGGGTAAGCACGAAGAGCCAGAGATTTTGGTATTGCCAATCTCTCCTGAGTTACCTCAGATCCAAAGTCCACTTCCTGCAGAACCTAGAGCTCCATCACCTTCCGTGGAAACATCGAGTTCTGACCCATCAGAAGAAAGCAGTCCAACCACCACAGAAACTGAGGCTCCAGACAGACCAATTTCTGAAGGAGAAATTCTGTACAGTTATGGTCAACTGCTAGCTGCAAAAGGTGATGCTTTTCCTGACCTTCTATCATTCTTGTAGCATTTTATTTTTTTAAGAACTCCATATCCAAGAGAATCAAGTCCTGACATATGTCCTATAGTAACGCAATTCCAAGGATAGGTTTGTAAGAGATTTAGAATTTTTTTGCTGGTTTTATTTTTCTGGAGAACACATTGAGAGCTTTTACATATTTAAGAAGACTGGTTTGATATAATTCTGGATGTGTTACTCCAGTTAGCAAGGGTTGAGAATATTTTGTAACACAATAAAAATACCACAGCTCTGGAAAATGCTTTTGCAATGTGAGGCATTCTCTCTTCCATCCCACAGTTTTGGGGTTTGGAATGAAGTAATTGCTTTTGTTTCCCTCATGGGTATTTTGTAACCAGATTGGACATGATACTCTGGCGCAATCACATTTATGAGTCCTACCAATCTGGAAGGAAAAGGAAGAAATCCTTTCAGATTAAAGGGGAAGAGAGAAGATGCCAAACCAGTGGAAGAGTGATTGCTGTAGACTTTGGCAAAAATAAAATTTGAACCTAATCTAAAGGGAGGATTTTCCTATCCATCTCAAAAATCTGTTTTGCAGATATATTTGCAGACAAAAATCCAGTTGCAACCCAAGTGTTCATTTTATAATTGTGTGTTTCTCATTTTTATAGCTTTGGCAGAAGGAGGACTGTCTTTTCCAAACTTCAGTGACAGTTTGGCCAGCACCCTTCATGATGCCCATGAGATGGTAATAAAATCACTTAAAAATTAAACAAATATGATGCTGTAGCCTAATGGAGTATGTATTTAAACTCTGAATAAATGTCAGTTTTGGATAAACAGTAAATATAGAGTAGGAGGTTGGCTTATAAAATGGTAACTAGTTTGCTTTCATACAGAATGAATGTCCATTTTTAAATCCAAGTCAATGGGCTAATAGCAGAATCTCTGGGAAGCCCAAATCAATGATATGCTTCTTAAGTTGAAAGCAGTAATTTATTTACATCAGTAACAAGGTGTTGACACAGTATGTTATGGATTTCGTATCCAAAATTTCAACTCTTCTCTATTCTTGTCATCTTTTCCCCCCAGTTCTTTCGAAAATGTAAGAGAGAAATTGTCCTTGCTGTATACTTCGTTTGACTAGTAATTCCAATATTGTCTAGGAAGCGGTGTTCTTTAACGGCCCTGTACTTGAAGAAGGTTGAAGTCATATAGGTAGTCCTTGGTTAACAACCACTTGTTCTGCGACCATTCAAACTTATGAAGGTGTTGAGCGAATACTGCTTACAACCAATTTTCAAAATACCTGCTCTCCCAGCACCCTGTGGTCATGGATCGTGATGAGGGCATTTGACAACCAGCTTGCCATTATACCAGTTGCAGCATCCCACGGTCACATGATGTCAATTTGTGACCTTCCTGACCTTCCCACAATCAAAGTCAACAGGGCTGCTTGTTAGCCAATTGGGATTTGCAACTTCCTGCTAGCTTCCCCGCTGACTTTGGTTATTGGAAGCCAGTAGGAAGTTGCAAGGAGGTGTTTACTTAACAGCCCTCAGTCATTGCCTAATGACAACAATGGGAACTGCAAGGATTATAATTACGAAGTGATATAGTTTCATGGCACTGCACTTTATGACTGCGTTGCTTAGTGATGGAAATTCTGGTCCCAGTTGTCATAACTCAAGGAAAACCTTTATACCTGTTGACCATGGTCCAGCTTAGTCCATGAATGGCTAGTTTGTAGTCATTTCTAGGTATTGGATAAATGAGATGATGTATCTTGGTGATAGGACCAGTAATATGTATGCATAGTAAAATCCATATTTAATTAGCAGGATTTTTCCCTACTTAAAGGATGGGAAAGATTGAGTAACTGCCCAACCTGGTATTTCAAATGACCGTATTTTTCAGATTATAAGACTCTCTGGACTATAAGACGCACCTAACTTTTGGGGATGAAAACAAGAAAAAAAATCTGCCTCTGCCTCCCAGCATCCATCTGGTATTCATCTGGTCCGTTTGCCGTGGCCAATTTGTTGTGGCCTGTTTGCTGCTGTGGCCCGTTCACCAACACCCATTAGGCACGGCCCGTTTGCTGCTGCGGCCCTTTTGCCACATCCTGTTTACCGCCGCTGCCATGGCCCATTCACTGCGGCGGCCCGTTCTAGAACAGCTGATCAGTGCCGCACCAACCCCCCCTCCTCCTGCCGCAATATTCGCTGTATAAGACACACAGACATTTCTACCCACTTTTTTTGGGGGGGGAGTGCATTTTATACTCCGAAAAATACTGTAATTGAAATTACAACTCTTAGCCTTTGACTGTGCAAACTGAGAATTTTGAGAATTGCAGTGCCAGTATATCTGGCTGGTAGAAGATTGGGGATGGTTTTTCAAGAATGTCATTTTTATTATTTATTTATTTTATTCAATGTGAACACAGGCTGACTCCAACGTATACATACATCTGTATGTACATACTATATGTGTATATCGATACTGTAATAAGGATTCAGTGCTTTTTCTGATCAGTGTTTTAATGCTCTTATTTTTTTAAGTTGCTGTTTCATTTTGAGAGCTCAGAATGTCAGGAATGTGGTTTATGTCTTTTATGAGTAGCTTGGGAAAAAAACACCCCACTATTGTGTCTTTTAGAATTATGATCCTCCCAGTGAGGGACAAGTGATACGGAGACCCCACAGAGGACCCCACAAAGATCAAGTCCTTTCTCTCTTTTCAAAACTGAACCAAGCTCCACTTACTTTGCCTGAAGAGAGTTGCCACTCAGAGGTATCATTTGTTTCTAAATCTGTTGTAATAGATATAAATGGGCAACTTTTTTTGTTTTGAAAGCAACATTCCTTTATTATGATCTATGGGAGACTCATTGCTAGTGGAGCTGAAGCCACATCAAGAAAAAGTGAAGTTTTATTAGCATTTTTGCTCGTTGGTAGCCCATACTTATATTTTTAAAAATCACTGAATGTGGGATCATAGCAATGGCTGATGAGTGGAAGATGCCTCTCTTAATACTGACAAACCCATATTTTTTCATTTCCAATCACCAACGTTGTCTTCCTCTACTTCATTATTTTTTCTGTAAATATTTTAATGTCTTTACTGACACCAGTTGTTTCCATGTTTGGAACACCAGTTACTTGACGATCCAACTATGCGGTAATGAATCAGACTATTAATAGTAATAGTCTGTGTAGTAGTAGTAATTATTAGTGATAATGAGTGAAATTATTATTATTATTAAAAAGAGCTTCTATGCATGCTTGTGAGTAGCTGGAGAAGTCTTCTAGTCCACCTTTTTGTAAACAATAGCTATTTTACCATAAAGCAGGGGCCGGCAACCTTAAACCTTCAAAGAGTCACAAAGGTCCTAACCGGAAGCCCCCCATTCATTTCTGGAGCCGACCATAAGTTTGGTTCCCCCACCATAGAGTCTCCTCCTAGTGCGGCATCCTTTTTCCTCTACTTGTTCTAACCAAAAGCCCTATCAATTGTGGAGCCAGCCAGAAAACCCGCCCCTTACCATAGAGTCTCCGCTTGGGATGCCATGCTTTCCCCCCTTTAACCAGAAGCTCCTCTCCAAATTGTGGCGCCAACCAGCAACAGCAGAGAGATGAAAGAGCCACATGCGGCTCCAGAGCCACGGGTTGCTGATCCCTGCCATAGAGTGTTGTGTAAGCACCTGATTACAAAAGAGCTCTTGTGTCTCTTTAAGACAGATTCCTTTTTATAAAAAGAAAAGAAAATGAGATAAAGGTAAATTGATGTTTCTCTCCTCCCTTCAATTCAGGGCTCTTTTTCATAAATAAAGGAAAGCTGACCTCCCTTCCCTCTGCATTTGTATTTTCTTCCCCTTTCCTTTCCTTGATTCTATGTAAGTGTTCCCTCTGCCCTCCTTCATAAATGGGAACCACTTCGAAATGGAGTAGATGTGGCAACTCTCTGTCTCTTTCTCTCTTTAGGATTCCGACAACAGTGCTGGGGAACTTAGTGAGGGTCAAAGACCAAGGCTAACAAAAGCTGCTGAAAGTATCCTGATGGGACACTCCGTTTATATTGGGCAGACTACCAGCCAAGTTTCTAAAGAATTAACTCAACAGATGCCACCATCAGGACAACGCGATAATGTTGCAGGTATTGGTTTATATGAAGTATTATGAAGTATTCAAACAGATCATAGTAAAACTTGGAAAAAGTTTCCGATTACCCATTTGCAACATAAAACCATGGGTTTAAAACATCTGGAAGAGTTACTTCTTAATTCTATATGCTGGGAAATAGGTAAACCCTAATGCCACAAGGTGTGCTAACCAATATCTAAATTATGTAGGGATGATGTAGATCAAGGGTGTCAAACTTGCGGCGTCACAGCGGTCACACGTGACCTATCAGGACTTCCCCCCCTTCGCAAAACCAGGTGTGGGCGTGGCCAGCACATGACTCATCCAGCCCACGGGCCGGGAGTTTGACAGCCCTGATATAGATTAAAGGCTTTTTAAAAGGTAGCCTTTCTGCTAAGATTTGCTGGCTTTTAGAAAGCAAAACAGAATGTGCATGTTCAGACCGGCATACATTACTCTTTGGAAATTGGAGCTACTATTGCAGTATATTTCTTAAAATATAATCCTTGGTTTATGGTAAATGCCGAATTTCTGTTGCCAATCAAGCAATAGCTTGGGCAGAGGTCATAGCTCAGTGGGGGGAGCCCTTAGAAAGCATCAGGTCCTGTCCTTGGCTGTATGGTAATAAGCTGAGTAAAACATGACCTTAGACCTCATGAAAGGCCCAATTCTGTAATAGGCACTTTCTAATATCAATATACATGTTTACATTTTAATATTTTCAGAAAGCAAATACTTCAACTAAAAGTATTTTCTTACTTCAAGAGTTCTTGATTTAAAACAGCCAAAGACAGCATACTTAGTCCAGAATGTATTTTTTTCTCGGGGTGGTGGGGTGGAACCAGTGGTGGGATTCAATTTTTTTAACAACCAGTTCTGTGGGCGTGGCTTAGTTGGGGGGTGTGGCTAGCTGGTCATGTGACCGGGTGGGCATGGCTAGGTGGTCATGTGACCGGTGGGCGTGGCTATCTGCATAGGGACTACAGAGGGCTGAAAAAAGTCATTTCTGACTGGTCCTCGCACTTTTGACCGGTCCTCGCACTTATGACCATCCTCACATTTATGCCCGTTGCAGCATTCTTAACAACCGTGTCACTCATTTCACAACTGCTTCTCTTCACCATAGTGACAAGATAGGGCAAAAACGTAAAATGTGAGGACAGTCGTAAGTTCGAGGACTGGTCAGAAATAATTTTTTCAGCCCTCTGAGTAGTCCATATGCATAAAGGGATACAGTAATAGAGAGGGATGAAGGAAGGGAAGGGAAATTAGAGTAGGAGGGAGGGTAAGAGAGGGAGGAAGAGAGGAGGAGAAGGAGAAAGGAAGAGGAAGTAGGGAGGAGAAGAAGAAGGGGAGGAAGAGAAAGTAAGAAGGAAAGAAAAGAGAGAGGTGGTAGGTTTGAGGAGAAAGATTGCTGTACAATAAAAAAGATGAAAGGGAAGAAAGCCAACCCCAAACAAATATAAAGATATTAAAGAATGAATTGTTAAACTTTAAAGAATAAAAGAGAATATGAATAAATAACAATAATTAGAAACACACATACAAACATACAATGTATTTTCTTTGAACAGAGTATTTGGCCAGTTCACAAATTTAAACAGTGTTTAGTCATTTCAATTAAATTTACAATTACTATATTTCCTTTTTGCCATATTTATTCCTCATCTATTTTTGTAAAAAACCAATATTACCCTTCATCTTCATCTCTAATCTTAATCAAATTCAATTTTTCCCTTCTATTCTATATTATACCCCTTCCCATTGTTATCTATTTTTATATCCATCCTCACATTGGTTAATTATGTAATATTACAGTTGTTTAATATAAATTCAACATTTTAATATAAATCAATTAGTTATATAACTACCTTTTTTGTATATTAATCAATATGAACATGAATATTCCTATTATTTCCATGCAATCCAATTTCTTACAAATCAATTAATTATATTTACCAATAATAATAAACCAAATAATTTCCCCATATATTCCTCCAAACCACAACTTAACCATTTCTGCTTTCAACACAATATACAATTAATAGTATCTCAATTATTACAATTCCCTAGTTAAATAGAGCTTTTTTTCTTTTGTGTTTTAAAATCTTGAACTCTCCTCTTTTCCCCTAAATTTCCCATTGTTTGCACCTACCTTTTTTGGTGAGGAAAAAGAAAAAGAAATCTCTCTCTGCCTCATTTTGCCACATTGCAACAACAGCAAAGCCAACAGCCTGCTTTACTTTCTGTTTCGTTTTTCAGCATAGCTAGGGGAAAAAAATCAGCACTCTTTGCAAGCAAGCAGCAGAGCCCTGAGCAAAACAGCTGAGAGCAAATCAGCTGAGAGTCAGGAGCCGATCTAAGCAAGGGCTAATTAGCCAATGCTGAAGCTCCGCGGGCCAATAAAATTACAAAAAAACACCGAACCCTTTGTTAAATTGCTGGTTCGCCCGCCCCTCACCCACCACTATTTATTGGCAATAAATAGTGGTGTGGAGGGGCGGGGCAAGGGGCGGGGCAAGCCAGCAATTTAACAAAGGGTTTGGCCGAACCCCCCAGAACCGGCAGAATCCCACCACTAGGTGCAACTCTTGAATAGTTGCAACTTTGTATGCTAATTCTGTAAAAAAATATATATGACTAATGTACAGCATGGCTATATATCATTCCATCAACAGTTTAGGGTAAGTGCCCTTATTTTATTTCAAGCTTGTTGCTTGCATTATAATTCAGAATTATTAACAGTTAAATAGCATGAGAAGTCATTGGTTATAAAGATGACATATTTTCAGAATTTGACTTTATGCACAAATTAAAAACATATTAAATGAGCTTTTTAAAATAAACATTGACTCAATTGAAATACGGTTTGGAAAAAAAAAAGAAAACAGTGAAAGAAATAAGACTGAAAGTAGAACAACTGTAGGAAGAAAAAGTAAATTCCCTTATGCACTGTTGTGTCATATAATTAAGGTATAATGTATAATTTAGGGTTAAAATTGTCCCCATTTTGCGGGGACAACTCTTTATGAAAACTTTCATTATGCTTTCTCCCAATAAAGTATTTTTAAAAGGTGATATTAAGAGATTTACGACTAAACTTTGTTTATGCCAACATGGACTAGTTTAGGAGTTTCAGTTTCAAAACATTTTCTGTCTGTTGGCAAAATTCCCACCAGTTATTTCAAAAAATCACCAGCATGCATATAAAGAATTACAGTGAGCTACTCTGTTAACATATGGGGCATATTCAAAATACAGTGAGTAAATGAAAGATTTGCTCCTCTTGTCTGAGAGTAACCTACAAAGAATGTAGATAGCAGTGTTTCAGTTATGGGATCTCACATACAGTAGTGAGCTATCAACCCATCTTTATAGGTATGCACTGGAAATGGTAACATTTTAAATGGAAACCTGTGCTTTTAATATGTTTTTAATCTCTCAGGAGATATTCTTGATGTTCCTGATGTTACTCATGGGCCAATGAGCATAGCTGAACTTGCTCAGCCTGACACTCTAGGGGCATATGGAAACACCAATTTGACACCCCAGTTGGATGACTCATTGCAGGTAATAGCCCTTGCTAATGTTTTTAACTGTTTTAGTATTCTTTTAAATATAGAGTACTCAAATGGATGTAATTGTGCTAATGACCAAAGCCAAGAAGAGGTGTTCTGGATTTTGCAAAAGCTTTTCTGTATATTACAAAGCAGCCTCTTCCTATGCATTTTACAAGATTTCATTAGAGGTGGAATCACATGGTTTTTTGTGTTTATTATCCTACTATTTTGCATCTGGAGTGGTTTTTGAAGGGTTATTCTTTTGTCCTCAGCAAAAAGAAAAGTGTTTTTTTAACCTGAATTCACATAGACTGAAGTTGAATTCAGATGTTACAAGACATTTTTCTTGATAGTCTCACCTACCATGGAGATAGCTATCTGGAGTCTGTTTCTTTGCATGGAATATTTGTATCCCATTTCTCATTGCTCATTTAAAACATAAAGGCACATAACTCATATAAGCAAGATGCAGTTCAAGTGCTGGTTGTTACTTATAATGCCTTTCAGGGCATTGCACTGGATTATTTGTGGGATTGTTTCTCTCCAGTTGTGAAGTCCAACAGGAAAGGCACATTTTGGATCCCATTTAGTTAGATCCAGAAAATGGATCTTTGGAATTCTATTACCCCTGCAATTCAGCTTCTATAATCCTGCCAACTGCTTGGAAAGCCTTAGACCTGGTTGTGTTCCCAGGCTTGGGGATAGGAAGTTGGCTTGTGCCCAATATATGTTATGGCTTTTGTTGTTTGAGTATTGCCTTGGTAGCCATTTAGGTGTATATATGTTTTTGTGTATGGTTATGGACCTGTATTTATTTTTTTAAGACTTTTATGTGCTTTAGCCACTCAGAGTCACTGTGGTGAGTTGGATGATGAAATAAATACAGAACCAAACCATACTATATGTACATGATTTGTAGTTAATTTTTTCCTGTATATTTTTTAAACTTCCCAATTTGCCTGCATTCTTAGTATCCTCTCATCCCCCATCCAATCAGATCTAGCCCTGCTTGGCTTTTCAAGATCAACCGAATTTAGTGAAATGGTGCCACTGGAATTAATAAAGTAAAATGATTTCAAAGGCTTAGCACAAACAAGGATTTTGCCACTTTTGAAAGGTATCAGGAGCATCTCCTAAAAGAAAACACCTCAGTTTATGAGAGCACTTACTGAGAAATGTCTGTTTTTGGTAGATGGTATAAATCCACAAAATGTGATTTCTCGCATCCTCCGTTATTCATTTCAAAGTAAAAAAAAAATATCTGTGTTCAGGGCAAATGTTATAAAGCTACAGTCTAGTGTTCTGTTTGTTCTAGCTGGCATGAATGAACATTATGGATTACCGGTAGGTCTCATTTTATCAGTTCTGCTTTAATTTTTGCTGGAAAGAAAGCTTGGACAGGGATAAATGTGGAACAATGTTGTTGTTTTTTTTTAATTCTGTTCTTGGAAGTTTTGTTTGATGTTACTTGATCCAGTTAGATATCATAATATTAACATGTGTTTCATAATTGCCATGCAGACAAAGCCCGAGGAAGCTTTCCAGGAAATACCAGTGAATTCTAGAATCATCTGTGTAAAACCAAAATCCGAACATACACAGCAGAAAGGTAAATTATCCTGTTACCGTGTTTGAAACCTGTTGTCCTGATCCATATTGAATTGTCAGATTTGGGGGAAGTGAGTAGTGTATAAAGTAGAGGGCTGCGTATATTTCCGTTACTCTTTTTAACCCACTGCTTGAACACCAGAGGTAAGGAATGGACACTTGTGTGAAGTGAAGGTCTAATAAGACACATGAGAATAGGCCAAAGAGTTTGCAGTTCTCTCCACTCTGAACAGAGCTTCCAAGTAATCCAAATCAAAAAGGAAAAGGTCTTAGGCATTAAAAAATGAAATCAGTTGAGTGACCTTGGGCCAGTTACACTTTCTCAGACCTAGGAAGAAGGCAAAGGCAAGTCACTTCTGAAAATCTTATCAAGAAAATTGCAGGAACTGGTCCAGACACTTGCCAGAAGTCAGTACTGACTCGGAAGCACCAACAAAAAGAAAAAGAAAAAAGGGAAATTGCATTTATTATACGTTGTTAAAATTCCGAGGTATGGATATTGAGAGAAATAGTGAAATTGAAGGATATAGATTGCAGAACCATGCTTCAGTCTCCTTTGAGATTCTGAACTTTTCAGAGTTTCCTGAGGAATAATAATGCAGAGATATCTAGCAGAGTATAGAAAACATATTTTTGCAACTTCTTATACACTTGTAAACGGATTAGCAGTGGCTCCCATGAATGATCTCTTTTGTAGTAAATCCACATTTGGTGCTCTGTAGAGAGCGTATGTGAAGTTTTAGCCAATCTGGTTGTATCTGAGTTTTTGACCACAAGATGGCAGTGGCTTGTGCTTATACAAGAGGAAGGCTAGGAAGAGAAGTCCTCTTTTTGCAAAATGGAAAATGTACACAGCCAACAAAATTATTCATGATGTTAGTAGTTGTTTAAGGGATAACTGCTTTGCTGTAAATGCCATATAAAATAGAATTTAATTAGACTGCTGTAACAGGATAACTGGAAATGTTTATTATTTTATGGTAAACTAAAGTCTTTAAGGCCTAGATCAATTGGAGATAGCTTCAGATTACAGCCTTTTTCTACATAATAACATGTCCTGCTGGACATAAAGGAAATTATCTTGAAATTAGTAAATGATTAAGAATGATTCTACATTCAACAAATAATCATGCTAATATATGTTTTAGTTATCAAATATTTATGCTGGAAAATTTTATAGGCTATTCAGTATAATAGAGTAAATATTATTTATTTTTTTTAATAACAATCATTATGGCCTATGAGCAGTATATACTTGTCTACAAGTTTATAAAGAATGAAGTACTTCTTGTTTGAATCAAAATTTTTATATATGGGTGTGTGTGTGTGTGTGTGTGTGTGCGTGTGTGTGTGTGTGAGAGAGAGAGAGAGAGAGAGAGAGATTATTTTATGTTACAAATATTACAATTATATTTACACTAGTATATTCACCTGAATACGGTAATGTGAAGGAAAACTATTTCAGGTAGTAAAAGACTTCAGAAATGTCTCTTTAAATATTATGAAGATTACTTTACATTCACTGAGAATACAGTAAAATAAAGGTTTCTTTGCCAAATGTATTTCTGGGTAGGATAAGATAATCTTTAAGGATCTTCCTTTTGGATAAATATTGTTGTGCTTCTGATTTGATTTTTGTTCTGTATATACTTGAAAAATCCTCATGTGGAAAATTGATATTCAATTTTTTATACACACATGTACACGTGTGTGTAGTATATTTCATTATATGTGTTTAATTAAATATATAAATACAATATAGTGAAATGCATATATAATCCAGAGTGCAGGGGAAGTTACAATAATTGATAAAGTTAAATTATTGGAAGGGTGCTGTTTGTTCTGATAAGATTTATTTATTTTAATCTGGAACATTGTTTTGGACAAAATTATATAAGGTTGCTAGACTTACTGGAAATATTGGGAAGCCTTTCGTTGTCTTTGAGTCTCTTTTAAACTTTCTCCTGTTATCTATATTAAATACATTTCAAAATTAATATTTATTTACAGAAGTTCTGTTGGTAAATTCTGGTAAGAAAACCATATGAGTTGTTAGTTATGTCTGATACCAGTAACTTCTAGATTTGCAAGATAATTAGCCTTTTAACTTTTTAATGAAGCCTTGCTTTACACTTAAGGCCTTCAATCAGGTGCAAATAAATATGTTGGTTATGTCCTGTTGATCCTACAATTTGGACAAAGTTGCTTTGGGCTGCAGATTATTGCTTCCCATTGCAGCTAATAAGAGGCACAGGATGGGCAGTGCCAAATGGAGGGAGGCTATGAGAAGAGGCTTTCTGATCGGCTACCCCAGAACTTTCCAAAAAAAAGTCCCCACTTGATATGTCCTGTTTTCTGGAAAAGCAGTACCTAATACTGAGTGGCGCCTGAGTGACTCAGGAGCCTGAGTGGCGTAGGAGGCTAATGCCTCCTACTAAGGCAGCATTTAACATCCAGCTGCCTGCAATTACTGTTCAATTCTCACCAGGCTCAAGGTTGACTCAGCCTTCCATCCTTTCTAAGGTGGGTAAAATGAGGACCCGGTTTGTGGGGGCAATAAGCTGACTTTGTATAAAATATACAAAAGTCTGAAGGCTATTGCTTAACGCATTGTAAACAGCCCTGAGTCTCCGGAGAAGGGCGGCATATAAAAATAAATAAAAATAAAAATAAATACTGTAGCACATGGGTGTCAAGCTTGATCACACCACGTGTATACACACATATATAATTCACACACACATTACTTAAATGTTTCTACCTATTACAAGTATCAGCACTCTCAAAAATTCACAAGCCAATAAGTTTAGATAAAGTCTTTTCATATATTGACTCCTCCATGATATGTAGTTACATCATATTAAAGAGAATGTTTGGTATAGTGGTTAAGATGCCGAAGTCGAATTAGGTGAGCAAAGGTTCTAGTTCTCCTCTAGGCACAGAAGCTAAATGACTGATTTGGGCCAGTTATTTTTTCTCAGCTCAACCCATCTCACAAGATTGTTGTGGAGAAAATGGGAAGAAACATCAGGTTGAGTTAATATAAAGGTAGGATATAGCTCTGATAAATAAAAATAAACATCAGTGGTAGGTTACAGGAGAATATTCAGAACTCTGTACTATTACTATCTCTCACATTTTTAAAACATTTGATCTTGTGAAAATCTTGCTTCCTACATGAATCTTCATTATTGAGCCAGTTTTAATATTGGACCAACTTCCTATCCCAAATACCATATGGGTTCCATCAGGCAGTAATAGCAATTATTTGCCATTTAAAATTGTTGGATCTACTGTGCATTGCTATCCTTGAAAATATTAAACATTTCATGAATTTAGCAAGCAGTGCAGCTATCACGATGAAATGGATGATCAAGGAACAGTCTGTAAAAGCTTACAAGATTCCTGTGCAGAACTGGAAAATAAGAATTGGAAGCTAATATGTGTTTACAGAACTAATTTCTTCTATTAATAAATTAATTGCTTAAAACACTTTGCTGCTTGTTGCCTTGTCATTAATCACAAATTATTCTAATGAATTACATTTATTTTAAATTCCTACCAGATGCTTTAGCTGTAAGTAACAACACAGTCAAAATGAACAATTCATACAAAAAAATAACAGATTATGGGATAATTTTTCTTGATTTTCTTTTGATGATTGCTTTTGAAGGACAGAATGATGTGACAATATATGCAATGTTGCTTGAAATAAAAGCTTGCAGTATAATAGGAAAAACGATATTGTCAAGTAGTACAGAGCAATCAGTAGGAACTACGTTTGGGATGGTACAAAACTGGTTGGCATCAGAACTGGGACAATTCCTATGGACTGGAAGAACAGATTTGATGGGGATTGAGGCTAATCACTTTCAGAAGCTTAAGCAGAGTTTACAGTGCTTCTCTGCTTCTATCAACAGCCAGACCAGTTTGGTCCTGGAAAGATCTGGGTGCCAAGCCATATAGAACACTACTGTATAGAATTGATAATACGCTGTTTAACGACCAGTTGGAACACCTTGTGTTAATTTAAAAAAAAACCTTAACGGATTATTATTTTAAACATCATTTGAAGGTTGTATTTCTTCTCATAATATTTCAGCAATTTAGTTCTCTTTCCTATTCTTTCATCTCCCCATAACATTTATCATTAGTTCTGGTGCAAGAAAAAATACGAATAGAGTGCCGGTATTTGATCCAAGAGGAGCTAAAATGGGGAAAGAGGATTAAAGACCACCTCCCCTAATGTTTACTTTGATGAAGGCTGAAGGCCCCAGCAATTATTTTGAAAAATATTTTTAAATCCATAGAATCAATTTTTGATGTCTCACATTATATATATATTTTTGTCTGTAAGCCAGTAGTCCATCACTACTTCTTATAGCAGTGAAATCCTTATAAAACAAGTGAAGAAATGCTTCCTTTTCTCTGTCTTAAATCTTTTTTTCAGAAGATTTGAATGTGGATATATATGTGTATGTGGTGAAATTCCTAAACATATATATATGTATGTATGTATGTATGCATGTATGTATGTATGTAGGTCTTTGGTTATTCGGGTTTTCTCCCATGTAAAATTGGAAGTGCCTTGGCAATGTTTCGACGAAGTCTCATTCATCATCTTCAGGCTGGTGTTTTCGGCTTTGTGCTTCTAGGAACAATGTGTGATCGCAGCTGTTTCTTCCTTAAAGCCACAGGACATGGAATTGACTTTAAAAAGACCAGAACTATCGCCAAAACTGAACACTTTAACAACAGAATAATCAGAGAAGCCATCGAGATAGAAAAACGCCCACACAGCATGAATAAACGAGATGATACCTCCCGCCTACCAGCCATTTGGAAACCCGCTCTTATTGACAAACGAGTTCCTAACACAAAGAATGATACCAGACCCACACTCACAAAAACCACACAGGATGTCACCACCACACATCCACGCAAAAAGCAAACCCAAACCCACACCGATGAGGCACGACTACAAACCAGAAGCCAGACCACAGCTGCATCATTAGCCACTTTAAACCCCTCCAATTCATACATGAAGCAAACTGACACCCACCATGAAGATGTGGCACGACCACGAACGCGAAGTCAAACAACAATGCAGCTCACCAGCTCAAATCCCCCTGCAACTCAGACTAATGCGAGCACAACCAAGCCCCCACCTAAACAGAACACACCCCCATCCAATCAGAGCACAGCCAACCCCCCATCCAATCAGAGCACAGCCAAGCTCCCACCCAATCAGTTCACACCCCCACTGGCAGTTAAAAGGAAGAAACAGCTGCGATCACACATTGCTCCTAGAAGCACAAAGCCGAAAACACCAGCCTGAAGATGACGAATGAGACTTCGTCGAAACGTCGCCAAGACACTTCCAATTTTACACGGGAGAAAACCCGAATAACCAAAGACCTACATACAAATAAATATATATATGTCTTGGCAACGTTTCGACGAAGTCTCATTCGTCATCTTCAGGCTGGTGTTCTCGGCTTCGTGCTTCCAGGAGCAATGTGAGATCGCAGCTGTCTCTTCCTTTTAACTGCTAGTGGGGTGTGAGCTGATTGGGTGGGAACTTGGCTGTGTTCTGATTGGGTGGAGGTGTGTTCTGATTGGTTAGGGGCTTGGCTGTGCTCTGATTGGATGGGGGGTTGGTTGTGCTCTGATTGGCTGGGGGTGTGTTCTGTTTGGGTGGGGGCTTGGTTGTGCTCAGCTTAGTCTGAGTTGCAGGGGGATTTGAGCTGGTGAACTGCGTTGTTGTTTGGCTTCGTGTTTGTGGCCGTGCGAGCTCTTCATGGTGGGTGTCAGTCTGCTTCATGTATGGATTGGAGGGGTTTAAAGCGGCTAATGATGCAGCTGTGGTCTGGCTTCTGGTCCTTGGTCGTGGCTCATTATCAGTGTGGGTTTGAGTCTGCTTTCTGCGTGGATGTGTGGTGGTGACATCCTGTGTGGCTCTCGTGAGTGTGGGTCTGGTGTCATTCGTCGTGTTAGGGACTCGTTTGTCAATAAGGGCGGGTTTCCAAATGGCTGGTAGGCGGGAGGTATTGTCTCGTTTGTTCATGCTGTGTGGGCGTTTTTCTATCTCGATGGCTTCTCTGATTATTCTGTTGTTAAAGTGTTCAGTTTTGGCGATAGTTCTGGTCTTTTTAAAGTCAATATCATGTCCTGTGGCTTTAAGGTGTTGGACCAGGGAAGAAGTTGGTTCCTCTTTTCTGACTGAGTTCTTGTGTTCTTCTATGCGTGCACTTATTCGTCTGTTGGTTTGTCCGATGTATGTGGTGGGGCAGGCGGTGCATGGGATTTCATATACTCCTTGATTTTCTAACTCAATTTTGTCTTTGGGGTTCCTTAGGATGGTGGATATTTTTCGGTTTGTGCAGAATGCTGTCTTGATGTTATGTTTATGGAGGATTTTGCTTATTCTGTCTGTGGTGCCTTTTATGTATGGGAGGAGGGCTTTGCCGTTTTCTTGTTCTCTGTCTTGGATTTTAGTGGGGGTTTCTTTTTGGATTAGGTTGGTGATCTTATTTCTTTGGAATCCATTGGATGTTAGTACGTTAGTGAGAGTGTGTAGTTCGGTTTTTAGGTGTTGTTCGTCAGCTAAGCGTTTTGTTCTGGAAATGAGTGTCTTGGCTACAGAGTTGATCTGGGCAGGGTGGTGGTGTGAGAGTGCGTGCAGATAGCGGTTTGTGTGTGTTTTCTTCTGGTAGATAGTGTGTCCTAGGGAGCCATTGGATTTTCTGTAGACTAAGACATCCAGGAAGGGAAGTTGGTTGTTCGCTTCTGTTTCCATGGTGAACTGTATTTTGGGGTATAGGCTGTTGAGGTGTGTGAGGAAGTTGTCCAGTTTTTCTTTCCCATGTGGCCAGATTATGAAGGTGTCGTCTACATATCTGAGCCAGAGTTTGGGTTTGTGATCAGATTTTTCTAGAGCTTGGGTTTCAAAGTATTCCATATAGAGGTTGGCAATGACAGGTGAGAGGGGTCATCCCATGGGTGCTCCTTCTATTTGTTTGTATTTCTGTCCATTATAGATGAAGTATGTGTTGGATAGGCAGTGGTTGGTCAGATCTAAGATATGCTTGGGGAGGTTATATTTGTTTTGGATAACTGTCAAGGCTTCTTTGATTGGTACTTGGGTGAAGAGGGATATGACATTGAAGCTCACGAGTAGGTCACTGGGCTGTAAGTTTTGTTGCTTTATGATGTCTATGAACTGGAATGAGTTTTTTACGTATGAGGTGATGGATTCTGCATAGGGCTGTAGTTGTTTGGCGAGAAATTTGGCTAGGTTTTGTAGAGGTGAGCCTATGGAGCTGACTATGGGTCTAAGTGGGGTTCCTTCTTTGTGTATCTTGGGGAGACCATAAAGTTTAGGGCATCTGGATGATTTCTCTCTGGGAATGATTCTTTGCTGAATCTCTTCGCTGATGGGGGAGGCTTTTATTTTATTTTATTTCACATCTGACTACCAAACCAAATTAACCAACCTACTCCAAGACTCCATATACAAACCCCTAAACACAGACCCCACCACCTACCTGGAAAAAACCACCAGATCCAAAATAAAAGCCTCCCCCATCAGCGAAGAGATTCAGCAAAGAATCAGGCCTTTAATAACGAGGTATTTTAACTCCTTTTCTCACGCCACTAACGTTCCCTATGTTGAGAAGAAATATTGTTGCAATATGTGTGTGTGTGTGTGTGTATATACATATTTTAATATTACTAAATTATTAAATATTACTAAATATATTGCTTATTTAGTATCCTATGACTATCACTAAGTTTTGTATTTTATGATTTATGATGAATATATTTTTATGATGACTATGATCATGATTTATCACGTATATTTTTATGTATGTATGTATGTATGTATGTATGTATGTATACTGGGAGCTTATGCACCGGAGACAAATTCCTTGTGTGTCCAATCACACTTGGCCAATAAAGAATTCTATTCTATTCTATACTAAGCTGATGCTGGCAAAAATTGTTGCAAAAATGTGGATTTTTAGGTCAGCTACCATACCTGTAAAGGGTGAGATAAAGTACTTGAATGCTGAATCAAAGTATGAAGATAAAACAGATGGTTGAAAAGGGAAAAGGAAGAAAGGTGGGTTCTGTCAGTAGAAGCAGAGAAAAGGGAAGATAATTTATAATACGGATTCTATCTACCTAAAAAAGTCATTTTGCCAATTTCTAATAACTTTTCATGGGGCTCAGAAGCTTACCAGGATGTAATAGGTCAACCTGTTCTACAAAGCACCTGAAAGCAGAACAAGAAGCAGTGGATGGAAACTAACCAAGGAGAAAACCAACCTTGAAATAAGGAGAAATTTCCTGACAGTTAGAACAATTGATCAGTGGAATGGCTTGCCCTGAGAAGTTGTGGGTGCTCCATCACTAGAGGATTTTAAGAAGAGAATGCAGCCATTTGTCTAAATGGTATAGGGTCTCCTGCTTGAACAGGGGATTGGACTAGAAGACCTCCAAGATCCCTTCCAACTCTGTTATTCTGTTAACTTGAATAGTTTTGTCCTGATACTGGGAGCAATAACACATACTGTATTTTCCGGAGTATAAAACGCACTTTCCCTCCCCCCTAAAAGTGGATGGAAATGTCTGTGCATCTTATATAGCGAATATTGGCAAAGCCCTGCCCACCTGCAGGCCCCCACCCTTCAGCTGTTTTAGGCCTCTGTATGCTCCATTTTAGACCCATTCCAGGCTGCAGAGATCGCCATAGCACATCGCCATCTCTGTGCGTTGCCTTTTCAGCCTCCACGCACCACATTTTTTGCCTCCACACAGCCCGTTTTTGGCCAATTCCCGCTGCCTGAAACTGGCCAAAAACGTGATGCACAGAGGCCAAAAATGGGGCATTCAGAGGCCAAAAATGTGATGCCTGGAGGCTGAATATGCGACACAGGGAGGTGGCAATCAGTAGCGATGTGCTGTGGCAATCCCGGCAGCCTGGAACAGATCTAAAACAGAGTGTGCGTAGGCTGAAAATGCAACACGTAGAAGCCAAAAACACGACACGCAGAGGTGGCGATGGACTGTGGCAATCCCTGTAGTCTGGAACAGCTGATTGGCGGTATTCCGGGAGGCTGATCCAACTGCCAATCAGCTGCTCGTGCTGGATCAGGCTGCAATAATGTGCTGAAGCTGACCAGGCTGTTTGCTGCAAGGATGCTAGCCAGATGAATACTGATGGATGCTGATAAGCAGAGGCAGAATTTTTTTTTCTTGTTTCCTTCCCAAAAACTAATGTACTTCTTATACTCTGGAGCATCTTATATTCCAAAAAATACGGTATTTTAAATGCTACTAATAATTGCTACCACCACCATTAAGAGAAGCCAAACATGCAGGCAAGGCACAAATCCCACTGGCATCAAACTTGAGTGATAGAGAACAAAAGCAGATGATGACAAGATGGTGAGGCTGACCTGGTTTCATCTTTTCAAGCATTGGCCATATTGCATAAATGGGGAACAATATTAATGGTAAATACAGGAAAACCTCTCTGAGATGCTAATGACTGCATTTGCCCAAGAGCTATCTCATTACCCTTGCCAAAATTTCTCATAAATTGGATCTGTCATTCACAGCATGGTGCCTATCATTCTGACACATACCAAGCAGAAAATATAAAAGTGTCCTTAACTGCCCTCTGGCTTTAACCCCCACCCCTGTAACTTGAATTAGTTGCAGGGTCCATTTTATGTATACAAAATGAAGCTATAGCCGAAGCTGCTTAGAAAAATCATATTCCCTGATTGTAAATATCTGCATTTGTCTGTTTTAATAACTGAATAGTTGTTATGTCTATAAAATAACCATCAATCCGTTAGCCCCCCTGGTGCAGATTCTCATGATCTTTTCGAAGCTATGTTATTCTGCATTCTGCATATATTTATGCTTCCGTAAATTAATTCCTTTCGTGATAGTTCTAGATTGCATTCCTGAATTACAATTAGAAAAAGTAATCACTTTCAACGTTTTATTTTGAAATGCAAAGGTATCAGTCTCAAAACAGTTTCAGCCAGTAAAAAATCATTTTTTATAAATGAATTTAGAATCTGGTGGGAAAAGGAGGCTTAGGTGTAAGAGTCTGTAATTGGAAACTGTTTGGTTCTCAGACTTTGGCCAGAAAGGGTCTGCTACTAGGGTCATTGCTGATGTTGAAAAGATTATCAGTGAGATGAGTGATGCTGGTGAAAAGATTTTGGTATCCAAACAAAGCGTCAGGGTTCCAAGGAACACCCCCAACAAAATAAAGCTCTGAGGCCTGAGGTTCCTCAAAGTTCCAATTTATTAGAGATGTCATGTTGGCACATCTGGGAAAACCCGAATCTGAAGCTTCCAGGTTTTCCCCACCCAGCTAAGAGTTCACAGCCCTGCCCCATACCCACAAGTTCATCACATTGTCCAATCAACTTTTCACACTCCACCGGATACAATCTTCAGGCAGTCTCCATCAGACGCAGGCAAAAGTCCTTGAATACGGAATGTTGTTATGACTAACTTTCTACCGCTCCAACAACAACCCCCTCCCAACTTCCCCAGCTAAAAAATGTGGCAGTTTAGAAGCAAAAAGAAAATTGTCTTCCAAAACTGACACAAAGATTTGTGGAGATAGTCTGTGGATCCCAAATGTATGGGACATTTATTCTGCTAGTCCATCTGAGTTTATCCTTTAGCAACTTTCCTTATTTTGGTGCCTCCAAAACAACAGAACAGATAACAGAGTTGGAAGGTCTTCTATTCTTGGAGGTCTTCCAGTCCAACCCTTTGCTCTGGCAGGAAACCCTATACCATTTCAGACAATGGCTGTCCAACATCTTCTTAAAAACTTCCAATGATGAAGCATTCACGACTTCTGAAGGCAAGCTGTTCCACTGATTAATTTTTCTGTCAGGAAATTTCTCCTTATTTCTAACCTGCTTCTCTCCTTGATTAGTTTTCACCCGTTGTTTCTTGTCCTGCCTTAAGGTGCTTTGGAGAATAGGTTGCCCCCCCCTCCCCTTAAAGATATGTTATGACTGCAATTTCAAGCATCCCCAACAGCAGAGTTGGCATAAGGATGGCTCACCAACAGAGCAGCACTGCTGAATGAGTTCAATATTCGGTACTTCCCACAATTGCCACCAAAAGCCTGTAAGCAGAGCATAAATGCTATAGCTGTTTCCCTCAGCAGCATATGTTTTTTGTTTATTATGAAATCCCTTCAACAAATTTTCTAAGCAACATATAAAATATCCCTTTAACTTTCCAGAAGGAAACAGGAGATAAAATTTCACTTCAATTTATACTGTAGTTCAGGGGTGGGTTCTGCTTACCTTTACTACCGGTTCGCATCATGCCCGCACGCATGCGCAGATCACTTCTGATGATGTCCGGGTCAGTGGGCAGAGCCTCCCGCTGGTTTTACTACCGGTTCATGCAAACTGGTCCGAACCGGGGGCAACCCACCACTGCTGTAGTTCCTAATATGCTTCCAAAAATGCCTAAAGAGACTTATGCCAAGTCTCTCTGCAGATGGTATTAAACAAAGAAGGAGCTATTACTGAAACAGCCTTCATAATGCAGGGGAATCTAGAAAACCACCTCTGTTGACAAGGTTAGTGTCTAGATAAGAAAATATGTTAGGAGTTAAGTCTTCAGGTCTTTCAGCCTCAAACATTTTGAACTGGCCTACAATGATGCTTAAAGGCTTATGGACCCCTTTTGAATTTTCAATATTTCTGCATAAGAAATCTGCATAATTATGACCTAAAATATGAGCTTTTCACCACACGTCCCAAAGCTAGGTAGGAAAACCTCAGTTAAACAAATTATTTATTTGTTTATTATTGAGAATGATCCAAATTACATATTTATGTGTGTACCTCTAGGATTATCCATTCATTTAGCAATACAGAAAGGTTTAAATTAACCAAACCAGCATTGCCTAATTTTCTGATACACCCACAGTTTTCAGCAGTAATGCCTGCAGCCATTTGCAACTCTTGTTCATTTTTTTGTTTTCAACAACTTCTTACCCTGTAATTAACTGAGAATGCCAGCTTAGTTTACAGGTAAATATTTGGAGGGAAAGATACAATATAACAATTTGCACATTGTTTTCAGAAGCAGCCCCATGTATAATGCATAACCATTGAAGGAGTTTCCAGAAGGTGAAAAACTCTAGGGATGCTTTTGTTCAGACAGGGTTATATATCAATCATATTGTAGAGAGTAAAGAGACTGACCTGGACAGAAATAGGCAAGATCCATTACCAAAGCAACAAGGCAAAAAACAAGGCTTAAACCCAAGTGCACAGAAGGTTTATGAAAATGTCTCAAAAACTTCCCTAACTCATAGGAGTATAAAAGGGAAGGGAGGTAAAGCACCGTCAGGCCCACAGTAACCAAGCTTAATACGGATAGTTTAGTCCTCGTGGGGAGTTTATTTCTTGGTCTTCTCTACTTCATGGGGCTGATGATTTATCTGAATTTTAAATGTGATTTTATTACACCTGATGTAGCCCTTATGCTACTGAAGACTGGTTTTAGGACATCAGTTATCACAATGACATTTGCTGCAAAAAAACTGAGCTTATTGTTATTTAAATCTCCTTTTGAAACCACTGAAAACAGTACCCCCGTCATTGTATTTTTGAATTTCACTAATTATGTGTGACAAAGGTTTGCTTTTTTTTATCCAAATCTTGACAATTAATTGCCTTGAGAAAGCAGAAAGTAATAACTTTCCCATTTGCGTCACAGTTCAGCAGCATATCCTTCTTTACCCTTGCAGTTCATAGTTTTTAAAAAATGATTTATTTCACATAGAATTGGACAAAGTGAATTTACTTTGACATACACTCATTGCAGTGTAAACTCCTAGTTCTCACCCTTAGGGTTGCAAAAGAGGATGTATTAATACTGCATATGTAATGAATTCCAACAATGTTGGCTTGATGTTTGTAACACTCCATCATTGTAAGACTATGTGTGCTTTGTTCTATATATAATCCAACATCAAGCAGATCTATATTAATTCACTGAAATGTAGCACTTAACTCAGAAATCCATTTAAGATATTAAATAAAAGTTGTGCCTATTTTGGTAACAATCTAATTGCCAGTGTTTTAGTATGCTGTATGTGCCTCTCCCATCCCATCCCATCCCATCCCATCCAAGAATGACCATAGTTTTCAACTGATTGCTGTGTTTTTGGCAGGCCTTAATGAAAGTTTTTTAAAACTAGATCATGCTTTTTTAAAAAAAAAATCAAGTTATTTATACTAGCCTTCTCTGCTTTAGTATCACATTTCTGTGGAAAAATTACTGTACGGCCCTTCCATTTTGCCCTTGGTAGGGCAGGAAGGCAATCCTATGTAATGTATGTATGTATCAATATGTACTTGCAGAAGCCACATTCTGAACAAGGGTAGGGCCAGAGCAAAATGGCAATAACTGGGTGGACATGTGGCAAAGGGCCAAAATAACTGGACAGGGATGGGATGGAAAGGAAAGAGAGAGAGACTTTGTTCAAGCATTATTGAAAGGTTAACATTCAGCCGGCCCTCAGCCCTTCCTAAACCTAATCTTCAAATCTACATTGACTTTCAGCAGTAGCTATGCAATTAATTTCACATTTTCTTGATTCAGAACCCTCCTTACAAATGATTATTAAAAGAAAAAATAACTGTAGGAGATGACCAGGCTGAACCCAAGGGAGTGGTCAAATGCATTATCAGTCATGAGACCCTTTGCACCTACAAGAGATCTAAGTCCAGCCCACCTTGAATTCTACTGACTCTTATCTACTTTCAATTTACTTAGTAGTAGTTAGTTCAGATTAATGTCAAGCCGAAATCAGAAGGTCCAAACAATTTAAATGGATATAAAGATTTATTGCAAGTTTTCGGTCTCTACAAGAATCTGAGCTACTAACCGATCCAAGGAAATTGGCATCTCCTACAATAACTTTGTTTTCTCATCTAGTCCGACTTACACCTACATTACTATAACAACTAAACATATTATTATTATTTATTTTATTTTATTTATTATATTTCTATACCACCTTTCTCCCATAGGACTCAAGGCGGTGTACAGTCAAGAAAAATATAGATACACAAACATCATAAAATTGCTAATTAAAATTATTATTATAACATAGTTTGGCCCAATTAAATAGAACCTAAAATTAGATAACATTTTAAAAACATTCACATGTTCATATGTTTAGCCCCGCTTGTTGGAACATCAGGGTTTTGAGGGCACTGTTGTGGCTCCGACCCCTGAGCCCATTTTATTTATTTATTTATTTATTTATTTATTTATTAGATTTTTATACCGCCCCCTCTCCCGAAGGACTCGGGGCGGTGCACAGCCAAAGTTAAAAAACATACAATATAAACAATTAAAATACGTTTAAAACAGAATTAAATCTAAAATGGCTCCCCAATTTAAAATGCCTTACCCATACCCCTATAAAAAGACAAATTTAAAAATTTAAAATTTCCACATTTAAAAAGGGGGGAAGATTTAGGCCAGGCCAGCTTGATAAAATAGAAAAGTCTTAAGCGCGCGGCGGAAGGTGCGCAGATCCGGGATCCTACGTATCTCCGGGGGGAGCTCGTTCCAAATCGTAGGTGCCCCCACAGAGAAGGCTCTCCCCCTAGGGGCCGACAGCCGACATTGTTTGGCCGACGGCACCCGGAGGAGCCCCTCTCTATGGGAGCGTACTGGCCGGTGGGAGGCTATTGGTGGTAGCAGGCGGTCCCGTAAATAACCAGGTCCTAAGCCATTTTATCGGAGGAAGAAGGCTCGGAACATGAAGGAGAGGAGCTGGCCAGGCCTCCCTCTCCAGGCCCCTCCTCTCTGGCTATGCCTCAGGTGCCTGCCAAGGGAGAGGAGATTGGCCAGGAGCCAGGTGTCTCCGATGACAGCAATGACGGTGATACGTCGTTCCTGGATCCACACCAACGAAGGCGAGATAAACGTTTGCAGCAGATGAGGAGGCGTGCCAGGGATTAAGCTGAGTCACTGGACCACACCCCACAGGCTATATAAGAGAGTGTGGTGGCCATTTAGACTCTGTGACGGACAAAGCTAACTTCTGGCTAGTCACTTTGTACAACGCCTGAATCTGCTGAAGGTTTCTGTTTGAGATGGACTGTTTTTGAAAACTGTGTGTATTTGTTGGTGTTTATCTGGTGGAGGAAAACTCCCTCTTCTTGAAGTAAAGCACTTGGCAGACAGTTATCGTATTGCTGCCAAGTTCCTGATAACGAACCTTGTGTGTGCCAAGTAATTCTTTAACCCCCGGCTGGCTGTTTGTGTGTGTGTGGGGACGGGGATAGAACAGGCACGGCAGAAAGCACGGAGATCAGGGATATTTCGTATCTCAGGGGGCAGTTCATTCCAAAGAGTTGGAGCCCTCACAGAGAAGGCCCTCCCCCTGGGAATCGCCAGTCGGCATAATTTGACTGACGGTACCCTGAGTAGTCCCTCCCTGTGAGAACGAACTGGTCGGTGGGAGGCTATTGGTGGCAAAAGACGGTCTCGTAGGTACCCAGGTCCTAAGCCATGGAGCGCTTTAAAGGTGATAACTAACACATTGAATCATATAACTAAATATGAGCATAATATAATATATAAACCAGGGGTGTCAAACTCACAGCCTATGGCCCGGATGCATCACGTGCTGGCCATGCCATTTTAGTGAAGGAGGGAAAGTCACAATACATCATGTGATGATAATGTGACGCTGCAAGTTTGACACCCCTGATATAAACCCTCCAGTCTTGCAAAGTACGTGTTACTTGTAGTCGTAAATTTTACTACTGAATTCATCTTCTTTTGTAACAGTAGTATGAGGAGGTCTTGCTACTGACTGTGATTAGATCATTATTAATGTGAGAAGGAGTCTGGTAGCAACTTTTCAGCCTGACAAACAATATTAAAAGGTATGAGTTTTTGTGAAATACAGCTGACTTCCTAGGTGTGTCGTCTGACTATATTGATGTAAGATTTAAATTGGGTTCCCCTTCTGTCCTCTTCCAAAACTGATAATTAAGGAATACCTTAAAAGGACCAATCTAGCAGTTTTTTCTTTTTCTTTTGGCATCAGGCTAGAATTGAAATGTGTGTATTATAAATGTATGTCATATTAATTAATGCATTTTGCTTTATACTTACTAATATGATAATAATCTGAACTAGACCACTGTGAAACTATGGCAGAGAAGTGGGAATTTCCAGGCAGTCAAGGTTATTGTGATTCTCATGCACGAAACCTTTTCTGACCACTTCATGAAAAATGTGTTCAGCAGTGTTATTGATAGATGGATAACTGAGCCAGTTTAGAATGAACAGACGACCCTTCTCGGAAATGTTCTGCTTTGTTAGGTACTTTTCAAGATGCAGTGATTATCCTATCGAGTTTCTTATACACAAGTGTTTTGTTTTGTTTTTTTGCTTAAAGCAAAATTAATAAATTGCATAGATATTGGAAGAAATGAGGAAGATGGGAAGAGGTCTGTAATCTGGAATGAAATGTATTAATCTAAAAGTTAGAAATCAAAACTTTGTTTAGTCTGAAGAGTAGCAGATCTCCTCACCCAGAACCTCACAACTGTTTCTTGTTTTCTTCTATTCCGGTTGACTGTTGTGTTCTGCTCACTCTCTCTTGGCCAGTGACTGCTTGACTTTTGTTGAATGAACCCATTGTTTTCTTTTTATGTTGCCCATCAAGTGAGCCCCCATCTGGTTTGCATCAGACTGTTTTCACAGCCAACAACTGCTGCTTTTTCTATATCTTGACACTTAAGGGCCCCCATGCTATCAAAGCATTGCTGTGAAAATCTGTCTGGCTGGATTGGTGCAGCTGTGCTACAGCAGCTTGAAACTATTAACCAAAACAATGACAACTTAGAACTTGAACCAGTTTTTATTTCCAGTGGTGTTATGTGTGAATGATGATCAGTACAGTATTGCTGAACCTCACAACTCAACTGTATGTTCTCCATTCCAGTGAAATTTTCATTTTTGTATAATCTGTATATAGTTTAAAGTTTTGTTTTGTTTTGTTTTGTTTTGTTTTGTTTTGTTTTGTTTTGTTTTGTTTTGTTTTGTTTTGTTTTGTTTTTAAATTGCAAATGTTTCCTGCCCTGGAGAAAACCGCTCTTTTCTAAAAAGCAGTGTGTAAGCAAGTATATGCACATGTGCACAGCCACACTTTAATTTCTTGACATTATCCGAAATAATATATGACATCGAACAATAAAGGGATTTGCTTCTCTAAGTGATGATTACTGCTGAATATCTAATGGGGATAAGGTTGATTTTTATAATTCAATAAATACAAGTCAAGTTAGAAGAAGAAACTGCCTTTACCTGCAGCAAGCATAATCAACACTAACATCTTACTACTGCCTGTTAAAATACTACTTAATATTTCTTCATTCATACCTCACCCCTCAGGAAGCCTAATATATTTCAGAAGAATTTTATTCCACGTCTTCATGATTTTGCCAGCATATCACAGCTGGAACATGATGAGGTATTGCAGTTGTGCTAATATAAGAATCTTAAGCAATGTGAAGAAATGTTAAAAATACAAACAAAAACTGTTTCAGTATAGAACAAAAGGCATAGTTTCCCAATATTGAATGTAAAAGATGCTACAGAGTATTGAGGATTAGATGTGAAAGTTTTAAATGGAACCTGAAGAGAAGAGATAAATTCTAAGCAACTTTCTAAACATGGTAATTTTTAATGGGCTCTATAATTCAGTATACTCACTTTGGAAATGCCACGTGAACTGTAATTACAATCAATCTTTTTAAAATCGAAAGTGTCAAGTATTGGTCAATTCACAGTCCTAGAAACTCAGCATTTGCCTGGGTCTACTTATGGAGAAACCAGATAGTATTACTATTATGGCACCAATACGCTTCTAGTTGTGGAAACTCTTCCTTGTGTATGTGTTACAGAAACTAAAGATCACAAGATTGATAGCGCAGAGTCCAACTAACAAATGTTATTGGAAGTCTTAAGTTTTCAATAAATTCTGTGGGTTTACATTTTATAATCATTAGTTATATAAATTATAACTGGTAGTCTGTCTTACATCTACATAATCAACCTGTTTTCTTCCCACTTCACCTCTAATCTGACATCATTCTAGCTTTTCTCTACATTTAATGAAGTTGCTTCTCACAAAAACATATTTATTTTAATAAAATTTGAAACAGTAAAAGTTACTACCAAAACCATCCTGATTTCTTGCCACTGTTGACTAACACTGCTCTCCTCCTAGTGCAGAATCTCTTTGTTTGAGATGGCTTTTAGCAATTCTAAAAAACAATTTATTATTTTTGGAATTTATTTCCTTTAAGAACATCAAAAATAGAACATTGCAATTGTATCACTTCTGTGCACTTGGAGGATTCTTGAAATTACTACAATTTGCAGGAAAAAATTGGATTCAATTTTTGGATGGGACTTGGAGATCTTCTAGTCCAGGGCTTTCAAACTGTTGCCCTGTGTGCCAAATGCACAGGCCACGCCGACCCCAGCTCCGCGAAGGGGGAAAGTCACGAAACGTCACATGACGGCAATGTGACCCCGTGAGTTTGACACCCATGTTCTACTTCAACCCCTTGCTCAAGCATGCTGAACTAAGCCTGATATAATTCTTACAACAGATAGAGAACTCCCAATTGTGATACTTCGATCTACGATTTTGAGAATCTGTATTTTCCTGAACAGTTCATCCTATATGCTTGTCTATGTAATCTTATCAAAGCAGAAGCATTTATACCTGCTTCTTACTCACCTTTTAAATTCCTGCCTGAAATCAACTTTGTCATGGCATTCTAGTTGTAATCCTGTTGCTAGCAAGATACGTTAGTTGTGGTAAGGAAACATGTAATTTCTAATTCTAACTTTCATCTCAAGTGGTAAATGTATTTATGGGTTATACCTCATCAGGATGGCAAGTAATCATCAGCTAATGGCAGCTGGGCCCCTTAATTGCGACCCGCAGATCAGCTGATCTGATCGGGAGCTGCCTCTCATTCTCGTTCTTGGTGTTCGCCCACCTCCCATCCATCCATTCATCCATCCATCCCCCTCACCTGTAAACTCCTGCCATGTTTGCAAGAGAGCAGCCGCCCGGCTCTTCTTGCCATGTTGTGCCCATCCAGCATTGAGGATGACTTCCCTTGCGGCTTCCAAACCCTGGCTGGAATCCGTTGGAAATGGAGAAGACACTGGTCAGGCCAGCCACCTGCTGCCAAGTCTTCCGGGAGCCAAGGCAGAGAGTCTTCCAGCAGCCGGGGCAGAGAGGCAGCGAAGGGCGAAGGGAGCTGCAGCCTCGCATGGGGAGATTGTGCCGCTGCCACCATCTGACCACTGAGGATGGCTTCCTCTGCGGCTTCCAAAACCCTGTCTTATTTTCTTATAAGACCTTGTCTTATTTTTGAGGAAATGCAGTATAGAGTGGTTGTTATGTTCATATGGAGCTGCAGTAAACGTTGCCAGCATGTCCTCAGCAATGAGTTATACGTTTTACAAAATAATTGTATATATAAATACAATCCAGGTGCTTTAAGCAGGCAAAAGGAAGAGAGAAAAGAACAAAGAGGAGCCAGGGATATGATTGTATAAAGAGCAAAACAATTTTGCTTCTTTTCTGGAAACATATAAAGCATTGAGTTAGGAGGTTGCAGCTGTCTACTTCGATGTTTTAGGATCAGGCTTGAAACAAACTCATTGGAGGGCACTAAGGCATTGAACACAACAACACTCAAACTTTGAAGTTGATATTCAACAAAGCCAAGCAGTCAGAACCTGGCAGTAGAAGAAACAAGTCACTTTTTCTGCCCTGTTCTTAATGGAAGATGAATATTTTGCTAGATATGTTTTTCCAGGTGTTCTTTTCATCGATTTCAGCCATTTTATTTTTGTATTAGGTTGCAAACTCGGTAAAGTGATATTTTTCCCCCTCCTGGCTTCTTATATGTTGGATTGGAAAATATTTAAAAATAGACCATAGTAATATCAGTAAGAAAATGCTGTAATTGTATGGAGTTTTCTCATCAATTTGTCTGTGAAAAGCAATTCAAAAATCTCTAAAAGTGTAAACAACATTTCTAAGAGATAAAGAGAAAACAAATCAAATTGATGATTTGGGCAAAGTATGGCATTCCATGCATCTTCTCTCCCAGTTGGTCAGTGTAAATACTGTGATGTGAATGTGCCATACAATAAATAAAGAAATAAAGAAATGTAAATACTGACGGCAAAGCAGTTTCCATGTCGGTATATTATGTGTCCATTTCCAGATGTGATAGTGTAGGCTTCCCACTTTGGTCAGTTCTGAATGTGCTGGACATTCACCTTGATGGCCATGTTGGCCGAGATATTATGCACACTAACATATTTGAAGGACATGTTTGAGAAAACAATGGCAGTGCAGAATAGTGGCAGTGCAGAATTCATACATCTGGAGGAGGATTTGTCTGGATTTCAAGGTATCCTTCCTAAACTGACGCCTTCGAGATATGTTAACCCTAATTCCCATTATCCTTAACTGGTTATGTTGTCTGAGGAGTGGTGGGAATTGTAGTCAGATATATGTAAAATCTGGAAGAAGAACAGCATTACAGAATCCCCAAAATGCAAAATCTATATAAACATTAAGTAAAGAAACATTTTGCCTCGAGTGCTGCTGAAATGCAACTGAAGCAGTACCTTAGAGAAAATATGTATAAATCTTTATTGCATGTTTGTCCTCTTAAGTTTTGGATTCATCTAACCAACCTAGCTGATTGTCCAAAATCTGTGACGATTTTATGAATAGCAATGTCAACCCCATATAAGAGTCATTATCAAAAGACTTTATCAAGTGATAGATGAAAGCAGGACAGGTAATTGAGGGTAACATTAAAATTAAATGTTTGGGCAGAATACAGCAGCAATGTGTATGTAAGGCAAAATGTTCTCAGTATGAACAAGTAGTTTATTCATGGGCTGTAGCAGAAAACTAAACTAAAATCATATGTTTCTTCAAAGGGCCATTCAAAGGTTTTAGATTGTTGAAAAATATAGCGTACCAAAAGTAAAGTTTATTACTGTATGTAAAGATATTTATTTAGAGAAAGGAAGAGTAGCTGGCACAGGACAGATTAAAAGAATGAATAGGATGGCTAAGGTAAGTTTGGGCAATATTGAGAGGAAGCAGCCTACCGTCCTTCAAACCGAAACCATTTTCAGACCAAACCCATTATATTGTACTAGTTTCATTTTGAGTTTGAAAAGTGTCTGATTTGCCACAGTGGGAGTTCTGGCAGCAGGTGTAATTAATACAAACTGGGTTAAAGCAATATATGTTGAACCTCTGGGCTTTCAGGACTGAAGCAGTCTTTGGCTTGGAGGTTGATGGTTCCAAAACAGAACTTGAGGTCCCAAAATATCCAGAGGGTGCCAAGTTGAGATGTATATAAATGTAGATTAAAATAATGCTTCTTTTAATATCAATGCCTTCTCTTAACAGTTTTCGATATGTTGCTAAGCCAGGTTACATTTTATTATAGTTTAGTCAACAAACCATGGTTGTTCAAAACACATTTACAAGTCATAAAGATTAGATTCACCTAGCTTATTAAACCAGAGTCAAAGTAATACAATAGTGTGATGAGTTAACTCCACTAAGATTTGAAGGGTTTTTTCACTGCTGTTCATATCCAGCAGGCATTTTTGTTATCAAATATCCCTGGATCTTATGTTCTCTTACCTACCAGTACTTATTTTCTTTCTGAGTAGAGATACACCCTCTATAGTTACACATAGTAGAGCCAAATGCAGCCTCTCAATGTCTCTCCAGAAGTTGCCATCAGTGTACAATTTTAACAGAAGGATATTTTATTTTGTATAATTTTATTGAACTTTACATTTTAATTATGTCAATTTTTTTTTGTTGGACCCATCCTTTTTATGGCAATACTATCATCATTGCATGACACCATAATGTCATTCAAATTATCAAATGGGGCTCTTAAACCTCAATATTGCTTACCCTTACCTATGAGAAAGACTTGCTAAGCTTTTATAGGAAGCACAGGACTCTCAGGCCACACTTGAAAATATATCGATATAAAATATATTTTTAAATTTTTAGGCTTAATGCTTACATATGGTTTATAGCATTTTCAACATCTGGCTGGACTCTTTTTCTATATTTGCTTGCGGTCAAATAAGCATTTTTTTCTTAGCTTTTGTTTTTTGTTTAAATGAACAGCCTTTAAGTTGTTAGACTGGGTGATTGCTATAAAGAATGCCATTAAGGATAGACACAATTTATTAACCCTTCTGGCAGCATTGCTTTAAAGACCATGTTTATAAAACATATAGTTGCATTTGCATTATGACATTTGAATATTCTTTTAGGCTTCACCAGCATCTAGCATCTGTCACTCAATCTTGAAAGAAAAGGGCACAAACCACAAAGAACATTGAAATAAATCAGATTTTGGAATACAGCTGTAGATATTCAGTGAAATAAAGATATTTGCCCACTTAAGCATTGCAATATTCTCTTGCAATTAGAAAATTTGTATGATTGTTCTGAAAATGTATGCAGTGAAAGTTAATAAACTTCCGGGGGGGGGGGGGATCATTGTAATTTGAAAAAATCAGAGAATACATCATTGATGTACCTTATATCTGTTTTGTGATACCGTACATGTGATGGAAATCTATACATCTTTTGTATAGTTTGCATAGTAAAATCATATAATGTACATCCAGTGGAATTTGGTTCCTTGCACAGTGAGACCATTGCACAGATTTCACAGTATTGAAAAGCAGTGGGAGCTCTTTGTGGTATATTAATATTGCTGAAAAGAAACATTTAATGTGCAATATTGACCCTGGAAACATAAACATTTTTTGTCTCAACCTTTGCTCTTTTCAAAACATTATGAAAAAAGATTTTCCTTGATCATGTTGGTATTCATTTGCATGTAAACTCACTATTGGTGGCAGTATGCAACCCACAGTCTACCCTGCTTCCCCAAAAATAAGACATCCCCTGATAATAAGCCCAATCGGGCTTTTGAGCGCATGCACTAAAATAAGCTTCCCCCCAAAAATAACCCTCCCCGAAAATATTTAAACGCAGAGCTGGAAATCAGGTAAGATGGTAAGAGGAGCCCCATCTTGCTCCACACGCCCCAAAATAATAAGACCTCCCCAAAAATAAGGCCAAGTGCTTATTTTGGGGTTCAAAAAAATATAACACAGGGTCTTATTTTCGGGGAAACACAAGTTCTCTAGAAGAAATCAGTTGAATGACTGATGATAAAAGCTGTTCCTTTTCTGCAACTTGTGTCAAAATGAGAATGAGGAGAAAACAGAAGTCTATGAAAGAGAAGCAAGGAGGCTTGAAGAGAGATGTTTTAACTTCCTTCAGTTATACACACCGTGTTACATCTAGCAGATTATGCCCGAGATGACAGTATCCCTCAATAGCAAAAATAAAAGATTGACCCATGCTGTTCTAATATTTTACATGAGAATAGGATGCAGACGTAATTGTATAGAAATGTAGAGAATTGTATAGAATTGTATATCGTATAGTTATGGATGGAATTCACCCAATGTTTGATTCATGAAATGTGTAAACACTGCACCTCGGATCAAGATTGTGATTGTACATTGTCTTTTTAAAATTGGAAAATTCAATAAAGTATTAAAAAAAAAAAGAGAGAATAGGATGCAGAATAGCACCCCAATGTGTAATAAAGAACTTGGCTTTTTTGAGACTCTTAACTCTCAACAAGATTGGCTGGAGGTAGATCTTTTGGAGGCATATTATGGGCAGTCCAGGTGAAGACTTCAGAAACTAACACCCATCCTCTGGAATACAACATTGAAAGAAAAGCTTTCATGTCAGTTTTGATCAGCTAATTATTAGTCTCTGAGGCACAACTTGGAACAGATTACATAAATCTTCTGCAATTGCATAGTCATGCTAGTTAATTAAGTGAGGAAAGAGGAAAGAGTTTTCAATCCTTTAGAATTGAAGAGAAAATGTCATTTGCTCTGCATATTAATGAGAAAGGAAGATTATAATTTTGCTTGCCTTGAAAATAATGCAAACCAATCCAAAGCCTGATCCTGGAACACAACCCACATTTTCAGGGTCCTAAATATAATCTACAACCATGAGCCTTGTATTAGCCAAGTTTACATCCAATCATTGGATGTCATAGTATAACAATGATTTCCTGCTCTGTGTTTACTTCTAGGTACAGTTTCAGACAAAGTTAGCTAAGCATCTGCTATATTGAGCCAAAAAGAGAGAGAGAAAATGATCTGTTTTCAGTGCAGTGGTAAAATTGTTCTTGTGTAGCCAGTATTAAGGCCAAAAGGCTATTAAATAAACTTTAAACATGTATTCATTCCTACATTGTTCCTGAAATCTGTGGTTTAAATTTGCAGACTGGAACATAATTGGAAACCATTATTTTAACAGACTGAAAAAATAAAAATTCATTGGCTGAATAAATCTGCCAAGATACAGTCTGTAAATAAGTCTTTGTCTCAGCTTTAGCTATTATAGTAATTATGTTAATAATCTACATTACTTTACTGAATTTAAACCATCTAATATTTTCAATTTTGTATTTGGAAAGATTTTCCTACTTTTTAGAAGAAAAAAATAACCATTTGAAGTGTTATTAATATTGTACACTGCTACCAGATGTTAATGTATCTAGGAAAATCTGAATCATGATTTTAGTTCCCTCTGCAAAATAGTCTCATGATTTTTTGGCAGTGGACAAGCATTCAGGAGCTTAGTGTTTTCTAAAATGAAGACAGTACAGTCAGATGACAGTTTTCAGTTTGTAGCTGGGCGACTTGACCTGCAAATGACTAAATGTTCTTTCTGTTTCAGGGACAGAGGTCACACCCCATTTAAGCCCCCTTCCTGCACCAGGTAAAGTATCGGTGAAGGTGCCATCTGCTGATATAGAGGACAAAACTCTGAGCTTCAGTTCAGTTCATGGGAGTTCAGACTCTTCTGGGGCAGACACATTTTGAAATGTGCAGGCTTATTCATGCACACAGGCATTTTGGGGAGAGGATGTTGACAGATATTTGTCTGAAAATAATGGAACACACTAACTTTTGGTGCAGAAATGTTGCCAGCCACATTATTGTAAAGAATTGATTTTATATATATAAAATACCTGTGCATATATGTTGATAAGATATGTACATTTTTAATAAAATATTTTGTGCTTTTAAAGTTTAAGTCTTGTTATTGTTTCTTTGTTCATCTTTTGAAATCACATGTTTGAATGGAAGGGAGAATCAGACTGCCCAGCAGAACATGGGCGATCAGGCCATTGGTCTTTATTACTTTCTAATGTTTAAAATAGATCAGCAACATCCGCAGGGTTTCATGCCATACCTGAGGTCTGAGCTTCAGAAGTTCTTTATGCTTGCTATCATTGAATTAGAACCCTTTCCTACAATTGCAGCTGGACAAAATTTCTTTATTCCATGTAATTTACAGATTACTATCTGTACTTTTGTGAAGATCAGGGTAACTGGGGAAAAAATGGAACCTAAGTGTGGTTCCTTAATTTGGAAGGGGAAGGCTGTCAAACCAAACATGTTATTACTCCTGACCTTTGTACAGGTGTCATGGTATAAAGTAAGACAGCTGTAGTATAGAATCCAACTCCCTAATTAATATTGGGGGCTCAGCATATTTACAATTTTACTCTTTGGCTTTTATCATAATAAAAGAATATCCCATGAGACCTTGCAAGGATGGTGTTGCTCCATTTTTATTTCTTTACATACATTCTATCAATTCCAGGTCATCTTATCTATGTATGGTTTGCTCCAGTAACCCACTTATTGTCAGATTGTCCTTGTTCCCTAAAGAAGGCAAAATGGAACAATTCTAAAGAGGCCTTCATGGATATGTTCAGAGCCCTCTGAATGATGAAGGGGAAACAGGGCATGTATGGACAATGAAAGGAGAACATAATAAAAGAATACAATGCTGTCTCCTGAAACTATACCCTGTTTCCCCCAAAATAAGACATCCCCTGATAATAAGCCCAATTGGGCTTTTGAGCACATGGCAATAAGGCCAAGCACTTATTTCAGGGTTCAAAACAAAAATATAAGACGGTCTTATTTTCAGGTAAACACAGTAGAATGAGCTGAGGGTTCCAGAAGATACCAAACATATCCAAAAAAGGATACTTTGGGTATGGTAGAAATAAATGGATAACTGAAGAAAGGTCCATAGAGGTTGGTAGTTGGTAGCTGAGTAGCCAAATAGGATGCACTAAGGCAGAACTGGCTATCTCATATTTTGCGTTTGTTTTTTTCAGAAAGAAAATGGAGATGTAGTTGATTGTGATTTTGCCACTATGTGAGGAGGGAACTACAGCTTAAGATAAGGTCAGAGAGAACTTAGCTAATTTAAACGAATTCGAAATCTCCAGGGCTGGATGAAGTAGATCCCACAATGTTGAAGGAACACCTGGGTTGGCTGAAGTTGAGGTGATTGCACAACAACTGGTAATCTGAGAACTTTGAGGTACCAGATCTTTGAGACTGTGAGGTCCCAGAAAACTGTGGGAGACAAATGTCATTGCTATTTTTGGAAAAGGGAATGAGAACGTGAGAAACAACAGGCCTGTCAGCAAATTGCCATAGATATAATGTTCTATGATAGTCTTTATAAAATGGTAAAATAAAGTGGATAGGCTACTGTTAGAAAACTGATTGAATATGTCAATATAGTGCTCATTGATGGTTCTACTTTAACTTGGAAGGAAGAATTAAGTGAAAAGCCACAGAGCTCTTTCCTTAGCCTTGTGATGTTCAACATTTTTTGTAATGCCTTAGATGGCAGAATGAAGCAGATACTTACCAAGTTTGCAGTTGGCACAAAACTGCCGAAAAAGAAAATTCAAAATTATCCAGATGGATTTGAGAAGTTGATGGAAATTAATAGGATAGAATTTATCAAGGAGAAATGTAGGGATCAAATTCAGGTAGGAAAATATAAGGAAAAACATAGAAATCTGGCTTGTTACAAATATCCAGAAAGGACCTGGATATCTTTGTCAACCATAAGTTAAAAATGAGCCAGCAATTTGATGCAACTGTTAAAAAGTCAAATATTATATTGGGAAGCATTAACAGTAGAACAGAATCCAAATTGCAGAAAGTAATTGTTCTACTCTACTTTGACTTTAGACCAGGGGTGTCAAACTCAGGTCGTCATGGCGGCATCACGTGACATATTGGGACTTCTTTCCTCTTTGCTAAACTGGACGTGGGCGTGGCCAGCATGTGACGCATCTGGTCCGCGGGCCACGAGTTTGACAGCCCTGCTTTAGACCCTTTTTGGAGTACTTGACCACAATTTAAAAACACAATGACAAATAGGTACAAATTCAGAAAAGGACTAGCATTGACTACACTGGCAATTTCTTAGACCATTGAGTCTCTGCTTTTGCAGGAAACTAGAGAAGGCAGTGCTAGCACATGGACACAGTGCGGGAGGATGTGTAGGAACATAGAAAGTTATCTAACAGCTCAATAGATTCTCTCATCAATAGTAGCCCAAATCTCTTTCTGACCAAAATCTTAATCAGAGTTCTTTATCATCTGCTTGCTTCTTTTTTTTATTTTTTTTATTTTTTTTAATTTGATTTATATGCCGCCCTTCTCCGGAGACTCAGGGCGGCTTACAATGCGTTAAGCAATAGCCTTCATACTTTTGTATATTTATACAAAGTCAGCTTATTGCCCCCACAAACTGGGTCCTCATTTCACCTACCTTAGAAAGGATGGAAGGCTGAGTCAACCTTGAGCCTTGGAGAGATTCGAACCAGCAGTAAATTGCAGGCAGCTGTGTTAATAATAGGGTGCTTATATCACTGTACCAGCAAGGCTTCTTGTTCTTTGGCCTAGGCTTGTCTTTAATGCAAAGCCTGTGCTCAAATACCTTGAGCAAATACCTTTCCTTGACAGAATTTTACTAACCAGACTTATGTGAGCTATTTTATATGAGAGCATATTACAAAACCTCTATTTCCTAAATTGCTCTGCTTTTCTTAAATGCTTACACTTCCTTTCCTTTACCAGACTCTGCAGGTCTCTACTTAATCTATCAGTTTGTGCTTCCATTTTCCTCTTTTTCTGTGGCTAAGTAATTGCTCCCAAGGTACTGATTTTCTTTATAGCCACTCCCTCCCACCTTTCCTGGGAAAGTTCTGCTACTTTTCAATTTGCCAGGCAGTCTTGTGGGCTATTTGCTAACTAGCTCACCCCACCCACCCCCTTAGTTTCCTACTCAGTTACAGCAAAAAGAGGACAGCCACTCTCTGAATGTCTGAATGTCAGTAGCCTTATTGTTTATTTCTCTTCCTCTGGAAGGGTCAGATAACAGACACCAGTTTATTAAACAGTCATCTCTCTGGAAAACTTGGAACCTCCATTCAAGTTTTGCACTTTTCTTCTGTTTCAAAAACCAGCAGCAGGTTCTTCCAGTGAACACCCAATTCCTCCAGACTTCACTACGTTGTACCGCATTCCACTCTTCCAAATAGCAGCTCAAATCTTCCCATGAGCTCCAGGTCTGTATTTAAGCCCTTTGAGTCCGCCTCTCGCTTTCTAGAAAAGTAAAGGAACCACATGCATAAACCACATGGTTTATGCAATAAGGAGTAGGTCCTATGGCTGATGATCTCCTCAGTATCTTAGTTAAGTTCAAGGAGCAGAGTAATTATGGAAGGAGAACATTTGTGTTGTTGATAGGACACTGAAAAGTGGAGGACACGATTCTGTGCACATTTTTTCTCAAAATAAGTCTTGAGTGGGACTTATTTGAGTCTGCATATGCAGGATTACTTTCTAATGTGATAATAAGAGGTTGGGGAAAATTGGAAATGTGGGTTGTGGAGCCAGAACCATCAAGAATCAGATAATTGCAGCTCATCTTAGGTTTAGGGCATGCTTTGTGGGCAGAGAAAAGCATACTCAGCCAGGGATGGGGAGGGAACAGCATTGGATTTTGGTACTGCATGGCAATAGACTCTGGGCCTGTTTTAGATGGCTATTTCCTGACTGCTAATAACAGCAAGGAAATTGTGTTTTGAACCACCTTGTGGTAGAGAGATTATCATTAACTGCTAGAAGAGCAATCTTGTCTCAATATCCAGATTATGGCTGATTAGTAGGTATGCAGGAATGTACAGATAAATCTCGTTTACTGTTTTACTATCTTATTCAGCAACCATTTGAAGCTATAACTACTGAAAAAATAACTTCAAGGTCAATGCCTGCGTTTATGACCTTTGCAGTGTCCCTCAGTTATGTGATTATAGTTAGTATGTATTACCCTCTGCCTGATCTGTTCCTTTTTTCCCCCATCCTTGCAGAGAAGACAGATTGGAAAATAATGCATTAGAAGAGAGGAAGCAGACACACAATGGGAGTACATATCAAAAGGTATGCTTGAGGCTGGGAGCTGCAACCACACTAAACAAACAGCTTGGTATATTTCCCTTTCTGTGCCTACTTACTCTCCTGTAATCCTTTTCTCTCCAATATTTGTGCTCTGCAAGGAGAGGGAGGAAAAAACTGCTCAGACATTGGAGTGATTGTCTACTGCCTTCGTTTTTGTTTTTGTTTTTCTCATCCCAGAGTGGAAAGATTGCTTGGAGGGGAGAGAACCAAGTAGTCTCTGTAGGCAATCTCTCCTGCGCTTGACCCATTTTTCCTCTCTCACAAAACATTTGAAACATTGGAGACAGAAAGATTGGAGACGAAAAGGATTACATGCCTATAATGGGGAACACACTCACTGTTCTGATAGAGTGCATTCAGCTCCCAGCCCTGAATTCATTCAGTGCTGCTAGTGCCATTGCATTACTTTTGACATATATTCCCCACCAGCTTGTATGCCTGCCTACTCTCTTGTAATCCCTTCTTCTCCAATGAACGTAAATACAAACACTAATTCCCTTCTTGCTAATTATCCCAGCGCTGGCGTGAGCATTCCAAAGGACAGAAATGGGAAAAAAGAAAGTACAGTCACAGTCAAGTTATTTCCTTCTTAATGACAGAGCTGCTGATGTTAATTGTGGTTGCTAAATGAATATTACCTGTATAGCCAGGGTTCCATGAGCCATATGTAGCCTGTGATCAGGGGATCCATGGAAGGGGAATGTCAAAAAAAGCTAAGATGGCAGCCCTGGCAATGTAAGCAGAACTGTTGCTTTTTATGTATGCTGCATGTGCACCAAACACACATCAAAAAGTGGGGTGGGGAGGAGCTTCTATGATATGTTGCAACATCATCTTGACTTTTTTGACCCTTTCCAGATGCTTCTGCCAGTAAATCTAAATTTTTCCATCTGTGATCAGACTTCTCTTAGCACTCAAAGTATGCTGCAGCTATTCACCTTTCTCTTTCTAATAGGTGTTCAATGGAAAGAAAAAAAAGATGTGAACAGCTTGGGAAAAACATGGTAAAGTTGTAAATGGAAGATGCCAATGTTTGGATCCCTGTGAAATTTCTGTGAATGAAACAGTTGGAGTGCAAAATAAAAGCCTCATGTGAAAGTACCATTAGCTAAAGCAACTGAAGGAAAACAGGAGCAAGAATATACTTTCTATGCAAGAAAACATACTAATGTACAATGTATTTATAATTTATTTACAGCATGACAACAAAGGCGCTTTTCCTTGATATTGCTATAATTAAAGCCCAAGCTACTTCTATTCTTTCTCAGACTTTTTTTTTCTACAGCTTTTCTTCTACATGTGCAGTGCAATTTGTTAATGTATTTATAGCAGTCAATTTCCATTGTTTTATTAATCTATTTTACATTGATGACCCTTTAATCTTTTTCGATATTTGATAATCTCTCCTATCAGCACTAACAGAGAAATCACATCTTTCAGATAAGTAATGAATACATTGGGAAGGTTAAGAATAAATTTAATCACACGGCTTTGTTTTAAAGTAGGCTAAAGCTGCAGCCAGAATTCTCTTTTAAAGAGTGGGATAATTCAGTGTACGTGATGTGTAAAAAAACAAAACAATTACAATTAAGGAGGGAAAATTTTAAAGATGTTTTCCCCACCCTAGCACTCACCGTTGTTGTTGAACTCCAACTCCCATCATCCACAAGCATCATTAGTAGTCCAAACCATGGCTTTGATCAAATATACAGTTTGTCTGTTACTGATTTCTGTTTCTTCTATACAGTATTTCCCTTGATGACATCCTAGTATGAATTGACACAATATTTTTTTCAAGAAACACTAGCTGTAAGGTGAGAGAAGCAGACATGCTCTCCTGTTGTCAGGTTTGCCTTCGTAATTCAGATTCCTTGCAAAAAGTGAAAGGTAGTATATAGTATAGGAACTATTGGTTATTTATCTTATTTTATTTCTTAAAAATTTTAAAACCAAGCTACAGCAGTCACTTTCATCTCCTAAAATATAAAGAAGAAAATGAGTGCCTTTAGCGGAGAAACCCATTCCCCTGAAAGTTCCCAGGCAGGAAGGCAGGGTAGGATGGAAGTTGAAGTGCACCACATCTGGAAAGCCTGGGCTTGAAGGAAGGATGAATATCAACAATCCAACTACTCCAGAAAAATTAAATTTGGTCTAGGTAGATTTGTGGGACTGGTAGCTCAGTGGCTAAGACGCTGAGCTTGTTGATCGAAAGGTCGGTTCAGCGGTTCGAATCCCTAGTGCTGCGTAACAGGGTGAGCTCCCATTACTTGTCCCAGCTTCTGCCAACCTAGCAGTTCGAAAGCATGTAAAAAATGCAAGTAGAAAAATAGGGACCACCTTTGGTGGGAAGGTAACAGTGTTCCGTGCGCCTTTGCGTTTAGTCAGGCCGGCCACATGACCATGGAGACGTCTTTGGACAGCACTGGCTCTTTGGCTTTGAAATGGAGATGACCACCACCCCCTAGAGTCAGGAATGACTAGCACATATGTGTGAGGGGAACCTTTATCTTTAAGATAGCTAATTAGGCAGCTTATTTCGGCAAGTTCCTAGCCAGTGGTCAAATATTATATAAAGAAATACAGTAAGTTTCAGCCACACATTTGGACTCTTGAGGAAGAAAACTGTCCCTATGGGCAACAGAACACACAGCTTGCATGTCCTTTGCTCCTTTGGACAGCTGTAACTATTAACATGAGTTATTTGGGTGGAACCCTCTGTAGGTTGGAGTCATTCTGTGCTTTGGATGGGTTATATCTCCCAGAATTCCCCATTAGTCTTGGGAATTGCAGACCCAATAGTGCTGGAAAGTGCTAAGCTGGAGAAGACTTATTTATATAAAGAGCATGAATTTCTGCTAACAATGCTACAAGCAAAATTAATAGTACAGCAAGCTTGGAACACGTTGGCAGTGATCAAACAACATAGTTGACCCAATTAGTTGCTCATGCAGATGCAATCTCCAGTGACCCAGTCATTCAGGATGGCCATTTTTTATGTTGTCCAGGCAACTTTAAAGGAGACTGGGAAGCTTGTCATGTCCAAGGTTTTTTCCTCCCACTGGAGCAATTAAAAACAAAAATCAAATCGCTGCTGACTTGGAAGTAGAAGAAAAAGATGCAATTGTTAGCTATGAAATTTTGGCCCAGTTGAAACATAGGAAGACTCTGTGGTTTTCTTTGTAGAGAAATATTTTAGAAATTAGAAGTCAGATGCAGCCAAAAATTTGTGAAATGTGATCTCTCCCATGGAAAAATCTTTTATTTACAAAAATAAAATGAACAAAACACTGTTTAGTTCGTCTTCTGCCAATATCTTCCTGAGAAAACAGAAAAGCTGTTTCTCTTCACAGAAGGAAGACATAAAATATGTAACTAGGAATGATTTTGTCTGAAAAACTTTGGCACTAAGAAGAAGTGAGGATACATCAATAGTAGAAGCAGGAGGTGAAAACCTAATTGTGGTGAGAGGGCCTGCAGTTTTAAGCCGATCCACGACTCTATAGGAACCCCTTTTTCTGGCAATAATCTCAGTGATGTCTATGTGTGTGAGTGTGAAAATGTATATAATTCCCAGTCTGGGTCCAATACTTAAACCAATGTTTCTCAACCTTAGCAACTTTAAGATGTGTAAACTTCAACTCCCAGAATTCTCCTGGGAGTTGAAGTCCTTGCCAAGGTTGAAAAACAGGGTCTAAGACAATGATGGGCTCAGCACGTCAAAAATTTGGAAAATGCCCAACTTGATTCTGCAGAAGTCTCACCCCCCTCAACAAAAAAGAAACAATTCTCCACCGCCACCACCTGAGCAGCAGCACTTGGCAGCACTGACACTGGGCCTAAAATAGAGGCCCGGGCCTTGATTTCAGCCCTAGTGCCAGCATTGCCACTCAAAAAGACTGCCTCACGCTGTTCCCCAGGATCTGCCATATGCCACATACCTTCAAGCAGGATGCGGCCTACCTGAGGCTGTTCCAGGTCTCATGAGACCTTTGTTCTTCAAATGGCTTCAAAGAATGCTCTTCTGCTGCCTCTGCAAGCCATGCAAAAGCACGCCCTATTCTTGCGTAATTATGGAGGCTCCAGACACTATGAGAGCACTGTCAGATGTAAATGCCTTATTCTCTAATGTGTAAATAGTATATGAACGGGGTATCAGGGGTTAACTTATTCTTCACTTCTTAATGTATTCGTAATTCACTCCCATATATAGCTCCACCCATTGTATATATAAGGAGCTACCTTCACCCTTCTCCTTGTTTCTATCTGTGAATATTCAGTGAATATAGAATGCCTATTGTAAATAAAAGGAAATATATTTAAACCTTTAACGCTTAATAATCTTATTGAGTCTGATCCTGAAAATATTGCAACAAGCTGGTAGCAGAGGATGGTTAATTGACTCAATAAAAACTTAAAAATGTCTAAGAAAGATAGGCCCAACACCAGGGCCTACAGCAAAGAAATGGAAACAGAACAAGAAATAATCAACGAATCCACAAACGCAATTTCGAGAGAATCCGAAGAATACACCACTGAAGACGAAGAAATAATAGATGAAAATGATGACCAGGAGGAAATCGAAATAGAGAATAACGAACTCAGGTCAAAGATATTAAAACTATTAAAGAGCCAGAAGAATGATGAAAGTCTCATCGCGAACCTCCAAGACATGCTGAAGAACAGCGGAGCAGCGAGAGAGAAAAACATCACTAATGAAAAGTCTAAAGACCCAAAAATAGTGAGTGATATGACTGCAGAGAAAGTCATTGCGAAGAAGAAAAACGGTGATCCCGCGCGAAATTTTGAATGGCAGCCATCTTGGTTTCAACAGGCCTCCAAGGTGAGCGAAGCAGAGCCAATCAAAAAGCTCAATTCAAAATTTCTGGCGCGAAAAGCATTATCAGACAGCGAAAATGAAAAAGAAGATTCAAACACCTCAGAAGAATCAGAATCAGAAAGTGAAGATGATTCAACAAACTGCCAAATAAAATCAGCAATGAAAACGCTTTTTGCTGCATTTGGGCCAAAACTAAAAATTACTAAAAAGCTAACGAAGAAGCGAGCGAGCAAGCCAATGCCTCAAGACCTGCCCGCTCCCATCCTAACTACGAGAGCGCCGACGCCCGAACCCAGAGAGCCCTGCCGATACCGCCCTACGCCACAGACCGAAGCAAGCACCAACGCCCTCAAAAGAAGAGGAAGAGCAGCCGCCGTCGTTAAGACTCCCAAAATCGAACCAGAGACCGATTCGTCTGAGGAGGAGCAGAACAAGCGAGCCGCAATGAGGAGAACCTTCCACGACGACTCCAAAGAAGAAATGGACAACGCGCATGCGCAAAACTACGCAGACGATCCGGGAAGACATGAACTAGCGAGAAGACCGTGCAGGCTCGTTGCGAGCATCCCCACGCCGTTTTGCAATTTTCTCCATTTACGAGACCACGGACTACCTCAGGTTGTAAGTAATGGACCCAATAATATCGAAAATTTACCCAGTGACTTCCCAAAGCTAAGGGTTGATGGCATTAATTTGCAAGAATGGTATCAACAGCTCCAGGTTGTCTTTATGAAGGAAAACTTACTGTTTTTTATCACTAGTCCCCCAAAAAGACCTTGGACTCTAAAAATAGATTGTTTACACCATAGAGCATTTTTCTTAATAATATCTAGTGTGTCTCCTGCAATGTATCACAGCATTAAGCCAAATCTGACTGTTTCAGAAATTATTCAATGCATGTTTAATTTGTTTCACAGTGACAGTGTAGCTACCACCACAAGGATGTCTAAAGATTTCTTTTCATCTAGGGTGAAACCAGGGGTTTCCATAAGTGAGCATTTAATATCTTTAAACAAAATAAGAGCTGAGCTGCATTTGAGGGGGGAGGTGATTTCAGACCAAACAATGAAAAGTGTTATTATCAACTCACTTGATCCATCATGGGACAATTTTATGTCACATTTAGACACAATTAATCTAGGATACTTATCCATAGAAAGTCTATCCAATAAATTGATAGCAGAAGACAATGCAAGAAGAAATCGTTCTAACAATCACACAGAACACAAACCATATAGGAAAGTAGCTTTCCAAGAAAGATATAATGAAACATTTAAATGTCACAATTGTGGGTCCAGGGAACACAATAGAAGAGATTGTCCCAAAATTTCAAAGGACAGACATAGGTCAGAATATAGAAACAAATACAACTATAGACAGTCTTCTATAGATAGACACAGATATAGAAGCCCACCAAATTACAAAGAGAATAGAGGGGGCAGAGATAATTCAAAGGATAGAAAATCTGGTTCACTGAATGGATTAAATAAACAAGACAACACTAACATACAGCAAAATGAGAACAATAATTGGCTTATTGATTCTGGAGCAACTAATCACACCACTAATAACAAAAATATATTGTCTTCATTTGCAGAAGACAAATTTGTAATAAAGGTAGCTAACCAAGAAAAGGTTCAAGTATTAGGTAGAGGGAATGTAACCTTGCCTGGTCTAGGAAAAATAGAGGGGGTATTACTAATACCTGAAATACCTCATAACGTATTAAGTGCCATAAAACTAAGTAGAGATTCTGACATTAACATTGTTTTTTCAAAAGGAAAAGCGACTTTGGAGAAGAATAAAATAAATATAGGCACTGTGATGATTAAGGGAGGCCTACCTTATCTGATAACAAAGGAGAAATGGCTACATAACATTGATTCAAATATGGAAGATTGTATTGAAGTAGATGATGAAAATATTAGCAACAGTGACAATGATGAATGTAAAATATCTCATGATCACATAGATACACACAATGAAAAAAAACCAAAAATAGGTAAGCCAATTCATGATGAGTGTGCTCACATCTTACATAGGAAGTTAGGACATGCCAGTTTTCCTGTAGTACAAAAAATGGCTGAACACGCAGAAGGTGTTAAAATAAAAAATTGTGAAAACTATTTGGAATGCTCAGTATGTAAATCTACAAAACTAAAAACTAGTCCCAGGCCAAGAAAATCTACTAGATCAACTAACAAAATTTTTGATTTAGTACACATGGACTTAGTTGGTCCATTAACTCCATCAATCACTTATAGAAAACGTTACTTCCTGACAATAGTAGACGATTATAGCCGCTATGGGTTTGTTTATACATTAAAACACAAAGATGAAACCTTTCAAAAATTTAAAGAATTTTACAAACGCATAGAAACACAACATAATATCAAAATAAAACAAATCATGACAGATAGGGGATGTGAATTCATGTCTAAAGAATTCTCCCAATGGTTAAAAGACAAAGGAATGTTACATTACACATCTAGTCCATTTTCTGCGTTCCAGAACGGGATTGTAGAGAGGAAGAATTCTACATTACAAACCATGATTAGATGCACATTGGAAGATGCTGGCTTAAGCAAACAATTCTGGTCAGAAGCCTTACATTATTCAAATTACACACAAAATAGAACCTGGTCCAGTATTGTAAATAAGACACCATATGAAGTGATGTATAATAGGAAACCAAAATTAGCACACATGCACATATTTGGAGTCACTGCAGACGTACACATACCTAAGCAATTAAGAAGAAAGGGAGAAAACGTATCCAGAAGACTCAGATTTATGGGATATGAGACTGGCACTAAAGGGTACAGATTCATTGATAACAATAACAAATTTATAGTCTCCAGAACAGCTGTGTTCCATGAACAGGCCAACTGGTCTAAATTACATCTTAATGAAATATTTCCAAATAAATACAAAGATACAAAATCTCATGAGAAAGGGGCCATAGAAAAGCAAAATATAAACAAATATAAAAACAAAACCAAAACTTGGACAAATAGCCAACACAAAATAAAGACAGACACACTAACAAAAAAGGAAGCAAGATATTTGCATGATAACGATAGTAAACCTGAAAAAACTGTTAGAAACACCAGAAATCAAATGCCAAATAAATACAAGGATTATATAATGCATATGGATGGTAAGCCAACAACACCTAATACATATGAAGAAGTGTTAAAACTCCCTCATGAAGAAAAAGAAAAATGGGAATTAGCGATGAAGAAAGAGATGGAAAGTTTACAAGGATTAAATGTATTTACACCTGCAATTGCACCTAAAGATAAAACAATTATTGGTACCAGGTGGATATATAAAATTAAGAACTTAGAGGGAGGCAATACTCTATACAAAGCTAGACTAGTTGCACAAGGTTATGCACAGAAATATCCGGAGGACTATACTGACACGTATTCCCCCACAGTAAGAACAGAGAGTGTCAAAACAGCTCTAGTGGTAGCATCAGCACTCAATCTTGATGTATTTCAATATGACATACAGACTGCGTATCTACACGCAAAACTAGATAAGGAAATATACGTAAGAGCACCTCACAGTCAATACACAAACAAAAATGAGATTTGGTTGTTAAACAAGAGTTTATACGGGTTAAAACAATCTGGTAAACGATGGTATGATTGTTTAGTAAAAGTACTTAAGACCATGGACTTCAACGCTACCACTGCTGATAACTGTTTCTTTGTCAAAAAGGGTAATGATTACATTGAATTTGTATTGATTTATGTGGATGACATTTTATACATAGGAAAACATAAAGAGAGAAGAGAAACTTTTGTAACTAAGCTAAATGAACATTTCTCGTTGAAATCTCTAGGCAAAGTAAACAAATATCTTGGTGTTCAAATTAATAAGACCAGAAGGGGATTCAAACTTACTCAGAGAGATAAGATCATAGAACTTTTAAATAAATGCAATTTAAACAATGCCAAACCTTGTGATACTCCTATGCAAACTGATTTTCTAAGAAATACTGATGAATCTTCCCCCGAATTCAAGGATAACACATTTTATAGATCAATCATAGGTTCACTTCTTTATATATCTAATTGGACAAGACCAGATATCGCCTTACCACTCAATTTATTATCCAGACATGTCAGCAAACCAACAATGTATCATTGGGAAGCTGTTAAAAGAATTTTAAGATATCTGAAAAGTACACTAGACTTTTGTTTAATGTTAGAACCTAATGATAATAAAGAACCAAAGCTTACATGTTACGCAGATGCGGACTGGGCTGGAGACACTTCATGTAGAAAAAGTACATCTGGTTATATATTTCTCTTAAATGACTGTCCAGTTTACTGGTACACTGGTAAACAAGAACTAGTGGCCACTTCAACGACAGAAGCGGAATATGTTTGTTTATCCAAAGCTGCAAATAACCTTGTATGGTTTAATGATTTAATTTCAGATGTTTGGAAAAAACCTGCTTTGCCTTTTGTTATGCATGAAGACAATAAAGCAGCCATTGAAATATCTAGATCTGATGCCATTGGACAAAGATCTAGACACAGATATAAAATTTAAACATGTGAGACAATTGTCTCAGGATGGATTTATTAAAGCAGTACATTGCGATACTTCAGAACAATTAGCTGACATATTGACAAAGCCTTTACCTTCTAAGCAGCATAAATATTTAACTTCTAAGTTGTATGTTTTGTATTGTCCTGAATCTGAATGTAATTGGTGTTGCATAACGAATCGGCATTTAGAGGGGGATTTGTCAGATGTAAATGCCTTATTCTCTAATGTGTAAATAGTATATGAACGGGGTATCAGGGGTTAACTTATTCTTCACTTCTTAATGTATTCGTAATTCACCACTCCCATATATAGCTCCACCCATTGTATATATAAGGAGCTACCTTCACCCTTCTCCTTGTTTCTATCTGTGAATATTCAGTGAATATAGAATGCCTATTGTAAATAAAAGGAAATATATTTAAACCTTTAACGCTTAATAATCTTATTGAGTCTGATCCTGAAAATATTGCAACAAGCACAATGTGCGATTTCTCTCTTGTGCAATTTGCAGAAGGTCCAGGGACTGCATAAGAGCACCCCTCCCCGTTCTTGCATGGCCATGGCAGCCTCCAAACGTTACCTGAGAACAGGGCATGCTTTTGAGAATAGTTATCAGGTGTTGGCAAGCACTGATATGTCACTTTTGCACATGTGCCAGGTTCATTTAACAATTGTGTTATTAATTTAACAACTGCAGTGATTCATTTAACAACTGGCAAAAAAGGTCATAAAACGGGGCAAAATTCACATCAACTGTCTCACTTAGGAACAAAAACTTTGGGCTTAATTGCGGTCGTAAATTGAGGACTATCTATATCTGTTCAGCATACCCCATACGGATCTCAAGGCACAAAGGCTGATAAAAATTCCTTCAATTAAATCTACGACTTAAAAACTTGAATAAGAAGAAAGCAGTCTTTCAGGAAGAAAGCATTTTTTTTCCAGATATCAAGACATGAGAAGCACTTGTGAGAAGCAGAACTGACAGCTGTGAAATGTACGGCAAAAGACAGTTTTCCTGTGGGCTGCTGCAGTTTAGGCCTTTGCTATGCTGACACATCACAACTGCTTTTTGTCTTCTCGAGCTTGGCAATGCCAGATGAAGTTCTCTGCACTTCACCTCACAGGGTTTTTTTATCAGAAAGGGCTTATCCATGGAGACTATGAGCAATGAACACCTCCTCTAAGTCTGTTGACTTGCTATTGGAAAGTGAGGTGGGTTTTCCCATGGCATGTTGCTAACAAGTATAATTTAACAGAGAGTGTGTGAAAGACTCCATATAGCCACAACACTTCATTTAAAAAATACACCTGGGAAACAAGACAAGGCAGAGATCACTTCCTACAGGAATATGAGGCTAGTGTTGAAAAGAACTGCATTCTGTTCACAGTTCTTGGAACGGCATTGTAATAGTTTTAAGAATATCAGAACTTTAGCTTTTCATAAGTATTTAGGTTTTGTGATTTTTTGGGGGGAATATTGGAAGTGGTTAGAATACCACAAATTAATATTAACTTTCTCTAATTCAGGAGTGCAAAACTATTTTCCAACAGAGGTACAGTTTTAGAATTGAGTCTAGAATTGAGGTGCTCTAAAAATGGAAAGCAGCAAAGTAGATATTCCAAAAGGCAAAAAGTGGGAAGAATCAGGAGAGATTACATCTATTTTCTGTTTAAACGTGATTAAAATTAACAGAACAGGTAAGCTATGAAGTAAATGATGAATAATAAATCTAACTGTAAGTTGATTCTTTCACATTTAGTTAATAATATTCCTGTTATGTCACATCAAAACTTACATTTAATAGCAACTTTTGGAAGGATTCCAGAGGCTATACTGAAAGCTTTTAGGGCTAAGTGTGGTGAAGAGGCTTAGGTCAATTTAGGTCTCTAAATTGAAGAGCCTGGTAGAAGACTTGTTGGCCATAAACCACGTTTTAGTTTGTTCACCCAGAGCAATGAGCCAATAATTCATAGAGAGTTGAATTCAAAGACTTTTTTTTTTGTGCAGGCACAAAATGGACACCTTAAACTGACAATTTCAGTAAATTCCAGCTCAAAAGGAGATGGGGGTTCCCTGACACAGGTATGCATTAAATTTTTTATACTTGCTTACTTTCTTGCACAAGGTGACAATTTCACTCATACTACAGATAGTCCTCAATTTATGACCATGACTGAACCTAAGATTTCCATTTCTAAGCAAAACAGTTGCTCAGTGAGTGTTGCCCCATTTTAATCCCTATCTTGCTTCAGTTGTTAAGCGAATCACTGCAGTTAAGTTAATAACACGATTGTTAAGTGACTCTTGCTTCCCCATTGACTTTGTGTCAGGCCTGGAAGCCATCTTTTGCATTGGGCCTTCAGGCATGCCACATTTACTACTGTGGGAAATTGGGAGGGGGGATTGTATGGAGTGTGGGTGATATATAGTCATAATAACATTCCTTTCTCATAGGGTCAAGGACATCTTGCCCTGCACCTGGAGGGCTGGAACTGGGAGGCATCTTCAGTTGGGATGATGGATTGATTGGACCATGTGATGGACATGTGGGTGCTGGGCAGGGACTTGGACTTTCATTTGGGTGGGGAAAACCTGGGAGCTTTCAGATTCGGGTTTTCCCAGATGTGCCAATATGACATCTCTAATAAAATGGAACTTTGAGGAACTTCGAGCCTTGGAGTCTTCTTTCGTTGGGGGTGTTACTTGGAACTCTGACACTTTGCTTCTCAAAAGGTCACAAAAGTCAATCATATAACCCCAGGATACTGCAAACGTCCATGAGCTAGACCATCCCATAAGCTAAATGTCACATTACTTTTTATCAATGGGTACATGTGAACTTTTCTTAGAACTGTTTTCAGACAACCATTTTTCCATTACTTTATGCCCCCCCCATGGTCTGTGACATCAGTAGTTTCTAGCAAACCCACAAGCTGATTTTAACTGTGGTTTAGCATCTGCCCAGCAAGTTCCCATTTACCTTATCTAGGTCATTGCTTCACTGAACTTTTGAAAACAGCTTTTGTTTTACTTAAATCTTTATGAAGCATCTCAAACCATTGTTCTACCTAGAACCTCTTCTATGAGCTAATATTATATATTTGGTCTTTACTGATCCAGCCTTGCCTGTACCAAGATAGAATACTAGGCCTTCAGACTCACCTTGGCATGCACAAAATTCCAGAGTCAACCTACACATCTTTAAGTAGACCTTTGATGTTCTGCCAGTCATAGTCAATTACACTGGACGTGGCGAATCAAGGAGCAAGTACACTAAAAGTCATGTTGATGCCAGAATCAAACTCAATAACACTAGGACAAGACCAACCCATATGGGTTAATGTTGACTTACATGTCTTTGCAGTTAGTTCTTTGTAACTTACTCAACTTTTTCTGAAGTGCCAGAAATACACAAATATTTTAATTGAATATAACAAAATTGAGTAGTGAATATAAAATGTATTTCTGTATTCACTTAAAGAAATATTTAATCAATAGCCAAAATAAGCTAAAGAAAATCCATAGCCAACATTGTTGTAGCAGATCTGTGTTTCTTAGTACTAAATGTGTAGAAGTGGTGTTTAACATTGAATAAAAGAAACAACACTTTAAAAATAACTTGATGAACAAAAAAGCCCAAATCCACAGTTGGGAATTCATTTGTTAAGTTCACTCCAAAATTATATAGAAGAATATGCAAGATTTTGAGTTTCTGAACTCTTCATCAGGCAGAGTTACAAAAACTAAGAGAAGGAAAAAGCATGAATAAAAAAATATAAGGGACTTGTATCACCTTGGCTGTTTTCTCTTGGACATGTCCTATTATGTTAGCATCCTTTCTGAAATGTAGTGTCCCGACCTGGACACAATACGTGCAATCTGACCAGTGCGAAACAGAAAGAAACAATGACTTACAAGTCTAAAACATGTCAAATATTAGATCTATGACTTTTACAGCATAGAGTCAGTCAGAGGCAGTGGAATCTGTACTAGGGCAGGGAGAGGAAGACAGGGATGATAAAAATAGCATTGTGCTGTCACGATAGAAGCCCTGCCTCTTTTGTACATATGTTATGATATCACATGCATGTATGAAAGGAGTGGATCCAGCAGTACAGTGGTGTGATGCTGTTTTTGTTACTTTGATGAAGCTCTGCAGTTGTCCCTGATCCAAGAAATAGGTTTGCAGTCAGAATATATTTGTAGATGCACATAACCCAAGAGAGAAGTCATATCTCCCCAATATTCTGTATTATTCCAGAAAGTTGAAAAAACATCTATGAAGAAGGTAGTGGCGAACCATTTCTGTAACATGCCAAGAAGATTACATGGAAATATCTAGATTAAATCATAGACATAACTGAATTCAAACTGATAGCAAATTCATTTTTAATAAAAAAAAATTCCTGAGTTGTGGATTTTGGACATTTTCTCCCTGATGTATGAAGAAAAATATTGTTTCTTTTTTATGAACAAAAAATAGTGGATAAGAATATAGAAATAGTGGATAGGAAAAAGCAAAGACTTTTGCCATTTTTTCCTGATAGATGGTTACTGTGGGATGGCTGCAACTAGCAACTTTCCTTGAGTGGATTTTTGAAAGTTGAGATATTTTATTTATATAAATAGAATACATTTGGATGATATGAATTCGTACTTGAGCACAGCTTATTCCTGGAACCAAGGTCTCAGGAATAAGAATGGTCAAGGTTTCTTGTTGAGAAACAGCACAACACTGGACTTCTCTCAGTAGGAAGATTTTGTTGTGAGCAGCTGTTTTCATATCCATCTGGTATAGATCTACATTATGGAGGTTATGGGACATGCCTTCAGGGTCTCTTTCTGTTTGTTTGTTTTTAATGTATTTTACTGGCTTTTTCCTGCCGCAGGACTTCCAAGTACTTCTTATCTTAGGTCATCATTGATTTTCACTTCTGGAAACAATTATCTCTTTCTGAATATTGCAGCTATGTAAGTATGCGCTCTGCTCAAGCTATGCAGAGGTAGCATATGTGGCATTGTGGGGATGATCTCCAGGAATGGCATCTTTTGTGCCACCCAAGAGATTGTTTAAATCTCAGCTAAAATATGCAGAAACTATAAACTCCCCCAATTCTCTGAAAATGCACGCATATGTCCTTGGATATGTCATTTAGGAAGTCTGGGAGCTGGTATCCAAAGAAATCTTCAGGGTGCCCCATTGGGAGGGCTGCTGTAAAGATTCCCCAAGTTTGCATTGTAGGAAATTTGTTGGGAAGTTGAGATGGTCCTTTCCTCTTCCTATTTTTTTTTTTTTAATGAAACCGGCTATAACAACTTTTGGGTCTCTGAAAACGATGGAAATGAGCTTCTACTGAGATATCCTGCTTTTACGCCAGAATGGGATTCAAATTGCCATCTGTTTTTAACAGCTCAACTTCTAGAAAGACAGTCTGTCCAACATAGCTAATCCCAACTGGGTTTCTTTCTCTTTTGCTGGTATCTGAAATATGCACAAGGTTAGGCCAACTCACAGCAGGGGATAGCATGTTTGCATATGCATGAGGAAATTGAGCTGGCCAACCCACAAACTAGCTTTTTTCATAGAGATTCATAGGAGTATAAGAGACAGCCTTATATGGAATCAGTCAGTCCACTTTTATTATAGCTTCAGCATAGTGCCTACAGGATCCTTTTCCAAGCTGGTGTCCTCCAGGTTAGATTACGCCATCTGGGTTGAAAATAAACATCTGTGATTTTTGAATGTGAATGCTTATGTAAGATATTTTTCCTCACATACCATGCAAATGAATATATAATATCTGGCAGCCATTCATAAGATTTTTAAAATATATGTCATCTTTGTTTCATTTGTCTTTTATCTTTTTCAGAAATCGTTCCAAAGTTATACTGTAGAAAAATGTATGAATAAAATGACAGTGTGTGTGTGTGTGTGTGTGTGTGTGTGTGTGTGTGTGTGATTTGCATTAAAATGCTTTTGCTAATTTCTGGATTGGGAAGTTCTGATGTCACTCATAGATGGGCTCTTGCAATTATCTCTATATGGGGCTGACCTTGAATACCACCCAGAAGCTACAGCTGGTCCAGAATGTGATGACAAAAGCTGTGATGGGCATTGTTTGGTACACCTATGTAACACCTCTGCTGTGTGAACTGCACTGGTTTCCATTAAGTTTCCAGGAACAATTCAAGCAGCTAGTTTTTATTTATAAAATCTTACATGACATTGGCTCTAGATATTTGTGGGATCATCTGCCTTGAATGATGCCTATCTGTTCAGTAAGATCTGATAGAATTGATATGTTCTGAGTCCCTTCCATTGAATAGTGTCATCTTGTAGGATCCAGGAGGCCAATTAGAATAGAGTTGGAAGGGACCTTGGAACCCAAAGGGACTTTTGTCAAATTGCTTTTACTGTAAAAGACTTTGCCTACATTGGCACAACTGGCGATTGATTGATTCATTATATGCCATCAAGTTATTTTTGATTCCTAACGATTACATAGCTAGCCAGCATTGCTTTGTGAAGAAACTGAGGGAATGGGCTGGGAGAAGACTTGGATTGTCATTCTCAGGACTCAGATAATAGTGGAAGTGGAAGTGGAAGATACCACACAGTCTTTCTAAGGGCACATGTTTCAGCAAGAAACAGCAAGAAACAACTCTAGTTCTCTGTAATACCTAGAATGAATTTATTTTATTTATTTATATCACACCTTTATTTTTTTTATATAAATAACTCAAGGCAATGAACATATCCAACAAACCCTCCTCCTCTATTTCCTCACAATAACCTGGTAAGGTGGGTTTGGATGAGAGAGAGTAACTGGTCCAAAGTCACCCACCTGGCTTTTATGGCTAAGGTGGGAAGTCATGTTTACCTGCTTTTTTAGATTGGTGCCTTAATTACTAGCCCAAATTTCCTTGGAATCCTCACAGACTCCTGTTATTACAATAGGAAAGCTTGTTTATATGAACATGGACAAGCAATAATCTAAGAATCTGCTCACTTATAAGCAAGGAGGAGGGGGATAAGATGCATGGATGTTAAGTTCAGAATAGCATCTGTCATAACTCTGAGACATACATTTTAAAGGCTTCACTGGAATTCAGCATTTTCATTAAGGATAGGCAAATGGATTGTTCAGATTCACCTATGATATATTAACAAGGAATTGAAAATTCCCAAGAATCAACCTTTCAGCATAATTTCTATGAAATGGTTGAGTTGATTTTAAAAAAAGGGGGTTTTCCTTGTTTCAGAAAGTTACAATTGTCTGCTCTTTGTGCTATTTCATCAGCTTTGATTTTTCAATGGTTTCTAAATGTTGTTATCATGAAGCATAAATGAATGACTTTTTCTGGAGAGCAATGGATAAACATGTCATAATTGAGGTTATCAGCTGTAAATGGATTTGTAAAGTTTTAAATCAATCATAAAGTTTACTTAAACTATATTAAAAGTATATTAAATTCAATTTAATCTATAGAATTGCCTTCCAGTTTGGTACCACCAGACATGTTAAATTATAATTTTTGTCATCCCAGTCAACCCTAAGAGATGCTGTCATTAAAAATAAATATAGTTATTCCACCTAGAATAGTTGAATTATTTTAATAAGTTAAAATAGTTATTTTATTGTAAGCAGAGCAATTGGTTGTTGTGAATATTGAGGGTTTTTAACTTGCATTGGGGGTTGGCTCAATCCTGCTAGTGCATTTGATGACGAGTGATTGTATTTCTAATAAGGGTTGCTTATTTTTTTCTATTAGTATTTAATTGTTGTGTATGCATCTTGGGTCCCCTCCCCTTGGCAGATGTCAGAATATGAATTTCTAGATTTATAATGTCAATCCTGGCCCAAGTTTTTCTATAAGCTTCTGCCATTCAATTGCGTCCATTGGAGATGGTCAGAGAGAGAAAAGACTGTTTTCCAGAATTGTTGGTTGAGTATTTGTTTGGGATAATAAGTGAAAATCATTTTAGGAATGTCTTTTATGCATTTATTCCTTTTTTTTAAAAAAAAAAAATTGCTCTAATCCATAGATACATGCTTGTTGCTGCCTTCCTTGACTTCAAATACTAAGGATGGCTGGATTCCATGCAACTGGGATCAGCAAAAGAGAGTTTGGAGGACTCTGACCCCTTTGTTCCAAATAATTTGCCTCTGGCTCCTGCCACATAGCCTGTTTAATTCATTCTCTCCTTCCTCTCAAGGCTTTCCACAAAAGCAAGACAATTACCAGAACACAGACACCTTTGTAGCTGTGCCTTGGTGAAAAGCCCAATTAATTGCGCTGCATTTTAAAGTAACGTATGCATTAGGGATGGCAGCTTACTGTGTAGCACATTGTTTTGCACTTACTTATTTAGAAAAGCTTGCCTCTGTCTTTTAATTAGAAGGAGGATTTTGCTTTGGAGGAAAAGTTCCTTCAGAAAGCCAGCTCTGGTGCTCCACTGGTTGAAACCCTCATGGGTGCCCTACGGTGTCACTGGTACTAAGGGGGGGGGGGGGGAGGAGAAAAACCATTGCACATGATAATTAGCCTCCTCCCAAATTTTAATTTCTGGTGCTAATTGCTGGACTAAGTGAAGCTCTAGTTTAGCCACAGATGAATCAGCTAAACAAACACAGAGGCAACCAAAACACACAGATGTGCTTCTGTCTCCAAATCTGCATGCTAATTATTGTTTGCAGTCTTCAAAATCCCCTCACGCCTGCTCCCTTTCTCACTCCTTGATTACTTCAGTACAAAGAGATAACAGCAATCAACACTTCACAGTGTTCAGAAACAGGCTGGTCAACAGCAAGGACAATAAATAAACATCACAGATGAATGTTCTTTCTCAAGTTCCTATACAATACTTAAGAATCTTCCTTTCTGGAGAAAATATCTTCCAGTTATTTCAACATGACTTGTGCATGGCAATGATTAGCTGCAGCGTCTATTACCATGACCCCATCTTGCAATATGGCTTTAAGAAATGTTTCTTACTGTATTCAAAATAAGGCAAAAAGGCAAGAGCATAGTTAGATGTGGACTGGGAGTAAGAGCTGGAAGAGTGATATTTCCCTGATGGCCACTGAAGGTTTTGCATTGCTGAATTGTCAGGAAGTGTGTGAATAGTCACTGAACTCCACATATGACGAGGGAGGCATTTTGGAGAGTTGGGAAGGCCTCATATGCAACCAAATTCCATCTTGAGGGAGGAGAGACCCTGGCCCTTGGCTACCACCCCAATTCTTTTTTATCCAACTCATGGACACTTATGCCTGCTGAATTCCAAATGGATGAAACTGACTTCATGATGTCTCCTGTTAGTCAGTGGGTCTTAGGACCAGTAACTATTTCAAGAGGCTGGAACTAAATAATCAATACATTCCAGTCTCCCACAGATGCTATAATTCCCAGCCAGCTGTAACCCAAGAGGACAGAGGGATAAAGCCCAGAGGCACTGTTTTAGTAAATTGGTTTGTTATATGTTGTGAGTCACCAAGAGTCTGGTGGATGTAAATGTGATAGATAGATAGATAGATAGATAGATAGATAGATAGATAGATAGATAGATGGACGGATGAATGAACAAACATATGTATGTATGTATGTATGTATGTATGTATGTATGTATGTATGTATGTGTTGGTGCTTATGTAGGAATGACATGCTAGTCTGCCCTGAAATCTGGATGTTTCTGTGTGAGTTTCAAGACTATTTTTGCCTCTGAAAAAAAAAAGGTTAAATTGTAAATCATGCTTGAGGATGTTTATGCAGAGATTTACTGAAATCAGAGCTGCCAGGATAAATCCTCATAGCACATTCACAGTACTTTAGGAAGACACCTCAGATTTAGTAGGCAGAGGAAGGAGCTGGGAGGTCTGTAAAGGAAGTCAAAAGACAGCCAGACCTTGCAATAAAATTTCACCCCAATTTTTTGACTCCATTCACTTCCATTCATCCAGAAGGAGACCAATGAATTATACTTCTTGCTTTACAGCAGGGGTGGGCAGTTCATTTTAATATGAGAAACTGGGAATGTTGTGGAGGGCCAAACTAATAGACTGAACTTAATTCTCTCAATATTAATTTTATTGTTTTATAAAAAACAGTAAGTTATATGGTTTCGATCAGTGGTGGGTTTCAAATTTTTTACTACCAGTTCTGTGGGTGTGGCATGGTGGGTGTGGCTTGGTGGGCGTAGCAGGGGAAGGACACTGTAAAATCTCCATTCCCACCCCACTCCAGGTGAAGGATACTGTAAAAGCTCTATTCCGTCCCCAATCCAGGGGAAGGTTACTGCAAAATCCCCATTTCTTCCCAATCAGCTGAGACTTGGAAGGCAGAGAATAGATGGGGGCAGGGCCAGTCAGAATTTTTACTACTGGTTCTCCGAACTACTCAAAATTTCCGCTACCGGTTCTCCAGAACTGATCAGAACCTGCTGAAACCCACCTCTGGTTTCGATTACTGTGAAGGTATGTAGGCACGCACACATGTACATTAAAAAATACATTAAAAAATAGCAGTTGCCTTCAAAATAAAAGCAATGTGATTGTATTGTGTGCATGGTGTACACTTATTTTATTATTTTCTGATTGACCTCACATGGACTGGACAGGGACAGCCAAAAAACTGGATGTGGTCTGAGGAGGATGGTGTGAAATGCACAGGTCTGTTTTACACTGTAACCCATGATTATATTTTATACACTATAAACTTTAACGCTCATTGAATCATGACAATGCCTTCCTGGATTAGGCCTAATCTTTTTCCCCCATCTCCTGAATGTTTAAAAGTGCTCCTCAACCTGGAAAGTGTTATTTTAATTTTCTTTCATGCCCTTGGGTGTAATCCCAACGCAAGACCATTGTGGAAAATGTAAACAGCAGCTCCTAATACTCGCCATTTGTTACTATTGCCAAGGAATTTAAAAGAATCCCAGAAATGATGGAGTCATCTGAGGACATTTCGTCCAATGGCCCTACAGAACTAAAGGTGGCCCTGAATTTATCTTCCATGAATTTGGTTAATCCTTTCATCATATCATATAGACCAGAGCAGGGGTGGGTTCTACTTACCTTTACTACCAGTTCGCAACGGGATCGCGCGTGTGCTCTTGCTTCATTCACGCACATGCCTTGCTTCTGCGCATGCGCAGAAGCTTCTGATGACATCAGGGTCAGTGGGCGGAGCCTCCCACCGGTTTTACTACCAGTTCTATAGAACTGGTCTGAACCGGGGGCAACCCACCACTGGACCAGAGGTGGGTTTCAGCAGGTTCTGACCAGTTCTGGAGAACCGGTAGCTCAGAAATTTTGAGTAGTTCAGAGAACCAGTAAATACCACTCTGACTGGCCCCACCCCCATCTATTCTCTGCCTCCCGAGTCCCAGCTGATCAGGAGAAAATGGGGATTTTGCAGTAACCTTCCCCTGGAGTAGGATGGAAATGGAGATTTTACAGTATCCTTCCCCTGCCATGCCCACCAAGTCACACCCACAGAACCGATAGTAAAAATTTTTGAAACCCACCACCGATATAGACTGAAAGGATTTGATAATGCTTCAGAATTGCCCTTGTAAGTTTCTAAGGAGGCTGTGAAAACTTAAGAGCCACTGTGATGTTGCAGGTAGAAGATTAGGATAGCAGCAAAGTGTCTTGGCTTCAGCTCCTTAGTCATGAAAATTGCAGGCTTTGTCACTTACATCCACACTTCCTTTATTATATTTATAAATTAAAAAGAAAGTTTACCTAAAATGTTCTCCTTCCTGAAATGGAGGGCAAAAAGGCCATGGATATATCCACAATGTGAAGAAATCAAGCAGCATCACAGTTGTCTGATCTCCAGGATCTATTTCCCAAGGAATCTTCCCCACTCTGTTTAATAACCAGACTGGCTTTGCTTCTCCAACTGCTTAGAACAATGGCAGAATAAAAACAGAAGGTAAAACTCACTTTATTGGGAAGACTGATCATCATTTATGGTGCTGCTGCTTCTATTGACTTTTTAATGATTATTTGTAGTGGCTGAACTACTCACATATTTATGTATGTATGCTGCCTTAAGGATGGTGTGTCATCATCGATGGAACTATGGATTATGAATTGTATCAGTAAATTCTACAGGACAATGTCAGGGTATCTGTCCATGAATTGAAGCTCAAGAGAAAGAGGGTCATGTAGCAAGCTTATGATCCCCAAACATACAAATCATACAACCAAAGAAAGCAGATGTTATATAATAATGTTATGAACTTGCCAAGTCAACATCCTGTCCTTCATCATATAGAAACATTGCGGAAGGACCTGAAGCAGGCTCATTGACATCCTTCAGTCTCAAGAGACTATGGTATCATGCTCTGGAAAGAGGTCCTAAAACAGCATCTAGTGTGACTAAAAAGGCCAATTTGAGAGTGGCAATCCCTTCCACACTGAGGGCAGATACATTTTGTTCCCTGCCCAGCCCCCAGATTTCGCTGGTTCCGGGACTGCCTCTTTGCCTCAGCCTGCCAAACAAGTGTCTCTTCGAATTGGAGAAGGCCATGCTGCGTCTTTAGCCTCCAAGCTGAACGATCGGAGGTCAAGGTTTCCCAGTTGTTCATGTCCATTCCCAGGGCCTTTAGGACCCTCTTGAAGATATCCTTATATCGCAGCTGTGGTCTCCCTCTGAGGCGCTTTCCCTGCACTAATTCTCCATACAGGAGATCTTTCGGAATCCGACCATCAGCCATTCTCACGACATGCCCCAGCCAGCGTAGACGTCGCTGTTTCAATAATGTATACATGCTAGAAATTCCAGCACGTTCCAAGACTGCGCTATTTGGAATTTTGTCCTGCCAGGTGATGCTAAGAATTCGTCGTGGACAGCACATATGAAAGGTGTTCAACTTTCTCTCCTGCCGTGCGTAGAGGGTCCAAGACTCACTGCAGTACAAGAGTGTGCTCAGCACGCAGGCTCTATAGACCTGGATCTTTGTATGTTCCGTCAGCTTCTTATTAAGCCATACTCTCTTTGTAAGTCTGGAAAATGTGGTGGCTGCTTTACCAATACGTTTATTCAGCTCAGTATCTAAAGAGAGAGTGTCAGAGATAGTTGAGCCGAGGTACACAAAGTCATGGACGACCTCCAGTTCTTGTGCAGAGATTGTAATACAGGGAGGTGAATCCACATCCTGACCCATGACTTGTGTTTTTTTCAGGCTGATTGTTAGTTCAAAGTCTTGGCAGGCCTTGCTAAAACTGTCCATAAGTTTTTGAAGGTCTTCAGCAGAGTGAGCAGTGATGGCATCATCATCAGCGAAGAGGAAATCCCATAAGCATTTCAGCTGGACTTTAGACGTTGCTCTCAATCTAGAGAGATTAAAGAGTTTTTTGAATTGTGTCAGTAAATTCTACAGGAAAATGTCAGGGTATCTGTCCATGAATTGAAGCTCAAGAGAAAGAGGGTCATGTAGCAAGCTTATGATCCCCAAATATACAAATCATACAGCCAAAGAAAGCAAATGTTATATAATAATGTTATGGACTTGCCAAGTCAACATCCTGTCCTTCATCCTATAGAAACATTGAGGAAGGACCTGAAGTAGGCTGCTCATGCAAGAAAGCCCACCAATATCCTTGAATGGAAGCGGTTCAATAAGGAAGAATGGGCCAAATTCTTCCAAGCTGATACAGGAGTGAACCACAGTTATTGGAAATGCTTAGTTGCAGTTATTGTTGCCCAAGAAGGGCACACCAGTTACTGAAAGCAAAGTATCACACACAAATTTGTAGCTTTGGATCATTTTTCTCAATAAAAAAGTGAACAAGTATAATTTCCCACAAGTGCTTTTTCAAAAGGTAACCAGGCTTTCTTTGTTTTTTATTGAAAACATTTTACTTCTCACCCAAGAATCTTCAGTTCTGACAAAGCTGAAGAAGCTTCTTGGATAAGAAGTGAAATGTCTTCAAGAAAAATCAAAGTCCAGTTGCTTTTTGAAAAAGCACCTATGAGACAGCCATACCCTGAATGATTGAGAATCTCCATAGAGAATGAACAAGTGTAATATTTCTGACTCATTTGTTTACTTTGGTTCAGGGGTGAAATCAGCAGGTTCTGACGGGTTCTGGAGAACCAGTAGCAGAAATTATGAGCAGTTCGGAGAACCGGTAGCGGAAACTTTGAGTAGTTCGGAGAACTGGCAAATACCACCTCTGGCTGGTCCCAGAGTGGGGTGGGAATGGAGATTTTGCAATATCCTTCCCCCAGGAGTGGGGAGGGAATGGGGATTTTGCAGTATCGTTCCCCTGCTACGCCCACCAAGCCACGCCCACAGAACCGGTAGTAAAAACATTTGGATTTCACCACTGCTTTGGTTCCTTTTATCTAGTTTAAGACTTGTATGGAGAACAGATCACCTTTTAAGTCATATTTTTTTGCCGAATGATTGAAAATTCAGAAGGATTCACACATTTTAAAGCACCACTGTATTTGTAGCGTGCAAGTTATTCCTTGCCACTGAAAAGGCACATTAATGAATGTGCCCTTAAAAATATTTTTTTAAAAAATATTGGAGAACTCACCCAGAGTTTTGAAGAAAAAGGTGAGGCAGTTATAGAATGGTGAAGAGCACTGACACAGAACTGTTACTCATTAGGGTTCAGACAATGTGGTGGAACTCTAGTTGGTTTACCTTGATGATTTATGACAGAATGTACAAACAGATTTCACTGAAAAAGAATTGTGATTAACTTTTATTCACTTGGCCCGAGTCTATATTTACACAACAAGTGAACATCTTCTATTCAAACATAGTTTGTTTTGTTTACATTAAATACATTAAACAATACATTTTGTTTAATGTAATGCATGTACTCAGAATATTTGGTTAAAAAAGGGTAAATCGTAGTTAATTTGACCATGCTTATGAGCCATGGTGGCGCAGTGGTTAGAATGCAGTATTGCAGGCTAAATCTGCCCACAGCCAGGAGTTTGTTCCTGAATGGCTCGAGATTGACTCAGTCTTCCATACTTCTGAAGTTGGTAAAATGAGGACTCAAATTGTCAGGGGCAATATGCTGACATTGTAAACCACTCAAAGAGTGCTTTAAAGCACTGTGAAGTGGTATATAAGTCTAAGTGCTATTGCTATGTAACTGAACCCAAGCACTGATTTAAAGATATGCATAAACAATGTACAGGGCACCCAAAAACATAAGACCCTTTTCTGTAGTGGGCAGTACAAGGCGGTCTACAACAATTAGCTACGCAAGATCTCCAGGCTATTCCTGAATTCTGAAATGAAATATATTTCATGCTAAGTAACCATTGGAGCTTAGAAGGGGGGTGGGGGAAGCAGAGATTGGCTTATGTGGAGAATTTTCCCTTTTTTCCCACATCTGGTCCTCATAAAACAGCAACCAGCAAAATGCTTGAGATCCAATTTCTTCATCAGCTGCTTGGAGATGAGATTCTACCGGTGTGGGGTGGGGAAAAAGTTGTTCTCTTAGAAAAAGAGAGACGCTGCCTCCATATTAAAATGCCGTTCTGATTCTTATTTTCTGCTTGGAAATCCTTGCTTCTTTTCTCTTCTTTGTCTGCTTTGCTGGTCTTATCTGCAAAATGTGGACTAAATTCTCCTGAAAAAAAATATTTTCCTGTGGCAATGGGTTGTCTTGTTAATAGAATGTCCTCATGCTACTGTCATCCTGGCCTAGTCAGCCTAATATTTGTGGTTTCTTGTCTGACTATTTTTCAGAACCGGTAGACATCTGGCTTAGCAGTCATAGCATTCCTGCAGCTGTTTTAAAAAGATAAATTTTTGTGAAAAAGATTTCTTTTTCACAAAAGAAATACAAGAAAAGGAGGAAACAGAATACTATATGGTATGGGAGAAATGGTATGAATGGTTAGAGGAGAGGTATAAAAGCTAAGGAAAGAGTAAATGAGGAAGATATAGGAGTTGAAATGTAGTAACAAACAAGTGGAAATGGAACGGACATAGAATCAGGGATGGGTTCTACTTAATTTAATTTAATTTAATTTAATTTAATTTCGAATTTATATACCGCCCTTCTCCCTGAGGACTCAGGGCGGTGTACAGCCAAGATAAAAAACATAGAATACAAATATTAAAACATTTAAAAATATATATAAAAATATATATAAAATATATACTTACTTTTACTACCGGTTTGCATCGTGCCCGTGTGCTTCTGTGCATGCGCAGATCAACTTTGATGACGTCCAGGTCAGTGGGCGGAGCCTCCCACCGGTTTTACTACAGGTTCTTGCGAACCGGTCCGAACCGGGGGCAACCCACCACTGCACAGAATCAGTGTTGGGTTGCCCCCAGTTCACACCGGTTCTATAGAACTGGTAGTAAAACCGGCGGGAGGCTCTGCCCACCCACCCCGATGTCATCAAAACGCTTTTGCGCATGCGCAGAAGCTTCTGTGCTTGCGCGCGGCCCCATTGCAAACCAGTAGTAAAGATAAGTAGAACCCACCCCTGCATAGAATGTATGATTGAAATTGAGTACATGGCTATCTTTATGTATATAAATCAATATTAGAATCATATGTATAAATGGTAAATGGAAGTAAGGGAGAAAAATGGATATATAAGAAATGTTTACTGATGCGAAAATGTTGAAAAGAAGAAAATTGTAAAAAAAAATGTTTTTTTTTAAAAACTGTTTAATAAAAATTATCTTTTAAAAAAGATACATTTCCACTATCTATGTTTGGATTCTCAAAATCCTTTTGAGAAGATTTTGTCCATGGGTGCCTTTTTTTAACACACACATTCCCATTTCACTTCTGCAAAAGTTTTCCCAGGCAAACAGCAGTTAGATGCTCATCCCGTTGAAAATCTGTTTAGAAGTTGCAGAGCCAGAGCCAACAATGGTGGCTTCTGGGAGTTGTAGTTTAACCACATGTGAAGGATCACTGCAAGGAGGGCACGAGTATAATGCAAATATTTATATCTACATCTAGCTGACCATGTGGAGCAGAAAAGTTAGGACTGTTACCATCAGATTAACCCTCTACTCCACAATTTGGAGTCCCACCCACACAGGGTTTCATAAAGATCTACCCCAGGACATATAACTTTTAGTCATGAGATCTGTATTCTAACAATATGTGATGCACACAGGAGGTCAATAGATTTGAGAAGTAGAACTGTTTAATCTTAGGAGAATTCTCAAAGTGACAACAAGAAACAAAACAGAAAATCTGATAGTTATAAAAAAAAGAACTGATGGATACGGACCACACCATTTGGGAGAAGGGGGTCAAAGAAAGTGTGTGTGTGTGTGGAACCCAAGCAAAAGAGATTTGGTTTTTTTTTTTGTGAGTTTGCTTAAGTGATTGCTTCCTGCCTGAGAAGGAAGCCTGACAAGACACAGAGACTTTGTGAAATATTTCATGCTCACCTGATTGCCTCCATTTGGTTGCAGCAAAGAAGATGGTGACATTTTTGGCTGGATTTGTATTATTTATTTATTTATTTATTATTAATTTAATTTGTATACTACCCTTCTCCCAGAAGGGACTCAGGGCGGTGAACAGCCAAAATTAAAAAACATACAAATGCAAAAGTTAAGATAATTAAAAGAATTAAATCATTGGCTACCCAATTTAAATCCCTAAATCCATAAAATTTAAAATCCCAATTAAAAACCATTTAGGCTAGGCCGGCTTGATGAAATAAAAACGTCTTCAGGGCTTTACGGAAGGTCCGGAGGTCCGGGATCAATCGTATTCCAGGAGGCAGCTCATTCCACAGGGCGGGTGCCCCCACAGAGAAGGCTCGCCCCCTGGGGGCCGCCAGCCGACATTGCCTGACCGACGGTACCCCGAGGAGGCCCTCTCTGTGAGAGCGTATTGGCCGGTGGGAGGTTATCGGTAGCAGCAGGCGGTCTCGCAAATACCCTGGCCCTAAGCCATGGAGCGCTTTAAAGATGAGAACCAACACCTTAAAGCGCACCTGGAAGACCACCGGGAGCCAATGCAGCTCGCGCAGGAGAGGTGTTACGTGGGAGCGCCATGTCGCTCCCATAATCACCCGCGCGGCCGCATTCTGCACCAGCTGGAGCCTCCGGGTGCTCCTCAGGGGGAGCCCCATGTAGAGAGCGTTACAGTAGTCCAGGCGTGACGTAACCAAGGCATGAGTGACTGTGCACAAGGAGTCCCGATCCAGAAAGGGGCGCAACTGGCGTATCAGGCGAACCTGATAAAAAGCCCCCCTGGCCACGGCCGTCATATGCTCTTCTAAAGACAGCCGTGTGTCCAGGAGGACGCCCAAGTTGCGAGCCCCCTCTGTGGGGGTCAGTGACTCGCCCCCAATAGCCAGCGATGGCACCAGCCACTCGGTCTTGGAAGGGTTGAGCCGAAGCCTGTTCCTCCCCATCCAGACCCGCACGGCCTCCAGACACTGGGACATCACTTCGAGGGCATCATTGGGGTGGTCTGGGGTGGAAATGTACAGCTGAGTGTCATCAGCGTACAGATGGCATCGCACCCCAAAACCACGGATGATCTCACCCAGCGGCTTCATATAAATGTTGAACAGGAGCGGCGAGAGGACCGACCCTTGCGGCACCCCGCAAGCAAGGCGCCTCGAGGTCGACCTCTGCCCCCCTGCCAACACAGACTGCGACCGGTCAGAGAGATAGGAGGAGAACCACCGCAGCACGGTGCCTCCCACCCCCAGTCCCTCCAGCCGGCGCAGCATGATACCATGGTTGATGGTATCAAAAGCCGCTGAGAGGTCTAACAGGACCAGAACAGAGGAACAACCCCTGTCCCGAGCCCTCCAGAGATCATCCACCAATGCGACCAATGCCGTCTCCGTGCTGTACCCAGGCCTGAAGCCGGACTGGCACGGATCTAGATAGACGGTTTCATCCAGGAACTGTGGGAGCTGTCGCGCAACCACACTCTCCACAACCTTCGCAACAAAGCGAAGGTTGGAGACCGGACGATAGTTTGCCAAAACGGCCGGGTCCAGAGAAGGCTTCTTGAGGAGGGGCCTCACCACCGCCTCTTTCAAGGCGGGAGGCAAGAAACCCTCTCTCAGAGAAGCATTTATGATCCTCTGGAGCCAGCCTCGTGTTACCTCCCGGGTGGCCAGTACCAGCCAGGAGGGGCACGGGTATGACCTTTGAAGTCTAAAAGTTTGGCCCAATAATCCTGCGTCCACACCCATCCCCATCTCCTCCATCTCCTCCAAAGCTCTGACTCTGATATTATCCAAACCCTGAGGAACCACCTTAGACAAACCAGACTTTGTATCCTATGTTAAAGTAGAAAGGCAATACATGCATGCTTGTTATCTGGCTTAGTATGTCATGTGACCACAACTTCCATCTGTCTGCTCAAAGAGCAGCCCCATAGGAGGTCTTCATATTCAGATGTTTTTTGGATCCATAATCAGAATGTCTCTGTAGCCTCCTTTCCTTCTTTCCTTTCCTTTCCTTTCCTTTCCTTTCCTTTCCTTTCCTTTCCTTTCCTTTCCTTTCCTTTCCTTCTTTCCTTTCCTTTCCTTTCCTTTCCTTTCCTTTCCTTTCCTTCCCTTCCCTTCCCTTCCCTTCCCTTCCCTTCCCTTCCCTTCCCTTCTTTCCTTTCCTTTCCTTTTCCTTTTCCTTCCCTTCCCATCCTTTCCCCACCCCTTTTTTTCCTACAGAGTCCTGTTGGGATTGTTCAGATAATGACCATCTTTTTTTCCCCCTTTCCTTTAATTATTAAATTTATATGCTGCCCATCTCACTATCCAAACTGACTCTGCACAGTTTTTAATTGGACACTTTCAACTGAAGTTTGTGCTTAAAAATGACGACTGGATTATTTTTTAAAAGGCAGGCTTTTAAAAACTTTGTTTTTGAGTCTGGGAATCCTGGTGGTTGATAGATGCTGCCAGTGGTGGGTTTCAGCAGGTTTTGACCAGTTCTGGAGAACTGATAGCGGAAATTTTGAATAGTTCAGAGGACCAATAAATACCACCTCTGACTGGCCCGCCCCCATCTATTCTCTGCCTCCCGAGTCCCAGCTGATCAGGAGGAAATGAGGATTTTGCAGTAACCTTCCCCTGGAGTGGGGAAGGAATGGAGATTTTACAGTATCCTTCCCCTGCCACGCCCACCAAACCACGCCCACAGAACCGATAGTAAAAATTTTTGAATCCCACCACTGGATACAGCATACATATTCTGGAACCTCTGATCAAAAGGCAGAGTTTTAGTGTTAGAAACACGGCTCATCAAATCCTTCTCAAGTTCTTGCAGAACCTTACACCAAATCTTGAAAATCTGAAGAAGCCAAGGGAGAAAGACCCTTTAGCAGCTGAGGATCAGTGCTGGGACCAACAGCTCCAAACTCTCTCCTTTTTTTCCAGTGGTTTTCTGCATACAGCTGTAATGAAAGGCATTACTTGGTTTTGAAAGATCCCCATGCTGATCATAACAAAGAAAAGGGATGGAGGAGAATTTACTAGTCTTGATATTTTCTCCTCCTCCAGGCCGCTCGCCATGTGGGGTTAACAGAAAAAAGAGCTTGCAGACTAGAAAGGACTGTGATGAGGCACACAAGTATATATTTTGAGTCTGCACTTAATGGTTTGAACCAATGTTTTTTTAAAAAACGCTGTGTGTTTAAAACAGAGCCCACAGTGAGATAACTTCAGATATTTAGCCAAAGGGCAGAGATCTGTTATTAAACTATCCATCAACTATCTATCCATTTGCAAAGTCTCAGCCAGTGTTGAATAATGATTATAATCTATTTGGTATTTGCTGTAGTTGCAAATAGACAAATGAAAGATTAAGTTAAAAGAAGACTGCAAATATTTTCAGAAATGTAAGAGTTTTAGGCAGCAAGGCTGGCATTTTTGGCAAACATTTTCTTAAGAGGAGAAAGGCTGAGTGTGTTGACGTAACACATACGATACACCAAACTATAAAAGAAGGATGTGGGTTGACTTTGCATCACACATTAGCCTAAAACATGCATAGCTAGCTTAAAAATACAGGTAGTCCTCAACTTACGACCACAATTGAGTCCGTTTGTTAAGCCAGTGTTTCTCAACCTTGGAAGCTTGAAGATGGGTGGACTTCAATTCTGGGAGTTGAAGTCCACCCATCTTCAAGCTACCAAGGTTGAGAAACACTGTGTTAAGCGAATCAGTCCATAGTTGTTAAGAGAATCTGATTTCCACATTGAGTTTGCTTGTCAGAAGGTTGCAGAAGGTGATCACATGACACCCCCCTCCCCACGGGGGGGCTCTAAATTTTTTTACTACCGGTTCTGTGGGTGTGGTTTGATGGTCATGTGACAATTCTTTAGGATTTAGCAGAGGTACTGGTCTACCAGGCTTTTAACTGCTTGCAGAGCTGTACCAATCTACCCATTTGTTTTTGGAGCGTTCTGGTCTACCCATTTGTTTTTGGAGGCACCGGTCTACCCATTTGTTTTTCGAGCGCACTGGTCTACCACCACACTGCCTTTTAACACTGATCAGCTGTAGGGCGATCCTTTGAAGCCCCGCGGCAAGAGTTTAAACAGTTTTTTTCCTTCTAGCCAATCAGCTGGGACTCGGAAAGCAGCGAATCGATTAGGGTCGGGGCCAAATAAAAGGTAAGAATAACGCGGGTGGTGGCTGGGAGGGCCCAGCTCCCGAACAAAGAGAACCGGTTTAGTGACATCATATCGTCATTGCTACTGGCTCGGCCCGAACTGGGAGGAACCCACCACTGCCCCCCCCAGGACACTGCAACCATCATGTGAGTCAGTTGTCAAACATCTGAATATTAATCTCATGATCACAGGGGATCCTGCGACAGTCATAAGTGTCAAATATGGTCATAAGTCACTTTTTTCAGTGCTGTTGTAACTTTAAACGGTTACAAGGTGAGCTGTTGTAAGTCGCAGACAACCTGTATTTGTATGATCCCAGGCAGGATTGAGACAATGACTCCACTGCTGTAGTGTTGTCTTACTGAACAACAAACTACAATTTCAAACTTCCAAGTTAGGAAAGAAAGCCTGTGCTTCCTTGGTGATCTTTTTAGCTGGCCGATCCCTATTCAATTTAGCATCATGATCTTGGGTTTCTATGTTTCTTTGACCCGTTCCTAGGGAGTGACATAGACAAAGAGGGAATGAAATTATGGACCATGTCCTTCTCACTCCCATGTCTGTGGAAGTGTCTTCCTCTCCCAAATTCAAAACCAAACATGATTATCTTAGTTTCCAATATTCCCTTATATCCCCTCCATCTGCTATTTCTTCTTTTTTGGGGGGGAGGGGGGGAGAAAAATTACCGTTGTTAAAAAAAGCAAAAAAAAAAAAAAAGCCACAAGCTCTAATTAGTGTACAAAGCGTGTAACATTTGTTTCATTGCGATAACCTTGCCAGATTGATTTGGGTTGTTTTTAAAACAGCTGCCACATTGCAGCTTTGATCACAATCCTTTGCAATCTGGGGCAGCCCTACGTTCAAAGGACTCTTCTTTCTTCACTCTCCTTCATCTCCTCGGCCCACTTGTCCCTTCTCCCCTGGGAAGCCACTTTCCCCAGCATTGCATCGGCAACTGGCTGTAAAAATGACATAGCCTTCGTGTCAGAGTGTGGAGTCCCAGAGTGCCAAGCATGACTGAAGGAGGCCTCTGGTATCCCTCAGTCTCGTTTCAAGGGCTACTGGGAATGGGGGTATAGGTTCCCATTATACAGTTCTGCGTTAAGATATACCATAACTAATTAGCTAATCACTAAGACAAACTGCATTTTGCAACTTATATGTTTGATTAAAATAAGCATATACTGTTTCTTTTCTTCCTTCTTTCCTTTCTCCCTCCCTCTTTCCTTTTTTTAAACTGCATTCTTCTTCCCTCTTCCACCCTTTCTCCCTTCCTTTTCTTTCCCAGCTTCTCCCTCCCTCCTTCCCTCCCTCCCTCTTTCTTTCCTTTTTATAACAGCCTTCTTCCTGCCTCCTTCCTTTCCTCCCCCCCCTTTTTTCTTTCCTGGCTTCTCCCTCCCTCCTTCCATCCCTCTCCCTCCCTCCCTCCCTCCTTTTTCTTTCCTGCCTTCTTCTTCCTCATCTCCTCCCTCCCTCCCTCATAAATGTGTTATGTATATGCTTGTCTTCTGTGACATTAATGCTATTTCAATCTAATGATTCTAAGCAGAGCAAGCATTTGGTGGTGACATCCCCTGTTTGAAGGGGGACATTGATTTTAATGTCCTTTTTGTCAGCAAATTCATTCAATTCCCCAGGACCATAGAATTTCCCCAAATTTTACATACATTTTATGTCACAGCTAATTGCTCTTATTTACCTGCTCTTTAATTCAATTCAGTCTTTATTACGGTCATGGACCAGCACATTTACCTGTTCTTTAAAGCGCCTTGTATTGGTTTACTGTTGTTATTATATTTTATTCATCATACTGCATTTTGTTATTTCCTGTGTATATGCTTGCTTGGAAAAATGCATCCTGGGATCTTAGATCACATTATCAGATTAAACATATCATAAAAGGAACTTCCACTGTTCACTAGCAAGAGTGAACAAGCTACATATTACTTCGTAGGTGACATATAATTGTAGCCATAATTCTGTTTCATATAAATATATGCATGTGGGTGGCCATATAAAAATGACTGATAAATAAATAAAAATCACGTCAGATTCATGACAATGAAATGGGAGCTTCTGATGGGGAGGTGGGGGGAGTTATGAATTCCAGTTGTTACTGAATACCATTTTATTAATAAGGGAGAGTAGCAAAATAATAATAAGGGGGAATCTATTTGAACTATTCTTGTGAGTTTCCATAAAACATGTGCTTCTTCCATTGTGGAACACAAGAAGCTGGATTAGGGGCATACAATCTGTGAGCTGGAAAGAGACTTTAGACCATTAATCCCCATCTTTGTTTAACATTGAAATCCAAATTAAAACATCCTTGAAAGATGGTTATCTAACCTCCATGTGAACTCCATGCTATCAATGAAAAAGACCGGCCACTTTCTGAATGCTTGATTCTTCTGTCAAAGTCTTCTGTAGTAACAATAGCAAAAAAACCCAGGTTGTCTTGATGTCAGTCCTTGTGACTTTGATGGAGGGGAGGGAGGGAGGATCTCCATGCAGATAAGGAAATGATCTGTCATTGTTTCTCCCCTCCCCCCTCCTGGCTGATCTTCCATCCCAATGCTAACCCTAGTTGACCTTGCTTAGCTTTCTACCATTTACTAATAGTTCAAAAGCTGCTACTTCCTTCTCTTCCATTTGTGGCTCCCAGTCTGCCCCCTATCAAATGACCAAATGATCCAACAGATATTAGATGCTTGGGACTTCCATAAAATCAGAGATGATAAAGACTCTTGACAATCAGGCTTCCTTCTTTCCTGGCCTTCTATTTTTTTTCCTTATCAGATAACAAGGGAGTGTTCACTATTGTGTTGAACATTGTGGCATTGATCTGAATTAATCATCACACTCAACTGCATAATGGCATACCAAATTCTGCAAAGTCATTTTTTTTAAAAAAAAAACCCTAAAAACTCTAAAAGGATATTTTAGAAATCCCTTGCGTGAGTGAGGAATAAAAAGAAACATATAGATAGAAGACATTCAGAGTAAATAAGGCAATGCATGTGGGGAAAATATATAAAGATGAATTAAATGCAGAAAGGCTGAAAAGCAGAATGGCAGAAAGAAAGAAAGAGAAAGAGAAAGAAAGAAAGAAGGAAGAAGGAAGGAAGAAAGGAAGAAGAAAGAAAGAGAAAGAAAGAAAGAAAGAAAGAAAGAAAGAAAGAAAGAAAGAAAGAAAGAAAGAAAGAAAGAAAGAAAGAAAGAAAGAAAAGGTTTGTTTTCATACAGAAACAGATGAGATTAACTAGGAATTGGGATTCTGATTATCACCAACCCTTCTTTGAAAGGACGAATTTGTGTTTCTGAAATATCTGAGTTTCCATCCCACCATGTAAAGAGAAAAGTCCCTCAAGGACGGAAACACGGGGCGGCCAAACGGCTCTTTGAAGCGGTCGAATAGATGCGCGCGATCCTAACGAGAGCTGCTCCTCGGGCCGCCTCTGGGCCGGCTGGTCTGAGAGGCGGAGAAGACGGAGGGGGCGAGGAAATGCAGAACAGCCAAGAGCGACACAGAGAGAGAGAAATAGAGAGAGAGAGGGGAGGAGCCGGGGAGGGAATAGGGGCATTGGAAGAAGGACGCCGGGGGGGAGAGAGAGAGCCAGGCGGCGACGGCGGTGGCGGCGGAGGGGAAGCGGGAGCAGCAGGGACGAAGACGTCGCGGGGTGCGGGCGGGGCAGCGGGGATGCTGCTGCCAGGAGGCTGCAGGCGCCGCACGGTTCCAGAGCGGTTGGGCTTGCCGTCCGCGGCGCGCAGCTGAGGCTCGGAGGCTCGGTGCCCCTGCAGTGCCCTCCGTGCAGGATTCTGCCTGCGCTGAGCAGGGCTCGGGCATGAAGGCGAGTCCGGAGCCAGGGAAGCAGCAGCCGGAGCAGCAGCAGCAGAGCCAGGTGGCTGCAGCTGCGGCTGCGGCGGGTAAAGAGCCCGATCCGCGCTGGGCAAGGGACGGCGCCCGGAGCGAGGCGACGGAGGCGGAGCGGCTGCGCACCCGGGAGCGGCTGGAGGCCACACTCGCCGGGCTGGCCGAATTGGAATTCCTGCGCCAGCGGCAGGAGCTGCGCGTCAAGCGGTTACTGGCCGCCGCGCCCTCGGCTTCCCTGCGCGGGACCTGCTCCGGGGAAACGACGAGAGCCGCTGCAGGAGCCGGGATCCCGCCGCGCAGCTTAGAAGAGAAGTTCCTGGAGGAGAACATCCTGCTTCTGCGGAGGCAGCTGGTGAGCCGGGCCAGCCAGCCAGCCAAGGCGGTGGGCGCGATGTAGGGGCGCAGCCAGACCAAACGGGGAAGGTGGGGGGGGGCTGTGGAGGTTCCGGGACCTCATCAGCTACGGAAGGACGGGGGGGGGGGAAGAAAGGGCGGGAACCCGGCTCTGGGTTTTATTTTAACCCAATTCCATACCGCTTGGGACACGTGGGAAGCGTGTCTCTGAGCGTGTACAAAGCGCCTCTGTAGGATGCATTCAGGAGGGAATTCATTACACGGTCTACATGAAAATTCGGCCACTTCTTCTTCAGGGAATCTCCCATTTCTCTCAGGAGAAAAGGTTTCTGTTTAGCATTAGTTGCGCCAGGTCGTTTCCCCTGCAGATGAGAAACATGGCAGGGTTGGTGGGAAGAAGGGGGTTTGAAAAATGAGGGTCACTTACATTGCGTGGGTGGAGGCGGAGGTTTTAAGATCTGCCAGGACCCTCCCAAGGTAAAGATACTCCAAGCTGCTAACTGTGGATCTTCCTCCCCGCCCTTCATACCGAGCAGTTTTGAGTTTTCGGGGCTTGGCGAGACAAGAGGGTTGCCTGGAAGTTTAGCTTTTTCGGCAGCATCCTCCTATGGTGAAGACCCATAGAAGCACCGGCTTCCTCATTCCTCCTTTCCCTGGAGAAGAACCTCAGCAGAAATGAGGATGCGAGTGTGTGTGTGTGTGTGTGTGTGTGAGAGAGAGAGAGAGAGAGAGAGAGAGACAGAGACAGAGACAGAGAGAAAGATGGGAGAAATGGCAAGGCAGATGCCAACTCATTTGTGAAATGGATGAGTTTGCTTCTGCATGAGGTGCTGAAGGTACCTCGAGGGTCTCCTTAGACTCAAAATCTGTGGCAGACAGGCTGTGGGGAGGGAGGGTCTCCAATGGAGCATTAAGAGGTCAGAGAGGAACCCCTGAAACCCCCATCCTTGGAAACATGGAAGCCGGCTCCTGTATATTTCGGTGGGAGCCCAGAAGGGAAAAGCCAGGAACTTTTAAGCAGTATATTGAAAGGTTGTTTCTCTGTGTTCCTAAAGCATCACAGTTCCAGAGCTGGGCGCACACAATATTAAGAAGAACCAAATTCTGTGTGGCCACCTTCCATTACTCTTAATGAAGGTCTCTTGGGAGCAGGACAGCTGGCCTCCTCCTTCCAGCCTTCTGCATCAGTGCCTGCCCTTGGCCCATCCTTCTTTTGGCTAACAATAGCTGCCATACCTGTAGTATATGGTGATTAATTACTGCAGCTCCAAATGAGGGGCTTTTTGACATCCCACTGCACGGGAATGGGACCAGCGGGAATAACCTCCTTGCCCTTCCCCTAAATCCAGCACGCTTAGGCTTTGCTGCTGCAGCTAGCTCAGTTTTTCCATTCGCTTACAGATATGGGTGTGTGCATGTGTAAAGGCTTAGGAGGAGCCTCGCAGGAGTCTTTGGTTGGGCATCAAGTTGCATATTAGATTGGCTGCTGAAGGGAATCAATTCACCTCCTGCAGATGCTGTTAATGTTGTTGATGTTGGCAGTCGACAAAAGCTGGGGCTGGACTGGGAAGAAAGCATTTATCTTATTGAGTTCCTGTCAGTGCTGCGGGAGCACATGTGGGATGCTTGCATTAATACTGTAGTGCAGCGGGAGGAAAGGACTTAAATGAATCCAGCCATCAGCTGAGTTCCATTGTTACTCTGCAAAAGGGGTGCAAATGTGCTTGAATTTAGTCACTGGAGATAATGGATGCTGCCCCCTCCCCCCAGGAAACACCATTGCTGAAAAAATCCTATAGAAATGAATAGGTAAGGTGCCGAAAGTCAATAAAGAGTGCTCTCTTTTGCAGCACATTTAACACAGAGCCTGCAAAGAGCTTGAAAGGGGGAAAATCAAAATTGAGTGCTGCTTTGCTCAACTGGAATCTCATCCCATTTCCCAGAGTGGAACTGTAGGAAAAGAGCCGGCTGAGCTGGAAGGCGGGGTTAAACGTGTCATCAGTTGGAGTCATTGCGGTGCCATAAGAGACCCAAATCCATCTCCCTATGAATTCCATTGATCCTTATCTTGCACCAATTTAGCTTTTGACTGTTAGTTGACTAGATTTTTGTATAGAAGTAGCAATAATAAACTCTTCCGTGCTTTCAACTTCACAAATGTGCCTGGTTATTTGTGCCTGACAGGAAGATGTGAATGCAGTTTTCTAGAGAGCAAATGAACCTTTTGGAGCATGAAGATCCCTGCTGGATGACTACCAGCAGTAAATCTGGAGATCTTGCCATCCATCATTTTAATAGGGGTTTGGACTTTGTCACTTTCCAGGAAGGCTGTTAATTTAGTCAAAATCAAAAGGAAGGATTGTTAGAACTACTGTCTTGGGGCCGCTGCTTAAGCAGCCAATAAAGAGTGGCTGTGCTTGTGGTTTCTGTGCCAGCAAAACTCATATCTGCAGAGTCAGTGAGGCAAAAACCAGAGAATAGAGGAAATGTTGCAGATGATACAAAGCTGACTTTGAACCTAATATTAAGGGTTGAGAGAATATGCAAAATTTAACACTTCCAAGAAACTTCAAGGAAATGGAGAAAAGTCAGAATGTGGTAGGAAGCTTGATACAAGCCCAAAAGCGTGTGATTTGTGAAATTCAGTCTGGTTTTTTGGTCCTCATTTCTCTCCCTGGAAGAAGCCAATGGCAATTCCCTTGAGACTTCTTATCAAGGAGACACTGGATGTGTCCACGATGTCACCACAGGAATCAAGCTCAATGTGAAGGAAATATTATCCCTCTCCAGCACAATTGCCAATTTGCAATCCTGCAGACATCATCATTTGCATATCAGTCCTTTTCGAGATAAGAAGAGCCTCATTTTACGCTTTAGGATTTTGGTGGATTTGGTGCCAGTCAACTCCATAGCTTTCCCTTCCCATTCAAAAAGTCCCATTTGAAATATCCCAACAGATCTGTTCTTGGGGCATTTGGGACTTTGGAAATATTCCATCTTTTCTTACAACCTTTACCAGTTGGCATCCAAGGAATGGAATTAGAATTCAGAAACCAGATGAGGCTAGGACAAAAATGATGTTTGATTTGTGTGTCAAAGAGAGAGCAGGCATGAATGTGATTCAACTTATGTTTTACTGTCTGAGCCAGGAGCAGGAATACAAAAAGATCATTTGCATGTTAATCGTTCCAGCCATTCTCACCTATTAATATCCTCAGGAAAGAGATCAAAACAGGGAAGTAATTTGTTATAGTAAGAGGGTATTGGCTTGGAAATGGGAAGATAATTCTTCCCCCCTTTCTTGCTTTGAGACCAATAGCGGTGGGATTTGCATATAAACCTGGACCATAGCTGATTCAATATTGCAACTATGATTTGTAAATGACAGTATCAGTGGCAAACATGTTGCTTAATTAAAAATTGAAGTGAATCCAGCTATAATACAAGTTGTTTCTTTATTTTAAGGAATGCAAAAGCTTTTTTCATTCCATGGTAAAGACCTATTCCAGGAACTGAATGTGGGATTTGATTTAATAGCAATGTAATTAATATTAAATAATGAAAAATGATTACAGTTAATTAATGCACATGGTTACTATCAATTCTCATTTGCAATATTATAAACTCAAATACTTTGGCCACCTAATGAGAAGGAAGGACTCACTGGAAAAGAGCCAAATGCTGGGAAAAATTGAGGGCCAAAAGAAGAAGGGGACGACAGAGAACGAGGTGCCTGGATGGAGTCACTGTAGCAGTCAGTGTGAGCTTAAATGGACTTCAGAGGATGGTAGAGGACAGGAAAGCCTGGAGGAACGTTGTCCATGAGTTCGCGATGGATTGGACATGACTTTGCAACTAACAACAACACAAATTTTATGGAGTCTCTACTTCAAGGACAGTGTAGCAAACTGGAAAATGTCCAGAGGAAGTAACCAAAGAAGGTGAGGGGGCCTAGCTACCAAGTAGCATAAGGACTTTTTTCAGGAGCTGAGTATATTAAGCCAGGAAATCTGATTCTTTGGAGATCTGTTAGTATACCAATGAAAGAAAACTATTGCACAGAAGATAGGAACTCAATTAGTGCTTCTAAGCAAAATATCATTTAAAAACATAATAGTTTTTAGTTGTTCAGCAGAGGAACAGATTTGCTCAGAAAAGTAGCAAATTCACAAACTTTCATGCAAAGTTTGAGTAGTCATTTATCAAGGAGGCAGTCATAGCAAAAGTCTTTCGGAAAATCTCTCTACTATGCAATCTAGTTTGCTGCCAACCCCTGCTTTACTTAATAATTGTTTACTGAATTAATGGTAACTGAGTTCTGGCCAGATACAATTCAGAGTGCTAGTTTTGACCCAGAAGTTCCTACATGGTTTGGCCCCAAAGTATCGTAAAGAACATTTATTTCAACTAATGCTGAAGCCTGATTGAGAACATGCCTGGAGAAGTTTCTTGTGGTTTTCCAGTTTTGTGAGGTGAAGGGGGCTAAGCCAGAAAATTCCATTTTCCAATCATGGCAGCCACACTCTGAAAAAACCTTATTCTGGAAGATAGGTTTCCTCCCTTATTGATGGTTACCAGAAGGTAATGAAGAATGAACTCTTCCCAAAAACCTTTGGGGAGTGATTGAAACCAGATTTTATTACTTAACTAATTAGTTTGTTGGTATTGTGTATTATTTAATTTAGTTTTATTTTGATCTTTCTGATTTTGTAGTGGTTTTATTGGGTTTATAGTGTGAAAGCTTTGTAAATCAATAGCAATTCAATGGTACACACATTCAGTAAATAAATTAATAGCTTGCTAAACCATAGTTTACAAATCACAGTGGCTGAATTAAGACATTATTTTGCTAAATGTGATTTGTTTGAGCAGGTAGTTAGATCCTATAGTCCTCAGGACAACTTTTGGTAAGAAGACGGAGACCCTTCTAGAAGAATTCCAACCTTACTCTGACCTCAATCTATGCATTGATGTGTTCAAGTATTTTATTTAAACTGATGGACACAAAATAGTCTAAATATGATGTTCCATCTTTACTGCCCTCTCTCTTTAAAATATTGAAGATATTGTAAGAAAAGAGACAATTACAAGATGATTACTATTTATGCTATTGATCTACAAAGGTGTGTAAAATAGCTCTAGACTTTAGTTCTTAATGAGACTGCATCAGAATAACAAAATAACAAAGTTGGAAGGGACTTTGGAGATCTTCTAATTCAAACAGGAGACCTTATACCAGTGTTTCTCAACCTTGGAAGCTTGAAGATGGATGGACTTCAACTCCCAGAATCCCCCAGCCAGCGTTGCTGGCTGGGGGATTCTGGGAGTTAAAGTCCACCCATCTTCAAGCTACCAAGGTTGAGAAACACTGCCCTATACCATTCCAAACAAATGGTTATCCAGTCTCTTCTTGAAAACCTCCAGTGATGGAGCACCCACATATTCTGAAAGGAAGCCATTCCACAGATTAATTGTTCTTCTCAGGAAATTTCTCCTTATTTCTAGGTTGGTTCTCTCCTTGATTAGTTTCCATCCATTACTTCTTGTTCTGCCTTCAGGTGCTTTGGGGAATAGGTTGATCCCCCTTCTTCTTTATGACAGACCCTCAACTATTGGAACATTGTTATCGTATAACTCCTAGTCCTTCTTTTAATTAAACTAGTTGTACAACAATTCCTGAAACCATTCTTCATATGTTTTAGCCTCCCATTCCTAATCATCTTTGTTGCCCTTCTCTGCACTCTTTCTAAAGTTTCAATTTATGTAATATAAAGATCAGTCGTTATCATCAGGGCTGACATTCCAAATCAGAGATACGGGAATTGTTGGCTTCATCTTTTCCCCAACAATGACAATTGTACTTTGTCCCATCTTAACATGTCTTTTTAAACTTCATTCCAAGACTTAACTGCCATCCCTGCCTCTTCAGAGACATCTAGTTTGCTATGTGTCTTCACTGGAAGTCCTTTTCCAGACAATAATGGGTGTGGGTGTGGGGGGTTGCTTTATTGCAGGGGTGTCAAATTTTCATTGAGGGCCGCATCAGGGTTGTGTGTGTGGGTTTTTTTTTTTTTTTGCTTTAATTTATATGCCGCCCTTCTCCGGAGACTCAGGGCGGCTTACAATGCGTTACAATGTGTTTGATCTTGGGATGGGTGGGCGTGGCCAGGGTGGGCGTGGCCAGCTCAATGTCACTCGTGTTGAGAGCGCCTGTGGTGGCCCGAGCGCTCACGCCGCCCTTCTGAGCTCCGTTTTCGCTGGCAGAGGCACCGCAGGCCGGTCCTTCGTTGTTTCCAGGGTGGCCCCACGGGCCAGATCTAAGCACCCCACGAGCCATGAATTTGACACCCCTTTTTTATTGTTTTATTACCATTGGGTCTAAAAGACAGTTGGGCAGCGTCTAAATGAATAAAATGAATAAAATAAGCAGCAACTACCCGCAGCATTCCCAATTTGTTAAGGGATGCTGAAGCAAATGCTGTCATTCATCAAGATTTGATCCCAGCGCTGAATTCAATTTGGAATAGAGTAGAAGAAGAAAAAGAGCTGTGCGTCAAGATACTTGCACAGATATCGAGGCCAACAAATTCACAGATGGCATCACTTGAAACTACTTTCTTTTTAGACTACTAAATTCTCAAGAGCTATCAGATTGTAACTACCACAGTTCCCAGTCAGCTGGGTTGTGGGAGTTATATTCCAACATATTTGAGGATGGGGGAAGCTAATGTGATTTTGTTTAATTAGCATATTTCTATTCTGATTTTCTTCCATCAGGGAACTTAAAACATCATATATGGTGTTTCTAGATTATTTCCAGTCCCAGGACTGATCAAAGCTGACATGGCTTAACTTCAGCAAAACATCTGCTTCAAGCAATGTTTTTGAAATGAACTACTGTAGTTGTAAAGTTCTACTTTAAGTAAGTCAGTTCTGCCCAAATAAGTTTACAGACCAGTTTCTTGAGACAAATAGTGAATATTGGAATGGAAATGAGGGACAGTTGAGCATAAGTGGAATTAACTATCCTTGCCACTGAAGGACAAATCATGAGGTTTAACCTATTTGCCAAAAACAGTATTGAGGTGCTTTAACACTAACAGTGAAATATGTCAATTGAGGAATTTTGGATGGCATTAAGTAGTTCACAGTCATCCCAGATGCAGACATTAAACCTGAAACAAACTTTGGGAAGTATATGGGAAAGACCTTGGTTCAGGGGTGGGCTGCTGGGGATTCGCAGGGGTTTGGGAGAACCTCTAGCTAGGATTCTGTGCAGTTCAGAGAACCCCTAAATCCTACTCCTGGCTGGCCTCAGTTGCCCCACCCCTCCCAGGAGTCCCCACATGGCCCATTTTGGATGCAGATAAGTGCAGGGCATGCACAGAGGCTCGGGGAAGGTGAAAAACAGGTACAGGAAGTTCGGGAAGGCCCGTTTCTGGCCTCCAGAGGGCCTGGGGAGGCTGTTTTTGCCCTCTCGGAGGCTCAAGGAAAGCCTCCGGAGCCTGGGAAGGTAAAAAAAGCCCCCGCCCCATGGTGCAGGAAGCTGACTAGGCCACACCCACCATGGCCACGCCCACCCAGCAACCAGGCAAAGAACCCCTTGCTAAAATTTTTGAAGCCTACCCTGCCTTGATTGAAGAGGTAGGGAAAAGAGTTGCTCTCTGGGAAATAGATAAGAGACAGCATAGTCCTCAGCTAAACAGTGAGCAGGGTAAGAGGCTCAGAAAGGGCCCTCCCTAGTTTCTTGGGCTGTAAAAAAGATGGTGGAAGAAGAAATGTATTTCCAGGCTTGCAAGATTCTATTAACATAGCTTCTTAATAAAGTAGAATTGGCTTATATGGCTGTTTTTCCTGTTTGGTCCAGCTGCTGATACCCACATCCTCCTAAACCAGGGTACTTTCTACTTCTAATTCCACTGATGGAAAATAGTTATGTGGCAATAGACAAGGATTGCATTCTTGAAGACTTGAAGGCTTTAAATTCCAGTAACACCATGGAAGATCACCATCTATCAACTTGCTGCATATTTGGGAATATATATTTCAAAGACTGTGCCACAAGAATTTTTGGATATACATTGAAGCCATTTTAAGTATACCTCGAAATAGATGTGAAATGTAGATTGCACAGTTATATTGATGCCAGGCTTGGCTTCAGTTGTCACTGAGTGCAGACTCCAGCAAGATTTAATTTTTCTCCAAAGTGTGTGGGCTGGGATGCCAGCCATTCTGCTGTTGGAGCTGCCATCAATTATATAAAGCAATTATACTTTCCAGAACGGAGAGAAACTTGTGAACAACCAGTAACCCTCATGTTCCTCTTCATGGTTGCTCCTTATAAGTCTCTGCCACAGTTGCTGCATTTCTTTGTATTTATTTATTCAACAATGTTATATACTGCTTCACTCATTTACTTTGACAGTTTACAATAATGAGCAAAAAGCAAAAACAGGCGAGCCCATCTATATTAAAAAAGAAAAACAAAAATATAGCAGTCATTTATCAAATGCCGAATTACAAATATGATCTAAATTGCCTTGTGACGTATCATCAGGGAGAGTGCAAGACATAACTGTAGAGGCAGAGAATTATTATGGAGAAGGATTGTCTTTACTCCCACATTCCCTGAGCTCAGTGGTGAGATTCTACCAGTTCGGACCGGTTCAGGAGAACCATTTGCTCCGACTTTCAGCTGTGAGTGAACCAGTTCTCTCTTTGTTTGAAGTGGGCCCACCCGCCTCTGCGTTATACATACCTATATTTCTGCTTCCGAAGCCCAGCTGATCGGGGTGACAGAGTGGATTGCCGCTCCTCAGCTGTTTTCCTTTCTCTCAGCAATGTGGAAGTTCAATTTTTGGCAAAGTGCGCTCGCGCGCTCAGCGAACCAGTTGTTAAACCAGTAGGATCCCACCACTGCCTGAGCTGATGTAGGGATGGGATCTTATGTCTCTCTATGCACACATGTGTAAGCCAGGTAGATTCCCACTAGAGGAGATGGACCGTGTCTTGGAGCCAAGCTATAAAGAGCTTTATAACTTTTTAAAAAACCAGCATCTTGAATTGGACTGTGAGGTCTATTGGTAGCCAATGAAGCAACCAGAGAATCAGAAAATAAGTGTTATATCAAAGTAATGGTTTGCTCCTACTAGCTTCCTACTCGCTGTGCTTTATAACAGTTGTTCTTGGATTGATTTGAAAGATAGCTCTATCTACAGTGTGTTACAATAATCTAATTGCATGGTGGGTTAGGCATGGCCAAGGCTTCATAGGCCATGTAGGACTGCAATTGGCAGAATTGGCTAAAGACCCCAGCTGCAGCTTCCACCTACTTTCCCAGCAGGAATCAAGGACCCAATAATTCCCAATTATGTACCTGCTCCTTCTATGGGAAAGCAACTCTGTTTGCAACAATTGCTGGGGTTGTATCTGAAGCTGGTGTTCCTGGACAAACAGTAATTCCATTCTTCTGGAATTAAGACTGATGGTTGTCCTTTACAGCTGGACTGAGAGATAGCTTCTTCAAAAGAGGTCAGACCACTGATTCCTTCAAGGGTGATAGCAGGTTGCCATCCTTCCAAAAACATTTACCAGTTCATGAACCCAGCTTGGCATGCCCTTCCCCCATTCTTGTTGTCTGAAGAAACGGGGAGGAGCAAAGATTCAGTCTGTTGTTGGATGGACAAATCCTAATCACTTAATTGGTTTTCAAGCACGGGCTGAATTCCAGATAACATTGCAAGATACCTGATAGCAAAGATGGAACATTTTCAGGTTGCAGTGCTAAAAAAAAAAACAATCCTTTTCAATTTTTACATTTACTTAATGTTGTTTTATAGAATTCATATTTTGTTCCCCCCAACTCATCACATAACAGAGTGCAGCCTTCAACTCATGGGAACATAAAGAGTAAGCAATGCCTGTTTTGAATTTGTGAAGATATTTACTGATTTTAAAGACATACGTGAGCAATGTCTCACGTCTTTTGTTGTTGCCAGTGCAGGTTGGTTACAGCATCAGGTGAGGTAAAGTTTGTTGGATGCGTGGGACAGCCTTAGTATGCATATGGCTGGGGTGGAAAAAAACAGCTTGTTTCTAGACCAGGGGTCTTCAACTTTGGCAACTTTAAGACTTGTGGACTTCAACTTCTAGAATTCCTCAGCCAGCAAAGCTTTCTGGGAGTTGAAATCTACAAGTCTTAAAGTTGCCAAGGTTGAAGACCCCTGATCTAGACAATTCTTGCTTTCCGGGCCTTGAGTCCAAAGAGGTGGAAATGAAAATATGCAACTTGTCAAACCAAGATTTGGGGATTCAAGAGATGTTTGCAGCGGAGCAAAGAAGGCAAGGATGCCTTAAATACAATCCAGGTTTAATATAGCAGGGATAAACAATCTTGTCTCCTTCTATGATCGGCGCTTGACAAAGGCGAAGGAACTTGTGTGGGTAAATGAAACCGTGAACTATTTCATCGGACATGTATATACGTCCAGAAGAGTCTCCCAAGGCGAACAGGCCATGATGATGATGAAATAACCTTCTACTGTAAATCTAGTGAAGCAGTCACAAAGCAGAGTCAAGCAGAGTTCAGAAGACCCTATGAGCAAACAGAGAGAGTCCTGCAAAGAGAGATTGAACAAAAGACTGTACAAAAAGTTGAGGCTGGATTTCCTTTGGCCCAAGGGTTTTATATAGAGCACTTCAAGCTGAACTGTGTTCCTGAACCCTTAAAGAAGAATCATCTCTTGCGTAAAAGCCTTAGCCCATCCTTCCATGGAGCGCTTTTTAAAGCCTCATATTCTCCCAACATCCTGTTCATTGTCCCATCATTCAGCCTCAGTGCTGTTTTGGAGCATGTGAGAGTTGTATATTTTCAGCACCAGTGCTTGTGTTGCAAGTTGCAAAGAGGGGTGAGGGGAGAAAAGAAATTGGTTGTATCCCCTGGCTGGCTGTGAGATCTCAGACAAAGAGGGTTCCCCACACCCCCATTTTCCTATTCTGATAAGGATCACTTGTCTACCTTTAGAGTTTAGAAGAAGGAGCCTTTCAGTCTCAGCCAGCAACTATCGATGGGCTGGGAGAATCACATTGGACCTAGAATGAGGTTGCCTGGGGGACAGGAAATACTGTCTCTTCTAGCGATCCTAAATTAGTCTTTTCCCTGTGTAATTCTGGATTGCAATAGAAAAGATTAAAACTCAGATGCAGTAGAAGCTACCCTCCCTCCGGCTCTGCAATTTCCCATGTTGGGCTCATTAAACAATACGTATCCATTTTTAGAACATCCATTTTAATTTAAAATCGCTGCAGTGTAACATTTAACATTTTAAAAAGATGTACTGCAATAATGATGAGCAAATCTTGCTCAAGGTACAATGAAACAGCCCCATTTTTATAATGTTTTTTAATAATTTTCCTATGTTCTTTGTTGTATTATTTTTTTGCTGTAAGCCGCCCAGAGTCCCTTGGGAGTTGGGCGGCATAGAAATTTGATAAATTAAATTAAATTTTGGGATGCTTTTGAAATAATGAAACAAAATGATATAAAGGTTTTATTAGCAGTTATCATCTGGTACTGATGTTGGTTAATCTCAGAAAGGTGAACTGGGATAGACATGGTTAGTACTTGAATCGAGGCCTCAGATCCTTGCTAGAACTATAGACTAAGCTAGAAAGTCAGTGACAGTGAATACCCCAGGAAAAGTCAGTGCCAATCCATTTCCACACAGCCTCTGAGAAAACAACATGCAAACTTAGTTGAACTTGAGTAGAAGAAGGCTTTATTTGTTCTTTACTCTGCTTTTGTGATCAGAAATGTTATTTACCGTACTGAGTATTTTGATATACAGAATTGGAACTGGACTGGCACTGACAGGGCCAAGCTTATGACACGCGTGTCCTCTATCCATGTCAGTTTGTCAGAACGGGATCTGGAGCTGCTGGGGGTTATAGAGGCTCTTAGTATTTGTGACTTTCTGTTGTTGCTTTTAAGGATATTAAAAGTATGCAAGATATGCTATGCATACACAATATTTTTTACCGTCTTACTGACTTAACTCATTTTCTGGATTCTCACAATACACCAAATCATAAATTAATCAAATGCGTTCAGTTCGCATAACTCCCTAAGCTACACAAAACCGAATCCATGGTAATGCTATCTTCCTCATTGTATGTTGTATGAATGAATTTGCAATTTAGCTGTCTGGCTGTACAGTTTGGTTATATAGGTTGGTTAAAACATCAAGACGGTAGTGCTTTGGGCTAGGCTTTGAATGTACAGTCCTTGCCACCATCTGGATTTTTGTCACACACACACACACACACACACACACACACACTCCTTGCAGATACTCCTGGAGGCATTCAACTAATCAGGGAAAAGGTAGGCTGGAAAATAGATTTGAATTGAAATGGGAAATTTAATGGGAGTGTGCATTGCTAGAGTTGCCCTTTATTTGTGACCATGGTCACACATTTTGTATACATATGTATATGTACTGCTATAACATGGTTACCCTTAGGGTATAAATAAACACCAAGGATGTTTGCTTTGTCTCTGTAACTGTCCTTAACCTGCCAAAAGAGTGAGAGGAGAGAGTGATAACAGAAACCTTTGTGAATGGGGTTTTGGTAACACGGAAATATTTCCTCTCTCCTTCAGGCAAATGGAGAAAATAAAATTACACTCCATTGAATGGAGGAAGATGACCTATGTCCAATAAGGACTTATTTCATTAGGAAAATGTATTTATTTTATTTATTTATTAGATTTTTATCCTGCCTTTATTATTTTGTAAGTAATTCAAGGCGGTGAACGTACCTATTACGGTAATCCTTCCTCCTCCTGTTTTCCCAACAACAACAACCCTGTTAAGTGGATGGGCTGAGAGAGAGAGTGACTGTGGCTCAGTCACCCAGCCAAGTTTCTTGCCTTAGGTGGGACTTGAACTCATGGTGTCCTGGTTTCTAGGCCAGCACCTTAACTACTACACCAAACTGGTTCTCTTTTCCCCTCCCATTGCACGCCAACGGGTGAACACGCTCCATTGGATTGTGTACCAAAGACATCTATTCCTATTCTCTGCTTCCAAGCTTTCTCATAGACCAAGAGGGGCTATGGAGAAAATGTGAAAAATAGGTGGATTTTCCTCCCCTCCCCAAGTTGGCCAAAAATTGTTCCATAAACTTGTTACGCTGTAACACAAAATCGGAACCTGCAAAAACCTTGAGCATCTGCCCCTTAAGTGACACTTCAAAAAGGGCTTCCACATTCACAAATGGCCTTGGACTATTAAGTGATTCGGGATGGAGGAAGCTGCCCTTGAATGACAGCATGCCAAGAATAGGGGGTTGACACATTTAGCCTGCCAGATGGACCCTTACAAGGTAGTGAATCCCCCATTTTTCTTTTTCTGAGAACCGTGCTTTTTCAGAGAAATGAAATGCTAGAAGATACAGAGTATATATGTAAAATAAGAGCTTTGTGCAACAGTGTTATTGAGGGATAGGTATAATTATAAGATGCAGCAGAAAAACTGATTGCTCTGACCTGAAGTTAATGAGCTTATTTTAAACTCATTTTGTAACACGATGCATGAAGAATATCTTTTACTTAAATGCTCTTATTGCTTCAAGCAACCAATCCTTTCCTCTAACCGAGGATGAAGAAGGGGATTTACTACTTGGGCTTCAGCTGTCTCGATCTAGTTCTAATCACAACGACACCACTTAACAAGGATATACAATCATAATTTGCCATTCAAGGAGCGTGGGCTAATATCTAGTCTCAACTATTCAGCCAAGATACCTGTCTTGGGTTGTTTATCTTGCAGAAGAGCAGAGTTGGGAATTCTGCCAGTTGTAACCCAGCACATCTGGAGGGCGCCAGACTCGGGAAAGCTGTATTATAACAGTAATTCTTTGCAAGTTCAGGAAAAGGTCAGCAAGGGTTCAGGGTTTAGCTACCTTGAATGAAACTCAGTTTCTTGCCTCATTTTTAAAGGTTATCCTTTCTATTACAAAAATACACCCTTCTGTCAACTTATAATAAACATTTACAATTATAACCTTTCTTAAGTCTAAAACCTTACCCATAGGTTAAAGATAAAGCATCAGTGTTATTGCATAAATATTATGTGCATTAAACTTCTCTCCCATAATTAAAACGGTTTGCATTCATCAAGATCTTGGTTGAACAAGACAGAGTTAATTTGGCCGCCTACATGACTCCAGTGCTTCAATTGGGGGAAATTTTCTAGTTTCCGAAGCTGGAGTGCCACTGTGCAAAAGAGCTCCAGAAAATGACCAAATCCTTGACTGGGTTCACATGGAGCGTGCTTGAAAGTCAGGTTGTTGGTTTGTCTGCTTGCTTCTTTGTTTGTTTATTCATTGATTGAGCGAATGAATTTATACAGCCAGGGCTTCAGAAAGGACCAGAATCAAGCTATTTTTAGAGTGGGGCTGCTTGGAGGCAGAATGTTAACTTTGGGAGTGTGTGTCGATGAGTATTCAGGCATTTGATAAGATGAAACAAGAGAAGGGAATAGTTCACAGATGCATAAACATAAGTGTCACTGGTCCTCAGAAATACAGTTCTGGTAATGATTGGAGAAGATACTTCAATATTGCTTACTCTAAGAGTAATCTCTCTTTCTTAATAACAAAAAGAGTCTTAGATCTGTATATGGAAACCAAAAGTATGTCTTACATAATAGATCTATGCTGGTTTTGTGTATGGCACCCTTGCACACTTAAGTCCTTTCTTCTTTGTTGTTTATCCGTGCAATAGCAAAGTGGTATAGAGGGAAAAAACTTTGCCTTTGGGACAGGAAGTTAAAAAAAAAGCCATACTAGAAACCAGTAGAAACAATATTTGTTCAACAGGATCTAGTAACAATGGATTGGTTTATGCTGCTGCTATATATGCATTCTTCCTTAACCTATCATATACTGAAATCGGTTTTCATTCTGGCTATTATTTCAGAACTGCTTAAGAAGAAGAGATGCTGGCTTATTAAACCAATTGCAAGAACTGGACAAACAGATCAGTGATTTGAGGCTGGATGTTGAAAAGACAGCAGATGAACACCTTGACATGGATAGCCGTCCCAGTTCAGGTAAGCATTTTATGTTGCTAAGCTAGGTTATGATGATCAGCAGACTTTAGGTCTTGTAAAAGGGGGTTTGGCAACCCGGCATTCTGTGGGGGCCCAGGCATCTAGGACATCCCTAGGTACGATCCACAGAACTCCAGTGTTAAATAAAAATGTCAAATGCCTTCCATCTTGCATGAAAAAGGCAACTGCCAAGGAATTATATCCCACCGGGAACAGTTATGCTATAAGGAACAAGCTGAGGAAGCTGCAGCCAAAACTCTGCTTGCTCAGATGACATGAATTATAGTTACAGCTTCTTAATTTAGGTTCAGTTATAGTTGGAGGTTCGGTTAATTATACAGAAACTGAAAGATGTCTATACTGTATCAAATGAAGCCTCCCTTTACTTTTACTGGCCTTTATATCTGACAGCTATTATATTTCAGTATGTTTGCCAAAGAAAGAGCCATTGATAACCACTATTCAGATGTAGCATTTGACATTTATTTACTAAAAGAAACGTGTAGGTGTATTGTTTCATTAAGAGGTAGATGTGGGAACTAGACTCAGTTCTATCAAGTTGCTACATTCCCTCTGCGCCATCTCATTTTCTTAAACAAACTCCTGTTTTATTTGGAATGGGGTTTTAGGTTCAGGAGGAATATGCTAGATTATTGCCCTATTCCTTCCATATGCTACTAACCGCAAGCAGCTTTAATGGACTTTTTTGTTTTTTTAATAGGGTTTTATGAGCTGAGTGATGGGGCTTCTGGATCTCTCTCCAACTCGTCCAACTCTGTTTTCAGTGAATGTTTATCCAGTTGTCACTCCAGTACTTGCTTCTGCAGCTCTTTGGATGCATCCTTGAGTGGCTCTGATGGACGACCCAAATCTGCAGGTATACCAAGAATTTCTAATACCCAGGCATGTTTAAGGTTATTTTCCTTTGCAGCATACATCAGGGGCTCATACAACCCATCAAGTTAGTCACTGGGGCTATTCTGGGTCCCGATCAGCCTTGTCCTTGTTTGTTTCTGGTCAATACTGTGTTTCTCCAAAAAGAAAGCCAAGTCTTATTTTCTTTTGACCCCCGAAAAAATGGCTAGGCCTTATTTTTGGAGGGTTCTAATGATCGACTCACCTCGCGGTGGTGGCACCAACAGCCCCACCCAGCAGGAGCCTGCTGCTGGCCCACTTCTTCTGCGGTCGATCTGGATTTTCTGCAGATCGATCTGGAGCTCTGTTATCGGCTGCAGATGCCTTCCAGAAGGCATCTGAAGGTGAAATGGAGGCCAGAGCGATTTTATTTATTTATTTATTTATTAAATTTATATGCCGCCCCTCTCCAGAGACTCAGGGCGGCTCGATGCATGCGAGTGGTGGCAAGCGGCTGCAGAAGAAGGCGAGGCAGGTGTCGGGGTGTGCGAGGCCTGGTAAATAGGGCAGCTCTACCCCCCCCATCCATACCCTAGCTTATTTTTTACCTGTGTGCCTTGTCCCACCCCTTGCACACTGGGGTGGGCGGGATCTTAATTAGGGCTAATTTTGTGGGTGGGCTTAATTTGATCGCATGCACTCAAAAGTGTGATAGGGCTTCTTTTCAAGGTGGGTTGTCTTTTTGGAGAAACACGGTAGATACTGGGATAGACGGCAAAGAAAACAATAGCATTACCAAATGAGCTTCTACTGAGATAATGGCTGTTGGATAAAAACACTGGATCTAATGATCCATTAGATCAGTTGCTATATTCATACACTAAACCAGGGGTGTCAAACTCAAGGCCTGTGGGGTGCTTAGATCTAGCCCACAAGGCTGCCCTGGAAACAGTGAAGAATTGGTCCACAGTGCCTCTGCCAATGAAAATGGAGCTTGGGGGAGGGGCATGGGTGGCCCTCCCAAGCTTCGTTTACGCTGGCAAGGGTTGCAGGAGGCTGTCACAACCGAATTTTCTCTGGCAGAGTGCTCAGGCTGCCACAGGCGACCCTGATACAAGTGACATCGAGCTGGCCATGCCCACTCCAGCCACGCCCACCCTGGCCACACTCACCCTGGCCCCCCGAGGTCAAACATAACCCTGATGTGGCCCTCAATGAAATCGAGTTTGACACCCTTGCACTAAACTAAGCAACATTTTGATCTATTGTATGAAACCAGACACTATAGTTTGTGAACAATATTTTCTGTGGGCCAATCATGATTTACTCAGTAAATAATGATTAAACAAAATATGTCTCAGCCCTGATTCCATATTCTCGTTCCCCCACCCCCCCAAATGTAGCTGATATGGGAGAAAGAAATAGGCTGTAGCCACAGATTGGTAGCTGAGGGATAGAGAGAACTGGGACGTTTCTTCAGCCCCATGTTTATATCATTTATTTTTTAATCAAATTACAGAAATCTGAATAGTATAAGAATAATATGCAAGTAAAGCTCTTCATTTGTATTGTATTTTTATTTGCAATCTGTCTCAAATCTGTGAGCTAGGGGGGTCATCCTCAGATTGGAACTCTTTATAAATATATTGAGATAGGAATTGTCAATCCGGATTTTATAGAAAACAGTATCTTGGACTATTGTAGACATGTAGACTATTGTAGACATATCTTAATCCAAATGATAATAATTGCAATAGGAAGTTATTAGTTCCACTTTCATCTCCGAATGTTATTCCTTACTTATTTCATCTCCATTTCATTGAATTTCAGATTTCATCAGCTGGCTGGAGCAAAACAAAGGAGTCCAACAAAATGACCAAGCCGGGATGGCCTCTCCATCAATGCCACACACAGATTCTTTTGACATCGTTGCAGATGTACATCCAAAATACCAGTGCGATCTGGTGTCTAAAACCGGAAATGATGTGTACCGTTATCCCAGCCCTTTACATGCTGTTGCAGTGCAGAGCCCCATGTTTCTTCTGCCGGTGACCAGTTGTCCCCCAAGAGAAGAAGTAGAAAGAACCAGTGACAATGCTGTTGATGTTGGACCGGAACTCAACTCAGAAAAAACAGTGGATTCTTGTCTTTCACACACTTCTCGTTCTCCATCCTGTCCTTTGCCCAGCAGAAAAATGGATGGATATATTTTAAGCCTTGTACAAAAAAAGGCTCCTTCGGTGAGGACTAATAAACCAAGAACAAATCTGAATGCAGATCTGGCCAAGGGGATTTTGAGACATGGAAGCTTGTGCCTTCGGCAGATGGCTACTGCTGCGCCTAGCAATACTACTAACGCTAAGAATCTCAATCAGCCACTTTCACATTCCAGTGGAACCACTCTTACCCTAGACAACAGTGCCTTTTCTCCCATAAAGCAGAATTCAAAGGATGTAGAGCATACGGAGTTAAAAAAGATACCCGCACCTGCTGTTTTCCCACCAAATGCTAATAATGATCAAAGCAAGCCCTCGGTGAAGAATGTCAAAACTCAAGAAGTGATGCGATCCCCTGTGACTAAGAGTGATGCTCCCAAGGAAAGTGGCCAACTCTTTTTGATATGTCCTAAAGAAAGCCCAGGGCAGCACATAACACCCTTGAAAGAAAAGAAAGCCGTCCAGCTTCCCAAAAAGCTATCATTTAAAAATAGTGGGACGCAGTCGGCTTGCTCTGTTTTGTCAGGCCAGGAGAGCAGATCATTGGTGGAACTTAAGAGTGAGGGGTCATCATCCCAGAGTCTGGAGGAGGGATTGCTGGTGAATGCCCAGTTCATACCTGCTCAGCCACAAACAGTCAGACTTCACAAAGGCACCAGGAGTGTCAAAATTCTCAAAGGTTCTATGGTGAAACACAGATCTCATCTGGTCACTGTGCTGGAAAATGGACCTCAGGCTGGACGGGAGAGGGCCAAGCCCGTGGGCAAAAAGTGTCACTTCCTGGATGAATTGGATCCAAATAAGAAGCCAAAAAAGACCGCTTTGAGAGGGAAGAAAGGCCCCCACCTTCAGCCAGATGCCAACCATCCAAGTCGGCAGCCAGGCGTACTCAAGTCTGTGCTGAGGCCCCACGGACATAGCAGAGAACCAGTAGTTGCCAAGCCCAAGCACAAACGAGCAGATTACCGGCGCTGGAAACTCTCTACAGAGGTATCTTATGAAGATGCCCTTAGGCGGGCCAGGAGGAACAGGAGAGAAGCTGTAGGAGTCTATTCACAGGTTCCACATCCTTATATCAGCCCCTATGCCTATGTTGCTAGTGACTCAGAATATTCGGCTGAATGTGAATCCCTCTTCCACTCCACTGTAGTGGACACCAGCGAGGATGAAAGGAGCAACTATACCACCAACTGCTTTGGGGACAGCGAGTCCAGCTTAAGTGGAGTGGAGTTTGTTGGTGAAAGCACAACAACCAGCGACTCAGAGGAAAGCGGGGGCCTCCTTTGGTCCCAGTTTGTTCAGACACTTCCCATCCAGGCAGTGGCTGCTGCTTCAGAGCTCCATGAAAATGCAGCCAAAGCCTTTGTTAAGATTAAAGCATCCCATAACCTTAAGAAGAAAATCCTTCGCTTTCGGTCAGGCTCTCTCAAACTGATGACTACTGTCTAAACGGATATGAGAAGCAAATGATAGCAACAATGATAATATCCCTGCCTCTTGGTGAGACGTATATATGTAAGGGAAGTGAGTGTCAGGATTTTGGCAGATCTTGGGGACATTTTTTCAGGATTTGGGAGCTCTGTAGCTATGCTGACTCCAAGAGGGCCCTTCACCGGCTGTCATTGGAATTGCCTGCCTTAACATCTCGAAGGGCAGAGCAAGCAACTTTTCTGTGACGGAGTGGACATGTTTGTGTAGGTCTACTTTTTGGGCTGAGGACTATAGAGGGATCAAGCAAGTAAGGCAGGGCACGTCCTGCAAGGTGATAATGTTGTGCCATTTCAAGGCTTCCTAATCTTTTCCAGCTTCAGAGGTTGGATAACCACTCGTAAGGTTATGTAAGGTGAAGGAATGACAAAATTTTGGGGACAGGGCCAAACATGGGAAGCTTGTTTTTTTTGTGTTTGTGTGTGTGGAATTCAAGACTTTGGGGGGAATTTTAAGAGGTAAAATTAGGTGGAGATTTAAGTCATCTATTTTAGACATTGAAACCTCCAAAAAGGGAAAGCTGACCTTAAAAATCCTCCAAACAATACCATAGAACCGTGATGGCGAACCTATGGCATACGTGCCACTTCTGGCATGCAGAGCTCATGTGCGAGCTGTTGCCCATTGCTCTTCTGGGTTCTGGCGCACTGGCCAGCTAGTCTTCATGCATGCTGGAGCACTGGAAACTGGAAGAGCAGCCGCCCGGTGCGCATGCGCGCGCCAGGAAGATAATCTTCTGGTTTTTGGCACGCACATGTGCCTTGGCCAGCTGGACTTCACATGCACATGCATGCCAGAAACTGGAAGACCAGGTGGCCGATATGCATGGGTGTGCCGGAAACTGGAAGATCATCATCCCTGCACGCTCATGCGCACCAGATAGCTGCTCTTCTGTTTTCCAGTGTGCCCATGCGCTCCCAGGCCTTCACATGTGCATGTGCACCAGAAACTGGAAGACCAGGTGGCCGGTTTGCATGCATGTGCTGAAAACCAGAAGAGCAGCCTCCCGGTGTGCGCATGCACACCGGGTGGCTGATCTTCCGGTTTCCAGCACGCGCGCATGTGCGTGCATGCATGCTCCTGTTTTGTCACTCGGTTCACCAAAAGGTTCACCAACACTGCCATAGAATGGAAGTATCTGTTTAGTTCATTTTGGGGGGAATCTCGGGAAGAACATAAAACGTGTTGGGGGACTCCATTTGAGCCAGGGTGTCTACCTCTGATTTGAACTTTGAAATAATCCATTATAATAACAGAACGTTGGGCAGATTTAATCTCCTTCTCCTAATGCACCATTTTTAGCATGATAGGGGCTTGCTCTGGAGAAGGAAAGACTCACCTCTTTTACGTTTGCAGGCTTCCCATTCCCACTTGCCTTGAGCAATCAGGGAAGTGGCTAGTTACAAGACTGGTATAAGCAGAGAACAGAAAGTAGAATCTATGGCAGCCTTTTCTAACCAGATACCTTTAGTGTGGGGACTGCGATTCCCAGAATTCACAGCCACCAGGAAAGGCAGCAATTCAGCCCATTAGGGAAGGTTGCCTTACGTAGACTTTTTTGGGATCTCTCTGGTGCTGCTTTTGGCAATCTGCCAAAAAGGTCTTATGAAGATGTGACCAACACACATCTGCCTACGTAAACAAAACAAGGTGCTTCTTGTAAATAATTTTTCTAGAATGCTTTTTGTAGGGCAGATATTTAAGTCTTAACGGACTGCTTAGTTAATGTCACTTGAACCTCCATATTTTTGAGTCAACACTCGTGCCTTTTAAGTGGTGAGAACAAAAGCCACCGTACTAGTTTTTAAACAAAGGATTAAGACACCAGTTTACTGCTTGGGCTGATTGAGATGCAGAGAAATGAAGACTTAGACCAAATGTTGATTTAAAAACAGTGTTAGAAACATCAGTGTGAAAAGATGGTTAAATGAAATGCAGGATACACATTTTTTAAATAAGCAAACTTGGTAAGCATTGTGTTGATTTATGCGGCATCACTGATTAACACAGAAAATCTCTGCTTCACATTATCTCCATCATCCACAGACATTTTATATTTACAAAAAAAGAGACCAAGATTTCGCTTGACGCCTCCTTAAAGGCTGATTAGATTAGTTGTTCCTGTTGTTCAGCATTGTCTATTTTGAATTAAAACTACCTTCAAGAGTCTTGAGCAGAGGTTTTCCCCATTATTTTCTCCTGGATGATTTTTAAATGTAGAAGCAGGGATTGAACTGCCTTCCAAAGGAGGAACCTCAGTACTGAGCCATAACTACCTAAAGCTGCCTTGAATTTAGATAATGATCCATCCAGCCCACTGCTCTATGGCTTTTTCCAATGTTACTTTCTGAGATCCTGAAGAAGTTGGGAATTTGGGGCAGTGGCTCTACCTCTTGAATTACTGTATTCATCATCTCTTACCAACATGCACATGTTTTAGTAGTATTGAATATTAAATTGGATTAGGAGGTGGCAATCCAAATAGTGAGATGAGGGAAACAAATGACATAAACTTCAAAATCCTTTAGGATTTATATGTGGTGGGAAGATCTGCCTTCTGCCATTTAAACCTGCTTTGTTAATCTTGTATAAGGTCAAGCACTTTGAATAAGCATCTTTAAGGAGGGAACCTGAAATGCAGGTAGTCCTTGACTTATGACCACAATTGAGCCCAACATTTCTGTTGTTAAGTGAGACATTTGTTAAGTGGGCTTTGTCCCATTTTATGACCTTTCTTGCCTCAGTTGTTAAGTGAATCACTGCAGTTGATAAATTAGCAACATGGTTGTTAAATGAATCTGGCTTCCCCATTGACTTTGTTTGTCAGAAGGTCGCACAAGGTGATGACATAACTCTGGGACATTTCAACTGTTGTAAATACAAACCAATTGTCAAGCATCCAAATTTTGATCATGTGACCATGGGGATACTGCAAAGGTCATTAAGTGTGAAAAACAGTCATAAGTCACTTTTTTCAGTGTAACTTCGAAAGGTCACTGAATGAACTGTTGTGTACACCTAATTTTGCATTCTTGATGGGAATTCTAGCAACTGATGGAAAGAGAGTGACAGGCAGATTGCTGTCTTTCATTCCCAATTTAATCTGCTGGTTACTTTGAAAATACTTTGTGATCATAAGAACATTTCCTATACATTTTTAATTTTAAGAATAACTTCTAGCATTCACAACCAAAATTTAAAATCTGAAAAAGTGTTCAAAATGAAAGGCCAACCCCAAAGAACCACAGAATCAGAATATTGGTAACTACAGTACTTGAAGTTTAGCAACGTTTCTGAATTTTGATTCCAGTTCTAGCCATGTTCAAGTGCTTGAACTTCTAAAATTGAGACTTTTTTTTTAAAGGAAATGCAAATCTTGCCAAATATCAATTTCTCAGATGCTATTTGTATGCCAAGCTTTCATACGCCATCGCTGGATATTTTAAAATGTCAAAGAAATGTGTTCAGTATTGTGTATTGTTTTGTAGTTCTGTATGTAAGTGAGGATTTTAAAACAATACTTCAAATAAGAGTAAATATTGCAAGTGGAGAGGTGGTTGAGAAAGATCATTTAGGGCTTCTTTTCCTTGGCTGCTTTGTCCTGAACCAAACTACTGTAGATACCTGAGACAAAAGTGCTTTTAGGACTGAGATTTCTGCAGAAGATATAAATCATGAACCTTTAGATGCTTGGTGCCCTGATGAATTATTATAATAATTAAACCATGGGAATAATAGTGAATAGCAATATATAGCCCAATAATTTCATTTCTGAAAACCTTATAGATCTTGCTAATTCTTTTCCTTCCTTTAAGAATTCTTTGTTTAAGAATAAAGAGTTAAAGTAAATAAAGGCAATGCTAGAGGTTGATGTTTAGTTTTGCAGGATTTCAGTTTCTGGTTTATTTTTAATTTGAAAAGAAAAATCTTAAAACAAGCTGGGGCAAAGAGGCTGAACAGGTTCTTCTGTCTTGGATATATGCATTAAGGTCAAGATGGGGATTTTTTCTGCACATCCCACTCAGTCACTATCCAGTTCCATTCCATTTCCCTTCTAATCAGGGGTGAAATCCAGCAGGTTCTCACAGGTTCTGGAGAACCAGTAACGGAAATTTTGAGTAGTTCGGACCACCTCTGGCTGGTCCCAGAGTGGGGTGGGAATGGAGATTTTGCAATATCTTTCCCCCCAGGAGTGGGGAGAGAATGGGGATTTTGCAGTATCCTTCCCCTGGAGTGGGGTGGGAATGGAGATTTTGCAGTATTCTTCCCTTGCCACGCCCACCAAGCCACACCACACCCACCAAGCCACGCCCACAGAACTGGTAGTTAAAAAAATTAGATTTCACCACTGCTTCTAATATTATAATAATATAAGAATTTTGCTGGTCTGAACTAAAGGATTATCTATTCTAGGATCCTGTTTCCCACAGAAACCGACCTGATAATTCTGGGAAGCTTATTAGAATAGCAGTAGGATTCTCCCATGTTCGCCAGCAATGGAACTGAAAGGCCAACGTACTCTGACTTGGAGATGGTAGATAAACATCATGACTGATAGCTGTTGATAGCTTGGGCCATGAGATATTTACCCAGCACCTTTGTAAAACCAATCCCATTTCATCTGGTTATAATATATTTCCTTTTGTTTTTCCTGAATCTCCCACTTTTCCGTTTCTCAGGAAGATCCTACATTCCAGCATTTTAATTTTAGATGTCTCTCTTTTCTCATACGAGTTTTCGAAGCTACAAATCCCAACTATTAAAACTTTTCTTTGTATGGGAGCGCTTCCTACCCCTTGATCATTTTCGTGGCCTTGTCTGCACCATTTCCAGCTCACTAATATCTTTTTTGAGGTGCAATAACCAGAATTCAGTATTCTAAATGAACAATACAATGGCAATTGTCTGACACTTCTTTCTTTTGACTTTGGGGAAAATTCAAAAAGTCTCTTTAAGTATATTGTGTGTATTTTTTTTTCCTTACAGTTTACACAAATATGCATGTTAAAAGCATGAGTGTCAGTTGTGTCAGTTTTTCTGTCTTGTGTCCAATAATTGTACATCATTAAGCAGCGGTATTTTATATCTCTATATGAATCACATTGCTTTATAAATTAATATAATGCATTGATATGCTGTAATAAACATTTCCTTTTTTAATCCCTTGTCATGTGTGATGCATTGATTGTAGCTAAGATGGACAACATCTGTGACCCCTTTTGAAAAATTAGACTCTTAAGGGCCAAAATACATTTTGCTACTTCTAGTCATGATATTGAGAAATATTACTTCCTTTGAAAAACAAAATAACATTCATTCTTCCGGGAATTGCATGATTGGTGACTAAAAAAAAATCACCCACATTTGTCCACTTCCAATTTTTGTAGTCAAAGCTTGGCACTCCCTTTGAGATGTTCCTGTCCACATCACAGAGAAACAGGAGCCATCTGCCAATAGCAAAAAAACCTCAGCTGTTGCAGCATTCTTCCAAGTAGTTTTATGACGTGTGGATCTTCACTGTTCTTTAATTGTATTGGATACTTTACAATTTAGAGAAGGGATCCTCTCTAAGGAGCCAGAATGAAGAGCACTGGAGAAAAGGGCAAGTAGAAGTCGCTTTGTTTGCAACCAGATGGCAAAGATGAGGTCCATAGAAAGTCTGTATTCTTGTAATGATTGCTAAATGTTTTCACAGCTTCTGTGGTTTGAAAGCCTTGCCCATCAACAAAACGCATATTATTCAAAAAAGAAATAATAATAGCAGAGAGCACAATATCGATTAAAGTGCACATAATGTATTAGAGGGAGGCGGTAGCTCAGTGGCTAAGACACTGAGCTTGTCGATTGAAAGGTTGGCAGTTCATCGATTCAAATCCCTAGTGCTGCATAGCGGGGTGAACTCCTGTTACTTGTCCCAGCTTCTGCCAACCTAGCAGTTCGAAAGCACATAAAAAATGCAAGTAGAAAAATAGGGACCACCTTTGGCAGGAAGGTAATAGCGTTCCGGGCACCTTTGGCATTTAGTCATGCCAGCCACATGACCATGGAGACGTCTTTGGACAACGCTGGCTCTTCGGCTTTGAAACGGAGATGAGCACCGCCCCCTAGAGTCAGGAACTACTAGCACATATGTGCGGGGGAAATCTTTACCTTTACCTTTAATGTATTTTTTCCCTACTTGTAAAAGCAGAAGTCATGCGTCAATTGCCAGATAATCCAACATGAGCATAAACTGAATTAAGCCTTACTGAATGGAATTTACACCCAGTTTGTTACAACTAGCAATATAAGAACTTTTATATGTGTGCATATTCATTAATTCCATTTATATGCTGCCATAAGGCTATGCAGAGCTATATAATCTCTCAATAATTCATTGCTAAACTATCAGATCTGCTAAGGAAGGAAGGAATGAATGAATGAAGGAAGGAAGGAAGGAAGGAAGGAAGGAAGGAAGGAAGGAAGGAAGAAGATTAATTCATATTTCAATTTTTATATGCCTTTGAAAACAGAAGCTAGGTTATGGTTCTTATAGAACATGGAAGACTTCCCTTGAAGAAGTTTTATGTACAATATTCAACATTTTTCCAGCTCTTGGAACATCTTCAATGTTTTTAAGTTACTGTTATGGAGTTACTATACATAGGAGAATATGTTACCTATGCTTAACTTTGCTGGATCCATTGTTGACAAGAAACCACTTGCTTTGTATCCAGGTTCAACCATTCCTTGCATTTCAGATTGCACCCTCAGTTGGAAGCATCAAGTGAATAATAGAAAGAGCTACTGCAAATCAGTAGTGTATTGACTGGAAATAGTGTAAACAAGACAGAGATAAAATAATAGAACAATAAAGCAAACAATGAAAAAGAAAACAAGGGGAATACATCAATATGATAACAAAAAGATGGATGGGTGGAGAGCAGAAAGCAAGGTGGCCTCCAGTGTGGAATTCCCCCATTGGGTCTCCAGGCCAACCATCAGTCAGGTCTCCTGCAGAAGATAGGAGGATGGGGGAGAGCTTACCCAAAATGTTTGTCCATGACCTTTCCAGCCATCTGATGTCACCAGATACTTTCTGTGGCCTTGATGGGTGAACAGCTTCCCTAAGTTTTCAAAAGTTGTCCATTCCTGCTAAAGATTGAAGCTCTACCAGAGGTGGGTTTCAGCAGGTTCTGACCAGTTCTGGAGAACCGGTAGCAGAAATTTTGAGTAGTTCAGAAAACCGGTAGTAAAAATTCCGACTGGCCCCGCCCCCATCTATTCTCTGCCTCCCAAGTCCCAGCTGATTGGGAGGAAATGGGGTTTTTACAGTATCCTTCCCCTGGAGTGGGGTGGGAATGGAGATTTTACAGTATCCTTCTTCTGCCATGCCCACCAAGCCATACCCACCAAGCCATGCCATGTCCACCAAGCCACACCCACAGAACCGATAGTAAACATTTTTGAAACCCACCACTGAGCTCTACCTTACCTACTGTAGTTTCTAGAATATTTTCATGGCTCTGGCATCTCTCTATTCTTCCTCTACTTAAAAATATGCATGATACAATATATGTATTATGTTAAAATAACTTTGCTTCTATATAATTTCTTACTGCTACAGTAAATTTTTTCTAACAGCAACCTGAAATTATTGGATTTTTCCCACTCAGGGAATGACAGCTCAATAGGCTTAGTGTCTTTCACAATATCACAGCCCTCTCAGAATCTTCTGACTCTTTTCTGGCAGAGTCAAACAGTCTAGTGTCAAAGACCGACAAAAACAACTTAAGAAAAAAAATCAATAGGGAAAAACTTGGTCGAGGTCTGATTAGGGAGTCAACACAAGGCATTCAATAGCAGCGATCAAAGTTCAGAAGATTTGCCTGGTACAAACAGGTCCAGGCCAAAAAAATCAGTATTTCCAGGAACTCAGGACAGACTTAGAGTCAAGGCACATCCGCATTTTTCATAGTACTATGCAGAACAGAATTCAGATGTTCTTTGGAGTACAGGTAGTCCTCGCGTTACGACCACAATTGAGCCCAAAATTTATGTGCTAAGCGAAATATTTGTTAAGTAAGTTTTGCCCCATTTTACGACTTTTCTTGCCACAGTTGTTAAGTGAATCATTGCATTTGTTAAGTTAGTAGCATGGTTGTTAAGTGAATCTGGTTTCCCCATTGAGCTTGCTTGTCAGAAGGTTGCAAAAAGGGATCTGGCCGGCCTGGCCTAATTTTTCCCCTTTTTTCTTTGTTCTTTTTACAATATACATTTTAATCTGTTTTTAAATTATTGGAGTGTTTTAAATTTCTCTTGGGCCAAATTGTTTAATTCGGTTTTATTCTGCTTTTAAATTTTGTATTTATGTGTTTTACTTTGTGGCTGTTCACCGCCCTGAGTCCTTCGGGAGTAGGGTGGTATATAAATCTAATAAAACAAACAAACAAAACAAACATGACCCTAGGACAGAGGTCTTCAAACTTGGCAGCTTTAAGACTTGTGGACTTCAACTCCCAGAATTGAATCTGGGAGTTGAAGTCCACAAGTCTTAAAGCTGCCAAGTTTGGGGGACCCCTGCCCTAGGACAATGCAACTGTCATAAATATGAACCAGTTGCCAAGCATCTGAATTTTGAACACATGACCACGGGGATGCTGCAATGGTCGTAAGTGTGAAAAACGTTCATAATTCATTTTTTTCAGTGCCGTTGTAACTTTGAATGGTCACTAAATGAACTGTTGTAAGTCAAGGCCCACCTGTATACCACGCTCCACATTTTGAGAAATGTGGCTGAAAATTGCATGAAAATAATAGAATACTGAGGAGAGTTGTATTTATACATGAAGGGAAATGGCACGTAAAATGTATACATTAAAACAAGGAAATTGAAAAACGCCCCCATGTACATCTCCAATTAAAAGTGGCTGGAATACATTTAGGATTGAATACATGCAACATTGACATGAACTACCTACACATTGATTCGTTTAATCATTAGGGATAATGAATAATACGATGAAGCTGGCTTATGTAGGATTGTTGAATCTCGTCTGCAAAATTCAAGAGAACCACTAGATTACAGTAAAAATAAATTTCCATATCTGTTTGTTGCCCTTTATTGATTGTCTCGATTATTTGCAGCCAAAATATGACAGTCCAAGATTTTCTCTTGTAAAAATTTGTTTCATGGACGATCCAAACAAACCTTTTACTTTGAGTGAGAATAATGCAGAGGATGGCAACATTTTATGCTCCGGATGCAATGAAAAAAAAAAAGGATTGAAACCTCATGAGGTAATTATATTTAAAGTGTTTTGCTGTGAGAACTCACGAAAGCATGGACAGTGGTGGCAAAATCTCATACCGGCCTGCTGAAATCTCTCGATACGTGGACCTTTTTTTTTCAAAAAAAAAAAAATTAAAGCATGGATTGAATCTGGGCACGTTGTGCCATTTTAAGATGCAGAGATGTTCTCGCACCTTCAAGTGACTCGTTGTCAAGGCTCAGAATTAAAAGCTTTTCATCTTCTCCACCTTTGCAGATGACTAAACACACCTATTTAGAGGGCATGCTTGCTTTTGGGGATGGCTGAGATAATAACATAAATTATATTTCATCTGGGGTTCCTGGTGCTCTCTCAGCTTGCTTGTTTTCTTTAGACGTTTCATTACCTAACTAGGTAACATCATCAGTTCTAGTCAGGAGTGTTGTTTGCTGTCAGTTTATATTCTGGCGACTTGCTTGTCTTTGTGGGTAGGGTTGGTCTTAGAGCCCAATATCTCTAAGATCACCCTCACCCACACAGACAGGCAAGTCACCAGAATATAAACTGACAGCAAACAACACTCCTGACTAGCACTGATGATAATGATAATACCTAGTTAGGGTAATAAAACGTCTACAAGAAAACAAGCAAGAACAGAGAGCACCGAGGACCCCTCTTTTCAACCCTGGGCTATAAATATTCTCCTTTATTGGTATTATAATTTATGTTAATAATAACATAGATTATAAATTATAATATCTGTTTGACACAGTGAAAAGGCATGCAGACTTTGCCATTTATTTTTAATTTGATTTATTATTTAATGAATAAGGAATGGTTCTTAAAAAAAATGCTGCTAATTATATGGAAAGTTTCAAACACTCAAAAGCAGAAAAATCCATTTGGCAAATATTGGAAGCTTGAGCAGCTACCAGAAGTAGTAGAAGGCTTTGCGTAAAGGTCATTGGGATAAAATTGCCCCAAATCTGTGAGGGTAAATCTAATACCTGAGCAACTGGCTAGATCTTTGCTTTGTTTGCTGAAAGGGGAGAGAATATGGTTGACTGCTGCCGTGAAAGTCTCAACATCAAAGCTTCTCATCGGAGAAACCGACTGTGATCTCTATCGTTCAGCCTCTGGCACTTTAAGGAAAACTGATTGACAGCTAAGAGATTGTGTTTTGTTTTTCTGGGCAGATGGTAGTTTAGGAGCTCCCTGCTGTTCAAAGACCTAGTGGCTGCACCTTTAATCTCTGTCCTTTGCTGTGGATTTTAGTGAAACCAAAGTTACTATGTTTTGGGCCCATTACAAAGAATAGCTAACCTTTTCAAACTTGAATCTAGAGGCTGAGAGAGAATAAGGGTTGACAGAAGGAGATTGTGGAGGTTTTCTTTGGGGAAATGGCATCTTGAATTTGTTTGTTTGTTACTTTTTAATGCCGCTCATCTCCCCTATTAGGTGACTCTTATTTCTTGGTGCAAAAATTCTCAGTCTGCTAAGCCTTTGAAATATTATAGTTCAGTGCTGTCAAACTCGTGGCCCGCGGGCCGGATGCGTCATGCACTGGCCACGCCCACGCCCGGTTTAGCGAAGGGAAAAAAATTGTGATATGTCACGTGACGACACTGTGGCGATGAGAGTTTGACACCCCTGATATAGTACAAAATCCAGCATTTAAATATCTTCTCAAGGTGGGCCTTGCTCCTGTAGGCATGAGTTTCATTATTTCCTATCACGCTTTAGCTTCTTACACAATGATGGAATGCATGAAGTTCTTGGCTCGGGTCTCCCATTCAGGCCTCAGACACAAGAGAAAAAACAATCACAAATAATGAAAGAAGAGAATATTTGTAGCTCAGGTTGAACTGTGGGGTCCTTGGTGGTTTATGAGCTTGGTTGTTTTCTTGCAGTTGTTTCATTATCTAATTTGGTAACATCATCAGGGCTAGAAGGGAGTTGATTCTAGTACTGATGATATTACCTAGTTCAGGGGTCGGCAACCTTAAACACTCAAAGAGCCATTTGGACCTGTTACCCACAGAAAAGAAAACACTGGGAGCCACAAAACCCTTTTGACATCTAAAATGAAGATACCACTGCATATATAATTTTTTTCCTTCATGCTATGTATAAAGAAATGATAGTGTGTTGCATTTATGAAATCAATGAACTGCTACAGAGAAAACAAATTTTTATTTCTCCATGCAACAAAAACATTTGAACTCTGAAAAAAAAAAGATAGGTCGAAAAGCTCAATAAATCACGTGCCGGGCAGGTGTCGCACATTGGTGGTTGTGACTCATATTTTGAGAGTCGGAGAGCCGCAGCAGAGTGATGAAAGAGCCACATGTGGCTCCAGAGCTACAGGTTGTAGACCCCTGACCTAGCTGAAATGTCTGCAAGAAAACAACAAAGCTCAGAAAGCACCAAAGACTCCACAATCATCAGTCATCCAGCTATTCTCCTTCTCTTGGGTTTGGTAATAAGGAGAAACCATCGCAGTCTAGGATAACCTTCTTGAATCTAAATCTTCCAAATGTATTGAGGGTACAACTACTTGAGTTCCTCTGTGCAATGGAAATGTTTGCCCGTACCCTCTGCCCTAATGCTCTCTATATCAACACAAAATGTTGACCTTGGCTTTTGAATTAATTATTTTCTTAGGCGAGAAAATACAGTGAATGTCAATCAGGCTGGATGTATCCAATATGTCAAGCCACAAGGAAACAAACCCAAGATTAAAATTAATCTAGCTTTGTATATTATGGAAATGTAGTTACTAAGTTGTTAATTGCCTTGGTTCAACATATTGTACAACCTCAGTTTCTTTTTTTAATTTGAGACTAGTTTTGATTGCATTACCAATACCAAATACCCTCAGGAGGAATGCAGATACCTAATACCTTGCCAGCATCTGCCCTTTCTGCTGGTAGGGTACATTTGTGTGTGTGTGTGTGTGTGTGTGTGTGTGTGTGTGTGTGTGTGTGTGTGTTGTACTTGGTCTCTTGATCCTAGCATATGTCCATCAGAATTATCAGGTGTCCTGAGGATGGCGAATGCACAGTGGGTTAAATATTTTTTGTTTTATAGCCAATGTTATAGACCATATATAAAAGCCTTATAAACAGTGATCCCTGGGCCATATCTATGAATCAGTTTTTAAAAAGAAAAATAAAATAATGATAAAACAGCTACAACTGTTCTTAGTACAACTCAAAAGGCTCAATTCAGTGGGGGAGGGGAAAGCTCTGTATTTTATGAGTGATCTTTGCAAGGGGAAGAGACGGGGAAAGAAATAAACCAATTTAGAGCTCTCTAGAAGAGGAAGAAAAATCCATTTTGCTATTGTACTTCCATAATGAACTAACTGTATGAACTTTGGAAACAAAGACAAGGACTTGTAAATGGTGGAGAAAATTGGAGGTCAGAAAAGCACTCTAAAAAAATGACCCCAGTAGAAGCTCACGACTGAGACTTAAAAACGTAGGACTATATTGGATCTTATCTCAGAAAGACTGCCCTCCAAGAACAGAGGAGTATTTCACAAAGTCTATATCTTGATGACCTAAATGGAGCACTTTATTAAGAAAAAAAAGAGGATTTTTCAAGGTTTGCAGAAAACACAAAGAAAAGCAAATTGTCGCAAATTCTACACAGCTGTATCACGCAGATGGCATGTGAATAGAGAATGAACAAGGATTCTCAGGCCTCAGCAAACCTCTTGTGCGGAACACTTTAAGTAATGCAGTCATGAGGGATGCTGACACATAACCTGGTTCTTTCCAGATGTGCTGGGCATCTGGAATTCCAAGTCTTAATTCCTAGCCACAATAAAAAAGTTCCATTATTTACAACTGTGTACTAACACATAGCCTGATTATGCTTTCAAAAAAAATCACGGAGCTGCACTTTCTCATGTTTCTCCACCACTATATCACTGTTATCCTTGAAGTCTTCTGTAACTGGGAAGCTCTGGAGAGGTGGGAATCTGCTTTTCATCAGCATAATCCCTTCTACGCCATTTAATAACACATCAGTGCAGTATTGAATGACAAGAGGAAAATGTGCTTACGCCTTCAAAATTGTCCAGAAAGAATTATTCATTTCGAAGCTGTTTGTAGTGAGGACCACATGCAATGAAATAGGCTCACAAAAACAGTGGACATGTGAGGGTTGTGGGAGATGAGAACAGACATATTCCTCTCCCACCATCTGGCAATACAGGCACTTTGGTCACATTATAGTAATAGCACGACTTGCTCAGCAAAGGAGATAACTAGTTTCCCAGGGAAATCTGTAGGTTTTCTAGGAAAGCTTCAAGGTGATTAGTGCATCGGTCACAACATGTGATTTCTAGCGTGTGAGAGAGGAAGAATGTTTCTGTAGTGTTATATTACATTAGTCAAAAGAGTGATAGCTTTGTAATTCTTTCATAAAGATCTCTCTCTCTCTAACTCTCTCCCTCCCTCCCTCCCCCCTCTCTCTCCACACATTAATCTTCTGAATTAGCCATTCTAGAGGTAGATCAGTACTGGAAGAGGAGTTGTAGTAGCATATTATGTCCTCTCAAAGAATGTTGACAAATGGGACAGTGTTCAATACAGTGGTGGGTTCTACTTACGCTTACTACTGGTTTGCAAAAGGACCGCGCGTGCACACACGCTTTGCTTGTGTGCACATGCGCTTTTCTGTGCAAGCGGAGAAGCATTTTGATGACATCGGGGTCGGTGGGTGGAGCCTCCCACTGGTTTTACTACCAGTTCTATAGAACCAGTGAGAACTGTGGGCAACCCACCAGTGATTCAATAGTAGTTTAAGACACTGGATTAGCACTAAGGAGACCGAAGATTTATTTATTTATTGAAATCATCAATAAACTTTATCCTTCACCCAACTCTGGGAGGCTCCCGATCAAAACTTGAAAGACATATAAAACATTTTAAAACTATATAATTCAATCATTTAAAAAAACAACAACCAAAATCTGATGCCAATTAGTTCTAATGTATGATCAGATAATCTTTTCCCAGAACTTGGGGAGAAAGCCAGGTCTTTAAGTCCACAGAAAAGGTACATTTCCCAGCTCCCATTCTAATGACAATATTTAGGGGGAAGGACAAGAAGGGTGCCCACCCTATCTCACCTGCTAGGATAGGAAGATGCCTTTAGAGAAGGACAGTACAACAGATAGTCTGGCCCTGTGCCATGTAAGGCTTTAAAGGTGATGACCAGCACCTTGAATTGCACCTGGGAAAAAATTGCAAGGCAGTGCAGCTCACACAAAAGAGGTGTTACATGGGCAAACTTAGGAGCCTCCATTACTGCGTGCACTGCTTCATTCTGGACCAGTTAAAGTTTCCAGTTGGTTTTCAAAGGCATCTTCATATAGAGCACTTTGCAGTAATCCAGATAGGTGGTGACTAAGGCATGAGTGACTATGAACAAGGGTTCCTGGATCTGATTGACCCTTTGCTGTGGAAACCCACTGGGACTTGGACCAGATTCTTTGAGCCCAACATACTTAACAGGTTGTTGTGGGAGAAAATTGAGGGAAGCAGCACTGTGCATGCTATCTAGAGCTCCTGAACAAAAGGAATCATCACTGTCTCAAATTAGACAAAAGAGTTCTTGTTATCTAAATAGTAGCTATCCCCATCCTGCTGGTTAACTGGGGATAATGAGAATTGTCATGTGACACATATGGAGACATTAACTTGGGTAAGGCAATCTTAAAGAGCTATGCTGGCTGGGGAATTCTGGGAGTTGAAGTCCACAAGTCTTAAAGTTGCCAAGTTTGGGGACCCCTGTTCTAGAGGAAAGAAAAATAAAGACAATTTTTAAAACTTCCAAATTAATCCAATTGTATTGGCATGGAACATAGGATTTTTCCCCATCCCACAGGTATTGTGCAATCTAGAATTCTAACATGCCAAATGTGGTTTGGCAGGTGCAATTAAAAATAAGTCTCTATACAGCTATGGCTGCATTCTTCTTTCAGTGCTTTATCACTGTGGAGAAGAGGCAAACATGAATAAACTGAGGATGCAACAGAATGTTGTTATTTATAGGGTGCTTCTGGCTAATCTCTGTAAGGTTTAACTTTGTCTTTTAAAATCTACAACCCTGAAACAATGGAAAGGGACCCCAAAATGTCAGCCTTGTTTGCTTGTGGGGTGGGTGGGAAGGAGAGGAATTCAGGTAAGGCATGAATGAGGCCTTGCGGAAAACTTTGTAAGATTTTTAAGCCAAATCTGGTAAAGCCATATAGATTGTCACTGTTCCCTTTCCTACAAAGATGCTACTTCTCAGGAGGCTGAGATTATAAAAGGAAGAGCTGCAGGAAGTAGGAAGAGGCCATGGCTCAGGGATAGAGCAAGTGCTTTCAAGCAAAAGGTTCAAATCTTTTGCTTTAAATCCCCAGCATACCAACATGTCAGTTGAAGGAACACATTACTTATCAGTGTTGACAATATTACTGTAATTGGTTCAAACCATTTAAGAACCACTGGTGTAGCAAGTGTTGATGGAGATAATTTTTCTGTTACACGATGTTAGATGCCCCTATCAGACATCAAAACTAAATGGATGGTAATTCAATACCAATAAAGAGAAATGCTCCTTTGCTCCACACCTAATTAAATTGCAGAATTTAGTGCCATCTATTGTGATGGTCAATGTGGATAATTTTCAAGCAGAAATTCATAGAGCAATGGACTATTAATGACTAGTAGGCTTGACAACTGTTAATCACCTGCTTGACCAAGAGCAGCATACATTTAAGGTCAGCTATTAGGCATGAATAGCTAAATTCAAATCCTTATTTCATTCATAATCCCAGAGGGGTATCACCTAAAAACAATAAGATTTACAAACATTCCAGTAATAATTAAATTTCTGAAGCATAAAGTAGGAAAGTCACCTAAAAGCTAACATTATTAATACAAAGTTGTAACATTATAGGATTTATTTACAAAAATTTACAACACTGGGATCTATTTACAAAAATGTTGACCAGCACAAAACTAAAAATATAAAAACTTGTGAAGTAAAAATACAGTGTAGTACTATCAAGGTTAAGATATAACAAATGACTAAAATTAAACCATCTAAATATCCAAGAGTATAGGAATAGCCTTGTCTGAGCTATTGGGTCTTGTTAATGGTAAATTAAGATTTTATATACTATGGAGAGATTATAGTACAAGAATAATATGCATATGTTTGTCCTGTACAACTTTCCAACTTGTGAGTATTTGGGAAGAGCATTTTGAATACAAAATGGACAGTGATAGACTCAATTAGTTCTGATTCACAAAAGCCTAAGTGTTTGAAGTGTGGGATTTTCCCTATCTCTTCCCTCCAAAATATGACAGCCCACTAAAACGAAAGCTGTTTTTGTGTCTAGAGACTTTGTGTAAGATACACCACAGAGTTTACTATATGTCACCTTTTCATTGAACCTGCAAACTGAGTAGAAACTTCACCTGGTAGAGAATGCAATTGACCAATCATTTATAACAATCACCTGTTAAAATCCTATCACTCCTGTGGTATGTGACCTGCACTGGCTGCTGATTTGTTTCTGTGTGCTTAGAATTTGCCCATTTAATATATGCTAATAGAAAAAGCATGTGGAGAGTCTATACCTGCTGAGAAGTTTAATGAGGGGACTCTGAAATAATCCCTGACTATGGTTAGAAACCCCTCCTATGGATGAACTAAACTTCGGAGGCGAAGTTGGCCACTTCCTGGATGGTGTTTAGAAAATTGGTAGCAATGTGGCTATTTCAAAGGGCTTTAAAGGAATCAATGTGATTTGCTGAAAGTTGAGAAGCTTTGAATAATTGTTTGATTCTACATACTGGTCCATGATGTCTTAGGAACCAGGCCACACAAAAACTGTGCATGTGAGGGATCTAGATTGTGCACTCCTCCTCCCCTCCTGGTCCCTGAAAAATTGTCATCCCCAAAATCGATACCTGGTGCCAAAAATTATGGGGACCACTGTTCTATAGAATTGCTCTCTTGTTTGTTATTGCACTGGTATCTAACTGGTAAACTGCTTAGAATCATTTTGAATGAAGAACTAGGGAAGTTACTATATAGTGAAAAAATACATCAAGAAATATATATATATCTGCACAAGAGTAGTAAGAAGGACATTTTATCTTTGCTTGTGATTTTCCTTGGCTCCATCCAGTTGGCCATTGGTGACAGAATTTGATTCATTTGCTCAATTTACTTAACAACCCATCTCACTTTTACATGACTTTAGCTAAGTTTGTCAGCTAGCAAGCTGACAGCCAGGATCGAGACTCGAGAGCTGCACAATGGGGTGAAATTTCATTACTCGCTCCAGCTCCCGCCAACCTAGCAGTTTGAAAGCATGCAAATACAAATAGACAATTAGGTATCACTTCATTCGGAAGGTAACAATGTTCTGTGTTCCTTGGTATATAGTCACGCTGGTGACATGACTACGGAAGTATTTTCTGGTATTGCTGGCTCCCTTAGCTAAGAAATAGAGATGAGCACCGCCCTAGAGTCGAATAAAACTGGACTGGAGAATCCTTTACCTTTTACCCTTACCTTTAAGTAACTTACAATAAAACAAATAAATGCTCAGTTAGATTGACACAATCTAACATTGCTCTTCTTATGTTACTAATCACTCTGCATCCAAGACCAGAGCAAATACCATGGAGATTCAAACTCCACGAGGAAAATGCTTTTAAGAAAGTATGGAGAGCCATTGCTTAGGCAAAAACTTCAGAAGGAAAGAACAAATGACCTTTCATCAATACTGCACTGAAATCTAGCAGGACTAGAGAGGCAGTTAATCAAAGCAATCTTCTCTCTGCCAGCCTTCTCTGATAGAGCCATAATTAAGGGCAACTTCAGATGTAACAAACCAAAGGTGCTTATTTTCTATATCGCTATGTTTAACTCTCAGTTGTGTTCAGATATTGCTCACAAGGAGGTATAAAGAGTCACCTTGCAGTGAGATGGGCAACAAACAAATTTAATAAAATCAAATAAAATTCTGTGTCCAAAAATTCTTAATTTTACAACACTAAAAAAATAAATATGGTAAGATTAGATTCTAATATCTTTTGTCTGATACATATTTTGTGGGAAATGTTCATCCAAATTGTTTCTCTAATGCTTATTAGCATACTAGGCAAAGCTGAAGTCAAGTCTTTTTTTTTTTTTAGCAGATACATACCAGTACACAATGGGAATTGATGGTGTTTTCAGAGTCACAAAAGAAATTGTATTATACTGTAACCCGCTACATATCTCTACAGGGTTGACCTTCCTGTTAAGCAGCTGGCTCCATATGCTGAACACTTGCTGAAGCCTGGGTAAGAATAGGAGACTGAACCATTCAGGTCACAAATCCTATCCAGTGTCCTATACACACACACACACACACACACACACACACACACACACGCACGTGCACACACACCATAGGGTCTTTAAGGGCAGCCAAGGATAGTGAGCTAATGTTTTAATAAGATTAAACTACAGTTCTGGGCAGCTTCTGAAAATGAAAAGGTAGGAAGGTGTCATTTTGTCTTGTACCTCTAAATCAGAGCTGGGTTTCAGCAGGTTCTGACCAGTTCTGGAGAACTGGTAGCGGAAATTTTGAGTAGTTCAGAGAACCGGTATTAAAAATTCTGACTGGCCCCGCCCCCATCTATTCTCTGCCTCCCAAGTCCCAGCTGATCAGGAGGAAATGGGGATTTTGCAGTAACCTTCCCCTGGATTGGGGAGGGAATGGAGATTTTATAGTATCCTTCCCCTGGAATGGGGTGGGAATGGAGATTTTTCAGTATCCTTCCCCTGCCATACCCACTAAGCCACGTCCACCAAGCCATGCCACGCCCACCAAGCCATGCCCACAGAACTGGTAGTAAAAAAATTTGAAACCCACCACTGCTCTTAATCAGTCGTGTTTTTTGGGGATGGTGGTGAGGGGTCCCAATAATGGGGCTTCAAAACTTTGTTTAAAATACGTTTGTCACAACTGATGATGATCTGATTTTTAATCTGATCTTATCTCTTATCTAATCTAAAAATACTATCTTGCCTTTTCAAAAAAGCCTTTAAATGTTGTTAGGCTTAAAATAGTTCAGCTCTTTAGGATAACTATTAATGAATTAATTAATTCTTTCATTAATTCTTTCAAAAATTTTATCCAGCTTTCCAAATCATAGGTATTACTCAGGACAATTTAGAATCGGGAAAATATAGAAGTGAAAACAAAGTGAGATGGATACAGCTACTTACCAACAAGGCAAAATTCTAGCAGAATAGAGGAACCTTTACCAATGTGATCACAAAGCCGATTGTAATAATAGCAATCAAAATTTTGAAGTACCACAATGGAACATCAGAACAATATAAAAACCCTCTATAACAATCAGAAGTGAAAACATCAATAGAAAGCAGAAACCTGGGTGACAGTAGGCAAAAGTTTTTTTTTATTTCCAATTTATATTCCACCCTTCTCCCTGAGGACTCAGGGCGGTGTACAGCCAGAATTAAGAACATGAAATACAAATATTAAGAAACAATTAAAATATATATAAATTTGGCCCAAAAATTAAAAATCACAAACCAATTTAATGTTGCCATTAACTGGATCCCTCCTTAAAATTATTAATTATTATTATTATTGGATTAATTAGTCAAATTAAAAGCAAATCTGCAGGCAAAACACCTAAAATGTATCAGTAATATAGCTACGGTATAGGTAATCCTGCACCATGAACTAAAGTTTTATGATCCTTTTTAAATCAAGCTTCTAATATAGTCTTTGAAATATGTTCTTTTAGTTACTTTCTTGGATAATATAAGACAAGAACAAATGAGGTCCTGTTAAAATTTGCTATTTTTTCCCCAGCATCCTTTATTATAAAATTATACAGGATTGTCTAACCTATTTTTAGACAATAACATTGTAATAAAATAGTGTGAGCATCTGTTCTAAAGATGCATTTCCCTCCAGCTCCCTAGACATGTTCATTGTATGCTGAGCTGTACAAATGCAAAACCAATCTTCACTGTACTGGAAGTTTACGCTAAAGACAAGTCACTTTTCATGCTTTAATTAAACTTCTAAGTAGGAAAACAATATAAATATGTTCAGTAGCTAACAATATAACAATAAAAAATACATGTGGTGTTCTTCCTACGCAGACTCTAGAGTAAGATGTAATTTAAAATTTTATTACAGCTAGGTCATGATTCATGAGCATTGAAACAATACAATATTTAATTTAGTGGGAATTGTACACTGCTAATGGCTTGCCTTTAATGTGAATGAAAATTCGGTTAGAGCAAGGCTAGAACATGTACAATTGAGGTTATTGAGTTAGTATCAGGATATTAGATACTTCTACTAATCAGTGGTTAGTAGTGGTTAGAACACAGTTTTGCAGGCAACTTCTGCTGCCTGCCAGCTGCCTGCAATCTGGAAGTTTGAATCTCACCAGGCTCAAGGTTAACTCAGCCTTCCATCCTTCTGAGATTGGTAAAATGAGGACCCAGATTGTTGGGAGCAATATGTTGACTCTGTAAAGCTACTTAGAGATGGCTGTGAAGCACTGTGAAGTGGTATATCAGTGGTGGGTTACAAATTTTTTTACTACCGGTTCTGTGGGTGGGTGTGGCATGGCTTGGTGGGTGTGGCTTGGTGGGTGTGGCAGGGGAAGAATACTGTAAAATCTCCATTCTCACCCCACTCCAGGAGAAGGATACTGCAAAATCCTCATCCCTCCCAATCAGCTGGGACTTGGGAGGCAGAGAATAGATGGGGGCGGGGCCAATCAGAATTTTTACTACCGGTTCTTCGAACTACTCAGAATTTCCGCTACCGGTTCTCCAGAACTGGTCAGAACCTGCTGAAACCCACCTCTGCGGTATATGTCTAAGTGCTATTGCTATTGCTACTTCAATCTGCACTTATTTTTTCATGTGCATGTGCATGTGCTGCCATATAACATATATGTTATTTTTGGGATTTGTTTCAATCATTTTAAGAAGTGCCCTTTACAAAATGAACAAGATTCCTTCAGATAAATATACTGAGATGAATAGTTGTCATATGTTTACTTAGAAGTTCCTCCCTCACTTGGGAACTGCTGATTGCTGCCTTTCTGATCTCAATGTCTATGGAGATTCTCAGTCATCCAGGTCATGGTTATCCCAAAAGTGCTGAAGAAGCTTTGTGGAGTAGAAGCGAAACGCCTTCAAAGAAGTCCAGTAGCCTCTTGAAAAACCACCTTTGGGACTTTCTGGTTTCAATCCTTACAATTTAAAAGAGTGAAGTATGACGTGATGGAATATGGTGTCTGCATGGTTTTTGGGGGATATGGGACAGGTCAGCACAAGAACAAGCCAATGCCCTGCTTATGCATGTGCAAAATACTTTCACACCTCCAAGATCCCAACCTTCCTTCTGTGAATCTATAAACAATGTGCCATTTTTGTAAACTCATGGCTGTTACACGTTCCTGGTAACCAGCTCTTCAGTGAAGGCATTGACACATTACTCAATTTGTGAGCACTCCCTTTCATAATTTTCTGAGCTTTTCAGGTCCCCAGAGTCCATTGTGTGTTCATGAAAATGGAAACCGAGCAACATTATTTTGGTGTTCAGACGCTGGCCTTTAATCAAAACTGCACCTACGACCCAGTTCTTTTCCTTGACTTAAAGCTCCAAGTGGACTAACAAAGAGGCCTCAAGTCTGCTAAATACCACTAAATCACAGGCGCTTTTAAGTAAGGCTGAAAAGCCTTCTGAAAGAATTTGTGTGTGTCTGTATATTAGTGACCCTTCTTGTAATGGAGCCAAAAAGACCTTGCAAAGGAAGAACTGTAGCATTTGGAGACTGAATCCATAAATATTCATACCTAAGAATGACAGATTTGTTTCCTTGGAAGCCATAAGGCACCAGAGACCTTTTTTTCCGCCAAGTCATCTCCAGCAGGTCAGGAGTTAATATTCTACATTTTAAGCCAGGAAATTTTTGCTCTCTTTGCTTCTGCTGAAGACTGTGTGGGTGTCTTTTGCGCGATATTTCTGAGACATGGAAATACCAGCTTCCTTCATGTCTTAATGTAATCCAAGGAATTACAGTCTGCTCAAGAAGGCATAGTTGCTTTATGACTGTGGATTGAAAGCAAAAATAAATGAACAGCATGAAAAATGTCTATGGAGATTCTCAGTCATCCATGGTTGTCCCAAAGTTGCTTTTTTCAAGAGGCAACTGGGCTTTCTTGTTTTTCTTTTGAAGACATTTCACTTCTCATCCAAGAAGCTTATTCAGCTCTGACTGGATGGTGGGGAATGGAAGGATTTATATTCATTGCAATAGCTGGTCATTTGCATTCTTTTAGTGAATCATTGAGGCCATTTGGAGGTTCCACACACATTTGCACTACTCAGGTAACTCTGAGGACACAAATAAACCTCCAAGTGTCCTCAATGACTTGCTAAAAGGATGCAAATGACCAGCTGTCTGCAAGGAATATAAATCCTTCCATTCCCCACCATCCAGTCAGAGCTGAATAAGCTTCTTGGATGAGAAGAGAAATATCTTCAAAAGAAAAACAGGAAAGCCCAGTTGCCTCTTGAAAAAAACACCTTTGGGTCAGAACAGCATGAAAGCACATTCAAGTGGTTTGGTCATATAAGGAGCACAAACAAGAATCAAACTGCAAACTTAATATATGGAGGGAGAGGAAGGGAAAAACGAAGGAAGTCTTGGTTGGATGGAATTGATGAGATTTTCAAAAAGAGAAGTATAGGTAGTCCTTCTTTCATGAACACAACTGGGACTGGCAACTTGGTTGTGAAGCAAAGAAGCCACTGAGTGAAGTTATGGCTATGCATATGATCTTATTTCAGTTTTTTTATTGCTTTACAGACCTGCGGAAGTCGTAAATTTGAGGATTGGATATTTTTCATTACTTTTTCAGCACTGTTGTAACTCTAAATGGTCACTAAACAAGGCTGTTGCTAAACAAGGATTACCCGTAAAGAGCAAAATGCACTGTATGAAGCAATGCACACTTGAGGGTTTTCAAAGGTAGCTAACCAGGAAGATGAATAGTGAATGGTATAGGTGTAAATCGGATTAGGTTGTATTCCCTTTTCTTAGCTCTTGCCTGTAATTTCTTTGTCTTACTATTTGTTACTCCCTTTCTGCACTCTGCACAATCTTGCTTACCCAAAAAAGGGAATAATGAAGGCATTGACACATAACTCAATTTGTGAGTGCTCCCTTTCATAATTTTTTGAGTCTTTCAGATCTCCAGAGTTCATTGTGTGTTAATGAAAATGGGAACCGAGGAACATCATTTCAGTGTTCAGAAGACATAGGAATGTATGGAAATGCTATTTCTACAGAGGAATATAAGAGCTCAGTTGGGTCACATCACAAGACTTTACGCTGAGACTCAGTTTCAATAAATAGGAAAAAATTTCTTTAAGATTTGCAACTCTGTTATCTTGCAATCCAAGGATTGGTGCATCTCTGAGGCACATTCCCATATACAGTAAATTCTGTAATAAATGTGTAATGACACAGATTTAATACACAATCCTCAAGAAGGGAGGGAGGTTTTTCTCCAGTAATCACTTCCATTTAAACAAGTATTATATCAAATTAATCCTTCTATAGTCCTTTTTTCTAACAAAACAGACATGTAATTGACTAATAAGTTATTATCAACACCTGCAAATCTATTTTTTTAATCTTAAATTGAACAAAGTTACCATGAAAAGAATGCAGTGATTGCACCAAGTTTGTTCCCCGTCCCACTCTTCACTTTTTCTGAGTGGAAAAAGGCTAATGATTTGAGAGGGAAATAATTTAGTTTCACTTCTATTGGCAAGAGCAAGCATTAGAAATTTTAATTGCCAAAACAGCTGGATCGTAAATAACCAGTGCAGCAGCAGAGTTTTTATTTTTTATCCAACACAGGATATCTCTGCAGATGTGATAATTAATCAGAACAATTTTGTTTCACTACAAATCTTTTCTGAAATTAGCAACTCCGGTTAGTTCATTCTTTAAAAACAGGGTGGGGAAATTGGAACTGAATACATGATTTCCCTGAAGAAGACTCCATCTTCAGTGGGAACATAAATAAGAACAAAAAAAATTGCCCTGTTGGATCACGCCAAGGCATATCAGGAGGTTGGGAACTATTCCATGTTAAACATTAGATGGTAGGGAATTAAAATAAGAAAGTTATTTCAATCAGCTCATTTCTGCCTGGGATATTCCTAAACCAATTCTAGCTTTGCTTAATAGAATCTCTCTTAGAAGGCTTTTTCTTCTGAGCTTATAAAACTGAGAGCAATTAGTCTAGTGGCTAGAAACCAGGAGACTGTGAGTTCTACTCCCTTAGGCATGAAAGATGGCTGGGTGAATCTGAGCCAGACATCCTCTCTCAGCCCAATGCATCTCACAGGGTTCTTGTTATGGAGAAGAATTGGAGGAGGAAGTATTATATATGCTCAGTGGCTTGAGTTACTTTTAAGTAACAAGGGTGGGGTAAAATCTAATAAATAAATAAATATTTAACAACCAGAAGTCTTCAAATTATTGTGGTGGGTAGGAATGGCATTCCCAGATAATAAGATTATAAGTCAAAATACTCCCTCTCATATAATGAAATGGTCACTTACACTGCAACAAAAGGAGGTAGACTGATTTGCCCATGTTCAACGATGTTCTGGGATCAAAAGGGTCAAGATGGCAGTGTGACTGTACAACTGAAACCTGCCTCATTTTAATGTGTGGTGTGCTTGTGATGCATGTTTCAGTTGCACTGCTCCATCTCGTACCTTGACTTTTTTTGACCCAGTGTAGATTCTCCTGCAATTGCACATTCTCCCATATCCTTTGGATGGATAGAGTCGTATGTATGTATGTATGTATGTATGTATGTATGTATGTATGTATGTATATGTGTATGTACCAGTATATACACACAAATATGCATATACCAGTACATATATATATATATATACCCTGTTTCCCCGAAAATAAAACATCCCTTGATAATAAGCCCAATCGAGCTTTTGAGCGCATGCGCTAAAATAAGCTTCTCCTGAAAATAAGCCCTCCCCAAAAATATTTAAACACAGAGCTGGAAATCAGGTAAGATGGCAAGAGGAGCCCCATCTTGTTCCATGTGCCCCCAAATAATAAAACCTCCCCAAAAATAAGGCCAAGCGCTTTTTTCAGGGTTCAAAAAAATATAAGACGGTCTTATTTTTGAGGAAACACGGTATACATACATATACATACACAACACACACACACATGGGCAAAAGTAGCAACTGGGCATTTTCTGTTTCACCTCTTGCAACTTCTATTTAATCTTTACAGCTTTAAGCTGCCTTTTAAAGTTTAGTCCTTCACTGGCAGAAAAGTGCTACTCAGCTGATCGATAGCTTTTCATTTCTGAATGTCAGCCTGAGCTGCTTTGATGTGTTCATAAATACATACCAGACCATGACTTAATAGGGCCAGCAAGCTGAAAAAGAAAGATAAGGCCATTCATGTCCAGTTCCAGATTTTTTTCCTTTTTGCGTTGTCTTTGGCAGATACTTCCTATGTACAGAGAAGAAAGAAAGAAAGAAAGAAAGAAAGAAAGAAAGAAAGAAAGAAAGAAGGAAGGAAGGAAGGAAGGAAGGAAGGAAGGAAGGAAGGAAGGAAGGAAGGAAGGAAGGAAGGAAAGAAAGAAAGAAAGAAAGAAAGAAAGAAAGAAAGAAAGAAAGAAAGAAAGAAAGAAAGAAAGAAAGAAAGAAAGAAAGAGAAAAGGCCTGGGAACTTTAGACCTTATAGCCACACAGTTGCTGAATGCTCCACACCAATTCTTTGTTCTACAGTGCACTTTCTTAAATTAATCTGCCTTTCAGCTGGCAGAAAATGAAACCAATCCCAAACTCGCTGTTCCCATTGTGATCTCTATATTGCCTTGTAAATGTTGACTTTACAGTATGTGTTGTACAGAACACATTAAGAACAAGAGAAGAACATCCCAGCTGGACGGAAAACAACCATTAATCACTCCCTCCTCTGTGGGACTGGGAAAGAAGCTGATTTGAACTTGTTACCAGATTGGTATGTTTTACCCTGTTTCCAAACTCATGCCAATTCTTTGAAGCCTTCTACATAAGAATGTGAGTATCAAACGGATTGTCAGGATCTTTGGAGACATAAATTATCATTCTGCTAGAAGAGGACTACATAAATAAATAAGTTTGTAATCTGTTCTTCTTCCCCTCCCGACCATAGTCTCCCAGGCCAACTGCTGAGTGTTGGAATTCTTTTGGACATGAGTTTTTGGGAAATTAGAAGACAGCTAAACCCAGACTCAAAAGCTGCTCTATCAAGCACTGATGGCTACAGGTAGAGTGGTAGCATCAAGGAACCTCTTTTTTCCTGTCTTATTATTTGTCCTGCTTTCTTGCCATCAGAGCTAGTCAGCTGCTATTCTGGCTAATTGCGGCTTTGGGTTGTGGACTAGATCTGGCAGATGCAAGGAAAGGATCTGGCGGCAAACCTCTCCTGCTGCCCATTCTCAAACAAATTTTAATCTGCATATTTATTTTTCTATTTATCTTTTTATAATCTGCAAGGCACTCAACGTCACCTTTTTTAAAATTTTATTTTATTGAAAAGACAGTGTCATGTCAGGATAACAATGCAAATAAAGCACAACCAGAGATAGATCAATGATAAATAACATACATGATAATATCTATAACTGTACCATGTTAACAATAATTGCAACAATACAACCAAAATAAAAGGAAATAAAAAATACTTCAACTAAGTTTCTACTTACAATAGCTTATTTACAAATTTGTCCATATTATATCCATAGTTTTATACATCTTTGTTGTTGTTGTACTGACATTCATAAACTTCCCTCTCATTTCTACCTCTTGTTCTCTATTCATTCATGAAATTTATTCCATGTCCTGTAATATTTCGAGTCTTCTTTATCTTTAATTTTTAAAGTTAATCTGTTCATTTCTGCACAATCCCAAATTTTCCAAAGACACCTTATGAGGTGATGGGAGGCATAAAAATTAAAATTAGGTAACTTTGGGTTGAGTAATATCTCTCAGTCTAACCCCTCTCCCAAGAGACAAAGAGCTGCACAGAAAGTTCCACCCTCTTCTCTTGCAAGAAAGCAGTGTGTAAGACCAATTTACATCTTTCCCCCCCAAAATGGTATCCCATACTCTTAGTGGGTCTTTTGAGGGACTTGAGATTATCAATGTAATTCTATTAGCATCTTCAATATTAAAAAGTAGTTCTCATTGAGTTGAGCAAGATTAGGAATAAAATACATTGAAAACATACAAAATTATTTCAATAAATTAATTGTAGTAAAAAAATCATTTTAGGAAATCATTTTCTATCCAAATTTTTAGTCTCATGAAATTTTTGCCATTTTGAGCTTAGGCTTGCTCTCGTGGCCATAGACCCGTTATATACAGTGGAATAAAAAAAAAATACAATAAGTTAGTAAGAGATTTATTATTTCAAATAAATACAATAAGTTAGTAACAGATTTATTATTTCAAACGATTCCCTGGCCAGTTGTGATTTTCAAACTTCTCATCAACATTGTTTAGATGACAGCAAATCATACAAAACCCTTTGTACTCAATGACAAACACACCGACTTTTGAGATGACTACATTCAAATATTTGTCAGGCTCAAACTTGAAAGATTAATGATCTCAAGTTAGTATGTAGAGGAGAGGTTATGTCTGAGTTCAGTTCTGACAGCAACTGATCCTTTTTTTCTGAAAATAATAAAATACAAAAATAAGGTAGAGGTTATTTACTATGACTTGAGCCAGTTGTCAATTTTAATTTATTCCTTCACAGATTGTGTTTTTGATGTGAGTGGCTGGGAGACAACCTCTGGAATAATGATGAGGTGCTGGTAGTTTTCATATGGCATGCTAGATAGCTGCCTAGGATAACAGTATGGAGAGAGTAGTGAGTGAGGAAATAATTGACGTGGCGTTTTTCATACTGGTCATGTAGTTTGAATTCCTTTCACAGAGATTTAATAAAAAAGCTTCCATGTTTAAATGTATACCACAGTAATCTTGGGAATCTTGTTGTAACACAGCCAAAATGTGTAGGTAAGAGAGGGCAGTGGCAGTTATTCTCTTGCAAAAGAACGCAGCGGTTTAGCTCTAATAAGCAAAAAAGGTTGGGAACCTCTCTCTCTCTCTCCCCCTAATAAATGGTTGCTGAAAGAGGATGGGGCCTGCAGAGAAATCAGGTCACCCTGAATAGGAAACTAAGAACAGAAAGCAAGAAATGGAGAATTCTGAGGGAGGACATGGAGGCTTGCCAGCCAACTGAGAGCGGTTTTCCATCCTACAACATTTTGTTGCAGATCCTACTTGTGTCATCGAAGACCAATTTCAGAGAGATAAAAAACACTTCAAAGAATCATAATTAATGAAGCAGTAGATGTCTAAAAACAATTTATAATAGATCGCTAGTTCCCCCTCAAATAAAACGTATCTCTATATTCCTCTCATAATGTCATCTCTCTATTGCTAAAACAATCTTTCTGTCTCAAGGGATTTAAAAATAGAAAATGTTCCTTTGTTTCGGATATATTATTCACAAGCAACTACACGTGCACGAGTTGATTCAATAATGGAATAATTGTCTAAAATCATACAATTAATACTCTTTTTAAAAAATAATCTGGAGCTGAATATCCAGAATGTCTGGTCAGCATGAGGGTTTCCATTTTGGCCTGGGGAGTGTTAGCGTGGAATTAAATTGACTTCTGTCATTCTTCACTCTACAGCTGACAGACTAAACAAGTTACCAGCAAAAGCAATTATCTTACTACAGATAATTTTATCTTTGCTGGAGCAGTGACGCTGCGTTTGCTTTTTGAGCAATGGCTAATATTTGTAATTCATTTTTAGGAGGGGGGGCAACCGTGCTTAGGAGTGAGGCTGGTGTGAGATTAGCAAAATGGCTTGTTGTGATAAAACACAAAGAGGACTATAAATCTGAACAAGCAAAACTCAGTCATGGAACTGCATCCAGCCTGCTGCTCTTGCTGTGTTAGCACTCCCATGCTCCCCTCCCTACCATTCCTCATTTTGTGGCATTTTGCTGACAGGGTAAACTGCTGACGGACCACCTTGGATCTCAGACAGTCATTCTGGTGCAAAGCACAGTAATCTGGAGAGAACAACTTTTCGATGGCATGTTCAGTACACTGCTAGGGGAGATTTGGCAACAGCCAGCAGTTCATGCTTACAGAGGAATCTGTGGTATAACTGACTGCAGATGATGAAGCTCTGAAATTATTTTCTGGTGTATTTGAAAGTAAGACGCAAGAGTTTGTACCACCGCTTTGAGAGAGCAACACTTGCCTTTTCATAGCAGTCTCCCCCTTCTCCCACACCTCTTGATCTCAAGTTTAACTCCCACCATTCCTTTTGCAAATTAAAAGAGTGGTTATTTGCATGTGTTTTGGCAGCTCATAACTCAGTTCCCATACTCCCCCTCCCCCACAGTTTCTTAAATCTAGACCTCAAAGAAAACGTTTCCCACTTCTCTTTTCTCCCTGCCAGGCATCCCTTGCAACTACAGTGCACATCTGGCATTCTGCCTGCTAAAGCTGTTAAAAAGATTGGGAATAGGATGCATGGAAGAAGTTATATGCAAAAACTACCTTGAATGCTTCAGTTCACACATGGATTTAAAACTATAGGGCCAGGTTTTGCTTATGTCTTTCCTGGAGTCAGCATGTGCACACCAGCAAGAGGTTAGGTTTGAGTTCTGTTAAATTTTTCCCACAGGTGCCTTACAGAGGTGTTGGGATTGCTACTCTCAGATGTCCAAATCAGCTTGGTTTGCTTGGAGTTTGGGGCTGCTGCCCTAGTTGGCTTGATGTTTTAGGAATTACAGTCGTAACACACACAGAAAATACTAGCAAAACATCCAAATAGGAGAGCCAATGTCCGGTCTGCAGCCGGCAAGACTAAGTTTCCAATTCTTGGACTAGAATAGAGCTGGAAGAGACCTTGGAGATCTTGCTCAAGCAGGAGAACCTATACCATTTCAGACAAGTGACTCTTAAAAACCTCCAGTGATGGAGCGCCCACAATTTCTGAAGGCAAGCTGTTCCACTGTTTAATTGTCCTGACTGTTAAGAAGTTTCTCCTTAATTCCAGGTAGCTTCTCTCTTTGATTAATTTCTTAGATCTCTTATAAGAGATCATGTTGGTGTCATGACAACATCTGACAAACAATGACTGAGAACCATGGAAAATGTCCAAGGTGGACCTTCTGTTTTATATTTATACATACTGTATATTATATGATACCTGGAACCTAAGTGGTTAGTAACTTCTACATGGGAAGAAAGACATCCCTTTATAAAAATATTTTGGCCACTAGGGTGAAAGAGAGCAAGATTTAGCTATCATATCATATTATATTATATTATATTATATTATATTATATTATATTATATTATATTATATTATATTATATTATATTATATTATATTATATTATTACAATATTATATTATATTATATTATATTACATTACATTACATTACATTACTATATTATATTATATTATATTATATTATATTATATTATATTATATTACATTACTATACTATACTATACTATACTATACTATACTATACTATACTATACTATACTATACTATACTATATTATATTATATTATATTATATTATATTATATTATATTAGTTGCTTGTATCCTTACTATTTATATTGATATTGTTTCCTGATTGCTTATTTACACCCTATGACTATCATTAAGTGTTGTACCTTATGATTCTTGACGAATGTATCTTTTCTTTTATGTACACTGAGAGCACATGCACCAAGACAAATTCCTTGTGTGTCCAATCACACTTGGCCAATAAAAAGTTCTGTTCTATTCTATCCTTGGATGAGCTTGGAAATCAAGTAGGATTGTCTTTGGTTAATACTTGGATTGGAAACTACCTGGATATTTCAAAGCTGTAGGATAGACTGTGGGAAAAATCCTAAAGGAGACATACAGTAGCAGAAGCTGCTTCTGTCATGCTGCCAGGAAAATTGTACAAATGGCTTGATTTTACCTACACAAGTAGTTCATACCTTTTCAGAGCTACTAATAAACACTGAAGCATATTTTTCTTGACAGTATGCATTGTGACTGCTTGAATGCTCCATTGTGAGTGTAGTCAACAAGATCAACAAAAAAGGATTTTTGAACAGAATCAGTAAAGGTTGAGCTAGAGCAGATCTGGGCATTTTACAGCCCCTGGGCCACATCTGGCCCTTTGGCTGTCTTTCAGACCAGCATGAGGTCAATCGGAAATTGCAAATCAAATGTAAATAAGATGCAACATGTATTCTCGCCAGTAGCAACTAATCAAAACCATATAATTTACTGCTTTGTATAAAGTGATAAAATTAATATTGAACAGAATTAAGTTTCAGCCTATTGGTTCAGCCCACAACAGAGGTCCCTGTTTCTCATTTGGACCCCTGGGAAAATTAATTGTTCGCCCCTGGGCTAGAGTATGTACCACATGCTCAGTTAGTAGTAAGTTCTCGCATTGACAGAATACAATGCTGTGCAGATCCTCCAATAGCTATGACTACACACAGCAGTTAATATGGATGCTACAGCTAAATACTCAAACTCAAGAGAACACTGGTATTACTAGATAAAGAGGAGAACTAGAGCATTCTCAATACTATCTCCTTTCCTTCCAAATCATCTACTTTGTCACTGTTTACAGACCTTTGTTGACATCCTGCTTTCCACATAAATCATACCTCCTAGAGAAAACCTTGTCAAACATTCCTATATTGACTTCAAATCCCTTTTGCTTCATCTCTTTTGCTCCTGAGTTCTTTGCAGAGAAACAAACATAGAGAACCGGGAAATGAGGTAAGGCTGAACACATAGACAGAGGCAGTGGCTCCAAATGTCCAAAAGATATCTGCAAGACAAGGGCAGTCTTACGATGAATTATCTTGAGTCAGAATCTTCACAGGAACCAATTCAATCAAGGCAAATGTAACAAGCTAGTTGGATTAATGTTCTGATATTTTGAAGCAATTCTCCAACTAGGCTCCATTTGGATGGTTACAAGTAGTCCTCCTTTACAGATTATAATTGAGACCTGCAACTTGGTTATTAAACAAAGCAGCAAAGCTGCAACTTGGTTATTAAACAAAATAGGTAAAACCAAGATTGTGCTTATGATCTTAGTTCAGCTTTCCTTTGGTTTGTAAACCTGCGTAGGTTGTATATGGAAAGATTGATCACAATATTACTTTTTTAATATAATTGTCATGATGGTGAATGGTCACTGTCTGAGGCAGTCACTTAACAAAGACTGCCTATGTTCTCAGAATTCTCAACCATCAATTTTAAGGCTGCAAATTCTAAGATCTATGGATCTGGCTCACCCAAAGGGAAGCCAGTTGGATAAAACTGGTTAGAAGGCTGCCATGAATTGATGTGAACATTGAAAGCTGCTTTGGGTCAGTTCAAATTACATTATCTATCTAGCTTTATAGTGTATAATTTACGGTGAGTAGAAACAGCCTCAGTATTTCATCTAAGCTTCAACTCTCAGCTACGTAATCATTTACACTGAGTGATTTTACTACAATGTTAATAATGAAAAATTTAAATTTATTTGTGGGCCCGTTTAACTAAGTCTGCTTTGAACATTATCTGCACACCAAGAGATTGTGAGTTGTGTGTGTGGGAATGGATGCACAATATCTTCTGAAATGTTCTTGAAGAGCACAAGGCTATTTTAAAATCCTGCTTTTTAAACCACAAGTTCCTGACTTAAGCTAGGACGTAAATGAAATTGCTCAAGAAAAGTGGTTTGAAGCTTGCAAATGGCATGTTACAACACCTGGAAAATTTGGCTGGGTATCTCATAGATGCCTTCTATAAAAACTTCCTTCCAAGTCCCAGCTATGTCTGTTTTGCTTGGCTCTTTCTCTTTACCTGAGCATAATGACACTTTGTGAACAGTTCTGGTGTGCGCACGCTGAAAGACACTGTAGAAATCTCGCTTATTGCTTTTGGCTACAACAATGGAAATGGCAACAGACTTGGACTTTGAATTTATACTCAGACATTCATCTTCCTCAGAGACTTTGGTATCTTTAGAAAAACAACAGAAGAAAGGACGTTGTTTTAAATATATTATTAAAGTATATGGCTGCCAAATAGTATATTTGGTACAATACAGAATAAATGGTATCATGCTTTTTATCAACACAAGATGACTTCCACAAAAAGCTTCTTCACACAAAATAGTTCTTTGCAAAAAGAATCAAATAAATTAAAATTAAATTAACTACATCACATTAAAGTGATGCCTGCTCCAACAGTATCAAATTGAGAACATTTGGAAAGCAAGTAAAATCGCCTTCTGTGATTAAAATCTAACATTCTTTTTCATTCATGCTATTCTTACTATAAGAGAATGAAACTCATTTATCATTTGAGATAAGTGGATCAGAGTAGCACGCAATACTATGATTGGTTCAACAATGGCTGAGTTAAATAAATCACAGTAGGATGAATTCACAAACTTGCTAAACTATAATCCTTTGAATATAAAACTAGTACAACCATATTAAGTGATAGCCGAACAAAATATTTTACAGCCTAATATTTATTTGTTAAATTTATTTGCCGCCTATTTCACTGTGGTGCTACTCTAAGTGACTTACGATAGATAGATAGATAGATAGATAGATAGATAGATAGATAGATAGATAGGTAGATAGGTAGATAGAATTCTTTATTGGCCAAGTGTGATTGGACACACAAGGAATTTGTCTTTGGTACATATGTTCTCCGTGTACATAAAAAGACAAGATACATTCGTCAAGAAGCATAAGGTTCAACACTTAATGATAGTCATAGGGTATAAATAAGCAATCGAATCATACTAGGAAACAATCAATATAAATTGTAAAGATATAATAAAGGAAGAAAATTAAAGGAGTGTAAACAAAAGTAAAATAGAATAAAATAAACAATGAAAAAAAACCACAATGAGAATACATCAATATGATAATCAAAAAGATGGATGGGTGTAGACCAGAGCACAAGGGGGGTAGATGGGAGAGAGAAGATGGATATGTTCTGTAATACGTTGTGTAAGCCAGTTCAGATACTGACCATAGTCACCAGAGAACAAGGGAACTGAACTTGGATTCCCATTAATGCTAAACCATGACACTTCAACAAAAACACAGCATCTCTCAATGTAACTGGCAATATAATATATGGTTATGGTATTAGGTTTAGATATGTGATTCTTTTCAGGAGGAATTCAATATAGTATCTCTTCCCTTCTAGTGTTAGCCAAAGACTAAGATAATGTTGTTTTACTTCTATAATATTAGCAATAGCACTTAGACTGATATACCACTTCATGGTGCTTTACATCCCTCTCTAAGAGTCAGCATATTGCCCCCAACAATCTGGGTCCTCATTTTACTTTTGTGAGCCATGCATGCATCCTGGCTTTGTGTACACAGAGGTTCTACATATATAATTTTCATGTACATTTATGTAAAAAGCATGAAATGGGTAGTCAGTATGTTTGTCTCCAGACCTATGGAATTCATGGTGCATAGCTCTGCACCCTCTCATTGATCACTTTTCATCTGATATCACTGGTTCATTTTCTATTCCTATATCTCTAATGCTATCTTTAAAAGTATCTTGGCCCATGTGAATGGGATTATATGTGATGCTTGATTTGTGCAGGCTGCATCTGAATCTTAGTAGTGGGTGGGCTGCAGCTGGCAGGCCATTATCTCCCGAGTTCCCTATCTTTAAGGAAGAAAATTGTGTTGATTTCACCTCCCTAGCTTGTTGTAAGAATGACTGTAGATAAGAAAAACAGTTAATGCCTTAGAGGGAGATGGATCAGCAATAAATCAAGCATAAGGAAGGCCATGTTAAAGACCTCTCCTCAGGGTGGCTTTTCAGCTGATTATCAGAACTATTAAAAACAGCAGCAAATCTGCTTTGATATTTAAAAATTTTCAAGGGCATTTACAGCAGTTAGGCTAGTGACCTCACCTCCCTTCCTTGAATACTTGGAGGTGTGTGTGTGTATGTTTGTGTATGAGTATCAGAGGTGGGTTTCAGCAGGTTCTGACCAGTTCTGGAGAACCGGTAGTGGAAATTTTGAGTAGTTCGGAGAACCGGTAGTAAAAATTCTGACTGGCCCCCCTCCATCTATTCTCTGACTCCTGAGTCCCAGCTGATCGGGAGGAAATGGGGATTTTGCAGTAACCTTCCCCTGGAGTGGGGTGGGAATGGAGATTTTACAGTATCCTTCCCCTGCCACGCCCACCAAGCTATGTCAATCAAGCCAGGCCACGCCCAGCAAGCCACAGAACTGGTAGTAAAAAATTTTGATACCCACCACTGATGAGTATGTGTGTGTATTCCAGCCATATGTAAAACCCCTTTGCAGTCAAATGTGCCACTCAACAGTTTGGCCAGTGCCTTGACTGAACACTTTGAAGTGTTCTTTCCTCAATTCTGTGATGGAAATTTTCTTTTTGGAGAACAAGGATGTTAGGCCAGCTGGGAGCTCCAAATTCTTAAACATGCCATGGGAGAGATGAGGAGGAGCAAGATGAAAGGCAGTTGTATTTTCCCAGGTGATGCCAACTCATTCTTAAAACCGTCCTGGGTTTTCTCACTTCAGCTTTACCAGAAAAAAAGCAAATAACGGGGAGCTATTTGGATTACACCAAGGGGGGTTCTTGGTTTCCCGCCACACTGCTCTTTCCTCCCCTCCCCCCTTTTTTCTCTTCTGTAATCAGCACTATCCACCGAATGAGAAACCAAAATAAACTTTATCAAGGGCAGATTCATGTGGGCAGTTCATCAGATCTAAAGTATGGTCCTGGAGACGGATGAACGGCATTTTGCAATAGAGAAATCCTAACTGGTGTTTATACTGAGGTTGAAGGGTAAAAAAGCAGAACAAATGCAGGGAAAAGAAACAACAGTGGGAGAGGGAACAGCAAGGGGTAGGGAGTGCCAAAGGATTGCCCTTTGATTATATCCTTCTCTGTTACTGCTGCAACATGGGATCCCCAGGAGTCCAAGATCTGTGTGGTTTCAGGCATTGAAAATTAAAAATTGGAATGCCTTCCTGATTATAATGGGACCCACAAGAGAAACTAGCAATAGTCCATTATGGTGCAGCCAATCTAATAAGCTGCAGTGTACCAAATGCTTTTGGAGGCCCACAGAAATGGAATATTCTATCCTAGATTGTTTTGCTCTTTAATTTTTTTTTTTTTTATAAATGACCTGAATGAAGATGTAGGAGATGCACTTATTAAATCTTCAAAAAGCACAAAACTTAAGTAAAGCTGTCAAAACTATAGAAGCCGGCATTAAGATGCAGAGTGAAGCACTGGACTGAAACTAACAAGATGAAATTTGAGAGAGATGAATGCAGAATTTTTTTGCATAACAACAGCCCTGCTGGCTGAGGTCAAGGCCACTCTTAATTATTTTAGTTTAAAAATGACTGCTTTTTCATTACTTTCTAAAGTTATTTTATTTTTCACAGTAGACAATCTGGGTTGGTAGTCTTGTAAACAGGAGACAAAAACCTAGTGATTTCCAGTGATTGTTTTCTTGCAGTTAGTATTTGGTGACATGTTGCCTCAAATCAGATGTAACTTGGAATCTTTAAGACCTCTTGTTAGGCTTGTCTCCCATGCAATTATCCAAAAGTTCTTTAAAGTCACAGAAGTGACTGGTCAACTACACGTTTTGTGGTACGGTAATGAATTGCACAGGTTAGTTGTGTGTTGTATGAAGAAGGATTCCTTTTGATTCTTTTAAATCTCTTTTCAATCACCTTCACTGGATGGCCCTGATGCTAATTTTTAGGAGGGGTTTTTTTTCATTGTTTATTTTATTCTATTTCTCCCAGTCCACTGTTTCCATGCTAAACATAATTTTATATATTTGAATCAGATCCCCTCTCAGTTATTCTGCACCCCCTCTATCCCAGCTAAAGATTAAATATTTTGGCCTTTTTAAAAAGGGGTGATATAATGTCTCTAATCATTTTTGTTCCCATTTTTTGAATTTTTGTTAGCTCTATTATATCCTTTTTCCAGGATATAATCCTGGAACCAGAACCATAGTTACTACTTGAGATGCAGATGTATTTTTTAAAAATTTTTAATCTCTTTCCTAAGGAACCCTAACATGAAAAGTATCTTTTTTTCCACAGTTTCTATACATGCTCTTCATTGAATTATATGCAACGATCCCAAGATCTGATTAGTTATATAGATCAGATCCCCTCGATGTGTGTGTGTGTGTGGAGTCAGATAATCAATAACTAATGAATGAATCAATGGATCAGATTCTGAAAAAGGTAATGCAATCTCATAGCACTTTCATCCAGCAACCTTTTCATTCTCAAATCCTCCAAAACACTTTTAAAGTTAGCTGAAGATTGTTTTTATGCTTGCTGACCTCAGAATACCGAGAAGAGGCACTGAGCAAATCTTGAGCAAATCTGCCTTCACCCTAGTTAGCCAACAGGAGCGTGGAAACTAACTCTGTTCTACGCAGGAAAAAGTAAATTGCTGGCATATATTCCCTATGCTTTCTGTACATACTGTGCCCTTTTGTCTGGGCATTTATAAAAGTTTTGAATTTTGGTATGAGAGAAAAGCTATCTGGCTATCAGCACAACATCATTCTGTGATGATAGCAGGGCACTATTATTTTGTAGCTGAGCTCTTTTCCCAATAGTTACATCTATAGTTATAGGCTGGGTACACAGCCACTATAGATAGTCCTTGATTGATGATCACAAGTGGGACTGGAACAGGGGTGGGTTCTACTTACCTTTACTACCAGTTTGCATGTGCAGATCACCTATGATGATGTCCGGGTCAGTGGACGGAGCCTCCCACCGGTTTTACTACTGGTTCTTGCGAACTGGTCTGAACCGGGGACAACCCACCACTGGACTGGAAGTCCTGTTGCTAAGCGATGTGGTCATTAAGTGAGTTGCACCCAATTTTATAGCCTTTTTTGCTGCATTTGTTAAGTGAATCTGACTTCTCTACAGTGTCCTCACAGTCATGTGATCAAAATGTGGGCGCTTGTCAACCGGTATGTATTTATGAAAGTTGCTGCATCCCAGGGTAATGTGAACACCATTTGCAATTTTCCCAGTGGAGTCCCAACAAGCCAAGTCAATGGAGGTCATTAAACAAACAGTTATAAATTGAGGACTTGTGTGTTTGGGTTTTTTCTCCCAATTCTGGATATTCCTCGAGTCCATATGGGGCCGAGAAATTTGCATGGTGAGTAAACAGTTCCTGCAAAATCAGGAAGCTTTTACAGCGATTGAGAAACTGGCTACAAATTATCTAAAGGGATTAAGATCTGCTTTGCTGTTGAGATTGCCATGAAATCTAATTAGAAAACTCTCAATTAAGGTAGATGGGAGGTGAGATGGGGCAAGATTCCTGTGAATAGGAAAACAGCCTGCTTTTAAGAGATCTCCAGGGTTGTAAATTTGGAAATTTTATTATTTGAGCTGGTCTATGAAGGAGGAGGATATTAGGTTCCAATATTCCCAAGAGAGACTCAAAGTGTCCTTGGACCACACCATGGTGGTTGTCCCAGTAAAATAGGATAGCAAAGCATACATTAAATGTACTGGAACATCTGCAGAAATTGTGGTCGGAAGAACAAAAAGTTAAGTATTTCATGTCAAAATGGTTATTTCTTGGCATTTTTCTTCTTGCAGACATCTGTGTAACATAGCAACATGAATAATAAATAGTGCATTTCTTTCTTTTAAAAAAAAATAAGGTTGTATTTATTAGCTTTTCATTTTCTAGTTCCAAGAACAACATATGGCTGTTGGACCACACAAGTTGCCAATAGAGTGACAAGCTATCAATGGATGTCCGGTGCCAGTTTCTTTCAACCATCAGAGAAGAGAGTGGAATTACAGGGATGACTGCAAAATCACCTGAGTTATACAAGAAGTTATGCATAGATTCCCATCACTTTTACTGCTGGCTGTTGTATTCCCTCCCGCAATCTTCACCAATCTGACCGTGGAGATGATGTTGAAGTTAAAACTCCCCACATCCCAAATAAGGAATTCTAAGGCTGGTTTGGAATTGTGGGAGTCCTAACTGATTTTCAAGATGCTCTATTGGGGAAAGCCATATTGGTACAATATATTCTTGCTAGCACTTGTTAATAGTCTCTTGTTCCTCAGAATGACTTCACCATTCTATTCTATTCTATTCTATTCTATTCTATTCTATTCTATTCTATTCTATTCTATTCTATTCTATTCTATTCTATTCTATTCTATTCCTCACTTGCCATCAATTATTCTTGTAGCTGCAAAACACATTTATAGGTTATTTTTCCAATTTCCTTCAAATTACCTCTTTTTTTGTAATGCTTCGTTTAATCCAGTTCTTCCTTCCTAGATTCTTACCACATCTTGTGAATCCCCAAAACAATTCTATGCTCCTTGTGTCCAACTGTTGTTGGAAGTTCTTTCAGAGGCAAGAGCTTATCCACTAGGGCCAGACACAATGATGACATTGTTGATAAGCAAAATAAAATCATGCCTGAGTCAAGCTCAGCACCTGATGACTCAATGAACACATCTGTGTAGTTTTGTTGACAACTATGATGAAATGTGTTACTGCAGGAGCAATGGGGGAGACTTTTGGCAACACAGAGCTTTCCCAGAAAGAGATGTGCATTAAGAGATTGTGCAGTCTTGAGAATCTCTCAGGATATATCTAGCACAGAGGTCTTCAAACTTGGCAGCTTTAAGACTTGAAGCTTGAAGACCTCTGAAATTTCTAGCAGTTTAGAAGATTATAGCTTTAATTTGGCAAGATTATGCCGATTAGGTGTTAACTAATAAAGGATTGAATTCAATTGGATCTTTTCTCATCTCTGGGCTTGAATGTAATTCATCACTGTCTTCTTCCATAAAGGATTTTTCTTTTTGCTTCAAAGTCTAATTTATAGTCACGGTGTCCCCCTGGATACCTATCATCTATGTACTAACCAGACATCAGCCAGTATTGGGTAGGTGCTGATCGTAGCTCATAAATATGTACATTTCCTTGAAAGTGGATTGTTGAAAAGATGCTAGAGATTTGACACCAAGTACTTTAACCAAGGAAGCCTAAGAAAATTGGGCAGAAGTCTAGTTTTCATAACATCATTGAGTTTATCCTTTACTGTTTTTAGTGGGATTCCATGGCTCCATAAAAAAAGAATTATTCTGCATAGAAGATAAAATATCAGAGAGATGAAATGTAATCTAGACCCCCCTGCCATCTCTCTTTCTCTCCCCCTCCCCTTCCTTCTTCATTTTAGTGGTAGAGAGAGCATTCAACCTGGTAACTCCTTTCATCTAGATCAACTGAATTATGATGTGATGGAATAAAGGTTGCCTAGTATTATTCTAACACCTCTGTTTAATGAATTGCATGATTAGAATCCACATAGAAAAAAGATCAAATTTTGTAGTACTTGGAGGTCTTACTTAGAGTAAGACTAGACAACAAATGCTTTCCATTAATAGTATTCTGAGTTCAATCAAAAACTGTAAGCCACATTGACCAGATGAGGGTTCAGGCCTCATATCCACCCTTATCTAAAACCTGACAGATATGCAGAATTTGGGCCACTTTCTATCATGAAGCCTTGCATTCCTTGTCATGATATAAGTTATGGATGTGCCATAACCTTGAAAAGTGTTCGGAGACTACAGTTGGTCCAGAACGCAGCTGCGCGAGCTGTCGTGGGTTCACCTAGGTACACCCACATTACACCGATTCTCCGCGAGCTGCACTGGTTCCCTATTGGTCTCCTGTCACAATTCAAGGTGTTGGTTATTACCTTTAAAGCCCTACATGGCTCAGGGCCAGGCTATCTTCGAGACTGCCTTCTACCGCATAACTCCCAGCGACCGATAAGATCCCACAGAGTTGGTCTCCTCCGGGTCCCGTCAGCTAAACAATGCCGGCTGGTGGGCCCACGGGGGAGGGCCTTCTCTGTGGCTGCCCCAGCTCTCTGGAACCAGTTACCTCCTGAGATCCGGACCATCCCCACCCTATTGGCCTTCCGAAAAGTGGTGAAGACCTGGCTTTTCCGGCAGGCCTGGGGCCGTTGATCTCGCTGTTGCGATCTGGCAAGATCCGACCATGAATGGTGTGAATGGGTTTTAATTGTTTTAAATCTTTTAATTTTTAATGTTTTTATATATGGTTTTTAAATGCATTGTAAGCCGCCTTGAGTCTTCGGAGCAAGGCGGCATACAATTTGAACAAATAAAATAAATAAAAATAACTTATAACCAGTGGTGGGATTCAGCCAGTTTGCACCACTTCGGAAGAACAGATTGTTAACTTTCTAAACAGTTTGGTGAACTGATTGTTGGAAGAAATAATTAGGGCAGAGAACTGGTTGTTAAATTATTTGAATCCCACCACTGAACCAAGTTAGCTCAAGGAACACCTCTTTCTATATGATTCCCTGTCCTACTCATTGAGACCATCAGAGAATTGCAGCTAGGGGGTCATTTCTTAGTGAGTTAGCATCAAGAATTCTCTAGAGCAGACTCAGTTTTTTCTGGAACTGACTTTGAGTGCATTTTAAAAAGGTCTTTAAAACTCCTCTCATCAGAGAAGTTTTTAATTATTGCCTTAATGTATGTTAAATATGCTTAGTTTCACTATTTTATTGAAAAATATTTTCCTTAGCAACCTTGGAGTTGGCAAGTTCCCCAAGGGCATCGCTTCTCACATCTGTAGACAATGCCTTGCAGTTAGAGGAGACCACACAGCACCAAAATGTGTTTAACCATGGTTGAATGAGCCCCAATTAGTTTGATTTGTCCCACACTCAGAAGCAAAGAGCCATAATTTCCATACACAAGAACTGGGTGCAGATAATATAAGCTCAGACTGAACAAATGCATCATGCCTTAAACAGGCCCTGTGTTTCCAAGACGTTCAAGATGTAAGCCTAGCATGGACCTGATCATCTTCTTCACATCTACTTCTCCCTCAGAATGAATATACTGTACATCTGCTTGATTAAAGGGGGCTCTGAACCCCCTGAGTTTCCCTCATCGGTTTTCTCATACCACACCCATTCCCCACTGTCTCCCCTCAGCCACAGCTGCTGCTTTTTTGGCTGGGGAGGACCGGATGGGCTGAGCCGAAGAGTTCTGCTAATGCCTGGGTGGACTAAATGGTTCATGGAAGGTTTGGTTTAGGTGGAATGTACAGCTTGTCTAGGAGGGAGCCTGGAATTCACTTATAGTATTCAAAAGGCACACACACAAACTATTTTCAACTGAAACATAATTCATGAAGGAGGAGAGAAGTAAAAGCTTTCTTTACAGTTGCAAAGGAATACTGTTTTTTAAGAGGGAGCTGGCTGGGGGATCTGCAGGAAATTTATGGTCTCTCCCCCACCTCTTCCCTCAAGAGCTCTCAGAGGGAATTGGCAGATTCCTGAGAATATAAATGCATGGTAGACCTATCAGGCAGAACAGTAAAATTCTCAGGTATTCTCTTGGAGAGAACCAGTAAGGGAAGAATGGAAATGATTGTGCCACTTTCTAAGTTTTCATCTGTGGGATTTAGACAGAAAAATAGTCTTACGCCATGCAAATAGTTTTTAACCACTTTATACACAGTTTTTTCAATGGCATCCAACATGTGGTTTATTCACATTTTTTGTACTGCTCGTATCAGTCTCTAAACAATGTGCGTGTTAAAAAAAATCCACAAAAAGAACCCATGACATAAAATACCATAATGTCTACCTTTCCAATGCCTAATAAATACCAGATCCAACATAAAAACATATAAAAGAAGAAAGTGTGGATCTTGCTCATCAGTAGACTTTGAAAGTCCACCTGAATAAAATTCTTTCCATAATCCTGCAAAAATGGCAATAATAAGAGGGCCCAGCATACATGTCAGCTTTTCAATTCTTTAATTAATAGAACTGAAAAAATAAAATTAAAGAGAGAGAAAGAGAGAGAGAAATCCAGGAGAGAGAAGAGACTGATAAGAGCACCATGTTGCCTCCATGTTGCCCCTCACAAACCATGCAAAAATTCCAAAGTTTAATCCTTGCCCCTTCCAGTTAAGCATCCTAGAATACTTTTCTATGCTGCAGTCCCAACTACTTCTCTTCTATGCTTCTCTCTAGTTAGGAACAAAGCCATCTCAATAAATTATTTTCCAGATTTCAGCCTTTTCCTATACTTTAACTATTGTGATGTCCAGCTTGTGATTAATGTGGCCCCAAATTGGTGGATTCCTCTGTTTCATTTCTGCTTCCACCAATGTGAAGATTAACAGATTAACAGAGTTGGAAGGGATCTTGTAGGTCATCTAGTCCAACCCCCCACCCAAGCAGGAGACCCTACACCAATTCTGACAGATGGCAGTCCAGTCTCTTCTTGAAAGCTTCCAGTGATGAAGCTCCCACAACTTCTGAAGGCAAGCTGTTCCATTGATTGATCGCTCTCACTGTCAGAAAATTTCTTCTTATTTCCAGGTAAAGGCAAAGAATAGAAGTGGTATGGGCAAAGGAGATATGGTCAGAGAAAGCACACCAGCCAATTTGAACAGAGGCATTTGTGCAAGATGGAATCGAAGAGCAAATGGCAGACTAGACAGGTCTGCTTGAACCAGTAGAGGCAGAAAACACTACTTTTGAGGAGGAACCCAAAAGCTCAGCTGGAGGTCTGAGGTTTCCACCAAGATAGGGAAATGTCATCATCCATTCCTCCCCCTTCTAAAACCTGTTATTTGCTAGGGGAACCAGGAAGAACCAACCAGCCCCCTCATTTCAAGAAAGCCAATGACAGTTAAAACTGACACATAGGACCAATGGTCTGACTCTAAGAATATGGCAAGTCCATGTAAGGATATTTAGGGACCACAATTGGGACTGGCAACTTGGTCATTAAACAATGCAGTCACTAAGTGAGAAATCACCTGACCACGATTGTGCTTTCCTTTTCCCCACTTCCCTAACCTTTGGAATGCTCACCCTGCGGTTGGGATAATTAGAAGAACGGAATTAACGTTTGTATTTACATTTATTAGGGAGGAAAGGATTACAGGAAATAAGAAGGAACACAATGGGGAATACACCGGCTGTTCGTGTAGCGCGCTTGTCACTCTCAGTTCCGAGTGTGCTTGGGGCTAGTAGTGCAAGCACATTGCTTTCAACATGTATTCCCCATTGTATGCCTGTTTAGGTGATTGTAACCCTTTCATCTCTGATCTCTTTGTTATATGAGGGGAAAAAATGAAAGAAGATCAAGTCAGGCACAGGTCACTGCATATTGATTGTATGAATCACAATGTGACTGAGGGATGCTGCAAAAATTGTAAATTGTGCATCTTGATTGCAAGATTATTTTTTTTCAGTACTATCATAATTTCAAATGGTTGCTGTATGAGTCAGTCGGTAAGTGAAGTCTTGTCAGGCCCAGCCCAAGAATGATATAGAACAATGTAGCCAAAATTCAGTTCTTTAACACCATAAAGACAGAATCTTGCCAGATTAAACCTATAATACTCTAACCCTAATGGACATATCCAGGAAGATTGTAGGTATCCTAAAACTCTTCCTCTTTCTCCAGTCTAGCTCAGGACCATGTTGCCTCCCTCCCTCCTTGGAATGGTCTGCCTCTTTCCTAGGAAACTGCTGTTTCACTATAATCTATTACATCACCTATCCCTTCAAAGACACACTCCATCATAGGTCTACCTTCCTGAAACTGAACTTCATAAATATTTTTAAACCCTCTAATTGTGCTTTTGCCATAACCAAAGACAATGGTAGAGTAGTCCATCCTGTCCATCCAAGAAGTCAATTTCTCATTTAGCAAAAGAAAAAAAAAAAGGAAGAAGAATGCTCTCTACATGGGGCTCCCCTTGAGGTGCACCCGGAGGCTCCAACTGGCGCAGAGTGCGGCCGCGCGGGTGGTTATGGGAGCAACATGGAGCTCCCATGTAACACCTCTCCTGCGCGAGTTGCACTGGCTCCCGGTGGTCTTCCGGGTGCGCTTCAAGGTTCTGGTTACCACCTTTAAAGCGCTCCATGGCTTGGGACCTGGTTACTTACGGGACCGCCTACTACCATCAACAGCCTCCCACCGACCAGTACGCTCCCACAGAGAGGGGCTCCTCCAGGTGCCGTCGGCCAAACAATGTCGGCTGTCGGCCCCTAGGGGGAGAGCCTTCTCTGTGGGGGCACTGACGATCTGGAATGAGCTCCCCCCAGAGATACGGAGGATTCCGGATCTGCGCACCTTCCGCCGCGAGTTGAAGATGCTTTTATTTCATCAAGCTGGCCTCGCCTAAATCTTCTCCCTTTTAAGTGTAAATTCTAAATTTTTAATGTATTTTAAAATATGGGTATCTTAAATTATGGGTATTAATTCAGCCAAATTTATTTAATTCATTTTATTCGATTTTAAATTTTGTATATCTATGTGTTTTATTTCATGGCTGTGCACCGCCCTGAGTCCTTCGGGAGTAGGGCGGTATAGAAATTCAATAATAAATAAATAAATAAAGGTAATATTAATGTCTTAGGGAGGAGGGGTAAAATCAGCAGGGAATTTTTCTTCCCTGTTTCCTTTCCCGTGCTCGAAGAGTTCATTTTTTCTTGCAGCTTTGTTACAGCATCACAATCATTACTTCCAAGTCAGTTTCAGTGCCAGCAAACAAGCAAACACACTAGGGGCAATTTATCACCTCATAGGCTTAAGATTAATTGCAATATTTTAATCAACCTATGAATAAGAGATTCTAACACATAATCATTTCTGATTTATAACTGCAAGTGTAAGCCGTTCTGCACACAAATGCAATTTTTTAATGAATCTGCTGGTGAAACAAAGGGATGAATATTTTAACATTTTATGTTAAGCTAAGATACCTTGCCTGTCTAATCTTTTCCGATAACCTGGAAGTTCACAATATTTGTACAATTCAATTCAAAATATATAAGTCATCCCACAAAGATAAACAATAAACAACAATAGTAGTGGAAACCTCAACAAATATAAAAGGTTCAACCAGGGCTCCATAACACAAATGCAAGCAATAATGGCAAAACAGAAGCAATGAGACATATTAAAGGAGATTGTGGTAGAAAGTTTTGCGTGAATAGCTTTGTGTGAAGAAGGCTTCATCCAAACTTCAATAGTTGGCATCCCTCGATGTAGCTGAAAAATAATCTGGAATTCTGGCAAATATTTGTGACTGCAGTGCAGAGTAATGAGTTAGAGAGATTAATGATCGGATTCCACATAAGGCAGGTTTTTAAAGCCTATTAAGAACATTTCAGGGGCTGCTGTCATAATTGGTCATATTTTGAGCACCCTCCAAAAATGACTGCAGCGAAGAGTAGACCTATTTATAAACTTGGTGTGGCTCACAACACAAAACACCCATTCCATGGAAGGGGAGTTGGTAGGGTGGCCCCTTTCCCCCAACGGAATGAAAAATATAAACTCTAGCATGCAAAACCAGAACTGGGAATTTTAAAAAATCTGCTTTTTCCTCATATGTGAGAAAAAGAGGGGAAAATGGGATGAGAATATCAACCTACAAAAAATATAAACAAAATCATTCCATATATATTGCTACCTGATGCTACTCTTTTTAACTCTTCTCTGATCCTTGCCCAAACCCTCTCTCTTCCTCTCTTTCTTTGTTGGCTTCTTCCTATCCTCTTCTGGTCTCTTGGCTTTTCCTAATAATTTTTTAGTTCCCTACAACTAGGTTTAACATTCTGCTTGATGTCTCATCATCCTCTCAGATCTCATCAAATAGGAGAAGCTCTATTTGTTCTTTCTTGCTCTCTCTGTTCTGCTTCAAAGTGAACACAGCCTGTTTTAGACTTTGAAACCTATCAAAATGTCCTGCTTGCTATAGCACAAAGCACACTGCCATTGACAGACCATATCCTCGCAACATCCATCACCTGAATCACATTGTTAGCCAGGTAGGAGACAACTTGAGCTTGGCTTTAAATGTTACAAATATAAAAATGGTGTTTTCCCACTCATCCAAACAAAAAAACTTCCCACGGGGACAAAGAGCCTTGGTAGTACAGGGGTTTAAGGCACCCTGTTATTAAGCTGGTTATTAAGACCAGCTGCCTGCAATTACTGCAGGGTTCGAATCTCGCCAAGGCTCAAGGTTGACTCAGCCTTCCATCCTTTCTAAGGTAGGTAAATTGAGGACCCAGTTGTGGGGGCAATAAGCTGACTTTGTATAAAATATACAAAAGGATGAAGGCTATTGCTGAGCACATTGTAAGCCGCCCTGAGTCTTCGGAGAAGGGCGGCATATAAATCAAATAAAAAAAAAAAATCTAGTGAACAAGGATGAGAAACCTAGAGAGATGACAGTTGACAGATTTGGCAGATTTGCTCTGGCATGACCTTTCAACTTTGCTCTGGCTGTGGCTGAAAGAGAGACCACATACCATATTTGTGTACCAATTCAAAGGTTTTGGAGGACCCATTTCTTGTACCTATTTCCCGAGAGACATTTTGGTGTGGTAGCTAAGGCATCAGGCTAGAAACCAGGAGACTGTGAGTTCTAGTCCCACCTTAAGCATGAAGCCAACAGGGTGACCTTGGACCTCCCTCCCTCACCTAAAAAGGAGGGGCTCTAAGTTGGGAGAAGATTAGGGTCAGACTTCCCAGGTAGAATGGACAGGAAACATGACCAGATGCTCTAATTATTTACGTTATTATACGGCTACTTTAACATAATCTCACCAGTCTGAAAATACAAATCTCCTACTGCCTCCTTTACATTTTGAGAAGTTAGGAAAGATTATTTCTTAGTCTCTTTCTCCATCCATTATGCAGCTGCGAGCTATGCCCCTCTTATTTGACCACTCCCTGGGCAGCATCTCTTCACTGGTTTCTCAAGGTCTTTCTCACATACTGTTACATGTTTAAAGCATTTAACACAGGACACTATCATTTCAGATCACTGTGAAAAAAGGAAAGCTACCCTATTTGGGTTGGGAATGCTGAGAATGACTATAGTATCAGCCCCCTTTCACCATATTATTTTCAATTTCTTTTCTTTTCTAAGTTGATAAAGAATCTGACCAACTTTATTAAGAAAAGCTTATGTTCTAGTGAAATTTGGTAGTCTTGAAGATGCTACCAGATTCCATGTATGCTTTGTTGCTATAGACCAGGGGTGTCAAAGTTAATTTCACTGAGGGTTATGTTTGATCTTGGGGGGCTGGGGTGGGTGTGGCCAGGGTGGACATGGCCAGCTTGACGTCACTCATGTTGGGGGCACTTGTGGTGGCCCAAGCTCTCTGCCAGCAAAAATGTGCTCCTGAGCTCCATTTTCGGCTGTGATGGCCTCCTGCAACCCTCTGCGAGCAAAAATGAAGCTCAGGAGGGCCACCCCCTTGAGCTCCGTTTTTGTTCGCAGAGGCACCGCAGGCTGGTCCTTCACTGTTTTCAGAGTGGCCCCGCAGGCCAGATCTAAGCACCCCACAGACCGGATCCAGCCCCCGGCCTTGAGTTTGACATCCCAGCTATAGACTGGCATGGCCTGCCTTCCTTCCTTCCTTCCTAAATCTTTTTCAGTTTTAGAGGTCTTTCTTCTCCCCCCTTCATCACATGAGATCAAAATCAGAATTAATTATCATACATACCATGACAGCATTTTGAGTAAGTGATAGAAATAGCCTGGATGGCTGTGGTAGATATGATTTGTTCACATTGGGAATTACGGATGAGGGAAAGATAAGTAGTAATAGAAATAATGATGATAATACTATCTCCCACAATTTCCAGCATTAAAATAAAATAAATTCAAGGATACCAAGAGAAATTCTGAAGAAATCTGAAGTGTCCTGAAAGCACAGTGGGAAAATAAAATCCCTTGTATAAAGAGAACAACATTTTTGAGAAGTTGCAAATCAGACGTCGACACAGTGTTAGAGTTAATACATGTTAATATATTCTCTGTATACTTCCAGTTTAACAATCACACCTTTTTTGCTTTCACATATCCCACGTCCTTGGTGGAAAATCCAGGATTTCTGTCCTTTAAATTGTGGAATAGCTTTTAGAGTTGTTAGAAATCTGGAGGCTTAAGGACCTGTTTCCTGTACAAGAAGATATCTTGGCCAATTTTATCACTGTTTACAGAAGTGGAGGCAGAAATCTATTTTAAACTTGCCCTAAAGATCATAGTCATAATCCTTTGTACTGTACATTTTGATGGCTTTTGATGTAGGCCTTCTTGAAAATGGATTTGAAGATATGCATTACAAAGAAAAGATTTTTTTTTTAAAAAAAGAAATAGTTACTGCAGTCCTTGAAAGCGAAAAGCTCTGCTTTCTTATATAGCTATCAGAGAGCTATTTCAGACAGTCTCAAAATGATTTCTGAAATCCTCTTTGCTATTTCCTTGCCATTATCTCCCTCAAAATAAAAAAGCTGCTAAAAGAGTCATTTGCTCTTGAAGAGAGGATATAAGCCTCCACCAACAGACAATCAGAAGATGTCTAGAAACAACCACACACCTCCTTATGTTAGTGTTGTGCACGGAGTTGATTTTCATTGTGTTCGTAGTGTTGTTGTTGTTAATTGCGAAGTCGTGTCCGACTCATCGCGACCCCATGGACAACATTCCTCCAGGCCTTCCTGTCCTCTACCATGCTCTGGAGTCCATTTAAGCTCATGCCTACTGCTTCAGTGATTCCATCCAGCCACCTCATTCTCTGTCATCCCCTTCTTTTTTTGCCCTCAATCTTTCCCAGTATTAGGCTCTTCTCCAGTGGGTCCTTCCTTCTCATTAGATGGCTAAAATATTTGAGTTTCATCTTCAGGATCTGGCCTTCTAAAGAGTAGTCAGGGTTGATCTCCTCTAGGACTGACCAGTTTGATCACCTTGCAGTCCAAGGGACTTGCCAGCACCAAGGGAGTCTTCTCCAGCACCATAGTTCAAAGACCTCAATTCTTTGGCGCTCAGCCTTTCTTATGGTCCAACTTTCATATCCATATATTGCAACTGGGAAAACCATAGCCTTGACTATAGCGTAGCAGAGTTAAATTGCTAGCACGCATAGAATAGGCAAGGCAGGGCCTGAACTTTCTTCTTTGTTTAAAAGTGAAATGCACAAAAACTATAGCACTGAAAGCAACCAAAAAGATAATTATTATCTAGGGAAGAAAGAACACATAAATAAATTACAGTGATAAAAATAAACCGTGACCAAAAAAATCAAAAAGCCCTAATTAACAGGGGGGGAAAAGTTGCATATAATAGCTTAGGTAATGACATAAAATTTATTCAGTCTTTAATCTTTCCATTAAACCTAAACCAGTCAGAGACATATTACGTTAACTTCTCATTTTTAGAATCCAGAAACTTTTCAAAAATAGATCACAAACTCATCCTACATTTAAAATTAGGAGAGTAACTGTCTTTCCAGTTAGGTAAAATTATTCTTTTTGCCATGCCCAGATTTTATAAAATCAAGGCTCTTTATAAAATGAAAAATTCCATATTGTATTACTGTACATCACATTAAGTTCCTTCACTTTATTTCTTCCCAAAATCGCATTGACATATGCAGTGATTTAAAAGTTTAGGGTAAGTTTAGGTTATATGAGTTAAAGAATTTTCACATGTTTTACAACATCAACGTGAAAAAAACAAATGTGTATCCCTCTTTAAGCAATCTTTAAGGATACCAAGGGATTATGTCGGTTGATGGTTTAATATATTTTTAAATCAAAAGAATTATATTTTACATTTATTTATTGCCCTAATCATACTGTTTCATTAATAAATGATTTAATTGTTCAAACGGCCAAGCAAACTTTATAGGTATATGAAAAATGTAAGTAGGCAGATTTCAATGAAATATCTTCCCCACAATTTTCAAAATTGGTTGTTCCATAGTTTCAATTTTTCATCTGATTCTGGATCAGAACATAACACTTACCTATTTATAAGCAAATGTGCCTGTCAGCTTTCAAGGATAGAAACAAAAATCCTTGTTTAGTATGCCATAAAACCTGCCAACATTTCAGTGGTATTTTGCACTTGCATTCCAAATGGCCGCAAAGAAGGGAATAATCATAGAACAGCCAACATAGAACAAATCAACAAGGCAATTGAAAATCTAGTAGGTTAATATCACCACCATCATGTCAATAGACCTAGGTTGCATAGTTCCAGATAGCCATTAGATGGCAGACATGAGAATCTCTGTTGCCATCTACTGCTTGTTCAGATTTTTGCATTCTATGAACTCTAACCTTACTGTAAGTCGAAATGGATAACTGAATTGAGAAACTGAATCGCTTTAGAGGGCCCTTGTTTCTTTGTCATGTTCTCCATCTCTACATCAGCACTCATCCACTCATAAAACCTGGTACCATTCATCGGTGTTGAAAACCAAAATGCCCTCTAATGGTAAAGATGCTGGTGAACGCTAAACTAATAAAAATCCTTTCTCGAACTGGTGCCCTTCAACTGTATTAGAACTAACAGAATGACTAGGAATTTACCAAGTTTAGTCCTAAATTATGCTTATACCTCTCAGAGAACCTGGACAAATGTAGATTTCTTTTAGCAACAGAAAGCAAATCCAATATTTTAATCATGTCTTTATCAGCCTTCTCCAACTTGGAGTTCTCCAGATATGTTGAAACTACAGCTCCTATGCTGCTTTAGAGTATGGTACTCTAAAAGTGCAGCCCCAACAATAGACAAATTGACAAAGTCATGAACTGAGGAACATGTGTTGGCCAATCCAATCTTCATATATGCGGACCAACTCCTCAAATTCCCAGCAATGTCCATGCTGCCTAGGAATTTGGAAATTGAAATCCACATATCTGAAGTTCATTTGTGGTAATGTCTTCTATTTTCTAAAATGAAATTTTATTAAATAAAGCATAGCATTTGATTATATTTAAGAATGTCACACCCTTCATGCACAGGACCTTAGAAGCATAACAGATAGGAGAATATTACTAACTCCACATTGCAGGTGGTTGGGAATTCTAAGGTTCATCAGAACAGCATAAAGCCATCAAAAATGGCAAAAATGGAGTCTGAATTTCAGTTTAGCCAACATGCAACACCAGCACAGCAGCTACATGTTGTGGCATAAATGTCTGAAATGTTCAGTGCTAGATTCCATGCAGAATGCCTACCATGGTTTTCAGTTCCACCCCAAAGTTAAGTGCATCCCTAACTAAAAAAAAAAAATGTTTGTTCATGTTGCTATTTGTTATGTGCTACCAGGCTCATACTTATTTGACCAATAAAGGAGAATATTTGTAGCTCAGGGTTGAAATGAAGAATCCTTGGTGTTCTCTGGGCTTGGCTGTTTTCTGGCAGATGATTCGTTGCCCAAACTAGGTAACATCATTGGTGCTAAGCTAGCATTGATTAGATTAGCATTGATGATGTTACCTAGTTTGGGTTGTAGGAAGAAATATCCTCTGGGTTCTGCACCAAGTGAAGAAAAAGACACTGGAAACATGGAGACTGCTTGGAAAGATGGTTTAATGGTGGACAAAATCACATGGCTTGAGTTCCTGAACAGAAAAGGGCAGATACAGCGAGTCTCTGGGTTTTTATGCTTTCTCTGGTTTTGAACTTCCTGGGCCCCCAAAAGAGTATCCTGATTGGTTGTCAGACTTCCAGGGGGTGGGGGTCTTAGCTAGCCCTGCTGGCTGATGTAATCTTCCCAAGCGCCATGTGGTGAGTTTTTGTCCTATAGATGGGTCCCATTGTCTTGCAGATGAGGTCCATTGACAAAGATTGAGTTTCTGCCTCTGGCCCATTAACAAAAGGGTGGGGGCAGGAAGGTGAGAGCTGCTTTGTCTTTAAAACATGCTTCTCCATTTCTCATCCAGGGAAACATAATATTCTGCCTTTTAAATATTTCCCAAAATATTTCATTCTTCTAGGAAAAGGGTGGGTGCTACTTTCTTACAGGGTAATGAAACATCTGCAAGAAAACAACCAAGCTCAGAGAGCACCAAGGCTCCCTCCCAATTGTTTGAGTTGGGCAGCTATATAAATTTCATAACTAAATAAGTTAGTTAGCCAGTTAGAGGAGGAATCTTTTGAATGGAGCAAATGGAGTCGAACACTTCTCTCTGTGTCTTATCTTCCCACAGCTTCTCTCCTGGGACATTTTCCTCTCAAATGTGAAAGGTTTCAGAAGAAGCAAGGCCGATAGAGAAATAGAAAAAAAAAAGGAACAGGAAACTAATCTATGGGGAAAGGAGGAGCGTTCAGCAAGCTCATTATTCATATCACTGTGGGATACACAACAGCAGCCGATGGTGTGTGAATAAAGTTAGTGGAAATATACTCCGTTCAGGGGAGAAGGAAATTCTGTCCGTAGGACTATAATACAGCTGTGGTGGATGTCAGCACCTGTAAATTGTCTCACAGTCAGTAATCATTGGATGTGCTTGCTGAAACATGACTTTTTCTAAGCTTGTATTTCTAACTCTGCAATCACAGATCAGTTTGCAATTCGGTCCATAGTACTTTGCTCCTAATGGGAACTTGGCTTCTATGTGTTGCTTGGGGAAAAATCCTTTCTGTTTGTCTGATTTCTTGTTTAATTCCTGGGTTCCTCCCTGACAAGTTGTTTACTCATGAGCAACCTTTTGATGTCCCCCTTAGAACAAACATGATTTTATTTAAATTTCTGCTTGCTTCCTGTGCGGCATCCTCTTTCCGTGATCAGATTCCTGTTATCAAAACAAAACTCCCTTTGAACTATTCAGCCATGGGAAATAACAGCACACTGTTTGCTTTATGTAAATTACGCTCTCTCCCTGCAGTTTCTTCTGAATGTAGTTTGATTCTCAAGTTCAGTTGTTTTAGTTATTAAAAATATCTGAGTATATTAGGAGTCAATGTGATGCAGTGCTTGGTACATTGGAGTTAACACTGGACTTAAGAAGAGAGAGGAATCTCTAATCTGAGCATTTGGGAATAAGAGAGGGAAAATATATTCTCCTGAAATTGGTGAATTCGTTTACATAACACACCACTGTGAAGTGTCTTTGGAAAGCTTGTAGTTTTGTACATTATGGAAAGCCAAGCATTGTCTCAACATATTGTGGGAACCGTGTTAAAGCATAATATCATTTACTTGCTTAAGTAGACCACATTTTGTGGACAAAGTAATTGTGCTTTATTTAGTTTTAGGGCAATGTTTCTCAAGCTTAGCAACTTTAAGACATGTGGACTTCAACTCCCAGGATTCCCCAGCTAGCCATGATGTTCATATGCCAAGTTGTCCATTTGAGAAACATTGGTTTAGGGTGTAGCATGCTTTGTGAACCCAGCGAAGGATTCATGAACTTCTAAGAGTAAATGGATCAATTTAACCATAGTGGGATTCAAATACCCCTACCGGTTCGCTATCAGTAGTGCGCGAGCACGTGCGCAGAGCGTTTTTGATGATGTCTGGACGAGTGGGCGGAACCTCCCACCACTACCACTACCAGTTTGCCCGAATCGGGGTGAACTGGGAGCAACTCACCACTGAATTTAACCCATGAGCTGACAACCTTTTTGCAGTTGAAGGTTTTACTTCCCTCCTTATTTACCCCTCTCCCCTTTTAAATTCTGATGGTGGTAAGGGCTGATGTTGAGTTGCCATTATTGCTTAATCCAGTGGTGGCAAACCTATGACACACGTGCCACAGGTGGCAGGCCATATCATTTTTTTGTGACATGCCAGATCTCCATACTCTCTGGAAGTCACCTGAGAGGGCCCTGCTCGAGTGTAGTCTCTGGAGCCTCCAAAAAGCAGATGCAAATAGGGCATGCTAGCCCCACAATAAGATTCTTCAAAATTTCCAGGCCTTGTGCAACCTGGAGTTGTTGGGATAGGCATTGTAAAAATATTTATAATTATGTATGTATTTAGTTATTGAAAATAAGTTTAAATTGTTTAATTTATCCTTTACCATGAATTCTTTCTCTTTTGTTGGTGTGTGCATATGTGTGTATGCAGGCATTTTCTGAATTTTTGACACGTGCAGCCCCAAAAGTTCACCATCACTGACTTAGCCTAATGTAGCTGATTATCTTTCATTGAATATCATTTCTCAGAACTTGTTATTTTACAAGAAATTCCCCCATGATATACAAACATATCATTAGAGATCAGCAGAATACAAATAGACATGCACAAGCTCTCTCTCTCACACACATACACTCACACATGTCTCCACCTAGTAGTAAAAACAGCATATAACAATAGCACAAATGATGTCAAGTAAATTATGTGTCAGTCCATTTCTTTGAAATGAATTCCTGGGATAGCTTTCAGATAAGATCATAACACATGTTTGGAGTCATTCTATGTTTATTTCTCTTTCATTACAGTAGATCAGTGGTGGGTTGCTACCAGTTCACCCCAGTTCGGGCAAACTGGTAGCAGTGGTGGCGGGAGGCTCCACCCTCCCTCCCAGACTTCATAAAAAATACTCTGTGCACATGCAGAAGTGCCGCACACTCATGAAGCGAGCGAGGGCAGCTGCGCGCTACCGATAGCAAACTGGTAGCGCCGGGATTTCAAACCCACTACTGCAGTAGATGTTCTTTACTTGTACTTTGTTTAAGGATATGAAGTATGGTTTGCTTGTTTTAAAAATTACTTTTCTTTGAAATCAGTCAAGGAGCTGAATGAGTTACCTGGACATAAATATAAACTGTCAACCAAAATATATGTGTCTTCCCCGAAGTTTTAGTACATCTCTTTGCTGCAAGCAATCCTGTGCAAATTAAAATTAAGTCTGGATAAAGTGGGGACACCATGGCTTTACTCTGGAGCCAGTGACTTCCTGTTTTAACTTCTTAAGCCTTTGAGCAGCTACATATTTCTGATTGGCAGTAATGTAATGTCTGCTCAAATATTTCTAGAAAAGGAAAGCTCACCATCTTCCAAGCAGTCTTCTGTGAATCTGAAAATAAACCATAAAGTATTTTTAAGAGTAAACATCAGCTGTTTGAGTTGTGTCTGAAAACGATCCAGGAGCAAGTATAATTGCTGGCAAGGGAAGATTGATGTCAACCTCCCACCCAGTTAGCAATCTAGCCATTGTAGTTGTAGTTCAATGAAATATCCAACATGCAATGGAAATGTTTGCAAGGAAAAGTTGAAAAAGAAGCCGATGTATTTGGGACACAGTTTAGCTGTATATGATGAAGAAAGCCAAACTTGCTATCTAATCTCTCCTGGGGGAGGGAATGATTCTAAGAATAGAAAAGAAAAGATATTCTGTTTGCATCCTAAATGCCAATGACATGACTGCTGTATGTATAATTGCACAGTCAGCCAGATGTTTAGACTGGATTTGGCATTTTTATCCACCTATCAAATTCTTCTCAAGGATAGGCAGATATTGCTTGATGACGTTAGAGGTATTGTTGCAGGATGTAAACTCTTCCAAGTAAAGCTGCCTCTTGCAATTGACTTATGGTGATTTTGTCAATGCAAGTGGTATTCAAGTGGTGCTCCAGTTGTTTTCAGACTGCACCCCACAATGCCTATTATTATTATTGGTACTGTCTTGGCTTTCTTTTGCCAGAGTCATTCTACTTCTTTTTGCAGGCCTTTGTATTTTGTGATTTTTCTGCAGTTCTTTCTTTTTTATTCTGCTGTCTCCAGGTACTGCAATAATCATAAGCCAGACTTTTTTTTCTCTTTCTTATCAACATTGATTAAATGTAAGGTTTTATGGGGCAGGTGGTTATCAATTTAAATTCTAAAGTCCCATTTTAGCTTCTTCATTTTCCATTTGTCTATTTCATGGCCCCACCAGTTTTTGCTCGCAGGCCAATGGCATGGCTTGCGGATGTTCCAATGCACCATTGCTACTGCTTTCTCATGCTGTTGTTTGTAGTCAGTCTACATGATCTTACAGAAGATAACAAGGTGGTCCATTGTTTTTTCAGCTTTTTTTTTTTTTTTTGCAGAGACAGCATTTGCTGTCTGTTGCTGTCTTCTCAATTGTTTTGTATGCATTTGTTCTTAAGGCTTGGTCTTCTGCAGCCAGAATTAGCCCCTCTATTTCTTTCTTCAACCTTCTTCAACTTTCCTGCTCCTAGTCATTGTTACCTGCTTTGCCTGTACATATTTTTAATGTATTGGCCATGTAATGCTTTGTTTTAACATTTTTTCCCCCCTATTCTTTATTTGGTCTTTCTTGTACACCAGGTTGGACTCTTACCGTATTTTTCAGAGTATAAGACGCACTTTCCCCCCCCCCCCAAAAAAAGAGGGTGAAAATCTGGGTGCGTATTATACTCCTAATGTAGCCCCACCCAGTTTCTCAAATGGAGGTTTCAGAGGCTGAAAAAAGCATCGGAAACAAAGCTTTAGAAAAGAAGCCCCCAAACAGAGCTTCAGAAAAGAAGCCCCCAAACAGAGCTTCAGAGGCTTTTTTTTCTGAAGCTCTGTTTCAGAGGCTTTCAGAGGCAAGAAAAAAAGTTTTTTCTGAAACAGAGTGGGGGTATTCTGGGAGGCTGATCCACCTGCCAATCAGCTTTTTTCTTATTTTCCTCCCCAAAAACTAAGGTGCATCTTATACTCCGGTGCGTCTTATAGTCCGAAAAATACGGTAGTATTCAGTAAACTTTCATAGTATATCATCTTCAATGCATTTTCTTTGCTGTCCCTCAGATATTCTTCCAATACTCTTTTTTCCCCTTCGTTCATTTTATTTAATGTACTTGGAACATTCCATGTCCACCTATTTTCTTTAGCAAGTAGTCTGTCAGCATCTTTGCAAGAATGAAGGGTATGATTTATTGTCATTATTTTTTCTGGTCTTCCTGTCCAGGGCTTTTTGTTCTGCTTGAATCCAGTCCACTATTCCAGGTGTGTATCTAATGACTAGAATTGTCCAGGTGTTAATTACCTTGATGATCTTTTTTCCACTGCATTTGGATTTTAAGGTCTTCTTAACTTCCATGATGTATTTGTTTCTAACCTTCTTCTTGGCTTCAGTGTGTTTGATGTTGTCAGCTTGAAAGATGACCAAGTATTTATAGTGATCACTGGAAATACTTCAATTTTGTTATCCAGCTAACTCTCCACCTTCGTTCTTAGTGCCATGAACTTTTTATTGAGGATAAAAAGCACTCTCCTTTTAAAGTTTTTTTATTTATATAGTCACACACATCTCTCAATAGCAACTCTGAGCAGTTTACAGCACATAAAAACAATTCAACAACTTTGTATTAAGAAAACGTAAATGATGGGCAAGAAGCTAAAGCAATTTAAACAAATAACAACCACATCATGGGCTCTCACTGATCCTTCACCCTCCAGCAAACATTGATGGTTTACTAAATGGTGGTGGTGGTAGGGAAACTAAAGAGAATGGGAAAAGAGAAAAAGTGTCTATGTGCCTCTTTCTACATAGTCAGACTAATAATTTATTGCAAAGGCATCAGCTAGTTGCTTGAATCTGGTGTTTCTCAACCTTGGCAACTTTGATGTGTGGACATATGTGGCATGCTGGCTGAGGAATTCTAGGAGCTAAAGTCCACATATGTTAAAGTTATGAAGGTTGAGAAACACCGCTTTAATCAATATGTAAAATAAGGCATTCACTATCCCTGTCAACTTGCTTGGATGCTTTGATTGTTAAGAAATGCTCTATTCGGTCAGTTCTATTCGCTGTAGCCTATTTTACTTCCTTTTAACCAGTGTCCACTGACCTGTCAGCTTGTCTCTTCCTTGACTTGTCTAGCTCCAGGGAAGTCTTACTAGTTACTTGATCTCACAAAGCTGTTCTTTTATGAAGTCTGAGAACTTTTCCTCCCTTCACAGATGATGGATTGAAGAGTCACTTGGTTGAGATGGGTGACTATAGAAATCTAATAAATAAATTGGCAAATATTCTCACCTTGACCCAATCTGTTTTACAATTGCATTGTGATTCCCATGTGAGCTGATGATGGTTCTATCAGAGGTTCAGGCGTGAACCAAAGAGGACCTCTGGTAAATAGGGACAATGGGTGTTAATAAATGTCTTTTAATTAAACTGTGCAGGTGTTAGAATGAGATTTTTTTCCACACCTTCCCTACAGTGACTTTTATCACATCAAGACTGCCAGGCCATTAATCAAGAGATGACAGGTGTTTATTACCTGCATGTTATGGGCCTGCCTCCTCCCCATGTTTCTGATTATGCATCAGTGACAAGTGTAAAATGGAGTGAAATGGAACAGGAACCAAGGCTTCTGCTAATATAAAATTAGCGTGAAGTTAATTTGTCAGCATGAAAGGACACCGAGGAATATAATGTCAACACAATAAATGGTCTCAACGGCACTTAAATGGGCATCTAGGACTTGATCCTGGGCTCTGTGCGAACTCCAATGCACACATGGATGCCCCATGGAACGGAGAAGGAAAATACGTATGCAAAGTATTTTGAATGCTTTGAATGCTTACCCACTTAAAACACATGCATAGTGTCCCTTTGCATTTTATTTAAGATTGCTAACCATTTTTGGTGCCTGATGGGATGGAAGGCGGGATATTCATGGAAAGAACAATAAAGGAAAGCTCTGAATACAAGGCTGCACAGTTTAAGGCTACAGAGCCATGCCTTCCAAGGATTTCCATGTTGTCCAGTCCTCAGGCTACAGCTGTTTCTGGAGAATGGGGATTCAGATTTGAATCTGCACTGGGTAGAGGTTGTGATGACTACTATTCTGAATGCTTCAGCCACCTTTCTTATCCCAGCTGACCTGCAGAAAAGAGATGGGAAAAGACAAAGAATGTGTTAAAAGAAATAGCTTGAGTGCAGGTCCAGAAGCCCTCCAAAATTGATGTTGACGTCTAGTGTTTCATGTGACTAAAATGATACATGATTAAGTATAGAAAGCACTTAGGTTAACTATACTGTATTTAATTAAAAGATCATTACTTTCCATATCAATTCAACCTGTTTCAAAGGTCTTTGAAAGTCAATCTTTGTTTGGTGTGAACACCGTACTTTGAATGTCGACACACCGGTTATGGGTCTCTCTTTCCAAAGATTGGGTGTGGCCCTTTTAAATTACATCTTAAGTGTGGCTCTTTTTTTTTCTCTTTACACATACTTTCTCTTCCCCTGTCTCTCTTCTGTGGGTCAACTGGAATAAGAAAGATAGCTGAAGTGGGCACAGTAATAGTCTTCAAAACCATGTCAATGGAGATTCTCAGTTATCCAGGTTATGGCTGTCCCAATGGTGCTTTTTCAAGAGGCAACTGGACTTTTTTGTTTTTTTCTTGAAAAAACACCTTTTTCATGACCTGGATGACTGAGACTCTCTATTGACATTTAGCTATGCACTTTGGAATGAAGACCCTTCAAATGGTGAGGGAATATGAATGGATTTCCCTGGGGGGAAATTGCAGACTACAGGAACCATTTGCGCTTCAGTTTGAGATGCAAACAACACAATCTCATCCCTATCTACCTGCACCTGTATTCAACAGTGAAAGGACATAGGGCAGAAAACATCCTGCATAAAGCACAGCTCCACAACATAGTTTCCACACCCCTTTGCACTACTCAGGTGACCCTGAGGACACAGACAAACCTCCAAGTGGCCTCAATGACTCTCTAAAAGAATGCAAATGACCAGCTCTCTGCAAGGAATATAAATCCTTCCATTCCCCACTATCCTGTCAGAGCTGAAGAGGCTTCTTGGATAAGAAGCAAAACCTCTTCAAAGAAAAAAACAACAAAGTCCAGTGGCCTCTTGAAAAAGCATCCTTGGGACAGTCATCAGAACCCTTCCCCAGCACAGGTTCAAATTTGAGTCTCCATTCCCCAGAAACTGTCATATCCTAAGGACAAAACACCACTGAATTCTCCCATCCTTGGAGTCATGATCACTGTGGAAAATGTAACATTTCAGGCATCTTCCAAAACACAGTAACACTGCCAAATAAAATCAAACTCAAAATAGGTAGGTAAGAGGACAAAAATAGATGTTAGGCTTATCCACACTGCTCCGTTCCACCATCACCAGTCCAACAACTATTTCTTGATGGTGAATATGGACCATATCATCCTTCGCTAATCTCTTATTCAATATTGAAGTAATCTCAGGATGTGTTTCTATGAATTACATTTTTCCTGCCTGAATTATTTGTAATGCTCCTGTATGTTTGTTTACTAGTTTATCTAGTAAATACTAGCTTAGGTAGACTAGTATTTTTCAACCTTGTTGATTTTAAGATATGTGGACTTCAACTCCTAGAATTCCCCATCCAGTCTGCTGACTGGTCTAGAGCATATCAATTGGTTGGGTGCTTGGAGCAATCATTGGCTACTTTGTAGAGGAAGGACTTCCTTCACCTTGGTCCAGGGCCGGATTTTCCTACAGGCTAACTAGGCTTCAGCCTAGGGCCTCAAGATTAAGAGGGGGCCTCAAGATCAAGAGGGGCCTACATTCAAATTGTTAGCAAAATTAAAATTACACTTTCACTATAGGTGAAAGGGCCTCATAAATGGAATAGCCTAGGGCCTCTTTTCATCTAAATCCGGACCTGCCTTGGTCAATGATTACCAGCCATTTGGATAGCAGAACTTCTATTTATGAACACGAATGAAATAGCATTGTTGACCTACAGAAAATGGCTGTTTCAAAACCTGGCAGAAATATTTTGTTTTTCTTTTTTTGAGTAAGTATCTATCCCCCAGTTTTGCTTTTGTATTAAACATGTCTGCATTCTAATGCTTTCATCCTGTCCATATTCTTCTTAGCATCTCCTCCTTTTGGTGGCAGGGTTCCCTTGTTTTGCACTGTGTATGCCTAGTTTTTATGGCACATCTTAGCTATGTGTTATGATGCCCAAGAAGTTTTGTTCCTCATCTGGTGTGTCACAGGGCCTGGTGTGGGTCACCCAGCTGGATTCTATATCGAAGAGAGGACTAGAATTTAAACCTCCTTGCTTCAAGTCCAGTTTCTTAACCAATACAGTATATTGGGTATCCTTAATCTACCTTTAATTAACTTGTTTAAATTAAATATGCATACACATGCATATTCACACATACCCTTCCCTATCAAAACAGAGAAAGCAAAAAATAGGAGAGCATAACAGCAGGAGATTTGTCCAACTGTGTCATTGTTCTGATGGCCAGGAAATTTCTCCTTATTTTGCTACTGTAAACTGGTTCCTATTCTTGAGCATTGTGGAAAAATAAATCCACATCCTCTCTGTAGGACAGCTCTGCAAGTATTGTCGCTATCATGTCCCCATCTAATCTTCTCTTATTTGGGTTAAATAATATACCCAGTTGCTTTAAATGTTTTTCTTGGGATTTAATTCCCAAGCCCCTCCATATTTATTGTTCTTCCTTGTACCCTCTGCAGTCTAAACTCTCCAGTCTGGACAGGATTTTCTTAACTGTGGAGTCTATATTACTCTCTGAGCTTGGTGGTTTTTTGCAGACATTTCATTTCCAAATGAGGTAGCATCATCAGTGCATAATTTGGTAATGAAACATTTGCAAGAAAACCATCAAGCTTAAAGAGCACTGGGGATCCTACAGTTTAACTCTGAGCTACAAATATAACCTCGTAGATGATACTTACTCTGTCAAGGACCTTGGAGTACTCATCTCTAATGACCTAAGTGCCATAGCCGACTGTAACAACATTGCCAAAAAGACATTAAGAGTTGTTATCCTAATCTTGGCATAGCTTCTTCTCTGATAATATTGTACTGCTAACTAGGGCATACAAAACATTTGCTAGACCAATTCTCAAATACAGCTCATCTGTCTGGAACCCGCACTGCATATTGGACATTAATACAATTGAGCGAGTCCAGAGATATTTCACGAGAAGAGTCCTCCACTCCTCTGCTCGCAACAGAATACCTTATGCCACCAGTTGAAATTTTGGGCTTAGACAACGCCGCCTTCAGTCTGACCTAAGTGTAGTACACAAAATTATCTGCTATAACATCCTACCTGTCAATGAGTACTTTAGCTTCAAACGCAATAATACACGAGCACACAATAGATACAAACTTAAAGTAAACCACTCCAAACTCAACTGCAGAAAATATGACTTCAGCAACAGAGTGGTCAATGCCTGGAATGCACTACCTGACTCTGTGGTTTCATCCCCAAACCCCCATAACTTTAACCTTAGACTGTCTACTGTTGACCTCACCCCAGGTCTGTAAGGGGCGTGCATAAGCGAACCAACATGCCTACCGTCCCTGTCCTACTGTCCCCATTTATTTGTATCCATTTCCTGTATTTCCTGTATTCATAATTATTTATTTATTTTATTTATTTTATTAAATTTTTATTCCCGCCTGGACTACTGCAATGCTCTCTACATGGGGCTCCCCTTGAGGAGTACCCGGAGGCTCCAACTGGTGCAGAATGCGGCCGCGCGGGGGATTATGGGAGCGAGGGGTCGCTCCCATGTGACACCTCTCCTGCATGAGCTGCATTGGCTTCCAGTGGTCTTCCAGGTGCACTTCAAGGTGTTGGTTACCACCTTTAAAGCGCTCCATGGCATAGGACCTGGGTATTTGCGGGACCGCCTTCTGCCGCCGATAGCCTCCCACCGACCAGTACACTCCCACAGAGAGGGACTCCTCAGGGTGCCGTCGGCCAGGCAATGTCGGCTGGCGACCCCCAGGGGAAGGGCCTTCTCTGTGGCAGCTCCCGCCCTCTGGAACGATTTGCCCCCAGAGATAAGAAGGATATTGGATCTCCGGGTCTTTCGACATGCCCTGAAAACTCTTCTTTTCCAGCAAGCAGGGCTGGCGTGAACCCCGCCCCCTTTTTTAGTTTTTAATTGTTTTTAATTGTTTAGTTTTAATTTGTTAATGGGTTTTAATTCGCATTGTTTTAATTCGGGCCAAAGTATATAATTCTTTTAATTAATTTTAAATTTTGTATTGTTATGTATTTTAGTTCTGGCTGTGCACTGCCCTGAGTCCACTAGGAGAAGGGCGGTATATAAATTGAATAAATAAATAAATAAATACCACCCTTCTCCTGCTGGACTCAGGGCGGTGAACAGCCAAGAATAAAAAACATCAATACAAAATTTAGAATTATTAAAAGAATTAAACAAATTTTGGCCCAGATTTAAAACATCCCAACTAAAATCCATTACAATTAAAATATCTAAGGGGGGGGGGGGGGTTTACGCCAGCCCAGCTTGGTGAAATAGAAAAGTTTTGAGGGCACGGCGAAAAGCACGGAGATCTAATATCCCATGTATCTCCGGGGGCAGGTCGTTCCAGAGGGCAGGTGCTGCCACAGAGAAGGCCCTCCCCCTGGGGGTCACCAGCCGACATTGCCTGGCTGACGGCACCCTGAGGACTCCCTCTCTGTGGGAGCAAACTGGCCGGTGGGAGGCTATCGGTGGCAGAAGGCGGTCCTGTAAATACCCAGGCCCTGTGCCATGTTTATACTTATATCTGTTATCTTATACATGCTTGACAAATAAATAAAATCAAAATAAATAAATATTCTCTTCTGTAGAATTTCTTTAAGTCAGTTTACAGTCAAGCAGGCATGAGCTTGGAAAAAGAACAGCTTAACTGTTAAGAGTGGAGATGCCTATTGTTTCTTTTGTCTCTATTCTGCATAGTCTAGTGTTTTTTCCTGATGATTAGGGATTTCTGGGAATTGAAGTCCACGTATCTTAAAGTTCCCAGGTTGAAAAAACGTTAGTTTAGATGCATTTGTACAGACATCTTTTATTGACATGAAGAGCTAAAAAACTGTAATTACCTTAGTACATATTGTACTATTTGATCGTGTGATCAAATTAATCTGGCTATGCAAAAGACTGATGGGCTAATCTGTCTACATCATGAATCCTGGCTCATTTCCCTCCCTGGAACAATTTTTAGGTCTTCAAAAACAAAACAAAAACATTTTTGTTTATTTGTTCTTGGTTTTTGAAAGAACAATATCTGCTTAATCAATTAGCTGGGAAAACAATGTAAAAATTCTTGGGAAAAATGTAACGAACGGATTATATTTATTTTAGTTAATTTAAAAAAGAAAGTAAGTTGCTTGAAAGTTGATGAGGAATATTCAACTACTTACACTTAAATCTGAGAAGTGGAAGTTGATGAGATGCTGATCTTACTCTTTACACTATTGTCCTGTTGGTTGCATTCCTACTGTCTTTCTCATTTCTTTTTATTATTATTTTAATGATAAACATTTTCTTCATGGGAAGCACCCCTTCCTGCTACTATTGACTTGAGAAGTGAAAATCCCAGCCAGTTTAAGTGCCTATGAGGTGTTTGGCTCTTAATGGTCACTTCCTTCTATAAATCAGTTATAGGCAGCTGCTCCAGGGTTAGAAAAGTGATAAACTCCTGCTGCTGCACAGCACGGCAGGCTCCAAAAACATCAGGGGATCAAAGGACTAGGAGATTCATCTCCCAAATAATCAAAACAATCCTGTCAACCCTCTTGAAGAGCCTGTTTATTCTAGTAGCAGAAGTCCATGTCAGGATGAACTGCAGGAGGTAAATTTATCAGCAGTCTTGTTGGAATCTGCTCTTGCTTCCTCATTAGCGTCTCTTATATAAAATTCATCCAGATTTTTTCCCTTCCTCCACATCCCTGCTTCTGGCGGGATTACTGCTTCCCGTCAGGCCTGCTCTATCAGTGTTGGGTGATGCTCAACTGGAACCGTCTGCTCAACTTCCCAAGAGATGAAAGGGCAGCTTTTGGTAGCCCTCAAATGTTTTTCTTGAACATGTAAGAATGCTGTTGTCTGGCCATCCTGGATTGAATTCTTTTTTATTCAGAGACTGTATCATTCTGAATCAAAGGGATATTTAGGTTTGACTGTGCCTAGTGATTTCCAGTTGGGCATTTGCCTTCGCAAACATAAATATCATGAATATTTATTTATTTAATTTATTTAATATAATTTGTATGCCGCCCCATCTCCGTAGGACTCAGGGCGGCTCACAACAAATAAAAACAAACCTAATAAAACATAAAATACATAAATATATAAATATATAATTTAAACATATATTAAAACTCATTAAAATAATCAAAAAAACCCTCAGTCCAGGCTGGGCGATGTGAATAGCCATATTTTTAATTCGCGGTGGAAGGTGCGAAGGTCAGGAGCCAACCAAAGCCCCAGGGAGAGTTGATTCCAAAGAGTGGGCATGCCCACAGAGAAAGCTCTACCCCTGGGGGCCGCCAGCTGACATTGTCTAGCCGACGGCACCCGGAGAAGGCCCTCCCTGTTAGAACGCACCGGGTGATGGGAAGCCGTTGCTGGCTGCAGATGGTCTGACAAGTATCCTGGGCCTAAGCCATGTAAGGCTTTATAGGTCATCACCAGCACCTTGAATCTCACCTGGAGGGCAACCAGTAACCAATGCAAGTCGCGCAGGAGAGGTGTAACATGGGAGTATCGGGACCCTCCCATCACAACCCGCGCGGCCGCATTCTGCACCAGCTGAAGCCTCCGAGTGGTCCTCAAGGGCAGCCCCAGGTAGAGAGCATTACAGTAGTCAAGACAGGAGGTGACTAGCGCATGAGTAACTGTGCATAGAGCATCTCGGTCCAAATAGGGGCGCAACTGACGCACCAGACGAATCTGGGCATACGCTTATCTCATCTCTTATGAGATAAGAATAGTTACATATCTCTACACTTCCATTTCTTCCCTAATGTTCCAGATTATATTTGTTGGAATTTCTTATATATCTTGCTATTGACAGTCCTTCATGTCTAATTTTTTTAAAAAAACTTATCACCAATAATTTGTGGAGGAATGTGTAGGGTTCAACTCTTAGTCAAAAAGACAGTGTCAAATCTACTTAGTTTAGCTTACTAGCCTTTCTAAACCTTCAAACAGGCTGACATGTCTCTACTCATATCACTGCCTAACAAGTTACATTTTACGTATGAATTTTATCTTGGCTTTTAGCTACTCATTCCTGTGATGGATTATTTGGAACTTCTCTCTAACACAGCAGGAAAATTCTTATTCTCCAATATTTCAATTGTTAATGTCATTATTCATATGGATTCTGTAGCCAAAACAGAACTATTCATGCTGTGCTGAGAAATGGGAAGGTCAGGGGAAATCCTCAGAGTTTGCAAAGTATAAAATAGCTTAAGCCTTAAGGTAACATCCCACCTCTCAAATAACCCAATGAGAGTTAAGAATGCCCAGTAAGTAAAGACTGCAGTGCTGCCCCTATTGTCTCTCAGAAGGTTGTATGGAAAGCTGTTCCTTGAAGTAGAAAGTTGAAAAGACACTGGCCTAACAACACACATATCTTCTAATCACACTACATAAAAGTCACATGCTCATTCTTCCAAATCGCTTGGGTTTATTGCTGCATGAAAAAAGCATTATAAGAAATAGGTCAAGCCATACAAAAGGGTTCTAAAAGAAAACTTGGTTTGGTTCCAGATCTTTAGAATCCAAGACTTACACCAAGGTCCTCTTGATTATCATGTCACTTTTATTTCCTTAGGACATGCAGTTATTTTCAGCTACTCATGAACAAAACAGATCATGCAAATAACACATTATGGGACTACACCATATGTAATAGGAAACACTGAAAAAAGCAACGTGAATAGTTCCTGTCTTTTTCTGCAGGTTTCCCAATAATGAATTATTATTCATTATTATGAATAATTATGAATAATTATTCATTATTATGAACAATTATGAATAATTATTCATTATTATATACCATGGAATGTTTTTTCTTCAATGGAGAACTTGGGCGTAAGTTTTACAATCTACCCTGTATAAACCGTTTTTTAGCTACCTCCCTTAAATTCTATTTGCTGAAAAGCTTTTAAGCAAAGTCATCCCAAGATTTGTCAAAGAAAAACTCTGCTGAGCAAGATAGCTTTTGTAGGGACTTTATTTCCTATTGAAAGTGCTTTGAAGTGCCTAGTATGCTGAATCTTTTATGGTTCACAAAGCAGTATAATGTTGTCTAAGCCAACAATGCTTATGGCTAATAAACAGTATTTATCTTAGTGGATTTTATTGATTCTAGGCTTGTGTGCATTTTGCATTTGAAAAAACCCAGAACCATTGTATTATTGGCTAAACCAGGGGTCTCCAACCTTGGCAACTTTAAGCCTGGCGGACTTCAACTCCCAGAATTCTACAGCCAGCAAAGCCCACAGAGTTTTGTTAGACCTAAGCCTAGAATAATTCTTTATAACCTGTATTCCTTTTCTATTCACTCTGCGGCCTGATTTCTACTCCATCTGAATTCTGATTTTACTAGATAGTGTTCTAAAATGAAGTTTAGATTTGGAGCATCACATTTATCGATTGTTTAGTTCATGTATCCTTTCTTACTCATTCCTGTGTGGTTGATGTTCATGTATATACTTAAGAAACACCATAAAAACATTACCTTGATTTCTCCTTCTTTTCTTATTGTCTTTTATGAACATGCAAAAACGCTCCTGTGTATGAGAAGGCTGTCAACCAAGTGACACTTCTTTACTTATCTTAAGGTCTCAAAGAAAAGGTACAATATAATTGTCAATTCAAACACAAAGGGAATACAATAATTCAAAACTATGGTAAATTGAAATTGCATATTATGAACTTTGAATATTTATTCTAAAATTGAATTAGAAATGTTCTCACTCGTCCAGTACAACCTGGTGCCATCCAGATGTTTAAGGCTACAGATCACATAATACTTGCCAATGTATCCACTAGCTGTGCTGACTTTGAATGATGCAAGTTATATAGTTCAACAAATTGGAGGGTGTCAGATTGGAGAATGTTGTTTTAATATATTGTTTCTCTTTTGTTTTCAAAACACTAGCCTTATGCAGTTGTTTCCTTATAAAAAGGCAAACATGTCCTGCATATCTAAATCTTCGTATATCTTCAAACATTTAATAATAAAGTCTGAAAGGGGATATTGTATGTTTATTTAGCTAGAAACATTTATAAGTAGTCCCACAAGTGGAAAAGCTGATGTGGCAAGGTTTCCAATCACCAGGAGATTTGCAAGCATTTTCAGAAAGTTCTTATATTCCAGTTTCAGATCTTCTTGCTAAATTCATGAATTTAGAATATGAAATATATAGCTTATTATGACCATCTAAATGCCTGTTCAGTTAATAATTCAGTAAATTGAATTTACTATTCAGTAAATTCAAAACGTGGCATAATTAATATGGGTGTTAAAACCATTCTTGCTACAATTGCTATACAGGTAGTCTTTAATTTAGGACCAGAAATGGGCCCAGAATTTCCATTTTAAGTTTGCACAATCATAAGGTTAGTTGGACCTGATTTTACAACAAGTTTCACAGTGATCATTTGTGGTTTTTAAATGAATGATGTGGTTGTTAAGCAAATCCAGTCATGTCATTTTTTGCAGGGCCGTTATAAGTTTGAAACATTGTTTAAAAAATAAACCGAAGACTACCTGAATGCAACCACACATTCTGCCATTATTTAGGGACTAAACACCTTGAAGAAGACATGGCCCATGTTTAGAAATTTTAAGAGCAACATAGCTCATGAATTCTGAGAACGGCACAGAAGGGGTGTTAATATGTTCAGCATTATAGAGAACAATGCTTTGCTTGAAGACCTCCACAAGTTCATAGCTGTCTGAATCTACTCTGATATAATGATAATGAACTATAAGTAGAAGAGAAAGGTCTTAATTTTCTCTCTCCCTGTTACTCTACATACAACACATTAAATTGGCATATAGGTAACTTGGTCATAGTCTTTTCTATAGGGTGAGGTTGTTTATGGAGCTTCTCAGTCATCCAGGTCATGGTTGTCCCTAAGGTGCTTTTTGTTTTTCAACTTCAGCTCAACTGAAGCAGTTTCTTGGATGAGAAGCAAAACGTCTTCAAGGAAAAAACAAAGAAAATCTAGTGGTCTCTTGAAAAAGCACCTTTGGGACTAGAGTGAGGTTATGGTATTTTTATTTAATTTACAATGTTTCTAAGTTTAAATTAAGGATGAAGTCAGCATGTCTAATTTTGACTCTTTTTCTGGTGGAACAGTCTTTCCCAAAGTAGAATGCTACATATATGCTATGACAGCAGTTCAAAGAATTTCCAGTCAGAATCACCAAGAATTAGTCTGAGTTCTGAGAGCTGTAGTCATAAAAATCTGGAGAGAATCAAATCCAAGAAGGAAAGAACATCCAAAATGGTTCTGAAATTCAACACATAAAACAGAGAAAGCTGGGCTTTCATTCTTTATCTGCTTTCCAGAGTAAAAGCAGTATACTATCTATATAACAGTTTGGTGAAGACCACAGAAATGCTGCCTTTTATCTTTATGCACAAAAACTGTGAAACTGACATGCAGAAATTAATTCTCACCTCTCTGCTGTAGCCATTTCAGTTTAGGATTAAGATTTCCTGCAGCAGAAGGGCTCCAAAGTCAATCAAATTCAAACATGTGTATAGAATTTATCATACTGAGAATGCCCTTGATCAATGCTTCTGAGTGGTGATTATGCTAAATAGAACCATTTGGCTCAGCCCTACCTGTAATCCCACTAGTGCTAATCATGCCTTTTACCGACTATGGAAATTAAAATTAGGTGGATGTTTCCATTCTGTCCCATTTTACCTCTTTCTTAGGGAGTCATATCACAGCAATTCTGAAGAAAATAAAACTGAATGATGCAATCCCCTCAATTTTCCTCAAAATTATCTGCCCCTTTCAAGAATAGAAACTGAATTCTGATTTTTGGGGGAGGATTGTCAATGAACATAAACACCATTTAATTAATCCCCTTGTGAGCTATTACTGTACTAATTGGCATTCCAGCATTTCAGATGTATGTGTGTGTATGCATGTATGTATGTATGTATATGGTAGAAATGGAATGAATGTGATATCAGTATATTCTAAGCTTTCACACATACAATATTTGCAAGGAAAATGTTAGCAGTGGCCTTCCAAGCTATTATTTGCCCCACAAAGTGGTAGAAGCATTCCAATTCCATTTTGTCCCTGGGAAAAAAAACCCAGTTTCAGGGTTATGATTTACACAGAAAGTTATATAACAAAAGGAAGACTCAGACATTCTTCTCCAAGCACTGAATTTTCCATCTAATTCCCATTCCATAGCACTTTTAATCTCTTTTTTTTTAAAGATGCAGAAACTCCATTTCTTTATGACATGTTTATATTGTCTTTTAAGAACTTTCAAGTGCTTAAACTGGTAAATCAGTAAAATAAAATAGAATCTAAAAATCTATAAATTGGTAAAATAAAATATGATCCAAAGAAAAGTAATAAACAACATTTGTTCTTTAAGAAACATACATATCTGCTTATGCTACTGTATTTTGCACCAGCTTCTGGATGTTTCTGGATACTTTTCAAGGGCAGCCTCATAGAGACTGCATTGAAGTAAACCAATCAAGAGATGACCAGGCCATGACTAACTGTGAGAAGGGCACCTCAGTCTTGGAATAGGTGCAACTGACACACAATGCAAAGTTGTGAAAAAGTCCTCCTACCCATAACTGTCATAAGCTCATCAAGCAGGAGTTGTGAGTCCAGAAAGATCACTAGATGACACACAAGGTCTCTTTGGGGCAATGTGACCCCATCCAGTACCAGAAATAGAATAGTTCTAGAACCAAAGGGACTGAAAATCCAAGCCACTCAGTCTTGCCAGGAATCAATTGAAGTCTGTTGTTCTGCATCTGGATCCTCGCAACTTCCAGACATTGGGATAAGATGTCCGCAACATCACTTAATTTGTCAAGGGTGGAGATGTACAGTTGGGTATCATTTACATATTAGTTATAACTATTTTTAGGTTTTAGATTAGCACTAGAACAGCCACTTGTTTCATATGTAAATTCTCTTTAAGAAATATAGTCCCCCTTTTCTCTCTCTTTCTCTCTCTCTGCTTCAATGCTTGATATGACTTCTTAAGAGCCTAAATGCCACCTTCTGATTCTACAGTTCTTTGATTTTATTCCTTCATTCTTTGACTTTATGTTTTTGTTCATCATCTCAGGCAATTAATCTTAAAAAGGGGAGGAGGAATCAAAGCTAAACTTCATACTCCTCATTTTAATCTGTCATGTTTCTTTTCCCTCAGAAAACATGAAAATGAAGTTTTTAAAGCTCATTCTTAGCTGACACAAGAGGCAACACTTTTTATATAAATATATTATAGTAGATTAGTTTCCTGACTAGCAAGATAATTCTACGATGTTTTCCAAATGCTTCTTGATCATTTTTCTCCCCTACCTCAACCTATGTCTTCCCAAGGATAGGAAACCATTTTTATGCACAAAGGTTTGTGTACTCATGCATATAAGTCATAATCATTCTACACTCATGCACATATATGTATGCATAGATACATTCATATGTGCACTTACATCACAGCAAATTTATTTCATTCTTAACAAGTTTTTATTGGTCATTGTGACTATACAATGCTGTGCTACTGTGCTCAGGAATAAAGCCACAAAATTCAGTGGGATTTATTTACAAATTAATGTTCATAGATCCATAGGTTCTTAGACAGATCATGCATTATTATTAGTTGATGACAATCTCAGATTTAATTAATTAATCTTGGCTGGATAATATAAAATGCATAGCATTGCTATTTAAGTTACCCTTTTTCTGGATTTTAAATAATTAAATCACAAATTGCATTCACCATAGCTAGCAAGCTGTAGAAATTTAATCACGACTATAATATTACCACCAATTTGCTTAACTATATTTTGTAAATATTATCCTGAATAATGAAGTTTGATGTTCAAAAGCTGTTTTATAATGCAGCAACCCAACATTCACTTGGTCAGTGTGGAAAAGACACTTAACAATTGTGGCAAAAAAAAAATCATAAAATCACAATTCATGTAATAATTGCCTTGCTTAACAACGGAAATTCTGCCCCCAAATTGTGGTCGGATGTAGAGGACCACCTGCATGTCATTTTCAGGAAATATGAGTGTTACTTGAAAATAGACCTGTCTACTTGTGGGGGCTGTTAAACTATACTTGGAAAGAGATTGACAGGTTATGAAAATTCACTAGGTTTTTTTTTTACTCCACACTTTACACCTGAACATAAAATATTTCATTCTGAATAAAACAGATGTATTTGGTTGCTTTTCATTACAATTCTTAAGGCCTCTTTAAGTAGGTGGATTTTGGCACAGCAGCTACTGAAGGAAGAGATTAGGCTGTCTAGGGATAGGAAATTATTGGAAATGATTTACAACCTCTGGAAATACATTTGTGAGAATCATTACAATAAATGACACCATTGAACAGACAACAGCATGACAAGTATTCTGCTGTCATTTCTTTCCTTTGGTCAAAAATCTGTACCAATCTATTATTTGTGGGAGATAAATCAGTGCCTGGAAGAAGCAGAAAACGTTTTATCTGAATAAACCAAGCTAATATTAGGAAATTTACATTTCATAAAACCCACATCATGAAAACTACTTAACACAGGACAAGATTAAAGAAACCTGCCATAAAAATGGGGTCCTTAGAGCATTTATATTAACAACTACTTGCCTTGGGAGAATTGGCACACAAAAGCTCCATCTGTTCAAGGAAAATAAATGCATTTTTCCCCCCAACTTAAAAACCAGCTAAAAGAAAGACTGGCAAAGAGCAAGCCACTATAGAGCAGAATGTTTCTCTACTAACTTGGATAGGAAAACAGTCGGAATAGCTACTGGTCTACATTTCTGTGCTGGGGAGAATGCACTCAAGCGTTGCTTTGAAATATCTTTACCATCAAACAGGCTCATTTAGAAGCAAGTAAATGGATTGCCTCAATTTGTATACTTTACAAGAGAATTTTTTTAAAAAAATTCTCCAATTGTGGAGAAAGTGCTCTGTTCAAACATTTTTTTTAAAAAAGAAACTACTTAAGTAAAAGGATGGTAGTGATTATAGAGCTTTTCAGGAAGCAGCATGAGCCTCAAGAAGGCAAAAGGATGGGCACCCTGGGCACAAGTTTCTTCCAAGGGTGTGGTGGTGCAGAAAAGCGATTGTGTGATAGTTTTTGTCAGTCTAAGAAGTTAATACTAGGAATTATTTATAATTATCTGTTCCATTAACTGTGCTGATGCAATATAGCCCCCTTTTTAAAAAAAATGCTGCTTTAATACCAAATTCTGTTTGGAAAAGGATATGATTTCATTTAAATGGGGGAACCCCCCCCCCACACATAAAAATATATTCCTCCCAATTGCTTGAACAATGTCATAAATTAATATTTCTATTGAGTGGCACGTGCTTCTCCCTGCTCCCATTGTTTCCTGAAATGTTGCTGCTGCTAGGCAGCCAATGAGAGGGATATAAACTACATGAACATTTTTAGAAGGTCTTACAAGGCAGGTGGGAGAAGCCACAAAGAATGTTTTTTTTAATGTCTCTTGGCTAAATAAATGGCAAGAATTAAAGAAATTATCTAGAAGGGTGTATGCGGCACTGTTCACAATTATAACCCTTTGAGCGCTAAGTGTGCCACTATGCTTCTCCAAATTAAGAAAAGGAACCCCAAGAAGAGAATATGGTTGTTGCCAGGGTAACCTTCTCTTTTTCCTCACATGGCATTTCCATACTCTAAGTAATTACAGTCTACACATAGAAACAAATTATATACAGTATATCTAAAATCCCAGAGAGAAAAAAAGGAAGAATCTGAATTCCACTGCAACAATAAGAGATATTTTATCCCAGTTGATATATAGAGTTGATACAGAGAATAACCTCCCCATGTGGGATTTAAATTCCTGAAAAAGACAAAAGCATTAAAGTCAAATTAAGAAAAGAAACTATTAAGAAAGGAGATGGGTTTGGGGTTTCCTGGGGAGAAATCAGAATGATATGGATGAAATAAGGTATTATGGAAAATATTTGAACTATGGCAATAGGAGAATTTAAAGCTATTTAGTTTGGCATAAAACAGGCAACATGTGGTTTATTGCGGAGGTTATCTATTGTTATAAAACTTTTTTTTGACAGATATATGGAATAAAGACAAAGAATTTGGGATCAATGTCAGTTTGTGTTGATCAGATTTAAGTATCTGAATGCCCAAGAGTCAAATATGCTCACAAGATTAAGCCTCCTTTTACAAGGTTTCATCTTTAGGGTCCTTCTTTGATTCCATATGTAAGATAGGCCCTTCCTAACCAAGCAATGGTTGATCATATCTTCCTGAGCAGAGAGGCTTTATAAAAATCTATTCTGTTCTGTACCCCTGTAGCAGTGGTGGGTTCCACCCGGTTCCTCCCGGTTCTGCCGAGCCGGTAACGGTGACGATATGACATCACCGAACCGGTTCTGCCCCCCCGCCCCCCCCACGTTATTCTTACCTTTTATTTGGCCAACCCCCAATCTATTGTTGCCTCCTGAGTCCCAGCTGATGGGCTATAAGGAAAAACTGTTTAAACTCTTGCCACGGGGCTTCAAAGGGCCGCTTTACAGCTGATCAGTGGTAAAAGGCAGTTTAGTGGTGCCTCCAAAAACAAATGAGTAGACTGGTGCCTGCAAAAATACATGAGTAGACCAGTGCCTGCAAAAATAAATGGGTAGACCGGTACAGCTCTGCAAGCAGTTAAAAGCCTTGTAGACCAGTACCTCTGCTAAATCCTGAAGAATTGTCACATGACCATCAAGCCATGCCCACAAAATAAGCCACGCCCACAGAACCGGTAGTAAAAAAATTTAGAACCCACCCCTGCCCTGTAGCTCATGGTGTAGAAACCAAGCCAGAGAGAAATGGAACTAAGAGATGAAGGGTAAAGAAATCTCAGTATTTCCTTATAAATATTGGAAACAGGAAGGTGATAACCATACGGATCCCACTATATTCGTGATGGCAAACCTATGGCACGCGTGCCAGAGGCGGCACACAGAGCCCTCTCTGCTGGCACATGTGTCGTTGCCCCAGGTCATATCTCTGTGGCGTTTCTTTCGTGAGCTTCTGTTTCCCTGCAAACGATGAAACAGAAGCTCACAAAAGAAAAAGATCTTACCTTTTGCCGCACTGCCAGTGTTGGGATGCTCCACCTCCCATGGGCCAGCTGGTCTTTGGGTCTCTGCTGTGCATGCATGCATGTTCACGGTGCATGTCAGTGGCTTTGACTTTGCTGAAAAGAAGAGCACAAAAGGGTGATCACATGACCCCGGGACACTGCAGCCGTCATAAATATGAGTCAGTTGCCAAGCATCCGACTTTTGATCACATGACTGTGGGGATACTGCAACAGTTGTAAGTGCCGTTGTAACTTTGTGAACTAAGTGAACTGTTGTAAGTTAAGGACTACCTGTACCATAATGTGAGAAAACTTTGTATTTGATTTGGGATTCACAATTTGTGCACATGAAAGCAGAAAAGCTTTAGGACATGAGTCTTCACAAGCCATCTTTGAAATAATATTTGTGGGAGACTGATTCTGAATTCTCACTTGCCAACATATAATTGTGATGAGAATACATTAACTGTATTGATATGGGACAAATTCCAGCATCAGGACTGGTATTACGGTTCAGTACTTATTCCCAAATCATCACTCCGTAATTCTACCTAGGTTCCTTTCTCATTTCTCTGATTTTTTCCATTTTTTTGGGTGAGACAATTCCTCTCTGCAGTCATTGACTCACACGTTCCTGGGCAATGAAGAGTCCCTCGCTTTCTCTTTTAAAAAGTACTATTCTAGTCAGCCAGTTGGCATAATACCCAAGCATTTTTTTTTAAAAAAATCTGGAGGGTAGCAAAACTGGTAAGTAAATAAATCACTTTGATTGCTCCTTGTCAACAAAAAACAGGGCACCAGCAACCATTCTGGCAATTACCAGCTGAAAATAAGTTGACTGGCCTGAACCAGTCTGGTTTTTTGCTGACAAGCAAGAAATTGCATGTGTTTTCAGGGAATCTGAACAGTGACTATGCGGGCCCCACTCTGCAGTGGCTCCATAGTCTACCCTTACTGTGACTTAGCAATGAGGCCAGTCAGACCAGCTCAGTGCTGCACCCACACAATTTAATGTGGAATTTTGGCACAACTGAGAGGCAGAACTGCCAATCAAAGCCGAGTGGCAGAAAAGGGAGAGGAACTGAGGAAGAAGGATTTGGAGATGGAAGGACTGGTCCAAAACCTCCATCTGCCAAAGAGACAGAGTTAGGGATATAATTAATGTCACAGAAGGCAAGTATATTGGCAGACATTAGATATGATGTAATATAAACAGACCTGTTAATAACCCGTCAGGCATACAAAACAGGCAGAGCTTCAATCACATTGTTGTCACCACTATCGTGAGCTTTTGGACCACATCCTGTAGAAACCCGTGTTATAACCTGTTTCAAATTTAATTTGACTTTTAAAGTTATTCATTTCTTTGTTGAAACATTAACAATGTAACTGCACTGCTTTATCTCAATCTCAAATTCAGCTTAGTCACATTACCTTAGAGACATCAAGAAAGAAAGGTGGGGAAATGATTTCCAAGCCAGAAAAAGGGTTGGTGGTCATAGCCAGACAAAGAGACCCTTTAGAGGTCTCCCAGAATGGATGGGATTTAGCTTTAATTTTGAACAACAATAAAATAATAAGAAAAAGACATTCACAGTGATATTCAACATGCCTTTTTGCCTTTCATTCAGCATCACTGCAACTTACTTTTGTATGGTGAGTTAATAAATTTATTTATTTACTGTTTATATGTTGGCTATCTGAGCAACTCTAGTGTGGAGGGCTCAAGTCTTCTTTTCTTGTTTATGGGCATTTGACTCCTAAACAACTGGGCAGCTTGCAGCTGAAAAACCAACATATAAGAAAATGTAGTAGGCCAAAAAATTTAGCCTTGATTTTTATTACTATTTCCCAGGGAACTGACAGCAAATGTTGTCATTTAGAGCAATGTTTCTGAAGCTCAGCAACTTTGGATGGGTGGATTTCAACTCCCAGAATTCCCCTATCAGCATGGGGATCCCAGAAGTGAGGTTGGAGTCCACCCATCTTAAAGTTGCTCAGGTTGAGAAACACTGCATTAGACCAAACTGGCTCTGTAACCTGTGTGACCTGTTAAATGTAATGCTTTGGAGAAAAAGCAATTTTCTGAGCATATAAAAGTTATTCCAGAGGCTGTTCAGACTGAAAGGAATTCATGCTGTGAAATTTTGGAATGTCATGAAACAAAAAGGCTACTGGGAACGGTGTTCCATTCACATAGAAAATGTAGCCGATCGGGAAGGCTTTCATCTTCACTTTGGAGCAATTTTCAGCTTTACTGTAATGTAAATAGAAAATTCTCCAAGTCCTGGATAAGGTATTGCTTAATGGAGCTAAATTGTTACAGGTGTTTCCTGCAGCTAAGTCTCCTGAGTCTATACTTGGAATCTCTAGCAGTGCATAAAGTTTGTCTCATATGAAAGATTATTGCAGACGTGTCAGACTTGGAGATCCACAGCAAAGGCCACAATCCAACACTGAGTTAAGTATGTTTAAATCTGGTGAATTCATTGAGCTTAACTCTGTCTTGGAATGTGGCCAAAGTCTAAAGCAGAGTACAGAATTCTTCTTTCACCCAGAAAATATTTCATGGATCGAAAATGACTTGGAAAGAGAGAGAAAGAAATAATATCCTATATTGAATCTGCTACCCAGAACAATAAGCGACATCCAAGAAAAATTAACTATAGATTTTTCCAAACAAGAGCAGTGTCAAGGTTAGCATTAGGCATCTGTTGAGGCTTATATCTTAGTGTGGAGTTGATTATCGGTCGTTCTAATTCTGACTGTTCCTTTCTTTCTTACTTGTTGATCCCTATCCCTTATCCCAGCATTTCCAAATCTGATTTCTTGCAAATGTAATGGGATAATGACTCCCAGAATTCCCAGCCAGCATGTTCTGAACATTGCAATTTCAACAGATTTAAAAGATGCCAAGTTGGAGTCAGTTGAGCTATGTTTTTGGAAAAAAAGAGTGAAAAGAAAAGTGATCTTCCGGGTGCGATTCAAGGTGTTGGTCATCACCTTTAAAGCGCTCCATGGCACAGGACCTGGGTAGCTTCGAGACCGACTTCTGCCACCAATAGCCTCCGACCGGCCAGTTCGCTTCCACAGAGAGGGTCTCCTCAGGGTGCCATCAGCCAAGTTATGTCGGCTGGCGACACCCAGGGGGAGGGCCTTCTCTGTGGGAGCCCCAGCCCTGTGGAATGAACTGCCCCTGGAAATATGTAAGATCTCCGACCTCTGGGTGTTTCGCTGCGCACTGAAGACCCTGTTGTTCCGCCAGGCCGGGCTATCAACATAATAATTTTAAATTGGGGTATTTTAAATTTTTGGGGTTTTAAACCAGGCCAAATCTATTTAATTATTTTAATTTTTAATCATTGTTTTGTCTTGTGTTTTTAAATTGGCTGTACACCACCCTGAGTCCTTCGGGAGAAGGGCGGTATAGAAATAAAATTATTATTATTATTATTATTATTATTATTATTATTATTATTATTATTATTATTATTATTATTATTATTTAAAAAGGGAAGAAGCAATAACGCAACTTGCCTTCAGAAATTGTGGGCGCTCCATCACTGGAGGTTTTTAAGAAGAGACTGGACAGTCACTTGTCTGAGATGGTATAGGTTCTCCTGCTTGAGCCGGGGACTGGACTAGAAGACCTCCAAGGTCCCTTCCAGATTCTATTCTGTTCTGTTCTGTTCTGTTCTGTTCTGTTCTGTTCTGTTCTGTTCTGCTCTACTCTACTCTACTCTACTCTACTCTACTCTACTCTACTCTACTCTACTCTATTTTACTCCTGTTCTGTTCTGTTCTGTTCTGTTCTGTTCTGTTCTGTTCTATTCCTCTGTTATCTGTTTCTACCAATCAGTAAGCGTTGCCCCAGCTCAACAGGCAGGCTAGTGGGAATAACAAAAATGGGATGGAAAATGTGGAAACTCAGAGAGGTGGTTCTACAGTGAGCTTCTTGCCAAAGTGCCATGAAAACCTGGAATCAATATGGATCCATTTGCAAACCCAGATTTTTTTATTCTTGTCCCTGAGGCTGATTGAGCCTCTCCATAGAATCAAAGTTGGAAGGTACATTAGAGTTGTTTTAGTTTAATCAATTCAGTATGGTATCTTGACAGCCTCTGTTTGGAGACCTCCAGCAATGGAAAATCCTGCTTCATGTGGCAGCTTGTTTCACTGGCTGACCACTTCTACAGCAGGAAGTCCCACCTCACATTCAGCCTGAATGTATTTCCAAATACAGGTGGTCCTCCACTTAGGATCACAATTAGGATCATGGCTAAGATGCTTGTTAAATTAGCTGTGCCCTTTTTTGCCATGGCTGTTAAGCAAATCACTGCAGTTGTTAAATGAATCACATGGTCGTTAAGCAAACCTCACTTCCCCATTGGCTTCGCTTATCAGTAGCCAGCTGAGAAGGTTGCAAGGGCGATCATATGACTCTGGGACACTGCAACTATCACAAATACATACTAGTTGCCAAGCGTCTGAATTTTGATCATGTGACTGTGGGGATGCTATGGTGGTCATAAGTGTGAGGTTATAGATCACTTTTTTCAGTGCCATTTTAACTTTGAACTGTCACTAAAGAAATGGCTGTAAGCAGTGGTGAAATCCAAATTTTTTTACTACCGGTTCTGTGGGTGTGGCTTGGTGGGTGTGGTGTGGCTTGGGGGGTGTAGCTTGGGGGGCATGGCAGGGGAAGGATAATGCAAAATCCCCATTCTCTCCCCACTCCTGGGGGAAGGATATTGCAAAATCTCCATTCCCACCCCACTCTGGGACCAGCCAGAGGTGGTATTTGCTGGTTCTCTGAACTGCTCAAAATTTCTGCTACCTGTTCTCCGGAACCTGTCAGAACCTGCTGGATTTCACCCCGGCTGTAAATCAATAGAGATTAAGTTCGTTTATCTAATGTGCCTTCAGATATTTGTAAATTGCTTTCATTATCTTTGCTTTTTTTGAAGATTAAACATAGTCAGATCATTTAATGCATAGCCTGTGGTTTCCAGACCTCTCACCTGATTGGTATCCATCCTCTGAATCTGCGCCGGTTTGTTAATGGTTTTTTTGGGACAGGGGTACATGGGGAAAGCTTGAGAAGATCACCCAGCTCAAGAAGAATATATATGAAAAATGAGAGGAGATCCTACTGTTGGGTGAGGAACAACCATATTCCATATCCTTTCCTCTACTTAAGAAACTTGCTAAGAGATAGTTTTATATTGCTTGTTTCATTTCCCTGTTAAGGAGACTTTTTTGTACTATATAGTTAAAATTATGCAATATCAGTCCAAAAACAAGGAGCTTCCAGATGAGGATTTTATTTGTACAGTTGCTGTCCCTCTTTCATGGACTCTGAGATGTTGTCATCATGCCAAAGATTATTTTTAACTCTATATATTTTTCCTTACCAGGAAGAATTTATGAAGAAGGAAAAAAACCAAATAGCTCTTTAATACATTTTGACTGGTAGCATTAAATTGGAAATACAGATTTATTGCCTCAGAGCTCTTCCTCATGGTCAGATTCAAGGCTATCTACCAGTCCTGGGACCAGGGGAAAACTGTACCGCATAAAATTTGCTGCTTCCACTGGGAATCCCTGTCCTGTCACAGGTATGATGCCAGTGGAGAATGCTAAGGTATACAGAGTTGTGCTAATGACAAAGATTGGTAGATTCCCATGATTTTGTTCACAAATATCATCAGCCAAAAGAGGAAAGATTTTTGGAGATGGATCTGGGGAAATGGATCTGGGGAGGAGGCACGTTTTGACAGGTCATTAGAATAGTAGGTAAGTGTTTTGTAGAGGTACATTCAAAGGGAACTTGACTATCAGCTAATATTGGATTTTCTTTTGTTTTTCTGTTCATAAATGGATTGTGTTACAATTTTGTGGCTTCTAGAGACGTTCCTGGTGAAATGCTTATTGCTAGCTTTCCATGTAGAAAACAAAAGGAGGAGAAAAAAGATGAGAAATTATTGTACTCAGTTCCAAAGTGGAGGAAGCCATACATTGCTAATGCTTGCCTTTTACATAGCTGTTTGTGCATGACCATCCAGAAAGCTCCACCCCTTTCATATATGCATCTCACAAAGCTTGAATAAAAGAGGTGACATGGGTGACATTGTTTTGCCTTTCTGCCCCCTTCTTGTCTCCCCTCTGGATGATGCTGGGTTGGAACTTCTCCCTTTGTCTGAATTTCCCAAAAATATGGACATTCATTATTTACATTCAACAGAGCAAAAAATTGTTTCAGTATGACTCTTAGCAACTTCTTCATTATTGACTTCAAGATCATGGATGAAGCAAGAGGGAGATGGACGGTTTCTAAATTTGATTAATAAATAAATTAAAAATTAAAAAAAAACTTGACATGGCCCAGCTTGGTGGAATTAACAAGTTGGAAAGTATTTTGTTGATCTTTACATATTTATCATCTGGTTTTTATATGGAGTGGGGGAATGACAAGGAATTGGGGTGATTATTATGAGAGACTTACTGATTCAGCTGCACGGAGAAAGATCTGGGAAATTCCACTCCCCTTGTTCAGACCACACAAAGATTGGATGGGATGAGCTTTGCAACAAGGAAGAAATATATGGGAAAAGGAAAAGACAGGAAAAGTTCCTAGAAGCATACAATGAATTTTTTTTTACTATATATAAGAAACATTCTCAGAGGTACAGTCGTGGTGTTAATGTAAAAAAAATGAAAGAATGATGGAGCAAATCTGCCCCATTGGTTTTATATTCTTTAGCAAGAAGCTATCATGATAGACTACAAGGGTGGGTTCTACTTACCTTTACTACTGGTTTGCAACGGGGCTTGCTTTGCTCACGTTCGTGCTTTTCTGCACATGCTCAGAAGCTTTTGATGACATCGGGGTTGGTGGGCGGAGCCTCCCGCCGGTTTTACTACTGGTTCTATAGAACCAGTGCGAACCGGGGGCAACCCACCACTGATAGACCATCTAGTTCAGGGCTGTCAAACTCGATTTCATTGAGGGCTGCATCAGGGTTATGTTTGACCTTTGGAGGCGGGAGTGAAATTCAAAATTTTCCCCTACCAGTTCCATGGGTGTGGCTTGGTGGGCGTGGCAGGGGAAGGATATTGCAAATCTCCATTCCCACCCCACTCTGGGGCCAGCCAGAAGTGGTATTTTCCAGTTCTCCAAACTACTCAAAAATTCTGCTACCGGTTCTTCAGAATCTGTTAGAACCTGCTGGATTTCACCCCTTTTTGGGGGCCAGGGTGGGCGTGGCCAGAGCGTAGAACAATTCAAAGAATAGCGCAAAATTGGAAAATGTGGAGAGACCTGGCCCATAGAATTGCCAAAAGTCAGAATCATCATCATCATCATCACTACCACATCTGTACATTGTGAAGTTAAGCAATCTATAGAAAGCTTATAAAATAGTTGAGAATGTCTGTACTTGGCTACGTGATTCATTTATTTAGTTATATACACACACACAAGTCATTTTTGTTCAGTCTGGAAGATTAAAAAGACTTGCCAAGTTCTGGCCTTGGCTCATGATTTTCAAAATATGGCATTGATACTGCCTGCTAATTTTCCCTTTAAAAATCAAAAGGCTTAGAGTCTTAGTGTAACGTTTTTGATTTTTATAATAAGCTTCTTGTTTTGACAAATCTGCCAGCACTGAAGAAAGCAAATGTTCTTAAACTATGAGATTGTGAATTATTAGGGTTGGGCAAACCATTTGGGGACTGCTTCACTTTAGCGTCTTGGCAGAAATGCCTCTTTCATACATATGCATTGCAGATGACCTTGGAAGGCTCTTTGGGAGGACATGGACTCAGAAATCTCGCTGTGAGCGAAGCACCTTTTCCAAAGATCCACACAGTACACAACAGTTGTATTCTTGATTATTTTAAAAAACTAAAACTGGTCAAACAAAATCCTCAAAGTTTTGAAGACCCTTGTGAAAAAATTGAGAATTGATATTCAGTGGTGTAAAACAGCTATGAAGATTTGCTATCAGTCTATTGTGGCCCAACTTTTTCGGCCTATATTGGATAAATTATTGTCCCTTGTTTATATTGTTTGTCTTATAAGGATACTTATTTCAAGTATTTCAAACTTTGCTAATGTAAATTAGTGTAATCTCCAGAGCTGCCATTCTGCAGATTTAAGCTCATTCCAGTGGTGGGCTGCAACCGGTTTAACAACTGGTTCTGTGAGTTGCAGCGTTCAAAATACAGCAATTTGAGGGTCAGCTGCTTACCTTCTAAGGCAGCCCCGGTAAGTAGATCAGCGAAGGTGCGGAAATCAGCTGTGCTGTGCGAATCAGCTGAGCCAGAAAGAAGGAAATATAGGACAGGATAGGGCGGGGCCAGCTGATTATCAGAACTACTGGTTCACCCGAACCGGTCCGAACTGGCAGCAGCCCACAACTGGCTCATTCCCAGAGTTTGTCAGAGAATATGGAGCTGCGGATGGAGGTGTTTTGCCTCCAGACCACATCTGCATGAGTATAAATATTAAGGTCTCTGCGTCAAAGTAGCAGACTGGAAAAAAAATGCTATTCTAACTTAATTTCTTATTTTTTAATTTCTGTGGTGTCAAGTAGTTGAACCTAGTCCTGTGGCTTCATACATATAAAATATGGAGAAGAAGATTCTCAGCATACATGGTCTTGGATTATTTGAGGGACTGCACTTTCCCAATCATATCTAGACGTCCCATTAGGTTAGCAGGAAGGGCATATTGGGAGTCCCATCCCTGAAGAAATGACACCTTATGGGACACAGGAATCGATCCCTTTCTACTGTGGCACCTGACATTTGGAACACTATTCCCCCTGAGGCAGGGGTGAAATGCTCCCGGTTCGGACCGGATCACCTGATCCAGTAGCGATGGTGGCAGGTGGTTCAGAGAACCGGTAGCAAACATCCCTACCACCCCCATGCGCAGCTGAGCTGCACGATCATCAGAGGCTTTTTTTTTTTTACTTTTAAAAGCATTTTTTCTCTCTTCGGCCGAAAAAATGCTTTTAAAAGTAAAAAAAAAAGCCTCTGATGATTGCGCGGCTCAGCTGGGATCGTCAGAAGCTTTTAAAAGCATTTTTTTCTGCAATCTCTTAAGGTTGTAGAAAAAATGCTTTTAAAAGTTAAAAAAAAAAGTTGACCACGCCCACCCAGTCACATTACCTCCACTACCACCAAGCCACGCCCACAGAACCGGTAGTAACAAATTTTACATTTCACCACTGCCCTGGTGAAGGCCCCTGAGGTCAGATTGTCCCCAAACTTGTTGGCTTTACAAAAGAGCCAACCACCTGGCCTGGGGATGTAATAATAAGTCAGGTATGTAAGTTGGTTATATTGTTAGCAAAACAGTCTGTGCTCTTCCACAAATTACATTTTATAACTTTAGTGGTTTAATGCTTTTAATGCTTTTACTGGTTTTTTTTTGGTTTTTTAAAAATTATTTGTTGTACTGTTCATTTTTTAACATCGTTCCTTACTCAGACTGACATATGTAATATAGGTAGCTATATACTTTACCATATAAATAAATATACATGTTGCTCAGTGGTGAAATTCAAATTTTTTTACTACCGGTTCTGTGGGGGTGGCTTGGGGGCGTGGTTTGGTGGGTGTGGCAGGGGAAGGATATTGCAAAATCTCCATTCCCACCCCACTCTGGGACCAGCCAGAGGTGGCATTTGCCGGTTCTCCGAACTACTCAAAATTCTCGCTACCGGTTCTACGAACTACTCAAAATTTCTGCTACCGGTTCTCCAGAACCTGTCAGAATCTTCTGGATTTCACCCCTGAGGTTGCTCCTTTTTGTTCTATTGTTCTTTGTTTAATGCCTTTGATACTATGCAGGGGTGGGATTCTACCAGCTTGGACCAGTTCGGGCAAACCGGTAGCTCTGACGATCAGCTGGGAGCGAACTGGTTCACTCCGACAATCAGGTGGGCCTGCCCGCCTGTCCCTGCTCTTTACTTACCCTTTATTTCCTTTGTTTGAAGCCCAGCTGATTGGCGCGGCAGAGCGGATTGCTGCACCTCAGCTGTTTTACTCACCGGGGCTGCAGTAGAAGGTAAGTTTTAGCGCTTAATTCAAATGCACCACGCACGCACTCAGCGAACTGGTTGTTACACCGGTTGAATCCCACCACTGATACTATGTTGTTTCAGTAGAAAATAAGCAGGTATCTCCCACGCAAGAAAAAAAATTCACCAAGTAAAAATTCTTTTTTTTAGACATATTAGCTAAGGATGCTAACCACCTGCAGGACATTATGACATACACCACACTACACAAGTTGGATTTGCAAGTTATTCCCAAAGGACAGTAAACCTAGCCCACTTTCCCTTTAAGGTAGTTCCCACCATGAGCTTTCAAAGATTGCTACACTGAAAAATTGAGAGTGACGAGAAGTTATCCTCTCCAATTCAAAGAAAATGGATGGGAGATATGTCTCAAATTTGTGTGTTTCCTGATTCAGAAGTATGGAGAAGAGAAAGAGATGCTTGAACACATTTTCACTGGATTCATCATGAGAATGACTCAGGTGTCTCCTGCAGTAAAGTCAGGCTATTTTTGATATCTGGTCAGATTACAGCTATCAAAAGATCCCCCTACAGGTTGGGGGAGGCTATATGAAATCTAGGCATGGAGGAGTGCTATTAAAACATATTGTTGCATATTTCATATTCAAAATATAAAACATATTATTGCATAGAACTGCAGAAAAAACAATTGCTACCAACCCACCTTCCATTGAGGACCTGTATACTGCACAAGTCAAAAAGAGGGCTGTGAAAATATTTACAGACCCCTTGCATCCTGTTTCAACTCCTGCCCTCAAAACGACGCTTTAGAGCACCGCACATCAGAACAACTAGATACAAGAACAGTTTTTTCCCGAACGCCATCACTCTGCTAAACAAATAATTCCCTCAACACTGTCAAACTATTTACTAAGTGTGCACTACTATTAATCTTCTCATCATTTCCACCAGCCATCTCCTTCCACTTATGACTGTATGACTGTAACTTTGTTGCTTGGATCCTTATGATTTATATTGATATTGTTTTCTGATTGCTTATTTGTACCCTATGACTATCATTAAGTGTTGTACTTTATGATTCATGATGAACGTATCTTTTCTTTTATGTACACTGATAGCATATGCACCAAAGACAAATTCCTTGTATGTCCAATCACATCACATAAAAAATTCTATTTTTAAAAAAAATTGATTTATATGCCGCCCTTCTCTGGAGACTCAGGGCGGCTTACAATGCGTTAAGCAATAGCCTTCATACTTTTGTATATTTATACAAAGTCAGCTTATTGCCCCCACAACTGGGTCCTCAGTTTACCTACCTTAGAAAGGATGGAAGGCTGAGTCAACCTTGAGCCTGGGGAGATTCGAACTTGCAGTAATTGCAGGCAGCTGAATGTTAATAACAGGCTATTAGTCTGCTGCGCCACCAGGCTCTCCTATTCTATTCTATTCTATTCTATTCTATTCTATTCTATTCTATTCTATTCTATTCTATTCTATTCTATTCTATTCTATTTCGAAGGGCCAATCAATATGTATGTATGTATGTATACCACCTAACTCCCAACAATTGGGTGGCTTCCAACAACCCAAACAAGGAAATTAGAATAAAGCCAATAAAAAAGATAAGAGATGGCAAGAATGATGCACTGCATGTGAATGAAACAATAAGTCTCACTTTCTCTTGCCAAAGGCCTGGGTGAAAAACCAGGTTTCCATAGCCCTTCTAAGCAACAGCAGGATATGAAGATCAGGAGGGACCGCTTATCTTCTAGCTGATACTTTGTTATCAGAATCCTCCATCCATCCCTTAATAAGGATCAGTGCTCATCAGGGGAATTATTTGAATTGGCTGATGTTCTTCCTGTTAGTCAGATGGAAACGTGTCCTTGTACCTAACAATTCAATAGAAACCCTGATGCGAGTGACAGATTTCAACATGGGGTGTGATGACATACATTGCTACAATTCATTCCTGGCCATTTGATTTCAAAGATTTGGTTTTTTTGAGGAGCGGCTGTAGTTGAAGCATTTGACGGTTTCACAACATGGTGTCATCTCCAAGGTTGAAACATAATAAGAGAGAAAAGTTACTTTAGATTAGCACAAGACTAATCTGCACATGTGGATGAAGACACATATACAAAGACAAAACAAACACCATCTCCAGGCATCTTGCCAAAGGACAAGGCCAATCATTCAGCCATTCTTAATCCACAAATTGACTATGATGAACTAGTTGGATTTATGTAATTCTAGACTGTTGCACATAGCGGGATGCAGCATCTTTTGTGGAACAAATGGTCTGTTAGTAATGTTGGATAAATACTGAAATGTTCATTCATTCAGTGCTAATCATTTTTGAAGATGTTATTCTGATAGCTCTTGATTTTTTAAAAAATGTAATGAATGTCAACGTTTAGTTGTTAATACTTTCTTCACTAATGAGTTGAGGAATAGGGATGTATGTAGTTTTGGTTCAAATCTGCAACAGGGCTTGATATTTCTTGCTAAAAAATTGGCTGCATCTTTTGGAACTTAGGGAAGGGAGACTCTGCCAACTGCTATCTGGCTCTCCAATTTTGTCTTTTGAAGTAATTCATTGAAATTCTGCTCTGATTAGGAAGCTTTAAATGAAGCTTTAGTCAGTCCCCATTTACAATATGGCATTAATAATACCGCCTTGGATGGATGGATGGATGGATGGATGGATGGATGGATGGATGGATGGATGAAGCAGTGAGTTCTTAGTACATGGCATGTTAAAAACTTGCAGTATGATGCATTAAAATTCCTGTTTCTCAACAGTTATTTCATATGTTTAAATAATGTTGAAGAAACCCTTTTTAAAAAAATCCACTTAATTTTATCAAAATCCTCTTACAATATATGAAAGAATCCACATTAAGTAGCTTTGAAGATGTAGTAGTGAGCTTTATAAATGAGGCACTATTTTATTTCTTTTTAGAACTTTTTGCAGTGACAATAACCTTGCAATATGATGACCTAATAAATTTCAAAGATTACTTTTTTACAACCTTCATAATAATTATTATAAAAGATACCAGTGGGCAATCTTCTGATCCCAAGTACCATTGTGGGTGAAGCTATTATGCAAATTGTGTGGGCTAGTCTGTTTCTTCTGAGGGGGCTTGGAGGTGTCTTTTATTTTAAAGAATTATCTTATACTTTGTTCTAGTTTCCTGTCTCAATATATTGTGGAATTATGCTATTAATTTTCAACATTTACAGTCAAAGAAGAGATTGAAGGACTGTTGGGGCGGAACTAAAACCTGCTCCAAATCTTCTGAGGAGATTGGGAACACAATATCAAGGAGGGTGGTTGTTCAATTGATGGAACTGAATTATATCTGCAAACCTGGGTTTCCTTAAGTAATGTTTTGTTTTCCATTATTTATCACAATCTGCTTCTTCTTGGACCATTTAGAGCTACTGTGTTTCCCCGAAAATAAGACCCTGTCTTATATTTTTTTGAACCCCGAAATAAGCAGTTGGACTTATTTTCGGGGAGGTCTTATTATTTTGGGGCACATGGAGCAAGACAGGGATCCTCTTGCCATCCTACCTGATTTCCAGCTCTGTTTCCCTAACCCTAACCAGACAAGCTGCACATGCGTTTAAATATTTTGGGGGGAGAGTTTATTTTCAGGGGAGGGCTTATTTTCAGGGAAACATGGTATTTGCTTGGAAAATACTGGACAAATTCTGCTCAGCTAGGCTGGCTGGTGGATCCCTAGCAAGGGTTAAATGGCACAGTAGCCCTTTTTAGATTGGGATGTAAGGCAGGGTCACACAAATCATGCAACTGGTCCTGTCCCATCTGTGTACCAATTTGAATCTAAGCCTGCTTTAAAAAGTCCTTTCTGGACCAAAACACTTTGGCAACAGCTTCCAAAGTATTAAGTCTGGAGAACAGACTAATATGTCCCCCCCCCATCAAATAATTCCTCTGCAATAATTTTCTGTTCCAGAGAGCAATGCAAAGTTTATTAATTTATGGAATTAATAAAACCACCATGGTCACAATTTGTGAGTCTGGTGAGTACATTAATAAAAAATTTTAAAAAACAGGTTTGATGCTAAATAAAACATAAGGTTAAAGTATCAAAATGCACATGCATGATTCTTTCCTTAGCACACCCCCTGTAGATACCACTGTAAAACGCCTGAAGGTATTGACGTTTTAGATGCCTGGCAGACTCATAGTAGCATTAAACCTCAACTCCAGCAATTCGTGGACTGATGGTGTGACCAATGGCGGTGCATGAGTACAGTGACTCTCATGATTACGCATGAGAGGAAAAAAGTCACTCTGAAAAGAATCCAGCATTTTAAGAACCCAGCATTTTAAAGGATAAGCAATTCCGGAAGAGTTCCACTGGCTATTTTATGGATTAAAAACATTGTGCAGCTCCTGCTCTTCTCCATATTTCTTCTAATGGAAGGAGAAATGTTATGTTGCTTTTGCTTGTGGCTATAGTTCATCTTGCATGGCTTTGACAAGATATGGTATCATGCTGTCTCTCCATCCATTGATCCTTCCATTCCATCTGGATCAAGTCAGAAGTTTTCAGTTATCTGGGAGAGGTTTAAGGAAGAGAGGAGGCACAGAATAAGCTTATCCCACATTAACATAGAAGAAGAAAAATTGCAATTGGCTTTCCTTCCTGGGACTGATAATATCAATTCTCACTTAACTTCAACATTTGGTAGTGTACTCCCATACTTTAATAGGCTTCTTTCACACTTCTGTCTGATTTAACACTGCATGTGATAAATGTAATAAATGCAAAAAACTCCACTTGATTCTCCAATATGCAGTCTGACAGAGTAGGCTGCTGTGGCCTGGAACCAGTAGGATGCTTGCGCCCTGATCCTTGTTGCATATCCCAGAAATAAGTCTCCATAGTTGTGAGTAAGCCATTGAGAATGTCTTGCTATCTCAAACACGATGTACAGATGTCGTGGTAAAAGGGTGCTTATGTTTTATCTTACAGTTTATTATGAGTTATTAGGAGAAATACTGTTTCTATATCTCAGCAGGGAAAAATTATCTTAAAGACTGGAATTTTAATGTTCAACTCCAGGCACCAGGAAGTCCCTGAAGGATTTTAGGATGCTGAGGAAGCTAGAAAACAGAGCATAAAGAAACAGTAGAAGGAAATTGGCATGTTTTACTAAGTAAAGATTAAATGTGGAAAGACGCTGACAGTTTTCTGACCTCTCAAGAAATGTCAGATGAAACAGAGGGAGGCATGCTGACTTATCACAACCAAATCATTACCCCAAATCCAGACAAGTGTACTCATTTAGATTTGCAAACACTGATTAACATTCTACCCACTCATTTACTGATTAAAGTTTGCAGCCCTATCCCCCTCCCAAGAAAAGATCAAGCAGAACACAAATAAAGAAATTTTAATGAGGTTTGTAATATGTAAATGTATTTAAATGCAATCAATTAATTAATGGCTACATTGGTTAAAAGCCAGGTGACTAATCAACTGAAAAATTGCATTACTTGATAATTCTAACAAATATGCTCCAGTCTGGGCCAACTGTGCTGCGTATTTGACATGTTCCTCTTCTTCATAGTCCAGACAATCAATTCATGACCAATTATATAGGTTGAGCAACAGGCTAAGTTGAAGTTTCTAGTTTTTTTGGCTGTTTTTGTATGATTCACTTCCATCAAGAATGAAAACAATCACACTGCCTCTAAGAAATGTTTTGCTGCACGGTCTGGGTGGCATCCAGGCATTTTGGAGAATGGTAATGTTGCATTTTCCTGCCATTCTGATATTGTTAAAAATACTACACAGATCTACAACTTTGGACTCTGTTTCTCTGGATATTCCAAAAGTTCATATTAAAATACAGCTTTGATCCTGAAGAGTAACTGCAGTGTTAATCTCCTTCCATGAAACACAGATTTTGTTCAGGCAGAAAGAACATTGAATCAGACCACTGGCTTCCCCCACCCCTCATTACTGCTTGCCCTAGATAGCATCACACACACACCCTTCACACTACTCCCTTTTACCTGAGAATTAGGAGGTGAATCGCAATTGTATGGACACAAAAATATACGTCTGCATCATCTAAACTACTGTCCCCGTGTACAGGAAAAATATTATGAGCCATGGTGGCATGGTTGGTGTAGTGGTTAGAATGCAGTAAAGCAGGCTACTTCTGCTGACTGCTGGCTGTTTGGCAGTTCAAATACCACCGGCTCAGCTTTCCATCCTTCCAAGGTTGGTAAAATGAGGGCCCATATTGTTGGGGGCAATAGGCTGACTCTGTAAATCGCTTAGAAAGGACTGTAAAGCACTATGAAATGGTATATAAGTCTAAGTGCTATTGCTATTGCTATTATATAAAAAAATTAGTAAAGTTCTTTCCTTGATGCTTTACCATTCTTTGAACATTGTAGGAGAGCTATGCTAGTCTATGATGGCAAAATTAAAGATGCCTAGTAGCATCTTTTCTCCAAATTTTGTTAATTTTTTTTTTAAATTTTTTATTATATTTTTATTGTTAAGGAATAACAAAAAAGAAAAAAAATCAATACAAAAAATCAATTGTAAGGTAAGAAAAAAAAAATTTTTCCCCCCAACGTGCTATACAAACGGAAAGGAAGTTTTAGGAACTTGAAGTCTTCAATTCTTCCAGAAATCTCTTTGATAAGGTACTGGTGCCGATTCATCCAATCTCCCAAGTGCAAAGTCCACAAATGGTTGCCAAGTGTTCCAAAAAACATTTTCTTTATATATACCATTTCTAATTTTAATATCACAAGTCAATTTATCATTTAATGCAAATTTCCATGTTTCATTGTACTATTCTTCTAATTTTAAGTCAACATTTAATTTCCAATATCTAGCAATTATAATTCTCCCCATTATAACCAAAATCCTCACCAATTATCTTTCTCCAGTTGTTAATGTTGTTTCATTCAATATTAATAATAATATGGTTTCCAATTTCAATTTGACCCTCTTCTTAATTATTTCAAATATTTCATTTTCTATCCTAGACCAAAAAAGTTTGATTTCTTTCTTAAAAGTTTCTTTTAATTTTGTTAAAAGAAATAGACTTCTGTAAGCTACATGTGATTAAACAAGTTGCAGCTCACAAAACTTGTGCTTTTTAAATAAAATGTGTTAGTTGGAAAAGGTGGTACTAGACTCTTTCTAACTTTCTATTAACAGGGACTGCTTAACATATGAAAATCTGACTTAAAACAAACTGACTCACTGTTTTACGCAAACCATTTTGATGACACTAATAATGTCTTTCCTTTTTGTTGAATTTTGATAGAGCTTACACCACTATTAATGTAGCCATAAGTTATCTTTCTTGGCAGTTATCATTACAGATGTCAAGTATGACCTGACATTATCTCTTTCATGATGTCATCCCTTCCTGGTTGAGCTTCCATTTCTCAAGACAAGGATATTTGAAAAAATGAAGAAACAACAATCCAATCATCATGAACTTCATTATGATCAATAATTGATAGTGATTTGGAAATGTTGATTTAAAAAAAAATAAGTTTTGGAAAAGCCTTATTAAAAATATAGTCTTAATCAGAATTCTAAGGTAAATTTTTGACAACTGTTTTACTTATGAGATATCATATTATGATGTCATAATGCAAGGAAGTTACAAAGTAATATCATTATAATTTAAAACAAGATCTTTTTGATTTAACAAAAAGTAAATGCCCTAAACTATTTAAACAATTCCTCATAAGGAAATGGTGCTGAGTCTCTTCTTTTCCACATAGAGCTAGGATCATGTCTTAGTTTTGCTTTTAGTTAGTGTAAATCCCATTTTTAGCAGGAAACCACTTCCATCCCTTACTAATTTAAAATGATGGAGACATTTACTATATGATTTCAAAACTTTTAAAAACTATGGATTAATGTTGTTCTAGAAAGGTATAATCCAAAACCAACAGCACATTCTATGTTCATCCAGTGGACTTTTAAAAATGCTTTTCCTTGTTTCCATAATTATAAAAGTTATTTTAAAGTTTTAAAATAAAGTTTTAAAGTTTAAAGTTTTAAAGTTATTTTAAAAATTACTTTTGTTGAATAACTTCATCAATTTTGGAAAGAAGTGTCTTTGTCTTATTCTGATTTTCATAATTAGTTTTTGGCATCATTCCTTTTTTGAGATGTCAACAAACTCTTCATACAAACAAACATTGCAATAAGGCTTTTGAAGCTCCTGATTTGGAAACTAAGAAATGGGAAAATAAAATGATTCAAGGCAGTTTCTTTCATATTAAGATCAGATTTATATCAAGTAATTTAATGCTACGGACTACTTGCAGGTTCTGATAATAATATTTGCATCATCATCATCATCATCATCATCATCATCTTACACCTTTTAAAATAATCTTTCAAAAGGATTGTTTGTTCTCCATTGATCTTTAGATTATGATCTTTCACTATGCAGCAACTATTATCCTGGAAACAAATAATCTCTAGTCTTGATTCAAGTTTCCTTAGACACTTCCTATTAAAAAGAACAAAACTAATATTTAGAGCAGAAAAATACTCTCATTTGTATATATCTTTTATAACTCTTTTTTTGGAGCATGTCTATAGGGCTTTTATTGTTCTGAATCCCTATGCTGCTTGGCCCTATCCAATCACATGCTTCTTGAAATTATCTCTGGCTTGTGTCTCTGAAATTTTCAGAATCAGCTGATGCCAAATACTGCAGATTTAGTCAAAGATGGCTAAGAGAGCCTGGTGATTGAGCAATGGGGAAAAGAAATCAAGCAGGCCTCTAGGCATATGCAAACTGTATCTTCCAAATATCAGTGATCAGATTTCATGGTTATTTGACACAATGGTTAAATGGAACTCCACAAGTAGTGGGTTTCACTTACCTTTGCTACTGGTTTGCAAATGTGAGCGCATGGTCATGTCTGCACATGCACAGAGCGTCCGTGTTGACATCTGGGTGGGTGGGCGGAGCCACCCACCGCCATCGCTACCGGTTTGCCCGAACCAATTAGAACCAGTAGAAACCCACCACTGAACTCCACCAATATGGTACTGAATATTAATTCCTCAAAGGCTTGGTCTTCATATCCTGCATCTGAGCTTGTCCTAGGCTGGAAAAGAAAAAAAAAGGTTGGATTACAGAGACTTTATCTTCTTGGTCTTATCCATGAGGACTTTTTGCATTCTTTATAGCAGAGTTTCCCCAACCTTTTCAGCTTTGCAGACCGGCTGGGGTGGTGGGGGGAGAGTGGATGGTTTTGCACAGTGATGGGATTCAAGTAATTTAACAACCGGTTCTCTGCCCTAATGATTTCTTCCAACAACCAGTTTGCCAAACTGCTCAGAAAGTTAACAAACGGTTCTCCCGAAGTGGTGCATACTGGCTGAATCCCACCACTGGTTTTGCATGTGTGGTAGGCAAGCGCACATGCACACCATTTGCACAAGTGGACCCAGTTCCGAAAGGGTCAAGGCCCAGTAGTGGGCCACGATCTGGGGATTGGAGACTCCTGCTTTATAGGATTCCACCTCAAGTAAATGTTGAAGATTCACTTTGAGAAGTACAAAGCAGCTACAAGGGATCCAGAAGCTTGGCAGGATCTAGAAACAGAGAACCTGTGTTAACTTTATGTTCTAACATCCTCATTGCCTCCCCTGAGTCATGTGATTGCATTTACTCCCTTTTGCGGTTGTTTGTATCATCCCTGCGATCACATGAGCACAATTTTGGACGTTACTTCCAGTTTCAGTAAATTCTGGAAGGCAGAAAAGACTATTTGAATAAAATGGATTTGCTTAATGAGAACTACATTTGCTTAATGACCACTGCATTCACTTAATGACTATCATGAACCCTGACAGACTGTTACATGTCCCTAAGTAACACCTAATTAGTTCTATATTAGTTAATTAGTTCATACCTGTAGTTAAAACTCATTTAGATATGGGATATCTTTTATTGCCCTGTCATATATTGTGCTTTATTTATTTTTTTACTAACCCAAACAGTGCTGGTTATAGTCTATTTCATCCCTAGCAGGAAGAAAAAACAAAGAGCAAAAAACTGAAAGGTGAAATTGTACTAATAGGCACAATATATTTTTGCAGAGTCTGGTTATTTCCCATACCAGAGGGAATCAAAGGCAATCAAAGGCTCTCTGCCTTTGGGAAGCCAGTTATCTAGGGGCATCTAAGGTGAACTTTTTGCAGCTTGCACCACTGGAACAAAAATTCTCATGGTTGGTGACATTTATGATGTCACTTCTCTGTTTGAAATACACCTTGCCATCTGCTCAAATTCTCCCCCGTTCCCTTCTAATGAAAAGATATTTCCAATGTATATCTCCTTTAGCCTCTAGAAATGTCATCCTGCAAGCTAAGGATCATATTGCCATGTTTGTACTTTTTACAACCGATATGAAATAAGATCTTTAAATACATTTGGTGACCAGGGATGTAACCGTGTAAATAATTGCTGAGTGTACAGTAATTGGATGGGCTTAGGGCTCAATGTGTGTAGAGGAATATGTGTGTGCATACATGTGTTCACAATGTGATAATAATACATATTCTTTTATAATGTGGTACTAATCATAAAGTTGCCACATAAGAACAACACATTCTTTCTTCCCTCCCTGTAATATTAGTGACAAAAAGTGGGTCCATATTCTGCATTTTCACGCACCTAGCTCTATATCATTGTTGAAGCAAGATGAGATGTCCACATGTATTACTAAATATAACAAAAGAGGAGGATAGATACAGACATTTCTTCATGCTTGGTTTTCTCCTTAATTTACAGAAAATTGGGTATATGCAGCATGTTCTTTTCTTATACTAAACCCAGATGCTAGTTTATCGTGATTAGTACTGACTTTTCTAATTGTTAATGACTCTTCCAAAAGAAAAAAAAACCCCACTTCTGCTCCCGAAGCTCTTCTTAAAAGTCTTTCCCAGTCTGATCAACTCTGGAATGGTTGGATTGAAATTCCCATAATGTCAGAATGATTGTTAAGAATTATATGAGCTCAACCCATCTAGAGAAAATTAGGTTAGGAAATTATTTTTATTCTCAATTTCCCAGATCTTCATCCTCCCCAGCTCCTGTTCTATTTCCCTTTGCTCTGTGGATTTTAGCAAAGTTGAAATTTGTAATAATTTTATCATAATAATTTTCTATATGTCGTTTTGCATTTCAAGTTTTGGGGATGGAATAGGTTGTTAAATAACAGGCAACACAAGCAATGTAATTCATGTGGTTCATTAACAGAAACTTTATATATCTTGTTCTAACTTACCAGTATTATCTCAGAAAACTAGAAACACAAAATAATTTGATACACCTTATAATTTCTTCCATCTACACCAGTATAACATCAGATATAATGAAACATTTTAATTGTTGTGGTTTTAGCTTCTACTCTTTTAATACTAGGCAATTTAGAGGTGACTGTGTTGGGAGAACAGCATGTTTTAAAATGTGTTAGCATTAAATTGCCATGCTAACCAACCTGTTGTCTAGACAGATTTTCCCATGATACAGACATGCCTGGAAGGTAGGTTCAGGTGGAACATTCCTTAATTAATTGCCTCAGACAAGCTCCCTAGTTCTTAAAGACAACAGGATTCCCTGCATATTTACTGTAAACTAAATTCAATTCTATAAAGACTAATCTATTTGATTCTGGAACAATAACCTCATATGACCTGTGCATAGACACTCCCAATATAAGTTAATAATGGTCTTTTCTCAGACCAAGTTTAAGTAAATTAGTCACCATAGGATATAATAAATTGACATACACCAGAAATTAAAAACTCTCACAAAAGGTCTCAGAGATCAAGACATTACTTTACTAGTTTTTGAGTGTTGCAGGTTTCAAAGTTGTTTCCGTTGAACTGAATGTTTCAAGCAACTCAAGTAGAACCAAAAGTTATTAGCAAATTTGACACAAGGACCAAGACAAACTTGATATTGTCAGGGCAGAAATGTCAGGATTGAATGCTGATGTTCTGAGAATCAGTGAACTGAAATGGACTGGTATGGATCACTTCACATCAGACGAAAGCTTTTTGCGAAAAGCTAAAGGTAACAGAAGAAAATTTGCTCAACTAAACACTGAGAATAGCAAGAGAAGCCAGGGATTATTTTAAGCACATAAATTAAGAATAAGCAAGTAGGTAGGACTAGAGATTTAAGCAAATTATACATATCAACAGGAAATGTCTGTGCATATGTAGAATGATAAAAGGCAAAGAAAGCAAGGGTATATTAGAAAAATAAAACATAAGGTGTCTGTCTCACTCATTCACTTACTGAACTGGAATGAAAAGTGAAGCTAAATGGTCCCTAGAGAATAATGCTAACAAGAAGGCTGCTGATAAAATACCAGGAGCATTCTGGAAAATCATAGAAGAACATGCAATTAGAGTGCTACATTTGATTTGTAAGCAGATGTGGAAAACACAACAGTGACCAAGAGACTGGAACACATAGGAAAAGCTACATTAAAAGAGCTAGACTAATAAAGTCTATGAGTATTTCATTTTCTAGGCTCAAAAATCAAAGAGAAGGTGACTATAGCTATGAAATACAGACAGCCACTTGGGAAGATTATGGTGCAGAGACATCACACTGATAACAAAGGTAAGTGTTGTCAAAACCATGGTTTCTCCCATGGTAGCATATGGATGTGAAAGCTGGGTAATCAGAAATAAATAATGATGCCCTTGAACTGTTCGTTGTGCTGGAAAAAATTACTGAGAAGACAGTAAGAAGACAATTTGTCAATTTGTATTTGACAGAAGAACAAATACTTCAATATCGAATGAACTAAAATCACTCTGCTCACTGGAAGCACTTAATTTCTAATAATAACAACTTTAAAGCCTAAAATAGTGGACATATAGGTGAAAGCAAGAATCATTTGTGAAGACCCTGAAGCTTGAATAAATTGAAAGCAATTGAAAAAGAAGCTGACAGAATATGAGATATTAAAAACTATTACTGATGACATAAGCATGAGCTTACAAGAACTGAAAGAAGCAGCTACTGACAGATAATTCTAGCAAAATGATGTCCTTTGGATCACAAGGAGACAAAAGCAACTAAAAATAACAGCCAAGTTCTATAATATACCTACTTGTATCCTGCATCAGTGGTGGGTTGCTACCGGTTCTCCCAGTTCGGGAGAGCCGGTAGTGAAAATCTTGATGTGAGAGCGAACCGATTCACTCTGACTGTCAGCTGGGCCCTCCTGCCCATCCCCGCACTATACCTACCGTTATTCCTTCAGTTTTAGCCCAGCTGTAAGGTGCGATAGAGTGGATTGTGCTTGCGCATCGAAGCCCAAGTTGAAGCCCAAGTTTGGTGTGCGTGCGTGTGAAGCGAGCATGCGCATGCCGATCGTACACAAAGCAATACCTCAGAACAAAACCTCCTATTCTGGTGATGTCATGTCAACCATTTCTTAGAAGTTCAGGAGGTTAGGACTGCACTATGGCATGATAGAACGTATATAATTTCATACACTTTTGTCCTGTCTCTCCTACCACATAGGAATTATGGACAGCAATTAGAATTAATTTCCAACCAAAGAATATTATGTTGGGCAATGTATCTGATCTGTTACGTAGATGTACAGTGTACTGTATGTAGATGGTAGGTACAGCAGGTATAGTACAGCTTCCATGTTCCTAAAATCCATGAACCTATCATTCCCATTTTCTGGACTAGCACCACCTTATTTCACCATCAACTGATGGTGCTTGGTATCATCCAGGTATACGTACAAACAATTCTCTCTTTTATTTTCTGTTCAAAATTTATACTGATGGTTCTCACTACTGTATCCCTTTGTTTAAAATTAGAAACTGTATAGTGAATAATCAAAGGCATATTTATACAGCAGACTGTTTAAACTTTTTGGAAGTAATGAGTGTTCACTAAGATATTCTCAATAGGGAATTTCCAACTGTGACCTCTGATCTGGTATTTAAACCATGGGGGTTGTTTGTGACTCCCATGACATCTGCATCAACCACAGTGGATACAGCTGGTTTCATTCTTCCGAAATACTTTGATTTTGAGAAATCTTGTCTAAGCTCCATCCCTCTGAAATAAAACTCAAACCAATCACAGTGGATGAAGCCTTATGTGTCACCTAAAGTTCCTTGGAAAATTTGTCCTTGAATTGATTTCTTTTTATGATAAAAGAAAAGAGAAACAATCAAGTACATGGTAGGTAGTAATATAGCATCTGTTTAATTAAAATTTAAATGTCAGTGTTTTGATCTATGATTGAACAAGGCTTAGCCTTATCTACTTTTTTCTTTCTGGTTCAGTCTTTTACAGAACATCCTTGGCAAAGAGTTGCACTCCATTGGTCTATTAAAAATATATTTAAACTTGATGACTTTTTTCTTATGCAGATTGTATTTTATTAATGGCTATCATGATTACACTGGGCTTTTTTTATTTTTTTTTATTTTATTTTTACTTATTTATTTAAACAGTATATTAGTGTTTCCTCTCTAGGAAAGCTCCAGTCCTTCCTCCAGTCCCCTCTACACTACCTCTTCCTGTGTGAATGCTTCAAGGAAGAGGAGGCTTCACAAAAGTTTATTTGATTTCTTTTAACTACCTAATAGTGGAAACAACATATGTTCATTAAGTCTTTTTCTTTGGATCTCTATATTCACAGAGCTCATAGATTTTGTTGAAGGCTTCCCCACCCCCCTACATAACCTCTACAGGGCATGGCAGATTTTCAAGGTTACCAAATATCTTTGCCCATCTCCATCCTTGCTTCCATGGCAACCATCCCTTTGCTTTTGGTCTACAGCTGCTTTTCACAGTAAAACAGAAGGTTCTCTTGAGAGGAGCTGCAAAAACATCCACCCATCACCTCTGAATTCTCACTAGAGAGGCCTCACTTTCTTTTAATGCTGGGTGGAAATACCTCACTTTGGTGTAGCCCAACCAGAAGTCTCTTCCTTTCAATTCCTGCTTTTCCTGAGATTTGCAAAGAAACACATGCTGTTTACAGAAAACTATGCTCCTCATGGGCCATAGAGTGAAATAATTCCTCATGCATTAAAGAAGAAGTCTACTTGCCTACTATTGAAGAATGGACACTAAAAGTAGTGAATTTAGCAGAGATGGCTAAAATTTCAGCGTATTTGAAGGACCATTCAAATGAAAGATATATATTGGAATGGAGAAGATGGATTGACTATATTCAAAACAAATATCGGAGTAAAAAGTTTCAAATAGCTTATGAATGAAATCTATATTTCCTTTTTGAATATGTTTAGTTAGTTGAAAGGGGAGTTAAAGAGCAAGGGGGAGTTTGGAGACCACAGAAAGTTAGCTTATTTTAGCTTATGTTTGTTATGCTATACCCTGTTTTTGCTCTGGGAAGTCCGGGGGGGGGTGGGTGTCGGGGGGGGAGGGGGGTTGGAGGGATAGGGGGGATGGGGGGTGGCAGGTGGGAAAATTGTTGTAATGATTGTTAAAACTTTTTAAATAAAAAAAAAAAAGAAGAAGTCTCCAAGGCAAGTTACATGTAAAACTAGCAACCCAAAATACGTTATTTATGTCAGGCAAGCCATTTGTCTTCCTGTTAGATAAAGATATACTTAAATGCTTTTGTTTTATCTCTGTGAATGCATACTAGCAAATAAATTTAGCTATTCAAGTTTTTGGCCCGTTGCATAATAATAATGACACTGTTTCATGCACGGTTTCTTGCCGTCTGCTGCTAAAACCTATTATGTTAATTTGATTGCCCACAAATGGATAGAAGCTGATTTCAATAGGCTCACACTGCGTATGCGTTTTAATCCATGACATTCATTTAAAAAATTCTCTCAGAATTTTTATTTATATGGCAGTTCATATTTCAGCTCCATTATTCATTCTCCTACTTCCTCAAGCACCCAAACAAGCCATGGAAAATTAGAGGATATATATATATATATATATATATATATATATATATATATATATATATATATATATATATATATATATATATAGTCAGAATTCACCACATTGGGTACGATTGAAAGAGATTGTTTGCTGATGAATTAAGGTTGGAAAGATGGACCGTTTCAATCAGCAACAGCTTCAAAGAAAAATTTTCTTCAAAGAAAAACCAGAAAGTCCAGTTGCCTCTTGAAAAACCATCTTTGGGACAACCATGACCTGGATGACTGAGAATCTCCATAGACGACCAGCAACAGTGAATTCATCTTTATAAAATACCCTCATACCGATACCTAACTGTATAAATTCCACAAATAAGGACTTAATGTCATTATCTTCACTTAAAATGTAAGGTATCCTTCCCATCTTTCAGAGTCCCATCTGGACTCTAGAACCCCTGACTTCTACATATTAGTTCTATACATACAGTGTATGTTAAAGATTTCATGTAACTGCGTAATTTAATATTGTTACTTTAATATTTGCAAAAGACTTAGAGCCCTAGAATTAAAGTGATAGATAAATTTCCCATACAAATGCATAGATAAGAACACACAAAGGAATACTCACTTAAAATGATACCTGTTGTAATACCTGTTTATCTAGATTTTTTTTTACTTTAGAAAAAATATGTATGCTTTGAGCTGTACTAAATCATTATAATACATTTCCAGTACTTTCTGTCATGCCCAAATTGTTTGTTTCATTTTAGCTATATTTGTTGAGGCTCCAAATATGACACTCTCAGATCAGGAAAAGGATGGAGAAGTGGGTGCCATTTTAGTTGTTCTAAAGAGCTTAATTAGAAAATTCAAAATAGCTACTTGCAGAGCAAATGGCTGCCTTATTAATTGCTCACTGGGGACTGCCAGTAGAATGGACAATTAAATCTCTATGTTAAAAAAAATAACATATTTAAAACAGGGGGAGGGGTGGTGATTGGTGGGAATTGTTTCTCTAGCAGCTCATTTTATTTTAGAAGAACTGAAGACAGACCAGTGAATGATTAAACTCATTAAAAATATGAAGTCACCATGTGCTATTTCATTCAAGCCTGTTTTAAACCTGAATCCCAAGGAAAAACATCTTTTTTATTTCTGGATTTTTTTTTTAAAAAAAGGTTGTATTCTTTTATTTCAAAACTGATACAAAGGTATCACCAAAAGTTTGTACCTTTTGAAAGAGGAAGGAAAAAAATAAAGGATTAACAGGGCACTCTTGTACACGTTTATTCCAAAGTAAACTATATAGAGTCCAGTGAGATTTATTCCTTGGTATAAAGGAATATATTAGTGAAAGATGAACTGATGAATTGGTGAAATAATTTATAGCAGGAGTGTCAAACTCAAGGTGCTTAGATCTGGCCCATAGGGCTGCCCTGGAAATAGTGAAGGACCAGTCCGTGGTGCCTCTGCCAGCAAAAATGAAGCTTGGGAGAGCGGCATGCGGCCCTCCCTGGTTCCATTTTCACTGGCAGAGAGCTGCAGGAGGATCCCCCAGCCCTGCCCAGGCCGACACAAGTGCCCTCTGATGCAAGTGACATCAAGCTGGCCATGGCCACCCTGGCCATGGCCACCCCATCATGCCTATCTGGCCCCCCAAGGTCAAACACAACTCTGATGCGCCCCTCAATGAAATTGAGTTTGACACCCCTGATTTATAGAAATAACATTTGGTGAAGAACTAGTTGATGAAGCTATTTCTCTTAAAATTACTAGGACAATTTACTTTTTCCTCCCCATTGCTTATTAGTTGGCAAATATCATGCAAACAGGTTAATTACCAAAATATATACAGTTCATTGATTCTAAGAGTTAGTAGCACTCATACTGGTATCAAGTCATTTTAATTTCAAGGCACCTGAGATGATCTCACTGCAGCCACATCAGAAGCAGTTTGATCAGGGGTGAAATGCTACCGGTTCGGACTGGTTCGGCTGAAACGGTAGCGGTGGCGGCAGGTGGTTCGGAGAACCGGTAGCGGCAGCAGCGCGAGGCTCCGTCCACCCACCCAGACGTCATTACTTCCTGGTTTTAATCAGGAAGTAACCTGTTTTTTACCCTCTGCACATGCACAGAAGGCTTTGCACATGCACAGAGGGTCCAAAATCTCACGGAGCACACACTTCTGAACCAGTAGGGAAGGTAAGTATATTTTACCCCAAGTTAGATAGTTAGCTTCCTTAGATATTGAATTATAACATCTATCCCATTGCAATTCGATGGCTCCATATTATGGTGATTTTATTATACACACACACATATATATTCTGACACATTATTTAAATTTTTTATCATGATTGCATGACTTCTGTAGATGCCATATGCTAAATAAAATAAAAGAGCAATACCAATAGCCCTTAGACCGCTTCATAACCCTCCCTAAGCAGTTTACAGAGTTAGCACATTGCCCTCAACAATCTGGAATCTCATTTTACTGACATCTGAAGGATGGAAGCTGAGTCAATATTGAGCCAGTCAGAATTGAACTGCTGGCAGTTGGCAGAATTAGTCTGCAATGCTGCATTCTAACCACTGTGCCACCATGGCTCTTAATGATGCCCACAATGATGCTTAAATGTGCCCTGCACATGATTAAATCCTAGCCTTACATATGAGTATCCCAATATCTCATAAAAGTACATATGTTGCAGTATCAGTGTCAGGATGTGTGTGTTTTTTTTTTAACTTTCATTCCTTTGTCTGTATTGTGGATATCCATGCTAAAACCTTTTTACAGTAATGAAGTAACCAAGTGAGCACTAGACAATTTCAGCATTTCTATCTATCTTTTCTCCACTACACCTAACCCTACCTCTACCAGCTGCTAGATGATACGTTACCATTTAGCTAGGTGTTCAACCCAGGTATGATGTGAACTGTTCAAACAGGTTCTCTTTTTATGATAAATCCGAGTCTCTGATTCAACACATAGCATTTTACTATAGGCCCCCTAGCCAGCTATAGCAGTCACAACCTTTGTTTCTTTTTGTGGTTTGTTTATATAACAGGAAGAGGAACTCTTGCGCCTTGGGACAGCTGCTTGAATTCTCACTGCTCATAAAATCTTGGTCCTCCTTTCCCACTTGTTGTCCTGATGAACAGCTTCTACCCTCTAGGCTGCAAAAGATCCAATCTGGTTTCAATTAAAGGTCTAGAAAGCAAAGAGTTACTTCTTGTCAGACTTAGGATGTAATGAGTTTCCTCAGATAAGGCATATGCTTACAATCTGAGGAATATTTGATTATCTTCATTTAGCAAAAAATAACACATGTGGGCTTAAACTGCAATCTGAAACGAGTTTTACTGGTTAACCATTCAGCAACACAATCACCTTCCTATTTTTGTGGAGAAAATATATTACTATAAATACCACCAAGAACTGCTAGAGTGCCTATAAAGTCACAGGCAGAATATCAGTAACCCATATCACATGCCCTGATTTGAGAAAAAAATAATTAGTAGTAAGTATTAATTATTACTTAGTAGTTATTATTAGTTAATAGTTGTCAGTATTAGTAGTAGTCTTACTTTCACATCATTAATATAACAAATGGTCTTACAATATCTTAAAGATATTTTGCAGCAAAAGGCAAATACAGCTAAATTCTATTTGAAAACCGTCATTTTCCTATGTAGATTGTTTGCTTGTAGTTCAGAGATTGTGAAGTAAGGAATCCAAAAAGCAATCTACCACTGTCCCCATTGCAGAACTAGAGTCATCTGATAAAACTTCATAGAAGAAGATTTAGAAGAGCTGAAAGGAAGTATGTAACCTAGGAACAGAATATAATTAGATTATAATCTTAGAGGGCTGTGTGATAGTTAATGGAATGCATCCTTTGTATGTTTTCCTGCCATTTTGTTTTGTTTTTATCTTTTTTATTTTAATTCAAATTGATTTTTATTCTAATTCAAATGGGTGGCTATACAAGTGTGATGAATGAATGAATGAATGAATGAATGAATGAATGAATGAATGAATGAATTTACTTGCACAGGTTATTATGATAGCTCCCAGCTTGGTCTTCAAAAGAGGCTAGAGAAATTTATGGAGAACAAGACTTTTCAGCCTTTCTTAATTCAAAGTTTTTCAAGGAGTATTCTCTTCTAGAAATTTAGGGTTCCACAAGAGAGAGAGAGACTAAGAGAAAAAAAATAGTTTACTCAAAATCAGCCAACTTCAGGATTTTTTAAAAGTAATTTTGACAATCTGAAAAAGTTTGAAAACTGTCTGAGTCATCCTGGATATATGATGTTTACATGTTCACAGGCAACTTGCTTCTAACCATCAATTGCTGGAATCAATGGGATTGTTGCTCTCTTGTTCTGATTGTAGCTTTAAGCTTTTCTATTTCTGGGCAATATGATACTTTCTATCACACCATGTTCCAGCTCCCTCTTGTTGAGATGCAGGAAGCTCAATTTGTTTTCCATGCAGATTTTAAAATGCCTGTCATGGTGTCCTGAGTCATTCATGGTGGCCCTTTCAGCTCAGTACTAAAGTAGATGATTAGTGGTGCCTCCATCAGGTATATTTTACACATTGTTAGTAGAGATCCTTTCCACTAGATACGATGTGTTCTTCCTTTAAATGGTGCAGCTTCCACTATAGAATCATGAGATCAGCACAGATATCTTAAGACCAAAACCAAAAGGAACACATAGTCTTGTTGTAACTCCTTAAAGACATTTAGCAACACTAACCATATTTGATATATACAGATATATCATTCTGAAAGTGTCATCAAAATCTGCTAAACAGTACATCAGGAGATAGAGTAGATAGAATTCTTTATTGGCCAAGTGTGATTGGACACACAAGGAATTTGTCTTTGGTGTATATGCTCTCAGTGTACATAAGGAGAATAAAATACATTCATCAAGAATAAAAAGATACAACACTTAGTGATAGTCAAGGTTACTAATAAGCTATCAAATCGTACTAGGAAACAAGTAAAAACATTATAAATTGAAAGATACAAGCACATGGTTATAGTAATAAGTGAAAGAGATAGATACTAGTAAGGAAGAGAAGAATAATAGTAATACATTCTTAGTAAATTATTTTACGGTGTTGTGGGAATTAGTTGTTAAGCAGAGTGATGGCATTCGGGAAAAAAACTGTCCTTGTGTCTAGTTGTTCTGGTGTGCAGTTTTCTATAGTGTTGTTCTGAGGGTAGAAGTTGAAACGATTTATGTCCAGGATGTGAGGGGTCTGTAGATATTTTCACAGCCCTCTTTTTGACTCATGGGCTGTGAAAATATCTACAGATATTTTGGATACAGATGGAGAAAAGACATTCCAAACCTCATCCCAGAGCTATAATCTTTAAAGTTTTTTCTTGAGCGATGAAAGTGTCTGCCTAAGTGTTAAAAGCAACAGCAAAGCTGTGTTCATTTGTTATTCAGAATTCCACAGATCCTGCTAGGACATCTTGTCTGGGGCAAAAGTGATAAACTTACCACTTGGGGTATTTTCCACCAAGATGTTAATAGTGTTAGATGGTGCCAGAGAGATCCATCTTTGAGTAAAGGGTTTGTGTTCCTAGGCCATCATCTGATCAATTACAGAAGTGGCCTATTCCTTCAAAGCACAGAGCAAAACCTAAATAGACCTGCAATTCTGAGTGTGTGAGTTAGATATAAATAAATTCGGGGTCTTCTAAACTCATCTATTTGTTTCATTTTTTAAAAAAATCTGTATTTTAAAGCATTTTCACTTAGAGGAACTACCGTAATTATCCAAAGTGATGGTAAGTTTTGTTTCACGGGACTTGTACACACTGAGACTGGACAGCCATTTGTTAAGGTTGTTGTCATCTAGATTCCTCTGCTTTTCAGGGAAATAGTTTTGGGGCCTAAATAACCACTTTATATCCTATGATTTGGTGGAAACCAATCAAGAAGAGAAGCAACTTAGAACTGAGGTGGAACAAATTGCCTCCAGAAGTTGTGAATGCTCCAACACTGGAAGTTTTTAAGAAGATGTTGGATAACCATTTGTCTGAAGCGGTGTAGGGTTTCCTTTCAACACTACAGTGGCAAAATTCTGTGTTGCTATAATGTCCACAAGAAAAAAACTGGTTACAGAATTATAGATGTCAACTGGTGCCAATTTTTTGGAGATATCTATAACAATTATTGGAAAAATACATTTACTCACACACTTATCGGATCTCCATTCATGTAAATTAGGGAGTGACCCTAACGGTTTGAGATTATGTATTTTCATAACAGGGATGTTATTATTCATGATTAATGTCAGTATTATTTTTAATTTATTGTATGTCTATTGCTGGTCGATGACTGTAATAACGTTTTTATTCAGGCCTTTCAAGACTGCCTAAGCAGGGGTTGGACTAGAAGACCTCCAAGGTCCCTTCCAACTCTGTTATTCTATTCTATTTTAAAAAGGCAAAAACCTAGAAATGATATAGGATTTAAAATAAGTATGTAAAGGCATGCCTCTCACTAAAGATGACATAATATATAATTGTCTCTGAATATTCTGAGACAGCCATTTCTTACAAGAATGGACCAGACAAAAAGGAGGTGGAATATCAGACAATTGATTCAATTTGAATAAATGAAGTAATTATCCTAATTTTACTATATTTAACTAAATTAAAAAAAAAAACCAGAAACAATGTAATATTGTTTAGTAGAAAAACCTTGCATCTCATGATGATTAGTCAAATGTTTCTCGAATGCAGAAAGAGATGCCTTGAAAGCTTCTCATTTACATTCTCTAAATTAAATGCCACATTCGGAATATATATTAAGGGAATGGATAATCAAACAAATCAACCCAGAGTTCTCACTCAAGACACAAATGACCAGGTTCAAATTATCCAACTTCAGGCACATTATGCAAAGACCTCGTTCTCTGGGGAAGACTTCAACCCCCCCCCAAAAAAAGAGGGGTTTCATCCACAAATATACCCCAAATTACACCTGCCATTTACATTAAATACTTGACTAAATTTAGCCAATGTCAAAAAAGCTAAGCAATCAGGCCTAGGTAACATTACGATGGGAGATGTGGGCTAAACTGGGAAGTCCAAATACATCTCAGAAGAAGGCTATAATTGACCACATTAGTATTGCTGCCAAGAAAACAAGATGGATGTAAGTGAAACTTCACCTTTATCTATTCCTAATTTGGAATATGCTATTTTTTAATGATTTTTACGGAAGCTGAGGATAAATTACCTAAAGCAGATTTTTTTTCCTAATTAGAAGCTCTGCTTTTCAACCCATTCCATGCTATATTTAACTTGCTGGTAATGCAGATAAAACATGCACTAAAGTCTGTATTGGGAAGGCATTACAAAGCCCAGGATTTAACAAAAGTGTTTTAATCCCGGTTGCAGACATTTGGCTGACAGCACAGAAAAATCCTTGTAACTTGAAGATTGCAGCTGCCTGTCAATGTAAGTCAATTTGATCTATTAGGATGGGTGTAAGATGAAATCTTTCAGGAAACATTACAAGACTTCTCTTCCTTATTAGTGGAAAAGAAAGAGAGACAGAAAAGATTGACTGGTTGTGATGCTTTTTGAGTGTCTTATCTTTCATACTAAACAGGATAGAGATTAAGTCACTTCTAAGTCTCAAAAGTATGCCTATATGGTACCAAATCAGTTGTTACCCTCAAACTTTAATAAATACTTTGACCTCAGTAGGAAAATACTCTCAACTTTGAATGATAAAATCATAAGATATGGGGGTTGGAAATGAGTCCTTTAGCCCTATCCTCTGTTTAGTACCAGACTCTACTAAACCATCCTTGACTAGAGGCCATCCAACCTATTTGAAAAGCTCAGGAATGAAAAGGAGCCATGGTGGCACAGTGGTTAGAATGCAGTATTGCACATTAACTCTGCCAACTGCCAGCAGTTCGATCCTGACTGGTTTAAGGTTGACTCAGCCTTCCATCCTTCCAAGGTCAGTAAAATGTGGGCCCAGATTGTTGAGTGCAATAGGCTGACTCTGTAAACCACTTAGAGAGGGCTGTAAAGCACTGTGAAGTGGTATATAAGTCTAAGTGCTATTGCTATTATTGCTTTATTGCTTAACAGCTCTTACTGTTAGGAAATTTGTCCTAATATTCCTAGTAATCTTTTCATTTCAATCTGTGTATCCTTGTCCTGTTCTCAATTTCAAGGGAGAAAAGATTCACTCTCTTCTCACCCTTGATAGTCTTTAGATGTTTCCTAAACACTACAATCTCTCCCTTATTTTTTTTCTTTTATAAGAAAAACATGCTTAGCTCTTTTGACTGCTTCCCCTAAGGTTTGGTTTCATCCTAGTCACACTCCTTTGAGCCCCCTTTTTAATTGTTGAAGGTATTAAATAGCTTAAAATTTCTCAAAATATGAATTGCATGAGATTTTATACAAAAATAATCAAATCCATGTCTTAGGGGTATAATGTTTGAAACTGGACGACACATGAAGACTTCACAAATCTGAGTCATTTTTATTTTTGGGGTGACATAGCCTAACAGATTTGCCAATCTCCGGTCTAGCATAGTTCATTGTGGAAATCCAGCCTCTAATTATTCAGTAAATCCTTATTAAGCAAGGCTTAATGTGACAAATTAATTAGTCACTGAGATGTGAGAAGCAATGATATCTATGGCTGTAACCAGGGCTTGCAAATTTGTGCATCCTTAGATAGTGGAATGGTCATCCTGAAAATGCCAATAAGACTAGTGCTCATTTTAAAAATTGCCTATTGAATTCAATTCATGGCTAACTCCTTTGTCTATTTCACATGGCTGAGCTTTTCAGAGTTTCCTGGCAGCTGACAAGTGTTGTCCAGCACTGCAATGACAGGAGTAAACAAGGGATATTGGAGATGGAAGCTAGGGAGGTCCTTCTGCGTGTTTGGTTTTCTACTGCATTCTGTGTCCTCTTTTGCATAATATGTCTTTCACTCCAAGGCAGATATATTTTGCTCCTCTCTACTTTATTGTTATGTATGGGTTCATTAATTCTGAGCCTGATTAACATTTGATTGGGAGCCGCCCAGAGTTGGTTATAAGATGGGCACTATATAACCATTTTACATAAATAGATTGTTCTCCAAATCATTTTATTCTACAGTATGATTCTGTCATTTATTTCATTATTAACATCTTTCAGTGAAGAATTTTTATTTTTTTTTAGAATTTGGAAGGGAATAAAGGCTTCTGTAATTGTAATAAAAAACCCTTTTGGCAAAGTGAAATGATATTATTTATTCATTTAATATATTTCAATGCTGCTGCTTATACAATTGCAATTACTATTAAAATGCAACAATAAATTTAAACACTATAAAACAGCAATGATAGTAAAAATACATATCTTTGTAAGAAAGTAGAACCCACTGATACCTGAAACCCCACTGAGGTTTCTGAATAAAAATGCATGGGACTAGAATCTTAAGTTATTTTTATTATATCTTAAATCTCCCCAATATAAGATTTCCAGAAAGATGGATGGTAGTTATTAAAGAACAGAAAGGTTAAAAGATGTAACAAGAAGTAAATTAGGAAAAAATAGACATGTGTAAGAATCCTAATCCCAGGAAATGCAGCAATGCAACATTTAAAATTGAATTATCAGAATAAAAAATACCAGGAAGATAGAAAGTACTGGGAAGATAAATGTAACTTTAACATGTTCTTTCTTGTGAAGGATATTATCAATACTATATGGTAGTTCACTACTGAAGGTTACCTTCCTTGCAACCACCTTCCTCCTTCATTTCATATCACAGCCGGAGGATGGCCTCTGAAAATGAAAAATGTCTCTAAGCAGGAACATGTAACACAAGATCATTTAATTATTTTGGCCCCAGATTGCATTTGTGTGCATGTATGCCTGAGAGAAAGAGAGGGAGAGATTCATAATTTACCCAAAAGAAGCGCAGTGTTGAAATTCACTGGGGACAAGTTATGTTTCAAAATCAACCACTATATATTAACTGGACACTAAAAAACATAATATAATTAGTCTGCCTTTTAAACAGGCTCTTTTTTATAAACTGCTACCCAGCACATTTTTACAGTATTGATGTCCTGGAGAGGTTTACTGAATGTATCCTTCTAGTAAAAGAGTTATGTTCTTAGAGAGCCTTTGGTATGCTCGGCCTTGCAAATCTCTCTAAAGCAGAAGGAGCCATGAAATTAAATAATTTGATTATTGGTTTCTGCACCTCAGTCTAAAAAAACCCCCTCAATTAAAAGATATCACATCAGTGAATATAATGATGTGAAAATAGACATTTTATGCAGAAGAGGCAAGCAACAATCTGATTGGGTTTCCACTTTCTAGCTTCAATTCAGAAAACAGGCACTCTTTCTTTGACTTCACGGCCTGTTCCATCTTACGGATTCAAGGAGTAACAACAAGATTTTAAAACATGGTGCTTTAATTAACGCATTGTAAGCCGCCCTGAGTCTCCGGAAAAGGGCGGCATATAAATCAAATTTAAAAAAAAATTATTATGTTTTCACTGCAAACCATTTTCTCTGACTATTTGGTTTATATATGCTTTCTGAACACTTGTCTATTAGAAGAAATTTTTGTTTTGTTTTAATATTTTGTATGCTGCCCAAACTCACCCTCATGAGAAAGGTGGCTGCACAAATTCTAAAATTATATATATATTATTTTATATATGATATATATTATATATAAATATTAAAAATGGAGTGGTGTGGTGTGGTGGCTAGAGGTGGAGCTCTCACCTCACAATCAGGAGGCTGTGAGTTCAATCCTCGGTAGTGGCAGATATTTCTCTCTCTGGGCACAATGAGAATATATCTCATTGTGCCCATAAGGGGCTTGGGTCATCTCCAGCGACCCAAACCCCCTATGATGCTATGGCGGCTGGAAAAGTGATCGGCTGCCGGGGAGGTGTGGGAAGCTGATGGCGACGATATCGGTGCCCGGAGGCCCTTAGGCCACATCAAACGGACATTTAGCCCAGACTTGAGGATTGGGGGGGGTGTATGGCCCAGCTGTTAGCTGAGGCTTGAAAATCCCCCTAAATGGACCTAGACCTGGGAAGAGCGTGGCAGAGTCTGCCTTGAGAAGACAGGTAAGATTACAGGGGTGAATTGGTCTGGAAAACCGAAAGGAGGTTGAAGTGATAGAGGGGGATCAAAGAATAGCCACCTGGTCTCTGCCTTGGATTCACTCTCCGCCTTATGAAATGGCCTTCCCCAGTTGCTGCACAGACTCTCTGTTAGGTCGGCTCATTTTTCCATCACCACTGACTCTGGGACTTTACTACCACCCTCTTTGGATTTATTGCCGTTTGATCTTTATCTCCTCTTTGCTGCTGGTTGTTTTATTCCTGCCTCCTGATTACCGCCCTTTGGCCTTGGCTCAGGGGGAGGGAGATTGCAGGTTTGGAGGGAGAAGCTGAGAGTCCTGGACAATGGCTGCTGTTCCATCTGCAGGAAAGGAGTTGAACTCTGCTGGCTTTATGTCATCCAGCCATTATGAGAGAACGGCTGTGGCTACTTGCCTGCACTGCAACTATTTGATCTGGATGCCCCATTGCTGTGAGAGAGTGAGGGGCCCCAGCTTTGCTCATGTCCAACCACATTGCTATCTCTCGCCTCTATGATTATCGCTGACACCCAGAGTTACCCTCTCCTACCTTGTCACACTTGTATGGCTTACACCTCGGCAGATCTGCTTGCGCTACGAGATGCCCCCCTCTCACGGCGATGGCCTTCCACTCTATCGAAGGCCTACCTCAAGGACAGGCTTTGGAGCCCCGAGAGGTGGCATGTTTTAAAGTGGGGATTGAGGGTTTTTTTAATTAGGGCTTTTAATGATTTTTTAAGGGGAATTGGGAGGACGACCAAGGGGGATGGGGTGGGTAATTCACCAAGGTCGGAGCCGAGCCCGGCACAGGGTAACGGTTTGGAGGGTGCAGGACGAGGGGCTGGGGAGGTAATGGAGGGCCATCCTAATGATGCACTATCAGCACAGTGGATGGGAGGGGCAGATACGGCGGGAGCAGGGGGCCATACCATGTGTCGGGGGTGCGCACTCACTGTTTGAGAGCAATTGCACACCCTGGTCCCCAATGCTCCTCTCAGGTACTAGGTTGCACAGATACTTAGGTCCTGGGCCTTCGGCTGATGCTGTGCAATGCCAGGTCCATGGTAAATAAGGCCCCCCTCATTTACAATCTTATACAGGAGGGGGGAACGGACCTGGCAGGTATTACGGAGACCTGGTTGGACCCGGAGGGAGGGGTCCCTCTGGTTGAGATGCGCCCACCAAGCTTCAGAGCATTCCATCAGCCAAGGGCCCAGGGCAGGGGCGGGGGGTGGCGGTTATTATTAAAGAAGGTCTTGGTCCGAGGGAGACCATTGTGCCACAGATTGCCAGGTGTGAGTCCCTCTTTGTGAGGTGGGGTCAGGGGGTTCAGATGGGCTTGTTGCTAATGTACCTGGCTCCCTGCCACGTGGCAATGGCCCTACCCAAGCTACTCGACGTGATAGCCACGGTGGCAATTGATACACCCAGGCTTATGGTCATGGGTGATTTCAACCTGCCATCCATTGGTGAAATGTCTGAGATGGCCCGGGAGTTCATGGCTTCCATGACGGCCATGGACCTGACCCAGTTAGTTCATGGCCCCACTCACAGGGGGAGGACACACTCTGGACCTGATTTTTGTCTCTGGCCAGTGGTTGGGTGGTCTTCTTATAGGGGATATAGAGATGGAACCCTTGTCATGGACAGATCACTTGCTCCTTCGCCTGGACCTTCGAACCGCTACACCCCACCGCAGGGAGGCAGAACCAATAAGGTGGGTCCGCCCCAGGTGCCTGATGGATCCTGATAAGTTCCAGACGGAGCTTGGGCCATTTCCTGAGGATCTGGCACACGACTCAGCCGAAGACCTGGTAGCTGCCTGGGATTGGGCGGCTGGTGGGGCTTTAGATCGAGTCGTGCCTTTGCGGCCTCTGACCCGGTGCCGATTCCATGTGGCTCCATGGTTCACCGAGGAGCTGAGGGAGATGAAGTGCCAGAAAAGACGCCTGGAGAGCGGTTGGAGGGCCAGTCTCACTGAATCTGACCGAACACTGGTAAGGTTGCATATTAAGACCTTCCTAGTGGCGATAAAGGCAGCAAAGTTTAATTACTTTTCCGCTCTTATTGAGTCATCAGATAATCGTCCAGCCGCCCTGTTCAGGATGACCCGCTCCCTGTTACATCCGGGAGTGCGGGAGGACCCCCTGGAAGGCAGGGCCGAGGATTTCAGACAATATCTGTATGACAAAATCGCACAGATTTGGGGGGATTTGGACTCTGACTGGGTAGATTCAGGCAGGATGGCGAGGAATAGTCTTGAGAATGTTATCTGGGAAGAGTTTGACTCTGTGACCCCTGATGACATGGACAGGACTTTAGGGAGACTTAGTGCGGCCACATGTTTGCTGGACCCATGTCTCTCCTGGTTAGTACTGGTTTCCCGGGAGGTTACACGAGGCTGGCTCCAGGGAATTATCAACGCTTTGTTGAGTGAGGGTTACTTCCCCATGGCCTTGAAAGAGGCGGTGGTGAGGCCTCTCCTCAAGAAGCCTTCCCTGGACCCGGCAGTATTAGCCAACTACCGTCCCGTCTCCAACCTTTGCTTTGTGGCGAAGGTTGTTGAGAGTGTGGTCGCACGACAGTTTCCACAATACCTGGAGGAAACGTCTTATCTGGATCCATTCCAGATTTCGGGTTTCAAGCCCGGGTAAAGCACGGAAACGGCATTGGTCGCATTGGTAGATGATCTTGGAGGGCTCGGGACAGGGGTTGCTCCTCTGTTCTGGTCCTGTTAGATCTCTCAGCGGCTTTTGATACCATCGACCATGGTATCATGCTGCGCCAGTTGGAAGAGTTGGGGATGGGGGACACCATGTTACAGTGGTTCTCCTCCTTTCTCTCAGACTGGTCGCAGTTTGTGTTGGCAGAGGGACAGAGGTCGACCTCGAGACGCCTCATATGTGGGGTGCCTCAGGGGTCGGTCCTCTCGCCCCTTTTGTTCAACATCTATGTGAAGCCGCTGGGTGAGATCATCCGTGGCTTCGGGGTGAAGTACCACCAGTACGCTGATGACACCCAGCTGTACATCTCCACCCCGGGCCACCCCAATGATGCCCTTGAAGTGATGTCCTGGTGCCTGGAGGCCATGCGGATCTGGATGGGGAGGAACAGGCTCAGGCTCAACCCATCCAAGACTGAATGGCTGTGGTTTCCAGCATCCTGATATAGTCAGTTGACACCATCACTGACTATTGGGGGTGAGTCTTTGGCCCCCACCGAGAGGGCTCACAATTTGGGCATCCTCCTGGATACGCAGCTGTCCTTGGAGGAACATCTGACGGCTGTAGCCAGGGGGACTTTTTATCAGGTTCGCCTGATCCGCCAGTTGCAGCCCTTCGTAGATCGGGATTCCTTGTGCACAGTCACTCATGCCCTCGTGACCTCTTGCCTGGACTACAGCAATGCTCTCTACATGGGGCTCCCTTTGAAGAGCACCCAGAGGCTCCAACTGGTCCAGAATGCGGCCGCGCGGGTAGTTATGGGAGCTGCATGGTGCTCCCATATAACACCTCTCCTCCATGAGCTGCACTGGCTCCTAGTGGTCTCCCGGGTGCACTTCAAGGTGTTGGTTATCACCTTTAAAGCGCTCCATGGCATAGGACCTGGATATCTTCGAGACCGCCTGCTGCTACCAATGGCCTCCCACCGACCTGTGCGCTCCCACAGAGAGGGCCTCCTCAGGGTGCCATCGGCCAAACAATGTAGACTGGTGGCCCCCAGGGGAGGGACTTTTCTGTGGGGGCACCTGCCCTCTGGAATCAGCTGCCCCCAGAGATACGAAGAATCCAAGACCTCGGTGCCTTCCGCCGTGCCCTGAAGACCTTTCTTTTTCAGCAAGCCAGGCTGGCTTAACACATTTTTAAATGTTTTTAATAGGTTTGTTATTGTTTTTTAATTATGGGGCCAAACGCATATATATCTTTTTAACTGTATTTTAATCTTTGTATTTATGTTTTTACTTTGGCTGTGCACCGCCCTGAGTCCTCCGAGAGAAGGGCGGTATATATATCTGATAATAAATAAATAAATAAAAATAAATCTGTTGTGAACTCCACATTGGTGACAGGAAGTATATCCAGCCAGTAAACACTCAGCTCCATTCAGTTGCCCCAACTCCACTTAGATGCAAGGGATTATGGGATCATTAAGACAAAAAAAAAACCCATTAAAAAAATAACATACATGACATAACATACAACACAAATTTGTCTGCATTACCATCATATCATAGAGCCTATCAGAGGCAAATTCAAAAACAGGGTGTTGAGAATCCTTGGAGTAATATTTTATAAACCATTTATGTAATGGATGAGTTTGGGTCCTATACTCTAGGACTGTGATGGCAAACCTATGGCACGCGTGCCAGAGGTGGCACGCAGCGCCCTCTCTGATGGCACACGAGCCATCACCCCAGTTCAGCTCTGCTGTGCATGCACGCGTGCCTCCCGCTGGCCAGCTGGTCTTCGGGTCTCTGCCGCCCATGTGCGGAGAGCAGGGCATGAGCAGTGGGGCCCGCACGCACATGCACAGGTGTGGGCCGCATGCGGGGGGCACTCAAGCATTGCATTTTGGGGGTTCAGGCACATGCATGCTCATTTGGCACTCAGTCCGGACAAGGTTAGTCATCACTGCTCTAGGACATTTAGTGCCTGACATGGCCATTCTGCAATTCTGACAAAAAACACTAAGTCAGGTCTGTGGCAGGAAGGGAAAAAGTTAATGTCAGCTCATATTTTGGAGATGATTCAGGCTTCCCTACAGCTTCTTTTTTAGAAAGCTAGATTTCACACACAATTCAGTCTTGCAAACTTACTGACTGTCCTTTGAGGTAGTCCCAACAAGAAGCACCAACCATGAATATTATTGACACTGTCTTTATTGTAAAGTTACAGTTACTATCTTGCAAGTCTGAAAATACTTCTCCCCTCCCAAATTTTTACAATCTCGAAAACTAAGGAAAGTCCCTTCTGAGACTTTTTTTCCCACCCTCATCCAGGAGTGGGTTCTACTTACCTTTACTACCGGTTCACAACGGAGCCGTGTGCGCTTCACTTGTGCACGCGCGCGCTCTTCTGTGCGTGCACAGAAGCCTCCTGACGATGTTGGTGTCAGTTGGTGGAACCAGCCGCCGGTTTTACTACCGATTCTATAGAACCACTACTGCCCTCACCCCTCCTTTGGACTCAGATTTCGTTTATCAGACCATTGTCTAGGGCCAGGGATCTCCAACCTTGGGAACTTTACGACTTGTGGACTTCAACTCCCAGAATTCCTCAGCCAGCACTGTCTAGGAATTCTGGGAGTTGAAGTCCATGAGTCGTAAGGTTCCCAAGGTTGGAGACCCCTAGTTTAGGCAGCAGCTCTTCTCATGTCTCCCAAGGTCTTTCCCACATACTGTTATAAAAGGTGAGAGGTTATGAACTGAACATGTATTCATCCCAGTATCATTGTTTTCTTTCTACCAAATGTCACTACAGTGCAACAAGTGCCACTGCACAATTTGCAGTGTTTGTGTTTCAAGGAGCAATTGATGTTCCCATTGGAACATCCCATCTTCTCAGAGTTTGGTCCCATCACAGCAACATCTTCCCATGCTTAGGAAAAGGTGTGCAAATGCAAAATTGCTGCTAATTAAAGAGTAACACGGATTTCCTCCCCAATGACTGAGAAGATTTGAAATGGTTTCAGAGCATTTGTGTGGATTTTAAATGACTCCTTTCACAGAGTTACTTCTTAAGCTGTCTCTGGGGTCTTTTGCAAAAACAAGATAGCTGCTCACAGATACATATGCAGGAATATATGGAGCGCAGAAGAGAATAGCAGTTAGATATGAATTGGCAGTTTGTGTTCAGCTGTTGGCCAGAAAGGACTAGCACAGATTGACTGACAATTCTCTCCTAGCTCACAAAGCATAGATATGATCATGGTCACTGTTTCTTCATGTCCAGATAGATCCACCTAGTCCAAAAAGCCTAGTTCAATCTCTGGAGCGATTTTGAACTGATTGAGAAGGATGGAGAACCAGAAGGTTAGTCATCCAGAAGACTTCTAAGTGAAAATTTGAACCCAATTTTTTTGGGTTTCAGTCCTACAGTCTATCATTTACATCCCACTGGGTTGTCTTTTATAGAAATCCAACTTCATTGTTTTCCTCTTTCTTCTCTTTTCATGTTGTAGTCTGTTCATGCTCAGCATGCTGTATATTCATTTTAGTGGGTAGTTGGAATGTTCTTTGCTTGGAAAGAATCACTATTTTTTATGCATAGCATGAACCACAGCAGAGCGTGATTGTATCTGGCACCGATAAAGCTATTGCATATATTTCTTTAATTCAAACCATTTGTTGCTTTGCCGAATTAAAGTTCTCTTGAGAGAGTCCAAACTCAACATGACATCTTGGATTGTTTCATTTTCTACAGAGGTCATTTCTGATATTGCTGGCTGGTGTGGGGAAGGAGGTAATGTCTTGCCAAGTTCTCTCTTCTTGCTATTTAAAAGAATCCTTCTACTTTATTCATCTAAGCACCGTGGAAACAATCTGACGGGCCACCTGGAAAAAAGTACTTATATTAGTGTCCATCTGAAAATACTAGTCATGAGCAGGGATTTGCAGAGGAGTGTAAATCCGGTCCATATTGTTACCACATGTATTTTTGTATTATTCTATTTGGCCTCATTTCTCAGAGAGTTACTAAAACATACACATAAATTTAAAAATGTCTATTGAAAAGATTTTAGACACAGGCACGATACATATCTTGAATAACATTTACATTACAACCCTCTGCGATATATATCTTTTTCTATGCTACTTTCTAAAAACATATTTTTTCATCTGTGACGTCCCTTATATGTTAAACACAATTTAGGCCTATCATACTACTTTTAACAAAAATTTCCTAGATATACCACAGATTTATTTTTTACACAATTTCCCCAGTCTAAGCTGGTTTGTACCAACATTTCAGTGAAAAAATGACAGATGGTGTTGTCAGACATCTCCTTCAGCGCATCATGACAATTCAAGATAGCAGATGGCAGAGTCGTGGTAGATAAAATAGGCATATTTGGGGATTTGTGTGCATGAAATGGTCACTCAATGGTCGCTCAATGGCCTCCAAAATATCTACTTAGAAAGCATCTATGTAATACAAGATGAACTGCTGGATTGATCCATCTTTCAAACAAAATACAACATTACAGCCATGAATCTATTTTATTATTAAGGTTGTCTTTGTAACATGATAACTTTTAGTATTTTTTAAATTATTGTTATTATTTTTAAGTGGATGGGGCACACAACCTGGAGTTAAAAGTCTGCATGTCTTAAGTTGCCCAAGTGGAAAAATACTGATCTAGTCTATCTGAGTTTAAAGATAGTTTAAAGATAAAATAGGAGGCTGAGAGGTGGGAGAAAGCTGCCTTTTCCCTCCAAGAGAGAGACACAGTTTCAAATTCTGTTTAAGTTACATTTTTTGCAGTTTTGTTTTGATTTGTCTAGCTTTCATATTAGCTTGTGGTTATGAAATGGCACAAAAGAATATGCAAGCTGGAGATGGGAGATTCTCTTATAGATCATTAACTATTAAATGGGAAGCAAAGAGAAAGCCTAATTAGACAGTCCTCATAATAGAGGGATACAACCAGGGAATCCACACACAAAAAAATTCATGGTTTTAAACTTGTTTATACAAGATAGGAAGCTCAGGTGAGTAGCAGGTGGCCAAGTCTGCTGATGCATCTGAAATTGTATAAGATAAAATTTTTATCTGAGGTAAAAAAAAATGTACAGTGATGATCCTCGAAAGTATTTTTTCTGAACTGAATAAATGAGTATTAAATCAGCATGTGCTTTCTACAAATATTGAAATATATTGAAGACATTGGAACTGCAAATGGGAGAACAGAGGAAAACCTTCTATGTAACATGAATGTTTGGGTATCTATCATTATTCTGATCAAAAACAGAGGAAAGTACTCATTTCATACCTCAAAAGATGTCCTGTTACACAATGCATAGGGAAGAGATAAGGTACTTCCTATTTATCTGTAACTTCATAATTACAAGGTTAGGAGAACATAGGAAAAATCTGCTTAGATGCTATTTCTCCAAATGCCTTGCAATTTCTGAATTTAAATTACCTCACAACTCTAATTTAGGATAATTTATCCTGTTAGCTTATGTTAATGATTTTCATAATATATTGTATCACTCATTTCTGTACCCATCCTTGCCTCTAGCACAGGATTTCATCCCTTGTTTGCCCAAGATCTTCCTTTAAGCCTGGTTCAAGTCCCACAAATAGCAAGGAGATTTTGGGATTATGTCAGAAGTATAGCAGATGGCTGATTGAATGCAGCATTATAAAATAACCAGATGTATCATGTTGCAAATTTCCAGAAGCAGAAGTATTATTTGGCTAACATGAAAATAGAGCAATATTTGAATTCACTAAAATGAAAAAGCTAAGTGCCTTGCCTGCTTTCGTTACAGTTTATAGAGGGACTTCCCTGGTAGCCACATTGCCTCCCAGTTGGATTACTGCAATGCTTTTTAGATGGGATTTTCCTTGAAGACCCCACAATACTTTTAGCTGATCCACAGCTATGGGGACTACAAAGTTCACATATGTAATATCTCTGCTCAAAGAGCTCCAACAGATACCGTTTTGTTTCCAGATGCAATTTGAGATGTCACTTTTAAGTCTGACATGGTTCAGAATCGCTTTATTCCAGTGCTTTTTGTCTATGCTTTGGGATCTAAAAGAAAGGAATCCTTTCTAGTCCTAACCCTTCAGATAAGCTATTTCCAGGGATCATAGATTCAAGCCTTCTCAGTTGCTGCTTTCCATCTCAGGAACAGCATTTCCCTCCCCCCACCAATACCAAAATTACCACAATAATATTCTGGAAGGGTTAGGTCACAATTGTTTCAAGAGAATTTAATAGGTCCAAACCAATTAGATTTCTCTTGAAGCAATTGTGAGCTAACTCTTCCAGTGAGTTTTTGGAATTTGAAGAGTTGTTTTGCTCTCCCCAGAGTGTGAATGACTATAAGAACTATAGCTGTTCTTCAATGTTTGAATATTATTGTGTCTTTTAGTTTAACTTTATTACTGTTGGAAGACAGGCACTTTAAGTCAGACATGATCTGAGAGACGTATAAGCCTAGAAAAATAAAACAAAACATAAAATAATCAGCGCAGAGGAAAAATAGCTGTAAAGAACTCTCAAATTATCAAATAATTATTATATTAGAATGAGATTTAAGCCATAGGGCAAGGATTTACAAATTTATTTTTCCAGTGACTCCCAAGAACAACCAATTCAATTGAATTTGCAAAGGGATCAACATCTGAACTGGATTTACTGGGATAAATTGGTTTAGCATAAGAACCACACAATTCCCAGAGCAATTAGATTCTGGACTTATGTTGCAATGCACTTCCAGTTTTCCCTTTCCACTTTTTCTTGGCTCTGGTGACCCAACCAGATATTTTATAGCTTTTCAGCCAGAAAGAAATACAAGCAGAGGGACAGCTCTGCCAAGGACTGCAGACTTACTACTAGAGGCAACGATTTAGGATGAGAAGAGATAATAATCAGCAAATAATATCATGTAATCCTAATCAGTATTAAATTTCAACCCTGTAACTAATCTTATGTTTGGTTGCATCACAGAACACATTTGGTTGCTATTTATGATATATCCTATCAACAAGTCTCTAGATGGGGGATATAGTTTCACATTTAAAAAGATATACGAATTTCAAGGGGCTTAAAAAGATTTTAGATAATGGGAGGGGGGAAACATAATAGGATAAGGTGACCAGACGTCCCGCTTTTGGCGGGACAGTCCCGCTTTTGAGCAATTTGTCCCGCGTCCCGCGGCGTTTTAAAAAAGTCCCGATTTTTCATTCTGCCTCCTGAATCCCCGCTGATGGCTAGAGGGAAAAAAAACTCTTTAAACTCTTGCCGCGGGGCTTCAAAGGGCCGACCTACAGCTGATCAGTGTTAAAAAAAAAAATGAATAGACCCATGCCTGCAAAAATAGAAAAACAGCCCTGTTAACAGCTTCCGCTAGGTTAATTAGCTGCAAAAAGCTGCAAAAAGTTCCTGGAGCAGATTTCCCCCCCCCCCAGCTATACTGAAAACAAAGGCGAAAGCGAAACTAAACCTGCAACGTGACAAAATGAGGCAGAGACAGATTTCTTTCTTTTTCTTTTTCCTCACCAAAAAAGGTAGGTACAAAACTGCAAACAATGGGAAATTTTGGATTTTAAAACACAAAAGAAAAAAAGCTCTATTTAACTAGGGAATTGTAATAATTGAGATACTATTAATAATTGTATATTGTGTTGAAAGCAGAAATGGTTAAGTTGTGGTTTGGAGGCATATATGGGGGAAATTATTTGGTTTATTATTATTGGTAAATATAATTAATTGATTTGTAAGAAATTGGATTGCATGGAAATAATTGGAATATTCATGTTCATATTGATTAATATACAAAAAAATATAGTTATATAACTAATTGATTTATATTAAAATGTTGAATTTGTATTAAACAACTGTATTACATAATTACATAATTAACCAATGTGAGGATGGATATAAAAATAGATGACAATGGGAAGGGGTATAATATAGAATAGAAAGGAAAAATTGAATTTGATTAAGATTAGAGATGAGGATGAAGGGTAATATTGTTTTTTTACAAAAATAGATGAGGAATAAATATGGCAAAAAGGAAATATAGAAATTGTAAATTTAATTGAAATGACTAAACACTGTTTAAATTTGTGAACCAGCCAAATATTCTGTTCAAAGAAAATACATTGCATGTTTGTATGTGTGTTTCTAAATTCTAATTATTGCTATTTATTCATATTTGTTCTCTTTTATTCTTTAAAGTTTAACAATTCATTCTTAATCTTAATATCTTTATATTTGCTTGGGGTTGGCTTTCTTCCCTTTCATCTTTTTTATTGTACAGCAATCTTTCTCCTCAAACCTACCACCACTCTCTTTTCTTTCCTTCTTACTTTCTCTTCCCCCCACCCTCTTTTTCTCCTCCCTACTTCCTCTTCCTTTCTCCTTCTCCTCCTCTCTTCCTCCCTCTCTTACCCTCACTCCTACTCTAATTTCCATTCCTTCATCCCTCTCTATTGCTGTATCCTTTAATGCATATGGACTACTCAGAGGGCTGAAAAAGTTATTTTTGACTGGTCCTCACACTTTTGACCAGTCCTCGAACTTACGACTGTCCTCACATTTTACATTTTTGCCCTATCTTATCATCATGGTGAAGAGAAGCAGTTGTGAAATGAGTGACATGGTTGTTAAGAATGCTGCATGGGCATAAATATGAGGATGGTCATAAGTGTGAGGACCAGTCAAAAGTGCGAGGACCTGTCAGAAATGACTTTTTTCAGCCCTCTGGTTAGTCCTTTTGTGCATATGGACTACTCAGAGGGCTGAAAAAGTTATTTTTGACTGGCCCTCACACTTTTGACCAGTCCTCGAACTTACGACTGTCCTCACATTTTACATTTTTGCCCTATTTTATCATCATGGTGAAGAGAAGCAGTTGTGAAATGAGTGACATGGTTGTTAAGAATGCTGCATGGGCATAAATATGAGGATGGTCATAAGTGTGAGGACCAGTCAAAAGTGCGAGGACCTGTCAGAAATGACTTTTTTCAGCCCTCTGGTTAGTCCTTTTGTGCATATGGACTACTCAGAGGGCTGAAAAAGTTATTTTTGACTGGTCCTCACACTTTTGACCAGTCCTCGAACTTACGACTGTCCTCACATTTTACGTTTTTGCCCTATCTTGTCACCATGGTGAAGAGAAGCAGTTGTGAAATGAGTGACATGGTTGTTAAGAATACTGCACGGGCATAAATGTGAGGATGGTCATAAGTGTGAGGACCAGTCAAAAGTGTGAGGACCTGTCAGAAATGACTTTTCAGCCCTCTGGTTAGTCCTTTTGTGCATATGGACTACTCAGAGGGCTGAAAAAGTTATTTTTGACTGGTCCTCACACTTTTGACCAGTCCTCGAACTTACGACTGTCCTCACATTTTACGTTTTTGCCCTATCTTGTCACCATGGTGAAGAGAAGCAGTTGTGAAATGAGTGACATGGTTGTTAAGAATACTGCACGGGCATAAATGTGAGGATGGTCATAAGTGTGAGGACCAGTCAAAAGTGTGAGGACCTGTCAGAAATGACTTTTCAGCCCTCTGAGTAGTCCCTATACACATAGCCATGGCCACCCGGTCACATGACCAGCTAGCCACGCCCACCCAGTCACATGGCCTCCAAGCCACGCCCACACAACAAGTCACGCCCACAATGGTGTCCTTCTTACCAATGTTAAAATCTGTTCACCTTACCCTATACGCATAGCCATGGCCACCCGGTCACATGACCAGCTAGCCACGCCCACCCAGTCACATGACCAGCTAGCCACGCCCACCCAGTCACATGACCAGCTAGCCATGCCCACAAAATAAGCCACGCCCACAATGTCCCTCTTTACCAATGTTAAAATCTGGTCACCTTATAATAGGAGTACACATAGCTAACCCAGAATCATAGACCAGGTATCAAGAAGATGAAATCTGAGGCATTTGAGGAAATCTAAGAATAACAACAAAAAACTTTTGCGTGGAGTAGTCAAAAGCACCAGGCTAGAACTTGGGAGACTGTAAGTTTCTAGTCCTGCCTGAGGCACAAAGCCAGCCGGTTGAATCTGGGCCAGTCACTCAGAAGTGGCAAACCACCTCTGAAAATCTGGCCAAGATTACTGCAAGTAAGCCGCCTAGAGTAGCAAGATAGGCGGCAAATAAATTTAACAAATAAATAAACAATCAAGAGCCAAGAGTTTTATTATTTATTTATTTATTAAATTTATATGCTGCCCATCAAAAATGACTTGAAAGAATGACTTGAAGGAACTGAAAACAAATGTTGAAAATATAAGCAGACATTTCTTCATGCTATTCTTTTGCAGGATAAAACTCGATTGCAGAAAATATGACTTCAGCAACAGAGTGGTCAATGCCTGGAATGCACTACCTGACTCTGTGGTTTCTTCCTCAAACCCCCATAACTTTAACCTTAGACTGTCTACTGTTGACCTCACCCCATTCCTAAGAGGTTTGTAAGGGGCGTGCATAACAGCACCAGCATGCCTACCGTCCCTGTCCTACTGTACCCATTTATTTGTACGCATTTCTTGTGTTCATATTCATGTTTATACTTATACCTGTTATCTCGTACATGTTTGACAAACTAAATAAATAAATAAAATTTTGTGTTTCAGAAAGATGGCTGAATGTGAGTGAGGAGCAGAAGAATGTTCTCTCTAATCGACTGGGAAGTTGTAATAATTACAGAGGACTTTTCCTTAGATGGTGCCCCCTAGTTGTGTTGCACTCAGGGCCGGATTTTCCTATAGGCTAACTAGGCTTCAGCCTAGGGCCTCAAGATCAAGAGGGGCCTACACAGTGGTGGGATTCTGGGGGCTCTAGGGGGTTCGGCCGAACCCTTTGTTAAATTGCTGGCTCGCCCGCCCCTCGCCTCCCACCCGTGCGGCGCCAGCCAAGCTGTCTCAGGAATTCTGGAAGTTGAAGGCCACAGGTTGTAAAAGAGCCACAATTGCCCACCTCTTCCCTAGCCTGAGTTCCGCTGCCTGGGATCCACGTGGGCTGCCACGTGGTTCCCCACCGGCTCCGGATGCAAGAGAACAGGATGGAGAAAGCAGCTTCCACGCCTTCACTCACCCTCACTCTCTGCTCTGTTGGATCGCTGGCCGTTCGCTTACCCCGCCCACTCCCAATTTATTGCTGCCTCCGATTGCTAGAGGAAAAAAAAACTTCAAATTCTTGCTGCGGGGCTTCAAAGGGCCGCCCTAGAGCCAGTGGTGCAGCCGAACCCTTTGTTAAATTGCTGGCTTGCCCCGCCCCTCTGCACCACTATTTATTGCCAATCAATAGTGGTTGGCAAGGGGCGGGGGAGCCAGCAATTTAACAAAGGGTTCGGTGTTTTTTTTGTAATTTTATTGGCCCACGGAGCTTCAGCATAGGCTAATTGGCCTCCCGGCTCTCAGCTGATTTGTCTCAGTTGTTTTGCTCAGGGCTCTTCTGTTTCCTTGCAAAGAGTGCTGATTTTTTTCCCCCTAGCTATGCTGAGAAACGAAACTGAAACTGCTTTGCTGTTGCTGCAAGGTTGGAAAATTAGGCAGGCAGAATTCTTTTCTTTTTCCTCACCAAAAAAGGTAGGTGCAAACAATGGGAAATTTAGGGAAAAAGAGGAGAGTTCAGGATTTTAAAACACAAAAGAAAAAAAGCTCTATTTAACTAGGGAATTGTAATAATTGAGATACTATTAATTGTATATTTCTGAAAGCAGAAATGGTTTCTGCATATATTCAGGAGGAATATATGGGGGAAATTATTTGGTTTATTATTATTGGTAAATATAATTAATTCATTTGTAAGAAATTGGATTGCATGGAAATAATTGGAATATTCATGTTCATATTGATTAATATACAAAAAAGGTAGTTATATAACTAATTGATTTATATTAAAATGTTGAATTTATATTAAACAACTAATATTACATAATTAACCAATGTGAGGATGGATATAAAAATAGATGACAATGGGAAGGGGTATAATATAGAATAGAAGGGAAAAATTGAATTTGATTAAGATTAGAGATGAGGATGAAGGGTAATATTGTTTTTTTACAAAAATAGATGAGGAATAAATATGACAAAAAGGAAATATAGAAATTGTAAATTTAATTGAAATGACTAAACACTGTTTAAATTTGTGAACCGGCCAAATACTCTGTTCAAAGAAAATACATTGTATGTTTGTATGTGTGTTTCTAATTATTGTTATTTATTCATATTTGTTCTCTTTTATTCTTTAAAGTTTAACAATTCATTCTTTATCTTAATATCTTTATATTTGTTTGGGGTTGGCTTTCTTCCCTTTCATCTTTTTTATTGTACAACAATCTTTCTCCTCAAACCTACCACCTCTCTCTTTTCTTTCCTTCTTGCTTTCTCTTCCTCCCCCTCTTCTTCTCCCTACTTCCTCTTCCTTTCTCCTTCTCCTCCTCTCTTCCTCCCTCTCTTACCCTCCCTCCTACTCTAATTTCCCTTCCCTTCCTTCATCCCTCTCTATTGCTGTATCCTTTGCATATGGACTACTCAGAGGGCTGAAAAAGTTATTTCTGACTGGTCCTCGCACTTTTGACCAGTCCTCGAACTTACGACTGTCCTCACATTTTACGTTTTTGCCCTATCTTGTCACCATGGTGAAGAGAAGCAGTTGTGAAATGAGTGACATGGTTGTTAAGAAAGCTGCACAGGCATAAATGTGAGGATGGTCATAAGTGTGAGGACCAGTCAAAAGCGCAAGGTCCAGTCAGAAATGACTTTTTTCAGCCCCCTGAAAAAAGTCTATGCACATAGCCACGCCCACCCGGTCACATGACGAGCTACCCACGCCTACACAGTCACGTGACCAGCTAGCCACGCCCACCCAGTCACATGATTGCCAAGTCACACCCCCAACTAAGCCACGCCCACAGAACCTGTTGTTAAAAAAATTGAATCCCACCACTGGTGAAAGGGCCTCATAAGTGGAATAGCCTAGGGCATCCTTTCATCTAAATCCGGCCCTGGTTGCACTCGGCTATTTACCAACCAATGTATGGATCATATTTATTGTGGATGATGGATCCACCCAAGAGTGGATGCAGAGAGATAAAAGAGTTTGGTTGGAGACCATTGCAATGTGACTGAAGCCCTGTCCCTATATTGCAAGATGCAATTGTATGGTTGTAGCCACCATCTTGAACTTTTTGACTCCCTCTCCCTTAAGGATATGGCTATTTTCTACAAGAGGCAGAAGCAGGAGATTAGAAATTGCTACAGAAGCTATCAATATTTTACTGGGCTTAATTTGTTTGCGGTATTGTGGATTGAAATTGATTACTACAACTCACTTCCCTGCATCATGCGTTACTCAAAGCTGCTATTAACATTTAAAATCACATTAGAGTAAGCAATATACAAAGCAAGTTACATCCATATTAAAATAGAAACATGTTCAAGAGATAAAACTAAGAATCACATAGAATGTCATCTACTGTACTTTAAAAGGCACATTTTGATTTAGCTGAGAAAAATCCTAAGAAACAGAAGATGGCACGTTTTTAACAAAGACTTCCAGTGCTTGAGCACAATCACAGAAGAGAGAATTCCTCTTGTCACAATTATTTCTGCTTTTCCATTTCTCAGAAAAATAGTAATACTATTATGCTGAGGATGAATGAAAGTTGAGGATATGAAATTATTAAACCAGCCTGAGCACTGGGAATACAGTGCTACAAATGAAGCAGGAACAATGAACCAAATATCATCTGGAGAATAACTAATTTAAATGACAGATGGATGTTTCTTTATTAAATATAGAAGAGCTTCAACGGATTATCCTTTTTCTCTCTCTTAGTTGCGTAGGGCTCCACAAAGTTATCCATAGCTGTCTGAACATGTAGTGACAGTAACTACCATGCATGTCCCATTAAAGGAAGGATAGGAGAAAGCTGGGAATGTACCCAGGACATAGTGGTGAAAAGCTACAGTGAAGGTAATAATAATTATTAAAGTTATCTTTGGAATTTGGGTCTAGATTTCTAAGATACAAAAGTAAGGTCCATGAAACATTATCTTAAGTAGAACCCATTATTGCATAAATGTTTGAGTTTTAATCAAAAGGGACATCAAGTAGGCTTCTGGCCAGCCAGCACAATTTAGTTCTCTTGGGTGAGATGAGGTTGCTAAGTACTTAACTTTTCCATGGATTGCCTGCAGATTTGATTTAGTTACTGCTAAGAAACTAGCATTTATTTGATGGTATTAGGTGCTACTCTGGAGAAGAAATTCTAACAGCTCTGGGTGTTTTTTTCTCCATTTTAAAATAGAAATGCTTCTCCATGATCAAATTCATCTTGAAATTTATTCCAGTTCTCTTCATTTAAGTGTCTGTTTAGACAGATAAATGACAGATAGATGATAGAGACAGATGGATGCCAAACTTTGGTGCTTTTTTCATTTATTTAATAAAATAAAGTCATTCAATGACTAATTGTACCTGTGTAAAAAAATGGTCATTTCTCTATTAAATAGTTCAGGTGAAGACATTACTGAAGGGAAGTTACTGTGAGTACAGTAGTTCTTAAACAACCAGGACTGATTTGGGCCAACCCTACCCTATATAAATCTCATCACTTTGGCTCCCCTTAATACAGTGAAGTTGTCATTCTCTGGAGGCATGCTAAAAAGGAGTTTCTTAATATCTCTGTTAAAATATCACTAATGACCATCCATCTGTAAAACTATTTCTAAAGCCTTGATGATCCACCAATCTATGGTCATTGTTTTAAAATAGAAAAGATTTGAAACAAGAGTAAATTTTACCAAATCTGGCTATAATGTGAAAAACATTCCAACACTGACAATCATTCTAAAATTATCAAAGAAGCCACAATCCTAGATCAGACCTCTCTTATCTTGAATTAAAATTCAAGAACTAGGATTCCACTCTCAGCAAAATAGGATTCATGGGACAATAGCAGGTTCACAAAGAACATTGATGCACATCTTAAGTTTATAAAAAAAAATACCTTGAGGGTCTTCCAGACATCAAAATGAATGTTTATTGATAGAGAAAAGTACAACTTACATAATTGTCATTATGTCTTGCAGAAACCAAATACTGAATTCCATAATGAAAACATCATACCAGCTGTCAGGTATGGCGGTAAAAGTGTCATAGTTTCAGGTTGATTTGCTGCCTGAGGACCTAGACATTATGCCATGATTGAAATAAGCATGAATTCTGCTTTGTATAAGAGAATCTACAGGAGAATATCAAGCCATCTGTCCATCAACTGAAGCTGAAGAACAAGCAGATCAAATAACAAAACAATTATCCCAAAGTCTATTAAAGACCAGAAGAGCAGATGTAATAGCTTCATTTGGAATAGTCAACTTACAGACTAGACTTAAACCCCTTAGGAATATTGTGGAAGGACCTGAAATGAGCAGATCATGTTTGAAAACCTGAAATGTATTTGGAGTGAAGCTGTTCACCATGAAAAAATGGGCCAAAATACCTACATGGTAAAAGAAACTGATCATCAATTACAGTAAGTAAGCCTTTGGTTGCATTTATAGTCTTTTTAATATCACCAATTTTACACCACCAAGAATGCAATGCAATGCAATGCAATGCATTGTTGATGTCTGATCATAGTGCAATTACCTTGAAATGTGTGTTTCAGAAACCCGTTATGCTATTAATAAATTGGTATTTTAATATCACCAATTTTACACCACCAAGAATGCAATGCAATGCAATGCAATGCATTGTTGATGTCTGATCATAGTGCAATTACCTTGAAATGTGTGTTTCAGAAACCCGTTATGCTATTAATAAATTGGTATTTTAATATCACCAATTTTACACCACCAAGAATGCAATGCAATGCAATGCAATGACGTTTGTTGATGTCTGATCATAGTGCAATTACCTTGAAATGTGTGTTTCAGAAACCCGTTATGCTATTAATAAATTGGTATTTTAATGTTTCTCTGAGATACTAGCACAACTTGTTAATTCTAAAATCCTATTGTTAGTTTTTATAGATGTTTGTTATCAATAAACCGATTTTAAGAAATAAGTGAAATAATGAACCAGCGGTTCCTATATTGCCTAGCCAATGGGAGAGCATCTTAACTTCTATAGCAAGAATATCAATAGATCTCAAACTACGTTTTGCACAACAAAAACCAATATTTAGAAATTACTGGACTCCATTACATTTCCATAGAAAAGGACCATCAAAAGCAGCATTTTGTTGGAGATGTAATAAGGATAACACTTCTTTAAAACATGTTTGCACAATGTTCTACAGTATATATGCTTAGGAAGAAAGTAGCGGATTATACAACAAAAAGCTAAAATTATCAGAGTATAATATTCTCTTGAATTATATACCTAGTGCATGAAATTTGACAACCAAACAAGATAAATGGATTCTCCGTGCTCTTCCTGTGGCTAAAAGATTGATATTGCAGCATTGGCTAGATAAATGTTTCACTTTTCACTCAAGATCTGATTGCACTTGCTGTGAGCAAATTGCCTATAGACACAGACTTTGTATGGAGAAGTAGAATAAAATATAAAGCAGTGGTGAAATCCAAATTTTTTTACTACTGGTTCTGAGGGCATGGCTTGGTGGGCATGGTGTGGCTTGGTGGGCATGGCTTGGTGGGCATGGCAGGGGAAGAATACTGCAAAATCTCCATTCCCACCCCACTCCAGGGGAAGGATACTGCAAAATCCCCATTCCCTCCCCACTCCTGGGGAAAGGATACTGCAAAATTTCTATTCCCACCCCACTCTGGGGCCAGCCAGAGGTGGTATTTGCTGGTTCTCTGAACTGCTCAAAATTTCCGCTACTGGTTCTCCAGGACCCTGTCAGAACCTGCTGGATTTCACTCCTGGTATAAAGGCTCATTTATACAAAATACTGTTGGTTAAAAAGAGTCAGTTTTATCTAGTGGTTAAGGCACCAGGCTGGAAACCAGGCAACTATGATGGTATTTTTGCCTTATGTTTGAAAACCAGCTACTGTGTATGACTTTGGGCCAGTCACTTTTAGCCCATGATGTCCTGCTCTGAGAACACACCAGTTCTAAAGTCAATTCTTGTTGCAACCAAATGGATCAACACTTGATTGATCTGAAAAATATGGGCCCTGCATTTGCTGGAAAATGCTAGAGGAAAAAAAAAACAAATAAGTTTAAAAAGATACAGTAGTTGTAGAAGTGTATTAGAAATACTGTATATAGGTACTTGAACAATATTTGCATTAGATCAGTACTGTATAAATAGAATACCGTAGTTAGCATTTACTGTTAAAATAACATATCGTACTACATTTTCTTCTTTTTTTCCCTTTTCTTGTATTTTTTCCATTTTTGAAAAACACTTTCTATATGCTTTTCCCTCTTTTCTTTATCGTCATACCTATGCATTTCTGTTACAGTTATTTTTGTGCTTTGTTCTTTTTCCTTTCCTTTTTTGTCTATTTTAAAAGCAATAAAATGAATGAAAGAGAGAAAGAGAGAGGAAGGAAGGAAGGAAGGAAGGAAGGAAGGAAGGAAGGAAGGAAGGAAGGAAGGAAGGAATGATATAAACAGTCAATGTGGTGTAGTGATTAAGATATTAGCCGAGATAGTGGGAGGCTATGAGTTCTTGTTCTGCCTTACCCCCCATGTCAGCTGGGTGACCTTGGGCCTGTCATTCTTTCTTAGCCCTAGGAAGAAGGCAACAGTAAAATATTTTTGAAAAAATCTTGCCAAGAAAATTGCAAGCATTAGTCTGGGCAGTTGCCAGGAGTCAACACTAACTGGAAGACACACACACAAAATGTGATACAATCAGTTACTGAATCGAAGAGACCATTTTTATTTTTACATTGATACACCATTTGTCAGAAAAAGTATTTATGAAATAAATGAAACAAATACCATTTTACCATTTCCTTTTATATATTAGTACGACTGACGCAAAGCTCTAAAAATATTCGTTGACAAAGATACGCAAAACTTCAGAAACTCCAGAGAGAGAAAATACTTTTGGGAGAAGTGTAATTCATCAGAAAGTTGCTTACCTATCTGACAAGAAAGTGCATGCCCAGAAAAAGTGACTGTTTCTTGCTTTCTACACCGCACATGCCAGACTTGTCTTCTGATGACAGAGAAGGAGAAGAAGGAATTTTTTCAGGAATTGTATAAGCTTTCTTCTGTCTACCTATTGGTAAGACATTTAGATGCTTGTATGTACCACAATACCTCCAGGAATCAGAGTCAGTTTTGATATATAATATTAGATACATTCCAAGAATGACATTTTTCTCTGCCTGGATTTAAGGCTGTCTGCAGACAGCTTAAAGGCCACCCACTTCTGCTTCAGAGACGGAGAGATTCAGATCAGAGGCCTGGAAATACTTACTATCTATACTCATTTTGCATTATATCAAAGCATCTAGCACTAAACCTGACATTATAGATTGCCCTGGTCAAGGAGATCATTTCTTTTCAGGCAAGTAACAAACTCCTCATCTCCTACCACAGATAGAAACTGGTTTAATATTGGTTGTATAATGTTCCTAAAACTGGCTTTTTTAAAAACCGTGTCATTAGGAAATATTTAATTAATACTTTAAAATAACATTTACAGGTAAAGGTAAAGGTTCCCCTCGCACATATGTGTTAGTCATTCCCAACTCTAGGGGGTGGTGCTCATCTCCGTTTCAAAGTTGAAGAGCCAGTGAAGACGTCTCCGTGGTCATGTGGCCGGCATGACTAAACGCCAAAGGCGCATGGAAAGCTGTTACCTTCCCACCAAAGGTGAACCCTATTTTTCTACTTGCATTTTTTACGTGCTTCGAACTGCTAAATTGGCAGAAGCTGGGACAAGTAACGGGCGCTTACCTCATTACACGGAACTAGGATTCGAACTGCTGAACTGCTGACCTTTTGATCAACAAGCTCAGTGTCTTAGCCACTGAGCCACTGCGTCCCCTACATTTACAGGTATCCTCAGCTAATGACCACACTTGAGCCCAAAATTTCTGTTGCTAAGTGAGACATTTGTTAAGCATGTTTACCCCATTTTATGACCTTTCTTGCCACATTTAAGTGAATGTTAATGTGAATCACTGTAGTTGTTAACATAGTTGTTAAGTGAATCTGGCTTGATCAAAAGTTGACTCCAGGACACTGCAACCGAACCAGTTGCCAAGCATCTGAATGTGAACATGGGGATGCCGCAATGGTTGTAAGTGTGTAAAAGGACATGAGTCACTTTTTTCAATGCTGTTATAACTTTGAATGATGTAACTTGCGAACTGGTAGCAGAGGTAAGTAGAACTCACCCCTGGTATGTATTTATGCATGTACTCTCTGTGTGCATGTATATACACCAGTGGTGGATTGCTCCCAGTTTGGTTCGGTTCTTGCGAACCGGTAGTAACAGTGGCGGGAGGCTCCGCCCACCCACCCAGACATCATCATGAATGACCTGGGCATGTGCAGAAGCTTCTGTGCATGCACACGTGCGCTCCTGTTGCGAACCAGTAGCGGAGGTAAGTAGAATCCACCCCTGATACACACACACACACACACACTCAATTAATAAACACAACCACCCAAACCCTTTAAAATTATTTAACCACTGGATTTCAGCCATTCTTTCTTTCTTTCCTCACATTTCCTGGATTCCTACCCCACCCCAAATTAATTGGCACTCTAAATATGAAGCGCATACTTGCTCCACATTGAGAATTTTTATATACCCCTGCTTAGAATTTCTCCCCTGACATCTTTTTGGGTCTTGGTAAGGCCACATAGCTCATTTTTGTGCACAGGAATTTTACTTGGTCCATACAAGTACCAGCATTTCCAAAACTGTGTACATCAGACATGGGAAAAACCTATTACTTGAGAGAGGGAAAGTCAATCCTAGTTGAGCTGATTATTGATTATGCAACTGGGGATTGAACTGGCTGATTTCTTGAGACACCTAAGCTCTCTGTAAAAAAGACTGTTAATATGGCAAGGATGGTTAAACAAGGCTAACCTGGCAGATATTTTTAAATTAGGGCGATCAGGTGACGATTATCTTTACTTACAAACAGTAAATATCTGGATGAGATGTTTCTTCTCCCTTTCTCCAAGAATTTAATAATTGAACACTGTAAGCAGGAATTAAAAACATGTGACTGGGAGTTTTTTAGATGGAGAAAGGCTCTGCCTAAACAAGCATCTGAAAGGAACTGAAGGTGACAACAAAGAACCTGATGGCTAATATGTGCTGTGAACCTCCACCTAAACTCAGAGTCCATGACTGTAAATAAACCTCAACAATTACAGTTCTGTAAACTTTAATTGAATGCCATATAAATGAATCCAAACCAGGGCAAGGTCTGGGGATTCTTAAACTACTCACTGCTTTGAGAACTGAGGTAGACATCTTAGTTCACATAACAATCAAGTAAATTTTCCATTCCCACTTGAAATGCAACTACTGCATCAAGAATCCCTTTGAGAGTAGGCACAATTTTTTTAAAAAATGAAATGAATAATAAATATCTCATTCCATATATTGGTGGGGTTAACTAGAAGTTTTGTTTGTTTATACTGTATTTTACGAATAACTCAAGGCAGAGAACATATCCAGCATATCTAACATGTCCTTCCTCCTCAAGAACAACCCTGTGAGGTGACTTGGGCTGAGAGAAAGTAACTGGTCCTTCTAAATTTTCTGAGGATTCCTAATTTTATTTAACAATGCAGTTTCAAGACTTCCTGCAGCCAGGGATGACTGACCTAGATTCAGATCTTTGTTCAGGCATAAAGCTCATTCAATTACCTCTTTTACCTTGACCTTGCTAATGTTTGGATGACAGAGCACCAGACAAATCCCAGGACTATAGTTTTATTGACAAACTAAAATAAAATCCCAGAAGAGTGTCAAATCACTCCTGTATTATTGATAAATGAAAACTACTTTTTCTATGTATGCCATATTTATCTGCTAACAAAAGGAAGGAAAGGCAATGAACAAAATAAATAAAACCAGTAACCTCACAAACAATAAACCATCCCTATCTGATTGGTCTATATCAAATCATAGGGCTGGTTTAATAAGAACAGTATCCTTATCCTTTTTTAGCATCTTAATTTCTCCATGATACCTATCTTGTATAGGCCTCAAACTGAAGAGATCACTTTTTGCCTTTAAAAGAAATCTATCATCTATCTATCTATCTATCTATCTATCTATCTATCTATCATCTATCTATCTATCTATCTATCTATCTATCTATCTATCTATCATCTATCTATCTATCTACAGTATCTATCTATCTATCTATCTACAGTATCTATCTATCTATCTATCTATCTATCTATCTATCTATCTATCTTCTATCAATCATCTATCTATCTATCTATCTATCTATCTATCATCTATCTATCTATCTATCTATCTATCTATCTACAGTATCTATCTATCTATCTATCTATCTATCTATCTATCTTCTATCAATCATCTATCTATCTATCTATCTATCATCTATCTATCTATCTATCTATCTACAGTATTTATCTATCTATCTAACTATCTATCTATCTATCTATCTATCTATCTATCTATCTATCTATTTATCTATCTTCTATCTATCAATCATCTATCTATCTATCTATCTATCTATCTATCTATCTATCTATCTATCTAACCTGAACCAAAACCTAAGCTTTTCATATTAAAAATAGTGGAGAATAAAAATATCGTAGTGCAACCCTACTAGTAAATTGCAAGAACTCCATATGCCTACGCAAGAGGTATATTGCAAAAAAGCCCAAGTATAAAGTCCAGGTATCTAAGTTTTCTTCTACACAGACCATACTTGCAAGATGCAAAGACTCTGAAAAATATGCAAAGCAGACAGAAATAAAATATGAATTGGAGACTGGATCATAAAATAGAATTGTCTACAATCTTCATTGAGTCAAACTGATTTGTATCAGTGCTAACATTCGACTAATAAAATTCTTACTATCTTTCTCATTTGACACCTTAATAATTCTAGAGCGGAATTTGCCATTTTGACATACGAGATTTAAGTCAACCCTTCTGGAGGGCAAGAAGTTGGAAAACAGTACTACAGGCAGTCTTCTTATGATCACAATTGAGCCCAAAATTTCTGTTGCTAAACAAGACATTTCTTAAGTGAACTTTGCCCCATTTTTCAATCTTTCTTGCCACAGTTGTTAAATGAATCACTGTAGTTGTTAAGTTAATAATGTGGTTGTTAAGTGAATCTGGCTTCCCCATTAAACTTTGCATGTCCAAAAGGTGCCAAAGATGATCAAATGACCCTGGGACGCCACAACCGTCATAAATATCAGTTGCCAAGCATCCAAATTTTGACCTTGTGACCATAGGGATACTGCAATGGTTATGAAAACTAGTCATGACACATTTTTCAGTGTTAAATGAACTGTTGTGAGATGAAGACTGCTTGTTGTCAGCTTTGGAAGCCATATTAGCACCGGAAGCTTCCACGCTGCCACCTTCTTGTATCTGGGAAAGTAGGAGGGGGGATTTAGTAGAGGGAATGTAGTTAGACAAAATAGCATTCTTCTTTTCGGTCAAGGTCATGACAGTCCTGCATCTGGAGAAGGAGTAGCTGGAATGATGTCTCGAGATGGGACAGATGGTGATTGGACCATGTGATGGACTGATGGGTGCAGGGGATAGATTTGGTGGTTTTGATTTACTGAGGGAAAATCCGGAACTCTCAGTTTCGGGTTTTCCTAGATGTGCCAGTATACCTACTCTAATAAATGGAACTTTGAGAAAATGCTTGTCACTGAGTTTTTAATTGGAGATGGGTTTTTCTGGAACACTGACACTTGTATTGTAATACCTAGGTGCCTTTAAGGGCTGCCTGTTTCATTTTTTGGCTGGAGCATCTGAATCCAGTAATTATCTCACTCTGGAAATATAATCATTTTGGAGATCATCTTAAAGCTAAACTGTATTATTCTCATGTCTGGAAGGGAAAGTGTTCAGAATTGCCAGCTAGTATTTTGGCTTCTATTTAGTAGATAAAAGCTCTTTCATTTGTGAGCTTTTTTAAAAAAAAAAAATTAATCATAGCTGCTCCCATTGATCAGAGGAAAGAGCCATAATTCTCCTGCCATTGTCTAATAAATCACAGGGTTGGACATCCTGATGCTCCGCTATTCTGATTTCACGGGGGCAACATGTTCCTCTCAGCTACAGAATAATAGCTTCTTCCCCTGTGTGAAAACTGAATATACAGCTTGTTTTGATGAAGCCGGTCATTTCCACGAAATGCTTCATTCTTATTACAGGATTTGGGCAGACTCGTAATGCATTTGAAAATAGAATTATAATAGCATGGAGAGTAATAACCTCAAATGGAATACTGACATGCATTTAGGATTCCTGCAAGGTCCAGAAATCATTTGTATTGTCTGTCAGCATGGCTTGACAATGTAGTAAATGGTCTTTGGGAAGCATAATTCCAGCAAGACACCATAACAGAAAATGACTCACTTTGATTGGCTAGATCAGCCTTTGTCATCTGATGTCCTCAAGATTAGTGGGCTAGTCATCACAAGTGGGAGCGATAGGCGCTGTAATCACATTGCAATGTTTCTTAAAATTACATTTTAGAGAATGCTAGTATTCTCTAAACAACTTGAAGGTATTTTGTGAATTGCTCTCAAGGACTGGGTTTTGGGAGAGGTAGGAGATTAGATCTATTCGGCGTCATTAGCCAAACAAATATTTTTCCACAAAGGAAGAGTTTGCATTCTTCTCAAATGCCACACTGAAACAATATATAAAAGCCACAAAAGCTAAGAAAAATTTTGAATGACAGTTCATAGGGAATATGAGTTTTAAATAAAAAGCTTTGAGGATCCTGATACTTTTTCCTTCCACATAACGTAGTAAATGTAAATATTCAGCATACATAACAAAAAGCAAATGTTGAAATGGGCTGAATCCTATACTGACTAAACATTAACAAATCTAATTTTTAAGATGAAATATGCTGTCATGTGTCCGCTCATACATCCCATTAAGATTTCCATTTACACAGCAAAGGGTAAAAATATCTCCAAGACTGCTTCTGCTGAGTTGAATCTGTCTATCCAGTGAGATCTAGTAGGGAAGGTTTATGAAGGGTTTCAAATATGAGGCTTGCCATTTAACAGGGATGACATACTGAACCTTCCTCTGACAGCTGACTCCCCTGATACTTGGACTGCTATTATATTTTCAAAGAACGATGAAAGCTTGGCTTTTCAAAGGTATATTTGGGATTCTTTAAAGATTCTGCTGCCCAAATGGAGTCACATGAGGGCCTTTGTTCTGTGATGTTCTTGATTTTTAATATTTTAATTTATCACTATTTGGAGAGCTGGGGTTATTGTAAATCAAGCAGCATATGAGTTGTTTTTATATAAAGAGTGGACAGTTTAGAATGGACTCAAGGGTTTGTGAGATAACTGACTCAAATCCCTTTCATCTAAGTTACAATTTTGATAAAGACAAATGTATTTTTCACTAAATACTGTTATTGTTAAGAAGTAGTAGCAATCTGAAATCTTATGAAATTACTCTTTATATATCAGCTGGGGGAAAAGTACCTACAACTACTCAGAATGACTAATACAGGCGATCATCAAACCAGCAGTTTGTAGGATCTTGACATACTTCCATTGTGTAGAAACTACTTATGAGAGAGTGCTTGAACCATCTATCATGGATGCAGAATTACATCACAACTCAAATCGTTGCATAATATATCTATCTATCTTAAAGAAAACTTCTCCTTCAAGAGTACAGTGATTGACAGAATGTATTACTTCTGACAAAACATCATTTGCAGATCTCAAATGCATTTACTTTTCTGAATGGCAAGTGTTCAAGTTGTCACATTAAATATAAGGGTTAAATTGACACAGACCTGCATACTCACTTCAGAAACGATGCACCTAATATGTTAGGTCAGAAATTGGAACAGCCAATTGCAATGCATTTTAATTGTGAGAGTCACAGTCTTTGGGTTTATGTTTTCATGCTATAGACAGTGTTGAATTTCATTCTACTCAATGCATGGAAGGATTGATGAATGTATAGAAATGGTATCTTAATTTGAAGGCAAATAACCGGGTTTATTGAGGAAAGTGGAAGATTAAATTTTGTGTTTATTTGTTGTTTTTTATTTATTCTTCTACACAATGCACACACAATGCACACACAGTGTACACACAATTCATAGTGCACACACATACAGATGCACACACACAGGAATCACTATGATTGAACCAAAATGAACCAAGACAAAATGTGCTAAAACAAAGAGTATGCTTACAGAATAGAGTAGACAATATGGTAATCTATTTCTCCCTTTGGAAGAAAAATAGCCTTGATATAGAAGCTATTCAATCATTCCTCATATATCCCAACCCGGTACTCTTATGAATAATAAAAGATCCTATTTCCATGCCAATTCATAGTGGATTTATAAATCTAGAAAAAGCGGAGTTACAATAAAAATGGTAGGGTAACAACTAGAAATATGTCATAAAGCTATTAACATAATGTGTCATATTTCATAATCCTGTTTAATAGTTCTAAACATTCAACCTTGCACTAACCAGTGATTTCTATGTGGGTGGGAATAGCTATTATTACAGATGAAGTGAAAGAATGGACAGACAACTGACACTTTGAAATCAAAGCAATAGCCTGGATCGAATGTTTTCTCTGATAAACTTTATAAATGTTTAAGAACATGACCTCCCTCAAACTGAAAAGCTTGCTTTGTGGCCTTATAATAGGAAATAAGCTCCAGAGATATGGTTCTTAAATTGTTCTCTTAGATTCTACTGCCTCAATGGATTTTTGAATCTGGAGATCAAACTTTTTAGAGCAATCTTTATTAAAAAATAATAATTAGCAGTTGTATTACAAAGGCATCCCTGATGACCAAACTGAGTTTATGCCTGTTAGGCAAAGGGTTAAATTAATTTGCAGTGGTTAATGTAATCCACTATAATAGTGCACTATAATAACTAGCCCCAGGATAAATCAGGGTCTTGTCATTCATGGCATTATTAATCCATTCAAAGAGTAGGCTTTCATCTGTGATTTTGGAAGAAAGTAAATGAATTCTGTCAAGAAAGAGGGTGGGAAAAGGGTTTACCACCATTTTCCATCTTCATATCCAACAATCATAATTTTTTATTTATTTATTTGTCGAGTACATATTAGATAATATATATAAGCATGAATTGAATACATAAAATGAATACAATTAAAGGGAACATTAGGACAGAGACAGTAGGCACGCTGGTGCTCTTATGCACGCCCCTTACAGACCTCTTAGGAATGGGGTGAGGTCAACAGTAGACAGTTTTAGGTTAAAGTTTTGGGGGTTTGGGGAAGAGACCACAGAGTCTGGTAGTGCATTCCAGGCATTAACAATTCTGTTACTGAAGTCATATTTTCTGCAATCGAGTTTGGAGCGGTTCACTTTAAGTTTGTATCTATTGTGTGCTCGTGTATTGTTGTGGTTGAAGCTGAAGTAGTCACTGACAGGTAGGACATTGTAGCAGATGATTTTATGAGCTACGCTTAGGTCATACTGAAGGTGGCGTAGTTCTAAATTTTCTAAACCCAGAATTTCAAGTCTGGTGGCATAGGGTATTTTGTTATGAGCGGAGGACTCTTATTGTGAAATATTTCTGGACACTCTCAATTGTATTAATGTCCGATATGCAGTGCAGATTCCAGACAGATGAGCTGTATTTGAGAATTGATCTAGCAAATGTTTTGTATGCTCTGGTTAGTAGTGTAATATAATCGGAGAAGAAGCTACGCAAAATTAGGTTTACAACCCTTAATGCCTTTTTGGCGATATTGTTACATTGGGCTTTGGCTCTTAGATCATTTGATATGAGTACTCCAAGGTCCTTGATAGAGTGAGGGTCATCTACAAGGTGATATCCACTCAGCTTGTATTTAGTGTTCTGATTCTTTTTGCCAATGTGTAAGACAGAGCATTTGTTGGTTGAAATTTGGAGTTGCCAATTTTTTGACCATTCCGACACAAAGTCAATAATATGAAATACTACATGATATGAAATACATGATATGAAATACATGAAAAAAAAAACCAAGGATGGAGGAAGAGAAGCATTGTGTTGCTATGGTTTCACATGAAGTTTTGAAAATAAGAGTGAAAGAGTGAAGTAAACAAAAAAAAAAAAAAACCAAGTAAAAATGATCTCTTCCCACTTCCAAATAGAATTCAGCCATCCCCATTTCCTACATGATTCACCTCAAAGGCACACATTCCTTCAAGAATAAGAAACAAACTTGAAGTGTAGCAAGCTTTTGAGTGACTATATTAACACATTGAAATGAAGAGTTTTTCTGATAATTGTGCATGTACTTAAAGCATTTGATTGCATAGAATTGCAATCTGGAGGAAATTAAGCTATGATGAACAATTAATGACAATCCTAGAGCACCCACCTCTGGGATTCAAATTCCCCACCAAGTTATATCAAGAGATATCACAAGAATGCTCTCTGACTTCCATATTGTTTGCAGTAAGTATTGAGCTGCTGACTCAGTTAATTTGAATTCATTCCAAAATAAATGGCCTGTGAATTAACAATGAGGCACATCTCATAAATCTTCTTGCAGACAACATCCTACTATTTGTGTAAAACACAGAAGAGGTTATTCCTGTACTGATAGCTTTGTTAAAGGAAGCTCCCTCCGGCATTATAAGTCTAAAAACCTCTGTTTGAATAACACCCTTGTCTATTCAGCAAAACATTCAATTCCTCAAGAATCTGACAATGAAATTCCCCAGCTTAAAATATCTGAACATAACTGTTCTTAAAGACCTCACACAATTGCTATCCAGAAAGTATATCATAGTAATAAATAGTCTTAAAACACACCTAACTTATTGAAATGCTTAATGCTAGGAAGACTGAGATTAATAAAGTTGGGTTTGTTACACAGATTCCTATTCTGTTTTAAACTTTAGGATATTGATTTTGTCTTCTTTTGAAAAACACCACAAACTACAGAATTTTGCCAGCAAGATAGAGAAAATGGCAGAGTAACAGGTACCAATGTTTACTTTATTCATATTCTCCATCTTGATAGTAAAATTCTAGAACATGCCAACCAAATTGCTACATTATAGATCTCCAAACAGTGAATTCCTCATTTAGAATTACAGTATATCTTGTAGCAGTTACCTCTCGACAACTATTAGTTACAGGAAGCCCTCAATTCATGACCATGATGGAACCTACCCAATATCACAACTGCAACATGAAGTGCCCATGTGAATACTTCAGTCATGATACTGCATCCCTGGTCTCCCCGTTGCAGTCATGCGAGTTGTTAAGTGAACCATGGGGTGCTTCAGGAGCCATCATATACTTATCTTTCAAAGAGCTCCAAAAATCATTTGGTGGAAGAAGGGCCGGGTGCTCTGTTGCCGGGTCTCGTTCACTCTGCTAAACAAATAATTCCTTCAACACTGTCAAACTAGTTACTAAGAATGCATTACTATTAATCTTCTCATCGTTCCTATCACCCATCTCCTCCCACTTATGACTGTATGCCTGTAACCTTGTTGCTGGTATCCTTAAGTTTTTTATTGACCGTTTCCCTATGACTATCATTAAGTGTTGTATCTTATGATTCTTGACGAATGTATTTTTTTCTTTTATGTACTCTGAGAGCATATGCACCAAGACAAATTTTTTGTGTGTCCAATCACACTTGGCCAATAAAGAATTCTATTCTATTCTATTCTATTCTATTCTATTCTATTCTATTCTATTCTATTCTATTCTATTCATGCTGCAATCTCAGAAGCAACTGCCATTTTTCAAGCAGTCACAATTCAATTCAATGCAGCTGTCCCAAAAGTGGCAATTGTTTCTAGGATCATACCACAAGGCCCATCAATGGAGTAGCTTGCTTTGCTTTCCTAACAAGAGCTCTGCAGTGTGCCCATTCTTTCCCCAGAAAAAAACTCCATAAGGGATTTCCAGATGTCACTAAGGTGCCCATCTTTGAATGAAGGCACCGAGTAGGTAGATTTCATCATGAGCATGTGGAAGTATCATATATCAAAGGGTTCAAATCTTTCTCCTGGAGTTTAATTGGGGATGAACGGTTTTTATCAAATTACATGCATTAATCAGCTCTTCAATGCAAGAAAGCTTGCATTAGCCATTACTAATGGAGTAATCATTGCAATTTGCCCTTTCTTTGTCCTGCTCAATTTCATACCCTTCTGATCTCATTGTTTGCCACTGCTTGCCCTTCCCAACTCTACAATAAATGATACTTAGAATCATAGACTCATAGAATTAGAAGGGTTGTTTCTGCACCAAATCCCTTGTTTCGTGCAGAAATCCAAATTAAATCATGCCTGAAAAACTTGTTCAGCATCTGCTTGACCTCATCCAGTGAAAGGAACACTGGCATCTCTGGGTTAGTACTTGCATTTTCAGAATAATCTATATCTGAACAAAATAAGTCACAAAAACATATATCATAATACACTTGTTCACCTTTAAAACACCACAAGGTGTTTGTGTCTCTTCTCTGTGCTATTTCCAAAGAAAAGATCCAACTGATGGGCAATATTTATAAAGAGATTGTCAGGGAAGGACAGAGAGAGAAATTTGAAACTGGGGGGTGGGTAAGGCAAAAGAGAACTTCTAAGGATTTAACCTAGGGTATGTTTAGAAGAGCTCCCTGGTGCACGAGTATTCCAAAACCGCTTAGCTTCTCAATTATGAATGCCCATAAAGTGAAGAAAAGCAAGCGAGTAAGTAGTGGGGAAATAAATTAAGAGGCCTGGAAACTCTTTGCTGCAAAATATGTCAATCCATTTAAAGATTTAAAGAATATTTTTGGAGGTTCTCCTAATATTATAGAGCAACTTCCCTTCAGCTTTACCCCTCCAGCTTTAATGTGGATTAAAAAAAAAACTAGGGTGTTTTTCTCTCTTGCCTCATCTTTCCCCAGGGCAACATGTAAGTAAAAACTACTGGGGTTTAACTGGAAACTGGACTTTAAAAATAAAAAGATGGCTAAAGACTGCAATGCAAGAACATGACATGATAATCATGCAAGTAGGTGAAGTGGATATAGGTCTGGGATATCCATAGAGTATAATCAAAATTGTCAATGCTGTGGTCACCATAATGTGACATGGATAAAAATCAGGCATACCTTTAGACACATTTTTGTTCCATAATCTTACCATACCCCCACAATATTTAGTAACAAAAAGAAAGAAAAGAGCCATAGTTTTCATAAGTAAATGTTATCTATCCATTCATCATCATCATCATCATCATCATCATCATCATCATCCATCATCTATCTATCTATCTATCTATCTATCTATCTATCTATCTATCTATCTATCTATCTATATCTCTATCTATCATCTATCTATATCTATCTATCTATATCTCTATCATCTATCTATATCTCTATCTATCATCTATCTATATCTATCTATCTATATCTCTATCATCTATCTATATCTCTCTCTCTATCTAAATCTCTATATCTCTATCTATCTATCTATCTATCTATCTATCTATCTATCCATCTATCTATCTATCATCCCTCCCTCCCTCCTCTCTCAATCAATCAATCAAATATCTACCTACCTACTACCTATCCATCCATCCATCCATCCAACTATCTATCTATCTATCTCTATATCTATCTATCTATCTATCTATCTATCTATCTATCTATCTATCTATCTATCATCCCCCTCCCTCCCTCCCTCCCCCCCTCCCCCCTCTCTCTCAATCAATCAATCAAATATCTACCTACCTACCTACCAACCTACCTACCTGGTCACCTTGCCAAAGGGTGCACTCAGTGGCTTACAGTCATTATGACTTAAAGGTTGAGATACAAATGAACTTTCCAAGGCAGATATCTGTATTCTGAATCTAGCTAACTTTTCTGTTTCATGCCTTGAGGTCTTTGGTGGCTTTCTTCCTTTTTCTTTTGTAGGCTTTTGTATGCCCCATACTAAAGATTAAGTTAACAGGCCATATTGATTTTCCATTGAGTCCTGAGTGTTTTAAGGAATCATCACCCGCATAGTTTTTTGCTCACAGAGGAGCATTAAATATACAAAGCTCACTTGTGGCTGCTGTATATTTGGAAAAATTCAATACTTTTCAAGCTTCTGCCTTAAGGCCATGTTATATTTCATGTGAGATTCCAGAAACCAAGGAAAAGACTGTTGGCTGGTTTTCTGTGAAAACAGCCACTTTCTATGGAACCGTTTAGCCACATGCACAAATTCAGTCAGCTGCATCTCTTTGGATGTAGAGGTTGCAACAAGAGCTTCATTAATATGGTGGAGGGAACCTGATGGGGGATGGGGAAAAAGCAGACTGGATGTAAATGGAAAAAAAAAACAGCAACCTCAGATGTATGGATAGAGGACAGGGAGTTGAATTTCTCCTATTCATTACCATTCAATCTCCACTAAATTTACCTGCAAATTGTGGAATTACAAGTGCTTGTGAACCCACAAAACCTACTGTTCTTTACATCTTAACAAGGGCTGATCAAGGTGACTCATTTGAAACTTCAAAAATAACATCACCCTCTAGTAAGAATAAATAGCTTTTAACTATTGTGTTTACAAAACTTGCTTTGAATAAGAAATTGCTTTCAGTACTATTTCACAAAGTAGTTGTATTAGGGTACTAAAAAAATGAGCAATCCTGCTAATGCTGTATTACTACTATTACTACTATTACTACTACTAGTAGTAGTAGTAGTAGTAGTAGTACTACTACTAAAACCATAGTCATTGCTTTGACATGAGATAAATTCCTTTGAGGTTCAAATGGCAGCTTGGTCAGTATCTGCAATTTTAATATATCCCTATTGTTTTTATGGATTGGTGATTTCCATGTCAAGGTTTTCTTTGATAAATCACAAAACAAAACAACAAAATATGGTGCTTTGCACATCACCTGTCTGCAAAACAAAACACACACACACCAAAAAACCCCAAAAGGAGTATTTCTGATACCTTATTTATTTATTTATTTATTTTATTAGTCATATTTCTGTGCCACCCACTCTCCGAGGACCCTGGGCAGCTTACACCAAAGACAGTATACTAAATAGCATATTGCCCCCTAACAATCTGGGTCCTCATTTTACCCACCTCGGAAGGATGGAAGGCTGAGTCAACCTTGAGCCGGTGAGATTTGATCCACTGATCTGCTGAACTAGCTGCAGTACTGCACTCTAACCACTGAGCCACCTCGGCTCATATTCCTAATTAACCCTAGTCAATTTCATACATTGAAGAGTTATTTTAAAAAAGAGGAGGAGGAGAAGGAGAAGACTAGGAATAGATACATAAGCAGTTAAAACCTCCACAATCATTCTTGGGTACATTTTATATTGGAGTCCAAAGGGCCAGATAGACAGACAGATAGCATGAAAGTGCCCCTAGGTCACCTCTTTATGGGACAAGATTAGATCCTACTTCTGATTCAATAAGACAAATCTACATGAACAGTCCCAGTGGTACTTTACGGAAGTGTTTCTCAATCTCAGCAACTTTAAGGTGTGTGGGCTTCAAGTTTCAGACTTCTCTAGCCAACATGCTAACTGGGAAATTCTGGGAGTTAAAGTCCACGCATCTGGACTTATCTAACTGGATAGCAATAACAATAGTACTTAAGACTCATATGCCACTCCATAGTGCTTTACGGCACTCTCTGAGTGGTTTACAAATGTTAGCACATTGCCCCCAACAATTTCGGTCCTCATTTTATCAAACTCGGAAGGATGGAAGCCTGAGTCAACCGTGAGCCCCATCAGGATCAAACTCCAGGCTGTGAGCAGAGATAACCTGCAATACAGCATTCTAACCACTGTGCCACCATGGCTCGTATGGGTTCTTTTAAGAAATGTATTCCAGAACAAATTTTTTAAAAAACTTTAAGATGGATTACCAGAAATATTTTTATTTTAGATCCCCCCTCAAATTCACCCTTGTCCATCTGTATTTGAAAAGCTTTGTTTTAAACTGTTCCCCCCCCCCCACCTCTCTTCACTCCAGCACATTTAACCAGTATTGTTCAACAGACATTCCTTTACAACAAGAGATCAATGAAATTAGATAACTGGTACTAAATTGCTTCCATTCATTATTTGCAGCACATTATGTCTGTTGTATTTTTGACAATTAGAATGGGCAAAGAATAAAAATTCCAATAAAAGGACACACACATCAAACATCAGTTCCTTGTACAATTTCCCTTTGAACTCTCATGGGCATGTTCCCAAGATTCAGTCACAAATTGATTTACAAGTTTCACTCACATCCCAGCCTCACGCCTGAACTGTTAGCAGAGTTGAAAATTCCAGTCTATGGTTGAATCCCCAGCCATATTGCATTGGTAAGGGTCCTGTATTTCAAACAGATTCTTTAAAAGCTAAAATCTGTTTCTTCTGGCTACATATGAAATGCAAGATCCTGCATTTAAGTTGGCACTGCAATATTATCGGCTTTGGAAGAATGTTAAGCCCACTGGCTTGCTTAATTGAACAGGATGATATGTTTCCATTGGCAAACATACTAGTTAAACCAACAACCTACGAATATTTGTGAATTTATATTATGTCTGCTACATTTTCCCACAGGTTACTGAGAACTTTTCTTCTCAGGGCTGAAACTCTAAACAAGTAGATTTACGTGTGTTAGTGACCAGGGATTATATTTAATATATTTGCAAAGGTGAGATTGTGAGGTGGGGATGCTCTAAGATTTTCTGTGGTTTCCTGACTATGGAGACAAAATGTATTAGCTGCCAGCTCCAATGGACTGGCCAGTGTAAAAAAATTAGGAAAAAATCCCATAAAAACAGCGAAGAACAAAAAAATCACAGACAACCCAGACTAAAATTATCCAATGAACAACAAAATCAGCAAAACAAAACAAGACCTTAAACAAATAATAAATGTCAACACCAGGCCTGGGACCAAAGCCAGGTTTCCAAAGTGAAATGTGAATGTAAGTCAAAATGCTGGTTGTTACCTATTAAGCCCTACATAACATATTAAATGGACCGCCTCTCTATGTCAACCCTTCAAGGTACACCAGACTTGAATTATGAATGCTAATATTACATTTATTATCAGGTCACAGGAACTGAATCTTGCAATACATTTCTCCCCTCTTTAACTTCGTGAGAATTAAGCAGGGTGCCATCTGAGATGCTTTCTCACATTACATTTCAACTCAGATTTCTCTTATGTAACTGTTCTCTTGGGTATAGCTCTTCCTCAAGGTTATTTTCATAGCTTATTACAGTTTCCCATAACATATGTCAATTTGACCAGACAATTTGATCCTGCTGGATTTGGAATGCTCTTGGTTTCTTCAATTAAACATGTTATCTATTGGAACCCCAAAAACATGTCTTTTCTATTACAGTGTTTGCCCTCTGGAATGAGCTTCCCAAGACATGTTGCTCTTGTTTAGAAAAACCATGCAGCGGGTTTCTGAGATGCTGTTGATCTTCACTCAGACCACTGCGAGGTTCATCATGCTTGCTATCCTTCATCTCTTTTGTATGTTTGATTGATTTAATTGTAATTTTTTTGTTTGATGGTTGTGAGCTCCCAGAATCATTGAGACCTGGTAGCATTCAACTTTAAACAACAACAACAACAATAACAACAACAATAACAACTATCCTACTCAAAGGTTTGGGAGAACAACCAGGTCTTTATTTCTTGAATGTCGTAAGAATGGACCCCTGCCACATATCTTAGAGGGGGACATCATTTCAGGGGACAGGTGCCGCAACAAAGGAGGTTCCTAAGACACTGTTGAATACCCACCCTTCTTCATCATACCAAACAGACAGAAACACTTGTAAACATTTTGGGACACAATGAACTTGATTGAACTTATATTATTTGCTTTCATACATACAGTAGATCAATTTCCCCAAGTTTATTTAATAATACAACTCTACACATTTACACAATCTATTCACCCACCAGCAGAAATATTTGCTTCACTTTGTATTTAAGCCCAGTTAGTCTGCCTAACTGATCCTGAGCCAGCTTGATCTAATGGTTAAGGTGCTGGCTTAGAAACCAGAAGACTTTGAGTTAGCGAGTTAGCTGAGTCACTTTGGGCCAGTCACTCAGCCAGACGTAAGTCACAGGGTTGTTGTTGTGGGTAAAATTGGATAATTGTATAAGGAAACAATATTAAGTATGTTCACCGCCTTGAGTTATTTATAAAAACAATAATGGTGAGATACTGTATATATGAATGAATGAATGAATGAATTCATCCATCCATCCATCCATCCATCCATCCATCCATCCATCCATCCTTTCATCCATCCGTGGTGTGACTTGTCTTTTTCTGTATGCATTCTTAGAATGTCTAGCTGATGTAGCAATATACAACCATTGTTACGGCAAATTTAACAAGTGCCTACCTGCAAAATTGCCAAGATGCTATTGTTCACTTTTATAATTCAAACGGGCTTTTAAATGTGAGAAGAATGATTACAAGAAAGCCAAGAAACTTTTGGAAGTTATCAGTATAACATTCTGTTATTTTCCCTTACAATATCTTCCTATTTTTATATATGAGAGCTTGTTTTACACAACACCAATCAAATGCACAAACACATGTAGAGAAAAATACAGAGGAAGTTACTGGAAATTTTCTTTCTTTCTGAAGTGGGAGTTAATGGATTTTTATTACACCACAATTAGCAGTATGTCAGGAAGTGTTGTGTTAATGGCTGACATTCTTTGCATTCTCCCATTGGTCCGTTGAAAGGAAAGATTGAGTAGCGACAGTTTTGTCTGCATTTTGAGATCACCAGAAAAGATTATCATGGGTTGGTTTAACACTTTGTGAGGCATTGGTGGGATAGAAAACTAATAATGTGGAAGTGTATTTACCCTAATTCATCCAGCCATTCATCCACTCATATGGCAGCCCACTTGTAGAGCATCTTGGGGTGGCTAAAGACATCACAAAACAAAAGCAATAGTAAGAAATAAAATACTGTACAACACTCACATATACAGTCAGTTCATATGTCATTTTGCTCAGTGCCTGGTTGGGGGCGGGGAGTAGGTCTTCAAAGCTTTCTTAAAGATTGGCAATATTAAAAACAGACAGATCTCAGGGGAATGCTGTTCCGTAGGGCAGGTGCTGTGACAGACGACACAGTTTAATTGAGGGGACTGAGAGCATGCCAACCTTATTAGATCTTGTAGAATAGGCAGAGATAATTGAAGATAGATTTACCCACAAATATCCAGATCTTGTGCCATGTCGATATTTATAGATGGCTTCCAGACCTTGAATTGCATCTCAGAATCCACTTATAAACAGGGCAAATCACACAATTGTGATTTGTAAGCTTACCAATGTATGTTCTTCCAGCCTCAGAACTTATTTTCTCTTTCTGAAAGGGACTTTAGTTAGAGTTATAAGCTGGGAAGGGAGATGGCAGATCCCCAGGATTTTCAGAGGTTGTGTAGTAATGAAATAACTATAATACTTAGGCTGCTAGCAGTCAGCAGAACCTCCTGACACATCCTACTCATTCTCAGGGGAAATTTATTACTCTCTCAGCCCAGCCTTAAGAAAACGTGAAAGGAAAATGCTTTAGATTGCTCCACTCAAAACCCAGAAATAAAGAACTTAATGACCAACACAAGAGGATATCTATTTATTTGTATATTCTAGCAACTGCAAAAGTTTTATGAAGAAATTCTCTTTTTAAAACAATATAGTTAAATCTCTAGATAGAAAAAGAAATTCAGTGGGAAAAAGGGAAAGAACAAAAGAAGGCAAGATTAACTGGGTATGTTTCTTTATTAAATTTATATTCCACCAACCTCAGTATTATGTTGAGCCGTCTAAATGAATAAGCTGCCCTGCTAGCTGCTTCAGTAAGATACCAGAGCCCCTAACATTTGCAATGAGGATAGTCTGAAAGTAGAATGGGACAACTTGGCCCGGCAACTCGCTGCACCCAACTCTCCATGGCCTTCTTGCCACAGGACAATTCGCCACAGCCAACTCACCATCAGACAGCTCACTGTGGGACAATTCAACAATTAGTTTTAAATATTTAAAATAATTTAAAAATTAATTTTTGTCATTCACATTTCATTTTGTCCCTCCTTTTGCATCCTTCCTTTAATGATTCTATTTCACCATTTCTTTGACATTAATGTAACTCTTGTCCCACAGCGAGTTGGCCATGGTGAGTTGTCCCACAATGAGTTGGCTGCAGCGAGTTGACCATGGCATGTTGGCCATGCCAAGTTGTCCTAAGCCTGTCTGAAAGACATTCTCTCCTATTTAAATGTTGTTAAGTAGGTCCTCCTTGTTCCTCTCTCTGGTTCTTAGTCTCATGTTGTATACATGTATAAATGTGGATGGGTGGTGGAGGTGGCAACCAATCTTTCAGGAGGATCAGCAATCATTTTTCCCAGTCAAATGAAATATCACTCCAATGCAAAAAATACATTACAGGGGAAAAAACATTGTGAATGATACCATCAAATTCTTCAGGAGATACTAGTGTGACATACCTGTTTATACGGATTTGTGGCCGTATCATATACTATGATCTAAGGTTCAGTCAAGTTTAACAGGAAAATAGACTGAACTGACCAAATTCAATCCTATTTTCTTTGTGTTTTGCTATTAATTATTTTTCAGTACAGTTGAACTTTACAACATTGCCACCAAATAAGAAAAAAGATCCCACATGATTGTTATATTTCCAACACTGTTTAGAAAGTGAATTGCCTATTTTCACAATCAGTGCCAGGTTCATATACCACTACTAGAACATACCAATTTTATCTATGTTTAACATTAATTGTAAATTTAACACTTTTTCGTTGATTTTCCAATTGTTTGATGTGATATTTTCATTTAAATTCTGCATCTATTTAATAATACAGCCATTGAATTGTTCACTTCCTGAATGATACTTCAGCAGCCTGCTATCCATGTTAAAGAACCAACTTGGTAATACATTTTTAGCTTTGGTTACTGCCAGTCCACTTCATTCTTTTGAATGTTCAAGAACTTAAACTTTACCCTAAATCTCTTGTTGGGTCATATAAAATGAGTTCTTCAACTCTGTCAGTCATTTAATGTCTTATCCTCAATTCCTATTGGGATCATTTGAAACAACGAATTGAAACTTGGCAGAACATTCATTTCTACCACTATTCTTCCATATCAGGATTTTAACTTTCTCAGTCTTGAAATATCAGCCAAATCTGGCAGGAATTACTCTTAAACAAATCATGCTTTTTGTTAAATAGATTCCCAAATCCCCAGTCTTTTTAGCAGTAGTGTTAAATTCCATTGTTCTCTTTATTCCATTTTAACAAAATAATATGTTCCCATTCTCAATCCCCAAACAGATTTACCGCTGCCATTCAGTGTTCGGGTTTATCGTGTGACTCTCTAATAAAATAATTAATATGTGTAATCTGATGCAAGAAGTGAACAGTTTTAAGAAACTCATCATTCTCCATTATGTCTGACTTCCTAAAGAGCAAGTTCAATTATTAGCCTGTGTTTTAATAATTATGTAATATTTCCTCAGTGGAAGCAATAGCAATCTATTGTACTCAGAGGTAATTACAGCTTTTGAAAATCTTGATAGTCTTTGGCACTCCCTGCCAGCAATAAAATAAATGAACAAGACAGAAGATGATTATTCTAAAAATGTGGATGTGCCTAAAAGATTGGCATGATAGAGAAGAAATTACAGGTTTTTTTTTTTTTATAATGAAGTGAACATCCTTGTAATAATTGTCTCTAAAGGTTATCAGATTCTTTTGTAAAAGAACAGAGAATAATTAAGCTCAATGATTTTGCTCTGTAGTTTCCTTCTTCTAGAATTCTATAGTCGGAATAGTATAACGTATATAAATGGATATATATAGAGAGAAAGAGATAATCTTCATTTCTAATGAATTTTACGGCAGCAGTATTATCAAATCCATAGGTCATCTCCTCCAAGTAAACACAGATAGATAATTTCCACATACCATATTTTTTACTTTTTTCCATTCCCTATTTCCTCACAAACCAGTTTAAAATTGATCTTCAATCACTTCACATACTTTTTCTTTCCCTCTCCATGTAAGAAGGTAATTTAAAGCATTCACGTCGTATTGAATAAATATGTATTCTAACAACTGCATCATTGGTGGGTTGCCCCCGGTTCGCATCAGTTCTATAGAACCAGTAGTAAAACCGGAGGGAGGCTCCGCCCACCAACCCCGACATCATTCAAATGCTTCTGCACATGCGCAGAAGCAAGCACACGCGCACGAGCTAAGCAAGCACACGTGCGTGGCCCCGCTGCAAACCAGTAGTAAAGGTAAGTAGAACCCACCCCTGAACTGCATGGTAGTTTTTAAAGGTGATCTCTCTATGTTTATCTCCTAAAAATTCAAGGAAGTTTGATGCTGGACTTCTTCTAGTAGCTCCAGAAGACAGACCTGCCAGCAACCCCTTTCCCTGCCCCCAAAATGGCTTTCAGTTATATAAAAAGTAGATTTTTAGACATCAGGAAAAATATTTAAGATTCGTTGAATGGAAAATTCTGCCCTGAGTGGCGCAGCGGAATTGTGCTGGGCCTATAACCCAGCCTATAACCTATAGGCCTATAACCTATAACCATCCTCTGCTAACTTCCCTTTTCATCACTAGAGGCTTTTTAAAAAGAGACTGCACAGCCATTTGTCTGTAATGGTAGAGGGTCTCCTGGTTCAACAGGGGGTTGGACTAGAAGACCTCCGAGGTCTCTTACAACTCTGCTATTCTGTTCTGTTCTTTCTCAATGAAGGTGTTTAACAGAGGTTGGGTGGTCATTGGTGGGTAATGCTAAGGTTCCTTGACTTTGGGCAGGATTGGTCTATGTAAGATTCCTTCCAAGTTTGCATTCTATTATTTTAGGAAAACAGACTAGTCCATATTTCTTCAGTGGCTATATGGCATGTTACTCTACAATTTCCAGCATATTTCCAAAGTGTGGCAATGGTTCCACCACATCTTTGTAGTTTGGCCTCACACACAAACACAAACTCCAGCATCTTGTATTTTTATTTAGACAGCAAAACAGCCAAAACAGTTAGCTCAAAAAACAAATGAAGAATTTAAAAGCATTTTCTCTACATTAGTAATCAAAACGGTGGCCATATTCTCACACTACATTGTTATATTTTGGATTGGTTTACTGTGTCATCCCAACCTAGAAACCTGGTTAGTTCATAGTTCATAAATAAATCTCTCTCTCTCCCTCCCTCTCTCTCTCTCCCTCCCTTCTGCCCTCTCCCTCTCTCTTTCTCTCCCTCCCTCCCTCCCTCCCTCTCTCCTTTCCCCCTCTCTTTCCCATGCCACTTCTATAAATATTCCTGAGAACTCAAACTGGCCTTAAATAAGTTCTTAGAAAATTAAATATTTTGTCTGAATGCCAATTCATGCAGAAAATAAGAGAGGAGTGTAAGCTGAAGCTTTATAATAGTATTTCCTGCTGGTTACATCAAATTCCTATAATTTTTAATTAGACAGTCTCTTTAATTGAATTAATCTCCATTACAACAATTTTATAAATGGATAAACCATTCTTGAACATTTTATGCGTGTGTCAACAGCATACTCTCAAAATTTCAAATATGCCCACCAGCCCAAAAAGATTGCCATCTTTATCTAGCATTATAGCTGGACCCAATTTAATGGACAGCATATACTATAGTAAAGCATCTGTTAGTGTGCTGAGAAAATGACATAAGGAGCAAGGATAGTTACAAAGCATCTCCACTTCTACATATTGTTTTATATTCCTTTATTTTTTTTAATTTGATTTATATGCCGCCCTTCTCCGGAGACTCAGGGCGGCTTACAATGCGTTAAACAATAGCCTTCATACTTTTGTATATTTATACAAAGTCAGCTTATTGCCCCCACAAACTGGGTTCTCAATTTACCTACCTTAGAAAGGATGGAAGGCTGAGTCAACCTTGAGCCTGGTGAGATTCGAACTTACAGTAATTACAGACAGCTGGTGTTAATCACAATGTTTTATATTCCTTCCAGATGGGCTTTTGGTGGGGGGACAAATAGGGCAAGGGAATGGTTAGGGTTAGGGTTAGAGGCAGGGGTGGGTTCTACTTACCTTTACTACCAGTTCGCATCGTGCCCACGCGCGTGCTCTTCTGTGCATGCGCAGATCACTTCTGATGATGTCCAGATCAGTGGGAGGAGCCTCCCATCGGTTTTATTACTGGTTCTTGTGAACCGATCCGAACCGGGAGCAACCCACCACTGGTTAGAGGTGGAGTTAGGGTTATTCTTCCATCTTGTCCAAAATGGTATCTACATTATAGTTATATGTTTATTGTTGTTGTTGAAGGAAAATTCAAAACAGGAAATTACCGGTATGCTAGATGAAAAGGCTAACCTTGGGAAATATTTTAATCCTATGTTAGGGCATATTTAGTGTTCCATGTGAACAGACCATTGCACTCCATGCCCATGGAAAAACCAGCTCTCCTAGTCCAGGGTGAGCTGTTCAGAAGCCAAGCATGACCTCTGTTTGCAAAGAAGCAAATGTAGATTGATTTATGCAGGCATGTAAATGATAATCTTTCTCTGAAATCAAGTCCATGTGCCATCCCAACAAAGACATATAAAAGAAAATCTGCCATCAGCAATGTGCTTTTTTTCAAAAGGCAACTGGACTTTATTGGGTTTTTTGTTTTAGACTTTTCACTACTCATCCAAGAAGCTTTTTCAGCAACTGAAGATGCTTCTTGGATGAGAAGCGACATTTTCAAATTAAATGTCTATGGATATTCTCAATCATCCAGGTCATAGCTGTCCTGAAGAAGCTTTTTCAAGAGGCAACTGGACTTTCTTGTTTTTCTTTTTTTGAAGGCATTTTGCTTCTCATCCATGAAGCTTCTTCAGCTCTGACTGGATGGTATAAATATAAATCCTTCCATTCCCCATCATCCAGTCAGAGCTGAAGAAGTTCTTGAATGAGAAGTGGAACAACTTCAAAGAAAAACAAGAAAATTCAGTTGCCTCTTGAAAAAGCACATTTGGATTTTCAAGGCAAAAAGCCAAGGAAGTCCAGTTGTCTTTTGCAAAAAGCACCTTTGGGACAACCATGACCTAGATGACTGAGAATCTCCATACTCATTCTGCCATCAGCAAATGAGACTGGAATACAGCAAAGCCAAGGGCTTTTAAAGGAGAAGACTTTGCGATAGATGAATGTTTGAATACATGTAAACCTACAATTGATTAAATTAGTCAATCATCACTCAAGCTTCAACAAGCAGTCTGAAATGTGCTATTTTTAAAACATAGGTTAAAGGAGATGACTTTGTTCAGAGTTCAAAAGGTTAACTGCACAGTATATTATTTCTTTGTCAATAAAAAATTCAACTTCTGAATAATATAGTGATATAAAACATTAGCGGTAAGTAAAAAAACAAAACAGAACAGAACAGAAATTGTCAAGAATCTTCTAAGTTAGCTGGTTTTGGTTCTTCTTACCCAGAGTTAAACCTGTTATGAAACCAAAAATGTTCAGTCCATCGAATAGAGAGAGAGAAACTTGAGGTGAAGAAATATATTTTTGATTCTTTACTGGGCAATGTTTTCAAAAGAATTTCCTGAGGAGGAATAAGAGATGCTTGGGGAATAAGATGAAGCTGATGACAAAAATGTGAAGATTTCACATCCTGCCAAAGTGACAGTTTATCTTTCACCAAGCAGGCTTGACATTAGCAAAAGGTCAGGAAAAAGGGGGTAAAGGGAGGGAAGGAATAGAACAGAGAATCTATGGGTCAGAAAGCACATAAGTCTACAGATGAGTGAACTTCTCTTTAACCCCGGGTAAAATTATTGTTTATCATCTTTAAAAGCTCCCTTTCTTCATTTCTCCTGGATCTTTCACCCCTGTACTCCATTTTTGTGTAAATGCAGCTGGAGGATCTCAGATCCTTTCTGAACAATAGGAATATGATCAGAATAGATTTTAGTGAGGGAGATTTCCTTACCTGCTTCCTCCCCAGTTAAGGTGTATGGATGAGTTGAGGGTATCCATGAGAGTGAATCAGACAACTGAATTGGTCCTGCTAGCTTTCCCATCTCCATCCCCCATTCCAAGCCTTCTCTTCCCCCTCCTCTTTCCTACCCATCATATATCAAAGTCAGGGCACAGAAAGAAAGACTCGCGACAACTGTCAAATGGATTTTTGCAGACTGGATAAGGAACCCTACTTGACACTCAAAACTCTGTAAGATTGAAAAGTGGCATTCATTTGCTTCAAAATCTTGGGATAAACAGTTCTATAGTTCTGTAGTATCTCTAATTCTGTAGTATCTCTAATATCACTGGACACTTCTGGCAGCATTTGGGCCACGGAATTTGGTTTTGCTCTCTTCTCCTTGACAGTAGAAGTAGTCGTAACACTTAAGGCTGGCAACAAAGAAACCATCTGAAATTGATCAACGCTTCCTGGGAATCAAAATGGTTGAGTTTTTTGTCTCTCTGTGTATATTTTCTTTTTTTAAATCCCAAAAGGCACACATAAAATATCAATTGGTTTGTAATACAATGGGTTATGTGAATTCAGGCAATTATGATATGGCTATATACATTTTTTATTGATTTGGTATGATAGGTATGATTTAGTATGATAGGTAAACTCAGCCAGTTTCTGCTTCTCCCTTTAACTGATTATACCTCATAGGTCCTGAAATAATTAGAGAATTCTGGGTTGTTTGAAACAATATCATCACATATCTTCCTCCATTATTAAAAATACTTAGATAAACATTTGCGGCCATTTTGAACTTCTCACAAGATATGCATATATATGGTGTGTGTGTGTGTGTGTGTGTGTGTGTGTGTGTGTGTGTGTGTGTGAAGAATTGAGTATGACATTTGAGGTATGATCTGAATTTTAAGTATCTCTCCAATCCCCTACATATTATCCTTTTGGCTTTCACATGTTTGATTTCAAAACAGAATTTGTTCTCTATTCTTCTCCCTTCAAGTCGATGAGCAGCCTAATCTCTTATAATTCAAAGGAAACTGGATTACAGTAGCCAGCTAATAAATTGCATAATTCATAGTGAGGAAATCTCAGTTTAACACAGTTCATGAAAGAATGTGCTGCAATCAGCCACTTGCCTCTATACAATCTTCAAACAGGGTTTGCAATGTAAGATATTCTTTTAAAAGGGGGATTCAGATGATGAACTGGAAGTAGTGTCTCTACAGGAGGTCCTTATGCCAGTGGAGCGGTACTGAATGTTCTAGTCTGCACATTGTCTGGAACTGTGGTTTTATTACTGTTTTATTGAGTAGATCACAAACGGTTTTGCACAATATGTTCAAGTGGTCTCCCTAACTTGAGTCTCTTCTCACAATTCCCCTGTCAGGATGGTCATTGATGAGAACTCTAAGAGTTTAATTCCACAAACCTGAAGGGTGTCTGGGTTGTGGTAGATTGCCCTAAATAATAAATGATAGCTTAAAACCAAAGGAGTGGTTCATTTAACATGATAAGCTAGAACTGAACAAACCATGTCATGGTTTAGTGTGCTATGTGAATCAGAACATTTTGTCATTTATCCCCCCAAAAAACAAAATAAAAACAAAATCCTGAATGCCAACTATAGATTTTCCTTCCTTTATTGCAGTGGTGGGTTGCCCCTGGTTTGCACTGATTCTATAGAACCGGTAGTAAAACCACTGACCCCAACATCATCAAAATGCAGAAGAGTGCAGAAGAGCACGTGTGTGGCCCCGCTGAGAGCCAGTAGTAAAGGTAAGTAGAACCCACCCCCGCTTTATTGGCATGAAGGAGTCTGGTGATACAAATGAACATCACAAAGAGGTTCCATTTTTTAATTTGGGGAAGTATAAATAATTGAAGAATTTGTTATTAATACTTTTCAAAATTTAAAAAAATGTAATTTACATAGTCGTTCAAAAAAGTAAAACAACAAGCATAAATATAGAAAGTAGTATGAAAATGTAAATATACAGTATAAATACCACTACAGTTCCACATATCTTTTAGTAGGTAACATTGCCTATTCTTATGACAAAATCTTTCTATAATATTTACTCAGAATTCAGAATGAGCTCTCATTATGCAAATGTTCCTAGAAGATGAAAGTTAATAGCTTTCGGTTATGTTGTTTTAGCCCTTTTATCCTTTCATGGGGGGGGGGGGGGGTGTTGTATTTGTATATTTTAATTATTACTTTTCTATTCCAAATTATAACATTCAAAAAGGGGAACTAGAATCTGACCTTGATCTATCAGATGAATTTGATTAGTGGCTATGGATGAACTTCGCTTTTTTTCAGTGAAAGTGTCCCAGTTATGGAAAAAATTCCCCTGATGCCAAATATCTATTTCTATTATAATTCCAGTGCCCTATAAAGATATTTTTATTTCCCCTGAATCTTTCATCACTAGATTTCATTACAGAAAAGACATTAAAAAAAACATGTTATGGTATTGTAAATACCCCAAGTTTGGTTAAAGGAAAAAAAACAGTTTCATGAATTTGATTACAAAAGACTTTTTCTTTTCTTTTCTTTTCTTTTCTTTTCTTTTCTTTTCTTTTCTTTTCTTTTCTTTTCTTTTCTTTTCTTTTCTTTTCTTTTCTTTTCTTTTTTTCTTTTCTTTTCTCCATATACAATACACTGTGTAATGCAATAACCTTCAATGACAAGAGTTACCAAACTTTACTTCCTAACAAGATGTTGGCCCAATCGTTTGTTAATTTTAAAAAAAGTTTTAAGGTCTCTTCTTCCTGTTTTCTTTTATTTTCTTCTCAGTTGCTATCTTGACCACTGAAGTATCTTGGGACATGTTTAGAGATCACTGATGATAGCCTAGGGTCTTGTGTGTTAGAGGAAGGAAGCCAACTTTCTTTAATATCACAAGGGAATACCATTCTTTTTCTGATGCACAGTTAAGAAAATATTCTGGTGTGGTTTCAGTTTTGTGTGGGCCTAGACAGGAAATTTGTGATTCCTGTTTCCTGTAGGCAATCTCCCTTTAGCTAACATATAAACAGATAAGCTTTAGTGCTATTATATTGCATCACCCACTAATTTGATATTTACACATAGGGGACAAAGTTCTACTACAAGGCCATCAAATTATTTGTCAGCTCTTAGCCACCACATAGATAGACTTTCTCTAGGACACTCAGTCCCTAGCTGAATCCTTCAGATGTTCCAATAGTACTGTGGGAAGAAATATCCATCTGGTTCCGTTCCAAGCTGGGAGAAAGACACTGGAAACATGGAGGGTCATTGGAAAGATGGTTTAATGATGAAGCAGAACCATATGGGTTCTGGGCAGCTGACAAAATGGAGTTGAGAGTAGAAGGTTTTTATACCTTCTTTGGGCTTTGCACTTGAGCTTCCTGTTCCTATGCAAGAACATGAATTCTATTGGCTGTTGCCAGATTCCTATGGGATCATGTAGGGCAGGGATGGGTTCTAAAACTTTTTACTACCGGTTCTGTGGACGTGGTTTATTTTGTGGGTGTGGCTTGATGGTCATGTGACAATTCTTTAGGATTTAGCAGAGGTACTGGTCTACCAGGCTTTTAATTGCTTGCAGAGCTGTACCGGTCTACCCATTTGTTCTTGGAGCATCCTGTTCTACCCATTTGTTTTTGGAGCGTCCTGGTCTACCAATTTGTTCTTGGAGCATCCTGTTCTACCCATTTGTTCTTGGAGCGTCCTGGTCTACCCATTTGTTTTTCTAGTGTCCCGGTCTACCCATTTGTTTTTGGAGGCACCGATCTACCCATTTGTTTTTGGAGGCACCGGTCTACCATCACACTGCCTTTTAACACTGATCAGCTGTAAGGCGGCCCTTTGAAGCCCCGCGGCAAGAGTTTAAACATTTTTTTTCTTTCTAGCCATCAGCTGGGACTCGGGAGACAGCAAATAGATTGGGAGCGGGGCCAAATAAAAGGTAAGAATAACACGGGTGGGGCGGGAGGGCCCAGCTCCCAAACAAAGAGAATTGGTTCGGTGACGTCATATCGTCACCGCTACCGGCTTGGCCAAACCGGGCCGAACCGGGAGGAACCCACCACTGATGTAGGAGTTATGTAGGGGTCATAGCTGGCTCTATAGCCAAGTACAAATGCTAGGTGTTTGTCTGAGTTACTTTGGGTTGAAGTTTGGACTGCTCTGAGGGTGATGCAATAATTCCTATTGTGGCTTAATGGCTTTGCCCTGTGTTGGATCTTGAGTGAGGGCTAATCCTACCATTCTGCCTTTGTTTCAAAATATCCTGTTTTGAATGGATTACCAAATCTGCATTTCTAAAAGGTGGCCTCCTCAGTTTGGTTTCTGAATAGGCTGGCCCAATCTTCCTTAATAGGCACCTAAATGTCTGCTGGGGCTATTACGAAAGATTTGGGACTGCTTTCTGTCTCCAAGAGCATGTTTCTCCATTTCCCCATTAGGGAAATATAATATTCTGCCTTTTTAATATTTCCTAAAACATTTTATTCTTCTAGGAGAGGAGTGGGTGCTAACTGTCTACAGTACATCTCAGTAATGCTGAATCCTTCTATCTTGTTGATGGTCATTTTCTTCTTTCCTTCCCCCTTTCATAGCATCAGAACCTTTTCCAGAGAGCTAATTCTTCACATTATGTGTTCAGTATAGGACAATTTGAGCCTGGTTTAGTGGTGGGTTGCCCCCTTTTTGTACCGGTTCTATAGAACCGGTAGTAAAACTGGCGGGAGGCTCCGCCCACTGACCCCGACGTCATCAAAATGCAACTGTGGTGGGTTGCATGAGCAGAAGAGCACACGTGCATGTGAGCGGCCCCGTTGCGAAAGGTAAAGGTAAGTAGAACCCATCCCAGGCCTGGTTATTTGTGTCTTGAGTGAAAACTCTGAATTCATTTGCTTTCCTGGCTGTTCATGGTAGTCTTTTCCAACACTAAAGTGCTCTTTCTATTCTGCTTCTTCAAAGTCCAACTTTCACTTCCATAGAATGTCACAGGAAAATTATTGCCTGATATTTGTAAGAATAGATACGCACAATAGCATCTGAATAATTTTTCCGTTTTATCCAGTGCTAGTTTGAGCTGTGTTTTTTGAGTGCTAGTTTACCTCAGCTTCTGCCCACCTAGAATTTTGAAATCATATTTTATGTGAATAGATGCATAGATATCACTTTGGTGGGGAGATGATCCAGAGCTTCGGTGCAGTTTATTAGAATCCTGCTGACACTGGGCCTTCCCGGTTGAAATGCCCATTTGTGAGGTGGCTTCGATAGAGGAAGAAGGCGCCAGGTGATGCTTCAGGAAAGCCGCTCATCTTTCTATCTGGTGCTACCTCACCACCTGTGACACACAGTGGTGGGTTGCCCCCAGTTTGGACCAGTTCGCAAGAACCGGTAGTAAAACCGTCGGGAGGCCCCGCCCACCACCCCAGATGTCATCACCAGCAATCTGTGCATGCGCAGAAGCAAGGCGTGCACACTAGTGAAGCAAGCACGTGTGCGCGATCCCGTTGCGAACCGGTAGTAAAGGTAAGTAAAACCCACCCCTGTGACGCACCTTGGAAAGCACACAAGCATGAGCCGAACAGAGCTAGCAAACAGGCAAACTATTATTCTGCATTAGCATTGTAGTAAAAATGAATTTGTTCATTGTTTAGGACTGACTGAATCAATTTTAGGAGAGAAAACTATTGTCCTTTGGAAAATCCAGGCAATCACTAGATGGCAGCAAAAAGATACAGAATATGGTATCTGTTTGCTATCACCTAGAGACTCCTGGACTTTTGTATAGTCTGAATTTTCAGATTTTATTAGCTCCCAGATGCCCAATGAATAAACAATGAATAAACAATAATGTTGTTTATTTAGCACAATCAATATTTACTACCTTTATAAAGCAACATTTGTAGAAAGAAAAAGACCAGATCTTTGGTCAGAGGGAGTATTCATCTATTTGTGTTTCTTTCATGTTAACAGATTGTGGGGTGGGTGTGTTTTTATCACATTTTCATAATAAAAAATCAAAACCACCCAAAGAAAAAAAAGTACAGAAAAGTAAGTGGAACAAAAAGAAAATAAAATTACTGCTAAAGAAGAGAATCATATTCTCTCCACTTCTTTAAGAAGATATTTGTTTAAGGTATGAAGATTATGTTTTATGGTTTTAATTTGGTTTTAATTGAGTTGTTGTTTTATTGATAACTTCATGTTGTTTATTTTGTGTGCGTGCGTGTGGTTGTTTTAATTATGTGAGCCACCCAGATTTATGAATATGAGATATGTGGCTATAAAATTGAATAAATACATCTCAACAGATTGAAAAGAAATACCACTTATTCTTCTGGGGACAAAAATGAAAATAAAAAGCAGTGGTATTGTAGGAAGTTAGCACCCAGCCCTTTCCTGGAAGAGTGAAATATTTTAGGAAATATGAAAAAGGCAGAATATTATATTTCCCTGGATGAGAAATGGATAAGCATATTTTGAAGCAGCTCCCATCTTCCTGCCCCCACCCTTTGTCAATGGGCCATTAAGGCCTGGGCCAGTCTAGTCTACATAACAAGATCTACCTCCTTCAGGCAGAGCCATAGTAGGAATTGCCAAAGATCCAACAAAGATAGGATTAGCCCTCTACACAATATCAGCAGAAACTTACCACATGTGACCTGGGAAGCACATGTGACCATCAGCCAGCAAGGCTAGCTAAGACCCCCACCCCCTGGGAGTCTGACAACCAATCAGAGTACTCTTTCTGGGCCCCAGGAAGTTCAAAGCCAGAGAGAGCATAAAACCTGAAAAACTCGCTGTATCTGCCCTTTTTCTGTTCAGGAACTCAAGCCATGTGATCCTGTCCACCATTAAACCATCTTTCCAAGCAGTCTCCATGTCTCCAGTGTCTTTTTCCCCACTTGGAGCAGAACCTAGAAGGATATTTCTTCCAACAGTATCTTCGTACAAACATTTTGTTTGTTTGTTTGTTTATGAAAATGTGTATGGTCGCTCACTCAGTCTCAGTGACTCTGGGCAACTTACAGAAGTAAACACCCAATATTCAAACAATAAAAACAATAACCCCCATCCCTCATTAAATATTTGCTAGCCTAATCAAAATGGTTTGTTTATTTTTAATGTCTTTGGGAAATTCCACTGACATCTATCATCCCACCAAGACCTACCACCCCACATATTTGTGGAGGGGAAATGCCTATGTATGCCAGTTCCATGCTCCAAGTTCTTTACTTAGCTACTGATCTACGCAGAGCCTGCCTCCTCCTTCTGTGTCTGCCAAATTTACTTTGGAATCTTTGGTGAGGGATTCTAATCAAAGGATTATTTTTACTTTCTTTTCTTTTTTTTCCCCGTAAATCCAACCATGCAGTATCTTTTGGACCACTCTTATCTACAATTTCAGCTATATTTTAAACAGACTAACTGCAAAGCAAATTACATTTTTCATAAAATTGTTTTAAAAATAGACTTGGGAAAGCTGACATGAGAGAGAAAGGAAAAGAAAGTCTTTTGTAAAAGACTCAGAAACCAATCTGTTGATGTTCCCGCTGCAGCAATCCATCTCTGCACGAAGTTATTTATTGCAATGATTTATTAGATCCAAGCACATAGATCTAACTTACACTGATCTAATATGCTGAAATGGATTTTAAAATAAGAGAAATTGGGAAAGCTGTTTATCTTGGAAGACTGTTGCCAGGGGACTCTTCCTCTGTCACTGTGAGGGTGCAAGGAAATTAAGGCCTATTTGATTTATATGCTTTAGTATCTGCATAGTAATGTGGTAAAAGAATCAATGAAGTTTGCAGCTTTCTCTACAGAAATACCAAGCACTAACAAAAGCTACTACAAAAGAAATGTATTAAACACCTATAGGTTTTTTTCCCCTTCAGTCTTCAGTGATTATATTGTGGCAATAGCAAAATTAGCAAAATATTTAAGAAGATCAGAATGCCTCCAGACTTCCAGAACTTCGAAATAAATCATCCAGTGCTCAGCACTTTTATATCCTACTAGCCTCTTTGGGAGAGATATAAAACCCGGGCTTAGAAGCTGAGTAAATCACATAGTGACTGTATTGCTGTGGTATGGCATTAAATAAATCGTCATTGGTTGAAGTATGCATGATTCAAATATGTTGAGACTTGGAATCATGATTCAGCAATATCTTGGCAGCCAGAAACTCAACTTTTCCCTTAGCAAATTTGAATATCTTGGAAATGAAGATTGCCCTATGCAATCATCTAATCTTTGAAGATATGTCCGTCTGCATTTGGTAACCAAGTCTGTTATCCATTTGCTTCCCTTGTCAAGTGTAAAACTACCATATTTTTCGGACTATAAGACATTCTGGAGTATAAGACGCACCTAGCTTTTGGGGAGGAAAACAAGAAAAAAAAATCTGCCTCTGCCTCCCAGCATCCATCCGGTATTCATCTGGCCCATTTGCTGCTGCCCGTTCACCGCCGTCCGTTCACCGCTGCCCAATCACTGCCACCGCAGCCTGTTCATTGCTACCCATTTGCCGCCGCCACGGACCATTCACCGTGGCCCACTCGCCACTGCCCATTTGCCACCGCCCATTCACCACCGTCACCGCAGCCCATTCTAAAACAGCTGATCAGCACCACACCAACCCCCCTCCCCCCCACCGCAATATTTGCTGTATAAGATGCACAGACTTTTCTACCCACTCTTTTGCACAATCTTTCACGCGATCCCGTTGTGAACCGGTAGTAAAGTAGAACCCACCCCTGAAATGGACCCAGAACTCTGAATGGGATAAAGGGAAGAAAAAGAGAGGAACGCTGGCCTGTCCCAGAAAGAAGTTTTTAAAAAGTATCCCAAGAGCTCATTCTCTGTGCTCCATGCCCACAGACACAACCAAAATCAAAACACAGCATCAGTAGTCGGACTCTACAAGTATCAGTCCTTGACTGCTTCAGTGTTTGGGAAAGTAGCTTTGAAATCCAATCCATTTCCTAGAACTGGAAATGAAGAATTAATCCTTGACTTGTAAAAATAACATCCTGGAGGGAGAATTAATGAAAACAAGTAACAGGCCAGCCAGCAAGACACTTTCATCCTGGATTTTAATTTGCTAGTTTATTTTGGACTGAATACTAGAAGCATTTGTTCTTTTCTTCTCCCCACCCCCATTTTACTTTCTTTGTATCCAATATACACATGATGGTTGCAATAAATTAGAATATTTAGCTGTTTGAACTTTTAGCAAAACATTCTCTTTCTCCAAATTCTTTAGTTATGCCTTGTAAGGCTGTCCATAGCCAAAGGCAATTCAGATCTCAGACAGATTTCAGTAACATATGTTCAAAACATGTTTCAGCTACTGACCTCACCAACCAAACACATGAAGCTAAAAATAAATGTGGGATGGCAGAACTAGACAAATGGGGGCCCATATTTCTGCTTCAGAAGGGAAAGAGATAGTAATTCCTCTGAACTTTTTATGATGGAATGTTTAGATCTGATGTCAGAGCTGAACAGAGCTGTAAATATGAACTGAGTTTGGATTTAATCTCTTGGATAAAGACGGCTATCTTTCACTTCATAGTTATATATGGATGGGGAATTTTTTAAGGGCTGAAGAATGATAGAAAACCAAGTTCATTCCTCAATTTATTGCTCATTTGTTTAACCAATTAAAGCAAAGCTCGAAAACAATATTTTCAGAGTTTTCAGTACCCCCTTAATTCTGTGATGTAGCACAGGGGCCTGAAAATGATTACTATCTAGTTGACTATCTTCAAAAGTGCCACAAACACATAAGAAAGATCCTGTCAGGAAGTCTTTAATTTCTACTTCTGGCTTTTCGGCCTTTGCCACTGGATCTAGCAGAGAAGGCATGCTCCAGGTCTCTTCCATAAAATAATGTCATTTTGTTGGACCCCAGAATTGTGACTGAGGCCTGGGCTTGTCAGAGTGCCAATTAGCAGTAAACTGTTAACTGTTTGTATTCTAATTCAAAAAGTCACATTTTGAGAGGTCATTTTGAACGTTTTGTTGCTCTCATTGGTTCATATGAGCTGGCTAATATTGTAGGTTATTGACTGCAATGTCCTGATTGAAACTATATAAACAAACAAGTCCAGTATGTTTGGCATTATTTCAATAAATGTGGTTTAGTGAATAGCAGAGACAGCAGTTCCGTGAAAGTCTAGAAAGAGAAGAAGGATTAAAGTGAGATCTTTGAATCCAGAAACTTCAAGGTCTAACCAGGACTCCATGGCTGGTTCTCTATAATAGTTGCTGACCAAAAGCTGAAAATGATGGATTCAAAAAGCAGGAAGATCAGAAACAGGAACGGTGATATCTTGGATTTATCTTTGTCCATAAGTAATAATTTGAAAGAAAAAAGAGAAAAGAAAGAAAGAATAAAGCAAGACATGATGAAGTTAGCTGGACAGATATTATTATGGCAGAGAAACAAACATTTTTCATTTGGTATTTTTTTAATGAGTCCAGGAGCTGAAGAAATCCAAATTCTCTCCTACAGATTATTAGGAATGCTAATTGGTGCAAGTTAAGTCAAGGTTAGTTAGCATTTGAGCTTTATTTAAGGAAATGAATTTAATTAAGAATACACTAAATACAAGTTTATGTAAAGCGATAGTACAAAAGTGACAGTACGAAAGTGACAGTACGAAACCTCTGATCTTATCTAATATTAATGTATTTTATACATAGATGTTTCTCCATATCTATTTACTTTATGCCCAAAGCCTAATAATCCACTGTGATAATATATAGACAATGAATTAACAGGGATATTTTATTAAAATTCTATTGTGCAGTGGAATTTGTGTCTCCTCAATATCATTCCAATACCTCAGCTACCACATCATACTGGCTGTCTATTCTGCTACATTGATTAACTTCTTTCCAAAGCTATTATAGATAAGATCATCTAAAATTAGAAATACTACTGATTTGTTTTGTATCTGTATTCATTCTCAAAAATATAGTCATCTGATACTGCTGCTTCTTTAAAAAAATACAATAATTTGTTGTTTGGGAACAACAAATGTAGAAATCATAAATATTTTTTAAAAAACCATGGAATCTACACCATTCAAAAATGAATGTGCAATCTTTTCTCCATTTGTTTTTCATCCTGAACTTTCTACATCAACTCCAAAAGCAATTCTAAATTTATCATCTTGCAAGTAATATTTTAAAACCTTGCCTGTGAAAACAATGGGCAGATTATGTGGGTAGGGACCACAGCTGTTTAAATAGGGCCATGAGAAAAGTCAAATTTAGTTGTAAAAAACAAATGGTATCCATCAGAAAGAAATGTTGGAGATTATGATTAGAAGGGGTGGTACATGGTTTGGCAAATCACATTGCTTTGGGTTTACATTTCCTTGAAAAAAACAAACTCTGAGTCACTATGATACCACTTTCCATTAGACCATTAATTTATGCACTAAATCTATCTCAAACTGCTCAAATTTACTGTATTTCAGAATATGTATTTTGGCAGGGTTGCCTTACTCTGGTCCAGCTGTAACTGATGAGATTGTAGGCAAGGCCTAGGGACATTCGTCCAGCCCTTTCTAGCAATATGCAACCAAAATATAGATGAATCCAATTGAAGATAACATTAAAGAAATATTAAACCCATTGTGTAATAAAGTGAGATACGTCCTTGGGGGGGGGGTTACTTTTTATTCATTACTTCACTGCATATCAGAATTTTGTGGTCTTGTTATTGTAGGTCATCTAAGAGTTCCAATATGTAATATGAGTATATGCATTTTCATAACACATAAAAACCCCCTAACATTATACATTAACATTGATTTAAGCAGATATGAATTCATGCCAAATTAGTCTGGGTTTCTCTGGACCCATCCCTGAATGACACTCTGGAGAATGACAAGGATGAAGGGTGTAAGAAAAAAAAAAAGGGGGGGGGAGAATGGAGTAGTGGAGACATGAGAAAAGGGAGGGAGAGAAGACAATATGATTATTTTGCTTTATCTTGAGATGAGAAGTGAATTTGCCATGACCCAGGTGGGAGGGGAACTTTGGGGAATGGGGCTATAAAGAGATTTCAGGAGGTGTTTGAGGAAGCACTTAACCAGAGGGGACTGAGAAGTATTTTGAGAAATGCAATTCCTCCAAGTGGATAGCAAAGGAGTGTGGCAGTGGAGTAAATGGTGGGAATCGATAGTCCCAAGTGCCTTAATTGATGGGGAGACTAGAGCAATGGGGAAGAAGAGTTGAAAAAGAGAGGGTGGTAGCAGGCAGAGGATAACAGAATAGAAGGCACATTCATTGGAAAGAGGGACTGAGTGTTTGAGATCATGTACTCATCTTGGCAACCTACTGTAGATTGCAAGAATCTTGGAGGTCTTTCATTCTGCTGCTGCTTTTTAATGCCAAGTGTGTCTGTAATAAATTAATACATTTCTCCTCATTAATAAATCTTTCCCCATTTACTGGCTTCTATTACTAAAACCTGCTTGAAGGCAGGGATGTCCCCCTCTCCAAAATTTCCCCTTAGAGCAAGGGTGTCAAACTCGTGTCGTCATGGTGACGTATCAGGACTTTTCCCCCTTCACTAAACTGGGCATGGGCGTGGCCAATGCATGATGCATCCGGTCCATGGGCCATGAGTTTGACAGCCCTGTCTTAGAGGTTTCAGCTAATTGCAGGTGAAATGGAGTAGTATCATGCAGAAGCTCTGCAGCCAACCAGAGGTGCTATACTGCAAATGAGCAGAGGTGAAACCTCACGCTTGAAGTTGAATACCAGAGTCAAGGGGAGGTTGAGCTGTTGTCCTGTTCCCCTTGCTGTACAGAATCTCATGGTTGCCGTGATTGTGACATTCTCCAGGGTTATAGTATTGGGGGATTTAAATATGCCTTTCCTGGCAGAGTTCTGAGACAATTCAAGAGTTTAACACTATTATGACAATAGCTTTTTCAAATCATCATGGCCCCAGTCAGAGGCATCTGTGAAGAGAGAGTAAGGAGGGAAGGCAAATGACAAAGGTAGCATTGTTCCATAAGCTCCTCCTCTTTTATACATAAGTCATGATGCAACATGCATGTATGAAAGGGGTAGATGTTACATCACAATGGCAGAACACTGCTTTCATCAATCTGGCTAAACTTTCAATCCTGTAGATGCCTCCAACCCCAAGTTAAATAAAAGGCCAGATGTTTTTTGTCTTAGCAGAAATACGACATAACCCCAGAAAAGATTAATACCTGTCCTTTGTCCTATTGAGCTCACCAATGCCACTAAAGTCCTCAAAGTGGATGGTTTCCATTTGGTTTTCAGAAGGCACTTAGAGTGACTCCTGGACAATGGTAACAACTGGGTCCCTGGACAGAATTGCATCTCCTTTCACCAAGGAATTCCAAGAAATTGGCATGAGAGTTGCCCAGAGTGATCTTGGCAAAAGACGAAGAGTGGATGAAATAGACATGGGTAAGAGTTCAGTTTCAAGAATTAGAGTGGCAAAACTTCAACATTTTTCTACTTTTATTGCATCCACAGATTTTATAGAGGCTTTGTTTACTCGGAACTCACTAGCAAATAATGTGTTGGAAGAATATCTATGGGGCATTCTGAAGGATTTTCTAGACATCTGGAGGATAAAGTTGCTCAGATCTGCTTGGAGCTGGATGCCAGTTAAGCAAGTTCTATTGAGATGCTAGAGCAGAGGTCTTCAGACTTGGCAGCTGTAAGACTTGTGGACTTCAACTCCCAGAATTCTCCAGCCAGCTAAGCTAAGAGCTGGAGAATTCTGGGAGTTGAAGTCCACAAGTCTTAAAGCTGCCAAGTTTGAAGACCTCTGTGTAGAGTATGTCTTGCAGGATCTTGGGGGAAATTAATCACATTGTTCCTGAGGTGGTGAAAAGTTCTTTACATTTGTGATATAGAGCCCTGTCCATACTTTGTGGCACAGCATGGGCTTGTAATATGGTCCTCCTGAACTTCCAGTTCCTGGTAAAAGAACTGATAGCAGTTATGGACTGGACAGTCATTGCACTGTTAAATCTGGTTAACCAGTTAACAGGTCTCCTGAATTGGAAGATCTACATAAGGTCACTCATGCCTTATTCCAAGGGTGAAATCTAGCAGGTTCTGACAGGTTCTGGAGAACCGGTAGGGGAAATTTTGAGCAGTTCAGAGAACCGGTAGCGGAAATTTTGAGTTTGGAGAACTGGCAAATACCACCTCTGACTGGCCCCAGTGTGGGGTGGGCATGAGATTTTGCAATATCCTTCCCCCAGGAGTGGAAGGGAATGGGGATTTTGCAGTATTGTTCCCCTGGAGTGGGGTGGGAATGGAGATTTTGCAGTATCCTTCTCCTGCCATGCCCACCACGCCACACCCACCAAGCCATGCCCACAGAACCAGTAGTAAAAAAAAATGGATTTCACCACTGTCTTATTCACCTTTTGTTTGGACTATTGCAATGTGCTATACATCTGACCTCATTTGGAGGAAGTTCTAACTCATCTAGAGTAGAGTAGCTCAAATACTGTTGGCACTTAAAAGCTATTCCATATAACATTATTTTTTTAAGAGCTATACTCAGTGGTGGGATTCTGCCAGTTCTAGGGGGTTCGGCCGAACCCTTTGTTAAATTGCTGGCTCGCCCCGCCCCTTGCCCCGCCCCTCCACACTACTATTTATTGCCAATAAATGGGACGAGCGAGCCAGCAATTTAACAAACGGTTCGGTGTTTTTTTGTAATTTATTGGCCCCGCAGCACACCGAACCATTTGTTAAATTGCTGGCTCTCCCGCCCCTCGCCCCGCCCCGCCTGCCACCCGCGCGGCGCCAGCCTACCCTAGCCAGGGGTAGGCAATTGTGGCTCTTTTACAACTTGTGGACTTCAACTTCCAGAATTCCTGAGATAGCTTGGCTGTCTCAGGAATTCTGGGAGTTGAAGGCCACAGGTTGTAAAAGAGCCACAATTGCCCACCCCTTCCCTAGCCTGAGTTCTGCTGCCTGGGATCCACGTGGGCTGCCACGTGGTTCCCCACCGGCTCCGGACGCAAGAGAGCAGGGTAGAGAAAGCAGCTTGCTGGAGAACACGTGAACGGCTCCATGTGGTCTGAAAGTCAGTGGCTGCTGCTTCTGTCCCCTGCTGCTTCTTGCCTGGGAGAGAAAAACTTCCAGAACATTAAATAAAGGTAAAAGGGAAGCAGGGGGAGGGGGGAGAGAAAGAGGCTTTAATTTGCTTCACATCGGAGGCCGGAGGCTTTTTGTTTTCATTCTCTCTGTGTTCCTCTTTCATGCAAAAAAAAAAAAAAAGCCCGATCTGATCTGTCATTATGTTGGAAGAAACATCCTTCTAGGTTCTGCTCCAAGTGGGGAAAACAGACGCTGGAAACATGGAGACTGCTTGGAAAGATGGTTTAATGGTGGACAGGATCACATGGCTTGAGTTCCTGAACAGAAAAGGGCAGATACAGTAAATCCTTGGGTTTTTATGCTCTCTCTGGCTCTGCATTTCTTGGGGCCCCGAAAGAGTATCCTGATTGGTTGTCAGACTCCCAGGGGGTGGGGGCCTTGCTGGCTGATGGTCACATGTGCTTCCCAGGTCACATGTGGTGAGTTTCTGCTGCTATTGTGTAGAGGGCTAATCCCATCTTTGGCAATTCCTACTATGGCTCTGCCTGAAGGAGGCAGATCTTTGTTATGTAGAATAGACTGGCCCAGGCCTTAATGGCCCATTGACAAAGGGTGGGGGGCAGGAAGGTGGGAGCTGCTTTGTCTGTAAAATATGCTTCTCATATTTCTCATCCAGGGAAATATAATATTCTGCCTTTTTCATATTTCCTAAAATATTTCACTCTTCCAGGAAAGGGGTGGGTGCTAACTTCCTACAATCCCTACTCTTTTTTTTTTCAAAACGTGAGTTTTGAAACAAGTTCTTGGCAAAAGATTAAAATTGATCACATCAGGGAGGCTTAATGGGTGCTTTTAATTTTCTAATGCAAAGGGGAAGGCATTGATAGAGGCAACAGAAAAGGATTCCTTCAGTGGCTTCCAAAAGCTTTCAACCATGAAGGTCTAGCAGCCAGGAAAAAAATTTCTGGTAAGAATTTTACAGTATCCAATTTCTATGCCAATTAATTTCAGACTTCAGATATTACTTTCTGTGAGCTTCCAGTCAGGTTTCAAGCAAACACATGTCCCAAAATTTTTCACAGCCATGATTTTCCTTTAAATTGCAGGCTGCCCATTTCCAAGGGTTGGTTACTGAACCTGTCCTAGCTCTTAGTTTAGTGCATCCAGGATTTGTGAGTCCAAATTGAGGTTAGCCAGTGTACAATATCCATTCTTTTTTTTTTTTTGGTGTTACACATAATGAGCCCTGGGATTTCTGCTCATGAGACCACCAGTGCAATATATCTTCCTTTACTGGGCAACTGGGCAGCATCATTTGTGAGTCGCAGTCAGGGTTTGGGTTTTGGAGATCACTTTTCTGCTATCTCTTCAAGTGAGGGAATTGCCTGAGGGGTATTGCTTCCTTCCCCATGGAATTAGCAGGGAGGTAAGACTACTTGGGCTTTTAGTGCTACAGAGCAAAAATCAACCTAGGAGAAGCTTTGTGTGGAGGTAAGGGAAGGGAATAGTTGCAATCTAATTCTGAATAGTGTGTCTCTCTGTGTGTGCATGTGTATGCAGCTATTTTTACAATACAGACAATACAAACATTTTGGACACATTTCTCCTCCCCACTAGACAGAAATCTAGAGTGTACATAACTTGCTGTGGCAACCACTCTCAAATACAATTCTTACAATAAACTGATTACAATATAAATGAGACAAGAAAGAAAACTTTACAATGAATTTCCACCCTCCACCCATAGTCTTTCCAGCTGTCTTCTGAGGATTGAAAAGAGTCTTTTGGTCTTTACTTGTACATCTCAGGGTCTTTTCTTTCATATCTGCTGGTAAAATGCTTGGTGGTAAGGCTGGTCAGTCAGGCTTGGAAAGGTCTGCTCCACTCTGGTTGCTGTGCTGACTTTCAGTGGAGACTGGATTCAAACCCAATTCCTGGTTCAATCAGATGGAAGGTCTCCTTTGGAGGCAGCATCTGGATCCATGTGCTCTGCTTCCACAGTTTGCAGAGTCCTTTGTGCAGGGCTGAAAGACATGAGAACAGGGTCCCCTCCCCCCTTTGTTGGTAATCTTCTCAGGAAAGGCATTGTAACAGGATTACAGATGCGGGGGGTAGATAGCTTGCAGAGTTTGAAAAGAAACAACACAACAGTATTGCAGTTACTAAACAGATAATGCAGTTTCAACAAAATGGAGACACAACAGATAAGAAAAAACTGGATTCACATGCTTCAGGAAAGAGATGAACAGGTAAACCCATTTAAACACATACAGTAAATGCAAGACTGATTTTTTTACTTGTAAACAAACTTAAAACATTTCCTCATAAACTTGAGTTGTTACTTTAAGATACAGAGAGAGGAGGAGAAAAAAAACAGAAATGAAATGAAATGCTCTCTTTAATCTGTGTTTGTTGGCCAGACAAACACAGGGCAAAGGCTCTTTCTTTCTTTTTTCTCTCTCTCCCCCATTTTCATTGCTTCAACCTTTTTTTTTTTTTCTAACAATTTAAAATTCTTGTCTCTAGAGATCAGATACATTTTACAGTTACAATTACCTCGAGGGCGCCCAAAGACACACACACACAAAACAAAGAAGATGAAGAGAAGAAAACAGAACTCTGAGATTTCACACACACTGATCATTCCCACATAAATCTCAGTTAAATTAGGGAAGGCACAAATCTTAAACATACCACGTGGTTGCATAGAAGACAGAGAGACAAACAAACAAACAAAAACCCAACATTCCTATTTATATATTTCCCTTTTCTTTTAAGTACCTTTATTTAGCCAAATTTGTCTCCCGGTGTTCTCTTAGCAAAGCCCATTTTTAACACAATTTTCCTAATTTCCTTTTATCCATGCCCCTCAATATGGGCACCCGCCTGGCGTCCCAGGCCGCGAGCACTTCATCTACTGGGGTCCCCGCCACCCGCGAACTATCGCTACCCATGACCCTTTCCTTTTCTCCAGAAGGATCACTTTGACTTAGCCGGGTGGCACGCCATCAGTTTTCAGAGAAAAAGCTCCGGGAAGGACTTCGATTCCCTTACGAAGTATGGGCCCCTTCCTCTTAGGGAATCGCCGTAGTTTTTCGGATCCAAAAAGGGGATCCGGGAGGACCTGCTGACCCCAGCAGGTGGTACTACCTCCTCTCTCACACACACGCTCGCCCTGTGTCTGGGCTGGACAAAACCAGGTTTCCCTTTCACAATTTATTTCCCCCCTTCACACGCTTGGCTTTCGCTCGGCTTCCATTCCTTTTAAACACAAAGTTCCACATTTGGCAACCCCCCCTTGCTTTCTCTATCCTACCGGTCATGGCTCAGTGGAGCTAGCAGTAGGCAGAGGTGCGGCTAGAGGTCGCTCAAAGAGGTGAAATCAGACTGTTTTCCAGGTGGAATCCCACACACACACTTCCTCCTTCCCTTACAGAAGGTCCTGTGCTCTGGCAAAACCCCCATGCTCTCCAGACTGTTAGTCTTTCTGCGGTTAGGAAATGCACAGAGGAAGCAAGATCCAACTGTGATTGGGAGAAGGGCCTTCACTCACACATGCAGGCATACACAAATTTCCCATGCTTTTCCATACTTCAAAATTAAAATTTAGAGGTACTCACCTTCTTTCCAAGCAGCCTTTGAGCTCAAACTCAAAACCCCTTTAAAACCTAGTTCCAAATGGCCAAGGTCCAGGAAAACATACCCACAGACTCAATGGGTCTGCTGCTAGCAAGGGAGGCTTACCTGGGCCTGGTCCATTGGTTAGGTTAGCTTGGAGTCCCACTGGCTCGCCAATTGTTGGAAGAAACATCCTTCTAGGTTCTGCTCCAAGTGGGGAAAACAGACACTGGAAACATGGAGACTGCTTGGAAAGATGGTTTAATGGTGGACAGGATCACATGGCTTGAGTTCCTGAACAGAAAAGGGCAGATACAGTAAATCCTTGGGTTTTTATGCTCTCTCTGGCTCTGCATTTCTTGGGGCCCCGAAAGAGTATCCTGATTGGTTGTCAGACTCCCAGGGGGTGGGGGCCTTGCTGGCTGATGGTCACATGTGCTTCCCAGGTCACATGTGGTGAGTTTCTGCTGCTATTGTGTAGAGGGCTAATCCCATCTTTGGCAATTCCTACTATGGCTCTGCCTGAAGGAGGCAGATCTTTGTTATGTAGAATAGACTGGCCCAGGCCTTAATGGCCCATTGACAAAGGGTGGGGGGCAGGAAGGTGGGAGCTGCTTTGTCTGTAAAATATGCTTCTCATATTTCTCATCCAGGGAAATATAATATTCTGCCTTTTTCATATTTCCTAAAATATTTCACTCTTCCAGGAAAGGGGTGGGTGCTAACTTCCTACAATTAGAAGCAATGCTGTCAGCTTGGAGACATTTCAGTCTTCAGACATTTCAGTTGGAAGACATTTCAGTCTTCCAACTGGGCAATGAATTGAATCCTCCCCTAAAACAGATGCAATGTGGGTTGTTTGTTTGTTTTAGCAACGTGGATTGTTTTCCTAGGGCAGGGGTCTCCAACCTTGGCAACTTTAAGATTTGTGGACTTCAACTCCCAGAGTTCCTCAGCCAGCTTTGCTTTGCTTTGCTGGCTGAGGATTTCTGGGAGTTGAAGTCCACAAGTCTAAAAGTTGCCAAGATTGGGGACCTCTGCCCTAGACCATTTTAGGAGCAAAGTAGTGGGTTTTGCTGGCATTTAAGGAGGAAAGGAAAGGAGGGAGGAAGAGAGAGAGAGAAAAGAGAGAAAAAGGAAGAAAAAAAGGAAGGAAGGAAGGAGGGAGGGAAGAAAGGAAGGAAGGGAGAGAGAGAGAGAGAAAGAAAGAAAGAAAGAAAGAAAGAAAGAAAGAAAGAAAGAAAGAAAGAAAGAAAGAAGAGAAAGGCAGGAAGGAAGGACCACAGACCATGACACTAGATGTGGTTTCAGAAGATGCTTTGAAACAGGATAGCAATCTAGGGCTGGAAGGGACCTTGGAGGCCATCTAGTCCAACCCCCTGCTCCAGCAGGAAACCTTATATCGTCTAGATTGTTTTGGTGCCTCAAACAGAGAGGAAAATTGCCAGAAAGGAAAAGGAGTTTACTAGGACAAGGCTGCCATGCGGAGGAAGGCAGAGATAGTCCTTGACTTATGACCACAATTGAGCACAAAATTTTTGTTGCTAAACAAGAGCGTTGTTAAGTGAGTTTCACCACATTTTACTCAATCCATGACCTCTCCTGGCTCTAACAGTCATGTGCAAGCTAGATAGGGAAGAATATCTGAAGGTGTGTGTAATGTTCTAAATGTATAGAAGTTATAGTTAAATGTGTGGCAGAAAGTGGATTCTGGGTGTGTTTTTCCAAATGTAGTAAGTGAGGTTGAATGTGTATAGTTTTAAAAGAGCTCTCTGTGTGTACATACACATACAGTATATATAGTAGGTAATGTATCCTTTTGTGTGCCTATATACACTCTCTACTATGTAATATGTATGTACACATATGGCATATGTACATATGATTAAATAGTATATTTTGGATGTTCAGTAGTAGTAAATAAATAGACAGGGAAATTGTATCTCGTTGAGGCCTTTGAGGTGAGGAGAGGCCAAGCACCCTAACCCTAACTCTTGACGTGAGTGATGTCAAGTTGGCCATGCCCACCCAGTCACATGACCATCAAACCACGCCTACCAAACAAGCCACGCCCACAGAACCGGTAGTAAATGGACTACTCAGAGGGCTGAAAAAGTTATTTTTGACCGGTCCTCGCACTTTTGACCAGTCCTTGAACTTACGACTGTCCTCACATTTTACATTTTGCGCCCTATCTTGTCACCGTGGTGAAGAGAAGTAGTGGTGAAATGACTGACCCGGTTGTTAAGAATGCTGCACGGGCATAAATGTGAGGATGATCATAAGTGTGAGGACCAGTCAAAAGTGCGAGGACCAGTCAGAAATGACTTTTTTCAGCCCTCTGAGTAGTCCCTATGCACATAGCCACGCCCACCCGGTCACATGACCAGCTAGCCACGCCAACACAGTCACATGACCAGCTAGCCAAGCCTACACAGTCACATGACCAGCTAGCCACGCCTACACAGTCACATGACCAGCTAGCCACGTCCACCCAGTCACATGATTGCCAAGCCACACCCCCAACTAAGCCACACCCACAGAACCTGTTGTTAAAAAAATTGAATCCCACCACTGGCTATACTGGTTATGGCTTCCAGAGCAATTCAGGGTGCTGCTTGTCACTTTGAAAGACCTTTATAGGACTTTAGGACATGAATATAGGTCTTGAAGGGCTTTTTTACAGTTACATTTTGTAAACCAATTGTGGCCATTCTTGGATTAGAAGGCTTTGATCACAATCACTCATTCTTTAGTCATCTCCCACTTTAATAATAAGATCTACACAGGGGTTGCTTTGGAAAGCATTCAGAAGCTAAGGCTGGTACAAAATGTGGCATTCTAGGCAGTCATGAGGTGCATCCATATATATCAACTGACTGTGGGAAGTTGTGCTAGTTGTCATTTAGTTTCTAAGGTGTGATTCAAAGTGCTTTGGAATTTCCTCCCCCAGAAGCCCTGTGTTCCCTTCTCTCTGGGTTTCAGAAGAGCAACAGAGACTTCGTTGCAAGATGTGTGAGACCTGTTGTGACTGAAAGCTGGAATTGGGAAGGCTCATAAATTGATGGTGTTTTTTTTTTTCCTATTTATTATTTTGAACTTGTCCATTTTTAAATTTTATTTTATGCTGAACTCATTTGTTGGGCGCATTCCAGGAATGAATAGCATCAATTCTCAGCCTCCTTCTTTGGAACAACATACTGTAGTACAGCCTAATATCAGCTTGCCTTCCATCCTCTTGGCTTTAAGGAAGGCCATTAAAGAGTGTCTTTGTCAAAACATCTTGAACCCCAGTTAGGGATTCTCTTTTGTCTGCTGTTTTGAAAGTACCCTGACCATTGGGGCTATTGTACTTGCATTATTGTCATGCTATCATAACTATTTTTAATTTTTTTTTTCTGTAAGAGGGTTCATAAGCCACTCAGAGTCCTTTTGGGATCAAAGTGGAATATAAACAGTAAATAAATAAATTAAAAGTGCATAAATAGTTGAACCGTCCTTACTTTTATAGGCAGAGCATACCACATGTTAAAGGTAAAGGTAAAGGTTCCCCTTGCACATATGTGCAAGTCGTTCCCGACTCTAGGGGGCAGTGCTGATCTCTGTTTCAAAGCCAAAGAGCCAGCGCTGTCCGAAGACGTCTCCGTGGTCATGTGGCCGGCATGACTAAACACCAAAGGCGCGCGGAACGCTGATACCTTCCCACCAAAGGTGGTCCCTATTTTTCTACTTGCATTTTTTACGTGCTTCCGAACTGCTAGGTTGGCGGAAACTGGGACAAGTAACGGGAGCTCACCCCGTTATGCAGCACTAGGGATTCGAACTGCTGAACTGCCGACCTTTCAATTGACAAGCTCAGCATCTTAGCCACTGAGTAACCGCATGCCCCTATACCACAAGTTACTAATTTTAAAATTCATTTACTCAGTTATTTTTTAAAAACTATCTGGCAAATCTACTGAACTATATATTATAAGCTATATACACCCTTCTCCCATTTATCTATCTGATGAAACAGGTTCTTAGAAATGAAAGCTCCTACAATAAATGTGTAAGTTGTCAAGGTGTCACAGATATTTTTTTTTTGAAAGCTGAACAATCACCTGGCAAGCACCCTTTTGTATATATAATAGCTTACCTTTGTGCCAAGTGGGTAATTGTTCTAAAAACTATTAGCATAAGCAGAATAGACTTTATTTGAATCCTGTCTCCAAGATCCCCTGGAAGCAGATGCTAATGAAAAAAGAGGAGGCAATCAGGAGGGGAGACATGAGACTTGAAATGGAAACAAAGAAAAAGGAAATCCCTTATTTCATAATGGTGCAAACAGAAGCGTTGGGAGAAATACATCATGTGAAACCTAACCCTGTTCCTAATGCATTTAAGAGAAGGCAAAATGTAGAGTATATCCTGCCTCTGGGAATAATATGGGTAGGAGGTTTTCACCAAGTGTTTCTACTTGCCCTGGAATTTGAGATTTTGTTTTCAAAGACTTCCCAAGAGGGCTAAGGTTGTTTTTTTTTTTTTTTTTAACGTCTGATACTTTTTGCCAATCTGTTTTCCAGAATGACCAATTCCCCAGCCTTGGTTTTTCTCCATTACTTAATGGAAGTCAAGAGCGGTTGAAATCCACTGAGGAAAGAAGTCCTCCTGTCAGAGTTTTCTGAAGAAAAGACTGTGATTTTTGAAAATGTATCTAATCTATATAGTTTTGAAACAAGCAAATGCTATCCCTTAGCTTATCGAGCAACAGCAGCCGCTTCCTCCCTCTGCAAAGGATTTCTATCTGTACCGTTTGACCTAGGCTGCTTTTCTTGCATAGTCAAGTCATCTCTCAATGTTGGCAGTGGTCCAGGGAAGAATTTGCATGTACAAATAATCTTAATTATCCTGTTATGCAGAAACGAATTAAGAGTACATGTAGTGGAGAAAATAAGGATTTCAAACAAATGGGAGGCTGCACGTTTTCCTGCCTGTCTTTTAGATATGATCAGGATCAAAATTCAGTTCATCTCTGCCTAATCCCATCAAACCCAAACTGAACCTCCCTGTCCAGGACAAAACCCCCACCCCACAATCCCATCTAAAACAAAGAATAGAAGCCTCCTCACCAGCTCACAGCACAGCTCAAGGGCAACTCTTACAAGGGAATTGCAACCTACAGAAACCCCAAATCTCTCTTGTTGGTGACGTGAATATTCCATCTCTTTTTAACAGTGGGCTTCCCCAGTTTTGCCGCCCTCTTGGAAGTGCCCCTTTGCCTAACAATCAAACTAACCCCAGGTACAATGATAAGGCTCTGCCTAGCTCCCCCAAACTGGCCAGCAAATGGGATCCCTGTGTTTTCCTGCCTCTAGTCAAATCTTTTTCCTTTCTTTGGGGTCCCTCTTTCTTGTAAAGCAGGCACCAAATCAGTGGTGGGTTGCTCCTGGTTCTGTCCGGTTCTTTAGAACTGGATGTGGCAGGAGGCTCCGCCCACCAACCCGGACATCATAATTGACGATCTGCGAATGCGCAGAAGCTTCTGTGCATACGCAGAAGCGTGGGTATGCGTGCTCCTGTTGTGAACCGGCAGTAAAAGTAAGTAGAACTCACCCTGCACCAAATGATTGTTAAACTTGGTTCTTCTCTTCAGTTTTGTGCTCCTTCTTCAGACTAGATCTTTGACAGCATCCATTCTGCTAGGCCATCAGTAACTCTCCTGCATAGCTTCTTTCCTCTACCCCAATAGCATATAAGGAAGGAAATTGTTTGTTTGTTTGTTTTTGTTTGTCAAACATGTACAAGATAGCAGGTATAGGTATAAATATAAACAAAGGAAGTAAGTACAGGTAAATGGGGACAGTAAGACAGGGATGGTAGGCAGCTGGTGCGCTTATGCACGCCCCCTTTACGGACCTCTTAGGAATGGGGTGAGGTCCACAGTAGACAGTTTGAGGTTGAAGCTGTGAGGATTTGAAGCTGTAACAATGGAATTGGGTAGAGCATTCCAGGCGTTGACCACTCTGTTGCTGAAGTCGTATTTTCTGCAATCGTGTTTGTAGCGGTTTATCTTGAGTTTGTAGCGGTTTACAATGAGTTTGTAATTCCTTTCTAACAGCAATGAGACTTGATTCCTATGTGTCTTGAACAACTTCCTAATGTTACTTCCGTATGATGTGGACAAAGGAGCCACAATGACTGAATCAAAGCATAGATCATTCTGCTATTTGTGTTCTTCCACTATTCTATGTTTTATCATCTGTGAGATTTCTCTCAATTAAATATGACTAGAAATGGGTTGCTTGAAATGTCCTTTGTACAGCCTTGTCAATTGTGGAAAAGGAGGGGGGAAAGTATACCTTAATAGTACCCTAAAATAGAGATTGTAAGCAGGTAACAGACCTGGGAAGTAGAGCTTTAGACAAGCATCTAAAATTATGCCCTATCCAGTGATAAAAATATGAGACCCACTCTAATTCCTACATTACAGTCTAGTTACTCATCTGTGATTATATTTTGCAGTACTCAGAACAGAAAGGGAGTACTGCAAGCAGACCTCTTATAGGAAGTTTTGTGAAAATGAAAATATACAAATGCTCCATAGTCCTGAAGTACCAACAAGAAACACTGAGAAGTTGTCTAATTAAAATACCTTTTTATGCACTCTAGACAGGAGAAGAAGATAGAGTAGGAGATTACAGTTGTATAAAGTTCCATGTAAAGTAATATGTTTCCAGTTTCTTTGTATCTTCCTACTCCTGATTACCCTTTCTTTATACTTTATATAACTTCTAATAATTCCTGTTCAGTAGGCAGAGGTGCTGCAATAAAGCAGTCTAAGAATAAAAGATGGGGAAGTGTCAGATATCTGTATGCTTTGGTTCACCGTAACATTTCTAGAAGTACTTGTCTGGGCATATTATTTATCTTTTTTGCAATAAAAAGATACTATGTCAAATCTGTGGCCCGCAGGGTGCTAATAATGTGGCCCCATAAGGTAATTTAATTATAATAAAAAAATAAGTTAATATAACGATAGCATATTTATTTGGAACAGCTTACATCCTGAAATGATACCATTAACACTATTAAACATCCACATCTGTCTGTCGCAGGTCTTTGGGAAGGACTTGATACTGTAGGTGGATAAAAATGCTAAATTCAGTCTGAATATCTAGCTAACGGTGTGATGAGCCATTATATATTTTATATGTGGCCCAAGACAATTCCTCTTCTCTCTGTGTGCCCAGGCAAGCCAAAAGGTTGCACACGCCTAGCCTACAGCCTACCTTTCCCCATCAGAACATGAAATTTGGGATATAAATTATCTAGCTATATTACTGATTCTGCTTCTACCTGATACCAAGTAAATAATAAGAAAACATATATCTTATCTTTTTCCATCTAATGGGGTGGCAGTGTCAGGGTTTCAAGTAAAACCACCAACAAAAGGGAAAGAAGCTATACAACCATAGAATCTCAGGCTGTAACTGAAATCAAGTTTTTTTCCCCTTCCTAGTGTTTTTTTATGTTTTGAATTTGACTGAAATCGCATATGGCATTAATATGCTGTTTCCTCTATAAAGTACACATCCTGCCACACTAGCAATGATATATTGCATTAAACATGAAAGTATGGTGTGGGTGGCACAGATGGGATGGCAGGGCATGTAGCTTGGCGATGCCATCAGCCAAGTTTAAAGATAAAGGATTCAGCAATTTACTGCCTTCTATATTTATTCCAAATACATTTAAAATAGAAAATAGCCAATTCAAGGACCTAGGTAAACTGGTATTTAAGAACATAAACTCATGTGTATTTTTATCCTAGTGTAATATAAAAAAGGGAGGGAGGGAGGGAGGGAGGGAGGGAGGGAGGGAGGGAGGGAGGAAGGAAGGAAGGAAGGGAGGGAGGGAGGGAGGGAGGGAGGGAGGGAGGAAGAAAGGAAGAAAATAAATTGAAATATTTAAAATCACACAGCTGGAGTGCAGAATTTGCTATATGGAAAGGAATTCAGTACCTGGAAGATATTTGATCAGATGATAATGAAGAGATTTCTAATAGCTGCATTAGTCAATAAAGTCCTCTTCCAACCCAATTAAAACCAGCTGCCATTTTATTCCTTGCAGTAGTAATTCCAACTGATCATGTTTGCTTTATTACATGGTAGCATAGGAGAAAATTGATTTTGATATTTGAATCTGTTTATTTTTTGTATCTTTTCTGACTCTTTCTCTTTTTGCAGCATGCCTCGTGGATATAATTTCAATAAAACACAAACCACCTTGAATGCTCTGCAAATATTTATTAAATACACATCGGTGAATCAGTATCTGAAAGCAGGCCAAAATAACTGAATGCAAAATCTTTTGAATCATCCTCCTTTTTCACAAATTTAAGGTAAACTTGGCAAGAACAGACTATGCATCTTCCTTTTCTTGCAAGGAAGTCTTGTCTACAATTCTTGTCTCAAAGGCAGACCAAAATATATGAAAGGGAATCTCTTTGTTTTTGGTTCTTAAATAAATTGCCATCCTCTCCTTCTCATTCCTCTGGAGTCTTCCTAACTACTTTCTACTGTATAAACAGAGATTGCTAATAAGCTCTGTGGGGCCGGAAGCTTTTTTGTTTATGCTGTTCAATAAAGCACTATGCAGAAAGGAATTAGTCAAATAAATAAATAGTGGGTTTTTTTTTTACTATTTCTACATCTCTGAATACACAGTGCCCCCTATATTTCAGAATTCTACACTTCTGGTTAGCAATAATATCATAGTTGAGAGGATCATTTCTCAAATTGTGTCCCTTTTAGTTGTAATTTTTAAAAGTTTAAACTCAGGAAAAAAATGGATTGTGAATGGGTTTGGAGATTCATGTTTGATTCTAATAATCTGCCCAATTTCTTCATGTTTTTTTCTCTTACATATGCCAGCATAAATTAGACTATACAGTACACCTCATATGTTTTGAGAAAAAGCAAGAGAGAGAGGGGGGGAGGGAGGGAGGGAGAGAGTGTAGTTTAACTGTTTCCTAGTTTGGTAGTTTGGATGTAGCTGTAAATAATAATTTGATGTATAATTGCATCAAGGAGTGTTTTCAGAAGTGAAGGTTTTGCATGGTATACACATACATTTATACATTCGACAGCTAGGTTGATCAACCCTTGACTGAAAATACAGGCATTCCAGAGCTGGCTCTGATAGGATATCAGTGTATTGACTTAGCTTAGACTGTCACCTAGCGGTGAAGATATGAAATAATCAGATTTGGTTTTTATTTTTCTATGACTTGAGTATAAAGAAAGAAGACATTCATCAGTCTGACTCATTCCAGGATGGAATCTGATTTCCCTGCTTTTCCCAAGTAGTCCATCTATTTATTTCAATGTATGATCCCTATATATTTTCCTTCTAGAGGGCTACCGTCTCAAATACTATTCTTAATTTTGTGTTTGAAAAGCTTATCAGTAACAATTGACCTTTTTTTTTGGTGCTCCATCACTGAAAGAGGCTAGACAGTTACTTGTCTGAAATGGTATAAGGTCTCCTGCTTGAGCAAGAGGTTGGACTAGAAGACCTCTAAGGTCCCTTCCAACTGTTATTCTGTTTTCTGCTGAATGTTGACACAATGATTTCAGGGGATCTCAAATAGATGCTGGAAGAACTACTACATGTGCGTCCTCACCTGACAGAAACATGAAACTGAATATTTGGGTAACCTAAAGAAGGCAATAATGGAACCCTACAAAAGAAACCATATTTAATATCTAAAAGCATTGAGTACTATAGGTATAATCATAAATATATTACTCTTGAGCAAACGCTATTATGGAGTAGTGTCTTGTGAGCTCCAGACAGTCTTTCCACAATTGTCACCAGCTAAAAGCCAGAAAGCTAGTTCAATATTATGGTGGATGAAAATACAGTACCGTAGATTATTATTAATGTCTTTTTGATTGATGTTTTTAGCTGCCCAGGATTGTTTTGAGAGATAGCCATATATGTTGAATAAAAGAAATGCAAAAATCAATATTACATACCGTTGTTTAGAAAAATCATCTCTGAGCAGCTGACAACAGCAAGGATTTGCATCTGCACAGACAGTCCAACATGAAGAATTTGGGCAAAACTGTAGTCCTTTTTTGTATTTTACTTTCATTGGGATTTATTGTAACATAAATACAATGAAAATAAAGAATTTTTTTTTAAGAGGGAGAAAGAGAACATTTTAAAAAAGCATTGTTTTGCTTTTTACTCTGTCTTGCCAGCAGAGTAAAATACTAACTACATTTATAACCTCAACTTTTGCATTGCATTTAGTTATTACAAGACTGCAGGCTTATTTGCATGACCTTTGAGAGACACACCCTCTCAAGAATAGTAGTGGAATTGTACACAATATTCTCCACCTGCTTTTACTCAGACAGTGCTGAGTTCTTAGAAAGTATTTTTCCCATTTTCCCTTTCTTCCTTTGATTATGGTTTTCTTCTGCTGGCTTATTGCCTTGAGGCTTTGTTTTGTAAATGTATGAACTGCTGGAGCAACCTTCCCATCATTGACAGGAATTCATTCTCTCCTTTGCTTGAAGGCAGATATTGTATTGATTTATTACTTGTGAAGCATATTTATGTATTTGTCACCTCGTTTGCCACCTCTATTATTTAGTGACTTTATGTGGTTTACACAAGGGATTTAAACTCTTAAGTAAATAAGAACTGAAACCAAACCAAACAAAGACATCCTAAAAGTATAAGGAAAAAAAGAATACAGCCTCATGAAATTGTAATTAGGAAGCAAAGCATTACATCCTATTCCATGGTCTGACAAAGCAGTTAGATTTTTTTATGGTTTCATGGAAGCCCATAAAGGTTGGATTGAGCCATGCGGCTCTCAGAAGATACAGAATTGCAGAATAACAAATTTGGAAGGGACCTTGAAGATCCCACCCTGGCCCCCCTGAGGTCAAACACAACCCTGATGCGGCCCTCAATGAAATTGAGTTTGACACCCCTCTTCTAATCCAACTCCCTGCTCAAACAGGAGATCCTTTACTCTTCTGGACAAATGCCTGACCAATCTGTTCTTAAAAACCTTTAGTGACGGAGCACCCATAACTTCTAAATGCAAGTTGTTCCACTGATTAATTGTTCTCATGGACTTCTTATTTCTAGGTTAGATCTCACTTTGTTAAGCTTCCATCCATCACTTCTTTTTTTTTCCCCTCAGGTTAATTCCCACCTCCTCTCTGTGACAATCTTTCAAATATTGGAAGACTGATATCATGTCACCCTTAGTCCTCTTCATTAGACACTTGTTGTTATTAATTGCGAAGTTGTGTCCGACCCATCACAACCTCATAGACAATGTTTCTCCAGGCTTTCCTGTCCTCTACCATCCTCTGGAGTCCATTTAAGCTCACACCTACTGCTTCAGTGATTCCATCCTCATTCTCTGCCATCCCATTCTTCTTTTGCCCTCAATCGTTCCCAGCATTAGGCTCTCTCTTCTCCAGTGAGTCCTTCCTTCTCATTAGGAGGCCAAAGTATTTGAGTTTCATGTTCAGGATATGGCCTTCTAAAGAGCAGTCAGGGTTGATCTCCTCTAGGACTGACCAGTTTGATCACCTTGCAGCCCAAGGAACTCGCAGGAGTCTTCTCCAGCACCATAATTCAAAGCCTCAATTCTTTGGTGCTCAGCCTTCCTTATGGTCCAACTTTCACAGCCATACATTGCAACTGGGAAAACCATAGCCTTGACTATATGTACTTTTGTTGGCAGAGTGATGTCTCTGCTTTTTAGTAAGCTGTCTAGATTTGCCATAGCTTTCCTCCCCAGGAGCAAGCATCTTTTAATTTCTTGGCTGCAGTCCCCATCTGCGGTGATCTTGGAGCCCAGGAAAATAAAATCTGTCACTACCTCCATTTCTTCCCCATCTATTTGTTAGGAATTGAGAGAGCCGGATGCCATGATCTTAGTTTTCTTAATGTTGAGTTTCAAGCCAACTTTTGCACTCTCCTCCTTCACTCGCATCAAGAGGCTGTTTAGTTCCTCTTCATTTTCTGCCATTAGAGTGGTATCATCTGCATATCTGAGGTTGTTGATATTCCTCCCAGCAATCTTAATTCCAACTATCACTGGACTAGACATTCCCAATTCCTGCAACTCAGTTCTTGACACTGTTCTGCAAGGCAGCTACTGAGGAGACTATCATAGGTCTTCTATTGCTTTATAATTGGAACTTGAAGTGCATCAGTTTTTCCAGAACTTAATGATCAGGCAGAAGGAATATGAAAAATGGTCCCGTTGTAATCAATCCTACTTCAGTTCCTAAGGAATCTAAATTTACTGTATTGGGGATTTTTTTTTTCAAAGCAAGGACAGCCTTAATGTTTTAGATTGGCACTACATCAGTGGTAGGTTTCAAAATTTTTTACTACCGGTTCTGTGGGTGTGGCTTGGTGGGCGTGGCAGGGGAAGGATACTGTAAAATCTCCATTCCCTCCCCAATCCAGTGGAAGGTTACTGCAAAATCCCCATTTCCTCCCAATCAGCTGGAATTTGGGAGGCAGAGAATAGATTGGTGCGGGGCCAGTCAGAATTTTTACTACCGGTTCTCTGAACTACTCAAAATTTCTACTACCGGTTCTCCAGAACTGGTCAGAACCTGCTGAAACCCACCTCTGCACTACATGTAAAGGATTTCTCCCCAGTCTGTATAATTTTCACTGCAAAAAGAAAGGAATTCTGAACCATAACTCTTTTAACACGTTACATGAACATTCTTAAGACATTTAATATCCACACTAGGCAACAATAAACCACTGGCACTGATTTATCGAGAAGTACCGTAGGTGGCAGCGTCTGGCCAACTTTGGCTGATCTTGTAAAAGCTAAACAGACTCCAATTCTGATTTAGAACCTACCAGGAAATCTCAGGGCTGTAGGCTAGTCTGCAAAATTGCCACTGCTTTATTTTATGATAGTTTTCCAGTCAATTTCCATAACATTGCAAAGGAACCTACATTAGCATATCTGTATAATCTTTAGGAACTATGTTTAACTAGAGGGATTTCTTCATTTTTGGAAAACCATGGGAACAAATAAGAGTTGCCTTGCAAGTTAAATGTAAGCAAAGCATATTTTCAAAATCAATTGTCACTATGTTTGAAATTGTGAGGTTGAATAAGAATTTCTCTGCACATTTATTTCAACAAACACCTTGTATGGGCATTCAGAAATCCTAATTACAAGGAGAAATATATCAGCTCAGCTACTTTCAACTTTTTCAAGTTTAGAGAAAATGTTTAGAGATAAGCTATAATAATCTTCTATTAAAAGAATTATATAGCACACCTAGCTTTTGAGAACCATAATAATCAGTGTTTTCTTGCCATAGGGCATTGTAATAATATTTAGCTGAAAGTTGTTATAACCTATTCTCAAAAGTTTCTATCAGCATGGGAAGTTCTCTCCTCCATATTTACAATGCCCAAAACAGAGGTATTTTCAACTTTTGAACAAATACCTCAAATTATTATATATAATTGAACCCTCTTGATAAGTGAGCTAGGCTTACTTTCTTGTAAAGAGCTTGTTTTTTCTCCATTCACACATTTGGACTCCACCCCTCTTAATCAGAGAATCTGTTGTTTTGTGTGTGTTTTTCAAACAGATCCCATGGCTTGAATAAGTTTGAAAATCCATGTGTGCGGGAATGGACTTTCTACCCTGGTTGGTCACTGTGGGTATGTAGTAATACTGGATTTCTGCACTGTACAATGGCTCAATTAGATTATTTCTAAATTCCTTTCCAACTCTTACAGTCAGTGATTATATGATCTTAGATGATGAAAGCTATTGGAAAGCAAGAAATTCATGCTAAATTTGATACTCCTAAAGCAAACCTTGAACTCTTTGAATTTGAAGCATAAAATCAGAGTCTTTCTCATCTTACAGACTAATAGTTCACCCATGAAATTTTGAAAAGTGAGGGCCAATTTTTTTCCTATGTTAAATTGGGTTAGATTACATAGATTACAGACCTGACCTGCAAAAATCTGGATGACCACTAGATAGTTATTTGGATTTTTACAGACCAAATATGGTAGTTCTGCTATTAAGCTGCAGTTCTGAAAATTGAGGCTGCAGAAATTTGAGAAAATATATTGTGAAGACTATATTATGAAGGCTAAATGTGTACTGTGGAAAGCAGAATCATTTTTTTTTTTTTGCAGGATCGCTGTTTATTTCACATTTTAAATATAATTTAAAATCAGTGAGTTACTTTTCAAAGCAACCAGTAAAATACTGCAATGATATCAAATATCAGTGAAAGTCCAATAGCCGTTTACAATTATAACTGATTGCTTTGTCCATCTTCCAGTGAAGAAGATGGATCCTTTTTTGAATTCTTCTTTTTCTTTCTGACTGACTTGACCTGAAGATAATCCTCAATGGGTTTCTCATTTGGATCTTCCAGTAATGTTGTCAGTAAATTGAACAGTAGCGCTATCCAAGCAAGTCCAAAGATAATCCAAATTGCTACCACAATCCGATAGCCATGGAAGTAGAATTTGTCATATTGCCTCCCTGGAAAAACAGAAGAAGGAAAAGCTGAATAAAGCAAAATACCTCCGTATTTTTCGGAGTATAAGACGCACTTCCCTCCCCCCTAAAAGGGGGTGAAAATTTAGGTGCATTTTATACACCAAATATAGCCACCCATTGGCCCCCACCTTTTGGCCTGTGCCTCGCAGCAGTTACTTCTTGCAAGCAAACAGCAAGAAAAAGCAGCTCCTTTCAGCTTCAGCACAGCCTAATTAACACAAGTTGATTGGATTGGCCTCCTGACTCCTGACTCTCAGCTGATTTACTCTCAGCTGTTTTGCTCAGGGCTCTGCAGCTTGCTGCAAAGAGGTAAATTGCTGGAGCAGATTTTTTTTTTCCTTGTGCTAATCAAGCTATGCTGAAAACGAAAATGAAAGTAAAGCAGGCTGTTTACTGTTTGTTGCAAGGAGCCTCTGCCAATCAGGCAACTCAGCTGGGATTATCAGAGGCATTAAAAGAAAAAAAAGGTTTTTTTCTTTTAAATGCCTCTGACGATCCCAGCTGAGTTGCTTGATCTACAGAGGCTTTTTTAAAAAACCTCTGCCGATCAGGCAACTCAGCTGGGATCATCAGAGCCTTTTGAAAGCATTTTGAAGAGGTTGTAGAAAAAATGGTTTAAAAGTTAAAAAAAAATGGCCACACCCACCCAGTCACATTACCCCACCACCACCAAGCCACGCCCACAGAACCGGTAGTAACAAATTTTAGATTCCACCATTGCTCTTAACTGCATCAGAACATACTGTACCGTAGGAGTTATCCTGATCATTTTGTATCTGATCAAATTTTATTTATTTATTTATTTATTTATTTATTTATTTATTTATTTATTTTAATTTGTCAAGCGCCTATTAGATAACAGATACATATATGAACATGGTTATTAATACATGAAATGGTTACGAATAAAAGGGGGACATTAGGACAGGGACGATAGGCATGTTGGTGCGCTTATGCATGCCCCTTATAGACATCTTAGGAATGGGGTGAGGTCAACAGTAGATAGTCTAAGGCAGGGGTCTGCAACCTTAAACACTCAAAGAGCCATTTGGACCAATTTTCCACAGAAAAGAAAACACCGGGAGCCACAAAACCTTTCCCGTGCCTGACTATTTCTTGAGTGGCCACAAAACTAGCATATGTAGTTGAACATGTAGTTTTCTTCTGAAACTTTTCTTTTCTTGGGTTTATCCATGGTTGGCCTACCGGGGGTTAAAAAGCTCAATAAATTATGTGCTGGTGGGTGTTGCACATTGATGGTTGTGACGCATATTTTGAGTGACAGGGAGCCACAGCAGAAGGGTGAAAGAGCCACAAGTGGCTCCGGAGCTGCAGGTTGCTGACCCCTGGTCTAAGGCTAAAGTTTTGGGGGTTTGGGGAAGAAACCACAGAGTCAGGTAGTGTATTGTTTTGAAAATGTTACAAGAAAACTTACCTATCATATAATCTCCAAATCCAATGGTGCTAAGGGTAATAAATGTAAAATAAATGGCTTCACTATAGGACCAGCCCTCTATTTTTCGAATGATGACCGATGGCACACAAAGAAACACTAGTATTCCCATAACCAGGAAGAACAGAAGCGTCAAGCCCCTTGCTGTTCTCTGAAAAACAAAGAAAAAAAGCTGATTTGATACAAGAAAATTGCCCTTGGTACAGACAGCTGCCTCTGCCTGCCTGCCTGCCTGCCTGCCTATTTCCAGGACTTCTTTGGTCTTATATTGCCTCCTATTGTTCTGACCTAGGCTTCCCCAAACCACGAAGCAGACTCCTCGTCCTGATAAAACCTCTTTTATTTAGGTTAAAGGGAATTCCTCTCCAGCAAAGTCCCGGCAAACAGTCTTTCATGAGATTTCACAACTACAGACCTTTATCAGGCTTGGAGAGTTGCCAGGCTGATATCTTCCAAACGCGATGCTGTAGCAGCAATTACTTGGCAAGAAGTCAGGAACAGATCTTCACCCTCATGAATTGAACTAATTGTCTCCTGCAAACTCCCCTCCCATTTCACTCCTCTTTATTCCCTATGGGAGGGGCCATTCCCTGACCACCTGTGCCTTTACTCCCGAATCAGCCTTTGTTCCTTAGCTGTTCCCTTCCCCTGGCAGCTCTGCGCATGCGCACATCGGGAACAGGCTCCAGCTGTTCTTCTACACCACTGATATCCGACTCTGAAGGCAGCTGATAACTGCTGGACCGCCCTGGCCCCATCTCTGCCTCTGACACAGAGCACTCATCAGAGCCTTCCCCAGACTCCAGGACTGGCCCATGTTCCTCCCCAACCTCCTCACTGTCTGAGTCTGCCACCAGCTCCGCTGGCCGCTGGCGGGCCACAACACCTATCTCATACAGGTAGTCTTCAAATTACAACCACAATTGGGACCAGACTTTCTGTTGCTAAGCAAGGCAGCTATTAAGTGAGCCATTCCTGATTTTATGACTTTTTTTTGCCACAGTTGCTAAGTGAATCAAGCAATTGTTAAGTGAATTCAGCTTCGCCTCATTTTCATTGCTTGTCGGAAGCTGACTGGGAAGATTTCAAATGCCTCCCAAGTCCCAGCTGATCGGGAGGAAATGGGGATTTTGCAGTAACCTTCCCCTGGATTGGGAAGGTAATGGAGATTTTACAATATCCTTCCCCTGGAGTGGGATGGGAATGGAGATTTTACAGTATCCTTCCCCTGGAGTGGGGTGGGAATGGAGATTTTACAGTATCCTTCCCCTGGAGAATCACATGCTCCTGGAATGCCTCAACTGTCATAAATATGTCGATTGCCACAAACCCAAATTCTGATCCTGTTACCATGGCGGTGTTGCAACAGTTGTAAGTGCGAGGACCAGTTATACACCAGTTTTTCCGGTACCATTGTAACTTTGAATGGCCACTAAATGAATGATTGTAAGTTGAGGACTATTTGAGGATTCATGGGCTGCATTGTTGCGTGTTACGTTTCCATAGTGTTACAATGCATTTAGTGTACTGATTTGAGTACTATCTTTTAAGCCTTCTTTAAGGATGTAGAAAAATTGGACTCCCTCAGGCCAGGTGCTGAGTCATTGGGAGGGCTGAGCAAGGAACACTGGGAAAGCCCCTACTGACACTGGGATCATCTCCATGGTTTAGGGCCAGGGTATTTACGAGACCGCCTTCTGCTACCGATAACCTCCCACCGGCCAATAGGCTCTCACAGAGAAGGCCTCCTCAGGGTGCCATCAGTCAAGCAATGTCGGCTGGCGGCCCCCAGGGGGAGACCCTTCTCTGTGGGAGCACCCGCCCTCTGGAACGAGCTACCTCCCGGAATACGGCTGATTCCGGATCTCCGCACTTTCCATAAGGCCCTGAAGACGTTTTTATTTCAGCAAGCCGGCCTGGCCTGAATAGGTTTTATTGGTTAGTTTTTTAATTGTATAGCTTGGGGTTTTAAATTGGGAGGCCGATTAATTTAATTTATTTTTAGTTATCTTAACTTTTATATTGTATGTTATTTTAATTTTCGGCTGTTCACCGCCCTGAGTCCCTTTGGGGAGAAGGGCGGGATATAAATTCAATAAATTAATTAATTAATTAAATTAATCTAAGCTAGGAGTGAAGGTCATCCCAGCCCCAAAGCTAAGTTAAGCATTCAAGCAGCAGCAGCAGTGGTGAAATTCAATTTTTTTTACTACCAGTTCTGTGGGTGTGACTTGGTGGGCGTGGCATGGCTTGGTGGGCATGGCGTGGCTTGGTGGGCGTGGCAGGGGAAGGATACTGCAAAATCTCCATTCCCTCTCCACTCTGGGGCCAGCCAGAGATGGTATTTGCCAGTTCTCCAAACTACTCAAAATTTCCGCTACCAGTTCTCCAGAACCTGTCAGAACCTGCTGGATTTCATCCCTGAGCAGCAGTAATATAGAAAGCCTGGCAACTACAAAGGCATCATTTCAAACTGTGTCAGTGATAAACCACTCCTGAATTTCAACCAGAAAACTATGTGGATAGATAATATAAACGTGTCGATCGCGAATAAGATATATCTGTTGAAACACTATGAATTAACACTACCTTGATGACACATACCAAATGAGAAAAATTGGATAGCTTTAGAGAGGACAACAAAGATAGTCCTAAAAGGAAAGGGTAAGATATTGTTAAGAAATTGTTAAGTTATAAGAATTGGATTGTGTTCTTTGATTATATAAGTGGCAGGCTTAACTGTCAAAGTTTAAGAGAAATATTTTAAGATTGGGGTGTCCAACCTTGGCAACTTTAAAATTTGAGGACTTTGACTCCCAGAATTCCCTAGAATTCTACATGAATACTGGCTGGGGAATTCTGAGAGTTGAGGTCCACAAGTCTTAAAGTTGCCAAGGTTGGATACTCCTGTTTTAGAGGGAGTTCAAATCAGTTAGGGTATTCTGCATATTGGAGAGCTTCAGGTTGAGAGGGGAGACATTTTTGCCTGATAATTTGCTTTGAATTTATCATATTTAAACAGAAGTTGGACTTAAATCTCTCTAATGGTACAATCATTCAATGCCATTTGGAATTACATCAGTACAGGAAAACAGGAGCAGATTTCTTTTAAAATCTGAGATATTGTGCCCTGGTTTGGCTTGGATTAAATGAACCATTTGCAGTTTTGGGGCTGCTGCTTGTGCACATTAACTGACACATAAATCAGATTAATGCACTAGAAATATTTTGTTTCCAGAAATGGATTTAATGAAACTACACAGCTATTCAATATGTCCTGATAGCTACATCGCTGTAACTTTAGTACGGATGTGTTTTGTTGGTAATGAGCAGCTGCAAAACAGCTTTAAATGATGATTATTTCTGCTTGACTGATGCATGAATCAGACTGTTCTCCAATTAAATTATCATCTTAAACTCTTTGTCTTATTTTCATAAATAATCGTGGAATAAAGGTTTTTTTTTTAATTTTACCTTTTTTACACCTTTCCTATACAGCCATTTAGCTAGCCGTTCGCAGACCATGGAGAGCATCTTGCCAATATGCTGCAAGAAGACAATATTCAGAGGAATTCCAAAGAGAGCAAAAAAGACACAGAAAAGCTGACCACCAGCCGTTTTGGGAGAGAGGTTTCCGTAGCCTGTGAAAACATGAAATTTACAGAGAATATACTGGTGAGCATTATGTTATGTTGCAACAAAAAGTTTGCCCTTTATCCTGAGCAAATGACAGAATAGAACCCCAATAAAAGATGTATATTATTTATTACTATTGGTACTTCCTTCCTGGCTTTACAAGCAAGATACAATCTGAAAAGTAATTCTTTTTCCTTCAGGATGTCATTAATTTGGAGTTTCCAAATACCACCTTCCTTGAGTTCTCTAAGGCTTTCATTTTCTTGAATCATCCATGATTATCAGCATAGCTGGATTTCTTTACTAGACATATATAACTTGTTTTAGGACCAAGATAAAAAAGTGACTGAGGCAAGGACGAAACCTAGATATTAAATGTAATTCTGCAGTTTCTCTGCACTTCTTTTATTGTGTTCTTGTCCTTGGTACAAAAAAAAATGACCATTCCATGGCAACTAGTAAGGGGTAGAGTGCAGTTGAGGAACAGCTCTAGTGATCAACCCCAAAGTAGTTTGAGGTCTTAAATAATTCACACATGTTTTTATAAGAATCCTTCTATTATCAGAATATTCTCGTATTACAATACTCTTTCAGTTTGCATTGACTCACATTTATTTCCAGTCTAAGCATGCAGTTGAAATAAGCAACATGTTCTTTAAATTGTTCAACAGTTTAAAGAACAGACAATGTTGTTTTAGGCTGAAATCCCAAGAAGATTTAGCCAAGCAACCCAAAATAATCAGAAAACCTATTTATCTGTTCTTTTAAATGAGTTAGCCAAAAGTTAAAGTAGCCTGGGATACATCAAGTCCGAAGGCTGAGCCTTCCCAGGAGACCCAGACAAGCCCTATTTCTTGTTCACCACAGTTTTGAACAAATACTAATGATATTCCTTCTTCCCTATCAGCCGCCCTTGTATTTGTCATGCATTTAGAAAGTCGGAGAAGATTGTTATTATGTCTTCCGTGTGGAAAATACAAAATAATGATATTCTCTCATATACTATAGACATGATAATGTGTAAAGAAGAAATGCATCTGCGGAAAAGTGTTTGTGGTTTTAATATAGTCCATTTAGAACAGCAGCCCCCAACCTTTGGGGCACCAGGGACCGGTTCCATGGAGAGAGGTTTTCCCGCGGACTGGAGTGGGTGTGGTTTCACATGCTGCCTGAATCCCATGAATGAGGCTTCGCTTGTTTGTGCAGCTTGGTTTCTGGCATGCCGCGGACCAGTGCCAGTCCACGGACCGGGGTTGGGGACACCTGATTTAGAAGAATCGGTATGACATGCTGAATAAAAGCTGTGATTCTGCACAAATTTTCTTGAATTGCAGAAAATGTGTTTATTATTTATTAGATTTTTATTCTGCCTTTATTATTTTATAAGTAATTCAAGGTAGGAAACAGGCCTAATTCTCTTCCTCTTCCTATTTTTCCCACAATAACAACCATGTGAGGTCGGTTGGGCTAAGAGAGAATGACTGGCCCAAAGTCATCCAGCCAGCTTTCAGGTCTAAAGCAGGACTAGAACTCACAGTCCTTTGGTTTCTAGGCCAGCACCTTAACCACTACACTAAAATGGCTCTATAGAAAGTTTTAAAAAATATTTTAAAAAATCTAAATGTCTGTAAACAATTTAAAATGTTGGATTGTCATTGGGGCTGGGCTAATAGTTTATTACAGGCATTTGTAGTGACCTTTCGCATTGGACAGAAGATTTTCCCACAGCAGTCTGTTTCACAACATTGCTGTATCATAACATGAGAAAACTTCATATATGGGCCTGTGAACTTTTTGGTGAATGGGATGGGGTTAAATGAGTTTTTTAAAAGTTATTTCTATTTATGAGCAGAGACTTTCCACAGCTTTGTATTTTATCTTCTTAACTGTTTTCCTTTTGATAAGATCACAGCCTCTTTCTACATATGAATTAAAACAAGTGTATTTGAAATTTCAAGCTCAGGATTTGGTATCACTTTGTTGCTTATACATATATATGCTGCCCTATTTCGTATTAACAATTGTCACAAAAATGAATTATAGTTTGTTTGATTTTATAAGAAAGAGGAAAATAAGTTCTAGGAGTCTGATACATAAAAACGACTCTTGAAACAAACTGCAATAAATGTTTCTGACTTCAATATAATCAATATTCAACTGGAGCACCCCGAGTTGCTTTTGGTGAGATGGTAGGTTATAGAAATGTGATTAATAAACAAACAAACATTTAAAGGAGAAGCATAAGCAGTTTACCTATTGTGGATAACATAGAACCCACAAAGAAGAAAGAATTACTGAAATCCCAATTGTTGTGTTCATCAGAGAATTCATTTTCTGCTGGATATATGCCCCTCCTAACGGCTTCCATCAGATTCTGTAATTAAGGTGACATTTGACATTTCAATAACCATAACTGATTATCAAATAACATTTATTTATATGTTTGTTGCTACCAAGCTGCATCTTCTGATTCTAGGAACTTCTACCAAATAAAATTGAAAGGATAAATCTTTTCAAAATACCATAACCTTTTCTTTAAAACTTCTTGAACATACAGCTTAATACATCAATTTCATAATTAAAAAGGGAAGGGGATGGGATGGGATGGGATGGGATGGGATGGATGGGATGGGATGGGATGGGATGGGATGGGATGGGATGGGAAGGGAAAGGAGAGGCGAGGCGAGGCGAGGCGAGGCGAGGAAATGAAAGGAAAGGAAAGGAAAGGAAAGGAAAGGAAAGGAAAGGAAAGGAAAGGAAAGGAAAGGAAAGGAAAGGAAAGGAAAGGAACTTTTGACCTCCACTGATGATATTCAAACCACCAGAGTTTTTGGATTCAGTTCAGAAAGAATGCCCTACCTCCACAAAGATGTTCACCTCCGCTGCACTGAGGGAAGTGAAGTTCTTCAGAAAGTCCTCCTTCATTCTAAAGATGATGCCTTGTTGTAATCTCTCGGCATCTTTTTCCAGAACCTGGAAGATGAGAGCGCCTACCAGGAGATAAGCAAGGTAGCCAGCTGCTAACATACAGCTCTGTACTCTGCTGTAGAACATGGTGGCCTGTGGGAGAAAGTAAGCAAAGAACACAGAGAGGCTGGTAAACACGCTCTTATTTGTAATTTTTCCAACCCTGATTGAATGAAATCCCAGCTGGGCAGTTCTCAATTCAGCTTGGAATTTGAACTGATACTGTCAATGGTGTCCCCCCCCCCCCAAATAGTCTCGGGGTTAAGAGCAGCTTAGGGACTTCCTAAGTAAAGCAAAATATTGTTTCACAAACTTCCCAGGAGAATGTTGTAATTGCTCTGGCCTCACTCCCATAATTTTTCCAGTTGTTTTTTCTTCCCATGATAAACCCATTAACTGGAACTGGCTTCACAATATTTTTTTGATAGCACTAACAACTGCCTGGAAGCATCCTCAGTAACAAATGCTCCAGGCAACTAGTCGTTCTATCTCCTCACTTTTCTGATTCCATTTTAAAATGTAGCCGGGACTATTAAAGTCATTTTCATTATTTGCTAGGATCAAGTTTCTATGAATGTTTGCAGGTCTAAACAGCTCATATAAAACTGATAGCCAATCAACACTTGCCCTTCCTGGCAAATAACTGAGGACAGAGAACCAGAAGCCAATCAGTGCTCATCTATTTCACATTTAAACGCATTATTATTATGATTGGTCACACAATCAACCAGATGTTTAGAGGGGGTTTTATCCATCTATAGCAGGGATGTCAAACTCAATCTCATTGAGGGCTGCATTAGGGTTGTGTTTGACCTTGGGGGCCAGGATGGGGATGGCCAGGGTGGGTGTGGCCATCTTGACATCACTTGTGTCGAGGGTATCTGTGGTGGCCTGAGTGCTCTGCCAATTAAAATGGGCTCCCGAGCTCTGTTTTTGTCTGCAATAGTCTCCTACCATTCTCTGCCAGTGAAAACGGAATTCCGTAGGGTGCGCACACAGCCCTCCCAAGTTCCGTTTTCACTGGCAGAGGCACCGCGGGCTGGTCCTTCACTGTTCCCAGGTGGCCCCATGGGCCAGATATAAGACCCCACAGGCCCTGAGTTTGATACCCCTCATCTATAGCATCCTTCTCAAGGACAAATGAGATAGTAATAATAATGTATTATTAAAATATTAACATTAAAATAAATTATTATATATACAACAATGAGAATTGTCACAATTTTCAGCTGGCATTATTATATAAAAATTATAAACACAAATTATATATAAATATGAATTATAAGTAATATAATACACAATTCTGCCAATTCCCATTGACTCTGGATAATTATAAATAGTTAAAAATATTTTAAAACAAGTATCAATGCAAGAAACACAAAACAGAACATATCTGTTCCTGATTTAAAAGGAAATGAAATTGCTGGATGCCCTGTAGAGCCTTAACCCCCACCCCTACCCCCATTGCCTTCTCTGATAGGCATTTTGTGTTAGGATTTTTTGTGCAGTTTATTTATTTATTTATTTATTTATTTATTTTTATTTTATTCAATTTGTATACCGCCCTTCTCCTAGTGGACTCAGGGCGGTGCACAGCCAGAACTAAAACAAAATTTACCAATACAAAATTTAAAATTTTTAAAAGAATTACATGACTTTGGCCCAGAATTTAAAACATTCAAACTAAGTTGCCATACTGAAAGATTAGAAGCTGGGCATTTGAGTCACCTGCCCCTTTCAGTGAGAAACTACACTGCCCTTTGAAATGTTTTTTCCATGATAGCTGTAGCTCCTGCTTCTGCAATGAGAACTGTAGCTAGAGATAGCATTGCTTTTTCAGTTAATAGAGAGCTTCCGACACAAGGATAATTCAGGAATTATTATAATAGGAAGCATCTGGTTGCAATGCCATGTGATCAACACAGAGTTCTGCTCACATTTATGACAGTAAAAATAAGAAATTAACTGCAGCTTTTCTGACTAACACATTTAATTAAAGGGCATAGGCTTTCATAAGCTGCAGTTCATGTCATCAGTTGTATAGAGTGGCTTGACTAATGTACAATTTAAATTGGGATACGGGAAGGGAAGGGAGGGGAAGATAAGTTGGTTATGCAGAGGTAAGTTATATGGAGGCATATTATAAATACCATGACAATTAACAATTAAAAACCCACTGTGGTTGTTAAAACCTTCTGAAATTGCCTAATACCCTTTTTTGCGTATGTTCAATTTCTCACTTGATTTTGCTGTTAATGTCCTGCTTTTCTAAAAGAGTGACTGTGAGGTCTGCAATAGAAAGCTGAAATGTTTTACTATTACATTGCCCTTGATTTGAATTTGTGTGTTTTCATTCTCTGCTGAAACAATTTTATTTTCATTTTCTGCTGAAACAATTTATCCTGCTTGTCCTATGTTGAATCCAGAAGGTTATTGCTGGCAGACGACTTGGAAGTCTTCACTTTGGAAGAATATGTGAAAGTGCCTCTAACTGTATGCGTTGGGGCCTGTGGTGCAGTGATGGGTTTCAAATTTTTTTACGACCAGTTCTGTGGGTGTGGCTTGGTGGGTGTTGCATGGCTTGGTGGGCATGGCTTGGTGGGCATGGCAGGGGAAGGATACTGTAAAATCTCCATTCCCACCCCACTCCAGGGGAAGGTTACTGCAAAATCCCCATTTCCTCCCAATCAGCTGGGGCACGGGAGGCAGAGAATAGATGGGGGCAGGGGCAGTTCTGGTTCTCCAAACTACTCAAAATTTCTGCTACCGGTTCTCCAGAACTGGTCAGAACCCGCTGAAACCCACCTCTGCTGTGGTGGTGATGTTGTAGATGTGAGAGCAAAGTAGACGTCTGCATTTGTTGCAGTATCTGATTCCCACCTTGGCATAATTATCCTGTTGCTTCTAGTTGCTTGTGAGAATCTGCTTATGCCTTTTAAAAAAACTTGCTATTTGAAAAAGGCAGTACCATTTTCCTGATTTTTGGCATTACAGACTAAGAGGCCTCTTCTCTTGTGCCAATGGCACTCTGTATGACAAAACAGAGGAAGGTGGATATATTTCTTGCTAAAATAGACCATTGAGAAAGAAGGATAAATCATAGAATCATAGCATTGGAAGGGACTTTGGAGGTCTTCTAGTCCAAACTCTGCCCAAGGTAGAAGCCCTTATTCCATCCTGGACAAATGGTTGTCCAATCTTTTCTTGAAAACTACCAGCAATAGAGCACTCACAGCTCTGGGAGGCAAACTGTTCCATGGATTAATTGTTCTCAATGTCAGGAAGTTTTCTCCCTTGTTCCAGGTTGAATCTCTTTCTCTGACTAGCTTCCACTCATTGCTCCTTGTCCTGCCCTCAGGTGCTTTGGAAATAAATCAACCCCCACTTCCCTATGTCAGCCTTTCAAGTATTTGAAGAGGGCTATTATGTCACCCCTAAACCTTCTCTTTGTTAAGCTAAACATACCTAGTTCCCTAGCTGTTCATTACATGGTTTAGCCTCCATCTTTGTTTCTCTTCTCTGCACTCTTTCTAGGCCCTCAGCATCTCTTTTGCATAATGATAATAAGAAAAATCAGAAAATAATCTTACTACCTAATTCTTTAACTCCTATGTCCATTAAATTAAAAAAAAAACACTACCAATACAAATTAACACAACTTTAGAGCATTTCCTTGAAGAGGGAGAGAAAAGAAGCAATGATAGAAATTTTCAACCTATTTTGCTCCAATAGAATAGAATAGAATTTTTTATTGGCCAAGTGTGATTGGACACACAAGGAATTTGTCTTGGTGCATATGCTCTCAGTGTACCTAAAAGAAAAGATACGTTCATCAAGAATCATAAGGTACAACACTTAATGGTAGTCATAGGGTACAAATAAGCAATCAGGAAACTATATCAATATAAATCATAAGGATACAAATAACAAAATTATAGTCATACAGTCATAAGTGAAAGGAGATGGATGGTGGGAACGATGAGAGGATTAATAGTAGTGCAGACTTAGTAAATAGTTTGACAGTGTTGAGGAAATTATTTGTTTAGCAGAGTGATGGCGTTCGGGGAAAAACTGTTCTTGTGTCTAGTTGTTCTGGTACACAGTGCTCTATAGCGTCGTTTTGGGGGTAGGAGTTGAAACAGTTTATGTCCAGGATGTGAGGGGTCTGTAGATATTTTCACAGCCCTCTTTTTGACTCGTGCAGTATACAGGTCCTCAATGGAAGGCAGGTTGGTAGCAATTGTTTTTTCTGCAGTTCTAATTATCCTCTGAAGTCTGTGTCTGTCTTGTTGGGTTGCAGAGCCAAACCAGACAGTTATAGAGGTGCAGATGACAGACTCAATAATTCCTCTGTAGAACTGTATCAGCAGCTCCTTGGGCAGTTTGAGCTTTCTGAATTGGCGCAGAAAGAACAACCAAAAGATCGCTCCAAGCCCCTCTCACTACTGCCTGAATAAATAGACCCCAGCAATCATAAACTAGAATTCAAAGGGGGAAAAAAAGACTTTCTGGAGCAGATTAAGTTAAGGCTCTGGCTGATCCATTCCAAGCAATCTACACATCTACCAATTAACACTGAATTGTCGATTATAACATAAATATTGACAGGCCTTGAACAAATAGCTGATAAATTCAGAAGTCCATTTGACTCCATAATTAAAAATCTCAACATACTGAAAATAATCTTACTTGAACAAACATATCAGGAATTTTCTGTGGGAGGGCAAGAAATCGCGGATTTCTTTTAAGATACTCCAAGGGAAAAGGAATTTGGGAGGTTTTGGGCTCCCTGACTGGGAACTATATCAAAAGGCGGCAAAAATAATCTGGATTAAGGAGTGGATCAAGTTACAAGATAGGAGAACCCTGACCTTGGAAGGACATGACCTTCTAGAAGGATGGCACTCCTACCTTTGGGATATAAAGAACAAGAAAAAATCCTATTTTCTTAAACATAAAATTAGGGAGACCCTTATTCACACGTGGGTCGAAATTAGACAGAAGATCTATACGAAAGTACCCAACTGGCTTTCCATCATGGAAGCGTTGGCGGCACCAAACAGGAGAGATGAGTACAAATGGGGTACATACAAGGATATCCTCGATGAAGAAGGGAAACTTAAATCACTGGATATATTGAGAGATCAGGGCCTAAACTTGGATTGGTGGAACTATTTTCAGATCAACTCAAGATTCCAAAAAGACAGAGACAAATTTGGTATAGCAGCGAAATTTGGGAACTTTGACAAAATTATTTGGGGAACAGATAAGAAAATGTTATCAAAAATCTATAACTTTCTATTAGATGAAGATAGGGCAGAGTCCATAGCAAGAAATCAACTGAACATCTGGGAAAAAAATTTAGGACATAGACTAAATTTTAATGATTGGGAGATAGCTTGGAATAGAAACTACAAAATAACTAAATCGACAACGTTTAGGGAAAATCATTACAAATTGTTACACAGGTGGTATCTAGCCCCAGCGAGGCTAGCCAAGATGTTTCCAAATCTCTCCCCCACATGTTGGAAATGTGGAAAAACGGTCGGTACCTTCTACCACCTATGGTGGACCTGCCCTGAGACTAAAAAGTTCTGGTCCAAAATCCGACACTGGCTCTGTGAAATAACGGGACAGGAGGTAGACCTAGCCCCAGAGCTTTTCCTCCTAGGCATAACCGAAGAAGGCTTCAACAACAATAAAACCCAACTGATAATCCAGATTATAACTGCGGCTAGATTAGCTTTCGCAAAATGCTGGAAAAACAAACTTATGCCCTCAGAAGAAACTCTAATAAATAAGATCCTAGAGTGCGCAGAAATGGCGAAACTGACAAGTGAGTTAAAAAACGAGGACAACTCAAAATATTATGACGTATGGGGTATTTGGTATCACTGGTTGAACAATAAGACGAAAACATGACCTTAGAATTTGACTTGGCACATGTATTATAGTTGTATTGTATAAAATAATGTATAGTTAAGGATGAAGTCTTTTTTTTTAACTTTTGTTTCACAATATTGTATAAACACTGCACCTCCGAAAGGAGAGATAGATTGTATATTTTCTTTTTTGTTTTGGAAAACTCAATAAAGTATTAAAAAAAAAAAAAGAAAATAATCTTACAAGTAAAGGTGGAATACTTTGAAAACCAAAGTCACTATCCAAATACAGTATGTGGCGCTGGAAAAGGTCCCAAAACAGGAAAAAGAGAGGTGCACATTATTTCCTCTTCAACCCAAGAACACTGGAAGTTTTTAAGAAGAGATTGGATAACCATTTGTCTGAAGTGGTGTAGGGTTTCCTGCCTAAACACGGGGCTGGACTAGAAGACCTCCAAGGTCCCTTCCAACTCTGCTATTCTATTCTATTCTATTCTATTCTATTCTATTCTATTCTATTCTATTCTATTCTATTCTATTCTAACATACTGCCTCTCTCTCTACATTTCACAACAGTCCCACATAAAAAGCACATGCTTGGCATTGAGACAATGTTTCTTCACTACCCAATCCTCCAAGGACATTATTATTACAGTAAATGAGCATCCTATTCACACATGCACACACCGAATGATGTGAGCCAAACTGTTCTCCAGCTGCAGAATATGAAGGATTCAAGATACAAATCTTTGGGGATTTATGAGCTGAAATTCTGAGAAAATATAAACAAGCTAATTACAGTTAGGGCAAAGCTATCACTGGGGGCTCCCTGCAAACTCATAAAAACCAAATTGACATCCAATAAGCAATTGAAATTTGTGCGGTGTATTTCATATCAGAAAGTTCAGATCCTAATAGCTTCAAAAGCAAAAGAAATGAATTCTAATTTAATTTCAGCTGAATTTTTGTTGTTGTTAGTTGCGAAGTCATGTCCGACCCATTGCGACCCCATGGACAACTTTCCTTCAGGCCTTCCTGTCCTCTACCATCCCCCAGAGACCATTTAAGCTCACGCCGACTGCTTCAGTGACTCCATCCAGCCACCTCATTCTCTGCTGTCCCTTTCTTCTTTTGCCTGAATTTCGCCTGAATTTTACTCTATCTCAAATCAAAAATGGATGACTGTCTTCATTTCTTGCTCTATCTTTATAAGAATCTTTATTGCTAATCTGAGGATGCCTCCTTTTGTCTTTCTTCCCAGATACAAATGCATAGAATGCATAATCTTTGATTCTCCTCCTGATAGGAAATTTTCTAGTTTTTGCTTATCCTTATATACTACAGTATATATATATTGCCTATAAATAAATCTCCTTTCTCTTAAACCTCTAAAATTTGCTTCATTCATGCTCAGATCTGATTCCTTTTCTCAAGGTCATTCACATATGCAGGTGATTCTCGATTTATAGTTCATTTAGTGACCATTTGAAGTTACAACAGCACTGAAAAAAGTGACTTTTCATATTTACGATCATTGCAGCATCCTTAGGGTCACATGATCAAAATTCAGACACTGGGGAATGGCTCATATGGTTACAATGTCCCAGGGTCATGAGATTGCCTTTTGTGACCTTCTGAAAAGCAAAGTCAACAGGGAAGCCAAATATACTTTACTGTATTACTAACTTAACAACTGCAGTAATTCACTTAATGTGACAAAAGAAGTCTTAAAATGGGGCAAAATTCACTTAACAATTGTCTCGCTTAGCAACAGAAAATTTGGGTTCAATTGTGGTCATAAATCGAGAATATCCAGAACATTTCAACCTTAAATAATAATAATTTCTGTATTGTTTTGCATACAAAGGTAGGTATTAGATCTAATATTATAATATAGAACTTTGATCCTAACAACTGCATTCGAGAATATCCGGAACATTTCAACCTTAAATACTGTTTCCCCCAAAATAAGACATCCCCTGATAATAAATCCAATTGGGCTTTTGAGCGTATTGCAATAAGGCCAAGCGCTTATTCCAGGGCTTAAAAAAATATAAGACAGGGTCTTATTTTCAGGGAAACATGGTAATAATAATTTTTGTATTGTTTTGCATACAAAAGTAGGTATTAGATCTAATATTACAACATAAAACTTTGATCCTACTAACTGCATTCTAGAATATCCATAACATTTCAACCTAAAATAATAATAATTTCTGTATTGTTTTGCATACAAAAGTAGGTATTAGATCTAACATTACAATATAAAACTTTGATTCTAACAACTGCATTAAACATAACTCATGGCAAATTGGGCATGATTAGATACTGTTACTTTATTTCTCTGATATGAAGAATCTTTTTTAGAACCATCTCTGTGTTATTAAATTAATTGGATTATTGGTCTTTAGAGTCATATTCTAAAAGTTTTGTTATAGATGTTTTTTTTCTTAAATCTTTTATTTTTTTTTTAAATTTGATTTATATGCTGCCCTTCTCTGGAGACTGAGGGCAGCTTACAATGCGCTAAGCAATAGCCTTCATCCTTTTGTATATTTATACAAAGTCAGCTTATTGCCCCCACAACTGGGTCCTCAATTTACCTACCTTAGAAAGGATGGAAGGCTGAGTCAACCTTGAGCCTGGCGAGATTTGAACCTGCAGTAATTGCAGGCAGCTGGTCTTAATAACAGGGTGCTTTAGACCACTGTACTACCAAGGCTCTTTTGGATTATCTGAAATTTTTAGCTGATATCGGATACCAAATTTATATCCATAAATGTAAATAATTCTATGTATTTATTTGTCAAATTTAGAAACCGTTCTTGTCCCTCAAAGAGATACCCTTGCTTCAACTTCAGAGCTAGGCATGTTTTTAATTTAATTTCTACAAAATGTTAAAGATGTGATTGTCATTTAAAGACTGTTAATTTATATTGACAAATACTGTATAACTTTATTTTATATATTATATTATTACTTATTCTAAAAGAAAACATCATACTGGAAAGCTGGAAAAATGACCATATTGATGTACTACCTCAACAGTAGAAGGAGGTTGGCTCATATTACCCAATTACACTTTTAAATTAAGATAAAAAAAAGACAGCTGCAATTTTAACCAAAAGGTTCAACAACATCATTACCTCAGTACACAACCTGACTGGTTCTATTCACAGGATATGGAATCATAGTCATTAATTCTGCACTTACGGCTTTAACTTTTTCATCTTAGATGCACTCAAGGTGTTTGAAGATTAACCTGGCTTCAGAATTAGAACTCGGGAATAGTTTTATAAGTTAGAAGGATGTATGCCAGTTCAAGAGCCATTCTTAGATCTAAGGGGTCTAAGGCTCCTGTCCTCCTGTTGTTTGCAATTGAAATAAAGCCATAGTCTACATTTTACAACCTAGGAGTTTGATGGAAGCCATGATGGTATAACATGCATGATAATTTCATCCAACATAGATAAAATACATCAATAGTGCATCATTATGATTTGCATCATTTGAAAATGTCAGCTTTCTCTGCTTAACCAGAGAGGAAACAGAACAAGATTAATTAATTATATTTTTTCATAAGTCTACATTAACAGAATCTTGAAAGTCTGAATGCACAAACTTCCCACTGCTATTCTCAACTGCTTGATCCATTAGGGCAGGTCCTTCCTAAGTTTCTTTCCTTGATCATTAAGATGCTGGGGCTCCTGCCTCTCTTATCTGTTTCCTAGGCAGCATCTCCCCCTCTCTTTCCCCAAGGCCTTTCATACAAGTCATCCATTATACCTGTTCACATACCTGCATAAATATATTTGCCCCTCTACACTTGCCCCCATACATTTTCCTCTCCTTGTTAGACACCCAATCTGTTATGAATTTCTTCACAAGTTACAATAACACTAAAAATAAATCCTATCAACTTAACATTTGTAGTATTGGCATACTGTATATATTTTTACTTCCAATCCACAGTCAGTAGTACTCTGTATATAATCTGGATAATCTTGGTTTCCAAAATTAACATAGGAAAAGAAATGAAACATAGAAACTAAAAAATACACACAGAATACATAGCTCATTTAAAACTCACCTATTGCTGAATCAAATCTCTAAGAATTATTGTCCTTAAAAGATATAGAGCAACTTTAAATTGAAATTCTATCTTCTCGTGCTGGTTAAAAGGGGAAAATGATCAAAATGAAGGTGGGAAAAAACCTTCTCAAGTTTTAGAAAGATCTATGCTAATTAAAATGATGATACTTCCTAAATTATTATTTTTCAATACCAAATTATTACTTCTATCTAAGAACAAACTTTCTGAATGGAAAAGTGTGAGAAATCGTATTAGATCTGCCAGTTCTGTTTTAAACTGATTGAAGTGTCAAGGAAGCTTTGCTATACCCAATCTGAAGTTTGAATTTGATGCATTTCAACTAAATCAATTAATGCATCTGCATCACCATTATCTGCATGATAATGGAACTATCTCCTGGGACATAACTGAGACAGTAAATGGAAATATGTGCTCTTCCCTTTTACAGTGGTAAATTGCTTTTCAATAAAACGCATTACTAAGTGGTTTAATGGCCAAGCAACTGCAGATGAAATATTTATTTCCTTTTTTCCCTCCTTTGATTTTTGTTTTTTTAGATCATCCCTACTACCTATATAAAGATAGCTATTTACTACATAAAGATTAGATGCCTGCAAAAGCTTTTAGATTAAAAGATTGTTTCCACAGTGAAAGTGCTTTTACCGAGATAAGCAAGATGAACTGCATGCAATATGGATACAATAATATCAAATTATAGCCATTGCTTCTATTTTAATTACACAACAGGGAATTCCAAATGAGTCCACATTTTTTAGAAGTTATGCCTACCTGCAATTAATCAATTTAGCTTCATCCCTTTATAGAAGTTTAACAGATATTATAAAAACATATCTTTCAAAGATAAAACTGACTTGGGAAATATATCTTGACAGACCAATCACCTCTGAGCAATGGCCATAGAGCAGTGGTGGATTTCTACCGGTTCGCCCTGGTTCGCAAGAACCGGTAGCAGCGGTAGCAGGAGGCTCTGCCCACTCACCTGGATGTTATTATGGACGCTCTGCGCATGCACAGAAGGTTCTGTGCAGGGGTGAAATGCTCCCGGTTCGGACCGGATCGCCCGATCTGGTAGCGATGGTGGCGGGTGGTTCGGAGAACCGGTAGCAAAAATCCCTGTGCCCCCACCCCCGCCACCATGCCCAGCTGAGCCGCAGGATCATCAGAGGCTTTTTTTTTTACTTTTAAAAGCATTTTTTCTACAAACTCTGATGATCGCGCGGCTCAGCTGGGATCGTCAGAGGCTTTTCAAAGCATTTTTTTCCTGCAACTTCTTGGCTGAAGAGGTGGTAAAAAAAAATGCTTTGAAAAGTCTCTGATGATCCCAGCTGAGTTTCCTGATCGCAGAGGCTTTTCAAAGCATTAGAAAAAATGCTTTGAAAAGTTAAAAAAAAAAAGTTGGCCACGCCCACCCAGTCACATTACCACCACCACCACCAAGCCACGCCCACAGAACCAGTAGTAACAAATTTTACATTTCACCCCTGGAAGTGCCGCGAGTGAGCGAAGCAAGCACACGTGCGCATACGCTCACAGTTCCAAACTGGTAGCAAAGGTAAGTGAAAACCACTACTGCCATAGAGTATCTTTTTTGTAAAGCTACATCTGCTCAAATTAGAGAAGCAACTATAAAATGACATCAGAAGCAGCTCTGAACATGAAATTTATTAGTCAGTGACCAGCATGCAGGACAGGGAATTCTGGGAGTTGAAGTCCACACATCTTAAAGCTGTTGAGCTTGAGTAACACTGGTTTAGAGAAATATGGGGACTCAATGAGTTTGTGGCTTGAAATGTAATTTTTGCGAGTACATGGATCACAAGATAGGCAATGTTTTTATGCTCTTTAAAGACATCTTCAGGTACTTACAGCACAAAATTATTTTCTATTTCTTGGTTGGCTTGCTTAGCTATTATTATGCTACCTCATCATCAACGTTGCCTGGACTATATACAAAAAAATTTGAAAACTACAATAAAACAATAACATAGCAAGATAAAAAGAACAGAGCTAAATCAATAAGTTGAAACGCCATCCAAACTAAAGATATTCAGAAAGGTCAATGGAGGGAAACTAACCATAGCTACTGAATATGGAATCAGTGATGGGTTGCCCCCGGTTCGGACCGGTTTGCAAGAACCGGTAGTAAAACCAGCGGGAGGCTCCACCCATTGACCTGGACGTCATCAGATGTGATCTGCGCATCCGAACCGGTAGTAAAGGTAAGTAGAACCCACCCCTGTCAGGAATGTCTTCTTGATATGTTAGATGTCTATCAGAAGTTTGAAAAAGACAATAGAGGAGTTATTGGTAAGGTCTAGGAGAAAGGCCTTCTCTGCTATTGCTCCTGCCCTCTGGAACATCTTGCCCCCAGGAGTGAAGTCCGCTCCAAATCTCCTGACCTGCCATAAGAGCCTAAAGATCAGGCTCTGCCAGTTTTCTTGGGGCTCCAAAGAAGGGGTTTCATGTTGGAAGTGGTTGATAGATTAATATCAGATCCCACCTGCCCCCCCCCCGCTCATCCTACTCCTGCCCTCCCCATCTTTTAGCTATTATATTTTGTATTTTTATATTTTTGTAGTATTTTATTTAGATAGTTTTATCTTTTAATATTGTAAGCTGCACAGAGTTATCCTGGGGTCAGATGGGCGGTCGATAAATTTAATAAATAATATTTATTAAATATTTAATAAATAAATAAAAGTTTATGTATTTGCTGATTTGGCCTACTGTTTAACTAATTTCCTGTATTCCTGTTATTACCAGGACAGGCTTTTTTCTCTCTGTAAATGTGGGAAATAATGGAACCCTTCACTGGTACCACACTCACTTTCATAGATCCATTGCTACTTGAGTCCTCTTGAACTCCCAACTTCAGCTTTCACTGTCTGCTGAGAAACTTGGCATCACCCTTTAACTGTATAACTATTTGGTAGGGGCAGTATATCTGTGATGTCATGGGCCTATTGCCCTTTTTTCTGGGCCTGCTTACCTGTACCCCTAGGCCTCTGTGAGGTCATCTTTGTACACCAGCTGGGCAGGATATTATCTCTATGTCAGAGAAACTAATACACATTTTATGGAGATAATCTTATACAGGGAATGTTTTAGCAGGGATGAACCTTATTTTTAGAGCAACTAGTTAGTTAAAAGAACTAAAACCAATACAAGCTTTCCTTCCTTGGGTTTAGTTACACAACTGAATTTATAATATCTGAATATGTTATAAGTTATATCCATAGCATTAGTCCCTGCATTTTTTAAGCCATAATATGCTTTGCTTGATTTTGGTTTAGATGAAATCCCCAAGCACCATAAATCTGGTGTACTCCAGAAATTGTGGTATACTGTCAATCCCCAAATTTGGGCCAGCAGGTTAAGCAAGAACACCATTGTGCATCAAGGGAGGGACAACCTAACTTCAAAAAAAAAAAAAGCCTCACATGCAGTTTGTCAGCTTTGGAAGCCATATTAACCCCGGAAGCTTCCATGCTGCCACCTACTTGTGCTTGGGAAAGTAGGAGGGGGGATCTAGTAGAGGGATTGTAGTTAGACAGAATAACATTCTTCCCTTTGGTCAAGATCATAGTGTTCCTGCATCTGGAGGAGGAGTGGTTGCAATGATGACTCAAGTTGGGACGGATGGTGCTTGGGCCATGTGATGGACTGATGGGTGCAAAGGGCTGGATTTGGGATTTTGATTTACTGAGGAAAAAACTGGAACTCTCAGATTGGGTTTTTCCCAGATTTTCCAGTATGCCTACTCTAATAAATGGGAACTTTGAGAAAATGCCCATTTCAGAGTTTTTAATTGGAGTTGGGTTGTTCTGGAACGCTGACATTGGAATTGTATCTCTGGCTGCCATCAGACATCCCATATAGCAATACATCCCATGTTGCATACCCAAAACTCTCAGCTGATGCCATCTCTGAAATGTAGATAGGCACTTTTCAGAGTGATATACATTACTCCACATGAACCCAAGATAATTCAGTCAAGGTCTGTTTTCTCTTTCACAATAAGCTTGTAAATGAGAAGAGATTTCAATAGAAAAGAATATCTGGAGCTCAGAGTTGAACTGAGGAGTCTGTTCTCTGAGTTTGGTTGTTTGCTTTCAGATATTTCTTTATCTGACTAAGTAACATCATCACTCTTGATGTTCAGCACTGAAGATGTTACCTAGTCAGTTGTGACTAGGTAATAAAGCATCTGATGGGACACGGTGGCTCAGTGGCTAAGATGCTGAGCTTGTTGATCGAAAGGTCGGCAGTTCAGCGGTTCGAATCCCTAGTGCCGCATAACGGGATGAGCTCCTGTTAGTTGTCCCAGATTCTGCCAAGCTAGCAGTTTGAAAGCACGTAAAAAATGCAAGTAGAAAAATAGGGACCACCTTTGGTGGGAAGGTAGCAGCATTCCGTGCCCCTTTGGCTTTGAGTCATGCCGGCCACATGACCACGGAGACGTCTTCAGACAGCACTGGCTCTTCAGCTTTGAAACAGAGATGAGCACCACCCACTAGAGTCGGGAACGGCTAGCACATATGTTGCAAGCACATTTTAATAAAGCATCTGCAAGCAAACAACCAAGCTCCAAAAAGAGATTTATTGATTAAAGGTTGAGCTGGAGTTCATACCCAGATCTTCCCTGCTGTACTACAATAACAGAACTAATCCCCTAAATGAATTGATAATGGCAGGAGGCAAGCATTCTAATAGGAAGAAAGAGAAGAGTGCACAGCAGAAATAGAAAGGTTTGTCCACCCAGAGTCACTTGGCAGTGAGATGGGCAATGTATAAATTTAATAAATAAATAAACAAATAATATCCTACCACTACCGAATGATGTGAGGCAGAAGAATGGGCTTCTTTTCCAAGCATTGCCTAGAATTGTAGACAAATGCAGCTTGTACTCAGTATTGTGTGATCATCAGGAGTGTATTTACCAGCATAACTGAATTAATTTTAATATGGGAAAAGGCTCAGAAATGGGATGTAAAACTGAAGCACAGAAGAAACATTAGCCCCTCTAGGAGAATGAAACTAGAGAACAAAGTTTGTGATACCTGAAAGAGTATTTCCATACCAAAGGCTTGATGAATAAGTAGCAATTAAATTTTCGGAGAAGTTTTCCAGATTAAAAAAAATTAGAGTACCAGAATCCTTTTCCAAGCAGGTTTCCTATGTGAGGCTTGATTATCTAAATTAAAGCCTGATGATTTATTAAACCCGAAGAACAATTCCACTGGCTAAGGATGTATCTAAAGCTACTATATTAATATTAAATATTAATATGTTAACATATAAAAATCCAGATTATGACTGAGTTCAGATATTATGCTAAAACAAGGTTTGCTTTAGCCATGGTTTGTTGAGCTGAGCACAGAGGCTAAAATCACATTAAGCTGTGGATGCTTGAACAGAACCTTGTACTTTTATATGATTAGAATTTGAGAGGGTGATGCCAAGATGTTTTCTGTTGCAATCTCAACATTATATTTAAAAAAAAACTTTGGTTTTTTTTTTAATGCGCAAAATCTCACAGAATTGCCAAGTCTTGCATAATTCCAACTTTGTGTGTGATCTTCTGAAATTTCAGAAATTTTACATCAGATCATGCAAGACTGTCAGAGTTTGATGAACATGATGAAACCTTGGTAATGAAAAAGTGATACTTAATAGTATGTTGAACACTGATGATGTTACCTAATCAGTTAATAAAATGCCTGCAAACAAACAAACAAACTCTGACATCACCAATCACTCTGCATGTTATTATTATTTATTATTTATTATTTATTCAATTTATATACCACCCTTCTCCTATTGGACTCAGGGCTGTGCACAGCCAAGGATAAAAAACATACCAATACAAAATTTAAAATCAATTAAAAGAATTATACAGCTTTGGCCCACAATTTAAAACAATCCAATTAAAACCCAATTTACACTTAAAAAGCTAAAAAGAACTAAAAAAAAAAAGAACTAAAAAAGTGGGGGGGTTCACGCCAGCCCCAATCACTCTACATGTTGACGTATATACAATTCTGGCTGTGTTTATCGTACAACTCCAATCCTTTCTATTTTTAAATTAGTTTTTGCACATCAAATTACTCAATACTGTGTCATACCTGAGGATGTTGCTGACCTCTCTGGACCCATATCCTCATTGCCTGTCAACATCGCTCAAAGAACAAACATATCCAGGTGACTCAATTGTATTGGATGTTGGGAATTTGAGAAAAACTTCCTCCATAAATGCATTTAGAATCACAGTCTAAATATATGAAGAACAGGTTAGAGAATACTAGCTAAACTTTTCAGACAACCCAGTTATTCAAAGGCATGAACTCTTGTGAACCAAAGCTCACTTCATCAGATGCCTTTCTTTTGTGACCTGCAGCTCATGAAAATTGAATAACAGAATAACAGAGTTGGAAGGGACTTTGGAGTCCAACCCCTTGTTCAAGCAGGAGACCCTATACTATTCCAGACAAATGGCTGTCCAATCTCTTCTTAAAAGCCTCCAGTGATGGAGCACCTACAACTTCTGAAAGCAAGCCATACCACTGATTGTTTTCACTGCAAAGCTGTTACTTTTTAATTATATTTAGTAGTCTCAAAAAGGGGCTACTAGATTTCTTTTAATTCCAAGCTAACTCAGATTGAACATGGCTCTCTTCTTACAATGTATAGCTATGCTTTGGAAATTATATGAACTTAAAAACTTTCTATTAATGTATAACTATGACAATACCTGGATTTAACAGCAGGCTGCAGTATTTAACTTTCAGGAATGCCAATCTAAGAAAAGGAGTAAATCTAATATTGGGTTCGATAGGCTAGTTTGTTTGCTCTTTCGTTGCTCTTGATTAGGGTAATTTCCTCGTGGGCGAAGATTGCTTCATTATCATACATATTTAGCAGAGCTGCAATATTAATCAGTTAATCTGGAGCAGTTGAAATCTTGGCAGTTGATTATTTAGATATTCCGTAATTCCAACTCACAACCCAGCTGTTTGTACATTATTGTATTGTAGGAAGTTAGCACCCACCCCTTTCCTGGAAGAATGAAATATTTTAGGAAATATTAAAAAGGCAGAATATTATATTTCCCTGGATGAGAAATGGAAAAACATGTTTTAAAGACAAAGCAGCTTCCTGCCTCCCCCACACACACCTTTGTTAATGGGCCATAATCTGCAACACAATAGCAACAGAAACTAACACAATGGGACCCATCTAGGACAGAAACTCACCATATGGCACCTGGGAAGATTACATCAGCCAGCAAGGCTAGCTAAGACCCCCACCCCCTGGGAGTCTGACAACCAATCAGGATACTCTTTCTGGGCCCCAGGAGGTTCAAAGCCAGAGAAACCATAAAACCTGGGGACTCGCTGTATCTCACCCCTTTTCTGTTCAGGAACTCAAACCATGTGATCCTGTCCACCATTAAACCATCTTTCCAAGCAGTCTCCATGTTTCCAGTGTCTTTTTTCCCCACTTGGAACTGAACCCAGAAGGATATTTCTTCCAATAGTATAAATTGGTATAAGTAAGTTAGGAGGTGGAATAAATCACTATAGCTTGTTCAACTGACCATGATTAAAACCAGGAATGGCTTTATGCCAAATCATAATTCAAAGTTTAAAACCTTAGCTGGATTTATAGACGGTATTTAGCAAAAAAACCAAATTTGCTATGAAATTTATATAATGGATGAATCCTATCTGTCTCTCAAGTGGTGGAAAAATGTTCTTCTTGCAAATAGCTTTGATTATTGCAGAGTACAGGTAAAAAGGAGGCAGTGAGACTACTTTCTTGTGTGCTAATCTTTATAAAGACAGAAAGAGCAAGACTTGGAGAAGATGGATTCAGTATATAAATTACTTCTTATTAGGGAAAGAGAAACAAGGCATACCTTGTATTCAAGCATTAGGAAAGAATTCAAAACAGCAAAATACTACTCACAGTCGATAGTCACACTATTGCATTCACACATGCAGGATGTTTTATGTATGGTTTATTAAACAAGCCATACAAACTTTCTGAAAGTCATGCATAGTGGAAGCACGGATAGTCCATGAAGTGGTCCATCGAGGCCTTCAAAATCTCATGAGCAAAATTTGACAGGAAAATGGCTCGTTTATTTATTTATTTTTTTAAGGTTTAGAATGGAAGTGGTTTCAATCTAGAAAGTCTCCTACTGTAATTCCTATCCTTAAAATAAAATAAAATTTAAAAAGCCAAAAGGTTCCCCCAGGTGCTTTAGGTGAAGATATTTTCAGTGATGGTCTTCTTCAGAATCCAGATGTCAGGCCTGGAAGCCATCTTTTGTACCACCAGAAGTCTGAGATGTAGCTGGGTCGCCTCAGATATTGTCCACTTTCGCAATAATAGACAGACTCACACATCATACTAATGTCGTTTGCTTTGCTAATATATAAATCTGCCTTTTCTTACACAGATAATAGCCAATGATGATAGTACTTTGGTGACAGTATGTCCTTTTATATGTGGATGCTGCTAGATGGAGGATATTATTTCACAATATTAAAGTGAACAATAAATCAGGGATAATCCAATACAGTTTTCATAATCTGCTATGCTTCTGAAATAAAAACAGATCTCTGTGGAATTAAAAGTTCGGGGAAAGAAAATAAAAAATGTCCTCTGCTTTTGCCACCAAATTTAGGAGAACAGGAACTATTGAAAAGTATAGATTTTGTTTACTATGTGGAAGAAAGGAAGTTAATTGTAGGAACATTTCTTTTAGGTTATCCTCTTTTATGGAGACCATTTAATCATATCTGCTTCCAGAGGTTGTGGGTGCTGCACCACAGGAGATTTTTTAAGAAGAAATGGGACAACCATTTGTCTGAAATGGTACAGGGTTTTCTACCTCAGCAGAGGGTTGAACTAGAAGATCCCTTCCAACTCTATTATTCTATTCTGTTATATTGAACACAATAATTTATTAACTTTGAAGCAAGATAACTTTGCATTTATTGAGATTTGTTAACATGACTCAGTGCAGTATGTGAACCTTAGGTAAGTATAAGAATATCCCGTCTTTTGTTTTATAGGAGATAGGAAGAACTTGTTCCTTTTCAAAGAAAACAAGATTTCCTCTAGTGCAGGGGTCTCCAACCTTGGCAACTTTAAGACTTGTGGACTTTGCAAAGCTGGCTGAGGAATTCTGGGAGTTGAAGTCCACAAGTCTTAAAGTTGCCAAGGTTGGAGACCCCTGCTCTAATGCATCAGTGCACAATGTTAATTCTCCTTTTCAAAAAAATATTCCATCATTGCTATACTGATTGCAAAGCTATGACCCATAAATTTTGTTGCTTGTTTGATTATTTGAAAGGACTAGTTGAGAGGACTTATTAGCCCATAAGATTTGTTTCCAGATGTAGTATAAAGAGTACAAGAATATACAACTGCTACAGATATGGTCTTTAAATTGATTGATTGTTCTTTCCAGCTCATGATGGATGAGAATTTATGTGATCTAGGGAGCCAGACTAATCTGCATATGCCAGACTAATAGGCTGTGTAGTACAGTTTTCTGCTGGTTCAGCTCCTTTCTCTAAGGCTGGTCCCAATCGGCTGGTGTTGTCAGGGAGCGCCCACAGCTGTTTTTCCATGGTGCTACGGGGCTTGGGGCTTGCTCCACTCCTACTTAACATCTACATAATGCCACTGGATGAGTTCATCCATCACCATGGATGAGTGAGGGATAGATGGAGGTATGCAAAAGGTGTAGCATGGGTCAGAGAAGGTGTGCAGGGGTTTGGTGGGTTGGGAAAGGTACATGGAAGTATATAAGAGGTGTTGTGTAGATCAGAAAGGCATGTGGGTGGTGATGCAGATCAGGGAGGGTACATGGGAGTGTGAACAATAAGTTGTATAGGTCAGGGAAGGCATAGGAGTGGCATAGTTTGGGAAAGGTATGTGGGGGAGGTGGGACAGGTTGGGAAAGGGACATGGGGAGTATTATGGACCAGGAAGGGTGCACAGTGTTCCTGTCTCCCTGTTCCTCCCTCCCTCCCTTCTTCCTTCCTCCTTCCCTTTCTAACAGCAGGTAAGTGGCTCTTCCTTGGTGAGAGAGGTATTGAGGGATTGTGAGACTGGCTGGGAAATTGCTACAGAACACTGAAAGTGGAGATCATGTGACTGCAGCAGCCCAGCAGCGCAGCAACAGCCAATAGCCTGAAGCAGCCACAATTTCCCCAAATGTCATTCCCTCAGGAATCACGCGTCCCAGATTTTTGGCACATTCTGTAAATAGTCCATTTAAGGTATCTTGGTTCAAATATTGTTGTTCTGTGATGCACTGCCTCACCCAGTTAAATGTCATGACAGTGACAGCTTTAGTAGTGTATAGATAAGCCAAATTAATATGGACTACAATTCACTGATTTGGCCTTCCCTATTTCAAATTTTAAATTGCTTCACTTTTCCATCTACTCTGTTCTTATCTTCTCATGCAGTTGTTCCAGTTGGTCCAGAATAGACTTGTGTAAATACTGAATATTTTATGGACATGTAATTGATATCATCTTAGAGAGCCTTGATAGTACAGGGGTTTAGTGCACCCTGTTATTAACACAGCTGCCTGCAATTTCTGCTGGTTCGAATCTCTCCAAGGCTCAAGGTTGACTCAGCCTTCCATCCTTTCTAAGGTAGGTGAAATGAGGACCCAGTTTGTGGGGGCAATAAGCTGACTTTGTATAAAATATACAAAAGAATGAAGGCTATTGCTTAAAGCATTGTAAGCCGCCCTGAGTCTCCGGAGAAGGGCGGCATATAAATCAAATAAAAAAAAAAAAGAGTAGATGGGCATACAAAATATTCTTCTAACCTACTGTGTTTCCCCAAAATAAGACGCAGTCTTATTTTCTTTTGGGCACCACAATAAGTACTAGGGCTTATTTTTGGGGATGTCTTATTTCTTTTGAAGGTGGCTGCTGCGAGGCAGATGGGTGGAGCTGCCCCATGTACCCTGCACCAGTTTACCTCAGGGCCCCTGCAGCCAGGCCATCCGTGCCCCAATGCCTGCCTTGCCTCTTGGCTGTGGCATTGGCACGTCACTTGAGCTCCTGCTTTGTTGTGGCTACAGGCAAACAAAAGAAGTGGGATGGTGACCACGTGGGGTCTTGCTGGACAGGGCTGTTGGAGCCCCAGAGGCCTGAGGTAAGCCAGTGTGCGTGTGGGGCAGCTCCATCCCCCCTCGCTTCACCTCACCTTGTATTGGTGGCATTGTGAGCAACCAGACAGAATCAGTGGGCAGCTGCGCAGGTGTTTAAGTAGGGTTTATTTTGGGGGTAAGGCTTATATTGGGCACACATGCAGAAAACATGCTAGGGCTTATTTTCAGGATAGGTCTTATTTTCAGGGAAACACATTATTGGGCAGCATTGGATATTATGGTGATGATTGTTTTGAGAGGAAGGTCAATAACAACTGCATGGTCCTGACAACGCTGCCTATCATGAGATGAGAACTGTACTCCTTGGTGCCAGTGTTGTCATTCCTTTGCAGTATTAATCAGATGCAAAGCTCAATAACTATTGTTTACTTGCTCCTGACTTATCCCACGTTTACAGTCTAGCTTGTGGCACTAAGAGTGGCCAAATGTCATTACTTCTCTACTATTATTGCATCCACAGAATGCCACCCAGTGGCCCAGTTTAGGAAAAAGGGAGTCCAGAGACCTATTTAGAGGGCAACCAGAGGGCTCCAGGAGGCCATCAAGGCTGAAAAATGGAGCCTGGGCAGGCTGCGCGTGGCCTCCCAGAGCTCAGTTTTCACTGGCAGAGAGTTGCAGGAGGCCATCGCAGCTGAAAATGGAGCCCAGGAGAGCCACCCATGGCTCTCCCAAGCTCTATTTTCATTGGCAGAGGCAGGCAGGGTGGGTCCACAGGCCAGATCTTGAGTTTGTGGCCTCCCCAGGCTCCATTTTGGCTGGCAGAGGGCTCCAGGAGGCCATCACAGCCAAAAATGGAGTTGGGAGGGCAGCCCGCAGCTCTCCCGAGCTCTATTTTCGTGGGCAGAAGCAGCCAGGGCAGGCCTGTGGGCCTGATCTTGAGTTTGACACCCCTGCTTTTGAGTAAGGATTCAGGGACAGATATGGGATGAAAGCAGCATTGGTCTCATTCTTAGAGGATCTCTGGCAGGAGCAGGATGCAGGTGATGCATCCATCCTTGCTTTTTTTTGATCTCTTGGCAGTTTTCAATACCATTAACCATGATATCCTTTTGGCTGACTTATGGAGTGGGTGGCACAATCTTGTGTTGGTTCACTTTTTTCTTCCAAGCCTGGTCACAACAAGGACTGATACAGAGTGGAAAGTCCAGCTCATAACCTCTGCTTTGTGGGGTGCTGCAGAGCTCGGGGCTCTCTTTGTTCCTTTTTAAAATCTTACATGAAACTGCAGGATTATATATCTCCCTCCCGGGTGGAGTGAAGTGAGTGATGTTGTGGGTATTCTTTTGCATTGCCTGGACCTTGTGGGAGCCCGTATGGGAACCAACAATCGTCAGCTGAACCCTGGCATGAGAGCATGGCTGGGGGTGGAGCCCCCACTGCATCTGGGAACTTACCATGTTTGGTCTTGGATGGGGGTTGCACTACTCCAAATAGACCTGGTGCATAATTTGGGGGTCTTTCTGGACTTACAGCTCCTGCTCAAAAAGCAGATGGTAATCATGGCTCAGAGGATATTGGCTCAACTTTGTGTTGCATGCCAGTTATGCCCCTTCCTGCATGACATCTCATGTCTGGACTATTGCAATGTGCTTTAAATGAGGCTATCCTTGAAAGCTATTTGGAAGCGTCAACTAACACAGAATGCATTCACACAAGAAATTTTGGGCTCTGCTGCTTGAACTGCATTGGGTGATGGTTTGCTTCTAGGTCCAATTCAAGGTGTTGATTATGTTATGATGCATGGGACCAGGTAAACTGTGGAACTGTCTTTGCCTCATTACATCGAATCAGTCAGGTGAGGAAGTTATGCCAAGGACTCTATCAGTTAAAGATTTTCAAGTAGCAGGGCCCTGGAAGAGAGCCTTCTCTGTTGTTGCCCATACTCTGTGGAACATTCTTTCCTGAAAATGAGATAGGACCCATTCTCCTGGGCTTTCAGAAATCCTTAAAGATCTGGTTCTGCCAACTTGCTTGTGGCCCATAGACGGGCACACAGCCATGGGGCTTAATGTTCTGAAACCACCAACCCTGTTCTTATACTTCTGAATTTTAATCATTTATTCTCATGTTTGAACTGTTTTTATTATAATATTTTGGTCTGTGAGGGAGATGGGTGGTCTCTAAATATGATAAATAATTAAGTAATAAAATCAGGACTGCTCTCACTTCACCCCACGTCTCCCATTAGCATCGATCTCCTGTTATAAATCCTCTTTTCTAAGCATCTACCTAAATTCACTCCCTCGTCCCCCCCATTCCATGCTCAGCAGTAATTGGTAGTAGTTTTAACTCCAGCAGATGATGTTTGGTGAAAAGAGAAACAGAACCAGAGAGGCCATCAGTTCCTTTTCATAAGTTGGCCTACAGTAAATAAACAAGCACAGCACCATTTTCTGTCTGACCTCATTATTATGGCAATGAAAGCAGCAAATTTTATGCAGGCATACAGAGCCCCTAATTTAATTTCCAGACTTTCCTATTGCTTTCAGACAGAAAGTCCCTTGAAGTCCTAGGCAACCAAATGAAAATGATCTCTGTTGTTGTTGTTGGGGTTTGGTTCTTGTTGGGGGTTTTTTGGGGGGGCAACTACTGTAAGAGCTAATTGCTTGAATCCCAGAAGTGGGTGAAGCAGACATCCAAAAATAGGCCATCCATTCAATGGAGGAAGCCATCTGTAGATACAACAAACACATCCATCATTCAACATATGCTTGTCCCACGCTGCATTGAAAAAGCCAGGCAGACATAAAAACCTGATAAGAGATGGGAACCTCTATTCTTCCTACATATAAAGAATTATACATGCGGATAAATGAATTGAAACTCCCAGCATTTCTACGCAGCCCTCTTAATATCCGTGTTAACAGAACAAAAGCAATAGCGGCTACTCATGCAGTAATGAATTTTATGCCTCCTTAAAGGCTAATCGATTTATTAGGGTGGAAGATTTCATGAAAGTTCATAGCTTCATAAACATTAGGCTTTGAGGAGATAGAAGGCTAAATCTTTCTGCAGTCGGTGGATAACAGCTAACCCTCTGGAGATTGCTTACTGGTTGCGATTTCACTTTAGTTTCAGTTCAGGTTTGGTATTCTCAGTTTCATGGTACACCAGCATGTCTACAAAACCAGTTAAAATTAGAAACTGCAGCAGTCTTGCTTAGCCATCATGTCGTTCTGTAATTGATCAACTTTTTGTTATGATCTTAGACTAGCAAATAGAAACAGAGTTATATACAATATACAATATTATCTTACATTCACCATTCAATTATACATCGTATCAACAAGTACAGATTTCAAGATGCTAATTAAGTTGAGGAAAAAGCTGCTGTCCTGCAGAAAATATTTTTTTTGCAGAAGCAAAACTGGGTGCTGAATTGACTGAAAAAGATGTATTTAAATTCATCAGACCTGCTTGCCATTTTCAGTAAAATAAAAGGGAAAAGCTCCCTTGAGTTAAGTACTGCTGACTACCCAAACAATGTAGAAAAATGTGTAATTGCCTTCCCTCTGTTACATTTTCATTTTTAATTCCATGTTTAGCCTATGAACTTGAGGTTATTTGATGGTCAATCTTCAAAATAATAACCAGGGCTGCTGTCAGTAAATGTTTCCAGCAAGGTTTGCAGCTGCCTAATCAGACAGAAACCTTGGATTTTTAATTAATTTAATTTAATTTAAATTAATTTAATTTAATTTAATTTAATTTAATTTAATTAATTCAATTTATATGCCGCCCCTCTCCGAAGACTCAGGGTGGCTCACAATACAGTTTAAAAATCATTATAAAAACATTTAAAAATTAAAAACATTAAAAACATTAAAAACTCATTCACGCCATTCATGGTCGGATCTCGCCAGATCACAAGAGTGAGACCAACAGCCCCAGGCCTGCCGGAAAAGCCAGGTCTTCACCGCTTTTCAGGAGGCCAATAGGGTGGGGATGGTCCGGACCTCAGGAGGTAACAGGTTCCAGAGAGCTGGGGCAGCCACACAGAAGGCCCTCCCCCGTGGGCCCGCCAGCCGGCATTGTTTAGCTGACGGGACCTGAAAGAGACCAACTCTGTGGGATCTTACCGGTCGCTGGGAGCTATGTGGCAGAAGGCGGTCTTGAAGATAACCTGGCCCTAAGCCATGTAGGGCTTTAAAGTTAATAACCTTTAAAGGATTCACTTATAAATGTGCTCTATGATTATATTTAAAAAGTTTTGGAGAAACTGTCTTGGGCAGATAAAAAGCCACTACCATTCCATAACTGATCATTGCTTTGAGCATTTCATGGCCTCCCATTCAAGGGCTAAGTAAGTCCAACATGGTTTAGATTTTTTTTTTTTCAATGCCATCCAAGGTCAAATAAATGCTGCCACCTGAACTGGGTTTTCATGAAATATCACTGGTTTAAAAGATCAAAGAGCTCAATAAAATAAATAATACAGAACATGTTCCACTTTTCAACATCCTCCCATCTGTAAGGACAAATGTGTTCTATGAACAGGTGTTGACAGTAGCTTCCTTCAAGCAGAGTTGATGGGAACTTGTTGAAACTTGCCAATAAAAAAAGATCTGCTCCAGTTAATGATTAAAAATTATAAAAAATATAACTTTAGGAAGGAGACCATTCCCTTAAACTCACCAGATTAAAATTACCGGAAACCATATTAAGTCCTGTTGGAGTTTGTGATTCCAAGCACTTCTGAGGATCCTTTTTTGGCCTAATAAATCCAAATGATATTTAGAAATTCACAGGACAGTCCCTATAGCTGAAACTTTTTATCTAGTGTTTTGTCAAACTTAACTTTGACTGACCTTGTGTCTGATTCAAATAACAGTTTGTCTTTAATGTTTCTTTCCTCTTTTTAAAAGTAAATTGCCAGAGGGACTCCTTCATTAATGTAGGAAGATAGGCAGGAGATAGCTGAATAAATTGTGAAGGCTCATGTTTGGGTGTCAGAAGTTCGTCCTTTGAAGATTTCTGTCAGTAGCCCTCAGGCTAAAAACTAAGGAAAGCTCAGATTTTGAGGACTTTGTAGTCTTAATGTACAGTTGCATGCACAACTTCAAGCAGTCTTGGTCATTTATGTTTGAATGAATCACTAAGCGAGTAGAAGGGCCATAATTTCTACAAGATATAAAGTTAAAAACAACATATTTCTGAAAATCTAAGAACATCCTTATTATTTTAGTGTGGTCGTTTATAGATTTTAAAGTGAGAAAATAGTAAGTAAAGCAAAAAACAAAATAAAATATAAGAAAATAGGTATTGTGATTGGTGTAGATGTTTGGATGCTTTCCCATACAGTACTTTGTAATACATGTAATATTTCAGTGTCCAATTTTTTAATAGGCTGCTCTTTATATTCTTGCTTTTGAAATCTTTTCTTACATTCTTTCACTTTCAAAATAGTTTTAGGTTTCCTTAATGTACAATGAACATTTCAAATCTCCCCACAGATTTCCAATCACATTCAAGGCTGAAATTGTGAAGGCCATTCAGAAACCATTATCTTTTGGTCCCATAGGTATGTTATGATTGATTTAGAGTTACGGTTTGGATTCTAGTTTGCTGAAATATCCAATGTCTTTTCAGCTTCATTTTTTTTTCATTGTCTGTAAGACATTAGCTTTTAGAATATGTGATGATGATGTTATCCATTCAGTCATGTCCCACTCTTGGTGAGTCTATGGGCCAGGTCCCTCCACATTTTCCAATCTTGCACTGCTTAGAATATGTGAATATTTAGTTAAATCCGTTCTCTTTTCTACCCACAAAATATTACCCAAAAGGTGCTTTTTCAAGAGGCAACTGGACTTTCTTGTTTTTCTTTGAAGATGTTTCACGTCTCATTCAAGATCAGGTCTGAAGAAGCTTTGTGGATGAGAAGCGAAATGTCTTCAAAGAAAAACAAGAAAGTCCAGTTGCCTCTTGAAAAAAAAAGCACCTTTGGGACAACCATGACCTGGATCAGTGGTGGGTTCCTCCCGGTTCGGCCTGGTTCTCCTGAGCCGGTAGCGGTGACGATATGACATCACCGAACTGGTTCTGCCCCCCTGCCAGGACTGAATTGATTACAACAAAAGGTTCTGAAGGAACTGGCAGATGTGCTCTCATAACCACTGAACTATACTTTCAAAGATCCTGGAGCACCGGGGAACTGCCAGAGGACTGGAAAAGAGCTGATGTAGTTTCCATATTCAAAAAAAAGGGGGGAGGGAGATCCAGGAAACTACAGACCTATCAGCCTGATCTCAATACCAGGGAAGATTCTGGAAAAGATAATCAAGCAACGAATCAACAAACACCTAGAAGCAAACAAAGTAATAACCAAAACCCAACATGGGTTTATCAAAAACAGATCATGCCAGACTAATCTTATTGCATTCTTTGAAAAAGTGACAAAACTAGTGGACCAGAGGAATGCTGGTGATACAATTTACTTGGACTTCAATAAGGCATTTGACAAAGTAGACCATAACCTCCTACTAGGTAAAATAGAAAAATGTGGGTTAGACAGCATCACCACCAGATGGATTTGTAACTAGTGACCAACCACACTCAACGTGTAGTACTCAATGGAACTGGATCTACATGGAGGGAGGTATGCAGTGGGGTGCCCCAGGGCTCTGTTTTAGGCCCAGTACTCTTCAACATATTCATCAATGATTTGGATGAGGGGATAGATGGGGAACTCATCAAATTTGCAGGCGACACCAAGCTAGCAGGAATACTCAATACTCCAAAGATAGGCTTAAGATACAAAAGGATCTTGACAGACTTGAACATTGGGCGCTATCTAACAAAATGAAATTCAATTGTGAAAAAAGTAAGGTTCTACATTTAGGCAAAAAAAAAAATTCACAGGTACAGTATATGTGGTACCTTGCTCAATAGTGGTGACTGTGAGAGGGATCTTGGAGTGCTAGTGGACAATCATTTAAATATGAGCCAGCAGTGTGCAGCAGCTGCCAAAAAAGCCAACACAGTTCTAGGCTGCATAAACAGAGGGATAGAATGAAGATCATGTGAAGTGTTAATACCACTTTATAATGCCTTGGTAAGGCCACACTTGGAGTACTGCATCCAGTTTTGGTCACCACAATGTAACAAAGATATTGAGACCCTAGAAAGAGAGCAGAGAAGAGTAACAAAGATTATTAGAGGACTGGAGGCTAAAACATATAAAGAACAGTTGTAGGAACTGGGTATGTCTAGTCTGATGAAAAGAAGGACTAGGGGTGACATGATAGCAGTGTTTCGATATCTCAGAGGTTGCCACAAAGAAGAGGGAGTCAAGCTATTCTCCAAAGCACCTGAAGGCAGGACAAGAAGCAATAGGTGGAAACTAATCAAGGAGAAAAGCAACTTAGAATGAAGGAGAAATTTCCTGACAGAACAATTAATCAGTGGAACAACTTGCCTCCAGAAGTTGTAAATGCTCCAACACTGGAAGTTTTAAAGAAGATGTTGGATAACCATTTGTCTGAAGTGGTATAGGATTTCCTGCCTAAGCAGGGGGTTGGACTAGAAGACCTCCAAGGTCCCTTCCAACTCTGTTATTATAAAACAATTGTTAAGTGTGTTTTGCCCCATTTTACGACCTTTCGTGCCACAGTTGTTAAGTGAATTACTGAGTTGTTAAATTAGTAACAGGGTTGTTAAGTGAATCTGGCGTGTCCATAGACTTAGCTTGTCAGAAGGTTACAAAAGTGGATCACATGACCCCTGGACACTGTAACGGTCATACATATGAATCAGTTGCCAAGTATCTCAATTTTGATCACATGACTATGGAGATGCTACAGTGGTCGTAAGAGTGAAAAATGATAAGTCACTTTTTTCAGTGCCCTTTGAACGGTCCATAAATGAACTGTTCTAAATCGAGGACTATCTGTACTGTACTATTGACTTCTGGCCATCTCCAATGTCAATTAAAATTTTCAGTAGGTTATTTGCAGAGATATATCAGATGCAAAAAGACAAAAGGGTAGCTAATACTGAAAAAATAGGGGGGAAACCCTGAGACACCATCAATGATTTTTTCCAACTCTTGTGCCTGTCCTTGTAAAATCCTTAATCTGACTTCTTGTAACTCCACACGAAGTCAGATTAAAAGAATCCTTTTTACAGTCTTTTACTCCTAAAATCTTTCTAATTGACTGGCCAAAGTTTGACAGCAAACTTCCACATCATACAGTGCAGCTTCCTGCTGATTTTTGACAGGAAACAAAGATATAATTTTTTTTTGGTCAAAAATAATTCTTTTAGCTCCCCAAAACAAAGAATACAAAAGTGCTCCCACCTAACTGTGGGAGTCATGACATCGCTTTGCACTTGGCGGCCCTTAGCTTTTTAAAAAAGGACACTCTTTAGTCGCCAAATTTTTGCTGATTCCTGGTGTACATTAATTGGAACAGACAAAGCGATGACTTTCTGGTTTGTATTGAGTGCTTTCATTTCTATGCCCTGCTGCCCACAGCATCTTGAACATTTTATACTGAAACACAATTTCAAGCCACATTTAAATGTTCTCCATGTTAAATTCACAACATTCATTGGCTACATGAGTCTTTTTTTCTTTTACTCTGCCTTTTCCACCAGAAGTAATGTAGCCTCTTTGAAGTCTAAGAGGGAATTGTTCCTTCTATTTTGTAAACAGATTCAAAAATAAAAAAGAAACCCCAGCCTACAGATTAACAACCTCCAGCTGTTGCTCTGAAGATTAATACAAGTGCATTCTCTCATACCCTTTACCCCATTTTCTTTCTTTGTCGAGGCAGAACAAATTAGGGGTGGATTTGTGCACTTGTCCATGTGCGCACACAGTTACAGAAACATTTTAAGCAGCTTATCTGAATTTTGCAAATATTTAAGTCTCAAAACCGCCGCCTTTTGCTCCAAGCGCAAACAGAAAAGCTAGCGGTCCTGTAGAATTCCTTCATACAGGTCACTTGGATTATTTCTACAAGGATATTTGTTTTAGATTTATTTCAGAATGACTCATTCAAAGCTCTCCCCCTCCATTCCTTTCCAGTTATTTCAATCTGTAGTATGTGGCACATATGTAAGTAGGATGAAAATATAAGTTTTTTGTTTGTAGTGTATTAGGGAAACAATATGAACTGTGGAGTTTTATATTGCTCTTAGAACAGTTTGTGGAAATATTAAGTCCTAATATTTACATCCTTTCTTTCTTTTTCTTTTTTTTGCCCTTTATAATCAAGAGTCAGATGTGATTTAAAAAAGAAAAACCATCTTCTGATTTGAAATCAGCTTTACAAATTGTCATAAATGTTGCAGAGCATTGTCAACTGTGTGTATTATCTCTCCACCAGGAAAACTGTAGGTTGGAGGAAAGGCAAAATGAATATGAAAGGTGAGGGAATTGGGGAAAATTAATAAAAAATAATTTTTAATTAAAGGTGAGGGAAGTAGAGTTATCAATGGCTGTTTCCAATTAAAGGCAAACAACCAAAACTCAAGACAGGCAACCTGTCTCATTTGTTTGTTGTTCCCTCAACAAACATGTATGGTACATTCCACCTCAGATTATGTGGCCCTCGCCTAGTTTTATTCTCCGCTACAATAAGCTTATGAAATAGAACAGGTGGACTGAAAGTGATTAGCCCAAATTTTCAAGATTATAATAGAAATGCAATTTGTATTCTTCTTGCAGATTGACTGTTTTGTGACCAAAATCTTTTATCTAGTATTGTTATTGCACAGCTCTTAATTTTGTGATACAGAAAGCTACAGTTTCTGTCCTTGTTATCTCTGTGAAGATAGCCGATGAAGCTCCGTAAGGGTGAGACCTCCCAGGAGACAGACCCTTTATGATTAGAATATCTCTGTAATAGCTAACAGCAATCTCCACAATCGGGATTAGGGTTGCACTATCTAACAAAATACTAGGAATGAGGAAGAAATTGTCTTGTTCGGTTATATAGGAATAGTTCAGTCCTGTTGGACCTGAGGAAGTGGACACGAGGTCCTCAATGTTGTCAGTGAAACCACCTGCCAATTAGATCCTTGTCTATCCTGGACAAGGTGAAAGCCTCCAGGATGGTGACTAAGATAAATTCTTCACTACAGGAGTGAATATTCCTGGGGTCTTTTAAGGAGTTCCCTGGTTTGCCCCCTCCTGAAAAAAGCATGTTGATCCCACCTACCTGAACAGTTTTCGTCCAGTTTCCCATCTTCCCTTTTTAGGGAAGGTGATAGAAAAGATGGCTGTTTGGCAACTCCAGAAGCTCCTGGATGAAATAGATCAGGATTCAGATCTGGTTATGGAACAGACACAGCATTGGTCGCACATGTGGATGATCTCCAACAAAAGCGAGATAGGGGTAGTCCAGTGGTGAAATCCAAATTTTTTTACTACCGGTTCTGTGGGCGTGGCTTGGTGGGCACGGTGTGGTGTGGCTTGGTTGGCGTGGCTTGGTGGGCATGGCAGGGGAAGGATACTGCAAAATCTCCATTCCCACCCTACTCCAGGGAAAGGATACTGCAAGATCCCCATTCCCTCCCCACTCCTGGGGGAAGGATATTGCAAAATCTCCATTCCCACCCCTCTCCGGGGCCAGCCAGAGGTGGTATTTGCCGGTTCTCCAAACTGCTCAAAATTTCCGCTACCGATTCTCCAGAACCTGTCAGAACCGGCTGGATTTCACCCCTGGGGTAGTCCAACCATCCTTGAACTCCTTGATCTTTCAGCAGCCTTTGATAGCATCAACCATGGTATCCTTTTGGGCTGGCTACAGGTCTGGGGCTGGATTGTAAAGTTTTGTGCGGGTTTATACTCAACTTTATGTCTCCATCCTGGTGACTCAAGTCATGCTATTGCTGCCCTCTCATGGTGCCCTGGCAAGGCAGAATGGCTTGGAGTTTCAAGATCTGGGACTTTGACATCTTTAGTTCTGGATGGGATGGCACTATCCCAAACAGATCTGGTCTGCAACTTGGGGATTCTCCTGGACTCATGACTTCTGGCAATTGCAGTTAGGAGAGCCTTTGCACATCTTTGGGTTGAGTCCCAGTTGTGGCCTTTCTTGTATTAGTAGTTCCTGTACTCAGTCATTTAAGCCTTAGTCATCTCACTCTTGAACTACTGCAATGCAGTCTACTTGGGGCTACCCTTGAAGAGCATTTGAAGGCTTCAATGGATGCAGAGTGCAGTGGTATGGGCAGTTTTTGGGGGCCCTAGAGTGGCCCATGTTACACCACTGTTCCACAAGCTACCAGTTTGCTCCCAGGTGCAATTCAAAGTGTTGCTTATTACAATAAAACCCTGCATGGCATGGGTCTGAGTTACTTGAGGAACCATCTCACCCTGATGAGGCCTGCCCCACCTGTGCTGGCAGAGTAGGTATGCTGCTGGTCCCGTCAGTCAAGGAATTACAGGAAAAGAGCCTTCTCTGCCATGCTCCCAGCTTATTGCAATGGGGGAGTACCACACTGGAAGTGGTTGATCATGTAATAATGAGTCCCCCCTCCCCTCTGTACATTCTGCTCCCTCCCTCTCCATCTTTTAGTCTTACTTATAATTTGTATTTTCACTGTGATTTTATTGTGATTTCATACATTGATATATACACAAAATACACCATAATTGTTAGCTTTTTCACGTTCTTGACACCATTGTGCTGATTCAGGTATCCCAGACATGTCCAAAATAAATTCCCTAAGAAGATCGCTAAAGGCAAGATAGTTTAAATTGCATGAGATTTGATAATCATGTGAGATTATAACTATTTTTCAATTAAATTATTTTAATTTATTTAGGGTGGGTGGATGTTGTTTTGGAAGACAATAATGCCTAGAAACTATGAGTGTCATATTGCTGACGCCAGTCATAACACACTGAGACACTAAGACTCGTCACGTTTCTTAGCACAAATTTCAAAAATTTACAGGTTCCAAGTATAATATACAAATAAAAAAATACAGAGGCATAAAAATACATATAAAGTTTCAAAATTACTTTAGAAATAGACATGAATTGCTGTAAAATCAACATGGAATTAAAAATAGGTAGGGAAACTAAATGGCATCAAAGTTGGTAGATTCTTCAATCCCTGCAAAATACTAAGAGAAAAAGGTTTGCTAAATCAGAGTGAGATTCCATATAATACGGTATTGTGTTTCCAATAGTTACCAGCTAAGTATTTCTGATATTGGAAGCAGGTTGTATGTCACAAATCCTTCAGACTCCTTGTTCTATTCCAAAGGCCAATACTAATCTGAAATGACAAACAACTTTTTAAAATGTAAGGATTGCAAATAAAAGGGGGGAAACAACCACTTTTTAAAGAAAATAGAAGGATCATTAATAGAAAGGAGATAAAACGTTTTTTGTAGTCTTGGCTTTGAGTCTGCCTTTGATGGACTCTGATCTTTTTCTTGTTTAATGTTTAACAAGCTAATACCCCATAGTTAAGTATGGGCTTAAATAATGGTAAAACAGGATGGTCAGACTTTTATCGATACAAAGAATGTAAGATTTTTGGAACAACAAGAAAATGTATTTTGCAGGTAAAGAATATTCATAGCTATGATAATTTTGATAGATAAAATAGTAACTTGGTTCACTGTAGTCAATATTTATTTTCCTAGGATTCCATCCTGCTCCAGTCTAAAGACTGTGATTAGTTTACAATTCCCATATACAGGAAGTCCTCGAATTACTATCATAATTAAGCCAGGAATTATGGTCAGAAAGTCATTGTGGTCATTAAACACGTCACATGATGTACCCAATGTTACAACATTTTTGGTGGTAGTTGTTAAGTGAACGTCACTATTGTTAAGCAAACCCACTTAACTTATGGGTATTTTTTGCCGGAAAATGTTAGTAAACGCCAGAGACCAGCAAAAAAGGCAAAGTTGAAGTCTTATGATTTCAACTGCCAGGCGTCCAAAATGTGATCATGTGACTGTGGGGTGATGGTGGCTACTATAGCTTTTGGGGAGTCTATTGCAACTTTGTTCACTAAGCGATCAGCCGTAAATCAAAGACTACCTGCACCATAATTAAGGCCTAAACAAGAGAATAACACAGTCAAAATAATCAGAAACCATCACTTCCTGGTGCTTACCTCTTCAAGGGTAGTTTCATCCTTTCATCTCCTCCAAAGACCTCTGAAAGAGCCAAGCATTCCATGTTCTTGGAAAGCTTACTATGGAATCAGGTATCCTTACGCCAGGAGAAGGGGAGGGGTAGAAAGATTGTTCCAAAGGAAGGGGGCCATCACCAAGAAGACACCATTTAGATCTGGGCTGTCAAACTCGCGGCCTGCGGGCCAGATGCCTCATGCATTGGCCATGCCCACGCCCAGTTTAGTGAAGGGGGGGGAAGTTGTGATGTCATGTGACCGTGCCATGACGACGCAAGTTTGACACCCCTGATTTAGACCAATAAATAATGCTGATAAAATCTGTAGTGTTTAATCTTGATTGATAACAAGAGGAAAATAAAGTTTCCCATGGCTATTGGCATTTTAGGGGTTTTTTTTAGATGTAAGACAAAACAAGGATTTCTGCTAAGTAGTGTTTCTGCATTTATAACAAACCATGTTTTGTGCAGCTTCCCTCTTCCCACATCCTATATGTGGATGCTGTTGTAAAAAGCAGTTTCCTAGGATGAAAAAACAGAGTGATATGTGGGTTAAGATGTAGCCCCATATCAATGGGATAAATCTAATTTCAGATCTTGATTGCAGTTCTTGATTTGGAAGTAATGTTGATTCAGACTTCATAACAATCTATGTTTGGCTTTATACCTAAAATAGCTTCTTACAAATGACACATTTTTCCTCTTGACAGGTAAAGTTTGTTTATTTATTTATTTATTTATTTATTGGTTCGATTTATATGCCGCCCTTTTCTGGAGACTCAGGGCGGCTTACAATACATTAAGCAATAGCCTTCATACTTTTGTATATACCTGCTTAGTAGGGCTTTTGGCCCTCCCTAAGCGGTGTTCTTTTTTATACAAAGTCAGCTTATTGCCCCCACAATCCAGGTCCTCATTTTACCTACCTCGGAAGGATGGAAGGCTGAGTCAACCTTGAACCTGGTGAGATTTGAACTCACAGTAATTGCAGGCAGCTGGCAGCTAAGTGCTACTTAACAGCACTTTAGTCTGCTGCACCACCAAGGCTCTTGTGAGTTGCCTTCAAGTCAGTTTCACCAAGTCAAGCTTACTTCCTAGTGGTTTCATGGATATATATATATATATATATATATATATATATATATATATATATATATATATATATATATATATAGTCAATCGTTTCCCCAGAGGATTAAACATGGAATGATTGAAGTATCTTCATTCCTTTATATTACTCTAACTCTTGATTTAAAAAAAGCTTCCAAGGTTCCTGTGTTGTTTTGTAATCCTACCAAGCTTGTTTGGCCAGATATGATAAAAGATAAAAGAGTATGTGTACGCAGCAAATCTCTACAGCAAATAATGTTGAGTTCTTTTACAGGATATCGTCTCCCTGTTATGCCATATACTCATCACAGGCTTCCATGATTGACTGATGTGATTTAATTTCTGTAGATTAACAGATCATTTACAGGAAAGCCATAAAATAATTGAAAGTGCAATTAAAAATAATTAAAAAACAAATCTGGCAGTTTTGTTTTTAAGGATGCATAATGGACACCATTGTTTGTAAAAGATGAGTAAAAAAAAATAAACCTGTCTGGTGTTAAAAAGATCATAGTATGAACAGGTGTAGAGAGTAAGGAAGATGGCCATCAAGATTTGCAACAGGTTCTATAATTATACCCAATTTCAGTCAAAGTAGTTTTAGCCTTCCTGTGGCATTGATTTCTTGGCCTAGTCTACCTTGTGGGGGCTGAGAATATGAGATGAACTTTTCTGATATGAAGCTTCTTTAAGCAGAGTCTTGTTCTTGAATTAGGTTACTCATCTACCACCATATAGGAGATGACCAGGCTGAGCCCGAGAGAGGGATCAAACATGCCATTAGTCTCAAGTCCCTTCACACCCACAAATCCAGCCCACCTTGAATTCTGTTGACTCTTATTTACCGCCAATTTGCTTTGATTGTTAGCAACTCAGATTCTTGTGGAGAACTGAAGCTTGGAAATAAATATATTCATTTGAACTGCCTGTACTCCTGATTGCCTGCGTTTGACACCTCAATTCTCATGTTGACGAGACAACTGGGGTCAGTTGACAGGAAGTCTCCAAAGGGACTCCAAAGGTGCTGAGAAGCAGAGTGGAAAGTTGGTCATTATCAGTATGGGCAAATCTGAAAACTGGCTATATTGACTATGTACAATCTATGACTATTTCCATCCATGGAATCTTGATACGTAATATATACACATACCACTGCAGTACTTTAAAGGATGTAGAGATTTTGCAATCAATTATTTGTTTAATTTAGATTGTTTATTTATCAAATGGATGTGGCCACCCAGCTCAGAAAAGATGACTCTCTGGGCGGTGTACAGCAAAACAAGTATAAAAACAATAAAATGTCAAAGACAGTCATATTTAAAAATACACAAGAGATTCAATCAGCAATGGAGCCACCTCAAGATCTCAAAATGTTTGCACCAATCCTAACAGATTTTAGAAGGTACACAGCAATAAACTAAACTAAAAATACCTCACCCTAAGAGCAAAAATTAAATGTATCAGATGAACAACTTTATTCAAGACCCCCAGGGCCAAAGCCTTGCTAAAATGAAGGGAACTCTTGATAGAATTTTCAAGAGGCTGCCACAGAGAAAGTTTGTCATCCCATGTAAAATATCTAGAACTTCACCATGCTGGATAAGGCCCTCAGTTGGCCCTCTTTAGATGACCAAATGAGATGGTATTTTCTAATTCAGATAAGGCAGAGCATTTCAGGAAAGGTTGATTCATTATGTGCCATCAAGTCATAGCCCCTTTTTACAACATAGAAAGCAACTGGGGGGGACGGGACTTCCAATTGTATCCTTCCATCAATACTCATAATATTACCCTAACTATCTTATTCTTCAACATGGAATAACTCCATTTCTGAGGTTGGAAATAATAAAAGAATCATGCTTTAACTTGTCCAAGATAGCAAGGTTCTAGCCAGCTCCTTGCTTCTGGCCTTGCCATTAGAGGAGGTCAAGGCAGAGGAAAGAGTCTTGGCAGAGATAGGTGAAGCAAATGTGAACTGAAACAACCTTGGGTTGCAGCTGTGCAGCCTAAATCTGGTGTGTGTGTGTGTGTGTGTGTGTGTGTGTGTGTGTGTGTGTGTGTTGCTAAATTATGAGAAATGCTTTGTAACAGTTCCTTTGCTCCTTTTAAATATGCAATTCCTTGGCGGGCTAAAGAATTATAAGAAATGTTTGGTGTAAAATATTTGATATGCTATGTATCTACAAGTAACAGACAGAATACCAGATTGGGGCTCCAGGACTCACTCCACCATGTCCTGTAACTCACAGATGGGCCCTGAGCTTCATCTTCTCTTAGGCTAAACTAACAGCAGTTTGTTGGGAGGAATGGAAAGCGTGACAAATGAGATCTTAGCTCTTTAAGTCGTAATTTCTTCAACTCCTATAGTAAGCCACAATTAGCTGGTTGTGTACTATTTATTTATTTGATTTATAGAGCCACTCATCTCGTATATGTGACTCTAGGCAGTTTACAATTTTAAAGGCACAGGAGGAGGTGGAATGCAAACAGCAGGGGCTCTAACATTAAAATTTACCAAATAAAGCAGATTTTAACCTACTGTAATATGAATTAAGTTTATAGATATACTATCTTGATCAGAGGTGCTATCTAAGATATCTCGTGTTCCTTTTTTGCCCACCAAAATTTTTTTGCCCAGCAGTGAGTTTCACAATCCAATGACATTCAATTATTTTGATTGTCTCTCCCCTACCAAATGGGATAGAATTATCAATCGTTGCCAGTTACCTCTGAGAATACACATTGTAGATACATCATGTTATTTTACTATGCCCACAATGAGCATAAACCTTTTAGATATGAAATTTTTAATACTAGTGGGAAGGGGGGAAAAGGAACAATGCTCCCCCCCATCCCCCAAGATATAAAAGATTGAGAGATCCAGGTTCAAATCTCTAGACAGCATTAAAACTTACCAGATGGCTTTGAACAAGACAGGGTGTCCCAACATAGCCTGCCTCAAGTTTCTGAGAAGCTTTCCAACTTTATACTTATAAAATTAAAATAATTTCAAATATATAACATTTACTGCTGGGTTCTGTCTGCCTCCTATATAGGAGACTTTTGTTTTTTAAGTTGACAATTTGAAACAAAATTTATTTAAGCATGTGACTCCCTTATTATACTGTAACATGAAAATAAAGAGATAAAGATAAAACAAAAGAGAGACAGTTTTGTCTACTGGTTAGGGCACTTGCTAGAAAGCAAGAGGATGCGAGTCCAAGTTCTTTCTTAGCCGTGAAAGCCAGTTCGGTGACCTTGGGCCAGTCACTCTCTCTCAGTCCAACTTACCTCACAGGCAGAGGTGGGTTTCAGCAGGTTCTGACCAGTTCTGGAGAACCGGTAGCAGAAATTTTGAGTGGTTCGGAGAACCGGTAGTAAAAATTCTGACTGGCCCCACCCCCATCTATTCTCTGCTTCCCAAGTCCCAGCTGATCGGGAGGAAATGGGGATTTTGCAGTAACCTTTCCCAGGACTGGGGTGAGAATGGAGAGGTTACAGTATCCTTCCCCTTCCATGCCCACCAAGCCACACTCACCAAGCCACACCCACAGAACTGGTAGTAAAAAATTTTGAAACCCACCACTGCTCACAGGGCTGTTGCTGTGGGGAAAATAAGACGAGGAAGGTGTGTTGAATATGTTTGCCATCTTGAGTTACTTGTACAAATTATGAAGGCGGGATACAAATAAATAAAGTGAAATTATTATTAAATCATCACAATTTAGTTGTTTTGCAGGATTAAGTGAAAATCTACATTTTCCCAATCTCAGAAACTTTAAGCAAAACCAAGGTAAAGATTCAGAGAAAGATGAAAGTTCCAGAAGACAGAAGAATAAAAACTTGGGAATGTACTCAAAGGAAGACCCCTGTTTAAAACATTTGGTATTGTGGAAAGAGTAAATTTTTTAAATGGTTCCTCATGATTGAACTATTGATCATAAACTCCCAAGGACACTTAACTGACTAACATTCCACAGATTAAACTAATCCATTCAGCTGTTCTAACTGTGCCTCCCTAGACAGAGAGAAAGAAAGGGAGATATTAACTGGTGAAATCTGCTTCCCAGGCTTTTAGAATAGGAATTTTGGCACATGGTTTGGCAGGCTTGAGAAACATCTGGGGCACTTGGTCAGAGCTGAGCCTCATGAGATGGATGATATTGAGCTCTCTATGTACCCAAATATGACCTTAGCTTTGGTGTCATCAGAATCAGTTGTTTGGACAACTAGCAAAGAACCTGAAAGTTATCCTGTAAAGCATGAATGATACAAATAGATACAAATAGATACAAATTGACATTTGTATCTATGGGGCTGAAGCCACAGGAAGAATTGTTGGACTTAGAACCATTGGGGATATTTCACATCCAGGTATAATTTTAGAAGAGCAAGTCTCTGCTCATATTGTCGGTTCAATTTCATAGAAAATGCATGCAGACAGATTTTTTTTACCCAGTTGTTCAGTTTTTGAACAATTACATAGTGGCAAAAGTATTGGCAAATTGTAGGCTATTATTTTTAAGTAGAATAACATGAAAAAAATGAAATACGTTTTACATCCAGTCTCTTCTTAAAAGCCCATTTTAAGAAGAGATTGGATAGCCACTCATCTGAAATAGTTTAGGGTCTCCTGCTTGATCAGGGGTTGGATTAGAAGACCCCTAAGGCAGGGGTGAAATGTAAAATTTGTTACTACCGGTTCTGTGGGCGTGGCTTGGTTGGGAGGGCTAATGTGACTGGGTGGGCGTGGCCAACTTTTTTCTTTTTAAAATTTTTCAAAGCATTTTTTCTAATGCTTTGAAAAGCCTCTGCCGATCAGGCAACTCAGCTGGGATCGTCAGAGAGGCTTTTAAAAAAATGCTTTGAAAAGCCTCTGATGATCCCAGCTGAGCCGCACGATCATCAGAGGCTTTTTTTTTTTACTTTTAAAAGCATTTTTTCATCGGAAGAGTTTGTAGAAAAAATGCTTTTAAAAGTTAAAAAAAAAGCCTCTGATGATTATGCGGCTCAGCTGGGCATGGTGGGGGAGGGGGCGCAGGGATTTTTGCTACCGGTTCTCCGAACCACCCACCACCATCACTACCGGATCGGGTGATCCGGTCCAAACCGGGAGCATTTCATCCCTGCCCTAAAGTCACTTCCAACTCTATTATTCTGTATTCTCTATCTATCTATATTTATGTTTTAACCATTCAGCAATGATCCCTTGCCCCTCACAAAACCATTTCTTGGTCTGTACCTCTTGCTGGTAATTAGCACAATCATTTATTATGTTTTAACCAGATCTCTCTAAGGAGCTCAGACAAACATTTTATCTTAACAACAGTCTGTGAAACAGGTTAGGCTTAAAACATGTTGCACAAAGACACCACTGAGGCTGAAAGTGATATAAACCCGTCTGACAGCAGCTACTTATAGTATTTAATTCTTCCACCCTCTTGTATAATAGAGAGAACACTTCAATGCAAGAGCTGGCATTACATACATACATTACATACCTATTTATTTACTCATAGTTTACTGAATGTAGCACAATTAGTTAGTAATCTGAATTAACACGTTAAGATGTGGCTTATTTAACTACCTATTTTCATGTAAGACTAAATCAGTGTCTTCTTTACATGCCAAATAAGAGAAAACTACTCAAACCAACATTATGACTAAATGAAATGTGAAAACTCAAGTCTCAAGAGCTCAAAATGAAAGCAAAAACAAAAAGTGAAAAATCTATTATTAAATATTAGGTTAAAGGCAGTGTTGACCTACATGTTTAAATGATTACACAACGGACAACAAAATGAAAAGAGATAACTTTGTTTTCTTCAGCTCGAGAATACACAAAATATGATAATGTATTGCCAAAGTAAAAAGGAAATGACTTCCCTCCAGATTAGTGACAATTTAAACAAGTTCATGAAGAATAAAAAAAAATCAAGTGAGAATGATAACCAGCCAAATGATGAAATGAGCATTACAACATTTATTATAATGAGAACTTCAATCCTTATGTACATGTGTGCAACACTGTGAGGCACATACAAAAGACCAGATCTCACATTGCGAAACTTGTTTCTTTCATTTTCTCCATTGCCATCCCACCTCCTGTTTTTCATATCATGACATCAAAAAACAAAAACAAAACTGAAATATAAGGCATACATGGAAAAGGAAACCCAACACACAGCTGCTACTTTTGATAGCAACCATACTACTATCTTTTTTTAAAAAAAAAATGAGAATGAATATAAAAACCTTAATTTATTTGTTTAGTCATATAGGCTACAAAGTCTTAATCCAGATTCCCAGCATTGTTCACTTCCCAGAGCAATACTTGTAAATTGACCTGGAAGGAAGGAAGGCAAGAAAAAACGTATTGTGGGCAATCACTATACGAACAATCTCCCCTATGCTGACAGTTTTGGAAATTTTAAAAACCAACCTTAAAAGCCTGGAATATTTGTTTTGATTGCCAAAAAAACACTAGATCAGATTAACATGCTGAGCACTTGAATGAATGAATGAATGAGAGTGGGCATTTTGTCTGAAGTATGGCAGGAAGGGTGAAAAGGAAGCAGTTATTTGGCTTTGATCCAAATACACCATTGCAGGAAGAATGAAAGGATAAGAATTCAATGCTCATTTCACAGCACATGAAATACAGCAGCCTGTCATATATAAAACTGCTTCCCTACTCCTCAGCCACAACACTCTTGCACTATAAAATAAACCACATGATCCTGAAATAAAATATAAATAGATAAACATTTTTAATGCTATTATCTATATCTCCCTGTAATACAATGTCCTCTTTTATTGATAGTTGCTTATGAGCCATCAAGACCATGTTGAGTTTTAATAACCACATAAACTTTCTCCAGGGTGTTCTGCTCCCAATGGGATCCTTCAGGTATTGATCCCTGGTGTAACTGAGTCCAGTCATCTAACTGCTGGTCCTCCTAGATCTTTGAATAATGTGCTAGAGCTTTGCATAATGTGTCCAAAGTACGATAATTTGAACCTGGTTGAACTTGAGTGTGTCAAGCGCTGGGGAAATCAGGAGATTCAGGCAGTTCAAATGAGTATAAAATATTTATTGCAAGCTTAAGTTCTCTACAAAAATCTGACCAATAACTATCAAGGGAGATAAAAGGGAATAAGAAGGCATTCAAGGTGGGCTGGATCAGTGGTGAAATGTAAAATTTGTTACTACCGGTTCTGTGGGTGTGGCTTGGTGTGTGTGTGGGGGGGGTGAGTAATGTGACTGGGTGGGCATGGCCAACTTTTTTTTTTTAATTTTTAAAAGCATTTTTTTCTACAACCTCTTCGGCCTGTCAAGATCCTTCTGTATTTTAAGCCTATCTTCTGGAGTATTGGCTATTCCTGCTAGCTTGGTGTAAATAGTAAATGGAGAAGCTCAGTCCTCTTTCTTATGGGCCAAGATTTAGGAAGTTGTGGTATTTAGGATATTGCTCAGCTATAAATTCCAGCATCCTTAGGGATACGGCCAATATTGAACGGTGTCCAGAGTTGTAGGCTACTTACTCATTATGGAGAACTTTTCCCCACATGACAAATCCATAAAAATTATGTTTTTTGATTCACCAACTATTTTCATCTTAGTACAACATACATAAAAAATATTAAGAATGCTATTGAATCATTACAATGTTTTGTGATGCATAATGCTAGACCCAATAAGGTCAAAAGCAGGACAGAAAAGGGGCAGCCCCCTTTTCAACTCCTTTTTCTTAATACTTAGTAAATTATGGTATGTTGGATTGAAGAGGGAAGCACGGTCATCAAGATGAGAATCCTATTGATAATCATCTCTGTAAATTAGTCTAGCACCCTTTCAAAATAATCTAAAATTATGGCTTTCATATTGTGATATACACAAACACCATGCTTGCTTTTTCAATTAATATCAAACAACTAAAATTATTACCAAGCATAGTTCACACCTAGCATCGGTCCTTCTCTGGACAGATTCAGGGGAGTTTGCCTCTGGATTTAGGACATTTTTAATGACATCACTACACAGCAGGAAACAAGGACTTATGACTTGTCAAATACTGAACTACAAAAGATTGTAGTAAGATTGGCTCACACAAATTAAGTCAGACTTTATTTTGTTTAGAAGTAGCATATTAGATGAATTCAGTCATTCTGATTTATAAATCACATTTTAGGGTTTAGTACAAACCATATTTTATGGCTTAATCTAGCCAATTATGGTCTATCCAATAAAACATGGTTAAGCATACCTTGGCTTAGTATAATGTGTGAATCAACTCGCAGAGATCTCAAGGCCATATTCTATTTCTAAATCAAATATCATTTGCCAGCCAGAATCAATTCTGGGCTTAATTTTTCTCCCATGGAAAAGTCCCTGCAGGATATTTTCATCTGAGTGGGAGAACAGCCAGAAACAACTCACAGATGTGAGATGAATTAAGTGTGACCTATCAACCCAATCGCTAAGTGGCACTCATTCTAGCAAATGGCTGAAAGGGATTGCAATTGGGAAGTGCAATCATAATGAATCAGGAAAGAATGCCATAGGCTTTCATTTTGAAAGATGACATTTGACAACACAGTAGCAGTTATTTTGTGACTAAAAAAAAACCCTCTGAACTTTTTGGCATGAAAGAATGCCTTGGAAAATTACCACGATAGCAGGCTGAGGCACAAAGAGTCTTGGCTATTTTGGTCATTAATAGTTAGATGTGGCCTGTGAATAATGTGAAAATCAAAGGACTCAGAAGAACAATAATGCAATATACGATATTGCATTATTGTTCTTCTGAGCTCTTTGGTTTTTGTACGTTTAAGCTGTTTACCATATATAAAGGAAATGGTACAAATAGTTCTGTGATAAGACACCAGCGATGATGGACTATATGCTTTTTCCATTTGGGCACTGTAGGAGTTTTGCATCACACTTTGTTTCCAAACTGACATCATTAAAAAGATATGCAGCCTTTGAGAAATGCAAAAGGATCTAGAGTCTTAAAAATTACCCTGATGGCATGTTCTCTTTATCTCTGACATTTGACCTTTTGTGCAAAACATTGTACAGATAGCTCTCTGGCCTTTCTCAAACCTGCTTCTGCTCTGGCCCCATTCAAGTCTTGGATATAAGGTTCACAGCAATGGCGTAGAACCACACCTGAATCAAGAGCTTGGCACAGATCCAGGATAGAAGCTCAACCAAGACTGCTCTGACTTCAGGAAAAGGAACAAGGATCCAAGAAGGTAAGCAGGAAGGAAAGGTGAGCCTAAGAAAAGCTAATGAGATTATGAGAATAAAATCTATATTAGGAAGTTTGAGCAAACAGAATGAAGCTAAAAGGCAGTCAGGGATATCTGAGCACGGATCAAAATGGGATGGTGCTTCAATTGCGCAATCAAAGTCACCATCTTGACTTTTTTACCACCACCCCACTCCCCCAGAGCAATGGAGAGACTACATCAATGCAGCAGGAAAATGGTTACCTCAAAGAGATGGAGGTAAGCACAAAAAGTGGAAAAACAGAAACTTCTTTTGAGAGTGAAGATATCTTTCATGAAATGAGAAGGAAAGAGATCTTAATACCGTGTTACTTACCTCCTGTTCTATAATTGTGCTACTGGAAGCCTAATTTCTCTAATACAAGCCATATTCTGAACTATGTTTAAGAGTCAAATGCAATATTTGCTCCTAATACCAGAGTTTCCTGATTCTGCTGTGTCTCAGATTTGATGTAGCTCTTCACCTGTTCTCAGCGAGAGGGAAAAGGAGAGGAATGTCTCGGCAACATCTGGACTCTAAGAGAGAAAAACAAGCAAATGAGATGGGGACGCTGCTAAGAAAGGCTTTGATGGATGCAGACACTCGGGACCTGGGCTATTTCTGACAGCTTCTTATCCAAGGACTCCATCCAAATTGGAACCAGAACTGGTTTCAGGCGCCATAAGAACAAGAGAGCAAAGGTGGAATTCATTTAAGAGATTAGGAAGCCTTTGAATAACTATGGGTGATAGAACTGGAAGAACAAGGAGAATGACTATGATAAATCTGGGAATAAAGACTAAAAAGCGGGCCAGGACATGGCTTTGGAGAGATTTTAGAGTAAGAAATTGGGCAGAGTCTACCCTCCTTCCCCACATCAAAGTGAAGACAAAAGGTTGTCAGTCCAGTGATTTTCATCTTCCATAGGCAATTGTCTATTTAAACCACCATGTTCCCTGCTTGTCATTTTGCATTTTATAAATGATACTTTTTCCACCTTGCATTTAGCTTAAGTCAGCACACTTTTCTTCCCCTTCCCCTCCCCCTTCCCCACCCCCTGCCTCCAACATGGCTACAGTGCAGTGTGCTTTGCAATATCTTATTTAGATTAGATAAGGCTGTACTGATGGACACTTCAGCAGCAAAATTAAAGGCATCTTTTGGAAGCAAATCAAAGTTTGGAGATCAAAACAACCAGTGTCTGTATGTAACTCTATGCAGATGCCCATATAGGCCTAATCAGAAGAGTTCCATTGTTTGACCAATTGAAGCAAAAACAGAGATAGATGAAAATCGAGTTCTTGAGGGACACCAGAGGTGGTATTCAGCAGGTTCTGACCAGTTCTGGAGAACTGGTAGCGGAAATTTTGAGTAGTTTGGAGAACCGGTAAATACAACCTCTGACTGGCCCCACCCCCATCTATTCTCTGCCTCCTGAGTCCCAGCTGATCAGGAGGAAATGGGGATTTTGTAGTAACCTTCCCCTGGAGTGGGGAGAGAATGGAGATTTTACAGTATCCTTCCCCTGCCATGCCCACCAAGCCACACCCAAAGAACCAGTAGTAAAAAAATTTGAATCCTACCACTGAGGGACACCCTTAGGAAAGAGATCAATGAACCTCTCAGCCCTATGAGGTAGGCCAGATCAAGAAACCAACTCATCAGAAAGGCTATAGCTATACTTAACCAAGTTAAATTATTGTAACAGAATTGTCAAGCACAGGAAATCAGGAGCCAAGGCAGTTCAAATGAAAATAGGTTTATTGCATGCTAACACTCTTTACAAGAATCTGGACTACTAACAGTCAAAGGGAATTGGTGACAGATAAGAGTCAACAGAATTCAAGGTGGGCTGGACTTTGACCTCCTGTGGGCGTGAAGGGACTCGAGTCAGATGACTTGCTTCACACGCCCTACCCCACCCCCTCGGGCTCAGTCGGGTCATCTCCTACATCAATCTTGCAACTCTTTGTCTCCCTTTTATATTCCGACTGAGTGAAAGAAGAGGTAACCTCAACCTCTCCCTAAAGCAGATCTCCTCTCCCAGGGCTGAAGGAATGCTTCTGCCCTTATTTCTGTAAGGTCTTCTGAATATTCCCTTCCAGGCCATTTCCGTGGCTCTCTGCATCAACCCTGGTAAGAAATCTTGACTTCCTACTTGAGGCTTTGAGAATCTTGTAAGGAGCACAGCTGAAGGTTCTCTCTATTAAGACATGTTTCCCTTAGCTATGGTTTGCTGCTAAAGGACAATGAATGACCTGCAATGCACTGACCTTGAGATCATGATTTGCTGGGATAGCTATGCTCATCAATACCTTATGCCAGAACTAAATGTAATCATTATATAATTAACTACAAACTGCTAAAAGTCAAGATCTTTGCCAGGAGAAGCCCATTTATATTGCTAAGAACTTTGGCATTTATTGGTGAGAGACAGCAGGGGTGGGCAGACGACCCTTTCAACTCCTTGTCTCTTTCAAGAGAGATGTTAATTTGAAGGAGGTTATCAGCAATGACAAGGGAGATAAAGGGAGCAAGTAGCAGCCCACACAGACATGATTAAGGATACAGTTATTTCAGCAACAGCTGACAGGCGTGTTGTCTCCTTGACATAAGAAACTGCAAAAATCGTGGGTTCCACTGGGTTATTTCTAGGGAATCTGTCGATTAACGTAGTGAATGGCAGTGCGGCTTGATTTGTTCCCCAATTTTGACTTGTTAAACATTCCTCTGAGTCTTCATGGTCTGGATCAGAGAAAAATGGGGCATTGTTTTCCTTTGGGGAATGTTATGGTGGCTAAATGAATGAAAGCAGAGAAATATCTTATCTACTCAACTCTGAGTAGATAAATAAAAAGTTAAATAATCGTATGCTTGTAACATTGACATCTTAAATGGCAGTTACACTGATAGATTTTTTTAAAATTTTCAACACTTTCTAAATAATAGAATGTGAATAATTTTAATCATATTGATAAACATTACTTCATTGAAATCTGCATTGAAATAATATATTGTATCAAGAATTATAATAAAAGGTGGGGGAACAAAAAATTACCATCCCATACATTCATTGAGAAGTATTACCCTGCAGTGGCTTAAGAGCCTGGGGTATGAACTGTGATCTGGTTCATTCAACATTCTAAACAAATCTTATCTTGGCTTTGTGGTTGTTAAACCATGGTTCACTGTGGAAGATGCTGTTATTCAGCAAATCATGTTCAAAACAAGGCATGGCAAAGCTTGATGAGTGAATCTGGCATACATTTCTTCATTCAAATAATTTCTCAGGAAGCGACTTAAGCGTGTCTTTTTCTCTGTCAGTCTTGATGGTCTCCTCCCTTTTCAATCTGGAAGCCACAGTACTGGCCTCCGGTTTTAATGGCACTTCCTGGAACTGAGCTGATGTGCTATTAATTTATTTAGTTATATTATTTGTGTCACACATCACTTTATATCATAGCTTTATTATTTTTACAAATAATTCAAGGCAGTGAACATATCCAATATACCTGCCTCCTTCTATTTTCCCAATAACAACCACCCTGTGAAGTAGACTGGGCTGAGAGAGTGACTGGACCAAAGTTACCGAGCTAGCTTTCATGGCTGAGGCAGGACTTGAACTCACAGTCTCCTACGTTCTAGCTGGGTGCATTAACCACTAGACCAAACTGGGGTCCTTCTAGACTCAAGCTCCTGGTTGAGTAGCAGCCATGGGTAAGGAAGTTTTTGCACATTCATGTTGTGTACCAATTGCATCCTTTCCTTGACCGGAAGGCCTTGTTCATGATGATTCATGCCTTGTTCATTTCCAATCTGGATTACTGCAACACCTTCTATATGAGGCTGTTCTTGAGGACCACGAATAATTTACAACTGCTCCAGAATGCAGTGGTACATGCAGTGATGGGTGCTCCTAGGTTTACCTATATAACACCTCTTTTGCAATGCATTGGCTCTCAGTTTTCTCCTGGGGAAAATTCAAGGTGCTGTTTATTAAAGCCCTAGATGGCATGAGACCAAGTTATCTGCAAGACTGCCTCTCCCTAAGGACATTTGCCCAGCCTACCAGATCAGATAGAGTGCTCCTAGTCCACGGGTGTTAAACTCGCTGCATCACATTGATGTCACATGGCATTTTTTGCCTTCACAGAGCTGGGGTGGGAATGGCTTGCATGTGACACATCTGGCCCATGGGCCATCAGTTTGACCCCTGTGACCTAGTCCTTTCCCTTAAATGCTGCTATTTTATAAATCTAGGAAGTGTGCCCCTGCCTTATGAAATGCCCTTCCTGAAATTTGGCCATTCCCTCTCTTTTAACCTTCCCGAAAAGCACTTAAGACTTGACTTTTCCCCCAAAGTGCTGGGTTAGGGTGCTGAATTTTTGTGAGCGTCATGAAAGTTCAGCTGTGATGCCAGGTCTTTTGGTTTTAAACATTTTTTAATATATATTGTAGAGATATATTGCTTTATTTTGGAGTTGTGAGCTGCCCAGGGTTTGGTTCAAGAAGTGCAGCTATATAAATATTTTAAATAAATACATATTTTTGAAGTTGTACCATTATTACAAAAAGAGAAGAAGTGCTGAGTTTGTCTGCCAAGAAAATGCAAGTTCTGATGCATCAGTTTGTAATTGATTGGTGAAGAAAACATTCCATAGCCAAAAAGAGTTGGCCTTGGGATCTTTATTTATTTATTTATTAGATTTCTATACTGCCCTTCTCCCGAAGGACTCAGGGCTTCATCTTGGCTTCATAAATTCCTGAACTGAGTTCTTATGCAAACTATTGGTTTTGCTAATCAGCAAATAATCCCAAATGGGCATGCAATTCACCAATGCCTGAATAGGTCACTGGTTTTTTCATTGGTTTCTAGTTCAAATAAAAAGTTTTAAGGCTCGTTCCCTTTTTTTGCCCATCAATGAGTTTTGTGCACCAATCAATTATCTCTGCTTATTTGGGCTCTCTTTCACTATTCCCCCTGCCCAAGGGCTAAGGTTATTGATCGGTGGTTGACAGTTACCTCAGCAAATTCATGTATCCATGCTATAATCACAGCAAGGACATCATACCAATCAATTTCATTCGCTGCGGGGAAAGACATTTTGAAGATGAGATCTGAACATTAGTGACGGGTTGATCGAGGGCTCTTATTTATAAAGCCCCAAGTGGCATGGCCTAGGACACAGCCAACAACCTGCACAGAAAGAGCCACTATGTATATAATCAGAAAAGCAGATGCCAGATTCTGGAAACTTTCCCTAAATAAAATAACGAAGATAATGTTTCCTGCTTTAGGTCCCAATAAGGAGGTTAGACAAAATAAATTCCAAATTCCAAACTTTTCAAGCAGATGTATAAAATCACTCACACCTGGGTCGTATTTAAGTTCACTGAAAAACAGGCACCTAGGACTCCAGCGAGGATTAAATTCATAAAAGGAACCTGTATTATACCGTTCCACTCAGTGGCTAAGATGCTGAGCTTGTGGATCAGAAAGGTCGGCAGTTCGGCAGTTCGAATCCCTAGGTCTCCTGCGTGAACAGGGGGTTGGACTAGATGACCTCCAAGGTCCCTTCCAACTCTCTTACTGTTCGACCTCCTCAAAGTCAGCCCTTCCGATTAACCGCAATGCAAATCACCTTTATCCACCACAAAAGGGAAGCAGGGAAAAGCAACGAATGGCCAAGGTGTATCTCTCTCTCACACCTCGCAGCCCCGTCGCTGATCCCAGACCTCCCGTCCGGCTTGAGTATATATCGAGCGCGGCTTTTTGGTTCGGGAAACGTGAACATAGCCGAGCTGGTGTGGTGGAGAGGGGGGGGAACTCCTGAAAAACCGGGAGAGAAAGTGGGGGCGCGCAGGGCTTTTTGGGAAAGGTAGTCCTTGGCATACAGCTGCCTGTGGCCAAGAACTCGGTCCGGACTCTATCTCCCAGAGGCGCACTAGGCAGCGGGCTGGTAGGAGGCTTTCTCTGTACGAGCCTCCCTTACGTAGTTTCAGATTCACATATTGCATCCTATCAGGCCAAAAGGCGATGATGTCACCTGCGGGCTTGTGAGGCAGCGAGACCGGAGTTACTCCTGCTGGCGGCGGCGGAGGAAGCGAGCCTGCCTAACCAGCACCCATTGTAAGCCGAGCGGGGAACCGGAGCGGGCGGCGGCGGCGGCTCCAGAAAGATGCACGGGGGCTTCAGGTAAGGCGGTGCTGCTCCCCCACCCACCCCCGCTCACTGCAGGCGGCACACAACGCCCAAGCCGAGGCCCCGTTTTCAGATGGTGGCTCGGGCTTGGCTTAACGCGATATGGAGGAACCTAAGTTACCTTCCGGGGTGGAGGGGTGTGTGTGGAAGAATAGGTGAAGCTAAAACGGCTTTCTCGTTCATCCCGGTGTCGGGAGAAGCGGCTTGAGGGGCGCCCGAACTTTGAAGATTTTAAGCTGGGCTAATGGGGGAGGGAGAAGTGCTCTAGTCTGCAAACGAGGCAGGGTCTTGGGTTTAAAGGATGGGGGGGGCAGAGAAACTTTAAAGGCGGTTTTCTCTCAGCCAGAGGTAGAATCGGAACGGGAGAATATGGGCGTCGCTGCGTGGATTGCATTATTTCGCTCGTTTCTGGAAATATCCCTGCGCCCCTTTTCGCCTCCCGGAATTGTGTGGCTCCCACCCACCCCACCCCACCCCAGATCTGCGCGAGAGGCCAGAAAACTGTGGGTTTCGCGTGTGTGTATGTAACAAAAGGTGCAGATGTCTTCCCCCCCCCCCGTTTCTTTCCGGCTGCAGCCTTTCTTTCTTCTGAATGGGATCGGGGCTGGATACGCCGCGAAAGAGATCGGCTTGGGGAAAAAAAAAAACAACAACACCGGTCTGCCGCCTTTACCACTATCTCCCCTCTCCACAAACACACACTTTTTGTTGTTGTTTGTTGCTGATAACATTCCCCCTCCCCCCCCCCAATTCCGCGGGTTCAAAGCCGCCGAGAGAGAGAGAAAGAAAGAGAGAGAGAGAGGGAAAGAAAGAAAGAAAGAGTTTTGATTCTGCCGGCTTATCGCGAAGGCATTGGAACAAGCAGCCTAAAACTAGGAGGCGTGTAAAGTCGCGGCTTAACGTTGCCGCAACGAGACTTTGGTGCCTGTTTGTGTGGACGGTGCCCATGCTCGCCGCGTCCTCTGTATCGAGACCTCTTTGAAAGCTCCTTTTTGATAAACCCCCCTTGTGCCTCTTCCCCGGGTTTCTTGGTAACTGGGATCCGCTACACGTGCAGAACGGAGTCCCGAAACGGCTCTCCCGGGGTTGCCCGCTCTCACCATTACTGAAATGCTAAAGGCATGGAAACCACCCCGGCTTTTCAAATGCAAAATAAGGCGGAACCAACACTTCGAACCAACATTTCAAAAAGAGACAGGGGTGCATCCGCACGGCTCTTCTAAAAACAATTAAAAAAAATCTGTGACTCTTGAGGGGGGGGTTTGGGGCGCCGGGGATAGGTGGGTGGGAGTCGATACATCTTCATCTATAACCCTGCGTAAAGACCATCGATGCTTCTGTTTGCTCCATGGGGGGAAAAAAAAAGACAAGGTAATGGGGCTTTTCCCCCTGTGGAAGATGCAGAAACTGCTTCTCCTTTTCCTGCCACCTGGTCTCCATCTTCCTCCCACCCAGCTCCTCCCTCTATTTAGGGGTCTCTTGCTGGCTTTTTCTTTCCGTGAATGGGTGCGTTTGAGTGTCTTGGACCCTACAAGGGGGAGCTTCTCCTTCGTTCCTCCTCGGCTGGGCTAGTGGCTTTTGCTCCACAACCAGAGGGTCCCCAGTTAACCGAGGAAGAAAATAACCATTGTGCACATGCCTCTTTTCTCTCGCGTGTGTGTGAATGTGCCTCCTGGTTTGCAGCAGTAATAAAATCTCTTACCGATTGAGGATTTTTGAAGGAGACGCTGTCTGCAACAGGAAAGAGGGGAGGGGGCGGGGCATCAGAAATCGAGTTGCTATGGTTACCTATGCTGTTGAAGCATTGCTGCTTTTTCCTAGCTCTGGGTTTCCCAGATCCCACTTTTGCCTGGTAGCCGTGGAAGGGTGTGGCTGGCGGTGGTCTGTTTTTCAGCCTCTGGAAAAATGGGATGCAGGTGAAGGTATGAATGGAGGAGGAGGAGGAGCCCAGTCTTGTGATGTAAAGTAAAGGACTTCTTCGACTCAAGATTGACTTCTGGTGACCAATGTGAACACATTCTAGGTTAGCTTTATTTTATTGTATAATTGAGGCTTGGGAGCTTGCATCTGTTTAGCTTTCTTCCTGCTCTGGGGTCCAAGTCTGGAGTTAGTGGATGTTAAATAGGAGGGGATTAGGTTAAAAATAGGGTAGTGTGAGTTTTGCCAAGGCGCAGCTAGCTCTGTTTGAGAAGCAGCGAAGAAAGAAAAGGCTGGCAATTCCTTAGTGACAGGTGTGGGTGGGTTCCCCTGTTGCATTCATAGAAACCAAGAGGAAATCGTAGGCAGGCATGAGATGCCTAAATCGCACAGGGTGTTTCCCTAGCTGCCTCTTCCTTTCCTAATCCCACTCTATGCTAACACGCTTGCTCAATGCCTGTTGCAAAATTACAGTAGGATTTCTTTTTTTTAAAAAAAAAAAATGCTGTAGCTTTATTCTTTGTGCACAAGAGCTGTGAGGGGCTTTTCTGAAACGGGGGTGAAAGCTGAGAAGAAAAATGCAGAGATGGTAACAAAAGGTGGTTTGCCATTTTGCAGCAATGCTTCGTGTGCTTTGACATGTCCACATGCAGTGGCAGTTGTGTGGAAAGGGCATCCGGATGGATTAAGGCTGCAAACAAATGTATGTACTTCATTGTGCACCATGTTCTATATCAATGACTAGAAAGTCCATCTTTTATACTTAATTGAACGTTAAGGCATTGGACCTACCTGTGATGAATTGTATCTACCTTGCGTCGAATGATAGAAATTTTGTGCTAATGATCTTCATTATACCCTACCTTTGCTACATCATTATTTCAATTTGTTGGTTATCAGATGGCTAATGTGTGCATATCTTTGCTCTTGAGTTAACATGAAGCTATTTTACTTGGACAAGGTATTAGCCAAGGGTCAATGATACTATTTTAGATGTTGGTATTGATTAAAGTGTGTTTACATTTTTTTCTAGCTCTTCTGGATCCAACAGCCCAGGGAATTATGTATTGACTATTTCCCATCTTTATGGGCAACTGAACACAGGGTTGGCAATTTGTCCTATCATCAGCTCAGATTAGCTGGGAAATGAATTTAGCCTTCCAAATCCAGGTCACAATCTAGTTCAAATACTATGCCAGCTCATGGATTCTCATGTTAACTCCATGATGTTGGTTTTTATTAATTTGATTGGAAACTTCAGTATTGGGCTTCCGGGATAGAATGCATAACATTGGATTTACTCTTGCAGAGGAGGAATCCAGTCCACTGTAAAGTCTCAATTTCTGAACTGTCTGCCATTAGCTTGGATTTTTTACATAAAGGATCTCATCTAAAGATTTTGTAGAAAGTGATACGTTTCTCAGAAGTTAGAATAGTTCCAACTCTCCTAGTATTCCAGAAACTGAGAAACTGTTCTCTTTAATCAAAGCTTTGGGGAGTGTTTCCTAGCGGGGGAATTCTGGGAGTTGAAAGCCACACACTTTAAAATTATTGAGGTTGAAAAACTGATTCCGTGGGGTAAAATATATAAATAAAGGAATGAGGGAATATTCCAAATCAGATCTGCCTTACAAAATTCTAAATTTGGTTCATATTCGTAGAGTAGAAAAGCTAGGAAGGGATAGTTCAGTCACAGACCCATCCTGTGATTGCTTTTAATTTTTAGTTCTACACTGAAATATCTAATTAATCCTGTAATTTTACAGGACTAGAGTGCAAGGTGTCTAATTTGCACACATTGTCACTGAACTATTCTTATTGTTTATTTTGTAGTCTAGGAATTTGCATAAGATAAATGACAACTAATTTGTAAGACAGACTTCTGGACTGCTTTGCAGACACTTCAAGCGGTCTATTGAGCAACATTTTCACTGGTTTCATACAACACATTACTTGTAGACTAGGCTGAAATGTAATTGGGTGGTTTGTGATTCAATGTAGTACAGTGGTTTAAAGCACCCTGTTATTAACACAGCTGCCTGCAATTACTGCAGGTTCAAATCTTACCAGGCTCAAGGTTGACAGCCTTCCATCCTTTCTAAGGTAGGTTAAATGAGGACCCAGTTTGTGGGGGCAATAAGCTGACTTTGTATAAATATACAAAAGTATGAAGGCTATTGCTTAACACATTGTAAGCCGCCCTGAGTCTCCGGAGAAGGGTGGCATATAAATCAAATTTAAAAAAAAATGTGTCAGGAACCCATTCATTGTTTTGACATGTTATGGGAATGGGCCATTACGTTAAACTACAACATCATGATACCCCGAATTGGTTATAAAATGGGCGGCTATATAAATGTTTTCAATAAATAACATTATTTGAACATTGGTGTAACGTTAGATAAACGTAGCAACTAACCTGTCTTTAAGACTGAGTTTTAGTATGACCATGTATTTACAACCTAATTGTTTTCTCACACACCTCTTTCCCTAGGCAGAGCAAACTTTAAGCATTCAATATTTTAGGGAGAGCGCTTATTATTGAGTTGGTAATGCATTATCTTCAGTATGCATAATGCCATCGTTTTACTGCCAAATACTGAAAATATTTTAAGCAGCTTTCTCTAATCTTCCACCTTTCAATTGTGCTGCATTTGTCCTTCTAATCAAGTGGGGATAAAGGCTGGGTAGGAATTTTGGGCCCTGTGATTCCAGTATATCTGGATAGCAAGAGGTTAGAGTCAGAGTCTATGGAGAAAACCATGGAGAAAACCATTGCCAGTTGAGGTAGACAGGTGTAGTATAATCTTTGGGGGAAACAAATTAATACACGCGCTCTAACTGATACTGTTTTTGAAAGGGTTAAAAAATGTAGACTCTGAATGTGCCAATTCCTACCAACAAATGTCATTTTATGGTGAAGTAGAACTGAAATATGACTGTATCTTTTAGAGTATGCCTGCAATGTTAATATCCTTTGTGTTCTACAGAGGAATAGCTTTACAATTTCGTCTGGAAACGGTCAGATTAATGAATGAGGTATGACAACATTTTAAGGTTTTTCCTCACACCATCTTTACACAATGAGTGCCGAAATGGGAGCGCACGTGCCGGAAACCGGAAGAACAGCCGCCCTGTTGCGCATACATATGCCGAGTGGCTGCTCTTCCGGTGAGCGCATGCACACCGGTTACCTGCTTTTCTGGTTTCCGGCGTGCATGTGCACATGAAGACCAGCTGGCTGGTGTGCATGCGCGTGCCGGAAACCAGAAGAGCAGCCACCCAGTGTGCAGTGTGAAAACCAACTGGCCAGTGTACCGGAACCTGGAAAAGCAACAGGCGACGGCTCACATGCCCAGAGTGATGGCTCTGCGTGCCACTTCCAGCACACGTGCCATAAGTTTGCCAACATGGGCTTAGAAAATATGGTTCCTCATTGGAGGAAGACCCAATTTGAGTCTGACTGGACACTGGAAAGAGCTCATATAACTGACCTACACAAAGGCAAATCAAAAGGCAAAAGAAAATAATTTGTTACTTTGCAGAATGTTACTTGTTCCCTTTTAGGAAAACACAATCGGTAAGAACATCTGGCGTGAAGAATTATCGCAGCGTTCTAATGGAGTTAGATACCAATGAAAATAGAATGACTTGCTGCTGGGAAATATCCCTGCCATCAATGTGGCTGGCGTTAGATATTCTGGACCATCTGTAAATTCAAGAACAAGCCAGGTAGAGTGGGTTGCAGTAATCCAATCCAATCAAAGTGATTGGGGCTTCCTTCTGTGAAGTGATCTGGGCTCAATTTGAATCTGACTCCCAAAGAAGTGGGAATACTTTGCAGTATTAATTCTCCCACTTCTCAGTCGGATTTCTGCCCTCATGTTTAGTTAACAGCTCCCATAAGGTGGCAGAAAGTTGAATTTTAGCAGTAAGCAACCCTTCTTTGAGGAAATGTTTCCCTTATCTATGAAAGAGGCTGTGATGTACTTCCTGCTGAAAAGAAGCCTTTGCTTGATTCAACTATTCTGAGTAATTTTGGACCTGTCTCTAAGCTTCCCTTTGTATTAAAAGAGCCTTGGGAGTTGAGTTTGAGGCCAGGGCAGAGCATGAAAGCTGCATTAGTCACACTTGGAGATGCCTCTTGATTCTCTTTAATCTTTCAGTAGCTTTTGATATGCTCAGCTTTGGTATTTCTCTGGCCCACCTCCTTGAAATGGTATAGGTGTTGTTGTTTTGCAGTGGTTCTTCTTCTTGAGGGGGGACATCCCAGTTGAGGTGGAGAGTGGAGAGGAGAAATCTGCCCAGGGACTTGTACTTTGTTGAGTATCTCAGGTATCTTTCTGGTCCTTTCCTAACATCCTAACATCTATATGAAGCTTATAGAATAGGTGACTTCTAAGCAAGGTCATCTGCTAGCAAGGGATTTAGTGCCATCAGTATACTAACAGTGCCTATACATCCCTGGGCTAGATTATGCAGCAAAAATGCTAACCCAGTACCCTTGGTCCCAATGAGAAAAAACAAACTCTGTCTGAATCCCCCCAAAGCAGAGTGGGAGTTTGGGTCTCTAGGTAAACAATTCCAGTGAAATATCGTTTTTGATGCTGAATGGAGTTGCATTCCCATGAACCATTGCTTTAGAAGTTTCCATAGTTGAATGATTGGCTTCCTTGAAGTGGTGGCATGTTCCCCTCCCTCCCTCCCCCCCCCCCACTTTCAGGCTCACATGGAAGAAAGCTGCTTTAATGATTAGCAGAGATTATAGTGTATTGTATGTAAACTAACCTTTCCTTTTCAACTAATCTTCTTACTCCTGCTTTACTATCTCTACACACACCATGATATTTTACTCCACTGATTTTGAGAAATGTAGTTATACATTGAGTGGCATCACTGCTGCTACTATTATTATTGCTACCACCACTATTACTGTTATTATTAGTAGCATCTTTCCTGCATTTGTTTTCCACCAGTTGTGTTGGGACTGCACTACAAACAGCATGGTAATTAAGAAAAATCTAGTCCCTTAAAAACTGGAGAAAACTAGATTTGAAGATGGATATAGTGCATTTGAGTTGTCTACCATAAATCAATTCTCTGCTCATTTCATTTTCCTCCTCATTCTGCCTCCAAACAATTACTAGTAGTTACTGTCTTGATAGCCTCTACCTATTCTTTTGCATCCTGAGTTGTTTTCCTGAGCTAGAAAAAAGGTTATACCAAGCTTCCCTTTCTCTGCTCTTCTCATTCTGTCTTTCCAAATTACAACCCAATTAACTAGTCCATTATTAGACTACCCCTGTAATGTAATCTAGTTTTCTAGAATAGACAGACAACGGTACTAAAAATGAGCTATTTTTTGGAATAGGAGCATCTTTATAAATGATCGTTTTAAGTCCTGTTGCTATAAATTAATTAATTAATTAATTAATTAATTAATTAATTAATTTAATTCTATACTGCCCTTCTCCCGAAGGACTCAGGGTGGTGTACAGCCTATTAAAAACACAAAGACAAACATCAGTTAAAAATAATTAAAATTATTACATAATTTTGGCTCAGATTTAAAACCCCAAAAATTTAAAACACCCAATTTAAAAATCATTACATTGATAGCCCGGCTTGGCGGAACAGCAGGGTCTTGAGGGCACAGCGAAATACACGGAGGTCAGAGATCTTACGCATTTCCGGGGGCAGTTCATTCCACAGGGCAGGGGCTCCCACAGAGAAGGCCCTCCCCCTGGGTGTCGCCAGCTGACATAATTTGGCTGATGGCACCCTGAGGAGACCCTCTCTGTGGGAGTGAACTGGGCGGTGGGAGGCTGTTGGTGGCAGAAGTCGGTCTCGAAGGTACCCGGGTCCTATGCCATGGAGCACTTTAAAGGTGGTAACCAACACCTTGAATCGCACCCGGAAGACTACTGGGAGCCAGTGCAGCTCGCGCAGGAGGGGTGTCACGTGGGCAAAACGGGTTGCGCCCATAACCACCCGTGCGGCTGCATTCTGGACCAGCTGGAGCCTCCGAGTGCTCTTCAAGGGGAGCCCCATGTAGAGAGCATTACAATAGTCCAGCCGGGAGGTGACAAGGGCGTGAGTGACCATGCGCAAGGCATCCCGGTGCAGAAAGGGCTGCAACTGGCGAATCAGGCGAACCTGATAAAAAGCCCCCCTGGCCATGGCCGTCATATGCTCTTCAAAAGACAGCTGTGCGTCCAGGAGGACGCCCAAATTGCGAGCCCTCTCTGTGGGGGGCAGAGATTCACCCCCAATAGTCAGCGATGGTACCAGCTGACTATATCGGTATGCCGGAAGCCACAGCCACTCAGTCTTGGAAGGGTTGAGTCTGAGCCTATTTCTCCCCATCCAGACCCGCACGGCCTCCAGGCAGCGAGACATCACATCAAGGGCATCGTTGGGGTGGTCTCGGGTGGAGATGTACAACTAAGTGTCATAAGCGTACTGATGGACTCTCACCCCAAAACCACGGATGATCTCACCCAGCGGCTTCACATAAATGTTGAACAGCCTATGACTTGGCTTCCAGATTACAAACTAAATATTGAAGTGAAGCCACCAATAACTTTCACTTTCCTAGAATGCCTGTGATACTATATGAAATCTAAAGGTTTCGTGATTCATTGTGACTATATCGAAGGTCATTTTTTTTTGTTTTGCCACTTTTTAAAAACAAAATTCTTTTAAAAATTCATTAAATTCTGCTAGGGTGAGGTGTCAAGGGAGGGACCTGTGGGCACCATATTGCCTGCCCAAATCTATCTGGTTCTTCTGGATTGGGTAATAAATTACAATACAATCCTGAATGGGGTGTGTCTTTTTTTTCTGCTGAGGATTTTCATATGAAGAATGGCATTTGTATTTCTATTAGTAGTGGGACAAGTTTGGAGAAGGATGAGTAAAAAGATTGAATAAGACTCTCCCTTGAGATATAAGAAAGCCAAGGACTGATGATCTTCATAGAAGATTGACTTGTCTTCATGGTGAATTGTTTTGAAGAAGCAAGATGGGCAAAGTATTGACACTTTTTGAACTTTGGTCTTGGAGAGGACTCCTGAGAACACCTTTGGAAAGCCAAAAAAACAAACGGATGGATCATCAAACCAACCAACTCAGAATTCTCCCTTGAGGCATAAATGATCGGGCTCAAACTATTCTTATTTGGATACATTATGTGAAAAAGTAGCTTACTGGAAAAGACTCTAATGAAGGGGAAAAGAAAAGGAAGAGGATGACCAGCAGCAAGATGGATGGACCTATTTACAGTGTGGGGTGTCCTTGAAAGACCAGATTAGGGATAGATCATCATGGAGAAAACCTATCAACACTAAGAGTTGGCAATGACTTTATGGCAGGTAAAAAGTCAGTCAGATTGAATGTGTACCCTAAGCAATCGTGAGAAGTACTTGGTAATGATCTAATTTATAAGGAGCTTAAATGTCCTAATTTTAAAGGCTGACTTTATTTTCTCTTTAATCGTTTTAATTACGACAAAAGATGTTCCCACACAACATTGTATCAATAACCACACAAGACCACAGAAATTATTGATCTGCTTTGAAAGTAATTATCAGAAATAATTACTTTCTATTTAGGAATAGAAATCGTACCTGAATAGAAAAGTATATTGCTTAACAAAAGCAATGCCTTGGGTTTTATTCCTGTCATTTTCGTGTTTGTTTGGCTTTTAAATGGAAAGAGGAAGAAGCAGAGAAAGTGGGGGATAGGGAAAAATCTCCATCTGAATCTCTACCTTGCAATTTCTGCCTGCCAGGATGGGATGTACTGGATGTGGGTGAATAGTCACAGTGCTGTATTTAGTACATTGGCTCTGAATTTTTGGCAGCAAGAAAGGTAGCAAATAGGTAGAATGACTTGTGTAGGCAGTTGCTATAATAGAACGGGACAGAACAAAATTAAGTATATTGAAATACCCTTTTTAAATATATTTATTTTAGTTTATAATAGTTATTAGCTTTCCTATCCTTAGTTAACACAAATATGTTATTAAATAAACAAATATTCCAGATGGGGAAATCTATCTAATAATTAAATTGATCCAACATCATAATATATATATAAAAAGAATTTTGAAGTATCCTTTTATAAAATGCCCAATTTTAAAATAACTTGAATAACTACTGGAATAAGAACGTCTTCACAACCTCAAATCAAATAATGTTGTTGTGGTCATTAACCAATAGAAAGTAAGAAAGGAAAAAAGGAAAAATAGTTTTCAAATATCCAGGACATCAAAAAATAATTAGGGAGGAACAATACAGAGAAATCAGCTAAAAGGCTTCATACTTATTGGTTAAAACTAACTTAAAATGTAGAATTAGAGAACCCCTGACAAATCTGAGGAAGATACAGTTGACAGTAGTTGACATAAAATAATAAAAAAAAGACCAGTGGGTAATGCTAAGACACAGCCATTCCCTAGTCCAACAAGTTCAATTGCTCTTAATTATGCTTTGTCTAATTTAATATGCCACCACATAAAACCTGGAAACCTTATATGCTATTTTAGGATTAATATCAGAAAGTAAGAATTTCTTGTAATGGTGATCATTCTATCCTGTTTTACTAGTCACGAGTGGGGCAGGTCTTCACAACTGTAGTGGAGCCATGAGGTGGAACTAGGTGTAGTCTTCTTCAGAAGAAATAGCTGTGATGCTATAAGAGTGTCACCCATCTCCACCCATTATATTTACGTCACCGAGACAAACAGAAAAGGAAATAAGCAACGGCCTTCTACATTGTAGGGCCATAGATGTGTTATTCCCTAAATATGGTACCTTTCTGCCATAAATTGCCCAGTAAATGATCATTTGTTAACCTCAACTGTGTGAGAACATGATTAGCCTGGTTAGGTTATGCTGCCCCTCTATACACTTTTTCTCAAAGTCTATCTTTTGCATATGGTTTTTAGCATGCTGTTTATTTTCAATCAAAGTGGAGGCCAGAGTTACAGTATGTGGTAACTCATTTACCAGTGTCCCCATCTTTTCTCTTTGTTTCTACATCTGCAGAAATTTATTTTGAAAGATCTTTATGCCAGGAACCTTTTTTAAAGGTTGATCTCTTAAAATATGATGTATATTATTGGTGTACAGTATTATATAACAGGATGATTTGTGTCCACAGTCTTCTGGCATGGCCAAGAATGCTGAGATCCTGCCAACCAAACTTTTACTTTAGCCCCTCTTCCAAACAGTACCTGGGTTATGTTTAGATGGGGATTTCCAAAACCTCTCTTCTGAGCATTCCCCTTGGAATAACACTGGGTTGCATAGTTTGGCTAGTAGAACTGATGGTTGCTTAACAGGATATTTCTAAGGTGGAATTTGCTACAGATTCTTTTTCTCCTACATCCTCTCTGCCTCGCACCCCGTGGTGATTTAATTATTATGGTAGGATAACAGAATTAGTAATCTACAGCTTGAGGCTCAGGGGTAGGAACCAGCCATATTGGTGTCATCTAATTTATTTTGATGTGTGAACCCAGCCAGTTGCAGCTTCTTTACGTAAATTCATGCATAAATTCAAGTCATGGGTCATACTTATAAGAAATGTGTGAAGATGTCGAACAATTTACTATGCATACCATCTTATTTCCAACAGGCAGTAATGCGTAGGGTATGGAGGCAACAGATTTCTTTCATTATAACATTCCAGGTTAAACCTATGATTACCAACTTGGCTTTAAAAAAAAATCTTGAGATTCTGAACAGAATAATGCTTGACAGGCTATCAAATTTTGTATGTCACATTAAAAAGCACAATACGGGTTATGAATAAACTGGTGTTACGGATTCTGTGGCTTCTCATACATAGGTTTGGCTGGCCACTAACAAACAAGTTTCTCTGTGGTTGTTTGATATGTTATGCAGATTGTTTGCAATTTCTTTTTCTGATTTTTTTCATGGAGGAACAAGTCGTAGCACCTGGTTTTCATGATATGCTAATCACATCCCAGATGGAGCTATGATAGTTCTCGGGTCAACTCACAGGAGGAGGTAGCAAGCAAGATCCAAGCAACATGCATTGCACACTCATGGCTCTGGACTATAATTTATGGCAAATTAAAGAAGTAAGTAGGGCTGAGGGGGGAGAGTTTAGAGGCAAGGGAGGAGCAGAGGATTTTCAAGATTAAATACTAAATTCCTATACCACATGTTGTTTGGGGCTTAAGGATTTGTAGAGTATTGAAAATTCTACCCCAAGTGGAAAATGTACTGATGTGCCCAGTGATTTTATGCATTTTTCAGTACTTGGGGCTGTTAGATTGAGTGAGGCACTTCAAGTGGCAGAAATAATGGCTGGTGGAAAGTGATAGAAAGATGATGGAGGTAATGATGTATATTCTGCAGCTTCAAAGCTAATCAACGTCTTTCAGATACAGTGGAGGATGCCGTCATATTGCCAACATTGACTCGGATTCTACCTAAAGTTAAAATGCACCATCAATCAATAAAATCTTGTTTTTCTTTCATGCAGCATAATACATTGGGCTGACCCTAACAATTTGGAACATACTGCCAGTGAAATAAGCAATAGTGGTTTCTTGTTATAATAAACACCTATCTTATTACCATATCCAAAGATCTAGGTCATTTCTCCTCAAATTTTCAGTAATTATGGAACACTATGTAAACATTTGAAGAAATGCAAAGGCTGCCTGATTAAACAAATTAACCCCTCCATCTACTTTTGTTTTTAAGAGCATGTGTTTTGGATGAATAAGCGATGATTATGGTTGCAGTTGTGTATGTCTTTTTATCCCTGCATTAAAAATCATCTAAAGCTCATTTTATACCAAACTTTTAAATCCAAATTGTATTATTTATTTACCATTTGAATTATTTTATGTTCCCATACATAATAGTATTTATCATAAATTCACTGGTCGAGAAACTTCATTTAATAGAAATCAATGAGAACTAAGAGGGTGGGGGCAGATGGATCTCAAACCCAATGAATTCTCATATTTAGATATTCATCACCATATAAGTAGCAATGTGAATAAGATTACTTGCTTGAACATTTCAGAGAAGTAACTTCTGCTCCTTTCTGTTGTGGCCCCACCGATTGCCAGCAGAGCCGACAATAGAGTTGGACAGTGAGGAAGTTGGGGAGGAACTTGGGCCAGTCCTGGGGGCTGAGTAAAACTCAGACGAGGGCTCTGCGTTGGAGGCAGAGGGGGAGTTAGACAGCAGCAAGGCAGAGGAACATCTGGAGCCTATTCCCAGTGTGCGCATGCACAAAGCTGCCAGAAGACAAGAACAATTAAGAAAGCAGGGTAGACTTGGGAGTAAGGCCACACCTTGGAGATGATTGGCTCCTCCCATAGGACATAAAAGAGGAGCGAACGGGATGTGAGCTTTTGCAGGAAGCAATTAGTTCATCTCGTTTCAAGATTGGAAAATTCTTTTGTGACTCTAATAGACTTAGTGCTCTGCATTTGGAAATTGGTTCTCTGGTAGCGTTCCAAGTGAGATAAGGTGGGGGTTGATAAACATTCCTCTGAACGACTGTTTGCCAAAGCCTTGTTGACTGTGAATGAACAGAATTCATAGTTGTGTTAATAAAAGAGGTTTTACTGGGATTAAGACTTTGCTTCATGCTTTCTAAGGAAGCCTAGGTCAGAACATTTTCTTGAGCAACAGTTGAACAAAGAAGACTAGTTGTGAATGGACTCTTTCAAACTATTTTCATGCATGGAGAGTCATAGCTGAAGCAGCAAGCAAGTTTTAGCTCATGAATGTGAGAAGGTTGTGGCAGATCACACAGTAAAACTCCATAGGCTATACTTAGAGAAACACTAGCTTAGATACTTATGCATGTCCTAGATGCTTACTCATGACTACCCATATCAACCAACTTGATGTGGGTGGTTAAATTAAGCAAGCATCATATGGCATAAAGGTTGCAGGGGGGAAATACTTTGGCATATGTACAGCATTAGTCTTTGAATTTCAACTGGTTGCTTAGCAGCTTTTGAAGTTACGATGGACCTCCCCAAAAGTATGACGTGGTTCTGATGTTCTGATGGCCACCTCTAACTGCATTTCAGGCACTTGGCAACAGATTCAAATTTATGGCCATTTGAGCATCCCACACTCATATGAGTGTGATTTATGATGTTTTGGCTGAAAACCAAAAAACTTCTGTTTTTTTGGCAAAAATGCTCTCTAGCAAACAACGGGTTTTCTTAATGAACATGTCATTTACTTAGCAATCATTGCAAAAAAGGTCATAAAATTGGATCAGTCACATGGACTTTATAACTTCACAACTTACAACCATTATGGGCAGGCTCCTTTATGGATGTAAGTCAAGGACAACCTGTATTCTTTTCTTTACAAGAGAACTCTCAGAAACTTTTATTTTATTAGCTTTCAAGCTCAGAGACTATCATTGAAAATAACACATAGAGGTTTTCTTGGAAGAGTTTGCATTCATAAGTTTTTCATAGGATAAAAATAAACTCTTCAATGTAGAACTCATCATAGGAGATGATGAGCAAGAGAACCTCAGCTTCCTAAACTGGTTTACAATGTGTGTGTTTGAGAAAATAGGGCTGGATGGGATTAGTACATTAAAGAGTGATATATCTTGGCCTTCCCCAACTTGGTAGTACTGAACTTCCTGCCAGAATATTCAAAACATCCGGAAATACAAGATTTGGATAGATTAGTATACAGTATCTAGATGAGAACAAAGGGAATGATTCTCGCTCAAAAAAGTTATGGATTTTGTTGTTGTAGTAGTTCAGAATATATTCCCAAACAATAAAATATTCCTAACTTGGACCCTGAAACCACAGCTAATATATATTATAATGCTTTGTTCATTAATATAGCATCTCATTTACTTTAGAGTAACATCTGGACTCAGCAAGCAAAGACCACAGTGCAAATTCAGTATTGGTTATCAGAGAGATCTTGTGTGTCCGTTCTCTAAAATGATAGAAGCCACCTTCTTCTGTTTCTTAGTGTTCAGAAATCACTGTTCCAAGTCTCACAACAATCTTCTCTATCCCAGAGGCAGAAAATTAAAATATTACATAATATAGATATTTTTATTTTTTAATTTGATTTATATGCCGCCCTTCTCCGGAGACTCAGGGCAGCTTACAATGCGTTAAGCAATAGCCTTCATACTTTTTGTATATTTCTACAAAGTCAGCTTATTGCCCCCACAAACTGGGTCCTCAATTTACCTACCTTAGAAAGGATGGAAGGCTGAGTCAACCTTGAGCCTGGTGAGATTTGAACTTACAGTAATTGCAGACAGCTGGTGTTAATCACAATGCTTTCAGTCTGCTGAGCCACCAGGCCCACCAGATATGATTGATTGATTGATTGCATGCCATCAAGTTAGTGTCAGTTCTTAGATTTTCTGCATGAAGATCTGTCCCTAACGTGGTCTTTCAAGGTGTACTCATCATCACTGTATCTGAGTCCATCAAATGGACCTCTGGATATTATTTAAAAGGGCAGTGGGATAGCAAAGAAGCCATCCCTCCTGCTTCCCATTAAATGGCATTGCTTAATCGATGGGATTCCTTTCATTTTTTTTTGTTGTTGTTCATATTAACAGTTGGAAACAATGAGTTCTGTTCCACAAAGAGTTTTGTAGAAGACCATTAGCACCTTGAATGATACTCAGAATCTGGATCTAGATTGAAGCAAGTGAGTAGGGGCTTTGTTATCCATTTGTTTCTTGAGTTTGTTTGGCAGTTCAGAACACACACACACAATCTCTGAATTAATTACTAGTTTTTGAATGTCCTCAGTGATGGAGGGATCCTTATAAGCAATATAATAGTAACTGTTTTCGGTATGGAGCAGTAGATAGAGCCCTAAATGTATTAAAGTTGCAAGATTTTGCGAATGGAATGCCTGCGGGTTCTCTGTCTCTTCAACTTTGTGATGTTTCCAGGAAACGTCAGCTCTGCTAATGTTTGCAAGCCCCAGGTGAGTAACTGCCTAGAAACACAATGGTAAGGAAGACATTTCAAATGCAGATTGTTTTGCATTCGGAGCACCCCGTGGACTTCTCTAACAGGATCAAAATAGCCTATTTCTGTGCAAGTTATGTTTATGTTGTTTGTTTTGCCTGTATTCCCCACTCCCCCACAGACACCAAATCTACCTCTTCCTGATTATTAGTCACTCAATGGCTTACCGCCAAGGCTGTTTACCTGCTGTTCTAGAGCAATTCCCAGCTTTTAGATACCTCCTCTAAGTACTGGCTGTTCCTAGAATTGTTAGGAATTCTTATGGCCCTCAAACATTTCAGGATTTAGCTAGTATTGCCTTGTCATGATAACCAGCAGACTGAAAGCATAGCAAGGGGCTTCAAAACTACCTTCTCTGCTAATTCATGCTCCTTTTTCTGAAGTTCCATAAAACGTTACCTGGTGTATTTTGGGACCCTATTCTCAGTTTTAGGGGCCTGAAACCTATATTAAAAACAAAGTAGAAGTTCTCTGCCCTGTCCATAGTCTTAAATTGTACTGGATCATTTGGGCTTTGATTCTATCATTTGAACCTTTGAGCCTTACTGAACCTATCAATGCTGCTTCAACTGATTTTTTTTTAATCTTCGTTACCATCCCCCAGCTGCTTGGCAGATAGGTTTTTAAGACCAGGTGATGAACATCCATAAGATACTTCTAGCCATCCTAGTACAGATTAGTTGGCTGAACACTTTAATCTCTACTATCTTCAAAACACTTGAGATAATAACTCACTCCAATCTATTATGGAATAGAGTTCCTGGAATGTATCCATCAGTTTTAAAATTAAAAACATGAGTGCATCTTGCGCTAAAGTAAAACTTCTTCTTCTTATACAAGTTTGATAATGCTGATCAGTGCATGTTTCTTTGCCTGCTATAAAGTCAGGAAAATGTATCAGATTATTATTAATATGCACATTTTTTTAAAAAAATATGAAAATTATAAACAGTTTTCTAGTGGCATAATTATTTTCCTTGTTCAGAAAGCCATTTTATATGTCTGCATTTTGTAATTACACAACAGAATGTGTCCATTGAAACACAAATTAAGATTTTGCTCAACGTAAGCAAATAAATTTGTATTGACTAGGTCATGAAGATGGTACAGTATCATAAAGATACTGATACTGTGAAAGGTAGCTCTATGGCCAATCTGTCACACTAAGTAGCCTTCTACCTTACCTGACCTGACCTGACTTGAACTGGGAGTTAGAAGTGGATCTTGGGTTTCAGCAGAGAATTTGAGTTCAAGCTATTCTAAGTGCCAAAATGTAAATGGATGATAAACATTGAGCTTCAAAATGATCCATTAAATAGTTCTGATAATATAGCCTTGTAATATTATGCCTAAACTATAATTATTTCTGTCCATAGCAAATGATTAGTAATTTTTCACTGATTTAGACTGCTGGATTGCATGCAATATAAAACCACAACACTTAGCTTGAATAGTAGAGAAAGAAGAAGCCAACTGTTTTTGTGCTCTGGGAATTCCTAAACCTTGAGTCTTATCTTGTATAATAAGGCTGAAAATAAACAAAAATAATCAACATGCACAAAAATTCTAAAAATCCCACTTGCTGTGACTTTTTCTTTTTTCTTCAAAGTGTTCCTCCTTCCTTTTTAGGGAGGACAAAGAAAAGTACCTCCATGACCTTTCTTTGCAATGCCATCTCACAGATGAGGAGTTTCTCTCTTTCCCAGTTTTTTAATGTCTGTTTTTAAAAGCACATATATTGCTGGTAGCACAAATAAGCTTGTGCCAATTTATGCAGAATGCAGTTTTGATTTGAATCACTGACTCTTTAAGTTTAAATGGAGCATTTAAATGTGGGGCATTTAAAGGAAACTCTTTTGAATTCAAAAATCTGCTTGGATCTTTGCTGTTAACTTAGTGAATACTGTCTTAAGTCTAACTTGGCAGTCCTTCATTTTCAAAAAGCTGTTTTGGCCAAACTTGTTTGTGTGCCTCAAGCGTGATATAAGAACAATCATTCTGATGCTTTAAGTTCAATGTGTGCAATGCAGCTTCAAATCTCACCCAACTGCACTGTATGCAGGTAGATGAGAAGGAATATGAGACTACTGTTCCCAAATTACAGTCCTATATCAATCCCTCCTCTCTTCCTCAGTTATTGCTGGTGTTACTTTCTCTCCATGTTTTCCAGCCTCTGTTATCTGCTTCCACTGATAAGAACAATAGTTGGCAAGATTGTGACAACACCTGCAGAATACAATAGCAGCCACACATTTCCAGTGGCCTCTAGCTTCAGTCTAGAAGGGTTTGGCCAAACCATTTTACTGTACTTTTGGAATTACAGGGAAGAGATCAGAGAGAAACTCCACACTTCTTTTTTTGAGGTTTAAAAAAATAATAGACAATATTTCTTAGCAGCCAACAAGATTAAACAAGTAAAACTAAAACACAAGCAACTATAGCAGCTGAAGACAAGGACAGGAATCCTCTTGATTATAATGCGAATTATAAACACAGCAGTTTGATTGTTGGGCAAATAAAATCTTTGCCTGACCTAGAAAGAATAGCAGACATAAGACCTGGCACATTTTTAGGGGAGATTTGGCAGTCAGTGAGCTACCACTAAGAACTTCTCTACAGTATTACCTTCTGGAAAGCTTTGAAGGTTTTAGTAATCTTGCATGATCAGATGGTCTTAAAGCATTCTTATATAAAGAGCAAAATGTCCTAAATCTCTTAGGCATTATATTAGAGCACTGTTTTATAATCATGACAACTTTGTGTGAACATCAACTCCCAGAATTCCCTAGCCAGATTCTGGGAGTTGAAGTCCACATATCTTAAATTGCCAAAGTACAGAAACACTGAACAAGAGTCTTATTCAGTGTTCCTGTAACTTGTCTTATAAAGAGACTGGACAATCATTTACCTGAAATGATATAAGATCTATCTCCTGCTCGAGCAAGGGGTTGGACTAGAAGACTTCTGAGGTCCCTTCCAACAAGTAGTGGGTTTCAAACAGTGTTACCACCAGTTCGCTTCGCGCACATGCTTTGTGTGTGATTTGCTTCGCGGAAGTGCATTGAATCTCAGAACAGCTGAGGCACGGCAATCCGCTCTGCCGTGCCTATCAGTGGACTAAAAACAAATGTATATAGGTAGGTATAGCGCAGGGGCAGGCAGGAGGGCCCAACTGACAGTTGGAGCAAACTGGTTCGCTCTCACCTCACCATCTCCGCTACCGGCTCGCCCGAACCGGGGAGAACCGGTAGCAACTCACCACTGCTTCCAACTCTATTGTTCTATGTTCTAAGTCTCCTCTGCTGAACACATTAGATCCCTAGTGGGAGGGGGAAGGTGATCTCTGTGCATAAGACTAGAGATATACAGAAAACTATTTTAGGAATTCCTTGTCTGATAATTATCTCCAGGGAAGAACTGTTCTACTGGCCTTGTTTTTCTCAGTCTGTACAAATCTGAGTTAAAACATTTCCTGCCCGGGAGGAGAAAAATGTCAAGATTAACTAGCAAATATTATAAAATAAAACTTAACACTGATTTTTAATTTTTCTTCCCCCCCCCCTTCAATGTTCTGAGCAATGATTACCTCTCTTCTTGACATGCAGTGGGTCAGGGTATTTATGGGCAAGCTGGACTTCTTGTCATCATGTAAGGCTAACACATGGGGTATCTTTATGCGAGGCTCAGCAGACCTTTTTCCCAGTTATTGCTGGCTTTGGCATTTGTTCCAGGATGGTCAGAGCCAGTTGGCTTTTTGCAAAAGTAGTTTTTTAATTGGATTATTATATATGTGGTAACTTGCTGCAGGCAGTTTAAGGGCCTGTTATTCATGCCCCAATTCTCTTAAGTGGTGGCAGCCAGGTTTACAGTTATAATATATACTTGGGTTAGCCACTCCTAGAATGAAGTCACCAAAGACTTGTGCTTTATTGATAAATATGTAAAAGGAACATACATGGATATGCAGTGTTAAGCACTGCAATAGATCCCCCAAAGTTATCTTGTCAGATTTCTTAGAGGAGCGTGGAATTTAAATAGCATTCTAAGATGTTTGCAAATCCAATTGCTCTGTATTTCTAAGTCTGTATATCTTTCCTGTTATTCATTGTATGTTGGGTGTGGATGCCTACTGTTCTGACCAGGCATGCCCCAGGCAATATACAACAACAAGAAATCCATTCACTTTTACAGTCAAAAATCACTCGGTTGAAAAAGATTGTAGGTGACCTATGCAACATAAATATTTCACTCCAGGAAAACACCACACAATCCCATGTCTGTCTGTCTGTCTGTCTGTCTTTTGCTTGCTTGCTTGCTTTTCTCTTCCTTCTTTCTCTTTCTTTCTCCCTCCCTTCCTTCCTAGGATATTTCCACTGGAGATGATAGCAGTTAGCACACTGCATAGGTGGGGAACTTTATTGACACAAATGGGGGGAAACAAAACATACAGCTTGGTTTTCATGAAGTTTAGAAATGCTTTAAAGAACAAAATAGGCTTAATGCCTATTTTTCCCCTCCAATCACCTCCATGCAAACAAGAAACAGCTGAAAATAGAACACTCTAGGAGCTGCAGAAGAGGTCCTGGCGGTGTTATGCATCCCATGGTCCATCGGTTATTCACTTTCCTCACAGCTTAAATACAGTGGAATTTAGTGGGGTAAAATTGTTGTGCCAATAACATTTAAACAATAAATATTTTCCTTACCTGTTTCAAACAGCTGTGATTTATAGGGAAAAATAACTCCTCGGTTTTAAAGGTGTTTAATATTGTAGAAACTAAATAGTGTGATCTGTCAACCAAGGAAGTCCTTGTTCTAAAATTTAATTCAACCATAAAGTTGCTGAATGGCTTCAAAGCAGCTGTTCTTCTCTCCTCCCCTCATGTGTGACAACATTCGCTGATTTCAGAAAAGCAGTTGCTACCTGTACATATGCAATGACATGAATGACACAAAACATAAAAATAGCAGTTGCAACCATGACTGAGAAGAAACTGATGAAATTCTTTGGGGATGTATGCTAATAATACTTTCTAATAAAATATAACAACTCTTGATCTACTAGGGTTAATAGTATCCATTCTGCATGCATGCATGGTAAAGATCCTGAATGTCTCCATAACAAAGGCTCCATTTCCCATCATTTTACCCTGGCTTCCTTTCGGCTGTTAGTCTTTTAGGATGGACTTGGTGTTTCCTCCTTATCAGCCTCCTACCTGGCTGCAAAGTATCTGAAGTAACCTCATCTAGGGAAGCTCACCAGACCATAGACAGCAACCTCTTCCCTAATCATGTGTGCTGACAGGCAAGCACTTTCATGCTGCTTATCTTCCCAAAGGAATGTGCTACGTAGTACATAGTGATGGACAGTGAGCAATGCATGATGATTAAGTTAGTCACGTCCTCACCCTTTTTGTGGTTTTAAAAGCTTACTGTTGGGGCTAAACTATCGCTTCATGTGGTGGTGAGTAGAGCAGAATCGCCATTTACACTGAGGCCACATAGCAAGATACATTTCCATGAGTGTATACCTACCTTGGGATGGCATGTGACTTAATTGTTTAATGGGATGAGAGAATGCCCCATTCATTTTGATATAACAGTTGGAGTTTTTTTTGTTTAGGAAGTAAGAATTTTTGGTCTACTCTGATACCAGAGTAGTATCTTTGGTCATGTTGCCATTTTGATCGTCATAAATACTCTAAAAAGATTTTTCAAGGCTAGCTTTGATATCAGGAAAAGAGGAGAAAAGAGAGAGCAATGTAAAATTTAATGAATGGTGCTGGGTTGCTTTAGGCAAGAGGAAGGTTTTAAATGTGAAAAGTTAATCTTATCTATTTGTGGCTCCAGTAAACAATATTAAGAGTGGCTTAAACTAAGCTAATCCCCCAAAGACTCTGGAAAAATACTCCTTGTGCAAGATGACATTTCACACGTATGTCCTGGGGCTGATCCTCAGTTTTGTATGAATTATTTCAAACCAGATGTCCATATATGCTAATGTTTAGGGGAGGGAAGAAAACAAATTCTGTTGTCCCAATGCAGACTCTAATCCCGTGTATACTGTTTTGTTAAATCATGCTGTGGTGGCTGAACACCACACTTCCAGGAGGGCCAGCAGTTTACCTTATGGAAGCCTATTGCAGCCTGCTTGAGAAAGATTCTTCTTAGAAACAAATTTTGTTTAGGGATGTGAATCTGGCATGGTGAGGGGTTTTTATACTGTATATATAATCTGTCTGTCCCCATAGCAGAGGACAGATTTCAACCAGGACTCTCCAATTCCAAGTTCAGTCCTGGTTAAAATCTGTCCTCCGCTATGAATTTCCTAGGGGCCCTGAAGCCTTCCAGACGTAGTTATGGAGTTGTGTTCTAGTCCCTTTTGTAGCTCTGGAATGTACAATTTCCATTCTCCAAAAACCACACAAGGCTTTGCATAGCAGGCATGGACCTGAGTGGTTAGGTAAAGCTCCTTTAAAAAAAAAAAAAAGTATTCCAGATGTATTGAGGTGCAAAATAGTATCTTAAGCTTCTGCAAAGCTAAGGCGCTCATTTTGGTTCTTAATTGCTCATCCCCAAAATCATTCAGGCCAATTTTCTGGCTTTATCTAAACTGACATGGCTCAGGAGGCATAAAAGGAGTACTTATGCTGCCCTGAGTCTCTGGAAAGGGGCGGCATATAAATTTAAATAATAATAATAATTTTTATTTATTTATTTTATTTATTTTAAATTTATATACCGCCCTTCTCCCTGAGGATTCAGGGCGGTGTACAGCCAGAATTAAAGAACATAAAATACAAATATTAAAAACAATTAAAATATATATAAATTGGCCCAAAATTAAAAATACAAACCAATTAAAACATTTAAAATTTCTTCTTAAGCCAGCCCGGCTTGCTGGAAAAAGTGGGTTTTAAGGGCACGGCGGAAGGCACTAAGGTCTTGGATTCTCCTTATCTCTGGGGGCAACTGATTCCAGAGGGTAGGTGCCCCCACAGAGAAGGCCCTCCCCCTGGGGGTCACCAGCCTACATTGATTGGCTGATGGCACCCTGAGGAGGCCCTCTCTGTGGGAGCGCACAGGACGATGGGAGGTCGTTGGTAGCAGCAGGCGGTCTCGAAGATAGCTAGGCCCGATGCCATGGAGTGCTTTAAAGGTGATAACCAGCACCTTGAAGCGCACCCGGAAGACCACTGGGAGCCAGTGCAGCTCGCGCAGGAGCGGTGTTACATGGGAGCGCCATGCTGCTCCCATCACTACCCGCGCTGCTGCATTCTGGACCAGTTGGAGCCTCCGGGTGCTCTTCAAGGGGAGCCCCATGTAGAGAGCATTGCAGTAGTCAAGGCGAGAGGTAACGAGGGCATGAGTGACTGTGCACAGGGAATCCCGATCAAGAAAGGGCCGCAACTGGCGAATCAGGCGAACCTGACAAAAGGTCCCCCTGGTTACAGCTGTCAGATGTTCCTCCAAGGACAGCTGCATATCCAGGAGGACTCCCAGATTGCGAGCCCTTTCTGTGGGGGCCAAAGACTCGCCCCCAATAGTCAGTAATGGAGTCAACTGACTATATCGGGATGCCGGGAGCCACAGCCACTCAGTCTTGGAAGGGTTGAACTTGAGCCTGTTCCTCCCCATCCAGATCCGCACAGCCTCCAGGCACTGGGACATCACTTCAAGGGCATCATTGGGGTCACCACCAGTACGCTGGGTGTCATCAGCGTACTGGTGGTATCTCACCCCGAAGCCACGGATGATCTCGCCCAGCGGCTTTACATAAATGTTGAACAGAAGGGGCGAGAGGACCAATCCCTGTGGCACTCCACAGATGAGAGGCCTCGAGGTCGACCTCTGCCCCCCTGCCAACACAAACTACGACCGGTCGGAGAGAAAGGAGGAGAACCACCACAACACGGTGCCTCCCACCCCCAACTCTTCCAGCCGGTGCAGCATGATACCATGGTCGATGGTATCAAAAGCCGCTGAGAGATCTAACAGGACCAGAACAGAGGAGCAACCCCTGTCCCGAGCCCTCCAGAGATCATCAACCAACGCGACCAATGCCGTTTCCGTGCTGTGCCCAGACCTGAAACCCGACTGGAACAGATCTAGATAAGATGTTTCCTCCAGGAATTGTGGGAACTGTCGCGCGACCACACTCTCAACCACCTTCACCATGAAGCGAAGGTTGGAGACAGGACGGTAGTTGGCCAATATTGCCGGATCCAGGGACTGCTTCTTGAGGAGAGGCCTCATCACTGCCTCTTTCAAGGCAGCGGGGAAGTGGCCCTCACTCAGCGAAGCGTTGATAACACCCTGGAGCCAGCCTCGTGTAACCTCCCGGGAAGCCAGTACCAACCAGGAGGGACACGGGTCCAGTAAACATGTGGCCACACTAAGTCTCCCCAAAATCCTGTCCACATCATCGGGAGTCACAGCGTCAAACTCCTCCCAGATAACATTCTCAAGACTATTCCTCGTCACTCTGCCCTGATCTACCCAGTCAGAGTCCAAATCCCCCCGGATCTGAGTGATTTTGTCATACAGGTATTGTCCAAAATCCTCCGCCCTGCCTTCCAAGGGATCCTCCCGCACTCCCGGATGGAGCAGGGAGCGGGTCACCCTAAACAGGGCGGCCGGACGATTCCCTGATGACGCAACAGAGGCGGAAAAGTAATTAAACTTTGCCATCTTTATCGCCACTAGGTAGGTCTTAATATGCGACCTTACCAGTGTTCGATCAGATTCAGCGAGACTGGCCCTCCAACTGCTCTCCAGGCGTCTTTTCCGGTGCTTCATTTCCCTCAGCTCCTCGGTGAACCAAGGAGCCGCATGGGATCGGCACCGGGTCAGAGGCCGCAAAGGCACGACTTGGTCCAAGGCCCCACCACCCGCCCAATCCCAGGCGGCTACCGGGTCCTCGGCCGAGTCATGTGCTAGAACCTCAGGAAATGGCCCAAGCTCCATCTGGAACCTCTCAGGATCCATCAGGCGCCTGGGGCGGATCCATCTAATTGGATCCGCCTCCCTGTGGCGGGGGGCAGCGGTTCGAAGATCCAGGCAAAGGAGTGAGTGGTCTGTCCATGACAAAGGTTCCATGTCTATATCCCCAATAACAAGACCACTCAACCACTGGCCAGAGACAAAAATCAGGTCCAGAGTGTGACCTCCCCTGTGAGTAGGGCCATGAACTAACTGGCTCAGGTCCATGGCTGTCATGGAAGCCATGAACTCCCGAGCCACCTCAGACATTTCACCAACGGATGGCAAGTTGAAATCACCCATGACTAAAAGCCTGAGTGTATCTACTGCCACCGTGGCTATCACGTCGAGTAGCTCAGGTAGGGCTGTTGCCACGCAGCAGGGAGCCAGGTACATAAGCAACAAGCCCATCTGAACCCCACGACCCCACCTCACAAGGAGGGACTCACATCCAGCTATCAGAGGCACAGTGGTCTCCCTCGGACCCAGATCCTCGTTAATAATAACCGCCACCCCCCCCCGCCCCTCCCCTGGGCCCTTGGCTGATGGAATGCTCTGAAGCCTGGTGGGCACATTTCGACCAGAGGGACGCCGCCCTCCAGGCCCAACCAGGTCTCCGTAATACCCGCCAGGTCTGCTCCTCCCTCTTGAATAAGATCGTGAATGAGGGGGGCCTTATTTACCACGGACCTGGCGTTGCACAGCATCAGCCGAAGGCCCAGATCCTGAGTATCTAAGCCACCTAGTGTCCGAGCGGAGCCTTGGGGACTGGGGCAAGCAATTGCTCTCAGATAGCAAGTGCGAGCCCCCGACACATGATATGGTCCCCTGCTCCCGCCATATCTGCCCCTCCCATTCACCGTGCTGATGGAAAATTCCTCCTCTGGATAGTCCTCCAGCCCCTCCCCAATTCCTCGACCTGCACCCTCCAAACCGTCCCCCTGTGCCGGGCTCGGCTCTGACCCTAGTGGGTTCGTCCCCCCAAACCCCTTGGTCTTCTTCCCGGTTCCCCTTAAAAAATCATTATTCCCACCTCTTAAAAATTTCATTAAAAATTTACGTAGAAAACCCCTCAACCCCCTCTTCGCTGCATGCCATCTCTCGGGGTTCCAAGACCCGTCATCAAGATAGGCCCTCGATAACATGGAGGGCCAGGCCTGCGAGAGGGGGGAGTCTCGCAGTGCGAAGAGATCAGCGGATGAATACATCTTAAGGTTCCAAAAGTCTGTCTAATAATAATAATAATAATAATAATAATAATAATAATAATAATAATAATAATAATAATAGGCCACACACAGAGTTAAATCTTTGATAAACTGGCTTCTTCTGCCTCTCCACATGAGAATGGAAGATTCATAATGATATCAGACCAAGGAAAGCATCGTTTAGCATTTTAACAAAAGTCAGCCAGACCACAGAAAAACCCAGGATCACCAAAACAGAGCCATTACCCAGTTCATCTGTGCCTAATTTCCTTATCACTGTAATTGGTTAATAATTGTGAAAAAGCATTATCCTCCATTTGTTTGATCTGAAATTAGTAGTGGAGTTAATAAAAGTGATGTGAATCTGATCATTCTGAACCCAATGGTACATAAGGTTTTTTAATATTTAGGCAACAAACATTCAGGAAACATTCAGGAATTGAAGGTCAATAAGAACATGACAGAAATTATAATAAACAAATGAATAAAATATTAAATATATTTTTCTTTTAAATGGGTTTGCTTTAAAGTATACAACACATACGCACACTGTATATAATACATTATCTTCTTTAAAACAGCCCACTTAAAGATATATATGAAGTGTTTTATATAGTTGGTAATACATTGGAGAAATTCTGTATGATGGTAATGTTCACAGATGATAACTGTTATTTGGAACAAAATGTTGCAACATGAAGCCTCCATTTTGAGAAATATACACCACTTCTTTGGAAAATCATGCATAACCTTGGAAGTCCTGGGAAAGCTTGCTGGGTCTTGACTTAAGGCATTGTGACAATTACCAAGCTGTCTTGGTTCTGGATATGACTTGTGTGTGTGCAGCATGTTCTGTTCTCTTGAAATGTGTTTTTGAGAGTAAGAGGGGATGAAGATGTTCTGCAGAAAGTCCTGAACAGCTGCTGCCAAAGGAGGCGACACTTGGGTACAGGAATACAAAATATGATCCTTAAGGGGCAACTGCTACTTCCCCATGTTCACAAATAAGAGGGCTATCAAAGTCCATGATCTTTCAATTTTTTAAAGAGAAGCATAGAATAGAATTCTTTATTGGCCAAGGGTGATTGGACACACAAGGAATTTGTCTTGGTGCATACGCTCTCAGTGTACATAAAAGAAAAGATACGTTCGTCAAGAATCATAAAGTACAACACTTAATGATAGTCATAGGGAAACAGTCAATATAAATCTTAAGGATACCAGCAACAAGGTTACAGTCATAAGAAGGCAGTTTCTAAAAGTGATGGGTAGTTTGCAGAAAGAAAAATGAAATTGTTTCTATCCGAAATAAATCTGCATATGTACCTTTGGTGTAATCCTATCTATTATTTATATTGGGGTGTCCAACCTTGGCAACTTTAAGACCTGTGGACTTCAACTCCCAGAATTCCCCAACCAGCTATGATTTATATAGCTCTTATACTATTTTATTTATTTATGTGTTAAATTTATTTGCCATAGACAAAAATAAACAAAAATTAAATTTACTATGCCACAGACATGACAATTATATGAACACTTCTGCAAGCCACTATCTAAATTGCTATTCATATTTTATGACAGCTTATTAATGAAAACTTGCCTTTCCCTCTTCCAAGAAATGTTTTTATTGCTACTTTTCTGAAGGAATTCTGAATCACTGTGGGGTTGGGAGAGGAAGCAGGAAGAATGAGATATCCAGGGCGAGGACAGGATCCCTTCCCAGCCAGGTATCGTATTATGCAATAAACACACAATTTTACGGTATCACAAAGCTCTTTGTTTCATCAGACTGACAGAGTTGAAGTTGATGGAACAAGTAGGGCAATATCTCAGTGTTGTTGGGTGTTGTTGGGTGAAACTGGGATGAAGTAGACTGATGATGGGTGGAAATTTATTAAGGTTTCTTTTCCATGGTATGTTTGTATAAACATATCCATTGGAGCTTTTTTTTTTTTTATTATGATGTTGATAAGTGGGAGGCCTTTTCTGTTGTGACTAACAAGAAATACTCAAAAATGACTTAATAGCCTATAATGATCACTTTGTTTGGGATTGGAGATAAAATAACTTGTATATGTGTTGATTGGGATACATATATATCTGGTTCAGTTGATGTAATTGAAAGAAACATAGCTATTATTTGTGTACTTGTAAGGTGTAATTTTTACTTCGTACATCTTGAGGATATGGACAATGATCCTGAGTGGTTAAAATGTGAGGATATAATTTGATGTCTTCCAGGGGTGCGTAAATCAGCCTTAGTCATCCTAACCACTGGCAAAGACTTATGGGTAATGAAGTTTCAGTTCTGGATGAACCAAAATATCCAGATTTATTTCATGGCTTCAGGCTTGATGTGGAACTAGAAACTAGATTGATCTCCTTGAAGGGCAGGTTTCCCTGAGTGTCCTTCAGTTTTATGTAGTTTTGATAACATCAACATAACCAGACTAAATATATATTTTACAGTAAGGTTCGGAGGCTGAAGTTGCTTGATGATATAGCATGGATAGTATCTTTTTTGTGGAATAACCTTATTCACGTTTGACTAAAGCCTGGTTAAATCTGACTTGAAATCTAAATGAAATTTTTGCTTCATACTTTACCTAAGTGTTCACTTCCATTAATATCTTAAGATTAAATTAACCATGTCTTGAACAAATGTAGAAGCCTGTTTTGGATAACTACAGGATGATGTGTATAAAAGCAACTTCGGGTTATTCCTTTCACTTTGTCTCACCCTTCCCTCAAAATTGTGGAACTAAGTTTATTTTAACCATCATTTCTGAACAGGATGAATATCTTTTAACTTTGCAATTACCGGTAACTGAGTTTGCCATATTTATTATCTTTTTAAAGACAGACTGGAAAAAAAATCATTAAAGTAGCTTAATATTCTTAATATTAAGCTGCTTTAATACAGGAAGTCCTTGACTTATGATCGTTTAGGGACAATTCAAGTTACAATAGCCCTGAAAAATGTGACTTACAAAAAGTCCTCATGCTTACAATCATTGCAGCATCCCTATGATCACCAGATCACGATTTGAATGTATGGCAACTGGCATGTTTTTATGATGGTTAAAGCATTGCTATTTGATCCCATTTGCAAGCTTCTCAGCTGGATTCTGTGAAGCAAAGTTAATGGGGAAGCTGGCAGGATATTGGAAGTTAAGGTCACATGATGTCTTGCTTAATGACTCTAGTAAAAAAAAAGATAACAAAACCAGGTATGGTCATGTGATACCCCACTTAATGACCGCTCGATTTAACAATATATTTTCCAATCCAAACTCTGGTTGTAAGTCAAGGACTACCTATATGAAATTCTATTTATTTTTTTTAAAAGTCCATTTTTTTCAAATGATACTTGTTATAATGGTATATTATATATTTAACAGGGAAACCTTAATTTGAGATTCCTTATATAAGTTCTAGTGATTTTTTTTTTTGCTGTGAAGTTCTTTTTTTTTTTTAAATCTTTATTTACATTTGTCATTAAAAAAGAAGACAACACACCAGATAAATGACAAACAAAACAACAAAACAAATAACATACATGCCTATAAGTAGTACCTTAATAACTTAACATTCGGTATAATATATCTATATTACATTCCGGGGGAGGCAGAACAACTTAATTTATATTTATAAATCAATACATATAAATCAAGTTCTAGTGATTATTTTCATACCAACTAAAGTGTATTTATATCAATTAGGTATACCGCTCATATTTTCTTTGTAGGAAACTGCAATTTCAAAATATTCTAGTTGAATATTTATCTGCAGCTTAGAGTGATAAGCCACAATTTTAGCAAATTCTAAATTTGCTAAATGACCAAGTATTGTGCTGCCTAAATGCTCTCATTTGGTTTTCTCATAAATGGAACAGCTTCAATATCTAGGAATTCTGGTGGAGGGAAAAAAAAGTTTGAATCTAGCTGCCCAATTTGTCAGTACTTCTAAGACAGTAATTACAGTCACACATTGCATTAAACCAATGCGCTTAGCAATGATTAGTGGATAATCCATAGTTGCCTCAATTTGGGTAACAGAACTCAGTATCTTTTTCTGCTTCTGTTTAACATCTACACGAAGCTCCCAGCAAGATCAACTACTACCATGGGCTGAGATTTCATTAGTATGCTGATAACACCCAGCATATTGTCTGAGCCCATGGTGAATTAAGTGATGTTGTGAACTCCCTCTCACAGTGCCTGGAGGTTGGTAAGGGCAGAATGGGGAGCAATGGGCCCTGGCAAGACAGAAAGGCTGTGAGTTGGGGTTCTTTAGTCCATGGAGAATTGCCATCTCTGGTGTTGCCATAATCTGGGGGCTCTCCTGGACTCATGACTCCTGCTCAAGGAGCAGATGGCAGTCGTGGCCAGGAGGGCCTTTACAGAACTGCAGGTTGTGTATCAGTTAAGTCCTTTCCTGGACCAATCCCTGCTAACAGTCACTCAAGACTAAGTCATCTCCCATCTTAATTATTGCAACATACTCTACATGGGGCAGGGACATGGTAGCTCAGTGGCTAAGATCCTGAGCTTGTCAATAGAAAGGTCAGCAGTTCAGCGGTTCGAATGCCTAGTGCCGTGTAACGGGATGAGGTCCCGTTACTTGTCCCAGCTTCTGCCAACCTAGCAGTTTGAAAGCACGTAAAAAATGCAAGTAGAAAAATAAGGACCATCTCTGGTGGAAAGGTAACAGTGTTCGAGCCTTTGGCATTTAGTCATGCTGGCCACATGACCACAGAAACGTCTTCAGACAGAGCTGGCTCTTTGGCTTTGAAATGGAGATGAGCACTGCCCCTTAGAGTCGGGAACGACTAGCACATATGTGCGAGGGGAACCCTTACCTACATGGGGCTGTCCAGAAGTTTCAAAATGCAGCACCCTGCATAGTTTTGTGCAAGCCTAGATTTGCGCATGTGTTAACTCTCCTACAAGAGCTGCATTGGCTGCCAATTCGCTTCCAGGACCAATTCAAAGTTCTGGTTATCACCTTCAAACCCTAAATGGTTTGGGACCAGGTTTTTTGAAGATTGACTTTTCCCAGTCATATCTATCTGACCCACCAGAGTGAGGAGGCAGGGGGTGCTATAGGTCTCTCTCCAAGGAGGTTCATCTAGCATGACCAAGAAAAGGCCATGGCTCCCTCCCTATGGAACATCACCTCTGCAGAGATAAGATTACCAAGCCTGGGGACCCCCAGAATGATATGGAGCCCATCAAGTGGTTCTTCCAATTGTTGTCACCAGGGATGTGGGGGTTTATTGTTTTTTTTTTTGTTTTTTTTTTTTTTTTGCATTAGAGTTTTATCCTTGCAAACAACCCAGAATCACTGAGAGTAACATGGGCAACCATATACATTTTTATAAATACTGTAAATACTAAAATACACTCCTCCCCATGATTTCATCAAAGTCACACATAAAATGTGTATTGACCTGTCTTAAATCAGCTTCTTTTAAACTGCTTGTACAGTGTCTCAGCAACAGTGGTGGGCTATAAGTTGCTTTGAGCACTTTCTTTCTCAGCACAGACACACAAAGATAACAACAGTCACAGCCTGTTTGCTTTTCCTTCCGGCTTGGTCTCTTCCCTTCAACCTTCACCTTCCAGTTTTCTCTTCACTGCAATGTATCTCTTTCCTGCCATTGAAATCCCTTAGAAGAATGAGTGACAAGTCAGAAGACCAGTGTTTGTATAAAATAAAAACAGGGTGTATTAACTCTGGTTAATGCAGGGTTGTGGATTTAGTTGCTTGAAAGTTGTGTTATTATTCCAAAGAACCACTTCCCTTATTTATGTCTCTGTAGGTTTAGTTTAGTTTAGTTTAGTTTTATTAGATTTATATACCGCCCTACTCCCGAAGGACTCAGGGCGGTGAACAGGCACAAAATAAAATACATAAATACAAAAGTTAAAAGACATAATTAAAACCAGATTAAATAATTTAGCCCGAGACAATTAAAAAATCCCAATAATTTACAACAGATTAAAATTTCGATTTAAAAGAATTTTAAAACACGGGAGAAAATTAGGCCAGGCCGGCTTGCTGGAATAGGAGAATCTTAAGAGCACGGTGGAAAGTGCGTAGATCCGGGATCCTCCGTATCTCTGGGGGAAGCTCGTTCCAGATAGTGGGTGCCCCCACAGAGAAGGCCCTCCCCCTGGGGGCCGCCAGTCGACATTGTTTAGCTGACGGCACCCGGAGGAGCCCCTCTCTATGAGAGCGTACTGGCCGGTGGGAGGCTGCTTGTGGTAGTAGGCGGTCCCGTAAATAACCAGGTCCTAAGCCAGGTCAGCATAACCAGGTCAGCAATTTGTCTTACTGGTAAGACTCTGTGATTCCAGAAAAATAAGAGTTGAAAAGGGTCATTAATTTGGGATGGGTAGGTGTCTAACCAACCTCTGGATCAGTGCAGCATCCCTGACTAAAGGCTGTTCAGTATCTACTTGAGCTCACTACCTTGTTTAATAATTAGTTCCACTCTTTAAAATGAAATATTCAGAGCATAGCAGTGCTTCTCATTTCTCAGCTGCTTAATACATGTATTTACTACATGAAGTCCTATTTGAGCTCTGGGTCTGAGGTGGATAGATCAGTCTTCCATTACATTTTTTAATCTCTATATACTGAGACTGTGATGCTTTTACCCTTGAAAATTATTGTATTTTTTGGAGTATAAGACGCACCTTCCCTCCCTAAAAGAATGTAGCCCCATTCACCCACTGGCCTCCACCCTTTGGCCTCTACCTCCCAGCAATTTACCTCCTTGCAGCAAGAAGAAACAGCCTATTTCAGCTTCAGCACAGCCTAATTAGCACAAGTTGATTGTCCTCTCTGACTCTCAGCTGTTTTGCGTGGGCCTCTGCTGCTTGCTGCAAGGAGGTAAATTGCTGGGAACAGATTTTTCTTTCTTTCTTGTGCTAATCAAGCTATGCTGAAAACAAAAATGAAAGTAAAGCAGGCTATTTGCTGTTTGCTGCAACGAGGCAAAATTGCTGGGAGGCAGAGGCAGATTTCTTTTTCTTGTTTTCCTCACCAAAAAAGGTAGGTGTGTTTTATAATCCGGAGCGTCTTATACTCTGAAAAATACGGTAGAACAGTTTGAAAGCTATGAAGTAATGTTTTTAGGAAATGTTCCACAATATGGTGATGGGAACAGCCTCCAATACTTTCATTTACAACTCTATTTGTTTTGTATAGTGGAGCTTACCTTGGGAGCTGCAGACAACAGCCAGTGGTGATGTTATATTTAGCTATAAAAATAGCAAACCTATTTTTACAGCAAAGCAGGGCATACTCTCCCTAGAGGCCACCCAGTGAGATTCGTAATAGAACATCTGAGAGCTACAGCCTTTGTCAAGTTTAAAATATTGTTGTCATCACACCAGACCTTGATTAGTATGTTTGAATTCATTCCAGATATAATCCCATGTAATATTATACAGGAACATTTGTTACGTATCAAATAATGCTTCATGATCACAAACATTCATAGAGATGCATCTTCGGAGTGAATAATTAGGTGATCTGCATATTCCATGCATCTTGTTTCTGCTGTGTAGAGCAGTTATGAGTTATGCATTTCATTCAGGCTTGGGAGGTGTTACTCATTGTTACCCATAAGCTTAAAAAATATTTGGGGCTAGAAATTTGTGTAATTAAGGAAAAGTTTAATTTCTTGAATATGAATCAGAACAGATTTATGAAGGAGGGGCTTGATATTTAGCTGCTCAATGCTGCCTCCTGATTTGTTATTTGATTTGTGTGATGATGTCACTTTGGAAGATTTACTGATACAAACCGGAATGAAGTTTTTTAAGACTGCTCACCCCTGCTCTGGAAGATTGTCTTCTTTCTATTGAACTGAAAAACAGTGTGCCCTTTTTTTAGGAGAAAAAGAGTTTAGGATTTTTGTATGGGAATGTTAAGGTAAAACAAGGGTAGTGCATTGGGGGGGCAGGAGTTGTAGCTGTGGTTTGAATATTAGAAGTGCAATGGCAGATTTTTTTAAAAAAAATGTCTATGTGAATAGCAATTTAAATCTTTTCCTACCAATCGATGATTGCCAGCATCTCTAGTTTTATAGTGCAATACAGTAGCTTTTTTAATTAAGAGCATAAACTTGTTTGGACAAATGAAAAAGAGGCAACCCTTTTTGAGGATCTTTAAGGAAAAGGGAGGAAAAAATGAATCCACAGGTATTTTCCTTGTTAACTAACCAGATGACAAATAATAAAATACAAATTAATAAATGACTCATGGTGCTATTGTGCAATTTTGCTTTTTGCCTGAATTTACTGGCCAGAGAAAATGGCAAAAAGCTGCAGCAGCCTGTCCCTAACCTTTCTCCCACTGCAGAAACAGGGTGGGAGCCTATTCCTCATTTTATGTTTTCTGGACTTCAGTGTAAAGGTCCAGCTTATATCTAGAAGATGGTAATGCATATGAGAGTCAGTTTGGTGTACACATAAAACTAGAAACTGGGAAACTCTGGGTCTAAGCTTGAGGCAAGAAAGCCAACTTCATGCCCATCATTCTCTCTCAGCCCTAGGGCCACTTCTGAAAAATGTGGCAGAAAATTGTGTACATGGTCACCAGGAGTCAAGTTTGACCCAGAGGTGCAATAGAACAAGAAAATATATGACTTATATCTCCTTCAGCGATATAAATGATAGAGCTGGAAAGCCCCCTTTGAACTGAGTTCAGCTCCTGGTGTCTTGATGGATGTATCTCTACAATTTTCTTGGCAATAGACTGGAAGTGGTTTGGCACTGTCTTCTTTCAGAATGTTTTCCACTCTGTGTCTCCCATTCAGGTACTAATCAGGCCCAACATTCCTTAGCTTCGAAGCACAGGCAAGGTCAGGCAAGTGCTGTCATCTGCTACATGTCACAGAGTGATAATGGCAGAGTGCAGCCTTGAAGTGGAGGTGTGATGAAGAATCCCAGGGGGCTCGAAAGACCACTCATGAATGGAACTTCAAGTCCACTTAGTTCTCCATCTTGTTGGTAGCCCTGGAATACTTGAATCAGCCTGTTTTGCCCAGCCCTTGGAACTTTTGGCTGGCATCCATTTTTCTACTCCTCCTGGGTAGAGAGATGTGTCAGATTGAAATGATATTTTTGTCTTTTTTATCTGGGAGCCCTACAACATAGTTTCCATGAACATCTGCTGCTCGGCCTGAATGCAGGTAGCAGCCCCCTCCTGTTCAAATCTGACAATTGGGCTGCAATACCAGGAGTACCAATTCCTCACTGGAATATTTAATCACTGGAAATTTAATCACTGGGAAATTCAAATGGTAGGCAGGACTGAAATACACTTGCCATCTCTCCATTACTAATGATAAATTCTGAAGCAGCTGCCAAAGATCAAACTTTCAAAGTACTGATCTGGAGCAATAAAGTGCTGTTAGGCTTCTTTGTTTATTTTCAACCTGAACATAGCTCAAAAGGCAACTGTTATCCATGGGCTGAATGTATATCGTTGATTGTGCAATATGTAATACTGCATGCATAGCAAGCAGCATACATTGAGAAATGTTCTCAATGGTTACTTTATCCATAGCTCTAGTAGTCCTTTCAGATGGGTTGAGGTTCATTTAGAGTGAACCTAGGTATTATCTAGACACACAGAACTTTTTTGTTTAATGCAGGCATCCCATGGCTTGTCCTAAACAAGATTTCCTTCCCCCCAATAGTTGCAGCACAACATCATTAATGCAAAGGACAGAGTGTACTAGAAACCGTGTTCGTGTTGGAAGAGGGAGTAGATGTTCTCAATTAAATGAAAAAAAAAAAAGATTTGCAGCAGGGCAATCAGATCATGTCAGTGTTACAGAGGCAAGCATAATCTATGTTTTACTCCGGTTGCAATATAAGACTGTCTCATCAAGTAGTTTTCACATTTCAGTGGCCAGTGGCAACCTGCTGATACATTTTACCCATTGCTAAGCAGAACTACAACGTTTCTATTTTCTTTTTTTTTTTAATGTGCTTTTATCTGTTTTGCTTCCAAACATTTCACTTTCCAAAGGATGGGGAAAGAGAGTGATGTAAATCATGGTGCATAGAGTACTCCATGTTGATAAATGGTTTTTTCCCTGGAATTTACCTTGGATGCCTGTATGCTTGGCAAGATGATGCAGCTTTGGCTTGTTCGAAGTAAAGATTTGGGATCTTTACTGTGTTGGCTTTGGCAGCCAACCACCAATAGCTTTGGAGCAGGGCACCCATTTGTTTTCCCTGTTAACTATGCCAAGGCTTCTAGAAATTTTTCTGCTCCTTTACTTTTCTGCAAAAAAGATTTTTATTTCTGGAAATGTACTGTTTTCATCAAATTAACTGGTAACTTATTAAACAAATATGATACCAGTCCTTTTTTTCACCAGCTCTCCAAACTTGGAGAAAGACATGCTCAGTTTTTTCTGAGCTTGCTAAAATGAGTATGTTATGAGCTTTCAGGGCTTGCATTTAAACAAATCTTAAGAGAAGTGAATGCAATTGGATTGTCATAATTTCTAAATATCTGAGTATGCCAATAAAAATATTTTTCAAGGGAAGCGTGTTTTTTAAGAGAACATTTAAATGTTATTCTGTATGCTTATTTTTTTTTAAAGCATAATGCTCTTGAAATGGGATACCCAAAACATTAAATGAATTCAGGCTTTATCAGCAATTTGTCTGAGGATACTCCTGTGTCTACATCTTTGTTCATAACAGCCAGAGGCATTTTTTTTATAAAATAGCAGAATCAGGATATTGTTATCTAGTATTTGAATGCAAGTGTGTTAACTTCTCTTATCTTTTCCTGGTTATCAGATACTTGAACACAATTTTGCCTCCTTTGGATATATTTGTTGCATTTTTATGCTACTTTGTTCTCCAAGGAGTTTTGAGAAAGCACTACATAGCCTTATTTGTTTCATTATTATAGCATTATGCACCAACAAACAGGGATTTAATAACGAGTCCCTTTGCTTCAGCATAAATAGTGTCATTTGTTACACCAGTCTGATTCTTGAGTTTCGTGACTCTTCAGGCAGATTATTATGTTAAAAGCACAGGTAAGGCTGACAAGCATGGTGTTGAAAGACTGCATGAATTCTACTGGAATCCATCAAAGATTCATCTTATTTCTACAGTAACCAGACAGATGCTTCCCTGGAAACCACCAAACAAGGATCCCCTCCCCATTGTTCCTAAATAATTTATATTCTGCCATGTATCCATGGCTTGAGTTGTGCCACCAAGTCCTTCAGGCAAATGTACTGTAGAGCTTTCTGTTTAGCTATTGGTAAATAGCTTTGTTTTCCTTAAAAATGTTGACTGACAATTGTCTATGTGGAAAGCACTGCAGTCAAAGCTACAGCTACTTGGAATGGATACTGGGGGGAAAAAACAATGCAGCTTCTTTTAGTTCACTTGATTATGAATTTTGCTTCGGCGCCTAAGTAGGTTGAAAGTCAGATGCGTTGTGATTCTTAGCCAGATAGCAGAGACAGCATTTGTATATTTGAATTCTGCTAATTTTAAAAATCTTGGCAGAATTTCATTTCCCGGTTTGAAGGATATTGCAGCAAGGAAAGCAATTTGTTTGGTGTATTGTATTGTTCAACGTGTTTCCTAGCAAATCTATCCCACAAAGAGTATGTATGTTCTCATTTGGTAACCTTTTCATGATTATTTTAAGACTATGATGGTGACCCTCTTCAATATCCCTCTATGTTGAGCAACACATCTGGCCATTTATGTGTAATGGGATCTTACTTGCTTGCATTCTTTGATTTCCAACTTTGTTTTCAAGTTTTTTTTCCTTAGAATAAACACAGAGACACCATTAGCAGATTTATGTTTGTCATGTCAACTTGCCCTGCAGATATATTGGGATTTCAGTGTCTAGAATTTTCTGTCAGAGCCAAAAACAATTTTGACCCAATTTGAGGGCATCACGCTGAGCCAGCTGTCTTAGGGAAAGTGTTCCATATATGTCATTTGATCTGTTTCAGATATTTTTATGCTCTGAAAGCATAATAGCTCCAAAATTACTTTCGCTATTTCTTTATATCTTTATATTTCTTTATATTCTTTATATTTCTTTATATCCTCAATTGTTTACTTATTGGCCACTCTGGGCACTCAAATTTGAACAGCACTCAATTCTTCAATACATAATTGGAGTAACGGAAACTGAATTTAAAAATCAAAATAATATAGCATTGAAGTAGAGACATACTTAAAAGAATAAAACCAATTTATCAGGACAGTACTGTTTGGAGCACTACATAAAACAAAGCCAAGCCAATAAATCTAATAATGAAAAGAATTAGCCAAAAACACTCCCTTATCACTGAAAGCATTCAAAGGCAGATGAGGATAGAGTAGACATTGCCCCTTGCTTTAAAAGCTTTTAGTGTATGCTAGCTAAACTGCCAAACAAATGGTCAAAGCAAGAACATCATCATCAACTCCCTTCTCCAGTAAGCCAACTATTTTTCTATAGTAGATACCTGTGGGAAAAGTGTTCAGAATAAAGGCCTTAGCCATCATGGCTGGGAATTATGGGAGCTGACCATATTTGACCAGGCTTCCCCAATCTGGTATTCTATAGATGTATCACATCTATACATCTATAGAGTGCCAGATTGGGGAAGCCTGGTCAAACTTCTAGGTTTTCCTAGATTTAATGCTTGGGGTAGGAATATCTACACAGTAGGCTGCAAGTATCAAAAAGCTGACGATGAAGTTTCAAATCATGCAGATAGGAAACCCGCATTTATATTATTTATTGTATTTGTGACAAGTTGATTCTGTTCATCAAGCAAGGTTTGTCCTGATTGGTAACAGCTATCCAGGATCTCAGACTTTCATGACTGCTGTGGATTAGAAGGAGATATTGAAGTGTGATGTATAGTACTGTATGGACTTCCTGTTTTACATAAGGTTTGAAGGAAATGCTTCCTTCCATAGGTACAGAAAAAATAATTTTATATTCCTACACCAAGCAAAGGAGTAAAGTTGATGGCTTCAATAGCCCCATCCAACTTTATGATTTGGAGAGTGGCATTAGAAGCATTTTCTCTAAATGTTGACTGTTGCTAAGAATAGAAAGGCTCTAACGCTCCCCTTTCTCTCTCTTCCTCACTTAAGACTTGGATAAATCAATTATAAATGCTTTTAAAACATTTTAACAATTTATTCTGATAGTTCTAGTTGTCTCTGTGATTTGCTTAAACAATATAAGCCACCTGATCTACTCTATTTACTGTGGATTGTGGAAAATAAGTTTTATGGAAGACTTTGATTGATTGACCCAATTGATTTCACTTGACCTCCAAGCACCTCTGGAAGGTTCAGAGAAAAAAAACAAACACCAATATTAGTTTTGATTGTTGGTCATCCTGCTACATTTTGCACTAATTTGCTAAAATGTTGACCTGTTGAATGGAATATTTCCTATACATGCTTTTTTCCCTTGGGGAAAAATTGGTTAGCCTCTTCCTTTTTAACCGAGTGCCAGCTATGCTGGCGGCAGGATCACAAGAGTGCTAGTGCATTCGTGCTCTCCAAATTTTTGTTTTGCTTTTAAATTTGGTTGAACATTCTAGGAGGAATATTCAATCTCTTGCCCTGGGTTTGATGATATCATGCAACACATTATAGCAGGGGTCCCCAAACTTGGCAGCTTTAAGACTTGTGGACTTCAACTCCCAGAATTCTCCAACTGAAGTCCACAAGTCTTAAAGCTGCCAAGTTTGAAGACCTCTGCATTAGAAGCATTTCTGGCAAAGAAATAATTGGCATAAGAATCTTACATTGTGGTGTGGCCAGACGCCTCACCTGGATGGAAATGACCAATGTCAGAGATTCACTATGAAACTTCCCTTTCTCTAACCCCAGCAATCTGTGTTGTGAGCTTAATGGGGAAAGTTTTCTTGTTTCCTCTTGCATGGGAAGTTGTCTGTCATTATGTCTGAGTGCCCAAGCCTTGCCAAAAAGGAAACATCTGGGCCCTTTCCCGTTTGTTATCACTCTGTAAGATTTGCAGCTTTTCGGCATAAAACAATTTTTTGGAGGGGGGGCTGTCTCTGAGGAATTACTATAGAGTTGGTGGACAAACTGACATATTGATGGATATGCTCAACTCTGCACATAGAAAGGAAAAGGTAGTAGTATGACTAGACTCTAGAAAAAGCTTTTAAGGACCACAGCTGGCCAGCATATTTTTTTTTTTTATTGAAAAAGTTTTAAAAACAAACATATTTTCCCCCCAACCCCCCCCAACCCCCCTCCCCCTCCCCGACTTCCCAGAGCAGAACACAAGGTATTTCTATTGATCTTTAATAATAATCTAAATTGTATAACCAATCATTAAACTAACATCCCTAAAAAAAAAAATTCTTAACCCCCCATATATAAAATCCTATTTCTTAAACATAATACTTCTAATGTCACTTATATAACGCTTATACAAATAAAAGGAATCATTCATAAGCTATTTGATATTTTTTGGTCTGATGCTTATTTTGTATATAATCAATCCATCTTCTCCAGTCCTGTATATACCTTTCTTGTGTATGATCCTTCAGATATGCTGAAATTTTAGCCATTTCAGCTAAATTAGTTACTTTCAATATCCAGTCATCAATAGTAGGCAAAAAGTCCTTCTTCCAGTATTGTGCTACCAACAATCTTGCTGCTGTTATCAAGTTCAAAATCAATTTAGTCTCTGCAACTGTACAATCCGTAGTTATACCCAGTAAAAACAACTGTGGAGTAAATTTCAGTCTCTTTTTAAGAATATTCTGCATCACCCACCAAATCTTTATCCAAAATGCTTTGATTTTTCTACAAGTCCACCATATATGATAATAAGTTGCATCATCACAGTCACATCTCCAACATTTAGCTTGCACATTAGAATACATACATGATAATTTTTTAGGATCTAAATGCCATCTATAAAACATTTTATAAAAATTTTCTCTTAAATTTTGTGCTTGTGTAAATTTCACATTTCTAATCCAAATCTTTTCCCAAGTTTCCATCATTACTGGCTCTTGAAAATTTTGTGCCCATTTAATCATACAGTCTTTAACCAATTCCGTCTCAGAATCTATTTCCAATAAAGCATTATACAACCTTTTAATATGCATTTGTTTTTGATCTCTAATTTGTTTTACCAAATTCTCCTCATTTTGCACAAAGCCAATTTTTTGATCTTCCTTCCATCTAGCTTGAAGTTGACCATACTGAAACCATGTATAAATTATACCTTCTTCTCTCAGTATATCTAAAGATTTCAAATACATTACCCCCCTTTCCATAATAAGAAGCTCTTTATAGGTAATCACCTCCTGTTTTTGTTCTATACTTATATTTTCTATTGCATGTCTAGGATTTGCCCATAAAGATATCTTATAATTTAACTTATATTGATATTTTTTCCAAACCCTTAACAAAGCATTTCTTAATATATGAACCTTAAATACTTTATCCACTTTTTTGTCATATAACAAATAAGCATGCCATCCATATAACAAATCATAACCTTCTAAATTCAAAATTCTCCCCTCAGTTAAATTAAACCAATCACTGATTTGTGATAAAACCGCTGCTTCATAATATAATCTTAAATTAGGCATTTTAAGACCCCCTCTTTCACGTGTATCTTGTATAATTTTCATTTTTATTCTAGGTTTTTTCCCAGCCCAAATAAAAGTATTAACATCTTTCTGCCATTCTCTCAGATTTTCATCTTTCTTAAGCACAGGTATCATTTGGAACAAAAATAAAAATCTAGGTAGAACATTCATTTTAATTGCTGCAATTCTTCCCAATAAGGACAACTGTAATTTTTTCCAATTTTCCATATCCTTCTGTACCTTCTGCCAGAGTACCTCATAATTGTTTTTGTATAATTTTGTATTTGAAGCTGCTATGTATACCCCTAGATATTTAACTTTTTTAACTATTTCAAAATCTGTTAATCTTGCTAATTTGTCTCTTTCAAATGTAGTCATATTTTACATCTCTTGGTAACTGCTTTTGTTTTGCCAGCCAGGAATTGACCCTGTAAATTTTGTCCATTTGAATTGCCACGTCTTCTGGCCTTTCTGGAATCAGCTCTGCTAAAGCATTGGAGCAAACATCTTTTAAATTTTCACCACTCTTTTCTTTCAAACCTCTCAGCCTCAGGGCAAATTCCATTGACCTGTACTGTAACATAACCATCTCGTCATCCACTTTCTCTGTCTGTATCATAACCTCTCCCAGCTTAGTTGCAATCTCCAAGTTAGCATCATCAATTTCCCGCACTCTCTCCTCAATCTTTAACATGTGAGTAGCCAATCCTGAAACTGCATAAACAATGTCATCTCTTATTTCATCATGTAGTATGTCTCTGTCTCTGAGGAATTACTATAGAGTTGGTGGACAAACTGACATATTGATGGATATGCTCAACTCTGCACATAGAAAGGAAAAGGTAGTAGTATGACTAGACTCTAGAAAAAGCTTTTAAGGACCACAGCTGGCCAGCATATATTATAGTAAGCCAGATAAACCAATTATCTTGGTGTAAGGCAGCATCTTACAGTGGATCCGTGTTTCTTAAGTTGCCCATCTCTGAGACCCATGGACTATACTTGGCCTTTGAATGTCATGCTGGCAGCCACATTCCAAAATCTGTGTTGGGCTAAACTGATATTTTTTTATTTAGTATTTCCATTAAAATGTTGTATAACATAGTACATTTATTATGTATATATTTAATAATTTTTCCTTTTCTATTACGAGGAGAACTGATGCGATGGCTACATTGCACATACCATTACAGGTGCTCTCTCCTATTCTTTTTAATGAATATTAATGCTTTATTATAAGTTTTAATGATTATCTTTATGGTTTGCTTTTACTCAGGGGTGGGCTTCAAAAATTTTTAGCAAGTGGTTCTCTGCCCGGTTGCTGGGTGGACGTGGCCATGGTGGGCGTGGCCTAGTCAGCCTCCTTTATCACGGCGGGAGGACATTTTTGCCCTCCCCAGGCTCCGGAGGCTTTCCTTCAGCCTCCAGGAGGGTAAAAATGGCCTCCCCAGGCTCTGGAGACCAGAAACAGGATTGTTTCTGCCCTTCCCAAGCCTCCTTGTGCGCCCTGCACTTACCTGCATCCAAAACGGGCCATGTGGGGACTCCTGGGAGTGGTGGGGTGGGGCGGGGCCAGCCAGGAGTGGGATTTGGTGGTTCTCTGAACTGCACAGAATCTTAGCTAGAGGTTCTTCCAAACCCCTGTGCCAGCAGCCCACCCCTGCTTTAACTGAATGCTGCCTAGAGTCATATATATGAGGTGGGCATCTACATAACTGTGATGAATAAATGTTAATTGTTGATTCTACTTTAAAAGGGACTCCAAGACTGCTCCCAAGATTTTGTAACATGGTGGTTATTGTGCCTCTGTCTTAATGTATAGTTTATTAGGATTTGGGAAAGCTGATTTCTGCAAGAGCCTTGGTACTACAGTGGTTTAAAGCACCCTGTTATTAACACAGCTGCCTGCAATTTACTGCTGGTTCGAATCTCTCCAAGGCTCAAGGTTGACTCAGCCTTCCATCCTTTCTAAGGTAGGTTAAATGAGGACCCAGTTTGTGGGGGCAATAAGCTGACTTTGTATAAAATATACAAAAGTATGAAGGCTATTGCTGAGCACATTGTAAGCCGCCCTGAGTCTCCGGAGAAGGGCGGCATATAAATCAAATTAAAAAAAAAAAAAAATATATTTTCAACTCCCTATATAAACCACATATGGGAAAACAAACAGTGGGTTAATTTGCAAAGGGCAAACCCCTTTGATTACATTATGAAGATTGATCTACTGGAAAGAATACTACTGTCAGAGGTACATTCTACATCTCCCTATTTAGCCACATGAATTCATTCCTGGGAGCATTTTCCATGAAACAGTAGTAAGCAATCCCTCAACACTCATCCCTCATCACATTTTCTGTGCTCATCCTTGAGTTTCTTGCTTCAGAAACACAATCATCTCTGATTGTGATGACTAGCATTGATGATGTTACCTAGTTTGGTAGCGAGAAATGTCTGCAGGAAGACAACCAAGCTCAGAGATCACTAAGGACTCTGCAATTATCCCAAATACTCTGCACACATCCCAATATAATTACCCCATTCAGTCTAACCTCCACCAGCATGAAACCCTCCAGATTTTGTCCTAAGGAATCACACTGTGACCTCCATCAGAGGCAGCTTCTAAAGCAAGAGTCCACTGTTAGGACTTACAACTTGCTGAAAGCAGAAGCAAATCTGTAGGTGTCATTTTTGCTCTGCGCATAAAGGAATGTTCGTAAGGCTCTCTTCTTTCTGTAACTGGAATCAGATGACACAGTGCCAGGTTTTCATTGAAGGCAATACAGATGGGAAGTGTAAACATCACGAAATCCATTTCTTTGTGTACATGTTCCATTTCCTTTTCAGGTGACCATTTAGATTAACTTAGATCCTTTAAAAACATGTGATGAATAAACATCTCTACATATGTAGAGCAAATCTGTACATCAGATTTAGCTGCATTAGGGCGTAAAAACTGAAAATGCTAAAAACTGCTTATTAAAATGAAGTGACTGAAAATGTTGATGGAACCTACGTAAAAGTGAAAGCTAAAAGTGGCTGACTTTCTGACACATTTTGCTTTATGACATACTGTATTTCTTGCAAAGAATTTTTCTTCAGGGTAGTGTACTGGTAGCAACTGGTAATGTTTACTTTTTTCTCCCTCTTTGATCATTGATATGGACTAGTGGTGTTGCTTCTTCCAGAATGCTTTTTTTGTATATCTCTCTTGCTAGCTAGCATAAGAACAAAACAAAGCAACATAAATATGTAGAAATGAAAAATGCGATGCATAAAGAAAAAGTAAAGATCTCACATAAAAATAGTTATCTTTGTCCAGAATTCCTAGCTTGCTAATCATTATCCTTAAAAAGATAATGAAAATGTCAAGATAATCATTTACAATCTGTATTTTTAAAACGTGTTTTTTAAAACTGTGGAGGTTCCAAAGAGTGTATTTACCTTTAAGGTTTTAATACAAAGCTTGCTCAATCAATTGAGATACCATCTAATTTTATGCTATGCTGCTGCTAGTTATGTAACTTCTGGTTGCAGGGGTGTGGGTATGTAGTTGGCATGCAGCACAACATGAAGTTTTTGAAGTTGCTGAATTTTTTTTTTAAAAAAGCACATGATTCCCACTTGTATCTGGCAAAAACTTGGAAGGCATTTCATTTTATGTAATTGGATACTGAAAGTCAAGAATCCTGTCATTATTTAAAGAAAAGCTGGAAATCCTGTCTAGTTAATTTGATTAAAATGGCATTGTATGGGCAGGTTTTCCAGAAGATTATGCTTTAAAAGCTGTGCTACCTCTTCCTGGTGGTTGATTGCTCCTGATAACTATATTTCTTTTTCTTGCCAATGTTTGTAGATACATCAAGGCTTTTTTTTTTTTAAGCCAAGTCTGAGTTGAAAGATTTATGGAAGTTCTATAGGGATTAATTATGCCTTTTTCCATAATTCCCAGACAGCATGAGTAGAATTCCACCACAACTGAAACTGAATTGGAATTCAACATAATTGCAGTTGTGGAGGTGAATTGCTTTGTTGGACTTGGATTAAAGAAACCAATCTCAAATTTCTCCTCGGTCATTAAGCTCAGATATCAGCTTGGAAACAGTAAATTTAATTTGATGTAAAATGCCTTGTGATGTGTTTATTTATTAAACATAGTCTTAACATCCCAAAGAGATTTACAACAAAATGATAAAACTGAATGACTTACATATACAGTCTGAAAGCTTCGTAGAAGAAAGTTGAAGACAGTGTGAAAACAGCTAAAATTATCAGACACAACCATAAAGAATTGATAATTCTTCAGTTTAGCAAAAAGATATGTAAAAGAAGATGGGTATATGGATATGTTCAAAATGTGAATATGGAAATAGTTCAATATTAAAACTCTTAGACATCTAGTGCAGCTAAATGATAGACAATGCAAAATATATAAAAGGAACTACACACAAAACATTGTTGGATTATGATGATGTAATGTCACGTGATTTGAGGCTCTAAATTGAGATTCCATCAAATTGATGTCAACTCTTAATGGCCATATAATTTTTTTCTTGCCGTGTATTCCCTCAGTTGTTCATCATACTCAGGAACACACGCTCATATACACAGCCATCGCAATGAGGCAACATAATGAGATTTGGGGGTGTATAGGAAGAAACTGCCTTTAAATTTCAGTTGGAGAACAGCAATAGTAATAGAGATTATTGATGTCCTGTCCTGTCTGTGATTCCGCTGAACATTTAATTTGAATGAAACACTTAATTTGAAAGGTTAATGGGCCAAGTAAGATTCATCTTGCATTCTTATGAAAGTACTGGGATATAAATATAATACATGAGATTGCAGTTTTTTTCCATTGGGAAAATGGCCATTACCTAGTCTAGTGTTATAAACATACACTGGGGAACGGGAGACTAATGGTACTCATGTGGACCACATATTGAATCTGACATTCTGGAGGTGGAAGTGTAGCATTTTAAACAGTTGAACAAGTACGACAGCAGATTTGGACAAAGTGTTTGTTTCATTATCCACACATACGTCGAAGAGGCTAAACATTGACATATTAGCTTCTGGTATATTAATTGCAAACAATCATCCAAGTGCAAATCTAGAACTTTGTATATATTCCCTTTCCCTGCATTAAAAAAAAAAGTCTAATTTGAACCTTATTGATGATCTTCTGCATAGCGAGCACTACTTTGCAACACTAGAGCCAGCAGAAAGTGTGCTGGTAAAGAAATGTCAATTGTGCTTGCAACCCCAACTCTGGCTTAGCAATAAAATGGAATAAAGTTGCTTCCTGTATTGAGAGCCTGGCGGAAACGGGATACAGCACATCTTGCTGGGTATCATTTAACAAAGGAGAACCCATCACATAAGCCATTCTGTATTGCTTTTCTATTCTCTGTCTCTCCCCCCCCCCATGACTTCTCCTGCTAATTCAAAACATCTGGGGTCAGAAACCTTGCAGTAAAGGACTTCTTCTCACCCTTTTTGCCCACTTCTCCTGACACAGATGGGCAGGACAAGAAACAGTGGATGGAAACTAAACAAGGAGAAAACCATCCTAGAACTAAGGAGAAATTCCCTGATAGAACAAACAATTAATGGAGCAAGTTGCCTTCAGAAGTTGTGGGTGCACCAATACTGGAAGATTTTAAGAAGAGATTGGACATCCATTTCTCTGAAATATGATTCCTGTTGAGCAGGGGCTTGGATTGGAAGACCTCCAAGGTCCCTTCCAGCTCGGTTATTCTGTTATGGGTCTTTGGAGAAGCAAATGAAGTACGAAAGAGAAATATTTTTTCCTCCTATTTCTGTTCTTAAACCCCCTTCCCTCATAGAAAAGTGGAACCCTTGCAATAAAAATTCCCTGATGTCCCTCATCTCCAGCATCTCCATCCATGCATTTTTTAAAAATGGCTTATTTATTTATTTATTTATTTATTTATTTATTTATTTATTTATTTATTTATTTATTTATTTATTGGTTCGATTTATATGCCCCCCTTTTCCGGAGACTCAGGGTGGCTTACAATGCGTTAAGCAATAGTCTTCATACTTTTGTATATACCTGCTTAGTAGGGCTTTCGGGGCCCCCCAAGCGGTGTTCTTTTTTATACAAAGTCAGCTTATTGCCCCCATAATCCGGGTCCTCATTTTACCTACCTCGGAAGGATGGAAGGCTGAGTCAACCTTGAGCCTGGTGAGATTTGAATTTGCACTAATTGCAGGCAGCTGGTGCTACTTAATAGCACTTTAGTCTGCTGCGCCACCAAGGCTCTTATACATACTAACATAGTAAGAGAGTTGTACTGTTCTTGTTACCAAAAGGCAAATAGCCTTGAAATTAGTGACTAAGCAGTTTTTTCAATGGCCAGAAGACAGATTTTGCATCTTCTATTGTTGCATTAAGTAGGGTGGATATATTGTACAGGTAGTCATCTGCTTACAACCACAATTGAGCTCAAAATTTCTGTTGCTAAGCAAGACAGTTGTTAAATGACTTTTGTTCCATTTTACAACCTTTCTTGCCACCGTTGTTAGGTGAATCACTGCACTTGTTAAGTTAGTAACACTGTTATTAAATGAATCTGGCTTCCCCATTGACTTTGCTTATCAGAAGGTGATATGATCCGGGATACTGCAGTTGTCATAAATATGAGCAACCAACTTTTGATCAGATGACCATGGGGATGCTCCACAGTCATAAGTATGAAAAACAGTCATATCCGCATACTTTTTTCAATGCAGTTATGATTTTGAACGGTTGCTCAATGAACTGTTGTAAGTCAAGGACTACCTTTAATAAAGGAATCATACTAATCTAGTCCCTATTCTTTCACCATAGTGGAATTTTGTTTGTAGTGGAATTTTGGAGCAGGCATGAATGCATGCCTGCCCTTCTCTGGTTATGGTTACAGGTGGTTATGGTTTCAGGGTGCTTCCTGGTCCTGGTAGTGCTGCTGGGAAATAATGGGACTAGAAAAACCTGAGCTGTAGCGTTCCATAAAAAAACGGTGTCTCTGCAGCTGTTAAACAAGGTTGGGAGTGGCTCCTGAAAAGAGGAATGGAAGCAGCTTTGTTCTTCCAAGACAATTTTCCTGGGTGAGATGACTTTTGTAGAGCTGGATGACAAGAAAGAGTACATCCCAACGCCCCTATAGGGTTTTGAGAGGGATTTATATAATTGTTGGGAGTTGGCAGCACAAAAATTTATCTTGGTTCATTGCACAGTCAATCAAATATTCAGACTGGATTTGGCACTTTGTCTACTTGTCGAGTCCTTTCCAAGGACCTGGGATAGGGAAATGTGGATATTTGATGATGTTACAGATATCATCACAGTATGTAAGCTGCTCTGAGTAAAGCTGCCTTTTGCAATTGACTGGTGGTGATTTTGTCAGTGCCAGTGGTATTCCAGTGGTGCTCCAGTTTTATTATACTGGGAATGGATGGAAGATAAGGCAAAGTTAGTTAAAATTTCTTTCTGGGGTGAGCAAACTCTTTGCAGCTGGCAGCCTTTTCAACATTTCCATGGTCACTGGGATATGACCAATGATGTGAAGATATTCCTACTGTAAGCAGTGAAGAAGATTTACTGCTTGATTTTGATGGCAGCATCTCGGGATGCTCAGAAAAGGACTGCAAGCATTTCATGAGCCGCGGGTTCCCTGCAGCTGTTATATTTAAAATGTTTGATTGCTTAAAACAGTTTTGGTATAAAATGGCCCAACAGGGAGTAAAGAACATTATGTAGGCAATTAACGCTTAAGAATGTGCAAACTGAATTTACCTTGCTTGAAAGAATTGACTCTTCTCTATCTATACCCCAACCTTCACAGATGATTTCGAAGGACAAAATGTTGTCCTATCTTTATCCATGACAAGGACGTACCCGTGATTCCCCAAAAATCAGACTGGGTCTTATTTTTTGGGGCCCCCAAAATATGCACTAGAGCTTATTTTGAGGGGTGTCTTATTTTTTTCTCCATGTGCAAGAGGCCCACTTCTGCTTGCTCATCGTGAAGAGGGGGCAGCACGGCATTCCAGCACGATCCACTACAAGGCCGGGGTGTGTGGAGCTGCCCCACGGGCTCTGCACCGGCTTACCTTAGGGCCCCCGCAGGTCATCCATGCCCCAATATCTTCCTCACGGCAGCGGCACCTACACACCACTTGGCCTTCTGCTCCATTGTGGCTGCGAGCAAGCAGAAAAAGTGGGCCAGCAGCCATGTGGGTTCCTGCACATGGTTGCTGGTGCTGTCGCCGCGAGGCAGGTGTTGGGGCGTGGATGCCCTGGCTGCGGGAACCCTGAGGTCCCATGTGCCAGTGCGGGGGACACCACCCTGCCTTGCCTCATGGCCACAGCACCGTGAGCAACTAGACGGCTGCACAGGCTCTTATGTAGGGCTTATTTGAGGATAGGGCTTATATTAGGCCCACGTGTAAAAACATGCTAGGTCTTATTTTCAGGGAAACAGGGTAGCTGTGGTGGTGCAGTGGTTAGAATACAGTACTGCAGGCTACTTCTGCTGACTACCAGCAGTGGCAGTTTGATTCTGACTGGCTCAAGGTTGATTCAGCCTTCTACCCTTCCAAGATGGGTAAAAGAGGACCCAGATTGTTGGGGGCAATATGCTAGGGCTGTAAAGCATTGTGAAGCAGTAGATAAGTCTAAAGTGCTATTGCTATTTTATTTCATTCCAAAAAAATCAACAAAAGCCTTTTCATTTTAGCTAAGCTCATGTACATAGTTTTCTCCAAAAAATTACAACATCCAAAATTTTGGGTTTAAAACAACAACTGCATAGTATGTCCTGAAAAGGCAGGGCTGACTTTTCTCATTCACACTGATTTAGGAGACATAACCATCATTCTACACTGACTTTGTCACATTGCTATTGGATATGTAGTATTGTTATACTTAATTTGGGTGACTTACTTGATCAGTATCATTTCCAAGAAAAAGCACTTTAAAAATCAAATGCCATAGAAACTATTGAAGATATATTTACTTATTTATTTATAGTCCATCTTTATTTTTACAAATCACTCAAGAAAGTGAGCATATCCAACACACCTTCCTGAGGCGGGTTGGAATGAGGCAGAAGGATTGACTCAAGGTTATATAGCTGGCTTCTATAGCTAAGGCGGGACTTGAACTCATGCTTTCTTGCTTTCTAGCCTGGTGCCTTATCTCTAAAGCAAACTAGCTGCATTGGAAACCCCCTGGGTCCCATTAAATTAGAGATGGGGAACTATGGGCCCTTTATGACTTGTGGACTTCAACTCCCTGAATTCCTCCCACCATTCTGGGAGTTGAAGTCCACAAATTATAAAAGGGCCATAGTTTCCCAACCCTGCCTTAAATAGTTATATTTTCCATCAGAATCCATCAGAACTATTAATGGGACTTAATTATACCTAGCCAGTAACTGAGTGATTATGATGTGTACCCAGCTGACACATTGTTAAACTAATCCCAACTCAAACATTACTGGCTATTTTTGCGGCACCATAAATCATAGTTTATAAGCAATGTGTTGGTTCATACATAACACTAAGTTAAAAATAAGCACATCTCATTACAGTTTAATACAATGTATGAATCAAAACATAAGCAAAAAAATAATAATAAGACAATAAGAAAATGTAGCAATGTAAGACACACTTTGATTAATAAAATGAAATAAATTGCAATGTCTGTATTTTTTTTTATTTATTGAATTTATATCGCCGCCTATTCGCACATGGCGACTCCAGGTTTACAGAATATAAAACCTCATTTAAAACAATAAAACTAATAAAGAATCAAATAAATTAATATATCATATCATATCATATCATAAAATCACCCCCCATCCCAGCAACAGCAGATCAAACGAGCCATTTAATGGACTCCATCCCACTCTGGGTTCCCCAGGCCCCCTGGCAGAACCAAGTCTTCAGTGTCTTCTGGAAGAGTATTAGAGTGGGGGCCGTTCTAATCTCTGGGGGAATGATGTTCCAGAGAGAGGGAGCCACCACGGAGAAGGCCCTTCTAGGTCCCACCAGGTGTATCTCCCTAGGGGATTGGAACCTCAGCATTCCCTGCCTCCCCACTCTGATGGGTTGGGTAGATGTGACCAGCAAGAGACAGTTCCTCAGATAACTCAGATAAGCCATGAAGGGCAGCTCCCGCAAGAGAGGTGATACATGTGCACACCAGGATCTGCACAAAACCATCTGGGCCACTTCATTTTGCACCAACTGGAGTTTCCAGATGCTCTTCAAGGGCAGCCCCATGTAGAGTGTATTGCAATAGTCAAGACAGGGAGTGACTGTGAGTAGGCATTGTTGGTCCAGGAAAGGGCCTAATTTAACTTGGAAAGTTTTTTCTTTTCTTACTGTAGTCAAGTGTTGTGCTTTGCATTCTGTGGGCATAATAATTTAGATATATGGTCTCAGATTCATGGGACTGATATCCCAGACATGTAAATAACCTAGATCGGGGTGTCAAACTCAAGGCCCCTGGCCCACCTGGTCTACCCAGCGCGAAGAGGAAAGATCAGGCCAGTGTAGCTTCGGCCCGGACTACCCAATGCGAAGAGGAAACATGCCAGCAGTTTGGGGAGGGGCATCAAACTGGCCATTCCCACCCAGTCTGCCACACCCACCCAGTCGGCCATGCCTGGTTCCCCCCCTCCCCCCGAGGTCAACCACAGCCCTGATGTGGCTTTCAATGAAATTGAGTTTGACACCCCTGACCTAGATGTGCTGGGTGCTGTGCTGAAGAGCTGATTGCTATATTTTTCTGGAGTTTTGTGAACTGGTTGAAAGCTGAGCAGAGCAGAGCCCCAGCACTTAGCATGCTGGTCAGTTCTTTGGTCACTAGTGACACAATATGGCAGCAGTAATGGAGCTGGCAGAGCTGGTTGCTAAAAATTTATCAGCACACCAGTCCCTGGATGCAACAGATTAATTAGGGAGAATGAAGCAGTATCTATTAGAACATCTAAACTGTGGCTTGGTTTACATTTTGAAAGAAAGAAACATTTGCACACCTGGAATTGAAGTTCCACATGGCTCTTCAGTAAAAGAGAATGGCTTTGATCATGGAAGTATAGATCAGAAAAAGATCTTTCAGGTTTCTTTTACTGAAAGAAGACTAAGCTGCATAATATGGAATTTGAGCAAACAGGCAATACAAGTCGTTAATCTTATGGTTTTGGGGGAAGTTAATAGAAAGTTAAATGAAGAACGTATATAAATTTTGGTCTTTTTTGGGATCTGATAAATGTGTTGTAACTCAGGCGCTGCCATAAATAGATTTGCATGTATTCAAGCTTGAATGAATTCTAATTTAATCTCAAAACATCACTGAAAATATTTGCTCTAATTCCAGGTCATGATGAAGAAATTATGTCAAATTTTCAGCATGGTTTCCCACAAGAAGTTAGAGGTTGTCTCTAGGCAAAGCCTGTAGATGGACAAAACTTTATGGTCTCTGAATATAGTTTCATCATCTTAAAGAAAGGATTAGGTGTCAAAGAACCATGCATTTTCCCTCTTAAGCGATTCTTGTATTTTTCCCCCCCTTTATAAGCCTCCAACAGTTGCTTTTGATTGTGGAGTTATACAAATACGTTTAATAAACAAATAGCAGATGTTGCAACAGAGGTACAAGAGAAGATGATAGAATCACTCATCTTTGATCATTTAGAAAGTTCAAAATTGTAGGTTTCTAGATTGTATAATCAGATAATAACATTGTCCTCCTAATGTTTGACAAGAGCAAATGCCTTCATCACATCATCCATTATTTTCACATAAAGTTGGCTGCTGATTTCAGTTAATATGAATCTGTGAGAAGACTAAGGAATCTCCCAAATTTAAGATGCACCATATTTGTTAATATTGTAGTCTTCCTTATGAATACAGAACTTTCTGGAAATTTTAGTTAAACTGGAAATATTTCACTCTTCAGAATTTGAAGTTTTAGAGGAAAATGCTTCCTTTTATCTGAAGTAAATGAAACTGATTATATTGGGTTTGGCTTGAAACAGGGTGGGTGGCATTTAAGTCAAACCCAGCAACCACATTATATGTAGCCAAGAATAACTCAGTCAAAAGTTGACTTTCCTGAGGTAAATGTTAGCTATCAAATTGCATTGGATTGACTCCCAAAGACTACAAGATCGTAGAAAACTTTTCTTCTCCAGCCTGATGCCCTCCAAATATAAGAGAATTACAGTAAAATTTTCTTGGCCATTAACTATGCTGTTTGGAAATTCAGGTTATTGCAGTCTCAGCATATAATAGTTGGAGGCATCAAGTTAAGAAAACTCAAATAGGCATTTCCCTGTAAATTACAGGGTAAGGATAATTTATAAATTTCTTTCCAGGGGGGAATATCCAGTTCCTATGACTTTCTTCTGCTTGACCTTGACCTTGACCTAGTACAATCTGGATCCTAATTTAAATTACTTTTAATAGCGCTGTATTACTTTTTACATGTTACTCAATTTTGTTCATGTGGGCAGCATCTAAAAAAGATGAAAGAAATTTCAAATGAGGATCATGTTGACCCAGCTATCTTATAGTGTCTCAGTTCTTATCTATTCGGCCAAATAGGTTGTAAAAAAAATGCTTTTAAAAATAAAAAAAGATTGCACAGCACAGCTGATCACACCCCACCCCGCGCTGTTCTGCTTACCCCATTCCTCCTTTTGGCGTGCCCTGCGTGCGCACGCACCTCACATTTAGTGCGAGGTGCGCATGCACAGCCAGCGAACCGGTACTAAACCGGTTCAGATTTCACCACTGATACAAAAGAAAGTAAAATTAAGTTCAGAGATAGAATGAGGCCAACAGTTCATTTCTCAATGTCATTATTTTAAACCCTGCCATTTGTACAGTTTTAAATTGCACCTTAAATCCACTATTCCAGAACAAGCGGACTCTTGTCCGCTTCTGTACTTCTGATTAATTTTATCTTGTTTCCCTGCAAATTCCATAGAATTATCCTTTTGCTATTATAGTCCCTCTGCAGAACTATCTTTGAAATGAGAGAGATTGGGAAGATGCCAGATACGTCAAGACCAAAAATTCTTCTCTCTCCACTCCTTTCTTGTCTCCTGCCCTTCCCTCGGAAAGTGTGTTCCAGTCACCTAGTCTGATGAACAGACTTGATAAAAGGGGCCTGAGCTGTGTACTGACTTTGATCTAAAGATAGCTTTTAAAAGTCAAACACATCATTAGCAGCAGGAGAGGCACTTCCTTGTAAACAACTTCTCCGTGACTCAGAATAAGAAAGCCCTCTGCATTTCTCCGGACATTGACAGAATGTTTCATACCTCCCGAAGTAGGGATGCTGACAACACAAGAACTTTTGTGGCCTGGTGCCAGGTGTTAGGGGGGAAAATTGGATGTCATAAGCATTTTTCCTTGTTTACAATAGCTTCTGATATTCCTGATAGCGGTAATAAAGGTTGGGCAAGTACAGCTACGATATGCTGGCTGGTGGGACATCTATTCAAAATCTTGTCTTTCCTGTGCAGCTTGCTCAAAATACGGACCTGCATTAAGATCAGTATGACTCAAGACAGGCTGGTATTTTATTTTGACAGCGGGCAAAAAAATCCTGTAAATGCTCCTCTTTGAGAATACCACTAATATACTGTAATTAATGATCCAGCTGGTATCCTAATTTTAGGGGGTGGTGCGGATTAACATGCAGTTTTTGTTGGCTTTTCCTGTCAGAGCAGAACAAATATGATTACCTGTGTTAATAGCTTAGTGGAGGATATGAAAAGAATCTCATCTGAAACTTAAAAAAAGGATTGAGAAGAATTAATTATGAATGAAAAGCAAAAAACCTAGGCCAATGCTAAATATTTGTAAGGTTTTCTTGGTATATTTACATTTGGAAACAAAGGAAGATGCAGGTAGTCCTCAACTCACAATCGTTCCTTCAGTGACCGTTCAAAGTTACAATGGCACTGAAAAAAGTGACCTATGACCATTTCCCACACTTATGACATTGTAACATCCCCATGGTCATGTGATAAAAATTCAGATACTTGCAATTTATGACAGTTGCAGTGTCCCAGGGTCATGCGATCTCCTTTTGTGACAGTCTCACAAGCAAAGTCAATGGGGAAGCCAGATTCGCTTAACAACCGGATTACTAATTTAATAACTGCAGTGATTCACTTAAAAAATGTGGCAGGAAAGGTTGTAAAATGGGGCAAAATTCACTTAACAAATACCTTGCTTAGCGGCAGAAATTTTGGACTCAATTGTGGTCGTAAGTGAAGAATTACCTGTAGTACATAGTTTTTGGGGGGAGGGCTTAATAAATATAATATAATAAAGTGGACAGTGTACTGGTCATTTGCATCCTTTTAGAGGATCGTTGAAGCACTTGGAGGTTTAATTGTGTCCTCGGTCACCTGAGTACTGAACCTGGTTCCTGTAATTTGCAGTTTTTTCTCTGGAAATCCATTCCTACTCCCACACCATTCAAAGAGTGTTCATCCCAAATTGTAAAGCTAAACATCTGTAGAGATGAGAAGTGAAAAAACTTCAAAGAAAAAACAAAAAAATCCAGTTGCCTCATGAAAAAGCACCTTTGGGACAACCATGACTTGGATCTCTATAGACGTTTAGCTATACAACCTAAGCCTAACCCTTTGAATGGTGTGGAACTACAATGGATTTCCAGAGACAAAATTGCAGACTACAGGAACCAGGAGCACTGTTCAGCCTAACCCTAGCCTCAGGTGACCCTGAGAACACAGATAAACCTCCAAGTGCTTCAAGGACCCTCTAAAAGGATTCAAATGACTACCTGTCTGCAAGGAATATAAATCCTTCTGTTCCCCACTATCCTGTCAGAGCTGAAGAAGCTTCTTGGATGAGAAGCGAAATGTCTTCAAAAGAAAAAAAAGCCCAGTTGCCTCCTGAAAAAGCACCTTTGGCACAACCATGACCTGGATGACTGAGAATCTCTACAGATGATAAGAACATTACTATGAGAACAAAGACAAATATTACAGAGATACTATGGTAGTGAATTCCTGCAAGCATTCCCAAAGTCCCTTGTAACCTTTACATTCTATGATACAAGTAGTCCTAGATTTAGATCCATTCGTTTATCAACCGTTCAAAGTTATAATGGCACTGAAAAAAGTGGCTTGGTCCTGGCACTTACAATCATCACAACATCCCTATGGTCATGTGAGCAAAATTTGAACACTTGGCAACTGACATGTATTTATGACAGTTGCAGCATCCTGGATTTATGCAATCACCATTTGCGACTTTCTTAGCTGCTTCTGACAACCAAAGTACAGTAGAACCTCCGTCACGAACACTTCTGACCACAACCAAATTGGGTTCCGACCAAAAAATTCACAAAAATTTTTGAATCTGGTCACGAACACATACTCGGATAGCGATCAAACACGGTCGCGGCTGATTTCCCTTTCTGCACCATTTTTTTTTGTAAGTGCCAAATTTCCTGTTGTTTTGGGTCATGACCAAATCAGGTTGCGATCAAAGTTATGGAACGAATTATGGTTGTGACCAGAGGTTCTACTGTAATTGGGGGAAGCTGGATTTGCTTAACACCCATGCGATTCACTTAACAACTGTGTCAAAAAAGGTTGGAAAATTAGGCACAATTCACTTAGCAACCACCTTGCTTAGTACAATGGACATTCTGATCCCAATTGTGATTGTAAATTGAGATTACCTGTATTTTTTTTGTAAAGTTTTTTTATTTTTTACACAAACACACATACAAACATACAATGTATTTTTGCTGAACAGAGTATTCGGCCGGTTAACAAATGTAAACAATTTTTAGTACTTTCAACTAAAATTACAATTTCTATACCTCCTTTTTTGCCATAACATTTATTTTCATCTATTTTGTACCAATATTACCCTTCATTTTCCTCTCTAATTTTAACCAAATTCCATTTTCTCTTCTATATTAAACCCCTTCCCATTATCATCTAATTTTTATATCCATCATCAAATTAATTATGTGGTATCTGCGGCTTGCAGACAAAGAAATCCTTCCCAAAAGTTCTCACGGCTGTTATCTGTAAAGTTCACAATTTTCCAAAACAAAGACCAAGTTGCAATATTTGTTTTTACTTCTGAAGGTGTCTCTGCATTCCACAATTTCCGATTGTCTAATAAATATCCATTCAATCTACATTAACAATCTTACATAGCTTCTCTTTTTCTTTTTAGCTTTAAAAATATTAAATCAGTTTTATAGTCCAGTCCGAATTTAAACAGCTCTTCTCACTTCTTTTTTCCTTTTTTTCTTTTTATTTATACAACACTTCTGTTATAGGGCTTATTGTCCATTTTGTTTTTCTTAAAATTCGAAAAAGAAAGGGGGGGGAAGGATCTACAGTATTTATTTATTTCCGATCCTTTAACCAATCTTGGGGTAATTTCTCTAGTTATTTAAAATTTTCCAAATTATTTCCAAATAATTTTGTTCAAAAGTCAATTTTCCATCAGTTTTTTGTCCCTTAAAGATTACGCTTCAAAATCTTCTCCCCCCCCCCCCCGTGCTCATTAGTTGCTGTTTTATTGCTAGGGGTCTTAAAGTTAAAAAAATGTTTCCTTATTGTTGTTTCAACCATTGGCTGTCACTCACCCGGCTTCAAAAAACTCCGTTCCATTCACCACTCCTGCTCATTGCTTAGTTCGGTTGCCCCAGCTTCATAACAGCTGCAATGGCTTCCATTCCCCGCCGCCGAGTCATAGAGCATTTCCTCTGACCTTCGAGGAACTTGCCTGTTCTTCTTGGTCTTCCAAGGTGCCTCTCCTCCTTCCCCATCCCTACAGGACGGTTCTGGTCCGAAGACCCCTCGGCAGTGGTTCATCAGTCCGGGTTTTCGCAGAGCTCATCAGAGCCAGCTAATTCCCAGACTGTCTCGCCGCAACGCTTCCAGTCGAATTCAGAGATTACCTGTATTATGATCAGAACAATTAAAACAATTATCTTTCAGGAGTAAAGTGGGGCTTTAAAAGCTGGCTACTGGGAAAGAGCAAGAAAATGAAGACTTTAAAAAAAAAAACCAATTCAATATAACCTGTCAGGGCAGTGTTGACTCTTAGGGATCATGGGAATAGATTTTTTTTCCAGGACCACGGAAGAAGGTAGTCACATTCAGATTACAGATCTAGAAACAATTATTAAGAGTACTGTGGATTGAGGGAAGGATGAATTAATTAGATCTGGGCCACATGAAGAGCACTTGTCAATAGAATCGCTAAAAGTCAAATCCAACTAATGGCAATTAGCTGACATGCTCTGCTTTTTTTTAGCATATAAATTTGGGTGATGGGTGAGAAATCAATGGACTTAAGCGGTATTTTCAAGGTAATTATTTGGGAAAACACAGGTGAATAGCAGGGCTAATGCCATTACCAGGTATATTTAATCCGTCCTCTTATCCCAGGGTCTGTGAACTTGACACAGCAGTCCTTTTTGTTGGATAATTAGAGATACCCGCTGAATGTTTTGTGCAGCACCACATGCCTGCTTGCCAAAAAGTGGGAAAAGTAAGACAAGGTCCTAGCTGCCAAGGTGAATCTCTCCAACTCTATTAAACTGCTGTTTGGCATCTGAATGCAAACCACTTGGTTTAAGGGGAGCAGTCAGTCTTACAATGAGCTGTGTGCTGGGCAGCTGTCTTAACGGTCCAGATTTGGACAAAGAGCTGCTTATTTGAGAAGGGAATTGGGGGAAAAGAAAACTTGGCTTGCTGATCCAGGCCAAATGTCTACCTATGTAGTGTTTGGCTCTAGCAATGTCCTGCCAAGTGTTTCTGGTCATGTTGAATGTAATAGCAAGTGCCTACTGTCACGGGATACAATGCTAAACAACCTCTAAACAATGGGGCTCCCCATGGCTTTTTAAAAATAAATTCCTCCTATTTTCTCCTGCACACACACACACACACACACACACACACACATCCCTTCATAATAATGTGTGTACTTTTTAAAAAGTACTGCCCTGGATATTGCTGACCTGCAATTTCTAACCCTGCTAGCCTTATGGGAAAATGTAAAGGACTTCATACAATTGAGCGATTTTTAAAAGTTGGTTTCCTCCAAAGACATCAAACTTGCTATTTCCAGAATTGCAATTTGCAATGGCCAGAGGCCTTCAGATAGATTTGTCGGTCCCACTTAGAACTCTGTTTTCTGGTCAGTTACAATGATTGTTATTAGGCCTTTTCACTTTAGGTTTAGCACTAATTGTTGACTAACTTTTGAATCCAACCCAGGGAACTCTTTTTGATACTGTATACCAGGGGTGTCAAACTTACGATGACATGTTGCCACGTGACGTATCGTAACTTTTCCCCCCTTTGCTAAAATGGGGTGGACTTGGCCAGCGCTTGACGCATCCGGCCTACAGGCTGCAAGTTTGACACCCTTGCTGTATACAGAGACTCACACAGCTTAATCTTAGCTTGCACAGTCTAAACCAGGGGTCTCCAACCTTGGCAACTTTAAGTCTGGAGGACTTCAACTCCCAGAATTCCCCAGCCATCTTTGCTGGCTGGGGAATTCTAGAGTTGAAGTCCACCAGGCTTAAAATTGCCAAGGTTGGAGACCCCTGGTCTAAACACTAGTTTTATCTGATGCCTGGATGCTTCTCCTCAGACTTTTTTTTTTTACAAGTCGTATTGATATATGTAACAGTACTGATAAAATCTACTCTTTTCATGATGGTGCCTATATATTGGAATGAATTTTCATTGAAGTTAAATTGAACCATTTCATAGTTACATTTAATAGTAGTAGGTTCAAAGCATTTTCCTATAGGCCTTTTAAAGATGGTTATGCTGACCCTATGTTTTTTAATGTTGAATTTTTTAAATAAACCACTATTTGGAAGTAAGCATCGAACATATAATTAGATAATGGCATAAATCCATAAAACCATGAATGAAACATGTAAACCTAGTTAAAGCTTTCAACAAACCATGCTTTAATTTTTTTTGCTGTCAACTTTGTCAAACTGTACCAGACAATGTAATGATACAGAATAACAAAGTTGGAATTGACCTTGTAGGTCATCTTGTACCATCTTGTAGGTGCGTTTAGACCCTATACCAGTGATGATTAACCTCTTTGCTGTCGCGTGCCAAAAGCAGGGGGAGCGCGGGGGGCTCTCACATGCATGTGCCCACACCCATAATTCAATGTGCCCCAACCCCCCACGCATGTGCAGGTGACTCCCCCCGCTTTTTGCACGTGATGGCACAGTGGGCCCGGTAGGCCCATTTTTCGCCCTCCCCAGGCTCCAGAGGCTTTCTTGGAGCCTGGGGAGGGTGAAAACGGCCTTCTCCACCCCCTCCCAGAGGCCCTCCGGAGGCTGGAAACGGCCCATTTCCCAACTTCCAGTTGGCCCGGAAGGCCCGTTTTTCACCCTCCCCAGGCTCCTAGAAAACCTCTGGAGCCTGGGGAGGGTAAAAAATGGGCCTTCCAGGCCCACCGGAAGTTGGGTAGGCTCCCAACTTCTGGTGGGCCCAGAAGGCCCGAAAATCAGCTGGCTGGTGCGCACATGTGTGCTGGAGCTGAGCTATAGGGCAACACTCGTGTGCCCACAGATATGGCTCTGCATGGCCCTATACCATTTCTGACAAGTGGCTGTCTTGAAAGCCTCCAGCGATGAAGCACCCACAACTTCAGGAGACAAGCTGTTCCATTGATTGATTGTTCTCACTGTCAGAAAATTTATTTCTAGATTGAACTTCTCCTTGATCAGTTTCTATCCACTATTCCTTGTCTGGCCTCCTCTCTGTGACAGCTTCTCATATATTGGAATACTGCTATTATGTCACTCCTGGTCCTTCTCTTCAGTAGACCAATTCATACAGCCGCTTGATTATCCATCGAAAACAAGCAATTTCTTAGCAACTCAATAACTTTCACTAACATCTGTGCACCACAGAATCTCCCCTCACCCACCCCTGTTTAGAACATTCTCTTTGGCAGAGCTTTGCTTTTTAATGGAGAAGAAACTGTTTGCTTTGGATAGAGAAGCATGCAGTTACATGAGCTCTACCTGCAGTCCAAAAATAGGACCACTGCCAGGCACAAGGTTGAGCACCCTCCCTCTTCTATGAGACACAAGGGTTTATTGTGATGCGTTAGACAAAGAAGGTTGTAGCTGGAATGGGGCAGATTTGGTTCAGTTCCCCGCTTTCCCACATGCTATCTGGGTGGCTTCTGGGAGAAGAAATAAAGGCTCCGACTCTGCAAAAACCAAATATTTTTGATGGCATTCGTTTTTCCCACTTGCAGAGTTCTACAGATAAGAGTACGATTTCAGTTTATAAACTTGAGTGCTGTTAGAGAGAAGAATATGGTGGACAGCAGCAAACTATTAAGGTAGGGTGAATAGCAATGGGAAATCTGCAGTGGGGAATCACCCATTGCTATTAACTACAACATTAGTTCTATTCTGTTCTTTGGCATAAATACGATAACATGAATGAAGGGATAAATGGATTTTCTCTCTATGAGAGAAATTTGAAGCATTGTTTTAATAAAAATATTTTCAATCTGTTTTATTGTGTAAAATGATATATAGGGTGAAAAAAACCCATAGAATTATAAATATTCAGAATCCCTCTTTGAGGAGAAAGGACAGTCTAGAAATGCCAAATATAAATATAACATAAATAAATATATCTGATTCTAACATAGTTTCAGTTCAAATGCATTGTTTAGAAAAATCTCCCATAATAAATGGAATAATTTAATTCTGCCACTTGATAGTATTTTATGAGATTGGGCATGTCCCAACTTCCCTGTTGTGCAAGAATTTTCATTTTAACCACTGCAATTCATCCTAAAATAATTGAAATGTTTGGAAACCCAAGTTTTCGTTTAATTTCTTCCAATTCAGTACATAATTTGAAAAGATTTTCTTAATATTTTTAGTATCAATAATGCCTAAATGTTTTAAAGAATTATATATTGTTGGAATCCCTGAAACTGGAAAATTTCTTCTGAAATTTGAGTTTTTGGGTTTATTTGAAAAAACATCAAATGTGAGTTATGAAAATTAAGTGATAGTCCTGACACCACTACAAATTCCTCTAATTCCTTAATATAGCTAGCTGAATTAAAAAGAGTCAAGATCATATGTGTAAATAGATTTAAAAGATATATTAAAAGATACCACAAACAGATTTAAAAGATAAGTCTTATCTCCCATTTTTATCCTGTTAATCTTATTATTGGATCTGTTACCAGCACTTTAGTAGCTCGGTTGAATAGTAAAGGTGATAAAGGACAACCCTGCTTGGTACCTCTTAAAATCATAACGAGATCTGAATCATAACTATTAAGATTTATCTGGGCATTAGTTGGTACATAAATATTTTTAGTCATCTGACAAAAGCAGGCCCCAAATTTAAATTTAAATAGTATTTGTTTTAAAAATACAATTTAAATTTAAATTTGGCACTGGCTTCTGTTTTAAAACATTTGTTTTAAAAATTGTATTTCCTGAGAATCAAAGGCTTTAAATATATTTAATACATCTAATACATCCCCTGAACTCTGCTAGCCAGCTGGGACAAAGCTAGTTCGCCCCCTGTGGTGTACGGTGGATAGTGCGCATATGTAAACAAAATGAACTAGCAATTTTAGGCCGCCAGAATTACTATGTGGTAAAAAAGCATTGTATATATGCCGCATCACATTGTCACGTGACATTTTGAGAGGTTTTTCCCATTTCCGGAGCAGGGGTGGGCGTGGCCTGCGCGTGACGCATCTGGCCACCAGTTTGACACCTTGCTATAAGCTAAAAGAAATTTTAAAAATCTATTAAGAATTTATGGCTAATGAAGATTTATTAATTTTATTAAATCTATATATATATTTAATAATTTCCCTCTTGTTTCTGGGAGTTGACTGCAAATACTCCATGCCGCAAACACTCTATGCCAAATCCTGCTTGGATTTCAGGTCAGCCCCCCACCCCCACCCCCACCCTCAAACCAGAGGGAGTTCTCTTGGCAGTGGCTTATGGCCTTCTGTATTGGCTTCTCCAACTGCCTCTACTTCCCCAGAACCCAACAGGACAGATTGCAAATCAAGATCATATGATCGCAGGATACTTGGCAAATCATTGTAAGTATGAAAAGCTTGCCAAGTGCTCAGATTACAAATTTTAATTTATATGGGCATCCAATTTACACACTATGATTCCAGGCGGCATATAGCTATAAAAAATTAGAATTTAAAACTACCACCAACACCCCTCCTCCTGTGACTGTGGGGACTCTGCAATGGTCATAATTTTGGTCATTGGTCATTAGTACCTTGGTTCATTGCTGTCATAATGTTGAACAATGAATGAATGCTCGTTAAGTGAGGAATACCTAAAAGGATTATTTCGTAATTAAAATATTCTGTTTGAGCTGGTCTATAAATTTACATTTTGAATCAGTTTTACAAAATAAAAAAAAATAAAGTACAGGTATTCTTTGTTTACTCATCACAATTGTGAGTGACAGCTCTGTCATTAAATGAAGTAGTTGCTAACTGAGAAATCATGGTACTTCTGTTTTCCTCTTCTGTACTCCCTGCCCTTTTGAATTCTTAGCTCAATGCTGGGATAATTAGCAAGAAGGAAATTTACATAATATGAAGTATTTACATTGATTGGAGAAGAAGAGATTACAAAATAAGAAACAGGTATTCAATGGGGAATACACCAAGCTATTTGCTGCCAGTGCTACTGTATTCATTTCAATGTGTATTCCCCATTGTGTACCTGCTTACTCTCTTGTAATCCTTTCCTCTCCAGTCTTTCCACTCTGTGAGTGGAAGAAACGCAAGTCACAGGCAAGACAACACATACTGACTAATGGGAAACACGTCACTGAGGGATGTTGTGAACGTCATAAATACGGGCATGAGTTATACAGTTCTTTTTTCAGCACTGTTGTAAGTTTGAACAGTCACTGAATGAAGCTGTCAATAGGCAAAATCTTTTTTCATTTCTTCCATTCAGTCCTGTCCATCTGTATGAAAAAAAATGATGTTCTTTAAGGGTTTATATAAGTTGTACATATGTCTAAGAGACTAATGCTGGTGTTATTTTGGAAACTATTCTTATTTCTTATACTGAATTGAACACACACAACATGGGAATGCTATATCAGCAATTCAGATCCAGAATAGAGTCGGTGGTCATAATAAAATACAGAAACCATAGTTCAACAAAACATTAGAAGAAACTTCACATAAATACTGTATGACAGTGTAACGGATTGCTTCACTTTATAGTAGGTTTTCCTTCGGTGGAAGTACTGAAATATGGACATGGTTGGGCACCTCTGAGCTACATTCCATCCTGCAGGTCCTGAATTGTTTCAGGAATTAAATTAGGCTTCATTAATCCAATTCAAATTCTGTTACATCTATATATCTTAAGACTGAGAAAGAATCCATTTTGTTTGACCTCCAGAATGATCAAGGACTTCCTAAATGTGACTTTGATCTGTTCTAAAGTCTAAAGAGTTTGCCATGTTTCATTTCTAGATAGTGATTTATAGTGGCAAGATGCTAATACTGATTAAATTCAGAATTAAATAGCACTTTTCCATAAATAAAACAGCATCCCCAAACTTGCTACTTTCTAAAATCAGTTTGCATGGTGGTTCCAGGATTCCCCATAATTATAGTTTTTAAGAAAATCACAAAGGCTCATTTACTCATCACACTTTCCACCGAATGTGTCTGATGATGTTCTACTTGGAATTTCTGTTAGAAAAGCTCTTAGACTTTAGTTCTTATGGAGAATGTAAAACCTAAACACTACAAAGGTTTCTTTCATTCTATCAATTATTCATTCCATTTAGATCTCCTTTATAATATTTTGCTCTGAAACATCACATCTAGAGGGCATCAGAGTGGAAAACCTGCATGAAACAATGCAATAAAAACCACAGCCTCACCTGAGAAAGGCAAAGGCCAAACGAAAACCTTATTTATACGTAAAATTAACCTCTCTAAGTCTTCCCAAAGGTGCTTTTTCAAGAGGCAATTGGACTTTCTGGTTTTTCTTTGAAGACATTTTGCTTCACATCCAAGAAGCTTCTTAAGCACAAATCTCAAGGACACCTCAATAACAAGCTTTTGTAAGAAAAATGAAGCGTTACAGGAATCCTAGCAAGTGAGCTTTAGACGAAATATATATGGGTACATGAGGGCAGAAAATTAGGGGGTCTTTTTCGCTCATTCTTGTGCTGTATAGTAATTACAAGGTGGCAGATACAAGGGTAGCCTGCATGTGCCCATAATTTAGGTAATGGACATGATTCCTGCTTAGTCTGAAAACCAACCTTCACATCAAGCAGTAGAAATTAAATGCTTACTTTTTAACACACAACAGCTGGTGAAATTCCTTCACAATGACTACTTTGCTTTTTTGCAATATAATCACTTTATCAGACATTCCTGAATATATCTGTGCCTATTTTATTAGCTCCAGTCTAGCCTGTTATACAGTAGCTGTCACCTTTCAGTTCTACTGTATTACATCTCCCATAAATTCTAGTCTCTATGCATGGTGGATATTGGAAGCAGTCAGAGGGAACCAAGATATTGAAAATATTAAAATAAAAATCAATACATAATGAATTGAAAGTAATTGAACACAAAAGAACATTTATATTACTAATTGTATAACAAAGACGTTTTTAAAAATACCATTGAAGTTAGGTAGATAATAAATTGACATCAATAAAAATGATCAATTATTTCTTTGCATATTGTTTCTCAAAAGCTTGTTCTCTTAAAAGACCTGCAGTTAGACAGTAACTCCTAAAAAAAGAGCCTGCACATTTAAGATTTTTTTTTTCTTGAATATTCAAGATATGGTGTGGTCAGGACTGTTTAATGAATTACTAGAAAGTCCTTGATTTGAATTTCATTGCTGCCATGAATGTACTCAATGACAATTTCCCATAAATTGCTTTTAAGGGATAGTATGTCACTGTATACCTTGGAACTCAACTGCTTTGAAATTCATCAAATGTGGTACTCAATACATTTTGATGTGAAAATTTTGTCCTGATACTAACAGTTTGTTTGGTACTCAACACACAGCTAGAACTTGTCAATTTCAGCTACCTTGAGACTCACTACATTATTCCTTATGGGAAAACTTTGTTTGGTACTCATTGTTTTGGTACTCATCGTGCCTTCCGGAACCAATTAACAATGATATTGAGGTACTACTGTACCTGATGCTGGAGATAACAATAGACAAATATTATTCCATTAATGTCTTTCAGCCATCCCAATGTTGTTTCGCTCCAGGATTCTCACATATAACCATTTGATCTCTAAAAAATAAACTTTTCGGTCCAATTCAGCTAAACTGTTTGACACACTTCTCTATGTACAACTTGAAAGCATTGAAATAAACCAGGCTGTGCAATGAATATATTTGAATATGAGAAAGTGCCACTTTTTTCACAATACTGTTCTGGTATCAAAAACACAAACTTAAAAAACTGAGTTAAAATAGTATTAGACAAAAAATTGATACCTATGAATATTCATCTCTGTCTTTTCTCAAAAGTGGTTATGTATTCAATTAAACAATTGTGAAGAGCAAAATGAGGAGGCAAGACTGCAATGGAAATTGATATAAGCACGTAATATCTATTTACTCTGAGTGAATTTAGATGTCTAAAATCATATTGGTTGTATTCTGGTATACTCAAGGAATTTGGTGATGATTTGACCATAACATGGTGTGTGTTTTTTGTGAAAGTAGAGAAATTAATATAGGTTCTAGAACAGATTACAAATCTGCCATCAATCAAGGAAAAGAATGTGATAATTATCCAAATTCACAAAGGAATCAAGAAAAGACATTACCAGGCTGTCTTATCTCATTTTAAATAGAACAACTTCATAGATTGTGTATATAGTTTACTTTAATTTCAGTAAAGCATTTTTAATAAACTATTAAATGGAGTTCTGATTTAACAAACCTTTTAAGGTAGGTTTTATGGGATGACAATTACATGGATATATAACTAGCTTGAAAATCATAAAAAGATCATCAAATTAGAATGAAGTGTTCAGTGGGGTAGCTCCACTGAAGAGATGTCAAGAATGTCGATCAAATTTACATATAAAATGAAATGGGTAAGACTGCCTAAAACATCAAGATTGTTTTAGGCAGTCTTAAGAAAGACAAAAGGAAAGTACTGAGAAATAGAAATCAGAGAGCTAGAGGTATAGGACGTGTGCTTGATGTTGTAGTCAAATATTACAAACTAAATATGAATCAGCACTCTGAGGCAGTTACAAAAAAAAGGAAATGGATTGTTTGCATTAATTATTGAGTGTTGTTTCCGGGTGCAATATAGTTTCTGAGTCATGGGTTGAGTTCCATTGTTGGTCAGAATTCAGAGAAACTAGAACAGGATTCAGAACATAAACTACAACACATTCAGAAGAAGGACAAAAAGGATAATTATAATACTAAAGTACTACAAGATATTATTTGTTTGTTGTATAGTTTTTGTAGCACACCCCAATTCATAGTCTCTGGGGAGCTTATAAGAAAGTAATAATAATGCAAGTATCAGGAAAAAGAGCTCATAACATAATAGAAAGCGCGTGCGCGCGCGCGCGAACACACACACACACACACACACAGAGGAGTACCACATATGGTAGCACTTTTTAAGTAACCAAAAGCATGCCACATAGAAGAAGATCAAGAGCTGCTTTCTCACATAAGGACCAGTATAATGAATATAAGTCACAGGAAGGCAGCAGATTCCATTTGAATGTTAGGAGGGGGAAAAAAAGATCTCAGCGAAGCAATATTAGTCTGAGAGACCCATTTGCCCAGAAAAGAGGTGGGCTTCCCTTAATCAGATTTATTCAAGCACAGACTCACAACCATCACTTGGGGCACTTTGATTTGGATTTTTGCACTGAGCAGGGTCTTAGACTTAATAGCCTAATTCACATCTTCCAAATCTGTGATTTGATTTCATGCATATATATCATATTTAAATCCAATCTATAGCACAATATTTAATTACTACGCCTATGGACATATGAATCAACAGACATGGCATGTGCGCTCAAACATCACAGGGATTAATCTATCCCATGGGTAGACACACTTCATTTATCATTTGATTACATTTCTCACAATGCTTGGTGAGGTTAGCTAGGAGTGAAGTGACTTGATCCAGAAGTCATGTCTAATTAAGTTGACCATCTCTAGTTTATACCCTTTCCAAATTTGAGATGTTCTCTTTCATTTAGAATTTTTCAGATAAATATCTGTCCAACCTGTGCAGTTGGATTTATGAGGTGGTGAGCTGCATTTTTGGGCTGATTGAAGTAGCATTAGATGCAAGTTTTTTGTGCAATGCCTTGCGGAATTTCTGCAGAGTCTACAGAACCGCATTAGTTAAAATAATCGTGATTTTTCTGTCTCTGTTGAGGGTTGAAATTAAATCACTGCCAAATACAGCTGGAGCTAAACAGACCCCTTACATGCTTTGCATCTTGGGCATGGAGCATCTTGAGGTAGCTGTTAGCAAAAAGAATGGATTGCCCTTGCTAGCTCACCTCCTTTCATGAAGTTGAAAGCATTTAGATGCTTGTTTGTTCAGGTTCCTAGGAATTTTTTTTCAGCTCTTTTTCAACAGAAATCACAGCATTATACCGGTAATCCTTTTCAGACTCATATTTTATCTGGGTCTCTCAAACAAAAATGGCAGGAAGACTTCCAAAACAGAGCATTTATTTTTCTTGAGCTTTTTAAAAATCAATTTGACACCCTAGAGAGTGAAACAAGTAGATAAGTGCTAAATGTTAACCCAGCAAGCTTTCTTACTAAACCTGAACAGACCCTTTGTCTATCATCTAATCTAGTGTTTTTTACTTTGGTAGCAACATTATTTTGTGGTCTTGTACAAGGAAACGTTTTGCAAGTTACTTGTCACTGACTGACTTAGGGCCTTCAGCATATGCAACACAGGCTGGACCTCTTGAGTATGATTCTTCTCTATAACAGACAATTCTGTTCTTTCCTTTTCTGTTTCAGCTAGATGTCCCCAAGAACTATGGGATTGTCTGAGGTCTTAAATATGCTATCAGCATGGGGACACAGTGGCTCAGTGGCTAAGATGCTGAGCTTGTCGATTGAAAGGTTGGCAGTTCAGTTTGAATCCCTAGTGCCGCGTAACGGGGTGAGCTCCTGTTACTTGTCCCAGCTTCTGCCAACCTAGCAGTTCGAAAGCACGTAAAAAATGCAAGTAGAAAAATAGGGACTACCTTTGGTGAGAAGGTAACAGTGCTCCGTGCACCTTTGGCATTTAGTCCTGCCGGCCACGAAGACGTCTTCGGACAGCGGTGGCTCTTTGACTTTGAAACAGAGATGAGCACCCCCCCCCTAGAGTCGTGAACAATTAGCACATATGTGCAAGGGGAAACTTTACCTTTACCTTTATATACCACTAAAATATGATATATTTTTGATCTGAAATTCATGTTGTATACATGTGTGTAGGAGAAGAAAATATTGGACAGAACTTTCAGTTCTGAGTCTGGAAGAGAGATTGTGGGCTCCCTTGTGCACTTATAATGGCATCTCCAATTTATCCTCCCCAAAGAAACTGATTTATTTTCCATGACATTCCATGTTATTTTCTATGTTGCTTTCATACCACTGAAAAACAGATTGTGAATTATGTGGCCATAATTTGCAGCTAATCAAAACAGTTTCTTGTCTGTGGAGAGTTTTGATTTTGTCTGCAACTCTAATGGGCGAACACAGCAGCTGCTTCCAGCAATGGACATGCTCCATAACCAGACTGGGAATTGGGTGTAAACTTGTATCTTGATTGGATACCAAATACAGAAAAAAGTTCTTTCAAGATACACTTGGGTTAATTTAATACTCTCAATATGTTCCATAGAGCGCCAGCATAATTCAGAAGCAATGCATTAAACTAAGTATTTTTGGTATATGATCAAATTTTGTGCTTTTTTTTCTTAATACTTGCTGCTTTTTGGATTCACACTCTCCTCCTCCTCCTGTTTTCTAGTTTTCTAGTTTTAAATCAGGTATTTAAATCAGGTATTTCCCATATCTGAACGTTTAACAGAATGAATGCTTAAATCATTTATACTATTTATAATAGTATAAACTATTTTACGATATTTTACGAGAAGAGTCCTCCATTCCTCTAACCGCAATAAAATACCTTATGCCACCAGACTCCAAATTTTGGGTTAGACAACTTAGAACTATGCCAGTTATGGTCTGACCTAAGCACAGTACATAAAATTATCTGCCGCAATGTCCTTCCTGTCAATGACTATTTCAGCTTCAACCACAACAATACACAAGCAAATAATAGATACAAACTCAAGGTAAACCATTCCAAACTCGATTGCAGAAAATATGACTTCAGTAACAGAGTGGTCAATGCCTGGAATGCACTACCTGACTCTGTGGTTTCTTGCCCAAACCCCCAAAACTTTAACCTTAAACTGTCTACTGTTGACCTCACCCCATTCCTAAGAGGTCTGCAAGGAGTGTGCATAAGTGCACCAGCGTGCCTACCTTCCCTGTCCAAATATTCCTTTTTACTTACTCTTTTCATGTATTCAAATTATGTTTATACTTTTACCTGTTATCTTATGTATGCTTGACAAATAAACTTATAGATATCCCTATAGTTAAATATTGATAACAAAAAGAAAAACTACTTGGATCTGTTTAACAGTAAAGAAAAGTAGAATTAGAGCATAAGGTCAGGAGAAAAAATGGCTTAAATCATAATGTTTTGCTGGGGGGGGGGGAAGCACCAGAATGATACCAAAGTAGGTACTAGATACATGGATAAAAAATAAAAAGAATCCATGCTGGATAGGTTCAGGATTTTGTTTCCAAAAATCTGTAGCTCCAGATTTTAATTGTAGATACTCAAAGGCATGGTTGATTGCAACATTATATAGTCATCATGGTTAATCATTGATAATCATGCTGCCCATGATTTTGCCCAAACTATTTTTAAGTTATTTGAATCATTACCTTTTGAAGCTGATACGTGTGAAGTATATGCAGTGCTTTTTTATCTGTCTTGCAGCTCTCAGTTTATGTTATAATACATCCTCAAATCTGACTTCATATGATGTTTTCATATACATGTGTAAACTGACACAGAATGTGCCTGAGAATATGTGTGCTTTAGCATACATTTTGCCAAACTTCTTGCATTTTTCCCATTCTTGTATTCAGATTTTAGAGAAGCAGGGAGTGGTATGGAGAAAAGAGGAGTTTGCTGAATAGCAACTTTGTGGTTTTCATGATGAGGAGGCAAATCATGAAAAACCCAGAATATAAACTAGCTTTTTCTAACCAAGGAACCTGCATGTTGCTTCTCATCTTTTGCCTAAGATCAAGTATAGGTAGTCTTTGACTTAAAACCATTGGTTTAGCAACCTTTCAAAGTTACAATGGCACAGAAAAAATGACAACTGGCCGTCACATTTATGTCTGTCCCGGCATCCCCACGGTCATGTGATAAAAATTTGGATGCTTGGTAACCAGCATGTATTTATGATGGTTGCATCATCCCAAGGCCATGTGATCACCATTTGTGAGCTTCTCATCATCTTCTGACAAGCAAAGTCAATGGGAGAAGCTGGATTTGCTTAATGATGGAGTGGTTCACTTAACAGCCATGGCAAAAAAGGTTGTAAAATTGGGTGCAACTCACTTAACAACCACTTTGCTTAACAACAGAAATTCAGGTCTCAATTGTGGCCCTAACTAGAGGCCAACCTGTATAGCATGTGCAAGTGTAGTGTGGGTGTATAACTCCTCCTATCCTCATCCTCTATATACATAGCCTGCTAGCAAGGGATGATGGGAGCTATAGTCACACAGCAGGAGAAGACTCATTTTGGGGACAGGATGACTTAATAGGACTTTTGAATTCCAGAAAAGAGGCAACTCTCAACTCTGAAAGTATACATGGTTTGTTCCTTTACAAAAAATTGCAGGGAATTTTTTTTTATGTGACTAATTAAAGAACCAATAATGATGAATAAGGGTTTACAGGAGACTTCCCAGTAGCACAAGTTTACTTTGACTGTGAAGTCTTTTAGTTGTTTGCTGGTGGTTAGTACCAGCTCAGTATATATCCCGCTATTTCTCTCTCTGTTCATAATCTAAAAAGAAAATTAAGAATAATGGAAAAATCTAGTTTCTCAAAAAGTCGTTTTGTGAGGGCTTTGGAGAGGGCATATTCAGGAGACTTAGGTTGGCTATTTTCTTTATATAAAAACTTGCATGCTCTTTGTCTCAAGAACCCTGTGTAAATAGCAATAAAGTCATGCTCCAGTTATAGCAGTAAGTATAACTCAATAGCATTTGTTTTCAAGAAACACATGTGAAATAATGAAGGTTACCTGTAAGCATGGAGGTCAGAAGAGTAATAAAAACAATATGATATAAAAAACTGCTTGTTAAAGAACAAAGGCTTGAAGAGACAATCAGTGTTAAGGTCAGAGGAATATCAAGTCTTGATGAGTTTATAAAACTAAATGAGCTCATACGCTCTGCTGCATAGTTACCAATCAAAACTTTAATATTACCATCTGTTCTCAATCTCTCTCTCTCTCTCTCTCTCTCTCTCTCTCTCTCTCTCTCTCTCTCTCTCTTTTGTTCCCATTTAGGATTTAGTGTCTAGAAAGAAAGATAGTAAGGATTGCACCATGGCTCCGAGAAAAAGGAGTGGGCGAGGGATTTCTTTTATCTTCTGCTGCTTCCGAAGTAATGATCACCCAGAAATCACGTATCGGCTGCGGAATGACAGCAATTTCGCCCTGCAAACCATGGAGCCCGCATTACCCATGCCTCCGGTGGAGGAGCTGGATGTTATGTTTAGTGAGCTTGTGGTGAGTGATGGGATCATATTAAGTTGGTGGTGTTCAGAACTCAAAAATTGTCTCTAGCTGGGAGGAGTTGTCTTAAAATGTTAGGGAAAAGGTAGTGATGGTCCATCAAGAGTGCCTCAACTCATTCAAAGAAATGAAAATTTATCACATGTTTGCAAGATCTCAGTTATTTTTTTTAATATTGGGCAAATGATTGTGATAAACATAGCAAACTTTGTAACCTAGTGTGTGGTAATTTAGGAAATATTCTGTCCTGGGTTAGGAAGCGATGCATCAGATTGCGATAAACATAGCAAACTTTGTAACCTAGTGTGTGGTAATTTAGGAAATATTCTGCCCCAGATTAGGAAGAGATGCATATTTGGTTGATAAGTAACGATACTCTGTATTTTCCAAAAAATAAAACAGAAGTCGTGCATTTTTCTATTGCAAAGTACAGTTGTTGCATGTTCCTGACTAGGTTCGCACATTGAGTTAGATTACAATCCTTTAAAATGTGATTTGTTCACTAGGACATAATTGGCTGAGTCAATATATAAAAATAGGACATAAGCCACTATATAAATCACAGTGAGAAGATTTATACAACTAACCAAATCAGAAGCAAACAAATCACATTTTTGGTAGAGAATTCCATGGAAGATAATCATCAGACATGATTTCACAGGGGTGGCTTTTGGCTAATGTTTGAAACTGCTGCAGCAGTTAGACTGGATTCACAGAGCAAGCTGAGGCATAGTAAGGTTAGCTTTTGCTAAGCATATTGTATGAATTCAGCCATTGTGACTTCTGAATCATGGTTTAGGGCAGTGATGGTGAACCCATAACACATGTCAAAGGTGGTATGTCACAACATTTTGGGTAACATGCTAGTGCATACCAGGCAAGAACTATTCTTGAAAGCTTGCCTTGTTCTTGCATGATTTGGGGGGACGGCAAAGACCACACGAGAATGGGGTGTGCTTTCACCTGGTTTTCAAAAGCTGCAGAAGCAGAAGAAGAGGGTTTTCTGAAGCCGCCTCAAGAACAAAGACCTCCTGCAATCTGGAGCTGCCTCAGGTAGGCTGCAGGGGCCTGTCAGCGGGAAAGAGAATACTGCTTAGAAAGGTTCACCATCATTGGTTTAGAACTTCGTGTCATAGGAAACTAGCCAATTGTGTTCTGTTCAAGAAACCACAATTATATATTCAATGAAAACAATGGTTTAATATGACAGATGAAACCGATCATAGTAAGTGTCAAGAATGAATTAGCAACCTGTTCAGATAGCAGGTATAAGCCTAATAACCACAATGCAGCAGTCTCTGTACCAGAGATATTACATTCAATACATTTAAAACCATTCTATTAAAGAAAAATCTAGAAGTTTTGCAAATGCTGTTATGCCAATCTCCATACCAAAATGTGAGATTGTGCCAGTCCATCTCCAAATTAACTACCTGTTGTCAACCTCTTTGGAATGGCCTTTCCTTCCTTCTTCCTTCCACCCCAATGATGCCCTTGACGTGATGTCCCGGTGCCTGGAGGCCATGGGATCTGGATGGGGAGAAACAGGCTCAAACTCAACCCCTCCAAGACTGAGTGGCTGTGGCTTCCGGTGTCCCGGTATAGTCAGCTGGCGCCATCACTGACTATTGTGGGTGAGATCTTGGCCCCCACAGAGAGGGCTCGCAACTTGGGTGTTCTCCTGGTTGCACGGCTGTCTTTGGAAGAGCACATGACAGCCATGGCCAGGGGAGCTTTCTATCAGGTTCGCCTGATGCACCAGTTGCATCCCTTTCTGGACCGGGATGCCCGGCGCACAGTCACTCATGCCCTCGTCACATCCCATCTGGACTACTGCAACTCTCTCTACATGGGGCTTCCCTTGAAGAGCACTCGGAGGCTCCAGCTGGTCCAGAATGTGGCTGCGCGGGTGGTTATGGGTGCGACTCAGTGCGCCCATATAACACCCCTCCTGCGCGAGCTGCACTGCTTCCCGTTGGTCTTCCGAGTGCGATTCAAGGTGTTGGTCACCACCTTTAAAGCGCTCCATGGCTTAGGACCGGGATACATACGAGACTGCCTTCTGCCATCAACAACCTCCCATCAGCCAATATGCTCCCATAGAGAGGGGCTCCTCAGGGTGCCATCGGCCAAACAATGCCGACTGGCGACACCCAGGGGGAGAGCCTTCTCTGTGGGGGCACCAGCCCTTTGGAATGAGCTGTCCCTAGAGCTTCGTCTTAGCCCCGACCTGCGTACTTTTCGCCGTGCCCTAAAGACCTTCCTGTTTCAGCAAGCCGGACTGGCCTAATATGAATTTTAAGTGAGTGTATGTCTGTTTTAATTTGAGGGCCAAATTGTATATATTTGTTTTAATTGGTTTTAAATTTTATAAATTCATGTGTTTTAATGTGGCTGTACACCGCCCTGAGTCCCCTGGGAGAAGGGCAGTATAGAAATCCAATAAACTCTAAACACTCTAAACTCTTTTTCTTGTTTTGGTTCAGTGAAAGCTAACTTCATTTTTTTAAAGTAAGTTGTTGGCATTATCATGTAATGCCTATCTTTTCTCTTTAACTGATGTATGGCTCAGTTGAATGTTGCATTTCAACATTAATTAAATGGTTTGGAAACTCCTTCAGCCCCCTTATAAGCTTACTGCATAACAGAAAATGACCCACTATTAAAAAGGAGCAAAATATATCTTGGTAGCATTGCTATACCCACTGACATTCTGCAATTCCTTGGCCTCTCTGGCAGGCAAGCAGGTCTATTTTGCTTATATAGGAATATATTTAATTGCCTAGGCTCAGACAGAAGAGATGACTTGAACATTGTTCTGTCCCCGTCTCACACATGCACACAAACAGACAGCCGGGGGTTAAATAAACTGGCAGACAACCAATTCTTCCGATAAGAGGCTTGGCAGCAACCCAGTAACTGCTTGCCAAGAACTTTACTCATAAACAAGATACACACAGTTCAAGAATTGTCCAGTCCGTAATTAAATCCAAGGCAGATAATGCTGTTTCCAAAGATGCAATGTGACTCGATAGTAGTTAGTTTTGTCTGTCACAGAGTCTGAATGGCCACCTCACCTCCTTTTATACCCTGTGGGGTGTGGTCCAGTGACTCAGCTTAATCTCTGGCACGCCTCTTCTTCTGTTGCGCGCGCTTATCTCTGCAACGCTGCCGAGGATCCAGCCAAGACTCATCTCCCTCATTACTGTCCACATGTGGCTGCGTGGACGTACTTGGCCCTGGGCCTATCTCTTGCCCTTCGGCGGACACCGAAGGCATTGCCAGAGAGGAGGGGCCTGGAGAGGGAGGCCTGGCCAACTCCTCTCCTTCACTCTCGGAGTCCTCTCCTGCCGTGACACAGGCTCAGGTAACGGAGCCACAACAAACATGTTCAAAAACACTGAAAACCTCTTTGACAGACACTCTTAGTCAAACAAATTAACTGGTAACATTGGAAATCTGATTTTTTTTTTAATTTGATTTATATGCCGCCCTTCTCCGGAGACTCAGGGTGACTTACAATGCGTTAAGCAATAGCCTTCATACTTTTGTATATTTATACAAAGTCAGCTTATTGCCCCCACAGACTGGGTCCTAATTTACCTACCTTAGAAAGGATGGAAGGCTGAGTCAATCTTGAGCCTGGTGAGATTCGAACTTACAGTAATTGCAGACAGCTGGTGTTAATCACAATGCTATCAGCCTGCTGAGCCACCATTAGAATAAGATAACTTTTGATATAGGGATTTAATATTTCCACTTCTGCTTAACTTTGTGTTAAGCATGTTGAGATTTTGAGAATAGGAAAAAAGGAAAGAAAAGACAGCTTTAGAGAAAAATTTCCTCTGTATTTGGACTCAGTTGAAAGAACTACTCACTAGTAATAAAAAAAAATGTTAGCCACTTCAGGAAAGAAGCTTAAATATACAGTGAAAGCATGTTTGACAAATTTGAATTATGAATTCCCCTTCCCCAATAACATTCAATGTATCTAGAATATAAATGTATCTTCACCCTCATTTAGCAACTGCCTGGTTTAACAATGGTTCATAGTTACAATGGTGATGAAAAAGTAACTTTAAGATCAATTCTCCATTTATGATCTTCATAGACTGTAAAGCAAAGAAAACCTGAAGTAAAATTATAAACAGTCATTGAGATCACTTGGCAATTGCTTTGTTTAATGACCAAATTGCCAATCTCAGTTTTAGTCACTAAAAAAAGACTGCCTGTATTTTCAAACCAAAACTTGATAGCTTTGTCATTTACTAAGGGAACACAATAAAGGAACACAGATAGAAGGACTATTACTTTACAAATATTGTTAAGATTACGCTGAATTTAATTTTAATTTAATTTTAATTTTAATTAAATCAAAATATTTAAGATAGGAGCTGACAACCTAACACAAGGAGCAGGAATTTTATAACCACTCAGAAAAAAAAAAGAACAGTAAGAAAACAGGAATGAAAATAGAGAACGAAAATAAGAATAAAGTTTCACCTCATTATCATGATCATCAGCATTTCAGCTCCTGCCAAATTCTCTTGTGTATTATGTAACACAGAGATCCTATATTAGCACATTTTAGGAAACCCTGAATTTTAAACAGATAGACAAAAACCTTAACTGGGAGACTTGTAATTCTTCCAAAACAGCCAAATGAAAACTGAATATGTTAATATAAAATAATTACTATACAGTATGTGTGAGGCAAAGAGGAAGAGAAATCTAGGGTGGAAGATTGAATGGAATGCCTGAACATCTGAGGAGGATCATTGCGCATTACAATATTTTCTTTTTTATCCTATCTCTGTTTATATAAATTTATATTTTGCTGTTTTCCCTGAAACACAAGTGGGTATCTTTAGGTATGCAGGCAACATGATGGTCTTGGATGACTCCTATCAACCACACTTTTCCTGCCCTTTAATCCTCCCAGGCTGCTATGGCTGCCAAAAACTGCATTAGGGAGGGGACATTCTGCAGGGAAGATGTGACACACATGTCTTTTTGTATAGCATATTTCTTGGTGGGCTATTATGCCTCTGAATGAGGATGATAAGTGTAGTGTTCATTTCTGTTATTTGGAGCCCAAAAGTGGCCTCGTATATAAACTCATGTTGATGCTTTTTTCTCCTGAAAACTCAATTGCTTATAATATTGAAGTGATACACTTGAAACATACAAATCCTTGGGCTACCTTCCTAAGTATACTATATTTGATGAAGAATCAATTCATATTTGACCAAACTCAAGAATACTCCCAACCAGGTATAATTCTAAAAATCTGAACATCAGAAACAAGGTTGCAATTGGAATGGTGAAATTACGATCAGAGCACAAAAACACATTCATAGAATAATTTTGAAACAGCCTAATTGTTCATGTATGGTTAGAAACTCAGAAAGAGGAGACATAGCTTATTTCATCAAACTTTCCCTGTTGTCTTGTATTTTTTGGAAGTGGGAAGAAAAAAATGGCTACAGTCACCTAAACCCAAGAGTCATCTCGGGAGCATCTACACCAACTGTGGATAGGTTCTGGAGCTGAGCCCACTGGGGATTCCTCCCCTCTTTATCAGCCTCTGCTTCCCCAGAACCCTTCAGGTGCATTTTCTTTCATCCTTCCTCCCATTGTGGCACCAAATGAGAGGAGCAATCGCACCAGCTGCAGCTACAGCATCTCATGACTGAGGAGTAGGAGAAAGGCACGGCAGGTGTGAAATGGCGGGGCAAAGCATGGGAATGATCTGTTCTTGGCCAACAGTAGCTCTTCTGGGAGTTCCATGGCTCAGCTTGGCCACCCACTAATGAGCACTGCTGCTGGCCCAACAGAACTTGCTCCCCCACTCTAGCTAGACCCATTGAAAATGCAGGCTGAGCCAAGTGCAAGAATATTATTGGCTTGATCTGTGATGGTCTTCCCTGAGAAGTTGGACTGGGAAAAACTAGAGAGTGATTCCTGCTCACGGTGATGTCAGTGGACTGGGCCAAGCATGGGATTGATCTCTGCTTGGCTAGCAATAACACTTGTTGGGGTTGGCTGGTCAAATGGGAACTGTTCCACTGCTACCTTTAGTCAGAAGCACTATTAGTGCTCTGGGGATCATTCTTTCACTTTGCATAGCAAGCTTGGCTGAAATATCATCTGGGAGGATATAGAAGAAGTTCCTCTTTCTCCTTGGCAGGGCTTGAAACCATTTGTCTGAATGACCCCTTTTCTGTGCAAGTCAAAGTTTCTGTTCTCTGTTCTTATCACTTTTGCTTAAAACACAGAGACAGACTGACAGACACACACACACACGTATTAATTTCATGAGCTAGATTACTATTATGAATATGTTACTGATACATTTGTGAAAGTAAATGTCATTGATCACAATGGGACATACATTTGAGGAAATGTTCTTGTTACAGCTGATATCCTATCTTTCCTTGTGATGAGGATCAAGGTTGGTATGTGTAGAATCTGTAAACAATCCCACCCAGCACTATTTGCTAACTTTTGTGAAATTAAGACTGCCTTCAGATCAGAATTGCACTAAAGCATATGTATAAAGAAGTATGAAAGGTAATAAAACTCTGAACATATATTGATTTTCAGTTCTTCTTGTTCCATCTATTCATAAAACAGGGCTTTAATAAAAGGCATGCACATCCAATCATCAAAAAATTTTGTTTAAAGTGAAAGCATATGATCATTTTGATTTCCAGTTATGCTTCAAAAACTCAGGAAATCAGAGCATCAGTACTGTATATCACACCACACAAGTAGTCATAAAAGACTTTGGTTAATCTCATACTTTCTTATGAATCTACATGTCAAAGTCCACCTTGAGCAAAGGAGAATAGCATCTCCAGAGACAGATACTCAAGAGCTTCACTTTCCCCCACTCATTTGATAGTGATGTAACGCTGGCCTGGGTGCAGCTCTCACCCACTGCTTATTAACCTTTCTGGCTTTCAGAGCAAGCAGCTGCCCTGTCTTAGTTCCTCCTGCGGAATTGCCAATGCAAGTCAAGTCCAAGCATGTCATTAAAAGCTGTATGTTCACAGGCAAAGTAATGTTCCTCTTGTACCAAGCTGAATGGCTGCCATGACTGGCCATTAAGCCCTTTCTGGCACTTGTAGACCCCAGACTCCCACCAAGGGGGAGGCTGCCTCATCCCTGTCGTCTGTCAGGATTTGGTCTGTTCGTAGGGGAAGACTCTTTCACAAAAGGCAGCCAGGCTTGGCTCGGCCTTTGTTGCATTTCCCAGCTGCTCCATATGGTTTGGGTTGCCTGGGCAACCTACAGGCCTTTTCCTGATTTGGCATGGGGCCCGCCTTGTTGACGTCCAGCATCTCCTATCCAATTAATGACATTGCCAGACTTAAAGGCAGAAGTGGAGATGGTGGGTGAGTGTCAGAGGCAAAGCCATGACCTAAGCAAAACTATCTGATCTCTGGGCAGTTGCCAAGCGAATTTGGCAATACTTGGTAAACCTGGGTTTGAAAGACTTCTTTGCCCTTCTCCCTCATGCTCCCCTCCCCATTTCCTTGCTGCCCCACTTGGCTGAAGCTTTTACATGATGCTCCTGATTCATTTGTCCATCAAACAATGAGCGGGATTTACTTCTGGTCCAGTTAACTTTTCTTTAGCCCTATTTGGAAATGCAAACAGCATCTTGTCTATAGCCTAATGGGGACGGGTTGAACTCAGACTAATTTACTCTATTGCATCCAAGCTGAATTCCACCAACAAAGGAACAAACTGGGGAGACAAGATGCCCAAAGCAGAGAACTTGCTCTGTTGCAGTTCGTTTTTCTGCTGCCATCGCAAAATTCTGCATGACAAAACACCCGGCCTTGTCTTCTAGCTCCATCCAGGTAGCAGATTTCCAACGGAAGAAGTAATTTTCTCCCTAGGACAATGGAAAATGCATGGGTTAAAAACAACCAGAGCTCAAGGACAGAAATGTGGGGGGGAAAACCAAGTGCAAAAGTTGTTGGCATAAAAAACAGTATATGTCTGCAAAGTTATTGTTATTGCTGTTACCTGAATTTATATAAAAATGGCCATGGTGCAGCAAAACAATATAAACAATGAAATGAAATGAAATCCTTTATGGTAAATATATAAAACAATAACATCCTGCATAGTAAACAATAAACATTAAAACATTCAATGAAAATAACAAGAACAAGTAATACTCTGATAGTTTAACTAAATTAGTAAATAATTAGCTGTAAACAAACTCACAATCTCACTCCTGAAATTCATTGTGCAAATCCCTCCAAATAAGATCAATCTTCGGTGCTTTCCCTTTGGTATTTGCTCATCACGCTGGGCCATCTGGCTCACAAGCCTGTAGCTTTTTAGGACCTGTAGCTCTTTAGGTATTGTTAAACTACCGTTTTATCTAACTTTTATCTTTAATCTTTATCTCTGCTAAATTTAATTTAATTTCTATGCAGCTAAATTTAGGAAAGGTAAAGATTAAAAATAATTGCTACATAAAATTGCATATTTATGTATCACTTCCTTGTACCTTCCAAATTATTTTGTACAGGAAGAGCAGTCCTTGACTTTCAACCACAATTGAACCCAAAATTTCTGTTGTTAAGTGAGACAGTTATTAAGTGAGTTTTGCTCCATTTTATGATCTTTTCTGCCACAATTGTTCAGTGAATCACTGCAGTGGTTAAGTTAGTAACACAAATGTTACATGACTCTGGCTTCCCCATTGGCTTCACTTGTCAGAAGATCAGAAAAAGTGATCACATGACCCCAGGACACTGCAACCGTCCTAAATATGAACCAGTTGCCAAACTTCTGAATTTTGATCATGTGACCACAGAGATGCTGCAATACCAACCAGTCATAAATATGAAAAACAGTCTTTTCATCTTTTTCAGTGCCATTTTAACTTTGGTCACTAAATCAGGGGTCTCAAACCTTGGCAACTTTAAGACTTGTGGACTTCAACTCCCAGAATTCCTCAGCCAGCTTTGCCCACAGAGGAATTCCCCCAGAGGAATTCTGGGAGTTGAAGTCCACAAGTCTTAAAGTTGCCAAGGTTTGAGACCCCTGCACTAAATGATTAGTTGTAAGTCAAGGACTACCTGTAAACCATTTCTAATAGGGTTCTATTTGTTTCTTTTATTATTCTAAAAGAGAAAATAAACTACAGTATTGAGAAACAAAGGGAAATGATGACTAGGAATAACTAAGCAGAAGCGATAATTTTGCCAGACATTTTGTTTTTATTGATGCAGGTGTAATGTTTGTCTCCATAATCCTTTTAGATGATGACGGTAGGCAGGCACTTAGCTCTGTTTTTCCCCCACAAAAAAAAAAAAAACTTCAAGTGCTGTCAGCTATGTTTACTTTAACTCATAAATAACACCACGTGAGATACATTCATTTTATCCTTCAAATTATCAAATTGATAGGGCACCTCAGGGCTGTTTCACAGGGCATTGAGGTCTTTTTAAGAGTGCTTGAAATGAACCAAATAGAAGTCAAGAAAAAGTCAGTTAACATCTTCTTTATTTGCAAGTGGCAAAAATTATTTTTTTTAAACATTGCAAAGAAAAGTGTTGTATCTCTTATAGCAATATTTACAAGTTTTTGTGCAATTTTATCAGAATTGCAGCTTACTGGAATACTACCACCTTTGTTGCTGAAAATCCCAGGATAACATTTACTGAATAAACCACAAGACCAGGGGTGGGCTTCAAAAACTTTAGCAAGGGGTTCTCTGCCCGGTTTCTGAGTGGGCATGGCCATGGTGAGCGTGGCCTAGACGGCATCCTGCACCATGGCGGGGTGGGCATTTTTGCCCTCCCCAGCCTCCGGAGGCTTTCCTGGAGCCTCCAGGAAGGCGAAAACAGCCTCTCCAGGCTCCGGAGGCCCTTCCCGAACTTCCGGTAGGCCCATTTTTCATCCTCCCCGAGCCTCTGTGCACGCCTTGCACTTACCTGCATCCAAAACGGGCTGCGTGGGGACTCCGGGGAGGGGAGGGGCGGAGTGAGTGGGGCCAGCCAGGAGTGGGATTTGGGGGTTCTCCGAACTGCACAGAATCTTAGCTAGAGGTTCTCCCAAACCCCTGCGAACCCCCAGCAGCCCACCCCTGCACAAGACCCAGAATTCCTCAGCCAGCTTTGCTTGCTTTGGAGACCCCTGCTATATAGGATAGTGATTCTAGTCTTAAGAAGAAGCAATTCCTCACAGACCTGGAATCTTTTAGTTCTTGGTATCACACTCACTTGCCATTACTTTATTTTTTAAAATTAGCCTACATGTCTACACATGTCAGTTAATTACTTCTTGCATATTGATGAGTTGCAGATCCAAGAGTCTCTTTTCTTCTATTTCATGAAAGCTTCCTTGTGATCTGGAGATGATTTCTCTTTGCCACAGGTGACTAGACAAATATATGTGTACAAGCTCAACCACAACCAATTATTATTTTTTTCTGTCTGTCTGGTTTCCCCCACCAGTTTGAGAAATTTACAAGGCACTCTTAGCCTGTACAGGTAATCCTCAATTTACAACCACAATTGAACCTAGAATTTATGTTGCTAAGTAAGAGAGATTTATTAAGTGAGTTTTGTCCCATTTTACGACTTTTCTTGCCACATTTATTAAGTGAATCACTACAGTTGTTAAATTAGTAACATGGTTGTTAAGCAAATCTGGCTTTCCCATTGACTTTGCTTGTCAGAAGGTCACAAAAGATGATCATATGACCCCAGGACAATGCAACCGTTATAAATACGAACCAGTTGTGAAGCATCCAAATGTAAATCACGTGACCATGGAATCCTGCAATGGTCATTAGTGTGAAAAATAGTCATGTCACTTTTTTTCAGTGCTGTTGTAACTTTGAACAGTCACTAAATGAACTGTTGTAAGTGGAGGACTACACTGCACTTACTTATGTTGCTTACTAGATACAAGAAATTCACCTAGCTCCAGTTTTGGTCATGTAAAAGCCATTCGGGGTTGATTTTGTTGCTGTTTTTTAAAAGCAACCAATCATGTGTATGCTGTGTTTGAACAATGCTTATTGATGTGGAAAGATGATACCGAAACAATATCATGGAATTAATGTACAGTCTTTTTTATATCTTTGATTTTTGCCTCATCTTGTGAGGACCTGCCACAACAAAGTTTTCTGTGCTGTGGTCATTCAGTTAGCATCACTAAGGGAGAGGTTCTTAATGCGTCTTTAAGAAGTGGTTGGTTTCTGCCACTTCACAAACTGATTTTGATCATCTGCCAGCTTTACTTACATCAGCAGCATTAGGCTCCTCAAAGAGAGTAATTAACGTCTGGGAAAAATACAAGAGTGAAGAGGGATGGGCAATTTAAAAAAAAAAAACATAAAAGTTTTGGGTAAAAGAGAAAGCCCCAAACTGGTTTGAAATAGTTGTTTACTTTTTGTGAAACCATCTCTTTCTCTTTTCCTTCAATTCTAACACTGAAGTCATTTGAACTTCAAGCGTGCAAGCAAGCGTGCTTCTACTAATAGAGGCTTATTACTTAGGAATGGGCAAACCGACTATTCTCCATTAAATAGTATGTTTCATGTCCATATATAACATAATAAGGTTACATTTTAAGAAAGGTTGCAAATAATTTTATATTTTATTGTAATGAATATGCATTCACTTGAGAATATTATTTTGGAAAATAAGAAGCAGGACACCCAGTCGCCCAAAGTAATTCAGACTAATTCAATTAAAAAATGTTTCCTTCTCTCATCCCTTCTATTTTTTTATTTCTATATTCCAAATTACAGAATAAAAGTAATATTGGTATCACTAAGTGGAAAAGTAATCCTATTCTTCCATAAGAAAACAATTTACTCAGTGCTGCTCAATAACCATGTTGCTGAAATAAGGTGTTTTTCACATTTAAGTTATGACCATATAATGCAAGGTTGGATCAAAAATCGTAAGATTTGTGGAAATATTCATCCCCTTTTCTATGCTATAGTTTGTTTTATGGTTGCCTTGTTGCTATGTTAGTTCATCTTCTTCCCTTCTAGAATCAAAGCCAGGAAATTTTGTTGGCTTCTCGGATGATCCTGTAGATTGCATTAAAAAAAAAGAATCAAATCCTCTTATACTTCCATCTAATTTATTTTACTTTTCTTTATTTTTATGCTGTTCGGCAGAAATTCAGTTTTTCCTCCTAATTCTGGACAGCTTTGTAAGAAGGTTAGGCAGCCAAGGAATTCTAGAACGAATGCCTAAAACCTCTTGAGCTTGTTCCAGTGTAAGCTGAAAAACTAAATGTGGAAGTGAATTTCCTGAGTCTTGAAAGTTAATAATTTCCTGACTTCTGGGGCTAAAAGTATGGCAGGAAGATCTAATAGCCCATATTTAAAACATACCAGTTCCTCATAATGGAAAAATTGGCAAACAGGAGTATTAACAATCTCTATATGTAGGAAAAGATATGTCAATTATGTGTAGACTGAATGCAGCCACCAATCTGGGATATTCGTTTTTTGCTTTATTCTTCAAAATGGTAATCACAATTTCTCCAGGACTGCAAAGGACTGAAATTATTTGCTTAGAATGAAAAAGCCTCTTCTGAAATAATTGATTCCTACTGCAAGACTAATTTAGAAATGTTAAATTCTTGCTAGAATAATTAAGAAGGTATTTTATTTACTTCTGAGCTCACTCACACAACAGATCAGCCAGTTGTGTATGCGTGTTTGTCATTTCTTTCTTTTACCCAATCTCCAATCATACCCAAAGAACAAATAGCAAATCGCCTACGAAGCTAGTTGCCAATTGGCATCTTCTGCTCACTAATTAGTCTGTTTCATGATTGTTAATTGAAGCTGCATGTATGGAGTTTGTGTGCTGATTGCTTTAGGGATTTAGCCACAGAATTTCAAACATGAGGATAAATAAATAGAAAGCTACATTACTGTATGCTTTCTTTACAAAAACACATTGCCTGTTTTCCTTGCAGGCAGTCCATATGGCCACCAGGTGTTTTTGTCACCAGCTTGAAATTCCTGCCAGTGACAATTTTCTACCCTCTATGCCAGTGTTTCTCAGTCTTGGCAACTTTGAGATGTGTGGACTTCAAGTCCTGGAATTCCTGATAGTTGAAGTCCATACTGTACATCTCAAAATTGTCAGGGTTGAGAAACACAGTTCTATGCATCTTATCTACTATATCAAAACCGGTACATCAGTCCAGGAAGCTTAATTTTGGATGTTAGAATTGCCGGTATGCAACATCTTGCATGGTCAACATAATTATTACATATAGTGATGGGTTAAAATGAGATTGCTCCAGGGGTGAAATCCAGCAGGTTCTGACAGGTTCTGGAGAACCGGTAGTGGAAATTTTGAGTAGTTCAGAGAACCGGCAAATACCACCTCTGGCTGGCCCCAGAGTGGGGTGGAAATGGAGATTTTGCAACATCCTTCCCCCAGGAGTGGGGAGGGAATGGAGATTTTGTAGTATCCTTCCCCTGCCACACCCACCAAGCCATGCCTACGGAACTGGTAGTTAAAAAAAAATAGATTTCACCACTGGACATTGCTCCCTTGTTTGACATTTCTGATCTGTGCCAAAAACACAATTTTCATGTGCTTTTAAAAAAAATTTAAAAAGCAGTGCCTTTTCCTTGTGCCCTTCATAGAGGGACTGCTTTATGTCAGGGTTCACCAATGTGCTCAATATTGTCCCCCAAAAGTCGAGGGATCTGTCCAAGAGGTCGTGGTTGTTATTTGAGATACTGTTAAAGTAGTATTTATTAAATTATTCTCATATACATGTAATAAATGATTGGGGCTCAATGAACAGTCTAAAAAGTCATGAAAGGGTTAATGAGCTTAAAGAGTTTTGAGACCTCTGCTTTATCTGAAAAGACTTTAACAGTAGTGGTTTCTCAAAGCCCAAATGAATCTTTGTTATTATATCTAAGTACTCTGATGAACACAGTGCAAGTAACTAGCAACCTATACTTTTCAGTGCTTATACTGAAGGGGATTTAAACTAGGAGTTTGGCCTTTTCAGTGGTAGCCCCCACATTGTGGAACATGTTTCCCCAAAAGATATGTTTGGATTCCACCATCTCCTAATTTAGGTAGACCTTAAAACCAACTTGTTTCATCAGGCTTTTAGACTTTAAGATAATTATGCATGTCCATCTATTATTAATTTTATGATGCCTAGAGTTATATAATTTTATGATGCCAAGAGTTATTATATTCTTTTTATTACACCAAAATGGTTCCTAGAGATATAAAATAAATGTGCATAGGACTATAAATTAGAGTTGTCAAGTATATTGACTCATGGAAAAGCAAGCCTGCTAATAGCAACTGCTTGACCATTTGCTTTTCCCTCGACACATACCTATGCTTTCTTTTAGTATTGTGTCTGAATGGAAGAACTCTAGCTTGTTCTTGTTTTCAACATATATTCTTGGCTTATGACTCTGGTTTATTAGGAGAGAAACAAACCCCACCTTCTGATTTCTTTGCAACACTAAGCAAACCACAGTCAGGACTTCCATGATTTAACAAAATTGGAAGGGACCTTGGTGGTCTTCTAGTCCACAGTTTCCCAATCTTTTCGGCTTTGCAGACTGGTCGGGGTGGAGGGGTAGAAGAGATGGTTCCAGGAATGTGGTGGACAAGTGCTCGCTCTCATGCAGCTCCATTTGCACATGGAGTGCGCACACACTGCTCGTACACTTCTGTAGCCTGGTAGTGGGCCGCCGTCTGGAGGTTGGAGACCCCTTTTCTAGTCCAACCAGAGGTGGGTTTCAGCAGGTTCTGACCAGTTCTGGAGAACTGGTAGCTGAAATTTTGAGTAGTTTGGAGAACCGGTAGTAAAAATTCTGACTGGCCACGCCCCCATCTATTCTCTGCCTCCCAAGTCCCAGCTTATCGGGAGGAAATGGGGATTTTGCAATAACCTTCCCCTGGATTGGGGAGGGAATGGAGATTTTTTTTTTTTTTATTTGATTTATATGCCGCCCTTCTCTGGAGACTCAGGGCGACTTAAAGTGCGTTAAGTAATACAGTATCCTTCCCCTGCCACGCCCACCAAGCCATGCCACGCCCACCAAATCACACCCATAGAACCGGTAGTAAAAAATTTTGAAACCCACCACTGAGTCCAACCCCCTGTTCAAGCAGGAAACCTATACCATTCCGGAATATGGTCGTCTCTTCTGGAAAACCTCCAATGATAGAGCACCCACAACTTCTGCATGCCAGCTGTTCCACTGATTGTTGTTACTGCCAGAAAATTTCTCCTTAATTGTAGGTTGGATCGCTCTTTAATAATCTTTCATCCATTTGCAACAACCAAAGAGCATGCATAGGCATATTAACTCATTCATACTAAGCTAAAATTCTTCAGAATTCTGGCTTGTGATGATACTGCACGTTAATTCAGGGAATAGTAACACTATTAGTAACACTAATAGTAACAAGCCAAAAGTTTGTAGGCACCTCCTGCCACAAAGCTGCTGAAATATTTTGGTTTATAAATGCAGTGAAGTCTTTGACTGGAAATGTGACCAAGAACATTAGCTCAGTTACATCCTTTCCAACATGGTGTAAACTTAGAGTCATTAGTAAATAAATAGAAGAGTAGAAAGCTGTAGTTGGTTTCAGCCACAAGAAAACTATGGATGCCAAGCTATCAGTTACATCCTTAAATGCCACCAAAATTAAATGAAAATTAACACCTTTAAAAAGGCCAATGTTTCTCATGAGGCTTAAATATGAGGTTGATTTTGACACATGACTAATCGCCAATCTAAGATCCAGGATCAGGTTACAGGAGGATGTTTCACAGGAAGCTCATTATAATCTAGACTCAAATCAGTCACCGTAGAAAGGCCAACATGATATGAATAATTATTGAGCTAAGGGGAAAAAATTAAACCTGTCTAAGGAGAAGGGAGGGGCCCCTCCCCTTTAGCTAAAATGCCAATGAATATCAAAGTTTATTTTTTGATAATAAACATTTACCTCTCTCCCCACCCCTACCCCACCCTTTTTTTCTTGCTAGGATGAACTTGACCTTACGGATAAGCATAGAGAAGCCATGTTTGCCCTACCAGCAGAAAAGAAATGGCAGATCTATTGCAGTAAGAAAAAGGTAAGACCTTTGAAGTATGCTTCCTCCACGTTACAGGGTGTCCTCGACTTATGACCGTTCATTTAGTAACCATTTGAAGGATACTGAAAAGTGACCTTGCATTTACAACCATCACAGTATCCTCATGGTCATGTGATCAAAATTTGGGTGCTTGACAACTGACATGTATTTACAATGGTTGCAGCATCCTGGGGTCACGTGATCGCCATTTGCCACCTTCCTAGTCAGCTTCCGACAAGCAAATTGGGGAAGTCAGATTCGCTTTGTGACATGATTCATTTAATGACTGTAGTGATTCACTTAACCGTGGCAAAAAAGGCAAAATAGGTAAAATTTGGCATGATTACTTAACAACTGCCGTGCTCAACTGGTCCCAATTATGGTCATAAGTTGAGGACTACCTGCATTTTTTTCTTCTTTTTTTAAAAATAGTTTTGTTCTTTTCTTTTTTTTTCCTGGACACGAGAAAGAAGAAAATGCTGCAAAATGCTTTTGAATCTGTTTGAAGAAACAGGAGGAAATTTATTCTGGCCTGCAAATTCATAGACCAGATCATAAGATTCCAAACTAGCACGATTATTTGTATGCTGGGAGCTTATTCACAAATGCAACCAAATTACATTACAATAATTTAGCATAATAAAATCAGATGTTAAAAGCATATGTAAAATTCTAACGAAGCAGCATGTAACATAAATCACTCTGGGCGTAATATTTATTCTATTCATTGTTCATTGCTCAGATGTAATTCTGTAGTAGTTTGTCTAAGAACTGCAATACAGAATTTTAGCTACATTACATTTCAACTTAAGGTTATTGTTTGGCAAGAGAAAAGCATCATATCTAATTGTCCTGGCATATCGTCCAACAATTCTCTTTTTTAAAAAGAAAGGGCTACATCAGATAGCACATATATTGACTGCTTTTGACCACATATTTCACCAGTCAGAGAGGAATTTAGCTAGGTTTTTTTAGCTTCAACCTTGATTGGAGGTTTTTTTGGGGTGGGTGGGTGCGTGTTTAATGGAAGGTAGCATGTGGTAGTATCTGATTAGTTTAGGATCGAATGCATTAGGTGAACCCACAAATAAGGTTAATTAGGTTAACCAGATATGCACATATGAGAACACAGCCATTGGGAAATAATGGCAGTATATCAAGAGTTGCTTCAGCAGTGGGATGGATGGCAGATAAATTTAATCAGTAAATTAAGTTCAGTTTCTTATTATCTGTGGGCTTCTTTAGGCTTGCACTTTACATTTGATCTCCAGAAGGTGATTTGAGGTGCAAAGGAAGACAAATATATCTCTAGACTGCAACCCTTTAAAACAGCCATACTTTCTGCTGGATTATACAATAATTTTGCAAGGCTTTCATGCAATTGTGAGGAAAGATCCAGTTCTTTTAAAATATAGGAGACAAATGCTGTATTTGCACTCTCACACACTCTGAAACACTTTGGGGAGAGTAAATCTGAATTGTTGCATTCTTCTAGTATCCTTGTTCCACAATCTTTTGCCTCTATACTGAACGCTTTTTAATGGAAGACTGCTGTTTCAGGATTGTGTTCAGAGACTGGAGAACTCTTGGAATCTCATGGGATAAAATTATCTTCCAAGAAAATTAATAGGATTTCAGTAGGGAAAAGACAAAGTTTGTAAAATGCAACCCTATAAAGGCATAATGCCATGTATGCTATTTGTAACTCCAGGGCCTAATGTAGCATAAATGAAACAGAATTATGTTTTGGAAGAAAAGCAAAATAATCACATTGCCACTTTTCATTATCAGTTGGATTTAATACAATCTGTATTGTCTCTGGTTTGAGGGTGGTGGCTTGTATACATAGCTAACTGGCAAGCCAAGAGGAACTAAGCAAAAAATAGAAATTTCGTTTAGAAAGTAAGTTATATATGTGTCATTTATCATTTTCTGAGACAGACCATTTGGGTAATAAGCCATCAAAATGTATTAGGATCTGTGAAAAATGAAACATTTGTAGAGGTAATATGGATGAAGATGGAAATAGTTGTTTCCCAGAATTCGGGAAGGGAAAGACTTATTTGCTGAAATTTCAGCATAAACAACAGAAAATAATTTAATGTAATCTGAAACAAAAACAGCTCAAGAACAAGAAGAGCCTTGGTGGCGCAACAGACTAAAGTACTGTTAAGTAACAATAGCTGCCTGCAATTACTGCAAGTTCAAATCTCACCAGGCTCAAGGTTGACTCAGCCTTCCATCCTTTCGAGGTAGGTAAAATGAGGACCCGGTTTGTGGGGGCAATAAGCTGACTGTATAAAAAAGAACACCGATTAGGGGCCCCCCAAAAGCCCTACTAAGCAGGTATATACAAAAGTATGAAAGCTATTGCTTAACGCATTGTAAGCCGCCCTGAGTCTCCGGAGAAGGTCGGCATATAAATCGAACCAATAAATAAATAAGATCCATTTTACAGTGGAATGAACTGTCTAGAGCAGTGAAGATCTGTGGCCTTCAACTCCCAGAATTCCCCAGCCAGAAAGGGAGATGAAGTTCACACATCTTCAGCTTCCCAAGGTAGAGAAACACTGACCTAGAAAAATTACGGAAACATCTTCGTTAGAAGTTTTTCCCAAACAAAAAATAGGCATATTTTTAAGCATGTGTTTCACTGTAGATCATGGAAAGTTTTTAGGTCAGGACTTCCCTGGTCTTATGATTCTCTAAACAACATCACCCATCATTCCCGAATATTTGGAACTATGAGACTTTGTCTCTAATCAGTCTGAAGATCACCAGACTCAGGAAGTGATGATTGAACTATTGAACCCTTTTCAGTTCAAATTCTGTGTATCTAAAAAAGAAAAGAAACTTGTGAGCTTTGACTCATCTTTTTCATGTTCATTTTATTTCTTGCTGAAGTTGTCCAAATATTTTATTTCTTGTTGAAGTTGTTCAAATATTCATGTTCTATTTCTGTGTCAAATTAAAGGCGATCCAAGTGGATTTTGAGTAAATGGATTTTGAACAGAATAAATAATAAGCCCAAGACTTCGTCAAGTCAAGATCAGTGTCTAGTGCAGGGCTGACAAACTCGCAACCCGTAGGCCGAATGCGTCATGTGCTAGCCATGCCCACACCTGGTTTAGCGAAGGAGAAAAAAAAGTTGTGATACGTCACATGATGCTATGACAACGCAAGTTTGACACCCCTGCTCTAGTGACTACATGAGATATTATGGTGATCTAATAGTGCCCAAGTATTAAGGAGGCTTAGTTTTTTCAGGTTCAGGCAAGTGCTACAGATAGATCATAAACTAAAATCCTATTGTAAACTTGATAAGACCACTCTTTTCCCCACTTTCTTCCTGGCCCCCCACTCACACAAAAGAGATAATCCTCAATTTACAACAATTCGTTTAGTAATAGTTCAAAGTTGCAGCACTGAAAAATGCTTATGACTGGTCCCCGCACTTATGACCGTTGCAACATGATCACTTGATCAAAATTTGGGCACTTGGCAACCAGCATGCATTTATGATGGCTGCAGCATCCCAAAGTCATGTGATTGCTATTTGTGACAGCTGGATTACAATAATTAAGTGAATGGGGGAAGCAGGATTGGTTTAATGGCCATGTGAGATTCACTTAATAACGGCAGTGGTTTGCTTGACATCTGTAGCAAAAAACATCTTAAATCGGGCAAACACTTAACCGCTTTGCTTAAACAATGGAAATTCGACCCCAATTGTAGTTGTAAGTTGAGGACTCCCTCTAATTCCATGTGAGATTTAAACCTTTGGAATTTTTTCTTCATAAGCAGTACGATCCCCATCACAGTATGCAGTATTGCTGATTTATTTTTTAACTCCATCGGAAACAGCAACCTGCCTTACTACTGACAGCTGCATTTCTGAAATTCAAAAGCAGCTAAAGATGGACACCTGCAGACATTGAGTTGCCCATCTGTGCTTATGGTATTGGAAGAATTTAAAGAACAATAAATACAGACAACATGACAGGGAATGTCCATCAGCTGTATACCTCTTTTTTTATGATCAGAACTGGCTGCTTCTGAAAACGGAATGGCAGATTTGCTGGATTCATCAAGACAATGTTACTTAAATCGAATAACAGGAACCAGCTGCTGTGAAGGGACCTGCTATCTTTGTGCCGCAGTGTCTAACATAGTTGCCAAAACTATCATGATCTTTGAGGGAGGGGGGTGAACAGAGAAAATTATCTGAATTTTGCAGAAACCTGAGTGGTGTTATGATAAGCTTTCAGTAGACAGTGAAACAGGTTCATGAAGAATGACTCAGTTCATAGCTTTCCGTGACCTGCTTTTGAACTTCCCAAAAGAACCTGGTTGTCATTGAGATTGGACGCTGACCGGCCTTGGCCTGTTGTGACAGAAAGAGTTCTTTCTCTTACGTTAAAATAATGAGACAAATGGAACAGCACTTTAGGCCTTCATTCACAAATCTACCCGTTAGTTTGGTTAGGAAGGTGACATGGACATCGCCATGAGCATCAGTGGTCAAGGATTAAATCTGCTGTTTTAATGCATCATAAATATTGAATTCCAGAGAAATGTTAGAATAAACAGCATATCAGTCGGTCTGTCTCTGCTTTCCAATGCTTTTCAGCTCCAATATTGTTGAGGGTGGCTGTCCTGTTAAATTACAGTTAGTCCTCAACTTACAATTGAGCCCAGGACACTGCACTGGGGGATGGAGGGCAGGTGAACAGCACTTGCAACATTTCATGTCAGTTCTTCTTCACTTGACTGATTAGTGTCCATATAATCTTGTTTCCTTCAAGATTCTGCTTTGCTGCCAGCCAACTACAGTACCTTCTCAGCAAGAGACAGTGGGAGATAGTTGTCATAAAATGAATGGTTCAAGTCATAGCTTCTTGAAGAAGAGGCTTACCATTGCTTCTTTCAAAGTTGGAGGCAAATGCATATCCCTCAAGGGTGTATTCACCACTGCTGAAACTCAACCTTTGGTCATCTCCATAGCATTTTTCATGGGGGCAGGGGCAAGAGAGGGAATCAGTCTATAGAGTATTCTGTTCATTTCCTCAGGATCCACTGACTCAAAATGATAAGAGCCGAGGTGGTGCAGTGGTTACAGTGCAGTACTGCAGGCTACTTCAGCTGACTGCTAGGTGCAGTCCAGCAGTTCAAACCTCACAAGTCTCAAGATTGACTCAGCCTTCCATCCTTCCGAGTTGGGAAAAATGATGACCCAGATTGTTGGGGGCAATATGCTGACTCTGTAAAACCACTTTGAGAGGGATGTAAAAGCACTATGAAGCGGTATATAAAAGTAAGTGCTATTGCTATCCCCAAAAACCACACTAGACAAAGGTCCCATCTTTTTTTTTTAACTTGCTGAGCTGGAATGCAATTCTGACTAGATGTGAGTTATTTTGTTTTCCAGATGACCCAGTTGCAAGCCTTTCTGTCAAAAGTTTACCTGGTAAAGATAGAGTAAATGATAAACCTGCCAGGTGACTATCAAAGGAGGAGCGAGGGTGGTGAAATAAGTTTGCTTTGCTACTCTTATTAACTTCATTTTCCACTTTGGTCACATCCATTCTTCATCTATGCCAGTATCATCTAAATTTCTCTTCTGATGCCTCAGAAGAATTCTCTAAAGAAGTTCCTCCAGAACATCAAGAGAATTTCCAAGCAACCTTTGGAAATTTACAAATCAATTTGGCAATTGAGTGCAGATTGTTTAAATAGGTCTCTCCCCTCTTCTCCCCCCCCCCCCCAAACTATGGCATTTGAAAACTCAGCATGATCAGAGTGTAATCTGACTATTCTCACATCACATCTCAGGTGCTCCAAGATACAGATCTAATGTAAAGCCTCCTATGTGGTTTGGGTCAATGATCATCTGGGATAATCCCATGATTATTCTGGTAGCCATGGTCTCATGAATTGTCTCTTCTCTCTAAGAAGATAAAGTCCTTTCACACTAAAAACCTGGGGCATTACAACCACCCTGTCCAAAAAGAGCTCACCAGCTTGGGAAGCAGCATTTTACTAAAGTGTAGCCACAAACAAGGCCTCCCACTCAGTTATCTGCAAAAGAACACCTTTGGTTCGCTGGAGAGTTTCTCAGATGACATCCAGCAGTCTTCCTACTTTGGGGTCATTGCTATTGCAATATCTGAAACCCAGAGAGACACGTCTACAGGAGAGAGACTTTTGCAGGACCCAATCTGGATTAGTCATTGGAACCAGAGGTTTTGTCTTCTGAGCTTTCGGACTCATGCTGGAACCCATCTTCAGGGAACTTCTCTCTAGCAGAGTTTGTGCTGTTCTGGGTGCGGTATTTATAGTGCCTGTTGTAAGTGGCTTTTTAGATGTTGATTGGGGTGTGTTGATGACTGGCTTTTAAGTCATTAGCTATCCTTTGCTTGTGTTGCCCAGCCCTTGACTTCTAAGTACTGGTGGTAAATACTAAGTAGGCTGGTGGTAAATCAGCACTCCTGTTGACTGATGAGAGGGGCCTGTTTCCTAGGTTTCAATCACTTCCCTGTCTGCTTTTGTGCCTGCTTGTCCAACAATCTTGGGGGCTACAAAATTGAATGTGTCACCTTGAGAGAGACTTGCCCACAGTAATATATATCAGGTCTGCCCTGTTATCCACTATTTATTTTTGATTGAGGAATGTTTTATCACAGGCATGTTTGGCATTTAGAAACATCAGATAGAACCTCTGTCTCTTCTCTACCCATTAACCTTTGCACATTTGGTGTCTCAGTAATTCAGGTAGTTTGGACTCCTGAATAATCAAAGAACACTCCACCGCACTCCTAACAATGAGAAGCCAAAACAGTCCTAATTCAGAAAAATCTGAATATATATAATAATTGTAGAAAGAAATAGAGGCTGGCTTGACTACTTAAAATGAGAAATCGACAGGAAGAAAAGATTAATTCTGTAGAAGCAATACCAAGTCCATGTGCAGTGACCCAAAGCAAGAATGCAAGCTTCAGTATAGTTTCGAATAAATAGAACAGTTGTTCTGTAGCTCCAGTTGAGAGGCAGATTTTCGGATTATGATAACAGCCTTTGAAGTCGTTTTAGGCCAGTGCATGACCCTAATAAGAAAGGGAAATGAGGATAGAAAGATTGCCTTGTCAGGGAGATAAAATACAGATCTGAAAGTAATATTGTTGTGGGTGGATTTGATTTGCAGCCAATCCCAGTGTGCTTTCTTCTCAGCTAAGCTTCATAATTCCTAGAAAACATGTCACTAGGTGAAGAAAATCATTAGAAGACTGGGTTTCAAGTTCCTTTACAGTCAGGTCTGAAAAATGTGAAATATATACTGTTTTTTGTATGGAAGGGGGTATTTGCTTTCTTTTGGATAATAACTTTCTAATTAATGAAAGGTTCATCTACATATCATTATGGAAAGATAACACTGGTTTCAATAGTGTGTGTGTGTGTGTGTGTGTGTGTGTGTGTGTGTGTGTGTGTGTGTGTGTTTGTATCCATATCTTTCATAATTTGGTCAAGAGAAGACTGAAAATAGAAAATCCAACACCACGCTCTGAGTCATGACAGTTCAGCTTCTTATTTTCCCAGATCTTATCCTACAAAATTCTGATCCCAAATTGCCGGTCAAAACCATTGTGGTTTTTGAATGACCCAGTTTCAGTTAAGAACGTGCTTGAAACTGAAGATTCAAACCTGATGGTGGGATTTCAGAAATAGCTTTGCGTTTTGGAAGCTTATCAAATTGAGATTCTAGTTGTTGACATGTGGTAAGGATGCAATGGTTTGTGAGAACCATTTTCCTCAGATGGATTTTAGTTCAGTTTAATTATTTTTGTATCCCAACTGAAGTTATATCAGTAAAAAGAGAGCCAGTTAGGTGTAGTCATTTAGGCACCAGTTTAGTAACCAGGAAACCATGAGTTCTGTTCCCACCTCAGTCATAAAGCTAGTTGTGTGACCTTGGACCAGTAACTCTTTCTCAGCCTTAGGAAGGAAGAAATGGCAAATCTTTTCTGAAAATATTACTAAGAAAACCGCAGGGGCTCGTCCAAGCAGTCACCAGAAAACAAGACAAATTTGAAGGGAGAGAAAAGAAAAGAACATTCTGTTATTTGGTTTGAGAGAAAAACCCATTCCAAATAACCCATAGATATGTGTTTTGCAAGGGTGGAGGAAATGTTAAGTCTTCCTCACATAGGCATTGGTAATCTACAAATAGCCTTCAAATTTCATTACAATCTTTATTCTCCCATAATGTTAGGCAATGATAAAAACGGAAATTGATTTTTGTAACTTTAAAAGGGGGACACAACTCACTAGAAATGTTTGTTTATTCTTATTACAAATCATTATTGTAACAATTTTCCAAGATTTTTTTTCTTTTTCTAAATGACTGGGTATGCAGGCAGTTTGCAGAATGAGAATAGGGAATGAATAAAGAATGAGGAATAGCCTTAGAATTGCTTAGGCTATAGATATATTTTAACATTGAAGTGCAAACAGCAAGACTAAAATCACTGACCAGTTTAGTTGGATTTTATGAAACCTTCTCTTCTAATCTTTCTCTAAAGCTTTTTTAAATTGCAGCATACTCTATGAATATGCCTAATCTACCCCGTCCCCATTTATTTCTGGAGAACTTGGCATCTTTTGTATAAATGTTGTTTTTTAAGATGATGGGTTTAAGTAACAACTATGACATTAGCAACTGAAGGTCTTGCAAAAGTGAAAATAATTTCTCATATTCATGCACATACAGCAAGCCAATTCAAGATTCAAGCTAAATTGCCTTTTGTGAGTAAAAATTCTTATTCCTAGGACGGATGTGAGAAAATTGAAGTAGATTGGTTATAATGACTGCTTTGTCTGTGCAGAGAATATTACAGTAGCCATGGTGATTCTTATAACAGATTGCTGTTCCTTAATTGGGCTACTCCTTTTAAGCATGTGACAGGGAGATAACTGGGTGCAGTGGCTCAGGGTTGACTTAAACCAGTCTTTGTCATTAGGATATTTGCTGGGATACAAAAATAGGGTAGCGCCTAAAGGAAGGACAAAATGTCAATGTCCTTATTTTTTTAATTGCAGCTCCCACAATTCCTTGCCATTGGCTGTGGGGAAAAATAACTTCAGATCTTTCAGATCTAATGTGTTTTATAAATAAAGACACCTTCAAGTAATGCTCAACTCCTCATGTCTGTAAGGACATGTCTATGTACATAATATCTACAGTATATCTATATAGATATGCTGTAAATTTGTAGACAAAATTGAAGGGGTTTGCTATTGATTTCCCACTCTTATCCTGGTGGTCTATTTAAATCTGATCCTATTTATGTATTTTTAAAAAATATACTACTGTTACTTGCTAATCTTCATTAGGAGCTTGCTGTTCCTTCCTTTTTCCTACTATTGTTCTCATTGTCCAAATTCATATGCCCCCTCCTAATACCCTCCAGATGTGTTGGACCAACTAGCAGAATGTCATGCTGGCAGAGATTGTTGGTATTTTTAATCCCAACACATTTACATCAAGGAAGAGCAGCTTATTCTCTCTATCCTGTGTGCTATGTCATTCAGGAAGGAAGGATGAGTTGAAGAATGACGAATTCCCGTCCAGTATTGGTATAATCATCAGCTGTTGCAATCAGTTTTAATATTAGATGCCTTTAAAATGTACCAGAAGGCTAATAACAAAACTGACCCATCAGAATTGCAGGCTCCACCAAGGAGCTTGGTTCCTGTTGTGGAACATCTGGGGTGCTAGGACATAAGCAATAAATCATTACAAATGTTCCAGGCGTATATAAATAAAAAAATTAAAAAGCTTTGTAACATAACTTTAAAAGGAATAAAATTATAAGGGGAAAAAACTGATGTTATCTTTCAATTTGCTCTATGGATGTTCAACAACAACGGATAAGGCAAACTGGATTAATTTTTCCTGAATAGAAAGCTAATTTTAAGGCATCTCTACTGAGAGAGGTTCAGATGGCAAGATCCCCCGGCTTCTAGTGGTTTTTTGCAACTGGCCTTCTGCATATATTGAAGAAAAAAAAACAGCTCTAGCTTGCTACTATCCTAATTTACTCTTAAGATCAATGTTGGTTTTCTTTCAAGAGGATAGTGCTCATGGGATTCTAGGCTAGAAAAAGGGTTCTTTAAAATTATTCCTTTCACTAAAGCAGCTATCTCCAGTGTGTTGACAAGTTCAAAGCAATCACAATTAGCATTCACTGCCTTTATCGCTCTCACCAGACAGAACCATGTTAACTTCATGGGTTCAAAACCATATTTTGGGGAAGATAAGGGGGGTAGAGCTGGGGTCACACATGCAGTGAGGACAGAATTTTGGGAGGGAGGGAGGGAGAGTTTTTGAAGTTTCCTTTGTACTTTTAAAATTATTTTAATCCTATTTTAAAATTGAGGAGAGCCAGTTTGGTGTAGTGGTTAAGGCATCAGACTAGAAACCTGGAGACCATGAGTCTTAGCCAGGTAACCTTGAGAAGCTCTAGGAAGGAGGCAGCGTCAAGCCACTTCCAAAACACCTTGCCAAGGAAACTGCAAGGATGTGCCCGGTCACCAGAAGTTAGGACTGACTTGAAGACACTAAACCAGTGGTGTCAAACTCACATCGTCACGTCGTCGTCATCACATGATGTACAGGAACTTTTTTCCCCCTTTGCTAAACTGGGGGTGGGAGGGCCAGCGCATGACGCATCCAGCACATGGGCTGGGAGTTTGACAGCCCTGCACTAAACCCACCCACCACCACCATCTTAAAGTTAATGCCAAAGATATCAAGTGCTTTCAGACTTCAAAGGGTCGGAAAGCATGCTGCTGTTTTTCAGCAGTCTTTATTGAAAAGGCAGTGCTCTTAATTTATAAAAGCAAAGGGCCCACATGTGGCTTTTAGCTGACCTGAATGTTTGTATAAGTTCTATTATCAATGTCAAGCATGCTCTCAAAGTCTGAAGGGTCACATTATCTACCCATTCTCACTATATAGAAATATCATCCCTATCTCCTGCTCTCCACCAGTTCTCAAGGTCATAAAACAGAAGGGTTTAATACAGCTTCTCCTCTCTTACACCCTGATTTCACTGTCTTTGATGCTCATTATGTCCAGATCTTTTGATTTTCCAAACAAGAAAAAGATTTAGAGGACTGCTTTTTTTGTAAAACTTTAAATTGACAGATGTGCTCATCTGCAATTTCATGCCGTGAGCAAGCATAAATTATGAATTACATTGAAAAGATGAACCAAGTTCACCTGAGTTAAAACTGGAAAATGGGATAAAATGTCTGATTAATGATATTTAATGACTATCTCCTGCAAGCTGAGCTCAACTCCTATCTTCTTAATAGCAATATGGAATGGTTTGTCACTGCTTTCTTTCAGCATTTTGTTTTTAATTTCCCAGTCCAACCTACTATATTTATTTATTTATTTATTTATTAGATTTTTATACCGCCCCCTCTCCCGAAGGACTCGGGGCGGTGAACAGCCAAAGTTAAAAACATACAATATAAACAATTAAAATACGTTTAAAACAGAATTAAATCTAAAATGGCTCCCCAATTTAAAATGCCTTACCCATACCCCTATAAAAAGACGAATTTAAAATTTAAAAATTTAAAATTTCCACATTTAAAAAGGGGGAAGATTTAGGCCAGGCCAGCTTGATAAAATAGAAAAGTCTTAAGCGCGCGGCGGAAGGTGCGCAGATCCGGGATCCTACGTATCTCCGGGGGGAGCTCGTTCCAAATCGTAGGTGCCCCCACAGAGAAGGCTCTCCCCCTTTGTTGTTTGGCCGACGGCACCCGGAGGAGCCCCTCTCTATGGGAGCGTACTGGCCGGTGGGAGGCTATTGGTGGTAGCAGGCAGTCCCGTAAATAACCAGGTCCTAAGCCATGGAGCGCTTTAAAGGTGATAACCAGAACCTTGAAGCGCACTCGGAAGACCACCGGGAGCCAGTGCAGCTCGCACAGGAGAGGTGTCACATGGGAACTCCATGTCGCTCCCATCACCACCCGCGCGGCCCGCACTCTGCGCCAGTTGGAGCCTCCGAGTGCACCTCAAGGGGAGCCCCATGTAGAGAGCGTTGCAGTAATCCAGATGAGAAGTAACGAGGGCATGAGTGACTGTGTGTAGGGAGTCCCGATCTAGATAGGGACGCAACTGGCGGATCAGGCGAACCTGATGAAAAATCCTCCCGGACACGGCCGTCACATGCTCTTCTAACGACAGCCGTGAATCCAGGAGGACGCCCAAGTTGCGAGCCCTCTCCGTGGGGGCCAATGATTCGCCCCCAATAGTCAGTGATGGCGTCAACTGACTATATCGGGACGTCGGAAACCACAGCCACTCAGTCTTGGATGGGTTGAGCCTGAGCCTGTTCCTCCCCATCCAGATCCGTACGGCCTCCAGGCACCGGGACATCACTTCAAGGGCATCGTTGGGGTGATCCGGGGTGGAGATGTACAGCTGGGTGTCGTCAGCGTACTGATGGTACTCCACCCCGAAACCATGGATGATCTCGCCCAGCGGCTTCACATAAATGTTGAACAGGAGAGGCGAGAGGACCGACCCTTGTGGCACCCCACATATGAGGGGCCTCGGGGTCGACCTCTGTCCCCCTGTCAACACAGACTGCGACCGGTCAGAGAGAAAGGAGGAGAACCACCTTAGTACGGTGCCTCCCACCCCCAACTCTTCCAACCGGTGCAGCATGATACCATGGTCGATGGTATCAAAAGCCGCTGAGAGATCTAACAGGACCAGGACAGAGGAGCAGCCCCTGTCCCGAGCCCTCCAGAGATCATCAACCAACGCGACCAATGCTGTATCCAGGCCTGAAACCCGACTAGAACGGATCCAGATACGACGCTTCATCCAGGTACTGGGGAAGCTGTCCCGCAACCACACTCTCAACAACCTTCGCCACAAAACGAAGGTTGGAGACTGGATGATAATTAGCCAATATTGCCGGGTCCAGGGAAGGCTTCTTGAGGAGGGGCCTCACCACCGCCTCCTTAAGGGCGGCGGGGAAGACACCCTCACCCAATGAAGCATTTATAATCCCCTGGAGCCAGCCTCGCGTCACCTCCCGGGAAGCCAGCACTAACCAGGAGGGACACGGGTCCAACAAACATGTGGTCGCGTTCAATCTACCCAGAATCCTGTCCACGTCATCTGGGGTCACAGGATCAAACTCATCCCAGATAACAGTCTCAAGACCTGCCTCCGTCACTCTCGCTGGATCTACCCAGTCAGAGTCCAGACCTTCCCGAATCTGAGTGATTTTGTCATACAGATACTGAACAAAGTCCTCGGCTTTTCCCTCCAAGGGGTCCTCACTATAGCTCACTCCAGTCTGCTCTCACCCTGCTTAGCTTTTCAAGGTCACTCAAGATTATTTAAGTTGCCCATGAAAACCAGTTGGTTGCCTATACATGCTTAATTCAGGCACCATGGCTATCATTCAGCTGATGACAAACCTGGAACTAAATGAAAGAATGATCACCTGAAGGCAGGTCAAGAAGCAATAGATGGAAACTAATCAAGGAGAGAAGCAACCTAGAAGTAAGGAGAAATTTCCTGACAGTTAGAACAATTAATCAGTAGAACAACTTTACTCTAGAAGTTGTGAATGCTCCAACACTGGAAGTTTTTAAGAAGAGATTGGACAACCATTTGTCTGAAATGATATAGGGTTTCCTGCCTGAGCAGGGGGTTGGACAACAGGTCTCTTGCGTGAGCAGGGGGTTGGACTAGATGACCTCCAAGCTCCCTTCCAACTCTGTTATTCCATTCTCATTGCTTTTTTTCTGGATGAAACCCTTGCCTGCATGATTCTGATCTCTGTACATATAGACACAGCATAGGATCTGGATATATTTGCCAAGGCCTTCACTGCTACTCTATCATGTGCTAGTCTGGGGGGTATTTCTTGACTGCTGGTTCCTTTATTCTTCATAGGCAACTCAAAAAAGTAGAATCTATCCATGATTTCCACAGGGCATGGTAAAATTATAAAGTCTAAGGCTGGTGGTTGTAATGTTGTAATTAATCTGGTCTTCATTATAATTAAATTTTTCACTGTATTCATTGCTAGAACTTGCAAATTATTCACATTTGCATGTTCAGCTTTCATAGCCTAGTTTTCTGAGCAAAATTTCAGAAGTGGTTTATTATTACCTTCATCTTGGGGAGAGTAACTGGCCCAAACTCAAACACCTGGCTTCTGTGCCTAGGGCAGGACTAGAACAGAGATTTCTCTGACATAGAGTAGTGCCTTAATCACTGGTCCAAACTGGTCTCCATCTTCTACTGCTTGATTTGCAGAAATGTAACACAACAGCATTGTGACTGAATGAGTCTAAATGTGATTTAGGATAGACCAATTTAATAAAAAGGCAACCTTTCAGGAAATTTATGATATTTCAAAGTATGGTGGATCAAATTAAATTTCTTTTTATTCAGGATCTTGAATGCTTACCAATTAATGACGTTCAAATAAGTACAACTTAATTGGAAATCATTTGTTTGCCATGTGTTCAAAGTCCAGATAGAAAATATAATGGATCTTTACTGAAAATGAATACAATCCCATCTTTGTAGGAAGTGCCTTTGTGAGTTTTCATGTTTGGGTGTTCAGAGCATGTTTTTAGATACACCTTATACTAAATCAAGGCATTACTCTTCTTAGCCCAATTCTTATACCATTCTTCTCCAAGCAGTATTCTCCACATGGATTAAACTATAACTTCCATCATACTTAGCCAAAGTGGTTGGCCAGATGCTCTACATTTACTAGCAGTGCTCTCCATTATTTGAGAGAATGCCAAAGAATTTATAGCCATACCATATAGTGTTTTGCATACTATTATGTGTTCTACAATTGAGGTCAAAACAGGAGAAGTATTTCAGCAGCAGTGGGACAGAAGTAATACAGACATATGTAGTAACAAGGGTCTACCTACCCACCCATACATCCTTTTGTTCTCCCTTAGTTGTCCCTATTCAGGTTAGTTGTCCCTATTCAGGTCTGCCTAGAAACTGGAGAGTGCCTAATGTAGAAAGTCAGACACTTAAACTCAAGGAAGCTCTATACATATAACCTGTATAACATAACCTCTATAATATTGGCCTGTGAAATGAGTACTACATCCATTTTCCCACTCTTCTCCATCTTGGTGCTGAATGTGTGGGGATGGTGTTCTTAGTTGAGTTTCAGTTACATAACTGTGATGAAATGCAGTTTTGTCTGCCTCATTCACACCTTTTCCATTCAGAAACCATTTTCCCCTTCTTGTTTCTGTCTTGGACATAAAGACAGTTAGCCCTCTGAGTCTTCCTGGTGACCTTGGACTGGGATTATTCAGGCTTCTGCCCTGTCTTGTCTGCATATCATCAAATACAGGAAGTGGCTGCAAAATTATGGTCCAGGTGCAGAAATGAGAAGATCCTTTAATTATGACACACTGGCTGTGATTGTTTCATCTACAACTGAGCCAAAACTAGGGAGGCACATAGATATTCATGTTGGAAACTATATGTAAAGTAGGAGACAAATTTTGGAAAACAAATCAGCAAAGAATGTGAAACCCTCAATGTGGTTTTCCTTGTATTCGTTCAAACTCTGGATGTTAATTGAAACTCAAGTGATATAAAAACACTTGCTAGCTGTTGTTTTAGGGGACACGGTGACTCAGTGGCTAAGATGCTGAGCTTGTCAATCGAAAGATTGGCAGTTCAGCGGTTCGAATCCCTAGTGCTGCGTAATGGGGTGAGCTCCTGTTACTTGTCCCAGCTTCTGCCAACCTAGCAGTTCAAAAGCATGTAAAAAATGCAAGTAGAAAAATAGGGACCACCTTTGGTGTGAAGGTAACAGCGTTCTGTGCGCCTTTGGCATTTAGTCATGCCAACCACATGACCATGGAGACGTCTTTGGACAGCACAGGTTCTTCGGCTTTGAAATAGAGATGAGCACTGCCCCCCTAGAGTTGGGAACGACTAGCACATATATGCGGGGGGAACCTTTACCTTTACCTTAGCTGTTGTTTTAAGTTTCGTGAAACTCTGCCATCCCTGGGTTACTGGCATAGAACAAAATCTGAAGGAGTTGTCAGGCCAGGTTTAGACAAGTTCTCCAAATAGATTACACTAAACCTTAGGCAGAGCCCCTCTGTTAACCATCTTTCAAACCATGTGATTGATTGTAGCTCAGACCTGTCTAAAAAGAGGTTTAAACATTTTCCAAATTTGTGCTCCTTACTGTTGCTTACCAGCAGTTGCTTACCAGCACTTGCATTGATTTTATGTATTATTGGATACAGCATAGTTTTATCACTACACCAATAAAATCCGTTATATTCTACCCATAGCCAGCACAGTTCTATCTGGGGATTGGTTTTAAATCTGTTTGGCAGAGAAGAGAATAATTTTTGCTTCTGTTCCATCTACACATTGAGCGTGTATAATGCAGATGAGAGTATAAAGTGTCTTATTTGAAAGTTAATACATACTCATTACCTAGCACTTATCCCATCTTTGTGGACCTCAAAAATCTAAGCAGTCAGGATTCATTAGTACTTGGATAGAAAAGTATCAGGAAATACATGATGGCTAACATAGAAATCTGTAAAATAATCCCAGAAGAAGACACTTCGGAATTCTTGTTATATTTATGAAATACAAGGCATCAAGTTCGACTCCAAAGAAATCATTGTATACTATCCTAATTATTTTAATTATGGTTGTATTGAATTCCCCAGTGAGACTATTAACTCTTACTAGGAAGCACAATATGAACATAATTTAGAAGATGATTCTTTTGGGCACAAATTGCCAATATATTTCTCATCCACTGAAAATTGCTTCAAAATTCTCTTAAAATGCCTCTACTGTACTGTTTTTTTAATAAGGAATTTATTTAATGGTTTGTATTGTTTAAATTGTTAATGGAATGAATTGTCTTTCAGTATTTATTTATTTATTTATTTATTTATTTATTTATTTTTCATATTTGTATACCGCCCTACTCCCGAAGGACTCAGGGCGGTGAACAGCCATAATAAATACAAATACATATAGAAGTTAAAAACTATTAAGAAACTATTAAGAAACAAAGATTAAAAACATCCAAATTTATCTAAAGAGGTTTAAAACCCAATTTAAAAGCCAGTTTAAAAGCCAATTAAAAAGGGAGAGTTAGGCCAGACCAGCTTGTTGGAATAGAAATGTTTTCAGGGCACGGCGGAATATGCGTAAGTCTTGGATGTTTCGTAACTCCGGGGGAAGCCCGTTCCAGATGGTAGGTGCCCCCACAGAAAAGGCTCTCCCCCTGGGGGCCGTCAGTCGACATTGTTTGGCCGACGGCACCCTGAGGAGTCCCTCTCTATGGGAGCGAACTGGTCGGTGAGAGGCTATTGGTGGCAGGAGGCGGTCTCGTAAGTACCCTGGTCCTGAGCCATGGAGCGCTCTAAAGATAGTAACCAAAACCTTGAAGCGCACCCGGAAGACCACTGGGAGCCAGTGCAGCTCGCGCAGGAGGGGGGTTACATGAGAGCGCCACATTGCTCCCATTACCACCCGCGCGGCCGCATTCTGTACCAGTTGGAGCCTTCGGGTGCTTCTCAAGGGGAGCCCCATGTAGAGACCATTACAATAATCCAGGCGTGAGGTGACAAGGGCGTGAGTGACCGTGCGTAACGAGTCCCGATCCAGAAAGGGATGCAACTGGCGAATCAGGCGAACCTGATAAAAAGTCCTCCTGGCTACGGCCGTCATATGCTCTTCAAAAGACAGCTGTGAATCCAGGAGGATGCCCAAGTTGCGAACCCTATCTGTGGGGGCCAATGACTCGCCCCCAATAGTCAGAGATGGCGCCAACTGACTATATCGGGACGACGGAAACCACAGCCACTCGGTCTTGGATGGGTTGAGTCTGAGTTTGTTCCTCCCCATCCAGATCTGTACGGCCTCCAGGCACCGGGACATCACCTCGAGGGCATCATTGGGGTGGTCTGGGGTGGAGATGTACAGCTGGGTGTCATCAGCGTACTGATGGTACTTCACCCCAAAACCACGGATGATCTCACCCAGCGGATTCACATAAATGTTGAATAGAAGGGGCGAGACGACCGATCCTTGTGGCACCCCACATATAAGGGGCCTCAGGGTCGACCTCTGCCCCCCTGTCAACACAGACTGCGACCGGTCAGAGAGAAAGGAGGAGAACCACTGTAGAACAGTGCCCCCCACCCCCAACCCTTCCAACCGGTGCAGCATGATATCATGATCGATGGTATCAAAAGCCGCTGAGAGGTCTAGTAGGACCAGGACAGAGGAGCAACCCCTGTCCCGAGCCCTCCAGAGATCATCAACCAATGCGACCAATGCTGTCTCTGTGCTGTACCCGGGCCTGAATCCCGACTGAAACGGATCTAGATAATTCGATTCATCCAGATACTGAGGCAGTTGTCGTGCAACCACACTCTCAACAACCTTTGCAACAAAGCGAAGGTTGGAGACAGGACGATAATTTGCTAATACAGCTGGATCCAGGGAGGGCTTCTTGAGGAGGGGCCTCACCACCGCCTCTTTCAAGATGAGGGAAAGACACCCTCACTCAAAGAAGCATTTATAATCTCCTGGAGCCAGCCTCGCGTAACCTCCCGGGAGGCCAGTACCAACCATTAATTTAATTAATCAATTTAAGCTAGTTAGAAAGTATAATGCAGATTTTGTTTAATCATTTAGTTAACATCTGGATTTTCATGATCTGATGGACATTTTACTAGGATTGTTGATCAGTAACAATTAAAAGTTCTTGTAAACTCATGTTGGTCACATTGTCTCTGTCAGCCTCTTTCGGTTGCCTTCAGTTTATGGAAACAATGACTTTTTAAAATCTAAAAATGTATCTTCAAAATCTGCAGGAATTGTGATGTATACTTTCCATTATTGCTGTACACATGTCTTCCAGATGTGAATCTGGGGTTCCTTCTTCGACGCCTCATCGAAAAAGCTGGAACATGCTTCTAAGGACAGTAGAGTCTGGTGGCACTTGTTTTTTTAATTTTATTTATTTATTTATTTTCAATTTATATACCACCCTTCTTCCTGAGGACTCAGGGCGGTGCACAGCCAGAATTAAAAACATGAAATACAAATATTAAAAACAATTAAAATCTATATAAATTTGGCCCAAAATTTAAAAAACCACAAACCAATTAAACATTTAAAAATTTTAAAAAATTTCTTCCTAAGCCAGCCCGGCTTGCTGGAAAAAGTGGGTTTTAAGGGCACGGCGGAAGGCACTGAGGTCTTGGATTCTCCTTATCTCTGGGGGCAGCTGATTCCAGAGGGTAGGTGCCCCCACAGAGAAGGCTCTCCCCCTTTTTAGGAAAGTGTTTTTTGTTAATAGTTGTCTGTGATTTATTATAAAAGGATATATTATCCTTTTATGAAGCTGATAAAATAAGCTTTGGATTTTGTTGCTGCTACTCTTGAACTAGTTTTTTTTTTAATTGTACAGATTTTATTTGTGGCTTAAGCTGTTACTGTTTTCATTACTATGTTTTGAGCCTGTTAAGGAAAGCTGAGGATTTACTTGTTCCTGGAGTCATATACCTTCTTGAAGCACCAATTTCAGAAAATGCCTTTAATTTAAAGAGCAAAGTAAACCACCACAAATGTTGTTTTAACCCACCGACATCTCAGAGGCATTTCTTGGCACATGACTGCTGTCCCTCAAGAGAGCATAAAATTGGTCAACAGGTCTGTAAAAATAAATAAAGAAAGAAAAGAGGTTTTATAGAAGCTGAAGCCAATTTAGCATAGCAGAATACTTGATCTATCTTCCTCAGCTCCCTTGGCTGTACTATCAGTCTAGTCTCCAGGAGATGTTTTTTATTGAATGACTCTCCTGGCACAAATTCCCAGGTGAAAGGTGTGGATGCGGGTCAGAGTCAGGCTAATAATCTATTTGTGATTCTTCCCTCACAGTCCATGAAGTATCTCCCCACCACCACCAACTGATGTTATATACCAGAGACAGAGTTCTTTGGAGGTTATGATAAGATCTGTTTTTTGTATAATCTGATGCATTATGTCAAGAATCTCCCCACAGAACTGCGGTGAAAAACGAGCATCTTTTCATAATATTGATGATCTATTACATAATTTTATAATATTGGATGCATTCCATATGCTGAAGCTTAGGTCAGGATAGGAGCTGATACAGACACACAAACCGGCAATATTTAAACAAATTGGGGAATTTATTCCAGATGCTATCTATGATACCTACACTAATGAAGTAGTGTGATGTATTAATATATGCAAGTAAAGTAGTGTAATCTAATGATACATATAAGATCAGCTTTCCTTTTTCATCAATCCATTCCTAAAATGGATTTCGCATGGAAAAATTCAGTAAATGTTTATATGTGTGTAAGAGCTGAATGTGGTGAATATAAAAGGTAAAAAGCTTTTATTTCTACCGGTATATATTGAAAATCCATTTTCATCATGGCTTAAAATAATGGAGGAGGAGAATTAGGAATGTTTGCCTCCTTGAGGTATCTGTAAAAAAAAAAAAAGGCATAAGAAAAAAGTCTAATCATAATAATATCCAGAGGTGAAGAATCCATTTATATTTTATGAAATTTGTTTTAAGTATTACAATTGTCAAGAGAATTTAAAGTATGCAAAATAAACTTGCTTAATAAGATAATTCCAAGCAACATTGGGGAATTAGAATGGAGTAATTTTAAATACTAAAAAATATATTTAGTTAAATGAATCTTAAATGTCCACCTTAATACAAAAGGTGGAATACTGGCAATTTTTGGAAAAGTAAGAATTGTATCCATGCTAGAAACACCATTGGTACTCCAAAAGACTTTGAGACTTTGAAGGCCTCTGACCTGAAGAATCCATCACCTGGCACATTGTCTTTCATTTTGCATTTTCTATCCATGTGGTTTTCCTGGTAACATGCAAAAGTTTACCACTGTCATCTTCTGCATAGTATAAAATGATGCCTTTGTCATTTCAATTAAATTGATTAACAGCCTTCAGCTTATATCTGTATTGCTGCTGCCCATAATAGGTTCTGCTTGCTTTAGCTGACACTTGGGATGACCGGTATCCCATGAGCTACCCTGCTGGAAGGATATACTCTTGCCATATGTTCTTGATACTTTTCCTTCATAGGAATAACTCCCTGCCACAGTGAAACAGCCAGGGATAGGGAGGGGCTTTTTTAATGGCTTTATAAAATTTAGTATTTGTTGGTGAATTGCTTAAATCAATGATGTGTTCATAATAGTAATAATATTAATATTGTTGATATTTTTATTGCCATTAATATTGATCTGGTTTTCCATTTGTTTTAAATATTTATGAAGTGCTGGGAGTAGTGCTTTATGTTATAGTTCGTGTTATAGGAAAACAAATATCCTTTGCAGACACCGAGCAAAAGAACTGACTGAGTTTCTAACCATGTTACATTTTGACTGGCTGTCTGGATATTTATGGTAAATTTGCTGTATTGATTAGTGTTCCCACATGTAGCTTGGTGCCCACTAGGTACTCCCTTGTACCACCTCTGGTTAGATGAGCAGACATTATCCAGTAATAAGCATTGGGGTATTCTATCTTAATGATATTTGTGAATACCTATGCAATTTGTCTGTATTGTTCATTGTTTTCTGCACTATGTTTTTCCAACTTGTTAAGGGGGTTGTTCTGAATCAGTCACCTCACTGATAATCCTTGGCACATTGTGAAAGATCATGGGTCATTCTTGAGCAGAGTTTATCAACCTTGGCAACATTAAGATGTGTGGACTTCAATTTCCAGAATTCTCCAGCCAACGTGGCTGGTTGAGGAATTTTGGGAGTTGAAATCCACACATCTTAAAGTTGCTAAGGTGAAGAAACACTTTTCTAGAATATGTGTGAAACAGCAGTTGAAATAATGAGATGTCATTCTTCTTAAATAGCACAAAACAAATAGGAAACTGGCATCCTGTAAAGCAATTAGGGCCAGAAAATTTGGATAACTATTTTTCAGAGACCTTGGATTGGAGAGAGGGGTGTGTGTGTGTGAGAGAGAGAGAGAGAAAGAGAAGAGAAGAGCTATTGTATTTATTCTCTGAGCTTAGTTGTTTTTCTGCAGACATTTTGTTACTAAGCTAGGTTATATCATCAGTAAATGGGAAAATGAAGTTGGTTATTTATAGTAGCTTCCTCTGCTAGTCTTGATGAGGATATGGCTTCCTCCTTCATGGTTCTTTATTAGGGTATTATTTCTTCCCTGTTTATCTGGTGCTGTTTCTTCCTCATTAGGGTGCATTATGCTTTGAGCTGTTTATTTATTTCCTTGACTTCTAGTTATATCTTTTAAGTGATATATATATTTGTATAGCAAGGCACTTTTTAATGAAGTTGTATGGATATCCATTATCTTTTTAATTTTTTTTTTAAATTATGTTGGAAGATGTTGTGTAGGTGGTCTATTTTCTCTTTTCCTCCGTACAACCTATTGCAACAATGAAAAGATTTCCATATATTTTTTAAAAAAACCTCTTAGACAGACAGCCAGCAAGCAAACTTATTATAACCTTTTGGTATCACCATGGCACACACACAAGCCATCAAAATCCCCCCAAAGCATCTTAAGCAAATTCAGAGGTTCAGTAACCAGAAAAGAAGAACAAACAGGAGTAATCTACAACATACAGTGTAAGAACTGTAACAGCCAATATGTAGGATAGACAAGTAGAAGATTGACAGAACACATCCACACTGACAGAAGACGTAATGAAAATTCCTTAGTCTCTCAACATAAAGACAAGTTCAACCACAATTTCAGTTGAATTAATGTTTTAGTTCAAGCCAAATCCAAAAATGCTAAGGAATTGCTGGAAGCTTGGCATTCTGACAGATCAGCCATAAATCCCATCTACACACCATTTAACAGATACAACTAAAACAATAAGCAAACTACACTCTCCCGTGGACTGATGATAGTACCTAGTCTAGTAACAAAATGTCTGCAGGAGCACAATCACTTGATGGGCTCCAGATGTATTGGGATGACAATTTCCTGAATTCTAGCAACATGACCTATGCAGTCCTTGGTTCTATTGGGAGAGTTTCTTGGTTTCGGAACGAATGTAACGGTTTCCTTAAAAAAAAGTTGACAAATTAATTCATTTGCCAAATGGATTCTTAACAGCTGTCACATGCCTCTTTGGTTTTAGTGGGAAAGCACCTTTGACACCTCTCTCTCTGTTTTTAGAAGGAATTTCCCTCTCCAAATGCCATGTCCCCTTGGGCATTCTGCTTTCTTAACAGCCTTCCCTGGATCTCATTGGCAAATGAATGGCATTCCTTGGCTTAAACAGTAGGCGTTAAGTTTCATGATAGTTGTGGAAGCCTCTTTCTTATGGCAGGCCTCTTCAGTCAGCCAAACCAAGATTTGGCAGGCAACAAGGTTAACGCATGCTAGTAAATGAGGCCAAAAATGTAACAGAGATTGGCAGCTATAAACACATAGGTTCCCTGTGGTTGCTTTGGAAAATAAAAATTACAGCATGGAGACTAATGTTTGCAAGTAAATCAGCCTGTTTTCCTTCCCCGCAATGAATTATTGGACAGATTTATTTTTGGATGGGTGGGCAAGGGACATATAAGAACATACTGCTTGGCTTTATCAAAGGTTCACATTTTTTAAGGCAGGCTTCCCCAGCACGGTGCCCCCCCAGGTACCTTAACTGTAACTCCAGACTTGTATTGCTTCTGAAGGAAATTGGCTAAAGAAAGTCTGCCTCAAAGGAAAGGGTGAGAATGCATCTCAGCACTAGAATCGAGATGGATTTTTTTATATCTACTTCATGATTCCCTCTGTGGCAGGTAAATGCTCTGAATGTTTGGTCTGGAAATGCTTTGGATCTTAAGGATGTTACCAGCCTGGAGAAAAGAGGAAGAGCATATGTTGGTGTATAGAAAGTCCCTGGTTCACTTCTTTGGCATGAAATACTAGTAAGCTGGTCTAACTGAGTAGGTGGCAGTTTCCTGAGTTGGGAAGGATTCAATGGTTCCAGCTGATCAACCAGGCAGTTCCTAGACATCCTGTGATTTTCTAAAGATGTTTTGCTATGAGACTTTTGACAGCATGGAGGGCACAAGGTTGCCTTCTTTTCTATGGTCAATAAAAACTATGTGGACAAGGTGGTGCTACTGCAACAAAAGTTTTGGGTATATAGGTAATCCTTGATTTACAAACCACAATTAGGCCCAAAATGTATGTCATTAACTGAGACATTTGTTAAGTGAGTTTTGCCCCATTTTACAACCTTTCTTGCCACAGTTGTTAAGCAAATCATTGCAGTTGCTAAGTTAGTAACATGGTTGTTAAGTGAATCTGGCTTCCTCAATGACTTTTGTTTGTCAGAAGGTCGCAAAAGGTGAATATACAACCCCAGGACACTGCAACCGCCATAATTATTGCCAAGCACCCACATTTTGGCCATGTGACCATGGGAATGCTGCAACGGTCGTAAGTGTGAAAAACGGTCATTTGCAGTGCTGTTGTAACTTTGAACTGTCACTAAGCCTGTCCTTGCTACCTTTAGCAGCCGGAGTGCCAACTAGCCATTGCTCTTCTTGTGGGAGGGAGGGAGGGAGCTCAGCTGCCCATTCAGTCCTCCACCTGATTTCATTTTCTGTTTTCTTTTCCAATAGACACTGTTCTCTGACAACAGAGCATAGACAGCCGTTGTTAAGCTCCACACCAGTGCTCATTCTGCTTCCTTGAGGTCTTTTATTTTTAAGATTTGCTTCCCTCAGATTGCTCTCATCCTCCTTTTAATACCCCTGTTCTTAGAAGGGATTTAAGATTATTTTACAAGATTCCTAATCCTAGTCATTCAAACTTTTCTGAGCTCAAAGAAGCAAAAATGATCACTGTGAATTTATTATTGTACAGTACCAGGACAATTTTACTCATTTAATTCTTTAGCAAATCCTGAGCCATGTGCCCCATGCCTATTTAATCTGCATTTGGATTTAAATTAAAGCTCTTTGACTCGGAATTTCAGTTCTGACATAGAGCATCAGGTGGAGAAAGTGTTTGGGGCGGGGGGAAAGATAAGCCCCCTAAGAAGGCTCAGTTTACAAAGCCAGCAGCAATTGCAGAGAAGGCAGAAATAGGGACAGGGAAAAATTCTCCGTTTTGAACTAAAATGTGGGGGGGGGAGCCAGGGATGTATCTTTTTCTGGTTGCATCTTTTAAAAGCAATTTGTTGAATGGCTGTAGAGAATACAATACATTATTAATAAAATGACATTACCAGGGGAAGCAGAATATTACCCCTTTTGTCTTTTCATCGAGGGATCGGCGCTTATTTTAAACCAAACAAAAACAAATGAATGAAACCTATCGAAAACAATTATTTCTTTTCATTTAACACCACTGTAAAATTATTATATGTCACAATTTCCAGTTGATAACATTTATTAGTATGTCCAAAAAATAGGATTAGTTTATAAAAAGAATTTCTTCAGTCTATGGAGTGACATTTAGCCATTTGGAGTAAGGTACTTTGTATTTTATAGTTATTGTACATAAGCAGCAAGCAAACAAATATTCTAACATTATTCTTTCACTTGCTTATTTCAGGACCAAGAAGAAAATAAAGGTGCCACGAGTTGGCCTGAATTTTACATTGATCAGCTTAACTCCATGGCTGCTGTAAGTTGAATTATCTATTGTCTTGTCTAAAAAGAAAAGATCTGAGAATTAAGAGCACAGCTCTTAAGTTATGGTCACCACGATGTAAAAAAGATGTTGAGATTCTAGAAAAAGAAAAAACAACAAAGATGATTAGTGGATTGGAAGCTAAAACATATAAAAGAACGGTTGCTGGAACTGGGTATGTCTAGTCTGATGAAAAGAAGGATTAGGGGAGACATGATAGCAGTGTTCCAATATCTCAGGGGCTGCCACAAAGAAGAGGGAGTCAAGCTACTCTCCAAAGCACCTGAGGCAGGACAAGAAGCAATGGATGGAAAATAATCAAGGAGAGAAGCAACTTAGAACTAAGGAGAAATTTCCTGACAATTAGAACAATTAATCAGTGGAACAACATACCTCCAGAATCTAAATGCTCCAACACTGGAAGTTTTTAAGAAGAGATTGCACAACCATTTGTCTGAAGTGGTGTAGGGTTTCCTGCCTAAGCAGGGGGTTGGACTAGAAGACCTCCAAGGTCCCTTCCAACTCTGTTATTCTATTCGGTTCGGTTCTGTTCAATTCTGTAGTAAAGGCATTTTTTAATCTTAATTTTAAAGAATTGATAAATATTATGCATTGTTTTACAATTTTTATTATTCATATTTTACGGGTGGGGGAGGGAGATAATGAACCATGTATGGCACCAAAGCATTGCTTACAGCAGCCTTTTGATCTTCAGCTGCCATAAACCTGACTTCAAAGTTGCAGTAGCTATTCAGAAGGGTTAGCAATAAGTTTATTTTAAAAGTGTGCATTACGATTCTTCAAAAGCAAAAATGCCCATAGTATGCTTTTGTTGAACCACTAATGTGTGACTCATTAAGTTCATTCATTAACTTGTATGCATGAACTCTGCTTCAATATTTTTGTTGCGTCTTGTGTAAAGTTACCCTTCGATCTCTTCACAGGTCTTCTGACATATATTGTGCTATTGAGAAAATCAATCTACATATATAAGGCCTTTCCTGTACTGAGTGGTGCAGGGGGATAATTATCATTAGAAGCCAAAAGCTTTTAAACAAAAAAAAAAAAAAAGATGAAAGTTGTGTTGAAAAGTTCAAGATCGGTTCACCCTCCAGTTGTCTGAGCAGTAAAAGACCAGTTATATTTGTAAATGGGAGGGGAAACGGGGGAGTATTTGTTTCTGCAGACGTTTCTAATGAATTTAGTAAGAGTTCCTTGATTAAAAAGACTCACATTAACTTTAAGGGAGCTAATTTACTGACTGTTGAATGTTATCCAGTCATGCAACAGAAGTGAGCACTTAATAAGGCCCCTTGAATTTTTATAGAGGGCTGCAGATGTCTTCTTTCTGAATGCAATACAATCTATTCAGCAGTTGTGAATTTCATACTGTGGTTATGTTGAAGTATTTGAGGTGTGTGGGTATTTCTCCATGGTAAAGTCAAGCATTTTGGAGATAACTGGAAATTTATATTTCTCAGATATGAGTGACATTGAGTTGGAATAATATACACCTTGCAAATATTCAGTGTGGCACTATTGCTCTCTAAAGTTGTCATTAAAGAAAATCTTCCCCTGTTGAATTTTACCAATACGTTGCTGGCTTAAAAGAATGGCATCATTGGTTAAATAGGAGCAGGGTGGCTTGAGCAGTTAGATTGCTGGGTTGGAGGTTAACAAGCTCATGTTTGAGACCCGAGAGCTGACATGGGTTGGGATTGAGGTCCTGTCTTTTGTACTAACTCATGCCAGAGACATGAAAGGAGCCCCCAATTGGGCATCCCCAGGGCAATGGCGATGTTACCGGCTAATCATTCAATCCAGAAGCACATGTGCAGCATTGGTTAAATACTTCTGTGGGACAGCTTCCTCTTTTAATGTCTCAGTGACAGCCCAACTGCGTCACCAACTCAAAAACGGTTTTAATGGAAATAAGAATAAACTACGTGTATGTTTTAAATTTTATTATCAAATGGTTGAAACATCTCTCATGCTGGCATTTTAAAATTAAATCCAGTCTGCTACAATACTGCATCAGAAAGAATAAGATGGAAAGCTGGGCTTGCTATTCATTTGAGCAAAACCAGACCCACAACTCTTGAACGGGACAATATTGCTCAATGAATAAAGAAAGTCTATGACTCATCCCCAGCATCTTTTTGGAACTTTTTTGGGGGGAAAAGATTAGTTGCTCAGAAGAGAGCACCCACCATTAAAAGATCAACTATAAAATGATCACCAGAGTTGAATATTATATAGCTTATCCAACAGGCGACTCTACTTATCCTGATGCAAAGCCCTACAGAAGAGGCTTCTGATAGCCATTCTGAAGGCCAGAAGAACCATTTTTAATTTATCTTATTTTACAGAAATAAAGAAAATGGGATATTAAAAGGAAAAGCAGAAATGAAATATTAAAATATTTCGATTAAACCTGTAATATTTGTAAAGAGATAATTCATGCCCTTTGTCAGGTCCTGGCTGTTTCTTCCTGCATAGTCCAGGTCCATAAAGCTTTATGAAGGAACTTCAGACAGGAATATTTTGAAGAGGTCTTTTTGGGTGGTCTGGATGCTGTATTGTGGTGGTAAATGGGTTCATCATGACCATTTTGCTATTGCATTGTTGCTGACTGACAAACCCTTTCAGCACAATTTATTTGTGGAAAGTACAGTAGGTAAACAAACTATATTCAACAGGCGGCTGCTACTAATTTTCTCAAATTTGTGCAGAGAAAGTCATTGATCGCTTTGGAAAAAGAAGATGAAGAGGAACGAAACAAAACTATAGAGAGTTTGAAAACAGCACTAAGGACCAAACCTATGAGGTAAATTGCTTTTTGGTTGCTCTTGCTGCTAGATTACTAAATTCCTTGCCTTCTGCTCTTTAGTATAAAGATTCTTAAAGTAAACTCTTTGTTGTAATACCAATCAGTTTTAATTTGCTGAGATTTGTTAACTCAATGCATGTTACCACCCAAGTGTTTAGAATCACAAGCCCCATCTTCCCAATAAAAATTCCCCCACCCTGAGGTCTTACAGAGCCATCATTTCGTCATTATAAAAATCATACTGCTTGGCTAGTGAATGCTATTCTGCAAGTGATAGGAATGCCTTGGATTTAGACAGTATTATTAAATTTTAAATATGTCTTTTTACAGCATTAAAAATTATTTTACAGAATGGAGATTCAAATTCTATCCATAGACAAGTGGAGAGGTTCATAGTAATTTTTTCCCATCAGAGGAGATGCTGCAATGTTTATTCTACCATCAAATAATCATATTTCTTATACATACTTTCTGCACCTCTTAGCAGTGATCGGGCAGTTTAGACTTTGAATACTCGGGAAGTGTGAAATGTTTAGAGATTTTTCTGTCCCAAACTCAGCCCGGGCCTTCGGCTGTTGCTGTGCAATGCCAGGTCTGCAGTTAATAAAGCCCCCCTCATCCATGATTTAGTTCAGAAGGGGGGTGCGGACCTGGCTGGGATCACGGAGACCTGGTTAGGCCACGAAGGGGGGGGTCCCCCTCATGGAGATGTGCCCACCAGGCTTCCAGGCATTTCATCAGCCGAGGGCCCAGGGGAGGGGCGGAGGGGTAGCGGTGATTATTAAAGAAAGTCTTAGTCCGAGGGAGGCCACTGTTCCTCAGATAGCCAGCTGTGAGTTCCTCTTTATGAAGTGGGGTCATGGGGTGCAGATGGGTTTGCTGACTACGTACCTGGCTCCCTTCCACATAGCAGCTGCCCTGCCTGAGCTGCTCGATGTAATAGCCGGGGTGGCGGTGGATACCCCCAGGCTTATGGTCATGGGGGATTTCAACCTGCCATCAGTGAAACGTCAGAAGCGGCTCGGGAGTTCATGGCTTCCATGACGGCCATGGACCTGACCTAGTTAGTTCATGACCCCACCCACACTGGGGGACACACGCTGGACTTGATTTTTGTCTCTGGTCAGTGGTTGAATGATCGTACAATAGGGGACCTAGTCATTAAGCCCTTGTCATGGACAGATCATTCGCTCCTTCAGCTGGACTTTCGCCGCTGCCCCTCGCCGCAGGGAGATGGAACCGACCAGGTGGTTCCATCCCAGGCGCCTGATGGACCCCGAGAGGTTCCTGACGGAACTTGGGTCATTCCCAGAGGCTCTGACTCATGGCTCGGCCGAGGAACTGGTGGCCGCCTGGGACAGGGCGGCCGCCGGAGCCTTGGACCGCATTGCACCTTTGCGGCCTCTGACTCGGTGCCGTTCTCAGTTTGCTCCTTGGTTCTCCGAGGAGCTGAGAGAGATGAAGCGCCGGAAAAGATGCCTAGAGAGCGATTGGAGGTCTAGCCGCACCAAATCTGACCGAACACTGGTGAGGTCTTATATCAAGACCTACCTAGTGGCAATAAGAGTGGCGAAATCTAACTATTTTTCCACTCTTATTGCATCTGCAGAGAACCGCCCAGCTGCCCTGTTCAGGGTGACCCACTCTCTACTACAGGTGGGAGCAAGGGAGGATCCCTTGCAGGGTAGAGCTGAGGATTTTGGACAATACCTGCATGATAAAATCGCTCAGATTCGGGGCGGCCTGGACTCTGATTGGATAGCCTCGGACGGGATGACGGAGGTGAGTCTTGAGAGTGTTATCTGGGAGGAGTTTGACCATGTGACTCCTGAGGACGTGGACAGGATTTTGGGGAGGCTTAATGCTACCACATGTTTACTGGACCCGTGTCCCTCCTCGTTGGTGCTGGCCTCCCGGGAGGTTACACGAGGCTGGTTTCAGGAGATTACCAACGCTTCATTGAGTGAGGGTGTCTTCCCATACACCCTGAAAGAGGCAGTGGTGAGGCCCCTCCTCAAGAAGCCTTCCCTGGACCCGGCTGTATTAGCTAATTATCGTCCTGTCTCCAATCTCCGCTTCGCGGTGAAGGTTGTTGAGAGTGTGGTGGCGAGACAACTTCCTTGATTCCTGGATGAAGCTGTCTATCTAGATCTGTGCCAGTCGGGCTTCAGGACGGGTTACAGCACAGAAATGGCATTGATCGCATTGGTTGATGATCTCTGGAGGGCTCGGGACAGGGGTTGCTCCTTGTCCTGGTCCTCCTAGATCTCTCAGCTGCTTTTGATACCATCGATCATGGTATCATGCTGCGTCGGCTAGAGCGGGTGGGAGTGGGGGGCACCGTGCTACGGTGGTTCTTCTCCTTCCTCTCTGACCGCATGCAGTCTGTGTTGATGGGGGGGCAGAGGTCGACCTCGAGGTTCCTCACTTGTGGGGTGCCGCAAGGGTCAGTCCTCTCGCCCCTCCTGTTTAACATTTATGTGAAGCCACTGGGTGAGATCATCCGTGGCTTTGGGGTGAAGTGTCAACTGTATGCTGATGACACGCAGTCGTACATTTCAACCCCAGGCCACCCCAATGATGCCCTTGACGTGATGTCCCGTTGCCTGGAAGCCGTGCGGATCTGGATGGGGAGGAACAGGCTCAGACTCAACCCCTCCAAGACTGAGTGACTGTGGCTTCCGACGGCCCGATATAGTCAGCTAACACCATCGCTGGCTATTGGGGATGAGATACCCCCCTCAGAGAAGGCTCACAACTTGGGCGCCCTCCTGGACTCACGGCTGTCTTTGGATGATCATATGACGGCCGTGGCCAGGGGGGCTTTTTATCAGGTTCACCTGATCTTCCAGTTGCGTCCATTTCTGGATCAAGACGCCGTGCGCACAGTCACTCACACCCTCGTCACTTCCCGTCTGCACTATTGTAATGCTCTCTACATGGGGCTCCCCTTGAGGAGCAGCTGGAGGCTCCAACTGGTCCAGAATGCAGCCGCGCAAGTAATAATGGGGGCGACTCGTCGTTCCCATGTAACAACCCTCTTGCGCGAGCTGCACTGGCTCCCGGTGGTCTTCCGGGTGCGTTTCAAGGTGTTCGTTACCACCTTTAAAGTGCTCCATGGCTTAGGACCTGGTTATCTACAGGACCGCATTCTGCCACCGATTGCCTCCCACCGACCAGTACGCTCCCACAGAGAGGGCCTCCTCAGGGTGCTGTCGGCCAAACAATGTAGGCTGGCAACCCCCAGGGGGAGAGCCATCTCTGTGGGGGCCCCGGCCCTATGGAATGAATTGTCCCCGGACACACGAAAGATCCCCGACCTCCGCACCTTCCGTCGTGCTCTGAAGACCCTATTATTCCAGCAAGCCGGTCTGACGGGATAAAGGATAGGGGTTTTAAATAATGATTTTAGCTAGGTGTTTTAAATTTGGCCAGTGATTGAATTATTTTAATAAGTTTTTAAATTTTTGTCTTGTATACTGTTTTTACCATGGTTGTTCACCGCCCTGAGTCCTTCGAGAAGGGCAGTATATAAATATAATGAAAGTAAAAGTAAAGTAAAGTAAAAAGGATCAAGTCAGTCATGAAGCTGATTTCTTTCTTTTTCTAACAATATCCCCAGAAGGTACTAGAATATATTAATAGTACATAGACTTATATACCGCTTCACGGTGCCTTGCAGCCTTCTCTAAGCAGTTTACAGAGTCAGCATATTGCCCCCAACAATCAGGGTCCTCATTTTACCAACCTCGGAAGGATAAAAGGCCAAGTCAACCTTGAGCCAGTAAGGATCTGGCAGTCAGCAGAATTAGCCTGCAATACTGCATTCTAACCACTGTGCCACCACAGCTATCATATCTATTTATGGGTAATGAAATTATTATCCTTACACTGAGATATTATTTTAATCTTTTCTTTAGAAATCCTCTGAAGTTAAACTAAATTTAGGCTTCAAGAAAGTGATCTTCCTCTTTTATGTTCTTTCCTTCTTTCCTGATAGGTTTGTAACTCGATTCATTGATCTGGATGGCTTGTCATGCATTCTGAACTTCCTGAAGAGCATGGACTATGAGACTTCAGAATCTCGAATCCATACCTCTCTCATTGGGTGCATCAAAGCCCTGATGAACAACTCTCTTGGGAGAGCCCATGTCCTGGCCCACTCAGAGAGTATTAATGTAATTGCTCAGAGTCTGAGCACTGAAAACATTAAGACTAAGGTGGCGGTGCTGGAAATCATGGGCGCTGTGTGCCTGGTTCCTGGGGGTCACAAAAAGGTACTAGAGGCCATGGTGCACTACCAAAAATATGCCAGCGAACGGACTCGCTTTCAGGTATGAAGCATCGAATTACTCCTTAAATGGAATGATTATTTTTAATATTACACAGCATAAATGTTTATTTTTGTCCCACAACTATGGTGCAATAGCCCCTGAGGTCATTTAATTTCAAACATTACCACAGTCATGTCAAGAAAAAACACAATGATATGCTCACCCAATCTGCAGGCCTCCTCCCTGGATTACAAAAATTGCCCAACTTAATTGAGTCCAGTGAAGGCTTCTTAAGAAGGGGGTGGAACACTCTCTCCTTTTTTTTTTTTGCTTTAATTTATATGCCGCCCTTCTCCGGAGACTCAGGCCGGCTTACAATGCGTTAAGCAATAGCCTTCATACTTTTGTATATTTATACAAAGTTATCTTATTGCCCCCACAATCTGGGTCCTCATTTCACCTACCTTTGAAAGGATGGAAGGCTGAGTCAACCTTGAGCCTGGTGAGATTTGAACTCCTTAAGCATTGACTACCCCTTCTCTCAAGAATAAATTCACCACCAATGGACCCAACCACAGATCATCCTTGGAGGACTTAGCCATATAGGAATGACATATAGGAATGATATACTTTTTATCTTTAACATAAAAATAATTAAAACGACTCTAATTTTCATTTAAAGTTTTTTCCTCTCCTGGTGTTTAGTACCACTATGACACTGATAAAAAATATTCTAATTTTTAGACATTAATAAATGATTTGGATAGAAGTACGGGACGATACCGAGATGAAGTAAGCCTCAAGACCGCCATTATGTCGTTTATCAACGCTGTTCTAAGCCAAGGAGCTGGAGTGGTAAGTTCAGAAGCTAGAGATGGGTGCTTCGTAACATTGATTGGAATACTATCATGTTTGAACAAGGATTATAGAAACAATAACTAAAATATCTAAAGGGGATATCTTGCATCATATTGGCAACTATAACACAGTAAGTTTAGATAGGGCAGAGATGGGGTACAGGTACTCCTAGTTTCATAGGATGATGGAAGATTTCTCATGAATTAATAAAGACTTTAGGTCACCTGGATAATTTACAAGAGAAAGGTAGAATTGTGAAAAGTAAGCAAAAGAATTGTCTTGCACATTCATATCCGAGAGGATAATCAGAATATTTTGGCAGAGACCTTTTCCCCATCCCAGTTTCTTGAAAGGACAGAACAGAAACATATCACCCTTTAAGAAAACGATGTTTCCCATCCCATGCAGCTTTCTGTCCTACTTAAAACACAAACACTTATCTTCTCACCCTGTCCCAAATAGAAATATTCAAGATTATAATATCAGACAGAGCAATTTGTGCATTTCCTAATGACAGATATTCTGGAAAAGTAGTTTTCCCTGTGAATCTGGAACCTCTTATGTGCATAATTTGCTTACCACTGAATTATGATTCTTTTAGTGTCTGAAGAACTTAGTGCCTCCAGCTATGTAGGATAACTCTATTTTTTTTAAACTATTAGTGATGTTGGAGACCAGTAGGAATTAATGTCTAGACGATATCTAGAGAGGACTAAATTTGTATTCCCCTAATATAAACCCACTACTTATTATTGTCACCCTCAGGCTGCCTACGAAAGAAATATAAGCTATATCTCTGCTCCCCTTGCTTGCTTTGTTTTTGACAAGTAAGTGGACTCAATAAAAAGTAAACCTGATGGAAAGACCTAAGATGATGAACTCCATTTTCTTGTCTCCCTGAATCCTGATGTTTACGATACTTCATCTGTCTTGTGTTATTGAAGTGTTAATGTAACTCCGTAATTTTCAGAACGTTTCCTAATCTATCTATTTTGTGACTGCTATTACAGAGGGTAGTTAATCCGCTGCATGGGTCCCCGTTTTCTTTTCACTTCTTTGGTAAAACAAAAGCAGTGCTGTTGCTCAGTGGTTAAGACACTGGGCTTATCAGCTGGAAAGCCAAGAACTCAGGTTCAAGACCCAAACACTCTGTGTCAGGAGGAGCTCCTGTTAACTCACCCCAGCTCCAGCTAACCTAGCAATTCGAAAGTATGCAAATGTGAGTAGATAAATGGGTACCACTTCAGCGGGAAAGTTACTGCATTCTGTATTTTCATGCTGACAGAAGCCTCTCTCAGATAACACAGGCTCCCTCGACTGAGAATCCGAGATGAGTACTGCCCCCTTAAGTCAGTCACAACTGAACAGGGAAACTTTTAAGCCTTTGATGGTAAAACAAAAGTACAATCATTCTAACAGAAACAATTTTGAAAGAGTGTCATCTTCTTTTCTTCTTTCCCAGGAAAGTCTGGACTTCAGACTCCACCTTAGATATGAATTCCTCATGCTTGGAATTCAGCCTGTAATTGACAAGTTAAGAGAACATGAAAATTCCACATTAGATAGGTAAATATGTGATTTGTAATGTTGTTTAAAATGTCTTTTCTGCCTTCTTATTCATTCTGCCTGGATTTTGTGTTAAAGGAAATTTCTACCCATCCTAATGTAAAGAAATTGTTCTAAAATTTTGAATTTTTCCTAAACTAGCTGGAATTCTATGACACTAAGCCGGGATTTAATGCACGGGAACCTCTGAAGCTCCAGCAAATCTTAGACCTGAGTGCTTCTCCCCCTTCTCTAACTGCTTCACAAGTAGAAAAATTCCTGCCAGCTTAATTTTATCTTTATTCATCCCAGACTTATTGTGGTTTGTTAAGTAACTAGCAAAACTATGCAGGCTTGTTTTCCAATTGGCTGGATTTTGTTTAAATCATGATGCCTAATTCATGCTAATGATAACCAAATATCAAGAAAATGAAATTGAATATTTTCCTTCCGGCTTCATCAGAAGAGAAGAGAATGAAGCATGCACGGTTACACAGGTTTTGCACATAATGCTAACTTAATGTTACATTCAAATCTAATGAAAATTATCATGAAAGCTTTAATTGCTTGCAGAGAATATCAAGAACAACTATTTACAGTGAACAACTACATCTCAGTTCCATTTCAGAATCCATTGCTCCCTTAGCACTTAAAATGACCCATTCTCTTGGGGAGAATCCATTATGTCAATATTTTATTCCCCCCTTTTATTTGAAGCTAGTAGTACCTCCTTCAACTGTAACATCTTACCTATCTTGTGCTTTCTTATCATTTTGAGTGCAAAATAGATGTCACCTTTTTTAAACAACCAAAATAAATCCTAAAGTTCTGGCCAGTCTTAGGTGACTCCAACAGCTTGTATCATTGGCCATCTTTTAAAAAATAAGTGCAATCCCAGTCCACCCAACAGTTTATCCACCCTTGATATAAATCCCAACCATGGAGCCAGCCTCTCAGCTTGGCACTCATAGAAAATATTCTTATGGGGAGTTTCTACTCAATTTTCCGAGTCTCTCTGAAACATGAATGCAGGTAGTCCTTGACTTAGGACCATAATTGAGTCTCAAATTTTTGTTGCTAAATGAGATGTTTATTAGGTGAATTTTGTCTCATTTTACTACCTTTCTTGCCACAGTTCTTAAGTGAATCACTGCAGTGGTTCAGTTAGTGACAAAATTGTTAACTGGATCTAGCTTCCCCATCGACTTTGCTCGTCAGAAGGTAGCAAAAGATGATCACGTGGCCCTGGGATACTGCAACGGTCATAAATATGAACCAGTTGCCAAGCATTTGAATTTTGACCACATGACCATGGGGATACAACCATGGTCATAAGTGTAAAAAATGGTTGTAAGTCACTTTTTTCAGTGCCATGGTAACTTTGAACGGTCACTAAACAAATTGTTGTAAATTGAGGGGTGCCTGTACAGATCCTTTAGAACTAGGATGATTAAAAAAAAGAATGATTATTGTATTGTGGAGAATTAGCTGAATAGATGGAATTCTGAAGGCGGCTGGTTCTTCTTACTTTCCTGTTTTTAAATTTGAGAAAGAATTGTGTCCCTCTAATGTTGAGGAAGAATACATTTGTATTACAGTTGCAGGTAGTTGACTATTTACAATCTGGATTTGAAAGACGCTGCCCAATGTTTTTTGCTGGAAACCATTTATTTCCAGTTTCCAGCAACAGTAGACCCATTGCAAACAATGAATTTACTTACCAACCGCAGAGTTTGTTTTACAACCACCACATTCACTTAATGACAGTCGTTAAAAAGGTTGTAAAACTGAGCATGGTCACATGGTGACCTGCTTAACAACTGGCACAACTCACGACCGTAATTCTGGGTTCCATTATAATTGTAGGTCAAGGATTAACTGTATGAACTCTTCTGAATGAAAGGCTATTAAGTGCCCTGCCTCTTCTAAATGTAGTGGGATGCTCTTGCCAAACCTATTAGCAAAATTTCTTCAGTAAGGCATTGCCATAAGTTGCCTCCTTTCTTCCCTCCAGGCATTTAGACTTTTTTGAAATTCTTCGAAATGAAGATGAGTTGGAGTTTGCCAAAAGATTTGAATTGGTATGTATCTACTACTATTTTGCTACATTTGAAATGAGTAAGAAAAATACTCTGGCCAAGAAAGGATCGTTGTTAAGAACTGAATCATATCTCAGCCATTTTACAGTTATCCTTGAACACTTGCCCAAAATGATTAAGTTACATTTTAATTATAACTTTCAGGAGATTGCTTTTCTTCCTCCCCTATTCCATCTTTGCCCAACTTTCATATAAATGATTCACCCTGATCCTTCCTTTTTCATAGCTGTGGGCTATTTTTCAGTAAGTAGCAAGATTTTCAAAAATTTTGAAACGCTTTAAAGTGTTATATGTTCTGCTATTGTACATCAGAGATAATCACTTTTTGGATCAGACTGACCTCAGAGGTCTTGGATACGTGCAAAATCTTGTTAAGGATTGTCAGGTTCCTCTTTATAGATTGACATTTTGCCAATTTTATTCATTCACGTTTATGTTTCTTACTACACATTCACCTATGTGTAGGAAAGTCCAACTTGACTAAAAGCTGATTGGAAGCAAAAAGAAATTAAGAGGTAGCAACTTTCTCTGGAGGAATGATTGTGTATAAAAATACTAATCTTAACCTCAATTGTTTTGTCCCATCAAATAACTGAAGGTTCATATAGATACTAAAAGTGCAACCCAGATGTTTGAGCTCACAAGAAAGAGATTGACTCATACAGAAGCCTACCCGCATTTTATGTCTATACTTCACCATTGCCTCCAAATGCCTTGTGAGTACAAAAAGTAACTTTAGGATTCTATTGATATTCATAGTAGATATTTTGGCATTGAAGTACATGGTTCAAAATGCAGGCTTCCTCTGAATGGTTAGAAATGCTATGACTTTAACATGTCCTGTTATAGGGTATATTATTATAGTGAACGTGAAACCGGTATTATTGTACAGAACAATGAGATTTGCAGTCTATGCGTCTTAGTAATTTTGAAGTACATATGGGTGGATGGATGGATGGATAAATGGAGAGAGAGAGCCCTGGTGGCACAGCAGACTAAAGCACTGTTTAGTGCTAAAGCACTGTTATTAACATCAGCTGCCTGCAATTACTGCAAGTTCAAATCTCACCAGGCTCAAGATTGACTTAGCCTTCCATCCTTTCTAAGGTAGGTAAAATGAGGACCCGGGTTGTGGGGGCAATAAGCTGACTTTGTATAAAATATACAAAAGTATGAAGGCTATTGCTTAACGCATTGTAAGCCGCCCTGAGTCTCCGGAGAAGGGCGGCATATAAATCAAATTAAAGAGAGAGAGAGAGAGAGAGAGAGAGAGAGAGAGAGAGAGAGAGAGAGAGAGAGAGAGAGAGAGAGAGAGAGAGAGAGAGAGAGAGAGAGAGAGAGAAATAGAGTAAAAGAGAGAGAACATGTTAAAGAGTGATAAATTGATTGATTGATTGATTTATTTATTTATTTATTGATTGATTGATTGATTGATTAGCATGGGGGCAATTGCCTACGTAAACTAGGAATTAAATCTTTAAGGGTAACTTTACAGTAGCTCAAACCAGATAGAACTTTCCAATCGTCATTACATTGCTGGAGAAGACTTGAGAAGGACAGATTGGATTAACATCATTTAGAAAAAGCAAATACCACCAAATGTTAAAAATGGAGGAAAAGATCTGTAAGTGCAAAAGAATCTGCTGTGTGAAAAATTTTCTATTACATCCAATTCTTCAGGATTAGCTTGAATTTTCATAAAATCCCATGAAATTGGAAGAGGTCACTTAAACAAATTAGTCCATTTCTCTATTTAGTGCAGGACTCCCAGTTAATATATCCTTCATACATAGCCATCGTGCTTCTTTTTTTTAAAAAAAAAAAAAGTATTTCATACAATTGCTGATCAAATTTTACATGCTAATTATCTACATGGATACTTTCCTCTTTGTGCCATGCATTTCCAAAGTGTCCATTACATCTTCTCAGCTGTCTCGACAAAATACTGCTTTCAAGAAAGTCGTATCACATTCAGCTTAGAAATGTTTATTGCACATTTGTTGGTTACTCAACTACACAGATGTACGCAAGCATTTCCCTCCTCTGGAAAGGCATTCTGAAGGATACGATTTTGACCTTCTGTCAAAAGCACTCGCTTAAGGGCTGTACCCTAACATGTTTCACATAGTTGATTCGGTATAACTTTCAAAGATTTGCTGCGTATCAAATATGGAGAAGTATCTGTTGAAAATATCAACTTTGTCCTTTCCCACAATGATTTCTTCCCATCTGCTCTCCCTTTGAAAATGGCTGTTTTTTGCCAGGCATATCTGAGTACAGTAATCTCTTGGAATGCATTCCTATCTTCTAGCATTGAGCTTTGTCCTTCTCTTTCTTACAGGATTTATTTGAATAATTTTGAACTGCACTATTAATATGTGAGAAATATATTTGTTAACAGTTGTTCCAGTGTCTTTTCTAACAATAATAATTCGCCATTATATTCAAAAAATGCAAGAGTAGCTACAGTGTATACTTTGTTTTGTAAAAGATTATCAGGGCATTTTCCAATTTCAGAACATCAAATGTATAAGATTTCCATCATATTTGTCAACACAGTTTTGCAATGCTTATAATCAAATTTGCCTCTTGTAAAAGCATGCAAAAGTGACATTATACAAATTCTATCGTTTATATATGCGGTATCCTGAACACGCTCCAATATTTATATTGATATAAATTAAGACATGACTCATAAGTACAAAGAGGTGAATTTGTGTAATTCACTGTTGCATGCTTTTATTCATAATTCCACAGATGCATTATTCATCCATTTCTTGGCGGAAGGGGATTTGCAGGTTACGAGTTAAATTGCATAATATATTATTTTCTCTCAAAAATACTGCACATAGTTTTATAAATACACTTTGATACTGGGACACAGTATTCAAGACATTTAAAATAAGATATTCATGTTTCTGGTTATGCAGTCATCCAAGAAGACCATGTCACACTTCCCAAATTTTTCTTCAAAGATTAATTTCAGAGACTTCTTTATTTATAAGAAAAATCACATCATTTGCAACTGGCTATTTCTGTCAATAGCGTTCAATGTTTGGTCACTGCGGGAAAAAAGGACTGTTATAGAAGCAAAGTGACTATTTCATTAACCCCAATTTTAGTAGCATGCATTGCATAAAATATCCTGTTTATTAGAAGGAAAGATATATAATGATCAAGGTTAGGAAAAGCAGTTTTTCACTGACACCCCTCCACCACAACCTATAACAACTATTTCACCACTAAAGCACAATTTTTTGTAAAAAGCATCTGGGAATGGAGATTTGTTTAAATTGACATATGCTTCCTTTTCCCATCCTTCACATTCATTCACAGTTTTTGTCTCCCTTTTAGATAAGAGAAACGGCAACACAGTCCAGTACTGGTTACTGCTGGATCGTATTATACAACAAATAGTTATTCAAAATGATAAAGGGCAGGACCCTGACTCAACACCCCTGGAGAACTTTAATATCAAAAATGTTGTCCGAATGTAAGGGCCTTCCTTTATTTCTGCAGTAAATGGTTTTTTTTTTTTAATCTTGCATGTCTTCTCTCTTTCATATGAGTGGGTTGCTTGTTTGTTTTGATTTTTGAATTAGTCCTACACAAATCTGCACAATTTGGAAATAGCGACAGAACTACTTATTATCTGGAATGCAAAAAAAAAAAAAAAGGATTTCTGTTTAACCAAGTTTTCGATATTGCCAATAACTTCACCCCCAAAAGAAATATGTTGATATATATTCCATAGGAGGGGTCTCCAACCTTGGCAACTTTAAGCCTGGTGGACTTCAACTCCCAGAATTCCCCAGCCAGCAAAGCAAAGCAAAGCTGGCTGGGGAATTCTGGGAGTTGAAGTCCGCCAGGCTTAAAGTTGCCAAGGTTGGAGACCCCTGTTCCATAGCATTGTGGTACTCTGAGCAAAGACTAGGGAATATTCTACCTAATAAATTGTATGTTAACGAACTTCTCTTTGGAAAAAACTGTCAATATTTTATAAACATTCAGTAATGTTAAAGTAGCAATATGTAAATAAAATGACTTGCCACTGTAAACTGTTTCATGGTAAGAAAACGAAATAAATTTAAATACTAATTGAACCAGTACAGGTGCAATTTTCTAGCTTTCTTACATAGACTTCATTATGACGTCTTGGATTTTCTAATCACGTGGTGCTTGTATTTATTAGAAATTAATTTCTTTTTTTACCCCTAGGTTGGTTAATGAAAATGAAGTAAAACAATGGAAAGAACAAGCTGAAAAAATGAGAAAAGGTAAATGATAAAAGTACAGAGCCCCACCTTAAGAGGACTTTCACTTGTTAGGACTGAAAAGAAAATTCTACTGGAGGTTTTGTAGATTCAGTGGCAATATGAGCTCACTCAGATTAAGGCAACTTCTGGAATGCCATGGTTGTAAAGGGAAGTGACATCATAGAAGTGAAAAGGTTAAAGCCTGAAATCAGTTTAGATCTGGGCAGAGAATACAGAGGTTAGCTGATTAATTTGAACTTTAAATACTATAAGAAAATGGTACAAAATCTAAACCTGAAGTAAAAAAAGAAAGAAAGGGAGAACTTCTGACATAGGATTTTCCACACTTTATTGATTTATGAATTGGTACAGTTTGGCCTTTAACCAGATAATTTGCTATATACAGTTATCAACTTACATTTTCTTTCACAGAAACATCTTTTATGTGAGTGGAAATGGAAGTGATCAATCTGGTTTGGTTCTTTAATAAAGAGGACTAAATTTTAGGAACAATAGCATAGTATGCCACTATAGACATGTGTTTGTGTTTTCCCATGAATGTTTCTTTTCCGTGGAGGACAATAAAATCTGCACGTCTAATAGAAGAAAGGAAATACAGTGAAGTTTCAACTAATGAGGCCTATCTTAGATTTTAGATGCAGTGAACAAAATAGCCCTTCAAAATTGTGAACAAGTACAGTGCAGCCAAAGTGGTCTGGAAGATTTGCATAAATTAATGTTATATACATCAATTTACGCAATTTGCATCCATTTTTATAATTATGAAAATAACATAAATTTGGTCAGTTTGGACTAATTGATAATTAGACATATCTAATTGTTGCTGATTTGCTTCACTTGATTTTTATTTGTAATTGAGGCAACCCATTCCACTTAAAAGTTATTCCACTGAATAGCTTTTGGTATTGGGACATTTTTTTCCTAATATCCATGCAAAATCTACTTGTAATCTAATTTACATTAATTTATTTGTAAGTTAAATCCATTGAATCTTATCCTATTGTATGTCCTTGAACCATTCTGTCAAGTTTTCTACCTGACAGTCATGTGTGACTGAAATGGTAGATATATAACTAAATAATTGTCCTCTATCTTTCGGCAGCCTTCTCTTGGTTCAGACTAAAGATATGCAGTGTTTTCAGCTATTTCTCCGAAGTTTTTCTTCCCAAACCCCTTAGCATCTTGGTTCCTTATTTTTAAAATGAGGCACTGAACTTGACACTATATTGTAGGTACAGTATGACCAGCTTAGAATTCAGAGGAATTTAAGGATAATTAACAAACTACCTATTTGGTTCACCTACCTAAAAGGGGGTGAAAATTTAGGTGCGTCTTATACACCGAATGTAGCCCCGCCCATCCACTGGCCCCCACCCTTTGGCCTCTGCCTCACAGCAGTTACCTCCTTGCAAGCAAACAGCAAGAAAAAACAGCTCCTTTCAGCTTCAGCATAGCCTAATTAGCACAAGTTGATTGGATCGGCCTCCCGACTCTCAGCTGATTTGCTCTCAGCTGTTTTGCGCAGGGCTCTGCTGCTTGCTGCAAAGAGGTAAATTGCTGGAGCAGATTTTTTTTTTCCTTGTGCTAGTCAAGCTAGGCTGAAAATGAAAATGAAAGTAAAGCAGGCTGCTTGCTGCAATGAGGCAAAATTGCTCAGAGGCAGAGAGAGATTTCTTTTTCTTCTTTTCCTCACCAAAAAAGGTACTCCGAAAAATATGGTATTTCCATAAGGAAATTTCTCTATGCATTTAATGGAATAGAAAGGAAATGCACAATAAGTGCTTTTTTAGTCATACATTAATCTTTTAAGAACAAAGAATATTGGCTCAGACTATTTCATTACCTAGAACAGTATTGTTCTCTTGAATTTTTATCTGTTCCACACAGAGGATTTTCCAGTTCCTTGCTACTTGATTTTTTTTTAATATGAAAAGTCTGGATTGAGCGTGAGCAATCACCTTCTAATAACAGAATTATTTTCACCTTCTCTCCAAGATTTTAATCAAAATAAATGTACTGAAAGCATGTTAAGGGGACTATTCTGCTTTATGTAGTAGGTTTCTTAATACTTTCCTATCCAAATTGGGATAATTTACTAAGTATTGAACTTAGGTGATGGGGACAGGGACATATTTCAGTATGGTTATTATTCGGTTTATTATTCTTTCAATTGCCAGATTCACAATGCAGGGGGAACGTAGTCCATAATTCATGTTCATGGCATGCCAAGCAACCGTTCAAAAGCATGAATTGCAAATGTTTAAATATTTCCCTCCCTTTTTAAAAGAACACCATGAGCTACAGCAGAAATTGGAAAAGAAAGAGCGAGAGTGTGATGTCAAGACCCAAGAGAAGGAGGAGATGATGCAGACCTTGAATAAGATGAAGGAGAAGCTTGAAAAAGAACTATCTGAGCATAAACAAGTGAAACAGCAAGTGGCAGACCTCACGGCACAGATCCATGAGCTTAGTAGGGTGAGGTCAAGCCCCAGACTCTCCTTTGCAATTGGAGGGAAATATGCCATTTGTTTACATTACAACTATGTGTCTGTTAGAAGTAATACTGTCAGTCAAAAGGCCCGGGCAAATGAGAAAAAGAATGGATTACTGGAAAGATTACTGAAACCGCCATATATTTTAGGGGAGTTCTTCATCTGCTTAGAGAGACAGGCTTTCTCATGGTGCATAACAGCTTTTGTAACCAGAGCAGGCAAACAATTTTACTGTCGAGAGCTGAATTCCTGCAGGAGTAATCTCCTCTTTGGCAGAGAAGAAGTTCTACCAGCTAAGCTTCTTCTCGGCACGGTCTCACAAATCTGATCTCATCTTTCCACATTATGTATCCCAGACCTGCTTCTTAAATGAAATGTACGAACCATTTAAGGAAGTTCAGCAGCCCTCTGGAAATGTGAACCGTTAATACAGAATAGCATCCTCTGCAGTATTTTTACTTACTTGTTTATTTCCCCTCCACTTAATCTCCAAACAGCCTTCTCACTGCACATGTTCTAGAGCATTTTCTGCAAAAAAAAAAAAAAGAGAGAGAGAGAGAGAAGGCCAGGATAACAATAAGCACCAGGAGGAAGAGCAAGAAAGACAGCTCCTCTCTAATTGGCCAAAATGGGGGCTTCAAGCTTTTTCAGGCCTCAGAATCCATTAGGGTTTTTTTTTTATTATTATTCCCAGAGCCTTTAATCAAGAGGCCATTGGCATGCCCTGTCTTTTCTGCTGGATGTTGGAAAAATTGCTATGACATCCCTGGCTAGTATTCAAATGAAATCCTCTCCCCACTTTAATCTTCTCATGGAACCCATCAGGTTCTTGCAGAACCCCAGGAGTTCATGGAACACAGTTTGGTAAACCCTGGGCTGGGAACATCCTTTTTTGCCTTCCTTTTACCTTTCCTGTAATGTTTCCATATTATTATTTATTTATAATTGTATAAATCGGGGGTCTCCAACCTTGGCAACTTTAAGACTTCAACTAGGAGTTGAAGTCCACAAGTCTTAAAGTTGCCAAGGTTGGAGACCCCTGGTATAGATGGCTGAGTTATATATTGTAAAGAATATTATCATCATGGGTATCCTAAATGCCATCTCACTTGGCTTGATCTTAGAGTTTGCCTGCAATTCCTAGAGCAATTGTGTTTTCTCCTTTTTATTTCAGAGAGCAATATGTGCTCCAGTCCCTGGAGGACCCCCTCTGCCACCCGGTGCCCCTGGGGGGCCCTTACCTACAGGCTCTCTAGGATCTCTCCTGCCAGTTCCTCCTCCACCCCCTCCTCCTGGGGCAATCCTGCCACCTCCTCCACCTCCACCCCCTCCTCCTGGGGGCCCACCACCTCCCCCAGGGCCCCCACCAATTGGAGGCCTGACTCCAGCTCCAGGAGCTCCTTTGGGATCAGCACTTAAGAGGAAAAACATCCCTCAACCCACACATGCCCTCAAATCCTTCAACTGGTCCAAATTGCCTGAGGTAAGGAATCTGTTCCCCTCTGCACGTTAGGATCGATGAATAGAATTGATTGTAGAGCAGGGATACAAAAGGTTCAGGCCAGGAACCCCGCTCACCTTCAAATGGCCCACACTGCAACGTAGAGTATGACCATAGTAAAAAATAAAAAATAAAAAAAGGACCCGGATTGTGGGGGCAATAAGCTGACTTTGTATAAAAAAGAACACCGCTTTGGGGTGGGGGGAAGCCCTACTAAGCAGGTATATACAAAAGTATGAAGGCTATTGCTTAACGCATTGTAAGCCACCCTGAGTCTCCGGAGAAGGGCAGCATATAAATCGAATCAATCAATCAATCAATAAATATGAGTGGGGCGGGACAAAAAATTTCAAAAGAAATTATAATAACATCACTGATGTTAGTATATTTATTAAACAGGTGCCTGTATTTGCAATGCAAGTACTTCTAATATCCCAAAGGTGGTTTTCCAAAAAGGCAACTGGACCTCCTTTCTTAGTTTTTTTTTTTTTTCTTAAGAGCTTTTTCTTGGATGAGAAGCAAAACATTTTTAAGGATAAAAAAATGAGAAAATCCAATTGCCTTTTGGAAAAGCACCTTTGGGACAAACATGACCTGGGTGATTGAGAATCTCCATAGACAAACACTTTTAAGTTAATTGTTGTTCCCTCACACCAAAATTGATTCCCACGTTTAAAAAAAATTAAGTTAAGTGCAAGTGAAAAAAATTGTTGGAGCTCGGCTTCCATTATCTTGACCTTGAATTTCCATTATCAATTGGCAATATCAATTCCCATCTGACTTTGCTGGGAATAAACATAAGAAAGCATTGCCTTTATTTTGTTGTTGTTATACAGTTGCTAAGTCGTGTCTGACCCTTTACACACCAAGTTCCCCCTATCATCAACTTTAATTGCCTTTATATTATATAAAATTTTTCCAGTGACTTTTCCTATTCAAAACTTAATGCTAGATGAGTGACCTTCTTCAGCTGATCCAACTAAGCTTCTTTTATGTCCTTAATTATCCTGGAAGTGCTGCATTTTTCTACAATTTACAATGATTTCATTTGCCTGGCATGTACATCAAAGTGATTTCACATTTATTTTTAATTTGTGTATGGGCCCTATTTACAGCATATGGTTTCATTTGAATGTAGTGAAGTGTAGTGCCGTATGTTGAAAAAGTCACAGTGATGATTCTTCCATCTTCTTCCTACCATCCTAGAACAAGCTGGAAGGTACTGTGTGGACTAGCATTGATGATGCCAAGGTATTTAAGGTGCTAGACCTTGAAGACCTTGAAAGAACATTCTCCGCTTACCAAAGGCAACAGGTAATGTGTGTGTTTCCAAGATCTGCAGGTAACCCAACACACTTTCTATTAGACAGTAATTGGAATGCATTATTTTATTATTAATGGTGGTTTTTTTATAAGTAACATGGTTGAATGCACCTCAGCATGTTTCCACGTTGGTGGTTTTCATTGGTGGTTCATAATCTGATGATGTAGGTATTGCCCAATTGTATGTGACAGTTGGCCCTAACCTTACTATTCAAGCATGCTTGAGTAATGTTGACAAAATTGCCGGGAATGGCTAAAAACTAACACTGATGTGCATGTGAATTCCCCCCCTCCCCCCATTATTAGAAGTTTTTGTTCTGCAGGGATAATTTTATTTCTCTAATTAAGAGATCACTGTTTTTTAGCCACTTCTAATGCCATGACTTTAAAAATCATGTTGATAATACATATGAAAGAGAAGAGAGTAATAACGATATTGCCCTTAAAAAAAAAAGAATTGGTGATACTTCTTTTTTGTAGATCAAATTTTTCAACGTGGTTGCTGAGCAAATTACAGTTTGAAGAAAGTATGATTGATTCCAACCACCCTGCTTCATCCAATGTCCCAGTTTTGCTTTTCTAACCCAATCCTCTTCCTTGCCTTCCACATTTTATTTTCTTTCATGAGTTTGGCAGCTTTCCAAATCTCTTCATATATTCAGACATAGAAACCACAACTTTCAATTTTACATATATGAGTATGTTTGAATGTCATTGTAGGCAGTCAACAATTTTTTCCTTTTCCTTTCACGTAGTCAGAGGAAAGCATGATTCTTGTTACTACAGGAGATTACTTCTTGCAGTCCAGAAAATTATTAACATTCTCCTTAAAAGAACATTCAGAGCTCATGCCTGCTTTACATAGCATTTAGGCTTATATATCAATAAGGTAACCTGATAAGCACAAAAAAGCATGACATCAAGAGTCTGTAATTGACCAAGGCTTGTGCAGTGTGTTTATGGGGGCCTGTCTTCAGGATTTATTTCCTATATAGGTAGTCCTTTACTTACAGCTTCAATTGAACCAGAATTTTGTTTATAAATTGTTGCAGTCATAAGTTGAGTCATCACATAACCCAACTTGATTTTATGACCATTTTATGGTCATTAAACAAATTATGTAGACATAAGTCCACATCCAGCTTATCCAATGGGTGTTTTTTTGCCAGAAAGTGACAAAACCCATCGCAAATCACAATCGTGTGACCATGGGATGCTACAATCAGTCATAAATGCAAGCAAGGGTGGTGTGACAATCATAACTTTGAGAAGAAGTTGTAAGTAATTCTTTCCAAGTCTGGTGTAATTTTGAACAGTCTTTAAATAACCGGTTGTAAGTTGAGGACTAGCTGTATAACAAGTGAATTGGACCTCATGTGGCCAATTTGACAGGACTTATTTCAAGTATTACTTCAGTCCATGTTTGCCTTATAAAATGCGGACCTAGTAATGCCTTCAAAATTACTATGCTGCTTGGTTGTTTCCTCAAAGCACGTATTAGTGCAAATTGATCCTTTTATTTATTGGCCTGATCAACTGAAGAAATTTTTTTCCTAGAATCTGACAAGTAACAAAAGCAAAAATTAATAGGTTGAAAATTCAAGTACCAGGGAAGCAGAGCATTGACTCATAAACCTTTAGAAACTATAGATTTTATCTTTCCCTGTTATTAATTGAGGGAATGATGATGTCAGTTTAAGAGCAAGGTCAATTGTCAAAAGTTATCTAGGGCTAAACTCTACTTTTAGAGGAATTTTTGTTCTGAATTTCTGTCAATATTGATACTATGGATCTGAATTTGGTTGAGTGCAGGAATCAGAAAACATTCCCAAGATATGGCTATTTGACCTTCCCTTGAACACATTCTGCACAAGGAAGCCAAAATGTCATGCAATGAAGAAATTGAGATGGTTATTTTTATTGATTGATTGCTTTAGTAGCAAATTCTAAACACTTTATTTGTGTAGTCACTTTAGCCTACTTAATTGGGTTGAAGGAATGAAAGATGAGGTATTGGAGTTCAGGGTTGTTTCACACATAAGGCAATTAAGAAGTACACATAGACTTCATACTCAGTCTGTGCTTGTGTTCATTATTCTATATGTGTACAGGTAGTCCTCAATTTATGCCCACAGTTGAAACTATTGCAAAGCAAGGCAGTTCAATGAATTGCACCCAATTTTACAACCTTTTTCGTCATGGTTGCTAAATAAATCAAGGCAGTTGCTAATCACATAGTCATTAAATGTATCTGATTTCCCCTATTGACTTTGCTTGTCGGAAGCCAGCTAGAACTGGAGATTGCATGACTCCAGGATGCTGCAACTGTCATAAATGCAAGCACCCGAATTTTGGTAGTTTGACTATGGGGATGCTGCTATGGTCAAAAGTGTGAAGATTGGATGTAAGTCACTTGCTGTTATAACTTTGAATGGTGGCTAAAGGAATGGTTGCTAAAGGACTTCCTGCAGTAGGAAGATCTAGGAAGCTCATCCTTACTAGCAATAGTAGTAGTACGTAGACTTGTATACTGCTTCATAGTGCTTTACAGCCTACTCTAACTGGTTTACAGAATCACCATATTGCCCCCAACACTCTGGGTCCTCATTTTACTGACCTTGGAAGGATGGGAAGACTGAGTCAACCATGAGCCATTTAGAATCGAACTTCTCTACTGAGCAGTGAGTTAGCCTGCAGTACTGCATTCTAATCACTGCACCACCAATGGCTCCTAATAAGCTAATAAGTATTAATTAATAATAAGTAATAATAAGTAATAAGGCTAATAAGTATTCCTGGAACTGGGCTCACTCACATTCAAGAAACCTGGAAATATATGATCAAGCAACTGATAACTTTCTACATAGGCATAGAGATGTTCCTGTTCCTGAAGCAGTCCTTCATTGTGTATCACATGCAAAGAACGGTAGTGATTTTATGAAATCTCCAGTGAATTTAGGCATTGCAGTTACTGGTTTGAAAGCTAATATGTCAGCTTGATTTGAAACCTTAGATTCCCCAGTAATTTAAACTGAAATACTTGTAAGGCAGAATCATGTTTTAAATATACACACATACAGCAACGATTTCTGCAACAAATTTATACGTCAACGACTGTCCAATAAGAAGACAAACTTTTTTCCTCTTGCCTTTAGTTAAAATGTTTGATGTTTGCTTTGGCATAACAATGTAAATAAAATCTTGGAGCTACAGAAATAGTTGGCTTTTTTATTCCATCAGCAAGCCTAGGTATTCTACCAAAGCAAACTATATTATTTCTTAACAATGGTAAAAAAAAAAAAAAAAAAAAAACTCAGAAGCAGATGAGCCAACTTCACTTGCAGAAAATGTTCAGAGTCATTTGTCAGAAGAGATCTGATCCATTCCCTGAGGAGTTGCTAAGGCACACACTATTGAAGGGAGCAAGATTTTCAGTGCAGTCATACCTCAGCATTCAACTGCTTTTGTCAAATTTGGTATTTGACATGTTTCGAAGCAGAAATCTTGTCCCAGCACACGTCTTTCTTCCAGTAGTTGAAGTGCAAGGAAGAACTTGCTGATGTCACCTGCCTCGTCACTCGCTATTTCTTCTGGCCGAAATAGCGGGTCACTTGGTAAGTCACATGGTTTTCTCGGTACTCATTGGTTTTAGTTGTCAGGGTTCCAAGTAATACACCCATAACAAACACAACTCTCAGGCAGGTAAATTCCTCAAAGAACAGTTTTATTGGATATATCATATTGGCACAAGCTGGTGAAAACCAACCCTGAATATTCCCGCGGTTTTCACCTAATTAAAAGTAAATGTTTTCTCCCTTCCCCAAACAGTCACATGGTCCAATCATCTGGTTGCCGGTTACCATCCAGTTGCCTGGTAACTTCACTCCTCATCTCTCGGACCACCTGTGGGAATGTCCTTAATTCCCAGGAGAAAGTATTTTGTTTTGGCTACAAACCCCAGCTACCTCTATTCCCCCCTCCCTATCCCTCAGCTCCAGTGTGGCAACATTGAAGTCTCAAAATGGCCTCAGTCAGGTCAACTTCAGCATTAACATTAGTATTTGTTGCGTGTTCCAGAATGAATTACCGATGGGTACCAAGGTACCACTGGAACCCACTTTAGTTTCTGCTTTTTCTGTGAAACAATATTATGAAAATAGATATCTGTTGTTGAAATGGAATTTTCCCTAGAACTGATGTGTGCCACTAGGTTTTTCACTGTTAAACCAGAATGTACTGTCCTCATACTTGATGATTATTACTGATTAACAGACTTTTTAAAAGGCAAATTTTGGAGATCTGGATTGACTACTGTTCTTGGAATCAATATAGTGACTTTCCTAAATGCTTTGGTAATACATAATGCTAGACTAAATTGTTTTGGCCTGATTCAATAGGCAGTTTTTTTGTTCTCATGCTCTGCAAGGTTTGGGGGATTGCCAGAATTTCCATATTGTTGTTTTGATGGTGGCTGAATAGCAAGGGATGCAACCTTATTTCCATCTAGACCTTGCTAGATTTATTTTGATACTGTTGTTTAATCAGATGTTTTTCAAGCTTTTGCAAATTGCCCTAAAATTGTTGAAGCATGATATAAGCATCTTTTAAGTAAATGTTAAATAATAGTTTATGACTCTTTTGGAGCAACATCTAGCAGATTGAACACACTATGTTAATTAGTTTGGATTGGGATGGTTTTGATTTTCTGAGCTAGACTCAGGTATGCTAAACACTTTTTCTTCATTTGTAAATATTTGTGCAGGAAAGATTGGCATGAATTTTGGAAAAGGATTGTTTTCCTTTGGGGAAGCAAATTTTTGCGTGCTTCTTTGCAAAAGTGGGAAAAAACATTGATAGTAGTCTTGGTGCTGCCAATTGTCTACTAACATGTCTCCAAACTACATGAGGGAAAGAAAGAATGGCTTGGGCTTTCTTTAAAATAAAATAAGTGCATAAATTTAAAAAGCTTCAGCTATTGACTTGGGTGCTTTAATTTTACGCCTATACAGTATATAAACATAGTATGTGAGCCAGTTTTGTGTAGTGGTTAGGGCCTTGAGTTAGAAACCAACCAGGAGATGGTAAGTTTAAGTCCCATTTTAGGCACAAGTCAGCTGGGTGATCTTGGGCCAGTCACTTTCTCTCAGCCCTAGAAAGGAGGCAAAGGCAAACAATGTTTGAAAAACATTGCCAAGAAAACTATGGGGATTTTTCCAGGCAGTCTCTGAGAACTGGACACAATTAAACGGAAGAAAATCAATAGTTTAATTTTAATTAATGTAAATTAATTAAAATTTAGAACTGCACAATAAGTATTGCAGTATGTAAATTGTACAACTTTTTATAATTTTTCAGCTAGAAATAGATCAGATTTCTCTTAAATTGCTGAAAATACCATACAAAGACAAAAAGAAGGGGTGGAGGAAAGGAGACTAACCAAATTAAAACAATTTTCAAATATAATTTATATAGAATAGAATAGAATAGAATAGAATAGAATAGAATAGAATAGAATAGAATAGAATAGAATAGAATAGAATAGAATAGAATAGAGAAGGGACCTTGGAGGTCTTCTAGTCCAACCCCCTGCCCAGGCAGGAAACCCTACACCACTTCAGACAAATGGTTATCCAACATCTTCTTAAACATTTCCAGTGTTGGAGCATTCAGTGTTGGAACATTCAGAATTAAACACAATTGCTGAAAATGGCTCCATTTGGACTGATAGATTTCAGTTCAATAATTTGTATTAAAGCAAGTATGCCAAACAACAGCAATAACCATACAGTTCAGTAAGTTTTGCACCTAGTGCAGCAAATTTTATCAAGCATGTAGTATATGGTAGTTTCGTGGAATTCTGGTGATGATTCAGGACTCTCTTCAATCACATCTAATTAAATCTGCACGGTAGAATATCCCTTTTGCAGATTATTTTCATTTTGCTTTTCAACATGCTGTTGAAGCATAGCCTCAAAAGAAAAGAAATCATGATATAGTTGTACATTTTTTAGTGTACAAGGAAGATCTCAGAGGTTAAATGATTCCCAATACTAACTACATAAGGGGCCTGGCAGTGTTGTGTATCCACATGGTCTAAACTACCCTTCCTTGGATTTCAATGAACCTACACTTCCTTGGCTGATATTCAAGAGAAGAAGCATTGAATGCCTTGGCTAATACTTTGATAGTGAACCACCTGGAAATTCAAGGTTGTTGACTAGATTAGGAAATTTAAAAAAAAAGAAAGAAACCTCCCAGAAGATGGTAATGGTGAATTATTTCTGCAATATGGCCAAGGAAATTGATGGATAAAGTCACTAGAAGTCAAGCTCAATTCCAGGGCATTAGTAACTCTACCATTTACAATTTTAGGATTATAAAGCCATGTTTATTCTGGAAGTTGTCATTCAAACGTTTAACCAAGTGCCTTGCTGGAAAAGTCTAGTATAGATCATAGTCTCAAATGCTCAGGGAGAAATAAAATCTATATCAATTATGTCATGCAATATCCCTATAATGAATATGTGCCCTTTTTCTTTGTGTTTTATAACCTTATTGTATTGTACATACCTGGGTGTGAGGAACTCTGCGTTTTATTTTCCCTGCAAATAGGTTTCATATCAGCACATTTAAAGCTTTAAAACAGCTTAGGCATTTTATGTTAAACCTTCCATTAAAAAGGAAAGAAAGCTGTGTTAACAGCACTGCGTTATGCTTGGATTTATTAAAAAAAAAGCTATTTTTTTTCATAAAGGGGTGAAGAAAAGGTCTACTTCGATTTTTCTGTTAAGGGAAAGGACAAATAAAACAGAACACTCCTGTTGCAGGCAGTATGAAAAATGCATTCTAATATCCTGTCTTTAAGGAATAAACATCAGCATTCAATGCCATTTCATAATAATATAAAAGCAAAGGCAGAGTATATTATCCAGTTATTGTGTTCCCACTGAGCAAAATGATAATTTGCTTAACTGTGATTAATTGAAGGCAAGACAATAAACAATGGATGGAAACTAATCAAGGAGAGAAGCAACTTAGAACAAAGGAGAAATTTCCTAACAGTGACAACAATTAATCAGTGGAATGACTTGCCTGCAGACATTGTGGGTGCTCCATCACTGGAGGCTTTTAAAAAGAGACTGGACAGCCATTGGTCTGAAATGGTATAGTGTCTCCTGCTTAAGCAGAGGTTTGGACTAGAAGATCTCCAAAGTCCCTTCCAACTCTATTATTCTATATTCTATGATTAACTTTAATTGGCTGGGTGCTACAGCAACTAAACTATAAATCATAGTTTGTAACCTACCCAATTGGGTTTATACAAGATGCTAAATCAAATGCAGACACATTACATTGTGCCTTATCACCGCATGAATTTACCCGGTGAATACTATAGTACTTGCTGCACATTCATGTCAAATGCACACTTTATTGTTCCAAGGTGTGTATTTAACACAGCTTTGGCAAAAAATGCTAAAATATGTATTTCATCAAGTAGGAGAAAGGATGAATTTTTGTTTTAAGATTGTCAAAAAGCAAACGCATGGCGTAGGAGTGCTTTGCAACTCTTATAATTGCAGTTCCCTGCATGCACGTGCCAAAAATGTTGGGAAATCCAGCACGATAGCACAGCTGGCCATTCCTTTTGCTGTACTTAGGTGATAAAATGCTGTTGAGGGTGAACCGATTCATTATGTTATCCTCAGTATTTGGCCAGACTGAGCAGTTATTTCTACACAAGATTGTTTATACAGGACACCTAGGAATTTGATTACTCTGCTTCAGGAAAAGAGTAATGAGAATTTTAAGTATTTATTTATTTATTTTTCTTAGACTGCCCAATAGCCACAGGTATCTGGGCAGTTTATAATAAAACATTGTACCTGAACGTAACCACATATCTGCAACGGTCACTCCCTCCAAAGATGCTAAACAAAAGGGGAATTAACTTTCATTATTACCTTGAATTCAGCAATTCAGACATAATAGAAAAAAAAAACAGTAATTTTAGTAATCCTATTGCATTGAACTTTAAAAAACATCTCTCTTTTTTGCTGTTACAAGAACAGAGAGTTTTAGGGAGACTTTTTTTTTCTCCAATAGAAGAGGATGATGCTCCATCCAAATGCATTAAAAGTTGATTAGGAAGAAAATAATCAAGCTGAAATCATGGGGACATGGGAACCGAGTAGTGGACAGAGACAGAAAGGAGCAATTGAGATCAAATTAGGCAATCCCTATGCTAGCTGTGCTGTTCAAACTTAGAAGCTTTTGACCTTGAAATACAGGTCCAGTACATTGAGATTGGCCCCCTGAAGTAAGCTGATAATTCTGAGATACATTACATTTTGAAGCAGATAGATGTTTGAGATCACATTCCAGTATATATGTGAACATGTGTTCATTCTCATTCCCTCTCTCTCTCTCTCTCTCTCCCTCTCTCCACACACACACACAATTACCCATTACTCATATAAATAGTTATATATGCCCACATACAGACATATCTCCCTCATTCACCTATCTTCCTATATACAGTATCCCTATATAATTACATAAACGTATACATTACATAGAGGGACGCAGTGGTTCAGTGGCTAAGACGCTGAGCTTGTCAATTGAAAGGTCGGCACTTCAGCAGTTCGAATCCCTAGTGCCGCATAACAGGGTGAGCTCCCGTTACTTGTCCCAGCTTCTGCCAACCTAGCAGTTCGAAAGCACGTAAAAAATGCAAGTAGAAAAATAAGGACCACCTTTGGTGGGAAGGTATCAGCGTTCGGTGCGCCTTTGGCATTTAGTCATGCCAGCCACATCACCACAGAGACGTCTTCAGACAGCGCTGGCTCTTCGGCTTTGAAACAGAAATGAGCACCGCCCCCTAGAGTTGGGAACGACGAGCACAAATGTGCAAGGGGAACCTTTACCTTTATACATTACATATACAAACCCACCCCTTCTCACTTCCCCAGGGACACAAATATATATCTTGTGTCCCAGCCATCATCATCTGCTCACCAAAAGCAACAAACATGCTTACATATAATGGATGCCTGGACCAAACGATGAGATCTCCTGATTCAATTATACATTGTGTTCAGGGCCTGCCAAGCACATACGCATCCACAGACACCAAATTACTAACTGCTGTGATACAGGTAGGGCAGTAATGCAACCTAGAGAGGTTGAGTCACATTATCCAGTCTGCCAGAATTAGAATTAAAGTATTGTGTGGATAATGCAGAAAATAAGGCAATAAAATTTGATTGTTTGCCAGCCCTGGTTCTAACCAGAGAGCATATCTGCTCTATCTCTCCAGGTGCCTGGTGAGAAAAGGAACATTAAACATCGTTTGCACACATCATTAAAATATTTATATTTAGCTGTTCAAAATGCTTTCAAGCATTATGTTTCCTTTTCAGTTGTTGGATATCCAACACTTTGCTTTTAGAAATGTGTCATCCATAAGATTTATTTGGCAAAGTTGTCGTTATCAATAGTATTGTGCATGGATTCAATTCAGTCTTTATCAACCATGTTTGGAAAAATGGTCTTGTTAATAATATTCGGTGCTTACTCTGCAACTTTTGCAATCTTTATCTGTTTTAGTCCTCCTAAACCTCCTATAGTCAAAGGCCCTGGTTAATTTATGGTTCTGATTTAATTCCAGTGACTTTTGTAATGCATATGAAACCTATCATAGTCACTATTATAGAAATTCCCAATACTGATCTTTCCAGGCAAGGAGGATTTATTTATTTATTTATTTATTTATTCATTCATTCATTCATTCATTCATTCATTCATTCATTCATTCATTTTAGTTAGTTATTAAATGTATATGCCATCCATCTCACCGTCCAACATCATTCTCGGTGGCTTACAGTGCCATCATTTCAAAAGCACTTGTTTTCATGCAAGATTACACAGAGCTAGCAGATGGTTCTTTTGCAGCCAAATTGCAATCATGCTGATCCTCTGTGGTTGTTCTCCACTCTATTAATGCTATTGCTGAGATGCTCATATGCAAGCTTCATATATGGGAAGAGAAAGGGCAGCAGCCTCATGTAGCTTAAGAACCGGTATCAGGACAAAACTCCTTAAGGTTCTGAAATGTTGGCTTCAAAACAGCATTGTGTGAATGGGCCTATGGGAGACTTGCTGAATCCCTCATTAGTGTGGTTGCCATCCCAACGTCCCCTTCAGTTGAAATGTGCATGACCGATGAATGAAACTACATCTAAACTAATGCCTGTTGCTTGCCTCTGACTCTCTTTTGTTGTATTCCTACACTAACCTCTGCTGTACCGTGCTTCTTGGATTGCATTATAATGGTCATAGCTGATATAGCCAAAATGCTGTGGAGATTGTTTAGTTTCCTATTTGCAAACTGCACAACATATATCCTTCCCAACTGTACTTTGACTCTTTTCTCTGTTTCTGTTTTGTGGTTGTTCTTTTATTTTATTTTTTTATTTTTTTTTATTATTTTTGCTGTGTCCACTGAACTGCACACTTTTTTCCTGCCTATCCCCATGCTTCTGCTCTGGCTATAGGACTTCTTTGTGAACAATAACTCCAGACAGGTAAGTTTGCTTCTGCCCAAATCTTCCGCTGGATGAGCAAGTAGTTTGTGCTGATATGGTCAACTAAATAATTAAATGCGTTTTTGTTGTTTTTAAAAAACTTAAGAGGTCTGAGTTTAGTAGGATTTATTTTATTGTTCAGAATTGTTTCACAAATCATTTAGTGGTTTACACTTAGGGACAGTGCTAATATAGCCTTATGTATATGGAAAAAATAAAATCATTTATAGCAGAGAAATAAAAGTACTGAAGTTTTATGTCTCTTACAATACTGTGACAGTTTAGAACCAGTCTAATGTTCTTGGGTGGCTTTGACTTATTCTTTACTTACTCTCTCTCTTTTTTTTTTTTTTTTTTTTTTTGCAAACTGTTTATTTGCTTTTCTGGTTGACCAGTGCTTTATTAGACAGTTCATTCAGGAAGGGTTGGGTTGGTCAGTGGGAAATGGAACTAATTTCTTTAAATTTGAAAAACCTGGTGAATATTAAGGTATATAGCCAATGGATATAAGGTAATTATCATAAAGTACCTGACTCTCTCAAAGAGTGCTTTATGCATAAACGTTTCTCTCTGTGTGCATATGTGTGTGTATATATATATGGGTGAGTGCATGTGTGTGTGTGTGTTTCTCAGCAGATGGCAGCATCTGACTGACCTTTTCAAGCTAAGCAGGGTCAACAGTGGCTAGTTCATGGAGAGACATCTCTAGGAAATTCTAGAACTATACAACTAGGTTAACTTGGTGTCTTTCAAATTTTGCAACTTTAAGTTGTGTGGATTTCAGCTCCCACCGTTCTGATTGTGGAATTCCATACATCTTAAGTCCATACATCTTAAAGTTGCTAGGTTTGAAAAACACTGGGCTAGACTGTAGAAGAAAAATCCTGGAAGACAAACAACTTCTGTGTCGCTACAAAGAAACAAAAACATATATATGAGTGTATGTATGTATGTATGTGGACTGAACAACTTGAAATTTGGGCTGCATTATTTCAGATTTTCAAAAAGATTTGGATGAATATCCCAAATTCCTTCTGTGACTGCAATCAAACAATTGTTTAGTTATGTTGAACCAGCTTTTCTCCAGAATCCTTAGATATGTTTGATTTCATCTGTTATCAAACTTGAATGGCAGTCTGGCTGGGTTTGACAGGGCATGAGATTGGAAAAGACTGCTGTCCCAATGAATCCGTTTGTCCATTCCTGGATTTGTACTTACCCATGTTTTCCCCTATGTAACTGAATCATGATCCTACCACCTTTTCTTAAATTACAATTGTTGAAGAGCAGATCCGTAGAACATCTGCTTTGCACCCAGAGGGTCTCAGGCTCAAGATCTTTGATATGAAACTTGGAAAAAATTCTAATTGAAAATTTTTGGAGAGTTTCTGCCAGTCAGAAAGGATGATACAGACTGGATGGATCAAAAATCTGATTTGGCAGATAACTTTGCACCTCTTTGTTCAATGTTGAAGGGGAAAAAGCTTTATCTGGAATTGGAATAACTTTTTGTCCATCCCAGTAATATCTGTCTTGACAAGCTAAAGTCTGTCACACCCAGGCTATTACACATCTCAGATTTTTACACATATCAAATGGAAATATTAGAGACTAAACTTGGGATCGTTTGCATATGAAAAGGTATAATGCCATTGAACAAGGGCTGTTCCATTTATAGTGTCATGAAAAGTTTCCTTTGCAATATCCCAGCTGATAGCAACCAACTCTAAATAAAATGTCACAACATATCCAAGAAAAGATTATCTGTGCTCCTTACTGTCTCTTGTTTGTGGATTCTTAAATCTTTGTAACCGGATAAATATTTATCCACTTGTAACCAATAGCCTACTTTTTTTCCTTCTCCTGGATAACCTTCCAATTTATGAAATAGATTATTGTGTTTTAGTTACAGTTTAATTGGTGGCCTTAGTAACCCTTCGCAACTTGGGCGTCCTCCTGGATTCACGGCTGTCTTTAGAAGAGCACTTGATGGCCGTGACCGGGAGGATTTTTCATCAGGTTCGCCTGATTCGCCAGTTGCGTCCCTTTCTGGATTGGGACTCGTTACGCACGGTCACTCATGCCCTTGTCACCTCCCGCCTGGACTATTGCAACACTCTCTACATGGGGCTCCCCTTGAGGAGCACCCGGAGGCTCCAACTGGCGCAGAGTGTGGCCGTGCGGGTGGTAATGGGAGTGACATGGCGTTCCCATGTAACACCCCTCCTGCGCGAGCTGCACTGGCTCCCGGTGGTCTTCCGGGTGCGCTTCAAGGTTCTGGTCACCACCTTTAAAGCGCTCCATGGCTTAGGACCTGGGTACTTGCGGGACCGCCTACTACCACCAATAGCCTCCCACCGGCCGGTACGCTCCCATAGAGAGGGGCTCCTCCGGGTGCCATCAGCCAAACAATGCCGACTGGCAGCCCCCAGGGGGAGAGCCTTCTCTGTGGGGGCACCTACTATCTGGAACGAGCTCCCCCCAGAGTTACAGAGGATCCCGGATCTGCGCACCTTCCGCCGCGCCTTAAAGACCTTACTATTTCACCAGGCCGGCCTGGCCTAATTTTCCCCCTCTTTTATAAAAGATTCTTAAAATTTTAAATATCTTTTAGTATTTTATATATTCAGTTTTAAATTGGTTTTAAAAGTTTGGGGTTTTAAATTTGTCGGGGCCAAAATTATTTAATTTGATTTTATTCTATTTTTAAATTTTGTATGTATGTGTTTTTATTGTTTGGCTATGCACCGCCCTGAGTCCTTCGGGAGTAGGGCGGTATAGAAATCTAATAAAATAAAATAAAATAAATAAATAAATAAATAAATAATGTTTGAGATATTGGCATGTGCCAGAACTTCTAAAATATCAGTGCACATCTACTTATTAATGAATTCTTTCCATGCCTTTTGTAGAAAGAAGACTCCATTGATGACACACTGAGTTCCAGGCATAAAGTCAAGGAGCTTTCAGTAATAGATGGTCGGAGGGCTCAGAACTGCAATATTCTGCTCTCAAGGTATCACTAAATGCATTGCCCTTCTTTTGTAAGAACAAGTTCTTTATGGAAGACATCCTCTGAAAGATTGACAGTCTCTTTGGGGACCACGTCTCTTTTAGGTTCATTTTCTTTTACAGAGACAGACAGCATTCTATATGTTATACATTTGCCTGTAGCAAGATTAGATAGCTTCATGGAGGTTGCAACTCCCAGTAGCCACAAATAGGAAATGAAAAGCATTGGATTATTAGAGGGTCTAAAGTGGAGTCAACCCAAAAAGGAACTCCATTGTGGCTGCAAGAAGAGAGGTCTTCTGGCACTCTCTTGCACTCTATTCAAAAATTGTACTGTGGAACAACTTTTATCCCTAAAAAGAAGATTGTGCAGGTAATCCTCGAGTTACAAATGCAATAGAGCTTGCCAGTTACATTCGTAACCTGAGGATTCGTTAATTGGATCATGTTAAATGAACGTGATAACTCCTGCTTTACCCAATGCATTCGCTAATCAAATGTGCAGGTTGTTAAGTGCATATGAGGTATCTCAGGGTTGGGAAGACCATGGGAGGCCTAGTGCTGGAACAGGCCACCTGCTTCTGACCACCCAAGGCCTCCCCTGACCCACTGAGATATCTCATGCTTCCATCCCCATCCTGCCCCACCGGGTCACCACAGGCTCAGGGCTTACCTTTCAGAGATATCCATGATCAAGCGAGCTGTCTCCTCTCCAGCCCCCCTACCATAGTTTCTTTGCCTGCTCCCTGCGCTCCAAAAGGGAAGCAGTGAGAGCAGAGGCAGAGTGGGACAAGTACGCCTTGCTCAGATTGAGTGATAACTACTTTGGGAGGAGGGTCCATAACTTTAAAACGTTAAATGAATGATCGTAACTCCAGGATTACAAGTACTGTATGTAGAAAAAAATAGCATGTATTGAGGAGAGTCTGTACAACTGCAAATTCAGACTTTTTAGCATAAAAATGTAGAAATGTAATATGCAGACCAAATTTGGGCTGCTGCACAGATCTTTTAAGCTTCAGTTATAATTCTCTATATCAGGGGTGTCAAACTGGATTTCTTTGAGGGCTGGATCAGCATTGTAGTTCTCTGTGGGTTGGCGGAGTGGGGAGGGGGATACAGAATGGATGCCTCCTGCAGCATCCTGCTGGCCAAAACAGGGAGTGGGGGGTCACACGCAGCCCATTTTAGCTGGCAGAGGCACTGCGGGTCGGTCCTTTGATATTCCCAGGCCAGCCCCATGGGCCGGATCCAGCAGGCCTTGAGTTTGACACCCCTGCTCTATATGGTACCACCCAATTCAAAAAACCATGCTCCTGAATTGCAGAAAGGGCAGCAACAATGTATGTTTGAATGACCACTGTGTAAATGTTTTGTTTTCCACCTTCCCCAGTAATCCTCCAGCTGTTCACAAGCGAAGGTGCCTAATTGTATTCTCAGTATCATGTGTGTTTAAACGTTTTAATTATTTGAAGTGCTGATTGCCATCCTTGCACCCATAATTGATTTAATGCACAATCCAGAACAGTGCAGCACTCAGAATTGAAGACAGCCTGATTAGAGTTTAATGGGAATCCGCTATTCCAGCCCCCATCACTGTGCATAAGTTTTCTCCCTCTCTGCCTGTTAAAAATGTGTTGACTTGCATACACTATACTGCTTTCAAATGTGGCAAAGGAGATCAGGAATTATTTTCAGTGATGTGGAGAGGGCAAAAGACACTAATGCCATTGTGTTTCTTCCAGACTAGCCTACCTGACAGGCTGTGAGGATAAATTTAAGTTTGAGATTCATATATTGTAAATAAGCCAATTCTACATATTTTCATCCGGGAGAACCATGTCAAATATCTAGAGAATTACAGTTGAATTACACTCTAACTGTTTTTCTTCTTGCACTGTTGAATTAAGGAAAGATTTCTATACATGACCATCAGGCCAGTTCTTTATTTATCCTATACATTTATAAAGCAAACCAGATATTGTTGGCATGCATCTCTGAAACGTTCGGCCTTGCTAGATATTTTATCTCTTTCTGCCTTGATCTCTAGCTCTGGGAAAAATGGTTGGACAATGAGGTCATATTAGATTTCTTCTCAAGCTAGGAAATATTTTTGGTTTTCCATCCCCCCCACCTCTTTCCTATGAATGTAATATGACCATATATGGTTTGGCATTTTGGGGTTGATTCTTAAACTGTATCGAACAAACCTAGACATTGTTCTTTGCACCTGAGTTAGCTGTGCTCTCGTTAGCTCTCCTCCTTCGCTGGCTTCACAAATCCTATTGAGGGTTATTGGCAGCATCCTCTGAATACTAGCTGTGAGTGCTATCATCTTGATTTATAAATTTCCCCAAAGGATCTCTTTGGCCACTGGGAGAAACATGATGCTGGATTAGATAAAGCTAGTTTGATCCAGCACTATTCTTCTAATGGAAAGGGTGGTGGTCAGACTTAGCAATGCTCTTTAATTAATGGCATTTTCCTTAATTTCCAGATCCAGTTTTCAAGTCTTCATTTGTTTCATGTGCTTCCACTATTCCAGAAGTTATAATAACATCCCTGAATCTGGGCAAGCTTAGATTCCAGGCCTTGCATCTCAGATGAATCCATTTCACAGTGGCAATATTGGTTGCTTCACTGATGCTTTCTCAGAGGAAACTTCATTTCATTCAGTTTTCAAGCCATCTCCCACCCAACTCGCTGATTAGAAATTCTCTTCAAGCCATTTTACCATTCCGGCTTCCTCATGGAAACGGAGCATCTTATGACTTTCACATTCTTCACACACACATGAAACTTCCTGGATTCACTTTCCCTCCCTCCCTCTCTTCTCCTGGGTGATGAGGGTATTACTTTCCATACAGATAAAGACAACAGTTTTGCCACTGAAAAGGCAGAATTGGTAAGGGAAGACTTAGATTTGCCATGCTCATATTGGATGTACTGGAGCCAACAATCATGAGAGCTGATTGTTAAATATTCTGGAATTCTCAGCTGAGACACGGTGCCTAGCCCTCCCCCCTCAGCTGTTTGGCAGCTATCCATACAATGCAGCAGTGGCAGTAGAGACAGCAGAACCAGTTGTTATGCCTTTATCAGCACACCACTGGCTACACCTAAGCCTTTTTCCTGGCACAGGCATGTGCTTTTCATACTGAAGCATAACTAGTCACTACCTTTCTTCCAGATATAATTCCTTCCAGACCCTAAATAGCTGATCAGTGTTTTAAAGTTGCTCTGCAACACTGATTTATCCAATTTCCTAATAAGTTACTACCCTAAGAAAATATTACTTTCCCTTTATATATCGGTCAAAAGTCTTTCTGTACTGGCTTGTCTCTGGGTTGCAAAGGGCTCCCCATCCCAAAAGTATATTCTGAGCCTGTTAAAGTTATGCACACTCCCTTCTCTTTTAACCCTCCTCATGAGGCTAGCTGTTTGTCTCATGAAAGCTAAGCACACCCATTCAACATCTCTTGCAAGTTGTCACACCCTGTCAACAAGTTTCATCATTTAAATCCTTGTGACAGCCAGTGCTGTAACTACCTTCCATCTCAGATTGTCTATGCTTAGCAGCTGCTGCCAACAAAGATAATTATTATGGTTTTCTGGATAGGTTTACTGCTTTTGCTGGCCTCTTTCCCCCCTGCATTGTCAGAGAAGAGCTTTTCCTATCTCCCGCCCCATCCCCTCCGATAAATATTCTCTAGGGGCATCTTCATGCAGGGTTTGTGTGTGTTTGTTTTTCCAGGCCTAGGGTGTGAGGACCAAACACCCTCCCGTACATAAAAGCCCCAAGACAGTCCTGCTGACACAGCAAAGATTCCAGAGTCCATTCCTTGGAGAGAAATACAGAACCTCTTGCAAAATATTCATTTCCCTAATTCATTATTCATTTCACTGCCAAGGGCAGGCTCTAAATTTCCCCCTCTCCTCTCTGTCACACATACATACACTTAGATCATTATAAGTTTGTTAATGCTTATTTATTAACTAACCCAAAAATGAAAACCAATCCAATTAAAAGCAGCATAAAGGTAACGTTTAGAAATTTAGCAAATTTTACAGTAATGAGATAGCCAGACAGACAGGCCGACTTCCATGCTTATGTAACAATGTTCTATTGTCTTGCCTTTCCAGGCTTAAACTATCAAATGATGAAATTAAACGTGCAATTTTAACAATGGATGAACAGGAGGATCTGCCAAAGGATATGCTTGAACAGGTGAGTACAGAAGGTGTTCAGTTCTTGACAGAAATGTTTAAAATGTAAGTTCAGAATTCACCATCTAGGTAGGATCTCTGCTCCAACCGTTCCAGGGCCGTTGGGTGTTTTGTTTTTTTTCCCCTCCTGATCTATGAAAGTAGAAGAGTTTAGCTCTGAGCTAAAGAAGAAACCAAGAGATGTGAAATGGTTGCCTTAACAAAGTAGAAAATGTGAGAGATTTGGAACAGCTCCACCTTAACTTGTTGTGTTATTTAGCAGCTTTCAAAAAGCATGTCTTTTGAAGAAAAATTAGAAAGTGTAGGAAAGAAGTCTCCTTTGATGCTATCTGTGAATAATCCTCCATGACACACACACACACACACACCACTATTCATAGACTGCTGTAGGCAGAGATGCAGCTGATAAGTTCTGTCCCAGCTGAGGAGTCAAACTGGGTGAAGAAAGATCACCACACCTTAGCAGGTGACTAATCTGATCCACCTGGAATGAAATCAGTTCGTTCTGTATAGAGATTTCACTGGCTTTCTTTTTACGAGAAGAAAAATATTTTAGGGAAACAATTATTTCTTTTTAATTGAAAAAAGGAGATGGGAACTTGATCTGCCTCAACATACTCTTTAAAATGTCCTTTCAGTTTTGTTGTATACTGCCCAGAATCAGTTGCTTTGTGAGATGGGTGGCTATATAAATTAGATGAATAAATAAATAATTCAAGGCCAAGTGTAAATCTCATCCTTTAAATGGGAGTTACCTCTTGACTCATGCAGTCCTCAGCCTACTCAGCCTTTCTGTGTAGCCTATGGAGCTCAAATGAACCCTAATTACCGAATCTGACTGCCTGCCTGATTAGCCAGTAGCTGGCTGGTAGGGAGGCAAGCAGGCATGTAAGAATATTACTTGTATCAGAGAAACAGCAATGGGACCCTACTCCATCTTTCCCACTCAATAGCAATAGCACTTAGACTTATATACCGCTTCATAGCTTCCTCTAAGCGGTTTACAGAGTCAGTTCATTGCCCCCAACAAGATGGGTCCTCATTTTACCAACCTCAGAAGGGTGAAAGGCTGAGCCAACCTTGAGCCGGTGAGATTCGAACTGCAATACTGCATTCTAACCATTACGCCACTACAGCTCCTCAAATACATCCTCACTTGATCACATTTCGGGTGATTGCTACTGGCTCACATTTACAACTGGTTGCAGCATACCATGATGATTACAGCAGCAGAAAATGGCAAAGTATGCCCTTTGGATATGCCAGATTTGCTTAGTGACTATCTGATTCACTTAACAACCATGGTGACTCATTTTATGAACATTGTAAAATTGAGTCAGTGACTCGCTTAATGACTGCAATAACTCATGTCCAAAATTCTGAGCTTAATTGTCATAAGTTGAGAACTACCTGTACTGTTGGTAATAATACTGCCTAGAGGCTGTCTGTGAGGAGATGGCCAGTTAAGAAATTTGAAATAGATATAGATGCACATACACCTATTGCTCTCTCCAGTCATTCTTAAAAATGGAATAGGTATCTTAACAACCTCATACATTGCAAGCTTATCCATCTGTGTTTCCAGGCCACCAATGAAATTGACCACTAAAAATTATTTCTTACCCACCTCCTCAGTAGAAAATCTTGAAGCCTATATATCTGTGCTTTCTCTTGTGGTGTAAGAAATTGAATCCCTGAGAGAAGATTGTTCATCTAAAATACCTATTTTTCTTTTTTAGCTTTTAAAATTTGTTCCTGAAAAAGCTGACATTGATCTTCTGGAAGAACACAAGCATGAGTTGGATCGGATGGCCAAAGCTGACAGATTTCTCTTTGAAATGAGCAGGTGAATTTGCCAGCTGCTTCCCTTCTACTGTTGCTGTCTACACCAAAAACAGGAACTCAATAACTAGAGGAATGTGTAGAAAGGAAGGTTGTTTTCCTAGTCACGTAGACCTTGGGTGTCAAACTAAATCGGTCACGTGATGTATCGTGACATATCGCAACTTTTTTGCCATTGCGGAGCTGGGGTGGGTGTGGCCAGCATGTGACGAATCCGGCCCCCAGGCCGCCAGTTTGACAGGTCTGATATAGACTATGTATTGAAGAAAAAGTACAAAATTACAATCTGGGCTTTTTATACTGCTGAAATTGGTATTCTAGCCTAGTGCGATTGATTTGGTTGATGTAATTATTGCTGTGAGGGAGGAAAGAGATAAATACAAAAAATGAACAATATGGAAAGGCATGTCTCAGTTGTATTAAGGATTTGAGAAAATGGCCACAGGAAGCTTGGGGAGATAGAGCTCTTTAAAGAGCTTACAGGCTAAAGAGGTTCCATTCTTTCCATTTCCATTTAATTTCAGTGTGTTTTCTTATTGAATCATGTTGATTTGTAAGCCACTTTTGCCTTTGCTGTATGCAGCGGGAATACAGAATACAGGACCACCTTCTGTAATCTGATGGCTTCAAGTTACATTCCAAGCTTTGATCATGTTATTTTAGGAACTGTAAGTTGAATTAAAGGACATCAGATTTTATGGAGCTTGAAAGTCATGGAATAAGTATTTGATGATAATCTTTACAGATGATTGCTTTTACTTTTCAGAAGGCAACAGTGCAATTTAACCTGAAACATGTCATTTTTCTTCCAACTTTTACTAACCTTGAGAAATGTAGCTCTTTTACTGTTTTACTCCTTTTTCTTATAGGATAAATCATTACCAGCAAAGGCTGCAGTCCTTATATTTTAAGAAGAAGTTTGCTGAGAGAGTTGCTGAAGTTAAACCCAAAGTTGAAGGTAAAGTATGCCCTCAAGGAAATGGTTATGTTTGATGAAACTGAATCAAAGTGCAAAGAACCTTTCTACTATGTTTGAAATAAATATTTGAAACAAGGAAAATCTTTTAAATTTTATTTTAAATTTTGAACAAAACAGTGGTGGCAAGGGAGGGGGATGGGATATCATGTTAATGAGAATAGACTGTGACCTTAAATCATAAATATTTTAATTTTGATGAATTATTAAAGGATTAATGGTGATGAGAACATCTAATAGTTGAAATGTTCTATGAATTGTTCATAGAACAGGAATTGGGTATGTCTAGTTTAATGAAAAGAAGGACTAGGGTTGATATGAGAGCAGTGTTCCAATATATGAGGGGTTGTCACAGGGAGGAAGAGGTCAACCTATTTTCTAAAGCACCAGAAGGCAGTACAAGAAGCAATGGATGGAAACTAATCAAGGAGAGAAGCAACCTAGAATTAAGAAGAAATTTCTTGACAGAACAATCAATCAGTAGAACAACTTACCTCCCAAAGTTGTGGGTGCTCCAACACTGGATAAAAAGAAGTGATTGGACAACCATTTGTCTAAAATGGTATAGGGTTCCTTCTTGAGCAAGGGGCTGGACACTAGAAGATCCCCAAGATCCCTTCCAACTCTGTTACTCTGTTCCAGGATCTAAAAACACATGTGTCAAAAAAATGTAATGATCATTTTTATTAGCAAACCTATCTCTTTTCATCTTCTTTTCTAACTTGGTTGTTTTGTAAGAAGTCATTTGAATGACACCTGTAATTTTCATCTTTTTTTATTGTTATTTTTTTTCCTTTTTTGCCAATGCTGTGATCATTTCTTGGGTATCTTCCTTTCTGTTTGTAAAATTCCAGCTGCTTTGTAAATCATTCCATTAAACACATATTAATGCTCTCTAGCCACCATCATATTGTCTGACCGGATCTTCTTCCACTTGTCCTTTCTAGCCATTCGAACTGCTTCCATCCAAGTATTCCAGAGCAAAAGCCTGAAACAGCTGCTTGAAGTGGTTTTGGCTTTTGGCAACTACATGAACAAGGGCCAGAGAGGGAATGCTTATGGCTTTAAAATTTCTAGCCTCAACAAGATTGCAGATACCAAATCCAGCATTGACAAGTAAGCAGCTTCAAGCATGTGCTCATTTTGGGGGTGAGAAGAGGGTGTTGGAAGAGTAGCTTCCTTTTGAACTCTGTCTTTAAAGAATCTAGATCAGGGGTGTCAAACTCAAGGCCCGGGAGCCGGATCTGGCCTAAGGGGTACTTAGATCTGGCCCTTGGGGGCACCCTGGAAACAGTGAAGGACTGGCCTGTGGTGCTTCTGCCAGTGAAAACAGGTTCTCAAGCTCTTTTTTTTTTTTTTTTGGCTGCCACTGCCTTCTACAACCCTCTTGTCAGTGAAAACAGAGGTCGGGAGGGCCGCCACAGGTGCCCCCGATAGTGACATTGAGCTGGCCATGCCCACCCTGGTCACATCCACCCTGGCCCCCAGAGGTCAAACACAACCCTGATGCGGCCCTCAATGAAATCGAGTTTGACACCCCTGATTTAGATAATCTGCTTCTTTTAGAGCAGTCTGCAGCTGAAGCTGCACTACGTTATCAAGAACTTTCCCCAAAAAAGGAAAAGATTGGAGAGAAGATTATTATTATCTAATAAAGCTGGATTTTTAAAAAGTCTCCTCAGAAGCAGCCAGATTAATCTCTCCCTCAAAGAAGTACTAACAACCTCTTAAATTCTGGCACACATACTCAGCCACATAGAGCAGGGGTATCAAAGTCATGTCATCACGGCGGCCTCACGTGACATATCGTGACTTTTTTCCCCTTTGCTAAACCGGGCGTGGGCGTGGCCAGTTCGTGACCCATCTGGTCCATGGGCCGTGAGTTTGACAGCCCTGAAATAAAGGATCCAGGATGGACAATTTTATGCTGGATAACATTGTCTTAACTTGTCCGCAAAACAGAATGAAACTCAGATTACAGTAACACTTCCCTCTTCACCACCACATAAGAAATCAAGTTGTACAGATATTATAGTGACCATGCAGTACAACTTCCTGTTCCTCACCTCCCCATTAGGGACTGAAGAAGCTTAACAAGGCCAGCTAGATGACAACCCTAATACTATATGGATGGAGACATTTTTAGCATTCATGAGAGGCAAAGAATTGTGTGAGAAAGGCAGCTTTTTTCTTAGAAAGAACTAGAAAGAGCTGAAGCATAAATGCTTCTGTGCCACATGATGTTTCAACCCATGTTTTGAATGTCTGTAGAAATTGATGTAGTCAAATTCTCTTGCCACTGAATGTAGCACTGGCCACCAGTCTTGTTAGTTTTAAAAGAGAATTAGAAAAGTTCATGGAGGACAGAGCTATCAGTAATTACTATTTTTAACAACTGTGTGCTGCCATCTGAATCACAGATAGCATATCTCAGATACACACTATTGAGAAGCAAGTATTTTGTAGTCCAAATTGGATCTGGATGGTCATTGTGTGTCATCACAGTATTGAACTCTTCACCTGAACTCTGGAAAGGTATAGCTAGTTTCCTTGGGGTGAATTAAATGTCACTTACTTTCTCTTTGTTGAAAAGTAACATTTCATGTTATGGTTCATGTTATTAATCATTGCCTGTCTTTATCCCAGGAACATTACCTTGTTGCACTATCTCATCACAATCATAGAAAAAAAATATCCCAAAGTATTCAGCTTACATGAAGAATTAAAACACGTCCCTGGAGCCGCCAAAGTAAAGTAAGCATGTATTTAGGAAACTGTTATTACTACTAATTTCTTTGTATGAACTTATGTATAGCAGAGGTACGAGAGGAGTAAGTAGCAAAAAAAAAAGTTGTTTTTCAGATAGGGTCAATTCACAGAAACGCAGTTTAGGATTGATTTTTGAAAAAATGCAGAGTAGGAATTGTCCCAACCTTTCCGAGTGCTTTACTTTCAGAAAGAGAGTTTGCATTTTACATCGGTAAATGAATCGTGCCAGTTTTAACCTCAAGGCTGTCTTCATCAACATGTGCCAGGGCTAACTAAATTGCTACAGATTGCTAATCTAAAAATAAGAGTCTTTTTTCCCCCCTCCAGTCAGAGAAGTACGGAGGGTGTCAGAGCTTACATGATAAAATTTTGCTAGGAGTAGCTTGAAAATTTCATGTCTTTCCTTTATTTCTGGCAGTATGACTGAACTGGAGAAGGACATTGGCAACTTGAGGAGTGGGCTCAGGGCTGTGGAGACAGTAAGTGTTGCTTATCCAATTAATGGTTCCCTACTTGCATTTCAAGACGGGCCACGTGGGTGGGCATCTGAGCATGGGTTAGCATTCATTCTTGGAAGGAGGGGGGGGGTGGGAAACAGGTGAAGCCGTTGTTATCTCTTGTCTAAGAAAATGGATTCTCTTTCCTGTCCTGCTTCTTGTTACTTATTACAGCTTTATAGCTCTGTTAATGACCTCAGTAGCTTTTTTGCTTACTTGCTTTCATCATGAGTGATTTTTTTAAAAGAAAAAAAAAATTGGCCTTCATAGTTCTGACAGCACAGAGATAGTTTTGAAATGTTTGGAAGCCCATGTGGCAGTCAGGTCTACAGCTGCTTTCAATCAATTTTAATCAGCAAAGCCAACTATAAACCTTTGTTCCAGTATGTCCTTCACACATATATACCTCCCCCATCTCAGAAATGTTTGGACATTTTGACAAGGGGTAGTGTGTGTATGGTAGATTAGGTGAATTGCCTCCAGAAATTGAGCTGAAGGGAGTTGAGATCAGTAGGCCGAGGTTCCTCTTAAAGTATATCAGTTTTATGTTACCATAAATGTTTGCAAAAATAAAGATGAGTTAATATGTCATTCTAGCCCTGCACTAGTACTGTTGAGCAAATGATCCTTATCAATAATAAAGAAAATAAAAACTGTTGCAGGGAGCTATATTCCTCTGTTAGATTGAGGAGGACATCTGAGGAGATAGCAAGGGTTATTTGAAGGTCTAACTGCATCAGGACACCAGAACTTTCAATAGCATGGAATGGGTCGTGTATAAGGCACGCATGAAGATGTAGACAGAGATAGGCAATCCTTTGATAGACGCAGAGAGTGCCTGAAATATTTGGATGGCTGCTATGGAAGGAGAAAATTGCATGGCATAGAGTAGAAGCAGAATTTATCTTCTAGGATAGAACCATAAGAGCTTTTAAAGGGATGGAAGTGTTCTTAAAAAAAATACTTGAATGATTTTGTTTGAAAAACTCACAGAAGACTGGCTTTAGAATGATGGACTGGTGTCTGGAGGCTGCTTATACCAGCATGCTAGAACCAATTGTTAAATTTTCAAGAATGTTATGAGCTCCAGTTGAGAGCAGATCTGAACTGCTACACCTAGCACAGCAGCCAATGATTTGGCAGCTAGCAGCACAGTGCAATGGACCCGGCAGATCTGACTGTTATTATACATTTATTAGCACACCACTGAATAATGGCCAAAATTTCATACGGAAAAACAGAAGGTCACAGAATAATGATGATCATTAACATACCATAAAGAATATCTTAAATTGGCTTTTGACCCTCTGATTGACTCAACTGATGGACTTTATTTCCTGATTAGAATTTAGATTGGCCCCCATTTGCAATGAGAGCCTGATTGTGGGACAATGCATTTTGAAGCTCTTATCTCTCTACTTGCATAGGAGATGGTTGTGTATACATGGTTGCGTTTATGGCAGAATGAATATTCAGTTGCACAAAAGTCCCTAACACGTTGGTAAATAAGAAATTCCAAGCTAGAAGACGCTGCCATTCTTCTCAAAATAACATTGCCCTTCTTATATATGTCTTACCAATATAACTGCACAACCTCCAAGGCTTTGCTAGCTTCTGTCAGTGCCCATCCACCAGGATCGGAGGCTTCTTCCTAGTGGCATCAATTCTATGGGATTTCCTCCTCTGAATGGGTCCCATCATGATTTGGGGATTTCTCAGAAAGCTTTTATTATCCAGGTTTATTTGTATAGAGTCAATCTGATAGTTGACCTTTGTGCTATAATTTAAACTGGCTGCAGAGGAAATGCTTGGCCAGTTTGGTCTAATGTTTAAGGCATCAGGCTAGAAAGCAGGAGATTGAGAGTTCAAGTCCACCTTAGCCATGAAAGCCTGTTGGGTGACTTTAGACTGCCAAAATCACTCTCAGCCCAACATATCTCACAGGGTTGCTGTTGTGGGGGGAAAGGAGAGAAGAAGGTGTGTTGGATATGTTGGATATTTCCTGCTTTGTTGCTTTTTATTTTACAGAAATACAGTATGAAATGTGCTTAATAAAAATGAAGGGCTGAAACAGAACTGGAGAATTGTCCCTCCATAGCTCCTTGCATTCAGTTCCTTAACACTTATCCAGAGCCAGGGTATTCGGCCAATCTTATCCATAGTTCATGTCAGCCGGGATTTGTTCAACTAAAAGCTACTGGGAAGACAAATAATTTATTTGGCTGGCTAACCCAACTGAACAGCCTGTTTCCCACATGAGTCCAGTATTTATGCATTTTTCATATTACATCATCAGAAACAGTTCTCTTGGATGTACATTTGGGGGTCTTGGACTTGAGCTGTTTGGGGATTTCTAAATTTCAATCATTATCTGGGATTATGACTACCTCTATCTGGAGTAACATGAATTGTTTTTCTAAAGGAACTGGAATACCAAAAATCCCAGCCTTCCAATCCAGAGGACAAGTTTGTTTCTGTGGTTAGCCAATTCATCACTTTGGCCAGCTTCAGCTTCTCAGATGTAGAAGATCTTCTAGCAGAAGCCAAAGAACTGGTAAGAAATCATTATTACAGGTTAGAGGTATGCAGCATCTGATCTGACAGATACAGCAATGATACTCACACTGGATCCAAAGCACTCTCTCATCTCCTTCAGATCCAAATATTGCACATACTTATTATAGATCTCTGCTAATCCAGAACTTTATGGGATTTTTGATGCTAGGCTTTGAATTTTGACCATGGTTCAATGTATTTCTTTTTTATATAATCAGTTTAACTGAAGTTGAGAAGGTATGAATGGTCTGAAGCCACACCTTGGGTCTGGGATAATATAAGACCTTGAACTAAAAACCTTTCTCTCCCAAAGCTCCTCTTGATATAGACCAGAATTTACAATATAGAATTTACAAATTCTTTCAAATGAAGGAACATTTTGGATGTTAGGGTGTAAAAGATGGGCAAAGCCAACCCAGAAACTGCAGTGAAACTACCTACTTCTCATGGGTTTAATAGTTTTCTGTCATATTAAACTGTAAAATTAAATTACAGACCATTTTTAGAGGGAGTCATAACTGTGCCCGTGGGGACTTAGGTTTTGCCTATCCTGTGAGAATGTTTATTAGGGTTCTCTGTCTGGTTTGTCCCTGTGGCTCAGTAGTTGCTAATACACGAAGATGCATTCTAATTAAGGAACTCTGCAGTGAGTCCCTCTATGATTTGTCCATCAGAATCAAATTCCAATTGCAGATGGGCCAATTAAAGAATATGGTTTGTAAGAGAGAAAAAGAGAAGAAGCTATCTGTCAATCAATGACTTACCTCCAGAAGTTGTGGGTGCTCCATCACTGGAGGCTTTTAAGAAGAGATTGGACAGCCATTTGTCTGAAATGGTCCAGGGTTTCCTGCTTAAGCAGAGGATTGGACTAGAAGACCTCCAAGGTCCCTTCCAACTCTGATATTCTGTCAGGCAATGAACATCCAGAGGTTCATATCGTACTCTCTTTCTGACTCTCAGCTTTTCCTCAGTAAAATGATTCAGAGCGTTGGCTTTATTCCATCCACCAGTTGTGTGGAATAGCTGAATCAAACCCCTGACACTAACTGCACAATGGAAATCCTGTCCAAATTTTGCTTATTCAGAGTTGCTTCTCTTTAATTCAGCATTTTGTTTCTAAAATAGCAAACCTTTGAAAGGCAGGTGTCCTTCGTTATTCATACCCAACATATGTATTTGATATTTGGGGGCGCAGTGGTTAGATTGCAGTACTGCAGGCTAACTCACTGCTCACTCCAGGAGTTCAATTCTGAATGGCTCCAGGTTGACTCAGCCTTCCAACCTTCCGAGTTCAGTAAAATGAGGACCCAGATTATTGGGGGCAATATGCTGACTCTATAAAACACTTAGAGAGTGCTGTATAAGCACTATGAAGCAGTATAGAAGTCTTAAGTACTGTTGCTATTTCTTTATTACTGACTTTGTAGCATTATCAAATCAAATAACCCCCTTCCAAGCAACCCCCCTCCAAACAAAATAGAGCAACTACAACACGCTTCAACAATCAAAAGCTCTGTGGAAGACTTCCATCTTGATTCTCCTTCAGAAAACCATAAAGAAGGGTGCAACTTGGATGTCCAGTTCCATGGAGTAGGACCAGGGCAGGATAATCTTGTTACTATAATGGGCTCCCTATTCTCTTCATGTGGGCCAATGTACCAGATGGATATGGCCTACTTGGCATATATGATCTATAGATATCTAGTTGCCAAACCCCAAAGAATTTCATAGATTACAATCTGCATTTCAGATTGTACTCACAAGCCTATTGGTAATCAATGCAGTACTCACCATTTTCAGGTAAACCCTTGTGTGGGTATTCATTCCTGTGGGCTGAAAAGTTTCTGGTTAAGCAAATTCAGTTTACTTTCAAAAGAAGACAGGTGGGGGAGGGTAAATGTCTTTTCCAAAGCTTTCCTAACACATTTGGTTCCAATACTGAAGCATGTGGCAATAATAAATAGCACATAGGAATGAATCTTCAAAGCAAAGTTGGAAGTCCAAGTTTTCACTTTCCCTGTCCGTGTGTTTGAGGTTTGTAACTTTGATATCAAATTCTGGTTTTATTGCCCCTGAGTTAATAAAAGAGGGAGTGGAGGAAACTTGATAATAAACAACATGAAACAAAAACAGAGGTGCAGCTTCTTAGCAATTCCAAAATGGTATGAATAATTCATTAGAGAAGAGATAGATAACCAGACTTTGACCTGGTGAGGACATGGTGGGTTCAAATACATGAAGATACCAGAGTTTGAAAGGAGGGAAGGAGATGGTGACTGGTACCATAACGCAAACCTTGTCCTATTATGAATGCGTGACTTCAGAGAGTAGTTTTTTGAGTTTGTCCAAAACTTTCTTAAGGGCAGGATTCTCTCCTAGATTGTACTAGTAGCACCAGGATTTAATAGAATAGAATTTAATAGAAAGATAGGAAGCTGCAGACCACAGAAGCTTGTACAGATTGTGCAGTGAAAGATGCAACATTCAGATGCAACCCTTGGCCCCTTCCGACCTAAATATATGCAAGAACACCATACTGAAATCATGGGAATTTTATTTACATTATTTTTTCTTCCAAAATAATTAGATCCAGGATCATCTTTATTTCCAGAAGGATCTTAAATTCTGCCTAAGACCAATAGATATGTTTACAAAATAAAAATGAGGAGGAGGCAACTCAGTGTTTGTTTTAAGGTGCTGAGCTTGCCGATCGAAAGGTCAGCAGTTCAGCGGTTCAAATCCCTAGTGCTGCGTAATGGGGTGAGCTTCCGTTAGTTTGTCTCAGCTTCTGCCAACCTAGCAGTTTAAAAGTACGTAAAAAATGCAAGTAGAAAAATAGGGACCACCTTTGGTGGGAAGGTAACAGTGTTCCCTGCACCTTTGGCATTTAGTCATGCCGGCCACATGACCACGGAGACGTCTTAGGACAGCGCTGGCTCTTCGGCTTTGAAACGGAGATGAGCACTGCCCCCTAGAGTCGGGAACAACTAGCACTTATGTGTGAGGGGAACCTTTACCTTTACCTTTTTATCCCCTCCCAACCTCCAAAATGTTAAAAGTAAGATTAGAGTTGTTTCGGTAGGACAGAGACCAGACAGAGTAGCAATTTGCTTCTGCTAAGCTGGTGTTTCATTATTATCTATACTTAGGACAACTCCAGCTCACAACCTGATAACAAAATGCCACACATATTCATTGACTTCCCAAAGACTTCCGAGACTTGCCATAATGGATAAGTTTCTCACAATTCCTATTATGCATGGCCTTGTCTGAAGGAAGATATGAAAGAGAATTAAGCTTGGAAGTACGATCCTGTTCTTAAACTGATGTTTTCTTAGACAGAAAAAGGATAAATCTGGAAGATTTTTCAAAAAGCTGACTAGTTTCTTCCTTTAGTTTATCAAAGCAGTGAAGCATTTTGGAGAAGATTCTGGCAAAACACAACCAGATGAGTTCTTTGGGATCTTTGACCAGTTCCTTCAAGCTGTAAATGAGGCTAAACAAGAGAATGAAAACATGAGGAAGAGGAAGGAAGAAGAAGAGCGACGGGCACGCATGGAAGCTCAGGTACTACAAAAGACACTTCTACAAGTACAAAAGGCACTTCCCATGGCATGGGCCCGGGGTACTGGCCCCCCACCGACCAGTGCGCTCGCATAGGGCTGCCCTCCTCAGGGTGCTGTCGGCCAGGCAGTGTCGGCTGATGGCACCCAGGATGAGGGCATTCTCTGTGGGCGCGCCGACCCTCTGGAATGGTTTACCCACCGGGCTCTGCACGGCCCCCGATCTCCGCTCCTTCCGTAGGGACCTGAAGACGTGGCTCTTTAAACAAATCGCCTGATCTGCTGGGAGTTTTTTTAGTTTTTCTAAAGGTTTTAATTAGTGTATTTTAATTAACTAAAATTAATTTATTATTTTATTGTGCGATGCTTTTTATTTTTTGTGAGCCGCCCTGAGTCCTTTGGGAGAAGGGTGGCATATAAATTTGATTAAATAAATAAATACATCCAATTTTATAATCTTCCCCAAGTTGGTATCTTCGAAAAATGTTGAACTTCAATTCTCATTGCCAGCAGAAGATGCATTGTGTGGCATCCAGACAGCATCAGATTACAGAAAACATCTGTATTAACACAGCAAGAGTAGCAAGGATAGTCAATCTGTTGTTCTCTAGAGCAGGGGTCTCCAACCTTGGCAACTTTAAGACTTGTGGGTTTCAACTCCCAGCTTTGCTGGTTGAGGAACTCTGGGAGTTGAAGTCCATAAGTCTTAAAGTTGCCAAGGTTGGAGACCCCTGCTCTAGAGCATATTTTAATTTATTTCCTATATGAATTTTAGAACCTGCCTCCTGTAGAGTCTGAGCATTATAGACTCTACAGCTAGCGGGAGCTCACAAAGCTTTCAGCAAAAAGTGATCTTTGCCACTTTTTATTGGGATCCATGAGGCCCTTCTGCATGCAGTGTATGTGAGATCTTCCACTGAGTTTAGCTTCCGCTAGTGCAAGCTCCTGCTCTGTAAATCTGTAACCAAGTGCCTTCCCTCCAACATCCCCATTCTGCCCCAACACTTGTTTTCAGTCACAATTCAACATGTGAAGCACTGTGGGCTTTTTTTCTCTGCAGGCCCAGAGAATTCCCAGAGATTTCTGAGAATGCATTTATATTTCCAGATAGAACTGAGCTCACCACATTACTGCATTGGAACATGCAGCTTTTCACTAGCTGAACTGTTTTGCACACACACGTGTGTGGCCTTTCTCGGGATTTTCAATAGCCACAATGTGGAAATTAAGGCTCTCTTTTCTTCTCTCTCTCTTCCAGCTCAAGGAGCAGCGAGAAAGGGAGCGCAAGGCTAGGAAGGCAAAAGAAAACAGTGAAGAAGGTGGAGAGTTTGATGACCTGGTCTCCGCTTTAAGGTCTGGGGAAGTCTTTGACAAAGACCTTTCTAAATTGAAGCGCAATCGCAAACGCATCACGAATCAGCTGGCAGACGGGAGTCGCGAGAGACCCATCACAAAACTCAACTTTTGAACATCGTCTTTTTTAAGAGTGTTAGTGGGGGGAGAAGAAAGCTGACCAATAATCTGGTAAAACCTGGTCTTTTTTTGCCTTCTGCCTTGGTGGTCACACAGTGGCATCTTTCCTCCCCCACCCTGCATGTCTGCGTGAGCGGGTGTTAAAGGAAGCATGTGTGTGTGTGTGTAGATGTGCTGTATATACAAATCTCTTTGGGTGGATGGAGACCAAAAGGGTGTGTGTATGCGTGGACATGCTTGTAAGCACGCACGGTGGCTACTGCTTGAACGAATGTTCCCTTTTCTACCAGTTATAGTGGCATTCCACAAACAGCTTCTCCATTTCAAAAGCACAAACATTGGAGAGGGAGGCTGATAAGAGGCAGAAACACCCAGGGGGGGAACGAGGGAGGCTGAATAGTAACATTCAGCACGGCTTATTGGGGTCCTTGAGGCCGATACTGAGGGGAAAATAGGAAGAGAATCGTGCAGGATGACCTGAGATCATCTTGACCTGGATGGACCCACCTTGACTGACTCATCACTGCTGGGAATACAGTGGCAAAAAGTCCATTACAAACTCTTCTTGTTCAGCCTGAACTGTATTTCTTGGAAAACAATCTTATCTTCTGTGTCTATTATTACCTAAAACTTGAACATCCCTTGTAATTCTTGTGCTGGCTCCCTTTATTCCCTAATCTCTCTTTTTCATTCTTTCCCAGCACTTTTGGACTCCTTGGGGAGCTTTTCATCACTGTAATAATGCACCTATAGAATTGATTTGTTTTCTTATTGAAGACCAATGGGGAATTGGGGAGGGAGGGGGGGTTGCTCTCTCTTTTTGGGAAAAAAAATGGATCCAAGAATCTATGTGTTCATTCTGTTTTGTTTTGATTCCCTGTCCAATAAGACAAACTCTATTCTCTGTAAATGTAGGTCAGAAGTTACTCTGGGCCAGTTCCGTTTTGTAACAGTTGTCTAATCAGCAGTGATTCCAGAAGAGCCTTGGGGGCGCGGGGGGGGCGGGTTCGGGGCATACCTGCAGATATTGGGCACTATATGTAATCCTCCATACATGCCCACTGAAGTCTTCAGAGCTAAGTTTTTGGTCAAGCAGCACCAGGAGTGGACCAAGTGAATGTAGTGCCTCGGGTTTTTTAGAGTTTAGCTGAGAACTGCTGCCATGAAAAATAAAGGTGGCTCTTAACTGCTTAACTGCTCTTAAGCAGTGAGTTTAATGTCCTCTCCTGATGATCCTATGGCCTTGGGTTGATTGGCAGCACACAGAGGCCCTTGTTTGTAGAACAAGCATAGGTAAAACTTATTTCAAAGTTTGCCCTTTGTCCCAAAGGAAACAACTTTGGTGAAAGGTTTTGATGAAGTCCAGAGTTGAGGAGAGAGATTTAAGGACCAAATGTATCATGCAGAGCAGCAGGAAGCCCCCCCCCCTCAAAATTATATTGCTATTCATGTTTTCTTGCAGAAGTGTTAAGCAGAGCTACCTATAAAAATGTCGATCCAAAATCTAAAAAAACAAAAAAAAACAAAAAAAAACATCAGATTGCTCAGGGAGTAATTAATAATTTAAAAACAATAGTAATACAAAGAAATTGGAAAGATGTTTTTAAAATGCCAATTTTTTTATAGCGTGGCTTAATCTTATAGAGAATATTGAAGACTGTTACTTTTTGCTCTCTTTTTTTCCCCTCTTTTATTTATTAGTGGGATTTCTCTTGCGTGGCTTTTTTTTTTAACCATCCTCATATTGTTATCTGAAATTGAACAGGGATTTGTTTATTTTATTTTAATTTTTTTTTTTTTGTCCTTGCACTAGATAGTTAATGCTGTTTGAAACTTTTGGGGGGTGGGGGTGGGGAGGGACTAGTAAAAGTTGCTAACTGGTTGGGGAATTGGAATAGCACTTTTCCTCATGTGAACTGTAAAAGAAATGTGTGGTTTTGTATAAAAACTAGTTTGTACAAAATACAGTTCTTGTTGCCGGGATCCCCAGATCCTTTTGCAATCTGAAAGCTGTGAAGATCACACCACAGAGAGCTGTCAGAGAGATCTGTTTGTGCGTGTGTGTGTATGTAGGCACGTGCATGTATTTTTCTTTTTTTTTCTTTTTTTTGAAATGTCATTTTTCTTAAACTGCAGCCTTTTTCAATAAACTCTACACCTGGATGGCTCGTCAGATACCTTGCAAAACAGTCAGAGTGAGAAGGCTGATTATCTGAGTCCTTGCAGAGAGCAGATATGAGCAAAAGCTTTGCTCCAGGAGAAAGCATCCAAGTTGGTCATAACTGTTACTTAAAACTAAAGTGCCTCTCTTTTATATGTATATATTGTATTTATAGATGGAAGAAAATTGGGTTAGATGCGATTTTTAGGGCGTTGATGATGAGAAAGAGCTCAGATAGATCAGAGGAAACGTGAATAAAGACAAAGCCAGCATAGTTTGAATATATAAAGAGGAGAAAATGCTGTGACATTCAGTCTCCTCGGAAAGACCAGCCCTGCAATCCAATAGGCATTTAAGAATTCGGCACCCTTTCTATGACCATAGAAAGAGTATTGCTGAAAAGTGAGTACCTTTTATTTCCAGCCCCCAACCCACCCCCAGGACCAATTCAGATTCCCATCAGGAAGCCATTTACATGGAGTAGACATAATGCAAGCATGTATGACTGACACATGTCCCAGCATAGATGTCTCTGCTGACCCAGGACATCCTGCAGATACCCATTGTACAGGCAGTGCTTGGATTTTCCAGTGGAGCTATCCAGAAATACACTACAAGCTGGAAAATTATTTAGATAATTCTTTCTCTCACTTTTTCAGCAGGGATGTTGGATAGGCACACATTCATTTTGGGAGGATCCCTATCAGCTTACCTTGTTTAATCATCCTACTGTAAATCAGATGGGATTAGTCAGAAGGTGAAAGTGAAATTCAGTGCAAATTAAAGTGGAAGCCCTTAAAATTCCCAGCCTTGGCAACTTTAAGATATGTGGACTTCAACTCCCATAACTGGCTGACGAATTCTGGGAGTCAAAGCCCTTTAAATCTTAAAATTACCAAGATAAGGAAACACTTCTTTAAAGAAACAGCAATTTCGGTTCTGGCTTGAAAACCCTGTAATACTCAATGCTGATCTGTTCAAAACCAATTAAAAGAAACATAATGTTTTATTTGGATCCAGAATAAATCTGGGCTCATTAGTCAAGCACATCGCTTGTAGGATTTTGCCCCTACCCACTCCACACCACCCCAAAAAACTTCTTTGGCATTTAGTACATCAAGTATCAAATTGAGACAGCTGACTGATTTGTGTTGTGCTGTCAGCAATGTTAAAATATCTTCAAGGGGAAATTGTTTTCTGTTTTGTAGGATGGATTAATGGATCTCCCTGGATTTCTTGCAATCTCTACTGCACGGATTACAAAGGAAGCAAGGATCCAGTGAAAACCATTCCTTGTGCTTCCAAATCAAACTTGATCTGCAACAAGCCTTATTTGACAGGCTGCATTTGCAATTCTTTGTGCTTGTGTGAGAGAGTTTTTTTTGTTCTTGTTTGTTTTCTTAAATAAATGTACAGATTAATCCCATGTGCCATTTGTTGTAAATTACATTTTTTGACTGGTGCTGGTGGAAGTAGCCACTCTATTTTCATTATAATTTTCCTCTTTGCATTGCTCCTGGGTGTGTAATTAAAAAAAAATAATGCCAAAAAAGAGAGAGGAAAAAAAAGTGATAGTTTGTAAACTGAAATATACTAAGTAGATTAGGAGTAGCAAACCATGTAGTGGATCTTAGATACATGGATGTTTTTAGCTAGCAAGAAATGATGTGTATGTTACAAGACTGTACATTTTTTAAAGAAAAACAACAATATGCAATAAAGAGTATACATAAAATTAAGGATATTCAGTATCATTTATACTTGAGTAAATTTTAAAACAAACTGAAGGATTTATGACATTTAACATGCAAACAACTTTTAAACAAAGATTTGCTACCAGTACATCTTTCCCAGGTATACTGTTGACCCTCTATCCCAATAAATATGTTTCTGGAAATAGTATTTGGACTTGTCCTGAGAAAAGCACAATTTATTCTGTTATAGAAAAATGGTTTTTCAAGCCATACAAACCACCCCAAGCCTTGAATGTCCTTATTGCACAATTCCAGCGTTGCGTTATCATAGAACCAGAAATTGTAAAAAGATATTTCAACATCTCTGAAGATAAACTTTAGTTCTGGCACTGAAATATTATTTAAATATAATTCATATGTCTGTTTTATCTTGGAATGTGTTCATGTGCAGATTTTTATGCATGTTTCTCCTAGGTTGTTTAGTATTTTATTTTGTGTTTAACAAACTTTATCTTGAATATTGTGCCAAGTTCTCAGCACCCCATTTGAAGATCTAGACAAATTGGAGCAGGTTCAGAAATGAGCAGTAAGGAAGACCACTGGACTACAAATTAACTCCTATAAAGACAAATTGATGGACAGCTTAGTTTTGCTGAGATTGAGCTGGGAAATACGATAGCATTCTTCAAATACTTGAACAGGTGACACACAGTAGATCAATTCTCGTTCTCCATTATTTCAGAGTGCAGGATATGGAGTTATGGATTCAAATTATAAGACAAATGCCAGTTACAAAAGAGTTCCTGAGAGTAAAAACAATTTAATAGCAGAACCACTTGAGCAGAATAGAAGTAAACTGTCCTTCACAACAACTATCTGCCAAGGATGGTTTAATTCGAAATCTTGCACCAAACACCTAAATGGCAACATCTAAACTAGGATCCTAATTCTGATGAAACCGTGTTTTGCACACCTTGACTGTTAAAAAATAAAAGAATTAAGGGTATCTGAGGAGCCATGGAAATGTACTCTTAAACCTAGGCTGGAGAAATAAGAAATATCTCTGCTTAGCAATTATTTTTGCAGACCTCTTTTTTTGCAGACACTCCAAAGAAAAAGAAGATCTGCAAAAATAACTGCTGAAAGTAAATGCCACACTGGAAAAAAGTGTTTGCTACATAAAATTTGTGTTCGAGCATTCAGTTTAGAAATATCATGCCATAAGTATATAATTATGATACATTTTCACTGCATCCGAATTTGGGAACTGTCCAAATATATGAAAGACCTTGAATAAACTCCAATGAAATATTCAGGACTTCTTTTAGAGTAAACATATATTTTAAGGCAAAGTAGCAACAAATTTTAAATATCTAGATTTTCTTTCTACATTGATTTTAAATGGAGCTAGTTAACTAGAGATTGGTAGAAGATGATGATGACTGTATTCTCTATAAAAGCTCAGGCCAGTTTAGGCACAGTTCCCAAAGGCCTTCTTTTCAAGTATTGATCGGGAAACCTCAAAGACAAAACAAGAGTTAGCAATAAGGATATCTAATTAGTTATTATCTACAGCAGTATATAGAAAGGCAATTAGACATAAGAGGGTCTCTGAGAAAATGCTGTTATTTCTATTTTTAGCCTTTCTGGTAGCAGTAGTAGAAAACACGCAAGAAGAACTTTTTAAAAATTATGTGAAAACTGAAGTGAATGATAGGGATAGTCTGGTTTGTTTAGTCCAAGGCTGAAAATGACAATGCTCAGCATTGTTGTAAGAACTTCGGTGATGAGGGATGAGAGCACTGTCATTTCCCCCCAACAAATTCTTCATGGCTCACCAAGCAGCAGTGGAGAAGAATGTGCCACCATCGTATGATGATGGTTGAGTCAGCTGTATTGAAAAGTTCTACCGATCTAGAAAAAAGGCCACTGTTTTGACTTTGGGAACATATAGGGGGGAAAAAGAGATTTCTCCAAGTATTCCAGATTTAATACACAGTCTTGGCGCCTTAAAAGGCGTGAAATAAATGTTTGGAAAAATTTGGGTGACTTTGCTGGTTGGCTTGAGCGGTGAACAAACGGAGACTATTCTAGATGGATTTATTTATTTTAAAAAATCCTCTTTCCCTGATAAGATTATTTAGCACTTCAACAATCGCCGTGCACTAGGAAGCTTTGCAGAAGTCAACAGCTGCTTTGATTTGCAAATCATTGACGGTGATTTGAATACCAATAATGGGCTGCATTGCTATTTTTTGTTTTTCAGTCACTCAGTTGTGTCTGATTCAGTGGTGGAATTCAAATTTTTTTACTACCGGTTCTGTGGGTGTGGCTTGGTGGGTGTGGCAGGGGAAGGATACTGCAAAAATCTCCATTCCCTCCCCATTCCTGATGTGAGGATATTGCAAAATCTCCATTCCCACCCCACTCTGGGGCCAGCCAGAAGTGATAATTGCCAGTTCTCCGAACTACTCAAAATTTCCGCTACCGGTTCTCCAGAACCTGCTGAATAGCACCCCTGGTCTGATTCTTTGTGACCCCATGGACCACAGCATGCCAGCCCCCACTGTCTCCTGGAGTTTGCACAAATCATGTTCATTGCATCAATGGCACTGTCTATCCATTTCATGCTCTGCCGTCCCCTTTTTCCTTTTGCCTTCAATCTTTCCCAACATTAGGGGTTTTTTTTTCCAATGTGTCCTCTCTTTTTATTAGGTAGCCAAAGTATTTGAGCTTCAGCTTCAGTACCTGTCTTTCCAAAGAACAATCGGGGTTGGTTTCCTTTAGGATTGCCATTGCTACTTATTTATTTTTGTTTTTAATTTCTCTGGATGTATTGGGAGATCCACAAATGGTTACACCACGCACAAATGTTTGTCTACTTGCTTGGTTATTTTAACATTTCACTTGAGACTGACTTTCCATCCACAGGGGATTTGAAGCAGCTAAAAGGAAAAGCAAAGCAAAACAGGAAATAAAATCCATGTTTTTTAAAAGTCTGAAAATATCTATCACATGTATGATTGCAGAAGACCAGCTGAGGAGATCTTACAAGAGTGGGAGCTGAGCACAACCGCAACTTGGGAGCAAAACAGGAGAACAAGCTTGTGTATCATGGGAACAATTTCAGTGTACTCAATCTGCCACAAGTTTGGTATCTGCATATTACTGCAGACTGATGGAGTGCCAGACTTCATTACCAAGCTAACCAATTTTAGATTTCTTTTTGGCTATTCCTGGCTATGCACACTGCCTTCTGCAGTCTAGCCTTTCCACCCTGATTTCCTTGGCTTTTGGATGCATTCCTGCAGTGTTCTTTAATTGCTAGCCTAGAGCGAGCAGGTGTCTGGCTAACTAAGGCATCGTCATTTGCCTTTTGGGTGTTTCAAAGGCCTTGCAAAAACGTTCAGCCAACTCAAATGAGTTACTTGGCATCACCACACCTTTGGGAATGAAAGCTGAGTGGCATCATTGTGTGTGGTTCTCAAAGCAGTTCTGCAAAGCAGAGATGTATCTCATTGGGTGGAACCGCTCTTCTACAAAAGCTCCTTTGGAGCAAGCAGATCAGATCTCGGATCTTAATTAAAAGAGAAGAGAAAATAGAAGGAACACCCATTGCTGCTAAACAACAGTAGCATTATTTGCCCAGCACTGTGGTGGGGGAGGTGAAAGAGAGCATGCCAGAGATTTCCCAGAGGAGATCTAGTAGAATAAGGCATGGTGAACCTTTATATTTTGATGTAAACCAATGAAATCATCAAATGCTCTCTGTGGCCCTCAAAGCTATAAAAGGAGCTGAGAGAGGGCTTGCTCTCTCAGTATACCTGCTCTCATGCCCATACTCCTATAACCATTGATTATCACATATATGCCTGACTAGGTGCTCAGCCTGACTAGGTGGATCAAGTGGCTAAGGCACTGAGCTTGTCAATCAGAAAGTTTGGCGGTTCAAATCCCTAGGACAGGTCTCCTGCGTGAGCAAGGGGTTGGACTAGATGGCCTCCAAAGTCCCTTCCAACTATGTTCCTGTTACAATATAGCATGTTTTCCTACACTTTGTATCTCTTTCATAAAGACTTATGACCACAACTGAGCCCAACATTCCCATTGTTAAGCAAGACAATTGTTAAGTGAATTTTGCCCTATTTTACGACCTTCCTTGCCACAGTTGTTAAGTTAGTAAATTTGGCTTCCCCATTGACTTTGCTTGTCAGAAGGTCGCAAAACATGATCATATGATCCCGGGACACTGCAACCGTCATAAATAAATGTCAGTTGTCATACGTTTAAATTTTGATCACAAGATCACGAGGATGCTTCAACTCGTAAGTATGAAAACCAGTCATAAGTCACTTTTTCAGTGCCATTGTAACTTTTCATGGTCACTAAATGAATGGGTGGAAGTCAAGGACCACCTATAATCAAATTACATATTATTGTTACATACATCTCTTCCATTAGCAGTGGGAATGCAGCAGTATGACTTTGTCCCATCATCAAAGAGATTTTTTCAAGACACTGAGTGGGATCCAGTTGTTTTAACTTCCTGCCACTAATGAGAGCAGGAACCCGACTAGCACAACAGTTGTGAGAGCCACACACATTTTGTGGCTGAAACTACAGATAATCCATCTACAACATAAGCATTTGGACTTGTTGCTGAGAAAACAAAATCCTTGCTTCCTACAGTCTTTCTGAATTGGGAGACCTTACAACTCTAATCCATCCCCCAAGAGATTTTCAATAAACTTTTACAATAAGCCATATTACCTAACATAACTTATTTCTTTTTCTTCTTAGCTCAGATCTATTTAAATGATAGAAATGGGCTGTCTGCAAATTTCTGATTGTGTTCCTAAAACACTTGAATCAAAATGAAAATTTATTCATCATTCCAAATGTTATTTAGATTCTATCAATTTCATTGAATGATGATTTTAGGGTCTGGAATCATTTTCCATGATCTCAGGTCCCATACATATTTTATCAACTGTATTTTTTCACCCCAAACTTATGACTCTGGGTAAGATTATTTCCTTATACCCAAATAGGAGGTTCCTTTTCTACAAATGCCCTATAAGAATTTAGAATCTCTTAATATCCTTTTTGTATGCAGAGAAGAAACTGTGCACATTCATTAAAATCCAGCATCACACTAAATAAAGCCTACCTAAATTGTCTTTTGAGGCACATAATTCCCACATATTACCACCAGTTTTCCTAATTTCTTTCTCCTCTTCCTATCTATCTGCCTGTCTATCATCGTCATCTTTATCAATAGACTTTATAAACTTTGATTTCAAATGCTTCTCTCTTATATTTCACTCTCTTTTTTTAATGAATTTAGATTGCATAATTTAAGGGCTCTATGTTCAAAGAATATCAAGTTCTTAAAGAAAAGCTAAAACTATTTTCATTTCCCCCCCCCCACACACACACACACACACACATACACACACACACACACATTGGATTGGCACTTGCTTTCACTGGGCAACTAATGTGATTGGTAACATCTATTATAATATTTGTCTAGAAAAATCATTACCCATCAATGAGAAAAGTCCCTTCCATCCATTATTTGCCTTAAATCAAACTGCTGTTCTTGAGACACATTGAGATTAAAATATGTAAATTTTCCCAGAAGTTTCCAACTACTGTAGTCCGTATTATATGAGAATTCTGGGAATTCCCATACATCAGCAAATGCTGGGTTAAGGAAAGCCGTTTCAAGAACAGACATAGGTCACTGCCTTTAGTAGGTCATCCGTCTTGCTTTACCGTACAGAATCCCAAGCAGCATTTTTTTCCTGATTTACTTAGAAACATGCAAGCAAAGCATATGTTCTGCCACTGAGATGTGGTCTTCTCTAAGGCACAATGTCCCCTGAGCAAGTCCAGTTGATGCCTTCCAGATCCCTTGTTGAATTCTGGAAGACTTTCTTTGCTGCCAAGTATCTCCATGAACTGGAGATAAGAAGCAATTTCTTTTTCTTGAGGGCAGAGATGTGCTAGAACTTTCTGTGCACAGAATCAACATGATTTGGATGAGGTGACTTGCCTCTCCCATGAGCACAATTCCTCTCTGTAGTAAAGTGTTTTGTTTTGTTTTGTTTTTCAAATTTCCACAGGAATATTGGATTGGATGCTCCTGATAGCTCCTTCCAACTCTATAACTTTGCAATATGAATCTATGATTTTATGAACCCAAAAAAAAGGTGCCAAATCATTAAGTGGATTCTTCGAAAACAATATTTCATAAGCTCATGAAAAAGTCTGAAAAAGAAGGGCTGCTTACTGATTAACAGAGGGATGCTGTGCTTATACTCATACAACATCCCCAAGAACTTCTTTCAAATCCTTTTTGAACCATGCATATTCCCGGTGGATGCCAAGTGAAAAGGATTGTAAATGCCATGCAATTATAATTGTCTCTAGCAATTATAAGGGGCAACTCAAAGTTGTCTTTGAGTAGTAAGTTTTTATTTATTTTTATTTTATTTATTTTCATCAAGCATGTATTAGATAACAGATGTAAGTATAAACACGATTATGAATACATGAAATGGATACCAATAAATGGAGACAGTAGGACAGAGATGGTAGGCATGTTGGTGCACTTATGCACGCCCCTTACAAACCTCTTAGGAATGGGGTGAGATCAACAGTCGACAGTCTAAGGGTAAAGTTTGGGGAGTTTGGGGAAGAAACCACAAAGTCAGGTAGTGCATTCCACGCATTGACCACTCTGTTACTGAAGTCCAGTGGTGGGTTGCCCCCGGTTCGCAAGAACTGATAGTAAAACCGGCGGGAGGCCCCACCACCACCCCAGATGTCATCATCGGCGATCTGCACATGCGCAGAAGCAAGTCGCATGCGTGATCCTGTTGCAAACCGGTAGTAAAGGTAAGTAGAACCCACCCTTGCTGAAGTTGTATTTTCTGCAATCAAGTTTGGAGCAGTTTACCATAAGGTTTGTATCTATTGTGTGCTCATGTATTGTTTTGGTTGAAGCTGAAGTAGCCATTGACAGGTAGGACATTGTAGCAGATAATTTTATGTACTACGCTTAGGTCGGACCAAAGGTGGCGAAGTTCTAAGTTGTCTAAGCCCAAAATTTCAAGCCTGGTGGAATAAGGTATTCTGTTGCAAGCAAAGGAGTGGAGGACTCTTCTCATGAAATATCTCTGGACTCTCTCAATTGTATTAATGTCCGATATGCAGTGCGGGTTCCACTATCAAGTCAAGGAAAGCTGCAGATGTTATTGGATCCTGTACAAATACAAATACAATATAGATAACAGTATGTTCACCCATGTTCACAGCGCAAGATTTCTAATGATAGCTTGACCGGGTAGATGTGCAGTGCAAACAATATATCCCTTTTTCATGTGCAGTGTGCCTGAAGCCAGTGACTCTATCCTGCTCCCCTGATTAAGGGCAAAGGGGGCCAGGAGAAGAACTGTCAGAGTGATGCCTGGTACATCTCATCTCAAGAGTGAAGAAAGGGCTGATATGGCCTTGGACGCCCTCAGACCTGGGAACGGATCTTCTTTCTGGCTGGCTTACAGAACAGCTGCCAACTCTCTGTTTGTAAATTTAACCTAAAGAGGCCCTGCTTAATGTACCCCTAGGGCTTTTCAAGTGAGGTTTTTCTTTCAGCCCATGCTGAGGAGAAAAGTGTATATAGACAACGAGCTGATTTCCTCCATAACTTCCTTTATTTTCTCAGGAGAATCCTCTGAGCTGGCTGAAGTAAGACTTGGAAGATTGTGTGCCCCAATGGAGAGAGGAGAGAGGAAAATTAATTAATTGAAACAAGGTTATACAGGCTTGGTTTTATACCATTTCTATAAAAAAAGCAGCACTGCCATCTACTGGAGAATGCAACAATCTCTCAGCCCTGTTGATCTTTTGGAAAAGATGGGTAGTACTTGACTTACGACAATAATTGAGCCCAAAATTTATGTTGCTAAGTGAGATATTTGTTAAGCGAGTTTTGCCCCATTCAATGACTTTTCTTGCCACATTTGTTAAGTGAATCATTGCAGTTGTTAAATTAGTAACACGGCTGATAAGTGAATCTGGCTTCCCCATTGACTTTGCTTGTCAGATGACTCCTGGGACACTGCAACAGTCATAAATATGAACCACTTGTCAAGCATCTGAATATAAATCACGTGACTACGGAGATGCTGCTATGGTCATAAATGTGAAACTGGCCATAAGTCACTTTTTTCCAGCACCGTTGTAACTTCGGTCACTAAACAAACTGTCAAATCAATTATTTATAATGATAACAACACTCATCAATAGGGTTGATGCAAATGTCCTTGCCCTCCTGATGTTTACAACCCAGCATTCGATGAAGCAACAGAAGAGGAAACAACAATTGATTGTATGGCAATGAAATGTTGTTTCGCTAATCCTATTGCTGCAGTAGGCAGCAATTCAACGTACATGTCCCCCTGGAAATAGATGCTCTAGTCTAGCATTCACTGGAACATTTTCCCAGAAGACCAATGAAGACTTGGCTCTTCACCCAGGCTTTTGGAAAGGAGAGACCCCTTCCTTTATATCAGAGGTCTCCAACCTTGGCAAGTTTAAGATTTGTGGACTTCAACTTCCAAAGTTCCTCAACCAGCTTTTCTGGCTGAGGAGTTCTGGGAGTTGAAGGTCCACAAGTCTTAAAGTTGCCAAGGTTGGAGACCCCTGCTTTACATCATCTGGCCTGTCACACTTGCCATTTTTATTGATTTTTATTGATTTTTGTTGTCAGTTGCCCAGAGTCATTGAGAGTTGGATTGCTAAATTATTATCTCTTCACAACAATATGAAGTCATGCTCCCAGGTTTTTTAGCTGGTGATTGGCCTTTCTACCCATCAAGTTCTTCCCAAAAACCTAGGATAGCATAATGCATCAACTATTATAGTTTGTCACAGTCAGCCAAATATTCAGAGTGGATTTGGCATTTTTATACATCTATTGAGTCCTTCCCAAGGACCTGGGATAGGCTGATGTGGATGTTTGATAGTATTATCACATGTTCAATGCAGGGGTGAGTTCTACTTACCTTTACTACTGCTTCGCAACGGGATCGCACAGGTGTGCTTGCTTCACTCATGCACGCGCCTTGCTTCTGCACGTGGGCAGAAACTTCTGCGCATGCGCAGATCACTTCTGATAGTATCAGGGTCAGTGGGCAGAGCCTCCCGCCGGTTTTACTACCAGTTCTTTAGAACTGGTCTGAACCGGGGGCAACCCACCACTGGTTCAATGTAATGAATCTCTAAAGTATATGAAGGTTGATTAAAATTCTGCTTCTAATAGGATGCTGTCCCTCACACATCCTCGAGCCAAACATTTGCTCTGACTGCCCCTGGAATAATGGAATGGAATAATGGAAGGACCAGGGCTCTCTTCTCTTTCCTTCCCAATTCTTTCCATTCAAGGAACTTATGCCAACTCTAAAGACACATTTGTATAAAAGATAAGCACTTGGGCAAAAAATGATCTTGTTTATGGTCTCAATCACATGCAACATGTATCCCAAGCAATTGCTCCAACCATTTTTTGCCTCAAATTCCTTCAGATATTTTGCATTCCGGAAGTTAAAGTCTAGCCCATCTGAAGAATCCTTTGGATTAGTCTTGTGTGGAAAATGTTACTTCCTATTCCTGCTGTAGCAAGGGAAAAGGAAAACCTTCATTTATGAATGTAAAAGATTGTAGCAGGAAAATGAGAAGGATAGCAAGAGATTCAATCAGTTTGTTGAGCAACATCAACTCATCACAGCTTCTTTCTCTCATTCCTCATCCACCATCATCAGAATAATGGTGGTTTGAACCCTACCAAAAGAAATAACAAATTCTGTCTAAAAGTGGCATTTTCTTTAGGAAAAGTTTCGTTTCAGATCTGTGATGCTAGCTGGCAATAAAACATTTGGATCTAGATGATCCCAGTTTAAATCCTGGGCATCTCCCTTTAATCCTGGGAAGAACGCTTCTATCCAGAGTAAACCTGAATGATCATTTCATCATTCAGGAAAGATTGCTGGGCTGTCAGTCATTCCTATTGTCTGCTGAAAAGTTGTGGAACAGGCAAAAATAGCTGTCCATAAATCTTTGTCTGTTTCCAAGATTTCTATGCTACTTCATTCTAGACTGGTTTTGGGTGATCGGCAGTCAATGATTCTTTTCTCCAAGGAGAGCTGATTAAGCAGGTTAAGCTGCCTCATCCTTTTGTACTCTTGATTTCCACAATACACTTTTGGCCATGATTCCAGAAAACAAGAATGCTGCTTTGGTATCAAATGTTAAATTTGAACTCTTATGATTTCTCCCACTTCTATTGGGGGAAGAGAGATTTTGAGAATTCCCAGTGTGAGCAATATTGAGTTAGCTAGATTAGTGCCCTGATCTGGATATGCAATCTATGCTCCAAGGACTGAAAAAGACAGAACATCTTGGATTATTATGGATCAGAAGCAGAATGCCTATACTTCTATTTTTGCCTTAGAAAAGAGCTCTGGCCAAACCAATATGAATTACATTGTCAGCTGCCACTATATGCTCAATTGTGCTCAGTGGTGGATTTCAAACATTTTTACTACAGGTTCTGTGGGTGTGGCTTGGTGAGCGTAGCTTGGTGGGCGTGGCAGGGGAAGGATACTGTAAAACTCCATTCCCACCCCACTCCAGGGTAAGGTTACTGCAAAATCCCCATTTCCTCCCCATCAACTGGGAGGCAGAGAATAGATGGGGGCAGGGCCAGTCAGAATTTTTACTACTGGTTCTCCGAACTACTCAAAGTTTCCACTACCGGTTCTGCAGAACTGGTCAGAACGTGCTGAAACCCATCTCTGGTTGTGCTTAACTGCTATATGGTGAGAGATTGCCATGAACTATGGGGAGGGGGGCATGTAAGGGGGAAGGCTTGGGATAAAACAAAAGTAAGTGCTATATTTCCTCCAGACTGTTTCAAGGTTACCCAACATACCAGCTGCATACCAAACTGTGCTTGGACTGACAGTTACAAAAAACACCTTGCCTGAACCGGACTGGTTGTATGGGGGAAGAGCTAAGTAGCTAAGGGAGAGAAAAGTTGAATTTAGGGATTTTGGTATGTGATTTTCAGTTCTGGCTTTGCATTACTAATCTATGCTATACTTATATCTGTTATCTAATATATGCTTGACGAAATAAATAAATAATAAAAATAAATAAATATGCTTGACTTCTAATAAAACTATACCTTTCTAAACAAATGGGGCTAAGGTTCATCTCTATTTGGGACTTTAAGCTGTGGCAGGTTTGACGTACTTTGTGATTTGAAGAAGCTTCCTTTGGAATGGATTCATCTTTTTCAGCTTCAATGCACCCTTATCCCCTGTATTTCTGGAAAAGACTTCTTTATGATGTTACATATTTGACTAAATAAATATCAGGGTTTGGTTTTTTTTTTACTAAATTACAGCTTTGCAACAGTACTTTAACAGTACTTCGATTTTCTAAGGGTTTTCTCTTAATGAAGATGTCAGGCCTGATTTTTCAGAATGAAAGTTATTGTCAGCCCTGGAGGCCATCTTTTTCTTTGGATCTTCAGGGCTGCCACACTTAGTGCTATGGGAAAATGTATGATTGTTATACAGATTAGGCTGGCAAAGATAAAAAACATTTCTTAAGGAAAACCAAATTACTTTCAAAGTGCACCATGGTAAAAGTTCCCAGTCCACTACACAGATATTGTCTCTATTTAGAAAGACTTTTCAGAAATAAAAATTGATAAAGCCATTGCCTTTGAAGTTGCATAGAGTTGGTAGAGTTATTTAGCCATAACAACATTCTTTTCTCTGAGAGTCAAGGATGTTCAGCCTGCACCTGGAAAGGCATGACTGGGAGGCATCTCCAGTTGGGACGGTGGATTGATTGGACCATCTGATAGACATGAGTGGGTGCGGGGGAAGGGACTTGGACTTTCCTTTGGGTGGGGAAAACCTGGCAGATTTCAGATTCGGGTTTTCCCAGATGTACCAATATGACACCTCTAATAAAATGGATCTTTGAGGAACTGCCTGCCTCGGAGTCTTACTTAGTTGAGGATGTTACTTGGAACTCTGACAGTTATCTGTTTATCTCTAAATAGTTTCCCCTTTCCTTTCTTTTCTCTGAAGTTATAAAAGTACTTCAAAGGCAATGGCTTTATCAATTTTTATTTCTGAAAAGTCTTTCTAAATAGAGACAATATCTGTGTAGTGGACTGGGAATTTTTACCATGGTGCACTTTGAAAATAATTTAGTTTTCCTTAAGAAATGTTTTTTATCTTTGCCAGCCTAACCTGTATAACAATCATACATTTTTTTTCTCTCACACACAAAATAAGTAATGTAATACTCACGAAACCTGTAGATACATATTTCAGCTTATCCATGTTGGCCCTCTTTTAAGAACAATTACATTTGCAATAAAATCTTCTCACATCATCCAGACATTATATTTAAAACTGCAACACCAAGTTGTAAACAGCCATTGTGTGCATATGCCATCAAACTGAATACAAAATGTAGGAAAAATGCATTTTTCTATATTTTTTATTCAACTTGATGAAGGATGATTTACTTTTGAAATTTCTTTGTTAAAGAATAAGCCAGCACTGTGGTTACTGGCATAAGAGGACTTTGGTGTGGTGAAGGGTATATGTGAATATCCTCTTTCGTTTTACAATTATCCATCAAGGGTTTGTAGCCTCCCTTACTTCTAATGTAACCCAAAAGAACTCCTCCCAGTCTTTCAGATCAAGAACTTCAGGCAACCATGGAAACTGCAGAACATAGCAGAAAAATGTGTAACATGAAAATTAAACTGTTTTTCTTAAATGAAATTCAAATACATTTTGAAGAAAAATTCAAAACAGAACTCTCAAGCAATAAGATAGAGGAAAAATTCAGTGTCACTTTAGTTTAAACTCCTTGTTTCAGTGGTTTTCTTTTTCCAAACAATCTAGTAAAACCAATTTCCAGACAAACTACCCAACAAAAGACGAGGCTCTTAACTCAGTGGAAAAAGCAGAGTTGCAGAGTTGTATGCACAATTGATCAGGTAAATGTCTATGGAGATTCTCTGTCATCCAGGTCATGGTTGTCCAAAAGGTGGGGGGGTTTCCCCCCCTCTTGAAAAAAAGCACCTTTGATCAAGTACAACCCTTTTGCAGATGTATTTGTACGTTTGGTCCTGCAGCCACTCAAATCCTGCTTCCAATGTTGCAGAGATACGATCTTTTCCATGCATTTGGCAAGCCACCTTTTTAAACAGCTGTCCAATTTATCTCAATGGAAGAAGCAGATTGGTGAGCCATTCGCTGAACCGAGGACCCCTCTGCAAAAAAAAAGCAAGCCAAACCAACACTATTCTCCAACTGTTTCAAAATATGTATGCATTTGGCACGCTGTGCAAGATCCTTTTGCTCAATAACTAGGCAGGCATCAGAGAGTTTTTTCAAATCAGTCTTTATTTTATGGCATTTACTGTAATTCATAAAAAGTAGGCAACTATAGGTAGTCCTTGACTTACAACCATAATTTTCCCCAAAATTACTGTAGCAAAACTGCCCAAAGTACTTAAGCAAAAGAGTTGTTAAGTGAGTTTCGACTTTTACGGTTTTTCTTGCCACATTTGTTAAGTGAAGCACTGCAGTTGTTAAGTTAGTAACAAGGTTGCAAAGTGAATTTGGCTTCCCCATTGACTTTGCTTGTCAGAAGGTTGCAAAAAGTGATCTCGTGACACACACACACCCCGGGATACTGCAATCGTCATAAATATGAACCAATTGCTAAGCATCCAAATTTTGATCTTGTAACCATGGAGATGCTGGCACCGTTTTAAGTGTGAAAAGCGGTCATAAGTCACTTTTTTCAGTGCAGTGGTAACTTTAAACCGTCACTAAACAAATGGTTGTAAGTCACAGACTTCCTGTATATATAGGCTGCAGCTTGCTCAGATCAGCCTATTGAAGCTTCATCAAGTACAGTGCAAATGAACCAAAGTAAAAGATGAAGAGGGCTTAGAACAGGGGTGCCAAACTCAAGGCCCGGGGGCCAGATCCAGCCCATGGGGTGCTTAGATCTGGCCTCCAGTGCCACCCTGGAAACAGCAAAGGATCGCCCCACGGTGCCTCTGCCAGAGAAAACAGAGCTTGGAGGGCCTCATGCAGCCCTCCCAAGCGCCATTTTCACTGATAGAGGGTTTCAGGAGGCTGCCGCAGCCAAAAACGGAGCTTGCAAGGGCCACGTGTGGCTCTCCTGAGCTCATTTTTGCTAGCAGAGGGTTGCAGGAGGCCATCACAGTCGAAAACGGAGCTCGGGAGCATTTTCACTGGAAGAGCACTCAGGCCACCACAGGCACCCCCAACATGAGTGATGTCAAGCTGGCCATGCTCACCCTGGCCCCCCGAGGTCAAACACAACCCTGATGCGGCCCTCACTGAAATCGAGTTTGACACCCCTGGTTTAGAAGGATAATACTCACAATCATATCCATCCATTCAATGAAACTCGAAAGTTCTCAATATAATGAATACTGTGTTGTATAAAACTAAGGCTAAAAAATGCTTCTGTGGAAAAATCCATAGTACACTCCAGACAAACATTACAGTGCAGCAAATCCAAAAATGTCGCAAATAGGAATGTGCTTTTGTCGCAAATAGGAATTTGGATTTTTCAAAATCATAGCATTACAGGCCTGGATGAACTCTTAGAGGTTAGTCCAACATTCATTTATCCATTCATTCATTCATTCATTCATCCATTCATTCATTCATCTGACTTAGATGACACCAGACTACAACTGACTCTGATTTGATATTAGCCAGTACAACAGTTCAAAGAAAATACTCTGAACATGGCATCGTCCACATAAGCAATTTTCAGGCCCCATTGATTTCAATGAGAATTAATTACACATATGGCTTTTGAGGAAACAGGCATACAATTGTGCTTCAAATGTCGCCTATTGAAATCACTGGAAGCTTAATCAGTGGGTTCAAATTTTTGCTGGATACTCTTATATTTGTTTTCAACTATGCAAAATATTTTTGAAGGTACATTAGCAATAAACTGTCAAAAAAGCACACTATAAATTGGTAAAATTTAGAAGCACATTTTTTCTGTGATATTTCATTACTGAGAAAATGCTACTTCATCAACAGACCAGCTTACTCAACGGTGTTTGTGACAGCAGACTTATTGATGAGTAATATTTTCTTTCACATATTGAGTCTAGTACTGTGATCTTATAATGCTCATCTTTCCCAAGTGAGTCACCTCTTTTTTGTTATTCTGCGCATGAGACATCTCTAGTTTCTCTAGAATGGCCGTTCTTGATTTATCCTTTAGCTCAGTGCTAGTTGGCCAGTCTCCCAGATTATGTTTGCCCGGCATATTAACCCAGGATTTTCACAATCCAGTTTTCTAGTTCACACAACACACTAAATTAACAAGTGCCTGGCCAGTATGCAAGTCAGTATGTCTTATGGATACAGCCATATAGCACTGTTAAATCATCACCTAGTAAATGTTCAAATCCATCCCATTTTACTTCATGCTTTGCCAATAGCTTTTAACTCTTGCTCTCAAGGAAACCATACATAGCAAAAATCAAATTGCCATAAGCCATTAGAATTCAGAAGACCAGGAGTTAATTTGATCCCTTTGCTTCACATGCCCATTTTCCAAGATCTATTATTCTCCCCATCAGCTAACATACATTTGATTAACATAGGTTTTGCCACCAAACTAATTCCAATTCATGTCGCCATTTTGATTTAGAGGCAAGTATCAACATTGCCTGATTTGTGTGGCAAGCCCACTTCAGATGCTGAACCAGGTTGCGCATCACGACAGAAAAGCACAGCTGGGTTCTTAAAAGCCCACATAGCCACTTCTCTACCAGTCCCTGGACTGGAGCAGGTCAGGTTATTCCTTACATTGCCCCCACTGACATGCCCATAGCTGGCGTAGCGTTCTGCCCGGTTCTTGCTCTCCAGCCGATGACCCTGAGCAGCTGCCAAATAGGCAGCCATCGGTTTTTGAGCCCGATAGCCTCCTTCCCGATTGCGTCCAAGAAGAAGAGAAATGTTAGGATTGCGGGTGGCATAGATGAGGGGGTTAATGGCACCATTGGCCCAGGCCATCCAGCTTGCCACAGTGTCTATAGCTGGGGAAAAGGAGAAGCGTCCCGTTGCAGCAGCCAAGCCTAATATACAATAAGGGCCCCAGCAGCAGATGATGGAGATGATCATAATCAGAACGGTGGTGGCTGTGCGCATCTCACCATAGAAACGCAGGAGGTGCCCATAAGTGGTGAGGGGTCGCACCCTGCTCTCGGTCAGCCGCACTGCCCGGCAGATGTTATAGTGGCAGAAGCACATGAGGGCGAAGGGCAGCAGGTAGCAGAGGACAATCAAGGTTGCACTATAAGGGGGACCCAAATGGGAAGAGCCCCAAGGCAACACATACATGCAATGGTAGGAGGCAGGGGCGCCTGGCCCGACAGGCTGCTCCTCCTCTTCCTCCTCCTCCTGGGCCAGCAGGTACCAAGGCCCTGAGAAGCCCAGGGCGGCCAACCACACAGCAACCAGGAGCTGCGTGGCTCTCCGGCGGCCCATTTTATGCAGCGGTTGGCGGACAATGGCACAGTAGCGGTCAAAGGAGAGCAGGGCCATGGTCAGGGTGGCAGCGATGCCCAGGCCGGCGTGGAGGGTGGCGCTGACCAAGCAGAGGCGGCGCCCAAAGAGCCAGGCCCCGTTTGGGCGCCCATTGAGAAGGCTGGCGAAGGCCAAGGGCAGGCACAGAAGGGTGTCCAGCAGTTCGGCGAGCGACAGCGACAGCACGAAGGCGTTGGTGACTGTCCGGAGCTGCCGGTGCCGGGCGATGATGACCACCACGGCGCCGTTGCCCAGCGTAGAAAGCGCGAAGATGGCGAGCAGCAACAGGCCCTGCGAGACCAGCGCCGCCGCCGTCCAGCCCCACCGCGCCTCCTCCGCAAGGTCCGAGGGCGCCGTCCCCGGCTCGTTCCCCCCGCTTCCATTGCCGGGCGCGGCAGAAACGTTGCTCAGCGAGGCCACCTCCTCCATGGGCAGCTGGCGCAGGAAGGCGCATTCCCAGCCCGAGCAAGGCGAGCCCCTTCCCGAAAGGACCAAGGGCGATGGTGGGAAGCAGCGGCCACCTCAGGCGCCCGGGATGAGTGGCGTGTTGGGTTTCGGCGCGGCTTCCGCGGCTAGGTGGCTCCGGCCTCGTTGAGCCCTGGAAGGCTGGCCTCCCGTCGCATTTTGGGGACGGAGAAGCCGGCTGTCCGGGGAAGGGGCGGCTCCGAGAACGGCGGCGCAGCTGCTGGGAAAAGCGCCCCGCTTCCTCACGGACCTCGCTTCGGCCCTGCGCACGTCTCGCGGCAACCTGGAAGGCAAGCGGAACTATACGGGGATGCTTTGGATCGCTGCCTGCTTTTCCTTCAGCCGGGGACGCGCGCTTCTTGCCGGGCAGGCTGCTTTTGCGGGGAGGCGAAAGGAGGGTAAGGATGGAACCGGCGGGCGGCAGCGTTGGGGATGCTTAGCTTTCGCTGGTTCCTTTGCCGAGCTGCTCAGCCAGCCCGGACTCGGCGGCCGCGATACGGAAACTAGCCGTGTGGAGCGCTGAATTTGCTAGCTGCTCTTCGGTTCAGGGCCGCTGACGTTTCTGCAGACGGTTGCCCGGGGAAACCATGTTATTCCCATCCGACGGCTACTCAGGGGAGAAAGCACCGCCGCAGTTCCCCCCCCCCCCCACCCCCACTTTGCACCTTCCCCACTTCATCCTGAGGTCTGAGCGACCTGGCAGGGCTGCAAGTGGCCCCTTCAAATGTTTTACCATCCACCAGTCAAACAGTTATCTCTGCTGGCTCCAACAGCTAAAATTATGGCAAAATTACTTATTCCCACCACATTACCTCAGTTCAGTTCCTCAGAACATGAAAGAGGATCTTTTGGAACAGAAATACCAACCCCCTTTTTGTTGGAGTGACTGAACAAATGCAGAGAAAACAGGATTTCAGTCTTCTTAACTTTGCAGGACCTGAAACTGCTGGTCTCGGCATTAAGTTTCTCAGTGACCATTTTAAAAAATCGTTGGAAAAAAACAGAATCACATCTAAAATTCTTCTTAGTTGGGTTTCCTCATCCACTACATTGTAGCATTGGAGTGGTCCTACCATCCTTGCCTAATCTGATACTCTCTGGTTTAGGGAGAGAGATTCTGGCTCTCCAGATGAATTACAGCTTCCCAGCAACTCAGTCAGGATGGCCAGCACTGAGAGGTGTTGGAAATAGATGTTCAGCACATTTGGGATAAGGCAGGTTCCCTACTTCTGTTGCAATGCATAGCAGAGCTCTATCAAGAGTTGGTAGATTTTTAAGGTATAAGTGGGTGGGTTAACAGCATTATGTACATAAAATGTAACAAAAACTATCATTTTATTTGCATTTCATTTAATAAATCCATGTGCTGGCCATCAATCTTTACAGTATACTCAATTAATTTTAAGAAGGTGATTATTTTGCCTATTTAATGTGGAATGTGGTACAACTATGTAAGAAAAGGTCAAAATCAGAATAAAAAACTTGTTTCATAAACAACATGGGGGGAACAAACTTTAATTTTGCAGTTACTCAGCACTGAATCAGTGAAATTAATAAGTTATATTCCTAGTAAAGGCCTTTAAGACTCTTTCATTTTTCTAAAAATATAACCTTTTGGAATTGATATCCATGCTGTATTCAAATAGGTATCCTTCCTCCCACATACACAAAGTCTAGCAAGAAAATTCCCACATTTCAATTGTCAACAAAAAAAGGTTATTCTCTGAAATCTTTGATTAACTTCTTTGAAAGCTGTTTTTAAATACCTAACTACTAATGCAATTCTAGCTAATTGTTACTTACAGCATTTTGTTATCACAAGTTTATTAATAATCATCATAAAGTATTCTAATTTCCTACTGCATTTGTCCCCTACAAGGCTTTTCTGATGCCAAGAAAAAATATTTATGACTTACTACCCTGCCATCATGTTCCTATTGGCCAACCAAAGATTTTATAATAGATGTGAAAATGCTTAACTTTGGCTACACTATGTCCTTTATCATTATTTATATCAATTATCAATAAAAAATGAAGGTCAATACCATAATCAGAACTAAACAAAGATGCATCTTTTTCATCAGAGTTATTAAGGAAGCAATTACTTGAGAAAGAAACCATATTTCAATGGATCATTTTCTTCAAGAGTGAAAGTTGATGTTCCGGTATAAAAAGATTCTCCTGAGACTTCTACTATAACAGCATTGTGTTCACCACATTTTGTTTCCTGGATTGGAAAAACAAATGTTTCAGGTTAAAAAAATAAGCCTGCTCATTAATTCAGTAATTCAGTCTATAAGATTTTGCAAATAGCAAATATGTGAGGAGACCTTCCGGTATATACCCAGAATAAATATTAAGTGATAATTTAAAATATCTTCTCAACACTGGCAATCCCCAATATTTTGCAACCAGAAAGAAGGTAAACTCATGCCATAATATTTTTTTCCTTCACTTCCTATTGCTTCCTATTCTCTGAATGTTAAAAATTGCATTGGGTTGCAGTGGGAAAAAATCCAAGTTGGGATTCTTGCATTGCTCCTACAAAACTGTTCCTCTTAATACTAGATTATACTAGAACTTCTTCCTCCTGCTACAACCCATGGCACATTTTTCAGAATGCTTTCCTTCATCTTCAGGAAAGGCTGCCCAGAAAGGATGTGGGCTTCAGAGAAAGACAAAGTTTAGTTTTGCAAGGGGCTTTCTCCTCCAACAAATCTGAAGGAGAATCAACTCAATTTAATCCAACTGAGGTAGATTTTGAGTCCACTTTAAAGGTACCCAAGGAAAAGCAACCCTTTCAGTCAGCTAATTTCATATTTTCCAAAAAATAATCTATATAAACTCCTCCTCCCCACCCCACCCCAATCCCCCAAAACAAAAGTTTGGTATTTGCCTTTATTGCTTTTCCAGTGAACAAGGAACTAGTTGAACTGCTTCTGAAGGTCCTGGTCTGGTTCAGCTGAATTAATCCTTTATGGTGTTGTAAGGCAATGCGAGCAGTCACACCTGATCCTGTAGGACTTCGATCAACCTATTTTAGAAATATATTACCTGCTGTATTTTTGTTCATTTTGTCCATTATGCAAATCAACAATTATATTAGTATCTATGCCTACTCACTTTCCTCTTTACAGGTATTCACATCTATACTGTCTACTTTCCCTTTCGAGTTCATCATTCAAATTAAAATATGCTGGGAGTAATTATGTTTGGGGGCTAAAACATCCTAGAATAAGCTTACTGGGCAAGAATAGAGAAACAGGCAAATCTCCTATAAATAAACAGAGCAAACCTCACTCCCTCTAGTACTGAAGTTGTTATCTAGGTGGGTAATGAAATGTCTGCACAATAACAAATCAGGATCAGAGAACACCAACAACCCCGCCCTAAAATAATATTGACTTCAGATTATTCAGTATTAATATGGAGTATGTTTGACCCCATAAAATTAGAATTCTGCTTTTATAAAGTCTGTGCAGAAGGAAGATATCAACTACACTGTAGATATTGAACTTCAATAGCAACCATCATGCTGATCGGGTTTTACAAGTTGTAATTCAATATTTAAACCTGGGGCATCATGTCAAAGCCCTTAGCCATCCAGATAATCCTGTCCAGCCTCTGCCTCATTTAACATGAGCAGGAAAACCAGCCAGAAGTAGGGAACAGGTACTACAGCTGCTTTGTTAGGCTAAAGAGAGGGTGCCTATACACATAAGCTAAACAGGCTATATACCTACCTCTGTCTCAAGGGACCATTGCAAGTCCCTTCCGCCCTTCTGCAACTTTTTCCAACCATATTCTGCTGTTTAGCACTGAATCTCCCCACTACATTCCCTCCACTGCTTTTTGAACTTATCAGGTGGCAGTTACAGGTGATTGGGAATCCCAGCACAGTATTAGCACTGTCTCTTTCTTGGCCTTTCTTTTAAGACCAACCTGAAATTGAGTACATTTTCAGGAATTGTATTTTCTTGCAAAAGATTTTCCCACAAGTCTTCTTTTTTTTTCAGATCAATCAAATATTGATCCATTGTTTGCACACACACACCAAAAAACCACATTGACCAACTGACTTGTTGTCTTAGCCTAATACCTTGAGGTGAGGGAGTACCTGGCCCAATGTCACTTAGTCTTCTGGTGTCTAGCCTGATGCCTTAACCACTAGACCAGTGGTGAAATGTAAACTTTGTTGCTACCGGTTCTGTGGGCATGGCTTGGTGGGGGGGTAATGTGACTGGGTGGGTGTGGCCCCCCCAATTTTTTTTTTACTTTTTTTAAAGCATTTTTTTACTACTGGTTTGGGCAAATAGGTAGTAAAAAATGCTTTAAAAAAGTAAAAAAAAAAAAGGTTCCAATAATCACAGCTGTGCCGTGCGATCGTCGGAACCGGTTTTTTTACTTTTTAAAAACATTTTTACTACCTATTCACCGGAACCGGTAGTAAAAAAATGCTTTAAAAAAGTAAAAACAAGGTTCCGACGATTGTGCAGCAAAGCTAATTGACAATCAGCTGTGCTGCGCGATCGTCGGAACCTTTTTTTAACCTTTTTAATGCATTTTTTTACAACCGGTTCGCCTGAACTGGTAGTTTTTATCACTACTGGTTCACTTGAACCGGAGCAAACCAGTAGCACTTCACCCCTGCACTAGATCAAACAGGCTCTGGAAATACTTGACTAATTAAAACCAAATTTTCCATTCTTCTTTAAAGACATTGCCAATACCAGTTTTATTTTTTGGCAGAATAGAAAACTCAGGCATAGAATTCTTGGGAGATAAATTCTTATGATTAGGTTCAACCACATTGCTATTCAACATTAATCAAATCACATACTGTATTGAATTTTTAATGTATAAAAGTAGACATTCAGGTCTGGCTCCCCTGCCTTTCACATTGCAGATTCTACATATTCTCCATCTCTAGCAAGAGTCATGGTGGGTACTTATATTTTTTCTCTGCTATTTCAGGACTCCAGGACAGAGATTCAATTGAGGGCTATTCAACTAAGGCAGTGAAGGATAACCTTTTCCGGACCGAGTGCCCAAAGCGCGTGCATGCACACACCTGAACCCCCAAAATGCAATGCACGTGCAACCCCATGCACATGCCCCACCACGTGCATGTGTGTGCAGCTCCCCGCACACATGCAGCCCCTGCACGTGTGCGGCAGAGACCAAAGACCAGCTGGCCCACGAGAGGGACACGCGTATGCACAGCAGAGCTAAACTGGGGTGATGGCTCGTGGGCCCACAGAGAGGGCACTACGTGCCACCTCTGGCATACGTGCCATAGGTTCACAATCACGGAACTAAGGGCTACTTTTTTATGATAACAGCTCAGGATCTTTCCTCATACATGCTTTATTACCTGTGCATCTGCAAATACACATATATTACTTGTAGGTTCATCACTAAATTCATCTTTTCCATCTGTCAGTATAGTTCCATAAATGAAAGCCATCTCTTCAATAAGAGGATGGTGAACTTTGAACTAGAAGAAGAAACAAAATATTTTAGAGACATTTATTAAAATGTAACCAGAGAAATGATCTAACTGCTCCATTAGACCTGTACATAGTATCAATGTCCCTACTCTGGCAGCGATTTGAGTACTTCACTGTAATTTCTTACATGGAAAAACTAGTTGAAAATATTGTGAGCCTGGTTTTACATTGATATTAAAAAAAGAAATCAGATATCAGAAGATTAATATAGCAACCATCTAGTCAGAAGATTGGAAGAGGAATTATAACTGAATATACCATAGTTCAGCTTTTGTTGGAGCACTTTAAAATTTTGATCTATTCCTCTATATAAGAAGAGTTCTGAAAGATTAAAGCCATCAAGTCAAGCACTAGTCATGGATGACTGATAATAGGTTTAAAAAATTCAAAGAGCTGTAGCTGCTGCGCCAATAGCAATCTTCTAACATTCCCCAAGAGTTAGTAGTTTTAAATAAGTTTATGATTCAGGCATCTAACAACTAATTCCTCAATTTACACTTATTCCTATTTCCAGCACTGCATTCATTCAGAATGGCTAAAGTACTGGAATCTGTTTCTAAAGCAAAGTTATTTGATATATTATTATTATTATTCTGGGGAAAAATATTTCTGATCTGCTGCCAGTATTTTGAAAAGGTTAATTACATTTTTCTTTCATTTCAAATAATAACTCACTGATCTGCAAAATGATGCATATAGCTAGTGAATACAATTCAAAGCCATGTTAAATGTACCTGAGCCTTTACAGCTTCTGTTACTGCGGATGCTGCATCTACAAGATCCCTAATTTTTGAGGAACATACATCAAGGCCTAATTGTTCAGCACTAAGAAATGCATAGAAAGCACCCCCATAGCCAACATCAAGGACGACTTTTCCATAGCCAGGAACATCAATAGTTATATCTGATAATCAAGTAAAAAAAAGGAGGGAAGGGAAGAGACGAGATAAAAGTTACATAAATATAATGAGTATTTATTATTTTTATATTTATTTTGTTCAATAATTTATTCTTAAGGCAGCCCCCCCCCAAAAAAAAAGGAATGTTAAAATCTGTAATCCAGATTCCCATCTATCCTTACAACTAATATCTGAAGATTCCCCAAATATAGTGGTACTTCTTTCTTGTGTCTTTGTCATCTTTTTCCGGTTTCAATCTTATTAGTGCCATTATTCAACCTTATTTATAGAGGAAATTACATTGGTGACAGGATATTATGTACTACTTCTAATTTATTACTGAGGTACAAGAAAGACATTTCATGTTCAGAAGAACTTCAAGAGCAGAAAGTAAATAAAAATTACTGTGGTGATTATAGGAACTCTAATCAAACGACATAACTATAATCACAATGACACAACATATATGGGAGTAACTATGAGCGATTTGATTAATACAGGGATCTACATGCATTTAAAAATACAAAACGTACAAGCTCACTAAGGTAATCATGAGAAGCAGTGTAGTACAGAGAAGTATTCCTTCCATGAATCAAAGTTAAAGCCTAAGGAATAGCAGAAAAGAGATTAATTACAGAAGATTTACATTATCAATCACAAAAAACACGCAGGTCAGAAAGCAAGTTTTCAATTTTCCAATTGAGCTACACCACTTTATATCAGTTAAAATTTATATGTGTGACCAAATAATGATTGGATTGGTATATTATTAAGGATGCCAACATTTTAAATAAGATGCCTTACTCTACTCTCAGTATTTACCTTTTATGATCATTTAGGGGGGAAAAACACAAGCTATGTATAAGAATAACTTATAGAGGCATTTATACCTGCTTCTTAAACCATTTTCTCTCAGGACATTTATAAATAACGGAGGACCCCAAAAGGCTTTTGTTAGTATGGGTTACATTTATTTATATTTATCTTTTAAAAAAATTAAAGCTGACACATATGATGCTATCATTTCTCTTGAACATTTGATGAGATGTTTGATATTGTATATTTTTCAACAAATGATAGCAAACAATTTTAAATCACAGATCCCTGAGAGGATCTTGGGAGACCTAGGACCACACTTTAAGAAACACTTTAAGAAACACTGAATAGAAACCAAGAAACTGAATTTAATAAATTAGTTCAGTTCTAGTAATGGCAATATATACAGTTAGTAAATTGGGAAAGATTACTAAGGTTTGGAACAATCCAGTTCTTTCTCTGGCCATTTTAAACACTACAGATTTTAAACACCACTTTCTTTCCATTTGAATATAATGTCTGCTTTCTTCATAAAAAGGAAAAACAGTAGATTTCTATTTGCTGACTTGACCAATATAGCAAACCAAAACTCAAACCCTGGTCATTTCCCAGATAAAATATTTTAACACATTCTAGATGGAGCTAACCTTGAAAAGCATCCCAGATCTGCAGTTGTACAAAATGTGATGATGCAGGATTATGTGCACTCTACGACCAGTATACATTACACCTCGGTTTTGCAAACTGCATTAGTTGCCAATTTGCTTCTGGTTGCAAAGTGCTTTTTATTACCTATAAAGCCCGTTACATCTATCTGTCCCATCAGATCTGACAGAAGGGGCATGTTGCAGACCATTCAACAGAATCCAGGAGAGCCTTTTCTGTTGTCCTGTCTTCTGGAACTGTATCCCCCACAAGGTTACATTGGCTGCACCCTTGTTGATCTTTGGAAGCCCCTGAAGACATGGCTGTCATCAGGTCTAGGGGTCCCAGGGACATGGGGATCCTGCAAGATGGTTGCATTGTATTGCCTATAAACTATAAGTGAACACTTTCCTAGCTTTTTATATTTTAATTTATACAAGTGTATCATCCCACACCCAAGCTACAGGTATTTGCCACTATTGCAAGTGTATCCTTGGTGTTGTTAACTTGTGAGCTGCCTAGAGTCACATGAAACGGGCAACTATATAATCTTAAATACATCACGCCCTTAAGATTTATATTGACTGTTTCCCTATGACTATCATTAAGTGTTGTACCTTATGATTCTTGACGAATGTATATTTTCTTTTATGTACACCGAGAGCGTATGCACCAAGACAAATTCCTTATGTGTCCAATCACACTTGGCCAATAAAAACTTCTATTCTATTCTATTCTATTCTATTCTATTCTATTCTATTCTATTCTATTCTATTCTATTCTATTCTATTCTATTCTAATTCTCAGGCATCTTCCACACCCGTGGACTCCAACTCCCAAGAATTCCTGAGCCAACTGGGCTATTGGCAAGAATGCTGGGAGCTGAAGTCCATCTACTTCTGTAAGTTGCCTTAAAGCAGGTCTTCAAACTTGGCAGCTTTAAGACTTGTGGACTTCAATTCCCAGAATTCTCCAGCCAGCTTTCCAAAACTGGCTGGAGACTTCTGGGAGTTGAAGTCCACAAGTCTTAAAGCTGCCAAGTTTGAAGACGTCTGCCTTAAGGGGAGAAGGTCCAAGAGCGGGTCAGAGTAGCGCCGCCGTATCCCTACCGGTAGCCGCGGCGAAGGCAGGCACGCTGTGGAAACGAACGCGGCTTCCACTGCGCTGCCCGTCCCAGGACGCAAAAGCCGTGACGGGCCCGCAGGGGCAGTGAATGGTGACAGCGGTCTCGCCGGGGGAAGGCGGGGGCTGGCAGAGGCCGTAGTCGAGGGCGAAGCGGCCCAGGCAAAGGACGGCGTGGCCGCACATGGAGCTCGCGCCTTCGTTGTGCACGAAAAGGGCTCCGAGGGCGGCTCCGGGCAGCTCGCTGGGCACCACCAGGGCGCCGTACATGTCGCGGTGTCCGCGGGGTTCGTGCATCAACAGCCGCCTGACAGCGTCCAGCTCCGAGGAGTCCAGCAAGCGGCGACGCCGACTCAGGAGAGACAGCTCAGGTCCGGGCTCCAGCAGTCCCAGCCCGCCCGGCACCACCACCCGGAGCGGCTCCCCTCCCGCGTGCATCTCCACCGTACGGATGGCCGGGCTGCCTGGCGCGCGCGGGGGCAGCCAATCACCGCGATCGCCCGCGGACATTTTGAACGGTTTTTCTGAACGGTCCAGACCAGCGCCGCTCCTCTCCCTCAGGCCCGCCCACTAAATGCGTCACGAATGGGGCGGGCGTCGTCGGAATGAGAATTTCAATTTTCAATCAGAATAGAGCTGGAAGGGACCTTGGTGGTCTTCTAGTCCAGCCCTGCACTCAAGCAGGAGAGACTATTATTATTTCAGGCAGGCGACTGTTCAAAGAAAGGCAAAGCCTCGTCTGCGCAGTTGTATCGTTGGGGAATTCTGAGAGTTGATTTCCACGGATCTTAAAAAGTTGTTAAGGTTTAGAAACAACATATCAAAAAACGAGAGATCCAAGATTATAAATCTCCCTTTCCAAATACCAAAAACTACTATAATCATTTTTGCTCAACCCTATAGCCTCTGTCAGGCCATAGTTCTTTATATCCTAATGTTAGCTGTATACCGTAATTTAAAAATACATTCACATTTTCTTTAGAATTGCATTGGTCTTAATCACCCAGGTTTATGGATATTGCACCAAAGCAGGACAATGGAGAAGAAGTCCATATTTTAAGGCAGGTGTACAGTTGCGGCTTGACCTGTTGCCAGAATTGTCACTCTGCTTCCTGGCGCAGGGGCAGATAACATCCTTCTCTTTGGACTTCAACCCATTGCAAATGCACCTTGGACATATATTTTCCATACCCATCAGAATGGATGGTCTCTATCATTTTCTTTCATTCTAGCAGCAGTCCCAACTCTGATTTGCTGCAGCGCTCAGGAAACTCCAAAAGGTTCCTGTCCCAGCCAGACCTTTTCTGCTATTTCTGCTGGTTGGGAGTTGGTATTTTATTTTTATAATCTTGTAGTTGATCTAACAAGTTAATGAACTATTATCAGCTGTAGAGACTTGTGATGCATTCACTTCCTACATCTCCCATTGGGCACTCATTTGGCTGGGTAAAGACTTATTCCTTAATCCTGTGGATAATATAACATTGTTGAAATTGATTCAGATAGTTCCCAGTATTTTTGTTTTATACGATTATTGTGTGTCAAGCGAATAAGGAGAATTAGGTTCCTGTTTAGCAATCATAAACATGTTATGTAATTCTGCATGTAATGTAGGTCATCTTGCATATTGCATGCTAAAAAATTTATAATTGGCCTAAAAATATTTTTTTCATGGAGCATAAACCATAAAAAGCCAGTGCATCTAAGTGTCCCAAAAGAGCAGTGCACTTTCAGAATGTTCATTTATGTTTAAAAATCCTTCTAATTGTTGTTGCATGTTTAATAAAAAAGGTTCTTTATTAAATCACATTATAACACAAGACCTGACTGATATGACAAGATATGGCAACAAAACTACATCTTTCTGATATCCATCCATAATTCCTAGCTGCTGGCATAGAATGTTGGAGAACATAAAGTAGATAGATTATACTTGAACTAAATAGACATTACTAAATAGATAGCCTAGATAATCTAGACTACACTAGACTAAACTAAACTAGATAAAACTAGACTAATTTAAAAACTTTCAAATATTCTAACTTTACGAAACTAAATTTTACAGATCTAGACTAGAGAAAATTGGCTGATGTTGATTTTCCAGCTATTTCATATATTTAAGGGAGTGCGTCTTCATTATTTCTAGCTCTACGGGCAAAAACAGTTCTGCGTCTTGGCTCGGGCATTTCCGTCCTATAGGGTTAAATTCCCCCCAACGCAGGAAGTGAGCATCATCACATGACCCGGGAGGCGGAACACAAATAACAGTTGTGGGTTTGGCTTCTCCGCCTACTTAAGGGCAAGCAGATAATCGAATCAGCAAGGGGTTGCTGCATCTGAGTCGGCAGCTGATTGGCTGGATATTTGAGTGCTGTCAAAATCCCGAGTCTTTGTTGTACTTCCGTCGTGGCCGTACTGCAGCAAGATGGGTGAGTTTGACGGTCTCGCTATGGTTTTGGCAGTATTAATGTCGCCTGTAGTGCCACAGGCCAGGCCGACTAGTTTATTAAGAACAATAGCAGCGGGTTTGTGTGTAGTTTATACGCGTGGCTTGAACGCCACTCACTTCCTCAGTTGAAAGAGGACAATCCTCCCAATATCCCCGGAGAAGATCGCCTCACAGAAAAGCATCGATTGTTTCACCACCGAACGAAAAGTGGTGCTTTGCGTAATTTTCTGATACTGCTCCTTCTCTCTCCTTAAATGTTGTCATTATATCCGTAGATTTTTTTTCTCTTTCTGATCTTCATAATTAGAATGGGATTCTGTTACCGGGTACTGTGTACACCTGGACATTGTGTGACTTAAGGGCAAGGTAAACATCAAGCCAGTAAGATAAGAAAATGCATAGATGCCATCATGGCACTCCCTTTGTGCAACATCAAGCAAAATCTAGACAAAGGGTAAGAAATAAGCTTAAAAAAGGTTATAAAGTAGGAATTAAAGAAAAGTAATATATTTTCTATTATTTCAAAGTCTGTCTTCCCAAACCATCCATGCTTCCACCACACCCAGCATTGCTTCGTACATTCCTTTTTGTTCTTTAAACAACTTCATATACTACCCAGTACTTTTCTGCAAGAATTTGCATGTGTTAAAAATTCTCTATTCATTCTTTAATCTTTGATAAAATTTCACCATGATAAGAAATACATCTGTGTTTCTAGTTTTTTTGCCATTCATTTACATGTATAATGTGCAGTTGTTCACTATCTTGTCTTTGAAATATTAATTTTCAAATCCATATATCTCATTGCACTGGCTCCCAATAGATTTCTGTCTGCAATTCAAGGTGCTGATTGTCACCCTTCATGAGGCCAAGTTACATGTGACAGTCTTTCTCAGATGGTTTCTGCCTATCCCACCAGATAGAGCAGAATGGTCATACTCCTGGTCCTATCAGTGAAGCTATGTCATTCGATAGGCAATAGGAACATTGCCGCCTTTGTTGTTTTTTGTTTCAACCAACTAAATATTTTAACCTATAGCCTATGCTTTCCCTAGTTTACTAAAATCATTACTGTATATGAAAGCCTTGCAATGATCAGTACTATGATGGCTGATAGAGTGCAATTTCTATGGAGCTATCAAGTAATGATTATGGGATGTTGAAAATTGCATAAAAACAGGTGAGATTTTATGCATAAAAGTGTCATAGAAAGAATTATTCACTCTTTTTTGGTGCAAGTTGTAGAAATTCAGCCAGACTGCCTTGGACTTTATTGTGGAAGAACACTGGAAATTATAAATGGAACTGAAATTCATGGCGATTGTGGGGTAAGTTGTACTTTTGGCAATTTTTCTAAATATTTAAAACAAGGGTATGTTGTTATTGGACATGACTAAGTAAAAGGTTGGGCTGAATGTTTGCATGAATTGTTTTTATGCAAATAATCAAACAGATAAGAAAACTAGATAAAACATTTTTAATAAATTAAGTAAAGGCTATATAAAATAGTTTGTGATAAAACTTTACAGGTATGTCCCAGAGGACAAAGAAGTGATGCCCATAAAATCTGCCGTGAATGTACGGGCTCTCCAGAACGCTATGATTGGCTTTATCTTGGCTTTATGGCAATGCTACCTCTCATTCTGCATTGGTTCTTCATTGAATGGTATTCAGGGAAAAAGAGGTAAATATGTATTAAAACAAAATAAGTTTTAGCTTATAATATTTAACTTTAAAATACACTAACTTCTCAATGAATATGTAAAAAATCTGTACCATTTGTCCTCATGGATTTTAGCCTCTAATTCTTGTTCATTTTAATCATTTTTATATTTATACTTTTATTATAATGTAAACTGCTCAGAGTCTATTAGACAGTGAGATTGGTGTATAAATTAAACAATTAATAAATATAACCCACCACCTTGTGCAATTCAATACTATAATAAAAATATAAAGACATTTTTAGTTCAGCTCACTTGCTGTAAAAATAGTTGCCGTTTTCTTGGCAACAGTGCAGTGGTAATTTGCACAAGTACTTCTGCAACAGTGCAGAAATAATATGTATTGGTTTTTTCTAGGTTTTTTTCAACTTTTCACTCTAGCCTACTATCCTGAGATTCCATAAATTTCTCATACAAATTCTAGCCTGGCCTAATTCAGCTTAGTTTCCAAGCCCAGACCAGGTGTCCCTTGTGCCATCTGCTGGTACTATTATTTTAATGTATGAACTAGATTTATAACTGGTCGCTTAGCGACCATTCAAAGTTACAGTGGGCCTCCCTGACTCAGTTATGAAGATTTGATGGCTGCCCTCCCCCACCTGTTGGCGCTCAGCAACAAGCCCACATTTACAGCCGTTTGCAATGCCCCATGGTCACGTGATCATGTTTTATGATAGTTTTGCTGAAAAGAAGGGTTTATTTTCAGTTTTCAGCAAACTTGGCTCCATAGGGAACCATTGGTTTGCTTAATGACCTCAGTGTTTGCTTAACTGCTGCAGAAAAAGTTTGTAAAATAGGTTTGGTCATATGGGTGATTTACCACTGTTACTAATTACAGCTGTGATCTACCTTTTTTTTATACGCATGTATTTATATGATGCAAGGTCACATTTACTTATTTAAAAAAATGATATAGCCACCAATCTTCTCTCAAACTCTGGGCATTTTTGATTTTTGAAAATATTGAGATTTGTCAAAAGTTAACTCAATCTCCAAAGTTCTCTACAATAAAACAAATAAATCTGGAAAGCCAAGGCACCTCCTTCACATGGAGAAAAAAGCTCTTAAGATCCTGCCTGCTACTTATGAGAAAGATCTCATCTTGAAGGTTTTGCAACCCTCCCTAAGAATGATAAGAGAATTAATGTTTTATGGCACTCAGCTGTTTTGTTTTCAGTACTTATTTTATCTTTTGTCAACAGTTCCAGTGCTCTTTTCCAGCACATCACTGCTTTAATTGAATGCAGTGTGGCAGCAATTGTTACCCTGCTTGTAAGTGACCCCATGGGCTCCCTGTACCTCCACTCATGTAGAGTGATGATGCTTTCTGACTGGTATACCATGCTTTATAATCCAAGTCCTGATTATGTTACCACCATTCACTGTACCCACGAAGCTGTCTATCCTCTGTGAGTATATACTTCTAACTCTGTACTGATCTAATACTTAGAACAAAAGGCAAGACCGTTTCATTGTTAAGTCACATAATTCAATTTTAATGGTCTGTATCAGACGCAAAATTTTTTAGGTTAAATGTGGTTTATTTCTAAGTAAAATGGCATTAGTTTGTAAGTTTAATTATCGTCACTACTATAGTTGATTTGCAGTGTAATAGTTGATGGCCAGAGGAACAAACGTTAAGACTGTTTTGTTTTAAAAAAAACTTTAGTTATGAGCAATATACTATGTAACTTTATTGCAGTACTTTTGTTTAACAAATTTGCTGCCCTTCCTCATCTGTTTGGTCTTGGCAGTTAGGGAAAATGAGAATAGGATTAAAAAACAAATTTGTTGGACTACAATAGATATCCCTTTCCCATGGGATATCATTACAAGGGGACAAGAAGTAACCATATTAAGAACTCTGATCTGTCTATAGGCACAAGCCTGGCTCTAGTATGAAAGCAGAATATTGATATAATGCTATAGGAAAGACCTAGAAAGCTGCTGAAAGGAAAGAGGTAGTGATCTTTTAGGACAGGCAGTTTGTCTTATTTCCACAATTTGAATCAAAATTGTCAGTGATTTTATTATCCAACTGCTAGTTCTAGGAATTTGAGGTCACAATGTGCTAATTTTGACAAACTTCTCTTTCAGCTACACCATTGTATTCATATACTACGCATTCTGTTTAGTGTTGATGATGATGCTTCGTCCTCTGCTGGTAAAGAAAATTGCTTGTGGGCTGGGAAAGTCAGATAGATTTAAGAGCATTTACGCAGCTCTTTACTTCTTCCCAATTCTGACTGTGCTTCAGGCTGTTGGAGGTGGCTTGCTCTGTAAGTTGTTTTCTATTCCCTCTTGGACGAAACACAAAGCCCAGCATGTTTAATTTCAAAATAAGCGCTTGGCCTTATTTTTGGGAAGGTCTTATTATTTTGGAGCATGTGGAGCAAGATGGGGCTCTTCTTGCCGTCTTACCTGTTTTCCAGCTCTGTCTCCCTAACCCTAACCAGAGGAAATGGCAGGGACCGGCTGTGGATGCGTTTTAATATTTTCAGGGAGAGCTTATTTTCAAGGGGGGGGCTTATTTTAGCGCATGTGCTCAAAAGCCTGATTGGGCTTATTATCCAGGGAGATCTTATTTTCAGGGAAACAGGATATAAACAAAATAGACTTCAGTTCCCGAATACTAGGCTACAGTGGTCTGGGTTTCCGCCACAAATTAAATAAAAACCAAACAAATCATGGAATGTTTACACATTTACCATTATGTGTAAACCAGGTGATACTTATAAAACGTATAGTAAATATGAATGTAAATGTGTTACTGGTAGGTAGATTCTGAGCTTCACTGCATCCTAAAAACATGGAGAAAGTCTTTAAATACTGAGATTAGAATTTTTATTCTTAAATCAGAGGATAGGAATGCAATGCATCACGTGAGGACTATAACCAGGGCCGGATTTTCCTATAGGCTAACTAGGCTTCAGCCTAGGGCCTCAAGATCAAGAGGGGGCCTCAAGATCAAGAGGGGCCTACATTCAAATTGTTAGCAAAATTAAAATTACACTTTCACTATAGGTGAAAGGGCCTCATAAGTGGAATAGCCTAGGGCCTCTTTTCATCTAAATCCGGCCCTGACTATAACGGAATATAATGTCTAATATATTTTACTGGGGGCAGTTTCACTAAATCCAATGAAGATTTCCCCTTGAATATAGTATTTTGAAAACTAATTGCTTACCTATCTGTTCTGTTTGACCAAGATGATAAAAGTGTGTATAACATCTTCCTTTTTTACTTCCAGACTATGCTTTCCCATATATCATCATAGTGTTATCTCTTGTTACCCTGGTTGTCTATCTGTCAGCTTCTGAAGTAGAAGTAAGTAAACTACTGCAACTAGCAAAATTATTAACTGTCAATAGGCTGTAAGGTTCTGGGAGAAAATTGGTTTAGTATCCTATAGGCACTATCTGAGGAAAAAATGAATTATCCGAATCTGCTGAAGCTATTGAACAGAAATTCTCTTTCTCTCCAGTAGTCAGGATTTTCATGAAGGTGCTGGATACCTTCTCCTGCCAGCACTGACTAGGAAAAAATCTGCAAACAGTTTAAAGAGACCTTTAAAATTTATTCAGTTTTCAAGAATGTGATCTCTCAGCCTGTTGTGCAGAGGAAGATTGTGCACTCAAACAGAAACAATCTTCCATCCAAATTCCTAAATGAATAAAAAGTTTAAAACATTTTGCGGAGTTTTCTCCTTTAATGATTCTAATTGATCACTGAAGCTAATCAGTTATTGCTTTGGAAGTATTACTGAGACAATTTATTATCAGGATGGAAAAGTTATTCCTAGAGAATCCCTGAATCTCACATTCCAGTTGTACCTTTAAGTAGATTACTATAAAAATAGAAACTAATGGAAATATCTTGTTTTCTATTTTCAAGACTTTCAAAGATCTGCTTGTCAGGAAGAAAAGGCTTATCGTTCTGTTTAGCCATTGGCTGCTGCATGCCTACGGAATTATCTCCATTTCCAAACTGAGCAACATTTACCAGGACTTGCCTTTGCTGGCCTTGGTGCCTGCACCAGCTCTTTTTTATTTGCTAACTGCAAAGTACACCGAGCCATCCCGGATATTATCTGAGGGAGCAAATGGACGTTAATTGTAACTAATAACAGTCTGGGTAAGTAACAGATACAAGAGAGTCAGTCTTCTTGGTAAGCTGTCCTTACCTTAGTTATTAGTTTGCTATGGATCAACTTTCAAATAAAGCTTTTCTTTTTTTGAGGATCAAAACTGGACAACTCTGTACCAACTAGAAGGCAAATTTTCTAAACAGTGTGGATACCCAGTATGTATAATGCCTTAAGACTCTTATCAGCTGAAGAAGTCCTTGATTTTAGCAGTTAAGTCTCTAGGCTTGTCCTGTATATCTGTTTTACATTTGTCTGTTATGTGTGAATAATTTGTACAGCATACTTGAAAATAGTGTTATTTATTGATTTCACAGCACAGTATTTTCTCACATGTTTGAATCTGTATTCATAGAAGAATAAAAGATCTAGTATTCTAACTTCAGTTTATAAGGACTTGTAGTCTGTTTTATCCTAGAGAAAAAAAATTGACAGAACATATTTTTACAAACACTTTTATCTGAACAAGCATTTATATGAAATAGAAATTATGTAGCAGCAATATTTGCTCTGCATTAAGAATGTTTGTGTGTTTCATTGAAAGAGCCAATGAAACATCTGTCACTCTTTTACAACAAACACCTTGACAACATTTCCATTTAAAAAGGAACACCAGGATTCAGTTACGTACTGCAAATAAATGCTTCCCTTTTAGGTGATCTTTTAAAAAGATTTTCTTTCTCCAGGCTGGAGGTTAGATAGTTTATGCAGTTCCCCTTTTAGTAGCGAATAACCAGATATGCCAGTTATGTTTTATATTAAGTTGTGTGTTGTTTTATGTGTAACAATATATTTTTAATTTTGTGAAGCTGCTAAGAGTTCTGAATTTGGGCAGCCTATAAATTTGACAAATGAAAAAATAAAGCATCTGTTAAAAATTTGTCATGGGTTGTAGGCTCCTTCATCTGAGACTCAGTACATTCTTCTCACATTTAAATCCACAAGCAGATTTACTCATATATTTTTTTTTTAAAAAAACTATCAAGTATAATAAACAGGAAAGAAACTATTGTCTGCCACTACTGAAACAAACATGTTAAGATTGTTTTCAGCTACAGTAATGTTTTTTAAAAGATTAATAGGTCTTGGAAGTTTGTCCCAACACCCAAATAAAAAAATAGTGCTAGAAAACTAGCATCTGCTGTTCTAAACTTGACAGAGTAAGACCTTTTTTTCTGGTATTCTGTGACATATACAAGCTGTGAAGAATCTGTTTTGAAGAAGGTAATTTTTGCTTATCCAACACATAATTTTAACAAATATTTGGCACCTCCCCAAAATACTTACTTTGTCACTCTGCCAAAGATTTGCTTTTTAGCAGAGAATCCATCTCTTCATAGTTTAGCTGTAGCCCTTCATGAACGTAGTCAACCTTAAAATTTCTCTTTGCATTTCTTCTGACGTATTCTTCCAGAATAATCAAGACCTCATGCTGGTACTTGAAAAATATCTGCAATAAGATGAAAACAATGAGACAATAGATTTTCTGTTGCGGAAAAAGACAAGCTGGATTTTCTTCATTTTTTAAAAATATACTTCGACTTTTCTAAAATACTTAACATGAATTTTATGGGGGTTGGGGAAAGTACAGAAAGTAAATAGGTTTGATATAAAAATAGTGGGAAAAGTATAGCACAATGATTCCTTAAATTTAAAATGATATGAGATCCCAAGTGTTAGGATAGATAAAAGAGCCTTCTATTTAATTGGATTAATCAATTAAAAATGTTAAAAAGAGAAAGCAGCTCTCATAAATGGCTTGTTCTTAAACAATAGCTGTACTTTAAGTCTCAGCAAAGCCACACTGGGGAGAAAAAAACCATTATTTTTCTTGCTGTCATGATGAGCAACAGAATATGTAACAAGCTAGGTAAAGATAAAGGTTTTTCCTGTTCAGTCATGTCTGTCTCTAGGGGATGGTGCTCATGTTCGTTTCTTAGCCGAGGGAGCCAGCGTTGTCAGAAGGCATGTCTGCAGTCATGTGGACAGCATGACTGTATGTCAAGGCGCACAGAACGCTGTTACCTTCCCACCAAAGTGGTACCTATTTATCTACTTTCATTTGCATGCTTTCAAACTGTTAGGTGAGTAGGAGCTGGAGCAAGTAACAGGAGCTCACCCCATCCCCCAGAGCTCAAGTCTTGAACCCGAGCTGTCAGCTTTTCAGCTGAGAAGCTGAGTGTCTTTAACTGCTGACCCATCACAGGCTACCAAATTGGTAGAATTAAATTTTACTGGTTTTTTCTCCATTCAAATGGTATTCTAACCCTAGTTTATGCTAATTATCATCAACTAGTTGTTTATTTTTAATCGTGTGAAAGGTTGCCATTTGAAGGGAACTATGACTCTTATTTTTCTTTTTTAATATAATTATTTTGCATCCTTGAAGTTACCAAATCCATGAAGTACCACAGAAATGGGATTGTGCATTTTAATCTAACTGGGATTATATATCACATCCTCCTGGTTGACATCCATAAAGTCAGACATTAACCAATGTCTGACTTTATGGATGTTAACGATAAACTGTCCTCCATCCAAACCCCCACCGCCTCCAGGTAATATAATAATATACCTTTTGTAAATATTCATCCTTTGTCCATTTCTTGGCAAATAGTTCTAAAACAAGAATTTTATAGTAAAAATAAACATAGATCACAATATATATTTTAAAAGAAGTAAAAAACATATTTAAATATGCAATAACATATTAAATGACATTTTAAACCACATTTATTAAACGTATATGACACCCAGAATTTCTAAAAAACAAATTAAGCTACTTCTTAAATGATATCAGAGTCTGTAGGAAGACATCTATTTTTATTTTATTCATAAGATTAAAGTACAAAAGGAAAAAAAAACAAGTTAACAGAAACAAAAGAAAACTAAAAACATTAAAAATGTGAATTAAAAAGGAGAAAAACCAAAACATATATTATCCCCCCTAGTTGAACACTGACAAATCTAGAACAATAATAGCTTTTCCCCTTGTAAAGCAGGTCCAAAATTTATAATGTATTTTACATGTATTTGCAATCCAATTGACCTGTCATACATTACATATATGAAAGAAAAAATAGTTAGCAGGTTAAAACAACAGCAAAGTTAAAGTTCATGGCTCCGTTAATAGTCTGTTATTGTAATTTACTTGTAGAAAGTCTACAATGGTTTCTTATTTACCACAAATTGATTGATCCAGGATCAGATACTCTAGTTTGGCTCTTAATAATGAAACCTTTCCTTAGGTTTTTAATTGGAAACTTTCCCAACAATTGCGTATGTGTATATAGACCAGGGGTGAAATCCAGCGGGTTCTGGAGAACTGGTAGCAGAAATTTTGAGTAGTTTGGAGAACCAGCAAATACCATCTCTGGCTGGCCTCAGAGTGGGGTGGGAATGGAGTTTTTGCAATATCCTTCCCCCAGAAATGGGGAGGGAATGGAGATTTTGCAGTATCCTTCCCCTGCCACTCCCACCAAGCCACACCACAACATGCCCACCAAACCACACCCACAGAACCAGTAGTAAATTTGGATTTCACCACTGATATAGATCCTGCATTAAGTTTCTTCTGTGGGACAGCGCTTTCCAAATTTCTTTTATGTTAATGCAAGATATCCATTAAGGAACCATCATATTTCAGAAAGAAAAAAGCCACATATATGTCCCTATTGTGGATCATTTTAGTTCATTTTTACAAAAAAAAATCATTTCAGCTGGAGTGGAAATTCCTGCCACATAGCACTCACCATAAAGAACTTTTTTACATTGCTGGATTTGTTGTCTCTCTAACTGATAGATCTTTGCCTCCCCATCTATTGTGGCGATATCTTCCTTGAGATATGCAATGCCCTATAAGGATACAGCCAAAGAAAGAAAACATTCATGTAGAAGCTATTGATACAGTCAGCCTGGTGAGATTCTTGTAAATAGGCAAGCAACAATAAAAAAATATTTCTGGTCAGTTCACAGAACTGCTCTGGTTCCTTAAACTTGCCAGACTGACTGCATTCTCTTAGGAACGGTCAGATCAGGGTTTCAGGGATTCTGGTCAGGTCTGTGTCACTTCCTGCTATGCAAGGTCTCTAAGCTTGCCAGTCTCTTCACTCCTCCCCCTACTCTAGCTGGAGATTTCACTATGTTAGATTTTCTAAAATCCAAAACTGAACATTATCCTGCAGCTTCAAATTTAAAAATAACTGTTGTGTCGTGAATAAGAATTAGAGATGGTTGAAGAAAGCAAGCAAGCAAGCAAATCAGATTAAAAAGATTTCAAGCCAAACTCAATTATTGGCAACTATCTGCACTGGCTATGTTTTATTGACAATAATTTAGAGGTGGCTTGCCACTACCTTCTCCCAAATGTTTTTTCTGACTTTCCAGTATAATCTAATTATCCAATGGCCAAGCTTTTTTTTCCCCCAGCTTCTCTGAGATCAACCAAGCCTAGCTGGGTGCTGCCAACAACAAATCTAACATCTGTTCTTAAAGTTATAATTTTATTGTTATTAAATTTATATGCCACCCACTTCTAGATGAATTACAACTTCTTAAAACAACATCATTTGATCATCACAATGACTGCTGGAGGGGCCCTTCACACTCTTATTACTCTCTCTTGAGTTACTTTCACACCGCTTTCCATTTTCCAAAGGATTGCCTACCAAACATCTTTTTTTCTCCTTTAATCTTAAAACCTCCCAATTATCCTATGCTTTCTTCTATTATTATAAGCGATAGTTCCATTTTACTCTTCTTTTATCAATCTAAATACATCTCAGGTGGATGTCTGCATTTTCTGTTTTTCCCAGACACTTCCTGTAATCTTCAAACCAGATTATTAAATAATTATAACCAAAGACTATGCTTTATTTCTCCATAGGGGATGGGCACAGCTTTTAATGGATTATTCAAACAAAACCAGTGAACTGCAGAAGAAAGTTGGCATGGAATTGCTGGCAATCTCAATATCTTCCACATAATCCTGGTCTGTCTATATACCTCTTGGGCAAAATAGGCTGCAAATCATATGGAATCCATACCCCTCTTTTCTGATATAGGAATTACTCCTCCCATCCCATATAACAAACAGTCCCTGCAGAATTCCAAGGTTTACACATCAGTAATTTTTAGAAATCTGATTCAAAAGATTCCCAAAAGTAAACATTGTACTGCGAAATACTAAACAAATAATTAAGATCCCCTGACATTTTTAAAAACTCATATAATTTACTTGGAAACAAAGAACATAGAGCATAGATAATCAAGTGTCATAACATTATAAACTATAATGTCATTTAAGCCAATATTTCTAGTTTGGCAACCCCCTGCAGCATACATTTTTTCCTTATATAATTCAAACCACTGAAAAGTACCAATGGGCACAAAATGGCATTTTTACAATGTCTTCCTGCTGTCTACAGCCATTCCAGAATTGTTAGTGTCTTACCAAATTGCCAAAACTTGACATGCAAAACTATTCCTTTCTCAAAATACTCACAGCTCTTAACCGGTCATTTTCTCCATTCAAAATGAAGAGCATTCTATCTATTTCATAGTTGTCTCTCTCAATAAACTTAATCGAATATGTCAAACTTGTCAGTTGTTCAAATGCTGTATCTCTGTTCCTCTTGAGTTCAGTCTTTGCAGTTACCTGTTGGCAAATATTGATGCATCTTACATAGTTATAATCTTAGGAACATGATACAAAAGAAAGAGTGCTAAGAACAAAAGTCGGACAAATTCTGGCCCTAGGATTTCATAACATTTACAAAAATATTTGTATCATGAACCTTAAAAACTCTTGCTGACTGATGAATGCTTGGGAGAAGGAAGAAAAAATTGAAACATTACTATGTGGGGTTTTTTTTGTTTTTTGTTTTGGAAGCTTCATTTTCAAAAGCAAGAAAACACACCGAATTAGAATATTGAAGAATAAAACAATGCATTAAGCAATAGCCTTCATACTTTTTTATATTTATACAAAGTCATCTTATTGCCCCCACAATCTGGGTCCTCATTTCACCTACCTTTGAAAGGATGGAAGGCTGAGTCAACCTTGAGCCTGGTGAGATTTGAACTTGCAGTAATTGCAAGCAGCAGATGTTAATAACAGTGCTTTAGTCCACTGTACTACAGGCTCTTATTGAACAGAAGATTGGAATGTACTTCTTTAAATATTCTTTTTTTCCATTTCATTTTGTTTTCTCATTTTTTCTGTCTGTACTTTTCATTATTTTTTTAAATTTCAATTTGTAATACTTCGACTAATTTTAAAATCTCTAATGAAAATTATTTTAAAAAACAAAAGGTCTAAGTGGAACCATTAGCCTTCAAAAGATGGTCACACACAAATAAAAAGTAACATAATTTAAGAAGCACATATTATGCCTGCTTACCTTTTGCCTTTCAAGTCTCTGAATTTCCCTTAATGATTGCTCTATGCCTATTTTAAGTTTGCTTTCTTCATCTCGTAAATCTATAAATAAGCAGAGGATAAAAAGTTAAATTAATATAATCTACAGTAACACAGCTTGTTGGAAGGGTTCAGGAAACGACCCACAAGATCAGAAGGAAATCATTTAGAATACTTGTAAATTACTTATTAGTGAAAATTATTGGCCGATCTATTAAACAAAAAAACACTCATGCCCACAATATCTAACCTAAATATAGAACTTGCTGCAAAATCTAAAATAAATGTAGTGAAAACATGGTAATACAACCACTTCTCTTTAGTAGCTATCTCATTTAGCACTATCACAAATCTCACAAATTCTAAATGTGTGGTAAATTCTATTAAAGGGAAGGAGGAAAGATTTTCATCTGGCACCAAATAAAAGTAAACAGGTATCAGACACAACCAAAGTCTTCTCACTGGAAACTACCCAATTTGTTTCAGAAAGCAAGCACTCAGAAAATGCATTTTGATGTCATTAATATTTGGGTTAATATCTATTTATTTGTTGACTTGTATATCATCTTCATCATAACATGTCTCTCAGTAACTTATGTCTAGAATAGAATATAATAACAGAGTTGGAAGGGACCTTGGACGTCTTCTAGTCCAACCCCCTGCTTAGGCAGGAAACCCTACACCACTTCAGACAAATGGTTATCCAATCTCTTGTTAAAAACTTCCAGTGTTGGAGCATTTACAACTTCTGGAGGCAAGTTGTTCTACTAATTAATTGTTCTAACTGTCAGGAAATTTCTCCTTAGTTCTAAGTTGCTTCTCTCCTTGATTAGTTTCCACCCATTGCTTCTTGTTCTACCCTCAGGTGCTTTGGAGAATAGTTTGACTCCCTCTTCTTTGGGGCAGCCCCTGAGACATTGGAACACTGCTATCATGTCTCCTCTAATCCTTCTTTTCATTAAACTAGACATATCTAGTTCCAGCAACCGTTCTTTATATATTCTAGCCTCCAGTCCCCTAATCATCTTTGTTGCTCTTCTCTGCACTCTTTCTAGTGTCTTAACATCTTTTTTATATCGTGGCGACCAAAACTGGATACAGTATTCCAAGTGTGGCCTTACCAAGGCATTATAAAGTGGTATTAATACTGTAGGTATGTGTGTGTGTGTGTGTGTGTGTGTGTGTGTGTGTGTGTGTGTGTGTGTAATGTAATGTAATGTAATGTAATGTAATGTAATGTAATGTAATGTAATGTAATGTAATTGCAATCTTCCATAGAATATATGATGAGCATCAGGGGATAATAACACAGACATATTTTGTACTTAATAACTATCAGGGAACAAGCCGTTCCTTTTCTCTCAGGGCCTGAAGATAGGTTAGGCTTTACAAGCTCAACAAGGTTAGAGCCATATGGATTTCAGGGATGACAGTTCTATAGGGCAGGCACATAAGGCATGTCTCCTAGGTCCTACAAAGTTTAAAGCTGGGACCTAGAGCACAATACTTCCTCCATATCTTATCAGTTAGAAGAAATCGGAGGAAAAAGACAGTCCCATAATGTAAAGGGCAGAAACAAGAAGTTTGAGGAACAGGAGAAACAGCCACAACAATACAATAATCAGATAAAATTAATATTGAGTCCAGAGAACAGAAATGTAATTAGCGAAAATGTCTGGGACATGACTCTCTCTAGTTCTCATGAAGAAAAAGGGAGGGAGTGTGGAAGTGCATTCAGACATGCAAGGTAGCCCTCTAAGGTAGACTAAACTTGGTACCAAAGACACACTGTTTTTATGATTAAGTCATAATAGGAGTATCTTGTAGAAGTGGCTGATCACTTCCTGGAAAGTCCTGACCAGCCAGGACTGACATGGGTCTACCGTATGACTTTTCTCCCTAATGTAATCTAGAAAGAAAATAAAATACTTAATGAAACCTAATGTGCCATAAAAATAATAAAATTACAACTCTTAAAACTAATTTGTCCATTATGCAAAATCTTAGGTTTATCATCAAGAGATGGCAATGTATTGACCCTGTGATAGGCAGAACATAAATTCCAACAGTCAGGTAAATAAGATTAACAGTTGGAAGAAGAAAACTATTTTAAAGTTGGATGCTTTTCTTTTTTTTGCACTTTGATGAATTACATAGATAAGACTTCCTACATATACCATTATACATTTCCTTTTGTTTTGCATAATTGGTGCTTAATTCTTCTAATTCTTTTCGTAATTCTTCTGCGAGGGGAACATTCTTTTCTAGTTTTTCTTCCATTTCTTCCATACGTTTTGTTTTAGAGTTGTAGTCTTCCTTTTAGGAAAGAAAACGTAGGAACAATTTATAAATAGAGTGGTACTGTAATGAGCATCCTAATATTCTAGCATGATACAACAACTGATTAATATTTACTCTGTCTGTCTATCATCTGATTGACTGATTGACTTAGAAACCACCCAGCAACAGACTGACTTTGGGTGGCTTATGCTTGAAATACGAAAATAAAAAGAACCTAGACATCTGGACAATAACAAAATAACCAACCACCCTAGGACTCCATATATACTTTATCCTAAAAGGAGCATAACCAAGTTTTTGAAGACTTGTGGAACATCATTGGGATGGGATATACAGATTGCTGGGGATATTATTTCTAAGAGTAGGCATCACAACAAAAAAGGCATGACTTTGAGGGAATCCAACACATACCAATTCTATTATTATTTATTAAATGTATATGTTGATTCCCAGAAACTCTGAACAGTTTTCAAATGATTTAAAACATGAAAACAAGACTAAAAACATCCACCAATTTTGATTTTACTAGACAGGCAGGGACCATAGGAAATAGGCAGTTCCTCAGATAACCTGGCCCTGTAATGTAATTGATAACCAGCACTTTGAAATGCAATTGGAAGCCTATTCACATATGAGGTGATTTCCAGCCTGCAGAACAGTGCTAGATTCAGAATCCTTGGAATGCTCAACATGATTACCTAGATTTCACAGCTGTTTCTTCTTCCAGAAGATGTCTTGGATACAACCCCAACAAGCTACTTCTCTACCTAGAAGCCCTAGTAGCTTCCCCACCTGTCACAAGGTTTAACATTCTCCTATCCACAAGCAAATCCTTGTCTTCTAAAAATCTCTTACTTGACTAGTCATATTTCTCCTGCCATTTTAACATCAATTTGATTTTTTTTATCATTGACCCCACTGTCTCTCTATTCCATTCCCTGCTGACTGCAAATCTGAGTCAGTTATTATGCTTCTGGTGTGCTGGGAATTGAAATAGAAAACAAGCAGTTGTTTCTGATTTATATGTTAGAGGAATAATCTGGATTTAAAATGAAACAGAAAAAAAAACTAACGTAATTCAAAATCCAGTTGTACCATTTGTGCTTATATCTGAATAAAACAAACTGATTCAAGTAAATAAATTACAGCTATTTGTTATTCTGACTTCTGCCTAACTTTAGTAGCTCTTTATACCTTCTTTTCTCTAATTCTCTCTCCAGTCTTTTTGAATTTAGTATCAACTTGGCATCCAAGAAATGCATAGCTTTTACTTTAAAGCTTTTATCTAAAGGAAGCCTCACATCGAAATGCTTCAGGAAACTGAAATCTTCTTCTCCTAGCAGCCTGCAGCAACCAACTCAAGCCACTCCAGTTGCTTAGAAACAATGCAAACTCTTGATTCACAAGCACATTCTCCACTACCTTCTTTAGCAATCTGATTTTTTAAAAACTTCTATTCCCTTTTGATTCTAAATGGGCTGAATACTTATGTATTTATAGTCAAAAATATTTCATAAGACAGCTACAAAAATGTATTAAAATACAGATTGCTTGCCTCAAGTTTTCCAATTTCTTTTGTTAAGTGAGCATCATGTTTCTTATAATGGGTTTCTCTTTTTTGCAGCTTGGAAGTGAGATGATTGAGACGCTCAGTACACTTCTTGATTTCTTTATTGAGATGTTCATTCTATTTGTAGAAAATATGAGAAAGAACCAACATAAATCTGTTCTAATAATTTGCAAGTGTATATGAATGTGCAGATGTTGAGATTTCAGTTTAGTTTGGCATTTATGGAAACAATATTTAATAAGAAAGATTTTTCTGCTATGAATTCTGATCTGTGTTGCAGTTTTCATTTCAATGATCAAATATTGAGAGAGAATATACTCTAGTTCTAATTACCAACTGAAGTACTTTGCTAAATACCTGTTTGTGCCATCATGGCATTTTTTGTTCAGGCATATTCAGGAGCCTGGCAAACAATTTGAAATTAAGTCAGGCTTCAGAAGGGAAGCAAAGCCTACTTCGCATATGGTTATTCCTGAGAAAGTAGACCTCTTCATTGATTCAAATGAAATATAATTTTGTCTCTTCTTTCCCTAAACTATTTTCATTCAACTTAAGGGTCAAGCAGACTTACACTGCATGCCAAGGAACGTATGTGTCTGTCAATCAGGGATGGTTTTATTTGTATTACTCCAAATTTAATATTCTGGCTAGCATGTATTCAAATAGCAAAACACAGAACAGGAAGTTGGATCAACCAATCAGCAGGCAGGACATGCATCTCTGCACTTTGGGATTTGGGAGGTGTGCGCATAAGGCCATCTGCAGCCATCTGCAACGCATGCTTACTCATCAACTCCTTCACAGTGTAGGTACGAGGTGACCCCTATGTGCAGTTGCAGGCAACTCTAAATCAAATTTTAGTTTTGTTATTTTATGTCAGAAATCAAACACTCAAATGCTGCAAACTAGCATTACAGAAAAAGTACAGAGGGGGATACAGTTATAATCTTGTCTACCTCTCCCTTTATTCCAACAAAAAATGTTTTTTAAACGTCAGGATCTTTTTTTGTTGTTGTTCATTGGCTTATACATTAAGTCCTTTGATTACTCTGCACTGGATCCAAAATCAATCCTAACTCTTCCCTGAAATCCCTTCTTGTGTGTTACACAATGAATGTGATTCTAACCTTTCATCCACAGGTTTTTTTCCAACCTTCCTTAAACACAAGGTCCTCTCCACAGACAAAGGGGGATGGTGGGGATTTCCTAGTACCATGTACATGAGCATTGCCCTAGCTCAGCTGCAGTGCGCATGTACTCGCCGGCCAGCTGATTTTCGGGCCTTCTGGCCTCTGAAGGGCCTTCGGGGGGGGGGGTGAGGAAGGCCCATTTTTTGCTCTCCGTAGGCTCCAGAGGCTTTCTAGGAGCCTGGGAGAGTGAAAACGGTCTTCCCCACTACCCCCCGAGGCCGGAAACGGCCCGGGGCATATTGAATTATGGGTGTGGGCACACACGCGCGCACGCCCCTCACACTCCCTCTGCTTTTGGCACATGGCAGCAAAAACGTTAGCCATCACTGTCATGTACCTTTCAGTGAGCAACACTGAGATGAGAGAGGATACAAGACTCCATTTTATGAATATGAATTCTTTAGCAATATTTGAAGTAGTGGCAATGATACTTACCGGGTCCGTAAATTCATATGTGTGTGTGTGTGTGTGTGTGTGTGTGTGTGTGTATGTGTATACATATATATACACATATATGTAGGTCTTTGGTAATTTGGGTTTTCTCCCGCGTAAAATTGGAAGTGTCTTGGCGACATTTTGACAAAGTCTCATTCGTCATCTTCAGGCTGGTGTTTTCGGCTTTGTGCTTCTAGGAGCAATGTGTGATCGCAGCTGTTTCTTCCTTTTAACTGCCAGTGGGGATGTGAACTGATTGGGTGGGAGCTTGGCTGTGTTCTGATTGGGTGGAGGTGTGTTCTGATTGGTTGGAGGTTTGGCTGTGCTCTGATTGGATGTGGGGTTGGCTGTGCTCTGATTGGATGGGGGTATGTTCTGTTTAGGTGGGGGCTTGGTTGTGCTCGGGTTAGTCTGAGTTGCAGGGGGATTTGAGCTGGTGAGCTGTGTTGCTGTTGTTTGGCTTCACGTTCGTGGTCGTGCCACATCAAGAATCAGCAAGATCCTCCATAAACATCTGTAGAAAATCTATATTACAGTGTGATTTGATGTTAGTACCCTAATAGGTATCATACCTCCTTTTTTAACTTGTTATAGGATTTTTTCAGAGCTTCAAGGCTTTGCTTTGAGTCGCACAGAAATTTTTCACTGGCTTCCAGTAAATTTTGATATAGGGCTGTAATTTTTTCAAGTTCGATCTGAAACTGTTTGCTACAGAGAGAGCAAAGTGAGAAAACACAATTCAGAATCACTGAATAAATGAAAAGAAACAGTGACATCATGTTAACAATAGGTCAATAGTGAGCATAGCTTTTTCATTATTCTTTTCGCAGGGAAGGAAGGAGTGTGTTAGAAATGCTATCAGAATGGTACATACACTCCACCTTCCCTTAAGTTCACAGAGCAGAAATTCAGATGTTGTATTATGCCATTCGCCCACATATAGGATTTTATATTATTTTTGCAGTGCATGTCTTGCATAATAGTAGTACAGGTAGTCCTCGACTTACAACAGTTCATTTAGTGACCATTCAAAGTTACAACAGCACTGAAAAAAGTGACTTATGACCGTTTTTCACACTTGCGACTTTTGTAGCATCACCATGATTATGTGATCAAAATTCAAATGCTTGACAACTGGCTCATACTTATGACCATTGCTGTGTCCCAAGGTCATGTTTAATTCCTTTTTGCGACCTTTTGACAAGCAAAATCAATGGGGAAGCCAGATTCGTTTAACCATGTTATTAACCTATCAACTGTAGTGATTCACTTAACAACTTTGGCAAGAAATGTCGTAAAATGAGGCAAAACTCCCTTAACAAATGTCTCACTTAACAATAGAAATTTTGGGCTCAATTGTGATTGTAAGTCAAGGATTACCTGTATTTTCACTATACAAACTATGTGGTGTTTAACTGTAAAAATAATTGTATGTTCATAACTAAATCTTCACTTCCATTCATTAACTCTATTCTACATGATCAGACAACTTTCACTCAGTTCTATGCACTCTATCCGCTTCTCTTAGTTTTACAAACTTTATTTGTATTTTATTTCATTCTCTTTACACTATACTCCTCTAACACTCCAAGTCACAATTTTCATATGTCATGGTTGTCAACAGACAGGCCCACAATATTAGTCTCCACCATGTATTATGGCTTCAGTCAATCAAGACATTCACCCCAAACAGGCTCATGCTGCAAGCCAGGATCTCTAGTTCAGGGGCTATCTTGCAAACCAATATTACCTTGCCTACACTCTGCCAAACTTGGATGTGTAGGCATTGGGCTGACATGGCTCAGAACACCAGGATTCCTTCCATTTAAATATAGATCAGTTTGTGGGTTTTTTTAATTTGTATTTCATCAAGGATGTATTTTATGACAGATACAAGTATAAACATAATTATAAATACATGAAATGGATACGAATAAAAGGAAACATTAGGACAGGGATGGTAGGCACGTTGGTGCACTTATGCACACCCCTTACAGACCTCTTAGGAATGGGGTGAGGTCTACAGTGGACAGTCTAAGGTTAAAGTTTTGGGGGTTTGGGAAAGAAACCACAGAGTCAGGTAGTGCATTTTAGGCGTTGACAACTCTGTTACTTAAGTTGTATTTTCTGCAGTCTAGTTTGGATCGGTTTACCATGAGTTTGTATCTATTGTGTGCTCTTGTATTGTTTTGGTTGAAGCTGAAGTATTCATTGGCTGGTAGGACATTGTAGCAGATGATTTTATGTGCTATGCTTAGGTCAGACCGAAGATGGCAAAGTTCTAAGTTGTCTAAGCCCAAAATTTCAAGTCTAGTGGCATAAGGTATTTTGTTGCGAGCAGAGGAGTGGAGGACTTTTCTAGTGAAATATCCCTGGACTCGTTTGATTTTATTAATCTCTGATATGCAGTGCGAGTTCCAGACAGATGAGTTGTAATCAAGAATTGGTCTGGCAAAAATTTTGTATGCCCTAGTTTGCACTTCAATATTACCAGAGAAGAAGCTACGCAAGATTAGGTTAACAACTCTTAATGCTTTTTTAGCAATGCTGTTACAGTGAGCTCTGGTACTTAGATCATTTGAAATGAGTATCAAAGATCTTTGACAGAGTGAGGGTTGTCTGTTAGGTCGTATCCGCCCAACTTGTATTTTGTGTTCTGATTTTTTTTGCCAGTGTGTAAGACAGAGCATTTGTTGGTTGAGATTTGGAGTTCCCAATTTTTGATAAACTCTGTCTCTCATAATATTATTGTTTTGGATGAACACAGTTTTGAAGAAGCCATTTTGAAGTGCACAATTAGAAACACAACAGGCTCAATTTACTTCATGTTGTATTTGGTAGTTTATTATTTTTTAAATAAGAAGGTTGCTTAGTGATCGTTCTGATTGTTAACTGCCCAGAGCATTCGGAAACAGACAGCATACAAATTAAGTAAGTAAGTAAGTACGTACATATATACATATATAAATAGTATTTATTTGGCAATATCTGTGGAATTGCATATTTATACTTTTTTTCACCATACTGGCAATTGATCCCCAATTTTACTTGTTTACTTCATAACAATTTTCACACAATATTGTACCTTTTATCAGTTTCCTTTTTCAATGATGCTTCTAAAATTGCCAGTTCTCTTGCATAGCCAGCATGAGCAGTGCTGCAACAAGTATATTTTTTAAGTTTTACTTAACATAGTGTGATCAACAAAATATTGAAGATAAAAAAATAGATTAAATGAATAAATTGAGATCAAACTAAGCCAAATCAACCCTCCTTAATAAATTAGGGACTTATATAAATAGATATATACATTTAAGAAGCAATATATATGGTATCTATTTTGGGGGTAAATGACTATATGCAAAAAAGGAACTGAACACAAAATTTTAAACATTCATAAATAACATACAGTACTATGAAAAGTCCCTTTCATAGAAATGAGCTAAAATACTTTGTTGGTAGAATTAAGTGGATATTTTTTTGAACCCTGAAGTAAGCGCTTGGCCTTATTGCCATGTGCTCAAAAGCCTGATTGGGCTTATTATCAGGGGATGTCTTATTTTGGGGGAAACAGGGTATATTTTGTTTTACACCATTTTATTTATTTATTTATTTTATTTATATATCAAAATTAGGGACCACCCATCTCGCTTAGAAAGTGACTCTTGTTTTATATGTTCTGGGGAAAATTTGCCAATAAGGTTAATTTAATTATTAAAGTTAATTCTATAAGTTTTATAATTTCTTCAAAAATCTTCAAGTTAAATGAGTGACTAAATAGGTACTAAGATGGGTATTACCACCAGAGATCATAATACCTACTAATCTATTCAATATTTAGAATGGTTTCCTGGCACAGAGAAACAGACATGTATGGAACCCAACTGGAAGGATATGTGCTATGAACAAAATGGGGATAATGAAAACTATGGATAAAGTTAGGAGAACATGTTTGTGTATATAATGTATGTGCATATTTGTGTGTATGAAAAAAGAAGACAGACTATGTCACTATGTTATAGCTGATCTACTGTTCATATCAATCTCTCTAATAGTAACAAAGAAAGCTAGATTCTGACAAAAGTTTGTAGTTCAGGTTTAGGCAAAAAAAAAGAAGAAGCTTAGGTTACAAAATCTTAGAAACTGGACATTTAGCCCATCTTTTTTCAATGAGCATGTTAAGGAAGTCCTCTTTGATCCTGAGAGACTGTGGGAAGGAGGATGGGGAAGGAACTCAGTTTATATCAGAAGAGGCAACCCAACCAGATATGGTGGTTATGAGAAGAATTTGAAAAATATTCGGACTAAACTGACTCACTGTTAAGTTTGTCTCAGAAGTTTAAATAATTTAAAGTTTTTAAAATTATGTTTTTAATCTCTGACTAGCATTGGATGCCTTTCACAATTCTGCATGGTTGTTGCTTCTTCGGTTTGCCAGATACAGGGCTTAACACAGGGGTGGGTTCTACTTACCTTTACTACCAGTTCTCAATGGGATTGCATGCACGCTCTCACTTCTGTGCATGCGCAGATCGCCTATGATGACATCCGGGGTGGTGGGCGGAGCCTCCCGCTGGTTTTACTACTGGTTCTTATGAACCGGTCCAAACCGGGGGCAACCCACCACTGCCTTAACAGATACGTTTGATCTTTCTACTTCTTAAATATGTGAAAACAGAAAGTTGGAATTGGGGTACATTTTTCAAAAATAAAAACCCTCACTTCCTAAGGAGGAAGGGGCAATGGAATAATATTTAAGTCCTAGGTGTTACTAAGAAAAGTGCTGAAGAGCTGCTGGAGAGACATATGAACAATAGATAGCCCACCTCTGACTTAGAATAATCAGGAAATATACATTTGTTTCTTCATATACATAACAATTTCATACTGTACATAGAAAGAGCTGTCTGCCTAATTTGTCAGCTGTCTGACTAAAGTCCTTCATGGTAAATGCAACTGTCCATTAACTGGTAGCAATGAGATATCCAAGGTTGGATCCTTAGATAGATGTATGGAATGTACAGTATCTTTCTTTTTCAACAAAAATGGTTATCTCATTTTACCTCCAGCAATATATAATGATGCAATATGTGCGGTATAATACAGTGTTGTTTTACATTTTTCAGACTTACAACCAATCAGCAAATTAAAAAATATTAATTAAACAATGAAAAATCAACTGTATATTTCCTGATTTCAAATGCAACAAGAATGTATATTTTATCTAGAACATTTATTTCACCTCCATGAAACTAAATTATACTTTTGCCTAAACTTTCATCTAATTTAATAACAACTTGGTTTGCAAATCTTTCCCCTTAGTTACAGTATATCAGTTCTTCTTACATTTCGGATTCACAGAAACTTAACTAGAAATAGAAAATCAGTTTTCAGCAAGATATTTTATACATATGAAATGAAATAACCTACTCATATATATCCTGCAGTCCATCCAGCTCTTCCTGTGTATTTCTTGTTTCTATTACACGCTTTGCCACATAGTCAAGCTTTTCTGTGAGCCAATTGGATAACTTTTCAAATCTATTTGAAAAAATGAGACTTAGTTAAATATTTATAACATATTTATAAAATATTTACATGTTTACATTTTATTAAACAAGTGGCTAGCCAACCATGAAAAATGTAGTTTTCTATCTTTCCAATATATACATAAAGGTAGCTTTCCAATATATACATAAAAACTGAAATTAAGAAAATAATTATTCCAATAAAAATCTTTAAAATCTGAGAGAACAGAGGCAAATTTGTTTATATGACCAGAAAGAGGTAAAAGGAAGGCTTTTTTTCATGTTTTGTTAACTAATCACAAAATGACAAGAATGTCAAAAACATGATTTCCTATTGTATTTATTCAGCAGAGACTTCCAGGATCCCTTTTCCAAATTCATAGACGTTTTCAAATACACATTATTCCATGAATCGTACTGTAGACACAACAACTCTGCCTTTAGGGCCATCCTTAACTAAGTCAGATTAGCAATATTCAATAGTTTGAAAACATTAACTTGGAATTACCAGCAGCCCATTTTGAAACATTTTCTTATGGAGAAGAACACTGTTTTTTTCTGGGAATTGATTTGCATGTTAAAATTATTTATTTATTTATTTATTTATTTATTTATTTATTTATTTATTTATTTATTTATTTATTATTTATTTATTATTTATACATACATACATACATACATACATACTTATATGCCGCCCTTCTCCCAAAGGACTCAGGGCGGCTCACAGAAATTAAAACAATAAAAACAATAAAAATAACTACTAAAATAATCAATTAAAATCTCCCAATTAAAAATCACTCATCAGATCAGCAAATTTGTTGGAAAAGCCATGTCTTCAGATCACGGTGAAAAAAGTGAAGGTTGGGGGCCATCCAGAGCCCCGTGGGTAACCCATTCCAGAGGGTCGGTGCGCCCACAAACAACGCCCTCATCCTGGGCGCCACCAGCCGACATTGTCTGGCCGATGGCACCCGGAGGAGGGCAGACCTATGTGAGCGCACAGGGCGGTGGGAGGCAGACAGAAGGTGGTCCTGCAGGTACCCCGGGCCCATGCCATGTAGGGCTTTATAGGTAAGTACCAGAACCTTGAAGTGGATCCGAAGGACCACCGGTAACCAGTGCAGCTCACGCAGGAGAGGTGTAACACGGGAGTAACGGGAAGCTCCCATAACAACCCGCGCGGCTGCATTCTGGACCAGCTGGAGCCTCCGGGTACACCCCAAGGGCAGCCCCATGTAGAGGGCATTACAGTAGTCCAAACGAGAGATAACGAGAGCTTGGGTGACTGTACGGAGGGCATCCCTGTCTAGGAAAGGGCATAACTGGCACATCAGGCGAACCTGTGCAAAAGCCCCCCTGGTCACGGCCGTCAGAGGGTCCACTAAGGACAGCCGCAAATCCAGGAGGATGCCTAGATTACGAGCCCTTTCAGAGGGAGTAAGCAACTCCCCTCCCATCAAGAGTGATGGGGGCACTAGACCATGAGATGCCGGCAAGCACAGCCACTCCGTCTTGGAGGGGTTGAGTCTAAGCCAGTTCCTACCCATCCAGACCCATACCGCCTCCAGGCACTTAGACATCACAGAAAGGGCATCTCTGGGTTGGTCCGGGGTGGAGATATAAAGCTGGATATCATCAGCCTACTGATGATACCTCACCCCAAAACTGCAAATGATCTCACCTAGCGGCTTCATATAGATGTTAAAGAGCAAGGGGGAGAGAACCGACCCATGAGGCACCCACAAGTGAGAGGCTTTGGGGAGGATCTCTGTCCCCCACCCAGACAAACTATGTGCGACCCGAGAGGTAGGAGGAGAACCATTGCAAAACAGTGCCCCCCACCCCCAATCCCCCGAGTCGTTGCAGTAGGATACCATGGTCGATGGTATCGAAAGCCGCTGAGAGGTCAAGTAGGACCAAGATGGAGGAATAACCCCCATCCCGGGCCCGCCAGAGATCATTCACCAGAGCGACCAATGCCGTTTCCATGTTGTGTCCACGCCTGAAGCCTGATTGGTACAGGTCTAGATAATCCGTTTCCTCCAGGAATTGTGGAAGTTGGTGTGCCACCACGGACTCAACAACCTTCGCTATAAAGCGAAGGTTGGAGACGGGCCGAAAGTTGTTTAAGGAGGCCGGATCCAGGGCAGGCTTCTTGAGAAGGGATCGAAACATCGCCTCCTTAAGGGTGGCGGGGAAGACCCCGACCCTCAGCGAAGCGTTGACAATCGCCTGGATCCAGTTTCTGGTCACCTCTCTGGTTGTCGCAACAAGCCAGGAGGGACACTAGTCCAACAAACACATGGAGGCCCCCAGTCTACCAACAATCCTGTCCACTTCATCTACGGATACAGGGTCAAAGTCAACCCAGATGTTACCTTCAAGGCTAAAAGGTTTATTTAAAAGGTAAAGATTGCCCATAATCACATAGGATAATCCACATATCTTCTAGTTTACTATATGAAAGTAGTTTGCCACTGGCTTCCTCCAGGATGTCCTTTCGCATCCCAATTTAGCTTACAGACTTGGAATTTCTTGATGGTATCCTGTCAAATACTAACCAGGTTTGACTCTTAGCTTTTTGGGATCAGGCAACATTAGCAAGATGCTATCGCTGGTTGAATGCTAGGTATAGTTAGCAATAGCAACAACACTTAAGAGTTATATACTGCTCTATAGTGCTTTACAGCATTCTCTGGGTGGTTCACAAATGTCAGCATATTGCTCCCAACAATCTGGGTTCTCATTTTGCTGACCTTGGTAGGATGGAAGGCTGAGTCAACTTTGAGCTGGTCAGCAGTGAACTCCTGGCTGTGGATAGACACTGCATTCTAACCAACTCCACCACCATCACTCATAGGATTTATTTACTTGTTTGTTTATTTCTTTAAGGTATATTTCCTATAATATATATTTATATTTCCTATTTCTTAACAGAGAGGAGCTTTGTGGTGTACAATATAATCAATAAAATTAACATTAAAATCATAATTAATTTAAGATTAAAATATTTTAAAAAATTAAAAATATAAAAATAACATTATAATTATAGGATATATATTTCCTAACAGAAAGTAGGAATGTTTGCTTAGGTTGAATTACTGACTCACTTAATATAAGGCATAGAATAGCTACCGCCGGATAATTTGAATAAAGAATTTTTTTCCTTTGAACAAGATGGATATAATTATGGTAAAATAATTATGCTAAAATATTTTTGACAACTTCAGACATACAAGTTTTAAATGAAAATAACACTCTTTGTACTGTGGTGAGATCCTATTTAGGTTATCATGCGATTGAGATGTGGGCTGTTTACTCCAAAACACCTAACAATTGGATTATAATTATGGAATTAAAAACAAGTTGAAGGATTAACGTACTCTGCGGCTAGTTTGTCTCTTTCAGAACGAAAATGATCTTCTTCACTAGTTAACATTTGATATTGCATATTAAGAGTATCATTTTCCTCTTTGACTTTTTGATACACTTCCTGAAGTTCTTGCAGTTTCCGGTTAATCTACAAAAAAAATCACAGAATGATTTATTTAACTAAAAAGCTTAATGGTTCTAAAAATGTTATGACATTCCTATGACTTCAAAAGGATTATAAAATATGAGTAAAGCAGGTCTTACCCACTGAAAAATATCTTAGTCAATAAACCATTTAAGTTTTAAATTAATCCACTTTTATATATGAAAAAATTAAACATGAATACATTAAATATATTTCTTTACAAAGGTATCTGCATCTTAGCATAGATGATTAAAAGGGAGTAAAACACCCCAAAACCTCAACCCTAAAATGTAAATTGGACTAGGTAAGAGTGATTTAACACACCATTATGGGAGGACTAGAACTCAACATTAGAGCCACACTTCACAATGTTTTAGAAATGTTTTAATTCAGAAATATATTTTTAAACTTAGGAATTGTTTTAAAATGTTTTTCATGACTTTCAATTGAAAGCTTTACATTTATAAGTTTGTCCAATTTCATTGGTGACTCTGAGCGGCACACATTTTCATACGTTAGATGTAATATTACCTATTTTCCTAATTTTACTGTTTTGGACAGTTGTACACTGAAGAAATCAGCCAATAAAAAAACAGCGTTCCAGTATTTAAGGGGCTGCCACAAAGGAGAGGTGGTCGGCCTATTCTCCAAAGCACCTGAAGGCAGAACAAGAAGCAATGGATGGAAACTAATCAAGGAGAGAACCTACCTAGAATTTTCCTGACAGAATAATTAATTAATGAAACAGCTTGTCTTCAGAAGTTGTGGGTGCTCCAACAATGTAAGTTTTTAAGAAGAGATTGGACAACCATTTGTTTGAAATGGTATAGGATCTCCTGCTTGAGTAAGGGGTTGGACTCTAAGACCTCCATGATCCCTTCTAACTCTGCTATTCTGTTAAACTTATGAATTACAAAGAATGTTGTATTAATTTTAAAAGGTAAAAACACTGACAAGTTTAAAGTTAAGAATATACATTAAGAACCATGATCAACACAGTACAAATAACTGACTGAAATTATAAGCTATAATAAACGAAATCAATACTGAGAATCTATTTTAATTGGAACATCCCTTGAAGTTAGGAAAAACCCTAATTTTGAATGAGGTACAAATCCATGTATTAAGACATAATACAGAATGGTTTCCAGTTAAAATTGAATTCTATATCAGTTTTATTTTTAAATTATGTAATTATCAAAGAATATACCCACAATTTGTTCAGCCAGCCTTCTAAGGGAGGAATCAAACAGCCTTTCCAGTAAGAAGCATATCATATCTTGTCACAGTTATGAAACTAATTTAGTGGACTTTGAAGGGATATATGGTTTAATAAAATTCAGTAAAAATAACTTTAAAATCAGTTGCATTCTGCTATGTTGAATAATTGTGAGCATGACATTGTTAGCAGATAATTTCATTGTTAGTTTCATTCCTGTCATTTTATTTGACATAGTGTGACTATCAAGTTTGTAAAGCTACTAAAAATAAATATCTCAATATGTAGTTGATATAGGAGTGAAAGTATCAATACATATTTTAAATGATTCCATAAGAAAGCTGCCTAGTCTTGATGGTTTACAATTACTCGTATAAAAATTACTTTTTTGATCTTATCCATGGTCAAAGGAATGCTGGTACTGAACTTTTTTTTGTTTTAGTTCTTAGTTAAACTTTTAGTTCTTTTTTATACTTTTGTTTTAATAAATAAATAAAACCAAAATATCAACTTATGGTACAAATTCATCTTGCTTGCTTTATTTTAACTTGAATGTATTCTGTGAATGAAAATGGAGTAATGGCATTGAAAGGAGCAAGAAAAATATTGACTTTCATTGAAAAAATTAATTTGGTTATAGAATTAATTTTCTTGGCTGAAATCAGTTACTTCTTTGCTTCCTTGAAGGGCATTGAGAATCAATCTCATTACAAAAAGACAAAATACCAATAGCAATGTAGCAAAGCATCTAATGCAAAAGATTAAAACTGTTTGAGCAAGTTTTAGGATTAGGGTTTGGAGCATATTTGAAATTTTAGAGATAGTTATAGGCCTATCCCTATCCCTAACCGTAACCCTAACCCTAACCCTTTCAAAATAGTTGCCATGATGGGTAGGCCAATCACAAAAGAAAATGCAAATTGAGTTGTTCTTTATCACTAATCAAAACAAACAAGGTTGCTTTAACCTTTTTTATTTTCTAAAAGGGCCAAGGTGTACACAAGGGCCAAGATTTAGCAGTTATTTATTTATTTATTTAGATTAAGTGTAAAAAAATGAAATCACGCACAAGGGGGACTTAATGTCTGCTTAATTTCACCAAATATTATTCTTAAATTAATTTAGTTCTACTCAGGTAAATGAAATTAGGGGTCAATCCATAATTAGCAGCGATAGTGTGGATATTATTTCCCCATGGATTTTTCTAAACACCTTTAGTTCTTTCGGTTGCAGAAACCATGACAATGATTCACCTATATGCCTATATTTCAAGAATGAAGTCAGAAGATAATGTTAAGAAATATGCATTACTGCATACAATAGTGGGATTGGTATTGAAGAAACTTCAATTAAGCATAATTCCTAAGTTTCTGTTAGCAACCAGAGTTATGTGCACATAGTTACATATAAAAGAAGCTTCTATACTGCTCACTTCAATGAAAGGATGGGGCAGAACTACCCTGGCCTCTTCCCACTAAATAGTTAATCAGTACAAAAATAGGGTTTTAGGAAATAGGCACTGAGGGCCATGGCCAGTATTCTTTATTTCCATTGTCCATTATTTCCAAACTCAGTAGCATGAACTGTTCTTTTTACCTCCTCTAGCTGCTGTAGCAAATTTTCTCTTTCTTCATCAAAGTCTGTATCTAATGAAACTAGATTGTCTTGAAGACAAAGCCTGAAAAACAGTAACCAAATAAAAGCACCTTATTCTTATACGGAGAAAGAAGCCATCAAGCACAGTTTGTCTTGTGTTATTTTACATACTTTGCACCAGCATTTTTCTTTTTTAGAAAAATCGAGTTATCACAGTTGTATAAAAATTCCAACAGAGAGATTCTATATAATTTTTTTTCACAAGTTAATTCCTACAGAGAACTAAAAATACAAGCACTCGCACCATTTGCTTTTGATGCTATATATTCCTATACGGACAACACAATAATGGGTTTTCTTAATACTATAGATGAGCTAAATCTTGTTGCAAGATGTAATTATAGGAATTTTAGGGGGGGAAATCAGACAAATTCATTGTGGATAAATCCATCAGTGATAGTTAGCTATGATGACAGGATACTACTACTCAAGAATCAAAGGCAGCAGCTTCTGAATACCTGCTGCTGGGAAACTGAGGGAAATCTATCCTATTTGTATGCTTCTCACAGCATTACTGTACAAATTCATAAAAATGTAAATCTAACAATAGGTTAACTGCAAACAAATCCTTTGGCTTCTGGAAAAAACAGGGCCAAAACACAAGGTATAAATTAATATTCCCCTTACATCTTTTGCATCCTAAAGTCACAAATGGAAATACACAACACAAATTAAATAAACTAATATGGTATTAGAGAAACACTGGACATTACATTCACACTGGATTTGCCATTAACCAGAATTACCTTGAAGGCTTTCATAAAAAACAGAAAATTTAACATTTAAACAGTTGAGTTCTACTTCATGCTCAGCACAGAAATCCAAATTAATTAATTGATTAACCACTCTTCTGTGATATGATAATCTCTTAAACAGATAAAAGTATTAGCATGTCTCCCTACCAGTCATCTCTTATCAAAGCCTCATATATCTAGTACTTTACATCTTTCTTCATAGGACTCATGTTTTTAAAATGTTAATCATACTCATGATTATTCTTTAAACATGTTCCAAATTATCTGAAGTGTGGTGCCCAAACTAATATATAACTTGAAATGGGGTCTGACCAAAGCTGAATGAAAGGGATCAATTACTTCCCATTAGTAGAAAATTATACATAGTGCTGTCTGAAATTTGCCTTTCTGATTGCTGGTTAATATTCACTTTGCAATCAACTATTATTCCAAGATCTTTTCCATAGGTACCATTATTGATTTTTCTTTCCTAAGTAAATAACTTTGTACTTGTCATTGGGGAAGCTGGTAGGCAATAGATGCGTATTAGATAACTTTCCAAAATCAATCAAAGGTGAAGAGCACACATGTCTAGGTTTACTGTACTCATTTTCATGTTAAACATTACATGTTAAAATGTTACATGTGAATAGCAAAATCCAACTGTATGGAAGGAGAATTTATGCTGCCATCTCCTGTTTAAAAGGATTAAGTAAGAAAATGTTGAAAAGCTTTTTCACCAACACATTTTGCACATTGTACAAAATCATGATTTGTCTTAAAATCTGGTTTGTTGAACAAGTTATTGCATCCCAGTTCATAAATGATAAATCATGCTTCATAAAATACATCTTCTAAGTCAACGTTTTACAAATTAAGCTAATAACTTAATTTGAATGTAAATCATATTCTAATTACTGTTTGCTATATTTTAAATCCTTTAAAATCCAGTCAGAACTTGATAACATGAAGGCTTGCTTTCTACAATATAAACTTATATAAGCAACAAAAGAGATAAAAAACTCAAGTGCAATGGCAACAGAAAAGTACATCTTGCTTACGTTTTTTTAATAAGCTCCTCTTTCTCAGCCTTTTCCCTCTCATACTCTTGTATTAGATTTTTGATGGTTTTTAACATTTCTTGTAACTCCTTTTTCAAATCAGTAACAATCTATGAAAAATACAAATAAAACAGTAGTATAAATGGTAACTATATAAAAAGCTCTTTTTATATTGATACTGGTAATTAATAAAAGTTCATATTGCTCCTATTAAAGTATTAAAGCACTGAAATACACAGAGTCCTTGGTTACAATCAGAAATGTGGGGAATCACAATCCCATGATCAAGGATCACTGAGGGCCGGATTGGGATAAAATGACTGGAGGGGCACTGCAATGGCCAGAACTTTGAGGACTGATCCTAAGTACTATTCATTCAGTACCATCATAACTTTGAACAATCACTGAACAAGTGGTCGTAACCTGAAGATTACATACAGTATTTTTCGGAGTATAAGATGCTCTGGACTATAAGACGCACCTACCTTTTTTGGGGAGGAAAACAAGAAAAAAAAATCTTCCTCTGCCTCCCAGCATCCATTCGGTATTCATCTGGCCCGTTCACCATGGCCCGTTTGCCGCAGTCTGTTTGCCGCCAGCCATTCGCCACTGCCACCCGTTTGCTGCGGCCAGTTCGGTGCTGCCACGGCCTGTTTGCCGCCACCCGTTTGCTGCCACTGCCGCCGTTTGCTGCCACTGCCGCCCGTTTGCCACAGCCCTTTTGCCACCGCCGCAGCCAGTTTGGCGCAGCCCGTTTCCCACAGCCCATTCAGCACTTCCCATTCACTGTGGCATGTTGACCAGCACCGCAGCCCAGTCAGCGCTGCCCGTTCACCATGGCTCATTCACTGTGGCCCATTTGCCACTGCCGCAGCCCGTTCATCGCTGTCCATTCACCATGGCCCATTTACAACGGCCCGCTTGCCACCGCCATTCTAGAATAGCTGATTGGCGCCACACCAACGCAATCCCACCGCTGCAACATTTACTGTATAAGACGCACCAAAATTTTCACCCACTTTTGGGCGGAGGGGGAAGGGCATCTTATACTCCAAAAAATACGGTATAATTTGGATGATAAAGTTTCAAGTCACGGTTTAAAAAGCTGATACTGAGTCTGGGATCAAGCAACCCGCCCAAAACTCCTTTCTTCACATGCTAACTTTGATATGAAAACCCTAATTTAAACTAATCCAGAGCTTAATATCACATGCAAACTGAGATGAAGTATTAGCTGTATATCTCCACCCTAGGCCAGCCAACTGATGCTATGGAGATTCTAACTCAGGGACTGAAAGTTTTGGGGATTTGGATGGGGATAAACAGATTTCCTCTTAACCCTTCCAAGACTAAGTGGTTTAGGGTGTTAGGACCTCTTGAATCTCGTAATTCTCCATCCCATTCCAATATCCCAGACTGAACCAGCATAAAATTTTGAGGGTTAGGATTAGGCTTAGGGTTCCTGTCCAAAGAGCAGGTGGTAGCTATGGAAAGGAGGTACTTCTTAAATTGGGGTAATGAGCATAGTCAGTCAGGCTTTAATCACCCCTGAATGGATTACTGCAATGCTCTATATGAGATTGACCTTCAATTGACCTTTTTAAATGTTATCTAATTCTGGGTTTTATTTAATTGACCAAACTAAGTAACAATTTTAATTAGCAATTTTATGATGTTTGTGTGTCTATATTTTTCTTGACTGTACACCGCCTTGAGTCCTACGGGAGAAAGGCGGTATAGAAATATAATAAATAAATAAATAAATAAATAAATAATATCCAGAATCTTCATTTGGTCCACAAGTTATGGATTTGTCTTATTATGCTAATATTACATATTTGTTCTGCAAGCTGCACTGGGTCTGTTTGCTGCCAGCTACAATTCAAGTTGCTAGTTATTACCTATAAAGTCCTACGTGGCATTGGGGCAGGTTATTTGAAGGACTGCCTTGTTCCCAGCATTTCTACCAGTGGTGGGTTGCTTCCGGTTCTCCGGTTCAGGATAGCCAGTAGTGGAAATCTTGATAGGAGAGCGAACCGGTTCGCTCCGAACGTCAGTTGGGCCCTCCCACCCACCCCCGTGTTATACCTATCTTTATTTCTTTTGTTTTTAGCTCAGCTGTAAGATGTGGCAGAGTTGATTGCCATGCCTCAGCTGTTTTTTTATTCAATGCGCTTGCGCAAAGCACAAGATTGGCGCCCCTGCGAGCGCGAGCATGCACGCGGCGATCGCATGCAAAGCACCTGCGCGATGCGAACCGGTGGTAAAACTGGTTAGAACCCACCACTGATTTCTACCATTCCCTACCCATTAGTCTGGGTAGAAGGAGAGGCAGGTTTTGCATCCTGTCAATCAGACTCTCATCTAGTAGGGCCCAGGAAGCATGACTTTTCCATATCGGCACCTGCCCTCTGTAACACTACACCATTTGAGGTATGGATGGCCCTGACTTTGCTCAACTTCTAGAAATCCTTAAATTCATGTTACTAGTAAATAGTGTTTTCAGGGTTCACTTTGTGTTAATGGCCAGAAAATATGTTTTTAAATCATTGTAAGCAACCCTGAGCCACATTTGGGAGATAGGCATATATAAATTGTTATTTACATTATTTTATTGTATTGTATTATTTTATTTTACTCCTAACTGTGGGCATTGCAAGGTAACAATCTTCTTGGCAGAATTCACAATGATATGAGATACAGATCAGTGGTGAAATGTAGGCCTCTGACACTCAGGCAACTCAGCTGGGATCATCAGAGGCTTTTAAAAGAAAAAAGGCTCTGCCAATCAGGCAACTCAGATGGGATCATCAGAAGCTTTTAAAAGCATTTTTTCTATAACCTCTTCAGCCGAAGAGGTTGTAGAAAAAATGCTTTTAAAAGCCCCTGACGATCCCAGCTGAGCCGCACAATCATCAGAGGCTTTTTTTTTATTTTTAAAAGCACTTTTTTTGCCTGAAGAGGTTGTATCTCTTGAGCGATCTGGTCTGAATCGGGAGGATTTCACCCTGAATACAGATGACCCCAACGCTACCAGCCTTGTGGAAGGCTACTATTGATTTCTAGAGCTCTGGCCTGGATATATAATATGAGACACTTTTTGAGATCTTTAATTGGCGATCTAGTCTAATTGATCTGTTGTTTTTTGAGAAGTGGTTGTTGTTTCTTATTTTTGATCACTGTCTATTGTTTCTTTGATAGATGGGTAGCCTTACAAATTAAATAAATTTGTAAATAAAATGTTCAATATTTAATCCCCTGATGCACTGAGATGCAGTCTACCTAGGACTGTACTTATATTTATTTATTTATTTTATTTATTTATTAATTAAATTTCTATACCGCCCTTCTCCAAATAGGACTCAGGGCGGTGCACAGCCAAGATAAAAACAAAGCATACAAAATTTAAGAACAGTATTAAAATAATTAAATATTTTGGCCGAAATTAAGATAACCCAATTTAAAATCAATTTAAAATTTAACTCAGGCCAGCCCATATAGTCTCAATTCATTTTATACCAGAAAAAGACAATGCTCAGTGGATATGACTTTGAAATGGCATATTACCAAAGGCACAATTCAACGTACCTGATTATGATGTGAAACTTTCTTCTGTAAACGACATAGTATTTTAAGCAACTCTTCAAATTCTTTCTTCTTTTCCGCAACCTCATTTTTTCTCATCTGAAGTTTTTTCTGAAGTTCTTCAATCTACAGTAAAACCAACCTTAATATAGCTAAAATTGTTACTTGTACATTATTTAGCACTTTCTATGGAACCCTCCAGCATTGTTGGAGTGATATTAAAACAGATAAGAATTGGTTCACAAATGTTGGGATTTAATTCATGGATATATTTTAGCAAATTATATAGAGGCAGCCTAGATTTAAGATAGGAAAATCCCTAAATTATAATGATCAGAAATGTTTTATATTCACATGACCGAGCAGAAGTTTTTCATGTATAAGGCTTCACATTCAATTCCAATATACTACACTATATGGGTAGTTTAATTTTAAACCGTGGAGGACTTTTCTGAAAACCCACTGGATGGATGGCCCCAAGACTGATGCTTTCATTAATGCAGGGCTAAGTTTCAATTCCTAAAACTGTACCTGTAGCTCTAACGATGCTTTATTTTCTTTAAACTGAAGGGCTTCTCTAGCCATTACTTGCTTTAGGTCTTCAATGGCAATCTCTTCCAAGGCCGTTTCATCTTCCTCTTTTTTTGTCATATTACGAAGTTCATTTATTTTAATGTTCATAGAATGCCTTGCAGCCATTTGTTGGTTTACTAATTCGACAATTTCATTATATTTCTCCCATCTTTGATCTTGCTCTTTACTGCCAAAACAAAATTTTGAAGAAATCTTAAAAATGACAGTAAACAACGTAAGCCAACATTCATTCATTCATTCATCCATTCATCCATCCATCCATCCATCCATCCATCCATCCATCCATCCAGTTAACTAACTAGTTACTTAGTTAGTATGCCAGCCATTACCAAAGGCTCTGGATAGCTAACAATCAAGATTAGCACAAAATAAAAAACTACCCCTTAAAATAATAAAGCCCTTAATATAAACAAAATTGTTATCATCAAAATATAAACCTTAGTATATAAACAAAATTGGCAGCATCAAAATAATGTGCAGAAAACATATAAACTTAAGTGCCCTTCAGTTTCAATCTTCATTCACAACACGCCCTTCTGGTATGTCAGATGGAACAACCAAGGCTCAATTACTCTTAACTCAGTAGGGAAGGAGAAGATCAGACAGAATTACAAAATATGGGGAGGGGGGATAACAATCCTAGACAATCCTTTATTTGATCTGATTCAATGGGCAAATTAATTTGGAGAAAGTACACTCTCGGATAATCTGGTCCAGAACCATGTAAGGCCTTCAAGGTGACAACAAGGATCTGGAAGCCAAATGGTAATCAATACTTTCCCAAAGGGGTGGATTCATCCAATTATACTGAACTGGGATGCTCACTGTTGTTCGACTATCATACTTTGTACCAGTTGTACCTTCCAAATACTTTCTAAAGACAGCCCTATGAGGAACACATTATAAAAACCAAGTAAGATATGTTTAAGATCTGATCGACTACATATCCCCCTATTGTTTGAGTAGGAGCTGTGAATCCAGGATCCCCCAAGTGCAAACCAACTCTGAACATAAGAATACCAATCCATTCAGTCAAAGATAGTATTTCTTGGAATCATAAACCCAAAGTCACTTTTCTTGCACGAATTCATTTTGAGTCTGTTTTTTCTCATCCAGACCCTAACAACTTCAGAGTATTGGTTCAGCTTTCTAGTGAATCACCTCTATGGTCAAGGGCTGATATATACAGGTAGGTTATCATCATCTGGTACCTTGATAATATCAGATACTGAAAACCAAGTCCTCTGGAAGGAGTAGTACCACTACAAAACAACACTCACTACTACAATCTTGCCAAGGCACTCCAGAAGGATACCATGGTAAATGGTACTAAAACTATTGAGAAATCAAGGACTTGAAGGTTGCACCCCTCTGATCCTGGTCTCTAAAGGTCATCAACAAGTGTGATCAATGTAGTTTCTAGGCTATATGCTAGCTTGAAACCCACTGCCAAGGGCCGATAACATTGTTACATCTCTATAGCATGCTATGCAAATAAGAAACACCACAAATATTAAAAATAACTTTCCTCAACAGTTATACTTATTAAATTTAGCAGAAATAAAATAGAGTACTGTCTCTCAAATGCACATATTTCATAAACACTGAAACACTAATTGTTGAAACTTTCAGTTAGAGATGTTCCATGTTATTTTTATTTTGTACAAGTTCTTTTAGATAAGTAAAATAACAGTAGAGAATATATGGCCCTTAGGGTAAGGAACTGAATATTACAATTGTTCATTTTACTACATAGTGCCTACCACAGTGTTTCATTTTGTTCTTCAGAGAACATTTGCTTTGTGTACACCTCTTGTACTGCAGCAATAGTTTCATTCATAGAAGCCTCTACTTCTCTTAACTTCTTAAGATGAAACCGATGGGCAGCAGCCACAAGTTCTAAAATAAGGAATTTTAAAACAGAAAGAAATAAAATATTAAATCCATTTTCAATTTTTTATAAATTACTAGATCTCTGTGATAACTTGAAGTGCCAAATGAATCATCCAGAAATTATAGAAGTCATAGGGAAACAAGGCCCAGATAAAGCACTGACTCTAAAGGCTAGCCAAACTGAAGTGGTACTTGGATTGAATCATCATTCTATCTAGATATTTCAGTTATATTGCATAGATCTGTTTCCACAGAAACAAGTCCTTGAAAATACTGATGTCTTGAAAGCTGGAATATAAAAACATAAACTTATTATTTGCCAGATAATATTGAACAATCTATTAACTCCACATATGGAGCTTCAAATAGATGCAGTATGATGAACAATGTTTCGTGTTCCATGAATTTCTTGACACTCTTGTAAAGCAAAGTTATTTTTCCATATTCACCTTCACTTATTCTAATACTCTTTGGCCAAGGATTTAAGCAAACAAGCAAAGGATCTATAGGTATATTCCTATACTTCCAACATTTGGAAAATCTTGCTAATATGTATGTATGTATGTATGTATGTATGTATGTATGTATGTATGTATTTATTTATTTATTTATTTATTTATTTATTTATTTATTTATTATTTATTTATTTATTTATTTATTAATTATACTGCCCCTCTCCAACAGGACTCATGGCGGTGAACAGCCATGGCAAAACATAACATATAAAATTTAAAAGCAATTTAAAAATATTAAATAATTTTGGCTATCCATTTAAAACAACCCGGATTAAAACCAATTACAAATTAAAACTAAAGGGATGGGATCAAGCCAGCCCGGCTAGATGAAATAGATGTGTTTTCAGGCCCAAAGAAAAGTCCGGAGGTCTGGTATCGTGCGTATCTCTGGGGGTAGGTCATTCCAGAGGGCAAGTGCCGCCACAGAGAAGGCTCTCCCCCTGGGGGTCGTCAGCCGACATTGTCTGGCCGACGGCACCCTGAGGAGTCCCTCTCTGTGGGAGCGTACTGGCCGATGGGAGGCTATAGGTGGCAGAAGGCGGTCTCGTAAATACCCCGGCCCTAAGCCATGAAGTGCGGTCACCAACACCTTGAAGTGCACCCTGAAGACCACAGGAAGCCAGTGCAGCTCGCGCAGGAGAGGTGTCACATGGGAGCACCCCGTCGCTCCCATAATCCCCCGCGCAGCCGCATTCTGGACCAACTGGAGCCTCCGGGTGCACCCCAAGGGAGCCCCATGTAGAGAGCATTGCAGTAGTCCAGACGGGAAGTGAAGAGTGCTTGAGTGATCGTGCGTAGGGAGTCCCGATCTAGAAAGGGACGCAACTGGCGTATCAGGAGAACCTGATAAAAAGCCCCCCTGGCCACGGCCGTCATATGCTCTTCTAAAGACAGCCGTGTATCCAGGAGGACGCCCAAGTTGTGAGCCCTTTCCGTGGGGGCCAATGATTCGCCCCCAATAACCAGCGATGGCACCAGCTGGCTATATCAGGACGCCGGAAGCCACAGCCACTCAGTCTTGGAAGGGTTGAGTCGGAGCCTGTTTCTCCCCATCCAGGCCCGCACGGCCTCCAGGCACCGGGACATCACTTCAAGGGCATCGTTGGGGTGGCCTGGGGTGGAGATGTACAGCTGAGTATCATCAGCGTACTGATGGAACTCCACCCCAAAGCCACGGATGATCTCACCCAGCGGCTTCACATAAATGTTGAACAGAAGGGGCGAGAGGACCGACCCTTGTGGCACCCCACAAACAAGGCGCCTCGGGGTCAGCCGCTGCCCCCCTGCCAACACAGATTGCGACTGGTCAGAGAGGTAGTAGGAGAACCACCGCAAAACGGTGGCCCCCACTCCCAATCCCTCCAACTGGCGCAACATGATACCATGGTCGATGGTATCAAAAGCCGCTGAGAGATCTAACAGGACCAGGATAGAGGAACAACCCCTATCCCGAGCCCTCCAGAGATCATCCACCAACGCGACCAATGCCGTTTCCGTGCTGTGCCCAGACCTGCAGCCAGACTGGAGTGGATCTAGATACAGCTTCATCCAGGTACTGTGGAAGCTGCCGCGCCACCACACTCTCAACAACCTTCGCATAAAACGAAGGTTGGCGATTGGACGATAATTAGCCAAAACAGCCGGATCCAGAGAGGGCTTCTTCAGGAGAAGCCTCACCACCGACTCTTTCAAGGCAGCCGGCAGGACACCCTCGCTCAAGGAAGCGTTAATAATCCTCTGGAGCCAGCCTCGTGTAACCTCCCGGGAAGCCAGCACCAACCAGGAGGGACACGGGTCCAATAAACATGTGGTCGCGTTCAGCCATCCCAGAATCCTGTCCACGTCCTCAGGAGCCACAGGATCAAACTCCTCCCAGATAACACTCTCAAGACCTGCCTCAGTCATCCCGTCTGGACTTACCCAGTCAGAGGCCAGGCCTTCCCGAATCTGAGCGATCTTGTCATGCAGATACTGCACAAAATCCTCAGCTCAACCCTGCAAAGGATCATATTTAAATGCATTAAGGCTAAATATACCAGTAATTCACTCTTGGCTCTCCAAACATTCTCAGGTCTTCTATAGGACTCAGCCTTTCAGATCATTAAGAGTTTAAAGAAGTTGCTGCCTTAAACAGTAAGTTATTAAAACTTAATCCTTTTTTTCAGATCAGTTTGGAGATAATGTTAGTGGGAATTAAGTAGCATGTAAACCCCAGGTATGTATTGGTTTCACATTTTTTTTCTAAATCAGGTATAAATAATATCGGTAAAACTATTTATATATTGTTTCTTAGTTTCCTCTTTTTATACATAAAAATTAGACCTCAATTTCTATGATCCAAATCCAAATATTGATCAAAACAAGTTATGTAAAGCTGTCTGTCAAACTACATAGTTCTTAAAATAATTATAATTAACAAATTAATCATATGTTGCATTCTCCAATGCATTTTACTTTAAGATAAAATTGATTATCTTAAAAATACCTTCAAATTCTTTCATAACAATTGCTGGGAAACTCTTGACTTTGATACGGAGATTACAGTTTTTTATGGTCTCTTCTTCCAACAATTCAATTGTATCTTTTCTTTCCTTTTCCTAAAAATTGACAGATATATGATAAAGGGAAAAAAATCTGATGTCTGTTTCTTTCCTAAATGTAGGTACAGACTTTTTTTTCTTAGTGATAAAGTTTGTATAAAAGAATCATTGCTTATATCTGTAATAAATTTCAGTAAATGGGGCAAGGCAATTTGAAGTTACAGCGGACTTCTCCAGAACTATTTATGGCCCAGTTTTGAAATTCCAATACCTGCCCCTCCCCAAGGTCACATGATCACATTTGAGCACTTGGCAACTAGTCCACACTTACAATAATCTATAGTATCCTACAGTCATATTACCATGATTTTTGTCTTTTTTCCCCCAGAAGCTGGCATTTATTTCCAGTTTCCATTGAAAAAATGTCCATTGGCTAAAATGCATGTATTTAACAACTATGCTGTTCGCTTAATGACCACAGCATTTGCTTAATGACTGCCACATAAAAGGTCATAAAATCAGGTGCGGTCACATGGTGACCCGCTTAATGACTACCATGAGTTATGACAGTAATTCTGGGCTCAATTATGGTCATAAGTTGAGGACTACCTGTATTCTTTCCTCTTCCCCCACTCCAGACTATTGGAGATAATGGCATGCTAAATATTCTCAGCAAGCTTAACAGAATATTAAAATTTTGAAATCACATTTGAATCCAGCACCGCCTGGAAAAGCAAGTTGAACAGAGGGCATGGGAGAGAGGATGAGTTGTAAAGTACATTGTGTGCAAGTGCTTTTTTTTAAAGCTCACCATTATTCTAGCACAGATCTTCTCTTCACAGCAACATTGAACTCTAATAATAGTACATCCAGTACACAAATATTCCTCCTGTTCTGTCCCCGTCTCACACACGCACACAAACAGATAGCCAGGGGTTAAATAAAACTGGCAGACAACAAATTCTTTCGATAAGAGGATTGGCAGCAACCCAATAGCTGCTTGCCAAGAACTTTACTCATAAAGGGAGGGCTTGTTCCTCCGACAGATAAACCCAAACAAGATACACACAGTTCAAGAATTGTCAAGTCCAAACCGTATTAAATCCAAGGCAGATAATGTTGTTTCAAAGATACAATGTGACTCGCTAGTAGTTAGTTTTGTTCGTCACAGAGTCTGAATGGCCACCTCACCCCCTTTTATCCCCTGTGGGGTGTGGTCCAGTGACTCAGCTTAATCTCTGGCACGCCTCCTTTTCTGCTGCGTGCACTTGTCTCTCTGACGCTGGCATGGATCCAGCCAAGACTTATCTCCGTCACTGTCCGACTGCGAGGAGATACCTGGCTCCTGGCCAATCTCTTCTCCTTCGGGAGACACCTGAGGCATTGCCAGAGAGGAGGGTCCTGGAGAGGGAGGCCTGGCCAACTCTTCTCCTTCATGTTCGGAGCCTTCTCCCTCTGATAAGTCGGCCTCGGGGGTCGGAGTCACAACACCTCCATAGATTCAACCCAAGGCTCTTTAGTCTAACCCAAATTTTGTAATCACAATACATGTACTTTTTAAATATCTAAAGGCAATACTTTTTTAGATTTTGATATTACCAATTTTTTAATGGCTTTGACAGCATCTTCAAGGTGCTGGACAGTTTCTTTGTTGAATAGTAGTCTTTCATTCTGAATCTGTTTTTCTAAACAAAAAGGAAGAACAAGGAAACCTGACTTCAAAACACTTTTCAGTTTTCAAATCACATTAAGTAAAATTATGCTTTGCAACTTGGAAGTTAACTTCATGGTTATTAGTTTCACATTTTAATTACAGAGTGAATTCTGGGAATTCTCAGCCAAATAATAATTGATGGGACCTATTGTGTAAGGACAGAAGAGACCAAGCCAGAACACTCAAAAGGTGGTGGGGCAAATAGTTCAATATGATGCAATATGTTGCAAATGGTAAAGGAGCCTTGGTGGCGCAGCGGACTAAAGTGCTGTTAAAGTAGCACTTAGCTGGCAGCTGCCTGCAATTACTGCAAGTTCAAATCTCACCAGGCTCAAAGTTGACTCAGCCTTCCATCCTTCCGAGGTAGGTAAAATGAGGAGCCGGATTTGTGGGGGCAATAAGGTGACTTTGTATAAAAAGAACACCGCTTGGGGGAGTGAAAGCCCTACTAAGCAGGTATATACAATGCGTTAAGCAGGCTATTGCTTAACGCATTGTAAGCCGCCCTGAGTCTCCGGAGAAGAGCGGCATATAAATCGAACAAATAAATAAATAAATAAATAAATAAATAAATAAATAAATAAATAAATAAATAAATAAATGTTAAATAATATTGTCAAGCTTTATCCATTAAAATAGATTTTGATAAATCGACAAGAAAATCAAGAAATTCTGAATATGTAATACTGAAGAATTTCAGTGATTCAAGAACTAGTCCTATTTATAGAAACAAGTTCCTAATCTTCTTTTTCTTTCCCAACTATGTAGCAAATTATTACACACACCTCCCTCTCAATACATTTCTCACACAGTTTTTATTGAAATTTTGAGAAACCATGAAATACAACTCTCACACATGGGAGAGAGGGCTGAGTCATGCAGCGCCTGACACTGGTATGGCCAAGGATTTAACAGATTTCCCCTTTAAGTATCCAATGTACTTCTGATTCAGGAAGTGCTTTTGTGAATCGTTCACAAGGATGCCTTGGTCAGTTGTATAGGATGTTGCTGAGAGAACTGAAAGAACCAGGACCACATTCCCTCCATTTAAGTTCTCAAGAAAGTCAGCCACAAAAGTGACCACTGCAAGCTTCAAGTTTCATATCTGGTCCTGAACCCTATCTGCCAGGAATACTCTATTTCTTCTAGGATCATCTGCAGCCTAAGTCCAGCCTCTTTTTCCAAATCTGTATTTAAATAAATAAAGATGGAGAGTTGTTCATTTTGCTTATTCCTTTTGCATTAAGAGGGGGGAATACCAGTATTACTGTCAAGACAGCAGATACCACTCCTCTTTCAAAGAGACACTGATTGTCTTTTGAATCCAGCAGCTACTCCCACTTCTTACTGCTTGAAAAAATGAGGTAGCCATAGTCATGCAGCCTGTCTACAATATTAGAAGTCTACAAGATGAAAACATCCCAGATATCAAGAACTGAACTAATATGATCAATTTGTTTAAGATAAAAGTAAAGGTTTCCCTGTACAGTTGTGTCTGACTCTAAGGAACAGTGCTCATCTCCCATTTCTTGATGAGGGAGCCAGGGTTGTCCAAAGACATTATCCATGGTGATGTAGCCAGAATGGCTATACGCCAAAGGTATCAGCGTTCTGTGTTGTTATCTTCCCACTTAAGTGGTACCTATTCTCCTCGCATTTACATGTTTTGAACTGCTAGATGGACTATTTGTTTAAACAAATTTGCAATTTGTTTAGCAAATATGAAAACAATTCCTCTCAGAAAGTCCACCTTTAATAGGTTTATTAGATGATATTCTGCTCATGAGGGCAGAGAAATGCTGATGCTTCATTGCTCATTACCATAACATGGTTTCTAATGTATATTCTAACGTTCTATTTCTTAATTTTCTTTCCTTTATTCTTGGTCAGTGATCGCTAACCTTTTCTGGACTGAGTGCCCAAAGCACAAGCACGCAAATGTGAGCACGTGCAACTGAACCCCCAAAATGCAATGAGTGTGTGGCCCCCGCGCATGCGACCCACCCCCTGCGCATGCAGAGACCCAAAGACCAGCTGGACCAGCTGACCCCCTGCATGCGCGGCAGAGCTGAGCTGGGGCGACTGTGTGCCACCTCTCGCACATGTGCCATAGGTTTGCCATCACTGTTCGAGATATTGCTTCTGCTCCTTCAGCTTCCCTAACTTCTTTGTAAACCAGCAAGCACCACAGAATCTGAGAGCAGAGTGGTCATCTAGGACCAATTCCTGTTACTCTGGAATTTAGAATTCAAAGATTGTTGAATTCTGGCATTCAGCAAAATCTGGATTCCCAAAATAGACTTGAGATGTGGCCAAACTACCTACCACATTGCTAGGAAAATATCTAAAAACTTGCTAGAATGGATTAATAAAATATCTGAGGTGAGTCAACATAATTGTTGCGTCCCCACCCATTGACATCAGTTTTGGTATTGACAATGATGACCAGGAAATCATTAGGCTGTGACAAAAGACTGATTTAATGTAGTCCACTTCTCCATGTATCTGTTTTTATATGTCTTCAATCCCCAGATGGCACATTATGTAATCTCTCTCTTTTCTGAGAGTTTACGGGAAGGTAGACTATATACCATTCCGATAGCTTCTATTTACCCTTTCTTGCAAACCACTGAGTAGTTCTAAATAGTTCCTAAAGCTCATGCACTGTATATATTCATTTAAGTGTTAAGATCTTTGAGTTCAATTCTAAGGAGGAGGTCTGAATAATGGTTGGCTGTCCATGTATGATAGCTCTAAATTAGGATGAAACTATGGTGCCTCCTGATGGTCAGTGCATGAAAAAATGGAGAAAGTGAGACTCAAAGCCTGCCATAGAGGCAACATTTTTGTCTTGAAAGGTTTCCCCATATGCAGCAATTAAAATAATATCAGGATAAGGATGACTTTACAGACAAAACAAAATACGATTTTCAACACAAGTTCTCAGAACAAGAGATTATGAACTAGATGAGAAAATAATACTCAAGTGCAAAATGCCAGGAAGCATAGTAAGAATACTAGGCTACAACTGGCCATGCTTGTGAAATTTAATGCTTAAGTCTCATTCCAAATAATTAATGATAATACACTTACTCTGATCATATAAAATGTAAACTGGTGAAATTTGTATGGGGATATGTGTATGTCAGTAAGCAAATGAAAATTTTAGTTCATAATGAATAATAACTGCAATATTTTAATATTTCCTGATGTCTAAATAAATAAGCAACATCTGAAGTATTATAAAAACTTAATTTATGTCTCTTCATGTGACAATATATTCATCAAGTATATCATATATGGTTTGAGGATCAAGACTTCGGTGTTCAGCAGAGAAAGGCATAGGATAAAGACAATGAGAAGGAAAGGAATGAGAAAGTTTTCTAATTAGTTCATTGTCAAATTGTTGAGGAAGAAGAGCCTAAAATTAACATGTAAATTATCTGTGTAACTCAAACAGACTCAGACAAAATTGTATTAGCTATACATTTCTGTCACATTGTTCCTAGACAATAAGTTTGCATTATATTTTTGGAATGTTAGAAATATGCCCTTTCTCATTGCAAAAATCATAAAATTAATGAGGTGTCATAATTTTTAACTTTTGAAATGTGACATGAAACACATTTACAGTATTGTCCATTGTTAGTAATTTTCAGAAGTTGCAACTTCTAATTGTTATATCCACTGAAGCAACGACAGTTATTTCTTCCTGTAACCGAATTCTTATCCTAATTCTATAGATTCTGAATGTGAAAGTTATGTTCTCAGAAATTATGCTTTGGTATAGCTGGCTTCAATCTAATTTGTTCTCAAAAACTGCAGGCTTCAAGAATACCTCGTGTTTCCATATAAAATGCCCATCCCTCAATCTTTGCCCCTCCACAGTATAAAATTCCCAAAATTCGGATCCCTCCCATGTTGCTTAAATTCATTGGCTCAGGTGACCGTAGAGCCGAGCCCTTATTTCTAAAGAGATAGAGGGGGGGCAGCAAGGTGAATTTATGGAAGATACATGTAAGAGGGTACCGTCCCTTCACCAAGGCTATAACTGATCTAGGTTTAATCCTTGGAGAGGGGGGGGAGAATAGAGACAACGTGATGTGCCTTATTGCTGTGCGTTTACATTTCACAGGAAGACAGGAGAGGGAGCGGGGGGGGGGAGAGCGTAATATTAAGACAATGCTGAAAAGGTGGACTGGCGAATCATTCCCTTCTTCCAGTCTGAGGAAGCAGCGATTCTTTCTCCCCCCCCCCTCCGCGCCCCCTCCCCCCCCGGGAGCGCCCCCAACTCTTCCCACGTTGGAGTCCCTCTCACTCGCACTTTCAAAATGGCCACGAGCCACCCTCCGCGCGCAAGCTTCCAAAAGCGGGAGCCTCACAGCTCTGCCAAAGCAACCGCGGAGAGATCGCTCACCCACGCCTTGCAGATGCTTCAGCGCAGCCGCCGCAGACTCAGAACAGCGGGACGAGTGAGGAGGAGGACGAGGCGCCATCATCTCCCCCACCCCACACCCCGAGCCAGACAGCGCGGGCGGTTACTATGACAACCGGAGGCGGCTGGTTTGCGCGTGCCTCGCGAGACCCGCCCGATGCTGCTGTTCCAAAGCCGCCGAGAAAAAAAATGACAGGAGCGGATTAAAAGAATGCTCTTTGTCTTTTGTTTATTTTTTTTTATTCCCCTCCCTTCATTTGGAACCGAAAAACTGCAATATGCTTGGGAGTGGGGGGCGGTTTGCAACACTGGAGAGGGCCTTTTAATAAATATTATGAAAGAATCGTAGAATTCTTATGAGTCAGTAACCAATCCGTTATAAGCATGTTTTCCTTTCTTGCGTTTAAATAATTACTTATATCAGGGTTTACTTAAGTAATAATAATAATATACATCTAAAGGCATTTTTGTTTCCAGATAGTTGCTGAAATTGAAGTCTTGTTTATGTGATTTCTTATATGTCTATAGTTAATTTAGAAATGAGCTATAAAATGATAAAATGGGCACTGCACCAGAACTGTGAATGCATTTTTAGCTGGTACTTTTTAGAAATGCAATCAGATCCATTATACTTTGCATAAAATCAGTTTTAAAATGAAAGTTACTTCAGTGGTTCACTAGTCCTAGGCACCTTATTTGAGAAATTTATTCGAGAGGGACCCTTAAGGATAAAAGAATATGATCAACAGGATCTTTGGGTAGAGTGCCTAAAGTCACAGAGACACAATATAAATTATTAAAAAAAACAGTAAAATAATAGCTAAAACTACCTTACCGGCCAAAAGCTTGCTGAAACAACATGGCTTTATAGAATGTCAGTAGGATATGGTAGTTCAGTACTTCTAGGGGGAGAAAGAAGGGGGCTGGTGCTGAGATGGCCTATTATCTATAACCATCCCTGGGATGGGGGGTAACAAAAAGATCAAGAAGCTGTCTACAGTCATGTGATTATTCCTTTGCATGCAACACATATTAAAAGGGGTGAGCTCCAGTTATGCAGGCACACCTGCCATCTTGGCTTTTTCACTTCTCTCTGGATATTCCTGTAGCTCATGTACCTCCGGTGCAGGGGGAACCCCCAATAGGCCTTCTTTGATGGTTATAGCAAAAGAGATTTTTGTATTAGATACAGAAAACATGACATCTTCAGGGCTCTTCTGTACCAACTGTTAACTAGAGACTGCTGATGCTTCAAGAAAACAAAGGACATGAACATTTGTTATTGCCTTCAGCTGACTTTCATCCTGTGGATGTAGCTTGTGCACACGTATTCCTGTTTTGTTTCTGCAGTGATGCTCCCTTATACTGGTTGACACAAGCTTAGTGCATCCTGTGCTGATGGCATGAAGGTAAGTTTGCTGGTGATGGGTTGCCCTGTTTCTGTTGGCCATCTGAGGACACAATAGATCCAGCCCTGGTTCCAGATTGATTTTGGAGAGCTGTTTGCCTATTGGCAGTAGGAGGATCAGAGCTTTCCCCACTGTACCAAATTATCATCTCTTCCACTTGTCAATCAACAGAGGAAAGGTTATGGAGGGAAAGAAGAATGGGAAGATCTTTTGGGTGCCAAGAAAACCCTGTTTTCCCCACCAAAGAGAAAGAACCAAAGGAAAAAGAAATGAAGTTGATAACCAGTAAAGAAATTGGTTATTCTTGTCCACATTTTTGCTAGGGGGAAGGAGAAACGGAGAGAGAAGTGTCAGAAGCACTTTCTTGTCAGTACCTGTCTCCAAACAAAACATCCCTGCCACCTCTCTCCTTCCTTCTTTTACCCCATGTTCCGGGTACAAACAGAAATCTGCTTCATTGCCGAAACAGAACAAGGATAGAAGAACCTTATTCAACATTTTTTTGAGAAGGCATACTTCTCGGTCAGCTCCTGAACTAGATGACAGCATTTAATTGCTGCTGTGCATAATAGGTAGAGAAACAACCACAATCTATCCTCATTTTATTACTGAAAATAACTGCTTGGAAAACTAATAGAAACTTTTGCAGGACTCATCTTTGACGAAAAATATATTTGTACTGATTGCAATGATAGTATTTTTTTTTCATAAATTTTAACCGTATTGTCAAGACTCTTGTGTGTAATCTAGAGCAGAGGTCCCCACCCTTGAGCAGTGGACCGATACCAATCTGTATCCTATTAGATCCTGGGCCACGCAAATGGCAGCAAGTGAACAAAGTTGCATTTGTGCATCTGCAGGATCTAGGCTGCGTGCAAAACCACGACCAGTTGGGCCATGAAAAAATTGTCTTCCACGAAACCAGTCTCTGATGCCAGAAAGATTGGGAACCAGTGATCCAGAGCATGGACTGAAAGTTAAACCATGTTACATTACACAGTTGAAGAAATTTGGGATGTTTACAATATTTACAGTATTCAATGGATTTATATCCTTTCCCTTCAAAACTCCAAGTTTAATCACCAGTTTCTTCAGGTAATATCTGGAAAAAGTGAGTCTTTAACCTACTTCCAGTTAGTGTGAACAATTCTGAATTAGACACACCATGGTCTGGCTTGTAAGGCAATTTTTCATGTTCCTATTTTACAAGATGGGATATTTTTCTTGATAAACATAGGAAATTGTCCAATTTATTAAAAAGACATAATACCAAAAACATTTAATACATTCTTGAGATTGCAATTCTATGTTTCTCTCAGTGACTCACTGAGTCACAAAACACCTATGTGATAAAAACGGGCATGTCTATTGTACTGGCGTGTACGTCTGTAAATCATATTTGACATAGCAATCTCCAGCTCCAGTTATGAACAGGCTCCCTTGGCAACTGGAATCAATAAAACTGAATTTCTGAAAGATATTATTTAGTCCCAGTGCTGCACAGAAAATGTTATCTGTTAAAGGCAGATTCCTCAGCAGAATCCAAGAGCTATTAGCAATTTTGTGATAGGCAGAAAGCAGTACAATATATACATTCATAGTATTTATGTGATAATGACTGAGCAAAATGGCAAGAAGACCTTCCTTTTAACATTTAGTAACATTTATTTCTGCATTCAGTATCAAGTACATAAGTGCAAATATTTAAGAATCCATAATTAAATCCTACAGAGAACGTCATACAAATTTGTGATACGTATTACAAGCTGGAAGTTTTAATTTTCCCATACATGTAATCAGACCACTGATCCTTGAAGAGCAAATTAAAAAACAAACAAACAAAAGAAAACAAAAGAAAAGATACTGGGTGTGTAGGTTTTATTTTCAATTTCTTAAGAGAGTTATACAAAATGAATTATGCCATTTAAGTACTGATTGCTCCTTGGCTTGTTTTTTTAATTAGATGTGCCAAAAGAGAAACAATGACACTTGAAGACTCAGTCTATGATTCTAAATAGTCAAGATAAAGCCAACCAGCAAACCCAGTGGACGTAGAAGCAAAACTGCATCAGTGCACTAAGCAGGAAAGCCCTAGCCACATGTAACATTCAGAGTTATTTAAGCGATGCTGATAGAAGAAATAATAGTAGAAGCACTAGATAATAAAAAATAGAAAGTTCAATAGTAACTTTAGGTTCTCACCATCATGCACTTAAGAAGCAACACAAGAACCACACCTAGAACACTTTTCTCTTTACTATACTTTAGTGCTTGACATACATGATTGCAAATAGTCTAAGATAGTACAGAAACAGCAGGAGAAGTGTGGGGGAGAGAAGCTGTTTCATTATTTCACATCTCTGAGATCATGGTGTTTGAAAGAAAGAAGAGTGAAGACAAATGTAACACATTCAGAGCAATGGTGTCATTCCAGCAGCACCCTCACTACATTGAATCCAAACATCCTTCCCCACCACCACCCAGGATGGAACTGGAAAAGAAAAAAAATAGTTCTGCAAATTTGAAGCAGAAGCTGGCTGTGCACAGTGCTGATTGGCTGCTTTCTCATGATGTCACCCAAATGTTCTCTTCGCAATCCCTAAAATAACTTTACATTTTCAAAGAAGTGGTATGTTGTGTGGATATATAGGTAGCTATATAAAAAGAAATGAACAAAAATTCATGAACATTTTTGCAGTGCTCTCATTATTTTGGATAGCTGGAAAGCCAGCCTGAAGAATAGGGAAGAAGAAACTAAAGGCAGGTAGCTGAGCCCATTTTTGTGGCACTTATGACTGTTGTTTTGGTTGTGAATTTCAGAGAAAGCCAGGCTCGACCTAGGATTGTGGGGCATGCTGCAACACTGTTGAGTTTTTCTATTTTACATCTGCCTTCACCCAGAGAGAGAGAGAGAGAGAGAGAGAGAGCAAGCGAGAAAAAGAGAGATGAATAATAAATTATAAGTAAAAAGAACAGAGCTGTTTTCATCCCAGACTCTCTTATCATTCACTCCTGTAATTGATAGATTCTTGCTGCTACTTTTACTCAGCCTTCCTCTTAGCGCCTGGGATTTTTGCTTGGATTCTGGAGGTTGAAAAATAGGATTACAAAAAAACAAAAATTAGACACGCAGAGTAGCTATTTCACTACATAATTAATTTTCTCTGCTTGAAACTAATCCTCAGGTAGAATTTCTTTCACTCAGAAACATTCATTATGAGCTACAGTCATCATAAATGGAAAGAGCTTCTTTTCTATTTAAAACCTGGATGGTTTCACAATCTCTGAGGAATCTGTTTTGAATTCTTTCTGGAGCATCGCACACCCCTAAAAGAAAGTACATCAACAGATGAAATTTAGAGGAATAATTATTTTCCAGGGCAGCAGGAAACATTTTGCTGTAGATGTATAAAGATTTTTTAAGGAGGTGTTATCTCTAATAGTTGTAAGGGGGTGAATCACAAAAGATTTTTGGAAAATTTGGGACATTAAAAATAATGGAGTGATCTTGAACAATGCAGGAGCATATGATCAACCATAGAGCTATAGTTATCACTCCTTCAATAGCCAATTTAATGTAATATTGTCATTATGTCCTAAATCAGGACAGAATACATTTTAAATCTGCAAGAATTTGTACACATTACTCAAACTGCAAATTGGAGTCAGGTGCAAAACTGACTTCAAATTAAAATAGAGATATTTTAATACCTAACCTCAGCTGAGATAAGGAAGAAGTCACTATCCAAAACCTTTCTTTATATTAGTTGTCTTTTTGGGAGGTGTGGGGGGTGGAGGGGTAACTTTCTTATTGCTAAGTAGTTGCTAGCTACCCTAACTAACTGTAGGACACAGACTTCTGTGTCCCTAATACTAATCCTACAGAAATCTAGCAACAGTATTCTATTTGTCCTGGTGTTAAATAACTTGACTACAATACTCACTTTGCCACAACAGTATTTATGTGGGTCCTCACAAGCCCCAAGTATTGATCAATCTGTGCCTGAAAAAGAAAGAAGAAAGAAATCAATGGGGAATCAACTATATTGATGCATTACATTATTATATTTTATAGAGGTGATTTTACCAAGCTCTTAACATGTTTGTCTGCCACATACACTCCAAGACAGTTAAAATTGGCAGTAACCTTTATGAAAATATTGTTGCAATCAATCAAAATAGGAAAAATACACTCAGTATCAAGTATAAATTATTTTCCAATCCTATGGATTATATTATCATTAATTAATTAATTATTAATTATGCCTCGGGGATAAACCTAAACCAGGTGGCAGGTAATAAACAAATGTAAAAAACTGGTATCTGAAGCTGCAATCTTGTAATCATTTACGTGGGAGAAAACAGACTGAATTCACAAACTGACACTTAAAACGGCAATATACAGAATCTATTTGGAGAAGATTTCAATCTCTCAGATATTCTTATTATGGTAACTATTGCTGAATGAAGGAACTTCAAGGAGACATTCAATATCAAACTATTGATATATGAATTATCTGGAAATTCATAGATGAACCAAAATGAACTAGCATGATTTTATCCCATTACCCATCCACACACCAGGATGCTTGTGCTATTAATTCATCACTTTGTGAATGGTAATTGAGATTTTTTTACATGCATGAAGTGTTAAGATAATTATCATAGTTTATATCTTCACATTTAATTTCTCTCTTTTCAAGAACACAAGAAATATACAGACATGTTTTCCAACAATGAAGTGTGTATAAACAAACACACATGCAAACATGAACCAACAACTTAAGGCATCATGCTGTGTCCACAAAAGCTGATACAAAACAAAACAAACACCTGGAAACATTTGAAATGACACAAAACTATTTTTGCTAGCAGATTAACATGATATTTCCTGGAATCTACCAGGTATGTATTGGTGGCAAAAAAAGCCAAGATGGCAATTTTAGCAATGCAATCAAAGTCCACCTCTGGGGCTATGCATGTTGCCTCATACATGTACATGACAGAGCTTTTATGGCCCTATGTCAACCACCATCACGAGTCTGTTGTCACTTTCTACACTTTTCTTCTTGTAATCCTAAACAGATTTTACAACTGTTCAAACACACAGGAACTTGAATAATTTGTGCATGTACAACAATATCAGTGAAACAAATATGCATATTACAAACTGATAATGGCTACTACTGATCTTGCTCCTAGTTCCTTATCCATTTATATAGGTACTACGGATCAAAATGAAATCCATAAATTAAACTTTCTTACATACCTGATACTTGTCATATACCACAGGTAGAGTAAACATTGAGACCACAGCTAGACAGAAGGAGAAAAAAAAGGCTTTAAGCATATTTGCAAGTATAGTACACACTTGTGCTCACCATTAAAAGGCATAACAAAGCTGATGAATGATTACTACCCCGTTTCAAAATTCTACTATCCTATTTTAGCAATTGAGTTATTTCTAAAAATCCAAGTGATTATTGTTTTCTGAATTCACAGGATTTGACAGTTCCCTTCTTTGCTACATTATTGTAAAAAAATGGTAACTTATGCTCATTAACATGGACATCCTAAACTGTAATTAATATTGATGTTATGCTTCTTTTTTAATGAATAGTCTAAGTCAGGGATGACAAACTCAATTTCATTGAGGGCCACATCAGGGTTGTGTTTGACCTTGGGGGGGTAGGGGGTGGCCAGGGTGGGCGTGGCCAGGGTAGGTGTGGCCAACTTGACATCACTCGTCGAGGCTCAGTTTTCAGCTGCAGCAGCCTCCTGCAGCCTTCTGCCATCGAAAACGGAGTCCAGGTGAGCTCTATTTTTGCTAGCAGAGGGCTGCAGGAGGCTGTCGCAGCTGAAAACGGAGCCTGGGAAGGCCACGTGCAGCCCTCCTGAGTTGTTTTAGCTGGCAGAGGCACCATGGGCTGGTCCTTCACTGTTTCCAGGGCAGCCCCGCGGGCCAGATCTAAGCACCCTGCAGACTGGATCCGACCCCCGGGCCTTGAGTTTGACACCCCTGGTCTAAGTTATCTAAATATTAGACTGTTAATAATCTTCAATCAATACTGAACAAATAATCATTGTATTGAAACAATGTGATGTATGAAGATGTACAATAATCTAATATAATATTATACAGAATAAGTACAGAGGATGTGATAATGATAATTACTTTACTATTATATTTGTACTATTATAATTACTTTAATAAGTGAATCTGAGAAATTGAGATTAAGGGAACTGAGGAAAAAAGAGATTGGAAATATAATGTAAGAATAAAATCTGAGTCTCCTGAATTAAAACTCTTATCATCATTATGGGCATATCAGCCATGAAAATAAATCTGAAGGTACCAGAAGTGTTAAACAACAAACATGTACTTTTAAGAAATTACCGAAAAAAACAATTGACAAAGAGAGAGGGACATATTTCATTGAAACTGTTCGATCTATTTTGACCACAAAGTTATCGTGATACAAATTAAAAGAAATGATTAATTTTACCCATTATCAGGAGAGTTAAGCCATTGAAGAGAGCTCCAACGTAAGTCAACAACCACATTAGTACTGCAAACTGAATTGGAAATAATACAATAATTAAATTTTCACAATCACAACAGGCTACCAACATAATAATAAGAGATATTGGAAAGTTTAGATGTAATACTTCAGTTTGTCCATTATTATTTCATTAAATACATTTAATTACATTTTTGAGATGAACATTCTGGTGTAACCAAAGCTTTGTGGTCAGTAGTTAATAGGGAATAAATCTAAATCTTGTCTTGAATGTCTAGAAGGAGGGAGGGAGGGAGGGAGGGAGGGAGGGAGGGAGGGAGGGAGGAAGGAAGGAAGGAAGGAAGGAAGGAAGGAAGGAAGGAAGGAAGGAAGGAAGGAAGGAAAACATTTCCTATTTTTCTGAATCCTTAGAGCTACATAATTCCCCCACATTTTTCTCTTCCTTGCAAGCGAAGGAAGAAATAAAACTGTCAAGATACCACGTAAACTAGCATTTCTGTGTTATTGCAAGGAAATGTGATGGGGGGATAGCTTATTTTGAGCATGGTATCTGAGAAATAATATGGCTATTTGTACATATTTCATTGTACATATGATTTAGGATTACATTCTAAATCAGCATATTTTAAATTCTTCCTTGCTTTTAAATAACTTAATGTTCATCCAATTTCTAAAAAATGATTAGTTTAATACTCTACTATTATGCCCTAAACTTCCACTTTAAAAAAGCCCTAAATTTTATTCCTTTTAACTGAGAGCTAGTGTGCTCTAGTGGGTATGGACTAGGACTCCACTCCCAGCCATAGAAAGCTACAAAGTGAATGTGGAGATGAAAATTGGGGGGAGGGAGGGGGGGAGAGAGAGAACGACTCCCTAAGACTGCCTTGAGTTCCTGTAAAAAAACATGGAATGCTGCTCATTCATATTCATTTTATTCATGAATGAATGAATGAATGAAAAACGATGTAAACTCTGGGCTCTCAAATCCTAGAGTATGTTGAGCCAGATTTTCAGTGTTTGGAAAGGGAGATTTGCGGTCTTTTTTTTTTTTAACCTCAAACTCTTAGAAGAAGAATGAGTTGGGCAAGATTAACATATCTGCTACGTGACAGAGTTTATAGAACTGAGGTTTTTAAAGCACATTATGACATATTCTGAGAACTAACAAGAAACAGTGCAGGAAAAAAAAGATTCAATTCAAGCTGATTGCAATAAGAACTTGTTATAATTACAAACTGATCTTTTTTTTAAGCATCAATCTGATCACCATGATACCTCATGACACTGAATCCTACTTGTTAATTGTATATTGATTTTTTTAAAAGAAATATTTCATTTACTTCTCCAGTACCAGCCATGATGATATCCTTTGAAAACCTTAAAGAATTAATTTGAGAACTCTGGGAATGTAGCTCTTCCATCATGAAGTTCTCCCTTCTCTAAATCCCCATGCTTGTTTAGTGGATCACCTACCTTTAAGGAATCAACCAGATCCTGGACCAGAAAAAGTCGCCTAAGCTCTTTGACTGTGCTGTTCACGTAGGACTGGAGGCAATCTGTGTATTTCTGAATCTGTTCCTGGGAGAGAGACATTTCCATTTCCAAGTAGTTTCTGTTGAAAAAGAAAATGCCTAACTCAGATTTCACCAGCTGAATTCTTCTCTTATACAGAATCTTTGGGTTGCAGACTAAAAACATGCCAACTATAGGGACAGACAGCCTCTTTGATCATATTTCATTTATTTATTTAAATTCATTTCTCTCTTATTTTTATACCATATATTCTGTTTAGAGAGGATAAAGTGTTAATTTCAGGGGCAAATGCAATATAAATGGACCCAGAAAAGCCTGGGTAAATAAAAATAATTCTAGCCATTCACAGGGCTGGTATCTGATTCCTGATCCATACTGCCAACAAATTTTATATATTGTATAAGATAGTTGTCCATATGAAGTTGAAAAAAGCTTGAAGAAGGATGGATCTTAAGGTTTATCATCAATTATATTGGGCAGCTTTTCCTCCTTAACGATTTTTGTTTGGATGAAAGCAGTCAAATCTAATGTTTAGATTTGGGCTGTCTATAAATGAGGCAGGAAAACCACACAGTCTGGAGTCTCTTCAGACTGGAGTTTTTCCTTTTGACTTGACTGATCCCAACCAACCAAGCTCAACAGTTGCCAGTTAAACCTTAAACATACATATATGGATATTTACCCAAAAGGTTAATGTGAAAAACTAGTGATTGCTAATTGAGTTGGCAAACAATTCAGTTGTATTCAGTCAATTCAAGGAATGAAATGGGTAATTTATTTATTTATTTATTTGAATTTCTATACCGCCCTTCTCCTTTCGGACTCAGGGCGGTGAACAGCCAGATAAAAAACATCTATACAAACATCACAGTTAAAATAAAGTTAAAATAATTTATAAATTTGGCTCATAATTTAAAACTTGTCAATTAAAATAAATATTAAAATTTTAAAAAATTTTAAAACTAACCCTAAAATCAAGACAGACCGGCTAGCTGAAAAAAATGAGTTTTTAGGGCCCGACGAAAAATCCGGAGGTCGGAGATCACTCGTATCTCTGGGGGTAGATTGTTCCATAGGGTAGGTGCCACCACAGAGAAGGCTCTCCTCCTGGGGGTCGTCAGCCGGCATTGTCTGGCCGACGGCACCCTGAGGAGGCCCTCTCTGTGGGAGCGAACCGGCCGGTGGGAGGCTATTGGTGGCAGAAGGCGGTCCCGTAAGTACCCTGGCCCTAAGCCATGGAGCGCTTTAAAGGTGATCACCAACACCTTGAAGCGCACCCGGAAGTCCACCGGAAGCCAATGCAGCTCGCGCAGGAGAGGAGTCACATGGGAGCGCCCCGTCGCTCCCATAATCCCCCGCGCAGCCGCATTCTGCACCAGTTGGAGCCTCCGGGTGCACCCCAAGGGGAGCCCCATGTAGAGAGCGTTACAATAGTCCAGACGAGAAGTGACGAGTGCTTGAGTGACCGTGCGTAGGGAGTCCCGGTCCAGAAAGGGGCGCAACTGGCGTATCAGGCGAACCTGACAAAAAGCCCCCCTGGCCACGGCTGTCATATGCCCTTCTAAGGACAGCCGCGCATCCAGGAGGACACCCAAGTTGCGGGCCCTCTCTGTGGGGGCCAATGATTCGCCCCCAATAACCAGCGATGGCGTCAGCTGGCTATACCGGGACGCCGGCAGCCACAGCCACTCGGTCTTGGAAGGGTTGAGTCGAAGCCTGTTTCTCCCCATCCAGACCCGCACGGCCTCCAGGCACTGGGACATCACTTCCAAGGCATCATTGGGATGGTCTGGGGTGGAAATGTACAGCTGAGTGTCATCAGCGTACTTATGGAACTCCACCCCAAAACCACGGATGATCTCACCCAGCGGCTTCACATAAATGTTGAACAGGAGGGGCGAGAGGACCGACCCTTGCGGCACCCCACAAACAAGGCGCCTTGGGGTCGACCGCTGCCCCCCTGTCAACACAGATTGCGACCGGTCGGAGAGATAGGAGGAGAACCACCGCAAAACAGTGCCCCCCACTCCCAGTCCCTCCAGCCGGCGCAACATGATACCATGGTAATGATCAAAGTGGGAATTTATTTCTCTAAAAACACTTTTAACTTTTTACCAATTGTTGCACTTAGAAACAACCAGAGATCACTCACTTGAATGGGTGTCCTTCATCGGTTTTTTGCACAGCCTGTAGCACTGATTTGTAGATTCTGAAGCTGATAGTAGCTGAGAGAGCTGCTAATGCCAAGTAAGCAATTACACTGACAACACTGAACTGGGTTAGGGAGAACAATAACAGCAGGATGCTTCCAAACATGATCCCAGTTTGCTTGATGTCACGCCAGTATAAGAGATCAATAGCTGGAGGATCAAAGGTAAACAATAAATTCTCCAATTGTATCATCAGAAACTGCCATCAGAAATTCATGCATATTGAACATTATGGCAAAGTTGCAGTCCAATTAAATGATTATAGGAGCATAAAGAATGCCCAGCAGTCCAAACCTATGCAGAGTTAGAGTGCCTACTGAAATTAATTTGTGTTATTTCATTGGGAAGATAACCAAGATTTTAATACCTTTTTGTGCTTTCTTCTTCTGCTATGCTTTAATGCTGGGGTGCCAAACTCGATTTCATTGAGGGCCGCATCAGAGTTGTGTTTGACCTCAGGGGGCCGGATGGGCATGGCCAGAGTGGGCGTGGCCAGCTTGATGTCACTCATGTCAGGGGGCACCTGTGGTGGCCCAGGCGGGGTTGTGGGCATCCTCCTGAAGCTTTCTGCCAGTGAAAACAGAGCCCGGGAGGGCTGCGTGTGGCCCTCCCAAGTTCCATTTTCAGCCACAACGGCCTCCAGCAGCCCTCTGCCAGTGAAAATGGAGCCCAGGAGGGCCTAGCAGAGGCACAGAGGGCCAATCCTTCACTATTCCCAGGGCGGCCCCGCGGGCCTTGAGTTTGACACCCCCGCTTTAATGCATAAAATTATTTAAGTGTAAATTCTGCTTGCTTAGGACATGAGTCCTCGTGCACACTGGCAAACTATTTCTGTATTTTCAAACAATAATCATTCAGGAACACAAAGAGCTAGAGGGATTTAGCTCAAATATGCTATTTACTTTGCTTTGTTCTAGAAATTAGCACATTTTCCAAAAACAAAGAACTGTGGGAGTAAATTTAGATTGTTTAATTAAGGTCGAAAATATCCAGGAAAAATAACAGGAAAACAATAAAGAAAGATTGGGGCTTTTCCAGAAATAGTTTTATCGAAGATACAAATTTAACGATTAACTTCAGGACACACTTTCAGGGCAGTTTATATAGGAGACTCTTGGCTGCTTATGGATATGAGAAGATCAAATTACCATGAAATTGTCAAACTTGTGAAAGATGGAAAATGCATTGTCTGCATGAATAAAGCAGGAGACCTAGTACACTACCAACAATGATATAAAGAGTAGAGATGTTGTTCAACTTAACTGGACACAGCACACTGCAAGTGGGACTATTGAATACAAAAACCAGTCAGAGCCTATGTTCCAATACAATATCTGTAGACACCTACATCCATGGATATGTCCTTTAATTCCTATTCCCGCCTCCCCCAATAATTTTTATTTGTATATTGTGATTAGTCATTTTATTAAGGAGGCACTGTCCTCTCAAAATCATTAACCAATTAATGGAGTTGCGGAATTAGGCTATGATGATGAGAACAAGATTTGTGAATCCCTTGGAATTCAAGAATTTAGAGGGAGGGGGGAAGCAGGCATAACTTTACGAAATTTTTATAAACAACTACGTGTAATTTGCATGAGTATGGTGTTAAGATTTCTATTGAAATCATAGCCATTGTTTCTTGATACACATTTTTTGCAAAATATTATCTTGTTTTTGGGGTACATTCTTTAAACAATTCTATTAATTTAGGAATCCTGATGAACTGTCTGCATTTTTGTCTACCTGTCACAATTCAACTAACGATTACACATGGCAGTGAATTAAGTTTGCAAAAGTGGGTCAGGATAATTTACTGTGATTAAAAGCTGTTTGAATTACAAAAAAAATGAACCCGAAGGGAATATATCAATCATGCTCATCCTGACATTTATCACCCCAGCCTGTTGTGGCCCACCAGCGGCCTGCGCGGATTGTTGCTGATCCTGAAGAGGAGGAGGCTGGTGTGGTATCGCGCCAGCAGCCTGTGCAGCCGGTGCTCGAGTCGGACAGCGAGGAGGCTGAAGAAGATATGGTGCCAGAGGTAGGGATTCAGCCAGGGCCTTCAGAACCTCCAGAGGCTCCTTTAAGTGAAGAGGATGAAGTGGAGGAGCCTCTTCTCAATGCACGAGCACGCAGAGCTGCCAAAAGGCAGGAGTGGTTACTCAGGAGGAGGTCTCCTCAAGAGTAAGGCTTGGGGCTAATTGGCCACTCCCTTAGCCTATTTAAGTTTGCACACAGCTTGTAAAAAGCTGCAGGAAACAATGTGTGTTCGTCCGTTTGTTCGCTGATCATTGAGTTTGAATTTTCTCTGCAAATCTGACTTCTGGGCTTTCTAACTCTACTGCCAACTCTAGTAAGACTCTATCTTACCTGTGGAATTTCTGGCAGGTTGTTAAGAACGTTTTATTGATAGCCTGCATTTGCAAAAGACTGTTTTTTGAAGTAAACTGAGTTTTGTTCGGAGTTTGTGTTTGCTACATTCTTTGGGATCCATAGCTGGGGCAGAACACAGCCATTTCTTGAAACTAAGACTATGGGTGCCCATTTTAATCAGCTGGAGCCATAAATTGGTTATAGGAAATCTAACCATACTTTGGGATGTTCATGAATCATCCACTTTGTGGATCACAAATGCAAGTATCTCCCCCCCTCCCTCCCTCCCTCCCTCCCTCCCTCCCTCCCTCTCTCTCTCTCTCTCTTCAAAGTACTTCATGACCATAATCAAAAGGAATAACAAAAGAACAGAATACAGCAGTTAACAACAGCAGTAATAATAGACAACCTTCCCATCAAAAGGTACGGTACATCTAAGTGACCATCCTTCTCCATCTGATCTAAGCATGGCACAAACACGTCCTGTGAACAACATTTTCCTGCCATGTTTCAATAATGTTGCCTTCACTCTGTTCTAAGTTCATGAGGGGGACATATTTAAGCTACCCATAGTTGCTCTGATACATAAGAATTTCCCCCTTTCATGAGGTAGACTTTTTTATCCATTAATTTGGAGAGAAATCAGATGACCAGCAGTGAGATGAAATAAGCAACACAGATGGTTAATAATGGGCAATAGGATATGATAGTTGTATAGTTTTCTCATTACTCAAGAATGATAGGTTTTTAGTTAATGCCTAAAGGCATCAAAAGAAGAAACTAGTGTGTCCCTGAGAAGGTCTTGTCCAATATACCGAGTGATCATGCCAAAGATTACTTCAAGACACAGAGATCTGCTATCTCAAACAACAAAATACCTTCCTATGGAGGTGATTCTTGGTCTGGTCTATTTGGTGGGACTGACATAGATGGTAGGAAACAGGAGTAAATGGACATTAAGATGTTACTTCTGGAAATAGGAGGATTCTCTATAATAGGGGTCTCCAACCTTGGCAACTTTAAGACTTGTGGACTTCAACTCCCAGAATTGAAGCAAAGCTGGCTGAGGAATTCTGGAAGTTGAAGTCCACAAGTCTTAAAGTTGCCAAGGTTGGAGACCCCTCTGTAATATATTCTAACTATTCCTAACTAAGTAATATGTTAGTAAACTATAACTTCCATGACATTAAAATTTCTGAATCATTTGTCTGTATTATATCTTTTTTTCAGATTTTGTATATTTTTTAAAAAGTGACCAATCAATTAAAAAGCAAAAATAGAACATTCCTTGAAGGGCCCAAAAGTATAAAATATTTTTGATGAATTCATTTCATTTTTAAATCATAAGCATATTTCACATTTCAAATCTGAGTGGAAGTGTTCAAGATCCGTGCTTAGTGTACCTGGGCCCTAAAATGTGTCAAGATTTCAAAGGTGGTACATATATGTTCTTTGTTAGATTACCATCTAACTCTTCTATGTCAAACCCTTCTCCAATGTCCAACAAGTGGCACTAATTTATTTATTTTGTTTATAGCCTTTTTTTCTTTCTGAGAGTTCAATGTGCATGCATTATCCTCATCCTTCTCCTGTGACAATTCTATGACATAATCTTGGCGGTGCCAGAAGGAAGAGTTTCAAATTATCCAGGGAGTTCTACAGTCAAGGGAGGGTTTGAATCAGGTCTTTCCTGATCCAAGTACAATGCACTACACTACAAATAATATTTTGAAAACATCATTGCAAATGAGCTTGGCATCTGGCTCTCATTAAAGGGAACCACCAGAGTTGTTATTTACCACTTTTGCTTATGTACCTTTACCAGAAATTTGGCACTCAGCAAGAAAAGCGTATTCCAGATATATAGCAGAAAATTCATATTGGTTAACTACTGCTTATAGAAGTGTTGCTGGAGCAGAAAAGAGGGGCTAGTACAAAAACTCTCACAGGTCTTTTTCCTCTTCTCTCTAACAGTAAGCAAAATTCAGATGTAAACACCATAGCAGAATTTGGGAGGAAAAGGCCTGCCAAATCAGCAAGTCTCATTTTTGATGTGTAATTCGTGAATCAGAAGAAGAAATGAGAGGACTTCATGAGGCCCCTGTACAACACAGTCAAGAGTTCATCTCCCTTAAGAGCCTGTGTACCATGGAGACAAGGCTGAATTTATGAGGCTGCATAGATAGGAAACACCAACAAGCAAACTGTTCTGAAAATTATTAGATAGATAGATAGATAGATAGATAGATAGATAGATAGATAGATAGATAGATAAATAGATAGATAGATATAGATAGATAGATAGAGAGGGAGAGAGGGACAATAGATTTTTATTTATACTTAGCACAAACTATAACTATGTCTGAGATAGAGACCAGTAATTAATAACTGGTATTATTAATTAATTGATAATGTTGGGTCATCAGTAAGGCACAAATAGCTGTTTCTTATATGTGGAGGAAAAAGGGTATCATCAAGTTAAATTTGACTTGGTGACTCTATGGCAGGGATAAAATCTACTTACCTTCCCTACCGGTTCGGAAGTGAATGTGCTGCGTCACGTGTACACACAGATCCTCTGTGCATGCGCAAACCCTTCTGCGCATACACAGAGGGAAAAAAACAAGTTAATTCCTGGTTAAAACCAGAAAGTAACGATGGGTGGGCTGGTGGACGGAGCCTCATGCTACCGTCGCTACCAGTTCTCCGAACCACCCACCACCATTGCTACCAATTCGGCCAAACCGGTCCGAACCGGTAGCTTTTCACCCCTGCTCTATGGGCAGTCACTTGCCATTAGAACCCATTGTGAAATATGTTATTGTACATCCTGGTAGGCAAAAAACGTTTCCAGGAAAGCAACATAGTATAACCATGTAAGATTAGAATTCACAAATGACCAGCAAACTATTACTGCCTTGCTAAGGAAACCACTGGGAAGATATGCATTTTTCTAAGAAAAGAATATAAGAACTGAATTAAAATATCCTTTCCTAATCATGCGTCACTGAGCAATGTATTTGCTAACATTTTGAAAGGATGACACATTGATTCTACCTGTGGTTATTTTATAATCAGTCTAGTAATGATGTCCAAACTTCACATGAAATCATTACAAAGTCTTTGTGCATTAGAAAATCTTAGGTCATCTAGTAAGTGCTGTTTATATATTTGGAGAAGATGCTAAAACAATTAGGCGATTACTATTATGCTACCTCTGTATTCTGATTGTCCTCCAAGATGTAAAATTCTTTTTTTTAAAATAATCTATCATTATCTATTGCTACTAAAACTCCACTGTGTGTTTATTTGTAACCTGAAAACCCTCCCTTCACTTTCAATTAATTTTAACAGTATTTATTCAACCTTGCCTCTTTCTAATTTTTTTAACTTTTATATACTGTTTTGATATTTTCATATTTTATTGTACACTAACTACCCTGAGTAGCTAGTGTACAATAACTACTGATGGGTGGTTCAAAAATGTGAAAAATAAACTAATAAATAAACTTTCAGTTAGCCCTAACAATATATTATAATGCAACAGTTTTTGAATCAAATTACCTCCAATCCGCTATGTTAAAGAATATGTACAAAATCTGGGACATCTTATTATCACTGAATTGAAATTTGAAGGACCTTCAAACCAGTTGTATTTGCAAAGTTGTTGCTACTGCAGTATCCACATGGGCAGGCACAGTGACATGACTGTAATTTCCAATGCTCCTTGGCAGCTTCCCATGTGAAAAGTCAATGGGGAAGCCAGCAGGAAATTGAAAGTCACTCCCACTGCTTTCTTCTTCACCTGTGGTCATTTTGTTTATCTCTTTAGATACGTAAATATTGACAAAGAATCACCCAATGGGTTATAGATTCTGTATCAATAGGCTCTATGGATTATAATACAATCATCCCTATTTTCCATAAAGCCTTGAATTTATAGTTTTTGTTTGATTTACTGTTTATGATACTTTCGAACTGGCTGGAACATTGAAGACACTCAAACTGTCTTCAGATCAATCAGAATTATATTAACTTAAAAAAGTAAAAAGGATTTTCTCAGAATTTAAACAGCAGTTATTTGTTGTTTCTATTCATTGCTTGTTATTCATTACTAATGTTTAGAATGTTTAATGTAGCATCTTGAAGTAATTTATTGTAATATGTGACATTCTGGAAATCCTATATTTGGAAAAGTTTGTGAAATCTTCTATTAACAATGCATGAATGAATTAATTTCTACAGGGTTCAGCAAAGATAACCAGAAGCAGGACTGCAATCATGCAAACTTTGGGTAAAATCCTATCTTTTGTTTGTTTGTTTGTTTGTTTGTTTGTTTGTTTGTTTGTTTGTTTGTTTTATTCGGCTTATATGCCGCCCTATCTCCCAATGGACTCAGGGCAGCTCACAATAATAAAAACACAAGCCACAATACAAAATAAAATCTAAAATCTAAAAAATTTAAAATTTAACCCTTAAAACCCCCCATCAGACCAAGTCAAGCGATTCAAAAAGCCAAGTTTTTAATTCACGACGGAAGGTGCGAAGGTCAGGCGCTAATTGGAGCTCCAAGGGAAGTTGATTCCAGAGGGTGGGTGCACCCACCGAGAAGGCTCTATCCCTGGGGGCCGCCAGCTGGCACAGTCTAGCCGATGGCACCCTGAGCAGGCCCTCTCTATGGGCGCGAACCAGGCGATGGGATATTGTTGCTGGCTGTAGGTGGTCCGCCAAATATCCTGGACCTGGACCTTGAATCTCACCCGGAGGGCAACCAGCAACCGGCAAGTTTCTGGTTCCAAGATGTTTAATCCAAGCTGCCATAAAATCATGATCAGAAAGAGACTGGTAACCCATTTCTTAACAAATATTATTAAAATTTAGTCAACAAATGTTAATCAGTTAGTTAGAAATGTTAATTGGGAAAAGTGCTACCAGAGTTATGGTTTTTGGTTTTCAGAGGCTAACAGCTCTCCTCCTATAATGACTGCAAAATCACATTATGTGGAGAATTTGCATAAAATGCTACTGAAATGGAAACCAATACTATATGAATTTGATATAAAAATAGAACACAGAATATAAAGTGAAAGCTAGACATTTGTAAATATCAATAAATGAGCTTTAATCATTTAAATTTGAATTGATTAGTCAATTGAAGATTAATTACAGAAAAACAATTTTAATAGCTGTGTTTGTAGACTGAGAATTAAGGTTTTTATCTACTGATATTATTTTGGCTTCATTATATTAAAGATATCTGACTGGGGGGACTTTTTGAAAAAAAATAGATGATTGTTTTTATTTAATTTTAAATTTCTCATTTCCTTGGAACACTTTGAAATTATTTGGAGAAATACAAATTAAGTTTTTAAATCTGCTAACTACAAGATTGGTTGTTTTCAATAACCAATCCATCTATTAACAATTACTTAATCTAGCCTTGCCAAACTTTGTACTTCGTACTGGGTATTTTCTGATTACAATCCTCATTGTCCCAAGCCATTCAATATAATAAAGGTAGAAGGAAAAACAGTAGAGATGTGTGTTATAACATTTACTGGTCCTATAAATAGCCTGAAGATACTTCATTTGTGCATGTAGCAATAGAGTATTGCTACTTATTGATTGCAGATAAATATCTCTTCGCCATTTTGTTTCTATAGATCCTTAAAATTCTAAAACTTGCTTATAGTTTAAAACATAATATAGATGTCTGACAAAAAAATGATGTTTGGAAAGATGTTTTCATTCAAATCCAATTCTTGACTATCCTAAATCAAATATTTTCGGATGATGCAAAGCACATTCAGGTTTTTGATGGCTTCAAACTGTCCATCAATGTAACCTGAATTTCTACCATGATGCTATTGTATCAATTTCAATCCTTTCTGGTATAAGACTAAAATCTCAACCGATTAGTAGTTTGGATGAAAACGTATCCTGAAATCTTGCTTTGCTTCATGTGTTTGTCTTTTGTTATATTCTTTGCTCCATCCATTTCTTCAGTCATTTCTCTAGACACAATTCCAATTTCTCTTAATCCTGTATTTCAATCTATTCTTGTATATGATTTTCCACCAATATTTTATATTTATATTTTAAAAGACTGTAAAAAATGTCTATAAGGTAAATATAAACAAATATAGATTTTTCGTTCACTCTGTTTTAAAACATTCTGCTTTGTTAAATTTAGTATTTATCACTAGATATTTTAGGAAATTATAGCTCTATTTGAAAACCCAAACAGCTATTTTTGTTACATTTGTTTGTTCAACAAAAGGTATTAAAACTTTATTCCAACTTCTTCAATTTCAGTCAGAGAATAGTCTGTAGCAATCCAGTCTATTTTGAGCAGTATTAGCTATTGCAAATAAATGGCATTATACTCACAACAACAGACTGCCCAAAATTTGATTTAAAAGAGCTAGCGTTACATAAATTCCTGTAGAAACTCAACAGGGTTACTTCTGAATAGATAAACATAGTATTATACTATAAATCAAGGTTATTGTAATTCAACAGTTTATTTAATAACTATGTGTTTCCCTATGGACAATCTAACGAAAATGTTAGTGAAGAGTATCTTATATATAAAGGGAAAGTATCAGTATGTAACATCACGTGCATTCATATTTTTTCAAATATACCCCCATATTATAAAAACAAATATTAAATATAAATTCCTTTATAAATAGATTGTATTAATTTATATTCAGTAATGAAGCATTTTCTGGACAGGCTTTTGTTGGCTTGAGACACATTAGTTAATAAATGTACTTTTTAAAAACCAGAGGTACGACATCCTAGACTGAGAATTCTTTACAGATTTATACTAAGAACAACCCAATTTAACCATAAATGGGTTATACTGCTCTCTCTGTAGTTATGACATTTTTAGTCAACATATACACAGAGGCCCTTATTTATCCTATGTAACCCAAATATAAATCTTACTCTGGTAATAAGGAGACATTACAAACAGCAGCTATTAGAACTATATGTTAAATGACAAGAAGGATCTTTCCAAATAATACAATATCATAAAATAAAGTAAGATCTAAAAACATTGGCAGACTGTATATAGGATTACTGAGCAGATCACACAGCATTTTTCTATTACCAAAACAAAGGGAGGTTATCGGTAGCAATGAAGTCTGCATAAAAATGGCTGAAAAGCTGTATTAGGCAAAGAGAAGGTAGCCAGCCACACCCAATGGGAAGTGTTCAAAATAAATCTTGTATGACAAAAAGGGAAAGGTATTATTGTTTGCGTCTGGTTTTTCCCCTGTAAATTATCACAATATGTTTTGATATGTTATTTTTTTCCCCTCACATCTACAATAGCCTAAATGACTGGCAATAATGAAGGCAAAGGTACAGAATAAAAAAGGACGGTAAGACAGCTAGACCTGTGAGCTTCAGCATCAAGTGGAGTCCTCACACTATTACAATGGTCTTTGGAGAACGACAAGCACGGATTTCAGAATGGGTGTGTCTCACTGCCCCCCAACGAAACACACTGAAGCTGACTCCAAAACTGACAAAACTACAGTACAGCCGACACCAGAAACAAAACCCCAACCTCCATGGCTGCCTCCCAGCCACTCAAATGGGTGATCCCCTAAATTGCCGATGGGGGTACTTAGAGATCAGCAATAGGCTGGCCGGCTGACTCAGAGACAGAAGCAATGTAGCATTTGTAAAAATAAAAAAAGAAAGAAAGAAAAATGTATGGGAGAAAGAAAGCAAAAGGATGCAAAGAACATTATTGGGTTGAGTTTTCTCCTTTTTTTTTTTTTTTTTGCTTTAAATGGTAAAAAAACAGCCCGGAAAAAAAATGTGCAGAAAAGGAACAGACTCCAAAAATGTTATGATGATGATGATGATGATGAAGATAATGATGATGATGATGATACCAAAACTATACAGCCCTTCTGAGGTGTTTCTGCCATCCCCTTTGCAAATATTTCTATGCATGCAGAATTAGAGTAGGAAAAAACTACCCTGGCCTCTCCAGTTGCTCCAGAGACAGTCCATCTTCGTAGAATCAGCACTGGCTTGCATCTTGCAAGCGGAAAAGAAAGAACAGCCGGCTCTGAATCTTCTGCTTGGGTACTGTCCTTTTCCCCCACTTCACTCCAGCATTCCAAAACATAGAAAGGGTGACCGGGTCTCTCAAGCTGCTGCTTTTCACCCCCTTATACTGGCTACCGAGAGATGCTGTTAAGCAGAGCAGGCGAGGGTGGGGGAGGGCATATTGTAAGCGCTGCGGTCTCCACTGCAGCAAATCAGCAAAAGGATGCTGCGATTGCTCTGGGGACCCGTCTCTTTTGTCAAAGGGGGGGGGAGAGATGCAGCAGCTGCTTTGCAAACCAATAACGATAACAACAAAAATAATAATACTGCTGATTGAAGGCTGTTGAGCTGTCAAAAGATCGAACTAATACAGACAGCAGAAGAACAAAAACAAATGGGGTGTGGATGGGGGGAGGGGAGCAGGGAGAAGTGCAGTGGGGGAGATGGGTGTGGCTTCCTCCGTGTTTATTCAACAGGGACTGTTTTTCTCCCAGAGATTTCTTGATAAATTTAGGAGAAAGAGAGTTGCGTTAATCAAGGGTTACAACAAAATCAGGGTTTGGGAAGCACCTTTTCTGACCAACAGTTTTTATCAATAGGCATGAAATTGTTTGTTTTTATTAATTGGTTAGTTGGAAAAGATGCGATTCTACCAGACTCTTTTTTATTGAGGGGGGGAAAATAATTTTTAAAGATGGAGTGTTTCTGCGGTATTTATTTGTCAAGGCTGCCGATTTCACTATTGCTCTCCTGCTTATCTCTCTCTGCTTTTCCTTTCTATCATATTTACAGAACACAAGATTGAATGGCAGGGTAGCAAATACAGAGCAAATTCAACATCAGATCTGGAACCATACTAATCAATTTGTCCTAAACTGTGACTTTGTTTTTATCATTAAATTATACACCTGCTACCTTTTCCTTTTCCTTCAGCATAATACATGAAAATACGTATATAAAAGCAGCAAATCACAGATATTGACAACATGCAGCATATTTTCACTAACCCATTTTACTGCTTCTAGAGTGAATTAAACAAGAGTGAATGTAGTCTAGATTCTTAAACTACCATCACAACACATCATATCTAGGATTCACATCATATCTGGTTTGGAGATAGAATGGTCAATTTTTCATCATTAAAAAGGGGACCAAATATGACAACTTTACCTCTGCTTATCTATATACCAAAACCTGTGGGCACAACAGAAATTAATCTGGCTTGCTTAAAATACCAAGAATTATAATAAGAGGTCTATGTATCAATGCAAATCTAAATCTCATCACCACAAATTTAAAACCATAGTAACAAAGCGCCTGTACCTGATAGTTCTAGCATGCAATCATACTTTTAGTATTAATTGGCTTGCACTGTAAGTAAGTACATCTAATGAGCCATTCCTAACTTAATTAGCCAAGCTTAGGTTGACATATGAACATGGGGCTCTGATTTTACCCTCCCAGAAGTAGTCATTAAAAAAGCCAAAAATAAATCATAGTTCTTTTCTTCCATTTCTTCCTGGAAAAAAAAGCCAGGGGCTACCACTGTAACCCACTAAGCATAACTGACCAAGCCATGACCAGCTCATTATTTGTACCCACTTGTGAGAACATGTAATATTAAACAATTTTTTGTTTAATACAATGTGTGAATACAATTAAAGACTATTGAATAAGTGACATGTATGCTTTCTCGATGCTTTTCTGCATTGCCACTTTAAGAAACTTGACATTTGTGCTTAAACCATCTGGAAATGAAGTCAGCTTAAGAAACCCCTTTTTAGATTTCTGTCTCTTCTTCTGCTCTGGGCATTGTGATAATCTGATGTTTGTGTGGAACAGGTTTCCCATGGCCCTTGTTGATGGATTATCTACTTTCCTCCCTCACCCAGTCCAATAATCAATCACAGTTTTGTAATTTTCCCAGTCATTTAGGTGAAATTCTTGTCAGTTGCACATGGTTTTAAAACAAAAAAGAAATGGCTTCACTGGGATCTTATTTTTAAAATAAAAATAAAACTTAAAAACTTAAGTCTAGTTTTTCACCCTTCTACTGCTAAACGTGCAAAACAAATGGTCATGAAAGATAGCAGCCAACAACCAGACAGGAGGGTGCGTTCTTGCCAGAGTACAGAGTAGCCGGTTGGAGCACAGGCCTTAGTCAATAGTGAAAAGAACTGCAACAAGCAAACTGGACAGCACTACTTGAGTTGGCACAAGTCAGAAAATACTAGTTTGGATGTGTGGCTGGACAAAAATGGGTGTAGATTGCTTCCTGTTGGGCTGAGGGTAGGAATCTACCTTGATTTTAGATTAATCCCAGAAACAGGTTCATTTTCTGGATATTGCAGTGAAACAACTTAATATAGTGTTTCTCTAATTCAGCAAGTTTAAGATTTGTGGACTTGGACTCCCAGAATCCCTCAGCCAGCTTTTGTGTCTTACCACAATGCATCTCAACCTTGGTATGGCTGGCTGGGGAATTCTGGGAGTTCAAGTCCATATATCATAAAAATTGCTGAGATTAAAAAACACTGAAAATTACATAGTTCCAATGTTTGGAAAGCCTCATGTAAGTTGAGGCATCCTTCAAAGAACCAGTCCTGGGTATCTTTAAGGAATATTTAAAGAATAAAGATTATTTTTGTTGTAGACTTCCCTTTTCTACTAGAGGCTTTACTGTCCTCCTTCCAGTTCGTAATACTAAAACATACTAACAAGCCTTCCTAGCAGTGCTATCTTATTTCTGGAGCTGCCTTACAACGAAGTCTGTCTGTCCAAACCTTAAAAATATTTCTTTTGCAGAAGCTTTTTGTGTCTCTACCACAGTGCTTCTCAAACTTGGCATGGCTGGATAGGGAATTCTGGGAGTTGAAGTCCCTACATCTTAAAATTGCCAAGTTTGAGAAACATTGCTCTATCATGATTGGGTTGCAATTTCTGCTCTGTCCTAATTGTTATTCTGCTTTTGAATGCTTTCCATCTTTAACGTATTAAAAATTTTACTGTCAAATATGCATTTTTTTTTTATTCTGAGCTACTTCACATTTATTTTCAGGCTATTGGGAAGGGGAGAAAGGAACTGAGTGAATGTAGCTATGATGAATGGTAGCACAAAGTACTTCCCATAAGGCATGCATATCTTCAGGTTAGCATAATTTATCAGAAGGACTATATTGAAATCTTTCACCTGAATCAGAGAAAGATTTAAAAAAACACAATTATGATTACCACAATATGAAATGTATCTTTATTACACTTTATGCATGCCTTTGAGTGAAGGAAATATGAAAATCACACAAAAAGCAAGTGATAGTTGATTAGTATTGAATGAACGAATCCTGGGGACCAGGTTTGAGCAGCTTGACTTCTAAAAGCAAGACCAAAACAACAATTCCTATCAAATCTTATTTTGGCATGAAAAAAAAACCTGGCAGATTAAGAAATTTCCAATTTTTATGCTGTTGTTCTGTCCTGTATAGTTTGAATCTATTTCTGGCTTGGCATGCAAAATAAGATGGGGAAAAATGCATTTATGTATCATACAAGCATCACATCAGTTTCAGTGGTGGGTTGCTACCAATTCGCCCCAGATTGGGAGAACTGGTAGCAGTGGCAGCGGGAAGCTCCGCCCACCCAACCAGACTTCTGCACATGCGCGAGCGAGTGCAAACGAACCAGTAGCAAACTAAATTGAAACCCACTACTGATCAGTTTAGTTACTTCAGATACCATATTGACATATATTGAATCTATTCTACTTTGCAATGTTCATTGCCAAGGTATATACCTTAGTATTGTATACGACACATCTACCCATATATACATAAACACACATCACAGACTCTCTGTGTGAATGTATCTTCCCATAGTAATAAGTCTTAGGCTTACTGATTCAATCTCAGAATTTCTTTCAGATAGCCTGAAATTTATCTTACTTAGCTAGAATTAATAAATAGGATACTTCCCATAGTTATTTCATGATATCTAGCAGTATTGTAACTCTAGGCGGCTACTTTTAAGGAAACAAAATTGCCCATACAAAGAATTGATTCATACATATATGAGATACTAGCCTCACATTGATTTTGTACTTATGCCTTTAATTCAAAAGTTGGGAATCTGTATTGCTGGAGTATCAGTTCTGTAATCCTGCCCTACTAGCCATCCTGACTGAGACTGCCTGGGAAGGAATCCATTGATCTCTGAACACCACATTCTCCTCTTTCAAGCGCATTGTGATACTGACATACAGAAAAGAATACTGTATGGCACTCTTGATCTGGGCCTGTTCTCTTCCCCACTCTCCCTGCTCTCTTTTGTGACTAGCAGGACTCAGCAGATGGGAAGGGAGGTTAGATGAAGGATTGAGAAAAGAAAGGGGAAGGAGACTGTAATGACTACATGCTTATATGTGGAAATGGAGCATCACTATGCACCTCAGAATTGGCTCATTATTTGTCTTGTCCTGGAAGGGCCTGCTCACCAGTGAAGATTTACATATTTTTTCTATGAAAAGGAATGGGGCAATTTAATAACTTTGTTCTTACAGATTTGGGTTGACTGCTGAATTCCCAGATTCTTTTGTCCATCATTAACATTAACATCCCCTGCCTGTAATAGTTGAAACTGAATTTTGCTACAGTAAGAAGAGAAGGGTGGATAAAGCAACTGGTGGGAGTTAGACAGCTGGCAAGGTTTTTTTTTTTTTTTTTAGTGTTGCAATTATTCTAGAGATAGCAGTGGAGATTTAAATGGTGTCTTGGGAAACCAGATGGGCTGGATCTGAAAGTTGTTAGTGTGGGATGCAGTGAGATCAGAGAGAATTATGTCTTGATATAACAGGGCTTGCTTATTTACTTACTTCTGGTTTGCTGAACAGATTTTGACATACAGTACTGTATATGCAATTAGAAGTATTATTTTAGCATAACCAACTAAGAGTTGCCCCAATGTTGTAAGACAAGAATGCTAAAATTCCTTGTAATCAGTTGATCTGTTTATCTTGTTCTTATTTCTTATTTGGTTATGGGTGGTGGGTTGTTTTTTTTTTTTTTTTTTGAAGGTGTCATACATTGTATTGTGAACTACCCAGAATCATTTGCAGCATCAAAATTAAATTAATTAAAGTTACATTTCTATGTCTGTGTTTATACAATAGGCTCAATCTAAGGTTGTGGTCATTACCAAATCATAATAATTTAATACACACAACATGTTAAGCCAAAACAGGTCACGTTGTATTTTGCAGGGCCTATTTTACACAAACTGCTAAGACATAATTTGGCAGTTTGATTTTGCTTTAAAATTATCATTTGTTAAAAGTGATTTAGCATATTCTGGGAAGAATTCTGATGATTCTGTGGTTTGTTATTGAGAATATAAAAGAGCCATCCTGGTCCCATTGGTTTCTCATGCATAGTATTCAACTACTCAAGTATAACTGGGGAGCAAGTTGTCTCATCTTTTCTTTGGTTATTTTACTGGACATTATTTAGTTTGCATCTAATTCACAGTGTCAAACTCGATCGCGTCATGTGACGTATCATGACATATCGTGACAGTTTTTGCCTTTGCAGAGCCAGGGTGGGTGTGGCCTGCGTGTGACGGTCCGCGGGCCACCAGTTTGACAGGCCTGATTTTAATTCCTCAGAAGGAAATGTCTTTGGTGCTGACTAATGGAGAAGTATTGGACATTCAGATCCATGCTGGGTAGGATAGTTAAAGCATCTTTGGGCTGGACTGAGCACCTGGCCTTCCAATTGCTCTAGCTGAGTGTATACTGGCAAATACATGATACAGGCAACTTTGACTCTTGTAATTTCTAAGCAGTAAATCTAAGCCTCAATGAATAATTGAAATGAGTGAAGTGCTTTTCAAAACTTCTCCTCCCCACCCACCCCCATTTGTCACATGGAGCCACCTCATTAAGAGAAAACAAAGGTCTAAGCAGCTGCAATAGGCCCAGGAAGGGCACGTAATAAGCGCAATGCATTTGCTAGTTTACATTGTATTAAGCCAGCAGGGCATGCAGGGATCTCAACCACTGAATCAGCATCTCAGTAAAAGATGTTGACCATGACATTGTTAAAAATGCAGGTTCTGAAAGATCTACTCAACAATCAATTTATGAGAATTTTGCTTACATGAATTTAATGATAAATTATCTAGAAGAGTAAAGATACTTCAGCACATAACAGGAATTCTTAATGTTTTCATTTTATGCCCTACAAAGAGCCATATCATCATCTGGTTCTGAAAGCCACTCTATTGGGAAAAGTAGCCCTAATGAATAAAAGAAGACAAGCATGACTCATTCAGAGGTATTCAATATTCACATGATTTTTCTCTGATTACTGAAAGACAATAAACAAATATGAAAAATGCTCTTGGGATTAATGCAGTGACCCTTTTGATATATAGAACAAATATTTTTTTTTAAATAGCATGGGCAATTGTATGGTTATTCTAATATTCCACTATTTGCAAACACAATTTTATAAATTTGATTTTTTTTAAACTGTAGATTAAAAGAAATAAGGGCAAATTGAATTTATGATTATACTAAAAAATGACACAGGCTGGACTAAGGACTAATTTACCTATTCATTCTGAATGGTGAAGAGGTAAAAATGCTAGAAACATTGAAATATATATCTTTGCCAGCATAAAACTCATGACTCACATTATTACTTCTCTGCAGTGATACAGCAACAATGTCTATATTAGCCACCCAATGTATAGATGAGAATGCTGCTTTCCAAGATCAAAGGAAATGCTAGAATAAGCTGGATGTGTTCAGCAACGTAGAGAAGTTACTCTATCATCATGCAGTGGTCTTGACTACTGATTAGATGCAGTGATGAAACCAGTCTTAACCTACCTTGATTGCAATTGGCCATTTGGAATTAAGATTGTTCAAAATGTACCATGATTTGTTCTGCATGGAAAACAGTCATTGTAGACAATGACTTTTGTGGATAGCTTGACTTTGCATTATCATGTTCTTATTGTAGAATTCCAAAAAGGTTGTAGCTTAATGGGACACCTTTTTTTAAAAAAAAATCATCACTGAAATATAGAGATTTTCTCGAATTCTTGTTTTATGAATATCTCCCTCTTTGTTTTACAAATACCCTCTTCTTAGGTTTTTGACAAGTTCTACTGCTGGTAATATAATAGATGTACTGACACAGAAGGCTTTTACAGCATGTCTGAGACCAGGGGTGGGCTTCAAAAATTTTAGCAAGGGGTTCTCTGCGTGGCCATGGCCTAGCCGGTCTCCTGCACCATGGCAGGCGGGGCGTTTTTGCCTTCCCCGGGTTCTAGAGGCTTTCCTTGAGCCTCCAGGATGGCGAAAATGACCTCCCCAGGCTCTGGAGGCCCTCTGGAGGCCAGAAACAGGCCCGTTTCTGGCCTTCCTGAACTTCCGGTAGGCCTGTTTTTCGCTCTCCTCGAGCATCCGCGTGCGCCCTGCACTTACCTGCATCCAAAACGGGCCGCATGGAGACTCCTGGGAGGAGTGGGCAGGATGGGGCCAGCTAGGAGTGGGATTTGGGGGTTCTCCAAACTGCACAGAATCCTAGCTAGAGGTTCTCCCGAACCCCTGCGAATCCCCAGCAGCCCACCCCTGTCTGAGACCCAGCATAGTTCTTGCTTTGCTAAGGAAATAATTATTCATTATACTGTAGTAACATTCCCCAATTAGTGCATCTCCTCAAATTTTCAGGCATTGGTCATGCTCTCTGGGAATTGCAAGGCTGTACTATAGAAAAGTTTCTGAAAATAATGAACCCATCAATGCAAATAGTAAGAGTTACATCAAAAGCCTTTCATTTTCAAGGTGTATGAAAACCAATCCTGAGCTCAAAAGCGCTGCACCCAAAATCAAGACAAAAAAATATAATTTAAAAGTTGTTAGGCCACCCAGAGCTGCTCATTTGCACATTTCAATCATACAAAACTGAACAAGGAGATGTGATTACTGTATTGTGCCCATACTTCCAAAAGTGATTTTAGAAAAGCTGGATAATTAATAAAGGCATCTTGTTAGCATGGACTCAAGTGGTGACATTCAAGTGATTTCAGTTCAGGCAATCAAAATCTTAGATTAGAGGTGGGCTTTTTTTTCTTTTCTTTTTGCAGTTAAGGGAGTTTCCCATGCAAATTTTTAAAATAAATAAATAAATAAATGGTAAAATGAATAAAAGGTAAAGGTGCCCCTCGCATATATGTGCTAGTCATTCCCGACTCTAGGGGGCGGTGCTCATCTCCGTTTCAAAGCCGAAGAGCCAGCGCTGTCTGAAGGCGTCTCCGTGGTCTTGTGGCCAGCATGACTAAACACCAAAGGTGCATGGAACACTGTTACCTTCCCACCAAAGATGGTCCCTATTTTTCTACTTGCATTTTTTACGTGCTTTCGAACTGCTAAGTTGGTAGAAGTTGGAACAAGTAACGGGTGCACACCCTGTTATGCAGCACTAGGGATTCGAACCGTTGAACTGCCGACCTTTCAATCGTGTCCCTAAATAAAAGTTACAGAGTACATTAGAGAAGACCAGGATGGAATTTTTGCCCACTGCCTTTTCTATTTCTTTCAGGGTTTAGGAAAATGTTTAAAAGTAAAATGAGAGTTTTATTTCTGTTTTCTTTTTAAAAATACAGGCAATGTACCACTGATTTTTAACATTTTGCCATTGAATGTTGGTATGATCTTATTTGACCATGACAAATATAAATGACCGGGAGCTGACAGATTACATCCCAGAGGTCTGAAGGAGCTGGCAGATGTTATCTCAGAACTATTGTACCATATCTTTCAAAAATCCTGGAGCACTGGGTAAGTACCTGAGGATTGGAAAAGGGCTGATGTGGGCCCCATCTTTAAGAAAGGGAAAAAAAACAGACCCAGGAAACTACAGACCAATCAGTCTAACATCAATACCTGGGAAGATCCTGGAAAAGTTAATCAAAAAACAGATCTGCAAACAGCTTGAAACAAATAAAGTTATAACTAGTAGCCAGCACGGATTTATTAAAAACAGATCATGCCAAACCAATCTGATTTCATTCTTTGATAAAGTGACTAAATTAGTAGACCAACTAAATGCTGTGGACATAGTATACTTAGATTTCAGTAAGACATTTGACAAAGTAGACCACACCCTACTTCTTGGTAAGCTAGATGAAGAGATAGCTATATTCATAGGCAAAAATTCCCTGCAGCAATGTCTGAACAAAGACAGAGGGATTAGCCCTCACTCAAGATGTTAATTTGTTAATTTGTCTCTTTAGTTCAGCATTTTGTAGCCCAAATATGCCCACCTACTTTCTGGAGAGCTTAAATGATCTCTCTGCTAAAGGGTTTCACTTTATGAGCAAGAGTTGGCTGTATTTTAACTATTTTAATTCCTCAATGTGCTCTGGCACCCTGCCTGATTTGTAACTCTGGGTTGCAGGTATTGCTGAGGAAAAGGAAGGTATTCAGACAGAATGATTTAGCTTTCCATGACAGCTGTGAATCACTGAACTTCAGTGTGTATTCCCCATTTCTAATCTAATGATTGGTATTTAGGTTTGCAAGCAAAGAACTTTTTTGTATTTTTCTACAGGTAATCCTTGATTTACAACAGTTCATTTAGTGACCATTCAAAGTTACAATGGCACTGAAAGAAGTGACTTATGATTTTTTCACACTTATGACCGTTACAGCATCCCCATGGTCACAAGAGGCTGGACGAGGCTAAGCGCCCCTCAATGTGAGTGACATCAAGTTGGCCACACCCACTCAGTCACAAGACCACCCAGCCACGCCTACCCAGCCGGACATTAGGGCAGAGAACCGGTTGAAGCCCAACCAGTTATTTATTTGAAGCCCACCATTTTGAAGCCAAAATAAAATTCCCCTTCACACATTTGCTATCCTATTTATAGCTGCAAACTATACTAAGAGTACTTTGGAAGTGCTTTTTTATTTTCTTTTGGCTTACCATTGGCTGCAGCAATTGCCCTCTCTCTGTCTCAACTTTATAATTTTGGCCGTCAATAGCAATAATTTTTTCTCAAGCCATAATGACTATAACGTAGGTATATATCATAATGTTCTTTCTGGCAATAAAATGGGGGGTTGTTTTCTTGGAATGAGAACAAATTGTCTCCACCACCATGACAAATGAGAACACTTGGCAAGAACCTATCCACTGCAATGCAGTGCAGGGAGACAATAAGTAAAAAGAAAAAGAAAAGTGAAACCAATTCAACAGTACTTGTTGAACAGTAGGGAACAAAACTAATGAGAAAAGAAGACCTGTTGCCTTAATATCAAGAGACAAATCTTTATATCTTCTGCTATATAAAAATGACTTTGGGTCTTCCTCTACCTCTGAGTTAAACTGCTACCTACTATCCTTGAATTGGAGAAAAAATGCTAATAAAAACTTGTTCCATCTTTCTTTAAAACAGTTATAACACACAGTATTAATTTACTCCAAAATTTGAATTCTGCTCAACTAATGAGATATGGTATGTCTACAGAACTATAAAAAGCTACTTAGTGTATTTCCCTTTAGAAGGATTGGAAATATGTTCAAGATGCCTATTGTAACAAAAAGCAGCTTAATAAAACTCTTAGTAAGAAATTATTTATTTGTTTAACTTGTATGCCGCCTTTCCCCGAAGACTCAAGGCGTATATATCAAACGTCTTTAAATATTTCTGAGAACATGGAGATTTGCTAAAAGGCACAGTTTTAAATGGTGAAGCCTGCTAGAGTTGTAGTTGATTCTTGCTGCTAACATGGCACATATGTGTGATATTTTGGATAAGGGTACATAGCTGATTTACCTCTCTCTTATTCAGGATAAGTTCCAATATTTATTTTAAGCTCAACTTAATATATAATGAAATAGCTCCATATAATTCCATATAAATGAAATACCTGCAAAATTAAATTTGGGGTACAGTAGTTTGCTTTTTAAGGGATGCGGTGGCTCAATGGTTAAGATGCTGACTCTGAGCTTGTCGATCAAAAGGTTGGCAGTTCAGTGGTTCGAATCCCTAGTGTTGCGTAATAGGGTGAGCTCCCATTACTTGTCCCAGCTTCTGCCAACCTAGCAGTTCGAAAGCACGTAAAAAATGCAAGTAGGAAAATAGGGACCACCTTTGGTGGGAAGGTAATAGTGTTCTGTGTGCCTCTGGCGTTTAGTCATGCTGGCCACATGACCATGGAGACGTCTTCTGACAGCGCTGGCTCTTAGGCTTTGAAACCGAGATGAGCACCGCCTCCTAGAGTCAGGAATGACTAGCACATATGTGCGAGGGGAACCTTTACTTTTACCTTTAGTTTGCTTTTTATCTTTTCAGGCAATTTTTTTATTTTTTAGTATTTTAAGTTGGCAGAATTTAAGATAAAGGATAGATCACTTTCAAATTTTTTTGAGAATTTGCAGAGTGAACAATAACAGCATGAAAAAGTCCTAATATATCTTTTCAGCATCAATATCAGAGAAATGATGCAAATTAAATGCTGGAAACGAGAATCAACTTGAGACTATCCAAAAGAACTTCCCTTTCTTCGATTTTTTAAAATAAATTTGTAAACTTTTTTACATTCAGTAAATACGTAGAGGGTTGGAATTTTGAAGATCCAACACACCACTTCAATTTCTGATATATATGTTGAGATTGGATTAACATATCACTCTAAACTATTATGAGGCTTGTTTGATTATGCCTTAATGTGCAGTATGTAACCAATCACTATGATTGATCCTATCCATTGTGATTCTATTAATCATTAATTAAATAAACATTAAATTATAAAACATTGGCAACTTGCACAAATTAAGATTCAACAAAGAATGAGTCTTGGCCTACACAGGGAGATTACACATTCATGGATGTATAGGCATAAATTATGTCTGAAACAGTTAGAACCCTTCTCTACACGTTCAGAAAATGTATAAAAGAGCCTTTCAAATGACTTGAAATGAGTTAACATACAATACAAAAGGGATACAGTATTAAACTTATTCATCCAGACATCCTATTCATTATGAAAGTGGGTGACTGAGCTACTCTCACTTCATCTAAAATTATTGGCTACCAGAAGTACTGCATTAGTATTGATTATTTTACAAGCATACTGATGCTGTCTTTATGAATTATTTCTGGTCACTCCTCAAAACAATCCAATTAGGAGCAGGTTTTTGAAAGAATTTCAGAGTGAGGATTACAATGATGCATCTCCAGATTCCTGTGTTGCCTTTGGACTGGCCTGTCAGATGTAAATGCCTTATTCTCCAATGTGTAAATAGTATATGAACGGGGTATCAGGGGTTAATTTATTCTTCACTCCTTAATGTATTCATAATTCACCACTCCCACATCTAGCTCCTCCCATTGTATATATAAGGAGCTGTCTACATCTTTTTCATTGCTTCTATCTGAGAATATTCAGTGAATATAGAATGCCTGCTGTAAATAAAAGAAAATATATTCAAACCTCTAACTCTCACTAATCTTATTGAGTCTGATCCTGAAAATATTGCAACAAGCTGGTAGCAGAGGATGGTTAATTGACTCAATAAAAACTTAAAAATGTCTAAGAAAGATAGGCCCAACACCAGGGCATACAGCAAAGAAATGGAAACAGAACAAGAAATATTCAACGAATCCACAAACGCAATTTCGAGAGAATCCGAAGAATACACCACTGAAGACGAAGAAATTATAGATGAAAATGATGACCAGGAGGAAATCGAAATAGAGAATAACGAACTCAGGTCAGAAATATTAAAACTATTAAAGAGCCAGAAGAATGATGAAAGCCTCATCGCGAACCTCCAAGATATGCTGAAGAACAGCGGAGCAGCGAGAGAGAAAAACATCACTAATGAAAAGTCTAAAGACCCAAAAACAGTGAGTGATATGACTGAAGAAAAAAATATTGTGAAGAAGAAAAACGGTGATCCAGCGCGAAATTTTGAATGGCAGCCATCTTGGTTTCAACAGGCCTCCAAGGTGAGCGAAGCAGAGCCAATCAAAAAGCTCAATTCAAAATTTCTGGCGCGAAAAACGTTATCAGACAACGAAAATGAAAAAGAAGATTCAAACTCCTCAGAAGAATCAGAATCAGAAAGTGAAGGTGATTCAACAAACTACCAAATAAAATCAGCAATGAAAACGCTTTTTGCTGCATTTGGGCCAAAACTAAAAATTATTAAAAAGCTAACGAAGAAACGAGCGAGCAAGCCAATGCCTCAAGACCTGCCCGCTCCCATCCTGACTACGAGAGCGCCGACGCCCGAACCCAGAGAGCCCTGCCGATACCACCCCACGCCACAGACCGAAGCAAGCACCAACGCCATCAGAAGAAAAGGAAGAACAGCCGCCGCCGTCAGGACTCCCAAAATCGAACCAGAGACCGATTCATCTGAGGAGGAGCAGAACGAGCGAGCCGCGGTGAGGAGAACCTTTCACGACGACTTCAAGGAAGAAATGGACAACGCGCATGCGCAAGACTACGCAGACGGCCCGGGAAGACATGAACTGGCGAGGAGACCGTGCAGGCTCGTTGCGAGCATCCCCATGCCGTTTTGTAACTTTCTGCATTTACGAGACCACGGACTGCCTCAGGTTGTAAGTAATGGACCTAATAATGTCGGAAATTTACCCAGTGACTTCCCAAAGCTAAGGGTAGATGGCATTAATTTGCAAGAATGGTATCAACAGCTCCAGGTTGTCTTTATGAAGGAAAACTTACTATTTTTTATCACTAGTCCCCCAAAAAGACCTTGGACTCTAAAAATAGATTGTTTACACCATAGAGCATTTTTCTTATTAATATCTAGTGTGTCTCCTGCAATGTATCACAGCATTAAGCCAAATCTGACTGTTTCAGAAATTATTCAATGCATGTTTAATTTGTTTTACAGTGACAGTGTAGCTACCACCACAAGGATGTCTAAAGATTTCTTTTCATCTAGGATAAAACCAGGGGTTTCCATAAGTGAGCACTTAATATCTTTAAACAAAATAAGAGCTGAGCTGCATTTGAGGGGGGAGGTGATTTCAGACCAAACAATGAAAAGTGTTATTATCAACTCACTTGATCCATCATGGGACAATTATATAACACATTTAGACACAATCAATCTAGGATACTTATCCATAGAAAGTCTATCCAATAAACTAATAGCAGAAGACAATTCAAGAAGGAATCGTTCTAACAATCACTTAGAACACAAACCATATAGGAAAGTAGCTTTCCAAGAAAAATATAATGAAACATTTAAATGTCATAACTGTGGATCCAGGGAACACAATAGGAGAGATTGCCCCAAAATTTCAAAGGAAAGACATAGGTCAGAATATAGAAACAAATACAATTATAGACAGTCTTCCATAGATAGACATAGATATAGAAGCCCACCAAATTACAAAGAGAATAGAGGGGGCAGAGATAATTCAAAGGATAGAAAATCTGGTTCACTAAATGGATTAAATAAACAAGACAACACTAACATACAGCAAAATGAGAACAATAATTGGCTTATTGATTCTGGAGCAACTAATCACACCACTAATAACAAAAATATATTGCCTTCATTTGTAGAAGATAAATTTGTAATAAAGGTAGCTAACCAAGAAAAGGTTCAAGTATTAGGTAGAGGGAATGTAACCCTGCCTGGTCTAGGAAAAATAGAGGGGGTATTGTTAATACCTGAAATACCTCATAACATACTAAGTGCCATAAAACTAAGTAGAGATTCTGACATTAACATTGTTTTTTCTAAAGGAAAAGCGACTTTGGAGAAGAATAAAATAAATATAGGCACTGTGATGATTAAAGGAGGCCTACCTTATCTGATAACAAAGGAAAAATGGTTGCATAACATTGATTCAAATATGGAAGATTGTATTGAAGTAGATAATGAAAATATTAGCAACAGTGACAATGATGAATGTAAAATATCTCATGATCACGTAGATACACACAATGAAAAAAAACCAAAAATAGGTAAGCCAATTCATGATGAGTGTGCTCACATCTTACATAGGAAGTTAGGACATGCCAGTTTTCCTGTAGTACAAAAAATGACTGAACACGCAGAAGGTGTTAAAATAAAAAATTGTGAAAACTATTTAGAATGCTCAGTATGTAAATCTACAAAACTAAAAACTAGTCCCAGACCAAGAAAATCTACTAGATCAACCAACAAAATTTTTGATTTAGTACACATGGACTTAGTTGGTCCATTAACTCCATCAATCACTTATAGAAAACGTTACTTCTTGACAATAGTAGACGATTATAGCCGCTATGGATTTGTTTATACATTAAAACACAAAGATGAAACCTTTCAAAAATTTAAAGAATTTTATAAACGCATAGAAAGACAACACAATATCAAAATAAAACAAATTATGACAGATAGGGGATGTGAATTCATGTCTAAAGAATTCTCCCAATGGTTAAAAGACAAAGGAATGTTACATTACACATCTAGCCCATTTTCTGCGTTCCAGAACGGGATTGCGGAGAGGAAGAACTCAACATTACAAACCATGATTAGATGCACATTGGAAGATGCTGGCTTAAGCAAACAATTCTGGTCAGAAGCCTTACATTATTCAAATTACACACAGAATAGAACCTGGTCCAGCATTGTAAATAAGACACCATATGAAGTGATGTATAATAGGAAACCAAAATTAGCACACATGCACATATTTGGAGTCACTGCAGACGTACACATACCTAAGCAATTAAGAAGAAAGGGAGAAAACGTATCCAGAAGACTCAGATTTATGGGTTACGAGACAGGCACTAAAGGATACAGATTCATTGATAATAATAACAAATTTATAGTCTCCAGAACAGCTGTGTTCCACGAACAGGCCAACTGGTCTAAAATACATCTTAATGAAATATTTCCAAATAACCACAAAGATACAAAATCTCATGAGAAAGAGACTATAGAAAAGCAAGATATCAACAAATATAAAAACAAAACCAAAACATGGACAAATAGCCAACACAAAATAAAAACTGATACACTAACAAAAAAGGAAGCAAGATATTTGCATGATAACGATAGTAAACCTAAAAGAACTATTAGAAACACCAGAAATCAAATACCAAATAAATACAAGGATTATATAATGCATATGGATGGTGAGCCAACAACACCTAATACATATGAGGAAGTGTTAAAACTCCCTAGTAAAGAAAAGGAAAAATGGGAATTAGCGATGAAAAAAGAGATGGAAAGTTTACAAGGACTAAATGTATTTACACCTGCAGTTGCACCTAAAGATAAAACAATTATTGGTACCAGGTGGATATATAAAATTAAGAACTTAGAGGGAGGTAATACCCTATACAAAGCTAGACTAGTTGCACAAGGTTATGCACAGAAATATCCGGAGGACTATACTGACACGTATTCCCCCACAGTAAGAACAGAGAGTGTCAAAACAGCTCTAGTGGTAGCATCAGCACTCAATCTTGATGTATTCCAATATGACATACAGACTGCGTATCTACACGCAAAACTAGATAAGGAAATATATGTAAGAGCACCTCACAGTCAATACACAAACAAAAATGAGATTTGGTTGTTAAACAAGAGTTTATACGGATTAAAACAATCTGGTAAACAATGGTATGATTGTTTAGTAAAAGTACTTAAAACCATGGACTTCAATGCTACCACTGCTGATAACTGTTTCTTTGTAAAAAAGGGTGATGATTACATAGAATTTGTATTGATTTATGTGGATGACATTTTATACATAGGAAAACATAAAGAGAGAAGAGAAACTTTTGTATCTAAGCTAAATGAACATTTCTCGTTAAAATCTCTAGGCAAAGTAAACAAATATCTTGGTGTTCAAATTAATAAGACTAAAAGAGGATTCAAACTTACTCAGAGAGATAAGATCATAGAACTTTAAATAAATGCAATCTAAATAACGCCAAACCTTGTGATACTCCTATGCAAACTGACTTTCTAAGAAATACTGATGAATCTTCTCCCGAATTCAAAGATAACACATTTTATAGATCAATCATAGGTTCACTTCTTTATATATCTAATTGGACAAGACCAGATATCGCTTTACCACTCAATTTATTATCCAGACATGTCAGCAAGCCAACAATGTATCACTGGGAAGCTGTTAAAAGAATTTTAAGATATCTGAAAAGTACACTAGACTTTTGTTTAATGTTAGAACCTAACAATAATAAAGAACCAAAGCTTACATGTTACGCAGATGCGGACTGGGCTGGAGACACCTCATGTAGAAAAAGCACATCTGGCTATATATTCCTCTTAAATGACTGTCCAGTTTACTGGTACACTGGTAAACAAGAACTAGTGGCCACTTCAACGACAGAAGCAGAATATGTTTGTTTATCCAAAGCTGCAAATAACCTTGTATGGTTTAATGATTTAATTTCAGATGTTTGGAAAAAACCTGCTTTGCCTTTTGTTATGCATGAAGACAACAAAGCAGCCATTGAAATATCTAGATCTGACGCCATTGGACAAAGGTCCAGACACATAGATATAAAATTTAAACATGTGAGACAATTATCTCAGGATGGATTTATTAAAGCAGTGCATTGTGATACTTCAGAACAATTAGCTGACATATTGACAAAACCTTTACCTTCTAAGCAGCACAAATATTTAACTTCTAAATTGTATGTTTTGTATTGTCCTGAATCTGAATGTAATTGGTGTTGCATAACGAATCGGCATTTAGAGGGGGATTTGTCAGATGTAAATGCCTTATTCTCCAATGTGTAAATAGTATATGAACGGGGTATCAGGGGTTAATTTATTCTTCACTCCTTAATGTATTCATAATTCACCACTCCCACATCTAGCTCCTCCCATTGTATATATAAGGAGCTGTCTACATCTTTTTCATTGCTTCTATCTGAGAATATTCAGTGAATATAGAATGCCTGCTGTAAATAAAAGAAAATATATTCAAACCTCTAACTCTCACTAATCTTATTGAGTCTGATCCTGAAAATATTGCAACATGGCCTTTCTGTCTTTAGCACCAAAAATGCTGCTTAAAGATAAAAACAATAGAGGCACAGCATCCAAATCATACCCAGAACTCTAGATTCTTCATTGGTCAGGCTGCAACTGGAGTATAGGTCCTATATTTTAAAGATGCTGTCAACCTTGAAGCCATTTTGGAGCATCTTCAGGGCTGCCACAGCAAGGCTGGTTGGAGATGTGGGAATGGGAGGGGGGGAATAGAGATAGCTGGGGACTTGTAGCCAAAATAAAAATTCTTTCTCCTGGGAACTATTGAAATTTACAAACGTTAATTAAAAAATGGAAAGCACTGCCTTTAGATGTAGAACACTTGGAGACAGCCAGTCTTTTATCTGCCAATCCATTCAAACTCATTCTAAATACATCAGAAATAGTTCCAGGCTATTCTGATAGTTTTCTGATGTATTTCTGGTATCATTTGCTGCCTAAATTGCATTTTTCTGGTCAAGGAAACAACTGTTTCTATATCTATATTGGAACAGTTCTCAGTACAAGCCTCTGGTTATGGTATCTTTTGGTCATCAGGAAATTCATGTCACCCCCAATTCAGGGCTACCTAGGAAATATTGTAGATAGCTATACAAGATATATAAGCAAAGCGTAACAGTCTAAGCTAAGTCTAAGGGATGTCAAACCTGCAGTCTGCAGGCCAGATGCATCATGCACTGGCCACCCCCACCCCCGGTTTAGCAAAGGGGGAAGAAGTTGCTATACATCACGTGAAGTGTCGTCCCGAGTTTGACACCCATGGTCCAAGCATTAGCAAAATGAGGGCTCCATTTATATTTTGTAATCTGCACCTTTCTATAGTAAATTCCTAGCCATGAAATGGGTCCTAAACTCCTGCCCTCACCTTGCATTTGTAGATGCATTAGATCTCTGTCTCATCCATTCAGAAATAATTTGGTATCCAAGTGTTGCTTCTTACATAATAAGCAGATGCATAATTATAAATCTTCTTCTCTAATTCAGAACCATCTTGGAACAAAACTCCAATTTAACTCCTGCCCAAGAAACTGCTATAAATAAATTCCTTATAAATTAATTCACATAAAACCATACCCACACAGTTATTGTTTATCACTCCTCAGACCTTCAGATGCATTCTGAAGAGGATCCATTAAGAAATTAAATTATAGAACCTTAACACAGAACAGAGCAAATAAAACAAATTCCTAATTTTACAGCTGTTTTAATTACACCTCAGCTAAATTGGAATCCATCCACTCAATTCTCCATCACTACTAATATTTCAGGAACACAGAGGCCCAGAGCTATTTTCACAAAGTACAAAACTCTCAAGTGGAAGTGCACCCCTCCATTTGCTATAAAAACAGAACAGTGCTGAAGAAAGCACGAACAACAATAATACCAGTTTATTTGCACAGCAACAAAATGACTTCTGGTAGTGAGTCAAGTACGTACTAAACAATCTGATATACCAAAATTGCAAAGCAAGCGAAGTATATATAAAAGTGCCTTTTCATCCTGGCTAACTCAGAAGCTACTTCATTCTCATGCAATTTTCATATTTTAAATGGGTTTTGGCACATCTGTCCCAGACATAATGTGTATTACTGTAAGCTGTTGGGGGAGGAAACTTGTTTTTTTTAATCATGTAATCCCCTTATTTACAAATTTTACGAAGGACCCAACATTTGCATTGGTAATGTTACAGAATGAAGTAACCCTTTTTTGCTGTCTGTACTTAATCAGATCTTGGATAGCATTCCTTTCTAATTTTATATGCCATAAAGAATAATACACTAAAACTGTATATGTATATATGTTGTATATATTAGTGTTACCCAGTGTTGGATAAATGAAATATCTGTAAACTAACAATCAAACTCAGAGAGCACCAAGGACCTAATAGTTCAACTTTGAGCTACACACAGTACATAGTGTAGATACATATACTCCACCATTTGAGTAAACATCTCTCTGACATATAGGTGGAGAATTTCATGTATAGACCTTATTACTTGTGAGAGTCCAGTAAATTTTCATTTGAACTATTGCAATTATGTAGTGGCTTCATGGACAGGCTGGAATCCAATTAAAATTGATATTTTCAATCCCATGCAGAAAGAAATGTTCCTATACTTCCTTGCATTCTTCCACCAAAAAAGAATTTATTAGTGATGGAAAGATGTGTAACAGGAAACATTAACACTGTCACTACAACAATGAATAAAACTGTAGTGATGTTGAAGTGCACTGTGGAAAATGGAAATGCCATTAAGACTGTGAGGCCATCAGAGTCCTGTATTTAGGAATAAAGTCATTAGCAAAAGGAAGGAAGGATGATCATTCTTAAATAAATTGATGGGGTGACAATAAAACCTAGCAGTCTCCCTTGCATGTGTGAAACTAATGTGTGAAACTAATGTGTTTCTCAAATTCTGTGTAAGGTGACCATTTACTCATTGTCATGAAATGCAGTGCCAGAATAAAAGGGTAATGTATAATACGTACTAATCTATTGCTGTCAGATGCAAAAGACCAAGTCCACATGTGAAGGCTCAATTTAATTGATTTATCGCTAAAAACCTATGCACAGGAATCTTCTCAACTAATGGTCACCAACCAGTTAGATAAGGGTTAATGGCAATCAAGGTGACTAAATTTGTTTGTGGCTACATAAGGATTCAAATCCCTAGTACCATGTAACAGGGTGAGCTCCCATTACTTGTCCCAGCTTCTGACAACTTAGCAGTTTGAAAGCATGTAAAAAATGCAAGTAGAAAAATAGAGACCACCTTTGGTGGGAAGGTAACAGTGTTCCATGCGCCCTTGGCATTTAGTCATGCTGGCTACATGACCACAGAGACATCTTCGGACAGCACTGGCTTTGAAACAGAGATGAGCACTGCCTCCTAGAGTAGGGAACGACAAGCACATATTTGCGAGGGGTACCTTTACCTTTTACCTTTAAAGATTCTAGACCAATCTCTCTTTTACTCTGCAATTAGTCTCTTGCAATTGTACAGATAAAATGTAAATTTAGAGTTAATTACCATAGGAAACCATCATATCTAACTATGGAGGAAAAGACTGCAATTATAAAGCATACGAGCTAGGGATCTAGAAAATATTTTGTTTTGAATTAATTAGAGTGCTAACCTACAAAATGTTCTGTTTTGTGTGAAAAATTACCGTCTCAGATAAAGAATGGTTGTTTTGAGCATCTGGGAATTTTTTCAAAATGTGTGGTTTCTCACTTGAGACAGCTGCCTTGCCCTAGCAATAGAAAATTTTACAGTTTCACTCTTTAAAAAATGGTTTATATACCAAGAGAGCATACCTCTCTGCTCAATTTGCTGGTTTAGAAGCTAAATGTTCATGGTACATTGATGGGCCTGGTCTACCAACTTTATAAATTGGAATTGGACTGGACAGCCTACAAGACTGTCCTCTGATAGATTTCTAAAACTGAGGCCTGTTCTCTGTTAAAGTAGGACTTATGACCACCCTTATATTCTAGTACAGTGTTTTGCAACCTTGACAGCTTGATGATGAGTGGCCTTCAATTCCCAGAATTCCCCAGCCTGCATAGTCTAATACTGGCCGCATACTAAAATGAATGAGAAAAGGATTCCTTCTGAAGGAAGAGATTCTGAATACCTTTTTTGAGAAATTGGGTGTTCCTCTTTGCTGTGTTTATTAGGAGATGATAAAGATATAAGCCAGATGGTGGTAGGTGGGGCAAAATGAGGGAGCACTCAGAGCAGATGGCAGTACGAAATCAAGCTAACAGATCCTGGCTTCAGACTCCATTAGAGTTTTGCTGTCTGCTTAGAAACATGTACCTGAACAAATCAGCTTCTGGCACTTCCCAAATATTCTAGTAATACATGCTATTCCCCCTCTCAAAAATAACCCATCCATATTTTTTTATTTAACAAAAAAGGGATTCTGGTATTATTCCAACATCACTGCAACAACAATAACAAAGCCACTCCAAATAAATTTATCTCTTGGGCAACCTCTGAAATAAAGCCGACTATGATACTGCAGCATTTTTTCTCCATAGCAACATGACAACCCCGTGGTAGCAAAGGCGTTTCTAGTATACTCCTAGTATCTTCTTTTTGTAGCATATTCTGCTGAATTTATGTACATAAACATAGGCATGATTTAACAGAAGAAAGGTAAATCTGGGCTTTGCAAGGAGGAAAAAGGATATCCTCCCCCAAGGGATAAGACACTTTGCTCATTGTGTTCCATTATTCAAACTTATACCAAAATATGTATAGGGAGTGGGATGACAGATCTAATTTTAATAGTGTAACAAGCAAATCCCATTCCTCATCCTTCCAAATTCCAGATTATACATTTGGATTTGAGCAACTATTCCATGTACACTTTTAAACCAGAAGAAAAATTCAAATATTCCAATACTGTTATTTTTACTAAATTCAAATTGATTTTCTTTTGTACATATTTTTCCCCTCTCCCTGAAAATCTTTGATAGTGGAAGGTAAAAGGGAACAATGCTTTGATGATCCAAACGAACAGGTCAAAAGTAGAAACTTCCCCCAAAAAACAGTGTGAATACAAACCAGTGTCCTTTTTGAATTACAGTTTGTTTATGGTATGTGGTATGTTGTGGTGTCGTTTGTTTACAAACAGATCAGCAAAGTTCAGGTAGACACAATTGTTTCTATAATCTGAATGAGAGTTATGCTTTCAACCATCGCTTGATACAAACATTTATTTATCAGATGCAGCATTCCTATCTCAATTCTGAGAAAGGATGCATCAATTCAATTTCTGTCTGATGTGTTAAATGTCCAAAGTACTGGGCTCTTCCAGTTGAACAATCTTTCCATTTTCATCTCATGTGTTTAATGGCAAACTATGATTTAGCTGTTACATCTAATTCACTCCCATTTATGTAGTACTTTAGTACAGGTAGTCCTTGACATACGAGCACAATTGGGATCAGAATTTCCTTTGTTAAGCAAGGTGGTACTTAATTGAGTTGTGCCTGATTTTACAACCTTTTTTTGCCATGGTTGGTAAGCAAATCACTATGGTTGTTAAGTGAATTTCAGAGTTCAGCTTCCTCCCTTGACTTTGCTGTCTAGCTGAGAAAGTCACAAATGGTGATCATGTGACTAGATACACTACAATTGTAATAAATACAAAATGGTTGCCAAGCGCTCAGATTTTCTTCATGTGACCTTAGGGATGCAGCAATGGTTGTAAGTGGCAGGACCAGTGGCTAGTCACTTTTTTCAGTGCAGTTGTAACTTCAAATGGTTGCTAAATGCTGGTTGTAAGACAAAGACTACCTGCCTAAGTAAATTAGATATTTGGCATCCCTAGAATTATCATCAGATATCAAGGTATTTTAAGGTTCTGTTTAGTGTGAAGTACATTCTTTAGACTTCAGTTTATAGTTGATTTGATAGTAAAAGAAATAAATACTTCAAATATTCACTTATTATTAATTCCGATAATCAAATAAAAAACAAATAATAATTCAGCGATATGTTTTTCATAGTTGCCTCTTACATGGCAACGTATGTTAAGTAGAGAATCTTGTATAAGAAAAAATGATTACGATTTTGAAGAAGCAAAATTTATGGATTTCATGTATGTTCCTCTATATTCTACTCATGGGGGTTTATTTCAGGCTAAAAGTGTTTAATGTGGGTGCAGGTTTATAGATATGCTATTGTTACCATTTGTTGTGATTTATTTGTTGGGAATTCAGAGGAATTAAAGAATAAAATCACAATGAAATGTATATGGGCAAGAAAGAAGAATGTTAAATTGCAGCAACAGCAGCTCTTTCTGTCAAGCTTACTTCTGAAATGGCTATATTAGAAATATTATATTTTGTATCCTGCTTTCAGTTTTATGTGTAATCTGAATTTAATGTAGTTTATTTTAAAGCCAAGAACAGGAGTGCAACAGACAATCCTGTAACTGCCTCTGTGTGTGTGTGTGTGTATGTGTGTGTGTGTGTGTGTGTGTGTGTGTATTAAACAAGCCAGATTACAAACGCTTAATAATAAATATGTGGGAACCATAATTTCAAAGTGTGAGTAAAATCTACACTAAGGGTGCTTCTAAAATTATCAATTAATAGGCACTGTGAATATATGATTGCATAAAGAAAAAAAAGACCAAAAAGACAAAGAAAAGACAAGAAATTTCCACATACCAGATTACAATATTTGGTTCTGTTGGTAAAATCCTGTATTTTGTAGCAAGACAATTGTACAACAAAAGCTTCATTTGAGATGCAATTATTTGCAAATATTTTCTATTAACCATCACCTCTGATTCCTTTGGCTTTGCCTCTTGCTTAATTCATAATTTCAAAATCTCTAACACCAAGGGAACACCAACCATTTAATTAAAAAATAAGCATGATTCTGAAGAAAGCATCCACCTGAAAAGCCATCTTTATTTTCAACAATTGTACTGCCCCATATGGGCTCCATATGGCATTCTTAGAAAATACATAAAAATGGGAGACACCTGCTTGCCCAGGAAAAAAAAAAAGCCAAGATAAACATAGGGTGACAGGCACCATATGATGGCTGGAAAATCATAGTAGCATTTTTGCAATAAGGCAGGGCTGTCCACAAGAAGGGAGTCCAAGATCAAGATGGTGACCACAACTGTATAGATGCACATAAGAAAGAGTAGGGTTTTTACTACACAGTTATGGTTTCCATCTTGATCTTTTGACCGCTTCCTGTCGATACCCCTGAGTGCTCCTGATATGTACTCTGAATAGCAACAAAATGAGGGAGGCCCTTCAGATACTGTATTGCTAAACTAGAAATCCTATCAGCCAGCATGGGCAATAGTAAAGATTGCTGGAATTTGTAGTTCAACAACTTATGGAGGGTCACAGACTCCCTACACTGAATATGGGTACATCAACCCAGGACTTCAGAAACTTTCTTTTGCTGTTTCTTTCGTTTCAATAGTGCTTCATCCAAGGTCAGATGAGCACCAATTATGTTGGCACTCCAGAAAGATGCCAATTTTTGGCTTTTCTAGAAAGTCTTTGGGAATGGTGGCACTTGTTGGTGTTTTCCTTACAGGGAAGGTCAAAAAGTCACACAAATGTACCACTGGCAAATTTTTTAAAAAGATGAATTTAAACACATGGTTGCAGCTGCCATTTTGACTCATTACTTGAAGTACTGGTATTGGGTATGTCTAGTTTAATGAAAAGAAGGACTAGGAGAGACATGATAGCAGTGTTCCAATATCTCAGGGGCTGCCACAAAGATGAGGGAATCAAGCTATTCTCCAAAGCATCTGAGGGTAGGACAAGAAGCAATGGATGGAAACTAATCAAGGAAAGAAGTAACTTAGAACCAAGAAGAAATTTCCTGACAGTTAGAACAGTTAATCAGTGAAACAACGTGCTTCCAGAAGTTGTGAATGCACTGGAAATTTTTAAAAAGAAATTGGACAACAATTTGTCTGAAGTGGTATAGGATGTCCTGCCTAAGCAGAGACTAGAAGACCTCCAAGGTCCCTTCCAACTCTGTTATTCTATTCTATTGCCTTTTCCAATGGTTTCTGCCTGTCCAATAAGATTGGGGTGAGTGGGGATACTCCAGGCCCATTCTATCAAGTAATGTCATCTAGCGGGACCCTAAAAATGCCTATCCTGTGAAATAGCATCCCCTCAGAGCTATCTAAACAGCTCTCACGCTACAAGTCTTTGAAAACATGGCTGCACACCAAAGTCCAAGTTAAGTCAGCTGTTCAGCTCCATGTACATCGTTTGTCATGCAACCTATTCTGTCTAGGTTCACCCATTCTTTTCTTGTTCATTTCTTCCTTCCTTTTAATTATGTAAGTCACCCCAAGTCAATTGGGAGTTGGGTGGCCTTTTAAATCTAAATAAATCAATACATAATTAGGAAACTGAGTGGTATTGGGTTTGTGGTTTTTTTTTATTGTTCTGTTTTAGTCTTGCATTATTAATTGTCAGAGGTTTTTTGGACCAGAGCAGCATAGAAATTACAGAAATAAATAAATAAATAATAGTCTTGTAACATGGCAAAAATAAATAATATCTGTGATAACCTAGCCTTCTAAAATAAGAAATAAATTTGTTCAAACTGACTCATGAATAAAATAAAATTAAATTAAAAAGGCCCAGTGGTCCTGTTTGAGGTTATTTGATTCTTGTCGGGAGGAAGGTAATGAAAGATCTACTGCCTGATCATGGCTGATCTATTTTTGATATTTTTGATCCATTTGGCCCAGTTTCTGATGTCCATTAGAAAAGTTTTACAAATCTGGTTTTGTTTTGTTTTTTCGTCTAATCAGAGTGATTTCTGATCCCCTTGGAAGGAAGCTAGAATTTTCTTTTTTATATATTTATTCAAAGCATTGCTATTGAGGTTTGATTGCCATGGATCATCAAATATTTGGAAACAACTGGTGTCACTAGAGATATTACAATGTTTGTAGAAAAAGAATGAATTAGGGAAAGAATTGGTGGAAATGAAAAATATAGGCATACCAAAGTTAGGAAAGGCATCTTCTAGGGTGACTCATTATCAGCCTTATTATTTGTCATTGCTATGATCCCACTTTCAGTGATTCTGAAGAAAGCAACTTTGGCAACAAAACAGCAAAAAATGATAATAAAATCTCACATTTGCTTTATATGTAGCTTTATGGAAAATAGGAAATCAAAATCTAGTCATTAACAAATACCATAAGAATTTTCAGCATCAATGTAGCAATAGAATTTGGCCTAGAATAATACGTTACAGTAGCAATAAATCAGGGTAAACCCACAAAAACTAATGGAATTGAAATGCACAGACTGAAGAAGATTGCACAGACTGACTATAAACAGCATGACAAAATAGCAACAATGATGCATTGGAAGATCTGCAAGAAATACCATTTGCCTGCAAGCAAGAACTGGTGGGGTCATAAAATAGACAAGTAATAGAAAAAGAAAAAACTGAAGTGCTCTGGAACTTTAGAATTTAAACAGACATGCACCTGCTACATAATACGGCAGACTTAACAATTGTTGCTAAGAAAGACAAAACAGTCTGGATAGTAGATGTGGCAGTACCTACAGACAGAATAGGAGAGAGAGAACGGAGAAAATCACAAAAGACCTGCAAATATAAGTAGAACACCTATGGCAAAAGAAAGCAAAGGTAGTATCACCAGTAATAATGCCTTGGGTGCAATCCCAAAACATCTGCAGCCTCACTTGAATACTATTGACATGAATGTAAAAGGCAGCTTTACTTGGAACTTGGATTCTTCAATCAAACAACAAAATCCATCTATCCCAGGTCCATAGGAAGGACTTAATCCAGTCTAAACATCTGACTCTCTGCGCAATCAACCATAATACTAATAATAATTTCCCATCACTTGGCTGATAATGTTGTTCATCTTACCATAATCTTGATTTTAGAATAGAATAGAATAACAGAGTTGGAAGGGACCTTGGAGGTCTTCTAGTCCAACCCCCTGCCCAGGCAGGAAACCCTACACCACTTCAGACAAATGGTTATCCAACATCTTCTTAAACATTTCCAGTGTTGGAGCATTCACAACTTCTGCAGGCATTTTCAAAGAGCAGGTTTAAAATGGCAATTGGAACAACATCTAATACTCTTGTGTGGGACTTATACATATGGGACTTTACAGATGATTACCATCATTTTGAATTGTGTAGTGAAGTCAGTGAAGCTCATGGAGGAATGGTGTTACAGGGAACAAATTTTGAAAAGCCCAAAACTGCTATGCTGCTGCATTCTGATTGCAGTTCCTAAATATTCTTCAAGCATAGTTCTATGCAATGAGCATTAGAATAATCTGAATGGGAGGTCACTAAGGCATGAATTACTATAAGTGGAGTCCCCCCATTAAAAATAAGTATAATTAGCATACAAGATGCACCTGTATAAAGATCTTCCTAACCATGGCAGCTACCTGCTTCTTGAGCAAGACCTGTGAGTCGAAGAGTGCCTCAGTTTGCACTCCAACTTTGCATAGGGGAGTGCAACTCAGTTAAGGATAGAAAGTCTCCTGGTCCAAAAGTCTGTAGAGATTCTCAGTCATCCAGGTCATGGTTGTTCCAAAGATGCTTTTTCAGGAGGCAACTGGACTTTCTTGTTTTTTCTTTTGAAGACATTTCACTTCTCATCCAAGAAGCTTCTTCAGCTCTGACAGGATAGTGGGGAATGGAAGAATTTATATTCCTTGCAGACAGCTGGTAATCTGCATCCTTTTAGAGAGTCGTTGAAGCACTTGGAGGTTTATCTGTGTCCTCAGGGTCACTTGAGTAGTGATGCTGGTTCCTGTACTCTGCAATTTTTCCCCTCTCTGGAAATCCATTCCTACTCCCACACCATTCAAAGGGTGTTCATCCCATATTGCAGAGCTAAAAATCTGTAGAGATTCTCAGTCATCCAGGTCATGGTTATTCCTTCCATTCCTTCCATTCCCCACTATCCTGTCAGAGCTGAAGAAGCTTCTTGGATGAGAAGCGAAATGTCTTCAAAAGAAAAAACAAGAAAGTCCAGTTGCCTCCTGAAAAAGCACCCTTGGAATATCCTGTTCCAAAAATTTAAAATCCACAGCCACTTGGCCTTGTCAGGGTTGGGATGTGATTCTCCACTGGCCTCTCACAGCCTCCAGACAATGGAAAAGAATCTTGCTGGTATCCCTTGGTTAACTCAAGGCAAAGATGTACATCAAAATACTGAGTATACCTCATACCATGTCAACCTCATCCAGTAGCTTCATAGAGAGAGTAGAGGATGTGGGGACTGAGGAGTACTGGTAGGCACCCCACAAATAGGGGCTTTGGTCTCTCCCCTCTTACCAACACTCACTGGAACCAGCCATAGAAAAAGTAGGAGAATCAACGGAGTACTGTGCCTCTTGCTCTTAATTCCCTGAACCGGACAAGAAGAATACCATCAATTATGGTTCTAAAAACTATTGAAATATCAAGGAGGTCCAAGATGGATGCAGACTGTAGCATAAGTACTCTGTACCATAAGTATTTCATAACCAACTCAGCCACAGACTCAACATACCAGATAAGGAGGTTACTAATCAGCAGGGAGGCTGGTTCACTACAAACAATATCCTCTAATCCCTGTAGCTCAACTTTACAAACAGGTTTTCATAGCTGGTCATCTGCAGAGCAGTGTCCCTAATGCCATCGGGTTTCTCACTTAATAATTGCTTTATCGGCAGTAGGGAATCTCTGTATTAACCAGTAATAGGCTAGAAACCTTTCTGCCTGCATTGTAAAAATGGCATAATCTGTCATTTATATTATCTTTGGAAAATAATTAATTTTGAGTTACAGTAATTGTTTTTCTGTCCGTCTGCCATGGCTGACTACTATCAAAGAATTATAGGCATTCTTGCCAAGATAGTACACAATGACAAACTGGAAAAGAGCCATGATTACTTCACCTTTAGCTCATCAGAGAAAATATAGGCTTTTTAAAAAGGAAGAACTGATAGCAACTATTCTATTCTGACTAATGAATACCACTAAGCAGTAATTATTGGTAAGAGTTTCCAACAGACACTTTGTCTATGAAGACACATGTTAGATTATATCTTGGCTACATTTCAAAATAAGCTTACAAAGGAAATCTTGTCAAACAGCAGGGAAAGCTCTAGAAAATATTTTTGATTTCCCAAAGGACTTCGTTTATTATTTTCTATCACCGATGGTTTGCTTGCTTGTTTGTCCTAGGAACTATCCCTTTAAAACTACTGAATCATGGTGGCAATTTGTTTGATTGATATAGTTAGATAGATCTAGCTCCAAATCAGGGGTGAAATCTAAAAATTTTTGCTACCGGTTCTGTGGGCGTGGCTTAATTAGTGGCTGTGGCTTGTTGGTAAGGTGGGCATGGCCAAGTCTATGTCACTTCTTTGCCCTTTTTGAACCTACAAAACACAACACAACACAACTGGCTCACCCACAATGTAAAAGCAGCTGTGCTAGACCCAAAATGGCCCCTGCAACAAGCAGGAACCTCACACAGCTACAAAAAGCACAAAAAAGCAATTTTCAGACTTTACACACACAAAATTCCACATACAGCTTTGTGAGATTTTGTGGGTTTGTGTAGTTAGAGTGAAACACTACAGAAACACACTAAATCTCAGAAAGCTGCACAAATATTATTTTATTTTATTTTATTTTTATTTTTATATAAAAGCAGCTAAATTTAAAACTTCCTAAACTTTAAATGGCTAGGTCTAAAAAAAGAACAATTAAAAAAAAAAAACCAATTAACTATTTTTTTAAAGCTCCCAAAGGGGAAAAAAACTTACCCAATAGAACAGGGGTCTCCAATGTTGGCAACTTTAAAACTTGTAGACTTCAACTCCCAGAATTCCTCAGCCAGCTTTGCTTTGCTGGCTGAGGAATTCTGGGAGTTAAAGTCCACAACTCCCTGCCTGCTTGATTGCAGGCAGGGAGATTCAGCTGCTTGCTGATGCAATTGATTGCGGGATTACAGCAAGGTGTTGCGACCAGCAGCTAAGGTAAGCAAGCTGAGGGGGGGAGGGGGAGGGATTTTTGCTACCGATTAGCAGGCAGAGCCATTTAAAAGGAAAAAAGTTTTTTTCTTTTACACGGCTCTGGCTATCCAAGCTGAGTTGCCTGATTAGCAGGCAACTCAGCTGGGATGGTCAGAGCTTGGCTGGTCAGAGCCATTTAAAAGAAAAAAAAAGGCTCTGATGATCGTGCGGCTCAGCTGAGCATGGGGGGCGGGGCCAGGGATTTTTGCTACTGGTTCTCTGAACTGCCCGCCGTCATCGCTACCTATTCGACCGAGCCGGTCCGAACCGGGAGCATTTCACCCCTGCTCCAAATCCATTTTTGTGGGGTACCTCAGGGCTCTATTCTCTCTCTATTCCTATGTAAGAGCAACATGAAACTGCTGGGGTGAGGAAACTCATGGTCAAGCATCATCAATATTGATATCACCCAGTTATTCATCTCCAGAAGCTATGAGGGCATAGATAGGGAAGAAGAGGGTTTGGCTAAATCCAAGTAAAACCAAGTGGTTATGGGCTTGTGGTCTCCAGATTTAGGAGCCACAGCATCTTTAGTTCAGGTTGGGGCTGCATTATCTCAGACAGAACTGGCACACAATTGTTGGTCCTCTTGGATCCATCTGGAAAAACAGATGACAGTTCTGGCCAGGAGGGCCATAAATTAATCTTATATACCAATTGTGCCATTTCCTGAATCAGGAGACCTGGTCATGGTCATTCATGACTTGGTCACACCATACATAGAAACTACTTGAAAGCAGCAATTGGTTCAGAATGCTGTGGCACAAATACTTATTGATGCACATTGTTATAAGTAAGCTGCATTGGCTTCCTATAAACCTCCAAGTTTAGTTCAAGGTGCTATCATTTATAAACCTCTTCATACAGGATTAATTTATTTGCAGGAATGTTTCCAATAATCTTTACTTGTCCCATTAGATCTGGCAGAGTGAAGATGCTCTGGGTCCCTTCTATAAAATGTGAACAGGGGTAATTTAGGAGGCATACTTTCTCTATCGTAGCAGCTTCCCTACGGAATAACATTCCCTCTGATATTCAGATGGTCCTGACCTGAGTGGACTTCCATTAGAACCTGGTTCTTTCCCCAAGCACTGGGTCAGAGCATTGGATAAGAACATTCAGAAATGAAAGGTCTTGAATGGAAGATGCAATGGATTACCTGTTATTCTATTATGGGAATTTGTCATGCTTTATTTTATTGTTCTAACTGTAAACTATCCAGGGTTGTTTTTGTGAGATGGGCAGCCACATGTAGTAAATTGAACAAATAAATACCTTTATTATATGGTGTCCTGTAGAGAGTTTTCTCAAATTATCTGCCTCTGATGTTCTTTCTTATTAAAAAAAATCTAAAACTCAGCTGTTCATTGTGTTTGCACCCATTAACACTCCTTTTGTATGAGTACAGGAACAAAAAGAAATCCCCCAAAAAGGTAGCCTTGTCTTGGGTTTAGCAACTAGAATTCATTGGCAATTGGTGGAAAAAAACGTTCTTTTTGCTTTCTTCTCCATTGAGAAAGGTATTAGGGTATACCACAATCTTGTTTCCCCCCATTCTGTGCTTTATAAATCACTTTGTGCTCTGGCTTGTTTGAAGTCTCCCATAATGCGTGAAACATTCGAATTATGCAGATTGAATATGTACTTCCCAAGTAAAATCCAGTAATTGATATAAGGGTCTACATCAGCATTCCCCAACCTTTCTGGCTTGGTGGCCCAGCATTGGGGGGGGGGGATGGTTCTGTGTGAGTGGTAGGTGTGCACGTACAAGTGTGCACAGCTCCATTTGTGTGAGTGGCAGGCACACGCCCCCACTGCTTGTGCGAATGGAGTTTCATGTGCGAGCCCAAGCACCTACCACTCATGTGAGTCGAGCTTTGTGTGCAAGTGCTAGTGCCCACTGCTCACGCAATTGGAGCTTCATGTGTTCACCCACCACTTATGTGGTCCATTTCCAAACAGGCCGCGGCTAGGTATTGGGCCACAGCCTGGTAATTGGGGACCCCTTGTCAACATCATTTGTGTGTGTTACCTATATTTCATTGTTGTATTCTTAGATGGGTCTGTTCTATGGGCCAGATCTAAATGAGATATAATTCAATCTACTCCTTTTATACAAACACTTGCATGCTTAAAGATTATTTTTACTGGCCCATTAGGGATACTAATTAATGATAATAATTTTCTCTCTGTTATAAGGTTGTTCATTCTTTTATCACTTCTCTACATTGTATTTTTTTTATTCTACCCAATATATTTTAAAATAATTATTAAGACTTCTTTAAATACCTAACTTTTAAACCAGGGGTCCTCAAACTTTTTAAACAGGGGACTAATTCACAGTCCCTCAGACTGTTGGGGGGCCGGACCAGGTGGGTGGATGTGGCTAGGTGGTCATGTGATTGGGTGGGCGTGGCCAATTTAGCAGTCCATTAAACATACATATAATAATACATACACACATAAATTAAACTTTAATTTGTTATGCTCCTGGGTTATGCTCCTGGGAAAGCAGGTTAGTGAAGGGATACAGCTGCCTTGGGGGGGTGTGAGGGACTTCTATTTGTCTTTGTCTCTCTCTCTCTCTCTCTCCCTCTCTCTCTCTTTCTCTCTCTCTCTCAGCTGGCGAGGCCAAAAATGGCCCCATTTTTGGCCTCCTCGGCCTCCAGAAGGCAGGCGGGGGCCAGCAGGTAGGTGGGACGATGTGGGTGGGGCAGCCTCATGGTCCCTCATGGGCCACATTAATGGCTTCAGTGGGCCATATCCGGCCCATGGGCCGTTGTTTGAGGACCGGTGTTTTAAACAAATACAGTAGTAAGTCTTCTTGAATTAACTAATGGGGAGATGGGGCAAAATAAGATGTAAATTCAATTTTTAATTAGTGGAGATAATCATTCTGTTGCATATTAAGTTCCCCAATAACATTAATTTTCTGAAAGTTCCTTGCAAATGCGGTGACTGAAGGTATTTTCACTTGCATAAAACCAAACTGTTATTGTGATGTTTCATGCTACCAAAGCCACAATAAATTGAACTTGTGCAATAACTGCATTGCAAATAGCCATTTCCAATATTCACCCCATGTCTTAATCAACTCTTAACAATATTCATGGCCCCCAGATAAATGGTTTGCTTCGAAATCCTATCTATGAGGAGGCAGACCCTTGCTGTTCCTGATTCTTCCAGATCAGCAGTGTTTTCATCATCCATTCTCATAGATAACCAAAGCGCCCATATTTTTGGCAATAAAAATGGACAGCATTACCTTTTTGCTTATTTAAAAATGGCAGTGGTGGTGAAGACCAGGGACTTCTTGTCAATGAGTCCTTGGATGGTGATTTCTTTCCAGTAGCAGTCGCTGCCACTTCAACTGATTTCTTCTGAGCTACTTTGTCCTTTATTTCTTCACTACTGATGGTAGAGGAAGACACGGTATCAGCATGGACTTTAGATGCGGTGAAGGAACACTTCAAGTAGGAGGCTGAGTCTGCTAGATTTTCCCTGTTCATTCTGCTTTCCTTGGAGCCACTTAAATTGTAATCCGAAGCCCTGGTGCCTTCATTCCTAGTATGATTTTCTTCTTCAATAATGTCCATAATAATTGGCTTCATTAAGGGAGAGTCATGCTCCCGTTTAGGGCTCTCCTCAGAGGCTGATGAAGCATCACATGATTCAATTATGAGCTCACTGTCCAGTTCAGCTTCACGTTCTTCCCTCAGAATGCTATACTGTATTGAAGGAGAGGCTGGGGAAGGTGGAGGGCCTCCAGCATGGCTGAAGGTCATGTAGTTGGAATGGAGAACCTCTTCAGCAGCTAGGGGGTCTTCTGATACCAATTCTATTTCAGAATCACCAGATTCAGCACTGCTTGCTTCATTATCCAAGGGAGTAGTTCCTGCTGGAAATTCTGTCAACTTGTTTTTCTTATCTTGTTTTTCTGGTACAACAGTTTGTGGTCCTTGGCCTTCAGGATGCTTAAATGGGAAGCCCTTTGCTTCTTTAATGGCATTAATAAGTTCCTCTTCAGAAAGGCTGCCCTTACCTTGAGACTCAGAACCAGATGGTTCTGGAATTTCAAGGAGATTGTTCCAAGTTAGGAAAGTAGAAGGAACACAATAAAAGAGACAGATAAACATGAGGGAAAGAGAAGGATAAAAATTCTGGTTAGCAAAAATCCAATTTTATCTCTTCAGGAAGCAATCACATAATGTACTTATGCATGTACAGTACCTTCCAACCCACAAACTCTAGAGCAAACACAATGAGCTTTCTATATTATTTCTAGATTGGATTGTTTTTTCATGTCTAGTGCTGATGTTTCTCCTCAGAAGGAGGCATGACTTCACTCCTAACAATTTGCAAATAATAAGCAAGTTTCAAAAAATACATGGTTTGTACAAAATATAAAAGTGGGTATTTTAATGTGTGAAAACATATTGCTGAAAACAGAATACAGGTGGCATGACTCATAAAAGCTTTTAAGATGGGGAAAGCTGGTGTAAAATGGGACTGTAATTTGTATACTGTATGTGACACATAACGAAGCTTAAAACATTTCTCTCTCTTTTTTTTTTTTTTTTTTTTTGAGTATAGGCTTTGCTGCTTAGTATCACATTCCATATAAGTTAATATTTTATATTCCATGAAATAAATGTATCAACTTTGTGGGCAGTTGGCAATTACTTCCCCTCTCTTGCTTGCTAACTTTTGAAGGAAAAAATTGTCCATGGATCTAAATGGCCAAAGGAAACAAAACAATTCCACAACCTATCCTTAGATGTGCTTGGGATCTTCCCTTGAGACAGATTTTGGTTTTAATTTCACTTTCCCTTTAATGATTTCTGGAGTTGCAGCATCTTTTCAAACTAGTGGAGAAAAAAATATCCACTGCTGTTTAATAAGCCAGAGTTAAAGATGGCCAGCTGGGGAATTTTGGAAATTAAAGTCCACAAGTCTTAAAGTTGCCAAGGTTGAACACCCTGGCATAGAGCTTTTCTACATAACAATGTCCTTAAATTCAGAGGAAAGGATTTAGATACTAAAAGCACTGCCAGTACCACTGATTTTTATTGTACCATGGCAATAAAACTACCCATTTTAGTGACCATCACAGAATATAATATTGGGTACTGTAATGGAAGGAAATAATTGTGGGTTTCCAGTCATCCTTTCCCCTACCCACACCCAGGGCATCTGCAGGAGGAACAAAATGTTGAGTGTTGCTGTGGATTGAGGTTTCTCTATATCATAGAGCAATGTATAATTTATGAATTATTTGGGTAACCCCCAAATGTATGTCTTCAATACCCAGAATTCTCCAACCATCATGGCCATCACTAAGAATTTAGGAGTTCCAATTCCATCCACCTGTAAAGTACACTTATTAGAAAATTTAATTGCAGATATTAGTGTATGCTATTTGCTGAGAACTCCACATGGCATCAGGAAGGGCATCCAGCCAGTAAATGCTCAGTTCCATCCAGTCACCCTGACTCTACCCTGAATTAAGGGTTATAAGAAGGGAGGGGTGTTTTTTTTAGTGTATGTTATCTGCAAATCTTCCTCATCCCCTAAATTATTTTTTATTGTACCCTGGTATGTAATCATTTTTTACCTGTTCCTGAAGAAGGTGGCGTAATTGAGCCTGGGCTGTCATCTTCTGGCTCAGAGACTGTCACTGTAGGAACTATTTCATGACTTGGTTTGAGACCAGCTTCTTGTTTTTCAGGCGTTTTCTCCTTTGATACAGGCACCTCCATAGTTTCTATTTCCGTCAGTGTAATCTTGACTTGTGATGTTTCTGAGGGGCTATACTGGTGGTCCAGTAGAAAAGATGAGCCCTCTTTAGACTCATGTTTTTCATCAAATGGTATCCCTTTTGCTCCAATCTTGTCCTCCACTCCTTGATTAATCAAGCTGAGAGGACTCAGGTCTTCCTTGACTGTATCACAGCTCTCTTGGTATTTAATCTCTTCTGATCTACTGATGTCCATGTACTTGTAGGATTCAGATTTCATCTGTTCCGCTGGATCAGCTAAAATCTTGTTGACATCAGTGGATTCTGCTGGGGTCATCTCTATTCCTGAATCAGAGCTAAACAGCCCACCTTGGGCATGAATTCCCTCCGTGCTCTCTGAAGAGGTAACATGATTGTCCTCCCTGGAAAGATTTCCGGTGAAATAAGAGGAATCTTGAGGTGCTGTATAGAGTTCATCAGAAAACAGAGAGGTGTAAAGGGAGCCATTGCTTTTGTCTGATGTCTTGGAACTACCATAATCATAGAAGTGAGAGGAAGTCATTCCTCCTAAAAAAAGATAAAGAAATACAATTTAATCCAAAGGAAAATTCTATTATATGAAAAAATTCCATATCATCACATGGCAGTAGCTGGGTGAAACACTTTGTCTACAGGCATTTTGTGTGAGAATTTGGTGTCGTCACAAAGCTATATTAGTGAATGAGTGTGAATCTACACATATACAATCTTCAGCCAGTTTATCTAAGGCACTTCCAGACAAACAGCTTTTCTGCTATTCAACATCTCTAGTTTTATTTTAAAACACATCTGAAACTGATCCAGGGTATTCTGACCATTTTGATCATCAGGATGCAGGGATCATGGGTTCATGGGCAAGTTTGCAAATCTAATGCCTGAAAGTAACTCAAAACTTTGCAATCAGATCAGTAACATCTGCCTGCTCAGTGTCATAGGGCAAAAGAAAAGACAAGAAGAAAATAAAATAAATTTCTAGCATTTATTTCGACTCATTTATTAAAAACTTTCAAGCCTGCTGCTATAGCAAGATTCCAGGGGGCAACAGAAAATCCTTGCCCAGAGAAAAATAAGGGATAAGAATAAATGTAAAATATTTGCAACAGTCATTATATTATTTGATCATTAAAGGGCTCATCTTATTCCCAGACTAGGAGAGATCCAATTTTCCTTCAGAGTGAAACTCTTTTCTGAAGAAGTTACTTAACTGGCCTTGTTGCACTCTACCATCTACTTCTGCACCCTCTTTTGAAACTTCTTTGGAACTGATGGAAACTTCCAGTCCCTGATCAGAATAATCTTTGCTTGCTTGTTTGGGTTTCCGTGGGTGTTGCATGCAAATCATGGGAGAAAAGGAATAAAAAAGAGCACTAATACTAATCAGCTACTAATAATTACAATAATCAATCCCTAAAACAGATTGAATGCATTACATTGAGAGTAATGTTTGCAAGACGTTATCCCAGTAACTCTCATAAAGCTAAAGGTGAAATCTTCATTCATTGCAACATGGTAGTTTATATGAGTATAAACTCTTTCCTCCTATGTTCCATAGAATTTTAAGTCTTGCAGATAGTGTTTAACAAAATATGGATTCCCTCCTGGATGCAGCATCACTTGCATGAGAAAAAGCTTTGCAAAACATTTGGTAACTAGTTCAATACAGTGATGGGTTGAAGATAAAAAATAAAACAGAAAGAAAGATTACTGTATGCAAAGCAAGGCCCACAGTAACAAAGTTCTGATTATTTGAAGTTGGAAACAAACAGCAAGACATAATCTTCCCAAGAGACTTTTGACTATTTAAGAAAAAGCGTGCTGGGTAGGAGAGGGGAACACACTAGCCTATTTCAACAAGAATGCAAATATTTAAAGCTTCTGGGCTGCAAAATGTTCTGCATCCCTTTGGGGAAATAACAGTACAGCAGTTAGATTGGTACTTTATGCTATCTTGAATCAGCAGGAGTCTGTAATTCCCAGGAATAAACTTCATATAGATCTGAGAGAAAATTCAAACGTGGTGCCTTTGCTCTCTGAATGAAATTCATGAGCCTATTCCAAAACAATTAAAAAGAAATGTCACCAATGATTCTAGAGGATTTCATTTTGTGAAATGATTCTTCTGAAGAATCATTTGAAGCTGCTCACTGGTGAAAGAGGACAATATTATCTGTCAATATCAGTGGTGAAATTCAAAAGTTTTCACTACCGGTTCTGTGGGCGTGACTTGGTGGGGCGTGACTTGGTGGTCATGTGAATGGTTGGCGTGACTTGGTGGTCATGTGAATGGGCGTGGCTTGTGCCCAGGAAAACCAACTTTACACAAAAATAACATAAAAGCTACACAACTGACTCACACACAATGCAAAAGCAGCTGGACTTCACATAAAATGGCCCCTGAAACAAGCAGGAACCTCACAGAGTCACAGAGAGCTCAAAAACAAACTATCACACTTTACACAAAAATACCAGTTCAGGTAATAGGTAGTAAAAAAATGATTTAAAAAGTAAAAGAAAAGTTCTGACCATCACGCAGCACAGCTGATTGTCACAGCTGATTGTTGGAACCTTTTTTTTTTTTTTTTTACTTTTTGAAGCATTTTTTACTACCTATTCGCCGGAACTGGTAGTAAAAAAATGCTTTAAAAAAGTAAAAAAAAAAAAAAAGTTCAGACTATCAGCTGTGCCGCGTGATCATGGGAACTTTTTTTTTTACTTTTTAAAGCATTTTTTTACTACTAGTTCAAGCGAACCAGTAGCATTTTCACTACCGGTTCAGGCGAACCACCCCAAACTGGTAGCATTTCACCCCTGGTCAATATTATCTAATGAAGTATGGCTCCATCACTATTCATACCTTCTTAAAGAAGCATGTTGCTTCCCCATGACCTCTATCATTTATCTATTTATTAGATTTATATTATTTATAAGTGTAAGCAAATAATTATACAGTATCCTTAATTTCACATGCTAACAAAAAGGATCATCCAATGCAGATTAGAGACCTACTTTGAAAAGGGAGGTGCCACATGTCTAAGCTGGCTTTTGAAGAGGCCAAGGAATAAGAGACATTATTGAGATAATTGAGAAAGCCAAAGAATATAAAAAAGAACTCATTATGTGCTTCTCTGTTAACAGAAAAGTCTTTGATTGTGTTGATCTTTTTCTGTGGAGTTCATCTGACCAGGACCATCTGACCAGGACCTATGAAAAACTCGAAGTCCAAAGAGCTTCCATCTTATGTGACCTTGCATTCCTACGCAACTGCCGAGATCAAAATTTAATCCCCACAGGCTTCCAACTGAAATTCCACTTCAACTCTGCAACCACCAAACGCATTCTGAAAAGAACAGAACTAGCCCTAATCAGAAATGAACTCCACAGAAAAAGATTCCTCCTAGACCGAATCAACAAAGATCTCCTCACACTTCACCTCAAACTCAGCAACAAGATCCACCCCGCACTTTGGGACAAATCCAAACAACTTGCCGTCTGGAGAGCCGAAACACAGACCACCCTCAAGACAGACACACACACCAACAAACTCCGAAGACTACAAGAACGCCAGAAACAATCCCCTCCACCCTCACAGCCACACATGAAACAAACAGTGCATAACATCTCAGATAGGATCCTCACCAAAGCCGAAACCAATGTCCTTTCCAAAGGATTCAACTTTGCAGTCGCTCCCAAAAGCATCCCCACTGAAACCATTATATGCGGAGTTGAAACCAGCCTGACCAAAATCAACCCTGACGATGCAAACAGAATCAGACTCGAAATCACCAATATCCTCTGCACCAGCAAGCCACCCAAAAGTAACTTACCCAAAGAGGAACAGACAGCACTACTTAACCTGAAAGAAGACACCAGCATAATAATCCTACCAGCAGACAAGGGCAATGCCACGGTGGTTATGAACACATCTGACTACCAAACCAAATTAACCAACCTACTCCAAGACTCCATATACAAACCCCTAAACACAGACCCCACCACCTACCTGGAAAAAACCACCAGATCCAAAATAAAAGCCTCCCCCATCAGCGAAGAGATTCAGCAAAGAATCATACCCAGAGAGAAATCATCCAGATGCCCTAAGCTTTATGGTCTCCCCAAGATACACAAAGAAGGAACCCCACTTAGACCCATAGTCAGCTCCATAGGCTCACCTCTACAAAACCTAGCCAAATTTCTCACCAAACAACTGCAGCCCTATGCAGAATCCATCACCTCATACGTAAAAAACTCATTCCAGTTCATAGACATCATAAAGCAACAAAACTTACAGCCCAGTGACCTACTCGTGAGCTTTGATGTCATATCCCTCTTCACCCAAGTACCAATCAAAGAAGCCTTGACAGTTATCCAAAACAAATATAACCCCCCCAAGCACATCTTAGATCTGACCAACCACTGCCTATCCAACACATACTTCATCTATAATGGACAGAAATACAAACAAACAGAAGGAGCACCCATGGGATCACCCCTCTCACCTGTCATTGCCAACCTCTATATGGAATACTTTGAAACCCAAGCTCTAGAAAAATCCGATCACAAACCCAAACTCTGGCTCAGATATGTGGACGACACCTTCATAATCTGGCCACATGGGAAAGAAAAACTGGACAACTTCCTCACACACCTCAACAGCCTACACCCCAAAATACAGTTCACCATGGAAACAGAAGTGAACAACCAACTTCCCTTCCTGGATGTCTTAGTCTACAGAAAATCCAATGGCTCCCTAGGACACACTATATACCAGAAGAAAACACACACAAACCGCTATCTGCATGCACTCTCACACCACCACCCTGCCCAGATCAACTCTGTAGCCAAGACACTCATTTCCAGAACAAAACGCTTAGCTGACGAACAACACCTAAAAACCGAACTACACACCCTCACTAACGTACTCACATCCAATGGATTCCAAAGAAATAAGATCACCAACCTAATCCAAAAAGAAACCCCCACTAAAATCCAAGACAGAGAACAAGAAAACGGCAAGGCCCTCCTCCCATACATAAAAGGCACCACAGACAGAATAAGCAAAATCCTCCACAAACATAACATCAAGACAGCATTCTGCACAAACCGAAAAATATCCACCATCCTAAGGAACCCCAAAGACAAAATTGAGTTAGAAAATCAAGGAGTATATGAAATCCCATGCACCGCCTGCCCCACCACATACATCGGACAAACCAACAGACGAATAAGTGCACGCATAGAAGAACACAAGAACTCAGTCAGAAAAGAGGAACCAACTTCTTCCCTGGTCCAACACCTTAAAACCACAGGACATGATATTGACTTTAAAAAGACCAGAACTATCGCCAAAACTGAACACTTTAACAACAGAATAATCAGAGAAGCCATTGAGATAGAAAAACGCCCACACAGCATGAACAAACGAGACGATACCTCCCGCCTACCAGCCATTTGGAAACCCGCCCTTATTGACAAACGAGTCCCTAACACGACGAATGACACCAGACCCACACTCACGAGAGCCACACAGGATGTCACCACCACACATCCACGCAGAAAGCAGACTCAAACCCACACTGATAATGAGCCACGACCAAGGACCAGAAGCCAGACCGCAGCTGCATCATTAGCCACTTTAAACCCCTCCAATCCATACATGAAGCAGACTGACACCCACCATGAAGAGCTCGCACGGCCACAAACACGAAGCCAAACAACAACAACGCAGCTCACCAGCTCAAATCCCCCTGCAACTCAGACTAAGCTGAGCACAACCAAGCCCCCACCCAAACAGAACACAACCCCAGCCAATCAGAGCACAGCCAAGCCCCTAACCAATCAGAACACACCTCCACCCAATCAGAACACAGCCAAGTTCCCACCCAATCAGCTCACACCTCCACTAGCAGTTAAAAGGAAGAGACAGCTGCGATCTCACATTGCTCCTGGAAGCACGAAGCCGAGAACACCAGCCTGAAGATGACGAATGAGACTTCGTCGAAACGTCGCCAAGACATTTCCAATTTTACGTGGGAGAAGACCCGAATAACCAAAGACCTACATACAAACACCCGCGAAAACCTGAGAAAACAATATATATATATATATATATATATATATATATATATATATATATATATATATATATATAGGTCTTTGGTTATTCGGGTCTTCTCCCACGTAAAATTGGAAGTGTCTTGGCGACGTTTCGACGAAGTCTCATTCGTCATCTTCAGGCTGGTGTTCTCGGCTTCGTGCTTCCAGGAGCAATGTGAGATCGCAGCTGTCTCTTCCTTTTAACTGCTAGTGGGGGTGTGAGCTGATTGGGTGGGAACTTGGCTGTGTTCTGATTGGGTGGAGGTGTGTTCTGATTGGTTAGGGGCTTGGCTGTGCTCTGATTGGATGGGGGGTTGGTTGTGCTCTGATTGGCTGTGGGTGTGTTCTGTTTGGGTGGGGGCTTGGTTGTGCTCAGCTTAGTCTGAGTTGCAGGGGGATTTGAGCTGGTGAGCTGCGTTGTTGTTTTGCTTCGTGTTTGTGGCCGTGCGAGCTCTTCGTGGTGGGTGTCAGTCTGCTTCATGTATGGATTGGAGGGGTTTAAAGTGGCTAATGATGCAGCTGCGGTCTGGCTTCTGGTCCTGGGTCGTGGCTCATTATCAGTGTGGGTTTGAGTCTGCTTTCTGCGTGGATGTGTGGTGGTGACATCCTGTGTGGCTCTCGTGAGTGTGGGTGACCCCTGAAGATGACGAATGAGACTTCGTCGAAACGTCACCAAGACACTTCCAATTTTACGTGGGAGAAGACCCGAATAACCAAAGACCTACATACAGACACCCGCGAAAACCTCAGAAAACATATATATATATATATATATATATATGCTTTCTGAGGTTTTCGCGGGTGTCTGTATGTAGGTCTTTGGTTATTCGGGTTTTCTCCCACGTAAAATTGGAAGTGTCTTGGCGACGTTTCAACGAAGTCTCATTCGTCATCTTCAGGCTGGTGTTTTCGGCTTCGTGCCAATCAATCGGCTTCATGCCAGCCAATCAGAGCACAGCCAACCCCCCATCCAATCAGAGCACAGCCAAGCCCCCAACCAATCAGAACACACCTCCACCCAATCAGAACACAGCCAAACTCGCACCCAATCAGTTCACATTCCCACTGGCAGTTAAAAGGAAGAAACAGCTGCACATTGCTCCTAGAAGCCTGAAGCTGAAAACACCAGCCTGAAGATGACGAATGAGACTTCGTCGAAACATTGCCAAGACACTTCCAATTTTACGCGGGAGAAAACCCGAATAACCAAAGACCTACATATATATATATAAACACATATATTATATATATTATATTATACATATAATATAGTATAATATAATATATATATCATATATGATAATATATGATATATATTATATATAATAATAATATAATATGATATAATGATATTATATAAAGATATAAGTATATCATAACAAATGAGTATATATTATATTGAGTCCCTGTCCTAATGTCCCCTTTTATATGTATCCATTTCATATATTCATAATCATGTTATATATATACTTATATCTGTTATCTAATACATGCTTGACAAAATAAATAAATAAATAAAATATTGAGGGAACTTGAATTGGAAGAAGATGAGCATGGTTTCAAAACTGGAGAAGGAAGTATCAACAATTTATTCTATGCTGATGACACCACAAAAATATCTGAAAAGGCAAACACTATGCAAGCTCTAGTAATTATTATTTTATTTTTATTTATTTGTATCTTGCCTTTCTTATTTTTACAAATAACTCAATATGGCAAACATATCCAGCCCATCTTCCTCCTCCTATTTTCCTCACAACAACCACTGTGTGAGGTGAGTTGGGGTGAGAGATACTGACTGGCCCAAGGTCAACCAGCAGGCTTTCATGGTTAAGACAGGACTCACAATCTTCCAGCTTGGTGCCTTAACCACTAGACCACGCTGGCTCTCAAATCAAGAGCCTAGTGAAAAAATGGGACTAAGATTAAAAATAAAGATTGCTAAAATAATAAGAGGTATAGTAACTAGCTTTAGAACTGACAACTGAAGGTGTTGAAGAGGTGGATAGCTTCCGCCTTTTTTCTGACCACTATCAAAAGTACAAAAGAAGCAGGAATCTTATAATATGACACAGACAAGCACTCAGTAGAGAAGCAATGAAGGTCTTGGAAAAGATATTTAGATAGAGAGATGTGCCTATATATCTACAAAGATCAGAATTGTGCAGGCAATGTTTTTTTTCTGTGACACAAAAAGTTGGAATTTGAGGAAGCAGACTAGAAAGAGTACTGACACTTCTGAATTTTGATGTTAGAGAAGGCTCCTGAGAATACTGTTAGAGAGAGGGAGATTAAAATATAATTATATTTATAATTGTTGTGAAGAATACGGTATTAAAAGCCCCTTTTTTGTATTTTTTTTCTTTCTGGTTTTCTTAAACTTTTTTCTTTTCTTCCACTTTTGGTCTTCTTTCTTTTTTTCCCTCCTTACTTTGGATTAGTTTGGATTAGTTTTTAATTTTTTTTTAAAAGTCTGAATAAAAATCATATTAAAAAAGAGAGAGAAATCTTTTGAGAATACAATGAAATGTCAAAACATCCACAAATAAGTATATAATCAAACAAATCAACCCAGAGCTCTCAATCAAAGGCACAAAGGAACAGACTGAAATTATTACACTTTGAACACATTACACATTAAGACTCAGCTCTCTGGAGATGTTTATAGTGCTGGGAAAGGTGGAAGGAAAGAGATGAAGAGGATGACCAACAGAAAGGTAAATGGATTCAATTACAATAGCAATGGGTACTTTCCTAATGGAAGATCTGAAAAACCAAGTTAAAGACAGATCCTCCTAGAGAAAATCTATGTGGTCATTCACAATCAGCTCTGAGTTGATAGTAATCAATCAGTCAATCAGTTGTACAAAGCATTTTCTTCTCTAGTATTATTCCCATGACGTTACTTAGTCTGATCAGCCTAAAATCACTCAGTGAAATTCCATGGCTGAAGATACTTGAACATTAGTCTCTTTGGCAGTTTTATATCTTATTCTCTTTAATCACTACAATGCATTGGCATAGCTGCTCCAAGTCAGGCTTTCACTGACAATACCCAAACTATAATATCTTAGTCCTCTTCCTGTTGACTCTGTCCAGTTGGTCTTTCTTTGCAGCTTCTGCCAGTCTGCCAATCTGCCTTCCATTTCCTCACATCCTTATTCCAACCTCATTTTCCACTAACTTTGTTAGGTTCAGCTTGCAGCGTACTCCTAACTTGTTGGTCAGGCAATATCTGTTTCTTTAAGAAACAACTGAGCCACGTAATCAGGGTTTGCTGAACCCTGTAATTAGGCTACAGTGCATAAATAAGCAGCACAGAGAAGCGTTCGTTCTTCCTGGTTCTTCCTGCTTCTTCCGGATTGATACCTGATTGTATCCTGTTGCTTACTGAGTCTACTATATGGTACTGTATACCAAGAGTTACTAAAGTCTGTTTGCTTTGGTAAGGGAAGATACTTACTGGACTGATATTACTGTTTATGACCTTGGACTGTTTTACTTACACCGAGACTGTTTGTTATCTATAAAGTATTTTTCTCACATGAGCTGGACGTTTATCTCCTTCCCTGTGTGTTTCTGCTCTGCTCGTTGCACAAGCAACAAATACTTTTTACACACACCCTAACATTGGTTATGGGCCCAGAACGTTCCAGGGCTCTTTAATTTGTTTTTGTGGAAGTGAGAAGTGCAGGCAGTGGGTGTAGTAGTCAAGATGATGGCTTTTGAGCAAGGTACAAGTTATTCTACCATAACCCGGTTGGATGGTACAAACTATGTTACCTGGTCCACAAAATGCTGTCTACTTTTGCGAACAGAAGGACTGTGGGACATGGTTAATAATCCACCGGACATAACTGCATTGAATGCTGATGACGAAGAAGATGCTGAAAAGATAGCGAAGTTTCACAGGGACAACGAGCGTGCTTTATGCATCATTGGCCTGACACTGGGAGACCAGCAACTTGTCCATTTCCGGGGCGAAGAGTCTGCTGCGAGGTGTTGGACAAAGCTAAAGAAGCTCTACGTTCGTGACTCTGTGGGTGTCCATATCTACTTGACACGGAAATTATTTCGCTTACATCTTCAGAAAGGAGGAGACATGATGGCTCACCTGGACTCCATGACAGGGCTTTTCCAGGAGCTACATGAGAAAGACCTTATGTTTACTGAACTGCAGCAAGTTTATATTATTCTTTCATCGTTGGATGACAGTTATGACTCTTTTGTTTCATCATTAGAAGTATTGTCTAGAGATGAACTAACATTGGCCAGTATAACTGGTAGGTTACTGGATGAGGCCAAACGTAGGCAAGAACGAGACCAGTTAAGGATGCAACAGCAACCAAAAGTGGAAGCTGTATATGAGAATGTTAATATTGTTAAACGCTGTTATGCATGTGGGGCTAAGGGGCACATTGCAAAATATTGTAAAAATAAGAAAGTATCTGCTAGAAACTCTGCTAAACCCAGGAAAGGGTGTAATTTAGCAACCAGTTCATCTAATAATATAAGAGATGATTGGTGGGTGATTGATAGTGGTGCCTCTCAATCAATAACAAAAAACAGAAAACTGTTTCTAAACATGAAGAAAAGTACTAAAAAGGTCAAATTAGCTAATGGCTGGAATGTGACTGTAGCTGGGGAGGGACTTGTTCAATGTTCTATTAGTAAGCACCCTTTACCCATGCTTTATATCCCTAGTTTGAAATATAACCTTTTATCTGTAAAGTCATTACTACATTCTGGATTTACAGTAACTTTTAAAAACAACAAATGTTTGCTGGAATGTGAAGGCACTGTAGTTACTGCAGAATTAGAAAACGACTTATTTGTCATTAGGGATAAGTCATTACTGTTAGTTCAGTCAAAAGCTAAATTTGGAAATGTAAAGCCGCATGATGAATGCGTACATTTACTACATAGAAGGCTTGGTCATCTGAATTTCAGGTTGTTGAATTTGACTGTTAAGCAGTCTAAAGGCATCAAATTAAGGGCTTGCAGCAAATACCTGAACTGTAATATTTGTAACCAGCATAAAAGTAAAGTTACACCTGCAAACCGCTGCAATGGGTTTAAAACAACTAAACCTTTGGAGGTAGTCTTTTTAGACTTAATAGGGCCAAAGAAACCCAGTTTAGGGGGAGCATGCTATATTTTAAGTATAGTTGATCACTTTACCAGATATGGTTTTTGCTACCTTATGAAGTCCAAAAGTGATACGTTCCAATGTATCACAAATTGGCTTCGTTTTGTTGAAAGAAAGCAGAGGTTTAAGGTGAAATGCATTGCTACTGACAATGGAACTGAGTTTACTAACCATCAGTTGGCTAAGTTTTTGAAGGATGCTGGGATACAGCATAAACGTTCTGCCCCTTTTCGGCCAGAACATAATGCATATATTGAACGAAGAGGCCAGACCCTACAAGCTATGACTAGGACTATGCTGGCTGATGCTTGTTTACCTGATAAATTATGGGGAGAAGCAATACTATGTGCCAATCATATTTTAAATAATGTGGTGCACTCCTCTACAGGAAAAATTCCTTTTACTTTATGGCACAGGAGGAAGCCGGATTTAAGTTATATTCATACTTTTGGTGCACCAGCCTGGGTGCATATACCTGTTAGTCAGAGAAGGAAGGACCAACAGAGAGCAAAGAAAATGATTTTTGTTGGCTATGAGGCTAACCATAGGTCCTATAGGTTCTGGGAAAAAGGAACAACAAAAGTTTTGTGTAGCGCTAGTGCTAAATTCCTAGAACATGAAGGCTGGGACAGGTTAGAAAAAGCAGACTATGGTTTTACAGATATAGATGTTAAGATAGACCATATTCCTGATGATAGTTCATCTGAGATGGATGATAAACCATCTATTAAGGTTGAAGAACAGGAACAGGAATTAGGGTTAGGGGAGGATGAACCCAATATACCTGATGTTAGTCCTGTTATGCCTAGACGATCTTCCAGGGACCGGCATCCACCAGATCGCTATAAAGCCACAGTGGTTTGCCAAGTAGATATCGAACCATCCAGTTATCATGATATAAAATTATATCCAGAAAAGGAGCAAAAAGCCTGGCAAGAGGCAATGGATAGAGAAATTGATTCTTTGAAGAGGCTTGGTGTCTATGAAGTTGTAAGAATACCACCAAATGAGAAACTTATAGGCTGTAGGTGGGTCTATAAGGTAAAGAAAAGTGTAGATGGGGTAGTAACCCATAAAGCTCGGCTTGTTGCACAAGGGTTCTCACAGACAGATAGAGACTATGATGAGATTTTTGCTCCAAGTTTACGAGCGAGCACTTTGAGAACGATGCTAGTTTGGGCAGCTAGAAATAAATGCTCTATTGCTCATTTAGATGTCGAGACAGCTTACTTGAACGCTCCGTTGAGGCATACAATATATATGAAGAAACCTCCTGGTTATGATACACAGGATAGAACTGAGTGTTGGAGGCTACAGAAAAGCCTATATGGTTTAAGGCAATCAGGTTACGAGTGGAACCAATGTATAGTGCAGGAATTGCATAACTTTGGGTTCTATGAGGGCGTAGCAGATAAATGTCTGTTTAAAAAAGAACAGGATGGATGTGTTTCATTCTTGTTACTCTTTACAGACGACATTGCCATAATTACCAGAACTGACGCTGAGGCCAGAGAGATTATCGGTCAGTTGCAAACAAAATTTAAACTTAGAAATCTAGGACATATACGGCATTATCTAGGGCTGGATATTCTGAAAACATCTAGAGGATTTAAAATATCACAATCTAATAAGATCTGCAAATTGTTGAAAAAATATGGGATGGAATTATGTAAACCTGCCAAGACTCCTATGGCACAGGAATTCCAACAGGATAGTTTGCAGAGTCCACAGTTCAGTAAAGAACTGTATCAATCATTAATAGGCAGTTTGTCGTATTTGAGCAACTGGACACGGCCTGATATAGCTTTTAGTGTTAATCAACTAGCACAATATAGTTCAGAGCCTACTGATAGGCATTGGCAGGCTGCTAAACGTGTTCTTAGGTATCTTAAAAGAACATTGCATTTTGCTATGTATTTAGAACCAAATGCCAATATGGTGTTAAAGGCATATGCTGATGCCAGTTTTGCCAGAAAATCTACGTCTGGAATAGCAATCATGTTGGATAACTGCCTGATTGGATGGAAATCAATTCGCCAGAAACATATCAGTTTGTCTACCATGGAAGCGGAGTTTTCTTGTCTATCACTTACATGTACTGAACTGATTTATTATAAACAGTTGATGGAAGATATTGGATTCAAAATGGACTATCCTATTACGGTTTATGAGGATAACCAGGCAGCCATTAAAATGGCAACAAATCTTGCTGTAAAGACAAGGACTAAATACACTGATATACGTTATCTGAATGTTCGGCAATGTGTTAAGGATAACATGATTACATTGGAATATTGCGCATCAGAGGACAATATTGCCGATAACTTTACCAAAGCGCAAGGTGCCATTAAACACACCAATTGTTGTGAAAGATTTGGATTGAGAATCTGAAATGTAACTGATACCACTGTACAATGTATGATTTGGATGTGTATTTTTGTTTCTGTATCTATTGTGTATATTGTCCTGCCCAATGGGGAGAATGTTAGGTTCAGCTTGCAGCGTACTCCTAACTTGTTGGTCAGGCAATATCTGTTTCTTTAAGAAACAACTGAGCCACGTAATCAGGGTTTGCTGAACCCTGTAATTAGGCTACAGTGCATAAATAAGCAGCACAGAGAAGCGTTCGTTCTTCCTGGTTCTTCCTGCTTCTTCCGGATTGATACCTGATTGTATCCTGTTGCTTACTGAGTCTACTATATGGTACTGTATACCAAGAGTTACTAAAGTCTGTTTGCTTTGGTAAGGGAAGATACTTACTGGACTGATATTACTGTTTATGACCTTGGACTGTTTTACTTACACCGAGACTGTTTGTTATCTATAAAGTATTTTTCTCACATGAGCTGTTTCTGCTCTGCTCGTTGCACAAGCAACAAATACTTTTTACACACACCCTAACAAACTTTTTAGGCCAAATTGATTGACCCAAATATTCTTTATTTCCTGCCCTAATTTTTCATTCAGGTTTCTTTCCTCTTGACAGTTTAAGACTAAACATCCACAATCCTTCAGTTCCTCTTCCTGTTTGTTCTGTTTCACCTATTGTTTCTGTCCTGTCTCCTGTATTATTTTTTCATTTGTTTTTGTGCTTTTCTAGTACTTCCACAATAACTACATGCATAAATGTTAGAACAGGAATAAAAGAAAGAAATAGCAGAAAGCCACAGCAAAGTTCCCCACCATATATCTGACATCAGTACAATCGAGCGGGTTCAGAAGTATTTCATGAGAAAAGTTTTGCACTCTTCTGTACACAATAGAATTCCATATGCTACTAGGCTCAAAATTCTCAGTTTGGATAACTTAGAACTGCGTCGCTTGCGGTCAGACCTAGGTATTGCATACAAAATTATATGTAGTAATGCTTTACCTGTAAATGGCTTTTTCTGTTTTAAACACAATAATACGCGCATGAACAACCGCTTTAAACTCAATGTAAATCGTTTTAAACTTGACTGTAAGAAATATGATTTCTGTAATAGAATTGTCAAAGTCTGGAATGCTCTACCTGATCCAGTTGTCTCAGCTACAAATTTTCACAGTTTCAGTCACAAATTGACTTCTGTGGATCTTACTTTATACTTAAGTGGTCAGTAGAGGTGGCGTGCATAAGTACACTAATGTGCCTATTGTCCCTGTCATTGTATTTTTTTCTTTTATTCTTATTCTTGTTTTTGTTTGACAAATTTTAATAAATAAATAAAATAAATATGATTTAAGATCATACTGCTCTGAATTTCATTTGTTCTTGTCTAGGAAAAGAATATGACAAAATCTGATAATCCTCATCTTTATCAAAATTATTAATAAAAATATTAAGTACTATAGGATAGGATCAAACTTTGTATCATCAACCTCATACCTCATTCCAATTTGATGAAAAATTACTAATGAGTTCTCTTTAAATTTTATTTACTTATCACATTGTACAGCTGCCTATCTCACATAGTGATATAGCTAAATAAGATTTCTGAGCTAGCTATATATCTACTCTTGTTATTGTTATTGTTGTTATTTTGACTTGGATACTACCCAACTCCAAATGACTTTAAGCAGCTCAACGAATAAAAACAAACAATATACAATCAAAATAAAAACAGTGAATAAGATGGTGAATCCATCCAAGGGTAATATGCATGCATCTTATAAGGGGATTCAATCATTCTACCCTAAAACCTGGAAGAAGAACTAGGTTTTTAAGGCCCTCTGAATCACCATCAGGATGGAAGCCACTTGGATCTCAGGAGGAACCTCATTTCAGTGGACAAGGACCTCAACAGAGAAGACATATTTCTGATAGATCCTGATAGATGGCCAGGTTGACACCATAGGAGAAAGGCATTCCCTCGGGCAATATATCATGTAGGGGTTTATAAGTCACCACCAATACCTTGAATCTCACCCAAAACCAAACTGGCAACCAGTGTAGCTCATGAAACAGGTACTTCATAGGCATACCAAAGGCATGCTCCTCACTGCCTGTTTTGCTGCACTTTGGACCCAGTTGAAGTTTCCAGGTGGTCTTCAAGTCTTATATTCATTGCAGTAGTCAAGTCATGAGGCTACTAGGCATCAGTGGTGGGTTCCTCCCGATTCCGGCGAGCCGGTAGTGGTGACGATATGACGATATGATAGACCAGTAGATAGACCTCTGCTAAATCCTAAATAATTGTCACATGACCATCAAGCCACGCCCACAAAATAAGCCACGCCCACAGAACCAGTAGTAAAAAAATATAGAATCCACCCCTGCTGGGCATGAATGAGTTTCTGAAAGGTCTGCCAATCTAGAAAAGGGATAAACTTAACTATCATGCTCTTGTCCACATTTAACTAGTTTGAAAGGCAGTTATGAAGCATTTTGTGAAATGCTATGATGAAAGTTAAATTATTGTAACAAATACATGGAACATGTACAGCCTTCTCCAGCCACACCAAACCAAAATAGAAGCTGAATAGATTTATATTTTATTATCTGTTTGTTTTGCTAACTTCACTGAACAGCTGGTATTCTTATTCTTTCTTTTCCCCTCATTCTGAACATATCTAATGAAGTCATTTCTACAGTTTTGAAATTCCTCCACCAACCACCGCTTATTTTTAACTATAGCTTTCCTGATACCCCTTCTAGAGTTCCATGCTACTTGCATCTATTATATTTTGGGTAATCTGGAAACTGTTCTAGACAGCTTGGAGTGTGATCCAGCAAAGCTATTATGATTCCTTTTCTGTTATCTCTCAACTTCTTGAAACTGAAATCAGGCATCTCTCCCCTCTCTCCTTATGTAGCTGTAAAGTGCTGTGCATTTATGACTCGGTGTCAATAGCATTTTAGTACAAAAACAATACTCCATCAGCTGTAATAGCAGCAGCACCAGCAACAACCTGGCATCCTGACACCGCAGGAGTGCCTCATCCTGCTATGTGCCTATGCACTGATGATATTAGCTTATTTTGGGTAATTAAACATCTGTAAGAAAACAACCGAGCTGAGAGAGCACCAAAGACCCCACATTTCAACCCTGAATTAATATATTATTTTTTATTAGTGCCTCGTCTGTTTTGAGTATGACCTAAAATTAATTCCATCCTCAAGAGTTTATAACCAAAAGTATTCTTACTAGTTACAGCTGCTATGAGAGCATATCTCAGAATGCTTGAGCAATTAAAATAACTTCATTCTACTTCCAAGTTAAAGAGAAAAAAATATGTGAAATTATCACATGTTATTATATTCCAGTAGATGGTGCTCTTAGTATTGGTTCTTGGCTTGAAGGAAAAGCAGTATCATGCATACTTACTCTGCACCTAACTGAATGCTAAGTGAAATCTTGTAGCCAATTACAATTAAGGAGCCACAATGACATTTTAACTAACTAATGAGATATGTAAATAGGATAGGTATCATAGTTGGACCTTGATTTTGAAGAACAGAATGGAGTGCATGAGGTATAAATGGCAAAAAATTGCTGCCCTTACAGACCATTTCCAAGGATTTATTTTTTATTTTATTTCTATTTTGTATTTATTTGTATCCAGCCTTTATTATTTATACAAAATCTCATGGCAGCGAACATATCCAATTCACCTTCCTCCTCCTATTTTCCCTACAGCAACATCCCCGTGAAATCGGTTGGGCTGAGAGAATGTGACAGGCCCAAAGTCACCCGGCTGGCTTTCATGACTGAGGCAAGATATGGTGATTTAGGGTGCAATCATATGGGAATTGGTAGATCAAGAATCTGCTCATACTCCACAGAATTCAAAACAGACTGAAATACTACAAAAGATAATACATAAATCTCCATGAATAAAGCATAAATACAAATAATACAGGGGTGGGCTGCTGGCGGTTGTAACAACCGGTTCGCAAATGTGAGCACGTGCATGCGCGCAGCATCGAAAAACTGGCAATTATATAGGACGTGATAGTGCCAGAGTGGTGGGCGGGGCCAGCCCTGGTCTGAACTACCGGTTTGCCCGAACTGGCCTAAATCAGCAGCAGCCCACCACTGAAATAATACCTGAAATTTAAAATCAATATTAAGGCAATCCTGTCAGCAAGACTCAACCTCAGACTCAACCCCTCCAAGACCGAGTGGCTGTGGCTCCCGGCGCCCCGATATAGTCAGCAGGTGCCATCGCTGACTATTGGGGGTGAATCTTTGCCCCCCACGGAGAGGGCTCGCAATCTGGGTGTCCTCCTGGATGCACGGCTGTCTTTAGAAGAGCATATGACGGCCGTGGCCAGGGGGGCCTTTTATCAGGTTCGCCTGATTCGCCAGTTGCAGCCCTTTCTGGATCGGGACGCCCTGCGCACGGTCACTCATGCCCTTGTTACTTCCCGGTTGGACTATTGTAATGCTCTCTACATGGGGCTCCCCTTGAAGAGCACTCGGAAGCTCCAGCTGGTCCAGAATGCGGCCGCGCGGGTGGTTATGGGCGCAACCCGTTATGCCCATGTGACACCCCTCCTGCGCGAGCTGCACTGGCTCCCGGTGGTCTTCCGGGTGCGATTCAAGGTGTTGGTTACCACCTTTAAAGCGCTCCATGGCATAGGACCCGGGTACCTCCGAGACCGTCTTCTGCCACCAATAGCCTCCCACCGACCAGTTCGTTCCCACAGAGAGGGTCTCCTCAGGGTGCCGTCAGCCAAGTTATGTCGGCTGGCGACGCCCAGGGGGAGGGCCTTCTCTGTGGGAGCCCCAGCCCTGTGGAATGAACTGCCCCCGGAAATTCGTAAGATATCTGACCTCCGGGTGTTTCGCTGCGCATTGAAGACCCTGTTGTTCCGCCAGGCCGGACTATCAATACAATAGTTTTAAATTGGGGTATTTAAATTTATTGGGGTTTTAAATTTGAGCCATTTATTTAATTATTTTAAATTTTATATCATTGTTTTGTTTGTGTTTTTAAATAGGCTGTACACCGCCCTGAGTCCTTCGGGAGAAGGGCGGTATAGAAATAAAATTATTAAAAAAAATTATTATTAATAGCACCTGTACTGTGTTCCCTACAACTCAGGATGATCTTAAGTGCCTCCTTATCAGAAGAAAAAATGCTGCAAAACATAGAAATGGTCTCAGTCCCTTGACCTCCTTACTTCATATACTGAGCAGGAGGATATTCTCAGCATCCCATCCCTGAAAAGAGGATAATGGGGAAATGGAAAAGTAACACTTTCCTCCACAACTTTTTTCACAGCTAAAATTGCACAAAGCAACTCTTTGTGCTGCAGGGAAAAATACATATGAAGCATTCCTCCTGTTCTGAAATCTCAAGAGAATTAGAACATCCAACTTGGTCTTCAAATCACTTATGGGAAGTGATAGTTTTGTTTATTTTATATTACATATTCTCAGTTTGTAACATCTTGGTTTTCAATGGAGAAAATTGTCTCAAAACAGCTTATAATAAAACGAAGGCACTCTATTCAGAGCTATGAAACAGTAGCCACACAGCTTGAAGAGGCATAGCAACAAATGCATCAGGATAAAACAGAATTTTAAAATCTGCAGGTTTTATTTGTCTGTGCATATTTTATCTGTCTGATGCTAAAAATATCATGTTCGGTGCCTTTAGCTCCTTTTTCTAGTACATATCAGCCTTCAGTGCAGCTTGGGAGAAGAGACAGTAATGATTATAAGACATCTATTTTATTGATGGGGAAATCCCACGTCTCCAAAATGCAAACACAAAAAGGGGGCAAAAAATCCATCTTGTTCTCTGGGTGATGTTAGTGTTTCATTAGGGTACTGCCCACAAGTTGGAGCCTCGGGAAAAAACAACAACTAAAAATGCAGCTTCTGGCTGCAAAAACATTGCCCATTCTTGATTTTTATTTTTCATATCCTAGAATCCTCATATTCCCCCTTTATGAACCAAGATGCCAAATAGATTATAGTTCAGCAAATGCCACAATTGTAATCGAAAGTGAAGGAAGCTTTGACAGCATGCCTCCTTTTATGTGGGGAGCTCTACCCCCATCCAGAATAAAAATCTACAAATAATTCTAGACTACTGGTCAAGGTCATATATGAGCCTTAAAGTGATAACAGTCTTAAAAACATATAAAAGAAACCACAATCATCAGGTCCCAGATGTCCTCCAGGAAAGCTTCTTTTTCAGCTACTTCCAGAAGACACCTGAAGTAGGAGCTAGCCTAGTTTTTAGCCAGAGGCTGTTTAACAAAGCCGATGCTGCCACTCAGAAGCAAAATAATACATTTTAACATGACAGTTCCTTGGCCCTGAGAAGGAAAAGACTTGCTGGGAGTCTATATGAAATAATTTTGATTATACCGGTAGTAGTAAAATCAAATGCAAACCAAAGTTAAAGAAAGAAGCACTCAAGCACTTTTACTCCTGACGAATCAACCCAGGCTTGAAGCACAACTGACTAGGGACAGGTTATTATTTTTTATTTATCAAATTTAAATGGCTTCCCATCTCACAAGTGAGTGTGGGAGGTATACAAAAGCCAAACAAGACAATAATGTAAAAGCAAATAATTACAAAAATATAGACTATCTCTATTAAAAATGAAAATTATCCTATTTTATGTACATTATGTGAAGAGTTAGTTGTCTGCAGAAGCTCTGATGCTGGGAAAGTTGGAAGGAAAGAGAAGAAAAAGATGACTATCTGTTGTAACATGCTCAGGAGCTAAGCGCAGGCATGAGAGAATCATGCTGTACCGCGTATGCGAAAAACTAGATAAAGGTTGCAACAACTCATAGATAAGGGCTGCAACAATTCACTAGCATCTAGAATTGTAGATCTTCCCAAATTTGGGCATTGCTTCCATGTATTACTTGTACTTACGTATGCATTACATGAGACATGCTGTGATTTATTACTGGCTTAAGCTAACAAACCCCTCCTGCCTTTGTTTGTGTACAATAAAAGAGGCTCCCGGAGTCAGACCTGGGTCGTCTCATCCCGAGAAAACTCGTGTCCGTGTCTTTTCTCAATATTGACCTCATGGGCGGCCCGCGGAAAACTCACATCTGGTGACCCCGACGTGATATCCGTGTCGCCCACCCATCTCACCCCCAGCTGGGAATAGCCTCGCACCCAGGGACGGCCGTCGGTGAACGGAGCACCCTCCCACATCGTGAGTATGGGATCGGGCTTCTCGAAGGACCAGGCAATTCATCTCAATGAACTTCGAGATATCTGCAAATTATCTAGTGTAATTCCAGGCGGTGGGTAAGCCGCTTCCCATTCCCCCGAAAAAATATCTAATCAGTGTACTAAAATACATTTGGCAACATTATCCGGCTTATCTGGAAAAGGGCTCTTTAAAAGTGAAAGTGTGGAAGCATATAGGAACATGCCTCCATGAACCTCCCCGAGCCCTGGAAAAATTCTGGCACTCTGGAGATTGGCTATAGAGTGTTTAATTATGCATGAAAAAAAAAAAGAGCCTTCAGGACACTGATAATGGTTCCTTTTTAGATTAATGTCATCAAGGAATAGAAAATATAGCTCTGATGCCTTGGAAGAGCAACAATTAATTACAAGTCCTCCACCTGATTATAAAGTTAAAATTGTCACCTCAAAACCATCTTTAATTGAATCATAAGTTCCTTCTGAAGGAGCTGGTAACACCCCCACTAAGCAGAATTCAAAGAAACAGTTAGACCAAAAAAAGGGGGGGGTGAAATATAGAAGAAATTCCTACCGGCTGCAACTTTGCAAGTTTCTTCTGAATGTGCTTATCAAACCTTCAGAAAAATGCCTGTTTTTGGCAAGCGTCAACAAGCCTTCTCTAACATAAGGAAAAAAGCTACAAAGAACGCCACTTCTGAATGCCGAGGAGCAATTGTTGGGCTGGGAAAAGATCTTGATTTGGCAGATATGGTTCAAGTGTGTCAGGATATAGAAACATTGTATAAAATCAATTTGTTAGCACTGCTTTATCACCAGGCAGCAAACCTCAAGAAAACAACCTAATTGGCTTTTTGAAATACAAAATGATTTATGTGTAAATGAATTGCACATTGCCCCAGAAAAAATACAGCTGTACACTCCTTATCTGTATGTGCAATTTCTTTCTGTTCCGGCTTTCCCTTGTATAAAGTTACCAAAAGTTATTTCCTTAGTAAATTTGCAACAATTACTGGGTACTATTAATTGGGTCCGCTCATATTTTTTTTACCTATGCATTTACTTAGCCCATTATTTGAGTTATTGACTAAAGGAAAAAAAAGCCAGGAGATTTAATTAACATCTTGAGTATTCAGTTTGTAGATTGGATCCCTCATAGAAATTGTCAGTTTGTTAATATTTCCTACTAGTAAGCTACCCACAGGAGTATTGGCTGCTTTAGAACAGCAAAAAGTATATTGCATTGAATGGCTTTATTTGTCTCATTACCATCTAAAAATGTTTTACCCTTTATCCAAGCTATTGCTGAAATTATAACCTTGGGGCATACTCCAGACTGTCGAAGAAATGGAACTGATTTAATAAATATTATTCTTTCAATCTCAAAATCTGACTTACTTTTCTATCTTAGCTTTCACACTTTTTCTCAACAACCTTTTAATCTGATCTCTGACTCTCAGTATGTTTGTAAACTGTTTATTGTTCTTCCCACCTGGGGTTTAGCAGGTAATAAAATTAAAACCTGTCTAAATGGGAAGACTCAGATAATTTGAACTGATCAACTTGAAGTGATTTCTGTTAAAAATATTTTGTTGATGTGCATCTATAATGATAGTGTGTGGAATTGTATGTGGTTGAATTAATTATGATATGCTTGGCTGGCCAGCAAATTGACTGGGCTTGAACTTAAGGCTGTGGAAAAACAGGCAATGGTTATGGGCCCAATATCACCTTTTGTGATTAAAACTGCTGCCTGAAATTTTTTCCAGTTTTGGGAATAAGCTACTTCATTGAAATAATTTTAATGACTGATTTGCATGGAGGACGCATTAAATGAAATTTTTTATGTGAAAGTGGTTTATACGAAAGGTCTGATTGCAGTACAGATGTGAATGGATGTGTATGAAGTCATTTATTGGATTGCATGAAATGTAATTTTGTGTATAAGCATTTTTTTTCCCTTTCTCTTCCTGTCCTCCCAGGAGGAGGGAGGCTCGTCCGTTTTAAAAAGTTTTTTCCTTTCTCTCACCCCCTCCTTTTTTTCCCTGGGAGGTGAGAGGCACAAGAGGGGGGCTATGAGTTTTTGTTCTCTTCACCATTTTTTTTCTCTCAGAGAACCAGCCTGAGAAAGACGGGGTAAAGGGTGATATCTGATACCTGCCTTTGCAGTTTCAGAGTATTGACTCAAAATACCTCATTTAGATTGTTTGTTTTATTTTTGAAGCTGTTTTTCTTACTCCTTTATGTTTTTATGTCTGCGTGCATTCTGCATACTTAACAGATGGCACGTTTGTTCGTTTGTATGTTTGTTTGTTTGTTTGTTGTTTGTTTGTCAGCAGCATAAATTGCTGCCTTTTTAGGAATTGTCACAGAGATAAGTTAGAGATTACAATATGTAGAAAGAGAGGTAAAATACTTAGGACATTTAATTAATGAAAGAAGATAACACCTGAAGAGTTGAGGAAATTTCTAGGATTGACTGGATATTGTAGGCTGTGAATAGATAATTGTGCTATTTGTATGAAGACTGGTATGCAAAGAACCCAGTGTTACAGGGAATGTAAGGGTATGGCTTTGAGGGTTTTAACCCAGAAGTGGGGAGGGAAGAGAGAGTTAGTGAAGGAAAACAGAAAGTTGACTTTTGGAAGTAAGAGAAAGTGGTTGCATGTAAGAAAAGACATTTAGGTAAGTTGGTTTGCACAGACTTGGGCTGGCTTGGAAGTCAGAATGGCAGTGGGAAAAGGATTTGAATGTATAGTGTTATAAGGAGATTTGTTTATTGGAAGGTTATAGATATTGTGGGTGGCGGAGACAGAGATTTCCATCAAAATAAAAAAGCATTAGCGAAGCAATTTGGTCTCACGGCAGCCGAAGCGACTGCCATCATACAACAATGTCCTACCTGTAGTCAACAAGCTCATTCTATCCCTATGGGTGTAAACCCTAGAGGTCTCAAAGCTTGTGAAATTTGGCAAATGGACGTCACAAGGTACGACTCATTTAAACCATGGAACTACCTGCATGTGACCATTGATACCTATTCTGGATTTATCATGGCATCCCCACAAACGGGAAAAGCAACCAAACATGTAATAAATCATTGTATTCGGACTTCTGCATCGATGGGACGCCCAATTGAACTTAAAACTGACAATGGACCTGCATACACCAGTACTGCCTTTGCAGACTTTTGTAACAAGTGGTCCATCACACACAAATTTGGCTTATAAATTGAAAGAGGAAAAATGCCTCGGCCTCCCAGCCATGCAAAACAAACTCAATCCTTGCTTATATACTTTGAACTTTCTTAACCTGACTGGACAGCCTCCCACATCGGCTGCGACCCGTCATTTTTCTGCTTCTCCATCAGCTACCCCAAAACCGAAGGTCTCTTTCCGCCAACTACCTGATCCTGCATGGAGAGGGCCTGCTGACCTTATTACCTGGGGGCGTGGATACGCTGCTGTCCAGTACAAAGATCGCATCATTTGGATCCCCAGAAGACACGTAAGACCATTTCATTTACAACAAAAAGAAGGAGAAACCCCTCGTGCTGAGATTTAAGAAGAAAACACCTTGCTGAGTCCTACCGGCAACAGACTCTCAACGCACAGTGGAAGATTCATCAGGAGGAAACTACCTTCACATTGTACATATACATTTTATTAGCTTTAATATAACACTTTCTTACAGCAGCCTCTACATTCAATCATGATGGGACAGTAATAAAAGACATTCAAATAGCTGCTAATCGGACAAACTCCACTACTCCTATTTCCCAAACCACACCCACCACTGACACTGGGTGGCTCATTAAAAACTCAGATATCCAGAGGCATCTTGCCCAATCTCGGGTGGCAATGAACAATTGGGATCTTCATTTACTAAATAACTGGACAGTACATATGTTCAACGAGACTATCAAGGTGCTGAAGCTGATGAACAAAGAACTGGCTGAAATCAGGGAGGTGGTCTTACAAAACCGATATGCCTTAGATATTATGCTAGTAGCTACCTATGTATCTGATTATCAGTATAACATCACTCACACCATAGAACATATGGAAAAGTTGATCAAAAACAATCCCTTATCATCCAATGGATCTGGCGCCATTGACATCTGGACTGCTCTTTGGTCATGGCTCCCGGATGGTTCTTGGTTGAAATCAATTATGCCAACTATTGTATTTATAATCGTACTGCTTGTTTTGCTTTGTTGCTGTATCCAATGTCTCCCCTCCCTTCTGCAAATGTGCAAAGGTTTTATTCCCTCCAATAGGAAGGACGTCCTGATATGTGAAACAAAAGCCTTTCTGGAACTGGAGGAACAAATCAGGTGTGGTCAGAGAAGGTGCTCGGGACTTACAGGATAGGGCTTCCAGAATAACTCAGAGGTTACAAACTCCTGACGTGGTTTTCTTGGGTGCCTGGATCCGGATGGATTTACAATTTGTGCGAGCAATTTGTGGAAATGTATAACTGGAATACAACTCAGAAACTTGATGGCCTACCTCGCTTGACATCTCCTGGCCACTTTTCCACTAACTTTGTTCACCGTAATAAAAGGATGGGTGAGCTACAAACATTTGCAGAAACCGGATGGCTGAAGAACATATTGTCTACTGTACTCATGATCATTGCTTTGCTTATTTCTGTATGTTGTAGTATCCAATGTATTCCTGCTTTGTTTGCTATGACGACAAACATATTTGCCAAACATAAAGAGAACATCATAATAACAACACAGCTAACCCTGTTGTTTAAAAAATTAAAACAAAAAGTAGGAGATGTTGTAACATGCTCAGGAGCTAAGCGCAGGCATGAGAGAATCATGCTGTACCGCGTATGCGAAAAACTAGATAAAGGTTGCAACAACTCATAGATAAGGGTTGCAACAATTCACTAGCATCTAGAATTGTAGATCTTCCCAAATTTGGGCATTGCTTCCATGTATTACTTGTACTTACGTATGCATTACATGAGACATGCTGTGATTTATTACTGGCTTAAGCTAACAAACCCCTCCTGCCTTTGTTTGTGTACAATAAAAGAGGCTCCCGGAGTCAGACCTGGGTCGTCTCATCCCGAGAAAACTCGTGTCCGTGTCTTTTCTCAATATTGACCTCATGGGCGGCCCGCGGAAAACTCACAACTATCAACAAGGCAGATTGACTCAATTATAGTAGCCATGGGTGCACCTTTAGCAAACATGGATAGACCAGGTTAGGGATAGATCACCATGGAGAAAATCTATCTTATGGTTACTAAGAGATGACATTGATTTGATGCTACTTAATCTATACAACCCTCCTGTACAATGACCAACTTCCCCACATATCAACAGATTGCCTATACCAGCTGAAACCAATTCTTTCTTTCAATAAATTTATTTTCCATATATGTATATAGGTACCGTGTTTTCCCCAAAATAAGACCCTGTCTTATATTTTTTTGAACCCCAAAATAAGCACTTGGTCTTATTTTCGGGGAGGTCTTATTATTTTGGGGTACATGGAGCAAGATGGGGCTCCTGTTGCCATCTTACCAGATTTCCAGCTCTGCGTTTAAATATTTTCAGGGAGGGCTTATTTTTTGGGGGGGGGCTTATTTTAGCGCATGCGCTCAAAAGCCCGATTGTGCTTATTATCAGGGGATGTCTTATTTTTAGGGAAACAGGTTATATGCATGTCTGTATGAGTGGGTGTGGAGCAAACAGTCCATATGTGCTGGCATCTCCATGTATGCAACTGTACCATTTGCACACCATTATATTATACCATTTGGAATCCATGTTCTAAAAATAGAGTAGGATTTTAAAAATCTGATTAGTAACTATTGTTTAAATTTCCTATAAAATAAGGCCTATTTACTAAATTAGGCTCATATGTAAAAACCATTCTTAGAACACAGGAACACCCAAAGGCAAATACTTTTCTCTTCAACCTTCCAGCAGCAACAGCAAGGAAGAAGACAGGAGAGCAGGAGAGAATTATCCACATGAGAAGGGAAAGAACAAGAAATGGAGAAACAAAACCAGGCAGAGAGATAAATCAAGAGGTAAGGGAGTTTCTCAGTTAATTTTCAGACACTTTCTGCCTACCTGTTTTTGCCCTGTCAACAACAGTTGAACAAAAAGTCTCATATTTTCCTCTTCCTCCCCCCCCTCTTTTTTCCTCTTTTTTTTTCAAGAGCCGAATATACATTTGGCTGTATCAAGTTGCAAAAGTTTATTGAGAAACAAACATCATCGACTGTTTCTTAATTTGCTGGTCTTACAATGCTTCCATATCTTTCGCATTTCATATAACTTTGTAAAAAAAAAAAAAAGCTACATAATTCAACAAGGTTTAAAATAAACATCACTACATTCCATGAGCTTTGAGATCCATTTTGACCCCTAATTCTCTGCTCTACTTACAATAATGCCATACTGTCCCAGGAAGCTCTTCTGTATATCTCTGCTGCCCAAAACTGCAGTTACGAATTCTCCAGAAACTAAAATGATTCATTTCAATTTCCCAAGTAAACTTTCCAGATGGCCCAGTTAAACACGACATCCCAGGTACAACTGAAGATGGATTTCCCATGCTCAGTGAAGAAGTCAGAATAGCATGGGCTAAAAACCTTAAAAGCTTGAGGTGGGAGAGGAAAAAAGCTTGATTGCATCAAAAGAACAATGTTGTTCGGAAAAAAATAACTCTGCAGGAGATAGAACAGCACCCAATAGGCTTCCCACATCCTAGCAAATCTTAGTGCATGTGTGCCTTCCTCAGCAAATGCTACTCTCAGCTCTTTAATTCTTATTTCCAATCCTAAGAGCTGGAAATATAAACTACAAAGCAATAAACAAGCACAGCATTTGAAAAGATTTGCAAATAAAGCTCTTTCGCAGCTAACAACAAGAAAGTCACAGCTGTTGCATAACACAACCACTGAAAAGCATTATAGCTTGTTGGTGTTTTTAAATTGCAGTCACATTTCCCATGAGCTTTATGCAGACTTAGAAAAAAAATATTATCCCAATGATAATGAAGCAGGATTCCCAGATAAATATGACCCAAAATGTCTGTCAAACCGACATGGGGAGAAGCTCAAGAGGTGGGAGTGACTTGGCAATTCTGAAAAATGGAATAATTGTAAGCTATTTGTCATCTTAGCAGCAGGGGCTCGGCATGTCCCAAGGACATTCCATCTCACTAGACGTTCTTTCACAGAAAACAGTCTGAAAAAATGTTCGCTATTTCTCTTTTATTTGCAAGCAATGATGAAAGTAATTTTTTTTGCCAGTATTGCGAGAAAAATTCATCAAATCTTGTGATTTGGCTCAAGTTTGTTAACCTATGGTTGTTTGCCTGCATAAGAAAATGTTTTACAGCTTTCCTCTTGATGAAAATAAATAAAAGATGAATCTATGAAATATAAAACAAAACATCGTTCTACCCTTCTAGGTCATCCTGGATATTATAGTTTTCTTAGGACTAGAAAATTCTAAGGGGAAACATTCAGTGTCTTCACCAAATTCTAGGTTCAATTATAATTGCTTTGGGAAAGCTATGCCAGGTAAACTAGAATAAAGCTAATTGAAATATGAGGTGCAGACAAAATCAATTTCCATGGTTTTCTTTTAAAAAAAATCTTACTAATTTGTTTGTATACAGCTCTTCCCTGAAAGCTAGAATCAACATTCAGGATTGTCACACCAATTAGCTGGGATCAGAAATGTTACTATCAGAAGCACTGAGCAAGGTTTAAATCTAGCTCTGGTGAGAATGAAAGCAATGGTTACCAAGCTAGAGAGAAGGCTAGTATAAACATAATTCATTTGGTCCACTAGCCACCAGGGTAATGGCCATTTGCTTGGAATAGTGTCCTTGTAAGAAAACATTCACAGCAGGCTGTGACCCTGAGTAGCAATAGAGAGAAGAATCAGTCAGGTATCTATGGCCCAGTAAACCAAATTGTTTATGTTCACTGGCCATATCTCAGAGGTAGCATACCTGACATGCCAACTCAGTAGGAAGAGGTAAATAATAAAGTCACTCAGCAGAGCAGAGAGAGTAAAAAATTTGGAGAGTAAAAAAGCTCTCCGCCCATGGTGTGTTAAGTGATGCCGTGTCCTCCCTTTCGCAGTGCCTGGAGGCTGTTAGGGGCTGGATGGGGAACAATGGGTTGAAACTAAACCCTGGCAAGACTGAGTGGCTCTGGGTTTGGGGTTTGTTGGCTCAGGGAGAATTGCCATATTTGGTCTTGGACGGGGTGGCACTACCCCAAACAGACCCTATGCGTAATCTAGGAATTTTCCTGAACTCACGACTCCTGCTCAAAGAACAGGTGGCAGTCGTGGCCAGGAGGGCTTTTGCGCAACTGCGGGTTGTGCGCCAGTTGCACCCTTTCCTGGACCAACAATCTCTACTCACAGTCACCCATGCCCTAGGCACTGACTATTGCAACACACTCTACATGGGGCTGCCCTCGAAGAGCATCCGGAAGCTCCAGTTGGTGCACAATGCAGCGGCCTGCATGGTTTTGTGCAGACCCCGGTGTGCACATGTGTCACCTCTCCTGCGGGAGCTGCATTGGCTGCTGATTTGCTTCCGGGTGCAATTCAAGGTGCTGGTTGTCACCTTTAAAGCCCTTCATGGCTTGGGTCCAGGTTATCTGAGGGACCGTCTCTTGCCGGTCACTTCTACCTGACCCATCAGAGTTTGGAGGCAGGGAATTTTGTGGGTCCCATCCCCTAGGGAGATATACCTGGTGGGACTCCCTCTCTCTGCAACATCATTCCCCCAGAGATTAGAACGGGCCCCACTCTAATACTCTTCTGGAAGGCTCTGAAGATCTGGTTCTGCCAGCGGGCCTGGGGAACCCAGAGCAGGATGGAGCCCATTAAATGGCTTGTGTGATCTGCTGTCGCCAGGGTGGGGGGTGGGGGGTGTTTATTATATTATACTATATTAATTTATTTGATTCTTTTTATTAGTTTTATTGTTTTAAATGTCCCTTTATACTCTGTAAACCACCTTGAGTCACCATGGGCGAATAGGTGGCAATATAAATTCAATAAATAAATAAATAAATGTCAAGTGATGGAAGCAAACATTTTCCAAGAGATCTAAATGTGTCTATGTCTCATTGATTTCCATGTGATCTAATCCCTTGAGGATCATCAGTTGGCAGCCTAAAACACTAAGTAGTATTGCTATGATCTTTAGTTACTAATCAGAGGCAAAAGAGTTAGATGGAGCTATAGCTTTGAAGTTAACAAGAGAATCTGGACCATTACTCTTGCCTACAAAAATGGTTATTGTAAACTGGAAAGTCAACATGCAACAATATAAACCAGTGTTTCTCAACCTCAGCATCTTTAAGATGTGTGGACTTTAACCTCCCAGAATTCCCCAGCCAGCATGCTGGGAGTTGAAGTCCTCGCAATTTAAAGCTGCCGAGATTGAGAAACACTGCCATAAATCAAAACCAAGTGCTGCTTAATGCCTGGTTGTTGGTAGCTTTCTACACACTGGCTAGGTTATTATTTCACAGAACCTTTATTGAAACTTCTACATTTCCCAAGGATAAAAATGCCCTTTAAATGTTCTTCAGAGAACTCTGCATAGAATATGTATTCATGAGTGGCTTTTTCTTGACTGGGCCAGAATTTAAATTAAGGGTAAGTGAGCAGGAACTTGAAGCTCCACTGGAAGAAGATGCTTGAATTCTGGCAACACTCCAACATCATACATTTTATCAGGAGCAGGGGATAAGTTTAATGGCTAGGGATAATGGGAACTGTGGCCAGACAACATCTAGAATCACAATTTTTAAAAAAATAAAATTTATATTGCTGCCTACTTGCTCATGGTGACTCAAGATGGCTTACAGAAAATAAAAACACAATATAAAAGAAATAAAAATAATAGAAAATAAAAATAATAACTCCCCCCTTGACAACAACATATGCTCATACGACCCATTTAATGGGCTCCATCCTGCTCTGTTCCCCAGGCCCGCTGGCAGAACCACATCTTCACGGTCTTCTGAAAGAGTGTCAGAGTGGGGTCCAGTCTAATTTCCAGAAGGATGATGTTCCAGAGGGAGGGAGCCACTACAGAGAAGGCCTTTCTTCTGGGTCCAGCTGTTGGGACATACAGGACATACAACATTCCTTGCCTCCCTGCTCTAGTGGGTTAGGTGGATGTGACCGGCAAGAGAGAGTTCCTCAAATAACCTGGTCCCAAACCATGAAGGGCTTTAAAGATGACAACCAGCACCTTGAATTGCACCCGGAAGCAAATTGACAACCAATGCAGCTCCTGCAGGAGAGGTGACACATGTGCACCCTGAGGTCTCCACAAAACCATCGGGGCTGCTGCATTTTGCACCAACTGGAGCTTCCAGATGCTTTTCAAGGGCAGCCCCATGTAGAGTGTGTTGCAGTAGTTAAGACTCACATTGTCAGAAGCCTCAGCAGGGCTACATGGCAAAGATAACACATTACAAAAATAAAAACAAAACAGAACCCAGAAAACATCAACATCTGAGAAACTCTGGGTCATCCTTCCTTAATTTGCTGCTATGTTAGCCGGGGAATTATGGAATTAGTCAATGGTGAGATTCAAATTTTTTTACTACTGGTTCTGTGGGCATGGCTTGGTGGGCGTGGCTTGGTGGGCATGGCAGGGGAAAGATACTGTAAAATCTCCATTCCCTCCCCACTCCAGGGAAAGGTTACTGCAAAATCCCCATTTCCTCCCGATCAGCTGGGACTCGGGAGGCAGAGAACAGATGGGAGCGGGGCCAGTCAGAGGTGATATTTACCAGTTCTCCGAACTACTCAAAATTTCTGCTACCGGTTCTCCAGAACTGGTCAGAACCTGCTGAATACCACTTCTGGAGTTAGCTAAATAGAGCTAAGGGCATCAGATTATAAAAAGCTGTTCTGGATCTTGTGAGGGAATTGATAAGACCTTTAGAAAGGAAGAGAACATTTACATGCAGTCAGAGAACATGGGGAATTACTATTCTCTCATCTATGTCCCCAATCCTTCCCTCATGAAAGGATGGGTCATCACCAAGTTCAAAAAGACATCATCAGAAGGCTGAGGATCTAAGAGCACATATCTCAAGGGTTCATGTAAGCAGAACAAAACAGACAATCAGCTAGAAAACACTAATTTTAGAAAGGGGGAGAAATGAAAAATGAAACTGTTAAAAAAGAAGTGGAATAGAAAAGCAATTTGGAAGTCTATGTAGAAAGACAGCTGATGGGCAAGAGACAATGTGTCTGAAGGAGCCTCAAGGGGAAAGAGTTGTATAACTAAAGGAGATGCTGAGTATCCCACATCAATTTAAATATTAACAAGCTAAATTGTTGCAGAATTTCATTTTTGAGGAGTTTGGTCACTGTAGCTCAATATTTATTTTGTTGCAATATTTTCAGGATCAGACTCAATAATGATAATAAGAGTTAGAGGTTTAAATATAATTCTCTTTAATTATAACAGGCATTCTATATTCACTGAATATTCACAGATAGAAGCAAGGAAAATGGTGAAGGTGGCTCCTTATATATACAAGGGGTGGAGCCAAGAATGGGAGTGGTGAATTATGAATACATTAGGAACCAAAGAATAAGTTAACCCCCGATGTCCCATATATACATTATTTACACATTAGGGAATAAGGCATTTACATCTCACAAATCCCCCTCTAAATGCCGGTTCGCTATACAACACCAATTACATTCAGATTCAGGACAATATAAGACATATAATTTTGATGTTAAATATTTGTGCTGTTTAGAAGGTAAAGGCTTCGTCAATATGTCAGCTAATTGTTCAGAGGTATCACAATGCACTGCTTTGATAAATCCATCTTGAGACAATTGTCTCACATGCTTAAATTTTATATCTATATGCCTGGACCTTTGTCCAATGGCATCGGATCTGGATATTTCAATGGCTGCTTTATTATCTTCATGCATAACAAAAGGCAAAGCAGGTTTTTTCCAAACATCTGAAATCAAATCATTAAACCATACAAGGTTATTTGCAGCTTTGGACAAACAAACATATTCCGCTTCTGTGGTCGAAGTGGCTACCAGTTCTTGTTTACCAGTGTACCAGTAAACTGGACAGTCATTTAATAGAAAAATATAACCAGAAGTGCTCTTTCTGCATGATATATCTCCAGCCCAATCCGCATCTGCGTAACATGTAAGTTTTGGTTCTTTACCATTACTAGGTTCTAATACTAAGCAAAAGTCTAATGTACTTTTCAGATATCTTAGAATTCTTTTGACTGCTTCCCAATGATACATTGTTGGTTTGCTAACATATCTTGACAATAAGTTGAGTGGTAATGCAATATCTGGCCTGGTCCAATTAGATATATAAAGAAGTGAACCTATGACTGATCTATAAAATGTATTATCCTTGAATTCAGGGGAAGATTCATCAGTGTTTCTAAGGAAATCAGTTTGCATAGGAGTGTCACAGGGTTTGGCATTGTTTAAATTGCATTTGTTCAGAAGTTCAATGATTTTATCTTTCTGAGTAAGTTTGAATCCCCTTCTAGTTTTGTTAATTTGTACACCAAGGTATTTGTTTACTTTACCTAGAGATTTCAACGAGAAATGTTCGTTTAGCTTATTTACAAAGGTTTCTCTTCCCTCCTTGTGTTTTCCTATATATAAAATATCATCTACATAAATTAATACAAATTCAATATGATCATCACTCTTTTTTACAAAGAAACAGTTATCAGCAGTGGTAGCGTTGAAATCCATGGTCTTAAGTACTTTTACCAAGCAATCGTACCATCTTTTGCCAGATTGCTTTAATCCGTATAGACTCTTGTTCAATAGCCAAATTTCATTCTTATTAGTGTATTGACTGTGTGGTGCTCTTACATATATTTCCTTATCTAGTTTTGCGTGTAAATACGCAGTCTGTATGTCATATTGAAATACATCAAGATTGAGTGCAGATGCCACTACTAGAGCTGTTTTAACACTCTCTGTTCTCACTGTGGGGGAGTATGTGTCAGTGTAGTCCTCCGGATATTTTTGTGCATAACCTTGTGCAACCAATCTAGCTTTGTATAGAGTATTGCCTCCTTCTAGATTCTTAATTTTATAAATCCACCTGGTACCTATAATCGTTTTATCTTTAGGTGCAATCGCAGGTGTAAACACATTTAATCCTTGCAAACTTTCCATCTCTTTTTTCATAGCTAGTTCCCATTTTTCCTTTTCTTCACGAGGGAGTTTTAATACTTCCTCATATGTATTAGGTGTCATTTGTTCACCATCCATATGCATTATGTAATCTCTGTATTTATTTGGTACTTGATTTCTATTGTTTCTAATAGCTCTTTCGGGTTTGCTATGGTTATCATGCAAATATCTTGCTTCCTTTTTTGTTAATGTGTCTGTCTTTATTTTGTGCTGACTATTTGTCCAAGTTTTGGTTTTGTTTTTATTTTTGTTGATATTTTGATTTTCTATTGTCCCTTCCTCACAAGATTTTGTATCTTTGCATTTATTTGGAAATATTTCATTAAGATGTAATTTAGACCAATTGGCCTGTTCATGGAACACAGCTGTTCTGGAGACTATAAATTTGTTATTATTATCAATGAATCTGTACCCTTTGGTGCCAGTTTCATATCCCATAAATCTTAATCTCCTGGATACGTTTTCTCCCTTTCTTCTCAACTGCTTAGGTATGTGTACGTCTGCAGTGACTCCAAATATGTGCATGTGTGCTAATTTGGGTTTCCTATTATACATCACCTCATATGGTGTTTTATTCACAATACTGGACCAGGTTCTATTTTGAGTGTAATTTGAATAATGTAAGGCCTCTGACCAAAATTGTTTGCCTAAACCAGCATCCTCTAATGTGCACCTAATCATGGTTTGTAGTGTGGAATTCTTTCTCTCTGCAATCCCGTTTTGGAACGCAGAAAATGGACTAGACGTGAAATGTAGCATTCCTCTATCCTTTAACCATTGGGAGAATTCTTTAGACATGAATTCACATCCCCTATCTGTCATAATTTGTTTTATTCTGATATTATGTTGTGTTTCTATGCGTTTGTAGAATTCCTTAAATTTCTGAAAGGTTTCATCCTTGTGTTTTAATGTGTAAACAAAACCATAGCGACTGTAATCGTCTACTATTGTTAGGAAGTAACGTTTTCTATAAGTGATTGATGGAGTTAATGGACCAACTAGGTCCATATGTACTAAGTCAAAAATTTTGTTAGTTGATCTGTTGGATTTTTTTGGTCTGGGACTAGTTTTTAGTTTAGTGGATTTACATACTGAGCATTCCAAATAATTTTCACAATTTTTTATTTTGACACCTTCTGCGTGTTCAGTCATTTTTTGTACTACAGGAAAACTTGCATGTCCTAACTTCCTATGCAAGATGTGAGCACACTCATCATGAATTGGTTTACCTATTCTTGGTTTCTTCTCATTGTGTGTATTTGCGTGATCATGAGATATTTTACATTCATCATTGTCACTGTTACTAACATTTTCATCATCTGCCTCAATACAATCTTCCATATTTGAATCAATGTTATGTAACCATCTTTCTTTTGTTATTAGATAGGGTAGGCCTCCTTTAATCATCACAGTGCCTACATTTGTTTTGTCCTTCTCTAAAGTTGCTTTCCCCTTTGAGAAAACTATATTGATGTCAGAATCTCTGCTTAGTTTTATGGCACTTAGTATGTTATGAGGTATTTCTGGAATTAACAATACCCCCTCTATTTTTCCTAGGCCAGGCAAGGTCACATTTCCTCTGCCTAATACTTGAACCTTTTCTTGATTAGCTACCTTTATTACAAATTTATCTTCTGTAAATGAAGACAATATATTTTTGTTATTAGTGGTGTGGTTGGTTGCCCCAGAATCAATAAGCCAATTATTGTTCTCATTTTGTTGTGTTTTAGTGCTGTCTTGTTTATTTAGTCCATTCAGTGAACCAGATTTTCTCTCTTTTGAATTTTCTCTACCCCCTCTACTATCTCTGTAATTTGGTGGGCTTCTATATTTATGTCTATCTGTGGAAGACTGTCTATAATTGTATTTGCTCCTATACTCTGACCTATGTCTCTCCTTTGGGATTTTGGGACAGTCTCTTCTATTGTGTTCCCTGGACCCACAATTATGGCATTTAAAAGCTTCATTGTATTTTTCCTGGAAAGCTACCTTCCTAAAAGATTTGTGTTCTGTGTGATTGCTGGAACGATTTTTTCTTGAATTGTCTTCTGCTATCAATTTGTTAGATAGACTTTCTATGGATAAATATCCTAGATTGATGGTGTCTAAGTGTGACATAAAACTATCCCATGATGAATCAAGTGAATTGATAATAACACTTTTCATTGTTTGATCTGAAATCACTTCCCCCCTCAAATGCAGCTCAGCTCTTATTTTGTTTAGAGATATCAAATGCTCACTTATGGAAACCCCTGGTTTTACTCTGGAAGAAAAGAAATCCTTAGACATTCTTGTAGTGGTAGCTACACTATCGCTGTGAAACAGATTAAACATGCATTGAATTATTTCTGAAACAGTTAGGTTTGGTTTGATGCTATGATACATTGCAGGAGACACGCTAGATATTATTAAGAAAAATGCTCTATGATGTAAACAATCTATTTTTAAAGTCCAAGGTCTTCTTGGAGGACTAGTGATAAAGAATAGTAAATTTTCTTTCATAAAGACAACCTGGAGCTGTTGATACCATTCTTGCAAATTAATGCCATCAACTCTAAGTTTTGGGAAGTCACTGGGTAAGTTTCCCACATTATTTTGTCCATTACTTACAACCTGAGGTAGTCCGTGGTCTCGCAAGTGCAGGAAATTGCAAAACGGCATGGGGATGCTCGCAACGAGTCTGCGCGGTTCTCTGGCCAGTTCAAGTCTTTCCGGACCGTCTACGTAGTTTCGCACATGCGCGTTGCTCATTTCTTCTTTGGCGTCGTCGTGGAAGGTTCTCTCCATTGCAGCTCGCTCGCTCCGCTCCTCTTCAGACGAGTCGGTTTCTGGCTCGGTTTTAGGAGTTTTGATGGCGGCGACTGCTCTTTTCTTTCTTTTGTGTGCGTTGGTACTTGATCCGGTCTGCGGTGTAGGGCGGAATCGACATGGCTCTCTGGGCTCGGGCGTCGTTGCTCTCGAAGTCAGGATGGGAGCGTGCAGGTCTTGAGGTATCGGCTTGTTCTCTAGCTTCTTCGTTGTCGCTTTGGAAATTTTTAATTTTGGCCCAAATGCAGCAAAAAGCGTCTTCATTGCTGACTTTACTTGGGATTTCGTTAAGTCGTCTTCGCTTTCTGATTCTGGTTCTTCTGAAGAGTTTGAATCTTCCTTTTCGCTTTCGTTGTCTGATAACGTTTTTCGCGCCAGAAATTTTGAACTGAGCATTTTGATTGGCTCTGCTTCGCTCACTTTGGAGGCTTGTTGGAACCAAGATGGCTGCCATTCAAAATTTCGCGCGGGATCACATCTTTTCTTTTTCATAACGACTTTCTCTGTAGTCATATCACTCACAGTTTTTTGGTCTTTGGGTTTCTCTTTAGCAATGTTTTTCTCTCTCGCTGCTCCGCTGTTTTTCAGCATTTCTTGGAGATTCGCGATGAGGCTTTCATCATTCTTCTGGCTTCTTAATAGTTTTAATATCTCTGACCTGAGTTCGTTATTTTCTATTTCGATTTCCTCCTGGTCATTATTTTCATTTATTAGTTCTTCTTCTTCAGTGGTGTATTCTTCGGATTCTCTCGAAATCGCGTTTGTGGATTCGTTGATTATTTCTTGTTCAGTTTCTATTTCTTTGCTGTAGGCCCTGGTGTTGGGCCTATCTTTCTTAGACATCTTTAAGTATTTATTGAGTCAATTAACCATCCTCTGCTACCAGCTTGTTGCAATATTTTCAGGATCAGACTCAATAATGATAATAAGAGTTAGAGGTTTAAATATAATTCTCTTTAATTATAACAGGCATTCTATATTCACTGAATATTCACAGATAGAAGCAAGGAAAATGGTGAAGGTGGCTCCTTATATATACAAGGGGTGGAGCCAAGAATGGGAGTGGTGAATTATGAATACATTAGGAACCAAAGAATAAGTTAACCCCCGATGTCCCATATATACATTATTTACACATTAGGGAATAAGGCATTTACATCTCACATATTTTCTACACATAGAATATAAGAAAATGAAATGGCAGAATACACTGTACCATTGCAAATAAGAGTATTCTTCTTATTTTGCTACTTTACCAACCAATTTATAAATGCCTTCAGGACTTGCAGACATCATAAAGTAGGTTGCATTGGGTATGTCATTGGCCTCTTTAAGACATTGTGAGTATGTAACAGGACACACTGAGAATGTCTTTACCTGCCCTATGTGTGGGTGCCAACTGTACCCTTGGGGTGCATGAGATTCTGTTCTACTTGATGTTTTAAAATATTATTTGCTATGTTGCAATATTTTCAGGATCAGACTCAATAAATCATTTAAGAATTAAGAGTTCAAATATATCTCTCTTTATTTACATGAGGCATTCTATATTCGCTGAATATTCACAGATAGAAGCAAGGAATGAGAGCGTGCAGCTCCTTATATATACAATGGGTGGAGCTAGATATGGGAGTGGTGAAATATGAATACATTAAGAAGTGAAGAATAAATTAACCCCTGATATCCCGTTCATATACTATTTACATATTTAAGAATAAGGCATTTACTTGTGACAAATCCCCCTCTAAATGCCGATTCGATATGCTACACCAATTACATTCAGATTCAGAACAATACAAAACATATAATTTAGAAGTCAGGTATTTATGTTGTTTAGATGGCAAAGGTTTTGTTAATATGTCAGCTAATTGTTCTGATGTCTCACAATGCACCGCTTTAATAAATCCATCCTGAAATAACTGTCTCACATGTTTAAATTTTATATCTATGTGTCTGGACCTTTGTCCAATGGCGTCAGATCTAGATATTTCGATAGCCGCTTTATTATCTTCATGCATAATAAAAGGCAAGGTGGGTTTTTTCCAAATGTCAGAAATTAAGTCATTAAACCATACAAGGTTATTTGCTGCTTTAGATAGACAAACATATTCTGCTTCTGTTGTTGAAGTGGCCACTAAATCTTGTTTGCCAGTGTACCAGTAAACTGGACAACCGTTAAGGAGGAATATATAACCAGATGTACTTTTTCTGCATGAAGTGTCTCCAGCCCAATCCGCATCTGCGTAACATGTGAGGTTTGGCTCCTTGACATTATTAGGCTCTAATATCAAACAAAAATCTAAGGTATTCTTTAAATATCTTAATATCCTTTTGACAGCTTCCCAATGGTACATTGTTGGTTTGCTGACATGTCTGGACAATAAATTGAGGGGTAAAGCGATATCAGGTCTGGTCCAATTGGAAATGTAAAGAAGGGAACCTATGATTGATCTATAGAATGTGTTATCTTTGAACTCAGGGGATGATTCATCTGCATTCCTTAAAAAATCAGTCTGCATAGGAGTGTCACAGGGTTTAGCATCGCTTAGATTACATTTGTTCAAGAGCTCTATGATCTTATCTCTCTGTGAAAGCTTGAAACCTCTTCTGGTTTTACTAATTTGAACACCAAGATACTTATTTACCTTGCCCAAAGATTTCAGTGAAAAATGTTCATTTAGCTTTGTTACAAATGTTTCTCTTTTTTCTTTATGTTTGCCTATGTACAAAATGTCATCCACATAGATTAATACAAATTCTATGGAATCATCACCCTTTTTAACAAAGAAACAGTTATCAGCAGTAGTAGCACTGAAATCCATAGTTTTAAGTACTTTTACTAAACAATCATACCATCGTTTACCAGATTGTTTTAACCCGTATAAACTTTTGTTTAATAACCAAGTCTCATTCTTGTTTGTGTATTGACTGTGGGGTGCTCTTACGTATATTTCCTTATCTAATTTTGCGTGTAAATACGCAGTCTGTATGTCATATTGGAATACATCGAGATTGAGTGCTGATGCTACAACTAGAGCTGTTTTGACACTCTCAGTTCTTACTGTGGGGGAGTATGTGTCAGTATAATCCTCGGGATATTTCTGTGCATAACCTTGTGCAACTAATCTAGCCTTGTATAGAGTATTGCCTCCCTCTAAATTTTTAATTTTATATATCCACCTAGTGCCAATGATAGTTTTGTCCTTTGGTGCAATTGCAGGTGTAAATACATCTAATCCTTGTAAACTTTCCATCTCTTTTGTCATTGCTGATTCCCATTTTTCTTTTTCTTTAGGAGGAAGTTTTAACACTTCCTCATATGTATTAGGTGTCATTGATTCTCCATTCATATGCATTATATAATCCTTGTACTTATTTGGCATTTGATTTCTGGTATTTCTAATTGTTTTTTCAGGTTTACTATTATTATCATGCAAATATCTTGCTTCCTTTTTTGTTAATGTATCTGTCTTTATTTTGTGTTGACTGTTTGTCCATGTTTTGGTTTTGTTTCTATGTTTGTTGTCATTTTGCTTTTCTATAGTTCTTTTCTCTTGGGGTTTTGTACCTGTGTTGTTGCTTGGGAATATTTCATTAAGATGTATTTTAGACCAGTTGGCCTGTTCATGGAACACAACTGTTCTGGAAACTATAAATTTGTTATTATTATCAATGAATCTGTATCCTTTTGTACCTGTCTCATATCCCATAAATCTAAGTCTTCTAGACACATTTTCTCCTTTTCTTCTCAATTGTTTAGGTATGTGTACGTCTGCAGTGACTCCAAATATGTGCATGTGTGCTAATTTTGGTTTCCTATTATACATCACTTCATATGGTGTCTTATTTACAATGCTGGACCAAGTTCTATTTTGTGTGTAATTGGAATATTGTAGGGCTTCTGACCAGAATTGTTTGCTTAAGCCAGCATCTTCCAATGTGCATCTAATCATGGTTTGTAATGTTGAGTTCTTTCTCTCTGCAACTCCGTTCTGGAATGCAGAAAATGGGCTAGATGTGTAATGTAACATTCCTTTGTCCTTCAGCCATTGGGAGAATTCCTTAGACATGAATTCACATCCCCTATCTGTCATGATTTGTTTTATTTTGATATTGTGTTGTGTTTCTACGCATTTGTAAAATTCTTTAAATTTCTGAAAAGTTTCATCTTTATGTTTTAATGTGTAAACAAATCCATAACGACTATAATCGTCCACAATGGTTAAGAAGTAACGTTTTTTATAAGTGATTGATGGAGTTAGTGGACCAACTAGGTCCATGTGTACTAAATCAAAAATTTTGTTGGTTGACCTTGTTGATTTTCTAGGCCTTGGACTAGTTTTTAGTTTTGTAGACTTACATACTGAGCATTCCAAATAGTTTTCACAATTTTTTATTTTGACACCTTCTGCGTGTTCAGTCATCTTTTGTACTACAGGAAAACTGGCATGTCCTAACTTCCTATGTAAAACATGAGCACACTCATCATGAATTGGCTTACCTATTTTTGGTTTTTTCTCATTATGAGTATCCTTGTGATTATGAGCTACTTTACATTCATCATTGTCACTGTTACTAATGTTTCCATTATCTAGTTCAATACAATCTTCCATATTTGAATCAATGTTGTGTAACCATTTCTCCTTAGTTATTAAATAAGGTAGGCCTCCTTTAATCATTACTGTACCTATATCTATTTTATTTTTCTCCAAAGTCGCTTTTCCTTTTGAAAACACAATATTAATATCTGAATCTCTGCTTAGTTTTATGGCACTTAGTACGTTATGAGGTATTTCAGGTATTAGTAATACCCCCTCTATTTTTCCTAGGCCAGGTAAGGTTACATTCCCTCTACCTATTACTTGGACTTTTTCTTGGTTAGCTACCTTTATTACAAATTTATCTTCTACAAATGAAGATAATATACTTTTATTATTAGTGGTATGATTAGTTGCTCCAGAATCAATAAGCCAATTATTGTTCTCAGTTTGTTGTATGTTAGTGTTGTCTTGTTTGTTTAGTCCATTCAGTGAACCAGATTTTCTATCCTTTGAATTATCTCTGCCCCCTCTATGCTCTTTATAATTTGGTGGGCTTCTATATCTCTGTCTATCAATGGAAGACTGTCTATAGTTGTATTTATTTCTGTGTTCTGACCTATGTCTTTCTTTTGAAATTTTAGGGCAATCTCTCCTATTGTGCTCCTTGGATCCACAGTTGTGGCATCTAAATGTTTCATGATATCTTTCTTGAAAAGCTACCTTTCTATATGGTTTGTGTTCTATGTCATTGTTAGAGCGACTCCTTCTTGAATTGTCTTCAGCTATTAACTTATTGGATAGACTTTCTATGGATAAGTATCCTAGATTGATTGTGTCTAAATGTGACATATAATTATCCCACGATGGGTCAAGTGAGTTGATGATAACACTTTTCATCGTTTGGTCTGAAATCACCTCCCCCCTTAAATGCAGTTCAGCTCTAATTTTGTTTAAAGATATTAAATGTTCACTTATGGAAACCCCTGGTTTTATCCTAGAAGAAAAGAAATCTTTAGACATTCTTGTGGTGGTAGCTACACTATCACTGTGAAACAAATTGAACATGCATTGAATAATTTCTGAGACAGTCAGATTTTGCTTAATGCTGTGATACATTGCTGGAGATACACTAGAAATTATTAAGAAAAATGCTCTATGGTGTAAGCAGTCTAGCTTTAGAGTCCAAGGTCTTTTTGGGGGATTAGTGATAAAAAACAGTAAGTTTTCTTTCATAAAGACAACCTGGAGCTGCTGATACCATTCTTGTAAATTAATGCCATCTATTCTCAGCTTTGGGAAGTCACTGGGCAAGTTTCCGACATTATTGGGTCCATTACTTACAACCGGGGGTAGTCCGTGGTCTCGTAAATGCTGGAAATTACAAAACGGCGTGGGAATGCTCGCAACGAGTCTGCACGATCCTTTCAGCAACTCATGTCTTCCTGGGCCGTCTGCGTGGTCTTGCGCATGCGCGTTGTTCATTTCATTCCTGGAGTTGTCGTGAGAGGTTCTCGTCGTTGCGGCTCACTCGCTTTGTTCCTCCTCGAATGAATCGGTCTCCGGCTCGATCTTGGGAGTCCTGACGATGGCGGTTGTTCTTTTTCTTCTTTTGAGAGCGTTGGTGCTTGCATCGATCTGTGGTGTGGGGCGGTATCTGCAGGGCTCTCTGGGTTCAGGTGTCGGTTCTCTCGTCGTCAGGATGGGAGCGGGTAGATTTTGAGGCGTTGACTTGTTCGTTTGCCTTCTAGTTGATTTTTTGGTAATCTTTAGTTTCGGTCCAAATGCAGCAAAAAGCGTTTTTATTGCTGACTTTATTTGTGTGTCTGTTGAATCATCTTCACTTTCCGATTCTGATCCTTCTGAGGTGTTTGACTTTTCTTTTTCATTTTCGTTATCTAGTAATGTCTTTCGCGCCAGAAATTTTGAATCAAGTTTTCTGATTGGCTCTGCTTCGCTCACCCTGGAGGTCTGTTGAAACCAAGATGGCTGCCATTTGAAATTTTGCGCGGGATCACCGTTCTTCTTCTTCACAGCGTTTTTGTCTGTAATCGTATCACTCACTATTTTTGAATCTTTTGGTTTTTCAGTAGCGATGTGCTTCTCTCTCGCTGCTCCGCTGTTTTTCAGCATATCTTGGAGGTTCGCGATGAGGCTTTCATCGTTCTTCTGGCTTTTTAACAGTTTTAATATCTCTGACCTGAGTTCGTTGTTTTCTATTTTGTTTTCCTCTCGGTCATCATTTTCATTTATTATTTCTTCGTCTTCAGTGGTGTATTCTTCAGATTCTCTCGAAATCGCATTTGCGGATTCATCGATTATTTCTTGATCCGTTTCCATTTCTTTGCTGTATGCCCTGGTGTTGGGCCTATCTCTCTTAGACATATTTAAGTTTTTATTGAGTCAATTTAACCATCCTCTGCTACCAGCTTGTTGCAATATTTTCAGGATCAGACTCAATAAATCATTTAAGAATTAAGAGTTCAAGGACTTCCGGTGGCTCCGCAGATCGTCGAGGACGGTCTTTATAGACCGCCAGCCACCCGATCTGTTAAAACCGCCCTGACAGCGCTAAACAGCTGTCCGGCGGTTTGAAAAAACTCTCCTTCGGGCAAAGAAGGAGAGGAGAGCCGGAGGGGGTGGGTAGAGCTCCCCGAAAGTCACTGGATTAATTCCAGGGACTCGGAGGGTGAGAGCTCCCCAGTTCACCCCTCCCATCGCTCCGGATCGCTGGTGCCTCTGTCTTCAGAGCAAGACGTCTGCGTCCAATTCTGCCGGCAAACAGTGAGTTTTAATGATTTCCAACAAGGCAGACAGAGCGGAAGCAAGAGTGCAAGCTTTTTAAGAGAAACAGAACTTAACTCTGTGAATACATTGTTGCAAACGGAGCTCTCTGGAGTTGGAGGCTGGGAGGAAGCCTTTGTTATGGGCGGAAGGGAAAGTGAAAGTTAAAAGGAAACTGCTTGTTAATAGCCCTCTGCCTGAAGAGAAAACTACTGGGTTTTGAGTATAGTTTGAAGAGAGGATTGTTTATTTTGGAAAAACTTTGGAATATACTTTCTAAGACTGTTCACAAGATTTTTTGGCTGTAAAAGGAAAACTTTTCTTTAAATAAAATGGCTGCTAAACAACTAAAGCCACCAACTTCTAAAGGGGGAGGAGGTTCCCCTGTAGTGACTCAAAAACAACAACTTCCGGCTGATACACAGTCACAAGACCTTAAAGAATTTATAATGGGTGCCCTGAATAATCAGACAGAAATGATGAAAGGATTCTCAGAGGAGTTAAAGAAACTTACAAGTGTGGTGGAGGAAAAACATGATGAAATAAGAGATGATATTGTTTATGCAGTTTCAGGATTGGCTACTCACATGTTAAAAATTGAGGAGAGAGTGCGGGAAATTGATGATGCTAATTTGGAGATTGCAACTAAACTGGGAGAGGTTATGATACAGACAGAGAAAGTGGATGACGAGATGGTTATGTTACAGTACAGGTCAATGGAATTTGCCCTGAGGCTGAGAGGTTTGAAAGAAAAGAGTGGTGAAAATTTAAAAGATGTTTGCTCCAATGCTTTAGCAGAGCTGATTCCAGAGAGGCCAGAAGATGTGGCAATTCAAATGGACAAAATTTACAGGGTCAATTCCTGGCTGGCAAAACAAAAGCAGCTACCAAGAGATGTGGTGATCTACTTTACAACAAGGAGAGTTAGAAATGACATTTTGCAAGCGTCTTATAGAAATAAGATTAAAGTGGAAGGACAAGAGCTGGTGGTCCTGAAAGAGCTTCCTCCTAAAATGTTAAGAGATAGAAAGCAGTTTGGCTTTTTGGTGAATGAACTAAGAAACCAGCAAATTCAGTACAGATGGGATGTCCCATTTGGGATAATAGTGCCATACGCTGGGCAAAGACATCGTTTAAACACAGTTGGAAAAGCAAAAGATTTTTATGCCAATGTTTTAAAGGCTGGAAGGCCACCCTCACCAGGGGGTGCTAGAAAGCAATTGGAAATTACTCAACAAGAGAAAGATGGAGGGCAACCACAAACCTATGCTCAAGTGTTAGCTGGAGGAGCTATTCTGGAAGAAGATCCATTACTGACTGGGGGTCCACCACCAACCTTGGAGTCATTAACGATGATTCAGCTGCCAAAAGATCAACGATTGACAAGGGCTACTTATAAACAACATATGGCACAACAGCCTCAAGATTCAACTCAACAAGCCCAAAAAACGCAAGCAGTGGGAGGAGCTAGGCCGAAGTCTAAAATGGCGGAGGAGGTTCAGCTGATGCTCTCGAAGCTTGGAACGCCCAGAGATGGCAAATAAATTTCTATCTTGGAATGTTAACGGTTTAAATTCTCCACAAAAAAGAAAGAAAATATTTCATTATTTGAAGCAATTTCAGAACGATGTTATTTGTTTGCAAGAAACGCATATTAAATCTTCAGATCAAAAGTACTTGATAAATTCGAAATTAGGTACACACTTTGTGGCATCAGCACCAGAAAAGAAAAACGGCCTAGTAATATATGTTAAAAGAGGCTTAGTGGCCAATTTAATTGAGGCTGATACTCAAGGTAGATATATTGCAGTTGAATTAACAACACAGAGTGGGAAGCTGCTTGTAATTGGGGTATATGCACCTAATCAACAACAAGATAAATTTTACAAACTTTTACATACTAAAATACTACAATGGGATTATAGATCCTTATTTTTAATGGGTGATTGGAATGGGGTATTAGATACCCAGAAAGATAAGAAAAGTCTTTCCAAGATCTCAATGCGTGCTAAGTTGCCTAAATCTTTTTTTGATATTTTGGAGGATATGGAGCTTAGAGACATTTGGAGAGAAAGGAACGTATTGGAGAGCGATTTTACTTTTTTCTCAGATAGGCACCAATCTTTTTCAAGGATTGATTTTATATTAACTACAAACGATCTTTTTTCTAGGGTGAAGAGTACGAAGATATGTCCAAGAACTTTAACTGATCATAGCCCGGTTTGGGTGGAACTAGAGCAGGAGAGAGGGGAAAGGAGGTCTTGGAGGCTAAATGAGAATTTATTCAGATATGAAGACAATTTGTGTGAGCTTAAAAAACAAATGAAAGAATTTTTTATTAATAATATGAACAAAGGAACTTCGATGGAGATGGTATGGGATGCGTGTAAGGCTTATATGAGAGGAACATTAATTTTTTTGAATAATAAATATAGATTAAAACAACAAAATAGACGGAAAGAGATAGAGGAGGAAATTAAAAAGAAGGAACAATTGCTTATAATTAATCCGGGAGATAAAAAGGCAAAAGATATGATTAATATTTTAAGAGAGCAATTTAATATGTTAATGGCGGGGCAAGTCGCAACTAGCATACAATATGCCAGACATAATACGTTTTGTAATGCTAATAAACCTGGGAGATGGTTGGCTTACACGATGAGGAAAAAACAGAAATCACGTATTATAGACAAAATAGAATTTAGAGGTAAAGAGATTTATCAACAGAATTTAATAAAAAAGGCTTTTTTGGAGTTTTATACAAAATTATATGCTAAAGAAGCAATTCAAGATGTTGATATTGATAGATATCTAAAGATGGAGATTCCTGAATTAACGTTGGAACAGAGAGATAGATTGAATCAACCTATAACTTCTGAGGAAATTGTTGGAGCAATTAAACAATTAAAAATAGGTAAGGCTCCGGGAACAGATGGACTAACAGCTGTTTATTATAAACATTTACAATCCGAAATGTTAGAACCATTAAAAATTTTATTTAATAAAATACAATTAGGAGGAGGAGTACCACCTTCTTGGAAAACAGCCTTTGTTTCACTAATTCCAAAGGAGGACCGAAATTCCATTAAGCCGGAGAATTATAGGCCAATTTCACTTCTGAATACTGACTATAAGATTTTTGCTAAAATATTAGCTAATAGACTAATGCCAGTTATGCAACAAATAATTTACAATGATCAATCTGGGTTTATAAAAGGTAGACAAATGAGATATAATGTTAGACAAATTGTAAACTTATTGGAATATTTGGAAAAACATAATCAAGTCCCTGCAGCGTTTATATTCTTGGATGCAGAGAAGGCATTTGATCGTTTGAACTGGCAATTTTTGTTTAAAATAATAGAGAAAATGCACTTTGGGGAATATTTTACACAATCAATTAGAGCGATATACCAACAGCAATCAGCACAAATCATAGTTAATGGAGGTTTAACAGAGGCTTTTAAAATTGAGAAAGGAACAAGACAGGGGTGTCCTCTGTCCCCACTATTATTTATTTTGACTTTGGAGGTATTACTGAATAAGATACGTGATTCACAAAAATTGAAGGGTATTGTAATTAGACAACAAGATTACAGATTAAGAGCCTTTGCAGATGATTTGGTTATTACCTTATCTCAACCTATAGAGTCGGCTCCATATATATTGGATATAATTAATCAATATGGGAAAGTATCAGGATTTAAAGTTAATTCACATAAGACAAAGATGATAGTTAAAAATATGACTACATTTGAAAGAGACAAATTAGCAAGATTAACAGATTTTGAAATAGTTAAAAAGGTTAAATATCTAGGGGTATACATAGCAGCTTCAAATACAAAATTATACAAAAACAATTATGAGGTACTTTGGCAGAAGGTACAGAAGGATATGGAAAATTGGAAAAAATTACAGTTGTCTTTATTGGGAAGAATTGCAGCAATTAAAATGAATGTTTTACCTAGATTTTTATTTCTGTTCCAAATGATACCTGTGCTTAAGAAAGATGAAAATCTGAGAGAATGGCAGAAAGGTGTTAATACTTTTATTTGGGCTGGGAAAAAACCCAGAATAAAAATGAAAATTATACAAGATACACGTGAAAGAGGGGGTCTTAAAATGCCTAATTTAAGATTATATTATGAAGCAGCGGTTTTATCACAAATCAGTGATTGGTTTAATTTAACTGAGGGGAGAATTTTGAATTTAGAAGGTTATGATTTGTTATATGGATGGCATGCCTATTTGTTATATGACAAAAAAGTGGATAAAGTATTTAAGGTTCATATATTAAGAAATGCTTTGTTAAGGGTTTGGAAAAAATATCAATATAAGTTAAATTATAAGATACCTTTATGGGCAAATCCTAGACATGCAATAGAAAATATAAGTATAGAACAAAAACAGGAGGTGATTACCTATAAAGAGCTTCTTATTATGGAAAGGGGGTAATGTACTTGAAATCTTTAGATATACTGAGAGAAGAAGGTATAACTTATACATGGTTTCAGTATGGTCAACTTCAAGCTAGATGGAAGGAAGATCAAAAAATTGGCTTTGTGCAAAATGAGGAGAATCTGGTAAAACAAATTAGAGATCAAAAACAAATGCATATTAAAAGGTTGTATAATGCTTTATTGGAAATAGATTCTGAGACGGAATTGGTTAAAGACTGTATGATTAAATGGGCACAAAATTTTCAAGAGCCAGTAATGATGGAAACTTGGGAAAAGATTTGGATTAGAAATGTGAAATTTACACAAGCACAAAATTTAAGAGAAAATTTTTATAAAATGTTTTATAGATGGCATTTAGATCCTAAAAAATTATCATGTATGTATTCTAATGTGCAAGCTAAATGTTGGAGATGTGACTGTGATGATGCAACTTATTATCATATATGGTGGACTTGTAGAAAAATCAAAGCATTTTGGATAAAGATTTGGTGGGTGATGCAGAATATTCTCAAAAAGAGACTGAAATTTACTTCACAGTTGTTTTTACTGGGTATAACTACGGACTGTACAGTTGCAGAGACTAAATTGATTTTGAACTTGATAACAGCAGCAAGATTGTTGGTAGCACAATACTGGAAGAAGGACTTTTTGCCTACTATTGATGACTGGATATTGAAAGTAACTAATTTAGCTGAAATGGCTAAAATTTCAGCATATCTGAAGGATCACACACAAGAAAGGTACATACAGGACTGGAGAAGATGGATAGATTATATACAAAATAAGTATCAGACCAAAAAATATCAAATAGCTTATGAATGATTTCTTTTATTTGTATAAGCGTTATATAAGTGACATTAGAAGTATTATTTTTAAGAAATAGGATTTTATATATGGGGGGTTAAGAATTTTTTTTATAGGGATGTTAGTTTAATGATTGGTTATGCAATTTAGATTATTGTTAAAGATCAATAGAAATACCTTGTGTTCTGCTCTGGGAAGTCGGGGAGGGGGAGGGGGGTTGGGGGGGGTTGTGGGGAAAATATGTTTGTTTTTAAAACTTTTTCAATAAAAAAAAAAAAAGAATTAAGAGTTCAAATATATCTCTCTTTATTTACATGAGGCATTCTATATTCGCTGAATATTCACAGATAGAAGCAAAGAATGAGAGCGTGCAGCTCCTTATATATACAATGGGTGGAGCTAGATATGGGAGTGGTGAAATATGAATACATTAAGAAGTGAAGAATAAATTAACCCCTGATATCCCGTTCATATACTATTTACATATTTAAGAATAAGGCATTTACTTGTGACATGCTAAATATTAATAATGATGAAGCTAGCATATTGGAAAAATACCCGTCTCCAGCACTCAATTTACAACATTATCTGTTAACCCCACAAAAGTTGCAACAGAGCATCCTAAATGTTAGTTAGTCTTCAATAAATGGGTATTTTATAACAGTTAATGGCAGTCTCACTAGGAATAGGAAAATCTTCCATATCAGGTATTTGATGAGTGCACCCAATAAACCATCTCAAATTTCAAAATGTGTCCCTGCCCAAAACTCTAATCAGTTTCAACATTTTCCTCTTACTTAAAGGGGAAAATATATATGAGTAATAAGCATAGGAGGAGGAATAGGGTTAGCATATCTGATCTGCCTGAAGTTGAATTACTACTGGTGGCTAGTACAGAGAATGGCTAAAATTTGCATTAGAAAAAGAAGGAATAATTTTTCTGAGTGCAAAATAAACTCTGTGAAAGAGCATCAGGCACAAAACTGATTGCAACACAACACCAAGTGGCCCACAACAAGATGTGAGAAGACAATTAAAACTTGAACCAGTTGGCAACCGTTTCTGGTCTAAGTACTAAATTCCCCATGGCCTCTTGGGATTCCTATTTTCATTCTGTCAGCACTACACTGCATCAGAGTTATCTAATCAACTGTATAGTTAAAATATAGGCCAGCAGAGAAATTCTCTTGCATTTTTTATCCTATCGTGACTCCTCGTTCATTTTTGATGAATGATAATTTACTTTAGAAAAATATTCAGAGAAGAAAGTTTCAGTGAATTTTTCATGGATGATGCATTTTTGTGCTTGCTTATACAATGGCCAAAATAGATATATAAATGTCCTGGTTTTTATTTCTAGAAAATTCCATTTCTTCAGTTGTTTATAGCTTTCAAGCTTTAATTAAATACAAGGAAGGAGACAACATGGAAAAACTCCCTTCATTGGGCTTTTTCAATTGTAAAGCTGCTGTCACTTCTAAGACAGCCTGTCGTTCAGAAAATACTGTTTCTTCTTGCCTTGGAAATATTCACAGAAATCACCCACTCAAATTTGGTTGGAGAATTTTGAAAGATCACTTGTGTCCAACCTCACTTAAATGCAACTCACCAGCTGGCTACTAATATTATTCCAAAAGAAGTTCACAATTCACAACTGTTTTTAAAAAAACTGAATTGGGTACAGCAATAGTACTATCAGGCCACATATCGCCTGTCAGGAAAATTAGCCTATTGGTATTAACTACACTTTTTTCATTTTCTTTTTAAGGGGGGTGGGAACACATTAGGATTTCTTTTAGTTGAGAAATATGTAAGTTTAGTGGGTGCCTAATTGTTTATAGTTCTACTAATTGCTAATCATCCACTTACAACCATTCGTTTAGTTACCATTCAAAGATACAATGGCACCGAAAAAAAATGACTTATGAGCAGTCCTCACACTTATAACTGTTGCAGCATTCCCATGAGCGTGTGATCAAAATTCAGGTGCTTAGCAACAGGCATGTACCAGACCTTCCCAGCTATTTTCTAAGAAACAAAGTCAACAGGGACGCTGGATCCACTTAATGACCGCATGAGTCACTGAACTACTGCAGTGATTTGCTTAACAACAACAAAAATGTTGTAAAATTCGGCATGACTCACTTAACAATTATATTGCTTAGCCATGGAAATTTTGGTCCCGCTTCTGGTTGTAAGTTGAGGACTACCAATAATGAATTTTGGCAAATTTGGTTAGATGACAGGAGTTATGTACTTTTATGTACTTCTAGACCTGTGCTTCTAATAGACCTTTTGGAAGGTGCCAATATGCTCCAACATTTGTATACTGTTTATATTACGAAGATATTGTATGATTTTCTTCTTGGTTGGAATTCAGTCTCCTTCCCTATAAGTAACATAAACAGGATAATTAATGTAAAATTAGCAGATGCAAGTGGAACCTCTAATGAAATGCCACTTGTCAGGTTGAAAGTTAATACTTTTTCAGGATTCCTCATTCGGTATTCTTTTTCCCTTTTTTTTTTCCCAGGGCAGTGTCATCAAACATGTACAATCCTTCTTGGATAGTTTTTATTCTCTTCCTTTATGATTTCTTTCCCAAAATACTTGCTGACTTTCCACAAATACTATCTACAAACATTTAAATCCCGAGTGGATTCTGTATGCCAGAGTTCCCCAACCTTTCTGGCTTTTGTTGCCTGGCCAGGAGAGGGGGGAGGGGATGGTTCTGTGCGAACGGCAGGCAAACGTGCACAAGCACACACAGCTCCATTTGTGTGAGCGGTGGGCATGCGTGTGGGGATGGGCACGCACATACACTCTCCCACCACTTCCACAGCCTGGTTCCAAAGGGCTCAAGGCCTGGTAGTGGGCTGGAGCCTGAGGGTTTGGGACCAGTTGTGGGATTCAAGTAATTTAACAACCGGTTCTCTGCCCTAATGATTTCTTCCAACAACCAGTTTGCCAAACTGCTCAAAAAGTTAACAACCAGTTCTCCCGAAGGGGTGCGAACTGGCTGAATCCCACCACTGTTTGGGACCCCTGCTTTATGTGGAAAAAAATGCAAGAGAATACAAATTGAATATAAGGAAAGAGGATGTGACAGTTGCTTGGACCAATGGGAAAGAATTATGTTGCAAAGAGACATAGAAATAGGAGGTGTTGCAGTTATCACAACCATGAATAAAGATGCTTGAAGGAATGATAAATTGAAAGAGCCTGGGAATGAGAAAAACTGCCTATAAGAAATTATCCAAAAGCACTGTATAATATACAGTATGTATGTAGAGTTGTATGTAGTTGTAAAGAAATAATCTGTAAATGCAAGGAATGGTTAAGATTAAAAAAAAGCAAAGTAACTTTAAAAAGGAAGTAGAAATACTATAACGTTTTGGATATGAAGAGAGAAAACAAGGCACCACCAAATATATTAATAGGATTAAAATAATAATGAAAGGATTTAAAGTAAAACTGAAGTGAGAGGATGCTTGAACGAGTATTTTAGAAAGGGACACAGGAATGACAGTGATGTGTTGAAGAGTGCTATAAAATGTCAATCTCCCCAGAAAATGATGGAAAGGAAATCATAATGAATATTAAAATGCAACATCTACAGATGTGGATGGCATAATAGTTAAAATATGGATATAATCTGCTTATGGAGCAGTTGTGCAATTTGTTTAATGTATGCGAGGTTTGCAACAATGATTTACAAGGATAGGAAGATATGCAAGAAATACAGTGAACGGAGCTAGTTAAATTAGATTTTGTTAGATATCCTTTCCTTTTGTTCTGTTGTTATAAGCCTCTCTGAGATTCTTTTTCACAAGGACTCTTTCCTCTGTCAGGCTAGAAGGACAGGAATCTCATGTAATAGATCAGTGTTTTTTAACCTTGGCAACTTTAAGATGTGTGGACTTCAATTCCCTGAATTCCCAAGCCCTCATAGTGGCTGGAGAACTCTGGAATTTGAAGTCCACACATCTTAAAGTTGCCATGGCTGAAAACTACTGCAATCGATTATCTTTGCCTGTTCTCTCACCAGATGGCAAGGAGATGATGATATACACTGAAGACATGCCAGAAGCTGCCTCATCTACTCTACAACTTCCAAGGGAAGGAGAAATCTGTCTTGTTCAAAACCACCATCAGTGACCTAGAAAACAAAGCCCAATTCTCTGTGGGGAGAAAAATATAATTTCCTGCCTCTCTAACATGAATTTAGATTCTCTACATGTGCCTCCTACTCCCCCCCCCAAAACCCAGCGAGAGGGGAGAAGAGTTCCATAATAAAATATGAAATGCTGCTTCTCTGTATTAAATAATAATGTAGAAGATGCTGCATTCGATGACTTTCACCTATAGGTCTGTTTCAATGGCTTTGAGCTAATGTACTTTAGTATTATTATTTGCTACCCTGTCCCTGACACTCCCCCACAACCTCCCCCCCCCCCCCGTGCTTTTCCTTCTTGGTGCAAAACTGTTTCTAGAGAGAAGCAGAATCCTGAAACATAATTTAAAGATTGGTGTATTAAAACATAACAATTCTACTACCCTGTTTCCCCCCAAAATAAGACATCCCCTGATAATAAGCCTAATCGGGCTTTTGAGCACATGGTAATAAGGCCAAGCGCTTATTTCAGGGTTCAAAAAAATATAAGACAGGGTCTTATTTTCAGGGAAACACGATAGGATTAATATATATATATATATATATATATATATATATATATATATATATATATATGTGTGTGTGTGTGTGTGTGTGTGTGTGTGTGTGTGTGTGTGTGTGTGTGTTTTTCTTCTAGCCAGGTTTTCCCTACGTAGCCAAGGTTTTTTTGTAGCTCCAGCTCAGTAGAATCTCATCTACTCGGTTCTGGGCTTTTTTCTTTTCTAACACCTAGCAAGGTCTCCCACCTAGCAGTGAGAGCTTGCTAGGTGTTAGAAAAGAAAAAAGCCCAGAACCGAGTAGATGAGATTCTACTGAGCTGGAGCTACAAAAAAACCTTGGCTACGTAGGGAAAACCTGGCTAGAAGAAAAACACACATAAACCCTACGAAGAAGTAAGAAAATTGATACTGTGCCTTTACAGGGAGGAGATGGGTGTGGCCTATTGATGACAGCTAACGAGCTAGAAATGGATCTATTTAGGTCTCCCACCTAGCAGTGAGAGCTTGCTAGGTGTTAGAAAAGAAAAAAGCCCAGAACCGAGTAGATGAGATTCTACTGAGCTGGAGCTACAAAAAAACCTTGGCTACGTAGGGAAAACCTGGCTAGAAGAAAAACACACATAAACCCTACGAAGAAGTAAGAAAATTGATACTGTGCCTTTACAGGGAGGAGATGGGTGTGGCCTATTGATGACAGCTAACGAGCTAGAAATGGATCTATTTAGGTCTCCCACCTAGCAGTGAGAGCTTGCTAGGTGTTAGAAAAGAAAAAAGCCCAGAACCGAGTAGATGAGATTCTACTGAGCTGGAGCTACAAAAAAACCTTGGCTACGTAGGGAAAACCTGGCTAGAAGAAAAACACACATAAACCCTACGAAGAAGTAAGAAAAATATATATATATATATATATATATATATTTCATGGTGTATGTGTGTGTGGGCTTTTAAATAAAACTTTATTAGTGCAGATTGAGAATTCTATTTCTTTTACAATATTAGCATTCTACTGGGGGTTACCCATATTTATATATAGATGGGGGCAGCTTGAGTAGAATTCAGAAAACATGCATAAGGCATGTCCTCATATCCCCTTAACTATGGAAAACAAATATTCCATAAGATTTTTTTCTCTCTGCTATGTCTTCACGATACCTTCTTTGTCATACATAGCTGAAGATGCATATAGAACAGAACAGGATAGCACAGAATAGAATAACAGAGTTGGAAGGGACCTTGGAGGTCTTCTAGTCCAACCCCCTGCTCAGGCAGAAAGCCCTATACCCAGTGGTGGGATTCAGCCAGTTCGCACCACTTCGGGAGAACCGGTTGTGAACTTTCTGAGCAGTTTGGCAAACTGGTTGTTGAAAGAAATCATTAGGGCAGAGAACCGGTTGTTAAATTACTTGAATCCCACTACTGCCTATACCATTTCAAGCCAAGACCTGTATGGAATAAAAGAATAAAAACTCAGTAACTTATGATTTAGACCTTTTTTTAAAGAACTAAAATGGTGTCTCTTGTGTCAGATTAAGTCAATATCCTAAAGCAAAACAGTGATGGAGGTTACAGGATCTTTTTCTGTTTCTGAAATATTATTATTTTTTTCACTAAATCTAAGAATATAATTTTAAAAAGATATTGGATGTAACTTGAAACAGGTGATCTACTGCCTCTACCACAAGGCTAAATGAATTGCCTCCTCGGTGATTTGGGGTTTAGAGTCGTGTGTGTGCTAAGCAAACAATTGGAATTAGCACATCCTCTCAATATATATTCCCCATTATGTGCCTATTTACTCTCTTGTAATCCTTTCCTCTCTGATGAATGTAAATACATTCCCTTCTTGCTAATTATTCCAGCACCAGGAAAAGCATTCCAAAGGGTGGGGGATTGGGGAAAAAGGAGAGGTGAAATAAAATTATAAGTACAGTCATGGTCCTATGATTCTCCATTTAGTCATTTCTTAGCTGTCAAGTTGCCAGTCCTAATTGCGGTTATTAAACAAGGACCACCTATACTTTAAAATAATAAAGTGTAATTGTCAGGAGCACATGGACTAAAAACTCCTAGGATAAGATTTTCCAAAGAAGAACAGGGCTGCTGGAAACAAGAATTTGCATTTTGCATAGATGGTTCTGTAGAAAATTAGCACCCACCCCTCTTCTAGAAGAATGAAATAACACTCATCCCAGTCCTGGAAGAATTAAATATTTTGAGAAATATTAAAAAGGCAGAATATTATATTTCCCTAAAGGGAGAAATGGAGAAACATGCTCTTGGAAAGCAGCCCCCACCTTTCTTAATAGCCCTCAGCAGATGTCAGCACTTAAGAGATAAAGAGATAGATAGCTCTATTTATAAGCAAATCCCCTGCAGCAAGGTCTGAACAAAGGTAGGATTAGCCTTCAACCACAATAGGAATTGCCCAACAAGCCCCTTCATTGCATCAGTCCAAACTTCAACCAAAGCTCAGACAACCTACAGAGCCAGCTATGACCCCTGACAACAGCCAATAGAATATATGTTCTTGCACAGGAACAGGAAGCTCAAGTGCAAAGGCCAAGAGAAGGTATAAATACCTCCCACTCTCAACTTCATGTGGTCAGCTGCACCAGAACCACAATGCATGTGGTCCTGTCCATCAATAAATGGACTCTCTTTCCAATCAGCCTCCAGCCTCCATTTTGTCTCCAGTGCCTTTCTCCTGGCTTAGAACTGAACCAGATCGATATTTCTTGCAACAGTTCCATCATGCCTGATGAATAAAAAATCAGGAAAGGAAAACTTTGTTTTATTTTTTTAAGAAGCTGGATACAAAGATTTATATTAGCCTAAAGCTAACATCACTTCTTCATTGTATTTCCTGCAGGCAGTATTGGAGCCCTATTTTTCAATAAAGCACAGATTCTGTAGAGCTCTAAATTCTTTACAAGAATTGTTTTCCCCCAAAAAGAAATGAATTGCTCTGTCACCCAGTTAAGAACAAGCAAACACTTCTATTTCTGGTGTGCTTGCAGGTTTATTGATTAGATAATTGATAATTATTTGTGGAGTATTGGATTTCCAGTTGTAAGGATACTGGCTCCAGGACAGTGAGTTACCTCAGCCAAATTATAATAAGGCCAGCAGAAACACACCTTCCTATTGCTGTATAAATTGCAAAATGGGGAAAATAGTTTGGTGAAGACAACTGCAGCATCCAATCTTCAGGCAATTTTTCTCCTACCTTTCAGCCTACTGTGCACAATTGACCACTGTCCCTCCTTTAAAAGAAAAATCTATCACCCTTCTACACAACTGCTTTATGCTACTTTTGGCTGTGGATTTGATGATTTCAAAGAATCCTGTATTGAACTGATTCACCTCTGACCCTGCTCCAGTTTATTTGAAACAGCAACAAATCCAGAGTTTCTCTTTGGGTTTCAATTTCCCCTTGGGGTTCCATTCATTCTGACTTTCAGTTCACAATTCAAAGAGTTTTTCAATAGACAGCTTTTGGAAGATTTTTGTGATTTTGTTTACAAAGATCATCATGTGGTTCTTAAAAATTGATACCAACTTGACTGCACACAGGATCAATTTGTAAGCAGAAGAACAGAAGAAGCTGTTGTTGTATCGTGAATGAACTATGAAAATCAGTTCATTCAGATGTGGTAGTCTTCTTAAACTTGATACCCTCAAAGATGGAACTGTGGAGGCTCCACCAATCTCATTGTACTCACGTTGTGCAATGTCAATAAAGGTTGTTGTTGTTGTTATTAACATCCAGTAACTTTTGTCCCTCCCAATACTACAGAGTAACTCTCAATACAGTATGTACATGCATGGTGGGATTTCAGATCCAACACATTAAGAAGACAAGGAAAACTTCTGTATAGCACCATCAAGGAACTCTACTTTCATACACTCTCTACACACCGATTAATACACATGATCTGTGTGGGATTAACCTTTCACTCTCCCATTTCAATCTCTTTAGAAATCGAAAATTGCCACTTTAGAAATCTTTCCACTGAATCCATAATTTTTAAAACTAACTGCTACTTAAGAAGGAAGAGGGGGAGAGATTTACAATTTTTTTTATTTTATTTATTTATTTATTTATTTATTTGATTTATATGCCGCCCTTCTCCGGAGCTCAGGGCGGCTTACAATGCGTTAAGCAATAGCCTTCATACTTTTGTATATTTATACAAAGTCAGTTTATTGCCCCCACAAACTGGGTCCTCAATTTACCTACCTTAGAAAGGATGGAAGGCTGAGTCAACCTTGAGCCTGGTGAGATTCGAACTTACAGTAATTGCAGACAGCTGGTGTTAATCACAAAGCTATCAGTCTGCTGAGCCACCAGGCCCTCTGGAGTTGCAAATTAATCCTTCCCTTTAATAAAATAGAAGGAAATGAGAATATTTAGGTTTCCAGCAAGTCAATTTCTCCTTTTGGGGAGATATTCTATTCCCTTGATTTCTTGGTTTTCAAGATTTCTTCTCCAACACTTGGTCAGCATTTTGTGCTCACTGAACACTATATTTTTTGTTTGTTTTCCTTCCCTCAATTGTTATCCCCCCCCTAAAGTTTAACCTATTTCTCCAAGTAAGCGACACTTTCCCCTTTGAAGTGTCAACTGGGAGATGCTCTTTGGACTATATACACAATGGTCCTCAAAATATGAATACTGGAAATGGAGGGTTATCGGATTTATCATACCAAAAACAATTCTACTATGTTCATTAAATTCATCCCCTTAAAGGTAGCTTTTGGCTCCAGACGTTCCTACTTTCCCTCCATTCAATTCTACTTTAACAATTCTACTTTAACAATTCATACAAATGTCAGCACTGGAACGAATGTAGTTTGGAGTGCAAAATAAATTGCATTTTATTTTGAGACAACACTGAAACCTGACAACAAAATTGTCCTTAATTGCAAATAGGCATGAGATCAAAACTAATGTTCCATTTCAAAATAACTTTTGATCTCTCACTTTTTTTTTTCATTTTCTCGTTTATTGATTAAACAACATGTTCTTTGACTTTCAAAGCACAGAGAAGTAAACATGGCCACAAATCAAGTGCTTTTACAAGCTTGTTGCCAAGGATAAATCAAAAATTGAGTACTCAAACAGGAAAAGTTACACCTACCGTTTACAGAAAGATTTCAAATCCATTTTCTTATTAATAAAACAAGAAGTTATGGGAGGTTCCTTTTAAAATCACCAGATCTTTCTACACTACTGTACAAAGAATACTAACAGTACTAACTCTAAACTTGCTTTATTTTCTCATAATACAGATGAAATACACTTTATAAAAATATTGTCCTATTAATAAACTCTCTAATTAGTAAACAATCTGTTTGGAGTAGGTGTTGGGATAACTGCAATGCTGGGATCATTATCCATCATGCACAAATAAATGCTGAGACTGTAAATTGCTACAGTCTGTCTTAAATTTAGCTTTTCTTTAACTTTAACTATTGTCTGGTACTCACATTCTTATAGTGACTTTTCAAAATGATGAAGAAGACAATTTGAAGTGACCCCAGATGGCATAAATCAACCCCACCACTTTATTTAAAATATTGAAAAATATTTAGAAACAAAAGTTTAAGAAATGCTGTTCTAATTTTTATATTTCCTAGGGATCTGATTTTGCCCCTTCCACCTGCATTTATAAAACCTGTAATGACAGGTTTTATAAATGTAGGATTTTTAGTGAGTCCTTCCCATAACAGATAAATTAGAACAGTGTTCCTTAAACGTTTGTTTCATCTGGTGTTAGTCAACTTCAGGGTTTAGTGTCTTTTGTTAGCCAACTTCATCAAGTTACCCAACTTGATGTTTAACTGCATGGGAAATGCACAGAGAATAAGTCAATTAAATCATTAGTACAGGACAGATGGCACAGCACATCCAGATCTACCTTCACTGACATCTCATTACCTGCCTCAATATCATTTTGCTTAATAATATGGCCAGTCTGGATTCATTCCACTTAAAGTGTGTTCTGAGAGCCCCTGAGGATCCCGAGACCCTCCCTGAGGTTTGCTTGTTGTTGTTAGTTGTGAAGTCGTGTCCGACCCATCGCGACTCCATGGACAACTTTCCTCCAGGCCTTCCTGTCCTCTATTATCCCCCCAGAGACCATTTAAACTCACACCGACTGCATCAGTGACTCTATCCAGCCACCTCATTCTCTGCCATCCCGTTCTTCTTTTGCCCTCAATCATTCCCAGCATTAGGCTCTTCTCCAGTGAGTCCTTCCTTCTCATTAAATAGCCAAAGTATTTCAGTTTCATCTTCAGGATCTGGCTTTAAAAAGAGCAGTCAGGGTTGATCTCCTCTAGGACTGACTGGTTTGATCACTGAGGTACTGATATTTTACACCAAGGTAAAATACTGATTATTATTGCTTTTTATCAGTTGGGTTTTTTTTCATGAAAAACTATTTTATTTACAGTATGTTAATACCTTACTCTTGGTTTTTGACTTTTTTGTTTAATTGTTGTTAATTTCAATGCTTTTAATGCTTTTATATTTATGCTTTTCTGTCACTGTAAGCTGGCCAACATGTTTCTGGATAGTGATATGGGTGGCATATAAATTTAATAAAGAAATAAATATCTAATGAGTTTAATACTGTTATTTTTACATGATTCAATAAATATTCTAGACATGTATCAATTTTAAATTTAGTACAGTAAGAAACTCTAGGGAAACCAAAGAAAACTTCTTGCTGTTTTAAAGAACACTCACTTTTTTGCAATATATTGTATGCTAATCTGCAGAAGGAATGTACCATCAGGAAACCTTCCCTGCCAAATTAGCATATTCTTACAATACAAAGGTACATCCCACCCAGAAGCATTCCAGTTCAGTTCTGGTCTTGGATGATGTCTCTGTATGTTCTTCAGTCCTCCCAGTATAATGGCAGTGACAGCATCCCACACAGATGCCTCCAAATAGCATCTACAGTCTGGTCGCTCCGGAGGAAAAAGCTGCATAGTGAATATCGACTCAGCAACTTTCTGCACTGCAGCATGCCAGCCTCCTCATTAAAACAAGCTTGTTGCAGCTTGTGAACTGCAATTCATTTTTACACAATGGATCCTGGGGTTCTGAAGAAAGCTTTTCCTTGTGTCAACCGGCTGCTCAAAACAGGCAACGGATTTCCGAACACAGGGCCCTTTCTTACAGGCAGCACACAAAGCAAATCACTGCTTAGATTTCAACTGTCTCTATGATGCTTGGCATAGTTCTAGTTAATGTTTGTTATTGTTGGTTGACTATGAAAGGGGAGTGAGGGAGTAACAGACCAGAGCCTCCCACACATAACACCATCTGCTCTTAAAAACTTATTTCCAAGGATGTTACACACTCATTTCCATCTTTTGCCTCTCGAGTGATAACTACATTAGCAAAAATGAAGTTGAAACATACCTTATAGTTCTGAAATTGGTCCAGGGGCTACTATTTTCGTACCTTACCTTAACATCTTACCTTAACATTTTATGTTTCTCCTAGAGTCCAAGAGGATGAACCAAATTATGAAACTTAGGTAGAAACAAGTCTCTGCTCTAAATGCCTTTCCCGTACAGTAATCGTTGCAATTAAATCAGGAACGAAGTCAAAGCAATAGTCTCCACTGTTTCTTTTCTTTTTCTTTTTCGTTTATGTCTTAGCTATTTTCTATGTAATTAAATGCTATTTGTTTGGTCTTGGCTTCATGTACATTATGGACCCATTTCAAAGTAGGGATTTAATTTTTTTTTTAATTTTATTTGATTTATATGCCGCCCTTCTCCGGAGACTCAGGGCGGCTTACAATGCATTAAGCAATAGCCTTCATACTTTTGTATATTTATACAAAGTCAGCTTATTGCCCCCACAAACTGGGTCCTCAATTTACCTACCTTAGAAAGGATGGAAGGCTGAGTCAACCTTGAGCCTGGTGAGATTCGAACTTACAGTAATTGCAGACAGCTGGTGTTAATCACAATGCTATCAGTCTGCTGAGCCACCAGGCCTGTTAATTGCTAACAGTCAGGAGCATACAAATTTAATAATATTTTGTTTTGTTTTAGAACCTGACTGTCAAGTAGAGATGTAGTTTTTAACTCAATTCCCTGAATGAGGCTTGGAATAACTTTCAACTTTAAGAGTGCTGAAAAGAAAGCCTAATTCTTTAGCAACAATAGGCATCTCTCTCCAGATGGTCTCATAGAATGGATTGAATGCAGCACTACATAAAAGAAGATCAGTGCTTTGTATTTCATTAAGAAATATGACATACTACAGTCTATTTGAATTATTCCAAAATCCAACCTGGCTACTTAGCCCTGTATTATCTGAAATTTCAGAATGAGGCACAAAGGCAGCCCCGCTTATAGCATGCAATGGTAGTCAAGCGTGGAAGGTACAATGAACATAGTTTGAAGATATTCAGCAAAAATTTTAATCAGAAGCACAAATTAATTATCATTAATGAATTAACTAGCACTAATTAACTAATTTTAATCAGAAACACTCACATTGTTTTGTTTTTGTACCAATTAAATCAGTTTTCCATTGAATGTTTCATCATACTTTAACCATTCTAGTATCTTCCAAAAGTGTTGGATCAACCCCATAATCAACAGTCTTTGGCCACAATAGTTGAGAATTATCCAACCAGTATCCAATGGATCTGGTAGTTATAAGGTCAGATAAGGCTAGTCTATCTTACAATCTTCCCTAGTTGGAAACAGTTGAGGGGATCCAAGATTTCAGATAAACATTATTACTTCATCTCAAAATCTTAAGAGAAATTTTTTGGGTGCAATTTAACTAACATCACTTCAGCAACAAATTGAGCCCAATTTCGATATCTGCAATTTAATCTTCATAGAGGATTCTGTGTGCACTCATGATTTTGAACACCAATCTCATTTACTAATTTATGTAGAATTATGAAATTTGGGGTCTTGCATATTATTTTGTAAGCTAGGGTTTACTTAACTAATCAATTGGCTCAGGTTAACATTTTTTGCTCATGATCAGCATAGTTCTTGCTTATTTGGGTACTGAAGATGTTTCTTTCTGTCTACAAAATACATAATCCCCAATTGAAATTAGCCTGGATATTTAATTAAGAGAAAAACCAATTCCTTCAAAATTGGACATGTTCACAAATATTATTTGAACATATTGAATTGAAATATCTAAGTATTTTTATTCAGGTTTAAAATAAATGCATTAGATCACATTTATCCCAGACTATATACCATATTGTCTGATATATAGTTTCACTGATGAAACTATTGATTTAATGAAAAAAATCAATATGCAAGGTTATAAATACAAGAAAGAAGGGTTTTGCATTAAAACATGAAGATGGCTCTGTGTGTAGAACAAGAGAGGAAATGTTAGAAATAATTGGAAAATTCTATTCAGTGCTATACAAACATCAAGATCACTGAAAAGTAGCAACACCACAAAAGAGGAAATGCCAGATATCCTATTGGAGGAAGTATCAAATACCATAAAATCAATGAAAAATGGCAAAACTTCAGGAAATGACTGTGTTACAGTTGAAATGCTGAAAGCTGACGGTCACAGTTTACACGAATACTAGCAAAACTGTACTCGAGATGCCTCAGAGAAGAAAAAATACCTGATGCATGGAAAAATGCTGAAGTGATTCTTATACACAAGAAAGAGGCCCAATAGATGTTTTAAAGAACTATCACCCAATAAACCTTCTTTCAGTCATCTACAAGGTTTTCACCAAGAGAATAGCAAAAACAATATTGAGAACATTAAATGATACTCTCGGCTCCCTATCAAGTCCTGCCTGGAATTGACAGATACACAACCAAAGGAGCAGACAGGGTTCAGAAGTATCTACAGCACAATGGATCACATCCAGGTTGTTTAGTAAGTCATTGAAAGGCCCAACGAGTACATCATGCCTCCGTGCATGGCTTTCATTGACTACGAAAAGGCATTTGACTCAGTATTCCAGCAAGCAATAATTAATGCAGTGCTCAACCAAAGTGTAGACACTGCTTACATAAACTTACTACCATCAATATATGAAAAAACAATGGAGACAATTTGCCTTAATGATCTTAAAATGGAATCCACATAGAACAAGGAGATACAGTATCAGCTATTCTTTTCTCAGCCTGCCTTGAAGAAATTTTCGCAAACTAGAATGGGCAAAATATGGAATAAAAACAATGGCACCTACTGTATTTTTCGGGGTATAAGACACACCTTTTCCCCCCAAAAAGAGGGTGAAAATCTGGGTGCATCTTATACTCTGAATGTAGCCCTGCCCAGCTTCTCAAATGGAGGTTTCAGAGGCTGACAAAAAGCATCAGAAATGAAGCTTCAGAAAAGAAGCCTCCAAACAGAGCTTCAGAAAAAAAGCCCCCAAACAGAGCTTCAGAAAAAAAGCCCCCAAACAGAGCTCCATTTTTTTCTGAAGCTCTGTTTCGGAGGCTTTCAGAGGCAGAAAAAAAAGCAAAAAAAAGCAAGGCACAGAGCTCACAACCAAGGAACCTGTTGCTAAAATTCACCTCTGGGAACAGTTGATTGGGGGCATTCTGGGAGGCCAATCCACCTGCCAATCAGCTTTTTTCTTATTTTTCTCCCCAAAAACTAAGGTGCTTATTATGCTCCAAAAAATACGGTATTTAAATCAGTTAAGATATGTAGATGTTGTTTTTCTCTTCTCACAAGACCCAGAAGAGCTACAAAGACACATACAAGAGCTGCACAAAGCCTGAGAACCTTAAAATTAACCTGAAAAAGAGCCAGGTTATGTTTAACAAATTCAATCAAAGAAAGAAAAAAAATTATATCTGGAGAAGAACTAGAGATAGTAGACCACTACGTATACCTTGGCCAATGAACCTCAATGGAAGGTGATACAATAAAGGAAATTGAACGGTGTGTTAAATGTAGTTGGGAGGCATTTGGCAAGCAAGCATAAATTTCAAGAACAATCTCCCCCTATGCCTGAAGAGAAAAGTTTTCAATCCGTGTGTGCTACCTGCTCTAACATATGCTGGTGAAACATGGACACTATCCTCACAATCGATACAAAAGCTACGAGTGGCGCAAAGAGCCATGGAAAGATACATGCTCGGCATTACAAAGCAAGATAGAAAAACCTGCACATGGATTTTATTTTTTTTTAAATTTGATTTATATGCCGCCCTTCTCCGGAGACTCAGGGCGGCTTACAATGCGCTAAGCAATAGCCTTCATCCTTTTGTATATTTATACAAAGTCAGCTTATTGCCCCCATAACTGGGTCCTCAATTTACCTACCTTAGAAAGGATGGAAGGCTGAGTCAACCTTGAGCCTGGCGAGATTCAAACCTGCAGTAATTGCAGGCAGCTGGTCTTAATAACAAGGTGCTTTAGACCATTGTACTACCAAGGCTCTTAAATTGCAGAACAAACGAAATTGATTGTAGTAGATTGCAGAACAAACGAAAATATATGATATCATCAAGAGAATAAAAGAATTGAAATGGAAATGGGCTGATCACATAGCAAGAAGAACTGATGGCAAGTGGGCCAAGGCAGTCATAGAATGGATCTCACTTGATAAAAAGTGTCCACAAAAGAGACCTTAAAACAAGATAGGTCGACAACATCAGCAAGTATTGTGGGCCCAATTGGCAAAAGAAAGCTCAAGACCATATTGGCTGGAAACATGCAGAAGAGGCCTTCATCCTGCAGTAGATGGACAATGGTGATAATGATATACCATATTACAAAAAGTATTATATCAATTAATAAAATGTGAGTCCTTTTCTTTGTTCCTACTAAAATTAATGTTCAAAATATAGAGCACACCCTTGGTTGTTGTCCCATAGCCTATTTATTCAATATGAAAACTACTGTATGCTTAATTTTTTCAATTATGTAACTAGGAACTCACCTTTCACCTCTTAAAAAAGAAATTACATGATTTAATATAAATATGTAGGACATTCAAGTAGTCCTCGACTTAAAAATTTAGTGACTGTTCAAAGCTGAAAGAGCACTGAAAAAAGTAACATATGACCATTTTTCACATTTATGACCATTGCAGCATCCTCATAGTCACGTGATCAAAATTTGGACACTTGGCAACTGGCATGTATTTATAATGGTTGCAATGTCCCAGATCATGTGATCACCTTTGGCGATCTTTTGATAAGCAAACTCAAGATTCACTTAACAACTATGTTACTTAGCAACCGTGTTACTAACTTAACAACTGCAGTGATTCACTTAACAACTGTGGCAAGAAAAGTCATAAAATGGGGCAACACTCCCTTAACAACTGTCTTGCTTAACAGTGGAAATTTTGGGCTCAATTGTGGCCACAAGTTGAACATTTTTTCAAAGTAACAGTAACAGAGTTGGAAGGGACCTTGGAGGTCATCTAGTCCAACCCCCTGCTCACACAGGAGACCTATACTAGGAATTCGAACTGCTGACCTTTCTGATTGACAAGCTCAGTGTCTTAGCCACTGAGCTACCTAGGGAGCCACCAAAAATGTTTCCGCCTGGGATCGAACCAGGGATCTTTCGCGTTTGAGGCGAACGTGATAACGGAGACTACAGTTGGTCCAGAACGCAGCCACGCGAGCTGTCGTGGGTGCACCTAGGTACACCCACATTACACCAATTGTCCACGAGCTGCACTGGCTCCCTATTGGTCTCCGGTCACAATTCAAAGTGCTGGTTATTACCTTTAAAGCCCTACATGGCTCAGGGCCAGGTTATCTTCGAGACCGCCCTCTATCGCATAGCTCCCAGCAACCGGTAAGATCCCACAGAATTGGTCTCCTCCGGGTCCCATCAGTAAACAATGCCGGCTGGCGGGCCCGCAGGGGAGGGCCTTCTCTGTGGCTGCCCCAGCTCTCAGGAACCAGTTACCTCCTGAGGTCTGGACCATCCCCACCCTATTGGCCTTCTGAAAAGCGGTGAAGACCTGGCTTTTCTGGCAGGCCTGGGGCCATTGATCTCGCTTTGCGATCTGACGAGATCCGGCCATGAATGGTGTGAATGGGTTTTAATGTCTTCAATGTTTTTAATTTTTAAGTGTTTTTATAGTGATTTTTTGAGTGTATTGTGAGCCGCCCTGGGTCTTTGGAGAGGGGCGGCATATAAATTGAATAAATAAATAAATAAATAACCGCTCAACTACAGAAACCCTCCTTTTGTTCAAGCAAAGCTTTGTTGTTGTTGTTAGTTGCGAAGTCGTGTCCGACCATCGCGACTCCATGGACACGGTTCCTCCAGGCCTTCCTGTCCTCTACCATCCTCTGGAGTCCATTTAAGCTCACACCTACTGCTTCAGTGACTCCATCCAGCCACCTCGTTCTCTGTCGTCTCCTTCTTCTTTTGCCCTCAATCTATCCCAGCATTAGGCTCTTCTCCAGTGAGTCCTTCCTTCTCATTAGGTGGCAAAAGTATTTGAGTTTCATCTTCAGGACCTGGCCTTCTAAAGAGCAGTCAAGGTTGATCTCCTCTAGGACTAACCGGTTTGATTGCCTTGCAGTCCTCGCAGGAGTCTTCTCCAGCACCATAGTTCAAAGGCCTAAATTTTTTGGCACTCAGCCTTTCTTATTGTCCAACTTTCTCCAGAGGCTTAGTGGGTGCTAAATTCTGTATTGCAGTTAGTAAGAATGCTACTGTGTTGATTAAAGAGGTTTTTAAAGTTTTAGCTTACTTTTAAAATCAATATAATTGATCAGTATATGATTGACTTTCATATATTGAGTTCAATTAGATTTCTCATAAGTAAACTAAGTGTAGAATTGTAGCATTTATATTTTAAATCCTTACGTTAGGACTATGTCTAATATTTCAATGCCCTTTCTATTTTATATAATTCTAGCAACAAATGTTGGCAGATAAATATATAAATAATCCCAACGTCTACCTTTTGCAACAGCACAGAGGTTTGTGGAAGTTGTCTAGCTAAATGGATGCCCTGCTGGATGTTTAACAAAATTCACCATACCTAAGTATTAGATCTGATTTCGGAGCATAGTGCTCAATGTTTGTTTAGCAAATCGACATTGTTAACCATCAGCTAGTAATGCTTGCTGACTCAACTTCATACTGTTTTAATGAGCTCCTTTGCAAGCACTGGGGGCTATTGCTGTGCTATCAAAAATGGGCTTTAAGTAATGAGCGCCTGCTGCTCGCTCAGCACTTGCCAGGCCAACTCACAAGAAAGAAAGAGGCAAAAGCAGGTAGAAACCCCTAAAGCTTTCAGCTGCTTCCCTTCCTGAAATTCTTGACAAGTGGTACCTTTACAAACAAAATCTCACAATGCAACTCCTCAGACACAACTCAGAGGTGTTAGGGATGGCTGCGGAGATCAAAGTATATTGAGGATGGCAGTTTCACATAACCTGTCCTCTCACAACATACATTAAGTCAATAGGTAAGTGTGTATAAGGGTTGTGAACATGACTATGTAGTTTTCTTGGCAGCAAGATAGAAAAGGTTTGCCATTGCTTTTATAAGCTTCTCAATCCAGCCTACAATGGATTCTTCCTTCCAAATATTTATTAGGTGCATGTCTGCTTACCTTTTATGCAGTGGTGAAATCCTTCGCAGATTGCCACCAGTTCGCTGCCCACACATGCGCAGTGTGTGCCAAAAGCACCCTGTACGCACATGCACAATGCGCACCAAGTGCGCGTTTCACGTGGAAAAAGAAGGTTTAACAAGGTAAGTAGAACAGTGAAGGGGGGAACAGCTGTGCCACGCGATTTAGCTTCGCTAGAAGCTAAATCCTGTTTTCTAGCTAATATAAACCACACAGCACAGCTGATCGTCGGAAATACCAGTTCAGATGAACCGGTAGCTTTTTTAAACTATGTCATATTATATGACACAGAGAAACAACACAATCTAGTTCGGATGTATACATGTACATGGTGAGAAAAACATATCTTGCAAGTGTACCAGATGGATGGCATAGGGAACAATGCTGTTACAGAATCTGGTAATCCTGCTAGAAATACTTCGAAACCTCCTCCCAGAGGGGAGCAACAGAAATAGACCATAAAGTGGGTGTGTAGAGGTCAAATAATGATTTGAACTCTAAGCACATAGCGCTTATAAGGAGTATCCTGAATAACACGAAGCGAGCTTCCTATAATCTTCTCAGCTGTCCTTACCACTCTGTATGGACCTTCTATCTGAGGCACTGCTGCCACCAAACTAAACAGTGATGCCTCTGTAAAAAGTGGCCAGGACAGAAGGAGAAAAATGTGCTCTCCTCATTCAGGAAATGCAGACTCTGGTTTGCACGCTTCACTAAGGATGACATGTGAAGAGGCCAATTCAGATTGTTAGTTATATGCACCCCCAGATACTTAATACTGTTGACCACCTATACAGCAGCATCCTTGATACTGAGTGGAGTATGACTATGCTGGTTTTCTAAAATCTACAATGATCTCTTTTGTTTTATTAACATTTAGAACGAAGTTACTTTTATTGCACCAGAACCTTCACCTCTTCCCTATAAGCATCTTCATTGTCGTCCTGGATAAGGCCCACCACTGCCGTGTCATCCGCACACTTCACAATATGATTCGTAGCAGATTTGGCACAGCAGTCCTGGGTCATCAAGATGAACAGTAGCGGACTCAAGACACAGCCCTGTGGGGAACCTGTACTCAAGGAGATGGAGTTGGAAACTTTTCTTTCAACTTGCACAAACTGGGGCCTATCAATAAGGAAATCAAGAATCCAATTACATAAAGGAGTATTAAAACCTAATAGGCCCAGTTTGGTCACCAAGTGCTGAGGAATGATTGTGTTGAACACCGAACTAAAATCAACAAATAGCATTTGCATATGAGTATTCTTCTCCTCCAGGTGCACCGAGCACACAGGAATGGCTAAACACCTGCAGATGCTGACTTAGATTCTCTAGTTTCTATCTCAATTTTCAACTCCACGTGTGTGATAAAGTTGAGCTCAAACAGATGCAGGGTGATCAGATGGGTCATTTTTTGACAGACTGTATTTGTTTTCTTCCTGTGTGCCCTTCAAATGTCTTGGATGCATGGCTTTTGCTGGAGAGGACACGGACGTTCAGATTTTTGTGACTCTGTTTTTTTATAATTCACCAACCGTCTTCAAATCCCTGTGCTAAAATTTCAGCATTTATTTTCATTGATTTACACACTGCAACCTTTTTGGACTCAGGCTTCTAAGTGGAAATGATGCATATCAAAATACCAAGTATGTCCCTCACCAGCTCTAATGGAGACAAATAGGTTTGAGGGAAGATAGATGTTGTGTGCTGATCATGTCAGAGTTTCTGTTTATGCATTTCTGTGTGTGAGAATGCATGAGCATGCCTGTGGCAGCCTTCCTACCTAATTCTGTCCTTTTCTTAGAATCCTGAGGATCTGAATCTTTGGTGTGTTTTTTTTTCCTTAAAAAAACTCAACTTCTCGTTAATGTAATTTTAATGTTCCATTAAGTTATGAAGATAAGATTCTCTCTATTATCTGATGAATGCAATAACTTTATAAGCAACTGCTACCTACTTCAGCTTTACCATTTTCCAACATTCTCACATCATTTATTATTTCTTTTTACATTTTTAAACATACAGACAGATGTTAATAAAACTCAAAATTATTTTACCATGAAAGCTGAAAGTATAGATGGACCCCTAGTCAAAATATTCTATTAGCCAGAAGTCCACTAATTGGATTCCCATGTTCTGCTAAGCCATAATACAAATTGTTGCTAGAATGTATCCAATGACATTTTACTTAATAAACTATGGATAAATAAACCCTGGCTTAGTACTAGCTGCAACCAGGGCACTGGCTGGCATTCATCACATCTCAAGTGCATTTTTCCTTATCATTCAGAATAGTAAGGTCTCCTGCCTTGAAAAGGGGTTTGGTCGAGAAAGAATAGAATAGATTAACAGAGTTGGAAGGAACCTTGGAGGTCATCTAGTCCAACCCCCTGTTTAGGCAGGAAACCCTACCCTACTTCAGACAAATGATTATCCAACATCTTCTTAAAAACTTCCAGTGTTGGAGCATTCACAACTTCTGCAGGCAAGTTGTTCCACTGATTAATTGTTCTAACTGTCAGGAAATTTCTCCTTAGTTCTAGGTTGCTTCTCTCCTTGATTAGTTTCCACCCATTGCTTTTTCTTCATAGGGCTGGAAGGGACCTCAGATGCTTTGGAGAATAGCTTGATCCTCTCTTCTTTGTGGCAGCCCCTGAGATATTGGAAGACTACTATAATGTCTCCCCAGTCCTTCTTTTCGTTAAACTAGACATATCCAGTTCCTGCAACCGTTCTTCATATGTTTTAGCCTCCGGTCCCCTAATCATCTTTGTTGCTCAGAAAGCCTCTGAGGTCCCTTCCAGCCCTATGAGTCTATGTTCTTATTGAGAACTTTATAACGGTGACTGAAACATTTTAGAAATATACTCTGGAAATCTGCACAGAAAACTAATGATTATTTTAAGCTATTTATTCATTGGACTAAGTCAAGGGTTAATGCATATGAATTGTGTATCCCTTTTCCTCATTTGACTCCCTGCCATGTTTGAGAAAAAATATTTTTACAGACAGCATAGTTTCTATCCAGCAGTTCAATGCCAGAAACTCCTACCTTTTCTTTCACGATGATCTTAGGCTTGCAGCAATTACAGGAATATTTTCAACAATATGGTAGGTGGCTTTCAAATGACTCAGTTTTATATTCTGAAAAGAATAGATGAATTTCCAACCCCTGGGAACTATTTATAGAACACCTGCCATGAAATTCTACAGAGGTATCATCTAGTGAAAAGCTCATCCTTGCCCTGCAGAGCTGGAATTATAGAGTATGCAATGTTCTCTGACCTAGAAACACTTTTTCCCAATTGCATGCTTTTTTTCCCCACAGACGCTCATCACCAGCTGATTATTATGGATAGCTGCTGCAGTAGTAGAAAAGACAGATCAATTATTAGAAGTGTCTTCCTTTCCTTAGAAGGGCTCTCCCCATTAAAAAGGGGAGGAAAAAAGGAGACCAGAGCCAAATCTCTAGGGAAGAGAAAATGATACAAATGCTCACTTAGAAAGGGATGGGGGAAACTGCAGGTAGAGTTCCAAACTGCATTGCTTTCTGGCTCTCAAGTTATCTTCCAGTTACACTAGGGTGAGAAACAGGTCACGCATACAACTGGCTTGCCTGTGTCTACAGGAATGAATTGATGATAAAAAACAGGCTATGAAAAATGACTTTCCTTGAAGTCATCACAGAATTCCAGAAATTGTATGGTGTTATTTGTTGGCAATGCTCCCTTCTCCTCTTGGTCCCCCTTCAGATTAGGGAAGGAGCTGGAAATGACAGTAGAACCTTTGCATTTTAAAAAGGGGATCAAAATTCTTACAGTTTGAAAAGCACCAGATTAAGAAAACAATGCTTTTTAGGCCATTGTTCATTGGAACACTTTAATGGAATCATAGTTCCAATATCTTTAAATGGTACCCACAAAACTCCAAAAGCAAGTTACAAGTTGTTTGCATTTTTTTAAAAAAAATGGCTGAAACATTGATAGATATCAAATCCAATTACTAGTCCTCAATTTATGGCCACAATTGAGCCCAAATTTTCTGTTGTTAAGTGAGACATTTGTGAATTTTGCCCCATTTTTTTTTGCCACAGTTGTTAATTGTTAAATTAGTAACATGGTTGTTAAGTGAATCTGGCTTCCCCATTGGTTTAACTTGTCAGAAGGTCACAAAAGGTGATCATATAACCCCGGGATACCGCAATGGTCATAAATACAAGTCAGTTTCCAAGCATCTGAATTTTGATAATGCGGCGATAGATATGCCACAATGGTCATAAGTGTGAAACATGGTCATAAATCATTTTTTCAGTGCCATTGTAACTTTGAATGGTCAGTAAATGAACTGTTGTAAATCGAGAACTACCTGTATTATGATTGGCATTAGATCCTGTAAAATCACATGGACCCTATGATCTTGTGAAATTTGGGAATTATTTTTAAATGTTTTTAAGGATTTTTTTTTTTTTTTTTTTGCTCTTATACCATGTGAGATCATGCAATGGCATCCATCACTCCAAAAGTTGCTTTGTTCTATCAAACTAAAAGAACCCATTTTCAGTATTGGATTAGGAATATACTCTGTCTAGGAAAGCCAGTATGACTTGCTTTGATGTGGACCAGGAGTGGGATTCTACCGGTTCGGACTGGTCTGGGCGAACCGTAGGTCCGACAAACAGCTGGGAGCAAACCGGTTTGCCCTGACGTTCAGATGGGCCCACCCACCAGCCCTATTTTCTGACCTTTATCTTCTCAGATGATTCACACAGTAGAACAGATTGCCACGCAAATCAGCTGTGTTACTCCTCTGAAGAAACCAGGAAGTTAAGACTTCTTGAAACTGTGCCTGATGTGCGCAGTGCACATCAGGTGCGGGCGCGGACAAAGCGGGCACACATGCACAAATTGTGCAATCACCGAACTGGTTATTAAACCGGGAGGATCCCACCACTGATGTGGACACTATACTCATGGGCAGTTTGTTCTGACCTTCAAACTGCTTGTGATTTCCACAAAGGTAATGAGCAAAGCTTGATGATCTACCTTAGAAATAGATCTATCTAACTTTTTTTTTTAATGCTTGGAGGATTTTATTTATTTATTCATTTGATTTCTATAACTGCCCATCTAATTTAGGCAGCTTACAATAAAGCTGATTAAGACTGCTGTCTAGCAATCCCCTAACCTATATCGTCCCTGACCTAATGTTCTCTTTCATTGTATTCATTTTATGTATTCAATTCATGCTTATACTTATATATATTATCTAATACGTACTCGACAAAATAAATAAAATAAAATAAAATAAAATAAAATAAAATAAAATAAAATAAAATAAAATAAAATAAAATAAAATAAACAAAACAAAACAAAACAAAACAAAACAAAACAAAACAAAACTTAGGACATCAATACAGTCATTCCATGACCATTTAAATTAATTATTTTTTTAAAATGACAACACGATTTATTTAGGCAATTATTTGACTAACCATATTTCACTATTTTCTCTCTGCTCCTTTCTACTATAGGACATACATGCATCTAGCCAGCTGTTTTTCAGATCTCTTTTGTTCTCTTACAAGTCCCCAAGCAATTAAACTCCTTTAAAAGTAAAAGCTGAGATTATTCTATGAAGTCACTCAGTTTGAGAGCACAGACTGCAATTATGGCTGTGCAGATATATTTTTTTATCCCTTCCCCAGCAATTTTTCCTAATTCTACTGTATTAAAAATTAATATAATCTGCAATGATGCAGCAACTGTTTTTATTTAGGAAGTAATACAAAAATATATAAAAGAACAGACTGGGAGCATATGAGAGTGGAATGTATTTATTCTCTTCGACAAAAGAAAAGTAATAATACTAAGCTCCATCATTTACAGGAAAAGGGGCATAAATATTACATATGCTCTAAAGATAACTGGCTGGCAAGATGTCATTTCTCCAATTATTCTTGAGTCCATTGTTCTGCCAACATGATCCTCTTTGACAGGTAAATGGATCGCTTCACTGCACCTCCACCTACGGAAAAATGTTATCTTGGAAACTTTGATGGGGGGTGGGGCAACAAAACTATTGTATTTGAATTTCTCTCTTGTTACTGAAACTCATTCAAAATATGTTGCTTTCTTTTCTTTCTCTAGTATTCCTGATTTCTCTAGTATTCTAGTATTTTGCATTTCTTCAGTATTCCAAAGAAACAGCGCCTGAAACTGACAGAGATGCTGGTATTATTAACCAATTCATTCTGCCTTCATGGAATAATGAAGTGGTACTAGACATGAGAGACCTAAGTACTGGTAGCCCTTGATTTACAAAATTCACTTAGTGACCATTCAAAGTTGCAACGGCAGTGAAAAAAGTGACTTATGGTCATTTTTCACACTTACAACGGTTGCTGGATCCTCTTAATCACATGATCAAAATGCTTGGCAACTGGCTCATATTTATGACTTGCAGTGAATTGCAGTGTCCCAGGGTCAGGTGATCACCTTTTGTGATCTTCTGACAAGCAAAGTCAATGGGGAAACCAGATTCACTTAACAATCGTGTTACTAGTTTAACAATTGTAGCGATTCACTTAACAACTGTGACAGGAAAGCTCGTAAAATGGGGCAAAACTCACTTAACAAATGTTTCACTCAACAGAAAATTTGAGCCCAATTGTGGTAAAAAGTCAAGGACTGCCTGTACCATTTAAAGCACAGGAACCACTGAGTGCACCCTCTCTGTTTCCATGCTTCCTTCTCTTCTTTGTAATAAATTTCATACTTAAAACATGCAATAGGAATATGTGTCATTCTTTTAACCATAGTCATAACAAAGTTGAAAAACACAATTGACATTAAAGATTAAATGTAAAAGTCAACCTCTTAAATCAACCTCTAGGATGCTGTTTACTTTCTAGCAAACCTAGTATTTCCTGGTGATTGCTCATCCAAGTCCTGATCAGGTCAGACCCTTGCTTATCTTTTCTCAAATTACTCAAGGTCAGCTGGGGACAGCTACATGCTGAGACATGAGGAAAAAAAGAGTATATTTGCAACTCTCATTTTTCTAACCACAGGACTATATTTTGGCTTGTAATAGAAAGTGCACCTGGAGAAGGAAGGTGATCTCAGCAAGAGCATCACAGTTTCCCAGGGAGGAGGCAGCACATTGCAGAGAGAAGTCCAAAGGAAGAGATAGCATAGTCCTGAGCTGGATGGGGAAGGGAGGAAGAAGTTCAGGGTAGCCATAGGATATATCTAGAAATTTAAGAGGTTATAGCTTTAGTCTGGCAAGATTCTGTCTATAAAGTGTAAGCAAATAAAGAATTGGACTCGATTGGATTTCACTGTGTCGTCTTTGGGCTTGGTCCTGACAGCATTCTTCTGTAGTGAAGAATCACTCTTGTGATGTATCCTTAGAGAAACAGTATATTGGAAACTGTTTCTTCTGTATGTAGGACCTGACTTCAACAGTTACCTGAAAAAACTTGCTTTTATTTGCAGCTGACTTTCCGGGTTTACTAAGTTCAGTGAGGTACAGCAAGGTTTGATATTTATCTGCTCCTTAACATCTACATGAAGCCACCAGGAGACATCATCTGGCAGCAAAGGGAGAGGTGCCATAAGTATGCTTATGGTGCTTAGCTTTACATCTTCACCCTGGCCAACTAAATGATGTTGGAGGCCCTGTTTTGGTGTTTGGCAGTTATAGAGGTTTGGATCGAAAGCAACAGAGTACAGCTCAACATTACAAAAATGAGCGGCCTTAGTTTTTAGCCCCCCCTATCCCACCCCCTGTTCTGGGGACTTTCCATCTCTTGCTCTAGGTGGGGCTACACCAGGCCATACAAATTTGGTAGCAATTTGGACTCTTGGACTCACATTTTCTGTCTGAGGAACAGATAGAAACTGTGGCTAGGAGGGCTTTTGTGAAACTCTGTGTTGTGTAACACAGAATGTACCCATTCCTTGACCAGGAAACTCTGCTTATAGTCATTTTAGTTACAGAGAGCTTCATTGACTGGAGCTACATACTTTAGGATCACTAAAAACAACGCATCCACAAAATGAGTCAGATCTCTATAAGTGCCATTATTTATTACACCAGTTTAAACACAACACTGACAGAATATTTTGAAACTCGATGCTACTTATATATGCGTTTTAGAAAATACCTCCTCTTTCAGGTTATATAACTTTGCCACAATAACATCTGAGGGAAAAGAGATAATTATATGGGCTGTACTATAATTATAGAAAACACGCTCTACTTTAAGAATTCTTCTGGCATAATCACTAGAGAAATCCAGAGTTTTATAAGGCTTAAAAATATAATTTGACTTTGGATGCCTCTAGTTTTAGAGGACAAATTTTGATACAATAACTATAGACACCAAGCTGTGTCTTACAAACTGGATTTGCCTATGACTGGAAAACCAGGCACTAACATACGGAGCCTTCTTAATTCAGAAATAGGATTTTGGTTAATCATTCATTGTAAACTCTTCTTGGCTAGATCAAATAGAAATCATAACTTCTGGAGTGTGGGATTAGTCTTTTGTTTCTAGTTTTTTCATTGTTTGGAAATATTACTGGGGTTTTCTTTTCAGGTTTAAGGGTTCTGAATAAATTAACTGTGGTAGAGAAAAAAATTCAATAGGGTTATTATCACTGCTATGGTCAGTTGGTTTTCAATTTAAATAGATTTTATATTGCAGCTGATGCTTGTTAGCAAATATTGGCAATCAAGAACTTGGTTAATACTAAAATTGTTGACCTTGCTCTCTTGGGAAGGCATGAAGGAGCAATACTCTTTCTGCAAAAGCAAGTATCTGGGAAGTTTAATAGTATGTTTTTCAATAGCTGGTTCTAAATGTCTTGCATTTAAGATCTTAATTTAATAACTTAGGTATATTCCACTCCAGAAAAAAAAGAATATGGGGAAAAAAACCATTTTTTTTTCTCTGAATCAATTTACAAGTGCATTTTCATCTCAGTGAAATTAGAACTGCATTAAATTTGTGAATGGCCATCATAGAGAAAGACCTTCTATGGCAGGACAGGCATCAAATATGTGTCAAGCACCAGAGAAATCAGGAGATGCAGGCGGTTTAAATGGGTATAAAACTTTATTGCAAGCATCAGCTTTCTACAAGAATATGAATCACTAACGGTCAAAGCAATTTGGCAGTAGATAAGGAATTCAAGGTGGGCTGGACGTAGATCTCTTGTGGGTACGAAGGGGCTCATGACTGGTGATGTGTTTAACCCCTCCCTCAAGCTCAATCTGGTCATCTTCTATAGTAATGTTTGTAATGGTAGTTGGAGCATAGAGTTGGTTTATATGTTAAATATTTATATCTAGGGATCCATGAAAGAAGAAATTAAAGAGGCAGCAGAAAATATATGAAAGTATGCCCAAACTCTAAGGGAATTCCTGGGAGATATATATATGTAGGTCTTTGGTTATTCGGGTTTTCTCCCGTGTAAAATTGGAGGTTTCTTGGCAACGTTTCGACGAAGTCTCATTTGTCATCTTCAGGCTGGTGTCTTCGGCTTCGTGCTTCTAGGAGCAATGCTAGAAGCACGAAGCTGAAGACACCAGCCTGAAGATGACGAATGAGACTTCGTCGAAACGTTGCCAAGAAACCTCCAATTTTACACGGGAGAAAACCCGAATAACCAAAGACCTACATACAAACACCCGCGAAAACCTCAGAAAACACACACACACACACACACACACACACACACACACATACACACACACACACATATATATGTGGAAAAAAGCCCAGAACCGAGTAGATGTGATTCTACTGAGCTGGAGCTACAAAAAACTTGGCTACGTAGGGAAAACCTGGCTAGAAGAAAAACACACATAAACCCTACGAAGAAGTAAGAAAATTGATATTGTACCTTTACAGGGAGGATATGGGTGTGTCCTACTGATGACAGCTAACGAGCTAGAAATGGATCTATTTAGGTCTCCCACCTAGCAGTTAGAGCTTGCTAGGTGTTAGAAAGGAAAAAAGCCCAGAACCGAGTAGATGTGATTCTACTGAGCTGGAGCTACAAAAAAACTTGGCTACGTAGGGAAAACCTGGCTAGAAGAAAAACACACATAAACCCTACGAAGAAGTAAGAAAATTTATATATATATATATATATATAATGTACCTACAAAGAGAGAGACTCTTACTTTCAAAATTCAGCAACTAGTTTCAGCTTTCAGTCTCTCTCAGCCAAACGTTTCTAACTCTTCCTCGGGTTTTGTTGAAAGAGACAGAAATAAAGCTAACTTTTGGGGCATTGTTGCATAATAATGGCATAATATTGTAACCAAAACATTAGAAAATAAAAAAGTTAGTATTAGGAGAAACATTCTCTGTTACGAACACTGTGCACTTATAGCAGCCCTTCCAGAGCAATACATTTCCTGCATAAATTTTAAACAAAACTAAAAAAATGGTGTGTGCTTTTCTTAAAAAATAGTCTTGTGTATAGGCTCTTTTCTTGTTCCCTAAATAACTTCAAGGTAAGGGAAAGTTCTCTAACGTGCATCCAGGGGTGGGCTGCTGGGGGTTCACAGGGGTTCAGGAAAAGATTATATGTAGTTCGGAGAACCCCAAATCCCACTCCTGGCTGGCCCCTCCCACCCCGCCCCACCCCTCCCAGGAGTCCCCAGGCGGTCCGTTTTGGATGCAATTAAGTGCAGGGCACGCGTGGAGACTTGAGGAGGGTGAAAAACAGGCCTACCAGAAGGCTGGAAACGGGACCATTTCAGGCCTCCAGAGGGCCACCGGAGCCTGGGGAGGCTGTTTTCACCTTCCCGGAGGCTCGAGGAAAGCCTCCAGAGCCTAGGGAGGGCAAAAATGCCCCCCCCCATGGTACAGGAGGCTGACTAGGCCACACCCACTATGGCCACACCCATCCAGCAACCAGGCAGAGAACCCTTTGCTAAAATTTTTGAAGCCCACCCCTGTGTGCATCCAGAAGAACAGCAGTTCTATATCTTGTTGATCAAGTGGCTGCCCAACAGGCAAGTATTCTCAGCCAATTCTGAGGAAGATCACAAGTCACATTAGAGATTCATCGCAGGTTTCCAAAGAGAGAGGGAAAGATCTACCAGGCTCAGAACCCCTGGCAAATCCCAGAAACACTCCAGAATTAAGCATTACAGATATCATTGGGGAAAGTCTGGAAAGCAAGCCAGGATTAGAGGCCAATAGATAGATTTTTTTTTTTTTTTTTTTTTGCTTTAATTTATATGCCGCCCTTCTCCGGAGACTCGGGGTGGCTTACAAAGCGTTAAGCAATAGCCTTCATACTTTTGTATATTTATACAAAGTCAGTTTATTGCCCCCACAATCTGGGTCCTCATTTTACCTACCTTTGAAAGGATGGAAGGCTGAGTCAACCTTGAGCCTGGTGAGATTTGAACTTGCAGTAATTGCAAGCAGCAGATGTTAATAACAGTGCTTTAGTCCACTGTACTACAGGCTCCTAGGAAGTGCAGTTCCAGAAGTAATCCTTCGGCATCAGCTGCCATCCATCAAACCATTTAGAAAGATGCTTCTTGTGAAGAGTGATCTGTTCTGAATGAGGAAAGGAAAAAGGCCTATGGCTCAGGCAAAAAGCATTCTCTCTTTTTGACCTGCTGCTTGCTGTTTCTCCCAGCTCAGAATCCCATTAAAAGACAGTGAGAAAAATCAACCAATGGAACAATTTTGCCTTCGGAAGTCGTGGGAGCTTCATCACTTGAGACTTTCAAGAAAAGATTGAACTGCCATTTGTCAAAAATGGTGTAGGGTCTCCTGCTTGAGTGGGTGGGGGGGTTGGACTAGATGACCTATAAGGTCCCTTCCAACTCTGTTAATCTGCCTGAAAGTCTTGGCTCATAGATATGTATTTATATTTCACATTTCTGAACCACCCATCTCCCTCAATAGGGACTGTAAATAAATAAAACTTCAAAATATAAAACAGTATATATTAAATTAAAATGTTAGAGTTAAAATTTTGAGTTAAAAATTTTAAAATATGTAATTTTTTTAAGGAGACAAAAATAATGAACTCTGTTAAAAATTGGTTGACAAAGATAAAGGGAGGGCTCACATGATACTAACCAACCCCATGACTGTGTGTTTGAGATTGAGACACTCTTGATGACTGGTACCTGCCTGAACTTCTGAAACGTCACCCTCATGCCTCCTCTCTCCACTGTGGTACAAACATGCCCAGTAACTTTTTTTATATGCTATATCCTCATAATTTTATCTAACAAAAAGAAATTCAATGATGAAAAAAGTAAGGTTCTACATTTAGGCAAGAAAAACAAAATGCACAGGTACAGTATATGTGGTACCTCACTCAATAGTAGTAAGTGTGAGAGGGATCTTGGAGTCCTAGTGGACAACCATTTAAATATGAGCCAGCAGTGTGCAGCAGCTGCCAAAAAAGCCAACACAGTTCTATGCTGCACAAAAACAGGGATAGAATCAAGATCACGTGAAGTGTTAATACCACTTTATAATGCCTTGGTAAGGCCACACCTGGAATACTGCGTCCAGTTTTGGTCGCCACGATGTAAAAAAGATGTGGAGATTCTAGAAAGAGTGCAGAGAAGATGATTAGGGGACTGGAGGCTAAAACATATGAAGAATGGCTGTAGAAAATAGGTATGTCTAGTTTAATGAAAAGAAGGACTAGGGGTCACATGATAGCAGTGTTCCAATATCTCAGGGGTTGCCACAGAGAAGAGGGAGTCAAGCTATTCTCCAAAGCACCTGAGGGCAGGACAAGAAGCAATGGGTGGAAACTAATCAAGGAGAGAAGCAACCTAGAACTAAGGAGAAATTTCCTGACAGTTAGAACAATTAATCAGTGGAACAACTTGCTTCTAGAAGTTGTGAATGCTTCAACACTGGAAGTTTTTAAGAAGATGTTGGATAACCATTTGTCTGAAGTGGTGGTAGGGTTTCCTGCCTAAGCAGGGGATTGGACTAGAAGACCTCCAAGGTTCCTTCCAACTCTGTTATTCTGTTTTTATCTCATATCCACTAGTTTAAAGATAACCTCACAAATTTCCATCTTAAAGTAGCTTTTTCCCTCTTCTCCCATCTTAATTTTTGCTGTGAAATTATCAAGTACATTACTGTGGTTGATGAAGCAATGAAGGTTTGGGATCTGCTCAGCTTCTGTAGGCCACTGTAGGCTGTTAAGGAAACATGAAGTTGTGGGGAGATTTACAGAAGAAATGCTGGACATAAACAACCATGAGATGATAAGGAAGGAGATCACCAGAAAACAGCAGCTCAGTTTAAGCTGGGAAAAGTCCAGCAGGAAAACATTCAGGTCATTCAAAGAAAATTTAAATTGATGAACTCTCCAATTGAATTCTAGTGCAGTTTCCAAAATTTTGTACTTCATCCCTAACCCTGATCTTAGAAAGCACTGAACAAGAAGACTACCTAATCCTTGCTTTCTGGTTGTGTGTGCCTAGTGAGGTGCTTCTCACTCTCCTTTCTGATCACTGGTCACTATTTTTTTTTTGTGGCCATTCTGCATTGGGCTAGAGAGACCAGCCACCTGGCCTCTGCAGAAAGACCTCCCTGACCAGCATCTTCTGAAACAATCAGTATTTTTATATACACTGGTTTAGTGTTCCTTTGAAAGAATATTAGACATCCTTTGCAATACAAGGCTAGCACTTTTTTGAGAAAATAATCATGTACCATACAGTGTAGATTGGAACGAGAGCTGGGCTCTGCCAGTTGCTGGTATTGTCATCAACAATTGTATTACAGGCATTCTGCTTGCTGCTTTTGCTGTCAAGGGATTTGTGCAGTTTTAGTTTTACTGGTCTTATTATTTTTGCTTCGCTTCCAGCACTAGTTCAAGGCAGAGTTTGCTCATTCACTATTATCCCTTCTGTTTCATCTCAGACTCGTTCTGTAATCTGAAAATCTGTCTACTTGGGGGACACACATGGTACATCCGTGTTCCAAAATAGCAATTTGATAGGCAGCAAAACCAGCCATTCTAAGCCCTCCCAGGTTCTTGCCCCTCCACCCTTTAAAAAAAATGATTGGTGGTTGTTTTTCTCCTGCCAGGTGACAATTGATGGGAACAAAACCAAGTGAGGGGAATCTAATAATCTCATACTAAAGCAGCAAGAACAGCCCCAGTCATTGGCCTCATTAGTTACGCTGAATACATTTCCGCCATGAAGAAAGCACAGTTTATGCCGATTAATTTTTCTGGATTGAAGGAAAGCACTTTATCTGTTGGGTTATGCCCTGAGTATTATTACACCTAGGTATATTCCATCTATATGTTTAATATAAATATGTACCTCAACAGTAAAAATTGAGGTACTTACTGCCAATGAACAAAATATGCCTTAAATATCTCCTTTAAATCTGATAGATTATGTAATCTTTATCTTTACAATCCTCAGCATTATGTTTGTTTTATTTATGATTAAAATGGACTTTATCCTCTCTCTGGTTTCCTCAAGGGAAAATGTTGTTCAGAACAATTCTATTTTGAGCAAATAAGCAAGGCAAGAGATTATATTTAGTAAAGAGTAAATCAATAATGTTACAAGGCGGAAGTGGTTTAAAAGATCTACTCAGCTTCTGCAGTACTCCTGAATTAAAGATCTTTAACAGACAAATTTTTGATAAATATATCTTGTCACTGAATACTGAAGTATAATTTTATTAACACTGTAATCTATGAAACATGTCTTTCTCCAAAACCTTTCCTACTATTCTAAAACAAATATTTGCCACTGAAAGGCTGATTAGCATTAAGCAACTGCTTACATATGCCAGGCTTTTTTTTAACTATCTTAAAAGGTTCACTTGATGAACAGATTGTTTATTCCACCTTACCATGCAATTTATGCATATTTTCTCCTTTTTGTACTTGATTTGTAATTACCCATTTATGACTGCAACCTGCAGAAAGAACAAATACATTCAGTGATTGAATGTTTTAAATATTGGTATGTTGACTACATTCTGTGACCCTGTCCGTTGTAGTTTGCAAACCATGGTTTATGGCTCAGTGCAGGGATTTTCAAATTATATTCTGCAGAACCCACCTGAACTTGATAGGATTCTGTAAGAGATCCAGGATTTTTTTAAAAAATCACTTGAATGTAAACAATTTTCTATCACTAGAGCAGTGTTTCTCAACCTTGACAACTTTAAGATGTGTAGACTTCACCTCTAAGAATTCCCCAGCTAGTGAAGGGATTCACCTTCACTAGGAGTTGAAGTCCACACACAGCTTAAAGTTGCCAAGGTTAAAAAATACTGGCCTAGCTCAGAAACTCCCACAGAGTTGGTCTCCTCCGGGTCCCGTCAGCTAAACAATGCCGGCTGGTGGGCCCGCAGGGGAGGGCCTTCTCTGTGGCTGCCCCAGCTCTCTGGAACCAGTTACTTCCTGAGGTCCGGACCATCCCCACCCTACTGGCCTTTCAAAAAGCTGTGAAGACCTGGCTTTTCCGGCAGGCCTGGGGCCGTTGATCTTGCTTTGCGATCTGGCAAGATCCGGCCACGAATGGTGTGAATGCGTTCTAAGGTTTTTAATGGGGCCGTTGATCTTGCTTTGCGATCTGGCAAGATCCGGCCACGAATGGTGTGAATGCGTTCTAAGGTTTTTAATGTTTTTTAATCTTTTAAATGTTTAGAATGGTTTAGAATCTTTAGAATGGTGGTTTTTTTTTAAATGTATTGTGAGCCGCCCTGGGTCTCCGGAGAGGGGTGGCATATAAATTTAATAAATAAATAAATTTAAACAAACAAACAAACAACTAACTAACTAACTAACTAACTAACTAACTAACTAACTAACTCACTCACTCACTCACTCACTCACTCACTCACTCACTCACACAATATAAATATTACAATAGAACCTCCCAACTGGGAAAAAAAAATAACCCGCAACCAGCCTGCCTTCCATTGAGGATCTGTCAACTGCACAAACCAGAAAAAGGGCTAAGAAAATATCTACAAATCCCGCACATCCTGGACATAAACTGTTTCAACTCTTCCTCTCAGGACGCCGCTATAGGGCATTGCAGGCCATAACAACTAGCAGAGTTTTTTCCCTCATGTCATCACTCTCATAAACACCTACCAGTAACTTCCACATTATTGTCTTATGTCTAAAGACATTTACCCATGTAGTAAGAAGGAAGGTGACATCCTACAAAGCAAAACCCTATTTTGTATCACCCAAAAATAGTTATCAGCCTTTGCTGGATACATGCAAACTCTCACAGGAAATAGTGGTGGAATGGTTAAATAGACTGGTTTTGTGTTTCGTAGCTTTCAATATTCCCAAAAAGAGACTTGAGTATTAACAGAATGATTTAAAACCATCCTCTGCTGTTTCTACTTGTTTCCTTCTTATTTCTCTTGCTGTTGATAGGAGATGCTAAGTGCGTTGATAATACAGCACTGTTGCATACATCTGTCCATTAGCACTGGTGGGACCATACTGCTGAGTAAATATATCTGATCATATCAACCAGTTATTTAATGGAATAGAAACGGAAAATAACTACTTTATGGGCATTTATATAACTATGATGGAAACAGGAAGTAGTCTAATATTTCTCTACTATCTTACATTTTCATAATCCATTTATTTTTACAAGCTTAGTAAAAAGCACAAAGATAACATTAAGTCTCCATTAAAACTCTTCGGTGTAAGTGGAGAAGGCTAATGAGTTCCCTCAGTCAAATACCACTCTAGAGGATATTTTGCTCATTGAAATGTAGGCAAAATGCTTTACTTTGAACTTGTTTTCTGAATGAGGATGATCACATATACTAGCATATAAGCAATGCTTGAGCAGAGTCCACATGATTGTTTGGGACACTACACATCCTCTTCACCACTTGTTTTTGTTAGATCAAGCGCAGGAAATGAAGACGTGACCAGCTCGATACATTTAGTAACTTTATTGAAGCAGTAACAAGACTGCTGAGCGCTGCCGGAGCTTTCCTTATATTCTCTCCGGCAGACGCACTGCCCCTAGACAGCTATTCAACTTCCCGCCCGAGGCTGGCAGCCAATCCGGGCGGGTGTCCTTATAAGGACATAACACTCCTCCCCTCCTAGTTAGAAAACAGTCACTCAAAGTCAATGAACGTCACGTAATCGCGCAGGTACGTGGGATGCCTCGGCGCCCTAGATGACCTGCGCAGTCTCACTTCTTCATCGACGCCGACCTGGACGGACAGGGCTTCTGTGTCTCCTGGTTCCCTCCCCGGAACCGGACTTGGTTCGGCTGGCGAGTGTGCAGGGTCACTCCCAGCGCCTCCGGCTGAACCTTGGACCTTGGACTGCTGGTTCTGATGGTCTTCCTCCTGGCCTGTGCATCAGTTGTCTCACTGTGGCCACTCGGTGCCGACCCGGGAAGAGCGTCTGAGTCTTGGTAAGTCTCTGGTTGTCCCTTGCTCCTCCCCGGTCTCCCGGCCTCTGTGGTTCGGCTGCGGTTCGGTTTCCCATTGTCGGGGGGATGTCTCGGATCGGTGCCCTCGGGTCCGATCTCCTGGCGGTGGGCGGTGTTGACCTTGGTTGTGTGGTCCGACCTCGCCGGGTTGGTGCAGGCCTCCTTGGTCGGGGTGGCGGAGGTCTTCCTTGCCGGGCTGGCGTTGGCCTACCCTGTTGGGTCGGCGGTGGTCGTCCTGGTCGGGTTGTTGTTGTGGGGCTACCTCTGCGGGGCGGTGGAGGTCTCCCCTGCTGGGGTGGTGCTGGCCTCCCTGGCCGGGTTGTTGTAGGCTTTCCTTTCGCACTAGTCCCCGGTCTACCGCAGGTCGGTGGCTGGGGTCTTTCGTGCTGGGGTGTTGTTGCTGGGCTGCCCTCTGTGCTGGGTGGAGGTCCCCCTCGCCAGGGTGTTGTGTGCCATCTTCACCCGTGAGCTGTGGTGTGCCCACCTCGGGCAGTCCCCAGTCTACTGTTGTCCTTGGTTGGCAGTCCTCTGTGTTCTGGGCCCATCTGCTGCCCCAGCCGGGTGGCCGGGGTTCGTCCTGGGTGAGAAGTCCCCGGTCTACTTCCCTGGCATCCTGCTCCCCTGGTTGGTCGGGTCGTTGCCTCCCCACCTTGTCGGGGTGTTGTTGGCCTGCCTTGCCGGGGTCTGGTAGGCCGACCTTGCCGGGGTGTTGTTGGTCAACCTCGACGGGGTGTTGTAGGCCTACCTTGTCGGGGTGTTGTAGGCCTACCTCGTCGGGGTGTTGCAAGGCTACCTCATCGGGCTGGTTTTGTCCTACTTTCCTCCACCTTTTCCGGAGCTGGTCGACGTGACGACTACAGACCTGTCCATCTTCCAGCTCCACTCTGTAGGACTTCGGGCCGGTTGAGCTTTCTATCTTCCCCTTCAGCCATTTCGGAGAGCCATAAAAATTCAATGCGAAAACCGGATCGCCTATGCTGAAGGCGCGAAGTGGGCAGCTGGCCGTTGCAGTCACTTCTGGGCTGTATTGTGGGTGCAGCCGGTCCAATGGTGACCTCAGCCTTCTGCCCATCAACATCTCAGCTGGGCTCTTGTGGGTGGTGGCATGCAGCATGATGTGTTGGGTGAGGAGAAAGGTGTCAATTCTTTCCTGCCAGTCGCCCGTGCCCATTTTGGTGAGTGCCTCCTTGGTGAGTCTCACCATCCATTCATTCCCAGCTGGCCTGTAGGGGGCTGACAGGGCATGGCGAATGCCCAGTCCGGCCAGGAATGCCTCCATGGCCAAGGATGTGAGTTGGGGCCCATTGTCGGAAACCAGCACATCCGGCAGTCCATGGGTGGCGAAGAGACGGCGTAGAGCCCGGATCGTCGCTTCCATTGTGGTAGATGCCATGGGTACCACCTCGAGCCACTTGGAGAAAGCATCGACGACGATGAGTAGGTGGCGCCCCTGCATCGGACCCGCGAAGTCGATCTGGATCCTAGACCAGGGGCTGCTGGGGGTCTCCCACTTCGTTGGTTCGGCTTGGGGTGGCGCTGGGCGTACTTCTTGGCACGGGTCACATCTGGAGACCCATTCTTCGATGTCTCTGTCCAGTGATGGCCACCAGACGTAACTCCATGCCAGGGCTTTCATGCGGACGATGCCGGGGTGCCCATTGTGCAAGGTCTCTAGCGTTCTTCTTTGCAGAGTGCTGGGAATCAGCACTCTGTCTCCCCATAGCAAACAGCCTCTCATGGTGGACAGCGCCTTTTGCTTTCTGACGAAGGGGCTGAATTTCTCCTCTGCCTTCTCCATCGGCCACCCTCTGAGGATCCAGGATCTCACTTGGTGGAGTGTGGGGTCCTTTTGAGTGTGGGCGGCCACATCTGCAGATGAGACTGGGCAGCTGTCGTCGTTGTCGATGTGGAAGAAATCGAGTGTGGGAACTGGGTCTTCCACTGGATCCTTTGATGGGCATCTGCTCAGTGCGTCGGCGTTCCCAATGGACGTGCCTGGCTGGTGCACGAGCCTGTAGTAATAGCCGGCTAGGAAGATGGCCCATCTTGTCATCCGCGGGGACATGAAGGTCGGGGTTGGTTGGTCGCCTGCGAGGAGCCCCAGAAGCGGCTTGTGGTCGGTCACTATGGTGAAGCTCCTCCCGTAGACGTACTCGTGGAATCGTCTTACTCCTGCGACGATAGCCAGAGCCTCTTTGTCCAGCTGGCTGTAATTGCGTTCCACGCTGGACATCGTCTTGGAAAAGTATGCTATTGGGGCTTCTGAGCCATTCGGAAGTTCATGGCTGAGGACTGCCCCCACCCCGTATGGTGATGCGTCGCAGGTGAGCTTGATTGGTAGCGTCTCGTTGTATTGTATGAGGACGCTTTTGGATGTTAAAAGTCCTTTGACGGCCCGGAATGCTGCTTCCTGCTCTTGGTCCCACTTCCAGGAAGCCGCTTTCCCCAGCAGGTGGTGGAGTGGCTCAGCAATCGTGGCTTTCTGTTTGAGGAACATGGCATAGAAGTTAAGCAATCCAAGGAATGCCTGAAGCTCCGTTTTGTTTTTTGGGCTGGGAGCTTCATGGATAGCTTTAAAAGTTAAGGATAACTTTTGATTTGGTGGGGTGGATGCCCGTGCCATCTATGAGATAGCCCAGGAACTCGACCTCCTGGACTCCTAAGATGCATTTATCTCTCCTGACTCTCAAGCCCTTGGCCTTGAATCGCTGCAGGACAAGCCTGAGTCTTTCAAGGAGTTGTGCTTTGGAATCTCCGGAGATTAATACATCATCAAAGTATAGCACCACCCCTGGAACGCCTTGGAGAAGGCGTTCCATCATTGATTGAAAGATTCCGGGGGCAACGCTGACTCCAAATTGGAGACAGTTGCATTTGAATGCCCCCCTGTGGGTGACTATCGTTTGGGCCTCTGCCGTCTTTTTGTCCACTGGCAGCTGCTGGTAAGCCTGGGCCAGGTCCAGTTTGGCAAAAATTGAGCCAGTCCCCAGAGAATGCAGCAGACGTTGCACCACTGGGACTGGGTATGCGCTCTGTGGCAACGCCTTATTGATTGTACATTTATAGTCGGCGCAGATGCGCACAGACCCATCATGCTTCATTGGGGTCACAATGGGGGTTTCCCATGAAGCATGATCGATTGGTTCCAGAACGCCCTAGGCGATCAGCTTATCTAGCTGAGCGTCTACTTTTGGCCGCAAGGCAAACGGAACTCAGCGGTGCTTCAGCCTGATTGGGGTGATTCCCTTGTCCAGATTAAAAGAGATTGGCTTCCCCACAAATTTCCCCAGTTTACCATCGAAGACTTCCTTGAACTCTTCGATGAGGTTGTTGAGTTCGTCCCTCTGAATTTGATGGATGCCTCCGATTGATAACCCTAGCGGCTTAAACCACTCCACTCCTAGCAGCTTCGGTCGGCTGTGTTCCACGACTGTGATGGGAAGTTTGCCTTGGACGTCCTTAAAGGTGATGTGGAGAGTGGTTCTGCCCAAGACACCAATGGGGTTTCCGCTGAAATCCACGAGCCTCGACCTCAGGGGTTTTAGCTGGTTCTTTTCACAGGTTGGCTTCAGGCGCTTCAGATGTTGCCAGTCCATGATGGAGTAGATGGAGCCTGAATCTACTTCCATTGTGCACGGTGACCCCTCTGCCAGCAGTGTCACGTTGAATTTGGTGGCACCGTTGTCGCTTGTGTGGGCGATTGTGGTCTGGTGCACTGCTCTGTTGTGGGGATATTTGTCGTCCCCGCGCCTGGACTGGTTCGAGGACCGTTTGAATGTCCTCTGGGTTTCTCTGCGGTTTTCGCGGAATCTTGGCCTGGGTGGTTCCAGGGCTGGATCTGCTGCTCTGCATGCTTCGGCTATGTGTCCCCTCTTCAGGCAGTGGCGGCAGGTCGCGTCCCTCCATCTGCAGTTTGCTCTGGGGTGGTCGCCTTTGCAACTGCCGCACCCGTTCCCCCCGGTCGCCATGTTGGGGGTTTTCTCGCCTGGGGGAGCGGGAAACCTTGTGAACGGCCATTTCCTCATCGGATTCCGATGGCGTGGCAGAGTCGTCTGAGGAGTTTGGGCCCGACTTGTGGATCTTGTGGATCCCTCTGGCCTTCACCATCGCGGCAGCTGCTTTCTCGGAAGTCTCAGCGGCTGTGGCTTCTTCAAGGACTTCCTTGAGCGGAATTCTCTTGCGGCTCAGGAACTTCTTCTGGAGACCCACATCTCGCATCCCAAAGACGATGCGGTCCCGGATGGCATTATCCACGTTATCAAATTCGCAATTGGCAGCGATTTGACGAAGTGCTGCCACGAACTCTTTGATGGATTCACCTTCCCATTGATTCCTCTGTTGGAAGGTGAATCTGTTTGCGATTGGGGTGCCTGTGGGTGCGTAGTGTTCCTGTAGGACTTCCTGCAGGTCACTCCAGGACATCTCCTCAATATCTCTGGGCGCCACGAGGTCGATGGCCATCTCCAGGACGTCAGAGCCACAGTGGGCCAGGAACAGGGCTCTCTTGTGTTCATCGTCGAGGTTCTGGTAGCCGTTCCCTCGGAGGAATTGCCGGAACCTGACCATGTACGACCTCCATTTCTCTCTTGCCGGGTCGAATGGATTCAGCGAAGCGATCGGTGCTTGCGGGGTTGCCATTCTGTGAGATGCCACGGTTGAGTGACTTCAGCTCGGTTAGGCGATCGTGCCACGAGTCTTGCTCAGGTTCTCTTCTCTAGTCCTTCATCGCCAGTGTTAGATCAGGCGCAGGAAATGAAGACGTGACCAGCTCGATACATTTAGTAACTTTATTGAAGCAGTAACAAGACTGCTGTGCGTTGCCGGAGCTCTCCTTATATTCTCTCCGGCAGACGCACCGCCCCTAGACAGCTATTCAACTTCCCGCCCGAGGCTGGCAGCCAATCCGGGCGGGTGTCCTTATAAGGACATAACAGTTTTCTTTGTTACCTTCTGGAAGGAGGCTTGATGGTATCTGAAGCAGAACATCTAGATTCAGTTATAGTTTTGTTCCATATAGCATCAATCTTGTGAGCTCTCCTCTTTCTGCTATGTATTCAAAATGGACAGTGATTAGTGTGTGTGTGTGTGTGTGTGTGAGTGTGTGTAGGTATATGTGTGTGTAGGTATATGTGTGTGTGTGTGTGTGTGTGTGTGTGTGTGTATATATATATATATATATATATATATATATATATATATATATAACATGTATATATGTGTGTTGTGTATGTGTTTGGGTAGATATACTTTCTCTTGAGAGCAGGCAACAGAATTTCATTTTTAATGTGGCCCAGTGTGCTCACAGTAAAAAAAAAAAAAAAGACAATAAAAATTATCTTCTTATCTTATCTTACCTTACCTTACCTTACCTTACCTTACCTTACCTTACCTTACCTTACCTTACCTTACCTTACCTTACCTTACCTTACCTTACCTTACCTTACCTTCTTCAACTTTTTTGTATCAATTGAACAGAAAGTTGTAAAATTGTATATATCTGTTTTTAGTATTGTATTTTAACGTTTGATGTAAGTGTATGTGTTTTGGGGGGTTTTTTGTCTCTTGACTTCTTTTGCTATTGTGTGTTTGGTTTTAAAATGTAAAATACTCAATAAAAATTATTTAAAAAAAAAAAGAGTAACAACAGCATTGTTATTTTCACTTTGTTACTATGGTTAGTTTTACACAAGAATGAATCCTGCAATTATCCATAACGTGTTTCCACTGAGGATGGACAAAACTATCAAAAATCAAAAATCTGTTTGCATACATTTCTGTAATCATGTTCTATGTTTATTATCATAATGATAATTTGTTTATTGTTATTATAGGAAATGATAAAATTTTAGAATTTTAGAATTATTTTGTAATTCTATAGATAATAATACATTTCACTTCTACCGTTGCAAAGAAAAATGTTCCCCTTTGTTACACTTCCAAGAGACACAACTTCCCTTATTCCCATTCTGGGAAGCTCCAGCTCATAATTTTGATAATCACTGCCAGACTGTAATTCTGACTAAGAGTACAATTATTTCTATAGGCATTTTGGTCCCATTGGGTGCCTGCTTCACAGAAATTGGTAGATAATCTTGGTTGATAGTAGGAATTTCTTTGCTGAGCTGACTAATGTTAAATGATTAATTCTGCTTCTTTATGGTATCTAATTTAAATTGCCTATGGCAATGCATTCCTATATAATAAAATACTAGAAATTATTCTTTACTGATCTGAGTAAGCTAATAACTGTTAAATTATATGAAAGTAGTATAAAATACCATATTTGGATCATTTCATCATGGTGTTTTCCATAAGCAGAACAAAAATGTGATGAGTAAGCTTTTAGCTGCCAGCCTTGGGAATCAGTAACTGAGCCAGTATTAAAATCTTAGAAACTCTAGTGCCTTACAATATACTCTAGCATATACATGAGTCAATTGGGAAGCCCAGTAGTAAATGTCAAGCTCCACTTATTTTTATGTGTGAATGGGCATAGCTGCTGCAGCTACCATATTGAATTTTTTATAGATTACATACAGACTCCACTGCCTTTGCCATTGGCAATGTTGGCAAAGCTGATGGAGGTCGAAGTCCAAAACAACTGAAGGGCAGCAGGTTGTTGGCTTGAAGGCATAGATTTGACATTTACTACTGGGCTTCCCAATTGACTCATGTATATGCTAGAGTATATTGTAAGGCACTAGAGTTTCTAAGATTTTAATACTGGCTCAGTTACTGATTCCCAAGGCTGGCAGCTAAAAGCTTACTCATCACATTTTTGTTCTGCTTATGGAAAACACCATGATGAAATGATTTTAAAGTACATTTATATAAGCTGTTAACTTGTATAAATTCTAATAGTGAATTCTTACACGATACTGAATCAAAATATGCTTTGCTTTGGGTGGCTTAATTTATTCTATGAACTCAGCCATTGTGCGTTGAAAATGTAAATATCATTCCTTTTGACCAAGGGATTGGGTATATACTGTAGCACCAATTAAGCTGTAGGCATTTGTTTGTCAACCTAATGTCTAAACAACATGTTTGTGGGAACTTAGATAGGCATTCTGCAATTAGCAGGAACCAGCATGAGTTTGTTGCAGACAAAATATAGCAGCCTAACACTTCCTCTTTCACAATATTATTAGCTTAGTAGATCAGGGAATGCAATAAACATAATGCACCTGGATCTCAGAAAAGCCTTCAATAGAGAGCCTCTATTTATAGAATGATTAAAATATATGTTGGATGATGTCATTTTAAATGGCCTCACAGTTAGCTGATGGAGCCCGCCCACAGATTGCTCTTAATGGCTCCACTTCAACTTGGATAGAAGTATTGAGTGGAATGTTACAGGCTCTGTCATAGGTCCTGTGTGGCTCAACATTTTTGTCAGTTACCTGAATGAGGGAGATGAAGAGACACTTGCAAATTTTGCAAATGATACTAAAGTAGGAGGCATGACTAATACTGTAGATAAAAAAAAGATTTGAAAAGATTTAGACAAGTCAGTAGTGGCTGCAAGGAATAGGATTGAATTTAATAGGAAGACATGTAAAGTTCTTCGTTAGGATAAGGAAATTTAAAGCACATTTATAGGATAGGAAAAGGTTGGGTTGGCAGGGGTACTTGGTTACCTTATTTAAATATTGGAGCATGAATTAACAATGTGATGCACCTGCTAAAAAGAAACACAGATCCCATGAAGTACCAGTAGTTATTTTCCTCTACTCTGATTTGGTTAGGCCTGAGGATTGTGTCCAGTTCTGTGTACTAAAGTAAGGGAAAAAAAGACAGTGACAAATTTGAATGAGTTTAGAGAGGTCTGTCAAGATGGTAAAAGCAAACCCAATGAAGAGCAGTTGTAACTGAGGCCCAGTTGCCAAGTGTCAGACATGATAGAATGGATAATATCATCATGATCATGACCATCATGACCATCATCATGATATCAGCCTTCAAATATCTGAAAGGTTCTCACACAGCACTCTTATCCATTATTTCTTCAAAGGAAGAACTCACTGCACAAATTGTCAGGAAGTGGAATAAGGTACTACACAAAGTAGAATATATTTTCTTCCACTGGAAGTCTTCAAGCAGAGGTTGGATGATCATCTGTTCAAAATAGTGTAGTGATCCTGTACACAATTAGGTGATTACACTAGATGACGTCGAAAATACTTTCCATTCCTATGAATTTAGGATTCTATTTCTGCTCCTACAGTTACTACGTTTTTATAGTAATAAATATTGTAGTCCATCTTTCATGTTGTGCAGCCTCTGAAGATCAGTTTATAGAGAAGAAACCTATAAACCTTGTTTGTTGTAAACAAACGCATATGGGCCAACAGAAGTTCTGATGATCCCTAGATAGCAGCAGAGATATAAACTTTAGTTCTCTGGTTCTTTAGTGGTGGTGGTCTTAATTTTTGCTATAGCTCTAATAACACCCATTAAGGTGAAAAGTGTGAAATAAAAGTTACAAGCTTAATGAACAGCAAGCAATAAAGTATAATCCCCTGAGAAGTCTAGAATCAACATGTCTTCTCTTGAAACCAGTAATAAAGAGGGCAGTCTTATTTCCCTGGGGTGGGAGATTCAAAAGCTTTGTTGAAGAAGTGGAACAGTCAAGACTACACTACATTAGAATTCTCTTGAGTGTAAAGGCTCATCAATTTTAAATATATACATTTAAATTGCTTTAAAACAGGTTCAGTAGAGTAACTTCCCCTAAAGACTCCGAATAATTAGAGTTATTTCTACAGTGGCCATATAGATCTCATCTTTATCCATTTAGTGTTTTGTGTCTGTGCCATTCCCAATGGCCATAAAATGGCACCCATCACCTGAGATCATTACTGACCTTCAATCTGTGCATGTGATGTTCATTAGTACCGACTTTCTGTCTTAAAGGCATTTCCAAATTCTCTTCAGAAATGAGAATAGAAACGGTAGCTTCTTAGATTCAGGCACAAGCAAGGCCTGGCACAAAATATTTTGCTGTCTGAGTGAGAACAGCAAATACCTTTCCTGTCTTCTATCTGGCAGAGATGCCAAGTAGCAAAGTGCTTCAAATTACTTTTTTTGGCAGTAAAAAGATCACTCCTAATGAGTTAAACAAATAATCCTTGATATTGCTTTATGACTCCTAAATGGTGAAGTTTGGGGGGAGCCAAAAAACTGCTCCCTTCATTCTTCTTAATGAAATAGCCAGGTCTAATGATGTTTTATTAGGCAAATGCAATTTTTATTAATTCTGTAACAGCTACAGCATATGTAAGGAATAGATGTCAACTCCTCGACGTTTCTTAGAGTTTTGATTAAAATTTAAGAACAGTGCACCAGTCCCATAAATCAAGTCACACATTTGTGTGGTGATGCCTGCTCTACAAGAGCCCGATAGGCAATTTTATTATGGGGTACATTAACACACATAGCATGGAAACATACTCCCTTATAATAGCATGGGACATACAAGCAAATAGACTGTCACTAACTTTCAATTATTTTACTATTAATGATGAAGACCTACAAAAGGTTTTTCCAAGGGACAGTTCAGAAAATTACTTATTTCATTTAAAAGATCTGTATGGCGGTCCATTTTAGAAAACAACACGCCCAAGTTGTCAAGAACATCAAACTACTGTATTACATATAACATATAACTGTTACATTGTTGTGTGCCTAACAACAATAACAACAACAACAACAACAACAAGACCAGTCTCAATGTGACTGACCGTCCAACATTGTCTTACCACTAATCACTTCATCTTCAAGACTAGGATTGAAATGGAGATCTACAGTGACCCCCCCCAAAGATTAATTGATCCCAATCAATCTTCTTATCAACTATTAAACATCTATTGATGCCCAACCACTAACTGAACTCCTTTCGACACTCAGGCATTTATCACCCCCTTGGATAATTCCATCAACTCTTGGAGGGTTGATACTGACAACTATGGGAAAAACAGTTTAACCAGGGCCTTTAAACTAGAAATTCCTGCATGCAATCTAGGTGCTTTGGGCTTGGGATACAGATCTGCATGGAATATTTATGAAAAAAGGATATCTTTTTTCATAAATATTTATGAAAAAGAATAAGTCCTCCATAAGCACAATGGAGGCTCTGCAACATCCCACAGGCAAGGGGCAGAGCAAGGGACATCATGAAGCTGCAACTGATGATGAGGGCTCTCAAATATTGTGACAGAGAATTTGCCTTGATCCCATCCTTTGATAACTACATTGAAGCCAGACTTCTTAACAGTGAGCTTTTCAGAGTGAGAAAAACATATTATAATGCTACAGTCAACTTAAAAGTCAAAGCAAAAGAGTGAAAGTATATTGGTAACTTAGTTTTGCATGTTTACTGAATTTGCTCTATAAAAATTTATCAGCATATATTATTTATTTTGCAAAGTTATATTCTGCTTTAAATGTGAACCACAACGAAATCCTCAGTGTCTTAACCAGTGTAAATGTGAAGCAATAATAATAAACACTGGCTTGTAAAAGCTATACAGCTTTGATCCTTAAAATGCTAAGCAACAATTGCTAAATTATTGTAATCATCATCAGCTCTGTAATGGAATAATTTACTTTACTAGAGCTGCAGTTTATTGAGGCATAATTTCAAACTATTATGCTCAGACAACATCCGTTACTTTAAAAAATGGTTTAATGTTTGGAATACTACCATCACTCCTTTCATATGTCATCATGTATATATGCAAGTATGTAAGGATATGATTTTATAAAATGGTAGAAATTACCTTTCTATCATTTTATAATACCAAACATCAATAAATGGTTCATATCATGAGATAGCTCACATATGAAATGCTTTCAAAAAGCAGTTTTTAAAAAAGTTTGTTTACAAAGATGAACATTTCTCCAGAGACAAAAAGCATTTATTTAAATTTATTGTCTGTGCAACTCCAATGGGTTCTGGACTGATATTAGAAATTATAGTTCTATTCTATGCATTAATATTACATTTGGGTATGGAACAAATTGGTTTATTATGTTCTTCCAAATGCAAGCAAGTATTGATACATTTTGATGGTACTTAGAGAAATTGGAATGCATGCTTTAAATGATATAGGCCTAGAAATCACAGCAATAAATAACATCTCAACCTTCTGATTCTGTAAACATACAACCATATGGCTAAGTAAGAGAGAAATACCACCAACAAATTATGATGCTGTGGTAGACTTTTTAAAAAAGACACTGATTTAAATAGAAGCAATTAAATGATTGCTTCTGTATCTCCAGTTTTTAGATTTAGTTCATATATAATAAAGAATTTTCTAAACAAATTGCTTTGAAGAAGCAATGTCCAAAAGAACTGAAAGATAAGTCTCTTTTAAGTGCTTTCCTTAGAATCTCTTTAGAAAGTTTTAATCAGAGGGATGAAAGCAATCATTTTGGGATGAAAGGTAGTTGTGTTAATCTGTTGCAGCACAAATAGCAAAGAGCCTTGTGCCAAAAACACATTTATTAGTCTTTAAAGTACTGCAAGACCTTCTAACATTTTAATGCATTAACAAAATTAAAAAAAGATAGTAGAAATTGAGGCTGAGATTACAAAACCACCTCCCCTGGTTTCTATGAGCTTGTAGGCTTTGATAGTGTCAGGTTTCCTGATGCAAGGGAGCTTTTTTCTCTGACCTTTCCATTCCCAACCCTCTAGCAATTAGCCTTCCATGAAATCCATCTAAAGCTCTCTTTTCTCTTTAATATACTTGTCACCTCTCCTTCCTCTTCATTGCAGAATCTCATTTCTAATTAGAGGCTACCAAACAACATATTTTTTTAAAAAAGAAATCTGTACTCAAAGCAAATTAATTTGGCCTCTTACATGGCCATTCATCTCATCCAACAGTTGAACATGTCTCCACATCAGTGCATAGGTTTTACTACACTATTATATTCAAAATAAGCACAAAGATTGGATGAAAAGGGAAAATCATTTTTTATAAAACCATATTGTGGGCTTCTTCCCCAATGTGTAGAAGCTCATCACAGCATAGCTAGTTGTGTATTTCCATCACGGTTAAGAATTCTTTGCAGAATGAGGTCAGTGGGAGGAAAACTCAGCCCATCAATGTAGCTCCTAAGGTAGTGAATGGATATTGCATTGCCTGACTGGGTCCCATCATTTCTCCCAGCCACTCCCACTCCTCAACTTGCTTCACACAAGTTCAGTACTGCAAGATTGCATAAGGACATAAAATCATTTCTTGGCAGGTGAAAATTAAAAACAGAACAAACGTTTAAGGCTCAAAAAATCTTTTGGTTAAAGACAACTCTGTTACTATGAAAAATGTACAGCAAATCTTTAAATTTTAAATTTCAGACTTGGAGGAGGGCCATCTGCAAAGTCCAGAATAGAAGTAGAGACCAACAGTCTATTTGCAGTCTATAGAAATCCAGCACACACAGTCAACCATGTCAAAGAGAAAAGAAATACACATAAAAATCATTTGAGCAAAGGGAAAGTAGCCATATACCAGGGGAACAAAATGTATCCCACTCAGTACAAGCCAATTCTCTCAAATAAAGCTCACCACATTTAAACTAGATTTAAATAAAACGTAAATTACACATTGATGTCTCAGAAATGACTTCTATCCATTCACAGAACACACAAAAGCAGACAACTGAGAGAATGTTAATGTTTCCAACTAAAACATTACACCTCAAAATGCACTGAGAATATGTACTAAAGGCTAAAATGCATGATTATGAATTTGAAGGAGTGGTATGGAACTTTGGAAGGAAACCAAATTTCCTCTCCATCTCTTTCCGAGGCTCCTATTCTGCGCCGCCCTTAGCGTTCGAAATAGGCGCAGGATACGTGCAGCCCTTTGTTTAGCATCTTTCGGTACCTCGCCTTTTACCTGTGGATGCAGTTGCCATGGCAACGGGCGGAGGTTGCTCGGCGGCTCTGAATGCCGGTGCCGGTGCCTGCGCCCCTTCGCCTTCCCAGCGCCTCGGAGACGCTCCGGCTGTACTCTCATCTTCCGCCCCATCCCCAGCCCGATGCTCCTCGGAGCTCTGGAGATCCGGCGGCGGCGACGACATTCTAGCTAGGTCGCAGGGCGGATTAGCTCAGCAGTCAAAACTGGAGGATGCGGGGTGGTGGGGAGGGAAAAGAAGAGAGGAAAGAAGGCGGCGGCAAGGGCGGCCGCCGGGGCGTGCGTTCGTGTGACTGCTAGCAACTACCGCAGGAGCCGCTCTGGGAAGACTGGGCGGCTGCCTGGAGAAGAGACGGCTGCTTGGGTAGTAATCTTACGGCTGTGCCTCCGCCGCTAGCGCCTTTTACGCAGGTGCACCTTGGGCGTTGAGTTGGAGTCTCCAGCCCTTGCGTCACCCGCTGGCTGGCATATCATAGAGCAGGGAAAGAGCTGCTTGCCCCTTTAAACTCTGCCCCGTTTAACCGCTTCGTCTCAGTGGCAGGAGGCCTAGACAGATTCCTTTTTGAGTGCTGGAACAAAACGAAAACAAACCCCAGATGGAGAATCTGGCTTTGTGAAAGGTTCCCTCATGCATTGCCACAACCCTCAATGCACTCTGACAGAGATACTTAAAGCTTGTTTATATATATATATATATATATATATACTAGTTCATGCATGCATATTTATCCACCCATACAGCTAAACTTCTGATTAATGGATATTTAAAACCAGTTTTTTAAAATGGCCTTTAATATATTCTGTTGTACTAGGACTGGATTTTTTTTTTTTTTTAATTTGATTTATATGCCACCCTTCTCCGGAGACTCAGGGCGGCTTACAATGCGTTAAGCAATAGCCTTCATACTTTTGTATATTTATACAAAGTCAGCTTATTGCCCCCACAAACTGGGTCCTCATTTAATCTACCTTAGAAAGGATGGAAGGCTGAGTCAACCTTGAGCCTGGTAAGATTCGAACCTGCAATAATTGCAGGCAACTGTGTTAATAACAGGGTGCTTTAAACCACTGTACTACCAAGGCTCTTTTAAGACAGAAAGTTGCAAAGCGGAATAGAAAAGGTAATGATCAACCTACTAATTACATTTTAGAATCTACCTATTGTAATGTACAATAGGTAGGATACAGAATGGTGCCTTGGAGATCTATCTAGCCAAAGAGAATCTGTTCTGCTAAAGAGCAGCTCCACAAGGTTTCAGACAGTCTGTTCCAAGTCTCTTTGGAAGATGCTAGAGAACAAAGGAGTTTTCTGCTACTGAGCCATGATATCATTCCACTGCTAGAATTCTGTTAAGTCATTCTGACTACTGCTTTTTTTGTACCACACAGTATATGGCTACTAAAAGATGACAAAAGTATGCAAGTTTTTTCATGACAAGACCCATGAAATTGTTTCAAAGCAAAATTTATCTTCATCCTTGGAGATAATTGTATTCTTTGCCCTAGATTTCCATCAACACCAAAATAAAGCGAGCACAGAAACAAATGTGTATACATTAAAAAAATGAACAAAGAGGCACTGAATACTTTCTATAGAATTGGGGGGAAATGAGAAATTGCTCTCCGAGCTTGGTTGCTTGCTTGCAGATGTTTCATTACCTGACTAAATAATATAACCTTGTCAGATAATGAAATGTCTGCAAGCAAACAACCAAACTCAGAGAGCTTGGACTCTACACTTCAATCCAAAAATGCATATATTCTCTTCTAAAATTGAAAATGCTTGGTGTTCAGGAGCTTGGATAATACCATCACCAGCAGTAGACAGATGTTGCTGTTCTACTGAACCCAACTAAAGCAGAAAGACCAAGCTGCTGGTATTTTTAGCAGGTTTGGCCACCACAGTGGCTTTGTGCTGCCTGCTAAGCAGCAATTATTGTTAAAAAGCATTGTTCCATTCCATGCAGGATGAGCTGCCTCAAAAAGGACAGCCCCCTGTTGGAAACATTTTTGCTAGATGCTGATGCTGCTTTGTTCATTTATTAATTGTCTGTTTAGACTTTTTGTATTGTTGCTGTTTTGCTGGTTTTAACCTAGCAATTACATCTTACTAATAATTCAGCTTGATTATTCCCTTTTGAATAGGAAATGAAAAATTAGTGAGATTTTAGGACTTCTCTCAGAAAAACAGGACCAGAGGTACTCTAGGCTTTACTTGTCTGAGAAATCTTGCAGAAAGCATGGAATAAAAACAAACTAAATTAAACAGCAATGGATGAGGGATAAGCTGTATTAAATAGATTATATCTGTGTTTTTTTTTTATCAGCTACAACAGAAATGGGTCACCTGCAGCTTCCGGCTACCTATGGACCCTAAGGGCTCTTTTTGCAACTACCAGAGTTGCCTCAGGCCATTATCTCTGAGAATTTGTGACATAATCTGTCATAATTTCAAAACAGGAAACTTATAGTGCAAGTCCTATAATAGACTTGATGGCACATAATCATCATTCACCCTGTTTGTATAATTGCATTAACTGTGACTTGCAGGCTAACACAAAATATTAAATGCAGCCTCAGGCTACCAAAGATTTCTACCTTTGCCCTGGCTCAAATCTTTCTAAATACTACCTGCCATTTCTGTTTTTTAAACAATCATGTTTGACTTGTTAGAATATAGAAAATATTGAAATTGTGCTTATAATCATAATTTTATTTGTGGGTGTGCAGATCTGTAATCTGCCTGAAGGAGAACCTTAACTTATAATACTGTATAATGTTGTCCCAGTGTGGGAAAGGACCTTACAAAAGCATGTCACTTTGCTTCAGCTTCAGCTTCCAACATATAAGCTGTATATGTGCAGAAGTTACTTTGCTGAGTGAAGTAATGCAACTTCTCTGCCCTGCCAAACTGATGTGGATTGTTTTTTACTTTGTAGAGGTATACAAAAATACGGTTTACACAGATATCCCTTCAAATATCTGCTAGGCTCTATTTGAACTATATTCATATAAAATAAATGCACTGCTCAAAAAAATAAAGGGAACACAAGCAGAAGACATCCGAGATCTGAATGAATGAAATAGCCTTATTAAATACTTTGTTCGTTACATACAGTAGTTTTGTGTTCTCTTTAGTTGTTTGAGCAGTGTATAAACTACTGTATGTAAAGAACAAAGTATTTAATAAGGCTATTTCATTCATTCAGATCTCAGATGTCTTCTGCTTGTGTTCCCTTTATTTTTTTGAGCAGTATATATTTACATCCTACATGAAACATAATGCAATGTCGCCTGATGTAATTTTTTCCCCCATGGTCACATCCACTATTTATTGCACTGCTTTCTCCAGGCTAGTACCCAAAAGCGTAGTGTGGCCCTTCTTCAAAACAAATTCTGCAACTCCTCCCTAAAATGGCTCTCAGTTAGTGATGTATGTCAAAAGTAATAAACCACAACATTTTTGGGTGACACATAGCATTCACTATCAACTGACAACAACTATTCTTGAAAGCACGCACCCTTCTTGTGCAAATTTCAGAGGGTCAGAGGCCTGCTGTCATGTGGCCTCTGGAAGTAACATGAGAGAGGTATGTTCTCATGCAACCTCTGAAATTTCCATAACAACGTGGTGTACTTTTGGGGACTTTTCAGAAGCTGCAGAGAATGTTCTCTGAGCCACTTCAAGAACAAAGGGTTCATGAGACTTGGGTCGGATGCAGGGGCCTGTCAAAAGAAAGACAACAGCACCTTGTTACAGGAGTGAAATGTAACAGGTACTGGACAACCGGTAGCAGAAATTTTGAGCAGTTCGGAGAACCGGTAGCAGAAATCTTGAGTAGTTTGGAGAACCGGCAAATACCATCTCTGGCTGGCCCCAGAGTGGGGTGGGAATGGAGATTTTGCAATATCCTTCCCCCAGGAGTGGGGAGAGAAAGGGGATTTTGCAGTATCCTTCCCCTGGAGTGGGGAGGGAATGGAGATTTTGCAATATCCTTCCCCTAGAAGGTGGTAATGGAGATTTTGCAGTATCCTTCCCCTGGAATGGGGAGGGAATGGAGATTTTGCAGTATCCTTCCCCTGGGGTGGGGAGGGAATGGAGATTTTGCAGTATCCTTCCTCTGCCATGCCCACCAAGCCACGCCCACAGAACCAGTAGTAAAAAAATTTGGATTTCACCACTGCCTTGTTAGCCTTAAACATTGGCAGATCCAAGTGTGCCTTGCCCAAACAGACTCCAAGCTGGAAAGGCACCTCACTGGCCACTCAGCCAAAAGAGAAGCAGCTTTAAAAGATGGAGAATTCCTCTACATACAGTTCAAAACATATTGGGGGTTGTAATGAGTTATTTCATTGGTTAAAATCATTTGACACATCTCTGACGTAGTGTACACGTGCAGTAGCTCTATTATGTAACATGTAACTTCCCATAGTTTCTTAGTATGATCTCATTAATGATTACTTAAATATTCTGGAAGTGTGTTTTTTTTTCATTGTAATAGATTTCCAGGTCACTAAAGGTCAAGCCAGTGTCTTGACAGCTTTGAACCAGTTCATATGAGTCTATTCATACCTCATTCATAGCTTGCTTTTTTATTTCAAGAAATAAAAATATTCTAGTTACTGAAAATAACTGGAAAAAAACCTTCTAGTTACTGAAAACATTAATGAGAGCGCCCCACCCCCACCCCGCTGCCATCAGCCTGACGATAAATGGCACGTGGCAGATCACCCACATAATTGGACTGTATTTTTAAAAAATTAATGAATATGTAAAAATTTTTTGTTTTGTTCAGAGCATGTGACACACCAGCAGAGTCAAATTAGGCATTTTCTGAATTTTTGTCACACTAAGGAAAAAAGGTTCACCATTATTGTTCTAGGACTTGAAGAGGATGCCCATTTGTGGTGGATCTGCCAAACTATAGTTTAAATTTCTTCTACTTAAAACAGAGGCAAAAGTTCTGAAGTAGAACTTCTCATAGGAGTGGAAAGGACCTTGATGATCTTCGAGTCCAACCCCTGCCCATGGCAGGAGACCTTATGTCCTCCTGGATAAATGGTTGTCCAATCCTTTCTTGAAAACCTCCAGCAATGGTGCACCCACAACTCTAGGTGGCAAGATGTTCCATTGGTTAATTGTTCTCACTGTCAAGAATTGTAGGATATTTCTGCCGGTTGCCAGCAGTTCAGCAGTTTGATTCTCACTGGCTCAAGGTTGACTCGGCCTTCCATCCGAGTCAGCCTTCCATCCTTCCATTCTTCCATCCTTCCGAGGTCAATAAAATGAGGATCCAGATTGTTGGGGACAATGTGCTGATTCTGCAAAACACTTAGAGAGAGCTGTAAAGCGCTGTGAAGCAGTATATAAGTCTAAGTGCTATTGCTATCAGCCAACTACAATAATTTTTGAAGCTCTTTGGTGCAACAGTTCCCTTTTTCTGGAATTGGTTGGTACCAAATCTCAAAAAAGTGTTTATATATATTTCTAGCTTAATATTACCTTAAGATGAATTCTGGTGGCAAATTAAATTGTGGGATCTTCCAGAGCCAATTTCTCCCAATTTGATAGTTTCAAATTTCAATTTGATGAGCAACTATGACTTCCTGCACCTTCCCTTCCCTCCCCCCACCCCCCACTTAGATTTTGTAGCCCAGCCAAATAAAATCAATTGTTAAGGTTGCTTTGCAACAAACTTGTAGACACTTTTTACAGTAAATGGTGTTCCCAGATCTCTTGTTTGCAGGAAGTCAGTCCTCAAATGAGTCTGCTTATGGCTGAAACATCTTCTCTGTGCAGACAGTTCAATTAAGCTGTTTGATCTAGAAAAGCTGACTGCCATATTTTCATCCAACCACCGTGAAAGTAGCTATCTCTAACCCTCAAAACAAAACAGATCTGCCAATAGAGTAAAATCTGAAATGACAGAAAAGGAGAGAAAGATCCTTTGAAAATCCACATACTCTTTAAAAGATTAAGCAATAAGCGGTATCCTTGATCTGGACTTCTTTCCTCTGTACAAGTATACTGAAAGACAGGAATTTTAGGTATAATAAACTAAACTGTGTTGTAATTTATTTCTTATCAGAACTATTGTAACAAGAACATTTGGGGTACATCACATTCATTTTTTTTGTTGGGCAAGTAGGAGGAAATTTGATATGTCCAAAACTGCAAGATAGTGTGTTGATAGCAATTGTTTTTCACCTTTGGTTTCCTTTCTTTCCTCCATAGTCTCCTGAGTTCATATCAATAAAGTTCAGTGATGTTGAATCCCTTTCACAAAAGCAACTGGCACCTCATTCTTTGTAATGCACCATCTATAAACAATATACATGGAAGTAACTGACCCTGTGATTTAAAGGCTGCCTCTAAGAGCCCACAGAATATTTTAGTTGCTATTAGACCAGTGGTGAAATCCAATTTTTTTTACTACTGGTTCTGTGGGCGTGGCTTGGTGGGCATGGTGTGGCTTGGTGGGCGTGGCAAGGGAAGGATACTGCAAAATCTCCATTCCCACCCCATTCTGGGGCCAGCCAGAGGTGGTATTTGCTGGTTCTCCGAACTACTCAAAATTTCCGCTACCAGTTCTCCAGAATTTGTCAGAACCTGCTGGATTTCACTCCTGTTTTAGACTTTACTTCAGATTTTGTGCATTTAACAGAGATAGTCAGAAGCCATTTTTTTCAAACTTTAGCAGAACAATCAAGCAGTTTAATTTTCCTGGCTTCCCTAACTGTTTTACATTCTCCCCTTTTTTCATTGTCCCTGCTTTATGAATATTTCAGTTTCTTTCTCTTTCAGTTCAAAGCCACTTTACAATATCAATATCTTAGCAAGCCATGACAATATATGTGTATGCCTAGCATGTTTATACCTGTCCATATTGTTAAATATTAAAACTATGGAACTCTAGAGTTAAGAAAGGGCTTAAAGTTATACTGGCCATTATCAATCATAGTGACAGCTCAATATTTGCTGACTTTTCACTCTGGCAGGTATAGTTTTTATCTTCTTCTCTTCCATAGTCTTCAGCTCCACCAATAGATTTCTGCCCTATGAAGGTCCTGTGATGCCTCCTCCTCTTCACCAGACTTCTTAGGGTAGTGCCCAAACAATTATTTTTGGCAATCTTCCATCTGTTTCCATACTAATTCAATTCAGGTTTACCAGCCCATTATGAGTTTTACTAAAACAAATTCAACTTCAACAATCAATTGCTGTCTGTTCATTTCAGCCATTTTAGCTGCAAACCTTCAGCTCCATTTCTAATCCTGTCATTTTTTTCCCAATCTTTTTCTTCCCAGACACCTCTCTGACAGTGTTTAAAACTCTACTTCCAATGTCAACATAGCATCTGATATGACCCAGCCCTTGTATAGTCCATTATCCTCCTGTGACAGCCTGTTGTTGTTTTTTTTGAGGGTATGCCTGCATGATTACATAAAGAGCCAGCAAAAAGCTATGGCAGAGACTGGACTTATTGTAATGTTTACTACATGGAGGTGAAAATCATGCATATGTCTGCACGTTCACACTGTGGAACAGTAATGTATCCATTGTGGATAGCCTTTGGTTGGTGTCCTTTACCTCCATTCTGATGCTCTCCTATAAAAGAGATACTTTCCTTGAAATAAATGAAAAAGGAAGAATATATTGGAGGCATCTGTTTTAGACAGAGAAAACAAGAAAGCAAGAGAGGATCTGCTATAGGTTATATTTGCCTGAGACTTTACCAGACTCAAAAAAGAATCACGTACAGATTTCTAGGGTCTGTTCTGAGAGGAGGCAAAGTAACTCAGAATACCAATCCTGCAAAAGAATAATAAAAAAAAAAAAACCTTAAAAGTAAATTTCAGAGGAAGAAAAATCAACAGTAATGCCAGTCAGCAGCTAGATAGAGGGCAGCTCATCAGGATACAGAACATACTAAGTTTCAGCCTCAATTATCAAAGCTGTATTGGAGATGCTCCAGGTGAAATTAAAGGCTCTCTTTGAAACAAGCAAGGCTATGATTAAATAAGAAATCCAATTTCAACTTGTGTATGAAGTTGAGATGCCCAAAATCCAGGCACAAAATTCTAGTGCACTGTTTAGGGCACCTCAACATTTGCAGAAAGTCACAAGTTATTTTTGAGTTAATTAGGCTGAGAATTCTTGATCCTCTTATTAACCCAAGTACTAATTCACTGGGGAGGTAGTCACTTGTTTTCTCAACAGAGAGAATGTGCAGTTGTTTTGTACGTGTAACCTTTTATGAATTCCTATCCTGTTTCCTAAGCTCCTACAAGCCCATTATATCACTCCTGTTGATCTTGAAAAATAAGTTCATAGCCAATCAGTTGTTCATTTCAGTAGTCCAATACAAGAACAGAATGGCATTCAGAGAATGCCTCCTTGTTCATTCATTCATGTTGTATATATTTTGCCTACTAATTCCCCCCCCCCCCCCAACATGAGTGTTTGCTTCTAATGATGAATAATTATAAAGCAGCCGAAGCTATGCAAACAATAGGAAAAACTGGTTGGAGAGAAGGAATCAGAAGGCAGCTTGGGACACATTCTCATGTTTTGCAGAGCTTCAGCACTGTAAATAGTAAAATTATCTTTTATTCAAAACCAACTCAGCCACTTATCAGAGGAACAGTGTGATATCACAAAGAGTAAAGGAATCCCTAGAGCTGCAGAGAAATCCAATGCTGAAATGTCTTGGATTCATAGCATCCATGAAAAACCTTCCTAAATGGCTGGATGATATATATTAAATCCAGAATATAAACGTGAATAACCTGTAGAAGCATTATAAACTAAGGCTTTATTGATAAGGAACCACAAGAATTTGCTAGAAAATTCTTCAATGCATTTTACAGTATATGGATTGGAGACACATGTAAAAAAGTGACATCTGGTGGCATAGAAGTGACACTTCACATACCCCAAAGAGTTTTTGGAGCTTGGATGGGCAAATAATTTTGCTCAGGCAAAATTGTACAAATGGAATTGGTGATTGGTGATTGTACCTTCAATAAACAATAATTAAATCTTGCTTTAATGTATGTCCAGTCAGTGTCTTTTTGATATCTTTATTTACAGATTTGCAAGTTCAATGTAATGTGGTACAGCATATGCAACAAGCAACTATGTTAAATGATACTTTCTCTTAAATGTCTTCTAAAAGACAACTATATTCATAATCTTGCTGAAATACAATGACTTGATCCATTCAAAAAGTCCTGTAAATCAGTTTAAGCACTGACTTCACAGTTACTATGTATGACTCACAATGACAAATTTCATATTACTTTATCTTGAATATGCTGTTGCTAAGAGTCTAAAATAATGGCATCATCTTGAATATGTATCATCTGGTATACACCAAGAGATAAAAGACAAATTAATCTTCCAAATATTGGAAGCTGAGGCAAAATCTCAATAACTGGGACTGTAGTTTTTACATCTGTAGTCAAAATTATTTTATTAATTTTAATCATGAAACTGTAAGCAAATCAGAGAATGTTACAAACTTCTAGAATGCTACTCAGCCTGTTTCTAGTATTATACATGCTACCCCCACTTTGTAAATGTTTAGTAGCCTTCCTATTGCTTTCCTACATCATAGTAATTATAGGTAGTACTCAATTTATGTCAATTGAGCCCATAATTTATGTTGCTAAGTGAAAAATTTGTTAAGTGAGTTTTGCCCCATTTTACGACCTTTCTTGCCACAGTTGTTAAGTGAATCACTGCAGTTGTTAAATTAGTAACATGGTTGTTAAATTAATCTGATTTCCCCATTGACTTTGCTGGTTAGAAGGTTGCAAAACGTGATCACATGACTCCAGGGCACTGCAACTATCACAAATATGAGTTAATTGCCAAGTGGCCGAATTTTGATCACAGAGATGCTGCAATGGTCATGTGAAAAACGGTCATAAGTCACTTTTTTCAGTGCCATTGTAACTTTGAACCGTTACTAAGCAAACTGTTGTAAGTTGAGGACTATCTGTATTGCCTTCATTATTTTTATACATAAGCATATTTAAATGTAAGTTTTACTAGTTACAATGGCAGATTTGTAAAATTTGATTCTTATTAACTAGTATGGATAGCATTTATTTTAACTTTTATCAGAAAAGGTTACATTTTGTTTCATAAAACAGGCAAAATGCCACCCACCTCCAAGGGTGGCTTGTCTGCCTTTTGTACTAGAATTAAATCCAATCAATATAAAAAATGATGATGGGTGCAATTAAATCTATGCTTACTCCAAAGTAAATCTGACTGGGGTAAGTAAAATTTGAAGAATGTGTGCACTAAAAGAGAGAGGATGCAGACGTTTGCATTTAATTAATTACAGCCTCTCTGAAGCCAATTGAGATTTTTCTTGCCCAAAGACACAGTGCAAACTCCAGCCAAGTTTAAAACCCCTTGCCTGAAAAGCCCAAGCTTCCATGAAACCGCAGTGCTTGTCATTAATCGCAAGAAGACACCTTTGCCACAATAAAGAGCAACAAACCACCCTTAAGACCAGGAGTCCCCAAACTTGGCAGCTTTAAGACTTGTGGACTTCAACTCCCAGAATTCTCCAGCCAGCTATCTGGGAGTTGAAGTCCACAAGTCTTAAAGCTGCCAAGTTTGAAGACCTCTGCTTAAGACCAAAAAAATAAAAACACATCCCCTCCCCACCCCCACCCCCCAAAAAAGAGTGCGTCATATATTCAGCCTTTGCCAACATCCCGACAGGACTAGCTTGCAACTCTATGAAAATTCCGCTAAGGCAGTATTTCTCAACCTTGGCCACTTGAAGATGAGTGGACTTCAACTCATCCAGTCAGCTATGCTGGCTGGGGAATTCTGGGAGTTGAAGTCCACTCATCTTCAAGTGGCCAAGGTTGAGAAACACTGCGCTAAGGGATGGGGGGAGGGGGGGAGGGAGGGAGGAACAATCATCTTTCCTCACAGTGGAGCCAGGTCACGTGCTATCACGCCGTAGCTTGGCCTCCGCTGGTTGGCTGGGGCTTGGCAATGAGCGAGAAAAATGTGGTTGCCTAGCGACAAGAGAGGCCTCCGTTGTACACAGCCTGGACTTAACTTGGGCAGCAATTTAGGGCTCCAGGCAGGTGAGTGATGGCCGCTGGGGAGGACGATTGAGGGGGCACTTGCCTACCAGTGGAATCGTCCTTGCTCCGTCGCCTTTCCCGAACAAGGTGCACTTCGAATGGGTTGGGCTAGAATTCCGATCATCCCACTCTATGGAGTTATTCTGTAATAATTTTGAGGGCTGGGAACGTGCCTTCTTTTGGCAAACCCCCCCCCCTCCAAAAAAAGAGAAGCAACCTTCCTTCCTCCATAAATTCTTCTGGAATTCTTCTTCAAGCTTTACTGGGACTGCGTTCTCCTTTGAGAGCTTAATTAAAATGACTTGAGGCGTGCTATTTAGCTTGCTTTTAGGTGCTCTTTTATATTTGAACCCCATATTGTTAGCATAAAAGAATGAGGAATACCTTGTATTTGCTGTGATCTTTCATGAAACCACGTTCATGTTTGTGTTACACACACACACACACACACACACACACACACACAATCCTTTTATCCTCCTCATAAACTGAGAAATAATAGCTCAAAATCACCCAGCGTCTGGGTTTGCAGAAATTGGCTGTGGATAGTTTGTGATTTAAGGTGGCAAGTAAGGGGCGTGCATAAGAGCACCAGCGTGCCTACCGTCCCTGTCCTAATATTTCTTCTATTTGTACCTATTTTATGTATCCAATCCATGCTTATACTTATTACCAAATACGTTCTTTGCAAATAAAATAAAATATAATAAAAATATAAAAACTATAAAGTAGTGGTTTAAACACATCCCTGTAGCATATTGCGTTACGTGAACCACACTATCGTGTCGAACTAATAAGTATTTGTGCTTAATATGCTATTTGAATGCAGCATTTGTGTTTTGTTAAAATAGATTTGGGATTTATTGTGTTGCCTTCACCTATCAATGAAACTAGGACACTTTCATTGTTTGTTGTGTACCCCTTTTTTGTGGGGAATGTGTCTGGAATCATGTTCTCGCAATATACAATTCTGTTTTGATTATTAAGGGTCTTTTGGAAAATGATAATTTTAACGTGTTCTCTTATATCCTACAACTATTGTTGCTAGTCACAATAACACTTAGCATTTTTATGGGTACAACTTCTTTCACCCCAACTAACTTTTTAAGTTTTACAACAGCAAACAATGGAGGCTGTTGTCTGTTTTATAGAAGATAACTGAGTCATGCATCTGAAATCAGTGTTTTGTTTTGCAAATGCATTTCAATAAGGAATTTCATACTTCATAACTAGTACAGTGTAGATGTGTTCTGTAAATTTCTTCCAAACCTATCCGGTTTTGAGCAACCCATTCAGAAGTTATAAAAATACAACAATTAATCAGAGTCTACTTCTTTTCTCAAATTAGTACATAACATCCTAATTATCCGGGGGGGGGGGAAATGAAAAGGTTATCTTTACAAATCATCAAAAGATGACTCTCTTAGAGGCAGTTATTAAAAAGAATTTCGATCTTGGGTGCTAAAATCTTGTGGGACAATCTATGTTTTGGTTTATTTGCGATACACACATGCACACTTTTGAAAAATCTGTATGCAGTTATACTTGTTGTGACTTCTGGGGTAGTTTTGATGCCTTTGCGGAAAGCCAAAAGATTGCAAGCTTTCCTCACTTCTGAGGGCAAGATGCTCCACAATGCAGTGGCAGAGAAAACCTTCTTCCTACAACCCCACCAGATGAAATTATTTGACTGATAGTCTGCAGTATACCTTCCCTGCCTGAATGAGTGGGACGGAGTGATGTACTGGTGTGAAACTGGTTCTATAGGTATTTTTTCTTTAAGTTTAGTTTTTATTATGTTTTACAAGTATACTAGGAAAAGTATATTTACTATTATAATCATTTTTTAAAATTTAATTTAATTTAATTTATCACATTTCTATGCCGCCCAACTCCCAAGGGACTCAAATAAAATTTGTATATATAAATGAAAAAACAATCTACAGTCCATTGTATGAACAATGTTTATTTTCTTTGTAAATTGGTATTTTGTGATAACCATCGCTGAATTCGGCAAATATTTTGTGAGTAGGTATACTTATTATGGTAACCACTTGCCGAGAGCACTGTGATAATATTTTAAGATTCTGAAGTGCCTGCTCATCCAAAAGGTTTGGAAATCCCTGGAATAGAATATGTATTTCGGAGCTTCCATATAAGGAAACTTAAGAAGATAACTTAATGGGAGTTGGCTGATCAGAGCATACTACTCTTGTTTGTTTTGGCTTGGTAAACATTTATTGCTGATTTAAAATTGTCTCTAGAGCAGTATTTTCCAACCTTAACAACTTCCTGGCCTTCAGTAGATGGAATTCTTCAACAACAATGGCAGCTGCTGAAAATTCTGGGAGTTGAAGTATATCTGAAAATTGCCAACGTTGGGAAACACTGCTCTAAATTTCTGGAATGGATATCTTAAACTTTATCTTTTAACATATGTGTCCTCTCTTATCCTTATCTTAGCCTTCATTAACAGCGGAGTCCTGGGTTCATAATTAATTTCTTAGCAAGATATTGTATTTTTATTCTTATCTCTAGGTATGAACTATGTCTTTTAAGCTGAAATGCTCAGAAAATGATACAGAGTGATTCTCAAAACCAGATTGCTTCTGATGAAATAATTAAAGAGTTGGTAAGTTTTGGTTTGTTTTTAAAAACCTCTTTGATATTCTAAATATTTGGTAAGGCTATAAGAGCTATCCAACAGAATGATAAACAATAACTACCCCTCTGATCTTACAACTGGGCCTATAAAAATATTATCATATTTGTCACCCCCTTATAATCCCTCAATTCACTGTTTAGAATTTGTCTAAGGTTATTAAATATTTATTTCTCAATATTGTACATGAACAAACTTTTAAATACATATCACATACAGGTTTTATTGACAGTACAGAGGAAGCAAGTTATTTATTTATTTATTTATTTATTTATTTATTTATTTATTTATTTATTTATTTATTTATTTGGCAGTATTTATATGCCGCCCTTCTCCTGAAGGACTCAGGGCAGCGAACACAGGTTAAAAACATATAATGATAAAATAATAAAATCCCGTTAAAACCAAATTAAAATCAATAAATGATAAAACCCAAGAATCAGCATCAGCCCATTCATTGGAATAGCCAAGTCTTCAGGTCTCGATGGAAGGAACGGAGATCCGGGGCCATCCGGAGCTCAGTGGGTACTTCATTCCAAAGGGTAGGGGCGCCCACAGAGAACACCCTACCCCTGGGCGTCGACAAGTTAACTCTTGTCATTATTGCTATATACACTGCTCTATCTCTTTACTGTTCTTTATTATTTAATAGGATAATTTGGCACCTTATTTCATTATTTAATAAGTTAAACTGGCACTTTTTACAATATTAAATTGATTCTGTCAATCAATCATATGTTTTGATTAACAGTGTTATAGTTTGCAACCATGCATTTGCAAGGAATGTTCCTTGTTATTGCATAATCTGTAAAGGAGAATCTAGGAATATAGAATCAAGGAATCTTAAGTACTTTTCAGCATTATCAGTTGATATTTCTATAAGAACTATATAAATGCTGCAAGTTCACCAGTTGCAGTCTTTTAATAGAATCTGCTGGGAAACACTGGTGGGCTATATGCTTTTGTTCTTCCTTGTAAGGATCCCAGTAGCATCTGTTTGTCATTGTGAGGAGCAGGGAATATAACTGAGTACTCCACTGATCTTGAGCAGCCATAATTGTCATATTCATTTCACTGATGGCATTATAGTATTTCTGAAGAACAAGTGTCCTCTTCTGTTTGCATGATATGCTAAATGTGGTTAATTCTATAAACTTTTTAAGATAATGATTGATCAGCCTGTGATGTGAACACATCTTTTGAAAATTGTGATTATTTATTATTAACAATTAGGTTATCATTAATAAATGAAATTTTTTCAGATTTTCTTCTTAAAATGTTAATGGGGTGGCGTGGTCTTTTCTCAATATTGTCTTTTTTGCATTAATTATTTTTGATAATGCCATGGTATTTCTACTCTTATTCACCACTCAGAGTAGATGGCAGAGCCTTGCATGTTATAAATGGAATTTTCTCTGCTAAGATGAAAATCATTGAGATGCATGTGGGCCGTGAAGTCTTGGCAGTCAAAAGGGACATAAACCAGATCTCCAGCTGGTAAATTGCAATGTAAAATTCAATTTTTTAAAAAGGCCAGTACAATAGATAACATAAGGGCTCCCTGGAATTAGTATTAGACCAAAATACATATGGAGTTCTTCTGGATACTTATTTGTTATAATACAAAGCTATTTGGAGTTTATTTATAGTTTTGTCTTTCAATCATAAAGGAAAAAATATTAATCTTGAACTGTTTCTTCCAGTGTACAAGTAATGGATTGGCTTATGAAAGACTTGAGCAAGAAGGACCTTCAACACAAAGCTTGGAGATGTTTTTCTCAGGCTACCCCAGAATAGTAGGCCTGTCTCATTTCCCCAGTTTAACAAAACTAACTCTGGTTAGGCAGCACATCCAGTGGATTTCTGATTTAGAGAACTGTCCGTTTCTTAAAGAATTATGGATAGCTGAATGCTGTTTGAAAGTAAGTAGGAACTGAAGTCTAGCGTTTTAATTTCCAGTGGATGAGGAAATCTTCATTTAACTTGTACTCTTTTGCAACTTTTTCTGGGTTGAAGAATCTGACTCGTTGAGTGGTACACCCAGGACTATGCTAGAAAAAGTCATATATGAACAAAAAGAGACTTAATTTATTTTCCATTTCTTTTTATTCATTATTTTCTTCCATGATGAGAATAAACACTTTGTTGAACAACTAAAATGTTTTTGATTAAGCACAAAAATATTGAGCAGGTCTGGCTTTGGAAGAATACAATTGCTGTATTCCCTGAACCAAAATTCATCTTATGCTTTGGATCCTGCCAGTTTGTACAACATTTTTCATGTTTTCTTACAGATTCTAGTAGAGATAATGTTATTCATAGCACAATCCATAACAATTTTTCTATCTTCTAACAATTTTTTTTTATTGTCCTTTTGCATCTCAATGCTGCATCTGACTGAGCTATCTAGTGTTTTGATAGTCTTTATTATTTACTTATCTAAACAGTGTTCCCATTGTTTTCTCCCAGTTTGAAAAAAAAAGCCTTTTCAAACTGCTCTCTGTCTTGGTGATTATAACACCTCCAAGGCAGATGATAATTTCATTGGGCTTGACAACACGAGTATTTTCTTAGTGGCAAACCCCACACCTAATTCATTCAGGAAAACATGCTTGAATTAAGTTTCCCAAGTTCTTGCAAGTAAGTTACACATTGTGAAAGACGTTTTCTAAGATACTCCAAACACCTCCAAAGTAGCTTCAGTGAAAACACCAACTCTCTTAATTTTACGTTACACAAGGTATAGTCAAAAACATTATAGATGTGTATTTAATAATTTCTCCCTTCAGTTACATTAACAAGATTTGCTTGCAATACAGAGTGAGGAAAATATTTTGTTATAAAATGTTCTGATTGAAAAGCAGGCCATTCTGACCTTAGCATGGGCCTTTCCAAGATCAGAATGTTCTAAGACGTAATATTTTGCACAACTTTTTAATGAATTTATAGGCCTCACCTATTTTTGGAGAGAATGTAGCTCTGAAGTTTCAGTTTGTATACTTAGATTTTAAGTCTGATTGCAGTCTTAGCAAAGATAGAGTCTCTCAAAATGTCTCAATCCATTTCGCATCTAACTCATACCTCACCTTTAGTGTATTATTTGATGTTGTCCCACTAATACCTGCTCAATTTTTGCTGATCTTGAAAAGCAAGGCCAGATTTGATTAGAATTGGCATGGAAAATCACTAGTAAATCTTAGTTGCTTGAAAAAAGCAGCATTGAACTATTACTATATTGTTGCCAGAAAAATTACATGCCCATGTTTGTGAAATTTCCAGTAATCAAACTTGATTCAGGAAAGATTAACTTCTCCTTTGTTTCAAATTTATATTTGTGCATTAGAAGAAAAGTTGGTAATCATGAATTGTGGATCTACTGCAACATTAAGACATTTTAAATGCAGTAATAGTTCATTTTAAGTAGTTAATGCTTATTACTTACTCAGAAGTATTTGGAGGAGCCCGGGTCTATGTATAGAAAGGGAACTCTGAAAATATAGTGGTTTATGTCCGTCTAATGAGATGGCTGACAGTGCAATTAAAGCTTCATGTGCCAGATTCAGATGACTATTTGTCAGTGTAGTTAAGGCATTTCCCATAAACTCCTGTCCACCTTTCTGGAATTTCTGCATTTTCCTCATTGGTGACTTTAATTTCTTTGCAGAAAATTGCTGGTTTGGAAAAATGTATTCTTTTGAAAAAACTTTACCTGTATTGCAATATGATTTCCATTATTGAAAATCTGGAAATGCTACAAAAGCTGGAGATACTTTGGCTTAATGGGAACCAGATTAAAGAAATACAGGTAAGATTGGGTTTTAAAGAGCTATTGATTCTCATCTATCTCTTCTTTGTAAGGTTAAGCAATGAGAGAGAAGAAGATAATATTTAAATAGTTACAAATTGTGTAGGAAACAGTAGAACAGCTGATTCATTTTATTCCATTTTATTACAGACGCACTTTTATCACCAAAAGCACTTTCTGATCAATATATTTGGCAACAATGCAAATATGATCTCAACAATACTAAGCTCTTAGGTATCTCAGTTGTACATTAATTATATTTCACAATCCACCAGTAATTAAAAAGACTCCTTCTTTTTCACTTTCCCTTTTTTCTTTTTCTTTGTTTCCTGCCCCCCTTTCTGAAGGAATGATGAATAGTGAACTAGAAGATACAATTTAAACAATCAACAGTAAAATTACCTGTTCTAAAACAAGTTAATTAAATAACCATCCAACCAGAAATTAAAATAATATTCACTTGAAAATAATACGCTAAAATAATACGCTAAGACGATCTTGTTTCTATAGTAGTAATAACTCTGCAACTGTCTAGATGAACAAAGGATGTCCTCCACTGTAATTTAAAACAAAGTAGCATAAAAGCTAGCTGAACTTAATCTTCAGATAAAGTGCCAGAATTGCAATGCTATTAGCCATATTAAGGGAATAAAATTATTAGGAATCTGCTAAATAAAATAGTTGTAAAAGGCCTGCTTTTAATTGTTATAATTTGTCCTACTTCTTAGGAAACATGCAGAAAATTAGACAAAATACAACTTGATTTAAAATTGTTTTCCCAAACCATTTGCTTTATACAACATAGTCTAATGTATGTGTGGTTTAAAGAATAGCTACATTTCTTAAGAGTTTGCAACATTATATGATTCTAAACATAATAATCTGTATTTTTTTACAGGGGCTGACTTCATTGAAGAGACTGAAAGAACTCAATCTTGCAGATAACAATATTAGTAAAATTGGTACAAGATGCATTGTATTTTGCATATCTGTTATTTTGCATATTACTAATGGGGCAAACAACAGTGAATAGATTTTTCTACCTTGGAACCCTTCTCTTGCTCAGTAGTTTGTCATTTACAGTAGAATGGAACTTTTATATTCCATGCTATGCAGTACAATATTAGAGCTAAGATTTTAGTTGCTAAGCTTAACGGTTTTACCTAGGTGAGATTTTAGTGACAATAGGACAATCTTCATGTGATTGTCCTATTACTAGGGTATAAGTTTCATTTTGTTACCCAATTTTTTCAATGTGCACCAATAATAATACAAGCATTTGTAATCACATCATGTAATAATAAGAAAAAAAAGTATTGTGAGAAACAACATCAATCCCATTTCAGCCTATTTCATGATACTGAAATTGATACTGGGTTTGAGGCATCAGTCAACTGTTTTTGGCCAAGTCATGGACTTTGGCTCTGATATTGCTGTATCACTGACATCAATTGTGCAAAAGAGAAATTATAACCATTCTGGATCAGAAGCGCCTATTTCTGAATATTATTGGCACAGGAACATTAATAGGTGTAGAGAGTAAGGAAGATGATGCAACAGATCTTGCATGTCTCTATCATATCAAGGTCATCTTCCTTAGTCTACATTGGGAGAGGGCTAGTGTGTTCAGGTCATCCCATGAACTTCCAGAGGCAGTTGTTGATTATTGTGGAAAACACTGGTAGAATATTAGGTTGGCAAGCGGATCCAATATTTTAAAAAAGATTTGCCCATGTATAGAGAAATTTATTGTTCTATAGAAATTGTTCTATTGCATTTTTGTTGTTGTTAGTGTCCGACCCATTGCGACCCCATGGACAACGTTCCTCCAGGCCTTCCTGTCCTCTACCATCCTCTGGAGTCCATTTAAGCTCATGCCTACTGCTTCAGTGACTCCATCCAGCCATCTTATTCTCTGATGTCCCATTCTTCTTTTGCCCTCAATCTTTCCCAGCATTAGGCTCTTCTCCAGTGAGTCCTTCCTTCTCATTAGGTGGCCAAAGTATTTGAGTTTCATCTTCAGGATCTGGCCTTCTAAAGAGCAGTCAAGGTTGATCTCCTCTAGGACTGACTGGTTTGATCGCCTTGCAGTCCAAAGGACTCGCAGGAGTCTTCTCCAGCACCATAGTTCAAAGGCCTCAATTCTTTGGTGCTCAGCCTTTCTTATGGTCCAACTTTCACAGCCATACATTGCAACTGGGAAAACCATAGCCTTGACTATATGCACTTTTGTTGGCAGGGTGATGTCTCTGCTTTTTAGTATGCTGTCTATATTTGCCATAGCTTTCCTCCCCAGGAGCAAGTGTCTTTTAATTTCTTGGCTGCAGTCCCCATCTCCGGTGATCTTGGAGCCCAGGAAAATAAAATCTGTCACTACCTCCATTTCTTCCCCAGCTATTTGCCAGGATTTATTGCATTTACTTGTATATTATTACAATTCACAAGAAATTCTTGAAAGAAAGAAAAAAGACTCTTGATTCAAACTTTTTCCCTATTTCTTCCATGGGCATACCCATGCTGTATTCTTGAAAACAATGTAGAAGTTATATGAGACTACTTTCTTCTTTTTTCAATCTTTCCTACAGCCTTGCATTTCCAGGTGGCTTTCTGACTAAGCACTAACCAGATATGACCTTGCTTAATTTTTTTAATAGCAACCAAGACCAGAACAGAGAGAAAAGTTCAAGAATAATTCCCTCCTTTTCTCTTTTAGGAAACCGCTTGGATCCAAGTGAAAGCATTGAAAAATTAAATTTGTCTGGTAACAGAATACGCTCATTTAAAGTAAGTGTTGTCTTCTCTTTGGCTTGATTGATGTAATTGGTTTATTTATTAATCTATTTTATTATTCAGATTTATAAAGCTACCTATCTCAATGTCTGGGTAACTCATAGCAAAAGGAGTATAAAAATAGAAATACAAATAATTTAAAAACAAAAACAATATAAAACCATATAAAAGCCATATCACCCTACAAAAAATTCATAGCTGAGATAAATAATATCCATCAGTACCAATGAATACATCCACTGCACAGCTGTGCCATACTCATGGATTCCCATGACTGTTAACAAAACCATGTTTTCAGAGTCTTGCAACAAGTATAGAAAGTTGGGCCAATCTGACTTCTGGGAGATAATGTTCCAAAGAAAGGGAAGCACAGCAGAAAAAGCTGTCTTCCTGGGCCCTCCAGATGACAATCCCTGGCTGATGGGACATAGAATATACCCTTTGTGCTGGACCTGATGGGACATGTAGATAAGATTGGGGAGAGGTGGTCCCTCAAATATCACAGTCCCATGCAATGCAGGGATTTATAAGTTATCACCAGCTTCTTGACTTGGACTTGGAAGCAAAATTGGCAAACAATGCAATTCACGGAGGAGCAGGGTAATATGGAGAAAGGTTATTTGTTGTTAAGAAAATGTAACATTGAAATATTTCAGTTTATTTTATTCCTAGGTTTCTGCAGGTTTTCTCTGAATGGTGAAGCCTAGAATTGTTCTTGATATTAGATATATTTGAAAGTGGTGCTTTTTCATTTTTTTTCTTTTGCAAAGGAAATTACCAATTTGGCAAGATTACCTCACTTAACAGACCTGTGTTTGAATGACCCCCAGTACGAAGCTAACCCTGTTTGTCACCTTTGCAATTATGCAACACATGTGCTATATCACATTCCTTTGCTTCAAAGGCTTGACACTTACGATGTATCTTCTAAACAAATCAAAGAGCTGGCAGAGGTGAGTACAGATTTTAAGAACCAGAACAGAAAGAGGATACTGTTAGCTAATTACATTAGTATTCCATCGTAGGAGTAAAATAACACATGTTTCCTCCTCTTTGTATATATGATCATCCACATCATAACACTTGCTAGCTGACAAATATAAAAATAAAAATAATGCAATTATAGAGGTTAATGCTCAGTTATTTTTTAAATTAATAAAACATTTCTTCAGTTAATTATAGCTTTACTTGATTATTCAACTTGTAGTTTAATCCTAATTTCAGCAGTTGTTTGAATAGGACAAAAGAATCCTTTTCTAGGGGAGAAGAGCTATGCTAATGGGGCCATCCCTATTGCTAAATGTAGAAAGCTTACAAGAATAATTATCTTCTAGGTTGCATTTTGAATGTTGCCCAGATTCAGTCATGTATGACAGGAAAGTGACCCTCACGAGATTATTTAAAACTAAATGTTAATTCTCTGGTTTTCCAAAATTTTGGAAATTATTGTGTTAGCAACTTTGTGGATACATGCTATAGCAAATAACCTTAGTGCATTTTACTTTCCTTGTTTCTTTTTCTTTAAATGATCCTACTGCACATCTTGCTGAAATGCAAGGTTTTTTTTTAATTAGATCAGAAAGAAATTAGCCTTTGTGCCATGGAACCACAGATGGCTCATATTGCCTCTCAAAAGGACTGTTCCTCTTAACACTGTCCATCCTTTACCTTAGAATATCCATGATCCTTTCTCTCTTCCATACATTGATACATTTATAATAGCTACTCAGAGTTACCGCTCAGGGTTGCCTGAACCGCAAGATGGGCAGCAAACAAATTTGATAAATAAATTAGTGTTAGTCCACTAACTATTCTTGATGTTATCGTTATATGGAGCTGTGGGCTGTAGAGGCATTGGAGATTCTCTACCCAGAGAAGAGGAGATTATTTACACTAAAGAATGGTGAAAGCATTATCACTGTGTGGGAATGGGCTTGCTGAAGGTAGAGAACATATAGGATGGACATTGAAATGCTTTCCTATAAGAGGCTGTTCCATATCGTGTCCACCTTGTTCAAACTTGAGGACTACAATCTAAGAATGGCATGATATTGTAGAATTTTTAATTCATTATTGTATCTTTAAATGCCAACATTCAGCTCCTTTCTGAGTTTCCCTTTTATCTTTTGAAGACAACTGTGATGAAAAAAGTGATGTACTACAATATGCGAATCAAGAGTGTTCATAGACAACTGAATGAGGAGCTTGAAAAGCTAAGAGAAAGAAAGAACAAACTACAGAAATTGCCAGAAGATCGTCTTAAACATTTCAGCTGCTATGTGAAACATGTAAGAAAGGCAAATCCCGCCATCACCAAAGTAAATTCTGGCTGAATCCTACTGTTTGAATTCTACCATTGAAGTTTCAAGTGCCTGCCCACAATCTATTGTTATAACTTATAACCCCAGAAGTAAGATGGCAACAATTCAGTAGGGAGCCTTTCTTCATTAAAAAGCTTAGTATAATGCAGGTGTCAAGTTTCCGAAAGAGGCTTTGCAACCCAAAATGTTCCAGGTTCAATCCCAGGCTGAAAATTTCAGAATTTAGGATGAGATTAGGACCATTCTGGCCTTTTGTACGGTTGTGAAGTCCTTGTTAGTGCCAGGTCCAAGTGTGTTAAAGGCCCCATTTCTTGGCTATCTACATATAGATATAGATATAGCCTGCCCAGAGTCAGAAGATGGGTGGCTATAGAAATCAAATAAATAAATAGACTTATAGATTTATAGACTAATCCAGTCTCATGACATGAGGTATTTAATCAAAACAATACTACTAATAATCACAGGCCCTTGGGAAGGGCTCGATAGGTGACAAAAATGCCAAGTCCAGTCCAAACATCTGGCTGACTGAGTGACAAACAACACTAATAATACTTAATAATAAGTATTATTATTAATAATAATAAGCTGCACAGAATCACCTCATAAGGGAGGTAGGCAGCATAAAAATTTAATAAATATATAATAAATAAAAGCATACATAATATTTGGAGTTTAATATTGAACTCCAAATACAACCCAACGGAATAGAATTGTGAGTGTTTCTGAAACATACTTCCGCTTTGCAATTGGTCAATAAATCAGTACATCTTAATATACATTTACCAAGTTTTTAAAACAAAATTCAAATTTGTCTTAACAAACTGTTCCAGAAAAATTATCCACATGAAGCCCAACACAGAGCAATACCACAGTATAAAAGGGGAAGGGAGATTAATTCTTTCCTTCCTGTGTTTGCTATTTGCTGACTAATCTCATTACTCTCATTTCCTATTGCTCTTAAAAGTCAATTTGTTTTTGTGGAAGCAAATACTTGGGAAGAAGCATTTTTGCATGGAAAGTGTATCTGAAGGAAAAAGTTCTCGTTTTCTCTTTCTCTCCTCCCCCTTCTCTCCTTCTCTCTCTCCCTCCTCTGCATCACAATCTACATGGCCTTATATGACTATTAAATAAATGATGGATATTAGATATAGTTTTAGAATATGTGCATATTGCATAATTTTGCTCTAAATGTTGTAATGTTTTTCTTCATTATGGAATAATATTTTCTTCTTCATTATGGAATAACAACTGAAGTATTTTCTTATTTATGCAATGATGTACAGCAAAACACATGTACTGGTTCTTGTCCTGTTTTTGCACATTTTATTTATACAATTTTGGGCTTTAGCTTTTCATTAAATGTTCCTATCCTTCATAAATTTCAGTCAAACTAATGCATTTCTTTTGCTTTCTGTCTTAAAACAGCTGGAACGTGAATTGATGGAACTTCAAGCAAGTGGCAGAATACAAGCTAGTAAAGTTTCTTCAAGCTGGAACTTTGAATATGAAAAACCAGATGGGGATGGGGAGAGTCCAGATGAGACCCCAGAAGAATCCAGTCTGGAACAACTATTTCTTCATAAATTAGATGCCCTCAAAAGAAGAATAAATTTCTGGAACAACAAACTGCAGGAGTATGTACATCTTGTGAAAGGTGCAAGGGCTGCTGTTTGAACAGGTTTGGGACTTGAAGACACTGAATTCATTGCTTGAGATAAGATCCACTTCGGGCTTCAGGGTTGCATGCTGGTCCTCAGAGTTCCTTCACACGTGCCTGTCCTCTGGAAGAGGCAGGTAGGATGCTCTGCTGTGTCTATGTCATTGTGAAGGAATTTGTAGGAAGGAGAGAAATGTTCAGGGAATCCATAAAGTAGGACTTGAGGACTTGAAAGGCTATATCTGTGTAAATAAAGTATAAAGTAGGACTTTAGGACTTGAAAAGCTATGCCTGTATAAATTCAATACTGAATATCTAGAACCTAATTGAGAAAGTTTAATTGTTTAATTGCAGTACTTTTTTAAAAAAAGGACTCATTATTTAGATTTGTTTTAACTGAAGAAAATTCTTTCATCCATTAAAAAGTCCTCCTAACTGGAAGGATAGCAGGGTTTGTTTTTTTTTACATGAATGATTTTCATGTTGATATTTTTACATTCATAGATGTCAGGGGCCCTCTGAGAAAAAAAACACATTGCTCCTTTTGCCTTTTCTGAAATAGTTTCCATTGGACCATTAAAGTGCATGATGAAAGCAAAAATATTGTATTTACCTGAAAGGAAAGTGGTTATTTCTCCCAAATAATGCTTCTTTATAATGGGAGGACTATGTTCCATGAACTGAAAAACGGAATGTGATGAGTGAGGTTGGATAATTTTAGGGATGCATAAACAGCCTAAAATTCAGGATCACATTTCTTTCAGGTACCATGATACATTAATTCTAGCTGGGAGTAACATTGAACTTTGACAAGTCCTGGATGTCTTTAACTAACACCATCCTTAATCTACATTAAAAAAGAGACCTTGTGCTTATTCTTTTATTATAGCAACTTTATACATGCAATGGAGTGCAGCTACACTTTTGGCTTTTGCAGAGCACATGATAGAATTTGAATACTGGTTGCATTTCCATTATATCTGTTTAAGTTAAATAAGACAGATGGTGAATGGTAAATAAGACAGGTGTGTTTTAGTGGGGAAAAGTTGGGAAATTAAAAAAAAAACTTAATTAGGACTTTCCTTGGCTCCGAGGTCCTGCATATTCATAAAGCTTGCTGTGCAGTTCTTCAAATCATTGCTCTTTTCCCGTACTTTGCCATTAACTGTCAACCTTCAGCTATGGTGTATCCTGTGTGTTATATTGCAGAATTGAAACTATTTATCAAGTGGAAGTCAAGAAGAAGAAGAAAACCAGCAATTTGGCAGTACAGTTTTTGCTTACTGAACTGGAATCTGTGGGAAACACACGATTTGAAGAGGGCTCACCAAATGATGTTTGGTACAGTTGTTTTGCAGTGTTCTAAAATTTTAATCTTCAATCTTGCAGTATTTTAATGCAGGGATATCAAACTCAATTTCATTGAGGGCCGCATCAGGATTGTGTTTGACTTCGGGGAGCCAGAGTGGGCGTGACCAGGATGGGCATGGCCAGCTCAATGTCACTCATGTCAGGGGCACCTGTGGTGGCCCCAAGCACTCTGCCAGTGAAAAAGGGCTCCCGAGCTCCATTTTCAGCTGCCGCTGCCTCCTGCAACCCTCTGCCAGTGAAAACGCACACAGCCCTCTGGAGCTCCATTTTCACTGGCAGAAGCACTGACTACTACCCTAAATATCACTTCGGAGCAAAAAGCAGGATATAAATCTCCCCTTCCTTGAACTCTGTATGCCACCCAACCTAGCTTGCAGTTCATCCTTGCTTTGCTACCTAGATAGCACTATAGAGAGATTCAGATCTTGTTACCATACTTACTTATAATATGTAGGAGAAGAGTGATTTCTATAAGAGAAGGGAAAGCCCCATTCATGAGGAAGCAGAAAATAATATGCAGCTTTGTACCCTGTTTCCCCGAAAATAAGACATCCCCTGATAATAAATGCCCAATCGGGCTTTTGAGCTCATGCGCTAAAATAATTCTCCCCCCGAAAATAAGCCCTCCCCGAAAATATTTAAACGCAGAGCTGGAAATCAGGTAAGATGGCAAGAGGAGCCCCATCTTGCTCCACGCGCCCCAAAATAATAAGACCGCCGCAAAAATAAGGCCAAGTACTTATTTTGGGGTTCAAAAAAATATAAGACAGGGTCTTATTTTTGGGAAAACACGGTACAATATTTATTGTACAGCAAACCCCTCCAAAATGCAATAAAGCAATAAATTGCATTGCTACTATACCCATCCAACATTCTTCTACTCTGCTGTGTTTCCCTCAGTAAATGTTAATGTATCAAATAACAGTTTTGGACTACTCTAGAGGTTTGTCATTCACTCCTTTAGAGTGCCTCACATAAACATCACATTTCTAGATTATCGCTACTACAGTCTGTGTTTGGAACACATACTGTACAGGTATTGTTTGACTTATAAGCACAATTGAGATTGGAATTTTCATCATAAATCAGTGTAAGCGACTTATCATGATGTTACCTAGTTGCGGTAATGAAATGTCTGCATGAAAACAACCAAACCCAGAAACACAAGGACTTATCTTGTGAACAGACCCTATTTTATAAGCATTTTTACCATGATTGTTAAGTGATTCACATAATTAAGCAGATTCAGCTTCCCCAGTTGATTTTGCTTGTCAGAAGCTGGTGGGAAGGTTGCATATCGCAATCATGCAACTGCAGGATGTTGCAACCCTCATAAATGCAAACATGAATTGTGATCATGTGACCATGGGGATGGTGCAAGTAGTCGTAAATTTTGAAGGATGGGTCATAACTCAATTTTCCAAGGCTATCATGATTCCAAACAATTGTTAAATGAACAGTTGTAAATCAAGGATTACCTGTATATAATAATGATGGATATGGCCACCCAACCCTTTTTGTTAGATGATATACAAAAAAAATGTCCAATAAGTAACTTACTTCAAATAATATGTATGGTAATAATTACCAGGTTACTTCATTCAAAGAAAAGCAATTTTTTATCAGAAAACTGGGACAGAAAAAGTATATACGGTATAGTAGAATATCTCTGGTTCAGTCTCTAGCATCTTCAGACAAGCATGCTAAGATCACTTTTCAACTCTGAAGGTTAATTATGTTGGTCATTGTAATCAGTATTAAATGAACTAATGGTCTGATTTGCTGGAAGGCAGCTTTAATTGTTATGTTTTGTGCTCAAATCTATTACATTCAAAACAAAGGCATATAAATTTAGTGTAAATTGATGATAGTTTGAAAGCAGATTGAAGGTAAATTTCAGCTGGTTTCTCTTCCTGCTGGTTTTAATCTGAAAATAATGATAATTGTCTTCAAAATTGAGAGATTGTCTTAGATTTTATTGTAATGTAATTAATGGAGGGAGGGTTTTTTAATTTTGTCTAATCTATTTGGGTAGGGTATCTTCCTATTGAATAATTATAGTGATTCAAGTCCTCTTTCTTAACCACAGGTTTAATTCATGCTATGAATTGATTTTATCCCGATTTTGTGCCTGGGACTTCAAAGTATATGGCATCACTGCACTGAAAGTAAATCGTGTCATTAGGGTGCACAACCGGATTTTGAGGCTGAATTTTGAGGAGAAATTCCAAAACTTTTTGGATAAAGAAGAGTTAAATGAATCCATGTGAGTTGATTTAAAGAAAATTATTTTTTAAAAAAGATAATTAATTGGACTTTGGTTCTTTGTGCTTTTATTGAGTGTGTTGTCGGCATAATAAACCTATCTATCTGAAAAAATGAGTTCAGATTGCAATGAATTTACTGTAGGACTTCAATCTAGCTACTGCCTCGTTAGGTGCAGGGTTATGATTCATAAAAATATTATGTGATAAGTTATTTCTATTTGGAAGACGGTATTAAAAAGTTTACTATGTAAGAAGAGATTTTTAGTATTGGGTGATTAAGGAATTTCTACATTAGCATTTATGAATTTTATAAAAATAAAATAAAAAGCAATCTAAAAGAAATATTAAAAAGAAATATTAAGTTTTATCCCTGTAGGATAAAACTAAAAAAAACAGTTTTTTAAATTAAAAAATATTCAAAAGACATCCAAATATTGTCAGATGAGTTTCAAGGCCAGCATTTTAAACCTGAAATGTACATTAAAAAGCTGCTTTGCCTTCAAGCCTCTTGTCATATCATAGGTGATGGGGAAATCTGGAGAACTGCTGGAAATGTCCTAAAGAAAAAAATGCTTCAGTTCTTATTATGTATTATATGCATCTTTATATGAAGGTGTTATTATGTGTGATTATAAAAATGAAATATGAATCTTTGGATGGGAACAATTCTGAACAGAGAAATGTGAGGGAATGAATGTTTAAACTTTTCTCTAAACAGTGTTTCCTGGCTAAACATCCTTCAAGTTGCTTTTCATTTTTTCCAATTTTTTCCAAGCTGAAGAAAATCAACAACTGGCAGATGACCTGAATGTGTTTTACTGCAGGTTTGAGAGAAAACTACTGCCACCCATCTCCACAATCCCCATCTCAGACACACCAACAACAGCTAAGCCTCCTACAACCTACCCTATCCCATTGGGCCCACCATCTCTGGTGATTACAGAGAATGAGGTACAAAGCCTATTTCACAGACAAAAGCCAGGAAAAGCACCAAGTGCAGACAAGATAACTCCTACTTGCTTAAAAACTTGTGCTGACCAACTGGCCCCCAACTTCACCCGCATCTTTAATAAATCACTAGAGATGTGCTCTGTTCCTTCTTGCTTCAAATGCTCTACTATCATCACAGTGCCAAAGAAACCCTCCATCAAGGAACTGAATGACTTCAGACCGGTTGCTCTAACATCTGTAGTTATGAAGATCTTTGAAAGACTAGTGCTCAGCCACCTGAGAACAATCACGGATCCGCTGTTAGACTCCTTGCAATTTGCCTACTGAGCAAATAAATTGACATGATGATGCTGTTAATATGACTCTGCACTATATCCTAAAACATCTTGAATCTCCAAAGACCTATGTAAGGGTCCTCTTTGTAGGCTTCAGCTCAGCATTCAATACCATCATTCCAGATATTCTTCTAACTAAACTAAATCAGCTAGTTGTACCTGACCACACTTGTAAATGGATAATAAGCTTTCTAACAGACAGGAAGCAGCAGATGAAGCTAAGCAAAATCACATCAGATACCTGCACAATTAGCACAGGAACCCCCCAGGGCTGTGTGCTCTCTCCATTACTCTTCTCTCTATAGACCAATGACTGCATCTCAAAAGATGGTTCTATTAAAATACTGAAGTGTACAGATGATACAACAGTGATTGGTCTCATTCAAGACAACAATGAATCTGCATACAGATGGGAGGTTGAACAACTAGCCTTGTGGTGCAACCAGAACAATCTTGAACTAAATACACTCAAAACCGTAGAAATGGTGGTGGATTTTAGAAGAAAACCACCTATACTACCACCTCTTACAATAGTAGATAACACAGTATCAACAGTAGAGTCCTTCGTGTTTCTAGGTTCTATCATATCTCAAGACTTAAAATGGACACCTAACATAAAAAATGTCATTAAAAAAGCTCAAGAAAGAATGATCTTTCTGCACCAATTCAGAAAGCTCAAACTGCCCAAAGAGCTGCTGATCCAGTTCTACAGAGGAATTATTGAGTCTATTATGTGCACCTCCATAACTGTCTGGTTTGGCTCTGCAACCAAACAAGACAAACACAGACTTCAATGGATAATTAGAACTGCAGAAAAAAAACAATTGCTACCAACCTGCCTTCCATTGAGGATCTGTTTACTGCACGAGGCAAAAAGAGGGTTGTGAAAATATCTACATCATGGAAATAAACTGTTTCAACTTCTACCCTCAAAACGATGCTATAGAGCACTGCACACCAGAATAACTAGACACAAGGACAGTTTTTTCCCAAATGCCATCACTCTGCTAAACAATTCCCACAAGACTGTCAAATAATTTACTACGACTGTGTTACTATTATTCTTCTCTTCCTTACTAGTATCTAGCTCTTTCCACTTATTACTATAACCATGTTTTTCGTATCTTTCAATTTATATTGTTTTTTATTTGTTTCCTAGTACGATTTGATAGCTTATTAGTAACCTTGACTATCACTAGGTATTGTATCTTTTTATTCTTGATGAATGGATTTTATTCTCCTTACGTACACTGAGAGCATATACACCAAAGACAAATTCCTTGTGTGTCCAGTCACACTTGGCCAATAAAGAATTCTGCTCTGCTCTGCTCTATTCATTCAAAAGGAAGGTTAATTATATGTTTGTTTCATTTTAATATTGTTAGAAGATTGGTACAGATAAGAAGGAAGCCATATATATCCACGTAGAAGTGAATGACTGATATTTATTACTGTACAAGCTTAAAGCAAAATATATTTATAATAATTCTAGTGACCAGTAGTTGTGTACCTAGCAACTAGGCATCCGTTTAAATGAGTACAGTAACCGAATTCTCCTAAAAATATACTAACAGAATTAAAAATTTCAAACTTCTGCTTTTAATTTTCATTTCTTAGCTGATCCTTTCTCCCTCCTCCCACCTTTATTTACAGCACAATTTAGGAATGCTGATACCTTTTCCTGCCTTGCCAAATTTACTATTGTCAATCCTTCTTAACCCATTCTTTTCCAGTTTTCTAGCACTAAAACCACCTGTTTTTGTGTGTGTGTTTTTTTTTGCCACCATTTTACCAATCCTGTACTCTCACTTTTGCCCCTTTGTAGATTTCTTCTTGATCTTCAGCTGCCTTCGGTTTCTTCCCAGTTTCTTCTTCTCTCTGCATGTGGATCATTCTTCCTCTTCCAGTCATTGGTTCCTCTGGCCCACATCCCATTTGCCTGAACAGTTGGTTCAGGTGTTGGGAGAGACTGTGTGGGGTGGCAAAGGGGAAGCCCCCTTTTGAAGAGGCTTCCAGTGGAATTTCCCCGTAGATTTTTGTTGAGTTCAAGACAAATATTGGCTCAACCTAGGAGAGATGTGATGATGGTGGCTTTATCAATACTTATTAGCCATGGTAATTCCGTAATGCCTTCTTGTGGATCAGAAAGTTGGAGCAAACAAGGAAGGAATGTTATCATTTGTAGGAAGCCCTTACTGTTCAAAAATTTGTTTTTAAAATGTGTTTGTTCTTTCTCTTCCTGTCTCCCCTTTTCCATTCAGAAACTTCAAGAAGATGTTGGAGTACCTCTTCTATGTATCTCCCCCTGAAATATACTTGAATAAAAAGCAATTAATTCAAATTCTAGAAGAAGGCTTTCAGGAAGCAAAAACAGTAAGCAGAAGTTCCAAAACAGTAGAACATAACTTTCTTTTTTTCCTGTTTATGTCTTCCTATTAGGGAGCATTTTATTAAAAAAAAAATCTGAATAATCAAATGCATCATGAAACAGTGCAGATAAGGACTGATTAAGGATGAATTGGTATGCCCTTTATTAAAAAGAAACAAAATGCCTTCCTATAGGGAAAGAATAGAAACATTATTGAATAATAACATTGTTCCAAAATGCTTTCATAGCTTTCTGTAGGCAAAGTGTTGTTTTATACCGGGTAACATTCACATTATTTATGAAATGGTATGGTCTCAAGGAGGTTTCTGCCATTCCACACATTCTTAAGGATTTTTATATTATTTATATTTAAAACAATTATGCCTCTAGGAAATTCCAGTTGTGTGCATTAAAAAAAGCAGATTTTTGTAGTTTGAATAAATTATGCAATTCCCGTTTTTACATATTTCTCTATGATAGTTAAAGAAATGCATAAAACTAATCAGACAACCAAAGTATCCTGTCTCTACAGATACTCTTGACTTACAACAGGTCACTTAATAACCATTCAACATTGCCCCCCCCCCCAAAAAAGCTTGTTATTGTTAGTTGCGAAGTCATGTCTGACCCATCACGGCCCCATGAATAACGTTCCCCCAGGTCTTCCTGTCCTCTACCATCCCCCGAAGTCCATGTAATCTCACACCGACTGCTTCAGTGACTCCATCCAGCCACCTCATTCTCTGTTGTCCCCTTCGTCTTTTGCCCTCAAACGTTCCCAGCATTAGGCTCTTCTCCAGTGAGTCCTTGTCCTTCCTTCTCATTAGGTGGCCAAAGTATTTGAGTTCAACCTCAGGATCTGACCTTCTAAAGAGCAGTCAGGATTGATCTCCTCTAGGATTGCCTGGTTTGATCGCCTTGCAGTCCAAGGGACTCCCAAGAGTCTTCTCCAGTACCATAGTTCAAAGGCCTCAATTCTTTGGCACTCAGCCTTCCTTATGGTCCAACTTTCACAAGCATACATTGCAACTGGGAAAACCATAGCCTTGACTATATGCACTTTTGTTGGCAGGGTGATGTCTCTGCTTTTTAGTATGCTGTCTAACTTTGCCATAGCTTTCCTCCCCAGGAGCAAGCGTCTTTTAATTTAAAAATTAAATTAAATTAATTAAATTAAATTAAAAACAATTTTAAAGGTACTTATGACCTAATTCTGGAGTTTTGATAACTAGACGTGTGTGCACACACACCCCACAATCACATGACCACATTTTGGTTTTCTTGAAAACTAGCTCACCTTTACAGTCTTTTGCAGTGATTTATAATTTTTTTGCTCATTCTCTACCTTTATAGCCAGTTTCCAGCAAAAAAACGCTCATAGGAGTGCATTGGTTTACTTAACAGTTGCTGTGATCACTTAAGAATTACAATGTTTGCTTAACAAGTGCTGCAAAAAGTCATATAATTACTAAATCTGCCTGGACTGGACTGAAAGAATCAATCTGGACTGGACTGGGGTTGGACTAGAAAACCTCCAAGATCCCTTTCAATTCTTATTTTTCTGCATCTTACTGCCATAAAAGCTAGAAATCTGCTCCTTAAAAAAAGAGAGAAATAAAGGAAGTGAATTGGTTAGTCAATAGTAAATCTTTTTCAGTTTAAATGTAGAAGTGTTACAAACAGAAAGATCACAATCTGTAATCTACCATTTGTCAGTTTTCTCATCTACCCTTCTGTTGTGCTTGCTTATCTGTTCCACATGCTCATAACACTTGTTAATTTTAAAACTGTTAATTAAATATTTCGAAAGTTCTGTGTGAGGCAGTAACATTCAGATTAGTGAGCTGTTGGGATTTTTTTTTTGTTTTGTTATTTTAGGAAAACGGAGTCCTTTTACTCTCAAACAGTCTAAGTATCTGTGAACATCCAAGAATTGAAAACCTGCAAAAACAATCCCAAAGTAAAGGAGATTTTGAGGAGTCAATCAGATATGGTAATGTTTAAGATGTTGCCGTATGGATTTAAACATAGTTTTAATAATGATGTATTCAAATTAAACAAATAAATAAAAGCACCCAAGACTCAGTATAGATTCAGTTAAAATTAGTGCAAGTGGTATGCAGATTTTAATACTGGTGGAGTACCCAGTGGTGCATTCTTTACACTGCCTGAAGTTGTACAAAATAAAGATGGGGTATGAACCTAATAATAAATGAATTGTATAAGAAAAGTCCCATTGATCATGCCACAGATGTCTATATCACACAGTGGCAATCTAGATGCATTTTAGAAGTTACAGAACTGATGGGTAATACCCTTTTTCCAGTGTGGTTTCTCAGTAATGACTACTGAGAGCATGGCATTTTGTGCTTCGGGAGATAGTAAACCACCATCAGTACAGGTAGTCTTGGCTTAATTGTGGAAATTTCTGTTGCTAAGCAATGTGTCACACTTAGTGACATCATCACAAGCATTCCCTGTTCCTGTTATTAAGCTTATCACCAGGATCATTAAGCGAGGACCACACATGATTAGAACTTCCAATTTACTGCTGGCTTCCCCATTGACTTTGTTTATGGGAAGCTGGGAGGGAAAGTTGCATGTTCATGCGATCACAGGATGCTGTGATGGTCAGAAAACTGGACCAGATATTGAGCATCTGGATCACCTGACTGCAGGGGCCCTGCAATGACTGGAACTTTGAGGATTAGTCATGGTTACCATTTGTTCAGTGCCATTGCTAGTTCAAATGGTTGCTGAATGAGTAGTTGTTAACCAAGGATTTCCTGTATAGCAACCATTGATCCTCCCTGAACAGTTCCGTCAGCTTCTAGTACCATCCAGATTGGTTGCCATTAATATGACTGCTGGAGTGAATCCCACAGCTTAACTATGTAAAACTAGTATTTCTCTGTGAATCCTGAATCTCCCTGTGTTTAGTTCAGTGAATGACCTCAAATTCTAACACCGGGAAACAGGGTTTAGCTAGGTGAGTACAGATTTATGGCCTCATGTCTTCCAACTGACTCTGTTTGAAAGTCTATATTGATTTGTATCCAAGTTAGAAATGTAAGTTGCGGTGGTTTTTCTGGAAGCACTGAATACTGTGTTGAATAGCTTACCATTTCACATATTAATAATGCTAAAATATATGTTAACATTTTGACTGAAGTAGGAAGCAGGAAGTTTTTTAAACACTTATTTTATTACGTGGTTTGATGCGTTCCATTTCACTTGTTGGGAACTTTGCATTAGAATTCCAATACATTGAGTTTATAAATAAGAGCTTTTATTCATTTCTCAGGGAAACTTATAATTGCCAAAGTCTTTCTTGGGCATAGTGCTGGAGCCGCTGCTACAGATTCAGTCACCCCAGCCAGCTATCCTGGGATCGATAGTGTATACAAGCCTCGCAGATCATCTCAAAACAGCCCTCATACATCCACCAACGGGACTGTGGAACCAGACAAAGCCAAATGTGAGTTAGTGGTTCCAGCTGAAGTTCCAGCTCTTCAGCTTCTTCAAGATGTTTTGATATTGAAAATTAATAATAAGCAATAATAAGATTGATAAAAAATCAATCTTATTATATATATATATATAAAAGGTATATAAAAAATTAGAAATTGCTCTTATTTCTAAGTTAGAGATCTTGGCAGTGGAATCAACGCTGTACAATAATTTCTAGGACTTTTCTGTTCTTTCCAAAGTATATAAGTGTCCCTCACTTTACCCATTTCTACAGCTTGTGATTCAAGATTTATTATTAAAAGAATATGAAGACAACAACGCATATTTCTCAAAAGATAAACTTCTCTTCCTCCCTAAGAAGAAAGCACAGCATGAACATGAATAACCACCAGGTGGCAATCTAATCAAACATATGCATACTAAATTCAAACAGACCCGAAAAGGCATTTACAATATATTTTCAGCCCAGTCTTCACTGTCCTGCAATTTGGTCATAGTTACTTAGTCAGGATAAACAGTCTTAAGAGTGGCCTACTCCTGGCTGCATTTAAGAAAATGGATGGAAACAGGCTATAATATGGAAATAGTTCACCAAGATTTTTTTCAAGTATTGATTCTGTCATGGCAGAACAATTTCAAATATATTGAGTGAGCATCAAGAAGATCTTGGGAATCCTAGATACTGAAACTTTAGAAGCATTTTTGTATGGTGAGCTTCAAAATTTTGAAATAACTTCTGAAGTTCGGCAGAGAGCAAGGCACTCTGTTTCTTAGTTTTCTTAAGTCTTTTCTTAATTTTACCTGTAAGTCATTAATTATTATGTATTTATATATATTGCGAACTATCTGAAAAATGATGCATAAAGGCGAATATCTCTTCAATGGTAGTTTTTTTACATTCTGACAATGTTAGCAGAGGCTATCGAAAGCTAAGTGGACAATATATTTTAAGTTCCAGAGATTGTGAGGTCTTTCTCTTCTTTTACATATATATATGAATTTTATATATAAATATATAAATATATATATATATATGTGTGTGTGTGTGTACAGTTAATATTTCGGGTTTCTTCCCGTGTAATTGTGAACATATCCCTAAAAGGGTAGAAGCGACGTTTCGACAGAATCTCATCTGCCATCATCAGGCTTATGTGAGGGGTCTTTTGCAGTAACTGCCGTTACTAACGGCATACACACACACACACACACACACACACACACATATAGTGTATATATACTATATATAGTATAGTATATAGTATAGTATGTAATATATAGACGTTGTGGAGAAAATAGGAACAAGAAGGAGCATTACATATGTTCTCTGCCTTGAGCTATGTATAAAAGTAATAAAGACAGGATATAAAAATGAAATAAATAAATTATACCTCACAGCCAGAAGTTTTCATCTAGGGTTTCTTTGAATTTTAGTAAAAATATCCCCGTTATCATCTTCTAAGATACATTGTCTGTATAAAAGTAAAAACAAACAAGAGAACCATATTGTGTCCTTTTCCTTAGCTTCCGAATCATGTTCTTCTGTGGAATGCAAGAATTGTGACTGTAGCCTCCGACAGTGTGAATGGTTTGTGTTTGATCATGAGCTTGTTTTGCCAGAGTACGTCATTGAATTTGAGTACGTCACACAGGTATGGAATGTCTATTAGCTATCAGTTCACTAATTATTATTTCATTTATAGAATTAATTAGATTAACTATGAATATGTATTCATATGTAGTCAAATGAAATAGAGAATTTTCTTCCAGAGACCCTCATCTTAATACTGGAGAAGATCTCTTTAATAAAAAATTATTTTCCAAGGTACAGTCAAATAGTAGATTATTCAGAAAACTGAAGATAATCTCAGAAACAGGAATAGTTCTCTTTTGTGATCAGTATATATAGGTTTTATATTGCAGTCTTATTATTTAAAAACTTAAACTTTGAGAAAGCCACAAAAATAAGGAAACTATGTGTCAAAGGATATGATTCTCTTTCTTTAGTAGCCTTATTTTATCTCCATAACTATTTGCTTGGTTTCTTCTCTTAATTCATCTCTTTTCTTTCCAGTCCAAACTAATTATCTAATATCAACAGAGAATTTGTTTTATAATATATGGATACTATAACATAGAAGGTGGCCTGAGTCCCTTTTATGAGAACATAAAGTTTAAAGGAGCATGTTTCATTTATAAGTATCTGGAACCTAGTGATTGCAGAAGGAAAATGAGTAACAAAAATAAAGAGAACAAGAACTTTAAAAGCCAAGAGTCCAAGATTGTTGGACTAGATGCTCCCTTGGTTTAATCCAGCAAGGCTTTTATTAGATTCTTTTTCTGGAATACCTATAAATTATGGACTATCAACTGTTACAATTTGCGATTAGTTTTGTTAGTTGTCTTTTGACAGAAAAGAATAAGAATGTTGATAGTAGATTCAATTAAAAATGCTGATTTAAGTAGAGTAGGTTCAAATATTGTTCTATGTTAGCGTGTTTCATAAATTCAAAGCCAGTTTTAAATATGGATATTTCTTCCTGGTAAAGCAGAAAGATAGAGATAAATAATAAAGAAACAGATAAATGTAACTTGTGCAGGTATGATCAAGAATAGGCAGGGTTCCTTTAACTCTGAAGCTAAAACCTGCTTCAAGCCATCATTTCTGACCCTGTTAAAGGAGATCATCTTTAATTGTAATATTGGCATTAGCATTCTGCTAGTGGAAGAGTTGGGAGCATATTGACAAATTAATAAAGTTCATTTCATTTGCACTACAGACATAATCTGATTATTGAATAAACTCATATATTGTGTAAATGTAGCCACTGGGTTCACATCAGCTGACACATCAGTTTCTTGATATTAGTAGAGGAGTAGTTTATAATCTAAAATTTGGAGTTCCAGAGTTAATCCTACACTATTATTTCTGAAAAAACTGAAAGTTATAGTATAGTATATCATGTTTCCCTGGAAATAAGATCCTGTCTTATATTTTTTTGAACCCTGAAATAAGCGCTTGGCCTTATTGCCATGCACTCAAAAGGGGGGCTTCTATCAGGTTCACATGATTCGCCAGTTGCGTCCCTTTCTGGATCGGGACTCCTTGCGCACGGTCATTCATGCCCTCGTCACTTCCCGCCTGGACTACTGTAAAGCTCTCTACATGGGGCTCCCCTTGAAGAGCACCCAGAGGCTCCAACTGGTCCAGAATGCGGCCGCGCGGGTGATTGTGGGAGCGACACGGCACTCCCATGTAACACCTCTCCTGCACGAGCTGCACTGGCTCCCGGTGGTCTTCCGGGTGCGATTCAAGGTGCTGGTTACCATCTTCAGAACGCTCCATGGCTTAGGACCTGGATACTTACAAGACCGCCTGCTGCTACCAATAGCCTCCCACCGGCCAGTACACTCCCACAGAGAGAGGCTCCTCCGGGTGCCGTCAGTCAAGCAATGTTGACTGGCGACCCCCAGGGGGAGAGCCTTCTCTGTGGGGGCCCCTGCCCTCTGGAATGAACTGCCCCCCGGGATACGGAGGATTCCTGACTTGCGCACCTTTCGCCATGCCCTCAAAACGTTTTTATTCCAACAAGCCGGGCTGGCCTAATTTTTTAACTTTTTAATTTTGAAATTTTAAAATGGGGTTTTTATTTGAATAGCTGGGCCAAATTATTTAATATGTTTTTAAATCGTTTTTAAATTTTATATTTGGGTGCTTTTACTTTTGGCTGTACACCACCCTGAGTCTTTCGGGAGAAGGGCGGTATATAAATTGGAATAATAAATAAATAATAAATAAATAAAAGCCCGATTGGGCTTATTATCAGGGGATGTCTTATTTTGGGGAAAATAGGGTAGTAATACCTTTCTAAATTGTGCATTGAGACAGACTAATTTTTTGCAAAAGGAACTGAATCTTAATTTGACAAATTACAGCTTTATACTTTAAAAATTAAATGTTTATTATGGAATACCATTCTATTGACGATAGTCCACTTTCCAAGTGTATGTCCCAAATGAGAAAGTATGTATATGTCATACAGATATATAATTACATGAATGGTGCGGTGGCCTAGAGGTGCAGCTCTCGTCTCACAATCAGGAGACTGAGAGTTCGATCCTAGGTAGAGGCAGATATTTCTCTCTCTGGGCACACTGAGAATATATCTGCTGAAAAAAACCCTCCACATTGGCGACAGGAAGGGCATCAGCCCAGTAAACACACAGCTCCATACAGTTGCCCAGAATCCACCCCTCAAAGGATTATGGGGTCGTTAAAAGAGGAGGATGAGGATGATACAGATATATAATTACATACATGTTCTCAAATTAATAATCCATGCATTCTGTGGTAAAAGACTGCATGAAAAGTACACACATATAAGTGAATTTCTTTCAAGTACCATAAGGCTGTCTTTGACTTAGTTGTAAATATTTACAATTAGAAAAATTGTATGATTATATTGATCTCCCTTCATTCCAGGAAGGAATGTCCCCTTGTTATAATCCATATTACATATGCATAGTAAAGGAAAATCCAAAATAGTTAATCGTTTATGCTTGTTTATTTTGTTTTGTTCCTAGACTAAAGTGAAAACAATTCGAGTGTACATATTTTGCTTCTACCAAATATTGTATTGAAATAATGTTTGTTGTGTCTGTTTTAATTATTGAGAAAGAAAAAACTTTTCTGGCCTTTTGGTTTATGTGTGTGTGTTATGTATGTATGAATAAAAATTCCCTTCTCACCCTTATGGGTGGTCTGTGTCTTCCTCAGACTTCTACCACCATGGGACCCTGGGAGTTGGACAGTTCTGTGCAGGATCTTAACTGGTTGCTAATACTGAATTCTTATGAACAGAGAGCTCTGATGTAAAAGAAAAAAAATAAAGACAAAAGGGCAGAAAACAAAGAGAAAATAAGAATGTAAAGAAATGACTTCCAATTTTCTTTAAAAGCAGTTATAAACATTAATGTAAATTAATCTCTTACTCTTACTTTTTTTTCTAAGCATCAAACCCATACATAATTTCACTTTTTCCTGTTTCATGCAAAAAGTCAATAAGGGGTTTTCAACCAAAATTAAACTTAGACATCTCTTAATTAAAGCTGACAATTTCGCTATCTCAGCAAATCCCATCCTCTTCAGCAGCCATTTCTCCATTACGGGTAAAGTCAAACCTTTCTATTTTTGTGCAGATAATAGTCTCTCTAAAGTTATCATATACAAAAACAAAGATCCATTTTTTTCCAACTGTTTATCCATCAGTCTCATCCAAAATAAATCTGGCTTCGATTACATATTAATCTTTAAAATCTTCCGCGTTATTATATGTAATGGTGTCCAAAATTTTCACGTCGACCAAGCATGTTAAAAAAATCTTTCCTGATCTTTTTTACAGGTCAAAGTGGAGGCTTTATTCTCCTCACCCAGCAATGTGATTGGGGAGGATGGAAGGCGAAATTCAGCAGGCTTTGTATTTTCTCGGGATCTCCAACATGATGATGAAGTGTTAAGCATGGAACCAATAATTAAGCCCAAGCCCAAAATTATTTGCTTGGATGAAAAAACTGTGATGGCAATCTCCAAGGCCAATATTTATAGTCAGATTGTTGTGAGTAGCTGTTTTCATCTGCTTTGTTACAGAATGAAAATTAGATTCTGCCTTTCCCCACCTCTGAGTTGAAGTTTATCCAGTATCCTGAATTAGTAGAAAAGCATACAATATTGACATTACATTTACTGCCTCTGTTGCTACTGGTTATCTTGGCTGTATTGCTTCTGTTTCCAGTCACTGCCAATTACCTGATTTCCCTTCAAGGTAGTAGATGGGAAAGGCCAATGCTTATGCATTTGGGGATGTCTTTAGAAGGATTATGGAGAAAATGCTATTGTAACAGTGGTACAACTAAAGGCAAATTAAGTCTGTCTCATTGATGGACTGGGGATAAAATAAAGGACATATGGGGATTTCACAGAATAAATATGTTCAGATCATGTTAGATGAAAGGGGAAAAAGGTCTCACAAGAAAACAATCTAATAGATTAATCTAATTTCTTGCAATACCACCGGGCCTATGCTAAGCCCAAAAGATCTGGCAGAATAGGTATGTTTGGCTGCCTTCCAAGAAACAATGTTACCTAGTGGCACTCAAAGAGTATGATTTTTCTGTTGAAGTGCCCACCCCATACAACATCATTCTCTCTGAGGTTTGGATAACCCTGACTATTCTGTCTTCCACAAGGCCCTAAAGACCTGGCCCTTTCCGTAAGCATTGGACTAGATTTGTGATGGCGAACTTCTCTGTGGGCACATGCATCGTCACCAGCTGCTCTTCCAGATTCCGTTGTGCCCATGCACACTGGCCAGCTGCTGTCTTCATGCAAAGACCAGCTGGCTGGTGCGCATGGTGCACTGGAACCCAGAAGAGAGCCGCTGGCCGGTGCACATGTGTGCAATGGAACCCAGAACAGCAGCTGGCTGCCACACCGGCCAGCAGCTCTCTTCCTGGTTCTGGTGCTCCAATGCGCGCCTGTGCACAACCGCTCCAATTCAGCACTCAGTGCCGAAAAGGTTAACCATCACTACTAGATGATGGAATGAACTCATATAGAGTGCAAAACCCTTGTTCAGTATATATATTGGCTGGTTTGTTGCCATCTATTATTTTTACTTCATTATTCTGTTTTTATCCTCTGATAATATACTAGATAGCATTGTATTTTTAATTCCTGGTTTTATTGTTTCTTCAAATTGTAAATTGCCCAGAGTCATTCTTACAAATTGGACAGCCCTAACAATCAAGGAAGCATTACAATAACAGGAGTGGAAGTATTTTTCAACCACATGATATGGATAGTATATTTCTGGTCTATCAAAATAAATTATCAGGCTTTTTGGAAGTAAAATGAAAGCTGGAGAACTCCCATGTTGGGAACTACATCTTACTGTGTATCATAAGCTACTATTCTCTATACATTTTAGTAATGATTGGAGCTTCAGTTTCAGAAGTGAACCTAACAGAAAAACCTGGGGAAAGAGCTTAATGGAAAAGGGACAATCTAGTTCATTCCATCCACATGAATGTTTTGAAATAGAAGGATGAAATACAAAGGAATGTTCTCCCATTCCCAAGCTCAAGAATAGTATCAAGTAAACCTGCCTTTGTATCTATTTTATGTAATTTGGACTATAATCAAAGTAATAGTTGCTTTGATTATTTACATTGTAGGGATAAAGTGATTGTCTTGAGTCTTTTTAAAGACCTGAACATTTGTTAGGAAATTACCTTTCTTTCATGAATTGAATACTTCTAATTGAGGTACAAGGTCTTGACATTAAAGGTTGGTTTTGAAAGTACATCAAGAAAACTATTCCAAGAATGCATACAATTTATTGGAATCATATTTTGGAAAAGCACTACCTCTTTCAACATAAATCATTCAAATGTTGAAATTAGGGATAGCAATTCTTTTGAAGTAGGATATCTAAATAATTTTAAGAGATGGCTGGGCAAACATTTGAAAGGGAAGGGTTGTAAATGACTTTGGTATGGGCAAAACACTATTCCTGAAGCATTAATGTAGCTACATCCTCCAGAGCATAGCTGCCTTGAAGCCCCCACCCCTCCCCCCATCTACATTGCATACACAGTTATGTCCTGCTTTAGGCTTCAATTACACACACATAATTGTTATGGCAATCAACAGGAGCACATAGAAGAATAGTCAAAATCCAGCTCAAAATTCCAAGAGCCAATTTAGGATTGTCAGCCTTCCAGAGATTAGTTTCATAAGCAGAATAGCAATAGCAATAGCACTTAGACTAATATACCGCTTCACAGTGCTTTACAGACCTCTCTAGGCGGTTTACAGCATATTGCCCTCAACAATCTGGGTCCTCATTTTACAAACATCAGAAGGATGGAAGGCTAAGTCAACCTTCAGCCGGTGAGAATCGAACTGCTGGCAGTTGGCAGAATTAGCCTGCAATACTGCATTCTAATCACTGCGCTACCACAGCTGAGTCCATACAAGACCCAGAAATCAGATAGCTGCTTCAAACAACAGAACATAGGTCAGGCTTGCCTCGTAAATCAGACTGCTCCAGCTGTGTTTAATCAAGAAATGTACTCCCTTACTTGGCAAGAAACCTCATAGAATGTCTTTCCTCTGCTCTCCGCTGTGCTTATTGAGTATGAGGCCTTACGCTGTCATGATCAGATTGCTCCAGCTGTTCATATAGAACTTGTGTTTGATCAGCCTTAGATGATTCTTGGCTTTGGGTTTCCTGACATTCCCCAGTTCAACTGGAACATCTTCTTCAGAATCAGCATGAGTCCTGTGACATGACAACTGTTTTACTTCACTGTAGCTTCCTACATGTCCATGCACATACATGGACTAGGGAAACTTTTATAGTTGTTTTCAAACAACATGGCTCTGAAAACTTTGCACAACACTCAACCATCATCCCTTAAATACTAACAGATCAATAAACAATTCCTGTTTTCCTACTAATATAGGTTCTGAATCTACATGGAAACCGGCTTACCAAACTCCGAGATATCTCCAGACTCACTGGACTTCGCAAGCTTATTATCAGTTTCAATGAATTTACTTGTTTAGATGATGTTTACCACTTGGTAAGAAAAATACTTTTTTTCATAAAAATTTTTTACGGCTTGGGTAAATGCCTCTCTCTGTTCTGGAGGACAAAATTATGGGGTGGGGGGGGAGTTTCAATAATTTGGGGAAGATGAAATGAGGATAAAAAGATAATTGCAGGACCGAGGAATGATTTTGCTTATCTTTCCCCAAAATTCTTTTGTGGATAAAACAGCAATTTGATTCCATGTATTTGCAAGTGACTTCTGGTGAAGGAAAATTGATTTTGCTAAGTATGAGTCTGGAATATGCACCCAAATTGGAAGATGGATATTGTGATAATATAGTTTGATTCAAGTTTATAACGTGAACCAAATACCACATCCTTGTCCTAATTATCTACAATGTGACACACAAACCTAACTAAAAATTGCCCTTTGAAAAAGGCCTTTGTTTAAGAACAAGCATTTGTTTCTATAGCCGTCATATGTTTTCAGTTGCAAGCCTTGTAGTATTTTCCTTTCATTTTAAAGGCTCTTGGTGTTCTATCAGTTTATGGTAAAAGTGCAGTATAGGTGATCTTTGACTTAGAACCACAATTGGGACTGGAATTTCAATTGTTGAGCAAAGTGGTTGTTAAGTGACATGTCACGTGACTGTTTCACTCAATAACTGCAATTCCAGCATATATCATTCCAAGGCCTCAACTTCATCACAGCAGGTAAAAATAATTTTAATAACTTTATCACTGTCACTAAATAAAACATAATCTCTCTTCTCTCCATATCTTAGATAAGGAAACAAGGTCCAAATGCTATGTCAATTAATCTTTGTCAGAAAAAGTCCAGTAAGGGTAACTCGATATAACTCTTTTCTTTTAACCCTGGTTCAATAAACCTATCTTATAAATTTTCCCTGATTTTTTAAAAAAATATTCTTTAACCCCCTCCCCCAAAAAGTTTTAGAGGTAATTTGCTGCTCATCTGTGTGGAAATCCTTTAGTACTTTAGCAGATTGTAATATGTACAATTTATCCTTCTAAAAAAGTCTTTCCAAATCTTAGCAGAGCTCTCTTGTCTATCCAAAGGAAAAAAATCCAGTTCACTTACTTGATTTGATATCTGCTTATCTCCTGTATGGGAATGAGTCATATGGGAATGAGTCATCCATCAGATCCATTTGTATTACATTTAAATCCCCTTCAAATTAAATTCATAGACATCCATTGCAGCTTATTATTGTTCATTAGAATCTGTCTGTCAACTGTATCAACAACTTCATTAGAACATGCTCTGTCAATTTTATCAAACGTTTAATCCATTTTGTCCAAAAATTGTCTGAAAGCTATTCAAAAGTGTGCACTAAGGATTTCTGCCCTGTTTTCTTTATCCTTTGGTCTCTAATGTCCAACCTTCAAGGATTCCTTATCAAAAAGAAATGAAAGCTAACTCGATTTTTCCATGAAAAAAAATCATCTAAATAATTCAAAACTGTCATTCCAAATCCCTCTGCCTCCTTAATTCATTATTTCCAAGATCCATTCTTTTGCTGCATAATTCCCCCAAAATTATATATTTTAAATACATTGAAAATCAGCTATATCTCCTTTTTTCAGGAGAGATCATGTTGGCTCGGATCCAGCATCCACCAGCAATTCCCTTCTCAAAAGCTGCCTTTCTAGCCAGCAAAAGCCAACAAATTGTCAACTCACCATGGTACTTAGAAGAAGTGTCAAGAATCCAGTAATTTCTGAAAGCAAGAGCTAGTTTGGTGTAGTGATTAAAGCATCAGACTAGAAACTGGGAGATTATGAGTTCTAGTCCTGCAGTAGGCATGAAGTCAGCTGAATGACCTTGGGCCAGTCATTCTCTGCTCTAGGAGAGAATCAATGGCAAACCACTTCTAAAAAGTGCCACTGCCAAGAAATGTACAGGAACTAGTCCAGGCAGTTACCAGCAGTAAAAAGAAAAACTGTCTTGAAGGCACCAATCCCCACTCCCCACGACTCCTAAAAGAAAGGCTAGCAACATTGGGAAGGAAAGTGAAGAATGGTTGAGGGAAGAGGTGACAGGAAGAGAGGGAAATAAAAGTTATGAAAGCTATCATGATAAAAAAAAATGAATTTATCATTGCTTTTGAATACTTTATAGCCCAGCTTGGAATATTTTGATGCCAGCCATAACCACGTCATAACTCTTGAAGGCATTAGAGGATTAAACAAACTGAAGTATTTGGACTTGAGCTGGAATCAGCTGAAAAAGCCAGCGGAAGAAATTGGTGTCTTGCGTAAACATACACCGATGTTGCTCAGTTTGGATATCAGGCATAATCCATGGCATAAGGTACATTTCAAACAGCTGCAATTGTTACTGCATTATATGTAAGTCTGCTTTAATCAGAGTTTGTTTATTGGATTTCATGGCCACTCAATTCCAAAAAGACGAGTTGCTTACAATATTTTAAAAAATCATAATTTGAAGAAAAGTGACCATATAGACAAAGGCACATAACAACCCCCCCACCCCCAAATTAAAATGATCAGGGCTCCACAAACTCTAAATTCAAGTCTGAGAAAAGAGCCAGGTCATAAGAAACGTCAGGAAAAATGGAAGCATTAGAGTCACATGTACCTCAGGGTGGGAGGTGCATGCTATTCCAAAGGATAGGGTCCTGTGGCTGTAAACAACAAATTGCTTCCTTGATGTGACAAGGTAACATCTTCACATTGTCATGAATACAATCATTTCTGGGTCTACTGCCTGTTACTCCATCTAGAAGGACAATTGTCTTAAAAAGGATTCTACAATTGGAAACATCCAATACATGATCATAAAACAAGATTTGCACTTCAGCAATCAAGGCAAATCAATAGCCCTTAAAATACAGTTTTGAGCAGATTACAGGACACTCTGCAGCACTCTGTCCCTTTGTTGGTAATTTTAAGCTGCACAATTTTGTCCTGTTTAAAATAATGCAAGACTAAAATAGGTGTGTCAAGCCTGCAGCAATGAATGTTTCAGCTCCATCCATTTCTGAAGACAGAAGAATTTTAAATGTGTGTTTCCAGGCGTTATTTTTCTAATAAAAACGCCAAAGAGGCATTCAAACTAGTGTGGCAAGGAATTAAGTTAGAACTGGAATCTGAAATCAAAACAAACAATATTGTGTTAATAAGGGAAGACTGTTGGAAAGATTTTGGTGTAAGCAGAACCAGAGAGCAGTAGGGTGAGAGAAGGAAAGAGAAGCAAGCTGTGGAAGTAGCCTGAAGCTGATTACTCCAGGCAGAGGTGATCATTGAAGAGTTTGAAATTAGAGCACAGCATCCCATTCCCTGTTTCTCTTCTCCCAAAGCCAGCCTCTGTGCGCCTGAGTGTGATTGGCCAGTTGAGAGCTCTAAGACACCTTGATGGAATTTTGATTACTGGGGAAGAGGCAGCAGCTGCTATTCAATATATAACAGACTCCAAAATTACCGAGGTTTGATGGTTCTTTGTTTCTTAAAATGATAATTGTACATTGCTTACAACATTATAGGCAAATTGAAATCTAGTTTTAAGTGTCATCATGGTTACTGCTGTTTTTAAAAATGCAAGGTTTTTAATGACATCCTGGAAAACAATGTAATGTGCCTTGAGCTTTATGAACTGGAGCAGCACTTAACTGGCATGTTTTTCTCAGTATTATTTGAAAGAATATGTTGAATTGCTCATGGTATAATCTCTAGCTGACTCAGTTATTTTACGCTTCAACATTGTGTAATTGTTTTCTAGGAATATTATACTTTATGGACATTTAAGACATTTTGGAATCAATTATTCACAAAATAACAACCCATTTCAGAAAATTATCATTTTAGTGTCTGTACATATGAGTACCATTTGTAATCTCAAAACTGAGATACATAACTAGAAAGCAGCAAAAACCCTTTGAGATAAAGGAAGATGAGGTTGGGGGAGAATTTTATTATACCTCATAGAACTAAAGGCAGAGTTAACAGTGTATGTAATAATTCTGTTTTAGTGCAAAAAATGCAACTGGAAATTACTAAATTGTATAATCTTGTAATTGAAATGTGCAACATATGCTTTTATTTTAATGTGCCATTTAATCTGATTGTCTTTATTCTCCAGATGTCTCTGATAGAGTGTTCTCGGACAGATCAGGAGAAGCTGCATATCCTTAGTGTCTTGCCGTATGCCAAAATCTTGAGTCAGATAAGCAATAACAAAGTGGATGTATTTCAGAACAACTGGCATTCTAGTGTAAGGAGTGTGGAGGGGAAATGGGAACTCCACCACACAGTGCTTCACTTTTGTTAATATTCCAGTCCCCCCTACTTCTTTTTCCCAATTTCTATTTAGTGGAATAATTTTACACTCATACTATATTATCTTTTGGCAGGATGCCACATCTTTTGCTCTTGTATTCACTTGCTACACTTGCTCCTTTACTTATAATTTTACTTCTTTGTGTAATACACCTATGTCCCACACTTCTTCCCTCCCAAAACCTCCAGCAAAGTGTACGTGTGTTATCCATTTTTACTCTCATAATAGCCTTCTGAGATAAATTAGGCTGAAAAAATTTTGACTAACCCAGGGTCTTCCTCAGCCAATGCCCAACAGTTCAATGATTATATTACATTGGCTGATTCTTGGTCTGCTATACTCTTAACTTCTTGAAAACCCAGGGAAAAGTTAGTGTCAAAAATAGGATGAGTGGGAGATGAAAGGAACTAATGAAGAAGGCAGACTGGGACAAAATGGCTGCAATGGAGTGATCAGAGAGAAGGGGATGTGGCATACCATCCAACAGTCGCAAAGCACTTCCCACCCCAGTTCCCCTTACATTATAGTTGCTATTATAGTCATTTGATGTTTGTTACAGAGGGAGTTGTGTGTGGCTCTTTCCCCCCAAACAGATTACTGTATTAGATCTGGATGGACAGCATCTCTGCAAAATCAGTGGGCTAGAACAGCTAGAGAATTTGCGATGGGCATCATTCAGCAACAATAATCTGACTAAAATAGAAGGTTTAGATCATTGCCTTAATCTGGAGGAACTCACATTAGATGGAAACTGCATTGTAAACCTTGAAGGTAATATATTTCTGTTTTTAATTCTGTACAGCTGTATTTTGGGGATATGGTAGCTTTTACCTGAAAACTTGTACAGCTGTCATTTTACATATCTCAATATTTCCATTTCTCCAAAAGACACTTCTAACCCTGGCCTGTGCATTTTTTGTTTGGACTATATCTTATCTTGCTTTGACAGCTGGGGATGGGGTGGTGATGGCATCTGAAGCATACTATAATTGGTGTCATTTTGAAAAGTGGTATCCAACAACTTAAGCTGATATGAAATGTAGCAAGACTACTAGACAGTTTATTTTCCTTCACATGAAACTTGAGAGAGGCTCCCACTCTTCTTATTTGGAGTGCGATAGAATCATATTAACATGGAGCAAGGAACAAATACATAACAAGCTTCATATGTAGGACACATCACTTTTTCAGTGGCTGCACAGAGATGATGAAGTTTCTTGCCACCAGAACAGGATTGAGAACTTTCATTCAATATAGGTGTAAAGTAACAGTTCTTGAGTGGAATACCAGGGATTATCTGCAAAAGGGGGTACAGGAGCATGAAATGATGTTTAAATGGATAGCAAATTAAAATTACTATTAAATTGTAAGGCATATATACTTATAATGATTACCATTCTCTCACACCTCTCTTGATTTGCATACTCAAAACTAACTAAGGAATATGTGAGGGGAAAAAAGGATCTCTTCTCTGATACACCTAATTTCCCATGAATATACATTCATCTCATATATAGAGGAGGGGGAGGAAAAGGTAGAGGGAGCGTGGAGGGATCTGTTAGTAATGGGCAAATGTAGCTGGGATAATGGAGTTAATTAGAAGGTGGTTTGCTCATAGTTCATAAATCAGAGATTTGTCTCGTACCCTTGCAACTCTTGTGGTTCACATTTTACAGAATTGCCTCTGGGTCGCAATATTTTTCCCTTATTCTGTCTGGCATTTTGGCTTCAGGAAGTTTAATTGACTGATTCTTTTTATTGGCTTTGTTATTGCATTTTATTTTGCTTCTTGTTTTAATCTATATGTGTGGGTGTGTGTGGGTGTGTGTGGGTGTGTGAGAGAGAAAGAGAGAACGTTTTATATATTTTTAATACTTAGGCAACTTAAAAGTGTTTGGATGCAAATATATCCTGTAAATAAAAGTAGACTATAAGCATTTGTTTGGGGTATTAGTTAGAGAAGATGAAGTTGTAGATCAACGTGATTCCTTGTCTATCAGTTCCGTACCTGCTGTGATGCTGTTCTCTTGCTGTTTCCTATCTGTTCAGAAGGTTTGTTCTTTTCCTTTTACCAGGTATTTCAAAACTTTCCAAACTCATGCGACTGAGTGCCAACAACAACCACCTCACCACCCTGGAGAGAAATGTCTTTGATAACCTGTCGCACCTCCATTACCTTTCTCTTGAAAACAACCGGATCACATCATTAGGAGGTTTACAAAAGGCCTATGCACTCATTGAACTCTACATAAGCAACAACTATGTGTCCTCAAACCAAGAAATATATCAATTAAAGGTAACATTTGTATGTTAAAATGAAGATGTTGCTCCTTTAACCTATTAACAAAAATCATCACAGTGACAAGTTCTACATAGCTTATTCTTACCTGCGATCCTATAAATGCATTAACATGCAGAATTCAGGGACAACATGCTGATTGAGGAAAATATAGCCTCAATCCATCTAAGTGCATTAGAGTATGGAAGGTTGATACTGCCTACAATGTAGCTGTGAAGTAAGAAAAATAAAGTCTTATGAGTTGAGCAGTTATTGTTTAACAAATAACAGTTCATTGGGTATCATTAATGTGATGTTAATATAGCTTTGATACTTGCATCAAAGTTCAAAACTGCTCTAGCCGAATTTTTATTGAGATACAAGGAGACATTTTTTCCCATCCACTTTTTTCCTTAATAGTTTTCCTTTTGTACTTTTTTACCTCTTAGCCAAAAAAAAAAAAAAAAAAAAAGTAGAAGACATCAATTTCAGTTCTCTATAGAGGTGTGTTGGCAAAGTATTTCAATACAATAATTCCAAAATTTTTCCCAATATACTTCAGTATTCATTTCTTACTCTTTTTTAATTATTATCAAAGCATTAATAGTAGATGGCAGCAATGATTCCATTGTAATAAAAATATGGTAACAAACCATGTCTGTAGAGAAAGTATTCTCATCAGAATTCAATGTTTTTGCTAGCAATGCAGATTGCTTCCTAAGTAAGCAGCTTTGGTCTGTGTAGATGCCAAAAAGATATTAACTATTTCAACTTAAAACACAAATTCCCTTAAAAACATTTTGAGGCATAAAATGTATGAGAATTCCAAATAAACTCTTCCGTATAATCTATTTTACTACAAACAATAATCATTACATTTCATGTTTTGTAATCCACCTCAAAAGCATTATCTTAGGATTCTCCCTTTTCTTTAATTGTACATTTAATTTTGAGTTAATTTATTTGCTTCCTAGGGGCTAAATAATCTAGCTATACTGGACTTTTATGGAAATTTGATTGTTTGGAAGCAAGAAAATTACCGCCTTTTTGTCATTTTTCATATTTCTTCTCTGAAAGCCTTGGATGGTGTTGCTGTGGTAAGTTTCAAATGCCTAGTTTGAAAGAGAAAAACAAGGGGGAGAATGAGAAGATAGATAAGACAAATAGATAGAGACAGACAGACAGACGGACGGACGGACATGAATAAATGTATATATAGCCTCCAACAATCATAACTGTAATAACATACAACCAGTTTTCTGGTCCCAATTGTGGTTGTAAACTGATTACTGATTGTACATGAATTTGTATACCTTGGTAGACTGTTTACTAAAAATGGGAAAGCAGAGAAAGCAGTTAAGATATGCAAACGCTGGTAGAAAGATTGAGTGAGTAGTGTGTTAAAAAGAAAATATTTGTTGAAATAAACAAAAGATCATTTCTACCCAGGTGGTTTCATGGAAATGAGACGAGGGATCTCTAGAGAAACAGTATAGAATAGTAAATTGAATGGAATGGGGATAGGGTCTATAGGGTCATAGAGCCTAATGACATGGTATCCAGTGGTGAGTTGCCCCCGGTTCGGACCGGTTCGCGAGAACCGGTAGTAAAACCAGTGTGAGGCCCCGCCCCCCACCCCGGATGTTGTCATCAGTGATCTGCACATGCTCAGAAGCAAGGTGCGCACGCGAGCAAAGCAATCGCGCGTGCGCGATCCTGTTGCGAACCGGTAGTAAAGGTAAGTAGAACCCACCCCTGATGGTATTCCAATAAATATTTCCCTCCACCTGAGTGAAGCTATTAATCATAATTCCTTGGGGGGATTGTAATTCAGCCATATTTAATATAACATACATTTTCAGCTTACATTTTAAAATTCTGTTAATATAGGAAGCAACTGAAATAGAAAATGCGAAAGATCAGTTTGGTGGCAAACTTAATGCTGATATGGTGGCAGAAAGACTGGGCCATTCAAACTTCAGCAAAATGCAAGAATTAAACTGGACAGCCTCTATGATCAGGTGAATTGCTTTCAGATATTAAAGTGAAAATAACTTTATGGTGATTCATCTTTCTGTACCATCAGTTCCTATTTTATATTAATTTGATATTTAATTATTGCATTTGATCCTGCTATACTACGGAAAACATAGATGGTTCTCTTTTCTTCCTAACACCTTTTAACCTATGAGGTAGACTGAGAAATAGGGGTGTGCCTCAGTCATATATTAAGATGGGGCTGAGATGTCAACTGAGTTTAAAAAAGCACTTTACTGCTAATACTTATTTGTTCTACTATATACGTAATAAAAATTATTTGTGCAACAGTTCCTGAAAGTTTCCAGGAAAACATTTCCATTAACAAGCTACTCTAGGTTGTGCTTTATTTTTTGGAAGAACTTGGACAAACAAGAGCTGAATCCCTAACTCTTCCTCTTTTCTTGATCTCGATACTGCTGCCTAAATTCACATCTGCACAAAGCAGCAGAATCATTGTGAATAAATGCCTAGGCTGCTGTGAAAAGTTGCAGGGCTTGGAGTATTTTATATGAGCTATAGTTTCCTTGAAGCCAGGTTGGCTCCAAATTCCTGGAGGCATTTGAAAGTATTGAGTATTCTATTTGCACCATCGAAGATTGCTAGCAAGGCATGAAGGGGGAATTAGCCCCCTTTGTTGTGCTAATAGTTGAGCCAATCAGTAGTTAATGGATGCATGAACATAGAAAACTGCTTTCTGACATTCAGCATCAGTTCATTGGTTCATCTCACTTAGCGTTCTTTCCACCAAAGGTTGGGAATCTGGGGAAAATATTTTTCTATTCATGTAAATTGTGAGAATGTGGAATTGGGTAATCAGAACTATAGGGGTTTTAAGGAAATATTGTACTTCAAAGCAATATGCTTTGCAATGCACAACAAGCAATGCACAACAAGAAAGCAACACTTTCTTGTTGTGCATTGAAAACCTATTTTCTGACAGTTAGAACAATTAATCAGTGGAATGTCTTGCCTCCAGAAGTTGAGGGTGCTCCAACACTGGAGGTTTTAAGAAGAGATTGGACAATCATTTGCCTGAAATGGTATAGGGCATGCGTAGCCATATCTGTGGGCACACGAGCATTGCCCTAGCTCAGCTTCAGCGCGCATGCACGTGCTAGCCAGCTGATTTTTGGGCCTTCTGGGCCCACCGGAAGTCGAGAAACGGGATGTTTCCCGCTTTGGGAGGGCCTCCAGGGAGTGGAGAAGGCCGTTTTTGGGCTCCCCAGGCTCCTAGAAAGCCTTTGGAACCTGGGGAGGCTGAAAAACAGGCCTACCAGGCCCACTGGGCCAAAAGCGGGGGGAGTGCGGGGGGGGGCAGGGCACATTGAATTATGGATGTGGGCACGCATGCGCACGACCCCACCATGTTCCCCCTGCTTTCAGCACACGACGGCAAAAAGGTTAGCTATCACTGGTATAGGGTTTCCTGCTTGAGCCGGGGGTTGAACTAGAAGACCTCCAAGGTCCCTTCCAACTCTGTTATTTTGTTTCCTGTTTAAAAATTGCCACCCCCCCACCCTGCTTCAGAAGGAGTTGAAATTATCATAGATGCTTACAGTACAGGTTTTGCATGCAGGAGTTTCTAAAATCTCCAGATGTATAACTATACTAATGTGATCTGCTTGGGACCTGCAACATTCCTACCAGTCAAGTTAGACAATTCTAGATTGAATAAGCAAATAACTGCAAAGGCAGAAGGTGTTTCCTTTAATCCTAATGCATTAGATCTGCATAGAAATAAATAAAAAGTTTATATATGTGCTCTTCTAAAGTCTGCCTCAGAAGAAGCATCATGTTTAATTTACCACCTCTTTCCCCTTCCACTTCTTTCTGTCTCAGAATGGTGGATCTTGTGCCAGCAGACCAGTTTAAAAACATCACTAGTGTGAATTTACAGAACAATAATCTTACCTCTTTCAGTGGTTTGATCTTCCTACCTAATATTAAGGTGAGTTTCCTATCATGAGTAGTAGATATTCTTACAGTACTGTCCCTGAGATGTGTCAGGGCTACTTCATACTACTGTCACAATGATTCTTTCTCCATATGGCTTATTTATTACCTCATTTATTGATTTTCAGCAATATTGCCTATCAAAAATAATTTACAATTTAAGTGCCCCCAAAATACTGGGAATATATGGAAATATTCACAGTACTTGCTTCAAGCTTCCTCTAAAGAGAAGTTAGAGGACACTGTGGATAGACTCAGGAACAAGCCCTTGTCTAAATTTTTAGTATGCATACACCATCCATTCAATTTTCTATATTTTTGATCCCAAATATGAGAGACATCCTCTAGATGTGCATGAATTTAATATCACTGAACTGTGTAGTACTTCCACTACTGGCAATGATAAATAGCAAGCCATTTTTGATCCAAATATGCCTTCATGAGAGGCTCTCTGCATCTTTGGAAGGCTTTTACTTGAGCAGATTATTTATGATCATAGCACTGAGAAGAAAGAATTGTCATCAGTTTCTTTCTCAGATAGATAGATAGATAGATAGATAGATAGATAGATAGATAGATAGATAGACAGACAGACAGACAGACAGACAGACAGACAGACAGACAGACACACACACACACACACACACACACACATTACTAGACAACTCGTGACACCCCCCTTGGGTCATTATTTCAGAGATATTTCATTACCAGATTCCTTAATGCCTTCAACAATGGCAGGGCTTCTAAGGTACTTTAAAAGTTCTTAAAAATTCAGGGAGATATTCAGAAATGTATCTGTCTTGAAACTAGCCTTGGTTGAACTGTAGAGCACAGACAAGCATCAGAAACTGATCACAGGAAATGTTATATGACATTTTGTATTAAGTCATAAAATGCTTTTTCCCCTCTAACATCTAAACCAGACTGAGAAATTTCAAACTGAACCTTAAACATCACAGTGACTGCCTTCAAAAGTTGTGGGTGCTCCATCACTGGAGGCTTTTAAGACACTGGACAGCCAGTCTGGAATGCTTGAGCAGGGGATTGGACTAGAAGACCTCTCTTTCAATTCTGTTATTCTGTTAATCAAGTGACTTCTAATTCCTAAAAATCTGCATCTGTTAAATTTTAACATCCTTCTTCCTCTCAAAGCCATTATTGGTATATTCATTATTACCTGAGACTTCTCAGGAACAACAACTGAATGAAAAACTGCTGGTGACCTTCTACCGCTGCATCATAGAGAGTATTTTAACTTACTGTATCTGTGTATGGTTTGCCAATTGCACAGTGGCAGATAGGACAGCACTCCAGAGGGTCAACGTCATTGCCCAGAGGATCATTGGTTGCCCTCTCACCACTTTGGAAGAGCTTTATAGCTCCCACTGCCTTAAGAAAGTTCAAAACATTCTTAAAGATCCATCTCATCCTGGGTATCCTTTTTTTGAACTATTACCATCTGGCAACACAGGATAATAAAAACAAGGACAAATAGGCTAAAAAAAAGCTTCTATCCCAGGGCAATAACCATATTGAATTCTACAGTATAGTACAGTATTGGGTTTTCAATTTCAATTATATAGAATGTAAAGGATGTATGTTTGTGTTTTTATTTTTATAGTTATAATGTACACTGAAGACGGCATTTAATTTCGTTGTACCATGTGCAATGACAATAAAGTAAGCTAACTAACTAACTAACTAACTAATTAGCATTTTAAAGATTTTGGCCAAGTTATATATGTGAAAATGTCATATTTTGGGCAGTCTTTTTACAAAGTTAGTTCAACTTGCTGAAATTCCAAAATTAAAGAGGAAATGCAAAATATTCTGATAACATAGTATTTCCAAAATTACAAATGTCAGAAAAATGGATTATTGATAGGATACTGTAGAAAAGACTTTTACAGTGGGATGTGTTTATGAAAAAAATCCAAAGTGATCAATAAAACCTTTATTGGTTTTATTGGCACAAAAGAAGATATAATCTTCTCATGTTCCCCATAATTTTGTCTCACTCATTATTTTACTAAAGATATAAAAAAATAAATGAAGGCTGTCTCTGAAAGTTGGCTCAGTTGAAGCTGTTTCTTTTAGAAAGTGTAGTGTGATGAGTTATTTTGCCTAAAACACCAGAATGCCCAACTATGTGGGAAAAAATTTCTAGGTAGCAAGAATATTAAACTTCTACTGCTGTGTGATATCATATACATTGGAAAAAGAAATTTAAAATGAAATACAATATAGTCTTATTATTGTTTACCAGAACTACAAATAGGCCACAGATAGGCACAATTAATTTTATTGATTTGCGCTGTGAAGATCCTTTGCCACTGTAATAACCTTCTCTCCCTTTAGATGAGGTAGAATCAATTCCTGCTCTTCCTAGCATGTTAATTGGGGAAGGGTGTTTTTGAAGCAGCCACTGCATGTTTAATCAGGGCAGAAATATAAGTCATTATTATCTTTTGTACTCTTAAGCTTCCACATACAGTAGTTAATTGTTAGCCCTACTGCTTATTATCTAAACTGAGAAGAATTAATCCCATTTTTCATACAGGTTCTCTGCCTCAATTACAATCACATTGAGTCCATTTTCCCAAGACAAAAGCCTTCCAATCACTTAACAAACAGACAGTTGCTACATCAGAAAGTGATGTCCAGTGGATATGGACAGCAAGGGTCTTCAAAAAGCAGCAGGTACACAGCATTAATATCAGTAACCAAAAGAACAGGCAGTTACTTGGAGAGAAGTGAACTCTACCTGGAACTGGAACTAGTCTCCAAGTAAATCATTTTCCCTCTAGGGTCAACTCTGGGAGAAAAACCATGTTGTGAGTTTGTAACAGGAAATTGCTGAGCATAGAATTGGTTAACTGGTCACCCATGAACCCTTCTTCAATCCCATCTATGTCTTGAGTAATATTTTTTTATTTTACCTTACGTATTTCCTCGAAGGAGGTTTAGGTGATGCATAAGCCATGTGCCAAAACTATTTTGAGCTCAAAACACTTCCCATTGATTGAAGCAGTCTGTTTTGAATGTGAAATGGTTTTTCAAACTCAGAATGGGGTGTTTCCAATTCAAGCCACCTAAGTAAAGTTTGAAAATTGCTAATTGACTTAAAATTTTCATGGTTGGCAGGATGCTGCAACTGTTGGCTCTATTACTGGCTTGACACTACTACTGTACATTTCATTTATTTCTTTTTGAATTAATTGATAAGTCCTGCTGAACAATGTTTAATGTATTCCTTAATGTTTAAACAAAGTATTAAGTAGATTCTTACTTGAGAAGAGAAGTAAAATAATATCCTAAGCCAGTATTTAGTTCATTGCTATGTGGACCACATCTCCAATAAATAAGCAATTGCTGTGATTTCTGTTTTATTTATCTGCAATTCATTTGCCTGGAAAAGAGCCTGGAAAATTGTTGCTAGCTATAGATATTTGAATATGTTTTCTGATCAATGAACTGTTGATGAAATGAAAAGTAGCAGTAGTAGTAGTACCAGTAGTAGTGATTTGTTATTTAACATGTGATTATAATTAGTACAGTACAAATATAAATTCATAAATATTATAACCTGTTGCAGTACATTACAGTATCACAGTAAAAATGATTCTCTAAACTAAAATACCCATCACATATAATAACTTCACCATATGCACATTCAATTAAAAGGTGATTTTTTTTAAAGAAAAAATCAGGGTGCTAAAGAAAACAGTTTTACTCCTATTTTGTGCTCATGGCTAAGCATAATTAGAGAGGGTAGAAGGAATGGCCTTGAGGGACAGGAGAAGAGCTGCTACCAAGACAACAGTCCGATAAAAAAAGAACTGAATGCAGGGCAGAAAAGGTAACCCTGTGTAAATTTCTCAGTCAAGACTTTCCCTACTTCTCATGAAGCTAAATGGGTGTGTATGCATTCAAATTTACAGAAAACGTAGTACTGACATACATGACATTGGATTCCTAGTTTGATCTTGAAGGGCTGACATAATTTAGTGGCCATTGATTCCAAAGAGCCAAGCTACGTAAGAAATGACTCTTAATTGTGACATAACTATTCTAGTTAAATAGGAGAACCAATTGACCCTGGCCCAGTAATGAAATAAATCATTGTAGGTTATTGCATGACTCATTGCCGCTCTTTCAATCTACTGGATGTGCTAATATCAAGGACATCATATGTCAACAACAGCTTTTATACTGGCATCTTTCAGAAAGTCTCATCCAATGTAAGACTGAAAAAACGTAGTGAAATGGAGAAAGTCCATTTGGCTGGAGATATTGCCAAAATATTGCTAAGAGATCATCATCATAAACCTATTACAAAACTTAAAAGTAATTTATAGCTATTCCCATTTTCTTTTCCATTTCCTTAAGGGGAAAAAATGGATTTCCATGTCATTGCTTAAAGTTCATGTTTAGATTACTGCCTCATTTCGCACAATAGAACAGGATGTATTTTCCCGTACAATGTTTCAAAAGCCTAGCATAAGTCCTGAAAAACTGCAGAATTTTATTTCCACATTCAGTTTTTACTAAGCTATTTTTTTTTTTTAATTTGATTTATATGCCGCCCTTCTCCGGAGACTCAGGGCGGCTTACAATGTGCTCAGCAATAGCCTTCATACTTTTGTATATTTTATACAAAGTCAGCTTATTGCCCCCACAAACTGGGTCCTCATTTAACCTACCTTAGAAAGGATGGAAGGCTGAGTCAACCTTGAGCCTTGGAGAGATTCGAACCAGCAGTAAATTGCAGGCAGCTGTGTTAATAACAGGGTGCTTTAAACCACTGTAGTACCAAGGCTCTGTTCATTCTGACTCGGACTCTGTTTTTATTCTAGGGATGCAGGAGTCAGTGAAAGCTTGCCTCCAATAATGGAGAGTTTAGAAGTTCTCCATTTGGGTTATAATGGAATTATAAATTTGGTCTTGTTACAGATTAGTAGGCTAAAGAATCTGAAGTTTTTGTTTTTACAGGGTAAGTAACAACATTATCATGTATCTGTAGTTTCCTTTTGCAGAAAAGTAAAATTCTTATAGGGTGGTACATGGAGCAGAATATCCTGAAGAAGACCATGGCTGTCTAGTACTTTAAAGAAGAACATTATGCAGTGCAACAATATATTTCAAATACCAAATGAAAATGTGATCCTTAACAGTAATCCCTAAGGAGGATCACCATTAGATCAAATAATAACATGCTTTATAGGCACCATATCATAAAGCCTACATCACTAATCCAGATAATGTGTTTCATCAGGTAAGTTCTTTTATGATGCTATTATGGTATAATATCACAAACAGGTTGGGTAGGAAAAAGGCCTATCTCGCCCCCCCCCCCCCTTTCTCCGTTTGAAAAATTAGAAATATCCTCTCAAAGAAGCAATATTGAAAATGGGTGGTTTTAATATCAAATTCAGAAAATATTTCTCCCCCAAAGTCCTAGTGTTATTTTATGCCATGCTATCTCTGATAAAAAAATAAGTTTGCAGACTTATTAACATAAGCAAAACCTATGAATGGAGGTAAGATTGGAAAAAGTTCTACCTCTTCTGATCCAACTGAATGTAATATAGAATTTTTATGGTCGGATCTCCTATATTCTTTCCTTTGTCAACAGATGTTCTGAAGAGCCTTAGTGTATGTGTAGATTTTCTATTAGGATTGAAGTATGAGTCGAGGAGCAATTCTTACGCTTCATGCTGATTCCACAGTATGAATCTCTTAAAAGCTATTCCTTGTGAGGAAAATCATATTTTTCTCCCTCTCCCACCCCCCAGAGCTAATACCTGATTCAAAGAAGTTTAAGCAGAGACATGGATGTGAAATGTGCATTACTGCCTTGATCCTCCTGCACGCTTAAAAAGGATGTTGCAGTCATGGAATTCCTACTTCATGTCCAGCTGGTTCTATTCAATAGTGTGAAAAAATCTATCTGCTTGGTAGCCTTTGCCTAGGAAAACATTTCAGTTCTTCCTGCAAATATACATTTGGTATGCTTCCACGTGCAAAGGAGATACCACTTTCTTTGTTGGTTAACCATTTATTAAAGTGGCCTCCCACTTTGTAATATAGAGTCTGGGCAGCTAACATGACATAGGAAAAACTCAAATTGTAAAATAAGGAACAATATATTAAATTTATTATTAAATATTAAAGAGAAAGCCAATTTGGTGTAGGATTAAGGCACCAACTAGAAACTGGGAGACCAAGAATTCTAGTGCAGCCAAGGCACAAAGCTAGATGGATGATCTTGGGCCAATCATTCTTTCAGCTCTAGGAAGCAGGCAATGGTAACCACTTAGAAAATCTTACCAAAAACTGCAGGGATTTGTCTAAGCCAGGGGTGTCAAACTCGCGTTGTCACATTGTTGTCATGTGACATATGCCACCTTTCTCCCTTCACTAAAACTGCTGGGCATGGCCAGCGCATGACGCATCTTGCCCACGAGCTTGATACCCCTGGTCTAGGCAGCTGCTGACTTGAAAGAAAAGAAAAGAAAAGAAAAAAGGGAAGGGAGGGAGGGATATTGTATACATGGATTTAAAATCATATCATATTTGTCTGTTCTCATGACATCATTGGCTTCCCTTCATGTAAAGCCAACTTGATTAGCTTGGGGTATTAATTGTTAACACTTTTCACTAATTCAGTGTTATTGTAATTATAGTTTGTTGATTAAATTATAGTTGTTACAATAAACTGGATTCACCATAATAAGCCACCAGCTGCTGAGTTCATATGACACACTAACTTTGAAATAAACAAATTATGTAGCCCAATATATTTCACAAAAATATAAGCATGACTCAATTGCAGATCAAATAAACCCTGTATTTATTCAGAGACACTTCATAAATAGGAACATTAAGTACCACAATCAATGGAGGTGGTAAGTATCCATTATCAAGATCTGATATTCAGTGGTATGTTCTGGGCTGAGTGAAGGGGATATAATTATTCTGAAATATTTGTCCTTTTAATTATTTTCAGTTGTCCATTTGTCCATTGCATCTTTTCCCTATCCAATTTTGATTTTGGTGTAACAGGTAATGAAATCAGCCACATTGAAGGGCTCGAAGGCCTGCAAATTTTGCAGGAATTGGTGCTGGATCATAACAAAATTAAAGTTATCGGTGAGAATTCTTTTGCCAGACAGAACTCCTTGCTGGCTCTTCACCTGGAGGAGAATCGCCTGCGTGAACTCAACAATTTGCTTCCCTTGGGAAAACTACAGAAGCTTTTCCTTGGTCTCAACAGAATTCAGGTACAGGAGGTCTTATATCTCAGCCTTTGCATCCTGAAGTCTTCCAAATATATACTGCTCAAAAAAAGAAAGGGAACACAAGCAGAAGACATCCGAGATCTGAATGAATGAAATAGCCTTATCAAATACTTTGTTCTTTACATACAGTAGTTTATACACTGCTCAAACAACTAAAGGGAACACAAAACTACGAACAAAGTATTTAATAAGGCTATTTCATTCATTCAGATCTCGAATGTCTTCTGCTTGTGTTCCCTTTATTTTTTTTGAGCAGTGTATTTAATCTGTAACTGCTTGAATTTTTGGCCAGCATATCAGCTGAGTGGACATTTTGGAAGCTCTAGTCCCAATACATCTGGAGAGCATTAGGGTGGAGAAGGTTGATTGGGACAGAAAGTGATGTTTTTCTTCATTCCTTTATTGCAAAGGAGACTGAGTCAGCTGGAAATCATAAAACAGAAAGGAATATAACAGAAATCAGAATGTGAGGCCTGAAAAACAGGAAAAAATAGTGCACTCTGGATAAAAGATGATACATGGATGCCCCACAAATTGCATCTGGCCTGTCTATATCCTCTTTTGAACCTAGTATTGTTTGGCAATAGCACACAAATTTATTTTATTTTATTTTATTTTATTTTATTTTATTTTATTATTTTATTTTATTTTATTTTATTTTATTTTATTTTATTTTATTTTATTTTATTTTATTTTATTTTATTTTATTTTATTTTATTTTATTTTATTTTATTTTATTTCTATACCGCCCTTCTCCCGAAGGACTCAGAGCGGTGTACAGCCTGATTAAAAGCACAAAGACAGACAAAATTTAAAAATAATTAAAATTATTAAATGATAGGCTCAATTTAAAACCCCAAATTTAAAATCCCATTTTTAAAAACCCAATTAAAATCTTTACCTTGATAGCCCAGCCTGGCGAAACAACAAGGTTTTGAGGGCACAGCGAAATTACACGGAGATCAGAGATTTTACGAATTTCTGGGGGCAGCTCATTCCAAAGGGCAGGGGCTCACACAGAGAAGGCCCTCCCCCTGGGTGTCACCAGCCGACATAATTTGGCCGATGGTACCCTGAGGAGACCCTCTCTGTGGGAGCGGACTGGCCAGTGGGAAGCTACTGGTGGCAGAAGACGGTCTCGAAGGTATCCAGGTCCAATGCCATGGAGCGCTTTAAATCTTTGGCACCTCTGGGGTTTCTTCGTTATTTTGGTTGAATTGTTGTATCTTAAAACGTTTATCAGTACATTGCTTCTCTAGTATGCTTATACCCATATGCCGTGTTGTGTGACTTTGTGGATATATTTTTGACAGAAAATCTATACAGTGCATGGTTAACAATGGTAATTAGAACCAGAAATTCCGATGCTAAGTGATGCAATTATTAAAGCACCATATCATGCAACCATCACTTAGTGATGGCAATTCTGGCAGTCCCCGTTGCTGTCATTAAGCAAGGATTGCAGGTTCTTAAGTGGGTCTCATATAGCTTACAAGCAGGCCAGCAGGCAGGTAAATTAGAGCTGGCAATAGCTGCTAGCAGGCAGAACAGAATGTGTAAGTGATGCCCAAGGTGTGGTATGAATGTGGTTCTGCTGGGGAAAGGCTGCACCGGTGATCCACAATGACCACTGAATGATTGGTCATTACATGAGGATTACCTGTAAAAACATATTGAACAAAATCTATTTTTTATTTTGGGGGCAGGATTTGGTCGAACTTGAAAAACTTGAATATCTTCCTTGTATTAAGGAACTTTCAATATACGGAAATCCAGTGAGTATACTATTTTGCACAGTAATATCATTTAAGTTTATAATACCCTTTGTTTCATTCCTCTAAATATCCCTAATTTTTCTATTTAGAAAATGCTGTATTACATGCTACATTAACATTAAGGCTTTCATTGTCTACCCATTTGCCATAAACTGTTACAAATTTACTCAAGATATTAAGCGCAATATCTGAATATGCTAAAGTCTTTTCATAAATAGATAGTCAACACGTTCTTGGGAAATCATGTAAATGAGTTGAATGCAAGAAGGCAAAACTGTACGGGGAGTCCTCGATTTACAACAGTTTGTTTGGCAACTGTTCGAAATTACAACAGATTGAAAAAAGTGACTTGTTGCAGCATCCCCATGATCAAAATTCAGACGCTTGGCAGTTGCCTTGTATTCATGATGGGTCATGTGATCACCTTCTTGTGACCTTCTGACATGCCAAGTCAATGGGGAAGTCTGAGTCACTTAACAACCATTTTACTAAATTAACCCCTGCAGCGATTCACTTAGCAACTCTGGCAAGAAAGGTCATAAAATGGGGCAAAACTCTCCTAACATCTGTCTCACTTAACAACAGAAATTTGAGGACCAATTGCAAATAGATCCTGCATTCATGCACTCCATGCTTCAAAGCATGTTTGTGGAATTGAATCTGAGGCATTCACAGCCCCAGTAATTCCTATTGTTGCTTGATTGCTATATTCAGCTGTTGATTTACACTGGTTTCAGTAGGTTGAGATAAAAATACGCTCTGAAAGTTGTCTAATTTTATTTTTAGATTTTTGAGGAATATATTTGGTGTAAAACAAAAGCAGCTGTTTTAAATCTTGTCATATTCTATCTTTTCTAATTGCCTTCGTGCTGAACATAACATTGAATTATTTATGCTTCTCTAGTACTAAGGGGACTCAGTGCTCAATTATTACTCTCTTTACCAATATAGCTTCTCTTCAGTGGTGAAATGTAAAATTTGTTACTACCAGTTCTGTGGGCGTGGCTTGGTGGGGGGATAATGTGACTGAATGGGTGTGGCCAAGTTTTTTTTTTTAACCTTTAAAACCATTTTTTCTACAACCTCTTTGGCTGAAGAGGTTGTAAAAATGCTTTTAAAAGCCTCTGACAATCCCAGCTGAGTTGCCTGATCGTCAGAGGCTTTTTTCTTTTAAAAGCCTCTGACGATCCCAGCTGAGCCACCTGATCATCAGAGGCTTTTTTTTTAATTTTTAAAAGCATTTTTTCAGCCGAAGAGTTTGTAGCAAAAATGCTTTTAAAAATTAAAAAAAAGCCTCTTATGATCGCGTGGCTCAGCTGGGCATTGGGGGGGCGGGATTTTTGCTACCGGTTCTCCTAACCACCCGCCGCCCTCGCTACTGGATCGGGCGATCCAGTCCGAACTGGGAGCATTTCATCCCTTCTTCTCTTTCAAAGTAAGAACTGCTGCACAACACTTTTAAAATGTATGTGATTTGTTATGGTTACTGTTTGTATAAGGATTGCATTAGAGGTGGATTTCAGCAGGTTCTGACCCGTTCTGGAGAACCGGCGGAAATTTTGAGTAGTTCGGAGAACCGGTAGTAAAAATTCTGACTGGCCCTGCCCCCATCTATTCTCTGCCTCCAAAGTCCCAGCTGATCGGGAGGAAGTGGGGATTTTGCAGTAACCTTCCCCTTGATTGGGGACGGAATGGAGATTTTACAGTATCCTTCCCCTGCCATGCCCACCAAGCCACACCCACAGAACCGGTAGTAAAAAAATTTGAAACCCACCACTGGATTGCATGTGTGTCTTTGAAAGTTCTAAAAATAGATTGCCTTTTCAAGAATGTTACCCTGTACTAATGTTAGAGGTGTTAATTTTGTTTTATCTGTCTTCACTTTCAATTAAGTCAAGAAATTGACTTAAACCTTTGGAAAGGATGTGGATATGGAGAACCTGATGCTTTAGTGCAGGGATGTCAAACTGGCAGCCCGCGGGCCAGATGCATCACTCACAGGCCACACCCAGCCCAGCAAAAAAGTTGCAAGACATCACCTGATGTCATATGACGCAATAGAGTTTGACACCCATGCTTTAGTGCCTGGATTAACCTTTTGCATCTCTCTTCCTTTCTTAGGTATCACGTAAAATTTCCCATCGCCCCCTCCTTATATTTCGCTTACCTAACCTTCAGGTTTTGGATGGCATAACAGTTAACCCAGAAGAGAGGGCAAGAGCTGAATTCCATTTGCTAGAACAGCAAGTAAAGCATGGTTATTATAATTAAGTTTGGTTTGGGCTGTTACTATTTTGGGAAGGATGAACCAGATTTGATTGTCTCTGTTAAATACTGCCTTTAGAAAGTTCTATTACCTCTCCCTTTTTTCTTTTCTTCTGTCCTTCCGTCCTTCCTTTCTTCATAATTCAGCATACTTTTGACACACAGCATGTGGGTTGCCACGTTTCATCAAGAATTTAATGCTGGCATCATGCCAGATCAGAAATAAGAGTTGCAATTGTCTATTTAACAATACTGCTATCTTAAGCTATCTTACTCCAAAGATTATTGTTACCCTCTGGGTCCCTGTTACCTGCTCAGAAATTATCATCATTACATGCTCATTGACCTGAAATAAGATTTTCTGATGAGGCTGGCAAGGTCAGCTTATTCTATTTTACTTTCCTGAAGCACTAAATGACTTTGAATGTATACTTGTGACTCACTTTTATTTTGAAGTAATCCATACTTGATGGTACCTTGTCACCTAGAGGCAACCAAGTGAGTCCTGCTGTGCTTAATTCACAGATAGCAAATAAAAACAGAGCGATTTCCAACAGACATAATTGGTGAAGAGAATTAAAAAGCAAGGGAATGGGGTATAAGGTTAAGAGATTGAATGGATGAGGATTTGGGAAGCAAAGATATAACTTGTTATTTATTTATTTAGCTATTTAGCTATCTATCTATCCATTTATCTGTCTATCTATCTATCTATTTATCTATCTATCTATCTTATCATGTTTCTATATACAACATACAGAATAAAATAATACATAAAAATGTTAAAACCAGTTTAACATTTTTAAAAAATTCACAAAATGTCAGAAAAGCATGCAGAAAGTACATGATTAACCATCATACAACCATATAATAGCCTCTGTTCTATCTTGCGATAAACTTATCACTTTATATGTACAAATTTTATCTTGGATCTGAAACCTCACAGTTGTTTATAAAAATGTGAATATGCCATATCTTGGGTTTAACCACACCTTATTTTTTCCAATAAATAAATCAAGAAGTGTTTGTGTTCCAGTTACATTTTTAGTCCATAATTATGTGTACTGTCTATAGGAACAAGTCTGGGGTGGGCTTCAAAAATTTTAGCAAGAGGTTTTCTACCCGGTTGCTGGGTGGGCGTGGCCATGATGGGTGTGGCCTAGTTGGCCTCTTGCACCACGGGGAGGGGGGCGTTTTTGCCCTCCCCGGGCTCTGGAGGCTTTCCTCGAGCCTCCAGGAGGGCAAAAATGGCCTCGTCAGGCTCCGGAGGCCCTCCGGAGGCCAGACTTCCTGAACTTCCAGTAGTCCCATTTTTTGTCCTCCCCAAGCGAACCCCCAGCAGCCCACCCCTGGAACAAATAGCCTAACAACAGCAAAAGTTTGATGAATTATAATTTGTAAGGGTTCTTGATTCATTGAAAGTCAGTTGTCCTTAACCTCATCTGTATCTGGATTAGAGACCATCTCGGAATTCTGTGGATGAATACCATCTTGAGTGGCATCATGGAAGAAAGATAGAATGTAAACTTATTAAAGCACGTAGAATTATACATTTATTTTATTTTTATTTTATATTGGATTTCTATACCGCCCTTCTCCCTGAGGACTCAGGGCGGTGTACAGCCAGATTAAAAAACATGCAGAACAAATATTAAAAACAATTAAAAGATATATAAATTTGGCCCAATTAAAACTCATTTACCAATTAAAAACGTTTAAAACATTTAAAAAACAGTTAAAAATTTCATCTTAAGCCAGCCCGGCTTGTTTAAATAAATGGGTTTTAAGGGCGCGACGGAAGGCACTGAGGTCTTGGATTCTCCTTATCTCTGGGGGGAGCTGATTCCAGAGGGTAGGTGCCCCCACAGAGAAGGCTCTCCCCCTGGGGGTCACCAGCCTACACTGTCTGGCTGATGGCACCCCGAGGAGGCCCTCTCTGTGGGAGCGCACGGGTCGATGGGAGGTCGTTGGTAGCAGCAGGCGGTCTCGAAGATAGCTAGGCCCTATGCCATGGAGCGCTTTAAAGGTGATAACCAACACCTTGAAGCGCACCCGGAAGACAACTGGGAGGCAGTGCAGCTCGCGCAGGAGCGGTGTTACATGGGAGCGCCATGCTGCTCCCGTCACTACCCGCGCTGCTGCGTTCTGGACCAGCTGGAGCCTCCGGGTGCTCCTCAAGGGGAGCCCCATGTAGAGAGCGTTGCAATAGTCAAGGCGAGAGGTGACGAGGGCGTGAGTGACTGTGCACAGGGAATCCCTATCAAGAAAGGGCCGCAACTGGCGAATCAGGCGAACCTGACAAAAGGTCCCCCTGGTTACAGCCGTCAGATGTTCCTCCAAGGACAGCTGCATATCCAGGAGGACTCCCAGATTGCGAGCCCTCTCTGTGGGGGCCAATGACTCGCCCCCAATAGTCAGTGATGGAGTCAACTGACTATATCGGGATGCCGGGAGCCACAGCCACTCAGTCTTGGAAGGGTTGAGCTTGAGCCTGTTCCTCCCCATCCAGATCCGTACAGCCTCCAGGCACTGGGACATCACTTCAAGGGCATCGTTGGGGTGGCCTGGGGTGGAGATGTACAGCTGGGTGTCATCAGCGTACTGGTGGTATCTCACCCCAAAGCCACGGATGATCTCACCCAGCGGCTTCACATAAATGTTGAACAGGAGAGGCGAGAGGACCGATCCCTGCGGCACTCCACAAATGAGAGGCCTCGAGGTCGACCTCTGCCCCCCTGCCAACACAAACTGCGACCGGTCGGAGAGAAAGGAGGAGAACCACCGCAACACGGTGCCTCCCACCCCCAACTCTTCCAGCCGGTGCAGCATGATACCATGGTCGATGGTATCAAAAGCCGCTGAGAGGTCTAACAGGACCAGAACAGAGGAACAACCCCTGTCCCGAGCCCTCCAGAGATCATCAACCAACGCGACCAATGCCGTTTCTGTGCTGTGCCCAGACCTGAAACCCGACTGGAACGGATCTAGATAAGATGTTTCCTCCAGGAATTGCGGAAACTGTCGTGCGACCACACTCTCAACAACCTTCGCCATAAAGCGAAGGTTGGAGACAGGACGATAGTTGGCCAATATTGCCGGATCCAGGGACGGCTTCTTGAGGAGAGGCCTCACCACCGCCTCTTTCAAGGCGGTGGGGAAGTAACCCTCACTCAACGAAGCGTTGATAACACCTTGGAGCCAGCCTCGTGTAACCTCCCGGGAAGCCAGTACCAACCAGGAGGGACACGGGTCCAGTAAACATGTGGCCGCACTAAGTCTCCCCAAAATCCTGTCCACATCATCAGGAGTCACAGCATCAAACTCCTCCCAGATAATATTCTCAAGACTATTCCTCGTCACCCTGCCCTGATCTACCCAGTCAGAGTCCAAATCCCCCCGGATCTGGGCGATTTTGTCATACAGGTATTGTCCGAAATCCTCCGCCCTGCCTTCTAAGGGATCCTCCCGCACTCCCGGATGGAGCAGGGTGCGGGTCACCCTAAACAGGGCGGCCGGACGATTCCCTGATGACGCAATAGAGGCGGAAAAGTAGTTAGACTTTGCCGTCTCTATCGCCACTAGGTAGGCCTTAATATGCGACCTTACCAGTGTTCGATCAGATTCAGCGAGACTGGCCCTCCAACCGCTCTCCAGGCGTCTTTTCCGGCGCTTCATTTCCCTCAGCTCCTCAGTAAACCAAGGAGCCGCACGGGATCGGCATCGGGTCAGAGGCCGCAAAGGCACAACTCGGTCCAAGGCCCCACCAGCCGCCCGATCCCAGGCGGCTACCAGGTCCTCGGCCGAGTCATGTGCTAGATCCTCAGGAAATGGCCCAAGCTCCGTCTGGAACCTATCAGGATCCATCAGGCGCCTGGGGCGGATCCATCTAATTGGATCCGTCTCCCTGCGGCGAGGGGTCACGGTTCGAAGATCTAGGCGAAGGAGTGAGTGGTCAGACCATGACAAGGGTTCCATGTCTATATCCCCTATAACAAGACCACTCAACCACTGGCCAGAGACAAAAATCAGATCCAGAGTGTGACCTCCCCTGTGAGTAGGGCCATGAACTAACTGGGTCAGGTCCATGGCCGTCATGGAAGCCATGAACTCCCGAGCCACCTCAGACATTTCACCGACGGATGGCAAGTTGAAATCACCCATGACTAAAAGCCTGGGTGTATCTACTGCCACCGTGGCTATCACGTCGAGTAGCTCAGGTAGGGCTGTTGCCACGCGGCAGGGAGCCAGGTACGTAAGCAACAAGCCCATCTGAACCCCACGGCCCCACCTCACAAGGAGGGACTCACATCCGGCTATCTGAGGCACAGTGGTCTCCCTCGGACCCAGATCCTCGTTAATAATAACCGCCACCCCCCCCGCCCCTCCCCTGAGCCCTCGGCTGATGGAATGCTCTGAAGCCTGGTGGGCACATTTCAACCAGAGGGACGCCACCCTCCGGGCCCAACCAGGTCTCCGTAATACCCGCCAGGTCCGCTCCTCCCTCTTGTATAAGATCATGGATGAGGGGGGCCTTATTGACCACGGACCTGGCATTGCACAGCATCAGCTGAAGGCCCAGCTCCTGAGTATCTAAGCCACCTAGTATCCGAGCAGAGCCTTGGGGACCGGGGCAAGCAATTGCTCTCAGACAGCAAGTGCGAGCCCCCGGCACCTGATGTGGTCCCCAGCTCCCGCCATATCTGCCCCTCCCATTCACCGTGCCGATGGTACAGCCCTCATAGATATTGTCCCCCATCCCTTTCCCAATCCCTCGTCCGGTGCCCCCCGGATCGTTACCCTGTGCCGGGCACGGCTCTGACCCTGGTGGATTTCCCCCCCAATCCGCCCTAGTCGTCTTCCCAATATCTTTAAAAGAATAATTACAACCCCCTCCCCCAGAACCCCTTAAAATCTTTAAAAATTTCCCTAAAAAGCCCCATAAATTCTTCCTTGCTCCATGCCATCTCTCCGGACTCCAAAGTCCGTCATCGAGATAGGCCCTCGATAATGTGGGGGGCCAAATCTGCGAGAGGGGAGAATCTCGCAGGGCGAGGAGTTCCGACACCGAGTACATATAGCTATCAGGGGAAACAGTCCAAGGGTGGGGGACCACTGATGTTATAAGCGTAGGGAAAATTCCAGTCCATGGTCAGGCTGCCAAGCTCCACTGTCCTCTCACGACAGTGGCTAAGGAGGTGCATATCATTCGACCCCGAAAGTTTCCAGGGTGGCCGTCTCTCACCAGGCCAATCCATGGAGACTTTGAAAGAAAGCTCAAGGGTGAGGATAGCCATATTCCGCCTCCTCGGCCCCATATCCATAGAACCAGTATCCCTCCTGGGATTAGCAGCATCAGGGAATCCAATATCCAGCTCAAAGGAGGTTTAAGTTCGTAGATGTTCGTCAGAGAAGTTCTACATGGTAGGGATTCTACATGCAACGATTCTGCTTAATCACAGACCTTGATGATAATTATGGAACTTCTGAAGGGACTTTATGCTATATCTCTGCTAAAGTTCAAATTGCAAGTTTTCTGCGTTGCAACTTACAAAGGAATTCCACTTGGCTTGTGGTTGGGCCATTTCCTTACTTGTAGGAATTTCCACAAGTCTCCACCCCTGGTTTCTTGCTCTGTTTTCCCCACAGCTGCTGACATAGTAACCAATGTACGATGAACTTCAGGGCAGCTTTGCAGCTAGTGAGCTGCATTTTTTCCACTTTTTTACTGCAGAAACATATATTGCCCAAGGAAAGGATAGAGATGGGGACAGTCTTAGTGCTTTGTTCAGAAGCTACTTTTGATATATCTTTACTGATCAGCTAAAAGGAATACTGATTTGTTCTAGAGAGCTCATATTAAATTCTCATGTTGGTTTTGTGAGGACAGTTACAGTCCATTAGAAGACTAGCTCTGAAGGTTTGGGTATTGTTTAAAATGAGAGTGTCTGTATGACAGGTGCCTCTACATCCTGGGGACTTTAGTATCCTTTCCTTTTTTATCAGCCAGCTTTTACATTTTCAGTGATACAGGGCAAAGTGTATTTATAATCCCCAGTTGAATAATTGGTAAAATTGGTAAAATTTTCAGTGGAAATAAAAATCTAGTACTCTTAATAGCACTTTACAGTTTCTATTATTAAGAGATGAATTAATTTGAAAATTGGCAAAATGTTTTATTTTGCAGATATTTTTCTCCTTGGAATATAATATGGGTCATCTAAATTTGAATATTTATTTTGTATTTCAAATAGAGAAAAGGATATACCTTTTATAAACTGGGACTTTGACAATCTTGATTTGTGATGTCTTAAGCTCCACTCTTACATACATATCATAGCAGGAAAAAATTATGCCATCTTTCCAAGAAATGAGGCATGTTTCTCTATGCTACAATTCCTCGCCGAGTTAATGCCCCCAAAGTATGGTGGTGTCACTTGAAGTTCCAATGCTCGTTAACTCAATTATTGCCTCCGATAAACTAGTATTTTATTATTATTATTATTATTAAATTTATTTGCCACACATCTTTCAGTAAATGCTCTAATTCTAAACCGAAGTCTGTTTTATAAACTGTATATCACTTAAAAATAAATTATAATACAATATTAGTGCAGCTAGGAATAGAATGCAAAGGCTTCTAACTTATTAGTGAGATATTCTGTTTTTCAAAAAGTTTGAATGAGAATCATCTACTTAGCTATAATAGAAGTGAGGCATGTTCTCATTAGGCTGCCACAGTAGAACAAATTCTCAGTTTTCTTTGTGAAAAGAAAGTTTTTTTTTCCTTAAGAGCTTATAGAAAAATATTATTTTCTTCAAAATAACTTGGTTTTGACATGAAATATCAAATGAAATTTTACATGGAGAAAAGCAACTAAAGTAGTCCCTTATATAATTTTATTTGGTGGGCCAGGTACTTGAAATATTTTAATAAATAATTTAAAAGAATGACAGCTTTTTTGGTCTAGTGGTTAAGGCACCAGGCTACAAACCAGAAGACTGTAAATTCTAGTCTTGCCTTAGGCATAAAGGTAAGCTGGGTGACTTAGGGCCAGTCACTCTCTCTCATATCAGGCTTTGATAACCAGTAATCAATTCCTATTACAAGCAAAACAGGCAAACCCTGCATTTGTGAGCAAAACACTAAGAAGAATAAAAATAAAAGAACATTACATTTATTTAATAATCCCCCAATCCATTTCACTCTATGTTATGGCTAGCTAATCTCAAGTGCTTTCTTCTGCTGGGGACTAATAACATACATGTATTCAAGTTATGGTTATGGGTTATGGGTTCCTTTTGTAAAATGGAAATTCTACTTCTTGGAGAAATAAGAATAGAGTGGCAAAAGGGGGAGCATTATTTCAAAAGGCATCACTTGCCATTTTCAGACTGCTCCACATATAGGCTGGTGTCATAAGGATACCTTCCGTTTGAGGCCCAGCAGCTTCCTCAGACCTCCATCTTGAATCAAATTGTTCTTACATGCTGCTGTGGCCTTTTTCATCCATTTTATCAATTTTCTAATCCAGCTTTTTATCAGATGTAGGCATAGCCTGCTTCTAACAGAATTTTCAGATTTTAAAAAACCTTTTAAAGGGTTTCAGTGAGAGAAGGGGAGAATTGTCTTATCCAAATGTTCAAGATAGAGCATGAAGCAGTGGGCTGAAACTGAAGAGAAATTGCTGTCATCTGAAGAAGAAATACTGTCAAAACCTACTGGGGTCAGAACACAGAATTAAGCTGTTAGTGCTTGCTAATGTTTATAAGGAAAGTGCCACAACTCAGTGATGTTTTCAATGCAGAAGATTCCAGGGTCTACCCCAACCATCTCCAGGTAGGCTGGAAAAGTCATCATTTGCTTGAAATATCTAATGCCAGTCAGGTTAACCACGGCTGAAATTGATGGCTTAAAAGCCCAGTTTCCTGTTTTTCTTTATAAGTCTCTCTCCCCAGCAGAAACACTATTGCTCTAATCAGGGCTTCCATCTGCTTGCATGGGACTACTGCCAAAGGCAGACCTCAGCAAATTCACAATTTAAAATAAATTGGGAATTGGTTCCTGGATTGGAAGGTAACTGAGGTGAAGTATGAGGTGGAACTGAGTGCATCCATTTTTGGATAGATATTTTGTCAAGTTGTCTAACAACCTGTTGTGGAGTTGGCTTTTAAACTAATCTAGTTAATCATAAAATATAATATGCTCCACCTCAGAAGAAATAAAAATAAGGGAATTTGTCAGAAAGAGGACAAATTTGCATTGAGATTTAGGACAGAATATTGGAAAATTGGGAAATGCATTTTTTACACTAAGCACTGAGACAAACTTGCAGTCCTGAGATGAAATCCTATAAAAAAGAAAAAAATGTTAATCCAAAAATATAGAAACTGAGAGCCTGATCAGATTTTTGAAAATTTGTTAAAAATAATAAGAGTTTATTTTCACTGTTGTGGATTAAAAGTCAGTTTTAAAGGAATATCAGCTGCTTGAGGATATTTGAAATCATTCTCTTAAGTTTTTTTCAGAATGTGAAAAAACACCCAAGTAGAAATATACAATGGCACACAAAACAATAACCTCTGATTTTAATAATACTTAAAAGCTTATTGGAACAAATGCAGTGTACTTTTTTAAAAAAAGGTTGCAAAAGAATATCCATAGGGGCTTGATAGATAACTTCATAGAATAGAGACCATCTCTAAGAAGACTCCTCTGCATCTAATCCTGAAAAAAAAAATAGCTCTGGTTAAGAAATAACAATCATTAGAGTTGTGTTTTTGGACTTCACTTTGAAAGAAGTTCTTAACAAGATCTATCTATCTATCTATCTATCTATCTATCTATCTATCTATCTATCTTTCTTTCTTTCTTTCTTTCTTTCTTTCTTTCTTTCTTTCTTTCTTTCTTTCTTTCATCTATCTATCTCCATCCATTCATCCATCCATCCATCCACTATCTATCGCACTTAACCATCCATCATAACAAATCATTTTGGCACAAAACAAAGTGAGGATATACCCTTGAATACCCGAGAGATTATATTACAGTTGCCATTGTATTGCACTGCAGACAGACACAGTTGGAAAGATTACCAGCAGATTCATTGTTTGGGAAATCACTGACAAAATAAGAATTAAATATATTAGACTTCAACAAGATGGGTTTTTAGATTCCTGGTGACTGCCTGGACAAGTCCTTGCAATTTTCTTAGCAAGATTTCAGAAGTGCTTTACCATTGCTGTCTCCTGAGAAAGAATGACTGGCCCAAGATCACTTATCTGGCTTCATGCCTAAGGTGGTACTAAAACTCACAATTTCCCAGTTTCTAGCTTGATGCTTTAATGACTAGACCAAACTGATTCTCAGTTGAGTGTAGTGGAGAAAATAAACCTAATAAACAAAATGGAGACTACATCATGTTCTCTCCCCCAAAGTCCCCTGCAATCCTATCTAAACCAAAGAATATAAGCCTCTTTACCACCTTACGGTGCAGCTCAAGGGCAACCCTTACAAGGGAATTACAACCTAGAGAAACCCGAAGACTCCATCATCTATCAGTTGAATATTTCATGTCTTTTAACAGTGGGCTTCCCCAGCTCTGCTGCTCTCTTGAAAGGGCCACTTTGCATAATGATCAAACCAACCCAATACACAGACAAAAACCTGCCTACCTCCCCCAGACTAGCCAACAAATCAGATCCCTAGGATTTCCTGCCTTGTATTCCCCAACATCTATTCAAATCTTTTACCATTGTTCGGGTCCCTCTTTCTTGTATAGCATAATGTTCAAGCATGGGCCTACAGCATTTTAATTATTTTTATAGCATGTTTAAGACTAGGTTATACTTTATGATTTCTTATTTCCTCATGTAGGTTCTTCCTTCTGCCAATTCTCCAATAGAGTGTGGATTTCCTGGGCTCTTACCTTCTTTCCCCAAAGCATGCCCCTTGAAGATTGCTAATATGAGTCTTTCGGGAGCAATCAGCCATGCATATGTGACTGAGTTTGGTTTTCCCTATACTATTGATGAAGTGAATGTAAGCGAGGCTAACAAAAGTAAGTATAAGTGGACTGCTGGACTTCATTTTGTGCTGTGTGTCAAAAATGTTGGCTCCTGTCAATGATTTCTCATGGATTTGGGCAATTCACTGTGCTGGTTTTGGAGAGTTTTGGACTGTGCAATGGAATCATGAGATGGTAAATTTGATTGGTTGAGGATTGAAGTAGGAGCTGCCTGACATATAAAATAGCAACTGGAATGGGAACCTAATTACCCTAATTTCATAGCTCAATCATCAGGGCAGAAGAGTTAAGCAAATGTAAATCCACCTGCCCAAGGGCTATAGTTGCAAGGACAGTTTTGTACATTACAGTTTTGTACATGTGAGTCTTCTATGGGTGAGACGAGCACACATTCCTCCAATCCTCTGTTGACCCTGATCTTAATTCAGTTGCTTGCCTACCTCGAAATGTCACATTTTAGAACATGTAGACATAGTAATAATTACCTCCATTTAACACATTAACTGTGTGTTTTTTGTTCTTACTGGTTTTCCCTCTTTTAATTATGAAAGCTGCCCAGTGTCATTTTGCAGTCCAGCAGCTTTCTGAATAAAATTAGATAAACCAAAAATATGTTGAATTAATATTACTTTATGATAACACAGCTTTAAAATTATACATTCCATCTCTGAGCAGATGACTTAAAAAGACCAATGGAATGGACAGAGTCAGTTTGGTATAGTGGTTAAGGCACCAGGCTAAAAACTAGGGAATTCTGAGTTCTAGTCCTGTCTTGAACACAAAGCCACCTGGATACCTTGGCCTAGTCACTCTCTTAGCCCTAGGAAGCAGGCTGTGCTTAAGCCACTTCTGAAATCTTGCCAAGAAAACTACAGGGACTAGTCCAGGCAGTCACTAGGAGTCAATACTGATTCAAAGGCCCCCAAAAAAGACTAGGCACAGCAATTGGTACTGCCATATCTGGTTCTACGAAGGTAGATGATTATGAAATGGCAACAAAAATACATAAATTCTTTCCTGCCACTAGTGGTTATCCAAATTATAGCAGTCCTAAGAAAAGGGCTGTTCTAGTTTCAGTATAAAGGTGGGAAAATAATTATGCAGATCTGTAGCTGCCTTCTCTTGGAGTAAGCTGTTTATAATTCACTTCAGTTTTTTTCAGTTTAATTCACTTTTGTTCACCTTAAATAATAAAAAATAGCAAAATTTGGAGAATACCAATTTTGCAGTTTAATTTTCAGGTAGGAAACCAAAGAGCACAGCCCTGGGATTGTGTAGTTCTCGGAGCATTCATGCTGAATTAGCCATGAGGCAAGCCAAAAATACATCGGGTAACTTTCCAAGCCATGGGACCTCATAGATCATCCTTGCTGAATAATGTAAGTTTATTTCATCCATGTTAATGATTTCAGCAGCTCTCCTCTGACAACTAAGAGTGGCACTGTAGTTTGCCAGCTTTTTAATTACCTTATCTGCTTTTTGTCTCTATGCCTCCAAATAATTCAACATAGCGATCATGATTCTTCCATTTATACTTAATCTTATGGGAAGATTACACTGAAGAGATCATGATTGACTTCACATTACCCGGGAAGCTTTCTGAGAAAGCAGGACATTGAAACTCAATATCTCCTGTTTTGGTTTAATATTTTAACTACTGTGGGTAGTCCTTGGGTTACATTTGGACTAGAATTTCCATTTTGTTTTTTATTTGTTTTTGTTTCTGGAAGGAGATATTGTTAGGGGAAAGCAAGAACGTCACTCAGAGATGATCCCAATATGGATTCTCCTGATGGGAATAGAAGTTGTTAAAACCAAAGAAGTTGGCAAGAAGAACAGATGATAGCAGATATGCTTTTCTGGAAATGATAGATGCCTTGATCCTCAGAGCAGCAGATAGTCTTCACTTAATGACCAATCATTTTAACAACTGTTCAAAGTTATGACAGACTCAAAAAGTTACTTACGGTCATCCTTGAAGTTATGACTGCTGCACACACATCCCTGTGGTCACATGATTCCATTTTGAGCACCTGGCAACCAGTATGCATTTACAATAGGTTGCAGTATCCCATAGTCATATGACCATGATTTGTGACTTTTTTGCCAGTTTCTGGCAATTTTTTCCTCATTTCTGACAAAATACCCCCATTTGGGAGAATGGATTTGCTTAACCACCACTTGATTTGCTTAACAACCACACGATTCACTTAACAATTGTGTTGCCTTGCTTTACAAGCATCACAAAAATAGTAGCAAAACTTAAGTCAGGTCATGTGGTGGCCCATGTAACAATGATTTACAACCCAAATTCCAGGCCCAATTGTGGTTGTTAAGTGAGGATTACCTGTAATTAATTTTTGCTTGGAAGAACAGATTGCTTGGCAAATTTAATTCTTTTTGTAATATCCTAACATACTTTCTTTTCTCCCCTGTCCAGTTACTTTCTTCTCCGCTTATTTTCTGTCAGCAAGGATCTCCGATTTTTCTTTCCCTCCCAATAATTTCCCCTTCTGCTCATCCCATCTCCACCTAATTTTCTTCTTTCCTGCTGTTCCTAGGAGAAACAGAAAGGTTTGTGTGTTTTTGCAGGAGTAGTTGGTGTGTAAGAGAAAAAAGGTTAATTTATAGAGCGGGAGCACAAACCTGAATCCTTTTTATAAGCAGTTAATTCTAATCAGTAATTAATTCAACAATTTTTTTCCTCTGCTTTTTCTTTTAATGAAGAGTGGATTGTGAAAAGTACACATATATACAGACACATGTAATTAGAACATTTATTGGGGAGGAAATTAATTTCGAATGGAATTGATTAAGGAGGTAGGAAACACAATTGTCCCAAATGTGCTTTTTCAAGAGGCAACTGGACTTCCTTCGTTTTTTCCCTGAGGATGTTTTGCTTCTCATCCAAGAAGCTTCTTGGATGAGAAGCGAAACTTCTTCAATGAAAAACAAAGAAAGTCCAGTTGCCTCGAAAAAAGCATCTTTGGGACAATTATCATCTGGATGATTGAGAAACTCCATTGACGTGAAACTGACCATTGCAGAATTTTTGTTTCTTTATACTTTATAAAATCACTCATCAGAGGCTTTGGCAAGGCCCAGTGATCTCATCCAACTGCTCAATTTTCCATCCAGTGCCAGTGGCTTATTTACTTTTGGAGAAAGAAGCTGCTTTCTTTAGTTTAAAAACTGCATCTTCGAAATTCTTTTGACATAAAAACTGTTCTTAATTCATGTTTTCATATTTCTTTCTTTCAAATCTGAAAAAAAAAGTTTAAATTATTGTAGGAACAAATGAACCATAATATAAAAATTTACTTTTTTCAGTTTTAAATAAGAATTTCATATGAAATTTCTCACCAATTTTGCTGACTAGGACCAAAACAAATGAATTATCAGTTTCTTAAAGTTGATTATATAAGGTTATTTTATTTTTTATTCAGAACATAATATATCATCTTGAATCAAACATGGCAGTAGATTTCCTCATTTTTTTTTTAATGCAAAACAACTGACAAACAGCTGCTTCCCAAGAGTTAACTGCAAAAGTGGAAGCTTTTACAGTTTGTTCACGAGTTGAACAGCTGGGAGATGAGGGATTCTATCTTTATTCACAGCTTGGTGCAGCCAATATGGACATAAGCAGCAGCCAGTGCTCTTTCTCAACTTGACTGCCCTACATCTGAGTTGGGAAAATATATGGATTTTCTCATAATTTTACTTTTTAAAAAATAAAAAGAGTTTAGGAGGGTAGTTTTGAACAGCTTTACTCTGGAACTGTAACATGTTAAGTTGCTAAAACTGCTCAGAATATAACAATAAAGTCTTGTCAGTATTCTAAAAACATTTATTAGGAGATAAGCTGTTATCAGATAGAATCCCCATCAATTAGATTCAAATGTTTTTATTTTGTCTAATCTTATTATTTGCTGTCTGTCTCTATAGTTCAAGGTAATATTTGGAGCAGCTGATAAAATCTATTCTACAAAACTTATGTCACAACAAATTTTGTCTTTACAGTGCCACAATACATTTTCATTTTGCTGCAGTGAAAGAACAGTGAACTGTTCCTCTGGAAATTACTGGAGACAATTTTGAGTGCCAGACTGAGGGATGCTGGTATACATAAAAACGTAACACCTGATACTTGTGTGCATTTGAATTTCCATCCAACTATATTGTAAATCAGTTTTATTTATTAATGGAAAGAAAAAAGACCACTACAAACCATGATTTTCCAGATGTAATATGCTGTTGCTAATAGAAATATTCTCTATTTCATTATATTAGCAGAGTGCTTTCTTTCTCATGTCACCGTATGCCGGGATTCCCTGTATTATGTAGGTTTGGGTAGAAACACATTCTGTTATGTGTTAAGCAGGAAAACAAGAGATCCAAAATTATGAAGTTATATGTTTCCGAAGGCTGACTGAATGATTTTTAAAAAAATTATTTTTGGCTTTTGAGAAATAGTAATTGTAAAGAAAAATATAATATTCCCATCAATTCCTATAATATGTGCAATTAAGAAGAGTTCGAAATGTACCATATGTTGGAATCTCATCTGTGGATTAAATCAAAGAATGATTTCTAAACAGAAGGCTTGTATCAAATGATTACTATAAAACAGTAACATCTTCAGACATAATGCCTCAAATGATTCATGTTTGGCATTTCACAAAAAGAAAGATACGTTAATTTGTTTTAGAGAATATGAAGAAAGAGCTTACATATCTACTGCAGGATGGAGCCTGTCAGAAATGCAGAGCAAAATAACCTGTCAAGGGTACATTGTCATACTGGAAATGATTCTGTGGGTGGGTTTACACAACATTAAACCCTAACTCAGTTTGACAAAAAGTTTGGAATTTTCACAAATCATTGAGTTCACACAACAGGCTGAACTAAAAAATGCCCATGTTTCATTTTATCCTGGTTTAACATGTTCCAGTTACATCTGAGTAAGAAGAAAAGGTATGAGGTAGAGGAAGGTTTGAATATAAACTGCTTTTCAATGGTTGGGGGGGTCAAGGAGAGGTTACAGCTGTGACTATCTTTACAATTGATCTTAGGCAAAAGAAATGATGGAACAGATCCTTATATCCCTATACCAGGGACCCCGATATAAGGAAACATTTAGCAACCAGTAGGCAGAGAAAGAACTAACCAATTTGCCGTTCTTCTCGTGGCTTATTGCTCTGTCAATTCCTGTAGGTTATATATATTTAAAATAGGTGGGGGGGGATGTGCACAATTCACCTCGGCCATAAGTCTCAAATTGAGTACATCATGTTGGTTATTTATTTACTAGTGTTCAAGGATGGTGTGAGTAAAGCTCAGCAATGCTGACATCTGCCTGAAGGCCCCCAGGGCAAGCAGATTCTTCCTGTGAGCCTCCAGTTTAATATGCCACATGACTGGGATTGTATGCCAGATCTTGGGATCTTCTGGGAAATTAAAATGATTGCTCTCAGGAACCCCTGGGTGGTTGATACTGTGTCTCTCCCTGCCGCCACCCTCCCCGGGGTCAGAAAGTTCATTTTTTCCGAAGCACTCTCAGAACTAGGTATGTTTAAAAGTGTTTATGTAGTCACTTGTTTATTCTTAAAATGTAGTTTATTTAATGCCTTGAAATTAAACTTAAATAAAACAGTCATGAACTTACCATACTTCATTACAAATGTATACCCATGTTATTCTTAAAATAATTACAATAAAATACAACAATTTCTGTTAAAAATGAAAAGGAAGCGAACTGTTGCTGACCCATTTTTAAAATCTGGCAGCTCGTCCCACTACACTTTTATTTTCAGTATTAATCAAAGGTGGAAAACGAAAGAACAAAATCACAATTTTCTCTTAATACATAACATTTTGAAAATCTGTTGAACTTTCTGTCAATAACCATTCTTATCTAGAGCTACATGCTACATCAGTATAATAGTTACTGATAAAGGGAGATATTGACAACATGTAATTTCAATTTCCAGAAATCAGAGTTGGGAAAGGTTGCACTAGCTGGAAGGAAAGAGAGAATCTATAGTTTTTAATACAAACAGATCCTTTTAATGAAAAGGTTTACTCAAAAAGATCTACCACCAATAATTTCTCCTGGTATGTGAAAATGTATTTTTCATAATATTTTATTTATGTATTCTTTTCCATTAAAAAAACCTCAAGGCAAAATGTATACAGGACACAATACAAAATATTAATCATGAATAATTTGCCTAGAGCAAACATACCTGAGAAAAGGACTGCAATATTTCAACTGTATTCACTCATTAGGACATTCTGTGGATGGGATACAAGGCACACTGTCTGTTAGAATGGGAATTAAACCCTAATGAGCTGCCCTGCATGTATTGGGCTTTAGATCCTATTGTTCCCAAAATGTGTATCCAGGCTGTAGGGTTGCTTCCTGAGTGTCCTCTGTTAATAGTTGACTCCATATGCAAAGCCAACATCTTATCTTCGTTTTCTTCATCACAAATGAAGATACATAAACACTCTGCTTCTAAAATATCTAAGCTCTTTTAAGCAGCAAGTGCATGACTGGCATTGAGCTGAGAGAATCCTGGGAAGAAGGAACTCGAGGGAGAAATTGGAAGATGAGCTCCCAAGAACATACAGTACTGTTATGTATCTTTATTTATTTATTTGTTCAACTTGTATGCCGCCTTTCTCCAAAGAAAGGAAGGGTTTCCTTAACCCTGACCAGGAATATCACCGTTTGATGCCACCAACCTTTTTTAATGAAACTTAGCAAGTATGTACACCTTTATCTAACAGTTTTGCATCCAAGATCATATAGCAGAGATCAGATCCTAGAACGATATTTGAGAGGGCGGATGGTCAGTCCATAAATTGAATCAAATAAAATTCCCTCTCACGAATAGCAAGTTACATCACTGACCAACTAGTCAGAATGAATGTTTGTGATAAGCAGATTATTTTTAAGTGAATGAAATAGAATTAACCTGCCTATAGAATATAGTCCAATTCTGAATGATTTCAAAGTTTTTATTAAAAATGGTAGATCAGACTTTCAGTGACTGATTCAGACACGGTTGTCAAAGAATAGCATAATCCAGTATCCGTATTTCCTTGTGCAAGGTCTTAACACTTATATACCTGGTCAAAAATAATTTATTGGCAATGAGTAGTCTGGGAGGAGACAGATGGCTATTTAAACTTAGTATATTCTATAGCACAAATTTACTCTGATTAATGTATTAGTTGAGAAATCATTCCGTGCTATCAAAAAGCTATTTTAAATATTGTATCATTATGGACATGGAGAGGTTTTTTTTCTTTTCTGTTTTAAACGGTTTAATGTGTATTCAACTTTTAAAATCCAAGGAATTGATCAAAGTAATACACAACCAGTAAAGAAACAACAGGTCAGCAGTGACAACAGCAGAAGATCTTAAATGTATTGTCTGTATTACAAAATTTCCCTTGACTGCCAAGAACATTTTCCAAGTGAGGAACCATCACAAAAAGTCTCTCATTGGCTTCCACTTGCCCTTATTTTATATGGCTTTCTGCACAAATCTTAAAATTCTGGAAAAAGTCATAATCATATGCTGAGAATGTGTTTCTTACATCCGCAGAGACAGTTTGAAAAGATCAGGGGTGACCAGCCCCTTACAGAAATAACCATCTTAGCTTTCTTCATGAGCTGGCTGCAGGCTGCCATTTTCTCTTTAATCACTTATCCTTTGGAAGCTCTAGCTTGCTTTTAAGCTTTGTGTAATCCCTTGTGATAATTTTCTTTTACAATAAGAGGCATTTTCCTTATCTTACAACAGATCTGCTCTACAAATCTCTTCATTGAAGAGAATTAGCTGCCTCCTCTCTTTGGATGATTTACAAATACATTTTTGCTCTTTGGAATGCAGGATGAGTCTGTCTGAGTCTGTGTCTATACATAAAACATACAGATCTCACACACACACACACACACACACACACACACATATATATATATATATATATATATATACATACATACATACATACATACATACATACATATATAGTTAAAATATGTCATAGACATCTATATCAGATGCCCAAAAAAGCTTTAGGCTTCTCTTAAACAACATCTTGCTATTATGAGCCTGCCAAATGTATTATCTAGTATATCAGAGAGAGCTATCCATAATCAGAAATAGTATAGGTCAATCTCAAGATTCATTTAGTGACCAAAAACAGCACTGAAAAAACTGACTTATGGTGATCCTTGCACTTATGACAGCACCCATATGGTGACATGATCAAAATTCAGGCACTCTACAGCATCCAAAGCCATGTGATCGCCACTTGCAATTTTCTCAGCTAGCTTCCAACAAGCAAAGTCAGTACAGAAGTCAGATTTGCTTAATGGCCACATAATTCACTTAACTGCAGTGATTCTCTTAACAACGTTAGTAAAAAAAAAAGTTCATAAAATCGGGCACAATTCATTCTCCCACTTTGCAGAAATTCTGGTCCCAATTTTGGTGGTAAGACTATCCTGTACTGAGACTATACAAATGGATCTTTCAGTTTTGATTGACAGAGAAAAAAGAAACATAAAACACCACCCTGTCCTTTTATTGTGTGTAATATTTGTTTTAAAAGTGCCGCCTTGTGCTCAAAATAAAAAATTAAAATGCAACCTCTATCAAAATATCAAGATATGAAAATATTCACTTGTTAAAGATACATCACAAATATATGCATGTTGATATTTAACAGCACACACTACAAATGTAAATGCTTTTAACATCTAGAAGTGTAGAAAATTATTCTACTTACCAGGATGCATAGAGCCTCATTGACATCTGTCCTAACAACTATAGGATACCAGAAAAACAAAACATTAACCTGGCCTCATGATGCAAAATGTGCCCTTTTAAAATTGCATTACATTACACACACACACACACACACACACACACACACACAGGACAGAGTTTGCAGCACAATACACATTTCATCATTTGCCCCCACTTCCCCCATACCTATGATACCATCCACAATTCTCTAAAGCTATGTATTTAGTCATTTACTTCTTTACCAAAGTTGATTTCTAATCAAATATTTTCTTAAAGATATAATTTATAAAGTCCTATTAAATTACAGATTAGTATTATATTCTGAAAAAGAATATAATACTAATTGCACATTTTAACAATCCAATGAAAAAAGCAAAAGCAAGCCCATCTGAGAAAGATTTTTCCATGCTTACAACTATTCAATGGAAGCTGTATTTTTGGCATTTCTCACCAGTCCTTCTTGTGATTAAACATGCTCCAAATTTCAGACATTTATCTTAATACCATGCAATTACAGTACAAGTAGTACACAATAAGAATAAATGCATTCAAAATAAAACCTTAAATCCTAATTCTTGTGGGTTTTTTCATTATTTCCTATTAATTTACTCACATAGAAATATTTTGCAAGAGGTACTTGCACTTTAATTAAAACTCTGTGAAGATTGTTTAACATTTTTCTTTTTTGAAATCCAATATTGAAAATAAGATGAGGATAGTATCTAAACAGTAAAAATACAGCCTTATTCAGGGCTGAATGCATAAAGCAATCTAAGCATTTGATCTGGCTTTCTCTAGCCTGTCTATCTTTTATTTAAAACAACTTGCTGAGTGGGCCAATTTTTACATTTCCCAAACTATGTTTTTATGTACGCTTTGCCAATTTGTGCAAAAACAAGGGGAACATATCAGCACCTATCAATTGCGTTGTTAAGTTCCCAGTTCTTTCAGATTTCTTCCCACCAATTTATCTGAAAAACAAGTATTTGCAAACACGGGTAGCCTCATTTCTTATGTCCTTTCATTTTTCATGAAGTGTTTTCAAAAGACTTCAATCAACCTTAATGGTGCATTTTTAGTTAAGGAAACAGAATGGAAGAGAAGTCAATTTAATCCCTGATGAACAAGTGTCTACTGAATGTGGAGGAGGGAGAACCATAAATGGGTTTAGCAAACACAGCCAAGATAAGCAATATGCCGTGAGCAGAGCACTCAGGGAACCAGGCATACAATAGAAGCCGTAAAATACTGCAGAGCCTTTTTAAACTACAGACAATTGGAACAATAGGCTGAGCCTAGACATCTGTGTTAAACTGTGAGGAGAAAGGTGAAAAGGAAGCTGCAGTTCTGTAAAAGGGGGCTTAAAACAGAATAGAGGGTCTTAAAGCAGAATCAAATAAACGTGGGGTAGTTGACTGGGCTAGAAATCAAAATTGGCATATTTTGTAGTTTAATTCACTTTGTAAGGAATTGTCTCCTTTTAAAAAAAGAGATAAAGGCACCATTTCAAGTGGTTGCTTTATCCTTTCTCTGGAATAAATAACCCTATTTTTATAGCCACCATTTCCTCCTGTGGTGCTTCCTAGAATTATTAGGCAATGTTGCTTTTGCAAAAATGAAATTGTTTAGCAATATAAGCATGCTGGGTGGTGACATTGCCCAAAGGATAATGACATAAGCAGTAAAAGGCTAAAGGCAAAGGACATGGTCCAGACTGCACTTCTATTTCACTGAAACTTGCTCAGGAGATCTCCTCTCTTCCTGTGTTCAGTTGATGAAACCTCTCTGCAACAACTCAAGCTTTGTTACCGGGAGCAATACTTAAATACTAAAGGGGCAGTGGGAATGTTTCAACAATTAGGTAAAATGAGACTGTCACCTCATGAAGCAAATTTTGAGATGTGTCTGAGAGGGAATAACTGATCCATTTGGCTCTTCCATATGGCCTGAAAGTTGGGATATCATTTTATTTACCAAAGACAACAGATGTGGGCTTCCTCTAAAAACCAAGTTCTAAAATATCTGATGGGACATCTTCCTGATACAGGCTTTCATTCTGTGGAATTTACTTTTAAAAACACTAAATATGTCCCATGGCTTTTCAAAAGTCGACATAGATGCAATGTGGCAACCATGTTTATTGTTGTTTATGGAGAGCCAGCCTTACCATTAGATAAACCAAGTCAGCTGTCTTAGCAGGTTTTTATTCTTGTCTTGATTTTATGTCTTTGCTGCCAAGTAGGGGGAAAGAGCCAATTGTGACATTTACTGCCTCAGCTGCCAAAACAACTTGCTTGGTCTTGGATATTATATACCATGACTTTGCGAGGAGGGGCTCCATTAGCTGCTGTGCATCAAGCAACAAAACCCTGAGTTGGCCCTTGATGCCTATAGCAAAGGCTGAAGAAGACCTGATTTTAAGAAGACCTGAAAAAAAGAGTGTAGTAGTGCAGCATAAATGTAATTCTCACTTAGCCTGCAAGGACAATATAAATACAGACATATAGCTTGACTAGTGTCAGAAGCAAGGGCTGTGAGGAAGTAGCATGTGCATTCTCCTTTGCCTGCATAAATATAACAATACCAATTGATAAACAATTATGGGTTTCAAGTAATGATGGTGGGGAGGGTGATAAACCTGTCAACATATTGGTGGCTTTATCCTGTTCTACAACTGTCTTGGTAGTTGTACTGTATTATCATTTGTTAGGAAAAATTTGAGATTATCAAAAAAAATTATGTACTTCCCCTTTTGCTTTTATTCTTTGGACTGTATTTTTTACATGAATAGGGAGTATGTATACAGCTACCCCAATCAGCCCCCAGATTAATTTTTCTTTTGCTGAGTAGAATAGTAAGAATATTTTGACCAACGTGTCTGGAGGACACTGTTCTGCTTATGTATTTTAACTAGCACTGAAATTATTTTAAATTTGCTACTTTGGTATTTTTTTGCTTGTTCTTCCATGCTGTAGGGATATAAAAATTGAAAGCAAACTGAAAAAAATACATTATTTAATTAAACAGTCTCATTTAAAAAAAAAAACACCACTTTATTTCATGCTGCTTTACTAAGTTTACTATTTTGCTACGTGGTACTGTACATTGCAGAACATGAAACTTCTTCTCTTGCATTATTGATGGTGGTGATGATGTATTAAACTTACTGGACTTGAGACTGTCATTTCACAAGACTATCCTACATGTAACAGCATATATTTTACAACAGTGGCTCCATATGTCCTTGACTGGAACCTGAATGACTGGAGTCAACATCTAATCAATCGGGCGAGCATATCTAGATTATCATCATCATCATCATCATCATCATCATCATCAGTGCAGTACCTGGATAGTGTCTTCATCTCTGTTTTGACTTTTATTCATTTATTTTTGCAAATTTATTTAGTTGTCCAAACAGTATGTCAGCTCAGCCACTATCTTCTTGTTTACATGGTACTGCAAATATTTTTATTCTACCTGACATAGGGAGTTAGCCCTCTCCACTGGCTTAATGCAAAGATAAAGTACATGAGGATCGGTAAGGAGAGCATTAAAGTGCACAAATACAGCCCTCATTATTCTTTTAATGTATATGTCGGCAAGACAAGGAATTAAAAGCGAAAATCAATGTAACTCCAAAAGAACATCTGATTCACGTCTACAGAAAGCATGTTTCCTATCTTTATCCTGTGTGATCCGTAAAGAAGGATTTTCTCTGAAACAATTAATTTGGTGGCCCAAACCATTTTTAAATCTAAGGAGATTTAAAGAAGGGGGACAGAATAAAATAAAACCGCTCATCTTCTTGGTGTCCTTGTAGGCAACCTGATTGCAAGATAATTCCATCACATGCCTGTTATGCCAACTGCAATGTGGCACTGTATGTAATTGGATTGTAAAGACAAATGGAAGATGCAAGAAATCTCTACAACCTTCTTACACTGATTTAATGTCCACTTTTTTATTTTCCTTTCATTACTTCCTTCTCAAAGCCCAAAACACCTTGTGATAAAAAGAATATAGGGGGCATGGTAATTACCTAAAAAATTTAATTCCTCAGTATTTCAACCTGAAAGTGAAAAACCTAGCAAATATGTCATGTCCTGTAGGGAGGGGGAAAGTGGAGCACAAGAAGACTATTAATACAACTTTCCTTTGTGTCTAGCAGCAATGAACAGATGGCGTGCAATCATATAAAAATCACATATTGGAAGACTTTCCTTGACAGTCTGGATGTCAAGACTGGTTGTAGACAGTATCAAGTCGGAGGAATGGCCACAGTCAGGGAGATCCAAATAAGAAGCCAGGGATTCATGCCAATGATGAGAACAATTGGAAATCTAGACAAGGATTTGTTTGATATAGAAATCATGATAGTCATTGTTAATCTATAATCTAGCATTTAGTATTACTATAAAAGATAGTTCAACTGGCAGCTCCCCATTAAAAGCAGACAGAACTGGTAGTATTTTATTTTATTTGCCTGTTGACTTCTCTTCCAATTTGCCATGACAGACCTGTTACAATATCACAAGGCTTAATTTAATAAATTAATAATGCTATCCATACATGATATATGTCCTAGGTAAATAAAAGCAGATATGAAGCCTAAATATCCCACGAATTTAGAAGAAGCCATGAAAAGAAATGTTCCTGTATATTCCTGCACTAATTATGGATCTAGTCTTACCGCTGGCAGTCGTTTTCTACTCTATCTCAGCACTGAGTGTGACTTAATTATTTCTAATGCTGATACACCTGACTTACTGTATTAATTACTGTATTACTCTATTAAGAAGAAAGTGGGTACCCAGAAAACATTTATAGTCTAAAAACCAAACAAAACATTTCACTAAATTATAAGAATGAATGAAACTATTCTTTTAAAAAAAACTATCAAAAGTAAGGGAAGCATGTCTAATAGTTCAAGTGTGGCAAAAGAGTATTATGAAACTGACAAGGAGAAAATAGGTGTTTTGAAAATGAGACTGCAGTAAACCTTTGAAATGCATAACATTTGTCTTTTTAAAAAATCAGTATAATCATGAATAGGCATTCTCTCCTCTTGCATAATTGCATGTATGATTTATTTCTTTATTTAATTATTGTACAACTCTGCTATACACTTTTTTTGTTTTGTTTTGTGAAGTGGAAGACAAAACATAAAAATGTTAGAACAATAAGGTAATAGTGGTGGCTCTGAAGAATTATTTCCAGATCCTTTTTCATGTTACCATAAGGCTAAAAATAAGAGATTCCCAATTGTTAGCAGCAGTAGAGTCATGCTTCTGAGATTTCTGGAAGATCTCAAACCATGCTTCATGGTTTTGCAAGATCTCGAAAATTTGACCAAATACAAAGGTCAGATGTAACTTACCTAGAACCGCCACAGTGAGATTTTCTATTCAGAAGATCAATCAATTGCCATCATACATTTCTGATAATTCCGCTAATTTTGGAAAGTACAACAATCAGTTATCGCTACCCTTGTGAAGCTGAAACAGGATTCTAATCCACAAAGGCATGGCAGCTGTAAAGTATGACAAAAGAATGCCTATTTTCTCCCTGGAACAAAACATCATTACAGGCTATTCTCTAAATATACCTGTTAAAAACTGTAAATCAAGCAATAATTATCGTGATTAGTGGAATTTCAATCCAAAAAACCCTTTCTTTAAGATGATTGAAATTAAGTAGGATTTATACAATGATGTACCATTGATTCAGTGAAAATGGGAGAAGCCACATCGTTAGCTCCAACTTTTAGAAAGTTAAAAAGTAAAAGCCAGCCTATTGAATCAACTAATTTTTCCACTAGAAGGTGTTTGATTGCCTGATTTGATTTGATTTGCATCTCACTTTTCCTCCAGGAGCTCAGGGCGGCATACATAACCTAACTACCTTGCCTTGTACATTGGATTAAGCAACTGGCTCAAAGTAGTCTAGTGAATATTAACGCAGTGCAGAAGTAAATATTAGTCATTAAGGTTCAGCAATAAAGTTTGAATCTGGCCCTTCCTAATTCTAAGACAGCCTTTTAACCACTACAACACATTTCACAAAGCTAAAGCTAGTTCTATACCTTCATATTATTACAAACTGAAACTTATTTGTGGGTACAGCAATAGACACACGTTTTACACTTTATAACCTGTAAACTAAAGAGTTTCCAAAGCTAACACTAGAAAAACAATTGAACTGGAAGATTAATGAACAAATTAAAATTAAAATTAAATCTCACAAATATACTAATATAAACAAGTTATTCCAAATTAACAAAGTTTATAGGTTCAACATTTGATAAATTTGTTTTTGTTTTATTTAATATGATTCCTAGTTTAATATGGAACTACGATATGTGTTTGTTTGTAAATTAATCTATATTTGCTTTTAATCCCAAATTACATATTTTGGAAATTGCATGTTGTTCAGAGTCCACTGACTGGAACAGCCGATAAAACCCTGCAAAGATCAAAAAAGCAAATTGGGAAAGGACAAACGCAAGACAACCTTTTATTGCTTGGACAAAAAGTGCAGTATGGTTATAGTTATCAGCACAAAAGACTGTATGCTAAAAAATTAGAACTATTTTCTATTTTAAAAGTTAGATTTTCTATTACAAGATGGTCCCAAAGCCACCTGCATTACTATATGCAGCCATCTGCATATAGACTAATGTAAAATAACTTAGTCTATTTCATATCTATTATTGCTGCTGACACTGAATGGCTAACACAACCTTTCTGTTGACAATCTCAATTTTTTTCAGGGAAAAATATAGCAGAATTGGGTATATATAATGATCTCAGATACTTTTTTCCAGAATTCCACAAAATTAGCTGCAAAGAACAAGATTATCTCCATATACAATTCATAATTTTAAAAGTTAAAGAGTGAAAAGTGAAAAGCTCTATTGTTTTTGTATTAAAGATGTAACATACATTGTACAGTGGTTTCTCTTTTACATGTTGAGCATCAGCACCAAAATATTCACATTATAGATGTATGATTCTGTGTGTGTGTGCGCGCACGTGCTCCCATGCACATATTCAACCCTCTTTTCTGTTATTCTTCATCTTTTTTAAAAAACTGTTCTGCATGGCTTGTAATAACATTATAATGAGGCCACTCTGCACACAAAACTGTCCAATTCTATCCAAGACAATCTTCTAGATTCATCAAGATAGACAATCACCCCTTTCACTCATGCTGTAATAGGAAGATTTTAAGCAATACCTTTTGATTGGAGTTGGACTTAAGAGAGCGGGGAGGGGGGGAAAAAACCTGCCATGACTTAGCTGGGAGCCTTATTTGAAATGCAATGAGACTGAGAAAAGGAAAGTGCAATTTCCCTTGTGGGCTTGTGGGAGAAAAGAATGAGGCATTTGTTCCAGTATTCTTAATTGTTTCTGATTGCTGTTTGTGTAGCTCTTTCACTTTTCAAACCTGAAAATCACCTTCAAGTGTTCTACCAGTTCCTTTCATGTGCACTGTCTGTTTTTATATATATACAGCAAATAATTTGCCCATTACAACAGCAGAGGTGAGTTATCTAGGCTTTAAATTTCAGCTTATTTAATTTAAACAGAATTTAAATAACAGTGCCAGAGAGTGGGTGGGTGCAAAGTGGTACAGAAAACACAAGAGGAATTAAGGTGACAGGCTTAACTTGGCAGTAAATGTGCCTTGCCAATTGTTGCCCAGGAATGACTTTGGAAAAGATAGATGTGAATTTTCCAGTAATGGAGGCACTTGATGATTGCTGCTGAGATTTTAGTTATTGGACCAGCCTTTAAATGTTCACTGCACAGCAATCATAACCAAAATCCAGGACATGTACCCTACATTAAAATTGAAGAACAAACCACCAGAGGAGTTGTTCTCATTATATTTAGAACCTGCGTATCTGCTTAATACAAGTGCCACACAACCTGACTTTCACTGCTAAAACAAAATACGGGGGGGGGGGGGAGAACCCCACGATGATAGAATCAGACAATTAAAATTAATTATAATAAATAGAACCCACCAAAAATGTAATTAAAAGAATGCATTTTTGCCATTTTCCTGAATACTGAGGAGGAGGGATTATTCTGAAGCCTCAAAACCAAAGCCACTTACCTGTTCCTATATCCCACACAAATGAGCCTCTGGCAGTTGGGGCATCTTCCAAATGTCTAAGTGATCAAGCAATAAACATGGTTAATCTCTCAGGCCCTAAATCATTCAGAGCTTTAAAGACAATAGGCCATCAGTCCATAAATTTTGCTATATTTTGCACCAGCTTCAAATTCAGGTCACAATGGTATACCGTTTTACTTTCTCACTTGCTTTCATATTAGGAGGGATTTACCTTACAGGACAGGCAGAAGACTCTGGGTAAGGGAACAGTACCTCTTTTCATTGAAACACACTGCTAAGAAGCATGAATGTAGAATGACAGATATTCATTGTAATGTACAGTAATCAGAGATTGCAAAGAGTTAATCGTTTGGCAAGGAATGATGCAGACTTTTTAAAAGACAAAAGCAAAGAAACGGGAATAAATAGACAAAAAATAACAAGTAATATTGAACTTTAAAAATATGACAGTAATCCCTATCTTTAATGATGCTACTATTAAGCATTAAAATAAGGTATTCTACTAGTAATGCCTACAGTAAGCGTTAATTAAAAGTTGCTGGCTCATGCTAATATATTATATGCAGCTGAATGTGTGATTTATTTGTAATTATTTCTTGAAAGATTCTGCTGTTATAATGCATCCTAAATGAAATGTAGATTCTACCTTAGGGGCTCCAATTGGTCTAGCACAGTCCTGCCAAGGTTTGGGCATAATTTGCTAGCTATTCCTGCCAAGGTTGTGACAGATAAGTGGTTCAATTCTCTATCGGTTTCACCATTTGCTTCTAGATTAGTGAAAGTTCAGCATTGACCTACAAACTTCTAGACCTATGTTTCTTGGCCTCAATTACATTAAATTGTGTGGACTTCAACTCCTAGCAATTCTGGGAGTTGAAGTCCACATTTCTTAAACTACCGGTAAGTAAGGTTGAGAAATGCTGCTCTGGACAAGGAAGTTTAGTTCATAAGAGAGCTATGTCAACAACAGTGTTAAGAATTTAGAACTCCTTCCCCAGAAAGTTCTTAAAGCCTCTGGCCTTTAATTTCCTATTTAGACAAGCAGTGAATGTTATAGTTTATGCAGTCTCTTTTAGAAACTTGATTTCATCATTTAACCCGTTACCTTCTTTTTTAGTTTCTTGAAAATATATTATTGTATTGAATTTATAAGCAACCTTCAGTATTTTTATAAGAATAGAATAGAATAGAATAGAACAGAATAGAACAGAGTAGAGTAGAGTAGAGTAGAGTAGAGTAGAGTAGAGTAGAGTAGAGTAGAATAGAATAGAATAGAATAGAATAGAATAGAATAGAATAGAATAGAATAGAATAGAATTCTTTATTGGCCAAGTGTGATTGGACACACAAAGAATTTGTCTCTGGTCCATAAGCTCTCAGTGTACAAACAAACCACAAGTGATAAATCATGATCATAATCATAAAATACAATCATCATAAATTATAAGCTACAACACTCAATGATAGTAATTTGATACTAAATAAGCAATCAACATAAATCATAAGATACAAACAACAAAATAATAATAATAATAATAATAATAATAATAATAATAATAATAATTATAGTCATAAGAAATCAAGGAAATAAGTAAGAGAAAGCCATGGGCCCCCGTGGGCCCCCACAGAGAGGGCCTGTAACTTGGGCGTCCTCCTGGATACACGGCTGTCTTTAGAAAAGCATATGACGGCCATGGCCAGGGGGGCTTTTTATCAGGTTCGCCTGATACGCCAGTTGTGCCCCTTTCTGGATCAGGACTCCTTATGCACGGTCATTCATGCCCTCGTTATTCCCCGCCTGGACTACTGTAATGCTCTCTACATGGGGCTCCCCTTGAGGAGCACCCGGAGGCTCCAACTGGTCCAGAATGCAGCCACGCAGAAGATTATGGGGGCGACATGGTGCTCCCATATAACACCTCTCCTGCGCGAACTGCACTGGCTTCCGGTGGTCTTCCGGGTGCACTTCAAGGTTTTGGTTCTCATTTTTAAAGCGCTCCATGGGTTAGGGCCTGGATATCTATGAAACCACCTTCTGCCACCGATAACCTTCCACCGGCCAATACGCTCCCACAGAGAGGGTCTCCTCAGGGTGCCGTCGGTCAAGCAATGTCAACTGGCGACCCCCAGGGGGAGATCCTTCTCTGTGGGGGCACCCGCCCTCTGGAACGAGCTATCCCCAGGGATACGACTGATCCCGGACCTCCGTACTTTCCGCCGGGCTCTGAAGACTTTCTTGTTTCAGCGAGCCGGGCTGGCTTAAGATTTTAATCGATTAATTTTATGGGTAAGGGGTTTTAAAATTGGGAAGCCAAATTGGATTTAATTATTTTTTAAATTATTTTAATTTTCATACTGTATGTATTTTAACCCTGGCTGTTCACCGCCCTGAGTCCTTCGCAGGGTGGATTTGATTTAAATCAAGTTGATTTAAATCACAATTTAAATCATGATTTAAATCACTAGTAAAAAGGCTAGTAAAATCACTAGTAAAAATCACTAGTAAAAAGTAGCAGAGATGACAGCTGCTCTTTAAAAATTATGATTTAAATCGAGTTGATTTAAATCATAATTTTTAAAGAGCAACTGTCATCTCTGCTACTCCTTTGACCCACTGTTGACTCACCGATAGTCCCAGTGTTGCAGAATATACAGTCTCATGCTACATAACAAAGCTCCATTTCATGCTGAATAAACTAAATTATTTATGTATCTTAAATAGAAAACTATCTACGATAGATTTTTTACCCCAAAAGTTTTTTATTAAAATAAATTCGATAAAAATAAAAAAAATCCGATTTAAATCAAAAAAATCTGATTTTTTTGATTTTTTTAAAAAAAAACCATTGATTTTTATCCACCCTGGTCCTTCGGGAGAAGGGCGGTATAAAAATTTAATAAATAAATAAATAAATAAATAAATAAATAAATAAATAAATAAATAAATGAGAAGGATAATAGTGAAGGTAGTCCTCGATTTACAACAGTTCATTTAGTGGCCATTCAAAGTTATAACGGCACTAAAAAAAGTAATTTAAGACTGTTTTTCACAGTTACAACCATTGCAGCATCCCCATGGTCTGTGATCAAAATTCAGATAGTTAGCAACAACAAATGTTTCAATTAGGCACAGAAATTTTGGGCTCAATTGTGGCCTTAAGTTGAGGACTATCTGTAATACAGCCCTGCTAGGTGGTTTGACACCCCAGGGCATAAGACAATGTTGTGGGAAATAGTTATTTAGCAGAGTGAAGGAACTGGGGAAAAACTATCCTGGGGTCTAATTGTTTTGGTGTGCAATGCCCTATAGCTGTGATGGCAAACCTATGGCACGCGTGCCACAGATGGCACGCATAGCCATAATGGTGGGCAAGCGAGCTCAGCTCTGGCGTGCATGTGCGAGCTGGCCAGCTGATTTTCTGGCCTTCTGGGCCCACTAGAAGTAGAGAAACAGGCTGTTTCCTGCCTCCGGAGGGCCTCGGGAGGTGGTGGGGAAGGCCCGTTTTTCTCTCTCCCCAGGCTCCAGAGCCTTGCTAGGAGCTTGGGGAGGGCAAAAACAGCCTCCCCCCCAGAAGCCCTCCAGAAGCCAGAAACGGCCTGTTTACCAACTTCCAGTAGGACGCATGCGTGTGACTCCCCCTCCCCCCCGCTCCTGGCACGCAATGGCAAAAAGGTTAGCCATCACTGCCCTATAGCATTGTCTTGAGGGAAGAAAGAAAACCCAAATATAACTGAAATAATAACTTCCTGTTTGTTATTATTGCAGCTTGAAATAAAATTTTAAAAAATTATTAAACAAATATATATTAAAAAAGCAAATCCATACAAGTGATACAAAATAATTCCAAAATAAAAAAGATGAACAAAAGATTTTTAAAGATTTTTAAAAAGTTTTTGTTTAGTACCAGACAACCATCATAGTAAGGACTATCAGATTTCCAAGGGGAGAGCTTTTCGAAATTGCTATCCTTCTGATTGCAGGACAACTCAGAAATCAGCTTAGGTATGAAGAATCTATTTTACTCAGTAAAGGCTCTTTTCTGAGTGAAATAGATTCTTCATACCTAAGCTGATTATTTAGGTAAATACTTACAATGACATAGCCCCGGAGTTTTTGGTCACTAATAGACATTCAAAATATAAATGCTAACTAGATGGTTAGCCACATCTTCTTTGTTGCTAGCAAAAAAAAATTATTATCTACCATACTGAAATGCAAATAGCTAACATGGGGAAACTAAATAAACCACATAGTAAACATAGACTCGTCCTTCAATGCTTCATTGCCATTGTCCTGTTGTGGTCTCCAGCATCCAAACCAGAGTAATATATTTCTGGCAACTTAAAGTATTACTATGTAAGAACAAATGAATTCTTCATTACAGGTATTCCTTGGTTAATGACAGCAATTGGGATAGGAGTTTCCATCACTACATGAGGTGATCGTAAAGCACGTCATGTGCTTAGTACTTAGCAACAACAATTTGGCATTTCCAGTTGCCATCATTAAGTGAATCCCACACCACTGTTAAATTAGAACCTTACATGGTCACATTAGGTCGCAATCTCCTGCCAGCTTCCCCATTGACTTTGCTTATAGGAAATTGTCAAAAATGTTCCATGCATGGAGTCGTAGGGCAGCACATGGAAAATATTATATCAAACCTGACAGAAGGACTTTGTAGCGTTTGATTAGATTCAAACTCTAGGGCTTAAGACTAAATTCAACTCATTTTGTTTTATTCAGGATTCCTGCTTCAGTAGAATTCAGTTTTCATCATTGCTCATGGATAGATCAGGCCATAAGATCAGCAGTGAAAGAAAGTGAAAGAAGATGGAACAAGGAGTAATTTGAAAAAAATATGATTACAGATATTTAATCATTATTCCCATCAGAAACCAAGTGTAAAGGATGTAAAGGCTAAAGCCATTCACATATAAGAGTTTTAAGAAGGGATTTTAAAAGGAGAAAGATAACATTAACCAAACAGAATAGATTAACAAAGTATAGCTATTCTTGCTTTATAAAATATCTCCTTAAAAGATCATCAGAGTACTGGTAATGAGAGAAAATGAAAATACTGCCAGATTTGCCAGTGAGGAGAAAAAAAGATTGTGAAATGTTAGCATTTGGCCACAAGAGGACACTGGATGGCAGTTTAAATCAAACCTCTAATGAGAAATCTTGCTGAAAAAGAGAACTAACACAATAATGATTAAAAATAATCCGGTAACAACGAGCTTTTTTATCAGCTTTCCTTTTGATGAAAACAGCCTTTCCTCCTTATTAGAAAAATCTGCTTTCAGAAATAAATGATGAGATTAAGACATATTAGTTTGTTGCATTTTAATACTCTTTAAGATTCCTTCAGTGCTAGTTCTTTTTTTAATTATTTGCTAATGTAGAATGTGGCATTTTGCTGGTTCACTGTGAGTCAAAACAGAAAGATGGGAGAGAGCTGAGAAGAAGTTGAAAACGCCTTTTCAAGTTTGTAAAATAAATGGCAAACTGAAATCAGCATGTGCTATATGAGTATTCGTCATAACACAGGGTGTATACGAGCCAGTTTGGTATAATGTGAAGGCATCATACTAGCAACTGGGACACTGGGACTTCCAATCCTGCCTTAGGCACAAAGCCAGCTGGGTGACCTTGGACTTTCTCTCAGCCCTAGGAAGGAGGCAATGGCCAATTACTTCTGAAATCTTGCCAAACTGCAGGGACTTGACCAGGCAGTGGTCAGAAGTCAACACTGATGCCAAAGATGAGCATGTGCATACACACACACACATACACACAACTTTTGCAGCACCAAACATCAGCCTCTGAACAGCATGTTCGGCAGGGAAATGAAAAAATATTTTTAAATGGGTGAGAAATTGAGTTAGACATGCAAACATTCTTAAAATAACATTTTCCCTTCACATCTCAATTCATCTCCAAGTTTAAAATAAATTAAGATGTGAGCTCAAAAACCTGAAAGCAAAGTCTAATGTTCAAACAGAGTTTTAAAACGAAGAGCGGGGTTGAAGGGTGAGGCAAAGGGAGATTGTGATGGTAGTAGCAGCAACAGGCGGCTTTGTAGCTGGAGATAACAGAGCTAGGAAGACTCTAGGGGCAACAGTTGACTCTCATAAATAGCCTCTAGGCTGCAGATTGTACACCTTTGTCATAAAATAATGTTTTGATATGTGTGTGAAGGCGATCTCTAGCCCTCCAGTTGAGCATGGGTTCATCTATATGTAAACTAAAGAGAATAAGATGTTATATGCTGAAATGCTGTTGCCAGCTCCAATTATATGCAACCTCGTCCCAGCCATATTTGTTCATTCATTTAAACAACTGGGTCATATTGAAAATATTGCAATACGGGGTACTCCAGCTTGCCAGGTAAGGCTTTTAAAAATAATAATAATTTAATACATGTGTATTCAATCCAACTCTCAATGACACTGGACAGCTCAAAACAAATTTTTAAAAATTACAATAAAACCAATAAAACATAAAAGAAAAAACGATGGCAAGGGTGACACACCAAATGGAATGAAGTTAGAGGCCTCCTTCTCCTTTGTCAGGATACTTCATTTGTATCTTTCTCTATTGAAAGTGAAAAATAAGTTGTACTTGAGCTGCTTATGGATTACCTCTTCCAGATATGATCTTTTTGTGCCATTGTTTATTCAGATTATATTTATTATTTGAACTTCTCCTATGTTTCATTTAATGGCAATCATAAAAGAAAATGTAACAATGGTATCTGATCATGGCAAAGGACAGAAGTCAGTATCTTGCATCCACAGATCATGCCTACCATGCTCCAAGGTAAAGACTAAACTTGATGGTATGTCCATTTACAGGTAATCTTGAGTGGACCAGAATTTTCATTGTAAGTCATTGGAAAACCCTGCTCAAAACTCACATTTTTCATAAATCTTTTGACTGTTTGAAGAGAGCTGTTTTGGATTGTAAGGCGTTCAGGGCAGGGATCTAAGTGTCTTTCCTCCCTCCCCCACCCACCCCCACATTACTCGTAAAGAAAGTCTTCATTGTTGCTCAAAAAACATAACTGGACATGAAACAAAATGTCGGATTGTTTCCTTCCTTTTCTGCAATCCTTTAGCATGTGATTACCTCATTTTTAGAAAATCACTTGAGTGTACCTAAAATTATGTTAGCAATACCCCATATATATTGCTTAGCACATTGTAAGCCGCCATATACCATATACTTTTGAAGGCATTCAATATGAAGCTCTAGATTAAAAATAACATAACTCATGCTCTTTGATGCAAATGAGGCCAAATTGGGAGCAAAAAGAGAACTTTAACATTCAGAAATAGGAGATGAATAGTACATGATTAGATGGACATTGCTTGCTCTATTATTAAAAATAAATCAGTTCTTTTGTTCTGATGAACCTTCTGCTCTATTTGCAAGGAATTACATTAGCAACAGAAACTGTCAGAATCTGTCCAAACAAATTAAATAAAGCTAGGCAATAAAATAATAAAGGCCTATTTAAAACCTCAACAACAGCATTTGGACAACAGCAAACAAAATCCTATTTTTAAGTTATGAGATGCAGTTAAAAACTAATCACAGCTTTAAACTGTGATTCAATGTATTAATCCAATTAAATTTTCTACAGCAGCTAAATTATTTATAGATTTAGAATATGCATACATAATAATCTGTAAACTGTAATCTTGATACTCAGATAGAAATCAGTATTTCTCAAACTTCCAATGGCAAAGGAACATTATTTTCCAGAATTAATATATGCATATACATTATAATCTGAAGACTGGTTTCATGCACTGCAATAGCATATTTTTTTGGGGGGGGGGGAAGCTATATTAATTTCCAGACCATAATTACTAATTCTGACTGTCACATTTTAAGGATATTGTAAAATTGGAGTAAACCTAAAAGAATAAACTGGGAAAAATGATGCCTGGAAATTACATTCTTCAAGAAGCAATAGATAAAAGTGGATATTTTTAGCTTGAAGAGAAATGAAATGCAATAAATTGTTTTCAGATCTATTCATTGGTGACTATATGGCAAGTCAGAGTTGTAGTTGCAAGTACCCTGCCCTGAGGTATTTTCAACTTCTACAATTTTGTAATTCCAAGTAATAGTACCAGATCAGGGATGCAAAGATAGCACCAAATTTCACTTGCTTTGTCTTTTTGTTGTCATCCTGTAATAATCTAGATTCTTGCAGCTCACATCTGATAGCCTAATCATGCCCATTTTGTGAGACATGGCTATAGGTATAGTTCTAACTAGATGGAGGCAGCTATCAACATTGGCTCTTTTGGAAAGGCAACTGAAGAAGAGCCATCTAGTAGGACAGATAATTTTGCTGCCTTTTTAATTTAGCTGCAGAAGAATCAGTCAGCTGAGGCTGCAGTGCAAGCAGGTCATGCAGAAAGACAAACAACCCAAACATATCTTAACCACTGCTGTATCACTTGAAAAACATATTGCAGTGTATAATATTAATTTGACACATCTAATAAGTACCCTTTAATGAGACTTAGTGCCAAAGCTATTTCCTGGGATGCAATGCTCCAAACAGACCACAAGATGGTACATTTAGCTATACTCTTATGAACTGCATTTTCTTTTGTATATTTCTTTTAAAAAGCATTTTATTGCCATCTAGTCTTGGAATTTATTCTCTTCCTCTTTGAGTGTTTGCATTTTGAAACTTAACATTTTTAACTTTAAATTTCTATAACATATTTTTAATAAATTTGAGTAGGTTTATCTCTAGTGAGATTGGTATATTTCCCATAGAAGATCAACTACCTAGCCATAGGACTCTATGCTACATGCATAATCAGAAGGATCCAGTATTGAAACCATTTTGCACTTTTACTTTTTAATTGCCAGTACTGTAAGGCAGACTCAGGGGGATAGTGGAGGATGGGGTGGGGGCTGGCATGTTGTGGTCCATTGCAGGACTGTCTCATGCATTGGATTTATGAGGTGAATGTTAAGTGAAATATGTCCCAGAAAATAGATAGCGATAGTGGAACTACCACTCCAAAGAAGAAAGCAGGGTAAGAGTTGTGAAGATCCAGAAAAGATGCTGAGATTTACTACTTTCACTCAGTATGAGTTCAGCCTGTCCAATTGCAATGTGAGATACTGATCCCAGTTACAGAGTGTTTGGGTTTCAGTTACTGCAGCTAAAGTTGGTGCCCCAGGGAGAAGCAGAGAAATTAAATAAAACTACTGAATCTAAGGCTGAAGAAGTTTCTTGGATGAGAAGTGAAACGTCTTCAAAGAAAAACCAGAAAAGTCCAGTTGCCTCTTGAAAAATACTTTTGGGACAACCATGACTGGATGTCTGAGAATCTCCATAGACATTTTACTGAATCTAAACGGAGCAATTACTTTTTCACATTAACACACTATATGCGCATGACTTTGTTTACACCAAACTGTTTCCCTATGACTATCATTAAGTGTTGTACCTTATGATTCTTGATGAACGTATCTTTTCTTTTATGTACACTGAGAGCGTATGCACCAAGAAATATTCCTTGTGTGTCCAATCACACTTGGCCAATAAAAAATTCTATTTTCTATTCTATTCTATTCTATTCTATTCTATTCTATTCTATTCTATTCTATTCTATTTTATTCTATTCACTAAAACAAGCACTTAAAAGGTGGTGTTCGTGCAGACCCTCTTTATGTAGATTTCTGATAACATTCAGCGGACAAAAATCCGCAAAACGTCAGATAATTCCGCGCGGAAAAAATGCTTTTTCACAACCTTGCAAGGTTGCCACTCACTTCCTAGGAGACCGCCGGACTCAAGGCTACATACATTTGAGGCGGCATCTGCAGGACCGCAATGCAAGTAGCCTTCAAAGCGCCACGCACAGCCGTCTTCTCGGGGTTCCGGATTTCTGGAATTTCTCCGGGAGGAAAGCGAGCGCTTAAGACCCGGCGAGCCTAAAGGGGAGAGGCGGCTGAAGGCAGCCAAAGAAGACGTTTTTTTCCCGCTCGGCCCTAACCACCTCCTTTCTCCCCCTTCCGAGACAACGGGCCATCGAGCCAAACCTCCCACGCCGCTTTCTCGCTCTTGCAGGGGGAGCGGGCAGGCCGGAGCACGGGCAGCCGCCGATGGGCGAGCGGAGGGCATGGCTGCGTTGAAGGGAGGAGGGGGAAGCGCAGGTATGTATGGCGCCCGCCCGCTCGGGACCTCCTTGTTCCTCTCCCGCTCCTCTCTGCATCCCCGCTTTTATTCCCGCAAGCGAGAAAGGGAGGGAAAAAAAAAAAACATGGCGTCGGCCGTGAGGAGAAGCGGGGCGGGCAAGAGCAGTCGCGGGCCCAGCCCAGCCAACCTCGACAGGCGGCTGAGAGGAAGAGCGGCGCTCGCTGAGGCGACCTGGCTCGCTTTCCTGTCTTCCTAACAGAAGCTCGGCCTTCTCCTTCTCCTCATTTCCCTCCGGCCGCGCTCGCCTCGCGCCGCTCCACCGCAGCACAAAGCAGCCAGACGGGGCTGGGGGGGGGGGGTGGAAGGTTGTGTATGCGTGGAGGTGCTCGCTTTTACCCCCCCCCCCCCCATCTCCTGCATTTGGCTTTGGCGCAGCTCTGGCATAATGGGCATTTCCCTTCGAGCCGCCGAAACCGACGGTGTCTTTTTGTGTGTGCGCGCGCCTGTGTGCGCGCATTTCTTCGTCTGCGTAATTATGCATTGGGTAGAAGCGGGGGGGGGGCTGTGGGGGAGGGAAAGCCTTTTGTTTGTTGTGGCTCCTGCAGTTGCCAAGTGTGGAGGGGCGAACCGAGCTGCTCTTTTTTAGTCGGATCGTAGCTGCTGTGTATTTTTAGGCCACTTGGCAGTTTTTGACCATTTATTAATATATGTGCCTGAAAGCCCCAGCCAGCCTGCAAGTCGTTGCAACGACTCTGAAATATAAAGACAGGTAAGGTGATCAGTTAGAGCGGTGATGTGAAAACAAGAGCGAAGTGCTGTTGTCAACTTCTGGAATCGGCTCCTCAGGGTTGTGCTTTTAAGGTAGAGTTTGATGTCCCAGTATAAACCAATGATGAAAACAACGAATCACACTTTCTGCATATCTGAATGGCACTAATGCACACGTGTTTCTGTTTTCTGGTTAACTGGCAACAATAAGGCGTGCTATAAAAAAAGGTTGGTTTTGACCAGTTGCTGTATATATTTAAATCTCCATAAACCTTCATATGTAGATATACCCTGATATGTTACAAATCTCATAGATGGAAGATGATCTTTGAAGCCTATGCCAATAGCTCACTTTCTTACTTCAATATAAGTACAAAAGAATTTAATATGTAACTGATTTTGCTGTCTAGACAGTTAATCGTGTTGGTGTTTTCCTCTTCTATTAGTTAAACATTTATTTTATATCCCAGCCTTTTTGTCAAAAATGCCTTTATCTTCACCATAAAGGATGATTAGATTCTGTGAGGTCCATGACTGAGTGAAGAACTGAAAATATATTAATAGATGTAGTCTGATCTAACAATAAGAATACTTTCCAGATCACAGTAACTCTAAATTTAGTGAGCCTTCTTGTGCCAATATAATTTGATCCAAAAATTTATCTTAAGAAAGAAAACACAACTTTTTTAGATGCCAGATCATGGCTTCAGGGGCACACTTAATCCCTCCAAAGAGTTTTAATACATAGATCTGTTTGTAACTCCACTATATATTATACCCTTAAATGTACATAGGAGCTCACATTTTAAAAAGTGTCTTCATCTAAGTCTCCCTTCCTGCAGGTTAGAACAGCTCAGGTTAAAATAGCTTTGTTGCTATTGCTTTTGGGAAAAGGAGTCATTTTCAACTGCTTTCCTGACAGGGAGAACAAATTGATTTTCTTAGTTGATCAGTAGGACAAATGAAATTGGGTAATGCAGGATACTAGGGTCTGTTGCAGTGGAGAGCGAGTCAGGATTAGAGATGTGTAAAACATTTTGGAATATTTTGGGCTTCAAACACGCCATCTTGAAACAATTATTTTCAGGTAGATTGTTCTAGCCTTATCAGAATTCCGATACTATTTCAACTCCATTCAAAACGGGTTAAAACAGGACCAGAACATTTCCAATAAAGGCACAACAGCTATTTTCAAGCTTGATTATTTCAAATTTCAAACATTTCACACTTCACAAATCAGGAAAAGAAACAAGAACCTGTTGGGTCAGTAAACCTCAGAGAATGTTTGAAAGGCACATTACGTATCCATGAGCGTCATACTGCTGATCCCTGGATTAAGCAGACCATGGAAAATTCAGCAGGGAATGTGGTATGGAGAGGGGGAGATAAATTGTTAAAAGTATGTGTTCCCTTGAGAGTCAGTTTAATATCATACTGGTTTAAATTTATCATGTTACATGGTATAAAAACCAGTATTCCAAAGAGCATTTATTAAGAAAGTCTTACATTTCTAGTTTCTATGGGTTTTATAAAATAAATCATATTAAATATTATAGTAGAAAGCTTGGGAATTGCCCTTCACTTTTTTACTAACGGGGACAATTAAAAACAGGGCTAGAACAAGGTAATACATTTTATTGAGTAGCTATCTTGATAGTTCTTTATTGCAACAGAAAAGGCAGTTCTTAAGAATATATGAACATAATGTAGATTGAAAAAGCAGGCTAAAACATATGAGAAATGGTTGTGGGAACTGGCTATGTGTTGTCTAACAAAAAGGATTGGGGTGACATGATAGCTGTTTTTCAATATTTGAGAGCTGTCACTAAGAGGGGGTGAACAATCTACTCTGCAAAGCATATGGGGCAAGACAAAACGTAACTGATGGAAACTTATCAAAGAGAGTGTCAACCTAGAACCTAAAGAGAAATTTCCTGACAATCAGAACAATTAATAAATGGAATGGCTTGCCTTCAGAAGTTGTGGGTGCTCCATCACTAGATGTTTTTAAGAACATATTGGACAGCCATTTGTCCAGCATATATAGGCTCTCTTGCTTATGCAAAGTTGGACTGGAAGACCGCCAAGATCCCTTCCAATTTTGTTATTCTGTATTCTTAGATTCGGGACAAAGCAATATAGTAGAGATCATTGGGTTTTGAAAGAATAAATTAACAGAAGCTCTGATGTTTAAAGTGAGGCATGCATGCACAGTTTTCTAAAAAAAAAAACATTGCTTTATTGGCAATATTTGAAAAAGTAAACCTTTGGTAAAATTGCTTTCTTTTTTTTTTTTATTCTCTTTCCTTTTTAGAAAAATGAGATTCAGCCAAAATTTGAGTAAATAATTATGGGCCCAGATGTGCCTCTATTGAATGACCACAAGCAAGAATTCCTGTTAAAGCGATTTCCACAGACCATTTTGGGTGGCCCTCAATTTAAGTTAGGATACTGTGCACCTTCTTACATCTATTTGAATCAGATTCTTCTCTTCTTGATACCATGGATTCTAGGTGGAATTGGGACGCTTATATATCAGTTAAATGTTCTGCAAGACTATTGCACAGCTGCACTTTCTGGAGGACTAATGCTTGTTGCAGCTATTATTATTCAAGGAATAAACTTGTATGCCAGGCAAAAAACTGCACCTGTAGAAAGAATGCATGTCCACAATATACTAACAGAGGAAGATGAGTGGGAGTTTTCTAGCTGTATAGGTTTAGAGACAATCAAATTTATTATTCCAGGCAAAAAATATATAATAAATGTGTTTTTTCACTCACTTGTTGCTGGAGTACTATGTGGCTTAGGAACTTGGTATTTGCTGCCCAGCAGAATTGCCTCTTTGTACGGAGATAATATTGGAACAACTGTGGTGATCTTCGTATTTGGATGGTTGACAGTGTGTATTGGAGAATATTCCTTAATTGTTAATACCGCTTCAGAGACGGCTACTTATCAAGCACTGGACACTTATGAAATTGTTCCTCTTATGAGACCATTCTACATTTTTGTCTTCATAGCAGTGGATCTTGCTCACAGGTAAAAAAAAATACAAATATTGACTTGTGCTCTTAAAAGGATATTAATCTAGTTTTGCAACTGACTTGTTTGATGCACATGGGCTTATTTATAGATAATGAAGTAAATTTATAATACAGTGAAATGTGGGCAGAGCCATATTGAATCTTTTTCCATTCCATTTTTTCCATTCTAGAAATAATATTCGATTCTACTTCCATTTAGATTTGTTGCTGATGCTGCAGCTTTAAAGTTTGTCAATCAGGTTATGCACATCATATTTTTGTCGTTGCCTCTCTTATGGACTTTGGGGATTCTGCCTCCATTGGATGCACTTTTTCTCTGGGGAATGGAACAAGTGCTGGAACTTGGGCTAGGAGGCTCACCTATGTCAAGTAATGTAAGGTAAACATTATTTTGCATAACTAAAGTATTTCCAGATAGTTAAGCATGTTAGCAACAATTTAAAAACCTTGTAGTATCTTAAATGTGAAGGTATTTATTCTGGCATAAGTTTTCATGGACTATGACCAGTTCATAGCAGGGTTGAAATGCTACCAGTTTGCTCCAGTTCAGGCTAACCGGTAGCAGCAGCGACGCATGCTTTGGTGAACCGTAGCAGCGGCAGCGTGAGGCTCCGCCCACCCACCCGGACATCATTACTTCTTGGTTTTAACCAGGAAGTAACCTCTTTTTGACCCTCTGCACATGCGCAGAAGGCTTTGCGCATGAGCAGGAGGTCTACAATTGGACCTGAGGGTGGTGGGGGGGCTTGCTTTGCTTGCGCGTGGGGCGCACACACTTCTGAACCGGTAGGGAAGGTAAGAAGATTTCACACCTGGTTCATAGTCATATAATTATTGAGCGGCAGAATAATCCATTAGTGAAATCAGGTGAAATTGCCCACATTTTATTTTCTGGTGATTTCAGTAATTATACTCCACACATGCAAATCATTTAATCTCTTATACAAACAGCAGCCTGAATAAACAAAGCAGTTCATTTGTCTGATGAAATTTCCACAAAATATTATTAAAGGTGCTGAGATTCTGTATAAAGCAAAGTAATTCAGTTAGAGAACTTGTATACACCAGGTGTCAAACTCGTGGCCTGTGGGCCAGATGAGTCACATGCTGGCCCCACCCCTGCCTGGTTTAGTGAAGGGGGAAAAAGTCCCGATACGTCACGTGATGCCACTGTGACAACACGAGTTTGACACCCCTGTTGTATACCTTCTGAGATAAATGCAAGTATCCTAGTTTGTCTTGAGTCCTGAGTTCTAGACTTAGATTACTTCCTAATAGAACAGTTGAACAGATAAACCAATTACCATAGGAGGTGTAAACTTCATCTGAACTGGTTATGTTCATGCAGAAGCTGAAAAGTCTTACATATGCTGTAATTTGGATTCTTGTTTGGATAAAGAGTTATACAGATTTTTTTTCCCAATTGTGTAATTTTATGTGGGCTGCTAAAATGTCTTCTAAATACTTTACATATTAAATCTGCAGGCCTTTGCTTAATCTGTATTTTCAGTACTGTATAGCATGATGTCATCACATTATACAGTATATATATAATGGGCAGAGTCTTATAGAAAGAGAAATTTTCTCATATTTATATATACTGTATATATATATATGTATATTTCATAAACCACTCATCTCCCTCAGAGACTGACTCTGGGTGGTGGGTTTAGTTAAGTGGGAAAAAGTTAGTGAAAATAGATGAACTATTTGTACAAATTCTTTCTTTCATATACATTTTTTTTTTTATTACAGACTGTTAGCAATGTTTATCATTTCTTTGGGAACAGCTATTGCATCTTACTTCATCCCTAACACGCTTGGTATGGTTCTGTTCATGACTGGATGTGGATTTATACTAAGTCTTAATCTAAATGAGATTGGATTAACCTTCAAGTACACTATGATCAGCTTTTTAGCTTCCAGAAAATTTAAAAACACGTCTTCCTGTAGGACACAATTTGTATGGAAGGAATTAATGTCCTATTTCATTGTATTGACTTTTGCTCTTCTGGAAGCTGGCTTATTGCACTTCTTCCTTGGTTTTCAGACATTTTCCAAGACTAGCCTACAAGGTGTTATTAGTTACATATTGATAGTATTGCTTCTTGCTCTATGGATTCTCAGAGAGATTCAAACAGTGTATTTGTTTGGATTGTTCCGAAATCCCTTTTACCCAAAAGACCTAATGACAACGAATGTATCCGGAAGGAAGGAAAAGAACCTCAAGAAAATTGGTATGTTAAGAAAGATTTTACTCACTTTAGGTAAGAAATCTCAGTTTCTTCTTTTATATAAGTACACAAAGAGTAAAATGCATCTTGTGAAATTATGAAATGTGTTTAGAGCCAGGGAAAGGTGGTGATGATCAGATCAGAAACTGAGTAAAAGCACATTTCCAAACTTTAGTTTCTGAAATTGATTTCCTCTCCCACCATAAAATTTAATAGTTTAAAGTTTAATCTAACATTGAAAGTGGTTATTAGACCAGGAGAGATTGAAGGTTTGCCTACAAACTTTGATTTTTGGGGGATGAACATGTTATACACCCAGGATTTATCATATGCAAACAGATGATGCAAATTCTGAGGTAAATTCTGGGGAAATGATATTGGCCATTAGACAATGCTAGTATTATAGTTCATGCAAAAATACAACATTGTTTGAAATATGTTAGATCATCTGACTTCTCATTCATTAACCCTGAAAGCAAAAATTGTTACCAAATATGTAACAATATATTGTTCAAGTCTTAAAATGTTCTGGTTTCCTCAATCTATCACTTTTCAAAAGTTAGTGATAGAGTAACCATTTGATGTTATATCAGGTTTGAAGCTAAAATGTATTTGATAATTTAGATATTAAATTTATATTATGACTTAGTACTGTTTTCTGAAATTGAAAGATCCAAGTACTGAAATGATTATGGACATCTGATTTCTGCAAAGACCTTTGACAACATTTTAGAATTGTACATGCCAGAATGAATGTCCAGTATTCCATTTTCCAAAATACAATCACTAGAGAGTATCACTTTTATTTATTTGGCCGTTTATACATATTCCACTGTTTTCCATTTGTTTAAAAAAAAAAATGAGAAAACTTTATAAATTATTCATACTTTTTGCTTCCCTTTTTTACCTTGCCAGAGAATTTGAAAGAGATATCAGAAACAAAATAAAAATCAGAGGATCATACAAAAACTGAATAGAGCTATTGATGCAGTTGAAGGTTTTATACATAGTTCTTTGTATAAGAAAAACACTCTTGTATCTTTTCTTTTTACAATTTCAGTGTCACCGTTTGCTATGATAGCATTTCTTTCCATAGACAATTCTCTACATCATCTTTCATCCATATATATTTCCATTGGATTTTCAAGAAGCTTTAGAATGGTAAATTTCAAGTATTTTATGCTTTTTATAAGACGACCCAATATCTTGCAATGTAACCACTGAACCTATTAAATAAAAGACAATAACTCATTCTAATTAGAAATTAGTACTTGATTCCATGAAATTGAAATTGTAGAGAATGTTTTTTCTGTATGTTAGGACCAGTATTAAATTTAGGCATCTCTAGTTAAAGGGTTTTGGGTAGCATTGCTTGACCTCAAACGTGGCACTTTTTGGCGTCTGACACTAATACAAAAGTAAAGATATGTTTTTAGAATGACTATGTATAGAATCTTTTAGCATTTGGTAAATATTGATACAATAACATTCCATTAACAACCAAGACTCATTATACTCGGCGAATTACTGTTTTAATGAAGCATATTCAGATGCATACCACAGCAAGCAGCCACACATAGGTGAAACCTGGTTGAATTTGGATTCTAGAAAGGGTCATCCTAATTAGTATTTACCTAGGGAAACCACCTTTGATTTTAACGGCTGTTAGTTAGATGGGGAAATTTAAAAGCATACAGGTACCCTTCAATTAATCAACATTTGTTCAGAAACAGTTCAAAGTTACAACAGTGCTAAGCAAGTAGCCTTACAGCCAGGGCTCAAAGTCATGGCCATCACACTGTCCCCTCAGTCATGTGATTGCAATTTGGGTGGTTCAGCAACAAGCTCACAATTATGAGGGTTGCAGCATCTTGTGGTCATTTGATTGCCATTTTTGACTTCCACTGCTGGCTTCTCACAACCAAAATTAATGAGGAAACTGGCAGGTGGTTGCAATTAGTAATCACGTGGCATTGCACCTAAAAACAAAAGCAGGAAGTACCAGAACTGTCATTGAAACTCAGTGCAGTTGTGTGACATCACTCTTTACAGTCACATTGCTTAGCGACAAAGTTCCCAGTTCTCATTACAGTTGTTAACCAAAGACTACCTGTATTGGAATAAGTCAATGTCTCATGATATTATAATTCAATTAATGTGTCCATGAAAAAAAACTAATTAGAAATATCCTTGAAACCATCAGGAGTCAAACCCGGTATGAGGGAGACTCTGTGTTATGTAATTCTACGTCTGCAAATTTCCTATATATTTCATTTATTCTCAAGTATGTTCTTATTTTTCCATTAAGAATATGGAGTATCATGTATTTCCACATGTTGAAATTAGAAATTGAAACGAAGATCATAAAATGTGGTAAAATGGAAAGAATTATAAAGTAATACACACACACACACACACACACATACTCCATTGTTTGCTTTGATGCCTGGACTTGCATGGGATGCAAGATCATGGAGAGGTTTTAGGCAATATTGTTTTATTGTTCTGAACAATGGGCTTGATCAGTCACGAACTGTAAAGTGTATCTTATATCTGTATGATGAAACTGCAAAAATACTTGTTTTAGGTGTGGCAAGATACAGAGCATGCTCTGCTGGATATGGTGGTAGTGTCTGCAGTGCAGTTGCTGGTGTTCCCTACTGATCTCTGGTGGAACAAAAACATTGATACAGGAATTAGACTCTTGCTGGTAAAACGCCTTTATTTATCATATTTTAGGTTGAATCCCCATTTGAGAAACAAACTAGAACCAAGGTGATAGGGAACTACACTTACTGGATAAAAAAGTCTATTAAAAAAAAATACAACAGTGGAATGCAGTCTATTAATATGACTTGCCTTCAGATGTTGTGGGTGCTCCAACACTGGAGGTTTTTAATAAGAGATTGGAAAACCATTTGTCTGAAATGGTACAGGTAGTTCTCAACTTACGACTACAATTGAGCCCAAAATTTATGTTGCTAAGTGAGAAATTTGCTAAGTGAGTTTTGCCCCGTTTTATGATTTTTCTTGTCACATTAAGTGAATCACTGCAGTTAGTAACATGGTTGTTAAGTGAATTTGGTTGCCCCATTGACTTTGCTTGACAGAAAGTTGCAAAAGGGGATCACATGACTTATGACTGCAACCATCATAAATATGAGTCAGTTGTCAAGCATCTGAATGTAAATCACATAACCATGGGGATACTGCAACAGTCATTAAGTGTGAAAAATGGTCATAAGTCTCTTTTCAATGCCATTGTAACTTCGAACGGTCACTAAATGAACTATTGTAAGTTGAGGACTACCTGTATAAGTTTTGCTGCTTGAGCAGTGGGGTGGACCAAAAGACCTCCAAGGTCTCTTTCAACTCTGTTGTTCTAATTATTTCATTAGCAAATGTAGATTTTGTTGGCTAAATTGGATGATAGATGATTTTCATCTAGAATCCAAAACAATTTGCAGTCTTCTCTGGAACAGACTTTGACAGCACACTGCAGATTATAGGATAGAAAGGGAGAACAAATCTTGTTGCGCTAGCCAAGAGACATTAGTATGATGTTAAACTCAATTCAGATTTGAAATAAATGTGAAATAGTAAAGTTTTAAGTTTTGCTGAGAAAAATAAATCTGCCACTCAGTGACAAGGCTTGAATAGTTCAATATAATTGTAATTACCGGTATTCTGGTATCAGTGAAACTGTCCTGTTCTTCATAATCACTTGAGCAAGGCCTCCAGTAGATTATTTTTGAAATTGGGCAGATTCATGTCGGTGTGTATAACTGATACAGTTTTGGTCAAGTTTTAGAGTTAAGACTATTCAAATCTTAAGACTTTTACTTTGAATTGAACTCTGTGACCTATTGGCAAGCGGAACATCTGGCATACATTCCGATTTGCCTACTTCAGTTAATCTTGGAAAAGCCTTCTGATTTTTCAAAAGCAGCCTCACATCATTCTCTATTGGCAAAGTTAATTTCCTCTTTCTACCCTCCCTTCAAAATCAATTCAGATTCTTCAATTGAAGTTCAGAATTGAAGTTGAGCTTGCTTTACTAATAAAAGTTCAGGGTCTTTCATGAACACTCCAAATGCTTTAGAAAAATGAAATCCCATGAAGAAGCATATAAATGAAGGAAATACATTATTGCTATTTCTCTCTTATTAGGTTGGAATTATTCGGAGTCGGCTGTTTCAATTTGTTTCAAAATTGCAATTTGCCATTACTGTTCTCTTGACATCGTGGACAGAAAAAAAACAACGCCGGAAATCCACAGCTACTCTGATTACACTGAACATTGCTTTCTTTCCAATTGTATTGGCCATCATAGTGCTCTCTTCATTGCTTTCTTCTCCCTTGCTATCACTTTTTAGTCTCCCAATATTTTTGATAGGCTTTCCAAGACCAATCCGAAGCTGGCCAGGACCTGTGGGCATGATGGCCTGCATAGGTCCTGATGCTGTATATTATCAACAGATGATTCCAAGTTTAAGGACTGCATTGCAATCAGCATTCTCAACAGGCAGGTTAGGTAAGTTAAAAATTGGCTCATGAGACCAGCTGATTAAGTATCCATTATCTTGCCCTCAATTGCAAAGGAATCTGCTGCAGGTTTCTAGACACAGCAGGACTGATTTACAGGCTCTTGTATGATAATCTCATAGATGTAGGAAATTATTTGCTGCTATAATAATCTGAGTGAAATTTCAGTATCGTAAAAATGAAAATAGAATTTCTTCCTATACTAACAAACTGATGCTTTGGTTTGCTTGTAGATTATATCAGATCTCTGTTCCATGAGTTTAAGGTAGCCTACATGTATTCCGTCATCCAATTTAATCCCTACAACAAAATCCTAAGGGTAATTTGATTTAATGATAGCAAGTAGCCCAAAGTTCACTCAATGCAGCTGAATGTAGGTGATTGATTTGATTCTGTAATGACTGGGGAGAGCAGAAAGAGAGATGTTCGAAATTTCCACAACTAACCAAAGAAATAAAAGCAGGAGCCTGATTATTAGGGACTATTTAAAATCTTTTTTTCTTAAACCCTCTGGTCTTTAATGGGATTCTTTTCTAGGTATTCTTAGCAGGGTATCATGTTATATTTTCATGCTGAGCATATTTTTATCCATTTAGACAGCAGTATAGATTTAAGATTTTTTTTCTATAAAAATGGTAGCAAGAGAATGCACTCTTTTTTCTCAGCAGTCCTAAAAAGGCTATTTAATTTTAATGACATAAAGGCAGGTTTCTTGAATTCATTTTTAGGCTATTCTGAAACTCAAGATTTTCAGCTGTGATAGTTTGGGCATGACCAGAAATTTACTAATTACTGATATATCCCTAATCTCAGCCATTCAGAGTTGCTTCAAATTGTGAGATGAATGACAAATAAATTTAATAATAATGACTACAGGTATATCAAAGAAAGAAGTGATGTAACATTTTATACGCAATAGTGGGTTTTTGTTTTAATATATATTTGTAATTAATATTTTGCAGAAAATTGCAAAACTGTATTAAATTCCAGCAGAAATGCCTGAAAATAATGTAGTTATCAAAATGTCACTAATTCTTTTGTCACAGAGATATTTCAGGAATAACGTTTTTATCATTATAAGATTCTATTTGTGTTATAAAACCACCACATTTATTACAATTTCTAAGCAGTAAAATAGCTGAAAAAATGCAAGCTCTGTTAATAGCCATGTATCTAGAATTCGTATCTATAATAAGCTTCACATAGTGATTTTAAACTGAATCCATAATGCAGTCTAGTTTGTTTATATACCACTTTTCCAACTAGTGTTATTACATTATATGATCAAGTTTTATTAAGATGTGGATAGTGTATATCAAAATATCCTTGAGTAAAAGCTAATCCTTATTTGGGGATTCTTGTTTCCAAAGGTTCCTGTTCACCTGGATCCCACTACTTGTGCCGATTTCAAGACAGATTAATATGGATCCTTGTTTTAGAAAGAGGCTATACTTACTGTTGTCTCAATATTAAGGCAAGTAGCATTAAAAGCATGTGCTGTTTTGCTGTAGTTCCTTTACATATTAGTAGAAATCACCATACTTCTTAAATGTACAACATGTACATGAACTAACTTTCTAATATAACTAAGAAGAGTTGAAAATAAAAGCTTACTTGATTCACTTAAAATCAATTTAATTTTCTATTAAGTCAAAACCAACAGCCATTTTTATGCTAGCTTCCATTTAAGAGGTTGTTGTATTTTCTGACTACATATACAATACCCTACTATTCTCTCAAATTCCATGTTTAGAAACTAGCCAAAATGGTGCCACCATTGAGCTAGAGAAACAATAAAGTATACCAAAACAAAAAGCAGAGGGTTGGACTAGAAGACCTCCGAAGTCCCTTCCAACTCTGTTATTCTATTTGTAGTCTCCCATCAAATAAAGTTTACCAAACAAATACAGATGGGGTTGTGGGAGGGAGTATCCAGTAAGACAGAGGTGTCAAACTGGTGGCCCACAGGCCGGATGTGTCATGCGCAGGCCACACCAACTCCAGTTCTGCATCACAATATGTCATGTGATGGCAATGTGACATGGCGAGTTTGACACCCATGCAGTAAGAGCTTGAATACATGGATGAAAGTTAATCATAATATTGAGAGGTCCTTGGTGGTGGTCTCTGAGCTTGCTTGTTTTCTTGCAGACATTTCATTACCTTAACTAGGTAACATCATCAGTGCTAGTAAGGAGAGCTGTTTGCTGTCAGTTTATATTCTGTCTGTGTGGGTGATCTTAGAGATTCTTTGATAACTGATGGCTCTTTGGCAGTTTCTTAATTGGGATATTGCTTATTTGGTTGTTGGTTTGAAGTTAATCTTGGAGTTAATCTATGCTGATCTGAGTGCTGATTACTGGTGGAGAGATGCTGGAGTCTTTTTCTCTTTTTAGGCTGGTTGAGTGTCTCTTTTGCATAGTCTATAGATGTAGTTAATGTCTATGTGTCTATTGATATCTGATTTGTCAGAATGCCAGGCTCCTAGAAATTCCCTGGCATTATAACCAATCATAATATTCCATGCTGCAGTCTTTTACACTTTTATCCTTCCTTCCTCTAAAGACTTGTGTTGCTTTATCACTTATCTGTAATAATCACAAAGAGGAATTTCTGAGAAAGTAACTGGTCCAGTATGCTTCATAGCTATGAAAGAATTCCTGTCTGAATATTTAGTTATGCCCCAATCATTCTAGTCCGGTAACACTTTATAGCTATGATATGGTTACAATTGCCTGTCTAACAGTTATCACTATATTCCACCATTCCTCTATACTTTTAATTGTTGCTACTATATAATAATATAGAGTAGTGATATATTTTTATTCTTAGAAAGTCAGGGATAATAGATTTAGTTTAGGGGTACAAACTAATTCTGCAGTTCCAATTTTTGACTTCTCTGTGTAGGGCAAGAAAATTCTTATCTAATAACCTTTATACCATTATCTAACCTTTACTTGGAGAAATGGAGGAAAAGAAGATAAAAACAAGGGGAAAAAATTATCTTTATTTTTTCTTCTCCACTACTTCCAGCTTGACTTTCCTTCTGTGTTATATAAAATGAAGGAATCGGATATGGGGCTAATTACAAAATGTCTGTCAAGTTTTGAGGTCGTCTCAAACAAATTGCATTCAACAAAGTCTTTGAAGAAAAACTCCTATTTATTAAGCACAACATTCTAACCTGACTCCAAACGAAGCCAACACTGACTTCCAGTCCCAAAACCCTCCCTTTCCATTCCCCACTCCCCTGCACTCATTGGCCATCTTCCAAATCATTCTACTCCTAATCTACTCCAGCTCAAAGGAATTCCCCCCTCTCCCATCTCATCTCCTAGGGCAGTGATGGCTAACCTTTTTGCCATCGCGTGCCAGGAGAGGGGGGGGCAGGGGAGGGTCGCGCGTGCACGTGCCCTTCCCCTCACCCCCCCCCCCCCCGCTCCTGGCACATGATGGCCTGGTAGGCCCGTTTTTCTTTCTTACCTGGTTCCAGATCCTCTCTGTGTATCTGGGAAAGGCGAAAACAGCCTTTCCCACTCCCTTGGAGGCCCTATGGAGGCTGAAAGGGCCCATTTCCCAACGCTCAGTGGGACAGGAAGTGACATTTTTTGCTGTCCCCAGCCTCCAGAACCTCTCTAGGAGTCTCTAGGAGTCTCTAGGAGCCTCTCTAGGATCTGGAGTCTCTCTAGGATCTGGAGCCAGGTAAGAAAGAAAAACGGGCCTTCCCCACCCCGCCCCCAGGCCCTCCAGAGGCAGGAAACATCCTGTTTCTCTACTTCTGATGGGCCCAGAAGGCCCAAAAATCAGCTGGCCGGTGCCCGCATGGACCCCAGAGCTGAGCTGGCATGCCCACTAATATGGCTCCGCGTGCCACCTGTGGCACGCGTGCCATAGTTTCGCCATCACAGTCCTAGGGGATAATATCTCCAGGGAAAATAAGTAGGTGAAAAGTCAAACGTCCCTTTCCAGACGCCTTCGCTTCACCTTCTTATGTCAGCACTAGAGTAAATACAGGTTGAAGTGCTGACAATGTCATTGTTTGTATTTTAGCATTTTTAATTCCATTTCCCTAGTGAAAATGTCACAGATACAATTAATCAAACACATTTTGAAAGTCATTTCGGATAATAAGAGCAAGAATATTATCTAATATTAATGATTCTCATAATTGTCCCATGTAAGTTGATACTGAGATATTTTGTAAAGTTGTGCACACTCTGAAAATGATTCAGTATCATTTAACATCACTTTATTTTTAATAAGCAAATTCCTTAGAACAGCAGCACCTTTTTGCAAGTTTAAACCAAATCCTAATAAGGTTGGACAATTTTAATGACTAGCACAGAGGAACTGTTTTTGTACAAGGCTGGAATGCTTTTTTTGATTGGTTTTTAAATTATGCACCACCTTAGGTATCACCATGTGATAATTATAGTACAAATCTAAACCCTTGCTCTGGGTTTAAATGAGAAACAAAGAAAGAAATAGAAAAGGAGCATAATGTTTTAGTATGGCTTATATTATGTCAAACTCGTGGCCCGTGGGCCAGATGCGTCATGTGTGGTCCACACCCACGCCTGGTTTAGCAAAGGGGAAAAAAGTCCTGATACGTCACATGATGCCACCGTGACAACGCAAGTTTGAGACCCCTGGTTTATATGGTTAGCATTGATGATCTTTTCTCCTCCCTCTTCTTCCACATTGTTTTCATTCTTCTTATTCCAAATTATTTTGATATCCAAATCAAGAAGTGTTGTAAATAGTATTATCCTCAACATTATGATTTGATATGGGTCAGTAAATTGGTATGCATTCAACCTATATCTGAAGCATTGTGCTGCTAGGTATTTGAAACACCTTGGGTTTTGTTGTTTTTTTCTTTTAATCCAGGGTTTAGAATTGCAGGAAACCTCCTGTCATACTGCTGAAGCTCACAGAGTTGATGATATTTTTGCAATGGCCTTTGAACATCAGGAACATAATAAGATGTTCTCCCTCAACTCCCATTTTGGAAATATTTTAACACCTTGTGCTGCTCTTCCTGTAAAACTCTACTCAGATGCCAGAAATACCTTATCTGGAATAATTGATTCCCCTGAAAATCGGAAGCAATTGAAAGAAGACTTCATAAAAGTACTCTTATGGATGCTTATCCAGTACTGTTATAAGAAATCAAAAACACCTAGACCTCTTGAAAAGATACCTAAACCCCAACAGGAATACTCTTCAGCAGGACCGTCTGAAGTTTTAAATAAGGCAGTAGAAAGACCAGATTCATGGAAAGATGAAGATGGACTCAGTGTGGAATCTACAGAAGAGTGGACTGATGATAGCAATCTCTTTGATGATGAACCTAGCAAAAAAACATTAAAAACAAATGTCACAGTACCACAAGATGGTTCACCAAGAACTTTCTATTCTCTTCCAGGTTCAGTAGAAATACATACCACAGATGATGAAGTACTTGAAGTAGCCAGTGTGAATAAACTCTATAAAACTGTTGTTCTTGGTCTTCCTGTTGTAGATGTTGGAAAACACTGGGGAAATATGGGTTCATCCCCTATTAAATTCAGTAACTTCTATTCTGAATTGTTAAGCATTCCTGAAGAATGGAGAACTGCACCATTATCGGCTGCCAAATTAAATCAGATGAAGCAGAAGTTTCCAGTAGAGTGGTATCATTTTTTACTTGGCCAGCTAGACCTATTTCATTTGAAAGAAAATCCTTCGAATTTACTCAAAGATCTTTTTAAAGACACTGCTTTGAAGGATTTGTATGTCCAGAGTGCCTTATCCTGTTACATTGCAATGTTTGGATTAGATGATACTATTGTTTCTCCTGGTCATATTTTCAGAGCCTACAATGGAAGCCTTCCATGGTCAGTCTGTTTGGACTGGTTAATAGGAAAACAAGAGTTATATCAATTAACACTAAAAACATTCAGGTAATTAATTTTTTCACCATGTACGTGTATGCATCCGAACTAGACTGCGTTGTTTCTGTTTGTCACATAATATATGTGGGTATGTGAGTATATGCATAAATTTTTTATTTATTTATTTTGTCATGTTTATGTAGTGTATATTGGAGGTGGTGACCCTTTGAGAGCTGTATGCAACGAAATTTCATTTTAATGTATGCCGATTAGTGTACATTTAAAGTGACAATAAAGTTAAGATACGAATAATAGTCTGTATACTAATATTCTGAATACGAATATTGAGGTCCCCCATCCACATGCTAATCAAGATCATTCTCATCCCTGGTAAGCATCTAAGCCTAGGCAAGGCCAGCTAGATCATGCCAGCTGAAGAAACGTATATCGTACATATGATCCGGGAGCGAGGTGTTTCTGAATCATGGTCTATGAGTTGGCTGTCCCTGTTAGTTTGTCAGAGGCCAAAGGGGTAAAGATGAGAAGGCACATCCCCAAAAGTGCCCATGTATATATATCATTTCTGTGCTAATAAAGCCTCCCAGGCAAGATTTTGATTTTGAAGTTTGTACTTTATAATACAGAAGACTTGTGGAATGGACGATGTAGTATTTCAGGTATATCTTCTTTGTAAAAGCCCTACAGGTAGAATAGTAAGGGACATTCTGAAAATGGTATTGCTCAAAAAAAGTAAACTCAAAGGCTTCAAAAACTTCAGAACAGGAGAGAGAGCAATATCACATACTACAAATAGTATTGGTGAATTTTTAAAATAATTATTCTAAGGGATCCATTTTTATAATACTGTAGCGGAAGAGCTATTGTTTTGTAATAAAATCTCACTAATGTGTCCTTGAAATTCTCAGTGACAAAGCTTTCTTATATTCTTGTGGCAAGAAAATAAATGTGTTGCATAGGAGTCAGCCGTTCCTTATGCACACCCACAGCTAGGAGGCAGATCATTGTGTTATGTGACACTCAGTGCAATATATAAACATCAGCAGATGCATAGATGTGGATTGTTTGCCCAGTGAAATTCAGTGAAAGATTATAAAATATAACTTTTAAATTATGCGCAAGAATCACTTGGCAATTGACTGCTTTACTCATCTACTCCACAGGCTATTGCTGTCCAGACCATTTGGTTTGAAATAATGGTAGATGTATATACCTCCTGACAACATTCACTTTGTTCCAGTGTTCAACGAGGGAGGAATTGTTGAGATGTCTTTTCGGTGTGAAATTGCTAGAAAATCATTCAGGTTCAAAGCAATTTTAAATTTTGCTTTGATGTGTTTAGCAAATAAGATGCCATGCCCAACCAGATGAATATGTGCTGTTTGATAAATGCTTAATGAAAAACTAGAGCTAAGTCAACATATTAGAAGGAAGTTAACAATCTGATTCACATATTGCACTAAGTTATGGCAGTCAGCTAAACTGTAATGAGTGAGCTTCCATATCATGCTAATCCATGTGTTCTAATTTACAAACCTCTATGCCTTCAGTTTGCTAAAGGCAAACTAAAATCAACAAATCTGATTGTAGCTTAGTCTGCAATTATCAGCATTTGGAATTACTGGCTAAATAAAGACAAATATTTATCATCATAAGACTAAAAATAGGAATTCTTGGGAGGTTATAATCTTAATATTGAGAAATTGGATTTGAATTAACTGAGTAATAGGTTGGAGGCTGTATGACTGCCTTCATAACGCTTGCAATGTATGCTTCAAAACATATACCGGTATGATAAGAGATGTTATCTGTCGGATTGATAAGTTATCTATCAAGTTGATAGCTAAACCTAGTACTGTAGGTCTGCCAACCACTTATATATTGTTACAGAGGCTATTCTCCAGATATATCTCTAGAATTATTCTTTTTTTTTTCATTATATTTTTCTTTGTGTTGTGTGTTTATCAGATATACAGTGAAGCTTATGGTTGATAAAGCAAGCCTGGGTCCAGTTGAAGACTTTCAAGAGCTGCTAAACTATCTTGAAGAATATGAAAATGACTGGTACATTGGTTTGGTGTCTGAAAAGGAATGGCCACAAGCTGTTTTACAAGAAACGCCGTATCTTTTTTCTTTGGGGCATGACCCAAATATGGTAAGAGTTTCCTGACTTTTAAGTGGATTTTTCACTAATATGCCACTTATTCCATTCTTGAATTTAATGGCAATACTTACGTATGTTTTCTGTTGTTGTTTGTCAAGTAATTGTTTGTCAAGCTGGTGTTGTGATCCTAGCCCTTGTATTAGTATAGCACAAAGAAGCCTTCAGGGATGGGTGGCACAATTTATTAATTAATGTTTTAATTATGGATTTAGATGGCAAAGCTAAATATCAATGAAGGATTTGTTTATTAATATCAGTTCCTTAACAAAACAGCTTAAGACCTGTTTCATTAAAAATTTACCTTGTAATTAAGATATCCAGAGTTGATTGTGACATTCCTTCCAGTGGAATCCTGTTAGAGAAAAGCTGTACTTTTGTGTCACTTCCAAACTTCAGAATTTGCCTTTGCAGTTGATATCCACTTGTTTTGATTTCAGAAAAGCTATTACGTTATGTTTTAGATGTCTTTTTAGGGCTTAAAGTTTCATTGTATGAATATTTTTCAGTTAATTCCTGTACTTGATCTTTTAAGAGAGAGATGCACAATTTTTTTCTTGACTGAGGACTTTATATTTTGGAGGGATGCATTTTTTTTTTTTAAAGTGGGATCATGACATACAAGTAGTTCTTTAAAGACAATTCAGACTGGAATTTCCATCACTAAGCAAAGTAGTCATTAACGATTCACCCCCGATTTTATGACCATTTTGCCACCAAAGTTGTGAAGCAAATCACTCAGTTCACTTTGTTTGTCCCTGGGGAAGGTTGCAAATGACATCATGGAACCTCAGGATGCTGCAGCCATCGTAAATACATGCCAGTTGCCAAATGTCTTGAATTTTAATTATATGACCATAGAGATGCTGCGATGGTTGTAAGTGTGAGGCCTGATCATAAATCACTTTTTTCAGCATCATTGTAACTTCAAACAATTAAATGATAGTAAATGGAGGACTACCTGTACTAAAATGAATTATGTGTAATATGACCACACACTAGCCATGCTTTAATATTACCACCTCTATTATAATTAAAATTACAATTTGATAACCATTTTTAGAGACCTGTAGGGGCCCCCATTTTTGTGTGTGGCCTGGAGCCTCAAACATATCATCTCTAATAAAACCATGTAACAATAATTTGAGAGCAAAGCAGGGGTGAAATGCTCCCCGTTTGGACCGGATCACCCGATCCAGTAGCAATAGAGGCAGGTGGTTCGGAGAACGGGTAGCAAAAATCCCTGCCACCCCCCCCCCCCATGCCCAACTGAGCAGTGCGATCATCAGAGCCTTTTTTTTCTTTTAAATGGCTCTGACAATCTCAGCTGAGTTGCCTGCTAATCGGTAGCAAACCCCCCCCCCCCCTCAGCTTGCTTACCTTAGTTGCTGGTCGCAATGCCTTGCTGTAATCCCTGCAATCCATTGCATCAGCAAGCAACTGAATCTCCCTGCCTGCAATCAAGCAGGCAGGGAGTTGTGGACTTCAACTCCCAAAGTTCCTCAGCCAGCAAAGCAAAGCTGGCTGAGGAATTCTGGGAGTTGAAGTCTACAAGTCTTAAAGTTGCCAAGGTTGGAGACCTCTGTTCTATTGGGTAAGTTTTTTTCCCCTTTGGGAGCTTTAAAAAAATGATTAATTGGAGTTTTTTTTAGTTGTTCTTTTTTTAGACCTAGCTTTTTTTTTTTTTTTAATTTGATTTATATGCCGCCCTTCTCCGGAGACTCAGGGCGGCTTACAATGTGCTCAGCAATAGCTGCTTTTATATAAAAATAAAAAATAAATTAAAATAAAATAATATTTGTGCAGCTTTCTGAGATTTAGTGTGTTTCTGTAGTGTTTCACTCTTAACTACACAAATACACAAAATGGACGTTGTCTTACCTGAACGTCCCTTTTCTGGGCGCTGCGTACACTATCCAGGAATGGGTTAATGCTTCAGCCTTTGGCAAACAACTGAGTGTTAAAAAATACTAAAAATAAGGACTTCCCCTTTCCCCTCTGCCTAGCCACACCCCCACTCCCATGATTCCCCAGTCTGAGCGAAGGTGTGGCGAAAAGGACTACCAGTGACACGACCATGATGAATTAATAACCATAACTTTATTAACAACAATATTCAACATGTTCAAACTGAGAAAACGGGGAAATTCCCACCGGGCAGGAAGCCCAAATGTACGGGCGGGACTGGATAGTGTACGCAGCGCCCAGAAAAGGGACGTTCAGGTAAGACAACGTCCATTTTCCTGTGCGCTGCTCCCACTATCCAGGAATGGGATATACCCAAGCTTAAATCTCCAGGGTGGGGGGCTGACTGCCCGCTGGGTCCATTCCAGTCGCGACCCGCTGGAGCACCCGGCGACCGAATGCCGCCTCGGCTGAATCGTAGGTGTCGATCTTGTAGTGCCGGATGAAAGGCGACACAGAGGACCAGGTTGCTGCTCTGCAGATGTCGGCAACAGAGGCCTGAGTGGCCCAGGCTGCCGAGGTGGCCGCGCTCCTAGTTGAGTGTGGCAGAATGTTGGCCGGTAGAGGCTTGGAGTTCAGGTCATAAGATAGCTCGATGCAAGCTCTGATCCATCTGCTAACCGTGGGAGCTGAAATCTTCTGGCCCATGGACGCCGGGTTGAAAGAGACCAGGAGGGCTTCTGTGCGACGGAAGGTTGCCGTTCTGCGTATGTACGTCTGGATCGCTCGCCGGACATCAAGGGTGTGCCAGCGCTTCTCCCTGTGGTCCTTTGGTGACGGGCAGAAGTCCGGCAGAATAAGTTCCTGGGCTCGGTGGAACCAGGAGTTCACTTTTGGGATGAAGGTCGGGTCCAGCCGGAGGACCACCGAAGAGGATTTGAAAATGCAGAGGTCTTTACGCACGGACAGTGCTGCTAATTCTGACACTCGCCTTGCTGAGGTGATTGCTAGGAGGAAGGTCACCTTGAGAGTTAGGTGCTTGAGGGTGGCTAAGTCTAGTGGTTCGAAGGGAGGGCCTGTCAGGGCCTGTAGTACTAGAGACAGATCCCAAGATGGGTAACGGTGTACCGTTGGTGGGTGCAAGTTTGTTGCCCCGTGCAGGAACTCCCTGATACGCGGGTGATGTGATAAAGTCCGGTATGGAGCGCAGGAGACGACCGTCGATAGGGCTGCGGTCTGACGCCTTAGGGTCGCTGGGGCCAGCCCCTTGTCTAACCCTGACTGCAGGAACAATAGAATGTCTTGAATCGTGGCCCTGGTGGGGTCCACATGGTGTACGGCACTCCAGCTGCAGAAGGCCCTCCAGGAGGCCTCGTAGATACGAGTTGTTGACGGGCGTCTGGCCGCCTGAATAGTGCTGACTACGCTGTCAGGTAGATTGTCCTTCTTTAGGATGACCCGCTCAAGTGCCAGACGGCTAATTGGAGCCACTGAGGCTCTGGGTGGTTGACCTCGCCTTGGCATAGTACAATCTGATGGGGTGGAATCACCCATGGTTGCTCCACCGACAGAGCCACCAGGTCTGCGAACCACGGCCTTCGAGGCCAGTTTGGAGCCACCAGGAGCAGGTCGGCCTTCTCTGCCAGTAACTTTCGAATCAGGCGAGGGATCAACGGGACCGGAGGGAAGGCATACAGAAGTCCCGTCGGCCACTTGCAATGGAGGGCGTCGTGGTCCTCTGCTTGTGGTGTCGGGTACCGAGACACGAAACGAGGGAGTTGGGCGTTGGTTGGAGACGCAAATAGGTCCACCCCTGGTCTCCCGAATTTGGAGGTTAGCTTGCTGAAGAGGCGAGGGTGGAGTTGCCACTCTGCCTGGTCTATTGTTGTTCGACTGAGCCAGTCTGCTCTTACATTGGCCGACCCCGAGATGTGGTCTGCTTTGATAGATAGCAGGTGTTTCTCTGCCCACTCGAATAGGGCCTCTGATTCCAGCATCAGGGAGCGGGATCTTGTGCCTCCCTCTCTGTTTACGTGCGCCTTGGCCGAGATGTTGTCCGTCAGGACCAGCACGTGCCGGCCCTGCAGTGTGGCCTGGAAGTGGCGTAGTGCTAATCTGATCGCCCGGAGTTCCAGCAGGTTGATGCTGCTGTGTTGCTCGGCTCTGGACCACTGGCCCTGTGCCACCCCGTTGTGCAGGTGTGCTCCCCACCCCCGCAGGCTCGCATCTGTGGTGAGGATCAATCTGTCCGGGTCTAGGAACTCTGACCCCTTGAGGAGTGCGGTGGAAGTCCACCATCTGAGGGAGAGACGCACCCTGGTGGGGAGTTGAACCTTGTGTTTGGAGTTGGACCTCCCCGAACGTTGGAACGGGAGGAGAAACCACTGGAGGGCCCTCGAATGTTTGCGTGCCCATGGCACGATGCCGAAGCAGGAGACCATCTTTCCCAGTAGGCATGATAGTTGCAGAAGAGAGGCCCTCCTTCCTGACAGAATCTGAAGGGTCAGTTGCTGGAGACTCTGGACCCTGTCCGGGGATAAGAAGACCTGGCCCCTGGCGGAGTCTATCACTGCGCCTAGGTGGAGAATCCGTGTGGACGGTTGAAGGTGACTCTTCTCGAGGTTGATTGTGAAACCGTGGTTTCGAAAAGCTTCGAGGACTAGGTGCGAGTCCCTGGCCGCTTGGTCGTGAGACGATGAGAGTATCAGGATGTCGTCCAAGTAACAGAGAATTCGGACCGGGATGGTTCGAAGCCTGGCTGCCACCACCGCCACTAGCTTGGTGAAGGTGCGGGGAGCCGACGATAGCCCGAAGGGCATGGCACGGTACTGAAAGTGTTGGCCTCCGTATTCGAACCTCAGGTACTGTCTGTGGTCCGGGTGGATAGGGACGTGGAGGTAGGCTTCTCGAAGGTCGACTGACTGGAGGAGGTCCCCCCCGTCTCACCCCCATTAGAATAGACTGTAGCGAGTGCATTTTGAACCTGTGATAGTGCACCGACAGGTTCAACTTCTTTAGGTTCAGAATGGCCCTCCATCCTCCCGAGTTCTTGGGGACTAAGAACAGGCTTGAATAGAACCCGGAGCCCTGGTGGGCTGGTGGTACTGACTCTATGGCTCTGATCTCTCGCAGATGCTTTAATTCTTGGGACATTAGAGCTTGTAGCTCGGAGGACTGTGGGACCGGGCACCGCACGAAGCGCTGAGGCGGCAGCCCTGCAAATTCTATTGATAATCCCAATGAGATGGTGCGCCTTACCCACGAGTCCGATGTTGACCGGGCCCATTGGCGGTGAAAGAGATGTAGCCTTCCCCCTATGGGCCCCTCGGTCTTGGAGTCACTTCCCCCTTCTGGCGGGTTTGAAGCCTGCCCCCCGGAAAGGTCTTCTGGAATGTTGGTTCCTGCCCCGGTCTCGGAACTGCTGTCTGTCATGTGATCTGTCGCCTCCCATATAATTGGAGCGGTGTGGGAAGGACCCCCTGGGTCCTGGGCCAGGCCGAAAGGGCTGTTGGACTGGATACGGGGAGTACCTCCGCTCTTGGCGGCGGTAGGCCGACGGCAGTACCTTCCTCTTGTCCTTGTCTTCCACGAGGACAGGATCTAGAGCTGCTCCAAAAAGATTAGGTGCCTTGTAGGGAGCTGAGGCCAGCTTCCATTTAGCTTTAAGGTCCGCTTTCCAGGGCCTGAGCCAGAACAGCCTCCTAGTCGTGACGGTGGAGGCTAGGGCCCTTGAGGCGAACTTTGCCGAGTTCAGGGAGGCATCAGAGGCGTACTCGGTGGCCGCAATGATCTTGTTGATATCTTGTTGCAGCCTGGTGTCTTCTGGAGGGAGCCTTTCTTGCATCTGGCGTAGCCAAATGAGGGCCGCTCTATTGAAGAAGGAGGTGGCTGTGGCTGTTTTGATCGCCCAGGCTACCGCCTGGTGTGTTTTACGAAAGGACCACTCCGTCCTCTTCTCCTCCGCTTTGAGCCCGTCCAGTGCCTCAGTGGAAACTGGCGATGGGGATGAGAGTGCTGCGACCGGTTGGTCCACTGTCGGGAGAAGTAGCAGATCCTCTAGCTCCGGGGCTGAGCAGTAGAGCTTCTTGTCCAGGCTGCTTGGTGTAGTCTGAGAAGCTGGTTGCCCCCAGGCGTTTTGGATAACTTCAGAGAACAGCTGTGGACAGGGAATGCTGTCCTTTTCCTGTTTGGATGACTTGAAGAGGGCATCGTGGGGCCCCACTGCAGGAGGTGGGGCTGGGTTCACGTCCCCTGGCACCCCCAGGTTAGTTGTGAGTCGAGCCTTGTGCAGGAGCGATCTAAACAGTGCTGGCCGGAAAAGCCCAGTGAAAGCGGGGGTGTCTGGGTTTAGGCCTTCGTCCTCCGAGAACTCGATGTCCTCTGGGGCGTCCTCTGCTTGATCTGAATCCTCAGACGAGGACTCCCGTGCTAGGGGGCCAGGTGTCTTGTTCTGGACTCGATGAGGATGAGACCCCTGGGCCTGTGCTGGTGGCATCGCCTGCTGCCAGCTGGCGGCTAAGAAAGATGAGAGGGCTGTGGAAAACATGGCTTGAAAGTCCATTGGAGGTGGCGGGGCCCCCTGTGCTTCAGCGCCTGGTGCTGGGCTGCATGATGCCGCTGCAGGTGATAAGGGAGTTGCCTCACTCCGGCCCGGGGCGGGAGATCCGTCCCTCTGGGGCCCCCTCTCCGACAATACTGGGGTCGCCGGGGTCTGTATTAAGTCTGTCCAGGTTGCCATTGCTGGGTCAGACTCCCTAGGCGTGGGTGGGGCAGTGTTTTCTGGACCTGGCCCGCTGTTGGGTGGCATAGCCAGCGCCTTTTGTGCCTTGGCGCACTGCCTCTCGAGTGCCTGGTGGCGTCTTTGGGCATCCCTGTCTTGGAAAGGCAGCCCCGCCCCCGATTTGGACCTGTGGCTGGGCGCATCAGATCGCTTCCGGGCACTTTTTTTGGAAGATTTGCCCCCCTTGCGGGGTGGGCTCAATTCCAGGTCCGGGTCTGAGGAAAAGGGGGAGTCAGCCATGGTGCTTGCAGGGATCAAGGCCACCCCTCTCCTCTCGTGTGACTCTGAGGCAGCTCCTTCAGTTCGCCCCGCCAGGCGAGATAAGAGCAGCTGAGAGCCCGAAGGTCTCGCCAGCTAACTCTTATAGTAAACAGGCACCGCCCTTGGGGAATGGTTGGCTGGGCCTCTAGAGGGCGCTGGCGCGATTTAGCCCCAAAATGGCGGCCCACGTGGTATTCAAGATGGCGGGCGCCACGTGGTGCGGGGTTGGTGCCTGTTGGTAGCAACGGACTTATGCTGGAGGCCCGAGGGTCCAGCCAGCTGCCGTGCTTCAGCGCCGCTTGGAGCGGGTCCCTCGATGCTCCGTGGGGGGCCTCTGTAGCGCGGCGGCGGCTTGCAGGGCTAGCCGGGCGAACCGCGGCTGCACGCTGCTCTGCGAGGCGATCGGCTCTAATCCTAGCCGATCGCTCTCTTCTTCGCCCCACGCGGTGGCTGCAAGCTGATCCTGGGGCTTGTAGCAGTTTTAAATCTGGCGCCTGCTTGCGAGAGGCGCGCTGTGTGGGCGGCTCGGCTTTCCGAGCCCGACGCCCAGCTGATTAGCGCTGCCGCTGTGAGCAGCGATAAAGAGAAGAAAAAATAAACCAAAAATAAGGCAGAACTAAAACAAGAACCCGGGGAAAGGAAATAATCAAAAATAAAGAAAATGTCCTAAGCGTCCCTGAAGGTAGGGAGTGAAACGGTTAAAAGAACAGGAGGCAAATACCTTAAGAAGTCAGGAGCTCCCGAGAGACACGTCAGCGTTTGCCAAGCAACTGAGCGAAGACTGGGGAATCATGGGAGTGGGGGTGTGGCTAGGCAGAGGGGAAAGGGGAAGTCCTTATTTTTAGTATTTTTTAACACTCAGTTGTTTGCCAAAGGCTGAAGCATTAACCCATTCCTGGATAGTGGGAGCAGCGCACAGGAAAATCTCACAAAGCTGTACGTGGAATTTTGTGTGTGTAAAGCGTGAAAGTTGGTTTTTTGTGGCTGTGTGAGGTTCCTGATTGTTGCAGGGGCCATTTTGGGTCTAGCACAACTGCTTTTACATTGTGGGTGAGCCAGTTGTGTTGTGTTGTGTGTGTGTAAAGTGTGAAAGTTGTTTTTTTGGGCTTTTTGTGGCTGTGTGAGGTTCCTGCTTGTTGCAGGGGCCATTTTGGGTCTAGCACAGCTGCTTTTATATTGTGGGTGAGCCTGTTGTGTTGTGTAGGTTAAAAAAGGGCAAAGAAGTGACATTGACTTGGCCACGCCCACCTGACCAACAAGCCACGCCCTCCCAGTCCTTACCACCAAGCCCCGCCCACTAATTTAGCCACACCCACAGAACCAGTAGCAAAAATTTTTAGATTTCACCCCTGATCTAGACCAACCATATCTTGATCTTGATATTTCACAATATCTATGGCCCAAATTTTTCTTACTAAAGAAAAATAAAATCTGACTTCTCTGCGGTGTTCAAAGACAAAGCGACTTTTTGTACTTATCTTTATTTTCCAGGGAGTTTATACTGGCAGGATACTCACGCTTCAGGAATTCCTAGTACAAGTGGGAAAATTGAACGACGAAGCTGTCAGAGGACAGTGGGGTAACCTTTCTTGGGAGCTCCTATATGCCACAAATGATGATGAGGAACGCTATAGCATCCAAGCACACCCCGTACTCCTGAGGAACTTGACCATACAAGCAGCAGATCCTCCCCTTGGCTATCCTGTTTATTCCTCTGAACCTCTTCATCTGACTTTCTTGTAGTTCCCAGAATGAAGCCACTTCATTCCTTCACTGAAAATTGGGTGGAATGGGGGCACTTCTTTGGAGAGGGATTTTGAGGACATGCCTTTCAGCATCAGATGACAATGGGAGAAGACTTAATGCAGGCAATAAGATAATTATGCATTTTAATGTTGTATATTGAATACATTTTTATATAAAATCCCCCAAATCATTACCAATACTGTATTGACAAGTACCTTCCACAGGGGTATAAGTTTATATACCTTAAACCATAGATAAGTATTTTACTATAAGATGGAGTCTATATCTATTATTGTTATAGCATAAGTTTATTTTTTTTCATTTGCAAAATCATAACATTTGTATTATGAAAGGGATACTTGAAAAATATTTAATGTCTGTCCAATTTTGAAAAATTTGTAATTAAGAATTACAAAATTGAATATTAGGGGAAAGAAATATCCTGGTTTAATAAGATGGAATTTTCCAGCATCATTGGACAACCACAAACATAGAGACTTGTAACCATGTTCCTACTAACAAACAAATCCTGCCTATTTACTAATGAGGAAAAAAATAGAGGTCAACAGAAGAAGTTGTGAGGATACGCAAAAAAGCAGAAAGCCAAGTCACAATGGGAAACAAATATACTACCTAACAGATCAGCCATGACGTTTGGGTTGCCAGGGGCCTGACCAAGCAGATTTACCATCATAAGGCTATACTGCTTGCAGGAGAGGTACTATAAAATCCGTTATTTAGTGTCTTGTCAGAGTGACAAAGCATTCGGTTCATCTGCAGTTGGTAGAACTGTAAAGCATACAGTGTAACTCCAAGAATCAACACTGGCATTTTAGTACTTCATTGTTGAGTTGGAAATAGCAGATGGAAGTTTTAATTCTCCCAAGTTATGAAGCTATCTTATGAAAAATTGAAGTGGAGCACATTTTTGAGAGATTTACTAAAATAGGTATTTTTAAAAGTATGGCTGAGCTCACATATTATAAAAAGCTATTTACTAAGAGAGCAGAATCATCATGGTGGTTGATCCAGAATGTGGCTGGATCTTGTTTGTGTCCCTTTGCCATTAATTTCTCCATCCCCAGTCCTTATCTTGACTGGCCCCAAAAATGTTGCTGTTTTTGCATTTTGAAAGAAGGGGATTTAATTGGCTAAAAAAGCACTACAGAGGCTTAAGGCATCCATGGAACTCCTGAAAATGGATCCTGGCCAATTCACTTTAGGAATACAGTTCCTGGCATACTATGAAAAGTTTGTTATAGGCTAGTGTTATATAAATCCAGCCAGTATTTGAGGAGATGGGTTGGGAGAAAGACAGATTTGAATCATCATCTTGGTATATATGTTGAAAAGCCAACAAGTGAATGAACTTTCTTAGCCATCTCATGCTGCAAAGCTAGAAGCTTTATACAGGTACACCCGTCTTGTTGCACATTTTTGCATCAGCAAAATTTTTTGCCAAAGTGTTTGCAAAAGAAAACCATAAACTTTTCAAGCAGAGGTGCCTCGCTTTTCCTTATGCTGGTTCATGTTTGAAGGAATGTTCAGCTGCTCCTTTTCCTTATGAAGACTTTTTGTAATAAGAAACATCAGCATCCTGTAAGAAACAATACAAGCTACTGAGGCAAGGCCAGTCAAATAAAGTAAGCAAGACTCTTGGAATGCTTCAATCATATGCATATAACATATATGCAGAAGTCAGAAAAAGCAAAAAAATAAGTTCCATTAACATATAATTCCCACTCAGCTATTTACTTTAAAACAATATAAAACTGTGATAATGTATAATCCATACTAAACTAGTGAGTCTTAGCTAATCCAATACACCTTCAAGGACTACATATTTTTTAACATTTGAAAATGAAATCTTGAATCTGAAGCATTTCATTAATTTTAAAAAAAATTGTGTCAGGAATTAAAGCATGCTAAAAATCCTGTGGTGGAAGGATCACATCTGGTTTTAATGCCCTATTTGACATGATAAGCTATGGACTTGGCTTTGGAAATTTCCAGAATATACATTGAGGCAACTTAAAAAAAAACCTGGGGAATCTGGTTTGCCTCGATTCTGCAGTTGTATTATAGAAAGCATTCACCTTCTGTTTAAATCAGAAAGTGGTAATATTTTCCTTTAAACTTTGAAATGCCTCCCAATAGAGCTGAAAGGAAAAAAAAGTCACTGGGAGTTGGGCAACAAACCATAATAATAATTTTAGTTCTTGGGAAGAACTCAGTACAAATAATGGGAAGACTGATGGTCTGACCTGTAATAGAGCTCCTGATTATATTCTCCTGTCTCTCATCCACAGCGGAAAGAAAAGTGAAACCCCACCACTACTGGGAAGTCGGGAAACCTCCAGTTCCATAATAGATAGCCAAAAAGGTGGTCTGTTTCCTCTCTTGCATTTTGCAGATTTAAGGGGAAAACTGCATAAGGACACAAGAAGCTAATTCTACCCCACAAACCCTCAACTATTCCAAAAATTAGATTAATTGGATCCCAGTCCCAAGCATTGTTAAAATGCAGTCCTCTGAATGTTGGGCAAAGCCCAGTGCGTTCATCAAGCAATAGGAGTTGCCTATATCTGCATTTCAGCCTCTGAGAAAGCCAAAAATCTGGACCTGGAACAAAAGGCCATGTTCTGGAACATACACAAAAACAAATGATGAGCTTTCTGATTGTGTACCTAATATTCAAAGTAGGAACGTTTGTGTTTGGCTCCCCATTAATGTCCAGCCCAAAACAAACAGGCAGGTACATTATATCATGCAGGTATTGGAATTGCAGGAACAAATACAAGTATGAACAAAAGAGAGATGGAATTTAAAAATCAAGGTGGCAGACCCAACTGCAATTAAAGCGCATAGTTTTTAACTATAGATGTCCATGCTAAAAAACAGAACTGGAATCACCCCTAAAGAGTATATAGAGCCAAAATATTGATTTCTTGCAAGGAGACTTTAAATCTGGAGATACAAATTTGGCATTTTGCATAACATGCTACCTTCTCAGATCAGTCAATTTAGTAGGTTTAAATGATACCAGGATAGGAAAAAGGTTCTACTTGAAGAACATACCACTCCACTCTTGAAGTTCTCTATCCGCTTCTTTCCCATGCGGTTCAATAGCCACCATGCCCAAGTGGGCGCATACTGCCACAAGTAACATACTGCCAAGTAGGGATGGTCACTGATCCAGGCTTCCTTCACATCATTAGCCATGCTAACCAGGGTTAAACGAGCACAGCGTTGAGTTGTCATTTTGTGAGATTGGTCCCCAACATTTTCATTAACCTGGTAATGGGGTGGGTATACAATAGAAAATGAGTCAAAATCAGAGTGTGCTAAAAGTGTAGCTTACTAGGCAAATTAATCTGTGTCCCTCCTTTAAAAAAATTAGCTGCTTGACATTACAGAACTTCTAATGAGGAATGTCTCCTCCCCTTTGCTATCTTAAGGAAAAACTAAAACTCCAAATCGGAACAGGAACAACAACAAAATTTCAAGTTACACATTAGGAGTAGATATGCTGTTAGAGAATGCCAGTGCGCCATTGGTTGAATTAAATGCCATGGGCATCCCTTTCCTGTTAAGCAACATTTAACAGTGCACATGTCTCTAGGCAGTTAAACTAATGGTCTTAGCAAATAATTGCAGTCGCAACTTAGGGGCCCAAACCTGGCCTATCTTGCAGTGTCATCAGCAATCACGGAACAGGGCAATAATTAACCAGAGCAGATTGCATTTCTTTTCATTCTTTACTATCAGTCTAGAGTTCATTGTCCTTTAAGTCATTTCAATCAGTTGGCTGGCTCAGGAATTCTGGGAGTTGAAGTCCACAGGTTGTAAAAGAGCCACATTTGCCTACCCCTGGTCTAGTGCAAGGGTATCAAACTCAAAGCCCACGGGCTGAATCCAGCCTGTAGGGTGCTTAGATCTGGCCCGCTGGCCAGCCCTGGAAACAGTGAAGGACCGGTCCGTAGTGTCTCTGCCAGCAAAAATGGAGCTTGGGAGGGCCATGCACAGCCCTCCCAGGCTCTTTCGGCTGCGATGGCCTTTTGCAGCCCTCTGCCAGTGAAAACGGAGCCCAGGGGGGCTGCGCACGGCCCTCCCAAGCGCCATTTTCACTGGCAGAGGGCTGCAGGAGGCCGTTGCAGCCGAAAACAGAGACTCGAGTGACGTCGAGCTGGCCACGCCCACCCTGCCCACACACGCCCGCCCGCCCACCGAGGTCAAACGCAACCCTGATGCAGCCCTCAATGAAATTGAGCTTGACACCCCTGGTCTAGTGGTTATGGCCCCAGTCTAGAAACCAGGAGACAGAGTTCTAGTCCCACTTTCGACATGAAACCTCACAGGACCGTTGTGGGGAAAAGAGGAGGAGGAGGAGGAGGAGGAGGAAGGAGCATTATATATGTTCACCACCTTGAATTATTTGTAAAAATAATAAAGAGGAGATAATAAATAAATTCCTACCTTTGAAATTTCTTCAGTAAAGACATTTTGGATGATCTGTGACTGGACAGGCCCTGGACAGATATTGATTATACTTATCTCAGGATAATCAACAAGCTCAGGCCGAAGAGAGTTAAAGAAACCCTAAGAAAGAAAAGCAGTAATTTTATTAGAACCACCATAACCACGAACAGAGTAAACTATCATGTGCCTCAAAGATTTTAAATGCATATAGATGCAATTATAAACACAACCTACAATGTTGTAAGATTTTTGTTATCTAATTTCAAGGTTTCAGTAAGGGATCCATAATACCATTTGAAATGGATTTGTTATAGAAGCTTATCTCTGTTTTACCTATTTGGCTTCTCCATTTTTCTTACTTTGCCTATTTTATTTGCTGGGTAATGACTGTGCTAAAACTGATCTACACATGTAAAAAAAAAACATGTACTTTTCTGAACCCCATGCTGTGGATCTTGATACCAAGTACCAATATCACCCAAGCTAGAAAAAAAAATAAGTGTGCTGGTTGTACTGCGGGACCCAGATTTGATGTAGGGTTGCCATAATTAACCTACAAAAATCCAAGTATCCACTAGCAAAACAAAGACAATTTTCTATATTTCTTTGCTGGTATCTCATAGTCATTCAACCCAGTTGCAACTCAGATATAGCAACTGCATTCAGGAACCACCTGTTGCTAATTATTACAGAAACCCACATTATTATAGTCACTGAATTCTGGTCAAATTTAATTGAGAGGGAAACAACTGTTGTACTTAGTACTTCAACCTACTCAACCCAGCATTTTTAAAATACGTATAATATCTTTACTGGATTTCTGACACAGATATCCACAGACTACAAAGTTATGCTATCAGATCTGTCTCGCTGGGCTTGGGGGCCTCACAGGCATTCTACCATAAAAAGAAGGGGGGAAGATGAAAGGGTAATAAAGCTTTGTGTATACGTGATAGGAAATCTAGAGGGGGAATGACTGGTGAGAAGGACCAAAGCAGCCGCATCCTGTTTGTACCAGCATCCCACAGCCAGGCACCCTGAGAAAAATGCAGATTACACACACACACCCGAGTTCTCAAAACATCTTGGTGAGCTCTGGTTGGCTGGAAACAGACTGGTCACAGGGGCAGGGATAGGCTGGGGGGCAAACCTACACCTTATTTTTGCATCCAGCGAGTGCGGTAATTTTAGAGCTGGCTTGACTTTACTGCAACTAACACCCTTAGTAGAGGAACCCTTTGCTTTAACTAAATGGAGTCGAAGGTTTTTATTTCCTAAGGGATCAGATCGGGACAGATCAGACATATAGAAAAATAAACAAATGTCACCACCTTTGGTATGTATTTGAATTTCATAATACGAGCAACTGACCAGATATATTGTTCAAAGTGAAATACTTTATTGTTGTTGATTAGCCCATAGGACTAATATGAACTGCCCAGATATAAATGCAACGAAGTCCAGGGGAAGCAGAATAAATGCTGGGGTTTCTTTCTTAGCCAAATCTTTGTGGCCTAGCAAGCCTTAATATTAGTACAGGGCCTTTCAAACATCAACAAGTTCTCTACATAATTGTAAAACATAGCCTGCCTTCCTGCAAATATCATGGAATTGCAGTTTCACGAATGCTAGTTGGGGGATTTCTGAGAGCTGCACTCCCAACACATTTCGGAAACCTCACTTGACCAAAGCAGCTGGAAAAGAGACTTACTTGCAAAGCATGTTTGCTGGCACAATACCCAGTTGCTAAGGGAGCTCCCATGACTCCCATGACGCTGCTCATCGTGACAATCTTTCCCTGTTTCCTTTGGATCATGTGGTCCAGGACAAATTTAGTCAAGGAGACAGTGCCCAGATAGTTGAGTTCCATTATAGCGTTATAAACATTAATACTTGTATCTACGAAAAGAGAACGCTGAGAACGTCCACCGTTGTTCACCAAAACATCAATCTTTTGTAAGAAAGGAAATGAAGGAGAAATTGGTTATACTATGGCTTCTTGTCAGCATCAAGAACTGAAGTGGTGCAGAGCCTGGTGGCGCAGCAGACTAAAGCCCTGTTATTAACAGTGCTGTTATTAACATCAGCTGCCTGCAATTACTCAATTCTCACCAGGCTCAAGGTTGACTCAGCCTTCCATCCTTTCTAAGGTAGGTAAAATGAGGACCCAGATTGTGGGGCAATAAGCTGACTTTGTATAAAATATACAAAAGTATGAAGGCTATTGCTTAACGCATTGTAAGCCGCCCTGAGTCTCCGGAGAAGGGCAGCATATAAATCAAATTAAAAAAAAAAAAAAGTGGCTATGGATTCAGAACGCAGCTAGACCTCAAATAACTGTCTCTGTTTGAATTTCTGAAGCACCAGCTCATTATGTGCTTTCAACATCACTGTCTGGAATATATTATAGGGCTTCTTACATATATCTGCATTTTCATGCTCCCTCTTGGCTACATTGAATCACAACCCCCTCTCTGTCTCCCTCTCCCCCTCAAAAAATGAAACTTACCCTCCCAAAATGCTGAAGGACTGTCTTTGTGGCAGATTCATGGAATCCCCTGTCAGTCAAATCAAGTGGCAAAATCAGGATATCTTTATCACTTAGGCTGCTGATCTCTAAAGGGAAAATGATAAAAACAAAATGTCTTGAAGAAACAATGGATCTTCCCTCCATCCCAGCCAGTGATGGGTTGCCCCCGGTTCGGACCAGTTCGCAAGAACTGGTAGTAAAACCAGTGGGAGGCTCCGCCCACTGACCCGGACTTCAGCATAGGTGATCTGTGCATGTGCAGAAGCTTCTGTGCATGCGCAGAAGAGCAGGCGCGATGCAAACCGGTAGTAAAGGTAAGTAGAACCCACCCCTGATCTCACCCCATAAACACAACTCAACATGCAGAAAAGGGCATCCAAAGTTCTCTTCTCCTCCCTCCCTTTGATGCTCAATTTTACACACACTTCTGAATCTTCACGATCTGATGGGCATCATTTGGCCAGTAAGTGCTTCTTTGGAATTCTTTTAAGTTTGTCATGCGTGACTGTATTTAGTCCACTTATTTTTTATTGGCTGTTTTCCAATTTTATTCTATTTATCTGAACAGTCTCTCCAATGACTAGCGCCCCCAATATTTAAGCTCAGGTTTCAGCGAACACCTCTTTGGTATTGCATGATTTGTACTTTTTGCAACTCAAGATATTCTCACATGTCTTTGAGCTATGGCTGGCTCCCGCTCTGTTGCTTTTCCAAAAGGCCCTAAAAGCATGGCTTTGCAAGAGAACCTGGGGACCACAAATAGAAACAAAGCCAATCAAGCGGCAGATTTGATTATATTGTTCCTACCATGGATGGTGGAGACAGTTTTTATTATATGATGGATTTTTTAAAAAAATTGTAACCTTCATGAAGTCACCTATATGTGAGTTGGACGGTTATAAACATTTCTTTAATAAATAATAAATAAGTTTTCTCCAACATCATAGTTTAAAAGTGCAGTTTTCACAGCCTTATGTTGCAACTTGGAAATCATGCCCTTGACAATTTGTACCTTTTTGTTACTATAATTCTTTTCCCCTAACTAATATGCCAAGTTAGCATAGTACATATTGTTACTGAGGCCCTCTGGGATTTAATTCAAATATACATTTCAGCCCTTCAGAACATGGTGCTTGTTAAATCAGGATTGAGAAACCTGCATTGCTCAGATTGATTGCCTGTGACCCTTGGCCTATTTTTAAAACTACTTTGCAGAAATGGATTCTGAAACACAACAAGGGGTTTGTCCCTTCCCTGCTACTTGGGAGGAACTGTCTGGTGTCAGAAAAAGAAAAGATGGCATCTGAGAGAGAATATAGGTATGTGACCTTAAAAAAAGTATTCAGAAGGCAAATATAATTTCTGGAGCTGCTTTTCTCAGCCTATTTCCCAACAAGGGTCTTGTGAGCCGAGGATAGGAACAACTGCAGTTCAACATGTCTGAAGGGCATGAAGTTGGGGAAATGTCCCTTTTCTGCACAGCTTCATCCAAGCTTTTATATAGCCCCCGCTTATCTATGAGCAGAATATAACAGTAAGGGGAGTTTCTCTTCATATTGTAATTTAGGCAAGGTAAGGAAAGCAGGCAGAACTGGATTTCAGTAATTCTTTACTGGCAGTGAGCTGTGTCTGTGTGTATGCATGCATGGGAAGCATAGGGTGGGAATATATAAATCCACTCTGAGGCATATGCCTGGGAGAGAGGAGAGAGGGGTGTGCGTGTCTTAGAATGGAAATATCGTGCAGAGCTGCTGTGTGCTCATTTCTCCTTTATGGATGATCAGAGGATTTGGGGGGTTTTCCTCCATAGCCAGATCCATCCCATTTTTGGAACTGAACTGAGTTTCTCCTTACACATTTTGCTCACTTTTCCGAGAGTTATCACATGGGCACATTGGGTTAGAAAAAAACCAAAAAGTATTCTCACAAGTTCTTTGGTAAATCTAATATAGGAAAAGTATCCAGGTCATTCCCTTGGTTTATTATTTGTATACTCCTTTGAATTATTAGGTTATCAGCAACATTAGAATTCAAGTCATGGATTACATATGATGGCATCTGTTAATGATTAAATCACTTGCCATAAATCAAACAAAGATAATTAATCTGGCGTCTTTCTGGAGATTAGCAAAGGTAATGTGCAACATTAGTTTTGCAAGAAAGCCTTGCAAAACACCAAAACTTTCCTCTCTGCTCCACTATATATATCAAGAAAGGGAAGGAAACCTGGATAGGCTATAGGAAACCTATGCAACTGCAGCCTAGCTCAACCAGCCCAAGGCACAAACAATATCAGGATGACAAAATAATCTTATTGACAATTAGCTGTCCATGGATAATTCAGTTTTTCACAATCTTGTCAGCATGATACCTCCTATAATTGCCAAGTTTAATTAGCACCAGTATCAAAATGGTTTGCTGTTGCTTCCTTCCAGAATATTTCTTATTTTCTTTCTTACTGCCTTGGTTTTTGGGTAGCATCCCAACTCAATACTAGACCAGTTTATTAACCAGGCAAGGTCAAGCAGATGCTGCAAAAACCTAACTGGAATTAGAACAGCTCTTTATAAATATGCCAAAAGGGGCACACTAATTTTTGTTCTGTAATTTTATTTGCAATTCTTGCAACCTAGTTAAGGAAAAAACGCATACACAAACTTCTAGAATCAATCGCCCCTACCAAGGCACTTCTTTTTCACCCTTTCCAATTCGTTTTCTCTTCTTGCTGACAACACAAGCCATGAGCCAATCTTGGCCAGCTGGTAGGCCAATTCTTCTCCAATTCCACTGGAGGCACCAGTCACCCAGACAACTTTCCTAGGCAGCTCCTTTTCTGGAGAAGAAGAAAAAAAACACCAAAAAATATGATAAGAATAGGTGTCAAGCACAGGATATTAGGAGTCCAGGCAGTACAAGTGAGCATAGATTTATTGCATGCTAATGCTTTCTACAAGAATATGAACTACTAATGGTCAAAACAAATTGGTGGTAGATAAGAGTCAACCGAATTCAAGGTGGGCTAGACTTGGATCTCTTGCGGGCATGAAGGGACTTGAGACTGATGACATGTTTGACCCCTCCCTCAGGCCCTGCAAGATCATCATGTAGGTCATCTCCTAGGTAGGTGCTCAATAGCAACTTTCATGAATATGTACATATCTGCATGCAAGACATTATTTATAGCCATGGTTGTTAATCAAATTCTTAACTTTCATGAAAATGTACATATCTGCAAAGAAGAATTTGGTTGTTAGCCAAATTCTTACCGTGTTTCCCCAAAAATAAGACCCTATCTTATATTTTTTTGAACCCAGGAAATGCACTTGGTCTTATTGCCATGTGCTCAAAAGGCCAATTGGGCTTATTATCAAGTGATGTCTTATTTTGGGGGAAACAGGGTATTTACTTATTTAAATCATTGTATCTGGCCACCTATTTCATGAATGCAACTATACGTTCCTAACAGAAATTTAAAAATACAATATAAATGTTAAGACCAAAGATAGCAGTATCTTAAGACATTTGAAGATTAATAAATGTATTACATCATACCTTTTTCTGATTAAACTCTACAAAACCTCAACCATCATAAATAGATTTCTGTTTAAAGGGTCAACGTTCTTTCTTACCTTCAACTTACTCAGAGGCTGCTGAGGCACAACAGAGGCCAGTTCATCATTAGGCAGCAGAAGAGAGTGAACTCTTTATGCAAACAATCGAACTACAAGGTGGTTTACAGAAAGTAATTCTTCCTAGGGACGTCATTGGCTTTAACTGTGTACCATTTGGACTTTGTTGTGTCAACAGAAAGAACCCATTTTCAAAATGCACAGGCAACAAAATGTACAGGCAACAAAGCAAACAAGAAAGTCTGCCAAATATCTATTTACATCTTTAGCTACAGGTTACTAGACAGGTATATGCTCTGGAATACAGAAGGCCTCTCTGGAGTTTTCATAGCACATAATGGTGGAAATCTTGTTTTTGCTTTTGCTCTATACAGGATATAATGACAATAAACTTTGTTTTAAACAAATGTAGAAGCCCAAGGAAGGTTATGCTGGATCAAGCCACAGATCTATCTATTCCAAAGTTTCCCACAATGGTGATTAGATGCCAAAGGGAAACCCCCATGCATTCCAGGAATGAAATAGAATCCTGATATTCATAATGATAGAGATACCAAAGTTAATATATTACTATTTACTATAATATATTACTATTACTATTTAACTACAGGTATTATTTATTTATTAAATTTCTAGGCACCCATCTCAGTGATACAGCAACTGTGGGAGGCTTACAATAAAAACTAAAAAAAAAGTGCTAGATTATATTAAGATTAGAATAGGAATAACAGAGTTGGAAGGGACCTTGGAGGTCTTCTAGTCCAACCCCCTGCTTAGGCAGGAAACCCTACACCATTTCAGACAAATGGTTATCCAATCTCTTCCTAAAAACTTCCAGTGTTGGAGCATTCACAACTTCTGGAGGCAAGTTGTTCCACTGATGAATTGTTCTAACTGTCGGGAAATTTCTCCCTAATTCTAGGTTGCTTCTCTCCTTGATTAGTTTCCACCCATTGCTTCTTGTCCTTCCCTCAGGTTCTTTGGAAAGTAGCTTGACTCCCTCGCTTCCCTTGTACTTGGCTTACAACCAGTTGCTTAGTGACCATTTGAAGTTCGGACAGACACACACACCCCTGCCAAAATGGTATTTACGAACCAGTTCTGAAGTTCTGATGACCGCACACAGCCCCCCCACCCGGTCACATGATGCAGTTCAAGTGCTTGGCAACCAGCCTGCATTTATGGCCCTTTGCAGGATCCTGCAATCACATGGCTGCAGTTTAAGACATTTCCACTGAAAATCGGCATTTACTTCTGGCTTTTGCAAAATCGCCCCATAGTGAAAAATGAGTTCACTTAACGACCATGGCATTTACTTAACAACTGTGGATTCACTTAATGACCACTAAGTCACGATCACCGCAAAAAAAGTTATAGAATCAGGTTGATTACATGATGACCCACGACTTATTACCCTAATGGGCAGGCTCCATTATGATCATAATTCAAGGATTACCTGTAATCTCCTAATCTTTGAAAGGAAGACTACCACAACATATTTTGATAGCAAATCCCATGAACTAAATAATAGATGAAATACTTTATTTTGTCTAGAACCCCCACCAATTCTGTTCCTTTGAATAACTCTGCATTCTGGTGTCATGAAATAGAGAAAAACATCTGCTTATTCATTTCAAATTTTGCACCCTTTTTCAGAATTGTGTTAGCTGTTACTTTTTTTTCCCCCAGTAAAGATCTTTCTTCATACTGTACAGGAGTTGTTCTAGGCCCGTGATGGCGAACCTATGGCACACATGCCCGAAGTGGCATGCAAAGCCATGTCACCTGGCATGCGCGGCATCGCCCGTTCCTCTTATGGGTTTGTGGCATGCATGCGCACGTGACGATCAGCCGCAGCAGTGTGTGCAGCAGTGCCGGAAACCAGAAGAGCTGGTTTTCTGTTTTCCGGCATGAGCATGCACACCGGCCAGAGGATCAGTACGTGCACATGCGCGGCAGTAATCGGAAGATTTGCTTGCCGCATGCCCTCTGGGCAGCTCCTCTTCCTGGTCACGGCCCTGACAAGTGTGCACACTTAAAGTGCTCCCTTTTTGGGACTTGGTGCCGCACACGCGCTCCCTTTTCAGCACTCGGTACCGAAAAAGTTCACCATCACTGCTCTAGGCTCTGATCGTTCTGCTTGCCCTCTCTTATATCATTTAGAACTATTCAAAATCTCCCTTTTTAGGGAAACTGATCAAAACTGTAAACAGTCTCTATGTTGAAGCCTTTTAGCTATACCAGGCTACAAATGTTAACACCCAGCCAGCATGACCAAACTCCAATATATCTGGAAAACACCACATTGAAGACGATTGCTGCACAAAGGTGTAACCAATCTCAACAATCCTTTTTTTTTTTTTTTTTGGCTCAATACAGCAAACAGATGGAATATTGTTTAGATAAGAACAAAATATATTGGGCATCTGGTATAACATTTTGTGTCACATGAGGTTAATTGAATGCATTTGGGAAACTCACTGGAGGGTGGTAACTCCTTTCTACTATCGCTTGTCAGCAGCCAGTGTCAAATGGCATCTACAGTAAGCAGTCATTAATACAGCAACCACTGATAATCTGAAGCTCCAGGAAAGTACGGTATTCGGTCTCCTTTTAACCTCAATCTAAAGTGATTGCCCTTACTATAACTCTGGTAAGGAATTTCACAATTTAACTGCAGGCTGGGTAGAAAAAGAAGAATAATTTTCTTCTGCTGACTCTGGATCTCTTTGCGGTTCTTGTTAGCGGTTGAGCACATGTTCTAGACTCCACAAAAACATAAAACTGTAAGGACTGTATTTGTCTTTCATTATGCTGCAACTCTGCCATCTTGAATACATTCAGTGCTGAAATTCTAACACAGTGAGAAAACAAATCCTTCCTCTTCATATTATTTATGGTCACACACAACTACTGTGTTTCCCCCAAAATAAGACCCTGTCTTATATTTTTTTGAACCCCGAAATAAGCACTTGACCTTATTTTCGGGGAGGTCTTATTATTTTGGGGCACATGGAACAAGACGGGGCTCTTCTTGCCGTCTTACCTGATTTCCAGCTGTCTCCCTAACCCTAACCAGAGGAAATGGCGGAGACCGGCTGCACATGTGATTTAATATTTTCGGGAGGGCTTATTTTCAGAGGGGCCCTTATTTTAGCGCATGTGCTCAAAGCCCGATTGGGCTTATTATCCGAGGAGGTCTTATTTTAGGGGAAACAGGGTATTTATTTGTTTATTAGATTTGCTAAGGCTGCCCAACACCAAAAAGACTCCTTGCAATATTTCCAATGCATAAATTACAACACAGCTAAAACCAGAAGGTTGCAGAGACAAAAACAGCACTCTCAGCATTTAAGATTCAACAGGGGTTCTACCACAGCCACTCTAACCCCAGGCCTGGGAATAAGGCCACGTTTTAAGAGACTTTCAGAACATTGAAGAGTGGGAGCCACGCGTACCTTTGGGATTTGGGTGCTATTCCAGAGGGCCAGAGCAATGGTTAAGCCATGGTTCCTTGGTCCAACAGAATGACTTTAATTAAGCAGACCTGGAGTGCACCCTTCTCTACGTAAATGCACTGAATGGGCAGAAACAATGGGAGACTCAATTCCCAAGTCAGAGCCAACCAAAGCAGAATTAAATAGGATAATTTCTTCTCATGGTCTCCAAAGATTTGATTTGGTGCACCTTAGATCTGCTTGTTCTTTCTCTGCAGTCATATCATACTGCTGGTTCTTATTCAGTTTGTTTTCAGTTACAATTTCAAGATCTTTATCACAAGTACTATACCAAGCTAGGTACGGTATTTATGTGCAGTTGATTGTAATGTCTTAAGCGAATAACTCTCGCACTTTCCCTCAAATTTCATTGTGATTCTTTATACCTATTTCTCTGACTTATACAGACATTTCTGAATATTATTTTCTGCCTTGTAGCTACCCCACCTAATATTGCGATGTTAATAATTATCCATTTTTTTCATCCAAAACATTAATGAAAATATTTATTATACAGTAGGCAGGGGATCTGAACTGACTCTCCTTTAAATTTCCCAGAAAATTATGTTTATTCACTTATTTCAGCTCTTTCTTTGCTTAAATGTTTTTAGCAATGTTATGATCAACACTGTGATGCAGTTCTTGCTATTGACAACTCAGCATTTTATATAACACACAGCACTATTTAATTAGTAACAGGAAGAAATGAGTTGTACTTCTCTTTCTGGAATTTGATCACAGAATCTCCAGTAGTTTGTTCTGATGGTGTTAAATTATATTTTTCTAGATAACATCCCTAGCATTTGAGCCACTGTGTGCCACCTCTGATGCATATTTAGCCGTAGATAGATCTGGTAATTCTCCTTGTATTGTTAAAAGTAATAATACCTTCTAGTTCAAACTAGACATCTGTGGCTACATTCTTGCAGTTTTCTTGGCAGAGTTACAGCAAGTTTATTTATCAAATTTATATGGCTGTCATATCATAAAAAATGACTCTGGGCTACGTACAGCACTGAATTAACAATCTATAAATATATAAAGTACTATGAAGATTAAAAAATTTAATTGTCTTCCAGGTGATTTGATTAATGTGGCCTTTAGCCATCAATTAGGAATTTCAATCATTAGCATTAGTGACTTTTGTTATTCTTGCCATGTTTTATTCTTTTATTGGTTATTATAATTTCTTTGTTTTGATTGTTGTGAGCCACTCAGATCACCCTTACTTGAAGGAGGATATTATTAGACTGCCCTCTTACAAAAAAAAATAGGTGTTCCTCTTGAAGCCAAGCCAGCAGCGTTCTTAAGAGCTTTTCAAAAGTTAATTTTAAAAAATGAATTGTTCTGGAGGTGTTTCGGGATCGATGAGTGAAGTCTTTCTGTTTCTTGTATTTCTGGTATTGTTTGGGTTTTTCTAGCATCTGTTCCAGCTGGCTGCAAGGTCTCCTAGGATTGCCTACTTCTTACAGCAAAGTTTGTCAATGCATGGTGAGATCAGGGATTTTGTTTTTCAGCTACCTTGTCACAAGACTGGGCATGATTTGGGTTGATCCAAGATTCCCCAGCTGGCTTTTGTGTCTAATGGAAAGAATCTGAGCCTTTCCCATTGTTTTGGTTTTCTTTTTCTTTTCTTTTCTTTTCTTTTTTTTTTTTTACTATTTTTACTGTTGTAAACCACCAGGAGTCAATTGATGTACATATCATGATACAGTATTTAAAGAAAATGTATAAAATGATATATAAATAGAATAATATGCCAATTAATTGTTTCTTGGGTCCAGGTCACCTGAGAGAATGTCTCCTTGTATATGATTCCCTCTTGTTTACCGTGATAATCTGTGTTTGCTCATATTTGCCCCATCCACAGAGCTTCATTAAGCTCTGTGGAGCTTAATGAAAATGATGACTACTGCTTTTGGGGGGGGGGGATCTCATGTTTTAAATCAGTTTCTAGTTGAAGATTATAAATATAATTCTTATCTTAATAATTCCAGTTCCAACATCACTTTTGTCTTTTTTGAAATACCAGGTGAAATTATTTTTTAAAGATCTGCTGAGGGCCCCTTTCATTTTAGTTATAGCTCATATCTTACCTATGGTTTTACATGTTAAAATAATCTTGAAATCTGCCATAGAATAATTTAATGGAAGGTAATATGCAAAATGTTAATAAATCAAATGCTGATTTCAGCTTATCGGTTTTATGGATTGCACAGATGTTTTTCTCATCCTTCATGAGGGGTTTTTTTTCCTGTTTGTATTTTATAGCACTGAATTTACTAATGTTAACAGCTTTCCATGAAGGTCTGGATAGACAGTTAATATGGCCAACAGGTATCAATCCATCCATTATATTCTGCCAGTCAGAACAATAAGCTTGTCCTCATAAGATATCAACACTAGCCACTCTGACTGATGACATTCTGACTCTGACATTCTCCTCAAGTTTTGCATCACTTGAGGAAAATGTTTCTACGGCAATAATTCTTGTGCTATGCAGGTAAGAGTAAGTGTTCCATTAATTCAACCAGTTCTTATTGTTGAGCAAACAAAACTCAATGGATTGAAATATTATTGCTAATCTTAAAGTAGACATATGTTTGAAATCCTTGATGACCCTACATCATCATCAACATCATCATCATCATTATTATTATAATATATTTCATTAATTAAACATGAAACTCAGTCAACTAACACCCACACAAAGATTTTGTCTTTCAAATGCTTCGGGCAAAACCTCATAATTGCACTAAGAATAACTACTTCTAGATTCCTGCCTTTAATCAGCAATTTGTTCATGCACACAACTATGTACAGAATAAATAGCAATGCAATTATTTAATCTTTTTAGAAAATAAAAAAAAATTATCCAATTACTGCTCAGTTTCTTTACTACGTAATCAAACGGGTAAGATACAATTGTGCAATCTTTTTATATTTTTTCACTATCAGAGTATAGATTTCAATTTGGCTGGGGAGTCAGTTAAATACCTTGAGAGTCCAGAAACTGAAGTAGGATAGACAGAACTACTCAGAGACTTTGATTGTTATAAGTTTAGGTGTTTTAGAAATGACAATGGTGGGCAGACAGCAGTCTTTCAGTATCTGTTGGACTGTCACACAGAAGAGGCGGATTTATTCCCTACAATTTAAGAAATTCAGGCTATACACCAGGAAGAGCTTCCTGACTATAAGAGCTGTTCCAGTGGAACAGGCGTCACCTGAAATGTTAAGTTCTCCTCAAGATCCTCAAGTACTGTATATAATTGATCAGAGATGGTCTAATGGATCATTCACTGAGCACGAATTGAACAATATGACCTCTAATGTTCCTTCTGACTTTATAATTCTCTTTCAACAGTTTGGCTTTTTTAAAAAAATGTAATTACTCTAGTAAAAGATCTACATGGTATTAATAAATGTATTAGTAGATACTGTACTGCAGCTAAATCTAACTAAAGCTTAAACAAATGGATATTAGAAGCAACCCTTCATTTAATCCAATGAAGCCATATACAAAATCATGTTCACAAGACTTGGCTTTATGTAAAAACTAGTGCCATCGCCCTAGAAAATGAATTGTGTACTGTGAGTGTGTACACGTGTGCTTTAATCACCAATATAAAAGTAGACTCAATCTACCAGATGAATTGTTGATTCTATTTCTCTTTTGTTAGGTGTTGTTACAGGGAAGTAGGTAAACCCTATCAGACTTATGTGTAGTGACACAATATAATATTGAAATTGAAAAGGAACAGTTTTGGACAGATTGGAAAAAGAAGAAATGGAATATAGTGGCTTGCAAGATAAGAAAAATAACATAGTTTGATTAAAATGGAAATGTAATGCTTAATGCATACCTGAAGCCTGAATACTGATATGAAGTGTTTTCCTTCTCCCTTTTTCTCTTTTGTTATCTTTTTTTCTTTTCCTTCTTTTGCTATTTTTTTCCTCTTTACTTTTACTCTCTCTCTGTTTCCTTTCTTACTTTTCACTTCCATTCCTTTTAAACTTGATTATATAAATAGACATATACTAATTTGGTCATGAAATAAGATTATAAATGATTGAATGAGAATATGAGTTTTTAAATGTTTTGAACGCTTAAATGAATTTTTGAATTTTAAAATAAATATGAAGAGAGATGACTTTAAAGGAAATTTACAATTCAGGAGAAAATATGTGAGAAGATATCTGTTAAAATAATGTTGAGTTAAAAATTGTGGGAGAATGCGTTGAAAAAGCAATTTATGTAATATGCTGTGAATTAGTTAAAATAAAACAGCTAAAATAATAGAAGTAGGCGTGGAGGAAAGCATGCTGGTATACCAGCTAAACAAGAGGTGGAAATTTGGAGGAGAATATGCTGGAAATCAGCCAAAATAAAATATGCTGGAAATCAGCCAAAACATAATATGCTGGAAATCAGCCAAACAATGAATGGGGGTATGGAGGTGACTATGCTGGAAATCAGCCAAAATAAAACATGCTAGAAATCAGCCAAACAAAAGTTGGAGGTATGGAGGAGAATATGCTGTAAATCAGCCAAAATAAAATATGCTGGAAATCAGCCAAACAATAGGAGGAGATATGGAGGAGGATATGGATTTTGAGATAAATCTGTGTAATATGAAATATGTAAAATTAAAGGTAAATTGATAAAGTTTAAGATTTAAAGATTTGATGAGGGGTCTAGAGATTAAGAAATATGAATAGAACTTTGATTTATAAATTGAAATAAAAAATAGAGGTATAGTCAATTTGAAACTAAGATGTGTGGTGATAAAATTGTAAGGTAAATAATCAACCAAGAGGTTAGAATATTTTTTAAAATCTTATGTTTTGATATTGATGTTAAAAGGCATAATGAAGGGAGCTTGGGAAAGAACCAAATATAATTGAATTTATAAATGGGTATATAAAATGAATTAAGCTTCTATTTGGAAATTAAATTGGTGGGGATATAATAAAATGGTTCTGATCAAGATACTAGAATCTATGTTAAAAAATTTTTTTTTAATTATGTTCTGATCTTCAATTTTAAAAGATGTAATGGAAAATTATGAATGGAGCTTTTTAATATTTAAGCGTTTGTACCTATCTATGACCTGATCGAGACTTCGCTCTTGAAAGATATATTTTATGTTTTATGTTGGAAAAAAATAAAAAAATACTTTTCAAAAAAAAAAAGTGTTTGTGAATAGCCTTTAAAAAAATCCTTTCCCACAAACTCCTGGATTTCTCCCTTCCCATGAGAGTTTCCCTGCCTCAAAATGTAGGGGAGAGGTGAGCCCTTTTCATGATCAGTAAATAAATGGATTGTAAAACCTCTGCAATCCACTAGTAACCAGTTGGAAATCAGACATGGGCCTGATCAACCACTTCTGTCCAGTTTCCACAAGTAAACTGGCTCAATGACAGTTTCAAAATATGTTAAATGCAGCTTTGTGTTCTAGCAACCAAGCTGAAAGAAGCCTGGGTATATTTACTTGGGATTAGGAAGCAATGCCTGAAAACATACTCTGATGAGTAATACTACAGGGACAGAAGAGAGGGCTTGCCCACACCCTAGTCAGAACCTGGAGATCTCCAAGAGTGTCGACTGTAGCTTCCATATCTGCAGCCAGCATGGCCAGTGCTTGATTGATTACCAGTTTTGGGCTACAAACTCCAGATGACAGCCACAGCCTACAAACATCCTACAGTCTGACATTTTGTAGCCCAGAACTGGCAGCCCCAGGCTTCACTTAGAGAGTTTATTTGAACTTTGTTACTTTTTCCTATTACTCTTTTTCCTCAGAAAATCCCAGAACAGTTTGGAATAGAATTTAAAAAAAAAAAAGTTTGCTCAAATGCTCAAAACTTTAAAACAAAATTCATTTAGAATAGTAAAATAGTTTAAAAAAAAAAAAGCGGGGAGCAGCAAAATAAACTAAACTAAACGATAATTTGGCCACGTGGTCCGATAAATGCTTGAGTAAATAGAGCTGTTTTCAAATAGTCAAGAAACTGTAATCCCGACATCTGGCAGATTCCAAATTCACGAAGGCTTTCCGCTTAAAATGTTAACAAATCTCGCAGCATCCCCGAAATTTCCACGGACAGTTAACCACCGCCTGTGCGGGAGATCGCGCCGCGCCCTTGTCGGTTTGCTGGGCGCGAGGAGGGCGTATAATAAAACTCTCGCAATTTGTCCCGACTGTGAAACTGCCGCTTCCTCCCTCGTCCGATTCTTTTTTTTTTTTTTTTTAATCTCTTTTGCGAACTGTTGTAATCGAGGGGCCGCGCGCAGCCCCGGAGAACTTGTGCCACGTCCCCGCGCGGGAGGAAGCAACAAACTCCAAGCAGATTGAAGCGAAAAAGTTGAGCGCCACCGCGAGAGAGAGAGAGAGAGAGAGAGAAGAAATTCCGCTGGTGACTTACCGGGACTCTTGCCCCACCATTCCGTCCACTGCACGGTGAGGTCGCTGTCAGCTCGGATCCAGCGTAGGATCTGCAAGATTAGGTAGGTTATGATGCTCCCCAACACACAGCACTGAATGCATATCTCCATGGCGCGCAGAGAAGGCGGGAGCGCGGCAGGAGTTGAGACCAAGAAGAGCCCCTTCTTATAAGCAGCGCTCTTCACCCGCTGCCCCAAGCAGGGAGTGGCCTCTGGCTACAGGCGGGCCCCTTGCCCGGGGTAGAATGGCTTTTGCGGGGGTGGAGTTTCTTCTCCCCGCCTCCCCTCATCATGTGGCCTTTGCAGTCCCCACCACTTGGTTTGCGAGAGTTTGCTCACCGTTTTTTGTTTTTTGTTTTTCAAAACGTTTTGCAAAGAGATTAGGGGTAGCCCGCCTTGGGCTCTGTGGGCTAGAGAGGTTTAGGGTGAGGACGTGAGGAGACGGGCTGCTTCCCTGCTCGAAATAGCAGCCAGGAGGTCAGCCAGCAGATAGATGTTCTTGTGAAAACGTGGGAATGAAAGCTGCCGAGGGAGAGGAATCCCAGATGACAGGCTTTTTGTGCCTAGGAACAATGGTGAGCCGAGAATAGCCAAATCACAGAATGAAAGAATGGAATGGTTTGTTCCTGTGGCAGAGGCACAGCTAAATTAAAAAGGGTGGATGTGAGCATGAATTAAATATCATCTTGACCTCCTCTTTTGCCCTTACCTCTTCCTTAAATAGAATAGTTTCCCATCACATTGTAAAGCACCTGCTCTGAAGAGTGCTGCCTTCTGTAGAGCAACTTCTACTACATGCATAGGAATAGAATGATGAATGATAAAACAGTTGTCAATTTTGCTCCTGTGTTTGCCCTCTTACAATTTTTTCATCCTGTTTCTCTTTCTCTTTTGTCTTTCTCTTTTCTTTTCTTTCCCAATTTCCCTCTTCTCCTGGTCTTTGTTTTTTTCCTCAGAGGGGGGGAGGGAATACTTTGTCCTATTTCTCTTTCTTTTGTCAATCTTTCCATTTCTGGTGCTTCTTTTTATGTTTCCTATATGTCAACATTCACAAAGGCATTAATTGGTACTGTATTTAGCAGATACACGTAGTCCTCAACTTAAGACCACAATTGAAGCCCAACATTTCTGTTGCTAAGCAAGACAGTTAAGTGAGTTTTGCCACGTTTTATGACCTTTCTTGCCACAGTTCTTAAATGATTCATTGCAATTGTGAGTAACATGATTGTTAAGTGAATCTGGCTTCCCCATTGGCTTTGCTTGTCAGGTCACAAAAGGTGATCACATGACTCCGGGACACTGCAACCGCCATAAATATGAATCAGTTGCCAAGAGTCTGAATTTTGATCACATAACTATGGAGATCCTGCAATGGTCATAAGGGTGAAAAACTGTTATAAGTCAATTTTTTCAGTGCTGCTGTAACTTCATACAGTGACTAAACGAACTGTTGTAAATCAAGGATTATCTATTAACCCAGGAGAGGGACGATCACATGTCTGAAGAGAAACTGCACTTATTCTAACATTACATATTTGTTCACAGAGGCTGCAATCTAATAAAACCCTGATATAGATTCCACTCCTAAATATTTTATAAACTCAACTTGCATATTTACTGCAACAATTACAATGCATGCAAATGTTAAAAAGACTGTACATGTGGTCATCAACTTATGACCGGTTGCTTAACAACTGTTTAAGGTTACAATGTTCCCCCCTTAAAGTTACTTATGACCCAGATCCGAAGTTCAGATACCCACTTGATAGTCATGTGATCACATTTTGAGTGCTCTGCAACCAGGCTGCATTTATGGCTATTTGCAACATCCCATGATCACATGACTGTGACTTATGAGGGGTTTTTTTTTTGCTGGAAACCAGCGTTTATTTCTGGTTCCTGGCAACAAATGGCCATTATTGACAATGGGTTCGCATAATGACTGTAATGTTTGCGTAACAACTACCGTGTTTGCTTTACAAACACCATGTTCACTTAAGCGTTAGTAAAGCAGACACTTAATGTTACAAAATTGTGTCAGTCATATGAGTGCTTCAGTTTACAACTATCATGGAATGGAAATTCCAGGTCATAAATCAAGGATTATTGAATTTGGGAATAACAAAATACAATGAAAAATACAATGAAAAACAATGAAAAAAAAATACAATGTCAAATTTAACTTGGTTGATCATGAGAAGAGTTAAATTAAGTCAATACAGTACCCGAGAACTCCCCCCCCAGACATCACTGTAAAGAAAAACGAAACCTTGGAAGGAAACGGTAAGTTCTGTAGTGTTGCTAATAAAATTACTGGGTTCAGTTGACTCAATTCTGAGTAGATACACACTGTAAATTATGTTATTTTTATCCCCAGATCTGCAATTTGAAAGGAAATCACCTGCATAGGCTGATAAGTATAGGAAAAGTTGTTGAAAGCAAATTTATTTCCATCTATTGATTCTTGTTCTTTCCTTGGGAACTTCGGAAGATCATTCTACATCATGTTCCATGTTACAGCCCTTCAAATATCTGAAGATCACTAGCATGTCTCCCCTCATCCTTCTCTTTAGATTAAACATACCCATTTCTTTTAACCATTCTTCATAGCCTCCAAGCTCCTCACCATCTTTGTTGCTTTCTCTGCACTCCTTCCAGTTCCTCAGCATCCTCCTTGTACTTTGGTGACCAGAAATGGATAGAGGATTCCAGAAGTGGTCTGACCAATGCAGCATGAGTCAGACTCATTTCATATGATCTCAACACTATTACTTCTGTTGATACAGCCCAAGACTATAGCTTTTGGGCAGCTACAATACACACCTGGGTCATAGATAATCTCTGGCCTACTAGGATGCCCAGATTTTTTTCATAACTGCTCATAAGTATTATTGAGCCAGGCACCACCTATATTTTTCCTACCTAAGTGCAGAACCATCCATTTCTTACAACTGAACTGTATTTTGTGGGCTAAGATTCAGTGTTCAAGCCTATAAAGATCTTTCAAACATTGAGGCTGTCTTCTGAAGTAGCTTACTCCCACAGCTCCAGCTTTATGTTGTAAGCAAACTTCTACCCCTTCCTCTTAAGTTATTTATGAAAATGTTGAAGAGCATTAACTCATAGCAATAGCACTTAGACTTATATACCGCTTCACAGTGCTTTTACAGCAGTCTCTAACCTGTTTACAGAGTAAGCATACTGTATTGCCCCCAACAATCTGGGTCCTCATTTTACCAGCCTCGGAAGGATGGAAGGCTGAGTCAACCTTGAGCCGGTGAGATTTGAACTGCAGCTAGCGGTCAGCTGAAGTAGCCTGCAGTGCCGCACTCTAACCACTGCACCACCTTGGCTCTTATGATAGAGCATTATCCCACTAATTACCTCCCTCTGTTGTTTCTTCAGTTCCTGGCCTTATCATCCCATGGCCAATGAGCCATGATGGCGCAGTGGTTAGAATGCAGTATTGCAGGCTAATTCTGCTGACTGCCAGCAGTTTGATCCTTACTGGCTTAAGACTGACTCAGTCTTCCATTCTTCCGAAGTTGGTAAAAAGAGGACCCACATTGTTGGGGACAATATGCTGACTCTGTAAACAGCTTAGAGAGGGCTGTAAAGCATTATGAAGTGGTATATAAATCTAAATGCTATTGCTATTGCTATACATATGCAGTAGCTGGCTAGATCAGATCTCCGGCTGATCTAGTCCAGGAGTCTGTTCTGATTCAACCAACTGCACAAGGAGGCCCACTAGTTACTCAATGGTAGCCTTCACAGGAGGTCACATCGACATCAAGTGTGACTTGATGAATTGGTCCAATCCTTTTCTGAAGCCACCCATGCTGGGAGTCAGCACCCACTTCTGATCTTCTTGCTTCTCTGGGTTACATGCTGTCCCTTGTGTCATATATAATATTTTGCAAATAGGTCATGGCTTAGTTTAAGGATGGTGTGTTGAATACCTTGCTTGTCCTTCAATCTGCCTGTTTAGCTATTATGAACTGTTTATCTACACTGAAATACTTTCTAAAGCAATTAATAAATGCAAAATGTCCAGGGGACAAACAGTCCTTCACAACAAACTAAATGGATCAAAATGTACATGAAAGAGCCAAAAATAAATAAACTCTCTTCCAGTGGAGAAAAAGAAGACGAGGCCAGGGTGTGATTTATAACCTCTAAGTTATTGCTCTAAAGAGGATTTTAATACTATCAAGCATTCACTTAAAGAATTTAAATGGGGCCTGAAATTGAGATGGAATTTATTGTATTTATTTATTAAATTTGTTTGCCACCCATCTTGCCACAAGTTTTAGTTCAGCAAAAGAAGATTTAGCAGGTACGGTATGTCTGAGAAAATTAATAAACAGTTTAAAGATTTGTGAAACAGGATTTTTTTTTGGGGGGGGGGAAGTATGTCAAACAAAACTGGCTTAACAAAAGCAAAGTCAATAACTGTAGCTAAGACCAAGAAATCGGCAAGTAGACCAGTTCCTTGGAACCTTTCTGGATGAGGAGAAGATGGGAGATTGGCCACATGTGCTTCTGATAGCTGCTCCTTGCAAGAGACTGCAGGACAGCCGTTTTCTGTGGATTTGAGCACCAGAAGACAAGATTAGCTCATTACCATGGAGATTTTTAAAAGATTAAGTTTGGAAAAAAAAGCCACCCTGTTATAATCACTTTCGGCTCATTAACTACTTCTAAGCTATTAAAAACAAGACATTTGGAATGATAAGCTTGAAAATGTTGGGTGATCAGCCTTCAATCCTGTCTGAAAATTTTTTTAATCATAACATTAAAGATGTAGAGAATCAGAAATAAACAGCAAAAAGCTAAATAAAATTTGATCTTAGAAAGTTATATGTGGAGTTTATTTGGACATGGAGTGCAAATAAAATCAGAATATTGTAACTTTTGCAATAGAGTTTTAAAATTAATTCTAAATTAGAGAGGGCTGTAAAGCACTACAAAGTGGTATATACCGGTAAGTCTAAGTGCTATTGCTATAGGACAGTGATGGCTAACCTTTTTGCTGTCGTGTGCCAAAAGTGGGGGGAGCGCAGGGGGGTCGCGCATGTGTGTGCCCACACCCATAATTCAATTCCCCTGTGCCCTCCTGCACGTGCGTGTGTGACCCCCCCCATTCCCCCACTTTTGGCACGCAATGGAAAAAAGGTTACTGGTGGGTCTGGTAGGCCCGTTTTTTCGCTCTCCCCAGGCTCCAGAGGCTTTCTTGGAGGCTGGGGAGGGTGAAAACAGCCTTCCCCACCACCACCCCGGAGGACCTCTGTAGTCCGGAACCGGCCCATTTCCCAACTTCCGGTGGGCCCACAAGGCCCGAAAATCAGCTGGCTGGCATGCGCAAGTGTGCTGGAGCTGAGCTAGGGCAATGCTTGCATGCCCACAGATATGGTTCCATGCGCCACCTGTGGCACCCGTGTCATAGGTTCGCCATCACGGCTATAGGACAAATAGCTTTTTGTGGGAAATAGATTCTGTTTTGATTTTTACAAGATATAACAAATACAAGCAATTTCATGATTACAAAAACTGGACACTAGAGGGGACTAAATTTTTTAGGTAGAGCAAAGCTTTACAAGTCTGTAATATTTTGCAAAACATTATTAGCAATTAAAATGCTGAGAGACAATTTTGAAAATGGGAATCAGGAAATAACCACAATAGCAACAGTCAGTAATGAATGTCTACTTCTGTGGATAAATTATATCCAAAAGTTATTGAAGAAATGACAGGCATAGAACAAATTTTAGCTGACAAAATAGTGATGGTATTGAAAGTAGATTTACTAGCGACAGGCCAAAAGAAATTTAAAAAGGGTCGCTGACCTACAAAAGAAACCGGTGAGGTTTTACAATTTAAAAAGGAAATACAAATGAAAACACAAGGAGAGTGACCTGGATATTTTTTTTTTCTTACTGGATTTACAAGAAAGGTTAATAAAGCCTTGAAGAGCTCTGTTCAACGGAACAAAGGCGGAATGAAGGCAAATCAAATCCTATGATAATATTTGAATTGAATTAAAGTTTGTTATCAAATAAAGGGAAGGAATATAAAGAGCCAGTTCGGTATAGTGGTTAAGGTACTGGCCTAAAAACCAGACCATGAGCATGAAGGCTGGTTAGATGACTTTGGGCCAGTCACTCTCATGCAGCCCAACCCACCTCACAGAGCAGTTGTGGGGAAAGGAGGAGGAAGGAGTATTACCGTATTTTTTGGGGTATAAGACGCACCTACCGTTTTTGGTAAGGAAAAGAAAAAAAAATCTCCCTCTGCTTCTGAGCAATTTTGCCTCCTTGCAGCAAACAGTCTGCTTTACTTTCATTTTCGTTTTCAGCATAGCTTGATTAGCACAAGAAAAATCTGCTCCAGCAATTCACCCCTTTGCAGCAAGCAGCAGAGCCCTGTGTAAAACAGCTGAGAGCAAATCAGCTGAGAGTCGGGAGGCTGATCCAATCAACTTGTGCTAATTCAGGGGTGAAATCCAGCACGTTCTGACAGGTTCTGGAGAACTGGTAGTGGAAATTTTGGGTAGTTCAGAGAACTGGCAAATACCACCTCTGGCTGGCCCCCGAGTTGGGTGAGAATGGAGATTTTGCAATATCCTTCCCACCTGGACTACTGTAATGCTCTCTACATGGGGCTCCCCTTGAAGAGCATCCGGAGGCTCCAACTGGTCCAGAATGCGGCCGCGCGGGTGATTATGGGAGTGTCATAGTGCTCCCATGTAACACCTCTCCTGCGCGAGCTGCACTGGCTTCCGGTGGTCCTCTGGGTGCGATTCAAGGTATTGGTTACCACCTTCAGAACACTCCATGGCTTAGGACCTGGGTATTTACAAGACCGCCTTCTGCTACCAATAGCCTCCCACTGGCCAATTCGCTCCCACAGAGAGGGGCTCCTCCAGGTGCCATCGGCCAAGCAATGTCGGCTGGCGACCCCCAGAGGGAGAGCCTTCTCTGTGGGGGCTCCTGTCCTCTGGAACGAATTGCCCCCTGAGATGCGGAGAATTCCCGACTTATGCACCTTCCGCCGGGCCCTCAAGACGCTTTTATTCCAACAAGCTGGGCTGGCCTAATTTTTAAAAATTTTAATCATTAATTCTTAATTTTTAAATGTCCAAAACGGGTAGTTTTATTTTAATTAGATATGGGCCAGATTATTTAATATCTCTTAAATTGTTTTTAAATTTTATATCTGTGTGTTTTATTCTGGCTGTACACCGCCCTGAGTCCTTTTGGGAGAAGGGCAGTATATAAATTAAATTAATAAATAAATAATAAATAAATAAATAAATAGGCTGTGCTGAAGCTGAAAGGAGCTGTTTTTTCTTGCTGTTTGCTTGCAAGGAGGTAACTGCTGCGAGGCAGAGGCCAAAGGGTGGGGGCCAGTGGGTGGGTGGGGCTACATTCGGTGTATAAGACACACCTAAATTTTCACCCCCTTTTACGGGGGAAAAAGGTGCTGACTTATACTCCGAAAAATACAGTATGTATGTTTGCCACCTTGAGTTACTTATAAAGTAATTAAAGAGGGATGGGTTAAAAGAAGGTTTGTTCTCACTTCGGCTAACCTGATCTACATTTGTCTGAAATGGACTGGTTACATGCACATAGAATTCAGAGGTAGGCTTGCAGAGTTTAAATCACAAGGAATATTATAATTATGTTTCTAAATGTACTAGAAGCTGCAAGCTGAAGGAAATAAACTGGGCAGGAGACAAGTTTTGTTTTTTTAAGTCAAATTACTTTACAAAATGAATTGCATTCAAGCCTTCAATAGAACAAAATACTCCGTATTCTTTCTTTAGAGACTTTTTCATAAGATGAATCAATATTTAGCTCAGATTCTAGAAATTACTTAAGAAGATGCTGTAGGGACGCTATGAAACAAAACGATGTTATAAAAGCTGTAGTAAGAATCAAATAACTGTAGTAAATATATATACAGGCAACAACTGCATACAGAGAGTAAGAATGGCTGGCTTGAATTAAATTTTAAATTGATTTTAAATTGGGTTGTTTTAATTTACGGCCAAAATATTTAATTATTTTAAACTGTTTTTAAATTTTGTATGTTCTGTTTTTTACTTTGGCTGTTCACCGCCCTGAGTCCTATTTGGAGAAGGGCGGTATAGAAATGGAAACAAACAAACAAACAAACAAACAAATAAATAAATAAATAAAATTTAGGGACAAAATGGAACAGTATAGGATCAGTTCATATATAATGGCAGTTAGAAAAAGGAAAGGTATTTTACACACACACATTCCTATATTGCTGATAAAATTCTAAATGGCAGAAACAAATATTCTGCTTTAAATTTATATACAAGCGATAAAAGTTCTATAGGTAACAATATTCAGTTTGAGGTAAGAATTTAAATTTTTCTCTTTTCACCCTAGTAGATCTTTCTAGACTAAAAGACTTCAATAATAACTTTATGTAAGTGATGTGCCAAATTTTTAGGGTGAGGTGTTCATTGATAACATACCCAAATTATAACAACAGAACAATACAATTAAAGTCATGGGGGGGGAGAAGTGATTATGCAATAAAAGGTTTCTATAAAAACTCCAAATCTTATAATTTAAGAGAAAAAATGAACAATTTTAAAAAGTGCCACATATTCTTCGGCGTCAGGTCAATTCAATACTATAAGATTAAAAGTTAAGGAAATTGCAAATACATGTTGACGTCTTTTGAAAATTAATGTTAATTGTTTTTATAGAACCTAAGGATATAATTTCAAAAATTTATCAGATTTAAAATAGCTTATGGTAAATCTGCCACAGAGTTAAAAGAAGCCTGGGGTTTATACTTAAAGGAACAGTTAGACAATATTTTTTTCTACATCAACATCTATACAGGAAATATGTCTTAAACCTTTGCATTGGTAGCATCAAACCCCAATAAGAATGTCTTATCTTCTCAATATTCATTAAGTTGCTGGTAAGCCTCTAAAATAATAAAACAGAATATTCTTTCATCTTTGGTGAGAATATGATAAAAGTATCAGAGTTTTGGAAGGATGTTTAAAGAAATGTGTTACATAACTAATAAAGGCAATTAAAAATAAATTAACAGAATAACAGAGTTGGAAGGGATCTTGGAGGTCTTCTACCACCTGCTTAAGCAGGAAACCCTACACCACTTCAGACAAATGGTTATTCAGTCTCTTCTTAAAAACTTCCAATGTTGGAGCATTCACAACTTCTGGAGGCAAGTTGTTCCACTGATTAATTGTTCTAACTGCCAGGAAATTTCTCTTAGTTCTAGGTTGCTTCTCTCCTTGATTAGTTTCCACCCATTGCTTTTTGTCCTGCCCTCAAAACAAAACATTCAATTATCTCCAAAGCAATGTTTGCTAGAAATATTTGATGGCCACAATAAGAAATTACAAAGTAAAACAGCCTTTTAAGTTTTACTTAAACTTTTAAGTTTTACTGAGTAGCAGCCAAATTAATTGCTGTAGAACAGTGGAAAGATCCAGATATTTCAGTACAGTAGAGAGAGGGCATGGTAAGATCTGGTCTATAGCTTTATTTGAAAATGTTTTTGATAAAATCTACAGCATGACAATTCCAGTAGTGAAGCGTTGCTTTATAAGGAATGATGGAATTTTAAATAAATAGTAACCTAAAGATAGTTTGTATCAAATTTTATAAGCCTATTAAAATTCAAATAAAATTTATATACGCAGTACATAATTTGTCTTTGCCTTTAATTTCTTTAGTTTACTACGTCTTACTGCTTTTCTGTGCTTCATAGCATTGCTTGCCATGAAAGGGAAAAAATGAAGGAAAGTCAAGTATTTAGGTAGGTAGGTATGAAATCCTGTACATCTGGAGATGAAGAAATTATATATTTTATCTTACTGGCTGTTACTCCTTTTCTTTTATTCCCGGGTTATTTTTGAAGATATACCTCATCAGTTATATGCCCTCTACTGGCCTTTCTTTCTGCAGAAAGCCACTGAGCTGCTGTGCCATGCAGCCCCCGATCCATGGCACACTTAAGAAACCAGAGGTGTGGTGCAGCAAGCAACTCAAGAACGATTCTGGCCCTGCATGCCATGCTTCAGCAATGTGCTTCTGAGTGTACGACAGCTCTGGAACTGCTAGAAACCCGAGCTGTGACACGCCAAGAAGCCCTGAGCTGCAGCTTACTAAGAAGTCCATGATAAGCAGCCCTTGAGCCGTGGCACAGCAAGAAATGCCAGCCTGATGTCACCCCCTGCAGAATGTTTCTGCAATGCCTCCCTACGCGTGGCCAGGATGGGTGAGCCCAGTGCAGGAGAAAGGCAGGCAAAGATGACAAAAAGCCTGGGAGGAGGGAGTGATCATAAACATAGGTAGGCTCAACTTTTTATCATTTGACAAGGATGCTGCATGCTAAATTTGAAGACTGGTGACAAGTATTTTTTAAGCACCATCATAAATTTGAAGTTGCTGAATGAATGGACATTAAGCAAAGTCTACCTGTATTCCTAACATTCTCCTAGCACAGTAATGGCAAATCTTTTTGGTACCGAGTGCCCAAACTGGAACGTATGTGCATGCGTGCGTGTGTGCGTACATGTGCATGCCAGAGCCCTGGAAACCCAAAGACCAGCTGGCTGGTGCATATGTGCACACTGACCACCTAGTCTTTGGGTTTCCAATGCGCCCATGCACAGCGGCCAGCTGGTCTTCATGCATGCCGGAGTGCCGGAAACCTGAAGACCATGTGCATACACATGGGCCAGCTGCATGCGTGAAGAGCAGTTGGCAACGGCGTGCATGCCCACAGAGAGGGCTCTGTGTGCCACCTCTGGCACGCATGCCATAGGTTCCTATTACGGTCCTAGTCCATGATATGTAGCAATTCAGATGAGAGTATATGTTGTAATTTTTTTATTTGCAGATTTGTTGACAAGTTCCTTGTCCAGTTATAAGAGTGATAGTAAATCACCAGGGTTTAATAAGACTCCAGGATAACAATATTCTGGACCAGGCATGAGATCCAATGCTTGACAGTCCTGTTTTACCATGTTTCCCCGAAAATAAGACCCTGTCTTATATTTTTTTGAACCCCGAAATAAGCGCTTGGCCTTATTTTTGGGGAGATATTATTTTGGGGTGCGGAGAACAAGATGGCACTCCTCTTGCTGTCTTACCTGATTTCCAGCTCTGCGTTTAAATATTTTTGAAGAGGGCTTATTTTCAGGGGAGGCTTATTTTAGCACATGTGCTCAAAAGCCCAACTGGGCTTATTATCAGGGGATGCCTTATTTTCAGGGAAACAGGGTAGATCCAGTGTTGTAATGGCTATTTATCTTGGAGAAACTACAATGGCCCTAAGGAAATTTGATTGGATGTTTTCTATTTGAATTCCATACTGTACTTAGGGATGCATTATGCGCAGGCCATGCCCATCCCAGCTCCGCAAAGGAAAAAATGTCACAAAACATCATGTGACAGCAATGTGATGCTGCGAGTTTGACAGCCGTGCTGTACATGCATCAATTGTGCAATTGCTTTGGCCGGAAAGTGCTTAGGTGCAGCCAGGCAAGTGTCCTGTGTCCTTGTGTCCTTTACCAATAAGATGGGCTCGGTGATCTTTTCTGCTTTTGAAACAACATAGCTAGTTTGGGCTGTAATTTTCCTATTATTTTGAAATACAAAGCCATTTATATTGTTTAACTTGTTCAGCTGTGTTATCTTTAATTGACCATTTGTATTTCTGTCTTATTTAGGGAAACTAAAATTTTGGTTTTATCATAATTAATAGTTATTCATCTTTATAATAGCTTGATAGTTTTCAATGCATACTTCAGGCCAACTTCTGTTTTAGGGGCAATATTAATACATCATCTACATACACAAACATTGAGAATCTTCTATCAGCTAGTTTAGGGGCATGAATGAAATCTTTTATTTAAAGAATGCATACAAATATTGAACCACGATGAGGCTAATATATTATACAACCCTGTTTCACACCTCTGGGGATGTCTTGATGTAATTAGGAAACTCCCCCTGCTGACTGATCTGAGTCTTAAGCCCGTCTTTTCTTGTAGCTTCTTGGCCTTTTGGCTAAGATCAATCGTCAAAAATGGCCTGTAAAGGTTTTTGCACCCTATCAAAACAGCAAATTCCCGGGCGCGGTTTTCCTTGTGCGAAGCCGACATAAGAGCGTTAATAATGGAAACGATGAGGCTGATGGCACCGGATCTCATTCATGCTCTCCCCGACCTACTTTTCCCCCGTCCTGAAAAGCTGCAGGCCCAGGAGGAAATCGGGGTGACGTCATAGCAATCACTCAAAGATCTCCTCCTCCCAATCCACCCCGCAGCAGCTCTTCCTCCTTCCTCCCCTGTCGACCTCAGCATCCGGGTTCTCAATGCATTATATCAAAGTAGGCGTAAGAATAAGAGTAAGAATAATAGAAACGACTAATAGTTGACTTTCACCCGCCCGAGAGAGAGAGAGAGAGAGAGAAAGACAGCCTCGGCTGCCAGGCGGAGAACGCCGTCTCTCAGTTTAGAGGAACATCAAAGAAACGTTACGGCTCCCGCGCGCACCCCTCCACAACCATCATTCGAGGGCGTTCGGGCCCCCCCGACGCATGCGCACCAAAACCAAATTTGAGCTCGCTCCCGGTCTCCTCCGAGTCGTCGTCGCCGTCCCCCCCAACCCCAGCCTGGCGCGCGCGCGCGGGAGGGTGGCACCGCTGCGCGTGCGCCGTCTTCGCTCTCTTGTTAGTCCGCCTGCCTAGAGGAGCCGAAGAGCCGAGCCGAACAACGCGGGGCGGGAGGGGGGAGGGCGGGAGGAGGAAAAAAGAAGCGGGGTGTCGTGGGAGGCTGAGCGTGCAGGCAGCCGAGAGGACGCCGCCGCCGCCGCCGCGAGAAGGGAAGGCTGAGGGGAGGGGGCGCGGGAGAGAGAGAGAGAGAGAAGCTGGAGGAAGAGTGAAGCAGGCAGGCAGGCAGGAGAGATGAGCGCTCGGTTCCTTAGGAGCAACGAGGAGGAGCAGCAGGAACAGCCCCAGCCTCTGCGGCCGTGGTTGTCGTCGTCGTTGCCGTCTCTGCCGTGCGAATGAACTGAGGCAAAGGCGCCTTCGCCGGCTCGGCTCGGCCCGGCCTACTCCAGTGCTATCCTTCCGACCCCCCCCTTCCGATCCCCCTTCTGATAGCCTTCTCTCCAACTGCCTCGCCTGGGCTGAAAGGTAAGCCGCTGCGGTGGCAGAGGTCGCGCCAAGGCCTGGGAGGGAGAAGGTAGAGGCCGCCGCCTGGGAACTCGGGGCCTAGAAGCGGGAGAAGCGAGAGCGACGACCTGCTTGTACATGTGGGGATAATCCCAGAAAGATCGCCCCTACCTCGTTAACCCAGCTGGCGTTTGGGAGAGAAGGGGGTTGATGGGCGGCTTCACTGAGGGAATTTGATACGTCAGGGCAGCTTACACTGCTGTGTGTGTGTGTGTGTGGAGGTGATGCCGGCGGCTTCTCCCCTGTAGAATCGTATTATATTGTCCACCTTGATTGCGTTGTTGTTGCTCGTTAATCATTGGATTGATACTGTTTGGAACCGCGCGTTGCGTTGTCACTGATGATTTATTGCCTCTGTGCAGCCTGTAGTAAAAGTCATCGACTAAAAGACGGTACTTTCGAGGCCCAGGTAAGGGCAGCCAGCAAGAAAAAGATGAAGTTTTAGGGAATAGAGTGACAGAGGTGGAACATGCTTGCCTTCAGTTTAGGGTGGCTTTCTGCTTCGGTCCCACCCCTTCCTGCCTGCATTTGAAAGAGAAAAGTATATAATTAGTAAGGCCTGCTAGGGTGATCTGAAATGAAAATTCTGAAATCTGGTCGTCAGGCATTAGCTTGGTTAAGACCAGACAAAAATGTACAAACTGCTGCTCCGCATATGTGTAAAATATATGTATATAAACTTTACGTGTAAAATATATGTATGTAAACTTTACGTATATTAAAAACCACAGATCCAGAATATATTTTGAAATGTGTAGAGGTATAATAGGTGAAGAGAAGCTTTGCAGATACCATTATTTGCATAGTTTTTTAAAATGTGTGTAGGAGGCATATATATAATGTTTTCTCAGGTTTTTGCGGGTGTTTGTATGTAGGTCTTTGGTTATTCGGGTCTTCTCCCACGTAAAATTGGAAGTGTCTTGGCGACGTTTCGACGAAGTCTCATTCGTCATCTTCAGGCTGGTGTTCTCGGCTTCGTGCTTCCAGGAACAATATATATATATATATATATGTTTTTCTTTCTTTTTCGTAGGTTTTATGTGTATGTCTCTTTAGCCAGGTTCTACCTACGTAAACCAAGATAGGGCTGCATAATATCTTGGTTTATGTAGGTAGAACCTGGCTAAAGAGACATATACATACATACATACATACATATATACATACATACATACATACATATGAAATATATGTATATGTCTAAAGCACATTTTAGCAATATTCAAATGTGGTACATCTTGCAAAAGTTATAAATGCATTCACAGGCTGGTTGGTTTAGAAGAAAAGCCGGTTCCATTTTAGTATAATACATTTCCAGCTATGCTTTGTATGCTAATTGTTTATGATGTTTTCCATACATGTGTTGTAGAAAGTTCTTAAATGAGTTTAGACTCCTTTTGTTTTGGATCTGATTTCTCTGTGTTCATTGTTCTTGTCAACTCAGTCCAGAGATGACGTAGCATGATGTTGTTTCTTTCTCTGGAGAGGCAGAAGTGGGCGAAGAACTCATTGTCTGCTAAGCTTTATTAAGCATGATTAAAAGCATACTTTCCCCTCCTGCTGCAAGTGTTCTGTCAGTCAGACAGATATGACTGTTTATAAGATTCTATAGGATATGACTGTTTAGCAGATTCCATATATATCCTTATAAGATAAGAGTTGTGCTTGATCCAATTTGATGAGTAAATTCAAACATACAATATTTATACAGCAATGTGCCTTAATCGTTACCTTACATTTCCTAACTGCATAGCTATTACTGCCCCTTTTTTAAAAAAATGAGAAGGAGAAATGTATAAAACAAAAATGGAAATAAATTTCCTTTTTATGATATTTGGCATAGTCAATAAAGGCTGTAGGCACCATTATTTTCAGGTGACTGAATATGTCCAATGGGATGTAGATACGTTGTGATTCTTTAAAAGCCTTCAAGATACTCTTGTTTTAGCAGTAATTTTGCAATTTAAGATACTGTACATGTTACTGTGGCTTGGTGTAGTCTCTGCTAATGTAATCTGCATTTTTTAATATACAGCACAATGTTATGTAGATATGTGGTAATTTATTCTTTAGAAGTCTGTCAGGTAGTCTTGTTTTAAGTATAATTCTGTAATTTAGGATACACGTTATTGTGTTACACATTACTTTATCTTGGTCTACCTAATATAGTCATTTTAGTCAAATTTTGTGACTTTTATACTAGTACAGCCCATGCATGCATTTAATTTATATTGTATTCATGTAGCTTTTAGCATTGAAGAGAAAAAAGACATATTGGTTGCCCTGAGGTATAGAGGTATTGCTTCATCTTCTCACCCTGGATTTGATTATATGTAATTCCTACAGCTTAAATATTGTCTTAGCTTTAAAACTGGAAGACTTTTTGAAAAGTTGAGATAGCTGGAATGATGAATGATGAAGTTTTCCTTTTCTACACCTTGATTATATAATCTATACACTGCTGGTGCTGATAATTTAAAATAAAGAGGTTTTTTTTAATAGAGTAAGCTTCAGAATGAATTTTCATATCAGCGTATATAGGCTTGTAGTAAAAAGTATTTTAACTTGTTTTTAAGCTGTTTTAAGCTATGCTTTAATTCATGTATTTATATGGTTTTATTATGTTGTAAATCACCCAGAGTCACTTAGGTATAGAGATTAAATAAATAAAATATTAATTTATGTGCTGTATGCTGAAGAAACTCCAGGTGGCTTACAATATATTTTACTCAATTCATATTGCCCACCCATCTCGACGTGACTCTGGGTGGCAAGCAGAATTAAAAAAATTTAAAAACCTATAAAATATAAAATTTGGGCAGCAGAGAAACAACAACCCAAATTGCTAAGAGTACTGAAAAACAGGTCCCTACGCACACCTGGCACCCCAGGCTCAGGCACAGAACCAAGTCTTTAGGGCCCTATGAAAGGCCAGCAATGTCAAATCTTTGGAAGGAGAATTAAATAGATACATTAAGGCACTTATCATGATATATCAGATTAAAAAAATAAAATTTTATTACTTCTAATTCCGGTTACTTATCCAAATGTTTTCTGCATGAGAACTGCCTTTACCATTTTCCTACAGAACAAAAGGGTGGGGTTTGACCTAATCTTATGGGCCTGCTCTTGGCATGGGAGGTGGGTGCAACATCTGAATGCATTTTTCAGATCTCAGCTTCCCCCATGGGAAGCATCCTTTCTCTCAGAACTAGTAGGATGGGTATAGTGTTCTTGGAAAAGTTGTAAACATGGCAAGAGAGCCAATTTGATGCAATGGTTAAAGGTGTAGGACTAGAATCCAGGAGACTGTAAATTCTAGTCCTCCCTTAGGCATGAAAATTACTTTGATGATTTTGGGCCAGCCACTCACTCTCAGCTCATGAGAATGTTGGTAAAAAAACAGAAGCATTATGTATTTTATTTTGAAGTGCACAAAATAAAGATGGAATACTAGTACTGATGTTAGCAAGAGGCCAAACTGTATAAAGCTTTCCCTCATCAGTACTTTGAATCAGGCCTGGAAGCTTATTAGCAGCCTGTATAGCTCTGGCAAAATAAGTGTTATACCAACTAGTGCTGGTCAGCATGCTGAACAGCAGCTGCCTTTTGTGTCAAGTACAGCTCCCATAAAAGCAGCTTTCAATAATAACTAATAGATATAACATTGGCAAATTTTTAGCAAGTAGCAAGTTGAAATAATTATTGTTTTACTTGCAGATTAATGCTATAGGTCTGTGAAAGAATAATATACCGTTTGTTGAGGAATGACTATAAATATTAATATTTATGGTTGAAAAAGCAAGTATCTATTTTAGAAAGTGTGGTTGGCTTATATCATGCTTTAATCTTCTGTACAAAAACATTTTCTTAACATATTTATTAAGAGTTAACAAGTAATCAAATTTATTTATTTAAACAACTTGTTTCCCAAAGGGATTATTTATTAAAATCGTAACACAATTGTGACTTAGTATTTTGTTGTCAAGTTCTAAGAATGAAGATTTTGAACCTCTAGAGTCTTGGCTATCTAGAGGCTGGAAAAAAAACCAATTGTTAGCTTGCTTTCGATTCACTTAACAAACTATAAATAGTAGGTATAACTTTTTGAAAGCATAATCTGGAGAAAAAGGCTTATATGGCAACATAATCTAATAATTTTACTCTGGAAGTTGTTTTCCCCTCAAAAAAGCCAGATAAGAGCAATATTTATATGCTCAGTTGATGAAGGCTAATTCTAAGCATGGCAGAATAGTATTTTCTACCCAATGGAGCAGGATTGTCTTTAATGCAGTATCACCTCTGGAAAATTCCACTTCAACCCTTTAAAATCATACATGATTTTCATAACCTATTATAAAATAATTTGGCAATCAAGATTTGCTAATTTTTACTCCATAAAATAGAATTAATATAAAGTATCCTAAGTAATAGTTGATATGTAAAGAATGGTTTACTTTCTTTAACTTCTTACTCTACTCAGAGTGGGAAAAAGTTTCCATTATACAGATGAGGAATTGAGGTTGAGACTAATGATTTCCTTAAAAGCAGCATGCATTAAACTTTCAATGTAATGTATTAATTTGGGAGGGTGTTCATTAAAGCAGAATGTCAGTTAAACCTGCATGGAATTTTACGCATATGTGAAATTGGAATGACATTTTTTGCATTTGTAAAACCCTTAACCAATGGTGAAATGCTTGTAGGACTACACATGGATGTTTTTATGTGTCTTTTTAATGTTCAGATGCTATTTATAGTGTATCAAGTTGTTAACTAAAAGGGTTTTATTAGTGTTTTAATATTGGAAACAAAATCTAAAATCATTCTAATATTTCTTACTATGTTGTATATATTGAGTAGTTTAGAAAAATGTAAATTTTAGTGATGCAAAAATATCTTGCTCAATAGGCACTAAAGAATGGTATACTATGTAAATGAGTGGTGTTGATTTGTTACATTGTATTATGCTTAATTTGTAATTTTGTCCTTATTTATCAAATCTCTACACTATCCATCTCACCTAAGTTACACTGAGGAGCTTGCAACATAATAACATAATATAATAATGTGACTAAAAGCACAGTTAAGAATTTTAAAAAATCAGTTTTCATAAGTTAAAACTAACAAATCAAATTTAAGAATAAAGTTAAAAGTTTAACAAGGTGGAGGAAGTATCTTTAAGCCAGTGTTTCCCAAACTTGGCTATTTTAAGATGCATGGACTTCAATTCCCAGAATTCCCCAACCACTATGCCTGGTTGAGGAATTCTGGGAGTTGAAGTCCATACATCTTCAAAGGGTCAAGTTTGGGAAACACTGCTTTAAGCCACGAGCCATCCCCAGGATTGCCTAACAGACACTCATTATAATTGGCAGACCAATGTCTTAACTCTCTTCACAAAAGCGAGAAGAGTTGGGGCTTGCCTCACCTCTGAAGATAAGATGTTTCAAAGAGCATAGAAGATCCTCTTCCTAGATCTTGCCAGTTGAAATTCTTTAACTGGCAGGATCCATAGCATGATCTCCCTGCCTGAGCAGCTGGGGCAATTGGGACGAGACAGCTCCTCATATAACCTGATCTAATGCCTTGAAGGGCTTTAAAGATAACTATTGTGTTGAATTGACCAGAAGCAAACGGATACCCAATGCAACTTGTGTAGCAGAGGTGTTACATGTGCAACCCTAGAGGCACCCAGAACTCCTTCCACAATTGCATTCTGTACCAGTTTCAGTTTCTGGATACTCTTCAAGGGTAACCCCATGTAGAGCAGCCTACATTGCAGTTTGTTTATTTATTTATTTATTTATTTCATGTATTTATATGCCGCCCTTCTCCAGAAGGACTCAGGGCGGCGAACACAAGTTAAAAACATGTACAACAAAATCCCATTTTAAACCAAATTAAGTAATAAATAATAAAACCCAGAATCAGAGTCAGCCTATTTGCTTGAACAGCCAAGTCTTCAGGTCCCGATGGAAGGAGCGGAGATCAGGAGCCGCCCGGAGCTTGGTAGGCAACTCATTCCAGAGGGTGGGAGCACCCACAGAGAATGCCCTACCCCTGGATGCCGCCAGACGACATTGGCTCGCCGTCGGAACCCTGAGGAGAGCAGCCCTATGTGAGCGAACAGGATCGTGGGAGGCAGGCAGGAGAAGGTCCTGCAAATATCCCGGACCTAAGTCATGTAGGGCCTTATAGGTGAGAACCAGCACCTTGAAGCGGACCCGGAGAACCACTGGTAACCAGTGCAGCTCACACAGGAGAGGTGTTATATGGGAGTAACGGGCTCCCGTAACAACCCGTGCAGATGCATTCTGGATCAGCTAGAGTCTCCGGGTGCATCTCAGGGGCAGGTTCATGTAGAGGGAACCAGGGCATGAGTGACAGTGTGAAGGTCATCTCGGTCTAGGAAAGGGCGCAACTGGCGCACCAGGCGAACCTGTGCGAAGGCCCCCCTGGTCACGGCCATCAGGTGGTCTTCTAGGGACAGCCGAGCATCCAGGAGGACACCCAAGTTGTGAGCCCTATCAATGGGGGCAAGTTTTTCCCCACCCATCAAAAGTGATGGGGCCTCTGAAACCCGAGATGCCGGCATCCACAGCCACTCAGTCTTGGAGGGGTTGAGTCTGAGTCTGTTTCTACCCATCCAGGCCCGCACCGCCTCCAGGCAACGGGACATCACGGAAAGGGCATCTTTGGGGTGGTCTGGGGTGGAGATGTATAACTGGGTATCATCAGCATATTGATGATATCTCACCCCGAAGCCACGAATGATCTCACCCAGCGGCTTCATATAAATGTTAAAGAGCAGGGGGGAGAGAACCGACCCCTGAGACACCCCACAATTTAGGGGCCTCGGGGTGGACCTCTGCCCTCCCGCTCATACAAACTGCAAGTGACCTGAGAGGTAGGAGGAGAACCACTGTAAAACAGTGCCTCCCAACCCCACAAGTCGCTGCAGTAGGATACCATGGTCGATGGTATCAAAAGCCGCTGAGAGGTCAAGTAGGACCAGGATGGAGGAACAACCACCATCCCGAGCCCGCCAGAGATCATTCACCAGAGCGACCAATGCTGTTTCCGTGCTGTGCCCGCATCGGAAGCCCGATTGGTACGGGTCTAGGTATTCCGTTTCCTCCAGGAACTGTGGGAGCTGTTGCACCACCACAATCTCAACAACCTTCACAATGAAGCGAAGATTCGAGATGGGACGATAGTTATTAAGTGAGTCTGGATCCAGGGAAGGCTTTTTGAGGAGAGGTCGAACCACCGCCTCCTTAAGAGAGGAGTTTTAATTGAGCAATTCCCCTCAATTCATTGTTACGTTGCAATTTTACTGTGTAATACTATGGTAACATATAAATCAATAGTGCATTCCTTGTCTTTATGAAAATTAGAGTCTGTTCATTATCTTCATACAATACCTCAGTTACTTTGTAATACCAGTATAATGACTCTACATATTTAGTAAAATTGGCTGTAAATTGCAAGATTATGCATAGCTCATGCCAGGTATAAGAAGTGTTTTATGCCCCCAGGTGGCATCATATTACAGCTCCATAAGTTCCAGACACCTTAATAGCGTGGATTGGTTACATTTGAATGACCATTTTTGGGGACCAAGATTAGAAAATATTCTATTACGCTCTAAAATGCTATTTTAGATTAATATATAAACATTCAAATGAACTCTACTACATTTGCTTTTTAATTATTTATTCAATTTTATACAGGTAGTCCTTGACTTAAGACCACAATTGAGCCCAAAATTTCTCTTATTAAGTGAAACATTTGTTAAGTGAGTTTTGCTCCATTTTACCACCTTTCTTGCAAAAGTTGTTAAGTGAATCACTGCAGTGGATAAGTTGATAACATGGTTGTTAATGGCTTCCCCATTGATTTTTGATTTTGTTGCAAAAGGATGCCAGGCATCTGAATTTGGATCACAAGCATGGAGATGCTACAAAGGTCATAAGTGTGAAAAACAATAATGTCACTTTTTTCAGTACCGTTGTAACTTTGAACGGTCACTAAATGAACTGTTGTAAGTCAAGGACTACCTGTATGGCCACCCAGCTCAAATGAATGACTCTAAGAAAACTGATTTATGGGTTCCAACAGATACTTCACCCTCCAAATCCAGAAAGATAACTACGTCTCAAGACTTTGTGAAAGTCATGTAGGATCAGAGACAATCTGATTTCTAATGGGATGGTGCTTCACAGAGTAGGCACTGCAATAGAAAGTGCTTTCTTCCTGGATCCCACCAGAAAGCAGTTTTTAATGAATGGGACCATAACATGCTTCTCATCTTGGGACATGTAGACATGATTGGGGAATAACCTTATATCACTGATTGTTTCCAAATATTAGTGGGGTTTTGGGTCTCAATTTGAAGCAAATCTAACATGAAGCATTTGTATTTGCTTTTCAGTAACATTTGTAGTATAGCAATTCCTGCTTCCAGAGTAGTAATAATTGGCTCCCAGGTTCTAATTCTGGTAACTTTCAGAACTATGAGATGTTCTAAACTATGTACTGTACTTTTTGGAGTATAAGATGCACTTCCCCCCCACCCCAAGGGAGGGTTGAAATGTTGGTGCATCTTATACACCGAATATAGCCATTTTTGGCCTCCAGAAATTCCACCCTGTGTGTTGCATTTTCGCAAAAAATGGGCCCAGTTTTGGCTTCTCAAACCAACCATGCGTCGCATTTTTGCCCTCCCCGGCCCCCAGGAACACTCCGCAGGCCTCCCAAACCCTCTGCACATCCCGTTTTTCGTAAAAACCTACAGAGTGCTCCTAGGGGCCGGGGAGAGCAAAAACTTTTTTTTCTTGTTTCTCTTCGAAATCTTGTGTCTTATAGTCAAAAAAATATGGTAGTTGTTATTAGAGAGTTATTGGAACTGGAAGATTACATCTCCATAATTTGGTTTCAGTACAGTTTATGTTCAGAAAAAGAAAGCTCCAAGAAAGGATTCTAATTTATACAGCTTTATAAGATCATCTTCCATATGAACTTGGATGGCTTTTGTGGAATGTCCATCAGTTTTCTTGGTATGGTGCTAAAGTGATTTGCCATTGCCTTCTGGAACGATATTTTACTTTCCTGTGTAACCAGTTATACTGGACTCCATGTTGGTCTTCCATGCAAGTACAAACAAACACCAACTCTATTTAACTTTTTAGAGAAGCTAAATTTAATTTTATTTCTTCTTCAAATTATGGATGAATGGACTTCAGTAATCTTTCTTGCCTTTTAATTTTTTTTGTATAATGACTTACAAATGCAGACAATTTCACACTAGTTCAGTAATAGTTGTTTGAACTTCAAAATTAGGTAGTTACATTTGTTTTCTTTAGTAGTAGTGATTATAGAATTTCAGGGATAGAATTCATTGTTTTGTGGCATAGCTGCTGCAGTAATTTAAAAGGATCTTATTGGATTGGATTATCATAAAGATTAAAAATAAATAAATTGTTGCATCAAGAAAGTAGTGAAGAGCCCTTCTTGCATATTGGGGCTTTCCAAATTCTTCCAGTCACTGAAGTTTTCAAAATAGCATTCCTTGGGAGATGAATTCACTGCCACTGGCAACATGAATTGGTGAAATTCATGCTCTTCTTTCAGGGTAAGGAAGTGCCTCTCAGTTCATACAAGGTAAATTATTCCAATCCTGTTTATAAATCAAGCATGAAAAAAACCATTGTAGTGGTTTTTAAATAATTTAAAAACTGCTATTAAGAATATCAAGAAATACTGTTTATCAGTGGAATATAAAAGTATATAACAGATTATATAGAATTATATTGTAGAATACTAGAATCAGTAGTAGCCTTCCTTGCTCATTTGTTCCTAGTAAAGGCATACTTGAAATGATTGTCTGTACTGTATATGCTCAGTATAATACCAACCAGTGAGTTAATCTTCTGTAATTCTTACTTAAGATAAGATTTCCTAAGTTAATTGTGCAATGTGAAAAAATACAAAACATTAGTTGATTTGAAATATCAAATATTACTTGACTTGAAAGTAAATATACACACACATACATGTATATTGTAGTTTCACTCTTTAAAATAGTGTTATTTTTGAGTTGCACTTGATTTTGATCTGTTCTATATAAGTAGGTGGGGGCCTCTTTAGTTTTTTCTTAATTTTTCTGATTTAAATATTTATTTTACAATTACCATTTGTCATTTTTAAAAGTATAGGCTTTATCCTTTCCCCATTAATTTTTTTTGTTTTTTTCTTTATTCGTAGGGTCTTTAATAGCATTGACAATTAAACATTGACAGTTACCCTACTTTTCAGAGTATAAGACACACTTCCCCCCCCAAAAAAAACAGGTGAAAATTGTGGTGCGTCTTATACACCGAATGTTGCTGAAGCCTCACCCACATGCCAGTTCCCACCCTTTGGCCATTTTCGGCCTCCACACACCCTATTTTAGACCTGTTCTAGGCTGCAGGGATTGCCACAGCACATCACTGCTGATTGCCACCTCTGCGCATCGCATTTTCAGCCTCCGCACGCCTCATTTTTTGCCTCCGCAGGTCGCATTTTTGGCTAGTTCCAGGTGGCAGGGATTGGCGGCAGCAGCAATCCCTGCCACCTAGAACCGGCTGAAAATGCAACCCGTGGAAGCAAAAAATGGGGTGTGCAGAGGCATAAAATGCGATGTGCAGAGCCCAAAAATGCGACATGCGGAAGTGGCGATCGGTGGCGATGTGCTGTGGCGATCCCTGCAGCCTGGAACAGCTGATTGGTGGTATTCTGGGAGGCCGATCCAACCACCAATCAGCTGTTTGTGCTAAATGAGGTTGCGATAATGTGCTGAAGCTGACCAGGCTGTTTTGGTGTAAGGACGCTAGCTGGATGAATACCAATGGATGCTGGTGGGCAGAGGGAGAATATTTATTTATTTATTTATTTATTTATTTATTGAATTTCTATACCGCCCTACTCCCGAAGGACTCAGGGCGGTGCACAGCCATGAAATAAAACACATAGATATACTAAATTTAAAATCGAATAAAATGAATTAAATAAATTTGGCTGAATTAATACCCGTAATTTAAGATACCCATATTTTAAAATACATTAAAAATTTAGAATTTACACTTAAAAGGGAGAAGATTTAGGCGAGGCCAGCTTGATGAAATAAAAGCGTCTTTAACTCGCGGCGGAAGGTGCGCAGATCCGGAATCCTCCGTATCTCTGGGGGGAGCTCATTCCAGATCGTCGGTGCCCCCACAGAGAAGGCTCTCCCCCTAGGGGCCGACAGCCGACATTGTTTGGCCGACGGCACCTGGAGGAGCCCCTCTCTGTGGGAGTGTACTGGTCGGTAGGAGGCTGTTGGTGGTAGCAGGCGGTCCCGTAAGTAACCAGGTCCCAAGCCATGGAGCGCTTTAAAGGTGGTAACCAGAACCTTGAAGCGCACCCGGAAGACCACCGGGAGCCAGTGCAGCTCGCGCAGGAGAGGTGTTACATGGGAGCTCCATGTTGCTCCCATAACCACCCGCGCGGCCGCACTCTGCGCCAGTTGGAGCCTCCGGGTGCACCTCAAGGGGAGCCCCATGTAGAGAGCATTACAATAGTCCAGACGAGAGGTGACAAGGGCATGAGTGACTGTGCGTAACGAGTCCCGATCTAGAAAGGGACGCAACTGGCGAATCAGGCGAACCTGATGAAAAATCCTCCCGGTCATGGCCTTCAAGTGCTCTTCTAAAGACAGCCGTGAGTCCAGGAGGACGCCCAAGTTACGAGCCCTTTCCGTGGGGGCCAATGATTCGCCCCCAATAGCCAGCGATGGCGTCAGCTGACTATATCGGGACGTCGGAAACCACAGCCACTCGGTCTTGGATGGGTTGAGCCTGAGCCCGTTTCTCCCCATCCAGATCCGTACGGCCTCCAGGCACTGGGACATCACTTCAAGGGCATCGTTGGGGTGGTCCGGGGTGGAGATGTACAGCTGGGTGTCATCAGCGTACAGATGGTACTTCACCCCGAAACCACGGATGATCTCGCCCAGCGGCTTTACATAAATGTTGAACAGAAGGGGCGAGAGAACCGATCCCTGCGGCACCCCACATATAAGGGGCCTCGGGGTCGATCTCTGCCCCCCTGTCAACACAGACTGCAACCGGTCAGAGAGAAAGGAGGAGAACCACCGTAAAACGGTGCCTCCCACCCCCAACCCTTCCAGCCGGTGCAGCATGATACCATGGTCGATGGTATCAAAAGCCGCTGAGAGGTCTAACAGGACCAGGACAGAGGAACAACCCCTGTCCCGAGCCCTCCAGAGATCATCAACCAACGCGACCAATGCCGTTTCCGTGCTGTACCCAGGCCTGAAGCCCGACTGGAACGGATCTAGATACGACGCTTCATCCAGGTACTGGGATAGCTGTCGCGCAACCACACTCTCAACAACCTTCGCAACAAAGCAAAGGTTGGAGACTGGACGATAATTAGCCAATACTGCCGGGTCCAGGGAAGGCTTCTTGAGGAGAGGCCTTACCACCGCCTCTTTCAAGGCGGCGGGAAAGACACCCTCACCCAACGAAGCATTTATAATCCCCTGGAGCCAGCCTCGCGTCACCTCCCGGGAAGCCAGCACTAACCAGGAGGGACACGGGTCCAACAAACATGTGGTCGCGTTCAATCTACCCAGAATCCTGTCCACTTCATCTGGGGTCACAGGATCAAACTCATCCCAGATAACAGTCTCAAGACCTGTCTCCGTCACCCTCGCTGGATCTATCTATTTTTCTTGTTTTCCTCCCCAAAAACTAATATGCATCTTATACTCCAGAACGTCTTACACTCCAAAAAATACTGTAATTCCCATTTTTGTGTTCTAGCTTCTTTTCTATTAATAAAGGGAAATATTAACAAACACAAGTAACAATTTCAGAATAAATGCCTGCAGGTTCTTTTTCATTGTTTTGGAGGAGGAGAATTTAGAATGGTCCCTTAGGTTTTGACAGATTTAATAAATCTACTTTGTCCCTTAAACATCTTCCTCCCACCAATTAAAAATACAAAATAAATTCATAAAGATGATTCCATCTACTCTGTGCTTGACAGAAGAAATGCCTTTCATAGGGGATATGGCTCTAACTCCTGTTGACCTTGGCAGGGAAAGGGATTTATGTGAAAATCTATGGAATAAAGTACTCCATAAATTCTCCGAGGTGAAGAAACGCCAGTCAGGCTGGGTAATCGGCTCCTTTATCCAGCGATGACCGGGTCTGCACTAATTTGAATAGCTCCGCCCTCTTCCCCAGTGTTTCGACTCGGTCCTTGACTGGATAGTCGTGTCTTCAGCTCTCGCTTGCTATTTCTACTAAATTACAACTAAATTTCAGCTAAACTCTTCTAATTGGTATCTGGCTTTAATTATTCAACTGCTTCCTGGTTGGAGGCTTCCTGGATTGCCGCTAGCCGGGGCTCCGGCTTGGAATCTGTCGGCTGACAGATTCCCTCATTTGCGGCAAATTCCTGCCTCCTTTACTCGGCGCTGCATTTCAAAGGCGATTAGCCCAGCAGCCTCCCTTTGTTTACGATCGGCAAGCTCCCTGGAAAACATCGCAGTAATAGCCTCGAGCTAGCGATCCTGCTTAATTGCTTGCCTGAACGCTGCAGAGCTTAGCTACGGAACAGAGCCTTCGGCTGTAAGTTTTTTGGGCGGTTTATTTTTGGCGCGCTTGGGACGGCGGCCATTTTAAAGGGGCATAACTCAATTTGGGCTATGGCTGATAAACAAAGAGGCCGCAATCGCTCTCGCAAGCCCTCTTCCGATCCTCTAGAAGGGCCTTCAAGCCTGGCCATGCCATCAAGGGCTCATAAGGCCAGTAAGACCTCCTCATCCCAGGCCACGCCAGAGTCTTCTAGAGAGGAGCAGCGGCGCCACAAGGCCATGGAGAAGGCCTTTAACAGGGCTTCCTCCAGAACAAGGCCTACTTCACCTGATCGCCTCCCTCCACAGGCCTCATCTTCAGGGCTGGCAGTCCAAGACGAAGCCCGTAGTGTCAGAAGCCTTTCTCCTGATCGCCCAGCCCCCTTGGAACCTGCCCTTCCCCCGGGCAAGGAGCCTCTTTTCCAGACTGAGGCTGGCTGTGTTCCTTCACCCACCCCTCTGCAATCCTCCCAATTGCCTGCTCCTGCAGCTCCTTCATCTCCTCAGGATCCGATCCCTCCTCTCCCAGAGGCGTTTGAAGCCCTCCTCATCAGGGCTATGCGCCAAGGCTTTACCCAATGCCTCCAACAGGCAGGCCTTCAGTCTCCTAACCCAGACCCAGTCCTTCAATCCACAGGAGACCTTCGCCATCTTCCTGAGGCTGATCCTTCTTCGGACATGGATCAGGATGATTTAGAGCTGGCCGCGGAAGAAGCAGCTGTCTCCGAGCCCGAGGAGGCCCCCGACTCCGCTCTATCTGAGGATGAGGGTCTGAGCCCAGATAAGTCTCCCTTCATAGGCCTTTTCCGCCCTCAGATGTTCCGCTCTCTTCTATTTAAGGCCATTGCTACCACCCGACTTGGCGAGGTTCCCCTTCCAGAGTCCTCATCTTCCACTGCTGATCCTGCTTCGGCCTTGTTTGCTGAGCCGACTGTGGCCCCTGAAACCATTCCAGCTCCAAAGCTGTTTCTGGATGTTCTTCGTCGCCAATGGTCCTTGCCTGGGGCTGGTCCAAGCCCAAACAATCTAGACAAGCGCCTCTACAACGCGGCTCCTACAATGTCTGACCTCCTTCAGCCTCCCACTGTCGACGCTCCAATCGTGGCTTTGGCTAACCCATCACATCCTACAGGACCACCGGAAGATGTTCTCCACCCTGAGGACAAGCGCGCAGAAAAGACGCTGATCAAGGGCCATCTCGCAGCTGCCTGGTCTATTAAATCATCCTCTGCGGCCTCATTCTTCAACAGGGCCGCACTCCTCTGGGTCAAACAACTCCGGGATCACTTACTTCACACTGATTCCAGGGTTCAACAAGACATCAACAAAATTACAGCTGCCCTAGAATACTCGGCAGACGCAACCCTGAACGCTACCCGTTTTGCTGCAAAGGCTCTGAGTTCCTCTGTCACTTCACGCCGCCTCTTATGGCTTAGGAACTGGCAGGCGGACATGCGCTGCAAGTGGCAGTTAGCATCCTCCCCTTACTCACCCGGAAATCTCTTTGGACCGTCCTTGGAACCTCTCCTGGTCGAGACACGGGATCGACGCAAGATCCTCCCTTCCCAACATCAACGTTCCGACTCCCGCTACTCACCTTATCCTCGCCTCCAGTCCTTTCGGACATCTGATTCCTCCTTCCAGCCCCGCTTCCAGCGTCCGTTCCAGCCAAGATCATCCCAGCCCGACAATCAGGTCAGATCGGGGGGTCGGTTCCCACCTAGGCGCTCATATCGGGGGGGTCGGGGTCATTTCTCCCGGAGAGGTAGATAGATTCAAGGGGGATCCTCCAATTGGGGGCCGCCTATCCCTTTTTTATGACCAATGGCGGTCTTCAATTTCTGACGCTTGGGTTTTGTCTTCTATAAACTCAGGCCTGTTGGAATTTTCTTCTCCTCCCCCCCCCCTCTTTCTTTCCTGTCCTCTCTCTAAGGATCCAGTTAAACAAGCTCTGGTTTCCTCTGCTATAACCCATCTCTTATCTATCAGGGCAGTCCAACCCGTTCCCCCTGACCAGCGCGGACGGGGTTTTTACTCCCGCCTCTTCATTGTAAAGAAGGCATCGGGAGGCTGGCGAGCCATATTAGATCTCAAAGCCTTGAACCGGTACATAACTTACCGCCGGTTCAAGATGCACACGTTGTTTTCTATTCTAGAATGCCTTAGACCTGGTGACTTCTCCATAGACCTCACAGAGGCCTACCTCCATATTCTTATTCACCCTTCGCACCGCCAGTTTCTCCGCTTCCACTACATGGGTTTCCATTACCAGTACCGGGCCCTACCCTTTGGTCTGTCTTCAGCCCCTAGGGTCTTTACTAAGATTATGGCCTCCCTAATTGGCCATATTCGTTCTCTCCCTATTCGCTTACAATTTTATTTGGATGACATTTTAGTTATGTCTTCCTCTCTCTCTTCTGCACACTCTGACCTTTCTACTGTCCTAAACCTCTTGCAAAGTCATGGGTTTTCTGTAAATTGGGCTAAGAGCCATCTCTCCCCATCTACTCGTATTGTCCATCTTGGGGCGTCTATTGATACCCTCTCCTCCCAGGTATTCCTTTCTCCCGACCGTCAGGCCAGTCTCAAAGCCTCGGCCGATCTGTGCATTACACAGAAATCAGCGTCCCTCCTAAGGTTATCCGGTCTCCTTGGTAAGATGGTCTCCACCTTTGGGATTGTCCCATGGGCCCGGTTACACAGTAGGGAGCTCCAGTGGCTTCTCCTTCCCCATCAACGAGCGGGTCGAAGTTCCTCACGATCCTGTATTCGCCTTCCTCGATTAGTCATCTCTTCCCTCAGATGGTGGACTTCGGATGCTATCTCCAAAGGCTCATTTTTCAGAGAACCTCCTCGCCTGGTCCTCACAACGGACGCCAGCTTGACAGGTTGGGGGGCCCATCTTCTTCATCACATGGCCCAGGGTCAGTGGTCCCGGCTAGAACGCCGCAACAACATCAATTACCTAGAACTGCGTGCGGTTCAACTAGCTCTCCTTCGGTTCCAACCTCTTGTAGAGGGCAAGGACGTCCTTGTTCTAACCGACAACATGGCCACGAAGGCTCATATAAACAAAATGGGGGGCACTCATTCCAGGGCCCTGTTAGCGGAAACGGTCCTCCTTGGTCGGTGGGCCGAGACGCATCTCTCCTCACTGAAGGCGGATCACATATCGGGGACAACCAACATCCAAGCGGATGCCCTCAGCCGCTCTCGATTGGATCACGGGGAGTGGAGCCTTCCTCTCCCTCTATTCCACGACATCACGAACCGCTTCGGCCTCCCAGTAGTAGACCTCTTTGCCTCGAGCCAGAACAACAGGCTCCCAAGGTTCTTCTCCCGCTTTCCGGATCCCCAGGCCGAGGCCACGGATGCTCTCCGCACCCCGTGGCCAACAGGACTCCTATATGCCTTCCCTCCTCTACCTCTCATTCCCCGGGTTCTCCGGAAAATGTTAGACGAAAGAGCGGAACTCATCCTCATTGCACCACACTGGCCCCGCAGACCTTGGTATGCGGATCTTCTGTCGCTGTCAGTAGCACCTCACTGGTGCATTCCGGACTCCAGGATATTACTCACACAAGGGGCTCTACATCATCCAGATCCCGCTTGGCTCCATCTAACCGCCTGGAGGCTGAGCAGTTCCTCCTAAGGGAAGCCAGTGTCCCTACCAGAGTAATTTCCACAATGCAGGCGGCTCGCCGACCGTCTACTTCACGTATTTATGAAGCTACGTGGCAATCATTCTCTAAGTGGTGCAGACGCTCCTCCATTGATCCACTGTCAGCTTCTGTTCTGCAAGTCCTCTGCTTCCTTCAAGACGGGCTTGATTCCGGCTTGACTCCAAATACACTGCGACGACAAGTGGCAGCCATCGCTTCTATTCTATCCTGTAATTCTCCGGATTCCATCGCTCGTCACCCTCACATTCGCATCTTCCTTCGCGGGGCGGTCAACCTCCGTCCTCCCCCGATTCATCGCTACCCTACATGGAACCTCAACAAGGTTCTGAAGGCCTTAACTCTGTCTCCGTTCGAGCCCCTCCGTCAAGTGTCCCTCCGCTTTTTGTCGTTCAAGGTGGCCTTCCTCGTTGCCATCACCTCAGCACGTCGAATCTCCGAGCTGGCATCTCTATCAATCCGCAGCGACCTCTGCATTTTTCATACTGACAGGGTGGTCCTCCGCCTTGACCCGGCATTCCTACCCAAAATCAACTCTAGATTCCACCGAGCTCAAGAGCTTGTACTACCGGATTTTTGTCCGCGTCCGGGGCATCGATTGGAAAGATCTTGGCATCTCCTCGACGTTCGTAGGGCACTAAAGATTTACATCTCTCGGACAGCCCCTCTCCGTAGAACGGAGGCCCTCTTCGTATCTTTTCAACCTGCTTCCATCGGTGCCAGAGTCTCCAGTATCACCATAGGGCGTTGGATCAGGGCCACTATCGCCACAGCATATCAACAGCAACATCTCCCAGTTCCGCCTCGCATCACGGCCCACTCGACGAGGAGCGCCGCCACGTCGGCGGCTTGGGCTACCCAGGCTTCTCTGGAGGAGGTCTGCTGAGCGGCAACGTGGACGTCGATCTCTCCATTCATTCGCCATTGCCGGGTGGACTCCTTCGCCTCCGCAGACGCAGCCTTTGGTCCCCGGGTCCTGCAGGAGGTGCTTCGTTCTTAGAAGCCGGCGGGCCTGACTTCCCTCCCTGGTGACACCTAGCTTTGGTATGTCCCCAGCCTGACTGGCGTTTCTTCACCTCGGAGAATGGACGTTGGTCTTACCTGATACGTCCGTTCTCGAGTAGTAAGAAACGCCAGTCAGCCCCGCCCCTGGTCCGGCCCTCCGGAATGGATGGGAGGGGGGTTTGGATATTAATTCTCTCTCATTTCAGGAAGACACGACGGTCTGCGCCATGGCCCTCGCCGAAACACTGGGGAAGAGGGCGGAGCTATTCAAATTAGTGCAGACCCGGTCATCGCTGGATAAAGGAGCCGATTACCCAGCCTGACTGGCGTTTCTTACTACTCGAGAACGGATGTATCAGGTAAGACCAACGTCCACTTCCATTGTATATTCTCTGAACCAAAAATATCCTACTGAAAATTGATGAAAGAGAATTACATCCCCCTCCCTAGAAACAAAAAACCCTGTTACCATTTTCAAGTTCCAAACAAATCAGAGGTTGGCTTGATTTAGGGCACTGACATTGCATTGATATCTATGGCATCTGAGGCACCATATCACAAGAATACAGTAGTGATTATAAATAAAGCATTTAATTCTTCAGCTAATTTGACTAAATAGATATCTGTTCTATATCTAGTTTCTTAGGGGCAATTTAACTTTATGCTGGTGGTTCATGTTAAGTCTTTTTTATGTACTGAAATAAATCTATATTCTAGTAGATGGTACTGGAGATTGGGAGCCAATGTGACACAGGAATGATGCTTTAGTAGTTAAGATGCTGCGCCAATAATTTGGGAAATTCCCTCAGTGACTCTGGGACATCACTTACTAATAGCTTATGCTACCTCATAAGCAGGTCATTCTACAGAAAAATGTGGATATGTAATACTGCCCATTTTGTTATAGTGACACCAGGTGGCTAACATCATATAAAAACACAATCTAGAATAATATCAAAATAGTATTAAAAGCTATAATTAAAAAAAGCTGAAATAAAAAGCTAATTTGCAGTCATACGAGCTCCATCTATAAGAAGCCCCATGTGGGGTTATGAGAAATTATTAGTTAACCCTAGGAACCTTAAAAACATTCATAAAAAGTGCCGTAATACTTTTTTTTTTTTAATATTACACCATTTGTTTAAAAAAATATCAATATTTCCAGGGATTGAAATGTTATCTGCTTCAAAACATACATTATGGCTAAACTACCATATTTTTCAGAATATAAGATGCACCTTTTTACCCCCCCAAAAGGGGGTGAAAATTTAGGTGCGTCTTATACACCGAATGTAGCCCTGCCCACCCACTGGCCCCCCACCTTTTGGCCTGTGCCTCGCAGCAGTTACCTTCTTGCAAGCAAACAGCAAGAAAAAACAGCCCCTTTCAGCTTCAGCATAGGTTAATTAGCACAAGTTGATTAGATCGGCCTCCTGACTCTCAGCTGATTTGCTCTCAGCTGTTTTGTGCAGGGCTCTGCTGCTTGCTGGCAAAGAGTGCTGGAGCAGATTTTTTTTCCCCTAGCTATCCTGAAAAAATGAAACTGAAAGTAAAGCAGGCTCTTTGCTGCAAGGTGACAAAATGAGGCAGAGAGAGATTTCTTTTTCTTTTTCCTCACCAAAAAAAGGTAGGTGCAAACAATGAGAAATTTAGGGCAGAAGAGGAGAGTTCAAGATTTTAAAACACAAAAGAAAAAAAGCTTTATTTAACTAGGGAATTGTAATAATTGAGATACTATTAATTGTATATTGTGTTGAAAGCAGAAATGGTTAAGTTGTGGTTTGGAGGAATATATGGGGGAAATTATTTGGTTTATTATTATTGGTAAATATAATTAATTGATTTGTAAGAAATTGGATTGCATGGAAATAATTGGAATATTCATGTTCATATTGATTAATATACAAAAAAGATAGTTATAACTAATTGATTTATATAAAAATGTTGAATTTGTATTAAACAATTGTAATATTAAATAATTAACCAATGTGAGGATGGATATAAAAATCGATGACAATGGGAAGGGGTATAATATAGAATAGAAGGGAAAAATTAAATTTGATTAAGATTAGAGATGAGAATGAAGGGTAATATTGGTTTTTTAAAAAAAATAGATGAGGAATAAATATGGCAGAAAGGAAATATAGAAATTGTAAATTTAATTGAAATGACTAAACACTGTTTAAATTTGTGAACCAGCCAAATACTCTGTTCAAAGTAAATACATTGTATGTTTGTATGTGTATTTGTCTAAAAAGTAAAAAAAAACTTTTTTAAAAAAACAACAACCAAAAAAGGTAAGTGCGTCTTATACTCCGCTGCATCTTATACTCCGAAAAATACGGTATTCTTTTCAAGGAATATAATCCTACATTGAGTCATTTGATCATTAACCAGCCACAGGAAATAATTTGTAAACTGTGTTATTTATGCAAGCATTCTTGCTATCTATAGCAAGACATTCTTCATTTGAATATTTTATTATTAACATACTCTGTCAAATATATTCAACAACATACAGTATACTGCATGTTATGATTCCATTATCATTTAAAAACTTTCTAACTTTCTCTGCAAAATGACTTGTAGTGTAATGAACATTTTTCATTATCTCTCTAGTGGCAAAGACTATTATTCATTTCCATCCATGCTATATCATGGGTAAAACACACTAACAAAAGAAGCCCTAGTTATAAATTTGGTAAGGCACATCTCCTTAACCACAATCTCATAAACGGTTTGACTGCAGAAAACCCTGTCAGCAAAATGAAAATATGATTTAGTCACTGTTTACCTTCAAAAGTTTTGTAACAATTTTACCATCAAAGTTACCTTAGAAGTCAGGTTTAAGAGGAGAGGTGCTCTTTCAGGAGAGCATCGAGTTAAACAAAAAGGAATATAAATAAATGACAGTCCTCGTAATAATAGAATATAAACAGTGAGATTTTTGAAAAAAACATGCATTTTTTAAACAGAGATGTAAATCCATTTTAATTTAGGAATGACCAGCTCTAATTAAAAGATGTAGTAACAAAAAGGGGCAGTGAAGAGTTACTGTAATCTCTCTTCAAATGGGATAGATAAATGTAAACAAGTGAAAAATCTTGTACATGGTAGCTAAAAACAATCAAAAACTTAATATAGTCCAGTGAGGCTTGAGGTGACAGTAGCTTTGTGAAAAACGTTTAGGGAAGAAAATTGTGGAAGATGAGAAAAATGTTGGAAAGAATGTAACTATAACGTAAGTTTGGACTCAACTGAGAATAGAGAATATCTACACTACAAGTGTAGAGGTGAATCTGTTTGGGGATCAGATTAAGTCTCCTACATAACCTGCTAGACTGGATAATGCCAATTGCCAGCCTTTGAAAAGGGATGTGTTTTGCTTTAATCTGTTCTGTGACATTATAGTATGAATTTGTGGTTGAAAAAACAAACCTTTCTGTAGGAAATCACATTTGCATTTCTTACAGAAGTTTCTTCTCTCTGAAATTCTATAGGAACAGAAGAAAGTGACAGAGGGGGGCTATAGAGTTTATTATTACAGTATTGGCATAATATTAGAATATATTGTCTTCCCAAGTCTAGCATTCTTCCATCTCTCATCATTATTGTCTGTCTGGTAATGGTTGCTGGGAATTACAGGCCAGAATACCGAAGAAGGCTGAATTAGATCGCTGAGGCCTTGTAAAGTCTGTGATAATTTGACTTTTCTTTCCAGGTGAGAATATTCAGGCACATTAATGATCCATAAGGTCTTACTATGTGGATACCATGTTTGATCTAATTGAATCTGGATTTGTGTTTTACTACACAAATATCTGAAAATATTATTGTTGCAACAAAGGATTCAAGGACCATTGTTTATTTCTGAATAGTTTGAACTTTGGTTTGCTTTGGTTATATTAACTGCAAATATTTTGTTAAAAGATACATAAATAAAATACAAACCCTTCTCATGCATAGTAACAGTTTAAATATTTGTATAAATATACAGAGTATGCCTAAAACAGAAGTCTATAAATCCGCAAAAGCAAAATAGTTGCGCTTCAGCTGACATTGTGTGATTCAACATAATGGACTAGGACTATAGGACTACAGCTCCATTTTGAGAATCTTTTTTCTTTGATAAATGAACCTATGCTAAATTATTAACTCTCTTTCTCTCTCTCTAATGACAGTTTAACAGCAGATACTTTTATCTCCACAGATTTGAAAGAATACATCATGGGAGCTTTTCTAGATAAGCCAAAGATGGAGAAGCACAATGCCCAAGGGCAGGGCAATGGACTACGCTATGGGTTAAGTAGCATGCAAGGTTGGCGAGTTGAGATGGAAGATGCACATACAGCTGTGATCGGCCTGCCAAATGGACTTGATGGATGGTCTTTTTTTGCTGTGTATGATGGACATGCTGGATCCCAAGTTGCCAAATACTGCTGTGAGCATTTATTAGATCACATCACAAGCAATCATGATTTTAAAGGATGCAGTGCTTCACCATCTGTGGAAAGTGTAAAGACTGGAATCAGAACAGGTTTTCTGCAGATTGATGAACAAATGAGGCTACTCTCAGAAAAAAAACATGGTGCAGACAGAAGCGGGTCAACAGCTGTGGGAGTCTTGATTTCTCCCCAACACACTTATTTTATCAACTGTGGAGATTCTAGAGGTTTACTTTGTAGAAACACAAAGGTTTATTTCTTTACACAGGATCATAAACCAAATAATCCACTGGAGAAGGAACGTATACAAAATGCAGGTGGTTCAGTAATGATTCAGCGTGTGAATGGATCTCTGGCTGTGTCTAGAGCGCTTGGGGACTTTGATTACAAGTGCGTTCATGGGAAAGGCCCCACAGAGCAGCTTGTCTCTCCAGAACCTGAAGTATATGAAATTGAGAGATCAGAAGAAGACGATCAGTTCATCATATTGGCTTGTGATGGTATCTGGGATGTTATGGGAAATGAAGAGCTGTGTGAATTTGTCAGATCAAGGCTTGAAGTCACTGATGATCTTGAAAGAGTTTGTAATGAGATAGTTGACACCTGCTTGTACAAGGTAGCCAGAAATTCTGAAGGAAATACACTTTTATTACATTAGAAGTTTTACATGGGGGTGGTGGTAAAAATCTATACATGCTTTATATAATCTTGGAAAGAATTCCTTTGTGGCACATGTGGAATTTAGAAAAGGGTACTTTGCCAACTAATAACTTGGTCTTATTATTTTTATTCTATGTTATTAAGACCATACAATGCCAATAATGTGTGTACTTAAAACTACACTTACTTTGTTAATATATTGCTGAATTTGCATTGTATTTTGTATATTTTTACAATGTAGAAAATGGGTAGTTAATTTATAGAGCAAATTTGAACATTACTTTTTATTTTATTTTCTAATGTTTCACAACACATTTTTTTTAAAGGTGCAAAGGTCTTGGGATTCTGAATCAGTTCAGCTCATTTACTGTTTTTTTTTTTTTAATCTAACGGCCTTGGGAAGCTACAACTTTAGGCTGAGGATTGCTGGTGTGTGCAGCGATATTTAATTTCTATGTTGGGCTGAATTTCACTATTTGCTTTGTTTTTCGAGTTTTTTAAAAATCATCTATGAGATATATGATGGAGAGTTTGAGTTGAAATATTAACTTAATAAGTAGAAGGATCCTGGTTTAAATTTCATCCAGGGAAAAGAATTGATCTTAAATCAGGCTTCTTCTAATTATTAAGTCAGATAGTGAATAAATTACCTTAATAATCATCAGGGACAGTTCATGTCTTAAGTTTAAAAATCAGATAGGTATATCTATAGTCTCCTAACTATAAATTAGGCTGAAATGAATTTTTATGTGAAATCAAATACCATAGAACAGTGTTCTCTTTCATATCTTAATCAAACTACCCTTTTCTTCCATGCTATAAATATGAAGATACAATTGATTGACTTACAAGTAGTGTGCTTAGAAATGTTTTAAAAAATCTGAAACTTCTTCCTTCCGTTTTCAGGGTAGCCGAGACAACATGAGTGTGATACTGATCTGTTTTCCAAATGCACCAAAGGTATTACCGGATGCAGTGAAGAGAGAGACAGAGCTGGACAAGTTCCTGGAAAGCAGAGTAGAAGGTGGCTCTTTAAGAAAAAAATAAGTTAATTTAATTTTAAACAAAACCTGAAAAGCCAAGTTGTAAATATTTGTTTGTTTTTTCAATTAAATCCTTAAGTGCCGTGGGATATTTATGACACATATCACTTAAAGGTACTTTTGTTGCCTTTTGTTACATGTGTAGGTCTATCCTATTAAAATATGTGTCCTTGACTGTTCTGTTTACAATAGAGGAAAACACAGATACAACATTTTGTCACAACCATTATCAGCAATAAATTTATGTTCCGAACAATTTCTAATTGATATTAAAAGAGCATTTAGCTATCTTAATAGAATTACATTTAACAGAATACTCATTAAATATATGTGTCAGTATCTGTTACAGATGTGTAATAATTACAAGACAGCGTAGTCATAGTCTTGTAACTTGTTATTAATACGATTTTGTACAATGGAATTCAAAAACTATTTTGGTTTAAATCATGCATTAAAAGATGCATGCCAATCTCTTATATAGCGCCTTTGAATATGTGTGGTGCAATCCTGTGCTTTTATACATGGATGTTAAGTATGTTCACAAGTAAGCTTTTATTCATATTACTAGTTGTAAAGAATACTAATATGGACAAATACACATTTCTCAAAAAAAATGAACATAGCATGAAATTTGATTAAGTCATAATTCATCATACCTTTGAAATAGTTGTAATGGCCAAATTATATTACATTCAATTTATATGAATATAAATTGAGGGTGATTTAATTATAATTTAAGGCCATGGAATTACGAGTATGACTAGTAGGAAATTTTGTCTGCTTTATTGACCTTTGAGTTAAACATTTCATGCATTTTTTTTTTATGTTATAAAAGCTAACTTTGTCAGTTATAAGCCTATCTATTAATGTTTGAGATCTTAAAATTCTCTTAGTGAAGTACCAATAAGTCAGTGTGTGCTGCAGTGGCTAGGAGACTAAGGTAGAAATCAGGAAACTTCTGGTTCCTGTCTCATCTTTATAATTACCTCATTAGATGTCTCAGGCAAAACAAACTTCTTTGAATCTCTCCCTCCCATTTTCAAGAGGGGAACATAATACTGATATACCTGACATAAAAATTACATTAAGATAATGTTTATGAAGTGTTTTAAACCCCTGAAGGGACTATGTGATAGTATTAAATGTAATATTCAAAGCACATGAACGTTACACTGGAGGAAATTCAGATAGTGATTGCTAATACTGCATTTTTTTCTACAGAATCACGGTCTTTGCTTATACGATATATTGCAAGCATAGTAAGTGAATGTAATTAATAAGAGTGGAAAGAAGTATTATGTAGTGACAACCTAGTGAAGCTATGTCTTATGATAAAGTCTATATATTACCTGGATAATAGCAATAGTACTTAGACTTATATACTGCTTTACAGTGCTTTACAGCCCTCTCTAAGCGGTTTACAGTGTCAGCATATTGCCCCCAACAGTCTGGGTCCTCATTTTACTGACCTCGGAAGGATGGAAGGCTAAGTCAATCTTGAGCCGGTGAGACTTGAACTGCCAAACTGCTGGCAGCCGGCAGTCAGCAGAAGTAGCCTGTAGAACTGCATTCTAACCACTGCGCCACAACAAGCAGACATTGGGCAGTTTTCTTTACCTTGAGATAAAATTATGTTCAATGTCTGCAGTCTAAGAGTTCCCCATCATTTAAATCACCTTCCAAGTGAAGACCTTATTCTTCCTAAAAGAAAATTGCTTCTTAAGTTTAGAGTATTGATTTTGACATGCAAATACTTCAAACAATATTATTTAGTTATGACTCGGCTAGTAAACTGCTTCCGTGTATGTTTGGGTGAACTTTGTTCGCTTTGCCCTTCATCGGTCACAGGTGCTCATCAGGTTCTTGTGGAACCCTTGATTTCGATGGAGCACATTTTGACAAACCCTGAGTTACATCATATATTTTCTTTTTTCCTTCCTTCCTTCCTTCCTTCCTTCCTTCCTTCCTTCCTTCCTTCCTTCCTTCCTTCTTTCCTTCCTTCCTTCCCTCCCTTTCTCCCTCTCCCCCCCCCTCTCTCTCTCTCCCACACCCACACCCACACCCCTAAAAGACAACACAAGCATTTTGCAGTGTTTTGAAGTTTCCTGTTTAGTCTTCCACAAAGCATCCAATTACTCCTTGAATTTGCTCTGAGTTCAAAAGTAGTTTGATGGATTTCAAAAGGGATAACTGTGCCAAAGAAAACTGTTTGTAAATTTCAGGCAGTATTGCCTGGTTTCTAACTTCAGGAGTCTTGAAGAGCAATTTAGATTATAATTGTTTTTGAACTGGGAATGGTTTAAATTTTAAATATGTACTAAACCGGGATATTGGCCCCTCTTGGTCTATTAAAAATAATTATTCTGGTTAATAGCTATGTTCTCTTTTGCACAATTTTTGGAAATATAGAACTTTTGGTACAAGAAATGATATAGCTGCTGACTCATCCAGTTATATGCTTAATATACTATTTCTATTAAAATTCCAGAAAAGGCCAACATTAAAATTTAAAATCATCACATTTAACACACACACGCACAAACATACATGTGTATGTGTATGTGTGTTCTAATTGAAGTAAAATTGAAACTTTAGGATTTAACTTTAGGATTCATATTTTTGCAAAAGCTGCTTCGTTGACTGAGTTACACTACTATAATATATTATATATTATAAATTATGCCTTTATCTGTTCTGATCAATTTTATATTTATTCTGAATGCATTTAATTATAGTTATGTAACAAAGAGTATTTATGACACTTAAACTTTAATACTAAGTGCGGTTCCTTAAAATTATATTTCAAAATGATCTTCTGATATGATAGATACTAGGACTAGCCTAATAAAATTAAGTCCCTCAAATACAGCTGAGATTGCAGGCCTCAGGGAGATTTTCCTAGTGCAAATTTTCAGTTTAGTAGGATTATAATATTTCAGGGGTTACCCTGGAAAATTTCACTATTTAAACATGTGTTTGTTCCATAGATGGTTATTGACTTTAATATGCTGTAATACCCATCTTCAGTAAAACATGTAAATTTATGTAGAGAGAGTTCCTCTTACTGAGAAAAAAGTATAAGATGATTTCTGGATACCCAAAAGTTCCTGTTCTCTCACATTTGTGAAAATAAAATATTTCCCAAACCTTTTTTAAAAAGTACAGTGCCCATTTAGTTACGGTAGTGTGAATTGCACTTCCAAGCTCCATCTGTCCTTCAGTTATCTTTTTGCTACATTTGGGAAAGTATTTTAAGTTAATAAAAAGCAGCTGCAAGTTACTATAAAACCAAGGCCAATAAATTGGTTACATTTATGCCATAAATTATTTGTGATTGTTCATATTTCTATTTAGTTCAAATGTATTTTAATGGAGAATGTATTTCAAATGTACTACAGCTTTAGGTTCTGGAACTGTGTAGTTTAGGTAAAAATCCCTTTATTTTTGTACAAAAGATAACATAGCATTAGAATGGTGTAGCCAATACCAGATGTTCACAATTCACAATAAAATACTTTATAAAACAATTTTGAGATCTTTGTTCTTTATTTTGTGTTCAGTAGTAGAAATTTTTGCTTTAAAAAGTTGGTGAAATTAAAATTCTGGCCCTACAGTTTCACCTTTAAAACATACAGGTAGTACTTGGCTTATGACCACAATTGAGCCCAAAATTAATGTTGCTAAACAAGACAGTTGTTAAGTGAGTTTTGCCTCATTTTATTATCTTTCTTGCCACAGTTAATTGCTAATTGTTAATTAAGTTAATTGCTGCAGTTGTGTAAATTAGTAACACAGTTGTAACTTGAATTTGGCATCCCCATTGACTTTGCTTGTCAAAAGGTCACAAAGGGTGATCACATGACCCCGGAATACTGCAACCATCATAAACAAACTAATTGCCAAGCGGCAGAATTTTGATCACATGACCATGGGGATGCTGCAATGATCATAAGTATAGAAGACGGTCATAAGTCAATTTTTAGTGCCGTTATAATTTTATAAAGTGACTAAACAAATGGTTGTAAATTGAGGACTATCTGTACTCACACTCATTTGTCTCACAGTACATCCAGGATCCAAGAAACTAATTAGTTACCCTCACCCCATCTTCAAAAAAGTAGTTTCCTGTGCCACAACAATTGACTTTAAAAACTTAATGTCGAGGTCAGTTGTTCTTTGGGAGAGGAAGTCCAGTGATTTCATTGCATTAGCATAACTCCCTTGAATGTAGCCTTATAATCAGCTCTTCAACTCTTCAAAAATATTGCTATTTTTGGATTGTAGAGGATTATTGTAAAGTTATATAACTACTTAGATTTTCTAGTATGCTTTCTGTTGTTGCTATGTATTAGCCTACAGATGGGGCTAGAATATTTTTAAAAAGTTACTGTCATATACTTCAGAATTATATCATCAATTGTGTTCTTGTTTTCAAATTTCAAATTTTTATATAGATCAAGATTATGAAATTATTTCTTATTTTATTTTGAGTAGAATGTTGACATATATCTGTTTGGGAAACCATGGACCATAAGAACTTAATATACTATGGCTTGGTTAAATATGTTGATTTAAAGCTATCCCACAATTACTAATAAAAAGCCATGTGGTGTTATTGATTATCCATAGTTACACGCAAAAGCGTACACCCCCCCCCCCCGGACTGATTGCATGTCTCTGTGACTCTGTATTAAAAATAATTTCTTTGAAGAAATTTGAATCTATATGTACTACTTATGTACAATTGTTTACAATAAGAAAACCGTTATTATGGCAGATAGAGGGATTTGGACACCCAGTTGATTTACTTCTAGATTTCTTTATTATAAAATTGTTAGTAAGGCCCATAAAGGTGATTGACTCATTTGGGCTGCTGATAGCCAAGCAAATATAATTCTATTGTACATTATAACCTTTCAGAAGATATAAATACTTTTCTCTCTACTTTTAATATCTCAGCATTTGCAAATAAATACAGTTTACTCTTACAAAATAGAAGAAGGTTGCTGTGTAAAAAAAAAAAACCTTTAAATCGGTGTTTCTCATACTTGGTAACTTTTAAGATGTTAAAATGGCTACCTTGGGAATTGAAGCCTGTCCATCTTAAAACCAAGTTTAAAAAAACACTATTCTAAATGTTTCTAGCTAGCAATTTCAACTGCCAGAAACATGGTTAACAAATAGAAGTTACATGAAACATTTGAAGTGAAAGCAGAATGAACAGAGCTTGCAAACAATTGCTGAAAAGTGAAGCTGTCATTTGAATAGTTTTCCACAGGTCCACTGAACAGTGTTGCTAATACAATTGTGATCTGCATGGGAGAGTTGTCAGGTGAAAATATTTTTTTTGCATGCATCACATAAGTTGCATTTCAAAGTATGCAAAAGATCAGTGTGAAATGTTTTTGAGCAAAGTGCTCTGGATTGATTAAAGTGAAACACAACTTTTCTGCCACAGTAACAGTTTTAGAGAAAAAAGTATTTGCTGTGTGGGGACGGGGACACCTTGCCATCCGTTAAGCACAGCAGTGGCTTTGTTATGTTTTTAAGTTGAATGGATATAAGTAGCACAGGAAATACTATGCAAATGAAAGCAACAATGGGTTTAAGTAAAAAGCAAAATATTGTAGAAGCAAATATCCCAATTAGTGAACAAATTGAACCTGAAAAGAGATTGGATAGGTCAACATCAGCGATCCAAAATATACCTACAAATCAACCATGAAAATACTTACAGGAAAGAATGCTAAAGATTTTGGTATGGACTTCACAGTCCCCAGACTTGAATATTATTGAAAATTTTGAGAGAGATTTCAAAGATGCAGTGTGTGCTAAGAGACCTGAGGAATTTGTTAAAATTTTTCAAGGAACAGTGGGAAGAAATTGCAGAAACAAAAATAAGCTAATTACAAAAGAAGGTTTAGAAACAGTTACTTTTTGCCAAAGGGGATATAACAAAGTGCTGATGGAAATGGTGTCCAAACTTCTATTACTACTTACTTTTTCTTATTTTATAAACAATTTATAAACAATTGAACATGAATATTGCATACACATTCATATTTGTAGAAACGTTTCATGCAATTATATCACAAATCAAAGTAAATATTCGCAAATAAAAATTGTAATCTTTTTAATGGTTTGTACAGGTAGTCCTCAACTTACAATTGTAATTGAGCCTGGAACTATGGTTGTAAGTTGAAGCATCATGTGACTGCACCCAATTTTTTTTTAACATTTTTGCAACTGTTATTATTAAATGCATCCATTTTCCCCAATGAGCATTTTATTATCAGAAACCAGAAGTAAATGCCAGAAACCAGCAAAAGATGTAGCAATTGCAGTCATGTGCAAATTGATTATAAAGACAAGCTGATTGCCAATCACCCAAAATGTGTTCATATGACCACAGGAGAGTGTGTGAGGCCATTGTAATTTTGAAAATGTGTCATAAGTAGCTCTGGGGTGGCCCATCATAACTGGATATTCATTAAGTAATTAATCGTAAGTCAAGGACTGCCCACAGACCTGCATATATCTATGAGAAAGCATGTGTGTGTGTGTATCCAGTTAAGGAATCTCTAATAGGTAATCTCAGAAATACCTTGAATTGACATTTTAGAGGACTAGCCCACCATGTAATAGAAACATTACTGATAAAAATTATTTTTAAAATTATTTTTTATATTTTTCTTGATTTTCTGAATATTGAAGCAGAAGAACAGAAATTATTTTAGATTAGTTATTTATAAGAAGAAATTTTAAATGTTTTAATTGGTTTGTATTTTAATTTTTGGCCAAATTTATATATATTTTAATTGTTTTTAATATTTGTATTTTATGTTTTTTAATTCTGGCTGTACACCGCCCTGAGTCCTCAGGGAGAAGGGCGGTATATAAATTTAAACAAAACATATATTCTGAAAACTAAATATCTATGAAATGTGCAACTTTGATTATTCACAGAAAGTAGATTGAAAGTGTTATAGGTCTTAAGAGTTCAAATATTGTTCAAACTGTATTGAGCGTGTTGTAATTAAACAGTTTCTTGGTGGTTAGTACATTTTATATAATGAGCATTTGTAGGAATTTGAGTTTGGTGTAACTTCCATTATTTTACAATTCTTTTTTTCCAAGTTAGTATGCATTGAACTGTATGAATTTTTTTTTTTTTTTTTTTTGTATTTTAGTTTATTAAAGCAAAGGCTATAGTTCCAATCACGCTGGAATTTGAATTTTATTGATTAAAAATGCTAATTGAATGTATCAGTAAAGAAGTTCTCTCTTTCCTTCTGGTAATTCCAAACATCAACATATCAGTATTGAGGGGTGCTAGAATACTGATATTTTTATGTAATGATTTAATAAATACATTACAAACTTCTATCTGTTTCTGAATGAAAGATACACAGAATTAGGGATATTCTGAAAATACATGAGTTGCATTTCTGCTCAAATTTGCTAGGGTAAAATCAAGATAAAGTCATGAAAAAGGCAAAACTTTTGAAACCTTGAACTTTCTTTGATTAAACTAAATGTTGCAATGTTTTCTAATTGTGATTGAACTGAATTTACAAGAAGATAACTTCTGATTCCCAGAGATCATAAAGAAGCAGGGTGAAGGAGTACCAGACTTAGTCCACGTCATGCGTACATTGCAAACAGAGAGCATCCCAAATCTTCCACCTGGGGGTGAATTGGCGAGCAAGTAAGTTTGCACCAGTGTAAATATGCTTTTGAGTTTAAATAAGGTATACCTTTCATAAAACCTGCCTTAAGGGTGATAAAATATTTTCAGTAACATCCATCAATAATCAGTCTCTTTCAAATGTTAATACAAATGATGAAACAGAGGTGAAACTAATATAAATTGCAAAATGTTTCATGCCTAAAATGCATCCTTTTCATTTATGTATATTAAAGAAAAAATGTATAAATATTTTTTTTAAAAAAATGCATCCTTTTGAGTTTGAAATTAGCATGAAACAATCATGTTGAGTATGAAGCCAGAGTGTTTCAAATATTTTGGGTGTGTTTTAAACTTGAAGCAATATGTTTCTAATTTGAGGCAGGTTTCTTTCAAAGTTAAAGCATCTTCCGAAAGCTCAAAATGACCTTTTTTTTTACTTGAAATGGGGTTTTGAAACTGAAATAGGTTGTGTTGTTTTAAAAGGGATTGAATTCAAATTATTATAAACTTACCTGATCTGTTGCATACTAAATGCTAAAAATAAAATCAGTACCAGCTAATTAACTGATTTTTAAAGAGGCATCCTAACCAGTGGTGGGTTTCAAATTTTTTTACTACCAGTTCTGTGGGCGTGGCTTGGTGGGCGTGGCAGGGGAAGGATACTGTAAAATCTCCATTCCCACCCCACTCCAGGGGAAGGATACTATAAAATCTCCATTCCCTCTCCAATCCAGGGGAAGGTTACTGCAAAATCCTCATTTCCTCCCAATCAGCTGGGACTTGGGAGGCAGAGAATAGATGTGGGCAGAGTCGGTCAGAATTTTTACTACCGGTTCTCCGAACTACTCAAAATTTCCACTACCGGTTCTCCAGAACTGGTCAGAACCTGCTGAAACCAGCCTCTGATCCTAACATTTAAATATGTTTGTTATTTAATGATTTAATAATGTTAAAATTCAATTTATAAATGGTCTTATTCCAGATAAAATGGATTAATGGCTTCCAAGATTTTATTATCTAAGGAATATAACTTTAAAAGATAAAATACATTCAGCTGCGTTTCAAGTTTACATCAAAAAGTGGTATGAAGTTAAAATATTGCCAACCAGACAATTAATAGAACCTTTGGCATTATATGACCTGACTTGGTTATATGTTCATTTCTGAGTTCAGTTAGTGTGTTGAATGAAGATAATTTAATATCCTGCTTAATTAAGCTAGTTTGTTTGATTCTCCCATTATTTTAGATTACCAAATAGCTCCACAGTTCCTTTTTTTCTTTGTTTTTTTTTAAAGGTAATGTTCTTATTTTATTTTAATACTCTGGAATTTTTGGTGCCACCTTGAATTCCATTTGGCTCAAATATTATATGTAATTTGTTAACAAAACTAGACATAATGATAATGATCAAGGACATATTTTACAATATTTCTATTCAAAAACTTTTAATAATCATGTTTGACTACTAGGGATTACTGTCCTTTAAAATTTCTTTTATTTTGTTTTTCTTTACCTGATTTAGACGGAGTGTGATTGAAGCCATTTATAACAGACTGAATCCTTATCGGAATGATGAAGCTGTGAGTATTGGCACCACATAGCAGTTTTTCCTTATTAATTCTGACTGAAAAATTACTTGTCAGTCTTTAATTTTACTTTGTTAGTATAAATTGTATTCACTAAAATATTCTTTTCAGTACGCGTAAGCTTAATAAAGTACTAAACTGAAATATCTTGGAAGATTTTATTGCTTTTATGTTAAATGACCAGCTATAATTCACTGGCAGAAAACATACTGTGCTTTGAAGTTAGTTATTTAAGGGTGATGTTTGCTCTCAATAACTTTCTCTCATGTTTTGTTAAATTTATAATTTGCCCCAACGTACAGAAAAGAAATCAAAATCCTAAAATTATGGACATATCTACTACCCTTTTCAGTCTGGATTATCCAGAAATTGCTGTAATTTTGGGCGCTCCAGACTTTAAAGGGTTTGTTCTCTTTTCTTAAAGGACTCTGCAACAACTGATGATATGTGGTAAAATGCCATCTAAGCTGTGGAATTAGCACCGATTCTCCTAATGGAAAAACTCACCCAACCAACAATGATCCTTCTTAGCATCCGTTTCATACATGCTTGAAGGGAAGTGATGTTGGTATTAGTGAATACAACAGCAGTTCAACGCTTATCCCAGGAATAATCTTGTTTTTGTGTGTGAAGCAAACTTCTGTAAAAGTGATACTGAAACTATGATGCTGTAAATTGGACTCCAAGCAATTTTATGTTGTATGATTTTGTTTTGTAAAGTGCAGTTGTGGTTGTCCAGAATGCTTATTTCATAATGAGCTATTTTACATCGTAAATGAAAGGCTTGGTTTGTTGTTTAAATGCAACAGTACTCTAGCTCTTTCTGTTTGTTTTTGTGGTTCTGGATTGCTGGGAGTAGCAACCTAGCCAGCAAAATACTCAGGAGGTGCATGAAAATTTTGTAAAGGAAATTTGATATAAAAGCAGATTATTGTAACTGTAGTATGGAAAATAACTGGAACACAGTTAATTTTCCTTCAGACTGTAATTGTTTTTTTATCTTAAAATTATGGCAGATCTAAAAGTCCCACTGAAATATGTGAAAGATTTCAGCAAAAGAAGAAAAATTCACCAACTTTACAAGATGGCTATTAAATAGATCATGGGAGCTAAAAACTTTGATGAATTGCACCTTTTTTTAGAGAAAACCTTTACCTTCGATTAAGTATCAATTATGTTAAGAGATGGTATCTTTCTATATTTAGTAGGAGCATGCACCATTTTATTAGCCTGATTGGCTGGATTGGCTGCTGTTCCAAGTAAAAATTCTTTTAATTCCATTTTATCAATAAAGCTTGATTTAACAAGAAATTTAACAATAAATGTGTAACTCTTTCTCTTTCCTTTTGTCTTCTGAAATGTTCATAAATAAAGTGTCATGTTGATAACTATTTTTATTAAACAGTTGCCCATTTATGAAATGGGAAGAACTCCTGACTGTGCCCGAGGCACAAATGGAGTTTATTTTCTAATTAGTGGGCATAATATGCTTTGAGAAACAGAATGATCCTGTTACATGAGTTTTATTTCAAGATTTTAGTTTGATAGCATTCTATGAGCATAGTGTATACTTGCTTCTTAACGAAAATTAATTTGTCAGAGAGCCTGACAATCTTATTTTGACTGAACAGTAGGTGTGATTTGAAGTGCATAGATTCAGAATATTTAATTGTTGAGTTTAATTTGCTTTTAAAAAAAAGATGAAATAATAAAACTAATTTGACTTGAATTTTCCTCTACTGAAAACAAGATAAATTGATTATGTGTTTGCAGAACTACTGTTTTATGCACCTTGTATTTCCTTTTTGTTTTTTTCAGTTGAGGGTATTGCATGATCATTATGTATTTCTTTAAACTTTCAGCCAACTGATGCCCCTCCAAAGGAAAATCAACAAAAATATAAATAGATAGTAACAATGTAGCTAGCATTTTTTAAAAGGTGTAAAACATACCTTTTTATAGGAAGCAATGTACAACTCACATGTTTATATCCCTCTTTCCCTAATTTTCAGATATACATTTGTTTGTATATAGAGCCTTAAAACTATTGCAGTTAGGAAATGTTGAAAAAGAAATGTCTAAGGATTGTTATTATAATCGCAAATATTTTATTTCTCTTGTTTGGTTGTTTAATATCACTGTATTTAGTTTCTACCCCTTTGAAGCATGAATGAAGAAAACATAAGCACTATTTGTATTTATAAATTTAGAGCAACTTTAGGTAAAGCAGCAGTCCCTTATCCTACCCACATTAAATGCTTAAAATACAGTTTTGTTGAGTTCAGGCAATAAAATTTTTAAGTATAACTTCGTATACACCTAATTAAGAGGCTATATTTGAAGTACTAATCAATTAACAATAATGGATTGGTTTAGAGTTAGAAACAGAACTCAGATCATTATTTTTTGTGTACATTGAAGTATACACGTATGTAAAGGTGACAAAAACTCAGATCAGAAAAGTTTTTAAAATTCTCAAATGGAAAGCCATATGATTAATATTATTAATTGTAATAATAGCACATGTTTAAAATTTGGTGTTGGTGCAACGTCTTAAAGAAAGATGAGAACAGTTATTCTGCTATTGCTTACCATAATTCTTAAAAGTATGAATTGGGCAGAAAAGAGGTACAGCAGTTGTACATTGGCCTACCTATGTTTGGCTCTTTAATGGGGTCAAGGCACTGTGTTACTAGGCTTTATTAATACACGGCAATTTTACATATTAATCAAAGTGAAATTAAATTCATATAACCCATGAATTACAAATTTTAGTAAAGATGCTTATTCTTGTTCACCAAACTGCAAAAAATAAAACCTTGTGTGTGGTTTTTTTTTTTTTTTTTCCTTTTCCATTTTTGCAACTTTTTTAAATGCTAGAAATGTCTGAACACCTCAGGGGCAGTCCAGCATAGTTTAAAGAATTGTGTGCTACAGTATTTATTTCCCTAGCCAGAGGTGAAAGAGTGGATGCCTGTCTGCTGATGAAATAAAATAAAACAATGGTCCCAACTTTTGCCTTTTCTTTCTATGCATCTTGTTCTCTATACAGTATTTTTCACAGCATTAAATTTCTGGTATAGTTTAAATGGAGACTTGAGAACCGATAAATTTAAGGTAATTTAAGGCAATTCTGTATTAGGTACTCTTAAACAATGATATTCCATCATTTCTTATTTTTGGGAAGGAGAGCGTGTTTGGGTTTGTTTTACAAAAGTCATAAATAATAAAGTAAGTATGATTTGGTTCCACACTATTAAGTACCCCCACATTTTTCCTTATCCAAGCATATTCCAGGGAGCATACTTCCAGGAAAACTGAACCAGGAATGGAGACCTTTCTTCCTCATCGGGTCACTTGCAAACTTCCCTGGTTTTTCATGATTGCCCTCAAATGAAACAAGGATTGGGGGGTGCAGCCTTTTATTTAACTCAGCATTTCTGGTTATTTCAGCAGGTGTCAGCACTCTACTGAGGTGGCCCACTGTCTGTAAATTAGAGGCAGGGAAGTGTAATAAATGAAGTTAGACATTCTGTGAAATAGTTTATTTTTCTTTTTTCCCATGGGAAAAAAGAAAACCTGTGACTTTCCATCAACATATTCCTGACAAAAATCATATAAGAAAAGCAGATCATATGTTTTGTCATGTCAAGGGATACAAAAGCTATAACAAAAACTACAAAAATTTCACCACAAATGTCCATTTCACCCACCATTGAAGAGAGATCTCCTCGAACTACCTAGCCCAGGTTTGGGGCAACAACCAACTTGATGCCCAGCTCCAAACCAAATAGGAGGGGTGAGAGCATCAAATCCTGAGACCCTTTACAAGCCTTGGGGCTTGGGCTTGACCTCTTCCCCCATTAATATTGAATGGAACTAGCTGCACTGAAGGGAATCATCAGAACATCTTCTCTCCACTGACCTTGCTGTCAGTCTGGAAGTATACAGGTGTTGCTGATTTTGAAAGTTGCTGAGGGATCCAGAGGATCCAATGGAGACATTATTCCCGTTCTCCTCCTACCAGAAGTCATTGATGCAGTATCAATACTACGTCTTGTACTGAAATCCAACTGAAAAGAGTCCATATAATCTGTTTCATCCAGAAAGGTTTGGAAAACTGGATGAACATTATCTAGACAAAATTACTAGTTTGGTATAGAATACCAAAGGGACGCTAGAGATGTTGCATACCTTTGTCTCAATAAAGATGAGCCTTGTGTGATATCTTTGTAGACAAGATGGACTGATGGGCAAATCACAGATTCATGAGGGGCTGAACAAACATTTCATAAAGGGCTCTGTACCAACATGGAGGAGGATATTAAATTGGGTCCTCAAGGTTCCATCTTTTATCTCATTCAACATTTTGATAACGCTGCCCAGAATGGAAAGGAGGCTTTTTAAAGTTGCAGATTATACCAAGATAGGGTGATTAGAGAACAAAATTACAATTCAAAATGATCTCAACAGGTATACATATTAAACCATACTCAACTATATGATGCTCGATGATGCCTAGTCAGGCAAATGGTTACGGAAAATCATACACATAGATACAATATTATGGAGATGTAACTTGACAGCAGTGTATGTAAAGAAGAGCAAGGAAAACTACTGGATATCAAGCTAAACATGAGTAAGCCATTTGATGCTGCAGCTAAAAGTGAAGTGTCATTTAGGAGTGTATTGAAAGAAGCATTATATGCTGACTAAAGAGATACTAGTTTCATTGTATCCTGCACTAGTTAGACTGCAATTGGAGTACTGGGTCCAGTTCTGGGCACCAGATTTCAAAAAAGAACATGATAAAGCTAGAGAAGGTTCAGAGAAGAACTACAACAGGGTTGGGGTGTCTGAAAATCAAATCCTGTAAGCAAAACAGTGGACACATTTAGCTTATAGAAGGAAGGCTAAGGGATGATACAAAACACTATAAATATCCATTTTGTTTTTACATACAAAAAGGTATCTATTGAAACAGTAGGGCAGGGTTCAGGGGGTTTTAACATGAAGGAAAGTTCATGCGGAATATCAGAAGTGATCTGATAATAAAAATTGTTAAGCAGTGGAACCATCTGCCTGGAATAGTAGTGGGACACCCTGTTTCTGAGTGGTGTAAATGGGAAGTGAATGGCCATCTGCCAGGAATAGGCAGAAATAGTTTAGAATCATAATTGGAAAGGCCATCTGGATCATCAGTTCAGGCTAATGCTCCATGCAGGGATCCAAATTTAGAACTTCCAAAATAAAAGGCCATCTAGCCTCTGCTTGAATGCATCCAATGAAAGGGACATGCCATCTTGATATTTAGTTTCATTATCAAATTGCTCTTCAACTGGAATCTGTCTTCCAGTTACTTAAAACTATTATTCTATGTCCTGCATTCAGAAATGATAACCAATCCTGGCCTTTTATGTGACATCCATTCAGGTATTTACAAGAGTGCTCTCATATTCTCCTCAATCGACTTTTCTCAAGGCTGAAATAAGCAGCTCCTTTCATGTCTCTTAGTAAATTTCAAGTCTTCTAATCACATTCATCACCCTTTTCTGAACCTGTTTTCACTCTTTATAAAAATGTGATGCCAAGAATTAGATAATAGTGCTTGAACTGGGATCTTGTCAGAACAGAATGAAATGAAATTATTAATTCCTACGAATTGGATTCCTATTCTTCTATTTATATGGCCTATTTATATGGCATTTGTCCTTTGCAGTTATCAGACTTCTGGCTCATGTTCAATTTGCATACAATTTCTATTCCAAGATCGTTTTCACAAGTTGTATTGGATTTTATCTGCTTTCCCAAAGGTGCTTTTTCAAGAGGCAACTGGACTTTGTGCCATAGAAGCTTATTGGATGAGAAGTGAAACATCTTCAAAGAAAAACCAGAAAATCCAGTTGCCTCTTGAAAAAGCACATCTGGGACAACCATGACCTGGATGACTGAGAATCTCCATAGACATTTTATCTGTTTATTTGATTTTTTATTGTTTTTGGATTGTTACTGAGTTTTAACTGTTGTGTTGTATAGCCCAGAGTCCTGTATTTATGAGAGGGGTGGCTACATAAATTCAAACCATTGAGGACAGGTTCATGAGCCACCTTCAGCAAAAGAAGGAGGAGGAATGTCAGCTATTCCTCATCTTTATATACCGGGACAGTTGTCCTTGTTGCACAGATCCACTTTCTCCCATCTGGCCCATCCAGAGGCTTTGGATGGGCCAGATTCCTTGAACCTCCGGGCCAGAGAAAGTTAGCACAGATGAACCCCATCTCTTCCCTATTTCTGGGCCAGAAATAGAAATCTAGGATCAGGCTAACTGTGTGTTTTTGGGACATTGATTAGGAAAGGGCAATTTTTTGTGCTAGCCAGTTTCACCAAATGATTGAGTTCTAGTATTTAGGTGAGAAATCGAAAATGGTACTTCATCCCTTCTTCCATACCACACATAATATCAGACTTTTCTGTCATCTTTGTCCTCAATCACTTCTTTCCTGCATTATGAAGATACCACCACAACTGAATGCCCTTGCCTTCTAGCTCACAGGAACCAACACTGGATGCCATGTCTTGCTTAAATACAACATATATTTAACTTCTCCCTCCTAACAGTAAAGAACTTATTTCTAACCAGCAGTCATGTTTATTCACCCTAACAGTGGGGGGTTTGCATGAAAAGGTGGGTTGTCCTTATCCCAGGCATAGGCAGAAGCTAAATCATGTGCTGGTACCTATCATTATCTGATCGTTTTGTATCAGGTTAAGCAGAGTGCATTTCAACAGTTAATCGCACACTTGGACAAACCCACTAGAAAGATAGAAACCTGGCTTTCTGTCAGGTTTTCCTCCATTAAAATTATTGTCATTGTTGTTACTTATTTATTTATTTAGTCATTGATTAGTTAAAATCACCTGGGGAAGTAAAAGGGAGGGGATTGAGGCAGAGAAGTGCAAAATCCTTTGTGGGCCAGCCACATTCCATTTACCTTCCCTTTGTGCCTGTTTTCTGGCAGAGATAATGTGACAACAAGCATCTGGAGACTTCCACAAAGAAGTGTTGAGGATGAGTCCTGATTATATAGATCTGGCACAAGTTGAATGGAACTGTTGCACCTGGTGCTGTTAATTGCATGCTTGAAAAAGTTGGTATGAAAGAAGGGGAAATCAATGTTTTAAAGATGGACAAAAAGCTAGGTGCTTACTTGGGAATGCAGTGTAGCAACATCTGATGCAACCAGAACAAAGATGCTATCAAAGGAAGCTGTGTTCCTCACAATTTGCCATCTTTGCTTTTCTTTCTCATCCCTCTTCTTGATTTTTTTTTACAGACTTCTTTAATAAATATTTTTTTAAAGAAAAACCTAACACCTTAGAGATTTAGCTTTCCTTACATTTTTTGGTAACTATAGTGTTCATTTTTTTTTCTAGACAGCCATTTTTATTTATATTCTACAATTGAGAGGTGAACTGAGTTCAGCATTTTCTTTTTAAAATGTTGAACATTTTCCAGATCCTGACTGAATTCTTGAATAGTTGTCAAGGGTTTGATTTCTAATTCATGTAATGTTTAATATTATAGGTTGGCCTAGAAAAATCATGTAAAGTTGATTGCCATTTGTAGTTTTTGGTATTTGATAGGTTTAATTCTACTGGACAATTTTTGACTGCTGACGGTTCAAGTGATTTCAATGTAGAGGCTTCTATGTTTAAAATATTCCAATTCCAAATTTTAAAAAAATGTTCAAGCCAAAATGCAAGTCTAAAATTTAATAACTTAATTGTAGAATAAGAAAGATGGACAGGTTTTAAATACTAACAATATTTAACTGTTATTAGAAGGATATGGAGCTGCCAGGGAGTCAGTTCTGAGGAAAGGTGTCATAGTACAATAATTTTTATCCACAATGGTGTCATTGACAACAGATATAGCACAGCCCTAGAAAAACTACAAGGTTTTCTGTCACCAACCAGCAAGTTCATTGCTTCACTCTGTAAATTTATAATTGATTAATCAAAGGAATAAAAATAACAAGCAGAAAATCAGTAAGTATTTTTATTTTATTTTATTTTATTAGTCATATTTCTATGCTGCCTACTCTCCGAGGACTCTGGGCGGCTTACACCAAAGACAGTATACTAAATAGCATATTGCCCCCTAACAATCTGGGTCCTCATTTTACCCACCTCGGAAGGATGGAAGGCTGAGTCAACCTTGAGCCGGTGAGATTTGATCCACTGATCTGCTGAACTAGCAGTCAGCTGAAGTAGCTGCAGTACTGCACTCTAACCACTGCGCCACCTCAGCTCTTGAATATAACTGTTTTGGGAAACTATAAGTGAGTGCAAAAAGTTATCTGTGCCAAAATAACACATTCTCTATATGTGGTCTGTCTCAAAAACATTGTGAAGTAACTCAATTTGAAAATTGACAATCAATTTTGAAATCCTGTGATGTCTGCAGCCAAAGCATACTAGAGACATCAAGATTATGCTGCACCATAGGCTCCACTATAGACCTAAGAACAGCCAAGGCTGGTTCATTGACAGAGCAAGTATCAAAGGAAAAGACCAGTGAACGTGCTCAGGGGAAGATGGGAACAAGATAAAAATGGTTCAGGGACTAATCTCACACTGGCTTTCCTGCTTGGAAGAAATAAGTCAGTAACTCAAGAATTTGGCTTTAGGACAAGATGAATTGGGACAATAGTGAAGCCTTCCCCAATGGTGAACCCTCTGGGCCCATGGCAAAGTTCCAAAGTTTCCAAAGTTCTCAGCCACCAAGGCCATTACAAGCTGCATTCTGGAGTTGTATTCTAGCACATCTGAAGAGCACCAGGATAGGAAAGAATACACCAAGATGTGTAAACCAGCTAACTCAAGAGGAATTAAAACGGGTAACAATTTGTTAATTTGAATTTGCCAAATTTTGCCTGATAAACCCTATGCTGAAGAACTCTTGACTCAACAAATTTCTTCATTTCTATCTCCACCTCCTCTTCCCCCTACCTTTGAAACTTTAACAGCATAAAACCGTGATGGCGAACCAACACGGAGCCATATCGGTGGGCACGCGAGCATTGCCCTACCTCAGTTGTAGCATGCATGCATGCACAGGTCAGCTGATTTTCAGGCCTTCCGGGCCTCCCAGAAGTCAGGAAACAGGCTGTTTCCAGCCTCTGGGGGACCTCCGGGGGGGTGGGGAAGACTGTTTTCACCCTCCCCAGGCTCCTAGAAAGCCTCTGGAGCCTGGGAAGAGTGAAAAACGGGCCGACTGGGCCCATTGTACCATCACGTGCCAAAAGCGGGGGGAACGCGGGGGTGTGTGTCACGTGCGCATGTGTGGGGAGGTGGGGCACATTGAATTATGGGTATGGGCATGCACGTGCACGACCCCCCCCCCGTGCTCCCCCCACTTTTGGCATACGATGGTAAAAAGATTAGCCATCACTGCCATTTTGCTGAGCACATTGTAAGCCGCCCTGAGTCTTCGGAGAAGGGTGGCATATAAATCAATTTTTTTTAAAAAAAAAAAAACGTTCTAATAGAGATAGTCCTCGACTTACGACTGAGCCCAAAATTTATGTGGCTAAGTGAGAAATTTGTTAAGTGAGTTTTGCCCCATTTTACAACTTTTTTTGCCACATTTGTTAAGTGAATCACTGCAGTTGTTAAATCAGTAATACCTCTGTTAAGTGAATCTGGCTTTCTCATTGACTTTGCTTGTCAGAAGGTCACAAAAGGTGATCGTAGGACCCCAGGACACTGCAACCGTCATAAATATGAACCACTTGTCAAGCATCCAAGTGTAAATCACGGGACCGTGGGAATGCTGCAATGGTCATAAGTGTGAAAAATGGTCATAGGTCACTATTTTCAATGCCGTTGTAACTTCGAATGTTCACTAAATGAACTGTTGTAAATCGAGGACTACCTGCAATGGAAAGAAAGAAAGAAAGCTCACAAAAAGCTTTCAGTTTTGCTGTTTTTCAATAACGTAGAGCGCCAGAGACGTCAACATGTCTTTCTGACCTATTCCTGCCCCTCTCCCTCCGTATTATGATCTAGTTCTTGTCATGCTCAATTACTCTGTGTAGTCATGAAGGTGACATTAACGCAAACCCACAGCATCCGGCTTTGATCTCCTGGAGGCAAGATATCTAATGACAGTAGGGCACAATCCCATTCACATTCAGAGGGATGCATTAAATCTTTTTACTTGGAGGGTTGTCGACAAAAGCCTGCTATCAGAAGCACTGAGCGTTGCTCAGTCCCTCCGAAGTTTTTAGTATGTGCATTGATACAGAATGGATTGTTACTAAACCTCCAAGGCATCCCTGTTGAGGTCAGGAACTGCTGATTTTTTTAAAACAGCCATCAGGAAACCAAAATCAAGAGCCTCCTCGGTATCCATTTAAAAATAATGGGTGGGATTCATTATATTGTATTACTAATACGTGCTTGTTTTCCTAATGTGCCTGGGAGGTCCTTGGCTCCATATATCCCCTCAAATACTGCCAGTGTGACTAAATGCCAGTGCAACTGCAGAGCTAATGAAAAGGAAAGGCAATTTTCTGTTACGCAGCACAGCCATCCGAAAAGGCAAGTAATGCAGAGGTGAGTGATTTCTGCCTTCCGAGATTTCCTGCTAATCTCAGTATAGCCTCACCTGTGTCTTAAAGCCTTAACAGTAAACTGAACTGAAGGATCGTGCGTATGATGACTTCTTGTTAGGCCTGCTGGGAAAATGCAATTGATACCTGTGTAATTCATATTGGTGACAAGATGGAGGAAAGAGTGGTACTATCAAAGGGTGAATCCACTGGTCCTTTCACTCTGGAATAATGTGTCCTTCCTTCCTTCCTTCCTTCCTTCCTTCCTTCCTTCCTTCCTTCCTTCCTTCCTTCCTTCCTTCCTTCCTTCCTTCCTTCCTTCCTATCCATCTCACCGAAAGCAACTCTGGGCAGTGCACAATAGATAAAAAAACAAGAAACAAAAACAAAAATATTGTTATGTGCAATTGATATTATATTAATAGATATCGAAAGATGCAAACCATAAGGAAAGGGAACATAAAAATGATCATCTCAATGGAGCCATCTGTGTAAGTTTCCAGTTGTCTGAGAGTCGAGGGCCTTGAGTAATGCCTTTTGGAATATCAAAAAGGATGGAGATAATTCAATTGGGGGGGCGGGTAGTTTTCCATAATATGGGCACTGTGGCAGAAAAAGACACACCTCCTAGGACCCACCAAATGAGGTTTCCTAGCCAATGGTACCTGCAAGTGGCTTACTCTTATCAGATCAAGTGAAGTGGGCTGAAGTAACCAAGGAGAGTTGGTCCCTTAGATAGCCCCACCACCTGCCATGAAGGACTTTAAAGATTAAAACCAGCACATTGAATGGTCTAATTCAATGAAAGCAAACGGGCAACTTCATGGCACAGAGATGTAATATGCACTGTTCTGGAAGTATACCAGAGGTGGTATTCAGCAGGTTTTGACCAGTTCTGAAGAACCGTTAGCGGAAATTTTGATTAGTTTGGAGAACCAGTAAATACCACCTCTGACTGGCCCCGCCCCCATCTATTCTCTGCCTCCCGAGTCCCAGCTGATTGGGAGGAAATGGGGAGTCCAGTCCGGAGGTGACCATGGCATGAGTGATTGTAAGTCGGGTCTGTTGATCCAGGAATGGGAGCAAAAGATGTGCAAGACAAAGCCATGACTGCCACCTGTTCCTCAAGCAGGAGTCGTGAGCCTAGGAGGACCTCCAGATTGTGCAGTGAGTCTGTCTGAGGTTGTACAACCCCATCCAAGCACCAAAGATGCTTTTTCAAAATGCAACTGGACTTCCTTTTTTTTCCCCCTTGAAGGCGTTTCGTTTCTCATCCAAGAAGCTTCTTCAGTTCAGAAGAAGTGAATTGTTGTTACTGTTAAGTGAGTTTTGCTCCATTTTACAACTTTTCTTGCTACAGCTGTTATGTGAATCACTGCAGTTGTTATGTTAGTACCACGGTTGTTAAGTGAATCTGGCTTCCCCATTGACTTTGCATGCAAGAAGGTCTCAAAATGTGATCACATGACCCCAGGACATTGCAACGGTCATAAATATAAGTCACTTGCTAAGCATATGAATTTTGATTATGTGACCATGGGAATGCTTACAGTCATAAGTGCAAAAAACAGTCATAAGTCACTTTTTCCAGTGCCATTGTAACTTTGAACAGTCACTAAATGAACAGTTTGTAAATCAAGCACTACCTATAAGCTCTCTTGTCGAATTGCTGGGTTTTATTTAAGGCAGGGGCTCAATTGGAAATATTTTTGTTCAAAGGCTGCATTTAATAGATAAATATTATTAGCATACAATTTAGGACTATAAGATCAATGGAAGTGTGCTGTGAAGTGTAAGTTTGTCAAAAATGACACTAAGCGCAAATAAAAGCCATTACACCTTGGTAAATAGAGCAGCAACCATGAAGGCAATTCAACTATTGTACATAGGACACATTTCTTTATTCAAAGAAAGAAATAACTATCGAGTATTAAATGATGATGCTTCTGTGTTCCCCTTTCTATAGCTTTGATTTCGACATCATCCCTGGAAACAGTGGCTGCTTTTGTGTAATCAGGGATTCTGACTCACAGGGAGGCACCATCAATAGTGATTATTTCCATCTCAGCTGCCCCATTGTAGAAGTTGAGCCTGACACACTTTGTTGCCCAGGATCGGAGGTGCTTTGGCAGCTGAGGCAGAAAAGTTACATCTTCTAGTGGTGTAGTTGACTCTGCAGCAATATAGTTGTAGAAATAAAGCACATGGTTAAAATTAGTGTTTTTCAAACTTGGCAACTTTAAGATGTGTGGACTTCAACTCCCAGAATTCCGCAGCCAGCCATGGCTTCTGGGAATTGGAGTCCATACATCTTATTGCCAAGTTTGAAAAAAAAATCTGGAAAAAATCCATTTAGAGATTGAAAAACTCAGGTGTAAGAATGTTGCTACCAATCCAAATAGACAAGAGTACAAGAGTAAAAGCAGCTACCTTGGTTCTTCCACTTCATAATTCAGTGTAGGAAGAAGATGGAGGCCAAGCTGTAATTTTGATCATTTCGTACCCATAGACTTAGTCTGTATAGATCAGGGGTCGGCAACCCGTGGCTCTGGAGCCACATGCAGCTCTTTCGGCCCTCTGCTGTGGCTATCTGTTGGCTGATCCCACCACTGGCTGGCCCCTCCCTCTCCTCCCAGTCACTCCTCACCTGGCCTTAGAAGGTAGGGGCGACAGCAGGGGATGGAGACTCACTCTATATTCCAGCATTCCGCCTTCGTTGCGTACATTTGCACTCAAGGCAGCCATTGCCTCCTGCCGCTTCGGGCTTGGAGCTGTGCTGCTTCCATGGCCTGCCTGCTGCTCTCGCAGCAGCTTGCGCAGCACAGTGAAATTTAGCCGCTCTTCACAATGGGGGAGATGGGGTCCCCTCCTCCTCCTAGAGCCAATTACGATGCGGAGGCACAATGCAACCCTGCCCCACTCACTCCTGATAAGAGAGAGAGAAGAGAGAGAGAGAGAGAGAAAGAGAAGGTGAACAACACCCGCGAGGCCGGGTGTGGCAAGAGGTGGCTAGGAGGGGAGAGGTGAGGTGGGTCCAGGCAGGGCAAATAATTTAACAACTGGTTCTCTGCCCTAATGACTGGCTGGGTAGACGTGGCTGGGGGTGGGTGGGTCATGTGACTGGGTGGCAGTGAGTGACGTCGAGTTGGCCATGCCCACCCAGTCACACTGGTTGTTAAATTATTGGCTCACAGTATTTTCTGTGGGAAACGGGTCCAAATGGCTCTTTGAGTGTTTAAGGTTGCAGACCCCTGGTATAGACTGAACTTTTGTCTTATACTCTGGAACACTTTATGATGAGAAGGAACTCATCGTAACAGAAAGTGGCTAGTATTTTCAATGCTGCATTTGGGCAGGATTTTTCCACTTTCAACCCTCTCTTTGTGAAGAAGACATCAACTTCTACAGTTACCTCAGGGAAAGTAATTCCATGGATTCATGAACTGAAGTAGGTGCCTTGGAGGAAGGAAAATATCAAAATGGCAGCCATGACTACATAATTGAAGCTCTGGTCTGTTTTTAGATAGCTATCAGGACTCTTTTTTTTTTAATCCCATCCTCCCACAGTCCACAGATGTCCTGGGGCTTAAGACAAAAATATTGTATGTTTGAGGTCTATCCATGTTAGAGGTTGAGGGGTTCTATTCCAACAGAAAGATGTGGCTTCTCTCTGCAATACAGCTACAATAATTGTGATGAGACCTATCTAAGGAACATTTCAGAAAGCCACTGAATTTTTTTAAAAAAACCTTTTTTTAAAATCTTGAGCATTTTTCTTTAAAAAATCAAATATTGGAAAGAATAAATATACATGGAAATTGACAGTCATCATACCGTGTTTCCCCGAAAATAAGACCCTGTCTTATATTTCTTTTTGAACCCTGAAATAAGCGCTTGGCCTTATTGCCATGCGTTCAAAAGCCCAATTGGGCTTATTATCAGCAGATGCCTTATTTTGGGGGAAACAGGGTAGATTATTTTATACAATTGGTTTAGGTAGTACTCTTTTAGAGAGCCCCTTGACACCTTCGCTCCATGCTTTGAAGCATCGTTTTTTCACATAGTTCAATCAGAGCACAATACTGAAAACTTCCTTTGGGACTGCAAAGATTCCCATCTTTGCAAGCCTCAAGGAACACAAGAACTTTGGGGAATGCTTCATCTACAGTAAAATGTCTGCAAAGGTCTCCTTTCTACAGTGGTGATTTGTGAAAATGGGTGGAACTTTGATAACATAATCATGTTCACCAAGTATATTGTGAACATCTCTGTATTTTTAGGTGGCATGATCTTGATATGCCTCGGGCTGCAACGATCTCCTACAACTGGTTACAGTGACAAATAGATTTGCAGTTGAACACTAGGAGGCTCCAGTACCTCATCTAAGGGTCAACTGAAACTGCAGGTTGAAAATATTTCCTTTGTAGAAACAAACAGGCAAACTTTGTAGCCAGAGAAATGGAGAAAATTCAGGGCAAGTCTGAGATGTCAACCCAGCAAATTTCCTGGGATTTTTTTGAGTAGCTTTGAAGAAATCTAACAAAATGAAATTCAACGTAGAAAAAAGTAAAGTTTTACACTTAAGCAAGAAAACCCAAAAGCACACATACAGATTAGGTGAAACCTGACTGTGATTAGGTGAAACAGCAGTAACTGTGAGAGGGATCTTGGAGTCTTAGTGGATCAATCAATCAAATGTGAGTCAGCAGTGTGCGGTGGCAGCCAAAAAAGCCAATGCAATCCTGAATTGCATTAACTGAGGGACTGAATCAAGATCAAGTGAGGTACTAATACCACTCTATAAAGCCTTAGTAAGGCCAGACCTAGAATACTGCATCCAGTTTTGGTCACCACACTATAAAAAAGATGTTGAGACTCTAGAAAAAGTGCAGAGAAGAGCAACAAAGATGATTGGGGGACTGGAGGCTAAAACATATGAAGAACGGTTGCAAGAACTAGGCATGGCTAGTCTAGTGAAGAGAAGGACCAGGGGAAACATTATAGCAGTGTTCCAATATTTGAGGTTCACAGAGAGGAGGGGGTTCACCTATTTTTCAAAGCACCCAAAGGCCAGACAAGGAACAACAGATGGAAACTGATCAAGGAAAGATCATCCTAGAAATAACAAGAAATTTTCTGACAGTGAGAACAATCAACCAGTGGAACAGCTTGCCTTCAGAAGTTGTGGGCGCTTTATCAAGATAAAGCGCCCACAACTTTATGGAAGATTTATCATTGGAAGAGACTGGACAGCCACTTGTCAGAAACAGTATAGGGTCTCCTGCTTGAGCAGGGGATTGGACTAGATGACCTACAAGATCCCTTCCAACTCTGTTATTCTGAATGTAAATACAACACCCTGCTCCAATCCAGTTCTCTCCATCTGTATTGGATTTCAACTTTTATGCACCTTAATTGGTGTGACCATTATGGCAAGTTGAAATCCACCTCTTCTAGAGAGTACCAGGTTGGAAACCCTGATATATTAATTTCCTTCCTTCCTTCCTTCCTTCCTTCCTTCCTTCCTTCCTTCCTTCCTTCCTTCCTTCCTTCCTCCCTCCCTCCCTCCCTCCCTCCCTCCCTCCCTCCTTCCCTCCCTCCCTCCCTCCCTCCCTCCCTGTTTTTAAGAACAATTCTGTCCCTGTACATAGAGATGCTACTTACACATCCATAATCAACCTCTGAAATTCAGAATTAGAACAATGTGTTATCAAATACTAATGACACCTCACCCTTTCCTTGGTGACATTTGTCTTTTAAGGTGTGGCCAGTTGCCTTAAGTCTCTACAAGGCATACTCACCTTACTTAAATTCACTCCGTACCCCTAAATGAAAAAAAGGAAAAGGTGAAGGAGAGCAGCACACTATGTGGGGCTGATCTTGAGGCTAAAGCAAAAGCTTTCCTTAGCACATAATCCAGTTACACAATGTTGGTGGGTGGAATTGCTAGGAGCTTTTTAGTGTAAAGGCATTGAAAGGCAACAAATTAGGGAAGGTTGGATTAAATACATATCGATTAATCATTCCTCTCCATTCTTCTGCCTCACCCTTCTTGTATTAAATAGCAAACAATGAAAGTAGCAGGTTTTATTGGTTTGTTTACAGACATAACACTTCTTTTTCTGCGGTGCTTATATAACTGGAGACTGTCTCCCGAATTTCAGAATAGATTCTCTTGAGGTTCATTTTCTTAGGATCAACATAGAACATAGAATAATAGAGTTGGAAAGGACCTCGGAGGTCTTCTAGTCCAATCCCTGCTTAAGCAGAAGACCCTATACCCGTGATGGCGAACCTATGGCACGCGTAGCCATATCAGTGTACTCGCGAGCTCAGCTCCAGTGCTCATGTGCGCTCCAGCCAGCTGATTTTGGGGTCTTCTGGTCCCACTGGAAGTTGGCAAATGGGCCGTTCCTGGCCTCCGGAGGGCTTCCAGGGGGTGGGGAAGGCCGTTTTCGCCCTCTGCAGACTCCTAGAAAGGCTCTAGAGCCAGGTGAGAGAGAAAAACGGGCCTACCGGGCCATCACGTGCTAGGAGTAGGGGGATCAGGGGGGTCAGGCGCGCATGCACGGAGTGGAGCGCATACAATTATGGCTGTGGGCACGTGCGCGCATGACCCCCCGGCCCCCCCTCCTGGCACGCAATGGCAAAAGCGTTAGCCATCACTGCCCTATACCATTTCAGATAAATGGTTTTCCAATCTCTTTTTGAAAGCCTCAAAAATGATGGAGAACCCACAACTTCTGAAGGCAAGCTGCTCCTTTGGTTGATTGCTCTCACTGCTAGGAGATTTCTCCTTAATTCTAGGTTACCTCTTTCCTTGGTTACTTTCCATTCATTGTTTCTTGTCTTGCCTTTTTGTGCTTTGGAAAATAGTTTGACCCCCTTGTCTTTGTAGGAGCCCCTCAAATATTGGAACACTGCTATCATGTCTCTCCTAGTCCTTCTTTTCATTAGATTAGACATACCCAATTCCTGTAACAGTTCTTTTTATGTTTTAGTCTCCAGCCCCCTAATCATTCTTGTTCCTCTTCTCTGCACTCTTTCCAGTGTCTCAACATGTGACTTCGAATTACATGCTCTAGACTTTGCATTTTTTCAATAAAAAGTTATATGAGAGCTAAGTTACATTTGTCAAAGTGTGGTCTGAGCTATTGATCAGTAGCCTGTGCAACCATCAGCAGTGTCTATGGAGGATGTGTGTGTATGTGTGATATCAATGTATGTCTTTAATCCCTCTGCCATCCTGACTTTTTAACCCAACCCCCTGCAATTGTCACCAGATGTCATTTCCAGAATGTATAATCCATGTTACATCAGAATAATTAATTTAGATAATGTTGTAGGAACACATGAAATTAAGATAATTTGTTGTCCAGAGTTGAGATATTTAATGACTAAATATTTTGGTATGTGGCAGACCTTAGGAGCTGATTTGATCACTGAATTAACTGTGATGTTCCTCTCTATTATCACAAATAAAAATGATGACAATTTAATACTGTTACATGTGTATGTTTTTGCTGTAATCATTGCATACAAAAGAAATGTAGACTAAAGGGATAAAGATTAAGTTTGCTTGTTTTCTATTTTAGGTTACATTAGAAAAATGTTTTGTGCCTCGCCCCTACTCTCTATGGAGAATGAATAAAAATATAATTATTATTTTTTTAAATTTGATTTATATGCCGCCCTTCTCTGGAGACTCAGGGTGGCTTACAGTGCGTTAAGCAATAGCCTTCATACTTTTGTATATTTATACAAAGTCAGCTTATTGCCCCCACAAACTGGGTCCTCATTTAACCTACCTTAGAAAGGATGGAAGGCTGAGTCGACCTTGAGCCTGGTAAGATTCGAACCTGCAGAAATTGCAGGCAGCTGTGTTAATAACAGGGTGCATTAAACCACTGTACTACCAAGGCTCTTAATTGCTGGATTTTGCAACGAAAAAAATCTTCAAAAGTTCAACATGAGTACATGAGTATTCTTTATGATAAAAATATTGACATTGATGAAGTTCTGCTTCTGGATATACAATGTCCTTCCCTCCCTCCCTCCCTCCCTTCCTATCCATACAAATTTAAAAATGGATATCTCTTTTCATTAATCCATTGCATGGCAATAACATTTAGGCTTATATACTGCCCCATAGCGCTTTACAGCACTCTCTCAGCAGTTTACAATATAAGCATTGTTTCCCTTTTGCCCCCAACAATCTGGGTCCTCATTTTACCAACCTCAGAAAGATGGAAAGTTGAGTCAACCTTGAGCCCTGACAGGATTGAACTCCAGGCTGTAGGCAGAGTTAGCCTGCAATACTGCATTCTAACCACTGTGCCACCAGGGCTCATAATATGACCCCAAAGATATCACCACTAACAGTAAAGTTTTTTCTACTAACTTCAATGCTCTACGTTGATGAATAGAAATTCCCTTGAATTGACTCCTTCCAATGATTTGGTGTGAAAGGGCAGGATTTATGTGGATAAAAACCAGATCTTGACAAGCAAATGGGGGCTAAACAACTACACAAAACCACATGATTGTTCTTGAAAATTTTGATGGAACATTCCACATAAAAGGGTGGAAGAGGTATATACTTCCGCATGATCAATTCACTGGATTCAATCTAACTTTTTAGTTTTTCTAAAATTTTAGGTTTCTAAAGTTTCCTTGGTTTTTGGTCCATCGAACAAATGAAGGGGCTTCATATGGTATGGTGACAGGCCATTGGTTTATGTAACCAGAAACTGGTAGCAGCTCTCCTCAATGTTTCCTCATCATTCTTCTGGAATGTTTCTGAGATTAAATTTGGGAGCTTACATGTTCAAAGTTATATGTTTGGAGAATAAACTCTGATCTCAGGGAAATAGTTTAATTCTTTTTGGAATTGGACCAACCAGCAATAGAGAGGTCCACAATTCAGTTGTGTTTGCTGTGATTTCCCTCCACTTGTTTTCCTACCTTTTAGCATTTTGGCTTACATACCACCCCATAGCGCTTTACAAAGACTAATCTGCTGGAATCCACCTTTTTTAAGCATTATATGAAAGGCTAACATTGTGCTTACTCACTTTTATCCAGGTTCTTGGAAAACGTTAATGTTGTGACCCATTGCCTGAAATTACTCATCCTTTCACTGAAAACAGTTAATTAGGAACTGAGCTCTGAGCTTAATTTGCAAAAGTCACCCAGTATTGTGTTGGGCCCTGTGACTGTGTCTTGATTAATCACAACTTTTATCACACAAAAGTTATGGCTTTTCTTTTCAGCTGATGACATAATCTTTTTAATTGGTGTCAGAAAGCCTCCTTATGAGAGAGCCATGGAAAAACTCCTATAGGTTATAATTTTACTTGGCTGCATTCACAGGGGAGTGAATGAAACAAGCTTTAAGAATGTACTAGAGTCTCATTACATCTCACTTAGTTGTCAACACAAAAGCCCTGGCTTTTCAAGACAGAGGATTAGCAATGGGAAATTCTGTTTGCTATAACTTCACTCCTTGAACTATTAACCTTTTTAGCAAAACTGGCGAAAAATGAATGTCAGCTAAATCTCCCTAGCAGAGAACTAGTTGGGATCAAGAAAGAAGTCATATTTAAGAAGCCGTGATTTTTTTTTATTTATTTAAGGAGATCTAGGATGCCAGCAATCTCTCAAACTGGGGGATCAAATGTAGCTATAATGAATAAATTGTATTTGGAAGACTTGTGTTTGAATGAGCATCTCTAGAGTGGTTTTATTGTGTATTCATCTGTCCCTTAATCCTAAATAAGCAAAACAGAATTTGCCCTCCTGTCCCAGAAATGTGATCACCAGAATATATAACTATTACTGTTAAACCGGTTGCAATAAAACAATGCAAAATGAAAGGTATGAACTATATAAATAGCACCAAAGAAAATCCAGAAACTTTATTATTATATATTATAAATAATACATTATTTATATATTTTATTTTTATAGTCTTTCTCCAGGACAGGCTAGAGCAGTTTATTACTAAATCCTAAAGCTGGGGGGAGGGGTTTCCAAATCAATGCAACAGTGATGAAAGAAAATGAACCTCAAACATGAAAATAAAGCTTTTTAAAAAAATAAATAAATAGAAAAGCAAGATAACTAAGAGAAAAGCTGAAAGACGTTTTGATTTGGAATTGTTGTTGGCCCTTTAACGTGTGGGTAAATAGACATGACTTCAATTGTGTTCTGGAAGAAGATAGAGTAGGATCAGCCAAACAGTTCCCAGGAATTTTTGTATCTAGGTCACTGTCACTAAGAGGCCCTATTTCTGGCCACTATGTTGTGAACCAAATCGACGAGTGGGATTATGAGTAAAGTTTTCTCAACAGATTTGAATGCATCGGGGCAGAGATTTTAAAGTACCCAAGCTCTGAGTTGTTAAGGAAGTCATAAGCAAATAGCACACTGTAAATTTGTCTTGGTAGGATGAAGGTGCAGCACTTCCAGGAAAGGGTGTTATCTGATCCCACTTAGCTGCCCCTTTCATTGAATTGTATTGTACCACTTGTAGTTTACACATCAACTTCAAGGCTATCTCTATGTAAAATGCACTACAGCTATCCAATCCAGGGGACATTAGGACATGGATCATTGAGTTTAAACTTTTTCCAACGGACTTGAACATAGCCCTTGTCATTGAAGCGTCTTTGGTGATACATTGAATGCAACCTATGCACCTATTCCTTTAGAAGAAGTACTACCCCATTAAATCCAGACTTTTCCATGCTTGAGAAGTGTCTTTCCTTAGTATATCTATTTTATATGCATTTAGCTTTAGTATGTTGACCTTCATCCAACTCATCATAGTCTCGTTGCCTTTCTAGCACCTGTACAGACTTCCCTGATTCAGATAGAAAAGAAAGAAACTCATTGCCATCAGCATACTGGTGATACTGCACACCAATGATAAGGTTGATCTTGATGACACCTCACTACTTCATGTTGACACTGAATAGCAGAAAAGAAAGAATAAATCTACATGTGATTCCATAACACAACTCCATAGGGCCAAACAGAAATTTCCTAATTGTTATTTTTGCTAATGATGCTACACACAAGAATATAACTATTGGAACACAATGCCTCCTGTTCCTAGCCCACTGGACCAGAGGTGGGTTTCAATTTTTTTTACTACTGGTTCTGTGGGCGTGGCTTGCTTGGTGGGCGTGGCTTGGTGGTCATGTGACTGAGTGGGCATGGTCAACTTGATGTCACTCACGACCACGGCCACTCATTCATATGACCACCCCACCTAGCCACGCCCACAGTAAAAGGTAGGAAATGTTTTTAAAATTTCTACCTATCTACTTATTTTCTGCCCAGGCCTGGCCTAATCTATCAAAGGCCTCCTCCTGCATGCTGCCCTGCCCTCCCTTTGCCAGTTGCATGCGTCGCCTCATTTCCCCTTCTTCAACGGCCCTGGTCCTAGCCCTGCTTCCTCCCCCTCCACCACCTCTTTCTTTGGGTTGCTTACCTTCCTCCCACGGCAGCTGGTCCAGAGTCCGGAAGGCAAGCTGACCTCTGGTAGTTTTTGGTGGCCTCAGCCAGCCGCTGCTGCCGGGAAGCAGCTGGCAAAGAGGTGGCAGTTGGGAGGCTTCTTGCAATCACATCGAAAAAGAAAAAGCCTCCCAAAGAGGCAGCTGCTGGCCGCAGGCCGCCAAAAACTACCAGAGGTCGCCAAAAAAGCCGCTGCCATCACATCCCATTGCCTGCTGTGTCGCGCTCAGACTGATGCATTCCATTGCCTGCTGCATCAGTCCGAGCGCGCGCAGCAGGCAATGGGATGTGTGTGTGTGGCCAGTGCCAAGAACAGGGTGGTGACGGCAGTGGCTTTTTCAGCGACCTCCAGTAGTTTTCAGCAGGCAGCAGCCAGGCGCTGCAAAGGGGCTGTCAAAGAGGCGGCAGCTGGGTGGCTTTTTCTTTTTCGATGCGACTGCGAGAAGCTTCCCAGCTGCCACCTCTTTGCCAGCCGCTTCCCAGCAGTCATGCAGGTGAGTGGGGCAAGCGAGCGGCAATTGGGTTCTTGGTTTGGAGGCGTGGCCAGCCAGCGGTCGCTACCACTTCGGCGATCCAGGCCAAATTACCACCACCGGTTCGCCTGAACCGGTGCGAACCGGTAGAAACCCACCACTGCACTGGACTCTTCCAGCATGATCACTGCTGAGAAAAGCAGGTGAGTCAATATAATAGGATGTCTTATGTGTCTCTCCTGTTGAAAGTCTTCATAGCAGGGCAACCATGACTGCTATCTCTGTCCTGTTCGAAGCCTAGGCTCTATTACCTTATTCATAAATTAGCGAAAGCAGTAGCTAAGAAAGCTAAGAAAGAGCTAACAGAGAGACAGATGATGGTAAATTAGGCAGAGTTGTGCATGCAGTTAATCATTGTTATTGTTTAATTTTTGCAAGCCATAAAATATAATGGTTGAAGAAGGGCAAAACAAAAATGCTTGTTGTAGTCTTGAGCTGATGAAGTCCAGAAGAACTAATCCCAGGGAAAGTCAAAGAGCAGAGTGTAAAATAAGGAGTTGGGAGAATGAAAGAATGTGAAACCAAAACAACACAATAATTTTTGCCTAAACCAAAAGCAAGGTCTGGTAGATCCTATAATTAGAGGAGTTTAAAGCCTTTTCTCTGAGAAGTCATAGAGGTCTCCGCTGTTCAATTTTTTAATTGCCATTGTATTTGTGGAGTTGGCACCCACTCAAGGTTAGTATCTGGTAGAATCCAAGTCAACATCCATCTGTTCCAAGTCTAGATCATTAGTCCCAGGAACTGCCTGATATGCCTGCTGAGTCTCCAATTACAGGCTGACCATCCATTAGATACTTGTCTCCAGCCTTAGAGACAACTATAACAGCTATAACTCTATCCAGGCATGAAGCTAATCTGAAATGGGTCTAGATAATTGGCTTCTTCCTTGTGTGCTTATAGCTGGATGACCACTACCCTCTCCAGCACCTTGTCAGAAACTAAATATTTGCCAACTGGGTGGTAGATGTCAAAAACTCAAGTATGGATTCTTTGTTACTTGCTTAATGAAGACAAAAATAGAAACTCAAGCAAAGATCTATTGAATGAACTGCTGTTTAATTTCCCCATGGAAAGCAAAGAAAGGGAAGTTAAATCAGATTTCTGAGAGTTAAGTGTTACAAGTCTAGGCCTTAAACCCAATATAACCCCTCTTGAATTTATGGTGAGGGCAGGATGTTCCTTTTCACTTTGAACATTTCTCTGTTTAAAAGTATCCTATATTGAACTTTGGTTAAAATTAAAGAAATGTAAGAAGATAGAGTGCAAAGTATCCTTAAAGTTGAGTGTCATCAGGATAGCAAACTAAACAGGAACACAGTTCATCTATTAAATCTTCTCCAGTAAGTTGGGACACATTGTATTTCTATTTTACAGCAGTGTTTGCCTGATTTCCAGCTATCCAGATACATTTTATGTAAATCTTTGTTTTCCTTTGTGGTACAATTTCAAAGACACCTAAGCAGTCCTTTAAGCACTCAAATAAATAGAATCCAATTGTGTATAGCCTAAAAAGCCCTTAAACTTTTCTCATAGTCATTATATTTCTTATAAAGTATTTATTGATTGGACTAGAACCGTGATGGCGAACCTATGATGCCACAGGTGGCACGCATAGCCATATTGGTGGGCACGTGAGCTCAGCTCCATTTTTGGGCCTTCTGGGCCCACTGGAAGTAGGGAAGGGTTGTTTCCTGCCTCCAGAGGGCCTCTGGGGGGATGGGGAAGGCCGTTTTTGCCCTCCCCAAGCTCCTAGAAAAGCTTTGGAGCCTGGGGAGACACAAAAAAGGGCCTACTGGACCCACCGTGCCATTACATGCCAGGAGTGGGGGGTTGCATGTTTATGTGGGGGGGCAGGGCACATAGAATTATGGGTGTGGGCCAGGGTGGGTTCTACTTACCTTTACTACCAGTTTGCAATGGGATCGCGCATGTGAGACAGATCACCGATGATGACATCCGGGGTGGTGGGCGGAGCCTCCCGCCGGTTTTACTACCGGTTCTTGTGGACCAGCCCAAACCGGGGGCAACCCACCACTGATGTGGGTACGTGTGCGCGCGAACCCCCCCCCCCACTCCTGGCATGTGATGGCAAAAAGGTTAGCCATCACTGGACTAGAACATCTAGATTTCAGAGTCCAATTAAAAGAACTGCCAGTGAGCGGCTGGCAACTATTTCTACCTCTCTAGCCAAAGCAGCTTGCTCATCTTAGACATTTTGACTTGTATAAGATCTGGGATACAATCTGTTTCCCTAAAGGAGCAAAATAGTTCAAGTCCTGAGGCTACTATATTGCAGAGGCTTTAAAAACCAGAGTAGACTGAGCTAGACTAGACTAAGGGAGAAGACCCAATCAGCACGCTTGCCTTGAAAGCAAGAAATCTTAGTATTAAGTTACCAAAAACGAACATGATCCAGAAATGAAAACTCTCCCTTTCCCAAAGAGAGGTAAATAACACCTGGTCTATCTGCATTAGTATATTCTCACTTAACTTAAATCTCAACTTACTTAATATAGCCCTCCAATTTTGAAGCTAATATTTGGGGGGGAGAGGGAAGAGGGAACCCATCTTTGTTTCAGAGAAAGGCATTTATGGAGGAAGAGAAGAGGGAATACTTTGTTCAATGTAGTATTTAAGTTACAGAAGGAACAAATACTCATAGGAGCTGCTTCTCTAAACAGCAAAATGAACCAAGATGGCAGGGTCTTCCAAAGAATGAAAAGAGAAAGATTGCGACTTGAAGGCACTGGCATAAGCATGAAGAAGAGGGAAACTTGAGCCAGTTTTTCAATCCTGGCAACTTTAAGATGCATGGATCCGTCTGGGAGTTTGAAGTCCACGCATCTTAGAATTGCGAAGACTGCAAAAGGCTACTGGCCAGGGAACTCTGGGAGTTGAAGTCCACGTTTCTTAAAGTTACCAAAGTCGAAAAACCCTGTCTTGAGCTGTCTTCCAGCCAGTCTCACTGGTACCCAGTCAATGGCCAACTGAAATGTATTTCTTGGAGGCTCCTGATTCAATAACGGCAGCAACTGACCTGGACTCTCTGAACCTCGGTGAAAGGCAAATAAATGGAAAGACGTCCTCTGAGCAGAGTTAATTATGGGTGCCGACTGAAAGGCAAGGTCACAGGAGTCCGCAATCACAAGGATAAAAGAAGAGCCAACCTCCGGCTTCGTCGCGGTAGAGGGACATGCAGCAGCCGCCAGTCACCTAGCAACAAGTCTCCTTTCCCTGCTGCGCTGTTTAATTCCTAGATCTCCTCCTCCGGATGTTGGCCTCTTTCCCTGACACAATGCATTATGCTGCTGGCTTGCAGGAAACAGAAATCCACTGTACGCGGCCCTCCCCTCCTATTGACTGCTTGCTCCTTTTCTTTGGAAACCACAAAAGAGCCTCGCACGAAGCTCTGAAAGGGGAAAAGAAAAGCACGCCAGAGAAAACATTTGTTTCTAATTGAGATTGAATGAAAAGGATGTTCTTTTTAAAATTTTGCCTTATTGAGGCCACATTCTCTCCCCTCCTCTCAGCACGCATTGCCCCACGCTGAAGCATGTTAAACACTGGAAACACAACTGGACACTTTCACTGCCCATTGCAACATGTAACAGCTTACATGTATATACACACACACATACGCATACACATATCTATGCATGATGCTCTTTTCATTATAGCATAGCTAGAGCTGCCTACAGCTAGTTAAAAACGCTTCTGTGTTTCAAAATATACCTAGGTTATTTGTGTGGTGGGTTTAAATATGTCACTTCAAGTTTTCTCAACCTTTGAACCCAACTCTTCCGGTCCACAGGGCCAAGTGGGCATCGGAGAGTAGCATAAACACCACTCAGCTTTCAATGATCTTGCGGGCCCTTTTTTCACCCAAGAAATTGCTCTGCAAAGCTCCAATTGGTTTGCTTCCTGGTTTGTTTACCAAGCATCATTTTTCAGAGATGCTGAAAAATACAACACCTCCCTATTGCATTTTGTGGTTCTGGGCATACAGCAAAGTGGAATGAACTGTAACAAGTCAAGATGCAAGGGACAAGCAATGGCATTTTAAATGTTCCCTTTTGTTACTGAAGAAAAAAAACAAAAGGGAAAAAAAATCCTTTCTAAGTTAAAAACTAGGAGTCACCTTTCCTTATGTGCCTGTTTCTATTTATCCTTTTCAGAAATGGTACTTTTCACCCATAGCCTAAACTGCTACGCTTATTCTGCCTCTTTGGCATTATACCCCCTCCCCCTCTTATGACAAATATCCAGATGAGGATTCTAACAGGAAATGAACTATTAAATGTTTACAGAAAAGATATTTAACTTGTCCAGGTTTTTAGCAGCCATCCTAGTGAAAATGGCCATGATTGGGAATGGAGAGGAGAGATGAACAAGATTGGGATCATTAATGGTGTTAACGTTTTTCTCACCAAACAGATCAATTGTTTTGTGTGTGCCTGTGGGTCAGTTTTGACTTCTGGGGGCCACCTGTACTAATCCCTGCAGTTTTGTTGTGGTTTGTCATTGCCTCAAGATCTCCTAGTTTCTATCCTGTTAACCTTCACCACTTTACTAAATGGGCTCAACTGTATCCACTATCAGGGAGAACAACAGTTTGTGTTTGTTTCATATGTTGGTAACAAACTGACTTGGTATAATTCTGCTTACTTGAATTTACTTTCACTCTCCACTTTTTCTTATGCCAACTTTAAGAAAAACAAACAAAACTGCCATCATAAAATATTATGATACGTTACTACTGCTAATATCTATGTGGCTCATGGGTGAGGGTTGCAACTCCCCATGAACTGTTTCATTCTGATTTTCAGATGTCCGGGTTAATGACAATTATTTATTCATAGAATTAAACATCTATAAACCTAAAATCAGGAGTGAAATCCGGCAGGTTCTGACAGGTTCTGGAGAACCATTAGCAGAAATTTTGAGTAGTTCGGAAAACCGGCAAATACCACCTCTGGCTGGTCCCAGAGTGGGGTGGGAATGTGGATTTTGCGGTATCCTTCCCCTGCCATGCCCACCAAGCCACGCCCACCAAGCCACACCCACAGAACTAGTGGTAAAAAAATTTGAATTTCACCACTGCCTAAAATGATATGTCCCCTTCTTTACAGTTAGCAGATTTGCATTTACGAAGATTTATAGTCTCTTGAAGACCTATAAGTCAAATTCTTATGATCTATACTACAAGCGCCTCAAAATGCACCTGCCTTTGTGACATTTGACATTTGGACTAGTTTCTCTTGTGGTTTATATGAAGTTGTGCCATGTACAATTCTGATCCAAACTGATTTTTAATGAGAGATTTTTGCCTCCTTGACCCTCCTGGATAGTAATCAATCATCTTGGGAAAAAGAAATTGAATTAGACCTCAGAAGGTATGGTTTATTAAACCAATGCATGGTTCCATTGGGACTTGAGGGAACATGTTCTGCTGTGGTGCCTGTCATACATAAGTTGGCACTTAAAATTCATATTCTATTAGTGGTAATTGTTGTGACATGTCAGATGAGGAGAAAGTGCTATAGTGAATTAATAGTCCAGGGTTTCCAACTATCCCAATAGAACATTCACTCTTCCTGAATCACTGAAAAAACTAATTAATTTAGCACAGATTGGGAATATTGCATTCTTATTATTTTTACGTTTTATTTTGTATCTGTATACAAGTAGTCCCTGACTTATATCCAGTGGTAGTATTCAGCCGGTTTTATCCAATTCGGGTGAACTGGTAGCGGCGGCTGTGGGAAGCTCTGCCCACCCGCCCAGACGTCATCACGTCCCAGTTTTGACGTTCTGCGCACGCACAATCATATTTGCAAACCGGTAGCGAAGGTAAGTCAATACCACCCCTACTTATATCCAGTCGTTTAATGGCTGTTTAAAGTTACAGTGGCACTGGAAAAAGTGACTTATGACCTTTGCAGCATCTTCATATCACACGATCAAAATTTGAGCACTTGGCAACTGGCATGTATTTATGATGGCTGCAGGATCCAGGGATCATGTGATCTTCATCTGCTACCTTCCCAGCCAGCTTCTGCCAAACAAAGCCAATGGGAAAAGCCAGATTTGTTAACAACCCCATATTTCACTTAACGACTGCAATGATTTGCTTAAGAACAAAATCAAGCATGACTTACTTAACAACTGCTTTGTTTAGTAATGGAAATTCTGGCCCCAATCCTGGTCGTAAGTCGAAGATTACCTATATACTCTTTTTGAGTAATGTGTATTGCTTTTTATAATAACTGGTGTATCACTACAATAAAGCTTCGGCATGCTATTTTTGGCAATTGGTTTTCTCTAGCTTTCTGCTGTCTCCCTTTGATATATCACTAACCCACAGGAAAACATCCACCAATGAGGCAGTGCAATAGGAATGTAGAAAATGTGACTGATTATGTGCCATCAAGTTGGTGTCAAGTCTTAGTGACTTATTCTTAGAGATTTTTCTCTAGGACAATCTGTTCCTAATCTGTTCATTCAGATTTTCCAACCAATGGACCAAAATCCTTCCATCTTGTTGCTGGTGGTTTTCGTCTTCTTTTTCCTTCCATTTTCCCAACAATATAAACTTTTCAAGAAAGATAGATCTTGGCATAGATCAGTGGTTCTCAACCTTCCTAATGCCGCGACCCTTTAATACAGTTCCTCATGTTGTGGTGACTCCCAACCAGGGGTGAGTTCTAAATTTTTTTACTATCGGTTCTGTGGGCGTGGCTTATTTTGTGGGTGTGGCTTGGGGGTCATGTGACAGGGTGGGCGTGGCTAGCTGGTCATGTGTATAGGGACTACTCAGAGGGCTGAAAAAAGTCATTTCTGACAGGTCCTCGGACTTTTGACTGGTCGTCACACTTATGACCATCCTCACATTTATGCCTGTGCAGCATTCTTAACAACCATGTCACTCATTTCACAACTGCTTCTCTTCAACATGGTGATAAGATAGGGCAAAAAACGTAAAATGTGAGGACAGTCGTAAATTCGAGGACTGGTCAAAAGTGCGAGGACCAGTCAAAAATAACTTTTTCAGCCCTCTGAGTAGTCCCTGTGCACAAAAGGACTACCCAGAGGACTGAAAAAAGTGATTTCTGACAGGTCCACACACTTTTGACCAGTCTTCACAGTTATGACTGGTCATCATTTATGCCCATTGTACCATTCTTAACAACCGTGTCACTCATTTCACAACTGCTTCTCTTCACCATGGTGACAAGATAGGGCAAAAACGTAAATTGTGAGGACAGTCGTAAGTTCGAGGACTGGTCAAAAGTGCAAGGACCAGTCAAAAATAACTTTTTCAGCCCTCTGAGTAGTCCATATGCATTAAAGGATTACAGCAATAGAGAGGGATGAAGGAAGGGAAGGGAAATTAGAGTAGGAGTGAGGGTAAGAGAGGGAGGAAGAGAGGAGGAGAAGGAGAAAGAAAGAGGAAGTAGGGAGGAGAAAAAGAGGGTGGGGGGAAGAGAAAGTAAGAAGGAAAGAAAAGAGAGAGGTGGTAGGTTTGAGGAGAAAGATTGCTGTACAATAAAAAAGATGAAAGGGAAGAAAGCCAACCCCAAACAAATATAAAGATATTAAGATAAAGAATGAATTGTTAAACTTTAAAGAATAAAAGAGAACAATTAGCAATAAATAGCAATAATTAGAAACACACATACAAACATACAACGTATTTTCTTTGAACAGAGTATTTGGCCGGTTCACAAATTTAAACAGTTGTAGGAGGTTAGCACCCCCCCTTTCCTAGAAGAATGAAATATTTTGGGAAATATTAAAAAGGCAGAATATTATATTTCCCTGGATGAGAAATGGCGAAGCATATTTTACAGACAAAGCAGCTCCCACCTTCCTGCCCCCCACCCTTTGTTAATGGGCCAGAGGCAGAAAGTCAATCCTTTGTCAAAGGACATTTGCAACACAATAGCAACAGAAACTAACACAATGGGCCCCATCTAGCAACCGAAACTCACCACACGTGACCTGGGAAGCATGTGACCTGGGAAGCACATGTGACCATCAGCCAGCAAGGCTAGCTAAGACCCCCACCCCCTGGGAGTCTGACAACCAATCAGGATACTCTTTCGGGGCCCCAAGAAATGCAAAGCCAGAGAGAGCATAAAAACCCGAGGATTTACTTTATCTGCCCCTTTTCTGTTCAGGAACTCAAGCCATGTGATCCTGTCCACCATTAAACCATCTTTCCAAGCAGTCTCCATGTTTCCAGTGTCTTTTTCCCCACTTGGAGCAGAACCCAGAAGTATATTTCTTCCAACACAGTGTTTAGTCATTTCAATTAAATTTACAATTTCTATATTTCCTTTTTACCATATTTATTCCTCATTTATTTTTTTAAAAAACCAATATTACCCTTCATCCTCATCTCTAATCTTAATCAAATTCAATTTTTCCCTTTTATTCTATATTATACCCCTTCCCATTGTCATCTATTTTTATATCCATCTTCATATTGGTTAATTATGTAATTATGTAATACAGTTGTTTAATACAAATTCAACATTTTAATATAAATCAATTAGTTATATAACTATCTTTTTTGTATATTAATCAATATGAACATGAATATTCCAATTATTTCCATGCAATCCAATTTCTTACAAATCAATTAATTATATTTACCAATAACAATAAACCAAATAATTTCCCCCATATATTCCTCCAAACCACAACTCAACCATTTCTGCTTTCAACACAATATACAATTAATAGTATCTCAATTATTACAATTCCCTAGTTAAATAGAGCTTTTTTTCTTTTGTGTTTTAAAATCTTGAACCTCCTCTTTTGCCCTAAATTTCTCATTGTTTGCAGTTTTGCACCTACCTTTTTTGGTGAGGAAAAAGAAAAAAAAAATATCTCTGCCTCATTTTGTCATGTTGCAGCAAAGACCCTGCTTTACTTTCAATTTCGCTTTTTCAGCATAGCTAGGGGAAAAAAATCTGCTCCAGGAATTTACCTCTTTGCAGCTAGCTAGCAACAGAGCCCTCCGCAAAACAGCTGAGAGTAGGGTGGCTCTTTGAAGCCCCGCGGCAAGAATTTAAAGTTTTTTTCCCTCTAGCCATCAGCTGGGACTCCGGAGGCAGCAATAGATTGGGAGTGGGCTGGGTAAGCAAACGGCTACCGGCGATCCAACAGAGGCAGAGGGTGAGGGTGAGTGAAGGCGTGGGGGGGGGGGCGAGAGAGGGCTTTGGCGACCCCTGTGAAATGGCCGTTCGACTCCCAAAGGGGTTGCGACCCCCAGGTTGAGAACCGCTGCCCTATACCATTTCAGACAAATGTTGTCCAATCTGTTCTTAAAAACTTCTAGTGTTGGAGCATTCTAGAGGCTTTTGTCCCACTGATTAATTGTTCTAACTGTCAGGAATTTTTTCCTTAATTCTAGGTTGCGTCTCTCCTTGATTAGTTTGAGTTTGAGTTTATTTAGATTTATATACCGCCCGAAGGACTCAGGGTGGTGAACAGCCATAGATAAAACAGATACAATATAAAATTTAAAAAACAATTTAAAAAACATATTAAATAGATTAGTTTCCACCCATTGCTTCTTGTCCTGCCTTCAGGTGCTTTGGAGAATAAATTGATTCCTTCTTCTTTGTGGCAATCCTTTAGATATTGGAACACTGCTATTATGTTACTCCTAATTATTCTTTTCATTAAACTCAACATATTCAAATTCCTGCAACCATTCTTCATCTTAATTGCTCTTCTCTGCACTCTTCTTGAGTTTCCACATCTTTTTGCAACTGAAACTGGATGCAGTATTCCAAGTGTGGTCTTACCAAGGCATTATAAAGTGGTATTAATACTTCACGTGATCTTGATTCTATAAGGCTTAAAATTCTTCTTCAGAAATTAAGCCCTTTTGTAAAGGCCAAAGTATAATTGAGGAAGTAATAAATATATAAACAATATAAAATTACCTTTCCAAAGGTGAATTGTTGGGAATACTTTAAAAAGAGCATCAACTTCACATTAAATCAACAAAGATAATTGGAGTATTATGCCAAAGGCCATTTCCTGGCAAAATGTTAATGTAAGAATACAGAGTGATATGTCTGGAAGCAGAACTGCTCTCTGAAGACAACCTGGGTGTGAGTCAGAGAACATTAGACTGAATGCTATTCACCAGGAACAGAGATTTGATAACATGTGACTTGTGTCAACTCTGGAGATGTCAAGAGATATACCCTAAAAGAAGCCAAGATGAAAAAAAAAGTTTCTAAATGAGCCATTCAGCCTTGAAGGCAAGCAGCTGGCAATATCTCAATATTTGGGGAGGGGGAGGAAATCCAGGTGTGCCCTCTGAAGTTCCATCCTTACTAATATCAAAAGAGAAGAAAATATGAATGCACATCAGCACATAGATGGTCTCTGCAAAATTATAACTAGGTCCCCATCAGTATCCATGAAGCCTAGCTGTTATCTGATGATGATCAGTGCAAGTATGTGGATGGATGAGCTGACAGAGTATTGATTTTGTGTCAAAAATAATACCTGTGATGAGTGTGGAGAAGCAATTAAACCAACTGCACAGCCAGCTTTTAGATTTCTGGGTGTCTCTTCATAAATCATTTGGGACTTACAAATTTCAGAGACCATATTCTATTGTGATAATTATGTTCAGACAAGATTATCTATTTGACATAATAAATAATAAACTGCAGAGAGTTATGTATTAAATACTATGTCAAATGTCTTGAACAGTATTTAAGCCTTATTTATTTATTTTCCTTTCACTGCCTTTTTTCTTTAAGTGGCTCTCATGCTGATTAAAATTTGGTAGAAAATCTAGAGATACCAAGTCATTGTTATTGGCACTATCAAACTGGATTTCAACAGATTCCAAAAGATCAGGAAGAATTACAACTCTGTAACCAGAATGCATTCTTTGCTAGTAGAAAAAGTGAAAAGAATTCATCTTAGATTGATTATATATTTGAAATAAACAGAAATATATATGTGTGTGTGTTTGTGAATATGATTAAATAAGTAAAATTATTAATTTACTAATATTAATAGTTTTATTAATAGCTAATGTGAGTAAGTTGTCCCCAGTTTTCCTAAAAATAGAAATTGTAATTTAAATTTTCATTCATGTAGTTTTGACATTTGTCCTAGTCCTCTAAACAGAATACAGTGTGAACACATATTTGTACTTTTTATAGTAACAGTATAGAAGGGGTTATTATTGCCTTCTTGATTTACAGTTCTTTTATTTCCTGAATGTTTTTCATTCAAGTTCTAAACAATCTTGATGCTGCTTTAGTTTCCTACTCCAGATAAGGTCACATTGGGGCTGTCACCTACTCAGTGTAGCCTCACGGATTCGGTTTATATATACTTAGCTCTGTCACATATTGAATATCTAGAAATATGACAGTGGAAATCCCTGAGAAAGCTTTTTTCCCTTAGGGATGTGAAAAATATTTTGACCTAGAAATGGCCATTTTCCTGTGACTTGTGATAGGGATTTTTTTTTTCAAACTGGTAGGAGTGGAATGTTTAAAGGAAAGAAGAAATTATAAGCACAGGGCTAAACGAAGAAGACTGATAGCAGATGCTTAAATACCAAATCTGCCTGACAAGTCTTTTTTTTTTAATCTTCACTATGGGGAACATAGAGTTTACATGGCTGGATGAGTGGGTTACTTGTGCTTTTTGCTGTGCTTTGCAGACTGGCAATGGAAACACATTGCTAATGCTGTTGAACTTGTAATCCTGTAAAGATTTGGTTGCAAATGCACTTTGCATGCTATTATGTCTAGTTAATGCGTATCTTTCAGCAGCATTTAATAATAAAAAATCATGGATGGTTTCTAGAGCTTTGCTGGCTACTTGATTTTGTGAAGCAAGTGGACTGTCAGAAAAAAATGGTCCAGGAGATATTTTTTAAGAAAACGTAATAGGTATGAAAGTATGATTTGTGTTTGTTTCTTTGGTTTGAAATTACAGCCAGTTATTTGTCTTCAGAAAACTATTAGGAACTAATGCCTGTGCTACAAACTGGGAGCGCAGACATTAAATACGTCATCAAAAAAGCACAACAAAGAATGTTCTTCCTGCGCCAACTCAGAAAGCTCAGACTGCTCAAAGAGCTGCTGATATAGTTCTTCAGAGGAATTATTGAGTCTGTCATCTGCACTTCTATAACTGTCTGGTTTGGCTCTGCAACTAAGCAAGACAGACACAGACTTCAGAGGATAATTATAACTGCAGAAAAAACAATTGCTACCAACCTGCCTTCCATTGAAGACCTGTACACTGCATGAGTCAAAAAGAGGGCTGTGAAAATATTTACAGACCCCTCACATCCTGGACATAAATTGTTTCAACTTCTACCTTCAAAACAATGCTATAGGACACTGTACGTCAGAACAACTAGACACAAGGACAGTTTTTTCCTCCATGCCATCACTGTGCTAACAACTAATTCCCACAACACTGTCAAACTATCTAAAAAGGCAGCATTACAATTATTATTCTCATCTTCCCTATTACCGATCTCCTTATCTTCTTATGATTATAACTTTGTTATTTATCACTATTGTTGTATGTACATTGAGAGCTTACACACCGAAAACAAATTCCTTGTGTGTCCAATCACACTTGGCCAATAAAGAATTCTATTCTGTTCTGTTCTGTTCTGTTCTGTTCTGTTCTATTCTATTCTATTCTATTCTATTCTATTCTATTCTATTCTATTCTATTCTATTCTATTCTATTCTATTCTATTCATTCCTAATCACAATGACCCCAAAATCCTAAAATGTCGTTATGGTATTTAAGCACAACTCATTTTCACATCACCCATTTTCACTAGCATTGTAAAATTAAATGCCAATGCATAAAGGGCAGAGTTTGTATTGCAATATTCCAATACATATTTTGTGATTTGTTTTGCCTCTCCTTCTAACAACTTTGATTGAAAGATAAGCTAATTAAAATAAATGCAGTATTAAAGAGATATGTTGATTACTTTGTCCCGTAATCTATTGGCTAATTGGATCATATTTTGTTGTCTTGAAAATAGACCAGTTCATAGAAGTGATTTTAATGTCCTTTCTTTCCAGATGTGAAAAAAATGTGAAGTTTTAATATGGTGATGTAAACTTTATTTCAATTTAAATTGTTTTATACTATAACAATTTATAAGAATTCATGTTCTTAAATGTTAAAAACAATATTTTGCTTATATGTAAAATATATAACAATGTGACAATATAATCTCATATATTCAGCAGAACAAAGAGAAACAATTTTGCCATTATTAACTGTAAAAACTTTACCAAAACTGCTTTAATATTTCTGGTGTCATTACAGAAACAAACAGTTCATTCTTTTGTCAACATCAACAAACCTATTGAAAAGGCTAGTGTGCAAATTTAGGTTTAGAAGCTTACACTGTATGCCTCACAATTAAATGCATTACACACTTAAACAAATTAACTTTTAACAAAGAGCTATTTAAAAACTGAGAAAGAATCTAATGAACACATGTCACCATGGATAAAAATATTTACATTCTTTTTTTTCTATCATTTTTTCTTGTTTTATGTAGAATATTACAACACAGCTAAGGATAAATTCAGAAAAGTGAAAATGACTTTCTGTTTTCTGAGGCAGATTGAAAACCTTTTAGAGTGGATTGCTCAGATGATCCAAAAGCAAAGGGAAAATTAAAGTCTTCTTTCCCATCTTGAAAAACCTGAGCAGAAGGAAGTGTTGGAAATGCAAATGTAAATGAGTCTTCATTATCCATTTTCCCAAAGAAATCTCCTTGAACAGAATAATACTCTGAATTAAAATTTGATACAGTATATATCAATAACATATGAATATTGATTATTATTAAAATAAAAAACAAAAAAGAACTCCATTGTTAATAATAACGTTGGACTGTCCAGAAATATTATAAAATGGGGGAGATGGCATTAGCTCCTGGATGGAGCTCTTTTTAAAATATTTTTCTTTAAAAGGTAAAGTCATAGTCTGTCTCTCAATATAAATGCTTTTCAGTAATTTATGAATAAACAACAGCTAGTCACAACATATTTCTACCATGAAAACTTACCAATACCTTTGTGTGGAGAAATTGGATTTATATTTCCAGCAGAGCAGCTTTCACCTGACTAAAACACCAAGTGAATTCATTAGAAAATGGCACATTAGGTATATGTATGGGCAAATAGAATAATAAATGAGATAAGAGCATAGTCAGTGCTAAACTGGCCACTGGCACTCCCAATAATATCAAAGAAGAACTCATTAGCTTTATTCATGGGGGTGGGGTGCGAGTCATGAATCTCTGTAACAGAACTTATCGTTTTTAAATGTGTTTAATACCTCTCTAACAAATTAAAGACGATCAGCACAGCTTGTGGAAGCAAATCCATAGTTAATTATGCGGGGTTATTTTGTCTGACCTGAATTATTCAGCTTAATTAGTGGTCCCATCCTCTAATTTCTTTCTAAGGATGTTCTATGCACCAGGAATAATTATTTACATTTCCATCCTATCCCTTGTTTCTTATATTTTTCCTAAACTATTGCTTGCTTGCTTGCTTGCTTGCTTGCTTGCTTGCTTGCTTGCTTGCTTGCTTGCTTGCTTATGTTCCATCAAATTACTGTTGACTCTTAATAACGACATATATAGACTTTCTCCATGACAATCTGTCCCTCACCTAATCTTTCAGATCAACCAATAGCGCACTCTCAAGCAGGCTATTCAGATGTTTTAGGGATTTTTGACTTCTTTACCAGGACTCCAGATCACAAAAGTGGCACTCAATTACCAGAGCCAGGTTGTTTCCCCATGACTATTCCCTCATTTTGCTCATAAAATTCATTGTTATCTTGTATGTAGCTGGATGTGAGGCAATGATGGAAGATTTTTGTGGTATCTTCAGGAAATACTCTCTTAACATATAGCAATGTCTTCTTGAATTCTGCTGATAAATCGATTAGTTTTGATGTGGTCTCCTTGATCTTTGATGAAGAATGAGACCACATCAAAACCAATCAATCTATCATCAGAACTGAGTTTATTGAATTTCTCAACAAAGTGAGTTGAATCCTTGCAACTGCACATTGAACAGAACAGAATAACAGGATATAAATAAAGTCAAATGAAGGACATAAGCATAGCATAAACAGTAATGCTAATTTGCAGTGGTGGGTTCTAACCGATGTTACCACCGGTTCACTTTGTGCACGCGCTTTACGCGCGATCGCCAAACTTGCACTTCACGCATTAAATTATAATACAGCTGAGGCATGGCAATCCGCTCTGCTGTGTCTTACAGCTGGGCTAAAAATGAAGGAATAAAGGTAGGTATAGTGCGGGGGCAGGCAGGAGGGCCCAGCTGACGCTTGGACCGAACCAGTTTGCTCTCACATCAAGATTTCCGCTACCGGCTCTCCCGAACCGGGGAGAACCGGTAGCAACCCACCACTGCTAACTTGCATATATAATCAAATATAACAATGATAATGTACCATCCAGTAAGGAGCATTGTGAAATGGTGACCTAACCTGTGGCAGGAGGGAACAGCAATTGCAAAGAGCAATGGTCTGTATGCATTAACCAGGCCTTTTGCTCTCTGTTCCTTGGCTTTAGCACAGGGCTGTCAAACTCGCAGCCCACAGGCAGGATGCGTCACACGCTGGCCATGCCCACACCCATTTAACGAAGGGGGAAAAAGTCCCGATACGTCCCATGATGCCGCAGTGACACCGCAAGTTTGACATCTCTGCTTTGACACCTCTTTATTGGCTTTCTTCCACATAATTCTAGATACTGATCATGATTATTCTTCCCTCTGTTATACAAGAAGTTAGGATTTCAATCTGAATCTTGTCAATTCTAGTCTAAAACTTTAACAAAAACACCAGATTTCCCTGGTGAATAGATTAATCACCCTAAAATATACCTGATCTAATGAACTCTCAGTTCCAAATGCAGAAAAATCAAAAAAATTAAATCCAGGTGACTGTGACTTTGAGGTAAACCCAGCAAGAAAAGAAAAAGCAGGTGACTTGGCCAGCAATCCTTCATTTTCTGGTGGAAATCTAGTACAATGAAAAAGAAGAAGATATGAATATTAAGTGGAAGTTAAAAATCAGAAAGATCCTGAAGAAAGGCAAAATTTGATGCAGTAATAAACTTTGAATTAACAATGCTTACAGTTCAAATGGAGTTCTCATCTCAACAGAGTCAGGGGTTTTTGGAAGTATGTTAGGCTCTGGAGTTATTAACCCTGGAGTTGATACCGCATCTGCATCTCTTGTTGAAGAATAATATTCAGGTTTAGTAGAAATTTCTGTCTGCCTATCCTGTTTAAGAAAATGCTGCTATATCATATTTGAAGAAACCACAACTACCACAAATATATTCAGGGCTTTTTAAAATTTTCAACTATCACTTTTTGGAACAATAATATGAAAGTTGAAAGATATAAATTTATTTATTTTATAAATGTATTTATTTAATTTATATGCTGCCCATCTCACCATCCAAAGCATATCCAAATTTGTAAAATCAGTACATAAATGATGGAATAAGAACTGAAGTGTTTTTTTCAGAGAGAACTCTACATAGATTTGAAGCTGTTAGTCTTCTGTGCAGGTATGTTACATGAAGATCGTTTTCTCAACCAACTGATTTCCAAAAAAGTACAATGCAAGGAATTTAAAGCAGCAAACATCAAATCAATTAACATCAGCATGTATCTGGTTTTCAGCATTATTGAAAATCATTTAATAGAACAATGTAACAAAAAGTTAAACTAACTTGAGATATAACTGCAGAATCCATTGATTTTTTTTCCTTTTGTTTGTAGTCAGCCTTTTTTCCTACCACAGAAAATTATATTTTATAAAAATCAAGATGGTGTAGCATTGGTGATTATACTGGTACATTATTGAAGAAGAGAAACATATGCTGCTATATTCCAGTCATGTAGCTGTATATCAGCTTTTAGCATCAATGTCAGAAAAATTGTAAGATACAGGGAGCAGAATATCAAACAACAATCCATCACTTGATTTATTTCCCTGAAATTGTGGACCCATGGGAAATTCAGCACCTAGAAGGAGTTTCTCAAACAGACAATAAAAAATGAATGTATGAACTGAGAGGGTGAGAGGCAAAATACTCCAATGGCCAGCTTAAGATCCTGGAGATCTGATGTAGGGTATAACAAGGTGAAGAACCAAGCATTGTAGGGTCAATTGAGAAGGAAAAAAAGAAGACCCCACTTTACCCAAAGAAGCCATTCATACTTAATTCATTTCTTGCCTCAGTCCAATATGTGCAGTGCTATAACTCACCAATGCAGTATAATGGTAAAGGTGCTGGATTGGAGCCACTATGATTCAGGCTCATTTTATCATGGCATTCAGTGGGTAACTCTGTGCCAGTCAATCTCTTAACCCAATCTCTCATGAAAGGTTGTTGAGGGGATAAAATGAAGGGTGATCCCTAAGTATGTCACCTAAGTATATTACCTAATAGCTAAACAATCTAGATATCTGGCCATAGGCCACTCTAGTAAATGCTCATATATATTTTAATGTTATTCATAATTTTACTGATCATTCATATTGTGCATTTTTTAAATGATTCACTGTTCTGCTTTTGTATTTTGAAACACATTTTATATACTTTTTTAAAAAAAATCTGCATTAATGCTGTATTAAGGTTAAATAACTGGGGATAAAAACAGTAATACAAATGTATAAATATGATTTTAACTGGTCCACTTAATCAAATATTATTTAGTAATATTTATATGAAATCACTTATATTCAAATCAGCTATAATGAGTATCCCAATCTTCTTAAATAATATGGAGAGAAAACTATTTGCGTCTCTTTTCTGATAAAACCTAAGTTATCAAATAGCTAATAGTAAATGGCATTATATATAATGTATATTTTAGTAAATTTTTACCTTTTGTATTTTCAATGTTAAAGCACTGTTTAGTAAGTGTGTTCTTCTGATTAGCTAATAATCTGAAACAATTCAGAAAATAATTAATTTACATAAGCTAAGCAGAATTATATATTTTCATAAACTATATATTATTAATGAAGATAGAATGATTGAAAAATTACCTATTTGATATTTCCTTGGGATCATTTGTTATAGATGAATCTGTTTCTACAATATTGGTTTCTGAATTATCATATTTCTAAAACAAAACAACATGTATTTCAAATTAAGAGGAGTATAAAATTCTAATAGAAGACCCATTTATTCTCCTACAGCACTAAAAATAATACTCAAGTGACTCTTATTCCTCCCTGCTACTACATTCCTTATCCTTTTTGTTGGAAGGAAAACTGTTATAGTGAAATCCCTGTATTTTTAATTGTTTGTTTTTATTTATTTTATTTTTAGCATGTCTTAAAGAATTGAACATTGGATACTTGGACCCAACATATCTTTTAAGTAAGTTTCCTGTTTTTCCTTTGAATTTGTGTACTATACTGTACTGTACTTAAAAGAAAACAAAATGCATTCAATCTAAAGGATTTCATACAGTAGATAGATCTGCCCATACTGACCTTGTGTTGACTTAGACAAAAAGAATCCCAGTAGAATGAAAACAGAATTATTTTTGCAAAATTATCTTTAGATGCACCACATTATTTTTAAATACATTTTATTGTGCTGAACTAATGGATGCATATTATTCATTCTGCTTTTTGTTTGCATACCTGATTGCATACCTGATTTTCATTTTCCATATGGTTGAAATACATACTAGTCACTCTTGAATGTCCTGCCAGATCCTCTTCCTTTTCTGCACCTGTATTATATAAGATTATGAGTTCTATATTATTCAGCTGATTCTCACATAGGAATAATATAAAAATGACATCAAAAGGGTAATCATATAGTTGTAGTCATCTTATAATAAAAAAGATATTTGAGTAAGGGTTTTCGCTATTTGCACCCACCATAACACAAAATTGTCCTGGCAATACCTTTTTTGGGCATATTTTGCCTTTTTATTATTATTATTATTTATTTATTTATTTTTATTTTATTAGATTTTTATACCGCCCTTCTCCTACTGGACTCAGGGCGGTGAAACAATGTTAACACAGTGTTTCCTCCTTATTGTTGGGAACCATCTCCAACATGGTTCAAACAAACCTGTTAACATGTTAGGAGAGAAGGTGTCTGCAGAGGCTTGAGCAGTAAGACATCAATCAATCAATCAATCAATCAATCAATCAGAATAGGGTTGGAAGGGACCTTGGAGGTCTTCTAGTTCAGTCCCCTGCTCAAGCAGGAGACCCTATACCATTTCAGACAAGTGACTGTCCAGTCTCTTCTTAAAAACCTCCAGCGATGAAGCACTCACAACTTCTGAAGGCAAGCTGTTCCACTGGTTAGTTGTCCTCACTGTTAGGAAGTTTCTCCTTAATTCCAGGTTGCTTCTCTCCTTGATTAGTTTCCATCCATTGTTTCTTGTCCTGCCCTTTGGTGCTTTGGAAAATAAATTGACCCCCTCCTTTTTGTAGTAGCCTCTCAAGTACTGGAATATTGCTGTCATATCCCCCCAGTCCTTCTTTTCTCTAGACTAGCCAAACCCAAATCCTGCAACCATTCTTCATGTTTTAGCCTCCAGGCCTTAATCATATTAGTTGCTCTTTTTGCACCTTTACCGACCACTCCACATTTTTTGTAATGTGGTGACCAAAACTGGATGCACTATTCCAAGTGTGGTCTTTCTAAGGCTTTACAAAGTGGGGCTAATACTTCATGTGATTTTGATTCTATGCCATGGTATTAGCTTTTTTGGCTGCTGTCGCACACTGCTGACTCAATTTTAAGTGATCATCCACTAGGACTACAAAGTTCCTCTCACAGTTACTATTTTTGAGCCAGGTTTCATCTAATCTGTACTTGAACCTTTGGTTTTTCTTGCCCAGCTGTAAAACGTTGCCTTTCTCCACATTAAATTTCATTTTGTTGGATAGGGCCCATTGTTTAAGTCTGTCAAGATCTTTTTGGATCGTGCGCTTGTCTTCTGGGTTTTTGGCTATTCCTGCCAGCTTAGTATCATCAGAAAATTTGATGAGATCCTCTTCTATTCCATCATCTAAGTCATTTATGAAGATATTGAAGAGTACTGGGTATAAGATGGAACCCCACTGTGGTACCCCACTGCTTACTTCCCTCCATGTAGATGTAGTACCATTAAGGACTACTCATTGTGTACAGTTTGTCAGCCAATGAATCAGCTATAGGGATTACAATTTTTGTGCTGATACAAATTTGTGCTGACCTTCTGCAAACATCCAGCTAATACAGGTACTAGAAAAAGAGGGCACTAAGGGTAGTTTAATGAGGCCCAGAATAACAGAACAATATGGACATAATCTGGCCAGGATTCTACTAGAATTATTCAGATGAGAGAAATCAGGGCATGAACCAGCAGCTATGCAATCTCAGCCATGAAGAACGGATGGATTCTATGAATATTCATCAAATAAAAATTACAAATGTTGATGGCTATCTTGATAAAATATTTTAAGAAACGTTCTGTGTCAATTTGGATTTTGGAAGTATAACAATCTTGTCCATGTTCAGTTTGAGATGGTGATGACAGATCTAGCTTAAAAACCTATGCTAGGCTCTTGGAAAGGTGTGCCCACAAAGGATTTGACATTTATTTCTTGTAAGAGGAGAAATTGGGCAAAACAGAGCTCTATATGCTCAGAGCAAGGCTTTGTCACTCTTCCTTGAAGGGGAAAGATGGCACATCACCATAGAAAACAGAATCGAGTCAGTTGTATTTCACTAACTAGTTCCAATACGACTGATATAGTAACACCTGTACTTCTTGCAACAAAAATATCAAATTATGCAGGAAAATACCTTAATATATTCTATAATATTCAGATGTATACATAAATATTTAAAGACACAGGTAAGTCATATCACAGGTTGTATATATGCTGTGGGGAAAACGGTATACATATAGCAATAATATCCAGCACTATCCATAGATGGAATATCCAGCATTCTATCTATGTTTGTATGTATGCATTTACTTTCCAGAGTCCCAGAGACTGCAAAAGTAGTCCTTGACTTACACACTTACGATCATTGCAGCATCCTCATGATCATGTGTTCAAAATTTGGGCACTTGGCAACTGGCATGTATTTATGACAGTTGCACTGTCTCGGTACAACTGAGGAAGCCTTGAAACCTTCCCATCTGGCTTCTGACAAGCCAAGACAATGGGGGAAACCAGATTTCACTTAATGACTGCATGATTCACTTACAACTGCAGTGATTCATTTAACAACTGGTAAAAAGGTCACAAAAATGGGACAAAACTCACTATACAACTGCCTTGCTTAGCAATGGAAATTTTGAGCTCAACTGTAGTAGTAAATCAAGGACTACCTGTACTGTTTCTTGTTCTGATGCTGCTGTTAGAAATCAATAGGAATATACTGCAAGTCCAGTACTGATAATACTGTATCAATGCTTTTTTGGCAAAAAGTTTTGTTTCCTTCTATAATTTTTTTTCATATTTGATACTATTTTAAGATAGTTTCCCCAACTATACTTAGCACAATTCTTTTCTATAAAACTCTATTTGTAGACAGCTGAGTATTCATATACAGATTATGAACTGAAGTACATCTGATTATGAACATCAGTAGCACATTTATTTTCATTCACCTCAAAATCTCACAGCTAAATCTCTTAATATTTTGTTACCTCTGTCTGTGATCTGAAATAGTGGTTTCACAGTTGGCACACTTTGAACTAATTTCTGAAAAATGCTAGATAGATTAAATGGTTTATACGTTTGTTCTTTCTTGTTCAATAAATGTTGACTCTCTTTGAACAAGCTGAAAGAAAATTTTAAATCAATGAAAGAAACATAGAATGCCTGAATGCCATATTTTAGTTTACTTTGAAATAAATGATAAGGACATACAAAAATGCAAAATCTTATCTAATGTCCTCACTGGATAATGTCTATTGAGCAACTTGCTTAATAGAAATATGAAAAGCATGGGAAAATACCAAATTGTTACAAAATTATTGACCTACCTTTGACTAAAACTGTTAACATAAACTTTTCTTTTTGAAAACATGTACATTATTGTAGAATATAATTAGTTTTAATTTAGCATTAATATCTTTGTGAGGCAGATGGGCAGTTTCTAAATTTGACTCATAAATAAATAAAAGGTAAACAATGTACCACAACTTTTGTTCTGTCTTCACATTTCTTTTGGTTTTATTTTTGGCTTGTTGTTCTTTTTAGCTTTAATTTGTTGGGTTTTTTTTTAGTTTTTCCTCTCAATATTTTTTTGTTCAATGAAAAAGCAAAATTATACATAAACGTAATGTTTTACAGCTAAATAATATTAAGATGCTATTTTTTGAAGGATTATTTGTTTTCTTTTATCAGTCTTTCTTTAAGTGGACTTAGTGGCCGCCTGGGATAGGGCGGCGGCTAAGGCTTTAGACCGAGTCGTGCCTTTGCGGCCTCTGACCCGGCGCCGGTCTCACCTGGCTCCTTGGTATACTGAGGAGCTGAGGGAGATGAAGCGCCGGAAAAGACGCCTAGAGAGCAGTTGGAGGGCTAGTCGTTCTGAATCCGACCGAACACTGGTAAGATCTCATATTAAGAATTACCTAGTTGCAATAAGAGTAGAGAAGAGTAACTACTTTTCTACTCTTATTGCGTCATCAGATAATCGCCCAGCCGCCCTGTTTAGGGTGACCCGCTCCCTGCTCCATCAAGGGACGCGGGAAGACCCCTTGGAGGGTAGAGCTGAGGATTTTGTACAATATCTGTATGACAAAATTGCTCAGATTCGGGAACAGCTAGACTCTGACTGGATTGATCCAGGGGAGATGACAGGGGCAGGTCCTGAGAATATTATTTGGGAAGAGTTTGATCCTGTGACTCCCAAAAGCGTGGACAGGATACTGAACAGACTAAATGCGACCACATGTTTATTGGACCCGTGTCCCTCCTGGTTGGTACTGGCCTCCCGGGAGGTGACGCAAGGCTGGCTCCAGGAGATTATAAATGCTTCTTTGAGTGAGGGTGTCTTTCCCACCGTCTTGAAAGAGGCGGTGGTGAGGCCCCTCCTCAAGAAGCCCTCCCTGGACCCAGCTGTGTTAGCAAATTATCGTCCTGTCTCCAACCTTCGCTTTGTTGCGAAGGTTGTTGAGAGTGTGGTTGCACGACAACTGCCTCAGTACCTGGATGAATCGAATTATCTAGATCTGTTCCAGTCGGGCTTCAGGCCCGGGTACAGCACAGAGACAGCATTGGTCGCATTGGTTGATGATCTCTGGAGGGCTCGGGACAGGGGTTGCTCCTCTGTCCTGGTCCTACTAGACCTCTCAGCGGCTTTTGATACCATTGATCATGATATCATGCTGTGGCAGTTGGAAGGGTTGGGGGTGGGGGGCACTGTTCTACAGTGGTTCTCCTCCTTTCTCTCTGACCGGTCGCAGTCTGTGTTGACAGGGGGGCAGAGGTCGACCCAAGGCCCCTTATATGTGGGGTGCCACAAGGATCGGTCCTCTCGCCCCTTCTATTCAACATTTATGTGAAGCCGCTGGGTGAGATCATCCGTGGTTTTGGGGTGAAGTACCATCAGTACGCTGATGATACCCAGCTGTACATCTCCACCCCAGACCACCCCAATAATGCCCTCGAGGTGATGTCCCGGTGCCTGGAGGCCGTACGGATCTGGATGGGGAAGAACAAACTCAGACTCAACCCATCCAAGACCGAGTGGCTGTGGTTTCCGTCGTCCCGATATAGTCAGTTGGCGCCATCTCTGACTATTGGGGGCGAGTCGTTGGCCCCCACAGATGGGGTTCGCAACTTGGGCATCCTCCTAGACTCGCGGCTGTCTTTAGAAGAACATATGACGGCCGTGGCCAGGAGGACTTTTTATCAGGTTCGCCTGATTCGCCAGTTGCGTCCCTTTCTGGATCGGGACTCGTTACGTACGGTCACTCACGCCCTTGTCACCTCACGCCTGGATTATTGTAATGCTCTCTACATGGGGCTCCCCTTGAGAAGCACCCGGAGGCTCCAACTGGTCCAGAATGCGGCCGCGTGGGTGGTGATGGGAGCAATGTGGCGCTCTCATGTAACCCCCCTCCTGCGTGAGCTGCACTGGCTCCCGGTGGTCTTCCGGGTGCGCTTCAAGGTTTTGGTTACTATCTTTAGAGCGCTCCATGGCTCAGGACCAGGGTACCTACGAGACCGCCTCCTGCCACCAATAACCTCTCACCGACCAGTTCGCTCCCATAGAGAGGGACTCCTCAGGGTGCCGTTGGCCAAACAATGTCGACTGACAGCCCCCAGGGGGAGAGCCTTCTCTGTGGGGGCACCTACCATCTGGAACGGGCTTCCCCCGGAGTTACGAAAGATCCAAGACTTACGCATATTCCGCCGTGCCCTGAAAACGTTTCTATTCAAACAGGCTGGTTTGGCCTAACTCTCCCTTTTAAATTGGCTTTTAAATTGGCTTTTAAATCGGGTTTTAGATCTCTTTTAGATAAATTTGGATGTTTTAATCTTTGAGCCTAAATTACTTAATCTGTTTTTAATAGTTTTTAACTTCTATATGACTTTGTATTTATTATGGCTGTTCACCGCCCTGAGTCCTTCGGGAGTAGGGCGGTATACAAATATGAAAAATAAAATAAATAAAATAAATAAAATAAGTATTATCTTCTTTTTCCAATGATTTAAAGTGGGAACAGAAGAGGGAACATAAAATATAAATTAGAGATACTATATAAAATACTAGTGTGGAAATGTCCTTTGACTATTGGAGAAAACATGGAAAACCACATTGATTCTTTGAGGGTTCGTATGTTATGTCTTCGGACAGCACTGGTTCTTTGGCTTTGAAACGGAGATGAGCACTGCCCCCTAGAGTCGGGAACGACTAGCACATATGTGTGAGGGAACCTTTACCTTTACTTTATGTTACTTAATTTTGGTTCCTAGAGTGAATTCATGTTATCTAGGAGCTGGATTTGCTTTTTAAGTTGAGGTATTTTCTTGTCTAGAGAGGTTCTATAGTTACTTAGACTGTGTAAAGAATCATTCTTTATTTCCCCCAAACTGATTTGATCTAGAAGCCAACACCAATTTAGAAAAGTCACACATTTTACCAGGATCACACAATTGCCCTTTTATATTTTTAGGCAATATAAGATGATTCCATTTCAATTCTAAGGTAATCACTGCAAGGGAACCTTCACATTAGAAAAGTATAGTATAAACCTTTCTGCACTAGCCAATTTACGTGTAAATATTATATTGAAAATCTGTATTTAAATCTGTTAGAACAGAAATCTCTCTGTAAAATAGTAAGTAAAGCAGATACAATTTGTAATACTCTTTGAATTTGTAAGGGGGAAAGCTTCTGGACAAGAAAGATTTCAGCATTCAGTAACCTCTTTATAACTCATGTTTTACTGTGATATATTTGATTTTAAAATGCCACCTTTCATCAAAGCCCTTCTTTCTTTCTTGATTTTTTGCTTTTTCTTCTATCACATTAGAATCCTCTTCCATCTGTTCAGTATGCTTTTGATCTTCTGTAACATTGTCTAGATGCTAAAAGACAAAATTCATTTATTTTGTGCAAATATTTTATTTGTGTATTTTTATCCCATCTTTATTATGTTTACAAATAACTTAAGATAGCAAACATACCTAATCTTCCTCCTCCTATTTTCCTCAAAAAACAACCCTGTGGGTTGAGTCACCCAGCTAATCTGAAGTCACTTATTTCTGTCTAACTTTCCATGCATACATGCACAAACCATATAGTCTTTGACTTTTCTCCTGGCAGAATGTACTTAACTAGGTATTAGACTTCACTTATCCCTATAATGTATTTCTTATAAATAAATTTCCTTTCTGTTATAGTTATAAATATAGTTATTCATTAATCACTGCTTAGGTTAGATTCCCACTTTCAGAAATACTTCATTCACTCCAATCTCTAATAATACTTTTCCATGTGATTTGATGCAGTAACATGTTCACCTAGACTGCACCATAAGCACTTACCTCTTTGAAGTAATTCATTTTCTTTTCTAGCTCTTTTGCAGTTTTGACAAGTTCTGATGATTGCTGTTTGAGAATTGCTGCATGAATAAGAGTTTCCTTTGTGTTCTGCCACAGAGAAGCACTTTCATATGTTAAGGAATCAATTGATCACACAATTTAACATTCAAATAAAAAGGTAAAAGGGAATACAATTCTGCTCATAGTTATGAAGAGTTCATTTTCATTTAAATATCTGAAATCGATGAACTGATTCTCCATAATTTGAATAATTTTATTCTCCATCCAAATTTACCCAGTTTGTGATTAACATGTTGATGAATCATTTGTTATTAGCCTCCCAAAAGTATACAATATAAGATTCGAATCTATATTTAAAAATTGCTAACCTGTAACTAACATGAAACATATCATGTTAATTTCATATAGCATTTTAATTATGTGAAGTTGACTTCTAACAATTGGTCCTAGTATTTCAAATTAAATTGAGAATTAGGCTACAGTGCAGTCTAGAGGCCATGGTATAATTTGTATATTAAATGATCAAAAGTTTAGAAAACATTGCGTAAAACATCTGAAAAAAATGAAGCTCTGCTAGCTTCTATAAATCTGGGACCAGGGTAATGATGTTGACATGAATGTTAATTCCATTTCAAATAAAACATGAAAGAAAATTGCATTAATGTATTGAATGAATTTACACTGGTATTATATTGATAGAATGGTAGCCAGGAATAAAGCAAATTTTTCTACTTTTGTGTAATCCCTCCTCAGATCTCCAAATTGGTTCACTGGACCGGGAGAGCTATTGAAACAAAACTAGACACATATATAGGGGGAGAGATAAAGAAGAGAGGGTATACCGTAAATCCATTTTTAGACATAGACACTAAGAGGTAGCCAAATTTGCCTTAAATTCTATCCCCAAAATTTAAGATGCAATATGATGTATGGAAGAATAACAATTTACATTTAGTAGTTCTAAAAATAATATATAACTAATTATTGTGATAGCCGTTTATTTAACTAAGTAGAGTCATTTTAAACCAAATTTAAACTAGTTTCCTATTTCCCTATATGGTATCTTGATTACAATTACATATCCTGAATATATGAACATTGTCCATAATTCCTTCTCGTCATTCTAATTTAGTTAGCTTCTTAAATGGCAAAATACATTATTGCTACATGTGCTTTTCAATTGATGTAACAGCTTGCAACTATCATGATAGAATCAATGGGGGGGGGGGGAGAGAGTTGAATGGATACATATGAGTTGCCCATGAAGAAAGTGATTGGAAAGGACCAGGTCCTGGAAAAAAAGTGGTAATCAATTAATATCTTAACTGTTCTGCATCTTATTAAACAGCAAAGAAGAAAAACAGTGGTTTGATTCTATTGTTGTAGTAGAAACAGTTGTTATTATTAATAGTAATAGTAATAGCATTAGTTAATACACCTGTTTATGATATTGCTCAAATAGCAGTTTTAATGAGTGGGTGAGGTTTGTTATTGCTATTGCTATCGCTATCAGGAGCCACAATTCCTTCCTAATATACTACAAATCATTCAGAACCAGTGGTGAAATCTAAAAGTTGTTACTACCGCTTCTGTGGGCATGGCTTTGGGGTGGCGGTGGTAATGTGACTGGGTGGGCATGGCCAACTTTTTTTAAAAAAACTTTTAAAAGCATTTTTTCTGCAACCTCTTCGGTTGAAGAGGTTGTAAAAAATGCTTTTAAAAGGCTCTGACGATTAGGCAACTCAGCTCAGATCGTCAGAACTTTTTAAAAGAATTTTTTTACAATCTCTTCGGCCGAAGAGGTTGTTTAAAAATGCTTTTAAAAGCCTCTGACGATCCCAGCTGAGTTGCCTGATCGGCAGAGGCTTTTAAAAGAAAAAAAGCCTCTAACGATCAGGCAATTCAGCTGGGATCGTCAGAGGCTTTTAAAAGCATTTTTTCTACAACCTCTTCAACCGAAGAGGTTGTAGAAAAAATACTTTTAAAAGCCTCTGACGATCCAAGCTGAGCTGCGTGATCATCAGAGGCTTTTTTTTTTACTTTTAAAAGCATTTTTTCGGCTAAAGAGGTTGTAGAAAAAATGCTTTTAAAAATTAAAAAAAAAAAGCCGCTGATGATAGCGCAGCTCAGCTGGGCATGGGGGGGGGGGCAGGGATTTTTGCTACCGGTTCTCTGAACCACCCGCCTCCATCGCTACCGATGGGCGATCTGGTCCAAACCGGGAGCATTTCACCCCTGATTCAGAATATTACCTTCACCAATCTACTTTCTATGAATTTGTGTCATGATAGCAACACAATATTCATGATATTCGAGTATACATCTTTTCAAACACTGTTGTCCCATCTCCTCTTTATTAAGATAATCTTTTCTTTGAACACATTCAGTATATGAATTTTGCTAATTCCTTTCAACAGAAATTAAACCTAGATTTTATGGTCTCAGAACAATTCTACTTCATATCAATCTTGTCCAGTTTATAGATATCCTCTTTCCTTTTTTTGGCATGTTAGTTTTGGGAGATGTGCATAGATACATTTATACATACTTACAAACCTCATAATATTTTGGAAAAAATATTAAAAAACATTAGAAACCCAAATTAGCAGTTCTAGAAGAAAATGTTTATGAACTGAATATATAGAAATAAAATATATGAGAAATTAATCCAGGTATGAAATACAGTATTAATCCAAATAAGAAGTACAGTATTTTTTTTAAAAAAGCGAACACATCAAGCACAACATGACAGATTTCAGGATAATGCAATCTTTATCAATAGCTTTTAATTTCAGGGGAAAATGCCATTTTGAATACGCCCATAAAGGGAAAATATTCTGAAACAATAATTTAACTTTTACATTTATTTTAACTCATAGTTTAAAGACTCTGCATAAATGAAATTAAAATTATTAAAAGCATATTTTACTGTGAAGATCTATCAATTCAGCTTCTTTCTGCTTAAATAATTTGGAATGTTGTTGAACTCGATCTTGAATTTCTTCACATTCTTTTTTTTCATGATAATATTCTTGAGCAATTGTAGTTTCTAAATATTTTGCTTGGTGCTGCCTGAAAACTTCTTGATATTGATTCATATAATCCTGGTACATTTTTCTTTTAAAACAAGAAAATAGTCATTTTTCACTAGTGAATAATTATATTTTCAAAAGATTATCACATTTTACAATATATACTCTATTCAACTGATGTTTTGCAAAAATATTAACACCATATGCTATTATTTAATTAACTGTGAATATTTCTGACAATTTGTATTTATTACTAATATATATTATCACTATTAACCATATGTGACATCCTAATTGCAACTGCCCATGAAAATATACTTTATATTGTTCTCAACTGCTTTTACTTTTATTTAGTAATGAATAGAATTAATAAAATTATCAGTATTTCATCAAATTATTCATAATTTAACCATCTCTAAGCATTTAACAAAATATGGCTGGCAAACTGGATATAAAATAGATCAAGTTGAAATGCTTAAATATCTGGACATTGCTCTTCAGCTCTCATATTCCTAAAAGGCAGATTATGCATCATGAATACAGTCTGCCAAAAGACTGTATTCCTATTGCCAAAAGATGTAAGTCTATAATTTCAATGTTCTTTTTCCATAATGAGGGTTTTAAATTCCTTTCCCCCCTTAAAATAATATTTTAATTCTGTCTTTCATTGGTTCAGTCTTACATATTCAGTCTTCCAGCACTGTAGTATTGTACATATATTTAATTAATGTTATTTCTCTTAATTTAATAAAAATATGTTTCCACCTGAATTTTGTAATTTGATTTCAAAACTCTATACTATTCTGGTTAATGAACATAATACATTCATATGTATAAGTCATAGTATGAAATGTTCATATGTCTTTGCATACTTGTCTTTTTCTGTTGCTTCTTGATAATTCTGAAGTTCTTTCTGTAAATAGTCTTCATGTTTTTTCAAAATAACATATGTTGGTTTCCAGCTAGATCAGTAAGTTTAAAATAATAACAATTATATATTTGTTGAGTCAGCATAATTTAAGAATTGTCCAAAGTAACAAAGCTATAATATAATTCTGTCTGAATGCTTTCCAGTGTCTCAACATCTTTTTTACACTTGGTCACCGCAATATAAAAAAGATGGTGAGATTCTGGAACCAGTGTAGAGAAGAACAACAAGGATGATTAGTGGATGGAGGCTAAAATATATGAAGAATAGTTGCAGGAATTGGGTATGTCTAGTCTAGTGAAACAAAAGACTAGAGGAGACTAGCAGTGTTCCAAATTTTTAAGGGGCTGCCACAAAGAAGAAGGGGATAACCTATTTTCCAAAGTACTAGAAGACAAGATAAGAAACAATAGATGGAAACTAATCAAAGAGAGAAGCAAACTGGAACTAAGGAGAAATTTCTTAATGGTGAGAACAATTAACCAGTGGAATGCCTTGCCTTCAGAAGTTGTGAGTGCCCCATTGCTGGAGGCTTTTAAGAAGAGACTGGGCAGACATTTGTCTGAAATAGTATGGGGTCTCCTGCTCAAGCATGGAGTTGGACTAGATGACCTCCAAGGTCCCTTCCAATTCTCTTATTCTATATTCTAGTGCATCTTTGAATGACAAGTTAAATGTTATCAGTTTACTATTTTCCCTTTTTAGTTTTAACTGCTTGTGTCCAGGGCCGGATTTTCCTATAGGCTACCTAGGCTTCAGCCTAGGGCCTCAAGATCAAGAGGGGCCTACATTCAAATTGTTAGCAAAATTAAAATTACACTTTCACTATAGGTGAAAGGGCCTCATAAGTGGAATAGCCTAGGGCCTCTTTTCATCTAAATCCGGCCCTGCTTGTGTCCTGATTATGCCTCTAATATTGCAAACATTCTTCAAAGGAAAATTGTTCGAGCCCTTTGATGATTTGAATTACATTACTCTGCATATTTTCAGCTCCTTTGGGTACAATCTGAAAGCAATTATAAGGAGTGCAACAAATATGACATCATTGCATAAATGTCATGACTTACCTATTTGCAACATATGCTGTGACATAATAGCATAATTGCATTATTTTGTGATGATGTCATTGATCACATGGCATCATTTTGACATCCCTGTGTTATTATAGAATTCTTATTATTGATTTTTAGTGTTTTTGAGAATTTTTCCAGTGAAGAGAAGAATAAAGTAAAAAGTGTAAAAATGGTTTATATAATAAATATACGTATATACAATATACTTACATGTTACAGTTCTCTTTATTAGTATTATTTTGTCTGCATAAGTTAAGAATTGCTTCCTCACTTTTATTTATTTCTTCATGTAGGTGGCAGATTTCACTTTTTTTCTCCAAAATGTTTGCAGTATATACTGAAAATAAATTTTTGTATGTCTGGTATATAAAGAATTTAAGATTGAAAGAAACACTTCATGGCATAGCATAGACATAACCGTCTGTTCCCAACCACAGTGACACCAAAATGACAAAGCTTATTTTGTGAAAAGATAAAATATCTCTACTGTTTCATATTTGTATTATGATATCACATGCAGATGGGTAAGGGAGAAAATTGTAAGGGAGAAAATAACTAAAGTGATACCAGATTCAAGATATTGGGAGGCAGAAATAAAGCTGCTATGGAAAAAGTAGTAAGAATATGAAATATTCCATAATATGAAATATGAACTATTTATAAATGTGAAATTTTCAAAATGATACTCAATCTGCAAAAGTAAAAGTAAAAATAAATCCTTGAATTGAACCATGTTGTAATTTTTTTACTATAATATTACATCCTTTTTTATATATTCATAAAATATACTCACATTGTATCTGTTGTCTTTCATATTCCTTGGAGTAAGATGCTTGTTCAAGCTGAAAAACTGAAGAAGATATATACATGTTTTGTATTGATATAAATCAAAATTTAAATGTAAAAAATAAATATGCATTTTCAATCATAGTTTGGTCAATTTTTATTGCCATTCTACATGAATTTAAGTAGTTGAACCATAGTATGCAATTTTCCTTATTTATTCCAGCTCTAATTCTGCATCTCCAAGTTACTTTTACTATTACAGTTTACAATTATTTTTCTTGTTTACAGTGTCTGGGAATAGGGAAGCAAAATGAAAATGAGAAGTAATAGAAGAGTTCAGGTTGTCCCAAAGATGCTTTTTTTCAAGAGGCAGCTGGACTTTCTGGTTTTTCTTTGAAGACGTTTTGCTTCTCATCCAAGAAGCTGAAGAAGCTTCTTGGATGAGAAGTGAAACGTCTTCAAAGAAAAACCAGAAAATCCAGTTGCCTCTGGAAAAAAGCACATTCGGGATAACCATGACCTGGATGACTGAGAATCTCCAATGACAGAAGAGTTCAGGGCTAACAGATCTGATCTGCAAATATCAAAATGAGTTTTAGTTGTAACTCTGTTCTGCTCTAAACAGCATCGCTCCATATGTAATTTCTTAAACCATTATCTATACCAAGAAACACTTTAATGAGAGTAACTAGAGACATTTCTATGTAATGTCACATCCTCTCATAAAGAGATTTATATAAGAGCCATCTGTGCAATTAATTCAGATAATCCAAAATTTTTGACAACCTGGAATAAAAAGTTAGGAATTTCTTTAATGACTATTTTTAGGATGAAACTTTCTAACATACCAAGTTGTAGCAGCAGCTTGTCCAGATTGCTTAAGAGAGTATCAGCCATTTTGCAATCTAAATTTAAAAGCAGAAAAAGAAAATTATAAACTCATAATTGCAGAGAATCACTTAAATCATATTTTTTCATTGTTTGTTCATTTATTCTACTTCCTATATTCAAACTTCATTAATAATTGTTATTGTCATTATTCCCAATGTAAACTTTTATGAGTATAAGATGAGGGGGTAATTAACAAAAAACTGGGAAAGGTGCAAAGAAGAATTAAAGAGAAATACAGATGCTGGAAAGCTGAAATTTAGATGTAACAGGCAGGATCCAGACTTCCAAGAGGAAAATGCTAACAAATTTTGGAGTACCTAGGATACCCCAACTTTTTGTCAATATATTAAATCATTTTCTGAAGATAATAGAAGATTTATGATATAAGCAACATCTGGATGAACCCAGGGGAAAGTAAGCTGATATGTAGGCGTGAAATGTTTTGAGTTATGAAAATATCCATCATACTCTGAGTGAAGTCTTTTCCCACTTTGATGTGAATCAAAAGGTAAAATTAAATAATAAACTATATTCAGTATTTGAATTGAATTGAATTAAAGAGATGTGGTCTCATGCCTGGTTGCTCAATATGTTTTTGTCTTCAAATATTTTAACTTCCAAACAACTTTTCAAAATGCCTAACTTCAAACTAATTACATGCCTCAGAGTTTTCTATCAAATGTGATATATTAAGTTGAAAGGAGTTTTTTTTAAAAAAAAGACAACACCTAGCCTATGTCACAAAAGGGGGTTAAATTCATGATAGAAGAATACAACAGTTCATGTTGCCAGTTAGTATAACCAGGCCTGGGGTAAGATGTCTCTGAAGTCCCTGTTACGTCTTTGTTTAAAATATTGGAAATGCTGTTTTATAGGACTTGTGTTTTCAAATAATATATTACAAATATTGTAAGATGCCCAGAATCTTTTGGGAATTGGACAGCCTTAACATATCTAATAAATAAGAATGCTTTATTATTGCTGTGTTTAAAAAAGCTTTGCTGATGGAAAGATATAATTCATGGTTTCTATGAATACTTTGCTGTGCTTTAATTTACTGGCAGGTGATATAAAAGTATATTTGCCTGGATTAGTTTGCTTGAAATGTAAGTATTGTTAAAGTTACTAACATTGTATAAATGAATAGACAGCTAGTACTGTGTTGGATTTAGTTGGCTTGTTGAACTTTGTAAGTACAATCTGTGTATGATTTTCTTCCCTGATGTACAGATGTTTTCTATGGTATTAAGAGTCATCAGTAATGACCCCATTTTTTGAAGGAAGCAGTTGTACTTTCTGCAAGCAGACACATCAAAAAAGAATAATGCACTTGGTTTTATTTGGTTAAAACTGTCAAGGAGGCAAAAACAAATAGGAAAGCAGGCTAAACTTAAAAACATCTTTTTAAAAAGTCATGATAGATAACTTGAACAAATATGGACAAGTATCTTATTTTCAAAGCATAACTTTACCAAATTTTTGTAAAATTTTGATGGTACTGTAGGTAACATTCACTATGGATTACCTACAGTAAGAGACGTACTGAATATTCCTGTTCCTGCCTTCAGTGATAAATAAGGGAGGAGAAGCTGGTCCTGAATATCTAGTGTTACCTATGAATAGAACACTTGAAACCTTACAAGTTTTGTTCTGACAGAACTCAGAAGCCAAGGAAAACCATTTTGAGTTTTCTTTATGCACTACATTTTGAGAAAGACAGTATCATTCCCAGTTGGAAATAACACCCTTTTTCTGTTCTGTCCATATTCCTAATCCAGATCTTCCTCTAACAATCCTACAAGACTGATCACTCTTAGCCTCCATGCAGGTGGGGCAGTAAGACAAGTGCCTCAAGTTGTGGATGACAATTCTTCTCACAAACAGGGTCACCTCTCCTCTGCTATACCACTTCACACTTAATCTATGAATGTCTGGCTAGTATGAGGTGCTTTTGCCTTTCTGGCCCTTTGCTCTTCTAAGCATAGTGCCGAGCAAAAGGATGCCCCATCCTTTGCACTGCCTGGATGTGTTTAGTCCCCATTCATGGGTCTGTATGTCAAATATCCTCTGAAATGTTGCCCTCCTGGACATTTTTTTAAGGGTTCACAAACCAACTGGACTGTACCCTTCCTTTTATCATATCTCTTCACTATCCACTTAGCCATCTTTGTTTTAACTCATCTGTCTTTCCTTATGGGAAAAAGTTTCAGCATCCTTTAAGCTGATTTATTTTGAACCGGCTTTTTTGACAATAATGTGATCTACAGGCATCAGCAACTAGATTTATCTGCACATCTTGAGAAAAACTAAAAGCTGTGCTTGTTGATTTCTGCATACTGTGACACAGTAGCAAATTATAGTAATTATTTTTCTGACTAATAGTAATTTTTTGTATAGACAAGACTGTGCTCCAAGGTCTGTTTCTTTACTGATAGATAGATTGTTATTTGTCTGCATATCTTACTTTTTTATACATGAGCTTAAGGTGCTCCCTGATATTTTCCCCCTTAACAACATGACTCGAGATCTGGTTAGTCTCATTTCTCCTCCAATTTTGTTTTCAATTGTCCAAGTAAATTAATGGAGAATTGAAAAGAGGAAAGCATTTGTATACATACTAGTCTATTCAAACATTATTTGAGGGGGAGATGGTGCTGCAGCTATTTTTTTCTTACTTCAGTTCTAATATCCTACAAACTTCCCTCCCCTTAATAAATTATTTATAAGTAAATAATCTATTTTTATTTATAAATAAAAATAAATGTTCTGCCAGAATTTTAAAAAGCTGATGTGAGAAGCAATTTTGCAGCTTTAAAATAGCTTCAACCATCGCACTTCCACAAATGCAAGCTTTTATTTGCCATTTTCCTCAACCAGACCCCTCAACTGCTTTTCTCTCCCCCCCCACACACACACACCCAGGGTTTTAGCTGTAGTTGGGAAAGCAAGTATTTAGGGAAGGAGTATTGGAAACACGGAGGGTTGCAATCAGAAATAAATCCATATATTTTGGGCAGCAGAAGCAATTTTTCTCCCTCACTTCAATCCCTGAAGGCTTCTTAGCTTTTGAAGAGAGCAGTTAGGGGTCATGTAGCAACAGTTCTGTGATTGGCTGCTGGGCCTTTGACTTTGTCCAATAAGATTCAGTAACTGCTCTGACAGGAAAGGAAGGGGGAGGAGCCTTTTGAAAAAGCAGTTGGGTTGAGGGCAAGAAAACCGATTAGAGCATTCCTTATTATTCACATTTCCTAAAGTTTCCCTCATGGTAAACCAAAGGATCTACTGTGGATTTTGGAATAGCAATAGCACTTAGACTTATATATCGCTTACATTGTTGTTTCCCAATATCATCTGCATTCCTAATTAGTTTGAGTTAGGTGGTCATACTCCAGTTCCTTCTCCTGCTTGAGCAGGTGGCTGGACTAGAAGACCTCCAAGGTCCCTTCCAGCTCATTCTATTCTAATTCTAATTCCTTCTCTCAGGAGCTGCTTTTTGTAGTTTTGTAGTTTTGTAGTCATTTGCTCTGAACTAGCTTGCCTCAGGACATCATACCGGTTCCTTTCCTCCTAGTTTTTAGAAAGTCTTTTGAAATGTGGACGTTCCATTAGATCCCAGCAATCGGGATGTCAAAACTACTTTCTCTGGGGAAGAATGGTATTTTTTTTTTTAATTTTTTGATCCTTTGATTATGAAATTCCTCTCTGTTTGTTTGCTTCTTTTTCTTTTGCTATGGACATGTTCTATTATTATTTCTATCACTTTATTTCATTGTTTGTTTTATATCTGAATCTATGAAGTTGGGCATTATCCTTCACTCAGAGTCAGCTTTCGTTGGAATGGCTTAAAAGCCTTTAAATATATATATATACTGTACCCTACTAATTTTCTACAAAAGATAAAATATAAAAAATAAATAAAAATTAATTAAAAAAGGAAAACATAGGTGAAGGGAAAGTGCAAAAAAATAAAGAAAAACAAACAGAAATAAAGACAGAATCGCTTCCAACTTTCTTCAATAGTTACAAATATATTAAAAAAATAATATTAATCTAAAATTCTGTAATACCCAAGGTTTCTATAATCATAAACATGTCTAATTGTCAAATCCCAAAATTAATATAGCTTTTCTTTTGGTTACTAGCAAAATGTCCACAAGTGTTTTCCACTTAGGAACCAAGGTAGCAGCTTAAAAGCCTTGTAAATAAAACACTACTTGAAACAATGAAAGCAGACTGAATTGCCTTGCTTCCCCAACGCATTTTCCCTAATGCAGAATTTTCAAAGAAAAGCAATCAAGATACTCCATCTGCTGGAGAATTTGTGCAGCATATCAGCAAAGAAATTCATTGATAGCCAATACATAAGGAGCTTCCTTTATGTTCTGTAAGTACTATAAACATTTTGTTTGTTTGTTTGTTTATAAAATTTATTGGACTCATATCTTACCACAGGGTAATTCTGGGTGGCTTACAATTTAAAAAAAGTTAAAAATTATGCAAGAGCTAAAGCATATACATCAAATACTTTGAAGATCCAAATACCCCAATTAAAATATGGGGAGTGTGGGAGCAGGATGGAGGGGAGGACGAGGATCTGTTTTTAATCTATCAATCACCTCCACCGCAATGCTCCCCTATTGGAGCCCATTCTATTTATATTAGTAAAATACAATTAGGTATTTAGGCAAAAGACCAAAACTAAAGATTGCAAATTCTTTTCGATAATACATGATTAGAAAATTATTTTATGCCAAACCATTGCATATGGAAAAGGCAATATAGATCCATTACCAAAATGGCCATTTCCTGCAGGATTTTTGGTTACATGTTCTATTTTATTTTATTATTTTTTTTAATACAATTACTGTAAAGGGAGTGAAAGCTGCTCAGTCCTGTTGGATTGGAGCAGCATACAAACCTCAGTAAATGAATATTTTTTATAAGGAACCAAATGACATACAATGTAGACTGTTTGATTGTTCGACTGGGAAAAGAAACCAAATGAAAGATGAGATAGCTCAGGGTAACTTTGAAAAGGATTGCAAATGTATTTGGCTTGTACCACAGTGCTGCATTCTATTAGCAGGGCCTATTTGTAATTTTATATAACTGGAATGTAAACCTAACAAAGCCAGCTCAATCTGTTTTATTGTCTTAAGACAGTGTATCACATAAACTAATAGAGCAAATCTGGAAAAGCATGCTGTTTATCATACATGAATCCTTCATTGTTGTGTGGGATTGTTGTTATTGCATTTACACTTGATTAGTTTTTATGGTGAAAGTTGTACACAATTATAAGAGAACCCAAGGTGTTACATGCTCTTTTGTTGGTTCATATTTATTTTGCTATTTCAGGCCATCTCAGATTGCTTATGCAATTAAATTGGAACAAATACAGACATTTCAGAAACTATAATCCATATTTACTCAGACATTATATATAGAATTACATTGCTAATTAATAATATTTCAGTGCATGTCCAAGTGATAAACTATTATTTTCTGAAACTAAAATAGCATGTACTCCTTTAATTGATATTTGATTCATTGGTCTCTTTCTACAATAATATTTTGCTTTTTATTTTATATTATTAGATTATTCTTTTTGTGTGGTTTTTTATTGTTATGTGCCAAGAGCTTTGTAAATAAGCAGCATAAAAATAAAGTTTATGTTTGTGTGTGTGTGTGTGTTTGTGTGTGTGTTTGTGTGTGTGTGTGTGTGTTGCTGTTACCCTGACAATATCACAGAGTCAAGCAGAATCAGTCAAGCAGAAAGACAGATAATTACCTTCCAAGGTCACATATGAATTACAAATAATATACAGGAAATTAATTGTGGAACTGCTTATGACAATAGCAATGTTGTATATGTTATTAACAAAAAATATCAACTAATTGGTCAATCATAAATTGCTCTGAATGGATAAATATTGATTGCACTGATTAAATAATGATTACCAAAAACATTATTTTGATAATAATTATAACATATATTCTTAAATTTACCATATATACTTACATATAAGGCCATCCATAGATAATCTGAACCTCCAATTTTTAATCAAGATACTGCACTACCTGTGGATAAGTGAACCTTCAAAATTTTCATTTTAAAAATTTTTTTTACAATTGGTCTGACCATAGGTAGTCCATGGATCATCCATGTTTCATGTTATTTTGATTAAAAATTTGAGGGTCAGTTTATCTATGAATGGGCTTATCTATTGAATATATACGGGATACATGTATTTTTAAAATATGTACTACCATAGTGCATATACTTAAGGATAAACCAAACTCAATCTTTTTGGTGTTTTCCAAGATTATATTTCTTAAAACTGATCTAGAAAATCCCTTCTGGTTATTGGGAGAGACTGTTAAAAAATGTATCTGTATATTGATAGAGTTCCACATCTCATAGGAAGGACAAGAAAAGTTAAATTAATCAACCAACAATATTTTATAAAATACAAGAAAAATAACAAGTATTGTTTTATTGAAGAAAAGAAATACCAAGAATCTGAAGAGTGACTTTCCAGTTACATAAAACTATCATCTTTGCAGTACTCTAAGCTCAATACAGCAAAGCTAAAGCTCATCACAATATGAAAAAATCCATATTTAAAAAATACAGTTCAACATGACATTGAGATTTTAATGTCTTTTCAAAATCATATTAACATACAGTATATATTGAGACCAAAACCACAGTATAACAGAACAAAACCAAATGATGTCATTTAAATAATGCTTTCATTGCCAATACAAAAAGTTTAAACATTCTTTGGATCCAAATAATATTGTCTGATGAATTAGTTTTATTTTTAAAACATATTTCATATTTTTAATACCTAGGCTCATTGACCCTCCAAAATTGGATATTCCAATTATTCCTTAATTGGAATATAAAAATAAAACTGACTTTTATATTTATAAATATAAAACTGACTTCTATTCAAGGATAGCATCTCTTTCAGCAACTAAAATTACAAATATCCGAAAGACTGCTAAATGTAGGCCAAACTGTTTAGTAAATACATGTTTCAGTTGTAATATTGTATATATTGCTAAGCATAAGTATACATTACTAAGGCAACTTAAGGAATAAATCTTTATTTAGCCCAGGTGTCAGATACAGAAATCAGCATTACCATTTAATAAGTGAAACAGAGAGCAGGCATTACATCACCAGGCATTCCTGCAGAACATCTTTTCTATTTCAGATTTGAGTTATATCACAATAGCAGCCTCACATCTGATTCAAAATCACATCATATCCATTTATCTATTAATACCAAATATACTTTGAGTCTTTCAACATTTCTTCTAGGATGCAACACAGTTGATCCATTACCATTGCTTTGGTAACCTTTCAGAAAAGGAGAGGTTGAAGAGCAGCCATGACTTACCTAGAACTTCAAGATCCAAAATTGGCCTCCTAGAAAGGGGCACACCCTTTCCAGTTTGCTGACAGTTTCCTCTCACACAGGGAGGTGTTAACAAATTCATATTCATGCAATGTAGTCTCTTTAACCGCACCATTTCTTTGAAATACAATGTCAACTAATTTTTTTTAGTTCTTCCCACCATGATCTAACCTATACCGATGGCAAATACAACCAGATAGGACCAGTCTTGTTTTTTGTTCTGTCAATGCCTACATGTTGGTATTACTTCTTTGTAAGGCATTCATGGAAAATGGGGCTATTCATGAATTGCTGACTGAAATATATTTGCAAGGCATTGTGTAGAAGGGTAATACAACAGGTACAAGCTTGCATTTACCAAACATCCCAATAAATGTCCGCTGAATCATTTCTCTGCTTCATTTAACAAATGTATAAGAAAAAGATCTTCCAGTTCCAGAAACAGTTAAAGAAAAAAATGGCTGCCAGTGCAGAAACTGATTTAAAGATGATATATGTATATCATCCTTGAGGAAGAGGTATGTCCGTGCACTCACCAGATATGAAGGGTGCCTTCCATACTATTAGTCAAATTTGGCATGCTATATTGAAATAGGCAAATTTATTAGACTGTATTATGCAAATACTTAATGCAACCACTAGGGTCTATTTAACCTAGATAAGGGTGGGGTCCTTGGTGCTCTTTGAGCTTGGTTGGTTTCTTGCAGATATTTCATTACCAAATTAGGTAATATCAACAGTGCTAGTAGGGAATGAGATTTGCCCTGGAAAGCCACTAAAATATAAAATGAGAGCAAACTTGAATAAATGTGCTCTGAAAAGAAATACTAGGTGGTTAAATTGCAACATTTTGAACAGGAGCTGAAAGTCTTTCAGTCAATCCACTGCCTCTTTGGTTGCTTTCATAGTGATTGAAAAAAATATAGCACTAAAAGGCTAGTTCCCAAAAATTAATCAGTCATTTTCCCCACATCATAGAAATAAATAGGATTTGAGATTACTGGCTCAAGGTAAGATCCATTTATTTTAACAGGAAATTTTTAAGATGAGTTTATTCTTTCATATAAATTAATGTACTGAAATGCTTATAGTGTAGTTGTGCACATGCCTACCCTGTGTAGTATATTAGAAAGAATTTATTTCTAGATAAATATGTATACACCTGCATCCTTAGGCTGAAATACTGTAAATATGATCAAGGTTTTATATCATCACTTGTCTTACTCTATGCAATGATAACTTTGCCTCTGTTTTCTGAATGATCAATGTTTACAGATAATTATCCATACCTCCAAATGTTTTGTTTCTTCTTAATCTGTTCCTGGTGTTCAGAGATAGATTACATCTTTTAATAGAGAACATTCAGTACATTTGATGAAACAAATCATAGTCCACCAAAGCTTATGCCAAAACTTTATGAATAAGATGTACCAAGGTTTTGTTTCTGCTACAACAGACTAACATGATTGAAGTGATATAGTATACACACAAACTGCCCACAGGGGGCTTTTCTCCTAGTCTTAAACTCATTTACTTCAAAGTCCAGTAAGTAAGGTTTAGCTAGTTCAATGGATCCAGTCCCAAAGGTGAGAGTAAATAAATAAATAAATTGTACTGGTATCACTTCTACTGAGGTATCTCTCAGTGCATTTCAGATTGAAATTAATTAAAATCTCCAGAGTAATATACTTTTTCAAAGTGGGAATTCTTATGGAAGAATTTACAATAGGCAGTATATTTTTCATGTCTCCCTTTTTATTCCTCCTGAAAATCACCAATATCTAATCCATTCACAATAAAACACAACATGAATTAGTTATCTGCATCTCTTAATTAAATTAACCCCAAGGATTGCAATTCTATGAATATTTGTGGGAGGTGGCAAAAGGCCATTAAAATGTTTAGTTTCTTCCTCTTTCTTGTAAATTCAGCTTTGACTATTCAATGGATGCCATGAGTTTACTATTGAAAAAAAAAAAACGTTTTATAAATCTTTTTAAGGCTGCAGCCCAATAGAACCAAAACCTGAGAATAAGCCTTCTTGCCCGCAGTTTGAGGTTTACCACAGAATCAATTAACATGCCCAGGACTGACATCTCTGTTTGTTTTAAATCCAAATACATCTGTTTTAAACGAATCGGATCAATGAACTGCCTAGCGTGGGTCTGGCGCTTCTGCCTCCAAGAAGACTTTTCCAAAGTATGGGTTAATCCCTCAATATGCACCCTTTCGTTCTTGACTTTTGCTCTAGCTCTCCTGACGGTGTTTATGAAAATGAGCGATACTGAAAGGCTTGCCATCCCGCTAGTTGCAAGCCTCGCATAAACGATGACAATGGCTCAGAGGGCTTTTCCCCCCGCAAGCGAACAGGGTAGATCTGTGAAAATAATATCAGGCTTATCCGTCAGAATGAACGTCGGCGCATAGCCAGGCGTGCAGTAATCTGACCCGACACCTCCAAACTATCTGCGCTATGTATCCGCCGCCTGATTTGCCAGAGCTTCCCGAGAAAAAAGTCGCCGTGTGCTTGATACCGAAGAAAAAGCGGCGGAAGAACCTCCCTCCAGCCTCAGATTTCTCTCTCCGGATAGAGATCGCTGCTCGCATCTCAAGCTGGAGGTTTTTTTTTTTTCACTGCAAAAGGAACGCGCCAAATGATCTGCACTAGGATTGTTTATAATTCGCATTTCTAAGGCCTTCCAACTCTTCCACGATGAAGAAAGAAATCTCCCCAAGTCTCCCGTTAAGAGAACATCCCTTTTGAGAATTGCCCCCTCCCACCGCTAAGGATTAATAATAACCAAGGCAACGTTGGAGGAAAAGTGTTGCTTAAAGGTTCTGCCTTGAGTTACTTACTATTCAATTCCTTTCCAAATATTAAGAGGTGGGTGTTAGTTTTTGAACGCTGTTCTTTAATGTTCTGGGCAGGGAAAAGAAGTGTCTTGGATTTGCCCTTCAGAAGAGCCTTCCCGCAACCTAAGGACGCTCGGATGTGCTGAAATACAAATCCTACGGTCCCAGCCAACTCCGTTAACCACCACCAATCTAGCGAGTACCAGCCTGGGGGAGGGTGTTCTGGAATAAATCGGACACCTTGGGCAGTTTTCCTGCACCATCTTCCTTCTCCTCCTAAAGTTGCAGCTCACATCCCTCTAGATAAGGAAAACACCGAATACAAAATGATAATTATTTTTCTTTTGAAAAACAACTTCCCTAAGCATTATAGGAAATGTGGTGGTTTTTTTTTTTTGTTTAGTTCAAGCGAGGGACTGTACCTAATACTTAATTTGTAGAGGGAGGAATTAACCTTTATCTCTAAGAACTACTCAATACTGAAAAAAAAATTGTGGAAGTTGCTTGTCCTGACCTACAAATGACTTCTCACTTCTTTCCCGGATTTTTCTGAGTGTTTATTCAAGGCTGCTGGAGCGCAAAAATGAGATCTGAAATGGTGGGGTTGGCGATTGGGTGCAAATTAAGGAAGCAAATGAATGGGGAGGGAAGATCCGCTAGCGGAGTCCTGGATGCCCGATAAAGAGAAAGAACGGAACTACGAAATATTATTTCGCAGTTTTAAAAATAGATTTTAATAATTGAATCCAGTCAGAAACCCCCAACTGGTCGGGAAGCGAATTTCAGTCTCCTGGACGGCTTCTATCTTCCTCACCCTTGGAAGTAAATCTCAGCGTCGATGAGGACTCTCAGTCATCCAGGCAAAGGTGTCTGAAGATTGAAACATCCTAACTGGACAACTTTTTGTTAGCTTCATCAAACAGAAATTTACACAACGCACATTTACACAATGCAGTTAACCCGGATACCGAATTAGCCGTTTTCTGTGTTCCCACTACAAAATCGAAGTATAAGGTAACTGGGTTTATACACTATGCTTTCACTACAAAAACCTAAATAACCTAAACAAACCAAGTTTAATATATTCACATATAGCCAGCAGACTTTTACTTGTCTTGTAATTCATGTTCTATAATATGAAGAAGACAGTACATTCATTGAATCTTAGGTCTAACTTTTGTTCAGCAAGAATTAGAATGATTTACATTGATGCCTTCCATAACTGATTTTTTTAAAAAAAAACTCTTGACCGAGGACCCTGTTGTAGGCAAGTGTGTGTGTGTGTGTGTGTGTGTGTGTGTGTGTGTATGTGTTCATTCATTACCTCCCCAGTATGGGGGGGGGGGGAAACGACCTTCTAATATTCCAGCGATCCGCCACAGGTTTCCAGTCCATTCCACGCCTGTTCATGCAGAACCAGGCGTTAGAATCGATGCCATTTACTCCCCAGTTCAGTACGAATGGGATTCCAGACCGAGAGAAAAGCTGAAAACGAAGAGAAAGAGTTTCATTGCCAGGACTTTCAGGATGTGTGTTCGTGTGCCCACTATGTTTGGAAACGGACCTGGGCACAGTTTTACACAGCCCTCGCTTTGGCATGCAGGAGTTTCAAATTCAGGTCCTGCCACTGGCAGGTGCAAGTATAAAGTGGTAAATTATGAAAAAGTACTTTTTCATCGCCGGGTACCCTGGAGAATGCTACTGGGCTAGAGTTCTCCTATACGGTTACACCCTTGTAGCGGGCAAGTTAACTGGCTGGGGAGCCTCGTCCTCTCTTGTTCTCACCTTTTCTCCTACGGGATCTGTGGTAGAAACCGCGGCTAACCCCGTTCCGGACTATTTCTTCCTTGTCCGCATGCCAACGCCCCGCTCGTTTCGCTCAGCCCGCAGACCCCTCTCCTCGTCCTTCGGTTCGACCTCGCACCCCGCGATCTTCTCTTCCCCCAATCTCCCCCCCCCCCCAGCGGAGCGCTCTCGACCGCGCTGGGAGAAACAGAAGGAACGAACGGGGGAAAGCCCATCCTTCTCTCCCAGCTCGGCCGGCGCTCCCATGTTGGCTTGTTTTACAGGCGTTTGATTGGCAGAAGGTTGACAGTGATGGGCAGGCGCCCTTTCCATGGAAACGGAGGGGCAGCCAATCTGGCGAGGCCAATAGCAGCAAATAAGAAGCAGAAAAGGCGACGACGGCGAAGAATGCGCGCAAGGAGGTGGGGGTGTCGTTGGTTGGGGGCATCTGGGGGCTTTCCCCATCCATCCATCCATCCTCCTTCCCTCCCTCCTCCTTCGCTTCTTTTCCTTCTCCTCCTCCTCACACACATTATCCTCCTCCCTCCCTCCCAAACTTCAGGCCGCCGCCGGAGCGCGGGCCATTCTGCTTCCAAGCGCCCGAGCGCAGCACGCGTGCGACGGCGGCGGCGGCGGCGCTGCAGCTGCTGCTGTTAAAGGTTCTCCAAGCGACCGTCTGAAGCGCGGCGGGAAGGGAAGGGAAGGGAAGGGCAGAATTAAAAAGAAACATAAAAAAGCAAGGCGGGAGCGGCGTTTGATTCCTCAGCTGGAGAGCCACGCCGCCGCCGCCGCCGCCTTGCCATCTCCGCGCTGGTCCTGGAGAAGAAGAACGAAGAATCGGCTCAGCTCCGCCGCAGCTCGAGATTAAGGGGACAAGAGGCGGGCGCCGAAGTCGAGGAGCCCGACACTGAGGGAGGCGAAGCTCTCGAATAGCCTGAGCCGCGGCTGACAAGAGGCGACTCGGCCCAGGAGCCCGCCCGCCCGGCCGACCCGGCCCCGCCCGCCCGTCTCCATGTTTCAGCTGCCGATCCTCAACTTCAGTCCTCAGCAAGTGGCCGGGGTGTGCGAGACCCTGGAGGAGAGCGGCGACGTGGAGCGCCTGGGGCGCTTCCTGTGGTCGCTGCCGGTGGCGCCGGCGGCGTGCGAGGCGCTCAACCGGAACGAGTCGGTCCTCCGCGCGCGCGCCATCGTGGCCTTCCACGGCGGCAACTACCGCGAGCTCTACCACATTCTGGAAAGCCACAAGTTCCCCAAGGAGTCGCACGCCAAGCTCCAGGCTCTCTGGCTCGAAGCGCACTACCAGGAGGCCGAGAAGCTCCGCGGCCGGCCCCTGGGCCCCGTCGACAAGTACCGCGTGCGCAAGAAGTTCCCCTTGCCCCGCACCATCTGGGACGGCGAGCAGAAGACGCACTGCTTCAAGGAGCGCACCCGGCACCTGCTCCGCGAATGGTACCTGCAGGACCCTTACCCCAACCCCAGCAAAAAGCGCGAGCTGGCCCAGGCCACGGGACTCACCTCCACGCAAGTGGGCAACTGGTTCAAAAACCGGCGCCAAAGGGACCGGGCCGCCGCCGCCAAGAACAGGTCAGTGAGTAGCTGAGAGCCGGGACGCAGGAGGAGGAAGGCGAACGGGGAAGGGAGGGTAGTTCAGCTCCGCCCAGGCTTTCTGCGCGCTGCGGCTGGCCGATTCACACGACAGCCACCTTCTAAACCTGGGTCAGCCGTGCGGTTGTTGAATGTCAAGGAACACGCCATACCCTGAAAAATAAATCTTATTGTGTCCTAACCTGATGGACTGCTTGGCACTGCTCCTTAAACCCACTGAATCTAAGCGTTTTCCGGCCTCATTTTAGGCTAGTCTCTCCTGTGACGGAGACCCCAGTGAGATCAGCCAAAACGATTTGATTTTGCAAATACGATCCGAGTTCTATTTACACGTTCGGTGAGGGTGTCCGGTTTCTGTGAGTCCTGCTCCAGAATACACATGTTTGGAACCCGGTTGTAATCCTAAACATATTTATCTGGAAGAAAGACCATGCTCCTAAATCTTAATCAGAGGTCAGAGGAATATTCTGCAGGCTTGTGATATTACTATGATTAAGGTTGCAAACTCAGTCAGTCGGTCAGATGTTTGGACTGGATTTTGCATTTTTGACCACCTATTCAGTCCTCCTTCAGGGCCTGGGATAGGCAGATTTTTGTTTAAATTATTATTGTTGTTATTATTTGCCAAAGGTCCTCAAAAGAGTTTTATTTGAAATCCTGTGTCAAAGATCTTAGCTGGTTCTACGGGAACAGGAAGCAAGGAGATGGATTAGGCTCCCTTCTATCATGCTCATAACATAGATTGATGTCTGTTTTGTTGGTGTCGAAGCTTAGCTTTTATGATATAGTTGTCAACATGGAATCAGAAAGTTTGACTTTTCAGGAATAGTTCCAATTCAAGGAAATATGGTTTGTGGTAGCCTCTGGGATTTTTATTTTACAGTCATTTTTTTTTTTTTGAGAATTGCAAAGGCAAATGTGCTTGACAATCACAGCTTTTCACTGTTGACATGTGTGCAGGAGTAACCATTCTACCTGCATCCAATTCATCTATTTTCAAAGTAAATTTTATTAATTTTAAATATCTTTATTTTCTACTGTACTAATTTAAGGAAGAATTTTTAAAAATAATTTTCAGGTGTACATAAATATTCCCCAATAGGGAGACATGAGTTACAGATTAACATATTGCTATCTGCTTACTTTTAACAATTAAATATCAACTATCCATAGGATGAATATAAAAAACTGAGAATTAATGAAATTCTAAGTAAGTATATAATCAGTTATTTTTATATATAATGTTTTAAGGCAATGATTTGACATAGTAGAATTCCATTCTGAAACATCTTTTAGCAGCAGGTGAAGAGATGCAGTTAAAAAACTGCAAAATGATTTTTTAAATTAATTGAAAATTCAAAGAAATTATGGCAATGGTGTAACATACAGTTTTAAAGTCCAATGAAACAAAACATTTACAATTATAATTTTTATAGTTATAATTTTCTTTGACATTTTTCATTTCGACTATTTATCCAAAATATACTTTGAATAAAAGTAAAAACTGAAATGTAAAACATATATGGGATTCCAACTTAACTTGATTTTATTAAAATGTGGCTTACTTAGGTTTAGGGTACAATTTTGCATTTTGTTAGACAAATAAAGCCTTATGATATACCATGTATATTCAACTGCAGCAAAATTGACTACCAACAGAATTAAAAAATAATTATATTGTACGTTTTAAAGTTTTTTATTTAAACGGCTTCAGTATAAGGCGTGCACCTTTCTTATGAAGCCAAATCATTATCCTTTGTTCCATTTCTGTGAAGATAGGTTGCAGCTAGGTCATATGCCCTTTTGGAAGAATATTAACTGTAATGGTTTATAGAATGTAGGTGAGAATTTATGTGGCTATATGATAAAACACTTTAAGGTATGCATGCCTTCATAGGAATAAATAAGGAATAAACCAAGAAGGAAAAATGTGTTTTAAAGGAAAGTCTTGCTCTAGTAGAAGAGAATTTCTGATCCATTTAGACATGTTAATTAGCACAAATGACCTCTATTTTTCAGGAGGCAAACAATGGCTCCCCATTCATGAGTCTGTTGTGTCAAAGTGCAGGAATGTAAAACAATTTGGTCTTATTGACTTCCACAATACTCATCTTAAATCCATGAGACATGATACGCAGCTAGGGGTTATACTAAACTACTATTTTTTTCCTATATATTTCCTGGAGAAATTCCCTTTTAATCAGAAGTTTACTTGTGCAATATGAATTTTTCCAGTATTCTTCCTTGGAATCAGGTTTAAGTGGAATGTGTTGTTCCTGACATGTAAGTGATCTCAAGGACAAAATGTATGGGAAAATTAATTTGGGGTAATACCATCATTTAAATTCCTGAATTTTCATTAAGATGATTAATAATTAGCTTATTAATTCATAACAGAACTGGGTAACCAAATATTGACTTTAGCATTTCCCTAAGTGCAGCCTTAAGTAGCAAGAAATGGTTTCCTTAAATCTTCTAAGACCACAAAAGTCAGTGAAGCAAAACTATAATGAAGGCTTAGATGTTTGGTGTGGTTAGGATAAAGTTAGGACAGAGATGAGGACAGACAAAGAATACAGCATACATTGCTTAGTTAAGTAATCATTTCCATAATTTGTCCTCACCTGTTTTTCAAAGTAATTAAAATAAAATATTTTCTGTTCTGTACGTTTGAAAGTAAAACTAAAATGGGTTATTTTCAGTCTGCCGTCTTGAAAGCTATGTTGAGAAAATAGTCTTTCTTTTTCTATGGGTGTTCAGATTTTATAAGTATAATGAATACAAATAAATGTTATGTAAAATAAGAGGGAGCATAACAATAAGGGTTTAGAAGGGTTATTTGTACAATTGATGAGCAAGATCATTTCATAGGAAGAGGTAATTGAATGATAGTATTTTTACAGTAGAAAAAAATGTCTTCTTAAACTCATATACACCCACGTCCAAGTTCAATTTTCATTTAAATAGTTGGAACTGGGAAGATAAACAATAGTTTGAAATAAAGAATGAAAAACATAATGACTTCAGATAAGATGATAAGACCTCCTTCAGATGCATACACGTATTTTTATTTATCCTTAGTACAAACTGGAATAGATTTGTAAAATGTAATTTCAGGAAGAAATTACCCAATCAAATCTTATTTGTAGTATTCTGTTATTATTTGACAGTATAAATGTGGATATTGTGTTCACTCTCATTGTCTACTTCTGCTAGATTCATATTGTTATCTTCTTCGTTCTAAAAGCAGTAGTCAGGCATAACAGCAATTATAGCTTGATAAAAGTGTGAGATAATAGTACTAGAAATGTATTTTACACATATATTTTATTTCAGCTCTGAATACTTTTCCCTAGAAACAATTTTTACACCATTTTCTTAAATACTTTTATAGGTATATTTTTTTAAAAGGTGTTTCATATTTTTTGAGGTAGCATACATATTCCTCAGACATATCTATAACTTGAAGTTTTGTTAATACTGAATTTACATGTGGAGTAACTGTTACTTGGAAAAGAAAAAGAAGGCATCTATATTTATATATCTTCTTGTGGGCCATGTGTAATTGGCATAACAAATAAAATGTCATATTGTAACAGGTCTGAAAATGTATTTTTAATATTTCTTCATGTATCCTATAATAAACCTTCTAGATATTCTAGATATTGCTGACTTTCAACCTTCTAGTATTATATAGGAATTATTTCCAATAAAAAGCAGATTCTTATATAAGATCTTAATTCAAATGAAAAACATAGTAAAACTATATAATTATATTCATATATAATTATAATCATATAATTATATTCATATAATTATATAATGAAAAAAGAAGAGGTTGTAAAACAAAGCATTTCTAGTAAAATCATTTCTATAAAGCGAGAAATGCCTTCTAAAAAGAAGCAGCCAAGATATTGTGACACTGCTATAAATACCAGTTCAATGCAACAATCAAAACTTACATCATTTGAAGATATAATATAAATATTTGGAGAGAATAATTTAATTCTTAAAATAGCATAACAGGGACTGTAAAATGGTTAGATGGGTGAAGTATTTGAAAATTAGGTGGGGAGAGCAAATTTAATTCTTTATCTGTGATGTGTTTTAACACATTTATAAAGATCTACATCCCCTGATATCTCCATTGATCCACAGGTCTAAAAAAGTGACATATAAACATTCTTCCCATCAGGTTCTCATATCCACATAAATCTCATTTACAAAGTAGACAACAGGGTAAGGCATAGAGAGTAACTTGGAGTTTACTGTTGATGGACAATTTAATCTGGGGGGATGTATGGGTTACATTTGCCTTCTTAATTATCTGCATATGGCACCTGGACCACAAATTGAGGGCAAGCATGGTATAGTAGTTAAAATATTGGAAAAGATTTGGGGACACTAGGTTCTAGTTTACTCTCAACCAAAGAGGCTGACTAGATGGATGACTTTGGGCTAATTGTTCTTTGTCTGCTATCTCAGAGAATTATTGTGGGGAAAGAAATAAGAGAAGGAAGATAGAAGTATGCTGCCTCGATCTCCTGAATAAAAGACAGAATATAAATCAAATATATAGCGTAGACTCTATAGTTTAAATCCACAGTTGTATCAACCATACTCTCTCTTCAACGCTCTCTAAGTTACTATAGCTTCTTATTTAGGACACTGTACCATCACTGATATTGAAATAAATTCAGCTATTATGCCAGTCATCTACATAGTGGAGGTGTACCATCTTCTCTCTCACCTTCAATGGCAAATTGATTTGACCCAGTCTCATGGGTAAATATCAAATGGTGGGGGAGGGCGTAGTTAATAGACTTCTATGCTCAGCAACGTATTTGTAATAGACGAGAGCTATACCTAGTCAGAAAAGCCTGCAAGAATATTCTCTATATTATTTATGCCCTTCCTCTGATTCTCAAACTCTAAATGAAGAAATTCTCTTTCGCTATCTTAGCCACAGATATATTTATTTTTCATATAATGATTCATTTTTGGTCTATTCGAAACTTACTATAGAAGGAGAGAAATAAGAGTTTAATATCTTCCTTATATAAGGAAGTGTGAATATGGTCTGTCTTGCTTTGAAGTTAAGAGGTACAGTAGACGTTAGCAAGGGTAGAGATTATAAGTGAGAAGGCAGAGAAAATGAACATTGATAATACACAGAACTCTATTGTGTAAGAGAAACTGGTGTGGGGAAAATGTGGCAGAATGTAAAGATATTTGTGATGCAAAGATAAGTTGATACATTGGTGAGATTTTTTTTGCAAATGAGGTCTGTAAGGAACATTAAGCACCTTAAGAAACTGTATGCATATGGGATTCCAATAATGACTGGCAAGTATTAGAAGTGTAGGAAAATCTCTCTTCCCAAAACAAACATCCAAGGAGCTTAGCTGGAAACACTATTTACTATGGGCCACTCCCCATCATTGAGTTAAAGTGCTATCCATCTACCCTTGAGCTGGCATTTAACAACATCAGAATAACAACAACTGACCCTGATGTCAATCCCTATTGTACTTTATTGTATCTGTTCCTAGGCGTTGCCAAATGATGCTCAAATCACCTGATTTGAGGGTGCCAGTCATAATAGGATTAGTGACTGGAATGTTCTGCTTTTGGTCCACTTTCAGCATGTCATCAGCTAGCGGGAGAACCATCCATCATTTAGGGCACTATAGCAAAAAACCATTCAGTCTTGTCCAACTCTGGCAATTTTATAGGCAATTGCACTCCGTGCTATCCTGTCAAGCACAACTTCTTTCAGTTGTTGAATGTTCATCTTTTTATCACAGCAAAGATATGTGGTGGCTTATTTCAGGATTCTGGATTGTTTTCTCTCCCACTCCCAACCAGTCATCCCATTTGATCATCCCATCCCCCCAATAAAATAAAATGAAGGATATGGGAAAACACCAGGGTGATATTAGTTGCAGAAGGAAGACACCAGATCCTGATATAATTCTTCAACTGGCTGGGACTGATAGAAAAAAATAATTAAAACCAACTAACTGCTGGGCAACCAAGGGTGGACAGAGGAGGAATTAAAATGGGCAGATACAGGGAAACTGCAAATAGGCAAACAAAACCCATTTCAACAGCCTTCATTCTTCTCTGGAGGAAGGAAATGCAGGGATGCTGCATCTTAAAGGTACATTTCAGGATATTACTGTAGTAAAATGAGTTCATGTAAATGAGGCATTCTTATTCCTGGATTAAAATAGGAGAACTCTGCTCTTCCTTATTTTTTGGGGTGCCAGGAGAGAAGTTAACTGTCAGAAATATGGAGGGAACTGACAGGTATGGGAACCTAGAAATAAAGTGATGATGGAGACTGGGAGTTGGGAGAGAAATGACTGTAGTAAAGTCATTTACTACAAAAAATGACCAGTGACGTAAGGTCAATCCTGATAGCTGTGCCTCCCAATGCTTACAGTGCAGACCTTCACTTCCACAAAACATTATCTTTGTCTCCAATGTCTCCAAAATCATTACAGGTTTAACACAACCGTGGTGGTGTAATGTTGGCTGCATGTACTACTAATGAAAATTTAAGACTTCCTGCTGATGAGGTTAATGTCATGAAGCCAAGGAGAACAACTGGTGTTGTCAAGCTATGATTGTGCCATTGTAAGGGCATGTGGGATTAAGGCCAAAAACAAATTAGGTGATTCATTAAAACATTTTATTTGGTCTTCAATCTGTTTTCCTTGACCTGGACTTTATCTTACCTCAGAGTGTGAGTATGCCTGTGGGGATGGGGGTGGGGGACGGCCAGGCATTTGAGTCACTATTGACTCCCGATGACTGTCTGGTCAAGTCCTCCGCAGTTTTCTTAGCAAGGTTTTTCAGAAATGTTTTTCAATGCCGGTTTCCTAGGGCTGAGAGACATGACTGACCTAGGATCACTTTGCACCTAAAAAGGGATTAGAACTCAGTCTCCTGATTTCTAGTCTGATGCCTTATTCACTACATCAAACTGACTCTCCTACTTATTATCAGGTATATTCTCAAACTATCCCTGAAAAATCATGTTGCAAATATATACTGAGAGCAACTGGAAATACTTCGTGAAAGATTTTCAAAGTGTGATCAAGAATTAAGATGTAAAAAAAAGGGTTTTGTTATGAAATACGGCTGTGATGTTAATATACAAAGTTGTTTTATACGGCTGTTTGCTGCCATGATGAGAAATGCTAGTATAAAACAACTTTGTATATTGTCATCACAGCCTCATTCCATAACAAAACCTTTTTTCTTATTTAGGGAATAAAATAGATTACATGTCGCTAGATATGTTGACACTTTTAAAAGTTTAATTATTATTAAACATCAAAGTATTTCTTATATTTTTTCAAATTCTTGAAACTTAATGTAGTTTTACAATGTTTACAATATTTTACTTTACTAAGATGATTATTGTTTTATGTGTAGCTATTTCTTTACAGCATTTTCTAAGCGGTTTAGAGAGTCAACATTTGTGTCCTCATTTTACAGGACCCAACAATCTGGGTCCTTATTTTACAGACCTTGGAAGGGTGGAATGCAGAGTCGACCTTGAGCTGGTCAGGATCGAACTCCTGGCAGTTGGCAGAGTTGGCAGAGTATTAGAATGTAATACTGCATTCTAACCACTGAGCCACCATAGCTGGAATTGTTATTTGGACTGCAATTGATTTCAAAAGGAATCAATATTTAGAATTCATAAATGGTTGCAATATTTGAAGTAAATTAATGATTAAAGTTTCATATTGAACAGGAAGAGATAAAAGGAAAAGCCGTCAAAATGTAGTTGTGTGGAATCTTAATATTTTACACTCTCTTTTGTTTATGTTTATTCCAAAATCCTATTGTGTTCAATACATCAGCGTCTAAGATAAATATAACATGCCAGCTTTTATTATACTTGTGCTCAGACTTAGTAACCCTAGGGCCATAGATATCTCCCATCGACTGGCCATGGTCCTTGCCCCATCTGATTTATGATTATTTTTTTAGGCACTGAAAAAAAGGGAAAGCACATATATTTCCTAATCAAAAGGCTTCCAGGATGTTAATTATCTCCAGGGCTAGTTGCTGAAAGGACCAAAAATATATCATGTTCATCTCTATCTCACTATGCCAAAAACCACTGTATAAATAGCAGTTCCAAGCCAGCCTTATCCCACCAATAATTAATCAGGCTTAGACCTAATTAATAGTGGGATAGGGACTATAGGAAATCTAGTAGGATCAAACAATGCTTTTTTTTAAAGAAATCTCCAAAGAAGCAGTGGCAAACTATTTTCTTAATGTTGTAAAGAAGGGTACTGGGAGTCATTGAGATTGACTGTAAAAATGCAGCCTATTTGATAATAAAAATATACATTTTTGTGTATAATCTCTGTATGTGAGACAAAAAATTCAGGGAAGGTGTTGGACCTTTGTGCTGGAAATAAGTTTCTGCAGCCTCCTCTCCGTAGCTGGGCCATGTTTGGGGTTATATTGTAGCTGTCATTAAGAGGGGAGATACTGTGGAGGCTTATCCTAAGGTGGGAGGGGGCTATGATTTGGTAGAAACCTTGAAGGCAGAATGCTAAGTGAGGGAAGGGAAGGGGAGGATGTGGCCTTTGGCTGAAAGGAAGCTGCTCTTTGGACTTTTCAACATGGAGGGATTGTTATCAAAATTATATCTGAGTCCTGAAATCAATAATGTTTCATTCAACCCAAAGTGATTAGTGAAGACATAATGGCGGAAGACAAAACAATATCTTAGTCTTTCCCATACAATCCATGCAGTTGACTTCAACGGAGAAACAACAATGGAGGTGGGGAACAATAACGTTGACATGGTATGAGTGGAATATATTCCAATGGGAGGTCTTAACTCGGCCCTGGATCCGAACACCGGCGCAGAATTCCGCGGGCCGGAAGAGGGGCAGAACCAACACTGGGGAGCGGGATTCGTAAGGCAGAAGCAGGGAAAGGCCGGGCGGCCAGAAGGGCCTGGCGGAGAGCGGGCTGCCCTTCGTAGCGACCGCCGCTTGAGTCACGACCGTTTGTCTTCTCCTTTCCCCCCTCGCAGGCTCCAGCAACAGGGACTCTCCTCGCAGGGTGCGGGGCGGTCGCTGCCGTCGGAGGAAGAGAGCGCGGGAGAGCCGCCGCTCGGCGCCGCCGCCAGCCCCGCCGCCAGCCTCTCCAGTAAAGCCGCCGCTTCCTCGGCCATCTCCATCACCTCCAGCGATAGCGAATGCGATCTGTGAGCAGCAGAAGGAAGGCCCCGCCGAACCTGCGTGGAGTACAGCGCCGAGTCTGCGGACGACGAGGGGGTGTGGGGGGGAAACCTAGCGAGGACACAGCGGTACCCGAAGGGCGGCTCTGGAGACGTTACACGGCCAGCTTCGTGGCTCGCCGCCTTCAGCCCTTTGCCTTGTCCGCAGTCCGGGGTCTCTGCGCCTGAGAAACTCCCGGCAACAGGACTCAGTCCGACAAGGCCCTGCCGAAAGAAAGGCTCCGAAGCCTTGAATTCTTCGAGCAGGAGCCATTGGAACGTGTGGAGTCAAACATCAGGCTGTAGAAAGAGTGACACCTGCCTCGCCTACTGCCATCTTTTATTTTCCCTCTGGAATATCGGATTGCAAAAACAGTGATTTTTGTTTATTTTGTTTTTAGTTTTGTTTTTATATATATCTATAAATATAAATATTTTATATAATGTTTATTGAGTTATTTAAATTGCTCCGTTGGTAGATTTGTCTTATTTGGTGACCATAATCAATATTAATATTATTGTTATATTATAATGGGGCGGTGCCTATGTGAATAACTGATACTGTATTTCATTTCCTCCATTTGTGGAGCATGTGCAGGATCTGGTATTGTATGGAAAAGAAGGGCAGCCAGAAAACGTAAGGAACAAATGAAACCAGTATAATAATATATTCGGTGAGCAAAATAAATTCTGCTATTCCCTTCATTGTGTTAAAAAATTCTTAATCTTGGAAAGAACACCTATTGAGAAGGGTGGGTAAGTAAAAATGTGAGAAAGGCAGCTAAGAACAATATCTGGCAAGAGGAGATTTGCAAAACAGTGGGCTGCAATTTACTTTACTCATGATTAATTGTCTCATTTGGGCTATTTAATTAATTCTATTATGGATTCATTCAATGCAAAATTATATACTAACCATAGGGATTGGCTTTGCAGAAAAACAACCATCCTACAGTGTGGAAGACCAGTTCATTCACTTGTTCTGTTGAGCACATAGCAGTAGATAGTAGGTCCTTTTCTCATTTAAGCAACACTTGTTCACTTCAGTTTGGTGGCTTATGGCTGGAAATTCATTTATAAAGAAAATTATTGCTCCATGCTCATTACTGAGCCCTCCCCGTCACTGCCTAGGATTTTATGATTTAGGGATAAAATGATCTTACCAGCCAGATTGAACCAGAGATAAAGGAAGGGAAGAAAAGAGAAGGAGGGGACAGAAATGCATTTACATTAAAAAAAAAAAACCAAAGCTAAGTAAATCTTTTAGCATCTTGGAAAGAGGCTACAATCCATTTTAGCACATTACTTGCAATAAGCCCCCTTAAGTCAATAGGATATTCAACTTCCAAGTAATCATGCCTAGGTTTGGACTATATATCTTTCTTTTTTTTTTTTGCAGAAAGGAAAGGGGTAGATGTGATGATAGTCTTTTCACTTTCAGATTCCTAAATCCCAATTATATGAAGTAGTCATTTAGAGCAGGGTTACAAAATTAATCCTTCTAAATACTATAAAATATAATCCTTTATCTTTTCAGTATGGAAAATGATACAGAATTGCAGCTGTACTTCATTTTCTATAATAACTTTATAATAACATGGCTATTGACAAAAAAATTAACCTGGTCAATACCAGGATCCGGGTATTATCTTAATATTTCAGGGTTTATATAAACCTGAAAAATGCATGGACCACTTTAAAAATATGCTGTAAAAATATGGTATACAATATGATTTACTGTATACTCCTATCTACTTAGCAAAATTAATATTATATTGTGTTTCATGCCTCAATAGTTTTTCTGTGTACTAACTGCAGTCCAGAGATGGGTACAATCCTATGACAATGTGATCCTAGGTATATGTACTCAAGAAAAGGAAATGCAACTCACCCTGAAATAGGTAAGTGTAGGATTGCAGCATTACTTGTGTCTTTGAACTATTATAACTTCCTTCCATGTAAGCATACACAAAATAGGGCTATACCATCAGATACAAAACATCAATTTTTAAAATCAAGCTTTTATTTTCATTCAAAGTTAAAGCATGTTGCTGCCCCCATTGCCCACCCCACAAATTATTCTGGCTAATGTTAAAAAGTGATGCTGATTTTATTGTATTTCTATTCTGTTTCTTTTCCTCTCCACCTTGGAATTAAAATTTCATTAGGCGGAACCTGAATGTCCCCACCCAGGCCATGTTCTGATGCTGTGCTTCTTTATTGGAACAAGGGGCAGATTCTATAACCCATACCAGAGTCTTTTAATAAAAGAGCATATTTGTGAGTTGCTAGATATTTACCTAGGTTCACAACTCCATTGAGAAAAACTCCATTTTTTTTTAACTCTGCTGTGGGTCAGACTGAGAGGGGCAGCCAGGTAAGAACCCTGCAAATGCTTTCCTGGCTTCTTGGGTGGATCCCCCCACTGCCTAACAGGCCCAAATTTGGTGGAAGAAAGCAAAAGGCCTTTAGCAGGAGTACCAGCTAAGCTGCTTTAGTGTGTGTGGGTTTTCTCCTTCCCCAGCCAAAGGGATTTTATACCATTACAGAGTTTGAGCACTGATCTTTAAATCACTTGAGCTGTGCTGTTTCAGTCTTGTTTTTCTGGTTTTTTTTTCTTTTTAAATAAGCTGATTGCTTGCAGTTTGATTTCTTTTTGCTGGGAAAAGAAAGGTTCTGTTTTAGGCATGAATTCTGTCTATGTTGCTGAATCATTCTACTATCCAAAGAGTCTAGTTGTAATTCAACAATTCAAATTAATTTATTGTAATGCTAAAGTAATTACTTTCTTTCGGTATATAATTCAGTTAGTATGTAATCCAGTTTGTTCTAATTCTGATCCAAAGCTGATAAATAAGAATGATCCAGTGAAATACATATATAATTCTGAATAGGATAACAATTCCTTGACTTGCCTTTTAATACAGTACATGCAGGATAATACACTGTTCAACCTAGCTGATCCTTTTGGTAAACGAATTGCTAAATGTAAAATCAACACACTCTCTGCGAAAATCTCATTGTGAGTGGGAAAATGTCTAGCAGATGTTGGATCCTAGCCAAGTGGCTTTGGCGTTAAGGTGAGTGTAGACTAATGTATTGATCTCTGCCTTTGCTACTTAAAGAACTCCTACTGAATCTGGGTTTGAAGATCAAGAACAGAGTATTTCTCACAAACATGGGAAGCAAGATACTGCCAAAAGCTTCCCTCTTTCCACTGTTCATAGCAGAGAAGGCAGTTTTGTCAACATTCTTTGTTGTATAGTCAAAACCAAGGAGTTGGAATCAGAGACACTGAAGTGCATATTAAGCCTGCCTCAAGATGTTGCAGCATGGAACACTTTTGTTTGGCATCCTATGACTTCTAGAACACCCGATAACAATCCCATCCCTCCCCTTTTTCAGGCTTCACTTCCCCAACATCAATCAGCATGTTTACCTATCCCTAAGGTGCATCTTCCTGATTTAAGATTCCTCATCCTAATAATTTGTTTATATTCCTGCCCTTGCTCCAAATTTTAAATGGCTCCCCTTTGTTTACAGTGGACACTCTTTGACTACACTAGAAATCCCATTGGTAGCTCCTAGTAGACCTTGACTGATCTCAGAACAGCTGAGCAGGTGAAAGTTTCCTTAGTGCTTGGATAAGAGAACATCAGAAAACTCCATTTTACTTTATATTTTATATATAAATTATATATAATTTATAATTTCATATTGTTTGCTAAACAGGGAAGCTGAAAAGATATTCCAGAATATGGCAGTAGAAACTCACTTCCATGTTGTTATCAAGAATACATGCCCATTAAGATATTGGGGAATTACTACTTACAGTAGATGCAGAGATAATTCTTTGCATAGCCCTTTACTGATACTTTCCCTGTCTTTGTGCACTTCAACAATAGTGGGACTGCAATTCTCAGAATTTCTACCCCATGCTAGCTACTTGTTCAGTGAGCTGCAGTCTCGGGATCTTTGAAAGAGACCAAGTTGGAAAAGCTACTCTGTTGCTTGGTATAAGAGAAGATTTTAAAGAGCCATTTGCTTCATCTGGAGGTAAGGAGTTGAAATGTACAATAACAAGGAGGTCAAAGACTGTTGCTGCTTTGACTGAAGGACTGGAGTATTAGGGGAGGACCTGCCCACTCTTTAACAACATTCCCCCTCCTGTTGTTTAGGAGGAAAAATAAATAAATTGCAGAAATTAACTGCCTTTATTTATCCTTGCCACTGAAGAATTTCCCATCTGTGAAGAGGTGTGTGTGTGGTGGGGGCTTTGCTTCCCTCATTCTTTGAATGAGGCACACGTTTGTCTGGGTTAAAATGATGGAGCACATTGACTTGATTTGAAATGGATTACCATGATCAATATATGATGCTAAAATTAACGTGAAACGATGAAATAGTCCATTCTGTCAGCCTAAAAACACCTGAATGCATGCATCAAGTTGCACAGGAAAATGCAGAGAGACCTTCCTTGAGCAGAAGGAAGACAGGGAATTGGTTATTTACATTAAACAAAGCAAGGCTTGCCAGAAGTCTGCCTTGACCTGTCTCTCTTTAGCCAAACAAAGAGGAAAATATTGTATCAAAAGTAACCTGAATAAGGAGGGAGGAGAAGTGAAACAGCTTTTCCCCTCTATTCAACCAGTTGAATACTTCCGTTTCTTTTGAGAAGGAGAGCAAGCTCTAGCCATGCTTGAATGGGAAAGTCTTGTAAGCTGGTAGGGAGGCTGTCAAACAGCTCAGGGTAATAAGCACTAATGAGAGGGTTTGCAGTTCTCCCTGGGACAAAAGGGGCCTGGGAGGGTTCTATCAGGACTGAATAGCCAGTACGTTTTGGGAAGAGATGGAGGGGGGGGGGCGGGTGAGTTAGCTGTCAATGGATAGATTTTGCAGGGAGCAAAGGAAAAAAAAAAGGGGAGACAGGAGTCTTGGCTTGGTGCAGCTGTGCACAGAAACTGTTCCCCTTAACAGGCAGCCTCTTAGCCCCTTTTACCTCCTGCAGGGCAGGGCTAAAGCAGACAAAAGCAAGCTTGGGACCACCAGATAAACAAAAGGGGAAATAAATTTGGGTTAAATACACACACACATGACACACATATGCACACAGCAGTGATCCTCAACGCAGTTAAGCAGAGACATGCAAAGGGAAAGTCAAATGAGCCCTATAGATTTAAACCAAGGTAGATTAATTTAGGAACAGAGGCCTGGATAATGCTCATATTAGAAAGCAGAGGGATGTCTGGAATACAAAAACTCATTTCTTTTTTTTTTCCTCTTATTCTTGTGTTGCTGTCACAAATTGATTCTGAAAGTGGTCCTAGAGAAGTGGCTGAGCCTGGACCAAAGATTCAGTATTTGAATCCCCGCTTGTTTTTCGTTGGAATTATTTGGGGCCAATCACAATTGCTCAAGCCATTCTACCTTTCATGGTCATTGTTACAACCATCACAGGAAGTAGGTCATATAGAAGGAAGGGCAGCTAGAACACTTGGGATAGGACAAGGCGTTTTCCTTTTGGATTCTAAAAGCTGCAATTCATGTTTGTTTCTTTGTCCTTCAAGGGCTTCAGGTGACTTGGCTGGTCACCTGATATTAGCACTAGAGTGACCAGGTTTAACATTTTAAACTATTTTTTATTTTGGTGTAGAAGTTAGGAAAATATACAAATAACTATGATTAAGCCAAAAATTGCACTTCAGAATTCAGATATGGCCATTTTGATTCCAGTGTTTAAGGTATGATCCAGGAAAGGCTGGGAAACTGCAAATGTAATCTGGGAGCAATGGATAGGATTAACTAAAATGCTCGAATTCTAGTAGATAAAATATAGTGTTATTGCCATAGAAATTAAAAGAACGTCCAATTGGAGTTTTTTTCAAAGTTGAGAAATATCAAACCAATTTCAGTGCTAATATACTGGGTGAATTACAATATTGTAGAAAACATCATTAAAAGCCCTCCCTACTCTCTAATAGTTTTATAACAGCTTATAATGGAGTGGAGGCGTAATGGAATACTCTATTTTATATTCTAATGCACATCCTGCTTATTCTGGCTTGAAATGAGCTTGAAATATCTTTTAATTTCAAAACTGCTCTATTTACATTGTGTGACTTGTATATGCTCCTTTCTGTTATGTTGGATGGAGACTAACCGTGGAAAAGAGAGTGGAGTGCCTATCTACTGGTTTGCATATTAAAATATTTTTATTTGCCTTTTAGGACAACTTAAACATTCCCATGCATTTGGAAAGTTAACATGGATTTTTCCTCTTGTTGGAAAATTGTCCAGAGGTGGGGCTAGGGATAGAGAATACGTCACCGCTGAGAATAGTAACAAGTATCACAAATGCATTGGTGTCAAAACAATGTTTCTTAACACAAAAACATCAATATTAAAAAAATGAATTGGTCAGCATCTTTTATTTTCTAGTGGTTGCAATAAACCCATTAACATATATTTTTAAGGATGCCTGCTGGAATTTGTGATGAAGAATCAAATAGAGTGCTTGCAATGTGCCTGTCTGATTGCAAAAGAAAACAGAGAGGAAAACAATTTCATGCAAGAAGTGATTGAAAGCATGCAAGAATTTTTTTTGATAAATAAAGAATAATCTTAATTCTGAACAGAAAAAGTTCTAGAACTTGTTTCAAAAAGTTTATTTTGATAGAAGCACAGGAGGGATTGACTGGAAATGAGTTGGGTATAAACTACAGTGTAAATCATCCATAGTATTCTACTAAAAAAAGCAAAGAAAATAGTTATCTAGTGAATCCAAGAAACTAGATAACCTTGACATCAATATCCTGAAAAATCCTGAAAAAGATAAGCAACAGATTTGTGAGCATCTAGAAATGGACAAAGTGATTACCAAAAGCCAGCATGGGTTTTGTTAAAAAACAGATCATGTCAGAGAAACCTTATTGTCTTCTTTGATAAATGACTAAATTAGTGGAATTGGGAAACACTGTGGATATAGTATACTTAGATATCAATAAGACATTTGACAAAGTAGACCAGAACCTACTTCTCAGTAAAATAGAACAATGTGGGATAGACAGTACCACCACCAGAAAGCTTTGCAGTTGGTTGACCAATTGCACTGGAATTATATTTACGTGAAGCAAAGCATGCAGTGGTGTGCCTCAAGCTTGTGTTTTCGGCCCAGTGCTCTTCAACATCTTCATAAATGGTCTAGAAATAGAAGAGCTTATCAAATTTGCACAAGACATCAACAGACTTTGTGGGGAATTGAGAATAAACTCAAGATTCAGAAGGATCTTGACCGATTTGAGCATTGGGCCTTAGCTTACAAGATGAAGTTCAGTGGTGAGAAAAATAATATCCTGCAGCTAGGCAGGAAAAATTAAATGCACAAGTATAGAATAGATAGCACCTGGTTCAACAGTAGTAACTGTGAGAGGGATCTAGGTGTCCTAGTGGACCCATACTTATGTATGAGCCAGCAGTGTATTGCAGCTGCCAAAAAAGCCAATGCATTCCTAAACTGCATCAACAGAGGAATAGCCTCAAGATCACAAGAGGTGATACTATCACTTTATACTGCACTAGTGAGACCATAATTGGAATACTTCATCCAATTCTGGTCATCATGGTACAAAAAAGATGCTGAGACCCTAGAAAGAATGCAGAGAAGAACAGCTAAGAAGATTAGGGCTCTGCAGAATAAATTTTATGAGGAATGGTTAAGAGAACTAGGTACGTCTAATCTAACAAAGAGAAGAATTAGGGTTACATGATAGCTGACTTCTGTTTCTTGAGGGGCTGCCACATGTGAGCGTCAATCTATTCTCCAAAGCTCCTGAGGGTAGGATAAGAAGCAATGGGTGAAAATTTGTTAAAGATAGATTCAACCTGCAACTAAGGAGAAACTTCATGACAGTGAAAACAGTTAACCAATGAACAGCTTGTCTCCTGGATTTGTGGGTGCAGCATCACTCTAGGTTTTCAAGAAAAGGTTGAACAGCCATTTGTCTCGGATGATATAAGGTCTCCTGCCGTGGGCAGTGGTTTGGACCATTCTACCATTTTTCTCCATTACACCAACTCGTGTGTTTTGCAAAAGTATAGTAACAGCACAGTAATCATAAAAATTCAAAATGCAACCTCCATCAGATAAAACTAAGCAAATTTTCAAGAAGGTTACACTTCAGAAATGTACTCCATGTTGCATGAACAGTCTAATATGAAGTATACATTTGAAATTGTTCATTCTTAAGGTTTCTCCTTTCCCAACCCAATCGTATTCTTTTTAAAAGTCATTATAATAATTACTACACAGTTAGCAATTTGCTGACCATTGGTAATTTGTATCAATTGCAAATAGGTAATTTATTCAGAAAACTAATCCAACACATGTATCCAATCTGGGCCTGATTATCTATGCCTCTAGTGTGATCTCTGTACTAAATTATTACATGACCCCTTATTTCATTTTGTTGGCTCTATAACATTCTCAGAGTCTTCTCTTAACACCAAAGTTCAAAAGCATCAATACCCTTTCTACCCTGTTTCTTGAAAACTCTTTAACTTTCACTTCTGGCTTCAAACATCTGTTTGCATAGAATGCTATTGTTCCCTACACAATTCTGATCATTATCGATATAGATGCATCATGGCTTCCCTGCAGAGTAGTCAAACTTACTTCAATGATAAACATCTGCTATTTAAAGCACCTGTTTCATGAGGCCTAAAGTGGCTCCTTGCACCATCCAGCAACCCAATTTGCATCACCCCAAAGACATGTTGAGAGACATTTTTTCCTGTTGTGAGTGGTTACAGCGTCTCCTTGCACCAATAGATCACCCCATAGAGAGATACTTAGGGTACATCTAGAGTTAGGGTACAGCTGTCATGTGCTTTAGGAGACAGAACTATGAGAGAAAGAGCATAGGAAGGAGTAACCAGGTGAAGTTGTCAGCTTCCTTTTTATCTAAAATGGCATGTATTCCTCATCCTAATATAATGGTTGTCATCTATCCAGCCTTCATCACAAATCCTTTGTAAAGTGTCTTATTCTACAAAGTACTGTTTCTGTATGGAAGCATTCATTACAGGTAGTCCTTGACTTACAACCACAATTGAGCCCAAAATTTCTGTTGCTAAATGAGACGGTTGTTAAACGAATGCCCCCATTTTACAACCTTTCTTTGCCACTGTTATTAAGTGAATCACTGCAGTGGTTAAGTTTGTAACATGGTTATTAAGTGAATCTGGCTTCCTCATTGACTTTGCTTGTCAGAAGGTCACATGAACCCAGGACAGTGCAATTGTCATAAATATGAATCAGTTGCCAAGCATCCAGATTTTGACCATGTGACCACGGGGATGCTGCAACAGTCATAAGTATGAAAAATGGTCATAGATCACTTTTTTCGGTGCCATTGTAGCTTTGAACAGACACTAAACAAATGGCTGCACATTGAGGACTACCTGAATTGGGTAAACTGACCAATTCTAAATTGACTTAAAAAATTTTTTTTTTTAAATCCCATCAACGAACTTGTCTGTCAGTTAGATATCCAGAAATGAAATGAAAACCTTGATTATGGTCAACGCACAGCAGCATTAAATATAGGACAGCCTGTAGCTATATCAAAATCACATATAAACAGACCCATTTTAAAAGGATATTACAAAGAACCCCTGTTATGTCAGGCTTTATATGCTGCTGAAGAGAATTTGGCTGCCATGTGTTGTAATGTGTATATGACTATCTGAGAGCTGGAAACAGAAATCTGGATGACCTGAATGTTTTGATAGAAAAGGTGAGATAAGCTTACTCTGTTTATCATGCTCACAATAAATTAGAACATGGCTAGCTGTTCTGACTGCACCTGACCCACATAGAGATGTTCATTCATTATTCACTAGAACCTTATTAAACTGGCCCACCAGCAAGACAGATGGCAATATATTAATGAAGGCCAGTGAGAAGACTCTCTGGAGAAGGCTCTAATGCTGGGAAAGGTGGAAGGAAAGATGAAGAGGGTGCCCAGTACAGACTCAGTTACTGTGGCAATGAGGGCACAGTTGGAAGACCTAAAAGACCAGGTTAGGGTCAGATAGTCATAGGGAAAATTGTATCAATGTGATTGCCAGGAATCTGAATTGATGGTACACAATCAATTGAGAAGCACTAGTTATTTATTTAGCAAAATTATATAGTTAACCATTAACTATGAACTTGAAATTATCTTGAGAGTTCTAAAGTGACTTGGTTGGTACTCTCCATACTACCTCCTATATCTAAAAACTACTGGTATCCAGATTGAGATTGTTTTGCACTTCCATAGCCACAGCTTTGTGTTGTAGAAGCCCTGTAGTTTGTTCCAGTTGAATTGACAACAAGATTTTTAACTCAAGTCCATTTGTCAGCAATTTGTCAAAGTAAGGATTAATCACGATTGTTGCTAAAGTTCTTTGGGTGCATTGAAGTTTTCAGGCATGTATATTTGATACTCACTTACTAATTATATTGTTGACTTTTTACTGTTTTATTAATGATTTTTTTTTCTCTGTTTGCTCTTTCTGTTTCCACTTTGGAAATATTTTATTGTCATTTAAGGTATTTTAATCGTATAATAATGTATATTTGTACACACGAAGTTTATATACAATGATACAGAGTATACAGTAAATATGTATGTAATCAGAAATGGATCAGGTTTAATTTATGGCTAAGATCCAGATCGTTATTTTTGGACAGATTCCTTCTTTCAAGGAATCTAATTACCAGATATTTCAAAACAGATGAAAGGAAAAACTTTATATGTTACAGTTACGGAATTCATTGCACTCTTCCATGTGCAGGCTGGTGATACCTACCAAGTTTGCATAGATTGCAAGAAGAGAGATTTAAGAAAAGGGAGAAATCTATGTTATCGAGGCAGGGGGCAAGCAGACAATGGGAAAATGATATTGCTCTCCTATTCTGCTGGGGGATGGATAAATTATTCAGATAGGTAAACTTTTCCTGACTTGGGTACCCTCCAGATGGGAGAACTAAAGCAACCCAGAATTCTTCAATCATCATGGCTGTGGCAGAAAATTCTGGGGAAGCCTGAAATATACTTTTAGTCTGATCCAATAAGCTACCGTATTCTGTTCTGATCTTTCAAAATCTATTTATACAAATTTTATTTATTGTGTTTCCATTCATATGATGGACAATATTTCTGGATACAAGGCTGTATCATTTGCCTATCATCAGCTGCACCTGTGCACCATGCATACATACAGTACATACACAAATACCTGAAATATGTTCCCTAGGCAACTGGTGGAAAGTTGAATTGTTTCGCTCATTTCCAGTGATTGAAGTGTGTCAAGCCTGTACGGAAAGTCTTCTGTTTTAGCTGAGGTAGCTATAATGCAGAAATGATTGTAGATCCCTTCCTCTTACTGGGTCAAACTATTAAAAGGGACTTTCCTATTACAGGTATGCTACTGAAGAAAAATATTTTCCCTTAACAGCTCACTCAGGATTGCAAACAGCCATATTCCATTCAGCTAAAATAGGTGTTACCTCCCCATAATCTGAGCCAGAGACACCTCTGAAAATAATGAAATAACACCAGAAGACCTTTGTTATTATTCAGATCTTTCCTTGCTGTTCATTGTTATCTCTCATACTGCTTTTCTAGCTGAAGTTAGCACCAGGTCAAGCCTGACTAAAGGTTTCCAGAATTCACATATTGATGGATGGACCAAACTATACCATACTCTCTAGCAAGATCAGGCCAGGACCCCAGCTCTGATATGGATAATGTAAAGCAACCAAATGGAAAAGTATAAGCGGGGTGGTGGATAGGGGATCACCTTCCAATAGCAGCTTAAAAAAAAGGGAAATAAGTGTCCTGCCATTTATCAGGCTCCTACTTTATACCAGGTTTGATTCCAAAACTGGAACAACTAGATAGAAATACCGGTAGCTCCTGAGTCCAGTGGTGCAGTCAAAGCATTTCTGATTAAACTTAATAGCCATTGAGATTTATTTTCCCCATCCCATGGGCCTGCAGAAGTACAGAATACCCAATTGAGAGAGATGGCAACTGCATAAAATATGTTTAGACAGCATTTGGGAATCCCTTTCAGTTACCTCTATTGAGGGGGACTCTGGATTTCCCTGAGAGAATTACTGTGTTTTTCTGCTGGCTTCTGAAAATGGTACATGAAAGTGCACTTGCTAATATGTTTTAGTGGTTAAACAGCTGGACTTGAGCAATAGGAATCCATATTCAAATCCCACCCAGCCTTTAAAATCACTGAACCTCTTGTCTTGAAATTTAGGATACAATCAGCTTTTTTTCCCCCTTTACACAAGTGTGAAGAAAACAAGAGCAAGCTACAACATTTTGCACTGTGGTTACTCAGTCCACTGACACCTGATTACTGTCTGCAGGAGGCCAGATAATAGCACCATATAACATCTTCCGTTCAAGAGACTCACAGATGTTGTTGTGCAGTGCATGGTTGACTGGTTCTGACTAGAGAGAAATATTTGATAAAAAAAAGCTAAAAGCATATGAAATTGACAAGCAGAATTTAAGTCATTTCTCAGATTTTCAAATATATGCAAAATTCTCCCTCCCTCCCTCCCTCCCTCTCTCCAGAAACACTAATGGAAATTCTAATAGGAATCCACATGTAATCATCAGTGAAAGACGTGATCCAGCCTCGGCTTGAATCACATCCAGTGAAGAGTCTTGCCAATTGCTTATCTAATTTGCTCATAATTGCTGTTTCATTACACAAGTCTTCAGTTACAGATGGACTAAAAAATTGACTTACAACTGGTGCTTGCATTTAACTGTTTGAATATACTTATAGTGCAGGAGTCTGCAACCTTAAACACTCAAAAGAGCCATTTGGACCCGTATCCCACAGAAAAAAAAAACACCGGGAGCCACAAAACTTGGGTGGGCATGGCCAACTCAATGTCACTCACTCCCAGTCACATGACCCCCCCCCAACCACGCCTACCCAACTGGTCATTAGGGCAGAGAACCAGGAACCACAAAACCCTTCTCTCTCTCTCTCTCTCTTTCTCCCCGCCCTCCCTCCCTCCCTCTCTCCAGAAACACCTGGAAATTCTAATAGAAATCCACATGTAATCATCAGTGAAAGATGTGATTCATCTTTCGGCTTGAATCACATCCAGTGAAGAGTCTTGCCAATTGCTTAATTAATTTGCTCATAATTGCAGTTTTATTACTTAAGTCTTCAGTTACAGATGCACTAAAAAATTGACTTACAACTGGTGCTTGCACTTAACTGTTTGAACATACTTATAGTGGGAGCATCCTGAAGTCATATGATCATCATTTGCAACCTTCTCAGCTGGCTTCCAACACGGAAACTCAATGGACCAAGCCAGATGTGCAGCATAATTCACTGCAGTGATTCACTGCCATGATTTGCTTAACACCCATGGCCAAAAAAAAAAAAAAGATATTAAAATTGGGCATGACTCACTTGACATTTTGTCCAGCTTAGCAATGATATTCTGGTCCCAGCTGTGGTTGTAAGTTGAGGATTATCTGTAGTCTTGTAGCTCCACATGTATTGCTTTGTTACAGAAAGTACTCATAAATGAATGAAGAACTTAAGTAAAATGGGGGAAGATACTGTTTTCAATAATGAGATTCCTGCTTTAAAATTGTTAAATATTTCTAAGATTGTTTGAATTACTAACGAAAAGCCAAATACTTTGTTTCAGGTGGCCAAGATCCTCTTGTTGTGGCTCCGTTGCCTGAGCCTGGGCTATCGACAGATGCAGACTCTGAGAGTGATGGAGAGGAGTTGGCAAGGCCTCCCTCTCCAGGACCCTCCTCTCTGGCAATGCCTCCGGAGGACACCGAAGGCCAAGAGATAGGCTCAAAGCCAAGCACGTCCCCGCAGCCACAGGTGGACAACAACGAAGTAGATAAGTGCTGGCTGGATCCTCGGCAGCGGCGCAGGGAGAAGCATGCGCAGCAGAGGGGAAGGCGTGCCAGAGATTAGCTGAGTCACTGGACCACACCCCACAGGGTATAAATGTGGGTGTGGTGGCCAGTTCAGTTTGTGACGAGCAAAAACTAGAAATAATCCATGATCTCTGTGTTACTGGACTTCTGCCTGCCTTGTCGGATTGCACTTGGACTAATCCTTGTATTGTTGAAACTTTGCCTGCTTTATCGGAATGCTTGCAGTCTAATCTTTGTTTTGTGTGAGTAAAGTCTGAATTGGCAGCTAGCCACTGGGTTGCTGCCAGATTGATCTTCAAAGATTTTGTCGTGTGGCTTATTAACTCCGGGCTGTCTGTGGGGGTGTGTATGTGAGACAGGGACAGAACACCTCTGTTAAAACTCAGGATACTTAGAAAATGAACCTGTCTAATAATAGGTAAATGCAACCAAGCTCATTGGGGCTTATTCTCAAGAAACCAAGCACAAAATTGGATTCAGAAACTTACAAAATCCCAGTAAGCAGTAAGCAGCGGGATACCCCAAGGTGCCATTTTGGGCCCAATACTCTTCAATATCTGCATAAACTACCTAAACAAGGGAATAGAAAGGAAACTTATCAAATTTGCAGACGACATTAAGCTGGCAGGAATAGCCAACACCCCAGAAGACAAGCTCAGGATCCAAAAAGATTTTGATAGACTTGAAAACTGGGCCCTATCTAACAAAATGAAATTCAACCTAGATAAAAGTAAGGTTTTATAGTTAGGCAAGGAAATTCAAGGTAAATCGCTTCAAACCCAATTGCAGAAAATACAACTTCAGCAACAGAGTGGTCAAGGCCTGGAATGCTCTACTGGACTCGGTTGTTACAGCCTCAAACCCTCACAGCTTCAATCTCAAACTGTCTACCGTGGACCTCAACCCATTCTTAAGAGATCCGTAAAGGGGGCGTGCATAAGTGTACCAGCATGCCTACCATCCCTGTCTTACTGTCCCCATTTATCTGTATTTATTTATTTATTTATTTATTTATTTATTTATTTATTTATTTATTTATTTATTTATTTATTAATAAAATTTATATGCTGTCCTATCTCCGAAGACTCAGAGCAGCTCACAACAATAAAACAATCAGTTAAAATTATAAAATACATAATGTACGTATATAAGTTATATTTAAACCCCAAAATTCTAAAAACCCTCTCAGTCCAGGCTGGGTGATGTAAACAACCATGTTTTTAATTCGCGGCGGAAGGTGCGAAAGTCAGGGGCCAACCGGAGCCCCAGGGGGAGTTGATTCCAGAGGGTGGGCGCGCTCACAGAGAAAGCTAGGATTGCATTGTTTTTTGGCTGCTACCGCACTCACTTGGCACATATTCCTCTTATAGTTACTGGCATTAAATCAAGTTTCACCTAGCCTGTTCCTATTCAGTTGGTTTTTATTTATTTATTTATTTTATTTATTTGTTTGTCAAACATGTACAAGATAACAAGTATATATATATGAACATAAACATGAACAAAGGAAGTAAATCTGCTGCCAGCAACAGCTGCCCATCGCCTGGTGCGCTCTCACAGGGAGGGCCTGCTCTGGGTGCCGTCGGCTAGACAGTGTCGGTTGGCAACCCTTAGGGAGGCTACATTAATAGAGGGATAGAATCAAGTTCATGTGAAGCTCTTGTCAGCACTTCAAGCTGCATTTACTGTAGTGCTGACATAAGAAGGAGAAGCGGAGGCGTCTGGAAAGGGACGTTTGACTTTTCATCTACTTATTTTCCCTCGAGATAATATCCCCTAGGAGATGGGATGGGAGGGGGGAAATTCCTTTGAGCTGGAGCAGTAGATTAGGGGTAGAGTGACTTGGAAGATGGCCAATGAGTGCAGGGGAGTGGGGAACGGAAAGGGAGGGTTTTAGGCCTGGAAGTCAGTGTTGGCTGCGATGCAGTCGGAGTTAGAATGTCGTGCCAAATAAATGGGAGTTTTCTTCAAAGACTTTGTTTGAAATGCAATTTATTTGAGACGACCTCGAAACCTGATAGCTCTAGTACCACTTTACAAAGCCTTAGTAAAACCACACTTGAAATACTGCATCCAGTTCTGGTCACCACAATATAAAAAAGATGCTGAGAATCTGGAAAGTGCAGAGAAGAACAATAAGAATGATTAGGGGGCTGGAGGCTAAAACATACAAAGAACTGTTACAGGAATTGGGTTTGTCTAATATAATGAAAAGAAGGACTGGGGAGACATGATAGCAGGCAAGAAACAATGGATGGAAACTAACCAAGGAAAGAAGCAACCTAGAACTAAGGAGAAATTTCCTAATGGTGAGAGCAATCAACCAAAGGAATTTGTGGGTGCTCTATCACTGAAGGCTTTCAAAAAAGACTAGACATTACAACCATTTATCTGAAATGGTATAGGATCTGACCCTGCTTGAGGAGGGGGTTGAACTAGAAGACCTCCAAGATCCCTTCCAACTCTATTTTTCTATGCTCTTATGACAGGGGTGTCAAACTTGCTGTGTCACGTTGCCATCACGTGATGTTTCACAACATTTTTCCCTTCATGGAGCTGGGGTGGGCGTGGCCTGCCTGTGATGCATCCGGCCCACAGGTCCGCCAGTTTGACACCCCTGTTCTATGATGTTCTAACTTAATTGTGAGTGTTTGTTCATTCTTTCTTTCATTCCTTTCGTTCATTCCTTTTATTTCGTTCATTTCGTTCATTCATTTTCTTTCATTTCGTTCATTCCTTTTATAGAAGAGCTTTAATCAGAATGTTATATCCTTTGCTAGGAAGAATCATAGATGCAAGATATATGGCTTATACAGATTATACAGTTTATACAGATTATGGATTCTCCTTGAAAAAAATGGCATAGGGCTATGATGTGTGTCTCCACCAAATGGACTTCCAATTCACTGTCTTTGTCTCTTTTATGTATGAATAATGTCATTTTGGTTCTAATCCCACATGTGATTAGGAAATATCAGAAATCAAGGAAATACTGGGCTACTTCAACAAGGAGACAAAGTGAAGCAGTATCTCATACAGTTAATTTCGAAATTTATGAAAAAAATAGCAAACAGATACTTGTAAGATTTTCTGCTTTGTGTGCCAAAATAACACAACTGTTTTTGAGACTGTGCATCTTGACTTGCACTGGGCAGGGAAGGTTGCCATTTAAAACTAGGATTTAAGACATCCCACAGGATGCCACAGATCCAGGAGCCACAGATTTTCTGCCAGAAGCTTGAATTCCTTAAAGTAGAAGTAGCTCTTCCACTTTTTGCATGCAAGTGTGTGTATGTGTATCTGTGTCTGTGTCTGTATGTGCAAGTAGGGAGGGTTAAGGAACAAAATTAAATATGTAGATGCAGGAGTGAATTCCAGCAGGTTCTGGAGAACTGGTAGTGGAAATTTTGAGCAGTTCAGAGAACCGGTAGTGGAAATTTTGAGTAGTTTGGAGAACCGGCAAATGCCACCTTTGGCTGGCCCTAGGATTGGGGAGGGAATGGGGATTTTGCAGTATCCTTCGCTTGGAGTGGGGTGGAAATGGAGATTTTGCAGTATCCTTCCTCTGCCAGGCCCACCAAGCCACGCCCACCAAGCCACACCCACAGAACTGGTCATAAAAAATTTTGGATTTCACCACTGTGTAAGATGCTTAGAGCACCTGTAGCATCTCTTAAACTGGAAACCTCACAAAAAGCACTTTCTCTGTCTTTTGGAGTGTGGACCACGACAATCAAAGCAAAGTTTAACTTCCTAAGATGGAAGTTGTCTCCTTGGAGAGCTCTCTCTATTTTCCTCTTTTAAAAATGGATGTGTTATTGAATATCTGTCAAAACCCACCTTTTTTCATTCTTTTATTATAAAATTCATTTCATTTTTTAATTTATCCCCCATCTTCCTACTCTAGAAAAAATTCAAAATTTGGATTGGCTAACAAAAATCTAAAAGAATACAAAAACCACACCAAAAGTGAAACATGAAGTTTAAATGGAACCCTACAACAGATGCTAAATTCATTTAACAATTAAAAGACTGGTGAAGGAGCTGCAGTTTTTCAGATGTTCTAAATGGTGAGAGGGAGTGTTTGAGCAATACAGAAGACCCTTTCCCATGGGGGCCTCTAAGAACATCTTCAAAAGGGACCCTCCTGCAAATCTTGACAGCTAGACAGATTTATAATAAGAAACAATCCCTTAATCAGTTAGGCCTTATGTTGTTTGGGGCTCTAAAAGACAGGACCAAATCCTTCTATTGTGCCTAATAAGCAGCAGACAAAGAATGCAAATTTTTCAGTGCAGGCATTTTATGATCCCTCTATCTTTCACCTGCATTTTGCACCACATCCAACTGCTAAATAATTTTCAAAGATAACATCGCATAGAATGCTTCACAGTACTGTAATCAAATCAGGATTAGATAGGAAGATGTGGATAACCAGAATAATCAAATCCAATTTGTCCCTCAGTCACTTTGGCAGCTAAACTCATCTTCTCTTTCCCTAGTCACTAGCACCACCATGTGGATGCTTTTGGAGTGGTTGCTCTTTTCACGTCAGATGGGAAACTTATTTCCCTGAAATCGGAATTGGAATTAAGAACAGGTATGAACATAAGAAGAAGCTTACTAGTTTAGATAAATGATCTAGACTGTATAGTCCAGAATTCCATGCTGACTGACAATGGTCAGTCAGATGCCTTTAGAATAGTCCCAAAGGTGCTTTTTTTCCCCACGAGCCAACTGGACTTTCTTGTTTTTTCTTTGAAGACATTTCGCTTCTCATCCAAGAAGCTTCTTCAGCTCTGACAGGATAGTGTGGAATGGAAGGATTTATATTCCTTGCAGACAGCTGGTCATTTGCATCCTTTTAAAGGGTTGTTGAAGTACTTGGAGGTTTATCTGTGTCACTGGTGGGTTTCAAAATTTTTTACTACCAGTTATGTGGGTGTGGCTCGGTGGGCGTGGCACGGCTTGGTGGGCATGGCTTGGCAGGAGAAGGATACTGTAAAATGTCCATTCCCACCCCAATCCAGGGAAAGGTTACTGCAAAATTCCCATTTCCTCCCGATCAGCTGGGACTCGGGAGGCAGAGAATAGATGGGGGTGGGGCCAGTCAGAGGTGGTATTTACCAGTTCTCCGAACTACTCAAAATTTCCGCTACCAGTTCTCTCAGAACCTGCTGAAACCCACCTCTGATCTGTGTCCTCAGGGTCACCTGAGTAGTGCTTCTGGTTCCTGTGGTCTGCAATTTTTTCTCTGGAAATCCATTCCTACTCTCACTCCATTCAAAGGGTGTTCATCCCAAATTGTATACAGGCACTTAGAATAGTGTTTTTCAACCTTGATGAAAGGAAGATGTGTAGACTTCAACTCCCAAAATTCCCCAGTCAGCATGAAGTCCCTACATCTTCAAGTTGCCAAGGCTGAGAAACACCGATCTATGAACTTTCAGGCTTGACAGAATCTGATATTTCATGCACAATAGACTGACTTCAGATTTTGGAGGTAGCATATTCAGTGGGTTTACAATCCTCCAAGAATTTGTTTGTATCTTTTCAACTACGTGTTGATTGCAACTGTGGTGCAATTTATTTATTATTAAAACTAATAAACGAAATAGTAAAAAAAATGCCTCTTTGTCCTTCAAGTACCAATTGTTATGTTTATGTTATTTTTTTTGTGTTGCAACACTGATCTTCAGATGGCTCAAACTCTTATTGCTGTGATTTCATTGTGATTAGAAACCACCTCAAAACTGCTGGCAATAATGCAACCCTAGGGAACCTAATTCAGCTGATGCCTGCTGAACCATTGTACAACTCCCACATCACTCATTATTGACCATACTGACAAGGATTATAAAGACTGATAATAGTTCAGCAACATCTGGAAGGTCACGGGTTCTCATATTTACAATAAAATGAAATCTAATAAAATAGAAAATTAGAGGTTGCAAAAGAAAAGAGAAAGAAATCTGTTGTTGTCTAAGTGAATGTTTGTTGAGCTCAGTATGTTCCAAATATTGATTTTTCTTCAGATAGGCCTCTAACATTGTTGCCTAAGAACTAGGTTGTACATGTGTGAGACTTGTTCAAAGTAGTCTCTAACTGTGAGGCAGGTGGCATATAAATTTAATAAATAAATAAAAATAAAGAGACCCAATAATTTCTGTTTACCACTATTAATTTTCTCTTAATAGTATACAGATTAGTGTATTTATTATATATTAACTACTTAAATTTGCTAAATAACTCCATTTCAAGCTATATCAACTGTGATTTTAAACTATGGGGAACAGCTTGACGTTGGCTAATCTTTTTTTTTTTTTTTTTTTAGAATGGAACTCAGAGCATAAGAATGTTGACATAATTAGAATGACATCTACCTATCTGCTAAATCTCAAAACTAAGAAGGATCTCTGTTCTTGAATTATGAGTACTGTAGGAAGATTATGAAAGGCCTTAATGAAATTCAGACATCTCACCATCCCTCTTCGCCTTCCAGTTTTAGCCACGTCATTCCCACCTGCAGATTTTGGCATGCTTCTGAGCAGTAAGTCAGTCCAATGGAATTCAAGGGCACAAGCACAGAATTGTTGAGTAAGCAGAACAGCAAAAGGGGTTTTCACAAGGGATGATCAGGTGAGAGATCTTCTGCCTACTTTCCTGTATTTTAAGCACCAGATTCTGGAATTAAATAAAGTATTAGTTCAATGTGTCAACCAGCTCCTTCCTTCCTTCCTTTCTATTTTTTTTTTTAATAAAATGAAAAATCCCTGGTACAAGCACAAATGTGTAACTGGAGCAGCAGAGGCTATTGAAAGAGCTCTAAGAGACTGCATGCAATGGCTGGATTTACACAATATGAATATGTTTATCTCAGTGAAAGTTTAATTGGCTGCATGGTTACACGCTGGATTGGGTTAATTTAAACATTGGTTAGTTTCACATTTTGTGACTTAGACTGATGTGTGGTCATTTTATGGCTCAAAATATTATTTGAACTTTTTTGAAATTTAGTATGTTGTGTGAGCATCAATTTTGTGTCATTATGATGATATCACCAATTATGTTCCATTCCAGTCTTCATGAATTCTGTGCTGATAATAATAGATAAACCGTTCAATACAAAAAAGTAAACAAAATAAAATACTTCTGGAAGGAATACATTTCCCAACAAATGCGAGAAAGAGAACAAGTCTTCTTCAGATAGATATTCTGGAGCTGGGAACTGGAAGTTGAAGCCCCAATATCTCAGGGGAACGCTGGACTGGAGAAAAGTTGCTGGGGTCAAATTACATTCTTTTGTGGGGAATGAAAGCAATAACTTTACATTTTATTCTAACTAGCCTTCCAACATTTCTATTCCTTAAATTATTAGAAGGAAGATCTCCTCTCTGGCTAAAGAATTGGGGATATTTTGATTCTCTGATGCCTTGGATGTATTCTGGTAAAGTGGATTTTCCTCCTTTGATTATTTTCAGTTTTGGAAAATGGCTAGTTAGGCTTTCCTTTGGTTGCAAATGTGGATGAGTCCTCTTAAAGACAAATTGCTTGTCCAATTTCATGGATGTCTTGCATCCTGACCCCTTTACAATAGACTAGGAGTTTCCGTGCTTTCCACGCTGCATTAACTAGAAATTCATTCTTCCAAGTGTCTCTTCTTTACTCAGTCCAATCTGGACATGTACTGATAAAGACGTTTGTGGCCTTGGATTTGCAGATCTACAATTAATATTTAAGGGAAGAACAGAACAGAACAGTTCAGTGAGTACGCCCAGTCACTCAGGCACTCGTCACTTCCCGCCTGGACTACTGCAATGCTCTCTACGTGGGGCTCCCCTTGAGGAGCACCCGGAGGCTCCAACTGGTGCAGAATGCAGCCACGCGGGGGATTATGGGAGCGATGGGGCACTCTCATGTGACACCCCTCCTGCGCGAGCTGCATTGGCTTCCGGTGGTCTTCCGGGTGCGCTTCAAGATGTTGGTTACCACCTTTAAAGCGCTCCATGGCATAGGGCCTGGGTACTTACGGGACCGCCTTCTGCCGCCAATAGCCTCCAACCAGCCAGTTCGTTCCCACAGAGAAGGACTCCTCAGGGTGCTGTCAGCCAGGCAATGTCGGCTGGCAACCCCCAGGGGGAGGGCCTTCCCTGTGGCAGCACCTGCCCTCTGGAACGACCTCCCCCCGGAGATACGTAGGATACCAGATCTCCGTGCTTTTTGCCGTGCCCTCAAAACTTTTTTATTTCATCAAGCTGGGCTGGCGTAACCCCCTCCTCATCAAACTACAGTCCCATGGTCCTCCAGAATAGGATTTTTCAAACTGGGCTCCAGGCAGTTCTAGTTTCCAAGAGTACTCAATGGGTCATGTGAAACTAAGGTTTTTTTAAAAAAGGTTTATTTATCCACAGCCAATTTTCTGTCACTAGAGCTTCGCTTCTTGTTCAGGGGTTTCAGGAATTTTCTCTTTTTTTAAACTAACAGGTTCTGTATCTGTAGCCTGAAAAAGTTTGAAAACCTGTGCTTTAGAGCAGGGGTCTCCAATCTTGGCAACTTTAAGACTTGTGGACTTCAACTCCCAGAATTCCTCAGCCAGCAAAGCAAAGCTGACTGAGGAATTCTGGGAGTTGAAGTCCACAAGTCTTAAAGTTGCCAAGGTTGGAGACCCCTGCTTTAGAGTAAGTTGTGATGGCAAGTTTATGTGTGTCTGTGTGTGCTCATACCTATATTTAAAATATTAAAATTAGTGATTTTATTGTCTAGGAATGCTTGCTTAGGAATACTGGATAGTCTTTGAGAATATCAAGACAAAAAAGATTTGTCTACTTCTACACACTGATGGGAGATATTTTTTCATGTCATTGTACAAATTGAATGCCTGTTCCTGGGGTGGGAAACCCATAAAGCAAAGCATGGGCTTCATCGCCCCTGTCATCTAAGCCCCATGAGTTGAGCTTTAACTCATATATCCCCATGAATTCTAGTTTCCTGCTTGGTGGTTGCCAAAATCTTTTGTTTTTGATCAGTTTGAACATCTGGCATGGGCACGAAAAAGGCCGAGCTCTCTTCTGAAAGAGGGCTTTGTTTGGAGGGCAAGGACACCTAGAAGATTGCCAGCTGGCCAGCTCTGAGTTGGCCTCTGGGACAGGGGCAGGTTGCCAGCTGACGCCTCTGAACTGGTTTTTATTCTCTGAGTTTTTACTGTGTTTATAGTCAGAAGGATCTTTGTTTTTGCAAGAATTTCAAGGAATGATCAGTAGCTGGATTTTTTCCCACTGGGAAAGCTGGGAAATTTGGCCAGGCTCAAATTGCATACTGAAAGAGTAACCTAATGCCCATGGCACTAATGTAGCCAAGAATGCGTTATTTGGCACCTGCCATCTTCCCTGCTTCACCTGATCAAGAGAAAGAGGGAAAAGTGGCATCTGTAAAATTAAGAGCCAACCTAGCATATCTACTTTTACTTAATTGTCCCTTAATTCCACATAGATCCAAAAATGGAAATTGGCTGTCTCCCAATGGTATGGATATTGCCCATTTGCTCAGAAGTAATACTAAGATGAAGATGTTATCTTGAAAAACTGAAAGAGGTGATAGGAAACCAAACCACCAGTTCACCTTCTTTTAAATTTGTGATTGACGGTGTCCACCATGGCAGCCACATTGTTAATGCTCAACCTAACCATTGGTACTTATTTCAGCCAGCCACACATAAAATGCTCTCCAAATGCTAACTATTCTTGTTGGCTGAAAAAGGTTGTTCCTGCCTGCTTAGCTAACCAGTTTTTACATTACTGAAAGCAGAAGCAATACAGAATGTGATTCCTAGAAACACCAAGTTGCATCCCATCAACAGCCTACCACAAAGGCTAGAGATAGCAATAGCAATGAGACTTATATACTGCTTTACAGCCCACTCTAAGCAGTTTACAGTGTCAGCATATTGCCCCCAACAATCTGGGTCCTCATTTTACTGACCTCGGAAGGATGGAAGGCTGAGTCAACCTTGAGCCAGTGAGACTCGAACTGCCGAACACCAACAGTCAGCAGAAGTACCCTGCAGTACTGCATTCTAACCACTGCACCACCATGGCTCTTAGAGATAAGAGCTTTAAACCAACACTTGATAGTAAGAGCCTTGATAGTACAGGGGTTTAGTGCACCCTGTTATTAACACAGCTGCCTGCAATTTCTGCTGGTTCGAATCTCTCCAAGGCTCAAGGTTGACTCAGCCTTCCATCCTTTCTAAGGTAGGTGAAATGAGGACCCAGTTTGTGGGGGCAATAAGCTGACTTTGTATAAAATATACAAAAGAATGAAGGCTATTGCTTAACGCATTGTAAGCCGCCCTGAGTCTCCGGAGAAGGACGGCATATAAATCAAATTAAAAAAAAAAAAACACTTTAAGAAGTCAGTGATGGAAAATGCTAGTTTACCTGAGTATAAAGGTGACAACTTGAATCTTAAATTAAAAATTTGGGGGGCAGGGGGAGGAACCTCAACATAATTATATTTTCTTCTTGTGTGAACAATGCAACCTAAATGGCAATAGATTTAGTTACTGTATATATGGAGGCAAAGAAGTTTCGATGGAAAAAAATGAAAAAAGATTGTTATCTAGTTTCTTGGCTGGTATGTCTGCTGAGCCTTTCGGGTCATAAGGATTCTATATGTTCAATAAGATCTTTGGAGAGACCTTACTGATCTTTGTCAATTGCAAGTGCAGGTGAGCTGCCAATTACATCCACACTATTGGTGCTTAAGACACGAAACATGTCCCGGTTCTGTCCGGTTCTTGCGAACCGGTAGTAAAACTGACGGGAGGCTCCACCCACCCGCCCAGACATCATAATGGACGATCTGCACATGTGCAGAAGCTTCTGCGCATGCACAGAAGCGTGCACGCTCCCATTGCGAACCGGTAGTAAAGGTAAGTAGAACCCACCCCTGCTTCCGAGGTCAGTAAAATAAGGACTCAAGATTGTTGGGGGCAATATGCTGACTCTGTAAGTCGCTTAGAGAGGGGTGTAAAGCACTGTGAAGCGGTATATAAGTCTAAGTGCTATTTCAGACAAGCAGATTCAACGGGGAAGTCAGCAGAAAGTTGCAAATCACAGTCACATGATGCTGTGCTTAACAACAGCCATAGCTTAAGGGAGATTTAAAGAGGGAGCAGGAAAAATAATTTTTCAGGAATTAGAGAGAAGAAAGCTCATTTTGACATAGGATTCCACTTCCTGAAAGTCAAGACTAGCACCTTAGCCATAAGGAGTCATTACTTTGTGCAATGTATCATACAATTTCCCCCAATAAATTGGTCCAGTTTCTATTATTGCCATCCAACTTGGCTATTGGGGTTGCAACCCACCCTTTATCTGGGGAGGACCAGACAGGGGAAAACTTACTGAAAGAATCGTCCTATGTGCTAGGATGGTGATATAGCATTTCACTATTTTTTACTATGCAATCCCAACTAATAATCCAGTCAATAAACTCATGCAAGAATGATGTTAATATGACATCATGTGTAACAGGGATTCATAAATGCGACCCCTAAAATTGCAAAAAACAATAATAGGATGAAGGAGAAAGTGACCTATGCAGTACTACTTAAAACCCTTCCTTCCTTCCTTCCTTCCTTCCTTCCTTCCTTCCTTCCTTCCTTCCTTCCTTCCTTCCTTCCCTCCCTCCCTCCCTCCCTCCCTCCCTCCTTCCATAAAACATGCATTTCGTCTTACTTTTTGATACCTATTTGAGATTCTAAATATTTTAGGGTTAGTCTGGCTTGTAAATTCCATTATGGGCAACAATGAAACTTCTAAAAGAAATCTAGTCCCGTTTTAAAATAAAATGGTTCATTACTGGTAGATGACAATCCTCCGTCCCTTTATTTTTAAGTCCTAAAGCTAAGATACAAATGAGACTCTGCAGCCAGCAGAGGTCACTCAAACACCAGACAAGGATTATTTTCATTGAATGATTGAAGTGAAAACTGCAGCCTTGCTGCAGTTCAAAACAGGAAATATTATAAAAGAAAATTCCAGTTTGTCTGCTGATCTCAATTGTAGCATTTGGGAAGTAACATGTCCTGTATATCAAACCTCCTCTTCTACTATCAAACACCTTCTCTGCTGTATTTGAATCCTGTACGATTCCTAATGTAGGTGGGTCTAAATCAGGGGCTGTTTTAGAGAGCTTCAATTCAATGCCTGATTTGGAACTAGATTCTCAGAAAGCGGTGTCAGAAGAAATATCCTGTGGGGATATTTCTCCAAGTGGTTTTCCCCACTTTTCCAGACACTGGAAACATGGAGACTGCTTGGAAAGATGGTTTTAATGGTGGACAGGATCACATGGTTTGAGTTCCTGAACAGAAAAAGAGCCGAGATGCTGCGAGTCCCCGGGTTTTATACCCTCTCTGGCTTTGAACTTCCTGGGGCCCAGAAAGAGTATCCTGATTGGTTGTCAGACTCCCAGGGGGAGGGGGTCTTAGCTAGCCTTGCTGGCTGATGTAATCTTCCCAGGTGCCATGTGGTGAGTTTCTGTTGCTAAATGGGTCCTATTGTGTTAGTTTCTGTTTCTAGATGGGTCCTATTGTGTTGCAGATGATGGTCCATTGACAAAGATGGGAGGGAATTGAGTTTCTGCCTCTGGCCCATTGACAAAGGATGGGAGGGGCAAGAAGGTGGGAGCTGCTTTGTCTTTAAAACATGCTTCTCCATTTCTCATCCAGGGAAACATAATATTCTGCCTTTTTAATATTTCCTAAAATATTTCATTCTTCTAGGAAAGGGGTGGGTGCTAACTTCCTACAGCGGTATATACTCTCTATAAGTGGTCCTCTAGAGCGCCAATCTGGTGTAGTGGGGTTGGAAGAAATGTCCATCTGGGTTCAGTTCCAAGTGGGAAGAAAGACACTGGAAACATGGAGACTGCTTGGAAAAGATGGTTGAATGGTTTGAGGTCCTGGGCAAAAAGAGCACATGGGTAAGATATCTATCTATCTATCTATCTATATCTATATCTATATCTATATCTATATCTATATCTATATCTATATCTATATCTATATCTATATCTATATCTATATCTATATCTATATCTATCTATCTATCTATATTCTTAGTAAATACTTTGTTCATTACATAGTTGAATGTGCTGACAACAAAATCACACAAAAATTATCAATGGAAATCAAATTTATCAACCCATGGAGGTCTGGATGTGGAGTTACACTCAAAATTAAAGTGGAAAAAAACACTACAGGCTGATCCAACTTTGATGTAATGTCCTTAAAACAAGTCAAAACGAGGCTCAGTAGTGTGTGTGGCCTCCACGTGCCTGTATGACCTCCCTACAATGCCTGGGCATGCTCCTGATGAGGTGGCAGATGGTCTCCTGAGGGATCTCCTCCCACCCTGGACTAAAGCATCCCCCAACTCCTGGACAGTCTGTGGTGCAATGTGGTGTTGGTGGATGGAGCGAGACATGATGTCCCAGATGTGCTCAATTGGATTCAGGCAGGGCCGGATTTTCCTATAGGCTAACTAGGCTTCAGCCTAGGGCCTCAAGATCAAGAGGGGCCTACATTCAAATTGTTAGCAAAATTAAAATTACACTTTCACTATAGGTGAAAGGGCCTCATAAGTGGAATAGCCTAGGGCCTCTTTTCATCTAAATCCGGCCCTGGATCCAGGTCTGGGGAACGGGCGGGCCAGTCCATAGCATCAATGCCTTCATCTTGCAGGAACTGCTGACACACTCCAGCCACATGAGGTCTAGCATTTGCGTGCATTAGGAGGAACCCAGGGCCAACCACACCAGCATATGATCTCACAAGGGGTCTGAGGACCTCATCTTGGTACCTAATGGCAGTCAGGCTACCTCTGGTGAGCACATGGAGGGCTGTGCGGCCCCCCAAAGAAATGCCACCCCACACCATTACTGAACCACTGCCAAACCGGTTATGCTGGAGGATGTTTCAGGCAGCAGAACGTTCTCCACGGCGTCTCCAGACCCTGTCACATCTGTCACATGTGTTCAGTGTGAACCTGCTTTCATCTGTGAAGAGCACAGGGCGCCAGTGGCGAAGTTGCCAATCTTGGTGTTCTCTGGCAAATGCCAAACGTCCTGCACGGTGTTGGGCTGTAAGCACAACCCCCACCTTTGGATGTCGGGCCCTCATACCACCCTCATGGAGTCTGTTTCTGACCATTTGAGCAGCCACATGCACATTTGTGGCCCGCTGAGGTCATTTTGCAGGGCTCCGGCAGTGCTTCTCCTGTCCCTCCTTACACAAAGGCGGAGGTAGCGGTCCTGATGCTGGGTTGTTGCCCTCCTACGGCCTCCTCCACATCCCCTGATATACTGGCCTGTCTCCTGGTAGCGCCTCCATGCTCTGGACACTATGCTGACAGACACAGAAAACCTTCTTGCCACAGCTCGCATTGACGTGCCATCCTGGATGAGCTGCACTACCTGAGCCACTTGTGTGGGTTGTAGACTCCGTCTCATGCTACCACTAGAGTGATAGCACCGCCAGCATTCAAAAGTGACCAAACCATCAGCCAGAAAGCATAGGAACTGAGAAATTGTCTGTGGTCACCACCTGCAGAACCACTCCTTTATTGGGGATGTCTTGCTCACTGCCTATGTTTTCCACCTGTTGTCTATTCTATTTGCACAACAGCATGTGAAATTGATTGTCAATCAGTGTTGCTACCTAAGTGGACAGTTTGATTTCACAGAAGTATGATTGACTTGGAGTAACATTGTACACCTTTATTTTTTTGAGCAGTGTATATTTATACCTTCTCTTGGGCCCCGTCTTAGAGCTTCCTGTTCCTGTGTAAGGGCAGGTATCCTGATTGGTTGTCAGACTCCCATGGGGCCATGCAGGGGTAACTTTGTAGGTTGTCTTGAGTCTCAGGCTTGGTTGAATCTTGGTTGATGATGTAATGAAGAGGGTTTTGGGCAATTCCTATTATGGCTGAGGGCTAATCCTACTTTTGTTGGATCTTGGGTGAGGGTATTTGCTTATGAATAGACCTAGCCATCTCTTTATCTCTTAAGTGCTGACATCTGCTGTGGGCTATTGAGGAAGGTGGGGGCTATTGAGTCTGCTTCCTGCCTTAAAAAAACATTTTTCTCCATTTCTCATCCAGGGAAATATAATATTCTGCCTTTTTAATGTTTCCTAGAATATTTCATCCTTCTAGGAGAGGGGTGGGTGCTAACTTCCTACAGTGGTAAAGGAACCAGGCTAGAAATTGGGAGACCTTGAATTCTACTATTCCATTTGCTATTCCAATGGTGGCCAAAGCATTTCAGTGTCACTGTTCAGCAGCAGTCTAAACCTGGATACAAATGGAACAGTGACACTGTCTTTGTTTTTTTTCTTGCACAATCGAATTGCTCCATTTAATTGTTCCAAAAAATTAATTCAAGGTAGCCTAAGCACCAGAGAGGATTGTAACTGGCAAGTTAGTTGGAAACAGATGGGAAACAATGGCCATATAGAAAAGAAAAAAGGAAGGAAAAGAAAAGAAAGAATAAAGGGGAGAGGAGAGGAGAGGAGACCTGAGGGTATAATTTGAAACCTAGGAAGAGAAATAATATGTTGTTGGCAGGCAGAAAATGAATTAATTTCTAGCCAGGGAAATGAGGGGCCAGGCTGGCCAAGGTGATGTGCTTCAAACAGATTTGCAGCTAAAAGTGTGATTGTAGGTTATATATAAACAGAATCCCTGCTAGATGAGATGAAAGGCCTTTCTACATGAAGTCCAACATTATTTGTCCTTTAAAGTTGATCAGGTGGCTCAAAGAAGTCCTGGCAGGCAGAACATAGCAATTACCACTTGAAGAACAATGATGTAAGAACAATAAACTTAGCTTTTGTTCTCTATCAGCAACAGGTTCTCAAAAACATATTCCTTCCGATCCAGCAGGTAACATATAGCCATCCAAGCTGGGACGCATTCAAAATGCTTTCCTTCATACATTTATCTGCTCCTCTTTGAAAGCCTTTGAAGTTGATGACCTCCTCTATCATCAATGCACTGGATGAGTTAGCGCTTCCATTTATTTCTACTGAAGTTCTAGCACACAATCATTTTTATTTTGTTTGGTTTTGTTCATATGCATACATCAGAGGTTGCCTTTGTCTACTTCTCCATGATCTTTCCTACAATTCCTAGGTAGAGATGTCTGAAAAGACTGAAAGTGCATGAATTATAACCCTCCAGATTGATAGATGATAGATGATAGATAGATGATAGATGATAGATGATAGATAGATAGATAGATAGATAGATAGATAGATAGATAGATAGATAGAAAGAAGACAGACAGACAGATAGATATGATAGATAGATAGATGAAAGAGAGAGAGAGATGAAATGTACAGGCTGTTCCAATCTGTAGCTCCAATCAGAGAAAGCACTCAGAATGTGTACATATGTTTTGTTCTATAAGTGCAAACCTGGTAGATAATTTATGATTTTGTACATTTATTACACAAGGCTACCATATATGCAGAAGGAAGCATGACATAAATCCTCTACTGATGATGCCACGTCCTTTTCCTTGCTCTTACAGCAATATAACCCAAACATCTGCATCTGTATTCATACTTTTCACTGTCCATTCACAGGGCAGAAATAAAGGGAGAACCTTCACTGGGCCCTGGAGTGCGCTATTTCTTCAACAAACAGCCAGAGAGAAAAGTACTGCCTTGCAATTCTGGGTCCATTTTCATGGGGCTATAAGCAACAGGCATTATGAGATCCACTAAGAATAATTCCCTCGCTATTTTAAAATAGCCCTTCCTTCTGGGAAGAAGGGGAGGGGAGGGGAGGGGAGGGGAGGAAGGAAGGAAGGAAGGAAGGAAGGAAGGAAGGAAGGAAGGAAGGAAGGAAGGGATTGTTAAAAGTTTCAGTAGACTTGTATTTACCGCTGAGAAGTTTAAAAAATTGATTGCCTTTTGCTACTAGGGAAAATCTTCCTGGTAAATTTTATTTCTTCACAACATTTTGATTCTTCACTTCTCAGAAAGCTCTGTGATATAATCAGATGCTGCACATTTATGAAGTTAAATAAATGGATCCACGAGTTCATTGGGAGTTTATTGGAGAAAGGCATAAAGTACAGTTCATGTTTGATGACTTGTCCATTTTTAAAAAATAATAATCCAGGGTTTGGGAGAGAGTAACATGTAACAAATCAATAGGCTTCTGAGAACATAATTCAAATATTTCTTTATCTTTCTTGATTCGTCTCTTGCAGCCTTAATTCTCCCCCTTTTTTTTTTTAAAAAATGTAATTTCTTGATACTTTGGCACAGCTGCTTAGACTTTGGGGGAAGGGCACAGAAGGGTAATTATCTCACACCTACCCATGTAGAGGGCTCTATCCAAAAATTTGAATGGCCCACCAAATTATTCTAATATGTTTTGATGCTGAATTTTCAGCATAATTCCCACACACACTCCTTATTTATTAGGCCATGCTGTTGGCTTCAATGAATGAAATCAATGGAGAAAAAAATTACACTGTTATGAGATGCAGAGTGAAGGAGGTGAATGCACAGAATTCCAGTCACATTCTGCTCTCCCCCCACCCCAGATTTCTCATATCCTTTTGCAGACTCCCCAACCTTGAATTGAGAATTCTGGGAACTGCAATCCCTAAACACTCCATTTATTTCTGCTTTGGAACTAGAAAAAAAACACATATTGCTTCTCTTTTTATTTCCTACTTCCTGCTTCTTCAGACGTTTCCCTAGTGTCAAATTTTAGATCATAAACTGGTCTGGGCAAGGTGTAAAATGACACCATGGGGATGGTGCTATATAACAATTCATAAATATTGTAATAAATTCAGTTTTCAGTCTAAAAAGCACCATCCAAGTACAAGAGGGGGCTCTGCAGAAATAACTTCTTTAAAAAATGAGAAGAGAGAGGGAGTTCGCTGAAACCTCCCACTTAGGTCCAAGCCGGCAAAGGGATTTAAATATTGGCTTGTTATAAGGAAGAAATAATCATGTTCATTGGGTTGGAATGGAATGGAAAAGGACAAGACTGGTTGGTTGACTGTCTAGCTTAGGATACAGTACTTCTCTACACCATAATGTTTTGTTGCCAATTCAGTTACATACCTAAATTTATCTTTTAGGGAGTGTTCTTGTACCATTCAGCACGGTGTGGTGCCAAATTGTACCCGCTCTTTCTCATGTTTGGCAAGCAACTGTACTCAGCCAATGAAAATACGTTTCTTGCTTATACATTAATAAAGCCTGGCTTTCTAAACAATAGGCAGAAAATTATATTGAGTACAGAGTTGGGCATGGGATGCCAGGTTTGATGGGGTGGGCATGTAAGCAAAAGGAAGTCCTGCAAAAATAATGTCATGTAACCTGCGCCCACCTGGTCCCAAAGATTAATATTCAATTGTTCTCACCAGGAAATCCAAACCACAAGGCTCTTTCAGTGGTTGCCCTTGAGAGAATCGTATCACCCATGTAAAAAGAAAGAGAAGAAAGCACATTCTTTCTTGTGAGAAAATGCCTACTCTATATTTCACAGAAACAACCGCATTTTCTTTTCCTTAAAAAATGTAGTAAAACCATAGCTCTTCTCTAGTTAGTAGCTTTGCCAATCTTGTTAGCAATTTTTGCAAGTTCTACGTAGACACATTTGAAGGTGAAAATAAAACATAACTGCACTTATATCTTGGGTAAGGTGCAAGAGTTTTCCTTGGTGTCTTCCAGAGATGTTGTAAATAAATTGAAAGAAATTGCAGCAGATATAATGGAGTAAAGTCATGGACATATAATTGAAACAGATTTAAGAAAGTTATTCTAAAATCAAATTATCCTTTTTTTTTGGGGGGGGGGACTTCTAATTTAATTTAGACTCACCCAAAATTCATAATTAGCTGATTATGCTGATAATAATAATAATAATGTAGGAACAATGTAAGAATTAGGATTCAGCTGTATTTTCACTGCCCAACTTTGACTCATTACAGAAATGGCTCTGAAGATAGAATTGAAAAGGGAAATTTGCCATCATTAACCAGTTAAAAAGCCATGTTTGCTAAAAGAGCTAAGAAGGATCAAAGATGTGCATCACCATTCTTACGCAGCTGCCAGGAGTCCCAGGAATGGCCACTCTGATACCTAGGTCTATATATAAAAATTGGTTCTGGGCTAGTGCTCTGAGCAGCTTCTGGATGGCTGAAGCCATCTACTTTTTATATTTCCATAATGCTTTAGAGCAGTCTTCCCAGCTGTAATCCCCAACATATCTGAGGACTTCAATTTCCAGAATTAGCTTTCCTTTTTTTCACCAAGTTGTTTTACTGCATTATAGAACATTACATTATAGAATATAGGTAGTAGCTGAGCACAGCACTGTAGTATTTATACAATGCTACAGAAATACTACAGAAACTAAAGACTCTTTACACTGTGAGGATTTAGATAAATTAAACTATAGGTATCAAACCTTTTGGCTTACTGTGGTGGCTCAGTGGTTTAGAATGCAGAACTAAAGGCTACTTCTCCTGACTGCTGGCTGCCAGCAGTTCGGCAGTTCGAATCTCACGGGCTCAAGGTTGACTCAGCCTTCCATCTTTCTGAGGTCAGTAAAATGAGGACCCAGATTGTTGGGGGCAAGATGCTGACACTATAAACTTTTTAGAGAGGGCTGTAAAGCACTATGAAGCTAAGTGCTATTGCTATTGCCTGGGCCTCATTGAGTGAAGAGTGATAGAGGAATTGTCTTGGGCCCCATATAAAATATATAATATAGTTAATGTATATAAATAACAGGCTTCCTTTATTTTTTATACTTTTATTATAATCTTGTGGGGGTTCATTACTAGCTCTCCAGGGCCTCATGTGAGCTATGGGCTGGACACACCTGAACTAAACTCTTAAATATAAGTATTTATATCAAAAATATGATTTCTAATAAATCATTCTTAGGATTTCTAACAACCTAAAATGTGAATGAACACAAGGTTGCTTAAAATGCACTACTAATGCTAAGTACGACATTGATAAACAGTTGCAAAATGCATTTAATTAGTTTATAATAGGAGAAATGTTTCAATCTTTGAGCTAGTCATTTAATGCATAATATTAAAATTTCCACTGTATTATTTGTAAATGTTTAAAAGGAGAAAAAGAAAAAAAAGAAAAAAGGGTGCTGCTTGGAAAAAGTGAACAGGTATTCACTCCACCTTCTTTATACTGTGATTCACAGTGTTTATAAACATTTAGACCTCCTTAAAAACCATATTGTAAGTATTTGTGTTTGCCTTGCTACATGATGTGTTGTGTATATGGAAACCATTCTTGCTTGAATTTGATTAAAATTGTATTGTGGATTTATGTTGTTAGTTTTGCCATTGCTGCGTATTTTCCAAGTTTAAGTTTTCAATCAGAAATTGTCAGTGTTGTATCTTTCTTCCAATGTTGTGCAAAGTTTATCCTCACAATCATAAGCATGAATCTCAGTAAATTATGGTGTTTCTTGCTAATATATTCTGAGATAAAACCCGTAAAAATGTGATTTCATTTCAAATGTAATTTCTAAAATGCTCCAGGTGATACAATATCCAATACTTTTGACTTGTTTACATGTCCAGCACATATAGTAAAATGTTCCTTCTATTATGGCATTTCCAACTTTTCTTACTGTAAGCTTTGTCTATTTTGGAAATTATTGAGTTGTGTACCGTCTTAAAACATTTTATACCAATTTTCTTTTATATTATAATTTAGGGTAAAATTTATGGATTTGGCCCATAATTCTTCCCATGTTGTGTTGTGGAAATTTTTAAAAAGTTTCTCACCATTTTTATCAAGCAATTTTTAAAAATTTGTTCTGTCCCTGTTGGCTGAAGAATTTTAGAAGTTGAAGTCACATCTTCACCAGGATTGTGGAAAGCTGTTTCAAAGCAACAATATATCAGGAGCACTGTGGGAAATTTACAGGGCAACAAAATCCGGTCAACATGCACTGTTTGAAACATCTTATGAGCACCATTGTTAGTGTCACTCATTAGAGAGGGCCAAAAATAAATGGATTTGTAATGGATTTGTTTCAAGATCAGAAGTCACTTCTTTATTATCTTACTTTTCCTTTTTTAAAATTGTCCTTTTCTCTTTCTCTTTTTCTCTTTCTTATTCTATTTTCTTTGTTCACTGTTTACTATTTTTATTAGCTTTATTTTCTTTTATGGTTTTTTAAAAAAATAGTTCAATAAAGGTTATCATATCTGGATTGCAAAAATCCAGGTGATCACTAGATGGCAGCAAGGAGATACAAAAAAAACCCCTCCTATCTTATTTCAAATGTTAGCCCCCACTTACAATAGAATATTTTACACCCAGCCACCGGATCCTTCTATAGAACCTTCTGCCTATCACATTAAGGCAGAAGTCTTCAAACTTGGTAGCTTTAAGATTTGTGGATTTCAACTCCCAGAATTCTCCAGCTAGCTATGCTGGCTGGAGAATTCTGGAAGCTGACGTCCATAAGTCTTAAAGCTGCCAAGTTTGAAGATCTCTGCATGATGGAGTCAAATGGAGTGCTTCAGAATTGATATTTCTAAGAACCAGGAGTCCAGCAAACAAGGAGGCTCTGCGTCTGCCATTTCCAAATTTCTCAGCCTCCCCTTCTCTTTCTTTCCATCATCTCTCATCTGAATTGAATCTACATCCATTTCTTTGAGCTTTCTGTGTCTCTCTGTGCACTGGCTGCTGGGAGATGTCGACCGAGGATCTTGTTACAACTTTCATTTCCTGAAATGTTTGGTGGGGAAGCACACATTCAGGGTTTTTTTATCCACACCATCAGGCTAAGCAGGGAGCTTAGGTTTCAGGCCTTGTCACTCAGCTGTCACCAAACAAATGAGCCTCTCAGAGCTGGAGACAGAGCCGGCTACCTACTATTTGTGACCCCTTTAAGCAGGTGATTGCTGGGAAGAGGGGGAGGAAGCAGGTAGAATTAATCTCTTGGCTGTTCTCTGTTTCCTCCCTTGCTCCTTCTTTGGATGAACAACACAGTGTGAAATCTGTCAGGGAGAGGAAGGCAGGAGGGAGGTAATGAAATAAGCTTTCTGTCCTCCCCCCCACTCCTTTGTGGGAGAGGAAAGATATTAAGTTTTTTAAAGAGAGAACAAACTGGGGAAAGAAAAGTTCTCAGGTGACTTTCAAGTTATCCCCAAAGGTAACTTACCTACATCCTTCAGGTGAGGTCTTTAGTGATGAGAAGAAATGAGCTGGAAATTGCACAATATAAGCAGCTCCTCCTTGGATGGAAATTGAACCTGACTGGGATTTGAATATTCTCAAATATATAATAATAATAACTTTATTGTCATTGTATGTGTATACACAGTATACCCATAAAACAAAATTCACTTAACACCCAAAGACCAGGTCCAACATACATAACAATCCCCAAACACACTCCCACCCAGCACAATTCCCCACCCCTAAACCACCCAAACATCCACACAACAGACCAAGTAATACTGTCCAACAGCTCACTGATGGTGGCCCTTTAGTTTGTTGTTGAGTGCAATTAAGGGGCTACCCTTGAAAAGTGTTCGGAGACTACAGTTGGTCCAGAATGCAGCCGCGCAAGTTATAGTGGGTGCGCCTAGATACACCCACATTACACCAATTCTCCGTGAGCTGCACTGGCTCCCTATTGATCTCCGCAAAACGGTGAAGACCTGGCTCTTCCGGCAGGCCTGGGGCCGTTGATCTCATTATAATGATCTTGCGAGACCCGGCCACGAATTGGAGTGCATGTGTTTTAACGTTTTTAAAGTTTTTAATGTTTTAATGTTTTTCTTTTTAACATTTTTTATGGAATTGTTCGCATTGTTTTATTCTTTGTTGTAAGCTGCCCAGAGTCCCTTGGGAGTTGGGCGGCATAGAAATGCAACAAAATAAAATAAATAAAATAAATAAATAAATTATAGCTCTGGGATAAAAACTATCCAGAAAAGGTGTGGTCCGAGTTTTATTTGAGTTTTATACGGAGCACTTTTCTGTCCCGCTCGTTATGTTTATCTTCCTCAATTGAATCTTCCATGTCAGGCGCAGCTGAGGTTCTGTTGAAGTAAATTTAATAAAGCTACAATCTTAAGGTCATTAAGTGGGGTAGGGAGGAATGGTAAGCCATTCTGAATTCATCAGACTTTTGCATAAGAATGATCAGTCGTTGCACAAGTAAGTTCCCTTTATCATCATAGAATGTCCCCCTTCCAAACAAATATTCCAAGAAGCTATTCGTATTTGAAACAATGTTTGAAAGGAGACCATGTTAAGATTGCCTACAGCTGAAACCACTAGAGTAGAGAGAATAAACAGTAACAGTAATAGAGTCGGAAGGGACCTTGGAGGTCATCTAGTCCAACCCCCTGGTCACGCAGGAGACCTATACTAGGGATTCGAACCAGCAAACTGCCGACTTTTTTGATCGACAAGCTCTTAGCCACTGATCCACTATCCAGACCTCCTTTGCAAAAAATTGAGTTGTAAATATGTCTTTATACTTTTCAAATTCTTGGTCTTCAATTTCAGGTGCTATTGGGATTGCAGAGCTAAATTTTGAATCAAGTCTGCTCTGAAGCAGGTTGAAAATATATGTCTACATATATGAAAAATTGCATGGATGATGTTAAAAATCTCATCCTGGACAAACAAGACCAGCAACTGAGGCATACCATCTCCAATAATGGAGATAATAATTAGCCATCACGACCAGTATCTAGTGATAGTTCCATGGTTGGCGGTAACATGGCCTTGCCCAATCTGGCACACCCACCCACACCATTTGTGTTGAACTGCAGCCAGCATGGTAATGGGATTCTAGCAATCCCATCTCAACATCTGAAAAAATGACAGGTTAAAAAACTTGTCTAGGAATTAATTTGTAATATAAAGTATGTTTTTATTCTACATATCTTTAAACACATCCATGCTATAGATGGAGTGGTTTAATGAAATTTACCTTGTATTTACTTTGAATTCAGTTTTTGCACATGCAAAAATAGCAATAAACAAAGAATCCTCTGTCCCCGGATAAGCCTGCTTGAAATGAAAGTTGGGGAGAATTAAGGAGAGAACTTACACGTGTCAGGAAATGTGAGCTCAGTTCTGGGATTAATAAATACATTTGCATAATGCATACATATTAATATATGTGTTTGACTCCTAGGTCAGTATTAATTTATTTTTGGTCCAATTTCATTCACCTTATCAGAGAATATTCTGTCATCTTGAAGCTCCCACCTTGGAAAGGTTGAATGGCCCTTGGTCAGGAATATTCTAGTTTATATTTTGCATTTCAAATTTGCTTTAGAGAACCTCAAAAAGAAAAACAACCACTTCCCATTATGGGATGGTAACCTAGTATAAAAAAAGCAGAGACATCACCCTGCCAACAAAAGTGCGTATAGTCAAGGCTATGGTTTTCCCAGTTGCAATGTATGACTGTGAAAGTTGGACCATAAGGAAGACTGAGCGCCAAAGAATTGAGGCCTTTGAACTATGGTGCTGGAGAAGACTCCTGCGAGTCCCTTGGATTGCGAGGTGATCAAACCAGTCAGTCCTAGAAGGGATCAACCCTGACTGCTCTTTAGAAGGCCAGATCCTAAAGATGAAACTCAAATACTTTGCCCACCTAATGAGAAGGAAGGACTCCCTGGAGAAGAGCCTAGTGCTGGGAAAGATTGAGGGCAAAAGAAGAAAGGGATGACAGAGAATGAGGTGGCTGGATGGAGTCACTGAAGCAGTCAGTGTGAGCTTAAATGGTCTCTGGGGAATGTTGAGGACAGGAAGACCTGGAGGAACATTGTCCATGGGGTCGCAATGGGTCGGACACGACCTGGTGACTAACAAAAACAACAACAAACCCAGTATTTTCTACTTGCTGTAGACTTTGTCTTCAATATGTCTGGTAGGAGAAAGATGTCACCCTTAACATCCTTAAAAAGGTCTTTTTAAATTTCAGATGCCAAATATATTTGCTAAACTCCAGAACATATAAATTACAGTCCTTCTTTTCTTTTCTATTTGAATAGAGTTCAAATAAACTCTATTTGCTGAAAAAAATACTTTTTGTCCCCGTTTTAAAAAAATCTAATATTAAAGATTTGAAAAATAACTGTTCCAAGTAGTAGTTTTAATGGGGAAAATCTTTGTCTTTTGCTATTCAAAGGAGCATTAAAGGGTTTTTTGAAACATAGCAAGTTTTTTTTTAAATCCCCTTCTTTCCAGAGAAACCACCAATTGAGTATTCTGCATCAACATGCAAATGAGCGCTCTTCAATCTCAAAGGTATCGTTGAAATCTGTTTTGTGATCTAGGACCATAAAATGTGTGAGTTAGAAGGGACCCTAGATTAGCACTAGAATCTGTGAAGCCATCCCAAATAGCTAGTTATTCAGAGCTTATTTGAACACCTCCACCAGGAGAGTTATCCATTTGAGGTATTATCTCTAGATCATGTACTTAAGTGATCACAGGTTTCCACATATTTCTAATTCTTGAGTTGCATTTGCCAAGCCTTGTATCAGACCATTTCCTTCAAGTTGAGGAAAATTGTGATCCTGCTTAGACTATGCAATATTTTAGATTTGAAGGGGAAAGACTGCACTTCTTGGCACCTTTTTAAACGAAATGCTTCCTTTTCCTGGGATCCTGCAACCATGTTATCACCGGGAACAGCCGTATCTTTTTTTTTTTTTTTAAAGAACATCAACAAGAACTATAAGTGTGCATTTCTTTTCCTTTCTGCCTCTGAAGTCCTAATTCTGAGAGTAAATTACTTCTTTGAGAAAACTTCTTTCTTATGTTTGAATTCCCCCGCTGACTGGGAATTCTTACAAAGAAGATTCAAACTTTAGTAGTGCAGTCCTACATATGTCTGCTTGGAGGAAAGATCCATTAATTTTGAGGTGACTCACATGCAAGAAGGCCAATGTAGGATTGCTGCCTATCCAAAGGGCTGTTGGGGGAAGGAGGTACGACATTTTGCCTGTCATTTTTTGCCTGCAGGTTGCCACCCTGTCTTAAAACATTATATTCAGTTAGGTGGCAGCAGTGAGCAGGTCTCAAAAAATTAAGACAGATCATCCTGATTAGTGTCTGAAGAGGAGACCACAAGGAAATCCAAACCTGTGGGAAGGAACTGGGGAAAGGCTCCCAGAAGACAGCAGTGGTGAACTACTTCTGTTGCCAGGAAAAATACACGGAGGCTCTGTTTCTCTATTGCAAGGAGCTGAACTCGGATTTTATCTTTAAACTGCTGTGAGATGAGGCCTTCTGCAGAGGTACAGAACGGGGGCAGGGGGGAAAGTCAGGAAAACAAGTTGCTCATCGGTACCATTACTTAAGCCACAGTTTCCAGAATCAATTCTGCCATGTAGGAAGTAGGCTATTTAGTATTTTTTTTTCCGCCTGGAGGGTGGAAATAAAAGAATGGGATCCGAGAAGGAAGGGCAGACAAAATGCAGGAGGTGGAGGGAAGGGTGTAAGGCGATCCCTTTGTTTTTGGAATAAAATGAGCAATGGTATGTTTACTTTCCAAACAGCCACAGGACAATGCCCCTTCCCCTCGCTGATTTGTGGAGACCAGCTGTTTGGGCAGGGTTGCAGGAACCCAAGCGGCAGAGCTTTGCATTTTAAACCGCAGTCTGAAGACTGAAAGCAAACACAACTAAAAGAAGAATCAACCCTCCCTACCCTTTGTAAAGCCAGCTCGACCCTTCATTTGGGCAGAATCTCTGGCCACTGAATCTTACTCCTGGCATAGAAATGAACTCCATACTACAGGAATAGGAATGAACTCCACAGAAGAGAGCATAGAGAACTGATATCAGGGAAAGGAAGAGAATATTAGATTGCAGCCTGGTTTGTAAGATTTCTTTGAGGTTTGTTCTCAATAATGCCATTAAATCAATGGTGGGTTACTACCGGTTCGCCCCGGATTGGGCGAACCGGTAGTGGTGGCAGCAGGAGGCTCCACCCATCCGCCCGGACATCTCTGTGCATGCCCACGAGCGAACCGGTAGCAGCCGAAAGTGAAACCCACTACTGCATTAAATGTCATAAATTCACATCCTTGGAGAATCTGAAGCATGCTTCAACTGACAGCTATTCCCATTTAATGAGATGGGCATTTCAAAATTATCCTTGGTTTTAAAAAATGTCTTTACTGGTGTCTTGTTTTCAGACCTTGTCATGGCAAAAGAAAATAATAATAATAATAATAATAATTTTATTTCTATACCGCCCTTCTCCCGAAGGACTCAGGGCGGTGTACAGCCTATTTAAAAACACAAACAAAACAATGATATAAAATTTAAAATAATTAAATAAATGGCTCAAATTTAAAACCCCAATAAATTTAAATACCCCAATTTAAAACTATTGTATTGATAGTCCGGCCTGGCGGAACAACAGGGTCTTCAATGCGCAGCGAAACACCCGGAGGTCAGATATCTTACGAATTTCCGGGGGCAGTTCATTCCACAGGGCTGGGGCTCCCACAGAGAAGGCCCTCCCCCTGGGCGTCGCCAGCCGACATAACTTGGCTGACGGCACCCTGAGGAGACCCTCTCTGTGGGAACGAACTGGTCGGTGGGAGGCTATTGGTGGCAGAAGACGGTCTCGTCTTCTGAAATTGCTTTTGCTTTAATAAAGAAATTGCTCAGCATGCTACTTAGATTACACTTGTTTGAGCCTCCCTTCTCATTTTTCAGTATACCCAAAGCTGGTTTAATCAGGACTGTTCTTAATAACCTGAATGACTTTTTGTTACATAGATCCACTAACTCACTCCAAATCTGAAAACCAGAATAGATGGAACTCAACCCTTGCCCAGAAGATATGCCAAGAACTTCAGCAGAGATGAGAAGATTCAGAACTTTGAATTTCTCAGGAGCAATTGAACTGCACCCTTCTTAGTCCTCCCCATTTCCTGCTTTTGTTTTTTTTTTAAAAGTCCTCCTTCTCAGGAGCCCCCAGTCACCTAGATTTTCTGACCTAATTAAACGAAACTGGGTTTATTTTGATTGGGAAACTTTCAGGTGCCTTATGGACTCATTGGCCATTGCTCTGTGGACCAGCATTGGTCTGCTTGTGGCTGGACTTAATTGGGACAGTTTGGGGTTTTGGTGAAGGGAGTTGTGAGGGAATATTAATAAACCACAGTTGCAGGTGTGTGTGAGCAGGACACAGGGATAGCTAATCAAATTAATGGCAGCAAGAGTGAAGAAAGTTAACCAAAGATAGGAAAGTAGGAAAGGAAAAGTATCAGGCACAGAACAGCTTACGGGTTGCAAGGAGGCTTTCAATGACGGAAATATTCAAGCACACAAGGATGTAAATTAGGACCAATTTGGTCTAGTGGTTAAAACACCAGGCTAGAAAGCCAGAGAGAGTGAATTCTAGTCCTGCCTTAGCCTTGAAAACCAGCTGGTTGACCTTGGGCCAGCCTAACTTACCTCTCAAGGTTGTTGCTGTGGGGAAAAATAGGAAGAAGATGTGTTGTACAGTAAATGTTCATCTTCTTGAATTAATTGTAAAAATAAAGGCAGGAAACAAACAAGTAAAAAATAAATGAAGGGCAGATGGTTGAGTCACAGAGCAATTAACTCAGCTAAGCTATTAACTAAGCTATTGAGATAAACAACTGTAAAAATCCTTATTTAAAAAGGGTTAAAAGTAGAAAGCCAACAGGAATGTGAACTGTCACACTTACCTGCTCTCTAAAAAGTACCATATTTTTCGGAGTATAAGATGCACCTTTTTCCCCCCCAAAAGGGGGTGAAAATTTGGGTGCGTCTTATACACCAAATGTAGCCCTGCTGGCCCCCACCCTTTGGCCTCTGCCTCCCAGCAATTTACCTCTTTGCAGCAAGCAGCAAGAAGAAACAGCCCGTTTCAGCTTCAACACAGCCTAATTACACAAGTTGATTGTCCATTGGATCAGCCTCCTGACTTTCAGCTGTTTCAGGCTGCAGAGATTGCCATTGCCTATTGCTGCGCGGGCCTCTGCTGCTTGCTGCAAGGAGGTTATTGCTGGAAGCAGATTTTTTTTTTCTTGTGCTAATCAAGCTATGCTGAAAACGAAAATGAAAGTAAAGCAGGCTATTTGCTGTTTGCTGTAAGAGGCAAAATTGCTGGGAGATAGGCAGATTTCTTTTTCTTGTTTTCCTCACCAAAAAAGGTTGGTGCGTCTTAGAGTCTGGTGCATCTTATACTCCGAAAAATACATTAGTTTGTATCCTTGGATTCCAGTAGTAGATGATAGTAGTATATTTCTGGTCTCCTAAGAGTCACTACAGGATAAGCAATAACATCATCATGGCACCACTGGAGTTCCCAAGGCCATTTTGTTTAATCCCACAAAATATTGAGGGCTTTAAGGCCCCAATTGCTTTTGTAAACTCCCATAGGGGAACAGTATAGCCTTGTGAATTGGAAACCACAACCCAGGGATACAACCTTGATGATATGATAGTTTCCCATTCCTAGGATGACAATTTCTCCACTGTCTTTGGGATGTCCATTGTTGAGGAAGCAGGCAGTCATTAGAAGAATATCTTGGAAGGGTTGAATATTTACACCTCCATGGAGAATTAGACTTATCCACATGGACAACTGAAATGGACCTTTAGGCTTGTTGGGGGCATGTAAACGACATGATAACCTACCTCTAGTCTCTGATATAACTTCTTCTACTAGACAGATTACTAGACACTGCTAGAGCAGTCGGCACTTGTGAGATGCATCAGTACTAGAAAATGTACAAGTTGGCAGTTGTGAAGTTTTGGAACCAAATTTAAATTGCTGGGTAGAAATTTGGAAGCCAATAATGTTGACGTGGGGGAGAGGAGTTGGTGGCATCTTCAACCAGGCAGAGAAATGCTCTTGCAATTTTTTATAATGGTTCTGATCCAATCTGACAAAAGAAATGTTGCTTTGCAATTATTTCCAAAGAGAAGCATATTTCAGTGAAATTCACATGGATAGAACTGGTTAGTTTGAGGTGCCTGAGAATGTCTTGGCTTTCACTGTGTAATTCTCTCTTCACTGATCTGCATCCTCCCTCACTTCCCACACTTTGATTATAACCGAAAAGAAGATACATAAAGGAACAATTCCCCATTGGGCTTTTTCACCAGCAATCACGATTAAGGGAGGGTCCTACCTTCGAGGACTTAATGAAAAAAGCCTCTCTCCCTGGAGTTATTTGAAGAACACATGTGTGATAATTTGTATAAGTTCTAGGGCCGTGATGGCGAACCTATGGCATGGGTGCCACAGGTGGCACACGGAGTCATATTGGTGGGCATGCGAGCTCAGCTCTGGCATGCATGCGTGCGCCAGGCAGCTGATTTTCGGGCCTTCCGGGGCCACCAGAAGTCAGGAAACACACTGTTTCCGGCCTCCGGAGGGCCTCAGGGGGGGAGGCCGTTTTTGCCCTCCCCAGGCTTCTAGAAAGGCTCTGGAGCCTGGGAAGAGCAAAAAACGGGCCTACCATGCCCACTGTGCCATCGCGTGCCAAAAGTGGGGGGGAGCACGGGGGGGGCTCATAGAATTATGGATGTGGGCATGCGTGCGTGTGACCCCACCGCACTCCCCCCGCTTTTGGCACGCGATGGCAAAAAGGTTAGCCATCACTGTTCTAGGGTCTCCTGCTTGGGCAGGGGGTTGGACTAGATCAGGGGTCTCCAACCATGGCAACTTTAAGACTTGTGGACTTCAACTCCTAGAGTTGAATTCTGGGAGTTGAAGTCTACAAGTCTTAAAGTTGCCATGGTTGGAGACCCCTGGACTAGATGACCTGCAAGGTCCCTTGAACTCCCTTCCATCTCTGTTAATCTGTTAATCCTCCGTCCTTTAGTTGCCAGGAGGCCCTCGAGCAAGGAATATTTTCATTCCCTGAATTCAAAAGGATACTGCAGTGAAGATTCCATCCATCTGAACTGATGTCTTTTATAATTCATAAAAAAACTTGTGATAGACTTTGGAGCCTTTGTTATTTATAAAATGCATCTACCTTGGGGAGTAGGCCTGTGTAGTGTTTTGTTTTCTTTTCCAAATAAACACATTGAAATACACAGGTCTGCAAACATAGGACTTGTCTTGTTCACAATTGTTAAACACAGTCCCACATTTTCTGGGATCATGTGACAGCTGAAAAGAACAGCCTCGTGATCCCAGGATAAGCTCTAGCTGGTTTAAAGAGTTGCAGACAGGCGCTATATTTACACTTTCCAATTATTTCCAAAACACTTCCCGGAAGAAGGCATTAGCCAACCATTTCCATATTGTTGCCAAGAAAAATACATAGAGATGACCACACAGTCAAATCGAGGGAATCTTTCTCTTTACTGATGTATTTTGGTTGCCTGTTTCAAATCTGCTGCCAAACAGTTTAATTGAGGCGATTCAATTCTCTTTTCTTAAGTAACTGGGGAAAACCGTAGGATAAGATCTACAGGCTTGTGATATTTAGAGAAAAGTCCCATTGAACTCCTAAGTATATATATAAATATTACCAACATAGATCCAACTATGTCTGGGCTGGTGACCTCTATGTGTCTTGGATTACATCTTTCGTCATCCTCCAGCAGCACAACAACGTAAAACAACAAAATTATTTATCATTTACACACAAGTAAGTATACAAGACTTATTGCAACCAAGTCTTCAGGGCAAGAAAACAGGGACTAGTTGTAGTTTTAATATCAAAGAGGAGGGAGAGATGCCAGTGGATTTTCCTGCCTTCTATACCAAAACAATTTAACTATTTTGAAATACCAATTTCTGGACAGGTCAGGTGACTCTTCTAATCAGTGGGAATGACATTTGCTGTCCCATCCAAGTAAGGAATTGTCTTGGGCCAGCTTTAAATGACAACATGCCTTTTCTAAGAATCCAATGCACCATCCCCGATGTAGTCATTATTATATCTTAAATGTGAAAATGAAATCTTGATTTAATGGGACCTCATCTGCGGGTATGAAGATACAGGATGTTCTGTAAAGAAAAGAATTCATCAAACCACTTATTTTAAGAGGTAGATGCCCAGTGCCAGACCATGTGCCAAGCTGCCATTTCAGAATGTACTATCTCACATTCTATTTTCTGCTGCATTAGTCAGATCACACCTGGAATAATTACGTATTAATAGATGTTATGTTCACACTACATGCTTTGTTAAATGACCCATAGCTGGGTGTGTGCAGCAACAAGAATACGTTAGCTCTAAGTAAGCAAACTACATTGTAGTTTTTCATGTTTAATGGAAGCAAAGACATTTTCTCAAAAATAAAAATAAAAATGGGCCATACACCTGGCAATCTGTTACTCCCAGCCCATGGCAAACCTCTGAGGTAGACCAGACAAGGAAACCCAAGTTATGAATGCTAATTTTATTATAGAGTTACAGGAACAGAATCTTGCAAGTCTAAGGTGCAAGACCGGTGGTTCGTGCTGCGTGCCAAAAGGAGCCTTGGGAAGGTAAGTAGAGCAGTGAGGAGGGTGGATCAGCTGTGCCGCGCGATTTAGATTCACTAGAAAGCAGGATTTCCTGCTTTCTAGCGATTTTAAATTGCGCGGCAGAGCTGATCCTCAGAAATACCGGTTTGGAGGAACCAGTACCTTTTTTTTACTCCCGGTTCACTCGAACCAGTAGTTTTTATCACTACTGATTCGCCCGAACCGGTGCGAATCGGTAGCATTTCACCACTGTTCAAGACCCCTCCCTCCCTTTATCCTAAAGATACGTGTCAGACCTGCCAGCACTTACATCTCTAAATAGAAATGATCCTTGGCTCCATTTATTGAGAAGGTCAAGTGCAATGCATAGCCAGAACTGAGAATCACATGCCAAAATCCCTAACTTCACCTTTTCCCTCCCCTAACTGCCTCTCATCACTTACCACCCCCCCCCCATGACCAATCAGGTTCAAGCAAGATGTTTTCAGAACGGTGAATACTTCAGAATGGTGAATAATTGGTATGCAGATGTCTTCTTCTCCCAGGTGACCTTGAAGCGATGCCTTGGAAAGACACAGAGGTACTTTCGCTTTCCCCAGAAGCATCTCTCCTCCCCCCTCCCCAGAGTTCATGGCAGATTGTCACCATAGTAGCAAAACACACAAGCCAGTGTAAGGTGGCAGATACCTAGAAAAGGTCAAATCTGAGATGTTTTCTCAAATTACATTATTGCTTCTGACTTAGATTTCTCTTATTGGTTGAGGCTCTTCTTTCCATTTCTTCAGATTCTCACAGTGCATTACACCCTACGTCTAGACAGGAGGCACCACCATCTTTGAGTTTAAAAAACCTCTTCCCCACTAAGTACGCCTCTTTCATTCACATAATATGTAGAATTTGGTTTCTGAGTTAACACATAAGACACCAACTCTCTCACACACATGAAACCCACTAGCCAATATTGATATTAACCAGCCTTTGATTGTTAATTCAACTGCTAGGTTTTTAAATGACCTGGATTAAATGTATTCTATGAACACAGCCAGTTAACTCCATTGCCATCCCTCAGACTAAACTTTGATTTCACTTTGAATGGAAATGAAATGGTCTCAGATGCCATCTACTATTTGACAGTAAATAAATACATTTGCACCCAAAGCAATTTCCAGTGTAAATCAGGGTCATCTCCTCAAGGTAGGCTTGATTAGGAATTAGACACTGCAAAGACTATCCTACCATGAATCAATTGTTGGAGAATCTAATAACAGAATTTTCAAAGCCTCACCAGAACCTTCCTGTATCTCCTTTTATACCATAAAGAATCTGCTCAGGGTTATTTTCAGTCTCTTTCCCATGCTCCCTCATTTCCTAGGGTTGAGATGTCATTTACTGTCTCGTTTGTCTGCTAACAAGTTCTTGCATACCTTTGCCAACTCTGGCTGTTTTCCTGTGGAAACAAGGATGCAGACACTTTCTATGCGATTGACATGACAGTATAGAATCATAGCTGAAAGGGTGCACGGTGATCCAATCTTCCATGGTAAATCCTCATACCATCCTAGACAAATGCTGTTCAACTTTTGCTTGAACAGGAACTGGACCAGTTCTGGATTTAGGCTGTTCCACAGCTTAATAACTCTCAGTGAACAGGTCTCCCCCTCTAAAGCTTTCATCTGTTAGGTCTTGTCCTATCCTCAGGAGTTATGAAGGCTAGGTCCATATGCTCCTCCCTGTGACAGCCCTTTATATATTTGAAGGCTGCTATTATTGTGGCAACCACAACTGGACAATTATTCCAGATCTATCAATAGAAGAGAATATTGTGGTTCAGGGCTGAACTGTGGGGTCTTTGGTAGTGTCTGGGCTTGGTTGTTTTCTTGCAAATATATCATAAGTCAATTAGGTAGCATCATCACTGCTAAAAGGGAGTTGGGTTTATTCCAGGTGTGGTCTGACTAAGGCAGCATAAAGTAGAACCCACATCCCATGAATCCAGGATTAGACCTCTATTGATGCAGCCCATGATTGCATCAACTCTTTGGGCAGCTGCTGGCTCATGCTTGGTCTACTAGGACACCAGATCCTTTGCACAAGTCCTACTGACAAGACAGATGCCACCTACCTTATACATCTGTTTGTTTTGTGCATCTGTTTTGTTGGATAGGGCCCAATGTTGAAATCTATCAAGGTCCTTTTGAACCTTGAGCTTGTCTTTTGATGAGTCAGTAATCCACCATAGCTTTGAGTCATCTTCAGGTTTGATTAGCATTCCTTCAACTCCATCTTTTATGAAAATATTGAGGAGCACTGGGCCCAGGATAGAACCCTGAAGTACTCTACTGGCTTCTTGTCTCCACGTAATCATAGAAGACAAGAATCATGTGGCAGCTACAGTTTGTTGTGAATTTAAATATTCGGTATTGTGACCAATTATTTCATATTGTTTGACTTTATCAAAAGGTATGGTGATAGCATTTGTGTACTATCCCATCAGCATTATTTGATCTACTAATCTAGTCATTTTATCAGAAGGAAGGGAGGGAGGAAAAAATAATGGCATAATCAGTTTTTACAAACCCATGCTTGTTTCTCTAATACCTTATTACTTTTTAAATACTTGCAAACCTATTCTATGATGATGTTTTGTAGGATTCCCCCAAAGTGCTGCTCTCAAGCTGATTGGTCTGTAGTTGCCTGGATTGACTTTTTTTTTCTTCTTTTTTTTAAAAAAATGGAACAACATTAGATCTAAATGGTTCATCATTAATGTTTATAACGGTGGAAATGTTTTATCACGAAATTGTTTTTGATGGGCTTGATCCAACCAAAGTTAAGCATTTCATATTTTCCACAAATTCCAAAGGCAAACTATGAAAACATTTAATATTTTCAAATGGAAGAAATTAATATACATTTAAAACGGGAAAAGTGAAGAGATAACATCCATATGAAGGAAGGGGCTTTATCATGCTGTAGAACCCTGGCAAAGAAGTTTGAGATTCTGAGAAGTCCTCCTTAATTTCTTCATCCGTTCCTCACCATTCCTTCCGCCTCCCGAGAAGCGAGAATATTCGCCCCGCTGCCTTTGGGAGAAATTTAACACGGCTGTAATTACCCCCCTCCCTTCCTCCTTCCCCTACCCCCAAACACAAAAAGACTTCACTCCGACTCTCAGCGAAGAAGGCGATCACCTAATCCTCCTTCCGGCCCCTCTGGCCAGCTACGAAGTGTCCATCCAGCTCTTCGCGTGGTGTGAAAACGGATTGACGAGTCACTTGTGGAAAAAGCCAAAGCCGGGACGTGGTTCCTTTATGGGGGGGGAGGGGGAGAGACAAGAGACAAGTATTCGATATGGTGGTGGTGTTTTTTAAGGGGGTTAAAGCAGGGGTGAAATCCAGCAGGTTCTGACAGGTTCTGGAGAACCGGTAGCGGAAATTTTGAGTACTTCAGAGAACCGGCAAATACCACCTCTGGCTGGCCCCAGTGGGGTGGGAATGGGGATTTTGCAGTATCCTTCCCCTGGAGTAGGGTGGGAATGGGGATTTTGCAGTATCCTTCCCCTGCCACGCCCACAGAACCGGTAGTAAAAGAAATTGGATTTTACCACTGGGTAAAGGGTTGGTTTTAATTTCTGTGGCTTGCTTCGAAGTACAACCCTACAACTGAGTTTACACTCACTTCTTCTTTTTTGTGTGTGTCGGTTGTGCTTCGCTTGGATACTCGGAGGCTACATTCCGGCGGCCTATTGATGGCCCCGGTGTTTCTTCCAGGCAAGAAAGCCCTAAAGACCCAAAATCCGCCTCTTTCCCCGCAGCGGGTCGTCCTTCCGCAGTGGAGCCCGAGAAGAGCAAGCAGAGCAGCCACGAGATCAACAAGGACTTAATGATGCAAAACGATAACAGGGGAGACGCGGGTCATTAGCCCCGAGCAGAAACGGAGGCGGGGCAGATCTGGAGCCGGGCTGGAAAGGCAAACTGGCTGGGGAATCGCCTCTCTCCCTCTCTCTCTCTCTCTCTCTCTCTCTCTCTCTCTCTTTCACACACACACACACACACACACACACACAGGGTTTTTAGAATCTACCTCCCTCTCTCTCTCCCCCCTCCCCCCTCTCCCTCCCTCCCTCCCTCCCTCCCTCCATCTCTCTCTCTCTCTCTAACAGGATTTCTCTCTCTCTCTCTCTCTCTCTCTCTCTCTCTCTCTTTCTCTAACAGGATTTTTAGAACCTCCCTCCCTCCCTCTCTCGCTCTCTCTCCCTCTCCCTCCCTCCCTCTCTCTCTCTCTCCCCCTCCCTCCCTCCTTCTCTCTCTCTTTCTCTCCCCCCCTCTCTCTCCCTCCCCCTCTCCCCCCTCCCTCCCTCTCTCTCTAATAGGGTTTCTCTCTCTATCTCTCTATCTCTTTCACACACACAGACACACACACACACAGGGTTTTTAGAATCTACCTCCCTCTCTCTCTCTCCCCCCTCTCCCTCCCTCCCTCCATCTCTCTCTCTCTCTAACAGGATTTCTCTCTCTCTCTCTCTCTCTCTCTCTCTCTCTCTCTCTTTCTCTAACAGGGTTTTTAGAACCTCCCTCCCTCCCTCTCTCGCTCTCTCTCCCTCTCCCTCCCTCCCTCCTTCTTTCTCTCTCTCTCTCTCCCCCTCTGTCTCCCTCCCCTCTCTCCCCCCTCCCCCTCTCCCTCCCTCCCTCCCTCCATCTCTCTCTCTCTCTAACAGGATTTCTCTCTCTCTCTCTCTCTCTCTAACAGGGTTTTTAGAACCTCCCTCCCTCCCTCTCTCGCTCTCTCTCCCTCTCCCTCCCTCCCTCTCTCTCTCTCTCCCCCTCTCCCTCCCTCCCTCCTTCTCTCTCTCTCTCTCTCTCTCTCTCTCTCTCTCTCTCCCCCCTCTCTCTCTCACAGGATTTTTAGAATAAACTCGGGGCTCCCCGGGACAGCTCCAGGCCCCGGCCGGAGGGAAAGGTGGCCGGAGGGCTTGGAAAAGAAAAAGGCGCTTTTGGGCGGAATCTGAGCCGAAGGGATGCTGGCGAGCGAAGCCAAGAGGCTGCCCGTCCCAGCGCTCTTCCTTGGCCGTCCGGAGTCCTGGTATGAAAAGGACGGGGAGTGGCGGAGGTGTGTTGTACTCTGGGCAGCGAGGCGGCGACCCTATTATTAAGGCACCAAGAAGAAAGGAAGCTCCACCTAGGAAGAGAATTTATTTCTAACCCGGGGTCCAGAGCCCCTCTCCAGGATTCTCCAGATCCGGGCGTTTGCACGTGTTTCAGGCTTTGCGGGAGGCGATTGCTGGAGTCTTACCTGTGCAGAGAGGCGGTGGGATAACCAGGATCGCAACTGTAGGGCAGGAAAGCCCCCCCCCAAAGAAATCCTATTAAAAAAAGACCAATAGATAACGCCATGAAGTTTGGGAGTCTTTCTACTCCTTCTCTACGAGGCCAGGGATTCCCAAGGCCGAGAGAAGTGGGGGGGGGAGGGGGAGAGGGAGAGAGAGAGAAGAAAAATTGCACTGATGCAGGGAAAGGAGAAAGGAAGAGGGGCTGTTCAAAAGATCCCTCCCCTTGGGGCTTTCCAGGTCCTAAATAAAAACTCCATCACTTCTCAAGATAATTTAGGCGTTAAAAGTCATTTCAGAGCATTTACTCTGGAGTAAAAACATGGCTTAGTTTATGCTGCAAAATTATCCCCTCCCTCCCACATGCACACACAAACACAAATTGCATCTGGCCCTACTGCAGGGCCTTTGGTTCAGTTGAGTGCTGCTCCACAAGAGATGGAGCCCCATAGGGCTCTCCCTGGGCCAGGCTGCAGCTACTGTAGGTCTCAAACTCTCCAGCAACCCCTTTTGGAAGAAGAGCCTACCAGGCCCTGCCAGATGTGGAGCTCCTCCTCTGGCCGAAGAGTTCAGCTTGCATTTTGAAGAGGGCATTGTTGGAGTCTCCATTCCTCTAACTTGCTTGCGGGGAGAAATGTGAAGGGCTCAAATGAGAAATGCGTCTCCAAGTGAAGGGGCAAAGTCTCCCCTGCAGATGCTCCATACTAGTTTGTTCTTCAAGCCGTCATGCTCTGCTCTAGGTACCATAAATCACTGGGTTGCACATATGAAGCAGCCAAAAACAAACTAAGCACACGGAGTTTAACAATAATAGAGTTGGAAGGGACCTTGGAGGTCATCTAGTCCAACCCCCTGCTCACGCAAGAGACCTGTACTAGGGATTCAAACCACTGAACTGCTGACCTTTCTGACAGACAAGCTCACTGCTCTGTTGGGAGCATTCCTGGCAGGGCTGTGTGGTGGGGAAGAGGAAACAAGGCCTTTCTGAGGATCTGGGCAAAAGAAAAGCCACTCCCTCCATCCAGGTGAGGAGTTCTACCCAGGAGCCTGACTTATCTGTGTCAGCCAAGGAAATCTCGGGGACAGGGGAGCTATGAAGCTACAGCCCACCCTTGACCTTTATTTTCATTCATTTTTTAAAAAAAGACTTGTTCCTCTGGTGCCGTGATGGCGAATCTATGGCACGGGTGCCACAGGTGGCAGACGGAGACATATCTGTGGGCACACGAGCACATGTACACGCTGGACAGCTGATTTTCAGGCCTTCCGGGCCCACCGGAAGTTGGGAAATGGGCTGTTTCCGGGCCTCTGGGGGGGGGAGGCCATTTTCACCCTCCCCAGGCGCCTAGAAAGCCTCTGGAGCCTGGGGAGGGCAAAAAATGGGCCTACTGGGCCCACCGTGTCATCACGTGCCAAAAGCAGGGGGAGAGCGGGGGGGGTGTTCACGTGTGCATGTGTGGGGGGATGGGGTACATTGAATTATGGGTGTGGGCACACGCACGCGCAATCCGCCCCACTCCGTCCGCTTTTGGCACGCGATGGCAAAAAGTTTAGCCATCACTGCTCTAGTGTATGCTTACTAAGAAGAATGTATCAACATGCTAAACTGAGGTTTGGAAAATAAATCACTACTATGTGAATTCCCACAATATCAAATGGTAGCTACATTCGAAGTACAGAGTATTATCCTAAGCAAACACATAGCGTAGCAGAGTGTGAGAATGGGTCTGCTCAGTGCCTTAGTTTGTTGACTTAAATGTGCATAACGACTGGGGTGGGGGTGGGGCTTGTTGTGCAGTGTCTGAACTGCCCTCCTGCTAAATGGCCAATTGCTTTTGCATGCACAATGAGAGCTTCTGCTTGGCCAAATAAAATATTCTAATTTTCTCCCCCCCCCCCGCCCCCATTAAGACCAGCAAAAATGTCAATGCGCACAATATTCCAGTTACTATGTGTAATATGAATTCCATATTAAGTCAGCGCCATTATTAGGCCAACTGGAGGTTTACAAAATGGTGCTCATATTTCAGAACCCTCTTCATCAAACAAGACCATTTCAAAACAGGATAAACAAACAGAAGAAATCACCATGAATTCCAGCTGCAGCTAAGACTGTAACCTGCCACAGACGTGGACCAAACAGCAACCTCATTTCCTCTGCTCCACCTTTTAAAGTATACTGCCTAATAAACAGGAAATCCAAAAACTTGCATGTTTTGTAAGCTCTACCTGCCCACCCACCCCCAAAAGAGGGGGTATGTTTATTCTCTCTAAATAAAGGTTAATTTGTCTTAAGTGAGGAAGAAAAAGAAAGAAGTTCTCAAAAATATCCTGGACTCTTTTGCTTGGAGAAGAGACTGACTACTTAGCACAGGGGTGTCAAACTCAAGGCCCCACATGACCCTCCCAAGCTCCGTTTTCACTGGCAGAGGGTTGCAGGAGGCGGAGCTTGGGAGCCCATTTTTGCTGGCAGAGCACTTGGGCCACCACAGCTCCCCCCATGAGTGAGTCACATCCATCCTGGCCACACACATCCTGCCCCTCCAGGTCAAACACAACCCTGTTGTGGCCCTCAATGAAATCGAGTTTGACACCCCTGACTTAGAAGGTCTTATCTGTACAAGGCTTTCACTGAAACATGGAGTAAATTCCTCTGGAGTAAATAAATTTAGCCCCCAACTTGAATGTCTTTTAGGCATGGAAAGAGTAGCAGGAGAGGGCAGGGGAGAGCAGAGAATACACATCAACTGTTATCCAGTTATAAATAACATTAAGAGTCTTTATCAGTCTTATCAAGTTTAATTTAGATTTCTGTGGGTACAAGAAACCTGGAAATGAAAGCACATGCTACTAGCGGTAATCAAATTGCCAGTTGATTTCTCAAGCCAAACTATATGGGAAAAGGACGAAGAGAGACAGACGGAAATAAAACCTAGAAAAAGAGTCTGGATTATGAAAGATGTCCAGGTAAGTGGAACAACTTTTGTTGTTGCTATTATAAAAAAAAAAAATCACACAGATTCATTTCCAAAATTCACCGTAAACAGAAAAATCACTGACATGAAATTACTCTCATAAAATTTTAATCTAACAAAGGGCTCACACCTCTGCATTAAGACATAGGCACTTAACATTCTTCAGCTAATACTGCATCATTTTTCCTGTTTTTTTTTAAAAAGCTACTTCAAAATCTTTTCAGAAATCTAAACCTGACCAAAAAGGAAAAAAATGTAAACTTAATTTGCCCTCTCCAAATCTCTCTTTTAGAATTAATTTTTGGTACTTTACACCCTCTCTTTATTCCCCCCAAATTCAAGCCAAGATAACTACCCACCACCACCTATTAAAATATATCACTAAGTCCTTAGTGGAAAGGGCCCCTTCCTATATGAGCTGCCTTACAAGCCCCATTTAGCAAACCTCTGAGTGAGCATGCCTGGATTTGCTTTGTCAGCTTCACTTCCTTTAATGGGCCTTATTTTTGAGTAAGGATGCTTAGGATTCTGCTATAAAATATTTGTCTTCTTTTCCTCCTCTACGGAAACGAAACAAAAGAGAGGACACGGTCCAAGTTAAAATCCACAGTGCTTAAATCTCTCTTTGAAACTGATGGAGTCTAAGTGCTTAACCTGGCTTGGTTATGCTCTCCGTCCTTTTAAACAAAATGCAACAACCTGTCATTCCAACTCAGGAAAGATTAAGTAAATGGAAAAGGATGCAATGGAGGGATGACACCCAGGGTTGCCCCACAAATGCGTTGAAGGGTGGATGTTCTCTCTTTGTTTGGCTATCCATAAGATGGTTTCGCGAGAGAGGTGTTGCATAAAGAGAAATGGAAACCGGGATGATTTAGAAGCGATTTTTAAAAGGCATTTTAAAAATCACCAGGAACATTCTGAAAAAAAAAAAAAAACGAGGGTTGTGGGGAGGGGGAGGAAAAAATATATGACACAGTTCCCTTATTTACAAGCCCCACCTTCCGTGGGGGGGACAAACTCATGAGCCCAGGTCCACCAAGCTGGAAGTGAGAGGGCCTAGGAGGGATTCCTGCAGCTGATGTTGGTGAGGCTGGAGGCCGTGGGCTGGCTGTGAGGCAGTTAAGCCTGTCAAGGAATAGCTGGAGTTTCTGGCATGGCTCAGGTTGCCCTGGAGCAGGAGAATGGAGTTCTGATCCGGACTTTGAGGAGGCGAAAACTCCTCTTCGGAACTGGAGATGAGTGGCTTGGCCCCATCCAGAGGAGACAGCTGGTTCTGTTTGTTGGTAGATGTATTGTTGTTTTCAGTGTTTTCTCTGGGAAGGGAGGGGAGAAAGGAGAAATTAGTCATATGCCAAACTGGTTACAAAATGGAGTGGAGAGGAGGAATAGTAATCCTAGAAAAGCCTTTCCCAACCTCAAACTCTCTAGATAGTTGGGTGCTACACATCCCAAAATTCCTGGCAATGTCCCAACACATCTGGAGGGTCACAGATTAGGGAAGACTGGTCTAAATGCATGTTGGCATCTTATCCATAGAACAAGGGGGAAAAAATCCACTAATGTAAATGTAATTCTCAGATCCCTGCGAAATTTCAGTCCTAGGAAATAAACCCTTTGGATGCAACTTTCTCGCTATACTTTTAAAAAGTCTCTTTCCTCAAAAATATATTTTATACATAGAAACCCCACCAACTTTAGATAGGATAACATTAGGCATCACAATACATTTTTATTTCCTCCAAGACACTTCTCTCCCCACTCTCCCCCACCCTGCTTACTTGCAAAGAAAGATACATAGAATTCTTGCAGAACATATAACAGAATAACAGAGTTGGAGGGGACCTTGGAGGTCTTCTAGTCCACCTCCCTGCTCAAGCAGGAAACCTTTTAGACAAATGGTTGTCCAATCTCTTCTTTAAAACTTCCAGTGTTGGAGCCCCCACAACTTCTGGGGGCAAGTTGTTCCACTCATTAATTGTTCTAACTGTCAGGAATTGAGCGGTTCCTTCTGTGATTCACACCAAATAAAGTTATATTGTGTTCAGTGGGGCTTGCTGTCACACAAGAACACTGCACAAATTTGTTTAGAAAATTAATATGAGCCTACGGTGTATTTTGAAAATGTCCCTAAAATCCCAGGTCTCTCTTTAATTCTTCTATTGGGAAATGAGCCTGAAATTGGAGAATTTTAATGATAGAATTTATCATTTAATTAATCTAATTGCCATATTGCTATTAGCCCTAATTAGTGTTTAATTAGTATGATTACATCAATTATTTCGTTATCTTGGGGATGGGAAGAGGAAATGGCTTCAGTCTGCAAGATGAAAACACAAAACTTGTCTTGTACACCAAGCCAAACTTGCTAAAGCCTTGAGCCACTTGCTGAGATCCTAAAAGCAGCTGTCTTGGAGGGGAGCCCTACTGAGGGAAAAGGAATCGCTTCAAAATTATTTGCAGTTGGATTAAAAACAAGGGCAACCGAAGCAAACAGAAAAAAAGGGAGGCAAAGAAAATGTTTTTGAAATACAAGAAATATATGAAACCAATCTAGGAAATAATCATCTTTCAAAAAACAAAATTGAAAATCCACCTATGGCTCCAGCCTCAGCCCCTGGCAGGGCATTGGGGGGTCTAGAAATAAGTCCTGCTGATAACTTATTTCCAGATAATTGATCATAAAGTTGAAATCACTATGAGACATAACTAGCAAATTCCTCGATTAAGAAGACTTTTATGATGGTGTAACCCATGTACTGTGTTCTATTATATAATAATGTTAAATAACTTACAAAAATATATTTTTTAAAAAATGCCATTAACGTTTTTTTAAAAAATAGAATGCTAGGAAAGAAAGAAAGTTTAGAGTCATCCCTGCCATTATATTTTGAATCCCCTAAAATTTTCTTAGGGGAAAAAAAATTCCTCTTCCAGGTTAAGAAGTTACTTCCAAGAAAACGTCTCAGAAGGGCAACTGTTCTCCATCCCGAAGTCTAAATCAGGGATGGAAAACTCTCCCTTTCTTTCTTTCTTTCTTTCTTTCTTTCTTTCTTTCTTTCTTTCTTTCTTTCTTTCTTTCTTTCTTTCTTTCTTTCTTTCTTTCTTTCTTTCCTTCCTTCTTTCGACCAAGCCGACCAAGAAGAAGAAAGTCTCATGGCCTGAACTAACCGGATTCGGGCATCTGAACGAGCTTAGATCTGAGATATAATTATGCCTTCGGGTGCCACAACACTCCTCATTTTGACACATATCTTGGCGGGAGGAGGAAGGACTTGGGGAGCTGAAGTCGGCGCCCTCCAAACGGCACGGGTGGTGTCAGGGGTCCTGAAAACTTGATCTTACAACTTTGGGAAAGTTAATTGCGGTGAAGGGGCGGGGGGGGGGAGGAAACAGCCCTTTATAATCCAGGTCGCAATAGACATTCTGGGTTTATACCATCTTGCTCAAGAGCGTTTAGCTGGAAGGCAGTCCCGTTGCATTCTTCTTAACCCCAAACCCCCGATTTCCCGGCAGATGTGTACCATCTCCATTTTAACGACTTTTGAATCCAGGCGAAGATGCAGATCTGCCGCCGGGAGCGCATTTGGAAATATGGCGGAGTCGCCCCAGCTGCGGGAGGGTCTTTGGGCAATGGGGTGGAAGGCTGGCCGGTTGCTCCTTTTGAAACCACAGACTTTGGTGGTCCTCCCTTCCCAGCTTGAGCCCTTGAAGACGGGCTGCCAAACTCTGGGGGACGCTGCGCATACCCGATTAAACCGAGCTCCCCAAAAGAGGGATTGAAAAGGCAGGGAACGAATCTCAGAGGCGTCATCCGCGGCTCTCAATTCTTCTCCCTTTGGGGGCACATTCTGCACGGCGTAGCTTCCTCGTCGGCCAATGTCACCTTTGCAGGTGTGAGTTATTTAAAAAAAAAAGAAGCGCAGAAGTTGAGGGGCTAACCTTGGCTTTTTAAGGCAATACAATCTGCCTCTTGGATGGGGATAAGGCGGCCTAAGATCCCGCTCCGCCTCTGCCTCTATTCATCCCCAAGGCTGCGCTGCCATTTTTTTGCGCCGCATCGATTGCAACATCCCCAGAGGGGATCCGAATCTTGCAAAGTGGTGCGAAGCCCAGCGATCTTGCTCTCAAAGCGCGATCGCCTAAGGCGCTTGAGTGGGGAGGCTGGATGGATCGTGTCCACGGCTCCAGCGGGAACCCAGAAGCTTCTCGAAGGGGGGGAAAAAAGAAAGCAAACAAAGAAAGAAAACAAACCCTTTCCTGGGCAGAGAAATTGACTCCCTCCCCCACTTCAGGACTTCTCCATTTGGCTGCCCGTTTAGAGGGCTGCACTGAGTTGTGGCAGTCCGAATGGGGCTGGCATTAGCACCGAGCTGCTTCGTCTTTAGATGTTAAATTGTCCAGAACAAAGCAAAACTACAGTCTACAGAGCTGAGAGCTCAGGAGAAATGCAATAATTTTTTTATCATGGGTTTTAAAAACAAAACAAAACTAATTTTAAGGCTGTTATCTCAAATAACGCATTTATCCGGTTTCGAGGAGGGGGGGCGGGTTCCGAAAGGCTAACACTGAACTGGCAGTTTATCTAGGTTTAAAATAGACTGAACTTGACAGCACGTCTGAAGACGCTGTCAGATGATGGAATCAGCTCGTTTCTACGATTCCGTTCCCTACCTCTCCCGTTCATAGGAGCATAGCAATGCGTGGGATGAGTTGTGCGCATCGGAGCCTGTGAAAACGTCTTTTATCAATGAATTAAAATGTACGTTCTTGGTGAAAAGTAGCTCACCTCCCCAACGCGATGTTTCCAAACACGGAAAGTGGAGTACCAGACTTGGCTGTATTTACTCCGAAATTAAGGTCTACTCCGGCTGAACCGACTTACTCCTGACAATGCTAGAATTTTATGTATAAAATTGTCTCTGGCCGTAGCCCGAGGACGCCTTGCGTTTATTGTGAGTTCGCGGAAACTTTTCACCGCGGTGTGCGCCCACGGAAGGATCTCGGGCCCAACACGCGACACTCTGCCGCCTTTCCTCTCCGCTTCTAAACGTTTCGTATTTTACTGCTCAAGAACCTCGCCTCTACTTTGGTTTTGTCCAGAGCTTTCCAGCTGTATCCGAACTATATCGACAATCTGAATTCCTTCTTCAGACGGGTAGTATGTACTGTCGAAAGGAAGAGGCTTCGGCAACGATTCCGAAATGTAAGGCGTGGAGCGTCGTCGCCTCTGAAGCCATCCGCCTCCCCCTCGGGAAATCGCCTTTGTGGAATCCGCGTTCACAGTTGTAGAGAAAGCCGGGCGAGAGGGGGCTACTTTCCAGACCAGGAGAAGAGCGTGAGATTGTTTCCCCCAAATGATCCAGTCCGCAGAGATTCGGAGATAAAAGATCCGAAAGAGCCTAAGGTCCCTTCCTCTCTTGCCGCCGTTACCGCTGCCACCGTAACTTGATGGCTGATCCTGGTGGTATAAGGCAGATCCCCTGGTTCTCGGTTTTCGTTTCCAGGCTGCACTTGGCAATTTCAGCAACTTGAAACCTCCAACGGAACGAGGTGAACAATCCTGCCAGTCCTGCATCTTGGGGGCACTGCGCTTCCCTTCCCCCACCCCTTGCCATTGTTCCTGCTGCAATTGGCGCTGTGGCCTTCCTTCAACCTGGTCTTGGCCAGATGTGCAGGGACTATAATCTCCAGAATTCCCAGGTAGGGCTGCCTGGGAACCCCTGGAGCGGTAGCCCGAACACATCTGGAGGACATCAAGTTGATAAAGGTTGTTGGGTGTGTGTGTGTGCGTGCCCCTCTACCTACCCACCACTCCCCTACCTTTCCACACACACTTGTTCCTGCCTCCCTGGGCAGGTTGGTATCATATTGAACAAAACTGGGGCCCAGCCTCAGAGAGGTAATATCTGGAAATAGAGCTCCCTGGATTTAGCCAAGAGATCTTGGAACGAATCTTGGGTGGGGAAGGCCTGGGACCCATCAGTGCGACTGACACCCTAATCCTAAACACATGTAAACCATCTTAAAGTTAAGCACTTCCATTTAACTGGGGGGTGGGGGTGTGTGGTTCTGGCTGGGTCTGACGGATAAGGAGAAGAGAGCCGGCTTCCCGCTGCTCTTCCCTACTGGCTTCTTTTTCTCAACACCCTAAACAGCAACCACCATGGTGACCAGTTCTCACTCTTGCCTTCCAGGTGACAGGCGCCCGGAGGAGGCTCAGGCCTAGAGGGAGGTCAGCTGAGTTCCTCCCAGTTCCAGGAGTGACGCAAAAGCAGGCTTAGGAGTGCAGACTGGAAGTATCCCCAGAAAAGCCTCTGGGCCTTTTCTGGAGATGACCTCCCCAACCTAACCTTTAGCTGCCTTAAAAAGCCAGAAACACAAAGCAGCCCCTTCAAATCTTATGGCCTTTCTTCTAAGGCACCCTTCCTCGAGAGGCTGCAATGCCTACAGTTCGCCCCTGAGAAGGGAGGCGAAGAGGCGAAGGTCCCTTCTTTGCTGAGTTTTAAAATCACAAAATCTAAAACTGGACATGCAGTTGAGAGAGCCCCCCCCCCTCTTTTCTTTCTGCTTGATGGATGGTGATCATCACCACCATTGCCATCAGGGAAATGTTAGCTTGCACACTCACTTTCTGGCTTTTACATTTGACTTTCAAATCATGCCTACTGGAAGCACAAGCCAGGCTGGAGATGGTAGTAAAAACACCCAGGGCTATAAAGAGGGGAATCCTACTGGAGGCCATTATTTCTGGCTGCCAAGGGAAGATTTCCATTCAAGACTAGGAGGCAGGCATTCAGTATATTCTCAGCAGAATAGATGGAGTTGGAAAAGCAATGGGCAGCATGGAGGGGGGGGGCAGGTGGCACAAACCGAAAAATTAGGAAAGAGAATGGGAAGGAATCACTAGTGGGGGTTGGGGGATGTGAAGACTATGGGAGGGGTACAAAGACATGAAGTGGTGGCCTTTGAGGGGGCTGCTTTGCTTGGCTGGATCCTCCCAGAACAAGCCTAACAACACTCTTCGGTTGGCGCTGTCTGTTGGAGCAGTACCTGGGCAGAGGGGAAGCACTAATGAACCTTAAGAAAAGGTTTATATTCTATTATGAGTTGGTGTAAAGAAAATATGTGTGTCTGGGTGGGTGGGTGTCATTCCTCTTTTCTCCCTGCATGGAAGTCTGAGCGCCCATTCCCGAATCCATCAATTCCAGTGCATTTCAAAAGACATAATACCTTCTCTTTAGGGTCTCCAGGCAAGGCAGGGATGGTGGAGGTGGAGATACAAATGCAAATTCTATTAACTGACACCTCTTTAGCGCTGCTCCGTATTTAGAAACAAAGAAATTTACTGGATTATGATTCCCATCATTCCCGGCCAGCGGAGGGTTTTGGAAGCTACAGTTCCACACATCTGGAGAGCACCAGATGGAGCTCTAGCGGTTCCATCCGATTAAAGCTCAGGGCCCGCTGGTTTTTTTAAGGCACGAGGGTTAACTACGCAATTGATCTGCCTCCTTACGGGCACCGCTATTAAACTTAAGTGTCCCTTCATGGGACACTTGCGCCAGAGTAAGTAACGTGCAGGATCGTGGCCTAATCCTTTGGAAGTCAATGGTGCAAGGAGGGCGCGGTGAAATCGTTGCTTAGCAAAACCGGCCAAGGGGGAAGAACAACACAGAAACTTTAGAGAAGGCTCGGTCCTTCCAACTGGCGTGGCTCAAGGCGCTGACCAGGGTCAACCGAAGCAGGGCCTACTTAATTCGCCCAGTTGCTTAGTTTTGTACAGCGCAGCCCCCCCCCCGCATCCCCCAGATGAGCGCAAGGATTGGGTTCCCAGAACCCAAAGCCCCAAGCGAGCCAAATCTGCTACAGTAGCCCTACGGCCCTGAGACGCCGCGCCAGTCCAGATCATCAGCACCTCGTATTATTATCGTTACTGTTCCACCTTCGGGTAACGGGGTAATCCTTCCTTGCCCCCTTCTCTACCTCGGCGGAGGAGCTTCAGGTTCTTCGCCTGAAGGAAACAACCCCCCCCCCTCCGGGAGTTGGGTGGGACCTGCCCCAAAGCCCCCTTTCCCCGAGAGAGCTGCTGCTCTGGGGGCCGCCGAGACCTTTTGTCCCCCAGAAGAGCCCGAAGCACAAGCAGAACCCACCTCTCTTTCGCCTCCGCCGCTCGGTCGCGCTGCCTCCGGTTTTTAAACCAGTTGCTAACCTGGGTGGTGGTGAGGCCCGTGGCTTCGGCCAACTCCCTCTTCTCCCGGGGCGACGGGTAAGGGTTGTGCGCGTACCACTCCCGCAGGACGCCCCGGGACTTCTCCTTGAAGCAGTAGCTGGTCTCCTCCCCGTCCCAGATGGTCCTGGGCAAAGGGAATTTCCGCCGCACGCGGTACTTGCCGACGGCCCCCAGCGGCCGGCCCCGCAGCTTCTCGGCCTCCACGTAGTGCGCCTTCAGCCAGAGCTGCTGGAGTTTGGGGTGGTTGTGCGGCGAGAACTGGTGGCTCTCCAGGATCTTGTAGAGCTCGCGGAAGTTGCCCCGGTGAAAGGCCACCACCGCCTTGGCTTTCAGGACGCTCTCGTTCTTGTGCAAGTGGTCGCAGGCGGGCAGCGACCAGAGGAACCTGCCCAGCCGCTCCAGGTTGCCGCCCTGCTGCAGGACCTCGCAGACGCACGCCACTTGCTCCTGCGTGAAGCCGAAGGACGGCAGCATCGACATGGCTCCGGCGCCGAGCTGCTCCTCAGGCGGCTGCTGCTGCTCCTGCGCCGCCGCCGCCGCCACCCCTCAGCCCAACTGCCGCGGGCTTAGCTGGCCGAAGGAAGCGCGGGGCGGGGAGCGGTGGTGGCGGAGAGAGACTTTCCCGAAGAAGAGCCGGAGGAAAGTCGCGGCGCCGTCCCCCGCCCCTCCCCACCCCACCCGGCTGCTCTATCCAGGGCCGGCGGGAGCGGGAGCCGCGTCCGAGCGCCCCGAAAGAACGGGCGGAGGGTGAGGCGGCTCCAGTCAGCCGGGAGATTGGAGCCGGGAGAAGGAGCGTTAGCCCCGCGCTGCAGAGGGCGGCGGCGGCGGCGGCGGCGAGGAAATGGATGCTCTGGGCGAGTTCCTGCTGCCGGGCAAAGTTTTGCTTGGGGTCCTCCCGCAGCCAGGCTTAAAGCCGCCTCGGTGTCCGGGCTCTTCTGATTGGACGCTTCCAGCGCCTATCGGAGCGCGCGCCCAGTCCAAGCGGCGGCAGCGGGAGGCAGCGAGCGAGCGAGCGAGCGGGCGCGGAGGCGGCCGCCCCGAGGCAGTCTGGCCTCAGCCTGGCGCTGGAAGGGGAGTTTTTTTGCGGGCTCGCTCGGCGCTCTGAGGCGCGGACGCTCTGCTTGGAAGCCGAACGACTGACTGACTGGCGGGCAGAAGGAAAGCGAGCGGCTCGAGGTTTTTTTTTGTTTTTGTTTTTCCTCCTCCTCCTCCTCCCCCCCTCCTCTCTCTCTCTCATCTGCCCCCAGAAGGGAGACACGTCAGGAGCTTGCAAGATGAGCCGCTTCTCAAGTGTCAGCTGAGGGGAACGAAATTCTGTGCAAATCAATTATTGCAGACTTTAAAAGAAGAAGAAGATGAAGAAGCCAACACCCACCGTCAGACGAGCCAGCTCACCAAATCCCCCCCCCTCTTCTTCCTCCTCCTCCTCCTTTCCTCGGCCCATCACTTCGCTGGCTTCCCATCCATCTCACCCTCCAGCCAACCAACTGGCCCTCCTTCTCCTTTTCAAGATTCCCTCGTTCCCGGTGAGCTCATATTTAATTACCTTAATGTTGTGAATGAATAAATGATGCCCCAGATGAATAGCTTATGTATGGTATGCGCTAAATAATTAAAAGAGCCTCATAACTTTGCCCTCAGAGGATTGGAGGTGGAGATTTTCCTAATCGTAAAATTATTAATCATCAAGAACCAAAGGACTGATGGATTGAAACCTTTTGATTCCAACCCTTTAAATATGGGCTCTGTGGCTAGCACCAAGCCAAGGGGTGTGTGGAGCATCCAACTCCCAGAGTCCTTCGGATGCAAACTGGTGGGCTTTGAAAGAGTCAAGGACTCAAGGTGCTGGTTGCTGTGGCAATAACACAAGCAGAAAGGCAGAGGCGCTCCGGAATTAACGTCCTTGAGGTGTTCTCCAGCAGATAGGTATCAGGGAACAGAAGGTTGCTCGGATCATGGTGCTGCCTGCCTTCTCGTAGCCAGATCCAATATGTTCCTTAGGCCTGGGAAGAAACCTCATCATCAGGTGCTTTTTAGGGTATGCCCTCCCAATGAAGTGGTAGCTTTCCCAGGTTTATCTGGGAAAGTGAATCCATAGAAGTTGGAAGATTGGCCCCTCTGAATAACACTTTGGGCTTCCAGCAATGTTAATGGGCAGAGCAAGCAGGAGGAACTGAACAAGAATCCAGACTCAAGTCAAATTCTTAAATTCAGAAAGTTTGGAGTCAGTCATCAACTGGCTTCACTATCACACTTCTTTGGTTTTGACTTACCCTGTTGTGTGAACTCAGCCTTGGGTGTATTAAGTATGGCTAGATGACGTAGTTGTGATATGCCTAAACAGGGATAATTAGCCAGATATTGTTTGTGATATCAGCTTCACTAGCTAAACCAGACCAGGAAATGAAAACTATTTTTTATTGAGATTGGCTGTAATAACAGAATCTGATTGCGTTGTGTCTGTCTCCACCTCCTCCTTATATTCCAGTGAATCAGAAGCTGATTATTTCAAACATTATTTCATTGTTTTGGACTTCAAAAATGTTTCAGCCCTTTTTGCCTAGGTAAGAGCTGATGGTTCTTGCATGTTTCCATTAAGGTCATTTTCTCTCTATAGGCAGATGAAAAGGATGAAATTAGGAATCAAGATTATGCACACTGGTGAAAAGGTGGCAGAAAAAAGAAACACTGTTCTGAGTGCAGCTCAACTCTCTCTCACACAACTCTGTTTTTTAACCCCCATATAGGGAAATATTTTCCCACTGGCCCAATAGCTGTTGTTTTTTCAAAAAAAAAATTTTTGGTTTTACTTCACAGTCAAGCCAGCAGCCTCAGGATTACCTGATCACTTGTCATCCAATTGCTGTGCTTGTGTGTTCTTGGATTCAACCAAAATCTGCTAGTGATGCTACCTTTCTGGATAAACTAACACATAGCATGTAAAAGCAATATAAGAAGCCTGTGATGTAACTCTACATTCCCTGAAACCAACTCATATAGAACTCAATACACTTTTCTTCTGAGCAGACATAGCTAGAGTTTAACTTTAATTTAATTAAGTAGAACTTCAGTTTCTACTCTGAGTGGCCCTAAGGGGATTAAACAATTCTGAATTATACTTCTTTCTTTTTCCTTGCATTTCCACCTAGTACTGTAGGTTCTCCCAGCTTTTCTTTTAGATGACTGGTTTAAGAAGCAATTATAGACTGGAGGAAGTTAACTTGCCTGGGAGAGTAAACCAAACAATTAAAGCCCATCCAAATAAAGTTAATCTGTGTCAGGAGAACCAGCGATAAGAACAATAGGGGTGAGATAAGTGGAAAAAGTGCCAACAAATACTGCAAGCCAATGCCTTTCTAGTTCTTAGAAAGAATTGTTCAAATTCACTGCAGAATGTAAAGCCGATGGCCAGAGGGAATCCGTTGCAGCAAAGTCAAGCAAATGTGGTGCTTAGTTTTGAAATTGGCCCCCTTAAGGAGATGGGGTGGTCGATCCTTTGTAGTGGGGCCCAAGCAAGCATACCCAGAAAATAAAATCACTATCATGTTTCAGACTTCCACCCCAGACTCATGTCTCTTTAGCTGGAAATTTCCCAGGGGCATTTATTTCCAGCTACAATGTTTGAGCATTTTTATATTTTGTATATGACACCCTTCAGTTCTCCCCTGTTCTATGAATGCAGGTAAATGTGCTCTGTCCAACCATCTTCCTTCACAGTGGCAGAAATATTTGGGGTTGCAATCTTTGGCTTCAATCCCAGAGCTACAGTTTACTTGTTTGGAAGACTGGATTAGAGGTTTAGCTTTATTCTTAATTTATGGATCTGGTCGGTGTGCATCTCCCCTGTTGCTGTGAAAGGCCATCCAGTATCTTTTGGCTTCTCTTCTAGAAAATATAGGAGAGGATTGAACCACTATATTTGCTCAGGATTAATGTTGTTATCGTTTTCTCATTGCTGCACATAAAATCATAAACCAAGCACACTTGGCTGCATTTTTAACCTTGAGTTACAGGTGTTCAGCTAGTTTGTGGTTGGTTGTGGGATGGGAACACACCAATTGGCAAAGAAGAGCTAGGAGTGGAGCAGAAGTGATGACTGCTTAGGCCCTACTTTGCTCAGAAATGTTTGGAGAGACTCCATGCATCTTATCTTCTTTCCTAAAAGACTCTGGATTCCCCCCCTGCAGAGCAATAAGAAATAGGCAGCTTTGCTCAAAAAAAAAAAAAAGAATTATACAAATTCATAGGTTTACTTTGGAGCCAACCCCATTACTTCAAGGAAAGCTGACTCCCTGAATAGTTAAAACATTCTCTTGAAGTCCAGCTCCTGGGAACTTCATCGAGGGGTCATGTGGTTTGCTTGGCAACAGTATCAAAATTGGTTAACAGTATCTTTTTTTTTTCTTTTCTGGGATCTTTCCTTTTTCCTTCCTTCCTTCCTGCCTTCAGTCCCAGTCTAACCTACAGCCTTGAGACTTCTAGCTGGTGTCCCATTCATTTAGTAATTTGGAGATCAGCCAAACTTGGCTAAGCATAAGAATGTAGCTTGTTAATTCAATCATACCTATATTCATGTGGAAGAAAACTTTCTTGGAGGAAGTTGGGCTTCCTTCTAAGTAAATGGCTGTAAGCTTCCCATGTGACTATTTGTGAGATGGGCAGCCATATAAATATGAAGGATTAATTAATTAATGATGTAAAAATAAAGCTTAAACCCTGTTTGGGCCACTTGCCTTAATAACCCCTCTCCCCACCCACCACAAACACACACACACCATAAAGTCAGAACAAAATATTTATTGGCCTTTTGCGTCCCCATCTAATTTTTATAGTTTGAAATTAGTCTTCCCTAAACTGCCTATGGGACTCATAGCCTAGCATACTTGGAAGGGATCTCATAGGGAAAGCCTACGCTGTAACAGATGTGGTGGTACTGTGTACTATTCCAATTCAGTTTTGTGCTGAAATTGGAGACCACATTCCCACTACACATGTCTGTGAATCAGCTTGCTTTGGCAACCAGGCACCATAAAGAGGATGATGTTTTTCTTCACAGCAGCCTAGTGGGAGCCAGTTTGGTGTAATGATGACACCCCAAACAGCTACAGAAGGTCACTAGGTGACTTTGGGCCAGACTTTTCTCTCTCAGCGTAAGGATGAGTTATTGTGAGGATAAGAGGAAGGGAGAATTTTATGTAATCTAAGCACTTTGAGATCCAGAGGAATAATAACAGATTTTCCTTCCCCTGTCAATCTTTCAAAAGTATGTCATGATGCCTGGCATTATTGGGCACACGGTACCCAAAAGGGATCCCTTGGGAACCTAATGCCATGAGGAGGAGGAGGAGGAGGAGGAGGAGGAGGAGGAGGAGGAGGAGAAGAAGAAGAAGAAGAAGAAGAAGAAGAAGAAGAAGAAGAAGAAGAAGAAGAAGAAGAAGAAGAAGAAGAAGAAGAAGAAGAAGAAGAAGAAGAATCAATGGTTGTACCAATAGTAATAAGAGCCCTTGGAGCAATACTCAAAGGGCTGCCTATATACATGGAAATGTTGAACTGATTAGACCTGAATATCCGGACTTTGCAAAAAACCACTCCAATCGGAACTGCCTATATACTCAGACGCTACCTTAACAGCTCTTAGGTCCATGGTTAGGATTTGAACTATTAAGTTTTTACCAGTTCCAGACTGTGAATCGAACTGAAGATTAGCCATAATAATAATATTTTTTTTTCAGAAGCAAATATTGGGGCTCCCTCTGCCAGGCTGTTCAAAACCATGTGCCTGAGCCCGACCTTCCACCCAGAGAGGGGGAACACAAGTTTCTCAGCGAACAAAGCTTGGCTGGTTGGAAGGACGGTGGGCGTCGGGTCCAGCTCGTCTGTCGATAGGCTGCCCTAACCAATGGGGACTGGAAGAATTCCTCTCTCGGACGGCCCCTGACCGGGTGTCTGGTAATTTTCCCCAGCCCGTTTTATTTTGGTCCTTATGATGTTTGAGGGACGCTGTCCCAGCCTTGTGCCAGAAAGAATGTCTCCGCCTGGACGGGATGCTTATTGACAAGGCAGCTGCGAGGGGACCGGAACGGGAGTCTTTTAAAGTCCTCCCCCCCCCCCGCAACACTTGCAGGAGGAGCCCCCCACCCCACCCTAAATCTTCGAACAATCGCGCAGCACCTTTTTCTTTCCCAGCCCCGGGAGAAAAAAACTCCGACGCCCCGCGCGCCCAGGTTCCTCCTTGAAACGGGGACCGCTGCTGTCGCCGCCGCCGCCGCCGCTTTTGCTGAAAGGGATGTTTACGGCTCTCCAATAAGGACTCGAAGGGCGAAAGGGCTGGCACATTATGCCTGCAGGCCCGGCAGAAAGACAGACCCAGGCGAAATCGGGGCAAATACTCTCCCGCCTGCCCGCTCTCGGTCTCCCGTCCGCTTCCAAAAACGCTGCTTGGCGCCCTGCGCCGGGTCTCTTCCCCAAGGACGCGCTCCAAGGGTCTGCCTAAACTTGGAACTCAAAACCGCGCAAGCCCCGAATAAGGAACTCCGCAACAGCCTCCTCGAGAATTCGGGTTGCAGGCTGGCACCGCCGCACCAAGCGCCCTTTCTCAGCAACGGAGGAAGGTCTCGGTTGAGTCCAGTCGCGATTTAGGGCAGGAATCTTGTTAGGAATAACGAGCGGCCGTTTCTCAGAGCAACCAACCGGCAATTTGCAAGTAACTCGGTTTGCAGCGAAGGGATTCCGTTTCGGGGGGGGGGGGGTTGGTTTCTTTTCTTCTTTTGGGGCAAGGCGGCTCCAATGATTCCTTGTGAAAAAAATAAGGTGAAGGGGAATATAGGCTCCGTTTGCTACACCGCCAGGGGTCTCTACCTGCAAATTCTCTTCGCTCGCTTTAATTAAAACCATTATTTTGTCTTCTTCCAATCCATGGGCGACGGGGCTGTGTTTATAAACTTCCAAGGAGATTGGGTAGCTGTTGTAGCCTGCAAATCGGTTAGTGGTGGGGATCACACACACACATACACACACACACACACACACACACACACAGAGAGAGACACACACACAACCTATCTATACAGACCATGATTAGAGTCAAACTGAGATGTATAGCACAAGGTTGGGAGAGGCTTTACAGTATCCCTAATTCTTTTTTTTAAAAAAAATCACAAATCTTAGTTCACGTTATTTTACGGTTCAGCAGATGAGCAAGAGAAGGGCCAGGCTTCTTACTCTTCTTGCAACTGGCAGTTAATCTCGCTTATCCAGAAGTTCTGATTTAATTTCGATCTGTTTTCAGGCATAATCTTGGACTGAGCATTTTCACACTAATTCTGGCCACATTTCTTTAAAAGGATGGCATCCAGCATTGCACTAAAACTTAATTTGGTTGTTTGGGTTTAGATTGAAATCAGCCATTGTGGTTTGTAATCCACGGTTTACAGTTGGGTTGCACTACTGGAGTCTCAAGGCTTACCATGGCACTTTGCTGTAAATTGTAAAAAAGGAGGAAATGATAAATCTATGGGAACTAATCATATTCACTGCATTTAATAAATCTAATGCAAAATCAATTCAATTATCAAATGCATTTTATTTTTTTTTCCTAGCTCATTTTCAAACGTGGCAGGTGCTCCAGATGAATCTGCAAAAGCAATCTCTCTTATGCTTGTGCATTGAGGTGTGAAGTGAATAAATTGTGGTTTAGTCAGCAAGACCCGAGTTTAAAAACCTGTAAGTCCGGCCCTGTGTTTCGTGCAGATAGCCAACTACGTGCCAAATAGTCTGGACTACAACTCCCACAATCCCTGGCCAGGCTGACTGACCCGCAATAAGGAGAGGTATGATTTACCCTCAGGTATGAAGCCGAAGTTTACTTGGCCATTAGCGTATCTAGAGGACAGCCGAAATGGCTACTATACCAAATGGGCGAAAGTGCCTCAAGCACAATAAAATAACTCCTTTATTATCCTTTACTCACAAATAAAGCCGATTGCCTGTCACTGGCTTCCCACATAAGCATCTTCGCCTGGAATCAAGCCTAATTAAAATGCCCTTAAATCCTTATTGAGGAATGGCCCTGAATTCCAGAGGATCTTCCCCCCCCCCCCCCAGAGAAGTACCAATTGCCGTTTTCATGGAGTAGGTAGGTGGTTACTGCCTGGCTGGAAAGCTTAGACAATATCCAATAAAATCAGAACCCTTTTACTGAAGGCCATTACTTGGCAACGGTGTGGATGAGGGAAATTATATTTCCACAAGGGTACTATAGCAGACTGCTTCGTCAGCCTTCGGCTAACCGGGAATGCTGGGAAATGTAGTCTGAGCATATCTGGAGACCAATGGATTGAGAAAAACCCTACCCAAGAAATGAATACGTCTTTCCCTTGTAAGTAACCTAAGGCTGCAATTTGAAGCAACCCTGGGCTGCCTGCTCCGAAATTCCCCCCAAGAGAACTCGCAGCTTTGCCGGAGGCTGAAGTCCCAGACAAGTTGACCTAGGCCTAGGGGGCAGGCCCGCTTAAACCCAACGCCACTTCCATCCAATACCCTCCGACCTCCTGGACTTCGGCTGAGTTTACATCTGGACAAGTGGGTGATTAGTGCGCATTTCAAACACAGAAGTGGCAGAATTCGATGAGCAGAATTGGCAGGCTTCTTGGCACTTCTCAAATTGATTTGCCCTTAGAATGAACGCGGGGGGGGGAGAGGGAGGGAGAGAGAGGAGATGCCCTGTCTCAAGTCCATCCCACCACCCGCTACGGAGGGTCCATGGGTGTCTTTGGGCCAAACTTAGTCCAATCTTCCCCACAGTGTTGGTGTTATGGGAGAGAATAGAAGAAAGGGGAGGAAATGTGGACATCGCCTTCAGCTTCTGAACACCAGGTGGGATAAACATCTAGACCTAATAAACAGAAAGCTCAAATCTGTACCTTGTGTTTTGTGTGTGTGTGAGAGAGAGAGACAGAGAGCATGTGTCTAATCTTTGAGCTAGATCCGCTTTCCCGCCCTGTTTCTTTACAATTAAAAACGCAGACTCGAGGTGGGGCTTGGGGAAGAAGGAAAGAAAAGCTCCAGACGGGACTGCCCTCCCTTCTCTTCGTTTATTAATTAAAAATGAAGGGATTTGCAAAATGCGGCCAGCGAACTGCAGCAAGTAACTCAAAACTCCAGCGATTTCCGACCCTGGAGAAGAAGAGGAAATACAAAACCGGGCCATTAGCAAATGAGTTTTGTGTTGTGCTTCTTTCCCATCCACTTGCTGTTCTGAAAAATAGATCACATTTCGTTATCTTTAGTGGGAATCTGAAACGTGATACCGGATCTCACCCGCCCTGGCTGCTAAGCGCGGGGAAACGAGAGGGAGCGAGGGCCAGTTGCTTGGTTGATTTCTAAACAATAAAGGGCTTGTATTTTGTTCTTTTTCCTCCTCCTTCTCCTCCTCCATAAAAATTAAAAAGCCAGAGAGAAAAAGCGAGGGAGCGCAAGGCATTTCCCATCTTGTTTAGTGCCATCCTTTAAAAGCATTTCCGCCCAAAGCGGCTGGAAATAATTTTTAAAAACCCGAACGAGGCTTTGAATGGACTGGTTGGGCAGCCGTGGCCATCCAGACACCTGTAAAAACAAAGCGGGTATTAGTGAAAGAGGAGGTGGAGGAGGAGGTGGAGGAGGAGGAGGAGGAGGAAATAAAGTTGTAAAGTTGTTTATGGACATTTATTCAGTTCAGTAAGAAAGTGCCAGGGACGTCCAGAAGCCCTCCCAGAAGGGTAGTCTTTCCTTCCATATGAATGTGTGAAAGATTCCTGGGTGCACAGTCTTCACCCTACCTTCTCTCTCTCCCATTCACACACCAGGGAAAACATTAAGTGAAAGAGTAGGTGAGTATGCATGTTTCTGATCTCACCATTATCTGTGGGCTGTAGTGTCTTCTCCTTCATCTAAGTGCAGCTGCCATTTGAGGCATGAACTCATGGAAATCAATGTGACTTACACTCTGAATTAAGACAGGTAAAAGATCCTCAGTGATTGACTGGGGATGATGGGATCTGTAGTACAGCACAAATGAACATCTCATGAACATCTCCTTGAGGAAGCTGATTAAAATGTCTCAGGGTGCCCATCTTGCAGCTTCATTCATTCTGCATAATCTTCCCTTCCCACCAAAATGTTCAGCAGAAATCCTTGGATTACATGGACATCAATAGCTGAGGGAGGAGAAAGCACAAAAAGGCACATCAAAGGCTATTCCAGGGAATCTGAATAAGAACAAACCAGGACCCAATAAAATCAGTGCAAGATATCTCTTGAAGCTGGGTGGGACTGGGCCACGTGATTGTGAGTAGGGTAGACTGTGACCATTCTGATCTGAGATCATGGTGGCAATCACAACCATTGTAGAGTTTCTCCCCTAGGGTTTTGCATATTCAAGGCACTTTGCACACACCATGCCTATCACACAATGTTCCTCCTAGGTAGACCAGGATTTGTCTACTGCAGAGGAGAGAGTTAAAATTCGCTGAGAACAATATAACAAGATCAGGGCAGATGTGTAGTTTGAACTCTGGAGATACAGGCATCTGTTTCTTATCTCTATGACACCAAAATGATGTACAGGTGGTCTTCAATTTACAACAGTTCATTTAGTGACTGAAAAAAGTGACTTAGGACCATTTTTCACACTTACTTTGCAGCATTCCTATGATCACATGATCAAAATTCAGATGCTTGGCAAATGACTCATAAGGTATTTATGACAGTTGCAGTATCCTGGGGTCACGTGATCACCTTTTGTGGCCTTCTGACAAGCAAAGTCAATGGGGAAGCCAGAATCACTTAACAACTGTGTTACTAATTTAACAACTGCAGTGATTCCCTTAAGAAGTGCAGCAAGAAAGGTCATAAAATGGGACAAAAATTCACTTAACAAATATTTCATTTAGCAATAGAAATTTTAGGCTCAACTGTGGTCGTAAGTTGAGGACTACTTGTAATGTTAATTGTGACATCACATGCCAGGCAGAGTTTGCATCACAGCCTCATAATTCATGTTTGTCACCTGCCTCCCTTTTCCTCCTCCCCTGTGGATGCCTCATTGTGGGGTCTTCCTACTTTTCCCAGTCTCTCTTAAGTACCACACCAATATGCCATTGGATCATTACTCTTAATAACCCTTAAGAAGAGTACAACCTCTAAACCAATTCATTTGAAGCACAAATAGTGATAATTAAGTTTTTAATACAGGGTGCACTCTATTTTTCTTTTCTAGATACAATTGGCAGCAAAATCATCTGCATATTGGCTCAAGAAAATGGATGTTGCAAAGGTATCTACAGGTTTGACTTTTAAAAAAAAGTCAAAATGGAAGTTGTGAAAGTGCGATCAAAACTATTCTTATGTGTGTATCATTAAAAATTAATTTGGTCATTTTCACATTTGCATGTAACCAAGCTAAAACATGCCTTGGCATTATCTTTGTGCCTTTGTGACCTTGTCTTCACCTTATCCCAGGTCATGAGGGAGATATCCTTAAGTCTTCTTAATTGTTGCTTATATTAAAGTAGTATTTTTCCACCATGCAAGGACACCTGAAGGTGGGCAAAAACTGTTCAGCTTTGTCATCTGCTACCTTGGAAGGAGGTCAAGGGAGAGCAGGGACTGGAAATAGAAGCAATAGAGGCAGAATATAAAATGGCAATGGAGACAGCACATTTTGACCTTCCTTTGGACTCAAGAATGGGTAATGGGGAAAGGCTAAGCCAGGGTATCAAACTCAAGGCCAGGGGGCTGGATCCGGCCCATGGAGTGCTTAGATCTGGCCCATGGGGCCGCCCTGGCAACAGCAAAGGACTGGCCTGTGATGCTTCTGCCAGCGAAAACAGAGGTCAGGTGGGCTACATGCAGTCCTTACGAGCTCCATTTTTGCTGGTAGAGAGTTGGAAGAGGCCATCACAGCCGAAAACAAAGATTGGGAGCCCATTTTTGCTGGCAGAGTGCTCAGGCCACCATAGACACCCCCCCCACTAGTGATGTCAAGCTGGCTATGCCCACGCCCAACCCCCCCAGGTCAAACACAACCCTGATGTGGCCCTCAATGAAATTGGGTTTGACACCCCTGGCCTAAACCAATGTTTGCGTAATAGTGGTTTAATAATATACACTTGGTTGGGGTCATACAACACTTTAAATCTTAAACCAAGGCTTACAAAACTCTAGATTTCAACCAGCCAGTAAATGGGAATTTTCAGTTTTGTGACTTAGTGTATAGGGTGAACCCAGTAAGAATTAGCCTAAGGCTTCAGGGTCATTGATCCTACTCTTCAATGGGACAAACTACTGATTTAGAGCTCCAACTTTCAGGTGAACTCAAGAGATCTGTCTCACAGAACTGCTCAGGGTGCTGCCTGTGCTGGCAGTGATCTGTTCCAAGGACTGATTTCAAACATGAGACTGATTTCTGCATAAATGTTTCACATTCCTTCTGAAGGTGAACATTTCTTCAGAAAAGGTTTTGGTTGGCCATATTTTCTACCAATTGGCCTGCCTTCCATTCAGGAAGTAAGAATTAAATAATATTCCGCTGAAATATGCTTGGCTAGATGCTTTAGAAAACTGCAAATGGGCCAACATTCCCATAAAAGAGATGCACTCAAAACCGCATCTGTAAGGGAATATATAACAGATCCATTGGAGTTAGGTGGCTAATAAATTCAAATAAAAAAGTGAGAAAGCAAGAATCCACATAGAAAAATGTGGGGCCTTTTCCCAGTTGCACCTATCCAAGCATATTGTGATATTATTTTCTGTTCTGTCTTCAGAACATTCCCTTCAGTTCATTTCCAGTCAATCCTCCTCAACTAAACTAAAGTTAAAACAATATCTTCCCTTTCATCTCTGTATTACCCAAGGAAGTCTCGGGATGTATGAAATCTGTAAGGATTTGTCTTAGAGGGAAGTCAGGTGATTGAGACAGAGATGAGCAATAGCGATAGCACATTTCATGCTGGTATACTATACAGTACGTTCTACCGACACAAGAGTAGAGAGTTTTTCAACTCAGGAACATGAAAAAAGCCTGAGAAATGTTAACTGCCATCATGATATCTCCCCAATTACAGGCAATCATATGATTTATATGCGTGACCTCCCCACATTAAAACCTTTTCTATCCCAGAGCTGAGTTTATGCACTCAGAATAGGCTTTGACCCAACTTCGACAAGCTTGGGTATCTCTGGGTTACTGAGGATTTTCCATCTTTAACTCTGCTGGAGGTGCTTTTCTGAAGTCAGAGTTGGTGTGCAATTAAGGGACTCTCCTGAACTCTCCTGCTTGAAGAACAGGTGGTGGGTATGGATCAATTGCATCCATCCTTAGATCAGGAGGCCTTGCTCAGGTGATTCATGCCTTAGTCCAGTGGTGAAATCCAATTTTTTTTACTACCTGTTCTGTGAGCGTGGTGTGGCTTGGTGGGCATGGCAAGGGAAGGATACTGCAAAATCTCCATTCCCACCCCACTCTGTGGCCAGCCAGAGGTGGTATTTGCCGGTTCTCCGAAGTGCTCAAAATTTCCACTACCGATTCTCCAGAACCTGTCAGAACCTGCTGGATTTCACCCCTGCCTTAGTCACCATCTGTTGGGAAACTCACAGCCAAGTAAGGGGGTGCAGTCAAGCAGGGAACTAGCCTTGAGTCCTTATGCAGTAGCAAGAGGTATAAGCATAACCCCTCCTGCCTCCCCATTCCATGGTACCTTATCTGGTTGTTCCCAAGAGTAGGCAAAGAGTCTGGGGAGATTTTTGCAATGTAGGTAGAATACAATAAAGTGGCTGACTCGGATCTTTCATGTGTGGATCTTTCTGTTTGTGCCGCAATACCACTCTCCACAAATCTTGGCAGGACCTATAAATTGGTCAATTTAACAGGTAGCTAAATCTGCTGTCCCAAGCACCTATATCTTCCTATTTCCACTCTCTACTGTTAGGAAGCTTAGTGGGTGATTGTTTTCCCTCCAATAATCCATGCAGGAATCCTCTACTGGGGGAATCTTCCATCTCTTTCCTTGTCTGGCTTAAATCAGTAAGAAGATTCCCATTTGCTCATCTCTTTGCTATAGCAAAGTAAACTCCTGCACCTACATCTGTGCTCTTTTGACAGATCTCCACTCAATTGACAGAAAATTGACACTGGCATGAGAGTTGGTGTCTACATTATCAACTCCAATTTCTAGTTATTCCTGATTCCTTTTGGGGCAGTGGATGACTAAGCTTTGAGGGTGTCTGAAGAAGCAGAAATGTACTCCTTTAACAATAAGAATTTGAACCTCTTTCACTTGGCAGCTTGGTATACGTGTAAGGCATTGTGGGGACACCACAGAGAGGTAAAGTTGTTGGAATGTGTTTCTGCCACACAATATTCGCCTATCAGTCATAAGGGCAGGCTTTATGCAATTTGGGCGATGCAAGGAGGCAATATAAGTCAATAAGGAGGATCCCATTCCTATGAAAGGAAGGCGGCAGCTTTTCTGCCTGAACAGAGGGGACTGCAGCCGAAAGGCCAATCTTCCTGGTGTTTTGAAGTTTTCCAAAGCAAGGTTAGCCCAGTGAGCCTGCCAGCCTTCTTTATCCAGGCCCCATCTGAGGCTCCCTCCCTAGCAAAGAATCAGGAATCTGGTCGCGCCTTTTCCACGAATAAACGTTATGAAAAGGCATAACGTTCACGACCTCCAAAGCTTTCCCGAGCTGCGGGCTCACTTTATCAGAAGCATCAGATCCAGTTCCATAAAATATACGTAGTCGGAAAAGCGGCGGCCTTGATTCCTGCTTTTCTCTCTCTCTCTTTTTTTTTTTTGACACCACAACGCGGCTCTCTCCCCCTCCCAACGTCCCCAGCAAAGACACGCTTCTCCGGTTCCCGCCACTGAAGGGGCTTCAAAGCGTGTCCTGCAACAGGCCCGGCGCTTTAATGCCGAAATGAGGCGCATCCACTTCCGGGGAGCGACGCCGGTCAGGCTGCGGCCTAAAAGGCACGTGGACCTCGGGTGGGTCCTTGCGCGCGAGTGGGAACGAGGCAGCCCTTCGGAGCCCCTCAGCCTCGCGGGGCGGCCGACGGAGGGCTCCGAAAAGGAGAGGCGAATTGCAACCGAGGCCGTTGTACACGTTGTACCCTCTGCCCGCCCTTTTTTTTTCCTTGCGCCGTTTGGAGCTGCTTCGTAAACAGAGGACGCAGGGCTCCCCCTCCCTCCCCTCCCCTGCCCGCCCGGTCGGTCCTTTCTGGATGCTGAAGTCTGTCTAAGCGAGAAAGAATTTCCTTTTTGGAGGAGAAAGCCTCCAGCTCCTTCTGTTCAGAGGAAAGTGCCAGTGACGGTAATGTGGGGTGACACTAAATAAACAGTTAAGTTCGCCTTGGAAAGATGGAGTTCATTACCCGGTGAGCGGCAGTTAAAGCCAGACCAGGAGGGGCCGGTTTGTTTTGGCGCAAAACGCCGAGCGAGGCTGCAGCTGCTCTGTTTATCCAGGTTCCTCTCCGCTTCCACCCCCTCACCGCCCCTGCCGGCTGCCGCCGCCCTTTCGTTCTCCCCCTTCGCCCCAGCCCTTAAGGACAGCGCAGAAGTGGGGGGGGGGAATGAAGCTTCAAAATCCTTTAAAATACATGTTTAGGTTTAATTCTGAAACGGGGATATTAACAACCTTGGACGTGTTCTTTTATTTCTCTAGAGAGCCAGGGCGAGGGAAGCAGCGGCTGGCACCCTGGAAAAGGAGATTCGCCGAAGAGCGACTCTCGCCTGCGGTGGGAACGAAGCGAAGCGGCGGAGGAAGCTCCAGGCAATCCGAGCAGTGGTGGTGTGGGGAGAGTTTTTCCCGGGGTGGGGTAGGGGCAGTGGTGGGATTCAACCAGTTCGCACCACTTTGGGAGAAGCGGTTGTTAACTTTCTGAGCAGTTTGGCAAATTGGTTGTTGGAAGAAATCATTAGGGCAGAGAACCGGTTGTTAAATTACTTGAATCCCACCACTGGGCAGGGGATGTATCGCAGTTCGCTTTTCAGGCAAGGGGCCCCCCGAGCCGCGCAGGTGCAGATGTTGTACCTTCTTTGCTGCACCTCTGCCGGGAAAGAAACACTCTCTCTGAGGTAAATTTCAAGTGGGATTTACTCTCCAGGAGATCCTCTTAGCTTTTATTCTGGTGGGCTCCCTTCAGATTCAGCAGACGCTTCTTGGTGAAGAAATTGGCTCAGGGTGCTGCTAAGCCCAGGATTTCAAAAGTCTTGAATCGTGGTCCTTTATTCCAAAAATCCAAGCTGACCCAGATCCAGGTATATAGGAAAGGGATGCGGAACCAAAACTGTTCTGCAGGAGGAAAAACTCCTGGGTCGATTGACCAAATGAGTCGTTTAAAAAGGTGCTTTCACTTTCTGTCTCGTTTCTCAGCTTGGACTATGCTAAAGCCTTATTTTATTTATTCCACAGCTGAGGGTTCCAGAATTGGGTGCCTGGCATCAGTTACTGCTATGCACGTTTATTCTATGCAGGTTTTCCTTTGTAGAAATGAGGCTGCAGTCTTGTAACTATAGCACTCAATGGGGCTTCCCAATCATGAATGTGATTTATGTCAGCAACTATAATTTAGAGTGCTTGAACCCACCAAGTTGTATTCTTAGGGCACACTTATTGATGGGTTGCTTACTGAATTTACCCCATTCTCCATTCACAGCACACAAGCCCACCTCACTCGGACAGGAAATCACCTAACTAAGGCAAAATAGTTTGGGATTAGGGCGTGTTGGGCAACTTCAGTGGGCAGTTAATTTTACCATCACCTCCCCTTTGACTCATTCCCCAGCTCATTTATACTTGCCTTACTATGTTATCCCCGTAGGAATTTTAAAAGATATCCTCAAAAAACCCTGCCTCTCATGGTAATAACAGTGCTTTATACCAGTATTTTTCTTCTCTCCAAGCAAATTTCCACAAGAAAAGAGTGGTAGGGAGAACAGAAAAACGGTCCTTTGAGGGGGAAAAAAAAAGAATGAGAAAATTGGGAGTGGGGGTGGGTGGGGGCGCCGCCAGAAGAAGCTGCGAAGGGAAAGGTGCTGGGTTGCCCTTCTTTCCGGGTCATTACGGTATTGCTGCTCTCCAATCAATCCTAATGCGATGGCAATTGGAGTCCCTGATGAATGCCTCTCAGGTTTCGTGTAATGGCTCCACCACATTTTCCTGGACCTCCTCCTTTAACCTGAGATGCCAAGGGGACGCGCTCTTCTCAGCTGCTGATTACTTCAAGATGTGGGGACTTGGGCTTTGGGGGGAGGAGGTGGAGAAAGCCTTTAAATATCTCAAAACTGTTTGTTGTTATTCTAAACCCTTTATTTAATCACAGCAAAGTTATAGCTTGCCCCTTTTCTATGGGGGCTTCCTTTTATCTGTTCCCTCCTTTCCATTCAGCATTTTGAGCTCTAGCTCCTGCCCATAGTAAAGCAAGCAGATCTGGGCTATTAGGTTCTGCAAACTGGTTAACACACATTACATGGAAAAGATGAGGATGACATTCCAGACTGGACCTAATTAATATGCAAAAAACCAGGGTTCCTACCCCAAATTGATGAATCTATCCAGTGGCTGAGCATGTGCAGAGTAATTTTCAAATTGGCTGCCTTATCACACAAGTCCATGTTTGTCAATGCAGAAATAAGCCTCATTAATTTTGAGTTGCTTTATTTCCAAATAATTGCAGGTTTAGATATTTTAGCTGCAAGGAAGAGATATATTGATTTTAAATACATGTGCATGAAAGGATGTAAAAGTGGGCCCAGTGCCTTTTTTCCAGTTCTGCCAGACTCCATGATTTCATTCTTAATTTGGGGGTGGAGGCATGAGCACCAAGTCCACAGACATGATGAGTGCAAACCTTTCAGACTCTGCCATAAGACACTGAGTTCACACTGGTAAACCCTGATGTTGCTTAATTGTAGTTTGCAGAATAAATACAGGACAGCACTATTCATAAAGCAAATGCTTGAGTTAATATAAGATAACTAAACCCAAACCAAACAGATCACGTTATAGTTTAGTGCAACTTGTGAACCAGATCCTGTTTCAGGGCAGTTTTTCAGCCCTCTACACGAATGCCTCTCCCCTCTGCTGCCAGAAAAGCACTCAAGTAGTATCCTGACACCTTTTTTTTTCTTTTACAACCACCAACATTGGGAGTTTACAACTAAGCATGTATTTATTTTGATTTCTGTCCCACCCTTCACCCAAGTTATCTAGCAGTTCACTGCAATACCTTTTCACTGCCCACATTTTTACCATTTGCTCATTGTAATTATAAGTATTCTGTTTTTTAGAGGTTTTCCCTCCCCCCTAAATCAAATATATACTGATATCAACATTCAAGAAGAGAGCTGAAGGAAAAAAAATATGCTAGCCAGTACAAAAAGAATTTCAGTATCTGGATAAACAGGAAGAGAATAAATTAGAGAGAAAATTTCACAATGACAACACACCAATACTGAAAAACCCCATATATACTCTGTGACCCTATACTCAGTTGGAACATATAGGACTCAATTTTTATTCTTGGGTAGGGCCTAAAAGATCATCTGGGTTTTAATATAATCCACGACTATGATTTTGTTTTGGCATACTGTATGGCTGAACTCATAAAAAATTCTAAACCATAAACACAAGTTACAAATCACAAAAGTTGACACGTTCTGCCAAGCAATTTTGTTTTAGAATATTTATGTGAATTTAGCTGATATTGACACTACTGGGTAATACCGCACTGAACAAGGGGAACCAAAAGTTTGTTTATATTGTACCTGGGAATAATGATCAAGAGAGCAAAATTGTACACCTATTTTAGGGTTCAAGCATTGATTTATTTACATAAACAAACACACTCTTTAAATAGATATTGGTAGGCAGTAAAACAGTGCCCTCTGTGGAATATGCTGCCCTTAGCACCCACATTACATTTCAGCAGTTCTTTGTTCCTCTTATTTGCCTCTCAGATCAAGGAAACAAAACTCTCTAAACTACCAAAGCCTCAAATGAGAGCATTTCTAGATAGAATGAACCCATATGAATGAATATGAATGTACCTATATGAATGAATATATCAGTCCAGGAAAATCACACTGATTCCAGCCATTGAGAGGTGGATATCTCTTTTCAAACTGTTTAAGACTGTGATCAATTAAGTAAAAACCTTTGGTATTGATTTAAGCTAGTCAGGATCTTGTTTAGCTCAGAATTGGTTTTGGAATTACGGTACTGATGATGCAATTTTATACACATAAGCTCAGAAGTAAATGCTCTTGAATTTAGTAGGATTTATTCATAAGTAAATGGGTATTAAATTGCATCCTTTGTTTGCATCAAACAAAATACACAATGTAACATCTATGCAATACTGCTATGCAAATATGTTTGGAAGCAAAATCCATTAAATTCAATACACATCCATCCCCAGAATGCATAGGATTGTAGCAAAAACTAGGATGTAGCGTAAAAAAATTGAGGAATTCCAAAACAAATAGGACAACAGTTTAAGGAATAAGGTGTAATCAAGATAGCAATCTAGTTTAATCTGTTTAATTGATTGAAATAATTTTACTATTTAAAAATATCTTGATTAATTAAGCATATTTTTTGTGCTAAAAACACTAATTTTCATACAAAACTGCAGATGGCATGCACCATCTTGTAAGAGTCAAACTCCTTTTCTTAAAAGGGATGCTTCCTTTCCTTAAAAGGGATGCCTTCCTTGTGCTTCCATACACAAAGTTTCTAAAAACAAAAATCAGACTTTTTTTCCTTAACAATTGTTTCTATATGTCTAGACATTTAGGCAATCATGGGAACAGGTATTTTGAATCAGACCAAAGATCCATGAATACTGTTTTCTATAGCTGCCAATAGACCTGCAATGGTTCATTAGGTAACTAATATTTATTTACACTAGGTAACAATCCTAATTATAATTTGAAATAATTGTATCTGCAGACACAGTAAAACCCTAATTATGGAATGCATATGTAGAGAAAGGTATGAATTCCCCATACCTGTCTAAATGAATGGTGAATAGTGGGAGGTTTGCTTCTAAAATACACTAAGAAAAGATAAATATCTCTATACAGTATATTAACAACATGATGCAAGTTGAATTTAGGCTAGAGAGAAATTCTAAGCAGGAAACAGCAGATTTTCCAACTAATAGGTTAAGGTTGTGTAATCCCTTGATTATGGAGTTCAGGAGTAACAGGAAGCTTGATTCTAGGGCAAGGAGGACTGATTTTTGTATTCTCAAAGACTAATCTATTGTTAACACAATTTGGTTCCAATTTGGTGGAGCTGTTTTATGCTATCTGCTTGTCTTAGCCACATCCATATATTTTGACCCTGCATACACAAAGCCTAAGGAACTTCATTTCAAGTTCTGTCAGGCTGTTTGAACCTAATCCATTCACTCACTGGTTGCCTTGGGCATAAAAAGTCTTTTTTTGGCCTCTGCTTCTCTTCTATACAAGCATGTTATTACACAGGGCTGCAATTTTAACATTACGACAGAAGATCTGATATGAGCTGATTAGGTTTGGTAGGTTACCATTCTAAGTACAGTTTCTTGGGAATAAGTTTCATTGTATTTTCTTCCTTTTGCTTCCTTTTCCTCCACACCAGAATGATTCAGCTCAAGTGAAGGGGAAAGAAAGTAAACATACAGATTGAGAGTTGTTGAGCAACTTTTTGGGCCTTGGTTTTCCCCCTGTGTTTTAGAAACTCGAAATGGAAGAATGGTGGTTGATTAGACACATTCTGTGCCACAGGAGATGTAAATTTAGACTCTTGGGACAGAAGAATATTTTCATTGTGCATGACTAGAATACAGCCTTTTTCAGCCTAGGATGTGCTGTAAATGAAGTTATTAAAGAATTCAAAAAAGGTTTTATTAACTAAGTTTAAATAAATATGTGCAAAGGACAACACAATATAAAACCTTAAAATAACAAACACACAGAGAAACATCAGTCACCTTCCAAAATTTCAGATTGGCTCCAAAGGATATAACAAAAATACATTTTTTCTGTCCTTCAGCCTAGTTACTTTCAAGTATGATAAAATGGTCTATGAAACTAATTTCATATAATGAGCAAGGAATGGGAACTGAAGGCAGCCTTTCAGGTCATTCATTTCCCAAACAGTCTATATAGGTCTTTAAAAATTGTAAACAATGCATAACTTTGTTTGGCCTTAGCCTGTTGTGCCTACCCAGACACTGTAGTCTGCAAACCTAGTTTATGGCTTAACAAATTGCAAAAAATCTGCCAATTGTTAGTCAAACCGCAATTAACCAAACTATGGTTTAATGCAGGATGCAAACAAGGTTACTAGAAATTATTTAAATAATACTATACAGCTTCTGTATTGAATATTCTATTGTTTTCTTCCAACAAAACTAAAGTGGTTTGCATGTTGTATTTGTTGAAATAAATGGAAATATTTTTAATTGGTAAAGGTGGATTGGGTCATAGTATAATGTAATATTTGCATGTTTTTGCTCTGAAAGCCTAAACCAGGGTTTAGGCTTGGCAACTTTAAGAAGTGTGAACTTCAACTCCCAGGATTCCCAGCCAATTCTCAAAGTTGAAGTCCTCCCATCTTCAAGCTGTCATGGTTGGGAAACACTGGTCTGACCATTGTGAGAAATACCAAAGTGTTCAGAAGTCAAAACACCAGGATATCTTGGATCACCTCATTTTACCTTTTTAATTCACCCTGGGCTGGGGGCAGTTGAGCTCCTTTCCAAAGGCTCAACTCCAAAGATTCCGCTTAGAAACAAAAGGACTTCCATAAACCTAGTCAAGAGCCACACACGCCCTAAGTGGGCAAGACCCTAGTTGGGAGAAGGTTTCAAGAGCTGTTCTGCCCCCTCAGAACAGCCCCCTCCTACAAAAAGGGGCCTCTTTTTTTTTTTTGCCCCCAACAAGGGATGTTTTGTCAAGCTGCCTACAGCTGTTAGGGCAACCCTTTTGCCCCCCCTCCCCCCTTTAGACAGGAATGCGTTTGATTTCGCTTACTTTAAAACGAGAGGAGGCAGTTATGTTGCTTTCACCGCCTCCTCTCCGGGGTGAAAGCCTTGACTTTTGCCCCAGGTCCTGCTCTGGTGACCACTGTCGAGTTCAAGAAAAAAAAAATCATCTCGAGTGTCAACCTTTCCAGGGGCACCTAGAAGAAGCAATCGTATCCCCCCCCCCAAAAAAAAAATTCAACAAAACTTATTCTCGGTTTAAATACAGCGTTTCTTTTATTCTTTTCGGAATAAAGCTGAACAAGGCGGGGGAGTACAAAAAAAATGAGTTATTTCTACATTTCTTGTACGGTCCCCTTGAGCAGACGCCATAGATCTATTCAACTACTATAGAGAAGAACCCCGGATCGGACCGACGGCTCGGGCTCAACTTAACTCGGGCTTCAGCATCGAACGATTCCTTAAGGTAAAACAGAGGCATCTGCCACTTCCAGCATTACGCCCGCTCCCCCCCCCCCCCGGAAATACAAACGGGAAGAGGGGGAAACTGTCTCGAGCTCTCGGCAAGGAAAAATTAGAGGCCGGAGCCCGCAGACAGCAGTCTTTTTTTTTTTTTAAACTGCGCATAGTTATTAGCAAAGCAATCCGCATTTTCACGGGGCATTTTCTCCCCTCCGATTTCTCAGCATAATGGAATTTGCAGTAATCCGAGCCCGGGATAATTGCGACTTCCTTACGAGCTCCCCCTTCCCCCTTCTACTTTTCAAAACAAGATAATGCATTTCGAATTAGGTTTAAGCAAGTGCTGCAGACAAATTGGGCAACGAGGGCCTGGCCAATTGATCGTTTGGGGAGGAGTCCACACCCACCCACCCAGGAAAAGATACCGAGACCCTTTTTTAAGAGTTTGAGGGGGGGAGAGAGACAAAAGGACGCTTGCCACGAAAAGGGTACGAGCGCCGTTCCCTTTTGCCGAAAGAAAGATTTCGCACTTTCAGGCCGAACAAAGGAAACCAGCCTGAGGGCTCCTGCTTTGCGCGTTTGCATTCATTCGACTCCTTTCATTTCCTCAAGGAACTTGTTGCCCCGTGTTTTTGATATATACCCTGTTTCCCCCAAAATAAGACATCCCTTGATAATAAGCCCAATTGGGCTTTTGAATGCATGGCAATAAGGCCAAGGGCTTATTTCAGGGTTCAAAAAAATATAAGACGTTTGGTTTGTGGGCAGACGCTGAAGGAAGGGATGGAAAACAACGTGTCCCGCAAGAGAGGTGGGAACTGAAGTGGAGAATTCAGCTGCACAATCCATGGGGAAAGCCATCCCGTAATGCTGTAAAACAGGGGTCTCCAACCTTGGCAACTTTAAGCCTGGCGGACTTCAACTCCCAGAATTCCCCAGCCAGCTTTGCCAGCTTTCCCCAGCTTTGCAAAGCTGGCTGGGGAATTCTGGGAGTTGAAGTCCGCCAGGCTTAAAGTTGCCAAGGTTGGAGACCCCCTGCTGTAAAAGCTTTTGGCCTCAACCCACCAGAGTTCTTCAAAGCTTGAGAATTGCCTGAGAGGGGCAACTGAGGCTGCTGATCTAGATTTTTGGAGGCCCACTCATGCGCGGTGCTGCTCTAAAGGTTAGGTCAGTGTTTTTCCACTCCACAACTTGAAGATGTGTAGAATTCTTCAGCCAGTATGCCGTCTGGGGAATCCTGGGAGTTGAAGTTCTCATGTCTTAAGATTGTTGAGGTTGAGAAACACTGGCTTTCCTAGATCTTACTAATGAAACCTTAACTCCTGACCTTTTTAATGTTTTCAGATGGTGAATGAGCATCATCATCTCTATATAGTGTTTTCAAACTTTGACAACTTTAAGATGTGTGAGCCAACTCCCAGAATTCCACAGCCAGCATGATGGCTGAGGAATTTTGGGAGTTGAAGTCCACGTATCTTAAAATGGCCAACATTGAGAAACACTGGTTTATTACATATTTGATGTCAGGATGATCTTTTCTATTGTCTCGGTTTCTTTGTCTCGTCCTCTTTCCAAGGGAAGTTAAGCCTCAGATTGGTTACTGTATAGCTTTGAGTTAGGAAAACAGATTGCCTCTTGTCACACACCTGTCTCACCTAATGTAACCTTTCCACGTGGCATCTGTTGCAGTTCGTACCAATTCGGGTGAACCGGTAGCGGCGACTGTGTCTAGGCCAGCCCAACTGCCCTGGGCATAATGCCGTCCTACTTAGCCTTATTTTCGTGGCTGGATGCATGTGCGGAAGGCATGTGTGCGAGCAAAGTGCATGAGCAGAAGGTTGGGTGCATGCGTGGAAGGTGCACACGAGTGAAGGTGCGCGTGTGGGGCAAACTGATGGTAAGAACATGTGAAACCCACTGCTGATCTGTTGCCAGACATTCTAGCTAGCAGTTAAGATCCAAGATATTAAACATTTCAGATTAGGGAAAGCTGCTATACAGGTAGTCCTCACTTAATGACTTGTTGCTCAGTGACTTATGATAGACACACCCCAAAAACTGGGGTGGCCTGGACTTAATAACCACCACAAAGGTTGTAAAACCAGGTCTTATCATGTGGGTATCTCAACCTACAGCCATCATGATTTACAACAGAAATTCTCAGCACCGTCATGATCATAAATCAAGGATGTAATCCCTATTGCACAATAAACATACCTTTTTCCAATACCAGTATATGGAAGGAAAGATTATTTTTACATAAGGAAGCCTTAAGCTTTCCTTCTTGCTCATTTTGCAGATCTTCTACAAGGCTATAGAGATATTCCTTCATAAATGCAAAATTTGTCTTCCTATTTGGACAAGTTTGGGTGTTAAATGATACACGGAATGGTTCCCATTTGACATCATTTATATTGCTTACTATATGGATAAAATAGGTATTTTAAAGCACATTTTGAAACTGGCTCTGTATTCAAAGATACTAAACATAATTTCTCCATTTAGATAAAATTGGAATCGCTGGTTAGTGGAAGGCTTCAGGACTTATTCAGACTGACATCATGGCAAGAATGAGGGGTCTGAGTTGCAAAACCAGAAAATTTCATCTATATTTTGGCTTGTAAAATTGTTATATGTTCTCAATTATGAACTGCAAGTCTCAGATTTCTGATTCTTCAAATCCTGTATTGCCAATAAATATACAAGGTAGCCCATTCTTCACCATTGGCACCAATGTCCTGGGAGCAAACCTCCCAAAATCTCTCTTATTTGCACTGACTGTTAATTAAAACAGTGGCACTCCATTATTGGGAGAGCACTATCAGGTTGCAATCAGGGCTCTGTATATAACAGGTAAATTGATCTGTCACAAAGTAGTGAGGATTGACTTATTATCTAAGGCGCCAGAGGGTGGGACAAGAAGTAAGGGTGGAAGCTTATAAAACACAGATCCAATCTAGAAGTAAGGGGAAATCTTCTGACAGTGAGAACAGTTAATCAATGGAATAGCTTGCCTCCCAGAGTTGTGGGTGCTCCATCACTGGACATTTTCAAAAATAGACTGGATAGCCATTTGACTGGGATGGTATAAGGCTCTTGCCTTGAGCTGGGGGTTGGACTAGAAGACCTCTAAAGTCCCTTCCAGCCTTATGATTCTATGAACTCAAGAATTCTTATTTATTTCATTTATATTAAACATGACTCTATGGCATGTTTAGTATCTTTGGGGAGCCCAAAGGAGAATGTAGCCACGAGGCTGGTTGGTGTCCTGAGCACCCTTCCTTTGCTTTTTAAATTAATTTTTAACAGGGCTTAATTATTCTTGCTTCTAAAAAAATACTTTTGAAATTTTAATTCTAATATTTTAATTTTTACATACTGATCTTATATTCTGGTGTTTTATTGTCCCTCTTTGAGGGAAATGGGCAGTTCAGAAATGTGATAAACAAACAAATAAATTATATGCCTCCAGTCTCACCCTCAGAAAAGTCTTGTTCTTCCAAATAAACAGATTTAGAACTGTCTTCAATATGTTCATGTGTTAAAGAAGTAATAGTGATTTACCTGATAGGACAGCTTTAGAAATCGTTGAGATAATGTTTGAAGTCTGCAATATAAAGTCTATTTTGCTGTTATAATTCAAATCTAACAATTTACTAATTTAATTTAATAATTTTAAAATATTATGATGTTACCTAGTTGGATAATGAAAGGTCTCAATAAAGGAGAATGAAATCAAGCAACCAAGCTTGGAGAGCATCAAGGAATTCACAAATTAAAGTAATTTTAAAATCTACATTTTAATGTGCCAGATGAACTGGCCAAGTTGAATTCTTTCTGTGCTCTCATTTCTTGGTTCTTTCCAACATTTTGAGGTATTTAAACTGAAGGACAGTGAGTCAGTTTGCATATACTCAGACTTCTAAATCCCTGCTTTAAAGGGGAGGGGGAAGTGAGTAAAAGACAGCAAAATAATATAGCAATACACCTGCGTTTTGCAATTGGTGTATTCTCTTCAGGACAAACTACTCCTAGGGCTATGTGATTGAATGGCATTTGAGATTTGCATCATGATCCTGTTTCTCTACTCTGTTTTTGCATTCTGCAAAGAAACATATGTTCTGTCCCATGTAAGCAAAGTTACCAGCATGCTGTATTTTATTTTTAAGCATTTTGAGATAAACTTTTCCATTGTTAAATGACGTTTCTGTGTGAGGAACGCATGGGGAACGCTGGGGGATACCCTAATGCAGGACTGGTAAGTCTAAGAAAGCTGAGAGAGAGAAAAGAGAGAGAGAGAGAGAGAGAGAGAGAGAGAGAGAGAGAGAGAGAGAGGAGACCTTTCACCCACCCCCCTTAGTGGTGCCATCAGCGCTCCAGCAGAACAGAGTGGAGGTCATGTTACATATGGCACACAGTCTGTTCAGTGCTCAGAACATCAGCTTTGAAATTTTAGAGAGGGGAAAGGTCATCTTTAATAAGCAAGCATCAAGGAAGGGGGGAGGTTATCAGTTCTTTCCACACAAACATGGTGGGTGTCCCATCTGCCACAATTGCCACCAACAGTGCTTTGGACTCAACCGTCTGCAAGGAAGCAAAATCCTTCTATTCCTTTCTTGAACTTGCAATAAAGTTAGCAGAGTCCCAGGATATACAGCATCAGCTACTTTTCTTGAATTTGGCTGCAGAATTATAGGAATTATAATAAACACATCTGGAGGGCACTGGGTTCAAGTAAGCCAGGCCTAAACTTGCCCGCTTTGGGGTCTACTGAATTACGTCTTCGAGTTGCTGTCACTTTCTTACTAGTTTGAATAAAGACTGACAATTTTATTTATTTATTTATTTACTTAATTTATATAGCCCCCATCTCAAAAGCAAGTGACACTGGGCAGCATACAATTAGACTAAAACAATAAATATCCAATAACAAAAAGTAAAACAGGAAACATTATAAAATAGCTAAAACAAAATTAATAGAAGAAATGTTAACAGCAATGGAGCCACCTACCAGTTCACCATTCCCACAGGCCTGCTGCCATAAATAGGTCTTAACAGACCTTAAGAAGCCTAGTGGTGAGGTTGCCGTCCAGGGGGAGAAGATGCTACAATGCAGGAACCATAGCAGAAAAAGCCAGCTATTTAGGTCCTGCCTGCCAAATGTAGCTCCCTAGACCAGTGATGGCTAACCTTTTTGCTGTCACGTGCCAAAAGCAGGGGGAGCGGGGGAGGGTCGCATATACATGTGCCCACACCCTTAATTCAATGCCCCACCCACGCATGTGTGTGCGACCCCCCCCCGCGCTCCCTCTGCTTTTGGCACGCAATGGCAAAAAAGTTAGCAGTTGGCCCGGTAGGCCTGTTTTTCGCCCTCCCCAAGCTCCAGAGGCTTTCTTAGAGCCTGGGGAGGGCGAAAACTGCCTCCCCCACTCCCCCAGAGGCCCTCTGGAGGCCGGAAATAGCCCTTTCACAACTTCCGGGGGGCCCAGAAGGCCTGAAAATCAGCTGGCCAGCGCACACATGCATGCTGGAGCTGAGCTAGGACAACGCTTGCGTACCCACAGTGGCACATGTGCCATAGGCTCACCATCACGGCCCTAGACAATGGGATCCATAAAATGCCATTCTGTTGAATCTAATGGGAGGGGCACATGAAAATGGGGAAAGGCAGTCTTTCAAATAACCTGAACCTATGTCATGTAGGGTTTTAAAACAACACCAGCACCTTGAATTGGATCCAGAAACAAAGCCCTTATCAATTGCTATTGAAATAACTGAAACATTGTTTTGTTAGCTTTTTAGAGTGTGATGGTGCGACAACTTCCTCAGTACTTGGATGAAGCTGTCTATCTGGATCCGTTCCAGTCGGGTTTCAGGCTGGGGTATAGCACGGAAACGGCATTGGTTGCATTGGTTGATGATCTCTGGAGGGCTCGGGACAGGGGTTGTTCCTCTGTCCTGGTCCTATTAGACCTCTCAGCAGCTTTTGATACCATCGACCATGGTATCATGCTGCGCCGGTTGGAGGGGTTAGGCATGGGGGGCACCGTGTTGCGGTGGTTCTCCTTCCTCTGTGACCGCACGCAGTCTGTGTTGGCAGGGGGACAGAGGTCGACCTCGAGGCGCCTTGTTTGTGGGATGCCGCAAGGGTCGGTCCTCTCGCCCCTCCTGTTCAACATTTATGTGAAGCCACTGGGTGAGATCATCTGTGGTTTTCGGGTGAAGTTCCATCAGTACGCTGATAATACTCAGCTGTACATCTCCACCTGGACCACCCCAATGATGCCCTTGACATGATGTCCCGGTGCCTGGAGGCCGTGCGGATCTGGATGGGGAGAAACAAGCTCAGACACAACCCCTCCAAGACCGAGTGGCTGTGGTTTCCGGTGTCCCGGTATAGCCAGCTGGCTCCATCACTGACTATTGGGGATGAGATCTTGGCCCTCTCAGAGAGAGTTCGCAACTTGGGTGTCCTCCTGGATGCACGGCTGTCTTTAGAAGATCATATGACGGCTGTGGCCAGGGGGGCTTTTTATCAGGTTCGCCTGATTTACCAGTTGCGTCCCTTTCTGGACTGGGACGCCTTGCGCACGGTCACTCATGCCCTCGTCACTTCCTGTCTGGACTACTGTAATGCTCTCTACATGGGGCTCCCCTTGAAGAGCACTTGGAGGCTCCAACTGGTCCAGAATGCGGCCACATGGGTGATTATGGGAATGACATGGCACACCCATGTAACACCTCTCCTGGGCGAGCTGCACTGGCTCCCGGTGGTCTTCCGGGTGCGATTCAAGGTGCTGATTACCATCTTTAAAGCGCTCCATGGCTTAGGACCTGGGTACTTACGAGATCGCCTTCTGCCACCGATAGCCTCCCACTGGCCAATACGCTCCCACAGAGAGGGACTCCTCAGGGTGCCGTCGGTCAAAAAATGTTGACTGGCGACCCCCAGGGAGAGATACGTATGATCCCCGACCTACGTACCTTTCGCCGTGCCCTTAAGACTTTACCGTTCCAACAGGCTGGGCTGGCTTAAATAACAAATTTTAATGGGTGTTTTAGTTTTTTAATTTTAATGTAAGGGCCAAATTATTTAATATGTTTTAAACTGTTTTTAAATTTTATGGATATATGTTGTTTTATTGTGGCTGTGCACCACCCTGAGTCCCTCGGGAGAAGGGCGGTATAAAAATTTAAATAATAAATAAATAAATAGTCCACAATCCCCTGCTTCTGAAGACTCTGGTCTTTATAGTTTTTAATGCTTTTTAAAAGCATGGCTGAAACCTTGAGAGGTTATAATTTCCAGATAGTGGAGGGATCCTACAAAATAATGTTATGAATAAAAATCATAAAATGGAAGAGAAACTAAAAGCAGTACCGTAATTGATCTGGAGAGAAAAATAAATTTTAAAGGGGAGGCCAAGCAGTGGGATAAGCGAGGAGCTGTAATCTACTACCCAAAGAAGAAGAAGAAGGAATACTGTCCCATATGTTTTGGAATAGAGAAGAGTGGCAAAGATAAAGTATTTAAATGAAGCTCAGCTCCTGGTAACCTCATGAACACGTCCATGTAGTTTTCTTGGCAGTATTATGAAAGTGGTTTGCAATTTTCCTCTTTGGGTTTGCCCCCTCCCTATTTTCCAATCTGTTTACAGCCCTGGAATTTATTGGCGTCTCCCATTTAAGTAACTTGGGTACTAACCCAATGTTATTTATTTTTTATTTATTAAATTTATATGGCGTAAATCTCCCTGATAGGGTGACTCTGGGCGACTTACAGATCCTAAAAAATAAATAGAAAACCAATTTTAAAAATGTAAACTATTCAAATTAGTATGCAATCTCGTTTAGCTTCTTTTTAAATAGGAAAGGTTGGTTAGAAAGGCAGGGTAGGAATGGGTGTAGATTGATTGTAAGAGTAGACTTTATGTAGATACTGTGCAAATCTGCCTCGTGGCATCTTCCAACATGTGTTGTATTTTCATCAGGGGCTACCATGACTTTATGCGATATAAAGTCCAACATATACAAAAGTGGATTACATTGTAGAAAGCTGTTTCAGATATTCACTGCAGCTCCCCCTGTTGGAGGTAAATTTGTTTATGGAAAGATAAAGGACAGGAATGCCCAATTCTTGATTCTGAACACATTTCAACCCTTTGCAAGTTTATTTGGCTGGCCAGCTGCCAATGTACTTTCTGTCCCCCTCCCTCTTTGGCTCTTATATCCACAAAGCATTCCTATTCAGCATTCTTCTGAGTGGGAAATTTGTTTGGGTGGGGCAGCATGACTGAAGCCTATTAGGGTTGTATGACAGCCAAAGTATTTTTTTGTTCGTTCAGCATGTATTGTATTTGGCAAATTCAGTCCTTCTTAGTCGTCCTTCCCTCTTCCCCACTTCTCTGGAGAATTATTATCTGTTATATCTGGTCTTAACTGAAGGAGAGTGAAGTTTGCAAACTTTTCTGTCTTGTGAGTATCATGTGGTGCCTCTTAACTGACTTCTGCAGTATTCTGGGATGTTTTCATGGCCTTATCAGTTGCTCATATTGACAATATACTGTATGTGGCCTATATGAGAATTCATCACTGCACCCCTGTTAACCAATCCCAGATACAGAAGTTATATGGGCTGTAGTATTTTGCAAAATGCATTTTAAGAATTGTGCAATTTTAATTCATGTTACGGTGCTGTGGTTTAATTATCCCTAATGAGCTCTAGATAGTCTGGATTTCCACAACGGAGTTGGAATTAGCATGGGATAACATTTTTGCTGTTGTAGAAATTAGTTTTCCCTGTTGCCACAAATAGCTCTGAGCTCCAATCTAGATTGGGATTGCGGTTTGGCACCAAGATCCAGATTCTTCTTACCTTATCCAGGTTGCAATCCAAGTGGGAAAGCTCCTTGATGCCTTTACAAAACAGACTGGTGAAGCTCCAAAATAATCAATAGTTTGCATTAGTAGAGTGTCTGAAGAAGCAGATGGAATGCAGCACATTAAGAACTTGGCTAACTTACTGAGTTCCAAAATAAAATAAATTTAGTAGATCCAATCCAAAACAATGAAATGAATATTTAAATAGAGACTACTCATAGCACATCAAAAATGATTCTGGCAGGGTTGTTGAAGAAGGAAACCTGTAGACTAGTCTCTGCCAACACTGTCCCAATCCTTGCTCCTGAGCATCTCTTGACACATACTGGTGCTTCACAGTTAGGATTCAGTTTCTCTAAGCAGAGCCTTCCATATACATTTGGAGTGGGTGTTGCATTCCTAACACATCTGGAAGATGCCAGAGGAGGATGTCTGTGTATGGCAATAACAAATTAATTTTACCCCTGGATACTTTTATTGAAATCTTCCTGAAAAAAGGCCAGGCAAATTCCAAGACTGCCTGGGAAACAACTTTGAAACCACTGCTCTTAAAGATCTGCAAACCCTCAGTAGCATGTTGAGTGGACCCAAGAAATTACATGGAATATTGGTAGAATCCCCAATATATTCAGATCCCTTGGTGCCCATTAGACTCCTTGCCCCTCTTTGAGGAATAAAGAACTAAAACAAAAAGGTAGCTGGCATGCAACAATGCAAGTATTAGTCTCCAGAATTATCATTATTGTCAAGAATGACGTCAGAATAGTTAAGCTCTCTCTGTGTATTTAGAAAATAAAACTAACAAGTGGTTTCAGCTGCAGCCAATGCTTTTGTTGTAAGGGTAGCTGCCTGCTAAGGAAAAAAAAAAGCTAGGAGTTCATTATGTGGGTTAATGGGGGAGGGGACAAGGATAAGCATCACAAATTTGCTTGTTGGTACATTGTTTGGCTATGCCTGGCTACAGTCACCATGGTAGCCAATTTCTGAATGGACAAGCTTAGGTTATCTATCAGATATGGCAAAACGAAGTCAAGATCACAGCCAAAAAAGAGCAGTCAAAGCTTTGATTGCACTGTCACCTTGACTTTTTTGAACCATATCGCATAGACACGCCCTTGAGGCAACTCTTTACTTTGAACCATCTGAGCATTCTTTCAAAATTTCAGCTGACATCTGGGAATCTCTTAGTTTATGGCTTTGTATGTTGTTTGCATCCAGCCGATTGTAGTTGAGACTCAAGAAACCATAATTAAAGACAATTGGGTTAGACCAATTTGTGAACTCAGCTCTTGGATTGATTTTTCAGGCAACTTGAATGTATATTTTTAATGAAAATTACAGCAAATAGAGCTGTAAATAATGATATAGGTAAAAAATGAATGCCTTTTATCCAATGGTTGAAAATACGCTGAAGCTCGCATGGGGAGGGGGCATCTCATACATTTGGTAGTGAATGTAGCTCCTATGTATATTGGTGGATACCAACCTTTTATCACCATATACAGCAGAGAAAAAAAAGATCCTATTTCTGTGCAAACTCCATTTGGTAAAAACAGAGTAAGGGCACACGTTCCAGAGGAATTAGTGGAGAGAAAGTTGACATGCAAGTTGAATTTTCCACCCAGACACCAATATTGTTGGGGCAACCCTCAACTAAGGCTAGCAATGGGCTTTGTGCCAGGATGCAGAAATATAAGCCATCGCTTAAGCAGAGAACTATTTATGGATGCAAAAGACACATTCAGTTCATAACCTCCTTGTTCAGAATAGCTTCTCTGTCCTCTTGAACCCCAATGTGAAAGATCTAATTTGGGTTCAAATCCCATTCCAGTCTGGATACATGGACTTGTAGGCAACTGCTTGGCTGCTGTCTCCTGGGAGCTTAATGTAGTCTCAAGGAAGGGAGCAATGGTAGCATGCAACCGCTGATGGTGTTTAACAAACAGCCCCCTTTGTTTGAAATGACAATATTTATTTTTCCTCTAGCAAACTCCTGCAGCCTCCTATTCTGCCCCCAGACACTGAAAGAGCAGCAGGGAAATGAAAAGCAGACACACTTATAGCAGAGTTTAAAAAAAAAAAACTCTGCACAAATACCTCAAAAATGTACTTTATACTTAGGTTCCTATTGCATGTGTGATTTCTACCAGTGTTTATAGCTTGACATGATCAGAAATATTCCAGATTGTTTCAGACACTAATTCAGGATTGTTTACACTGAAGGGAATCTCAGATTGTTTTGAACATTCTGCTCTTGAATATTCTTGGATGACCATAAGATGCTTACTGCAAATTTTGACCTCCACTTTTTAGGGAGTCAGATAGGAAAGTAAATTCTCTGTGTGATGCAGGTCCATGTGAGATGCGTGGGGAAAGGTCTTGCCCGGTTATCTGGGAACAGTTTGATCCTGTTGGACCTGATGAATTGGGCAGGGTTCACGATGCTGTCAGTGCAACCACCTGTCAATTAGATCAGTGGTGAAATCCAATTTCTTTTACTACCGGTTCTGTGTCTTGGTGGGCGTGGTGTCTTGGTGGGCGTGGCAAGGGAAGGATACTGCAAAATCTCCATTCCCACCCCACTCCAGAGGAAGAATACTGCAAAATCTCCATTTCCACCCCACTGGGGCCAGCCAGAGGTGGTATTTGCTGGTTCTTCAAACTGCTCAAAATTTCCGCTACCGGTTCTCCAGAACCTGTCAGAACCTGCTGGATTTCACCCCTGAATTAGATCCTTGTCCCCCCACTGGCTGGTGAAAGCAGTCAGGATGGTGACTGCCAGGTGGACTCAGGCAATGATAAATTCTTCACTGCAGGAGGGAACATTCCCGGGACGTTTTAAGGAGGCCCTGATTCACCCCCTCTTTAGAAAGCCATTGCTTGATCTCAAATGTCTAGACATTTTTGTCCAATTTCCAGGAGGTTGCTTGGCAGCTTCAGAGGGTTTTGGATGAAACGGATTATTTTGATCCCTTCCATTCAGAATTCAGGCCCAGGTATGGGATAGAAAGAGCATTGGTCAGACTTGTGGATGATTTCTGGTGAGAGTGGGATGGGGGTAGAGCAATCATCCGTGTTCTCCTTGACCTCTCAGTGGCTTTTGATACCATCAACTATGGCAGTTATGGCTAACCTTTTCTGGACTGAGTGCCCAAAGTGTGCAAACCCCCCAAATGCAATGCATGAGCGGCCCGCTGCATGCGCCCCACCCCAACGCATGCATGCACAGCCCCCCGCATGTGCCCCACCTTCCATGCATGTACGCATGGCCTCCCCCGCACACACTCGGCCCCCCATGCATTCATGGCAGAGACCCAAAGACCAGCTGGCTGGCAGGAGGCGCACGTGCATGCACAGCGGAGCTGAACTGGGGCAACGGCTTCCGTGCCATCAGAGAGGGCGCTGCACACCACCTCTGGCATGCGTGCCATAGGTTTGCCATCACAGAACTATGGTATGTTTTCGTGTTGGCTATGGAGTTTGGGGCTGGGCGGCAGAGTCTTGTACTGGTTTGGCTTCTTTCTCCAAAGTCTGTCCCAATTGGTGCTGATAGAGAGTGAGAGATCCATCACTCCCTTTAGGTCATGCATCTGGGCTCAGTGTTTCCTCCATTACTTTTTAATAGCTACATGAAACTGCTGGGTGAGATCATGTGCCCCCATGGGATGAGGTATCTTCAGTATGCTGATGATATTCAACTTTACATCTCCAGCCCTGGTGGTCCAAGTGATGCTGTTGTGACCTTCTCACAGCGGAATGAAATAACTCTCTGCAGCCAACTTGCCACAGCCAACTTGCTGAGGTCAACACACCACGGCCAACTCACTACAGGACAACTCACCATGGTCAACTAGCCACAGGACAATTCAACAATTCAATTTAATTATTTAAAATAGCTAAAAAATAATTTCATTTTGTCCCTCCTTTGGCATCCTTTCTTTAATTATTCTATTCTGCTATTTCTTTGATATTAGTGTAGCTCTTGTCCTGCGGTGAGTGGTCCCATGGTGAGTTGGCCATGGAGAATTGTCCCATAGCGAGTTGGTTGTGGGGGGGGATCTGAATGAGGGGGACAACAGGCTCCTTGTAAGAGGGAATGGCTTTGGTTGCATTGTGCTTCAAAATCCAAAACATCTGTAATTCTGGATAGGTTTGCACTACTCCAGACTCAGTGAGCAACTTGGAGGGGTCTCCAACGTGTGCAACTCCTGCACAAAGAACAGGTGATGGACGTGTTGTGCACCAGCTGTGTCTTTCCTGGTTCTGGAGCTCCAGCACTCAGTCACTCAAGCCCTGATCATCTCATGCTTGGACTATTGCAATGCGCTGTACATGGAGTTATCTTTTAACAGTATTCAGAAGCTACAACTGGTGCAGAATGTGGTGATGAGGGCAGTTCTTAGGGTCTCTAGAGTGGCTCATGTTACACTGCTGTCCCACAAGTTGCATTGGCTGCTGGCTTACTTCTGAGTACAGTTCAAGATGTTTGTTATCATCTTTAACCCCTTCATGGTTTGGGCCCAGGTTATCCGAGGAGTCATCTCACCCCATTGGGATTGGCTCACCCCTCCTGTGCTGGCAGAAGGGGCTTGTGTGAATGCTGTCAGTCAAGGAATTTTGGCTGGGGGGTGGGGTTTATCCCCAAAAAGAGTCTTTTCCGCCATGACTTCTGTCCTTTAGAACATTGTGCCTCTAAGGAGAGATCCACACACCCCTTCTGACCTTCCATAAGGACCTGATGACCTGGCTCTGCCTGTTGGCCTGGGGCCCAAGGGGGATGCATCACAGTGGAGGTGGTTGACGAATTAAAACAAGATCCCCCCCATATGCATCCTTCTCCCCACCTTTTAATTGCAAATTATTACTATTATTATTTATAACTTGTTTGTGAGCCACCCAAAGTTGCCTCTAGATGAGATAGGCAGCAAACAAGTCAAGTAAGTAAGTAAGTAGTAAAATTAAAAAATAAATGTGCATTTAAAAATGAATAAAAGCTAGAAAATCAAATAAGACTCTTGGAATATTCTTGGGAAAAGTCAACTCTCCTCCAGTATGTATTATTTTCCAGTTACAGAAGACAAATTTTAATACTTTCTACACATTGTTTGCAATTTTTTTCAGTGTTTGCAACTTTTCAATATCATATTTCAGGGGTCCCTAGAATGACATCCATGAGCACCAGCGGTGAAATCCAGCAGGTTCTGGAGAACCGGTAGCAGAAATTTTGAGTAGTTCGGAGAACTGGTAGCAATATCCTTCCCCCAGGAGTGGGGATGGGAATGGAGATTTTGCAGTATCCTTCCCCTGGAGTGGGGTGGGAATGGAGATTTTGCAGTATCCTTCCCCCAGGAGTGGGGAGGGAATGGAGATTTTGCAGTATCCTTCCCCCAGGAGTGGGGAGGGAATGGAGATTTTGCAGTATCCTTCCCCTGGAGTAGGGTGGGAATGGAGATTTTGCAGTATCCTTTCCCTGCCATGCCCATCAAGCCACGCCCACCAAGCCACACCACACCCACCAAGCCACGCCCACAGAACCTGTTGTAAAAAAAATTGGATTTCACCACTGGATTATACTTTCATAAAACCTGAATGTTGTTGTTCCAGTGAGTATGGGGGTGATCAAACGGGGGAAAATTGCATGTTCTTTATAGCCTTAATGATTTAGAAAAATAAAACAAATGTTTGTTTGTCAGATATAGAGGAAGGGTTCTTTTTTCAAGCAGTGAATAATACCGATGGCTCATAGCAGTAAAATTGCCAATACCATTTTGATTGAGACAGACTTTATTTTTGTTCTGGCTTCCTATCAGGCCTTCAGCTTGCCAAGTTACAGCCTTCAGCAAATCCTGGTTTAGAACTCTCTTTTGATGTAATCCCTCCTGACCTTTACTTCTTCCCCTCTTGCAGACCAGAATGGCATTATTGGCACCTGTTTGTAAGTACATTCCACCCCTTCTTACAAAGCCAGTCTGATGCTGTAAGGGATACATTAAATGCTACAATTGCCCACAGGACTATTCTCAGTCTATAACATGTGATGTTGGGAAAAAAAACAAAACCAGGGTGCAACTCATAAGATCGGATAGAACCAATTTGGAGTTACTCCAAATGAGATGACAATAACTTTTTACTTATAAAAGTCCATCATTTTTCTTCAGAACATGTCAAAATTATGTGGATGCCAAAGCTCCATGGAATTTCTATTGAGAATTGTTTGAACTTATTTGAAACATGTGTATCCTACCAACTAATCAAAAAGTATTTGATTGAACTTTGTCAGGAATTTAATGTAGACACATGGAATTAGTATTTCTGAATTTAGGTTTCCAATATATTCTCTATTCATGGAAGTGGGACATGAATATTGAGCTAGAGGTCACAGCTGTATATATAGAGGACATATACTTCTCTGTTGGGTACAGAATACCAAAAGGCTAATATTTATAGTAAGATTGCCCAATCAAACCAAGAGGTTTTTTTTGATGCTTGCGAAGCTAAAAGGTTGGCACGCACTTGTCAGGTTTCAAGATTGTAGCTTAGAGTACTTTCTGCTATCAGAGTATTTATGACACAGCTTCAGAGATGCACAGATGCACAGCTTCAGCAATTAATAGCCACACTTGCTGGAGGAAGATCAGATTAAGGATTGCCCAAGCTGAATATACATAAAATAGTTTTCTCTTAGTTCCCTGAACTTACCAGTATTAGAAGACCCCGAAGTAGAATTTGTTTGGTTGGCTTCATTTGCTTCCAGGGCAAAGTATCTACTCTTCGTGGCTACTAGAAAATGGGCATTTCCTTACCACCAATTAGCCTCAGTTGATTCCCCTTGCAACCTCATAGCACCATTATCCCTTTTGCCAAAAAATTAATGTAATAATTTTCCCCAACTGGTGCCTTTCACCTGCAGTTTCCAATATTCCTACATGTCTAGGAATTCTGGATTTTGCAGTTCAACACATGTGGAGAACATCCAGCTGTCAAGGCTGACATAGAATTCTTGTTAATCCACTGGATTGGAGTTAGGGAGAACCAATTAATCAATCAATTACTGATAACAAGGATTTGGTAATAGCCATATTAAAATGAGGCTTTAAAACAAAGATCTGTATCATGTGAATTTGGATATGGTCCTACTACTTCATGTCTTCAGGAAAAAATGTTGTTATATTATTACTGTACTATTATTTTTATTGTTACTGTAAACCCTTCTATAAAAAAATGAATTTTCCCCCGGAGTTTCCCAATCGTCAAGAGATTGAGTATCAAAATCCTCAATTTATAATCATAGGCCCACTTTCCGGGAACCTTCCTCATGTGGAACAGTATCTTCTTTGGTAGAATCTGGAGTATACTTAAATTCATAGGCTGATCTAATTTTTGCATCGCTTTCTCTTAAAGGAAGGCCTTGAATGCTTTTAGAAAGCTCAATATAGGTCAAACTTTGTGGTTTAAAACCTATTCCATTGTGATCCACTTTATGTACTTTAATAGATTTCTCCCCATCAGCATCAGTAAGCTAAGTGCTATTACAGAGCCAACCTTTTGCTTTCATTTTCTTGTAACTTGCAGTTAAATGGAGTTTACTCCTTTGGAAAACTATAGATTATTTATAGTCACTAAAGAAGAGGCACAAATGCTGGCTTGCTACTGTGGTTGCTTTTAAAGGCTTTTTATTGATTAATGGTTTGCTCAATTCTTCCTGCTACGCCCTGAACACTAAATCAAATGTTGTTCTAGTTTCTCAGAGGTGTTTGTTTTGGTAGACCATATTGAAGGCAGGAATCAGGTACTGTACCTGTAAACTAGAAGGAATAGGACAAAAATCTACAACATACGTGCAAATAAGACTACAGATTGTTCTAAATCCGCCTGCCCTCACAAATCTCCATCTTTTATTTTGGTGCATTGATTTTTTGAAAAAAAAATCTGCCAGTTTCAAAAGTTTTCTTCCTCTCTTCGTTGCCTACAGCTGAATTGATACCATAAGTGAGAGGTTAAGAGATTATTCACAAGCCTGGGCAAGAATACTTGACTTAAATGGGTGTAACAAATATGAGCACATTTTTACAGTGTTTTGACCGCTGCATGATACTTGCTTCCTGTCCATTTCTGACCCAACTAAGAATACTGATACTGAAGCATTAGGCCTGATTTAAAGAACTATGCTTTAGAGCAATCTTGTCAAGCCATTCTGTAGTTCTCCTTGGTTTACATGTGATAGAGTTCATAGAGGATTTCTTTTGTGTAAGACATGCCCACTTTGCAAATGATTTGGAAGAAGTTTTTGTATAAGCAAAGCACCTCTGCATTTCAGACTCAGCAAGTGAGAGGAAGTAGTTACTTTGAACCAGTCCCTGGTGCCCAAAAGGTTGAGGGCTACTGGGCTAGGGACTTAATCCAGCAAAGCAATTTTATGTTTTTAGGTAACAAAGATCATGGAATAGTATTGACCAATCAGATGAATATGGGCATTGTAATCAGTGCTGTAAAATAAATGTAGAGTAAAATAATGAATTTGTAACAACAGCTCCTCCAGCTTCACTGCTGCAGCACTGCAAACTACCAACAACCAATTGCAGCTCTGGTCTCAATTCCTGAAAATTTAACAATCAGCTCCTCCTGTGAGTGGATATGAGCAGGCTCCAGCATACTACTGAATGCAATCCAGCAGCAACTAATAAGGAAAATCCAGTCTAGGCACTACATTCACAAAAGCATTACTTCCAGATTGCAGGAGGTATTAATTCCATTACGTATTTCACTGATTAGACAGTAGGAATACTCTATCCAGTTTGGGGAATTGCAATTTAAAAGAGAAATGGAGGAATTGGAACAGATTCAGAGAACTATCATGAATAAGAGGACTGGAAGTTACTTTCCATTGAGAAACAGTTAAATCTGGATACATTTTGCTTGCAGATGAAGACTAAGGGGAGTTATAACCATAATGTATACATGTATATATATTATTATCCTACCTAAGATAGCAATAGCACTTAGACTTCTATATCGCTTTACAGTGCTTTACAGCCCTCTCTAAGTGGTTTACAGAGTCAGCCTATTGCCCCCAACAATCTGGGTCCTCATTTTACCCACCTCAAAAAGACGGAATATATATTACCCACCTTAGATGAAATGGGACAGCTGAGATCAAGTTAAAATTTAAAAGATCAACCTGAGTTTAAAGAAGCATAAACTGTAAAGCAATTAAACAGATTGGCTAGAACAATGATATACCCACTAGGTATCTGGAGGCTTTCAAAGAGAAGTCTGATAGCCGTTTGTCAGGAATGATTTAGTCAATCCCAGCCAATGAAGAGACTGGACTAAATCATCCACGAGGTTCTGCACAACCGTTCCATTCTGTAAAAAACCCCAAACCCCTTCATGTTTGACACACACAGAAGAAATACGGGTAGTTATGGGAGATTTGTATGAGATTTTACTTGTCACTCAACTTAAATGATAATGGCAGCTTTCAATCTGTGATCCAGACCAGAGTGTTCCATGATTTCTTAAAAATAGAGATTTTTTAATTTTTAAAAAATGCTGGAAACTTTTCCTGTCAGATTGCTTTGTATTACATTAGTACTTTGTATATTTCTCAGAGAAAATGAATTGTTTTTCAAACTTACAAGATCTTTGATTTCTTTTTTGAAGTTGCCTGGTTTTAGATATGTATAGATTGGAACTCAGGAGAATATATCAGAGTTTTGTAGTAGATAACTGCTGTGAGAAATGTTTCTATAAGAACAATTAAAAATGCTGCAATAAATAATCTAATAACTTTTGATACCCACCAGATTATACTATTGTTCTTCTGCAGTGGACAAATAAAAACAGTTTTGGTGAACAATTTCTCTTGCTCATTTTTCTCAGGAGAAACTGCTGCATAAGAGTTGATTTCGCAAAGAGCTTGTTTGAGAAAGTAGATGTTCTGGTTTACCATGGAAAATAGCAACACAAGCCCTTTATAAATATAAAGTTTATTCAGTATATATTGTTTAGAAAAATAAGTTCACATTTCAGAATACAAACAAACAAAAACACAATTTTCCAGGCACAAACCTCTACATCAATGTTTCTCAACTGTGACAACTTGAAGATATGTGTTCTTCAATGCTTAGCCACATCTTAAAAGTTGCAAAGGTTGAGACACACTGCTCTATTCAGTACAACATACATACATATTTTCCAATCTCTTTGGTTTGGGAGCAAAGCACAACAATCTCTCCAGAAATGCAATGCATCCTTCTTTAACAGTGCAGCAACATGTTTGCTTCCTAACATCTACATTCCATGTAATTTTCTTCTTTTGTCATAAGGCACAATCAACCATATTGATTTACCAAAATAAGTTTTGTTCCAGGTGTAAAATTGTGGGCAACAAATGGACACGGTCCAAGCTGATTGAAATATTCACATGCTTTTCTTTCTTCATTGAGAAGTATAAAATTAAGTTATTAAAATATTACAAGAAATTTAGAAAACATTTCTATCTATCCTTTTAAGATATGACTGATGAGTGATGAACTGCAAAAGCAGCTTAGGCATAGTTCAAAACCTGAAACCAAGACATTTATCATTTACCACACAGCCTTTTTGCATAGCCGTCATGATCACCTCCAAACTATCACAAACCGTTTCATAGAGCCCTGTGATTTTTCTCGGTTATACAGCTCTTGTATCCCCTTCAGCTAAGTAACTGGGGAATGCAGAAACATATGCCTTGATTAGTTTCCTAACTTCACAAGTATGTATTCATAAGTTGGTTTTTTAAAGTGACCACTTACCATGACAAGTGAGAGCACAGTTGTTCCCCCCTCATGTTACAAAGTCAGCGAAACAATGCTGTGGCTTGATGTCTTTTTAACCTCAGGTGGGAAAGGAAGAGACCTGGGCCAAGGCAAGTATATCTGCAGTGCCACTGCTGAACCAGAAGTTCTTCAGCCCAACAGTACTGACAGCAGCACGCGACCATGTAGGTGGGTACCCTGTTTTCCCCAAAATAAGACATCCCCTGATAATAAGCCCAATCAGGCTTTTGAGCGCATGGCAATAAGGCCAAGTGCTTATTTCAGGGTTCAAAAAAAATATAAGACAGGGTCTTATTTTCGGGGAAACAGGGTAGATGTGCCACATTTTGGAGAGGACCTTAATCATCTTGAAACTGGATCCTCTGTTTTTTTCAAGACAATTATTTCAAGTTGGGAATTCTAAACCTGTTTTTTTTTTTTTTTATCATAGTTTCTAGGATGCATTTGTGGCAATTGGAAAGTGCATACAGATTTCTGAGATGAAATATCCATCTTGTGGGCATTTTCCCCAACACATACACACCTTTTGCACAATGAAGGGGCCTGCTACCTAATACATTTTCCCACTTCAAAAATGGTTATGGGAATAAGCAATTCATACGTTTGATTTTCCTTTAAATAGATTCCTTTACATCTTGGGAAGCTGTACCGATTTCTGATTAGGAAGCGCTGCTAAAGTGGAAAGGATAATCTTTATGAATTACAGGCATATGACTTCCACAATTCTCCTAAGCAGTTTTCTATATTGCTGGAGAAATAATGTTAATCTCTTTAAAATAAACTTACAGTACAATACAGTAGCAACCCGGACAACAACTTTGATACTGTTCTTACAAGTTTACTAAAATTACAAAATTGCATTAATTTAGATCATATACCGAAGGACAATTTACTCTTCTCAGAACAGATGATCAATTAACTACTTGGCTCAGCCTCTCTCTGGTAGTAGGAATACTACTGATTGGAGTAATTATATCTACTATAACCCCTCCCCCATTTCTGCAGCTATTCTCTCAAATGAAAGAAGCCAGAGATGCTTTTCTCCAGAGTCAGAACAATCTTGGGTGCAACCACTTAACCTGCTGTTTTATTCATTTAAGATGGACCTCTACGTCTCAGCAACCTAAACAGAGTACTTACATGTGCAGCAGAATCTTGTGATACAGCTTCTTGTAGATTGCACCATTTGTGTTTGAAAACAGGCTACTGATAGGAAAGCAATTCTTCCGCCAAATCAAAAACTAGCTGTGAAATTTTTTTTTCTATGTGCAGGAAAAGCAATAAGCACAAGAGATCCAAGTATGATGTCTGTATTGAACACCTCAAGAAAATGACTACATTGTGGGTTCTCATTCATACATCAAAAGCTTCCTTCCACTATATGCACATTCTATCAGCCTTTGGTAAGATTTTTCAACGGATGGGAATTGCACTAACTGGTAATCCAGGCAGACGGATAAAAGCTAGTAAGGCAATCTTCCATCTCATTAAATCAAACAAGAGGGAAGAAGGATCTTGGCTTAAAACAAATAGCCTTCAGGTTCTTGCTATATGGTGGATTTGGAAAAGACCTGTTTTTCCTAAGCACACAGTTGTTTACAAATAATGTTCCAAATATGTGTTTCCCCCTCCCCTTTAATGATCTAATAACAATTGCAGTACAGGCAGCAACTGCTGACATGTTCTATTTCTGCAGAGGTTCTTGAGATAACCTGATCAGATCATTCTTCCTCATCTTTGGTATATTGCAAAAAGAGACAAGTTAGAAATAAGATTGGGAGAATGCTTTTGTGTATGATCACAACAGCAAAAAGCACTCTGTTAGAGGAGATTCCTACATTCAGTTGTATCACTGATGTTTACCCAAATCGTAGACCTGTAAGCACATTCTGACATGCAGAAAGGCTGAATGAATGACGGCATAAGCTCTCTTTGCCAAACCATTGCAATTTAACAAGTTGGGGATGGAATATGGAGGAAGAATGGAAAATATTTTGAATATTTATAAGCAATGTCAGAGGAATCCTGTATTTATTTCACATCTACTACCATTTCCCCCAAAACAAGACATCCCCTGATAATAAGTCCAACCGGGCTTTTGAGCGCATGGCAATAAGGCCAAGTGCTTATTTCAGGGTTCAAAAAAATATAAAACAGGCTCTTATTTTCGGGGAAACATGGTATTATGGAAATCTCTCATCCTTTATTTATCAGAGCAATGGCATTTTCAAAGGGAACTTGCATATGTAAGGGAATTAGGACCACTGTTTTGATTGCTGCCAGACAGACTTCTCTTTTCCTATGTTGATGAATCATAGAATATATTTGGTGGAAGGGACCTTCTGGATCATCTATAGTCCAACCCTCCCTTCAGTACAGGATTCAATTAAATCATCCTTGGAGGATAACCAACCTGTTTGAAAACCTCCAGCAAAGAGGAATTTACCACTGTTCTAGGCAGATTCTTTCACTGCTTAACAGCTGTGCTGGTTAGAACAAGGATTTAAGGCCACTAGGAAGAAAGGCACATAGGATTTAAAAAATAAACCAACCAGCAGCCATCCTCAAACCTTTTAAAATTATCTAAAACTAAAACAGAAGTAACACTTTCACAAGTGTTTGCCCAAAGCCTATAACTGCATTTGTTCATAGTCAAATATAAGACTAGTCCAAATTGTTACCAAAAAAAGAGAAAGAAAATCAATTAAAGCTTTATAGGGGAAAGAAATCTTTAAAAATAGGCAGAAATAATTTCCTGTTCAAAAATACAGAAAGAAAAAATAAATTAAACTGCTCATCGTATCTCAAAATGATAAAATGGACACCAATGATTATAAATAGAATCATCCTACTAATAAAAACAATTCTCATTAGCACAATTAAAATAATATTTACATAGGTGGCAGAGCCAAGGATTCTGGGTTGCATAATTTCAAGTGGCAAAATGTTTTCTTCCCCTCCTCTACTGATTCAAACAAGACAAAGAAAACTTGCACCATTTCCAAAACTATAAAAAAATTGAGAGTGCAGAGAGTGATATTCTGGTGGAAAACTTTTAACAACAAATACACACACATACACACACACACACACACACCAAAGAGAGTATTTGCAATTGTGCTCGCAAAAGAAAGTAACAGTAGCTTGTGAGGTATTACCTAAAGTACTCCTTTAAAGTTGAAAACTGAAATACCACTTTCTCAATGCCCACCATCTATAAGTAAAATTGAATCTAGACAAAAAAAAAACAAAACACCCCAGTATGTCTTTTCTCTTTTAGTTCCAGTCTTTTTAAAAAGATAATCTTGTTCCTAACCAATAGCTATCGGTTAATAAACATTCTGAAATTACCTTGATTCTCTCCCTGTCCAAAGAAGCTACTTGGATAAGCCAACCCATCTCATATTTGACTGGCATTTCCCTTCCAGCCATGTATGATTCCTTTTGATCAGGCTTAACAAAAGTGAGCATTCATGCAAACATTGCATGGCAACTTTGTATTCTTAGTGAAGACCTAGATTCTTCTTCAACTGTGCATTTTTTTAATTTTTCTATATGCCTATTGGGGGGGGAACCCCCCACTGCTGTGCTTCTAGTCTTCAAAGGAAGATATTTTTCTACTGAAATGCAAATACAAGATTATTAATCTTAAATTGTTGTTTTTTTTTTTTTTACAAGTCTTGCATATCTTCTTCCATCTGTACTGTCTGGAGTTTAGCCAGCTGTTTCTTGTCTGTCCCCAGTTCTTCACAGATGGTATTGACTATATTGCTAGTAACATATTTGGTTTTGGAATCCAGCATCACCGAACTGCTTCCTGATCTGCTTTCTGAATCAGTTAGAAAGTTTTCCTTTAGAGTGGGAATGGACTGCAGGATCAGCCGCTGTTCTCGAGTGAAATGGGGATGTCCTTGCAAAGAGGGGTGGGATCCAATGTCATTGCTTACTACCCCACCGATCCCTGTTAGCGCCGGCTGCACTGGAGAAATGGACACGAGGTCGTGGCTGTTGATGAGGGAGCAGTTCTGAAGTGTTGCATAGTTTGCATTACTAATGGAAACAACAGTCGGCCCACTTGTTGTGGGGGGTTGCATTGGTGGGCTCTCAGAAATGGCTGAGTTGAGTTCTTCTGCAGTTAAAAGGGAAGGTGGTCCAAGGGAAAAGTTATGCGATATAGTCACGTTAACTAAGGAGGAGGCGCCTCCTGGCTGGAGGACCCCATTGGGTAAGTTGTCTGAAGGTAGATGAGCATGAAGTTGGGCATTTTGACCAAGGGGCATGACTGGAGAAAACACCAGGCTCGTTTCCAGTCCTTCCTGTTTCACCGGCTCAACTGCCTGGGTGGTGTTCGGGATGGTGTACACCACAGTGCTGGGAGCAAGGGAGCTGAAAAACACTTTCCCTTGTTGTGCTATCGTAGAGTCAGTAGTAAATGTGCCATTGCTTGATGTGCCTTGGTTAATGGAAAGACTACCTGTGATGGGAAAGGAACAGACAAATAAAAACAAGAGAAAAATTTAAATGCACAGTATAAAATTAAATTAAGAGTTAAATTTTCATCTTCCCCTGTGGTTTTAAAACACAACTCCCATCCAATAATCTTACTTAAAAAGGAGGAGATGTTGCTATTCTTATAACATTCTAAGACTCAAGTGGTTTTCATTTTGAGGAGTGACCCATCCACTGGCTATTTTAATATTTATTGGTTGACCATATTTTATGGACATTGTTGCTACCGATGTTTCATTTTTTATTATATGCCACCATGACTCCATATGGATTTGTCGGCATATACATTTAATAAACAAGCATGTGTTATCCTTGAAACTACATAAAATGTAAAGATCAACAGATAGCTTTCTCACCATATCAAAAGCATTGTTTTCCTTTATGGTAGTTTGAGCCTAAAGCAGTGAATAATGGAATTGTGATACTTAATTCAATTTCAGAAATTTGTTTTCTTACCCTTTGATGTGTCTTTTAAATTATGAAAAGTATCCAGTATTTATACACACACAGTATCATTGGGATTGTGTGAGCTGCAGTCAAATTAGCCTTGACAAGACACCAGAATGCAAATTCCATTCTAATGAAGGAATACTAAAAATACTAAAAAAGCTAAAATCTTAATCAATTAATGAAACTGATCATTTATTCTTCCATGAGATGAAGATGAGTTGTGAACACTGGATATATGGAACTATTGGTTTCTTGTAATATTCAATTCAATTATATTCAATATTATATTGATTTATAAAATGGTAATGCGAAGGACAATATAATCCCCTGAAAGTTATTTAATTATAGCAGAAATCAAGGAGTAGAGTTGTTCCATATCATAAAAAATATGGGAAAAGTTGTAGACTTAAAATAAGTTGATTTGTTTTCCAAATTCTATTGGAATGAAAGTTGCCTTTCCCACATTCCTACCTCCAGCTGGCTTATATTTCTCTACCTGGAATAGACAGGGATTAATGGAGCTCAACATATCTATAGTAGGTAACAAGTTCTCCATTATTACAATAGAGGCAAAGGTCAAATAGTCAATTATCATTGCTTGCTACGAATTGTGGTAGTTGAAGTTCACACACTTCAAGGTTTAAGAAATGCTGATCTAGGTAATATAATCTACTCCAAGTAGCAAAAAGTCTTCAAACTTTCAAGCAAAAAAGCTCTTCCCATGATTTCCTCATGATTCTTCTAGCTGAAGAGGCCAGAGGACCTTTTGCATATAAAACATGGGTCCTACTGCTGAACTATCAGCATTTCTAGAAGCTGACTTTTGGATTTCCTATATATAATCTAGGGCAGTGATGACAAACCTTTTCGGCACTGTGTGCCCAAACCGGAATGTGCGTGCATGCGTGTGCATGTGTGTGTGCCGGAGCACCGGAAACACGAAGACCAATTGGTCTTCGGTTTTCTGGCACGTGCAGGAGCGCCAGCCAGCTGGTCTTTGTATGCGCCAGAGCACTGTTGTTTAATAAACAACACCTGCCTATCCCACCTTGGGAAGGACAAAAATGCCACATCTAGTCTAAATATGCAGCTAATTTTGCAACCAACCATGTAGTTCCTGATCAATGAACATGAACATATAGTCCCTCGATCTAGTGGCGATTCTAATGTTCAAAATGCAAATTGATCGCATAAAAAGTCAACCACACTTTTCTTGAAGCCTTTTGTCTATTTGTGCAAAATTATTACCCCCAGCAATTATGAGAGTTGGTTGGAATTGTAATTCAATTCTAATTCCCATAATTGCTGGGGGCAATAATTCAGTGTCTCTGGAAGGCCGCAAGGTACAAATCCTGCCTTGAGCAGGGGGTTGGACCAGAAGACCTCCGAGTTCCTTTCCAGCTCTATAATTCTATGTTCTATAAACACACAGATTATGAGCTAAACTGTTTTTTCTGAATACCTTCAGGATATTTTTTTTACAAATTACAATGGTGAAGTGGGAACTATTTAGTCATGTTTTCAAGATCTAGCAGCATATGGGAAAATGTATTTCCATCCAGTTTGACCTTGGCCAAAAGTATCGGAGCTTAAAATCACAGCTAATGCATGGAATAAAGTCATGAATCTTCACCTTAAACACTGCTCTCATGGTATATTAAAAAGATAGAGTTGACAGAGGTGTATGGCTTGCTTCACTAACATGGGATAGGATAGTAAACACTGCCAATATTGGATACTTGGTGCAGAGCTCATGTATAGCCATGATATATAAAAGGAGAAGATAAATATGAACGTATGCAAATCTCAGTGAAGTTTCAGAAAACAGAGAGGTTGGTGAGATTTACAAGAGATAGTACTGGAATTAATAGTACATAGTTTACCTTTCTCCATGATTATCAAACAGAGGATTATGTAAAGCAGTGAATAAATGCAAATGTTCACTGCCTATGCATGAGTGTGCTTCAGCTGTTCATAGGAAATGTTAGAGCTTAAAAGTCGTCTCTAGGGATAAAACCTGTGTGTGTGTGTGTGTGTGTGTGTGTGTGTGTGTGTGTGTGTGTGTGTGTGCTTTGAGTCAGCATTAATTCCTGGTGACTTCCTGGACTGGCTCTCATTTAAGATATTATATATGAATGATACGTAAGTGAAACTCAGGAAAATTGAGCCAATGTCAACTAGGGCAGTGGCCCCCAACCTTTTGAGCACCAGGAATCTGTTCCATGGAGAAAGGTTTTTCCATGGACCTGGGGAACGATGACGTGGTTTTGCATGTTTCCTGCATCCTATGGATGGGGCTTTGATTGTTTGGGTGCAATTGCTGGGACGCCACGGCCCGGTGCCAGTCCACAGACTGGGGGTTGGGGACCCCTGAACTAGGGATCTCAGTATAATGATTAGACTGTAATCTGTGGTAGTGCAGTGGTTACAATGCAGTAGTGCAGGCTAATTCACTGCTCATGCCAGGAGTTCGATTCTAAACGGCTCAAGGTTGACTCAGCCTTCCATCCTTCTGAGTTCAGTAAAATGAGGACCCAGATTGTTGGGGGCAATATGCTGACTCTGTAAACCACTTAGAGAGGGCTGTAAAGCACCGTAAAGCAGTATGTAAGTCTTAAGTGCTATTGTTATTGCTATTTTATACTCACCTAAAAGCAAGATTACTGAAAAATAATGAAACTTTACCAAATAGAATTCTATAGTAATAGCAAACTGGTGTGTTATCCAGACCATCCTGGCTAAAATCTCATCTGCAAAGGACTAAAGTGAAATCTATTATTGGTATTGCTCCTAGCAGTTATGGTCTATATCTAGTATGTCTGTGTTACCTTCTTGGCAACATTACAGAAGTGTCAGTGATTCCTTTCTTTCAGGATATTTTTTTTCAATTTCCCAATCTAATTTTCATTTGATAATCTCCTATCCTAGTACTAATGAGCTCTGATCCTGGTCCAGCTCTTTTGTTATCAAATATGGGCATGCAAAGGAAGTATTATTATACTGCCTCACCATGCATAATTGTAGGGATTATGTGTGATAACTCTGTAAATTAATCTGCTTTACATTTGAATGTATCCTTATCAAATTCACACTTCTCAAATGTGAATATACAGTATGTCCTAGATTGAATCTGTCAGTACTTACACATTTCAAATGTGTAAGATGCAGTTTTCCAATTATTAAAAAAAATAAAAATGTTAGTGCATACTAAATATATGAACAGAAAAACTGGTGGAAGCGACATTTAACAAATAATATACAGTAAAATCTCAACTTAATGGAGGTTTGTAGGAGGAAGAGAATTATGTTAAACTCATATCATTTGCATGAATTAATGTCCTGGGTAATAATGATTTGTGTAATATGAATTAATGCAAATGACATGAGAGGAATCATTCAAACTACTTTGAATACAATGGGCTTTGTTATTTTGATAAGACATCCAAATAGAAACTACACAGTGTAAAAATGAAATCTGTTAAACCAAAGATTTACTCTCTTGGACAGTATTTTCTGCCACACCCAAGAGCAGCCGGCTAAGTAGGGCTGAATGTTAATCTATATGGCTGCCTCTACTCAAAGACAAAGCTAGTCCTACGGCCAAAACAAGCAAAAGAAAAATAGTGTAGATCGTAAGATGCTAAAGACTGCTGATATGGGGAAAAAATTTGAATTTTCATTGATTCTCCATCAGTATCCATCTAAAAACCTGTTTTGCTGGATTTGGGTGTTTTCCCATCAGTACCAGTCTCCACCAGATCAAAATGTCTTCTGTTCATGGAAACAGTTCATTGTACACAAAGGGGCCACCTTAGGGTTTAAGACATTACATATCTCCAACATTTTTAATTTCACAACAAAAAAGCAATAATTTAATATAGTGAAGTTTTTTTTACCTCGGGAAGTTGCTGCTGATACTGGAGGCAGCTGCATTGGAGAAAAACTGAGGCCTCCATTAAGTAACTGGCCACTGTTTGCTGAATTAGGGATTTGGACAACGCCATATTGGTTGATTTGGATTGGAGTGGTAAAAGTGACTACTGAGCCACTGTCTTGTGATGCTATTGCTTCTTCACTTTCTTCCCTCTTTACTTCCATGCTTGGTGTCAAGCCTGGGAAAGAGGCAGGCCCAGAATTGGGACTGTATGTTGTTGTGGGTGTTGATGGTGCAATGGAATTGGACAGAGAAGTCTGGAGGATTTTGAAGTCTTTCACATCTTCTGAGGAAGGGACTAACATGTCACCCATGGAGACTCCATTACTCAAAGCATTGGGTGATGTTTTGAGTGGACTTGATGATACCGCCTGAGAAGATCCCACACTGAGACCATTGAGAAGGAGACCATTGGGGCCCTGAATGAAAGAAGTACCATTAAGAAAAACAGATGGATTGGGAGGCATAAGGTTTCCATTCAGCAAAACTCCTGAAGAGCTTAAGGATATTTTGGAGTTTCCAAGTTGCTGCATATATACTTGCTCCATTGGGCTAGGAAGGCTTAAGCTGGTGCCGCCATCAGAGGTGCTTGCAAGGGAACGTGGAGACAAGTCCTCTTGCCCCTTACTGGATTCATCTTCTGTGCTGGGATTACCATCCGACTCACTACAAATCAAGAGAGAAGCAACAGTGAATTGATGCAGTATTTTTCATTGAATCTTTGAATCATTGAAAAGAATCTTACAGAATTCTTTTCTCATGGATGGGAGAAACAATTATCCTACCCACAGAAAACTAACAGATCAAGGAAAAAAGCACTAGATTAATCTCTATGAGGATTCAAGTTTTCCATATATAAGCTGCTTATGAGAGGAAAAAAAAAACTAAATAAAAATTTCTCAATCATGGTACTGCCGTCCTATGTATTTCTACGGCAAAGAAAAAAACTCCCAAGTTGTTTGATTATTAGTAACCAAATGAAAATATCCATGCAGGTTTTCTTAGCAACAACATAGAAATGCTTTCTGCCAGCATGTTTTGTTACTTCCCAGTCTAGCCTACAATGCTGATGCTTCCTGATGATATTAAGCAGGTGTGAGTCTCTTTAGCTTCCAAGCCCATGCAACATCAATCAGCTACTGCCACTTGGTGAGATATGCCAGCCTACTCAGAAATAAACAAACAAACAAAGGAGCAAGCAAGCATTACTTCCATGTTCCTGCTCCCAGAATTGCAGCTTTATAGTGGAATTCTATACAGTAAGTATATTATACAGAGGTTGCTGTATACAAAGTGACTTACTCTGTTTAGAATGTTTAGATGCCAAATCTGACATGATTCTTTAAATCTACTCTACCCAACATTCCTCAAAATTCCAAGTATCCTACCAGATCACAAATGCTGGAGCTCTTATTCTAGATCAGGGGTGTCAAACTCGATTTAATTGAGGGCCATATCAGGGTTGTGTTTGACCTCGGGGGGCTGGGATGGCCACGGGGGTGTCTGTGGTGGGCCAAGTGTGCTCTGCCAGTGAAAACAGGCTTCCGAACTCCATTTTCGGCTATGACGGCGCCCTGCAATCCTCTGCCAGTGAAAAGGACCTTGGGCGGGCCACCCTCTGCCTTCCTGAGCTCTGTTTTCACTGGCAGAGGCACCGCAGGCCGGTCCTTTGCTGTTTCCAGGGCAGCCCTGTGGGCCAGATTTAAGCACCCACTGGCCAGTTTGACACCCCTGTTCTAGATTATATGTTTCAGAAAAGCAAAATGTAACTTGGATGACAAGTTTTGTTTTAAAACAGAAAGAAAGTAAAAGATTGGAAAGAGCTTCAAAAGAAATTCCAATGTAGATGATCAAAATAGCAAATTGTACTTTACTGGGGGAGCAGATATCAAAATGGCACAGGCACAAACAATCATGTAAAATTATTGCCACAGCAGTCACCAATCTTACATGTTCTTATTCACTAATGTATGAGTGAGGGATTGACCAGGAAACATCTCTTGGTGTTGTGATGAAAAACCCAATGAATATATTGGCCATTACCACGGAAAAAGCAAATGTCATGTTAGCCTTTTAGCATACCTTCTTGGTAATGTCATTGGCCTCCTTCCTGAGATTCTCATCACCCCCCCCCATAGAAATATTTTTTTCTTCATATAAACTCATAGACTTATCACACTTGCCTTGCTTTTTATAAACTTATATGATGGCCATTTGCAGCAAGTCATGTAATCGGTGCTATAGAACAAAATATATTATAGAAAGACAACTTGTGACTGACTATCAGAAAAAATATGCTACAGTTAGAAGCAGTTATATAGCTGAACCAATTCCCCACCAAAGGAATGGTGCCCAGCCTTTCAAGGACAGAAGCTAGACAGCCCATTTGTCAGAGATGCTCAGATTCTTGAACCAAGTGGGTAGTTGGATTTGATAGTGTAAATGGTCCCTCCCCACACTAACACAGTCACCAATTTAGGTGGATTTAAAAGATGATGAAATAAAAAGTGTCATTCTTTTTATTCATATGAAAATTCAGTTAATCAATCCATGAATTGGCTAAAATCCATACAACTGGTCAAATAAGATTCCTTTAAACTGAGTAAAGCTTTACTCTGGACACATTAAAGCAACAAGGTTCCTCCCACATGCTTTAGTATAAAACATTTCAATTAAAATAGTGCAGAATCTGTGCAAGCACTTCTTCAGGTATTATATTCAAATTATATTAATTTCAGAAACTAGGTCCTATTTTCAGGACAATATATTTAACGCAAACCTAATGAAATATATACTAGAAAACCAATTTACCTAAACAGATAAACAGAATGACAATGGATGGGCAAAAAAGCAGTGAGAACAAAAGTGATTTCCAGCTGGCTTTCCCATTGATCTTGTTTATGGGAAGCTGGCAGAAAGTGTTGGAAATCACAATCACCTGACATGGCTGACTACAATAACACTGTAGCAGCCACAACTTTGCAAATAGTGTGAATATCCTTGAAATTTCAATACATATTTATTTATTAATTAAATTTCTGTGTTACCCATCTCACCTAGAGGTGACTCTAGTTGGCTTACAACCAAATAAAAACAAATGGTTATCTGGACCAAAAGGGAATTCTCAAGAAATATTTGCATATAAAATAATGCTATAATGCTTCAAAGGACAGAACATGATTTTGGAATACAAGCATGCTTGATATTTTAAAATGCCATTTATACTTCTAGTTTCAAAAGTTTACACTGAAATGCATATGAGGATTCCTATTTTTATAAGGCTATTAAAACAGGTTTTTATGTTGTTTGATTAGCCAGCCAAATTTAAGTACTTTGCAAGTTCCACTGATTTAAGGACATACATAACTCTCTCACTGAGGTTCATAAAAACCTGAAAGCACTTAACTTTGACTGGATTATATCCAAACTATTTAGATAATAGGTGCATTTAAAAGAAAGACTGTCTTCATAATCAGCTTCAGACATTAGACATGGGCCACTTGCTTGTATGTACATAGGAAAGAAAGAGCTGCAAAGATTAACATTCTTAATGTGTTTCTACAGCATCTTCCTCAAAGACAAAGCATCGTATTACTCCTTCAACAGTGTTGAAAGGTTTCTAATTACTGCAGTGTGCAGCTTTTTACATTAGACAATTTTCATGAAGGAATAAGCTGACATTTTCCCTCACAAAAAAAAAAAAACTTGACAAAATGTATGTTGCAATTATCTTTATGTGGTTGGGTTATCCACTATGGGTGGGTTCCTACAACATATGGCTAACTCAAGACTACATTAGCCACATGATCAAGCACAGTGTGTGAACCTAATCTGATAAATCATGATGTGATAAATCATACTGTGGTTTGTTTAGCTTTGACAGTGTGCTATGTGAACCCAGCAATTTTGATTCGCAAAAAGCCATGGGTTATGGATTAATGAGTTGCAAAAATTCACCCGATAGTGATGTGTTGAATAAATTATAAACAATCCGCAGCCTGGTTCAGCGTAAGAACCTCAGCTCTGGCAGAAAGCTGAGAAAATTGGCCAATGGTACATACCAATCGTTCCACGTCCTTTCAGAATAATTTTATAATACAAATGCATAAAGAAAGTAATACAACTTGGTTTCATTCTTCTCTGTTTCCTGAATGCATATCTCCCCCCAGGGGCAAAAACTATTTTAAAAAAACAGTAATTCTGGACATAAACAAACTAGATGATTTTGCTTCTTTAATTTAGTGAGATTTCAAGTCACTCTTGGAATGCTAGGATACATTTCTTGCTATTCCATGATGAAAACAGCATTTCTTGCTACGGTACTGTATTCTACAGTTTTTAAATTAATATGTACCTTCAAAAGTACTACCTATGGTTCAGGGAACTGTATGATTAATTCTGCCTGCTCATCAAGATTTCTCAGAATAAGAGTCCAAAGAAGTTGCAATGAATAGTAATTCATGTTCAAAACTTGTATTGATCTGCTATTCCAAAATTCAAAAGTGTTGCTGGATCTTTGCAAACCTTATTATGTGTATCAGCAAAAATAAATTGCTGATTTATGCTGTGGTGACACAGTAGCTAGAATGCAGTATGGCAGGTTGACTCTGAGCTTACCATTAAGTAAGGCAAAAGTTAGCAATACAGAAAAAAAAAAAAAGAAACCATCACAGTATGACATGCTCCTGTTACACATACAGGGATGCAATGGGCCCCCTCCTTTCAGGATGGATGCATTCTATTGTGCTTCTGCAATAAATGCCAAATAATTCTACCAATATTAGAGTAAACCAAGATTCATTATGGTATGAAAAAGAAATAATAGATTGATAGGGATCATAACAATGCATTTAATGCCCAGCCACACATGTAGTATCTCTATTTGTTGACGGAGAATTTCTTGCCTATATGTAGAAAAATTCTGAAGAGTTTTAAATGCATTGGTTCCAATGCTAGTCAAGTATTGTGAAATCTATCAGCTCTTCTATTCACTATAAAAAGAAGTGTCTAGCACAGACCGCTTGTGCTTATAACGTATCTTTTTCAGATATCACATGTGTACAGTACAGCAAAGTTCATTTCACTCAGCCTTCTGTCTCATTATCCAGGTGCTTTTAGAAAGCCTGCAGAAAAGATACTGATACTACAATATTTGCCATTCAGTAGTAGAGACAATTCCTATAAATGGACATTTAACACAGATATTCAAGCTAACAGTTCTTCAATTAGATCAGTGATTTAAGAACTGCAAGAATATATTTTTTTTAAAACAACCAGATCTTCATGACTCTCAATGGCAAATCGTGTAAATTCAGCATGACCAAGAGTCGTTTTCCTCACGTGGCAAGAAACCAGGAGACTGTGAATTCTAGTAATGCCTTAGGCATGAAAGCTGGCTGGGTGATTTTGGACAAACCTCACATTCTCAGCTCACCTCACAGGGTTGTTGTTGTGGGGAAAATAGGACAAAAAAATAGTATTAGGCATTTTCGCTGCCTTATTTATAAAAGCAATAGAAATAAATACTAAGTAAATAAAGACTTCTGTGAAATAGGGGCTTTTTGTTTTGCTCAGCTTTGCATCTGCCAGCTTTATTAGGCTTTCCCTGTGTTCTAGCATCAAGGGGAGGAAGAAAATATGTCTTTCCCAGCCTATCAGGAAAGATCGAGGCAGTATCTGGAACTAGCATTTTGTTCTGTTATTAAGTGGAATCGTTTCTACTATTAAACCATAGCCTTTTTTTTTTTTTTGGACTAGGTGTAACCAAAGGAAAACAGCAGCCAAGGAGTTATTGTAATAAGCATAATAGACATCTAATGTTGTAGAGTAAAGCAATATCCAGACCATCAAGATGCCCCAAATGGCAGTGGCTGGTTTCAGACACAACAGTCTACTAATGGCATCTTGAACTGATGAATTTACCACCATTATGAGAGAAGGGACCAAATTGTGTTAGCTGCCTTCGATCCTGGGTATTTCTCAAGGGAAGAAGAAACAGCACAGCAGGGGAGTGGAAGAAAAAGGTTATTGTAGCCAAAGCAGATCAGAGGGGGATAGCCATGCAAATAAAGAGGAATTAGTTGTTTCTGTTTGATTACTTTCATTTCTGCAATTCGTTTAAATATAACTAAGGATATTTTATAGACATCTCTACAAAAAGGTGCCTTTTTTCTGGAAAGCCCTTAACAGAGAGGACTAACATACAAAATTTAACCCATGAGCAATAATTAATGCACTGCAAAATAAGTAGGTATCTTCTCTTAAAAGAGGGAAGTTGATTATATTCCAAGAGAGTTCATAATATCATGAATGTTGCTAACAGCTGAAAGCAGTCTATTCTTAGAAAGGAACAGGGACAACAGTTCATATTTCTATAAGGAAGGCAAAAAGAGCCAGTTAATTATCATGATTACAGTGGCTATGTTCATACAACTTATTAATCTATGGTTAGGTGAGCTACAGTTTAAATTAATCCAGCTGTCTGACTTTGAAGAACTCTCAGAACTATAAACTTATCGTACAGGTTTATTTCCAACAAACATAAAACCACAAACTAGCCAACCATTATTTTAGCCACTTGTAATATACAAACCTCTCCAAAATAAAACCAGGGAAATCTAGGCTGAATTTCCCATCCAGCCACAAACCTTACTGAATATATCCACACAACACAACTAATGAAGGCAGGTACAAATGCAGCAGTTCATTTGCATGATGTACAAATATCAGTTTTAATTTGAGGTTCAGCTTTTGAGAATTGCTAATTTATTGGTTATGATTCAGAATGTCTGAACCCAAGTCAATGCTACCGTAGTCAAATGTCATGATTCAGCAAACCACACTATGAACTACATAGCTAATTTCATTGCTATTTTATGAAAGCAAAGTATTAGTAGCTTGGTCTATCCATCATGATAATTGATCGTATATTACAACTGATAAGGTCTGATAGAATAATATTTCTTTGCTAGTGCATGAACCAAGGTTATATGTTTCAGGGATAATAACTGCTTACTGTTTTAAATTTCAGAGCTATAAACCCCCAAGATTATGCTTTTACATAAAAAGAATGTGAGTCTTTGATCTTGTACACAAGACAACAGTTATTGGCTGGCGATCATTACAGTGTGCAATTAGTGAACCAGTCAATTGACTGGACTTATAGATGCTGTGTAGAGTTTAGGTGTCAAACCTTTTGGCTTGCCTGGGCTGCACTGAGTGAAGAGGAATTGACTTGGGCCACATATAAAATATATAATATAGTTAATGTATATAATCATCATCATCTTGCAATAACACCAGCGGAACTGCAAAAAACTGTGCTACTTGGAACATCGTACATCTTAAGAAGGTACTGGCAGCAACCCGTATCAACCATTAGCACCAGTCAATGGTATTTGTGATGCATTTTTGAATGTTTAGTTGACTAAGTTTCATGTTTAATGAATAAAGTAAATAATAATAATAATAATAATAATAATAATAATAATAATAATAATAAATAATAATAAAAAACCACCTTACTCGGAACAGCTTACATCCTCCGACGATACCTTAACAGTTCCTAGGTCCTTGGTTAGGACTCGAGCTGCTGAGCTATTAACCAGCCTCAAAGGCTGTGAATCTCACTAAAGATTAACCAATAAATAATAATAATAATAATAATAATAATAATAATAATAATAATAATAATAATAATAATAGTTATTGTGGGGCCACTTACTAGCTGTCCAGGGCCGCATGGGGCACGCAGGACATGGGTGGGACACACCTGCTGTGGACCATCTATTAGGATCTAAAACAAGTTGAAACTGTGAGCAAATGGCCCCAACCTCTACAAATAGCATCACTAGCCTGAATTTAATTTTAATTTAATTTTAACAATTTTAATTTAAATTGTTTAATATTTTTTAAAAACTTTCTTCAATACACAAAATTATGCTTGGCAATATTGATGGAAATAGAAGGGGGAGACAACTGATAAAGTGGGTGGATGCAATGTCTTTGGAAAAGCAAAGTGTTATTACAAAGGATAGGTCAGGGTGGCTAGCATTTGTCTATGCACTTACTATGAGTCAAAACCAGCTCCTAGCTAAACAAAAAAAAAATGTTTATAAAAAGAGAGAAAATACAATGTAGCCTACATGATAAAGTTTGGCCCTGGTTTATGCTCCTTTCCGAAATCTTGGAACGGAAAAAAACAAAACAAGGATGCTTTTAAAATGGAAAATACCCAGGATCTTAATAATCATTTTACTCACCAAAGGAAAACTGTTTTCAAAAGCCACGGCAAGGCCCAGAAGGTAATTATCTCATAACGCTACACACTCCCTCCCCAAGCCCCTTCTTTATTCTTTAGGAGCTATAGCAAGTCCAAACATCCACACATGCCTTCAGCCTTCTGTACCCTCCACCTGGCCAGCGTTTGCTGACTGGCCCTCCTCCACCTCACTTCTGACTTGCCATTTGTGCATCTGATATCTTTGCTCCAAGGACGCAAAGGGGATGGATCAGCACAATTGTGCCCTTACTTGAAAATAGAGGTCTTTGAGGCTTTAAAAAAAGAAGAAGCAGCAGGCAGCAATTTTTCTCGTCTTTATTCAGACCCTCTAAAAAGGAAGAAGGAAGGGAAGCACCTTGTGCAGAGGCATGTCACTTCACCTGGCTATTGCAAGACAGATGACTATCTGGGGTGACCTCTTGTCAGGCAACTTTTCCCTCCTTTCAAAAGGTTAGCATTTGGAAGGCCCTAAGCAGTTCCCTGGAGCTATAGAAGGGATTTCTGCAGCAGCAGGAATTATGTCCATGAATTTAATTGGAAAATAGAGAGATCTACAGGTAAGATTCCCCAAAGGAAGACTGAATAAACAAATTGTGCCACATCCTGGTTTGCATATTCACAACTGCTGGATTCACGTAAATTATCAATCCTCGTATGGCTCAGCATGATGTGAAACTCCAGCCACAGAGGACTCTGGCTCCAGTAGAGGAGCCAGCTCAAAAGACATCTGGCAGGTTGCTTAGAATCATAAACTGTGGAAGACCCCTGTTCCCATCTTCTGAGGACATAAACCTGATCCAAAGCAGCACAGAATCAAGTTTCACAACAAGAAGAGCAAAGAAGGCACCAACCAAAGGGGGGGGGGAGGGAGAGCGGGAGACAGCTCACTAGCCAAGCCGATGAGCTTCAAGTTTCACTTTTTTCCCTTCCTGGGTGACATAAAACCTGAGGAAATAATTAACGCTGTCAAACAAAATGAGTGGGAAACAGTTTCCTCACAATCTCCAAACACAAAGAAACAGCTCAAAGAATAGGATTTTTTTTTTATTTATTAAATAAATAAATCCCTTTTTATGTAAGGGATGCTGGATCTACACAGCAAGAAACAGAATTTTTCACCTCTGTTTAGGAGAAGTTAGGCTGAAGACCTAGAGAAAAGGCCTTCCTTCTGTCAAAGGTAGACCCAAAATACTAGGCTGGACATACAGCAGGGAATAAGGCTAAGTTGCAGAGCGTGGCAATGAGGTGCTTGGGACAAAGCACCAGGGGATACAAAGTTTTTAATTTTTGCAGAAAGTGGACAAATCTTGGACAAAAGCACTAGACCCAAGAAGATCTGAGCTACAAAGAACTCTTGAGGATTAGGGAAAGAAAGGTTTGAGAAAGTCTGGGGAAGCTATGCCCCCAGGCACAGATTTTTTTTTTTTTTTTAAGATTACAAGGAGAAACCAGAGCTGAAAAATGGGGGGGGGGGGGGGAGAGGAGATCTTGGAGACACATTGTGAGAGAAGATGGGGAGAAAAGTATGTCTAAAGGATCAAACAACCTTTTAGTCTGCAGTCAACAATCCCTTCCTTGAATCCAGCAACTAAGAAGCAGAAACGTGGAGAAGAAAAGCCAAGGTTGCTGGGAGTGGGAGAGTGGAAAGAAAGGGGCTGCTGAAGGTAAGCGCCATATTTGTTAGGAATGAAAGCCAGGCAAGGACAGAGGGCAGGGGAGGGAGGAAGAGGGGAGAAAGGCAGACAAGAGGGGGGGGGGGAAACAGGAAGAGCAAGAAAGAGCAAGGTGTTAGATTGAGGCAAATTGCTCTGGTGAGAATGAAACAAAGCCAGACCAGGAGGTTAGAAAGCAGCAGGGCAGAAAGCTGGGAGGCCTAGGAATTGAGGCCCAAGGATAGAGTTTGAGAAAGCAGCAGCAGAAGCAAACCAGGTGCCTTCCTTGGAGCCATGTTTTTTTTTTTTAAAAAAAAATCTTTGCCAGGGCCCCAAATTCCAAAGGTAGCCTTGAGGAGTGCACTATTTGTACTCCAGCCAACAATACAGGAAGGCGGATCGTAATGATGTCCTGCACTGCAGGGATGTTGTGAGGTTTACCAAGAATATATAAGGAAGCACTTTGCAATCTAGACCCAGATGGCAGAGGAAGAGATGGCATAAGCAAAGGAGGATTATCCCTCCAAGGAAAGGCAGAAGTCAAGAGGTAGAGAAGGTACCAGAAGAAATGGAAGGGGATGTAAACCAAAGGGAAGTGTGGAATTTACTAAACTCAGAAGAGGACGGGGCTCATGCCCAGACTCACTATATGACACTGTCTATCTGCTAACCCTGCTGGTCATTTCAGACCCTGCTGGCTTTTAATAAGGCCTTAAAACTTGGCCGTTCCTCCAGGAGATTAAGTGGACCCTGAGATCGATTTGTCCAATGTAGCAGTGGAATGATTTTAGATCTCCTACCTATGGTACATTCATTGCTTCTGTTATTTTACACTGGTCTGTTTTTAACCTTCAGTCCGCTGCCTGGAGTCATTGTTGGGGAGGGGTGGGTGGGGGAACAGAATCTGCTTAAACATTTAAAGCTTATTTGAACAGAGATTCTGAACATGTGCAGAGAGCTTCCTTTCTCGAAGGAATTTTCTCCAGAAACATAAGTTGCTCTGCTTCCCGCCATGCAACCCCCCGTCCGCTCTCGTGGAGGGAGCCGTTCCCGCGAACTCACCTTTTGGACTGCGGCTCCGCGGGGTTGCGATCCCGTTGCCGCCGGTTTTTGAACCAGTTGCTGACCTGCGTGAGGGAGAGGCCGGTGATCTTGGCCAAGTTGCGCTTCTCGGCCGGGGAAGGGTAGCGGTTCTGCTTGTAGAGCTCCTTGAGGGCATTGCGCGACTTCTCCTTAAAACAGTAGACCGTCTCCTCGCCGTCCCAGATGGTGCGGGGCAGCGGGAACTTCCTGCGCAGGCGGTACTTGTCGACGGCGCCCAGGGGTCGGCCGCGGGCCCTCTCCGCCTCGGTGTAGCGCGCCTTGTACCAGAGTTCCTGCAGGAGAGGGTGGTTGGCGGCGTCGAAGCTGTGGCTTTCCAAAATCCCGTAGAGCTCGGCGTAGAGTCCCTGGTGGAAAGCCACCAACGCCCGGGCTTTGAGGAGGCTCTCGTTGCCACGTAGCAGGTCGCTCTGGGGCAGGGACCACAAGAACCGGGCCAGGCGGTCTAGGTTCCCGCCTTGCTGCAAAGCCTCGCAGACGCAAGCGACGTGGTCCGGGGAGAAAGCCAGCAGAGCCTGGGGCGACGAGGACGCCGACCGAGGCGAAGGCGACGACAAGGGAGACGCGGCGGCCACGGCGCCGGGATTCCGCACCAAAAGTTCCGAATGGAGTAGAACTTGACCCGCAACCCTACCGGCTGCTGCTGCTGCTTCCTCCTCCTCCTCCTCCTCGTCCTCCTCCTCTTCCCCGGCTTCTTCCTTCCTAGCAAAAGGAGCCGCAGCCGCGAGACTAGAAGGCGGTGCAGACGTGGGAGTCGAGCCGCCCGAGGTTACCTTCGCCCCGCCGCAGAACATTTCCAGGACGTTTTCTTGCTTGATCGTCGCCACCACGCTGGGAATCGCGGTGGTGGGAGAGGCAGAAGACATCTTCCCCCACCCGGTCTGGGTTTGGTGTTAGGTGGAGGGGCTTCTCCCCCGGCTTTCTCCCCCCCTTTTTTTCTTCCTTTACAACCCCCCCCCCGGAAAGTGCTCACACACCCCTCCTGCTGCTCCTGCTGCTCCTCCTCCTCCTCCTCCCGGACCGCCACCAGGCTGGCGTTTAGCTGATCAAGTTTCCCCTCCGCCACGTAGTAACCATTAAGACAGCTTGTTCGAGCAAAGCTCGTGTAAACGGATCGCAGTTTCTTCTCCCCCTTCCCCCCCTCCCCACCAGCCGCTCTCCTCTCCCCCTCCTTTTCGTTCTTTCTTTCGTTCCTTCTTTCCCTCCCCAACGTGACTCCTCAGCGCTTCTCTCTCTGCTGCTACATATTCTTAATAGCACAAGCAATCGGCTGGATTCGGGAGGGCTCGCTGATTGGCCGACTCCTATGGGGGGGTGGGCGGAGGATCCGGTGTTTCTATAGAAACCGTCAATCAACTCCTCCCTCTCCCTCGGCTTTACGCTCAACACGACTTCCTCCTCTAAAAATGTGAAATACCTCTACCTGGAGGCTTCTTGCTGCGTTTTGATTTGGCTCCGCGCTCTCTCGTTTCTCCCCGCTCCAGTTGCCAAACAAAATATTACGACTGATACCTTACTTAAGCTCGTTGTGTGGGCAATTTTGTTTTTAAGCTTTGTAGGAGAGACATTCAAATTCATTCAAATTCCCAACTTTTTGGGAATTTCCAAATTAATTAACTCTACTCAGGTTGGGCAATGGAGTAGGGAGAGAGCAACTTCAGGTTGAACCAGAAACACGATATATACGTGTTAGGGTAATCAGCGGATTAAGGCTGCAACGCTGGTAACTGAGTTTCAATTAACCCACTGGGACTTGGAGAAGTTTGAAAGTTTGAGCCAGTTTACTTTGGAGAGAAGCCAGCTCGATTTATTCACGCTATGATTGCAATCATTTGCATACTTGTCTGAGTTCAGTGGAACATCAGATTGGACTGCAGCCTTAAGCACGCACTCTTATCTTGGATTAAACTTTACTGAACTCAGTGGGACTTTCATTTGCAAATGCCTAGACTTGATCTGTTGCTTTTGTTATTTAAACAAAAAAGGATTCCCCCCCCCCAGACGTTTTTGGCAGATAACATCCAGATGTGTCAGCTTAGCTTCAGTACTAAAAGACAAGAATCCTAACTGGAAGGAAGGAACTGAATTCGTTGGGATTTATCTCTAATTGCTTTGCATTTGTGCTTAGGATTCCAATGCAATTTTTAAAAAGTATTCATTTCCATAACAGTTGTATGAAGAAATGTGATTGGTATATACCCCTTTTACAGATGGCAACTGATGGTGGAGAAAGATTTGTCAAGGGTAGTTGCTTTTTCTGCACTTTTTAAACTTTAGAGCAGGCTTAACTGGCTACTGCTATTAACTTTTCCTTAGATGCAGATTCTTCGGAGTTCAGTTATGCTTACTTCCAGGTCAGCATTTGAAAGAATTATAACTTTCATTTCTCATGAATATTGTTTGTAGTTTATAGGTCCAGAGCTACAGGAGTTCAATCTTTTTACATTCTTCTACCCCAATGCCTTTGTTTTGTAGGCAAAGAAATTGAAGGCCCTCCAATTATAAATCCCAATATTGCCCTTGATGTACAGGGCCTAGAACAAAGTTGGCATTAAACAAGTATAGGTGATAGATAGCTACATACTATATGAGTGAACGATAAAGAAATAATCAAGTATGAACAAAAGCATGTTCTGATATATTGAAACAGTAACTTGCTACAGAATAAATAGATTCCAAAAGGTGGTAGGATAGATCAACTTTCCACAGCTGGTTTTCTGGATAAACATTCCCATAATTCTGGGTGAGAACTGAAATCCAATACACCTAGAAGGCTCATGGGTATAAAAGGTGTAGGGTTGCTGGACTGTTTTAAATATTTTATATACAGACATCTAAATACACAATTAAAACCAAATGACAGTAACAAATCAATAAGATTGAGCACAATGTAGTTAAAATACAAACACTTTGTGATTGGATTCACAGAACACACTTAACTAGGGTGCGTAAAGACAAATCACTCCAAAGTAATGAATTTGGCTGGGATTGGGGTTTTGGTGCTTTATAGTATGCAAACTCAGCCCAGTTAGTTAGTGCATGGTTTGGTGTGTTGTACCAAACTTCCAAAACAGGATATAGTAACAAAAATAAGCCTATTGAACTACATAGCCATATGCATGTTTATTCAGATCAGGTCCTGTTCAGTTTAACATTTATTTCTAAAGGGAATGTACAAGAGATTAGAGTCAAAAAGTATCATTGATACAGTCTATTCAGAGTGACTGAATAGTCACTCCTACACCCAAGGTACATGTGCACAGAGTTGCAGCCCAATTGGAAATAGAGCTCAAGTAATATAATGGCACTTCTGACTAGACAAGTCAAGAAGGTAAACATTGTCAAAATGCTTAGCTTGGGTGGTTAGCTTTGGCAGTGTCTGTTTTTCCAGGAAATTATCAATTACACTTTACTGTAAATTTCATCATTAAGTCACAAAAGCAAACATTTCACCATTCAGTAGAATCAGCAACTAGTGGTAAAATCCTAATTGCTCTTCTAGGAAGGAGCAAGAAGACAATGACAGATGGGAAACATATAAACAAAGATTGTCTTGATACCAGAAAGAGGACTTCAGAGCAGCCTGGGCATTGCTGTCTGAGAATGATGAGAATGTAATTCCAGCTTTCTGGAGGGTGCTTGGTTGAGAAGGGCAACTTGTAGAGTAGGATGAGCTGAAACTATTGTTAATTTTACTAAACTCTCTGGGCTCGATTCTCAGAATATTTCTTAATTCTGAACTGAGTAATTAATGCTAAGGATGTTGGTTTGAGAATAAATTCTCCTGAATTTAGTGGATTTTAGGCTGAAATCTTGCCAAGTTCTTTGGAATAAACTTACTTTGGCTCTCCTGATGCTAGCCTGCCTGCACTTTACCAAAAGTTTGTCTACCTTCAGTGGAATTACAGCTCACTTTTATATAGATTTGCTCCCTGGGAAGTCCCACCGATTTCAAGATTTGCAAACACAGATCAATGTATTTAAGCTTTCAGCCTTACCCATTAACAAAGTTTCCAAGATTGCTGTTTTCTACATAGTCTGGTCAATGGAAAATTTTTCAGCTGCTGTACTGTAGCGATTTTTGACTATGGATCATGGCCTACATGGTTCAATACATCAGGAAGGTACCAGCCTGAGGAAGACCGAAAATGGAGATTGAGTCTACATTACAAGAGTGTAATTGTAGGGCTATTTACTTAGGTGTAAATCCAATTAAATCCATTGGATTTACTTCTGAATAGGTGCAGGCGAGGTCTGATCCATCCAGAAGATGTTCTTGACATATTTCTACAGGAACAACAGAAAATGAAAAGTCTGACACAGATTGTTTTTTTCATGGGTTCTTTCCTATGGCGCTATTTCTACAATCTTTATATGACAACAAGCATTATCTTGTATTAGAACACTTAGGAAGACCTATATTTAGTCCACCTCAGCTTCACAGACTAAGACATGGGAATCAATAGATACAAATCTTCCTTTTCTATTGTTGGAATAGGCAACAATATTCCACAAGTGACACTATTGTATGCCATATGAGGGCACATCCCATTTAAGTTAGTGGGACTTGCCTCTTGGGAAACATCACAACACACACATTGGAGAATGCCATGTTAAGGTATGTTTATTATTTCAAAGCAACTTTTTAGATCCAAGTTATCAATTTCCTGGTTGGTATTGAGGGGGGGGATCTTAATCTGCCATATCTGGTTTAATGCAGGTGTTTTGAGCATAGCTGCCAAGTCACACAACTTTTGCAGCTCTTCAGAAGGGCAATAATTTGAACTGGGACTTCAGAGTCTTTACTGATTTATAAGTCTCAGGTCAGACCTGGCATTTTCTTGATTTAGGTAGAATTATAGATTGGATTGTATTTATAAGCTGCCCAGAGTCTCTTAGGAGTGAGACGGGTGGCAATAAATTTAATAATTATTTTCCACACCGCGCTCATGAAGTTTTAGGAAATCTGAATGAAGATGGAAAAGCTTTGAAATTTATCTCTCTCTGTAAATAGAAACTCTTTCTTTCAAGGGTGACCCTGGTGGGTTGAATCCATTATGGGGGTTTAACAAGCTGCATTTGCACTTCTCAATTGACTTTGGAGACGGTCTCCGCAATCGGGCTTTGTTGTGGTGAGGCAATAGGGATAGGAAGCACAGTCCCATTGCCCACCTCCTGATCAGAAAGGGATCACTTTCACACGAGCTGGGTTTTTCTGGACACCGGGCTCAATCTTAGCCTGCCTTCGCATTACACGTTGATGGTTTAATCAGCCCCAGATCACATGTTATGATACACGGTCGGGATCACAGGAACACCTGGTCTAAAATGAAGTGTGGTTGGTTTGCGGTTCAATGGAAACATCCCACTTTTGGCTACAAACCAGTTCAGAAGAAGGCTGTTGTGATGATGATCTGCCTATTCCAGGGTTCTTTGTACTTACGTCCTACATAACATGCAAGCCTCTCATTAGTAATACCTCTGTAACTTGACCGGAGTGATCTTCTAACCTGCCTGGAGAGGTCTCTGCCAGCACGGCTGATTCTCATTGGACCCGGAAAACAAAATTAAATCCGAGTTAGTGGCTTTGGGTAAAACCCCCTTTTACATAACCGAATTTAGAGCAGAATGGTCGCTCAGAAGCAACCGGGACTGACTGAGACGGGTTTCCTTTTCCACACGGCTGGCTCCGGGGATGCTGAATGGAAATTGATGGAGGGGTAGTAGAATGGCTCAGTCATTGTCAAGTCATTTGCAGGCAGCCGAATGCCCGGTTTACATCTGGGAAAGTAGATCTGGGAATCCCCAGGCAAATGCAGACAAGGTAGACGGAACCACCGACTTGTTACTTAGGCATACGCCCTACGCCCCCCCCCATGCCCCCCCGCCGGGCTTCCAGCCTTAAGGAAATGAAAGCAGAGCCGCTTTTGGTCTGCTGGAACAGCGGCTGGAACTTTTCAGGGTACTGGAATCTGCCCACCAGAGGGGCAGCTGGTAGGGAGCTGCTATCCAGTACATACTGAGTTAGAGTAAGCCCTAAATGGCAGCAAGGAAATACAGATAACTTTGCTGCCCCTTTCAGCGGCCATCCGGAGTTTTGGAACCGAGTGCAGCAGCGCAATTTACGTGGTTAGTTTTTGTACAGGCGCAAGTCTGGGCATCAGAACAACTGTAGTAAGGGAGCCGGAGCGGGGAGGGGGATGGGTGTCTGAAGCTAGAAATCTACATTCGCCTCGGTCCCGGAACGCCTCCACTCGAATTTACCCCGAACAGGCACTGACTGACAGAATCGCAACCAGTACGATTCTCTTAGAGCTAGGCAGCCCTAGACCATAATAGTCGACAATGACTTGGATGTCGCTGCGAGGAAAAGCTCTCTCTAAACTTTTATTTATATTTATTTATATGTGTGTTGTATACACAAATACATATACACATATATATGTGTACATATACACACACACATATACACATGCCCATATCTGCACACACTTGTATATGTATACGTATATGTATACACAACCAGAGGATAATTTCAGCGTACTGTCATGGACGTCATCTTGACTTTGTTGACTAGATCCCTAATTTATCAAATCAAGTTATATGTCTGTACATCATCCAGACATATAACTAACCAAGACAATTGGTTAGTTTCACCAATATCTGCTAAACCCAAACCAAACAAACCTCTACAATGTAGAGTCCACATTGTGCATCATTCCATATGAATCCAAGCTTATTCTACAGTCAGAGTCTAATGTGATGTCAGAAACCACCCAATAAATTGAAAAAGAAAACTCAAATTAAATAGTCAATGCGTGTAAGTGGGTAGACTTTTGAATTAGATTTATTTCAATGGAAACTGATGGGCTGTACGACCCTTTCCTTTTAAGAAGAGTTCCCAGAATCTTGGAATGAGTTAGACTTAATGCGGTGGATGACCCTTTGACTCAATGGCCCCAAGCACATCTATACACCAATCTTCCATTCGCCTGACCTCAAAGAGAGACTCACAGCTGTATTAACTAACTCTGGGGTTTCAGAGATATATGCTTGGGCAGTGAGAATTTTCACTCAGAAACTGCCAGGAATCCCCACCCTCAATCAAGCTGCACTATTTAGAGATGACATGATAGCAGAATTCCAGTATTTGAGGGGCTGCCACAAAGAAGAGGGGGTCAAATCAGTGGTGAAATCCAAATTTTTTTACTACCGGTTTTGTGGATGTGGCTTGGTGGGCGTGACAGAGGAAGTATACTGCAAAATCCCCATTCCCACCTCACTCCAGGGGAAGGATACTCCAAAATCTCCATTGTCGCCCCACTCCAGGGGAAGGATACTGCAAAATCTCCATTCCTGGAATTAAGGAAAAACTTCCTAACAGTGAGGCCAATTAACCAGTTTCCTTCAGAAATCGTGGCAGTTTTTAAGAAGAGATTAGACAGTCAGTTGTCTGAAATGGTATAGGTTCTTCTGCTTGAGTAGGGGACTGGACTAGAAGACCTCCAAGGTCTCTTCCGGTTCTCTTCTATTTTATGTGTCCCTCAAAAAGGTAGGTAAGGCATCTTTTGCTGCAAATAATGGGATATGAATATGAGGTCAATTCCTTTTCTTTTTCACCACCATCACTTGCAAATCACCAGCATCTGGATAGTTCCCTTGCTCGAAAATAAATGCCAATGTCATTACCAATTTCATTCAGTCTTCCAAGCCAAAAAACTGATAGACTAGCAGCTTGATTCCTATATACCGGTAGGTTTCCTCAGAAATAAATTTGAGCTAGGACAAATGGTCAGTTTCATTTAATCCCAAATAAACTCACACGAAGGAACCTTGGTCTCGTTCTTTATGCATAGTTATTGAATATTTATGTGCCTCTCTTCCAGTAAGATTTCGTAAAACGGTATTAAACGAAGCAAGAAGTTTGCTTTTGAGTCGTGCTGACAAATCTAATGCAACTTTTCTTGAATATTTACTTCGACTGCGAGTGTCAACAAAAATGGTTTCCAATACGATCCTTGAGAGCCACCCTAGATCACAATAGCCGAAAACGACTTAGGTAAATGCTATTGAAATCGACCGGCTATGTTTACCTACAGGACCTACAGTATTGTGCAAAATGGAACGAAGTGGTTAGGAACCCATCAACACGCTTCAGGTTTAATTCAGAGACATTTGGGGGGGGGGAAATAAATGCTTTCAATGCAATGCTTCTGAATAATTTTATGCATAGGATCCTGGAAGGATGCGATCCAATGCTCACCCACTGAAAACACTGAGACTTCACTTTGGGGTGATATATATCCAATTGGGAAGCATATTGCACTGTTATTTTATGGCTTTCCTATTGCTGTTGCGGCTGCTGCCTCTAGTAGTTCCTGCAAGCCCCACGGGAAAGGAATCGTCTCGTCTGAATTGATGTTAGCTCTAGTTTTTGTAAGCGTTGAAGCTATTTTTTAAAAATGAAATAAATCCACCGGATGAATAGAACTTACTTCCGAGTAAGCACGGATAACAGTGTTTCACATTGCGCTTAAATACCTCCTGAAGAAATTCGCTTCAATTCTGCCCTCCCCGCTTTTCACCCGCTCCCCTTTTTCAAAGCACACGCAAAGTAATTAGTAATTAAGCAAAGGGCGTAAGACGTTTTTCCCTGTTGCACAGCGGAACGATTCTTCCCTCGCCGGAGAGCCAGACGGCCGCTTTTAAAGGACGGACGCCGTGTTCCTGGAATGAGGGTGGTAGCGGCTCCGGCGGCAAATTTAGTCGAAAGGTTGTCACCATGGACGACCAAGGTTGTCCCCGGTGCAAGACCACCAAATACAGGAACCCTTCCCTCAAGCTGATGGTCAACATTTGCGGACACACGCTGTAAGTGTCTCTGGCTTGCAGAGGAGCGGTGGGAGAAAGGCAGGAGGCTTCGCTGTTGGGGCTTGACGCCCCGAGTCTCAGCAGAAACTGAGGATGGGAAAGCCCGTTTCAAAAGCTAACATAGCCCTAGAACAGTGGTTCCCAATGCCACACAGGGGGGCAATTTGATTTTTAATGGGGGCAATTTGAACCTTGTTTAAACCAAGTTAATGGCCATTTAGGCTTCCTCTGCGTGAGTAGAGTTCACTTTTTGAGTAAAGTAAGAATTATATGTGTGTGTGTGTGTGGGGGGGGGGGAATATCAGGATTTTAGAGATGCTTAGGTGGGGCATGGCCAAAAAAAGGTTGGGAACCACTGCTCTAGAAGTTACAGGCTGAGCACCTACTTTATTACCTAGAGATAATGGAGATAGGCTGCAGTGAGAAAAATGCAGTTTGCAGGTGTTTAAAGGTACCCTTGTTTACATGCTAGGAGATCAGGTCCTAAGCCCTAGATGAGTTTTAAACAATTCAGAAGATTTCAGAGGATCTCTATGCAATAAAAAATATCGAAAGTTCTCCTGATATTAAGTACATTTATTATTGTGATGGTGAGAAGTTTGTGTTTTGTTTAAGGCCAACCTGACTATATTCATTTTTTTGTTGGTGTATAAATTGTAAGTGTAGCTGCATGTTGTACCAAACAGCTGAACATAATCATGTTTTTACTGGGCTTCTCTTCAATCTACTCTGAAGAATGTTTATGGTTTCTTTAGCAAAACGCTCACTTTCCAGAGTGCTACTATTTTTATGTAGGCATCATTTGAATCCAAAGAAACGTGTGGCTGAAGATAGTCGCTGGTAGATAATTTCTAATAGGTGACAAATACTTTTTGTTGCCTACTGGATTTGAAAGAAACATTGGTTGTGGAGTCCTTAGTGCTTTCTGAGGTTGGTTAGTTGCTTGCTACTTACAGATATTACATTATTTGATCAGGTAACATCATCAGTGCTAGTGAGCATGGGATTTGCTGCCTGTTTATATACAGTAGCTTGCCCTGCCTTGTTGATGGAGGTGTGTTTTTCTCCTTGGTAGATCCTTGATTAGGATATTGTACTCTGTTTTACTGCTTGTCTTGTATTAATCCTTGCTTTCTGAGTATTGATTGCTAGGGAGCCTATAGCAATAGCACTTAGATTTATATACCGCTTCATAGTGCTTTACACCCCTCTCTAAGCGGTTTACAAGTCGGCATATTTCCCCCAACAATCTGGGTCCTCATTTTACCAACCTCGGAAGGATGGTCAACCTTGAGCCTGGTGAGATTTAATTTGCCAAACTGCTGGCAACCGGTGATCAGCAGAAGTAGCCTGCAGTACTGCACTCTAACCACTGCGCCACCGTGACTCAGATATGTTCTGACCCTTTTGTTTTCTTTTTAATTTTTTGTATTTTCTCTTGAATGGTGTGTAAATGTGGTTTATATGAAGGATTGCATTTATTTTTCTGAAATTTGTATAAAGTCAAGTCAATGTTTATTACAATCAAATATGCCAAATTATAGCATCCCAGATAAATGGCTGTCCAGCCTCTACTTGAACTCATCCAGTGATAAGCCTTGAATGTTGTATTGTTACATTCTTGAGCCTTTGCTCCCAGCAAATACCACAGTCCATGACCTGATGAGTTTCATCAGTAAACATTTATTTCATTTCTAGATAGTAATATGTTACTAACGATCATGTCTGTCCACATTATGATGGAGTATAATTTCATATTCTTTCCCTTTAGGGATCTATTTGTCTCCTATTCTGCATCCCTCCTTTTTATCTCTTAGATTCAGAATTGTCAGGGCCTGAAAACTCTTTCTGGGTTCCAGAAGTGCAGAATATCTTCTATGTTTCTTCACTCTGATTGTTACTCTAGGAGGGTTCCTTTTGCATCCACTGTCAGATTTATTAACTGAAAAAAACTTTGTTCTTTCTCAGAAGCTAATATAAGGCTGTTTTCAAGCTTGTTTATCCTTTTTATTATATTAAAAACTGTTGCAATAATTTTCAAAATGTAATTTTGAAAATATGACATGAGCTGTTAAAATTTTTCTATTCTGTATCTCTTTGCCACTAACTTGTGGTGAATCCATATTTTTGAAACACATAACCTGAATAGAGGGAAATTAATAAATCAGTTAAAGGTTTTTATGATGTTGAATGCATGCATGTATGAAGTTATTATTGAAGTGAGAAATTCTGCTCTCTACTAAGATTCTACAGTGATTGTTTTTGCTTTTATTTATGTAGTGTCTACATAATATTTTACAAATGCAGAAGGACAGGTTCCTGTTCCAAGGAATAGGAGTAATAAAAGGAAAAACAACAACAGAGGAATAAAGTGGTTGACAAGGCTAAATAATTTCAGTTGCTTATGTTTAGGGTTTATTACAAAGACAATAGTTCATTGGTGAGCTAATTGCTCTTAGACCTGGGAGGTTACTCTGCAAGGAGGAATCATAGGTCATTGGTAGACATGCTGTTATATAGAAAGACTCAAATTTGATTCTTCCTGCTTTTATCTAAAAGGATCAAGGAGTAAATGATTAGGAAGATCTCTGCCTGATTCCTGGACTATTGTTGCCAATAAATATTGCTAGGCTAGATAAAGTAAAAGTAAATTTCTCCATCAGGGACTGCTATAATTTCTGAGGGTGGTAAGTTTTACTCTTCCTTGATTGCTTGCTTACTTATTTATTCAGCCAATTTGTACTTTGTTTTTCAGTCCAACTGAATATTAAAGGTATTGAAGATAAATATCTTCAAATGCAAAGTACAAAAAATACAAAAGCATTTTAAATCCAGTGCTATAAAGATGAACAGGTAAAGATTGGGTGAAATAAATGTGTTTTGTCTGCTATTTTAGACGTAGAGAGATTGGTGTTAAATGCATCGCTGTAGGGATGCCTCTTATTTGCTTGACAAATGGTGTGTGTGTGTCTTCAAAAGGAGCTTTCCTGCATATATTAATCTTTTCTTGAGTGTAAGCATGCCTGCCATACTTTGAGAAAGGAAAAAATGTACTTCAGCTATATCCCTTGAAGGTCAAACACCCTGCCAGCAATAGCAGATGCAGCACTATTGTTTTCAGCAAAGCTGTATCAGCTGCAAATATGATCCAGAGAGAGGGATGCAGTTTTTATGATGTACAGTTTTAAAAATAGAAAATTGGATTGTTTTTACATCCCCTTTAGCCCTCTATGGCTTCAGATTAGGAAAAGGATTTCACACTACAGTTATGTCTTAAATGCAAAATATATATTTTTGGCCCACTATAACAGTGGTGCTGCTGGCAGATACTTTTGCTGAGAGATCATCAAGGTCCGATTTTATTTTGACTGATGAACTTGGGTGAAATTTTGCAGCAGCAACTGATTAGGTTGAGATCTAAATTGGAATTTTTACTTCAAAAAAAGACATCTTAGGGGCTTTTAAAGCTATATTTACTTATGCAACCTTATTAACTCCTCTGGAATCTCTGGAATAGTATACAAGTAGTCCTCACTTATGACTACAATTGGGACCAGAACTTCTGTTTTAACTTCATTTTCACACAAGTGTGCCTGATTTTACAACTATTTTTGCTGCAGTTAGTAAGCAAATCACAGGGTTGTTAAGTGAATTTGGATTGTCCCATTGACTTTGCTTGTGGAAAGCCCCTTGGGAAGATTGTATATGGTGATGCTGTGGCTGTTGTAAATACATATTGCTTACCAAGTGCATGAATTTTGATGATGTGATTTAAAAGGGGACACCTTTTAAGTGTGAGGACTAGTCATTTTTTCCGTGCCACTGTACAGTTGCTAAATGATTGGTCATAAATTGAGGATTACTTTGCAATTTTCTCACCCTCATAGTGTGTTCAGTAAAGGAATAGTGTACACAAAAGGGCTGCAACCTGTCATTATTAGGGAGAGCTGTTTATGAAACTTGAAGTTGGGTAAACATTGATGATTACTTAAAGGAGGTTTATTTGGTTTACGCTTTTTAAAAAGTAAAAAAGTATCATTGAAACCAGTCTGAAACCTATGTAAAAGCCCATCCCAAAAGAAAGGTAGACTCTTGCATGCTGGACATAATGGAATTTTTCAGACACAATCCATTAAATCTGCTTGTTTGGACATAATGAGAGCAAGCTAGAATAGCAGAATTATTCATGTATTATTGTCTGACTGTTGAATATGGAATAACAAATGATAAAGAAAGATGGCAGCCAAAGTTCATCTGATAACAAATGTTTCAATTTATATTTTTAATTAAATTTATGGTATATGCCAGTGACTCTCCTGGTTTAGGACTAAAGAAGAAATGCTCTTTCTGAAAACACGAGCCCAGAAGTCAATATCTCCTTGAGTACACATTAAGGTATTGATAAAGGAGAATAGCTCAGGTTGAAATTAGGAATCCTTGGAGCTCTCTGAGCTTGGTTGTTTTCTTGCACAGTTTTCATTATGCAAACTGGGTTTCAAGAATAGTGCTCTGATGATGTTATCGAGTTTGGGTAATGAAACCTCTACAAGAAAACAACCAAGCTCAGAGAGCTCCAAGGATCCCTCACATTAAGGTATTCATATCCTTTTGTATTATGGTCATTGTAAAAAAAAACCAAAACATTTAGATATATTTTGAGATTCCTAAGAATATGTAGTTATTTATAGATAAGCTTTTTTTCTCTAGTATTAGAATATGAAGCTACCTAATTCAAAGATAATTCAAAAGATACAAAGAAAATAATTTATTGTAATGTATATTAATATATAGAATTAGCTCTCACCAACTCTATTGATCTGATTCATCAAATTTTATTAGTAAAAATTGTTACCTTAGAAACTTAAGAGGCATACTTTCTTTGTTGCTGCACTTGCCCTCTTTAAAAGCCCCCTCGTATATGGAACTAAGCTTGTCCTTTTATGATAAAGACCTGACTTGTTCAATTGGCATTGGACTATGATAGTTTATGAGCCCACTAATACTGTATGCTTTAAGCCTGTTTTTGTCCTTGATATGGTTGCTTTTATTGTGTGATATTTTCTTTATCTGCTGTTTTAATCTTTGTAAAACCATTCAGATTTGTTGGATGGGTGAGCAGTCTTAAAAATGGAATAATACTACTCACTGTGCAATATGATTCCATAATAATAGTTGGATTAATTGAATCAATAACTTTATGGAGGACATACCTAACCAGTGGCCATGGTCACAGTGATTTATTTACTTATTTCATAAATTTGTATAGCTGCCCATCTACCACAATAAACTCTGGCAGTGAACAAGATTAAAACAGAAAGTTAAAATTTAAATTGAACAGAAACCTACGTTTTAAGAAATGGCATCCTATTAAGTACTAATTAATCATGTTAGAACTTTTACTACTCTATCCAGGAGGCAATAGGCTGGCTATTAAAGGAAAATCTAGAATACATTACATGAGTATTTATTTAGAAGTGTCTTGAATTGGGTCTGCCCAGAGATATTCTTCAATCGATTTTCATTTTTTGGCTAAAATGTGACACCTCAGCATTGAAAATTAGTTTTGAATTAGTTATAAAATCTTAAGAGTTAATGCATCTTATTTAGTCTATTAAGTCTAAATGGCAGCTAACTGCAGGAATTCATATTAACATATTCCTGATACTGTAGATGAACACTTGTATCAAAGATAAGCTCATGACCTTTTTCAATAATTCCTACAATTTTTATCCTACATTATTTCTAATATTAGTAAGAATTCCTACTTTCTGCTTTCCTGTAACTTAAGACAATTATTCTACAATATCTCTTGCGTTTTTTGGAAGACAGAAAAAAAAATCTTGCTCTCTTGTATTTGATAGCCTTTTAAATACAAGAAAATTGCTGTTGTGTCCTTCCTCTTCTTTAGACCAGGCCAAGGGTTTTCAAATTTTCTTCATAAGCTTTCAGTTTCCTGATGGTTCTTGCCCTTCTTTGAAGCTGTTCCAATGTTTCTGAATTGCTTTTAAAGCCCCACACCTGACAAAATGTTCAAGTTGTGGCCTGACTAATGCAGAATTAAGTGGAACAATCATTTCTGATTTGGAAACTATGCTTTGCTTTTTATTCATCCTAAATTGCTTTTGCTTTTTTTCTATAGCCCATCAAACTGCTGACTCACATTCAGTTTGTGATCAAGTATAATTCCAAGGTCTTTTTTTCATTCAAGACCAGTGTTTCTGTTTCCAAAGTCAGGAATTTTGCATTTGCTTCTGTTTTATGTTTTTTTTTTCAACCTTTCCTTAATATAACAAGATTGTTTAGAATTTTAGGGTTTTTTTCTAAGGTATTGATTATTTTATGTGAATAGCAGATTAGATAAACATTCCATCCATTTTATCCAACTAATTAATAGAATTATGGTGGTTGCACATATTTATGTATTAAAGAATACCTCTCTTCCAAGTTGGTCTTGTATCATCAATTATGAGCAATGATTTCCAGTCTGATTGTAACTTCTAACTCATGTTTCATGCTCAGTTTTTCAGTTTAGTCTCAGGGTGATCCTAATCTGCCAGTACAGAGCATTTTACACCTTAGTATTTTATAGTTTATCTTATTTATACTCAACATAAACCTTGTATTAGAAGGTGAACTTAAATCAGTGCTTCATTGATCATAGAAAGGCTTTTCAATAAGATCAAACTATGGAATGTGATTATAAAAATGAGAATTCCACAACATCTAATAGTCTTCATGAGAAATCTATATATAGGTCAGGAAGCCCCACTATGGACTTGATCACTATGATAAAACAGACTGGCTCCAGGTTGGCAGAGAAATGAGATGACTGCATACTTTCCCCTTATTTAATCATTCTATATGCTGAATATAAAGAGAAACTGGATTGAAAGAACATACAAGCATGATTTAAAACTGGAGGAAGAAAAATCAATCTGCATTATGCTGATTATAGTACCCTAATAGCTGAAAATGCATAGTATCTGAAAACTCTAGTAAGAAAAGTCAAAGAGCATTGTTTTTTTTTTAAAAAGGGAATAAAATTAATATAAAGATGACCTAATTAATGACAATAGCCTTAGACCAGGCTAATGACCAAGCTAATGCAACCTGTCTTATAATTGACAATCAAAGAGATACTGTAGGTAGTTTCTGCCTGTGAAGGTAAACTATTAATAGTAAAAAAACAAGCAGACAAGAAATAAGAAGTGAGAGTTGAAATTTGAAGAACCAGGAAAGAGTATTGACACTTTTCAACTTTGTTGGAGAATACTCCTGAGAATACTGTGGACAGCCAAGAAAACAAAATAATGTATTATTAAACAAATCAACCCAAAAAGTCTCACTTGAGACACAAATGTCCACATTTTCACAGCCTTTACATAACTTACTAAGGAAGTTCAAGAAATGAGATAGTTAGTTGGCAAAATTATTGCATATTCTGGTTATCTCTGTATTGTTTTCATGGTATTTATAAATCAGCTGGGTCATGATGTTATCTGAAAACTTTGGCTTTGAAATTGTTTTTTGAGGAGGGAGGCAAGGATAAGATTAAGTTGTCCTTCTGTCACTCCAGCTTCATCCTCTAAAGATAATACCTAAAGGCTTGGCCAGGTCCTCAGCAAGTTCCTTTAGTATCCTGAGATATGAATAATCTGGGTCTGAAAATTTAAACACATTGAAAATAAATAGATATTCCCTGAGTATATTTCTGTCCGTCTAAAGCTTCAGTTTTCTCCTTTTGTTTTGCTTGGCACAATTGCCTGTTGGAACAAACATTCTTTCATCAGAAAAGACTGACCTAACATAGGAATTGAATAGTTTTTTCTTGCTTCTGCCTGCATTTTTAAAATCCTGATTGAGCATCTGCTATATTGATTCATTTCTTTTCCTTTGCTTTTGATCATACCTAAAGAAGCCCTTTTTTGTTTTTCTTATTGAGCAATATAATTACATCGTATGCATTAGTTTTTTTCTGACATCATCTTTATAATTCTGGCCTACTATCTCTTTTATTCCTTAGTGATTTGCTTTTAGTGCCTATGTGTATCCTTTTGTTTTCATAACTCCTCTAAACTTTTTGTGCAATCCCATTCGTTGTGCAGCTTTCTTCAATTTTTTTCTCCTTGTTGGAATTCTTTATTTTGGTCCTTTTAATATCTTCTTTTTGGCAATTCCAACTCATCATAAACTCCTTTTCTCACTAGCTCCTCCTGCCATGCAGTCTCATCTAAATTGTTTAGTGTGCTGAAAATATTTTTAAAAATGTTGCAGCTTAAATTTTCCTTAAAACCAGTCTTCTGCATTTCTTCACTCTGAAAAAAAGTATCAGCAAGACAAATCAAAAATTTCCTGGAAGTACCATGCTCAGCAGGATGTTGCTTCCCAACAAGTGATTAAAGATCTATAATTTGCCTTTAGAAGTGTCCATATCAATGGTTGCTGATTGTTGGTAGATACTAGGGACAGTGCTAGTTTCCATTTGTTAACATTTTTAACCTAGATTCTTGGTATAGTGCTACCAAGGTTTTTACTTGGATTTCTGTGTATGTTTGATTATGTTTAACATACAAAATAATAAAAATAATATTATATTATACAAGCAATTTTTCCTCCCTTCCTATTACATCTGTTGCTGTTTTACAGATTTAATCCTTTAGTTGCTGTGTTCCAATAATTGGAGCAATCACACTAGTTCTATTTTATACCTGTTAAATCCTGTTTGTCTATCTGTCATGATTTCATGTTTATCTTGTTTATCATATAGAAATGAAGGCAACAAATTTAATAAGTGTTTTTCCTGGTTTTTTTTAAATTTAATTAATGGTTTAATAGTCTCCATTACAGGATTATACTCCCATTTCTTTCTACAGCACGGATGTCAAACTCACTGCATCATGTTGCCATCATGTGACTTTTGCAACGTTTCCCCCATTTGCAGAGCTGGGGTGGGCGTGGCCTGTGTGCAGGGTGGATAAAAATCAATGGTTTTTTTTAAAAAATCAAAAAAATCAGATTTTTTTGATTTAAATCGGATTTTTTTTATTTAAATCGGATTTATTTTAATAAAAAACTTTTGAGGTAAAAATCTATCGTAAGATAGTTTTCTATTTAAGATACATAAATAATTTAGTTTATTCAGCATGAAATGGAGCTTAGTTATGTAGCATGAGGCTGTATATTCTGCAACACTGGGACTATCCGTGAGTCAACAGTGGGTCAAAGGAGTAGCAGAGATGACAGTTGCTCTTTAAAAATTATGATTTAAATCGAGTTGATTTAAATCAAGCCTTTTTACTAGTGATTTAAATCATGATTTAAATTGTGATTTAAATCAACTAGATTTAAATCAAATCCACCCTGCCTGTGCGTGATGCATTTGGCTCGTGGGCTGCCAGTTTGACATCCCTGTTTTACAGCGATTGTCTGTATTGCAGTATTTTTATCTCCAATACCCATAGAAAACAATTTGAAGTCCTCTGTATTGAGGTTACTGTACTTCATTGGATCACATTGTTTACTATTTCTTGTGAAGTACAACCACTCTTATGCCAGCAATCCATCATCCAGACCGTGGCCGCAGAATTGAGATCTTGACAATCAGTACCATTTCTGAAACCAGGTATTCTTCTATCCTTTTCCAATTTTCTCTCATAGATAAGAAGATGGATGAGAATACCACCTGAATCCCTCTGTTTTTAAGTTTCTTTCCTAGAACTTCAATACTCTATCAGTAATCATAGATGGTTATAGTTACTTTTGACCTTATCCTTTGTCCTTAGATGGATTAGTAGGAAGTTATAATTTTCAATAGATTTAATGTTTTAAGTCTTTAAAATAGTTCTGCCATATTTTTATTCTGTGCTCTTATAAGATAGCATACTTAATCAGACACTACCAACAATTATAGTAGTAAATCATTAACAATTTTTATTCTTCATCAACAAGAATTATTCTTCTTGCCTTCTTTTAAGAGTACAGGTGCATCCTCTCTGCCCTTTCGAGATTTCTGGTCTCTTTTCCAGCATTTTTTTTTCTTTTCCCCTTCCCTGAAGTTATAGGCTTTGTTTTGTAAGGATCTGAAAGTTGTTCTTGAGTTTCAGAGGTGCTGACTGTTTCATCTTCTTTACCTTCATTATAAGTGTAATTGTTGTCTGCAAGATTCTCTCCTCTATGTTGAAGCTTCAATCTTTGTACTTTCTCTTCAAGTACTGCTACATGCCACCAGTTGCTACAGGCCTATGCCTACAACTTACTAAGAAGGAAGTGAGTTCAAAAAAATGTTTATTTCTTAGGTAAATAGTAATCTTAGGCATTAAGATCACTCTCTCTTTCTCTCGTCTTTAGTAAAGATAGAAGAAAAGAAATCGTTACTGTAAAGCATTGGAGTCAAACTCGATCGCATCACGTGAGGTATCTTTTTTGCCTTTGTGGAGCTGGGATGGGTGTGGCCTCCCCAGCTCCACTGGACTGCATCCAGTCCGTGGGCCGCCAGTTTAACACCTTTGCAAAGTATTCAGTCTCCATGGAGGGAAGTAAGCAGTGATGTTCCACAAGGTTCTGTTTTAGGCCCAATACTCTTCAATATCTTCATAAATGATTTAGATGAGGGAATAGAAGGGGAATTTACCAAATTTGCAGAAGATATTATGCTGGCAGGAATAACTAACACCCTAGAAGACTTGAACACTGGGCCCTATCCAGCAAAATGAAATTCAATGTAGAGAAAAGTAAAGTCCTACATTTAGGCAAGAAAAACCAAAAGTACACATATAGACTAGGTGAAGCCCGGCTTAATAGCAGTAACTGTGAGAGGGATCTTGGAGTATTAGTGACATGTATTTCATTGAGGAAGAGTTCAAGGAGAGCTCTCTGCCTCGATTGGGACAGAAGAATTATATTATTTGGGGTACAGAAATGGAATGCTTCCTGAAGGCTAAGGAGCTCTGGGATATTGTTATTAATTCACCCCAGGGGCCATTAGCAGCAACAGATCAAAGGCAGCATGATAACGCACTGGCCTACATCATCTTAAGTTTAGAAAATGAACAATTCTTGAATGTAGCTGATTCAAACTGCAAAGGAGGTTTAGCTGAAATTAAGTGTGCATGTGAGTGTATCAGCATGCAATGTTGTGCAACTATTGAGACAATTGTACAGAACCAGACTGTTACCACAAGAGAATGTGGAGAAGCATTTGCTGCCAATGCAAACTTTATTTATTGAGTTGGAACAGGGTGGAATGAAGATTCCTGAATCTCAGAAGGTGCTTTCGGTGTTAAATAGTCTTGATGAAATGTGGGATATTGTTTCAGCCATTTTTGAGTGCAAACCAGAACAGGACTTAAGAATGGAAGCCTTTAAAGCCTATTTGCTTTCTGAAGAAAACAAACGCCATTTTAGAAAAAGCCACGTGGAAAAATTCTTGAGGTGGGGGCCCAAGGAGCAGGGAGAGAAAAGCAACAGACAGGATGTCTGCAGAGATCAGATTCAAGCCCAGCAAAGTTTTTCTAAAAAGCAAGAAACAGGACAGCAACACCAGAGGTGTTTCATATGTGGTGATAAGACTCATTTAAAGAAAGACTGTTTGCAAGGAAGAAAGACAGCAGATGTACAAGCTGCTGTTGCAAAAGTTAACTATTGTAATAGCAGAGACAAATAGTTAATAGACAGTGGGGCTAGTCAAACAATAGTTAATAATTCAAAAATGTTTTTCAGAATGAATCCAGCTAGAGATAATGCAGTAGCTTTAGCAAATGGCCAGAAGGCTAAAGTCACAGGAAAAGGCAGTATGCTGATTCCATGTCTGGAGGAAAAGTTTAGTAACGTATTATGTGTGCCTGAAATGGAGCATAATTTTTGAGTGTCTCTAGACAAACCAGGTTTGAGACCACATTTGTAAATGGGAAGTGTCTTATAAAGAGAAATGGGAATGTATGTGCACAGGGCATAAAACAGGATAATTTTTATGTGTTGCAGGGACAAAAGGTTCAATGTACCCAAACATTTAGAAATGTGGCACAACTTGATTCATGTGTTCATCTCTTGTACAGAAAGCTTGGCCATGCCAGCTTCAGAGTTTTGCAAAAGATGCTTCAGAATTTTGCAAAAGATACAACAGTTTGGAGAAGGGTTAAACTTAAAAGTGTAAGGCATACTTGAACTGTGCAGTATGTAAATTATCAAAATCCAAGGTATTTCCTGTAAGCAAGAATAGCACAAGTCAGACTACAAGAGCTCTAGAGCTGGTACATGCAGATTTGGTGGGGCCAATGCAAGCCAGTTTGGGAGAAGCAAAGTATGCACTGGTCATTGTAGATGACTACAGCAGATTTCGGTTCTGCTATTTACTAAAGAGTAAAATAAGAGTTGCTACAGAAATTTAAGCAATGGGTAAGCTTCGTAGAAAGTGTTAGGAAGTGGGGTTGAGGGGTACCCCGGACTGTGAACCAGCTCATGAGCAAACACACTAGGACTGAAATAAATCTGACAGAGGCGTCTTGTGTAAAAATATAATTTACTTTAAAACATTTAAAAAGCACTATGTCTTTAAAAAAGCACATTAGTAACAAAGTCTTATCTTGGTTATGTGAAGCCAGGCTATCTCCCTAGATTCCTCTCCACAATACCGAAACAGTTCACAAGAGAAAAAGGTTAACATGACAATAAGCAGCTTCGGTGTCAATACATCATCGAGGTAGTAGAAGGGCAGCAGCATAAACTTCACAGCTAAAAAAGTCACCTGAAGAAAAAACAATTTCAATCAGCAAACGTAGCTTGAAGGGAGGAAGAATGTCCAGCAGCAGCAGTTCTGATGATGGCTTGCGTGCTTCAAACAGCAAAAGACAAGCATCCGTAGGAGTATCTCTAAAACAGCATCTGGAGTCCTTATCTGTGTTCTCCTCCCTTCTGTAACGTTGCACTGAGCTCTGCATCCAGCTTCCAGCAGGAGCTCTGCATGTAGGCCTAAACAGCGTTTAGGCCCGAGTAGCAAGCGAAAAGGCCCTTGCTTATATGGGGAGTTAACCTGCAATTAACTAGGGCGGGGAAGGCTTGCAGGTAATTGCAAACAGGAGATGGCTTGATTGAAACCATACTGTTTGTGACTGGTCGAGTAGCCACAGCAATCCTGAAAACACTCATGACAGAAAGGAAATATAAATGACAAGTATGTCAGCTGCAAACTGACAGAGGTTCAGAATTCATGTCAACATGTTTTCAACAGTTGTTGGGACAGTTAGGAATAAAACACAGATACACAAATCCATACACAGCAACTGAGAATGGCGTGGTTGAGAGATGGAATGGTGTCTTATAAACAATGAAGGACTCACTGCTGGAGGATTCTGGTCTGAGCAGGTCATATTGGGGTGAAGCCATGTTGACTGCTAATTATTTAATCAATAGGCTGTGGAGTTCCTCAATTAATGATACTCCATATGCTGTGCTATATGGGAGAAAGCCATCTCTGGCACATTTAAGGATTTTTGGAAGCAGTGCATGGGTGCATATTCCAAAGGCAATCAGGAGAAAAGGTCAACCAAAGGCTAGAAAGCTCAGGTTTACAGGCTATGAGACTGGCTCAAAGAACTATCGCTTTAAGCGATGGGAGCAAAAGAATAGTCATTTTCAGGTCTGCTAGCTTTGCAGAGCAAAATTGAAAAAGAATTGATGCAAATTTTTGGAATGATCCACTTAGTGATGGTGACCCACTTAGTGATGGTAACTCACATCAAATGTAAATTAATTAGCTTGCTTCGCTGTTCTTCAGAGGACAATCTGGCAGATATAATGAGCAAGGCATTGGGTGGAGGGCACCATGGGAAGAATATTAAGTTATTTGGTTTTATGTCTATTCCAGTCATGAAGGGAGGAGTGTCAGTGTATAAGAGTTCATGAATTGGAATAGACATGGCAACAGATCAGCCAATGGGGATTGTTTGATGACTCAGTTTGGAGCCTGGGCGTGGTTAATCTTGACTTATGTATAAAAGAGTTGGTTTGTCCTTGCATTATTGCTTCAGTGATTATATTGATTCTGTACTTCTGGATTCTGAGTTCTGGTTATGGCTTCTGCTGCATGGGTATTGTTTACATGCATCATGTTTTATATTACTGCATATAAAGAAGTTTCTTATATACACGAATCCTGCTGAATTATTTACTTGTGTGCTGGTTGGATTGCTACAAACATCTAACAAAATGCATTGAGTTGACTATATAATCACAATTAAGCTTGCTTATAATGTCCTTGAGAGCTCCTCACTCAGTATGAAAAGGTTGGAAGTGGAGCGGATGGATTTGTACATCTTCACCCTGCATGAGTACAATAAACAATAATAATACAATAGTGCAGTGTTTAAGACCAAATCTATGATTTTGCACGTGCAAAGATGTGACCCAAATGGTTTGGCACACTGTTTGGAGAGCATGTGTGTAGAAAGAATCTATTTATTTATATATAAATGGCTCTCTCTCTCTCTCTGTGTATATATGTGTGTGTGTTCCAGCATAACTCTGGAACGCCTTGAGCAATTTCAACCAAACTTGGTATACAGATGACTTACTCTCTGGAAAGAAATACTGTAAGACACCCCTAACAACCCTTGGGGTGTGTGTTCTGTTAAGATACAGCCTGTTGTACCTTAAATGGTTTCTACTATACAGCACAGTGGAATTGCCATGGTAAGGGCTTCACAGTTCTCCACAAAGGGGCTCCCTCTGGTGAGGGGGAAAATCCAACTTTAGAAATTACGTTTGGTCCGGACATTTTCAACAAGGCTGTGATTATTCTTGAGGACAAATGTATGGCCATGATCAATAAAACATTACTGCAACTCGGCCTGCCTGCACCACTATGAGACCGACATGACGTACGTCACACAGATTACATATGAGAAAAGAACTACAACGTCGAACAGCTTTGTGCATATATCGCAGACAAGAAGCCACTTCTAAATCAAGATCAGAAAAAAGCATACCAAATAATCATGGATCAGCTAGCAAAACAACAAGGTGGTATCATTTTAATTGACACTTCTGGGGGACAGCGAAAACATTTTTAACTAATTTAATTCTTGCTGAAATCAGGTCTCAGGGTGAAGTTGCTCTTCCTGTCTAATACAGGATTGGGATAAATAAATACCCGGGCAATGCCGGGTTATCAGCTAGTATTTGAATAAAACATGTTTCTTGTTAAATGAATACAATTCACATATTGTTCTTTGAAAAGGCCAAGTGTATTTGATGATGGGAAAAAGTGCTTTGCTGGTAGAATTGAAAAAATAAACCTTTCTTTCTTAAAAAGTAAGGCCAAATATGGAAGAAGTTATTATTGAAAATTTAATGACATTTCCATCAATATTGTACAGCATCTCTGCATTTTGCAATGATTTATTTATATTTAATGAGTCTGCAGTTTCTACTTTTAGGTAAAGGAAATAACTACATATTGCCTTGACTTATGTGTTTACAAAAAGCATGCCCCTTTGCCTGTAATTTGAATTTTCTAAAAAACAAATTTAATGGTAGCTTTTTAAAAAATACACTTATCAAAATTCTTGGCTTGGGTAATTACTTGTCATAAATCCAAGTATCATTGTACTTCATCAGACCAGTGTTAGCTTGATATAGTATTTAAGAGTTTATAGTCTGAGTAGTAAGGAGTATCATTTGCCTACTGAGCTATTCTAAACCGTACAGATTATTGGCAAAACTATTGCTGAAATTAGGTCATATGGGTTTTACTATTTTGAAGCAGAAAATTCATCAAAACTCTAATGAAACTCCTGAAACATCTTTTTATAAAAAACACTCTGAAATAAACCCCCGAATCACCCTTCCCATTGATATTCATATAGTTAATACTGTGCACCCTGCATTGTTACTCTGGGCTCGATGAATAGCAGCTGTTAGCACTGATACAGTGCTTGTTGAAAATATGCTGATAAAAGAGAACACTTTCACCTAAGAATAGGGCAAATTTAGAAAATAATAGTTTTCATAAGATCTTGAAGCAAATCTTATTATCATGGATATCAAATTCCATACTCATTTTGAGCATGCCTACTAGTAATGTGTTTTCTTACTATTAGTCATGCCGAATAACATTGCTGAAGATTGGGAGATGTAAATTCCGCAATTTAAATAATATATGCTATGGCTCCATTTGCATAGTCTTGGCTTGCTAATTCATCATTTAGCAAGTAAGAGTGAGTGATAAGAGCTTGTTTGGGCAGACTGAAATTTTACTAGGTTGCGGCTTTATATATTGTACATTTACATGGGAATTTAGGTAGTCCTCGACTTTTTAGCGACCATTCAAAGTTATGATGGCACTGAAGAAAGTGACTTATGATTGGCTCGCACCTATGACAATTGTAGCATTCTGCAGTCATGTGATTGCCTTTTGCAACTTTTTCAGCCTGCTTTGACAAGGAAAGTCAATGGGGAAGCCAGCAGGAAAAGTTGCACCTTACAGTCACGTGATGTCTCGCTTAATGACTGCACCATTTAATGATGAATTTTCTACTCCCAGTTGTGATTGTAAGTTCAAGGGCTACCTATAAGCCTCAGTGAAATCAGGGAGGCTTATTTTTAAGAGAAAAGTATGGACTGTTCATTATATATTTCAGACCTGGCTTAATAAAATAACTTAGAGTGCTAATTACAGGTAGCCCTCAATTTACAACAGTTTGTTTAGTGACTGTTGAAAGTTACAATGGCATTGAAAAAAGTGACTTATGATCATTTTTCACACTTAAAACCATTGCAGTATCCCCATTATTATGTGATCAGAATTCAGACGTTTGGCATATGACTCAAATTTATGACCGTTACAGTGTCCTGGGATCAGCTGATCCTCTTTTGAGACCTTCTGACAACCAAAGTCAATGGGGAAGTCAGATTCACTTAACAAACGTGTTACTAACTTAACAACTGCAGTGATTCACTTACCAACTGCTGCAAGAAAGGTTGTAAAATGGGGCAAAACTCACTTAACAAATGTCTTGCTTAGCAACAGATATTTTGGCCTCAATTATGGTCGTACGTTGAGAATTACCTGTCTTTCTTTCCCTATTCTGTCTGTCTCCCATAAGTATCTGTCCCAGAATTGATTTGACAGAGTTGGTGCACTCAGAATTCCTTCAGTCAAATAGCAGTTAATAGCATCCCTCTGGAATAAGGTTCCTACCAAGTTTTGAATGGCTGCTACCCTGAAGGTGTTTCAAAGGGCTCTGAAATCCTTTCTGTTTATTCTGGCCTTTGGTGAACGTGATTGAAGCCTCCCCCCCTCCCCATTTTTCTTCCTATTTGGGTTTGTTTCTTCTGCCACTTTTTTTTCCTTTTGTTTTGTGGGTTTTCACTTTTAAATGTTTCTAATAATTCGTAAATGGCCCAGAATTGCAAGGAGTCAATTTAATTAACAACATGCTATTAAAACTAAAGGTGCAGTTTAAATGAAACATAATGATTGGCTTCAAAGACAAAACTGGAAAGTGGACCCATCCCATTGATCCATTTGAAATAACAAATCCTATCACAAGTCCCAGAAAGAATTCAGTTTGCTGCTAGTGTTACATCTGAATTCTACAAACTAACGGGGGTTTCTGTCCATGGAATGTACTCAAGCATAGGTTGCCCATTCATCTGTTTGGGATGTTTTAATTTGCTACAGTGAAAGAGGATTGAGTTCAATGGTCCAGTTTTATGATTGTCAGTAGTTTGGGGTAGCCTTTGAAGCAGTCATTAGTAACTAGTCATATTAGTAACAGTCGTTAGCTTCCTCTGGATCCTGCTACTCACATTTTTAGACAAGACGCTAACAAAACTTGGAACAATATGGAAACTGCTTAGATTGCTACTGTACGATATTACCATGATACTGTATTATTCAGTTTTCTCTAATCTGGGATCTGCTTTATTGCAACTCCAGAATTCCTAACTAGCATAGCTAAAGACTGAGGATTTTAGAAAGTTTGGTTTAGGAAATCTGGATAATATGAGAAGTCCCTATAAACTTCCTCATTTTAGTCTACTTTTCCTTCAGATGGTAATTTCCCAACAGCACTCTAGCCAACAAATTTCCTCTTTTAATGTCTAATCATTTTCAGAAAACAAGGAACAGATTTGAAGAGAAGGACAGCTGATCGATACCTTCTGATTGCTGTTGTTATTTACTAATTACCATGTTTCCCTGAAAATAAGACCCTGTCTTATATTTTTTTGAACCCTGAAATAAGCGCTTGGGCTTATTGCCATGTGCTCAAAAGCCCGATTGGGCTTATTATCAGGGGATGTCTTATTTTGGGGGAAACAGGGTATATTGTTGTTCCTTTTCTACAAGTATTCCATCAAAGATTCCATGAGTTTAACTTCCATCTGTTGGTCCAAAGGCAAAGGTTCTCTCCATGGCATATATTCTGTGAATATACTTTGAAAATAAATTGTGGAGATCTTATTTCTTTTCGTGATTCTGATACTAATGTGGAAGAACTAAAATCATTTTTGAGAAAATAGTCTGATTAGGAGCCTTGCTAGTTTGTGGTCCCTTAACAATAAAAAGTTCTTAAGTATCTTACAGATTAATGCATTTATTATAACATGAATCTCATTTAAGCCATAACCTATAATAAATTAATCTTAAAGGTCATGCAATATATCTTGTGTTGAGCTATATATAGACTACTTTATTTACCAATAATACCTTCAAATGCATGCATGGATACAAATAAAAGAGAAAGCCATCCTCTTGGCTCCAAAGTCTACATTATTTAGCTCATAACGCTCTTACGGTTTCTCACAATTGGCATGCATCCATTATTCACTACTTGATTTGTATTTTGGAAAAGGATTCCAAGAAGAGAGGCCCGTATAAGGCAAGGCCACCGAATGCAGAAACATAAAACTTAACAACCAAGAACATTCTTTTCTAATGTAACCTATGCTGATATCTCAAGTGTGATCTAGAAAAAGAGAGGTTTGTTCTTTTCTTAACAAAATTTGTACATGTGTTTCTACTTGCCTAGTCTTCCCCTGCCCCTTTTTTGGTGTAAATATAGAAGAAGAAAAAAGATGAATGAGGCATTAAGAAGAAATGCAAACTTGCAAGTAATATTTTATTATAAATAAATTTTTAAAAGATGTATTAGAGTGTGTATTGCAGAAATTCTCCAAATGTGGACCTTGATTTTTAGCAATTATAGGCAAGTTGCAAATTTGAAACAATTTGATTGTTATGATTTCCAATAATTCACATATATTGCTGTTTCCCTACTCCAACTTTCTAAACTTGGCAATACTAGCTTTCTTTATAATTTTGCTTAGTTTTATGTCTGCTATTTCTTCAGACTGGTGTGTTTTCCAACTTCAAGAAATCCTTTCCATTACAATTCTGATTTAGAAGTTTCTGGCATTGGGCTTATTCTAAGAGCTACATCTCTATTGTTTCATCATTTCCCCATTTCTGAATTTTGAGCACCCTAGGACATATTCATATTTGCTTGGTTCAGCAGAAAGGAAAAGGTTGTCTTTAAGGGATGTTTGCTTACCATTATGAATCTAAAATAACAAAAATGGGATGATGATAAGAACAGTATAATTACAGAACTAATTGCATGAAGGTAGCCTATCCTTTTTCATGTTAAATATTTGGGAAGTAGGGGCCGGAATACATGGCCTTAGTTTTCTTTCTGTTGGAAAGAAAGAAAGAATTCTGTTGGAGTTTCTGAAAAGTTTATGAAGGAGCACAGTTTTCTTTAAACAAGTTTTGAACATCTCCACAGTATGATACAGAAAAAGAAGTCTTCAGTATTAAGGTCTTAATACAGTAACGATAGTCATTTGATAATTGTCTTTTATAGATGATCATATTGTCTCCTTTTGTTTTAAAGAAAGAAAACACAGGTTTGTCACATAGGAAAAGGGGTAATGTTTTGTGTCCACTACGCTCCCCCCCGTTTTATTAGAAGCCCTTCTTTCTGGGAAATGGCTGTATGTACAGCTGCTCTGGCTGATACTGGAAAATTGTTCTACCTTTGAGAAGTACATCATGTCCTCGTGTCCCCATTCTAAAAGGGTAATGAATGCGAAGCAGGTGAGTCAGCCTTTTGTGCTTGGTACCAGGTGCTTTTCCCTTTTTTTTTTCCCTTTTTTTCTTTTGGGAGATGGCATGCTAAAACACACCCTGGCATTCATCCTGTTTGCAAACACTTCAGAGTATTGAGGACAGGTAGGGATATATTTTATGAGTGGGTTAGCCAGTTTTCTTTAACCATAAAAGAGAGACTAGCTTCTGTGCTGTTCTATGCTTTTATAAGACTAGAACAAAATGAAATTCTAAAATGGAATAGCTGTCCTTAATTAGTTGCCCTCTGACTTGGTTGGACTTTGTTTTGCCACTGAGTGAGAATCAGAAAGTTAAAGGTCAGAACATCTGGAGAGCATCTAGTATATAGGAAGCTTAGGGAGCATAAACTATGCTAGTTTCTTGCCGACTTGTATTTTATTGTTGACTAAAATGGGATATATTTTAGGAATGTGGTATTTCTGACTACCATTACTACTACTACTAAATCCAGCAGGTAGCTGGACCTGGATATCTGGTAGCGGGATGTGCTAGTGGCTGGCTTTGCTAATATTTCTGATAGCTGCATTTCTGGTAGCTGCATTTGCTAGTACACATCTAGCAAATTAGATAATAAAGTAGTACGTACATATGGAAACGCATGACTAGTTGTGTAAGAATTATTCTTTATATTATTCATGTTGTCTTGTATTCTTGTATGGACTGCACCAGTAGAGGCTAAACCAATTTCATTCTATACATGATGTACAATGACAATAAAGGCTTTGAATTATAGTAGTCACAAATACCACATTCCTAAAATGGGATGTATTTTAGAAATGTGATATTTTTGACTACTACTTCATTATCTAATTTGCTAGATGTGTACTAGCAAATCCAGCTACCAGAAATCCAGATCCAGCTACCTGCTGGATTTCATGTTTATTTGAATGCTCTGGTGCATTTTTAAGCTATTTAAATCTAATAGTCCTAAAACGAACGTTGTCTTACCTGAACGTTCCTTCTCTGCGCGCTGATGGAGAATCCAAAATAATGGGTAGGTTCCTCAGTTTCATTGCTTGACTGGGTGACTGTTTCTTTAAGAAACATCCTTGGCCACTCCTCCTGTGTCTGGCTAGTCCCCAGTTCATTCGCGAAGTCAATAGAGGATGGTATAGTCCTGAAACAACAGAAGGAGACAGAAACAAGGCAGTCCTGGCCGGAAGCAGCCCAGGGATGGGTTGGATTCTCCATCAGCGCGCAGAGAAGGAACGTTCAGGTAAGACAACGTTCGTTCTCCAGCGCGCTGCTTGGAGAATCCAAAATAATGGGATATACCCAAGCTAGTTCGAAGTAGGGTGGGAGGCTGCGTCACCCCGGGCAGGAACAGTCAGGACAGACTGCAATACTCGACGTCCAAAGGAAGCTTCAGCCGAGGCAAAGGAGTCAATTTTGTAATGTCTAACAAAAGGAGTTAAGGTAGTCCATGTAGCAGCCCTACAGACATCAAGGATAGATGCCTGGGTAGCCCAAGCCGCTGAAGTGGCTGAGCTACGGGTAGAGTGTGGAAGTATCCTCCCTGGCAGAGGAGACCGGTTGGAGCGATACGCCGTGATGATGCAGGCCCTAATCCAACGGCCTATCGTGGACGAGGAAACTTTCATGCCTAAGGTAGAAGGATGAAACGATAGAAACAATGCCTCTGATTTACGGAAGGACGCAGTCCGCTTGATGTATCGGCGAAGAGCTCGTTTAACATCCAAGGTATGCCATTGCTGTTCAAGATGATGGCTAGGGGCCGGACAAAAGTCAGGCAGAATTAACTCTTGGGCACGGTGGTATAGAGAATTTACCTTTGGCAGGAAGGAAGGATCTGTACGAAGTATCACCTTGCTGGGATGGAACACGCAAAGGTCAGGACGTACCGAAAGAGCTGCCAGCTCGGACACACGTCTCGCCGAAGTAATCGCCACTAAGAAGGCAACCTTAAGAGTTAGATATCGTAGAGATATAGAAGCCAAAGGCTCAAATGGAGGTGACATGAGGGCTGATAGAACAAGTGGCAAATCCCAGGTTGGGTATCTATGGACTGTAGGAGGACGTAGATTGGATGCTCCCCGTAAAAATGTCCGTATACTGGAATTCTGGGTCAAAGGTCGATCGTTCCCAGAAGACAGAACTGTGCTAAGGGCGGCCACTTGTCGCCTGAGGGTGTTAGGAGCAAGGCCGCGGTCCAAACCCTCCTGTAGAAAAACAAGCACGTCAGAAGGAGATGCAGTTGTAGGGTCCTGATGAGACTTGGAACACCAAGTGCAAAAGGCACGCCAGGTGGCGTCATATACACGGTTAGTGGATGCACGCCTGGCAGATTGCATAGTGTGGATCACACTGGCCGGGATGTTGTTCTTCCTCAATCTGATCCTCTCAAATGCCAGACGGTCAACTGCAACCATTGAGGATCTGGGTGCAGTACGACCCCCTGGCTGAGAGAGATCTGGTCGTTGGGAATGTGCCAAGGACGTTCCACCGAGAGATTCAGAAGGTCCGCGTACCAAGCGCGACGTGGCCAATTGGGGGCGACAAGAATGAGATCCGCTTTCTCCTCCAACAGCTTGCGAATCACTCGAGGGATGAGCGGCAGAGGCGGAAAGGCGTAGAGAAGGTCTTGTGGCCACCTGCTCCGAAGAGCGTCGCATCCTTCCGCTCCGGGACAGGGGAACCGGGAGAAGAATCGGGGAAGATGGGTGTTCAGCCGGGTTGCGAACAAGTCGACCGCTGGAAGGCCGAACCGCCTGGATATCTCCCCGAACAAGACAGGAGCTAGACGCCACTCCGCCTGATCTATTTGAGTCCGGCTGAGCCAATCTGCCGTGATGTTTTCGACGCCGGAGATGTGCTCGGCTGTTAGGGAGAGCACTGTCTTCTCTGCCCAAAGGAGCATTCTCGTTGCCTCCTCCATCAGCTGTCTGGAGCGAGTTCCCCCCTCTCTGTTGATGTGGGCTTTCGTTGTTGTATTGTCCGTTAGGACAAGAACATGATGCCCTCTCACAGATGACTTGAAGTGACGGAGAGCGAGGTGGACCGCTCGTAGTTCCAGCCAATTTATGTCGTGCCGTAAGTCCCGAGTGGACCAGCGGCCTTGGACAACTGAAGACTGCATATGGGCGCCCCAGCCGAATTGACTTGCATCTGTTGTCAGGGTTAAGCGATTGGGTTCCAGAAAGAAGGAGCCCTTCCGTATGGCCGGGGAGAGCCACCACCTCAGAGACAGCCGTACTGTAGCTGGTAGGACAACGGTTATGTTCGAACAGGCTCGGTGGGATCTCTGATAGGGCAGGAGGAACCATTGGAGAGGGCGAGTGTGAAGACGAGCCCACGGGACAATGGAGATGCACGAAATTAGCTTGCCGAGCAATTGGGACAAAGTGATCAGGGAAACGGACCTGAGGGAAAGAACCCTGGTCACTAAAGACTGAATGCTGTGAATCCTGTCGGGGGATAGGAAAACCCGACAGCAGACGGAGTCTATGAAAGCCCCCAGATGGAGGATACGAGTAGTAGGCGAGAGCTGACTTTTGTTGAGGTTCAGGGAGAACCCGTGCTGTCGTAGGACACGAGAAACGACCTTCAGATCGACGACCGCTCGATGACGAGAAGCAGAAAGGATGATGATATCGTCCAGATAGCACATGACCCTGATGGGGACCTGTCGCAGGGATGCTGCTAATGTCGCCAGCAGCTTCGTGAAGGTCCGAGGGGCGGACGAGAGGCCAAACGGCATGGCCCGATACTGGAAGTGCCTGTTGGCATAGGCAAATCGAAGAAACCGTCGATGACAAGGACGGATCGGGACATGCAAGTAAGCCTCTTTGAGATCGACTGATGTCATAAAGTCGCCTCGTCGGACGCCCTGCAGGATCGATTTGAGCGAGTGCATCTTGAAATGGTGGTATTTGACGAACTTGTTCAAGGCCTTCAGGTCCAGGATCCCTCTCCAGTCCCCGGAAGACTTGGGGACGAGAAACAGGCGCGAGTAGAACCCGGAGCCCCGATGTTCTACCGGCACTGGTTCGATAGCGGAGATGTCGAGTAGGTGTTGCATCTCTGCGTCCAATAATTCCCTCCTCACCGGATTGCTCGGAAGATGGCACCGAATGAAGCGTTCCGGAGGGCTGGAGAGGAAGTCTAGAGTAAGACCGAAGCGCACAGTCTGAAGAACCCAAGCATCTGTTGTAGAACAGACCCATTGGGGCAGAAAATGGAGGAGACGACCTCCGATAGGGAGTTCTGTAGCATAGTCACTTGCCCCTTCGGAAGGGCCGGTTGGAGGACCCACGGTACTGGCGTCTGGTGGAAGGCTGACCTCTGCCTCGATCACGGTAGGCAGGTCGATCAAAGGCTCGATCTTCTGCGAGGGGATATTGTCGGGAAAAATAGGACCCCCTGGGTCCGGAGTCAGTCCGAAATGGCTGCCGTTGACCATAAGGGGCAAACCGCCTGTCATGGCGTCTGTAGGAGGATGGCATGATCTTACGCTTATCCTTATCCTCCACAAGTATCGGGTCTAAGGCTTCTCCAAAGAGAAGAGAACCCTTGTAGGGAGCAGATGCTAGCTTCCACTTTGATTTGAGGTCGGCCCTCCAGTGGCGGAGCCAAAGAAGATGCCGGGTGGTGATATTGGAGACAAGGGCCCGAGACGAAAATTTGGCCGCATTTAAGGATGCGTCTGCACAGTATTCTGTGGCTGCCACAATTTTATTTATGTCGTGGTGGAGCCTGCTGTCCTCAGGTGGGAGCCGCTCCTGTAATTGGCGCATCCAGATCAGCGATGCGCGGGCAAAGAAGGAAGTAGCAGTAGCAGACCTGATGGCCCAGGCAGCTGCTTGGTGTGTCTTGCGGAGAGACAGCTCAGACTTCCTGTCCTCGGCCCTGAGTCCGTCAAGGACGTCGTTAGAGATCACCGAGGAAGACGTAAGGTGGGCCACAGGGGGATCCACAGTAGGCACTTGTATCAGGTCTTGAAAGGTAGGATCAGAACAATACAAGCGTTTGTCCAGTCCGGTAGGAGCCGATATATAGGCCGGTTGAGACCACGATCTCTGAACCACGTCTGTGAATAATTCTGGACATGGGATAAAATCCTGATCCGGTTTCTGCAGATGAAACAAATCGTCATGAGGATTAGGACCCCCGGTTTGTGAAGGTTGAGAGGGAGTAATGCCCATGTTCGTGGTAACCTTGGCTTTGTGGAGCAAGGATTTAAACATGGAAGGTCTGAAAAGCCCCGTGAATGCAGGTCTCTCCGGAGCCAGATCTTCATCCTCAGACAATTCTCCCTCCTCGAGCTCCTCTTCCCCCCATAGGGAATCCTCCGCAAGGAAGGGTTCAGGACAGTGTGAATAGACACGTCGTTGTTCATCACAAACAGGAGCCAACGCGGGCTGAGACATGACCTGAGTTTGAGACAGGTGGTGAGGATGATGGTGAGGAGCAGACGCCAGAATGCGAGAGACAGTCTGAGACACTAGATCCTGGATATCCCTAGACATAGCAGGCTGGAGGCCTTCAGATGGACGAAGGCCAGCTGCGGTTGGCGTAAAGGTAGCCTCCGGAGCAGCCCGAACCGAAGGTTGGCTAACTGGCTCATTGGCTTCTGGAATCACAGATGGAAAGGCAGCTTCCCTCAGGTGTTGAACATCTGAGGGGCCCTGAGCGGTCATAGAATGATCCAGAGGCAGATGGGATTGCCTATCCGGAGACAGCTGTCGATGGGAGGATTGGGCCCTTTGCTGGGCAAGAAGGTATTGCCTCTCAAAGGCCTTACGCCTTCGTTCTTCCGCCCTATCCGTGGCCGTCAAACGTGTGGAAGGATGAGGGCTAGCGGATCTAGCCCTGACAGCACGACTCTTTGGAGCCCTGGAAGTCGTCTTAGACCGCTTTCTGGCCTCAGGTGGACTATAGGCCTGCTCCACTTCCGATGACATATCAGAGTCAGCCATGATTGGAGCGTGGATAAGGTAAGTCACTGAAACAAAACAGTTCAGAGATTGAAATTGATTAAAATTGTATTGATTAATATTTTATTATTAATATTATGTACATATTTATTGAATGCTTTATAGATTTAATGAATTATTCTTTATTCTTTTTTATTTATTTATTTTTTTTATAAACAGGAGCACTGCTGATATGCAGACAGATCAGTAAAATAAACCATAATCGAATGGTCATAAGGTGTCAATACACCCAGAACCGGTTTGCAGCAGAGCAGAAAAAATAAGGCACACTTTTAACTCAGAAAAACGCCCGTTGAGAACAAAACGCCTTCCTGGGCAAGCACAGGCCCTTGTATCTGTCAATCATCAGAGGTCTCAGAAAACGGTTTGAAATGGCGCGAAACCCTATGGAGCCATTGAGCGCCCTGCAGCGATAAATTCAAACCCAGACCCTTGCTAGCAGGCAAAAGTCACTTAGGTAAAACTATTTTAAGGCGCGGGGCTGGATCAGCCAACGATCGCCGTTGCTGCCAGATCCCTTTGTCAGAAAGTCGGCGGGAAGTCACTAAACAAGGTAAAAAATGGCAGGCGGCCCGAGTTCAGCTGCCGAGCGCCATTACCGCCGAAACCGCCGATAAAGGACCGCTGAGGGAGGCTGTCAATCATCCAAACATGGCGCGCGGCACTAACACAGCCGCCGGCGCCATTAACGAGCGGGAAAGCCTCAGAAGTAGAACAAAACGTAAAAGTTGCCAGTCTAAGCCTCGCAGCGCCACAAATCATTAAACTAATAAGCGGTTCCTTTGAAAGGGGTTTGCTGAAGTATGTAGGGACCCCTGGCCGCCACTTCAAAGTCGGAGCGGTGTGGGAGGCGAAGGTGGTAAGTCCGGCCGACCGGATTCCAACACAGCGCCAGCGGCAATATAATAATCACTCGGAGTTGCCACATGGTAGAGCTCCGAGGAACCTGACAGAAATGAACGGAGGGGAGCCCCCCTGGCAGATTCCCAGGGCAAACTCACCCGCCGCCGAAGAGCAGAATTAGGTCAGCCCGACAAGCAGTTGACAGAGTGGAATCCACACCGCTCAGAAAGTAGGTTGAAAAATCCAAAATATGTAAGTTCTTCAGTCAATTGCTAGAGCCAAGGAGAAACCCAGTCTCTTTCTTGACTGAGTGAATGAACTGGGGACTAGCCAGACACAGGAGGAGTGGCCAAGGATGTTTCTTAAAGAAACAGTCACCCAGTCAAGCAATGAAACTGAGGAACCTACCCATTATTTTGGATTCTCCAAGCAGCGCGCTGGAGAACATAAAGGTTTTGAGAGTGATTAAAAGACACATAAAATTTGTAAATGATACAATGCTATTGTGTGGAAAACCTTTTACAAATGTTGCAGGTGAGCTGGTCCTTACTCTTCAAAATTTGGGGTTTTAGGTGGAGCTTGAGGGAGAGCTAGAAGATCCTGTTGCCCTGAGAATTGCAAAGGCTGTTGGATCTCTTGAAGCTTCACTACTCTTGTTTTAGGTGGGTTATTAAAATTCCGCATGGCTAGTCTAGTCTAAGAGTGGACTAGCATCCTGCCTAGTCAAAAACTCTATAAAACTGCTAAAGCTGAAAGAATTGGCCTGATTCATACTATAAACATATTGATAAATTAAAATGAATTTTAATGACATCAAAATCAAAATGACTGTTTTCTCTCTGTTTTAAGTTTTGTAACTATAGGGTTACAGTATCTCCTGATATTCCAAGAGAAAATCCAGAGAAAAGGTTTTCACATTCATAAAAACGTTTCTTAACTGGGTTAAAAGTTGCAATACTTTACTGCAGTGTTTTAAAAAAGATGCCATTATTTCAAAATTAAAGGAAAAGCTGCTCTTTCGGTTGAGTTGAACTCTTAGGACTACATGGAAATGTCCATATAGTTTTCTTGACAGTTACATGGGAAGTTCAGTGGTGATGAACTTCTGGCTGATAGGCTATGTTCTAATTATTTGGTATCCAAATGTTTTGCCAGCAACTGTGATTGGCATCTTAAGAGGTGAAAGTGAGCATAAATATTTGGTAATTAGAACATAACTTATTAGCACAGAAACTCATCACCTCTGGACTGACACTGATTGTGAAAGCCTTTATCAAAATAAGGAAATTGCTTGTCATTCCCATCCTCTAACTGATTTTTTTTACCCCTTAGGCTGAACTACATCTCCAAGGTTTTTCTAATGGTCTATCCAAATATTAATTAGATCCAACTTAGTTTCTATGATTAGCCGAAGTTAACTAGGGGTTACTATCTATAACTGGGCTTTTCTACAGTTGCAGCCTATTAGAATAAGAATCAAACCAGTTTAAAGATTACACCACTGAGAGAGAGTTGGACTCAAATGAATATAATAAATAGCTCTTCTCTGTTCTGTGAAATTATTTATTTACTTATTAAATTTATGATACTTTCAGGGGGCTTTCGTTATCCAGTTACTCTGGTTCTTTTGTAGAAGTTGCTGGGAGAGAGAAGGGAAGAAGAAAGAGAAAACATTTTCTTTTTGTAGTTTCCTGGTGCTTTCACAAAGTTTTTAAAGTCTTTTTCTTTACAATTAGAAAAAAAAGAAAGATGGTAATATTATATTTGGCTATGTGTTAGAATTCACCAGATTAGAAATATCCGAATTTATGCTTTTGTTCGAACTAAATCAAAGTATTTGGCTTTTTAAAAAATAGTAGTTGATTGGAAAAGGAAATAAATGTTTATCTCAAATTCAAAAGAGGAATCCTTTGACTTTCTTTATTTTTTTAAATTAATGTGGATATACAGATTTTGAAAAAGACTTTTGCATACTGGGAAGGCGAGACTAGTTGGTCACATCAGCTGGAAATTGCAGATACTGGAAAAACTAGTATTTCAGGTTCCCAGTACAGCATCCTATCCAAAAGAAGCCTAAGTATTTTTAGTCTTTTTTAGTTTTTTAGCTTTTAATTTGTCAATGGGTTTTAATTCGAATTGTTTTAAATTTGGGCCAAAGTATGTAATTCTTTTAATAATTTTAAATTTTGTATTGATATGTGTTTTAGTTCTGGCTGTGCACTGCCCTGAGTCCACTAGGAGAAGGGCGGTATACAAATTGAAATATACATACATACATACATACATACATACATACATACATACATACATACATACATAAATTTCCTCTGCAGGAAGGGGAGCATTCATTGTGAGTGACAATAGCAGAAATCCCAAACTGAGTCTCCAGAAGACATTTCTGTTATATTTGCATTTCTCACTTGTAGTAGTGAACATCCAAATAAGCCCTGGGAGGCTGTATATAAACAGCTTGATTGAATATGAAAGCTTTTCTCTTTAGACCAGTACATGAGACGTAAATAAAACACAGCAATCAATAAAGAAGTGCAGTAGCTGAATTTACAGAAACGAGATATGAAACAATATTGTTTTTAAGCAGCAAAAAGGTATTTTTTGGAGTGAGTTTCTTTTCAAATACAGATACTGAAGAATCAGAGATCAGATTGAAAGTAAGGGAGACCAGGTGAAAGTAAGTATGCCAATAGGCAACTAAAGGCAGCTGTGCCATGAACATTACTGGAAAATGAATCATTTGGGTGGAGGTGGGGATTCTATCAACGTCCAGATTTTTCAAAAAAGCTTCATATCCTGCTGGATATTTGTACCTCAGAATGGAGATTGTATAGATGACTTGAAAATGCAATCACCATTCCAACTATTCTTTTCTGCTACAAACTTAGCCTTTCAGCATCTTTATGCTGGTCCTTTTTAAAAAAATCCTTCCCCTCACCCCAGCAAAGCATTTGATAGAATAGCTCTAGACATTCTGATTTATAGGTTGATTAAGTATGGAGAATTACATGTCTATTAGCTAATAGCTACAAGCCACAGTTGTCTTAAAAACAATACTCCAGAGAGTGCGGATCAACAGTTCCTTGTCATACTGGCATAAAATAACAAATGGGTACCACAAGGCTTGATTTGGGTCCAGCTGCTCTTAAACATTTTTTATTTATGGCATGAACACAAAGGTGAAGGACACACATGTCAACTTTGACAATTCAAAAGACAGAAACAAAATGCAAAATAATATTCATAGCTTTGAGAAACCAGCTAAAAATAAACAAATCAAATATAGTAGAGACAAATGTAAAATTCTTTATGAGAAAAAAAAAATACAGGAAGAGGTCGGGGATATGTAGCTTGGTAATAATGCTTGTTAAAAGGATCTTAGAACAGTAACTAATTATAGCTAAGTGTAACTGAGAAAAGAGCAAACAAAATTTAATTCTTCACTAATGGATAGTTTATAAATGAAAGGAAGAAATCACTACCACTTTGTTCTGCATTAACCAGGCTCTACTTCAAGCAGTATGCCAAATTACTACATTATAAAAGAATTAGTAAAACTAGATTCAGAGATTGCAGCAAGGATGATTACGAGTTGGAAACTTAATTGGAGACATGGCTCATGATACAGCAAAGAATATTTGTGAGCTTAGTCCAATACCAAATGTACAAAACAATGACCACGGCTGTACATCAGGAGGCATGGTGAAGAAACTGATAAATCCAGGTAAATACCGGTAGAATTCTACGAACAGGAAGACAGAGAGAAGAAGTATAACAAATGATGCTTTCTCAGGGAGTCCAGTCTTAAGAGTCTCCAATTCTTGCACTGTTCTGTTCTGTTTCTTTGGGGTTTTTTTCTCCTTGACAGTCAGTGTTCTTGTGGGCTCAGATGTAGAATTGTGTCAGTACCAGGTACTAGAGTGGCAGGGGTTATAGATATATTTGTAAGAGTCTGTGCTTGTTTCTAAAATTATCTAGTGGTATATTTCGATTGTTACATTTCATACATTGAATTATTTTTAATGCATCACCTTTGATATGGATGACATTTTTCATATACAGAACCAGTGAAATGATGATAGTTTTTTCCATCTCCTGTTATTCGTTGCCAATATGCTTGAAGGAATTGATTTATTGATATTGGAATCTAACATATCTGTTGAGTACCAGGATGAGGAAAACTGAAGTAAATCTGATTTCTGAATTCAGAACTAATATTAATTATCAGAGGAACCAATGCATAAGACCAGTTCAACAAGAGAAATTTGTAGTGTAATATCTCACAGTAGAAAAAAACAAAGGTAAAGAATAATATGGGAATATAGTCTGTATTATCTTGCCCCAAAGCCAAATATTATTTTCATTTTCTGCCTTGCCTGCTTCTTTTTCAAATACTCAAGCTGAGATTTAGACATATTCTTCCCCATAGCCTAATTTTCTCAGTTTAGAAGTATACACAACTGCGTAAATCCTCACACTTTCCCCCCACCCCTGTTGTGTATGGAAGATTGAAAGCAGCTCTAGATAAAAGCCAGAAAATTAAGAAAGCAGGCTCCCTTAATGGGCATCTGAAAGATTTATGAAAAAGCTCTTTGAAACTGCAATGTTAAAAGAAGGCATGTGAGAGTTTGAGCTTGCTAATGATGATCGACATGAGTAGAAGGGCTTTCCCTTAGGCAAGGATTGCATATGGCAGGAAATACTGCAAGCAGTAATGGATGAATTATGTTACATCAGGGAGGGGCAACATATGGCTCCCTAAATGACATGAGGACTCAGAATATTTTATGTGACTCATGCACCTGTTCCAAATGTTGAGAATGTCCACTTTCCTTTGACAAAAGTAGGGCTGTTTAGATAACTATTGAACAAATCTTTACAGGGGATTCAGCAAGCAGAACGTAATGCAGCAATTTTGCATGGTGATCCACATAGACATGGCGGTTGTATGACTAAAGAGACCAACATCTAGCAAATCATTAAAATGATTGGTGGGCTGCACTTGGTTTAGAGGTCACATGTTGGGCAACCTGTTACACAGGTAATGTAGGAAACCGGTCGATTAGATTTTTCAGAAGTTTCTGTAAACGTATCTGAATTGGGCTAATTACTCATGCCCTTTAATTCACTGCTGAATTCAGCAGGTAAGCAGTGTTTCCAAAGTAATTATTTTTATGCCCATGATCAAAGAGAGAGAGAGAGAGAGAGAGAGAGAGAGAGACATCCTCAGAATCTCTTGCAAAGTCAATTTTTAGGCTTTTAATATTTTTTTACATTTCTAATGTGATCAATGTGAGTAATTCTACCTGGATGACTGAGAATCTTCATCAACGTATTACTACAAATTGGAAAAGGAACAAAAAGGAGAAGTTAGTTTTTCTTTTTTGTTTATTTTTGTTTATTTTCTTTTTGTTGCATCATTTTTAATATGCAAAAACAATAAATAAATAAATAAATAAACAATAAATACCATTATTATGTAACAAATAATGTATTTTGCAGTTGTTTATTAATGTTTAAAATATTAAATTAATATTTTAACTTTGGATGTAAAATTTAAACAATCTTATGTTTATCAACATTAACAATTTAGAAATTACAGTTGATGTGAGACACGAAAGACCAGGACCACAGGTGAAATTCCAATTAAACAGATCTATTGCTCATGCCTGTGCACAGGAATATTCTTAACTAACGGTAAGCACCTGCTATAGAAGCTAGATACGAGTCAAAAGAATTTGGGGAGAGGGGGGTGTTGAACTTAGTATGTTTGTGGCTATGTAGCAACTCTAGGCTGATCCCTCCTTTAACTCCTCCACCAAGCTCCGCCACTCCTCCTCATATAATTAATATTGATATAACTTTTTTAATCTTTAAAAGTTAAATTATCCAAATATCAATGTGTTAATCTCAAGTAAACACCACTGTTCCAAATATAATATAATCTACCAACTTGTGTTTTATAATAACAGCATAAAACAATATGAAGATGGAAAAAGGAAACAGACTTAGATAAAAGCTGAATTTAAAGCATTAAGGAGTTTTATAATTTTATAATTAACATATTTAGAGTGACAACTGAATTATTTCATTTAAAGGGAAAACAAAATCTTTATAAAATCTTACAATATTATTAAAATGAGACTTTTAATACACACTGATGGTAAATTAAATCCTCCAGGGCAATGAATAGAAGCTGGCTTGAGGCTATAATAAATGCATCCTCAAGAGAAATAATGATGCTTCAGCCTTGAGGGAAGGCTGATCCATTCTCCCATCAAAAAGCTGTTACTTAGCCTGGATATTCTACATAATTATTTTCTCATCTCTAACCTCCTGCTTCTTGAAATAGTTGTTGAGAATACACTGCTTGCAAATGATCTTTAGTGACACAAGGATGGGGGAAGTATGACCTTTCTGGTGTTGCTTTATTTCAGGGGTGTCAAACTCACGTTGTCACAGTGGCGTCACATGATGTATTGGGACTTTTTCCCCCTTCACTAAACCAGGCGTGGGTGTAGCCAGCATGTGAAGCATCCGGCCTCTGGGCCGGGAGTTTGATAGCTCTGCTTTATTTCTTAGAAGCCTTTAGTACAGGGATGGTATTCACTTATCTTCACTACCGGTTTGCAAATGTGAGCGCGTGTATGAGCGTCAAAAACCGGATGTGATTACGTCGGGGCAGATGGGTGGAGACTCCCGAAGCTGCCGCTACTGGTTAGCCCGAACCGGATAGAACCAGCTGAATACCACCACTGCTTTAGTACCATTGATTATTTTCTTGTGATTTCTGGATTTTTCTAGATTCAAAACACCTGCCTAATAAGCAGGTGCATCTGTGGCCAGGAGATCCATCATATCTCAATCGCCTTTTTCTTGCACTATGGCAAAGCATTCTCCATGGAGCTATTCTGTGAGAGCTTACAGAAGTTGCAGCTGATCCAATATAATAGCTTAAGCTGTTATGAGTGCGTCCTCTTAACTTATACAACACCATTACTTCAAGATCTGTTCTGGTTTTCAGTTGTCAACCATATTATAACGACCGCCAGCCCATGGACCAGCACCGGTTCACAGCATACCAGCAACCGGGCTGTGCAAAAAAGCAAAGTCTCATCTGTGAGATGCTGGGAGCATGCAAAACCACACCTCTTCCGGTCTGTGGAAAAACCTTTCTTCATTGAACCAGTCCCTGGTGTCCAAAAGGTTGGGGTCCACTAGTCTGTTGGGTGCAGTTCAAAATATTGGTTTCACTTTTGAAGCTCTACGTCAGTCAGGATCTGGGTATTTGCAAGACAGTCTATTCCAGCGATATCTTCCCTTCCAGTATGATCTTGTAAAATAGGCTCTCTTTATACTTTTTTTGAAGGGCCACAGAATGACATTATAATTTAACTACACTGCTCAAAAAAATAAAGGGAACACAAGCAGAAGACATCCGAGATCTGAATGAATGAAATAGCCTTATTAAATACTTTGTTTGTTACATACAGTAGTTTTGTGTTCCCTTTAGTTGTTTGAGCAGTGTATAAACTATTGTATGTAAAGAACAAAGTATTTAATAAGGCTATTTCATTCATTCAGATCTCAGATGTCTTCTGCTTGTGTTCCCTTTATTTTTTTGAACAGTATATTTCAGCAGGCCTTGGCAGTTGAGATATTGTACTATTGTTTCCCATGATATAAGTATTTTAGGCTATTATGATACATGTCCCTGGTATTTATGAATGTTGTTAAGTTTTTATTATTATTATATTATTCTTAGGTTTTTAACCTGATCTATGAATGCCAGAAATCTTCCAGAGCTGATTGAGTGGCTTCTAAGTATATAAATAAATAAAATTTCTTTCCTTCCTCCCCTTCGTCCAGATGTTTTAGATACCAAATCCTATCTTGTATAGCAGGGGTGTTAAACTCGATTTCATTGAGAGCCGCATCAGGGTTGTGTTTGACCTCGGGGGGCCGGGGGGACCGTGTCCAGGAGGGCGTGGCCAACTCGACGGCACTCATTGAGGCTCCATTTTTGCTGGCAGAGGGCTCCAAGAGGCAAAAATGCGGCCAAAAATGGAGCCTGGGTGGGCTGTGTGCAACCTCCCTGAGCTCTGTTTTTACTGGCAGAGATTTGCAGGAGGCCATCGTGGCTGAAAACTCAGCCTGGGAGGTACCGCGGGCTAGTCCTTCGCTGTTTCCAGGACGGCCCACGGACCAGATCTAAGCACCCTGAGGGCTAGATCGGGCCCACGGGCCTTGCGTTTGACACCCCTGTTGTATAGCCTGTATTATGGTTGTAATAGTCTAATCCATCTAACTGGCTCCAAGTTAGTAACCCAGAACTTACCACCCATGTTCTCTTTATCTGTTTATAAAGAGAGCAGACTTTTCTACCTTTTTTCTATAATCATTTAGTACACATTATTGTTTACAGTATTGTTTACAGGACAGTAGAATATTTATAGATATAAATGAAAAGAAACAATAATAGGGGTACTATGCAATTGTTGGGAGAACTTGACAAAGAGGGAAAAGGAGATGAGGATAGAGCTAAATGCAACTGATTGGGAGATTAGAAAACAATACTCTTCAGTTGCACTTGACTACAACTCCCATCACTTTCGAACAGCATTACTAATGATTATGCATGCTGGTGGTAATGGCAATTGTAGTTTCGTACACGTGGAGGGTATCAGATTGATGAAGACCAGAGTAAGGTTAAAAATAGATCTTTTGCTTTACTTCAGAAAAGTCCATGATGCAAGAAGCTTTTCATTATTATTTTTTTTCATGACAGAGTAAAGGAGAGGCTTAATAAAAAATATAGAGGGACAGGCTTTAAGTTTCTCACTGTGAAGAAGGTTGAGCAACAAACTGGTTGGCTGCTAGAAGCAGCATTCTTGATTATTGAATTCATCTTTCATCAGCATTGTTTGTTTTGGCTTGTGCCAACTATGAGACAACTAATATTGGACTATTTCAGGTGAACTGAAGGAGGCACGTTTAAAAACAAAGGCACAGGATTTTGTAATGTGCTTTATTCATTTTTAAAAGTTCTATTTTATAGCCAACACTCTCTTCTGTTCCAGGAGGACATACTGAAATATTGTTTTTCCATGGGTGTGTTACTACATTTGTTTGCCCAATCTACTAATGGATTTTGAAGTGGTCCTTCTTGTAACTTGGGTAAATTTTGTGTTTGAACTAGCATTGCTTACATATTGTGTAACTACTTGTTTTCTCTCATAAAGTAAAATAGCTAACTTAAAAAAAATGGGGTGGGGTCTTTGAGTACCCCATGGGATCTCTTCCATGGAGCTTTAAAATAATTGGAATAGGAGCGAGTCTTGTCCAAACTGCAATTGACAGATTGTAAAATACTGGCAAGAGGTATTCTAGTGGCATATTTGGTATTCTATTTATTTTTTATTTAAGCAAAAATTTTAAAGAAATAATGCAGTTGGGATTGAAGTTTGGCACATTCTGGAAGATTTATTGATGGAACTCAGTCATCAAGCAGCCTATTCTTGATCTAGCCTTAAATACCATTCAGGTTTGTTGCAAAAGTCAATATGCTTGTATGCATATTTGCATATATTTATTCAAAGACTTCTTAACCTTGCTTTTTAGGTAAAAGGGCTCCTAGAGTGAATTTACAAAGTTCAGTAGTATGACTTTTCCTGCCCTCTGACTCACATTTCAGGTTATCACATACAGTATATAAAGAAAAAGGGACTAGAGGGAAGAGGAACAAAATGAAACCCAGTGGAAAGGAGTTCAGACTGATAGGTAGATAATGTGTTCTGTTTTTTTAATAATAGCAATAACAAAATAACTTCCTTTCCCCCTCTCTCCTTGAAAGAAAAATCCGATAACTTTTTCCCATGAAAAGACTGAGACTGAGCTTTGTTCAGTTCTGGAGTCATTCTAAGCAGTATGTTTTTGATATCAGGATCTGGTTGGTAGGTCGCAGAATTCTAGTAAAAGAATTTGTAGAAGAGTATGTAAGACTGAAATCTACATAGTATCTGCCCAATCTACCGTGTTCTCCCAAAAATAAGCCTTCCCCGGAAAATAAGCCCTCCCTGAAAATAAGCCCGCCCCAAAAATAAGGCCCCCCAAAATAAGCCCTCCCTGAAAATAAGCCCTCCCCCCAAAAATAAGGCCCCCCCAAAATAAGCCCTCCCTGAAAATATTTAAATGCATGCACAGCCAGTCCTCGCCATTTCCTCTGGTTAGGGTTAGGGAGACAGAGCTGGAAATCAGGTAAGACGGCAAGAGGAGCCCCGTCTTGCTCCACGCACCCCAAAATAATAAGACCTCCCCAAAAATAAGGCCAAGCGCTTATTTCAGGGTTTTAAAAAAATATAAGACAGAGTCTTATTTTCGGGAAAACACGGTACATGTTCTTGCAGATTTTTTTGATTAAACAATGTTCTCTATTTGGACCCTGGAAGCGTACCTTCTCTATAGCAGTGCCTGTCCTCTGGGATGGGGTTTTCCTTGAGATCCAGATGGCCCCAACTTGGTTCTTATTTAGAAGAGAGCCATGAAGCTTTTAACCCAGGCCTTTGGCAAGGGAGAATGAGATCCTTCACGGCATCCAATCTGATCTGTTGTGCTTGCTATCTCTTCTCTTTCTCTTTTATTAATTTCATTATAACTTTCGATTGTTGTGAGCTGCCCAGAGTATCGGGAGTCAGGCACATACAAGTTTAATAAATAATGATGATAATAACCTGGCAATCCCTTGCAATTAGAATATTTAAAAAATCTCAAAGTCTTAACTTTGGCTGCTTCAAGAGCAGGCTATTTGAAGTAATGCTGTCAAAGCCAGAATTTAAAAAAATATATCATCAAATGCATATTGTGCAAAGCAGCAGAAGAAACAGTAGATCATATGCTCAGCTTGTGCAAGAAGATTGCACAAACTGATTATGAATACTGACATAATACAGTCACCAAAATGATTCCCTGGAACATCTGTAAAAATGATCATGTACCAGTAATAAAAATGGGTAGGAACTTAAAGGTGAAAAAATACTTGATAATTAGCAGGTTAAAATATTGTCAGATTTTCAAGTGCAAACTGTTAAAAGTCTTGGCACATCACATTATAACTATGCTTAAAAAGGAAAACGTATGGGTAATTGATGTGGCAATAGCAGCAGATAGTAAAACAGAAGGCTAAGAATTAGAGAAGATTACAAAGCATCTTTCTTGAGTGTCACTCAGAGTCTCCTTGTAGGAGAGATGGGCAGCATAAAAATTCAACCAACCAACCAACCAACCAACCAACATCTGGAAATTAAAGTTGAAAGATTATGGCATAAACCTGATATGATAATCCCATTGGTTATTGGCACTATGGGTGCAATATTGAAAAAGATATTGATGGCACTTGGAAAATATGTGTAGTGACAAAATTTCCATTTTTTTAATTGTAAAAGGCCATGCTGCTTGGATCTGCATTTATGCTACATGAATATATTGCAACATCCTAGGCTGTTGGTAAGAACTCGATGAATATGAAAGCCAACTCCAAGGAACTGGCAGCTGTGATTTCACATTGTTGTGTATGTATACTACTATTACTACTACCACTACTACTACTACTACTACTACTACTACTACTACGGTAGTGTTACTATTTGAATGTGTTAGTGTAATAACAGAGTAGAATCATAGAATCACAAGGCTGGAAGGGACCTTGGAGGTCTTCTAGTCCAACTTCCTGCCCAATGCAGGAGACCTTTTACACATCTCAGACAAATGGTTGTCCAGTCTCTTGAAAACTTTCAATGATGGAGCACTCACAATTCTGGGAGGCTGTTGATTAATTATTCTCACTATCAGGACATTTCTTCTTAGTTCCAGGTTCGATTTCTCTTCAATTAAGCTTCTACCCATTGCTTTTTGTCCTGTCCTCAGGTACCCTTCAAGTACCAAAAGATAGCTATTGTGTCACTCTTAAACCTTCTCTTCGTTAGGCTAGACGTATCTAGTTCCCTTAACCACTCATCATATGGATTTAGCCTCCAGAACTCCTTATCATCTTTGTTGCTCTTCTCTGTACTTTTTCCTAAGGTCTCATCATCTTTTTTGTATCATCGTGACCAGAATTGGACACAGTATTCCAAGTGTGGCTTCGCTAGTGCAGTATAGAGTAGTACTCTCATGATCGTGATGGTAATTATTAAAATATGTCCTGCATTGTAGAAAACATTTGTGATGTCCTGTTAGGTGTTTTGAACAGTGTGATCTCATATGTCTTGATTCTTGTATTTCAAAGTTTTGCTTAGTTCCCCATCTCTCATAATGCTTAGTCTCCAGCTCTTCTGGCATCTTTGTTTCTCTTATCTGATCATGTTCCAGTGAGAAGAAACAGGAATGAGCATTTTGCCTCTGCTCTTCTGTGTTGCATCCTTTTGTTTCCTCTCCTGACACTACATGATGACTGGTTCAAGCATCTGTAGGCATTTGAGTACTAACATTAATTCGTCAAAAGATCTCAACTATGGCAGATAAAAATGAAACGAGATGGTTATGGTAGGGAATCTATGTAGTTGGCTCTTCCTTTTCTGTATTGTAGCATAGTTGTAAAATGAGAGCCTGACATCATTTGCAAAGCATCTTTGTCGTTTTCATCTGGGGAATTTATTTAGTGGTTAGCTAGACACAGATGCATCTACTTCTGTTATATCATTTATCAGGATCTGATTCCAAATAGGATGTCTCTGTGTATGGAATAATATATGGAAATACAATTATGTGTCTTTAATTGACTTGACTAATTCTCTCCTGCAGTAACAACTGATTGTTGATGTAGATGAAGAATGGTGTATTGTTTTATAATTGTATCATAATGCTTTTTCCCCTTGAAATTTTCAGTTTTAGTTATAATTCTACAGATAGTTGAGGCAGTAACATTATGCTTCTTGGTGTTCTCAAACAGTCCTATGAGAGGGTTAATTTGAGATATAACAGTAATTACATCACAAAATAACTTGATGCCATGGTTGTGTTGAGATTTGAACCTCATGACCAAAATCCAAGATTTGGTGCTACTGATTTTCATTCTTATTTTTTCTGGTATATATACATAACTCAAACTACATATATGGGTAAAATATTAGTTTTGGAAGCAGGTAATTTTTGTGAACACTTATAACAATGTGCAAATGGATAAATGTTGGTATTGTATGTTCACATTCCCTGAAGAACAAGATATTATGAACCTTTCCAGTTTTCTATCCTGGATATACGCTGGATTATAAGACTTATAAGATCTCTTATTTATCATATGCAGAATACCCATATGAGTTCTTATGAGGTGTCATATCTCTGCAGGCAATAAATTCTTTTCTGGAATACTGCCACTGTATCAAAAGATACAAGGCAGTACCTGCAATGATTATTTCTGGTTTGTTGGATTGTGTAACATGTGAAAGATTCAAGGTGTTAGTCATCACCTTTAAAGAGCTCCATGGCTTAGGACCTGGGTACCTACGAGACCGTCTTTTGCCACCAATAGCCTCCCACCGACCAGTTCGTTCTCACAGGGAGGGACTACTCAGGGTACAGTCAGTCAAATTATGCCGACTGGCGACTCCCAGGGGGAGGGCCTTCTCTGTGAGGGCTCCAACCCTTTGGAATGAACTGCCCCCTGAGATATGAAATATCCCTGATCTCCATGCTTTCCGCCGTGCCCTCGAGACCCTGATGTTCCAACAGGCGGGGCTAAACATATGAACATGTGAATGATTTTAAAATGTTATCTAATTTTGGGTTCTATTTAATTGGGCCAAACTATGTTATAATAATAATTTTAATTAGCAATTTTATGATGTTTGTGTATCTGTGTTTTTTCTTGACTGTACACCGCCTTGAGTCCTACGGGAGAAAGGCGGTATAGAAATATAAATAAATAAATAAATAAAAATAAGAAAGAAACATTCCATTGCAAAATGCACAAATTAGCTCTCCCTCCTCAGACAGACTAGAACCACAAATTAGTCCAATGGGATTTTTTAGGGAAGCTATTGCTCAGAAAAATGAAATATTTACAAACTTTTCTAGATAAGACTGATCTCAATTGGTCCCAGTAGATTTCCATGTTGCCATTTTAAGACTGTGTTTTGCCAACAATGCAGGTATGACTGTTTGTTCTGGTCTGCAGTTGCCTGCAGTCTGGATGAAAGAGGTTGCGATGAACTTCTGACAGGACTCATTTCAACCAGACAGTAGGGAAAAAAAAGAAACATAATTTTTATCTTGCATAAATTCCATGCTCACAGGCGTGTATTTCTCCAGTCCTTTCCTCACCCCATGCGCATATTGTCAGTCCTCTGGTGACTAAACCATACTCCCTCAATTCCTGCATCAGATCATTTCTTTTTGTTTCCTCACTAAAACACGTGTTTTCTATTAGGTTTTTGGGTTTGCTATGTCCTAACTCACTTCCCTTAAATGGACTCCAGAGGATGGTAGAGGACAGGAAGTCCTGGAGGAACGTTGTCCATGGGGTCGCGATGGGTCGGACACGACTTTGCAACTAACAACAAACTCAATTCCAGTTAGGACAGAAGCTAAAATATGTGGCACTCCATTTGTTCAAATTTATATGTTTATCATTTGCTACTTCCTTGCTCCTTTGTTTCCTTTTATATTCTCCTGCCAAAATAGGTATTATAACTTCTTTCTGGCTGGAATTTATTTTATTATTTACTTATTAAATTTGTTTGCTGTCCATCTCACTGCAAGGTGACTCTGGGTGGCTTACAACATCAAAATAAAACCATAAATATATATACCAATTCATAAAATCACAAGAGTCACAATGAAAATATAGATTACAACTAAGACTAAAAGATGGGGAGGAAAGGAAGCAAAATTTATTTCTATTGATGATGTTTTGGCCTTGCAAGCACCACATAAATTGTTGCTGTACATAAATAACACGGTTTTTCAGGTATGAGTAACTGTGGTTCAATGTCACACATGTTTTTTATTGCAACTCATTGCATCATGTTCTGAAACATTCAGTGCAAGTAGAAGAATTTGTTTTATCAGTCAAATTTGAAAATTACTTAGTCTAATAGTGTCTTTAGCAGAAGATTTGTTGTCGTTAGTCGCGAAGTCGTGTCTGACCCATCGCAACCCCATGGACAACGTTCCTCCAGGCCTTCCTGTCCTCTACCATCCCCTGGAGTCCATTTAAGCTCATGCCAACTGCTTCAGTGACTCCATCCAGCCACCTCGTTCTCTATCGTCCTCATTCTTCTTTTGCCCTCAGTCTTTCCCAGCATTAGGCTCTTCTCCAGTGAGTTCTTCCTTCTCATTCGGTGGCCAAAGTATTCGAGTTTCATCTTCAGGATCGGAAGATTAGCCAAAGATATCAGAGGACAATTGCAAACTAGTTCTATATAGTTCCCCAAAAAGTAATGCTAATGTATCCATGAGGTTACCAGGTCTGGAGAAAGACAGTATCTTTACCTAATGCATATTTAAAAAAACCTCTCAATATAAAAGAAGCACTGCTGGACCTTACCAAAGTAAATCTTATTCTTAACCCTGTTTCTTAGAGGCCAGTGATATTCAGCCTTCTGCTCCTTATTGATCTCAGTGCTGGTACTCAGTGCTGGTACTCAGTGCTGTCATGAGAGAGGTATCCCATAGCCTCACAGAAATGTATCCCATTGTCTTTTCTGCTGCTGTAGTCATCTTGTGGTGATGAATTTACATAAACCACTTATGCAAAGCGCTTATTATCTCTTTTTAAAAAGTTGGATGTACTGTACATCCAATTAGTTTTACCGAGCATAGTTTTTTTTTTCTTGCATAGCTTTTAATTGCAATAACTAGTTTCAAATTTTTCCTTTAAAGAGAAGAGCATAGCTTAAATGGGAAAGAGATATTAACATTTATTTCGACCTTATTTTTTTTTAGATTTTACATACCCTTTTGGGGAAAGGTAGAGTTTTGCTCAATGTACATTTCTATTAAAAAACCCCTATTTTGGTGATGTGTTATTTAGATATATCTGGCTGCATTTACATTCATATAATGGTGTATTTTAAAATGAATATTTTAACGTATTATTGGTCTTTGATTCTACATAACAAAGATGATGCTCTGAATGTTAATTTTTTTTTAATTTGCCACATACGCATTGGCCATTTGGATGTTATGCATGTTTAGAACAAGCATTTGTCCTAACTTTGCTTCTTTTTCCTCCTAAAAATTATCTGTATAAGAAATTGTGAGCATGCACTTATGCTCATTCTGAACTTGGCAAGATGATTTTATGAGCTGGGGTGGCGCAGTGGTTAGAGTGCAGTACAGCAGGCTGTTTCTGCTGACTGCTGGCTCCCTGCAATTTGGCAGTTCAACTCTCACCAGGCTCAAAGTTAAATCAGCCTTCCATTCTTCCAAGGTAGGTAAAATGAGGACCCAAATTGTTGGGGACAATATGCTGACTCTGTAAACTGCTTAGAAAAGGCTGTAAAGCACTGTGAAGTGGTAAATAAGTGCTATTGCTATTTTATGCTGCCTTGCTCAACCTGCCATTCCAGCCCAAGCATGCAGCATTTGGAGAACACCAGGCTGGGAAAGCTGGCCTGAAGTCTGGAGCCTATGAATTGTTGAGCTTTCCTCATTTTAGCTTTTCAATCCTGGTTGTTTATTAGAATCCTGTATCACACTATCCTCCCTTCCCATCTGATTACCGATATTTAGCCTTTTGTATAATGTATACAAATTGGTTTCTGTAAGTTGTTGGAAGTTCTGTATGTTGATATTCATGGATCAAGTTATTTTTCTTCCCATTTCCCTAGGCCAAAATAGTAGATGATGATTTAGTCAGTACTGATTTGAGTATTTGAAATCACATATTTCAAGAGTTTTGCTTCCTCCTGAAATCTAGTTTAACTAGCTTTCTTGTGACCTTCTAAAACTAGCTGTTGCTGTGCATGTCTTCATTTTATAGACCAGAGGTGAGGAGCATTCCCTATCTTTGACTTTTTCCTCCCTATCTTTGACTTTTTTTTTTTAAAAAAAGCCATTTCATATATTACCCAGAAGACAGAACAACCTCTCCTTTTGTGAGAGGAGTTTGTGCTATAGCCCTTTCACTGTCACTTCAGGTTTTACTAACTGAAATGCTTCCCCCAGGTAAAACTGTGCTCGTCATCGCCTGAATTATGAAGGAGATATTAATGATCCTCAAGATTTGCAAAGTAAAATAAATCTTAAGGTTTAGGTGATAATACTCAGAATGACCCCAGAATATTGACTTTTGAGGAAACTGCAATAAAAAACTGATTTGGAAGAAAGAAGCAACTGAATGACTACAATAGGGAGCAAAGAGCAGTTTACACTGCAAAGTTTTATACAGCTTCGATTTCTTCCCCTATATCAGGAATAGATAAATCTATGGACTTCTGGCAGCCCCTACTATTTTACTCTGTGTGACTTCCAAAGACAATGATCTTGTGCTGCTGAAATATGAAAGCACATTTTTCCTGAGCGCTGCTCCCACTATCCATGGCTGGGTTAGTTCCTTCAGCTTTGGCAACAACTGAGTGAGAGCTAAACTTCCCTTTCCTGTGGCTTAGCCACACCGACAATCCCATGATTCCCCAGTCTTCACTCAGTTGCTGGCAAACACTGAAGTGAATCTTAGAGCTAGAGGAAATTTTTTCCAATTTCTTCCCTTTCCATTGGATCCGGGTAGGTCTTCTGGTTATTTTTGATTACTTTTTGCTTGCGGTAGGAAAAGGAGCCTTTTTTTCTTGACTTTCGAATTTCCCGCTTTTACCTATCAGCTGTGAGGCGCGCCGGGGGCTCCGGGCCACCCACGCATCCACGCTTCAAGGATCCACAGCAGCCGGTCTCTGATCCCTTCGGGGCGGGTCCAGCTTCGATAATTACATCGTGGAGGGTGTGCTGAACTTAGCGGCCGCCCCCGCCATCGCGGCTTTGTAGTTTCTAAACCAGGTGGCTTCGGAGGATCGAGCGCCATTGGCAGCAGGGGAGCCGCGCCGGGAAGGTGACTAACAGGGCACCGGCCCTGTTCTGACTTCAATCGCGCAGCGGGACAGTGGGCTGCGGAAGCGAGAGTCACCAGCCGCCAGGGCAGCAAGGCATCTGGTCGGACCCTTGGGCCGCCAGTGTGAGTCCTCGAGGCTACGCCCGCCATTTTGAAATTCACGCCAAAGGGCGCCGCCATTTTGAGCACTCCGGAACGGCCAGCTCTCTTCTCAGGCCTCAGCCTGCCCCTGCGAGCTGCGAGAGCGCCCTTACACTGGCTACGGGGTTTTGGAGAGTGGAAAAGCACCCCAATACCTGGCCTAGAGGGCAGCCATTATTGAAGAGACTGGCAGGGATTAGCGGGCTCAGCCTTAGCGACCATTGCCTGCCCAATCAGATCAGCTGGGCAGACACCTGGTTAATTACAGGTAATTGGGCCTTCTTTCTTGTTCGCTCCCTGTTACCAGCCCATTTAACAGTCATGGCTGACTCCCCGCTATCCTCTGACCTGGAACCAGAGGTGAGCCCCCCTCCCCGCAAGACAACCAGATCTACCAAAAAATCTGCAGGGAAGCGGTCTGAGTCTTCCAGCCGCAAGCCCAGTTCAGACAAGGGGCCACATGTGCACTTGACGGCCGTGACCGGGAGGATTTTTCATCAGGTTCGCCTGATCCGCCAGTTGCGTCCCTTTCTAGATCGGGACTCTCTTCACACAGTCACTCATGCCCTCGTCACCTCTCGTCTGGACTATTGTAACACTCTCTACATGGGGCTCCCCTTGAGGTGCACTCGGAGGCTCCCATAGAGAGGGGCTCCTCCGGGTGCCGTCGGCCAAACAATGTTGACTGGCGGCCCCTAGGGGGAGAGCCTTCTCTGTGGGGGCACCTACGATCTGGAACGAGCTCCCCCCGGAGATACGGAAGATCCTGGATCTGCGCACCTTCCGTCGCGCGCTTAAGACTTTTTTATTTCATCAAGCTGGCCTGGCCTAAATCTTCTCCCCTTTTTTAAATGTAAATTTTAATTTGTTTTAAATTACGGGGTAATTTAAATTCAGCCAAATTATTTAATTCGTTTTTAATTTATTTTAAATTTTTGTATTTATGTGTTTTATCTTGTGGCTGTTCACCGCCCTGAGTCCTTCGGGAGAAGGGCGGTATAGAAATTTAATAAAATAAAATAAATAAATAAAATAAAATGTGCAAGACAGGGACGTATCAAGGCGCCACAAAACCCTAGAGCGCCAGTTCACTAAGGCGCAGAAGGCAGCGGCATGCTCCCTGCCCTCAGGCAGTGGCTGTTCTAAGTTAACTCCTCCCACACAAGGGGAGACAGAAACCGGGACAGAAGATCTGGGTCTCCCTTGCCTGGGCCAGCCACCCCTTGACACAACGGGACCTACACACTTGTTACTGAGGTCAAAAGGGGTATCTCATTCGATGCTGGATGTATCGCTGGTGGGTCTATCCATGCCCCAGCGGCGCATGGCGGAAGCAACGTTTACTCCAACGGCGGCGGGCCTCCGAGCCCCAGAGGGGCCTTTACAGGCTCCTCAACTGGACTTTCAAGCCATGTTCTCATCTGCATTATCAGATGAGATATTCAGCAAGCCACGCAGCTTCACTATCAACCATTGGCTGGCCAGGAGGCTCAAGAGCAAGTACAGTCTCAGCCTCGAACATCTCAAGACCAGACAGTCTCCTCGGAGGATTCAGATTAAGCGGAGGAAAAACGGACGGAATTGGCCTTTTGCAAGTCGCAGCAGGCAGTGGCGTGGGCCATCAGATCGGCGACAGCGACCTCCTTCTTCAACCGAGCAGTGCTAATCTGGCTTCGTCAACTACAGGAGAGACTTCCTCCTGAGGATACTAGGCTGCACCAGGACATCAATAAAATCATCGCAGCCACCGAATACTCAGCTGATGCCTCCTTGAATTCTGCAAAATTTGCTTCGAGGGCCCTCGCTTACACGGTTACGACTAGGAGACTATTCTGGCTACGTCACTGGAAAGCGGATCTCAAGGCCAAATGGAAGCTGGTGGCAGCACCCTACAAAACGCCGGACCTATTCGGACCAGCATTAGACCCTGTCCTGGTTGAGGACAAGGACAAGAGGAAAGTGATGCAATCCTCGCACCGATGGCTGGAGCGGCATTACGTCCCTTACTCCCAATGACAGCCCTTTCGGGCTAACTCAGGGCCCGGTGGGTCCTCTCAGTGTGCCCAGTTCCATGGTGGGGACCGGTATCAAGATAGACAGCAGTTCCGCAACTGAGGTCGCAACCAGCAAGCCAAGTGACCATGTAGAGGAGCCGGGTTCAAAACACCCCAGAGGGGCAAGTGACGCCCAGGTCTCGGGCCCCATCGGCGGGAGACTCAGCCTCTTCGCACAACAATGGGCCCAGTCAACTGAGGACTCGTGGGTGCAGCGCACGACCTCATTTGGACTCTCCATAGAATTTATCAGACGTCCTCCCAGTCGATTTCTGCGATGCCCGATTCCGTCTTCACAAGAACTCAACCTACTGATGATCCAGGAGATCGCACATCTCTTAAGCATCAGAGCGATAGAACCAGTGCCTCAGAGCCAACACAGTTGCGCCTACTACTCGGTCCTCTTCCTGGTACCCAAGACCTCGGGAGGTTGGAGGGGCATCCTAAACTTGAAGCATCTGAATTTAGCAGTCAGGTACCACAGGTTCAAAATGCACTCCCTCCAGTCGATTCTGGCTGGCGTGAGACAGAGAGACCTGCTCCAATCAGTCGACCTCAGGGAAGCTTACTTACATGTACCCATCAATCCAGACCACCAGCAGTACCTGAGGTTCGAATACACGGGCTGGCACTTCCAATATTACGCGATGCCCTTTAGTCTTTCGTCAGCACCCCGCACCTTCACCAAGCTAGTAGCGGTGGTAGCGGCAACCCTCAGGCCACTCCGGGTTCGGATTCTCTGTTACCTTGATGATATTCTGGTCCCCTCGTCATCTCGGAACCAGGCAGTCAGGGACATGGACCTCGTACTGAAGGCCTTCCAGAACCATGGCTTCACGATCAACTTTCAAAAAAGCCAACTGGTACCGTCCACCCGGTTGCTTCACCTGGGGGCGGTGATAGACTCAGTAAAACCGGGTGGTTTTACTGGGTGTTCCTATCCCCGGAAAGAATTCGGAGCATGCAGGACTTGCTTCAGTTATCGTGCCTACTTGGGAAGATGGTATCCAGCTTCAACATCGTACCGTGGGCACGCAGACACTCTTGCCCCCTGCAATGGTTCCTGCTCCCCTTCCAACGGACGGGCAAGTCGAACTCGAAACATGAAGTGTTCCTGCCACCCCAGGTTCGTCTATCCCTCAACTGGTGGATGTCTCCCGCTCTACGCAAGGGCTGCGACTTCCTGGAACCGGACAGACTGGTCCTCACCTCCGACGCAAGCCTCCAAGGATGGGGGGACGCACCTGCACAACTTGGTAGCACAGGGGAGGTGGTCGCCATGTGAGAAATGCAGCAGCATCAATCTCCTAGAGCTACGGGCGATCAGATTGGCCTTACTACAATTTCGGGAGACGGTAGTGGATCGGCACATCTTGATCCTCACGGACAATATCTCAGCCAAGGCTCACGTAAACAGAGAGGGGGGGACAAGGTCTCGGGCCCTGATGTTCGAGTCAGAGGCCCTATTCAGCTGGGCAGAGAAACACCTGCTATCGATAAAGGCGGATCACATCTCGGGGTCGGCCAATGTCAGGGCAGATTGGCTCAGCAGGGAACAGATAGACCCAGCGGAGTGGCAGCTCCACCCCCGCTTGTTTCAGGAGCTCGCTGCTTGTTTCGGGACGCCGTTGCTGGATCTCTTTACAACACCGACCAACACACAACTGCCTCGCTTTGTGTCTCGCTATCCATCCCCTCAGGTGGAGGATCACGATGCCCTAAACTGCAAGTGGCCCAGAGGCCTCCTGTACGCCTTCCCACCAATTCTACTGCTACCGCGCGTCGTTCGGAAAAAGCCGACTTGCTTCTAGTGGCTCCCAATTGGCCTCGAAGACCATGGTACTCTGACCTCGTGACATTATCCGTGGAACAACCGTGGGTGATACCCCCACACCAGATAGCTCTGTGCCAAGGGGTGGTCTGTCATCCAGAGCCTCAGTGGCTCCAGTTGGCCGTCTGGCATTTGAACGGGTCAGGCTGAAGAAAGACAACCTGTCAGATAAGGTCATTGGGACCATTCAAGCGGCGAGACGACCCTCAACGGCTCGCATCTACGAGGCTTCATGGCGAGCGTTTTGCATCTGGTACTCGATACATCATGTGGACCTGACTTCGGCAGCTGTTCACAACATCCTCGAATTCCTGCAGGCAGGCCTAGACAAAGGTTTGACTCCGGCTACATTGCGACGGCAGACGGCGGCACTGTCAATGGTGGTCAGTTGCCCTCCTTACCAATCAATCTCACACCACCCGCTAATCAGGGGTTTCCTACAGGGTGCGGGGAACTTACGACCTGCGGCTGTGCACCGTTACCCGACATGGGATCTTCCCTTAGTACTGAGAGCCCTAATGGGCCCCCCCTTCGAACCTCTGCGGTCCGTGGCACTGAAGTACCTGTCCTTTAAGGTGGCCTTCCTCCTAGCTATCACCTCCGCCAGGAGGTTCTCTGAATTGGCGGCCCTGTCTACTAGAAAAGACCTATGCATTTTTATGGAAAGTACGGTGATTCTACTCCTAGACCCCTCCTTCATTCCTAAGGTGAACTTGCGGTTTCACGAACTCAGGAACTCGTTTTACCGGACTTTTGCCCGTCGCCTCGCGATCACCGGGAGAAGGAATGTCACACCCTCGACGTATGGCAAGCCCTTCGATGTTACATCCATCGCACTGCCTCATTTCGATGAACGGAGGCACTCCTTGTCTCGTTCAACCCGGCCTTGATGGGCTTGAAGATCTCCGCTTCCACGGTGGGCCGTTGGATCAAAGCCTGCATCACTATGGTGTATGACTTGAACTCCAAACCGTTACTGGGCAGGATTCTGCCTCACTCCACTTGTAGCACAGCCACCACAGCGGCCTGTGTGACACAGGCCTCGGTGGAGGACATTTGCAGGGCAGCGACCTGGTCGTCGTTCTCTCCGTTCATTCGTCATTACAGGATAGACGCCTATGCCTTGGTGGAGGCATCCTTTGGTCGTCGGGTACTCCAAAGAGTTGTACCGGACGGGGACTATGGAGGGCAGGCAGCCTCTCACCCTTGAGGTTAAGCTTGGGTATATCCCAGCCGTGGATAGTGGGAGCAGCCCTCAGGAAAATGGACGTTGTCTTACCTGAATGTCCCTTTTCTGAGTGCTGCGAACACTATCCCTCCCTCCCTTGTAGCTGCCTGCTTGTGTTATTTCGTTTCCAGTTCACCGTTCCCCTCTTATTATTGTTGCTGGTTATGCTGTTAATAAAGTTATTGGTTCTACCTCTTAGTTGGCAGTGTTGCTTCGCCTTCGTATCAGACTGGGGAATCATGGGATTGTGGGTGTGGCTAAACCACAGGAAAGGGAAGTTTAGCTCTCACTCAGTTGTTGCCAAAGCTGAAGGAACTAACCCAGCCATGGATAGTGTTCGCAGCACTCAGAAAAGGGACGTACAGGTAAGACAACGTCCATTTTGATTAAAAACAAAAATAAAGAACATATTAAATCTCTAGTAGGGGTTAATGCACCTATTTTAATAAAACAACAACATTACATCTAAAATTCTTTTTAAGGGAAACATGAAAACTTCAATTTGTGTCGGTGGGAACAATGAATTTTTTTCCAGCAAAATACACATTTTTATTCCCATTGTAGTCTTCAGTACACATTTTGTTGTTTTTATTTAGTTTAGATCAGGGTTGTCAAACTCAAGTCGTCATGGTGGCGTCACGTGACGTATAAGAACTTTTCCCCCCTTTGCTAAACTGGGCATGGGTGTGGCCAGCGCATGATCCATTTGACCCATGGGCTGGGAGTTTGACAGCCCTGGCTTAGATCAAGAATATACCACACATTGTTTGGAGAAATACAAAATCTCGAATGAGAATACTCCTGGAAGTATGAATTGGGTTGACTTACTTAACAGTGAGAAGGAAATAAAATTTTTAACCATCTCTGCTTACAACACTGTAGAATTGAGCATCTTCTACAATTCCCTTTCTTTGGGTCACTAGCTCTGTCTGGAGATTGTAAAAAGCACTTTCTGAAAATTTTTTCCTTTGCTGGTTCTTGAGAAGGGGAGAGAGTCTTTCATCAGCCATATTGATTTCATCTTTTTGTAATGAATGCTTAAGCCACTGCTTATACCAAGTAATTGGATTATTGTTTCTCTGGACTCTTTCACTTCTGTAAAATGTGTTATTCTTTTCTTTCATGCATAGATTTATCTCCCCCCCTCCCCTTTGAATATAAATAGGAAGCATGAATATGAAGCTAGCTACTGGACCACCTGTCTATTTTATTACTTATTTATTTTTTAGCATCAAGTGGTTTTTCTCTTTCAGTTGTGAAAGCTGCGTGGAGCTGCTGTTTGTTCGGGGATCTGGGAATTGCCAAGAGTGTGATACCCCTTTGCGGAAGAGCAACTTCAGAGTACAACTCTTTGAGGATCCAGCTGTTGACAAGGAGGTGGAAATCCGTAAGAAGGTGCTGAAAATGTAAGTATCAGAAAGCCTCAATTAAGAGAAGCCACCTCTTTTTTTTGTTTGTGCTTCCAAATTCATTTTGGTTATGTTTGTGAAAAGGCTTTGTTTAAAATATTTACAAAATATTCTTACCTTGGATCTCAATATATTTGGTCAGGAAAGTATTTTTTCTGTTTTCTCATATTTTTCTTTCTTTTTTTAAATACAAAATAGGGCAGAGCAATGCACAGAAACAAAGTAACAAAGACACATGATTTGTGCATAAATATCATTCCATATCTCAATATTTCAGGCAGGAAACTTAAATTTTCTTAATTCTGATATGTTGGGAGTTTTAATGCTTGGTTGTTAACATGAATATATTTAAATGTTTGTTTACCAAGCATTTATATAGCACTTTTAAAATATAATTTGTACATCTTGACTGGCATAAATATAGTGTGACTATACATCTGCAAATTTTAAATGCATATATATGCACAATGTTTTTAATAGAAGAAATAATATATGGAAATTCACTTTCTTTTTATTTGTCTGCTCTCCTTTCTTCATATGTTTTCCTTCCTCCTTTTTTTTAATCAGACTTAGATGATAGGTTCCTTGGTACAAAAACTTGTCCTTCATGTAAAGTGCCATGATATTATCCACCATCTCAGCACTTTTGTTTTTTTCTGAACAGTTTTATGAAAAATCTATCTATCTATCTATCTATCTATCTATCTATCTATCTATCTATCTATCTATCTATCTATCTATCTATCTATCATCTATCTATCCCATAAATATAGGGTAACTCTGGGCATTTTATAATATTGAAAGGATAATAGCAATAGCAGTTAGACTTTTCAGCACTCTTTGAGCAGTTTACAATGTCAGCATATTGCCCCCAACAATCTGGGTCCTTATTTTACCGTCCTCAGATGGATGGAAGGCTGAGTCAACCTTGTGCCGCTCAGGATCGAACTCCTAGCTATGGGCAGAGTTAGCCTGCAATACTACTTTCTAACAACGGTGTCACCATAGCTCTATATAAAACTATATAAAACCTATACACAATATAAATAAAATACTATAAAAATATAAATACTCAACCCTAACTAAAAGATGGGGAAGGAGGTGGGAGGTGGGATCTGTTATTAATCTTTCCACTGCCTCTCTGGCGGAAAGTCAGGATGGTTGGAAACTCTGGCACAGGGCAACCTGTTCTAAAGGGCAGAAGCAAGAGCAGAGAAGGCTCTTCTCCTGGACCCTGCCAGCTGTAATATCCTGGCTGAAGCTTCCTCTGTGGACTTGAGTACCTGTGCCAGTCCCTTTGGGATGAGATAGTCCAACCACAGGAGCCATGGTGGCGCAGTGGTTAGAATAAAGTATTGCAGGCTAATTCTGCCAGTTGCTAACAGTTCAATTTTCACTGGTTTAAGGTTGTCTCAGCCTTCCATCCTTCCAAGGTTAGTAAAATGAGGACCCAGATTGTTGGGGGCAATATGCTGACTCTGTAAACCACTTAGAGAGGGCTGTAAAGCACTGTGAAGTGGTATATAAGTCTAAGTGCTATTGCTATTACGTGGAATTAATCAAAAACAGCCAGGTTTCTAAGCATAAAAACTAGCAAGAATGGTATTTTTACTTTTTTTCCTTTATTGCTCTTTAGCTATAAAAATTACCATAACCGTTTAAAAATATGAGACACTACCTGGCCTCAGGCTTATATGATCTTGTTCAAGACATATCACCTTTAAATAAAATGACAAACTTAATTGAGGTTATAATTTTCTTAGCTCTTTAGATCCTTTATCCATTTGTCATTGCTCTATTCTGTTGACTTTGGGGAAGCATTTTTATTAGCTGCTGACTCACTCAAGGTTCAGAAAAGATCAGTTTAGATAAAATCTGAGTGCTTGGCTTCTCAGAAAGGATGAAGAAAAAATGTCAGAAGTTTATATTTTTGAATGCCCAGATGTAATCCTATTGTGGGGTGTTTTTTTTTGTATGTCTCTTTGCAAAGATACAATAAAAGAGAGGATGACTTCCCCAGTTTAGCAGAATACAATGATTTCCTGGAAGAAGTGGAAGAAATTGGTAAGTTCTAATGTGTGCATATTAGATGCTCTGCATGCTTTTATTTCCTGCCAGCCTCATTGAACGTTAAAGCTGAGCCTCTCTTCACTGATCTTTATTGGAACACTTGATGATTGGCTAATTACTTTCTCTTTGCATTTTTAATCAAGAGCTCTTCAATTCGAGGGATGTATCTGGGTAATAAATGTTTCTAGTAGTCATAGTAGGGATGGGTTGTGGTATGGTGGGAAACACATACTGCAAATGTGGTTATAAAAATGCTTTGTAGGTTATTGCTGGGACTGCAAAAGAAAAACTCCCTGAAAGAAAAGGGGAAAGGAGTATTGTTCAGTTCTTAATCTTGCTTCCATTTGCCTTTATTCACCATGACAGTAGCCATATGTACCCCTTCTAATCCTTTGCTGCTTCAAGTACAGTAGCCGGGAGGGCTTGAAACATTTGACCTTGCGTACCATTTTGGCAATGTGTTTATGGGGCTAATGCAAAAGGACAGAAGTTAAAGAGCAAGATGAAATATCTCTCTCTTTTTTTCTCCTTCTTTGTTGGATTTCAGGCCTACAGATGCTATGGCTTGGGGCTTGTCCCATTTTGATGGCAGTTGTAAGACAACATTCTCATTGGGGAATGTTGACCTAACGGATTGGGTGGGGAAATAGGATCTTTCTTGCATTGAAGACCAAGGCGTGTTAATAGGGGAGAGATGTATGTGCTCTTTGAGGTCTTGTTAATATTTAATGCCTTTCCTCTATTTATGGCTATACTCCAGTGAGCTTTTAGTCTGCATATTTCAATCAAATCCCTTTCTCCTTACCCTGCACAGCAGTTATCTGAGTATAGGTGGCGAGATATGCATGACCTTTGGGGCCGTGTGTCCCCAAACCTTTCCCTCTAAGAAATCCCCTGGATCTATTAGCTCTTGTTTTGCTTTCTGGGCATTTGCTGATGGTTTTGTGTGGTAATTTTACTCGTTTACTTTTCTCTTTCTGTTTCTGCCCCTGCTCTTAACTATATCATAAAAAGAAGTCAAAAGTGGGTGATAGTAAGCAAATTAATGTGAGTACAAATTATCTGACAAGGTTGGTGACTTGCAGTGCCATTGTTATTTATTTTACTTTCAATAGTCCTGATTCTTATTGTATTCAAACAATAATCAAGCTGTCATAAATTCCTGTGCTCAATCGCTCAAACCCTGGTCATGTGTTGCTTGGACCACTGCAATGCACTCTACATGAGGCTATCCTTGAAGAATATCCAGATGTTGCAGTGGGCACAGGATGCAGCCATGAGAACAGTTCTTGAAGCCCCTAAGGTAGCCCATGGTAGCCCATGGTAGCTCATGCACTGCTGTTGCATGAGCTGGTTGCCAGTTTGCTTCCGGGTCCAATTCAAGGTGTTGGTTATCATCTTTAAGGCTCTTCATAGCATGGATCCGGTTTACCAGGTTGGATGGGTTAGCTGTATTGGCAGTAGGGGCATGCTGCAGGCTCCATCGGTCAAGGAATTCTAGCTGGTGGAGTCTGGGGGAAGAGCCTTTTCAAATGTGGCTCTTGCCCTTTGGAACATTATGTCCTTCATGGTGAAATCTGCACCCACTCTTTTGACCTTCCGAAAAGGCCTGAAGACCTGGTTCTGCCAACTGGCCTGGGACCCAATGGGGATGCGCCATTCTGGAGGTAGTTAATGGAGTGGATAAGACCTACCTTCTCCCCCCACCGCCCCTCCTATGCACCATATTGTGTTCCTTCCCTTCCCTAAAGCTAATTTTAAACTAATGTTATTTATTGTTTTAATTTTTAATATTTCTGTTGTTCTTAATGATTGTAAGCTTCTTAGCGTCACTTCCAGGCTAGATGGGTGGCATATACATTTAAATAAATAAATAAATAATAATAAATAAATAAATAAATAAATAAATAAATAAATAAATAAATAAATAAATAAATAAATAAACAAGCAAGCAAGCAAGCAAGCAAGCAAGCAAGCAAGCAAGCATTTACTGATCATTATTGGACAAGGAAGCTGACATAGGTGAAACAAAGCTGATATCAGGTATGATCAGGCAGGAAGGTGAGCTAACCCACCAATTAGCAAAAAGCAAGTACAAATGTCATTTTGATCAAAAGTTAAGTTATTCCAATTCTGAAGAGCAGAGAGAGTTGAAGTCCAATTATTTTTTTTGTCATCCAGTCTTGGTGGGTGACAAGCGGTAGGTTTTTCTGGCCATTTCTGGAGCCAGTGGTGCCAAACAGCTTGAACAAAAGACCAGCAGCTCCCTCTCCTGGTGAGGTAGCACACTGAGTGAGGTAGATGGGCCTGAGTACCCAGCTCTGTGGTTGGAGATTTGTGCCGCAGCTGAATTGATTCCCCCCCACTCTCCAGTACTAGAAATTCGACTAGTTATTGTGCTGTGTGATTTTGAATGCATGCATACACATCTATCTCATGCCCACAGCCTTACCAGTTAAATTGGAATTTTCTTTGTTTGATTTTTGAGTTTCTTTCGGATATGAAAGTGGTATTAAAAACAATGTGCTTTGTGCTGTATATCTTAACATCTTAAAGGCAGGCCAATATGTAAAAGAATGAGAGCGAGATGGACAAAAGTACACTTGTCTATCTCCTTTTTCTTCTAAGACAGATTTATTTGCAAATGTATGTTGTGCTCACATAAGAAAGACTTTTCTAAGTTGTCTGCATAACAGCCATCTGTACTAATGCTAATCTGATAAATTTGTTTCCTGAAACAGAGTAATAAATGGGCCCTCACGATCATTATATTCTCTCCCAGGTTGGCAAATGGGCATTCTGGGAATTGCAGTCCTAGTCTAACTGGAGATGCTAAGTTGTGAGTAGGTGCCACATGGGTATTCAAAGCTAGTTATTTTAATTGCCACTGAGGACATTCCATAGATGCTGTTCCCTGATAAAAAGTTAATTGATAGTATTCATTCATTCACTCCATTCTATTTTGTGCCTTATTTTTCCATTTCTAGGTAACTATAATATTGCTCACCAGTTATAGGAAGTTGTTATATTAGTAGTATTTTTATTTGGTTATGTGCATGTGTCTGAGAGCGGCACAAGTTCTACTCTTTTTTTCCCCCTTCCACAAAATCTTATTTTTGTGAAAGAGATTATTTAAGGCCAAAGTTACCCCGTGAGTTTTCATGACTGAAGATGGACTAGAACCACACAGGAGAAGGTGGTTATTATTATGAAAGTTGATACAACCCATTATAGAATCTAGTGGACAAGTGCTTCTCCATTGAGAGTGGAGACAGCAGCCAGCGTGGGTAGTGCCCATCCAATCAGCTTGAAGGACTGAGCCTGCCAATTATTTTTAGTCCCGCCTCTGTTGCCGGGCAGGCCAGCTTTTGGCTCAGTCCTTCAGCGCTGGCTGGTGTGTGGGACTGCTCTCTAGCTTAAATTCCTTTAATCATATCTCTGGTGTTTGGTTTTCTGGTTTATTGAATTTGGATTGTGTGACTGTGCTCTATCTCTTCTATTTGGACTCCAATTGATTACTCCGGCTGACCTTGGACTGTTTTGACATCGAATTCGTGAGTTGCCTAGTCCCTCATTTAACCTCGTTTTCCCCTGGCTCTGCCAGGGGCGTGGGGATCCCCTCGCCTTTTTCCTTCCCAGGGAGTTTTATTGTCGTCTGAGCTTCGAGGGACATTCTCCCTGGCTTGAACTGCCTTCGTCTTCTCCGTTTGGCCAAGTTTCGATTTCCCCTTAATTTCGGCAGTTCGGAGGGTGCGTTGCAGCCGCGCCGGCCATTTTGGACTCCCCTTGTTTTCCCGCCGTTGAGGAAATCGCTGTTTCCTGCAGCCTGCCCTCCCCGTTTTCAATTCTTCTCGGCTGGGGGCTATCTCCTCTCAAAGCGTTTCTCTCGCAGCCGTTCACCTGAACTGTTTAAAATTGGCTTAAAGTGCTGCAGGCTGGTTATTTAAGTGAGGAGCCTCGAAACCTTGCATCTCCACTACTGCGGCCTGCTTATACTCACCGCTTTAACTGTTTAGCTGCCGATCTCTGCAGACTACTAAAATTGTTTCAGATACGTTGCAGGCAAAACAATTGCAACTGCGGAGCTTTGCGCCCCTGTTCTGTGCTGCAGTGGCCCTTATCCTTGTACAGCATATTATTCTCATTGTGGAGCTTTTCGCCCCCTTCTCCTGAGGCAGTAATCAATCCTTTATACGCTGCTCATCATTGGACTCTAGTGGAGCTTCGTGCCCCCTCCCCTTTACTTTACACAAGCCACAAGACGGTGGCCTTAATCTGCCTGTTTGTCTGATAGTTTGAGTGTTTCCTCTCAGCAACACTTTAGCAATTTATTGGGCCTTCTTCTATCACGCTTGTTGTTTGTGGAGTTTTTTACGCTCCCTATTGAGCCTATTTGATTTACCAAATAGATTTGTCAATCTAGCCCCTTATTGTGGAGTTCCTCTCGCTCCCTTCTGACACATCAAAGTATAATTATCAAAGCGTAATCTGGCGTGTGGGATCTTATCTTAAAATCCCCTTTTTTTCTGACATGCCTAAGGCCCTTTCCAAATTTAAGCACGGCCGTAAGGCCAGTGCAGGTGAAGTTGGCCAATCAGACTCCATGTCTGTTACCCAGCATTCTGCCATGGAAGATTCCAGGTCCCATTCCAGAACTTCTCAATCCTCACGTTCCCATCGCAAGTCTTCCACACATGATGTGTCATCCTCTTCTTCCAAGGCGGAAAAACGTAGAGACAAAGTTTTGACCAGGTTATGTGACAAGGCATCTGCCCAGCTGCCTCCGCCCACTCTTCAACCTCCTGCCTCTTCTAATCCACCTCCAGTCGCCGTTCATTCGCCTTCTCCTGACCAGCTTTCCCTGCAAGATTGTCCAGTAACTATTTCCGAGGAAAATTTGTGGGGCCCTGACGCAGTTTCTCAACAACCGGTGCCTGATCCAGCAAGAGTACAGGAGGCTCCTTCATCTGACCCTGTGCCTGCCCGCTCCTTGGATCCTTCCATTCTCCCAGATCAGCTGCAGCAAATGATCGAGGCGGCGGTTCAAAAGTCCTTGGCCTCCCGTTCGGGTTTTTCTAGTCGACATGGATCGGTGAGAGAGGTTTCCCCCTGTTCGGCGGGCCGCAGTGAGGAAGGATGTTCTCATTCAGTTTGCTCCGCTTCTCCTACTTCTTCCCATTACAGTCATCCTTCAGCCTGCATCGACGAAAGAGACCCTGATTCTGACCTGTCGGAGGATGAGAACCTTCCCCCAGATCAGCCGACTTTCACAGGTCTCTTCCCTCAAGCCTTGTTCAAATCATTGCTCTTCAAAGCTGTTAATACGGCTCGTTTATCCTCTCCAAATGCGGATCCGGTACCCCCTTCGTCTTCCTCTGGATCTTTGGACCCGATGTTCGCGGAACCAGCTAGGCCTATAACATCCGTCCCTACTCCTCCTCTCTTTCTGGATGTCGTTAAACACCAGTGGGAATCTCCGGCTTCTGCTCCCCTTCCTTCGGCTAATGACAAAAGAAACTTTCAAGTATCCTCGGATCTGGAGACTCTTCTTCAAATCCCTTCAGTGGATGCCCCAATTGCAGCTCTTCTTCCTAACTCCAATGTTCCGGGCGAGCCGGACGAAGGTTTCCGTCCTGATGAACGCAGATCTGATCAAGTTCTTCAAAAGGCCTTTCAAAGCTCCTCCTGGGCGATTAAAGCTACCACTACAGCATCCTTCTTTAATCGAACTACGTTGCTTTGGTTGCGTCAGTTACAAGAAAAGCTAGCCCCAGGAGATACTTGTATCAGACAAGACCTGAATAAAATCGTAGCCGCCGTACAATTTTCAGCCGACTCCACTCTACACGCTGCCAGGCTTTCCGCGAAATCTCTGGCTTTGGCGGTCACAGCTCGGCGTTTGTTGTATCTCCGTCACTGGCAGGCAGATGCCAGACATAAGTGGCGATTGGCTTCGGTTCCCTTTAAGGGCACGAAGCTTTTCGGGGATGCTTTAGATCCTTTCCTCACAGAAACCAGGGACAAGAAGAAGGTCTTAGCTGCTGTTTTCCGGAGAGGAGCGCCCCGTTTTTCACCTTACCCCTCTCGTTCTTACTCCAGAGGTGCGGATGGGGGGTCCTCCTCTTCTTCTCCCTTTCCCACATTTAGGAGAGATGGGTCTTTCAGTAGGCAGCGGGGTTCCTCCGATAGATCATTCAGAGGTCGTCCCTTTAACTTTAAGCGGCCCTTTCGAGGGGGAGGAGGTCGTTTCTCCCGTCGCCGTCGCTGATTGCTCTTTGGATCCTCCCATTGGCAGTAGGTTGGGTCTCTTTGCCGCTGTCTGGGAAGAATCCACCTCAGACAAGTGGGTCCACGCCACCTTAAAATCTGGGTTGGCCATTGAATTTGTTGCCCCCCCCCTCACACCTTTGTCTGCTGCCCGATTTCTCGTAATCCAGTCAAGAAGTCCCTTATGGATTCATCGGTTCAGCATCTCCTGACTATCAGGGCTATCCAACCTGTACCTTCCGGTCAGGAGGGTTCGGGATTCTATTCAAGGGTGTTTCTAGTTCCTAAATCATCGGGGGGGTGGCGTCCCATTCTGGACCTCAAACGTTTAAACAGATACGTTGTGTACCGAAAATTTAAAATGCAATCATTAAAATCTATTCTGGACGGTGTTCGGAGGGGCGATCTCCTCTCTTCCATTGATCTAACCGAGGCCTACCTTCATATCCCTATCCTCCCTTCCCATAGACATTTTTTGAGGTTTTGTTATGACGGAGCTCACTACCAATATAGGGCTCTTCCATTTGGCCTTTCTTCGGCCCCCCGCACCTTTACGAAGGTGTTGGCTGCCTTGGCGGCTCAGCTCCGTCTTCGTTCAGTCCGTCTCCTCTGTTATTTAGATGATATTTTGTTATTGTCTTCTTCTGTACAGCAAGCTGCTTTAGATATTAGTCTGACGGTTGAGACCCTGGCAGCTCACGGCTTCTCTGTTAATTTGGAGAAGAGCCATCTCTATCCCTCCACTAAATTAGTGCACTTGGGTGCCCTGATTGACTCTGTTCAGGGCAAAGTTTTTCTTTCTCCCAACAGACAAGCTAGTCTGAGACAGTTGATTTCCCGGGTTGAGGGGAGTCGGGTGGTTTCCCCCTATGTCTTATCTCAACTCTTAGGTAAGATGATATCGGCGATAGCTATTGTTCCCTGGGCTCAACTTCACGCCAGGGAACTCCAATGGTTTCTCTTGCCCTTGCAGAAGGCTGGCAGAGGCACTTCATCGAAGCCGATCCCTCTTCCGTCTGCGGTGCGAAGATCCCTTCGGTGGTGGCGCTCCCCCGCTCTCTCGGCAGGTTGCTTCTTCCTCGAGCCCACGAGGGTGGTGGTGACGACAGATGCCAGTCTCCTGGGCTGGGGAGCCCATTGCCAAGGTCAACTGGCTCAAGGGACTTGGTCTCCCTCGGAAGCTCGGCATCCCATCAATTGGCTGGAACTGAAGGCTGTCTTCCTAGCTCTAAAGTCGTTCCGCAGTCTGGTCTCCGGAGCCCACGTCCTCGTCCTCACGGACAATGTCGCCGCAAAGGCTCATTTGAACAAACTGGGGGGCACCAGATCGAAGTCTCTTCTGACCCTGGCAGTCGCGTTGGGTATCTGGTCAGAGCGTCATCTGTGCTCCCTTCGGGCGGAACACATCTCCGGAGTTCAGAATGTTCAAGCGGATTGGCTGAGTCGCCGTCAGATAGACAATGCGGAATGGCGTCTCCTTCCGCTCCTCTTCCAGGAGCTGTCTCTTCGCTTCGGCCGTCCTGTGATCGACCTGTTCGCGACTCACGAGAACTCCCAACTTCCGCTGTTCTTCTCGCGATACCCTCATCCTCGAGCAGCCGGCGTCGACGCTCTTCGAACTCCATGGCCGCCGGGCCTTCTGTACGCATTTCCCCCGACGGCTCTCCTTCCCAGGGTCGTACGCAAGATTCTATCCGAGCGAGCAGAAGTGATCCTTGTGGCACCTCATTGGCCTCGGAGACCCTGGTTTGCGGACCTCGTGTCCCTATCGGTGACCCCATCGTGGCGCATTCCTCTCTCGGACAATATTCTCTCGCAAGGCGCCCTGAAGCACCCGGACCCGGCCTGGCTCAATCTAACCGCTTGGAGATTGAGCGGTGCTCTTTGAAGGAAGTACAAGTTCCGGCAGATGTTGTGCATACCTTGCTATCCTCCCGACGGCCTTCTACGGAACGCATTTACTCTGCCACCTGGCGGAGTTTCTACAACTGGTGTGGTCAGATCGGTGCTTCGCCTCTACAACCGTCTATTATTCATATTCTGATGTTTTTACAGAAGGGCACCGCCGACACATTGCAGCTTTATCTTCAGTACTTACCTGCGGCTCCTTGTTGTCTCTGGCTCACCACCCTTTGATCTGGCGTTTCCTCCGGGGAGCAAAAAACTTGTGCCCTCCGGTTCTGCATCGCTACCCGACCTGGGATCTTTCTCTGGTCCTACAGTCTCTTACGTGTTCCCCGTACGAGCCTCTTCGGACTACCAGTCTCAGACTTCTCACCTGCAAGGTTGCCTTCCTGGTGGCCATCACTTCGGCTCGCTGCATATCTGAGCTCGCGGCCTTGTCTACTCGTTCAGACCTTTGTGTTTTCCACGCAGACTGAGTGGTACTCCGTTTGGACCCGACGTTCGTGCTGAAGGTCAACTCTGTTTTCCACGGTGCCCAGGAACTGGTCCTGCCAAATTTCTGCCCCCGGCCCTCTCATCCTCGGGAACGTCGTTGGCACTCCCTTGATGTCCGGCGGGCACTGCAGATTTACCTGAAGAGGACGGCTCCCTTCCGTCGTTCGGAGTCTCTTTTTGTGTCCTTCTTACCTACTTCTCAGGGCAGTAAGGTCTCGTCTTCAACCATCGGTCGTTGGATTCGCCAAACTATCGCCACAGCCTATGATGTTAGATCCCTTCCGCGACCTTCAGGTTTGACAGCTCACTCCACCCGCAGCGCAGCTACGACGGCAGCTTGGGCTACACAGGCTTCTTTGCTGGAAATTTGTAGGGCGGCCACGTGGACTTCTCCTAGCCCCTTCATCAGACACTACAAACTCGACCAGTTTGCGTCAGCCGAAGCCTCGTTTGGTCGCCGGGTTCTGCAAAGAGTGGTTGCCGGAGAGGACAATGCGGTCCAGCGTGATCCCCCCCTAACATAGGGACAGTGAACTTGGGTATGTCCCACGCTGGCTGCTGTCTCCATTCTCAATGGAGAAGGATCGTTGGTCTTACCTGATACGTTCCTTCTCGTTGAGTGGAGACAGCAGCCAGACCCTCCCCTTTTTTCTTCTTCAAGCTGGACTCGGCATTTTTTTCTCTCTTTCTGTCTTTGGTTTCTTCTTTGTCCCACACACCGAGTCTGTCTTCCAGTCTTCGCCAAAGCTGGCCTGCCCGGCAACAGAGGCGGGACTAAAAATAATTGGCAGGCTCAGTCCTTCAAGCTGATTGGATGGGCACTACCCACGCTGGCTGCTGTCTCCACTCAACGAGAAGGAATGTATCAGGTAAGACCAACGATCCTTTTCTATATTTTTCACATGTTGGATTATTTTGTTTATGAAATAATGAAATAGAGTAAATTTTATTCCTTCCATTCCATTCTTCTTTTGATTTATGCCAAAATCCAAAATTCAAAATGAAACAAACACCTTTTCACTGAACTGTAACAATTTTCTGCCTTTTTTATTCTAAACTTCGACTATCAGAAGTGGCTGCCTTATTCTGACCCCAGGGTCAGTTCTAGACACGGTTATACCTCAACTATTTTCTGCATCCTTTCTAGCTTCCCAATATTCTTATGAGAATTGAGCAGTGTCTAGAACTTTACCAAGAATCCCAAGTATGGTTGAGCCAAAAATCAGTAATGTAGCATTATATAAGAAGCATAATGGGGGAAAAATTACAATCATATCTAGACTTTGACATCCGTATTGTTGAAGAATTCATCGCATTTCCAGATACTTGCTTCTTTTCCTGTACAGTTGAATTAACATATGAGAATGCTTGAATTTTGCATTTTTCACAGTTAGTATAATCCTGTGACTATCTTTTCAGCAGTGACTACAACAAGTAGGCTGTTACTTGATGGAATTATGGAACAACTGAGGATAAAACAAAATTTAAATAAAAGTGTGTGAATATAGAAGGTGATAATTTCATCACCAATTTTTAGAAGAAGCTTATTCCAAAATTTCTACCAGTAACTATTATTTTAAAGATAGGAATATTTTAGGAAATATTATTCTTGGAACAAAGGCAATGCTTTTAATGTTTACTGATATATAGCTGTCCTCCCTTCCCCTTCCTTTCCCTTCCCTTCTCCATTGTTTTTTAATCAATGTTGATCCAGTATTCAACCTCACCAACAATGTGGATGTAGAAAGCACAAGAAAGAAAATGGAAATATACCAGAAAGAAAACAAAGAAGTTATTCATAAAAATAAGATCAAATTGGTAAGTTGTGTAGGGCTTACTTGTGTCATTTTCCCCCTGAATTAATTGAAACAAAGTAATTAATGGCAAAATATTTAAATGCATCTGTTCCATCTGCTCATCCATTTTTTTGGAGTTCCTTTATCTAGTGACTTTAGGATATAGGATATAGATATCTGCATTGTCATTTCAATAAACCTTCAGGGAAAATAGGCCGAGGTGTTCATGACATACAGGGAAGACATAAGTATATTTGGTTTCTCTTCCCAGCTTTGCTTGAAACGTGGATGCAATCTAATCCTTAATTGAACAAGTAAAGGAGGTGCCGATCATTTGGACATATTTCTGTTGTTAGTTTTGAGTGTTTGAGAATGAGATTTAGCCTTTAGCCTGGTACCTTTATCTTGTTAGTCTGAAAAGGAGGGCTCACGAAATGACTTATTGGAATGAAGGATTATACATTATCTTTTTATTCTTTAAGTGCTATTTTGTTATGGGAAAGGATGATATCAGCTCCCATCTGTGTCAAAATGCAAAAAAACTTTATAATATCCTTGATGTCCATAGTCAACTTTTCCTAAGTGTAGATACTAGCTAGCTGCTTTTTTGGGTTTTCTGTTGCCCGAGTCCTGTACCTTCAACAAGTTTCAGCTCAGAAGTATTAATTATTATGGTTCTGCTTAGTCTCGAGAACAAGAGGAGCTGGAAGAGGCACTGGCGGTTGAACGGCAGGAGTATGAACAGAGGCGGCTTCTTATACAAAAGGAGGAACAAATGCAACAGATGTTGAAGAGGAAGAATAAACAGGAACTTCTGGATAAGTTGGTAAGTAAAAAGAGACAGGTTTAATAAGCAACTACTTATTACTGACTTCTGAAACAGACTGATTATGTTTCTCTTTTGTATGGTTTATTCCTTTTTTCCTGCCACCAAAGAATAATACTAAAGGATTAACTCAGTTTCCTTTATTATTCTTGTACTTTTTGCAATCATTGCAGCTCTTTGCTTATGAAATTCAAGAAACACCTGTGATTTTTTATTTCTTAGACAATCCTATGGAATAGATTAACAGATTAACAAAAACTGAGAGGGAGAGTGTGAGTATTATGGATATATTTTAAACCTAAATTGAAAGATGGGAGAATAAGGCAGAAGCCAACTACATCTACAAAAACTATTCAAGAAGCCTAAGCTAATACTCTTATCTCAAAATTGGCAGGGTTGGTAGGTAATCTGGCAGCAGAGAGCATCCTTGGAAAGACAACTCACCAGCCAGTTAGCATGGAAAAATACACTGAGGGGAGCCAAGTAGTTTGCTGATTGCTTCTTTCGTTAGCTATGGCAGGGAGGAGGAGGAGGAGGAGGAGGACGAGAAGTTGGCATTGTTTGGCTTCAAAGTTGATGGACGTGTATCTAGAGCTGAATTCTTATAAATAGCAGTTTCAAAGCTATAAGGGGAAATGCTTCTCTTTAACTTAAGCAAGTTGGAAGTAAGGAAGGGGAAATTGCATGCTGGGCCTAGCCTTTATCCCGTAGTATATTTTTGAAAGCTGTGGATGAATTTTTTTACAGTTTAAAAGAACTAACTGGAGGATATATTTCTTCTAAACCTCATTTCCCATCCCTCTTCAGTCCTCCTTTATATTAAATATTTCCAAGTCAGCTTCAATTTGAAAGAATGTGAAAAAGCAAACAAAAATAGGCTATTCCAACATCTAACATCTCAAGTAGTTATACACAAAACAACCAATCAAGATTTTTTTCTTTATATTTGAACAAATTTGTAGTACCTGTAACTTATGCCTATTAATTCTTTTCCATGGTGATGGAAATAGTTCCTGGCCATCTTTCCTGTGGTACTCTTTGATGTATCTGAATATATCTTCTCTTACTCTTTTCTCCATACTGAACAAACCACATTCCATCAACCTGTCTTCATGGCAGGGGTGAAATCTACTTACCTTCCTTACTGATTTGGAAGCGCACGCGTTAGTGTCTCGTTAGTGTACCATCTAAACCAGGCCTGTCAAACTGGTGGCCCAGGGGTGGATGTGTCAAGTGCAGGCCACGCCTACCCCGGTTCCACAAAGGCAAAAAAGTCATGAAATGTCACAATATGTCACATGTCATGATTGAGCTTGACACCCGTAATCTAAACCATATTTTAACAACTTGTCACTGAGAATATTAAGTGGAACCTTTCCTATAGTTTGCTGAAATTTAGGTAGCTTATATCCACAGCATTCCCCTTGTCCACCAAAATATTTACTTTGTTAAAGGAGACAATAAGATTTATTTAATATGACTTCTCCTTCTCCTTCTTCTCCTTCTTCTCCTTCTTCTCCTTCTTCTCCTTCTTCTCCTTCTTCTTCTTCTTCTTCTTCTCCTTCTCCTTCTCCTTCTCCTTCTCCTTCTCCTTCTCCTTCTTCTCCTTCTCCTCCTCCTCCTCCTCCTCCTCCTCCTCCTCCTCCTCCTCCTCCTCCTCCTCCTCCTTCTTCTTCATTATTACAAAATCTTGCTGACTCTTAGAAATCATAGCATTATCTTCATAATGGTTTTAAATGACCTATTTTATTACTGACTCTAACACCTTTTTAGGTACTGATGTTAGGTTTAGTGGGATTCTCTATTTTCCCCTTTCTTGAAAAGGAGGGGCTAGATTTGTTTGTTTCTCGTTCTTTGGCACCTCCCCAATTCCATAGTTTTCCTCAAAGTTAAACAATAAAGGATCTGACAATGTTTAGCCACCTTTCAGTATTCTAGAGTGCATTTCATAAGGTCCAAAGACTTGATTCCTATTGCATTTACCATATTTTACATTTCTTTTAATGTATTTTCATTTCCGCATAAGCATACTCATTGTCACAGTAATTCATGCCTTTTTTCACATTAATTCCTCATATAACAAATGATACATCACCCACTATGTTTCTACCAGTAATTGTGCACTTTAAAATGTCTTCAACCATTTCCTGGTCTTTGCACATGTGCAAATGTAGCTGCCATATTGTTATTGTTAATAGGTTTGATTGAGCATCTTTTTTTTTTGGTGAAACCAGTCAATGATTTGTTTTAGTGAAATGACCGACTAAATCATTTATTAACAATATTTATCGCAAATATCTCAGGTGAGGTGTAGCAAAGCCATACTCATAAAAGAATAAAAATACAACATCTACTTATTAAATTTTCAGTATGTAGTCTTTTGGAGTCTCTATGGAGATTCTCAGTCATCCAGGTCATGGTTGTCCCAAAGGTGCTTTTTTCAAGAGGCAACTGGACTTCCTGGTTTTTCTTTGAAGACTTTCACTTCTCATCCAAGAAGCTTCTTCAGCTCTGACTGGATCCTTCCATTCCCCACCATTCAGAAGCAAAATGTCTTCAAAGAAAAAACAGAAAGTTCAGTTGCCTCTTGAAAAAAGCACCTTTGGGATAGTCTTTGGGGTATGATGGGGAAGGGAAAGATCTGTTTGGTCAAAGTTCAGTCAGTAAATAATATATTGTTCGACTTCATCCAGCGTTTTGGCTAGTTTTTTGAAGGAACCGACCTTTAAGGTATGAAGTTCTACAATCTCAGTTGAGAGATGGTGACTTGTTCCACACTCAGCCTGTTCCACACCAAGCCTGCTTTATAACTAAGAGAGGATTTTACTTTACTTCATTGTAGTCTTACACCAGTGTTGGTGAACCTTTTTGGCACTGAGTGCAGAAATGGGAACGTGCACACATGTGTGTGCAGGAAACTGGAAGAGCAGCTGCCCGGTGTGCATGCCAGGAAGATGATCATCTGCGTTCCGGTGCACGCATGTGCACCGGCCATCTGGTCTTCTGGTTTCTGGTGTGCATGCGCGCGTGAAGACCAGCTGGTTGGTGTGCATGCATGTGCGAAGACCAGCTGGTCGGTGTGTATGTGTGCCAGAAACTGGAAGATCATCATCCCGGCACATGCATGCACACCAGGCGGCTGCTCTTCGGGTTTTTAGTGCTCCTGCCTGCGTGAAGACAATCTGGCCAGCGCACTGGAACCCGGAAGAGCAACGGGTGACGGCTTGCATGCCTGGAGAGATGGCTCTGCGTGCCACTTCCAACACGCGTGCCATAGGTTCGCCATCACTGTTTTACACTATAATTAGTATAGCACAGTCTCTTACCATGTTGGCCCTCCTAAAGGAGGGTCCCTCCTCCCAGCTAAGTAGAATAATACTGAACAAGATAATACCTTTTGCTTTCATGTGGAAAGGAAAGAACATATAGAGGAAGCATTCCTGAATGCAGATGTACCTTACATATAATCAGACTATGAAGGTCAATTCAAAATAGCTTTATCACTAACAGTTTACTTTTTATAATGACCTAAGAGAGGAAAAGGGAGAGAAAGCTTATAGTGAGTCACCAAAATGTTTCCAACTCCAATTTAAATGCTCTTTTAATTTAGATGAGCTGAACATTGTTTTCTTATAAAGCAATTGGTTTTACTGGAAATCCATTTTGCCAAATGCCTTGCAAAAAAGAGCAGTTATAAATAATCTTTAGAATGTGACCAAAATAGGTAATTGAAAGACATCTGGGTACACATCGTTACTAAACATATCTAAATACATTGTTAATGACTGAAAGGTAAAGTGAAGGGCAGTAGGAAAAAAAAGGTTTTTGTTTGTGTTATTTTTCTTCCCCTAAGGAAATTGCTCTCAATCTTTTTTGTTTAAGGCTCACTTCAAAAGTTAATTATTGTGAAGAATAGTATTTTGAAGACTACTCCTGATTCTAAAATATGCTTAAATATTCTAAAATAGTAATATTAGTATTAAGGACTTTCAATATTCTCCTCAAGACTCTCATTCAATAATAGTAGTTATAATTTTTTTCTGTTCATTCATGTCCAGTTCTCAGAAATTGCCTGGACAGTCTCTGCAGTTTTCTGGACAAGGTTTTTCAGAAGTGGTTTGCCATTGCCTCCTTCCTAGGGCTAAGAGAAAGTGACTGGCCAAGGTCATCCAGCTGGCTTTGTGCCCAAGGAGGAACTACAATTTATGTTCTCTTGGTTTCTAATCTGGATGCCTTAACCCAGTGATGGCGAACCTTTTCGGCACTGAGTGCCCAAACCGGACCATTCGCGCATGCTGGAGCACTGGAAACCCAAATACCAGCTGGCCAGTGTGCATGCATGTGCTGGAAACCAGAAGAGCATCTGGCAATGGCGTGCGTGCCCACAGAGAGGGCTCTGCCACCTCTGGCACGTGTTCCATAGGTTCGCCATCATGGCCTTAACCACTACACCAAACTGATGTATAGATACACATATTTTGGTGCTCTTTTGCTGTTAAAGTAGAACTACCCATTACATGAAAAACAATTAGGCACAAGCACATATTTTATCCCATAACTGACCTATTTGCTGTCTATTATGTGATAAGGAGATCATTTATGCATTTCAAAAGTCATAGTAAGCCAACAATTTTCCATTATATGAATAGGAAATCATGTCTCTTCCATCATCTCTCAGGAATTACAGTAAGTAGATTAACCAATCCTTTCACATTATAAAATGTGTGATATGCACTGCACAGTTTGTGAAGCAAATAGAATACCAAATGGAAAATATTTTGAAAAAATGCTTCATTTGAAATAGGGGTAAACCTCTGTTCATGTTATTCTAAATATTTTATGGCAAGTGGATTCAGGTTCCAATTCTGTTTCAGTAAGCTGGAATCTGTATTCAATTGCTCCAATTTCTTAAGGAAAAGAGAATCTGAAACTATAAAAGTAGAATTAAAGTGGAAATATGGAATGTTAGAAGCCTGAACATTGGAAAGCTCAAAATAGTGAAAGCAATTTGACTGCTCATTGCCATCTTAAGCAACAGTTAACTGAAATGGATGGAATGGGACACTATCACTCAGAAAACAAACATTTTACTATTCAGGAACAAAAAATAAAGAAGGAACTATAGTGCTTTCATAGTTAGGAAGGATATAGCAACAGCAATACTTAGCTACAGTGCAGTAATACCCTCTGGATTTTGTAGGCACCCCTTTAATAAACAATTTATGTTCCATTCATTGATGCAGAATAAGAGGTTGACAAGTTTTATGATCATGTTTAATCTGATATTGATGCAATATGCAAGCAGAATGTGCTACTTGTGATTGGAAACAAGTTTAGCAAAATTGGAGAGATTTTTTTTTGTAAGAACAAAGTAATAGTGCTGTATGGTTTAAGAAACAGAAATAAAGCATGAGAATGGCTTAGTAGTTTCTGCCAAACCAGTGATTTTTTTCATTGCTAATACAGTCTTCAGATAACCAAAGCGCCACCTATATAAATAGACATCACCAGGTGGAATACACAGAAATCAAATTGACTATATTATTTACACAAGGAGGTGGAAGAGCTCAGTTATAACAGCAAAGATGTGCCCAGAGGGTGACTGCAGAACAGACCATAAGCTATTCATAGGCAAGTTCTAAGTTAAGCTAAAGTGGAAGAAGAAAATCAACTATCTTCCATGATATGATTTTGAGCTTATGTCCACCATTTTCAAAGAAAACTTCAAGAAACACTTTGAAGTATTGAAACTAATTCTTAGGAAACCAGAGGAAACATTGAATGAAATTTTATTTGCTTTTTGCTAGTCTGAATGATATTATTATGCTGTCCTAAATTTATCCATTTGAATAAATGGGCACACTGTTTTGTATTAAAGAGATTGTCTTGCTTTTTATGCAGCTAAATTATTAAAGAAGAAAATAATTCTGTAATAAAGAACAAATCTAATTATGTGAAAGGGCTGAGAATAACTTTCAAACAGCCTCAGATAAAATCCAGTGAGGAACTAGGCTGAAACTGGATGCAAATTTTGGATCCAGCTTAGATGACTTTTCGTGCTGCTGCTTTTTAGAATTGTTAATTCTAATTATTATGACTTTGAAAGTGATATTAATTACATGATTATGTAATTATTAGAATAATGCTCATATTTTAATACATTTGTCTTTCTGGTTATTACATTTTATTACATTTTTGTTAATGCAGAATCTATAAAAATATATCTTTGTAAGGTTTTTTTAAAATTTATGAGTCTAATGTAGCTTTCTTCTATTAGTAAAAATGGCCATTTTCTGGTAAACTGGGAGTATTGAACGCTATTCTTCTGGAAATGGCCAGAGAAAGCCATTTTTGAGAAAGATGCAATTTGTTATTCTAGGAATGCATGACAGTAATGGTGGATGGTTTATGGCTTTTAAATATTTTACTCTATGTTTTAAATTTTGATTGTAGGAAAGTTCTCATCTGCCAGCATCTTTGTTATTAGCCCAGCATAAAGATCGGTCTACACAGCTAGAAATGCAACTGGAGATTCCCAAACCTATCAAACCAGTGGCATTTTCAACAGGCATCAAAATGGTAAGATATAAACAACTTTCTGTGTGTATAAGAGAGAATAATTTTTTCCTTTTCACAGTCTAATCTTTCCAGTCTGAGTTTGGAACAATAAATTAAATTCTAGATTCACTGTAGCACTTATTTGTATGGGAAGTGCTAACGTAACACATGCAGTAACACACTGCGTACACAACGCAGCGTGTATACTATGAGCCCTAACACAGGCTGCTCTATGCAAGTATAGTCAACACTGGGTCCAGATAGGGCTTAATATGAAAATAAAAAAATAAAATATAGCAGATTAAGTACTGTAAATAAACGTACTGTATATCCAAGAGCAGAGATATACCGGTACTTGTATTCAGCAATGCTTGGGCCAAGCACGGGTAAGACTGTAAAGGCTACGTCATTGGTCACAGCCCTGGAGAAGAGGTTGCAGAAAAAAATGCTTTCAGGAGCCTCTGACGATCCCAGCTGAGCCACGTGATCGTCAGAGGCTTTTTTTTTTAACTTTTAAAAGTATTTTTTCAGCTGAAGAGGTTGTAGAAAAAATGCTTTTAAAAGTAAAAAGAAAAAAAAAGCCTCTGATGAGGTGGGCGGGGTAAGCGAGTGGCGACCGGGCCAGGGACTGGTTAAGGGGTGTGGCCAGCCAATGTTATTACCGGTTCTCCAATCTACTACAAATTTTTACTACGAAGCATTTTTTTCTGCAACCGGGAGCAACCCACCACTGCTGCAGGCGCCTGTAGATGAGTGGGAGAGACCGGAGAACACCCGCACTGCTCCGGAGAACAGGTAAGTGGGACCCTCACTCAAGTATAAGCCGGCACATAAAAAATGTGCTGAAAAACTCGGTTTATACACGAGTATATAGGGTAAATTATGATTAACTGATTAAAAGTTAGGATAAAGAAAACAGAATTATATACTAATTGGCTTCAAAACCAATTGTTACATTTTCAATTCATGAATGTACAGTAGATTATATCACACATAAGAAAGCACAGCCCATTGGCAGGGGATCTAATGTTTCTAATTGCATACTGGCAATCTTTCTCGATTTCAACACCACACAAATGAATGCAACGTATTATGCTGGATACGGATGGTTGTTTGCTCCAGATATATTCTGCATTAGGGCTTGGCATATTTTGAAAATGATTAGAAGAATTATTTTGGATCTTGTGCAATTGTGTGCATATGACACTTCTCTACTATTTGTTGAAGAAAGTTTTTTAGGGTTTGGCATGAAGTTAAAAAAAGACTTGCAGCTTTAAAAATCACATTAATTTTGATGAGTCAACAACCTTAAAGCAGTTGCAATTGAAAAGACAGAAAAAAAACTTAGGCTTGCATAACATCTAAAGTGTTATTTTGGAATCATTTTCGAAGGATTGACAGTCCTATTCTTTAGGAAATATGGATGATAATAGTGTGAAATAGCTCTAAAAGAGTGTCTCCAAAGTTCATCTAGATTTGGTATAAATTTATTTTCTCATAAAAAATGACAATTCCTTGGCTGTGCTGCAGATTGTATGTACTCTTTTCTTATGAACAATCAGCATTCATTCTCGACTGGGTTTGGACATAACATTACTCTTTGATATAACTAGGAGGGAATAATACTTTTTGCTTCTATTGTCAGTTAATCTTGATTATACAGATATGCAGACATATGTTTAATTTTGACAGTGGTTTAGGGTATTTCTCCAACCCAGTGATCTCCAGTTGCATTGGATTGCAACTCTTTCCTTTAAATAGTTATAGTTCTTATGCTTGGGAAAGGCTGATTTAAATCAGCTTGAGAAAGGCTGATTTAAAGAGGAAGGCCATATTGAGTTTTTCCCCTAATGCAGAAATAGGCAATTTGGGGATTCAAGTCTTGGTGGAGTGGGTCTATAGATGCTGTCTCAATTCCGGCTTTTTGGACGATCGTGGTTGACCAGCCGCCCTGAGAGGGGGGCTGGGTCACCCTTTGCCAGATCGAAACAGCATTTTACTCCCGCCATTGCCGTGAGAGGGCACTGAGGTCCCACATGCTCCATTGGAACTCTATGGAAGTCTGGCATTTCACTCCTTCTGACTGTGATAACATCAAATTGGCCCCTGGCTATTGGCCATGGACTATCACCTCCCTTTGATGTTCGATGTACTCGGTGAATGACCTTCGTGCCCTGCGAGATTCCCCCCTCTCGCAGGTCTGGCCCTCTTCGTTATCGAGGGCCTATCTTGATGACGGGCGTTGGAGCCCCGAGAGATGGCATGCGGCAAAGAAGAGTTTGAGGGTTTTTTTAAGTGGGTTTTTTAGTGGGTTTTAAACAAAAATTTTAAGGGGTTCGGGGGGGATTAGGGTGGGTTCTGGGGGAAATCCACCGGGTTCAAGACCAGCCTCAGCGAAGGGACCAGCCTGCGACCAGCCTGCGACATTAGGGATGTAGAACCGGAGGTCGGGGAAGGGGTTGGAGTTCGATTTGAAGAGGGCTGTTCCATCAACACAGTGAGTGGGAGGGGCAGATATGGCGGAAGCTGGGGACCATATCATGTTCGGGGAATGCACACTCGCTATCTTAGAGCGATTGCACACTCCGGTCCCCAATGCTTTTCTTGTTCCCCAGGTTGTCCAGATTCTCAGGGCCAGAGCCTCCGGCTGATGTTATGCAACGCCAGGTCCGTTGTTAATAAAGCCCCCCTCATTCACGATCTTATTCAGGAGGGGGAAGCGGACCTGGCGGGCATTACGGAGACCTGGTTGGGCCAGGAGGGGGGAGTCCCCCTTGTGGATATATGCCCACCAGGCTTCCGTGCATTTCATCAGCTGAGGGCTCAGGGCAGGGGCAGGGGGGTGGCGGTTATTATAAAGGAAGGTCTGGATCCAAGGGAGACCACTGTTCCACAGATAGCTGGATGTGAGTCCCTCTTTGTGAAGTGGGATCGTGGAGTACAGATGGGCTTGTTGGTCACGTACCTGGCTCCCTGCCACGTGGCAACGGCCCTGCCCGAGCTGCTTAACGTTATAGCCGAGGTGGCGGTGGACACCCCCAGACTTGTCATCATGGGGGATTTCAACCTGCCATCTATCGGTGAAACGTCTGAGGTGGCTCGAGAGTTCATGGCTTCCATGACGGCCATGGACCTTACTCAGTTAATTCATGACCCCACTCACACAGGGGGACTTAGTTTTTGTCTCTGGTCAGTGGTTGAGTGGCCTTGATATAGGGGATATAGCCATCGAACACTTGTCATGGACTGACCACTCGCTCCTTCGACTGGACTTTCTAACTGCTACACCCCGCCGCAGGGAGGCGGGACCGACTAGGTGGTTCCGCCCCAGGCGCCTGATGGACCCTGATAGGTTCCAGATGGAGCTTGGGCCATTTCCTGAGATTCTGGCTCATGACTCGGCTGAGGACCTGGTGGCCGCCTGGGATAGTGCGGCTGCCGGGGCCTTGGACCGAGTCATGCTTTTGCGGCCTCTGACCCGGCACCGAACTCACCTAGCTCCTTGGTTCTCCGAGGAGCTTAGGGAGATGAAGCGCCGGAAAAGACGCCTGGAGAGTAGTTGGAGGACCAGCCGCTCCGAATCTGACCGAACACTGTTGAGGTCTTATATTAAGACCTACCTAGTGGCGATAAAAGCGGCGAAAACTAGCTATTTTGCCGCTCTTATCACGTCATCAGATAATCGCCCGGCCGCCCTGTTTAGGGTGACCCTCCTCCATCTGGAAGTGCGGGATGACCCCTTGCAGGGTCGAGCTGAGGATTTTGTGCAGTATCTGTATGACAAAATCGCTCAGATCGGGAAGGGCTGGCCTCTGACTGGGTATGTCCGGACGGGATGACTGAGGCAGGTCTTGAGAGTGTTATCTGGGGGGAGTTCGATCCTGTGGCTCCTGAGGACATGGACAGGGTCCTGGGACGGCTGAACGCGACCACATGTTTATTGGACCCGTGTCCCTCCTGGTTGGTACTGGCTTCCCGGGAGGTGACACGAGGCTGGCTCCAGAAGATTGTTAACGCTTCTTTGAGTGAGGGGGTCCTGCCGGCCGCTTTGAAAGAAGCGGTTGTGAGGCCCCTCCTCAAGAAGCCCTCTCTGGATCCGGCTGTTTTGGCTAACTATCGTCCAGTCTCCAACCTTCGCTTCGTTGCGAAGGTTGTTGAGAGTGTGGTGGCGCAACAGCTTCCCCGGTACATGGATGAAGCTGTCTATCTAGACCCGCTCCAGTCCGGCTTCCGGCCTGGGCACAGCACGGAAACGGCATTGGTCGCATTGGTGGATGATCTCTGGAGGGCCCGGGATAGGGGTTGCTCCTCTATCCTGGTCCTGTTAGACCTCTCAGCGGCTTTTGATACCATCGACCATGGTATCATGTTGCACCGGTTGGCGGGGTTGGGGATGGGAGGCACTGTGTTGCGGTGGTTCTCCTCCTATCTCTCTGACCGGTCGCAATCTGTGTTGACGGGGGCAGCGGTCGACCCCGAGGCACCTTGCTTGTGGGGTGCCACAAGGGTTGGTCCTCTCGCCCCTTCTGTTCAACATTTATGTAAAGCCGCTGGGTGAGATCATCCGTGGCTTCGGGGTGGAGTTCCATCAGTACGCTGATGACACCCAGCTGTACATCTCCACCCCAGGCCACCCCAATGATGCCCTTGAAGTGATATCCCAGTGCCTGGAGGCCGTGCGGGCCTGGATGGGGAGAAACAGGCTCCGACTCAACCCCTCCAAGACCGAGTGGCTGTGGCTTCCGGCGTCCCGATATAGCCAGCTGATGCCATCGCTGGCTATTGGGGGTGAATCACTCACCCCCACGGAGAGGGCTCGTAACTTGGGCGTCCTCCTGGACGCACGGCTGTCTTTAGAAGATCATATGACGGCCGTGGCCAGGGGGGCTTTCTATCAGGTTCGCCTGATACGCCAGTTGCGCCCCTTTCTAGATCGGGACTCCCTACGCACAGTCACTCAGGCACTCGTCACTTCCCGCCTGGACTACTGCAACGCTCTCTACATGGGGCTCCCCCTGGGGTGCACCCGGAGGCTCCAGCTGGTCCAGAACGCGGCCGCGCGGGGGATTATGGGGGCGACGAGCCGCTCCCACGTGACACCTCTCCTGCGCAAGCTGCACTGGCTCCCGGTGGTCTTCCGGGTGCGCTTCAAGGTGTTGGTGACCACCTTTAAAGTGCTCCATGGCTTAGGGCCGGGGTACTTACGAGAACGCCTTCTGCCACCAATAGCCTCCCACCGACCAGTACGCTCACACAGAGTGGGCCTCCTCAGGGTGCCGTCCGCCAGACAATGTTGGCTGGCGACCCCCAGGGGGAGAGCCTTCTCTGTGGTGGCGCCCACCCTCTGGAACAACCTCCCCCCAGAGTTACGTAAAATAACAGACCTCCGGATTTTTCGTCGGGCCCTGAAAACCCATTTATTTCAACTAGCTGGGCTGGCTTGAGTCAAATTTTAAACTGATTTTAAATTGGAATTGTTTTAATTACGGCCAAAATATTTAATTATTTTAATCAGTTTTTTAGATTTTGTATGTTTTGTAATGTCTTGTTTTTACTTTGGCTGTTCACCGCCCTGAGTCCTATATTGGAGAAGGGCGGTATAGAAATTTAAACAAACAAATAAATAAATAAATAAATAAATAAATTTAGTGCTGTCCATGTATTTTGAACTTCAGGTCCTACCAGCCTCAGTTATCTTGGCCTAAACAAAATTTAATCCTGCCCTAAAATATTGTAAAGACAAACCAGAAATTGTCTGGATATACCAAAGCACAGGTAATTAAAAATGGAAGTAAAAGTAACATTGGTGCACTTATATCATAAAATATGTTGATAAATGTTTTTTTTTTTAATACAAAGAATCACAGAACATTCTTGAGGAAAAGAGTAGATTCTTGCTAGCAGGAATATTTGTTTTGAAAAGTTTCTTTAAAGGCAGAACTTTTATTTGGTACTATTTATTTCTCTTGAAGTATAACAGTGATGGTAACTGTGCAGTTTTCTCAGTTTTATTTTGCAGAGGTTGTCATAAAAGCCAACTTCTGTCTGCCTTAGGGGTGGGACTGCCATTACATGGCTGCAGCTACCATTCTGACTCTGTTAGCATCCCTTGACATCTTTGAACTGAGTACTGTTTTAAATGTATTTTTTCATATTTACATTTCTTTTTTCTTACTTATTAGAACTTGTTGTAAAGGAAGCCGACACAATTAGCTTATTTTAGCTTTCATAGAAATAGCACTTACACTTATATACCGCTTCACAGTGCTTTACAGCCCTCTCTACAGCAGTTTACAGTGTCAGCATATTGCCACCAACAATCTGGGTCCTCATTTTACTGACTTTGGAAGGGTGGAAGGCTTGAGCCTGGTGAGATTTGAACTACCAAACTGCTGGCAGCCGGCAGAAGAAGCCTGCAGTACTGCATTCTGATTCCACCAAGGCTCATTATTTTAGCTTTCATCCTTTCCCTTTCTGAGGGCAGCAGTACTGGGCCTCAGAAAGTGGGAGCTCCCTAAACAGGGGCATTCCCCAGTTTCCCCACATATCATTCCTTAATTCCTTATGCTAGATATAGTTTAGTCTGTAATATTCCCTATACTATTATTAATTTTTTAAAAATTGGTGATGCGTTTACTATAGGTATAGTTGTAAAAAATCCTTATTTCTTTCTTGCAGCATGTCCTTCTGTCATCATATCTTCCTTTTTTGGAGTCACTGCCCATCTTGTGGAGAATATATTGATGGCCACTTTAGCCGTGTGGCTGCCACGAGCTTGGCCAATACCCAGCCATACCATTGCCACTCCACTATCCAACCAGCTGCCTCCCTCCTGTTGTTAGGACTGAGGAGGGGCTGAGATTTCTGTTGTTCTGCCAATCTGGACCCCTGCCATTCTTCAATGAAGGGATGGGGAAAGGGGTGAAATTGCTACTAGGGAACCTGATTCCAGCGGGTCTATTATTTCTCTTCTCCCATCTTATTTGCTGCCTCTTATTTCTGTTGAGGAAAAGAATGCAAGGGAGAGATGGATATTTAACATCTCATTTTGTGGAAACCAATTTCTGTGGTAATCTAGCTGGGGGGGAGGGGGGAAGGGAGGCAAATGTGAGGTTGCATTGTGCCCACAAATTTCTTACATAATTCCTACTCTTTCTCCATATTTTAGTAAAAAAAGAATGCTGGAAACCACTCTGAATAGTATTTGCCGACTTTAAAAAAAAAATGCTATTAGCCCTAGAGCTATGAGCTATTTATATTTGACAAATGGAGTGAAATCCTCAGCTGAAACCAAGGTTCTGATTTTGTATCAAATCACAAGTAACTGTGTAAATATATGAAACTGCATTTATATATATACATTTATTATTTTTGATTTTCTTTATTGTTTGCATTTCTCTCTCTCATCATTTCCCTGTTCTTTAACTTTGAGCAGAAAAAGTCTTGAGGGTAGATTAGATCTTTCTTGCTTCCTTAGGTTCCCAAATGAGTACATATGACTCAGTTTTCATAATCAGACTATTGCTCTGTCTGACCACTGATTCATTTAGTCCCATATTATCTACTCTAATTGGCTGGCATTGATTTTCTTTCACCCTGAACAGAAGCCTTGCCAATTCCAATACTTGGGTTTCCTTTAATTAGAATTGCAAGACTTGAATCTGGGTTCCTGTGAATGTAAAATATTTGTTCAGCACTGACCTATGACCCTACCTTGAACACTGATGCCACATTGTCTAGGATAAGGATGAAAAACTGAATCCAGCAAAATGACTGGACGCTTCCCAAGTGTACATCTGGAGTACAGGTGAACTCAATCTGGAGGAGAGTCCACTCAATCAGAGTTCTTGTTATGTGTCATTTCTTCCTGACTTGCTTCCTCTGGCTTGCAGCCAGTGTTCTTGTTCTGCCCTGTGCATATCTCGATCTATGATTCAGCCTGAGTGAAGCTTTTGAGAGGAAATACGTCAATATGAATGCCTTGTAGGCTATATCCATACTCTTGACTGGAATTTTTCAATCCCTGATCTAAGGATTTGTTTGTTTATTATATTATTATATATTAATACGGTAAAATATTATTTATATACCATATTTTTCGGAGTATAAGACGCACCTACCTTTTTTGGTGAGGAAAAGAAGAAAAAGAACTCTCCCTCTGCCTCTGCCTCTGAGCAATTTTGCCTTGTTACAGCAAACAGCCTGCTTTACTTTCATTTTCGTTTTCAGCATAGCTTGATTAGCACAAGGAAAAAAAAATCTGCTCCAGCAACTTACCTCTTTGCAGCAAGCTGCACAGCCCTGCGCAAAACAGCTAAGAGCAAATCAGCTGAGAGTCGGGCGGTCGATCCAATCAACTAGTGCTAATTAGTCTGTGATGAAGCTGAAAGGAGCTGTTTTTTCTTGCTGTTTGCTTGCAGTGAGGTAACTGCTGCGAGGCAGAGGCCAAAAGGTGGGGGCCAGTGGGTGGGTGGGGCTACATTCAGTGTATAAGACGCACTTAAATTTTCACCCCGTTTTAGGGGGGGGAAAGGTGCGTCTTATACTCCGAAAAATACGGTAACTGCCACATTATGAACCACAGTCCTAGAAAATAAAACATTAAACATTAAAAAATGCAAACAACCAGAAGAAAAACTTAAAGTGTCCCAACACTCTCCCGTACATCAGCATTCCACCTTACTGGGTTCCAGCCTCATCGCACCCCAGTGCTTGTGGGAAGAACCAGCTCTTCAAGGCCTTCTGCTGGATGTCTAGAGGATCTTCTGGATGTCATGGGGGAGGATATTCCACGGGGCAGGGGCAGCTATAGAGAAGAGCACTTTGTAAGTCCTGCTTGATTACCAGATTTAAGAGAAGAGACCTGGAATGTACTCATTGTATCCAGCCCTCAGGGAGAGCAGATACCACCAGGGAGAGATGGTTTCACAAATGTTGTTTATGATATCATCTTTTTTTTAAGGTCCTCATAGTTCCTTCTGATGGTGAAGGTATGTTGAACAGTTATCTGAAACAAGATCTTTTATGTAGTAGCCCCAAAACAATGGAGCGCCATTTGAGGAAGCTTATTCCATTCCCCTGTGACAGAATGGCCAAGTAAACTTTGTTTTGCTACTCTGCTACATGATCTTTTGGATTTGGATTCGGATTCGGATTCGGATTCCAGATTCAGATTCAGATTCGGATTCCAGATTCGGATTCCAGATTCAGATTCAGATTCAGATTCAGATTCATTTTATTTACAGCTGATACTTTGAGGCTGGGAGAAAACAAAATATTTCTACATGTATAGTCTTACTTACTGTGTGAGGCAGGTAAAGAAGCTGAGATGGTCTAAGGAGTTGGCAGCAAAATAGTTTTTGGACCCAGAGAAAAAGAAGATCGCTACCAACCGAAAATAGATTTAATTAGTTTCAGACTGCTAAGGACATGTATAATCTTGGGAGAGTTAAATCACCCAAAAAGAGTTGATGTGGTATGTGTTACTATGTGTTGATGTGAAAATGATGCATTGAGGATTCAGTCTACCCAGTATGGAGGTCCCAAGAAAGAAGAGTATTTGAAGATAAGATAATCAAAAAGATAATCAGTGCTTTACTAGTCCTAAGAGGTTGCCTGTTACTGCTGAATTAAGCTCTTGATTGACTCTATGGAAAAATTTAATAATAGCTATTCATACAACAATAGGCTGTATGTACAGATAGACAGTAGCAGAGGGATCACTTTTACAGGCAGGGAGATAGTTGGTCTGGTAGAGCAAATTAGGCCACAAATCAATTTACTACTTTTTACTTGTTTCTGAAATGGGAGGGAGACAATGATTTGTTTATTTGCTTTACCTGAATGCTACTTGTTGACCTGAAAATAAGTCAATCTTATCTGAAAATAAGTCAATCTTTTAGAGAACCTGATGTTTTTCTCTCTGGAAACATTACAAATAAAGAAAAAAACCCCAAAGTCTTTCATTCTGTTTTGTCTCTTTAATCCTGTGGGTGTCCTACCCCGCAACTGAATTCTTTTGTGCTGCATTTTATCTATTCTCTTGTATGTTTATCTTGTTTTGGGATATTTATTTTCTTATAGTGAGTGTAGTTAAACATTTTGTTGGCTCTTTTCCTTCCAAAGTTCTTTAATTTGGTACATATGCTGCTTTTTGCCTCTTCTTTATGCATATTAGAAAGAAGAGCAATTCAAATATTGAAAGAGAGAAGATATCTGGTAGAGCAAGCCAAAATATGGCTGGCTGGATATATGCCCCCCTTCCTTCTCTGTCTTTCCACAATTGTTTGCTTTGGAAAGCTCACACTTTAAGCACATGGAAATACTTCACACTTTTGAGAAATGCTGACTTCCTACATGCTTTATGAAGGAACAGCACATCATTCATACAATGTAAGCACATTTTATAGATTATCTCAATATAACTTTTCATTTCTGCTGTGTGTTTTTTTTTAAAACAGTGAGGTCTGTAATGTGTTCCTTCTTTTATTACCATGTTTTAACCATGTGTTGCATAAATCATGGATCGCTAAATCTTGCACTATATAAATATAATGGAAAAATACAGCTTTAGTGCTAAATTTTATTGGGCTAAAATACTAGTTGTTAAATTTAAAATTTCCAAGTAAAATAAATCAGAAAATTTATTTAATTAAAATGTAATAACTGACAATAGTTGGCCTCAAAATCAAACTGCGTTTCAGTTTGTGCCTTGGATATTTTCTTCTCCCGGAAGAAAGGGGATTTAAACTGAAACATCTTTCTTTGTCTCAGAAGCCTAAATTAAATTCCATATGCATTTCTATTTCTCCAGAGCCATTGCTAAGGGGACAAGCTTTAATTTGGGGCTGAAGAGGGTGAACTCAGCTTTATCCTTCTCTCTGCCCTGGTGAGCTATTACTTGCTTGTCTCCTTTCCTCTAAAGAATGGCTTCTGTCCTCTGAAAGAGATTCCACCCCCCCTCCCCCTATTTAGGAGAGGAAAGGTTGAGGAAGTCTCCTGAGCATACATACTAATACTCTTGTCTGAAAGAAGTTGTGAATTCTCCCTGATAGTGGCTCCTAATCTTTGAAACATTCTTCCCCTGAGATCCAAGTAGGCCCCTACCCTCCTAACCTTCCAAGAAATCTTGAAGACTTGGCTTTTCCCACAGACATTGAGTGGGTAAATTGAGATTGGAGCCCAATAAAATCGGGATGTGTGGGGTGTATGTTGCTTTTTGAGGCGGCAGTAATTTTTGTGATGGTTTTTATGCTTTTTACTGCTTTTATGGTTGTTTGTTAGTCACCCAGGTTTATGGTGCATGAGATGAACAACCAAACAAGTCTTTTAAAATAAATGAATAAATAAATAAATATATTAGAGAATTGGATTGTGGCTGGAAAGATATTGTGTCAGATTGCTGCCGTGACACACATTTGGGGCCAAATGTTATCTCTTAGTCTAACTTGCTTTTCATAACATGATGTAAAATGGGTAAGAAGACATCCATGCATGCCATAAAGAGACAGGATTAAAATGTAAATAAAAGTAATTAAAAGGCAGATCACTCAAGGCAGAAGGTTTTACAAAGCAAAGTTGTCTTGGTCTCCGAGTTGTCATAATCAAGCAACAATAAAAAATCAGACCGATAGATGATTAAAAAATCTTAATTACCACAGTGGTGCTTATGGCACATTTTTCCTTATAGGCCTTAGCTGATCTTTACTTTCTCTTACCTCTTTACATTAAGATTAGTTTTATTTATAGATTTGTTTAATTCTGCTTTTAAAGCCATGGTGGACAGTTGTTTTAAGAAAATACAATTGGATATAATTTTCTAAATTAAAAATCAAATGAGTGACCTACTTATTTATTATTATTATTTATTTATTAATTTTATTTCTATACCGCCCTTCTCCCGAAGGACTCAGGGCGGTGTACAGCCTAATTAAAAATACAAAGACAGACAATATTTAAAAATAATTAAAATTATTAAACAATAGGTCAATACTTGCTGCTGTCCAACAATTTAAAAATTGAACTGTAAGTTGTTACTTTCTGTTTTGTTTGGTGCAAGTTTTTTTTTCTTTCTGCCCCCTATTAATATATTTAAAAAACTGCAAACTGCAAAAAATTAAGGCAGGAAACTGATTAGTGGTATGTTGACCAATGGGAAAAAACGTTGGTAATGAAAAAAAAATTCACATTAAAATGCATTTATTTTACTACCTCTTTTATAATGAGAATTATCTGGAGTTTAAGTATAATCATTGATTGTCTGCATATGCTAAGAAGAAAGGATTTTTGGATCAAAGGGACAATGCACTCTGATGAAGTAGTTCTAAACAATGATTTTCAGGAAGGGTGTTTGCTCAGGTGTTCACAGGGGGAGAAGAGGTTATTGTTCCATGCAACCATCATCTGGCATCAAAAGCTGGCACCCCCTTGTTGCAGCCAGGGTGTTTTTGGGATGTCCATCAAGATGGAACTGAGGAAAAAGCACCTAGTGTCAGTTACTGTTGAAAGAAACCTCTTTGATTGTTTGGAAGGGAGGGAGGAGGAAATACAATTCATTTTGAAAGGTTTAATGGCTTACTTCTTTTTTGTGGTTGTTAATTGTCTTTGTTTCTTTTCAGGTAATTAACCTAACTTTCTGTGTTTCTGAGTACATTATTAGGTCTTTCCAAACCCATAAAAATAGAAGTTGTTCTGGTCCATTAAAAAAAATTATCACACCTACGGAATATTTTTATTTAAGTATTGCATGAAAATAAATTCAAGAAGAATTTAAAGTATTCTCACCTAGGACATTTTGGTTGGGCCTAATAACAATTGGGGATACTGATAGTTGTAAATTCAGTACCTGTAAATAAATCTGATAATGTTAAATACTGTACCTCTTAATCTGCAACACAGATATGAGTTCTGTATACAAATCATATTAGATCAAGAATGGTGCTGGGCTTTTTTTTTTGGCTTAGTGTGTTATGCAAACCTAGCTATTGTAGTTAGTAAACCATGATGTACGGCTAAATGTATTATGTGAATCCAATTTATTATTACTCAAACAAATCATGATTAAGCAAATCCTGGCTTAGGGTGATATACATACAGTGTAATCAGTAGTGGGATTCAAATCCCGTCCAGAGCTGTGGAGTCGGGAGATAAATGTTCCGACTCCGACTCCGACTCCTCAGTTTTTTGTACTTCCGACTCCGACTCCGACTCCGACTCCCCGACTCCGACTCCTCTGTATTAATATGCGAATGTATTTTATACATTCCTTGAAGGAAAGAAAGGCAACATACATGTCATTACCACAGGACTACTGGCTGGGAAGCCAACAGTCTACTGTATTGAACAGTTTAAGCAAAAGACAAACACAATGAAAACAACAAAGTTTTATTAATTTTTTTTTATTAATTTAATTAATCAAGTTGCTGGATAGTAGCAGCAGGCATAAACATCAGGAACAGGAACTTTACCAGTTCAAAAATACAAACCACATTATTTGGTTGTTTTAGAACAAAAACAAAGCTTATCTATATGAACCAAAAACAAAATCTGTAAAACCTAGAAATGGTTTATATTAATCTTGAAATGTAGTTATAGGCTTAGCAAATGCAAATCAATTCAATGTAGAGTTCTAAGGAAGAGAATTGCCTCTGCCAGATCCTCTTTCATAGAGGCTCTTAAGTCAGACTTTATTATTTTTAGGGCTGAAAATAATCTTTCGACACTGACTTGGGTGGGTGGCATTGCAGTAACTATTCTGGCCACATCACTAACGATCTCTGGATAAACAAGGATGGCTTCTTCAACAGTAAGTTTTGATGAGCGATCATACTTTTCAATTTCTTTTAGTGCTTTATAAAACTCCTGTTGGAATTTTTTTATTTGGACATTTACTGGTTCTGTAACGCTTATGCGACGTCGCTTTCCTTTAGCAACTTCCATTTTGTCTAAGAAGGAATCAAAGTCTAATTCTTCGTTTGAAGAAGATGATTCTGAGTTACCACTATTGCTTAAAAGAACTCCATCCTCCTGTGGAGGTATTTCAGGTCGTAATCCCTTCATGCGAACTGCTACATCATAGAGGGCCTTTTTCCCAGTAGCAATCTGTTTACTGTTCAATAAAAGTCGGCTCATTGGGTCAACATAAATAGCCGCTAACAAGATTTCATTTTCCAGCAAAAGACTCTCTCTTTTCATCATTGAAGATGCAATGCCCTCAGCTATTAACCCTCCATTTTTGTTCAGGCGATATAACAGGCTCTTCCATTCCAAGAGGAATTTACCCGGGGTTAGATCATCACATTGCAACCTCTTGGTGACAGTGAAGGGGTGAGAAAGAAGGTTCTCCAGCTCTTTTGTTTGTGTCCACTGGCTTGCAGTTAATGCAAGATTTTCATTGTCCATTTCTTCTATGAAGTCTTTAAGTTCAAGCAAACGCTTCACCATTAAATAAGTGCTTCCCCAGCGAGTTGTTTGATCCAAAATGGCTCCTTTTCCTGCACGTCTTTTCAAAATTGCATCTGTTTTTGGGGCCCTGGCTGCAACAGTTACTTGCCGTAATTTGCCAATTAATGTAGCTGCATGGCGATCTTTTAATCCATCTCTTATGGCAAGTTGCAGTGTATGAACAGCACATCGCATATGATGAATAGTAGCAAGCTTCAATGCTTCTTCAACAAAGTTGTCTAAAAAAATGTCAGCATTCTCTTCAGTTTCTAAACTTTCTCTAATACTTGCAGAGCTGTCTTCCTCTAAGTCTAATATCTGTTTGATACCTTCTTCATCTGCCTTCATCTTCTCAATTGTGCTCAACATGTTAGAAGCGTTATCTGTCACAACACATAAAATCTGTTCCTTTTTAATTTCAAAATCTTCTAGAACACCCTCCACTAACTTCTGAAGGTAATCACTGGTGTGATGTGCCTGAGTGTCCTTTACTCCGAGGGTCCGTGTTATTGTTTTGTTATTTTCATCCACAAATCTAACATTAATAGCGAAATAATTGACTCTGTGACGTGTGCATGCATCCATTTTAAGGAAGACAAAACGTCCTTTCATAACTTTCTGTAGTTCTTCCTTTTTACATTTGGCCTCCTCAATTATAAGTTTCCTTATACTTTCTCTTTCCAGAGAAACACCAAGTTTTTTTGCCATTTCTCCATTTAGGCCTAAAAAGGCTGTCTGTGAAAAGAAGGATAGTGGTACACTATTCTTTACTACCATTTCAATAATGTGGTGTTTGAATTTTTCTGGTGTCATCCTTATGGTAACTTTGTCAGATATAAAGAATTTTCTTATTTGTGATTGTTCTCCAGTAGATTTCTGAACGTTTTTTGTCACAGAAGTAGATGCAATGTTTTCATTGCTATCTTTCTCATTCACGGCTTCTAACACTTTGGGATGAAAACGCTGTAAGTGTCTTTTCAAATTTGATGCTCTTGTAGGTGCATTTTTATCAGGCCCACTGAAACTGCTAATTTTTGCATCACATTGTTTTTCACCATCATCATCTTTTCTAATACATTGGCACACGTAATGTTTTCCATCACTTGATAATGCAAAGTGCTCATAAACAGTAGACTTTGTTGTGTTTGTTGTTAGCAGTCTTTTTGCCATTGTTTAGGATGCCTCTTTCCCTAAAATATAAAATATGTTATACTAACTGGCATATAATTAGATTTTTAATATCAACATACACAGTCTTGTAAGTTGTACGTACATACAAACAAATAAGCTATATATCCCAGCACTAAACCTAGACATGATTTGTCCTATACAATATAAACACTTACAGTTGAATCCAAGAAGCTGTTCCACCAAGTTCTTCTAAGCCAGTGGTTCTCAACCTTCCTAATGCCGCGACCCTTTAATACAGTTCCTCATGTTGTGGTGACCCCCAACCAGGGGTGGGTTCTAAATTTTTTTACTACCGGTTCTGTGGGCGTGGCTTATTTTGTGGGCATGGCTTGGAGGTTATGTGACTGGGTGGGTGTGGCTAGCTGGTCATGTGACCGGGTGGCCATGGCTATGTGTATAGAGGGCTGAAAAAAGTCATTTCTGACAGGTCCTCGCACTTTTGACTGGTCCTCACACTTATGACCATCCTCACATTTATGCCCGTGCAGCATTTTTAACAACCATGTCACTCATTTCACAACTGCTTCTCTTCACCATGGTGACAAGATAGGGCAAAAACGTAAAATGTGAGGACAGTCGTAAGTTCGAGGACTGGTCAAAAGGGAGAGGACCAGTCAGAAATAACTTTTTCAGCCCTCTGAGTAGTCCATATACATAAAAGGATACAGCAATAGAGAGGGATGAAGGAAGGGAAGGGAAATTAGAGTAGGAGTGAGGGTAAGAGAGGGAGGAAGAGAGGAGGAGAAGGAGAAAGGAAGAGGAAGTAGGGAGGAGAAGAAGAGGGTGAGGAAGAGAAAGTAAGAAGGAAAGAAAAGAGAGAGGTGGTAGGTTTGAGGAGAAAGATTGCTGTACAATAAAAAAGATGAAAGGGAAGAAAGCCAACCCCAAACAAATATAAAGATATTAAGATAAAGAATGAATTGTTAAACTTTAAAGAATAAAAGAGAACAAATATGAATAAATAACAATAATTAGAAACACACATACAAACATACAATGTATTTTCTTTGAACAGAGTATTTGGCCGGTTCATAAATTTAAACAGTGTTTAGTCATTTCAATTAAATTTACAATTTCTATATTTCCTTTTTGCCATATTTATTCCTCATCTATTTTTGTAAAAAACCAATATTACCCTTCATCCTCATCTCTAATCTTAATCAAATTCAATTTTTCCCTTCTATTCTATATTATACCCCTTCCCATTGTCATCTATTTTTATATCCATCCTCACATTGGTTAATTATGTAATATTACAGTTGTTTAATATGAATTCAACATTTTAATATAAATCAATTAGTTATATAACTACCTTTTTTGTATATTAATCAATATGAACATGAATATTCCAATTATTTCCATGCAATCCAATTTCTTACAAATCAATTAATTATATTTACCAATAATAATAAACCAAATAATTTCCCCCATATATTCCTCCAAACCACAACTTAACCATTTCTGCTTTCAACACAATATACAATTAATAGTATCTCAATTATTACAATTCCCTAGTTAAATAGAGCTTTTTTTCTTTTGTGTTTTAAAATCTCCTTTTTTCCCTAAATTTCCCGTTGTTTGCACCTACCTTTTTTGGTGAGGAAAAAGAAAAGAAATCTGCCTGCCTAATTTTCTAACATGCAAAACCAACAGCCTGCTTTACTTTCTCTTTCGTTTTTCAGTATAGCTAGGGGGGGAAAAATCTGCAGTCTTTCCAAGCAAGCAAAAGAGCACTGAGCAAAACAGCTCAGAGCAAATCAGCTGGGGGTCGGGAGCCGATCTAATCAAGGGCTAATTAGCCTATGCTGAAGCTCCGTGGGCCAATAAAATTACAAAAAAACCACCGAACCATTTGTTAAATTGCTGGGTCGCCCGCCCCTCGCCCACCACTATTTATTGGCAATAAATGGTTTACAGCTTCAGTCTTGAACTATTGACCCTCCATTCCCTTCACTTATGCAAGTGTCTCTAGTCCTGCAAAAAACATATTTACTTAATCCCTTATCAGTGAGAGGCTAGGTTACCCATGGGCGCTGCGTTCCCTGTAACAGCAGAACACAACACTATGGAAAGTATAAGTATTGCCACTCCTAATTGTGCGTTGCGTGCCTTATAGTGAAGCACATGAAAAGCATGCTTCTTCACGGTCACTTAACGTGTTCATTTTGCGGTTACGTGAGGCACTGCATGCATTGGTCTTTATTCTTACAGTAGAGAAGTCATTAATTATAACTTTTTGTGAATTGGGACATTTAAACTTGCTTTTTTTAAAATTCCAATCTAAATTTAGTAGGAGTCGGAGTCGGAGTCGGTGCATTGTTTGCCGACTCCGACTCCGACTCCAGGTACCCAAAATTTCCTCCGACTCCGACTCCTCGACTCCGACTCCGACTCCACAGCACTGATCCCGTCGCTACTGGTTCGCTCGTGGGCACACGTGCGCTCGCAACACTTCTGCGCATGCACAGAGATGTCCGGGCAGGTGGGCGGAGCCTCCCGCTGCTGCTGCTACTGGTTTGCCTGATCCGGGGCGAACCGGTAGCAACTCACCACTGAGTGTGAAGTACAAACCAGGTCAGAGTGAATTTATGGGAGGTATAAATTTTGTCAATAGAATCTGGGAAAATATATCTTAGCCTTCCTCTATCTAATGCTGTTGGTTTAAAACTAACATAATTGGTTCTGAGAGGATTAATCAAGGCCATTTCTCTTTGTAACTTAATTCTGGAAGATATAAAGTAAAAGAGAAAGATATGTTGAGTTCATACTTTTGCTTTACCATAGGTAAAATGGTGAGGGGTAAGGACTGGTGTTACAGCATAGGTATCTAATATTTTGCCTTGCCTGGGCTGCAATGAGTGAAGAGGAGTTGTCTTGGCTTGATATAAAATATATAATATGGTTTTACAATATAAAATCACATAACAATGTTAAACGTTTATGATTTATGGGTTACATTACTAGTTGACCCCAGGCCGTAGGTTGGACACACCTGTGTTGAGTATACAATCTCCATGTGGTGTTGAGCATTTTGCCTAGTAAACATCAGGAACAGGATGACAGTTAAGTGTTAAATGCAAGTTAATTTTCTGATCTCCCAGAAAAATGTGGTTTTGAAACTAAAAGGCTGGGAGTATGCGTGTAACCCATGTATACATGTATACAGAAGTTAGTTTGGAAAATATCAGTTCCTCATAGTTCTCTGTGTTGATGAATTTCAGTTACCTGAGACAGCTTATTTTGAGAAAAGAGCTGAAATGAGAAAAAGCTAAAAATAGTACCTGAATCAACATATTTTAATTTTGGCAAAGTAGAACTCATTTTCTGCTAAGCTAGTTTGAACCTGAGGTCCCTAGTTGAAAATAATAAGCCTAATATTGCAGTAATTCCTCCTGTTTCCTTTTCAACAAAGAAATAACAGGATGTTTGAGGTTTAAGTTCTCTTGAGCTAATATAAATAAATATAAAATTCCTGTGATTTAATTTTAATTTATTTTTTGGGCTCATGAGCTACATTTTGTCTTTTCTTACTCGGCAGTCTTGTTCTTGGTTTTTCATACATTATCCTGTCTTGTGGTTGTGTCTTACGGTTATCTAACCATCTTTTCAATATTAATTACTTTTTAGTCCAATCAGAACATTTGTAGTTAAATGGCTATTCATTTTGGAGCCACTAACTTTTGACAGTGCTATTCTGCCCTGCAATATCTCTGAAACTCCTTTGCAGTAGCTTGAATAGCATATTGCAAAATATTTCCTGTTATTATGAAGGAAATTATCCCCCTAGTGATTAATTGGGGAACTGATTCTTTGTTGGATGAACATACAGATTGTTGGAATGCTCTCTTCTTTCTCAAAATTGGAGGAGGGAGTTCATAGAAACTTGGTTTCTCTTTTGTAGAGTTCCATGCAGCATTTGCTTATCTGGTGATAATATTCTGTAATTGGAGGTGCCTTGTAAAAAAACAAATTCAGAAGTAATACAGTATGTTCATGACCATATCCTTGAATAGTGGGAATAAACTACCATTAGTAATTTAGTCAACAGAAGAATATAATAGTAATAATATAAAAAGACGCCTAGAGAGTAGTTGGAGGGCCAGTCTTTCTGAATCTGACCGGACACTAGTAAGATCCCACATTAGGAATTACTTAGTGGCGATAAAAGCAGCGAAATGTAGCTATTTTGCTGCTCTTATTGCATCATCAGATAATTGCCCGGCCGCCCTCTTTAGGGTGACCCGCTCCCTGCTCCATCAGGAAGCGTGGGAGGACCCCTTGGAGGGTAGAGCCGAGGATTTTGTTCAGTATCTGTATGACAAAATCAGTCAGATTCGGGAAGATTTGGACTCCGACTGGGTAGTCTCAGGGGGAGAGACAGGGGCAGGTCTTGAGAATGTTATCTGGGATGAGTTTGATCCTGTGACCCCTGAGGACGTGGACAGGATTCTGGGTAGACTGAACGCGACCACTTGTTTATTGGACCCGTGTCCTTCCTGGTTAGTACTGGCTTCCCGGGAAGTGACACGAGGCTGGCTCCAGGGGATTATAAACGCTTCGCTGGGTGAGGGTGACTTTCCCGCCGCCTTGAAAGAGGCGGTGGTGAGGCCTCTCCTCAAGAAGCCTTCCCTGGACCTGGCAATGTTGGTAAATTATCGTCTGGTCTCCAACCTTCGCTTTGTGGCGAAGGTTGTTGAGAGTGTGGTCGCGCAACAGCTCCCCCAGCACCTGGATGAAACGACGTATCTGGATCCGTTCCAGTCGGGCTTCAGGCCCGGGTACAGCACGGAAACGGCATTGGTTGCGTTGGTTGATGATCTCTGGAGGGCTCGGGACAGGGGGTGCTCCTCTGTCCTGGTCCTGTTAGATCTCTCAGCGGCTTTTGAGACCATTGACCATGGTATCATGCTGCACCGGTTGGAAGAGTTAGGGGTGGGAGGCACTGTGTTGCGGTGGTTCTCCTCCTTTCTCTGACCGGTCGCAGTCTGTGTTGACAGGGGGACAGAGGTCGACCCCGAGGCCCCTCATGTGGGGTGCCGCAAGGGTCGGTCCTCTCGCCTCTCCTGTTCAACATTTATGTGAAGCCGCTGGGCGAGATCATCCGTGGTTTCGGGGTGGAGTACCATCAGTACGCTGACGACACCCAGCTGTACATCTCCACCCCGGATCACCCCAACGATGCCCTTGAAGTGATGTCCCGGTGCCTGGAGGCCATACGGATCTGGATGGGGAGGAATAGGCTCAGGCTCAACCCATCCAAGACCGAGTGGCTGTGGTTTCTGATGTCCCAATATAGTCAGTTGATGCCATCACTGACTATTGGGGGTGAATCATTGGCCCCCACAGAGAGGGCTCGCAACTTGGGCGTCCTCCTGGATTCACGGCTGTCTTTAGAAGAGCACTTGACAGCTGTGACCGGGAGGATTTTTCATCAGGTTTGCCTGATTCGCCAGTTGCGTCCCTTTCTGAATTGGGACTCGTTATGCACGGTCACTCATGCCCTTGTCACCTCCCGCCTGGACTATTGCAACGCTCTCTACATGGGGCTCCCCTTGAGGAGCACCTGGAGGCTCCAACTGGCGCAAAGTGCGGCCGCGCGGGTGGTAATGGGAGCGACATGGCGTTCCCATGTAACACCCCTCCTGCGCGAGCTGCAGTGGCTCCCGGTGGTCTTCCGGGTGTGCTTCAAGGTTTTGGTTACCACCTTTAAAGCGCTCCATGGCTTAGGACCTGGGTAATTGCGGGACCGCCTACTACCACCAATAGCCTCCCACCGGCCGGTACGCTCCCATAGAGAGGGGCTCCTCTGGGTGCCGTCAGCCAAACAATGCTGACTGGCGGCCCCCAGGGGGAGAGCCTTCTCTGTGGGGGCACCTACTATCTGGAACGAGCTTCCCCCAGAGATACGGAGGATCCCGGATCTGCGCACCTTCCGCCGCGCTTTAAAGACCTTACTATTTCACCAGGCGGGCCTGGCCTAATTTTCTCCCTCTTTTATAAAATATGTTTAATTTTTAAATATCTTTTAGTATTTTATACATTCAATTTTAAATTGGTTTTAAAAGTTTGGGGTTTTAAATTTGTCGGGGCCAAAATTATTTAATTTGATTTTATTCTACTTTTAAATTTTGTATGTATGTGTTTTATTGTTTGGCTGTGCACTGCCCTGAGTCCTTCGGGAGTAGGGCGGTATAGAAATTAAATTTATTTATTTATTTATTTATTTATTTTATTTGATTTATATATATTAAATAAATAAATAAATAAATAAAATAAATATAATCATACTGTCCTATAAGGAGGTATTTTATTATATTATCAGAAAGGCATGTAAATGATTATATGATCCTTTAAGAATTTGTATTAATGTATTTGTGGCATTAATGTTATATTATGTAAAGCTTTATTTATTTATTTATTTATTTATTTATTTATTTATTTATTTATTTATTTATTTATTGCGATTTATATGCCGCCTTTCTCCCTAGGGACTCAAGGCGGCTTACAAAATGACAACTTCAATACAAATCACAATACAATATCAAATTAAAATCAGTAACCCAATTAAAAACGATTTAAAATTATACCAGTGTACCCCCAAACGGATCAGTTTAATTGGCGGAAGAGCCACGTCTTCAGCTCGCGACGGAAGGAAAGAAGGTCGGGGGCTGTCCTGAGCTCAGTGGGCAATCCATTCCAGAGGGTCGGGGCTCCCACAGAGAACGCCCTCCCCCTGGGGGTCGTCAGCCGACATTGTTTGGCCGACGGCACCCTGAGGAGGCCGACTCTGTGAGAGCGCACAGGACGATGGGAGAACGGCTGGAGATGGTCCTGCAAGTACCCCGGGCCTAAGCCATGAAGGGCTTTATAGGTGAGCACCAGCACCTTGAAACGTATCCGGAGTGCCACCGGTAGCCAGTGCAGCTCACGCAGGAGAGGTGTTACACGGGAGTATCTAGATGCCCCGTAACTACCCGCGCGGCTGCATTTTGGACTAGCTGAAGCCTCCGGACACATCCCAAGGGCAGCCCCATGTAGAGGGTGTTACAGTAGTCCAACCTAGAGGTAACAAGGGCGTGAGTGACCGTGGCGAGGGCATCCCGGTCTAGGAACGGGCGCAACTGGCGCACAAGACGGACCTGTGTGAAGGCCCCCCTGGTTACGGCCGTCAGATGGTCATCTAAAGACAGCCGAGAATCCAGGAGGACACCCAAGTTGCGGACCCTGTCGGAGGGAGCAAGGATTTCACCTCCGATCATTAAGGATGGAACCTCCAGATCCCGGGATGCCGGCATCCACAGCCACTCAGTCTTGGAAGGGTTGAGTCTAAGCCTGTTCCTCCCCATCCAAACCCGCACCGCTTCCAGGCAGTGGGACATCACGGAAAGGGCATCCCTAGGGTGGTCAGGGGTGGAGATGTAAAGCTGGGTATCATCAGCATATTAATGATACCTCACCCCAAAACCACGGATGATCTCACCCAGCGGTTTCATATAGATATTAAAGAGCAGAGGGGAGAGAACTGATCCCTGAGGCACCCCACAAGTGAGAGGCCTCTGGGAGGATCCCTGACCCCCCGCCCAAACAGACTGCAGACGGCCCGAGAGATAGGAGGAGAACCACTGTAAAACAGTGCCTCCTAACCCTATCCCCCTGAGCCGCTGCAGCAGGATACCATGGTCGATGGTATCGAATGCCGCTGAGAGGTCAAGAAGGACCAGGATGGAGGAGCAACCCCCATCCCTGGCCCGCCAGAGATCATTTACTAGGGCGACCAATGCCGTTTCCGTGCTGTGGCCACGCCTGAAACCAGATTAGTAAGGATCCAGGTAGTCAGTTTCCTCCAGGAATTGAGGGAATTGCTGTGCCACCACGGACTCAACAACCTTCGCTAAAAAGCGAAGGTTGGAGACTGGACGGTAGTTGTTAAGTACGTCAGGATCCAGGTTAGGCTTCTTAAGGAGGGGTCGAACCACCGTCTCTTTAAGCGCAGCGGGAAAGACCCCTTCCTTTAGTGAAGCGTTGACAATAGCCTGGATCCAGTCTCCAGTCACCTCCCTGGCTGCCGAAACAAGCCAGGAGGGACAAGGGTCCAGTAAACATGTGGAAGACCCCAACCTACCCATAATCCTGTCCACGTCATCCAATGAAACAGGCTCAAACTCAACCCAGATGTCTCCACCGAGACTAGGCCCTGTCACCTCAACGGACTCTGTCCAGTCGGAGTCCAACCTGGTCCGAATCGGAGTGATTTTATCTTGCAGAAACTGTGCAAAATCCTCAGCACGGCCCTGTAAGGGGTCCTCCCTCGCTCCCTGATTAAGGAGGGAGCGGGTCACTCTAAACAGGGCTGCTGGGCGATTTTCTGCAGATGCAATGAGAGTGGCGAAATAGTTACGTTTCGCCACTTCCATCGCCACAAGATAAGACCTAATATGGGTTCTTAGTTGTGTTCGGTCGGACTCGGATCGAATGAGATGTTTCTCCATAAAGTCCCCCTCCTTCCCAAAATAATTTTTATTAATTAATTATTTTTTTTTAAAATGAGGCCCATCTCCCCTATAAAATGAATCTGGACAACTTTTTACAAATCCAATGTCCGTTTCTTTTGGCAACTACTTCCACTATTGATGTGTCTTACAATTAGGAAACTTTTTCTAATGTTGAACAATAATTTGGCTTCTTGTCATTTAATACCATTGTTCTGTGTACTGTACAGTAATAGAGAGCAGATTTTTACACACTACACTAAGCTTTCCCCTCTAATTTCTCACTGTTAAGAATACTCAGGTCACAGTCTTTCTTTTAAGATTTAATTTCCAGTCCCTTAATCATCTTGAATCATATTATAGAGTTCTTAGGGAACATTTACTGTTTCATATTTGAAGAATACTTTGGTTAAATAGATGAATAATTTAATGTGAAGAATTATTTCTCTTCTGTAGTTACATAAAATACTAATATATTAATAAAAGGTCCGTTGTACTTGCAGAATACTATCCAGCACCATAATCATTGTGTCCCAAATGACAGATGAAAAGTGTGTTCTTTTGAGCAACTACTAACATAGTTCAAAAGAACAAAATTTGTTTAATAAATTATTGATTTTTTTAAAAAAATATCAGCACTATTGAAAATTCTAAAAGATTAACCATGTTAATGTTGGGATTTCCAAATGGTGTATAAATAATTACATGGTTCCTTTTAATCTACAGACTTCATAAATACTGGTTATTACTCTCGGTCTTGTAATAAAATTATATTATATTATATGTTAAACCCCATGGTTCAACCTGTATGTGAGGATTCTGCCTTAAAGGAATAGTGAAGAATGAGTGGAAGAAAATGAAATATTACATTTGTACAAACATTTGGGAAAATCACTAGAATAGAAGCTTTCAGTGAACAATGCATGTACATTGAATCTGGCAGTTAAGGTAAAAAGATTAATTACTCAATATTGAATAAATTATTGTTTATTCAGCATAAAATAGGTAACATCCCCACTGGAATTAATTGAAAAAGTCATTATACTGTTATTATTTCTACCTACTTACATCTATAGTAAAGAAATTTAGTTTTTAAACATTAAATTTGGTTCTTCTTTGGCAAACATTTTAAAAATTGTCATTTTATTAGAATGCTTGATTTCAATATCTGATTAGTTAAACTACATTTTACAAGCGAAATAGGGTTAAACTAGATTTGTGCAGGGAAGATAAACATAGTGCAGTAAATGCCTCTTCATTGGTCTTTCACAATACAGTAAATCTAGAGGGAATACTCGTCTGAAGGGCAAGATGCCAGAAAGAACAGGTTCGACTTGTCTGCAAGGATTTACACCACAGTAGAATGTACAACTGTTTTCTCAGAGGTTGTTGTGAAGGTCAAGGAGCTAGTTTGCATTACCAAATGAGAGCAGCTTTATGGTGATGGGGAGGGAGAGTACTTAAACATGACTTGTAATCTCACTTGAAATGGGTCAAATGCAATCCATTCTTTCTTCAGCAAACCACCCCTAGAAATCTAAAACCTTCTTTCACTTAATTTCTTCAGTCAGAGTATTATTGGTAACTCAAATGATCCAAGTCCTGAGCACTTTCATGAGGTAAGAAAAAAGTTGATAAAAACTTTCCCAAGTTCTTATCACTGAGACATGCCTCTAAACATTTTGCTTGTAATGGAGCCCATCCCCTGTGTGGGTTTTAGCACTGAGTGGCATATTCTTGGCAATTAATCCCTACATTGAGTGTGATTAGTCTAGCGATATCTGATAGGTGACCCCCTCCCCATGGCCTCCATATCCCAACAGAGAAAGTGGCAGAACGGAGGTAAGGTCAGAGAAGTCAGCCATGCAACAGTTAACCTATTTTGTTAATATGTAAATTTGGCTCCCTGGAGATTTAAATATTATTTTTTTTAAAATGTGCAGCAAATTTATAATTCTTATGACATTGGCTAATTTATTACTTTCTAAAGCATTGGGGGGGGGGGCTTAGTTTAGTAATGTGATGATTTTAATGAATGGCATGATAAGAGGCTTATTATAAAATTATCAATACAATAAAAGTCATGAGATTTATGCAGAATTCATTGAAACAGATTCATATATAAAGAAAAAAAATGTACTCCATATCTTGGCTTCTCAATTTTAAGGTGGCTTACAATGAATATCAATATTTTATAGGCATTAATTTCTCTTAAGAAAAATACAAGGAAAATTCAATTGAAACTGTTACCTTCCTTTATCCCTTTAAATGAAAAAGGGACGCACATTGCAAATGGCAGATAGCCATTGGGAAAAAGCAATGGAGAGATTAATTAGTAAACACAGGAATGTGCACTAGCAAATGTGCCTGAGTGGCATGAACATATGTGACAGCAACAGGTGGAAAGTGAGTGCTTCTGTTTGGGGAGCTATTTCCAAAAAGGCTTCAGAGTGATGTTAGTCTTTAAACAGATCTCTCTGCTAATTACTTCAGAGTATTGTGCTTATTTTTAAAATTTACTGAACATGCTCTGTGTTATATGTAGATTAAATGTGCCCAGATTTTATAGCGAAGAATACAGTACCAGCACAAATTGAAATAAAAAAACTATTTGTTCTAACATAGCACAAGAGAGAACTGAATACATACAGCAGAAAATAAGTGTTTGGAATAGAATTTTAACCCTATTGATAAATGTTTGTTTTATGAATAGTTTCGTCTGGAGTATCCAACTAGGTACACCTAAAATAGGATTAAACATAAAATAAAATAAAAATATCTTTTTATACCTTGACTTCCCAATGTTCTAGCCAAGTATTCTCACTAGCTGCATCCTGATCTCCCACCCTTGCTTTCCTCCCTAATTCTGGAGATACAGTAAAATGAAATTAAGTGGGGAAAGACTGTGGTCTATTACTCAACTATGGTCCCTCCCACAATTAATATTTCATGTATGTATAAGTACACTGAATTGTAGAATTTGATTGGGATCATATTATGAGTTGAGAAAGACACAGGGAACAACCAAACTGCATAATTAATAACATGTAAGCTTAGAACCAGAAATAGATTAGCACAAATTTATTCATCCATCTTGGCCTCTTGATATTTTCCAAAATGTCATCAAGGAGATTACAAGTGATAGAATATGGAGGGGGAGAGGCACAGCAAGACAAAAACACAGAATAATTTATAGGGGCTTTTTATCAATCAGGAATTTCCTTTCAATTTCACTAGAAATATTTGGGTCCAAGCCATTATGAGGAAAATAATGGACACATATTGGTGTGGATAAAATATACGTTTATATACAAGTAATTCATCATTTTTATCATTGTGTTCCAAAAATGTTATTAACTGCTAGTATCTAGCTTTGTTTTCACCATATATATTCCATAACTAACAGAATTAGATAGTCCATTATTTTACTCTGTAGTTGTGACTTTTTAAAATCTCAACACTTATTTTACTGTTTGTTGTTTTAATTTAACATTCAACAAAATGGAAGAAAATTATTCCTTGATGACCTGCGCAATTGAACACTCTCGAAAAGGAGACCAGATATCCAAAACCACTTCAATAGTTTTATTTATTTAGTGTTTTTCAATCTGAAAGAGATTTAACTTCGATTTAAAAGGAACTCAACAGCTTGATTATTGTGTTCAGTTACAGAAAGTGAAAGGAAAGTATCATTTGGTTGCAAAGATTATATGGCATTAGTGTAATAGTAATTTTTTTCACAGTACCCCCAAGGCAAAAAAGACTGCTGAAAACCCAGCTCTGGAAAGATAAGATATCACAAATAAATTTCTAAAAAAATAAATAAATAAAATCACATGGCACCCTTGTGAGTTTGCCAAGTCAGTCTGGGGTACTGCATTGCTCTCTTGAAGCTTTAATTGATAATATTCTGCTGTGTGTATATTCATGCCAGGGGGTGACATGAATATACCATTGATTGAGCAATGTTACTCTTTTAGTAACATTGCTCAATCCAGTTTAAGTAGGTAGAAGCATAAGCAAGGGCCCTGGTCTCTTTCTTATCTGCTGTTGGTACTTGGATAGCAGACTGAGCAAGCACATACAAGTAGTCCTCAATTTACAACAGTTCACTTAGTGGCTGTTTGAAGTGACAACAACATGAAAAAAGGGACTTGTGGCCATTTTTCAATAGGTAGTAAAAAAATGCTAAAAAAAGTTAAAAAAAAAAAGGTTCCGAGGATCAGCTGTGCCACATGATCGTGGGAACTTTTTTTTTTTTTTTTTTTTACTTTTTAAAGCATTTTTTTACTACCGGTTCGGGTGAACCAGTAGCATTTTCAGTACTGGTTTGGGCGAACCACCCTGAACCGGTAGCATTTCACCCCTGGTTTTGTTGGAGGCATACAAGGAGGAAGGCTGAGTTGCCAGATTTTGGTTTTATGGTTTTGTTTATTTTATTGGTTTTATTCTTGCAAGCTGCCCAGAGTTCTTTTCGAAGGTGGGCAACCCTACAAATCTTAAACATTAACCTTTTTGCCACAATGAGGCACCACAGCAGGACTTTTGGGGGGAGAGAGATATGCCTGTAGGTTTATGTAATTATTCTGAACTTTGATAAACATAAACTTGATTTTTGTACAGTTATGGTATATCGAAGCTTCTATTTCTGTTTTTTTTTTTATTTTATTTTTTTTTTATTTGATTTATATGCCGCCCTTCTCCGGAGACCCAGGGCGACTTACAATGCTTTAAGCAATAGCCTTCATTCTTTTGTATATTTTATACAAAGTCAGCTTATTGCCCCCACAAACTGGGTCCTCATTTCACCTACCTTAGAAAGGATGGAAGGCTGAGTCAACCTTGAGCCTTGGAGAGATTCGAACCAGCAGAAATTGCAGGCAGCTGTGTTAATAACAGGGTGCACTAAACCCTTGTACTATCAAGGCTGTTAATATTATGGCTGAACAGCAATGGGAAAAATGTATAGACTGTAACAGATTTTATTTATTTCTTTAAATTCATTATAGCTGCCCAACTCCAGTGGACTCTGGATTCTCTCAAATTTTGATACTGTTGTGGTACTTGCTTTAATCTCAGACCCTGAAGAATTTTAAAGATACTCTTTTGTCTGAAAGCTAATTTGAGAAATGCAATTTTTAAAAAAGATTTGTAGGAATTTGTTGAATTAATTTCAATTTTTCAATTTTAATTAATTAATTCAATTTTAATCAATTTCAATTTTTAATTTCAATTTTTACAGCAAACATCAATTTTTGCAGCCATTACTTGTGGTAGTTTAGAGAATTAGGTAGGAAGGTAGGTAGGTAGGTAGATAGATACAGAAGATACCAGGATAATGCAAAAGTAGTTTCCACTTCTCATTTAGAGCTTTCAAGAAATAATTGATGAACAACTGTAATGGTCTTGTTTTACTATGTTTACTTGTTTATGTATTTGTTAAATTTATTTGCTGCTCATTTGAAGCAAATGCAGATGAGTTCTGATTATTTTGTTTGGTATTGCTTATGAGAAATGAAACTTTTTATCTAATAAATTTATCTGCCACAGAGCTGCATTTAGTTAATGTAAATCTGGTATTAACTAATTTTATTTTCCACACCTCCCTCCTTAAGAATTATAGCTAACAAACCATTATTTTTCTAATCTTAAAATGTTTGGAAAGAATTTCATGTTAGAAGCAGAAAATGGATTGTATAATAGCAAGTGAATGTTCAATATTAAGGTTTTAATTCAGCTTTCGTAAGAATAACAGCTTCTTGTTATGAATCACTTAAACTAAACCACAACTTAGATATCTCCGTATATGTTTTCAACAGGGTCAGCATATTTCCTTAGTGCCTGTTCAAAAGATTGAAGAAGTACTCTATGACTATAAGCCACTGCATGTAGAGACATATGGGCCATTGGTTCCAGAGGTGGATTTGCTGGGAAAATTAGGGTAAGTTTGTTTGTTTAAATTGACTTAAGATTGCACCCTACTGGGAACCTTACCACCTTATTTGTTTTTCAAAGCAGAGTGTTTTTTTAAAAGCAAAATAGATGGTAACAAAATAGACAACATCCTGTCCAAACCAATGTTTTGTTTGGGCGGCCAAATGTGATTTTTGTTTGTTCCACACTTTTCTTTGGTTTTGTAGTATTTTATATATCAGTTGAGAATTCTGCCAGATTGAATTAATGTTTTAAGGTTGCTATAGAGAGTTGAGGAGAAATAGCTGCTCATTTTCAATTGCGGATAGTTTTAAAAAATATACATATAAAGCTTTGGATCTTGATTTGCCTAAGAGCTGTGGGCCAATAAAAATATTAGGGCTGGCTTTTCATTGTGAGAGAAGTTAGATTTTACTTTCAGTGTTGGATTTTTTTCTATCAGGGGAAAATCTTTTTAACTATAAATATGAGGTCTAGCTGATATAATTGATAGTTCCCATACAACTTTTTTCTAAATGTTGCTGTGGGCATGTATCCTGGTGCAAGTTTCATGAAACTTTTGTGAGGAAAACCTACAGCTTAAGATACAATGCATTCTCCTATAAGTTTCAAGAGTTTATATCGAACATTTAAAGATACAGTACATAGTTGAAAGAGTTTTTTAAATCTAAGTAAGGAGTACAGAGCTGATCCTGAAGTAGAAATGTTATGCACAGTCATGGACATAAAACTGAAATGTGGAATATTAATTGTGTAAATAAATAAAATTCAATTAGTCAACTTTGCTCATCTTGCCACTTAGAACACTAGTGTTAAACAGCAGTATAATGTCCAATGTAATAAAAATAAGAGTTGGTTAAAGAATTAACTATATTATCAGTAGGTAGTATTAGAACTGGTTTTGATGTCAGATTAAAATGTGTGGTAAGAACTAAGCATGTCATGGCCTATTGGGTTCTTGTCATTTCATGTTTCTTTGCTGGAGTTTCAAATTTATTTTCAGCAAATTGTATTAAATAAATTCTAGCATACAGCACTTTGGCAGCAAAACACTGAAATTAATCAACTGTTTTTAAACTACTTATTCTTATTAATGAAGTATTTAACAAAAAACAAAATAGTAACACATTAATTTATTTTACTACATCTATAATTATTAATGAGACCTGTGGTATCTAATAGATACATTAATAATCTAAAGGATAATTACATAGTAGTTGAAAAAATAGCAATAGCAATAGCACTTGGACTTATATACCACTTCACAGTGCTTTACAGCCCTCTCTAAGTAGTTTACAGAATCAGCCTGTTTCCCCTAACAATCTGGGTCCTTATTTTACTGACCTTGGAAGGATGGAAGGCTGACTCAACCTTGAGCTGGTCAGAATCAAACTCCTGGCAGTCAGCAGAATTAGCCTGCAGTACTGCATTCTAATCGCTGCACCACCACCACACCACTATGTTTAATATATATTATTTAATTTTTAAGTTAAAAAAATGGCAAGCCCATTGTAGAAACATCATTCTTCCTCCCTTTAGGTTAGAAAGAAGTCTCTTCTAAGATTGTGACTACTGTGCATTGTTATAAAGAAAAGAAAACACAGTAACATTTGATTTACCACAGGAAGCTTAGCAACCATTAGAAGTTATGGTGGATCCCCAGGGGTGAAATCCAGTAGGTTCTGACAGGTTCTGGAGAACTGGTAGCAGAAATTTTGAGTAGTTTGGAGAACCGGCAAATACCACCTCTGGCTGGCCCCAGAGTGGGGTGGGAATGGAGATTTTGCAGTATCCTTCTCTCAGGAGTGGGGAAGGAATGGGGATTTTGCAGTGTCCTTTCCTGCTATGCCCACCAAGCCACACCACGCCCATCAAGCCACGCCCACAGAACTGGTAGTAAAAAAAATTGAATTTCACCACTGTGGATCCCCCCAACTTACGATCCATTTTTGAAATTGCCCATCCTGATTGCATTTTGGGTGCTCAGCGACTGGCCCACATTTAACACCTCTTTGCAGATCACATGATTGTGATTTACGTTTTTCCTGAAAGCCGACACTTACTTCCCATTTTTTGCAGAAACATCTCATAGCGAACAAGGGGTTCACTTAAGACTGCAGTGTTTGCTTAATGACCGCTGCAAAAAAGGTTGTAAAATTGGATCGGTACAGTTAGTGCTTTTTAAACCCACCCATTTAAAAATTTAATGAATAAATCAGTCGATTCATTAGATGACTAACATTACTTACATCTTAGCCCTACTAATTATTCATTTTGAGAAGATACTTGCTGTCTATAATGCATTTATGCTTTATCTCTGGAACACCTTATAAAAGAGAACTGCCAAGCACTTCAGCATTAGCTTTATTATTGTTCTGCCTTTTGCCATGACGTGGAGAAAATGTGTTGAAGGAGTTGTTATCCCATTTCAAAAGGCAACTGGACTTTCTTTGTTTTTTTTCCTTGAAAAGACTTCACTTCTCATCCTTCGATGAGAAGTGAAACATTTTCAAGAAAAAAAAAAGTTCATTGCCTTTTGAAAAGCACCTTTGGGACAACCATAACCTGAATGATTGAAAATCTCCATAGACAACGAGTTGTTATGTTGCAAAGCCCCTTGGATAAAACAAATTGTCTTTGAGGTAGAAGTCCATATTGTGCTCCTTCCTGAAAACTGCAGCAGTAAAGCTTGAGTCACCCTTTGTGAGGCTTGTGAAACACAGGATTGGCACCAGAGCTTTTATTTCACAGCTCAGTCTCATAGATGCTATATATTGTATGTTAACCTTAATTTGTGCCCTCTTCTTATTCTAAACAACAACTTTGTGAGGTAGGTGAAGCTAAGAAGTAGACTTACTCTGAGCAATCCAGAGAGCATTATTATTAAGCTGGGTTTTGAGCCTGAATAATTTAGATAGACCCCCAACATTATCAGAACTGCACTGTGGTATTAATCAATATTCAGTTTATAACCTCAGCTGTAACTCCAGGGGAGCAGTTCCCCCAGTCTCCTATTTGATTTTTTCTGGCTGCCCATTTCTTCCTTTGTTTGGCCTAGTGAGTGCTCAGCAGCAGCGTGTCCGCCCACCTATATTGCCATTGGAACTCCTTACTTGTCAAGGCTGACTATCATCTAATGTAGTACAAAAATAGTTTTCTAGACTAAGAGGCTCCGGTGTCTATCTTTCTGCAGCTTTGTCTGTTTTCTTGTGTTTAGGCTGTATTTTACATTTGAGAGCCAGCGTGAATTTAATTACCGGACTGTTGGACTGAGATCAGGGAAATTGGGTTCAGATTTCCACTCAGCCACAAACCACAAAGCTGACTGGGCAATCTTAGGCTGGTTACCAGCTTATAGTTGAACTTAACTCACAAATTTATTGTGTAAATAAAAGGGTGGGCGGGGATAGCTTGTTTGTTTCCATTTGAGGAAGGTGGGAGAAAAATATAATGTACACAATTCATAGGACTTGCCTGCCTGAACCCCCAAAATGTAATGCACATGCGTCCACCTTGCATGCCCGCACAGCGCCCTGTGTGCACCCCGCATGCACAGAAGAGACACGAAGGACCAGCTGGCTGGTGGGAGGCACGCACGCACATGTCCGGTGGAGCTGAGCTGGGGCGATGGCTCGCGCGCCCACAGAAAGGGCACTGCATGCCACCACTGGCAAGTGTGCCATAGATTCGGCATCACGGATATAGAAAGTTAGTTTGAAAAGAATATTTTCCTAAAATTGTTTTAAGTCACTAGGTTTTGGAACTTCGGCAGCTCCTTCAGTTATATTTGAGTAGGCCCATTTTTCTCATAAGGTTACAGAAATGAACATAGGTACATCATGGCGTTCTAGCCTTTTCTCAATACAGTAGGTGTTCAAACCCTACAATCATTTTGGTTGCCTCTTTTTTACTTTTTTCCAGCTGTATTATATATATATCCTCCATTAAATCTGGCAACTAGAACAAAATATAGTATTTCAGATGTGAACATACTATAGATTTCTTTAAGGGCACTATAATTACAGAAAGTTTTATTTTCAATCCCTTCCTAAAGATATATAGCATGGAATTTGCCTTTTTTCATAGCAGCTGCATACTAGGTTGACATCTTCATTAACTTGGAGATAGCTTTATATATTTCAGATCTCATTAGTAAAGCTAAATATCTCTTATTGTTAAGTAAAAAGTAATTTGCTTCACTTTTTCTTCCACTATTTGCGTCTGCCTTGCACCTGATTTTGATTATTAGAAAACTTGGATTTTGTTTTGTTTTGTGTTTCAAGTATATACTGCAGTTCTGCAAGGTGGTCATGCCAAATTAAGAAGGGCAATTTACAGTTTCCATTAAAGCCCTTCAGTAGCGGTCCATTAGTTGAAGAATGTGCTTTCTTCACCATTAGTGATCTATTCCGGCCGGGGGACAGCTAAGGAAAAACATTGCTTGATTTAGAATTGTTCTACGTTTATTTTTTTCTTATGGAAAGTGTTTGTGGTTTACCTCTATTCAAAAACCTAACTCATGACTGGATTTTTTGAAGTGGTGGTACGATTTACTGCTGCAACATATACCAGCTTCAGCCTGCAGCCCAGAGAATTTTTGAGGTTAATGGTTAGATAGTTTAAGAGAGATTCCAGTTCTGCTGACCTGAAAGCTGTAAAAGACACTTTTTTGGAATACATACACAGCTCATCCAGCCAGCAGCTTTATTGTTCACCACTTAAAAGAATCCAGTATGATTGAAATAGGCTGTGAAGCTTGACTATGTCCATTGTCCCAGGTGGGCTGTTTAAGGTAGGTTTAAGACTCACTGGAGAAGATCCTAATGCTGGGAAAGACTGAGGGTAAAAGAAGAAAGGGACAACAGAGAATGAGGTGGCTGGATGGAGTCACTGAAGCAGTAGGCGTGAGCTTAAATGGACTCCAGAGGATGGTAGAAGACAGGAAGGCTTGGAGGAACGTTGTCCATGGGGTCACGATGGGTCGGACATGACTTCGCAACTAACAACAACAAGCCCTTCCTTAACTTATGTTGTTCATCCTTTAAGGCCCCTTTGAGAAGGGGAAGGATTGTTACATTCTCTTGAAGCATGTAGTTTAGTTTGCTTCCTTGTAGAAAATGGTGCTACTTGTTCTGGAGTATTTTTGTTCTCAGTATCTTCTAGTAGTTTTGTTCTCAGATAGAATATTGAGAACTTGAATGCTGTAGAGCTCCTTAAGGTCAGTTAGTGGAGAAATGTTTAATTTTAATCTAACATATTGAACGATAAGGGAATCTAGTTATATTTTCTGCTCCTCATACAATGTAGAAAGTTCAAAAGATCCCTCTTCTGAATCACCTAGATTAGTGCATCACTCCAAGGACTCTCATGGTTAAAGCCTAGTTATACAAGTTTATTGTATATTTAAAAAAAGGAATATAAGTTTTCTCAGCTTAATTTGAAAGCAAGGACAAGAATGTGGCCTCCTGCAGGAAGCCTAAAACCTCACTGTTTTAAAAAGTTGGATGTTCTGACAAAATATTTTCTGAGATTTTTCAAATGATACCATATAGTATATGGAACTTTTGCAGCGAACAAACACTTCTGCCAAGATCATTAGCAGAATATGTTAAGATTAGATTGCTTTGGAAATAGACTTTCTTATTTCCTGTCCACCCACCTGTGGGTCTAGTGTGGGTTCTGTAGTCGTTGACAGTCTCAGGAGGATTATGAAGGCAAAAAATAAATAAATATGGAAAATGCATAAAGAAAAAAAAAGAGAAACATATGCTTGGCTGTACAATTACTTACATTCCAAGTTGGCTAAAATTGTGTAAGTTCTTGCTAGATTAGCTTCAGAAACCTGGACCTGACACCAAAATGTCTATAATAATTGCTTTTCTTGGCATTTGGATTCAGAATTAATTCAGTGATTGAACAAAAGCTATTGTGCTCTGAATACTTCGCCTATAATCTGTGTGATATTCTCTAACTTCTTTTTAATGCAATCATGGTAAAAAAAAAAAAAAATCTGCCCCAAGCAGTTGTCAAACAAGCTTCTTTCATTGACAGTCAGACACAGGGCAGCTGAATAGAGTTGTTTAGTCTAAAGTAAATACTCCAGAGATTACAAGGTCACTGAAGGAAATGTAATTATACTATTTTATTATAGAATAGCTTTTTTTGTGGTGTGAGAATTGTAGAGCCTACACAATGCTGGAGTGTAATGTTTGTTAAAGATATATTTTCTCAATATAGATATATTTTCTCATTACTCAGAAATATGAAATGTTCAGGAACAGAATGTAATGAAGTACAATATTGTTGAATAAAATGAAGTGGAGAGAATGCCTTTGAAAATCAGCTCCTGAAGATCTGATGGTTCTTGGAAAACCTTTTAGGGCTTTTGATATGAGAAATGTCTAATTTCCCAGAAAGACAGGACAATTGCAGTGGCATGTTGAAGATTTGTTTTTGAGAAACGGAGAGGGCTTAATGATGTTAACTCATGCCCTTATCAACACCCAGATAGACTTACTTCATGAGGCTACCTTTGAAGACAACTTGGAAGTTGCAGTTACTAGACAATGTATGCTGACATACACAGCAGAAGCAGTTTCAAGTATGTAATATTTCTATGGCAGGCAGTGTGTTAGTTTAAAGTAAATTTATAGATAAAATTTAGTGCAGAGAGTTGATTTTTAAATTTTTAAATCCAAATTGGATTTAAGCTACCTTTTGGATTGTTTCCTTGAATCCCATGGGCTTTGGAATCCATTCTAGGAAAGGTGAGATCTCCGAGTGCTGTTTTTATGTGGTAACCTTCCATTTTATAGAATAGCTTCCTCATCAGAGGTGAGTCTGAGGCCAACTCTGGTAGCTTTTTAAAAACCTGGCAAGATGAAGTTGTTTTGCAATGTATTTGAGAGTTAATGTTGCCCAATGTGTATCATGTTCTGTTATGTTCTTATTGTAGCACACTGGGAGTTACACTGAACTTAATTCTAGTGATTTGGGGTGTTCCCTTTCCATCATTTCCCATAATTCCCTACATACTTCAACGGTCCCCCTAAACAAAACTCGCTGAAGGAAGCAAATACAGTAAGGTTTTCATCTAAATATATGGAAACTATTTTTTAAATTAATAGAATTAGTGAGGATAAAACCGATATAACTATTAGTTATATCATTCCAGGACAAGCTGCCTGCAGGCTTTCAAATCTAAATGATATGATACAAAAGGGAAAAAAAGATTTGGAGATGGAGGAATCAGCCACCAGTTTTTAATGATAAACTGTAGTTCCAAAAAGAGATGACTAAAATGGAAACACTTCAGAAAAAAAGAGGACTTCAGTCTTTCAGCAGAATTGATGGCATGTCTCTGTTGCTTATCTCCCTTTCTGCAGTCTCACAGATGGGTATTTTGGTGCTTTGTTTCTCTCTTCTTGAGGCCAAGCCAGAATTGGGAGAACACAATGTAGTTACTTTATTTATTTTAACCACTTTATGGAAAGTTCGGAAAGAAAGACAAAGAGGGAAAATAAATACATGCATTTCTTTTATATAATCAAGAGCAAACAGATATATTGCTTTGCTGATTTTGTTGACTTTTAAAATTATCTATGTGAGAGTGAAAGAGATTCTTAAAAACGTTTTGCCTTCTGCTTTACTTTTCTTCTTTTTTTCCTCTCCACACCTCCAAGGGCTTCTTTAACTTGTCTTTTCTGGTTATTATTAAGTTCAAAAGACAACTTCTCATTCTTTCCCATTCATCCGCTTTACAGTGGTTAACTTTTGTCATTTAACCAGTTTTGTTCTTTACTAGCAGTAGGATGCTATTGGAGGAGACATATGTGGATCCAAAGGTATGGGGGATTTTTGCATATGACAGGTTTTCCTACCAAACCTCTTCTTCATAGACATTGTCTTAGAAGTTATTCTACTTGCTGTGGTCCAAAGTTCTGCTTAGGTGTGGTTCTACAGCGCTGCTTTCTATCCCACCCCATTACAGACAGCAGCCACCATTGGAGGAAACCAACCTCAGCCTTCTAACTTTTATCTTCTCAGTGCACTCAAGAGATGGGAGAGAGAGAGAATATGGGAGAAGGAGACAGTTTTATTCGGCTTTTTCCTTTTGTCTGTTACTATCAAGGGGAACTGGTACTGCAGTGAGCCACAAAGAAGAGGGAGTCAAACTATTTTTCAAAGCACCTGAGGGTAGAACAAGAAGCAATGGGTGGAAACTAATCAAGGAGAGAAGCAATTTAGAACTAAGGAGAAATTTCCTGACAGTTAGAACAACTAATAAGTGGAACAACTCGCCTTCAGAAGTTGTGAATGCCCCAACACTGGAAATTTTTAAGAAGATGTTGGATAACCATTTGAATGGTGTAGGATTTCCTGCCTGGGCAGGGGATTGGACTAGAAGACCTCCATGGTCCTTTCCAACTCTGTTATTCTATTCTAAATATCATTAGTACTATCCTGAGATTGTTACTCTAATATGGTTTGGAATATGTGTGGATGCACATTTAGTATCTATTGGAAACTTCTTAACTTCCCAAAATATATTTTTTTTCTGGAGTCTCAAGTGCGCAGGAAAAGATGCAGTTGCCTTATATTGTTTCCGGCAGTTGCTACTATACATCCATGTCCACTCATACTCCAGATCACAAGGTTCCTTTTAAATATGGGTTTCTGTGCAGCTCTAATCTTCTGTGTCTTTATGTATAGAACCTGAAGAGAAGGGTGGGCATCCTTTTGCTATTTTGATGTTTCCTATCCTTTGTGAAGTATTTTTTTTTAAAAAAATATTTACTTTTTTTTTCATCATATTTATTTGAAATGAGTTTTTATTGGAGGAAAACAACTGCTTCAGATTGAGACTCAGGTTTTCCAGTTTTGCTCTACACTAATTTTAGTAATTAAGGGAGTTGTGGAGTGTAATATGAATAAATGGTTGCAAGATCTGCCTTTTCCATTGCAATTGTGAAATCCAGGCAATCTGTGGTCTTTTTCCTGCATTTAGGAAGGTCTGTATTAGAACCATTTTACAATGAAATACATATTTTACATTACTCTATAGGATGTTTTGAGTAATCTTTATGCATACATGCACACAAACGTCTTTTTCATAATGAAGTAATAACTTGCAGTCTAATAACTTATTCTCCACCATCCTGAAAAGATGATCGCTAAGATGCAGTATTTATATCCTGGGCTTCAGTATCAATTGACTTTTAATTTAATGGGATTAAAAAAATTATAAATCTTAAGCAAAGTATTGCATTCAAATAAATGGAACATAGTCTCACCGAACTAAAAGAGTTTGGAAAAGGGACTCATATGTTTTTGTACATGGTTGAATGTGTGTGTGTGTATATTTATATAGCAGTTTATGTAATTATATATTAAAACATGTGGCATCATTTGTGTGTATGCATCTGTATCAAGAGAGCTAAGATTAATACTTGCAGATAATTTTTTTTTTTTAAATTTGATTTATATGCCGCCCTTCTCCGGAGACTCAGGGCGGCTTACAATGTGCTCACCAATAGCCTTCATCCTTTTGTATATTTATACAAAGTCAGCTTATTGCCCCCACAACTGGGTCCTCAATTTACCTACCTTAGAAAGGATGGAAGGCTGAGTCAACCTTGAGCCTTGGCGAGATTCGAACCTGCAGTAATTGCAGGCAGCTGGTCTTAATAACCAGCTTAATAACAGGGTGCCTTAGACCACTGTACTACCAAGGCTCTATAATGTCAAGAAATGGGGAAAGTTGGTTATGAAATCAAAATGGTTCTACAGATTAACTATTGTCAAGTCTAGGTGGTGCATAACCATATTATGTCTTTACAGAACTGCTTCTAAATGCAAAAAAAAAATAACTGGATGAGTGGTGTGTGGTTTTCATTCACTATAATTTCTTGCAGCTCACTATCACAAGACAATGTCATTTTGCATTCAGATGTGTATACTTTCACAGATATAAAAGTTGTTAAATAGTCTTAGATAAACTGCACAATCTTTAGTAGTGCGGTCCAGAATATTTTTCTGAAGTATTTTGCAGAAGAAACACAAGTTGAATCAGCCCTGTTGCGGTTACCAGTTCCCAATAGTTTTACTGGCTTGCCACTGCAGAATCAATTCTGTAAGTTTACAAAAGAAAAGAGTGGATTGCATATGACTGAACTGCAGAAACACTATACTTCTGTAACTTGTCAGAATCAGATTTTAGTTAATACACATTTTCAGTGATGTAATGGGAAATATTTGGCAGACAGAATGTAATGAACTGTGATTAATGTTTTAATAAGCAGTTTTGCTCTTATGGTGCAGAGCTGAAATGTTTTTCTGTTCAGATTGATAGTCCCGAAGCACGTGCATTGCATGTGATCTTTAAAAAATACTGAATTTTTTACTTTTTGAAGAATTTTTTTTATTCCCAGCAATATCAAAAACTCTGAAAGTATGCCATCAAGAGAGTTATTTTTTCCACTACCTAAAGTAATTGAAATAAAATACACAGGGAACAAAAAATATCTATAGTATTTAAAAGTACCTCAAAAAATCTGAATGCTTCATTTAAAATAGTAGATTTAGAGTTATTTTTGAATTCTGGTATATATTTTTTTCATAGGCAAGGACTTTTCTTTATAAAAGTATGATTTATTTTTAGCATATTTATCTTAATACTTTTCACATTTTCATCATCTATAATACAAAATACTAACATGCTCCCCCCCTCTCTCTCACACAATCTTCTTCATTTTGGTAGCAATGGTGTATGAGTGTGTGTGTGTGTGTGAGAGAGGGAGATAGAATTGTATCTCAAATCTAGGGGTACCATCCTGGCACCTGAATCATTCTATATCTTTCTCATTTTTAAAGAAAAGGTAAAATGTTTACCATTTTCTATTTTGGTTGGTAATGGCTAATAATTGTTGGTAATAGTCTATTTTGTTTGGTAACAGATTTGATCTCCATTTTATTTTATTTTGTGTATGTTGTGTGCTTCTTCTGTTTGATCAGTTGCTTTATTTTTATTGCATTCCTCCCCTCCCCCGCCCCCCGGGTGCTTCATGTTTTATTCACCATTATTTTATTTTATTTTTGCTTCAGAGGCTTATTTAAAAAAAATAAAAATGCAAAAAGATAGGGTTATGATTATATGATTTTGTGGCTGGGAGAAAATGCTGAAGGCAGTCTTGTAATAAAAATAAATACTTATGAAAATGGTTTGGTTTCCAGTTTCATAACCATATGGAGCATTTTTTCCTGTAAAATTCAGCATGTATATTCAGTTAAAGTCTGTTCTCCTAGTTGTAAGAAACGGCAGTCACGACTGGGAGGTACTCGCTCTTATAGCACAGGACCGAGTCTGCAACATCTGAATAACTCTGCCCTCTGCCTCTGTTATCCAGTGTTTCGACTCGGTCTTGAGCTGGACAGTTGTGTCTTCCTTGTCTCCTCAATTGCGAGTTGTTGTTTCTTCCCTTTTTCCTAATATTCGACCGGATTTTTTGTTCTAAATTACAGTGACTGTTATTTGTTGTTGTTTTTCTGCTTGTTTGAACTGCTTGCCGGCGTGAAAAGTTCTTACCTGATACCGCCGAAGGCTGTGCGGCGGCATTGGACTGTCAGCTGGCAGCTCCTCAGGGACGCAGCTTTTTCATCACCCCGGTGATCGTGGGTGAGCGATTCGCTGCATTTTAAAGGCAGATCTCTCTGACGACGAAGGCCTGGCTCCAGACCAGCCGGCCTTTATTGGTCTCTTCCGCCCTCAGTTTTTTCGCTCCCTTCTCTTCAAGGCGCTGGTGGTTACTCGCTTGGGCGGTTCCATCTCTTCAGACCCTCCTCTTCCAGCAGGCAGTGACCCAGTTTCATCCTTGTTTGTGGAACCTGCGGTTCAACAAGAGACGGTGCCCGTACCGAAACTTTTCACTGATGTTATTGGTCTCTACTCCAGTCCAGTGCCTAATGGTTTAGACAAACGTCTCTATCAATCGGCCCCAGCGCTCTCTACCATCTTGCAGGTTCCGACCGTGGATGCCCCCGTTGCAGCCTTAACATCGGCGACCCGGGTTACGGGATCACCGGAGGAGTATCTTCATCCTGAAGATAAGCGAGCAGAGAAGAACCTATTTAAGGCCCACCAGGCTGTGGCCTGGGCCATCCGTACGGCTACCTCCGCATCTTTTTTCAATCGAGCCTCCCTGTTGTGGCTCAAGCAGCTTCAGGACCGGCTCCCTCTTTCGGATTCTCGGACTCATCAAGATCTAAATAAGATTGCCACGGCTCTGGAATATTTGGCAGATGCCACCCTAAAATCCACCCGTTTTGCGGCAAAGACCATCGGATCCAACATCACTTCGCGCCGGCTCTTGTGGCTCCGCCATTGGCAAGCGGATGCCCGCAGCAAGTGGCAACTAGCTTCATCTCCCTATTCCCCGGAATTTCTCTTCGGGGCACCACTAGAACCTCTGCTCATCGAGACCAGGGATCGCTGGAAAGTTCTCCCTTCCGTCTCCCGTCAGAGTGATTCTCGTTATTCTCCGTATTCACGGCCCCAGTCCTTTCGGACCTCAGATGCCACCTCGTATCAATCCCGCTACCAACGAGCCTTTCCGGCCAGACCTCAAGGGCAAGACTCTCAGGTCAGACAAGGGAACCGTTTTTCCACCAAATGTTCCTTTCGGGGTGGCAGAGGCAAGTCCTTCCGTAGGGCCAGATAATTCCGCTTCCAGCCCTCCTATTGGGGGACGTCTGGCACTTTTTGCCGGACAATGGGACCTTTCCACATCTGACAGGTGGGTCAGGGATACTATTCGGCACGGCCTTTCTATCGAGTTCCTTTCCCCCCCTCCGACAGTCTTCCTTACCTGTCCTGTCTCCAGGGATCCTTCAAAAAGGGTTTTGGTAGCGTCAGCCATTCGACACCTGGTCTCTATTCAGGCGGTTGAATTGGTGCCCCCCGACCAGCGTGGCACAGGGTTTTATTCCCGGTTTTTTCTCATAAGGAAGTCCTCGGGCGGGTGGAGACCTATTTTAGATCTCAAAGCCTTGAACCGGTATGTAAGATACCGCCGGTTCAAGATGCATACCCTCCACTCTATCCTCGAGTCCATTAGACCGGGGGACTTTCTATCCATTGACCTGACGGAAGCCTACTTACATGTCCCCATTCACCCTGCCTGCTGTCAGTATCTTCGTTTCCATTACCGTGGGGCTCACTATCAGTACTCAGCCCTTCCCTTTGGTCTTTCCTCCGCCCCCCGCGTTTTTACTAAGATTATGGCAGCTCTTATCGCCCATATTCGCGCCCTCCCTATTAGATTTCAATTTTATTTAGACGATATTCTCATCCAGTCCACCACCCTCCGCTCGGCCCTTCAGGATGTGTCTACCACTACCCATTGTCTCGAATGCCATGGGTTCTCCATCAATTGGGCTAAGAGTCATCTGGCACCTACTACCCGTCTCCAACACCTAGGGGCTGTTATTTATACGGTAGCTTCCACAGTATCCTTGTCACTGGACTGCCAGGCTAGTCTCCGCTCTCTCGCACAACGGTGCATTACGGATCGCCTTTCTTCGGTCCTCGGCCTCTCCTGTCTTCTAGGTAAAATGGTGTCAACCTTTGGCATTGTTCCTTGGTCTCGCCTTCACAGCAGGTAGTTACAATGGTTCCTGCTGCCTCACCAGAGGGCGGGATCCAACCCAGACTGGAACACAGTCGCCCTTCCCTCCGAGCTGGTCAATTCCCTCCGCTGGTGGACATCCCCGGCTTTAGCGCGACCCTCTCCCTTCCAAGAACCAACGAGATTGCTTCTCATTATGGATGCCAGCCTCTTGGGCTGGGGCGCTCACTTGGGTCATCAGCTAGCGCAAGGTCAGTGGTCCTCTCTGATCGATGTCTCAGTATCAATTTGTTGGAGTTGCGGGCCATCCGTTTTGCCCTCCTCCATTTTGAGGACACTGTACGTCATCACGATGTTCTTGTCCTCATGGACAACGTGACGGCTAAGGCCCATGTCAACAAGATGGGAGGCACCCATTCTCGTAGCCTAATGGGGGAGGCTAGGTTGTTGGGTCTTTCGGCCGAGGCTCATCTCAGCTCACTTCGTGCAGACCACATCTCAGGGACGGACAACTCTCAGGCGGATGCCCTCAGCCGCCATCGTCTGGACAACGCGGAGTGGAGCCTCCCGGCTGACCTATTCCAGGAGATTGTCTCTCGTTTCGGCCTTCCAACGGTCGACTTCTTTGCCTCGATGGCCAACCATCGGGTCCCAAGGTTTTACTCCAGGTATCTGGATCCCAGGGCGGAAGCCACGGATACACTGCGCACCCCTTGGCCCTCCGGCCTTTTATATGCTTTCCCCCCTTTCCCCTTGATTCCCAGGGTACTCCGGAAACTATTGGAGGAGCGGGCAGAGCTCATCTTCGTAGCCCCTCGCTGGCCTCGGAGACATTGGTATGCGGACTTACTGTCCCTGTCTGTAGCCCCCCATTAGACCTTTCCCGACGCTTGGGTCCATCTTGTCCAGGGGAATCTCCAACACCCGGATCCCTCGTGGTATCACTTGAACATTTGGAGATTGAGCGGCAGTTGCTGAAGAGAGCTAATGTTTCCGACGGGGTCATCTCCACTATTCAGGCCTCTCGCCGGGATTCCACCAATAGGATCTACAATGCGACCTGGGCTTCTTTTGTTTCATGGTGCCGCCGTTCATCAATTCATCCCTTGTCAGCTTCCATTCTCCATGTTTTACGTTTCCTTCAGGAGGGTTTCGATTTGGGATTGGCCCCCAATACTCTTCGACACCAGGTGGTGGCCATCTCTTCGGTTCTCACTTGTGGCTCCCCCACGACGGTGTCAAAGCATCCGGCTGTGCAACAATTTCTCCGCGGGGCCTCAAATCTCCGTCCCCCTGCCGTCCATCGCTTCCCATCATGGGACCTTAACAAAGTGCTTTCAGCGCTGATGTTGTCTCCCTTTGAACCTCTACGTCTCGTTTCTCTTCGTTTTTTGTCTTTCAAAGTGGCTTTTTTGGTTGCAATTACATCTGCACGCCGCATTTTGGAGCTCACCGCCCTGTCCATTCGCCAGGATCTGTGCATGTTTTACCCCAACCGGGTAGTTCTCCGCCTGGATCCGGCATTCATTCCGAAGGTAAATTCTCTATTCCATCGTTTGCAGGAATTAGTTCTGCCTAATTTTTGTCCTTCTCCTATGCACCACTTGGAATGATCCTGGCACACTTTGGACGTCCGTCGAGCACTAAAGGTCTACATCTCCCGTATGGCGGCGCTCCGGAAGATGGAGTCCTTATTTATTTCCTATCAGCCAACATCGATAGGCGCCAAGGCTACGGCTCCCACTTTGGGCCGCTGGATTCGGGCTACGATCTCCACCGCATACCACCAGCAGTCTTTACCAGTCCCACGCAATATTACCGCTCACTCAACTAGAAGCGCCGCTACTTCAGCCGCCTGGTCGACTCAGGCCTCCTTGGAGGAAGTCTGCAGAGCGGCCACCTGGACCAGTCTTACGCCGTTCATCCGACATTACCGGGTGTACTCTTTTGCTTCGTCGGATGCGGCTTTTGGCCGACACGTCCTGTAAGCCGTCCACACTGTTTGAGGATCCTCGGCCTCTCTCCTTCCTGCCCATGGGACAAGCAGCTGTGGTATGTCCCAGTCGTGACTGCCGTTTCTTATGACTAGGAGAATGGACGTTGGTCTTACCTGATACGTCCTTTCTCTATGAGGAAGAAACGGCAGTCACCCCCACCCTCAGGGAGCGGCCTGGTCTGTTGGGGTGGGTGGTTTTCTAACTGTTTCTGATTTCTGGAAGACACATTAGTCTGCATCCTTGTCCTCGCCGAAACACTGGATAACAGAGGCAGAGGGTGGAATTATTCAGATGTTGCAGACTCGGTCCTGTGCTATAAGAGTGAGTACCTCCCAGTCGTGACTGCCGTTTCTTCCTCATAGAGAAAGGACATATCAGATAAGACCAACGTCCATTCTATTCCAGTTTATACCCTATTATGAGTTGAGAATTTCATTTTCAGTCAGTCAATAGTATTAGTCAATTAGCACTGACTAATTTAAACAAGAAAGAGGACAAAGTCTGAAGCAGCAAATAAAAATTGCAGTTAATATAAATAATTATAAAATTGATACAGTAAAAGTACTTCTGTTTTTAACATAATAAAGAAAACATAACCAGTCAGATAAATCAGTGTCTGTATTGATACATTTGGTGCTTTTGATGGAAATTTTTCCCTTTCTACTCCTTTCACCCTGTTTAGAATTATGTCGCTGCCTGCCTATTGATTTTCTTGGCTATAGCTGTTATTTGCTGCTTTATTATTTTCAGTACTTCCTTGATCTCCCTCATTTTTCAGTGATATTTCTTGATTTTTGGTATTCTTGTTCTTCAGCTTTTTATCTTTCATCTGATCTAGCTTGCTTGCATATGTTCTAAGCATGCTGATCTTATTTTCTAACCAGATCTTCCATTTTGGTGATGTACTGTTTGTCTTTTTTTCATGTTTGTTATGTCACTGTTCTCCAAATGTGTTGGACTATCTCATTAGAAGTGGCTGGCAACAATGCCAGTTATAGTTTATTACATTTGAAAGACCCCATTTTGTGAATGACAGATGTAAGAGTACAGCATGATTAATCAGAACTAAACTTTCTTTTCAATTTATAGTATGTATCTCATTTAATTTCTTTATGGTAATTAAGTAAGAATTGGGTTTTTAACAATATAAAAAGAAAAAATATAAATATTAAAAAGAGTTGGATTTCATAAAATAAACATTTATGAGAAAAGTCAATGTGAAAACAATTGATTAGAATTTGCTGCAAAAATGTTTCCAATTTGTATTTTTCCAAGGGGCTTGGATTTGTGACAGTTTTCTAAAACAACGAGCAACTACTAATAAAATGCTTACTAAATCATAAATTACAGGATTATGTTTTGGAGCAGGACTCATTTGGTTTTCCATTTAAGAAATGCAGTGATTTTTTAAAAGCTAGTCTGTTTTCCCTTCCATAGCCATAAGACAGTTAACTTACTGCATGGATAAAGAATTAGATCTGTCAAATTTGTGAGTTGTGAAAGGAGCCAGAATAAAGCCCAAGCACCCCTTCGTTTCAGTAGATTGTTTTAAAAGATACATTAGCTTTCTTCTGTTACCCTACTTTATTTCTGTGTAGTGGTTGAAAAATAACTGTAAATGTATTACCCATATCTAAATATTTTCCAGCCATACAATTTACCTGTGAGACCCTTAGGTTGACAGTTCCTATATGTCTCCTATATAAATCTTGCTTAATTGCAAAATATGTTTCTTTGTGCTAGAATTTCTCTGTTCCTTTCTCCTCTATCTTGTAATCTGCCAGCTCATTTTTCATCTTTTCATATATTTGTTCAAATATTGTGATCTTCATTTATGAATGTTAATACGATGTTATAATACCTTAGTAAGATCACACTTGGAATACTGCATCCAGCTTTGATCACTACAAAAAAGATGTTGAGACTCTAGAAAGAGTGCAGAGAAGAGTAACAAAGATGATTAGGGGACTGAAGGCTAAAACATATAAAGAATGGTTGCTGGAATTAGGCATGTCTAGTTTAATGAAAAGAAGGACTACTGGTGACATGATAACAGGTGTTCCAATATCTCAGGAGTTGTCACAGGGAGGAGGGTATCAACATATTATCCAAAGGACCTGAGGGCAGGACAAGAAGCAATGGGTGGAAATTAATCAAGGAGAGAAGCAACTTAGAACTAAGGAGAAGTTTTCCTCTGCATGTTATAGATTACATCAGTGGTCCCCAACCCCCGGTCCGCGGACCGGTGCCGGGCCGTGGAGTACCTGGCACCGGGCCGCACAGCGGCCGGGGGACATAAACGCTGCAGCGCAAAGGCTCCTGGGCCGTGCGCAATGGGCCGTGCGCAAAAGCTCCTGGGCCGTGCCCCCACCCCTGCGCGCGCTCAGCGGGCCGCGGCGATAAAAAGGTTGGGGACCACTGGATTACATGGCTAGCTGGCTACCTGGGGGGAGGGGGGGGAGGATGTGTGGGGTGTTGCTGCTACTGCTATAAAGAACCCACATAATAGAGCAGGGGTGTCAAACTTGATATCATTGAGGGCCGCTTCAGGGTTATGTTTGACCTAGGGGGCTGGGAGGGCATGCCCGGGGTGGGTGGGTGCCCAGGGTGAACTTACTCAAGATGGGCTTGGCCAGCTCAACATCACCTGTTGAGACCTCCTGCAGCCCTCTGCCAGCGAAAAAGGAGCTTGGGGAGGTTCCTGGGCTCTGTTTTTGCTGGCAGAGGGCTGCAGGAGGCCATCACAGCCAAAAACGGAGTCCGGGCAGGCCATGTACGGCCCTTCCAAGGTCCATTTTTGCTGGCAGAGGCACCGTGGGCCGGTCCTTTGCTGTTTTCAGGGTGATCCCACAGGCCAGATCTAAGCACCCTGTGGGCCGGATCTAATCCCCGGGCCTTGAGTTTGACACCCCTGAAATAAAGCATTCAGATTTTAAATCTGTTTTTAAATTATTGGGATGTTTTAAATTTGTCTCGGGCTAAATTGTTTAATCTGGTTTTATTTTTGCTTTTAAATTTTTGTATTTATGTATTTTATTTTTGTGCCTGTTCACCGCCCTGAGTCCTTCGGGAGTAGGGCGGTATATAAATCTAATAAAAGAAAGAAAAAGAAAGAAATAAAGAGGAGAGAATTTTTGTACCTCAGGCGCTGATTGCTCAATGATCATAACACGGTGGTACAGTATACTCTTTGCATGCAGAAAGTTCCAAGTTCTTTCACCCTTGATTTCTTCAGCCAAGTAGGATTGGAAGAGGACCCCTGCCTGAAGATCTAGACAGTTACCTACCAGTAATTGCATTAACATATCTTTCCAAACTGGGAAATCTCCAACTTTCAGAATTTCAAGCCAATATATCTTTGCTGAGATTTCTCTGTGTTAAAATTCACAGAGGATAGAGAGTCCTGGGTTATGTCATCCAGACCTAAATGAATCATGCTTTGACTTGATATAGGACGGTTTCTTATGATTCTATGACATTTTCATACACTGCTTCAGCTGGAGAAAATGAGTTCGGTTTTCCAGCCCCATATTGTAGTTGGATGAAATATTGGATATTGTAGACTGGATGATAGGATAATAGGACTTCCTGAAAGAGAACAGTTACATATATGAATTATTAAGAAAACAGTCTTAAGCCTCGCATCAAGCACTGTCTGCCCATAATAAAATAAGTCCTAAATTGCAATGGAACACATTGTGAAATATAGCCATTGTGCCTTTGGGAACCAAGTGTAGACGGTCACTATTTTTCAGAGCTGTGGGCAGTGAAAAGCAAGGTTGGTTGTGAAGACATTCTTAATTTTTAATCCAGGCAATTCTTATCCACTGTCCACTCTTATACTTATTCACTGCCCACACTTTTACTTTTACTTAGCCACTGTCTACACTTTTACTCTTAAAACAAAATCGGCAAGCAAAAAATCCCAAGAAACGATGCTGAGCATTAAAATAGCACTTCCTAGTGGCTATGGCCTCCTTTAATCCTCCCATTTACACAGGTTCTACCTTAAATCCCATCTCTTCTCTGTTTGCAAGTGGCCCTAAAGAGACAGATCCTCCTGCCACCTAGTGTTTAATGCAGAGTTTCTATGTCTTCTGAAAGCTTACAGCGAGCAATCTAGAAAGACATGTTGTGTACTTCAAAATATTTAAACCTTTACCCTAAATTGGTATCATTAAAAAATCTGCTGGGCTACAGCAGATGAATGAGATGGGAATTTAAGAGTTGTAGAATAGAATATTGGGAAGACGCCCAATATGAATAGGTTTTTAAACTACAAAAACAGCTGGGTCTACATTTGGGTGCCTTCTATAACATAAACTCACTCTAACACTTCAGAGCACCTTATATCCCTCAAAATTGTGTATTGCAACCAGAAGCTTCCAGAATGTACTGCTAGGTTATAAAATTTAATATAACAGAAGCAACAATTAAATATAAGGTAATTGAGTAATAATACTATTACTCTCTGATAAGATGGATGGTCAATACATTTTACAAACAAATAAACTGTATTTAGTATAGATTCATTATGAATGTAAATGCAATAATAATTCTTGCATTGACTTCTTCCTCTTATTGTTGGAGTACAGTTCTCACCAATTGTAGCTTTTCAGCCAAGTTAACCTGTGCGTCCCCTCTCTGCAAAGGTATCTCTTGCATGTCTCTTTTTCCTAAGGATACATGTGCCTTTCCTTGTGAAATCTCATGGTCATGTATTACTGAAAAATCATTTTATGCCAAATTGTCTTGTCGCAGTTTCAATTCCTTGATCTTCAAGGAGAAAAGTCTTCAGTCATAAGGAATGTATTATTTTCCTTTAGGTAGATAAGAAATAGGCATATGACATTTATCAGAATCATGAGAATTTTAGCCCATTTTCTCTGTTTCCTAAATTACCATGTTTAAAGAACTGGAAGAGATTATCAGCATCCTCAGATCTATTGCCAACAATATCACTTGAAGGTTACAAAAGTTGGAATTTTTGCTCTTATTAAAATGATCATTAGGTACAGTATCGTATCCAGGAATGGATACATATGGAACCTGTTTTGTATTAGACATATTATTCTTTTGCAGACTGGCAAAGCTCATTATCTAGCTTGACTCATTCATTGACAGAGATTTTCATTTATTTACTTATATATGACATTCACATAGCTGTTAAAACATTTAAAAACAAATAAGAAACACAAAAGCACCACACAAAAAAACAAAACTGGCAAAGAAACAAATCCATGGTGGAATAAAAAAAGAAGAAAGACATCTCAAAACACCAATAGGGTGGGAGCTTTGAATTTTGGGGGTAATCTCATTTCAAGATGGTAGGTGCTGCTACAGAGAAGGCATGCTTCAGGGTCCCCACAGTTGGCATGGTTTAATCGATGGAACCCAGACTGTGCCAGCCCTGCCAGATTGAACCAGCCAAGTAGATAGTGAAATCGGAGTGAATTCTGCTAGTCCCAATATAAATCGGAATACTTTGTAAAGAAGGCTGAACCAAGTAGACCTCTATGAACAGTGAAAAATGTTAGGGTTTATTTTTTTAATTGAATAGGTCTGTATGGTATCCTAACAACATTATTTTCATACCAGATAGTAAGTGAAACCTAGAAAAATTATAGCTTTAAAATAAAAGCAGCCAATCAGTTAAAAAAAAGTCCTCAAAAAAGTATTTGACTTTTTGTGTTTACAGTCTGATTCAGAAGGATCTTGAAAACAGACCAGCTGTTTGAAACATCATGCCTCCCCAGATTAGTTTTACCCCAACCTTGCTGGCCGTCTCAGAGCTTTAAAACCTGGATATGCTTCTAGGTATGGGAGTCCAGAAGTTAGCTGGAGTCTGTGGGCTGTTCTTAGTTTATTAGATTTGCTTTGGAGGGAATTATTGGTTTGAATCTTTTTATCTATTGCTTTGGGGAATAGGGGGGAAATATTTATTTTGTACAGTCTTTTAATCTGTTGTTATCTACTAGTGTCACACAGCTGGTGTGCACCAGCTACATAAATTTAAATACATAAATGTACAAACATATACATTCACTCTATTTCCAAGGACCTTAAAGTAAGGCATTGTTGTTGAAACTACTGTATCCAACGATGCTTCATACTTGTGTTACAAGAACAGAGAAATTACATTCAGAATATTTCTCTGGGCTCATTTTTTTTTTTTACACATATTGTTGAAATTTCATGTCCAAAAAGTTTTTGCCTGCTTCAGATACAATCAATTGATGTGATATCCTTTTTGTTATTATGTCTTGGGTACATAAATTTGTAGAAAGGACTGTCAGCATTGATTGATGACCGTAAACCTAACCTATTTCGTGAGCAAAAAGCGCAAGACAGCTGAAATAAGCGACTGTAATTGATTGGTGTGTGAAAGTCACTGGCGGGTAAAAAATGGAACAAGAGCCTTTCTTCTACTTTTGTAATATCATTTCCTTATCTTTTCTTTCCCAAGTGAAACATTGCAAATAAAGATCCACAGCTTTCCATCTTAATGACGCCTGCCATTTCAGGAAATTGCATGTGCTGCTCAGTGTTATATTTGCAGCATTGATCCGAATTCAATATTTCTCAGTAAAGATCTTATTTTTATTGTAAGAAGCTAAGCCTTTTCATTGTCTCTGCTTTTCTCCTCTGTTTTTAAACTGCATTTTCTTGCAATTCATCATAGTATAATGAAGGGGAGAATAAAATGGAATGGGCTACATACATATTTTTTTGGAAACAAATAGCAAAAACAGAGCACTGTTTGGCCCAATAGAAGCTAGTGCGTTGATAACAGGGAACACTGAGCTGTTATATTTTCTTTCCACTACCCACTACAGATCCCCTTTTAACAGATTTTACTTTTTGACTGTTTAGTTTGGAGTGTTGCAAGCTGTGAGATCTGGCTCATATATTTAAATAGACCTGTAAAATAATATCACCCATGTTAAATTCATAAATGAGTAATTAGCTTTTGGTATGCAGCATATGCAGTTGGGGCAAGATTAAAGAACAGATAATCTAGACAACTGTCAAATGTACCATGCTTAAGTAGTGCCAAACTCAGATTTGTAGGGAAATTTTGTATCAAGTGTCCACTTAACAAGTAGTAGGAATCAAGTAGCTCTGGTCAGATTCAAACATACAAATGTGCTGTTTGATATTGTTGAGAAAGATCATGTCTAGAGCTCCATGTACCATCCTGAAATCTCTTTGATCACTTCCTAGCTTCTTGATTATTTTAACTCTTATCTTCATAATATGAGATAAGATAAGCATTTGGCATCAAGAATATGTCTGCCAACAAACATTCCTTGGTTTCTAGCTAACTTCTTTCTAATTTAATAAAGTATATGTAGTCCTTGACCAACTACTGGTTGCTTAGCAACCATTCAGAGTTACAACAGGCCCCTGAAAAGCTGCTTACGTCCCGGGTTCAGGTTACGGCTGCTCTATAACCCTGTGATTATGGAAACAACATTTGGATGAATTAATCCTTATGACCGGCGCAGGGACACTGCAGCACCCCACTACTTAAATTCCTCCCATCTCACCCCATTGGGTCCCCACAGACCTTGAGTCTGCTTTCCCAGTCAACTAGATTCCACACCCTCCTCTTCATCCCCCTCTTCTGTCATAATCACTCATTTACCTTCTGTAGATCTCCTGAGCTCTGAAGCTTGTGTTGGGGAAGGAGAGCAGGCTGTTTTTCTCCTCAGCATCATTTTTAGAGCAGCCGCAATGTGTGGCCACTCTGAAAATGTTGCCCATTTCTGGGGCAGCACCATGTGGCTTTATAGTGGTGCCAAGGGACGGAGCTGCCTGCTTTCCTTCCACAATGCGAGCTCCAGAGTTCTACAGAAAGTGAGTGATGTGTGGCGAGGAGGATGTGGGACCTGGTGGGGTGGGAAGCAGGCCCAAAGTGTGTGGATATCCCAAAGGGTGGAAAGTGAAGCACAGGGTGCCTTGGGGTGGGGGAGACCTTGTGATACCCAGGGCAGGCTGGCCTGGGCCTGCACTAGGCCTCTCAGGACTTCTTCCATCTTAGAGGCACCCCATGCTTTGCTTAATGACCTGCATGGTGGCTGAAATTACATCATGCAGAGCAGGGATGGGGATCATTAAGCAAGGCAGTCATGTGGACACTTAGCTTAATGACCCTTGTGACTTTCGACCTTAGTGGGCAGGCTCCGTTATGGTTGCAAGTCAAGGACTTACCTATACTATGAAATTCTAAAGCATCTTGCTGAGAAATTAGAACTGGCCCATTTCTTTCAAGTGGGATGTTTCATAAACGTAAAGTTTATGCGCAGCTAACAGTGTTGCATTCTGCCTTTGGAGGAAATAAGGCATTGCATTATGGACTATAGTTCTTAAATACAGGTAGTCCTTGATTTACAATAGTTTTCTTAGTGACCGTTCAAAATTACAACAGCACTGAAAAAAGTGACTTATGACCATTTATGGCAACATCCCCGTGGTCACATGATTTACATTCGGATGCTTGACAACTGACTCACATTTATTGCAGTGTCCAGGAGTCACGTGAGTCCCTTTTGCGACCTTCTAACAAGCAAAATCAATGGGGAAGCCAGATTCATTTAACAATCATGGCACCAACTTAACAACTGCAGTGATTCCCTTAACAAATTGGCAAGAAAAGTCATACAATGGGGGAAAACCCACTTAAAAAATTTCTCACTTAGCAACATAAATGTTGGGCTTAATTGTGGTTGTACGTTGAGGACTACCTCTATTACCTTTTTTCTGGATACTGCTACTTATGATCATTAATAGTGTTCTGTTGCTGCTCTTAAGGAGATTAAGCTGCAAGTGCAGGGGCTGTTTCAAAACGACTGTACGAAGTATGTAAAAATTGAAAGATGGTGGGCTGATTTGACTTAGGACTCCATATTCTGATTCTAACATTACATGAACAATAAATCAAATCCATTTCAGTGTCATATTTATCTTTCAAATCAATAAAAACAAAACAAATCCAGTCAGTCAATTAAACAGGATTCAAACTAAAATTCCCTGCAATCCTGTTTTCCATTCTATTCTCAGTAACATTAGTAAGATCGCTTGAAAAATGTTGAATGCAAATGTCTTTTTGTCTCTCTGTGACTGCTCATATTCTCGAGTGTTCCATTAAACAGACAATGGCTTGTAGGGTAGCAAAAGCACTACCGGTGTGATGAGAAATCCAGGCCTTCAGTTTCCAGTTGTATACGGGCAAACAGCCAAGAGGGGGTTAATGGAAATTAAGAAGTGTCCCTCACGTTTAATTACATTCTCTCTCTCTCCCCTCTCCCCCAAGTTAAAGTGCATGCAAAGCCTGATTTAGTCATGGCCTAAATGTAGCCACAGCTCTGTGGTTGTCAATATAATGTATCCCCCCATGCAGCGCAAGTGTGTTGTATGAATCCTGGCTCAAGGCTGAGTGCAGTGTCCTTGCCAGCCAGAGCTGTTGCTCAAGGATACGAAAATGCTTACTTGCAGTTATTTCTGTGGAGGGATGATTGATTTGCTCTATCTGGAGGATTTCGGACCTGGAAACCTGAGCACAGCAGAAAATGCGCTGGCTGTTTTGGCAAAGCTGAGTGTTGAGAGGACAGACAGCTGGCTGATGACCTCAAGAGAATGACAAATATGGGGCCAGGTGCCTCAGTCATTACAGAATGCTTCATGCTAAGCCATGCCTTGCCTTGAAACGCAAAGGGCGGAAGCAATTTGGAGTTAAAGAAAGCCCCAGCGAGTCAGATCTTGGTTTCTGGAAACAGCAGTAACTTTTGATTCTAATCTCGATACGAAGAGAAATGAATTCCTTCTTGTACTTTGGGAAGAGGATAATGCTTCTGCTGTTGTGATGGAAACCTAGTTAAAGGAGTCTTGTTGTTTAGACAAGCAAAGGCATGTGGAATGTGGAGGGATGAGATCACTGGAGTAATCTAATATGCTAGTGACTCTTAAAAAAAAAATTAAAAAAAATAAATGGCATTTTTACCCAGCATAACCTAGCTCTTTCTCAAGAGGATGTATGTGCACCTGTTGAAAACGCTGGATGCTTGGAAGGAAATGAAACATTAATATGAAGTTAACACACCCTGCATAGTAAAATCCAAATATATTAATTGCGCAATAAGCAAATTTATTAGTAAGTGACATTCAAATTCTGTGGTTAAATTAATTCATGCAAACCGATAATTTTATGCAAATGATCATTGCATTCCAAATTATTTGGAAATGTGTCCTACTAAAACCAGTATACTTATGAACAAGTAAATATTATAAACATAATAGATGAATGCAATGTTTGCAATTTTCCTTGACTTCATCTGAAACCACTCTTTCAGTCTTTGCACAGTGTAACTCTGTGTTTAAGATGAAAAGTGATGGAGATAGTGTAAAAATCTTGGCAAATGAACAGGCTTTGGATAAGGGGACTGCCATTCGGAGGCTTGAGTACAAATGATAGAGGAATTCTTTCACCATCTGTACCAGAGGATTTTAAACATCCTAATCTAAGTTAATGTTTTTTCTATTCAAATCCCTCTTATTTCATCAGGCATGACTAATTTGCTCTGCACTGGGATCAAGATGCATAATCCAGATAATGACAGGTGCAGTATCCCATGGACTCGAGGCTCCAAATGTGAAATTATAATATCAAAAATTGGTGTGCAACAAATACATTGATCTTGATGAAAACCCATTTACAGATATTATGTCTTTCAAAATAACAAATATCAATTTTGAAAATTCTAATCTAAATGCTCACCTCTAGCTGGCATACAAGAGCACAAACATTCTTGGTATAAAATTGAACTTCAGTTGTGCCTCTAGCATACTGCTGCAATTTGCCACAACAGACTGGTATGGTCCTTACTGTTAGTAGGGAATACTTCATGCCCTGTGAAGACTGCATCCATCTCTGAGAATGGGATGGACATTAATATACCCTTATATATACAGGGAAAAATAGGAAGAGTAAATGCAAAAAGTGATGGAGATTGGTTTGTTAAGTGTGCTCGGGAACGTGTGTGACAGAATTCTGATTGAAAGGATGTGAGACAATGATTAAATGGAATTAGTGTGGCTTTATGCTCTAGGACTCTCTAAACTCTTCAGCAGGTCATTGAGAAATATATGAATGTGAGAAGGAATAACGTGAATATAGAGTGTTTTGCAGTAGGAGTGTGCATAATAGCATTTAAGGATATTTGAACTAAGCAAATGTATGAAAAACCAAGGTGGATGTGTATGAGGAGGAGAAATCTCTTCTGCTGCAGCACCCATCTTCTGGAACAGCATTTTGTGCTGCCCAACCTCAGTTGAATCGGCTTCAGCCCTGCTGGCTTTTCAGAAGGCCATGAAGACATAGTTTTGTCGTCATGTCTGGAGATCCAATGGAGCCTGTCCGATGGTTGTATTGTTAGCAATTGTACGGATCACTCCCCCACAAATTAAGTTTTATGGTTCTGTATTGTTTTAATTGGTTTTGAACGGTTTTTATTTTAGTTGTTTACTTATAATTGTTTATTGTTTTTAATTATATGAGCCACTCAGATACTGTATGTATCTGAGATGGATGACTATATCAATTCAAATCAATCAATCAATCAATCAATCAATCAATCAATCAGAAACTGGATAAGTAATTACAAAACAGATGGCTGTAGATATATAGATATAGCTAGACCTATAGGATAAAAGCTACAGCAAGTAAATAAATATTTGTACTTTGGTAAAAAGTTGTGGAAATAGATAGAGATACAAATGCTGGAATGAAAGGGGTGGGTAACATGAATTTCACAGAAAAAGGCTGTGTTTTGGCCTACTTTAGCATTTGGAAGTGAGTTAGAAGTTCAGAAGAAACCAAAAAAATAGTTGAAAGTGGTGGGAATGGAGTATTTAAGAAGAGGTGTAGTAAAACAAGGAAGGATAGAGTTGAGAATGAATCAATGGATACAAGAACAGGAGATTTGAAAGAAATATATTGACCTGGTTATTGTGGAAAATTGGAAAAGGATTGAATGGTAAAACATATGAAGAGTGAAAGGGTGGAGATTTAGGGGGAAAGGTTAAAAAAACAAAGGCGTTGTAGGAAGCAATATATGGATATGGGCAAACCAAGACAGAAAGAATGGAGAGATAATAGTGAATAGTATCTGAATTTAGTTATTTCTCCTTTTCTTAGTTTTATGTCTTTATTTTATTTGGCATACTATTTCTTACTCCTTTTTTATACTTTGCATTGCACTGCTTATCCTTGAAGGGAATAACATGATGTTGTGGTATATGTTTGTATCAATTTCTTCTGAGGCTGTTCTCATTCATATAAAGAAAATTTAACTTTGCAACATTCCTTTTTGGTGTTTTGTTAGCCTTTCTTGCCCAAAGCTTGAATCAACTTTTAATAATCTGTCTTTGATTTATACTTTCCTTGACAGTAGAAAGTGATTGATTAGCGATTGTTGTGTTAAGTAAACGAAGTGTTTACATTTGCAGTGATGTGGTTAGGGGAGCCAATCCTTATTTGGATTGCCATCTTTTCCACATCCAATACAAGCTCCTTAGTGTAATCTTTGAAATGTTTCAATCCCGGTTGTCTATTTTCTGAAATGCCTGCAATTTTATTTCCTCTAAAGTCACCATGCTGTTCCATGCAAAAGCCTTTTTAAAAAATGGCCATGCCTCATTTCTTTTGTATTTCCTTGGGCCTAGAAATTTCTTCTGGAAAATGTGTGCAGCACCATTCCTCTCTTCAGATTGCTCCTTAAAATTTATCTTTTCACTTAAAGCTGGGAGATTAATTTTTCAATGGTCATCTAGAACAACTGTTTTCCAACCTTGGTCATTTCCGAGTGTGAAAACTTCAAATCCCAGAATTCCACAGCCAGAATGGCCATTGATAAGAATTCTGGGAATTGAAGTCGACACACTTGGTTGGGAAATGATGGTCTAGAAGAGAGTTCCACAATCTTTTCGGCTTTGCAGACCACCAAGGGACAGAGTGGATGGTTCTGCACATGCACACTGTTCTGAAAGGCTCAAGGCCTGGTAGTGGACTGCGGCCCAGGGTTGGTGGGGGGACCTCTGATCTAGAATTTAAATGGAATCAAAGAATGTATTTATTTATTTATTTTAATTTGTATGCTGCCCTTCTCCGGAGACTCAGGGAGGCTTACAATGCGTTAAGCAATAGCTTTCATACTTTTGTATATTTTTTACAGTCAGCTTATTGCCCCCACAAACTGGGTCCTCAATTTACCTACCTTAGAAAGGATGGAAGGCTGAATCAACCTTGAGCCTGGCAAGATTCGAACTTACTAATTGCAGACAGCTGGAGTTAAATTACAATGCATTAGTCTGCTGAGCTCTCCAGGCTCCTATTTGCCTGTGTTCACCCATTTCTACCTTATCTGTTCTTTTCCTCCTTCTCTTTGAATTACTGAAACTTTGTGGAAAAAGTGCTTTGCAACCAGAAACAAATCTTTCAGCTTAGGATATTATGTGTAAACTATAATATGAATTGATATGTGTTTTATAAAATCATTCTTCTCAAATCTCATTCCTACCATAATAGTCAGCCAGCATAACCAAGGGAGCAGTAGTCCAACACAGCTGTAAGACTATAAACCATCAGTAGTAACAATATATACAGAATTCACTTGTAATATGGCAAAGTACACCCAAACCCAAGTCCTGTTTGGAAGCATTTTTAAGATTCCTTGCCAGCTTGGTTATTGAGTTCCAGAAGTAAATCTATAGTTGACTTAATGAAAAGTGTTGTGTATCTTCTTTAAGTCATTGTAGTGGAGTTTTGGGAAAGAGGACTCCTTGCAAATGAACATGGAAAAAAGAGGCAGGAAGACTACATTTAAGAATTTAGCAATATTTTAATCTTTTCTTTCCTTCTTAAAACATATCTGTCTTATAGTTGTAATTCCTTTCTTTCCAAATTGTATTCTCGAAGGAAATAAGTTACCTAATAGATGAACAACTTTCATATCAAACAAGTGATGAACGAATCTTATCTTTCCCATGCTACCCATAAGACATCTGGAGGAATCTGGATAGGAAGAAGACTTAGGCCATGATCTGCATTCTTGTGAAAAACTGCTTTGCCATCTTGTTTGGGTCATGTAGTACAGAAATGAAAATGGGGAGCATATGGTGTCTGAGAATCTGAATAACTTTCTCATAGTTGCATTACAATTGAATAAACATTACCTGTCTTTAAAAGAGACACTACGAAAGCTAACCATTTTTAAAAAAGCTATATAGCTAGTTTAATTGTAAAAGAAAATGCTTTTTTCTAGATGTTGCATGTCAACAACCATGTCATTCGAGAAGTCATTGCATTCTCAGAATGTAATAAGAGTATTTTATAATTGATTAAAGTACTATAGAGTTTAAGTTTAAATTAATGACCCTATAAAACAAAGACGGGCAAATGTTTTTGATTGGGGGTGCACTTTTTCATTTTGGGTTTGAGTTAATGACCAGCCTTATTTTTGCACTTTTGTAGGCTACAGAGGGAAATTTAAGGCCCAATAATTCCACTAAGATGACTTATGAAAGAGAGTTAAAAGTATTTCCTATTTATAATGACCAATTTTATTCTAACCAAAAAGTGTCTGCTAATAATTGAATAATTTTAGAATGGATAAGATCATAATTTGTATAGTCAAATTTGTTGAGTTGGAATCTCTTTTTTTAACCCTGATTTTTGCTGGTGATAACCTGAATATTTCTATGCTTTTCTGTGAGTTAAAAAAGAACGAAAGAAGAAAAGGTTAGTTGGTACTCATGCCATAGCAAATTCTCTATATACTATAGAAGCACTAGTTTTTCTTTTTTTGCTTTATCCTACTATGACTTGTGAAAGCAGAGGTATCTGATCAATATTTGAACTATAGAGAACATCATTGGTATTTTTATATATGTTTAATTATTGTTTGCTAAAATAACAGAATGGTAGACATAGCCATGTTTTTGTCACCTTAAACCTATCTTTACTGGCCTGCTTGTTTTTAACAAAACAGTATTGATGAAATCCCTCCAGGCCATAGTATCATAGGATTTTTACTGGACTAAAAGGTCACCAAAAGGCTTGTTTGTACAAAGCTGCAAGTGGAGTCTGCCTTATTATTTTGCTCTGATGAAAAGTCATAGCAATCTTCTTTCTGTGATATTGTTTTCCAAACCAGAAGGCTTGTTCTGCTCTCACCATCAGTATCTATGGGGAGAAGATCTGTACTATACTGTACTGTACTGAGCAGACTGTTTTCCTTCTTTCAAGGGTTTTTGGGCTTCAAAAATTTACTTAGCTATACATTTCAGTGTTCTTAATTGGCCAACAAATGTGCCCAGTTTCCTTCAAATGATAATTCTTTTTCAAATTATCAAATGATAATTATTCCATCCCAGCCACTGATGCAGTAGTAAAATAGTATATATGAAAAGATAAGGGATTTCTGCCAGCAACCTCAGAAATCTAATTCAGAAATGTGATGACCATAAAAAATTGAAATAACTCAGATTTGGATTTGATATAAAAAAATGTCCAAAACTTCCATTGTGGGGTTTGAGGACATAGACTCTTTAAAAAAGAAAACCCAAAGAATTATCATGCTCTTGGCAGAGTTCTAGATCTTTAGACCAAATTTTATACTTTATGCTACTCTAGAACTGGTTATTGATAAGAAAAATTGGATTCCCTAATTATTGACTGTTATATGAATGATGAGATGTTGATTTGAAGGCTGTAAAAAAATATTCTAAAATTAAATAAGAAATCAGCCTTCAGTTTATAACATTAAGTAGTATGAAATCAGTACCAATATGGACTTTTGAGCAAATGTGAATTGTTTATTTTTAAGATGCATCAATTTCCATACTGCAAATGGTTTTTAAATAATATTTTTATGGAAAATATTGGGGTTATTTTGGTAATATCCAAGAGTGATTTCAAAGTAAGGTTAGCAAAGCCAGTGTCCTTTAAAAGACTCCACCATGGTTGGGAACTTGGGATACTTCATCTCCAGGCACTCAAACTCATAGGATTGTTGTGCCTTCTGGAGCACATCTGGGTAATCTGCTCTCCTGCCCTTATCCAGAGAGGCTCTATAGGACCAATTTATTTGCGGGTTATTTGGTCTTCACTGCTACTACTGTCTCCACTCATTTGGAGATGTGATAGTTCACATCATCTCCCCCAAAAGCCTCCATGGTACATGTTTGCACACAATTGTGCTTTCAGTGGTTTTTCACCTGCCTTTTGCAGTACTACATTCCGATATATAAACGATCATATAACATTGTAATTATGCAGTGTTATTTGCCATTACACATTATTTCCTTGTATATGTTCATTTTGATGAAGTCCTTTGGATTTTCGTTTATTCTGTTTGGTCTTGGTTATTGATTTGGGATATGTTTTCCAAATTTGTTACTTACTAGTGAACTGATCTTATTTGCATCTTTTAGAGTAAAATGCAGATTGGAAAGAATGGGCTTTGCAGCACACTAAGTGTTACAATTTAAGTGTATTTGGGAAAACAAAGAGTCAATGTGTGATCCAGTTATCATAAAGAACAAGAGTTACAGATGATAACAGCAATGCCCTTTAACATTCTGAAGCACCTTTCTGAAGCCCTGGAAAACCCATTATATGTACAGCAATATGTGCCAGGCTGACAAATACAGACTGGGACAGGGGTGTCAAACTCATGGTGTCACGGCATTGTCACATGACGTATTGGGACCTCCCCCTCCTCCCCAGCTGTATCTCCTCTCCTTAGCGAAACAAATTGTGAAGGGAAAAAATTAAGTATATAGATTACTTAGTTCTTAAAATCAGAACTCTCATAATCATAGGGTAAGAATGAGTGTATAATTCCCAGGAAATGGGGGACTATGGGTGTCATCCATCTTAAAGCAATTACACACACACAAAAAGACGCACTACAATTCTCTATTCTTACAGTACTAAGAACTTCATTAGGGTATGTCAATAAAAGCTGACCTGCTTTATTATGCATCTTTTTGGGGAACTGTGCACTGTTATAAATTAAAACATTTAACTGTTTGGGTTGTTGTACTGGTGGTTCCATGTTTGTTCCAGCTGGCAAAAAGCTGCTCAGAATTTCCCAGGACAGTGTACAAAAGGCTATGTATGGGTTCCAGGTTTATGTTTGAAACATTGAGATGAAATGACTAAACTGTTCCAGAAGCAAATTGAACCAAGATAGGCTGAATCAAAATAGCTTAATCTTGGTAGTTTGCACTGGAACTATGGAACCTGGTTTTCATTTGCTATACTGTTTTTAAAGACCTAATGCAGTTGACTGTCTCCTTAAGCAGGGTGGTACTTTATGCTCATAGAGACAAGCATTTGACAGGGTAGAGATTTCATGGGCCACAAATCTTGTTTATAGGATAGCCCCCACTGCTTTTGTTACTCCCTTTCCGATATTTTAACTCTAATGTATATTAAAAAGACAACCCCATTCCCAAGTAACTCCTTATCTGTTTAATCTTTCCATCACAGCATAAACTGCAGCAGAGGGCTTAATTGGGTACTTCCTCTCTGCTGCTGTCTTGAGGTCTGAATGGTGCCAAGGGCAGAGACTACTGACTGAAATGCATTGTAAGACCAGTGGTGTGCCAAAGCCATGTCTCGCAATTTTCACTGAAATGGGACAAGATGCAAAGTCTTTTGCCTCTGCTGTCTTAGACAGTATCTAAGAGGTCAAAGAAAGATTCACAAATTACAGGCAAGTGAGATCTATTATGATAGAATTAGTGAGGTACCTCCTGGAAGATAAAATTGTGGCAGCCAAATCACGAGGTCACTATCCAAAGGCAGGAGAATGAATCCAGGGAGCAAAGACCCAGAGGATTTCTGGGAAAGGAAGTTTGGAAATTCTTGCTTCCCACCCTGTAGACTAAGCTACGCTTTTATACAGAGTTCCTATTTTTGATCTTTGCTGCTCTGCTTTTCTTCAGTGAAATGTAGCATTTTTCCATGACATGTCTTTTGAGACTTTTTAAAGAAATAACAGATAGTTGAAACCCTGAGAGGCAGTTCATAACTTTAGTCTTGCCACTGCTACTGTATTCGGTTGACTGAGGCTGCTGGTCTTCTAGCATGTAGCAATGGGATTTCCAAAAATTGAAGCTAACATCCCATCTCCCTCTTGCTTTTCTTGCAGCGAGTATCTGAATTTTGGAATTCATTGGCATTTCAGCAGAAGTATCTTGGATACTTCTCACAAACAGAAATGCAGGTTTTCAGTTAATAGGCCTTTTCTGGCCTCAAGATAGGAGCAACTATGAACAAACCAAAACTGTAGTATTGCACATTATTGTGTAAGATGTTCAGGAAATGCTAGAGAGGTATATGGCGTGGCTGTTTTGGTATAGAGAATTCAGTCTCTAGGCTACATAGATGAAACACCAAATCCATACAGTTTATGTGAATTATAGCCATCTTGAATGCTCGCCAGAGCATAAAGGTCAGGTTTTAAAATAAATAAATTTAATCCAACAAGGATTCTAAATTGAGTTCAGTCTTTCCTGTCTCCAATTCCAGCCTTTTGAGAATGATTCAGTCTTTAGAAATGTGTTCAGCAGTGGGACTCAGAGAAGCTGGATTTTCTTCCAATTCCCGTCGTGGAGCATGAAATGTTTCTTTGCTTAGACAATGCTGCTCTTTGTTCTAGGTATCTAAACCATGTCCGAGCTGCTTCCCCACAGGATCTTGCTGGTGGCTACACTTCCTCTCTTGCCTGTCATCGAGCCCTTCAAGAAGCCTTCAGTGGGCTGTTTTGGCATCCTGGCTAACTGGGGGGTAACAGACACCAAAGCAGAGCAAGCAAAACTCAGGTGAAAATCGTTGCCGTCTGCACTATGGCTAAACTGCAATCATCGATCCTTTTTTAAAAAAACAACAAAAGACATCGTGAAGCCAGCTATACTTAAGTATTAAAAATTCACTAAATAGAAACTTTATTTAGAAAAAGTGGTGGCGTGTATGCATTTTTTAAAACCTTTTCGGGGTTTGGGGATGGGAATGGGAGATGCTTTATGTCACTCTCCTGGGATGTTAATGGAAGATGTGAGCAATTGTTTCATGTATTTAAGGTTTCTGAAACAGACTAGTAAAATTTTTTAAAAATAAACCCAGATGTTCTTGTTGTTATTTTCTGTAGTTTCTATGTCTTCTTTTCAGGTTTTTATTTGCAAAAACCACTGAAATGCTGTTTTTATTAAACCTGTATAGTGCAATTCTTCTAAAAGCCAAAAGCCTTTTCTTCTCTTAAACCAGTGTCTAATGCATATGAATTATATTTTACTTCCCTGAATCATGATACAAAAATCGGAGATACATTTTCTTCCATAATACCTTGAGTTCTGAGCAATGAAATCGGAACCACATTGGAGATTGCAACAACTGTCATTCTGTAAATACGCAATTATGTATCTGGCTCTTAAAAATACCAAAAACACATACAGAAGGAAGTCATAACTTATCTGAAACTTTGTGTACAGTTTTTTTTTAATAAACTGAAGCAGAATGGGCCTTTTAGAATATAATAGTGCAAAAATGAGAAGGCTGCAAAACACAAGTGGCTACTGTATCCGTTTTTCTTCAGTATGGAGAAGGCTGTCATTTTTCTACCTGTTTGATTTTGGATAGTTTTAAGAGACAAAATAAATAGGGATATATACAATCCAGATTCTAAGATGATTTTGAACATTGTGATACTCATGGAGAAGCTGAATCTTTTTTTTTTAGATTCTTTGATTCCAGGAAAAGATGTGTTTGATTTAAGCGGATGTTGATAGATATTAACATGCACTCCAAATCACCTCTTAGCTTTTAAATCTGAATTGCTACATGGCCCTAAAGCATGTAATCTAAACCTTGAAATTTTAAGGGTCCCAATATAACTCTTAATTCTGGAAGACTATCAAGATTCATCTGATTTTTTTTTCCCATTGAGGATATTAGTTACTATTTCCAGAGACGATTACTGGATAGTTATTTTATTGCAATAAAACCAATAGCTGGATCAATGTTTATTGGATAAGAAATAACTGCATTAAGACATTTCCCCCCTCCCTTCAATGAAAACTCTTATGATATTGGAAGAATATCACTTCAAAATATCACATCCAAATAAGCAGCTTTCTGGACTAGAGTCCACTCCGTATGATATATGAAATGTTGATTATCAATTGGCAAAAAACCAAGAATGTTATACCGTTTTAAAGACTATGTATTTAATTTGGAAAAATATTTCATGTATTTGAAGCACATCAGCTTAAATGCGCAAATTGGAATTTAGTATTGTGCAGTATCAGGAACAGAAGTACATTTAGAATTCCACAAACCAAGAGTAATAATATGTCATCAGCAGGCATCAAAACTCACTAATTCTGTATTTTCTTACAAAATTAAATACACATCAGCTGTTCTTGAAAACAGCAGAGCAACTGCTTTATTAATTTAGGAAATGGTGGGTTGTCTTTTAAATTGTAATATAAGATGCACTTGAGTATAATTAAGCAAAATGCAAGATGGCCTCTCTAGATGTAACATACACTTAGTTTACAAACTAATATTTTTATTTCATATCCTGAATTCTCTCTTCCTTTGAAACAGGAGCATATAAATATCATATATGTGTATAAATACAGTTGCTTTTATAAACAAGGAAGTGAAAAACTCAGATTATGAATAAAGATGCTCCTCGGTTAATAACCATTCTTTCATCAACTGTTCCAAGTTACAATGGCGCTGAACAAGGAGTCTTACACAGTCCTCAAAGGTGCAGTCATTCTAGTGTCCCATGGTCATATGATTATGATTCAGGTTTTTGGAAACTGGCTCACAATTATGACACTTGCAGCATCCCACTGTCATGGGACCACCATTTTCAACCTTCACTATACTTCAAATACTTTATTGCTTTATATGTCATCTCCCTTATAAGCGCCTCAGGAGCTGCTCAGGATCTGTGGCTGGACAGAGAATTCACAAGAGCAATGAAAGTACTGCAGAGAAATACTTCATCTTGTTCATTTAATTGTATACTTTTCTCATTGGTGGAGGAATAATGACATAAGCTTGAACACAAAATACTACAAATTATGGAAAAATAGAAAATTTAATGTTCTTTAGATAAGAGAATTGACCCTTATCATATATAACAGAACTGAAACATAATCAATATACAATCAGCTCATGAGTGTGCAATTATCAACTCTGAGACAGATTAGATAACTGCTGCTACATAGAGAGCAGCTCCAATGTACTTTCCTCACCTTCAAAAATGGAATTAAAATTCTATTCCGTCATGATCCACATATCTCCTAGATGGTTTGATTATTTTCTTCTGTGTAATTTTCATTTGAGCATAGTCGTTTAGATGGAGGTTCTTCTGGATCATCTGCACAAAAAAGTTTAAGATAATTATATCTGAATGGCAGATATATCCATCCATCCATTCAAACCTAATAGCAGCTTATGTTTCTCAGACAGTCTCTAAGCACTATTAATTGTGTGGTTTTGGCTAAATAATTTTCATAGCACATATGCATCGATAGTGGTGATGATCAAAGCAATCTGGTTTCATGCACATGAGAGGCAAATCAAATCTTTCTTATGGTCGTAGATCAGCAAAGGTGATGAGAGGCAGAAAGCTGAGGTAGATAGCAAAGAGTTGCCAGAAGTGGAATAGCATTAGCAGAAGTGGTTGAAAAAAAGAGTTATAAAAGAAAATCTGATGCCAAAATTGGCGAACATCATTAAAATCTTTCATTCAAACTCATAATGCATAAAAATTAGTAATATACAATAAAGACCGCTTTGAATAGATATGGAGAAAATAAGTGAATTATAAGAAAGGGATCTTGAAAAAGAATGGAGAGGGCCACATAGGAACTGGATTATTTTGGTACCCCCCCCCCCCCATGAATCTTTTGAAACACCAATCCTGACATTCAAAAATCTTTTACAATGGCAGTCAGTAACTGGCCATTTCACTAAAACATGATTTGGCCTATCCCTTATCACTCAGAAATAAACCAAATTAACAATTTATAGTGATTGGTTTTACAAATCACACAAAACCAAGCCGACTAACTAGATTATAAATTAGTGCAGTATATATGTCAGGTCAATTTGAGACAAGAGACCCATAGTGCTATTTAGCTTTCAACCCAAGAAATATCCTCAATCAGTCAGGAAGCAAAATTTACGAAGCCTTCCATTCACCCACATAATATTTTAAATGCTGAATTTACCTGTCAGAGAAGACAGCGGCTCGTATAACACCTCAGCTGGAAGTTGAAAGCTAATGCACATCATTTCTTTATTGGGTGCCACATTTCTCACCCATTTAACAGAACAAAGACCATGTAAGGAAGTTCCCAGTAAAGCTTCAACTCTTTCTTGAACGTCTTGCGTAGGGTTATCATGTTTGGAAAAACAGTGGCAGTGCACTGTAGGAAGTTCATTACTGACTGGCTCTCCATTCAAGAGATGCCTGAAGACATCCAGGAACTCAATTGCCATGGCTGGCAAATTCATGATGATGTGTACAGAATTTTTCCATTCCTTTGAAGAGAGATGCTTGTCCAGTTCTTCTTTCACTGGCCCTTTCAAGAAATTCCTGCCATCCAGATTGAAGACTTTGACTTTTTTGTCCACTTTATTTAATTTACAGTTGTGCTGGAGCCACTTGCATGATTCAGGGTTGAGGTCGTTTGCAAACACAATGCAGTTCTTCTTTGCTGCAGGGATTGCAAAAGGCCCCACCCCTGCAAAGACATCGAAGAGAAGGTCTCCTGGCTTTAAAAGGTTGACAATCCGCAAATGTTCAGTAGAGAGGCGAGGATTCCAATAGACTTTGGAAAAATCAAATTCATATGAGATATAGTTTTCCTTAACCTAGAAGAGTTCAAGTGAATCGGCTGACTGTTAGCTGCCAAAGGTCAGGAAGAGTGAAATGCAATGAAAGATTACATTTTATACCAAAAATTAAAGCTTCCCTTTGCTAGCTATGGAAGAATTGAGAACCATGTCCTTGCAAACGATCAGATTGGGAATAAGGAGACCCAAATTAAGATTCAACCTCGACTATGGAAGTTCACTGGATGACTTTGGCCCAATCATGTTTCAGCCATCCTAATATAGGAGGTGTTATATAACTATGTACGTTCTAGAGGAACAATTGTGTTTATATTGAATGAATAAATATGTTGTCACGTCTATATAGAAGTCATGCTAATTAAAAGACACAAGTCACACAACCCCATAGCTCTATATCACCCTTAAGCATTTATGGTGTAAGAAGGGACAGATCCTTAGAATTACATAGCTACAATTAAGGTTTATAACACTGGTATTTTATATCAATATGAGATCTAGTTTTCATTAGTTGAAAAAAACAATTTAAAACTCTAAAGCATCAATGATTTTCCCATTCAGAGTTTCAAGATGGCTTTTTAAAATTTTGCCTTACTTAAAGGAAAAAGTACAAATCAAATAAATATGTCACTCTCTGAAGTCATGCTTCTGAAAATTAAGAATTACAGTTTGGTTTACAGTTTCTTCTGTAATATATATTTTAAATAAATTCTTATTTTTTAAGAGAACATACATTTATGTATGTTATCCTTCATGAGCAGTAACAATATATACTTAAGTTTATTTTGTATCAGGGAGTTAGAAATATCAATAGTATATCCTGAAGGCAAAAGCTGAGATAAATGAGAGTAATATACTAAAAGAATACAGTACAGACACCTTTTCAGGAATCTTAAATACAAGATCAGCCTTATATACACGAGTCCTAAATCTTATTGAAGCAATCCACTTTGCTCATTTGTTTTACAGGTAGTTCTTGGGTTACAATGGCAATTGGGACTGTAATTTCTGTCACTAAGTGATGTGGTTATCAAATGCAACAATCTGTGACCACCTTGCTTATCAACGACAATCTAGGCAGTCATAGTTGTCATAGCTGAGATGTAGGAGGACTGACAGAAATTAGGGGAAGAGGTAAAAGAGGGATTAGCCAAGAATCCCTACGTAGCCATAAGTGAATTAAGTCCAATCTTCCTTGAATTCTGTTGACCCTTATCTAACTCCAAGCAGGAGCTGTTAGTTGAGAATATTCCTGTGCATAGGCATGAGTAACCATAAATCAGTGTAACTGGACCTTCACATGTGCACTTGATCTTTTGCACCCAGCATCCAAGACTGTGTGGGTCATTAAAAGGCCCTCACATGACCAGAGTCCAAGGCAAACAGGAAAGCAGGCAAGGCTGTAGGGCAGATAGGTACTACAGGTGGGACAGCAGGGGCTGGAGGTGGGTGCTCTTGAAGATGGGTAGGCAGGCAGGGGCCATTTACAAGTGCAAATTTACATTTGCAGGAGCCATTTACAGGTGGGCGAACAGGTGCTATGAGATCACAGGGTTCTTGTACACTATAGCAGGGCTCCTTGGTAGCAACAAAGACTTACAAGAGTGACTTGAAACTTTCCCTGCCTGCTTCCCCATTGACTTTGCTTGTGGGAAGCTGGAAAGGATGGTTGCAAATGGTAATCATATAACTGCAAGGAAGTTGCAATACTCACAACTTCACAGATCATTCATAGGTCCCCCTGTTCAGCACCATTGTAATTTTGAACGGTTACTGAATAGTAACCTGAGAACTACCTGTATTCAAACCAAATGAATAAATACTAAATAAAGCAATTCTGAAAAAGAAAAAAAAGATCTAAACTGGATCTAAAACAAATGTTTCTGCAATAATTCAACTCTATACATGTGTGTGTGCAAGGACATTACATAAATTCAGCCACTGGTAAGCTAATATTCCTTTTACTAGAAACTTTTAATCAGAGCTGCAATTTTATTCAGCCTAGACGAGGATATCTGAAAACACAGATTGCAAACTATGGAATTGTGAGGCAGACAAGAAATCATAGTCTAATGTTCAATAATGTCTATTTCTTGCTCTGCTTGTATCTCCATGTTAAGAGCATTCTTTTTTGGCTAGAATAAAATACAATTGAAAGTCTCAGTACCTTTGTTATCATGTTGGCACCATCTCCAGCTAGTAGCTCCATTTCAAAGTTTCGATACATGCTGTCAATAATATTGATTTTATTTACAGCACAGGTTATTCCTTGATTTTTGTCAACGATAACGTGTCCTGAAAGAAAGTCATGCAAAAAACACCCCCCTGACCATTTAATAACTATGATAAAAGTGGTAAGCGAATTATAAAAAACCTCTTCCATGAAATGAATGCTTCATTTCTAAACAAAGAAAGGTAATCTTATCTACAGTTCTTCCCCAGAGCATGAAGGATTGTATTATCCTTGCAAAGGGATGTGGCCTGACCATCTCTCTTTGTCTCTAAGGGAAGCTCCTTAAAACTATTTCTTAGGGAACTGCCAAAAAGCTTGCTTCTGAAATCTTTTAACATTATATTCTTCCCTATACAGAAAAAACTTACAATTTAACATCCATTTTTCCTCATTTTGGGAAGTCTGTTCCATGGTTAAGGGGCAAAACGGTATCTTAAGCCTGACAAGACACAGTGCCACTCTCAGTCCAATTAGATCAGGAGTTTCAAACTCAATTTCATTGAGGGCCGCATCAGGGTTGTGTTTGACCTCGGGGGGCCAGGGTGGGCATGGCCAGTTTGACGTCACTCGTGTCAGGACGCCTGTGGTGGCCCGAGCGCTCTGCCGATGAAAACGGGTTCCCGAGCTCAGTTTTTGGCTGCGACGGCCTCCTATAACCTTCTGCCAGCAAAAATGGAGCTCAGAAGGGCTGCCCACGGCCCTCACGAGCTCTGTTTTCACTGGCAGAGGCACTACGGCCAGTCCTTTGCTGTTTCCAGGGCGGCCCCATGGGCCAGATCTAAGCACCCCACAGGCCAGATCCAGCCCCGGGGCCTTGAGTTTTGACACCCCTGAATTACATTTATCCTTCTGTATAATATTTATTTATTTTAAACAGATATTAGAGAGGAAGATGCAATTGTAAAAAGGCAGCAAAAATGGAAAAAGAGAAATGGCTAGAGAAGATGGGAACCTTCTCTCTAATTTTTTTTATAAAACAAAAGTTGTATAGCCTCTTAAATATTTGAATGCATTATTCAAAAATTTGAATTCAAGAATTTATATTATCCAAGTGCATTTTTACTCAACAGAAAACTTCATTAAGGGGAAGGAGGGGGACTATTCCCATACAGGACCTACTCTTTTGTCCTTTCAGTCTATAGCATAGAAAGAACTGCCAAACTATTCTTGACTCAGTATAGGAAATATCAACCAACAACAGGGAGACAGGAATGATCAAAGGGGAAAAGAGAGAGACATTGAGCAGAGACCTGTCATTATTGCCGGTATACAGCCACTGGGACAGCTGAAAGGAAGAAGCTGGCATTTTGCCAACTGACAATTTTGGATATTAACAAGAATTAGGATGTAAAAACATCAGAGCAGAACTCCCATGTAAAAGTCTTTGAAATCCTGCCTTTTCCCCAAAGGTTGGTTTAGAATAAAGGGGGGGGGGATTTTACATGTTAATTTTAATGTCTTTTCCTCTGGAGGTATATAATTCTTTATCTTTTATCTTGGTTCCTGCTGTCTATAATGTTGCATGCCACCCAGAATCTTTATGGTTCACAAATTTTGATAAATATAACACACTACCTCTTTTTTTTTTTTTTTACATTATGCAGACATATTACCTCTTTTATATTATGCAGAGACCATCTCTCAGGTTGTCTGCACCTTCTGAAGGGGTAGGGAAGGGATAAAACCTTATGCTTGGCATTCTGTGGATGCTGCTGGAATCATCATCCTGAGCTTACCGTGCCATGAAATCACTATGTGACTTCCACACCCCATACCTCTGCCATTCCATACACCATACTACTCTGTCGGCCCTTCCCCTGGCTGCCGAGAAATAGGGGACTGAACCACGTGACAATGCTGAAATACACTTGTTCTAGGGAAGCGATTGTGACAGCGGTCAGGAGAGGGTTAACTACCCTGATCTGGCAGAGATCGAGTCAGGAAGTTAAGCTCCTCCTCCTGCTGCTCCCTCCAGCTTTCTGACTCGATCTGTGCGGATCGGACGCACTTAGCCAATTCTCCTGATCGAGTGTCTTTATTACTTGAGGAATAATTATTTGAGGTGCAGTCAGCAGGAGAGGCTTCTTGTCTCTTCCTGCTGGGGCCGCTTGCGGTCCTCTGGGATTGAGGCTGTTATCGCGCCTCTCCCTTTACCGGCGCGTACGGCTCACGCCCAAACCCGCCGAGGGGAACTCCTTCTAGAGTTGCAGTTCCCTGGCTGCTCGGCGGCTGAAAAACCTATCAGCGGTTTGAATTCCGGCGAGCGGGGCTTTCTCCGCTTCCGAAGGCACCTCGCGGCTGAGTAATCCCTCTGCCGCTGTTTCAGCCGCCTCTTCAGTTGCAGCCTCACTCCCACGTTCAAACTTAAAGCCGCCTGGGAGACCCGTCTGCGCTCGGCGCGAGGGTGATTGACAGCTCCTGATCGGACTGTTTCCTGGAGTGAAGAAGGCGGTATAGTACCTGGCTCACACTGGATTGGGGCTTAACGGGAGGTTTTTTCCCCTTCTATTAACTGGGACAGTAGTTGGCGAGGCTTGTATTAGCCGCCCTTAAAGCGCCCCTCCTGCCGCCATTTTTGCTGCTGCTTCGTGGCCAATTGAGGCCTTCCCTTCCAAAATGGCGTCTCGTACTTCCAAATCATCCAAACGCCAGGCCTCTGAGGACCCTGAAGCCGGGCCTTCTTCGGCCGCACCTTCCAAGAGGGCAAAAAAGACTCATTCCTCCAAGGAGGATAAAAAGGCAGCTGACAAGGCCAAAGAGGAACTACGCCTTCATCAGGCAATTGAGCGGTCTATCCAGAAGGCCATGAGGGAGGCCTCAATTAGAGACGCTCCGGCTCTCCCTGGGTCTGCCCCCCCTCAACCTCCTCTGGCTTCCCATCTTTCCTCTGCTCTTCCACCCGAGACATCTGGGGAGCAACCTCAGGCCTTGCAGCCCCTATCTCCTGATGGGGACCACTCTCCCCCTCCTCTTCAAGAGGACGTTTGTGAGGCCCTTTTTGGACCCCAGTCGGAATCGCCTCCAACCCAGGGACAGGCAGCGGCCTCTTCCACCCCCAGGGCTGCTCCTAATCCCGTGGAAAGTTTTTTTCCTGCTGGCTTAAATTTAACTCCAGAATTCCTTAATTTCTTTCAAGCTGCCATTCAAAAAGGGGTACAGGCCGAACTTCAGCGCAGAACCTCCTCCTGGGTGGGGGGTTCTGACTGCTCTCGGGCTGACTTAGAGGGTTCCCTCTTAGAGGAGGCCCATCCTTCAGCGGGTGCCTATACCCAGTCTGGGGCTCCTTCGGTGCACCCATCCGTTACTGCGGATGATGGTAGGGACAGGGATCTGTCCGAGGATGAGGACTTAGCACCTGATCAGCCGTCCTTCATTGGACTGTTTAAGCCACAGCTTTTCAGGTCATTATTGCACAAAGCCAAACTGATCACCCGCCTGGGGAATCCTCCTGCCCCTTCCCCTTCAGGGGGCGACTCAGGGACTCCTTTGCCCCTCTTTGAGGTTCCAGAAATCGAGACTGAAGAGATACCAGGGCCCAGACTATTTAAAGATGTATTAAAGAAGCAATGGTCGGCTCCTTCATCGGGGCCTAATCCCAATCAGCTTGACCGGCGCTTCTATAATCTGGCCCCGGAATTGTCATCACTTCTGCAAATTCCCACAGTTGATCCTCCAGTAGCGGCCCTTACGGCCCAGGCTAATGTTACGGGTCCCCCTGAGGACAACCTCCGTCCGGAGGATAAACGGCTTGAGCAGTCTCTGGTGAAATCCCATCTGGCCTCGGCCTGGGCAGCTAAATCTGCCATGGCTTCATCCTTCTTTAGTAGGGCATCTATTCTATGGATCCGACAACTGCAGGATAGGCTCCCAGTGTCGGATACCAGGACCCATCAAGATCTCAACAAGATCTTGGCCGCTTTGGAGTTCTCTGCGGACGCGACGCTCAATGCGTCTCGCTTTACGGCGAAAGCAATTGGTGCCTCTGTTACTGCCCGGCGCCTTCTCTGGCTCCGCAATTGGCAAGCAGATGCCAGATCAAAATGGCGCCTTGCCTCGTCCCCTTTTGAGGGCCCCTCCCTCTTCGGGGCCCCGTTGGAACCTCTCTTGATAGAAACAAGGGACAAGAAACGTATCCTTCCCAGTGTCTCTAGAAGATCCGAGTACCGGCGTTCCTTTCGCCCCTTTGACAGTCCCTTCCCGGGGGGGCGGTCCCCCAGGGCATTCCCTCCACGATCTCGGCCCCCTGACCGTCAGGGATTCCAATCTCAGAGGGGATTCTCCAGACGCCAGCCCCGCGGGGGCCGCGGGCGGCCCTTCCGCAGGTCCCATTAACTGCACGTCCAACCCTCCCATTGGGGGCCGCCTGGCTCTCTTTGCCAGCCAATGGGAGGTTTCATCTTCGGACGCTTGGGTCCGGGAGACGGTTAGGTGGGGCCTCTCCCTAGAATTTCTCTCCACTCCCCCCGACAGGTTTCTCCGATGCCCCCTTTCCCGGGATCGGCGGAAACGGCTCCTTCTGGCCTCGGCCGTCAAACACCTCCTTGATATCCGGGCCATCGAGCTGGTGCCACAGGAGCAGCACGGACAGGGTTTTTACTCCCGCCTGTTCGTCGTTCAGAAATCCTCGGGGGGCTGGAGAGCCATTCTGGACCTCAAGTCCTTGAACCGCTGGGTCCCCTACCGGCGGTTCAAGATGCAGTCCCTCTCTTCCATCCTGGAAGGCATTAGGGTTAGGGACTTCCTCACGTTAGTTGACCTGACGGAGGCCTACCTACATGTTCCCATTCATCCGGCGTATGTCAAATTTCTCCGGTTTTGTCATGCGGGCCGTCATTACCAGTACCGTGCCCTCCCATTCGGCCTCTCATCGGCCCCCCGGGTCTTTACCAAATTAATGGCCGCACTTGCGGCGCACCTTCGAACTCGACCAATTCGGATCCAATGTTACCTAGACGACCTTCTCATACTTTCGAGTTCGGAGGCGCGGGCACGTCAGGATCTGGACACCACCCTCCAGGTCCTGGAGGCTCACGGTTTCTCCATCAATCGGACCAAGAGCCACTTGGTACCTACGACGCGCATCCAACACCTCGGGGCTATCATTGATACGGTCGAGGGTAGGGTCTACCTTTCCGAGGAGCGGCTGTCCAGCCTGCGGTCTCTGGTCAGCTCCGTTGCTCAGGGAACCCCGGTTTCCCTGGCAATCCTCTCCAAACTCCTGGGAAAGATGGTTTCATGCATTGGCATCGTGCCGTGGGCCCGTCTCCACTGCAGGGCCCTGCAGTGGTTTCTTCTCCCGTATCAGAAGTCCCGGAATTCGGCCTCCAACATGATTGTTCACCTTAACTCTTCTGTCATTCAGTCCCTCCACTGGTGGTCTTCCGGGGCCCTATACAAGGGGAGGGAATTCAGGGAGCCCGACCCAGTCATTCTAACTACAGATGCCAGCCTCTCTGGCTGGGGGGCCCACATCCAGTCCCGCCTAGCCCAAGGGCTTTGGTCTCCAGAGGACAAAGGCCACAACATAAACTGGCTAGAGCTCCGAGCCATCCACCTGGCCCTCCGGGTGTTCAGGGAGGTGGTAAGGGACAAGCATGTCATTGTCCGGACGGACAACGTGGCCGCCAAGGCCCATGTCAACCGCCTGGGGGGAACACGGTCTCGCCCCCTGATGGAGGAGGCGGAACGACTGGGAGCCTGGGCGGAGGCCAACCTGAGGTCCCTCCGGGCCTCCCACATTTCAGGCCTGAGCAACACCCAGGCAGATTGGCTGAGCCGGTCGATGGTGGACCACGGCGAATGGCAGCTCGACCCGGCCCTGTTCCGGAGGATCACGCAACGGTTCGGGGTTCCCGTTGTAGACTTGTTTGCGACGAAGGACAACCGGCAGACGGATCGCTTCTTCTCCAGGTTTCCGGACCCGATGGCGGAATCCACGGACGCTCTCCTGAGCAGGTGGCCCAAGGGCCTCCTCTATGCCTTTCCCCCCCTTCCTCTCCTGTCCAGGGTCGTCCGGAAACTCCTGGAGGAGCATGCGGACCTGATCCTCGTCGCTCCCTATTGGCCACGTCGGCCGTGGTTTGCCGACCTCCAGGCTCTGTCGGTCTATCCTCCCTGGCGTCTACCTCTCGCCGACGTCATCCTCCGGCAGGGCGCACTCCTCCACCCGGACGCGGCCTGGCTCCAGCTAACCGCCTGGCGGTTGAGCGCCAGCTCCTGACGGAATTTCATCTTCCCACCGACGTGGTCGACACCATCCTGGGGGCTCGACGCCCGGCCACAATACGCATCTACGGCGCTACATGGCGATCCTTCGCGGGGTGGTGTGACTCAAAAGGGCTGGATCCGAAACTGGCTTCCACGGAACAGGTACTCGTTTTTCTTCAACGAGGGTTGGACGCGGGGCTCTCCCCCAACACCTTACGCAGGCAAGTAGCCGCTTTATCCTCTATTCTCTGTTTGGGTTCCCGCCACTCCCTGGCCCATCGCCCTCTAATAAAGCTGTTCCTTAGAGGTGCTTCCAACTCCCGTCCTCCGCCCGTACGTCGTTACCCCACCTGGGATCTCCCAAAGGTGCTAGATGCCCTCACACGGCCACCCTTTGAACCTCTTCGTACCGTAGGTCTGCGGTTCCTATCCTATAAGGTGTCCTTCTTGGTTGCCATTACTTCCGCTAGGCGGATTTCGGAACTAGCAGCCCTCTCCACGAGAGCTGACCTTTGCACCTTTCACTCCGACAGGGTGGTCCTTCGTTTAGACCCCACGTTTCTCCCTAAGGTTAATTCCCTGTTCCATCGATCCCAGGAACTCGTTCTCCCGGATTTTTGCCCACGCCCGTCCCACCCACGGGAACGGGTTTGGCATTCTCTGGACGTTCGACGGGCCCTACGCATTTATATTCACCGAACGTCCTCTTTCCGTAGGTCGGAGGCCCTTTTTGTCTCCTTTCAGCCTTCCACCTTGGGTCTAAAGGTTTCCTCTCACACAGTGGGTCGTTGGCTTCGCGCCACTATTGCCTCTTCCTATGAGGCACTGTCTCTTCCTACTCCTCGCCGCATCACTGCTCATTCCACACGCAGTGCGGCTACCTCGGCAGCGTGGGCCACCCAGGCCCCTCTCCTTGAGATATGCCGGGCCGCAACGTGGGCGTCCCCCACGCCCTTTATCCGCCATTACCGAATAGATAGTTTTGCATCGGCGGAGGCGGCTTTTGGTCGCCGGGTTCTTCAACAGGTCTGCGCGGACCAGGCCTCCACGTCCCGGGCGGGTCCCTCCCATTAGGTCACGGGCTTTGGCACGTCCCTCTCCTGACCGCTGTCACAATCGCTTCCCTAGAAAGGGCGTTGTCTTACCTGAACGCCCGTTCTGGGGACCGATGTGACAGCGGTCAGCCCCGCCCCCTTTTTCTTTCTTCCGCCGGTCCGTCTCGGCTAGGAGCACTCCTGTTGTTTGTTTGTTTGTCTTTCAGATGGCTAGTGCGTCGTCAGGACATCACTTCACATTCCTCGTCCGAAAGCTGGAGGGAGCAGCAGGAGGAGGAGCTTAACTTCCTGACTTGATCTCTGCCAGATCAGGGTAGTTAACCCTCTCCTGACCGCTGTCACATCGGTCCCCAGAACGGGCGTTCAGGTAAGACAACGCCCTCTTTCAACGCTTTTAAACTGACAAAACTGATGGGAATGTTTTACCCAAATCAATCGTGCCTAAGATTGCAGAAAGAAAGAGATGCATTTGTTGCTTTTAACCACAGCCAAAAGTCAAGCAAAAGACGCAGTTCTATGACTTCCTATTTAAACTCAGGGAAACTGAATATTCCATTTATTCTTCCAGGTTCTGTTGCATTCTACACAACTCTAGGAAGATAACAGCTCAGCAGTTGCGCTCATACTCTTCAAGCAGAAGGTCACAAATTTCGATTTCCCCAGCATCTTTATTTAAAAGGATTGGTTAGCAGCTGACGGGAAAAGACCTCTGCCTCCAATTTTAGAAAGCCGCTGCCAAGGCTAGATTGACAGTCTGAGCTGATACAAAGTACCTTCCTTTTAAAAAAAAAAAATTAAAAAAAACATACAAACCATTGAAATTGACCTTGCTTTAAATTAAATCCTGTATCACATATTGTGCTAATTTATGCATTAAATTACACATCAGTATCCTTTACAAAAGATTTATTGCTGCTGAACTATATAAGACAACTTACCTTATTTTAGACATTGAAAAGATCAATTAATTTTCCTATCTAATTTTAAATATTAGCCTGATTATCTCTTTAGAAACCATTATAAAGCATTTCTACAGTTTTTTTGATTACACAGGAATTCCTGACCATAACCTACCAATTAAATGTTTATAAGGCAGCTGATGGCTTCTCAGATTCATGTGTGCAATATGGCCAATTCTGCTAAAGGCTGTGGTGATTTCCTGGCCTTCAGGAAGCACTGCTTTCAGAATTTCTTCTGTCTTGAAATTATCATAAGTAAGTTCCATGTTATACTTGATTATTTCAGGGTTAATACCAAAGCTTTTTAAGATCTGTTGCTCAGATTCACCCAGAGAACCATCAGCAGATATTTTATGTGGGTCTAACAAAATGTACTTTCTGTTTTCATCGTCAGGGTCTTCAACGACTCTCTTGAGACCTGGTCGCTGGAGTAGTACTCCTTTAAGAGATTTCAGCAGATTGCTTGTTATGTCTTTGTTAACTAAAAGAGCTGGGATGATAATATCATTCTTGAAAGCAGCTTTGTCAAGGGTGGTCATTCCACGTACTCTGGGATGCGGCAAGAATCCATCAAGGTCAGGTTTCTTATCGGCCATCTCCTGCAGGGTGAAGAAACTTTGTCTCTGAATTTTTGGAAGATGTTCAGGCAATCGATTAAAAGACCGGTTCCAAAGCAACCAGAGTGTTGGAAATAATGTTTCTGATCCAAAATACTTCACTTTCAGGAGGCAAGGGAATAAGCTTTTTAATTGCCTTAAAAATCTAAAAGAAAAAGTGTCTATTTTTAGAGATTACTCAGAGAAAAAATACAAGTTTGCATGTCTGTACGGCAGTCATAAACTATTCGTATAAGAAAGTCTAAACCAAACTTTGGGTTATGCAAGATTTGATGTAATAACAAACTTCACAGAAGATTGATTGATCTACAAATCATGCTTACTCATTTTAGTGAGCACTCTTTGGCGCTCTCTCAGCTTGATGGTTTTCTTGTAGACATCATCAGCACTAATGATGCTACCTAGTTTGATACTGAATGAAACATTTGCAAGAAAACCACCAAGCTCAGAGAGCACCAAGGACCCCGCAATTCTACCCTGAGCTAAAAATAGTCTCTTCTATTCTCTTGAAAGTTCCCTGCTAGCTATAGCTTCCTTTTTTTATCCAAAGTGACAAATCACGATTACCATGTTCAGAACAAGCCAAACTTCTAAACCAAGTTTGAAGGATGGTTTAAAATCTTGGCTTGTTCTAGACCAGTGAGGGCAAACCTTTTCGGCACCGAGAGCCGAAAAGGGAGCACTTCGCATGCATGCTCATCAGGGCCGCAACCAGGAAGAGGAGCTGCCCAGGGGGCATGCGCACGCCGGATAAGGTAATTCCTGTTTCCGGCACGGGCACATGCACTCCAGCAAGCAAGTCTTATGATTACTGCCGCACATGTGCATGCGACGATCAGATGGCCATCAGATGGCCAACTCTTCCTGTTTCCAGCACTGCCGCACGCACAAAGGCCAGCTGATCGTCACGTGCGTATGAACGCCAGAAACCAGGAAGAGGAACGGGCGGCGCTGCGGGTGCCAGGCAATATGGCTCCATGTGCCACATTGGGCACGTGTGCCATAGGTTCGCCATCATGGTTTTAGACCTTATAGTCATACTTTTGGTAATCCCAAAATTACAATTAAAGGATTTCTGGGTTTATCTATTGCATGCTAAGAGAAGGTAAAATAAAATATTCTCTACACCAGGGGTGTCAAAGTTGCGTCATCACAGCATTGTCATGTGACGTATCAGAACTTTTTCCCCCTTCGCTAAACCGGGTGGGGGTGTGGCCAGGGCGTGACGCATTTGACCTGTGGGCGAGTTTGTGGCCCTGCTCTACACAAATAAAAAACTTGCACCTATTGACTTAATAAACATTTTGCTGTTAAAATAAATGTAATCCTTGTTTAATGTCCATTTGTTCAATGATTGACATTATGATGGTTATGAATGAACAGACTTAGAATCAGTCCTCTAATTTCTGGTCACTGCAGCACTCCATAGTCACACGAACAAATCTGGGTGAACACAGGCCTACTCACATTTACAACTGACTTTTGGCTACTTGCTGCTACCAGCTACCCCTGCAACCTGGCCCTACCTAACTCCACTGAGCTTGGGCACCTCGCGTACTACTGCACTAGCTGGGGCCTTCTTACATGCCTCCTTTTGCATCAATTCAGTCAGGGCTTCTCTCACACACCAGCCAAGGCTTCTCAGGTGCGCTGGCTGGAGCCTCCATTCATGTGCTAGTCCAACTGTCTGCACCCAACCCAGGGCCCTCTTTCAGGAAAGGACGCCCTGGCTGGGTACAAATGAGAGCCCTGGGTGGGGTGCGAGAGAAGCCCTGGCTGCATCGGTGCAAAAGAAGGTGGCCTAAAGAAGGCCCCAGACAATACAGTAATGGCATGTGGTGTGGTGGGAGTGCAGTAACAATAGTGGGTCAGCAGGCGACCCAGAGGGCCAAAAAAGGTGAATGGGGGAGGTTGAAACAAAGGTAGTTCCTTAACTTTTTTCAATAAAGGTTTGGACCCTCATCTAATAACGTGTGGGATTTGCTCAATGATAATAACTGGAACTGCCAATGCTAAGCAGAGTGGTTATTTAATGTTCAGTTTAACAATCGCATCACTTAAAGACAGAGTTGCCAATCCCAATTAGGGTCATTAAGTGAGGATTACCTGTATACATGTCAGACTGGATCAGTTTCACATAGTGAAAAAACAATACATTTAAATATACATATATAATCAAATAATAATAAATGTGCAAATGAAGAACCAAAAGCAGATGAGAATGTTGCAGATTTCTCATCTCGTTCTTAGCAGAGTCCAGTCGTCTTGCATAAAAAAGACAATGAAAACCTCAATAACCATGTTTCATGATCACATACCAACTTAAATGATTTGAGTTCTCAAAACATGGCTAAGCTTGAAATCAGACAAACTATATCTTATCTATAGCTTAAGACACTATAAAGTGCAGGTAGTCCTCGACTAACAACCATTCGTTTAGTGACCGAAGTTACAATGGCACAGAAAAAAATGACTTATGATTGTTTTTCACACTTATGACCATTGCAGCATCCCCATGATCATGTGATCAAAATTCAGATGCTCATATTTAGTTCATATTTATGATGGTTCCAGTATCCCACGGTCACATGATCATCTATTGCAACTTTCTGACAAACAAAGTTACGGATTCACTTAACAACTGTGTTGCTAACATAACAATTGCAGTGATTCATTTAACAACTGTGGCAAGAAAGGTCGTAACATGGGGCAAAACTCAAAACTGTCTCGCCTAGCAATGGAAACTTTGTCCTCAATTGTGGCCATAAGATGAGGACTACCTGTACTATGTCAGTTCTTCCCAGTCCAGCCTGCTTCTATCTTGGTAAATTTTTAAATATTCCTCTTAAATCATTTTGACATCACATTTATACATTACTTTGTGTGAATGTGTCTATGTGTGCTCTTGAGTCCGTCTTAACTCCTGGCGATTCTCTGGGCAAATCCATGTAGTTTTCTTAGCAAAATTAAACTTTGGGATTCACTACCATGAGATGTGGTGCCAGCTACCACTTTGGCTGGCTTCAATTGGTCCAAAAGGTTGGACCAATTTATGGACATCATAGAATCAAAGATGATGCATTTTAGCATTTTACCACATTGAAATTAATTTTTCATTCACTGTATTGTTGCTAGCCACTGTCTTTTTAAATTTTTTATTTATTTTCATTTATTTATCACATTTTTATGCCACCCGTCTCCCTTATAAGGTGACTCTGGGCGGCTTAATGAAATACCAAGAGCATAACAATGTTACTAGGACAATCTTGTCATTTATCTAAAGTCGAAGGTTGTGTAGTTTTTTCCTAGGATTGGAGATTTTTCGCAAGGTTGACAAGGTTACCTGCTGAGGGTGCTTTTGCAAGGAGCCTTCTACAATCTGTTCCCCCACTCTGCATTATAAACCAGAATTCTGTTTTAACCACCGATTTCTCCCATCAGGCAGGGTTTAGTTTCAATGCTCCCTCCAAATTTAATCCCTTTGGACGGTCTCTTGTAGCACTTGCAACGTGCATCTTCTGTCTGCCTTACTTTCGGAGAAAAGCGAGTCTCCAAAGAGGGAAAGGGACGGTCTGCAGAGGAGAGAGCTCGACGTGGGTTCCTCGTATTCAAGACCCCCAATCCCCCCTCTCGTGCGCCCTATGGAAACGAGGGCAGAGAAAGAGGCCCTTCCCGCGTCTCCTTGCCTCACCTCATGCCGGCCTGGCGCCGCGTTCCCTTCGCTCCTTCCCCCTCAGAGCAGCCCGGCCTTCCCGGCCTCATCATCACCAGTCGCCGCGGCGTAGGGCGGAAAGGGGCGGTGCGGCCCGGCCCTTCCCGCCCTCAGACTGGCTCTGGGTAGGGCCGAGCGCCGCCTCCTCCACCACCTCGGCCGGCGGACTGAGAAGGCGGCGGTGGCTGGAGGTTATTGCAGCCTTTGCTCGCCCCCGGCGCACCATGGAGCAGCCGCGAATTTCCTCAGTCAATTCCGAGCCGGGATGGTATTTGTCGGCTCAGGACCTGGAAGAGGGAGCCCCGCTCCTCTCGCCCCCGGACACGGTGCGTGTCGTGCTTGGGGGCTCTCGGGGTGCGGGGACGCGCGGCTTTCTCAGGCAGCCTTGCGGGCTTTCCCTTTCTCCCTCTGTCTCTCGCTGTCTGACCGGCAGGAACCGCGCTTGAATCCAGTTTCTGAATTAACTCATTTTCTGGGTTCGCTTAATACACCGAGCCACGGGCTATCCCGGTGTTTGCAACCTTTGCTGTTCTAAGATGCGCGGACCCCAACTTTAAAAGTCCCAGCAAGGGGAATTTTGGGAGGTCCCCGCCTCTTAAGGCGAACCAAATCGGCTGGGTGTGCAGTGCACAACAATGCCGAACCGCTAGAAACAAGGGTTAAATCTTACCAAGCTTCATATCTAGAAACGTACAGACACAGTTTAAGCCTGAACACGAAGGTGAAAAACATCTAGGGTGAGTCAGGGTGAAGAAGTCACATGGTATGATTGCCATCAATATGTGACCTTGTTAGGATGTGAAATCACACTGCCTCAATTGCCCCGAAGTCTTCACAATAGCATCCCTTTTCAAATGTGTGGGGACTACAGTTCTAGTGGCCTCCCCAATGGAAAACGTTTAATCTAGGCAATGAGAGCCCAGTTGGTGTAATGGATAAGGCACCAGATTAATCATTGAGGTCACACTTTAACAGTAACAGAGTTGGAAGGGACCTTGGCGGTCATCTAGTTCAACCCCCTGCTCACGCAGGTGACCTGTACTAGGGATTTGAATCACTGAACTGTTGACCTTTCTGATTGACAAGCTCAGTGTCTTAGCCACTGAGCCATCTAGCCAGGCAGATTGAGTTCTAATCCTGTTTAGGCATGAAGACAGCCGGAGGACGTTGTGTTAGCTTGTTCTCTCTTGGCCCTAGGAAGAAGGAGGCAGTGGCAAATCACTTCTGAAAACATTAAGCAAAAGTACATGATTTTTCCAAGCAGTTGCCAGAGGTCAAGACCAATTTAAAGACACTTTTTAAAAAAATGGAGGCACTGGAAAATTTACAATCTTATAGGGGAAAAAATAGCATCCACTGTTGCCACCAAACTTACATTTCACAGCATTTTAAAGCCTCACTGGAAGTGCCCTATTACCACAGAAGCAAATAATGCAACAGAGATCCTCCCCACTTTATAATTTTCCAACCTGCCCAGATGGGGTATTCCACATGGTTATGTCCCCTAGAACTTTCCAACCCTGTGCAATCTATAGAATGGGTAGATATTCTTGTATGCCCATAGTGATAATAGACATATCTTTTGCAACAAAGATTTGCTCCGTGAATATCCCAAATGCATCTTCATAAAGCCACATAACACAAATGCATCCGTGTATGCATATTATGCTACCGGTACATGCATGTAGCAGACATGCTATATGCTATGTTACAATTGTTTTACATAGACTTTTTAGAATTATTTCATTCAAAACCTATCTATTTTGAATCCTTAGGGTATGTTTAATATAAATGCATATTTTAAATCAGCTCCCATTAGAGCAACTGTAGCAAAAATATTTGTATGTCAAACACATGATTTAAGATTACTGAGAATCTGTTAATTAATTGGTTTCTTTCATACTTTTATTTCATACTTGGTTTGACCTTGAAAAACTATTTAACCTAGATTAAGAGATTTGAATGGAACAATGCATTTGGTTCTAACATTTGCAGGTATCACTGAATCGTGTATCAACTGGCACCTCCTTTGGCTTTTCTGTATTTAATTTAATGAATGCTATCATGGGAAGTGGGATTCTTGGTTTGGCATATGTCATGTCCAAGACAGGAATCATTGGATTCAGGTATGTTTTTATTATCAGTTCTGTTTTTGAGTATTTTAAAAACTTTATCGTGCTCTATATTTACTTTTACATTTAAGAGTAGGGATTTTTTTAAAATTTAAGTAAAACTGATTATTTTAAGAATAAAAATAACTAAAACTGAACAAGCAGGTTGAGAGAATGTTACATTCCAGATCCCTCTTCTAGTCTCTAGTGGTATACTATTGGACATTATTAATTATGATTTCAAGTACAAAAATCAGGCATTTAATTTTAATAAATCTCATTTTTGATGTCTCTACAAAATCAAAAGAAAATAGTGTGAAGAAAGGTACATTGTGATGCTTTGCATGAGGTTCAGTCCTCAACATCTCCAGTCAAAGTTGGGAAAGAGTTGTCTAACTCCAAAGAGCTTATCATTGCAGACAATACTGAGCAAGATATTCTGATATAAAGATGTTTTCTATTTATCTATGTATAATAGAATGGAAAATAATTAAATTAATGCAATGAAATCTCTTACAGTTGTCTTACAGAGAGGGCCTCCTCGGGGTGCCATCAGCCAAACAATGTAGGCTGGTGACCCCCAGGGGGAGGGCCTTCTCTGTGGGGGCACCTACCCTCTGGAATCAGCTGCCCCCAGAGATAAGGAGAATCCAAGACCTCGGTGCCTTCCGCTGTGCCCTTAAAATGTTCTTTTTCCAGCAAGCCGGGCTGGCCTAACACTTTTTAAAATGTTTTTAATTGTCTGTTATTGTTTTTAATCATGGGGCCAAATTTATATATATCTTTTTAATTGTATTTTAATGTTTGTAGTTTATGTTTTTACTTGGCTGTTCACCACCCTGAGTCCTCAAGGAGAAGGGCGGTATACAAATTTAAAATAAATAAATAAATAAATAAATAAATAAATTGGTGTAGGGATTTATTTTATCAGAAGCCTATATTCTGCAACTGTAGTACAGAAATCAGTTTTGTATTCACATTGTTGAAATATGGTTTATTGAATGAACCAATTCAGCCTTGCAGATATATCAAATAATCATAACTTTTCCCCTACAGTGATAGCAAATCAATCAGATTATATTTTAGTGTAATGAATAAATCCAGTTCAGTCTGATTTGGCAATGCTAGTCCAAGTACTCTGGGTACTCCAAGTACTCCGCCCTGGGTCTTCGGAGAGGGGCGGCATATAAATTGAATAAATAAAAATAAATACTCTTCTATGTGACTGAAGGAGGCCATCATCATTTTAATTAGAAATGCAAAACGTTGTATCTGGGGCCTTCTTAATGTAGAAAAGTTCTTCTTCATATTCTGTTCACTAAAACATTCAAAGTTAAAGTTCTGTAATTACCTATGTAAAAATCAGGTTTTGGCATATCACTTTTCAGTTATGTGTCCAAATTGCACAAATATTTGTTTTGATGCATATTGAAAACACTTTTTTGGGGGGGCTTGGGAATTATGATTTACTTTGCCGCTCAAGGTTTATACAGCTAGAGCCAGATACTGTGATGATTAGTGAGCAAACATATAGCTGATATTTATTGTTCCTCTGCTCATTGGTATCTGCTCATCACAAAGATAAAATACAATCATTTAAAATACTTTAAATGTTATCAAAGTGTATGTTGTAACAACATACACTTTGTCATTTGTCATTTTTGCTAGATTTGAATGAGTCATAAAAAGTTGCTAAATATCAGAAAAAGCAGAACATGGAAAAAGGAATTAGCAGTCATGTGCATCATATTCTATCTTTTAAGATACAAAACGAGGAAATATGTCTTATGATTTTTTTTTTGTTCTTGGTTGTTTGGGGGAAAATGTAGCTTTTCAACTCTCTATTTTAGTGGGAAACAATGATTGATGACATTGACATTCATTATTTTTCTTTTTGTTCTAGTATGCTGATGTTAATTGTTGCTACCCTTGCATCTTATTCTATATTTCTGTTGCTTACTATGTGCATTTACACTGGTAAGTAAAAATGCTATATAGTTTTAAGGAGCTTTGTATAAATCTTTAGTGTTTGTATAAATCATAAGTCTTTAGTGGAGGCAAAATAGAAATATATTCAGATTTTACAATCTACATTTCTCTAGTCACATCCTTAGAATAGTCTATGCAATACAGGCAAATAATTTATAACCTTATAACATTACTATGAGGGTCAGTAGCCTCTTTAGATGGTGACACTGTTGCAAAAACCTGGCTACCGATATATGTATATTCATATGTACATACATATATATACATACACCCACACACACCCACAAGGCAAATTACATCATTATTGTTGCCAAGAAAACTGTATGGATATATCTCTGTAATTGATGATGATGATGATGATGATGTTATCCATTCATCCACATAGTTTGCCTGAATTGTTGTTTACAAGGACTATAAATTATTAATGTTGATTATATATCTGATGAAAAATACTTTATCTTTATAAATCAAGATACACTTTTTGTTTTAAGTCTATTTCTGAAATATTTTCAAGAACAAGTTCTGAATTTTGTTCTTATTTAATATATTCATTCAGTGAGGTGATAGGATTATGTATGTGCTTCAGAGCTGTTTTAACATGGATGGTCCTTAAAATAGGATTTGCTGCATTTTGACAATGCACTTATCACATCTTTTCTTTAAAATTTAATTAGAAACTATATTTTCTGCTCTGGGTTAGAAAGGAGTTAAACATGCTTGCTAGATGTCATGTACATTGCAAAAAAAATAATCTCTGTCTTGGACAAATTTTTACCTGAATTTCAGAAGTTTATAGATATACAAGTAGAGATATGTTGAAAAAAAATGAAATAGTGTGAATGCGAAGTTAGTAGTATGAAGTCCAGAAAACTTAGGCCCTTTTTTTAAAAAAGTGTCTCTTTCCTTTTATCTGAGACAGTTGATAATTCCTTTCCAATATTGTCTTCATAAGGGGATGTGGTGGCTCAGTGGCTAAGACGCTGAGCTTGTCGATCGAAAGGTTGGCAGTTCAGTGGTTCGAATCCCAAGTAGCTCCTGTTACTTGTCCCAGCTTCTGCCAACTAGCAGTTCAAAAGCATGTAAAATATGCAAGTAGAAAAATAGGGACCACCTTTGGTGGGAAGGTAACAGCATTCTGTGCGCCTTTGGCGTTTAGTCATGCCGGCCACATGACCACAGAGACGTCTTTGGACAGCGCTGGCTCTTCGGCTTTGAAACGGAGATGAGCACCGTCCCCTAGAGTCGGGAACGACTAGCACATATGTGCAAGGGAAACCTTATTGTCTTCATAGTTCTTTAATTGATTATTCATTGGGTTTTTGCTAATGATACCGAATGATAGCTCCCCTCCCCCCATCAAATGGCGTACATTGCTGCTGAAGAAGAGTTAAAGATATTTCCAAGTAAAATAATGTAACTTTATGACAAGCTAGATTAAAGCCTTCTGGATGTTTAGTTGATGATGTTGACATACAAGAGAAGAAAATCTGAAGCTCCAAAAGACAAAATGAAACAGGAACATGGACTGTAAGAAGCATGAAAACTCCAGTGAAAAGTGAATGAATCAACTGTACATGGTAACTTATGCATCAATGAATTAAAATGGATAGAACTTTGACACTTTTGGTCAGAAGATCATATTGTTATTTATTCAGGACACAAAAATAAACAGTTATTTTCAGTGACAGTCTTTGCTATATACCACATATAGCAAAGAAAATACTTGGGTACAATGCAATTAATGAGCTGAAACATTAACTACAACTTTTGGACTAGTTATCCAATAAGATGGGTATGATAATTTAATATGGTTATCCACGTTTATGTCTAACTACTGATGCAACAGAACGTGCAAATAAGATGTGCTGTGTTGCAGTTAGTGATAGGACTACCAAAGTTGGAAAGAGTGTGCAGGAAAATACAATTGGATTGTATGGCCTAGAAAACAGAAGTTAAGAATGAAAATCGGTTTCTGCCCATCCAATTATCTCTTCATTGATAACATGTTCTTCAAAATGACCCCTTAAGCGAACATTGCCAGATGGAGCACACAGAAATTAAACTGGATGTGTTATTGGTACAAGGAGGTAGAAAAACTGAGGTATGTTAGCAAACAAATTGTGTGATGCTGATGATAGAACAGATCATGAACTGCTTGTGGGCAAGTTTTAAATCAAGCTAGAACAAAAAAAGGTTTCCATATGCTTCTGTGCATACAGCTACAAAATATAGAATCACTAGGAAGTCCTGAGTGTCACTGATAAAGAACCAGAGAAACTGTGCAATGAAATGAAAAACGTCGTTAAAGAAGACTCTGAAAAAAGATTTCTAAAGAAGCCAAAGCCAAGAAAGCAAAATTCTCAAGAAGGAATTTAATGAAGAATACTGTATCAGTAATCAGAAAAGACAAGGAGCAGGATTTTAACATCTATAAAAAAAATATCAAAGAAAGAAACAGAAAATCATGACAACTATTTACAAAGTATCTCTGAATTCAGGAGTACACTAATGAAAGACACTAACTGATTTAAATTAGATGGAAGGGATATAGTGAAATACTGTACAGTTGGGATCTCAATATAAAAATAAAAGATGCTTATTTACAAGAATCTCTAGTACTTTAAAATTATGCTAATCAGCACTCTGATTATTAAATTCCTCTAAATTAAATTAAATTAAATCAGAAGGCTAGAGGAATTTGTAGGACATTTATATGAAGAAACAGTAAGCAACAGAAGAAGAATCCATAACGGTTCTAACCAAACTAGGACAATAGATCAATAGAATGTGCAAATTATCTCACAATATCCTTTTCTGCCCTCACCTCCAAATGTGAGAGGGTAATTATCACAATTGCCATGACACTACAAGCAAAGCTTAAAAACACCAAAACTCACAGTCATACCAAGCCACTGGTTAACTTTGGATGACATTTTGAACTTAGCTCTTCTTCACTGAAGCCCTTTTAATTTACCTGTCCCTGTGTCAGAGATAGTAGAGAGAAAACAGTCTGGGATTATTTTAATTATTCTATTGTTGCAATTCATTCATTCAGCTTTCCCAGTTGTTACTGGCTATCTTGTCATACTGTTCTGTCCTGTTTCAGTTTTAATTTCTGGACTTCTGTGCCTTTACTTTTCTATGGAACAGGGTTTTTTTCATGTTTGGTTTTCTTCTCTTCTTCATACTTCTGGTTCTCTGTAGCTATTTCTGACTAGTCAACTTTTCCTTGGTTGTTCTCAAAGGCTCTTCCTCCTATTCTCCATTTGATCTGCACTCTTAAATATTCAAGAGGTAAGGTCTTATTGTTATATGTAAATTATTATTTATTCAATCGATTGCTTCTCCATAAATATTTCCCTCTGCAATATTTAAAAAATTAAACCTGCAGTTAATGTGCAATAAACACATTTTAAAATTACAGCTAATCAATAAAAGCAACAGTAAAACAATCATGTTGAAAGCTTAACTGTGTCTGGTGGACCAGTCTGAAAATGCTTTTACTAAAATGCTGGCAAAAATTGCCTTTGTAATAGGCCTCTTGATAAAAAAAAATAGGCATATTAAATCCCTTGTATTTATTTCCTTGATTTTGCAATATTGAGCAGGCTAAACTTGGGAACAAGCTCCAATGGATGCCAGAAGATTTGCTTCTGATTTATTTTGCTTCTGAGGATACCTAACAGGAGACAATACAAGAAAAAATGCCAAAATAAATAGCAGCAGTTTTACAATGGCAGGCTATCACTGCAATTCATTCTCAAAGATTTGTACCCAAGATGTGAAGTTCGGAGCCATTTGTCTCATTTTTTTAAAAAAATATTTGTTTATTAATTATATTTACATGGCTGCCCATCACACAAAAAGTGACTCTGAGTGGCATAAAAAATTAATTTGGCAAAATGTTTCCTTGTTCTGGAATAAATGAAATGTTCAATAAAATTGTTGTTAGCTTCACAACAATGTTTCATATATTAGTTTCATAAACATAGTTTCATATACTATGAAAATTATTTTCTAAGGTATAAGTTTATTAACTTATAAAAGGCAATGTATGCAATTATGCATAAATGTGATAGTACAAGACATTTGAGGGGTAAATTGATGGTGTTAGTGCAAAGCATTGTTTCTCAACATTATCAACTTAAGAGATATGGGCTTCAACTCCCAGAATTCTCAAGCTAGCATGCTGGAGAATTTTTGGATTGAAGTCTAAATATATTAAAGTTACTGAGGTTAAGGGATACCAGTGTAATCTATATTTCTTACTTCAAGCTTTTAATGTATTTGTCTTACCATTTCTCATTTCCTTTCTATGTTTTGAATGACGTTGTTTAGTCCTAAAAGGAATATATGATAGGAAAGCATGTACCGTATGTAAAATAATTCTTAGAATATGTTAACCTCTGTGTATAGTATACGTAATAAACATTCAATTAACTTGAATGTTTTCAGAGCTGATACTGAAACATGCTGCTCTCCCCAAAATTGGTTTTTGTTGGGATAAAGCACTTTTTTTTTTACTTATGTCAACAATTGTGCTTCTATCTTGTAACAATTATTGTCTCCTAATTTTTAAAACGACGAATTTATTTTGTTTTGGCTTCCAAGTGATTGTACCGTATAGGAAAAGAAAAAAAAACATATTTGGGTTTTTTTTTCCTTGGGGGAGGGAAATGCCTTTCTTTTAAAGTAAAATTAATGTGTTAAGCTTATTGGAAACTTAGCTCATATTGGAGCTCAGACCTTATTAGTTATTATTCCTTAAAAAAAAAAAAGAAAGACCAGAATCAAGCTATTAAATTTCAGTAGTTTAGGTTTAGAGACACAAATAAGGAACTAGTGGTCTTTGCTAATTAAGCCTAAAATGCCTGAAGAATTTTTCATTTATTCATAGATACATACACACAAATTTTTATAAAATTGTATTTTGCATTGAAAGAACTCACAAATATAGCTCCTGATACCCCACTTTAACAAAAAAAAAAATGGAATTTTCTTCACGTTATACTTACAAAATGTCTTCCCCAGATCATGTTTTTTGGAAAAGATTACAACACGAGTAAATAGAATGGTATGCTATTTTGTATTTAGGAATTTATTATATATCTTGTTAGGATATAGAAAGGATAAAAGACATTATTATTATTATTATTATTATTATTATTATTATTATTATTATTATTCACCCAATGAGAGTTGAATTTAGCATTTCTGACCACCTGTTGAGTCCTTCCCAACATCTAGAATAGGCAGATGTTATTATTTAATAATAATAAAGGTATCATTGTTAATGATTGAATATTGATATGACTTTAATAATGGTTCTGAAGTGATAAATTGATATAAGGGTAGTCCACATGCAAACAGTGATCTTTATCATGTTAAATACAGGTTTAAATATACATTTACTCCAAATGTATAATAAATAGAAAAAACACACCAGGTCTGGTGCAATGGGATTTATTTATTTTTTTTTAAAAAAGGATAAATCTATGAAAGTTAAAGTTTTTACTTTATAGGAATGCCTTAATTATATGTAATATAACAGTAAATATGTATTGTGAATTGTTTGTTTCCTTTTTATAGCTGTCACATCTTATGAAGATCTTGGTCTCTTTGCATTTGGTTCCCCTGGGAAGGTAATTTCCAAACTCCTCTTGCATATATAATATGCTAAAATTCAAAAAAGCAAAGATAAAGTTTTATTACACTAGACTAGAGCATACTTTAGAGTTCTACAGAGTTCCTGTATTTACATGGAATTTTGTACACATAAGAGAATGTCTTTGTTTATGACTCCCCCAACACTCCCCTCATTTTTGTTCTTGCACTTTTAGAAAGAATAGAATTTTCTTACGTCGCTTTCCCATATAATTATAGAGACTGTTAACAACTTGTTCATCATGAAAGAAAATTTAAAATTGTCATTAGCTGTGCATACAAATATCTCTTTCATTGTAGTGGATGTAAAATACAGTATATAAACCTGTAACTGTTAGTCTTCTGATTATAATTGTACAATACTTTAAAAATCATCTTAATTTATTCTTCCAGTTTTTAAAATCATAGTTCTAAAATACATTTAAAAACCCATGCTGTATAGGTACCTAGCTTGTTTTTTAATTCAACAACTTCTTATGAGTTTTTAAATACATGATTTATATCCAGCAAGGAATGTTTTTTTTTTCTTAAACTGATCTACTGTTTTCTCAGGTTATTGTGGCCAGTACAATCATTATACAGAACATTGGAGGTAAGGAGAAGCCTTCTAGGCATTAAAATACTGAGTGTCCTTCAGAGAGAACATACATTAAACAATCCTTAATTCTGTTATATAATATATATGAATGATAAGTTAGTAGTAACTCTAGCATATTCCCAATTTGAACTGTAGAACAATTACCTGGAATATGAAAATTAGACTTTACATTTATTTCATTAACTTTATATTTCAAATAATGTTTGAAAACATTAATTTTTTTTGAAATTAAATGAAAATAGATTGGCTACATTCATATTTATGACTGCAAATATATTTACATCCTACTGGTGTTTTCTAAAGGAAAAGGAAGTGGCATAGTCTGTCCCCTTTGGCCTTTCTCATGTAAAATGTCCTGCAGATGTTTTTGTAAATATGTATGTGCAAGGAAGCGTAGAAATTCGGCATACTAATTTGCTCCTGCATAATTATGGACTTCAGTGTTTTATTTGAAATGAAGCTGGTTTCAGCTGGCAGGTCTGCGGAAACCATTACAAAGCTGACAGATTTGCAATGGGAGGTGGGGAGAGGAAGCTTGTGGTCATATATAAGAATATTTGGAGATGTATCAGCTATTTAATAGATCTCTTGCTGTGTGCAATGTTTGTTCAGTAATCACATGAGGTGAAAGGGGTAAAGCAAGTTCTTCTTGAAAAATAATAATAAAATGCACTAATTAAAACTATCGATCAAAAGGAGGAATGAATGATAGCTTTTTAAATCTAAATATGCTTAAGGGAAACAAGCTGATTTCAATAGACCTCTAAACCAGAGATTCTCAAACTATGATCTATGAACTTTTGCCAGCCTAGAAATCTACCTGGTTGCCTTCTATAGTATTCCCATAGTTAGCATTCAGAGCCTACTTGCTACATCAGCTTCCCCTTTGTGTCCATTGTTAGTGAGCCAATTTCTAATCTGAAAATTTTAGTATTCTCAGATTGTATCGAAAAATAACTTCAACCAGCATGTTTTTCGTTGGTGTTATTAGTATATGGCATGGGGTGCATCAAATAAATATTTAACTTTGCATTAACATTTTAGTTTAAAATGGCCTTTAAGACGGATGCGATAGAAAGGCATATACAATTGCAGCCAAATACATTGGAAAAAGCATTCTCATAAATGTCTCTCACAAAAAAATGATGGGAAAGGGCATTTATTTAACTGATGGTCCTTATCATTTCCATACAAATCCGTCCAAATTTCCAGAATGTTTTTAGAAGCTTTGCCCTGAGTTAATTATTCTTAAACTGTGGGTCATAATCCCCGGGGATGGTGTGGGGGGGGGCTGGGGCAGATCATATGGAGGTAGATCATATTCCATCTTGAGAAACTGAGTGCTGGCTTGTCAGGCAGAGCATGTTGCTAGGAAATTCTAGGAGTTCAAGTTCACAGTTGCTCAGATTGAGAAACACTGGCTTACTTTATGACTAGTCTTCTTTTGCTCCATATAAAAATAATGCTGAATAGACTTTATTGCTTTGCTAAGATACCAGTATTATTGGTGGGATTTCAGTTGCATTGTTGTGTCCACCATCTTGATTTTTTGATCTTGTCCATGCAGATAATCTTTGCCAGGTCGTACAGACAAAGAAAATTGTCCTTAGGATAACAAGAAAAGCTTTTGTAAATTGAAGGATATTGATTTTTTTTTTGCTTATCCCCTTTGCCATTACAATGGCATATATTTTTTTGGGGAAGACAAAGTTTGGTAAGTTTTATGATTTATATGGTAAGTTAGAATAGGAGAAGAGAAGAGAAACGTTGGAATTAATTAATATTGTACATTTAAAATACTTCATTTAAATACTAAGACTGGAAGACCAACAAAGCATGGTGTAGAGTAATATTGAAATGGATCTAACCCCTCAGTTCTTAAAACACATTTTTTTTCATGTAACACATTTTATAAAACACTAGTTCAAAGAATTAGACAAACACTGATGAAAATTGCAAGTAGAGCTTTTTTCTCTCCACAGTACATAATTGCAAGTGTATATGAAATAAACAAGCACTTAAGAGGAAACATCACCAATCTCTGCCATGAGGCATCCGTTTCTTGGTAGAGGTCGACCTAATTTAATCTTTGAAAAACCTTCTGTATTTTCCACAACTATTGAATGTTTACAGAGAGATTTAAGACTAATTTGAGTGCTTACCCCATCAGCAGAAGCTATGTTTGGCCAGAAAGCTAATTACCTTACTGTTTTAAATTGAGGATTTCCAGCTCTGTTTTAATTGAGGCAAGTTTGACATCTGCTAGTTGAACAATTTGGAACCATTAAGACTTGTTGTATTTTTCTTTTATAATGTAGTAAGTAGTCCAGGATGTTTTTAGAATTGTATTTTAAGGAGGGGGTCATATTTTTTTAAAAAAGCTTGGTTATAGGCTGCATTATTCAATCTGTATAAATTATGTAGACTAAGGTTAGATGATTTAGTTAAAGATATTTCTGAGTTTGGGATCTAACTGGTAATACGTTCAGTATTATTTGGAATAATGCAAAGGATATAGCATTCCAAATCCTGCGGAGTCAAGATTGTTTGTTAATTTGTCCATGTAAAGAACATTTCTATCTAGGTTCAGCTCCATGGATTTTGTTTGGACTAACAAGAGGATCTTAAGATAGAGAATCTCATTTGTTTGATCAATGAGTCGAGAAAAGTAAATATAGTTCAACTTTATAGTTCCCCAGGTGTCAAAGAATAGAACTCTCTTTCTCACAGAGTCATTGGAGCAATCACAGAGAGGGCAAATCACTTTGCAAATTAAATATCCATATGATTGACAATAGGAGTATTAGAGTCTAAAATGTTCATATGGCTACTTGCTGAAATAAAATTCTGTGCTGTGCTTTCTTAGATTGTTTCATAAACATTATGAACCAAACCAATTGGTGAGAAACAACTAACCAGAGGGAATGCAGTTCATTCTTTCCACACTTCAGATATTTTTAAAGGTGTCTTGGAAACACTTCAGTAAAGAAAGAGACTCGCATGAACTCTCTGACAACTCCTTAAATGTTAGACATATACCCTCCTTTTGTCACCAAATTGAAATGCTGGCATCGATCTTTTATTTATGGACAGAGTAATTAGGGAAAACTGGAGCCAAGACTGTATGATTGTGAAACTTTGAAAACAAAAACTGCTTTTTTGTGTCAGCATTCTGCAAACTGATGGCAAAGTAATGCATCTTCTTCTGAAGTTTATATTTGTTTTACTATTCTTACATAAAATCATGGAATCATAAAATCATAGGGCTGAAAGGGACCTTGGAGGTCTTCCAGTCCATCCCCCTGCCCAGGGCAGGAATTCTTATTCCATCCTGGACAAATGGCTGCCCAATATTTTCTTGAAAACCTCCAGCAATAGAACACCCACAACTCCAAGAGGCAAGCTGTTCCCTTGGTTAATTGTTCTCATTGTGAGGAAGTTTCTTTTTAGCTCCAGGATGGAGCTAAAAAGAGCTCTCTTTAACAAGCTTCCATCCATTTCTTCTTGTCCTACTCTCAGGAGCTTTGGAGAATAAGTCGACAACCCCCCCATCTCTCTGTGGCAGCTCCTCATGTACTGGAAGACAGTTATCATGTCATCCCTAATTCTTTTCTTTGTTAGACCAGAAATACCTAGTTCCCTTAACTGTTCCTCATATGACTTATACTGCAGACCTCTTATTTTCTTAGTGGCTCTTCTCTGCCCTCAGGGTCTCAGCATCTTTTTTTTCTATTGTAGTGACCATAATTTTAAATGTGGCCTCACTAGTGTAGCATAAAGCAACATTATCATTTCTTGTGATCTTGGGTGTAGGACTGAATTGGCTTTTTTGGCAGCTGCAGAACACAGTTGGCTCACAGTTGCCCTGGTGGCGCAGCAGACTAAAGCACTGTTATTAACATCAGCTGCCTGCAATTACTGCAAGTTCAAATCTCACCAGGCTCAAGGTTGACTCAGCCTTCCTTCCTTTCTAAGGTAGGTAAAATGAGGACCCGGATTGTGGGGGCAATAAGCTGACTTTGTATAAATATACAAAAGTATGAAGGCTATTGCTTAACGCCTTGTAAGCCGCCCTGAGTCTCCGGAGAAAGGCGGCATATAAATCAAATTAAAAAAATAAAATAAAATAAAATTTAACCTTCTATTAGGACACTGGATCCCTATCTCCAGTTTCTACTGCTGGGCCAGGTACCATATTTTACACCTGTGCATTTGATTTTTCCTGCGTAGATGTAGGATGTTACTTTTCTCACCACTGAACTGTATTTTGTTAGTTAGGACCCAGTGCTCAAGTTTGTCAAAATCTTCTGCATCTTGAATCTATCTTCCAAAGTGTTAGCAATTTGACCAACTTGGTATCATCCTTAAATTTGATGATCTCTCCTTCTGTCCTCTCATCTAGATTATTTATGAAGATGTTGAAGAACACTCAAACCTACATACTCATGTGATTCCAGTCATTTTGCAATATTTCCTCTTATATACGTGCATAAACTCTACCAATAAAACTTAGATTACAATTTCTGTAATGAAGATGAATGAATGTAATTGACATACTTCTGATCCTTACCCTGATAACAAACTCAGTCTTTCTCCTCCTTCCAAAATCTCGATTGCTGCCATTTCTCCCCAGTTGACAATTGCTGTTAAGTACAGATGTGAGCCAGTTTATGTATATGTAGTGATGATCATGGTAACTATGATGATGATAAAAGTAATACTGATAGACTCATAGATTTCGAAGGAGCCATTCAGACTGTTGAGCCCAATCCCCCTATTCAGCATAGGAATCTAATATTTTCCAAGTCCATTCCATTGTTGAACTGCTTTTATTTTTGGAAAGGTTTATGCCAGGTGCCAGTAATCCGGAACCAAGGTGGTTTAAATGAATGCAGGATTATTGCATGCTAACACTCTCTACAAGAATCTGAACAATTAACAGTCAAAGCAAGTTGGTAGTAGATAAGAGTTAAAGGAATTCAAGATGGGCCGGACATAGATCTCTTATGGGCGCGAAGGGGCTCAAGATTGATGATGTGCTTGACCCCTTCCTTGGACTCAGCCTGGTCATCTGCTACATTTTTTTCCTAACATTTGGTTGGAATTTCTCTTGTCACATTGGACCATTATTTTATGCCTTGAATTCTGGCATAGCAGAGAGCAGATCTCAATCATGTGCCTAATATTCTTTCAGGTATTTGAAGAATGCTCTCCTATATTCCCTCAACTTCTCTTGTCAAGACTAAGCAATCCCAGTTCTTTTAATCCCTCATTGCCCTTCTTCAAACCTGTTTTAGTTTATTTGAATCCTTCTGAAAAAGTAGCGCACAGATTTGACCAATACAGAATAAAACTGTTATGTCCTATGACTTGGATCCATGCTTTTGTTGATGCAGTCTGTAATTATATTTTTGCAACCACATCACACTGCTGAGTTATATTTAACTTCTTTCTTGTTCCTTTTTTGGCAAATATCAGGAAAAACAAAAACTTTTTTGCTGTTCTTAGCATTTTTGCAGGCCTTAGTAGTTCTAAGCATGAACTTTGCTGATATTCTTCTACTCTTCCAGGCCTTTTATTTTGTGACTTGTCCCTCTTTCAGTCTCCTATATCTCCTTTTTTGTTGCTTTGTTTTCTGAGTTTCATCAAGCTTTTTCTACAGACACATTAGCTTCTTCTGTCCTCCATTTATTCCTTCCATTTGTATTTATTTTAACTTCATTTTTAGTAACTCTCTCAACACTCCCTTTTCCATGAGCTTCTGTATTATGGATTTTATTTATCGTTGTTCTGAGTTTAGTAAAATCTAAACTTTGGACTTAGTGAAAGTTCAAAAATGCATATTTGGTTTCACTTGGCTTTAGTTTATATTTTCTCCTATGCATTTACTATTCCCATTTTATTTATTAAGTCTTCCTTACTGTTTAATTAACCACAATAGATTCTCTTGTATGATAACCTCTAAAAGAGAAAGTTAGATAGGCATGTCCTGGAAGAACCATGGAGATGGTATTCTCCACTAGTCTGAAAAAATGATGCCTCTACTCATCTACACTGGACTTATCTCTACTCATACTCTGTACTCATCTATACATCAACACTGGAGGTTTTTAAGAAGAGATTCAACAACAATTTGTCTGAAATGGTATAGGGTTTCCTGCTTGAGAAGGGGCTTGGACTAGAAAACCTCCAGGGTCCCTTCCAACTCTGTTATTCAGTTATCTAGTCATTCAAATGGCTCTTAAACAGTGACACAATTTTTCATGCTCCCATGAAGGAGGAAATCGTAAATAAAACCATCACTGCTTTAGGGTCGTTCCATGTCAAGTGGTCTGGGGCTCCCAGCTCGACCATTACAGATTTTGATGAAATTTGGTGTGAACATGTACACACGTCCCTAATGAACATTGGTAAAGTGTTACGTCTGCCGATGCAATACTTGCGGAGATATAGTCATTTGTGTGACCTCCATACTGCAGCCTTCTACAGTATGACTCTGAGATTTCAGCAACTTTGAGACATAATATCTCCGGCAATATTTTGTTGAGAGAAACAAAACTTGGCCATCTTGTACAACTTGTGCTCTATTAAACAAAATAATAAAAACATTCTCATGAACGATCTCCATCTAGATAATTTGTAGCAAAGTTGGCCGAAAATTACTGTGGCTTGAAAAAAGGGTAAAGTTTGGCTTGTTATATCTCTGGAAGGAAAGGTATGAGTAACGTGAAACTTTGTGCGTAATAACTTAGCAACACAAGGTTGTCGAATATAAAATTTTGGGGGATTTCTTTTTAGGGGGTTTGAAACATGCTCTTTCTAATGAGAATGATTTAACAGAGTTTCCAGAAGGTCTTTTTTTAAAGAGGGGTCTGAAAATACCCTATTTTTGGCATTTTTACAAAAACTGTCACCTTTACACTCAATTTGTAAACTATTGGAAAGCAGTAGGTGAATGTTTTTGTCGCAAAAGTTGAACAGATCTGTCGGTGTTAGTATTTGGTTGGTTAATGGTCGCTGGAGGCTGGCTTGAGCAGCCAAACGTTTAGTCGTGCCGCCAACTCCATTGCATGGTGATTTGGTGAAACAAAATCATATGGTGAAACATTCACGGATTTAAATATATATACGTTCCAAAGGAAGAAATCTAAGAAATCAGGATGCTGCAAGAAGAAAGATGGAAAGTTAGCAGCACAATAGCTGGCACAAGAGATCATCACCAGTTTGTGCCAGTTGATTCAAATTCGATTTCTGTCAGCAAAGTTTCAAAGTGCAGCTCCTGCGTGAGCTGCACTGCGTGAGCTGCACTAAGCTGCGTGAGCTGCACATGAGCTGTGTGAGCTGCACTGGCTCCCAGTGGTCTTCCGGGTGCGCTTCAAGGTGTTGGTTATCACCTTTAAAGCGCTCCATGGCATAGGACCTAGATATCTTCGAGACCGCCTGCTGCTACCGACGGCCTCCCATCGACCTGTGCGCTCCCACAGAGAGGGCCTCCTCGGGGTGCCATCAGCCAAACAATGTAGGCTGGTGACCCCCAGGGGGAGGGCCTTCTCTGTGGGGGCACCCACCCTCTGGAACCAACTGCCCCCAGAGATAAGGAGAATCCAAGACCTCGGTGCTGTGCCCTTAAAACCCTCTTTTTTCAGCAAGCCGGGCTGGCTTAACTTTTTTTTCTTAATTTTTAAAATGTTTTAAATGGGTTTGTTATTGTTCTTAAATTACGGGGCCAAATTTATATATATTCTTTTAATACTATTTTAATGTTTGTAATTTATGTTTTTATTTGGCTGTACACTGCCCTGAGTCCTCAGGGAGAAGGGCGGTATATAAATTGGATATAAAGTAAAAAAAATAAATAAAAATGACACAATTAACTTTGTGGCCAAAATGTCTAATACCATCGATCCGAAATTAAAATTGGCTGACATATTTCCTGGTTGTTATGTTGCCTACATTTATGAGAAAAATGGTAAGTAGGCAACGTCGTGGAAATTTCGATCAAACAAAATGATGCGTTGGTAACATTTATGCATCCGCGAGGCCCTGCTCGTTCATTTTATTGGCCTGAAAGACAAGATGTTTGTTGGGTTCCAGAACCACATCTTATTTGTGTGCTTCCAGTGCCTTCAGTTACATCGTCAGGTCGACAGTATCAATTCCCAGAAGCGACGCTAAAGAATGTAAATTCAATAATAAATAAGTGATCATTGGAATTTGGCAGTTCATACGAACAGTATGGACTTCAGCTTGGGAACCATATAAGATACCCACTTTAGGCTTGGGAACCTAGGATAAGCTGCCCAATTGCCGGCTTGGGAATCGGACAGATACCCACATAAGGCTTTGGAACCTTGAGGAAGAAACCAAACTACAGGCTTGGGATCCTGAACCAAGAAACCCACTCATGGCTGGTATTGCATGGCTATCAGGCATGCCCCCTATGGTGATGAGGTTGCTGGGTCAAGTGCCTGAACTGGTAGTGACAATGTCACCATGGACCAATGCAATAAAATAGTAGTAATGATGTCTATATAAAACAAGACAAAACAATAATAGATTGAATGTGACGCTGCCGTACCGACGTCCTCAACTTTGTCCTTATTTTTAGGATTTATACATCAGAGATGAAACACCAAGCATTCTTTTTTAGGGGGTTTGAAACGTGCACTTTCTAATGAGAATGATTTAACAGAGTTTCCAGGAGGTCTGAAAATACCCTATTTTTGGCGTTTTTACAAAAACTGTCACCTTTACACTTAATTTGTGAACTATTGGAAAGCAGTAGGAGAATGAAATTTTATATTCGACAATTTTGTGTTGCTAAGAAAAGTTTCACATTTCTCATACCTTTCCTTTCAGAGATATAAGACGTCAAACTTTAACCTTTTTTCAAGCTGCAGTAATTTTCGGCGAACTTTGCTACAAATTATCTAGATGGAGATCGTTCATGAGAATATTTTTATTATTTTGTTTAATAGAGCACAAGTTGTACAAGATGACCAAGTTTTGTTTCTCTCAACGAAATATTGCTGGAGATATTATGTCTCAAATTTGCTGAAACCTCAGAGTCATACTGTAGAAGGCTGTAGTATGGGGTCAAACAAATGACTATATCTCTGCAAGTATTGCATCGGCACACGTAACACTTTACCAATGCTCATTGGGGACGTGTGTGCATGTTCATATCAAATTTCATCGAAATCCATGATGGTCGAGCTGGGCATTTTTCTGAAATCAGACCACTTGACATGGAATGATCCTTTATAAATAAATACCAAACTTTAACAAATAAAGTTATGTTACATCGGTTTAGTAGCCCAAGAGAATAGTCCTTCAAAGTTAGGTTCAAGTTTGTTGTTATTTAAATCATAATAGATGTTTTATTACACTTTCTCTTTGGAGTACCCAAGTCAATTAATAGAAATTTCTTGTTATAGTGAACCATGCTGGTAGCTCATAGGGTCAGAAACAGAATTACAACCTGTGCCTACATGTCAGTTTCTGATCTGTGGAAATAAGCTCCTTGTTGCAGCCTTGAAGTCCCCACCCCACACCTCCAATTCTATTATTGGAAAAAAATAACCATTGCACACTAAGTTGCTTCAGGGTTGTCTGAGTTTCCAGGAGATATATAGCAGGATTGTGGTACTATATGTGAAATCAGTTTGGGGCAGTTTAGTGAGAGTTGCACTAAATTAAATAATTAGAAGAATTCTAAATAGTATAGGGAAAAGCAGACATTCTGACCTTGAGCCATGTTGGGAAACAAACATAATTGATACCATATTTGACATACTGATCCTAAGCATTAGAGAGATGGTGAATGTATTCAAAATTGCCAGGAGCAAAGTGCAACAGGCTTAACATTCCCATGTCTGAACTGTAGAATTTGGGGATGAGGGAATTGTAGGATTTTTGCTTTCACCAAGCTCACTGAATATATATGGGCTACAAACATTCCATTTGCAATCTTTACCTCATTTGCTCAACCTTTCATCAAAAGGACTTAGATTACCTGGTTTCAATGACAACCATACAACATTGGAAAGTAATTGTGTAATGAAAGCTGAATTAGGAAAAAACATAAGGAAGGAGTGTGCTAGTCCTAAAAGCTAATAAAGAAGCACTGATACTCCTCATGTGTGCAAACAGAGTAAAAGATGTCATGAATCTACAGAGTGGAACAGAATTAAGCATTATGCAAAGACTTTTTAAACTGGTTTGTTGAGCAAATTAAATTAGCATGTGAAAGGATTTACATATGTTAACACAAGGGCAAACAAAACAAATTTAAGATCATACATAAATCAGACCATTGTGAAGTTTAGAGGACAGATACATAAAAAGCAAACAATTTGATCCTGCATTCTGGCACCAATAAGAACTAGTTCAACATTTGCCTATAAAACTTCCATCTGAAAAACTACAAGGGCAAAAGCTTTGAATCAATTTAAACGAGCTAATTTGTACAGTTTATAGGTTAACATTCCATCTTCAATAACACATTGATAATTATTTAAAATTACACAAAGGGAAATTAATTTCTGACTACTTCTCAATTGGCAGAATAATGAGTTCATACAGGTACTATTTTTTGAATCTTGTTTCTGCAACTGACAGGGCAGCTGTGAATATTATAATTTAGGATAATAAACATTAAGGAACATGCAATGTTTGCATTTCATTACACTTTTTATTTCCGAATATGTTGTTTCAAATTACTGACTGGTGGCTTTCCAGTATTTTATTTCCAATTTATTACTATTATTTGAAGGTGATCTTTATATGTGAAAGCCTTCCCTTGATGCGGAAGGCATGGAAGAAACAGTATCAACAACCCAGTAGCTTTAACCATTCATTCTTTCATTCATTCATTTATTCATTCATTCATTCTATATATTTAAACTGTGGATAAAACACACTCATCCAAATAGTATCATTTGCTCATGAGCAGCCAACAAAAGGGAACATATCCTTAAGGAAGCCTAAGGGCAAAATTATATTCATTAATTTGGCATTCATTTCCTTTATTATCTGTAAGAAAAAAAAAGGAACACTGTATATGAGAGGTAGAACAGAAACATTTTAGTTTATATAATGACAGTGGAGTATAATAGAAAATTGAGGTGGTTTGGGTTTTTTTTTTTGAGAGGTAGTCAAAGGAGTAGCTCTGTTGTTTAGGAAACAAAAGGGTCAATCACACAACAGAGGATAAAAATGATCAAATGACTAGCCAGAGGCTAAAATACATGCATGGGAAAGAGTGACAGATTGTATATTAGCAGGAAATTTGATCTGGAAATCAGTTGAAGGCTTTTTTCCCTTTTTTTAAAGGCTGATGTGACTTTAAAAAAATAGTTGTGGTGTATTTGATCTTTCATTTCAAGATATGCACAATATAGCTGCTTAATGGACATTAGAGAAAGGTGGTTTGAAGCAAAAGTATTTCACATTTATTTGCTGTTATTTATTTTTTAAAATCCTCTTTGCATTAATTGGTGCCTTTTAGTCACCATCAGAAAACAGCAGTTTTATAACTCTTCAGTTATCCTCCCAATTTTCAGATTATGTGTCCTTCCTAACACCTAATCATATTTTCTTTTTTGGAAATAAAAGGATCAAATTGCAAAGTTAAATGAAAGATCTTCTTAAGGATTTGTCAGTTGCAAAGGTCATCTTGATTTGGAGAACCTCTGTGAATCAATACATGAATGCTTCCTTATTTAGTGATTTCACAACGGTTTTTAATTTCACCTTGCTGTAGGTACATGGCATTTTGGTTTAATACAATTCATTTTTTATAGATGTCATATTCATGCACTTCAACATACAATATATAATCTTTAACTATTTCAGGGCTGCAAATTTTTATAGCTGCTACTTACTGTTTTAATTTAATAACAAGGCATAAGTATGTGTGACTTTATTATCACAAACCATGAAGAACTTCTTAATGAACAAGCTGTCTTATATCTGGGTAGCATTTTTCCAAGGATTTCAAGTGCCTTGGTTTTCCAGTGCAAATGATAAAACAAAACTTGGCATTAAATGAAGAATACAAATCTTGATGGTCACAAAACTCAAATGTTATTGATGTGCTTGTAAAGCGTTCATCATTATGACAAAGATGGAAGAGAGAGAATCTGTTATAATAACTCATGACCCTCAATGGTGAATAATCAATGTCACAGGTTGATTTTAGCTGCATCTTTAATTCCCCTACCTCTTGTAGGAATAAATGGCACTATTTTATCTATATGGTATAAGCAACGATGAATAAGATGTTTTAATGTTCTCTACTGTTTTTAATGCTTTTTACTGTTTTTATTGTTTTTAAAAAAGGTTTTAAATTTTTTAATAGTAGTATATGTTTTGAACTGTAAGCTGCCCAGAGTCATTTACTTAGAGGGGCAGCTATAGAAATCAAATAAATAAATATATAAAATAATAAATGACATAAAGTAACCTTCCCTAATCTGATGCCTCTTGATGTGAAACTCTAGGCATCCCCAGTAGAACTTCTTATCCGAGTTAACTGTCAGGCACCAAGTTAGAAAAGATTGCTTTAGGACTTAATTCAAAGATAGAGCAATTCACGGTTCAGTTACTTCTAAAACTGAATTAATTAATTCCAGAATGCGGCCGTGTGAGTAATTATGGGAGCAACATGGCACTCACATGTAACACCTCTTCTATGCGAGCTGCACTGGCTTCCGGTGGCCTTCCGAGTGCGCTTCAAGGTGTTGGTTCTTACCTTCAAAGTGCTCCATGGCTTAGGACCTGAGTACTTACGAGACCACCTGCTGCAACCGATAACCTCCCACCAACCAATACGCTCTCACAGAGTAGGCCTACTCATAGTACCATCATTAAAACAATGTTGTCTAGTAGTTCCAAGGGAGAGAGCCTTCTCTGTGGGGGCATCTACTCTTTGGAACAAAATATCCCCTGGAATATGAATAATCCCAGATCTTCGCACTTTCCAACGTGCCCTGAAGACCTTTCTGTTTCAACAAGCAGGGCTAGCATAAACATCTAAATTCTATGCCAAGGTCTTAGCAGATACACCAAGTTGACTCAATTTATTATTTACTGTTTATATATAAAAAAATTATTATATGTATATGAAATCTTAATCTGTTCACTGCCCTGAGTCCTTCGGGAGAAGGGTGGTATAGAAATTCAATAAATAAATAAATAAATAAATAAATAAATAAATACATACATACATACATACATACATACATACATACATACATACATAAATTCAGGTTATGAACATGTCTGAACCTTTGTCAGAAATACGTGAAGGATAAAAATTGGGTTACATTGGTGGTGCCACACGGTTCAATGAGACCTTTAGATCTTTTTCTTCCCTTTACTCTGAACTGATAGTCCAAATGTAGAATGGCCAGTATCTCATTCAACTAATACTTGGTTCTATGTTTGCAGCTATGTCGTCTTATCTTTATGTTCTGAAATCCGAACTTCCTGGTGCTATTGCAGGACTTCTGAATGGAGACCATAGTGGGTAAGAAGATATTTAAAATTATTCCACAAAGGGAAATACAATCATTTCCTTTGCATGCCTGTGGGGGGAACAAAGATAAATGGGATTTTGCAGATGTCCACACCTGTGCCTACCAGTTTGCAGTCTAAATGTGATGTGTTCTTCACAAGTGTAATTCCTTGCTGACTTAGTCCATAGTGATTAATAGGAGCCGGCAAGTTATAGCTTGCTGTCAGCATCTTTTATATCTGCAACTCTTACAAAAAAATTTGTTCTTATTTGTGCCAAATGTGGAATTCTTAGAATGAGCTTGCAAAATCAGCAGACTATGTAACTGAAATTGTCCAGTTTCCCAAACTGGACAATTTCAGGCTGAAGATAGATGGAGATTAGATATGTTCATCTTTCTATCTGAATATTTTAAAAAGTCCTTAGGAAATCAGGACAACAGGGCAAGAAGCGAAGCTAACATGTCACTTTTTACATTTCAATAGACGAGCGTCGAAATATGCATACATTCTTTGAAGTGGTATGGCTATTACAATCTCCCAACTTAGGGTCTTCCATATGGTTTGAACAAAGATTCCAGAATTTTCAGTGGTTAAAACTATCTAAAGAATAGATTGGATCTAATAGTTGTATAAACCGAGGTTGAAGTATATTGAAAACCCTTTTCTGGGGCTATATCAAGTGCTTTTCCCATTACTTTGCTTTTCCTTTTTCAGTTGGACAGAATTCATGTTTTCCTTTTTTGACTGGAAAATTAGTTTTCTAACTCAAGGTCTGATATATGCAAGCCCTATTTAATTGTCTTTTAGATCAACTATGGAACTTATTGTAAAAGAAACCAATAGATTTTTTTTTCTTATAGAAACAGCCTCAAGTTGTATTTCTCTTTTCCTTACTGCTGGCTTCACAAGGTGACCTCATCCCATACATTTCATACCGAGATAATGTAACATAAATATTTTTCACTTTGCAAAATAAAACGCTACCAAGATGAATCCTAATTCCTTTTGGATTTTGTCACTTGCCAAAGGAATGACACTCGGCATAAAGCATAAGAACTGAGCCTGTGCCTCAGCTTAAGCCTTTTAAACTACTCCTTTCATTTTACCCTATTAACCTCTTTTAAAATCAGCTAAGCAAAATTTGGCAGGTATCAACATTTTAAAATATTTTTGTTTTTGATGAGTAGTTCCTAGAGTTGCCTTTGGGAATTGTTCCAGTTTTCCTATTTATTTTATAATCCTTCCAATTTGGCTGTGCAGCTGTGTTCACTATATCTTTACTATTAACTCAAAACCAAACACACACACACACACACACACACACAGAGGGACACATATATAAACATATATATAGTGAGGCTTAGTTTTCTGACAAAAATGTTCCAACGTTAAAATAGCTTGTTCTTGTTTTGAATAAGCTGTCTTTGTTCCTGCTTGTACAATTAAATAGCTTAAGGCTATCATTTGTTTGCTTTTCTAGTTTTCTGGTTTCATGAATTTGAACTTTTATGATTAAATATACTTTTTGAATGGTAAGTCAATTAAAAATATTTTAGGTTTAGGGGGAAAAAAAGGCAACAGCAGCAGAAATATTTTTGTTGTCCATCCCTGGACTGACAGAGTTAATACTGTATGGTGACTCCCTGTTCATGAGAAAGCCTGGCCATGAAAGGATTCCTTCCTGTGTTCCTGGAAGGAGCATCAGGACACAGAATTAACCTTCTCAACCCTCCTCCACCCCAAATTCTGAAAAAAATAAAATAAAAGAATGAATGATTATACAGTCTACCACAAGAAAGGAATTATCTCCTCCCCTTGCCACATAGCCAACAGAATCAAAATAAAGTCTCCAAGATTGGGGAAAGTAGGCAATGCAAGCTCCTTCACCGCCGTAGTGAATGCAATCAAATGTCACCAGAACTTCACAGGTAAAATGGAGGACACTATTTTTTTATTGCTTGTATTTGTACAGATTTGTATAGACTGTTAGCTGCCCACAGTTGCATGTCACAAAATGGGAGGCCATATACATTAATCAATCGGTCAATCAAATAAATAAACAAACAAACAACCCTCTAAGAGGTGAACAGGTGATTCTAATATCAGTAGTCCTTCAAGAATGATGGACATGCTGTTTCAGAACTATAAAATCCCTTTCTCATTAAGGCAGCAGAAACAACAGCAAAAGAGCTAGGTGAGGGCCTGTATTGATCAAAAAGGAAACTCAAAGCTTTCAGTTGAATGCCATTGCTCTAGATACCTTTTGTAGCAACTCATCCAATAACAATAGCAATAGCACTTAGGCTTACGTATACTTACATATATATATACCGCTGCATAGTGCTTTATGGCCTTCCCAAAGCAGTTTACAGTACAGCATATTGCCCCCAACAATCTGGGTCCTCATTTTACTGACCTTGGAGTGATGGAAGACTGCGTCAGCCTTGAGCTGGTCAGGATTGAACTCCTAGTTATCCTGCAATACTGCATTCTAACCACTGTGCCACCACAGCTCAGTACCAAGTGATAGCTTATTCCAGCTACCAGAAAGGCTACAACTGATTCTTTTATACCTATAGAAGGGAATATCTATAGCTCAGGATTGAACTGTAGAGTCCCCAGTTCTCTCTGAGCATGGTTGTTTGCTTGCAGATGTTTCATTACTTAACTAGGTAGAATCATCAGTGCAAGTGATGGTTTGGTGGTTTGCTGCTGTTTATATATAGTAGCTTGCCTTGCCAGTTTTGTGCGGATATAGCTTCTTCCTTGGGTTTCCTTGATTAGAGTATTGTTTTCTGCCTGGTATTGATCCTTGCTTATCTCAGTATTGGCTGCTAGAGGAGATGTGTTCTAGTCTTTTTGTTTCCTTCCTAGGTTTTTTTTTTTATTTTCTCTTTTGAATAGTGTGAATTTCCTCTATTGGCTCTCAGGGGTCAGGTGAGCACATCAGGGCCAACTGTTCCCTATTCTAGGGACAAAGGTCTGAGGAGGAAGTGAGCTACCTCAAAGTAGATGCCAAATATGGAGGAAAATGCTGGACTTACTCAACCAATTCTTAACAGAGAAATTAAAAAGAACAGTGTGACAAGAGAACCCCCCCCCAATCCTGTTAAGAAAAAAGGGACTATTTGTTTGTGAGGTAATACATAAATTCCAGCTCCATTTCAATGAGAAATTCCAGAATCCTCCCCTTACTCTTGTAACATCCTTATACTTCAGGGATGAAGACGGGGAGAAAAAGCCAAAACCTTAGGATAAAACTATGGAAGTGGAGAAGGGGACAGTACATTTGTACTATATGGTATACAGTGGTATTTGTACAGTGGTTTCTATAAACACAGGGCCAACATTAATCTTATTAAATGATCAGAAAGGACTCCATGGCTCTGGGGCTTATGAGTAAGGTTTAAGTGTATCATAAGAATATAAAGACAAAAATATCCCTGCACAGGTGTTCAGTTCAAACAATTCCAATTCTGCTGGGCAAGTACTACCAGAACAATACCCAGCCCAGCCTGCTATATGTAGTATTTTTCTTTGAGACAAGAGTCCCATTGTTACAATTCTTTGATAACATATCAAAGATCAAGAAAGGAGCACTAAACTTTGGGGTTTTTTTATTCCCAACTCTAAATTATATCTTCCAATAGGTATATTGGAATACACTTAAGGTGTAAGTGAGATTTTCTAGACATTGATGATGAGCAAGTAATGGTTTTGACTCCAGGATAGTGGTGGTGAGTGATATCCTTGTGAATGTGTTCAGATGCTGAACTTAGGTGATGTTTAGATCTCTGCAGAAGATCTGATAATGGAAGTAGCATCAGTGAGCTTGCTTGTAATTGAGTCCTTTGTTTTATGGACATATCCTTATTTTTCAGAGGTAATTGTCAAGCCCTTAGCAGGATTCTGAGTTTTCTTTAAGTAGATTTATTGAAACTGTTTATGTTACAGGAAACATAGCACCTGGATATGTTTATTTTAGTGTCCACCTTATTTCGGTGTTGATTAGGGTGATTTCTTGATCATCTTACTAACTAAATATTGATTCACACAGGGGCTGACTATTCATTTTCACAATGAAGGAAGAATATGTAGATGTTATGTGGTTGTAATATTTTGGAAACTGCCATTCTCCAAGGCTCCGAGAAGCCCATTACATAGAAATTACTTTAAAGAAAATCTAAATAAATTGTAAAAAGTGTTTGAATTCATGTTTAATTCATCCTAGGATAGAGACTCATCCAAAGAGCACAACATCAGGGGTAACAATTTGCAAGAGGTTTTGGCTAAAATATTGAGGGGGGTCACATGCGCACAGAAATGGATTAATAGTTCTCGTATTAATTCTTTCTTTGTCAAGAAAATCAATAGTCAGCTCCCCTGGGCATCAATGGAAAATGGTACACTTGTGGCCTTAACTTTAATCGAAGAGGGGAGGAGAACTAGAAGCATTATTGGTGAGAGGGAATCTTGCATTTTCCCCACCATGGCAACTGTTTTAAGAATACCTCATAATATGATCTTGCAGTTCCATTGGCTCACAAATATTTGGGAAATCTGGCAAAAGGCATACATACAGATTTATATAGAATAAGAACTGAAGTCTAAATATTAGCCCATCTGACATTTTCAACAGAATGTGCCAGGTCTGCTAAAAACTTTGGCTGTGCCAAAAGTTATATACTGAAGAATAAACTCATTATTGGGGAGTTTTCTATACCAGTTTGCCTGAATAACCAAAGAAACCTTTTTGGAGACATGGTGTTGAAATCCTTGTAAAGGAAAAGAACTATCACCAAAACAGATTTAAAAATATTAGAGACTCAATCTTTAACCATATAGGATAAATATATCAGATCCCATGTATATAGGATCTAATATAATTATCCACAGTAACTATATATTAAATTTTCATATCAGTCCACCATTGTTTTAGAGGGAATCTTTTTTATTTATGGCCAGTATTTAGAGAGAGTTTGAGAACGTAGTTCTTCTAACCTTGAAAGCTGCTACCTTCTCCGATTATACTGTTTTTTCCTTAACAAATATTTTTAAATTGCTGTATAAGCAAGAAGCATTTTTCTTGCTTTTGCCAACATCAGCCAAAGACTTAAGTGCTGATAGGGCAGAATTCCCAATTGCCTAAATAACATTTTAAAAAGAGATTCTTGTTCCCATGAGCTTTAAATTTCCTCAAATTAATATATGATGGAGCAGAACTTTCATATATGCCTTTTTGCAATGGATTTTTAAAATAAAAGAAATGCTTAGAAATGAAAAACAGATAGTTGCATGCCAAATCAAGGAAGGAAAAAAATTCTGGTTTCAAGGTGATAGGAGATATGCTGTGTGTCATTTTATAAGAAATTTGGGAACTCTATTTTAATAATATTCTTCCTAATATATCACCTCAGATAGGAGACATTTTATCCCTGCTCCATTGTATGTTTAAAATACCTTCTGCTCCAAAAGATCATGCTTGCAGTCAAATGTGGACTTTTAATTTGGATTAGTGAGCAGGGGGTTGGACTAGATGATCTCCAAGATCCCTTCCAACTCTGTTACTGTTACCTGATTAGTTAAGCAACATTTCTGTGCCAAGAACACATTCTGAGTTTTGGGAGCATGCTGTGGGCCCATTCACAAAATGACTGTCATAGGAAATCTCCCTATTCATAAAAGTAGAGTTTCATAAAACAAAAGAGACAAGTTCGCTATTCGAAGTGCTCCTTATTATCCAAATGATGTTTTAGTGAGATCCAAAGAAATTGCTGCAAATAAATATGATGAAAGAAGTTTATAGCATCCTAGTTTCTTATTTATTGGCTTTTTTACTAAACTATTTTTTAAGGTGGAAAAAAGAGACTAATATGCATCCAGGGAAAGGATTTCTCAGGAAGCAACATTATCAAAAATTGGTAGCAAGAGGTTTTTAATGTCTGTCTGTCTGCTTAGGAATAACACAAACACATACCTCTCACTTCTTTATATTATTTTGTTTGGTAAGAAATCCTTGAAAACTCAAACACTTCATACTGCTTTGTAAAACATAGGCTAGCCTGATAAATAGATCATCTTAATATAGATTTTAATTTTTATCTGTTTTAAAAATCTTGACTTTTAAAAACACCCCCCCACCCCCCACTATACAAGTCTCAGTATATAGGTGAAGTTTCCCAGACATATTGAAACTGTTTGCATTATATCTTCTAATAGTTCTTGGTATCTTGACGGAAGATTACTGCTGCTGATTACCTCAGTTTGTATCGTCTTCCCTCTAGCACTTCTTCCTAAAATTGGTGAGTAATTTTAAAGAGGATATTCCTATTGTGTAATTTACTGTTGGCAGCCATCTTTTCTTTTCTAATAGCAGCTTGATTGAGAGGTTCTTAATACGAGTTTAAATAAATTAAGGAAAGATTGAGCAGCGTAGATTTGTTTGCAACTTAGTTTGCCTTCCAGACTTGCCTAGTTAACTTATTAGTTAGATTCCCCAGTATTTTGTCTGCTCTACTGAAATAAAACATTTACAGAAAAACATTAAAGAGCTGCATTTACTTATCGTATGCCGTTATTGGTAGAGCAGTTCTAATTCAGTGCTGCAAAGCTACATAAATGGTCTGTGACAGGCAAGTCGGAATGTTTTTAGATGGAGTTTTAAGCCCCAGACACCAAGCCCTATAATGAAAAACACACTTACAATCTGAAACTCTTTTAACCTTACATCAGGATCACTTTCCTTATAAATTGTCTCTTATTTTTACTGTTATTTTACAGGCTTTCTTGGCTACACAAGTAGTTTATCATTTTTCTTTATGGTGTACTTTGCTCTTGTGGTAAGTAAAAAAAAAAATCCAGATCATAGCTTATGTTTTCTTTTTCTTTTGATGGATTTCAGAATTTCTTTGAAACAGATGTCTGTCTTTAAAAAAATTGTCTTTAAAACCAAAGTGTTCCTTCTCCTGTCTTTTATATGCAGTGTATGTGTTTCCTTGTGTTTGGGTAAGTTTTTTGGCTTAAAAAAATCAGGAATATGAAAAAAAAACACCATTGTTAATTTTTTTGGACTGTAAAATGCAGTACAGTGTATTTGTTTTCGCTGACAGGGCAATGAAAAATATTAGTCTGCGTGGGATGGAATTTTTCATCCTTATTTCCAACCACCATTTACTGTAACTCGTGCAGAAGAAAATGTCAACTTTTCCAAGTAAATTGAATTTACATCTTAGTTCAATAACACAAAGCACAAGAAGCAGCAAAACTCTTCTGAGAAATTTAACATCCATATTAATATATCAAGGTCTTATTCTTTCAGACTGAAAGAAATGCTTTCTCCCTATTCTGTCTCTGTGTCAAGTAGGTTATTTAGTGCTGATGTTTACATTCATTGCTGCTTTTGTAATCTATGGAAAATAGTAAGGGTGTGCATTTGGTTTAGATTTGCTTCTACTGTGGTTTCTGCAACAGTAAAGAATATGTAGAAATGGATACATTTCAGGATAGGTTTAGACATGAATTATCTTCAAAACCAACATCTGTATGTGCAGGGGCCACAAATGTGTATTCAAGCAATTGATAGAATGTTTTAAAAATTCCAGCATATGCTGGCAACAACTGCATTATCTATATATTGGGGATATTTATTTATTTAATCAAATTTATATACCACCCATCTCATGTAAGTGACTCAGGGCAATTTACAAATAAAACCATAATATAGTTAAAAAGATAAGAGTTACAGAGGTTTAAAAAATGCAAAAAGCAAAGGGAGTGTCCTTAAGACACCAACCACTCCCATGGATTGCATAGGAGAATGGGTCTCATCCAGTGGTGGGATTCAAATAATTTAACAACCGTTCTCTGCCCTAATGACCGGCTGGGTGGGTGCCCCGTTTTGGGCCTAGTAGGCCACCCTGCAGCCCCCGGGAGCAAAAATGGGCTGTTGGGGGGGCCCGCGCCACACCCTCCCGCATCCCATTTTGGGCCTAGTAGGCTTTCCTGCAGCCCCCTGGGAGCATAAATGGACCATGGGGGGCATGCCACACTCCCCCGCACCCCATTTTGAGCCTAGTAGGCCTCCCTGCACTTCTCTGGGAGCCAAAATGGGGCGTGTGGGACTTCAGGAAGGGGCTGGGAGGGGAGGGGACCAGCCAGCAATTTAACAACCGGTTCGGCCGAAGTGGTGCAAACTGGTTGAATCCCACTACTGGTCTCATATCAGCTCTGGGGGATATTCCATAGGGTATGGGCAACAGCAGAGAAGGCTCTTTTCCTAGCCCTGCCAGCCAAAATTATTTAGTGTTAGGGTCTTTGGAGATTTTGTGTGCATTGGCCAGGTTGAGAGACAATCTCTTGAAATGGTTCAGTGTGGCATCATGGTCTCCCTTAAGAAAGAGTTCACTACCTTTTACATCCAATCCTTTGTTCCCTGTCTGGCAGCACTTAACCACCTAGGAGTATAGTCTAGAGATGTTGGATCTCATTCCACACAGAATCCCATCCATGTCCTCAGAGTTCACAATTTCAGAAAAATCTCAAGTGATCTCACAAGGTATGACCACTATCATTTCATGAGATTTTGTCTATCAGATTTCTGAATATGAATAAATGCAAGCAATTGTATTGGCAATTGTATTGCCTAGCAAAAAGGTCAGGTAAAAAAAAGGTAAAAAGAAAATTGAACCCCATTTAAGTATGTGTATTGAAGGTAGGGAAGGAGGAGAAAAGAAACCTTATGTTATAAAGGATAGTTTTAATTACATGAACTATGAAATGTAAAAAAAAACCCACTCTCTTCCTTTTTTTTTTTTTTTTTGCTCACTGTCCTCCTTTTCTTAGGTTATTTTAATAGCCCATTACATGAACCCATTACATGCTGTCAAAATTACAGATGCTTCCATAATCCAGAATGATTCTTGGATGCAAAAAATATCCTGTATTCAATTGAAGAGGGAATCTAAGAGCTAAATCTAATATGCTGATGTGGTTTATAGAAGAAAGTGAATAAGGACTAGTGGATTGTTCTTCTGCTCCCTTTCCCTTCCACTATCATATATATGTAGGAGTACCATTGCACAATGTTCCTTCTTGGTAGGTTGTCTCCCCCTTATTCTGAGATATTTTACTTCTAAAGCAAGCAACTCTCAAAGAAATGATTAGGAACCCACCCCTCCCCCCCATCTCTTTTCTTTGGAGTAGTTGACTCATGGACCTAGGTTACTTTACTACTTGGTAGTAAGATTACTTTACTACTTGGCTGTTAGCAAAAGGTTATCTCCTTAACCATTTTCTTTTGAGTGAAAAGATTGGCTTTCAGTGGCTCATGTTAATCACTAGAATAATAATTGAGTGTCATGCACACTTATGTTGTTCTAATTTTCAAAGTCATATTGACATGTAAAGAAAACTAGGAGAGGATATCAAATAGGTACAAATAAATCAGAGCAGAGTGATAATAGTTCTTTATACATGTGTAAATTTATATATTTCATTATGCCCCCATCACCCCATTTTCTTTTAAATGGTTGTTCTTTGACCTAGGATAGATTGATGGAAGAAGACATTAAAATAAATGAAACAGTAATAGCAGCCAAGCTTAAACATTATTATTCCCTCTCTGCCTTCCACCTGAGCAAGCATGCTTTGCTGAAGTTCGGTGCTTTCCCTGCAGAATAATAAGCAGTGCCCCTTGACTCTCTTGGCTTGTGTTGACTTGCAGGCAGACCTTACTTTTTTCCTGTGTTTTTAAGAAGATAAAAATCACATAAAGGTTGTCCTGCAAAAATGCCATCCAGAGTGCAAGACAGCCAGTCCATTAAGGAACTGAACCATAGGATAAAAATCAGACTTCAAAGCTGTCAAAACCTCTCCCTAAGGGCAGCATCTTTCAAGATCTCCAAAATATTTTTGCCAAGTCTAGGAGATGATAATCTTCTGCAAGCTCAGCAACCTCCTTTGAGCTAAACTGCCATTCATTAATACCTTCTTGGGTTTACCTGCATCTAGTATGTCTCAGTTCCTTAGCAGGTCCAGTGACAGATCACTTATTCACCACCCTGTCTGTTGTAAAAGGATTTTAACCAGGTAGTCTGGAAGGCAGATAATCTGTGTACTATGTATCTAAATGATGTCTTCCAATTATGCATCATGTTCATAGGTACTTTTGTTGTAACACACATTTTACTTGGTTCTGGTTTGTTTGCCGAGTTCTGTTCCCAAGTAAAAGTCCCAGTTGTTTAATGCTTTCATATGGGCTTGATAACGCTAGAGCTATATGTTCTCTCACTGCATAACTGATGACCAATCAGGGATTATTCAAAACAATTATTCTCTGCATTTAATAGGAAATAAATTCATTAATTGTTGTCACTGTTTTTATAGTTATTTGGTATTTTGCTCTTCTGGTCAGCTGCACTTCGACTTGTTGCTTTTGTTATGTTGCAACCAGTCTAGACTCTTTGGAAATCTGATGGAGAATATAATATAATATAATAAAATATATAGTCAAAATATGCCCAACAGTTTTGAAGAGTGAAGAATATTAAGACAAGCAACAAACATATGTAAATGTATTCCAAAGAAGTAAATAACTAGAGATGTCGTTTGGCCGTTGAATAACAGTGGCATTTAGGAAGTGGAGGAAAATGCCACAGACCGTATGAATTCTTCATCCCCTGTTTTCACTACTGAAGATGCAGGCCAGATACTGTGTCTGAATGGCATTTTTCAGGAGAGGGATAGATAAACTAGGCAAGGTAACAAGAGATAAATGTAATTGACAAATTAGAAACAAATAAATCCTTGGCTCCAGATGGTATCAATCATGAGGCTGTTTAAAAATTAAAATGTGAAATTGCCAGCTGTTTTTTTTTTTTTTTTGGACAGAAATAGGCAATTTTTCTTTAAGAACAGCATTTGCTCCTAAAGACAGGAAGAAAGTCAACAGGACTCCAATGTTTAAAAAGGCATTGAGGAGAAATATAGAAAAGCATAGTCAAGTTAGCTTATTCATTCCAGGTAAAATAGTAAAAAGCATTACCAAAGAAAATAATTTATAGCTTCTTTTCAGCAATTTATGTTACTCTAACATGGCTTCTGCAGGAATAAATCTCATCTTTGTAAGTACAGGTAATCTAAATACATCTTGGCACCTGAATAACTTTTCAAGGCCCTTTATTATTACTCTGCCAAGTGCTTGTCTACTGCATATTTCTTAACTTCTGATTCCTTTACTTCTGATAATCAATATTAAAAGATCGAAACTACTCACCACTTCAATATTTTCACTGTTGGTTCTAAAGCCAGTTGCTGTACCTGGTCTCATTAGTTTGGTCTTAAATGTAATTATAGTCCTGTTGTTTTTTTTAACTACTCCTTAACTTCTTGGCTTATTAGAGCTTCCAGGTCATTTACATTTTCAGCTATCAGAGTTGTGTCATCTGCGTTGCACAAGTCATTGATGTTCTTCCTCCAGCTTTAAAACCACACTCATCCTCTTCCAATCCAGCTTTCCTAATGTACAGGTAGTCCTCAATTTATGACCACAACTGAGCCCAAAATCTCTGTTGTTAAGTGAGACATTTGTTAAGTGAATTTTGCCCTGTTTTACTACTTTTCTTGCCACAGTTGTCAAGTGAATCACTGCACTTGATAAGTTAGTAACATAGTTGTTAAGTGAATCTGGCTTCCCCGTTGATTATGTTTGTCAGAAGGTTGCAAAAGGTGATGACATGACCTTGGGACACAGCAACGGTCATAAGTATGAACCAGTTGCCAAACATCTGAATTTTGATCACATGATCATGGGAATGCCTCAAAGATCGTAAGTGTGAAAAGTGGTCATAAGTTACTTTTTTCAGTGCCGTTGTAACTTTGGTTACTAAATAAACTGTTGTAAGTCGAGGACTACCTTTATAATCAGCATAAACATTGAATAAAAAGGGAGAGGGCATACATGACTCATCCCATTGCTAATCTGAAGCCAGTCTGTTTCATTATTTTATGGATTGTGGCTTCCTAACTTCTGCATAGGGGTCTGTATTTGCATGAGGACAGTGAGATGCCATGAGATCCCTATTTTCCTGAGCATATTCCACATTTTAACATGATCAACACGATAATAAAAAGCCTTTATATAATCGATGAAGCATATACGTGTAGTCCTTGACTTATACAATTGACTCGGCACAACAGAATGTGCTGTTAAGTGAGACATTTATTAAGTGAGTAAAATGCCTCATTTTACAATATTTCTTGCCACAGTTGTTACCGAAGCCTTTAAGTTAGTAACCCGGTTGTTAAGTAAATCTGGCTTCCTTCTTGACTTTTGCTTGTTAGAAGATCACAAAAGGTGATCACATGACCACGGGACACAGCAACCATCATAAATATAAACCCCGGGCTCCCATGTTCACTGGGCTCGAATGGGGCCCACTCTGGCTGCCTCCATGGCTGACCTCCCTTCCCATTATGAGAAAGTGCTAACTTTCTCTTCTAGTGTTAGAGGTGAGCCCTAGTGTTAGCTTTGCTCTTAGTTTGTAAGGAAAAGGTTTCACATGAAGCTGGAAGTGTTTGTGTATTACACATTTTAAACATATTTAGCACCACTAGTGTTAATTAAAATAAATAAATGCTAAAGGAAAATTTTCAGAGCTCTATTAAATCCAATTACAATTCTCTGACCTATTTTTTTGTCTTGAGAAGATAATGTATCGTGATACCTGCTGTACTTTAGTTTGCATATCATTTTGTTGCTATCTCAAGTACATACCCTTTAATACGTTCCAGGAATCCAAAATCTGACCTGGGCATATGGAAGCAATATTTTTATAGTATTATAATTTTCTCCTTTTGGTTTTTTTGGGCAAAGCGTCTGCTCAGGTTATTGCCTGTGAGGACAAATGTTAATATTGGCTACAGATACGGGCTTGGACCCAAGAATTGAAATTCTGCCTCAGCTAGAAACTCCCTGGGTGATCTTGATCTGTTTTCCTTCTTTTTTATCATTATTAATAGCTTGCCTCATAGGGATATTATGAGAATGAGTGATCTGAGGAAAGAAAACTATTCTCTGAAACTGCTCTAAAATGGTGATCTAAGAATAATGAATGGAGTATGGAATTTTATCCTATAATGGAACATTTTTTTCAGTTTTCCAGTATTCAGTTCTCTCTCTCTTTCCCTGCCCCCCACCCCCAACCCCCCTCCTCACTGCCTTCCAGCTTTGGGTAAGCAACCGTTAGAGATTCTTTGACATTACAGGAATTTATTAAGTTTTCTTAGTACGCTTCCTTTGCAATTCTTAACAAAACTTCCCCAGTCTATTATGCTCTAAAAGTACAAGCTGTTATTATTATTTATTAAATTTATATGCTTCCCATCTCCCCGATAAGGTGACTCTGACTTAACAAATGACTGATCTCTTTCAAATCAGTTAATATATGTATGATTACTCTAAAATAATAAAATGTAGTGTTGTTATATTCATTTCTCAGTGTTTATTGTGATCTTTGATTTGCTTTGTTGTTCAATAATTTCAGTTAGCTGGAATCTAGTTCTTAAACATCCAATGGATAGTAAATAGAATTTTGGATTTATAGCATTTCAGAGGGTCAGGGTTTGCTTGACAAATTGCTCTCCTGTGAGAAAAATGTCTTTACCTATAGAAATATAGCATGCTTCCTTCATGACATGTTTGGTTTTTGTGCTTAGGAATTGTTTATATAGAATAGCACATACAAGTCATCACTGCTTGTCGTGGTACAGCCCAGGGACATGTTCTTACTACACTGGTTTTGAGTAAGCTTTTGATCAGAAAGAGCTCTTCTATTATTATAACAGAATAACAGAGTTGGAAGAGACCTTGGAGATCTTTTAGTCCAACCCCTGCTCAGGCAGGAAACCCTACTCCATTTCAGACAAATGGTCGTCCAATCTCTTCTTAAAAACTTCCACTGTTGGAGCATTCACAACTTCTGGAGGCAAGTTGTCCCACTGATTAATTGTTCTAACTGCTAGGAAATTTCTCCTTAGTTCTAGGTTGCTTCTCTCCTTGATTAGTTTCTACCCATTGCTTCTTGTCCTGCCTTCAGGTGCTTTGGAGAGTAGCTTGACTCCCTCTTCTTTGTGGCAGCCCCTTAGAAATTGGAACACTGCTATCATGTCACTCCTAGTCCTTCTTTTCATTAAACTAGACATGCCCAATTCCAGCAACCATTATATATTTTTTGGTTCATGCTGTTGGGCAGTAATAGGAAGGACTACATTTGTATTATACAAATAAAATGTATTGACTCTTATCTATACATAAACATAAGTTCAGCCAACTGCAAGACTGTTAAAAGTGAAAGGAACTCTTCCCAAGAACTATTTAGTTTCTTCTTCATCAGAGTGCCTTAAGAGAGTCAATAGTGCTCATGATTAGGTGGGCAATAAGAGGAAATTCACAAACATGCAGACTTAACAATATTCACTTATCTGGATAAAAACCATTTGCCACTGTGCAGAACACTATTGGATTGATGTTGATTATTGTAGGCAATATTGACCATTTCGGACACCATTCCCCACTATTTGGTACTTCTAAGGAAAAGGTAGAAACAAAAATCTGTGTCCTGTAGCTTGGTCTTGCACATATTGCCCTTTGGGAGATAACACTTGAGATACTACTTTCATGAGCTTGTCTGAACATCCCAAAGGTGCTTTTTCAAGAGGTAGCTGGACTTCCTGGTTTTTCTTTGAAGATGTTTCACTTCTCATCCAAGAAGCTTTTTCAGCTCTGACTGGATGGTGGGGAATGGAAGGATATATACTCCTTGCAGACTTGTCTGAACAAGACAAAGTCAGACTTGATTAGTAGAAAGATAGAAAAGGCATCTCGGATGTGGAAGAATCCAACTCCCAAACTGAAAATTATCTCCATGTAGTCATCATAAATTGAGTTTGATGTGAGGGAGACTTTATATATAAATAGCCATAGTATTTCCTTATTTGACCTCTGCTCAATGTGAGGAGCAAAGAGGAATTGAATTCAAGCAAAGGTGAGCCCTTGATCTTTTGGGACCTTCTCAATCTGTTTTTGAACCTAAGGGCTTTGTTTAAGTATTATTTCCCATCATTTTTACTTACTCTATCAAATCACAAGTGCTCCAGTGCCAAAGGAAATTCTGTATGAGTAAACCATTATTTTTAAAAATAACAGACTTACTATTCTCATCATTCCTCATTAGGATAGCTAATAACTATGCTGATTAGATCATTAGTTTTTGATTGGATGCAGTATGGTCACAGCTAACTGAACTCTTACTTTTTTCTTCTTTTTATAGATAATAATTAAAAAGTGGTCAATTCCTTGCCCTCTGCCACTAAACTTTGCCTCAGGATTCTCCCAGGTATATAAACTACTTTAAATCTGAAATGTATTGTTCTTGTATTTTCTGCAGCCTTTTATTTCAGGAGTACCAAGTGTTATGCAGATTACTTGAATTTATAGTACCTTGAAATAGCACAGATGGTTTGCTGAACTAGAGATATAGTATATATTACTGTATCACTAGAAGTGCACAATCCAAGATTATAGGTTTTACGTGCATTAATTTATGCAGATGCATTGGACTACAAAGAAACAGATTCTGGAAAGGAACTATTCATCTGGAATAGTTTATCACTGAATAAGGATGAGTTTCCCCCCATATCTTAAACCATTTCTGTTTTGTTGGTAGTTGCAGTAGGCTGCTACATGGTTTTGAAAGTAATTGAGGATTACTTTAAAGCGATTAGTATAAATGTGGTCTTCATTAAATCGTCTTAGTAAGTTCACTGGTAGGAATTTGAAATAGTTTTTAAATTATGTAATTTGAACCCAGCTGATGTGCTTTTTTTGGTTTTGTTTTACATAGGTTTCAAACTCTACTGGAGACTGTAATGCACAACTTTTTAATTTCTCCAAAGAGGTAATCTAAAATATTCTTTTAACAATTTAAAAGAGTTTACAAAAATGTAGTGAAGCATTAGAATTACTGATAGAAGAAAATATTTGTAGCTCAGGCTTGAACTGTGGGGTTTATTAGAATTATGAGATTAGAATTGGCATTGGAATTAGCCAGAGATTCCCAGTATGACTGTCTTTGTGTATAGTACTTCCTAAGGATGATAAATTGAATTGGGAATCTGTCCTAAATCTGAAATCTCCAGTGGAGAACCTCTTTAATGTCAGCTAGTGCTCCCTTCCCCCTGATCTTTTACACTGATAAAGTATTCTAGTTTATTTTTAAAATGGATGCTTTGCAAGCTATAAAGCCTTTACCACGGTTATTATTTCCAATAATGTCTTTGAGCCCAGGATGAACTCTGCAAGTTTTCTTAGAAAATAAAAATTGTGGGAAACTGCAGCGGCGTATTCTAGTTGAAACTGTATTCACCTGTCCAGAAAAAAAGAAGAAGATAAAAGCAGAGATAACAGGGCACACAGGGCAACAGATTGCCCCACAACATTTTGGTAAATGGGTGCTTTGTAACTCATAACATTTGTCATCCAGCCATGTTATGCATATATATGTTGTGTGTGTGTGTGTGTGTGTGTGTGTGTGTGTGTGTGTGTGTGTGTGAGAGAGAGAGAGAGGGGGGGGGGGGGAGGGAGGGAGGAAGAAAGGCAACACATATTTCTGTCTTTCATTAACAAGGCAGCCAAAACCCCACAGTAAAACATAGTGGAATCAATACAACTTAATTGTTGACTTTTTTTTTTTTTTGCAAGGGTTTAAAAAATAAATTTCAAACATTTACAGACTTTATTTCAACACGGTCTTTCTTTCTTTTCTTTTTATTAGACTGCTTATGCCATTCCAACTATGGCTTTTTCATTTCTCTGCCATACATCAGTACTGCCAATTTATTGTGAGCTCCAAAGGTAACATTTAATTTGTAAGTGCAAACCATTTAAAAAAAAACAGAAGTATTGAAATTTGGAAAAGTTTCATTTCCTTTTTAATCTAGTGTGGATAATATTGAAAGAGACCATTTAGGCTCTTAAGTGCAACTCCTGGTCTGAAGGATTCCAAGTTAACCATCTCAGACAGGTGACAGTCTAACCTCAATTTGATCACATCCTATTTATTTACTGAAATTTAGCCTGACTCCAAAGAACTCTGGGCAGCTTACGCATTAACATTCACAAACAATAAAAAGAAAATGAAAATGAATGTCTGGAATAACACATTGTTGCTGCCACCCCCCCCCTCAAAATGGAACAGTACAACAAAATAACACATTTCCCCAAACTGATATTGGGTTGGCTAATCCCCAGTTTGGGAGCAAAGCCAGGTTTTCAAGGACTTATGGAGCACCCCTTGGAAGGGAACTGTACAGATAAATGAAGGGGAGCCCCCCAGCTCTATGGGATTTTTAAAAATGAGAAAATATAATTACTTTTTTTAATGTACTGAAGCATCATCCTCTATATCAGGAAAGGGAGGATCTTCCAGCTAAGGATCCACTAGTATTCTATTCATCTTGCTAAAAGATCTGTGCCTTTCCTTTTTGGGGGTCACCTGCTTGGAGACTCAAGGTCCTGAAGCACCTTGAATTAGCAACATATAAGTGTTCAGGTATTTTACAATTGGATAATATCAAGCATGGACAAGTAAAAATGTGATGAATAAAGAATACATGCAAAGAGTGAGAAAAGTGCTAAAGACAAATTTGAATTCTGGAAACACCATCAAAGTCATCAATACCTGGGTCATACCTATGATACACTGTGGGAATTATTAACTGGCACAAGCCAAACTGGACAGTTTGGACAAAAAGCTAAAGAGTATTCACTATACAATACTTCCCCATTGATATTGATAAATTATACCTTCCCTGCAGAAATGGAGGCAGAGGTTTATTTCAAGTCAGATAAATTGTTGAAGAAGAAAAGCATGCATTGGCTGATTACATAAAAGACACAAACATTGATGCAGGTTAAAAATTGGAACTTATTAAATGTGCAGGAAACAAAACATGAATATTTAAATACTGTAGTAAAAACAAGAACAGAATCCGGGCAAGGAAAAGCATTATATAGTCAATTATTTAAAAATAAAAAAATAAGAAATCAAGGGAAAGATAGATAAAAATAAAATCTGGCAATGGCTTACAACTGAACATTAAAGAAAGAAACTAAAGGCTTGATTTTGGCTGCTCAAGAGCAAGCTATTCAAACTAACACAATCAAGGCCAAATTGAAAAGTCAACAAATGATTCAAATGCAAATTGTCTAAGGAAGCAGTAAAACAGTAATCATATAGTCAGCTTGTGCAAGAAATTGCACAAAGTGATTATAAACAATGACATAGCATAGTTGCCAAAATTATTCACTGGAACATCTGTAAAAATTATCAGTAATGCTAGTTTTTTTTTTTAAAATTAAATTTATATACCGCCCTACTCCCGAAGGACTCAGGGCGGTGAACAGGCACAAAATAAAATACATAGATACAAAAGTTAGAAACATAATTAAAACCAGATTAAATAATTTAGCCCGAGACAATTAAAAATCCCAATAATTTAAAACAGATTAAAATTTCGATTTAAAAGAATTTTAAAATGGGGGAGAAAATTAGGCCAGGCCGGCTTGCTGGAATAGGAGGGTCTTAAGAGCACGGCGGAAAGTGCGCAGATCCGGGATCCTCCGTATCTCTGGGGGGAGCTTGTTCCAGATAGTGGGTGCCCCCACAGAGAAGGCCCTCCCCCTGGGGGCCGCCAGTCGACGTTGTTTGGCTGATGGCACCCGGAGGAGCCCTTCTCTATGAGAGCGTACCGGCCGGTGGGAGGCTGTTTGTGGTAGTAGGCGGTCCCGTAAATAACCAGGTCCTAAGCCATGGAGTGTTCTAAAGGTGGTGACCAAAACCTTGAAGCGCACCTGGAAGACCACCGGGTAGTCATGAAAAATTGGTGGGAACATAACATTGAAAAAGTAGTGGAAAATGAACAAGTTAAAATATTGTAAGATTTCCGAATGCAAACTGATAAACTCTTGATTCATAACACACCAGATTTATTTGTGGTTGAAAAGAAGAAAGTGTGAATAATTGACGTGGCATCAGGATATAGTAGAACACAAAGAATTGGAGAAGAACATACCCTATCAAGATCTGAAAATTGAAATTGGAAAAATTATGGCATAAATCGGCCATGGTGGTCCCAGTGGTACATTGGATGCCATACCAAACAATCTTGAGTATCTTAAGAAATATGCACATTGACAAAGTTTCCATTGTTCATTATAAAAGACCATATTGCTTGGATGCTCATATATAGTATACAGATACATTATAGCATTTTAGGTTCTTGGGAAGAACTCGATGAGTACAAAGGTGAATACCAGCTAAAGAACTGGCAGCTATGATTTACATTTTTGTATATATAATAATGTTGAAAGGTGGCACTTTTCTTTGTTTAGCCTTTTTGACAATTCAGCTTTCATAGCTGTAAGTTATAAGAAAACCATAGCCTTCTCAGTACATACCTTTGTGATATTTCTGTATTTTAATATTTTGTCTAAATTTGCCTAAGTAGCATGCATCTTCTTATTTCATGGCAACGGTAACTATCCTTGTGAATTTTGGGACTAAGGAACATAAAGTCTGTCATGTGAAGATTGAAGAAGAAATTAATTGAATTATTACAAATTTGAATCTTCTGAAAGTTGCAAAAAGCTGTCTCCAAGTCTCTATAATATTCCATCCAAGAATTTGTTCCTTGGGGTGGGATGGAAGGGGTGTGTGTTGAAGGAAACTGTTGTCCATTGGTTAACAGATTAAACATTCATCTGTAGAGATTTGTGTTTCTATGAATTCCTTTCATAATGTCACTTTTTTTCTCTTTTTGTAGTCCATCCAAAAGCCGGATGCAAAAGGTTGCCAACACAGGAATTGCGCTCAGCTTTCTAGTTTATTTTCTGTCAGCACTATTTGGATACCTCACTTTTTACAGTATGTTATCAAATATTAATTTCTGTTCATTAATAGGAGATAAAGCAGAAACCCACAATATGGTGACCCAACATACCAGAGTGGGAAGAATGCAGACACTTTGATTGCCATCTAATGGTGCCTTCTTTGCCCTGCTGGCATTGCAGTTTCAGTGAGGAATGCAAAGATAGATCCTCGTAATTGATTTCCCAACATGATTCTCAACATGATTCCCAACATGATTGGGTTCCCAATTGGCTGTTGGATAGCCTTCTTAGGGCTATAACGACATTGGGGTAGAAGGTTCAACTTCTTCCCTAGCTTTCTGCCCAACATTGTCTGTAGTCCTTAAAGTCAAAAAAAGTTGTCCCTCCTGCTTTTTATATCACGTAGTTTACTAGAAGCGGGGGTACCGTTAACATTTGTCAAGCAACAAGCATAACAGTAATGAACATCTGAAAAAAAAAAAAACCTAATGTTGTATGTTGTAGCTCCACGCTTTTAAAATTTACAAACAGAAACAATTTCTAGACATTTAGTCTCTAAGCCATAAGTTCAATCACCAGCATACGCTTTCTTTGACTACAGAACTATTTTTGTTTCTCTGCATAAGCGTACCAAGATAATATAGAATATTTAGATAGTTTGGGTTCATGTGGCAAGGGAGGGTGGAAAATTGAAATAACTGTAATTGTAAACATTGTAACAATGAAACCATTGTTCATCTTGAGAAAGTATAATCGATTTTGAAGGGATGAGCTTGGCTAGTGGCTGATGGCAGCCTCAAGCATTCCTGAAAATTGGCATCCAAATATATATTGATCTACAACATTCACACATAAGTGTTTATGTTTTTATGATGTTTATATATACCACTTTTTTCATCACATATTAAATCAAGCCAGTTTTCACAAAAAATGAAACAATCAAACACACTTAATTAACTTAGTGCTGCTTATATAAAACATTCCAAAATCCATACAGGGATATCGTTATTAAGCCAACAGAAATTTTCTAGAATAGTGGTAAGCCTTTGAGTTTCCATGAACTCTTAATTAGACAGGTTGATTAAAAGCCAGGAAAAAAATTTGACAGAATGGTCAGGGGAAGAATGTGGCAGATATGGGTCTGATATTTGAGCCATGTCTGTTTCAGTTTATATTCTTAAATTCTTGTACCTCGCCCCCCTCTTCTTCTTTTTTAACTTTGAACCATCTTACATGATGAAGAGATCGTGGAAACACAAAAGACTGCAAGTATTTGTGATAGCTAAGCCTAAGGAAGACCAGATAAATCTGTGGATAGTTTCTCAAACTATTCAAGCTGAAGTCATTCAAATAGGGTTTTCTTAGTCAAAAACAATCATTAATCTTCCGATGTTTCTTTAAATCTTCCTCTAAAACAGAGGAGAATATTGCAGTAATAGACTGAGCTCCTATGGAATTTACAATGTGAGAATTAGGTGTTGCTACTTAATATACTTTAAATAATTTCAGACCACGTGGATTCAGAATTGCTCCAAGGATACAGCAAGTACTTGCCCCGTGATACAGTCGTCATGACAGTAAAACTGGGAATCTTATGTGCTGTGCTGTTGACAGTGCCTCTAATTCACTTTCCTGTACGTATTGCAAAATATTTGATTTGCTGGTCTAGCCGAAGTCATTCTTAATTATTTGCAGGCCCTACAAACAGTTTGGCTGCCTTACTCATACTTCAAATAGATTAGAGTGTTCATGTCTCTTATGATCATTAACAGCAACAGAGGAATGAGAACCTAAACCAGTATACTAATTTGTTTTGTGCTTGTTTGAAAAAGAAATAGTTTTAAATTTTAGCTGACTTACAGCATTGCAATTCGCAGAATATGATATTCTTAAAATAGATTTGGTATGCACATCTGTGTGTGTTTTCTCCTCGTTTGGCTTTTAACTTAGCATGCAGTGTAATAAGTAAATGAAAGCCAGCAAAAAGAAGTTTTAATGATATTCTGCAAGCTTATTTTTAACAGGGGTTAATACAAAACCACAAAACTGCTGCTGGTCTTGGCCTTTTCCAAATTCTCATCCTGAAGTTTTTGTCATTTGGGAACTAAGCAATATAGTAACCCAGTAAAACATTTTTTATGGTTGCTCAGTAGGCAGAAATGGTATTGAGAATATTTCCCTATGGCCAGTTTCCCATTTATACATTCTGTTTTGGAGGATGAGGGTTATAGAGAGAGAAAACCTAACATATAAGAAAGTTTCTATTCATACATAGTTGGTTTTCTTCCAATGTGTTGACCCCTGCTGTCAGTTAGTTAGCAATGCAAATGGAGTTACAATCACAGTAAGTATATATGGAGATTCTCAAGTCACCCAGGTCATGGTTGTCCCAAAGGTGCTTTTTCAAAAGGCAACTGGACTTTCTTGGTTTTTTCTTGAAGACATTTCACTTCTCATCCAAGAAGCTTCTTCAGATGAGAAGCGAAACGTCTTCAAGGAAAAACATAGTCCAGTTGCCTTTAAAAAAAAACACTTTTGGGTCTCAGTAAATAATTAAATGTTATTTGTGCTATTTATTATTGTATTGACATGCTTTTTAAATCTTTTGAATCTACAGGCAAGAAAAGCTGTAATGATGATCTTTTTTTCACATCTTCCTTTTTCCCTAATCCACCACATTTTCATCACTTTAGTACTAAATGCAATTGTTGTCTTGCTTGCAATGTATGTGCCTGACATCAGACAACTTTTTGGAGTAGTTGGTAAGATTATGTGATTTTCTTCCTATTCCTGCATTTTGAAACCCATTCATTTAGAGCTTACAAAGACTAAAAGACTTTTGTCCTATCTTTTTCCAGGGTCTACCACTTCAACTTGCTTGCTCTTTGTATACCCTGGACTATTTTATCTGAAGATTAGTACAGAGGACTTTATATCATGGCAAAAACTTGGGGTAATCTACTTTTTCTTTTTTTAAAAAAAGCTTGTTCAGATTGTCATTGTTTTGAATTGCATGTACAAATTTGTGAATTAATTTCTGATTGGTTGAATAACTTGAAAATATGCCATATGCTGCCCTGAAACTACATTAATGTCAATAGTGCTATATAGCAAAGGTTGATGTACTGTTAGTCAGAATAATAATGTGTACTTCTACATCTAACACTGTCTATTCTAATTTACAACAATTCATGGCCTGTAAACAAAATATTTTCTATTGCTCTTTCTGAAAAAGGTGCTCTTTTCACCTAAGGACTGACATTTGGAGTATGCTTTCTGCTAAATGCGCTAAAATACGTATAAGAAATATGCAAAGATATCTGCATTTATCTGGACTCTCTTCCTGCACATTCAGTAATCTGTAATTCATTTTCTTCCTTTCCCAACATAAATACAGTCAAATTTATATCCTAAAATATCGCCATTCAGAAAATTCAGACCATGAAGTTCAAAACTTATCTGCCATAATTTTGCAATAAATAATTTCATCATTCCTCACCCAGACATTGTCATTGGAGACCCCTAGTAAATCTATTCATTTGGTTTGAAGTCAATACTATCAGGCACAAAAGTACGCTGCCCTCCCCACCCCGGTAGTGGAGTTTTCCTTATATGAAGCGCTTAGGGAGAAATGTATCAATATTTGGCTGCTGTTCTGTCTGGGTAACTATGAATTTTTGGCAGATGCTTTTCTGCATGTCTGGATTGCTTCAGATTTTGAAATGCTAATGAAACTTCAGCATGTTTCAGATTTAGAATGAGTCTTTTTTTTTTTTTTTTGGAAGAGGAGGAGGAGGCTTGCTTTGATTTGGACATCTCTTGCATCTGCATGAATCAGTCCACTTTGGTTTGGCATTTGGCCAGTTGTTTTGCACAGCTCTTATTGCTGTAGCCATAGTCAGTTGACAAGGGCAGTTCTGCTAAAATCATTTCCTAAGCCACAAATCTAACTTGTTTATTGCAGGGTGTTGTCCTTTTCTCAATGATACCCACATATCCATCTGAAAACATATTGAATATGAAGTGTTTTAAATGCAACTCTACCAGTATCTAAAAAAGTAAAATGATGTCATTACAATAATTGCTTTAATAAACAAAAGATTAATTGATTTCTGCTTTTAAGATTTTTCTTTTTGTCTCACTTTTATTCACAGGCATGTGCCCTGCTACTTTTCGGCCTCCTTGTTGGTCTTCTCAGTTTATCAGTAATCATATACAGTTGGGTCCACCATTGAAAGTATTCCTGCGTTCCAAAATCTAGAACTGTACATAAGAACAGCTGCTAAAATGAATAATTTCCAGTGTTTTAAATAAAATTATTCTGCCAAGGGCTGAAGAGAATTGAGTGATAGCGTTCTACAGAACTCTGTGTTACCTTGCATACTAACAACTACTTGAAATAGCTGGAATTAATTCAGAGCTCTAGAATGTCATTATTTGATGACATTCTGCTCTACTGTATCTTACTGTCTAGTCCTAAAAAAAACCCAACCTTATTGTTGTCTAATCTTGATCATCACCTGGATGAGGAATACAAAGGTGAAATTCAGTCCAGACAGGCAGGAGGTAATGTTGGTAAGGAAAAAAAAAATAAGGTGATTAAAGTGAAGCTGGTTCTGAATGGGGTGGTGCTCCTTTAGAGTGAGCATATTTGCAATTTTGGAGTGGCAATTGACCTCTCTCTGTTCCTGGATTTGCAGATGGCAGTAGTGGAAAGGAACATGTATGCCCATTGGTAGCCATTGTGCCAACTGCAATCCTTCCTGAGCCAGTTATCTATAATGAGAATAATCCGTGCCTTGGTTCTGTGGAGCTACCCATGAAAAATATCCAAAAATGGCAATTTGTAAAATGCAGCAGTCAGTCTGCTAATTGGAGCAAGGTCATATGGTACCTGTACTGAACATTTCTCTTGGCTACCTTTGCCAGCAAAGTAGAATTTAAGATGTGTTACTAGAATTCAGAATCTGTCTAGCACAGGGTGCAGCAGTGAGATCTAGCTGCATGCACACAGATGTTTCCAATTAAAAAAAAACTTCCACTGGTTTAGTATCATAGAAGATCCATTGTAGGAGATTATTTCAGTTTATAGCCCTGCCTCATTGAGCTGTATTATACGGCTGTGAGAGAAGTTCCCATTATATGCACATATTCTCAGAAAGCAGCTACTGTACAAACTAACTCTTTTATCCTTGATTAATGTACATGAATTGGGAATTCATTCTTTCTTGTCTCAGTGTAGTGTTGATCTGGCTGCTGTTGTCATTCCTTGACTTTCTAAAGCCCTGAATGAAAGGTATAGTGCTTAAGGGTGCCAGACTAGAAATCAGTAGATCACAGGTTCTAACTCTGTCTTAGGCACAAAGCTGGGTGGGTGACTTTGAGCCAGTCACTATCTCTTGGCATTATCAGTCTCACGTAGATAGATAGATAGATAGATAGATAGATAGATAGATAGATAGATAGATAGATAGATAGATAGATAGATCAGGGGTGGGTTCTACTTACCTCTACTACCGGTTCGCAACGGGGCCGTGTGTGTGTGCTTGCTTCGCTCACTCGTTTGCTCGCGCGCATGCTCTTCCGCATGCGCAGAAGCATTTTGATGACATTGGGGTTGGTGGGCAGAGCCTCCCACTGGTTTTACTACCGGTTCTATAGAACCAGTGCGAACCGGGGGCAACCCACCACTGAGATAGATAGATAGATAGATAGATAGATAGATAGATAGATAGATAGATAGATAGATAGATGATAGGTAGGTAGGTAGGTAGGTAGGTAGGTGGGTAGGTAGATAGATAGATAGATAGATAGATAGATAGATAGATAGATAGATAGATAGATAGATGATAGATAGATAGATAGATAGATAGATAGATAGATAGATGATAGAATTCTTTATTGGCCAAGTGTGATTGGACACACAAGGGATTTGTCTTGGTGCATACTCTCTCGATGTACATAAAAGAAAAGATGCATTCATCAAGAATCATAAGGTACAACACTTACAACACTTAATGATAGCCCTAGGGAACAAATAAGCAATCAAATCACATTAGGAAACAGTCAATATAAATCTTAAGGATACCAGCAACAAGATTACAGTCATAAGTGAGAGGAGATGGGTGATAGGAACGATGAGAAGATTAATAGTAATGCAGACTTAGTAACTAGTTTTGTTACTTTTTACTGACTGCATTGCTTTGCCCTGCAAGCAGTAGCTAGTGTAGTTGTATGAAGAACCACAGGACATAATATCACATTACGTTGTTTATTTCAAGTCTTTGGTGTGATAATAAAACTAACCAGAGATGGAAGGTCTCTCATAGCTCCGTTACAGTTTGTACTATTGCAACTGCCTGCCTTTCTGGTAGATCCTGGTAGACAGGAATCATGACCATATGAGCTTGTTCTACTTTATTACAAAGTCACATTAACAGAATCTTGCAAGTCTGATAATACAAATCTCTTACCATGTTTTTAATAGCGCAAGAGGTTAGGGATGTAATGTTATGGGACCCTGGAATGCCTTCTTTGTTGCTGCTCCTGCCTTTCTCCAAGCCCCACAAGGTCCTTGAGGGAAACCATAAAGACCTGGTTCCTCCAGGAGGCCGAGCCATGGGGCCAGTGGTATGCTATGACTAGTTTAATTTTTTGTGTAGGAGTCCTGGTGGCGCAGTGCAGTTAGAATGCAGTACTACAGGCTAACTCTGCCCACAGTCTGGAGTTCGATCCTGACTGGCTCAAGATTGATTCAGCTTTCCATCCTTCCTAGCTCAATAAAATAAGGGCTCATATTGTTGGGGGCAATATTCTGATATTGTAAACCATTCAGATAGTGCTGTAAAGCACTATGGAGCGGTATATAAGTTTAAGTGTTACTGCTATTGTATTTCTGGACAGCTATTTATTACCTAGCTCTTTTTTTTTACTGTTATATTGTAGTTTTAATTTGTCCTACATGCTGCCTTACGTAATTTGATGATTTGGCAACTATAGAAATCCAATAAATAAGTAAAATTAAAATTGCAGCAGGGAGAAATAGTCTGTGTATTGTTGCTGTGTGTTAGTGAATAATCCTCTATTGGGGAACAAATGTGGAAAGGTTATGGCTAAAATCCAACAAGACAGGTGGTCTTTTGAGAACATTTTGTTGAAACTGATTGAAATGTTGCTGCACCTGCTCCTGTCAGTTTTACAGAAACAGCTTGCAGAGCTCCTCCATCCTCCTTCCTTGAAGAAAACTTGGATTCGCAAAAAGGCGCCTGGCCCAGTCTAAGTTTAATTAAAGCTGCCGTTCAAGACAATTTACACTTCAGTAGAGAAGTAAGAAATAGTTACTGTGCCTGTCAACATGTTCTGACTTTGCAGACTGAACTCTAAGACATCCATCATTTTTATACTTAATACTTTATCATATTTAAAGATAAAAATCACGAATTAATAATATGATAAACTTAAGTTCCTTTCAAGTACAAATGTGCATTAAGAAATCTCCATTGTAAGAAGCTTCTGTAATGTCTACAAGAACCTAATTCAAACCATATGACTTATAACTTGGTAAAGCCATTTCATGCAGCTGTATCTTCTTAAAAATCTAAATGTGATTGTGTTTGGAAAAGGGAATGTTACTAGTTAGTAACCACCACTGCTTTCTGAATTTTTTTTTTTAAAAAAAACAAGGTGGAATTTAGACATTTTCTCCATGGTGTGTGGAGTCCCTATCATAACAGAGGTTTCCATACAAGAACTCTTTATATAAATTCTGCCTGGAAGCAGAAAAGTAGCCAGCTTGATCTGTTTTGACATCAGATGCTTAAAAAAAAGAATCATGTGTCATGTTAGGATTGCCATGTTATCCAAAGTGATGAACATCTGAAATATTCAGAGCATTTTTTGACCCTGATTGCTGAATTATTGTCATGTGGGGTCAGTGCTGCCATTTCCAAAATGGCTGTCTCTGAGGAAATGGCCACCCACAACCCACCTGGCAAAGTCTGGAGCCCAAGAAACTGTTAACTCACCCACAACAACAGAACTCCTACACCTGACTCAAATGCCTAGATAACAACTAGTTCTTCAATCAGCAAAAATGTTAGAAAATGAATTGTTAATACAGGTAGTCGTCAATTTAAACACTAAAACAGTTCGTTTAGTGACCATTTGAAGTTACAACAGCTCTGAAAAGAAAGACTTATGACCATTTTTCACACATACGACCATTGTAGCAGTCACATGAATAAAATTCAGATGCTTAGCAACTGACGTGCATATCAAAGTTATTTACAGAGGAGGGATCCCTACAGTCCAGAGGCTGGTATTGCAGAGCTCTCCCCACCCACCCCCAAATCTTACAGAGGGCTTTCCATTCCCTGATTTTTGGACTACGCAGGCATGCATAGATGAAATCTCTGCAATATCCCCCTTCTGGTTAAGAGGAGATGTGGAACTCAAGGCCACCAGATACAAGCAGGCTGCTTCTAGTCTAGACACTGGAGCCAAATAGGGCATTTTAAGGGTTTTCCCAAACACATTTGAAGTTACAACAGCACTGAAAAGAAAGACTTATGACCATTTTTCACACTTACGACCTTTGTAGCATCCCCACAGTCATGTGAATAAAATTCAGATGCTTAGCAACTGACTCATATTTATGACGGTGGCAGTGTCCCAGAGTCATGTATTCCCCTTTTGCGACCTGACAAGCAAATTCAATGGGGAAACCAGGTTCACTTAACAATTGTATTATTAATTTAACAACTGCAGTGATTCACTTAACAAATGTGTTAAGAAACATTGTAAAATGGGGCAAAACTCACTTAGCAAATTTATCACTTAACAACATAAAATTTGGCCTCAGTTATGGTCGTAAGTCGAGGACTGCGTAATAAGCCTCCCTTTATATTAAAAATTCTTCACAGGAGTTAATGAAAAGAAATGCAATAATTAAGAGTAGCAAAGCAGAAAGAACTGAACTGTAAAGTGATAAAAGGAAAACATCCTCTCTATGTAGAGTTTTAATCATTAAAAACACAGATTTTTCAATGTTTTTTGGAAGGCTGGATATGAAGCAGTTGAAGAACTTCACTTGGGATTAGGTTCTAGCACCTTGGTAGAAAATGCTTTTATTCAAGCTGGGATAATTATGTACCAGTAGAAGAACCTGGAACAAGTGTTCAACATTTTCTTACCTAGAGTATTAGGTTAAGTCAGAAGTATCGCTATCATTGATTACCTTTGATTAAGGTAATCATCTAAGATTGCATCTGAGCCACTTGATGACAATGCCTTCCAAGTAGAGTGTTAGGAATCTTACAAACTGCAGAGGATGGTTTAATTTTTTTAAAGCTCATGTTCATGTGATGAATGTGAGGGAAATACTTTAATTTGCATTTCTATTATATTTGTACCAGAATAGCCTGCAAGTTTAGTTTTGCCTTCAACATATCTTGGCAAATCTGATATTATTTGTGGAATAAAATCAACAAAATAATGCTATTTATTTTCCAAATTTCCAATTATGCTAAAGGCTGAGGGGACCTTTTGTCTTTTTTTTTTTTTTTGTAAATTTGATGCTCAAAGTAAGTTTCTCAAGAAAATAATAGTTTAATGTAAAATCGTGAAATTAAACCACAGGCCGGGTTATGACAAGAATTTGGAGTTAGGAGCTCCTCATTATTTCCAGATGGACGGATGGAGTTTAATTCTGGCTGAAAGCTTACAAAAGCAACATTGCCTTCTGAGCATTTCTGCCTATGTGCCTAAGCTTCTCACCAAGAGAAGAAACTTCCTGCCCCACGTCTGCGCCAGCATTGTTCAGTTCCAAACCAATTGACCCATTTCCCCATAGAGTTTATGCTGTCTACCAGCATTCTATACTGACATTTTTCTTTCACCACTTGGAATGTTCATAAACTAGTTATGGTCTAAAATACTAAAAACATATGCAAAAGAACTGCTAAATATACGGCAGCCTAGTTCAACTCAATATTTCAGTCCTTCGCTGCCTTTTGCCTATTTAATTCCCCTTTGCTGCATACACACACTTGTGTTCCTACTATTTTTTTTTATTTCTTTCCTTTCTGATCTGATATTTCTGTTTTCTTTGTTCTATCCTCCCCTCCCAACTCTTTCATAATGTATGTACATAGGATGTGAAGTCTGTTATAAAAAAGTTAATATAGTTGTTTGTATGGTAGGTTTGTCCCCTGAGTATTCTTTAACACAGAGGTCCCAACCTCCAGTCTGTGGACCGGCAGCGGGCCACGACATGTCAGAAACCGGGCCGTGCAAACAAGCGAAGTCCCATCTGCGGGATGCAAGCAGCACATAAAACCACAACAACTCTGGTCCGCAGGAAAATTCCACAGAACCAGTCTCAGGTGCCCAAAAGGTTGGGGCCCACTCAGTGGTGGGATTCAAGTAATTTAACAACCGGTTCTCTGCCCTAATGATTTCTTCCAACCACCAGTTTGCCAAACTGCTCAGAAAGTTAACAACCGGTTCTCCTGAAGTGGTGCGAACTGGCTGAATCCCACCACTGGGCCAGCTGCTTTAACACATTGTTTAGTGTATGGTGTGAACTCAGTCTTTCTGTAACGTTACAGTAGCTAACCCAATAATAGTCAATGATCTGTTATTGGGTTAGCGCCACATCAGCATACTGTTAACATCAGAACAAATCCATCTGCTGTTGAAAATATTCAACAATCCAATTTTCTTCTATATAATCATTTTGTTGGAGCCATACATATTTAAAAAGAGACTTATTGGAGAAATTAACACACTGAAGCACAATTGTTAAACTGTGTCTTAAAACTGGCTGAGTTCCCACACACTGCAGTAAGTCAAACACAGTATGTGAATTCTGCAGTTGAAATCTTGAGTCTTTAATTTTCAAGGACCTGCTTTAGACATGGCTAAGTCTGAATCCAATCGAGTGTATTTAAATAAAGCATTAAAATATATTCCATTGCAGTGGTGCTTGGTTTTCTTGTTACAATACTTTTGCCAATATAGAAGCCAGAGAGCATAAGCTGCATTCTTGATCTGGAATAAAATTGCTCGGTATATAAACACATGACAAGTGATCATCAGTGCTCCTTCCTTTCCCAGGATCTCTTAATTCTCCAGATTCATGAGCTTAGTTATGCAGTTAATACCCAGCTGTCTGAATCTGTAGGATAAAAATCCTAAACAGATAACAGATGGGAAGAAGAACGCACCTTCTGCAAAAGGCAAAGATAGCTGAAAATCAGTTATTCATCCCCTGGGACATAATTCAGTATCGTTCTCTAGGAGGGAAAAGCAAACACCAGTCCTGTGTGCATTATGAATTAAAATATCCATTATTAAGCGATCTTCAAATTTGGATGCCAAGAGCATAGCCTGCATTACTATAGTATAATGATTCCTCAAGTGTTAAGATAATCAAATAAGATTTGACAGTACAAAAGAAGGTACACATATAGAAACCAGAGAAAATTCATGGATAGGGACAATTTTTAAATTATGTGATATTCATACAAAATTGGCTGGGTTGATTACAAAGTAGTCCTCAACTTAAACCATTGTGATCCATGAAGTTACAATGGCACTGAAAAGAGTGACATGACCATTTTTCATACAACCTTTCCAGGATACCTGTGGTCATGTGATCAAAATTGGGCGCTTAGCAATTCAAATTAATGGTGAAAAGTTCCCATAGCCTGAAAGTTGGGTGGTTGCTTCACAGGACTGGGAGTTTTGGAAAGAGGAGGAAAGCAAATATGATACTATTCAGTAGTGTTTTGAGGGGACATCCAAGGCTTGACTCAGCATAAGGGACGAGAGTTCCCAAATGGAAATGGCCTGGGAGTGTAAGATTAGACTCATACATCACCAACTGGCTGCAATACGTAAGGAGGAAAGGGCAACTTATTTGTGTACTTTTGCAGCCAGTATCATGGTGTAAAAATGACTTGCTTTGTATATAAGGATTGAATGGAAAGTAATTTGTCCAATGTAATAAATTGACAACAGATGGCAGTACTGGTGCACTAGAAGTTCTGATTCTTTAGCGTTGTCCTTTCATTGCAATTGGTGTGACATTGTTGAGAAAAAGTTGCATTGCTATTGTTTGTAATATAGAACTCTACAGTGAGTACTCATTGGTGATTTTTTTTTTAAATGGTGATTGTCTTTTGATTGATGAAGGTGTCCCTCCAATTGAAATTATTGCCAAATGCAGATTGTGTTTAAGGTGACTTGTGTTGACATGGTATTGTGCATCAGGGGACCAAAAATTCCCCCATTACAATCTGAAGGATCTATTTCATACACGATTTCAGTCACCAGGGAGGCAAAATAGGTCATTTGAAGCAGAAATTCTCCCTCTCTGTGATATCCTTGTGTAAGACAGCTCTGGGAGCATTTAACAGTGGAAGACCTTCACCTGAGCCCAGAAGAGCATCTGTCAGTCAAGTAGAAAAAGTTGGATCAGACATCCAAAGGAATTTAGCCTTGTCCAAATCAGCTTCCTGTATTTGTGGCAGGGGAGGTCATAAACCAACCTAGCCAATTCTCAATCATTCAGTCTAAGGGAGTAGAAATAAAATATAAGCCAAACAATGGTGAACAGCCCTTTTGAAGTTCCAGGATTCACTTTCACAGGATAAATATTCCAGAAGTTTGGACAAACTGACAAAAGAACTCAAGGAGAAATAGGACACAGAATACTATAAAATTTGGCATAGATGGTATGAGTGGTTGGAGGACAGGAAAAATGAGAAAGAGGAATAAAGGAGAGAGAAAGATATGTTTAATCAAGGGGGAAAATTGGTAAATTACAATATAAATGACTGGAATGTAAAGATCAAGTAAAATGTAGATGAAATATAGAGAATATAGATAGTAATATGGAATAAGATAAAGTTAAAATATGTATAAATAGTAAATACTAAGATAGGATCACTATGAAAAAACTGTAAAAAAAAGAGTTTATGGATATAAATGTTGTATGTTTGTGTTTTGTTTTAATGTGTTTATAATAAAAAAAATTAAAATAAAAAAAAATATTCCAGAAGTTTGAAAGGCAATTGCCTTTCTTTTCTAAACCAGGTCAGAATCAGTCGTAGGGTGCAGCAAAATATAAAGCAACATCAATCTATTGCATAAAGCAACATCAATCTATTGGCGAGATAGTAGTGATGAAAAAGGAAGTATGGAGCGATACTATCAGGGGCAACAGAAGACAAACAAAGTGAAAAGACCATTTCTTTTGGCTCCTCCTCACTCTGAATATCTTCCCATTCAAGCTAATATAGACAAGAATCATAGTAAATTTTAGAACTGGTGCCTGTGCATGATTGGTTTCATCCCTTCTTTCTGTATCCTCTTTTTTTGGGGAGGAGGGGGGCTTAAAAAAACAAAAAAGAAATGTCAAGGAAAGAAAAACATTTTCAGACCCACATGTTCCCTAGCAGCCAACCTCCCGATAAGCAGGAAACAGCATCAGATAAACAATCAAGGAACCATCAAGGAACAAACCACACCCAATCAAGACTGGCAGGGCAAGCTATTAGATATAAACAATCAGTAAACTCCATTCCCCCAAGCGCTGTTGAGGTGGCTTATCTAGCTTGCTAACAACAGGACTGCAGAAAAACAAGCAAGCTCACCAAACTAAATCTGCAACCCAAATCATTGTCATTGATTTCTTGAAAACCAGGGTAGGAATCTGAGCCAGAGAGAGATCTACCTAATTAGATATAGCAGCACCAAGCTGGCCCCTGGCCAATTGTATCATTGGCCTGGTTTTTGAAATTGTGCGGATAGGTAATCACCGGAAATCTCAAGATTGCGAATTAGACCGAGAAGTCTAAAACTATCCTGAAAAAAGGCAAAGTACTTTAATATCGTCACCATGAAAATTGCATGGGCATACTATACAGTGAGCTTACTAGGAGTGGAATGGGCTCCAAAGGTGATGCAAATGTTTCTCTTACCTACATGTTGGGCAAAGAACGTATGTCAATGAATTTTATGGCTGATCAAGCAAGGTTTTAAACTTGGATTCTCTTGTCACAGGAGAAAGGGGACCATTTGAACAGAGTGCAGGATAGTCAAAAAATAAGAGCTTTCTGAAAGCTGCTGCCCAATATAACCTAGATTCCACACTGAATCATAAATTGGCCAATTGTCTTTTAGTCTAATGCAGGGGTGTCAAACTGGCAGCCTGAGGGCCGGATGCGTCATGCACAGGCCACGCCCACCCCAGTTCTGTGAAGAGAAAAAACATCATGATACGTCATGTGATGGCAATGTGACACAGCGAGTTTGACACCCATGGTCTCTGTGGCCCTTGCTCCAGAGGTGGTATTCAGCAGGTTCTGACCAGTTCTCGAGAACTGGTAGCGGAAATTTTGAGTAGTTCGGAAAACAGGTAAATACCACCTCTGACTGGCCCCGCCGCCCTCTATTCTCTGCTTCCCAGCTGATTGGGAGGAAATGGAGATTTTACAGTATCTTTCCCCTGGAGTGGGGTGCGAATGGAGATTTTACAGTATCCTTCCCCTGCAACGCCCACCAAGCAATGCCACGCCCACCAAGCCACAGCACAGAACCAGTAGTAAAAATTTTTGAATCCCACCACTGTCTTGCTCATATGTTTAATTTATGATTCAGTGTATTCTAGAAATGGTAAATTGGATTAATTAAGAAAGCCATTAAGTGTGGGTAAGACTGCGATGCAAAAATAGTGTTGGATACTTTTGGAAAGGAGAAATTCTAGGTAATGTCTTTTCTTTTGAAAATATGATGTCATAAATTTGCTCTGGTGGCTTATCCTGGTTAGGGCAAGAGTAACTTTTGTTGCAGATGATGCCAGCGCCTGTGTAAAACAATTTAGTCCTTTTCTTTGTGCTTTCTCAGTGAAACTGAGAAACATCAGGAAAATAATGACAAACTCTGGAAGCCCTTTTTACTAGCCAGTATCTGCAAAGATGAGAAAAGTTCTAAAGAATGCTTATGCTAGGATATAGTCTCTATGCACAATAAACTGGGCTCAGGCCCGACATCTCAGTGGTAGGTTTGTGGATGGTGCCAAACTGTTTTTAAATGGTGGTTTTTGAATGAATGATATTGGCTGAGGTCACACATTACACTAAAGCATGAAGAATGACTTACAAACCTAAAGACTCACTCTAAGCCTAAACTCAATAATCTGCTGAGTTAAAACCAAGTCAGTTAATATAGCCTAATGAAGTGCCTGAACCCAGCTACCACAGGTCAGAAATATAATATTTTCCACAATTAGGATTAGGATGGTACTTTGGGCAGCTTCCTACAATGCTTCGATGCAGAACCCTACCTGAGAAAACAGAGCTCTGTTTTTGAATCTAAATGCTCATTAGCTATAGCGGTCCAGATTTTTTATTACAGCAGGATATTTCAGCTTGGCAGGCAGTGAAGATCAATATGTTCACACATCCATCAGGGAAGGGCATATAAATGAAACCAGAGCAGGTGCAAAATCTTTGCTGGCATGTTTAGGAGCCCTTCTCTTTCTCTGCTACCTTTGGCAAAACGATGCAACTCCAGTTTCTGCAAGCTGCCAGCCTCCAGATGTGCCAGCCTATTATAATCTGTAGCTAACACAATCATGACAGGGATGATAGGAGTTGTAGTCCAGCAGGTTTGGAGTGAGCTGTCCCAAGAAGACTATTACTAGGCACTGCTTGAAGCCCAGTACTGGAAGAACAATGCCTCAGTAAATAAGGACTGTTTGCCTTAGTGATCATTGAAACATTCCTTTACTGATTAGATATATTGTGGTCAACAAATGCTATGCAAATATAGCCTGAGTTGGCTCTGGAGTGATTAGCTTGCTGCTCACAATCATTGAAAGAGCTGCAAGTGTAAACTGAGTAATTATTTGGCAATTTACTGCTTGGGACTGATGGTGGTGGCAGATCCTTGGATACTGAAAAGGCGTAGTAGGCCTTGCCGAGAACAAGAATAGTATCTGCTGTTGGGATAGAGTTACAAGGGCAAGCGTTCCTCTTGCACAATTCAGTCACCTGCTGGGATTAAGGATGAAAATGTCCTCTTCTGTCCTGTGGGCTGTTACTGCTCAACAGAGGGACATTCTGAAAGTCTTGTATTTCCCCCGTGACATGCTTGGAATGCCTGAAGGACAGACAGGTGATTTTTTTTTTTAAACTGGGCTCCTCTGGTGCTCTTCCCATGGTCTTTTGCTGGCTGCCCTCTACTCCCAAGATTTCAAATCTGGACTCCAAGTGTATATTACCTCTTTACAACCTAACAGTCAGACTTCTATTTCCCATTGGATAAGTATTGGATTGGAGACTGATTCGAAGTCTGGGTTTAGTACCAGTCACTTAGTACCAGTAATTGTATATAGACCTCTTTTTTCCTCTGAGAAACTTCTGATATTACCCACAATTAGGAGAACTAGAACTAGAACTAAAACCCACATTTAGGAGAACTAGAACCTGTCACCAAAATCCATCCGTATACGGCTATTTTAAACTATTATTGTATTTTTAATACAGCTCCATAAGTTGCTCAGTGCTAGTCCTCCAGATGTTTTAAAAATTAAACTTGGTGTGCCTTCAACTATAAGAGATCTTGTTGAATGATTTATTTATTAATTCAATTTATATGCCGCCTTTCTCCGGAGACTCAGCAGCCCATCATGGCCAACAGTGAGGGCAGTTGGAGTTAAGGACTCACCAACATTCAGAGCAGCTTCAGAGAGCTCCAAGTTCCCACCCATTGAATATATGATGGTTTACAGTTCAATATACGCAAAACAAAAAGTTATTTTCCTGTCTGCTATTACAGGGAAAACAACAGAAGGGAAGCATGTTTTAGCCATGACTACTAAGATTGCCTTTATGTTCAGAAACTGTGTGCTAGTAAATATTTTACCTCATGAGATTCTGGGGACAAATTATATTTGGCTACCATGGAAGGCAGATGAGATGTGCTGCTGTGTTAGTCTAGTCCTGCAGGGATCATATCTGCCTCCTACTCAAAGCTAGTTTTTAAAATTTGGGCTCCAGCCTAACAAATTCAGAAATGTCACATCCTTTGTAGCTCAAATGCTGAAGCTCACAAGACCATCCAGCACAGCAGCCCCACCTCACATTTGTGTCCATATATTCAGATTGTGCCTGGGTTTATGAAAAAAGGTATGAAACCCTTCAGACAATGGAATCACTCTCATTGACCAGTTGATCCCGGCCTCAATTTCAGGAGAAATGTGCAGATGGAACCAAATCCTATTGTCACCTCTTCATGGGAGTTTTTGGTGACCCAGCTAGATATGCAAATCTAGAACCCTCCTCCTCCTTCCTTTTTGGCAAAGGAGGCTGCCTACTGATTCAGTTAGGATTAATTGAAAGTAGAATGTGGGGAATGCTTCTGGGCTTGCCAGCTGGGCAAACTATGACCCTAATAGGTTTCATCCGCCTTTGCATTCCAGAAAGCATTTTTCTTCCTTGTAGGATTAGCAGGCTGCTTCTGCAGTGTCTCCGGCACCTGCTGAACTTTGCATAACAGCTGATTGCACAGCCACAACTGTCAGTGCCATCCATTGAGCATCTCCGGTCAACTGCTTGCATCTTTGCTTCCTGTCCCATCCTGAGTTTTCTGATTGCAAAGCCTTTTTTGCAAGGATGATTGGAGAAATCAGGCCATGACTGCTGGATTTATCGCAGATGGACACGAGATGACCCTTTGGTGACTGACTATGGAATTCAGCAGGTTTTCCCTTTCCTTCTTCAGCTGTTAGCTAAGGAACAGCAGGAACCTTCTTGTTTCCAAGGTAGCCTTCATTCTTCACATTAAAACGATCAGCTCCCCGGTGAGCCATGGGCTGGTTTACTTTGGATTTCCACCTACCCTATCAACAGCTCCTTCTCCCCATGCCTCCATCATGGATACATAAGTGATAGAGTTACTCAACTAGAAACACAGGGTAGGCAGATGCCTTTTTTTAATCAAGGACCGTCTATTCCTCTAGCAATCATCAAAACACAACCTTCTGGATAATTCATTTTTGGTTTCAAGCCATTCTCTCAAACAGTATGATCTAATGGGGTATGATCTAATCTCACATGGTCAACAAGGCTGCAGAACTTGTTAAGGTGACCGCTTATGCATCACACATGCACTCCCAATAAAAATGAGATGAACAGAAGATGTGCATTTCTAATTTATATCCAATAATTCTGCTTTCCAGCATCAAATACCACATGCCTACAGACTGATTTCGGTTTTTTTAGATTCCTTTGAGTAAAGAAAAGGGGAAGTTGGCAGAGTACTAGTTGCAAGCCTGTTTTTCCCACAATGCTTCAGGACCTCTCTTGGGTCCCTGGGATATACATGAAAATAAAATGGTGGATGGCAGCATTCTATAGTACTTTGTTAGAACTATCATCTGCCTCCCCCCCCCAAACAATTATCAAGTTTAGAAGTCTCCTGGGAGGCTAGAGTAGATGGGGAGGAACAATCTTACTTATTGCTTAACTGCTTTTTACTTGGGGAGTAACTGCACCATGACAGCCTTCATTTTCACCTTCTCAGATGTAGCTACCAACCCCCAAATTAGGAGAATCTGCTTTGAATAAATGTGGATATCAACTCCTACAGGAACACTGACCATAATGTTTCCATCTTTACGACGTTGTTCAGATAATGGTAGGAAGTTTAAATTGTTGCATCTTTGTTAACATTTTGCCTTTTTCATGGAACAGTTGGGGTACTGATTCTTTTCTCTTTCTTTTCTTTAAAACACATTGAAATGAGCCCTTTGATAACAGCTTATTCTGACACCAATTCTATATCTCAAGGCTACCTGTTTTTAATGATCCTTAGTGACTTGCTGTATGCACCCTCCATTGTTTTCACTAAGCTTGGTTACAATTACATTGACATCTTCTATTTTTCCTCTCTGGAATTCTTTGCAGTTATACTTTTCATATTTTTTAGAAACTAGTTTAGCCCCCACCGTTTTTGTGAGGTTGGAGATATGAATGTTGTGGTGGAGCCTCTATAACAACAGGGAAGTTCTGTTGGATGACCTTCATCCTCAGGTCAAAGAACAAGTTCTCAATAGAGAAGTAAGCTTTGAGTCCCTATACAGTTTGTAGGAAGAAGGTTGCTTTGCCTTTCTCTTCTCCACTGATTGTCTCCACAAAAACTCTCCTTAACTGGGCTTACTTCTGTTCACAAATTTGGCAAGAGAACGGAAGTCTGAAAGACTTGGCCAGTTGAGACTTTGGAGCTTCTGGATGTACAAAATCTGTTTACCAGAGCTTATGACTATGGAGTAAGAGTAGAGTAAGTGTTGATCTGCTGTAAAGGCGGATCAATAGTAATCATCCTTAAGTTGAGGAAGGCTGCCATAAACCAGAGCAGATAGTGCATTTCTTTTCATTGTTGAAGACAGTCAAGATGGATTGGTTGGGACAGCAGGTCAGTCTTCCTGATGGCAGTGGACCTGCTAAAAGCAAAGAGAGATTCTTTAGAGTTCTACAGGCCTTTTATGTCTATGTTTATATGTGTGGGTGAACACATACATACACACACACACAGACACACACACACACACACACACACACCCATGATGACCAATCATTTCTGCAAGCCAATGATTGATTTCCACAGCTGAAAAACAGGATTACACCCCGGTTTTGCCACAGGAGACCAGCATGATGGATGAGTTCTTTCAAGGATTACACTATAGATAGAGTTGTCAACAGCATGAGTTGTTTTTATTCCCCCATTTCCTCACATCTGTAGAGATAACACAAAGCAGGGCCAATTAATTGTGGTTTCCTGGTGGCATCTGGTTATGATGCCTCCCTCCTCGTGAGTTCTTCCATGGGCTGTAAAGTTAGCACCAGGTCTGGTTTCCTCCCTGCTGTGCCTCTTTGTTTTCTATTCTCCATTTGTTTCTGCACAAAGTTCCTCGAGGGGGGAGGCGGAATTTGGTATCATCTGCACATTCAAGTCTTCCGTGCAGCGCCTGGAGAAAATCCAGCTAAACAGGTTTGGATCTGGCCAGTAGTCAGACATGGAAGACTGCCCGAGGGCTAAATAACATATTACACACCGTCCCATGTAACTTTTTCCAGATGTTTCCTTTTTGGAAAAGAAAAACCTCAACAAACCAAAAATAAACCATAAACCAGGCAGGGAAGACAACAATCAAGATCTGAGTCCTTGGATGGGAAGGATTGTTCAATTTAACTTTTTCAATGCTTATCCTCTTTCTCTTCCTAATTTTGTTTCACTCCCAAATGTATATCTTTCCTCCACACTTAAATCCATTAATTTATTCACTTTATCCAGCCTGTCTTATGGAAATGCAAAATGAGTATCTTACGATCTCAAAAAATGGAAACTTGGCAAGATATATAAGCTTTATTAACGGTTACCAAAATTACAAGAAATTATTAAGCATGGGCCTAATAATGTTGCACTATTTAGACTATGCGGGCAGTACATGTTAAGTTGTAAAGCTTCATTAATGTTTGTGCCTGACTCCATTTTATCCCCATTGCCTGCTGCATTGTTTTTTAAAAAGGCTTGAGGCTTGCTGTGCTATGCAAAGCAGGGTTGAATGCAATGCAAACCTGAAATTGCAGGGTTGAATGCAATGGAGTAGTATTGGGGAGGAGGAGGCAAGCTCAGTGATGCATGCTTGTGTTAGCCTGTTGCTTTGATTTTATGTGACTAAAACCTTAATGATCTCCAAAGCTATTGCTGTTTCAGTCTACTGCAACCAGCAAAGGTCAACATTTATTAAAAGCATAAGACTACAATCCTGTTAATCAGATGCAATTATTATTTTGGATGTCCCAAAGGTGTGCTTTCAATTATTTTCAATTATTATTTTGGATTCTCAGCGATTCTATAACAAAGGGTACTCAAATGACCTGACTCTAAGACCAAGAACTAGATAAAGGAGATTGCTCTTCCGATTCTCCCTTCCATGTTTTAGTAAATTTAAAGATGCCTGAATCAAACCATTTAAGTTCAGGAATTATGACAGTGCATGTGTTATCCTGGAAATCACATGTGAATTGCTAGCACAGCTCTGAAATAAACCTACATATTACTTAGCTATGTGTACCAAGGTAAAAAGGACTGAGCATTAAAGTTTACAATTTGCCAATAGTTTTGAAGCTGTCTAGGGGCTGCACCTAGAGCTTTTGAGAATTTCAATTTAGAGATTAAATTAAAGATAATTTTGATGAGTATTAAATTAATAGTGAGTTTTAAATTAAGAACTGATAAGTGGGAGTGTATTTCCATGCTTATTTCATATAAATACCAACAATGACTTCACCGTCATGAGGATGAATGTGGGACTAGGTTATGAAATATATAATGTGTAGAGGAGAAGAATATATATAGATATGTAAAAGAATAGAAATGAAATGTCAATTATAAGATATGATCTATGTATATGAATATTTTATTATGGTTTTAATTGTTTTTATAATTGTTTGATAATTTAATAAAGTTTATTTTAAAATTAAAAAAAAAGAGAGAGAATTTCAATTTATGTGCTTCCAAGTGATATTGTTTTTAATACATGCATGGTTGGGTAAAGAAAATAGCAGTGAGTGGGAAATGGTAAGTTTTTTTTACCCCATCTTTCTGAAGCTCTGGACTAGGCTAATTATTATTATAATTATTATAATTAGCTTATACTTAGCTTATATAATTATTATAAGTATCTTCTGCAACAAGTCAATACAGAACATTTCTGCTTTTGAAGGTGTTTTTCATGAATGTGAGTTGGTAACCCCTTGCTTAATAGTGCATCTATTAGTCCCAGATGTCAGTAAAAATATCGAAAGGGGTAAAGTTGAAAAGAAGAGCTCACTTATCCAAGAAGAATCTTGTCCATGCGCAGCAATGCCTTGGGGAAGGGATCTCCATTGGACCCATGTTTAAATGATTCTATTCTTATATTACAGATTCTTTGATTTTTCTCCTTCATACAGTTTGGCCCAATGACTTGTAGACGAAGCCACCATCTAACACTTTGCTGAGTGTTTTGAATGTTCATTGTGGTCACAAGGTCCAAATCAAATCCAGAAATGGAGCAAAACAAGGGCATTAGGAAACATCCCCCCTGGATAAAATGGAGGTCAATGTTAGAGATCTATGTGTACATGTGGGAGCCAAAAGAAGTCAATTATCCAGGGCCTGGATAGCTCTGCAGACAAGGCACTGTAATTTAACTCCAGCTGTCTGCAATTAAAGTAAGTTCGAATCTTGCCAGGCTCAAGGTTGACTCAGCCTTCCATCCTTTCTAAGGTAGGTAAATTGACCCAGTTTGTGGGGGCAATAAACTGACTTTGTATAAAATATACAAAAGTATGAAGGCTATTGCTCAACGCACTGTAAGCCTCCCTGAGTCTCTGGAGAAGGGTGGCATATAAATCAAATAAAAAATAAAAAATTAGAACAGCTTTCTGCAGCAGGATGTCTTTCAGCTGTACTCAGGCTCAACTCTCACACTTCAGCCTGTAGGGAAGAAATGGAAGGTGTATTTGGGACTGCTGAAACCCAACATCAACAGTAGAGTTGGCTGAAGAAGATCACATTTAGTATTATTTATTTTATTTATTTATTTTATTAAATTTCTATACCGCCCTTCTCCCGAAGGACTCAGGGCGGTGAACAGCCAGAGGATAAAACACGGAGATACAAAATTTAAAATAGATTAAAACAAATTAAATAATTTAGGCTGAATTTTAAAATACCCCATAATTAAACAGATTAAAATTTGTGTTTAAAATTTAAATTTAAAAAAGGAGAAGATTTAGGCCAGGCCCGCTTGATGAAATAAAAAACGTTTTAAGCGCGCGACGGAAGGTGCGAAGATCCGGGATCCTCCGTATCTCCAGGGGGAGCTCGTTCCAGATCGTAGGTGCCCCCACAGAGAAGGCTCTCCCCCTAGGGGCCGCCAGTCGACATTGTTTGGCCGACGGCACCCAGAGGAGCCCCTCCCTATGGGACCGTACTGGCCGGTGGGAGGCTATTGGTGGTAGCAGGCGGTCCCGTAGGTAACCAGGTCCTAAGCCATGGAGCGCTTTAAAGGTGGTAACCAAAACCTTGAAGCGCACTCGGAAGACCACCATTATAGCCTAAAGATTATATCAAACGTGAAGGGTAAAAGGAGTCATTCTGAATCATATCTGTTCCAGCCTCTTCTCTGGTTTTCCCCACTGGCCAGAGCACAGCACGATAGCAAAACCCAGTTTTTACTACGTACTTTACTACATACTACTACGTATGTAGTAGTACTATGTACTACTATTTATTTTATTTTTAATTTTTTTTATTTATTTCATCAAGCATGTATTTTATGACAGATACAAGTGTAAACATAATTATAAATACATGAAAAGGATACGAATAAAAGAAAACATTAGGACAGGGACAGTAGGCATGCTGCTGCGCTTATGCACACCCCTTTTGAAGCGTGCATAATCTTTCCACTATTGAGGATGGTGCAAATATTCAATCTGATTGGACAAGTTGATTCAGATTTTTGAATCCAATTTGAGCTATTGAGTTCACTTAACATTGAGCCAAATGTCCACATTTTGATTTTGCAAGATTTAGTAACGCTGGCTGGATTTGTTTGGTTAAAACGTCTTGGTTCTAATAAACTCAGCACTACAAACATTTGTTTGGGAAGGTGCAAAGAGGTGTCAAAATAAGTGAGAACAGTGAAGATCTTGTTACTGGTATTAGAGGCATATTCTGTCACTCAGAGTTGTGAGACAAGTGGAGTTGTAGAAGCACCCATGATCCCTTGCTATCCTTGGATATTAAGTACAATAAATTAATGTTAGGATTGGAGTTTATCGACCATTGATCAAAGAGACATGAAGAGGTTTCCGGCAGCGGCGCTTTCATAAATCCCAGGGTGAGTGAAAGATAATGGATCAAATGGCAAATCAATAACAAAGATGACATTTTATCCAATGCCTGCTTCAGAGTGCATTACACCAAGGCTTTTGCTTCCATTATTACAATGATATATTACTGGATGGGGAAGACAAGCACCAGAAGAGGAAACCAATTCGCCACTGCTTCTATTCATAGTTTTGTTTCTGCCAGGAATGACTCTTAACAATGCGTTTAAGCATTCCTCTCAACCAATAGTCCTTCTGTTTGCCATTATACAGTGGGGAAACTGTAGCTTTCCAGCTCTTGAACTGCAATTCCTAGCAGGGCCCCAGGGAAGTCTTCTGTATATGAGAACATGAAGTAAATAAGTGATTTTTTTCCTGAGTATAAAGTAGCCAACTGGAAAAATATTTTTTTTCACATCCTGATTGTGTGTCAGTGCACAGCTTGTACCTCCTGGTTGGTGAGATGTAAGCAACAGTATGTTGGCTTGCAAAGTGCTCTCTAAACAGAGAGCTTGATTTGTACGGAATAGTATGAACATGTTTGGAATAAAACAGGGCTTTAGTTGAACTTGTGGCATACTGATCAAAGTAGGTCAAATCTGAGTGGGTATTGCTATGTTAGCAGAAAACATGGCAGGTAGACACAGGTACAACTAAACCTGGTTATGTAGTCTACGCATTACTATCTGAAAATGTAATGTGATGGTCTTCATTTGGCCAAAAATATAATTGATGGGCCTATCTCATGATAACCATGACACATAAATAATTGTAAGCTGGATTGTAAAAGGATTAAATACTTAAAAGAATGAATGGAATGAAAAAACTATGAAATGAAATGAAGAAATTAAAGAAAGCTGCCCAGAGTTATCGTTTGGTAAGATGAGTGGCCAATACATTTCATAAATAAATAAAATAATATTTCATGTCCTGGTGAAACTAAGAGAATAGGAAAGGATGCAATGTGTATGAATGAAGATGACCTGGGTAGAGTAGGGTAGATAAATACTTGAAGAGAAAGTGAAAATTTGATTAAGATTGAAAAGGTAAAGTATACATTGAAGTATTGGTTGGTATCATTTGGGTTGTTGTTGGTATATATGAAAGTAAGAATTCATAAGAGTTCCCTGTTAGTGCTTTAGTGAACAATGATGCAAGAAGAACCAGGGATCAGTTTCTAGAACATTTGTGCAGGATTTTGAGTAAAATATCTGTGATCTGTGAAAATATACTGGTAGGTGATATAACTGGATGGGCAGGAACAAGTTAAAGATAACAGAATAACAGAGATGGAACAGAACTTGGAGGTCCAATCCCCTGCTTAAGCAGGAGACTTTATACCATTCCAGACAAACGGTTGTCCAGTCTCTTAAAAACCCCCAGTGTTGGAGTGGAGCATCCAGAACTTCTGAAGGTAAACTATTCCACTGATTAATTGTTCTCACCATTAGGGGAAAATATAGAAAAATCAACAAGTTCATTTCAACCCCCCCCCCCAAATAGATAAAGATGGTGAGGTTTTCTTGCGTATCTTAGAAAAACTCTAGTTTTGAATACATGGCTGGACCACAAATCTGTACATATGCCAGGGGTGTCAAACTGGCAGCCCGTGGGCCAGATGCATCATGCACAGGCCATGCCTACCGCCCACTCCAGCTCTGCGAATGGGAAAAAGTCACAAAACATAGCATGACGGCAATGTGACCCAGCAAGTTTGACACCTGTAATATGTACACATGGAAAAGGAATGAATACAAAACTCTTTGCTTACAATGAAACAATGAGAGTATTTGTAAAGGTTGAAAAAGTGATGAAACTTTTTGAATTTAAAGATTTTGGTACTGTCAAAATGGATAAGAGAAAAATTGGTAGGGCAAAAAAAAAAAGTGGGAGAAAAACTGGAGTAAAAACAGCGTGACTGCCATATTTATACTGTAAAGAAAACATTAATAGATTAATTTCTTCTAGGAATGAATAGAAATTGAAGATAAGAACAGAATTCCGTTAGAGAGAAGTTCCCTGAGTTTGGGTTCCAGCATGAGTCTGAAAGCTTGGAAGACTACATTTCTGGCCTGGTGACCAACCTGGATTAGATCCTGCAACTTTATCCTGTGATACGTGTATTTGCCTTCATTCATAAGAAAAGAAGACATGGAAGCTCTTCAAACAGGATAAAAAGAATTCTGTTACAGGATGTGGAGTTATACTAAGTAGAAATAAATAAATGAATGAATAAATAAATAAATAAATAAATAAATAAACAAACAAACAAACAAACAAACAAACAAATAAATAAATAGCTTTATTGTCATTGTACGTGTATACACAGTATACTCATACAACGAAATTCACTTAACACCCAAAGACCAGGTCCAACACACATAACAATCCCCAAACACACTCCCACCCACCACATTTCTCCACCCCTAAACCACCCAAACATCCACACAACAGACCAAGTAATACTGTCCAATGCTCACTGATGGTGGCCCTTTAGTTCATTGTTGAGTGCAATTATAGCTCTGGGATAAAAACTATTCAGAAAACGAGTGGTCTGAGTTTTAATTGTTCTGTAACTTCTGCCAGAAGGCAACAGTCCAAAAAGTTTGTAAGCAGGATGGGAAGAGTCTCTGAGAATGTTATGCAACTTTCTCAAACAGCAAAATTCGAAGATGTCGTCCAGGGCTGGTAGCTGGAGTCTGATGATATTCTGGGCAGTTTTAATGATTCTCTGTAGAGCATTGTTGTCCGTTATAGAACTGCTCCCATACCATGAAAGAATGCCGTATGTCAGGAAACTTTCAATGGTACTGCGATAGTAGAACAGAAGTAGATGCTGAGATAGATTTATCTTCCTGAGCATTCTCAGGAAGTACAGCCTCTTCTGTGCCTTCTTCATAAGACGTGGAAACTCTTTAAACAGGATAAAAAGAATTCTGTTACAGGATGTGGAGTTATACTAACAAAAGAAGCTATTTGGAGAAACGATGCAGTGTAAAGACTAGGACAAAATTCATATAATGATTTATTTAAATGACGTAAGAGATGATATATAATTGTATAAAACTTTGCAAACTATGTAGTTAAAGAAAACAAGGAATAGTTAGATGAAAAGAGTGCAAATGCAGATTGATTTGGATAGAAATCAAAAGTGGGTGGGAAACCACAAGGCATAGACATGTTGTGTTAAAGATTTGTGTTAAAATATGGATGTGGTTTGCTAATGGAGTAGTTATGCTATTCTGTTGAATGTTTGTGAATACTGAATCTGTACCTGTTGATTGAAAGGATGCCATTATTGTTCCCTTATACAAAGAGAAAGGTAACAAGAATGAGTGAAGGAACTACAGGTGGATTAGTTTATTAAGTGTAGCTGTGAAGGTATTTGGCAGAAATTTGAATGAAAGGATATGAGAGGTGACAAAGAGCACAATCTGGAAGTGCTGTCTGGGTTTATGCCAGAAGGAATGTGTGCAGAACAGTAAATCAATGGGAAATGAATGAATATGAGAAAATTTATTGTTCCTTTGTTGGTTCAGATGAAGCATATGATAAAATCAAGAGCGTGAATTACAGCGTACTTTGCATGAAGATGGAATTGAAGTGGTTCAGTGGTTTCTGAAGGCCTTATGTGTGGCATATGATGGAAATAAAGAACATGCATTTTTTTTTCTCTGAATGCAATGCCATGTTGTCCCGGTTTAGAACCCAAATGATTTGCAATAGTAGTTGTGCTTAATGCAAAAAATGGAGTAAACAATTGCAAATTATTCACCAATGGCAAAACAAATCAGATGAATTTGTGTATTCAGATAGAATTTTTACTAAATATAGGAAAATGGATGGAGAAATTTTAAAAATGTGCTGAGGTGAGTGCTGCAGGAAGTACATTGTTTGTTGTGAAGAATGAACATTTGCTGAAAGAAATAAAAATGGTTGTGTCATAAGAGTGTGGCTCTGCCCACCCCATTCATGAAAGTTGGGTATGGAAAAGAATTATAAAAGTTAGTTGGATGCAATGGGAATCAGCATCTAAGAAGTAAGCATGGTAAAGTAGGAAGTGACAGGGTAAAAAGTTGGATGCATAATGTGGATGTACTTTTTTTCTTTATTCCCTCTCTGCCTCTCTATTTCTGATGGTGCTGCCATCCGCAGTTCCTTTTTTAAAATATTAAATGATGCTATTGACTAGAGCAGGATGGGCAATTAATTTTACCAAGAGGTCACGCGAGATACTGGGAGTATTGTGGAGGGCCACTGCTGCTGTGGCCCCCTGAAACCCTGTTGCCGCTATGGGCCAGACAGGGACAACGGGTAAGAGACGTGCATAAGTGCACCAGCGTGCCTACTGTCCCTGTCCTAATATTCCTTTTTACTTACTCTTTTCATGTATTCAAATTATGTCTATACTTTTACCTGTTATCTTATATATGCTTGACAAAATAAATAAAATAAAATAAAATAAAATAAAAAATAAAAATAAAATAAAGGTCCAGAAGTGGCCTTGGGCTGCAAAATGCCCATGGCTGCACTACAATATGTTGATCATTATGGATTCATAAGCAGAGTTTTAAAAGAAGAAACCAGAGCATTGTGGATCTGACAATTGGAATTTTTAAAATCTATGTTTGAAGAATTTACAGTAAGAGTGACACAATCTATATAAGTTAAGCTTGAGATGTTGAAGAAACAATTAGAGAATAAACTGAATAAAATTACTGATGATATTAAACAAGTGAATGACAAAATGTTCTTTCTAGGACATAGAATAAAATAGAATTTAAGGGCAAAAGGCTATAGTATTTTCATTTATTTATTTAAAACATTTATTTAGCTGCCCATCTTTCAACCAGTTCTGGGAAGCTCCCAATTAATGATAAAAATATATATATATTAAAACCTATAAAATGCAATAAGTTAAGACATAAAACATTAAAAACAACAAATTATTTAAACCACCAAACTGATCCTTGCTAACAAACAGACCATCATATAATCTCCCAACACTTTGGGGAAAAACAAGGTCTTTAAGACCTTACAGAAGGCTAAAAGTAGCCTACTGAACTTTGTGGGGCAACTGCTAATGAAAGTTATTCTTTGGAAGTTATTCTTTTCTATATTTTTCATTTCTTTTTTTTTTTCTGTACTCCCATTTTTGCTTTTTCCCGACCTCCTCTTTTTCCCCTGTAATTTTTTTTTGTTTTCTTGCATTTTATCTTTTTTTTAAAAATGTAATAATTTTTTTAAAAAACTGTCTGTTCGAAAACTAAGTAGCACCTACATTTTGATTTGGTACCAAAGAATATTTATACATTGAGATTTTTATAAAACAGCATTGAGTAGCTTGAGTGCCTGCAGATCTACTGAAGGGGGAAACTGGCAAGTAATTTTATTTTTATGAAGTGGGACTTTGATCTTGGAAGCTACTTAGACGTTGGAGACAGAGTTTTTCCAAGTTCACAGAGTGGGAAATTGTAGTAGCGGCTGAACTCCTAACACAACCAGCTTTTCCTGCTTTCTGTATTGCTGATTTGTCTGGGACCAGAAGGTAGTGATCAAAGGATTTGGGGTAAATCCAGTTGAAGAAGTGAAATGTTATAGATGCATTCAGAGGGCAAGTTGCAAATAAAAGCCACCACATAGGAAAGCCAAGCAAGAATGAATCCTTCAGAATATCTCAACTAGTCTTTTCCAACATATTGGCCCCCAGTTGTGTTGGGTTGCACTTCCCATTATCTCCAACCAGAATGAGATGGCCATGGTACCTGGCAAAGCTAAAATTACAGTCCAATGTATCTGGAAAGTAGTGCCAAGTTGGAGAAGACTGATTAATGTGAGTGGATGAAAAATACTGTAGTGACTGAGATTATACATTGTGTTAAACATCATGTTTTTGATTTTGCATCAGACATTTATGTGATTTTAAAAGTATGGTTTATTGATTAACCTGTTCTAGAAACTTGGGCACTGTAGCTTCAACAAATCATATTAATACAAACCATTTCTTAGTAGGCTTGGTTTCAGTATGTCTCCAGGGTTTCAGCCAAGAATGTAGGGATCTGAAAAAGCGAAGACTGAGCAGCTATAACAGCTACTGGGATTTTGTAGTCTTTGGTAGTAAAAACAGGCTTTCTATGACTCTCATTTGTTGTGGTGTAAGCTGTATTTTCTCCTGAGTATTTTCTTGTACTTGTGTAAACACGTGGGTATTAATTTAATACCTTTTGCTTGTACATGGATTGTGCTTTTGGCTCTATATTGCTGATGACATAGGAGATAAAGTCATTTTCCCTTCCTTGCCTTATTCACTATAGGAAAAGTATTTCTACATTGTCTTCTACATCCATCTTCTGTCTGGTGGCATCTACCGTATAATGATATGTTAAGTTAAAGCAATGTTTTCCTAACCTGGCAACTTTTAGATGTGTGGACTTTAACTCCCAGAATTCCCAGCCAGTATGAGTTGAAGTTAATTGGTAGGGACCAATGAGTCTTTTCACACCAAAGGCCAAAAGAGCGATTTGCTTTCAGATAAAAAACAAACAAACAAACTTAATGTTTTTCAAACTTGGAAACTTTAAGATGTGTGGACTTTAACTCCCAGAAGTCCCAGCCAGTATGGGGGTGTTCTGAGAGTTGAACTCCACACATCTTTACCCTGTTTTCCCCAAAATAAGACATCCCCTGATAATAAGCCCAATCGGGCTTTTAAGCGCATGGCAATAAGGCCAAGCGCTTATTTCAGGGTTCAAAAAAATATAAGACAGGGTCTTATTTTCGGGGAAACATGGTATTTTTCCAAGTTTGAAAAACATTGAGTTAAAATATATTTTTTTTAACCTGAAAGCAAATAGCTCCTTTGGCCTTTGGTGTGAAAAGACTCATCGGTGCCTACCAAATAACTCACCTGATGCAAAGAGGATATAGCTAGGATCAGGGAAAGGGAGTATTTTAATCCTTTGAAGAACACACCTGATGAGGTTTCCTTTAAGGAGGCTTTAATTGACTGGTGAACAAAAGAGCAATACAAAAGTCCTCTTATAAAAGGGAGGTGCCTTTTTTTTTCTTTTTTAAACATTTTAGGTCTTGACCTTTCTCTGGCATTCTGCTCTGCATCTAAGCTATATAAATGCCTGAGAGCGGAGGAATAAAAAAGGAGCTGCATGCATTGGCCATTTGGCAAAGCTTTAGTATTAACACATATTCACTCAGGTTCAACATGATTCATGGAGACTCTTTGGACACATCAAATTGCAGTTCTCCTAGTGGCAATCCGGAAGGAATTTCCCATTGTTTTATTCCAGGCTTCTCTATCTATATCTAACCTGTGATGGGGGGAATCACAAATATGGGTTGTGACACCGCAGTGCAAACCCTGCCCTTTCATACTTATGGCCAATGTTATTTTATTACTGACCCCTCCCCCCCCAAAGACACCTTTTTCACATGGTTAGTCTATAGCCATGATGGCAAACCTATGGCACGCGTGCTACAGGTGGCACACAGAGCCCTCTCTGTGGGCACACCAGCCCAGCCGTTGCCCCAGCCCAGCTCCACCGCGCCTCCCTCTGGCCAGCTGGTCTTCAGGTCTCTGCAGCACATGCACGGGGGAGGGATGCATGCGGGAGACGCATGCGGGGGATGCACATACACATGTGCAGGGGGGTGGGGTGCATGCGTGAGGGGTGCAGGTTGGTGCAGAAGGCTTTCCAGGCCCAAAAGGGGGGGGCGGAGCGCATACGCGGGGGTGGGGCGCATGTGTGGAGAGGCGTTCACATTGCATTTTGGGGGTTGTGGCACACACACACTTTGGGCACTTGGCACCAAAAAGGTTAACCATCACTGGTCTATAGTCTGCAGCCCTGAGATTTCCTAATGGAACATTAAAGATCCAATCCTGCTGAGGTTTTTGGAATTTTTCATATATAGCATTTAAAAGAGAGAAAACACAACTACTTATGAAAATGTATTCCTTTCCTTATTTGATAACTATTCTAAATGTTTGACTGGACAGCCTTTACTTTACCATGCCTATTCTGGTATTTAGACCATTGCCCATCTCAAGACAGTAAGAAATGTGGGCTTTAATATTCCTCACCATTGGTCTTGCTGGAGGGACATTGATCATAGAATCATAGAGGCAAAAGGTACCGTATAGGATAGATAGGATCAACTTCTTGTTCACTGTAGGATCTGCTAGAACAACTCTGGCACATGATCACCCTCTATTTGAAGACCTCAATGAAGGAGAACTCATCATTTCATATGTTCTACTGGTGGACAGCTCCTTCAGTCAGCCTGATGTTGTCTTGAATCTCCTTCCTTATGTTAACCCATTGGTTCTGGCCAGTGGTGAAATCCCAATTTTCTTACTAATGGTTCTGTGCACGTGGCTTGGTGGGCGTCATGTGGCTTGGTGGGCATGGCAGGGGAAGAATACTGCAAAATCTCCATTCTCACCCCACTCCAGGGGAAGGATACTGCAAAATCCCCATTCCCTCCCCACTCGTGGGGGAAGGATATTGCAAAATCTCTATTCCCACCCCACTCTGGGGCCAGCCAGAGGTGGTATTTGCCAGTTCTCAGAACTACTCAAAATTTCCACTACCGGTTCTCTGAACTGCTCAAAATTTCCACTACCGGTTCTCCAGAACCTGTCAGAACCTGCTGGATTTCACTCCTGGTTCTGGCCCTACTCTCTGGTTGAATAGGGAATAAGTCCATAAGTCATTTGAAGATTGCTACCACATCTCCTCTTAGTTGTCTTTTCCGTAGGCTACATATATCCAGATGCTTCAACTGTCATAAAGGTTTAAGTTTCCATTCCTGCCTAAAATATAACCTCCCTCTTGCAGCAGGAATTTTAAGACAGGCTTCAAATGTTCTCTTAGTACACCTGTGTTCCAAAAACATTCCATTAGGAGCATTTAGAACGACTTTCCCATGCTATGGAAGTCTGTTCTCTTGTAGTTTCATTGAAAACTGAGTTTGAACATCCTCTAAACAAAGGCAATATTCAATATTCAGCTTGGGAAGAAGAGTCCATATATTCAAAAATAAAGGGGTTCAAAATAAATTGGTATAAATTCACAAAAAACATAAATTAAAATAAACAACAGCATGGATTCACCCCATGAACTGAGAGGGAAGAATGTATGTTTTCATTTTCCTAAATGCCTTTTGGACTATAATGCTGGTGTGTCAGCAGGATCTTTGGGTCTGCTGTTATTTTAACGCCAATGCACATAAAGCCACTGAGGCCAAGAGAGGTCGAGTCATTTTTTTTTTTATCCCGGATCCAACTTGTTCCTCTGTTTGTTCTTTTCCAGACCATTTAGTGGAATTACCCTCAATTGCTAACTTCAAATTAATAACTGGAATCTGTTTTTTTTCAGCATCAGAAGGTTTGGCAACTCAGTCCGATTGATTACAGGTGAATGCTTCCCAATTGCGTTTTTCCCCCAGGTCAAGCTTCAGGGCCCCTGGACCACCTGGGTTGCTCCTGTAAGGCAGCTTTTGTTAAATTGCCCTAGAGCTCCCTCCCTCCTTCGCTTCCTTGTCCCTGTGCACATGATGGATCCCCTCCCTTTCTGCCACGTGACTTCAGTTAGCCTTTGAGTTCAGAAATCATCTCTAGCATCAGGCATGCTTGCTTGAGGCTATGCCTTGGAACAAATCAGTCTTGTTTGGGGTATTTGGAGGGCTGACAAAATGACTTTTGAAATGTTTCTTGATGTGAAAAATCTTAAGCAGGGCCAGGAGGTGATGGTTGGTCTTCTCCTACTTAGTTTTAGTAGTAGATATTCAGAAGAACTCCCATATTATATTGTAATGTGGACAGCTACAGTTCAAGACCATAATATATTAATTTTGGCGCTAATATTTCAATGTCAGAGCTGGGTTAATTATGAACTCTGAATTTTAATTCAAAACCCACAACAATGTTATATGTTATGCCATACATTCCCAGGATTCTGTAGCTAATTATAAGTAGTGTTTGAATCTTATTGGTTAGCCCAAAATTAGTACTGACATGTTTCCTCAGAGTTAACAAAGTTTGGTGTCAGCCATCTTATACAGTTATAAGATGTCTCTCTTCAGATACAGTCAGAATCTAGCTCCCAAATTCCTGTACTTCGATCATGTTGTCTTATGCTGGAGAGAATTGAAGTCTATAATATTCACAAATTTCCAAATGGAAAAGGAATTCAAGAAGTTCAAATGAAAAGGCAGTTAATGTGCAACCCAATTTTACTGATCAGTGTACCAGGCCTATTCTGGGTTCACATCACCAGCATGTGTTTCCCAACCATGGGAATTTCCAGAAGTGTGGACTTCAACTTGGCTTTTTGTTGAGATGGATGGCATATAGATTTAATAAATAAATAAATGAACTCCCAGATTTCTCATCAATGATCAGGCTGACTGTGGAATTCTAGGAGTTGAACTCCCAAAAAGTCTCAAAGTTGGAAAACCCTGGCCTACCCATACCTACCAATCAGCATTCTGTAATCACTGAGCATATTTTATCCTGGTGGGAATTTTACCCTCCTTCTTCAAGATTGTCCTTTCCATATGTTTTATATTTCTGCAAACTTTTTAATTTCTTCGAGGTCAGCTGAACTTAACCTCCTGAATGACTCTATTTCAACTACTTAAGGAACCATACTCGGAGGATTTTTCTCACTTAGAGGATTTGAAGGACTCCTTCTCCCCAATTACATCTACCCGTCCTATCACATCCAGCAGAAGGGGCATGTTGTCGGTTCCATCGGCCAAAGAACTTTGTTTACCAGAATCCAAAAAGAGAGCCTTTTCTTCTGTGACAATTCCCTCTAGAACATCATTTCCCCCAAAGGGAGAAATGCCATATTTCTGGAAGACCCTCAAAACTTGGATGTGCCATTGGCCCTGGGGATCCCAAGGAAGTGTGAAGCCTACTGAATGATTACACTGTGTATAGTTAAATGGCACTCTCCTCTGTCTTTTTGCTATTTTGTTTTTTAAATGCATTATTTAATTATTTTTAATTTGACTTAAATGGCAGAATGTTTTGATAATTAGTTGTGTTTTAACTGTTTATGCCACCCAGAGTAACATGCAAGGGAGATGGATGGCCATAAAAATTGAATCAAGAAATAAAAATATATAAAGATGAAAAAGCAGCTATTTTTAAAAATTAAAGTGAGAGAGATGCTTATGAAAGATTATTAGAGTATATTGACCAAAGATAAATACAATAAGCATCAGCAAGATTAATCTGGAAAAAAATGTCTCTAGAATGGTTGTCATGCTGACAGCCAAGGCTTCTAAATAAGCACACCAGGTGTGTGGTTGCAATTCTGCATTTCCCAGAAGCCCTCTAGGGAGATTTACCTGACCCTGACTAGTCAGGTAGATGAAACAATTAAGCATTCTGACTTTCCTGATAATTCATCTTCCTAAGGAATTAGGAATTATGAGCAATAGCACTGTTAGAGCAGGAGACTGTCTGGAACCTCCCTTGAAGTACACACCTGGGTTTCCCACCTATCACTTTCTTTACCTGCACCAATTATTCACCTGTGTTCCCCTGCCACCCCTCCATGAGTGCTACTTCCCCCCTTCTTTTGACATGCAGGCATGTGTGAACCACATAAGAATATTCTGGGCACTCCTGCCACTTTCATGTATCCGCAGGACTACAGTACTACTGTACTGTACTACTGTACTGTACTACTACTACTGTACTGATTTTATAAGATGTATTTATTTTAAAACCTGTGGGCTGTGAGGTCATTGGCCTATGTCTAATAATCCAGTCACAGTGATGGATTGGTAAAGGTTAATAGAATCAGAGTTCTGAGTAAACCAAGAGCATCTCTACTTCCTCTGGCATATCTTTTAGATATTTATAAACTGTTATCATAGTTCAGTCATCTTTTCTACAAGCTAAACATGCCCAGCAGTTTTAACCATTCCCCATGAGGCATGATTTTCAGGTCCTTTGTCCTGGTAGCTCTTTTCCGAACTCAGTCTAAATTCTATGTCCTTTTAAGTTGCTTTCCTCAGAACTGGAAATAGTGTTCTAAATATGGTCTAAGTAGCAAAATGTATTATTGGGTGATTACCTCCCATAATCTGGAATCAACCCTGCTCTTAAATGCAGCCCAAAACTGGCTTGGTCATTTTAGCTGCTCGCCTCAAAATCAGCTTGGGGACCCGTAATACTTCTAGAACTTTCTGCCACACAGTGTCATTAAGCTAATGCTTGCCCCAATTAAATATCTACTTTTTAATTTATTTATAAACCCACCTTTATTACTTTTAGAAATAACTGAAGGTAGAAAACATATCCAACATACACTTCCTCCTCCTATTTTCCCCACCACAACAACCCTGTGAGGTCAGTTGGGCTGAGAGAGGGACTGACCCAAAGTCACCCAGCCGGCTCTCATGGCTAAGGCGGGACTTGAACTCACAGTCTCTTGCTTTCCAGCCTGATGCCTTAACCACTGGACCAAACTGAAATGCCAATGTCTGTAGGAGGAATGAAAAAGCCTTTTGCTGAAGACCTGTCAGAGCAACTGGCCTGTTAAGGAGACAGTACTAGATAAAATGAAGTTAGTTTTATATCTCCCCTCTCTGCTATTGTTAAAGCTGTGCAAACCCATTATTTTTCTTTTAAGTGTTCTCACAGAAAAATATTTTTGGCAGAAGCAGCCCTACTAGAACATTCCCAAACTGAGGTAATGGCCACAGTTGCCTTTTTGGTTCCTGAGGTATTCTCCTAATAATATATTGTGCAATATTATTTAACATTTTCCCCAGTATGTTTCCTTCCACCTCTGGTGAAAAAAGAATATTAATATTTGTGCATAAAAATACTTTAGTATTTTTCAGGACACAGAATCCTTTTTTCCCTGGTATCTGCTTGGAATTTCCTTTTCTTCAATCAATTTCTTGCAGACTTTGCCTCAGAATGCAATGACTGTGTGTAGTACAAAACTTTTGTAACAAGTAACCTTTTCCTGACAAGCTATAAAATGTTGTTAAAAGTACACCCACATGAACACATACACATACTCTGTCCTCTCTAGTTGCTCTCTTCTTGGCTGTAGAAAGCTGAACATCTGTTTTGATTTAGCCATGATGGAACCCTTGCTTGAAAAGGCATTACTTAAACAAGCTTGCCAGAGTAGATGACCTAAACCATGGCGGAAGGCGGGACCACAGAACCATCTTCAAATCTGTCTATCAACTGAAGCGAAAGAAGAGTAGCTGTTTAAAACAACGCTTTAAAGGAGGAATTTCCCTTCTCTCCTTCCTACGATTTATAATGTATGATTCAAACTGCAGAGAATGTGCCAACAGAGATACAGTTGGCTTCAAAAGCTTCACAGTGGCAATAACATCAATAATGTACTTCAATAATGATATAGTTTCAGACAGTGGTGAAATCCAATTTTTTTTTACTACAGGTTCTGTGGGCGTGGCTTGGTGGGCATGGCTTGGTAGGCGTGGCAGGGGAAGGATACTGCAAAATCCCCATTCCCCCCCACTCCTGGGGGAAGGATATTGCAAAATCCCCATTCCTTCCCCTCTCCTGGGGGAAGGATATTGCAAAATCCCCATTCCCTCCCCTCTCCTGGGGGAAGGTTATTGCAAAATCCCCATTCCCTCCCCACTCTGGGGCCAGCCAGAGGAGGTATTTGCCAGTTCTCTGAACTACTTAAAATTTCCGCTGCCGGTTCTCCAGAACCTGTCAGAACCAGTAGTGGGTTGCTCCCAGTTCTGTCCAGTTCTATAAAACCGGTAGTAAAACTGGCGGGACGCTCCACCCACCTGCCACTACATCATAATGGGTCATCTGCACATGCGCAGAAGCACACACGCTCCCGCTGCGAACCGATAGTAAAGGTAAGTAGAACCCACCCCGGGTCAGAACCTGCTGGATTTCACCCCTAGTTTCAGAGGAATAATTATTAGACATGGGCAAGAGAGGGCTAACCTCCTTCATCTCCTGTGATCCTCCAATCTGCTCCATTCATTCAGCTCTTAGATCTGGTTACGTTTAAACCAGTTCCAAAATCAAGACAGCAAAATACAATATTGCAAAGACACTTCAGGGAGTGCATGCACCTTCTTATCAATGAGTTCAAAATTTTATTGATTCCAAGAAATTTTTCTACTCAATAAATACAGTATGTCCTGGAGTCTCTAAAATGACTCCAGGTTGCATAGTCAATCCTGGATGTCTTTCAAGGCTCCTGTCCTGTTGTAAGCATTTGGGACTTTTAAAACATAGCCTAAAAAACAGAAGAAAAACCTTGGCCATCCTACAAAGTTTATAAAATAGTTCCCATGGATTTTATTTTTCTTGAGGGAAGGATGAACCCTAACTGGGCTTTGTCTTGGCTACAGTTTTTCCTGTTGTGGCTGTATCATGAATTCACAGCAGCAAAATTCCCAGATTTGCTTACATCAAGATCCATGTAAATTAGGAAACCATTCTAGGCACTGCCTTTCTAGTGAAATCTTCCTGGTAAATTCTCTTCTGGGACAGAATAAGTCTTCTTCCACGTCATATTTGTGTTCGTATAATTTCTTCCTCCGCTTCCTTGAATACTTCCAGTTTTGATCCCCTCACTGTCTAGACATCCTCCAGTCTGATATTTTCTTATTCATTTCTACACTGAGATTTCTCCCCCTCCCTACCTTAGATTTAAAGAGTGACTTTACCCTTGTATTGACTTTAACAAGAATATTTAGTTTCCTTCCTTCTGTTATAGGTCTAGGTTTTGCACTCCAAAATCCAAATTAACCTGGCTGTAGCACACATATCTGTCTAGATTAATGAGGACTCATCATATTAGCAATAGCAATAGCACTTAGGCTTATATACTGCTTTACAGTGCTTTCCAGCCCTCTCTAAGCGGTTTACAGAGTCAGCATATTGCCCCCAATAATCTGGGTCCTTATTTTACCCACCTCAGAAGGATGGAAGGCTGAGACAACCTTGAGCCTGGTGAGATTTGAACTGCCAAATTGTAGGCAGCCGGCAGTCAGCAGAAGTAGCCTGCAGTACTGCACTCTAACCATTGTGCCACTGCAGCTCATATTAGTATTTAATCACTTTGTAATTAGCAGGTTTTAATTGATCTCTGGGTGGATTGCTTAGAAGAGCAAACATTTTGGATTTCCAAATATTGGATAACTGCAGCCATAAAATTACCTCTACTCCAAAATTTTAATTTTTTTTTATTTAAAGATATTGTGAATCTTCTTCCAATCCTACATGTAAAGCAAATTCTTAGGTTTTTGTATCAGGATCTGCACGCAAGATTTCAACCACTAATCAGAGATTATAAACTGAAAATATACTTATGCACAGTTTATACTGCTAGTACCCTGGCTGAATTCATCCATGACCTAAACCATAGTTTGTGAAATAAACTACAACCGGCTTTCTTATTTCATTAAACCAAAACTAAACAAGTAACATTATGGCTTAATACAGGATGTGCCTATGGCCTACACTTCCCTCTCAATGCCTTGAGATTGTGAGGTTGAACTTCAGCAACAAAAGCTCCAATTTTACATAGTGCATTTTTCCTCCAGAATAATGTTGAGAATGGGAAAAAAGGCCTCTGGAATGCAAACTGTTCTTCTTTCCAGACTTAAATCTCCTCAAGCCCCCATCTATCCTGAAAACATGCTGCCAAGATTCAGCCATTTTGTGGTCAAATTTTGGCAGCTCTATTTTTGGCCAATTTTGGCAGGAGGCAGCATTTTTGAAGGGTGAAAACAGGAGCAGAATTTATCCCAGAGGCTTCCTGCTCTCTTCTCATTCTTAAATCTCCCCACCAAGGAAAAATGTGCTCCCAATTTCCAGTGAATTCATCTGTGGCTTTTCAGCTGGTAAGGAAATTGCAGCACCCAACACAGAAAGCTGCCCATCCCTGGCTTAATGTAATGTGTGAACACACCAATTTTTTTCTCCCTTTCTGTAATGCAGCCATGTTTCTTCTGGAGACATCCCAGAGCTTAGGATCCGGAGACAGAGAGTCCTCTTCCGCAGGGGGAAGCTTCTTCCACCCTAGAGGCCATTTCACAAGTTCCTTGGAGAACGTAATCACAGAAGGAGACCCAAGTTTAAGGGTGTGCAGCTGAGGATGAAAGCCTCGCTGAGTGAACTGCCAAATTTACAGAGATGTCCCCAGGCTGCCACCTTTCTCTCAATGGGTTCAGCACTTCTTTGGTAGGCAGCTCTGGTAGGCAGCTCTGAGAAGCTCCCTGCTGGAGGGAGGAGAAAACCCCTTGCAGAGCTTCAGGGCTCTGGGCTAGACCCTGACCAGCCAAAGTCATCAATGGCCCCCAGGATCAAGTGCCCACCTGCAGTTCATGAAGAGACAAGGAAGTGGTGAGAAATTTCTCCTCCAGCCTGGTCTGTGATGTTGCTCCACCTTTCTGTAATTGTGGAGAAAAGAGTTAGATTCCAGGTCAACTTACTGATCTCCCTTGACATTAGCACATCCTATTGCCCCTTGGTGAGGATGTGAGTGGCGGCTTTCTCTCCAAAGCTCCACTTCCTCTTACAGCACCCATTTTGTTATGGTTAGAAAACCATAGACAATACTGGACTTTACAATAATTTGTCCATCCTGATTCCCAGGTTTGAAGAGCTGGGTGCAAAGGAGGCAGATTTTAAAATCCTACCAGATTTTAAAGTTTAGATGTGATGAGATTCTCAGAAATTGCATGTGTTCATTTCATAAAAATAGGGAGGGTAGAGCAATATAGGTTTTAAAATGAGGGTTTTATTACAGGAAATTTAAGTCTAGTATCTCACCAAGTACATATGTCTGGGTTGTTGCCTTTTTTTTAAAAAAAAAGTGAATTGGTTCTTAATGTCTTTTAAATAGCTATTTAAAAAGCACATACTCCAATAACAGAAATTCCTTATTTTGTGGTATAGTGTAGTAATTCCTTATTTTGTGGTATAACCAGTATTTAAGAATGGATTTTTATTCTTTCTTTTAAAAAAAAAACCCAAATCTTTGCAGATGTAGAAAACAGATACAATCTATGCATGCGCAGAAAAAAAAGCATAGATCAAGGCAACAGACTTCAGAAAGTGTCTTATCAGTCATTCATAAAGCAAAAGCAAAGAAAAAAAACTGCATACAGATTAGGAATACAAAGAGAACTTTGTATTGTGAGGATCAGGGGTCTCTGCAGAGGAAGGTCAAAAAGTTAAGATGGTAGCCCCAACAATGTGATAGAAGCCTCATCTGTTTTTATATGCATCAAAGCACATCAAAAGAAGACAGGTGTTTGACTGCATGGTTGTGGCCGCCATCTATCTATCTATCTATCTATCTATCTATCTATCTATCTATCTATCTATCTATCTATCTATCTTCGATACTTTCGGACAATGGACCTGAGATACAAGGAAAATATCAAAGTATAGAAGAGGCAGAGCAGGGGTGGAAACTAAATAGTAAATACATGGCAGAAAGTAGGGCAATATGGAGCTAGGGAAACGAGCCCCCAATCGGCTATTATATAACAGCACAATATAGAGTTTGGGGTTTTACAACTCAGATCTGGCAACCAGATCAGAGGTGGGTTTCAGCAGGTTCTGAACAGTTCTGGAGAACCGGTAGCGGAAATTTGTAGTAGTTTGGAGAACTGGTAGATACCACCTCTGACTGGCCCCGCCTCCATCTATTCTTTGCCTCCTGAGTCCCAGCTGATCAGGAGAAAATGGGGATTTTGCAGTAACCTTTCCCTGATGTGGGGTGGGAATGGAGATTTTACAGTATCCTTCCCCTGCCACGCCCACCAAGCCATGCCTACCAAGCCATGCCACACCCACCAAGCCACGCCCACAGAACCAGTACTAAAAAAATTTGAAACCCACCACTGAACCAGATGCTTTGTGTAGTCAAGTTATACTATTTTAGCTAATTAGACTCTTATTCTTTGTGTTGTCCCTATATGGAGCTCTGCCTGTTTGGAAATGTACAGGGAGAACTGCTGTTGTCCAGGTGGAACTTTTGTACCCTCCAACAGACTAGTCATGTGTCATAATTTGCAGAGAATGATCCCCCCACTGAAAGTAACCTTGATTTGGAAATCAGATAAGTCCAAATCCAGTTTACAGATCAAGAACCCTGAGAAGCTAGGATAGCAGGGACCCTGGTGCGGCCCATCAGCTGCTGGCGTCTGAACAACAGATTATAATGAAGCCAGTACATCTGCTCCCCCTTCTCTCTTATGTAGAAATGTAATATGCTGCAATTTATAATAATGATTTTTTTTAAAAAAAACCACACATTTTCTTTGCCATCTGACTCAAATGCAGGTTGCACATGCAGGTTCCAGATTTAATCTTTGAATTTTCCAGTTGCAAAACCCTGACGCCCAAATTTTCATTCACCTATGTTGCCATTGTCTAATTCCTCTGCCATCGGTCTAATAGTATTCTACTCCATAAGCCTAAAGGTATCTTCAGGGTATTGTCAACACAGTCAAGATGATGCTCACTTGTCTTTTACATATTTCACATGGATAATGCGCATAAATACTTGGTGGGGTTTTGATCACAATGTTACAACCACCACCTAGACTTCACTGATCATACCCTGGGAACAGCCCTGCATAAACCAAGGCACTAGCCTAACTTATATCTCTATGCATAGAACTTTTTTTTTTTAAAAAAAATCTTCATGTGATTTCCAAGTTGCCAAGAACGGCACGGTGGCCTAGTGGTGAAGATGCTTGTCTCCCACTCGGAAGCTTTAATCCTAGGTAGCAGCACATGTTTCCCTCTTAGAGCACAAAGAAAAAATACCTGCTGCAAACTCCACATGGTGTCAGGAAGGGTATCTGGACAGTAAATGCTCAGCTCCATCCAGTTGCCCCGACTCTACCCCAAAAAAGGGCGCTGTTTAAATGTGATTTCCAGTTGCCAGTAGAAGAGAGAAGCCCTCCCTGCCAGGAGGGCTGCCAGGTGAGTCCTATTAAACTTTTATTTGAGTCCCAATGAGGGTATTGGTCATCTGGAACACCCACATTCCACAAAGTCAACATTCTCATGTCCAAAGTGCAGTGGTGTCACTGAAGATTGGTTGGAATCAAGCAGATCACTAGTCTCTCAGGGCTCCTCCTTCAGGTGTCCTATAATGTTTGCATATGAAATCCTGTATTTCAATAATCACTGGCTTCCTGCTGGAGCACCTTAGATGGACTTTGGCCATCCTCAGCAGATGAGAGTTTACAGTGAGATGGGAGTTATTGTCAGAGTTTAGGCAGTGTGACTAGTATTATGAGATAAACCCAGGAGCAAAACACAGCACACAGCACACACAGCCTTTAGATAATTAACAGTGGTTTTATCTACAGCTAAATATATACAGACTTATATGCGATAAATTCCTTATCATACAGCTACTGACACAAGGAGAGCAATGAGATACATGAAGAGAGAGAACATGAGGAGAAGGGAAATGCCCTCTAATGGCTTTCCTTATAAAGGCAGCTTCTTACCCAGCTTCTTAAAGTGGCAATAACCCTGCTGCCTCATTCCCATTGCATCAGTTTCCGGTTGTCTCCGCTTACAACCTCTCATCAGCTTACAGCTATTAAATCTACATACCCTGACAGTTATTTTCTGAAGACAGGTCCCCAGCAAATATTTACCAAACAATTTCATATCATGGTAAGGAGAATATATGAACGAGCCCCTCCTTTGGTGGCTAGCTTGTTGCCCAGTGTCACATGAACACAGCCAAGTGGTATTAACAAAGTACAAAAAGAAAACAAATGGCCAACTAAAGGAGGTGGAACTCTTCCTTATTAAGTCTTTATTTTTGCAGATTTATGTCTGAAGTATAGGCTATCTACATTAGTGACTGATAGGATCATTCAGCCATTACTGTGGTGATAGATCACTGATGTAGACAGGCTTTGTATTGCCACAACAACTTTTTTTTTTTAAAAAATTTGATTTATATGCCGCCCTTCTCCGGAGACTCAGGGCGGCTTACAATGCGCTAAGCAATAGCCTTCATCCTTTTGTATATTTATACAAGTCAGCTTATTGCCCCCACAAACTGGGTCCTCAATTTACCTACCTTAGAAAGGATGGAAGGCTGAGTCAACCTTGAGCCTGGCAAGATTCGAACCTGCAGTAATTGCAGGCAGCTGATCTTAATAACAGGGTGCTTTAGACCACTGTACTACCAAGGCTCTTCTTGAGTGATAGTATCAACTTCTGGGTGTTACTATAAACTACAAATGTGGAGAGCCTCAAAGTAGATAAAACTTTCATCCTGGCACACTGATAGGTACGGTACTGCTAGCTGCCCTTAACAGATAAAACTAGTTGCTCAGAGAACTCAACAATGCTTCACATCCATTTCTTAGACAATCTTCTTCTCAGCTGTTGCTATGACATTGTTCTGAGGGTTTCCCAAATTCTGGACTCGTTCCCAAGCCAAAGATATTTGCTGACTCTCATAATTGTGGAAAAAGACACATCTACCAATGATCTTATTTCTAATATGAGATATTAAAATGTTGTGCTTTCAGCTTTTCTTTCCCCCATAGTAATCAGGACTTGAGACAACGTATTCAACAGCAGTCTGCTGTGGTCATGGATCAGCAATTCTGAAACAGGTCCAATGGTGCAAAGCAGGTGCTGGCTGGGGATGTTTTAAGCTGTAGTCTAACATAGTGATTCGCAGCCATAGCAATTCCAAATCAAGATGCCATCCTCAGGTATATCCTTTATGCCCAGCAATTCCTCTCCTATAGATATATTGTTTAAAAATAAAATAGCAAGTGGCATATCCAGCACAACAACCCTCATCCACTACTCCTCCCACAAAACTGTTCTAGACAAGCAAATGATGCATAATTTGTTAATTATTGGAAAATGTTGCTTGGGTCATTAACTCAAGTAGCATTAAAAATAAGGGCAATATATAGTCTAGCTTTAACTGAAAGAGACATAATGACTTTTTATCAGCCTTAACAATCTACACAAATTAGACTAACCTCCATTTTTCTGATTATTTATCATCAGTGTGCACATACTGCAACTGTGTCCAAACAGTGTTTTCTTTTTATTTCTTGGAAGGATCTGTGTATAGTCTTTCCAACCAATCAAACTGGAAACACACCCAGCAACTTGGCATATTTCAAGATTGCATAGAAACAGTCTATGCTAAGAGGATGATGATATTTATTTATATATACTGGTAGTAGAATAACAGAGTTGAAAAGGACCTTGGAGGTCTTCTAGTCCAACCCTCTAGGAACCCTATACCAGTGATGACTAACCTTTTTGCCATTGTGTGCCAGGAGGGGTGGGGGGTGGCGGGTGTCACACATGTGTGTGCCCGCATCCATAATTCTATGCACCATGCCCCCGTGCATGCGCGCCTGCCTCCCACCCCGTTCCCGGCATGCGATGGCCCGGTAGGCCTGTTTTTCTCTCTCACCTGGCTCCAGAGCCTCTCTATGATTCTGGGGAGGTTGAAAACCTCCTTCCCCACTCCCCTGGAGGCCCTCCGGAGGCCAGAAATGGCCCGTTCCCCAACTTCCGGTTGGACAGGAAGTGATGTTTTTTGCTGTCCCCAGCCTCCAGAGATTCCTAGAGAGGTTCTGGAGCAAGGTGAGAGAGAAAAACGGGCCTTCCGCACCACCTCCCAGGCCCTCTGGACGCAGGAATCAGCATGTTTCTCTACTTCTGGTGGGCCCAGAAGGCCCGAAAATCAGCTGGCCGGCTGCAGCTGAGCTTGCGTGCCCACTGATATGGCTATGTGTGCCACAGGTGGCATGCGTGCCATAGGTTCGCCATCACAGCCCTATACCTTTTCAGACACATGGTTGTCCAATCTTTTCTTAAAAACTTTCAGTGTTGTAGCACCAACAATTTCTGGAGACAAGATGTTCCACTGATTAATTGTTCTAACTGTCAGGAAATTTATACATTTATTATAGTTATACTTCATATTTCTTAACTGCCCATCTCCCTCCTTTATACCTTGCCTTTATTTCTGTACCCATCAAGAGGGCCTATAGAATCCTCCCATCTCCTATTTTCCCCACAACAGTCATCCTTGCACAGGTTGGGTGCAAGGAAGTGATTGACCTGAAGTCATTCAGCCATTTTCCCTGCCCATGGGAGGACTAGAACTCATGGTCTCCTGGTTTCCTCTCCAAGACCTTCTTCAGATCAAATCAAGCTGATGTTGTTCTTCCCATCAAAGGCACTTCTATTCTCGGTGCCCAGGGATGGTGCCAGGGAGAGTGTTCTTCCCCCAGAGGGAAGAACAACAACTACAACAAAAATCAATTCGGTGTTTGCAACTCTATCAGTAACGTCTTGTTCCTTTTTATGTGCAGCACCCAGGAGGAGAGTGTAAAAAATGGGCAGGATTTCAACAAATAGCACAGTTGCAAAAACTTGATCTTTTTTTACCATCTCCAGCAGACATCTCTGGACATTCTGCATTAAAGGCGGAAAGAAGAGGGAATAAAATCATGAGACCATGTTTTGTGACTGCAGCTCATAAACCTTTCCATCGAAATAGGATAGGAGATGAGTGTTCTTGGTGGTTGTCCCCTTCCTTTACCGCCCTTACCTGCCAAGCAAGAATGGCCCTTCTCTTTACGGCTTTCCAGTGAATTGGAGAGTTTCAAGAAGAGACTGGATAGCCATTTGCTTGAGCAGGGGGTTGGACTAGAAGACCTCACAGGTCTCCTTCCAATCCTATTATGTTATGTCTTATGGGATTTCTCTAGAGTTCTTAGACTGAACAGCATGCTATTCAGCAGGTTCTGACAGGTTCTGGAGAACCGGTAGTGGAAATTTTGAGTAGTTTGAAGAACTGGCAAATACCACCTCTGGCTGGCCCCAGAGTGGGGTGGGAATGGAGATTTTGCAATATCCTTCCCCTGGAGTAGGGAGGGAATGGGGATTTTGCAGTATCCTTCCCCTGCCACGCCCACCAAGTCACGGCCACAGGACCGGTAGTAAAAAAAATTGAATCCCACCACTGCTGAGCATCCTAAAAAAGATCTTAGTCTTTATTGTTTCTTATTGCCTATAATTTTATTGTTTCTTTATTCTTTTGTTTTTCATACTAAGTCTGTTCTTGTATGCTTCCTAGAGCCTCTGGAGTGAGGCAGTTTATAAATCATATAAATAACCAAAATCACCACAATAAACTTGCCCCACTTGCTACTATAAGAAGGAACGCAATGTGGGTTCCCCAGGATTACCTAATCTGGAAGTCTGCACCAACCTGAGCTGCAGGTACTTCCTTCCCAGGGGTGGGTTCTAAAATTTTTTACTACCAGTTCTGTGGGCGTGGCTTATTTTGTGGGCATAGCTTGATGGTCATGTGACAATTCTTTAGGATTTAGCAGAGGTACTGGTCTACCAGGCTTTTAACTGCTTGCAGAGCTGTACTGGTCTACCCATTTATTTTTGCAGGCACCGGTCTACTCATTTGTTTTTGGAGGCACCGGTCTACCACCAAACTGCCTTTTACCACTGATCAGCTGTAGGGTGGCCCTTTGAAGCCCTGCGGCAAGAGTTTAAACAGTTTTTTTCCTTATAGCCCATCAGATGGGACTCAGGAGGCAGCAATAGATTGGGGCTGGGGCCAAATAAAAGGTAAGAATAATGCGAGGGGAGGGTAGAGGGGTGGGGTGGGGAGAACCGGTTCGGTGACGTCATATTGTCACCGCTACCGGCTCGGGGGAACTGGGCCGAACCAGGAGGAACCCACCACTGTTCCTTCCCCCAGCCAATGGCTCTAATACAGGGTCTCCCCAGACTATGGTCGAAAAGGCCACGATGTTGACTGCAACTGTGCAACCAAAGCTCTGCCCGTTTTTTATGTGCACATAGCATCCTTGTTTCAGTAACTGGGATAAGAGAGAAGCACTGCTTCTGGCATAAAGCGGAAATGAATTTCCTTGGGGTGAAATTCCTGCAATTCCTGCAGTTGGATGCCAGACTAGTCTAACTGTGCCAGCCTTGCTATCTATTTTACTTTTCTGCTTGACCGTTTTCCACATCACTCCTAAAGAGGCTGTGCTCCAAAGGGACAGAAACACATTTGTGAAGACCTTATCTGTGAACGGGAAGAGAATGGAAGTAACTAATCCAGCCAGAAGTCAGAGCATAAATCTTTGAACTATGTGTTGCCAGCTGCTGCGTCATTTAAAAATAGTGTGGTGCCAATAAGACAGATCACTCCACATGGGGGCCGTAAACAGAAATCAAAGGTATGCGCCAGGGCCCTGATTGCAGCCCAGCCTCATCCCCCCCCCCCCGGGCCCCATCACAGTCTACTTCTGCTTTACACTATTATGGGTATCCCCCCTGGATTTCTCTGCTGTCAGCCACTGATTTCTCCCTGCCCAGGAAGGCACCAACTGCTTTTTGTTCCGTAGAAGTCTGGTGGCACCTACTGATCTTTTCAGGTTTGACATTAGGCAGAGGCATTGCAGTAGCTTGACACAAGCAACTGTTTTAGGAGGCATTTGGCCTGCTTCCTCCCTATCCCTCTTTATAGTCATGGAGACAGGATGGTTGTCTGAATTAATATATAACTTTTCAGTGTTTTCCCCTCTGTAGAACCACAGTGACATTGTCTTTAATACAGTACTGAAATATACATACTGGGCAGTGGTGAAATCCAATTTTTTTTACTACCGGTTCTGTGGGCGTGGATTGGTGAGTGTGGTGTGGCTTGGTGGGTGTGGCTTGGTGGGAGTGGCAGAGGAAGGAGACTGCAAAATCCCCATTCCAGGGGTGAAATGCTCCTGGTTTGGACCAGATCGCCTGATCTGGTAGTGATGGAGGTGGGTGGTTTGGAGAACCAATAGCAAAAATCCCTCCCCCCCCATGCCCAGCTGAGCCACGCAATCATCAGAGGCTTTTTTTCTTTTAAATGCCTCTGACGATCCAAGCTGAGTTGCCTGATCGTCAAAGGCATTTAAAAGAAAAAAAGCCTCTGCCGATCAGGTAACACAGCTGGGATCGTCAGAGCCCTTTGAAAGTATTTTTTTTACAACCTCTTCATCAAAGAGGTTGTAGAAAAAATGGTTTTAAAAGAAAAAAAAAATTGGCTACGCCCACCCAATCACATTACCCCCACCACCAAGCCACGCCCACAGAACCAGTAGTAACAAATTTTAGATTTCACCACTGCCCCATTCCCTTCCCACTCCTAGGGGAAGGATATTGCAAAATCTCCACTCCCACCCCACTCTGGGGCCAGCCAGAGGTGTGATTTGCAAGTTCTCCGAACTACTCAAAAGTTCCGCTACCGGTTCTCCAGAACCTGTTAGAACCTGCTAGATTTCACCCCTGATACTGGGGCAGCTGTTGAGAAATATTTTCATCATGCTGAGGATTTTGATCACTGTACCACAAAGGATTGTCTCCATCCTTAAGTGTCCCTTCAGATCTGTCTTGACTCCTGGAAACTACTTGGTCAAATCCATGCAATTTTCTTGGCAATGTTCTCAGAAATGGTTTGTTGTTGCTTTCTTCTTCCTAGGGCTGAAAGAGCACTAAATTCATGCCCTCACATTGCCTGGTTGACAAGCTATAGGCAAGAAAGAGGAATGAAGGATGAAGGGGGAGGAATTGATCAATAAGGAGCAAGCTTAACCCTCAAATAGGAATGATTCAAATCAACATTTGGTACCACACAGCCTTTGTCCTTAAGCAAGGGAGCACTATTTTTTTTTAAATGCAGGTTTAATGCTTTTTTAAAAAAAAAACACTAAATCCATGTTCATAAGGAGGTTGCATAAGATCTGAGAAATGCTTTGATAAACTCCATTCAGACATGCATTGGAGCTCTCTGCAGCAGCCAATGTCTATTCTCTCCTGCAGTTCAAGCCAAAACTATCATGAAGTCCAGTTCAGGGTGAGCAGAGGGGAAATGTTATGCTTGTAGTAGCCTTCACTGGCCAGTAGGAATTGAGTAAATCCCAGTACAGACTCTGTCAGAAACCACATAGTTGATAAAACTAGATCAGCATCTCCATAGCAAACATTGTATTGAAGGAAAAGAGAAAACACTACTGTAGCCTAAAAACAACTTTTAACGCCTGAGTTGTGGATTGGGAATAAGACAAAATGATGAAGTGGGGGTATGGTATAAAAATGGCCACTGGGGTATGTTTGTACTGCAGTTAAAGAGAGATGAGAATTTGCCCTTGTAGCATTTTTTAGACTCATTGTTGTGCCAAAATAACAGCAATAAGAACGGGCTTTATATCACTTCAATGATGACTGAGTGAGGCTAACAAGATACTGTAGGTCTTTAGTAGGGAAGTAGTCAGAGACAGAAACCATATCACTGTCAGAATGGGACTACAAAAATCTTGATTTGCAACATATCTCACTTACTACTTATTTGGATTTCTGTAGTCCATATCTAATAGCCTTAACAAAGCATCTCAGGTACCAGGCCCAAACGCCAAAGTCCTTGGGACAGACTGTTGTTTTGCATGAAGTACCTGATATAGTCTACTTAATTCTTGCCACATTTGGCTCACATTTGGCTTGTTGTGGGCTGAAAAATTGGGAACCTCATTCTTGATATTAAATTAGAGTAGAGTAATTTTAGGGTACAGATTAAGGAGGCTGATATCTAGGTAAATTGGTTGCACAGTGCTATGCAAATACTCATATATCTAGACTCAGATTCCTGTTTTTCTTCTTTTCAGTGTGGACAAATTCAGTGTATTTATTCAATTAATCTGTTGAAACAGGTGTCCTCCAATGTTGTACAAATATTTGTGGTTCACAAACTATAACCATAATGAGAAATCCTAACCATGTTAAATGCTTGCAAGGAAAAAACAAAACCAAACTAAACTATATTTCAGTGGTATATTTCATAGGGTTTATCTGCTATATTTTTGCTGCTAATTGCTATTTTAAATTTAAATTTAAATTTATTCTTGAGATATTTTTAGATATTTTTTTTTGGTTCCTTTACATTATGCTGCTTTTAATTTATTGTTTTAGTGTGCGGATTTTGCTCCGATCTATTTGGCTATTATTATTATTATTTTTTTGCCTTTGAATGTATTAGCCAGAGGGGGGCTAGCAAATCTAGGCAATAAAAGTAATTGATATTTTTGGGGAGGACTCTGTAGATGGAGTTTCAGGGGAGACTCTGTGCAAACAAATTGTATGCCTTGGCATGTCCTCAGCAATTGGAGAAGCTTTCCACCTTTGGCCCAGGGTATATTTTGGCCTTTCAGTTTGCAAAAGAGTCTGGATGGGGCTCAGAGCCAAAGGAATACCGGAGATCCCAGCATACATTAACTATGATATGAGAGACGTTCTTCTGGTAAAACGCATAGTCATTAATCAGTCCAACTTCTATTCATGTTATTGGCACACCCCTAGGTCAATTCCCATGGGCACTCATGAAACATTTATCCCATGAGATCAGACAGCATGAATAATCACAGGAATCTGGCTTTAAGTGAAGCTATGGCAGGATTGTCAATCAGCACTATGTCAGGACACTAAATTAAAGGTCATGCGATATGCGATGTTAACTTTTCCCTCCCCCAAATATTCTGGATCCAGTTGTGAATTTTCAGCTGGGAAAAATGTGTTAAATCCACCACATACATACATTTGGGCCTACACAGCGTGTGTACAATGTCCCTCTGGGTAATGTAATTGAAAGTAACTCCTAAAACAGGTGTTAATAGTCATTTCCCTATCTCAAAAGAGGGGAAGAACATAGTGGTGGCAGACAACAAGCTGTATCCAGTTCCTGTGAGCTCAGAAAGGAGGTGCCTTTTATACTCTGAACAATTTAAATTCTGCAAAAACAACTTAATGATCGTTACCAAGGACTGGACTTTGAAATGCTGATAAGAATAATAGAAACTCCATCTTCCCAGCCCACTGCTTTCCAGATGTTTTGATCTAACAATTGCAGTGCTGGGAACTGAATCCAACAGAAGAGCACCAATATGAGGAAGACTGACACAACTGCATTGTCTTCCTTGCCCCTGCTTAATCCCCTTCCCCAGCCCTTAGGTCAAATTCTGTACTTCCTCAAAATTTTCATCCTCCAAGTGTTGCAATTACAGTTCCTAGACTGGCTTTCTTCAATGGAAGGTTAACATATTATGAGAAAATGAGCCATTTGACTTGCTTGTTGTGTTTGTGAATTACCTACTATATAGTACCTTGATGATTTCATAATATGGTTTCTTTTCTTCCTATGTATTGCCTTAGTTGGCTTCCTTATCAGGCTCCATACCTGGTGATAATATTAACTTGCCAGTCTCTGTCTTATTCTTCCTAAGGAGGCCTTATCTGGATAGGCATACAATGTCAGCCCTACCCATAGACCAGATCAGGAAAATAAATTCACAGGGAAAATAGAAATACATTTTTTTGAGATAGGCTACAATAAAATAATCTGTTTGTGCTCTTTTTTCTTCCCACTTATACCTATTCCTAATTCTATGTATGACACTCTATGAAAGCGAAAGTTGCACTTTGAACAAAATAGGAAGAGTATTGATGCCTTTGAACTTTATGTTCAAAGATCATGGATAGAGAAAGAAAACAAATTGATCATCAAATAAATCAACTCAAAGTTCTCACAAGGCACAAATAATGAGACACAAATTATCCCACATTGGACCTGTCTTTCTAGAAAAGACTGTATTTCTGGGAAAGGTTGAAGGAAAGAGAAGACTATGACCAGGAACAAGGTGGAATGGAGTCATTAACAGTGATCAGTGGCAATGCACTGTTGGAAGACCGGAAAAACCAGATTAGGATCTGGTCATCACCAGATTAGGGTCTGGTCATCATCTGGCTGCAAGATCATCATGGAGAAAATCTAGCTAAGTGGTCATTAAGAGTCAACCCAAACTGAATAGCAGAAGAGGAGGAAAAGGAGGAGGAAAAAGAAGATCAAATAAAATGCACTGGGTGTTTGCACTGAGGAAAAAAAAGTCAAAAGGAAGTGATCTTAGAACAGCAAATGCTTAGACGAAGACAGCCAGAGTAATAGACAAAGAGGGGACACAAATTCATAAATTCCAATTAATGCTCTATTACCTTTAGGTGATTGGCAGATTATTTAATGATTGATTGATTTGTATTTGTATTCATAGCTCTTCATCACAGATGAAAGTGACTCTGTTTTTGTTCTGTTCAGTTGTGTCTGATTTCTTGGCAAGGAGCACTTAATTAAAGAACAACAAACACATAAATACTCTCTCAATTAAAAACAACAATTACTGGCTTGGATGTTTGATCAGTTTTTATTTTGTTGTTTATTTCTTTTTCTTCTAATCTTCTAACTAACATCATTCTACAGAAGAATCCTTCAAGTGTGTGTAGAAATAACCTCCTTAAGTTTAAAGTCAGTGTTTTCTCTTCCAAACAGAAAAGCCCTCACTGTCCCAAGTTGGCTATTGGATGAAATGATAACCACTGGCCCCTATTGCATGGGAGGACAGGTGCTGCTGTCCTCCCATGCAATATGCATGTGGGGAGCAACATGGCTTATTCTTTAGCTTATGAACATGCTTGGGGCATGTTCCCTCTGTTCATTATTAGAATGGAATGCTTCAGTTAGCTGGATTTTTGCTGGCTCTAACTTAAAGTAATGGCAGACACATTGGTGAACCTCTGAAATTAAGTCATCGTGTCTGAAAATGAAAGGTTTAGCAGTCATATCAATTTATGTGCCAGGCAGTTTTATAGTTTAGGAGGCTCCTCTTGTAAAATGCTTTAAACCCATCTGCAGAAATAGGCTTCTTATTCCCTTGAGTCCATCCTAGGATTAGATGTTTGCAGTTTATGACTCATACCCCCTAATTCAAACTGGTTTGGTTGCCATGTCTCAATTTCACATTGTTTGTACTTCCCTGTTTGGCTGCTTTTCTCTTTCTCTTTTACTCTTTACTTTTATAAAGTTTATATCCCATCTTTCTAGGTGTTTCATGAAATACATAAAGATCCCCAGATTCATCTTCTCTCTTCAGTTATGTTGTGTATTCAGCCACAAAAAATAAACAGCAATATAATCCCTAAACTGACCTGCAATAGGTTTGTATTAAAGAGTTTATCATTATATAATCCTGTTTGCTAAACCTGTTGAATTACTAATACTAAATGGAGCCTGAAGAAGGGCAAACTAGACAGGTCATTAATTGCACAAATATAATCTGTGACCTTTGTTTTTGAAGTTTAAGCAACAGCCCAGGGACACCATTACTATGGTCTGTTAAGAGGGTTAGAAAGTCTATGTGGAACCATCTGCTTCCCAGCCATCTGCATTTGTTGGTGCCTAGAAAATTCCCTTCCAGGGCTAATAGAAGAATGAACAGAATGCTATTAGAACATGAGAATGAGGAGAAATGGTTAAGCCTACCACTTCTAGCTGTAGTCCTGAATGTGACTGAGCCCTGTGGCTATTTAAATGCTAACCACAAAGCACATTTATTGAATTAATACAGTTACTATTTATTACATACAGCTACACTGCTATTAACTATGCAATTAATCTCATTCACAGTTTAGTAGCATAGTTACATCCCTCAGATAAATTAGTGAAAGCCCTATTGAAGGCATTATTAAAGGCAAAGGAAACATGCATTTAGAAGAAAAGGTTTGATTGAGATAAAAACAAAGTAACTTCTGCAATTTTAAGTCCTTTTAGAGTTGTTTAAGAATTCAGCAGCCAGAAGATTTGGGGTGATCTGGAAAGCATTACTTGGTGTTTCAAGAGAAAACTTCTGGTAAACTTTTTCAGTACAAACTCTCTAGCAAATTAAGCAGTCAAGAAGATGAATGTTTTATTTGGTATGAATCTGTAATTATACAGAATTGTTAAAAATAAAGGCATATACATTGTAAAATCCTGCAAAAAAGCTATTTTAAAGGGAAACTTTTGAACTTATTTATAAATTACTTGAATTTAAGAGCATGTGGTGAGATAGTCATGTTTGCTGATTGGCTGGAAAAGAGGGGTCTATACCATAGCTCCAAAAATTGAGTGACTGTTCATTAATATGCCTAAAACAGAAATGCATTTATATCCTGCCACAAACATATAGAGACTCAGTGGCTCACATCATGAAAAACATCAATAATAATAAACTTTACAATATATAAACCTACATTTTTTTAAAAAATGAACAAATCTACATTCCAGGCAGTATCTGGCGTCATCCTCAGGTGCCATTTGCAATAGATCCCTTTTAAGAAGCTTCCAGAAAGCAAATAGTGTTTGGGCCAAATCTGCTTGGGGGGCTAGTATGGTGTGCTTACTCTATACAAAATCCATGCAAAATTCTGGTTACAAATTATTCAAAAAGTATACAGATCTGATCAAGATACAGCAAATGGCTTTTTAGTTTGAGAAGTTCTTGGTGATCTCTGAGCTTGGTTGCTTTCTTGCAGATGTTTCATTACCCAAACTAGGCATCATCAGTCCTAGTCTAGGGGTTAAAAAACATCTGCAAACAACCAAGGTCAGAGAGCACCAAGAAACCCTACTTTCAACCCTGAGCTACAAATATTTCCCTTTATTGGCTTTGTCATTTAGAGAAAAGTTATGTAAAAGAATATGACAGATCTTTCTCAGACATGAATCCATGTATCTGGAAGAACATTCTTCCCAGGATTAGACTGGTTCCCACCATATTCCAAAATATTTTAAGAGTAGATTTATATTAAAGGAGGACTGTATTGCTCTATATTTGGGTGTTGTTGCTGTTCCTCAAGGCATAGTAGCAGAGGTGGGTTTCAGCAGGTTCTGACCAGTTCTGGAGAACAGGTAGCGGAAATTTTGAGTAATTCAGAGAACCGGTAGTAAAAATTCTGACTGGCCCCACCCCCATCTATTCTCTGCCTCCCAAGTCCCAGCTGATCGGGAAGAAATGGGGATTTTGCAGTATCCTTCCCCCAGAGTAGGGTGGGTATAAAGATTTTACAGTATCCTTCCCGTGCCATGCCCACCAAGCCACGCCCACCAAGCCACACCCAGAGAATCGGTAGTAAAAAATTTTGAAACCCACCACTGCATAGTAGTATTGTTTTGTTTCCATTTTGTCACGGATGATATTTTAATATCTGTACCATTGTTGCAAGTCACTTGAAGTTCTGTTTGGATTAGAGTGACATACCAGTTGCAGGGAATAAATAAATATAAAATTATGCACACCAAAACCAATGTGGGCTAGGTTCTCTCAAGATTAAATCAGAAAGTAGTAAATATAGAAGAACGTTCTAAATTAAATAGAATACTATACTTTTATGATACTGTGGAAGAACTTTACAAGAAATCTAACAATGTCAACCACAGCAACAGTAACGAAAACTGAATGTCTTCAAAAGTAGGTTAGAGAAATCAGGGCATGCAAGACTGTAAAAGGCTACTGCATTTGCTTCTCAGTAAGATGGCACAATTGTACTTATATCCTAGATATCATTGTTCAAGTAACATCAGATCCCTACCCCCTACCTTCCCCATGTATCTTTAGGTTTTAATGTTTGATTTTAATTATTTATGTTTCAATTGTATATGTATAGACGTATCTTTATGACTGTAAGCCTCCCAGAGTTACCCTATGGTAAGATGGGCAACAAACAAACAAGCTTTTTTTAGGTCTTTGGTTGGCCATCTTGATCTAATGTACTTGGTTTCTTTTTCTTATCTTATTTCTAACTGGCATTACATTCAGCCTTCAGGTACTGAAACAGAAGCACAAATAATAGCTGGGAAGTACTAGCCAAGGCTGTGCTATGACAATTGTGAAGAAGTGACTCAAAGAAAGAAGATGGGAATATTGAACCATTACAGGGAAAAAAATTTTTTGCGGGGGAAGTAGAAAGTGAGAGAAAGAAACTCAAAACCACTTTATCTTGTTTGTGTTATGTATAAGTTGAAGTAGAGAGGGCCTCTGTTACAATACTCTAATCGCATCCCAAACAATTCCTGTTTCTTGATCTTGTCTGGCCAGAGAGGAAACCCGGCAGCACAGGTAAGGCAGATTCTTAAATCAGATGAATCCATCAGCAGGAATGTTGAATTAACATTGTGAATAAATGTGAGAAAACTTGATAAGACTAGGAGAGAAACACCATAAACCCTGTGCAACAAATCTTGATAACCTGGGTAATAGGAAACAATTTTTCCCCAAATAAAACACCCTTCGGCTGACAATAATGGAAATTGTTTTAGAACCATAATTTAATAACAAAGAGCTTCAAAGTATGGCATTGGGCAGAGCATTTTCCATATAGAGTACACATATGTTTTCACCCTTTTCGGAATATAAACTGAAAGTCAGGAAGAAGGCATTTCAACTCAGCTGTTGTTTCTTCCACCATCAGCATTTTGGCTGCCTGCAGGATGGGCTCTTCCTTCACTTGCACACACAACAGCCTGATTCATCCCACAATGCCAGTAGTTGTATCTGGTTTTTGGATTTCATTAGTCATCTCAGAAGTATTTAAACTTGTGGTGAGCAGTTACAAGTGTTACAACAAAAAAAGAAATGAAGAATAACAGTGAGACAATAGATTTGCCAGCATGGGCAATCACCAAATCACCAAAGTAAGGGGAAAAATAAATGTGTGTATATGTGTGTGTATATGTAAAAATCATCTCAGATCCACATTAATACGATATCAGCTATAGACTATGTTTACTCCTAATGTGCCTATTCTACAGATAGTCCTTGACTTACAACAGTTCGTTTAAAGACTGTTTGTAGTTACAGCATCATTGAAAAAAAAAAGTGACTTATGATCATTTTTCACACTTACAATTGTTGCCGCATCCTATGGTCACATGATCGAAATGTGGATACTTGGCAATTGACTCATATTTATGACAATTGCAGCGTGTCACGTGATCCCCTTTTGTGACCTTCTGACAAGCAAAGTCAATGGGGAAGCCAGATTCACTTAACAACTGGGTTACTAATTTAACTAATTTAACTAATTTAACTAATTTAAGCAATTCACTTAACGATTGTGGCAAGAAAGATCTAAAATGGGACAAAATTCATTTAACAAATGTTAACCACAACAGAACAACAGAAATTTGGGGCTCATTTGTGTCTGTAAGTCGAGGACAATCTGTATGTAAGTTTTAACATATTTAACATATCTGGCCCCATTTCTGAATTTCATTGCATATAGGTCTGCCATGAAAGATTGTCAGAAATTGTGAATGTTCCAGAGTGCAGGGTTTAGTTTGCTGCCTACAACTACATATTTTCCAGAATTTCCTATGCATAGGGACACTCTTGGTTACTTGTAAGTACAAATAGTCAGGGGTGGGCTGCTGGGGGTTCGCAGGGATTCGGGAGAACCTCTAGCTAAGGTTCTGTGCAGTTCAGAGAACTCCCAAATCCCACTCCTGGCTGGCCCTGGCCCTCCCAGGAGTCCCCACGCAGCCCATTTTGGATGCAGGTAAGTGCAGGGCGTGCACAGAGGCTTGGAGAGGGCAAAAACCGGCCTATTGGAAGTTCAGAAAGGCCATAAATGGGCTCCAGAGGGCCTCTGGAGCCTGGGGAGGCTGTTTTTGCCCTCCTGGAGGCTTGAGGAAAGCCGCCGGAGCCGGGGAGGGAAACCCCCCCCCCCGCTGTTGTGCAGGAGGCCGACTAGGCCATGACCACCATGGCCATGCCCACCCAGGAACTGGGCAGAGAACCCCTTGCTAAAAATTTTGAAGCCCGCCCCTGCAAATAGTGCTGGAGAGCTAACACAAGAGGCTTTCTCCCAAGATGGAGGCAGGCTCTAAGGACCTCTGCCAATGGCAAGAGAATTCTGGCTTTGTTCTGTGATTTGATGCACAAAGGAAAAAGGGGGCAGGGAGAGAAGATGCAGGAATGTCTTTCTGTCAGGAAAGCGATGGAGATTGGGCAAAAGAATCCAGGAAAGCAACAAGTGGGTGTTAATATTGGGGAGGAAGAGGAAAGTTGCTTAGCCCTGAAAGACCTTTGTTTTGATTCAACAGATTTTTTTTTTTTTTTTTTTTTGTAGGCTTTTAATACGAACAACTGCAGCATTTGGAACTAGCTTCATAAATGGGTCTGGCTTCTTCATCCAGGCAGCTGACAGGGTCCCACCAGAGCAACTGCTGATGCCACTTATGGGCCGGCTGCGTCAGACGGCTGAGCGCAGAAGACTCTTGCTCTTTTAATTGCCCGATATAGCATTGCTGTGGGACACTATGAGCGGCTAGAGATAGACTGCAACATTCCTGCTGACAGTGACATCCATCAGGGCTGTTCACAGCATACTGAAGTGGCACTGCTTTATAGTGGGAACCTGAGTTTTCGTGGTAAACATTCATTTTAACAGAATACAAACTTAAGACATGAAGGGTGATAAATTATAAAATATAAACACTTTCTTGAGTGTCCTGGTGACCAAATGCACATCTGTGCCATTTACTTTGGCAAAAATACGGAAGTGATTTGCTTATTGTCTTCTTTTGGGATGAGTTGTCAACTCCCTAGTCCAGTGTTTCTCAACCTTGGCAACTTTAAGACATGTGGACTAATTCCTAGAATTCCCCAACCAGGCTGCCCTAGTCTAATTTCTAATCTTGGAATTTTTGGGTGGCCACCCTTTTAAGTTTGCACAGGGCTGGATAGGTGCTGCCATCTACTGCAGAGAGCAACTTGTTTCTCTTCCTTTTGCACTTCTTTGTGACAGTATTTGTGTGTGTGTGTGAAAACTGAACCAGCCCTAGAGACAGAGTACATAAAAAGATATGTTACTCTGAAACTTTTTAGAATTTAGGCTCAATCTCTGAGGTAAAGGTAAAGGTTCTCCTCGCACATATGTGCTAGTCATTCCTGACTCTAGGTGGTGGTGCTCATCTCCGTTTCTAAGCCAAAGAGCCAGTGCTGTCTGATGACAATTCCATAGTCATGTGGCTGGCATGAATAAACGCCAAAGGCACACAGAACACTGTTACCTTCCCACCAATAGATGGTCCCTATTTTCCTACTTGCATTTTTTACGTGCTTTCGAACTGCTAGGTTGGCAGAAGCTGGGACAAGTAACGGGAGCTCACTCTGTTATGCAGCACTAGGGATTCAAACCACTGAACTGCCAACCTTTCTGTTCAACAAGCTCAGTGTCTTTAGCCACTGAGCCACTGCGTTAATCCCACACTTAGCAGTTTCCATGGCACATGCTTGGAACCGAAGTGTGAACTGGACCTGTTTGGAGTTCAGTCAAACCTTTTGACTTGGTCAATGGACTCTTTTTTAAAAATGTTTGCTAACATTCCATTTCCATTGATTTAGCTGTGCTGATGTATCTTAAAATCTATAGCAAAGGAAATTTTTACAACAAGGTCATCATACAGGTGCACAGGCGTACAAGAGGAAATTGATGAAGCACATAGATATACAGTAGTTGTGATGTTTGAAAAACCCAGGCGGCCTTTCAACAGTTTCTGTTTAATTTCTGAGCACAGATTGGATACGCGATTTCTCTGAATTGAGAAGGAGAAATTCTCAACCCTTTTTTAAGTACGGGAAGTCTCCCCCCATAGTGGCTCCAGTAACACTACTAAGAAGAAAGTACCATGAGAGTCATCCCCCGCCCCTGTCTTTCCTTAGGGTTTAGTGGTAGGAGGAGAAGTCAGAGTTGCTATTAGCTAAGGGATGATCATAGAATGAAAAGAGGACATTCTTGCCCTGGCTATTTTGTAAGAAAATCAGCATAAAAAGACCACATCTAGCCATGAACATTTCACCCCAGAATCTCTTCTTTTATGAACTAGTTTCCAAAGAAAGTTCAAATGGAATAAGTACCCATAAAAATATGCAGGATAATATCTAATAATTCAGAACATAATATAAGATTTTAGCTGGTTATGGCATTGCAATAAGTATACAGTTGGATAAGTTTAGGAGGACTAGAAGTAAGACAGAACATACCAGGAAAACACAAATAATAGGTGGTTTCTGTCAAAATAATTATGTTTTCAGGATCTGTGGGTGAAAGGAGGAAAGTCTTCTGCTGAAATGCCTTCTTTTCTATTACAGCAAAAGATATTTATAGGCTTTGCAGTTTCATGAATCAACTAGGAAAATGCTATGGACAATGCTGACCTCTGCAGAATGACAGTGGGAAACCAGCTGGGAAGCTCTACTACTAGCCCATTATCTCTCCTTTGTCATGTGCTCTACAACAATGACATCTATATTTGTATTTCTTTAAAGGGAGGATTAAAACAATCCATAAAATGTCATTTTATTTACGATACACAGCATGCCAAACACCTTTTTTCAGGATCAGAGGTAGTAAGTCTCTGCGTCCATCTCACAACCAACATTTGTCGTTCAGAGACCCCATTTTTTTCTCCCTCACAGATGAGTTTCAATAACAGAAAAAGTGAATGATATGATGGGAAGATCCATAAAGTATGGGAGACAGTGTCATATGGTTCCCAGCAACTTTCTTTGGCATGCTGCTTCCATAATAAAAGCCTCATCTGGAAGCACTCTCTGTAAACTGGCTGGTGGGGAACATGAATGGGAAATTGTTACAATCTTCATGTCCCAGTGACATCTACTTGATCATTGTGGGAACTGAATGCTGGAATAAACCTCCCACTTAATCTAGGAAGAACATTTTTATATTTATTCCCCCAGAGCCTCAGTTTGAGATGTATCCATTTCAGTACTGATATGGCTTTGTACGGATGGACATCTTAGACTGGGGGGCACAACCCACTGCCCTCAGACTGTTATTGTGTTTCCCCAAAAATAAGACCCCGCCTTATATTTTTTGCAACCCCAAAATAAGCGCTTGGTCTTATTTTCGGGGAGGTCTAATTATTTTGGGGTGTGTGGAGGAAACCAGAGGAAATGGCGGGGACCGGCTGTGCATGCGTTTAAATATTTTTTGGAAGGCCTTATTTTCGGAGGGGCGCTTATTTTAGTGCATGCGCTCAAAAGCCCGATTGGACTTATTATCAGGGGATGTCTTATTTTAGGGGAAATGGGGTAATGGTGACCAATTTTTTTCTGACCAAGAGATAATGAAAATTATACCATGTAAATTCACTTGCAAAAGGTCAAGTAGCAAAAGTCTGATTTTTCAGTTGATTTCCCAAACAAAAACAAAGGAAATGTATGCAACTATTTAAATAAGTTTAATTTATATATCAATTTGCTATGATGTCACTGTACTACAATTCCACCCATTCTAACTTTCTGCCCTCAAACTTAATTTTGAAAAGGTGTTCCTAGCCACTGAAGAATTGCCTACTCAAAACCTAGGCATTCTTAATTTATATTGTAGAACGTTAGTACCCATCCCTCTCCTAGAGGAATGAAATATTTTGAGAAATATTAAAAAGGCAGGATAAAATATTTCCCCTAGAAGAGAAATAAAAATCCTAAGGGAGACAGAAAGTCAGAGCTCCAGCTACCTGCCCCAAGCAGATACTATGCTGAGGCCAGCTTTTAGAAATGCAGATTTCATAATCCAATACTCCCTGCAGGAAGGTGTGAACAAAGGTACGATTAGCCCTCAGTCATAATAGGAATTGCCAACACCCTTTCAGAACACAAACTCCTTCATTGCATCATCTCGGTTGTACCACCCCCAGCAAATTTCAACCAAACTTACCTCAGACAACCTATAGAGCCAGCTATGACCCCTACAACAGCCAATAGAATACATGTTCTTGCACAGGAGTCCAAAGCCCAAGAGAAGATATACACACCCCTCACTCTCAACTTCATGTGGTCAGCTGTACCAGAACCACAAACATATGGTCCTGTTCATCAATAAATGGACCCACTTTCCAATCAACCGCCAGCCTCCATTTTGTCTTCAGTGCCTTTCTCCTGGCTTGGAACTGAACCAGATGGATATTTCTTCCAACAATTTGCAAATAGCATGCTATTCTTATTCAAACTTTCTGCTTTAGGGAATCATAAAGATATAACATTCTGTTTCAACCTTTCTCAACCTGAGTATATTTCTGTGAATGTTTCAATTTCCAGAATTCGCATCAATGGTCAAAAGTGAAAAATCTTTTAAATGTGTACCTTGGAGCCTCCAGTTTTCTCCAGAAATTCCTTGAGTAGTGTGCCATGTAACTTCTTCACTTGCCGGTTTTGTAGAGGTTCTGGTTAAAGTCAGGCTAGACAGCAAGAGGTTACAGGAGGCAGACTTTTTTTTGTGTCTCTTTTTTTTTTAGCTTGTGCCTTCAGGTGTGGTAGACAGTGATATAAAATTGATTTGAAGGCACAAATATATATATATGGAGACGGTCTAAACAAGTCCCTGCAGTTTTTCTGGCAATGTTTCAAAAATGATTTGTCATTGCCGTCTTCTTTTTAGCCCAAGCTCACCTGCTTTCTAGCCTGGTGCCTTCACTGCTACCCTAATAGGTAAAGGTAATGGTAAAGGTTCCCCTTGCATATACGTGCTAGTCGTTCCTGACTCTAGGGGGCGGTGCTCATCTCTGTTTCTAAGCCAAAGATGACAATTCTGATGACAATTCTGTGGTCATGTGGCCAGCATGACTGAACGCCAAAGGCGCACTGTTACCTTCCCACTAAGGTGGTCCCTATTCTTCTACTTGCATTTTTTACGTGCTTTCAAACTGCTAGGTTGGCAGAAGTTGGGGCAAGTTACAGGAGCTCACCCCGTTACGCGGCACTAAGAAGTCAAACCACTGATTTTTCTTATCGACAATCTACCCTACACTTTCTCTTATACATCACTGCCCAAAATAGAAAGATTTAACCACCAGAACTGTTTCATTCAGGGAATGGGAAAGGATGGCACCTCATCCTACCCTGAGCCTGCCCAAGAGTTCTTCCAAGGACTCTTTCCCTTTACTTTCTTTATGCAACTGCAGTTCTACCTTGTTCCCCTTGTGTATTTTCTTCATGTGGCACTGGGCCCTGAAAGTTGAGTCTTTGCTTAGCTCGATTTTCACTCTCCAGTGAAAATGATCTTTCATTATAGATCATGCAGAGCAGTGGTGAAATTCAATTTTTTTTACTACTGGTTCTGTGGGCGTGGCTTGGTGCGCATGGTATGGCTTGGTGTGTGTGGCAGGGGAAGGATATTGCAAAATCCCCATTCCCTCTCCACTCCTGGGAGAAGGATACTGCAAAATCTCCATTCCCACTCCACTCTGGGCCAGCTAGAGGTGGCATTTGCCGGTTCTCCGAACTACTCAAAATTTCCGCTACCGGTTCTCCAGAACCTGCTGGATTTCATCCCTGATGCAGAGCCATTTGGAGGAAGACAGACATAGATAACAATGCAGATAGACAATTTCATCCAAGACCAGGAGTGGGCTAATTTATCTGCTGGCTTGTCTTAATAGGTCTATTGTAGAAAACCTGGTTTGGCCTCTTAGCTTTACTTCATCGAAGTCAAGAGACTCCAGTTTCCAGCAGTGGGCCAAACCAGAATCTTCTGCTTTGTTTGTCTTGGCCTGCCGTGCTTCTTTATGAAGAAAACGGTCAAACTGAAGTACTTCCCCTGTGTATTTTGACAGGAAGCCTCAGTAATATGTTTTCCTTTTATTGTATATCTTGCTCTTTTCTTTTAGCCCTGTTCAAATATTTTCTAGCACAATGACATATTTATTAACCCGCCACTCACTCCATGAGGCAAGGCTTTGATTGGCTTTCAGTAAAGAGTTCCCGAAAAGTGGAGGTTGCCCCCACCCCTGCTGTCTCCAATAAGAGTTAATATTATTACTGCTATTTGTGTCAAACGCTGGAGAACAAGCACTTTTAAAAACGGACCACGTTTATTTAAAACAGCTGGGCGAAAGAGCATGAAGGCCCAGCTAGAGTCGTCAGGTCAAAGGTCAGGGGTAACACCAATCTCTGCAGAACTTTGAAGCTGACATTTTACAGATTATATGTGTCTCGCTGCACAGTGGGCACGGCATATATATGGGGCTGAGGGCCCCCGATTTGTCCTTTGCATTTTTATGAGTCCACAACATTGTTCTTTGAAGCAGCACACACCGAGAAAATAATACTAACGCTAATAAAAAAGTTGCTTTAATGCTATTGAGCTATTTAGAGTAAATCAAGAGAGAGCTTCCTGGAAAGATGGTTGCACTGTGAGATAATGTTTCAGTTCTTCCCCTTCTTTAAAGCTTTCCCTTTTTTTCATTGATCCTTCGCTTTCCTAGCCAAGACAACATTCTGCTTTGTTCTGCCTTCTACATATATTAGGGTTTTAAGAAAAAAAAAAACCCCTGAGATTGTTCGGATGCACATTTGAATCCCACCATGATTTTTTTTCCCTGGCTACATTCAGTTATCGCTTTCCCAAGGATTACTCACAAGACTTTACCAGCTTCAATCTTTTGGGCAGCCATTGACTAGCATGAGTGCACAAGGAAGAAATGATATAATGCAAATGGAAACACTGGGATTGATGGCTTGGGGGAGAAGGATTTTTCCCTTCTCCTTTCACATGTTAAACCTATTCAATAGCATATAATTGCATTTTTTTTTTTACTTACTACCAAAACAGGATGAGAAGCTACATCTTCACTTTGAGGGAGTTTTGGAAAGCGTCTACAACCCAAGTTGCCCACCCTATTGTAATCAATGCACAATACAGTCATAGACAGATGTATATAGAATACACGTAACACATCCACCTCCCATACCTGCTTAATTTTGGACATTTTTTTACTTACCTGGTAGATATCAATAATTCCAGAAGTATATTTCTCTGGAATTGTATTTGTCTGTTTGAAAAACATTCCAACCATCTTTTAATCCAAGTCACTAATAATATCCAAGAGGTTATAAAATTGTAAGGACCCTAGTTGATACCTTGCCCTTCTTTGATAAGGAACTACAGGTGAGCTCTCCTTGAGCATGACTTTTGCAACAGCCTTGTATCAGTGATGTATTCATTTACCTTCGCTACCAGGCGCAAATGTGAGCATGCTCACATGCGCGCTCGCTTCGTTCGTGCCCGCCATCTCTGTGCATGCGCACAGCCTTCTGCAGATGCACATTGTGTCAAAAATGGGATGTGATGATGTCCAGTGGGTGGGCAGAGCCTCCTGCAACAGCCGCTACCGATTCACTCAAACCGGATAGAACCATCTGAATAGCACCACTGCCTTGTATCTACTTAAATTGTCATGCCATAACAAAGAAAGAAGTATCTGAACAAGCTTTTTGATCCCTACATATGCAAGGGCAAACACCTGATTTGGTATCCTCTTAGAACCAAGCAAGTGATTGGAAGGTGGAAAATTCTCTGTGACTCCCTTGTCATGGATAGATCACACCCTGGTCAGTTTTTGAGCAATTTATACTTTTGCTGAGATGGCGGCACAATTAAAACAATCTGACCCAGGGACCTAATAATTGGATCTAATTTTTTCTGAATACATTCAAGGACTTTTCCCTCTTATTTATCAATAATATTGATATAGTCCCGAGTATCTTTGAAATATAGAGATAGCCAGGGAGGTTGACACTATTGTTCCTAGCTACACTCTTACTGCTTGTCTTTCGCAGAGCTTATTCAGCCCCTTGATTTAGTTGCAAGATGAAAGTGATGAAGCTGAAAGGGCAGCTGGAGCCCAAATTTTACCCATTGAAAAGGGATGAAATCAAGCAGAGACTGAAGACTGCTTGGAGACCTGATCCACATCAATGAAAGCAGTAAAGAGTATTTAATCACCATTGGACCTGTGCAAAATACACAGGTGGGGTTTTTTCATGTGTGATAGCTTATTGGTGATAAGGAAGGTTACAGAATAGCCAGTGGCTCATTGTGAAACTTGCATTCTTGACCAGGACTCCAGTATCGGATAGTTCATAGGAATATAATGTTAATAACTATCCCTTCTATGAATTTTATCTTTTCATCTTCACAATGTTATGCATATAACTATGTGGAGATATAAGTATTACAATATCTTGCTTCTAGTTCTGGGTTAAGGAAGGTGAGTGAGTGAGGATGCATTCCCACTGTCTAAGGAAGGCATGTTCTCTGTTGAACAAACCTTCTGTTAATTCAAGAGATCTTTCTAATAGTTAGCAAATCTGAAGCATTCAGATAAGTTGTCAAGAATATGATGGACTCACAAATTCAGATGCAACTGGATGATTTTGATTAGCCAAACCAGTGAGGAAATCCAAAAATTTTTACTACTGGTTCTGTTTCTGTTTTACTACTGGTTCTGCTTGGTGGGCATGGCAGGGGAAGGATACTGCAAAATCTCCATTCCCACCCCACTCTGGGGCCAACCAGAACTGTTATTTGCTGGTTCTCCGAACTGCTCAAAATTTCCGCTACCGGTTCTCCAGAATCTGTCAGAACCTGCTGAATTTCACCTGTGAGCCAAACTCATTTCTATTGGGCTATGCTTGCTTTTGTAGATGATCTGTGAAGGCAACTGAATAGAGATAGTATAGTCATACTGCTGCTGGATTTCTTGGCATCATTCACTACCATTGGCTACTGTATGATGATTGTCTTCTGGATTATCTGGGAGAATTGGATTCTAGAGGAATTGTTCTACAGTTGTTTCAGTCCTTTCTTTGAGGCAGATCCAGAAGGTGGTGCTAAAGCACCACTTTCCATTACCCAAGGGATTAACCTATGGTGTTCCATGGGTTTCCATTTTCTTTTTATGCTATTCATAAAACGTCTCTGAAAGATCATAGCAAATTTTTGGAGTAAGGTAACTGTCTACTGTTCTTTACCTTCAATCTCGAAGGAGCAATCAGCATCTTTATACAATGCTTAAGTTTGATAGGCTGAATAAAGAAAAACAAGCTGAAATTAAAGTTGGCCTAAATGGAGATGTTATTACCATGTTTCCCCTAAAATAAGCCCCCCTGAAAATAAGCCCTCCCCGAAAATATTTAAACTCATGCGCAGCCATTCCTCAGCCATTTGCTCTGGTTAGGGTTAGGGAGACAGAGCTGGAAATCAGGTAAGATGGCAAGAGGAGCCCCGTCTTGCTCCACGCACCCCAAAATAATAAGACATCCCCAAAAATAAGGCCAAGCACTTATTTCGGAGGTTCAAAAAAATAAAAGACAGGGTCTTATTTTTAGGGAAACATGGTAGTAAACTGGATTTATTATTTGGGGACTTTTATTAAAATAATAACCAAACTAATCTGCAACAGGGAGATGTACTTACTCCAAACAATGCATTTCTTAGCTGGACTCCCACTTTCTGTCCCCCATCTACTTCTTCTACATTGAAAAAAATTCATTAAACCAATTCCATGTACACATGAAGTTTTAGGAACTTTCATCTTCTTTAAAAGGCAGGGTCAGAAAAACGTAATAAACGTAATAAAGGTAATAAACTGGTAGCCATGGGGTTGGTTGAAGACACCATGGGTGGCTAAGCTGTATGAAAACCAGATGTAAAAGCTTTGGCAGGGAGGGAAGAGATCGGCTCCTTCTGCTTATTGGATAATGGAAGGCAATTAAAAAGCAACGATTCTGCATTAAAGACACAACTCATAACAACAAGAAGAACTGAACTCCTTAGCCAGATCAATAGAAAATAAAGGTAGTCCTCAACTTATGACCACAATTGAGCCCAAAAATTATGTTGTTAAGTGAGAATTTGTTAAATGAGTTTTGCTCCATTTTACGACATTTCTTGCCACAATTGTTAAGTGAATCACTGCAGTTGATAAATTAGTATCCTGACTGTTAAGTGAATCATCTGGTTTCCCCATTGACTTTGCTTGTCAGAAGTTTGCAAAAAGTGATCACATGACCCCAGGACACTGCAATGGTCATAAGGATGAACTAGTTGTCAAGCATCTGAATTTTGATCACGCAACCATAGGGACGCTGTAAAGGTTGTAACTGCGAAAAAGGGTCATAAGTCACTTTTTTCAGTGCCATTATAACTTTGAATGGTCACTAAGTGTTGTAAAGCATGGACTACCTGTAGTATTTTTTTTCCTTCAATAAAATTTCTATGTTGTTTAAAATATCACTGATTAACACAGGATAATGCTGATCATTCTTCAATTGGCACGACATGAAAAATTACATAGGTAAAGGATACCCTGTTTCCCTGAAAATAAGACCCAACTGGAAAATAAGTCCTAGCATGATTTTTTAGGATGCTCGTAATATAAACCCTACCCCCAAAATAAGCCCCAATTAAGATTGTCAGCCAGATGGATGCATTTAGTACCGAATTTCCCCATAAATAAGACCTAACCAGTAAATAAGCCCTAATGTGTCTTTTGGAGGAAAAATTAATATATGACCTGGTCTTATTTTTGGGGAAACATGGTACTTCCAAGATTTATCAGTGTAAACAAGACTTTCAATGACCAATATCCAAACAAAATTATTTTTTGCAATATTTTTATTAAAGATTTTTACATCAGTAAAAGATAATACAAACTAAAATCAAAACGAAGAAGAGAAGATAGGGAAAAAAACGAACAGAAAGTGCAGAAAAGAAAAAAGAAAAAATCTATTTAAAAATGTTATCCTCATATTCAAAAAAGAGAATGAGGATGACCCAGGAAACTATACACCTGCTCGTGCTAGATATATAAATACTGGGTAAGATCTCTGAGCAGATTATAAAGCAGCATGCTATTATTAACAGAAGCTTTACCACAAACCAGTTGTGCAAAACTATGTTTATTTCCTTTGGATGTCATATAGACTATCTGGATCTGAGCAAAGCATTTGACTGGGTGCCTTATAATAATTCTCCCTCATAAAATGGTAAGTGTGCGCTAAATAAAACTACTGTTAGATGAGCTCATAGTTGGCTGAATGACTGTACCCAAAGAGTGCTCATTAATGGCTCCTCTTCAGCTTGAAGGGAAGCATCGTGTGGAATGCTATAAGTCCTGGGCTGTTCAACATTATTATCAATTACTTGGATGGAGACAAAAAAGATGCTTTAGAGTTTGCAGAGGATACATAACTGGGAGGATGGAATCTAGATGCTGTAGATGGATAGGATGGAATTTAACAACATGAAATTTTGTTGTACAACTTTGCATCTGGGTAGAAAAAACATAAGGCACAAATATAGGATGGCAATAGCAATAGTACTTAGACTTATATACCATTTCGCAGTGCTTTTTACAGCCCTCTCTATGCAGTTTACAGAGTTGGCATATCGCCCCCAACAATCTGGGTTCTCATTTTAACCACCTCGGAAGAATGGAAAGCTGAGTCAACCTTGAGCTGGTGAGATTTGAACTGCCAAATTGCAGGCAGCCGGCCGGCAGCAGAAGTAGCCTCCAGTACTGCCTTCTAACCACTGTGCCACCATGCTCAATAGAACATAAGAAAGGGTTGAATGTCCTGGTTGAACCCAAGTTAAACATGAGCCATCACCATAAAGAAACTCCTAATATCTACAAATGGCATTGGGATGCATTAACAGGACTGTAGCATCCAGATTACAAGACATTATTATTCCACTCTCTCCTGGTTTAGAGCCCATTTGGAATACTATGACGAAGTTGGAAAAGGATAGTGACAGACTGGAGCACGTTCAAAGGATGGCTGCCAAGATAATGAGAGGTCTGGAAACCAAAGTCTGGGAGGAATGGTTAATTCCTGGATGCATTTAGCCTACAAAAAATATGATTGAAGGAAGATCTGACAGCAACCTTCAAATGTTTGAAAAGTTTTCACACAGTAGCGGTCTTATTCTTTATTATGCTTATGCTGAGACCAGGTCCAGATCACTGAGCCAAAAATATACAGGAAGCAGTTCAGGCTAGACATCAAAAGAACTTTTTGTCGGCACAAACTATCAACCAATGGAACAGGCTGTACACAAAGTAATGAGTTCTTCTTGTCTAGAAGTCTTCGTTCTTCTCCTTTCTCATAGGTTTACAGGCACACAACCTACCAATTTGGTCTCACTTTCATTTTATTCGTTAATTCATGCTTTTCACCATTTATTCCTTTGACATTTTAATCCACTTTCCTCTATATGCTACAATCATCACCAGGGGTGAAATCTACTTACCTTCCTTACCGGTTTGGAAGGGCATGTGCCAGGCATCACATACGTGCACAGACCCTCTGCGCATCTGCAAAACCTTTTGCACATGCACAGAGGGTAAAAAACACATTACTTCCTGGTTAAAACCAGGAAGTAACGATACCCGGGTGGGTGGGCAGAGCCTCGTGCCACCATTGCTACCGGTTCTCCGAGCCACTGGCAACAATCGCTACTGGATCGCCTGATCTGGTCCGAACTGGGAGCATTTCACCCATGGTCATCACACTATAGGCAACAGATATTTATTGATTGATTTATTTAGGAGATTTATATTGCTGCCTTTTCACACATGGTGACTCAATGCAGTTTACAAGAATATAAAAACATCATATAAAAAACAATAAAACTAATAAAAGAGAGAATCATATATAATAAAATAACCCCCCCCCTCCTGGCCCAGTGACAACACATCATACGAGCCATTTAATGGGCTCCATCCTGCTCTGGGTTCCCCAGGCCCGCTGGCAGAACCAGGTCTTCAACACCTTCCAGAAAAATGTTAAAGTGGGGGCCATTCTAATCTCTGGGAGAATGGTGTTCCAGAGAGAGGGAGCCACCATGGAGAAGGCCCTTCTTCTGGGTCCCACCAGGTGTATCTCCCTAGGGGTTGGGACCTGCAAAATTCCTTGCTCCCCCCCCTGCTCTGGTGAGTTGGGTAGACGTGATCGGTCCCTCAAATAACTTGGTCCCAAGCCATGAAGGGCTTTAAAGGTGACAACCAGCACCTTGAATTGTACCCAGAAGCCAATCAGCAACCAATGCAGCTCCCGCAGGAGACCTGATACATGTGCATGCTAAGTTCTGCACAAAACCATGCATTTTGCACCAGTTGGAGCTTCCGGATGCTCTTCAAGAGCAGCCCCATGTACAGCATGCTGCAATAATCAAGACTAGGACATGAGTGACCGTGAGTAGGGATTGTTAGTTTGATTGGTTATTGCTGATATTGTATGAGAAGCAGACAGAGATACAAATTTACCAGCAGCAGTTGTATCTATGCCACATGCTTTATTCTGTGGGTTGTAGTAAAGTTTAGCTTAATTTGGTCAGTGGGTCACAAGTGCAATCACAACCTAGCTTTCTCACAAGCATGTTGACTCCATTCTATCTCTGGATCTCTAATATAGAGACTACCTTTCTCAAGGTCTGTTTCAAAATCCATTTAATAGTAGTTGGCATTGAGATTTTTGTTAGGGCGTGACTCATTTATTCATAATTTAAATGGCATGCCTAAGGTTCAGAAAATCCACAAATAGTAAACAGAAAATATTTTATCACGTTTATGCCAATGTGTAAATTTTGAACTCTGTCTCTAGAAAGACACAATTATGAAAGCAATATTGGCTATTTTTATTTATACCAAATTTCAAAATTAAACCAGTCATTAACCAGCCATATCACATTATTCCTTTACTCCAGAAGGCAGATTATATTTCTAATAAAAAAAATCATTTGCACAAAACAAAATAACCCATAGACAGGTGACAATTCGTACTATGTGTGGCTCTTCAGATGCATAAGAAAGTGGAAACTAACTTCAGCATTGCATCGTAATAGATGGTGAGAAATTTCTCAGAGGCGACAATTAGCCATTAGGTGCATTTCTGTTCTTACCAAGAGCTTTGGAAAATATCACCTGAATGCTGACTCATGTTTGAGAAACAACAGCAGGCAGTCTTCCTTAACTTGGTGCCCTTCAGATCTTTTGTGAATGTCACTCCTAAGAATTCAAGGCACCAGAACCAAATTAGGAAAGACTGGACTAAAAGGGCATGATCCCCCATCATCATCATCATCATCATCATCGCCATAACACTTGGAAAAATTTGGTTGGAGAGCAGAATGAATGCCACTCCTGTGCCAAAAACTCTGACTTGCATTCCAGCATGTAGAATGCATGCAATATGTCCCAGGCAGGTCTCTCTGCTCTGTAAGTGAGCCCTTAGCATGCCAGAAGCTCCGAGTGGCTGAGGCATGACTTTAAGAAGCCACAGGAGACTTCAATAAACAATCTCCATCTGTTTTGACAATAGAAGTTGAGCAGCTGACCCATGTGACTGTATCGGGCCTTCAAGATTTCATTGGTGGACTTAGTAAGGCAGTTGTTGGTAATTACAGAGTTGGTCTAGAATGGTTAAAAATCAGAAGATCTGTGTACTGTAAAATATTTCTGTGTCAATGTGAAAGCTGGCCTTTTGTCATTGGCAAAAGGACCTGTGTATCTTGGAAAAGAAAGAAAGGGTTTTAACCTTTTTACTGGACTTTGTATCTCCAAAAACTGAAAAAGCCTTTAGTTGTCTGCATCATCCCAGTGTGAGAGTGATGGGTGCTTTGAAAAGCAATTGTGAGGCTTCTTCTGTGTGAGATCTTTAAGCCAACATGTAGTCCAAGAGGAGTGGACTTTAGGAGAGGATGGGCAATAACTAGTGGCTCTGGCTCCTTTTACCATCATTTGCAACACTGAAAATAAAATCAAAGTGGGCATCTCTTGGATCCCATGCCAAGCTACTTGGGAGAAGCCAACTGCTCCAGCCATTACTCTGCTCTAGTGACAACCGCATCTCTCTGAAATGTACTACAAGATCAAATTGAAGAGACAGAGCATTCCGAAGACAGCTGCTGAAATATTGTTGCACGTGAGTATGTTAAAAATATAAATATAGAACATAGAATAATAGATTTGGAAGGGACCTTGGAGGTCTTCTAGTCCAGTTCCCTACTCAAGTAAGAAACTCTATACCATTATGGGCAAATGGTTGCTCACTCTCTTCTCTTTTTGAAAACCTCCAGTGAAGGAGCATCCACATCTTCCAGAGATAAGCCTTCCACTTATTAATTGTTCCCATTGTCAGAAAATATCTCCTTTGTTCTAGGTTGGATCTCTCTTTGATCCTCTTCTACCCATTACTTCTTGTCCTGCCCTCAGGTGTTTTGGAGAATAGATCAACCTCTTCTTCTCTGTGACAGCCCTTCAGGTATTGGAAAACATCATATCACCCCAGTCCAGGAATGAAATTCAGCAGGTTCTGACAAGTTCTGGAGAACCGGTAGCGGAAATTTTGAGTAGTTCGGAGAACCAGCAAATACCATCTCTGGCTGGCCCCAGAGTGGGGTGGGAATGGAGATTTTGCAAGATCCTTCCCCCAGGAATAGGGAGGGAATGGGGATTTTGCAGTATCCTTCCCCTGCCATGCCCACCAAGCCACGCCCACCAAGCCACACCATGCCCACCAAGCCACGCCCACAGAACCGGTAGTAAAAAAAATTGAATTTCACCACTGCCCCAGTCCTTATTTTCATTGAAGGAGACATACCGAATTCCCTTAGTCATTCATCATATTTTTTAGCCTCCAGTCCCCTAATCACCATTATTGCTCTTCTCTGTGCTCTTTCTAGGGTCTCAACATCTTTTTTGTATCATGGTGACCAGAAGTGGACACAGTATAATCTCACCAGTGTAGTATGCAGAAAAACAGTACTATCACTTCACATGATCCTGAAACTATCCCTCTGTTAATACTACCTAGGACTGCATAAGCTCTTTTGGCTGGCTGATAACGTAAGATATTAAACTGACTTTTAACCCAAAAAACTCAATTGAAACAAAACTTTGTTTGCATATTTTATCATAATGTGTATCTCATCAAACCAGTGCAGAGCACTGTAGTCTGTCCCATACAGCTTTCTAAGCTTCCTTAGTGTTTTTGTATAAATTTATAGTAATTTCAGGTTAGAATGATTTATGAGATAAAAAAGAACATACCATAACAGATATAAAGAAAAAGACCAGTAAAGAGAAAGAAGTCATTTTCCCTTCTTTTTTTAAAAAAGTTTCTGACATAATTGTTGGCATATCATCCTCATCAGTTTAACTGGGTTTTTTTTATGGTGCAGAATAGAAAAGGAAAAATCTGATATCCTACTTTCCATCTCTATTCTGCTACTGTTATGTATATAAAATGATTAATTAATTACATACATAAAAGGAATAACCAAGGCCATGCTAATTACCCACTGCATTACCCATTTCAGTGGCTCTGATTTATAGATGTATTGATACCATAGATTATTCTTACTAAACTCTCTTGCCTATTGTTCACATTTCTTTACTTTTGCCTGCCTTTTATCTCATTTTTGCAGGTTAACGTTTTTATATATCTGTTGATGTTTAATAAGTAATCTGTATTTTTGCTAGCTCGACTGAGTGACATGCATGCTTGCTCTGATGTGAATATAGAGTTGATTGTGAATGTGCTAGGTGCAGACCATGCCAAAAATTACCCACCATAATTTTTCAACAATTTTGACACTCAGAAGGAACATTCTTTGTTTTATTATGAATGACCTCAAACTTTATAGCCCTTCTGTGACAGATCAGGACTCAATGTAATTCATTCATAGCTTTTTAAGCATGCTGGGAAATAACCCCTCTGAACGTAAGTAACTATAAATTGTGCCCTTTATAAAATAACATTTATGGTCACACATACATACCTTCTCCCTCAAGAGTTCCCAAGGTTCTAAAATAAACGTTAGTAATTTAGCACCTACGTTCTTTGTCTAGTGTTGTTGAAGTGACTCTGTGTTTGCCAGCATGTGAGAAACTTCAGTGCTTTTCTTACCAAACCTTCTCAGCAATAATGTCAGAGACTTTACAGAGAGTCCTTACAGACTGCAAGTGATGACACGTGACAGTCCTTCATGGATCTTCCTGCATCAGACAGTAGCAGCTGCAGAATCCCAGGACTGAATTCTTCCCCATATTTAATGACAAACAACTCCCTCCGTTTCAAAAACTACAAATCAGTGAGGAACATTGTATTCCAGACACTTTCCTGGCCCACTTCTTTACTATGCGATGGGATGGTTTCCTTCAGAGGAAAACCTTGAAACTGTGACAATTCTAGCTTTCACATTCAGAGTAGGAATATGAAAAACGGTTGCAGGAATTGGGTATGTCTAGTCTAGTGAAAAGGAGTAGGGGTGACGGGATAGCAGTGTTCCAATATTTGAGGGTCTGCCACAAAGAAGAGGTCAGCCTATTTTCCAAAGCACCAGAAGGCAATACAAGAAGCAATGGATGGAAACTAACCAAGGAGAGAAGCAACCTAGAACGAAGGAGACATTTCCTGACAGTGAGAACAATAAACCAGTGGAGCCTCTTGCTTTCAGAAGTTGTGGATGCTCCATCATTGGAGGTTTTTAAAAGGGACTGGACAGCCATTTATCTGAAATGGTACAGGGTCTCCTGCTTGAGTAGGGCGTTGGACTAGAAGACCTCCAAAGTTCCTTCCTTCCAATGATGATGACAATGACGATGATGATGAGTAAAGTGTGACAATCTAGGTCCAGGAATTCTGCCACATTGTCTGATTTTTTTTCTGGATGTCATTCCAGGCCTTAGTACAATCTATTGGTCTGAAGGCATGGAACAGTGATGAGGACTTAGAGCACAAGACAACTGAAGTGTGTATATGTGTTAGCTGACAAGGACATGGGGGCATGGAAGCTAATTTAAGTCAGGATGACTTTGGCTGATCTCAAAACAGAAGACCTCCAGGAGTCCCAAGACTGTACACTAGACTGGGAAGTCCTAGGCTACCAGATCTAGGCTGGAAAATCTGGATTATCTCTACATCAGGGGTCTCCAACCTTGGCAACTTTAAGCCTGGTGGACTATAACTCCCAGAATTCCCCAGCCAGCTGGGTGGGGAATTCTGGGAGTTGAAGTCCGCCAGGCTTAAAGTTGCCAAGGTTGGAGACTCCTGCCCAAAACCTTGAGTTTTCTTTCCCTCTTTGCTGTCACCTAGAGGCCATTCAGATTTTGGTAGGCAACTTTTGATAACATAAGGCAGCTGACAAAGCAAAATTACTTCTGTATTATTGGCAAGAAAACTATATGCTCACCAGGTATAAAGTCTGATTTGAGAGTCTTTCCTGCAGACTTATAATATTTTATTTAATAGTGGAACAACTTAGAGTGTTATTTCTTTAAATAAATTAAAGAAGCGGAGTCGGTGTGTAGGAATCTTTTACTTAGAGAAACCATGAGTTCTACTTGCTAGGAGTAAAAACTGTTTTGAAGATGCAGACATGAATATGTGTGTATGCCTGCGCACGTGTGCACACACACACACACACACACACACACACACACACACACACTTTATTTAATTCAAGTCTTCTCAGGAGCAAGTCTTTTTGCAAGAAGAAGGACTAAAAACGTCCTAAATATAGATTGCACTGCAGTAAATCCAATGCTCTATGCTATCATTCTATCTGAACTTTCTGGACATTGAGGCAGGAGGTGCATATCACTCTAAGCCTTTGCTTGTATAACCATGACTATTAAATAAACCACTGTTGGTTGATCTTCCACAATAAGCCTAAATCAAGCAAGCCATACTCCAGCTTAATAAGGTGTTGAACCAGACCAAAATGTTGAAAGAGTCACTGTATTTTACTTGAACTTGCTGAGGTTTCCATTCCACATTACATCATGCATATTATGGGAAGCCAGAATGCTGGTGGTAGAACATTGCTTTCGTGTCATGCTCTCAACTCTTCCCTTCCAGAAAACGGCTTGCAAATATTGGCACCAACTGAGCTTCCAAATTAACCCTCATGTTACCATATACTAATACTGTATGTGTAATATAATGTGTAATATAATAACCATATACTAATACTGTATGTGTAATATAATAACATACAACACAAGCTAATCTTATGCACATCAATATAGAGAGTTAGTATGTCATGTGGCTGGTTTGTTTTTGGCTTAATGCATTTTGTCAGCTCCATCCCTGACGTCTCTAAGCATGATTTATGACTTGACAAGAAATGTGAACCCAGACAATTGTGGTTTACTGAGCTAAGTATGGTTTTGTTTAATATATGAACTCAGCTACAAGGGCTAATCTAGGAGGCTCCCACTAAAAACCCCTGAAATAATTGACCATAATTGTATATCATTTGTATAACTACTGAATTTTGACAAAGAATGAAATATTAAAAACCAAAGAGAAAAAGAGTTAGAAAAGTCAGAGAAGGAAGGGGGCTCAAAAAAATTAAAAAATAGATTTAAAAAAAAAAACCTATATTGAGTAGGAGAGGTTTTCTATTTTGATGTTCTCAGCTGAAATGCTAGGGTGACCATTTCCAGAGATTTTCCCACTTTGTTTTACCAAAGTGTGTTTTATCCAGGCAAATATAGACAAGTCAATCTTGGTTACTGTGAGTATATAGTTTTCTTCTGAACAGATTGAGTCCACCTGCTAGGATAAATTCCTTGTAAAAAGATATTTGAGGAATAATAAATCTTTCTCATGCAGCTCTCCATTAGCCATAAGATATCCATCATTTCTCTTTGTAAGCATTCAAGTTTAAAAGCAAATTCTTTGTTCCCAGAAACTGCTGCCCTCATCATCCCTATTGTAGTTTAACTAGGTGAGTCCCAAGTATGAATACAAATCTCTCAGTTTATCTGTCTTAACAAAATTACACAAAACAAGACTTTTCCCAAATAGATAGCTCATATAAAGTAACTTTTACATTTGCCAAGAGCTGCCTTTATGCCTTTAACCAACTGCACAAGTCGCAGAAATTCAACAGGTGCAGTTTCTCTTGGCATGAATATGCAGCGGGGAGAAATGTGAGACCTTTTCCCTAAGCCAAGGAACTTAGAATGTGACATGTGGCTTCTGCCAAAGAGATGGTTGGCACTGTCAACCTTAAAAAGCCCTTTCATGGGAGACTTAAGTGTACTTGTTGGGAATGTTGGCATGAGGAAAGAAGGACCCCTGGCCTGCCTCTGTTCAGACAGTGTTTCTGCATCCCAGATTTGTTTAACGTGGCAGTTCCTGAAGCTTTCAGGCTTCAATAGTCATGAAAGTTTATACATATTTGTTGGATCAAAAGAGAACTTTCTCCTCTATTAATATCGTCATCTTTTAATGACCCCATAATCCTTTGCGGGGTGGAGTCTGGGCAACTGAATGGAGCTAGCCAGATGCCCTTCCTGTCACCAATGTGGAATTTTGTTCAGCAGATATATTCTCAATGTGCCCAGAGAGAGAAATCTACCTAGGATCGAACTCACAGCCTCCTGATTGTGAGGCAAGAGCTCCACCTCTAGGCCACCGCACCACTCCTTTCTCTTCTATCAATATTTTCAGGGAATAAAAGGATATACAGGTAGTATACAGGTAGTATACAGGTAGTCCCCCTTAATAATCATTTGTTCAGCAGGTGTTCGAAGTAACGATGGCACTGAATGAGAAGACTTACAACTGGTCCTTGTACAGTAGTTGTGATTGTCACAGCATTGTCATTGTGATCTCATGATCATGATTCTGGAGCTTAGCAATCAGCTCACAATTCTAACGTTGCAGCATCTGATAGTCATGTGATCACCATTTGCGATCTTCATGGCCAGCTTTTGACAAGCAAAGTCAATGAGGTGGCTGGCAGGAGGTCACAAATGGAGATCACAGGATGTTGCTATTGCATGAGATTCAACCTAACAGTGACAATCAGGAGTGCCACAGTGCTGTTGTAATTTGGTGCAGCCACACAATGTCATGCTTTATTATCGTTAAGCAAGAACTGACTGTATATATCAATTCTTGGGACAGACTCAATAGGTGGATAAAAATGCCAAATTGAGTCCTGAACATCTGATTGATGAACCAATAATAACATCATAAGTTCTGCAAGAAATACCATTTGCCTGCAAGCAAGAACCGGTGGGAACATAAAATAGATGAAATAATAGAAAATGAAGAAGCTAAAGTGCAATGGGACATTAGAGTTCCAGCTGATAGGTGCCTGCCATGTAATACCCCAGATTTAACAACTGTCGATAAGAAAGATAAGAAAAAGTCTATATACTGGATGTGGCAGTACCTGGAGACAGTAGAAGAGAAGAAAAAGAACTGGAGAAGATATCAAAATACAAAGACCTGCAAATAGAAATAGAACAACGGTGGCAAAAGAAAGCAAAGGTATCTATGGAGATTCTCAGTCATCCAGGTCATGGTTGTCCCAAAGGTGCTTTTTTTGCACTACTTAGGTGATCCTGATGACACAGATAAACCTCCAGGTGGCCTCAACGACTCTAAAAGAATACAAATGACTAGCTGTCTGCAAGGAGTATAAAGCCTTCCATTCTCTACTTCTTGGATGAGAAGCGAAACATCTTCAAAGAAAAACCAGAAAGTCCAGTTGCTTCTTGAAAAAAGCACCTTTGGGAAAGCAAAGGTGGTACCAATAGTACAACAACTGGAGCACCACTTGAACCCCATTGGCATTGACAAAATCATCATCAGTCAATTGTAAAAGGCAGCTATATCTAGAACAGGCGACGTTCTGTGATGATAACCTTTAATAGCATCAAACATCCAAATCTGCCTATCCCAGCTCTTTGGAAAGAACTTAATAGATGGATAAAAATGCCAAATCCACTCTGTAGATCTGGCTGACTGTGCACTGAACTATATAATGATACGATATAAGCAGTGGTCAAATCTAAAATTTGTTATTACCGGTTCTGTGGACATGGTTTGGTGTGTGTGTGTGTGTGTGTGTGTGTGTGTGTGTGTGATGTGACTGGGTGGGCGTGGCCAAAATTTTTTTTAAAAAAAACTTTTAAAACCATTTTTTCTACAACCTTGGCCTTGGCAGAGGCTTTTTAAAAAGGGATTTTTGCTACTGGTTCTCTGAACCACCCGCCTCCATCGCTACTGGATCAGGTGATCCGGTCTGAACCAGGAGCATTTTATCCCTGGATATAAAATACAATATGATAATAATATAATTCCTCATGATTGTAAAAAAGATGCCAATTTTTCTGTTTATTTTCAATGATTGGTTTTCATAAGGTGGGCTGGTTTGTTTTAGTTGGCAATGTTAAATCCATCCAGTCATTGTGATTCATAATCTGTGATTTATGGGTTGGCATATTGTGTGAATTTAGCCAATTATGATTTATTTAGGAATCATGCAATGTTTATCCATCAGTAGTATGAACCAGATTTATAGAAATTTTACAGAAATTCCAATCAAGTATAAGCATCTATGCATGGGCACGCCTATGTGTGTATGTATACAATCGTGCAATTATGCACACCCAATATGTGTACTATATAATTTGTATATCTAATCTTTATTAGATATTGAGCTTCTCTTTAATATGCTAATTTGAGTTCATGATTTTCTTTTACTTTAGTAAGTAGACATTTTATTATCAAGCATATATCTCTGTTTTTAAATTTTATTTTGCAATCAATTGAAATTCCCTCAGGGGAAAATAAAAAACAATTTGGAACTCTTTGAACATCAGAATAAAGCATCGTATTCTGTCCGAAAACACCACACTTCAGTAAGAAGTTACCTTTTAAATGAAAGTGAGAATTTCCTGCATTGCAAGATGATGATATCTTGGGCTTTCCTATATTTATTTATTTATTTATTTATTTATTTATTTATTTATTTATTTATTTATTTATTTATTTATTTATTTATTTATTTATTTATTTATTTATTTGAATTTCTATACCGCCCTTCTCCTTTCGGACTCAGGGCGGTGATGATATCTTGGGCTTTCCTATATTTATTTATTTATTTATTTATTTATTTATTTATTTATTTATTTATTTATTTATTTATTTATTTATTTATTTATTTATTTATTTATTTATTTGAATTTCTATACCGCCCTTCTCCTTTCGGACTCAGGGCGGTGAACAGCCAGATAAAAAACATCTATACAAACATCACAGTTAAAAAATAAAGTTAAAATAATTTATAAATTTGGCCCATAATTTAAAACTTGTCAATTAAAATAAATATTAAAATTTTTAAAACTAACCCTAAAATCAGGACAGACCGGCTAGCTGAAAAAAATAAGTTTTTAGGGCCCGACGAAAAATCCGGAGGTCGGAGATCACTCGTATCTCTGGGGGTAGATTGTTCCATAGGGTAGGTGCCACCACAGAGAAGGCTCTCCTCCTGGGGGTCGTCAGCCGGCATTGTCTGGCCGACGGCACCCTGAGGAGGCCCTCTCTGTGGGAGCGAACCGGCCGGTGGGAGGCTATTGGTGGCAGAAGGCGATCCCGTAAGTACCCTGGCCCTAAGCCATGGAGCGCTTTAAAGGTGATCACCAACACCTTGAAGCGCACCCGGAAGTCCACCGGAAGCCAATGCAGCTCGCGCAGGAGAGGAGTCACATGGGAGCGCCCCGTCGCTCCCATAATCCCCCGCGCAGCCGCATTCTGCACCAGTTGGAGCCTCCGGGTGCACCCCAAGGGGAGCCCCATGTAGAGAGCGTTACAATAGTCCAGACGAGAAATGACGAGTGCTTGAGTGACCGTGCGTAGGGAGTCCCGGTCCAGAAAGGGGCGCAACTGGCGTATCCGGCGAACCTGACAAAAAGCCCCCCTGGCCACGGCTGTCATATGTCCTTCTAAAGACAGCCGCGCATCCAGGAGGACACCCAAGTTGCGGGCCCTCTCCGTGGGGGCCAATGATTCGCCCCCAATAACCAGCGATGGCGTCAGCTGGCTATACCGGGATGCCGGCAGCCACAGCCACTCGGTCTTGGAAGGGTTGAGTCGAAGCCTGTTTCTCCCCATCCAGACCCGCACGGCCTCCAGGCACTGGGACATCACTTCCAAGGCATCATTGGGATGGTCTGGGGTGGAGATGTACAGCTGAGTATCATCAGCGTACTGATGGAACTCCACCCCAAAACCACGGATGATCTCACCCAGCGGCTTCACATAAATGTTGAACAGGAGGGGCGAGAGGACCGACCCTTGCGGCACCCCACAAACAAGGCGCCTTGGGGTCGACCGCTGCCCCCCTGTCAACACAGATTGCGACCGGTCGGAGAGATAGGAGGAGAACCACCGCAGAACGGTGTCCCCCACTCCCAGTCCCTCCAGCCGGCGCAACATGATACCATGGTCGATGGTATCAAAAGCCGCTGAGAGGTCTAATAGGACCAGGATAGAGGAATAACCCCTATCCCGGGCCCTCCAGAGATCATCCACCAACGCGACCAATGCCGTTTCCGTGCTGTACCCAGGTCTGAAGCCAGACTGGAGCGGATCCAGATAGACAGCTTCATCCAGGTACTGGGGAAGCTGTCGCGCCACCACACTCTCAACAACCTTCGCAATAAAGCGAAGGTTGGAGACTGGACGATAGTTAGCCAAAATAGCCGGATCCAGGGATGGCTTCTTGAGGAGAGGCCTCACCACCGCCTCTTTCAAGGCGGCCGGCAGAACACCCTCGCTCAAAGAAGGGTTAATAATCCCCTGGAGCCAGCCTCGTGTAACCTCCCGGGAAGCTAGCACCAACCAGGAGGGACACGGGTCCAATAAACATGTGGTTGCGTTCAGCCGTCCCAAGATCCTGTCCACGTCCTCGGGAGCCACAGGATCGAACTCCTCCCAGATAATACTCTCAAGGCCTGCCTCAGTCATCTCGTCTGAACTAACCCAGTCGGCGGCCAAGTCTTCGGCCAAGTCTGCACAATTTTAAACATGAAAGCTTTGATAGCAAAGAAATTTCTTTCAGTCTTTTCCAATATAGTATATTCCCTGTTACGGGAGACAACAGCTCTTTCTACCCAGAAGCCATCATTTAGAGTGCAACAAGGAAGGCAAGGTTGCTTCAAAATAGTTAGATAAATAAAATAAATTGTGTAAGTAAGTGAATTACTTGAAACAGCCTTCTTAATGCTGAAGCTTTCTGCATACTCAAAAGTCCAAATGTCTATTCTGGGAATTCTTCTCCACTCCACTACATTAAGGAAAGGTTTTTCTTAAGATTTGCCTCAATCTTTTTCAAAAACGAGTCCAACATCCCCATCTTGTGGTGCAGATCAAAACTTCAGGCTCACAGCTCACCTGGTGGCAAATTCCCATTCTGAGAGACAATGTTCCAAATATAACTCCTACAACTGATTCCAGACTGCTTAGTGACAGAGCCATGTTTGTAATCTTCAAGCTCCAGATTTTCCTGTTCTTACTGAATTGTTTTATTATTATTATATATTTGTGGAATGTGTAATTAGGCTTGATTGACTGGTTTGCTGATGTCTCATGAAAGTTAGGAATTGACGGCATTGCAATGTTTCAGCAACCTCTGTCAACCTCTGTCTCTACGGAGTGATAATATTTGGCTTTCTAAGAAGACCACACCTCACAATCTGTTCCTGAAGGCTAATCCTTGGTTTAAGTAAATTATTCTGTGTGCCTCCTTGTAGCTTGAGAAACACCCAGCCCAAAATCATGGCTGCTTTCCATAATCTCAAACCAATCCCTTACTACTGATTCTTTTTCTAATTCCAAATGTCTATGAATTGCCTTCTTAGTGCCAGGCAGTTCTGAGTTCTCAGCCGATCTGAGCTTTTAAGCAAGCAAACCTCCAGCTCCAATATCATTTTTATCATAAATGATATCATTATGATATCAAATGATTTATGATATCATTCCAATATCATAAAGAATTAAAAAAAATAAAACAGGGAGCTAGCTGCTGCCCAAGCATTGCTTAGAAATATATTTGTCCAGAAAAAGGTGGGGAGGGGAGGGGAGAGGTGGGGAGGGTAGGAGAGGAGAAGGAAGTAGAGAAATAGGTTTGGAAAGAAGGGGGTTAATCCCCTGCATCGTACTGTACATTTCTCAGTTCACATCACATGTATTGTTTTCTAGGTGTATGCCTTAATTATTTTCCTCATAAAGTTGTGTCTTCCTTGTTTTACATGCATTTGTATAGGTTGTATATGTTTGACCAGTCTGTGTGTGTGTGTGTGTGTGTGTGTGTGTGTGTGTGTGTGTGTGTAAGAGGAGGGTATAGTTTGTGCCACTGGTGAAATTCAAATTTTTTTACTACTGGTTCTGGGGTGTGGCTTGGTGGGCGTGGTGTGGCTTGGTGGGTAGGGCTTGGTGGATGTGGCAGGGGAAGGATACTGCAAAATCTCCATTCCCTCCCCACCCTGGGGCCAGCCAGAGGTGGTATTTGCCGGTTCTCTGAACTACTCAAAATTTCCACTACTGGTTCTCCAGAACCTGTCAGAACCTGCTGAATTTCATCCCTGGTTTGTACATGCTACCTATATTTTTCTGAGCATCTTCAGTTTTGGTTCTGTTGTAGTGGCTCTAAACTTAGTTTGGCATTTGAGGGTTAGTCTCAGCTCTGCCTTATATTAGGACTAAGGTTAGAGGTAGAGGTCCTGGACTACGAATATCCAGATTACTAGCTATGTCTTGATTAGTGCGGATAACGGCTCCTACTAAATGATCTGTTCAAAATGATATTTCTATGGAAAACATGGTAATTGGTTCCAGCTCCACGGAAATAAGTAACATTTTTTAAAAAACATAATTATTTCTATGTAGATTAATAAATATTTCAGTAAAGGATAAAATAATATGTTTATAATTTAAATTTATTCTTAACAAAGTCTCAGAATAGTTATTAAAAAAACAAAAATAAATCTACATTTTTATTGTCTTTCAAAATATCTTAGACAGTGTTCTTTTTCTTCAGAGCTTCATTGATATGTTGGTGGATGCATAATGCTTTATCCAAATCTCAGCAAATTTGCATACTTCAATCAAGATTAGCATCAGCATCCATGACTTTTGCCTCACGACTTCTGCAGCTGGAAATATATCTTGAGAGTGAACTCCATCACTTCCATGTTACAGCTTTCCTCTGACAGAATCTTCCTCTTCTCCATTTTGCACAAACAAATATTAACAGTTTCTAAAACCTCAATGATAAAAACATACATACATGCTAGCTATGCATTAACTAAATTTTGGTTTTCATTAAATGTGTCCTGGTATCAATTTATAATTTGCACTAAATTGAATATCAAATTATTCAAACTCATAATAATTGTGATCTTGCTACAGATGGCCGAAAAAAATGCAATTTTCTGTATCAGTTTGCTGCTATTTAATGGTTGTTCAAATTTTTTAAAACCCCAGATTTAGTAGCTTTCCTTATATTTTGGTTCTTGGGCAAATTACTTCTCTTTAGCCTTCATATTTTGCCTGCTTATAAAGAATTATTTTGTGATACGCCTGGCCAGATAGGAGTGGCCATAGCAGAAAAGTAGTGTATCAATCAAAATAATAAAGAAGAATATTTGTAACTCAGGGTTGAAATGTTTTCTGCAAGAAACAAACAAGCTCAGAGAGCACCAAAGACCCCTCAAATCAAAATAAATCAAAATGATTTTCTGAGTGGACAAGACTCCAACAACAAAACTTTCTGAGAATATCCGTAATATCCTCTCTACATTGCAAATATATGGAGCAGGTATATTTCCACCCTCCAATATATACCCTGGTCTTTGTTATTTGGCAAAAATTAGTTATCTCATTTCTTTAAGCTGACCGAGAACTGATTTAAACCGAAATCATTTACATCCCAGCTGTCTTCAACTTGATGTTGTGCTAAACTATTAGGTTTCACCTCCTATAATCCCCAGCCATCTGGATGGGGATGAGGGATTTGAAATCTACTTAGTAACACTGCCATATTTGAGGGGGCCCTGAGCAAGATGTTATGTCAGAATATCTGGCTGCTAATCATCAAAAGTGCCTGAGTGCTCCTCCTTCCTGGAGGACATTTTCTTCCCCACTCCCCCTGTATCTGCCCCAACCACCCTACCTCACTGCCCCTTGCCTCCTCTCTCCCCATCTTGCTTCCACCAGCTGGCAAACATGGAAAGAATTGCTACGCTGGCTTTTGGGCTGAAAGAAACCATCATACCTAGATTATGGGCATTGCCATAATTGTAATGGAATGTGTGGATGATCTTGGGGGAAAAAGATGCTGTCTAGAAAACAATCAGACAAGACAGGGAAATGGTCCCGGTGGCTTAACAGTCAGAGGAAGAAACTTAGAAAAGATCAGGAAGTTAAATGGGGCAGTAGGATATTTGTAACTTCAGATTTGCAAGGTTCTCTTAATATAGCCTTACAATTAAGTAGATTTAGCTCAGTGGTGAAATCTGAACCGGTTTACTACCGGTTTGCTGGCTGCGTATGTGCGCGCCATGCCAAACGTGTGCCGTGCACACATGTGCAGTGTGCACAACGCAGCAAATGCGAGGTGCCCACACGCGCACATGTGCGCGCACAGTGCATGCCAAAAGGAGGCATGGGGTAAGTAGAACAGTGTGCGGGGGTGTGTGATCAGCTGTGGCACACGATCTTCAGTCCCTTTTTTTAACCTTTTAAAAACATTTTTTTACAACCTATTCAGCCGAATAGGTTGTAAAAAAATGCTTTTAAAAGGTTAAAAAAAAGGCTCCAACGATCACATGCCACAGCTGTGATCGTCGGAGCCTTATTTTTTAGTTTTTAGAAGCATTTTTACTACCGGTTCCAGAGAACCGGTAGTAAAAAAGTGCCTAAAAAGTGCATGATCTTTGGAATTTTTTTTTTTTAATTTTAAAAGCCTTTTTAACTACGGGTTCCGGAGAACCGGTAGTAAAAAAATGCTTAAAAAGTTTTAAAAAATCGTTCCGAAGATCGCACGTTGCTCACCTGATTGTCAGAACTTTTTTAAAAATATTTTTTACTACCATTCGGCAAACCAGTAGCCTTTTTTACTACTGGTTCGAGCAAACCGGACTGAACCAGGAGCATTTCACCCCTGATTTAGCTCATCTAGTCATGTTTCCTGTCTGGTTTACTGGGAGGACTGATCTGCAATGAGATGGCCCAATTAAAGCCTCTTTATTGTCCTCAGAGCTGAAATGCATGCTATTTATTGAACAATTCCATGTCACTTTTCATTTTCAACATTCCAAAACAGGGTACAATAAAACATGTGATCAAAACCCAATTAAAGCCCAGTAAAATAAAATGTCTGTCTGTCTGTCTGTCTGTCTGTCTGTCAGTCTGTCTATGAGCAATAAAGCCTATTGAGCATTACATTAAGAATCCAATGTCTAGATATCTACCTCTCCAAAATATGCACACACTCATACATTCTCCCTCCCTCCCTCTCTCTCTCTCTCATCCAATTGAAAAGGGAAGTTATCTCCATTTGTTTCTGAAAAAAACTTTAACAAATTAAAAATAACTGAATTTAATTACCACTGTTAATTAGATATAACAGCTAGCATGTTTATTAATAGGAAAAAGCAAATGATAGTCTTTACAACGTGACTGTCTGTTATTTATGTAACTGATTAATACTGGAAGAAAGATTCATTGCTGATCTAGAAATGATAGGTTGAACATTATCAAATCTCATTTAATAATATGCCATGAATTCCAATCCATTGTGTTTGTGGGAGTAAAAAGCTAGTTCTCATCTATTTCTTTTGAAGTGCTGGCTTTATATGTGTAGGAAAGGTTTTTCTTTTTCTTTTGAAGAGAGGACAGACTCAGTGATGTCTACACTGCAAAATCCCACAGGCAGAGACTTGCTTAACGCTGCTTCAGCAAGAAGAGATAGATTTGGCTATAGAGTACTGTAGCTGTGTTGACAGAAGGATTCTGGGAATTGAAGTTTGAAAGCCCCAAGCCTAGGAATTCTGCTGCTGTTGTTTTTGGTGATGTAGAAACTCCTTCAGCACAATTGCTTTTAATTGTTTTCAACTGTTTAATGGATAAAATATATTGTTTAGTCTTGTTTTAATTGTATACACTACCTAGCATCCCATGCACATGACACGGGTAGCTATATAAATCAGTGGTGAAATCCAATTTTTTTTACTACCGGTTCTGTGGGTGTGGCTTGGTGGGCGTGGTGTGGCTTGGTGGGTGTGGCAGGGGAAGAATACTGTAAAATCTCCATTCCCATCCCACTCCTGGGGGAAGGATATTGCAAAATCTCCATTCCCACCCCACTCTGGGGCCAGCCAGAGGTGGCATTTGCTGGTTCTCTGAACTACTTAAAATTTCTGCTACCGGTTCTCCGAACTACTCAAAATTTCCGCTACCAGTTCTGCAGAACCTGTAAGAACCTGCTGGAATTCACCCCTGATATAAATCCAACAAACAAATGAACAGTTTTCTCTATTGTTCCTTTTCATTTAAACTTCAGGACTGAGTCTATTACTTAGGCCCAAAGCACCGCTTCAGGTAATCCAGTGTCTTGGGAAACGATTGATTACAGAAAGGAAAAATAACGGCAACATTCTTGCAAAACAATCCCAGTGAAAGTTGAGTATGTTCTGAGTATCGGCTGCTTAATTTTTTGAGAATGGGGACAGAATGAAAAACAAGTGTTTAGGGAAGAAAGAATAGAAAAGGTCATATGTGCTTGTCTGAAACGTTGAACAGAAGACTTTGGCTGGGGCTACCGCTACAGCTGTTGAACATTTCTTGAAATTGAAGTCAAGATTAAAAATAAAGTTACTGTACTGTAAAACCATAGTTCTGTAAAACAGGAACTAACTTGACTGAGTTTTACTGTAGCTATTGACTATTTATGTCTGTCTCATGTGCTTTCTGTTTCCTCCTACAGCTGTTTCTCTCATCATTGTATTCTTAGGAGCTCATGATTTCCTGGGAAGTTTTATTTGTTCACAAACCATGGGTTCTTCCAGGAAAAGATGGGAATTAAATCAGCTGCAGCATGTGCCTGAACTTGATTTTTAAGAACAAAATCCCACAGTACATTTTAACAGTAATCTGTTATCTTCATTTTCCCCACCCATTTTTTCAAGAGTACACCCTAATTGATTTTGGTGATGTTCTGCAAAAAAACTTTAAACCAAGCTCTGAAAGTTATCTTTCCTTTAACAGATTCACAGTGCAGTGAAATTCTTTCCATCCTTTTCAGAAGCACTGTAGGACATTGGTTGAATAGAGGAATTATGAAAGACGGATCTGTTTACCTTGAGTATTTAGTTTTTATTTTTATTTCCCCAATTTGTTTACTAAAAGCGATGAATTTAGCCTATGAACATAAAAAAAAAAATCCTGTATGTAATGGGTGGAATCTAAGAATGGTTTTCACCTTCCAGCAGCAGGACTGGGCCAAGAGTCAGTCCTTTCCTCTGTCCTCAAAATCTGCTCTGAAATTTTGGGAGACCACCCACAGCAAAGTCTGGAGGCTCCTGAGGATGTTGCAAGGTAGAGGAGAGGGGAGGAAAATGTCCTGTGAGCAGGAAATCTGCTCCTGCAATGTGATATTTCACCCATGTAGTAAGAAAGAAACTTAATTATTACAGCTGAAGGCTCATAAAAGTCAAATATTGTAATCATCACTACCTATGTAAAACCAATAAAAAGGGTTGCCTGGGGATCTTTCTATGGAAAATTTATTGCCACCAATAGAGAACATCCGGTGTTACTTTGGTTGATTGTCTTCATATGCTAAAAGACATGATAAATGAGCACTTGCGAAGGATACAAATGGTTCATGGGCCTAGTATCTGCAGACAATTAGCTATTAATACCTAATATGCTAATTGGTCACAATGGACCAATTGTCTAGCCCAGCAGTCAGCAACCTTAAACACCCAAAGGTCCTAATTGGAAACCCCCCGTTCAATTCTGGAGCCGACTAGAAGTCGGTTCCCCCACCCATAGAATCTCCTCCTAGCATGGTATCCTTTTTCCTCTGCCGACTGGAAGTCAGTTCCCCCACCATAGAGTCTTCTCCTAGCGTGGCATCCTTTTTCCTTTACCTGTCCTAACCGAAAGCCCTATCAGTTGTGAAACCGACCAGCAACAGGGAGCCGCAGCAGACGGATGAAAGAGCCACATGTGGCTCCCGAGCCGCGGGTTGCTGACCCCTGGTCTAGCCAGAAAAGTAATTTGGAACCATAATATCAACTGAATATCTTCTATCTGTATTATATTATATTATAATTCCCTTTGCTTTTGGCATTATAGGAATTGTGGCCTAATAGGTTTAGAAGACATCAAATTGTGGAAGGTCAATGTAGGGACAGCTTCATACAAAGCAGTCCAGATTAATTGGTAAGAAATAAAAATATTTTAGTGTTGGAATGTGAAATCATACAATAAGGATATTCACTTTTGGAGCCAGCCAAAACTTTTGAACTGTCTTCATGGGTAGTCATGTACATGTACATTGCATTACAGTAATCCAGTCTTGCTGAGCACATTGTAAGCCGCCCTGAGTCTTCGGAGAAGGGCGGCATATAAATCAAATTAAAAAAAAAAAAAGATTAGGTAATTCATTCGATATATTGGTTGGGCACACTGGGAGCTGTATTTCAGAAGCAAATGGCTGTAAATTTCCAATTCTATATTAGAAGAACACGCAGATTGTGGAACTGAAATACTTTGGTTAACTTTCCTTTTTTATTCACTAACTTAGTAATAACAAAATACACTAACAAGTAATAACAAAAACAGTTTGTTTCTTTTCACAGAGACATTTCATTACTAGACAATGAAGCATCATCAGTGCATGGGGGCGGGGTGCTAGTGGTGGTGGAGATTGCTACTGATTCATATCTTGTAATTTTATTCTTCTTTTCTTCCTAGCTTTTTGGGTGGGGCATTGTTTCTTCTGTGATTGTTCTAATATCTGGTGATAGTTTCTGCTTATCTGGAAGTTGGTTAACAGCTGTATGATGAGGAAGAATGTCTGTTTGCGAAGGTCTAAGTTTACGTAACTCATCAAAGCTGGCAGGCCAAGCTTGGAATTAAAATCCCAAAAGACACCAAAATGCTTGCCCTCCAAATCATACCAGTAATGTCAAAAAATTGTCTTTTAAGACAGGTTTTGATTCAGTAACTTGAATCAAATGTATATCTTTATAACTTGATCCACTAACAATTGAAGATACAATGGAAAAACTTTTCTTTGAAATGCAGAACAAAAACAAAAAGTCAACTCCACGTGGGTTGAGCTTCAAAATAGATCAGAGACATCCCATCATCCTGCCTTTGTGGCCACTCCTGTCCTCTGACTAGATACTAATTTGTTTGGGCTGGAACGGAGGATGGTAAGAAGTGGATTTTCCAGCTGGGGTTGTCCAAAGAAGGAAATTGCCTGTCGAGATTAAAATGTGACTTTGGGAGACACCTTTTGGGGGAAACCTGAAAGTTAAACTCGTCGTGAAGGTAAAACTTGGTGGATGGGCGAAGATCTGAGGACCAGGAAAAACATTGAAAAACGGTGGAGCCCGAGTTCGGTGCTTTGTTTGCAAGATGTTTCATTACCTGACTAGTTGTGGGAGCTTCATCTCTTGAGACTTTCAAGCAAAGATTGGACTGCCAGTTGTCAGAAATAGTGTAGGGTCTCCTGCTTGAGGGTGGAGTCGGTGGGTTTGGATTAGATGACCTATAACAGTGTTCCTCAACCTTGGAAGCTTGAAAATGGGTGGACTTCAACTCCCAGAATCCCCCAGCCAGTGCTGCTGGCTGGGGGATTCTGGGAGTTGAAGTCCACCCATTTTCAAGCTACCAAGGTTGAGAAAAACTGACCTATAAAGTCCCTTCCAACTCTGTTAATCTGTTCAAGGGTAACGTCTGATGTTTGTTACCTAGTCGAGTAATAAAACGTCCGCCAGCAAACCACCAAGTTCAGGGAGCGCCAAGGGACCCCTCATTGCAACCCTGAGCTACAGATATCCTCTTCTATCGGGACATTTAAAACGGAGGGTTTGTGTGTTGCGGATTCAGGAACTGCGCCTGGCTGAGGAGCGCCTTCAAAGCCGAGCGCTGGGCGGCGGCGGCCCACGGCTGTCTCCGCGGCTCGGGACAAGTCCCTGCAGGACGGCTGACAAGCCCCGCCTCTTGGCCCTGCCTTCTTCAGGCTCATCCCTCAGGTGTCTCCCTCCCTTTAATAACTATTTGCCTTTTTTTCCCCCTCAGCCGAAGCTGCTCTGAAACAGCCAGGAACGAAGGCAGGCAGGCAGGCAAGGAAGCAAGCTGGCTGAACAGAGGATTCGATTGAACCGCGGGCGGCTGTGTGGGTGAACCGGCGCTTCGGAGCAGCTGCGCCGACAGGAAAAGCCACCCTGCCGGCTTCTTTGAGGCAGTTTCTTCCTGGGCTGGTGGAGAAGCGAGGAACGAGGCGGGAGGAAACCGAAGCCTCAGAGCCGGAGAGCAGGGCAGGCTTCGGTTGCTCAAGGGCCGGCAGGGAATTCGGGGGCCTGGCGGCAATTGTGGGGTGGGGGGCTGTTCTGAAACGATGGCTTCCTCCCCCCGCGTCTTTCCTTTGTGTTCTGGATCCCTGATCCCAGCAGCTCTCACAGGAGGCGAAGAAAGCCGCGAGTGAAGTGATTCAGCAGCTTGGCTCATTTCCTTCCCGGCTCTGAAGCCAGCAAGGGACTGAGTTGGTGTGTGTGTGTGTGTGTGTGTGTGTGTGTGTGTGTGTGTGTTGCGTGTGAACACACCAGCATGGGCCGGAGATCGGGAACCCTGGGCTGCCCTGACCCCTGAGGAGGACTCTCGTGTCCCAAGGCAGCTGGGACTGTCGGGAAAACCCCAAACTGAAGTTTCCTATTTGATAGGGTGGAAGCCTCCTTGTCTTGGCTTAGCTTGGACCTGCCATGTCCGGAGGGATGAAGTTTAATGGATACATGAAGGTGCGCATTGGGGAGGCTGTGGGGCTCCAGCCCACCCGCTGGTCACTCCGGCATTCCCTGTTCAAAAAGGGATACCAACTGCTGGACCCCTACATCACAGTGAGTGTGGACCAGGTCCGTGTGGGACAAACCAGCACCAAGCAGAAGACTAACAGACCTACTTACAACGAGGAGTTTTCTGCCCCTGTCAACGATGGGCGCCAGCTGGAGCTGGCAGTCTTCCATGGCACCCCTATTGGCTACGATGACTTTGTGGCCAATTGCACGGTGCCCTTTCACGATCTGCTTCATGGCACGGGGTCTTCTGACAGCTTTGAAGGATGGGTAAGTAGTGGACTCCACACATGGGTGTGAGTTTCCCCTTGGTCTGCCTGTGCAGATTGTTTGACTTGGGAGATGAATCAAAGTTATTTTGCAAGGCCGGAGGAAATACCAAACCCTTGTCTTTGGGGATCCTAGAACTTTATTATTGGGAATCCATGATTTATCATGCTATTTCTTCTTCTTAATAATATGAATGTTACCGGAAGTGCATCTCTGGATTGTGCTTATCTGGATTTAGAGAAGTTCATAAACACAGGATGATTAATAAGATAGTTCTTTCCTATTTATCATCTGGCATGTGATTTTCCAAAATATATCTGGCTAGTAACTGCCGATATACTTATTGTTTATGTAGTTGTCCATTTATTTAATGCTGTTTGCCACCTGGAATCAATATACGGGTGGTCATATAAATTTAATTAATTCTTATTGACAAAATAAATGAAAATGCATACAGTTATGTAAAAAGGAACTGTACAAAATATGAACCTAACTCTAATTACAAGAGCAAAAAATGACTGAATTCTCTCGTAGAATGTATTTATTTCAAAAATTGTTAGATAATTAACATTTTTCTGTAAAAGTATTGTTTTACAGAATCAAATTCTGCCGATCTCAAACAATTTGAATATTTGATAATTTGAATTTGATAATTTGAATATTTACCTGTATAAGTTTAGAAACTTTTCCAAGATTGCACTATAGGTAGTTATGTTTGTTTCTTATTTTTCAAGGCCATTTGGAAATTATAGCAATACATTACATAAGCTAATGATGTGTTCCAAGAAGGATATACATTTATTAGTCTTTCTCTTAATCCTTCTTATTTCTTGAAGAAAATCTTTTGCTCAGCATTTGCCCACAGCATCAGTTCTTCAGTTTCTTCATGGGCCAGTGTATGGCTGAAATATGAAATATAGTGTATTTTTCTTTTCAACTTTTCAACTTTTTCAGAAACAGGAGTCAAGTCTCTTCAAGACTCTTGAACTTGAATGTACTATCCACCATGAAATAAATCCAATATTGTTGACTTCTAAGCAGATTTCATGCTTTCCCCTGCCCCATACCTCATTAAGCAAAGTATTTTAAACGGTACTTTGCATGATCAAAGAGGCAAGGTAGTATGTTTGTTTATTGCAACTACAGATGCATTGATACATTTTGAAGGAAGGACTGCCTACTGATTCTCCCACTAATAGGAAATATAGGAAAGAGGCTAGACATACCTTGGGAAGTTTTCTAGCAATTAAAATCTTGTGGAGAAAAGACACTCATGGACCATTCTTTAAAATCCAAGCATAGTACAATTTGTCATGCAGGAGCCATTGAGATCTATTAAGCAGTGGAACAGCCCGCTTCCTGAAATCATAAGTCCTCCTTCGTTGCTGGACGCAGTAATTTGGGGTACTATGAGGATTTTTTCATAAATCTAGGAGTTGGACTAGATGTCCTGTAACTTGATTTAACCATGAAACCCAGCAGGATGACTTTGGGCCAGTCACTCTCTCTCATTCAAATCTACGTCACAGAGATGTTGCTGTAGGGAAAAGAAGAGGAGAAAACTGTGTAGGATAGGTTCTCCACCTTGAGTTGTTTATAAAAATAATAAATATGGAAAATAAACAAATAATAAACCAATAAAATAAGATCACTTCCAATCTAGATTCTAGGACTGAGCCTACTGTAGAAATTTTTTCTTCCGTCCTTCTTTCCTTTTGTCACATTATGAGGCTTAAAGCCCCAGAGTGGAAAACCTACAGCCCTCACATCCTGGACATAAATTGTTTCAGCTTCTACCCTCAAAAAGACGCAATAGGGTACTGCACACCAAAACAACTAGACACAAGGACAGTTTTCCTCCGAATGCCATCACTCTGCTTAACAAGTAATTCCCACAACACTGTCAAGTTATTTACTAAGACTGTATTACTATTATTCTTCTCTTCCTTACTAGTATCTATCTCTTCCCACTTATTACTATAACCATGTTGCTTGTATCTTTCAATTATATTATTTTTATTTGTTTTCTAGTACGATTTGATAGCTTATTAGTAACCTTGTCTATCACTACGTGCTGTATCTTTTTATTCTTGATGAATGTATTTTATTCTCCTTATGTACACTGAGAGCATATACACCCAAGACAAATTCCTTGTGTGTCCAATCACACTTGGCCAATAAAGAATTCTATTCTATTCTATTCTATTCTATTCTATTCTATTCTATTCTATTCTATTCTATTCTATTCTATTCTATTCTATTCTATTCTATTCTATTCTATTCTATACAAGGGCCATGCCCATTTTTGGCATTGGAGAATGTGATTCCTCAAAATGAGACTTCTGCTCCAACCTTAAATAAAGATGCTCCCTGTGATCTGATCACAGCCTAGTCAAGAGGGATTTGCTTCTGCCATTCAAAGAGAAACATTTCTAAATCAGAAATGGCCAACCTCTTTGCGGACCCCAAAGGCAGGGGTGAAATCCAGCAGGTTCTAACAGGTTCTGGAGAACCGGTAGCGGAAATTTTGAGTAGTTCGGAGAACCAGCAAATACCACCTCTGTCTGGCCCCAGAGTGGGGTGGGAATAGAGATTTTGCAATATCCTTCCCCTGCCGTGCTCACCAAGCCACGCCCACCAAGCCACACCACACTACGCCCACCAAGCCACGCCCACAGAACCGGTAGTAAAAAAAAATGGATTTCACACTGCCGAAAGGCCTATCGTGGGTGCACTCCTCTTTTTTGCTCTGTTGCTCAAATATGCAGCTGCTGAAGCCAGCTAAGCCTGAGAATGAACTATATATTACAGGAAGATTCTGAAATCAATCGTAGATCCCCCTTAGAGAGGTTACCATAATGACTATGGGAAACCTTGCTAGTTGATGGTCTGTAAATTCTAATAAGTAAAGAAATAAGATTATCAGAATGTAAATGTGTATTGTATCTGTTTTTTTATTTACTCCTATGTCATAGTTCCAACTAGGTGGCAGTACCCAGGTGACTTGGGCTGATATCAAAAGTTAGACATCCACTAACTAGTTAGTACATGGATGGAAACCATTAGAAAATCCTGGGGCTGTGGGCTAGAATGGGGAAAAAGTCCTAAAAGACAAAGGTAAATCAGGTTCATTTAGATTGCTAACTTTTTGGACTTGTTCATGAAGTCCCTTTTGTCTTCATGATTAGTAGAAAAAAGATCCAGGCTAAATATTAGGAGGAATTTGATGAAGTTAACAGTTGTTAAGTTGTGAAACTGTCCATATTGTGGTGAATTCCTTCTTGTTGGAGTTTTTCCGAATAGGATCTGGATGGCCACCTGTCAATTAGGGATTAGGGGATTCCTGTATTGAATGGGGAATGAACTTGATGACCTAAGAGATCTCTGGCAACTTCTACATTCTATAATAATTATTTCACGGTTAATTACCTCTGTTCAGCATCCTTGTGTTACCTACACCCTAGATAATTTCATATTCCAGTTCATGAGTCCTTGCCATTTAATGTAATGTAATGTAATGTAATGTAATGTAATGTAATGTAATGTAATGTAATGTAATGTAATGTAATGTAATGTAATGTAGTAGAGTAGAGTAGAGTAGAATAACAGAGTTGGAAGGGACCTTGGAGGTCTTCTTGTCCAACCCCTGCTTAGGCAGGAAACCCTACACCACTTCAGACAAATGGTGATCCAATATCTTCTTAAAAACTTACAGGGTTGTAGCATTCACAACTTCTGGAGCCAAGTTGTTCCACTGATTAATTGTTCTAACGGTCAGGAAATTTCTCCTTAGTTCAAAGTTGCGTCTCTCCTTGATTAGTTTCCACCCATTGCTTCTTGTCCTACCCTCAGGTGCTTTGGAGAATAGCTTGACCCTCTCTTCTTTGTGGCAGCCCCTGAGATATTGGAACACTGCTATCATGTCTCCCCTTCTTTTCATTAAACTAGACATACCCAGTTCCTGCAACCGTTCTTCATATGTTTTAGCCTCCAGTCCCCTGATCATCTTTGTCACTTGATTTTAATGCTTTCATGCTTGTCACAACTGGAGAAAAAGGTTTTTTCTGAGTGACATGCTCTTGTGGAATCCTTTCTCCAGTCTCAGTGCTAATTCTGACTCTCTTTTTTCTGGTACATCTACCCACGTATATACATCTACAGACACACAAATTTCCCCACCACTGGCAGAAGTAATCTTAATTCAGTCTCAGATGAATGTACAGACTCTACATTTTACTGTTGAAATTAACACCTATGCTATGAATAAGATCAATGAATCATACTGCAACTATAGCTGTAAATGCCAAGGTGGGTAGGAAATAATATGAAAATTATTGATCAGTTCAGGATGTATAAAATGGAGGGCTTTTTCACACAGCACACAGTTAAAATATGCAATTTGCCATGATTAGTAGCAATCTTACATGCATTTCCAAAGATAGATGTCTTGGTCTACAATTATCTTTGTTTCCAACTACCCAACTTGTGGTCAAAGAATTTATAATCCGAGATGTCTACATAAAATCCTAACTTGGAAAAGGCTGGGTTAGATGTTTTGTCAGATGAAAAGATTTATCAAAGAGCATTTGTCATAAAAACTAAGGAGAATCCTTTATGTCTGTGTGCTAAGGCAGAAATGCTAGACTTAAACATCAGATGTAGGGTGCTGGAGAAGTTGATCTTCATACATATATACAAATATATTGCTAGGTTCTTAAGGAAAATGACAATCACAAATTACAATGTTTGAACACAAATTACAATAATTATGCTTAAAAGACCCAGACATTAAAACAGAGTAGTTCTCATGTATATGTTATTTATTTGAAGTATTTATTATATTGCAACTTTTGTTTTCTGATGAAAGAATAAGATTTTGGGAGTGATCCCACACTATATGCACTGTGTATGCATTAAAAAAAAAGAGCTTGATGAAGATCTACCAGGACAAGTTTTCCACAAGTCTTTCTTTTCTGTCTTTCTCATCTGAAAGATTTTCCAGTCTTTCTTTTCTGTTTTCTCTCCAACAAGTTGCCTGTTGGTTATATCTATCTGCTGGTAAAACTTAATTTATTTGTTTGTTTAAGTTGTATGCCACCCATCTCGCTACCCAACTGACCCTGGATGGCAAAAAGGCTAGCTCATTTATTGCTCCCTCAGTTAGGTTATCCTACAGGCATTCATACTCCACTCCTGGTGCAAAGCAGAGAGATCAGGACTGGGTTTGCACTGTGAAAAATATTCAGTCCTGTGAGAGCAGGTAGAAAGGTCAATCCAAAGCAGAATGCAGGCTCTTAATATCTGAGCGTGCCTATGCAGTTATCATATACTGTATATTAGTATGTATTAGTATGAAGTTGTGAATTAGTATGTCTAAATAGAGTATTTAAAGTATATCAGAGAGGCAGAAGGATTTGTTCTGGAAGATTTCAATTTAGGCAGTATGTGAAAAATTCCAGAATAGCAATCTCTAAGAGGACTTAACAATTAATAGTTATGAAAACAAGAGATGGGTCTTATGACAAAACATGGTTTGTAATGCATGAGATGGTTGCCACTGAACTCCATGAGGCCATGCCAGACAAATGGAAAAGTTCTAAGAGGCAGGAGAAGAGTTGGCCACCCCAGCCTTATCAAAAGTCATAAGTCGTAAGCGTAATGCTTCAGAACTCTCCCCTAGAAAGAGATACTATGGATAGTAGGTTTCTCAAATCAAATTTGCTTAGATAGACCTTGGATAGGGTAGGGTTGTGTCTGACTGAGAGTAAGTGAAGCTTTTAGATCAGAAGGTAAATTATGAACGTTGGACGTCTGTATTTCTGTGAGCTTTGGATTTCTGAATAACTGAAAGCAACAAGTAGTATTGGAAATGTTTCAATGTCTCTCTTTATGAAACTCCAGCTATTGGGAAAATGAAGTTTTAAAGTATGATACACCAAGGAAAAGAAATCAGAGTGAAGAAAGGTACTCCAGAGTCATTCTCCTACTTAACAAATTACATACTTGGAAGATGGAAGTTTCAAGCTGTAGTTCTATAAACTTAGCTGAACTTTGTAGAGCCAAACTTTGCTGGCTCTACAAATCAGTTGGTATGGTTGGGCAGATGAGTTGCAATAACTATACTGGCCATTTCCAAGTGGTAGTGCTACACAATGGACATGGCTGTTTCCTTCTGCTGCTATTTTGAGTCCACTAGTACCTTAGGGAAATGTTTTGCAAGTTGTTCAAGGTGACCTGTTGAATTCTAACAGCAATAACAGCATGATGCTGCTAAGTTTTTAAGTGATCCGGGTAAGCTGGTTACTTGAACACAGCTCAAGATTCTTGAAAAACCTTGAATGCTGATACATTTATTATTGCATAAGCTTTTTATAATTGATAAACTCATGTGCATAAAGGTAAAACAATTTTTGAATAAGACCATTTCCTATTGATCACTTACTGCATCTTGCATCACTCAGCCATCATATGAGGTGATATAAAACCTATTGACCACTGTGGTGCAGTTGTTAGAGTGCAGTACTGCAGGCTACTTCTGCTGACTGCTGGCTGCTTGCAATTTGGCAGTTCAAATCTCACCAGACTCAAGGTTGACTCAGCCTTCCATCTTTCCAAGGTCGATAAAATGAGGACCCAAATTGTTGGGGGCAATATGCTGACTCTGTAAACGGCTTAGAGAGGGCTGTAAAGTCCTGTAAAGTGGTATATAACTTTAAATGCTATTGCATCCATTTATTATTACATCCACTTAACAATGGTTGGATGATTTTAGAAGATGCTCTAGGGGGGATGTCACCTAAAAATTTTACCACAGATTCTTTTATCACAGTTCTGCAAATAAGACAGATAAGGACAATACTTCTGCTAAGTTGTTGCAAGGTAGATTGGTTAAGGTTTGGTTCTCTCCTGCATCTCTTTTTGAGTGGAGAAAAATAGGTGGTTTACAGTGACATGAAAAAGTTCACAAACCATCTTTCTCCCATGGTTTCCTGCCAATGTAGTATTAAGCAAAATGAAACAAATGTGTAGCTGCTTAATTCACTTCATCTTTTAGGTTTGGGAGTGGGTGGGGTTTGTTTGAACAAATTTGTTTCAGGTTGAGAAATATAGTTACCCACACATAACCCACAGAAAGAATGATCTTCTATGGGCAGAAGTGACATGAATAGAACAGAGTATATAACAGTGTTGGTTCTGAAGCATGTTTCACAAATAATTTAGATAACACATATACTGTATGTTAAAAATTCAGATCGGGCTAAAGAAACTTCAGATTAGTTCAGTTGTAGTCTTTCTTAGATGTCACTGTGTTATTTTTATTCTGGTAATTTTTGATGAAGTGTGATCTTTTTTAGTTGTAACTGGGGCTTCTTCTTTGACCCAGAAATCCATATTACATGGAGATCTGGTAAGTCTAGGGGTTCTTCATTTAGTTGCTGAATATGCAGCCAACAGGGTAGTCATGAATGAAAGTACCATTTTGTGTAATTCTTTCAATACTTTCATCATTTGAAGCTATTGTCCAAATGACCTAAGCTTCCTCAGTCTAGTTGCTGCCACTATAATGAGCACATGGATTTCATAAGAACCCAAGAAGAACGTTATGGACCAGACCAATTCAGCCAAGCACTGGGATAAACTAGTTGTATTATTTAGGAAGCTCATATCATGATGGTGGTTGTCTTCTTCCATCAAGGTGGTATTTTATGATTCCAGACTCTATACACCGGAATGACAGTTGGTTTCCCAGATTGGGAATGTTCCTTTCTTCATCTCAAGCAGAATCAATATTGAGTTGACGGCTTCTATTATATAAAGCAATGATAGGTGTCCCAGCCCCTTCCTCTTCTGTATAGGGCAAAATCTTCATGGGGAGAGAAGACATTGCTGTACCTGAATGGGGAAAAGAAGTGGATGTATCATCTCCTCAATAGCTTTAGTAAACATCTAAAATGACTGTCAAAAATTGAGGGAAAAGATGGGAGTTTTGCTTGGGATTAGATTATCTCTTAAATCATTGGTAAGTGCTTTAGGCCAGGGGTCTCCAACCTTGGCAACTTTAAGACTTGTGGACTTCAACTCCCACAGTTCCTCAGCCAGCTTTGCAAAGTCCACAAGTCTTAAAGTTGCCAAGGTTGGAGACCCCTGCTTTAGGCAGAAGTTGCACAAACGTGTAATTTATTTTCTCTCTGCTCAAACTCATTATTCTTTATTATTTCTGTAGGAACTCAGTGACTGGGTATACTTCAACCTTTTATGATTTAGCAGGTTGTGCGTTCAGGTATTTCTTTCTTTCAAATCACTTGAGATCATATTTTTCCCCCTGAGAAATTCTTTGAATATTGTAACAGATCACTACCATTTTGCATCTTTTGGATTTTTTATTTAGTTTTATTTAATTTAACCAATTTGTGAACTGCCATATGTTGTAAATTGCACAGCTCTATCCTTTAGATTCTACAGCATCTCATATTTACATTAAAAAGTGATTTTATATACTTGTGAGATGAGGGTATGCAGAGAATCTGAGAAGATCCTCAAATAAATTTGATCTTCTCAGCTCCATCCAATTAAGACATTCTTGGTCTTCCTCTTCTTTTCTATCTACTTACTTTGCCTTCATATATTTATTTTGCAGTTTCGTCTTCATTTATTCCTTCTTTTTGACTAAACCATCTGGATGTAGTTCTTTCATACACAGGTCTCTCTGGTATTCATTGAGCATCCACTAATTCTGTCTCTTCTTGTTTTATCACACATCCTATCTCTTCTTTATTATACTACACACGCTTCTCAAATTAAAAAAAACCTAATGTTTTATACTGTAAAACATTACTTTCATATTAAATCTTACTTTCATATAACAAGGTGGGTGGAAGCACCTCTCAGACAGTTATTTTGGCTTCTTTCAACAAGCATTCATTTCTTGCAACAGATCACTGACTATCTTTCCACCAGCATTTGCATGTTATAAAGTTTTTCCACCAGCTTTTACATAGTAAACATTCTACCACGGTATAGAAACATTCTGTTTCTTTTTACTGTTTATGTATAATTTTCAATGGTTGACTCCATTCTCCATATCAAATATAACCATCTAGGACCAGGGTGATAGCATTTTGTTCAAATCATTTCTATTTTCAATCCATATAATTGCACATAAAAGTAGTTTAATGTATTCTAACATTCTGAATCAGCACACTTTCCCTGTCACCAGAAGCATTCTGCCTACATTCTTCCATAAAAACATTAAAACAACCAACTGGACATCATATCTCCTTGACTTACTCTGTGCTTAGTGTTAAACAATTTGCTAAGCATTCCATTTCTTTCCATGCATTCTTTTATTGTATTCAACAACCAACCTTATGCTCAGGGGTCATTAGGTTCAGGGGTAGGCTTTAAAAATTTTAGCAAGGGGTTCTCTGCCCAGTTGCTGGGTGGGCATGGCCTAGTCAGCCTCCTGCACCATGGCAGGGGGGGCATTTTTGCCCTCCCTGGGCTCTGGACGCTTTCTTTGAGCCTCCGGGAGGGCGAAAATGGCCTCCCAGGCTCCGGAGGCCCTCTGGGGGACAGAAATGGGCCCATTTCTGGCCTTCCCGAACTTCCAGTAGGCCCGTTTTTCGCCCTCCCCAAGCCTCCGTGTGCACCCTGCACTTACCTGCATCCAAAATGGGCTGCATGGGGACTCCTGGGAGGGGTGGGGTAGGAGGGGCCAGCCAGGAGTGGGATTTGGGGGTTCTCTTAACTGCACAGAATTTTAGCTAGAGGTTCTCCTGAACCCCTATGAACTCTCAGCAGTTCACTCCTGATTAGGCTGTGCGTGTTTGTGCTAAAGAACACTGATGAGCAATAGGTCACGAAATACCTCAACTGGAATGGATATTAAGGTCTTCTCTCTGTGTACCCTAAACTTCTATAAATTCTTCTCTGATAATTGTCTGCTCTCTCTTGAAAGTTACAATTGCAAATGGCTTTTTAATGTGCTCTTTCTCAGTGATGACAAAAAGCAGACAAACATACAGTTCAATGTCTTGGCTTCTGTCTTTCTGGTCTAACTTAGCCTTGCTCTCTCTGACTGTCCCCGAGAATTCCTGCAGCCCTGGCCTAGAGAAACAGTCAGACAGACCTTCCCAGCGCTCTGAAGTGGCATGATCCAACCATAAACTGTCTATAATCTCCTATTTGTTTACAAGTTTTAGCTGATTTGACTTTATTCTGGCACCAGAATCTGCCCAGAACCTTCTGAGAAACTTATTTGCTCTGGTTTATTTGTTTGTACTTCTCTGCTGTCCAATTTGCATGAAATCTTGAGAATAAATGCATTCTTCTATCTGATTAATAAACACATCAAAACGGTTCTTCAGCCAAACGCTTAGCTTAGGTTAAAAGATAAGATAAATTAATTGCAATGGTGTTTTCAAACTAGGCAGAGGATTGGATGTAATCCTAGGTTGCTACTTCTTTTGTTGGTACTGTATTCGCACAAATAAAGTATTATCCAATTTGTGACAATGTCAGATGGTGTAGAAACCTATAGTTTCTGTGCCTAAGAAATTGTGTTGAAATAAATGAGTTGCTGGGATATGCATGCTTTGCAGTAGATCAGATTAGTTTCTTTTCCATTTCTTCACACAATCAGATGGCCTGAGGGTGAAATATTTAAAGGATCACCTTACCCTGTAATTTTCCTTGATCACTTTTAGGAAATTATTTTTACATATTTTGTTAGGCAGCTTCCATTGGGTAAGGTTCTGGGGTAGATGATCTTGAGATTCTTTCGAGATCTAAATCAGGCTTTTCCTAGTCTGATGCCCTCTGGATGGGCTGAAACCATATTTGCTAAAATTTCATCTGGTATCACCAAGGCATGCCAAGTAGTAATAATCTGACCTTATTGTCTGAGAATTCTGGAAGTTGCAGACTTCAAAGCATTGAAATACACTTTTAAGTAATAAATGGTTAGGCCTTGTTTCCTCATTGCTAGATTTCAAAGGACACATTAAGCAGGGATGAAATCTACTTACCTTCCCTACTAGTTTGGAAGTGTGAGCACCGTGCCCGCGTGCACGCTTCGCTCGTGCTTACGCCATCATCACATCTGATTTTTTTACCCTCTGCACATGCACAGAAGGCTTTGCGCATGCACAGAGGGTTAAAAACCAGGAAGTAACAACATCCGGGCAGGTGGGCGGAGCCTTGCATTGCCGCCACTACTGGTTCGCCGAACCACACACCGCCGGCGCTACCGGTTCGCACAAGCCAGACACAACCGGCAGGATTTCACCACTGACATTAAGACTCTAGCATAAGTCCGGAAGCTTAGAAAACTAAACCACTGGTCGCAGTGGCTGACCCAAATTGGATCCTGTGATACATTAAGAGCCTGATGCTTAGATTAAGAGAATTCAAAAAAATATTTATCTCCCATTTTCCTTCAAGAAGTTGATTTCCCTTCCATTTACCCTGAAGGTTTCTATGGAGATTCTCAGTCATTCAGGTCATGGTTGTTCCAAAGGTGCTTTTCCAAAAGGCAACTGGACTTTGTTTTTTTCCTTGAAGATGTTTTGCTTGTCACCCAAGGAACTTCTTCTTCAGAACTGAAGAAGCAGTTCAATAATTTGTTCTATCTTCTTCAACCTTGAGCTGCTTTAGACTGCAGGATTGGGGGTGAGCACCTAGTTTTCCGAACTAAAAGCCATGTTTGACCTTTGAATGCAGTGGCAGAGTAAATGTGGCCAACCAAAAAGATGTGGTTTACTTTATTTTAATTAAAGCTAGATAAAAACCACATCATAATAAGTCATATGCTTCATCATTTCCCTCTTCTAATATAGAAACAATTTTTGGCCCTTTTGGAGGAGCCACAGTCAAAATTAATCTTAAGACATGTCTGTTTATATAGTATAGATCAAAATTCTTATCATTTTGATCATTGGCTGTACTGCCTCTGACTGATGCGAATTGTAGCCTGAAAAAAAAAAGGTGGGGGGGACCAGATTGTAGGAATTCTTAGCATTTCACAGCTCACTCTTTTTTTCTGTGCCACTTTAATGCTTTAATAGGGACACGGTGGATCAGTGGCTAAGACGCTGAGCTTGTCGATCGAAAGGTCGACAGTTCAGCGGTTCAAATCCCTAGTGCCGCATAATGGGGTGAGCTCCCGTTACTTGTCCCAGCTTCTGCCACTTAGCAGTTCGAAAGCACGTAAAAATGCAAGTAGAAAAATAGGGACCACCTTTGGTGGGAAGGTAACAGCGTTCTGTGCGCCTTTGGCATTTAGTCATGCCGGCCACATGACCACCGAGACATCTTCGGACAGCGCTGGCTCTTTGGCTTTGAAACGGAAATGAGCACCGCCCCCTAGAGTCAGGAACAACTAGCACATATGTATGAGGGGAACCTTTACCTTTATCTCAATGCTTTAAATTTTATTTCAGTATTGCCTTTTTGTTTTATTGCCCTTTCTACCTACATGATATTGTCAAGCTGCCCTGTAAGATATCAGTTGTCTAGGAAAGTGGAATATAGATCTTATATACCAACATACATGTCTGTGGGCACCTCTCAGCTAATGATGTTGAATGTATTTATCTTGAAGTTATGTTCTGTTAAATATAAGCAAAAGCCATACTGGTGATGTTGTTTGAAAACTTTTTGAATATTTTAAGACAACCATAACCAGCCCTTAAACCCCATGGGGACTGAAAAGCACGGCATAAAATTTGAAGTTAATTAATTAAGAAAGGAACTTGTTGAGGTTTGTTGAGTCTAAGTAGCTTCAGAAGCCGAGACCTTTCGTTTCTTTCGTTTCTTGAACTGTGCAGTAACTGTTTCCACAGGAACTCAGCCCAGCACCCATGTCACTCACTGATAAAGCCACAGCGTAGAGATGTATGGTGTGGGTGTTTAGAATCTCACAAGTTTCTGAATTCTTTCCATCTCTCAATTTTTTTTCATTTTCTGGTTTTCTAATTAAGTCATTACCCTGGGAATTGCTTGAATCAGAGGTAGCGTAAAGCCTTCCTTGACAATCTTTGTCTTAACCATTGCCTGCCTACACAGTGGTACATTGGTTATCATTTCCTTCAATTCAGGCTGTGGAGAAGTAGCCTTGGAAAATATTAAATATGTAAAAAACGTATTGGTTTTTTTTAAAAAAATTATGGACTGCCTAACTCCCAAACAACTTTGGGCAGCTTATAATAAAAACTAACTTAACAAAAAGAAGAAGAAGATCAGAAGAATAAAATATATAAAACCCCCTGAAGAAATCAAATCAAAATAAAGGAAAGCAATGCAAAACAGAAAGGGACGTCCATAATCACCCTGCCTCCAAGGCCTGGGAAAACAACAAAAGTGTGGGAGGGCAGAAATTGGGACAGAGTAGATACACTTCCTGGGTCCTACTTTTTTAATTGACAGGACTCAAATGCTCAGAATTCTCCATTTATATTATTCTTGGAATCTTTGTAATAACTCTGTATGATATTCCAACTATTTATTTTAAAGGAAGAAAGGGATATGTCCAAGTTGTGTAGCTTGTGCAAAATTATTTGTTTTAGTGAACTTAAAATTGGGACTGGGAACTGCTAGCTCGTTAATGTTACCTGCTCCAACTCTGTGTAGTGCTGCTCCTACTTTATGTTTGTTGCACATACAAAATATAGGGGGGCATATCTAGATAATCTCTTTGCTGTTAACCGTATGCACATTCAGTATATTTGCAGACACTTGTTCAATGGAAATAAGTATGATTCTATTGAAAAAAAGCTGGGCTGAACAGAATGTGATGGATTAAGTAATATGAACCAGTTTCACATTCTTCCTTTTAAACTCAGCCCTCCCACACAGAGTTCACACACTGCACATAGTGTCTTTTGTTTGACGTTGGCTTAGAATGTTGCATGAACTCAATCACTATGATTTATATACTACCATTCATGACTTAGCATGTTGCATAAATCCATTCACTAGTGTTTTATGTAAAGTTATGGGCAGCCATATACAGTAAATCTAATAAATAAATACATAAATAATCAGAGTTAAATAACCCATGACTTAGTATGATGTGTTATTCCAATCACAACTTTTTTCTTCTGGATGTGGAAGCACCCTTGGGGATGGCGGGGACCATCCTTGGGAATCAAAGGAATTAATACAAGGAACATGTTTTTGTTGTGAAGCAAGAGGTATCCTGTAGCCTTGACACAGGGTACACTCCTGATAGAACCTGGGGAAAAGACAATTCTGATTTATGGCAGAAAAAGTCAATTCCCAGTTGTATAAGATGTTAAAAGGCTGCCTTAGGATAGCACATGTTGGGATACAGCAGGAAAGTACTAGAGGAGACAATTTATGTTACGTGATTGTCCTGCAACCTATAAGCTAGCCTTTTATTTTCAGATGTGGGACAAGATGTTGCCCAGCAAAATTAAGAGATATTAATCTGCTAGCATCAGTGGAAGCAGGTGCCCTCTTGTCCTTGGCCTCAGGTTGCAAATACTTGGGTTGGCCCGGGCACACAGCTGCTTTTTCTCCTCGAGAAAAGCAACCAGTTCAAGCATGTCTGCAGAACCTGAATTGAGTTCTGTAAAAACAGACAACATAAGGTGTTCCATTGCTTCAAACCATTGAAAACCAGAATTGCTCTTACTCTCCATCCTTTTCATTAAGGGTTGAAACATTGCTTGGAATTTCAAATAAATAACCATAAATAACCAGCAAGTTTGGAGAAAGGTCTTTGTAGAAGAGCTTTCACAATGGAGAATTTTGCTCTCTTGAACTATAAAAATTCCATATTGCTTTTAGGCAAGTATGTATAATATATTTTGCTGGGTTATTGAGAAACTAATTAAAAAATTTAATTTGATTACATCCCGGTCTTCTTCTGAATGGCTTATGGCGGCATATGTACTCTTCTCCACTTCTCCTCACAACAATTTTATGAGCTAGGCCAGGCTCAGGAAGATTCAGTGGCCTAAGGTCACTCTGGGAGCTACATATGAAGAAGAATGAATTGAATGCTTCTCTTTTGTGATTATCCAACAGCCAACTGTTAATAATACTGATGTTCTGTTCAAATTTGAGGCATATAAATTGATGGTTTGGGGAAAATAATGGAAGACGTAAAAAAAAACTGTAATGGAAAATCATCTTAAATGAATACTGTATTATGGAGCCCCTGGTGTTCTCTGAGCTTAGTTGTTTGCTTGTAGACATTTCATTACCCAATAGATAACATCATCAGTGCAATATTATACTGCACTGATAATACAAAACAATATTGTGTTACTAAAGTAGTTTTACAACTTTAAAGCTCGATTTTACAATATCTTATAATTGGAAGGATTACTGTGTCTAATGTCTATAAATAGTTTCAGGAAGAGAATTTATATATTTCTTATATTCTAGTTAAAGATATAATAACACTTGCCCACAACCTCTTTTGATTTGTGTTTTGGCTGCACGAAATAGAGCTGCAATTTTTGATAATGAGGACAACATACCTATATCTGTAATAGGTTGCAATGCTCAGATATGCAGGGATGTTGCAAAATTTAGGCCTGTAGAGCCTGGTGGCGCAGTGGACTAAGTGCTGTTAAAGTAGCACTTAAGTTGCCAGCTGCCTGTAATTATTGCAAGTTCAAATCTCACCTGGCTCAAGGTTGACTCAGCCTTCCATCCTTTTGAGGTAGGTAAAATGAGGACCTGGATTGTGGGGGCAATAAGCTGACTTTGTATAAAAAAGAACACCGCTTGGGGGGTGGGGGGCCCTACTAAGCAGGTATATACAAAAGTATGAAGGCTATTGCTTAATGCATTGTAAGCCGCCCTGAGTCTCCGGAGAAGGGTGGCATATAAATCTAACTAATAAATAAATAAATAAATAAATAAATAAATAAATAAATAAATAAATAAATAAATTTTGCACTCTTCACACAGTGGGAATTGTTTTTTTCTGAAGTTATGGCTAAAAACAGATCTCTATAAATCAACGGAGCCCAATTTGATACAAAATTTCCTCTTTTTTTCTCTCATTAACGGCATTGCAGTGATGTGTCCAGGGTCAATGTGTATCTCAAAAAAGGGGCAGGAAATCACCTGAATATCTGCTTATCAAGAATGAATTTTATGATCTGTACCTTCTCAGCTTCAAAGGATGGAACCTAATCTATATCTCTACCCTATTCTTTTGGCTCAAGAAGAATATAGTAGTCGATCTCTAAGAAACGTCATGATCTTCTCATTTTCTTGAAGTGCAAGGTCTGCTTTTTTTCAGATTAACCCAGTGTCAATCTGTTGGCTGCAACAGGAATAGTCCAACTGACTTGTTGGTGGGCCGAGAGAGAGGGACTGGTGTGAAGTCATCCTGCTGGCTTTCATGGGACTAAGATGTGACTAGAACTCAGTCTCCTGCTTTCTAGCCTGGTACCTTCTCTCCCCCCCCCCCCCGACACACTTACTCTCTTCTCTCTGACCAAATATGTCTGTTTTGCCATTTCCACTGATTCTGATCATTTTTTACAGTACGTTTCTCCATTGTGGAAATTTCAATACTTTTGCCTCTTGTGCATATAATAATCTTGCTGCTGTTATGGGTGATGAGACAGGATCAAGGAGATTCCTAAAACATGCTTGGAAGAGCTATAGGTGTAGGTCAAGATACTGGATATTTGTCCATGGGATTCCTAGGGATTGGGCTTGACTCAGTGGCATGTAATTAATTCTCCCTGTGCAAAAAACACAAAACAAACATGAATTGGACTAGATGAGTTTAAGGTTAAGAAAAGAACAGAATAACAGAGTTGTAAGGGACCTTGGAGGTCTTCTAGTCCAACCTACTGCTCAGGCAGAAAACGTACCATTTCAGACAAATGGTTGTCTAATTTCTTCTTAAAAACTTCAAGTGATGGAGCATTCACAACTTCTGGAGGCAAGTTGTTCCACTGATTAATTGTTCTCACTCTCAGAAAAATTCTCCTTAATTTTATGTTGCTTCTCTCCTTGATTAGTTTCCATCCATTGCTTCTTGTCCTACCCTCAGGTGCTTTGGAGAACAGCTTGACTCCCTCTTCTTTGTGGCAACCTCTGAGATATTGGAACACTGCTATCATGTCTCCCCTTGTCCTTCTCTTCATTAAACTAGACATACTCAATTCCAGCAACCGTTCTTTATAGATACTCTCCAACTATGTTTTGAACAAGTACATTTTTCTCCTTTTCTTTCTGAGCTGGTCTAAACTTATTAGCAGAAGAGCCCAAGAAGTATGATGTGGCACTGAGGAACGTGAACACACCCTACAATTACTCAGGTGTCATGTTGTGGTATGAACTGCATTTTAGAAACAGTGTAATTGTGCTACAGGACAATGAAATGATTACAAGGAAGGGTGCCTCCACTCTACTAATTAAGGCATTTTTACACTGGGGTTTTTTTTTTCCGGTGAAAAAGAAAGAGGCAGACTCTCAGAAAACTTCTAAACGTGCAAGGCACTTCCATTGTTTTTCATGTGTTTTTCAATTTTTTTTTAATTTGCATACAGTATTTATTTTTTTCACTTCTATTAATTCTTAATCTGCATAGTATTCTCAGTGTGATTTACATTGCCAAAGGATTCTAGCTCATAGGTAAAATATTTGCATAACATGCTGAAGGTTTTCTATTTCCTCCATGGCATCTCTTGGTAGAAATGGGAAAGATTTAAGTCTGTAGCTTCTGGTATGTATAGAGCTGTGTATTTGAATGCAATTCATACTGACTGTGCTGATTAGGAATCATGGGAATTGTAGTTCAACATACTTGGAAAGGTATGATAAGACTGCTTAATAGTAAATGAAAATGAAAAAAAAAATGAAAAAGACACTTTGGAAGATGCATTCAAACATTCAATTTGAGGAAGTTAATTAAGGCCTTCTCATCAGTTCACAAAACACACACCTGTTTTTGCTTCATGCTTTGACTGGGCAAAATTGAAGCAGGAAGTGAGGTACTGTAAGGTTGGAGAAAGCCTGTGCTATATAGATTAAAATATTATTGGAAGTGTATTTGTATTTCTTGCCCAATCAAACCCTGCTGAAACCATTAGTTTATTCATGAGGGCATTGCACAAATTCATTTATCATTCTATGTGATTGAAGTTCTCAAAACTTGAGGAACCCCAAGTTAATCTGTATTGTGCTTGACCACTTCAGGAGAAAACTTCCCTTTTCTGTAGCAACAGTTTCAAATTTTGTGGAACAAAATATATTTGCTACATGAGGCCAGTGTTTCTCTACCTTGGCAGCTTTAAGATATGTGCACTTCAATTTCCAAGATGCTGACAAGGGAATTCTTAAGAGTTGCCAAAGTTGAGAAACACTGGGTTGGATAGTTGCGATTTCATTTTACCTTTTCATTTGATCTTCTCAAGGCTCAACAGATCCAGCTCTTTTCTAGTTTCCTTGTAGGACTTACTCTCCAAGCCTCATAACATCTTCAACACCATCTCTGAAGCTTTCCGTTTTATTGATAACAAACTACTGTATTGTCCCTAGAAATCGGTGAGTCTTCCCAAAGAGAATTCACCAAAGCGGAATTGAATTTTCTTTATTATTTAGGGATACTTCTATTAATGTAGAATTGCATTAAAGTTTCAACTACTGCATTACACCGTGAATGAAACTCGCTTTACTTTCTACTCTTCCCCTTCCACATTCTTTTTATTTATGCTGCTGTCAGTTCAAGGTCTTCCATCTTCTCTTTTTATTTCTGATTTTTCCAAACTAAATGCACTCTCTTCACTTGATGAAATTCATTGTGCCAAGATCATCTTGAATTTTCTTTCTGCCTAGTTTAATAGGGGAGTTCAGTTTTGTACAGTGTAGAACATTTAGCTAAAACTCTAAACCCTGACATACTATATTTTTATTTGCATAGAATTTTATTTTTTGCTTAAAAGAGAACTAATGTATAAACTCTTCTTCCCGATTTACTAAATTTCTGTGGGTAGGGATTTAAGGGAAGGTGAGCGTTCATTCATAGGCTACAACCATGGTTAGCTTTATAGATGATGGAGATACAGAACATTTATTTATTTATCATATCTAAAACCTGCTTGCTATTGCAATGGGAGAATATAAAAATATAAGAGGTTGAAGTGTGGAAATTCAGATTATATTTGCCTCTAGTGTTATCACTGAACTCAGTGGTTACTGAATTAGATCCCTTAATAAAAAGCTTTGCAACATTTTGCTCTGAGCTCCTTTAGAATAGGCTTCAAGGGGCTGATCAAACAGGTTTATCAAGTGGCGCAGGCAATTTATGTGAATACTGTAGATGTTGTTGTAGGGTGAAACTCTCCACAAAAGCTGGGCAGACTTTCTTGAGTAACAGTCTCAGAGAAAACAAAGTATGCGGGGGAGGGCAGGGGGAAAGCAGTGCATGGCTTCATTATGTCCAGGACTGGAAAAGAAATTTTGATTACCGATTGTAAGTACAGAAGCATTTTAAGTGATTTGGATGTCAGCTGAATCTGGTTTTTTTAAGCATTAAAAGCTTTTTCCCTTTATCTTTACGACTTTAGCAACATTCCCATTTGTGTTAGCTACTTACTAACTGGTGATTTTTTTCCTAGGTTTTGGATTTTAGTACTAATTTAGTATCTACATATGTCTATACACATACACAACTGTGTTCTTCCCACAGCCCTTGGAGCTGTGGGAATATGGTGCCATTAAAGAAGGCTAGGTTCAGTCATGAGTCTTGGCACCTCTTGCAAAATTCTTCTTTGAGAAGTTCTGATTTTGCTCACTGACATAAAACAGATTGAAAATTTATACTGTAGGAAGATGGAATCTATGTTTGTTCCTGAAAATGAAAATCAAAAGGCATCTCCGTCTCTCTTAGAGAACAACTGATGAGGAAGTTCTCCTCCCTTATTTTATACCTCTTGGATAACTTCCATGAATCAATCAGCCTTCCCAATTACTGCTTTTCCAACATGAGTTTTCATATCCTGTCATCACCAGCCAGCATGTTCATGATGGCTTACACAGCCATGCTTCTTGAAGATAATGGAGGTTGTAGGTTGTAGTCCATCCTATCTATAGGGTACAAGTTGAGGAACAACATATTTGATTCACTGAACATGACACTATATCAGGTCCAATTTAGAATAATATATTTTGGTTTAATCAGGTATACTTCAGGCTTGTGTGCTTCGTTGTACACAAAAATATGAGCACCATAGTGGATCTTGTCCATCATTCTGTTCCCACAATGACCAATCAGGTGCGCCTAGAAGCCTTGAAAATGACTCCTAAGGAAATGGCACCCACTTTAGCACACTCATATGTTCATGTTTCTGAGCTACTGGTATTCAGATAGCGGACTGACTACTTAACTAATTTTTGTAAAATTATCTTCTATTTGGTTTATTTTGTATTGAAACAATATAACCATCTAACATAGAAAGCTAATGTGAAAGAGGCAGTTTAAAACATTGGCCCTAACTGATTGCTTAGTTAGTGAGGGATCTAGTGCAGAGGTGTCAAACTCAAGGCCCACGGGTCAGATCTGACCCATGGGGTGCTTAGATCTGGCCTATGGGCCACCCTGGAAACAGTGAGGGACCGTCCCACAGTGCCCTGGCCAGAGAAAATGGGCTCCCAATCTCCATTTTCGGCTGCGATGGCCTCCTGCAACCCTCTGCCAGCGAAAATGGAGCTCGGGAGATTGGGAGCCCCTTTTTGCTGACAGAGCACTGCGGGACGGTCCCCAAAGGTGCCCCTGACATGAGTGACGTCAAGCTGGCCATGCCCCCCTGCCCCCCCAAGGTCAGACACAACCCTGAGGCGGCCCTCAATGAAATCGAATTTGACTTCCCTGATCTAGTGCATTTCTAAAAAAACAATATCCAACCTCTATTTGAATATATCTAGGGAAGGGAAGGGATATGATAAATCCCTTCATAATTGATTCTTTTGATTTTTTAACAAGCTTTTTCTAACATTCAGTTAACATCTGTCTTCCTGCTACTTGAATCTATTGTTTCATATCCTGTGTTTTAGGATCTTAGCGATCACAGAGGTCATGGGCCTCCATGCGACACTGTGCTTTCCTTCTCAATCATCTATTCTCAGAACATTACATTTTCTCAACTGCTCTATGTAGGATTTAATTTCCAGGCCTTTGATCATTCCTGCTCTTGTTCCTCACACCGACTCCGGATGTCTGGACCTTCTTAAAACGTGCTCATGTCCAAGCTTGAGTGGGACTGTTTCTTCCTGTTGTCTGGAAACAATGCTACTCTTGATATATCCCAAATCTTACATTTGTCTTTTTAGCAACCACATCACGCTGCAAACTAAGAGCTTTGTCACAAAAGATGCCTTAATAATCATTCTTCTGCTGTGTTCCTGAATCATTGTCTTGATTTTTGTATTGTATGGACTGCTCTTTAATAGTATTTCCAGTAAAGTAGTATTTTTGCTGTTATGTGGCACCATCCAACAGCACCTTAACAAATGCAAAGTGTCTTAGACTCGGTCATCCGTTATCCCTGAGGTGGGGAGCCAACTCATTGTAGTTATAAAAGGTGCTAGGCTAGACCGTGAGTTCCAATCCTAACAGAGGTTGGCCGGGTAACTTTGGGCTTTTTAGGTTCTCTTAGCCTTAGAGAAAATGCAACGGCAAATCAGTACTGAAAATATTACCAAGAAAGTTGCGTGAGCTTGTCCATGTAATCATGAGAATCAAAACTGACCTGAAGGCACAAGAAACAACAACAACAAAACATTTTTGAAGTATCTAGGAATGACTGGGAAGAGAATATATACCCAGAGAAGGAGTTGGCATTGGAGATAGTACCCCAGCTTCCCAAATATACATATATTTACTTGCAGGATCCATTCTGAGTCAGTCACCGGGACCAGAGGTTTATTCTTCCAAGCTTCTCTCTCTCCAAAATATGTGTGTGTGTGTGTGAGAGAGAAGTTCCCTGAGGATGGGCTCCAGCATGAGTCCGAAAGTTTGGAAGAATAAACTTCTGGTCCTGGTGACTGACTCAGATTGGGTCCTGCAATGTTATCCTGAAACACATATATTTGCTTTCATTGCAAGATATTTACTTGTTCATCTTTTTTATTTTTATTTTTAGTAAAGGAAGCTAGGAGAGGGACCTTTGGGGGGTATCAAGGGATGTGTCTGGGGACACATTATTGTTTGTGGACACTACCATTACACTTGTATTAGCAGATATGTCTGATAAGATTGACTTTGACATTTGCAAGCCAAACCTGTGGCCTTTTGTGCCTTTTTCCAGAATAGTAATTCCTTCACTGATTAAATACACCACTTAAAAGCCAGTTAACCCCCAAAGAACAGGTGTCTGACCAAACTGAAAGAACCTGTTAATCACACACTTGATGTACGTAATAGAAACTCTGAATTAGTCATCGGCAGTAGAGGATTTCCAAGACACATAAACATAGGTATGCACACTTCTTGCTAAGAAGCGGGCAGATACTGGTATCTGTGCAAAGCATCCACTGAAGTGGAAGATCAAGTACAACCAGTTGATGTGAGACAATTAAACTTGGCATTTTTCCATTAAAACAATTCTTATACTGATGGAGTTGAGAGGAACAAATGAAATGCTAACAGGCAAACCTCAATTAACCTGAAAAGAAAAGAAAAAAAGAAAGAAAAGAAAATATCTTATAATATAAGATGTTTGGTTTATGTAAGAGTCACATCTTTAGTTCTAGAGAAACAGCATTCACAATGGACAATGTGGTTGGGCCATGTACACCTCATGTTTGTGGGTTATTGCTATGCAGCTCCTCAGTTAATTGCCTAATTAATTTCTATTTTGTATCTGAACCAGAAGTCAGAAGGAGTGTCGTAGCACTTTTTCTGACCAACTAATTTTTATTAAAAAGAATACACTTTAATGAATTACATGAAAACCTTTTAATGAAATTTGTCATATAGGAGACCATGATTATCAGAATCTGAAGTATTCAGGGAATTAATCCTTTTTATATTTATATTTATTTATTTATTTATTTTATAGTGTCACTCAGCTTTTGGAACCCAAATTTATTAAAGCTCCCATTGAAAATAAAGAGGTATAATTTTAAATAAAGACCTAATAAAGGAGAATATTTGTAGCTCAGGGTTGACATGAAGGATCCTTGGTGCAGAGGTGGGCTTTACATAATTTAACACCCCGTTCGTCTAGTGCAGAACCGAAAATGTGAGCTTGCGCGGGGCTTCGGACACACGGTGATTTCATGTGTACACCTACTCAGGCAGCCGCGGTGACTAGAGCGGGCAAGGCACGGAAATCAACTGGGCTGCATAGGCGGGGTGAGCGAGCCAGAGAGTGAGATATGTAGGACAGGATAGCACCGGAGTGGGTTGGTGGGCCCAGCCGGTGGTCGGAACTACCGGCTCGCCCGAACTGGTCCAAACCGGTAGCAACCCACCTCTATCTTGGTGCACCAAGGAGCACTGATGATGTTACCTAGTTTGAGTAATGAAACGTTTAAAATGACCTAGTTGATTATATGGAATATATGGCATTCCCAGGAGTCTTGTCCAACACTAGTGTTCAAAAGCATCAATACTCTTCCTGTGTTGCTTCTTCAAAGACCAGCATTCACTTCCATAGTGTCTCACAGGGAATATCATTCCTTGCATAACTCTGATCTTTGTGGGTAGAGAGATATCACAGCATCTGAATATCTTTTTTTAAAAAAAATTAAAATCTAAATTAATCTAATTTAACTTAAACATATTTATTTAATGTAATCAATTTATAAGATGCCTCAATCACTGTAGCAGTTCTAGGCATCCTTTTACAAACAACAACAACAAAGAAAATATTCAGTACTAAGCTTAACACCCTGCTTATTGGGAAATAACCAGCATAAATGCAAGCAATTGGTCTGAAAAAGTGTGGTTACACTTTTCCCCGCTGTCCCATGGTGTGCTGAAAGAGCCAGGTCTTCTCAAGAATTGGGGCCATCTGGACTTTTCTTTGGGGGGAGGAGGGGAGGGGACTGCTGGGCCTGAAGCAAGAGTAGCCTCAGAGAAGACCTGTGTGAACTAGCTTTGTTTTAATGATGGAACTTTAATGATGGAATGATGAAGCATTCTGACCCTGCAGAATTTACCAATCAGACAAAAGCAATCTGTAAAGAGAAATATAAATGTTGCTGGTCTGTAATCAGGGGTGGGCTGCTGGGGGTTCGCAGGGGTTCAGGAGAATCTGTAGCTAAGATTCTGTGCACTTCAGAGAACTCCCAAATCCCACTCTTGACTGGCCCCGCCCACCCCTTCCCTCCCAAGAGTCCCCACGCAGCCCATTTTGGATGCAGATAAGTGCAGGGTGCGTGTGGAGGCTCAGGGAGGGAGAAAAACGGGCCTACCGGAAGTTCGGGAAGGCCAGAAACAGAAATGGAAACGGGCCAGTTTCCGGCCTCCAGAGGGCCTTCGAAGCTTGGGGAGGCTGTTTTAGCCCTCCCGGAGGCTCAAGGCAAGTCTCCGGAGCCCAAGGAGGGCAAAAATGGTGATGCAGGAGACTGACTAGGCCACGCCCACCATGGCCACGCCCACCCAGCAACTGGGCAGAGAACCCTTTTCTAAAATTTTTGAAGCCCACCCCTGTCTGTAATTAAATCTCAACCTAACATAAAAATGAATTCCAGCTGACTTCCTTTCCCTCTCCTCAACCTTTATAGATCCACAAAACAGCAGGCACAAAAAAAGGGAAGTCTGTCAAGGGAAAATCAGTGTAATGATGGTAATGATTCTTTTCCTATGCATACAAGGTTCCATGGAAAAACAGTGCTTAGGGAGGCTTTTTCTGCCTGTTTTTCTCTTAGCGCAGAAATGTAAAAAGTAGAGTTTATTCAAAATCTGGACAGCTTTTAGGGGAGGAAAAGTACAAACTTAAGCCAAGGCCTAAGCAGTTGGTGTTTAAGGCAAACACTTTCTGACAGGCAGCTTCATTGAAATAAAAGGAACCAGCGTTTGAAGCCAGATGGATGGGGAACATTTGTCCTGTGATTGGAAGGGATACTCATCTTCATTAATGTACCCAGAATTTTCTGAGTTCACCTACTAACATTTGATGCCTTCCAGATGTATTGGACACCAGATGAAATGACCATCGTGGTAGAGGATAATGGAATAGCATTCAACTGCAGATAAACAATTTGGGAATATTGACTTCAGTTCTCCATCATCTGTGATTTTTTAAAAATACCTGCCATGTTGTCATTCATGATGAGATAATTAAACCTGGGACATTTTGCATGCTGAGCTGATCCCCTCTGCTCCCCTCCTTTGCTTGTCCTTGAAGAGCCCTTGCCAGCCACACTGAATCAAATGGACAAATAATGTGCTGTAGAATAGAATAGAACACAACACAACACAACACAACAGAATTATTTATTGGCCAAGTGTGATTGGACACACAAGGAATTTTTCTTTGGTGCATATGCTCTCAGTGTACATAAAAAGACAAGATACATACATCAAGAATCATAAGGTACAACACTTAATGATAGTCATAGGGTACAAATAAGCAATCAAATCATACTAGGAAACAATATAAATCGTAAGGATACAAGCAACAAAGTTACAGTCATGCAGTCATAAGTGGGAGGAGAGGGGTGATAGGAACAATGAGAAGATTAATAGTAATAGTAATGCAGACTTAGCGTTGAGGGAACTATTTGTTTAGCAAAGTGATGGCATTCAGGGAAAAACTTTTCTTGTGTCTAGTTGTTCTGGTGTGCAGTGCTCTATAGTGTCGTTTTAAGGGTAGGAGTTGAAACAGTTTATGTCCAGGATGTGAGGGGTCTGTAAATATTTTCAAAGCCCTCTTTTTGACTTGTGCAGTATACAGGTCCTCAATGGAAGGCAGGTTGGTAGCAATTGTTTTTTCTGCAGTTCTAATTATCTGAAGTCTGTGTCTGTCTTGTTGGGTTGCAGAACCAAACCAGACAGTTATAGAGGTGCAGATGACAGACTCAATAATTCCTCTGTAGAACTGGATCAGCAGCTCCTTGGGCAGTAATGTGCTGTAGCATAAGCAGTGGTGGGATTCAGCCAGTTCGCACCTATTCGGGAGAACCAGTTGTTAACTTTCTAAGCAGTTCGGAGAACCGGTTGTTGGAAGAAATCTTATTTTATTTTTTTCCACTTTACAGGGCTAATCCTGTAAGGAAGGCAGGAAGGAAACATTCTGGTGTTGTTTCTAGCCTAATCTTTATTGCCCTGCTTACAGAAACTGCCTCTCTGGTTAACCCTTATTACATTGTAACAGCTAAGGCAAAGCACCCATCAACATGAGTGATGTTGAGTTGGCCACGCCCACACGGTCACATGACCACCGAACCACGCCTACCTAGCTGGTCATTATGGCAGAGAACCAGTTGTTAATCTGAATCCCACCACTGAGCATAAGACAATGTATGAAGGAGCTATATATGCCCATATTTTATTTCTCAGGTACTTTGAACCTTGCTATAGCTCCAGCAATCCAATAACAGTGACTTCATATTGGCGACTTTTGGATAAAGGAAACCATTGACATCACCTCTGCTGTCTTTTAATGCCACTGTGAGGGAGAGAGTATAACAATTTCCAGCCTGCCAATGACACCAAGAGTCATTGTAGCTCCATCAGCTCTGTAATCCAGGCTTGGCACCTCTGTCTAAACAGTTCATTTTTCAAATGCATACTGAGCTCCATTTAGACTACCTATTCCTGCCTGTCTACCACCTACTTCTTGCCTCCAGGGTATCACGTTTAGCATTTGCATGCAGAAAATGTTTTGTTTACTCCCTGGTAGCTTTACTTAAAATATTTCCAGAAACTAGACTGTAAAAGCACTGTGCTCACCTAGGAAAGAAGTGACGAAATAGGAAAAATAAATGACATATTCTTTCGCCCCCAGTCTTCTGTTTTTTGCCCAAGTTAGGTAGATGTGTACTCTGAGTTTAAAGAATATAGATCACCCTAGAGGAGAAATGCTGCATTTTTAAGAGATTGTGGCAAAAGCCACAACATTTAGCTTCTGAGAAACTCGGCTTTTAGAGAACAAAAAACACATTTATTTCCCCCATGGTAAATATGGTGTATTTGTGGTAGGACCTGAAAAAAAATAATCTGTCTGCTTAGGTGAAGCAGCTCCAGGTTGCACAAGGCCCAGAAAATGCTTTTGTGAGGTCTTGCAGCCTCCAGAGCGAGTGGGAAAGCAAGCCTAGTTTTGCATGCTTTTTAGAGGGCCTTCTGGTATGACTTCCAGAGAGTCTGGAGGCTTGGCATGTCATTGAAAATGGCATGGCATGTCAGAGGTTTGCCATCATTGGGTTAAGAAGACTGGAGCAACTTAAGACCAATAAACAAACTCATGGAGATGGTCATTTTTCTATAAACTTAAGATTGTCTTGTTTTGCAGTACAGTATTATAGTCGCCTTAACTGAGTATTATGGCTTTTTTATTCCATACTTTGATTGTATAATCATATAAGATGTTTTTCTATCCCATTCTTGGTGTGAAATTCTAGACAGCCACTGCCAATCACAGATATAGGAAATGAGGCATTACATGTGGCTCTACACCAGGGGTGTCAAACTCAATTTGATTGAGGGCTGCATCAAGGTTGTGTTTGACCTTGTGGGGGTGGCGTGTCTGGGTGGTGGTGGTGGCCAGCATGACATCACTTGTGTCGGGGGTGACTGTGATAGCCTGAATGCTCTGCCAGCAAAAACAAGCTCCTGAGCTCCATTTTCGGTTGCGACGGCCTCCTGCAACCTTCTGCTAGTGAAAACAGAGCTCTCCCGATCTCCATTTTCGCTGGCAGAGGCACTGCAAGCCGATCCTTTGCTGTTTCCAGGGCAGCCTTGCAGGCCAAATTTAAACACCCCATGGGCCGGATCCAACCTACAAGCCTTGAGTTTGACACCTCTGCTCTACAGCACTTAGTAGAACAAAAACGTCTTCCTGATGCAACTGCCAGCTTCAGAGAAGGATTTTTTCCCCTCAGGGGTCTATCAGAGAGGGATGGGAGAGAAATGACCCAAATAATTATCTGCCCCATCAGTTGATGTTTTTGTGTTGTAAAAATAAAAACCAATCATCCAAATACAAAAGTGAATGAAATGTCACTTTAACTTTGATTCTCAAAATGGATAATATTGGATGAAATGAGCAAAAATGATATGCTGGCTTTTCCATTCTAGTGTTTCAGACGAATCTTTGCCTGCAGGCTGATATTATTTTGACAGAATACTTTAGAGGACTGCATCCATTTAGTCTGAATAATTACATTAGTATTTATTAGCCCCATATTGCAGATGGAGATTTGAGGCTTAGGGGCAGTAGTAAGACAGTATTCTGACTTCCTAATAGAAGTGACACATGAACCAGGAAATTTACTAATTTATAAACAATCCCTGGGCTGCTAAATTAAATACAGAAGTCTGGTCATTACATGGACATACCATTTTTTTTCTTGTCAATATGACAAAATTGATTTCCTATTGCATTTTCCGAGATGTTTTTTTTACTTCCAACCTAGTCTGTAGACTTGGGATTTCCTCCTGCCCAAATAATAGCCAAGTGTGAACCCATAATTTGGGCAACTAAATGATTCTAGTAACTAGAATATAGCACTGGGAAGCCAAGTATTTATTTTTTGTTATTTATTTATTAGATTTTTATCCTGCCTTTATTACTTTTGTTACAAGTAACTCAAGGCAGTGAACATATCTGATATATTCCCTCTTTATTTTTCTACACAACAACATCTCGGTGAAATGGGTTGGGCTGAGAGAGAGAGTGACAGCTGACTTTCATACCTCAGGCAGGACTAGAACTCACAATCTCCTGGTTGTTGGCCAGCACGTTCATTACTATACCAAACTGGTATTCAAAATGAACTTCGGATTCTACTAACATAAGTACTAGAATCTGTAGTTGTTTAGTAAGTCATGTGGTTTGCCTCCCTTGTTTTTTGTGTGACAAATTAATAGAAGAAAAAGAAACAGAAGAGCAGCCAATGTGAATTGCATCAAATTTATGCACAAGCATATACACCTATGTTCCTTGTTGGGCAAGCAACCCAAGTATTGGCTCTGGATCAAGTGTGCCAGTGGGGCTGCATATGATTTTGGGAGCACATTTCAAGATAATGTATTGGATTTCAAGAGCTGCGGTGGCACAGTGGTTAGAATGCAGTACTGCAGGCTACTTCTGCTGACTGCCAGCTGCCTGCAGTTTGGCAGTTCGAATCTCAGCAGGCTCAGGATTGACTCAGCCTTCCATCCTTCCGAGGTTGGTAAAATGAGGATCCAGATTGTTGGGGGAAATATGCTGACTCTGTATACTGCTTAGAGAGGGCTGTAAAGCACTGTGAAGCGGTATGTAAGTCTAAATGCTATGCTATGCTATATTGGATTCCCACGTCTAAGATTAAGACCTTTTGCTAATAAATTTACTGCTTATAAATCTACTCTTTAGATTGCATGATGCACCTTGCGGTAGTAGGATAACCCGCCATGCTGCTTTATCTGTGTATAGGTAGTCCTCAAACGATTCATTTAGTGACCATTTGAAATTACAACAGCACTGGAAAAAGTGACTTATTACCATTTTTCACATTTATGACTGTCGCAGCGTGCCCATGGTCATGTGATCAAAAACGCTTGGCAATTGACATGTATTTGTGATGGTTGCAGTGACCCAGGGTCATGTGATCACCTTTTGTGACCTTCTGACAAGCAAAGTCAATGGGGAATCAGATTCACTTAACAAGTGTAAAATAACAACTGTATTTTACTGTGTAAAATGGAGCAAAACTTAAAAACAGTCTTGCTTAGCAGTGGAAATTTTGGGCTCCGTTGTGGTCATAAATCGTAAATGAGGCCGATAAAATGAGGACCCAGATTGTTGGAGGCAATAGCCTGACTCTGCAAACGGCTTAGAGAGGGCTGCAAAGCACTGTGAAGTGGTATGTAAATGTAAATGCTACTGCTAAGTGCTAAATCGAGGCATACTTTTACATTGCAATTGAAGGAGACGATGACCCCTTATATTTGGAATATCCTTATCTACATCCAGAGCAGGGGTGTCAAACTCACATTGTGATGGCGGCATCACGTGACGTATCAGGACTTTTCCCCTCTTCGCTAAACCAGACATGGGTGTATCCAGCGTGTGACGCATCTGGCCCGTGGACTGGGAGTTTGACAGCCCTGATCCAGAAGGTTGTTCTTATTTCCAGACTGCCAAAGTCCCAGTGTTTTGCTTGGTGTGTTTGTGTACTATGCAATGCATCCTGTGCTGTATTACTTTCTGAAGCAGACTGTATTAGTCAACTGTTTGCTAGTCAATTTGTAATTGGAATGTCGCCTATGGCAATGGACCTGCTTTGCACCTATGTTGTAGAATAGAAGAATCTCTAAATGAATTCAGCAAAATAGGTATTGACCAGAGCAATAGCTGATCATGATGCAAAAGAAGAAGCAAAAAATGAAGGCTTCATAAGAAAATAGAAACTGGCATCTTTATGAAGGGAGAGTTTTTGTTATTTCCATCTGGGACCAATGACAATTGTAGTCTGGGAACTCTAAATTGGAAATTAGTGTTTTAGTGTGAAAATAAAAATCTGGAGCAAGCATCAGGCTTGGTCATTTATCCCTTCTATTATTGGAAGGTTTCGGAAGCTGCTCTTTCTTCTTTAGATTATAATTTGTTGGCCATCAGATTCCAGATCATCTGTGGCTAATCTTGTTTGTTTGAAATAAATTTCAAATGGTAGGTTATGACAGCAGCTCATTTTAATAGGAGGAATAGGAATACACAAAGTCTAAACCAGGGGTCTGCAACCTTAAACTCTCAAAGAGCCATTTGGACCCATTTCCCACAGAAAAAAAAAAAAAAAACACCGGGAGCCACAAAACCTTTCCCATGCCTGACTATTTCCTGAGAGGCCACAGATGTGTAGCATGTGTAGTTGAATTGAATGTTCTGTTTTCTTCTGAAACTTTTCTTTTCTTGAATTTATCCATGGTTGGCCTACCGGGGGTTGAAAGGTTTAATAAATCGCATGCTGGTGGGTATCACACATTGGCAGTTGTAACGCATATTTTAAACAAATAGTTGTTCAAACTCTTCTTAAAAACCTCAAGTGTTGGAACACCCACAATTTCTGGAGGCAACTCATTCCACTGATCAGTTGTTCTGTCAAGAAATGTCTCCTTAGTTCTAGCTTGATTCTCTCCTTGATTACTTTCCATCTATTGCTTCTTGTCCTGCCTTCAGCTGCTTTGGAGAATAGCTTGACCTCCTCTTCTTTGTGACAGCCCCTTAGATATTGGAAAACAACTATCAAGTCACTCTTGGTCCTTCTTTTCATTAAACTAGACATACCTAATTCCTGCAACCGTTTTTCATATGTTTTAGCCTCCACTCCCCTAATCACCTTTGTTCCTCTGCTCTGTGCTCTTCCTTGAGTCTCAATATCTTTTTTCTATTGCGGTGACCAAAACTGGATTATTCCAAGTGTGGTTTTACTAAGGGATTATAAAGTGATATTAACACTTCATATGATCTTGAATAAAAACAGATCCTTAAAATCTTGTCATTCAGTCCTGGTCTCAAAAGTCCATTAAGGGCTACCAGAAATAATATTTTAATCTTGATAGAATAAACCACTTTTTATGTCTTCCTCTATTTTTAATAATCTTGATCTTTAATCCCTTGATCTTCAAATAATATTGTAAAGCTAGTTTTTAAAATTTCTGTTTTATCCCTTCTCATAAAGTTCTCCAGAACTTTAACAGATCTCTTTTAGAAATCCAATATTTGGAAGTTATCCAAGTTGCTTTTTTTGGTTTGACATTTGTACATTCTTTTTAATTATTAAGACATCAGCTACTTTCATTTGTATATCCAGTTTAACATCTTTTCCCATACCATTCTTGTAGCTTGTCAGTTTTTAAATCCACTTTCAAACCAGATTCGGTCTTGTCTGGTAAAACTTGTTCTTCTTCCAAAACATCTTTTAAAATCAGTCCATTTATAATGGTAGACACCTTTAAAGTTAATTTCTGGATCCATATGTCACAAATATGCTACAGTATGTCCAATGTTAAAGTATTTTTCTCCATTCCGTGTTAATAAATCAAATTTAAGCATACTTTCCCTTTAATTGTAACTTTCAGTATTTTCTGGTTCCTTCTAGTGTCCAACATTCAAATTATCATTCTATCATGTTTTCTTTTAAGAATTCCAAAACAAGAGCACTTTCCCATGGGAAGGATTCTTATTAATTTCAAAATCTTATTTCAAATTCATCAGGACCCTTAGTTTATTTATAACTTTCCAAAATCAATGCTATTTACTGTTTATTCTAAAAAAAAGAGAGAGAGACTTTAAATATTCTTACTTATCTTTAAATTTTCTTTTTCTAAGGATTAAAGGAAGCTCCTGGTGCATGTTGTAAGATTTGTTGTTTGAAAGGTTTTTAATAGTTGAAAAGTAGTTAAAAAGCAATATCCAAAACTGCTTAAGAAATGAGTCTTGGCAGAACTTTGTGTCCATAAGGCTACACTGAAGCTGGGGACTTGGTGGGAATTCCTTGACTCCAAGGCACTTGGCTTAAGGAGCCCATTGCAGACACCTCCATTCCTGCTTATTCACAAGGAGCAGGTGTTGGGATCTCTCCTTTATCTTGGCCAGCCAGAAATTTCTGTCTAGCTGTGAATCTTGTCACAATGCTTCAGAGACGTCGAGCTCACCATGAATCCTCACTGGAAACCCCCATTCTCTCATTTCTCGCATGGATTGTGATATCAGAGACATTGCCTCATTACTTTCTACGAAAAAGAAGAAAAAAAATGCATTCATCTGAGAAAAAAGTTTCTGTAATGGTTTATCTTGAAGTTTATAGGGTTTAAAATAGGAATTTACTAAGCAATTTAATTACTACTGAATTATTTTCCAGTCAACTTTTCTCTGCTTTGGTTGCATATTTAGAGCTCATCAATTTACTCATCTGTTTGTCTGGGGTGGTGGTAGTGGTAATTGTTTCCGTAAGTCTGACATCAAACCATACTTGGAAACTTGAGTATTTCTAAGTGGTTCTACTGTGCATTTCTCTCCACACTAAACTGACTTTACAAATTGTGTTGAGTGCTCCTTCCCCTTTTACAATGGCTTAACAGAATGTTTATTTTGGGTCTGGTTGCAAGTTCAGCCACGAGGAATGGCTGTTGGAAATCACTGAGTCACCTTTCCAGAGAACCCTATTTTCAGACCATTTTAATTGTTGCAAAATGTTACACGTGGTGCGTTAGATTTATATTTACATTTAGTCACATTTTTTTAATCAAGAAAAGGAGGGAGCTTTTTATAGAAGGCATGTGATGGGGTGACGTGAATTTCAGCAGATGTTTTTGGAATTGCTATAAAAGGAATGAAAAACAAAACTCCCAATTCTGCGATCTTCGAATAAAGAATTGTTAAAAAACATGACCTTTTTGTGGAAAACAAATACAGTACTGATTTTCTTTAGCAGAAATATAATTGCTTTGAGTTGTGTTTTTATTTAAACTTCAAAACAGTGGCAAAGAGATTTGAGCCATAATTTTATATCTGTATTTATATCTATATCTCTCTATATCTATACCAGTGGTGGGTTGCTACCGGTTCGCCCCAGTTCCACCCACCTGCCTGGACGTCATCAGATACGATCTGCACATGTGCAGAAGTGGTACGCATGTGAGCGAAGCGAGTAGAGAGTGCTTTAAGATCTCAACCACTTGAGGAGTAGACACATCTTGACTCAAGATGTAAATTTGTATGGACTTAAATAGTGCACGCTGATCTTTTCTTTGAAATATTGTGTGTGAATCTGAAGTTTGGCAATCAAGATATTCTAACTTCTAATGCAAATATACCCAGTTGTAGATTGATTGACATCTGGGTGTTGTGGTTTACTTTTGTTTGTTTGTTTGGGGGAATGGTTATTGATTAATTTATACATGATTTATGTTTGCTGTGATAAGTACAGTATATTTATTGGGTAACCTCCAGGAGTTTTCGTAGCTTACAGTCGCTACCAATCAAATACAGAAATATTGTTTAGGTCCAGGTATGAGAGCTAAAGACTTTGCCACCTATTCAAAAGATATGCTTCACAAATGTTCATGTAAGTGTATTTGGTGTATTAAAACTCCCTTCAAAGTTTCCATAATGTTTTTGACACTGCATAGACAGCCCTTTTATCGAGATCACCAACAAAACAAAATAATTGTGGATGCACATACAGACAAGTAGGGACAATTTTCCAAAGAAAACTGTGCATTTACCCATGCTTATGCATGGGTAAATTCAAATGCTTTCCACAGCAACAGCAGATATATGGGATTGCAGTTAACATAGACATTTTCTGCATGGGTATACACAGGGTTTGGAGACCATATACTGAAATGATCGCAATGTGATGTGGTCTTCACCACTTTTGTACCCGCATTGTGATGTGACATGCATGTAGATAAGGGAGGCACTTATAGTGCAACATTACAACATTTGTTTCATTGCTCGGATGAACCTGCCTCATTGGACAAATGCCTTTACTTTTTGTGGTGAAATCCTGAACTCGGATCCAAATCTAATATTTAGCATCCACACTAGGTCTTATCTTCCAGGTCATTTATTTATTTAGCATATGGCTGGTCATACACAGTATTAAAACACTTCGTTTTTACAGGTTAAAAACAATTAAAACAATAAAAAAACAGTAAGAAAACCTAAAAGGAAAACAGAAATAACATTTCAAAGTTTAATGTCGAGTTTGGGGATTCAGTCAGTAGCTGCCATTGTTATGCAGAGGAAGTCCCTAGAATCTCCTGGATATCTTCTGTTAGGGCATTCCCTCACTATATGCTGGATAGTCTGTCGGGGGGTTCCAGGTCATTGTCAAGTTGTTACTAATGGGGTTACATCTAATATGGCCTTTCTATTTCCAAAGCACATTTGACAATTTCTCCTTTTCTCTTCTCTTCTCTTGCAGGTGGACCTGGAACCTGAAGGGAAAGTATTTATAGCAATAACCCTCTCAGGCAGCTTCACGGAAGGTAAGAGGTATACGTACCTTTTCTCTCTAGTCTAGTAATTGTTACTACGAATACTTCCACACACACCATAGCATGACATTAAGCTCCAATTGCAACAGATGTAAAACTTGAATAAACAGAAGAATGTTATAATTGCCAAATTATGCATGCTTTGTTGGAATGGAGAAAAACTTGCACTGGACATCTTCAGTAACCCTTACGTTGGGTTCAGAACACTGAGTCTTATCTTCATAATAGGACAGCTGAGGAACAGTGGTTGGCTAAGACCCTACTAAGTAGATTTGTAATTCATAGGAAGATCTGAACTGGGGACTTGCTCACATATCTAGCTGTCAGTTTCCCTCTTAGTTGGGCTTTTTGAAGCTTCCCAGACAAACCACAGGGTATGGTTAATTTAGAATCTTTATTGTACCCTAGACTGAAACCATAGCAACATTTTTTTACTGCCAAAATAAGCTTGCCCTACTGTCTTATGCCCTCTTCAGTGCTTCTTTCTCCTACCTTCTCTGCAAGTTAACAAACACATTGTATTGCATTTATCATGGTTAATGTGAAATTGCAATTAGTTAGTGATCTATTTGACATTTCTCCATAGGGAAACCCTCCCAAAGTGTCTCCCTGACTAACCCCCTTGGCTCAGGCCATCTAGAAAACAGTGAGGACAGCCTTCTTCTGGAAGGCCTTTGGTGATTGAAGGTCATCTTGCAAAAGGGGTTGGGTGAACTTTGATGGGAGTTTTAGTTATGGTGATTTTTTTTAAACTGTTATGGATTGTTCTACCACAGATTTGGTATCATCAATAATTAGTGTGGACCTGCTTTATATCCTTGATGATGTCAGTTTGTATTTTTTGCCATACTCTGTAGCCTTTTCATTCATACTTATGCCTACATCTTACCTCCTTGCAGGTATTCATCAATGCCACTCCAAAAAGTTCAGGCTATTTTCTTTCAGACTTACCCTTTGCTTTCCTCTTAATTTCACAGATACATGAGATATCTTTTTTTTCTTCCTTTCATTTGTTAATTCACTATTCCATATGCCATTGCTAGAAAGATCATTGATTGATTTCCATCACCTGTCATAGCTTTGATGAATGGAAGCTTTCTCGTGATGCATTTCATTTATTTACTTACTCCTACCATTTGCATCCATCTCCTTTCTTACTCTTTAAGTAAGATAGAAAAGCTATAGATTTGGTTACCAGTCTTAGCTTAAAGCCCAGGTTTTCCTCAAGCACACATACAATATTCTTTGCAAGCCACAATCTCTAATTTAAAGACTACCTTGTAATATCCTGCAGTTCACTTTCTACCAACTTGGAAATTTATGCATGTACCAACACACTCAGTACACATTGCTCTACATCTCCATTTCTTATGGAAAGAATTATTCAAAGGAGAGCTCCAAAATAATTTTTATTCTGTCCCTCCCCCCCAATTTTTCTGTAGCAGATCCTGAACAGGAAGGGACAGACTTTTACAAAAGAAAGGAAGTAAACAGGATGATGTGATTGTGGACAGCCTGAATGTCATTAGTAAAAAAAAGAAAGAACTATGTTTCTATAAAAGAAAAAAAAAACCCTGCTATAATTTAGAGATGGGATTGAGTTAAAAGGTTTTGCCCAAACCATGAATTCTCCATATGAATCCAAATTGGAGAAAAGCATTTCTGCTTCCATTCTTCTGCTTGTGGGAGAGCGCGGGAGACAAAGAAAGTATACAGTAACAATGTGTAACTAGAGAAACTTGTATTACAGTCTTATTTCCATATAGAAATCTCACTACAGCGTTCCATTGCATTAGCCTGGGTTGGGCTTTCTTTGGCACTGGGTTCCAAATCCAGGATGTTGCAGGAGAAGAAAGTTAGTGACTCAGGAGGGGAGCAGCTATTCCTGTGTCTTTTGTAAAGACACAGGAATAGGCGGTGCTGTTTTCAATTCAGAATAAGCCCAACCCTTCACCGTGTTTGTTGAAGAAAGCTGTTGTGTTGCTGCTTGAAAACGAAGCTTTGTGTATGCCATTCAATTCAATTCTACAAGGATCGAAGGGAGTATAAAGAGATTGAGGACTGAAGGCTGCTGAGTCTTCTCAACCTTCTGCAAGGTTTTGGTATCAGACAGTTGCAACCAACAGAAGTCCGGGATGAACTTGAAACCTGGAATAAAACAAGTTACAAAGGAAGGATGCATAAACTGCAGCTCCATATGCTCCCTGCAAAGACATGCTGCTAATTGTAAAGTTGATTATGTCGGAAGGAGAAAATGTGTAAGGAGTAACACAGGAGGAGGAGAGTTCAGACCCACATTTGAAAATGCATGAAGTGGCCAGGCCTCTTGGTCTTTCATTTAGAAGCAAAAATGTGTGGTGGTGTGGTTATTCCAGGAAGGTGCTGCAAAGGAGAAGCAGCCTCTGCAGAAAGAGCTGTGCTGCTTTGGGGGTGGGGTGGGGGAAAAACAGGAGGTGCTGTTAAAAGAAAGAAAAACAAACTGGCGTCCTGGTCACCTTGTACATTTTGCAAAGTTAGGAGTATTGTAATGAAATGTTGAATGCTAGACATAATTATCCTTTGACCTGCCATGGATCTGGGAGGAAGAAAAATCTAGTTTGCTCACTTATGCAACTGTGGGAAATTTTTTACATGGGAAACCAGATTATGAAGAGAACAGAATAGAATGGCCACTTCCACATTGCTGAAAAGGAGAAAAGGGGGAATATAGTTTGCATGAAATTTTCCTATGCAAATTTTATATATGGGTACCGAATGAGAAATCAGTACCAAATGAGAAATTATTATTATTATGGAACAGAAATAAAGACATCTTGCCCTAGTAGGGGAAAGACTGCAAGCCAGGGTTGTCGTCTTCAGTTTCCTTCTGTAGATGGGCCACACCAAAATCCAGACTTGTACCTGTCAGCTTTTCAAATATAGAACTAACACTTTAAAAGCAGGATGGTAACCACTGTAGAATCAAACTGAATCTATGTGGCCATGCTTTAACTAGTAGTTTAATTATTTCCTTCTGCTTGCTCTATAAATTCACCTATGAAACACTAAATGCGTACCAAGCACTTCAGTGTGGAAAACTGAAGGCTGAACCCGGAGACATCGGCAGTAAGCAAAACTTTGTCCTTTTTCCTGAGCCTGGATGGCTTGGCCTCAACCCCCATCAACAGGGATCTTGCTGGCTATTTTGGGGTGCTATTTGTGAATACAGAATGGAGATGTGCAAGTTCTTGCAGGGTTTCCTAACACATCCATGTATATCAAATCTCCTAAGAAGGGACAGGTCAGCCCTTCCAGGTAGGCCAAATCAAGAAGCAGATATTGTAGGAATTCCAAGAATGCTGCTTCATTATTATAGGTCAAATGAGCAGAATCTTGAAAGCCTGTTCCAAACTTCTCACTTTTCCATCTTATACCAAAGAAAATGAAAGGGGGGCTATTTTGAGTTGCTCTTTCATACATCCTTCCCCTGAACTGTAATTTCCCTGTAATTTCTTATCCAAACCCTTCATAGTGGTTCACTCTTTCCTCCCCACACCCCTTAACAGCTTTATTATTCCCTCCCAAAGATCCACTCCAAATTCCTTTACAGGACATTATTATCAATAAGACCAGTGGCTGCTCTTTGTGTCATTCACTAAGCATGGTCTGCAGCTTTATTTATTTATTTATTTATTTATTTATTTGTTTGTTTGTTTGTTTGTTTGTTTGTTTGTTTGTTTGTCAAACATGTACAAGGTAACAAGTATAAGTATAAACATGGACATGAACACAGGAAATGAGTACAAATAAATGGGGACAGTAGGACAAGGACGGTAGGCACACTGGTGTGCTTATGTACGTCCTTTACGGACGTCTTAGGAATGGGGTGAGGTCTACGGTAGACAGTTTGAGGTTGAAGTTGTGGGGGTTTGAGGATGTAACAACGGGGCCAGGTAGAGCATTCCAGGCATTGATCACTCTGTTGCTGAAGTCGTATTTTCTGCAATCGAGTTTGGAGCAGTTTACCTTGATTGTTTGCCCGTGTATTATTGAGGTTGAAGCTGAAGTAGTTGTTGACAGGTAGGAGGTTGTAGCAGACAATTTTGTGTACTATGCTTAGGTCAGACCATAGGTTGCGTAGTTCCAGGTTGTCCAAGTCCAAAATTTTGAGTCTGGTGGCATAAGATATTCTATTGTGAGCAGAGGAATGGAGTACTCTTCTTGTGAAATACCTCTGAACCCGCTCATTGTATTAATGTCCGATATACAGTGTGGATTCCAGGCAGACGAGCTGTATTTGAGAATTGGTCTGGCAAAGGTTTTGTATGCCCTAGTTTGCAGTACAATGTTACCGAATTACCGAATGTTACAGAATTAGATTCTGCTCTTGCTGAAAATTTCGCATGTTCATAGTCCCAGCCTTGATCTTACAAAATATAATAGAGACTAGCAATGGGGTCAGTGGGCCTGGACCTCTTACAAGGTGGCGGACTATGTGAAGTATAGTTCAGAATTTGGAAATGATGAGATGAATCCAGACTTTTCATTCACGGCAGCAAAATTAATCAGATAAACTATACTGGCAAATTGTTTTAGTCTTTGAACTTTCCAACCTTTATTAGGCTGTTATTTTCAATGGTCAAAGACAATCGAGCAAAAAAAATATCAAGATAAGATATATCAAGAGCAAATTGGATGGCAGTGGTGAGGGTTCAAGTGAATATGCCCCCAAACCTCTCAATGTCTTGGAAAGATTCTGGGGCACCCAATGCCAGTTTAAGTTCATCACCAACTCACTGTTCCTAGAATTGTCTCCTTTGTGGGGTTGTTGTATGTAATTTGGAGAGAGAGAGATAACATTTCTCTTTCCTTCTAAAAATAATTGGATTATAAATTAATTTACTGGACAGAAGGCCTTGAAACCATATCCAACATGTAAACCATGTGACATGTAGAAGTAGGAAGTATGCACCATGTGGATATTAAAATAGCTGATTTGAAGAACTGGAAGAAATTAATGATAAAAAAATTTTAAAGGGAAAAAAGACTAATCATTCAGTTCAGGAAAACTGTAGTTGAGTTTATTTAATCAATAACAACATTAATATAAATTCAAGGTTTTTTTTAAAAAAAAAATCAAGGAAACTCCTAATAAATATAAGGTACTGTAAAATGTTTTGGATTTTGGTGATATATTTGAATATTCAAAATACTTCATACTTTTTGTGATATATTTGAATATTCAGAATACTTCATATGGAATAAAGATTGGAGTTGCTACTTCCTGAATTAAGGATACCCTGATGAAACTTAAAGGATACGACTTTGTCAGTTGTGATCTAAGGCATTTTAGCACCCAAAAGAGTAAAACTGGCCTTCATAATGCCACGTGCCTACACTTAAATCAAGCTCTGCATTTTGATGTACGAAAGAGAAAGTGAGACTTCAGATAGGAGATGGAAACCAAAGGAGAAGGATACTAAAAATAAGATTGGCTAGAAGAAACCCACGCAGTCTAGTAGGAACCTTGCTTTAGGGTTTGCTAACAGGTTAACAGGGAGAATGAAGTGATAACTAAAGGAAACAGGATGTTGCAAAGTAATGGAAGAAGCTAAAGATAAATTGCTTTGGGATAAACATGGGTGGAAAATTAAAGGAAAACAGCAATAGAGGAGAAGTCATGACATTTGAATGACAGGCAGCAATTTATTCACTTGTTTAACCATTCTCTTTGGGTTCCCAGGAACACTCCAGAGGGACAGGATCTTTAAAAACTTCACGCGGAAACGCCAACGGGCCATGCGCAGGAGAGTTCACCAAGTCAACGGACACAAGTTTATGGCAACATACTTACGGCAACCAACGTACTGCTCACACTGTCGGGAATTTATCTGGTATGCTTGAAATGAAAACAGGCTTGAATGGGAGCTTTCACCTAGGAAGTTGCTGCCCTTTTTACTAAGTATAAAGTTCCTTTTGGGTTGATCTCAATTCCTTGTGACTTTATAAATACATCCATGTGGTTTCCTGGCCACAGTTCAGAAGTGATTTAGAATTGCCTCCTTCCAGGATGTGTGTTTACACCCCAGCTTTGTTTTACAGCCCTGGCATTCTCTGGAATTCTCCCCTCCAGGTACTAACCAGGTCCTGACCCTGCTTAATTTCTGGGCCACATATTTAAAGCCAGCTGCTGCCACCTGCTGAATTCAGAATGAGCAGCCTAATCCCTAAACAAGTCAAGAGCAGGCTACCAAAACACTTATTCTTCGGATCAAAAAGAGAGTTTAGAACAAGAGTAATCACTGACTTAAGATCTGATACTTTCCCTGAAAGCAGCTTTAATCAAAGCTATGCAAACTATCAATTCTGGAGGGGAAGAGTTGGAGGTACTTTCCGGTACTGGTGAAGATAGTGGAATCAATGTAGATACTGTCGAATGTGATCTGAAGTTTAGGGTTCAGCAACAGAGAGTTGTAGCTTTCGTTTTAAAACATGCAAATTACTTTGATTGAAATGGTTGATACAGTGGAACAGCTTGCCTTCAGAAGTTGTGGAGCTCCATCACTGGAGGCTTTTAAGAAGAGGCTGGGCAGCCAATTTGTCTGAAATGGTATAGAGTCTCTTGCTTAAGCAGTGGGTGGATTAGACAGTGGTCCCCAACCCCCGGTCCGCGGACCGGTGCCGGGCCGTGGAGTACCTGGCACCGGGCCGCGCAGCGGCCGGGGGACATGAACGCTGCAGCGCAAAGGCTCTTGGGCTGTGCGCAATGGGCCGTGCGCAAAAGCTCCTGGGCCGTGCTCCCACCCCTGCGCGCGCTCAGCGGGCCGCGGCGATAAAAAGGTTGGGGACCACTGGATTAGAAGACCTCCACGGTCCCTTCCAACTCTGTTATTCTGCTAAATTCTCATCATCTGGTTTTATTACAATCATTGGCTATTAATTATATATTATCTAATACGTATAAAATAATTTTGGTTGGAGCAAACAAGTCAAGCCATTAATTTCACAACTAATAACTGTATGGAATTAGGACTCAGGCATGGAGATTTAGGGCTTTAACTCCCCCGCTTTTCCCCATGACAATCTCAGCCTAGATTGAGCCCTTGCCTCTGTTTGCATTGGTGAAAAAGCTTCCATTGGATCTCATGGAAGCTCTTTTATGTGTTCAGTTGGCTAGATCTGATTAGCAAAAGAGGAGAGGAGCAGGTCAAACTTTAAAGCCCTCTTACCATCCATGTTATGCTCCTAAAATGCCTCCAGTGTATATGTCAACACAATTGCATGGATCTTTCCATCAAATGCAGACTGCTTATTGGATGATATTTGCAATGTCCTAAATAGTTCCACTCAGAACAGTTTTGTGAAATTCTCTCACTTTTAAAACACAAAGCAATGAGTGCATGTTTTCATAAATATGTTTCTTGTTGTTCATTAACTGAAGAAAGAAATTTGTATTGCAAACTGTTTGTTGGAGTGGGCTGAAACATTTTGGGTGCCAGTTAGTACAATATAGGGACATTTATTACAATTTACATAAGTATGTTCATAGAGTTTGATCATTAAAATAAAACAACACTGTGGCTATTAGCCAAAGCTCATCTATTTCTATGTAAGCTACATCAAACCTAACAGGATTTCTATCTCAATTCTTGTGGAAAGGATGGGATTGATAGGCTATGACAGATGCACATGTTCCTGAGATTAATCTCATGGAGATTTGTGGTGCTTACATCCTACTAAGAGTTTGCACTGAATTTTGTATTTAAATTTTTCTCTTACAGTTTTGATTATAAATTTTAGTTGGAATTCATTCTGAGTTTTATTAATACTGGAAGTAAGATTCATCATCTAAACTTGGATTTTATGTATTTTAAAATGTATTTACAAAATGTTTATACTATCTTAATCAATTGACTCTGGTCATTTAACAATGAAAGCAAAATAAGCAACCCATAAATGAAAACTCACCATTTCTAATTGGTTTTACTTAGCTAAAGAAAACGGTTGTGTTGTGTCCACCAGTTAAATGCCCTTTAGAGATTTTTGGAATACCAAGAATGAAGGAGCATGTTCTACCTTATGGGGGCAGTCTTGCAGAGATTCCTTCTAGTTCACATCCCTTTCAGCTCTGATAACCTTGAGCAAGCCTCCCTCATAGTTCAAAACAGGAAGGCAGAATCCTTTTGGGTAAGGCGGTTCTTGATGAAACCCAGTGTTGTGCCATATTGGACTTCATAAGTAATACCCTACACTTTAAACTGGGTGCAGCATTGCAAAATAAGTGCTATCCTGAAATAGCAGCTTTCACCCACCACAATTTGGCTACTGCATTCTGTGTGAGCTGTAGCTTCTGAGTTACTTTCAAAGGCAGCCTCACCTAGTACATTGCAGTAGTCAAGATAGGGTGGAAAAGGCATGCCTTATCCTCACCAAGGCTTGTACCTCCAGATGGAGACATACTTGGCATATCAGCCAAAGCTGGTCAAAGTATCCCTGAGTCACAGCTTCCACTTGCTCTTCCAACACTAACTATGAATCCTGTGACACACCTGCTCTGTTAAAGGGAGAATGATTCCATCACTAGTACTAAAGTTTCCAGAGTGCCTAAATGTTTCTGGATGAAAAATAACTTTGTCTTCTTAGAGTTTAAGCTGAGTTTACCTCTCCCCATGTTGCTGATACAATATACATTTTGAACTTCGCAGTTGCCTCTCAATCTTTGTTTTGTTCTTGTGTCAGATTACCTGACCTACTTTTTAAGTGTTTGATCTCATCCTGAGTCATATGTTGCCTCTGCTTTATCTTCAACAGGGGAGTATTTGGAAAACAGGGATACCAGTGCCAAGGTACAGTAAGTTATTGTTAGGGTTACATTATGCCCTACACATTTATCATTTTCTCCTTTTTACACAATCTGCTTGCAGTGAATGGGAGATTAGAATGAATACTTTTTTGTGGCTCACTAAATATTTTAAACTTTTTTCTGCCTTTCAGTCCTTAAAGGGTAAATTTCCAGTCCTGACCTTTTTTATTGTCCTTCTTTGCACATACCCCAGATTGTTTGGATCAGTGGCAATAAAAATTTAGTCCATCTAAGAGCAAATATTACTTTTCTGTATTAGTTTCTGATAGTTTCCATTGTTTCCCTTTTCTGCCTTCTTTTCCAGTTTGCACGTGTGTTGTGCACAAGCGTTGTCACCAACTCATAGTTACAGCTTGCACGTGCCAGAATAATAAAAAGAAGATGGATATGAAGGTAAAGTCACAGTTACACATTTGTAGTTCTGCATGTTGTTAATTCAGGACCAAAGTGATTACGGGAATGGTTTTGGAATAGCTACGAATTACTAAAGACAGATCAAGATGGATAACACATACAGGAGTCAAAACCTAACTCAGTAGCATCTGACTAATTAAATATGTTGTCAACTGCAGCATTATGACATAATGTATTATTCCTTAGATAATACATTATCTACATTATGCTTTATTTGATGTTTGAAGTACCTTCATGCCTCTATTTACCTGGTACTTAACTCCGTTGGTTTGTGAAAAATTGATGTGGCAATGCAAAGAGTAAAGGTATCATCCAATCAGTGCTAATAAAGATAACATCAAATGTATTTATTTATTTAACAAATTTATATGGCCATTCATTGAACTTAATGTGACTGGGCAGTGTACAGTCATGGCAACAATTAAAAGAAGGTAACCGAGTGCAGAGAAAGAGAATGTTCTGCTATTCTGTTTTATTTATAACTTTAAGACCCTACCATAATTGGTTAATTCAAGTAAATTGTTAGAAGAAAATATTCACCTTGATTGGTTTTTAGATTTTATAATAAGAATTCTTTATTGGCCAAGTGTGATTGGACACACAAGGAATTTGTCTTCGGTGAATAAGCTCTCGGTGTACATAAAAAATACATTAATCAAGAATAATAAGATAAAGCACTTAGTAATAGTCATAGGATTCTAAATAAGCAATCAAAATCATACTAGAAGACTAAATAAAACAATATAAATAATAAAGATACAAGCAACAAGGTTATAGTCATGAGTAGAAGGAGATAGGTAATAGGAAGGATGAGAAGAATATTTGAAATTATTCAAGTATTATTCTATATTTAATTATGGAATTTAATTAAGTTATAATTGAAGAATTATATTTGAAATTCGCTTAAGTCCAAGAAGTTCCCTGTTAGTTTTTAAATGCCATGTCTGTTTTGCAAAGAAGTAAGCAGTCTTTACATTTTGTGAGCATACTATGTTCTAGTGATCATCATGAAATGAAATAGATGGTCTAAGGATACTGTACCACTATGGCTGCTCTCCTAATGCACTAAAAACAATGGGATATGACTTGGCCAGGGATAACCTCAGACAATGAATACATTTGAGCACCAAACTGAGCAGAGCCTCATTCATCCTAATGCCTTTTTAAGGAAATAGGTTACCAGTGATAAGCCTAGTAGATAGCTTAATCTGATCACCATGCCAAAATTTCAAAGAGCTCTCATGTTTGCACATTGTAATGCCCTGCAAATTCTGGAAGACAGAATTTCCAGAAAGACCCATATAATGAATGTCTTTATTACTGTAAATCAGAAGCCACCGAAGCCATCCCGCATGCATTTTTATTGTCAGTAGTATCAAGATCAACAGCACAAATTTATCACACTTTCATTAAGTTGATCTCCAGACCATAATGACTTTTTAAAATCTCAGCTATCCTTTAGCTGGTCAAGGTGATCAGCTATCCTTTAGCTGATCAAGGTGATCAGCAAAACCAACTGTTGTTTAATAGCCAGCAAGATTCATTGACAACACTTTGACTTAATTAAATCTGCTACAAGTTCACTATTACCAATGATTGTTCTACCTATATTTATTATGATCTTTTAGTACTAAGTACCGATAGCCTCGGCATTCAAAGAGGTTTGTCTGAACGAAGAACATATAACCTATGCTGTCAAATGCTCAATTTATCTTTTTTTTGTTTTGTTTTGTTTTATTTATTTTATCTTTTAATCATATTACTTCTATGTCTTATATTATGCACTTTGACTTTAGTTCTGTATCAGGTTCTCAAGATTCACAGTTTAGTTAGATATCAGGCTTGTACCAATGTGTTACAACTTTTGTCTTATTTTAATATATAGGAGTTCAGCTGAAGCATTATATCTGATGTGGAATTATGTCATGGCATTTGTGAAACAATTGTTATTTTGCCATCTGGATGAATTCAGGAATCATGTTCAGAAAAATATATAGCCATTTTCTTGATCATTGTATCATTTGAGAAGAGAGATGAGAAAGAGCATGTCTGAATGTTTCTCAGGTTAAGGATTCCCTCATGTAGAAACTAGATCAGGAAGAATCTAGCCTGAATTCCCTGAAATATTGGTTTTCTGAATGTGGGGAGTTCAGATGTAGAAGTAATTGAAACAATACAGTTAAAAGACTAACAGTGGTAGATGCAAACATTTCATATTGACTCATCAGTAACTACATTACAATAACACGGTTAAAATCAGCCTAAAATATAAGATCTAACAAGAGCATTAATTAAGCCTGTAATATTTGCAGAAAAGTAACAAATGAGAAGTAATTTAACTGACTCTGAACTGATTGACAGCCCATCATAAAATTGCCCTTATTTTAGAGTAGCTGTTAAGTTATCTGAAATTTGTGCTAACATCAATTAAAAGCTAATCAGATAGTGATTTTTACTGATTGGATGGGAAGAGCATCTGGGTTTACTCAGTTTTGGGCAAACCATTTTTCAGCCTCAAAATCAAGCTAGATGTGATTTGATTTGCTTTCTTTTGTGAGAAGAGATGGTAGATCCTGGTTTTTGCTTTAACAAGTAGCCATAGCTGGCATGTTTGGGACCAGCTGAATCAAAAATACAAGTTGTGAGTGGTGATGGGGGAAGGATTTAACTTGGGAGTCCTTGGTGCTCTCTGGGCTTGGTTGTTTTCTTGCAGACATTTCATTGCCCAAATAGGTAACATCATCGATAAAGGTAATGCAAGAAAACAAACAAGCTCAAAGAATACTAAGGACCTCACAGTTCAACCCTGGAACTTTAACTTCTTGTCCTAACTTATATTCATTCCTTCTGTCCAAATTATTTGCTGTGAGAAGAAAACTCATGACACCGACTTTACGTTTTAGTAACATTAAATCAAACTCTTAAGCCCCAAACCCTGGCTCTCTCTTTTCTTCCTTACCTATCAAATGGGGGGGGGGGGGAATAACATTCTCTGTCTGCCTTGCTTCAAGAACTGCAAGCTGAGAAATAAGGATTGGTCAACCGTTATTATTTGATCACTTATCACCAACTTTTCTTCTTTTGCTGCTTTTTCTTCCTCAGTTTTCTGAGCAGAGATTTGGAATCAATATCCCACACAAGTTCAGAATCCACAATTACAAAGTGCCAACCTTCTGTGATCACTGTGGCTCTCTCCTCTGGGGAATCTTGCGACAAGGGCTCCAGTGCAAAAGTAAGTTGAAAATCTACACAAAGATGAGAGTCCTTCTCTGAGGAATTCATTTAGTTTTCCTGTTCTGAATTGTGTGTATGTGTGTAGGGAGGGCATACTTGATGCAACACTAGAATAGGCTGCACTCCCCCCCGCCATTTGCACAAATTTTGCATGTACCAGGGGTGAAATGCTCCTGGTTCGGACCGGATCGCCCGATCCAGTAGTAATGGTGGTGGGTGGTTTGGAGAACCGGTAGCAGAAATCCCTGCCCCCTCCCATGCCCAGCTGAGCCACACGATAATCGGAGGGTTTTTTTTTATTTTTAAAAGCATTTTTTCTACAACCTCTTTGGCCGAAAAAATGCTTTTAAAAGTAAAAAAAAAAATGCCTCTGACGATCCCGCGGCTCAGCTGGGATCGTCAGCGCCTTTTAAAAGCATTTTTTCTACCTCCTCTTCAGCCAAAGAGAAGGTAGAAAAAATGCTTTTAAAAGGCGCTGACGATCCCAGCTGAGTTGCCTGATCGTCAGAGGCTTTTTTTTCTTTTAAAAGCAAAAAAAAAAAAATGCTTTTAAAAGAAAAAAAGCCTCTGATGATCAGGCAACACAGCTGGGATCGTCAGAGCCTTTTAAAAGCATTTTTAACAATCTCTTCAGCCGAAGAGTAGGTAGAAAAAATGATTTTAAAAGTAAAAAACAAAAAAAAAAGTTGGCCACGCCCACCCAGTCACATTACCCTCCCACCAAGCCAAGCCCACAGAACTGGTAGTAATAAATTTTACATTTCACCACTGGCATGTACCCTGTTTCCCCAAAAATAAGACCCAACTGGAAAATAAGCCCTAGCATGATTTTTCAGGATGCTCGTAATATAAGCCTTACCCCCAAAATAAGCATCCGTTAAGATAGTCAACCAGACAGAGGTGTTTAGTACTGTATTTCCCCCAAAATAAGACCTAACCAGAAAATAAGCTAAAATGCATCTTTTGGAGCAAAAATTAATATAAGACCCTGTCTTATTTTGGGGGAAACATGGTACCAGTTTTTACCTATATTACCTAGTTAGGCATCCCTAAGATTTGGCTATAAATGTAGTATATTTCATAAGGAGGAGATTAGGGAGAGGAATGAAAATAGGCCTGAATTATCAGGCATTGCATTGCTGATAGATCATATCTGCTTGCTAATATTCTAGAGCAGGATTAGGCAACAGAGCTTTTTTTTTTCTTTTTTAAAATAGAGGTGGTCAGGGGCACTATTTAGCAGAGCACCCAGAAAGTGACAATATTGAAGGCAGGACAAGAAGCAATGGTTGGAAACTAATCAAGGAGAGAACCAACCTAGAACTAAGGACGAATTTCCCGGCAATTAGAACAATTAATCAATGGGACAACTTGCCTCCAGAAGTTGTGGGTGCTCCAGAAGTTGTGGGTGGAGATTTTTAAGAAGAGCTTGGACAACCATTGTCTGAAATGGTATAGGATATGAGCAGGGGGTTGGAGCAGAAGATCTCCAAGGTCTCTTCCAACCATGTTTTTCTGAAGTTGGAAGTGCTGGGATATCAGCATATCTAGGTAGAGCTAGGTTTTTCCCCAGTTGTGTATAAGTGAAAACTTGTACACTGTTTGGATTTCATTTTTTTCCCAGCAATGTGCTGCCTAATTTCACTACTAAATTCCTGGGGCTCTAGGGAATGCTGAAATACCCATGTTCGATAAGAGTAAAGGATAGACATGGCAAGGAAAGGAACTTTGATATTCTTTATTTCCATATTGTGTTCAATTAAGGTACATATTGATTTGCATGTTAAATATGAACTGAGGGTTTGTAAGTATGTACAAAAAGTATTGTAAATAAGTATGATGACTGAGAATCTCCATAGATGTTAAGTATGAACTGTTCAGATATGGAACAAGTCCAGGGGAAGTGATCAGGAGTCTCCAAACTTGGCAATTTTAAGATTTGTGGACTTCAACTCCCAGAATTTCTTTTGGCAATTGAAGTCCAGAAGTCTTAAAGTTGTCATGTTTGGAGACCACTGAACTAAATGAACAGTAGCTGAGTGATGATCTGTGAGGGCAGGGGTGAAATCCAGCAGGTTCTGACGGGTTCTGAAGAACCGGTAGCGGAAATTTTGAGCAGTTTGGAGAACCAGCAAATATCACCTCTGGCTGGCCCCAGAGTAGGGTGGGAATGGAGATTTTGCAATATCCTTCCCCTGGAGTGGGGTGGGAATGGAGATTTTGCAGTATCCTTCCCCTGCCATGCCCACCAAGCCATGCCTACCAAACCACACCATGCCCACCAAACCACGCCCACAGAACCGGTAGTAAAAAAATTTGGATTTCACCACTGTGTGAGGGATATTGCACTTAACTCTTGTGCTGCAGATTCAGCATTAAACAGGGAAGGTAAAATGATATTCATCAAACTGGTGTGTAGCATACATCCTGTGTTTTGTTTAACAATGGTTAAATAAAGCACAACTGCTTGGATTCATGTGGTATGATTGAACACTCTGCATAAAGAAGAGCCGAGGTGGTACAGTGGTTAGAGTGCAGTACTGCAGCTACTTCAGCTGACTGTTAGTTCAGCAGATCAGTAGATCAAATCTCACCGGCTCAAGGGTGACTCAGCCTTCCATCCTTCTGAGGTGAGTAAAATGAGGACCTAGATTGTTGGGGGCAATTTGCTATTTAGTATACTGTTGATTGTTGTAAGCCGCCAGAGTCCTCGGAGAGTGGGTGGCATAGAAATACGATTAATAAATAAAATAAATAAATGAATAAACAAACCTTGATCTGTGGTTCAAATGGAGAGAATAAGGACTGGATTTCTCTCATGCGTTCCCATGCTGTCATTAGGAAAGAAGCATCGTTTTGTTCTTCCGGTGTCAGCCCCTGGCAGAAATAATGTTTGAAAACTTTTGTTTTCACTTTCAGTGTGTAAAATAAATGTACACATTCGGTGCGAATCCAATGTAGCTCCAAACTGCGGAGTGAATGCAGCAGAACTAGCCAAGACGTTGGCATGTATGGGACTGCAACCTGGAAATATCTCTCCAAATGGGGTAAGAACTTGGTTTTCCCTCCTCTTCTTCTTCACAGTGAATTGGATTTAAAAAAACAGCTGTGTACATATGTTGCTTACAGTTTATGCACTACAGGATGAGATCAGAACCATGACTATTCATGCATAGACAGCATGTTATTCCCTTTCAGGGTAAACAACAGAAAGGAATACGAAATAGTAGCCCAAAGAGATTAAAGTAATAAGGAAAGGAAAAGGAAACATAACTAATATAGTTTAAACCAAGATTATTTTCTATTCCGCTCCTTGACTTTCTATCCTTGGAAACTAATCTTACATCTTCCCTTCTCTGTTGTTCTTTAAACTTCCCATCTCAATCATGACTTTCTTGAACTTCCTTTTCCTCTCCACCCATTCGCTCTTCCTTCATGTATTTGTTTTGTAATTTGATCTTCATTCATTCTCTTTGTATATCCAAACCACTTAAGTCTATTTGTTTTACACTAATTATTCACTTTGGCGCTCAGTCCAAATTTATTTGTCCTTCCTTCCTTCCTTCCTTCCTTCCTTCCTTCCTTCCTTCCTTCCTTCCTTCCTTCCTTCCTTCCTCCCTCCCTCCCTCCCTCCCTCCCTCCATCCATCCATCCATCCATCCCTGTTTTACTACACACATTTATTAAATATACCATTTTCATCACATTCAACTTTACTTCTATGTTTCTCTTGGTACATCCAATTCTCACCTCTGTGTGACAAAGTAGAGAAAACTGCTTCTCTGTCCAACAATTTTCACTTTTTTAAAACAAACATTCATTCCTTGCAATGGGCTGCACGTCACCCTGCTACGTTTCTACCAGCATTTTCACATCTTAAAATGTCTTATTTCTTTTCCCATCTTTAGTAAACATTCTCTCAAGGTACAGGGCACACATTTACTTACTTGCCTTAGTTTTTGACATGTTGATATAATTTGCAATTATTGATTTCATTTATCTGCCAAATATTACTGCCTTGGTCTTTTAGTTTTTAATTTCCAGTTGCATACATTTGTTCCATAATTCTGGGAACCATTCAGCTTTTCAGCCAAGAACAATTCATCATCTACATACAAAATCCACCTAGGTTCATGTCCTTAAGCAGTTGTCACCATAAACATTCCTTATACATTTATTCATAAATTCATTACACCATCAAGAGGATATCAGACACCCTTGTCTTTATTCATTATTCATTGTTGAGCTAAGCATTGAGCTTTCAGTGAATTCTCATGCATGGTTTATTTCCGTCATATACCACTCCTACTGTATTCAGAAATCAATCTTCAACTCCATACTTGTATAATACATTTTGTAATTCAAGTCAATTCAGTTTATTGCACACTTGCTTTAATCAACAAACATACAATACATTTTCCATTCATATCTGTCCCTCCCCTCTCCTCTAAAGAATAGTTCTACTCTTTAAAGCCGAGCTGGGTGAATTAAATATTTTGGACTATAATTCCCATTAGGTCAAGCTAATTTATTTATGAGGTTTAATGTCCAAAATCTCAGGTAGGTACATCTTGCCTCCTCCTGTTCATGCCATGTTCAAAGTGTTACGGTTTTCTTTTCAAAATTGAGTTTCTGAACTTCATAGGCACAGAGAAAATTTGAGTGCTGTTTTGTAAAAAACAACTCATGACTCATATTTACAGAAGTTAGTCTCAAGATCAACGTTGAGACGCCAGAAAAAAGACAGCACAAAGGATGGCAGTGGGATGGTTGAAGTCTCAGCCAGTAGGCTTAAAATTGAAGATCTCATATTCATCCGAGTGCTGGGGAAAGGCAGTTTTGGAAAGGTAAGTGGTTCTGTGGAGATCTGAAGTTTCCATACTGGTGTAACTTTTGGTTATTTGAAATGAATTTGCATTAAAGGAAGGTTTAGTTGCATTCATATATTACATTAATCTATAACTTTAGTTTGATTTTTGTCTTAAAACCTAGAGGCTTCTAAATTATTTCTTATAACAGAAGTACAAAATTGCAGTCCTGTCAGGATTTTTGTTTTGAACCATGACATCTGCTCAGCTCCCCCACCTTTATAAGAAATAGCATTAAGGGCATAACATTCATTAAGAGACACTGCATCATGTCCCTTTAAATTGTGAAGATGCTTTCTGCTATTAACTTTAAATCAAAATGAAGGGTTTTTAAAATTTATTCTTGTGTTTTACATTGTTTTCACTAAGTTCTCAGTAAAGTCTGAGGCCTCAATTACTCTTCATATGCAATTTCTAACATGTCATTTAAAGGGTGTTGTGTCCCTTAAAACAAATAAAGTAGCATAAGCCTTGTTTCTAACTCAGCATCCTGTGTGAATTCAGCCAATGTGTTTTTTTTATTCAGAGAGGCCCCATCTAATGTCATGTGACTTACAGGTAGTCCTGTAAGTCAGTGGACTTACAATGGAGCCTGTTCATAATTCATGAAAGTTGTAAATTGGGTCCCCCATGTGACTGACCTATTTTTATGACCTTTGTGTGGCAGTTGTTAAGTGAATCACTGCAGCCATTAAATGAACCAATGGTTTGCTATGGGTGTGGTTTGAATTAAATGCTGGTTTTCAGCAAAAACCATTGTAAAGCATGGTCATGTGACTGTGGAGCTTTGCAAGCAGCCATAAATGTGCCTGAAATGCAGTCACATTACTGTGGGAGTCCCCAACTGTTAGAACTGTCGTAACTTCAAGTGGTTGCTAAGCAACCAGTCATACGTCGAGGACTACTTAATTTCTGAACAAATACACCTAGGTTTGACCTGTTAACAGGAAAGATCATGTCTTGCTGTTTCTGAGATCCTTCCATAATTATTTGTTTTGTTTCACTTTCAATTAAAAATCCTGCTTTGTGCCAAATTAGGTAATGCTGGCTAAAACGAAAGAGACAGGATATCTTTATGCCATCAAAGTGCTGAAGAAAGATGTCATTCTTCAAGATGATGACGTGGAGTGTACCCTAACAGAGAAACGGATCCTGACTTTAGCAAGAAACCATCCTTTCCTCACTCAGCTTTTCTGCTGTTTTCAGACCGCTGTAAGTATTCCTTACAACTTTAGGAGGGAGGCAAAGACTTCTGGCACTACCAGTTATGAATTGTTGCAGCAATTCTATTTTTTAAAAAAACTCTTCTTCATAGTTTTCTGTAGAAAGAAGAACGAAGAAAATAGGAAGCTCACAAAATGAAGGACAATGAATTCTCAGTGATGTGAATGAGGCAGAAGAGTTGCACAGGGAGTCCTGCATTCCCTCCTTTCCGTATTGAATCAGCATGATCACAAAATAAAAATACTTTTTGGGAAAAGACCTACATTAGAGTTTGTGATCCTGCAGTTTTTCTGGAATCAAATGGAATTACAGAATTGAAGAGTCCCTAGAGACCATCTAGTTCTTATTTGCTGCAAAAAAAAATAAATGTTCAGCTGGTATATCTCTGTCAGACATGCACAGATTTTGAATAAAATCTTCTATTCCAATTTTGTTTTCTTTAACAGTTTCCCTTCTGGTAAAGGTTTCTTCTCTGAAACCAAAATGTTGTTAGTGCGAGTAGTCCAACCGATCTGAGCTGAGGTTGCTTCACTTTAGTGGAAGGGCAAATATGTTCAGTGTTTTATGCTTATATCTGCATATCCTTCCACTGCTCATGTAGCGGGAGTGTTATATATGCCACCTTGAGTTATACAAAATATAAAGATGATGAAAAGATATCTCTATATCAGGAGTGAAATGCTATCGGTTCGGACCGGTTCTCCCGAACTGGTAGTAAAAAATGCTACCAGTTCAGGTGAACCAGTATTTCCGACGATCAGCTGGGGGACGATCAGCTGTTGACATGCAATTTATATTAGCTAGAATCGTTGGATTTCCTGCTTTCTAGCTAATCTAAATTGCATGGCACAGCAGATCCCCCCCCCTCACTGTTCTACTTACCTTTGCAGACTCGGAAGGCTTCCTTTTTTAGCGCTGTGTGGGCGCGCACTCAGTAGCAGACTCACAGAACCAGTAGCAGACTTCAGAGGATTTCACCGCTGCTCTATATCTACTCTGACATCATCATTACAAAAAATATTATCCATACTTTCAGAGGACCTGCTGATCCTCCAATAAGGAATATGCAGACACTGAACAAACTGATCAGCCCTTACTCAGCAACAGACAATGTCAACTTCTCTGTTGAGACAAGTTCAGCTCCTATTGACAGCATATCCATGCTGTTTTCTTAGAAAAAATACAATAACTGTCTGTTGCACACAGGATGGTTTTTGACTTCCCAGTCTAGTCTATAGATCTGGGATATCTTGATGGTTTCCCATCCAAGCACCAAACTACTTAGCTTTTTTGATATCAGCTAGTGTTGGCTAGGTTTTGAAATAGAAGATGGACACGTGTCTGACATCAGAAATGGTAATATTCAAGTGGGAATCATTTCAATTTCCTGAGACACAAAGGTCAAACGCCCTCAAGATTGCTCTCTTTGAACCAAGGGATTACAAAGACTAATTTCATAATTAAACAACTGATCTGGAATTTGTTAGGTTGTTTAATTGCACGGAGGTATTTCTTGCTTAACGAGTACTTGGTCAGCGACCATTCAAAGTTATGACCATGCTTTACCAGGAGACTTACAACAGGTCCTCATAGTTGCAGTCAGCACAATGTCCTCACAGTCGTTTGATCTCAGTTTGGGCACTTGGCAACCACAATTGCCCAATTGTGGCATTTATGAAGTTGCAGTGTCCCACACGGTCACCATTTGCAACCTTCATTGCTGATTTCTGGCAAGGAACGTCAAGGGGATGTTGGCACAAGGTCACAAATAGTGATCACATGACTGCATGGCACTTTGACCGTGCAGAATTTGCAACTGACAGACAGCAACTGGGACTGCCAGAACTGCCGTCATAAATCAGTGCAATCATATGATGCCCTGCTTTATGACTCTGTCACTTAACAATGGAATTCCCAGTCCTAATTACCATTGCTGAGTGACAATTACCTGTATCTCCTGGATTAAGCACAGAACAAGGCCTCTTATCACATGTTATTAACCTGTTTATGTAAGCTTGCTGCTGTTGCATCTAGCTGCTACGTGGTTAATGGTTGCCACTTTATAGAGAATTTTTTTCTGCCCTCTCATCTTTTAGTGTTTTCTCCTTTTCCTTTGCTCTTCCCATAAAGCAATGGATAAAGGATATTCCTTCCTCGAGATTAAACTCCATGAATCTGATCCACGAAACATGTGCAATGTAGAACTTTTTTGTTTGTCTTTAAATTGCCACTCAAATCTTTGAGGCTTAAGGGAGGGTAACCACTAGGTGGCAGAAGCTGCAAGCGAAAAAGCAGCTTGCCCTTTTTAATTGAGGAAGAGATTACAGTAGTTGCAAAGAGCCAGCAGCAGCTCTTTAATTCAGTTTCACTACTTTTTATGTTCCTGCCGAAGAGAGAGACTACTGACTGAGCCCCACGCCTTAATTTGACTTCACAAAGCTTTCGGTTTCTTGCAGAAAAGGGAGGAAATCTTTTGCAGCTCTGGTTTTCCATCATAACATATTATTCCTATCACCATGATGTCCGTGTCCTGCCATCGCCCAAGTTTAGGAGATTGGCACAATGTGTTCTAATGATGATACTCCCTCCAAACTTGTTTTTAACTCCTCTGCCCTTGTCATACATATATATTTAAAGCTGCATGATATCATTAATTCTAGCAAACTGGCAGCATAAACTGTTTGTCTAATCTTGCTTTTGAGTCAATTATCAGAAAAAAAACAAAGGATTCCAGGATACCCATTTTAACTGTTTCAACATTGTTATAATGTTATGTTATTTCATCATGCTCAAGTCCATAAATAGGTAGATATCTATATTAATATGGACCAGAAGCAATGAATGGAAACTAATCAAGGATAGAAGCAACCTAGAACTAAGGAGAAATTTCCTGACAGTGAGAACAATTAATCAGTGGAATGACTTGCCTCTAGAAGTTGTGAATGCCCCAACACTGGAATTTTTAAAAAAGAGATTGGACAACCATTTGTCTGAAATGGTATAGGGTTCCTTGCCTGAGCGCAGGGTTGGACTAGAAGACCTCCAAGGTCCCTTCCAAATGTGTTCTGTTATTCTGTAATTTTTTTAAACAAAATATATAGCTATAGCAGTTGCACTTAGACTTATATATATATATCACTTCACAGTGCTTTACAGCCCTCTGTAAACAGAGTCAGCATATTGCCCCCAACAATCTGGGTCCTCATTTTACCTGACCTCGGAAGGATGGAAGACTGAGTCAACTTTGAGCCAGTGGGAATCGAACTGCCAGACTGCTGGCAGCCAGCAGTCAGCAGAAGTATTTATTTATTTATTTTATTTTATTTTATTAAATTTCTATACCGCCCTTCTCCCGAAGGACTCAGGGCGGTGAACAGCCACGAGATAAAACACATAAATACAAAAAAATTAAAATGAATTAAAAACGAATTAAATAATTTGGCTGAATTTAAAATACCCCATAAGTAGCCTGCAGTACTGCATTCTAATCATTGCGCCACCACGGTTATAGGCATGCAGATAGCAAATGAGAGATAAATTTAACTCATTAAGAGGATTTTGTAAAGTGTCATAGAATCATAGAGTAAGAAGGGAACTTAGAGGTCATCCAGTCTCTTTCCTGTTCCAGTACAGCTTTTACAGATCACTATGTAGGCTCTGTTTGAAGATCTCTAGTGAAGGAGAAGTCACCATTTCATGAACTGGCTTGTTTCACTAGTTAATAACTCATTTTGTCAAGAGGTTCCTCATAATGTCTGTCTTTATAGTTTTAACTCATTGTTTCTTGTCCTCCTCTGTGGAATAACAGAAAATAAGTCTTTGTCATCTACAGTATGTAGTCTGTGCTTGATCTCAGTATAAGTACTTCATTTCCCTGATAGAACTTCCTGAAGAACAAATCGCCTGGCTCCTTTGCCACTACTTAGTCATAACTACATATTGATTGCGCAACTCTTATAGCCAGACAAACTCATTGACTCGTAACTGAAACAGTTAAAGGAGATCTTGTCTTCTTGCATTTACCAAAACCCAGTATGATTATTTATCTACTCACCCATCCTCAAAAAGTGGAAGTGCATTTATTTTTTATGTAGACACCATTGTTATAATTATGTAAGAAATATAAACCAATTCACCTTACAGAGGGGATTACCCAGAGGTGAAATCCCCGCCCCCCAGTTCTATCCGGCTCGCTGAACCGGTAGCGCCGGTGGTAGGAGGCTCCGTCCACCCGCTGGGACGTCCCATTTTTTTTTACCATTTGTGCATGTGCAGAAGGTTCTGCATGTGCACAGAAGAGGCATGTGTGTGCATCCCGAACCGGTAGCGAAGGTAATTGGATTTCACCGCTGGGACTACCTCACCACTGGTATGCTTGCTTAGCCTTCCGCCCAAATGCTACCAGTTGACTAGCAGGATGAGAATCAGCATTTGTTCTACCTTCTTTGCATTTGATAGCCGTTCAAATAAAACTCTGTTTCAAATGGAGGTCAGACCTCCAATGGCTTTTCAAATAAAGAGTTATTTTCAATAAAACGGGACATTTGATCTCTTTCTGTCAATATAAATGCTGAATGTATAGCAGGCACTCTGAACTGGGGTTGCAGTGAGAGCAAATCCAGATTTCCAATGTCCAATCCAGAACAAAAAGGTCATTCCAGGATTGAATTAGGTTGGTCAAATACCATGTAATTTGGTTTATGGGGGTAAAATCCTGAATATTTTGCTCTTTTTGCGGCTGTTTCAATTCAAAGGGATTTTAAAAAGAAATTCTATGTGGGGAGAGAAAAAGAAATACAATTAACATCTTTCCACTGATGCTGGTATGTGGTATTGCCTTTGATCAGGATCGCCTCTTCTTTGTTATGGAGTTTGTGAATGGAGGGGATTTGATGTTCCATATCCAGAAATCCCGTCGCTTTGATGAAGTCCGAGCCCGATTCTATGCTGCAGAAATCATTTCAGCCCTCATGTTCCTTCACGAGAGAGGCATCATTTACAGGTCAGCAAAAAGAATTTGTGATTAGTTGTTTTGTTGGTAGGTTCAATCAAGTATTGCTTTTTGTTGGAGAGAATTCTTGATGGTGATTAATATGCCTGCTAGAGTTCATAAATGGGATGGCTTCGTTGCACTGAAAGAGAAAAATTGACAGATTTAATTGAGTTGGGGGCATTATTGTGGAAGATGTGATTTGATAGGGAGCTGCTCAGAGATGGGCAGCTACATGAGCAATTCCCAATCAAATCCCACCTTTTTTAGTTGTATTCAGACCTGAGTTGGGAGGACATTCAGGAGATCTGCTTGAATATCATCAAATGTTGGTGATTGTTATTCTAAAAACACTTGTTGTGTAGCAATTTGAAATCTAGCTTTTTTGGGGAAATGGTACCGTCTGTGAGAATGGGAATGAGACAGAGTTGCAGAATTAGTTGGGAGTATCTTTTTTCCTTGCCTGAGGACATGGTGACCATGAGGCACAACATTTGCTGCATATTTGGAAGCAAAATATTATGTTTGAGTGGAAGAATTGCACAAAGTATTTCCATTGAATTCTAATCCGTGTCCATAATAAAAAATACTTTTAGAACAGATTGTCCTGTGAGTTAGCTTATGTGACCACTCTTTGGATTCTTAGACAGACTTACATGCTAGGAGGCCAAGATGATTTTTGTTTTCATTGTGTATTGCAATATCACACAGGATAACCAAAACAACCTCTGAACAATTGTATGCCCTAAAGTTGCAAAACTGCTCATTGAAAGTTGTTCTCTCTAAATGTAGTGGGTTTTGATTTCAGTATCTAATTTATCCAAGGACTCTGTCAATCAAATGGTTCTAAGAGCCGTGGTAGCATGGTGGTTAGAATGCAATATTGCAGGCTAATCCTGCTGACTCCCAATTACTGGCAGTTTGGCCGTTCGAAACTCACTGGCTCAAGGGTTCCATCCTTCCAAGATTGGTAAAATGAGGACCTAAATTGTTGGGGGCAACGTGCTGACTCTGTAAATCGCTTAGAGAGGGCTGTAAAGCACTGTGAAGTGGTATATAAGTCTAAGTGCTGTTGCTAAATCCGTAAGTCAGATGTGCAGATTGAATTGTGTTTGCGTAATATAAATTGACACAGTGTCTATTTCTTCAGCTCTGTTTTCTTGCATTCTTCCTTCACGTTGTTATAGAGCTTGACATTCATTAATTTTGGGCTCAATATTCATCATAAATTGAGGATTATCCTTAGTTTACATAAATAATCATGCTTTTGATGTAGAAAACATAATGAAGGAGAGTGAAGAACCAGTTACACATTTTCATGCGGTCAAAATTAATTGAAGGAAAAGGTACTCAATAAGACATGAATAAGGAAAGAATGTGCCAGCTAAGCTCTTCCTTGGAACTGATTAAATCATCTTTTTTGCTGTAAAAGACAAATGCAATCTCTCTTCTTGGATTCCATACATAACACTTTTGAGAGAGAGTTGCATGTTTACTGGGAACTGTCACTGAGTTCAAGAAAATTTCTGGTAAGCTGATTAGTATTGCAACTTGGACACTGTTCTACTGAATATTTTTTCATGTAATCTTTTATTTAAAACAAATGTGCAACTCTTCACAAAGCTAATAACTACCCTGTTTCCCCGAAAATAAGACATCCCCTGATAATAACCCCAATCGGGCTTTTGAGCGCATGCGCTAAAATAAGCCTCCCCATGAAAATAAGCCCTTTCTGAAAATATTTAAATGCAGAGCCGGAAATCAGGTAAGACGGCAAGAGGAGCCCCATCTTGTTCCACAAGCCCCAAAATAATAAGACCTCCCTGAAAATAAGACCAAGCGTTTATTTCAGGGTTCAAAAAAAATATAAGAGTCTTATTTTCAGGAAAACACGGTAATAATGAGGCAAATTCCCAGGAAGCATGTACAGAAAGACAGTTTTATAGTTTAATAAACTGGATCTCTAGAAATTTGCACTCAATAAAATGAAATGTATGAAATTTCTGGAAAAAAGGTTTTTAGATAGAATATTGTTTCTAAAGGGAAAATATTTGTGATATTGATACTTATTTAGACAGTGGACATGCTTAAGGATCTCCTTAGAACAGGCACATCTTTGTGTGAGCTCAGCCTCATGTCCCACTTACCACAACACAAAGGTTTTCAAGGGAGACGTCCCCATATCAATAGTCCTCCAAAACAAAACAAAAATCTGGTTCAGTGGCCAAGGACATGGATTGAAGCTGGAGCCTCTCCAAGCCCTGAATTGCTACACATTGTGAAAACAATCTGCCAAATCATCTTCATCTGGCATGGAATTAAAAAGAAAAGAAAATGAATTAATGGGTACATATTACGTGACATTTTTTTATGTTGTAGAAAAGGTGTCAAAGATAAGATACTTTTAGTCTAGTCAAACTATTTGCTCCAAGACCAAACAGAAGATACTCAAAATAATATATAAATTTATGGGCATTTGAATCATGCTCACTCATTCTTGGGTTCTGGATGTTTTCTGAGCTTGGATGTTTTCTGGCAGATGTTTCATTACCAGGCTAGGTAACAACATCAGGGTATGGGAGAGTGGAGTTGCATTACTTATCCTGATAATGAAACCTCTGCTGAAGAACAGAATCCAGCCGTTCTGTCCTGAGCTACATATATTCTCTGCTAATGGAATTGGCATCACTGTTATTTCCAGACTGTATGAACCCTTGAGACCATCTGGAATTTCAGGAGTGTGTGATAGGATGGACATTTTCACAAAATGTTAGGCTGCTACCACCCTTGCTCTCTGTCCCTCCTTCTTGTCTCCCAAGAATCTCTTGACTGCCTCCGCTTTAATCATCCCTTTCCTGGACAGGTTGACACAATTCCAAAAAAAAGCACAGGGCTGCAGCTAGCTAGAAGTAAATAACAAGAATAGCTGAGCTAGCTCATTGATTTGTAGCATATTAGCTTTTCATTATGTTCTGACATGGAAACCATCAACAGATTTAAGAGGTGGAGAATGGGATTTGTCAAGAGATAAGGGACTTTTGCTAGGCACATTGAAAACTCAAGATGCATGCATCGTGTGGGATGGTTTAGTTTCTATGATGGGAGACAGCGCAGGATAAAGGGCTGTTGAAATTGCCTTTGAAATCAGTCTGAACTCTGGTCTTTACTAAACATTGCTGCGACATTCAGAGAATGCTGATCTTTCTCTTCAACTGTGTATGTGAGAGGTCTAATGTTAGAGATCACGTAAGAGAGTTTGGTGCGGGCATCAGACTAATTTGCTTTGTATAAAAGGCTATTGTATTGCTGGCAGTTTCCTCTTACAGTTGTCTTAATGTTGTTGGCTATTAATGTTTCTTGATGATATCACACGCAGGCTTGAACATGTCTAAATTAGAGGCTTACCAGTAGGTAAAAGAGGCACGTAACATTATGGTTTGGCTGGCATGCAGAAAACATGAACTGTCACTTGGTAGTGCAGCAACAATTTTGGATCTTACCTCTTGATAAATTAGAGATCTGCAGCAAAGAAGTTTATTAAGCACATAACGCAGCTTTAATCTGTCATGTTTCACTGCTCTGAAAATAAAGTCACTCTCAGTATTTCCCCCTCCCTTTTTTCTCTGTAAAGACAGAATACTGGTATGTTTCTTGGCATACATCTATTGAAGGCTTGGCTTCCTCTAAGCCATGTATTGTTCACTTTACTTTTTAAAAACATTTGCTCATCCTCCCTTGTTTGGGCAGGTTCTGTACAAAGTTTTAATGGCTCTTTTTGGAAATACATACTTGTTCATCAAAGGGCGGCATGGAAAAGATGGTCAGGAATTATTTTGATTGCCAGAGAAATAATGAATACAAGTTGCAACTACAATATTTTCTGTAAATATAAGGAGAAATTTCCTGTTGAGATGATCTGTACAAACGGTGGAACAGCCTACCCACAGAGATGGTGGCTTCTCCATCTCATGAAGTTGTGTGTGTGTGTGTGTGTGTGTGTGTGTGGTTTTTTTTTTAAAGAAAAACTGGATAGCCATCTTTTGAAGATAGTTTTATTGCTTTTTCTGTTAGTCTTTTCTGCCTCCATACTTCAGATCCTATGAATGTATCAAGAATTCTTATTATTTTCATAATCATCTTGTGAGAATTGGGTTGAGAAAGCCCATTAACCAAATCCTTGGCACGCACATGTACTTGGGTTCAAGTTAGGCTAATGGGTTTGCAGACACTCTACCTAAGAGATTGGAGAGTTTCTGCTGGTCAAGGAAGTTAATATTAAGCTAAGTGGATTGTTGGTACAAGGTCTGTAGAATTGGAGTGAAAGAATTTAAATGTAGTTCAACAATAATTAATGCAATTACATTTGTTTAAGAATTTTCCTCTTCTGTTGCATAAAACAGTAAAATTCAGTTGGGTTTTACTAGGGAAAATGGTTATCTTCAAGACTTTGGGAAGTCAAATTGTACAATTAGTTTATATGCAGATGCTCTAACACTATAGTACACTATAGTAGTCTACTCCTGCACTGGGGGTGGGTAGGTGGGGAGTGAGATTAGATTTTATGATCTCCAAATTGCCTTCCATTCTAAGATTCAGTTTGGAATAGAAATTCATATACCTCCAATTCTTTCTTCTATTTATTTTGCAGTTTGGAATAGCCGAAAGATTTAATTACAGACCTCTAGTCCTCGCTTGATGAAGCAGATCTAAAAATGATTGTTTATTTGTTCCAATCTTAATGGACCAAAATGGTTAGGCTGCGTATGAAGCAGTCCAAAGAGCTGTTTGGATGAAAACAATTAATCAAACTAGCAAATATTTTCTCTTGTTTCTTTTTTACTATAGAAACATAAGGCAGCTTCAGAGACAAAATGACCCCACTGAAACTGTAATCTATAAACTGTCCATCTTTATTTCAGTTCTTAAAGAAACGAGTGTCGGATATGAATCTCTTAAGTAAAATGCATTTTTATTCCTTCCAGAAAATTGCTTTTTCCATGAGTCAGCTTTAATGCAATGGTGAGCAATTTACCTTAGTTCAGATAGTAGGCTGTGCATTACAAGAAATACTCTGGAAAACATGACTGTGGCAAAAACAACTAGAAGAAAGAATGGGAGATATGTAAGTTTCCACTGGAAGGATTTTCTGCTTTTTGTCCTCCAAGGCCTTTTACAGTTCCTGTAAAAATGGCTGAGGGATTTTTACCCTGGCTCACATAATAAGATTTAATAGAAAGATGTCTTTCATGCTCCTGGTTTTACTCCTAAGTGGATATTTATTAGCCTTCCATAACCAGGCAGAAATTACTCCCACATTGATAGTAATAGTGGCAGGAAGAGACGTTGCTCTTCTTCCAGCCACTTTTTCATGGCATGAATCGACATTACATTGAGAGGATGGCTTCTTGGTGATGATGGCCATCCTTTTGAATACCTCTAAAATGCAACTGGATAAAGTCATGGAGTCAGATCTACTCATGATTTGTAAAACTTGTAAAATGTGTTTCTTCCAAGTTCGGTATAGTATATTTTCAGTTGCATAGGGAGCAGTTTCAGTTGCAAGGAAATAAGGATGTGAGAGGGCATTTCCTGCTTAAAAGAATCCCTGGAGGTATCTGGTGGGCTGTGCAAGAAACAAAAGGCTGGATTAAAATGGGCTTGGCCTGATCCACCAGAGCTTTCTTATTTTTGTGTCTTTTTATTTTTCATGATATTGTTTCTCTGTTTGCTTTTAATTTTCAAATAAACAGGAATATACCACAAGAGTGGAAACATAACAAATAAATAAACCATTAGGTAAGTAGCTGGTGATGGCTACTACTGCAGGTGTGCCAGGAGCGCTGAAGCACAACAACCAACTCTTTTGAGAGCCTTCAAGATGCTGAGTTAAATGTTCAGTTAAAATAGACAAAAGGAGGTTTGAGGCAGAGAGGCAAGGCTAGGTTTGGTAAGGCCTGGCAGAACTCCTAGTAATAGACCATAGGCATTAATTAAAACAATTGTGATAACCAAACTAGACTCCTAAATACCAGTGGAGGCTGCTGAATATCTAAACATCAAGCCTTTGCTGACAGCAGGATTTATAATTTTAATTACACTTTATAATTAGGGCCTAGGATAGGTATTACAGTAGCTCAGCTGAAGGGCTGAAGCCTATATTTTAGGGCTAGAGTCATACATCTTTTTCCAAGTAAATCACAGTTTATTTTTCCCCATCTTTATTCCCCACCTCCTTATATTCCAAGAAACCCAGGAGTAACATCTGGATGGTCTCCAGCAACTGAGTTCTCCAAAGCCTTGGAAGCAGTTTTAATGGATTTTAAAAAGAGTAAAAAAAACCCCTTTTCTAAAGAAATCTCTGCAATTTAATATGCATAGATATATTTTTTTCTTTTTGGCTGACATGGCATTTTCTTTTGTGCAGCCACAGATTGTTTTGTAAGCTGAATGGCCACCTGCAAGTAATTTCAGTGAGTCACTTTTTGGCACTCCTGAAGGGTGGTACAGGGCACCCATTTTCTTTAAATGTGTTTCCACATCAAGGCAATATAATTGGATTGGCACAGGAGGCAAGAAGAAACAGGAACCAAAGGAAAGAGCTTCCGTTAGTGACTTTGCTGAAATCAGCACAATTGGATATGATGGAGCTTTGTGCCAGGTTTCTCATATCAACCTCAGTGCAGATTCATCTAAACCTGAGGTGGGAGGAGAAATGCAGGGGGTCACCATTTCTATTGCAGTCAGTTAAAGTAGTGGCCTTCAAATATGGCTCTGCATTCCTTATTCTAAGATACCAAGCAGTGGTGGGTTGCCCCCGGTTCGGACCGGTTTGCAAGAACCGGTAGTAAAACTGGCGGGAGGCTCTGCCCACTGACTCCGCCCACTGACCCGGACATGCGCAGATCATAGATGATCTGCGCATGCACAGAAGCTTCTGCGCATGTGCAGAAGAGCGCACACGGGCACGATGCGAACTGGTAGTAAAGGTAAGTAGAATCCACCGCTGGTATCAAGCCTTAAAAAAAGTCACCTATTTTTGGCATGGTTTTTTTTTTAATGCAAATATATATATTTAATATCAAAGTTGAAGGAGACAAGCTGGAATTATAACAACAGTAACAGAGTTGGAAGGGACCTTGGAGGTCATCTAGTCCAACCCCCTGCTCATGCAGGAGACCTATACTAGGGATTCGAAGCGCCAAACTTTCTGATCAACAAGCTCAGTGTCTTAGCCACTGAGCCACTTTCCCAGTCTAGTTGTCTGGTCGCTCCGGGATCTTTGAAAGATCTGGTTCATTGCTTCTGAGATCACCTCTGCCAGCTCCTTCAGAACTCTGGGATGTAATCCATCTGGTTCAAGTGATTCGAACTCGTCTAGGGTAGACAGATATTCTCTTACCATTTTCTTGCTTATTTTAACTTGTATTCCTAGTCTCTCTTTTATGGTTCTGCATTTGGTAGGTTAGGCTATTTTTCTCCTTTTGCATGAAGACAGATGCAAAGAATGAATTAAGCAGTTCTGCTTTCTCTCTGCAGACTGTCACTTCCTTACCATCTTCTGTGATCATTTCTTTGACTTTTTTTCTCGTTTTTTTATATGTTGAAAGAAACTTTTTAAAAATTATTTTTGACATTTGTTGCAAGTCTTAATTAATTCTGAGTCTTAACCTTTCCTGACTTCATCTTTGCAGATTCGGGCTATTTGCTGGTATTCTGCCTTGGTTATGTGTCCCTCTTTCCACTTTTTATATTTGCCCTCTTTGTCCTTAAGTTATCCAGTTATTTAGTTATACGCTTACTGACTTATTCAAGTGATTTCTAATACTTGTATCCCTTTTTTCATACCAGTCCATTGGCAGCAGCCACAGTTCAGCATTTTCACATGAGGAAGCTGCGTGTAGATTCAACAGTTCCTGACCTAGTCCTAACTTATAGTTGTTCAGAATTAAAAAATATCTTCTCAAACTTCGGCTGTTATTTAATTGGTCCAAAACAATTCTGTCTTCCCAAACTGTATAAAGGGGCCATGCTTCAATGTCATTAGAGGAGATGATGCACCATAGAATAATTAAATCAGTCTTTTAGAGGTAATAATTTAGAGGTAATAATTAAACCAGCCTTTTAGAGGTAACCATTGTTCAGTATTTTAGAATAGAGTGGGAATTATGCTACATTGGTTCCTTCTCTTTGTAATATATAGGCAATTGTTACATTCTAAAGTAGCTGTAACAATGCATCAGGATTCCAGTGGTGGAATTCAAATTTTTTTACTACCAGTTCTGTGGGCGTGGCTTGGTGGGTGTGGTGTGGCTTGGTGGGTGTGACTTGGTGGGTGTGGCAGGGGAAGGATACTACAAAATCTCCATTCCCACTGCATTCCAGGGAAAGGATACTGCAGAATCTCCATTCTCATCTCACTCCAGGGAAAGGATACTGCAAAATCTCCATTCACACCCCACTCTGGGGCCAGCCAGTGGTGGTATTTGCCGGTTCTTCGAACTACTCAAAATTTCCACTACCGGTTCTCCAGAACCTGTCAGAACCTGCTGAATAGCACCCCTGCAGGATTCCCTAAGACTATTCATGCTATGGCTGAGAGATGAATTGAATTTCAGAAGTACCAGGAAGTTACTGACCTTGTTGAAAGGGCACATCAGGTCATAATACCTGAATTATTTTCCTAGTATAAGAGGAGGCCTATTCATGGTCCTGTGAGCTGGCTGAGAAAATGCGTTTATTTAATTTGGAGATATAAATGCTCAGTAGTTTCCTCCACTAGTTTCAGTGCAGGAAAATAATTGTGCCCAAACAACAAACATTTAGGAGACATTTGTCTTTTTTGCTCCGGAGTTAATGTCGTTTGCATCAATGATTCCAGGAGGAAAGTTTTCTTTCTTTCTTTCTCTCTTCTCCACTCCTCCCCTCCCCCTGTAAATCTTATGAATAGCAGTGCTGTTAGGAATGAATGAGTTACAGGATATTAAGTAGGTTATGAAAATTCCACTGTCTCCATCCAGGGGAATGAAAGAATCTGTTGGACTTACAGACCTTTGGTTGTTTGAGCATCGTGAGATTTACCCAGTCAACATGTCATCAACTTTCTGGAAGGAATTATCATCATACATTCAGTGGTATTTTCCTTGCAGTTCTGGGAAATGTCCCTGTATCCCATTTTGCATGAAAGGACTATTATTCTTTCTTTAAAACGGGACTCCCTGCTAAGGAACATTATTATACAACAACAGACAGATTGATGATTATAACAATACGTGTTATAAAAAAACCTGGAAGAAAAGCACAGAATCTTTGTATCATGAACAAAATGTCTCCAGAAATATTTGAGAAGTTATTTTAACACCTACAATCTTCCCCTTGGCTGAAAAATTAATTAATTTAAACCTTGATAAACCCCATTTAAAAGCAGTCTACAGTTGCTCATGGTCAATGGCAATTGACCTTAGGCCACTTCCTTGTGAGAAGGGTCCTTGGTATCATGAAAAATTAGTTGGAAAGGCAGCCAAGACTGTATGGCTTTAACAAGCAGCAATTGTACTAATGTCAATTTGACAATTTCCTTGTCATTTTAATGGCAGTAAGGAAACTGTGGTTTCTCAGTACAAACAGCAGGTTGTAAAATCATTTTTGACTGTTAGACCAGCCTGGCTTTCTTGTTGGGAGGTGAATGACTTAACTCCCTCTTGTTAATCTATATAACCCAGATCATTCTCCCTTCAATCAACCAAGTTTAATACCCATTTTATACCTATTAAAATTACGAGGGGGGGGGAGAAAGATTTTTTACCTTGTAGTCGAAGAAATTGATAGCAAACAAAGAGACCCTTTCATTGAATAGTATTTCTTTATTTGCATTTTGTTATTTTTCTCTTAATGCAATGTGTTTCTCTGCTTGTTGGAAAGTGTCACAGGAGGCCCTCAGGAGGCCCACAGGATCAGATTTATTCTGTGGTATGCTCTTGTCCATCTTTTCAGGATGCTTTTGGATGACTGACTTCCCTGGAATAAATCTAATATTGTAATATAGTATAAACACATCAATTTTAGAATTTCTCTTAAGGTAGGCAGTGAATTTCAGTTTAATATGCATATTTGGTTAGGGACTATACTTTAGCAGCAGAGAGAACCTACTTTTAGCACTTACTATGGCCAGTAAGTAATAGGGACGGGGTGGCTCAGAGGCTAACATGCTGAGCTTGTCGATCGAAAGGTTGGCAGTTCAGTGGTTTGAATCCCTAGTGCTGCATAACGGGGTGAGCTCCCGTTACTTGTCCCAGATTCTGCCAACCTAGCAGTTCGAAAGCATGTAGAAAATGCAAGTAGAAAAATAGGGACCACCTTTGATGAGAAGGTAACAGCATTCCGTGCACCTTTGCCATTTAGTCATGCCGGCCACATGACCACCGAGACATCTTCAGACAGCTCTGGCTCTTCAGCTTTGAAATGGAGATGAGCACCACCCCCTAGAGTCGGGAACGAATAGCACATATGTGCAAGTGGAACCTTTACCTTTATGACCAGGTATGCATGTGGAATCTCTGGTTAAACAAAAGGATTAGGATAAACTTGTGATTTTGAGAATTCTTGATTTGAAAAAGCAATGAAGTTTCATTAGTCTCTAATTACAGAGTGGATCTTTTTGAATAGAATCTGAGAAGAACATAGGAGAGGGTCTACAAGAATTTTACATTCCACTTTGTACTTTGTCATAGAAGTAATTTTGCTTCCTGGATATTCACTATTTACAAAGTGAATATTCACTCCTAATTTGTTCACTATGTCAGAATATTTGCAGCAAACACGTCTTTCTTTACTGTTCCGATAAATGGAACTGCCTTGGAAAATTACATTACCAGAATTTTGTCCAGTAAAACTGAATAGTATTACTTTTTTCAGTTTTTTTTTCCAGATGACTCAGGCTGACTAGATTCCTTGAGACCACTTAGCAATTTTTTCCAGTGACCTGGAATTTAGAATATTTGGTGTATCCAAAATTAGCCCTCAAATTACCTACCAACAAGCCTCTTCCCCTTGATGAGAATAGGACACTGAACCAGAAAAGCCAACCCTATTTAATTCAGCTCCGTGGATTTAAACACTCAGTGCCTGTGGTTTTCAAAGAAGATAGATTGCCAGTCTTTCCTCTGGTCCTAGCAATGCTATGGAGGACACAGACTCCAGATACCTGAGAAAAACAGAGCTGTGCAAAAGGGATGACCACTACTGATTTCTCTTTCATATCCTACTGTGCTTCCCTGAAAATAAGACCCTGTCTTATATTTTTTTTAACCCCAAAATAAGCACTTGGCCTTATTTTTGGGGAGGTCTTATCATTTTGAGGCGCGTGGACAAGATGGGGCTCTTCTTGCTGATTTCCAGCTCTGTGTTTAAATATTTTCAGGGAGGGCTTATTTTCGGTGGGAGGCTTATTTTAGCGCATGCGCTCAAAAGCCCGATTGGGGTTATTATCAGGGGATGTCTTATTTTCGGGGAAACAGAGTAGTTATTAGCTTTGTGAAGAGTTGCACATTTGTTTTAAATAAAAGATTACATGAAAAAAATATCCAGTAGAACAGTGTCCAAGTTGCAATACTAATCAGTTTACCAGAAATTTTCTTGAACTCAGTGACAGTTCCCAGTAAACATGCAACTCTCTCTCAAAAGTGTTATGTATGGGATCCAAGAAGAGAGATTGCATTTGTCTTTTACAACAAAAAAGATGATTTAATCAGTTCCAAGGAAGAGCTTAGCTGGCACACTCTTTCCTTATTCATGTCTTATTACCTTTTCCTTCAATTAATTTTGACCGTATGAAAATGTGTAACTGGTTCTTCACTCTCCTTCATTATGTTTTCTACATCAAAAGCATGATTATTTATGTAAACTAAGGATAATCCTCAATTTATGATGAATATTGAGCCCAAAATTAATGAATGTCAAGCTCTATAACAATGTGAATGAAGAATGCAAGAAAATAGAGCTGAAGTACACACTGTGTCAACTTATATTATGCAAACACAATTCAATCTGCACATCTGACTTATGGATTTAGCAACAGCACTTAGACTTATATACCACTTCACTGTGCTTTACAGCCCTCTCTAAGCAGTTTACAGAGTCAGCACGTTGCCCCCAACAATATAGGTCCTCATTTTACCAATCTTGGAAGGATGGAACCCTTGAGCCAGTGAGATTCGAACGGCCAAACTGCCAGTAATTGGGAGTCAGCAGGATTAGCCTGCAATATTGCATTCTAACCACCATGCTACCATGGCTCTTAGAACCATTTGATTGACAGAGTCCTTGGATAAATTAAATACTGAAATCAAAACCCACTACATTTAGAGAGAACAACTTTCAACGAGCAGTTCTGCAACTTTAGGGCATACAATTGTTCAAAGGTTGTTTTGGTTATCCTGTGTGATATTGCAATACACAATGAAAACAAAAATCATTTTGGCCTCCTAGCATGTAAGTCTGTCTAAGAATCCAAAGAGGGGTCACATAAGCTAACTCACAGGACAATCTGTTCTAAAAGTATTTTTTATTATGGACACGGATTAGAATTCAATGGAAATACTTTGTGCAATTCTTCCACTCAAGCATAATATTTTGCTTCCAAATATGCAGCAAATGTTGTGCCTCATGGTCACCATGTCTTCAGGCAAGGAAAAAAGATACTCCCAACTAATTCTGCAACTCTGTCTCATTCCCATTCTCACAGACGGTACCATTTCCCCAAAAAAACTAGATTTCAAATTGCTACACAACAAGCATTTTTAGAATAACAATCACCAACATTTGATGATATTCAATCAGATCTCCTGAATGTCCTCCCAACTCAGGTCTGAATACAACTAAAAAAGGTGGGATTTGATTGAGAATTGCTCATGTAGCTGCCCATTTCTGAGCAGCTCCCAATCAAATCCCATCTTCCACAATAATGCCCCCAACTCATAAAGACAATGTAGGAGACATTTTGATCAAGACACAGAACCTGGAACTGGCTGACCCTCAAGAATCTTCAAACCTTCTTCCTGCCCTTTTGGAATTAACTGACAGAACTTTTCAAAAATATAATTTGGAGCAGAAAGAAGAAGAAACTGATCAGCTCTACGAGGTCTCGGAGGATTTGGCAGAGGCTTTCACACAATTAATTGAAATGCAGCAACTGGATTTTTCTTTGCAAACTGATCGAGTTAATTCTTTGTTCTATGAACTGACTGTCTATACAAGCAAGAAGAGTCGATATGGGGGCTCTAAACCAGAGGAAATGGTTTTGAGAAAGGGACAAGTTAAAATTCAAAACCTCCTTAAAATAAAAGAAGGAGGGAGGAAGAAAGATTGGAAAAAGTACAGAAAGAAAGGAAGAAGGGAAGATTAATTTTTTCTGGCCTAATTATTGATGTATTAATGATTAACTACAAGGATTAACTAAATGAATTGAGAGTTCAATTAATGATTAATTAAGGTTTAGTTATTGTTAAAAATATTTGAATATTGAGAACAAAAGCAGGAGGAATAGCCAAATGATTAAGTATGTATTATCTACTAGTGTTTGTTATTGGTTTTTTTAAAAAAAATTCTTAGGGCTAAAGGATTATATGTTATTTTGTGTTTAAAGGGAGGTTGATGAATAATCTGTAGAAGGGGAATTAAGGGGTCTAGGGAGTTTTAATGTCTTGCATTAATTTAGCATATTTTAGCGTATGTTTGGTAAAACCTATACCCTGTTTTTCTTCTGGGAAGTTGGGGGAGGGGGGAGGGAAGGGGGGGTTGCACAAATGTTTAATTGTGATTTGTTTGATTTGTTTGAATTTTAAAAACAATAAAAAAAATTTGTTCAAAAAAAAAAAAAAGCCCGATTGGGCTTATTATCAGGGGATGTCTTATTTTCAGGGAAACAGGGTAGTATTCTGGATAGGATGCTCACTATCTGAATCCAAAAAGTTTCCAATCAATTCAGATTAAAAGAATAATAGCAAAATCTATATTGGAGTTCAAATTTATCATATTTCCAAACATGGCCAAACAATGGATGTCCTTAAGCAGGGAATAGCCATCCTTCAACAACTGGCTTTCAGAACTATATTGTCTCTGAATCTATAGGCTCTAGATTAGTTGTTACTTATAAAGAGTGAGAAATTATGTCTATGACATTGTCCCATTTAAGCCATTACAGACCACTGGCCTGTTTAGTTCAGCACTATCTATATTGGGGATCAGTGGCCAGATTCTCTTGGGAATTGTACCATAAGTGTAGCAAATCCAGTGTCCCAAATGGATCAGGATACCTGTTATCTCTGATGCTACTTTTGCTTACAGACGCACTTTTTTTCTCTCATATCCCCCCACCCCCCGGCCATTGTATGAATGAAGGGAAAAAAAGAATACCCATAATACAGGCCTGAACTGATTTCTTGCAATTTACATGCTGCTACTTCCTAGTCTTGATTGACAGCAGTGTTCCAGAGTTCAGTTGGGCAGGGATTGAATTGGATTTCCAAGACTTAACTTGAGAACTGAGCTTGAAACCTAGAACTTCCATAAATTTCCTTGGCTATTCTTGGAATTCCAGTAATTACATGAGGCAAATAATTGTTTCTATCCATTTCCGGATCAACAGGCATATTCTGTTACATCTCTGTTATGTTCACATTTAGTTGTTTGATTCAGCTTTTTTTTGTTGTCTCTTTGCATTAGTTTTTGACTTCTTGTGATTGCCTGAAATAGTTTTTCTTGGCTTACTATTACCTCCTTCTTTCTAGAGCTGAGAGAGAGTGACTGGCCCAAGGTTGCTCAGCTGACTTTAAAGTAGGATTGGAACTCACCCTTTCCCAGTTTCTAGCCCAGTGCTATAACCACTCTACTAAAATGGCTCTCAGCGGGCTTAATTAGACCGGGTTTAGATACACAGAGACAGTGTACTTTGTATTGGGAAGCATCTGAACTATGACTGTTTATTGGACAAGATGAGCCTAGTCCCATGATGGTGAACCTATGGCATGCGTGCCCGAAGCGACACATGGAGCCATGTTGCCTCGCATGTGTGGCATCACTTGTTCCTCTTCTGGGTTTCTGGAGCACATGCGCACGTGATGATCAGCTGGCCTTTGCGCGTGCGGCAGTGCCAGAAACCGAAAGAGCTAGTCTTCCATTTTCCAGCTTGCGCATGCACACCAGCCAGCTTATCGGCACATGCGCATATGCGGCAGTAACCGGTGTGTACCGGTGTGTACCTTATCCAGTGCGCGCATGCCCCCTGGGAAGCTCCTCTTCCTGGTCATGGCCCTGACGAGCACGTGAAGTGCTCCTTTTTTGGCACTCAGTGGCGAAAAGGTTCACCATCTCTGGCCTAGTCTAATTCAACAAAGCATTTCTTGTGTCCTTTTGGTTAACAGTCCTTAGAACTAAGAGCTCTTAGACTTGATCTCTTTAATTGTTTTGCCCATCATGGAATTGCTGAGCAAATGAAAATATATGGCTTCTTTGTGATTTAGCAGTCCATCATGATGTTACATGAGTCTAAAGTAAACATTAGTTCAGATAAATTCCTATTTTAGCCAAGAATAAGTAAAAACCACACTACTGAAGGTTTATAGAAATCAAATGTCTTCCAGATTACAGATGAGTTCCAATGTGTCTGCTGTATTACAACCTGAAAGAAATTTTTATAAAACGATATCCCTCTGATATATAACTCAAGAAAAATTATTTAGAACTTCACATTTATGTAAAAAGGGGGAAAACATGAAGGGTCATTTTAACATGTCTATAAGCCTTCTGGCATAAATTTATACTTCACTATCTTAAATTAGGGAAGGGACATGGTGGCTCAGTGGCTAAGATGCTGAGCTTGTTGATGAAAAGGTTGGCAGTTCAGCGGTTCCAATCCCTAGTTCCGCGTAATGGGGTGAGCTCCTGTTATTTGTCCCAGCTTCTGCCAACCTAGCAGTTCGGAGCATGTAAAAATGCAAGTAGAAAAATAGGGACCACCTTTGGTGGGAAGGTAATAGCATTCCGTACACCTTTAGCATTCAGTTGTGCCGGCCACATGACCACAGAGATGTCTTCGGACAGCGCTGGCTCTTCAGCTTTGAAACTGGAGATGAGCACCACCCCCTAGAGTCGGGAATGACTAGCACATATGTGCGAGGGGAACCTTTACCTTTACCTATCTTATGTTTCCCTTGAGGTCAACTGGTTTTTCATTATTTCTCTCCAAAAATGTTCATTTCTTTTTTCTTATTACTTTAATATTAACTTTTTCCCTTTATTATTCTGACATCCTTTCTGTAATGTTGTTTCCATTTTAACAATCTCTTATCTTAACATCACTTTTTATTTTGAACTTTCCTGCTTATCTTTTGATTTCAACTCAGTATTACTTATATTTTTCTGTATATGCTGATATATTTCCTTTTTGAAAATTATTACTTTAAATGCTTAAGATAAAAGTTTTCTTTACAAAATGCTATTGCAGGATTTAGAGAAATCAGCAAGGATGTCCTATTGCTGTCATTATGTTATCTTTATTTACTTTTAATTTTCTAACGTTGTATGAAGCTCAGGAGAAAAGCTTTGTTTGAATAATATAGGGAAGAGAGAAGTCAGCAAGAATTCTAGTGAATGCTAGGATAGTAGATTAGGGTTTCTAGTCTTTCTGATTATGGGTTATTCAGATTTGGATGGTTTTGATAGTTTACAAAGTCCCTCTAACTATACGACTTTATGCTATAATGGATTCAAGTTTGATCTTTCACTTAGAATGCTGAGATTGTTGGTTTTCTATATTGGCAGTAATTTCCATTTTGTGTTGAACTTCCATAACATTCATGTAACTTCAGCACATGGGAAAATATATACACAGTAGCATCATGTTTGAAAACTTTCCATGAGCTAAGCAGCTGTGATTATCATCTATGATGGTGTTGATCTTGGATTTGTTGATTCATTTTAGTTTGCTTCTACCTCAGTTTACCACTGATAAACTGATGTGATAATATCAATAACTCTTACAGAGATCTGAAACTGGATAATGTGCTGCTGGATCATGAGGGCCACTGCAAGCTGGCAGATTTTGGAATGTGCAAAGAAGGAATCCATGATGGGATCACCACTGCAACATTCTGTGGAACCCCTGACTATATTGCTCCAGAGGTACAGGAAAGGTTTCCATTTTCTTTAAATGGGTTTTAAAACCCAAATTTACATCATATTAATGGGATCCAAACAAACAAATTTTGTTGTAAAATCTGCTTGGCCTGGTTGGTAAAATAAAATATTCAGCATAAGCAAATAGCTGCATAATTTGTACAGTTATCATCAACTTGATGCTTAAAATTGCTCTGTAAAGCATTTGGATATAGGTTTTCATGGACCTATATGCCCACGCTTATGTCTTCTTATATGTATGTAGTAGAGATGATGTACCCATGGGAGCAGTGGTGAAATCCAATTTTTTTTACTCCCGGTTCTGTGGCATGGCTTGGTGGACATGTTGTGGCTTGGTGGGTGTGGCACGGGAAGGATACTGCAAAATCTCCATTCCCACCCCACTCCAGGGGAAGGATACTGCAAAATCTCCATTCCTACCCCACTCCATGGGAAGGATACTGCAAAAGCTTTCACCCCTGCATGGGAGTACTCATGTACTTCTGAGTAGAGAGCCCATACAAGGCCAACTTATGATGATGTATCATAAAGGAATTGTTTTTCACATTTATAAGTGGAAGTAAATCTCTTTGGGTATGGGAACAGACAAATACAGTAATAATCCCCTAGATATAATATATATGTGTATATTAGCACATTGATCTTATACAATACCCTTTTATGCCTGGATATTTCAAATCATACACTGGGTTAGTATGATTTCAGATTTTGGAATTGGTTTTCTGATCCTTATAATGTGTCTCTTTCTCATTTGGCCCACACATTCATATACTTCTTGATTTCCTTATATCTGATGTCACATGAATTGACTTCCCTGAAAATTAAATGATATAAAAATTCTACGTGTGAAAATTAGAGTTGTGATGACACCTTTGTACAATATTTCATTGCTTCATGCTTCATTTATCAAATGAAGGCTAAGCAACAGTAAAAAAAAAATACGTTTTGTAACCTTGGGATAAAATTGTCCCCGGGTCAATATGAAATGTTTATCTATTGTATTGACACATACAGGTCATAAGGTAACAAAACAGTTATCAGGTGAAGAATAATAAAGACTCAGAATAGCATTAATGATTTCTACCTTTTTCTTTAATTGCAGATTTTGCAGGAGATGCTTTATGGTCCTGATGTTGACTGGTGGGCAATGGGGGTGCTCCTCTATGAGATGCTTTGTGGCCATGCTCCATTTGAAGCTGAAAATGAGGATGACCTCTTTGAAGCTATCCTCAATGATGAAATTGCCTACCCAACATGGCTCCAGGAAGATGCAGTGACAATCTTGAAAGCTGTATGTATATCCTAATTTTTATTTTTGTTTGTAGTAGTTTCCTCTACTTAATGTGCTTTGTAAGACAGACATGAAAACCCTGAAGCTAACTTAGATTTTAAGACAATACACACATACAAGAGAAAAACAATGTAGTAGAAATGCAAAATGCAAAAAACAATGTGGTAGAAATGCAAAAATAAAATCTTTAAAACTCTAGAAAAGAGAAGCTGGATGAGGAGTAAAAGTAATGGTAAAATCTCCAACTTGGCCTTAATTCCTAGTATCATCATAAAATATCCATATAGGGTTGTTGGCCACAATAAGGAAACAATTTGCTGTTGTTTTTTTTATTTTCCAGTCTATTTCACAGCCCTGAGATTTCCTGGTAATCTCCACCTAAATTTAACTGGTCCCATCCTATTTAGCCAACATGGCTAAGTACTATTGGCTGGGCAAAGGTAGAGAGTGCTGGGACCAGCTTCCATTTCTGAAGAAATATATTCTGTAGGATGGCAGCAATGGAGACAAATAAAGGTCTTCTTCTATATGTCCCTGAAATGACAGGTCATTTCTAAAAAGGTTTCTCCAGATGAACTTTTGTCCTAATAGGTTTATAATCCCCTACCTCCATTCTTCTGTGACTCCTTATTGTAGTTTATCAATAGTTGTCTCAAAGTGCTACCAAGAGGAGTTAAGTTATATGTTTATAGAGATGAACTTGGAGAATCATGTCATTCTCTTGCTTCTCCCTATTTAACAAAATGTGAAATACATCTTGTTAAGAGAGAGTAACTTTTCCATGGGCATAGTTAGTCATTTGGGGCATGATTTGGGCTGAATTTGATTTACAATTTCTCTACTGTAATTATAATTGTGTAACTGAACCACACTACTACCCTTCTTTATCTTTATGGCTGCTGTGGCTTTAAAAATAGCCTTGTACTCCAAAAATGTTGTGTGCAAACCTTCAAAAGGAAAATAATATACATAATAAAATGAAGAAAATGTCATGGAACCATTGAAATATAACCATATATTTCATGAGTAAATATATGGTAATATATTTACCATATATGGTATACTCCTAAGAGAATACCAAGTAAATATCTTGGTATTCTCTTAGGAGATCTCAATAATCTGATAAGAATGGTACCCAGGGTTTATTTAGTGGCTATCAATGCCTTCTTTAAGACAATGTCTAGACTCTAGCACAGTGATGGCTAACCTTTTTGCCATCGCGTGCCAGGACCAGGGGGGGTCGTGCATGTGTGTGCCCACACTATAATTCTATGTGCCCTGCGCATGCGCGTGTGACCCCTCGCTTCCCCCCCTCGCTCTTGGCATGTGATGGTCCGGTAGGCCCGTTTTTCTATCTCACCAGGCTCTGTTTCCAGCCTCCGGAGGGCCTCCGGGGGGGGGGAGGCTGTTTTATACCTCCCCAGATTCCCAGAAAGGCTCTGGAGCCTGGGGACAGCAAAAAACAGGCCTTCCCCACCACCCCGCGAGGCCCTCCGGAGGCAGGAAACAGCCTGTTTCCCTACTTCTGGTGGGCCCAGAAGGCCCGAAAATCAGCTGACTGGAGTGCACATGCATACTGGAGCGGAGCTTGTGTGCCCACCAATATGGCTACATGTGCCATCTGTGGCATGCGTGCCATAGGTTCGCCATCACAGCTCTAGCAGGTCAAATTATGTTAAAGCTAGAAAAGTCCAATGCAAATCATGTAGTGCCACGAATATTATCTCACGAAAAACAAGAACTAAACCAAAAACAAGACAGGGCAAGACAGGTGGTGTCTGTAATTCCTAGTTTTGTTCTTTGGAGGTGGTCTCTGAGACAAAATAGTAATTTTCTCTTTAGTACCAGATCCTTTGAATGGAAAGAATCAGGAGGAAAACAATAGTGATGACAAGGAGATGCTTGTTTGGACCTACACAAACTCTTCTTTTGTTTCTCCCTCCCCCAAATGATTTATTCATTGAACAAATTTGTAGTGGGTTTCCGAGGCCACTAATACTTCTGTGCAATAAGAAAGCCAGTAACAAGTATTGTCCAAATACAACTCATTCATTTTTAAAATGCTTATATTTTAAAGAGAGGGGCATTTGCAAGTCTTTTCATCCAAATCTGGGGACTTTTCACTAGCAGGCGGAGGTTCTTCCTGCCCCCTCATTGCTCAAGCTGACCTGATTGTGGTGGGAAGGACTTAGCTCTGATCATGAAAGCTCAGTTGCAATGCCCCCCTCCTACACCACTATTATAAAATATAAAAGAGTCTTTTACTTTTGGAGTTTTGCCTATGATATGTTATGATCTTCCAATTCTCTAATTAAGTATGTATGTATGTATGTATGTATGTATGTATGTATGTATGTATGTGTATATTGGTTTTAGCTCCGAGCTTGGCAAGCCCCAGACAAGCACAATTCAAAGTGCTTCTGGGAGACAAATGGCTTCCACTTCCATCTTTAAACAGTCTCCCAAAGAAGCCGTAAATTGTGCTTCAGAAATTTGACCATTTTGTGCTGCGGTGGTGTAGTGGTTAGAATGCAGTACTGCAGGCTACTTCTGCTGACTGCTGGCTGCCTGCAGTTTGGCAGTTCAAATCTCACGAGGCTCAAGGTTGACTCAGCCTTCCATCCTTCTGAAGTTGGTAAAATGAGGACCCAAATTGTTGGGGGAAATATGCTGACTCTGTAAAATGCTTAGAGAGGGTTGTAAAGCACTGTGAAGCAGTATATAAATCTAAATGCTATTGCTGAAGTACTATAATAATAATAATAATAATAATAATAATAATAATAATAATAATAATAATAATAATAATAATAATAATAATTTTATTTCTATACCGCCCTTCTCCCGAAGGACTCAGGGCGGTGTACAGCCTATTTAAAAACACAGACAAAACAACAATATAAAATTTAAAATAATTAAATAAAGTGGCTCAAATTTAAAACCCCAATAAATTTAAATACCCCAATTTAAAACTATTGTGTTGATAGTCCGGCCTGGCGGAACAACAGGGTTTTCAATGCGCAGCAAAACACCCGGAGGTCGGAGATCTTACGAATTTCCGGAGGCAGTTCGTTCCACAGGGCTGGGGCTCCCACAGTCTAGTTTTAAGCCGTTTCCTTGGGGCTGGATTTTATTAAGGACCCCTATCGGAAAGGTTTAGTTCTCAGAGGCTTTCCTCCTCCTGTTTATTCATTAAAGAAAATAAATGGAAAAATAAATGGAAGAATAGACTTCATTTGTTCCATCTGGTTACGGGACTAAATTGTAGCTCTAATGTAGTAGGGTAGGTGTGGCTGAAAGAAGTTGAATTCATTTTTGCATTCCTCATAACAACCTTTTGACTCCATTGTTCTGGGGTAGGGTGGGGACTAATAATAATGCTCTATTGTAGGGATGGACAACCTTTAGATACCACACACTACCCATAACAACTGGGATGAAAACGAGAGGTCCTTGGTGTTCTCTGAACTTGGGGTTTTGTTTTTTGTTTTGCAAATGTTTCATTACCCAAACTAGGAGCTTTGGCAGGTAAGGCAGTTATGCAAACTAGATGGGACCATATCACACACACATAGGCAAGGCCAGGGTTATTTTAGATTGTTCCCCCACTTTTTTTTTTAGCCATTTGGATCCTCTTTTAGGGCTAATACATTTTTGTACATCTTCCCTTTGAAACAAATGCCTTTAATTGAGCCAACTTGCAAGTTTAGGTGGAGGGAGCTTTGAGGGTCACAGAAAGTGGACTTTAAGACAGGATGTGGTCCTGGAGCCTCAGTTGACCCATATTGTTCAATTTGGAGAGCAACTTTACAAGTTTTAGGAATGGGGAAGTACAGGGGGAGGTTTTTCTTTCACCTCCTAACAGTTACAATGTGTTTTAAGTTGTTTTCAATCTTGAAATTATGGTTTCCTCGATTAAGACTGCATGTTTACCAAAACTCCCTTTTGAAAGTACTGTAAAAATTCTGAAGCAGCATTTGTCTTTTTGATTTGCAGAAGAGATGCACAAGGTACAGATTTTACCAAATTCCACATCTTTGTCAATATCCTGCTAAATTATAATTTAGTATTTACAAAATAAATTTCTTTCTGGAACAAAATGTCTTTACATTGTTTTCTGAAATGAGGTATACATTTGTTCTATTGTGAAAGTAGTATTATGGTTGGTTACACAATCAGCCAGATGTTTAGACTGGATCTGGCATTTTTATCCACCTATCAAGTCCATTCCAAGGACCTGGGTTAGGCAGGTGATGTTATCCGACGATATTAAAGATATCCTCGTAGAATGTAAGCTACTCCAAGTAAAGCTGCCTTTCCAATTGATTGATAGTAATATTGTCAATGCTGATGGTATTCAAGCAATGCTCCAGATGTTTTGGAATTTCACCCAAGGCACCTACTAATTATTATTGTTAATATTTGTTAATAGCTTATTTAAATGCCTAGTAGTCCTCATTTGTTCTAATCACTTGAGTTATGAAATAATGTAAATCAATTAAACATTAAATCAAAACAAAATTAGTATTATAAATCTGCCTCAGCTGTCATTGCAATGCTAATGTTTTGTTTTCCCAAGCCATTTTTGGAATGTGTTTGTCCTGCTTTCTCAAAGTTGCCATTTATTCCCTTCTTAACACGTTTGTGCTATAATTTTTATTTACGTTTCTGGGAATAAGTTGAATTGAATTCAATGAGGCTTGTTTTTGAACAGACACTTGTGGAGGTTATATTTCCAGACAAATATTTGCAGCATTTCTAGCCTAATTAGCAATTCCCATCCAGAAAGGTAAAACTATGGCCTTTGGAAACTAATAAGGATTTTCCTCTACAGAAATATATTTATGAGAATACTCCAGCAGTTTACATCATCAGAATTTCCAGTGATTCACAGAGGGCAATACGTATATATTGTTTCTGGAAATGTTCTTGCTATTAAATTTATTGTTTTGAGTTAGGAAATTTCTGGAGGAACTCAGCCTGCCAGTTTCAGGATTATGAATCTAGCACTCTCACAATAGCCACCCAACCAAAAGGGATCTTTTTCACTTCCCATTTCAGCCTAGTTCTAAGGCTGTGCTAGATCTCTTCAACTTCAGTTACCCATATTCCAACAGAAGAATGTCCCTCTCCCTGATCCATCACACTTCATGATATGATAGCCCAATCATAAGCAGCATGATCTAAATCTGGGGTCTCCAATCTTGGCAACTTTTAAGACTTGTGGACTTCAACTTCCAGAATTCCTCAGCTATTGGGATCTCATCCCAGAAGGTGATTCATATTGCTGTTTCAAAGATGGGAAAAGATGCATCAGAGCAAAACATGTTCACTTGGTCTGTATTTCACATTTGTTCGGTTCATTTTTATTAACATTTTATGCAAGATAGTCAATGGGGAAGCCAGATTCACTTAACAACTATGTTACTAACTTAACAACTGCAGTGATTTACTTAACAAATGTGCCAAGAACGGTCATAAAATGGGGCAAAACTCACTTAATAAATGTCTCACTTATTATAGAAACATTGGGCTCAATTGTGGTCATAAGTTGAAGACTATATACTGCAATTTTCTTTGGATTGTAACTGGTGCCTATAATTACCAATTTTTAATGAACACAACTAGGAACTGGCTAGATAATTAAAGATTTTTATTATGCTTTTCAATAACCTTCCAGAGTAATTTAAAATAGTTCAAAGCTATCCTCACCAACCACAGCCAGCAATAAAGCTGTGGACATAGCAACAGGTGAGACAATAAAAAAAAAAACCTTTTTTTTCAAAGTTCATACTTTTATTTTCATAATAAGGCTGAGCCAAAAGCTGTACTGTCTGATATTTTTAATGAAATGAGACTGGGCATGGAAAGAAATTTTCCCATCTGTGTCATTTCTGCAGCCTGTAAAAGAGGTTGTGAAACTGGGGAAGGCCTTCAACTCACCCCTTAATAAAATGAGTTCTTCAGTTCCCAGAACCAGTCATGCTATCTGGTGTGCCTTTCCCGCCTACTCTGAATGGCGCCAGGTTGAAGAAGATGTTCAGGTATACTGTCATTTGCTGAAGAGAGGGTGGTGGTGGTGGAAAGTCATAGGATACGAACAGAGATGGTATTCAGCTGGTTCAGACCAGTTCAGGTGAACTGGGAGTGGAAATTTTAATTGGTTCGTTGAACCGGCAAATACCACCTCTGGCTGGCCCCTCCCCCGCCCACCCAGTCGCCTGGTCGCTGCTCACTCACCCAGTTGCCACTTGCCCGCCCCACCCGCCTGCTTGCACCTTGCCATGAGTGACGTCGAGTTGGCCATGCCCACTTAATCACATGACCCCCACCAAATCACGTCTACCAAGCCACATCCACAGAACCGGTAGTAAAACAATTTGAATCCCACCACTGGATACGAATCTAATATACATTAGTGCAATTACTTGTCTTACAGAGTAGTTGTTTTGGACTTAACACTGCAAGGCAGGGAGTAATCCTGCCTTGAGATTCTGGGAGCAGGACACAATATAAATGTAACCATGAATGAATGAGCTTCTCATTGCAAAATTTAGGCTTAAATTGAAGAAAGTAGGGGAAAGCACTAGGCCACTCAGGTATGAACTAAATCATATCCGTGATGAATATACAGTAGAGATGACAAATAGATTTAAGGAATTAGATCTGATAGACAGAGTACCTGAAGAACTATGGACAGAGGTTCACAACATTGTACAAGAAGTAGCAACTAAAACTATCCCAAAGAAAAAGAAATGCAAGAAAGCAAAATGGCTGTCTGAGGAAGCTTTACAAATAGCTGAGGAAAGAAGGGAAGAGAAAGACAAGGGAGAAAGAGATACCCCAATTGAATGCCGAATTCCAAAGAATAGCTAGAAGAGATAAGAATGCCTTCTTAAATGAACAGTGCAAAGAAATAGAAGAACACAATAGAATAGGGAGGACCAGAGATCTCTTCAAGAAAATTAGAGATATGAAGGGAACATTTCATGCGAAGATGGGCATGATAAAGGAGCAAAATAGCAGGGACCTAACAGAGGCAGAAGAGATTAAGAAGAAGTGGCAAAATTACACAGAAGAACTATACAAGAATGAGCTTAATGTCCCTGATAACCACGATGGGATGGTCACTGACCTTGAGCCAAACTTCCTGGAATGTGAAGTCAAATGGGCCTTAGGAAATCTGAGCAACAACAAAGCTAGAGGAGGTGACAGTATTCCAGTTGAGGTATTCAAAATCTTAAAAGACAATGCAGTAAAAGTGCTACACTCAATTTGCCAGCAAATTTGAAAAACTCAACAATGCCCACAGGATTGGAAAAGGTCAGTTTACATTCCAATTCCAAATAAGAGCAATGCCAAAGAATGTTCAAACTACCACACCATTGCACTCATTTCACATGCTAGCAAAGTTATGCTTAAAATCCTACAAGCTAGGCTCCAGCAGTATGTGGATCGAGAACTGCCAGAAGTACAGGCAGGATTTCGAAGAGGCAGAGGAACTAGAGATCAAATTGCCAACATACACTGGATCATAGAGAAAGCTAGGGAGTTCCAGAAAAACATCTACTTCTGCTTCATTGACTATGCTAAAGCCTTTGATTGTGTGCATCACAACAAATTGTGGCAAGTTCTTAAAGAGATGGGAGTACCAGACCATCTTATTTGTCTCTTGAGAAACCTATATGCGGATCAAGAAGCAACAGTGAGAACTGGACATGGAACCACTGATTGGTTCAAAATTGAGAAAGGAGTTCACTTTTCTCAGTATACTGTATACTGTTGCCCTGCCTAGTGGCCGAATAAGCTGTAAGGAAGGAAAAATAGTTCCTCAATGTTCATATGTTAGAAAATGGAAAAAAAGACTGAAAGATGGAAACAGCACATAGTAATCAAATTTCTACTTGACCGCAAGGAAAGTTTCTCCCCCTCAGTACTTACAACCAGAGTTGCTGATGTTGTGAGGGAACTGTGTCAGTTTTATGAGAGTCTCAAATCAGGACTCTGTTAGCAAAAATCTTTTTGATTTTTTTTTAATTTTGGTATATAATTTGTTCAATTAAATTGTGTTAATCTGCAAAACTGCTACTTGGCTTTTTCTAATCTTTTCTGGATTGTTGTGAGGAAAAAATGGGGTTATTTATGAATGAGAGGGCAGGCCTGAGCCCAAATCACACAGTTATGGTCTCATATTGGTTGTAGATTCAGGTCCTGGATCAAGTCCAACTGTGCTAAAATAATCTATAGATTATAGATTCTATAATCTATAATACTGCATATACAAATCCATGTATTGTTCTGGGGACCATTCATCTGTTCTGGATCTGGACAAATTATTTTGTTTAAATAACTATTCTTTTTTTTTAGAGCAAAGTTTTGGGAAAAAATTCTCTGTTCTTGTTTTTAGCGCTAGTTCTCTTTAGCTCTTTTTGATGAACAAGGTGGCTGAATTCTTAATCCCTTTTTTATTTATTTTATTTATTTAAATTTATTATTAGACTTCTATGCCACCCATCTTGTCAAGGTGAGTCTATTTAGAAGGACAATTAGATTAAAAATTAATTTTCTTGTCTTACTCCTTACATCAATGTTTTTGTTTTGAGCAGTTTATTGCATGCCATTACTCACAGAAAACTGATATTTTAACCTATAAGCCCATGTTATTTCCACCTTATTTAAATTTGTCTGTATGATTTATTTCATGGTAATGGCAAGTTCCTTTTAAAGAATTTGTTTTAAGAACAAGAACAATTTTAGATTTCATAAAAGAACAATATTATTGCAGTAAAATTCAAAAAGTCTACGCAATTCAAAATTCCCTTGACTCATGTTGGATCTTTAGTTATACTTTAAATTATCCTAAAATACAAACACTGTAATAGGGTGTTGACTGTTATAGGGTTAAAAAATTGAATATCATATTTTTTCAGGTTAGATTCTGTTATCTAGAGTTTTTTTTCTTCTGTTTCAATTTACTTTATTCAGCCAACAATAAAAAATTGTGTTTGTTTGCAATACCAAATGAGTAAGAACTATAATTGTATGACAGTAACTAGAAGGGTTGGGTGAAATAAAGTAGCAACATAAATTAAATCGTTTTATGCTTGCAGGCATAGTAACCAAACCATTTCTCTTCTTTTCTGGGGCACTATTTAATACAAAGGATAAATCTTTTATAAAAAGACCCCAAAAACCAAATGCCTGTTTTTCAGAAATATTAAAACAGGAAGAAAAAAGTCTGTGATTAAGCTTTACTTCTTTCTATCTAATCAATTCAAAATACATTCATTTCCTCCCTTTCTAAGAATTCTGAAAACTTTGGGAGATGTCTCATTGGTAGCATACATGACTCAGTGCCTGGGCATTACGGGAAGAGTTTAATTAAACAAGATTAATTAATTAATATGCTTGATGCCAGGATACCTAAATCACACGTATTCATATGGCTCTGTGTGAGTATTGCTTAGTACAAATATATACTATTAGACTGTATTGATTATAAGCATGCGAACCAAAGGTTGCAAAACATCTTTGTTTTTCAAAGCTGGTTTCATTCGTGATCAAAACTGGTGATCATCTTTTAAAGTACAGTACATTCACTTTGAAGCACTTACAATCCACAGGTGGTTGGTTATAGTTTCCTTTTGACTGCAGCAAGGGTCTGGAGCAGTGTTGGGTTTCAAAAATTTTTACTATTGGTTCTGTGGGTGTGGCTTGGTGGATGTGGTATGGCTTGGTGGGTGTGGCTTGGTGGGCATGGCAGGAGAAGGGTACTGTAAAATCTCCATTCCCACCCCACTCCAGGGGAAGGATACTGTAAAATCTCCATTTCATCCCCAATCCAGGGGAAGGTTACTGCAAAATCCCCATTTCCTCCCGATCAGCTGGGACTTGGGAGGCAGAGAATAGATGGAGGCAGGGCCAGTCAGAATTTTTACTACTGGTTCTCCAGAACTACTCAAAACTACTCAAAATTTCCGCTACCAGTTCTCCAGAACTGGTCAGAACCTGCTGAAACCCACCTCTGGTCTGGAGTATTAGGGGAGATAAAAAGCGTCTAAAATGCTGAACTGGCTTGGGACAAGAGTCTTGTACTAGGTCAAACAAACCACAGTTAAAGTGGTTAGCCAGCTCCAGAGGCAGTTGCACCATTGAGCCAAGAAAGACATCAAGGCAGAAAGGACTGAATAATAGACAGAAAAAGCGAACTCGTTTAAACTTTCATCTTAAGAGACAAAATCAGCAAATGAAGCAGGTTTTTCTGGTATTCACTGGACCAAGTTTGTCTTGCAGTCATCAATAATGCCTAGCAGGCTTGTAGTGCAGACTAAAAGACAGGCTTAATTCACAGGACTTGTAGGCTGGCAAAAGTACTTGTGGTGAGCTCCTAATTACCAGAAGCTTTTGAGAGTTCTGTGACAAAGGAGCACTCCCAGTTGTCCTTCAGCAATCAAACTATTATTATCAAGAGGTTGTAATTACATAATACCTTGATGTATGCTCAATATTTATGTGGATGTGGAACTTTCCTTTCAGCACAGATTTTTTTTTCTGAAACTTAGAAGCCATTAAAAAAAGAATGAATAGCACTACTTTGGATCAGTTTTTGGACAAGCTGACCTTGACTTGCTTGATCTGAACTGCATGAGTTCTGAAAAAAGGAAGATGGGCAATATACTATTTGGAAATAGTCAAATTTCATTCTGAGTCACATTTTATGCTGGAATCAGTAGGACAGAAAGATGAATAGGTTGATTATCTGGAAAATAGCCTTTTTTTAAGAATTAGGTTTGGGACACTGTTTTGCTTCAGGTTCTCCTCGTTGCAGACAGCAGGTGGCCATGTGTCCTTCTTTTTAATTATGAACAGTTTTGCCATTTGAAGGACTTCTCTTTGTAGGTGATAATCTCCTGGAAGTTCTGTCCTGTTCAGATGTTAACCCCAAGAAGCACCTGAATAAAGAAAAGCAGAGACCTGAAATTTCCTACCACAGTTCAGGGGTGGGTTCTACTTATCTTTACTACCGGTTCGCAATGGGAGCGTGCACATGCACTTGCTTCGCTCATGCGTGCACGCCTCTGCGCATGCACAGAAGCTTCCTGATGATGTCCGGGTTGGTGGGCGGAGCCTCCCACAGGTTTTACTACCGGTTCTTACGAACTGGTCCAAACCAGGGGCAACCCACCACTGCCACAGTTGGCACCCATTTCATACAATAAGCAGTAGGCACCCAACTCTTCTGGCACAGACTTTTCCACCATTGCATGCTTGCTGTTATTTTATATTTATAACTTCTAGGTTAATCAACCCATTCACCGATGAGTAAGCTCTAAAAGGAAATTTCTTCTTCTGTAGAAACTGCACAGACAGTTAAATTGAATGACATCAATGATAAGGAAAAGAGATGTGATTTAGAAACGGATAGTTTTACTGAGAAATCCTTCAAAAGTAATGGTTTGTTTATTCAAAACATCCTGTTGAATGATGTTTTCAATTTGAGTGCAAACTATGAATGATGCTTAGAGGCCAATTATTTCTTTTTATTTCAAATTTTGGAGAGCTTTCAAAAATTTTGGACATAGAGGCCACTGCCTATAAAGAGCTTAATTAGGTACCACAAAGCACATTAAGAGCGCCAGTGTTTACAATAAGCACTAGAAAAGTGTTAGGGGATTTAAGATTAAACCATCATTATCACTTTTGTTCTTTGCATATATTAATGATTGTACATGCCAATATTGTGTCTGCATTTGCACCATATACTCAGTATGATTACTGAATTAAGCCATTTCTTGAGTTTTTATTACAAATAGTCCTCGACTTACCACCATTTATTTAGCAACTGTACAAAGTTAGGATAGGGCTGAAAAAAGTGACTTACAACTAGTCTTTGTGCTTACAATCATTGCAGCATCTCCATGGTCATGTGATAAAAATTTCAGATGCTTGGCAATCGGCATGTATTTACTGTGGTTACAGTATCCTGAGGTGAGGTGATGTGATCACCATTTGCGACCAGCTAGCTTCCAGCGAGCATAGTCCTTGGGAGAAGCCCGATTTGCTTAATGACTATGGCAAAAAATGTTGTAAAATTGGGCGTGACTCAGTGAATGATCATATCATTTAGCAATGGAAGTTCTGGTTCTAATTGTGGTCATAAGCTAAGGACTACCTGTGTTCAATGAATCATGAAACATAAACACAAATCTAGCTAAGTTTGCACTGCATGCTAACACAAAGCAAACTATTGTTAAAACTAGTCAAGATTTTTGCATTGTAAAATGCAACCCCTGGGTCTTTAATGGGCCTTAATAATTGTGTTATGCAAATATATATATATTTTTCCAGGAATCTTTAAATCAGCTTTCAGAACAAATTATTATCATAATATGCTTTGATAATAGCTTTGATCTTCCTCCCCCTTTCCTCCCCACTTTCTATAGAGGAGTGGTTCCCAACCTTTTTTTTAGCCATGCCCCACCTAAGCATCTCTAAAATCCTGATGTCCCCCCTGTGACATATGATTCTTACTTTACTCAAAAAGTGAACTCCTACTCACACGGAGGAAGCCTAAAAGGCCATTAACTCGGTTTAAACAAGGTTCAAATTGTCCCCATTAAAAATCAAATTGCCCTCCTGTGGGGCGTGGGCCCCACATTGGGAACCACTGCAATAATAATAATAATAATAATAATAATAATAATAATAATAATAATAATAATAATAATAATAATAATAATTTTATTTCTATACCGCCCTTCTCCCGAAGGACTCAGGGCGGTGTACAGCCTATTTAAAAACACAAAAACAAGACAACAATTTAAAATTTAAAATCATTAAATAATTAGGCTCCAATTAAAATCCCAGAAATTTAAAATACCCCAATTTAAAACGTTATGTTAATAGCCCTGCCTGGTGGAACAACAGGGTCTTCAGAGCGCAGCGAAACACCCGGAGGTCGGAAATCTTTCGTATTTCGGGGGGCAGTTCATTCCACAGGGCTGGGGCTCCCACAGAGAAGGCCCTCCCCCTGGGTGTCGCCAGCCGACATAACTTGGCTGATGGCACCCGGAGGAGACCCTCTCTGTGGGAGCGGACTGGTCGGTGGGAGGCTATTGGTGGCAGAAGTCGGTCTCGAAGGTACCCGGGTCCTATGCCATGGAGCGCTTTAAAGGTGGTAACCAACACCTTGAATCGCACCCGGAAGACCACTGGGAGCCAGTGCAGCTCGCGCAGGAGGGGTGTCACGTGGGCGCAACGGGTTGCACCCATAACCACCCGCGCGGCCGCATTCTGGACCAGTTGGAGCCTCCGAGTGCTCTTCAAGGGGAGCCCCATGTAGAGAGCATTACAATAGTCCAACCGGGAGGTGACAAGGGCGTGAGTGACCGTGCGCAAGGCGTCCCGATCCAGAAAGGGCTGCAACTGGCGAATCAGGCGAACCTGATAAAAGGCCCCCCTAGCCACGGCCGTCATGTGCTCTTCTAAAGACAGCCGTGCGTCCAGGAGGACACCCAGATTGCGAGCCCTCTCTGTGGGGGGCAAAGATTCACCCCCAATAGTCAGCGATGGCACCTGCTGACTATATTGGGGCGCCGGAAGCCACAGCCACTCGGTCTTGGAGGGGTTGAGTCTGAGCCTGTTCCTCCCCATCCAGGCCCGCACGGCCTCCAGGCAGCGGGACATCACATCAAGGGCATCGTTGGGGTGGTACGCTGAGTATCGTCAGCGTACAGATGACACTTCACCCCAAACCCACGGATGATCTCACCCAGCGGCTTCACATAAATGTTGAACAGGAGAGGCGAGAGGACCGACCCTTGCGGCACTCCCCATGCGAGATGCCTCGAGGTCGACCTCTGTCCCCCTGCCAACACAAACTGCGAGCGGTCGGAGAGGAAGGAGGAGAACCACCGCAAAACGGTGCCCCCTATTCCTAACCCCCTCAACCGCTGCAGCATGATACCATGGTCGATGGTATCAAAAGCCGCCGAGAGGTCTAATAGGACTAGGACAGAGGAGCAGCCCCTGTCCCGAGCCCTCCAGAGATCATCCACCAACGCGACCAATGCCGTTTCAGTGCTGTACCCCTGCCTGAAGCCCGACTGGTACGGGTCTAGATAGATAGCTTCATCCAGGTGCCGGGGAAGTTGTCGTGCCACCACGCTCTCAACAACCTTCGCCACAAAACGAAGGTTGGAGACTGGACGATAGTTGGCTAATTCAGCCGGGTCCAGGGAAGGCTTCTTGAGGAGGGGCCTCACTACCGCCTCTTTCAAGGCGGCAGGAAAGGCACCCTCACTCAGAGAAGCATTTATAATCCCCTGGAGCCAGCCTCGTGTAACCTCCCGGGAGGCCAGCACCAACCAGGAGGGACACGGGTCCAATAAACACGTGGCGGCACTAATCTTACCCAGAACCCTGTCCACATCCTCGGGAGTCACAGGATCAAACTCCTCCCAGGTAACATTCTCAAGACCTGCCCTCGTCTCCTCCCGTGGACTCATCCAGTCGGAGTCCAAGCCATCCCGAATCCGAGCGACTTTATCATGCAGGAATTGCACAAAATCCTCAGCGCGACCCTGCAAGGGATCTTCCCGCACTCCCCCCCGGAGGAGGGAGTGGGTCACCCTAAACAAGGCGGCTGGGCGGTTCTCTGCAGATGCGATAAGAGCGGAAAAGTGGTTAGACTTTGCCGCTTTTATCGCCACTAGGTAGGTCTTGATATAAGATCTCACCTGTGTCCGGTCGGAATCGGATTGACTAGTCCTCCAAATGCTCTCTAGGCGTCTTTTCCGACGCTTCATCTCTCTCAGCTCCTCAGAAAACCAAGGAGCCAGTTGAGATCGGCATCGGGTCAGAGGCCGCAAAGGCACGACGCGGTCCAAAGCTCCAGCGGCCGCCCTTTCCCAGGCGGCCACCAGCTCTTCAGTCGAGTCGTGTGTTAGGGTCTCAGGACACGGCCCAAGCTCCGTCAGGAACCTTTCGGGTTCCATCAGGCGCCTGGGACGGAACCATCTAGTTGGCTCCGTCTCCCTGCGGCGGGGGGCGGCGGTAGGAAAGTCTAATTGGAGGAGCGAATGATCTGTCCATGACAAGGGTTTAATATCTAGGTCCCCTCTACCAAGATCATTCAACCACTGACCAGAGACAAAAATCAGGTCCAGAGTGTGTCCCCCTATGTGAGTTGGGCCTTGAACTAACTGGGTCAGGTCCATGGCCGTCATGGAAGCCATGAACTCCCGAGCCGCCTCTGACGCCTCACTCGCGGATGGAAGGTTGAAATCCCCCATGACGATAAGTCTGGGGGTATCAACCGCCACCCCGGCAATGACGTCGAGTAGCTCAGGCAGGGTCGCTGCCACGTGGCAGGGAGCCAGGTACGTAGTCAGCAAACCCATCTGCACCCCACGGCCCCACTTTACACAGAGGGACTCACATCCGGCTATCTGAGGAACAGTGGTCTCCCTCGGACAAAGACTTTCCCTAACAATCACCGCCACTCCCCCACCCCTCCCCTGGGCCCTTGGCTGATGAAATGCATGGAAACCTGGCGGGCACATCTCAACGAGGGGGACCCCCCCTCCTGGCCCAACCAGGTCTCCGTAATACCTGCCAGGTCCGCACCCCCCTCCGAAATAAGGTCACAAATGAGGGGGGCTTTATTAACCACTGACCTGGCATTACACAACATCAGCCGCGGACCCAGGGCCTGAGACTCTACACAACCCAGGACATGAGTCACGCATCGGGGGCCGGAGTGCGCAATCGCTCGTAAACAGCGTATGCGCACCCCCAACACTCGATATGGCCCCCTGCGTCCGTCATACCTGCCCCTCCCACTCATTATTTCAATTTCACAGCCCTTCCTGTCATCCCCCTGCTTCCCGGTTAAATTTCCTTTCACGACCCTCCTGCTGCAACTAATCGACCCATCATCCCGCTCAGTCGCTATCTGGACCCCCCAGGTCCGCCTTTACAACCCCCCCTCCCTCCCGGGTCCCCTTAAAATTTTTTTAAAAAATTTTCCTAAAAAACCCCTCAACCCCCTCTTCGCTACATGCCATCTCTCGGGGTTCCAAAGCCCGTCATCAAGATAGGCCCTCGATAATGTGGAGGGCCAGGCCTGCAAGAGGGGGGAGTCTCGCAGCGCAAGAAGGTTGGCTTTTTGGAGCATCAACTGAACCAGAGATGGGAAAAAGGCCAGTCCGGGGGTCTATCATAGTCCAAAGGGATAACTGAACATACAGATCACAAAATGTCCATTTGTAGAACTGGACTCCACTGTCCTCTCACGACAGGGAGAAGGTCCAATGTTCTTTTTCTCCAACAGAGGCTAATAGCCAACCATCCTCTCACGACGGCCGGTCCCGTTACAAGGGTTAACGGGAACAGTGTTCTATCCTCCCCGTTGGGATACAAAAATCTCTCAGTTCTTTCAAATGGTGTTCAGTCTCTCCTACCAGCGAGGGCATGAGTGGAACATAGTGGGGGGGGTCGTCCAGAATGTCCAGAGCGTAGTAGTTCGTAAGCCCCTCCCCCCATAAAAAAGGGGGGGGCGGGAAGGCAGGGGGAAGGAGGGGGGGGGGAAACAATATCCCCAGAGGAGGGTAACATCTCTTCCTCTGCCGATCTATAAGTCCAGGCCTCCTCACTTCAGCTTCTCCTCTCCGCTCTCAGCAAACTACCACTGCAGCATTCTGTGGCAGACGTCGCACCGGAGCCAGTGTCACCCCCCACCCCAGCACCATAACAGATGCATGGGGGGGGGCAACCAGCGCCGCCAACTGGCCTCCACCGCCAGCACCGCTTTGGCTCTGTTGCTTTGAGTGGGGGGGAGGGGAGGAGGGGGGGGCATCGCCCCACGGCCGTTCGCACCACCGCCGGAGCCACCGTCCCCCTCCAACCCCTCTTAGAGGGACGATTGAGAGCATCCTGTTGTATTGCATTACTGTCTGGTTTGGAAGCATTACGGCTTCAGACAGGAAGGCAGTGCAGAGATTAGCGAGGTTGGCAGAAAAGATTATTGGTAGTTCCTACTATCCAGGACGTAGCATATAAGCGATGCTTGAGCAGGGTCTGCCGTATTGTCTGAGACGCTACACATCCTCTTCATGGCCTGTTTTCTTTGTTACCTTCTGGGAGGAGGCTTCATGGTATCCAAAGCAGAACATCCAGATTCAATCAGTTTTGTTCCACATAGCATCAACCTTGTGAGCTCTCAAGTTTCCTCTTTCCACTATGTATTTAAAATGGACTGTATATGTGTGTGTGTGTATGCGTAGCATGTGTATATGTGTGTTATGTATGGGTAGATACCGTATTTTTCAGAGTATAAGACACACCTTTTTCCCCCCTAAAAGGGAGTGAAAATTTAGGTGCAACTTATACACTGAATGTAGCCCCACCCGCCCACTGGCCCTCATCCTTTGGCCTCTGCCTCGCAGCAGTTACCTCCTTGCAAGCAAACAGCAAGAAAAAACAGCTCCTTTCAGCTTCAGCACAGCCTCATTAGCACAAATTGATTGGATCGGCCTCCTGACTATCAGCTGATTTGCTCTCAGCAACCGGATTAACAATTTATCAGCTGCAGTGATTCACTCAACAACAGTGGCAAGAAAGATCGTAAAATGGGGAAAAACTCCCTTAACAAAAGTTTCACTTAACAACATAAATGTTGGGCTCAACTGTGATTGTAAATCGAGGACCAGTTGCATTCAGATATTGGGTGAATATTAATTTAATTTAATTAATTTAATTTAAAATTTAATTTAATTTAATTTAATTTAATTTAATTTAATTTAATTTAATTTAATTTAATTTAATTTAATTTAATTTAATTTAATTTAATTTAATTTAATTTAATTTAATTTAATTTAATTTAATTTAATTTAATTTAATTTAATTTAATTTAATTTATCGCATTTCTATGCCGCCCAACTCCCAAGGAACTCTGGGTGGCTTACAGCAAAAATAATGCGAACATAGAAAAATTGTTTAAAAACATTGTAAAAACAGTTTAAAACATCAAAAGCCCATGCACACCATTCATGGTCGGATCTCGCAAGATTGCAACAGCGAGATCAACAGCCCCAGGCCTGCCGGAAAAGCCAGGTCTTCACCGCTTTCCAGAAGGCCAATAGGGTGGGGGTAGTCCGGATCTCAGGAGGTAACTGGTTCCAGAGAGCTGGGGCAGCCACAGAGAAGGCCCTCCCCTGTGGGCCTGCCAGCCGGCATTGTTTAGCGTACGGGACCAGGAGGAGACCAACTCTGTGGGATCTTACCGGTCGCTGGGAGGTATGCAGTAGAAGGTGGTCTCAAAGATAGCCTGGCCCTGAGCCATGTAGGGCTTTAAAGGTAATAACCAACATCTTGAATTGTGCCCAGAGACCAATAGGGAGCCAGTGCAGCTCGCGGAGAATTGGTGTAATGTGGGTGTATCTAGGTGCACCCACAACAGCTCGCGCAGCTGCATTCTGGACCAAGTGTAGTCTCCAAACACTCTTCAAGGGTAGCCCCATGTAGAGCATGTTGCAATAGTCTAACCGTGAGGTGGCAAGGGCATGAGTGACTGTGAGGACAGTCATTAAACTGACATTGCATGGCTGAGAGTTAATCTCTTCCCCTTTCCCCCTTCTTTTTTAATAGTTCATGACAAAGAACCCTAAAATGCGACTCGGCAGTAGTGCCTTGGGGGGAGAGAAGGCAATTCTCCTGCATCCATACTTTAAGGAACTGGATTGGGATCTGCTAAACCAGCGCCAGATTGAGCCACCTTTCCGACCTCGAATCGTAAGTGTTTAAAACTGTGAGGTGTGTGTGTATTGATCCATGCAAGGACAGATCACATCCAATAAAGGAATACATGCATTACATGCAAAATATATAATGGTTCAATCTGGGTCCAGCTAATATAGTAGAGAAATGGACTAGTACATACTTGATCTAAGGTGACTTCCTTGGACATTTCTTTTTCTTTCTTTCTTTCTTTCTTTCTTTCTTTCTTTCTTTCTTTCTTTCTTTCTTTCTTTCTTTCTTTCTTTCTTTCTTTCTTTCTTTCTTTCTTTCTTTCTGTTTTTAATGAATATGGACATTGCCCAAATTGTGCTTATGTGCTTTTGCTAAGATGCTGCCCACATTCAGAACTCTTATTGGCTACTTCCAATCTGAGAAATACCAGGTTTGCATTGGTCTGCCTGACCACCAGAATTTAACCAAATGAGGAAACATTTATTTTATTTATTTGTTAGTTGTCAAGGGACAGGTCAGTTCTTCAGAGTTAAATTTATATCTTGCCTTTCTGCCGGAAATTCAAGGCAGCCTACAGAGCAGTTCCTTCTCCAATTTTCTTTTATGGCAACAGCAAGATTGTGAGGTAGATTGTGCTATGAGAGAGTAATAGGCCCAAAGTCCCAGCAAAATTTATAGGTGAGGCATCTGGATTTCCCTGGTCCTAGACCAATATTTTAGGCACTTCATCAATTCAGAACATATTCCATAGAATATACTGTCAGCAATAAGAACTCTTCACATTTGTGTGTTGGGTCATATTTCCCAACTCCAGTGGGGAGATAAGAAGCTATTATCTATAGTTCAAACTGTGTGTCCTTCTAGCTTCTGCCAACACAGTATCCTTCAAGTAATAGTGTCATCTAATATTTATTTTATTTTCATTTGCCAGAAATCAAAGGAAGATGTGAGTAACTTTGATCCTGAATTTTTAAAGGAAGAGCCAATCTTGACTCCCATTGAAGAAGGAATACTATCCATGATCAACCAAGAGGAATTTAGAAACTTTTCTTATACAGATCCAGAATTAGAGTCTTAGCTCCATGTTGACTGGACTCCATTCAGCAACAAAGAAGGATTGGAATACGGGATTGCCTAGACATTTGTTCAATTGAACCATCCAACAGGCAGACTTATACAATGCATCAGAGTAAAGAGGAGAAAAATGAAAGTGAGGAGTCAGCAGGAACAAGTAAATGAATGATGCACAAAAGAGGAATGGGTAGAGCTTGTTAGCTCTGAATGGCTACTAAAGTAACTTTGTAGTAACTGTGGGGAATTTCTAGAAAGACAAAATCAACTCTGAGCCAAAACTACCTTTTTGCAGTACTGTTTTCCCACAAAATAACTCAGTTGAACTACTTTCTGCAATCAAGGAAGCAAAAAGGGAATAGGGCTGACTGGTTTGAACTGTATTAGGGAACGGTTACATGTGCTACTACTTTGCTTAGAAGTTATAGGTTCAGGTTTCCTCAAATCTGAGTGAGTACACATCTGTTTGAAACATTTTGGACTTCCATTTACAAATATATGTAATTATACACATTGACAGGAAAGAAAGAAAAAGGGGAGGGAGGGAGGGAGGGAGGGAAGGAAGGAAGGAAGGAAGGAAGGAAGGAAGGAAGGAAGGAAGGAAGGAAGGAAGGATGGATCATCTATCTTTATCATTATCCACCAGATACTGACAATCAGGTAAAAAGGGAAACACCACAGTGCACTGTCATGTTAAAGATATGTGTCCATGTGAAGGAATGGGAGAATCAATCCACCTGCTACCTCTGCATTAGAATGAGGGAAATATTATCTGCAAATTTGTAAAATACTGAGGTTTTGTATATTTTGGCTAATTTAGTTTTTAGGGGTTTCTTCTTTTTTATGACTTTTATTCTTTTCTCCTGGATTTTGCAGAACAAAGTGCAACTGATTCTGTCTTTTATTCAAAGACAATTTTACTTCGATTCCCTTTACAAACTGATGGCATTTCTGACTCTTAGCTGCTCGTTTTTCTAAAACATTGAAATTTAAAAATGTAGCGGTTAAATTATTTGTCCACATATATGAAGGACAATGCACTGAAGCTATTTGTAACTTAATTCATATACTAAAACTGAATTAAGAGAACCCACAGAATGTTTGATATATTGTAAACATGTGATGTCTTTGCCTCAATAGTAACATGGAGCTAAGAGACTCATGGTCAAGTCAGGAAATTTAATCTATCCATATCAGGGGTCTCCAACCTGGCTGAGCAAAGCTGGACTGAGGAATTCTGGAAGTTGAAGTCCAGAAGTCTTAAAGTTGCCAAGGTTGGAGACCTCTGATCTATATCCATTTTCAAAGCATGTAATAATCCAAGTATCCTGGTGTTACCAGATTCTGCTTTATACCTCTCCGATCCACACTTTAATTACTGCACATCAATCCAACTTTAATTAAACCAGATGTCAACTTTATTCATAAATCAATTTGAACTGTAAAGTAATCACAATGAATTCATCAAAATATTGAAAAGATGAGTGGAAGTTTGAAGCTGGGTAAAATACAAGAAATAATGTAGAACAGGGTTCACAAATTTCTGCAGAAAGCAAACATATAGTAACTTAGCATATAGCATGCAGCAAGATGATACTACTGAAATCCTCAAATCGGATTATATTTAAAGATATTCAAAATTTCTCTTAGAGTATTATGAAATCCCTGCCCCCCCCCCCAATCATAAGGACCAATCTTGGGGAATAAAATATAGGGTTATATCCAACTTTAATTGAGAATACTTTGTCTTCTCAATGAGATTCCCCATTACTTTCTACTTCCCACAATACATGTCCCATGTCTGCCCTGAACATTACTGAAATGGGAAGCATGAAAGCACCCAAAATCAACAATATGAGGAAATTGTTTCATTCTGTCTAATATTAGGACTCTCCTTAAATGGTCTTGCATGTTCAGTTCAGTAAGTTATTTCTTTATAAATTGTCACCTGTAATGATCTGTTGTTGGTGACCTCTGTACCCAAATCAATTATAGCAGCCATTTCTCAAGGGTGAGCTTATGAAAATCTACAGTTAAAGTGTAAAGTTTAGTTAATTCATTATATTTGGTCAACTTATACCACATTCCAAGTAAATGGTGAGATGAGAGCTGTTGGCTCCCTTATTTCCTCAGATATCTGACTGATTATAGGTCTCTAACCACCATCACTTGGCTGATTTAATTTACAAAAATGACTGTTTCCTGGAATGTACCAATTCAGGCTACAGGAGGAGGATGTAGAGACTTCCTGCTTAACGGGGGGAAAATCCAATAGCTAGCATTTTTGAGAGGAGATGAAATTATAGTAAACCTTCAGCTTAATGTATTGTAAAGAAATGGTCCACCTTCAATAGATACTTAGTTAACTAACCTTGAGAAGTACATATTATTTGATCAAAATGAAAGGGGGTTATGAATCAGTGGTGGGTTTCAAAAAATTTTTCTACCGGTTCTGTGGGTGTGGCTTGGTGGGCATGCCTTGGGCGTGGCAGGGGAAGGATACTGTAAAATCTCCATTCCCATCCCACTCTAGGAAAAGGATACTGTAAAATCGCCATTCCAATCCCATTCCAGGGGAAGGTTACTGCAATATCCCCATTTGCTCCCGATCAGCTGGGATTTGGGAGGCAGAGAATAGATGGTGGGGCCAGTCAGAATTTTTTACTACCGATTCTCCAAACTACTCAAAATTTCTGCTACCGGTTCTCTAGAACTGGTCAGAACCTGCTGAAACCCACCTCTGTTATGAATATTTAACAGACGTTGACACCCAATATGGCAAATTCAAATGGACAGGAATGGAGTTTGGATTGACTAATTGTCCTGGAGTCTTCTCCAGGTTCATGAATTAAATCTTTTCTGGTACTTTGGACAAATAAGTAGAAGTGTACTGATGATCAGTACAAACTGATTTTTTTCCTACGAAAGTCCCATCTTTGCACGAGACTCATGTCACAAATATCTTCCCAAACGTTTTACTAAGTTGGAAACATGATTGGTTGATTTTCCCGAATTGGATTATTTGGGTTACTGAATATGTACAGATGGAATACAAATGGATTCTACAGAAATAAGGTCCATCTTTTCCAGGTCCATCTAGAAATGTGAAGGGTGTCCAAATCTTTCTGGTCTTTGCGATATCTATAGAATTAGCCCCAATTTTGCTGAATACACAAGACCACACTCTCAACTTCTAAAGAAAGGACATAAATTTAAATTATCTACTGAACAGCAAGCAATTTATCAGGATTTTTAAAATAAATCTTCTCTCCTCAAGCCACTGCTCAGACATTTGGATCCCTCTTGTCCCTTTGATGTGCAAACAGATGCCTCAGGCTATCTTAGGGTTAATCTCCTTCAAGTTTCAGCAAAGGGAAGACAGAATATCTTGCCTTGTGTATTTTATTCCAGCTTTTATACCCGATTCCAGGTAAAAGTAACTGTGGCATTTTTAAGAGAACTGCTTGAGATAAAAGCAGCATTCCATGAATGGAGATGTCTGTTGGAAGGAGCATCTACCCAATGTAAGTACTCAAGTGCACACAGATCTCAAAAATTTAGGGTACTTCCCAAAAGCACAAGTGCTCACACCCTGTCAGATCAGATCAATGCAATTTTTCTTCCATTTCGGTCGTTCGTATCGCCTATATTCCAGGGTCACAGAGGAAGCTACCAGTACCAGATGCACTATCATGTAAACTTGAATAAAAACCATCTTTTTCATAATCTTGAACCTGAACAACTTTGTCTCTCTTCTAACTATACACCTTCCAGAAAAGTTGGGGCCAGGAAGGCAGGATGGAGTTAGATCAGGGGTCTCCAACCGTAGTCACTTTAAGACTTGTGGACTTCAACTCCCAGAGTTCCTCAGCCAGCAAACTCTGAGAGTTGAAGTCCACAAGTCTTAAAGTGACCACGGTTGGAGACCCCTGGGTTAGATTGCAACAATAGGATCTACACGTCAGGACTTAGAGGTACCATCTCCAGGGCAACTTACAGAATGATTTGTTCCCTTTTTCTATAACTGACAGACAATTGTTTCATAATGGCATTTTATATGTTCTCCTTTGTATAAGGGAAGAAATATTGCAACTTTGCTATGACAATAGAAATGCTGGACAAGAGGAAGTGTTTGAAACTGCCATGGGTGTTGACAGAGTCTGGAGGTCAAGGGTTAGAGCAGAAGTCAAGGTCCATGTTTCACACTGCCATGTCTGTCGATGGGCCAAGGGGGCCTGATGAAATCAAACAGTTTAATTTAGGACCCTCCCCTCCCCCTCTTGGGCCCTGAGACACAATATCCATGGATTTTTACTACCAATCTTCTACATATAAAAAGTGTATAGACCATTTTGGCTGTAGCATTACTAAAATGCTCGTTTCATTTTTGGCAAAGACTTCCCTTTTACTCAGAAAACTATACAACTCTTTCTCTAGTATGTTTTGAGTACAGGGACTTGGATGATGGCTCTCAACTTACATCCAGGTTTTGCGAGGACCACCTCCGGTTCTGTTGGATCAATTTGTCACTGTCACTAGCTAGGCAGCATTGGGTAACTGCAGAACATGAAACAACCATCTATGTCTCTTAACCCCAGAACATTTGGAACAAACTGTTGCCTTCTGCAGACTTTGTCTATAACTCAATTCATTCCTCCATAGGTACGTCTCCTTTTCAGGCAGTTTATGGCTATCCATATTTTGTTTGCAGGATCAGCTTCCGATATGGTTAAATAGCAATAGCACTTATATACTGCTCCATAGTGCTTTACAGCACTCTCTGAGTGATTTACAAATGTCAGCACATTGCCCCAGCAAGTTGGAAGGCTGAGTCAACCTTGAGTCAATCAGGATTGAACTCCAGGCTCTGGGCAGAGTTAGCCTGCAATATTGCATTCTAAACACTGTACCACCAGGCTACATCCTTAAACACATCCATTATATATTACTGCTTGATTAATGATCAAATATTATTTCTACCATCTGAGGATATGGGTTACAGCAGCATGGCAGAATCTTATTTTTTATTGCATTGAAAGCTGTTCCTTATTTCCTTGGTCTGCTCTCTCCTGATTGAGTAAATTTCCTGTTAGCTGTGAAGCAAGGGCTCTCATGGCTGTTGCTTTTGGAATACTTGTTCACGTGACTTGGCCTAAGCACTATATCTATGCTAATACTTGCTCAATCCAAAGGGCAGCAGGAACTGCCCATTTTCTTAACAGCATACAACTCAAAGGAGACTTCGGTGACCCTTATTCCAAATTGCAAGCTCAGAAGAGTCATCAGACCAGCTCTTACTGAATCTTGCCATAAATATTACAACACCTCCTCTCACCAAGCATATTATCTGATGTCGCACACTGTGTGGTTTGAGAGCAGTAAAAGTTGAGTAAACATTGCAGCTAACAATGAGTCAGTGTTTTAAGTTCAGTTCCAGGCAGTGCATTTATCTACCATACCCTGAATTTAATCTTTCAAGCTCAGAACTATGCCTGTTAGCACTTTTTGTCACTATGAACTAAATTCCCCATCACTTTTATAAGTTTTGGGTTCTTTCCTTGCTCCTTGCATATTTCCACGCATTATTATCATGCTTTAATGGCAGGAGGGGTCCCAGAACTCTAGCTGAAACAGGAAAGACAGGCCTGTGAATCATCCAGTCCTGTGCTCAGAATTTTCCAACTCTGGCACTCTCTAAATCAGGGATATCAAACTCAATTTCATTGAGGGCCTCATCAGGGTTGTGTTTGACCCGGGGGGCTGGGTGTGTGTGCCTGGGGGGGGTCCAATTCCAGGATGGACGTGGCCAGCTCAACATCACTCATTGAGGCTCTGTTTTTAGCTGCAATGGCCTCCTGCATCCCTCTGCCAGCAAAAATGGAGCTTAAGGAGGCTGCGAGTGGCTTCCCCAGGCTACATTTTTGCTGGCAGAGGGCTGCAGGAAGCCATCATGGCCAAAATGGTTTTATATGGGTTTTTAATTTTTATACCAGATAATTAATTGGGTATTTTAACTTTGTACTGTGGTTATTGAGGATTTTATTGTGGTGAGCCACCCTGAGTCCATTGGAGATAGGGCGGCATATAAATTAAATTAAATTAATAAAATAAAAAATAAGAACAGAGCCCAGGCGAGCCAAGTGCGGCCCTCCCGAGCTCCATTTTCACTGGCAGACAGTTGCAGGAGGCTGTCACGGCTGAAAACAGAGCCTCGATGAGTGATGTCGAGCTGGCCATTCCTACCAGGCACATCCCAGCTCCCCAGGTCAAATGCAACCCTGATGCGGTCCTCAATGAAATCGAGTTTGACACTGGTCCTTCACTGTTTCCAGGGCGGCCCTGTGGGCCAGATCTAAGCACCCCGTGGGCTGGATCCGGTCCCTGGGCCTTGAGTTTGACTCCCCTGCTCTAAATGAATTGGATTATGAATCATCATTGCCAGTTATTTTAAATTGGTGGGAGCTGTAATCCAACACTTCTAGAACACATTACCCTAGGCAAGATTGGGATCTATGTATCCAGAAAGACAGGGTTGTTTTTTTTCTTATTTCATTGCTAGCATGAGAATTAATAGAATAACAGATTTGTAAGGGACCTTGGAGGTCTTTTAGTCCAACCCCCTGCTCAAGCAGGAGATCCTACATCATTTGAGACAAATGGCTGCACATTTGATTCTTAGCAACCTTCAGTGATTCTGAAGACAAACTGTTCCACTGGTAAATTGGTTTTACTGTCAAGAAATTTCTCCTTACTTCTAGGTGAGTTTTCTCCTTGATTAATTTCAATTCATTGCATTCTTGTCTTGCCTTCAGATGCTTTAGAGAATAGGTTGACCTCCCTCTTTTTTCTGGCAGCCCTTTAGCTATTGGAACACTGCTATTAAGTCACCCCTAGTTCTTTTTTTATTAGACTAGTCATAACCAATTCCTGCAATTGTTCTTCAGATGTTTTAGCTTGCAGTCTCTTAATCATCTTTGTTGCTCTGCTCTGCACTCTTTGTAGAGTCTCAACATTTTTTTTAATATCGCAGGACCAAAACTGGATGCAATATTCCAAGTGTGGTCTTACGAAGGCATTATAAAGCGGTACTAACAGTTTACGTGCTCTTGCTCAGATGTTGCATGTTGACGTGACACCCTGTTAAAATTCTGATCCAAAGATGAGGCAGAACCCAAGGAACCATAAACTGGGTTTCTTCAATGCCTGGGTCCTGGTAGCAGTATTTGTGTCAGAGGCTCAGACCCCAGCCAAGAACCTAGGGAGTTCAAGATCCAAAAGGGAGAAAAGGAGAGATTCTTTGGAACAAATGGATCTCCTGAGAAGAAAATCTAATGAACAATAGGATCCAGTCACAGAGATATAAAAGTCTTTAGGATGGCCACAAGCCAGCAATTGGGGCAACATCTCCATCCCATTTGCATTGTATACTGCTCATCATGAGCCATGGTGGTGCAGTGGTTAGAGTGCAGTACTGCAGGTTACTTCTGCTGCCTGCCAGCTGCCTGCAATTTGGCCATTCAAATCTCAGCAGGCTCAAGGTTGACTCAGCCATCCATCCTTCCTAGGTAGGTAAAATGAGGACCCAGATTGTTGGGGGCAATATATGCTGACTCTGTAAACCGCTTAGAGGGGGCTGTAAAGCACTGTAAAGTGGTATATAAGTCTAAGTGCTATTGCTATCTGGTTCCTTGCCTTGAACCTCTTTATATCTGATTCAAACTATGTGTATGTGATCATAGTCTATTTGCTTTGAGTGTTGCGTTACTTATTATGCATAAACAGAGGGATAGAATCAAGATCACGTGAAGTGTTAATACCACTTTATAATGCCTTGGTAAGGCCACACTTGGAATATTGCATTCAGTTTTGCTTGCCACAATGTAAGAAAGATGTTGAGACTCTAGAAAGAGTGCAGAGAAGAGCAACAAAGATGATTAGGGGACTGGAGGCTAAAACATGAAGAACGGTTGCAGGAACTGGATCGGGTGGGTTCTAAATTTTTTTACTACCGGTTCTGTGAGCGTGGCTTATTTTGTGGGTGTGACTTGGAGGTCATGTGACTAGGTGGGCGTGGCTAGCTGGTCAGAGTCATTTCTGGAAGGTCCTCGCACTTACGATCAGTCCTCGCACTTACGATCAGTCCTCACATTTATGACCCGACTCATTTGTTTGCTTTTAACACTGATCAGCTGTAGGACAGCCCTTTGAAGCCCCCCGGCAAGAGTTTAAACAGTTTTTTTCCCTCTAGTCATCAGCTGGGACTCAGGAGGCAGCAATAGATTGGGGGTGGGACCAAATAAAAGGTAAGAATAACGTGAGGGGGCGGGGGGGCGGGGGGGGGAGAACTGGTTCGGTGACATCATATCATCACCGCTACCGGCTCGGCCGAACCGGACCGAACCGGGAGGAACCCACCACTGAACTGGATATGTCTAGTTTAATGAAAAGAAGGACTTGGGGTGACATGATAGCAGTGTTCCAATATCTCAGGGGTTGCCACCAAGAAGAGGGAGTCAAGCTATTCTCCAAAGCACCTGAGGGTAGAACAAGAAGCAATGGGTGGAAACTAATCAAGGAGAGAAGCAACTTAGAACTAAGGAGAAATTTCCTGACAGTTAGAACAATTAATAAGTGGAACAACTTGCCTGCAAAAGTTGTGAATGCTCCAACACTGGAAAATTTTAAGAAGATGTTGGATAACCATTTGTCTGAAGTGGTGTAGGGTTTCCTGCCTAAGCAGGGGGTTGGACTAGAAGACCTCCAAGGTCCCTTCCAACTCTGTTATTCTATTCTATTCTATTCTATTCTATTCTATTCTATTCTATTCTATTCTATTCTATTCTATTCTATTCTATTCTATTTTTGGGTTATCTCCTGATTACATCCCTGCCCAGGACTAATATGATACTTCAGTAATCTGATTACGGAACCTATCCTTGCCTCTACATTTACTGGATCTAGAACAGGACAGAACTCCTTAAGTTGGTGTAACTTTCCTCCCATTGCAGAAATTTCTCTGCTGCTGACATAACAGCTGTAAAATAAAAAATGGCAAAAATGCCCTTTCCCCCCACTTTAATTATTTATTTAGCATATGGCATATCATACATGGACTTGCAATATATATTAACATTTCACCTAGATTAAAAAAAACACAATAAAATATTAATGTCAGTCTTTGGATTTTTCTTTTTCAAATCTTATTGTATCAATATGTATCAGGATAGGTAATAAATTAAGAAGTAAAGTAGGACAGGATTCAGGAGACAATAAGCTAATAAATTTTGCTGGTATTGAAGTCAGGGGATTTGCATTATAACCAGGGGCGGGCTTCAAAAATTTTAGCAAGGGGTTCTCTGCCTAGTTTCTGGGTGGGCGTGGCCATGGTGGGTGTGGCCTAGTCAGCTTCCTGCACCAGAGTGGGGGGGGCATTTTTGCCCTCCCTGGGCTCCAGAGGCTTTCCTCGAGCCTCCAGGAGGGTGAAAACGGCCTCCCCAGACTCCAGAAGCCCTCTGGAGCTTCCCAAACTAGGCCCGTTTTTCACCCTCCCTGAGCCTCCGTGCATGCCCTGCTCTTACCTGCATCCAAAACAGGCCGCGTGGGAACTCTTGGGGGCAGGGCAGGGTGGGCGGGGCCAGCCAGGAGTGGGATTTGGGGGTTCTCCAAACTGCACAGAATCTTAGCTAGAGGTTCTTCCAAACTCCTGTGAACCCCCAGCAGCCCACCCCTGATTATATCAACTATTAATCAACTTATTTTGCTGTTGGAAGTAATAAAATAAATACTTCTCAGAATAACTTAGATAAGTCTTCAGTTTAAACTTGTCCTGATAAAGGCAATATCAAAAACAAAAGAGAAGATATTAAAAAGTTAAAACTCTTTCTTGAATAAAAAGTCCATAATAAAAGTTAAATTCAAAATCTGAAAAAGTTGCTTTTATGCATAATAGCAAAATGCTATTATGTCTTCCATAAAAGAACCCTCCTCCAGAGATATTAGAAAATAATTTAGAAAAATGAAGAAATCTTATTTGCAATTCAGCAATTTTTCTGACTCTTTAATTTAATTTCCCAAAAGTAAAACCATATTTACTGTTACTAGGGAGACTAGAGAAAAGAAAGTCCACATTATTAGAATCTACAGATAAGAAGGTCAAAAATAAGAAATAAATGATGAATATAAAGTTTTGGAAATAAATTTTATTTAAGATTAATTTTCACAACGGTTCTTATAAATATAAATGAAGTCAGCAATAAACTTGCTTCCACGTATCTCTCCACACCTTCAGAAAGATGAAGCAACAGCTGGGGCTCAACTTCATATCCCTTGAATCACAATATGAAGATGGCCCATGAATCATTTTTAAATAACGTGATGAAAGGTGTAACCTTTGTCTCATTTCTGTGAGGCAAAGTGAAGGCAGCTTAAATTTATATGTAACGATTCCTGTTTTAGAGTACTGTTTTCACTTTCCTCCCCATACTTTTTTTTGCTATGGTTACTCTCTTGCATACTTCCTTGACAGTGTGCTTGATGACAGAGTGATGAGATCTGCCCAGTTTCTACTGGCTACATTAGACTGTTGTGAGCATGCTCCACTGTTGCTCCCTGGGCACTATCTTGGTTTGTAGGATAATCTGGAAACCTGGTTTTTCCAGAGGGATCTGCCTGCTAGTGACTGATCACCACTTTTGGAAGCACAGATTAGATTAGGCATTACATGGGCTTCTTCTATATGCAGATTTAGTATTCTGATGAAACAATACTTGGCCTGTTTTTTAAACATGGGTATAATGCTGGGAAGCTGTATTTTTTATAAAAACAGGACAGTGTCAGTGGTGGTACCTCTGCTAAATCCTAAAGAATTGTCACATGACCATCAAGCCACACCCACAAAATAAGCCACGCCCACAGAACCGGTAGTAAAAAAATTTAGAACCCACCCCTGGACAGTGTTATTCCAGGTTGCTCAGAAAGCTGTTTTAAAAGAAAACTGAGTTTGACCATCTGAGTGTTGTCACCCAAATGAGTGCATTATACATTTTTATACAATCATAAAATGTAAGGTTGGAAGTGATCTTGGAAATCCTTTAGTCCAAACTTGTCCATTGCAGGAATCTACCATGATAGGTGGCCATCCATACTTTGTTTAACTTACTGCAGTGGTGGGTTTCAATTTTTTTTACTATCGGTTCTGTGGGTGTGGCTTGGTGGGCATGGCAGGAGAAGGTTACTGCAAAATCCCCATTTCCTCCCGATCAACTGGGACTCGGGAGGCAGAGAATAGATGGGGGCGGGGCCAGTCAGAGGTGGTATTTACTGGTTCTCCGAACTACTCAAAATTTCCACTACTGGCTCTCCAGAACTGGTCAGAACCTGCTGAAACCGACCTCTGACTCACTGCCTTATGGTAAAAGCTGTTCAACCATGGAATAGATAATTCCATGGTTGAACAGCTTTTACCATACGGAGTTATTTTTTAAGATGTTCAACTGACATCTGGATCTTTCAGTTCAATCCTATTGCCTCTTGTCCTGTATTCTGGAGAAAATCTGAGAAGGAATGCCCTATCTTCCACATGACAGCCTTTTAGGTACTTCTATGTCTCCTGAAGTTTTCTTTTCTCCAAATAAACACAGCCTGTGCTTATAACCAGTGTTTATACAATTTTCTTTTCAAGCCCCTTATCATGTTTATGGGTCTCTTCTGGACACATTTTAATTTATCAATATCTTTCCTAAAACGTGACTTCCAGAATTGAATGAAATATTCTAGCTGTGATCAGAGAATAGAGAACATGGATGTTTGTTATTGTAACCCACAATTACAGTTCCTCCCCGCACCCTTTATTTTGGTAACTTCATCACTATTGGCTCTTGTGCTGTCAGTGATCCACCAAGATCTCCAGAACATTTTTCACATGTATTGATGCACAAGATGCTCCCCCATCCTACATCCAGGCCTTTGATTTTTTATTTTGTTTCAAAATGTAGGGTCATGGGGATTCATCATGAATCTTGAGACTTCCCTCTAGGAAGTTTGTTGTTCTCCCTATCTTTGTAATCCATGAATTCAGTTAATATTTTCTATATCCTCAACCATACCAGTTTTCGGTGCTTCTGTTGACAATGAATTTTGCATACCATATGTTTGACTGTTTTTAATGGGATGGGGAACAGCAGTGACATTTTGCATACCCCATAGGCTATTTCCATAAGCTATGTCCAACTGTTGCCAACCACAAAGTCAGAATTGGAGTCACTGATCACCCAGTGACAGCACTGCCATTCATTTGCAGCAAACCGCAGTTACAGTGCACTGCAGAATAAGCCGAGTGTTGCAAGTACTCATGCACATTGCTGTCAGTGACACAAGGCGCAGAAGAGGGATGCTAGGTGAACTGAGAGGAAGCACCTCTGATATCACTCCTTACACTCCCTCCTCTGTGATTTGTCAGTCAGATTATTTTTTTGAACACAAATCTAACCCTCTTTCAAAAGACACTCAACTTGTGTGCTTAAGAAACAAGCCTGTAGTATAGGACTTTACAGAGCTGACCTGCTTGTTTTGTGAAGTAGGACTCTTCAGAAAGAGACTCCACTTCCTGACATTCCTGTATAAATTAATGGTTAATTGGCAGGCATTTTCAGCAGAGCTGTAATTTACTAAATATAGTTGTAAAATATACAGAAGACTAAAAAGCTATCCTGGCAACCTAAGGAGAGTCCAGTAAGAGTTAAAAGAGGAGTGGTTTAGTCACCTATACTTGAACTAGAGTCATTTGAAAGATATGATGTAAAACTGTAATCTCCAAACCACAAGTTGCCTTGGGGCAGTCCCTTAAACGACAGTGAAATTTCAGGAAGATTGTCTGGAAATTGTGGTTGAAAGTATGACATCTGAAGGTTAAGCATTGGAGCCAGATTCTGTGGTATATATTTTTTTTGAAAAGACTGACCTTTCTCTGCTTGCATGAGAGATTGACCACCAGGGAGAATGCCACAACTGCAGTCACGATAAAAAAGAAGACCAAGAAAACCAGAATGCAAGAGGTCATGCAACACCCCCCTCCCAACAAAAAAACCCATGATTCAAGTTTGTAATTGGAGATGATAATTTTGTGGCTGCATTCGTAGAACATGCTGCACCTATTTATTTATTTTAATATAGTTGATTTGATGAATATGCTGCCTTCCCAGTAGTTGAAGCACCCAAGATGATGAAAAACCAATAAAATATAAAACGTCAAACATACAGACAGACACAGAAACACTTCAAAGAAATACCACGATTTAAAATCAAATATTAATAGTTTAAGGTTAGGTGAAGCAGATAGATCTTAAGGACTCTTAGAGGCAGAGAATAAGTGTGGAACATAGTGTCTCTTTATACCGGCGTTTCTCTATTTTGGACACTTGAAAATGTGTGGACCAACTCTATGGGTGGCTGGGGATTTGTAGGAGTTGAAGTCCACATATCTTCAAGTGGCCAAGGTTGAGAAACACTACTTTGTACTATGCCTTCCTTAGTCTAGGAAATGTCCTCTCCCATTTGCCAAGGAAGTAAGCTTCTGTGACAGCAGGGACATCTTCAGAAGGGCTTCTTCTGCAGATCTTAATGACTGTGTGGGCTCATAACGACAGGTGGGAAGGTGCTCTGCTCTAAGCCATTTAAGTTTTAACACCAGCATCTTAAATGTACTCAGGGTAGAATTTTCAATGTTTCAATATATTTCATCATGAGATACCTGTATCTTGTACCGATAAGCTAATATATCGTGCACTATTTTCAACCTAAGGTCAGTGCAGCAATTAGGGTGAGTAGACATTTGGAATTATGCCAGGTAGTCTGACTCATTTAGCATTTGCCCTCTGTCTGCCTCTACCTTTCAGCAAAATTATCTTTGCTGAACCTTCTTTTTTTCTTTTTAATCTTGGTGACTTTGTTTTCTTTCCCACAGAACTATTATAACAGCTTCAGAAATAAGGATGATTGCTAGATGGCTGCAAACTCTCTCTGTTGGCATCTATAGGGATTTTGGCAGCCCTGTGTGGTAGCTCTACTCCTAATATCCTGTAGGATCTGACTGAGAGATCATAAGAATACAGCTAAGCTTCTGCCAGCTTTTCACAACTTAGAAAGCTGGATTCTCACATTCTCATGTGTTAGATTTATGGAAGGGAAACATGAGTTACAGAATCCTGAAAATCACATATGTGTCATGTAGCTCCCATTTTATGTTGCATATGACTATGTTAAAGTGGGGTCTCTTTGATCCTCTTTTTAATTACCTCTTGACGCAGGGAAGGAAGTAGTCAAAGGAAACCAAACCGAGCTGTTCTTGTTGTTCTTCCTCTTGACAACTGCCAATGAAAATTTTAAGAGTTTACTACACAGCTTTCTCACTTTATCCTATGGTTATATTCTCCCAAAAGCTTCATGTAAAGCAAGATACTGAACTAATGTAAAAAGGGGGGGCTGTGGAACTGGTGTAAAATGTTAAACTCAAATGTGCTCGTAATTTTTGGAGCCTTGTTCTTACATGTTATGTTACTCATACCTGTTTTTCCCCCCCCCCCTTGTGCTGTGTTCTACATACTGTGAAAACGAGTTCTCCATCTTTTCCACAGCTTAATGTATAATGCATGTGCTTAGCATTGCAGACAAAGTGGCAAAATGAATCACAGCACCACAACTTTTATTCCCATTATTATGTTGCACACAAGAGATTCACTCAAGTTGAAAGCTTGGCCTGGGGCAGAGAATGCTTCACTAGCTTCAATGCAGCGTAGTATGTCCAACTTTGTTCCTAGGGTTAGAAAGGTTACTTTCCTTCTCCTTTCAAATAAGAGCATTGAACAAGATACTGGTGGCCATTTTGACCCCAAAGTAACAATAGTAGTAACTACTGCAGAAACAGAAGTAAGTGGAAGACAGGATGCAGAGCTAGAACACCACATGATGATTAATGTGTGACTGAGGACAGAAAGGGGTTTGGGGCGCAGCGGGCAAATGTTCAAGTAATTTTGTCAGGAAGAAGTCTTGGCATGTTTCCGGACCTCAAGCATAAATGGTTGATGCTAGCACAAATTGCATAATAATGATTCTCCCTCCCCCACCCCCACCCCCAACATAAAGCAAATTGTGTAGCCAGTTTGCATAAAGTGAGGGAAACCTTTCCTAGAGTAACCAATGTTGCCAAGACCTGCTAATAAGAAAGCCAAAATTCTACGTGTGTGTGTGTGTGTGTGTGTGTGTGTGTGTGTGTGTTTGTATATATAGAATAGAACAGAATAAAATAGCAGAGGTGGAAGGGACCTTGGAGTGCCTACCGTCCCTGTCCTAATGTTTCCTTTTATTCGTATCCATTTCATGTATTCCTAATTATGTTTATATTTATATCTGTTATCTAATACATGCTTGACGAAAATAAATAAATAAATAAAAAATAAACTCCCTGCTTAGGCAGGAAACCCTATACTGTTTCAGACAAATGGTTATCCAATCTCTTCTTAAAAACTTCCAGTGTTGGGCATTTACAACTTCGAGAGGCAAGTTGTTCCACTGATTAATTGTAATGTCAGGACATTTCTCCTTAGTTCTAGGTTGCTTCTCTCCTTGATTAGTTTCCACCCATTTGCTTCTTGTCCTGCCCTCAGATGCTTTGGAGGATAGTTTGACTCCCACTTCTTTGGGGCAGCCCCTGAGATATTGGAACACTGCTGTCATGTCACCCCTAGTCCTTCTTTTCATCAAACTAGACATACCCAGTTCTTGCAGCCATTCTTTATATGTTTTAGCCTCCAGTCCCCTAATCCTCTTTGTTGCTCTTCTCTGCACTCTTTCTAGAGTTTCAACATTTTTTTTACATCGTGGCGACCAAAATTGGATGCAGTATTCCAAGTGTGGCCTTACCAAGGCATTATAAAGTGATATTAACACTTCATGTGATCTTGATTCTATCCCTCTGTTTATGCATTCTAGAACTGTGTTGGCATTTTTGGCAACTGCAACACACACACACACACACACACACACACACACACACACACACGCATACATACATACATACATGTATACGTTGAAGAAAATTGAGCCCAAAATATCTATTGCGAAGTGAGACAGTTAAGAGAGTTTTTTCCTGTTTTACGACCTTTCTTGCCACAGTTGTTAAGTGAATCACTGCAGTTGTTACATTAATAACACACCTGTTAAGTGAATCCAGCTTCCCCATTGACTTTCCTTGTCAGAAGGTCACAAAAGGTGATCACATGACCCCAGGACACTGCAACTATCATAAAAACATGAATCAGTTGCCAAGAAGCTGAATGTTGATCATGTGACCATGTAATGGTCATGAGTGTGAAAAATGGTCATAAGTCATTTTTTCAGTCCCATTGTTAACTTCGAATGGTCACTAAATGAACTGTTGTAAGTCAAGGACTACCTGTCTATGCATGAGAGAATTGTGTGAGAGAGGGTTTTTTTTAAACATCACTTTAATCACCAAAATAATATTTATTGGTTAAAAGCTCTAGGGGAAGCCTTTGTACGTTGGATGGGTATATAGATAACACTCAAGCCGTAAGAATTTTTCAGTTCGGTTTTAAAATCATCATTCCTTAATATGCTCTTCCGTTTGGTAAGTCCTCCTTTCTGAAGGTACCTTAATAGCCTTCTTGGCAACAACTGGCACTCAAGAGCAGGACTTTTAAGTCATAGAGGTCACCTTCCTGCCTTGGTTAGACTGGAACTTGAAAGGAAGTGCGGTCGGGAGCCGCCTGCTTCCTTTCATTGCAAAAATCAAGGGCTGGTCCTTTCGCCTGCACAGATGTCTGCAAGAGGGTGAACAAAATGTGTATCATAACCCAGATTTCATGACTTACCTGCTTTGGTCCGATCTCAGGATGCAAGTATGAAAAGCAGGATTTGCAACATGATTTCACTTTGCATTTGTCATCATTTTTCTGTCATCCAGGATAGCTGTGGCTCAATAGACCATACTGGTTATTATTTCAGGGTTTATTTCCACACTGTCTCCCATTCTTCAAATTCTCTTGGTTAGTTGTAGGGCATTTTCCCTCTATGGTGTTTAGCAGATTCATATCCCAGCCATCACTGAAATAAAAAGAAAATCTGTCACTACCCTTACTTTACTACAATGTTGATTGGATGACTCCAGAGAGATATCCTATAACTGTTCAATGTTGTGATTAATTTCTCTCTCTGTGTGTGTCTTAATGTGTTGTGAGAATCCAACTTGTCATATTCGCATTACAAGAAAAATGAATTTAATCCAGGAACTAATCTTAGCACATAATATCCAACCTGTCCCATTGTCTGGGATGCTACACATCTTCTCCATGATTGGTTTTCTTTGTTACCTTCTGGAAGGAAGCTTCACAGTATCCAAAGCAGAACAACGAGATTCTGTAATAGCTTTATATCATATAGTATCAACCTGCTAACTCTCAAGACTCTTTTTCCATTAGGTATTCTAAATGGTCTGTGATTAATATCATCATCATCATCATCATCATCATCATCATCATCATCATCATCATCTTAACCATTGTTTATCCAGTGCAGGATGAAGGCCTCTTCTGCATGTTTCAAAACCCATACAGTCCTGAGCTTTCCTTTGCAAATTGGGCACACAATATTTGCTGATGACTTCGATTCATCTTGTTTTAGGTCTCTTTTGTGGATGAATTTATCACGTGGGACCCATTCTATGACTGCCTTAGTTCACCTGCCATTAGTTCTTCTTGCTACGTGACCAGCCCATTTCCATTTCAATTCTTTTACTCTCTTAATATACATATACATACATATATCCATATACTTATATACAGTGGTGGGATTCAGCCAGTTCACACCACTTCGGGAGAACCGGTTGTTAACTTTTTGAGCAGTTTGGCAAACTGGTAGTTGGAAGAAATTATTAGGGCAGAGAACCGGTTGTTAAATTACTTGAATCCCACCACTGCTTATATACCAGTGGTGGGTTGCCCCCAGTTCGCACCAGTTCTATAGAACCAGTAGTAAAACCGGCGGGAGGCTCTGCCCACTGACCCCGATGTCATCAAAACGCTTCTGTGCATGCGCAGAAGAGTGAATGCGTGCACGAGCAAAGCAAGTGCACGCGTGTGACCCCGCTGCGAACTGGTAGTAAAGGTAAGTAGAACCCATCTCTGGTATATACACATATATATATTAACCACTAACATTGCATATGTATATGCATGTATGGGTATGGGTATGGGTATACATAGTTTCATTTGAGAGTGGGCATCAAAATTTTTATTTTTAATATGTGCCAATATGTTCACAGAAAAAAGTGACAATAAAGGTTGCCTTGCCTTGCCTTGCCTTATCTAGTTTTATCTGGGTTTATCTGGTTTCATCTTATATCATCTGATCTTATATCTTATTTTCAGAGTATGGGTAGGAAAGATTCCAAAGCAGCAAAAGGAATACTCAATTGAGCTTTTTTTTGGTTCCCTATCAAACAAAATTCTCCATTCCACCACTGCACCTATGAGATATTGAAATTGTATCACTTTTAAAGAAACCCTAACCCTAACCCTTTATGGATAAAAAAAAATGAGCTAATCTATGGGCTTTCTGTTGGAATTTATGGACCTACAGTTTAGTCTGGCCTTTTTCGTAAGACTTCAGGAAGTTAAGAATCAAAACAACAAACAAGCAACATGAAACCATTTCCATAACATAATTTTTAAAATCCTCCAAATCCTTCAAACTTATTAAATAAATTAAATTAAATTAAAAAGAAGAATCTTTGCAGAAAGGAATCAGCTTCTAGCAACCTTCCTTGTAATGTGACATGCTATTATTCCCAAATAGCTCTTGAGCTGGGAATATAGGGAAACTATTTTTTTAAATGGTATGCCTGTAGTCTACCCATTTTACTATCTCCTTCCTCAATGTAGTAAGACATTTTTGGGCATGATAGGACCCCCCCTCAACACCAGGTATTTAAGTGTTGCACTAAAGCTCATAATAAGCATATTCAATTAAGCAATACCATTCCTCTCATTCTGTCTTCTGCTGGGGAAGTCCTAAATTTAGATAGAAAGTATTTACATCCAAGTGCCAGGTTTAGGCAATGGACAAACTGACTGCTTTCATAATGCAAGCTATTAAATAATCGCATCTTAAATTGCTTGAGGCTTTGACCTAAAATGCCATCTCTCCAGAGCGTCGGTGAATATTATTGTATTTTATAGCCACTGTGCTACATTACAGATTTACAGTTTGAGATTGAGATTTAGTGCCTAAACTGGATATTAGAGGGTATGTGGGACTGCTACCAGCCCACATCAAATAATAGGTTGTATGTGTCATGGCTTCGTCTTTCCCTGAACCAAGTCTTGCTCATAGTCACTCACACCTTGATCTCCTCTCATCTGGATTACAACATCAGGCTGCCCTTGAAGATCACTTGGAAACTTCCATTGGTCCAGAATGCAATAGCATGCACACAGTAATGGAGGGCCCTAGATTTATCCATAAAACATCTCTGTTGTGTGAGCTGCACTGGCTTCCAGTTTCTTTCCTGGGGCAATTCAAAGTGCTGGTCATCACCTTTAAAGCCCTATATGGCATAGGGGCAGGCTATGTGGGGAACTATCTTTCCCTAAGGACATCTACCAGATCACATAAGGCAGGCACACTCCTAGTCCCTTCCCCCAAATATTGTCATCTGATTGGAGCTAGAAAGTATGCTTTTTCCATGGCAACTCCTGCCCCATGAAACACCTTGCCGCCGGAAGTTTGGCAAGCCTTCTCACCCTTTCAGTCTTCGATAAGGATTTTGATAAGGGTGAGCTCTCGTTACTTGTCTCAGCTTCTGTCAATCTAGCAGTTCTAAAGCACATAAAAAATGCAAGTAGAAAAATAGGGATTATTTTTGGTGGGAAGGTAACAGCGTTCCGTGCGCCTTTGGTGTTTAATTATGCGGCCACATGACCACGGAGACGTCATCAGACAGCGCTGGCTCTTTGGCTTTGAAACAGAGATGAGCATGGCCTCCTAGAGTTGGGAATGACTAGCACATATGTGCGAGGGGAACCTTTACCTTTCCATTAAGCGTTGGGGAAGGTTAGAGAATAGCATGTTAACAAGGATTGGCACAAGGTTTTTCTTGTTCTTAATGTTTTATAGGCTTTTAAATGATTTTATATATCTTGTAATTTTTGATTAAAAGAGTTAACTATACACTATACCCATTATATGTGCGTGATCTCAGTGGACTCACTTTTCATAGCTCATTTAATTTCCTTGGGTTTTATCGTGGTTTTATTTATTTATTTATTTAAAACATTTTTGTAGCCATCTAGAGTTGGTTGAAAGAGGGGCAGCTGTATAAATGTTTTAAATAAATAAATAAATAAAGCCACAGTACTAGCCAATGAATTTAAATGAGCTATGAAAAGTGAGTCCACTGATGTCGTGCATGTATAATGCGTATAGTGTGATCTGTATTCAGGTTTTCAAGGCTAGAGATTAAAGCATGTTTTCAAAAATATTTTTTAATCCTAAAGCGGAGTAGACCCCACTCAGTTTAGCTTCAGTAAGATTGTGGTGTTCTTCTCTTCAAACCAGAGGTGGGTTTCAGCAGGTTCTGACCAGTTCTGGAGAACTGGTAGTGAAAATTTTGAGTAGTTCGGAGAACCGGTAGTAAAAATTCTGACTGGCCCAGCCCCCATCTATTCTCTGCCTCCCAAGTCCCAGCTGATTGGGAGGAAATGGGGATTTTGCAGTAACTTTTCCCTGGAGTGGGATGGGAATGGAGATTTGACAGTATCCTTCCCCTGCCACGCCCACTAAGCCACACCCACCAAGCCATGCCACATCCATCTAGCCACACCCACAGAACCAGTAGTACAAAAAATTGAACCCCACCCACTGCTTCAAACATTCTTAATATGGGTAATCACCATCTGTGTTGGACTTCAAACTCCATAACAGTCATCCAGAATGGGATTACGAAAGATAAAAGTCCAAAGTATATGAAGAGCAATAATAGTTTGGATAAGCTTTTCAGATCCTATCCCTGTACCTTCTTTTTAGTACAACCAGAATTACTAAAATAATAAAGTAAATTAATATGAACTTGCTTAGCGACTATATGAAGTTATGATGGATCCCACAAAAGCTACTTACAACTCAATTTTGAAGTTGTGATAGTAATAGCACTTAGACTTATATACCGCTTCACAGTGCTTTACCAGCCCTCTCTAAGTGGTTTACAGAGTTAGCATATTGTCCCCAACAATCAGGGTCCTCATTTTACTGACCTTGGAAGGCTGAGTCAACCTTGAGCCGGTGAGACTCGAATTCCTGGCATGAGCAGTGAGTTAACCTGCTATACTTCATTCTAACCACTGCACCACCACGGCTCTTGAAAATGTTGAAGTTGCAGACTTTCCAGAATTATTCTTTCAGAAACAGCCAGCAATAACAATATGCCTGGCATAATAACACAAGAAAAAAGAAAGTGCACATGTTACTTTCTTTTTGCCAGTTAGAATCACATAATATTTCCAAGATTCAGTAATAAAATTAAATAGATTTTGCACATAACTACAACTTATAACATATTTGCTCACACATGTATGCTACACACACAATATTTGTCATGTATTGATCCAATCTGACTATCTTAATGTCCAACTCTGTTGCTTTTCTAATCCTTTCAAATGCATTCAAAGACAAATCTAATGACATATGACTATGTCATTATATTATGCCTACTATCCCAGAAGCCAGAATTTACAAATATTATAATGATCAGAAAACAGAATAACAGAGTTGGAAGGGACCTTGGAGGTCTTCTAGTCCAACCCCCTGCTTAGGCAGGAAACCCTACACCACTTCAGGCAAATGATCAGATGGTTAATTTTTTCTTGTGCAAATTAGAGCTTCATAATGAGGAAATCCAGATCTCGGACTTCTGTAGCATTCCATATTCCATGTATTACCTGGCTCCAATGTTGCAAGCCAGGCCCATCCTGACTGTTTTAATGTATTGGAGTGTCAAATTAGTAAGCTAGTGAGCAACCAGTGGCAGGATCATGTTTGACAAACTTCACCTATAAATGTGTTATTCTGTTGCTTTATTTTAATTCCCCAGCTAGCCTGATATCCTCAGGTGTGGGGGAGAACATTGAACCATTCCAGGGGTGGGTTCTAAAATTTTTTAGTACTGGTTCTGTGGGCGTGTCTTATTTTATGGACGTGGCTTGATGGTCATGTGACAATTCTTTAGGATTTAGCAGAGGTACTGGTCTACCAGGCTTTTAACTGCTTGTAGAGCTGTACCAGTCTACCCATTTGTTTTTCGAGCGTCCTGGTCTACCCATTTGTTTTTTGAGCATCCTGGTCTACCCATTTGTTTTTCGAGCGCACTGGTCTACCACACACTGCCTTTTAACACTGATCAGCTGTAGGGCGGCCCTTTGAAGCCCCGCTGCAAGAGTTTAAACAGTTTTTTTCCTTCCAGCCGATCAGCTGGGACTCGGGAGGCAGCGAAAAATTGGGGGCAGGGCCAAATAAAAGGTAAGAATAACATGGGGGGGCGGGGCGGGAGGGTCCAGCTCCTGAACAAAGAGAACCGGTTCGGTGACATCATATCGTTACCACTACCGGCTCGGCCGAACCGGGAGGAACCCACCACTGAACCATTCCCTCAACTGAACTAAGCTATAACAGTCAAACTGGTCAACTGATGCATGCAAAATAGATTTTATTTACATATTTCTTTGAACGTTCGATGAAATCGCTCATCTTATGTACAAATCACTCTGGACAGTTCACAGAATAATAAAAACATAAACTATAAAAACTTTAACAAAACTCCTGATGTACCAAAGGCAACACCTCCCTACATGTAGACATTCAACTGTAGTGAGCACTAGCCTCACTCAACTCCAAACCTTGTGGGAAGAGCCAGCTCTTCAAGACCTTACCAAATCTCAGGGGGGAAAGTGTTTCACACAGCAGCGTCTGTGTCAGAGAAGGTGTACTTCCTAGGTCCCATGAAATTACAACATTTAAAGAAGGAACCTGGAGTGCACCCACCCTATCAGACCTGGTGGAATGGGCAGATACTTTCCAGGAGAGGTCATCCTACATATGAAAGATGCCATCCTACCATTTAGGGCATCTCAATGTGTGACTCACTGCAGGTAGTAAATAACTGGCTCCATCACTCATGATAGTCATTCTTCATCATGCTCTGGCAGGGGCTTGGTATTGTTCTAATGAATGAAATCAGTTTTTACAATCCTGAAATCTATCCATGCTTGCTGTAAAGGATGGGCAGATGCTAGTGAGGGAAGAATGTGAATAACAAGTTTAAAGAGAATTACTTACATTTTAATTTAGGTTTTGAGAACTTCCCAAACGAAAACATCTGTCTGAGCCAGAGGCCTCATGGACAGACCATGTGAAGAGAATCTGCAAATAGTGGTCTATTATGTTTATAGGATGATTATTGGGCAACAAGTCTTTCAGCAATCTGCAAATCATAACAAACTGGGAAAACATTTGAGAAATGTTGCAACGATAGCACATTTTTGCAGTTTAACCCAATCACATATTGCTTTTGTGGACCAAGAGGAATTTTACTGCTGGAGAATTAGGCCAGAAATGGGTGGCCTCAGCTCTACATTTATATTCCTAGAGCTTTCTGAAGATCAAGCTGCCAAAATCTGACTGAAAATCACCAACTTTGGATAGCATGATTTTTGCCATTCGGACAGTGGGAGAAGCAAAAATTAGGATCTATTGGGGATGGCAGATTTAGCTTATTTAATTATTAGGTATTTTTTACTTTTCTTGTAGTAGTTCAAGGCAGCATATACAACCCTCTCTTCTCTAGTTGTCTCCACAATAATCTGATGAAATAAATTGGCTGGAGAAATAGTGACTGGTCCAAAGTTTCTTTCTCTCTCTATCTCTCTCTGTCTGTCTGTCTCTCTCTCTCCCTCTCTCTCTCTCTCTCTCTCTGAACTTGGATTAATTTCCCCAGCCCACAGAAAAAGATTAAAAATAGTCAATATGACATAACAGTTATGATGCTGAACCAGAATTAGGGAGCTCCAACTCAAGATTTCAGACACAGATGATTTCAATCTAATCTCCCACTCCCTCTCCTCAGAAGGTGAGTGTACAAATAAAGTAAATGCACATTTTTCTGTGTTACTATCTTGAGCTCCTGGAAAAAAGGCAGACTATAGCTCAATCGATCAATCGATCGATCAATCAATCAATCAATCAATCAATCAAATAAATAATATAGAAAGCTTCTTGATGCTTTCATTATTTTGCTATTATGTTCCTTGTGCCTTTGGAGATAGAATTAATTTTAAAATTTGTCCCATTTGTTCACCTCTGTTCTTGTAAACTATCTAATCCACTATTCACTTTATGGTATTTAGATTCTCCCAGAAGATGAGACTGGACCCAAAGACTTCTGGTCCCCGCCTTTTTTCAGCCATTGGTTTAACTGGTTACCAGTAGTTATTCTTAAGCTGTTTCCCGTACACACAGTCAAGAAGTTTCCATCCTTTAGTTTAATCCCTTTACTTTATTCTGCCTCCTATCTATAAAGGAGGTGAGCTCCCTCTGTCCACCAGAACCTAACCTTTGCGCTGGTTCACAATTGCTTGATGTGTAAGTACCTCTGAATATGAGTATAATATTCTCTGTGCTCATTTTATCCGTTTCTCAATAAATTTAACTTCTATTTCACAAACAGACAACACAACACAAATATATATGGTCTGTTGAAATCCCCTCTCCCAGACTCTAGAATTATTTCATTCCTTCTTTTGATTGTTTTGGTAACTGCAATTAAATAAAAAGTTTCAATGTATATAAAACAAAAAAAATATTAATATACTAAGTCTATTTTAAATTGAAATGGAGTGTAGGAAGTTAGCACCCACCCCTTTCTTGGAAGAGTGAAATATTTTAGGAAATATGAAAAAGGCAGAATATTATATTTCCCTGGGATAAGCATGTTTTGAAGCAGCTCCCATCTTCCTGCCCCCACTCTTTGTCAATGGGCCATTAAGGCTTGGGCCAGTCTATTCTACATAACAAAGATCTACCTCCTTCAGGCAGAGCCATAGTAGGAATTGTAAGAATCCAACAAAGATAGGATTAGCCCTCTACACAATAGCAGCAGAAACTCACCACATGTGACCTGGGAAGCATATGACCTGGGAAGCACATGTGACCATGAGCCAGCAAGGCTAGCTAAGACCCCCCACCCCCTGGGAGTCTGACAACCAATCAGGATACTCTTTCGGGGCCCCAGGAAATGCAAAGCCAGAGAGAGCATAAAAACCCAAGGACTCCCTGTATCTGCCCCCTTTTCTGTTCAGGAACTCAAGCCATGTGATCCTGTCCACCATTAAACCATCTTTCCAAGCAGCCTCCATGTTTCCAGTGTCTGTTTCCCCACTTGGAGCAGAACCTAGAAGGAGATTTCTTCCAACAGGAGACATATCAAGTATTGCATTTCAGTTGGTTAGCTGAAAGAGAATAGCATGGTGTACATTTCAGTTTCACTGTTCTGACTAATTTCATGTCTCCACTTGAACTCTTTTCATAATGTGTGTTTTGTGTGTGTGTGTACGTGCACATGTGTGTGTGAGAGAAAGAGAGAGAGAACATATAATATAAAACATCCAACATTTGTCTGCTGGTGTGCTGACATTTAAAAACTTAACCAAAGAGCCTCTTTTTTTTTATTGCTAATAAAAAATATCTTATTAGAAGGTAAACAATTATTTGGCCAGTCTACCAGCAATCAAGTCAGCTTTTGCACTGGCAGGCATTTAAGTGCCACATCCATCGTGTTTTGGGAAGATGGGGGGGGGGAGAGGGAATAATATAAATGCTCTTTATTTGGAGCAGAGTTTTATTTTGCAGTGAAGACAAAGAAAAGCTGAGTGAGAGGTAAAGAATATTGGCAGTATCACTGCTGTAATACACAACAAAACTTTGCAAAAAAGTTTTTTTTTAAATTGGATTCAAACCCAATATATCCTCAAGTTACTGCACAGTATCACCACTCAGAAGAATACACATGTATAAATATTTGTTTAATTAATAAATAAAATATATAAAAAATGCACTCTCGGAAGAAATATCCATCTGGTTCAGGAGAAAGGAGAAACTTGGAGGCTGATTGGAAAGAAGGTTTAATGATGAACCGAACCACCAAGCACATGTTCTGGTGCAACTGACAAAATGGAGTTGGGGGGGGAGGTGTTATACCTTCTTTGAGCTTTGCACTTGAGCTTCCTGTTCCTATGCAAGAACATGTCCTTTAATATTCTATTGGCTGTTGTCAGATTTCTATGTGATCGTGTAGGGGTTATGTAGGGATCATAGCTGGTTCTATAGGCAAAGTACAAATCCTAGGTGTTTGTCTGAGCTAAGTTTGGTTGACGTTTTGACTGCTCTGAGGGTGATGTAATAATTCCTGTTGTTGCTTAATGGCTTTGTCCTGTGTTGGATCTTGAGTGATGTCTGCTTTTAATCCTACCATTCTGCCTTTGTTTCAAAATATCCTGTCTTGAATGGATTACCAAATCTGCATTTCTAAAAGCTGGCCTCAGTATCTGCTGGGGCTATTAAGGAAAGTCGGGGTTGCTTTCTGTCTCTTAAAAAAAGATGTTTCTCCAATTCTCCCTTTGGGAAATATAATAATCTGCCTTTTTAAAATATTCCTCAAAATATTTCATTCTTCTAGGAGGGAGGTGGCTTCCCACAGCACATACAGCATTTCATGATAGCTCAATGTGATCAGAAGTAGGGCTGCTTTGCTTTGCTCAAGCTGGAGCAGAAGGTATTAAGAAGCAAAGGACAACCGAGAAGGGGGCATTTTTTCAAGAGAACCAGAGATGGTATTCAGCAGGTTCTGATCAGTTCTGGAGAACCGCTAGCAGAAATTTTGAGTAGTTTGGAGAACCGGTAAATATCACCTCTGACTGGCCCCGCCCCCATCTATTCTCTTCTTCCTGAGTCCCAGCTGATCGGGAGGAAATGGGGATTTTGCAGTAATCTTCCCCTGGAGTGGGGAGGGAATGGAGATTTTACAGTATCCTTCCCTTGCCACGCCCACCAAGCGACACCCACCGAGCCATGCCACACCCACCAAGCCACGCCCATAGAACCAATAGTAAAAATTTTTGAATCCCACCACTGAAGAGAACCAACCCTATAGCTTCAATCCCAATAAGTGGCATGCCAAGTAACTGTACTCATGATTGATTGTTGCACTATCAGAGCTGAAATCCTTCAGCGGGTAAACTGTTTCAGTCAGCTTCTAGAACAAAAGAGCTGCTTGCTGAAGGACTTCAGCTCTGTACCTGTTTGGATTGCTGAAATTCAAGTAGGAACAGAACTGAAATTCTTTGGCAGCAGCTCTTTCAGCCAGGCCCCAGAGACCACAGGGGGTCCTTTCAGCAGGCAGCAGTAGCTTGCAACCTTTCCCAATGGTTTCCCTATTAACTCTCTGGAGAAACCAGCAGAGAAAATTGCAAATTGTGACCACATGATCGTGGAATGCTTGGCATCTAGTCATAAGTGCAAACAGATTGCCAAGGATGTAGATCACAATCACCTAATAGTGGGGGGGGCAGTGGGGGGTTGCTCCCAGTTCGGTCTGGTTCTTGCGAACTGGTAGTAATGGAGGCGGGAGACTCCGCCCACCACCCGGACATCATCATGAACAATCTGCGCATTCGCAGAAGTGCGCACGCGTGCTCCCGTTGCAAACCAGTAGCGGAGATAAGTAGAACCCAGCCCTGGGGTGGGAGGGGTTCTGATATTTTGCAACAATTAGAAGTGCTTTACAGGATGTAAAGTACCCTTTCCAAAGCCAGTGATAAGTCAAACTGTCATAAAGCAAATAGTCATAAGTCAAAGACTATCTGTACCATTACTTAATGGTTGCACCAACCTTAGTTAGTGATCTTTCTAGGAGGTAATGGTAGTGATGGCAGTGGGAGTAGCAATAACTAAAGCTAACAGGAGTGGTACTTCGCTCAGAAGGGTCTAGCCAGATCTTTTGCAACTATACAACAAAGAGGTTTTTTTAAAAAACTCACATAATACTACAAACTAAAATGCTCAGCTAATCAGCATGTGTATCCTGCCAGATATAAATTGCTACTTGCTACTTAATAAACTTTGTGCCTTACTATGTTATCTGAAATCGATGTCCTTGACATTACTGGATTATTATAGATTACTAGTACCGGTTTCCAGTCCTGTAGGATGCTTCAAGTTGGAATGATGCAATACAAGGCTTGGTTAAACAACCATGTGAAATGGGAGGAAGTAAAATAGTGGCTAACTTGCTCATTGTATGAGCTTTTCAACTTATCGTTTTGTACAAACACAACCCAAACAAAGGATTGGGTAGAAAAGAAATTAATCACTTTCTAATAAATTGCTTCCTGACAAATGAACAAGTGATGGAAATCGAGCACGGTGCATGTACTGCAGTAGTGGGTTGCCTCCGGTTCGCACCAGTTCTATAAAACTGGTAGTAAAACCCCTGGGAGGCTCCACCCTCTGTCCCCAAAGTCATCAAAATTCTTCTGTGCATGCGCAGATGCTTCTGTGCATGCACAGAAGAGCGCGCACGCGGCCCCATTGCAAACTGATAGTAAAGGTAAGTAGAACCCACCCCTGATGTACTGTACATGGCAATTTTTAGTATCCCTGTAAGGATTGATAGCTGTATTTTTAGCTTCAAAAAGTAATCTTTTTAGCCAGGTCACACCTGTGCAATTTCTGATATTACTAAAAGCAAGTTTGAATTTCTTGAGGACTTATATTTATTGCTGCTCCTGGTGTGAAATCTGACAGGGTAGACAGGGATGAAATGCTACTGGTTCAGACCGATTCAGCCGAACCGGTAGCAGCAGCAACACAAGGCTCCGCCCACCTGTCCAGATATCATTACTTGTAACTTGTTTTTGACCCTCTGCGCATGCGCAGAAAGCTTTGCGCATGCGCAGAGGGTCCAAGTGTGCACATGACATGGAGTACGCACTTCCAAACCAGTAGGGAACGTAAGTAGATTTCACCCCTGATTTACTCGCAAGCTTTTCCACAATGGTGAGAAGTACTATAGTTCTATAGAAACAACAGCAGCTGGTGCCTACATTATTTAGAATCATAAGATATACAAAATGGATGCAAGTCTTTGCCTTCTGAAGTGGTCAGAAGAGGGAAAGGAAAATACATACTAATGATGCAGTCTATTGTTTATTTCTACTGCCACAGTTTATGTGGGGGAATGCAGAAATAACAGCAGAAAATTCTGCCTCAGATACTAAACTGTTTTGACTTGTTTCTGCCTGTTTTTCCTTTCCACTTTAACTCCAGATGTCCCTTTTAAATTCAGTCAGAAAAATTGTTTAGTTTGGCTCTTGTTGTAACTTGTAATTCAAGATTCCCAGAACATCATCTGACCATTCCTGTCCATGAATCAAGTATGATCAAGCCTGTGCCAATTGCTTCATTTTTGGATGGTTAAGGCAATACTTATGAAAAAAAAAATAGCTGCTGGGAAAGATGATGCAAGCTGCAATTGCTTCCCATGCTGCATTTACTCTTAATAAAAGCCCCCTCTGGCTGATCACAGAGGCCTCTTGATTCTGCTGTATGAACATGCCTACATGGGAACATTTTGCACTTAAAAGTAGCACCATTTTGTACAAAAGCTCGCTGGCTTTTGAGATTTCATCACACACCATCCATGTTCTCCATGCTTTAGGACTAGGACATTGGTTTTGTTTTGTGTTTCTTGGTTCTAAGTTAGACTCCCATGGAATGCAGATTCTTCTTGGGTTCTTGTTATGAGCCACGGTGGCACAGTGCAGTACTGCAAGCTACTTCTGCTGACTGCCGGCTGCTTGCAATTTGGCAGTTCAAATCTCTCCAAGCTCAAGGTTGACTCAGCCTTCCATCCGTCCGAGGTGGATAAAATTGTTCGGGGCAATATATGCTGACTCTCTAAACCGCTTAGAGAGGTTGTAAAGCACTGTAAAGTGGTATATAGGTCTAAGTGCTATTGCTATTGCTATGGGATTAGGAGGCCAATAATTACAAGGGGTGACAATACGTCATCAACTACTGTGTCAGCCTCCGATCTTTCAATGCTTGCTTGTCGGCTGCCATGGTAACGGGGGAGGGGGAGCTAGGAAGTTGCTAGAGGGGGAAGCGTGCTGGAGGATGGGAGGAAAGGAGAAACGAAAGCGAATCTTAGTTGCAGTCCTGTGCCTTTGAAGCTGCTATCGAGTCAACGGTCCTGACATTCCAGATTGATGACACTGCCAGATGTGTGATTCCACCTGACCTCTGGAGGACCTTTGGATTGGATGATTTACGCTGGACAGTTGGGAGGGGATGCTTTCTATATGTGATTTTCGCACCTATTGCCTCAGATCTTGCTTTCCTTGGCTGCATTCAGTTCAATTTCAGTAAAAGTACCTTTATCTATGAAAATGGAGTCGGGGTCATTCTTTCCTGAAATCTGAAAGGAGGCACGCCTGACATACTGAGAGATCTGTCCTGTCCTGTCCTGACACAAGTATGTAATTGTGGCACTTGTGTGATCATGTCATTGAACATATATATTGTCAGTTTGGTGACGTGGACATCTCTGTTAGGCCTGCTGCACTTGGGATGCTACAACAAAACCTTTTGAACAGTTTAAACAGTTCATTTAGTAAGAAAAGCCTTGCTAGATTAGGAAATGTATGCCCAAGTGGTTACATTTACTCAACATGATTATCTTGGTTATTGAATTAATTTCTTTTTCCTGGACTTGTATAATACATTGCATCATAAATACTCATCAAGTAAGCGGAGTTTGCACAATATGATGTGCTGCACATAATTTTACCAAGACTTTTTTCCTGTTCAGTTGTGTCCAGTTAGATTATAGAATATAGAATAACAGAGTTTGAAGGGACCTTGGGGGTCTTCTAGTCCAACCCCTTGCTTAGGCAGGAAACCTTATACCATTTCAGACAAACGGTTGTCCAATCTCTTCTTAAAAACTTCCAGTTTGGAGCATTCACAACTTCTGGAGGCAAATTGTTCCATTGATTAATTGTTCTAACTATTAAGAAATTTCTTCTTAGTTCTAGGTTGCTTCTCTCCATGAATAGTTTCCATCCATTGTTTCTTGTCCTGCCCTCTGGTGCTTTGGAGAATAACTTGACTCCCTCTTCTTTGTGGCAACCTCTGAGATATTGGAACAATTGTTCCAACAGTTCTTGAAAACTGCCTGAACAAGTCCCTACAGTTTTCTTGACAAGGTTTTTTTTCTTGGCAAGGTTTCTTTCTAGGGCTGAGAGGGTATGATTGGCCCAAAGTCACTCCTAAATGACTTTACGAGTGACCATCCCACTAGGGTGGGAGTAGAGCTCATGGGCTCCCTGTTTCTAGTCTGATGCCTTAACCACTACACCAAAGTAGCTGTTTAACCAATTTATGTTATTTCTTTATTTAGCAAATGTATATGGCTAGTCACCCACTGTAACCCTGGGTAGCTTACAAAACATAATAAAAATGGTGTTTAAAATGTTTTGTTTTTTGTTTTTAATAAAAAGGGAGAATATTGTTTTATAATGTACCTTTTATATAGTCCTCCTCACTTATTGAATTATTGACACAGATATTTATCCAATTTGCCAGTTGTTTTATTTTTATGATGCTTTATTTGTGAAACATTTGCTGGTTTTCTTTTTGGTTCTAAGCATATTTTCCTTGGTTGCCTTGAACATTTTGATGTCAAAGCAGTTAAGGCTGATGTAATCAAACAAACAAACAGCCACTAATAAAGGCTGCAATTCACGATTCTATTTAAAAATCAGTGGCAAAGTTCTTCGTGCTTAAAATGATTCTGGGTTATAGCCAATATAAGCAACCTTTCTTTCCATGGATACCTATAATTTTTTTCTTTTGCTGGGAGCAAAAGATGATGAGAATGCAAGTATTTACAATGCAAACTGGGTGAAAATGAGAATGGAAAGAAAATTTGGAGTTCATTTCTGTGGTATTTCACCCTGCAAATAGATTCTCTTCGTACTGTAGAAAACATCAATGTAACATGTTGGAGTTTTGTATTTTCCAAAATGTAGGCATTAACATAACCCCAAATTTTAAAAAATCTTACTTAGCAAGGTGGAAAGCCATATAAAAGCACAACATTTATAAGATGTCAGCCTTATTCATTCTGGGCTTGAAACATTTTTCTGCTTACAAAGTTTTTCATCAGAAAACTGTTCTAGCACAGAGATGCCATGGAAAACTGTTCAATTACCGTGTTTTCCTGAAAATAAGACCCTGTCTTATATTTTTTTTGAACCCTGAAATAAGCACTTGGCCTTATTGCCATGAGCTCAAAAGCCCGATTGGGCTTATTATCAGGGGATGTCTTATTTTGGGGGAAACAGGGTAGTCTTGAATTTCATGTGAAAAAGTTACAAGTGATGGATGGGAACTGTAATAAAATATTACAGCATGGGGTATTCCTTCATAATCTTCCTGCCAGTTGGCCATACCCTGCCCTATAATATGTCATTCAGTTCCTCCTTGATTTTCTAATTGTGTGCCAATTTGTCGGTTTCTCCAAACCTTACTGGGTGGAAACATCTATTTGGGCTGGGGAGAAGAAATGTGGCAACCACTGATAAATCTCTGTTGGTTCGAGTTGAAAGCATTATTTATAGATTAAAGGCAGAAGTCAATGAATGTTTAATTGGATTTTTCTTCCAGACAGCGTTGGGTGGATCTTGCTAGACTTGGCATAATTGTGAAGTGTGCAATTGAAGTTCAGTAACGTGTTCTATTAATCCTCTCCTTCAATGTCCTAGACTTTGGGATGACACACACTAAGCTTGCTCATGTGACCGACATATAGTACCAAGTCACATCCCAGCTGAACTGGCCTAGGACTGTGACTGAAATTCTGATTTGCAATTCTTGACTTCAGACCCCAACCAAGCCTGGAGGTAGGCAACTCAGCTTCAGCAGCTCCTTCTATCATATGGGGGCGTTTATACTAAACCAACTTCCAGGACTGTATGTGATTACAGGTATTCCACAATTTACAATAGATCATTTAGTGACCATTTGAAGTTACAATGGCACTGAAAAAAGGGACTTACATTCGTTTTTCACACTTATGACTTATGCAGGATCCCCATGGTCTTGTGATCAAAATTCAGACGCTTGGCAACTGACTCATATTTATGTTGCATGCAGTGTCCCAGGATCATGTGATCACCTTTTGCGACCTTCTGACAAGCAAAGTCAGTGGATAAGCAAGTGTTGTGGTCCACCGGCAGCCTGCAGAGCTGGCAGCAGAGTCGGACAGTGAGGAGGTTGGGGAGGACCATGGGCCAGTCCTGGAGTCTGGGGAAGGCTCGGACGAGGGCTCTGCATCAGAGGCAGAGATGGGGCCAGGAGTTATGTGCTGACTCCGGAGCCTCCAGAGTCTGACATCAGCGAGGCAGAGAAACAGGGGGAACCTGTTCCCAGTGTGCGCATGCACAGAGCTGTCAGAAGGCAAGAACAGTTAAGGCAAAAGGGGCGACTTGGGAGTAAGGCTTAGAGATGATTGGCCCCTCCAATAAGACATAAAGGAGGAGCAAAGGCATGTGAGCCTTTTCAGGGAGCAACTTTGTTCATGCCGGTTGGTTTAAATTCTGAAGCTCCGTTTTGACTCTGTGCTCCTATGGCCTTGCAAAGCTAATTGCCAATTAGGTCTTTGGCAGCGTGTCAAGGGAGATAAAGGTGGGTACTTATCAGCCTTATCCCAAAGGACTGTGGCAGACTTCTGCTGGACTCTTTACAAACTATTTGTGATTCATCATGGGCTATGAATGAGCAGAATTCACAGCCGTTGAAATAAAAAGAGGGTTTTTGGGACTAATTGTGTGTTTTTTTACTGTCTCATAAAGCCTAGGTCAGAACAGCAAGATTCACTTAATAACCGTGTTACTAATTTAACAACTGCAGTGATTCACTTAACAATTGTGGCAAGAAAGGTAAAGAATGGGGCAAAACTAATTTAACAATTGTCTCAGTTAGCAACATAAATTCTTGGCTCAATTGTGGTCTGTACAGGATCTTCTTTGGGTCAGATTTACGGTAACTGCAATGATTCATGGAACCGAAAAATGCTGCCAAAGCAATATTAAACTCAAAGTTGTCAAAATGCTACATGTTGAGCACAGTTCTACTTCATGCTTTTATTTTAAAATCCCTTTCTATTTGACACATAAAAGTTGTGCTTTTAATGTTTGGTAACCTTGTGGGTTCCTCATGCTGATTGAGAATCTCCCGGGATTTGCTATGAAATGCAGGTTTTCAAGCAAACTATCTGACTTTTTTGACTCATCCAGGGATATCAGTCAGTACTATTTATGTAAAGTTATAGAATGAGCACATGCTTGAAGGTAACAAGAGCATTTATTTGGGGCAATGAGGTGGGAGGGGAGAGGGCCAATCAGCATTTCCTGAAACTGGATGGAATATACTGGACAAACCTGACCATTAAATTTATCTTAATTGCAGCATCTGTTAAAGCTATTAAGGTGTGATTATGGGAGGAAGAAAAGGGGAGAGCTGTATCTGTTGAATTACTGGTTGTACACTTATTTCCTGCTCTCTTTCTTTCTGTTAAGAATCATGTTACAGGTGAAATGGATCTTAATGGTCATCTAATCTAAACTTTGCTCATTGTAGAAATTGGGAAAATGAGAGAATCCCTGAGAAAGGGCTACCCAGCGTCTGTTTAAATTATTCCAGGAAAAGATAGCACAACACCTGAAACAATTGATTCCACTGCTAAACAGTTATAGGAACTTCTTGTGATCTTTAGTTTCCAGAGTTTCGACCTAGCAATTCTTCTTCTGCTTCCTGGAAAAACAGATTTTTATATAGCACTTATGTACTTGATCTTCAGTTCTCCAGAAGTATTGTATCCAACAATATATCTCAGGGGCTGCCACAAAGAAGAGGGAGTCAAGCTATTCTCCAAAGCACCTGAGGGCAGGACAAGGAGCAATGAATGAAAACTAATCAAGGAGAGAAGCAATCTAGAACTAAGGAGAAATGTAGCACCCTGCCAGCCAAAACGGGCCATGGCGGGGCATGTGCAGCCCATTTTTCTCTCTCCACGGCCTCCTGCAGCACTCTGTTGGCTGAAAGTGGGCCATGGGGGGGGGTGCATGAGGCCCTCTTCAGCCCATATTTGGCCTCCATGGCCTCCAGTAGCACTCTGCTGGCCAAAAACGGGCCACAGCCAGCAAAGGTGCCACGGGCCAGTCCTTTGATATTTCCAGGCCGGCCCCGTGGGCCAGATCTAAGCAGCCTGTGGGCCGGATCCAGCCCACGGGCCTTGAGTTTGACCTCCCTGTTCTATGCTATTCTAAAACATGCTTTATTTTTCTTCATAGTAACAAAGGTTCAGCTGCAACATCATTAGAAGCCTGACACATCAGGACAGCAATAATTAAGATGACCACTGTGGGTCCTTTGCTGCATCCAGATTTTTGTAGGCCAGGTATTATTTCCAGGGACACAGAGAACTTTCTTTTTTCAAGTGGTAAGTAAGTCTGGTGTAGAATTTTCCAAGTGTTGTAAAATAAGATCATGGTTTATTTTTGTGCCTTGGGTTTTCTAAATGGAAGTCACTTTCCTGGACCACTCTGGATAGATGACCAAAAGAAAAATCCAACCAAACAAATCAATAGATTTTTATTTTCATTTTTTTTAAAAAAAGTGGTTTGTGGCGTGAGAGAGGCATCATTCTGGATTTTTATTTTAGTCATGTAAGTGCTGTGGAGCCTTTTAGTCACTCAGCAGAAAGGCTAAATGGTATCATAAGGTTAATAGCAAGACTTCAGATATGTTCTTGAGAGTCTGTGGTGAAAACAATGGCACCAATAGCTGACTATGCAAGTGTTAGTTACAAGTTGTAGCCTCCTGTTGTTCAAAATCTGGTTCGGCCTTTGGATAAACTAATGTGTTCTTAATCTAGAACGCTTTTAATTTTTTGCCTTAAATGTGTAGGAAATTAAAACCCACCCCTCTCCTAGAAAAATGAAATATTTTAGGAAATATTAGAAGGGCAGAATATTTCCCCTAAAAGGGAGGCAGAAACTCAGCCCCCCCCCCTTGTTAATGGATCATTAAGGCCTGAGCCAGTCCATTCTCCATAACAAAGATCTACCTCCTTCAGGCAGAGCCATTTAATTGCCCTTCATTGCATCACCCAGCAAGATTTAACCAAATTTAACACAGAGACAACCTAAAAAGCTAGCTATGATCTCTGACAGCAACCAATCAGGATACTCTTCCTGTGCCCCAGGAAGTTCAAAGGGTATAAAACCCAGGGACTCCCAGCATCTCTTCTCTTTTTTTGCCCAAGATCTCCAAGGCATGTGATCCTGTTCATCAATAAACCTCCTTTCCAAGCAACTTCCATGAATCCAGTGTCTTTTCCCCCACTTGGAACTGAACCCAGAAGGACATTTCTTCCAACAAGTGTAAAGCCTAAAAGTACTATTGTGGAATCAGGATTGGCCTGCTGCTGCTGCTGCTGCTGCTGCTTCAGAGGTGGGTTTCAGCAGGTTCTGACCAGTTCTGGAAAACCGGTGGTGGAAATTTTGAGTAGTTTGGAGAACTGATAGTAAAAATTCTGATGGGCCCCGCCCCCATCTATTCTCTGCCTCCCAAGTCCCAGCTGATCAGGAGGAAATGAGAATGTTGCAGTATCCTTCCCCTGGATTGGGGAGGGAATGGAGATTTTACAGTATTCTTCCCCTGCCACGCCCACCAAGCCACGCCTACCAAGCCACACCACACCCACCAAGTCACGCCCACAGAACCTGTAGTAAAAAATTTTGAAACCCACCACTGTGCTGCTGCTGCTGCATGTTGGGGCCTCATCATTGAAAGATAACTAGTGACACACTTTTTTTAAAAAAAAATGCAGTAAAACAACAACAACAACAAAAGGTTAGAACTCTATATAAAGGTGAGAAGTCTCAGAGAAGAGATTGCTTTCCTTCTACTGGTGGAAGCTCATCTCCCTGGGATATTACCGCCCAAAAAGAAAGAAGAAAGGCTTTTTTCATCTCTCCATGAATATAATCTCTACAATGGACGGTACACACACAAGATGTTCTGTTTGGAGTGAGCACAAATAGGCCACTTGCAACTAGGCAATCCCAGGAAGACAAAAGTCTTGGATTCCTCCCAGTGACCCTTCTGAAGATCTCTGCTTCTCTGTTACTAATGAATGCAGAGAAACAATGCTCTGGAGCAAGACTGCTGTAAAAGCAGGCTGGTGGATTATTTTATTTTATTTTATTTTATTTTATTTTATTTTATTTTATTTTATTTTATTATCAAACTTACTTGCCACTCATCTCTCAGTTCATGCAACTGTGAGCAGCTAGATGCTCACAGATGATGCTCTAAAGATATGCGTGAGTTGTGAGTTTCTGTGTGTGGAAGAGAGGGATCGCTCAGGGGGGATCACTCACTCCTAATGTAGAAGTTCCAGTTCCAAACCTTTTTGTGTTTTTCCCTTGAAGAAGAAATGTAGAATGCCACTGTTATGCAGTTGTACCCAGAAAGTATTATTAGTAGGCATAGTGCAGTTGTTGACAGAAGATTGTGAAGAGTTTTCCCACTGATAGCAGGGGTGGGGGTGGGGGGTGGAGAGCGCCTGACTGGAAGGGAAGGAAAATCTGGCCAGGGCTTGTACAGGAAATGAAGTTCCCATTCAATACTAATTAGAAAGAGATTTTAAGAGGATCATGCAGGACAGAGCAGATGCACAGTATAAGCTGCAGTTACCTCAAATGACCTTCCAGAGCAAACACGGCTTTCATAAAATGCCAACAGCAGATGATCTACTCTTAAGAGCATGTGGGAGATTGATCTCCATTCAGTTCACAATTGCATCATCATGGAAACATAGAAAACTGATGGCAGAAAAAGACCTAGTGGTCCATCAAAACAGTCTTGGTGAATTATTTGTGAATAAATGATGGAAGAGCCATCCCAGGGTATACCTAAAGATGTGCTGAAATCATTAAAACATCCACTGTTCTATCTACAGGAGGATAAATTTTAAGGAAATTCATTACATTGAACGATCTTTACTTGGGCATGTGTATACAACAACTTTGCATACAGTAGGGCTGCCAATTTGGAACTGCAAAGATCTGGATGACCAGGAGATCACAGCAATGAGACACTAAGAATCTAACACTTTCTGCCTTTTAATGATTGTCCAGTTTTGTTTTGTTTTTTAGATCCTAGACGTGATAGCCCTAACTTCAGGGAACACTGATGTCCTTATTTCCTACTGATTAAATATTGAGCAAACTATTGTTGCTCAATAGTTTGGGGGGGGGGCTTTCAGGTTCTACAATATCATCCATCAGCTCCTCATACAGGGGCTGGATAGTTGAGAATGCTGCAGTTTTTGGGCTTACTAAATGTTAACATTAAATTACTTATCCTGTTTCCCATCGGAGGTGAATAAAATATTCAGTTTCAAATATTCGGTTATCCTAGAAGGATAAAAAAGAAAAGAAGACCAACCACTGAGTGTCTGTGGAAATTCTCAGTCATCCAGGTCATGGTTCCAAAGGTCTTTTTTCAAGAGGCAACTGGACTTTGTTTTTCCTTGAAGAAGTTTTGCTTCTCATCAAGAAGCTTCTTCTGTTGTGACTGAATGGTGGGAAATAGAAGGATTAATATCCTTCTGGTCATCTGGTCGTTAGTACTCTTTCTGAGAAAGAGAAAGTACTCCAAAAGAATGCTAATGATCAGATGACTCAAGGAACTTAAATCCTTCCATTCCCTACCATTCAGTCAGAACTGAAGAAGCTTCTTGGTTGAGAAGCAAAACATCTTCAAGTGTTCCAGGATACTGGAGGGCATTGGACTTTTAAAAACTGGATCTTTTTTAAAAAAAAAAATTTTTTTTTTCTATTATGCAAGTAAACTAAGATGCTGAATGATTAACAGAAATGAGAAATCCAGATCAAGGTATTTGAAATCAGGTGAATTATGTACAGCACACTAAGAATCAGAACATTGCCTCTCACCCCATCATTCTCCAGAAAAATATTGATCAGCCCCTTCCTGCTCGTTTCTCAAGGATAGAATATCTCAAACAAATTTGTTCTTTGCAGAAAAAAAAAAGTATTCCACAACATAAGCATTTGTGTTCTCTCTTGCCAAGAAAACTGCTTTTCTGTCCCTTACCAATAACAGGTAACAAAATATATTTTGCCTTTCAGTTAACTTCCTTTCAGAACATGTTTGTTTTACAAGCCTTTCTAGATCTCACTGATGCAACTAAAATAAAAGACGTTGCATTCTGTATTACTCTCTTGGCTGATAAACTATGGTTTATGCCTTAATTGCATGTATCGGGCCATTGGGAGTTATTCAATAAATCAGAATGGAGACAAATCATGTTGTTTTCCATAATGTGCGACCTCCAATACTTGCCTTCTAGAAGATGGGAAATTTATTGTCTGAATCTGTCTTCTCTTTCACAATGAGTGATTGACTATGCACAGATTTAGTTATAGGATGGAACTAAGTTAAGTAAGAAATTCTTAGAGATTATTCTGCCTAAAAAAGAAGGAATCTTAAGATAGACTCAATGCCAAAACACATGAGGGTGACAACCATTTTTGATTACTTTAAAAGGGGAATAAACCAATTTAGGGGAAATGGTCAGTCCATGACTGTTTGCTCTAAAGTCTAATCGAAACATCTGAACTATTAGTCGCAGCAAAGTTGAAAAATGTACTTCGTACTTTGAATCCTAGTTGCTGGAAAACAGAAGGCGGAAAAGGAACTTTTCCCTCCTATGTCCTGTCCGCAGGTTTTCTGGGAATATCTAATTAAACACTGCGAGAAGCAGGAAGTGGGATTCAACAGGCTTTATTGTGTTCCAGTAAATCATACGTAATATATATTTTATTATTTACATATTACTCAGGCTTATATGCCACTTCAATCATAACTGCAATCATGCATGCACATTTAGTAAAATATATACAGCATCAAAACATAAAACTGAAGAAAATATATCAAATTATATTATGCCAAGGAATAAATATACCAAAATTGCTAAGCATTTCTTCCCAAACCTCCATTCCGACCCCAAAAGCTTCCTGGGAAAAAACAAACAAGTGTGAAGGGCTTTTCTAAAGGCCTATTACAAGTAGACCTTGTTTAGCGACCCCAAACGTCAGCCAAACAATGTCGACTGGCGGCCCCCAGGGGGAGAGCCTTCTCTGTGGGGGCACCTGCCATCTGGAACGAGCTCCCCCCGGAGATACGGAGGATCCAGGACTTACGCACCTTCCGCCGCGCCCTAAAAACGTTTTTATTCCAACAGACTGGTCTGGCCTAACTCTCCCTTTTAAATTGGGTTTTAAATGTTTTACATAAATTGGATGTTTTTAAATTTGTTTCTTGAGCCTAAATTATTTAATTTATTTTTAATAGCTTTTAACTTTTGTATGTTTTTTGTATTTTTATCTTGGCTGTTCACCGCCCTGAGTCCTCCGGGAGTAGGGCGGTATACAAATATGATAAAATAAATAAAATAACTGGCAATTTGGTCATTAAGCAGAGTGTTCACTAAGGGAACCCGCAACTGTGATTACAATCTTACTTCAGCTTTCCTTTGCTTTACAGTCCTGCAGAGATCATAAATGTGAGGATTGATCACAAAGTTACTTTTTCATTATCGTTGTAATTGCAAACAGATGCTAAAAGGGGCAGTCACTAAATGAGAACTACTTGGATAGGGTTGGCGCTAAGCTGAGAGGGTGCTGTTCCCCTGAAGGAGGCAGCAACGGGAAAAGACTATCTTTAAGACCCCTATTGTTAATGATTTTTTACAAGGGAACTTTCCTTCCATATTGTATGAGTAGATACCAAGGAAACCAATAGTACCAAAGACATTTAGATCCTGAGCCACAGCATTTTGCATTGCAACCTTGCCAATAGGCTGACCAAATCTTTTTCTTAGCACCCTTCCCTGTTCTTTCATGCTGGTATGATTATCTGTTGTTCCTCCATCCTTTGTCTGCTACAGACAAAGGGAACTTCAGAGCCTTTAAGAATGGTAGCAGGGCTGGTGATTTAAAAGGTACTCAAATGCACTGGGGGATACTGGGCCATAAGAGCCATGGTGCTCTTAGAATGCAGAATTGCAGACTTACTCTGCTCATTGCCAGGAGTTTGAGTCTGATTGGCTCAAGATTGACTCAGCCTTGCATCCTTCCGAAGTCGGTCAAATAAGGACCCAGATTGTATCCTGCTCATCATGAGCCACGGTGGTGCAGTGGTTAGAGTGCAGTACTGCAGGCTACTTCTGCTGCCTGCCAGCTGCCAGCAATTTGGCCGTTCAAATCTCTCCAGGCTCAAGGTTGACTCAGCCTTCCATCCTTCCGAGGTGGGTAAAATGAGGACCCAAATTGTTGGGGGCCAGATGCTGACTCTGTAAACCGCTTTAAAGAGGGCTGTAAAGCACTATGAAGTGGTAGTATATACAGTAAGTCTAACTGCTATTGCTAGTGCTTTGTCCTTTGACCATTCTGCCAAGCCATTGTTGGTTAAACTACTGTACTTAATCACAATTGGCTAAATTCTCACAAGCATCTAAGTCAACATCAAAAAACCATTATGACTTAAGCCATGTGTGAACCCAGCCAAACTGATTCACAGAAGCGATGTCCATGACTTCATTAGCAATCAGTTTGGTTTAGCTTCACAACTCACCTTTCCCAAATTTGGATACATCTTTCCTCTAAATAGCCTAGTCATGTTGAGAAGTATTCAATTTGCTTTCTCTCTACCCTAACACATTAACTTGCCTACTCCAGGGACTTGCAAATCAATTTATCATCTGAATTGTCTTTGCATAAGCTATGAACTTAACTCCCACCAAAGAGTTTCCTTGTGCATTCCAGAAATAATAATCTTCCTGATATCTAGGTTGCCAACCACTTGGCAAAAATTGTAACCTTGTAAATTAGTATTCCAAAAGATGAGACTGTTTACATTGACTAGGCTTTTTATGTAATAGTTATCAATATATTGAGTGAGGTCAGTTCTATTACTCGTGGAAAAGAAAAGTATGCTCAATCAAGCTGTGGGGGGTTGGAAGTTGGATATTTATTCATTCATTCATTCATTCATTCATTCATTTATTTATTATTTATTTATTTATTTATTTATTTATTTATTTATTTATTTATTTATTTATTTATTTATTTATTTATTTTGTCAAGCATGTATTTGATAACATGTATAAGTATAAAACATGATTATGAATATATGAAATGGATAGGAATAAAAGGGGACATTAGGACAGGGACGATAGGCACGCTGGTGCACTTATGCATGCCCGTTACAGACCTCTTAGGAATGGGGTGAGGTCGACAGTGGACAGTCTAAGGTTAAAGTTTGGGGGGATTGGGGAAGAAACCACAGAGTCAGGTAGTGCATTCCAGGCATTGACCACTCTGTTGCTGAAGTCATATTTTCTCCAATCAAGTTTGGAATGGTTTACCTTGAGTTTGTATCTGTTGTGTGCTCATGTGTTGTTGTGGTTGAAGCTGAAGTAGTCATTGACAGGTAGGACATTATAGCAGATAAAATTATGTACTACGCTTAGGTCAGACCGAAGGCGGTGTAGTTCTAAGGTGACATATATGTGACATATAAGGATATGTCACAGACAACATGGAATTTGAGAATCTATATAATCTATACTTACTGTATACTTTACACAAAAGGGCACAATAAAGAAAAAAATTCAAAGAAATGATACGTCCAAGATTAGCTGCTTACTGTTTCTTTCAAATTAATATATAGACTTCACATTTTTTTGCCTTTGCAACATATGGCAATGCTGTCCTATCTTTTAGGAAGGATAAAGTGATTCATAGTCAAATCAGCGACTTTAGTTCCCAGTATTTCCAGTTCATTAGAGATCAAATAGCAGGCATAGACACCGTATTGATAGGGTCTTCTGCTAGAATAGAGCAATTCAGCCAATTGCTGCCAATGGACCCTTTTGGCAGCTTATTACCTTAGTCCTGAGCAGGAAGCTAAGCCAATCACCGCAGGATTACCGCAACCAGAAGATTTTGTGCAATGTTTCCTTCTCCCTGCCTTAGAACATGTATCATGGAATGCGCTGACTATGGGATATGATCTGTTGCTAATTTGGCAGACACGTCAAAATCATGCAGACAAAAAAGGAGCATGACAAAAAAGGAGAAATTCAGAACAGATTGCTTGAAAAGTAGGTGAAAAGGAATGAGGAAAAATGGGTGATTTAACAGATTGATTAGATAGATTCATTTATTTTGGTCAGTGGGAGGGAATTTATTGGAAACTTCCCAAATCACAATTGGGGACCAGAATTTCTATTGCTAAACAAAGTAGTTGTTAAATGCATTGGGTCCATTTTTATGACCCCCTTTTTCCCCATTAGCTGTTAAGTGAATCAGTGACTTTTTGAGAGAATCACATGGTTTTTAAGAGAATTCAGCTTTCTGTACTGACTTTGCTTCTTGGAAGCTGGGTGGGAAGATTGCAATTGGAGATCACATAACCAGTGGTGGAATTCAGCCAGTTCGCACCACTTCGGGAGAACCAGTTGTTAATTTTCTGAACAGTTTGGCAAACTGGTTGTTGGAAGAAATCATTAGGGCAGAGAACTGGTTGTTAAATTATTTGAATCCCACCACTGCACCTAACCCATAAACACCTACCAGTTGTCAAGCACACAAATTTTGATTACATGACCATAAGGATGCTGTGATTGTTGTAAGTGTAAAGACAAGACAAAAGTTACTTTTTTCAATGCCATGGTAAGTTTAAACGGTCACTAACCAAACAGTTGTAAGTCAAGGACTACATGTACTGTGGAATGGGACCAGTCACTGTGGCCAGCTTGCCGCGGCTAACTAGCCATGACCAACTCACCTTGGGACAACTTGCTGTGTGACAATTCAACGATTCAATTTAATTATTTAAAATAATTTAAAATTTATTTTAATTTTTGTCATTCACATTTAATTTTGTCCCTCCTTTTGCCTCCTTTCTTTAGTGATTCTATTCCATGATTTATTCAATATTAATGTAACTCTTGTCCCATGGTGAGTTGCCTCATGGCAAGTTGGCTGTGGCAAATTGTCTTAGACCTCCTATACTGGATTGTTATAGAACAGGGGTGTCAAACTCAAGGCCCTGGGGCCAAATCCGGCCCATGGGGTGCTTAGATCTGGCCCATGGAACTGCCCTGGAAACAGTGAAGGACTGGCCTGTGGTGCCTCTGCCAGCAAAAACGGTGCTCAGGAGGGCCACGGGCGGCCCTCTGGAGCTCCATTTTCACTGGCAGAGTGTTGCAGGAGGCCGTTGCAGCCGAAAATTAAGCTTGGGAACCAGTTTTCACTGGGAGAGCACTTGAGCTGCCACAGGTGCCCCCGACACGAGTGACGTCGAGCTGGCCAAACACAACCCTGATGCGGCCCTCAATGAAATCGAGTTTGACACCCCTGTTCTAGAATGTTCATTAACATTTGGAATCCGGGAGAGGAAAGCTCATTCAGGTGATGATAAATATATGGACCTGCTTTTGTGACTACCAGATCTGGACTCAAAAATTCACTTGGCATCTAACAAAGAAAATCACCTTTGCTGCCATCTGTTGATTGTCTGGATTTTTGCAGTCTGGATCTCTTACCTCTTGTTTGTGAGAAAAGAGAGATGGGTTTGACTGTGAAAAAGAGATTCGGCTTTGAAATTACATACAGTACACATTCCCATAGACATGAAAACTGAAGATGGCCAATCCTGGTTCAATATATATATATATATATAGTCAGATAATAACATTAGGTTTTACACCACAGATTGAGAATTACAATGTGCCCTTTTACACGCCTGAAGTCCCTTCTGTGAATGAGCTGAGAAACAATTGCTGCCTGTTTGGATAGTAATACGAATTGACATCTAAAAAAATTGCTCAAAGCTCATCTGAGGCTTATATAACTCTGGGACTTCAAACTATGTTAGGGGGAGGATTTATTGCACAAATAGTACAATTTCTCATCAGATGATTAAGGAGAAAGCTGATAGGAGGGGGAAAAGTAGACAAAATTACCATAAAAGGCCACTGTCTCTGTATGTACAAGTAAATAAAAAAAAATACAACTAGGCAAATACAGTGGTGACTCCCTGTTTGTTCATGCAAAGATTCTAGAAGAAAAACCCTGGGATTTTGCTGAGATAATATCATTTCTTAACTAATTAATTGGGGTGTGGAAAATGAAAAGGTTAACTTCACTTTGATATCAAGCTCTCAATCACGAGGATTAAGAAATGTGATTCAGTTGTACTGTATACTTGGAATGGGAATGAAAAAAAATATTTTTCTCATTCTCATTTCCCCATTTTATTTGACTTTGTACAACTGCTAACGCTGAGCAAATTCAGATCATGAATGTCCTAAAACAACCTCTTCTACCAACATTTACAAAAATCACTATAAATAAAACATCCTCTCTGCTAGGTTTCATATTCTTTTTAATGCTATCCCATACTTATCCTACCATTGTATTGGCACGGTGGTCCATAAGAAAGAGGAAAAGCTATGATGATATCCATAACCAGGTGATCAAAGCCCCACCCTTTTTACATGTGTCATTTTGATCCCATGATTGTGGCTGCCATCATGATGTTTTCGGCCCCACTGTGGTTCCTCTTTTAAAGATATTGTAATTCACAAGAAGGCTATCATTGGAAAGTCTTGTAAACATACCTGTTGAGTTTTTATTTGTATACCTTGGTGTTATTTTGGGCTTGTTTGTTTATACTTTGTTTAACTATGCAGTACTTTGAACACTTGGTACAAGGATGGTGCAAACTGTCAGGTCTGGCTTTGAAAGACTAATGCAGAGGTTGGTTTCAGCAGGTTCTGACCAGTTCTGGAAGTGGAAATTTTGAGTAGTTCAAAGAACCGGTAGTAAAAATCTGACTGGCCGCGCCCCCACCTATTCTCTGCCTCCCAAGTCCCAGCTGATTGGGAGGAAATGGGGATTTTGCAGTAACCTTCCCCTGGAGTGGGGTGGGAATGGAGATTTTACAGTATCCTTCCCCTGCCACGCCCACCAAGCCATGCCACACCCACCAAGCCACACCCACAGAACCGGTAGTAAAAAAAATTGAAACCCATCACTGGACTGATGGTATTCATCCTTGGAAATATGGGCTGGTTTATCAGGCTATCGAGAAACTTCATAAACGGTGTGTGTGTGTGTGTGTGTGTGTGTGTGTGTGTGTGTGTGTGCTTTTTCTCATGACAGTTGCCACCTTGTCAATCTGCCTCTGCTTCTGTGCATTTAACAGAGGCCTGCAATGATGGAACAATATCTGGATGGAACTTTTTAACGGAAAAGGCCCCAAGACATAGCAGCAGAAGTGGATTTGAGCTAGAAAGTGGCAACTTGTATCTCTTCCAAGAAGGATTTCAGTAAACAAGGCTATACTTGAAAAAGGCTGCAAGAATTACACAAGTAATTTTGGGAGGGTGGCTGTGAAGACACTTGGTATTTGGAAACTGGGCCATGAAAACTCTCACACTATATTTGCCATTTTGGCCACGGAAAGCTGTGATGGGTGTGGCAGCCAGAAAAACCCATTTGCCACAAGGCAGAATAGTAAGAGAGATTGTTCCCTGGTATCACTTCTAGCCATGTTCCCTCAAATATTCCTTATCACTCTAATTTACTTTTATTATATTTCTGGGAATGTAAGCAACTTCTAAGCAAAGTACCATGCTGTAATCACCTATTATTTGTATATATATATATTTTTAAATCCCATTAGGGCCTACGTGGGAACCAGAGACAAAGTTATAAATAAAGCTTACACCAATGACTGGTGTTTTATATCATGCCTACTTCCATTTTTAAACAATTCAGACAAATGAAGCAGGCACTCAAGCACCAATCCATGGATTACAGCAATTAAATGCAAATTTGGAGATACATTCTATGCTTTTAATAATTGTATTTAAAAGAAACATTCAATGGAACTATTTTTCCCACACCCACACATACCACACTAATTGAGTCGGTGCCAATTGCCTTACATGACCCAAGTAATTTTGAAATCCTGCTGAAAATACTGACTGGATTCAAATATGCTAAACCATTTTTTTTAAACCAAGATTTTTTAATTGTCCTAAATGATTGTGTTCAAATTCTGAAATGTACTGACTTCCGGTTTGGCACCGTGGCGATTCAGTTGGGGAAATAGCGGGGCTCTGATGAGCCCTGCAAAAACCCCGACTGTCAAACCGCCGCCAACAGGTCTGCGGACCGAACCTGTCCTGTAGGGACAGGGGAAAGAGAGGGACACCTTGGACGGCCAAGAGGAACAGGCAAGCTCCTCGGAGGCCGGAGGAAACCCTCTGAGTTGGCGCTGGGGGTGTGGCAGCCATGGCGGCTGCCTCGAAGCCGGGGCAAACCAGAGAAGCACTGTGCAGGAGGAAGAAAGAAGAAAAAGAGCAAAGTGTTCGGAAGCCGGGTGACTGACACCAACCCAGGCAGGAACAACATTAGAACATTGTCTTTTACAAGTAACCCCCTGGCCTTAAATAGCGGCTATGGATCTGTGAGGCAAGAAGATTTAGTAAAAGAATTTGCAGGAAGAAAAGACCCATTAAGGAGCTTATTTTATTACAGACCGATTTGGAATAATCTGTCTATTGAAACAAGTTAGAAAATTGGAATAGATTACTCTTGGAGAAAGAAAAAAGAAAAAAACAATAATTAGGAACCAGATAACTTTAAAAGCTAAAAGAACAGAGACAAATGGATGACCACATAATTGACAAAATGGAGAATTGCCGTGACTAAGTGAAAGTGTGAATTGTAGATTGCTTTCGGCTTGAAAGAGAAACAATGTGTTTTGTTACCTAAATTGGATTACTTTGAAAAAAACTAAGGGTTTTTGACTTTAGGGATTCCTATTCTGTCTTTGGGTGATTTTACAAAGAAAGAAGAAATACACTGGATTTATTAAAATCGAAACTAACTGGCTTAGCAACAAAAGATGTGGCACAGGAATAAAAGAAAGAAAGATGATGGACTTTACATGGAACAGATGTTACAAAAGAATTAAAGTGATATATGGAGTTTCTAATATGGAAATATGGATTTTGAAGTGGAACATTTATGGACAGATAGGGAAACGAAGAAATAAAGCAGATAAAATTAAAATGTAATGTTTAAAAGCTAAATGTATAAATGATCTTTAGATAAAAACAGGAGGGCTCCTGAAGTAACAAAGATGGGAAATAAAAGAAGGTAATTAAAATAGAGGATTGATGTATAGGTGGTTAAAAATGATATTTTTATAAAAATATAAGAGTATATACCAATATGAGATAAATCCAAGAAAATTTATTGTTTGATGTAACATGTTTAAATTCTAATTTGTAAACAAATTTGAGAAGGGTAAATATGACTCAATAATGTATTACTGGATGAAAATATAAGATACACAGACTTAAGTAATGAATTGTGATTGAACTCAATGTATGCTGGAAATGATTAATATTATGAAATGTGTTGAGAATTAATTTGGAAGAGTATACTGGGAAATAGCTAAATAATAGACAAATATACTGCAAGGAAAGAGGTAAAATAAGAGATGCTGGTACCAGCGAAACAAGAGTTGGAGTTCTGGAGGAGAATATGCTGGAAATCAGCCAAAATAAAATATGCTGGAAATCAGCCAAACAATAGTTGGAGGCTTGGAGGAGATTATGCTGGAAATCAGCCAAAACAAAATATGCTGGAAATCAGCCAAACAATAGTTGGAGGTATGGAGGAGATTATGCTGGAAATCAGCCAAAATAATAATATGCTGGAAGTCAGCCAAACAATAGTTGGAGGTATGGAGGAGAATATGCTGAAAATCAGCCAAAATAAAATATGCTGGAAATCAGCCAAATAATAGTAGGAGATGAGGAGGAGGATATGGATTTTGAGATAAATCTGTGTAAAATGAAATGTGTAATAGACAATAAGAGTGAGAAAATTAAAGGTAAAATGATAAAGTCTAAGATTTAAAGATTTGATGAAATGGGCCTAGAGATTAAGAAATATGGATAGAATTTTGTTCTAAAAAATGGACACAAAAATAGAGTTGTACTTAATTTGAAAATAAGATTTGTGGTGATAAAATTGTAAGGTAAATAATTAGAATAAGAGGTTAGAATATTTTTTAAGACTAATGTTTTGATATTGATGCTAAAAGACGTAGTGAAGGGAGCTTGGGAAAGAACCAGATATAATTTGGATTTAATAAATGGCTATAAAAATGAGTTACGTTTATTTGGAAATTAATTTGCGGTGATATAATAGAATGGTTTAGATTAAGATGCTAGAAATTCATGTTAAAAAAATTTATGTTCTGATTTTTAATTTTAAAAGATGTAATGGGAAATTGTGAATGGAGCCTGTTAAAGAAATGTAAGCGATTGTACCTATCTATGACCAGATAGAGACTTCGTTCTTGAAAGATATATTTTATGTTTATGTTTGAAAAAAATAATATATATATTTATATAATATATATATATATATATGTATGCAAAAAATTAAAATCTCGGATGTTTTCCCGCGTCATGTTAAATAAGTTAGTTAAAATGTTTAAAATTCTGGTTAAAATCCTAGCTTAAAATCTTCCAAAAATCCTTACAGAGCACTCTGCAAGGTCCTTTAAAACCTTAGCTAAAATCCTACCAGTACCTTAAAAGTTTTTCTTTATAGCAACGTTTCAACAGGTTCACAACCCTGTCATCTTCAGGCTCTCATCTAGTTTAGAAGCTGTGGGTGTGTTGCGAGGTCAGAGCTGTCGCTTTTCTATGTTTGCTGCTGCTGACGTATGCTGGTTAGCCTGTAACTCTGTGTCCTGATTGGAGGACAGCAGTTTTTCTTCCTGCTTCCTCATCCTGGCTGTTTGGCTGCGTGTTACAGGCCCAGCTTTCTCAGGTTCTCTATTATTATCTGTCTGCTGTAGAGGGGAAAGGATTCTGGTAGGCATCACAGCACCCTTGATTGTTAGTTGAGATCTCAGCCCGTCTTCTGGCTCGATCCTCTCTCTCTCCCTATTGCTAGCCACCCTCTGCAAAGAAGGAAGAATTCTGGCAGGCCTTACAACACCACTGGTTGCTTGTTGGAATCTCTGCCTCTCTTCTGATGTTAACACTCGAGTTTCTCTCAGTGCAGGTCCCCAAACACTTGATAAACAGTGGCGAAAGAGGAACATCTCAACAAAAGAATAATCAGGGAGGCCATCGAAATTGAAAAGAGACCACAGAATATGAACAGACGGGATGACGCCTCTAGGTTATCAAGTATTTGGGGACCTGCACTGAGAGAAACTCGAGTGTTAACATCAGAAGAGAGGCAGAGATTCCAACAAGCAACCAGTGGTGTTGTAAGGCCTGCCAGAATTCTTCCTTCTTTGCAGAGGGTGGCTAGCAATAGGGAGAGAGAGAGGATCAAGCCAGAAGACAGGCTGAGATCTCAACTAACAATCAAGGGTGCTGTGATGCCTACCAGAATCCTTTCCCCTCTACAGCAGACAGATAATAATAGAGAACCTGAGAAAGCTGGGCCTGTAACACATAGCCAAACAGCCAGGATGAGGAAGCAGGAAGAAAAACTGCTGTCCTCCAATCACAACACAGAGTTACGTCAGCAGCAGCAAACATAGAAAAGCGACAGCTCCGACCTCGCAACACACCCACAGCTTCTAAACTAGATAAGAGCCTGAAGATGACAGGGTTGTGAACCTGTTGAAACGTTGCTATAAAGAAAAACTTTTAAGGTACTGGTAGGATTTTAGCTAAGGTTTTAAAGGACCTTGCAGAGTGCTCTGTAAGGATTTTTAGAAGATTTTAAGCTAGGATTTTAACCAGAATTTTAAACATTTTAACTAACTTATTTAACATGACGCGGGAAAACACCTGAGATTTTATTTTTTTGCATATACACACCCGCAAAAACTTAAGAAGACAGATATATATATATATATATATATATATATATATATATATATATATATATTTGTTTTCTCAGGTTTTCGCGGGTGTCTGTATGTAGGTCTTTGGTTATTCGGGTCTTCTCCCACGTAAAATTGGAAGTGTCTTGGCGACGTTTCGACGAAGTCTCATTCGTCATCTTCAGGCTGGTGTTCTCGGCTCCTGGAAGCACAAAGCCGAGAACACCAGCCTGAAGATGACGAATGAGACTTCGTCGAAACGTCGCCAAGACACTTCCAATTTTATGTGGGAGAAGACCCGAATAACCAAAGACCTACATATATATATACATCTACATCTGTACAGTACATCTGAAATGTACTGAATTGATATAGAGCTGTGATCATAATGCTATTATCTACAATGGGGGGGGGACCCAACTTGTGGTAAACTTCCAGTGTAAGCAAGTGCAAAATAATGGTTGTTAGTGTAAAAAAACCCCAAACTTCACCTCTGTACCGGTAGTACATCTATGCTAAATTGGCAGCGACAGATTCAGAATCGGATCTTGGAATCACAGGGGAGAGCTCAATGCAAATGTCTACTCAATATGCAATTGTTATTTATTTATTTATTTTTAAAAGAAAATTCTATGCTTGGTAACACTAAGAAGTAAAATGAAAATAGAACTTCGGGTATATACTAAAGCCCATAAACAAAACTATGGTGACACACGTAGAGTATTGAAGATAGTTGTGATTATCCCCAATCTTAACAAAGATATTTCAGAAGTAAAAAAAAAAAGGCGTAACCAAAATGACAGCAGATGATGCAGCTCTTTCACGAGGAAGGTTTAGAACATAGGATAATGAGAACAAGGGTGACAGAAGTACATAAAAGAATGGATATATGAAATGGTCAGAGTGAGATTTCTCTCTTTTTCACAGTTGGCTCTTCCCAGTTGCCTGTAACTATGCAATAAGCACTCACTGTACCTCATTTGTTCTTTCAACCTTTTTTTTTTTTTGCAATTCAGAGTGGAACCCATAGAGCAGTGGTGTCAAACTGGATTTCTTCAAGGGCCAGATCAACATTGTAATTTTCCTCCACGAGCCAGCTTGCGGGGGGGGGGGAGATGGGATGGATGCCTCGTGCAGCACTTTGCCGGCCAAAATGGGACTTGTCCCGCTGGGCAAAATGCTCCCCCCCCAATGCCCCATTTTTGGCCTGGATGGCCTCCTGCAGCACTTTGCTGCTAAAATGGGAGCTGCTCGTGGCACCCTGCGCCCCATTTTGGCTGCCAGAGGCACCTTGGGCCAGTCCTTTGCTATTTCCAGGCCAGCCCCGCAGATCAGATTTAAGCACCCTGTGGTCTGGGTGCAGCCCACGTGGGCCTTGAGTTTGACACCCCTGCCATAAAAGATGAAATTAGTCAAGAGATATAATGGTCACTTCAGGCTGCTTTGATTATACACCCCTGGCTACTTTCCACCATCTCCATTTTACCCTCCCTGCCAAACAAGCAGAGTGCATATTCAGCAAGCTTGCAGATCTGGGAAATTCTGAAGAGAGCTAATCCTGTGTTCTGGGAAGACTGAATAAGCAGGAGAGGATGGATCTAGTCATCTCTCACAACTTTGGGAAGCTAATCTTAATGTGGATGCTCAGGCTCCTCAGCTTACTTTGTGACTTAGGATCCACCCTGTTCATTTCTCTTTCTGATCTTGGTTAATCTTCACGTTCCAACAGGAAGGGCACATAGCAGTAAAGATGTCAGATATTGTATGTAAAGTTTGTGGTTCAGGTTATTCTGTAAATAGACCCATTATCTCATTAATTTTGGAACAATCAACTAAGAGTTGTTATCTTGACACAAGAGATTTAGGGCTGAGGGTAAGCAATGCCTACTCATAAACAATGAGTTCTTTGGTAAATTAAGGTTTGGATTTAGTACTCGTGAGTCAAATTAAGGGTCCCTGGTATTCTAATGGCCTTTCCAAAGTAGTCCCATTTATATTTTAATTATGTTAATCATGTACAATGTGGGTATTTTCCAGCCAGAGTAAAGGGTAACTTTCTGGCTTAAATTAATCATTTTGCTACCAAGATGAATGTCTATATATATTGTAAGCTCAAGTGGGGAGATACAGTACCTTTTCTGTACCTACAGAAAATTAATTGCATAGCTCTGAATTTTGTACCTGAAAATAGCTGAAAGACCTGAACAAACATGTCTCTTTGTGTACCTGAGTTTTTCCCAGCCTGGGTTAACCATTATGCTAACTATATTGGAGATGAAGATGGAAGTCAAACTTGTATCCACAATACAGTGCAAGTATTGGTAACATGCCAACTCCGGATGTGGCTTGGAATATGTTGAAGTAGGATTCTAGTGTTTGACCTTTCCACTTTAGTTGTCAGCATTTTGTTGTGCAAAATACTGTAACTCCCTGTAATCTTTTCCATGCTGGTGAAAAAGCTTGCTCAATTGGCACTGGGCCAAGCAAGCAAAAGATTGCTTCCCTTTGCTTGGACCGAAGGAAGATGCTTGCTGGGGTGGAAAAAAAAGGCCATCATCTCTTGCGTAGAAAGGTAGGATAGAAATCAAGTTAATAGACAACAACACGGAGCCATAAATCAATCACTCTTATTTTAGTTCAGCCTAGTGTGTGAGCCAAGCCATGTGATTAGATTGTAGCTCAGTATGTCATGGAATCCAGAGAATTGGGTTAATTAAATAACTGACAGCAAATGTGCTGTGCAAACACAGCCAGTCAGCACAGCATGCCCACCCATGAACTGATTCCCTTTACAATACAGTTAAGCCTTAAATCTAGACAGGATTCGTTTTGTCTAGTGTTGAGTCTGCCTAGCAAATGGATGAGAATCAGTAGTTTTGAGACTGCTGGCAAAAGAAGAAGTGGTTAAATTTCTACCGCTTTGGAGAAATCTGTGTAATTAAAGCATGAGAAATCTGGGAAGGGAGGCACATTCTGGTAATCAGGGATGGAGGGGATATTTTCTTACTCCTTTGATGGATCAACATTCTGTTTGCTGGAGCCCATCATGTGATGTAAAATGCGTTACTGTATACTAGTAATGTTCTGCCTGACCGATCACTGAAAGCGCTCATTGCAATTTCTTTTGTTAAAGCAGTAACCTATGGGGTTCTTTTTTTTCTTCTTCTTTTTTCTAACACATGTACAAAAAATCCTTAATACTGGGATGGACTCTGAAGCCACCCAGAGTTCTGCTACTGAAAGTTAGGGGCAAAGTGTTAAGTTACACTGGTATGGTTTCCAGCTGGTTTTTGGCAGGCAATGAAAGGAAATGGATTGTTAAGTCTCCAACAAACACTCATCCACCCACCCACTCATCACACACAAAAAAGGCAGGAAACTCCAGCCCTGACTCTTCTGGTGATATCATCCCATCACAATAAAGTTCCCTGCTTCCCTCATTCATTCCAAGCAGTGCTAAAAACAAACAAACAAAAAAAGGTGCCCTGATTTGCCTCTGCCCACCAATTTCATCACTTTTCTCTGTACATCAATCAGACCATCTATAACTCAGGTTTAACTGGTGAATAACTTCAGAATGAATTTGCCAAAGTGGGACTTAGAACAAAACTTTATTTTTAAATTCGTGGCTGCAGTTTGCCCAGGGTTGTTTTAAGCGTTAAAGCATTGTCTACTGCAACGCTCTCTACCTAGGGCTGCCCTTGAAAGCCACTCGAAGGCTTCAGCTGGTGCAGAATGCGGCCGCGCGGGTTGTGATGGGAGCGTCCCAACACTCCAATGTTACACCCCTCCTGCGCGGCCTGCATTGGTTACCGGTTGCCCATCGGGTGAGGTTCAAGGTGCTGGTTATCACCTACAAAGCCCTTCATGGCCTAGGCCCAGAATATTTGTCGGACCCCCTGCAGCCAGCGACAATTCCCAATCGCCCGGTGCGTTCCCACAGACAGGGCCTCCTCAGGGTGCCGTCGGCCAGACAGTTGGCGACCCCCAGGAGGAGAGCTTTCTCTGTGGGCGCATCCACCCTCTGGAACCAACTTCCTTTGGAGCTCCGGATGGCCCCTGACCTTCGCTCGTTCTGCCACGATTTGAAGACCTGGTTGTTCCGCAGCCTGGACTGATAGGGGGTTTCTTAATGAATTTTAAATTGTTTTAAATTGGAATTTTAATTTTATATTGTCTTTTCATGAGGAACTGTGCATCTTTACCGTTGTGAGCCGCACTGAGTCCTTGGAGATAGGGTGGCATATAAATTGCATTATAAATAAATAAATAAATAAATAAATAAATAAGATGGTTGCCTATAGAAATGTTTAAAATGAAAGACTGAATGAATAAAAGGCTCCTTTCCCACTAGTCAATCATAACATTTTCCAGGAAACCCCATTCTGTTCCCCTCTGTCCAAATTTGCTGTGTCTCCCGAGAGCATTTTTTTTTTCTCTCTATCACAGAGTCTCCCTGAGAGTGAGATGGGTGGTCTATAAATTTGATAAATAAAAATAAATGAAAATGTTTTAAGGCTCATTCCTTAGTTTTGTTGTTGCGTCTCTGACTTAGACGCCTCTCTTGTTTGTCAATTATGTTGTTTCGACTAAGTCCCACAATCAGAAAATAAGAGTATAGAGCAGTGATGGTTAACCTTTTCGGCACCAAGTGCCAAAACTGGAGCACATGCACGCTGGAGCGCTGGAACCCGGAAGAGAGCAGCTGGCTGGTGCGCATGCATGCGGCGGCCAGTTGCTCTTCTGGGTTCCATTGTACACATGAGTGGTCCAGTGCACATGCGCACCAGCCAGCTGTCCTGCGCGCATACACTTGATGGAACCTGGAAGAGCAGCTGGCGCCGATGTGCGGTGTGCATGCCCACAGAGAGGGCTTGCATGCCAGCTCTGGCACGCGTGCCATAGGTTCACCATCACAGGTATAGAGTATAGAGCAGTATAGAGCAGTGTTTCTCAACCTTGGTAGCTTGAAGATGGGTGGACTTCAACTCCCAGAATCCCCCAGCCAGCAGCGCTGGCTGGGGGATTCTGGGAATTGAAGTCCACCCATCTTCAAGCTTCCAAGGTTGAGAAACACTGGTACAGAGCTAGGTGTTTACAAAGCTTTTGCAAGCTTTGCATTCTTCAACACATCCACAGCCACAGACTCTGTTTGCTTCTTTTATGGCCATTTTGAGCACCATTTGATGACAGAGTTTATCTCTGTTGGTTTTTGTCTGCATTACAATTATATGTAGTTCAGTTTTCTGATCAAGGCTTTGGTTATCCTAGGGATGCTGAGCTTTGTTTGCCACATAGAACATTGGCTTTATTTTTCTGTCTATTGTTGAAGTTTGGGCTTTCATCCCGAACAAGCTATAGCTGGAGACAGAGGCAAGAGGACGATTGATATAGATTTTACCTATTTCTTTTAAATATACACATGCAACAGCCCCCCATTTGCAGATCTTGACAGCTTGCTTGCAAGCACCCAGATACAAAAATTAAAACCAGGCTAAGAAATTTCTTTTAAAACCCCTACAGGCCTAGGTCTAGGTTCCTGTAAGAAAGAGGTGACCACCTTAGCTCCAGGGGCAATTTATTTCGGAGAAAGCTAGAATTCCCCATATTGGGCTTGCCTTTTGTCTGAGTTATTCCTATGGAAATCATGGAAATCAATGGCTTTTAGCTTTGATAGCAATACGATTGGAGACACATAGACTATGGGTCAGGGGTGAAATGTAAAATTTGTTACTACCGGTTCTATGGGCGTGGCTTGATGGGGGTGTGTGTAATGTGACTGGGTGGGCGTGGTCAACTTTTTAAAAAAAAAAAACTTTTCAAAGCATTTTTTCTAATGCTTTGAAAAGCCTCTGACGATCAGGCAACTCAGCTGGGATCGTCAGAGACTTTTCACAGCATTTTTTTTACCTTCGGCCAAGAGTTTGGAGAAAAAAATGCTTTGAAAAGCCTCTGACTATCCCAACTGAGCTGCGTGATCATCAGAGGCTTTTTTTTTTTTTTAACTTTTAAAAGCATTTTTTTATCGGAAGAGGTTGTAGAAAAAATGCTTTTAAAAGTAAAAAAAAAAAAAAGCCTCTGATGATCCTGCAGCTCAGCTGGGCATGGTGGGGGGGGGGGGCGCAGGGATTTTTGCTACTGTTTCTCCAAACCACCCGCCGCCATCGCTACCGGATCGGGCGATCTGGTCCGAACTGGGAGCATTTCACCTCTGCTATGGGTGACTAATGATTGGCTACTGGGAAAACCGACTGTTAGACTAGATAGGCCAGTTGGCTGATCCAGCATGGCACTTCTTACATTCATATATCTTATGTGCTGTACCTGGGCTGGATGGTCACGTGATAGCAGCAAAGAGATTCGTATCTTAATAGCGGAAGTTTTAGGTTTCCTTCGTCCCTTTTTGTTCCCATCTGACTGGCTTCTACTATTCAAAGGAGGAAGGTGCCCAGACATGGCAACTCTATTGTGCTTGCTTTAACAGAAAAACAGAGTTAGAAGTAACCCTGAAGGTCTTCTAGTCCAACCCCCTTCTCAGGCAGGAAACCTTACACCATTTCAGACAAATGGTTGTCTAATCTTTTTTTTTTTTTTTTTTTTACAACCTCCAGTATTGGAGCACAGCTTCTGGAGGCAAGTTGTTTCATTGATTAATTGTTCTAACTATCAGGAAATTTCTCCTTAGTTTTAGGTAGGGTTTCTCCTTGATTAGTTTCCATCCATTGCTTCTTTTTCTCCTTTCAGGTGCTTTGGAGAATAGGTTGACCCCCACTCCCGCACCTCTTCTTTGCGGCAGCCCCTCAAATCCTGGGATATTGTTATCATGTCACCTCTAGTCCTTCTTTCTTCTTTCTCCTTTCTTCTCTTGCTCGAACAGGCAAGCCTTTAAGACATTACAAAACCTGCAAAACCTGTGAACTGCTGAGATAATTGTTCAAATGGAAATAGGCTTTGTGATGCGTCTGTGTTTTCTGCGTTAAAATCTGTAAAGCTGATTGATTGTGTTCAATGCGATTCTGCTTGTTTCTGACTGCTGCGTAATAATGCTCAACATGTAAAATACAATGCATTTTAACAAGAGATCTTTACACTTACAAAAGAAGATTGTCTGCAGGGTGGAATCAAAATATCGAGAAGACAGTTGAGTTCAAACAGTTGAAGCCCCACTTTCTTTTTATGTACATTGTGAGACACATAAGAAAAAGACGGGGTTTCAGTTGCATGGATGCAGACGCCATACTGACTTTTTTGACTTGCCCTCCCCCATCCCCCATGGGTGTCTGTAGTTACAGAAAAAATAGTATCAATTAAAATTAATTTACCCAAAGTGTCTCTGTCTTGATATTGAATTCACCTCCTCAATTTTCGAGCTTTTTCTTCCAGTTGACGTGAATGCTGTGCTTCTATAATTTATTTATTTATTATTTATTTATTTTATTCAATTTGTATACCGCCCTTCTCCTAGTGGACTCAGGGCGGTGCAGCTTTACATGAATCTTCTCCATTATGTTTTTCAATTGCCCTGACTGGTCTCATTATTATTCACACTCACTGCTTCAGTCCATTTTAAAAAAGTGTCTTGGCATGATAAGTAATGATGTAGCGAGCTGACTGCATTACCATTAACATCATTTTGTCTATTAATTTAGTTTTAGCTCTTTTTATAGTTTTTAATGCTTTAATATTTGTAAATAATGGTTTTAGATATTTATTATTTTAGTTTTGTTGTACATCACCAGGTCACCCTTGTGAGATGGGCATCTATATAAATTAGATAAATAAATAACACTCTGAACCATAAACTAACCATAATCTTAATCTAACATGATGGGCAAATTTAGTTGCGTGTGTATGATTTAGGACAGGGGTGAAATCCAGCAGGTTCTGACAGGTTCTGGAGAACCGGTAGCAGAAATTTTGAGTTTGGAGAACCAATACCGGAAATTTTGAGTGGTTTGGCGAACTGGAAAATACCCTCTCTGGCTGGCCCCAGAGTGGGGTGGGAATGGAGATTTTGCAATATCCTTCCCACAGGAGTGGTGAGGGAATGGAGATTTTGTAGTATCCTTCCCCTGGGGAGCTAGAAGAAGAAAAATAAAGAGCAACTATTAATTTTAAACCCAACTGATAAGAAAATAAAAGAAGCAATTAATCTATTGCGAGGGCAATTTAATATGTTGATGGCAGATCAGGTGGCAACTAATTTGCAATATGCCAGACATAACTCTTTTTGTAATGCGAATAAACCAGGCAGATGGTTGGCATATTTGCTTAGGAAAAAACAAAAGCTATGTACTATAGAGAAAATAGAATATAAGGGTAAAGAGGTGTATCAGCAAAATATGATTAAAAAAGCATTTTCAGAATTCTATGTGAAGTTATATACTACTGATAAGATTCAAGGTACAGATATAGATAAATATTTACAGAGGGAGAATATTTCTATAATTTCAGAAGAGCGAAGGGAAGGTTTGAATCAATTGATAACTGTTGAAGAAATTATTTTAGCAATTAAGCAACTGAAGGTGGGAAAAGCCCCTGGGACGGATGGACTGACAGCGGCTTATTATAAAAAATTACAGGCAGAAATGGTGGAACCACTTAAAGAATTATTTAATAAAATACAAACCGGAGGACAAGTGCCTCCCTCCTGGAGAAGAGCATTTATTTCCCTGATTCCAAAGAAGGATCAAGATCACACTCAACCAAAAAATTATAGGCCTATATCACTGTTAAATAGAGATTATAAGATTTTTACTAAAATATTGGCAAATAGGTTGATGCCAGTTATGCAACAAATGATTCATAATGACCAAACCGGTTTTATTCATAGGCGATATATGAAGAGTAATATAAGACAAATAGTTAATATATTGGAATATCTGGGTAAAAACAACCAGGTCCCTGCGGTGCTTATATTCTTAGATGCGGAGAAAGCGTTTGATCGATTGAATTGGAACTTTTTATTGAAAATAATTGAAAAGATGCAATTTGGAGAGTATTTTATACAATCTATTAAGGCAATATACCAGCAACAAACGGCACAAGTAGTAATTAATGGTAGTTTAACGGAAACTTTTAATATAGAAAAGGGAACAAGACAAGGATGTCCTTTATCTCCATTATTGTTTATTTTGACTCTGGAAGTTTTGTTGAATAAAATACGTGGTTCAGATAAAATACGGGGAATCAAAATTAGTCATGAGGATTATAGGGTACGAGCATTTGCAGATGACCTGGTTGTGACTTTGACCCAACCAATAAAATCGGTTACAGGTCTAATGGATATAATTAACCAATATGGACAAGTATCTGGATTTAAAATTAATGCAGGGAAAACGAAGATAATAATTAAAAATATGGTTACAAGTCAAAAAGAAGAAATAGAAAGAATAACAGGATTTGAATCAGTCAAGAAGGTTAAGTACTTAGGGGTGTATATTACGACATCAAATGCGAAACTATATAAGTATAACTATGAACTGTTGTGGCAAAAAAATACAGAAAGACATGGAAAATTGGAAAAAATTGCCATTATCACTGTTGGGAAGGATAGCAGCAGTGAAGATGAATATTTTACCAAAGTTTTTATTTCTTTTCCAAATGATACCAATATTGAAAAAAGATGGGAATTTGAACGAATGGCAGAAGGGTATTACTAAATTTGTGTGGGTAGGAAAGACACCAAGAATAAAACAAAAAATAATGCAAGATACATATGAAAGAGGAGGTCTCAAAATGTCTAATTTAAGATTGTATTACGAGGCAGCTGTGCTCTCAGTAATTAGTGATTGGATTAATTCAACAGAAGAAAGAATATTGAATATTGAAGGTTATGATTTGTTATATGGATGGCATGCATATTTATTATATGATAAAAAGGTGGATAAAAATTTTAAAAGTCATATATTAAGAAATGCATTATTATGTGTATGGAAAAAGTATCAATATAAATTAAATAATAAATTACCTATATGGACAATACCTAGACATATGATAGAGAATATAAGTGTGGAACAGAAACAAGATATGATTACTTATAAAGAGCTTCTTATCTTGGAAAGAGGTACATTGCAATTAAAGTCTTTAGAGGTATTAAAGGAAGAAAGGAAAATTCAAACTTGGTTTCAGTATGGACAATTGTATACTAGATGGAAAGAAGATCAGAAAATTGGTATTTTGCAAAAGGAAGAAAATTTAATAAAACAAATCAGGGATCAAAGTCCAATGCATATTAAAAGGTTGCATAATGCATTGATAGAAATAGATTCAGAAACAGAGTTGGTGAAGGACTGTATGATAAAATGGGCACAAAACTTTGGGGAATCAATAACTATGGATGTATGGGAGAAAATATGGGTTAGAAATGTAAAATTTACTCAAGCCCTAAACCTGAGAGAAAATTTTTATAAAATGTTTTATAGATGGCATTTAGATCCCAAAAAGTTAGCTTGTATGTACCCGAGTTTACAATCTACGTGTTGGAGATGTAAATGTGATGATGCAACGTATTTTCATATATGGTGGACATGTAAGAAAATTAAGGCATTTTGAATTAAGATATGGTGGATTATACAAAATATTCTTTTTTTTTTATTGCAAAAGTTTTACAATTACATTTTCACCCCTTTCCCCCCCCCCCTCCACCCACCCCAAACTTCCCAACCTCCCTAACCCTCCCCTCCCCCCGGACTTCCACACAATATACTTATATCAGGTAAAAAAAAACCCCTTAATATAAAACTTATATAAAACTTGAACCCCTCCCTCCTCGTAAGTTTTTCATCTTCATTACACTGAAATATTTCTATCTTAAAATATCATTTTCAATTAAAAGCTATTTGGTACTTCCTAGTTTGATATTTGTTCTGAACATAATCTATCCACTTTTTCCATTCCCATTCATAAGTCTCTTGTGAACAGTCTTTTAAAAATGCTGAGATCTTCGCCATCTCTGCAAAACTGGCCATCTTCAAAGTCCATTCCTCAATCGTGGGCAAAACTTCATTCTTCCAATATTTACCTATCAATAATCTTGCAGCTGTTATCATGTACAATATCAACTTTGTTTCACCCTTAGTAAAACCCTTAACTATACCCAATAAAAACAATTGTGGAGAAAATTGAATTTTTTTCTTCAAAACATTCTGCATGACCCACCAAATTTTTATCCAAAAAGCCTTAACTTACAAAATATTCTTAAAAGGAAGATAAAATTTACTCCACAGTTGTTTTTATTGGGTATAACTGTAGATTGTACAGTTATAGAGACTAATCTGATTTTGAATTTAATAACAGCAGCCAGACTTTTGTTGGCGCAATTTGGAAGAAGGAAGAATTACCTACTATTGAAGAATGGGCACTAAAAGTAGCTAATTTGGCGGAGATAGCTAAAATTTCTGCATATTTGAAGGATCGTTCGAATGAAAGATATGTACTGGAATGGAGAAGATGGATTGACTATATACAAAATAAATATGGGACTAAAAAGTTGTGAATAGCTTATGAATGAAATATTTAGATGATTTTTCTTTTTATCCTGATATTTTGGTATCTACGGGGGAGTTAAAGAGTAAGGGGGAGTTAAGAGCTTATAGTTAGTTTGTTTATGTTAGATTATGTTTGTTAAATGCAATACTCTGTATTTTGCTCTGGGAAGTCGGGGGGGAGGGAGAAGGGAATGGGTGGGGGGAGGAGGGGGGAAATTTGTTTGTAAAATATTCTAAAACTTTTCAATAAAAAAAAAGTCCTGCTTTACTTGAGCAAAGAAATAAAAAACAGACAAAGTGAACCCCTCACTATGGGGACTGCTCAATATGTTGTGTGGTTTCCCAGAAACTTTCATAAGCAAGCTTGCAACTGACTGTAGGAGTCACTGCTGTTTGGCCACTACATGCCAGGCGCTTCTCTTAAAAATTAACTGCACTAAGGCAAAGGTTAGGCAGCATGTAGTGGCTTGTATGCTGTGTGTGTATCTGTTGTGTGACTTTATCTGCATGAAGTGGAATGTCTCATGTGAGCAGATTGCATCATTCAAACCGCTTAGAGCCTGTTGCTTTCCGAGTCTGGGGAATTTGTACAATAGGAAGTAGCTTCTTTTTGCCAAAGGCAGATCTTTTGCTGTCCTTTGTTCTTCCTCTTTTTGCATCCTCCTTTTCAGCAAAAGACAGAGAGGGAGCCGCTCAAATAAGTGGACTTCAAATGCTGTGGATAAACAAACAAACAAACAAATAAATAAATAAATGATTAATGAATAAAATGATGGATGTCACAATGCAAAATCTCTCCGATGACATTTGTGTCAAGTGAAGAAATGTACATCAAGACATCACTTTTTTTTTTTTTTACCCCATCACTGTGGTTGGTAATGGACACTTCTGCACCTATCTAGCCATTATTTGATGAATTCAGCTACCCATGGCTGAACTTTGTCTGTATAAGCAGTAGCTGGAAAACTATTTGTATCATATAGTCCAACCCCTATGCTTGTCTTTTCATAACTTAGATGCTCTTTTTGCCACTAAGCCAATGGCTTTTAAGTGGGGTGTGTGTGGTAGACTGCAAAGAGAAATATGCAGTGGTAGTTATGGAGCTGTAAGGTGGGCAGTTTCTCCTGTGTGAGATCTCTTGCCACACCATTCTTCCTGGTTTCTTAGTTCTCTCCTCTCCCTGCTGAAGTCTTACCCCCATGGATCTTGACATTTTTTCACAAGGCCTTTTAAATGAGGTTCTCTTTTCTTGTTCTCTTACTCTGGTACACATATAGTGAGATAACGGACCTGTTTTCACTGGCAGATAATGGGCAGGGAGGGGACCAAGAATGCTGAGTCCCGTTACTCGACTGGAAGAACCACCGATCAGTTCATGGAGAGGATAGGCATTGTAAGGATAGTAGCTAAGGGGGTGGGGTGGACACAATTATTCTCAAGGTTTATCAGGAATACAACTGGGAGTATGGAAGTGCTCTCTGATTTCTGAACTTCTAAATGAATTTGCATTGGCAGTCAAACAGGTAAAAGAGTTAGCAATGTCAGCCTTACCTTTTCCCTGTCATATTTCCTGTTTGAGGTCTTCTGACCATTTGCCCTCTCCAAATGAGTCATTGCCTTGTTCAAACAATATCTAGAGTCAGGAAGTTTCTCTCATAAAATGCAAATTTAAGAGAATAAACTTTGTAGATCAATAGAAAATAGGAAAAGTAAATGACTCATGATCTGCTATTAACATGTTATGATACTTGCTCTATAAAAGGGAAGTCTAAATAAGGAGCATATGATTTGGAAAGTTTTTTTTAAAGTTAGGTGATAGAACAAAATATATAGTAAACTTATTCAAAAGAGCTCATGGTATGATCATAAAGCAATATAAGGACTGTACAAGAGCAGATTTATAGTTTCAGACAGACTCAGAAGAAGAAACAAAAGTACTGGTGGAAATCAAACAAAAATCCTGCTTCAAGGCCGATCAAAGACAGTCCAAGTAGAGAAATCAATTAGATTCTAGCACTTCAAACTTTCACTATGTTTCTTGGGGGGGGGGAATAGCACAAAATATCAATGCATACTCTATAGCACATCTTCTCTGATATTGTAATATTCTTCCATTCTCAGTATATTCTGCATTATGGTGGGACCAATCTTTCTCCTTTTGACAGGGAAAAGATTTATAAAACCTATCACATATGAAAATTAATTGTCTGGTTCTCATTTGCCATAACGTTGTTTCCATCAGGCAGCTACTATATCTGAAACAAAACAGTTTATGGTGTCCTAAGTGAAAGTAGTAACACAGGAAAATGCTGCTCTTTTTCTCAACCTCTCCCATGCTCCCTTTCTTTTAGGCGGTTTCCATGTTCATCCATAACCTTTTCATGCTAGAGTCAGATGAACCGTTTAAAGTAAAACACAGCTAGACCAAGAAACAAAACACTTCACACTGTTTTACGTATATATTGTGATGACCCGGGGCGTGGCACAAAGGCAACATCACCAGAAAATAAGTACAAGTTCCTTTATTAGCTCCAAACTTTGCCCCCAATGTCCCTTTTACTCTTCGGTCTGGAGAAAAACCCTTCCACAAACCTGTAAGCAGACAAAACTTCCAATCATAAATCCAATAGGGCAAGATAAGGAATTCCAGAATTGAAGCAGTACGGCCGTAAATTAAACCAGTTGGGAGGATGCCAGGAACTCAGATAAAGCAGTCATGAACTCAGTGTTTGTTCCCGACAACCGCCCCTCCCATTTGCCTCTCCTTTTAAACTCCAGCTCCAGGTGTATCTTGTGAAGGGGATCGGGGCCCTATCCTCCCTCATAAGCCATGCAACCCACATTGCTCTTTTCTCCATTCTTCCCTGCGTGCCCTAGGATGAGGAGGGGGTGGGCTTTGGTCTTCATCAGAACACTCTCTCCCTTGTTCTAACTCTCCCCTGCTGTTGTGACCTGCCAGTGGCCTGCGCGGATTGTGGCTGATCCCGATGAGGAGGAGGCTGGTGTGGGGTCGCGTCAGCAGCCTGCGCAGCCGGCGCTCGCGTCAGACAGCGAGGAGGCTGAAGAGGATGTGGAGAGCGAAATGGAGGAGCCTCTCCTCAATGCTTGAGCACCCAGGGCTGCCAAAAGGCAGGAGTGGCTACTCAGGAAGAGGAGGTCTCCTCAAGAGTAAGGTTTGAGGATATTTGGCCACTCCCTTAGCCTATTTACGTCGCACGCAGTTAGTAATTTCTTGCTGGAAACAACGTGTAATTATTAAAGAGCATTTTTGAAGAGTGAGTGTCTTATCGTATCTTGTCTTCTGGGCTGGTTGCCAACCTTTGCCGGACTTTGTTTATTCTTGGTACGTTATAACTTTGATAAGGACCGTTGGTGTGTGTCACAATCTGCTCTGCCCAGCCTGACTTTGCCCTTCCCCAGTTTCCTCCACAGCCAACTGAGCCACTCTCTTGCTCTCTGTCAGCTGTTCCTCTTCCATCTCAGAATCAGACTCCAACAGGGGCATGACATATATTTATTTATCAAATCTATATGGCCACTGATCTTATGGGAGGTGACACTGGGCGGGGTACAACAATCCAGTAAAAACAGCAAATAAATGAAATAATGATTAGTTAAATTAGTGATGGAATTCATTTTTTTTTTACTATCAGTTCTATGGGTGTGGCTTGGTGGGCGTGGCTTGGTGGGCGTAGCAGGGGAAGGATACTGCAAAATCTCCATTCCCACCCCACTCCAGGAGAAGGATACTGCAAAATCCCTATTCTCACCCCACTCTGGGGCCAGCCAGAAGTGGTATTTGCCAGTTCTCTGAACTATTCAAAATTTCCGCTACCAGTTCTCCAGAACCTGTCAGAACCTGCTGAATAACACCCCTGGTTAAAACCATGATATAACAATTAGAAAAAAGAATTAGAAAATCATCAAGTGAAAGTTAATATGGCATGAAATGAACTCAATATAATTTGTTAATAGTTGCAGATCAAGCTGTTAAGGGCAAAGAGCATAAAGAGAGAAAGTGCTCCATTTGGGTACCATTTAACAAAGGGCAACTCTAGCTTATGAAAATAGATGGTCCATAAGACTGTACAATCCTCTGACTGCTTTTTCAGAAGAAGTCTCATTATATCCAGTGAGCTTTCTAGCAAAATTGCAGTAAACGATGGCTAAGGCCAATATTTAAGGACATGATTCTTAAAATACATCACTATTTGTTTCAAAATAACGTTAGCAGCCCTAATTTTTTCTCACCTCATTTTTAGATCAGTAATTCTTGCTTTCTTGTAATTTGGTTCATACATGAGTCTTAGCTATTGCTTATTTTAACAAAAGAGGAAACCACTGTACCTTTCTCTAAATTTCTCTGGAAGTCTAGAAGGTTCTAGAATCAGTCTAGAAAGTTACAATGTTTGATGGTATTGAAGAATGGGAGTTTTTGGTCTCCCCACAGATCACTGAGAATCATTAACAAATTGGCAGAGGGTTGGACTAGAAGACCTCCACTGTTCCTTCCAACTATGTTATTCTGTTATTCAGGAAAGGATGGTTAGCAATTGTGCCAATGCATTGATTGTAAAACATCACCATCATCATCATAATCATCATCATAATCATAATCATCATCATCATTATTATTATTATTATTATTATTATTATTATTATTATTATTATTATTATTATTATTATTATTATTATTATTATTAGCCTGGTGGTGCAGTGGACTAAACTACTGTTAAAGTAGTATTTAGCTGCCAGCTGCCTGCAATTACTGCGAGTTCAATTCTCACCAGGCTCAAGGTTGACTCAGCCTTCCATCCTTCCGAGATAGGTAAAATGAGGACCCAGATTGTGGGGGCAATAAGCTGACTTTGTATAAAAAAGAACATCGCTTAGGGGGGGCCAAAAAGCCCTACTAAGCAGGTATATACAAAAGTATGAAGGCTATTGCTTAACGCATTGTAAGCCGCCCTGAGTCTGCGGAGAAGGGCGGCATATAAAGCAAACTAATAAATAAATAAATAAATTATTATCTCTAAGCTATGTTATTAGGCTAATGTAAGAATAAAATAAAGATTGAAGCATAGATAGTATGTTGAATTCCTTAGAAAAAGTGATGAAAATGCCATAAACAAATAAAACTTACCTTTTGGCGAGACTTTGATATGTGGACTTGACTTGTTTTGAAGTTATATCTGTTTATCTAAACAAAGAATATTAAGCAGTAAAAGCAAACATAACTTTTTATTCATATAAAAATATTGCTGTAAGCCACCCAAAGTCACTTGACAGTGAGATGGGTGGCATATAGAGTAAACAAACAAACAAACAAACAAACAAACAAACAAATAAACAATAAATAAATAAATAAATAAATAAATAAATAAATAAATAAATAAATAAATAAGAAAGACTTTCTGAAGTGAACAGAATATTATTCAAATTATCTCTTTTGAATGCTGTTCTGTTTAAGTTATTACACATTCTTGTTTACCGGAAAGATAACAAATGTCAAGGCCAGAATTGCATTTTGGGATAACTGTCTTCCAAATGATCTTTAAATAATTTGTCTTTATTTACAGATAAATAACAGGACACTTAAGTACTTGCTTTTTTGATCAGTGGCGAAACTTATATCTTCCCTGTTTTTGAATTTTGAAAGTTTTGAATTCAAGCAAGCAGCTCCCTATTTTGCTCCCTGAGAGAAAATATGAAGATTTATTTATGATTTAACTATTGTGATAATCTGTAATATGCTTTGTTTGGTTTCCATTCTTTCAGTTTTATCAACCTGTAATTGTGGATGAACATTTTAGTTTATGGCTTCATGTGGTGCTTGAACTCAATCAACTGAGATTTATTTTATGGTTTCATGGAATCACAGAACTGGAAGGAAGATTTGGGTGCGCTTAATCCAACCTCAAGAGGGACGTGGTGGCTCAGTGGCTAAAACACTGATCTTGTCGATTGAAAGGTTGGCAGTTCAGCGGTTCAAATCCTAATGGGGTGAGCTCCCATTACTTATCCCAGCTTCTGCCAACTTAGCAGTTCAAAAGCACGTAAAAAATGCAAGGAGAAAAATAGGGACCACCTTTGGTGGGAAGGTAACAGCATTCTGTGTACCTTTGGCATTTAGTCATGCCAGCCACATGACCACAGAGACATCTTCGGACAGTGCTAGCTCTTTGGCTTTGAAACAGAGATGAGTACCACCCCCTAGAGTCAGGAATGACTAGCACATATGTGTGAGGGGAACCTTTACCTTTACCTTTAATCCAACCTCAATGCAGGATACAATATCTCTGACATGACTACTCATCCTCCATTTGAAGATTTCTAGTGAAGAACAAATCACCATTTCATGTGATTCCACTGACTGACATGTTATACATATTCCTTCTTATGTCTAGCCTGAGCTACTCCTTAGAGCAGAGGTGTCAAACTTGATTTCACTGAGGGCTGCATCAGAGTTGTGTTTGACCTTGGGGGGCCGGGGGGGTCTTGGGCAGGGTGGGTGTGACCAGCTTGACATCACTCGTGTCAGGGGTGCCTGTGGTGGCCCAAGCATTTTGCCAGCAAAAATGGGCTCCCGAGCTCCATTTTTGGCTTCCACAGCCTCCTGCAACCCTCTGCCACTGAAAACAGAGCTTGGGAGGGCTGTTTTCACTGGCAAAGGATTGCAGGAGGCCGTGGCAACGGAAAACGGAGGTCAGGAGCCCGTTTTCACTGGCAGAAGCACCACAGGTCAGTCCTTCGCTGTTTCTAGGATGGCCATGCGGACCAGATCTAAGTACCCCATGGGCTGGATCCGGCCCCCAGGCCTTGAGTTTGACACCCCTGCCTTACAGCATTAACCCATTGGTTCTGATCCTGCTCTGAGGGACAATATAGAACTCCACTCTCTATACTGTATTGTGGCATTCCTTCAGATTCTATCACATTTCCCCTCAGGTGCCTTCTGTCTAGGGCCTGGCTAAGCATTCCCAGTTCCTTTAACTGTTTCCCATAGAATTTGTTTTCAGACTTCTCACTACCTTAATGGTGTTTCAATTAGCTCCAATTTGTTATTCTCCTTTTTGAATGTAACGCCAATAATTGGACCTAAAATTTCAAATGGTATCCCACAAAAGCAGACTAGATTTGAATAATTACTTTCTATGATCAGGACTCTGCTCCTGGGTGCTTATATACCCTAAGATAGCATTTGCTTTTTTAGCAACTTGATCATACTGCTAGCTCATGTCTAACTTGTGGTTGACAAGGACAAACAGATTCTTTTCACGTGTCTTCCTCTCAAGCCAGGTCTTGCAATCCTAGACCCATGCCTTTTATTTTTTCTACCCAAATGCAGTTGTTTGCATTTTTCCTTGTTAAAATATTTCCTGTTTTTGACACATTCTCAAACCTAGCTAGATTTTATTTAATCTCCTCACTTTTAGATTATACTAGCTATCACTCCCAGTTTTGTGTCATCTGCAAAATTCATAATTCTCTTATCTAAGTCATTGATAAAATGGTGAACAGCACAAAGTCCAGGACAGAGCCCCGTGGCACTCCATTTAATAATTCCCTAAAAGATAAGTAACCACATTGTTTAGATAAAATGATTCAGCCAATTGCAAATACATCTGAAATAATATTATTTAAGCCATATTTTATCAGGAGGCATTCTGTTGAAACCTTTGCTGAGGTCCAAGTACACTAAACTAATCTATCAAAGAAGAGAATACGGTTAGTTTAGCACGATCTGTTTGTGACAACTAATGCTGGTTCCTCTCAATGGTAGCATGCCTTTCCACAAACATGTTGCTTGAAAATCTGTTTGAAGACTTGGTCCCATGAGTTATAATCTTCCCAATTTCAAAGATGGGAACATTTTCTCCCTTCTGGGCCCTTGTCAGTTTTTTTAGGAGTTCTCCAAGATTATTAAGAATGATTTTGAGATCATCCATGTTAGTTCCTTTAATAACTTGTGATCTAATTCATTTGAAACCAGAGATCTGATTTCAGTTAAATAAATGAAACCCCCATTTTCTTCTTCTTTGTTGCGTTCAAGTCAATTTTGACTTTTATAGTTGAATATTTTCAGAAGTTGTTTGCCATGGCCTTCTTCCTAGGACTTATCGTCACTCAGCCTGTTTACATGCCCAAGGCAGGGCTAGAACTCACAGAATTCTAGAATTCATTAGCATTTACTCTCCTGGCTTCAAGATCTGTGCCTTTTACTACTTTATTAAACTGGCTCTCTATATCTTACCTTCTTCTTTTTTGCCTTAAACTACAGTTCTCTTCCCCCTCCCCCAATGCTTTGTAATGACTAGTTAGGTCTCCATTTTTCTTGTGAGAGAAAACAGATGCAAAATAGGAGTTAAGGAGGTCTGTTTCTGATCGTTGCTCATTACCAAGTCACAATGTTTTGCTCTAGACAAGAATGGTTTTTAAGAAACAAGCTTTAAAAGGAATGCAGACTGTATTTATCATTCTGATAGCACCAAGAACCAGGCACCAAGATTTGGTTAGCTTAAGCTACTGCATTGTATATAGTCATCTTGAGTGTGAAGGACTGTGCATTCAATTTTTGGTAAAGAGTCTGAACCTCATAGCAAAACATCTGCCTTTCCATGTTTGATTAATCTCAAAAACAATGAAAATAATAATGTAGTGCTTGCTTCCTGATAGCCGGTGTAACTTTTTAATCAATAGTAACTCCAACTTGATAAACATACTATTTGAAATATATTGCTGTTCTTATGTTTTTCAAAATGTAGGATACAGTACATTTCCTTTGATTGATAAAGAATACCATGAATTCATGTAAATAATGTAACATGTAACCCTAACACTACTAGGCTAGTCCCTAACCCAGCTGCCTCCATCTTATACATTACCACCTTGATTTTGACACTGACCTAGCTGCCTCCAGACTATACTTTCACCACCTAGACTACCTTCCCTCTTTATATACAGATACCCCCCACCCCATGGAGCTATTATCATTCTACCTTCACTGTTTGGCTTTATTTCCAACTGAGCCACCCTCTTGTCATACGTTGTCTGGGCAGCTACTAATGTGGATGCCACCCACTATCTTCAAGCGGTGGCGTGCTCCGACCTCCAAAGCTCTTCTTGTTCCTTAGGTTGCTCAAGGTCTCAGAGCCCGAGTCTTAGGCTGATGTTATGCAACACCAGGTCCGCGGCTAACAAAGCCCCCCTCATTTGTGACCTAATTCAGGAGGGGAAAGCGGACCTGGCAGGTATTACAGAGACCTGGTTGGGCAATGAAGGGGGGGTCCCCCTCATAGAAATGTGCCGACCAGGTTTCCGCGCATTCCATCAGCCAAGAACTCGGGGCAGGGGTGGAGGTGTGGCGGTCATTATAAAGGAAGGTCTTGACCCTAGGGAAGTCACTGTCCCTCAGACAACCGGATGTGAGTCCCTCCTCATGAAGTGGGGTTATGGGTTACAGATGGGCCTGTTGATTGCGTACCTGGCTCCCTGCCACGTATCAGCAGCCTTGCCTGAGCTCCTCAACGTAATAGCCAAGGTGGCAGTTGAGACTCCTAAGCTACTGGTTATGGGAGATTTCAACCTGCCATCCATTGGTGAAACGTCTGAAGGGGCTCGGGAGTTTATGGCTTCCATGACGGCCATGGACCTGACCCAATTAGTTCATGGCCCTACTCACATGGGGGGACCCACTCTGGATTTGATCTTTATCTCTGACCAGTGGCTGAATGGTCTAGATATAGGGGATATAGTCATCAAACCCTTGTCATGGTCAGACCATTCTCTCCTTAACCTTGACCTTCTGACCACTACAACCCACCGCAGGGAGGCGGAATCAATTAAATGGTTTCGCCCCAGGCGCCTGATGGATCCTGATAGGTTCCGGATGGAGCTTGGGCCATTTCCTGAGACCTTGGCTCATGACTTGGCTGAAGACCTAGTAGCATCCTGGGATAGGATGGCCGCTGGTGCTTTAGACCGGGTCGTGCCTTTGCAGCCTCTGACCCGGCGTCGAACCTACCCAGCTCCTTGGTTCTCTGATGAGCTGAGGGGGATGAAACGCCGGAAAAGATGCCTAGAGAGCAGTTGGAGGACCAGCAATTCCGAATCAGACCGAACACTAGTGAGATCTTATATTAAGACCTACTTAGTGGCGATAAAAGCGACAAAATGTAACTATTTTTCCGCTCTTATTGCATCGGCAGATAATCGCCCAGCCGCCTTGTTTAGGGTTTAGGCTCTACTCCAGCTGAGAGCCCGGGAAGACCCTCTGCAAGGACAAGCTGAGGATTTTGCACAATATCTGCATGATAAAATCGCTCAGATTCGGGAAGGCTTGGACTCTAACTGGGTTAATTCGGATGAAATGACGAGGGCAAATCTTGAGGACATTATCTGGGATGAGTTTGATACTGTGACTCCTGAGGACGTGGACAGGTTACTGGGGAAGCTGAATGCGACCACATGTTTACTGGACCCGTGCCCTTCCTGGCTAGTGCTGGCTACCCGGGAGGTTACACGTAGCTGGCTCCAGAGAATTATTAACGCTTCTCTGAGTGAGGAATTCTTACCTCCCACCTTGAAAGAGGCGGTGGTGAGACCCTTCCTTAAGAAGCCCTCTCTGGATCCGGCTGTTTTAGCAAACTACCGTCCAGTCTCCAACCTTCGCTTTTTAGCAAAGGTTGTCGAAAGTGTGGTGGCACAACTGCTCCCACAGTATCTGGATGAAGCTGTCTATCTAGACTCGTTCCAGTCCGGCTTCAGGCCTGGATACAGCACAGAAACAGCATTGGTCGCATTGGTTGATGATCTCTGGAGGGCTCGGGATAAGGGATGTTCCTCTATCCTGGTCCTATTAGATCTCTCAGCGGCTTTTGATACCATTGATCATGGTATCATGCTGCACCGGTTGGAGGGGCTGGGAGTGGGAGGCACCGTATTATGGTGGTTCTCGTCCTACCTCTCTGACAGGTCGCAGTCAGTGTTGACAGGTGGACAGAGATCGACCTCGAGGCCCCTTACTTGCGGGGTGCCACAGGGGTGGGTCCTCTCGCCTCTCCTGTTCAACATTTATGTGAAGCCGTTGGGGGAGATCATCCGTGGTTTTGGGGTGCGATGTCATCTGTACGCTGATGACACTCAGCTGTACATCTCCACCACAAACCACCCCAATGATGCCCTTGAAGTGATGTCCCGATGTCTTGAGGCCGTACGAGTCTGGATGGGGAGAAACAGGCTTCGACTCAACCCTTCCAAGACTGAGTGGCTGTGGCTGCCAGCGTTCCGGTACAGCCAGTTAGTCCCATCACTAACTACTGGGGACGAGTCATTGACCCCCGCAGAGAAAGCTCGCAATTTAGGCATCCTTCTGGATACACGACTGTCTTTAGAAGATCATATAACAGCCGTGGCCAGAGAAGCTTTCTATCAGGTTCGCCTGATTCGCCAATTGCGTCCCTTTCTAGACCGGGACTCATTACGCACAGTCACTCAAGCCCTCGTCATTTCCCGACCTGATTACTGCAATGCTCTCTACATGGGGCTCCCCTTGAAGTGCACCTGGAAGCTCCAACTGTTCCAGAATGTGGCCGCGCGAGTAATTATGGGAGCAACATGGTGCTCACATGTAACATCTCTTCTATGCGAGCTGCACTGGCTTCCGGTGGCCTTCCGAGTATGCTTCAAGGTGTTGGTTCTTACCTTTAAAGTGCTCCATGGCTTAGGACCTGAGTACTTACGAGACCACCTGCTGCAACCGATAACCTCCCACCAACCAATACGCTCTCACAGAGTAGGCTTACTCATAGTACCATCATAGTATCATAGTACCATAGTACCATCATTAAAACAATGTCATCTAGTAGTTCCAAGGGAGAGAGCCTTCTCTATGGGGGCACCTACTCTTTGGAACAAAATACCCCCTGGAATACGAATAATCCCAGATCTTCGCACTTTCCGACGTGCCCTGAAGACCTTTCTGTTTCAACAAGCAGGGCTAGCATAAACATCTAAATTCTATGCCAAGGTCTTAGCAGATACACGAAGTTGACTCAATTTATTATTTACTGTTTATAAATATATATATATATATATGTATATGAAATCTTAATCTGTTCACCGCCCTGAGTCCTTCGGGAGAAGGGCGGTATAGAAATTCAATAAATAAATAAATAAATAAATAAATAAATAAATAAATAAACAAACAAACAAACAAACAAACAAACAAACAAACAAACACGTACGTTTTGATGTCCCAATGTCAGAAATAGTTTACACAGACTATCATTTCTAGCGACATTGTCATTCTGGCTTAAAATCATTGATGGTGCTGCAGATTAAGTTTTGCTATAATCTTGTTTCCTTGGAGTTTCATTGATGTGAACAAAAGAGCTATGACTATAGTTCATATAAGTTTTTACTGTTGCTTGAGCAACTGATTAATAGATCTCACTTTAATCCAAAGTAAGAAAGAAATGCATTGTGATTCTGTCATATGACATTGATTCAAAGGAAAAACTAAAGTCCAGTAATTACTGGTAATCCTTGAATCAGAAGCTGCAGTTTTCTTCCAAAGAGAGAGTTCATGCCTGTTTAGATGGGTAATCCCTTCCTCTTACAACACCCTTTAAAGCAGGGGTCCCCAAACTTGGCAGCTTTAAGACTTGTGGACTTCAAGAATTCTGGCTGGAGAATTCTGGGAGTTGAAGTCCACAAGTCTTAAAGCTGCCAAGTTGGGGACCCCTGCTTTAAATACTGCCCTTGTTTTATTTAAAAGTCTAAAAGCACCTTTATTTGAAGGATAGGTATGTTTTGTACGGGACTGCAAATCAGTTGGTGACTGAGGCTGCAGTCCTATGACCCATCAAATAAGAACTTGCTTCACAGTGTTTATTTGTTACTAAATGCTTATCCTTCAAAATAAAAGTTCTCACAGTGGTGCAACATTTACAATTATGAACTAGACATTTAAACAAAAAATGATAACTTAAATAATACTAAATAGCAAAGTAAAATAAACAAGGTATCATTGCAAGGTAACAGATAGAATTCATAAATTATACTAAGTGTAGCTGCCAGATTTGGCTGTAAAAATGCTGATCGTCATTAGATACAGGTGACTTACTTGGACTTACAACCATTCTTTTAGTGACCATTTGAAGTTACAACAATCCTGGTAGGCCCGTTTTTTCGCCCTCCCCAGGCTCCAGAGGCTTTCTTGAAGCCTGGGGAGGGCGAAAACAGCCTTCCCCACTCCCTCGGAAGCCCTCCAGAGGCCGGAAATGGCCCATTTCCCAACTTCTGGTGGGACAGGAAGGCCCGAAAATCAGCTGGCCGGCACGTGCATACGCCCTGGAGCTCAGCTAGGGCAACACTAGCGTGCCCACAGATATGGCTCCGTGTGCTACCTGTGGCTTATGTGCCATAGGTTCATCATCACGACTCTAATTTTATAGGAACCATCTAATTGTATATTATAACAAGTTTTTTTTATAAGAATAAAGTATGCCTTATTAAGATAGGATTGTCTTGAATAGCAAATTTTTAAAAAGATGTAAATCATTATGCTAATATAAAGAACAATCTGTTTTGTAATAAATTATGGATTAAAAACTTTAGCAAAACAGAATATAGTATAAGCATTTGTCTTTCATGAAAACTGTAAATTCATGCTGTGAAATTCAAGAAGAGAGGTAGTTCTAGCCCCCTTTATAGTGTGTATCTCTATGTCTGTTTTTATGTCCCACTTAGGCTTCCAATACTACAGCAAGCAAGTTTATTTATACATGAATAGCTAAGATTAGATTTTCATTACTTCTGAGCAGATGAATTCACAGTAGCAAAAATGACCTAGACTCTGTTTGCAGTATGATTGGTATTTTCTGTTCCCATTTGAGAAAATACCATCATTTTGAGTTTTCCTTTCCCCCAAAGTAAGTTTCCTTTGACATAACCCAGAGCTAAGGCTCTTAACCAGCTTTTCTCAGAAATCTTCCACATGTTATCTGGCAGTGATGGGAGTTGTAGTCGAACACACCTGGGGAGACAAAAGGAAAAGGTGATGGTGGAGTCAGGATATATGAGTCAGTAGCTCATTGATTTTTCTGAACCAATAGTTTGTTGTTGTTGTAAAGAAAGCATTTGTCAAGTAACATGTCAAGACATGTTTTTAAAATGTTTTCTAGAGAAGCAATTTTCTAGAAAAAGTCATTATTATTATTATTATAAATTTTTATTCATTAAACATGAAACTCAAGTCAACTGAACATTTAAAAATGTATTACAAATATCATTGACTGGCTCTGATAGTTGATACGGATTGCAGTCAGCATCCTAGGTATAATAATAATAATAATAATAATAATAATAATAATAATAATAATAATAATAATAATAATAATAATAATAATAATAATAATAATAATAATTAATAACCACCTTACTCGGAACAGCTTACATCCTCCGACGATACCTTAACAGTTCCTAGGTCCTTGGTTAGGACTCGAGCTGCTGAGCTATTAACCAGCCTCAAAGGCTGTGAATCTCACTAAAGATTAACCAATAAATAATAATAATAATAATAATAATAATAATAATAATAATAATAATAATAATAATAATAATAAGGTTGAGAAAGTTTTAGAGAATGAGAAACTCAAGATCTTATGGGACTTTAGGATTCAGACTGACAGGCACTTGGTCCACAACCCACCTGACATAACAATAGTTGAAAAGAAAAAAGTATGGTTCATTGACATTGCAATACCTGGTGATGCACGGATTGAAGATAAGCAGCCAGAAAAAATCACAAAGTACCGGGACTTGCAAATTGAAGTTGAGTGACTGTGGAAAAAGAAATCGTGTGTTGTCCCGATTGTAATTGGAGCTCTTGGAGCAATACCCAAAGCGCTACCCCGCTATTTAGAAATTCTAAATTTACCGGACTTGAACATTTTGACTCTACAAAAAACCACCTTACTCGGAACAGCTTACATCCTCCGATGATACCTTAACAGTTCCTAGGTCCTTGGTTAGGACTCGAGCTGCTGAGCTATTAACCAGCCTCAAAGGCTGTGAATCTCACTAAAGATTAACTCATCATCATCATCATCATCATCATCATCATCATCATCTTTATTCATTAAATATGAAACTCAGTCAACTGAACATTCAAAAATGCATCACAAATACCATTGACTGGTGCTAATGGTTGATACGGGTTGCTGCTAGCATCCTAGGTATCAACCAAGTACCTTCTTAAGATGTACGATGTTTCAAGCAGCGCAGTTTTTTGCAGTTCTGCTGGTGTTATTGCAGGAAGCTGCAATTTGCTGATGTATCTTACAAAATTCTTGGACATGGTACCAAGTGCCTCGATGACAATGGGTATGACTGTTACATGTTTCATCCATAGCCAGGTAGTTTCGATAGTCAGGTCATGATATTTTATGATTTTTTCCAGTTCTTTTTCTTCGACTCTGGCATCTCCTGGTACTGCGATGTCAATAAATTGTACGTTTCAGTTTTCGACAGTTGTGATATCTGGTGTTCCAAGTGACGATCCGTCTGTATTCGAAAGTCCCACAAGATCTTCACCTTCTCAACTTTTTCCACTTGATGTTCCATGACTTTTTGGATACAGGAAAGTAGTATCCTAGATACAGGATACTAGTGAATACAGGAATACAGACACAGGAAAATAGTGAAGCTCAGCAAAGCTACTAGCGCATTGAATTGTAGTCTGGTTTCCCACAACATATCAAGCCAGCTGTACAGTTTGACTGTCTTCTTGTTAATGTTTGTTATGCTCTTCTATCATGCTTTCTAAAAACAGTTAAATAAACAATAATTTATGTGATGTGTTGTATAGGAATATCATATCAAGTGATCAGGAACTTCTTGAATCTATATGTTGGTATCAGTGTGGGTTTTTGGAAAGAGGTGGCCATTTTTTCTTATGCCATAGGAGAGATTTGGGACATAATGCTCCAAGCATATCAGTACAACACTTAAAGTGCAATGTAATATTTGTTTTTCAATATTAAGAAGACCTTTTTAAATGGAACCTAATGACATGCTATGCTAAGTTGTACTTGTCTGCAGAATAATCAATGCCCTGACCTTATGTATTATATAAACCTATAGATGGGAAAAGTCTGTAGTTTTACAGGTGGAAAATGATTGTTTAATCTCTATCATACACAATTAAAAGGATCAGGTAGCAAGTAATGGTAACAAATCCCTCTTATGACACATGAAGATACACATGGGAACAGATGGACAACTATGTTAGATATACTCATTGTATTACAATGTATTGTTTACGGACTTTAGCCAATTATGCCTATTTTTTCTGGGAATGTATATCCACATTAATTTATTTATATTTGAAATTATGCTCTACTAAGTTTGATGAGTTTGATTAGCAATCAACTAATCAGAGTAGAGCTGGAAGGGACCTTCAAGGTCTTCTAGTCCAACCCCCTGCTCAAGCAAGAGACCCTATACCATTTCAGACAAGTGACTGTCTAGTCTCTTAAAAACCTCCAGTGGTGAAGCATATTTATCAGAAGGAAAATCACTACTGTACTGAAATATAACCCCTTGCTCATTTTTTTATGTAGAACAAGTGGGCCTATTTTTAAGTGGTTGGAAAGTGTGACAAAAACTTGTACCATTAATTGGGGAACATTTCAACAGACCTTGGGGTAGTGTGGAACAATCAATTCCCTTTTGATAATTGATTGGGAATATATTTGCGTACTTTTTTCCTTTAGTTAATCTTATTTTTTTATATTGTTTTAATCACATCCTGCAATCTAGCTAGAGCAGCACTCCCAAGCCTGGGTAAAATTGAGTAAAAGGGTTTTTTCTTTGCATAATGACATGATTCACTACCTAAGCATAATAGGGACATCTGAAAAAGGACTTTCTGATAAGCAGTTTCGGTTATGAAGGATAAAGCTTGGAAAGCACTGAGCTAGACTCACTTCCCAGCTTAGGTAGCATTTAGTAAGCTACATTTAGTCTCATTTGTCATATGAATGGGGGCCTTTGTGATTAATTTACAGTATAGTCAATTTATTGGGTTGAGTAAATCAATAACATTGTTTGGGTAAAAGCAGTCTCTTAGAAACATGTTTCAGGTTTACATAAATTTGCATTTAATCATTCCCCATTTTTTCAAATTTTGCCTGTAATATTGTTGTTACATTGGTCTTTTTCTATATTCAATCTAGGCTGCATTTAAGGGTGGAATCAACACAATTCAGATGGTGCAGATGCAGTCCCACTTTTCACCCAAGATAACATAGGCACACTTGTGGCTGAGCTGGTCAGCAAGTGTGAAAAATACCAGGAGTGTGTGATCATAAGACAATGTGCTCTTTGGGTGGCAGCAGGTGAACTGAATGCTGAGGCTTTCAAAAAACATTTTTCTGATCAATAAAGCAAGTATGTCACAAAAGTGGTTTTTCAAGAGGCAACTGAACTTTCTAGTTTTTTTCTCAAGACCTTTTGCTTCTCATCCAAGAAACTTCTTCAGCTGTTTTTCTTTGAAGACTTTATCAATTCAATTCAAATCTTTATTGTCAATGCACAACATATGTACTGCTCCCTCAGTGCACCCCCCCCAACACAATACAACCCACAGTGAAGACAGAAAATCCCTAACCCAATAAATCATATTAACAAAACACCCAGTCCTATTGCACCAGTGTGAACATGTTACACATTGTACTGGCCCAAGAAGCTTCTTCAGCTCTGTTTTTCTTTGAAGACTTTATCCACGAAGCTTCTTCAGCTGTTTTTCTTTGAAGATGTTTCGCTTCTCATCCAAGAAGCTTCTTCAGCTCTGTTTTTCTTCGAAGACTTTTATCAATTCAATTCAAATCTTGTCAGTGCACAACATATGTACAATGAGATTGGTTGAGCTCCCTCAGTGCACCCCCCCAACACAATACAACTCATAGTGAAGACAGAAAATCCCTAACCCAATAAATCATATTAACAAAACACCCAGTCCTATTGCACCAGTGTGAACACATTACACATTGCGGGGGACCAAGAAGCTTCTTCAGCTCTGTTTTTCTTTCAAGATGTTTCGCTTCTCATCCAAGAAGCTTCTTCAGATCTGTTTTTTTTTATCAATTCAATTAAATTCAAATCTTTATTGTCAGTGCACATCATATGTACAATGAGATTGGTTGAGTTTCCTCAGTGCACGCCCCCCACAACACAATACAACTCACAGTGAAGACAGAAAATCCCTAACCCAATAAATCATATTAACAAAATACCTAGTCCTATTGCAGCAGTGTGAACATGTTACACATTGCGAGGGGCCCAAGAAGCTCTGTTTTTCTTTGAAGACTTTATCCACGAAGCTTCTTCAGCTCTGAAGAAGCTTCTTGGATGAGATGCGAAACATCTGCAAAAAAACCCCGGAAAGTCCAGTTTCCTCTTGAAAAAAAAGCACCAGGTCATTGCTTGGGACAACGATGACCTGGATGATTGAGAACCTCCATAGGGAATACAGCAAATAAAGACGAAAAGCAGCGCCGAAGCGGGCCAGGCTGTTCCTCCACTCCCGCATCCTTCCTAAAACACGTGAAGCCGGAAGAGGCGCCACACCTTCCCACGGAGGGCTCAGCCGACAGCGGGGCTGTGTGAGGGGCCGGGCCGCCAGGAGGGCTTCTCATTGGGGCAGAGCGCGCTCGTGATGAGAAGGCGAGGCCGAGGCCCGGCGGGTTTCGGCTCCGCCTGTCAGGCCTTCCTCTCCTTTTCCACTCTGCCGCCCCCTTCAGCCAGCTCCGCTTCACAAATCGGCCGCCCGTCACTCGGCGAAGCGCCTCTGAGCCGCTCGGAGAGAATTTCCCCGCCTCCCGCACTTGGTTGGCTTCTTCCCTTCGCCTTTGCAAGGCCTCTGAAGCCCGCCGTCCTGTGAGAGCCTGTCCGGGCCAGCCCAAAGCTGGCCTCCGCCGTCGCCATGGAGCCTTGCCCGACGACGGATGGCTCCTGCGAGAAGAAAAGGTAAGGAGCGGACGATCGCTGCCGGTCGCGGCCTGAGAGAGCCTTTCCCGGATCGGGACTGCCGGCCGTTGTTATAAGGGTCCAGGAGGGGAACAGAGGCTCCCTCCCTCCCCCACCCCCATTTTTTAAAAACAATGTGTAATTCGGTGCGTGGAGTTTCAGGAAGGAAGGGGCGTCTGTATGGCCAGGAACACGAAGAACCTTTCCTCACAAACCCCCCCCCTCCCACCCCCACCAATCTTTATAATAATCTCTCAGTCTTCACGGGCGAAAACCCCACGTCAACCTAAGCAGCGATTTATTCAGCCCAGGTTTTTTTTCCCCAGCCGTGTGTGTGATCGCAGACAAGGCTCGCCGAGCCGAAATTCCGGATGATGGGTATTGTAGTCTGCCGTGTGTCTCTGGGATTTTTTTTGCCAAATTATGTAAAACTCCCGCCTTCTAACCTATTCCAAATTTTGTCTTCTCCTTTTTTAAAAAAATGGGTAGAGGGGGTGGCTCAAGACAGGGTGGACTTGGAAGAGCTCTCTTTTCCAGGGTTTTTGTTTAATTGTCCCCTTCATACCTGTTTTTCGTGCCCATCTTTTGTTCGTTAGCGACACCCCCTTCCTTGCTTCTCAACTACCATTTTTCTTCCTATTTTCCCTTAAATAGCTTTCCGTCTATTCACATTTGTCTTCATCTCCCCCTCCCCATGTCCTCTTATGCCCTTCCCTCCTCCCCCCCCTTTCTTCCCTTTTCTTAGGAAGATGTTTTCACTCTTTTATTTTTTCTCCTCCCCCAATTGTCCACGTCGCCATTTTGTGCTGGGGGGGGGGAAGAGTATTTGAATGTGAGAACCTGAGAAAGAGAGAGAGAGTGAAATCAGATTTCTCTCAAGATTTCATAGTAGATGTTCTTAGCTTGCTAAATATGCAACTTTTTTGCAAGATAATTGCTATTGTAAGGCATGGAGTCTCCACATTTGAGGTTTTTTTTTTTTTTTTGGTTCCTGTTTATTAAGGCATAACAACAAAAAAAGAGATCTGGCATTTCAAAAGAGTCAGGAAATGTGATGGTGGCTTTAATATAATGGTTGTCTGGTTTTTGGAGTCGTCCACAGGAGTTATGTTAATGTGTCTTGATGGATATGAAAAGGATGGGTCTATCTTGGCTGGTTATGATTTGGAAAGAACAGCACTTTGCCCGTGTACATTTTCAAATTCTTTGTAAGCAGACAATAAGAGATATCAATTAGAAAGGCAGGTAGAATAATTGTTAATAATAGAGATGGATATATGCTGTCTTAGGTGGGAGAGTCAGTGATACTTTTAAGATTTTCAGATTCTTTCAGTGCTGAGACAGATTACCCTGTAATTTTTAGCGAAATGACACCGAAAAGGGCATTATCCTGCAAGGTTGGCAGAAGTTGTTCTAAGTCCCCAACTTGTGCTTTTCCTACCTGAATCTTCCTGAGATGATTTCAACTTGAGTTCCCTCCAAGCTACTTCTGCCAAAATATGGTTGCTACACTTCAGTGAATTATTAGCAGTAATTTTTTTGGTTTGTGGTAAGGTTTGCATTCATGTGTTTTTGGAGGTCTTTGGATGGTTTGTTTTATATTTCACTAACTCCAAACCTTTTATGAAGGGTTAAGTTTATCAATTTTACAGAATATGTAAACAATAGGATGAGAACTCTGTACTATGTTAAAATAGAATGTTTTAATAGCATGGGATTCCTTGATATGGTTAGATATAAAAATGGCTTTACTGGTTCACAATAAAGAATAATTTGCACTGTAGGACTAATCTGAGGCTTTTCTCTACCAGTTGTGAAATACACAACTTCTTCCATTCCATTTAATATTCAGTAATAGACCAAGTTGACCGTGACAAAACAGTGTCTTTTATTGGGGTGGGAGTGGGGTGTGTGTGGAATAGCTGGGGAAGGTACACGACAGCTGATGTGACATATAAAGGTTTGGATATCCCCACCTCTAGGATCTGTCTCATTTTTTGTAATAGTAGAGCAGTCTTCATCTTGAGAAACATTTAAGTTGAATAAAAAAGGTAATTATCCACTAAGTTTCAAAAATATCTCCCTGCTCTAAGAGGAACAATACAAATTTCCTTTGGATCAATTTATATGTTAATCCTTCTCTTGAATTTTAGTGTGAATACTTAGCAGTTTATAACTAAATATTTAGGACTAGTGAACAGCTTCCATAAATCCTGTCTCCACCCCTAAGTTATAAAGCAATTAAAAATTCTTCAAAGGGGACTGGATTGCTTCATACCTTTATAGACCTTGGGTAGAAAACAGGTGGACCTTATTACATCACATTAAATGTGATTTTTTTTAAGCCATTCATAATTTAAAATAGTAATATATTTGATCTTACATTTTTCAGAGTTTGGTGAAAGTGGCTTGCAAAGATTACTGTTACTATTACTAAAAAAGTCTTTATTTTGTTTTATCTTTCTTTTCAGAACTTGGGTCTGGATTCTTAAATTTTTACATTTTATGTATTTATCATCTCTTTACTCACCTGATATCCTAGGAAGTCTTCTAAAAGACTTAATAGAATTTTGTAGAGCTGTGCGATTAATAGGTAATATGACAGGTTTTTCCTTTCACCCCCTATTTCACCTACATCAGTTCTAAATTACAAAGAAACAGCATGTGATGGAATGATTCATGATTTGGTGTGAATGCTTCTGTTAAAAAAGTATTGTAAACTTAGTAGAGGAAGTTGCCACTCAGAGAAGCTGAAACATGATTTTTTTAAAATCATGAAGTCAAGAAAGGTTTGCTTTCCCTCCAGCTGTTTTACTTTCCAAAGGGAGAATTGAAAAGCTGCTTTCTGCTTTGCAGAGGTTATATTTTACTATATTTGTAACTGTATCTTATATAAAACCTGTTTTGATTTAATCAAAATCTGATTCAAACAATGCCCCATTGCTTTTCATTAAAGGTAAAGGTTCCCCTCGCACATATGTGCTAGTCGTTCCCGACTCTAGGGGGCGGTGCTCATCTCTGTTTCAAAGCCGACGAGCTAGCGCTGTCTGAAAATGTCTCCGTGGTCCTGTGGCCGGCTAAACGCCAAAGGTGCACGGAACGCTGTTACCTTCCCACCAAAGGCCATCCCTATTTTTCTACTTGCATTTTTTACGTGCTTTCGAACTGCTAGGTTGGCAGAAGCTGGAACAAGTAATGGGAGCTCACCCTGTTACGTGGCACTAGGGATTCAAACCGCTGAACTGCCGAACTTTCGATCGACAAGCTCAGTGTCTTAGCTACTGAGCCAGTGCATCCCATATTGCTTTCATTAGCCCAAGTCTTTTTCGGTTGAAAAATAAAAGTTTAAAATCAAAGATGAAGGGAGCTTTGCACAGGAATGTTCGATAATATTAACAAGCGCCACGGAGTGATGGTGGTTTTGATAGTGGTTTAGTTTCCTTTCTGCCCAAGACTTGTTTGCCTCAATCATTATGCTATTTAATATTTCTTCCTTGGGAGTTTAGGAATTATCCATTGGGGAAAAAAGGAAAACATCACTTTCTTGCAACCTCAGAATATGTTGGATTCTGGCTTGCCAGCTGACTTTAAACCATTCTGCTACTCTCTAATTCTGGGAATATAAAAAATTCCATAATGCTGCAAACCAAGTGTGTCTTAAGTTTCATGTTTTCCTTAATGAATGGAAATAGACAAACATATGCTTCTGGGAACTTTATGCAGCTGTTAAAATGATCTTTCCTTTTTTCTAAAAATGATTGTCTTCTTTAGGCTTAGGTCTGTTGAATAGGATAGCAAAATACAGTTCAGACCCCTATTGTTTTATTTAAACTTACAGTAACAGACAAACTGTTAGTTGTTGATGGTGATAGAACTTTGTGAATTCAAAACAAGCTTTGTCTGTGGAAGATTTGCTGCTTAGCTCAGTCTTAACACTGTTTGAAGGTCAGTCTACTGAATTCAGAGTGGGTTTTTAAAATTGCTTTTGCTTACAAAACAGAATACAAGACTAATAGAAAACTGTTTTTTAAAGATATTATTACATATCTAATGATCTGCCTTTCTATTATGTCAATAAAGAACACGTTCAGTAATAGAGAATAAATTCAGAGAGGTTTAATTCCATCTAAATATAAGCATGGAATTGGTTTTGTAATCTTAAAATGTTAAAATAAAAACTGAAAAATATATTGGAATACATGAGATATAATTGGCTTCACTTTTAGGATCTTTTAAGACAGTTAAGAAGTTAAAGTTTAGTGACATTCTAACTTAGAGCATAATATTTAGGTCACCATTTAGTTTATGTTTTTATTGGACTTGATATAATAGTGACACTTTGTTAACCATAGCTAACTAATTTGGAACAAGATTTAAGAATGGATACTTTGTTCACCAATTCATGCATAAGCCATAGTGTGTAACTTTGTTGAGGAGTTTTATTAACTAATAGGAATTTGATAACTGTCAAACTAGAATGCTTTTTGGATATGCTTTTTGCTAAGCAACTGAACTGATCTGTACTAGTTGTGAGATTGGGCCATGATTGCAAATCCAAAAATTTACATTTAAGAATACCTCAAAAATGTAAACGTGTATAATAAGGTTTTTAACCTTCACTGTGTTGAAGATGTCCTTTCCAGAAATAGGACAGTTCACATAAATTCTAAATGATAGTGGACAATTGTATCCGTAGACGTCATAGAACCGTATAACTGTGATAAATCTAGAAGTGTCCCTGTACTGCAAGCTCATTCTTCCAACGCAACCTTATTCAGAATGAGTAATTCCTATACTATTTGAATGGAAGAACTACTTACACTATTGCCATCTTTTCAAATTCAGCTTATTTACCTAAAACAGCTATTACATTATTTAAGTTTTAACTATTAGTTCTCTTGATTACATTTACAGAATTATTGTAAATGTAATTCTGTACATATTACAGAAAAATACTGCTGGATGTTTTCAACACACCAGAACTTCAGGCAGATATTAAACAGCTAACCAGGAGACAAGAGAGTACTTTGAGAGAAGGCAAAGCATTTAATTTGTTAGTTGTCCTGACTTGTTTAAATTTAATAAAGTAAATAAATATGAACTTGCTTAGCGACTATTTGAAGTTATGACGGACCCCACAAAAGCTACTTACAACTCAATTTTGAAGTTGTGATAACAATAGCACTTAGACTTTTATACTGCTTCACAATGCTCTACAGCCCTCTCTAAGTGGTTTCCAGCATCAACATATTGCCCCCAACAATCTGGGTCCTCATTTTACTGACCTCAAAAGGATGGAAGGCTGAGTCAACTTTGAGTCAGTGAAAATCAAACTGCTGGCGGCCGGCAGTCAGCAGAATTAGCTTGAATACTGTGTTCTTAAAGTCACATGATCACATTTGGGCACTTAACAACTAGATCATATTTGTGGACATTTGCAGTGTCCCACAGTCGCCATTAGGTAAATTGGATTCACTTAAGAACAGTATTCATTTAATGACTGCTGCTTCAGAAAAAAAAAAAAAGGTCCAGTCACATGATGTGAGCACAATGACTTCTGGGCTCAATTATGGTCTCAAGTCAAGGACTACCTGTATAAACCTCTCAAATACTGTTCCTTGAGACATGTCTCACAGATAGGAATAGAATCATTACATAACTACAGTATGCTCCAACCCCTAAGGTACAATTGGATCATGATCAATGGTATGAAAAGATGCTGTCTCTCTTCCAGCAAAGTAATCTGACAAAATAATTCTGTCCATAGCAAGACAGAAGCCCACATAGAAATGGATCTAGAAAAAGTTTTCCCTAAGAATCTTTGCAGTTCTCTTCATCACATTACCCAAGAGAAAAAAATATTTTCCATTGGATATACATATGATAAAATTCTTTGGATTAACTAAGGATATAGTTATGACAATATTCTAAGTACCACTTTTGGGTGTTCACATCTTTAACAACAACGTATTATTCAATAATACGTTTTATGTAGCAAAATGTTCATAATTCACTGTGGTAGCCATTGTGGTAGAACATGTCATCACAAACATCTTGCGCATGCTGTTAGACTGCAAAAACTAAATCTGATCTCATATAATTGCTACACTGGAGATGTCATTTGGAATTGCATTTAGATAAGTTTATCATATCAGGTCTCTAAAGGTTGTAAAACAGCATTTCCTGTAATAGATGCCATATATAGCTCTACAGCTTTACAGTGTAGAATCTGATCAGCTGAAAAGGAAACATTCTGTACATCCTGGACACTTGGTGTCCATACTGAGGCCAAGATTTGAAAGGAACACTTGAGGTAGTTATTGACAAATAACTTGATTGACAAATCTCTAGAACTTCCAATTGGAAATCAATTGGATTTCATGTTTCTCCAAAAGGACACTACTAATGTTTGGTCTACAATCAACCAGACCAGACTTTTTTCTGTGCTACTGGAAACTGCAGTGAACAGAGAGTTCAACTATATGACCTGTGTGGGTAACTGACTACCGAAAAAACCAGATTTGGATACCAATTTTGGATATAAGGAAATGAACTAGAAATATGTTTTAAATAACACTTTCTTTTTTACAGGACAGGTTTTTGGGAAAATCACATAATTTTGTGGTGTTAGATTTATAGCATAAGTTCCTTTGGGCTACAGAAAAAAATAATTGATTGCAAGAAGGTATTTGCTACATTTATGTAAGTAGGAAAGCTTTTTTGTATTGGCCAGTGGACTGGTTGTTTGAACTATTTGTTTTGAAGCATTCTCCAGCAGTACTGTGAAGTAACTATGAAGAATGCATTTGCCTACAATAATTGAAACTTGTTACACAACTTTCATTATCATCAGATCGCTTTGTCCCTGTGGTTGTCCTCAGTGAGGCTGTTTTGGAACAAATGTTTTGAGGATCCAAACCTAAATGTAGGATTCATACAGCACAAATCTACAGTAGTCAGTTTGATTCTTATTTATGTGTGGTATGTCTCAACTCTCATTGGTCTGTTCTACAAACCATGATTGATTTGATTCTGGTATAATGATATGATTAAAACAAAACTCAGTGTGATGTATCAATATACCCAATCAGAATAACAATAATAGAAACAATTCCATGTACCAGTTTAAATATTTCAGGAAAATCAAAGAAGACACTGCAGATTGTCTGCACCCAATGTTCTGGCACATCTGGCTTCTTTCATTGGACATCGATGTTGAATTGGGAGGTGGGGGGAGGAAAGGGTGCTGGATAGTATTTTATGCATAAATGTGGAACATTTCCAATTCAATTCAAATCAAATCAAATCTTTATTGTCAGTGCACAACATATGTGGAATGAGATTGTTTGAGCTCCCTCAGTACCCCCCCCAACACAATATAACTCACAGTGAAGATAGAAAATCCCTAACCCAATAAATCATATTAACAAAACACCCAGTCTTATTGCACCAGTGTGAGTGTGGAACAGTCTGTCTAAAATTGAAATATGAAGAATTTTGAATTCAAAAATTTTAATAAAATTCTGGAAGGTTTCCAGAGTGTAATTTGCTTAAAATCTACTTACATTAATAATTTAAAAAGTAAAAGTAAGCCTTAACAAGCAAGTAATAATAATTGATTTACTTCAGTTCCAGTCTGTGAATACAAGTAGTCCTTAGGACCACAATTGAATCCAAAATTTCTGTTGCTAAGTGAGACATTTGTTGAGTGAGTTTTGTTTCATTTTATGACCTTTTTTGCCACAGTTAAGTGAATCACTGCAGTTGCTAAGTTAGTAACACAGTTGTTAAATGAATTTGGCTTCCCTATTGACTTTGCTTATCTGAAAGTCACAAAAGGGAATCACATGACACTGCATTTGTCATAAATATGAGTCAGTTGCCAAGTGTCTGAATTTTGGTTACATGATTATGGGAATGCTGCAATGATCGTGTGAAAAACAATCATAAATCGCTTTTTCCAGTGCTGTTGTAACTTTGAAAAGTCACTAAATGGACTGTTGTAAGTCAAGGACTACCGGTAATCACCCCGAATGAGTGAATGAGTTGGGTGGCCATATTTATTCTAATTGCTGCCTCTCTAGTTTTTGACTGTGAGGGATGTAATATCCAGTTGGGTTGTCATGTATAGACTTTTAGCTACAATGTTAAGACAGAATGTTGCCCAAGGTATACCATCATGGAGGTAGTCTATACTTTACACCCTGGTGGCCATATACATTTTCTTAATAAATAACAGGAAAAAGGTATTTTTCCTCTTGAAAAGTTCAATAAGCAATAGTTTGGGCATTTGCAAACTCAGGCACCCAATAGACTTGTAACATTTTTTATTTCACAGTAGACAGCTTACAATTAGCAGCTTGCCTCAAAAAGAAGGCACAATGAACAGAACAGAATAACAGAGTTGGAAGGGACCTTGAAGGTCTTCTAGTCCAATCCCCTGCTTAGGCAGGAAACCCTACAAACTTCAGATAAATGGTTATCTAATCTCTTCTTAAAAACTTCCAGTGTTGGAGCATTCACAACTTCTGGAGGCAAGTTGTTCCACTGATTAATTGTTCTGTCAGGAAATTTCTTCTTAGTTCTAAGTTGCTTCTCTCCTTGATTAGTTCCACCCATTGCTTCTTGTCCTACCCTCAGGTGCTTTGGAAAATAGTTTGACTCCCTCTTCTTTGTGGCAACCCTTGAGATATTGGAACACTGCTATCATGTCACCCTTCGTCCTTCTTTTCATTTGAATAGACATATCCAGTTCCGGCAACCGTTCTTTATATATTTTATCCTTGAGTCCCCTAATCATCTTTATTGCTCTCTCTGCACTCTTTCTAGAGTCTCCACATCTTTTTTACATCTGGTGACCAAAATTGGATCCAGTATTCCAGGTGTGACCTTATCAAGCCATTATAAAGTGGTATTAACACTTCACGTGATCTTGATTCTATTCCTCTGTTTATGCAGCCTACAACTGTGTTGGCTTTTTTGGCAGCTGCAGCACACTGCTGGCTCATATTTAAGTGATTGTCCACTAGGACTCCAAGATCCCTCTCACAGTCATCACTATTGAGCAAGGTACCACATATACTGTACCTGTGCCTTTTGTTTTTCTTGCCTAAATGTAGAACCTTACTTTTTTCACCATTGAATTTCATTTTGTTAGAGAGGGCTCAATGTTCAAGTCTGTCAAGATGCTTCTGTATCTTAAGCCTATCTTCCAGAGTGTTGGCTATTACTGGTAGCTTGGTATCATCTGCAAATTTGATGAGTTCTCATCTATCCCCTCGTCCAATAAAGCAATAAAACAATAAAGCAGAACATTACATTGTAACCACAGAGTTCCATATAATATAGCAATTAACTTATTGAACAGGTAAGTAGTAATTTTCTTTTAACTTGTAAGCAGATTTTAATACCTGAACATTGTTTAACCAATTTTTCTTCACCTCCACTCTCTCCTGCCTTCAATTAGCTTTAGCCATTGACAGCAAAAATGTTTTATTGACAAACATTTCTTCAAATATAAAAGCCTTGGAGGAATTTTTAAAAAAGAACAAACTGGTTGTAGATATTATGCCACTCAAGACTATATGTAATGAACTGTTCCCATCTTGTCTCCCGCTTAGGATAAGCACAGACTCTTTTGTTCTGAGTTCAGAAGACTTAGAACAGTTTGGATAATTATAATAATTATTGTACCAGTAAAGGAGATTAGTGTGGAATTTACTACAAGATAAAGTAATAGACATTGATTTGAATGATCAAATTGGAGTTTAAGGCTGACAGTTTTAAGCTATGTTTTATTTCTGGCATTATAAATATTCTTCTGAAGCTATTTACTAAGGAACACAAGAGAAGAGGTGTCCTTGATTCATGCCCTGTTTAGTGGCTTTCTAGGTGGACATTGTGTGACTGAACATTAAATGTCTCCTGGAGTTACCCAAATTTGCCTAAATTTAATAAATAATAATCACAACATTTGGAGACTCACTGGTTCTCTAGTAGTGTTGCAAGTTGGGGACTTTAAATGTGAATCACTTTGGAAGGTCATGATCAAAAATGAAAGTGGTAGCAAATTTGTGGGGGTGTAAAGCCATATCACTGTAACAATTTAATTCTGTTCTGTTTGGTCAAGCTGGGATAAGCTTTGAATAGAAAGAAGAGAAACTTAATATTACACTTAATATTATAAAGGAGGACATTGTTACTTTTATTCATGGACGAATTAGTTGGAAGTCAGACTAATATATAGCTTGAATAAAATACTTCTTGTTATACTCTTAAATTACATTGAGTATGAGTCTCTAGTTGCAAGAAGTTGGATTAATATATTGTAATACAAACAGCATGCCTAAGAAGTCTGAATTTGGCGCCTTTTTGCCTTTGTCAGCTGAAAATCAGTAATTTCTGCGTTCAGACAGAAATATAAATACTATATTCATTTCTTTTAAATCCGAACCTTCAGGTGGATGTAGATGGTTATCTGGAAGCAATTATACGTAAGAGGAGAATAGACAAATGCTGAATTACAGAATTGAAATCGTTGTTTTTTGAAATTACAGGAAGACAATAATAAAATTAAGCTAGAAATAATCTTCACAAGAAAGATCGGTTTCCTCTTTTTGCATGAAAACTGTTACACTATCTTTTCTGTGGTTATGTATATATTAAATGAGTAATTGTAGCCTAAGATTCAGTGCTTAGATTGTTTCCATGAAACCCTCAACCTAAATAAAAACAATACTTTAAAAAAGAACTGGCCCAATTTTCATGTTCCTGTGATGTTCTTGCATAGATTTTAGGAAAGAATATCAGACCTATATTTACTATCATATTGATGAAATTGTCATTTAAAAAAAATAGTGTGACAACAGTGATGTCTCCACAATTACATGAAAATGTGTGTGGATTGATTGATTGATTGATCAATCATTTTGATTTGATTTGTGCATCACCCATCTTGTCTAGAGACGGATCATTATCTGCCACTTCAAACGGTTGCCAAGTCTAACTACTACTATCATGGTAGTTTGTAATCTGCATGAAAAACAATTTGTTGCAATATAATACTGATATAAAAAAGTAAGTTGATCTGTTTAATTTGACACTTACAATTACATTTCTGTAATTGTCTCGTTGAGTTTTCTGAGCAACCTTAGTTAAAGGTTGCTTTAACTTCCCAGTTTAAGCACATGAATCAGCACATAAAACAAGTATTTAAGAATGTTTTAAAATATCTAGCCAGTAATTAGCCCTACATATGAAAAGAAATACTGAAAATCATTTTTTTAACTTCCTGCTGATTGTATCTAAAATATTTATGTCAGTGTCTAGTTCTTAAATTTATCAACAGGATAGGTTTCCTGGAAAAAAAAAAAGCCTGCGTATGAGTGTTTATTTTAAAAATAAATATAGTAAATACTGATTATTTGATGATAAATTCTATTAAACAACCAATAATGGCTTTAACCAAATTCTTAATTCACTGTTCATCTATAAATCCTTGCTATAGTTTAGCTAAAGTCTGTAAAATGACTAGCAGTAAGTGTCTCCAGGTCTGCTGTATTCTTATCTTCTTAGATTTGGGATTAGTAGTACACAAAATAGCAGCAAAAGGTATTTATTTCAGCCTCTTGAAGACTTAACAGTGTTGACTTCAAGACTTTAAAAAAATCCCTCTTTACATAACGAAGTAAACTTCCTTGTCAACAACTGTAGGTTAATTGTTGCAAAATAATAGAAAGAATACATAATCTTCCGAAGAATATCATGGACATAAGTGATCAAGAATAATTTCTTAAATATGTCATATTCTTAAACCTTGGATATTCTTTTATTCTTCTTAGTGAATTTTAATCTTAGCAACTAAAATAAAGGTTTATACTATACTCTATCGAATTGGCTAATGTAATAAATTGTGTCAAAAGTCCTCTTTTGGCCTTTCCAAATGGTTTTATCATACACCTACATTTAAAAAAAAAATTCTGGACCACATAATAAGAAGGATTACAGAGCAGAAACTGTCCCATGTGGAAGTGCTCTGAAAGACTTCTTGAAAAAGACCTGGAGGTCAGAGTTAATCTGATGTTATAATACTCATCTTGTTAAGTGTTACTGAAATTAAAAAGAGGCAAAGCAATAGAAGGAAAAGAACCATTGAAGGAATCAATAGAAATACCAATTGAATTGAAAAGCCAAAAAAGAATTTATAAAGAATGGGGGGAAAAGAAAAAGGATCAGAAGAAAACCAAGGCAACTAAATGAAATCTGAGACAAGCATAGAAGGGTTTAAGAAAAGACAAATGTGCAGCTGACATGGTCAAAGGAACATCATGGCAGCCTTAATTTCTTACTCCAGCAGCAGCGGGGAAAACATTGCCTTGTGATGCTTACCAGCAGGACCTCTGAAGAGAAAGTGGTGTTGGCTTTTAGAAGATCTAGGAGGGTAGGTCAGAATAGCAGAGATCCCTACTTATGCTCAGTGTAAAGATAGCAAGCAGGAACAGTAGGATAGCTGAGAATGAAATGGTTGCACCACAAGTCTCTTGAGCTTTCTGGTGGAACTGAGCTAGGCTTGGAAAACTGAAGAACAGGGTTTGATCTTTTCTGGGATGAGAGAACAAAGCGGGGAAGAAAAGTTGGGGAGATGGCTGCAATAAATTATTTGTGTCAGAAGGGCAGTTTCCAGAGGCGCTGCTGTGAATGGTACCAGGTTTAAAAGCTTTTGTGCGAACCTACACTGGTTTGGGAATGGGGGGGGGGATAAATTGGAAGTATCATAATATTTTTTATTTAGAACCAGTTCAATTCTGATTTAGATTTTGAAAACCTTTCTACAATTAAAAATAGTTTGATTTACCTCAGTGTGCTTCTTAACTGTTTATTCCACCTTAGTCAAGTTAATTTGCATGATTTTGTCCTTATGCTGGATTGGGAGCTATATAGTTCTCAAGGGGGATGTAATTCCAGAAAGCAGACACCATGACACAGATGACACAATCCCTAGGTTCAGATGACCTTGCTTAATTAGTTTATGAGTTAAACACTCTTAGTATGATATTTGTTTGATTTAGTTTCAATCCCAATAGAAACCTAGGCGGTATTCTATATAGAGAGAACTGTATTTTCAGACCTGCAAGATTCGGTTAATATAGCTTTACAGTAGAATGTAGAATTAGCATATCTGGTTGTGTTTCCTGTCTGGTCTACCTGGTAAAACTGGCAGGTAGAAATTGGGTGCTGGAAGGAGACATTGAGTCCACCAATAAAAAACAAAAATATGATTGCTTCTTTACAGCAGCTACCTGAAAGTCCAACACTTCTGTTTAATTGCTGCTATATGGATCTTGCATTGGTGATTGGATGAATATTTCAGTTAAAATGTTTACAAACAGCACTCGATCTTGTTGAGGTTTTGTCTGAACTTGTTTCTCCTGATCCAGTAGCTTTCAGGCTCTAGATTAAAGAGGCTATTTCTAATTGTTTGATAGTTTCTTCAGAAATTAAAGAGAATTGATTAATATGATCCTTTCAAAGATATTGGACTTATATGGAGGAAAGCAACTAGCCTGAATTGTAATTTGCTGTATGTAATATCAAATGAGAGCTGTTATAATAGACTATTCTTCAAGATTTGTGTAAGCTTCACTTTTGCATTCAATTACTTGTTAAGAGACTGCATGTGAGTATTCAGTGTATATACTTTCTTGTCTGCAAATGGTAATTGAATGAAAAATATCTTAAAATTAAATTCAGGCAGGACAGAGGTGCATATTGTGGTGATTTATAATTCCAGGGAATGTGTTAGATGATTGCACTTTTCCAAAAGGAGTTGGTACATGATATATGGCTGCTTTGAACTTGATCATGCTTTAATTTCCTAGATTAAAACTACAGCCCAGAGCCTTTATATCACTTAAGGTTTTTATAGGCCAACTCTTACCACTTTCTGGAAGAAAATGACATTATGAACGCTACTAATAACCTTAACATTTGACTGCAAAAAAAGGCCTCTACAAGGAACTGTATTTAGAAACTTTAATTAGTATAGGAAGTATTGGTTATTATCTTTAAAGTTCTTGTAGTTTGGATCATCCTGCTCACTGAAGTAATCTGATAAGATTGACTTCCTGTTACAATGAGCTTATTGGATCTTCTCTATAATTAACTCAGGACTGTCAAATGCACCCCTTTCTTGGCTTTTTTAAAAGGTTCCAAAATGCACATTTCAAAACAAGGTTTTTGTTGGTGATTTTAATATTTCAGGTGTTAATATTTTTAAGTCGTAAACTATTGATAGATTTGTGGATTGCAAGGGCATGATGATGAATAGATAGAGAAACGTGCATTGGGAACAAATATTTATTTGTGAATCTTGATTAAGTAGTCTAAGAGCTCATTTTCATGATATTTTTTTACCCATGTATATGGATTTGGATATTGTGTTTATTTTTGTAGGATTAGCTCGGAACGTAGAAAAGAGAAGTCTAGAGATGCAGCCAGGTGTCGGAGGAGTAAAGAATCAGAAGTGTTCTATGAACTTGCTCACCAGTTGCCTCTTCCCCATCACGTGAGCGCACATCTTGATAAAGCCTCTGTTATGAGACTTACAATCAGCTACCTCCGTATGAGAAAGCTGCTTGATGCAGGTAAGCATTATTCTTCCAGATGGGTGAAAATTTCTCAGTGGCTGGTGAATGAATACTTTGCTGGCTGTGGTGCTACGATCCAAAACTACATCACTTCCCAGCAGTTTTCCAGCCCTCTGCTCCTGCAATCCACCTCTGGGTTTCCTTCTTCCTCGCTTCCTATTGACTGGGTGATTTTTTTAAAACTGTCTCTCCGTGCTGTGGCCACGCCCACCTTCCCATGATGCACCAGTCTTTTCACTCAGTCGCTGACTGACTGGTGTGCCTTTCTCTTCGTGCTCATTTTTTGGAGAATTTAGCAGTTTGCGTTAGGTTTTTTTATTTATTTTTCTTAGTAATTTTTTGTCTGATCGGTGAGAGCCTCTATTGGTGAGCTGCGGGGCGCGAGATAGGTGCCTGGGGAGCCGGCACGTCCTCCGCCCGGGGGTTTCGCATTTCTGACAGCAGCTCGGGTTACCGGCCCTTCGGGGCGGTTCCCTCTCTTATTCCTAGCCGCCGGTGTGGAGCGCGGGGATTTGCGATTGCTGCATCTCCTCCCCCACACCAATTTCTGCACGGTATTTTTGGCTCTCTTAGGGCGGCTCCGGAGTGCTCCGCAAGGTTTGCCCTGCGGCCTCTGACGTATTTGTCAATTTCTCACCGCTGCTGTTTTTTTGTGGCGCTGCGATCCATTTGTCAGCCTTTCAAAGTTGCCGCTCGGGGCTTCAGGCGCCCAGGCAGAGTCGGAGACTTCGTTCCAGCCCACAGCCTTGTGGAGAGAGTCGGCTGCTGCGGCGGTGAGGTTGCGCTGACGCCCGTCCCTCGGGCGGCGTCTGGCGAGGCTTGCCCTTGATCCCTATTTGGACGCTATTTTCAGCCGCCTGGGTTGCCGCCATTTCTGAACGGCCCGAGGCCGCCATTTTGGCGCAGTTTTCCTGGCAGCGTTTTGGCGGGCGCCATTTTGAACGGCAAAGTCGCTCTTTAAGGGCCGCCTTTTTTCCTGGGTCACCCTCTCTCTAAGCCACTTTTTAGTTGGGGTGTACGCTTGCTTGTCAGCCTGCCCAGTTAAGGGGACCAGCTGTCTGTTGTCCCACTAATTTTATTGGAGCTTGGGCAGTATTTGTTAATCCCCTGTGACACCCTCGGAGTTAAAGAGGGCTAAGTGTATATAGTTCAGCTTGTGTTTGGATATATATATATATATATATAAAAAAAAAAAAAAAAAAAAAAAAAAAAAAAGGTCTAAAAGAAGTTAAACATTATACAAGTTATTGTTTATTACATTTTTCTATAAAAAAAAAAAAAAAAAAAAAAACCAATTGATTATATCTAATCTTATTAATCATGGCGGATGCCTTTTTTTCCTCTGATGAGGAGCGTGAGCCCAGCCCCCCTAGGGCTCCAGCCAAGCACAAGTCCAAATCTCGTAGCAGAGTCGTGTCTGCTTCTGAGGACTCCCGCCAGCCTAAATCATCGGCAGCGGCGGATAAGGACGCACAGCGACGCCACAGGGCTCTGGAGCGCCAATATGACAAGGCCAGGCAGGCCACTTTGGCCTCTGTTTTTCCGACTGGCCAGAATCCACCACCTTTGTCGCCTGCGTCTGGTGGAGCCCAGGCGCCTGATCCACCACAGCCAGGTACCTCTGGACAGCTGTCAAAAAGAGCTTCAATCTCGTTGCCTGATGTTTCATCGGTGGGCTTGTTCAACCCCGCCCCCCCTCCTCCTGCTTCTCGCCCTGAGGCGACTTTCACACCAACCGCCGCTGGTCTTCGTGGGGCTGATGGACAATTATTGCCTCCCCAGATGGACTTGCAGTTTTTGCTGTCTAACGCCTTGTCTTCAATTTTGGCCGCGGGAATCCAGCAACCGTCCTTGCCTCTTGCACAGATGGCCCCCCATCAGGTGCCCCAACCACCTATGGCACCGACTCCGAGGCCTTCTCACCTTTTGGCGCCTGATTCTTCGGATGAGTCCGATCAAGGGGAGAATGTTGTTGAGGATTTAGAATTTTCGGAGGACGAGGGCCTCGCTCCTGATGTTCCTGCCTTTACCGGGTTGTTCAGGCCTTCATTGTTTAAATCTCTTTTGCATAAGGCTCGTCAGGTCACTAACATGTCTGCCTCTGCGCCTGCAACATCTGAGACTGCGTCCGCGTCGAACCCCCACGAGGCCTTGTTCTCCTCTTCCAAACCGGGCAGGGACTTCATTCCCTGTCCTCAACTTTTTTCTGACGTGCTACAATCTCCTTGGTCTCAACCTGCTTCGTCCACGGGCCCCAATAGCATTGATAAGAAATTATATTGTGCGGCACCAGATTTGGACGCCATGCTGTCTGTTCCTGTGGTGGACACTCCCATTGCCAACCTGTCCTCCTCGTCCTTACTGTCAACGGATGCACTGGACGGATTGAAATCGGAGGACAGAAAGTCTGAGCTTTCCTTTCGTAAAGAACATCAAGCCCTGGCATGGGCAATCAAAACCGCGACTGCCACTTCCTTTTTCAACCGAGCGACGCTGCTTTGGCTGAGGCAGCTTCAGGATAGGCTACCACCAGAAGACACACGTCTCCACCAAGACATAAACAAAATTGTTGCAGCGACGGAATATTCGGCCGACGCTTCCTTAAATTCTGTGAAGTTTACGTCCAGGGCTTTGGCCTCGTCTATTACATCCCGTCGTTTATTTTGGCTTCGGAATTGGAGGGCCGATGCCAAAGCTAAGTGGCGCTTGGCGGCAGCACCCTACAAGGCTCCGAATCTGTTCGGCTCCGCTCTTGATCCTGTTCTTATCGAGGATAAGGACAAGAGGAAGATTATGCCGACTTCCTCATATCGCAGACCTGAAAGACGTTACACGCCTTATTATCAAAGACAGTCCTTTCGAGCGACTTCCGGGTCAGGCGGTGCCTATTCGCAACGTCCACAATTCTTTGGTCCCGACCGTTCCTCAGATCGCCAGCGGTTTCGTGACAGAGCCAGGAACTCCTCTGGTTCCAAGCGCCCCTTTCGAGGAGCCGGATACCGTCAATTCCGCAGGGGCAAATGACTGCGGGTCACGGGATCCCATTGGCGGTCGTCTGCAACTTTTCCACCATCAATGGGAACAGTCGACCTCGGACTCTTGGATCCTTCATACGGTGTCTTCCGGCCTGTCGATCGAGTTCCTGGGATGTCCGCCTTCTCGACACATTTGCTGCCCTGTGCCACGTTCTCCCGAACAGGGCCGCTTGCTGCAGGAACAAGTTTGCCATTTACTCAACATCAGAGCAATAGAGAAGGTACCGCCGGATCAACATGGCCTGGGATTCTATTCGACGCTCTTTCTCGTCCCGAAACATTCCGGGGGTTGTCGGGCCATCTTGAATTTGAAACAACTAAACCTTTTCATTTGCTATCGCAGATTCAAGATGCACTCCCTGGGGTCCATCTTGGGGGGTGTTCGTCGTGGCGACCTCCTTCAATCGGTCGACCTCAGGGAGGCATATCTGCATGTCCCAGTGTCACCTTCACACAGGAAGTTTCTGCGCTTTCAAATTGGGGACGATCATTATCAATATTGCGCAATGCCCTTTGGTTTATCCTCCGCCCCGAGAACCTTCACAAAATTAGTGGCTGTAGTGGCGGCGTCACTCCGAAAGATCCCGGTGCGAGTACTCTGTTACCTCGACGACATCCTGGTGTTGTCATCGTCCAGGAGTCAGGCTACTCGAGACCTTCATCTTGTCATCATGGCCTTCCAGGATCACGGATTCTCAATAAATTTTCCCAAGAGTCACCTTTACCCGTCCACATCACTGCTGCACTTGGGGGCGGTGATAGATTCTATTCGGGGTCAGGTTTTTCTATCTCCGGACAGGATCTCGAGTCTTCAAGACCTGATACGTCAAGTTCTGTCTCATCGCTCCATCCCCCTTCTCCAGCTGTCTCAGCTGCTGGGGAAGATGGTGTCGTGTTTCTCAATTGTTCCATGGGCACGACGTCACGCGAGGCCATTACAATGGTTTCTGCTCCCTTACCAGCGCTCGGGACGCAGCGATTCCCTACACAAAGTGTACCTTCCACCTCAACTTCGGCTGTCTTTTCAGTGGTGGATGGGATCGGCAGTTCACAAGGGCTCGCACTTTCTGATTCAAGACAGACTGACTCTGACCTCGGACGCCAGCCTTCGCGGCTGGGGAGCCCACCTTCAACATCAGGTGGTGCAGGGTCGTTGGTCCGTTCCAGAAAGAGGCCACAACATCAATCTGTTAGAACTCAGAGCAATCCGCCTGGCCCTCAAACATTTTCAATCTCAGTTGGAGGGTCACCACGTCCTTGTGCTCACGGACAACATTGCAGCCAAGGCCCATGTAAACAAAGAAGGCGGGACACATTCGAGGTCTCTGATGTTAGAAGCAGAAAGTCTATTCCGGTGGGCGGAACGCCACCTTCTTTCCTTGAGAGCCGATCACATCTCCGGCGTAGACAATGTGAGGGCAGATTGGCTCAGCAGACAAAGTCTCGATCACTCGGAATGGCAGCTGCATCCGGGGCTTTTTCGCGAAGCTGTCCTTCTGTTCGGCACGCCTGTCGTGGACTTGTTCGCCAGCCCGTCGAATGCACAACTTCCACTCTATGTGACTCGTTACCCTTGCCAGTCAGCGATGGATCACGACGCGCTGCGCTGCCATTGGCCCCCGGGGCTATTGTACGCCTTTCCCCCAATTCCCTTGATTCCTCAGGTAATTCGGAGGCTCTTGGAGGAAAGGGCCGAAATGATCCTGGTGGCTCCCAACTGGCCTCGTCGACAGTGGTACGCAGATCTTGTGGCCTTATCGTCTCGTCCACCGTGGCTGATTCCACGAGACCGCATCGCCCTACGCCAAGGGGTCATCGACCACCCAGAGCCAGGATGGCTCCAATTGGCCGTTTGGCGTTTGAGCGGCTTATCTTGCGAAAGGACCGACTGCCCGACTCCGTCATAAGTACAATCCAGGCTTCTCGTAGGCCGTCAACTTCGAGGATATACGACTCTTCCTGGAAGGCCTTCTGTCGCTGGTGTGCGGCCAACCTGGTAGACCCTACTTCAGCCCACATAGAGGACATTCTGTGTTTTCTACAATCCGGCTTAGACAAAGGGTTGTCACCTTCTACCCTTCGTCGTCAGACGGCTGCATTATCTACAGTCATTCGGTGTCCCCCATACTCGTCTTTGGCTATGCATCCGTTACTTAAGGGATTTCTTCATGGAGCAGTAAACTTATGCCCACCTGTTGTTCATAGGTACCCGACCTGGGACCTTTCCCTTGTTCTTCAGACCTTGATGTACCCTCCTTTTGAACCTTTAGGGTCCATTCCTTTAAAGTTTTTGTCTTTCAAGTTGACCTTTCTTTTGGCGATCACTTCTGCCAGACGGGTGTCAGAACTTTCCGCCCTATCGATTAGAAAAGATCTCTGTATTTTTCAACCTAATACAGTGATACTACGTCTGGACCCAGCATTCTTACCCAAAGTAAACTCATATTTTCATCGGGCTCAGGAGCTTATCCTTCCGGATTTCTGCCCGTCACCGAAACATCAACGCGAAAAAGACTGGCATACCCTTGATGTGCGTAGGGCTCTACGTCGTTATATTCGCAGGACTGAATCCATCCGTAAAACTGAGGCTCTTCTGGTGTCATTTCATCCACCTTCTTTGGGCCAAAAGATATCTTCTTCCACAGTGGGCAGGTGGATTAAGATATGCATAGCTACAGCTTACAAGCAACGTTCTCGTCCTGTGCCGAGTCGCATATTACCTCACTCTACTCGTAGTGCGGCGGCGTCGGCCGCCTGGGCTACGCAGGCTTCAGTTTCAGACATATGTCGGGCCGCTACTTGGTCTTCTGTGACACCCTTCATCAGACATTACCGAATTGATACGTATGCTTCGGCCGAAGCATCTTTTGGGCGACGTGTTCTCCAAAGTGTCCTTGAGGTTCAGGAGTCTGAGTCCAAGTAGTTTTTCCCGCCCTGGGATTTGAACTTTGGTATATCCCAGAGGTGGATTGCAGGAGCAGAGGGCTGGAAAACGAACGTTGTCTTACCTGAACGTTCCTTTTCAGCTCTCTGCGACTGCAATCCACACCCGCCCTGTGGGTTCTTGATTTCTTGTGTTTTTACGGGTTCCAGAGATTTGAAGTTTATATGGCTTGTTATGAATTTTTGATTTGTCTACTAGGTGGTCACGCCTTCGTTCAAAGACTGGTGCATCATGGGAAGGTGGGCGTGGCCACAGCACGGAGAGACAGTTTTAAAAAAATCACCCAGTCAATAGGAAGCGAGGAAGAAGGAAACCCAGAGGTGGATTGCAGTCGCAGAGAGCTGAAAAGGAACGTTCAGGTAAGACAACGTTCGTTTCTTTTTATCTCCCCAATCTCAAGAAGTCATTTCTTAGAATTGTAAAGCTAAGGATCTTATTTTTTTAACTTCACAAGCTCTTTACCTATTACTGCCATTATTGTTACTGCTTCAAAGGAAAGGACTTGTTGGTATTATGAAGACTGCAGGAGAATATTATAAATCCTGTTTTACAGTTGTTGGTGACTTAACCTCTTCTGTTTCTTCTTGTTATTCTGAAAATACTATTGATACCCAAATAAGGCAAACTTTTAAAAAGTTGGTATCAAGGACAACATGCTCACTACTAGACATGTAATATTTAGTGGACAGTAAAATAGATTGCTTTGAATCTAATTAAAGATGTTTATGTCTTTCTGACACTCAGTTTTCCAAGTTATTGGTACATTATTTAATTCCATTAATATGCAGACCAAAAACAAAAATGACTAACAAACAAACCTACCCATCTCACCCCAAAGCCTAGAAGAAAATGAGTACTTTAAGGTTTTGTGCACCTATAGTACTTTTCATTCTTTAGAGAGAACATATGTTTGAACAGTCACCGAGCAACTATATATGCATGGTTACAGAATAAAGTTATTTATTCCAGACAGAACTTCATTAGCATCCCTGAAAGTTTTTGTTGTATAAGCCCTGCCCATTGATTATTCAGGGCAGAGTATTATAAAACTGCACTAAAAAGATTCCCAGGGCGACATCCATATGGCCTCAGATAACTTGTACGCTTGATCCACAAAGCATGGTTTTAGGTTTTCATCTAGTTTTGGTTTATGGAAGTTGATACATTGTTTTTTTTATAGTGATGGGTTGCAGGCATTCAATATGTACTGATTCTTCTAGATGACTTAGAGGCAGAAGCTGAAATGGAGACACAGTTGAATTGTTTTTACTTAAAAGCTCTGGATGGGTTTGTTATGGTCCTCTCTGAAGATGGTGACATGATCTATACTTCTGAAAATGTGAACAAGTGTATGGGACTCACTCAGGTATGGCATGAATCATTCTTTTGATTGTGTAGAGTATTATTTATTTTTATTCATTTGTTGACTAGATATCTAACCTTTCCCCTAGGACAGTGATGGTTAATCATTTTGGTGCCAAGTGCCCAAAGCACACCAAATCCCCAAAATGCAATGCAAGCACCCCCCTGGTGCATGCACGCGCATGCGCCCCAACCCTCCGTGCATGCGCCCCAGCCCCCCACGCCCCATTTTGGCTTCCAGGTTGGTGCAGGAGGTTTTCCAGGCCCAAAACGGTTTGCCATCACGGCCCTAGGAGTTCAAGACTATAGGCATAAGCGTCCTGCCATCAGGTTTTTTCCCACTATAACAATCCCGCGGGAAAATGACTAGCCTGACTTTGCCTATTTAGCTTCTGTGGCTGACAGTGGATTTGATAGTGGGTCACCATGGTCATAGTTCACCATGACACAATGGTGCAATGGTGCAATGGTGACACAGATGTTAAAAATTATTGTTGTTAAATTTATTGTAGTCAACCGGCATTTTCTGTGACTATTACAAGAGGTTATAACTTTTGAATTAAAAAAATAAAAGCATGAAAATCAGTAAAAGTCAATAAAATGATTCATTGTAATGCTATAAATGTAGATAACAAAATACTAAGGAATATAAATATTAACTACTAAAACTAATTAAATGGAGTATAAATTAATTTATGAATAAGAAATTAAACTTTATAAGTACCAAGCTGCAAATGCAAATTTACATCCCTCCCAAGCATATCCTTGCCTCCTTTGATATAAAAGTAGTCCAATAGGTTAATAATCATATTAGATATAGATTTAATTTGTTCCAGATTCATGAAGGTTGGAGCACTATGCCATAATATTTGAAGACCGAAACCTGGTCTATGAGATTGTCTTTCATTAGTGTTTGTGGTGTTTCAATCCTTTCAAGCATCCAATCCCTTTGGATTTAGAATATTTTGTTGTGAGCCTTTCTTATATAGTTTATTTATTTATTTATTTATTTAGCATCTGGCAAATACATGGGCTTATAGTAGTTTAAATATTAATGTCCAATCCACCAAGCCATTCAAGGACAGGGTGGTCTATGTTGAAAAAATCAGACATTGGGCCAGTGTAGAGAGCCAGGAGTTCTACAAAGATGTCTGGCTGCCAACTGTCGTTAACTGCCAATTCTTCAATGTAGTCTGGCTGCCACTTGTTGCTAGTCGTTTGGTTCACACTACCGTGCTAGCATTACACCCCTCTTATATAGTAATCTGCTAGGACTGTAGATTTCTTCTGAAGTCAGCTTGAATTAGAGACAGTGTGGCTGCATCATTGGCATAGTGAATCCCTAGTGACTATGAACAGGATAGTAAACTATGATTATAACCAGTGTTTTTTCCTGCAATAAATATACAGTGCTAAATGCAGCTTTTTTCCCTCCCTTTGGCAGTTTGAATTGACAGGACACAGCGTGTTTGATTTCACTCATCCATGTGATCATGAAGAGTTAAGAGAAATGCTCATCCATCGAAATGGTAAGAAGGAAAAGATAGTGGAAAATATATGTAGCTTGAAGTTGAATTGTTGGGTTATTGGTGTTCTCTGAGCTTGTTTTCTTGCAGACATTTCATTATCAGATTGGGTAACATCAGTGCATCAGGAAATGAAATTTGTTGGCTGTTTATATATGGTTGCCCTACTGGGGTATTGTTATTTCTTGATCTTGTTTATCTGATGTTAGGCATTCTTTGATGAAAATCAATGCTTGTAGGAGAAAAAAGTTCACCACTTCCTTAGGCATGATGATTATTTTTATTCTTGTAATGAAACATCTGAAAGAAAAAAAGCAAGCTCAGAGAACACCAAGAACTTAAGGAGAGAGAAACATTCAGAGTTTTGCTTTGAGACCAGATAGCTTCTCCTTAAATATGTGCTTGATTAATGTTGTTAAGCAGTCCCATAATTTATGTTAATTATAACAAGTCCCTACCCAAATACAATCTTATGAAATTTTAAATTTGTAAAAATTGTAACTTCTATTTGTAAACTGTACATTGAATTTGAATTGGGATTTAAAAATTAAAAAATTGGGATTTAAAAATTAAAATATAAAACACTTCGCGTTTTCTTGTTGATATCTGCAACTTGTCTTGAATAGTTTAGATTAAGTAGAAATTTTCATCCGGTTCATATGCAGGTACTCCTTGACTTAACAGTAGTTCATTTAGTAACCATTCAAAGTTACAAGAGCACTGAAAAAAGTGACTTATGACCGTTTTATTACACTTACAACTGTTGAGCAACCCCATAGTCATGTGATCAAAATTCAGGCGCTTGGCAACTGACTCATTTATGATGATGGCAATGTCTTGGGTCATGTGATCACTTTTTGCGCCCTTCTGATAAGCAAAGTCAACGAGGAAGCCAGATTCATTTAACAACCATGTTACTAACTTAACAATCACAGTGATTCATTTAATAACTGTGGCAGGAAAGGTCATAAAATGGGGCAAAATTCACATAATAAATGTCTCACTATGCAACAGAAATTTTGGGTTCAAGTGTGGTCGCAAGTTGATGGCTATCTGTATATGCCCTTCTCTAAAGATTTTCTTGATGGGATGTAGAGTAGTCTTTTAGCCCCAAATCCTGTTTCCCATCCCAGTTTTTTATGTATGCAATACACATAACAATGTACATGTTCTACAGTTGTCTCATTAAAAAGCATTTCAAAACAAAACAGTAAGTTACTACATAATACAACCATGCAGTTGGAAGCAATAGTCTCATGTGCTAAATTGCTGATTTCCTCCCAACACTAATCTCACCTTACTCCATCCACTCTAAACCAAGAGCAGAAGGGACAAGATTCATGGGAAAAGCAAGAAAATAATTAGTAAATCTTTGCAAATACTCCTCCATTTAAGAACACAATTAGGCCTGTGACCTTGATCGTTGAATGAATCAGTTATTAAGCAAGTCACTATGGAACTGTTTTACTCAACAACTGCAATCCTGGCTCTCCCAGTTCGGTTGTTAACTAGAGCATTGAGAGAGGTCCTCAACCACCTGGCCATGGTGGTGGTGGGACCTCATATCCGGTGAAAGTGTTGGTGAACACCATTGTTGTGGAAGGTTCACAATGCTGGGGTTCTGGCACTTTTCCCCTCAAAAGGGATGAAATTATTGGCATTCATTAGTGTTTTAGTTAGATTTGCAGTCCTTTTCTCCCATGCATCAGAGGATTTCTCCTCTCTGAAAGAAGGGAAGGGGAAATCCTTTGGCATGCTGGTAGAATGGACTTAAAATCCAACATCCCTTCTGCTTGCAACCTTCCCTGCCAGCTTCTCCATCGATTTTCTGGGGAATCCAGCAGAGAAGATTGCAATTGTTACTCAAATGATTTCAGGGCGCTTCACAACTGGTTATAAATGCAAACAGATTGCCAAGCATCCAAAATGGAATCATGCAACATTTTATGACAGCTGGAAGTGCTTTATGGGCCATGGGAAGAGCTATTGTGACTGCAAATGATCGTATAAACAAACCTGTACGATCACTGTTTAAAGAAATTCATAGGTGAAATTGAATACAAATTAAACATAGTGTTTTGTATTGTGTTAATCTGTTTCTGTATTTCAGTTGTTGTCATCTGTTTTCTTTCATTCCCATTGTGCTCTTTTTGTATTAGGATCCGTTAAAAAGGGAAAGGATCAAAATACAGAACGGAGTTTTTTCCTCAGAATGAAATGTACACTGACCAGCAGAGGAAGAACTGTGAATATAAAATCAGCCACATGGAAGGTAATTTTCCTTATGCTCTGAAAGAAGTGTATAAATAAATGCTTCAAGAGCATTTGAAGAACCTATGTATTATAAGATGCTCCCTTGGCATCTCACATTGTTTGGATGCTCCATATTTTTAAGCTTTTTTTAGTCACATTCTAGGCTGCATTCATCTGTTCTGCGATTATAATGGGATTTTAAAGTGCTCTAAGTTAAGAGCAAAATTTCTTGTAATCTAGAATTTTGCTCAATGTTGGCACTAAATGGGGCAAACTGTTCCCTGTTGCTACAAATATTCATCCACAGAGAACAATGGTACTTGAAACAATGAGCCTTGATAGTACAGGGGTTTAGTGCACCCTGTGATTAACACAGCTGCCTGCAATTTCTGCTGGTTCGAATCTCTCCAAGGCTCAAGGTTGACTCAGCCTTCCATCCTTTCTAAGGTAGGTGAAATGAGGACCCAGTTTGTGGGGGCAATAAGCTGACTTTGTATAAAATATACAAAAGAATGAAGGCTATTGCTTAACGCATTGTAAGCCGCTCTGAGTCTCCGGAGAAGGGCGGCATATAAATCAAAATTAAAAAAAAAAAAAAAAAAAACCTTTTCTTAATGTTCATATTGTGGCACAGAAATATGGGGGATGATAACCCATAGAGCAGGTTCTGACAGGTTCTGGAGAACCGGTAGCAGAAATTTTGAGTAGTTTGGAAAACCGGTAGCGGAAATTTTGAGTAGTTCGGAGAACTGGCAAATACCACCTCTGGCTGGCCCCAGAGTGGGTGGGAATGGAGATTTTGCAATATCCTTCCCCCAGGAGTGGGGAGGAAATGGAGATTTTGCAGTATCTTTCCCCTGGAGTGGGATGGGAATGGAGATTTTGCAATATCCTTCCCCTGCCACGCCCACCAAGCCACACCACGCCTACCAAGCCAGGCCCACAGAACCGGTAGTAAAAAAAATTGGATTTCACTACTGCCATAGAGCTACCAGAAATCTAGTCTACAGGACAAAAACCAGAATGACATGGCTGCACTGGTCAGTTGATTATACTGCAGAAATTATACTTTCTGCAGTTGTTAAGCATTATTATATCATTTTACTTATGTAGTCTGAAGTGGTAAGATTTCCAATCCAGTGCTCACCTAGCCTGAATAAAATAGAATAATTGATGTTATATATAAAGATTAAATAGAGTAGCTTTTTGTTCAATATTTTTAAGCAGTTAAGCAACCATGATGGCTATGAGTGATGAGACGTTTCACTGAAAAGTAGCATTGTGTGAAATATTTTTTTAAGACACAATAGTACATAAATGTTTTGGGACTGGTTTGTTTTGTTGTGTTGTTCAAGAACTTAAATCTAATATTTTAAGCATATTAAAATAATTTGAAGGATGGAGAGAGAGTCACAGTGTCAAATCTGTGAGAAAAATCTATGTGTTTTACATTAAAGGTTTCCTGATGACGCTTGGGGAGTTTCCCAGCGATCTGGAGGGCGACTCTGTTGAGCGCTTTGTTGACCTCTGGAATACGGTGGCGGCCAGGGCACTCCTCGGCAGCATTTACCCCTGAGCAGCCTCTCCCCCCCCTTTCCCCCCTCCTCCCCCAAATCAACCCCTCACAGCTCCTTGATTCATTGAGGAGCTCCAGGAAATGAAGGAAGTGAAGAACCGTCTAGAATGATGCTGGTGAAAAACAAGAAGCGAATGTGACCGGACACGAGTAGGAGCCCAGATTCGAGCCTACTCTGTGGCGATAAGGGCAGTGAAGCATAATTACTTTCCCTCCCTTATTGCATCTGCGGAATGTTGGCCAACTACACTGTTCAGAGTGTCCTGGACCCCTTGGGAAAGAATGGAAAGGAAGATCCAGTTTATGTAAGTTGTGATCATCTGGCCAAGCATTTCGTGGATAAAATCTCTCACATTCACTCTGAATCACAAATTGGATGGACAGAATCCACTGAGATGATAGAGGTGATGTCTTGTGCGGTACCTGGGAGATTGTGATTGTGAGGAAGTAAAGTCCTCTGCAACCTGGAATTTGGATTCTGGCTGCAGACAGCAGTTTGTTAAGGGATGGGGAACTAACAAGACACACTGGTCTGTTCTCCAACGAAGAGGCCAGGCCTGGATCCAGCGAGATTGGACAACAACAGCCTTATCATTCATCTTGTTTTTTCTCAGGGATTAAAATGATGGGGTCATAGTTGCAGAGGACTCTGGAGAGTATGAATTATCTAGACCTCTGACAGTCTAGATCTGGATGGAGAAAAACAGATTCAACCCAATCTAGGCATGTTTGAATAGACTTTTTTAGTTCTTGATGTGGTCCTGTTTCTCAGAAAAGAGCAGGGCCACAATCTAGGGCTCTTCCTGAACTCTTGTTACATGTTACACTTCAGCTGTGGGAGCTACATTGGTTACTACTAGGTTTCCGAGTTCAATTCAAGCTGCTTGTCACTGCATATAAAGTACTATATGGTGCAGGCCCTGGACGTCTTAGACACCAGTGTTCCCCAATAGTTTCTGCACATTCTGCATGGAAAAATACGAAGCATCTGCTAAGGATCCTTAGCTACTAAAGAGGTAAGGCAGGAGGGGAGGGTGTTCTCTGTAAGAGCTCCCCTTTAGTTTGCTCCCACCCTCATGGCCTTCCAAGAAGCAGATGAAAAATTGGCTCTTCCCAAAGGTCTTTGAGAGAATTAATTATAACTATTGGCACCATACCAAACAAATATTAGCTCATTAATTTTAAGTTGTGGAAATAGATTTTGGATTTTGTAAGTTTTGATTAATTATAATATTGATTAACCAACTAGAATCTGTTAGGTTTCAGGTGCTGATAAATCTCATTAACAAATTAATTAACCTGGGATGAAATAGTTCATAGACATTGGTATGCTTTATGTATATTACAAACCACAACCTCTTTGCCCGCTGCAAAAATTGTCTTCCTTTCAATGGTAATTGCTCAATCATACATCAACCCAGGGACCATTTCAAGAGAGAAAACCGGAGCAATATGGATCTTTTTCTGTTGATTTGAGTTCTTTGCGCAATATATAGGCAACCAGACCAAAACTATATAGCTCTGAACTTTATTTTGGCATTTGTTTTAAACAATTCAAATCGTTTTCAGTGAAACCTACTTGCTAGTGCTGGTGGACATAGTGGTTAATTTCACTTAACTTATTTAATTACTTGAAGATGAAACAATCATCCTTTAGTGCTGCAGATTAGCAGTGCAAATGTAGGTCCAGAAACAATGGGAAACAGGACTGCTCTATTGACTATAGTGAGGAACAAGCTTCTTTTGGCTACTTTTGCCCAAACTAATCCCTAATTCAGCTGCCAGTTAAATAAATGACTTTGTAATATGAATAAATGGCGCTTGAGATTGCTTCTGTGTTTCTGTATCAGGTGGCAGATAAACAAATTTCTTTCTTTCTTTTCAACATTCAGGTACTTCACTGTACAGGTCATATCCGCGTTTATGAGAATTGCAACAATCAGACTGTGTGCGGTTGTAAAAAGCCTCCCATGACGTGTTTGGTATTAATTTGTGAGCCTATACCTCATCCATCAAATATTGAAGTCCCATTGGATAGTAAAACGTTCCTCAGCCGCCATAGCCTTGACATGAAATTTTCCTATTGTGATGAAAGGTAAAGCCTGTGGACAACAATGCCAATGCATACCTCACTCTCCTCCACTTCCAAAATGGATTCCCTTTGAATGATCATACTCACCTGTTTGCCGATGGCATACTGTGCCATTTTACTGCATTTATTTGTTAAAAGTTAAGGGAGAGAATTAGTTAAATGATGATGTAAATTCATGTGCATCCTTCTGTTTTATAACTTCAGTTTCATAATTTTCAATTCTGAACAATGAGGATGCAAAATGATTTCAGTTCTGCTTTCCATTTTCTAAAATGTTTTTAAATGATAAAAAAATAAATAAAGATCCTGTTTTAAATTTACTGTATATTAAGGCTAAAGCAACAGTTACATTACCGTTACAGTAATAGATTTTTTTTTTTCATTTTAGAAAAAACTACTTCTGCTTTCTCTGAGTTCTGTGGTGTTTCATTTCCTTGCTCTGTGTAACACTGCCATCAAGTGGCTGAAATAATTTTAAATTTGGCATTCCCTAGTCTGGTGTTCTTCAGATGTGTTGGACCATTTCTCCAATCTCAAGCAACAGTCTTAGGCATGCTAGCTTGGAACAATAGGATTTACAGTTCAGCACATCTGGAGGCCCCAGATTGGGGAATGGAACTAATAAAGACAAAGATGGCATTCTTAAAAAGGAAAAGTATAATGTATAATTGGTGTAATGCTGAAATATTTTTTGTTTTTGTGCTTACGTTTTTTTCTTTGAGATAAGCAACAATCCTCAAACTTTTATTTTATCTAATTCATTTTGTCTCCGAGCACAGATCATATTGTAGCTACTAGTAAGACTTGCATTGTGATCTGTGTTTGTCTAATTAATGCAATGTTTACTTCCATTTCATTCTGTGTAATTTCCATTGGAATTTTATTTATAACATCTCTTCATGCACTTGGGAAGAAGCATACAGTCAGGTCCAGAAATATTGGGACATCGACACAATTCTAACATCTTTGGCTCTATACACCACCACAATGGAGTTGGAATGAAACAAATACAATGTGCGTTAACTGCAGACTGTCAGCTTTAATTTGAGGGTATGTACATCCAACTTAGGTGAACGGTGTAGGACTTACAGCAGTTTGCATATGTGCCTCCCACTTGTTAAGGGACCAAAAGTAATGGGACAGAATAATAATCATAAATCAAACTTTCCCTTCTTAATACTTGGTTGCAAATCCTTTGCAGTCAATCACAGCCTGAAGTCTGAAATGCATAGACATCACCAGACAGTGGGTTTCATCCCTGGTGATGCTCTGCCAGGCCTCTACTGCAACTGTCTTCAGTTCCTGCTTGTTCTTGGGGCATTTTCCCTTCAGTTTTGTCTTCAGCAAGTGAAATGCATGCTCAATGGGATTCAGGTCAGGTGATTGACTTGGCCATTGCATAACATTCCACTTTTGTCCCTTCAAAAACTCTTTGGTTGCTTTTGCAGTATGCTTTGGGTCATTGTCCATCTGCACTGTGAAGTGCCGTCCAATGAGTTCTGCAGCATTTGGCTGAATGTGAGCAGATAATATTGCCCAAAACACTTCAGAATTCATCCTGCTGCTTTTGTCAGCAGTCACATCATCAATAAATACAAGAGAACCAGTTCCATTGGCAGCCATACATGCCCACGCCATGACACTACCACCACCATGCTTCACTGATGAGGTGGTATGCTTAGGATCATGAGCAATTCCTTTCCTTCTCCATACTCTTCTCTTCTCATCACTCTGGTACAAGTTGATCTTGGTCTCATCTGTCCATAGGATCTTGTTCCAGAACTGTGAAGGCTTTGTTAGATGTTGTTTGGCAAATTCTAATCTGGCCTTCCTGTTTTTGAAGCTCACCAATGGTTTACATCTTGTGGTGAACCCTCTGTATTCATTCTGGTGAAGTCTTCTCTTGATTGTTGACTTTGACACACATACACCTATCTCCCGTAGAGTGTTCTTGATCTGGCCAAGGGTGTTTTCTTCACCAGGGAAAGAATTCTTCGGTCATCCACCACACTTGTTTTCCATGGTCTCCCAGGTCTTTTGGTGTTGCTGAGCTCACCGGTGCATTCCTTCTTTTTGAGAATGTTTCAAACAGTTGTTTTGGCCATGCCTAATGTTCTTGCTATCTCTCTGATGGGTTTGTTTTGTTTCTTCAGCCTAATGATGGCTTGCTTCACTGATAGTGACAGCTCTTTGGATCTCATCTTGAGAGTTGACAGCAACAGATTCCAAATGCAAATAGCACACTTGAAATGAACTCTGGGCCTTTTATCTGCACATTGTAATTGGGGTAATGAGGGAATATCACACACCTGGCCATGGAACAGCTGAGAAGCCAATTGTCCCATTACTTTTGGTCCCTTAACAAGTGGGAGGCACATATACAAACTGCTATAAGTCCTACACCGTTCACCTGAGTTGGATGTACATACCCTCAAATTAAAGCTGACAGTCTGCAGTTAACGCACATTGTGTTTGTTTCATTCCAACTCCATTGTGGTGGTGTATAGAGCCAAAGATGTTAGAATTGTGTCGATGTCCCAATATTTCTGGACCTGACTGTATTTAAAAACATTAAATGGCATGATTCTATTAATCCCCAAAATGCAAAATAAAACCAGTATGTAAATATTTTTTAATTTTGATTTTTTTTCTAAATTGCTTTGAATCAAGCAAAATCCCTAAACTTGAATCATTCTAGCTCATTTTGGCTCCAAGCCAAGATGATGTTATAGTTACTAGCGAAGCTTATATTATGCTTTTTGTTTTAGTTGAAACAGATAATAAATTGCGATAATATTTTTTTCAATAAACTTTCAATACTTTTCAAATAAACTGTACCTGTAATCTTTAGCGATATCATGAATTTACTTTTTCTTTCCTTTTGCATAAAGGATTACAGAACTAATAGGGTATGATCCTGAAGAACTCCTGGGGCATTCTATATATGAATATTATCATGCACTGGATTCTGATCATCTGACCAAAACACATCATGACAGTAAGTTGATGAAGGCAGGACAGTTGCATGCTATTCAGGTTTCATTAACATATTCTGTGCTATTTATCATAAATCTTGTACACATTATGCCAGCATTTTGTCAGATACTGTGTATGCTATTGTGCAATTCTAAGCAATTCAAAAGTTCTGGATGAGTATATTTTGAATGTTGGAAAGCTAATCTTGGGCACAGATTTGCTGCCATAAAGAAATGGCAAATTTACAAGTGACTAATTGTAAAACAGCAATGCAGTAAAAGTCATTGTTGCTAGATGGATGTAATTTGTCCAGTAACTGAAGAGGTAGAGGAAATGTCTGAGTCACAAAAATAAATTACCTATTTGTGCCCGTGGATATCCACTTCATTAAACGCAAACTGGTAATGCTCACAGAAATGGTCCCTCAGCATATTACTTTGATTCATAAATACCCATACCTAGGAAAAGACCACACTAGAAACAAGCATGTAATTATTCTCAAAAATAGTGAAGAACAAAGCATATATGCACATGGTGAATCAAAACATTCCTTTATTCTTTGCCATCTCCTTTAGCTTACTCAGATGCCCTACACTGACCCTAGCTCCCATCACCATTTAATTTTTTTTTTAAAGAACTATTATTTATTTAGAAAATATTGCAAATATTAATGTTAAAAGCATTCTTGGGAATCAAGATGTTTTAAGAGGCCAGAACTTTATTTTGCAGTATTCTGGCCACCCATTATTTTAATTGAAAATAATTGCTTTAAAAAATGGCAAGGCCAATTAGAATTGAGTGAGTGTCTGGCAACCTACTGGGCAACCCAGTCTTCAGTATATAAATAATTTGGGTCTCTTGCTTCTTCCAGTGTTTGCCAAAGGGCAAGTCACCACCGGACAGTATCGAATGCTTGCCAGGCAAGGGGGCTATGTCTGGGTAGAGACTCAAGCAACTGTCATATACAATACTAAAAATTCTCAACCACAATGTATAGTGTGTGTGAACTATGTCTTGAGGTAAGTTTTGTCTGTAAATGCTATTGGGGGTAGTGGAAATAATCAGCCAGATATTAAGCCAGCTTTTTGAAGAGAAATTATGAGTATTTGTCTGCTTGATGTAATGCTAATGTCCTTGGTAACAAAATTTACTTCTTCAGTATGTATTTCTTTGTAAGCATATTTGTTCATTTCTTTGTTATGTTGAGGTGATTTCTGTATGAAATCTTTAGTTTGTCTTCCTACTGATTGCCCATAGGCTTTCATATCTGTTTGTGACAGTGCTATTTATACTTTGAGAACCTGCATCAGGGTTTGTAATAGATGTAGTTATTGCAACAAATAAGAGGCTGCATGTGTGCCACTCATAGGTTTTTTTTCTCCAGTCCATGTATAGAATTCTGTTGGAATATTCTACCTTCAGATAGAAATACATACTATATATAACATATTAATCTTCAATGCAGATATTATTGATTGATTACGTGCCATCAAATTAGTGTCAACTCTTAGTGACCATGATTATATAGTTATTCTTCAGGATGATCTTTCCCAACCTGGTCTATCATTTTTTCCAATGATGTACCCTCACCACTGTAATTGAGTCCATCTATCTTGCTGCTAGTTGACCTCTTCTTTTTCTTTCTACCTTTCCCACTATTGGGGACATACATTGTAAATAAATGTGCATCATGCAGCTCTCAATATCTCTTTAATCATTTCTGTCTTTATTCTTTTTGCAGTGGAATTGTTCAGGGGGACTTGGTTTTTTCACTTCAGCAAACAGAGCGTATGTTGAAACCAGTGGATTCTCCTGAGATGGGAATGATGAAAGTACTCAACAAGAGTGATCTGGAAGATAGCAGCAGCCTCTTTGAGAAACTTAAGAAGGAACCTGATGCATTAGCCTATCTTGCTCCTGCTGCTGGAGATACCATAATTGCATTAGATTTTGACAACGATGGTGTGTGTATATTTAATCAAATACTTAAAGAAAAAGGCTAATTATCGATAAATGCTGATCATTAGAATTTCTTAAAAAGAGATGTTTTTGGCTCTTAATTGGTGACTCAATATTTCTTTGTTTGATGATGTCTTTTTAAAAAAAATTTATAGAGCCAGATGAACAACAACCGTCTGATGACGTTCCTTTGTATAATGACGTAATGCTCCCCTCATCCAGTGAGAAACTGCAGAATATAAATTTGGCAATGTCCCCACTATCTGCTTCTGAAACAACAAAACCTCTCTGTAGCAGTGCTGATCCAGCACTCAATAGAGAGGCGGTGGCCAAACTGGAGCCCAGCACGGAGCCCTTAGATCTTACTTTCTCCAGCCGGAGGACCCAAGATCAACCAGCTACTCCTTCTGATGGAAGCACTAGCCAAAGCTCACCTGAGGTTTGTCATTTAATAACCTTTTGCAGCTTTCCATTGTTTCTGTATTAAATTTTATGCATTATCGACCTTGGTCATTTTCCTAGGAAACATCAGAAGAGGATAGTGAGGAAAAAATAAAGACTGATTGAATCTTTGCTAGTGAACTCTGTGCTGAGGATTCCGATTAGAAACATTTTATTAGAAATAATAAAACTATTATTTCACACTTTTCTTTTCCAAACAGTGTAGTAAGTTTTTAATTGTTTTGCTCAGCTAAAGTTTAAAACAATTCACTAACCTCCTTCATTTGATTCGTTTCTGTTGACAGTTAAGAATTATTCTGAGATACAGAATTTGCATTTGACAATTTGCTTTTATTAGTATAGCCTTGTTTCCTAAGCCTTAGGAATGTTTTTAAATACAATTTTAAAATGTGAGGAGCTATGTGTCAAAATCAGGGGTGAAATTCATCCGGTTCTATCTGGCTTGGGCGAACCGGTAGCAGCGGCTGCGGGAGGCTCCGCCCACCCACGTGGACGTCATGACGTTGCATTTTTGTGACATTTGAAGCCTGTGCGCATGCACAGAAGGCTTTGTCCATGCGCAGACAATGGCACACACAAAGCGAGCACGCACGTACATTTGTGAACCGGTAGGGAAGGTAAGTGAATTTCACCCCTGGTCAAAATGATTGTGTGAGCTTTATTATTCCAATCTATATATCTATTGTGCCTCATCCTAATTATAAGAGCTTAGTGATTTAAAATTTCAATAAATAGACTTTTTTTCTATGACATCAGATTCATTATGATAGTACACTTGAAATTTGGTCTTGTTTTACTGAATAAAGTTGCTGATTATTTTTACAGCCTAATAGTCCTCCTAATGATTATTGCTTCAGTGTGGATAATGAGATATCAAGTGAGTTCAAGCTGGAATTGGTGGAAAAGCTCTTTGCAATAGACCCAGAATCGAAAAATCCATTTTCAATGCAGGTGAGCACATTAAAACTTTTTGTTCATTCTATTTTAATATGTACACATTCATGATGTGTTACTTACAGTGCTTGGTGTAATTTTTCAAATACTGAGGTAGAATACTAAGTTCATTACTATCTGACTAGATATAGGTGAGCGGGTATGGGAATTGGCAAGATGAGTGGCACGATGGATGGATGGATGGATGGATGTAAGTAATTTAGCCCTGCTGAACTTCAAGTGGTTGCTGAATTGTCATAAGTCAAAAACCACCTAAAATATCCATTTTTGAGGAATCAAAATACTTTGACTAAAGTGATTGTAGTCAGAAAACCTCAAATGGTCTGCGTAGCACTTCAGATTTATTCTCTAAAAAGATGCTTCTGAGTGCATGGCAGTGTCACCATGTACTTCTTATTTCCAGAATTTTCTGGCAATTCAGGAAAGGGTATGGCTACATGGCTGCTATAAACTGTTATAGACAGGTGGTATATTTGTGCAACTGTGGGTTCCTGGAACACCTGCTGGGGAAAGAATTTGAAATGCTGCAGAATCCTAGTGTCTGGATGATGCTTATAAAGGTTTATTTCTGGAACCCTCACATAGGTAGTATCTATATAAAGTAAGGAGAAGGCCATTTTATCAATCTAATGTGGCTGAACCCCAAAAGCCCCCTAAAACTATGTTGCTCACCATCTACATTTCAGTAGTCTTCCCAGCTAAGCCTTTTGGAAGCAGGAGGAAAAGCAAGGTTGATAGATTCTTGGAAGTTGACAGGCCTGATAGCAGTTTTATTACAATCCTGTGTTAGTTTATGCAATTATGTCATCGTCGTCTTCTTTCAGGAAACAGATTTAGATTTGGAAATGTTGGCACCTTATATCCCCATGGACGATGATTTCCAGTTGCGCACTTTCGACCAGCTTTCACCACTGGAGGGCAATACTGCAAATTCTTCTTCTGATGCGACTCCTGTGACAGTTTTTCAGCAAACTCCGGTGCAGTCATCTGCCACTGACACGATAAAATCCACGACAATCAAACATGAAACTGCTCCGAAGATGCTTGTAACGCCTGCCCCTATTAACCCAAAAGTACTCACAGATCCTGCTCCCATAATCAGTGCCCCAGCATCACCTTATGCTAAAACCCAAAGTCGGACTTCGTCTCCAGTCAGAACAGGAAAAGGCACAATAGACCAGACAGACCAAATGAGTCCAGGAGCACCCGACTTGTTGACGGTCACTTTTGGTAACAGGTAAATGGAGTTATCTGTTCAAATCTTAAAACCAGCCATGTGATCTATACCCTTGAACATGGAAAAGTGGATGAACCTGTGGATAGTAATGTTTTCAAGCACTAGTAAGTCCCCCTGATCCTACTTGTCTTTCTTTTAGAATTTGTCTAAAAAATAAGGGCAAAATGCTATCATTTAGGCTGGAATCTATTTTTCTACCGGTAGTGAAGATCAAAGATCACTGGGGAAGAGATTATTTTTGTTAAAAAAGGTATTTTGCTATTGGCTATGACAACTAATTTGTAAACAGGGAAATCTCCTCTGATACAGGTAGTCCTTGGTTAAGGATCCTTATTGGGACAGGAAGGAGTTTCCATTGCTAAGTGATGTTGAGACTCTAGAAAGAGTGCAGAGAAGAGCAACAAAGATCATTAGGGGACCGGAGGCTAAAACATATGAGGAACGATTGCAGGAACTGGGTATGTCTAGTTTAATGAAAAGAAGGACTAGGGATGACATGGTAGCAATGTTCCAATATCTCAGGGGCTGCCACAAAAAAGAAAGGATCAACTTATTCTCCATAGACCTGAAGGCAGGCCATGAAGCAATGGATGGAAACTAATCAAGGAGAGAAGCAACTTAGAACTAAGGAGAAATTTCCTGACAGAACAATTAATCAATAGGACCACTTGCCTCCAGAAGGAAGTTGTGGGTGCTCCAACATCGCAGGTTTTTAAGAAGAGATTGGACCACCATTTGTCTGACATGATACAGGGTTTCCTGCTTGAGCAGAGAGTTGGACTAGAAGACCTCCAAACTCCAACTCTGTTATTTTTGTTATTCAATTATTAGGCAAAACATTATATGACCATATCACTTAGTAACAGCACTTCCAGTAGTCCTGGTTGTGGTCATTAACCAAGGATTTCACATTTCTTCTATCTGTTACTCTAGGCTATGCTTTAGTGTCCGTGGTCGTCCCCCCCCCCCCCGTCCCGCCGCCATACACCTATACCCTTTTGGCTGTCTTGAACTCCATCTTATACTCCTTCTCTGCTGCCTTCACTGTCTTCTTCCTTCCACTTTTGACAAAGTTGCACTTGGCCTGGCCCTTCATGAGCAGCTGCTGGCTGCAAGTACCTTGTCAACAGTGGGAAGAAGAAGATGGCAAATGGTAGCAAGGGGGAAAAGATGGCAGATTGCACGACAACATGAGCGGCAGAGGGCAGGGTGGCAGGGGCAGTGAATGGATGGTGGCCAAAAGGGGAAAATAGGTATGTAGGGGGGAGATGGAAGTGCATGCTGAAGTTGTAAATACAGTTGGGCTGAATTTTGATTACATGAATATGGAGTGCTGTAGCAGCCATCACTTTGAGATACATACATTTGTTCAGCACCATTGTAATTCCAAACTCATGTTGAATAAATGTTTATTAAGTGAGGACAACCTGTAGTCATTTGATGGATATGCCTACTGCTGCTTTTAAATAATCTAAAGTGCCATGGGTCACAAAAGTCAGCTATCCTAATATTTATTCTCAGTATCCCAGTGTTGCCTTATAGTAATATTTTTCCTATTCACAGATAAGGAAGCACCTTAACCAAGTTATCTATTAAGTTGAAGTGCAGCTGAGTTTTGCGACCTAATACTTTAGCCCCAATCTGCTAGATGAAGGTGCTTAATCTATTCTTGATGAACGTATCTTTTCTTTTATGTACACTGAGAGCATATGCACCAAGACAAATTCCTTGTGTGTCCAATCACACTTGGCCAATAAAAAATTCTATTCTATTCTACTCTAGTCTAGTCTTTTCCTCTGAAGCTAAATGATGTAAAAAAACCCTACTTCCATATCAAACTAAACATGAACAAAATTGCACCTAGGCTAGTCTTGCTCTGTTTTAATTAATTAGCAATTAACATTGGTCTTCTGATGTAGCTAAGCCAAATTTGATACTGAAAGTACATTTAGTATTTTTAAAATATTGCGGATTGGATGTCTGTGGAGATTCTCAGTCATCCAGGTCATTGTTGTCCCAATGATGCTTTTTCAAGAGGCAGCTGGATTTTCTTTGAAGACATTTCACTTCTCATCCAAGAAGCGTCTTCAGCTCTGACTGGATGCTGGGGAATGGAAGGATTTATATTCCTTGCAGACAGTTAATTTGCATTCTTTTAACAAGTCATTAAGGTCACCTGGAGGTTTATCTGTGTCAGGGTCACCTGAGTGGTGCAAATGGGTATGGAGCCTTCTAGGAACTGTTGAAAGGACTGTGTTGTAGACTGGAGATAGATGATGACGTATGCCAGATGATGTCGTTTCCCTCCCCTTCTGTTGAGGAGGTGGTGGTTCAATTTTGACATAGATGGCCTCTTTGAATTTGAAAGTCCTAAGTTCACCCCAACTAGCCCATGTAAAATGCACATACATACACCTTGAGCTGAAAATTTCAGTCCTTTTCATTTAAGGATGTCATCAGCAGTGTGTTCCAGGCACTATTATAACATTATTCTAACATAAACATTATTATAAAAGAAAACAGTCTAGATTTTATTCTATTGAATTATTCATAAACTTTAGTTTTAATTGAACTGGAACAGTTGTTAACCCTCTGGCTTTATATTCCACACTAGATCAACTGAAGTGAATGAAGACATCAGTCCAAGGATAATAGCTCTCCATAATATTCAGAGGAAACGAAAAATGGAGCAGGACGGCTTGCTTTTCCAGGCAGTAGGAATTGTACGTTTTTAAAAAAGATTCTCCCCTCCTTTCTTTTAATGTTGGGTATTGCATCTTTAAACATGTATTTTTCTTGAGTCATCAGGTTGTTATTTCACAAGAACTTTGCAATTTTTATCCCAGAGTTGTCAGCTAAACGAAAGATCTGCTTAGCTCTAGTCTTCTACTTCTGTCCTTTAACAATATCTTTCATTACTCACGGCCTCGCAGAGTCATAGACTACAACTATGGCCTTGATGCTTCAGCTAAACAGAGTGAGTCTTGTTCAGTGGTGGGATAGGAGACTGATCTGTCCCCGTCCACACACACACACAAACACAGCCAGCCGAGGGTTAAGGAAACACTTTGGCACACACCCAGGTCTTATCTCCAACTTGGCAGCGATTTATACACCGTCTGCCAAGTGCGTTTATTTCCACAAAACAGAAAGATAAGATACTTAGCGTACAAAAAGTCCAATCAGAATAATATTTCTCTCAGCAGTTCCGGACGAGGTTTTAGTGACTATCCAAGGTTTACTTTTGTTCGTCACAGGGATCACTGGCCACCACCCTCTATTATATAGTCTCTGGGGTGTGGTCCAGTGACTCAGTTCTAATCCCTAGCACACCTCCTGAGCTGCTGCAATCGTTTATCACGCCTTCAGAGGCGTGCGTCCAGGAATGATGTTTCTCCTCCGCTCTCATCCGAGCCACCTGTCTCCCTGTTAATCTCCTCTCCCTCGGCCGGCACCTGAGACAGTGCCAGAGGGGAGGGGCCTGGAGAGGGAGGCCTGGCTGACTCCTCTTCCTCATGCTCGGAGCTTTCTTCCTCCGATGGGACAGGCTCAGAGGGCGGGGCCACAACAGAGACTTCTAAGATAGGAGAACTTCTAAGGGTATCAAAGTGGAAGAAGGCAGGGTGTCTTGTTTTTTATGTTACATCTCACTTGTAACTGATCACAATAGGTTATACATAGACACAAATACACACTTAGTAGCTTAGTACACTATGATATTATTTTATTCATATTGTAGTTTTATAATTTAGTTAATTGGCTTTATCCATGTAAATTTTAAGTATTCTATTCTTTATATTTAATAATCTGCTATTTTATTTACTTCTACTGATCTTTTAGAAAATATTTATGTATTTTAATTTGCACTCTGCAACTTCCAACAACAATTGTATAAAATTGTGATTGGTGACCCTACTACCAATTGCTCTAGGTCACAAGAGTAGGTTTGCTTTGCAAAGAGGGTATTGTTATACCCTCCCTTCAAAGGACAAATGGTAGTTTATCAGAATCATCCCCGTCCTGATACAGAACAAAACTGGTTAACTTCCAAGCATGCACAATCTGAAACACATGGTTCCGGATCAGATAACTTTTGATAAGTAATATCTTTAATAGATTGTTGGAATACTGAAGATATTCAGGTAGTCCTCGACTTAGAATAGATCACTTAGTGCCTGACGTTACAATGGCACTGAAAAAAGTGATTTATGACCATTTTTCACACTTATGATCATTGCAGCATCCCCATGGTTAAGTGATGTACATTTGGATAGCAATAGCACTTAGACTTATATGTTTGTTATGTTATGCTTATTGTATTTGTATACCGCCCTTCTCCCGAAGGACTCGGGGCAGTGAACAGCCAGCAGATAAAATACAGAAAATACAAAATTTAAAACAATATTAAAATCCAATTAAATTAATTTGGCCCACAGTTAAAACACCCCTATATTAAAACCCATAATTTAACAATTTAAAATTAAAACAATTAAAAAAGTTAGGTCAGGTCAGCCCGGCTTGATGAAACAGAAACGTCTTTAAGGCACGGCAGAAAGTGCGCAGATCTGGGATCTGCCGTATCTCCAGGGGCAGCTCGTTCCAGAGGGTAGGCGCCCCCCCCCCAGAGAAGGCTCTCCCCCGGGGGCCGCCAGCCAACATTGTTTGGCCGATGGCACCAAGGAGCCCCTCTCTGTGGGAGCGTACTGGTCGGTGGGAGGCTACCGGCGGCAGAAGGTGGTCTTGTAAATACCAGGGTCCTAAGCCATGGAGCGCTCTAAAGGTGGTAACCAATACCTTGAAGCGCACCCAGAAGACCACTGGGAGCCAGTGCAACTCGCGCAGGAGAGGTGTTACATGGGAGCGCCGAGTAGCCCCCATCACCATTATATACCGCTTCACAGTACTTTACAGTCCTCTCTAAGCGGTTTACAGAGTCAGCCTATTGCCCCCAACAATCTAGGTCCTCATTTTACCAACCTCAGAAGGATGGAAGGCTGAGTCAGCCTTTAGCCTGGTGAGATTTGAACTGCCAAATTGCAGGCAGCTGGCAGTCAGCCTGCAGTACTGCATTCTAACCAGTGCATCACCGCAACTCATCCCCTCGTATGTGGATGCTTGACATCCACACATGTGGATCCATTCATATGTGGATGCTTGACAACTGACTCATATTTATGTCCTAGGGCAGTGATGGCTAACCTTTTTGCCATCACGTGCCAGGAGGGGGGGCGGGGGAGGTTCATGCGCGCGCGTGCCCACACCAATAATTCTATGCGCCCTGTGCATGCGCGTGCAACCCCTCCCCCTCCTGGCATGCAATAGCCCGGTAGGCCCATTTTTCTTTCTTACCTGGTTTCAGATCCTCTCTATTTATCTGGGAAGGGCAAAAACAGCCTTTCTCACTCCCTCGGAGGCCTGAAACGGTCCATTTCCCAACTCCCGGTGGGACAGGAAGTTATGTTTTTTGCTGTCCCCAGCCTCCAGAGCCTCTCTAGGAGACTCTGGAGGCTGACAGCAAAAAAGTCACTTCCTGTCCCACCGGGAGTTGGGAAATGGACCGTTTCAGGCCTTTGGAGGGCCTCCGAGGGAGTGAGAAAGGCTGTTTTCACCCTCAGCAGATGCATAGAGGATCTGGAGCCAGATAAGAAAGAAAAATGGGCCTTCCCCTCACCCACTCCCCCAGGCCCTCCAGAGGCAGGAAACAGCCTGTTTCCCTACTTCTGGTGGGCCCAGAAGGCCCGAAAATGAGCTGGCCAGCGCATGCATGCACGCCAGAGCTGAGCTGGCATGCCCACTGATATGGCTACGTGTGCCATCTGTGGCACGCGTGCCATAGGTTCACCATCATGGTCCTAGGGTCATGTGAACACCTTTTGCAACCTTCTGACAAGCCAAGTCAATGGAGAAACCAGATTTACTTAACAATCATGTTATTAATTTAACAACTGTTGTGATTCACTTAGCAAATTTGGCAACAAAAGTTGTAAAATGAGGCATAACTCACTTAACAAATTTCTCACTTAGCAACATAAATTTTGAGCTGAAGTGTGGTCTTAAGTTGAGGATTACCTGTACTAACATCAGCAAAGCATTTTACCCATTGCATGCCGACTATAGCTAATTAAGTGTGGACTATACAAAAATTAAGATAATGAGGCAGCAGGGTGACATGGCTGCAAAGAAAACAAGTATTGGAGTCTCTTGTATAGAAATCTTACAAATCATAATAAGCAACAATAGTACAATTTCAACTCATGAAAGAAATTATTCTACTCTATAGTTTTGTCAGAACTCACCTTGAATACCAGGTCCATTTCTGAGCAAAATAGTTTTAAAAATAATTCAGTGAAAGTGAACCAGATTTGAAAATGTGAACAAACTCGAACAAGCAACTAGAAACAGCCCAGGGAAAAGAAAAAGAAGAAGCTGGATTTGATTAGCTTTATGGACGAATGGTTTGAATCTACTAGAAAACAGATTCGGATTGAATGTTAAAAAAAAAGGCCAAGAGCAATTCAGTAATGCAATTAATTGCCCAGAAAAGTAGTAGCCTTCCTTGCAGATGCGTTCTAGATACATCTAGATAGTATCTAGAGATAGGTAGTCCTCGACTTACGACTTCCAACACGCCCATTCATGTTGGAAGTCAAGGACTATGTCAAATGAAGTGAATAATTAATAATCTCCCTGACCCTGCTTTCCTCAATGTGTTTGTTAAACGAATGCGTGGGTCATTAGGTAGAGCATGGAGTGACTCAGGTGGGGAAAAACATGGGAGGCCTAGTGCAGGCCTAGTCGTACCCAGGATTCTCCCCTGCTATCAGAGATCACTTTCTCTTCAGAACATCTTTTAAATGAGTACATTTTTTTTTTCATTTCTGTAATATTTTTGAGTAGAAGCTCTGTGGTTACATTTTAAAAAGTGTGTATATATTTTTAAGGGCACACTATTGGCACAATCGGGGCCTCCTGGAACAAATATATCACTGGCTTGGAAACGTGTAAAAGGATGCAGATCAAACGGACAGAATGAGGTGGCGGAGAAGACTGTAATTTTATTACCATCAGGTTAGTGTCTGTGTAATGCTAACATAGTCAAATCTGTCAATCCCTTCTCCTTTTCTCATGTAAACACCTGTATAATTATAAAATATTTAATTAATATTAATACAAATTGGGAATGGTATGAAGGCCCAAGCTATTGATATTGGGCTGTCTATTAGAGGAATTCTATTTTAATATGTATATTGTGGAAAGGAATGAAATGGATTGGATCATAGGATAAGGGGAACTTTGATAATGTGAAATAACACTAAGTGATATCATTCCATAGGATTTGAGAACACAGCAACCTTGCTTCTTAAAAAGTAATTGGGGACACCCTCCTCCCATGCTGTATATTAGTGATGGCTAACCTTTTTCTCTTCATGTGCCGGTACCCATAATGCAATGCGCCCCCCCACGCATGTACACATGACTCCCATGCTCCCCCCACGCATGAGCATGTGACCCCCCGCCCCATTTTGGGCCTAGTAGGCCTCCCTGCAGCCTCCCACCCCCCCAAACTCCTTCCTGCACCTGCACGTGTGCATGACCCCGTGCCCCCACGCATGCATGCACAACCACCCACGCATGCACACACGTCTCCTTCATGTGCCCCACCCCGCATGCATCCCAAAAATCAGCTGGGTGGCGACTCACGTGCCAGCAGAGGGCTCTGCATGCCACCTGTGGCATGCGTGCCATAGGTTCGCCATCACGGCTGTATAGCATATCCTTGTGCATTGTTACTTATTTCCAGTAATGTCTCTGAACCCATAGAGATGTCAGAGGCATTCTTAGATAATAAAAATGATAGATAGGACTCTCCCATTATTTAGTTGGGAAGAATGTCTAATTGTCCAGGGGTGGGGGGGGGGGCTAAAAAAAATGTACAGATGTGTAGTTGCATAACTTAGTATTTCCTTTCACCGTTTCTCTTCTGAGCAAGAGTACATCTTAATTCAGCTACTCCTTTTATTTAATATTGTGTTAAATATTATTTTTTTAAAGGATATATTTCCATAGGCCCAATAATTCTGTTTTATTTTTTAAGGATACTTCACCTTAATGTATTCAATATATATAGCCTCCCATTGCACTTTTGCATGACTATAGGCAACTTACAATAAAATAAATAAAATAGATAAAATAAAAAATAAAATGCATTATCAGCTGGGCATTATCTAACCGATCATTCACACAGTCAGGAGAAAGGCTTTGTCCCACACCGAGGACCCCGGGTTTTACCTGTTCTCTGCTGCCCTGTAAAATTGAAACATTACATTTAGCCTTGTTATCAGATACTCATAGCTAAATTCTCTTAACAGATGACAGGTGACTTGTCTATTTATTTGTTCAGTTAGTTGCTCCAGAATGCTGTACAAGTAACATTCATTTTCTTTTTCCTTGTAGATATAGCAAGTAAACTTCTAGGGCAGTCAATGGATGAGAAGGGACTTCCACAGCTTACCAGCTATGATTGTGAAGTCAATGCTCCTATACAAGGCAACCGAAACTTGTTACAAGGTGAAGAGTTGTTCAGAGCCCTGGATCAGATCAACTGAGCTTCTCTTCCTGTACCTCCCTCTTCATAATTGTTCTGTTTTCTTGGACATTGGTGATTTATCACCTAAAAGCAGTGTATTTATATTTTCTATATCTGATTTTAGAAGCCTGGCTAGAAATACTGCACTAATTCAGTTAGTTTGTATCTGATCCTCTTTCTATTTTGGACAATTTCTTACATAATGAGTTCGTTCTTTCTTTCTTTCTTTCTTTCTTTCTTTCTTTCTTTCTTTCTTTCTTCTTTCTTTCTTTCTCTCTCTCTCTCTCTCTCTCTCTCTCTCTCTCTCTTTCACTAACTCGGCTAATGAATGCATTTTTGGTACATAAACAGTTCAAGTCAGTTAAATTTAGAACATAACTCATAATGACAGCTTTGAAGTAGGCACCTTTTCAAAAACTATTTATATTTTATTTTGGCTAGGAGTTTTGTCACTGAAGAATTTTTATCTGATGATACATTGCCACAATAAATTCGTCTAAGCTTTCTATCATGTGGTTGTAGGCATACTTGAAGGCACCTTGTGCTGTTATCTCTAATGTTTGAATAAATTTTTACTTTACCTTTTTTAAAAAAAAATATTGCTTTGCAGCAGTGCATTTGTAGCCAGTCGCACAATCTATTTTCTTATGAAAATAAACAAAATACCAGCAGTTCCTCATGCAATATTGTGCGTTTATAAAACTAGTTTTTAATATGAACATTTTTTTTTCTTTTTTGTTTCTCTTTTATGTTAATTACATGTGAAATTATGTAGAAATTTTGGAGTAGTGCTATATTTTTGTTATGTTGTATTTCAAGATGCTCCTAAATAACTGTGTTTTAATATTAAAGTAGGATTAGGGGGAAACAAGTTGCGCATGTGAGGCTAGCAACATCTGGAGACTTTCAGGTTAGGAAAAAAGATTATTGGAGTAGATAATGGAATCTCATGCAAATATTTGTGGAACAGATGGATAGAAGGGGTTTTTTCCCCCCTTCCTTTTGGAGTTTTTGAAATTGGCCCACTAAATAAGTTTGATCTTCAGACCAGTTGAAAATCATTTGTTTTTCTTTTTTAAATTCTTATTTTTCTGCAAATAAACGAATTCACTGCCACAACATGGCCATTTTAGAAATGGTTTTCCAAAAGATGTCTTTTTCTTAAAAAAAAAATAGACATGGTCTTAGGGTCATCTGTGTTGAAGACAAGGTGTCTCCTAACAGTTTGCTGGGAGAGGGTTTTGTTTTCATGCTTTGTTTATGAACTTTCTAGAAGCATCTGATTGGGTTGGATGGACCTTTGGTCTGATCCAGCAGGGCAGCTTGTTGTTATTTATATTAAGAAATTTTATTTCATTTGAAAAACAATCCATTTTCGATGTTAAAGTTTTTGACCAACTCAAAATTCTCCCTAGCTCATAGCTGTGACAGTACATGCTAATACTAATATACCAATAACAGCTTAAATGTTCCCATTACTTTGTTTGGTAGAGGTGATATTTCAGACAAAATCATAAACCATGTTGTTTTTTTAGTAAAGTTATCTTGTTTCATCATTGTTGCTTGCTAATAATTCAGTGCTTTGGATTTTAAGTACCTTGTTGCTATTAACATCAGACCCGCCCCCACCCCATTAAACATAGCTTTCAGTAATGCTGAATATACTTTGATTTTTTTTTTTATTTAGGAAATAAGTCACAAAACATCTTTCTTTCTACATGCTGTACAATAAATTCTACCTACTCATTCTTTTTTTTTTCTTTTTGTGGTTGGATATGACACTAACTGTATTGTTTTATTACATCAATAAACTATGTGGACCAGGCCTGTAACAAAGGATTGTATCTGCAGATGATAGTGAATTTCCAGTGTGTGCTGTAATTTTTTTGCTCAGAAATCAAAGTAATCTTGCCATGAAATTTTTGATAGTATGTTGAGCAGTATTGTAAGAATGGGTGTTACAGCTCTGATAAGCACATGTTCATCCCAGAATGTTAGAAAAATTCTCAAGGCATGCATGATTCTTATAGTGCAATTCTGAATATGTCTCCTTCAACAGATCCAGTTTGACACCCGTGCCATAATCCCTTACAGTATTGTTATAAAGTTCTATTTTTGGATATAATCACCCCTTGTAGAGGGAAACAGGTTTTTTCCTCAGGTACAGCATATCTTGACCTCAACAAAGTCTCCTTACATCCTTATTAATAAAATGGTAGAATATTGGTCATATGAGATTGATAGATGGATTCATAATTGGTTGAATGACTGCCCCTAAACAATACTCATAAATTGTATCACTTTGAAGATAGTATTGAGTAGCGTGTCAGAAGGCTCTTCCTCAGGCACTATGCTGATCAACATTTTTATTAAGGATCTTAATTAAGGGGCTGGGGGAGATTATTGTAAAATGTTCAGGTGGTACAGAACTAGAAGGAATGTTTAATACAGATAGACCTTGACTTACAACAGTTCATTTAGTGACCATATAAAGTTACAACGGCACTGGAAAAAGTGACATGATTTTTCACAGTTAAAACTTTTGCAGCATTCCCATATCATGTGATCAAAATTCAGATGCTTGGCAACTGGTTCATAATTATGACCGTTTTAACATCCTGGGATGATGTGATCGCCTTTTACCACCTTCTGACAAGCAAGTCAATGGGGAAGCCAGATTCACTTAACAACCAGGTTACTAACTTATCAACTGTAGTGATTCACTTAACAACTGTGGTAAGAAAGGTCATAAAATGTGGCAAAACTCAATTAACAGAAATGGGCTCAATTGTTGTCATAAGTTGAGAACTACCTATACTTTAGAAGAGAGAAAAAAATACAAATGGTAAACCAATAGGAACAGTATGAAATTTGGCAGGGAAAACTGAAAATTCTTTCTCTGCAGAAAAAAGAAAAGCACATTTTGGGATGGGGAAGTTTTGGCTTGAAGTAGTATAAAAAAAATAATAACTGGATGCTCTAGTGTATCACAAGCTGAACATCAGCTACCATATTTTTTGGACTATAAGACGCCCCAGACTATAAGACACACATTAGCTTTAGAGGAGGAAAACAAGAAAAAAAGAATCTGTCTCTGCCTCCGTGGCCCGTTTGCTACTGATAGCCACGAACGGGTGGTGGCAGCGGCAATATGCAGCAGCAGTGATCCACACCACCTAGAACAGCTGATCAGTGCCGCACCAACCCCTCTCCCCCCGGCTGCAATATTCATTCTATAAAACACACAGACATTTCTACCCACTTTTGGGGGTGGAAAAACTGCATCTTATAGTCCAAAAAAATACAGTAATAGGGTTAGGCAGCTGCCAAAGACCCCAAAACTCTTTTTGGGGTGTATTAACGGGGATTTATTATCCAGATTATGAGAAGTACTTATTCTATTCTACCTGGTCATTCATTTTAATGTGCTATAGCGTGGACATCAATGTGATTATCAAGGTAGTGAGGAACGTAGTAACCATGTTCTAATCTAGGAGGAACAGTTAAAGGAACTGGTTATGCTTCATTTGTGACTGTAAGGAGATATGATAGCCATCTAAAGGGCTGCCAAATAGAGAAGGAAGTGGACTTGTTTTGTCATCCTGGAGAGTAGAACCAGAATGGACGTTGTCTTACCTGAACGTCCCTTTTCTGGGCGCTGCGTACACTATCCAGGAATGGGTTAATGCTTCAGCCTTTGGCAAACAACTGAGTGTTAAAAAATACTAAAAATAAGGACTTCCTCTTTCCCCTCTGCCTAGCCACACCCCCACTCCCATGATTCCCCAGTCTGAGCGAAGGTGTGGCGAAAAGGACTACCAGTGACACGACCATGATGAATTAATAACCCTAACTTTATTAACAACAATATTCAACATGTTCAAACTGAGAAAACGGGGAAAATTCCCACCGGGCAGGAAGCCCAAATGTACGGGCGGGACTGGATAGTGTACGCAGCGCCCAGAAAAGGGACGTTCAGGTAAGACAACGTCCATTTTCCTGTGCGCTGCTCCCACTATCCAGGAATGGGATATACCCAAGCTTAAATCTCCAGGGTGGGGGGCTGACTGCCCGCTGGGTCCATTCCAGTCGCGACCCGCTGGAGCACCCGGCGACCGAATGCCGCCTCGGCTGAATCGTAGGTGTCGATCTTGTAGTGCCGGATGAAAGGCGACACAGAGGACCAGGTTGCTGCTCTGCAGATGTCGGCAACAGAGGCCTGAGTGGCCCAGGCTGCCGAGGTGGCCGCGCTCCTAGTTGAGTGTGGAAGAATGTTGGCCGGTAGAGGCTTGGAGTTCAGGTCATAAGATAGCTCTATGCAAGCTCTGATCCATCTGCTAACCGTGGGAGCTGAAATCTTCTGGCCCATGGACGCCGGGTTGAAAGAGACCAGGAGGGCTTCTGTGCGACGGAAGGTTGCCGTTCTGCGTATGTACGTCTGGATCGCTCGCCGGACATCAAGGGTGTGCCAGCGCTTCTCCCTGTGGTCCTTTGGTGACGGGCAGAAGTCCGGCAGAATAAGTTCCTGGGCTCGGTGGAACCAGGAGTTCACTTTTGGGATGAAGGTCGGGTCCAGCCGGAGGACCACCGAAGAGGATTTGAAAATGCAGAGGTCTTTACGCACGGACAGTGCTGCTAATTCTGATACTCGCCTTGCTGAGGTGATTGCTAGGAGGAAGGTCACCTTGAGAGTTAGGTGCTTGAGGGTGGCTAAGTCTAGTGGTTCGAAGGGAGGGCCTGTCAGGGCCTGTAGTACTAGAGACAGATCCCAAGATGGGTAACGGTGTACCGTTGGTGGGTGCAAGTTTGTTGCCCCGTGCAGGAACTCCCTGATACGCGGGTGATGTGACAAAGTCCGGTATGGAGCGCAGGAGACGACCGTCGATAGGGCTGCGGTCTGACGCCTTAGGGTCGCTGGGGCCAGCCCCTTGTCTAACCCTGACTGCAGGAACAATAGAATGTCTTGAATCGTGGCCCTGGTGGGGTCCACATGGTGTACGGCACTCCAGCTGCAGAAGGCCCTCCAGGAGGCCTCGTAGATACGAGTTGTTGACGGGCGTCTGGCCGCCTGAATAGTGCTGACTACGCTGTCAGGTAGATTGTCCTTCTTTAGGATGACCCGCTCAAGTGCCAGACGGCTAATTGGAGCCACTGAGGCTCTGGGTGGTTGACCTCGCCTTGGCATAGTACAATCTGATGGGGTGGAATCACCCATGGTTGCTCCACCGACAGGGCCACCAGGTCTGCGAACCACGGCCTTCGAGGCCAGTTTGGAGCCACCAGGAGCAGGTCGGCCTTCTCTGCCAGTAACTTTCGAATCAGGCGAGGGATCAACGGGACCGGAGGGAAGGCATACAGAAGTCCCGTCGGCCACTTGCAATGGAGGGCGTCGTGGTCCTCTGCTTGTGGTGTCGGGTACCGAGACACGAAACGAGGGAGTTGGGCGTTGGTTGGAGACGCAAATAGGTCCACCCCTGGTCTCCCGAATTTGGAGGTTAGCTTGCTGAAGAGGCGAGGGTGGAGTTGCCACTCTGCCTGGTCTATTGTTGTTCGACTGAGCCAGTCTGCTCTTACATTGGCCGACCCCGAGATGTGGTCTGCTTTGATCGATAGCAGGTGTTTCTCTGCCCACTCGAATAGGGCCTCTGATTCCAGCATCAGGGAGCGGGATCTTGTGCCTCCCTCTCTGTTTACGTGCGCCTTGGCCGAGATGTTGTCCGTCAGGACCAGCACGTGCCGGCCCTGCAGCGTGGCCTGGAAGTGGCGTAGTGCTAATCTGATCGCCCGGAGTTCCAGCAGGTTGATGCTGCTGTGCTGCTCGGCTCTGGACCACTGGCCCTGTGCCACCCCGTTGTGCAGGTGTGCTCCCCACCCCCGCAGGCTTGCATCTGTGGTGAGGATCAATCTGTCCGGGTCTAGGAACTCTGACCCCTTGAGGAGTGCGGTGGAAGTCCACCATCTGAGGGAGAGACGCACCCTGGTGGGGAGTTGAACCTTGTGTTTGGAGTTGGACCTCCCCGAACGTTGGAACGGGAGGAGAAACCACTGGAGGGCCCTCGAATGTTTGCGTGCCCACGGCACGATGCCGAAGCAGGAGACCATCTTTCCCAGTAGGCATGATAGTTGCAGAAGAGAGGCCCTCCTTCCTGACAGAATCTGAAGGGTCAGTTGCTGGAGACTCTGGACCCTGTCCGGGGATAAGAAGACCTGGCCCCTGGCGGAGTCTATCACTGCGCCTAGGTGGAGAATCCGTGTGGACGGTTGAAGGTGACTCTTCTCGAGGTTGATTGTGAAACCGTGGTTTCGAAAAGCTTCGAGGACTAGGTGTGAGTCCCTGGCCGCTTGGTCGTGAGACGATGAGAGTATCAGGATGTCGTCCAAGTAACAGAGAATTCGGACCGGGATGGTTCGAAGCCTGGCTGCCACCACCGCCACTAGCTTGGTGAAGGTGCGGGGAGCCGACGATAGCCCGAAGGGCATGGCACGGTACTGAAAGTGTTGGCCTCCGTATTCGAACCTCAGGTACTGTCTGTGGTCCGGGTGGATAGGGACGTGGAGGTAGGCTTCTCGAAGGTCGACTGACTGGAGGAGGTCCCCCCGTCTCACCCCCATTAGAATAGACTGTAGCGAGTGCATTTTGAACCTGTGATAGTGCACCGACAGGTTCAACTTCTTTAGGTTCAGAATGGCCCTCCATCCTCCCGAGTTCTTGGGGACTAAGAACAGGCTTGAATAGAACCCGGAGCCCTGGTGGGCTGGTGGTACTGACTCTATGGCTCTGATCTCTCGCAGATGCTTTAATTCTTGGGACATTAGAGCTTGTAGCTCGGAGGACTGTGGGACCGGGCACCGCACGAAGCGCTGAGGCGGCAGCCCTGCAAATTCTATTGATAATCCCAATGAGATGGTGCGCCTTACCCACGAGTCCGATGTTGACCGGGCCCATTGGCGGTGAAAGAGATGTAGCCTTCCCCCTATGGGCCCCTCGGTCTTGGAGTCACTTCCCCCTTCTGGCGGGTTTGAAGCCTGCCCCCCGGAGAGGTCTTCTGGAATGTTGGTTCCTGCCCCGGTCTCGGAACTGCTGTCTGTCATGTGATCTGTCGCCTCCCATATAATTGGAGCGGTGTGGGAAGGACCCCCTGGGTCCTGGGCCAGGCCGAAAGGGCTGTTGGACTGGATACGGGGAGTACCTCCGCTCTTGGCGGCGGTAGGCCGACGGCAGTACCTTCCTCTTGTCCTTGTCTTCCACGAGGACAGGATCTAGAGCTGCTCCAAAAAGATTTGGTGCCTTGTAGGGAGCTGAAGCCAGCTTCCATTTAGCTTTAAGGTCTGCTTTCCAGGGCCTGAGCCAGAACAGCCTCCTAGTCGTGACGGTGGAGGCTAGGGCCCTTGAGGCGAACTTTGCCGAGTTCAGGGAGGCATCAGAGGCGTACTCGGTGGCCGCAATGATCTTGTTGATATCTTGTTGCAGCCTGGTGTCTTCTGGAGGGAGCCTTTCTTGCATCTGGCGTAGCCAAATGAGGGCCGCTCTATTGAAGAAGGAGGTGGCTGTGGCTGTTTTGATCGCCCAGGCTACCGCCTGGTGTGTTTTACGAAAGGACCACTCCGTCCTCTTCTCCTCCGCTTTGAGCCCGTCCAGTGCCTCAGTGGAAACTGGCGATGGGGATGAGAGTGCTGCGACCGGTTGGTCCACTGTCGGGAGAAGTAGCAGATCCTCTAGCTCCGGGGCTGAGCAGTAGAGCTTCTTGTCCAGGCTGCTTGGTGTAGTCTGAGAAGCTGGTTGCCCCCAGGCGTTTTGGATAACTTCAGAGAACAGCTGTGGACAGGGAATGCTGTCCTTTTCCTGTTTGGATGACTTGAAGAGGGCATCGTGGGGCCCCACTGCAGGAGGTGGGGCTGGGTTCACGTCCCCTGGCACCCCCAGGTTAGTTGTGAGTCGAGCCTTGTGCAGGAGCGATCTAAACAGTGCTGGCCGGAAAAGCCCAGTGAAAGCGGGAGTGTCTGGGTTTAGGCCTTCGTCCTCCGAGAACTCGATGTCCTCTGGGGCGTCCTCTGCTTGATCTGAATCCTCAGACGAGGACTCCCGTGCTAGGGGGGCAGGTGTCTTGTTCTGGACTCGATGAGGATGAGACCCCTGGGCCTGTGCTGGTGGCATCGCCTGCTGCCAGCTGGCGGCTAAGAAAGATGAGAGGGCTGTGGAAAACATGGCTTGAAAGTCCATTGGAGGTGGCGGGGCCCCCTGTGCTTCAGCGCCTGGTGCTGGGCTGCGTGATGCCGCCGCAGGTGATAAGGGAGTTGCCTCACTCCGGGCCGGGGCGGGAGATCCGTCCCTCTGGGGCCCCCTCTCCGACAATACTGGGGTCGCCGGGGTCTGTATTAAGTCTGTCCAGGTTGCCATTGCTGAGTCAGACTCCCTAGGCGTGGGTGGGGCAGTGTTTTCTGGACCTGGCCCGCTGTTGGGTGGCATAGCCAGCGCCTTTTGTGCCTTGGCGCACTGCCTCTCGAGTGCCTGGTGGCGTCTTTGGGCATCCCTGTCTTGGAAAGGCAGCCCCGCCCCCGATTTGGACCTGTGGCTGGGCGCATCAGATCGCTTCCGGCCACTTTTTTTGGAAGATTTGCCCCCCTTGCGGGGTGGGCTCAATTCCAGGTCCGGGTCTGAGGAAAAGGGGGAGTCAGCCATGGTGCTTGCAGGGATCAAGGCCACCCCTCTCCTCTCGTGTGACTCTGAGGCAGCTCCTTCAGTTCGCCCCGCCAGGCGAGATAAGAGCAGCTGAGAGCCCGAAGGTCTCACCAGCTAACTCTTATAGTAAACAGGCACCGCCCTTGGGGAATGGTTGGCTGGGCCTCTAGAGGGCGCTGGCACGATTTAGCCCCAAAATGGCGGCCCACGTGGTATTCAAGATGGCGGGCGCCACGTGGTGCGGGGTTGGTGCCTGTTGGTAGCAACGGACTTATGCTGGAGGCCCGAGGGTCCAGCCAGCTGCCGTGCTTCAGCGCCGCTTGGAGCGGGTCCCTCGATGCTCCGTGGGGGGCCTCTGTAGCGCGGCGGCGGCTTGCAGGGCTAGCCGGGCGAACCGCGGCTGCTCTGCGAGGCGATCGGCTCTAATCCTAGCCGATCGCTCTCTTCTTCGCCCCACGCGGTGGCTGCAAGCTGATCCTGGGGCTTGTAGCAGTTTTAAATTTGGCGCCTGCTGCGGCGAGCGAGAGGCGCGCTGTGTGGGCGGCTCGGCTTTCCGAGCCCGACGCCCAGCTGATTAGCGCTGCCGCTGTGAGCAGCGATAAGGAGAAGAAAAAAAAAATAAACCAAAAATAAGGCAGAACTAAAACAAGAACCCGGGGAAAGGAAATAATCAAAAATAAAGAAAATGTCCTAAGCGTCCCTGAAGGCAGGGAGTGAAACGGTTAAAAGAACAGGAGACAAATACCTTAAGAAGTCAGGAGCTCCCGAGAGACACGTCAGCGTTTGCCAAGCAACTGAGCGAAGACTGGGGAATCATGGGAGTGGGGGTGTGGCTAGGCAGAGGGGAAAGAGGAAGTCCTTATTTTTAGTATTTTTTAACACTCAGTTGTTTGCCAAAGGCTGAAGCATTAACCCATTCCTGGATAGTGGGAGCAGCGCACAGGAAAATTGCTGTGTTGAAACTACAGGGAAATAGATTCAGGCTAAGTATTTAGAAGAATTTCCTGATGGTAAGAGCTATCAATCAGTATAGGTTGATATATGAAGTAGCATGGAGAACACTGGAGATCTTTAAACAGGTTGGATAGCCATTTATCTGAATTGTAGCATTCGAAGAAAGCATTGAAAATAATACAGCAGTTAAAAGACATGATGAAAACTCATTTCCAGTTTTAACTGGAAACTGACAAATTAAATCCAAAATGCTAGAGAATTCCTGGAAGCTTGGCATTCAGATCTATCAGTCATCAATAGACACATAGAAATAAACCATATTTACACACCATTCAAATGACAATAAAAAACCTAGAAAGGAAACAGAACACATTCTGTTCAATAGCTTACACCCAGATAAGCAAACAAACAAAAAATAATACTCTAATCAAGGGAACTACCAAGGAGAAAACCCACAGCATCAATCCCAGCCCCAACGTTGGCAGAGCAAGCTATTGTATTTAAATGGGAAGCAAACCCCACACTCATTAGCACTGATTACGTTACCTAGTTGGGTAATGAAATATCTGCAACAAACAACCAAGTTCAGAGAGCACCAAGGATTCTAACAGTTCAAACCCAAACTACATAAATTCTCTCCTATTGGAAACTGCATATATATTTGTGGCCAGAAAACATTGTTAAGTTTTGTTTTGTTTTGTAAGGAATAAACCTGGAGTTTGGATGAAGCAAATTCCATATCCAAATTCTGGTTTTCATTTTGGATGTAAATATATACATGTTCACAACACAGTGACAGACAAGCAAATGTAAAAACCTTTGCTGTACCAATTGTGCTTGCTGCTGGACACTGGGGCCTTTGCTGCTAGAGCTGCTGGACATCTTCCTGTACCATCTGGTTGGTTGCTGGCTATTGTGGACTCCCCTTTTCTCACGGAGGCTACTTTAACTTCCCTGGATAACCCTGAGAATAAGGAAGAGGACATGATCCATCTGCTAGAGCTAGACCTATTATAGATTGAAGACTGATTCCTCCTGGGTGAGCACCAGAGAATAGGAATGTGTGCATGTGAATGGGAGCCCTCTACTGTGTTTCCCTGAAAATAAGACTCTGTCTTATATTTTTTTGAATCCTGAAATAGGGTTCAAAAGTGCTAGGCCTTATTGCCATGCGCTCCAAAGCCTGATTGGGCTTATTATCAGGGGATATCTTATTTTGAGGAAAACAAGGTATCAGGTGGTGGGAGCATTAGGGGAGGGTTCATGTATTAGTGAGTATTAATATGTATATGTGTGTGTGTATGTGTGTGTGTGTGTGTTGTGGTGGTGGGGGGGTTGGTGGCTAGGTATTCTGGTAATGTTAAGAGAGAGTGAAACTAAGGTGCCTTGGATGCTTGGCTTCCCTGATCAAGGATGGCTGCAGAGGACAGTGGGAGATTCCTGATTTTGGGAATTGGGGGCCTGAATTTGTGGCTGGGGCTGTCATTATGGGAGTGGAGGTGAGCCAGAATATTATGGTGGTGATGAGCAAGGGGAGTCTGGGAGCCTGCTATTCCTAGGAAATGCAGGACTGTTATCTTACACTGGTTTTATGTTTCAGTTCCTTGGTTTGAGCCACAGACCTTCAGTGACTCTGACTTTTGGCTGCTGCTGCTGCTGCTGCTGCTTTTAAATGTTAACATGTTTTAAATGTTTTTTTACCTTCTGAAAAGAAGGTATATAGTTTGATATAGTAGGAATGTCTTACCCTGTATAATTTGTAAACAATATGGAGCATATTTCTTTTTGAAATGATTTTATGTAGCAATCCCATCTTTACTTTTTAGTGAACTCACAAACCACCAATTAACAGAAAACAGAAGTATTGGTAGCTGTTCAGCAAATTCTGCAGCTACTAATCCTTACAAATACCTGTTCCTCCATGTGTAGTGCTTCGTGGGGAGGGGGGCAATGTAATAGGATCCTTGTAGTATGTACAGAAGCTGAATTAGGATGGGGATGGAGGGCAGCCAAATTATAAGATATGCTTGATCAGACAGAAGGAAATTTAATCTAGCAACTCGGTTCTATATCTTACCAATCAAACTCAGGAAAACAAGATGCAGGCATACTGGATAGGTTTCCCATCTTGAGTTGAAAATAATAATACAAGATTAAGCTTAAGAACAAATCCATACAAAGCCAGAATTGAGAAGATAGCAACAGACAGCAAATACCACCTCTGGGAAGAAGCTGAAAAAACAGTGGATCTTCTAGTTAGCTGCTGCAAGATTGCACAGACTGAGTACAAACAACGGCATGACAAAGTAATAATAATAGTGCATTGGAATATCCGCAAAAAATACCATTTGCCTGCCGCAAGTGAGAATTGGTGAGATCACAAAATAGACGAGATAATGAAAAATGAAGAAGCTAAAGTGCTCTGGGACTTTATTATTCAAATAGACAACCATCTGCGTAGAACATCCCAGAAATAACAATTGTTGATAAGAAAGACAAAGTCTGGATTGTGGATGTGGCAGTACCTGGCGCCAGCAGAATAGAAGAAAAAAGTAGAACGAGTGTGACAAAAGATAGCAAAGATAGTAATAGGTTCCTTATGTGCATCCCAAAACAACTAGAGCACCACTTGAGCACAATCTGCATTAAAAATCACAATCAATTACAAAAGGCAGCTTTACTCAGAATAGTTTACATCTTGTGAGAATCTTTAACAACAACATCTGCCTATCTCAGGTTCTTGGGAAGGACTCAATAAAATGGAAGGATAAAAGGGGAAGAAGAGGAAAAGGAAGGAGGAGTAATGTTGGCCAACTGGACTTGTATTTCTTGAAGGTTTCCTTCAACTTTCAGAATTAATAACAATTAGTAGCTTTATGCCTCGTGCAGTTATCTCCCCCTTTTTATCAATTCTAGTCTTCCTAAAGTCACTTGTATGTGTTATTAAAAAAAATACAAACCTTCCAATTTTCGGCACTTCATTATTATCAAAGCATTTCCAGTCCCCAAATCCATTATACTTACCCAGTTTGCCCCAAAAGTTCTCTTAAATAATTCACCATCACAACATCTATTGAAATATGCTGTGCTGTGCTGTTCTAGTTTCAGCTGAGGATGCTTCTCTTGGATGCGGAAAGGAGATGCAAATGAGAGAATGTTCTGGATGCTCTGAGCCAATCCACTCAGTGGGGCCACGCCCACTGTACGTGCAGCTCAGCACTCTAGACAGAGCCAAGAGGTATTTCTCACCCTCCCCATCCTTCTTCTCTGTATCAGAAAAGATAGTTCTTGTTTTTTGGCAAGCTGCAATTGTACTGTATAGAATGAAATAGCAGGATAGAGTAAGAGATTCTCTTACTAAGTGTCTCTCTGGAGCTTGTTCAGGATTTATTGGTGTTGCAGACTGAACCCAGTCTAAAAATTTCCATTAGGCAAAATGTTTTACATTAATTTTTGAAGGACTGTCAAAGAAACAATATGTGATAAGAGGTAAGGTATGTATGGTTCATTTGTTACAAGAAAAGCTAATAACCTGAAGAGATGTAAGGAGAAGAGAGGAAAGACAGAGAAAAGAGGGAAAGGAAAAGGATAATTGGGAATATATATATAAAGAAGTAAAAGATGAGCTTGTGAAAAGTAGTGTTTTTATGTGACTTTTATGTAAGGTTACTGTTAAATCAATCTGTGATAGTTTGTAAATACTAGTCCTTTGAACAAATGAGAGCAAAATGTAAATACTACTCATTCCATACATTCCATGCTGGTAAGGGAGCAGATAATTATCAATATATTTAATTAGTATATATTGGTTATAGCAAGTTATGTGAATGATATAATTGTGAAGATGCGGAATTTTTAGTACAGAAGTTTTTTTTTAAGTGATTGGTGGTTGGACACTTAAGGAAATCATTAAGAGGTTGATTAAATAATATTTGAGGACTTCCAATGTTATTATTCAAACTACTTTGACAAATGTCTTTGTGGCGTACAATTAAAAAAAAATACCATAATGTTTCTTTTAATGACTCTAAATCCAATACAAATAGATTTCAAAAGAGAGAAGAGTGGAAAGAGAAATAATTATTCTTTTCGCGTTGAGACGTTTAAAAAAACCAGCATCGCTCTACCTAGGTTGCTTTTCCACCCTTTCAGAAAATGTTGACACTTACCGCCGCTTTTGTGTGCATGCACACTCGCAAACACAAATACACCCCCCCCTCCTGATAGTTCAAATTTTAATTTGGCAAAACACAGACCAGTCACAGGGGGGCTGGAAAATTAACACAAGTGATGTTAAGGTAGTGCTTCTGTTTCTCTTTTATTACTGAGGGAGGTGGGGTGGAATGTTATCATTAGACATTGACTGTTAAACTTTGTTACATTTACAGCTTGGATCAAACAAATAATTACCAATGCGCTAGAAACAGGAAGGAGACGCCGACGCTTTCTATCTATCTATCTATCTATCTATCTATCTATCTATCTATCTATCTATCTATCTATCTATCTATCTATCTATCTATCTATCTATCCTCTTTTATCGATAATCTTAAATAAGTAAAATCGCAGCAAAAAAAACCCAGTAATTGATATCTGCCCAGGATGCTTCATCCGTTCCGATTCCGACACAAAAAAATAAAAATAAAACGACGCTCACTCCGCCTCCCAGGATGGTGACGTCAGCCTCCAAAAAAGCGATTTTGAAAAGGAAGAAAGACCTGTGGGCGGAACGAAGAACACAAAGTTAACCCGGATTGGTCGGATTCTTTTCCTCCGCCCCCAGATTGGATGAACTCTTTCGAAGGTTGCCTTGTTGAGAATCTGCCTTAAGCAGATTCGAAGTTTTTCTTCCTTGGCCGGAGGAACGAGTTAAGGCAGGCGTATTTGTTTGCCGTGTGCGCGTGCGCAGTCAACTCCTTTGGAGACGGCGGTGGGGGGGGGGGGGGAGGTGCTGTCGTACGCGGGTTCTCCCGCACAGCGGATTGTCGTACATCATGAACGGGTGGCCCGGGCTGAGGACGGACTTTGAGGCTTTGCTTACTCGGTTCCAGCAAACCGAGAGTGTCCGCTTCGAAGATTTCGCCTTGCTCTGGAGGCAGAACCGTTTCGACACCATTTTTTAGTGAGTCGCTTTTCTTGTTGTTTTGTCACCCCTTCGTGGTTTCAAGTCCCTCGTCCCAGGAGAGAGGGAGCGGCGGCGGTGGGGCTGTCTGTCCACCTATGGACAGTCCTGAGCCTCCACGCCAAGACTTGTGCAAAGTTTATTTGGAACACGGTTGAATTTCCTCTGCCTCCCCCTCCCCGCCTTTAAAAAGTGAATTAGAGTTAAGAGAAATAGTGAAGTCTTCCTGCATTTTTTTATATGGTGCTGTCCTAACGTTTTAGTTACACATTCCCTAGTCACTGTAGTTAGGGATGAGAAAAATTAGGATGGAGCATATTATATCTTTGGAGTAGCCTGCCCCATTTAGATGCATTGGAATTGCAACTTCGAGAACTTCCAGATATGATGGATGTTGGCTTGGCATTCTGGTAGTTTAATCCTCTGCACGTTTATTTTCCCCCGCACATTTTTTTTCCTTTTGATTGCATTAGTATAAATCTTGATACGATTGATTACTCCAATAGAACTACCGGTATATTTATATAATACTCTTAAATTCTTAACATTCCATTATTTAGAACTGAAGAAGCTTCTTGGAGAAGAAGCAAAATGTCTGCAAAGAAAAACCAGAAAGTTCATTGCCTCTTGAAAAAAAGCACCTTTCGGACCACCATGACCTGGATGAATCTCCATAGATACTCTATTATTTAGATACTTAGAGCATTGGATTTAGAAAACAGGAGAGAAAAGGTGGATAGTTTGGTTGTTGGTTTGGTACAATAATCAAACAGGACAGATACAGACTTCTACAGATAGTTATGACTGCAGAAAAAAACCAATAGTTCTTAAAAAGTGTATTCCTGCTTTAAATAATTCTTAATTAAGAAGCACAAATAAAGTAATTACCAATTCCAAGCATGGTATATAGAGAAATGTAATCTGTTCTACTTCTTATTTTATAAATTAAGATGTTTACTGCAATAAACAAGTGAATAAGGTTTATAGCAGACCTTGTGCAGATTTGAAAGAAAAACAAATGGCATATTTGAATCTCTTCTTTTTGATGTAGGTAGTCGATAATTAATTTCTTCTGCAACTAAGACCTTACATTTTGGTTGAGGTTGATATATATTGTATTTTTTTTTCCCCTCTAGTGGTAAAATAAGGACTCCAGAGCAAATTAAGTTCACTACAGAAGCTTTAGCCCTGGTATGGCCCTACTTTTTGCCTCCTTACACTTTCCAGATCCGAGTTGGTGCTCTTTATCTTCTGTATGGTTTGTACAACACACAACTCTGTCAACCAAAACAAAAGGTAAACTTAAACTGCTTTTAATTCATTGTCCAGTAATCTTGCATTGTAACTGATGTTCTTAGCAGGGGTGTCAAACTCAAAGCCCATGGGCCGGATCCAGCCCACGGGGTGCTTAGATCTGGCCTGCAGGGCAGCCCTAGAAGCAGTGAAGTACTGGCCCATGGTGCCTATGCCAGTGAAAACGGGGCCCGGAAGGCCTGTTTTTGGCTGCAGGAGGCTGTCGCAGCCAAAAACAGAGCCCCGGGGGGGGGGCATGCACTGCCCTCATGAGCTCCATTTTCACTTGCAGAGTCCTTGCAAAACAAACTACTAGAAAAAGTGGCATTTGATCACACAAATGACGTCGAGCTGGCCACGCCCATCCTGGCCATGGGCCTCCCGCCCACCCAGATCAAACACAACCCTGATGCGGCCCTCAATAAAATCAAATTTGACACCACTGTTCTTTAGTCTTGGGGAGTTGAAATTTTATTTAATATAAAAGTATGATCATGAATGGTGACCTAGTGAATAGTATGCTCTGATTTTTTGCCTCACAGCTGTCTGTCATATAGGGCTTAAAATGGCCTTATTTACAGGACTGTATTAAAGAGTGGCAATATACATGAAACATATTGGATAAACTTAAAAAGCAGGATGTAGAAATGTGTACATATAAACTATCATCAATTTAAAAAGTATTCTCATACTTTAGATTACTGGGATGGAAACCAGCAGCAAATGCCTGGGCCATAGGCTAGTGTGTGAGGTTTTTTTAAAAAATTCCATGACAAGGCACTACAAATTACTTCTGTATTGTTGCCAAGAAAATAACATCAGGAGTCAAACTCAAAGGAGGTATTTTCTTTTCTCTTTTAACCTTAAATCTATCATATAACAATGAAGTCTACAAATAATTTTTCTATCTCCTACTGTTAAATATTCTGGGAATTCTGAATAAACTAAAGCACTCCAGTTTGTTGCTTCAGTTAGAGCTAGGTGATTTAGGCATCTGATTGTGCTGACATCCTTTATAATATCCATTTAGTTAGCCACATAGGCTGTTTAATTACTTCACACTTCGAGGTATGTTGTTGACTTGTTTGAAGACATTTTTGTTTGTTTTGTATTTCAGATTAGGGTTGCACTTAAAGATTGGGCTGAAGTCAGTAAATTCAAGCAGGAACTTCTAGATGCACAGCACTATGATGCAGCATATATCTTCAGGAAACTTCGGATGGACAAAGCATTCTATTTCACAGCAATGCCCAAATTTGTGAGTTATTAAAACCATAGTAACACAAGTACTCATTGTACCATCTCTATTTTCTGGCTGGTCGTCTTATCATTCTGCTAAGAAACTTATGATTGTTTCAGTCTGGTATCCTGCTTCCTATTCTCTGTCCTGCATTATCCAAGCATCACAAGAGAATGGGAGAAATGTGGATTTTCTAGCAAAGATCCTGTTTTCTTTCTCATACAAATGCTTCTTCAATTAATACCATATTTTTTGCTCTATAAGGCCATTTTCCCCCCAAAAAAGTGGATGGAAATGTCTGTGCATCTTATGGAGTGAATATTGCATCACAGGCCGGGCTGCAGTGGCAGGGTCCTTTTACAGTGCTGAACCCCGCCTCTGGTCTCTTTTCCACAGTGCAGGAGTCAATAGGCTGAGCTGGCACATGAGAGGACACTTATCTGTGGTCCTCTCAGGCTCGGCCTGATATTTTTTTTCTTGTTTTCCTCCTCTAAACCTAGGTGTGTCTTATGTCAGGTGCGTCTTATGGAGGGAAAAATACGGTAGATTAGAAAGGTTGAGCTGACAACTTGGTTTAGAATGCTTGTGGTTTCTACAATGATTGGCTTTTCTATAATCATCAGCTATTTGCTGCAAAATTGGACCTAATTGGACCTGGTGGGACCTGCAATAATTCTGATCTGCTATGATTCTTTGGATTATGTGTAACAGAGTATGGATGTTGCTTTGAAAAATGTGATCATTTTTCTTGGCTCCACTTGGTCCTCCCCTCATTAAGAAGTTCTTTGGTTGATGCTGGAATTTGTTCAGAGTTACGGCTATTGTGGCATTAACCAAGAAATTTCATGCATGCTGGGTGATTCAGATACGTGTTTTTCCTATTTTGATTCTGATATGACTGTTTCTTTCTTAGCTTTCATTTAGGACTAAAAAGAACATGCATGCAAATACCGACATGAAGAGGGAATTCAGAGATCCTACTGATCGTGTTGCCTTGCTTTGCCATGAAAATTTCTTGGAGGTATACTTAACACCTTGTTCCAACATGATTATTTTTGGCTTATGTCCTATACACTGTAAAAATGTTATCGATAAACAATTTTACAGAGAAATAGATATAACGTTTTTTTAAAAAAACTCTTATAATCCAAATATCTTTCTGTGAATGTAATCCATACTTTGTATGTATTATATCTGGTGCTTGAACCTCAAGTTGTTTGCTGAAATCCAGGCCAGGCCATTTTCACATACTATCCGAAAAAGAAATACAACTCAAATTTTGAGAGATCCCAAACTCCATTTGATCTCCCCCAGGAATTTCTTTGAAAAGTTAAAGAACATAGAAACAAAGGCAATATCTGATAAGTTTTATATAAAAAGATATTACAATCTCTCTTAATTTCTAAAGGCATATTCATAATGTACACCTGGTTAGCACATTTTTTTCAACAATTATATGATCTGACATAGATCCAAATCTTTAACTTAGTTTTACCAGCATATATTTCTAACTAGCTGAATACCTGTGCTCCGCTACGAAACTATGTGATTGGGCTTGATAAATCGACACAGCTTGAAAATTAATAAGTAGTTACAATCGGCCTCTCCTATCCCCTTCTCTCCCTCAGGCTTGCCCCACAGAAGCCTCCCCTATCCTATTCCCTTCTCTCCCTCAGCCTTGCCCCACAGAAGCCTATCCTATCCTATCCCCCTTCTCTCCCTCAGGCTTGCCCCACAGAAGCCTCCCCTATCCTATCCCCTGCTTGCTGCTGTGAAAGTAAAACTGAAACTGAAACTCCTCTCCTCTGCTTGTTTTGCATTTGGAACAGATTTCTTTTCAGGTGGGGAGGGGGAGTAGAACTTCTTAGCATCAGAGGGTTGTTTGAAAACTGAAACAGTATTTACTATGTGAGCAAGAAGGAGACAGGAAGGAGCCTGGCGGTGGCTTAGCTTAACTGTTCTGTAGTAAAGCTGTTTGTTGCTGTGAAAGTAAAACTGAAACTCCTCTCCTCTGCTTGTGTTTTGCATTTGGAACAGATTTCTTTTCAGGTGGAGAGGGGGAGTAGAACTCTTTAGCATCAGAGCGTGTTAATAATAATAATATAGGAAATACTAATGCTCTGATAGTCATTTCAAAAAATCCTTTCTTAGCGAGCACCTAGAAACCAAGAGGAACATAAGTGGCAAATTTCAAGTTTGTAGGCTTTACAGTTCTGGAGATTTTGTGATGATGCATGGTATTTCACTTATATATAGAGAGAGATATGAATGCAGAACTGACCATGTTTTCTGTTTGGATGAAACATTAAGAGCAGGATGCACAGCAAAATATGACAACAATCTCAATTTTTACTGATGAAGTTATTAAGAAATTTTGTTTTTTGTCTGCTTCACTTATAAGGAAACAAAAAATATTCATGAGCATTACAAAAAAATGAAATGTCTGATCTCTATGGATCAAAGTCAGCCAGATAAGGCTATCAGTTTGATTAAAGATGACTTCGCAGCCAAGTTCCAAGATATCATTCAGGATTATCAACAGTGGCAGAAAAAGAAAATGGTATATAATTTAATTTTTCTTTAGAAATTGGTATAATATAAATCCTATAAACTAATGGTTTTAACTACATAATATCAGAAAAATAATAATTAGTGTAATAACAAAATTCCGGCACCAATCTGATCATTTTGAATAAGCTATTTATTTTTATAACCTTTTTATAAACTATTAAGCTTCAACAGCCCTATGAAAAAAAATCTGTCTTTGAGGACTTTCTGAAGGATTTTGAGATAAAGGCAACTCAAAATTGTTAATATTTAAAGATACGTTGCAAAGACATGTTGAAAGAGGCAAACATAATCTTGCTTCTTGAGGCAAGAAATTACTGGTGGATGATATTGTAACTAGTTTTCCATTTAAATGGAGTAGCAGTTCACCAGCTTTCTATGCACATGCATGTGTCCTCTTGTGATATTGCTGGGAGAGGAAAGTCACCTTTCATCTGTTTGATGATTTGAGTGTACAAATCCGATGTGTATCTAATGCATTCTTGAATCTAACTAGTATCTATTTTTTCAGGAATCCCCCTTATCTACTGTGGGTGACGAAATGAGGAATAGAAAAGAAGGTTGTTCCCAAGAGTCTGAAGTAAGGAAATGTCATCATCATGGTGGAATGTTTAATTTCTTTATAGGAATTCTTAGTAAGATATAATTTACCATAAAAGTCCCTTGCAGTCATTTCTAATTCAGCTCTATACTACAGAACCAAGAAGATAAGAAGGGACCAGGGGGTGGGGGGTGGGGATGGATTATCCCTGGATAACTATCCTTATTGTCCTCAAAGCTGAGTAGGTATTTGAAACAGTAATTTATTTACAAAGAAAAATGATACATTTTTAGCATTAAAGTTTTTTTGTGCATGATTTTGTGCATGGATAATTGTTAAAACATTAGATGTCAAGAAGTAAAAAAAAGGTAGTGCAAACTGTATTGGCAATCTTCTCTTTTCAGGGATCTAGCAGAGCTAAAACATTAGCTGAAATCAAATCCAGATCATATTCTGCAGTTGCTCAGGTAAGTACGTAAAGGCTGGATTTTTTTCTGTGCTTTTGACTACCAGTGACTCCCTAGACCCGTGATGGCGAACCTATGGCACGGGTGCCACAGGTGGTACACGGAGCCATATCAGTGGGCACGCGAGCATTACCATAGTTCAGCTGCAGCGCGTATGTGTGCGCTGGCCAGCTGATTTTTGGGCCTTCCGGTCCCACTGGAAGTTGAGAAATGGGCTGTTTCCAGCCTCTAGAGGGCCTCCAGGGGGGTGGGGAAAGCTGTTTTTACCCTCCCCAGGCTTCTAGAAAGCCTCTGGAGCCTGAGGAGGGTGAAAAATGGGCCTACCGGGCCCACTGTGCCATCACATGCTAAAAGCGGGGTGGGGGGGAGGTGCAGGGCGGGGTGCATTGAACTATGGGTGTGGGCACACATGTGGGCAGCCTCCCCACACTCCCCCCGCTTTTGGCACGCGACAGCAAAAAGGTTAGCCATCACTGCCCTAGACAAATCCCTGTAGTTTTCTTCACAAGGTTTTTGGAAGCAGTTTGCCATTGCTTTCTTCCTATAGCTAAGAGAAAGTGACTAGCCTAAGGTCTATGTCACATTGTCTATGTGCCTAAAACAGAACTAGAATACAGGATGTCCCACTTTCTAGCTTTATGCTTTTAACCACCACCACACTGACTCTCTTAACAGCCATAATTATCTGAACACAAGTGCTAAACTTCATTTCAGTGTGTCTGTAAGAAAAGCAATTTGAAACAGACAAATTAGCAATAGCACTTAGACTTTTCAGTGCTTTAATACCCTCTCTAAGTGGTTTACAGAGTCAGCATATTGTCCCCAACAATCTGGATCCTCATTTTACCCACCTGGGAAGGATGGAAGGCTGAGTCAACCTTGAGCCTGGTGAGATTTGAACTGCCAAATTGCAGCCAATCAGCAGAAGTAGCCTGCAGTACTGCATTCTAACCACTGCACCACCGTGGCTCTTTAGTGCTAAACAAGATGTCCTCCTGATAAGTAGAAATCTGATTATGTAACATTGGATGTAACCCTTAACATGTTTTCTTGGTATGTAAAGATAAAGTTGGCAACATACAACTTCTTTCAACAGCTTAATCCTGACTTAATGATTGCCATGACTTACAACCGTAATTCCAGGTTCAATTACAGTTGTATGTTGAGGACTGCCATGGAAAGAAGAGGCAGCAAACCACTTCATTCCATGATTTTATCTAACAAATTTATATGGCTGCCCATTTCACTATCAGTAACTCCAGGTGGTTTACAAAGATTAAAATTCAATATAAAAATAACAAAAATCTATCCTCCCCACAACAACAATCAGTCAATCAAATAAGCCACTTGGTGGGTTCCATCCCAGTCTGGGGTCCAGGCCCATTGGCAAAGTCTTTAGGGCCTTGCGAAAGAGTGTCAGAGGGGGACCCAATCTTATTTCCTTGGGATGATGTTTCACATGGAGGAGCCACCATGGAGAAGGCCTTTCTTCTTGGTCTTGTTACATGAACCTCCTTAGGAAAGACAACCCATAGAATTCCCTGCCTCTCCACTCTAGTGGGTTGGGTAAAAGTTTCCTTTTTGAAATTGCATCTCCTTTCTGCCCCCAGTCTACCGTGGAAGCAGTACCATAACAATATACAAGATTGTATCCCCAATTGCAGATAGTAGAGCCTAATAGTTAATAGAATGTATTTTTCCTCCATTGGTGCACTTTTAAACCTACCTATGTCATATGACTTAGTTTTGGATTTAATTTGTGTTGTAAAGATGCTCTTGATGAACAAGTCATATGATCAGTTTACAAATACAGTGGCAGAATTAAATACCTTATGATAAATTCATTGGATCATCATCTTTCTCTTTCAGAGCAATATTATTGTGTATTCATTGCTTGCATATTTTTCTTGTTGCACTTTCTTTGGCTGAAAATCTATTTAGGCTTCAAAGTCCAGACGACATCGCCAAGTTAAACTGGAATCTTCCGAATTGGGATCAAATCGTGGGAAAACCAGATTGCCTAGGGATAGAAACGTCAGGAAATATTTACCAACAGCAAAGAAATCAGAACGTCTGCAAAAGAGAGGTGATTAGCATAGTAGGATTAATCTGGGGAAATTGCTGTTTCTACAATGCCCCTGATGTATAGGCCCTCTAATTAGTGTGCATTGTGAATGCTGTACCATAACACAAGAGATGTAAATGTTTCATAATAAAAGTGGGTGATAATAAAAAAAAATAAATATGTGTCCTTCCTGAGCCTTTCATCGTTCTTGCCACTTTTAAATGTATTACTTATGAATGTCCTTCCTTGTTTTATAAAATAATCTGCTTGTAGTTGTGCGTGTGTGTGTTTGTGTTTGTATGTTATTTCATAACAGTCTCATAACTGATGAAAAGGTCTGATGAAAGAGAATTAGTTCATCTGTAAATCATTGTAACAGTCTCCTGTCTAGTGGGAAGGATTTTGCAATTATGATATTTAATCCAATTTAATCTCAGGTCCCAAACAAGACAATACAGAGGGGGAAAGTCCTTCAAGTAATCAGGTTCTAACATTTAAATATATGAGTTGGTTCTGTGACAAATAGGCATCCTGTAGATCACGGGTATCAAACTCAAGGCCTGCGGGCCGGATCCGGCCCATGGGGTGCTTAAATCTGGGCTGTGGGGCTGGCCTGGAAATAGCAAAGCACCAGCCCGCAGTGCCTCTGCTAGCAAAAACGGGCAGGGGGCTGTGTGCACCCCCATGCCCCATTTTTGGCTTGTACAGCCTCCTGCAGCACCCTGCCAGCCAAAAAGCACTCCATTTTGGCTGGCAAAGTGCTGCAGGAGGCTGTCCAGGCCATGGTCCCCCCCGTGCCCCATTTTGGCTGGCAGGGTGTTGCAGGAGGTGTCCGTCCCGTCTCCCCCCTGGCCAGCCTGCAGAGGAGAACTACATGCTGATCCTGTCCTCGAAGAAATCCAGTTTGACACCCGTTGTAGATCTTCAAAGTTTATTATCTGACAACTTCACAATTATATTTTGTTCTATCCACAATTCCCAAATTGTCGTTTAGGAAATCCCATATAAAATAGATTACAGGTAGTCCTTAATTAGGTAGTCCTAAATTAGGACCATAATTGACCCTGGCAATTATGGTTGTAAGTCATGATGGTTATAAAGCAGGTGACTGTGTGACCAGATCCATTTTATGACCTTTTTTGTAGCAGTTAAGTGAATTTTTTTTCTATGGGTTGGGCTTTTTTTGTTGTTGCCAGAAATGGGTAGTAAATGCCAGTTTCTGGCAAAACTGTTCTGGCAAAACTGTTGCTAACTGAAGTTAAAAAGACATAAATAAATATCTTTCAAAAGGAGCAAAAATGTCAAGCACCCTTCCTTGATTACATTGAATTATGGTTCCAAATCCCTCAAATGCTACTTGTTCCAATGTAAGGGTATCCTATAAGATTGGCTATCAAAGATATAATCTAATTTCTGTAAAGCTGAAATGAAAATTTCTCTTTAATTTTGTTCTTTTTGCAGGAACTTCACTACCAACAGCACAGGAAAATATTGAGAGACTGAATATGCCTGTGATTGGAGATAATGATGGTGATGAAGAAGAAGGAAATGATCACTCAAGTGATGAAGGTATGTTGTACACTTCTGCACAAAAATAGCTCTGACAAAAAAGGAAAGTCTGCAAAAATCCTTCTTCTTTACCGTTCTTAGCTATCTCTGACACAAGCAGATACATGAGTAGTCCTACTTAGGTACCACTTCTGTCTTCCATTTGAGAAGTTTCCCTTTCGAACATTACACTGGAGAAAAACATTCACCTTTTTTTTTTTTAAAAAAAAAAATTGATTTATATGCCGCCCTTCTCTGGAGACTCAGGGCGGCTTACAATATGCTCAGCAATAGCCTTCATCCTTTTGTATATTTATACAAAGTCAGCTTATTGCCCCCACAACTGGGTCCTCAATTTACCTACCTTAGAAAGGATGGAAGGCTGAGTCAACCTTGAGCCTTGGCGAGATTCGAACCTGCAGTAATTGCAGGCAGCTGGTCTTAATAACCAGCTTAATAACAGGGTGCCTTAGACCACTGTACTACCAAGGCTTTTTCATATATAGGTAATGTAATTCCTCAGTTATTCAACAACTCAATTTTTCAACAAGGTGTTCTAGACCAAGCCATATCCAAAAAAACACGTAATTCCTGGAAATTTGGCATTCAGACAAATCAGCCATCAACAGGCAAATTGAGATAGACCAGCGGTCCCCAAATTTTTGATTGGCAGGGACCATTCTGTGGATGGCAGTTTTCCGCAGACCATGCGCTGCCTGGATCCCGCACATGTTCAGATGGGGCTTTGCTTGCTTGGCCTGGTTCCTGGTGAGCCACAGACCGATGCCAGTCTGTGGCTCAGGGCTTGGGGACCCCTGAGATAGGCAATATTTATACTCCATTCAAAAGAGCTTATGAAAAAGCTAAAAGGAAACAAAAAAGACCAGAACATCTACTTGTTAGCATTCAACACCCAGATAAACAGGACTTGCTCCTGATCTACACCAAACAATGAAACAATAAACAATACCCTGATCAAGGAACTATCAAAGTGAAAACAACACACCCATCAACATGACAGGCACTGTATGTAAACAGGTAGCAAACCTCACTCCCTCCTGGCATGGAAGATGTTACCTAGTTTAAATGTCTGCAAGCAAACAACCAGGCTCAGAGAGCACCAAGGACTACATTCTTCCTTCTTCTAAGATGCAATCCTCAATAAGCTACTAGCAGTGCTTGCTATGTGCTGCTTTTAAGATCATCACAGCATGCATAGCACATAGCTGACCTAGACAGATCACAGAAAGCTAAGCAAGGTCAGATCTGGTTGATTTCTAGAGAGAAACCACAAAGAAATCCCATTGTTTTCAGGAAAAATGGAGTCAAGATTTGGAGTTCATTTTTTCTTTTATTTCAAAGAACCCAAACCCTATACTTCTGAATACAGTTGTTACAGAATTGCCAGGGTGCACAGCAGGGGTAGGTTCTACTTACCTTTACTACCGGTTTGCACATGCGCGCATGCGCAGAGCGTCCATTATGAATCTGGGCGGGTGGGCGGAGCCTCCCGCCGCTTTTACTACCGGTTCGCAAGAACCGGAAGCAACCCACCACTGATGCACAGGTAATTTTCAATTGCATTGATTCAGAATAAGGTATATAAGTAATAATTTGGTCATTTTCTCCCTAAGCTCATGAAATATCTAATATTAAATTTACTAATGCATGTGAAATGCATTGAGAAAATCAGTATTTTATGTTGATTGAAAATGGTTGTCATTGGTCAATTAAAAAAAAAATGTTAAGAAAATAGAATTTGAATATAGAGTTCTTTTTGTTGATAGCTATAAGCTATGATGACCTGTTTCTTCTCTTTTTAGATTTCATACCTACCAAGAGGAAAAAGGCTCATTAAGAGTGCATCTTAAGGGAAATGGTGATACATGAATCATCTGTCTAAATGAACCATGTTTTCCAGCCAGGGATGATGCAATCTGAGTGACCCATGCTATGTTGTGAACTGGATACTTGTTAAGAAGGCACAGAAGCAGAAAAGACATTACTTATGATTTACTTCATAGAAGATTATAATGGATTCTTTATTCATATTTAAAATAGGTTTTGGTAAAAGTTTGTTTCATTTTTAAAAAGGTCTTTAGCCATGTTAATTACATGAAAGAAGAAACTCTTGTTCTGGACAGTAACAGATTTGTAATGCAGTGCATATGTACATTTCAGCTTTTTATGTACCTATATTACTCCTGCTTCCATTGGTTTATTTGTAATTGTAAGTTATTGTTAGAAGAATCTAGAAAGAAACAACATTCTGAAGAATCAGAAGATTTAACATTTTTGCCCTGTTGAAGGTTATGGAGTTCATCTCTGTTTTTTTTTTTCTACAAAACTTTGGGGAATGAACTATGACGAGACTGAAAAATCCTTATGTGATTCTAGATTTTTCACAAAGGAGAAGATAGTTTTGTCCTACTTGTTTAGATACTGTTTTAATTACAGTAAAAGACAATGCAAACTAAACTCATAAATTAAAAATAATAAAGAATAAAAGTGCAAAAAAAGGAAAAAAATAAGAAAACTATTTAAAGAAGCCATTTCGGATCTTCATCACAGCCTGTAAAAGCAAATATAGTAATTCTTCACTCCGATAAGGTTACATGCAAGCACCTCTTCTTCCCATAACCCATCCCTTATGCATGCACAAAGTCATAAATCATTAACATTTCATTCAGTCTTGATGCCAGCAAAAATCCATAATTTTTTTTAATGTGGAAACCTCTTGTTTTAACCTTAATTAAACAAACTTTATAGTCTTTCCTTTTGCTACTAATCACCATAGTCTTTATTTCATTGTAGGATTGTTGGAGTGTTTGATATCTCATCAAATTTTTCATGTCAGTATTTTCTGTTATTTTGTCTCTGTTCACCAAAACAAAAGACAAACCTTTCTCCTTTTCTTCCTGGAATCTTTTAGTCCCCTCTAGTGTCCAATTTCCAAAACCATAGAAGTATGGAATTTCTTATGGAATTTCTTATGATTTAAAATTTAGTTCCCCTGAAGGTACTATTTAATTATTTTCAAAAATCTTGTAGTAAAAGTTCTCCTATTCCAAATTTGCCTGATGACCAGATCCACAGGTAGAGATGGGAAAGACTGGAAAAATTGGGGGGGAAAAGTTTTTTTGTTTTTTTCCAAACAGCTCTGGAAAAAAAACGGGAAAAAATAGCCCCCCCCCCATGTTACCATTTTTCAGGCCTTCCCATCTCTACCCACAGGTGAAGAATTCAAATTGCTAGTTTATTGTTCTATGCCTATTTCATAGCAATCTTCCCAGACTGGTAGTTTGCCCCGGGAAAGACAGGTAAGGCTCAATGGCATCTAAGTGGGATTGTGGTGGTGTCAGACCTTCCCTTCTTGTATCTTGGTAACAATTCCAGACTGATCCCGTTTGATCTCTCCTCCTGACTGGGATAGTGTCTCTCTGACACATAGTCCTTTGATTTGCTTATAAATTTCTGGTGTTAAGGTCTTTGACTTTTTGCTGTTTATTTCAAATATTTAAATTATTAAGCTTATAGCTTTCTCAGAAATACAAGAATTTCTGCTTTTACGGCCTAAGGCAGAAAAATAATTCCATTTGTAAAGGCATTTTTCTGGCATCTTTTCTAAAAGCAGTGTGCAGATTGTATTTTTCTCTGTAAAACTACAATTCTGTTTAAGCCAACTTATGGTAAGGTTTATACTAACTGGAAAACAGCATTTCAGCTCATATTAATGCACTAAATAATTGAACAATAAAATCTTTAGAGCTTAAATGGACTCGAGGATGGTAGAGGACAGGAAGGCCTGGAGGAACGTTTTCCGTGGGATCACAATGTGTCGGACACGACTTCGCAACTAATAACAACAAAAATATTTAGTATATTTAGTATATTTTTAATGAATTGTACCGCACAGGAAATCTTTTAAATTCACATTTGAAGATCATCTCATGTTGCTGATGATCTCAAGCTGAGGTGGTAGGTAAAGAAGTCTGCTACAGAACTGCTGAATAGCAGTTCGTCAAAGTTCAGTTCTACTAATTGGCAAACCTACTGATTGAAAAGGCTACTAATTGAAAGGGCTACCTTTACAGAAAATGTTGAATCAGAATTCTTAAGAATTCCAACTTTGAGCATGCAGCTACTGAATATGCCTAACAAACCTGGATGCCTCCATCCATGTTTATGTACCATGTCATAGGTAACCACAAACTGGTTACAACATGATTCATTCCTTTATCATCATAGTATGTTCCATGTGCTCAATCTTTTTTGAAGATCACTCAGAAACGGCAGTTAGCGCAAAATGCATGTTTGTTGCTAATTGGTATCTTAAGACAAAGGCTTATTTATTTTATTTATTTATTGGATTTCTATACCGCCCTACTCCCGAAGGACTCAGGGCGATGAACAGCCACAGAATAAAAACACATAAATACAAAAATTTAAAATAGAATAAAACAAATAATTTAGCTGAACAAATTTAAAATACCACATAATTTAAAAACAAATTAAAATTTACATTTAAAAAGGGGAAAAGATTTAGGCCAGGCCAGCTTGATGAAATAAAAAAGTCTGTGGAAGGAAGAAAAGTTATGTGGAAGGAAGCCTTATCAATAGGCTTCCAGCTGCCTTTGAAAGTGATATTTTTAGCTTTTAAAGCTGGGTTGGCATCAAGGTACCTGCAAAGACTACCCATTCTAATCAGAGTTGAGATGTCTGAGGATGGCTTGCAGGAGAAACCACTGCTGTCATGGGCCAGGATTCTGATTCGGGCACTGACAATGTTGCTCCAGCTGAGACTGTAGATTATCAGACTTGGGAATCTTCAAGTCATGATTCATCTGACAAGGCTGAGCAATCAGATATTTTCTGATCAGCTGGAGCAGTTGGATGATTAAGCACAATCTCCCAAGTGTGGATGCTTGCAGCAGTGAGCAGAGCAATGCCATTCAATGAGATTTCTTTCTAAGCAAAGGGTGAGGCCTGAGTAATTTAGGCCAGCTGCCTTCAGTCTCTGTTGGAAACAAGAGTTCAGAATAATGGTTTGTGATTCTTGGACCTACTGACTACTTGACTGGCTTGACTGACTTTGGATTATGCTATTATTCTTGGATTTTATCAGCATTTTTTCAGGCAAGCATTCTCTGCCAGACATTTAAATTACATTTCTGTCTGCTGTTATCTACTTCAGCTTCTGAGTACCGTGTCTACGTGTGTATTCCTGCAACCTTGAAGCAGTACAACTGCCAACATTGTCCCAGTTGGGTGAAATTAAGCCAGGAAGAGTAACTTTTGGATCTCTGTGCTCCTTTGGGATTCCAGAATTATGACCATTCAGAAGCTGGTGACAGTTGAATTGTTCTAAAGAGTGCCTTTGAGATATGAATGGCCACTATTACATTTCTATTTTGAACTGTATAGTTTTCACCTTTGTTTTTTCTTCTTGTGATGCTACTGGAGTTGTGAAGTAATCTTTTTTTCCACAATGACAGACATTTTATTGCATTTGTTTTTCTTTTTACTATGGATGTTTTATTGCATTTTTATCTTATTATAAACTGCTGGAAGTTTGTTTCAGTGGCATACACATTTCAGTAATAAAAACAGCTCTCTTGCTTTTGACAGTCCCAGCTACTGGAGTCAATGCTTGTTTTTTTTTTTTTTTAAAGCAGTTCTGGTAAGTCAGAAATTAATGTGAACATGTCTGTTGCTTAGGAGCAGGTCAGATATCACAGGGAGGCCGCAAGTCTGATATTGCCATCTTCCTTTTGCAAGAAGAGATGTAAACTAATCTGGCTCTATTTCTGTGTGGAAAATACAGCTCTGCAGCCTAGGATAAGTTTTGTTCAGCATGTAGCTTCCTTTTTTCAGCCTTCCCAACCTGACATTCTCTGGACCAATTGAGACTCCCAAGTCCCAGAATTTCCAGGATTTATTATCTTATGTCATTACTGGAACCGGTCTCAACCCACCTTGAAAGTGAGAAGGATTGGGGATGCTATTCACATCCCTATTAATTGGGCTACTGGTTTAAAAGCTCTCTACCAAGAGAAGCATTTTAAATATACTTTATAGGATATTTATGTGGTTGAAGAAAACACCAGCACCATTTAACAGGGTTGGGAGTTGGAGAAGAAAATACCCCTTTCCCTATCCAGAATCAATGCAATGTTCTTGCCTGTTGCAAATCTGGTTGATAAGAATAAAGCTAATCCTTTTGTATGCAATCAGTTTTGCACCATTTTAAATAAAATGTAGAGCACGTTTGGTGCAATGGTTAAGGCATCAGGCTAGAAATCAGGAGACTGAGCTCTAGTCCAGTCTTGTTTAGGCATGAAGCCAGCTGAGCAAGGTTAGGCCAGTCACTTTCACTCAGCCCTGGGAAGGAAGCAATGGCAAACCACTTCTGAAAATCTTGCCAAGAAAACTGTCCAGGCAGTCTCTAAAAAACTGGACACGACTGAAGAGGGGAAAAAAAAAAAACCCTGAATAAGGAAATGTTATTTTTTGTGTGTGTCTGATAATATAATTCGATCCAACCAATTTTTTTCCCGTAGGGGTCGATTTTCTATAGGATTTTCATTCTTACTTCGCGCATTTATTGCAAACATTCCAGGAAACCTTTCCAATGACCGCGAGGCGGAGGACCAGCAACAGCCACTAAAGCCGGGCGTCGGTACCTTCCAGCCTTCCGATTCCACCCGGGTCTTTGAGCCGGAGAGAGAGAGGAGGGACCGTGGAGCACGTGCCGAGCCTCCTGCAGAAGCCCGGCGCCTCCGCAGGCCGCCCCTCCGGCACGCGCCTGCCGAGATACAGAGCCCCGACGAGCGCGTGCGTAAAATCCGCTCCCTCCCTCTCCCTCCTCCTCTTTTCCTGGAGGGAAGGGAGCGAAGTGATGGATTAAAGGATGCGCCTCCTTTCCGATTAATGGAAAAGCGGCGGCGGCTGCTTTGGCGGCGGCGGCGACGCCGAGTGGGAAAGCAGGTGGCTGAGAAGCCATTGTCGCCGCCCCTCCGCAAGTCCTCGGTTGGAAAAGTGGGTCTCTTCAACCGCTGCAGCAGCAGCTATGGCGACCGATAGTAAGTGCCCTTCTTGCGGGCTTTCGCAGAGCGCGGGATTCTCTGCGGGATTTTCCACTCTGCGCTTGGTGTGTGTGTGTTTGTGTATTTGTGTGTGTGTGTGTGTGTATGGGATTCCTGCTTCCTTTGCTTTGGTGGGAGCTTTATATCTGCCCCCCCCTTCCCGGGTCCCTTTTCCTATCCGTTCTGCATTTTTGCCATACTTCTTCCAGTTGGAGACCTTTAGATGTCTGGGATTTCAAACCCTACCAGGCCTGGCATTTTGGGAAGCTCTTATTTGGAGAGGGGGTGGTATGGTGTCTGTAGATCCTTTCCTGCTCTTTGTCCTCATCTGTCCCCTCCCCATTTCCCCCCTCTCTGCATTTTAGCTGCTGCAACCTGAGTTTTTCTTTCCAGATCTCACAATCTGGTCTTCAAATTGTAGTCAGGTTTTAAAAGTTGTATGTAATTTGGGGATCCCTTACTCATCATCCTGTCTTGTTCCCTGGAGTTGTTTCTGGCATAAGAGTCAATTGAAGATTTATTTGGGCCACCCGAGTTTTGATCTGACTTCTAAGGATCTGAGGCCCTGGGCTGGGCAGCTCTGTTTTAATCTAAGGCTGTGTCGCCATCATCTGCTAGCACAGGGCTGGGCAACATTCTAACCTAGTTAAGCCTGAACTCTGAATTGAGTGCAGTTGCTGCTGCAGGATACAATGTATGGCTTTCCAAATGTTGCACAGCAATCCCAGCCACCACAGCCTGTCTTGGATGCTGACTGAAAAGCCACCAATGAATAATCAGATGTCACCATTCCTGGAAAGCTTGTTGTTCTGGTCTTGATCTCTGCAGTGGCAACGGCTCACTTTCAAGTAGTGACTACAGGACCTGAAGGAGGCCTTTAGCAAAGACGCATCCTTCTCCATGGCTATGATGAAATGGAGGAAGGAGATGGCCCAGGAAACCAGCAGCACTCTGTTAATTTCACAAGCAACTTAATTCCCCTAAAGCTGGTAACAATATCAGCTTATAGTGAAGGTGAAATAAATGGACAACTTGAGTTCTGGTTTGAGACTCTTCAAGAAAAGGCACAGTATGTAAAGCAGCTTTCACCAAATTTGATAACCTCCCATAATCCCCTGACTGGGGATTGTGGGGATTAAAGACAATCCCCATTCAATTAATTAAATAGAAATCATATGGGATTGTTGTTTAGACAGCTACATTCATTGCTGTTTCTTTGAGGGCCTCATTTAAGATATTGATATAAACTTTAAGACTCAAATGAATTATTGCTTAACGCACTGTAAGCCGCCCTGAGTCTCCGAAGAAGGGCGGCATATAAATCAAATTAAAAAAAAAAATTAGGGTAAAACTATCTTGTTCTGAATCTGGACATTTAGATCTACAAGAGAGGGCAAATCTATAAAGATTCCTGTGGTTTGAGATGAGCAAGGTTTCTTTTGTTCTTTGCCTTTAGAAAAATATTTCAGACCCATATTTTTATAACTAAAATCAAACCTTTTGTTTCTGATGAATTTTCTATTTGCATGTTAGATGTTCTATTTTTCTTTTGAATGTTATGAGTTTCTTTCATGCTATAAGTTGCTTTTCATGTCATACTTGAACAGGAAGTTTTAATATTACATAATTTGGATGCTCAACTTTTTAGGATGGCAGATTTTTCTCATTACAGATATAGGCTAACAATAGATTGAATAATACTATTTAATTTTTTAAACTTTCTGTTGTCCATATTTTAAGAGAAAAGTTAGACGTACCGGTATATGTACATTTATGTACATAAATAAATAATTATAATATAATTAAATTTATATAATTAAGTAAATATATAATATATAGAATAGCAGTCTATGAAAATTGAAAACTACATAAATATGAGTGATACCGGTATTGGAACACTGTAAAGAGTGGAAATGTGAAAAAATTGAAATATGTTTAATAAAAATTTATTTTTTAAAAAAGTAGTACCGGTATAGGTTGTTTGCATTAAAACTCTAGATTTTTATATGTACATCTATTCTTAATATTTGTGAATACATGGTATGAATTTGTAAAATTGAAACATTGACAAAAAAATTTAGGCAAAAACATGTCAGGCTAGGGAATTTCTCAGAAGGCAGATTTTTATTATTATTATGGTTCATTGAACACAGTCAGCCAGATGTTCAGGCTGGATTTGGCATTTTTGTCTACCTTTCCAAGATTGTTGTTGTCTTATTGTTAGTAGTAGTAGTAGTAGTAGTAGTAGTATTTAATTAATTAGTGAAAGTATTAATTAATAAAAGTATCATCCATGTCTTTTAGGACATTCTATTAACCAGGATGAACATTATAAACTTCTTCAAAGAGTTAGACCTTTGCATAATGTACTGTATCTGAAGTATCATTTGAGCCTTGTTACTTGTGTCTGGAGTGATAAATCTGGATTGATTTGTTCAATGATCCATTTGTTTGTTTACTTTGCTATCTTTCCAAAGTTCAAAAACATCAACATTACTATTTATTTCTCTTCTACTTCTTCAAAATCCAACTTCCACTTGACTAGAGCATCATAAGGAAAACCATAGCTTGGAGAATTCATTGTAGGTATGGACACATCATGACATCTGAATATCTTTAACAAAGCCTTTGTGGCTATTCTACCATGTCCTAGTCTGTGGCATATTTCTCAACTGCTGATTCCTTTATTATGTATTCATAGTCAATCCAAAATAAGCAGAATCTGTCCAGCACGTCAGTATTTTCATTATTAGCTTTTAGACAGGTTGTTGTATCTGTTGACATTAAGGCCTCATCAAGTAGGCTTTTATTCTATTTTAGAGATTGCAATTTATTTATTTAGTGTATGGCAAATACATGGATTTTTAGTAGTTCAAATGCCAATGTCCAGTCCACCCAGCCATCCAATGACATGTTGGTCCATGCCAAAAAAAAAAAAACAGACATTGGGCCGATGTAAGCTCTTGATGTTGCTTATCCGTTGCCATGTATTTAGAGAGCCAGGAGTTCTACAAAGATGTCCGACTACCAACTGTCATTAACTACCAATTCTTTAATGTAGTCTGGCTGCCAATTGTTGCTAGTCATTTGGTTCACACTTCTGTGCTATCCAGGGTGCACCACGAGGAGGCAAACTAGCATCACACCCCAGAGATTGTGATATTAAAAAGGAAAAGTTAATAAGTGCTAAATCCAATACTTTGGTCACTGAGTCCTCTTGGCTTTTAATTTTAGAAGAGATTGGCAGTGGGGGTGAATTGAGCATGTTGAATGGGAGTGAAAGTTTACGAAAAAGTAGATTAAAGGTAAATCTCAGATATAAGTAAATAGAAAATTAGCCTTGAGCCAGAGCTGATTCAATTAGCTATTTTCAAGTTGACAAGGATTTCAGCCCCTGAAATTAAGGTGTCATGGCTGTTTTGTTTTCTATTTTGGTTTGTACAGTGGTTGCTTAGTTACCAGAATTGTACTGTTGGGGTTCTTTGTATGAGTTAGCATTTAATTTACAAGAAATATTTTCTGTTTCTAATTTTGATCATACTAGACTTTAAAGATTGTATGAATGAACAACTACTGCTTCTAAAGGTCTTCCAGTTGTGCAGTGTGCGCTGTTTTCCTGACCTTAGGTGCTGAAACATATTTTAATACAATACATTTTTAATATAATATTTTGAATAGTGTTAGTCTAGGACATGGGTGTCAAACTCGCGCCGTCACGTTGCCGTCACATGATGTATCACAACATTATTCCCTGTGTAGAGCTGGGGTGGGCGTGGCCTACACGTGACGTATCTGGCCTGCAGGCCGCCAGTTTGACATCTCTGGTCTAGGAGGTTGGTCTTTTTGTTTTTTGTTCTTAGCTTTTTCTTAATCCAGGACACTGATAAGAAAAAGAAAAAAACATGTTCGATGAGTAAATGGAATTGGAAGGGAGTCTGTCTTATGGCTTTTATATATCTTCCAGATTTGTCTTATAACATCCCTTGGTGACATTCAAATAGTACTTTGGATGCTTTTTTTAGTGTGTGTGTGCGTGTGTGTGAGAAAGAGAGAGAGTTGCTAATATAGGTGAGAGCAGGCAAAATGAAATTAAGATTTTAAAATATTTATTGGCATTTTAAAAGCTAAGAACTACATTACACTACACTACACTATATTAAAGTACACTGCACTATACTGTGCTGCACTGTACTGCACTACACTGGTAGTCCTTGATTTATAACCATTTGTTTAGTGATTTTTCAAAGTTACAACGACACTGAAAAAAATAACTTAGGACTGTTTTCATACTTATGACTCTGAAATCCCCGTGATAATGTGATCAAAATTCAGATGCTTGGTAACTGGCATGTATTTATGACGGTTGCAGTGTCCTGGAGTCATGTGATCCTCCTTTGTGAGCTTCTAACAAGCAAAGTCAATGGAGAAGTCAGATTCAACTGCGTTACTAACTTAGATGCAGTGATTCGTTCAACAACTGTGGATAGAAAAGTTGTAAAATGGGGCAAAACTCAAGTGTTTAAGAATGGAAATTTTGGGCTCAATTGTGATCGTAAGTCAAGGACTACCTATACTATATACTATACTACATGCATACACTACATATATAGCTGATTAAGTAAGTTGTAGCTGACCTAATTAAGTCTATGAAGTATTATTCTGAGTTGGGAGTATACAACTCCCCATCGTCATCAGGAACTGAATCTCTTGATGGATTGTAGCTTAATTAGTTTGTGATAAAATCTGTTTTCAAATATTTTAATTTTCCCAAAGAACCACCAACTCTACATGTCTTGGGAGTTTATACAAGCAAAAGAAACTTTTAAAATTTATTACACATGGGCTGTAAGAATCCAAATAACCACCAGGGGATTAACAAAAAACTTTAATTATTTTATTCCTGTTTTAATTGCCTATTAAAATATATGGTTTTTATATTTTTCATAGTTGCTCTGTGAGTGAGATGGTCTCTAATTTTTTTTAAAAAAATATTTTTTTTAAAGACCCAGAAATCTCTTTTTGCTGCTAGAACTACGAATCATTTGGATTTTTGCAGCCCAGATGCAACCGTATTTGAAATTATAGATCAGTCTTTAGTTTTATTATTAAGACAGTATGTATGTGCTGCTGCTGTTTTATGAAGACAACTATGGTAGGAAAGAAGAGAACTGTCTCTTGAAAGAAGAGAGGAGTGGGAGAGATGGAATAAAAGTGACAGTTACCAATGCCTGAGAAGAGGTTCAAGGTTTAAAAGGATCTTGACAGACTTGAACATTGGACCCTATTCAACAAAATATTCAGTGGTAAGAAATATAAGGTTCTATACTTAGGAAAACTGAGATGTACAGGTACAAAACAGGTAGTACATGGATTGGTAGTAATGTTCTGACCCAGCTTTAGCAGAAGCAAGAAACAGACTCCTTGTCATGAAAAACCTCTCTTTATTTACCTCTTATGAATTAATTGCATTCACCCACTGAAAAGTCCAGGCAATAGTCCTTTAAGGAGTTAACTGCAGTAATAGACCTTATCAGTTCCTTGTGATAATTGCAAGGCCGTGAGCTCCCAGCCGAAAGGCTGCAAATTAAGTTCTGGCAAGCAGTCTTTGTGGCACAAAACGCAATGAGCAAAATCTTCAGAAATACGAACTGTTGTCTCCTACGACAACCACTCCCCTTTCTTTCTATTTATTCCCCAGCCAGGGAGGAGCCATTCAGCATCCATGTGTGAATTGCTTCCCGAGTCGACTCCTTGTCCTCTGAGGTTCACCTCTCCTAACTGCTCTGCGCATATGTGCATCTGGAACAGGCCCCAGCTGTTCTTCCTCCTCACTCATACCAGCCTCCAAAGGCAGCTGCCTCTCCAGTGTCTGGGAAATGTCGGACGGCCCTGGTTCTATCTCCGCGTCTGATGCAGAGCATCCAGCAGAGCCTTCCCCAGACTCCAGAACTGGCCCAAGTTCCTCCCCAACCTCCTCATCGTCTGAGTCTACCACCAGCTCCGCTGCCAGCTGGCGGGCCACAACAAGTAATTACTTGTGAAAAGGATCTGTGCACCTTGGTAGATCATAGACTAAGCATGACATATGCTAGAGTTGCCATATGCTGTTTGAGCTCCCTTAACAGAGGCATGATGTTGAGATGTTAACATCATGGCAAATGGTATTCTTCATTTTATTGTGCTGGTCAGGTCACGCTTGGAATGCTTATTCAGTTTTGGTTGCCAAATGCAAGAAGGATGCTGAGAAAGTGGAAAGAGTGCAGACAAGTGTGGGGCTTGGAGATTAAATCCTTTGAAGAATGATTAAAGGAACCAATTAGGTTTAGCCTAAAGAAGAAAAAAAAAGGAAAGACTTGGAAGATAAATGGGAATAGTTTCCCAATACTCGAAGGGCTATCCCAGGGCACTATTCTCCATAACGCCCATGCATCATATTAGAACCAATGAATAGAAATCCAAAAGTGCTTTTTCAAGAGGCAACTGGACTATCTGTTTTTTTCTTTGAAGACGTTTTGCTTCTCATCCAAGAAGCTTCTTCAGTTCTTGTCTATGGAGATTCTCAGTCATCCAGGTCATGGTTGTCCCAAAAGTGTTTTTTCAAGTGGCAACTAGGTTTTCTGGGTTTTCTTTGAAAATGTTTCGCTTCTCATCCAAGAAGCTTTTTCAGCTCTTCAAAACGTCTTCAAAGAAAACCCAGAAAATCCAGTTGCCATTTGAAAAAACACTTTTGGGACAACCATGACCTGGATGACTGAGAATCTCCAATGAATAGAAACTTTACAAAGAGAGAACCAAACATGAAACAAGGAGAAATTTCCTGACCATGAGATGCGTTGAGCAATGGAACTGCCAGCATCCTGATGTCATGGATGTTCCATTACTTGAGGTTTTCAAAGGAAGGTTAGACAGCCATTTGTTGGGGGTTGAGGGTGGTGGGTTAGACTAGATCATCTCCAAGGTGCTTTCCAACTGTATATATATTTGATTCTAAAAGAAGGAGGACTAAAAGAGAGCTGAAGCAGGAAAGTAGCAGCAGCAGCAGCATGAATGAATGAATGAAGCAGTAAGCTGTGATGTCTCAGAGATGCGATGCTTTAAGACAGCAAAGAACATGATTGGCAGTAAAGAATTTTGATATATAAACAAATGTATAAACATTGAACACAGTTGACCTCCCAGAGGACTGAATCCATGTGTGATCTTGTGGGCAGCCTAAGTGCTGACAAGCTTGCCCCACAGGGGCTGGCAAAGGGGTACCCACAGTGGTGGGATTCAACCGGTTCGCACCACTTCGGCAGAACCGGTTGTTAAATTGCTGGCTGGCCCCACCCCTCCCTTTCCCGCTCCTTCCAGAAGTCACCCTGTAGCCCGTTCTTGCTCCCAGGAGGTTGCAGGGAGGCCTACTAGGCCCAAAACAGGGCTCAGGGGGCCAGCGTCCCCCCCGCGACTCATTTTTTGCTCCCAGGGGAGTGCAGGAGGCTGAGTGGTGCCTGTCATACCCCCTGGCCATGCCCCACCATGGCACACCCATCCAGCCGGTCATTAGGGAAGAGAACCGGTTGTTAAATTATTTGAATCCCACCACTGGGTACCCAGGAGTTGGAAGACACACACAGGCCAGACACTGACAAAATGTTCATTGCTCATGCATGAGAGCAAAAGGATGCTGGTAAAATAGAATAATGCAAATCATGGGCCGTACTGGAGTAGGGGGCATTAAAGTAATCCACACCAGCTCTCTATACTGTCTCTCACTACTAAAGGGAGCTGCAGGGAACAGGTGAGAAATTGGAATCTATCTCAGAGCAGCTTCCAGCAACTTCAAGAGCACCCAGGAGATCAAACTTGGGACAGTATGGACTGGAGGTCCCAGGCATGGGTCTAGTGGAGCCAAGTGTTTAGCTGTCCTAAACGAAAACAATAAATAGAATTATGGAATACAGGTACAAAATATGAAATTGTAGATTCGATAGAATAAAAGATAAGCTGGAAAATAAACCAGAAAACCAACCAATAAAATACTTCCTGAAAATAAGGAAAGAGAGACAATTTTTAATTACAAAGAAATGTTTATTTTTATAATACTTACGTAATAGAATTCCCATTTAAGGGGCAGTGTGTGTCTGGCTAATACCAATGTCTGACAGGTTGAATCTACAATGGTAACTATTGTCCAGGACCAACTGGATAGTCCCACTTATTATATTTCATTTCTGAAATATTCTGCACTGAACTTGAATGAGCCCCATAAACAAATTCCTGTGAATGAAGCAGGTGTTGGATCAAACAACATAAATTGTGGTGAGTCCAGATGGTTGTCAGATGGCTGACACATGGGGCATTTATTTTATTTTAAAATATTTGTATGTTCTTGAGATCTTCACAAGACCCTATACAATGTTTCATGTTCATCATTTCCATTTCCATTTACAGTCTGTATCTGCTTGTATACATGAATGCACTTCATGCCCCTTCTCCCAATGTTAATTTTGCAACTTAAATGACTGAGTTGCTGGGATGTCATAAAGCAGCAGGCTCCAGCATAATCTTTTACTTCCAAGAATATCAGACCCATAGGAATGCTTAGAAAAATGGAAACACAGGATGATACCGGTAGCAACAAAATGCTTGGAAGAGTGCCCAAATTAAAAAATAAAAAGGTGAAAAGAGAAAGGGCACTTTGGTGGCTGAGAAACTGCCGCTGAACAACTTTATCCATTTGTCTTCAGGTAAATAGAAGTTTGTGACTGGCTAAAGCCATTATAGGGACCCAGTGGCTCAGTGGCTAAGACCCTGAGCTTGTCGATCGAAAAGTCGACAGTTCAGTTCAAATTCCTAGTGCTACGTAACGGAGTGAGCTCCCATTACTTGTCCCAGCTTCTGCCAACCTAGCAGTTTGAAACCACATAAAAAAATGCAAGTAGAAAAAAAGGGACCACCTTTGGTGGGAAGGTAACAGCGTTCCGTGCGCCTTTGGCATTTAGTCATGCAGGCCACATGACCACAGAGACATCTTCGGGTAGCGCTGGCTGTTCAGCTTTGAAATGGTGATGAGAACCACTCCCTAGAGTCGGGAATGACTAGCATATATGTGTGAGGGGAACCTTTACCTTTACCTTTCAAGCCATTTTGGAAATAGGTGAATATCCACCTCCATAATGACCTTGGGGTGAGATGGACAGCCTTATAAACCTTTAGGGATGTACAAAGCCTGATTTTGTGTTTTTTTCATTCATTTGTATTGTTAAGAAAAGGAGTTGTCTCAGTCTGACTATATATATAAAGTTGTTTTGGGTAATTAAGAAATTGGAACGCCTTCCCCCCATCATACTGAAACTGAGGTCAAGCAATTAAAATTAGTTCAATTTCAAAGTTTTCACTTTCTCATCTTTTTTATCTGCTTCAATACGTTGAACTACCTAGCCTTGTCCTCTTTCCATTAGAGTGTGTTGAGCAAATCTCTAAGGAAATATGAAATCACATATGACAAATCCCCCTAATCTCTGAAACAACTGTTCGGAGTTTTTATTAGAGCAGTGAGCAAAGTAAGGCTGAATTATTGAACCTTCTTGTTATTTTTCTTTTAAAAGTTTGGAGCCAAAAGAAGCCGACAAATAAACGGAACAAATAATGCAACCTGGCTGGGGAATTTTCAGAGGGAAAGTCCACACATATTAAAGTGGTTAAGGCATAGCTACGTTTTCTCACTGAACCAGAGACATGTCAGTTTGATGGGGTTGTAAGTCAGTTACATGGTCCTTCATATTGTTTATAATTAAATTCATATGGCTTGTTGGTCTTTCTCTCATTTGGCCACTATCCCAGCCTTTTTCCCAGGATACCAGTTGTCCTTCTTTCTTTTGCTTTTAACAGAAGAAAACAACAGAGTGTTATAGTTCATGGTTTCTTCAGTTCTCTACGAGTATCCTTCATCTTGTATATATTTTCTAATATTTTTTTAATTGTTCTGGAACTTTCCCATTTCTGAACAAATTAAACTCATCTGTTTCCTAAAAGGCCCCAGCCTTATGCTGTCTATTAGTTGGTTAGCTACAACACATTTGAATTATAAAATAACATTTTATTCCTTTTATTCAAGCGGACACATTCTTTTCTCATAATAAAAATTCCAGCCAATAAACTATCTCTAGATTTAATTTATAACCCAGAGTATTTTCCCGTCATTTCAATTCTTATACAAAGTAAATTAAGAACAGCTACAATGGAAAAGTCTCCAGAAGACTATAATAAATCGAAGATTAGTTTCCATAAAAAAATATTCATACAGTCCCACTTTATATATTTGGTTCTCCATAATAAAATGTGATCAGGATTTTTGCAGTGTAATTCTTACATAGAGTAACAGTAAGCCATATCTTGGTTTGTTTTGATTTGGTATATTGAATAAACTCAGTCTTTGTGGTTTACAAAGTTTGATTTATGTTCCCCCCCCCAATGTTAGGTTGAACCGTTGTCTATATATGATTTATTGAATAATCCACAATTCGATGGTTATAAACTCCATGGTTTATCAATTACAGTGACTGAGTTCATGCAAAATAGTAAACATACTTGAGAAAGTCTGCTTAGCTGCAAAGAACATTTTTATAAGCATTCACCAGTGATTTTGCAAGAGAGACCTGATTATGTCTTTTAATGAATATTTGACAGAAAATGCTGATTCAGCATTGATGTATTATTACATAGGTTGTATGTAGTTCTCTTCTGCTATATAAATATGTACAGGGAAGCTGGGATAATCTGTGGATTCTCTTAATACAGGCATGTTTGTATATTAACTAGTAGGAAAGGCATGATTGTAACTAGACTTTGTGGCATGATCTATATGCTTCCATTCTTTTTATATGGAAGTACCTTCATGTTGAATATGTAAAGGCAAGAAAATATGTCTGATATTGCAGGGAAATAAAAGTGGAAATTAGTGATATTCTCTCCAAGCCCAAAGACAACACAGTGTGATCCAATTGAGCCTAGTTCTTTACTTGATCCTACCTAACAAACAGAATCTTGCCAGACTAAAACTATAACTTTTAAAACTGATAGGTATATTCTGGGAAATTCTAGGGTGTGGCTACCCTGAGCCTCTTCCTCCCTCCCCAATCCACTTCAGGACTGTGTAGTCTTCTCTGGATTGTGTTGCTTCCTGCCTGGGAAGTCATGGTGCTATTGCTGACATCCCCTCCCCACTGACATACTTTCTCCAGCTGCATATTCCCCCATATGTTAGATGGCACATGTAATGAAGGATTAGCCCTATACAGAGCCAAGCAGGTGGTCCATGCAGCCTAGTAGCCTTCTAGCAAAGTCTTCCAGCTATGCTACTTAATTTATTTAATTGGAGATGCCAGATAAAAACTTTACATAACTCAATATGTAGTTCTTGCCAGTAAGTAAACGCTCCTGTCTGGTAATGTGAGCATTTTTGCCCCACCAGTGTTGAAATTATGAGATGGAACTAACTTGATATATCTTTGAGTGATATGGGAGGTCTGTTGAGTCATGCATTTGGTCAACTGTTCACAATGAAAGTGGAATTAAATTCCCTACCTTTTAATTGCATTTTTTCCATTATTGCTTGCATTTCTTATGAATATTTCCCCTAAAATAACAATAGGAAGAGTAATGTAGATAGAAATGAATAATTAATCCAGTTTTTTATTTTCCCAGTTGGAGGTCTTTCATATTCCATTGCACTATGTATGATACAATAATTAGAATTCTAATTAAAGGCAGTACATTTAGTTGCTCATTCTTTTTCTGTCAAACTGCACATGCTCTCAAAAGATAAAAGTTAAAAAAAAATGAAGAAACCATTGATGGTTAAAATTTACAGCATTGGTATTTTTGCTGTTGTTGCTGTTACCTTTAAGCTACTGTGTCTTGTTAAAATTTCATGGAGGCTGCTGCCTCTATGTCAGTGGTGGGTTTCGAATTTTTTTACTACCAGTTCTGTGGATGTGGCTTGGTGGGCGTGGCATGGCTTGGAGGGCATGGCTTGGTGGGTGTGGCAGCGGAAGAATACTGTAAAATCTCCATTTTCTCCCTATCAGCTGGGACTTGGGAGGCAGAGAATAGATGGGGCGGGGCCAGACAGAATTTTTACTACCGGTTCTCCGAACTACTCAAAATTTTCACTACTGGTTCTCTAGAACTGGTCAGAACCTGGTGAAACCCACCTCTCCTCTATGTCAATATCATTTCCAGTCCTAAGTTCCACAAAAACATTTTGAAGCTGATTCAAACTCTTCATGGCTACAGACCCTGAAAATGCCAAGATCACCATGAACCAATTGATGCTTTTTTTTTTTTTAAATTTGATTTATATGCTGCCTTCTCCGGAGACTCAGGGCGGCTTACAATGCGTTAAGCAATAGCCTTCATTCTTTTGTATATTTATACAAAGTCAGCTTATTGCCCCCACAAACTGGGTCCTCATTTCACCTACCTTAGAAAGGATGGAAGGCTGAGTCAACCTTGAGCCTTGGAGAGATTTGAACCAGCAGAAATTGCAGGCAGCTGTGTTAATAACAGGGTGCACTAAACCACTGTACTATCAAGGCTTTTTCTGGTTGACCAATTGAAGAGTGCGTAAACTGGCAGTCAGTCAGTGCTCTGACTCTTCTATATCATGTTTTAAATTCATTTGTCTGCATTTGTTCAGTGATGTTCCTGTAGAATGGGGGTGAGAATAGAGAATGGGAATAGCATCCCATGGATAGTAGGACTCACTAATACTTATTTCTTCACCTGGAGTGGGAAAATGCTGCATTGAATCCAGAAGCTGGAAAACCTGGGTGATGCAAGAGTTCTTGCTAATAGGAAACCAGCCCTCTTGAGGCTTGTTGTAGCAAAAACAAAGTTTACTTTCAGATACACCACAAGGCAACTAGAAATAAAATCAGTCTTCAACCACTACTGATGCTGTGGGGTCACAGAGATTAGATCTGATTGCAGTCAGGCAGAATGTGGAGGTAATTCAATTGGTGAGTACAACTTTCACTCTTCCACCTCTTGTCCAGTTCTTCAGTTTGATAGTAATTAGACATATAGTACAGGTTTTGAATTGACTCATGGTGACTTCAGCATTTTGAGGGTCTGTGGCTTTGGCTCCAAATTGTTTGTGTGGAAATAAGTATTAGAAATGATAATGATGTGGAAAGCATTCACAAATAGGGTGTGCTTGTTGATGAAAGTCCGAGTAATGCCAGTTTTGCAAATGACTCATGATGGAATCTGTTGATTGTTTCATAATTCATTTTATCTATGATCAACATTTTTTGAGATACGATGGCGAGAATTTCTTACCCTTCTCTAATTTACTTTCAAAGCATCAAAAACCTCACCCTTCATTTTCTTTCTCCCCTCTGTTTTTTGTTAGTTTTTAAATATATATTCTTGTTTCAGTATTTATTTCAACTTCTTGCTTCAGATCCTGAACTACAATTCGTGGTAGGTTTCCAGATGGCAACCAGCTTGATGGTGGGTGGAAAGTATAGCCACAATGTCTTTCATCTCCACCCTCCCTAAAGCTTGAAGTCTGCTCTAAGAGCCTTTGAACATCTTGAAGCACAGACTGAAAAGGATATCTAGCTTTGGCATTTTTTAAATCAGTGCTGGGATGACATGTCAGTTTCTTGCACAGTTCTAGGACTACAACTCCTGGCAGGAAAAGCTGTATTTTCAATGTGGAAAGCATCTACTTATTCTAGTCTCCCAGGTAAATTCCTGGGCTTTAGAAGAGAACTTGTAGAAGATGACCAGACTGAGCCTGAGGGTGGGGTCAAACATATCAGCATTCTGGAGTCCCTATGCCCCCAAAGAGACCTAAGTCCAGCCCCCCTTGAAGTCCGTTGACTCTTATTGGTCGCCAATTTGCCTTGGCTGTTAGTAGGTCAGATTTTTGGGTATAGGTTGCCTGGAATAAACTTGCAGTGCTTTCTGAACTCTATCCTGACTCCTGGTTTCTTGTGCCTGACAGAACTTATAATGCTCACAGGATTGTAGCAATCAAGATTATTTTAACTTCTAATGGTATGTGGGAATGACCTTGGGAGGAAGAGCTGCAGACTGGACAACTTTAAAAGGTGCCTCAGGTCACAGAAGGGGAGGGGAGCATGAGAAGCATATTAGAAGGGACCCTTGTTTCCCAGAGAGTAAAAGGAGAGCAGGGTTGAAATAGTTTTAAGTTTAGCAAGATTCTATTAATGTAATCTTATAATAAATATAGAGTTATAGTTGTGATTCTTATCTAGACTACATCAAAGGGCTAACAACCTCAGAACATCAATAAACTTACAGGCTGGAATTGATGATTCTATGGCCCTAAAGAGCAAACAGGTTTGGCTCTTGGGATGGTTAATGCCATGAAAACAATGGTCTACATATATGGTCTTGGGTTCATGACCTCCAGATCAGTGGTGAAATCTGAACCGGTTTGCTACCGGTTCACTGGCCGCGTGTGTGCGCTGCATGCAGTACGCACCAAAAGGAGGCTTGGGAAGGTAAGTAGAACAGTGAGGGGGTGGATCAGCTGTGCTGAGCGATTTAGCTTCGCTAGAAACAGGATTTCCTGTTTTCTAGCAAAGCTAAACCCTGCGGCACAGCTGATCCCCCTCTGCTGTTCTACTTACTTTCCCAAGCGTCCTTTTGGTGCATGCTGTATGCACGTGCAGTACGCACCAAAAGGAGGCTTGGGAAGGTAAGTAAAACAGTGAGGGGGGTGGACCAGCTGTGCCGTGCAATTTCGCTTTGCTAGAAAGCAGGATTTCCTGCTTTCTAGCAAAGCTAAACCCTGCAGCACAGCTGATTGGCGGAAATACCAGTAGCTTTTTTAAACTACCGGTTCACCTGAACTGGTAGTTTTTATCACTACCGGTTCTCCCGAACTGGAGCGAACCTGTAGCATTTCACCCCTGCTCCAGATATTTTCTCGGCTTTCTAAATCACCACTGGCCAAAAGACTATCTAGCAAGGAACTGCAATCTTGCCTTTGCAAGGCAGCAGGTTGGGAAATGGTGACTGAATGATTGGTCTGATGGCTGTTCTGAAAAGCAAACTGCACATTGGAATCTTATAAATCAACCAGCCAGTTTTGAACGCAAAACTTGAAGAAAGATAATGTAGAGTTGGGAAAGATATAAAAAAGGAGAGCAAGTGTGGCAAAGTGGCTCAGGTGTTAAATTAGGACCTGAAAGCTCCAAGTTACTTTGAGAAATGAAAGCTCACCAATTCAACAAATAATAAATGTGCCTAAAGGAAAGTAGTAACAAATAAACACTACAAGGTCTACCGAATGATCAAGAAGTTAGAATAGCTGTTAGCAGGAAATATCACAACATGAGTTTCGTAGCTCAGAGGGGAGAAGATGATGGGCGACACGGTAGATGTGTTTCAAACCCTGGATGATGTGGAGAAACTGGAAAGCAGAGGTTGTTTAGTAACAGAATGCTGGAATAGATGCTCTTTTATCAGATTTATCACAGTTCTTACTTTCTTATGATGCTTTTTGGGTATTTCCAAACAGACTTGAAAACCTGCCTTTGGGGATGTGTGAGAAGGTTGTGTTTTTCCTGAGTTGTAGGCACATTGCGTTATGAGTGCAGTTATAGACTGAATTTTTTTTTTTATTGTTTCTAATCCTATTTAGTATATGACATTTTAAGCTACTCGGAGTTTGGCATAGAGCAACATATAAACTAGGTTAAGGAAACGTACCTCCAAAATTAATTATATTTTAAAAATTTTAAAAAGACATGTGGTGTTTGTTCTCACATGAGTTCTCTTGAGTGGGTTTTTTTTATTGTTGCTATTTTAATTTTTGTAATTTCATGTTCAAAACATGTTTTTTAAAAGTTGTTTTGGCATCAAAGACATTATGTAAAACCATGTGATAGTGCCTATTACCTTAAAAGGTTGTTGAGCCCACTTCTAAGATAACATGTAAAGATTTGTTGCTGGTAAGAGCGAAGGATCTGTGAAATTGGAAGGGTTTCTTCTATTCAGTTCAAGGAAGGAAGCATTTCAAGTAGTAGCTGTTCAGGAAATAAAGCACTTCAAGAATCCCAGGCTGTTTCTCTGGAGTTCCTTAGATCTTCCCCTCTTGGAGAGCAGAGCAATATATGGCATATTATCTATCCCAGGTCCCTGGAAATAGTCTTCTGCCTTAGGTATGTTGAAGGATGGTGTCTCATCACTTGTCAGTCCAGGCTGTTTGCGAACATGGAATGATTGGATTGCTACCTAGTCTTTTTCCCTGGGTAGCAAAATGCCTTGAGCTGACTGTACTCCCCTGGGAGTAAAGGAATCCATATCTGGAGTCCTTGGTGTTCTCTGAGCTTTGTTGTTTTCTTATAGACAGCACTGAGGATGTTACCTAGTCAACTAATGAAACATTGCAGGCAAACAACCAAACTCTGAGAGTATCAAGGACTCCACAGTTCCACACTTGAGCTACCTATATTTTCTCCTCCTGAAATCAGTATTTGATGAGAATCTGCTGTTTTGGTTCTCTTTTTCAAATTGTTATTTCAGGATGCAGTGTGTTAAAACTAACCGATTCTGTATTGAAATAAAAATAATTCTATTTTAACAGGGACAGACTGGCATGCGAATTCGAAATCTGTTCTTTTAATTGCACAGAAGGACAGCGTTGGAATCAAACTGCCTTTTAGAGAACAATAAATATTTCTGTAAAATATATTTCACAGAATGTCATGTATATTATCTTTGATAAGCACATTGAAATCATACATAAGGCTGATGGTTGTTGTTTTGTGCCATTTGTCATCTCTTAGTGATTACATATATATTTTCTCCAGAAGAGTATTCATATGCCTCTTCTTATTTTAATAATCCTAAAACTATTTGCAATATCAATAAAAACACAGTAGGGTGAGGGTGAAGGTTCGTTCTCCGAGCTTGTGGGTTGGTTTCCGAACATAAACACAGACAGTACCGATCCTCAAACAATCCGTGCAACCCCTCCCACACCGGCAGTTCACCTCCCAATGAACCTGACCTGATGTAATCTCCTTATCGCAAGACCCATCATAAGACTCACTGATGACTCGCACCTGACCCATCATAACACTTGACATACCCATATCTTATAAACAGAAGGACACTGACATCCCCTAAACTCCTCTGAAGATGTTACCTAGTGTTCTGCCCCAGCTCCGGATTTCCGAGGATATTGACACACCAACGGTCCTTATCAAATTTATTAAGTAGCAAGAATAAACCAAAGTCTGGCAAAGGTTGGCAACTAGCCCAGAAAACAAAATAGAATAAGACTTTTCCAAAAATGCTCTGATGATAATTACAAGTTGTTTCCAGCAAGAAACTTACTAACTAACCACGTGTGACTTAAATAGGCTAAGGGAGTGGCCAATTATCCTCAAGCCTTACTCTCGAGGAGACCACCTCCTCCTGGGTAGCCACTCCTGCCTTTTGACAGGCCTGCGTGCTCGAGCATTGAGAGGAGGCTCCTCCACTTTGCTCTCTCCACTTGAAGGAGCCTCTGGAGGTTCTGAAGGCCCTGGCTGAGTCTCTGCCTCTGGCACCACATCCTCTTCAGCCTCCTTGCTGTCCGACGCGAGCACCAGCTGTGCCGGCTGCTGGCGCAACACCACACCAGCCTCCTCGTCATCGGGATCAGCCATGGTCTGCGCAGGCCGCTGGCAGGCCACAACACGTAGCCTGGTAACAAAATGTTCGGAAATCAACCCACAAGCTCGGAGAACAAACCTTCATCCTCATCCTTCACCCGAGCTACAGATATTCGCCATTATTGCAATACAGTAAGGTGTATAAAAGCAGTGAAAAAAAACCACAAAGAAAAATATGCACAATTCTTTTAAAACAAGAAACAAATATTAGCGGAAGGAGACTAATAAATGTTTTTTTAAAAGACATTTAAAACACATTAACCTCAGGATCTGTTTTGTTATGGTTATTCCACACTGCAGATGCCATTGAAGAGAAAGACACAAGTCATTAATGAACAATTTGCAAGGAGTTGCATGGAGAAAAAGACCCTGGCTTCTATACTATTGTGGTAGCTCAGATGTTGAAGGCATTTATATTTGCAGCTTTATTTACGTAGCGAAAGGCAACTTGTAAGATTTGTGTGATCCTTTGCGTCCACTGGTAGGATCTTGAAACTGGTTAGCTGACGCTACCACCCCTGGCACAATGTGAAGCTCCGCTATGGTCAGCAGGAGAAAAAGAGGTCAAAGAAAAAAAACTCCAAAACAATCCATGATCTGTAGACTGAACTGATATTTATGCAAGTTCTTCTATGTTCTGTGTTTTCCCAAAAATAAGACCCAGTCTTATATTTTTGGGGCGCCAAAATAAGCACTAGGCCTTATTTTTGGGGATGTCTTATCCCCCCCATGTATGGGAGGCTCACTTCTTCCGTGGCCACAACAGAGCAGGCAAGCTGAAACACGGTGAGGCGGAGTGGGCAGGTGGGCATGGAGGCTCATTTTTGTATCTCTCGGCTTTCCCGCAGCCCACGCGGCACGTTGGGATCATCTGCATTCCCTCCCTACACTTCTGCCTCCCATCTGCTGCCGATGCCGCCATGTGAAGACAAGACTCCCACGGCTACCCACCTGTTTTGGCCCACCGACTCTCATCTTTCCTGCATCCCGGGTGATGCGTCAGAATTGTGTGCTCCCCCACCACCTCTGCCTCCACCTGCTGCTTGGATAGCTACTCAACTCATCTGTACTGCACAGACTGCGGCTGCTGCCAGACACTGTTGGCTCCTGCGCCCTTGCTGCTTCCGGTGCTGGCCACGCCCCCACTGATGATGATGATGATGATGATGACCTTAACTAGGGCTTATTTTGGGGGTAGGGCTTATATTAGGAGCATGCTAAAATCAGGGCTTCTTTTCGGGGTAGGCCTTATTTTAGGGTAGTATAGGGAAGTTTTGTCTGTCTATGGAAAAAACAGAAAAAGGACGATAGAAAAAGGAGGCAAAGGAGAGATAAAGAGCGATCCATTTTTGAATTTGGTTCCATAGCTTCCAAATTCCATAGAATTTGGTTCCACTACAGCTTCCAGAGTTGTGATGTAACAGCCAGTTATTTTCCTATTGGGAAACTTTCCTGTTTAAAACAGCCAAGCTTCTGTTGTATCAAAATAATTCAGCTAATGGCTAATGGCTAAGAAGTCTCAGAGAAAGGGAAAAGAGGTTCTGGCATTTTAGCGAACTGGGGGGAAATATAATTTTCCTTAAGGAAATGTACATATTAGATATTTTTTAAAAAAATAATTTTTTTTTTCTGTTCAATTGGGTCTAATTCTAATTGGACAAGTTGAAGTTTTCTTGGCAAGATTTTTCAGAAGTGGTTGGAAGTCTCAAATAGATGATTTCGTATTGGGCCACTAGAGGTCAGTATAAGATCCTTTCACTTTAAACTAGCTGCCTTCCTACTAAAGAATAAAGAAGAATTAAAATGAAAGAAGAAACCCCTAAGTGGAGTTTGTATTAGGCCAGTAGTTTACAGTAGGAAATTTTGAATATGTTGTGGTGGATGAGTGTAATTAGCAGGGAAAAATTCCCCTGTGAACAATTACTGTCTCCAGAATGGATATTTGATTCTTAAGAATAATGAAATAATATTATGCAGGCTTTATTGTAGAGGACTGAGTATATGATTGGCAGCACAAGAGAAATTATATTTTGTTTTGCAAATTTCTGTACAAATGGACTACATGATTAAATTACACACGCACACATCTCATAATTTTTAAATTTTGCATAATTTTGTTCCTTTCGCAGTATGACTCTGATTTCATTTAATTATAGGAAAGGATAAGAAACCTGACTATTGGTGCTTTTAAAAGCAAAAAAAGCAATACATTTTGTTTTAATCCAACAAGGCAGTAACTTTCCCTTTATGTGCTAGGTGAATTTGTAAACACTGGCCAAATACAGGTAGTCCTTGACTTATGATCACAATTGAGTTGTTAGGTTGGTAACACGTTGTTAAGTGAATTTGATTTTCTTTGTCAAAAGATCGCAAAAGGTGATCACATGAGCCCAAGACACTGCAATTGTCATAAATATATGCCAGTTGCCAGGCATCTGAATGTCCTAAATTAAGGACTACCTGCAATCTTATTCCTTAATCAACTTTTGAGTTGCAAAGCTGTTTCAAAACAGAGATATCAATCTAGCATTTAAACCCCATTTAATGACCTTTCTTGCTACAGTTGCTAAGTGAATCATTGTAGTTGTTAAATTAGGTCAAACTGTTGCTAAGTGAATCTGGCTTCCCTATCGACTTTGCTTGCCAGAAGATTGCAAAAGGTGATTACACGACCCCAGGACACTGCAACCGTCATAAATATGAGTCAATTGCCAAGTGTCTGAATTTTCATCACATGGCCATTGGGATGCTGTAATGGTCATAAGTGTGAAAACTGGCCATAAGTCATTTTTTTCAGTGCCATTGTAACTTTAAACGGTCACTAAATGAACAATTGTAAGTCGAGGTCTAGCTGTAGGGACAAGGAAAAGAAAAGGGAAGGGAAGAAGGCAAAAGATGCAGAAAAAGAAAAAGTAAAGGTAAAGACTTCTGATTTTTTGTCAGTGTAGTAGAGAAAAGTTACAGCCTCAACTTTTTGCTTTACATTCCTATTATTTCAGACCATTTCTATAGCAACAAAGTCAATTTAGTTGTCAAAACTTAAAATCAAAGTTTCATTTTCCATTTCAACAAAAGTAAATAAGTTCTTCTCTTTAATTAAGACAGTCAGTTTTGTCATATGTGCCATCACTTTTACCATCCATTTTTCCATTGTGGGTGAGGCTAGTCAAATGATTCTGATATGGTAATTAGGAGGGTGGGCGATTAACAACGACCAATAAGCTGCCCAAAGTTGCTTTTCAGAGTGACATGGGCATTATATGTCTATGGAGAGTCTCAGTCATCCAGGTCATGGATGTGCCAAAGGTGCTTTTTCAAAAGGTAACTGGGCTTTGTTTTTCTTTGAAGATGTTTGGCTTTTCATCTAAGAAACTTCTTCAGTTCTGAACTTCTCTCAGAACTGAAGAAGCTTCTTGGACGAGAAGTGAGATGTCTTCAAGGAAAAACAAAGAAAGTCCAATTTCCTCTTGAAAAAGCACCTTTTGGACACGGACAGTGTATAAGTGTATTCACCCAGCCAATCAACTAATGATGCAGTAACATAAGGCACATTGGGTTCATTCCTATGAAAACAGGTGCCAGGACAGAATTTATCTATGGACCAACTTATGCCCATTAGGTGAGGCATCATGATTTTGCAGTTGGTTATCTGTATTGTGAAATGTGGCCGTTGCATGCATACACATTTGAATATTACTGGTATATGTAAAAATCTCTGACTTTAAAGGAAGGCAAGTGTTCCAGAACATTTTACATTCGCTTGCTTTGTTTAAGGTTGTTTCTGTTTTAATAATACTGACTCTTAACATTGCAACTCATTGATAGACATCTACCTAATATGCAAGTAGCCCGGATCCGAATCCCAGAAAGGATATGGCTAGCTGATGAGAGCTAAATAGCTTGAACTAGATCTATACTAGTATCCCTTTATTCCTTTGTCGGTAAAATATAAATTCAACACAAAAATAGTTTGTCACAAAAGCGATTGCCTGCGAAGGCTTCTGGATTGGATCTGAAAGGTCAAAGCGGAAGCAGTATGCTCCATCCCATATTTGGGTAGACCAGGTTGCCCTGATAGACAGATTTCACTGGAAAAAAAAACACTTAATCTCTCCCCTGGTATACCTGACAAAGCGAGGAGAGCCCATGCCTTAGAGGTTAATACATCTACCTGATATGCAGGTAGCCTGGGTTTGAATCCCAGAAAGGGTATGGCTAGCTAACGAGAGCTAAATAGCTTGAAATAGATCTATACTAGCCTCCCTTTATTTCTTTGTTGGTAAAATATAAATTCAACACATTAATAAACCGTTCCAAAATACTGTACATGAACCAGTAAAACACTGAGATGCATATACATGCATCTTCAAGCATGTGCATAATAAACATGCCTGACAATATCATGATCCAAGTGAGGCGACTGATGTGGTTGCATCAGACACTGGGATGCAAATATGGTTCGCATTCTTTTGGTGTCACTGAAGTTGGTTGTGGATGCCACTGGTTGGATCCAATTCCTCCAGTGCTATGCTAGCTGGGGAATTCTGGGAGTTGAAGTCCATCCAAGCATCTTAAAGTTGCCACAATTGAGGAACACTGTTCTAGGCTATCCTTCGATTTCCCGTCTGGCTTACAGGCATGTTGTTCTATGATCTCCAGTCAAAAGTACTAACCGTGGTCTATCCATCTTAGTTCCAGAAAAACTAGATAGATGACACTTACCTCAAAAAATAGAATAGGGTGAGAATTATACAGATCTTAAGATTTTCATTAAGCTGCTGATCAGCTCCACCTTATGTGAGTGGCCGTGAGCTATGTTGTTATCTCCACAGGTAACAGTTTCCAGCCCATATCTAAGAAGTGGCAGCAATTATATCCTGTACATTAAAAAAATTCAGCAATTTTCAAGTTTCAACAACCTACGTTATTCTTCCACTAGAGGGGGATGCTCATGTTTCTTATTTTCCTAAGCCTCTTGAAGCTGTAACTGCTGCTTACTCGATGTTGCGGTTAGAGTAGCTATGCCCTTATGCAAAGATATATGAAGCAGTCAGCAGGAAGCAGCACTTTAATTTGGATCCTATAGGGATTTCAGACGTCTTCCTTGGTATATTTGGTGGTTATAGTCTAGCAGGCTGCTGGATCAAGATTGGCTGGTCTTTCCTGTAAATTGCAGAGTTACAGAATAAGAAATACATAATCCCACAACGTTGGCAATTATCGGCAAGTTCCTTGCTGAGAGCAATTGTCTCTCTATAACAGAGAAAGCTTTTATGTGCCCAGCATAAACATCTTTGCATTGATTGGAAGCGGTAGAATGACTGTCTTGTATTGTTTAAAATAAAAATCAATGGTGTATGGAGCAAGGAGGGCCCTAAATGTAATATTAAATTGACTCGACAAGATGTTACTCACTGGTGGGGGGGAGGGAGAGCGGAGTGCTATTCATCTAAGAGATAAAGGAAATAGAGATGCTGGTTTTAAGTTCTGAAATCAGACCATCAATAGTTTGTATTTTCCACAGCTCAGAAGAGAGTAAGGTGCACTTTTATTGGGTTTCTTGAAAGAAAATACTCTGGTTTTAAATTGTTTTATTGATTGGGGAAAGGGTACAGGTTGAGCCAGTAGCAAGGAAATTGTAATCCTTGAGGATTGTCAACCACACAGTGAGCAAGCAGTCTTTTCCATATTTAAGTTGTAATTCCAACTCTCTTCAGTTGTATTTTCCTAAGATAAGAACAAGTCTTGGGCCTCGCTGAGCTTCACTGATGCCTTGGATTTTGCTGATACTTGAATGATTCTTGAGCGACTGTTGATCATTGCACATGATTTACTGTGCTTTATTGCATATTTTTACTGCTTTAGCATAATCACTGGTCATTAGTTATAAATAAATAATAGCAATAGTACTTAGCAATAGCACATAGACTTATATACTGCTTCACAGTGCTTTTTTTATTCTGTCAAATTACTAAAAAACATATTTAGTATTCAGACTTGCTTGACATGCTTTCATTTGGATTTTTGCACTCAGAGGTCTAAATGATCCTTGTATAATTTTATTTAAATAGTTCTTCATTTGAGGATCTGAGAGTATTTTGTAAAGATACAAATGCAATATTCTAAGTTTATTAACTATTAAAACAGTACTAAACTTCTAAACAAGGCTGGGTACATTTTAAAGTAACATGACATAAAATTGATGTAAGCATCCAACATGCTTTCAAAAGCAGGCATAAACTATATTTTCACATAGGTAACCAGTTCTTGAACATCGGCTGTCACGAACAAGACACCTACAGAGATCTTAAAAGCTTATTGGAAAAGGCCCTGAACAGTCCTTGGGTATCTAGCACTTAGGGCCTTACAAGACCCAACAGTATTTTGAAGTAAACTTTGAAATAAATAGCCAATCAGTGCTGATTATATGCAACAGGAGTGATATACTCCCAACTTTGCATGCAACATAATCATTGAGATGTAGCATTTCGTTGCAAGTGCCAAGTCCATTGGAGTTGGGTGGTCAATAAATTCAAATAAAAAGTGTAATGCACCTTAGAATACATTACACTAATAATGCCTATCCAAGCAGTGCTACTGTTGACAGCTTATCAAGAGCTTAAAATGAGCAGATCTTAATTTATATAGTCCCTGGCTCTTTAATAATAACAGTGAATCCCAAACTGCCTCCATTTCACATATTTGTTGTATTAATGGAATTCAGCCCCATCCACGATCTCTCTTCACTTTCTTTATCTCATCAGAATCCAGTTTCAATTTTTAAATTTTTCCCACCCAGCCAATTGCTACTACAGACAGAGGTCCAGCTCTTGAACCACTTCACTTAAGTGAATACAGCTAGGTGTCCTCACCAAGAGTTTGGTGATCCTTCCTAGAAGTTTCATACTGGGGACAAATAAAGTTCTGTGGAGAACAAAAGACTGTAGCAAATTACTTTTGTATTCCTGTCAAGAGAATGTTAAAACAACATATAATGAATGGTGCGATTGTTTTGACTGCATTTAGTCACATACAATGATCCTTTGGCACTGAACAATATAGTCAAGTCTAATACACCAGCGGTCTCCAACCTTTCTGGCTCGGGAGACCAGCAGAGGCAGTGGTTGTGGCGGGGTGGGGGGGAGAGGGGATGGTTTTGCACACGTGTGTGTGCTGCTTTCACAAATGCAACTACACACATGTGCATGCACTCAGCCACCACTTCCATGTCCCCGTTCTGAATGGGCTGCGGCCTGTGGGTTGGGAACCCCTGTAATACACCATTTCTGAAATTGCTAAGATTTTCTTCTTCCAGTTCTAAAGGAATCCAAGGTGAATATTAGTGAAGGAAGATATAAGAAATAAGACTGATAAAAATGTTAACAAGGAGGATATAATGGGTAGGATAAGAAAATAGTCACTCACTACATTGTGAAAATAATATAATGCTTCAGCACAAATTCAGTTCTTAGTAACTTCATGGAAATGTTCATATTCTAAAAATATTTCATAACTATCACTGGGTGTCCCAAAGCTGCTTTTTTCAAGAGCCAACTGGACTTTCTGGTTTTTCTTTGAAGACGTTTCGCTTCTCATCCAAGAGGCTTCTTCAGCTCTGACTGGATGGTGGGGTATGTAAGGATTTATACTCCCTGCAGACAGCTGTTGATTTGCATTCTTTTAGTGGGTCATTAAGGTCACCTAGAGATTTGTCTCTGTCATCAGGATTACCTCATGGTATGGAGCTTTCTTGGAACTGTTGAAACAACTATTGTAGTTTGGAGATAGATGATGTTGTAACACCCCCCCCCCCCACCTTGACAGAGGGCTGTTCAGATTTGACATAGATGGTCTCTTTAACCCCTCATTCAAACCACTGGTCCTCTCTGACCAAAATGTGGACTTTGCTGTCTTCAAAAGAGTGGCCTGTGTCTTTTAAATGCAGATGGACTGCTGAAACTAGTCCTGATGTGTTTGTTCTATGTTGTGCCATGCGTTTAGGAAGTGGTTGTTTTGTTTCCCCAATGTACAGATCTGCACATGGCTCACTGCATTGTACTGCATATACCACATTGCTCAGTTTATGTCTGGCTGTTTTATCCTTGGGGCGGACAAGCTTCTGCCTTAGTGTATTCTTGGGTTTGAAATGTGCATGTATGTTATGTTGGCTGAAGATTCTCCTGAGCTTTTCCTGCAACGTACAGAATGACAACATTGCTTTGTTTATTGTTCTCATCATTGTCTGTTATGGAGGAGCTCCTCTGGGGTCTTTTTTGAGATTTGATGAAGGCCCACTTGGGATAACCACATGTTCTGAGGGCTTCCTTGATGTGTTTTCGTTCTTTTTCTTTCCCGTCTTTGCTGGTAGGCAGGCTTTCAGCTTGGTGATGTAAGGTTCTGATGACTCTCATTTTGTGCTCCAGTGAGTGGTGGGAATCAAAATGTAAATATTGATCTGTGTGAGTGGATTTTCTGTAAACTTCAATGTTAAGTCTTCCTTAATGTGTACTGTACAGCCCAGGAACACTAGCCTATTTTCCTTAACATCTTCCCATGTGAATTTGAGTTGATGTGTTTGGTGAATGCTTCCAATTCCTGTGTTTTGATCTTGACCCAAGTATTGTCCACATGCCTCTTGAAAAAAAAGCATCTTTGGGACAAACATGACCTGGATGACTGAGAATCTACATAGACATATCACTGGGTGTCCTCCCTAAAGAACACATTTTGGATAAAATACACCATTTCATGTAGCAAATTCTTGTATGGGTGAACAACTGAGGAATGCCAAGGTCTGGATATTTGGCCTGATGTTGCCAGTGGTCAGCACCACTAGGTAGACCAGACCCAAAAATCAGTTCTCTCAGAAAGACTAGCACTATACTATATTGAGAAGGACTATAATAACAGAATCTTGAAAATTTTATTAGGCTTCTTCTCCACTCTCTCTTATATCCTAGCGAATCAGGGAGCTGTTTGCCTCATTTACCGTGTTTTCCCGAAAATAAGATCCTGTCTTATTCTTTTTTGAACCCTGAAATAAGCGCTTGGCTTTATTTTTGGGGAGGCCTTATTATTTTGGGGCACATGGAGCAAGACAGGGCTCCTCTTGCTGTCTTACCTGATTTCCAGCTCTGTCTAACTAACCCTAACCAGAGGAAATGGCAGGGACCGGCTGCACATGTCTTTAAATATTTTCTGGGAGGGCTTATTTTCAGGGAGGGTTTATTTTTTGGGGTGGGGCTTATTTTAGCCCATGCGCTCAAAAGCCCAATTGGGCTTATCAGGGGATGTCTTATTTTAGGGGAAACAGGATACTTTCAAATATTATCTTGCTTCCCAAGTCATAAAGTATGTTTCATCCCTTGTTACCTAGGTAACGCTTATTATTTTTGTAAAGGTCACTCTCTTCTGGCCCATGTACACTAATGTCTTCATAGAGTTGGCATTATCTGTTAGCTCTGTTATAATCACTGGTATTTGGTTATCTTTTCCCCCCCCCAGCCCCTGGATAGCCTCCACTCACTTTATTTATACACCCACAAACAATTTGTGCTTGATGCAATTTAGTGCTGCACAAATATTTGAAAGGGATGCTTCATGCAACATGCCAGTATTGACCCAGTACTTTTCCTCAAACATTAAAGCAGTCATGTCCTCTGCTTTATGGACATGACTGGCTTGACTTGCGGAAAAAACTCTCCCCAATTGTCTAGACTTGTGTGTGTGTGTGTGTGTGTGTGTGTGTGTGTTCTTAGACCAGACTTCTACTGCAATCCAATGAAGAGGCTATGCAGTTTTGGCACATACATATACCACTAGCAATAGCAACAGCCCTTAGACTCATATACCGCTTTACAAGCTTTACAGCCCTCTCTAAGCGGTTTACAGAGTCATCCTCTTGCCCCCAACAATCTGGGTCCTCATTTTACCAACCTTGGAATGATGGAAGGCTGAGTCAACCTTGAGCCTGGTGAGATTCGATCTGCCAAACTGCTGGTAGCCAGTGATCAGCTGAAGTAGCCTGCAGTACTGCACTCTAACTACTGCGCCACCGTGATCACTAGGAATAGCCTTTGAAGCAGCTTTTGAACCTTCCTAAAGATCTATATTCCGTCTCTAACCCTTTGAAAAAAAGCTTTGCTTATATTGGTACCAGTGTGTTTGTGTGTGTCTGTATCTTCTCTAACACTTTGAAAGAAACTTTGTTTATGTTGATACTCTGCAGTATATTTCCTTTTTTTTTTTTTTTTTTGGAAATGAACATGTGATTGCCTCTGAAGGTTAAAATGTTTCAGTAGAAACTTCCGTATGCAGATACTGCAATGCCAAATACACACTTTTTGGGAAGTAAGTCCCATTGAAAGATACATTCTACTCATGGAGAATGGAACAGAATCACATGAAATCTAGCTCAGAATGCTGAAGACCATATAGAAATAGAGAATGCTGAGGAGATTATAGAATCACTGGCTTCTGTTCCATATAGTTCTCCTGCTTTATCTTAGCAGTGGATTGTTCCTGCTTCTCATCTTAAAATGTCAAGGAAAAACAAACTGATACAAAGGAGAATTAAATAGAACAGCAGCAAAATTCCTGTACACCTATCTCAGGTAGCTTTTGATATTTTCCCAGGACAAGGGTAACATATAGTCCGGCTCTGCCTCTTCTTTAAGTAAGCTGAAGACTCCTGCAAGCCTTTTGTCTATTAAGGACAAAGAAATTGTCCTTCATTAATGAATTGGATGAATTAATGAAATTCTCATCCAGGTTTATTTTTAATACTTTTCATTTTGAATTGTGTTCTGGGACCAGTTGAAACCATCTACATTTGTGTCAAAGGACTTCTTGGTGCTAATGTATATGTCAACCATTAACTAAATAGTAAAATCTGCCTCTTTTTCTCTGTTACTGCTTTTAAATGTCAAGCGGTTATTTTTTTAAAAAATCTTTATGGCAATTGTCTCATAAGTCTTTGCCCTTTTTACTATTGGGCTTATTATTATTTTTTTTAAAAAAAAATCAAACATCCTTTCACGGAAGGCATGGTTACCCAGGTAACATCATTCTGTTTCCCGTTCAACAGAACAGTTACAATTTCATGGGTTCAGCGCACGTGTCAACCCATCTGAGCCCAGAAAAAGCAACGAGTTTGCCTTCAGAGCACTATAAAAAGGTCTGTTGCCAAGGTGCATCTGTAAGATTAAATGAATGTCTTGTGGATTGATTTCCTATTCGTTCTTCTGAAGGTATTGAAGGCTCACTCTGGCCTTCCTCCAAAAGAGACAGATGTGTTGTATAAACGGTTGCATTTATCTTTCCTTGCTTTCTGAAATTTGAAAAAAAGCCAAATCTCTTGGTGAACATGCCAGGTTTTTTCCCCTTATTAATTTCAGTAGTTAAAAGCTGGCCAAAGAAGTATAACTCCCACAGTCTGTATGATTTTGTTTATATATTATTACCTGTGCTCAACTTGTTCCTTCAAAGAAAGGAAGATTAGGATGATTACGGGACTGGAGACTAAAACATACGAAGAACGGTTACAGGAACTGGGCATGGCTAGTCTAGTGAAGAGAAGGACCAGGGGAGACAGGATAGCAGTGTTCCAATATGTGAGGGGCTGCCATAGAGAGGAAGGGGTCAAACTATTTTCCAAAGCACCTGAAAGCCAGACAAGGAATAATGGATGAAAACTGACCAAGGAGAGATTCAACCAGTGGTGGGATTCAGCCAGTTCGCACCACTTCGGGAGAGTCGGTTGTTAACTTTCTGAGCAGTTTGGCAAACTGGTTGTTGGAAGAAATCATTAGTGCAGAGAACCGGTTATTAAATTACTTGAATCCCACCACTGGATTCAACCCAGAAATGAGGAGGAACTTTCTGACAGTGAGAACAATCAACCAATGGAACAGCTTGCCTCCAGAAGTTGTGGGAGCTTCATCACTTGAGACTTTCAAGAAAAGATTGGACTGCCATTTGTCAGAAATGGTGTAGGGTCTCCTGCTCGAGCCGTGGGGGAGGTTTGGACTAGATGACCTATAAGGTCCCTTCCAACTCTGTTAATCTGTTAAATCTGTTAAAGTTCCCATGTCGTCTTCTGTTCATGGAGCTTACTTAGGAGCTTACTTATTGTGGTTTCAGCAGCTAGATTTTTTTATGTACCCTGAAGAAGATATCATGATGAACTGATGAAGCCTGTGACTGCTAACCATTAAGTATGTTCTTGCTTACTATATCTGCATGCTGATTTCTCTCTTAGCCATTCAGGGTTAATATTTGGTCTCAGCATCTTTTTGTAAAGGACGCTAAAGCAGTGGTTTGACATTTATAATGGAACATATGCTTGCACACACAAGTAGGGATGGGGTAGGTTGGCTCCTCTGATTCCTTCAAGCAGTGTTTCTAAGCCCACCTCTATAATAACTACAGTGACACTTTAACAGAATAACAGAGTTAAAAATAACCTTGGATGTAGTCTAACCCCCTGCACATGCAGGAGACCCTATACCGTTCCAGACCAGTGGCTGCCCAGTCTCTTCTTAAAAGCCTTCAGTGATGGGGCACCCACAACCTCTGAAGGCAAGCCATTCCACAGGTTAATTGTTCTCACTGTTAGGAAATTTTTCCTTAGTTCTAGATTGATTCTCTCTTTGATTAGTTTTCATCCATTGTTTCTTGTCTTGCCTTCTTGTGCTTTGGAAAATAGGTTGACCCTCTCTTCTTTGTGGCAACCCCTCAAATATTGAAACACTACTATCATGTCACCCCCTAGTCCTTCTTTTCATTAGACTAGATAAACTCAATTCCTGCAACCATTCTTTCATATGTTTTAACCTCCAGCCCCTAATCACTTTCTTAGAGTGTTGTGAGGGAGGATTTCTTTGGGCAGTGAGATCATCTTTGTAGAGAAAACGCCCCTTTGTACGATTATTCTAGACTAGAGGAAGGGAATGGGAAAATTTCCCATATTGTAGACCTGTGATTGGGGAATTCTGGGAGTTGGAGTCCACGTATCCTACAGTTGCTAAGATGGACAAACACCACTCTAGACTCTCTTTCTGAAGCAGGAAGGCTGAGGTGTGTGTAGGCTTCTTTTCATTATTGAGACTGCTGGTTTCATACTGCAAAGTAAGATTGGGAGTTAATTGAAAATGGAAGGCTGTGGGAGAAAAGGAAATGAAAATCTCATGATTCATGTACACTTTAACCTTACAGGAGTGAAAACATATCTAAATATACTCATCATAAAGATAAAACAAAGACTAAGAATGCCAAGAAGCAGCCCAAATTAACCCATACTTTCAATTTTTTAAAAAAAGATCTTAATTCTCATGTAGCTCCGCTTTTTCTTAGATGCCTATTTTCTTCTGGTTCTCCAACTCTTGCCTATCTTGGACTTCATTTCTGACTGGATAGGAGTCAATATGGAAAGCCAGCTAGCTGGTTATGATAGAAGGGAAAAGAACAAATACCAAAATTGAGCAGCCCCCCCTCCTAATTTAAAAGCTTACCTGAAAGAGAGGAATGCCTTAGTGTATGGGTGTCAAACTCACGGCGTCACGTTGCTGTCACGTGATGTATTGCGACATTTTCCCCTTTGCGGAGCTGGAGTGGGCATGGCCTGTGCATGATGCATCTGGCCCGTGGGCCGCCAGTTTGACACCCTGCAAAGTTAGTGCTTTTGATTAGTCACTCTAGTGATGAGTTTCCTGAGCTTTGCTTCTGTTCACTATCTAGAGTGGCAGGTTTAGTTTTGATTGATTAACTCTTGAGGTACCTTCTTTCCCTTTAATATATTCTCCTTGTCACTTAAATAAAACACAGAAAGAAAAAGCAGTGATTCTTGTATTGATCTAAGGGCATTCTATTTCTGCTGTCAACTATTAGGGATCTGAAATATACTGATGCATGTGGAAGGCATGGAAGGCTGAAGCAAAGAAGGCATGATACAGTAAATGCAGACATGAAAAATGTCCAGTTGGACCTGAATGCTGCGTTTGATCATGCATGATGGTGCTTGTTGACCCAAAAAACAGACCCTGCGCCTGTAGGAAAAATGCAATGATGATGATGATGATGATGAAATGAGGATGATGATGATGATGATGAAATTATTACTTATGTCCGTAAAAATGAGTGAAGCTTGAAATCATTTCCCCTTGAGTCTTATGTTCATTTTTATTTCTTTCACACTTGCTGTTTTCAAATGGAATAAATCTATCTGAAAACCATATTTGTGTAGTTGAACATCCAGGATTTTCACTTTTTTCCTTTCTTCTGGTTTTGGACTAACCCTGATATGCCCTATGTAGCTAATAAACCAAAAAATCAAGAACCACATGGAAATCACAAGCACTTTTAAAGCTAGTCTTGGGTACAACTAAAAACTCTTAAGGATAAATTCTCAGCCAGAATTACAATGAATTAATTAAGGCAAGTTTTTTTAAAAAACTTTTTTCCCATGGTTCTCATATCTGGACTATGTTGCCTCTTTTCACATAAACTACATTCTTCTGATCCTTTCTAATAGTTTTTCTTATGTACACAAGAGCAAAGGGGAAGAACTCAAGACACAAGTGTGGTACTGCCTGTAAGCTAACAGTGACATCATGGGACACCATCAAGTCCCAGTTATTACAGCATTCATTAATGCATTTGCTAATCATAGTTCCCAAAGTTCCATTAAACTTTTTAGAAAGAACATTTGTCTCATGATTCTAAGCGACAGATACCAGATACCCAACCCCGTTCTATACCTTTGTCATTATTCCTGACAGTGAAATTTGTGCCAGCATCTATAAGAACCTCAGTTGGCTAGCCTGTTTCAGAACTCTGAAGAGCTGACTTAATAGGTTTGGCAATAATTTAATTCAAGGCCACTTCCTCTGGCCACAATTCCCTGCTTCCCATAAAAAACTTTTTAAATCAATAAATCCTGAAATCAGCAGTTCGTTTTTATCCGTTTTCAGCCAAAAAAAAAGTCTATAAAGGGTTTCCAGTGTTTTTTTTAATATAAAATTAATTGCAGTTCCCTCCTTGATCAAACCAGTCAATTTAACCATTCCTGCAACTTCAGCCATCTTCACAATCCTTTCTTCCATTACTGGTGTTTCTGCAGACGTCCATTTTTGTGCTCATAATATCCTCTCTGCCGTTGCCATACATAAAACCGATCTTTGCATCACCACAGCTTGTATTTCTACCGAGTATGTTTTTGCTTTTTCACAAGCCTATAAATGTCCCTTGACATTTTACGCATTTCCAACAGTGATTAGAAGTACCTTTTCTACATCAGACATTTTAAAAAAGTTTTCTTTTAAATTATAAGACAATGTGAATTTCAGATCTGTTAACCACATTGATCTAAGACAGATTTGGACTTCAGGAATGTACTTGTTACTTAGATGTTTTGTGTTCATAAATGCACATTTTCTGTTCAAAATAATACACTTCTCTACCTCTCACAAGATTTGTAGATTGTTCAGATGTATCTATGCATATCCTTTGATATTACATGATGCTACATATGATTAGTCTAATACTGAAGAGTAGAAAACTGAGACAATTAGGAAAGCAAATGGCTTTTCCCTTTGTATGCAGTATTTCAAGCAAATAAGCTCAAAGTAGCAGTTGAACAGTGGTGGAGGAAGTTGTGGCGTCATACTGAGATTTTCCTTTCATGTTGAAGAGTGTGATAGGATGCAAGTCTTGGTTTAAATTGTCTTGTCTGGTTTTGGCATTCTGAGTGGGACTGGGGCTTCTGGGATTCACACACTTCTAGCTTTCAGCCATCTTGAAACTGAAGAGTGAGCCTTGCTTCTAAATTGCCCCACCCAGAATAATTTTGTGACTAAGAAAGATTTGGAAGAGAGGCAAAGTCTGTTCTGAAATGTTGTAAGTCCCCCCCCCAGGTTCTCCCTTAAATATAGATACACCAGATGTCTTTTGTAAGTGATGCTCGTGGGAGGAAAAGAAACTAAATCTTTGCAAAAGTAATTTAGCCTTCTGTACTTTTTCTTCTGCATGGCAAATCGATGATCGGATGATAAATACCCTGATTTGAGAATGACATTGTTCTGTCCACAAAGAGCAGGGTACAGCTGTCATTTCTTTTAGAACACGTCGTCCCAAGTGTGTCATAATGCGCTGAAAATGTGTGTAGTTCCTTGGCCTTAGAACCTCAGAAGTAAGAAATAATACGTCTTTTGGGTGAATAAATGATCGGTGAAGGTCTGGACAATTATATTCGCAAGTGAAAGCCTTTCATTTTACCTTTTTCTGTTGTAAATGTTGAACTTACTACAGGAAGTCTTTCTGGTGGCTGAAGCATATTTCTGGTGACTGCAAGTATCTTGAGTCTAAGCAAGGAGGAAAATTATACTGTTGCCGTGGAAGACTTTAGTAAACAATAATTTACAGTTCTTTCCACTGGGCAGATTTTGTCAGCAAAAACAATCACTCTAATACAGAAACAGGTAATAATTTGACCAACAGCAGGCTGTGTCAGTGTTCTTCCAAAACACTTTGTTACTTGGATTAGGGCTATTGTGAACAGCTATCTTGTAATGGAGAAACATGTTAGGCCAGTTTTTCTGCTGTCCGTCTGGCTAACATTCCTTGGCTGGTTGTCATATGTTTATAGACCCAGACACTTCCTCCTTTTTCTGGATAAATTGACACTCCCAGTTCTAAACTTTGCCATTCAAGGTTTGCAAAGAACTCCAAAATATCTTACAGGTGCAAATCTATCGTGGAAACCCAAACTTGTAATCCAATAAAAGTTTCCTTAATCGCACAATCAGCGCTGGGATGATAATGTGAAACATCTGAATTAATTCATTAATTAAAGTTTGGAGTTTGAAGCTTAACTTTCCTTGGGGCATAAGGGAAATCAGGTAAGTTGTTCTGGTCTGTATGATTCTATGGTCTAAAGTTGATCCTTGTTTTGTGATTTCTTTTGCAAACAAAACATTTGGCAAGAGTGTTTTGTGCTTTAGCTGATATTCAGAGACTTGCAGTAGAATCTCTGGCTATTAGTGTAGATAAGTGAGAACGTGGTTCCTTTGATTCCCATGGTCAATTGCAGCTCCAGGGTTTTCACTTATTATCTGGTAAAGAAAAAGAAAACAGCATCTGTCTGGCATTTTTGCTTTGAAATATCACATTGGTCTTCTTCGAATTTCATTAGATTTTTCACCATTAGAACATTTTACTTTGGGGAGAAAAATGATGGAGGGGTACCATTAATTCCCTGGATATATTTTTCCAGCTAATGTGTCAATTTAATTTCCATATCTTTTCCTCAGTTTCTCCTCTCATTTGGTCAGACATCAATTGAAATTCTCTCTCAGTTGGTTGGGACCTTTCCTCCTCCTTCTCTCTATACTAAATTTGAGAAGCAGAGATAGAGAATATTTTTTTATATGATAAAGGTGTAGTAGCTTTCCACAATGGGTGCCAAGGAGGCCCAGGTCATACCACATCGCATGGTATATATTTTTGTGCAGTGGAAGTCCACAAGCCTTAAAGTTTCTTCCAAGGTTGGATATCCCTGTTCTAAAACAAGGCAGACAAGCATTTTGTTTGTGAAATTTTGTGTTCATCCATCTCAAGAAAAGGTGTAACAGTACTGGAATAGATCCTTGCTGAACTCTGTCTCAAAGTTTTTTAAGGCTCCACTTCTACTGTGTTTTTAATTTTGCCTAACTTCACCTTGAATGAGTAGAACTTCAAGCTTTGGCACATTGGGCAGTGGGCTGGGAATCTAGTAAGACCTAAAAAAGCAATGCTAGTGATAGGTTTTGACAGAAAGCTTTAAAATCTATGAGAGTGCATATAAATAAATGTGTTATTTTCCTTACCTGCGTCTCCCAAAATAACTGTTGTAATTGGTGTGCGGTCCCTGCCAAAACAAAACAAATCAAAATCCAGAGAACAGAAAGAATGCCTGGAGTGCAAGTGTTAAGTACATGTTGGCCTACTTTGTTTTATGTCACCGTTGATTAAGCGTGTGTCCTGAAGGGAGACATAAATAATTGTAGGTCAAGGGGAAACAAGATCTGCAAGATGCCCTGTTTCATCTGGGCATGTGGCCTGCGCATGGAAGCTGAATAACTGTTAAAAATAGAGGGTTGATTAAATATCAGACTCTCGTTGGCAGCACATTGTAGCTCCCTGGAGTTATGGAGGTTCGGTGGGTTGCCAAGGAAACACACATAACCTTGAGAGGAAAGGTTTAGACTTATATCAGCTGGAATAGCATTTGGATCAATCTGCAGGGCCAACTTGTGTGATTGCAAGTTGAGTGAATGAAGATGAAAAACTGTAATATTTTACTTGGTCTAGAGGGCATTTTGTTGTCTAATAGAAGAACAGTGTTGTAAATGAGCCCAGCTATTGTTGCTTATTTCTTTCAAGTCAGTTTTCTAATTGCGGATAAGTCAATATAAAAAAAAATGACTCAAAAAGATTATACCTGTTCTTATTTCTTGAGGAAAATGATCCAAAGCTACATAATTTTAACGTTCAGTGCATTACTGTGTATGTTTGTCTGTTTCTATTTTGAAAGTTACATTGGGAATCAAAATGTTTGAAAAGTTTTTTTTAAACTACAGTCATAGAAAAAGACCAAAGAAAGACTCCACATTGGCCTTATGTTTCTGCTCAAAACTATTATTATCCAATTAACATATTAATGGATAGTCTCTTGTGCCATGTACTTGTGTGAATGGATGAAATATTAATTTAGGCTCACTCAAAGCAGGCCATCCAGTAAGGAGTTGTTGTTTTGGAAGCATGCAAAAATTGCGGTCTTTAGCATGCAATAGGTGGAAAAATATGCAGAGTTTTAAGAAGGCAAAATAAAATATGGGTTGCAAGAGATGAAGTAGTTTTCCGTTCAAGATGTAGACCTTTTGTGGACTGAATTAGTAAATGCACTCAATTGAAAATAGGAGGTGTGAGAAGAAAACTAAGACAGGACTGTCCTAGATCAGGGTGTCAAACTCGTGGCGTCATGTCATTACGTCACATATCACGACTTTTTTCCCCTTCGCTAAACCAGGCATGGGCTTGGCCAGCGCATGACGCATCTGACCCGCAGACCGCAAGTTTGACACTCGTGGCCTAGATTGTTGCAAATTGTAAAATTGACTAGAACTGTAGTATTTTATATTCACCACAAAGAATGAGGAATTCTGCAACTGGTATTTGGAGACAAAATACCTGTTTCACATCCCAGACAAAATACCAGTTTTCCCCATCACAGAGGAAACATTAACACTAATCACCCTCAGAATATTTGACCGTTATGAATTTATTCAGATACTTTTTAAATCCATCAACTAGATCCTACAAATTAATTACTTTTGGATACTTAAAAGCTTGCATGCTACTTTGTAAATTTTCAGTTGATGTACCAGTTCAAGGTAGATTTTGGATTATTGATTTTGGGTTCAAAATCTATTACCACTATTCAGTGAACTAACCATGAAAGGGAACCAAAATTCTGGTGTATGTTTGCTTTGGGTCTTTGAAATTCCAAACACCATGTACGTGATTAATTCTTTTCTAAGCTAGAGAATTGCTTTCTAGAATTTATTTCTTTGTAGCAAAAGCAGAGAGCAGCTATTACTCTAAACTGCAGATTAAGGACCTGTCTGGATTCTATAGATATCTCAGGAGAATGGTAAGGGCTATTTTACTTGAGCAGATGGCAGCTATGCGGAAGCTTCCTAGCAGTGATGTACATAATTTTCATTAAGTCAAAATATTTCATCAGTATGTTGTCATAGGAACAAAGATATTGCACTCACGTCTCTTTGAGGGAAAAATGTAAGAAACGTTCCAGATGGATGTTGGAGTTGGCTGCCTGCCAGGATGTACCTCACAATCTTAAATTTTGAGAAGGAGCAAAATACATGGAGGGGCCAAGAGGGATCTGAGAGTTCATCAGGGGAGTATATCTGGGGGTGGGGGGAATCAATTTTCAGATGAATGGAACGACTGATTTCCCCCCTCTTCCGCTATATCTGCTTTATGCTCTTGCAGCAAACACAACCAAGATCTTGTGATACTTTGAAAGGCTAAACAGATTTATTTATTGTGACATAAGCTTTTGTGGACTTGAGCCTGTTTTGGCAGATGCACAGTGTTAAAGTCAGTTAGCAGAGTGCTATGTGTGTTACATATCTCACTCCTGTTCTCTCTCCCTCTGTGTATATGTGAGAGGTTCTATAAAGAGAGCAAAAGGCCATCGGATATAAAAGGCAGCTGTCACTTCCTAGAGCCCAAATGTGTGCAAAATAAAACAAGCGATTGTTCATATTGGCAGGAAGCAACGATGGAACTCGGGGTCCAATTTAAACCCAAACTGAATATAATGTGAGTAAATGGAAAACGTTGTAGTTAATGAATTGTGATGGGCTAAGTGGTGAGTGCTAAGCATTCATCCCCCATAATAAATCTGAGGCAGCTGAAGCATCTTTATATTCTGTGTTTTTTCCCAATATGATGATTACAGTTAAACACAGGAAAAAAAGGGAGAAAAAAAAATACAGTAAAAATAAAAACTATCCAGAATCCAGAGATTAGGTTTCTCCCTTTTTGTGTGTGTGTGTGCCTTCAATTGTGTGTGTTTGTGCACCTTCAATTCAGTGTTTTTATTTTTTTTTATTTGTTAAATTTAGTTACCAAGAATTATTCCCAAATTAAATTCTGTATCCAAATACTGATAGGTTTTTAAGGTTTTTAACTGATGAATGGACATATTTTATTGCAACCGTTATTTCTTCCATATTTTGTCGTAATGTGTCGACTCTTGGCAACTGCTTGGACTAATCCCTGCAATTTTCTTGCCAATTCCCCCCCCCCCAAATAGCTTGCCATTGCCTTCTTCTTCCTAGGGCAAGAAACAATGCCTGGCCCAGAAACACAGCTAGTTAGCTAGGCAGGAGTAGAACTCAACAGTTTTCCAGGTTCTAGGCTGATGCTTTGGCTCTCTATACTAAGCTATAGTAGTTTATTTCTTGAACACCATGTTAGACCAGGGGTGTCAAACTCAAGATTCGCGGGCCAGATCCGGTCTGCGGGGTGCTTAGATCTGAGCCATGGGTCCACCCTAGAAGTAGCGAAGGACAAGCCAGGGTGCCTCTGCCAGGGAAAACGGAGCTTGGGAGCTCCGTTTTCACTGGCAGAGGGCTGCAGGAGACCATCACAGTCAAAAACAGAGCCCTAAAACAGAGCTCTTCCTGGTCTTGCCTTCCTCTGCGGGAGGCAATGGATTGCCCCAGCCCCACCCAGGCCACCACAGGTGTCCCCAACACAAGTGATGTTGAGCTGGCCATGCCCACTCAGCACCCCTGGGGTCAAACACAATCCTGATGTGGCCCTCAATGAAATTGAGTTTGACATCCCTTAGTTAGACGAACACAGTATTTGCATTTTTAAAATCTAGGTTTAGAAGTAAGCAGCTCCTTGCCCCAACTCTTCTTATGTCGGAAAGTCTGTTGAATTATAAATTGCTCTTTTATAATAATAACTTTTAACATTCTAACAACTCACACAGCACAATAAGGCAGTGGTTGAAACTATTCCAAGAGCCTATTCATCTATGAATTTGATTTTGCCTTAGGAAGGTTGGTAAATACGGTACTATATGAACCAATGTTCCTATGGTAATTGGTGACTTTTATTTTCTTTTTAACAGGATTTTGGCTTCTACTTGTTTAGCATAGAAAGTATAGGAGAAAAAAGAAGGTTATGATTCTAGTAATCCGGTTCAGAATCCCAGTGGAATCTTCATGACAGGCAGAGTTTAACATATTGGCATGAGTTTTTGTAGTATCTTCCTCCACCTTACGCATGAAATCAATACAGAAGATTAGAGGGTCTCTGCATATTCATGAACATGGCCGATGTAGGGGAGAGAAACATTTGGATCTGTAAAACAGATATTTAAATGCATCTTCCTGTTTTTCTGGCCTCAGCAAGAGAGAAACGTATTGTCGTATGCTGCTCACCAAGCTGGCTTGCGCTGCTGAAAACACGACTCGCAAGCAAAGCACGAGGTTGTAAACAGGTTTAATTCTCATTTCTCAGTGTAGTCACATACGAACGTTAGAAATAACACAAAGTCAGCGTTGGGGTCGGGCGCCTCCCAGCGCCTTTTTATCCATGTTCAAATTAAGCCGGGAGTGGCCATAGCCAATTGGCATTACTTCCTGGCCCAGCCCTTCTCTTTGCGGTAGCTGGGAACGCCTCCCCTTCCAGTCATTCTACCCTGTCCTGGCCGCGGGGTGACCGACCTATGATTCCAGGCTTAACACTTCCCCATCACCAATGTGCAAAGCTGCAGCCAGCGTAGATACTCCCCCATCACCACGGTGCATCCAGCGGGAACGTTGTTCGGTAGGATTCCCTCCTTCATCGCTGGATCTGCGGTGACTCCCCCTCCCCATTTTCTGTTGAGTTGACTTGACACTCGACAGGCGGCCCCCTCCACCAGGAGTTCACCTGCTAGACATGAAAGAGAGAGGTTAGATTACAGGACCGGGTTTCTGTGGGTTGGTTTTATGATACCATCTTAAAAGCCTTGTGGCGTTTAGGTCTGTTGCTGCCACCCAGGACGCTTCCACTAAGGGATACCCATTCCATTTGACCAGGTATTGTAGTCCGCCATGACGGACCCGGGAATCGAGAATCCCGTCTACTTCGTAATGGTCATCCCTTATAGTTCGGGAGGTGGGATATTTACTGGGTTGTCCACCGGCTTTAACAAACTGCAATGGAAGACGGGGTGGACCTTTCCCAGATACGGTGGCAACTGCAGGACCACAGTAACCGGGTTGACCACTTTATGAACCCTGAATGGACCTAGGTACTGAGGACTTAGTTTCTTGCCTGGGGTTTTTAATCGTATGTATTTGGTGGAGAGGTACAGCTGATCCCCTACTTGAAACAGTTTATGGGTAGCCCGCTTCTTATCGGCATACGCCTTATATTTGTCCATTGCTTTGGCTAGTGCGACTTTTACTTGTGGCCATACTTTACTGATAAGGCTACTCCATTCATCTGGGGACACTTGTTCCTTGTTCTGGTCATCTAATTTGGGAATGGCCCTAAATTCTTTGCCGGAAACAATTTTGAAAGGTGTGGTACCTGTACTTCGATGGACTGTATTATTATATGCTATTTCAGCAAAAGGCAACAGGTCTGCCCAATCGTTTTGTTGATAGGACACGTAGCAACGTAGGTAGCGTTCCACCATGGCGTTAGCCCGTTCTGCAGCCCCATTAGTACTAGGATGATAGGTGGTACTTAGACCTTGAGAGGAGCCGATTACTGTTAGGAAGTTGCGCCAAAAGCGGGCGGTGAACTGAACGCCCCTATCCAAGATGATTCGTGGGACACCATGTAGCCGGTAGACGTGTTGGATGAACATCCTTGAGAGTTTCCTAGCCGATGGCAACCCGCTACACGGAACAAAATGAGCCTGCTTAGAAAAAATTGTCCAGATGACAGTATTCCCACTACTATTGGGAAGGTCTACCACAAAGTCCATAGCGATCTCCTCCCAAGGTTCCTTAGGGTTAGCTACTGATTGTAAAAGTCCCAAAGGCCGCCCAGACCGGTTTTTTTGTCATTGCGCACGTTGAGCATTCTTTTACGTATTGTTTGATATCTTTCCGCAGTTGTGGTCACCAGAACTGACGTCTGGTCAAATGTAATGTCTTGAGGAAACCAAAATGACCGGCCAGTTTTGAGTTGTGACATCGCTGTAACACTGCTCACTGTAAAGCCGCTGGTACATAGATGCGAGATCCCATCCATGCAATCCCATTTCGGTGTGTCAATATCGATTTTTGGGTATGAAACCAAGGGTCCCTGCCCGTCTCGTGACATAGGTCCGTTTGCCATGAGTGTTCTCTAGTATTCAAGCAGTCTTTGCTTAGGCCTTTCGGTATCATCGCCTGGACAACCTCTTCTCTTTTGCTTTGAAATTGAGGCATTCGCGACAAAGTGTCCGCCAGAAAGTTCAGGTCGAACTTGAAGCGCTGGAAATATTGGGCCCAACGTACCTGTTTTGGGGACAACTTCCTCGGCGTTTGGAGGGCCTGTAGGTTTTTATGATCGGTCCATACCTCAAATTTGGTACCAATCCCCTCCAAGAGGTGTCGCCAAGTAAGTAAGGCCCACCGGACTGCGAAAGCCTCTTTTTCCCAGGTTTAATTCTCATTTCTCAGTGTAGTCACATATGAACGTTAGGGATAACACAAAGTCGGCGTTGGGGTCGGCACCTCCCTGCGCCTTTTTATCCATGTTCAAATTAAGCCGGGAGTGGCCATAGCCAATCGGCGTTACTTCCTGGCCCAGCCCTTCTCTTTGCGGTGGCTGGGAACACCTCCCCCTCCAGTCATTCTGCCCTGTCCCGGCCACGGGGTGACCGACTGCCTCTGATTCCGGGCTTAACACCTCCCCATCACCAATGTGCAAAGCTGCAGCCAGCGTAGGCACCCCACCACCACCACGGTGCAGCCAGCGGGAACGTCGTTGTTCGGTAGGATTCCCTCCTTCATCACTGGATCTGCGGTGACTCCCCCTCCCCATTTTATGTTGAGTTGACTTGACACTCGACATGTATGCCATAATCTTTTTTTCAATTTTTATTTCATTGGTTTGCAGTTTCTGATCTTTTTCTGCAAAAAACATATCTACTCCATGTTTTATCTTTGCTTAATAATTACTTCCCCTTGCAGTTGCTTCTAGACTGAAGTCTGCATGCTTTTTACTCTGTCGTCCATGGAAATGGAACAGAAATAATAAGCAAATTAATTACTGTTTTCCGGTTTATGATCTAGAAACCATAAAAGAAAAGGAGGGAAAGCACATGTAAAACTTGCAGCTGTTTATTCAATAGATTTAAATCCTAAATTTCCACCAAAAATAGCACGTGAGAGACAGTTTACAACAAAATTACAGAAAAGATACCTATAAAATATGTCTCTTTATAAGATTAACAAATTAATAGAATAACAGAGTTGGAAGGGACCTTGGAGTTCTTCTAGTCCAATCCCCTGCTTAGGCAGGAAACCCTATAATATTTCTGACAAATGGTTGTCCAATCTCTTCTTAAAAACTTCCAGTGTTGGAGCACCCAAAACTTCTGGAGGAAGTCATTCTCCACTGATTATTCTGTCAGAAAATTTCTCCTTAGTTCTAGGTTGGTTCTCTTCTTGATTAGTTTCCATCCATTGCTTCTTGTCCTACCTTCAGGTGCTTTGGAAAATAGGCTGATCCCCTCTTCTTTGTGACAGCCCCTTGGATATTGGAAGACTGCTATCATATCACCCCTAGTCCTTCTTTTCACTAGATTAGATGAACCCAATTTCTGCAACTGTTCTTCATATGTTTTAGCCTCCAGCCCCCTAATCATCTTTGTTGCTCTTCTCTGCAACTTTCCAGCATCTTTTTTATATTATGGCAACCGAAACAAGATGAGGTATTCTATGTGTGGTCATACCAAGGCATTATAAGAGCATTAAAGGCATTATCAATGAAAAACCTATCAAAATTTGGGTGCAGAATTTAATTTAAATTGGAAACTGTTTTGGACCATTGTATTGTACATTAGAATTGTGCCACATGCCACACTGAAAATTTGGGTTCCACAGCTCATTTTTTCCCCAATAATTTTTTATTTTTAAACAAAAATAAAACATAAAAATTCAAAGATACCGGCTGAACACAATTGATAAAGCAAGAACTTTCTATGACCAATTTCTTAGAGAAAAAGAAAAGGAAATGCAATTTGAAATCCAACCTGTAGTCCCAATAAAATTTACAGAATTAGCAATACTCGAGTCGACAGAGGGAGCAATTGGGGGAGCTATCCAACAAAAGGAAAAACGTGAAGTAAGATCTACTAGAGCAATAAAACCTACATATAAAGTATGAATGTGGAAGAAAGGAAATTAATTTCAATAAATATAAATGGACTTAGTTCGGCTATTAAAGGAAAAAAAGTATTCCACAAATTAGAGAAACTAAAAGCTGATATAATTTGCTTACAAGTGGTTCTACAGCTCATATTTTGACTTGGTGCACAATTTATAGTAGTGGTGGAATGCATTATCTACTGCTTATAGATTTATAATGACTTGAATAATGCTAATTAAGCTCAACAGACTTGTGGATTTTGACTCGAAAATGAAGGTGAAATAACTTATGTCTTTATATTTCATACTTCTTCACTGCCCATCCCACTCAGAGAGGGGCATATTATACAATATGCTCCTGATGGTGTATTGGATTATATTAGTTATTTGATATTTCAGATCTGTTGTTGACACACCCATATTTTGGTTCCTGTACCTGATTTTCTTTGTGTTCCTTGTTTCTTATATTCTTATATAGATAATAATAATGGGGGGCGGGGGGGAATAAGAAACAAGCAACAGTATATACTAGATTAAAACTAGTGCTCTGGGGAGAAATTGTCCTGTTTGTTTGCTACCAGTTCCCATTTGATCTAATTTTAAAAAACCTGCTTTCCAACTTTGTTTCAAAAGCAAAGAACATTAGATACATTAATTCCCACAATAGAATAATGGAAGGTAAAGGTGATGGAGTTGGCAGAGATGGCAAAAGTGTCTGTTTTCATTAAAGAGAAGAACCTATCTAGTCTTGTTTCTACTTGCTTCTGGGGGTTTTGCTTGAAACTGGAAAAAAAATGAAAATCCGAGTTAAGGTTTTAATGACTTTGTAGTTCCAGAAATGGCTTGAAATCTTTAGAAATGTAAAGCAAAAGGTTGAGATTGTAATTTTTTTGGGGGGTACTTTACTGCACTGAAAAAAGTCAGAAGTCACTACTTTTCTTTTCTTTCTTTTTCTCTGCACTTCTCTTTCTCTTAGCTTTCAAAGTTTTCTTTCTTTTTTATCTTAGAATAAACCTTTATAATTTTTTTTTAAAAAAAGCAAAGAACATTTGGCAAAGTTCTAATAGATGGGAGTCTGGTGTTCTTGTCCATGTTACTAACAAGGGGCTCCGGGATGTGTGTGAATGCCCCATCTTTCATTGCACAATCCTCTTTCTATTGACCCACGGTGGTGCACTGGCTGCCTGCAATTTGGCAGTTCAAATCTCACCAGGCTCAAGGTTGACTCAGCCTTCCACCCTTCCGAGGTGGGTAAAATGAGGACCCAGATCATTGTGGGCAATATGCTGACTCTGTAAACCGCTTAGAGGGCTGTAAAGAACTGTGAAGCGCTATATAAATCTAAGTGCTATTGCTATTGGTCTGCAGCCCCTCTGACTTCTCCTGCTTCCCGTCAATCTGAAGAGGAGATATTGGGAGAGAATTTCTCTTTCTGGCTTTTTTCAGATAGTAAATTGTGGGCAGCCAAGGAGAATGCAGAGTAATGGAAAAAATATACAGGTAGTCCTCAACTTACTACAGTTCATTTACTGATCACTTGAAATTTCAACAGCACTGAAAAAAATCATGACTGTTTTTTACTCTTACGACTGTTACAGCATCCCCATGGTCACATGATCAAAATTCAGATGCTTGACAACTTTTTTTTTTTTTTATTTGATTTATATGCCGCCTTCTCCGGAGACTCAGGGCGGCTTACAATGCGTTAAGCAATAGCCTTCATACTTTTGTATATTTATACAAAGTCAGCTTATTGCCCCCACAAACTGGGTCCTCATTTAACCTACCTTAGAAAGGATGGAAGGCTGAGTCAACCTTGAGCCTTGGAGAGATTCGAACCAGCAGTAAATTGCAGGCAGCTGTGTTAATAATAGGGTGCGTAGACCACTGTACTATCACTGACTCATATTTATGATGGTTGCACTGTCCTGGGGTCATGTGATCAATTTTTGTGACCTTCTCACAAGCAAAGTCAATGGGGGAAACACACTCCCTTAGTAACCAGGTTACTAATTTAACAACTGCAGTGATTCACTTAACAACAGTGGCAACAAATTCACTTAAGAATTGTCTTGCTTAGCATTAGAAATTTTGGGCTCAATTGTGGTCAATTGTGGTCGTAAATCGAGGATTACCTATATCATAGAATCAAAACAGCATCAGCATCTGTTCTCTTCCCACATCCAAGTATAATGTGTTGAAAACATCTCAAGGAAAAAACCAAAAGCTCTTCTCCAACACCTTGAAGCTAACAAAGAAAAACAGACACTCAAGAGAACCTTCCCTAGAAATTATAAGGCTCATTTTGGCACGGTAATAATTAAAACTGCCAGCTGCTCAAGAGTTGTTGAATAAAAACTAGGTTGTTGCTGTCAACCAAAAATCAGCAGAGATGAGGCTTTGAGCTTGTGGGTTGGTTTCCGAACGCTCAGAGAACAAACCTTCACCCTCATCATCCTACATCTGAGCTACAGATATTTGCCACTATTGTTAAGATGAGGCTTTACTTAGAGATCTTCAGTGGCTTTTTTTCAATACAGAAGGGCCGGTCCTAAGGATCTTAAAGAGTCCTGCATGCAGGGGTGCTATTCAGCAGGATCTGACAGGTTCTGGAGAACTGGTAATGGAAATTTTGAATAGTTTGGAGAACTGGCAAATGCCACGTCTGGCTGGGCCCAGAATGGGGTGGGAATGGGGATTTTGCAATATCCTTCCCCCTGGAGTGGGGAGGGAATGGGGATTTTGCAATATCCTTCCCCCTAGACTGGGGTGGGAATGGAGATTTTGCAGTATCCTTCCCCTGCCACGCCCTCCAAGTCATGCCCACCAAGCAACACCTCCAGAACCGGTAGTAAAAAAAATTGAATTCCACCACTGCCTGCATGGTGCCTTTCATATTTGTTCATGAAAGGAAACAGAGCCTGTTATAAATATGTGACATTTCATGCTAGTACCTATACATGAAAATCCAAAAGGTTTGAGAGTTTGTGGAATCCTAAAAATGGCCATTCTTCAGCATGTAGTAGGCCGGGTACAGTCTGAAGTTCAAGATAATGCTCGGTACGTTGAATTAAGGTCTACAAGTGGTTTACAGAAACGGTTCCTTTGAGTAAGAACCACAACAAAGATGCTGAATCCTAGTTCCATTTTTTTTGCAATTCCTATAGCTATCTACAACAATGAATCATGAAAGAGGCCGTGGATCATGATATCATCACGCTATGGCCATGTCCTCCCAGCCCTTGGAGACTGAAAAATTTGCAGATGGAAAGTGTAGTGTTCCTGCCCAATCCTGAATTGCTGTTTGCTTCTGTTCAAGGCTGACAAACCTCCCACTCCCTCCCATTCCACTCCAGGTGATTGATGATTAGGGTCACCTTTGGGACAGTGGATGCGTTACACAATTGTTTTATTCCTTGCAGCATACAAGCAGTTGCAATAATTCATTCTCTAGCTTGTTTGAAATAATCAACAGAGACCTGCTGTCCTGCGAAAACACACACATTTTATTTCTGGAGTGTTTGCACATTGTGTGAGCCTCACACATGAATAAAAGCACCACCTGTTTGTGGCTGATAACTATGGCTCATAGTGCACATATCAGTTTGGCTTGATGTAGCAACAAGCAGAAGTGGCTCTAGCAGTTCTGGTGTGACCCACATTTTGTTAAAACAGCTGCCTGCTGTTCAGTTTGCTTTAATAAGTCTCTGGGCTTTCAGAGTTTCCACAAAAACAGTTTCTTATATGTTTCCTGCTACAGAGATAAGCTTGAAAATGGTTGTCAGCATCTGGTGGAAAGAAGTTGAAGAGATGAAGATTCTTGAGTAGATTGGAGAGAAGCTGCTAACTCCCAATAAGTGCAGGCAGAGGATTTTAGAACTACGCCTGTATCACAGATGGTTCTACTATTGGGTACATATCTTAACGATTTGCAATCTCTCTGCAAGATGCTTACCATAAGAGTGGAGAACTTGTGGTCTTCCCAATGATGCTGATCCATCATCCTAGGGACCTTCACCATTGGTCAAATGTTTGCTGGGAAATGTGATTCAGATGTTGTCTAGAAGGCCACAAGTTTCTTAGTTCTCTCCAAGATTCCTGTACTTAACTGCTTTTAATAGGGGTGGGGTGTAGGTAGGAGAATAAATAGAATTGTATTTCCTTTTCCAGCTACTAACCACAATATATTTGAATTAATGCTTGTGTAAAGTTTATTCATGGTAACTGTACTTTGCTAACCTCCCCTTGTGCAATTGGTAACCTGCATAAGTAGATTTCCTATCTCATTGAATTATAGATTGTATTTGTTGCTTGTATAAATAATTTATATTGAACTCATGGTGGTAGAAGACTGGGTTGGAGCATCCAAATTTAATTTGTTCAAAAGGATGTTGGGTTCCGGTTTCCTTGTCTTCGGCGACGGCGGTGCCTTTTGAAGCTCCACCAGCCCCACCGCCTGTAGAGCCGCTTCGCGACCCAGAAGCGGCTCGAAAACTTCAAAATCCTCAGGATTGCTGAAGCAGAGATCGCAGGGCACAGGTCGAGCCCCTGTAACCCCCCAGGGAATTGTTTCTGGGGAGAGAACAGGCGTGGCTCCCTTCCAACCTGTTGAAACTCCGGGCGACGTGGGACGATTCTGCTTTTGCAGAACAAGCCGGCTGCAGGAAACTCAAAGCGAAAAGAACCAGCTTTAATAAACAGCGAAATTATCTGAACCCTGAAACTTGGAAACGCAAGTATTAGCGCTTTGTTGACTTTTTAATCTGAGAAAAATGCGAATGAGTGAAAGTGCTTTGAAAAAACATGGTGCTCAGCCTTAGAGTTAACGAGCCAGCGAGTGTGGATTGGTGAAGTTATCTTGCTTTGTTACAAAGTTTCCAAGTTGCTACAAAGTTGCTTTGTTTGTAATAAGAGAAACAAGTGAAAAATTTCTCCCTTTTCAATACTTGACTTTGCTTTACTTCAGCTTTTACCTGATCAAATCTGGGGGACTTTTTTTAGAAGTCTTTGTGCAGGAGGGAAAGGAAAAGGAACTTCCCTCTTTAGAAAAACTAGACTACGTGGCAGGATGGCTTCAAAGAAGCAGGAAGGGAAGGCAACAGGGGGGGGATCCCCCACACACAAACATGAAACGCAGCTTCCCCCTGCTCAACAGCTACAGACTCAGAAAAAAGAATTTGATGTGGGAGATTTAAAAGAATTTATTTCTAAAACTTTGGATGATAAATTTCAAAAATCTCAACAGGAGATAGATGATAAACTTCAAAAATCACATCAGGAATTTATGCAGGAAATTAATGAAGTTAAAGATATGGTGAAACAGAACCAAAACAAGGTGACCAAAAAAATATCAGAAGTGGCATCTGGCCTGGCAGAATTTATTGGAAAAGTTGATTTTAAAGTTGAAGAACTTAAATCAGAAGTTAATGTTAAGATGAAAGACAATGATTATAAAATTGCTGATGTTGACAATAAAATGCAAAGAGTTGAAAACGAGATTGTCATGATACAATTCAGGGCAATGGAGTTTGCTATACGGCTTCGAGGAATTCGAGAGGAGGAAAGACAGGATCTGAGACAAGTTTGTTCTGAGGCCCTGGCCAAGATTATACAAGTTAATCCTGATGTGGTTTTTCACAAAATAGATAAAATTTACAGAGTGAATTCCTGGGTGGCCAGACAAAGACAATTACCTAGAGATGTGGTCATATATTTTACAGATAGAGAAATAAGAAACGATATCCTGCAAAAATCCTTTTATACTTCTGTGCAAGTGGGGGGCTCGCGAATTGGAATTTATAAAGAATTACCTCCCAAAATGCTGAAAGCTAGAAAAGAATTTGGCTTTCTTGTTAAGGAATTGCAAAATTTACAGATACCTTTCCGGTGGGACGCCCCAGTTGGTATAATTTTCAGATATAAGGGAGAAAGATATCGTTTGAATACCGTGGAGAAGGCACAGCACTTTTACACTACTATTCTTAAGGAAAGAACACCATCTCCACGTACATCTACAGTTTTGGAGATTAAGGAGAGTGAAGAGAAGCAACCTCAACGAGAATTGCAAGAACAGTCTAAGCAGGAATTAGAGGAAATGCAAGGTGCAGAAGGAGGTTTTTTGGATGAGCCTTTGCTGAAATCTTCTCCAATCTTGGACCCGACTCGTATGATTGAAGTTAAGGACCAACGTATAACTCGAGCTCAATCTAAGTTACTTAAACAAAAGCAACAACAACAACAGGAAAGACAAGACAAGGAGGCAGTTAAGAGTACTGCACAAGAGACTGGAGCCATGGGGGGAGCGAGATCGAAGCTTTCGGATGACCTTCAATTATTTTGCTCTTTGCTCCAGAAAGAGGGAGATGACGTTTAAGTGTTTATCTTGGAATGTTAATGGGTTGAATTCAGCACAGAAAAGGAAGAAATTATTTACATATTTGAAACAATTTAATAATGATATAATTTGTTTACAAGAAACGCATATCACAACTCAAGATCAAAAATATTTGATAAACTCCAAACTAGGAACACATTTTATATCTTCAACTTCGCAAAAATGAATGGTGTGGTTATTTATGTAAATAAAAAGTTAACAGCTAAAGTTATAGAAGCAGATGAAGATGGTAGGTTTGTAGCAATTGAATTGTTTACAGCAAATGGCCAAATTCTTCTGATTGGAATTTATGCTCCCAATCAACAACAGGACCATTTTTATAAGATGTTACATACTAAAATACTGCAATGGGATTACAGATCTATTTTAATTATGGGAGACTGGAATGGAGTAATTGATTCTAAATTAGATAAAAAGAGTCTGGCAAAGTCTAGGATCAGATTACCACAGACCTTTTTTGATATGAAAGAAGATATGGAACTAAAAGATGTTTGGAGAATACATAATCCAAAAGAATTGGACTACATTTTTTTTTCCGACAGACACAGATCCTTCTCTAGGATTGACTTCATTTTGTTGACAGATGACTTACTTGTTAAGACAAAAAGAACAAAGATCTTTCCAAGAACTTTGACTGACCATAGCCCAGTATGGATAGAAATTGAGATGGATAAGGTTGAGAGACGTTCTTGGAGATTAAATGAGAATTTGTTTAGATATGAAAAAAATACAACAGAACTTAAAAAGCATTTGAAGGATTTTTTGAAATAAATTTGAATAAAGGTACCCCAATTGAAATTGTGTGGGATGCAAGTAAAGCTTATATGAGAGGGGTACTTATCTACATGAACTCTAAACATAGACTGTTTCGACAAAAGAAAAGATCTGAACTGGAAATAGAAATAAAGAATAAAGAACAGTTACTCATTAAAAATCCAACAGATGAAAGAATACGTAGTGTTATAAAACTTTTGAAAGACCAATTTCAAATGCTTATGGCGGAACAAGTTGCAACAAACTTACAATATGCGAAGCATAACACATTTTGTAACGCTAATAAACCGGGCAGATGGTTGGCTTACACATTGAGGAAAAAACAAAGTATACGGACTATTGATAGTATTGATATTGGAGGGAAAGAAATCTTTCAACAAAAATTAATTAAAGAAGCTTTTGTGGACTATTATACCAAACTATATGCCAAAGAGGAGGTGCAGAATGGACTTATAGAAAAATATTTAAATGATAAAAGAGTTACAAAAATTACTGATCAACAAAAGGAAAGAATGAATTATCCTATAACAGAGGAGGAGATAATAGTAGCAATTAAATAGTTAAAAATAGCCAAAGCTCCTGGCACGGATGGTTTGACTGCAGTGTATTATAAAACTTTGCAAGCTGAAATGGTGGGACAACTCAGAGATTTATTTTGCAATATTCAACAAGGGGGTAAAATACCCCCATCATGGACAACTGCTTATATATCTTTGATACCAAAAGAACAAGTCGGTCCTAAAAAACCAGAGAATTATAGACCAATATCTCTTTTGAATACAGATTATAAAATCTATGCGAAAGTATTAGCCAACAGGTTGATGCCAGTAATCCAAAAGGTGATTCATGATGATCAAGCGGGATTTATCGAGGGCAGACACATGAAGGATAATGTAAGGCAAGTAATAGATTTATTGGAATATCTTGAGAAGAATAAACAGATTCCTGCAGTGCTGGTCTTTCTGGATGCTGAGAAGGCCTTTGATAGAGTGGACTGGAATTTTCTATTAAAGACTTTAAAAAAGATGGATTTTGGGGATCAATTTATACAGGTGATTTCAGCAATTTACCAAGAGCAAAAGGCACAGATCATCATTAATGGAAGTTTAACAACAGAGTTTAAAATTGAAAAAGGAACAAGACAGGGATGTCCATTGTCCCCACTTTTATTTATTCTAACACTAGAAGTCTTGCTAAACACAATACGGGACTCTAATATCTTGAAAGGTATAATGATTAGGCAAGAGGATTACAGAATAAAGGCATTTGCAGATGATCTGGTTGTTACCCTATCACAACCAATGGAATCAATAATCCTGATGAAGGACATTATACATGACTATGGTAAAGTTTCAGGTTTTAGACTGAATCCAAAAAAGACTAAAATGATAGCTAAAAACATGACACAAGATCGTAAACAAGAGCTTGAAAGAAGGGCAGGTTTTGAGACTGTACCTAAGGTAAAATATCTAGGAGTTCAGGTTGCAGAATCAAACATGAAATTGTTTCAAAATAACTATGAGGTGTTGTGGCGAGAGGTGCAGAAAGACATGGAGACTTGGAAAAAACTGCAGCTGTCTCTACTTGGAAGAATAGCAGCAGTTAAGATGAACATTTTGCCAAGATTTCTTTTTTTGTTTCAAATGATTCCGGTGCTTAAAAGTGATAAACAATTGAAAGTTTGGCAAACTGGACTTAATAAGTTTGTCTGGAACGAGAAAAAGCCGAGAGTGAAATTGAAAATCATGCAAGATGTTCCAGAAAGAGGAGGTCTTAAACTTCCAAACCTACAGTTATATTATGATGCAGCAGCTTTAACTTTAACAAGTGATTGGTTTGGAAGTAAAAAGGCTGGAATATTGAATGCAGAAAGTTTTGATCTTGAATTTGGATGGCATGCTTACTTATTTTATGATGACAAAGTTGATAAAGTATTTAAAAGTCATATACTTAGAGACTCTTTGATGAGAGTTTGGAAGAAGCACCGACTCAAATGGGATTATAAAATACCGCTATGGCTGGATCTTGGTCATACCTTGTGGAATACAAATATAATGTCACTCGGGGGGTTTTTATACAAAGAGGTTCTTTTTACAGATGCGGGCAGATGGCAGCTGAAGACATTGCAGACACTGTTGGACGAAGGGATTAATTTAACCTGGTTACAATATAATCAATTACAATTGAGATGGAAAGAGGACCAAAAAACTGGTATTATGTTGCACGAGGAAGAATTGGTTAGACATATAAAAGAGAAAGGTCCAATGCATATCAAAAGGCTTTATAATGTTTTGCTAGAAAGGGATTCAGAAACTGAATTAGTTAAAGATTGTATGATTAAGTGGGCACAAAATTTTGAAGAACTAGTGATGTTGGAAACATGGGAAAAAATTTGGGTTCAGAATGTTAAATTTACACAGTCGCAGAACTTGAGGGAAAATTTTTATAAAATGTTTTATAGATGGCATTTAGATCCCAAAAAGTTGTCATGTATGTACCCTAATGTTCAGCCAAAATGTTGGAGATGTGAATGTTTGGATGCTACGTATTATCATGTTTGGTGGACCTGTAGGAAAGTTAAGGCCTTTTGGATAAAAATTTGGTGGGTCATGCAGAATGTTTTGAAGAAAAAAATTCAATTCTCTCCACAACTGTTTTTATTGGGTATAGTTAAGGGTTTTACATCGGGTGAAACAAAATTGATATTGTATATGATAACAGCAGCAAGATTGTTGATAGGTAAATATTGGAAAAATGAAGCTTTGCCCACTATTGAGGAATGGACTTTGAAGATGGCCAGTTTTGCAGAGATGGCGAAGATTTCAGCATACTTAAAAGATTGTTCACAAGAGACTTATGAATGGGAATGGAAAAGGTGGATAAAATATGTTCAGAACAAATATCAAACTAGAAAGTATCAAATAGCTTTTATTTGAAAATAATGTATTAGAAATATTTTAAGGTAATGAGGGTAAAAAGAAAAACTATACAGGGGAGGGAGGGGTTCAAGTTTTTTACATAAGTGTCATATTAAGGGTTTTTTTTTGTGTTTTTTTTTATCTTTCTTTACCAGTTATGAGTATAGGGAAGTCTGGGGGGAGGGGAGGGTTAGGGAGGGTTAGGGAGGTTGGGAAGTTTGGGGGGGGGGGTGGGGGGGGAAAAAGGGGTGAAAATGTAATTGTAAAACTTTTGCAATAAAAAAAAAGGATGTTGGAATTCAGACAGTTGATAAAATCAGGTTTTCACATTTTTGCTTATTCTGCAGCTCTCTGATTAGCAAAATAAATCCAAAACATCTCATCCATCAAAGTTGGAAAAATTGGTGGAATTGTCCACTTGACTCTTCCCCAATTTTAATCTTGGGAAGTAAAATGCAAAAATTGTATGCTAAAACCCATGGTGAACTGAACCATGGTTTACTTCAACAATTCTCAATCTTTGTGGTGTCACCATCCTTTACAAGTGCAACTATCCCAACCCACTTTCAAGTACCCCTCAAAAGGAGCTCTGGTGGCTCAGCAGACTAAAGCAGTGTTATTAACATCCACTTACATTGCTGCCTGCAATTACTGCAAGTTCAAATCTCACCAGGCTCAAGGTTGACTCAACCTTCCATCCTTTCTAAGGTAGGTAAAATGAGGACCCAGATTATGGGGACAATAAGCTGACTTTGTATAAATATACAAAAGTATGAAGGCTATTGCTTAACACATTGTAAGCCGCCCTGAGTCTCCAGAGAAGGGCGGCATATAAATCAAATTAAAAATAAATAAATAACCTGGCCGGTTTGAGGCACTTTAGCTTACTGTGGTTTATTACAGAGTTAATTCTTCCTGGTCTTCTTCCTAGGAAGATATCACACTGAATCTAGTTGCTTTGTTCATAGGCTTGTTGTACACATCCTGGGTAGTTGGAGAAAATCCTTGAGAGTTCCTTGGACTGTAAAGAGATCAGATCAGTCAACCCTAAAGGAAATCAACCCTGATTATTCTTTGGTAGGGCAGATACTGAAACTCAAATACTTTGGTCACTACATGAGAAGAGATAACTCATTGGAAATACCCTGATTTTGGGAAAGATTGAAGGCAAAAGGAGAAGGGGATGGCAGAGAATGAGATGGTTAGACAGCGTCATCGACACAATGAACATGAATTTGGGCAAACTGAAAGACAAAGGAGGATGGGGGGGGGCTGGTATGCTATGGTCCATGCAATCTTGAAGAGTCAAACACAACTTAGCAACTGAGCACAACAACAAAACATCCTGGGTAGACTGGTTTATTTTATTGAGGAATGGTTCTTCTGCAAGCAGACACAATGTTTGGGCTGCTCAAGAGATGAAAATATAGTCCTTATAATGCAAAGACTTGTACTGCCTGTAACCATAGAATGCTCCCCTCCCCCAGTGAAGGAGCCTTCATTCAGTAAACTAACCACACTGTTTAGATTCATTTAGTACCCAGTGTGACAACTAACTAGCCATGTTTTAGTCTAATTGCACTGATTGAACCCAAATGTAAAGGCAACTTGGAAACAGAATAAGAGAATTGGAAGGGACCTTGGAGGTCTTCTAATCCAATCCCCTGCTCATGCAGAAGATCCTATACCATTTCTGACAAATGGTTGTCTAGTCTCTTCTTAAAAGTCTTCAGTGATGGGGCACCCGCATCTTCTGAAGGCAAGCCATTCCACTGGTCAGTGGTGGGTTTCACTTGCCTTTGCTACTGGTTCGCTCACACCAGGGCGAACTGGTAGCAACCCACCACTGCCACTGGTTGATTGTTCTCACTTTCAGGAAATGTTTTCTTAGTTCTAGGCTGAATCTCTCAATTAGTTTTCCATCCATTGCTTCTTGTCTTGCCTTCAGATGCTTTGGAAAATAGGTTCTGTCTATTTTCTTCAGAAAACATTATTTGGCTATTGTCTGTGACTTCGCCTAAATCAGATTTTTTCCAAGGAGAGTTGTTGGACTACAGCGTCCATCATATGAGCCGTGGTGGCGCAGTGGTTAGAATGCAGTACTGCAGGCTACTTCTGCTGACTGCCGACTGCCTGCAATTTGGCCTGGCAATTTGCCAGGCTCAGCGTTTACTCAGCCTTCCATCCTTCCGAGGTCGGTAAAAATGAGGACCCAGACAGTTGGGATCAATATGCTGACTCTAAAATCGCTTAGAGAGGGCTGTAAAGTGGTATATAAATCTAAGTGCTACTGCTATCATCCCTAAGAAATATCTCCAAATATTGGCAAGGTTCTTCCAAAATCCAATGTCTTCTTTGGAGAGGGGGGTTGCTCAAATGCTGCCCTTTTGAGGATAGCACTGGGGTAGGCTATGCAAATGTTCCAGCCTTACCACACTCCCAATCAGTGTGAGAGAAGCAGAGTAATTGCCTTCATCAGGCAACTTTCCTGGGTATATTTTTCCATCTTGGAAATAGTTTTTGTGAAGCACTTTGGGCTTTCTAGTGGGAGGTAATCTTCTAATGCTCGAGCCCATAGTAATGTCGTACAAGTCTGCCACATGCAGCTTTCCTCCGAGCTCCTGCCCACGCACCAGCTCTCTTGGTGTGATGTCTTCTGTGTATGTGTGCATGTACGTGCGGTATAATTAGCCGTTGGTTAGAAAGGGTGCCGCAGGAATCAGTTGGAAAACAACACATTGCTACAAATGTATAATGAAGTTCAATTAGCACAAATGGTTATAACAGAGGCAGTTTATGGACTACTGGTTGGGAGGTGGCAGAATTATAATTGGAAAAGTACCAGTGACTCTTTCCTTATTATTCTCTGGCCCACCTCCCACCCAAATGTCAGGAATAAATTAGAATTAAAGCAATTGCTGAGAACAGTGCTGTCTCTGACAAGTAGCAGTTTAAGAGGCCACCTTGCAATGAATCCTCCCTTCCAGTTTAGTGATGCTAAGGAATTGTTCTGTTTAGAAAGCAAATGCTAGGGAATATGCAATGTCTGGAATTATGGGACGGATGCTTTTAACTTGCACGCCTTAGACAACATGTCTTTTGCTGTTTATATGCTAACACTCTTGGACATGATTACTTGCTAATTGCTGTACCATATACTATTCTACGGTTTTATTTTATACCCATCTGAGGTTGAATTGCAAAGCCATCTAATGAATCTTGCTGATGGCCCTAAGAGAGGATTTTAATTCTGAAAGAAATGTAAACTTAATTCTTACTGTTAAGTGTTCTTGTTTTCTCACCTTCTCCAACTCAGTTGATACAGTTTATTTATTTATTTTATTTATTTATTGAGTTCGACAAGAAACTCTCATTCGGGAGTATAGTAAGATCCTGTTAAATTCCTCTCTACCCATTCATGGCTACATTCCTGATCTCTTAAGATGCTGATTAAAGTCAAGAAACCCACCACTCTTGACAGCGCTTAAGCTGCTGGCCGATCATCAGAACACCACACAAAAGTGGATGGAAGCGTGGAGTAGCTATTCCCCCCAAGATATTTCTGAGCATATTAATCCTAATAGTATACCTCCAGGATTTAATCTACCCGAACACATATGGGTGACATACAATAGAATTAGAATGACTCATGGAGTGTGTGCCGACTCCTTGTATAAATGGGGAAAGACACCTTCAGCACAATGTGATTGTGGGGCCCCTCGACAGACTATCTAACATATAGTGAGGGAATGCTCTAACAGAAGGTATCCAGGAGATTTTAGGGACTTCCTCTGCGTAACAACGACAGCTACTGACTGGATCTCCAAACTCGACATTAAACTCTGAAATGTTATTTCTGTTTTCCTCTTAGGTTTTGTTACTGCTTTTTTAAAAAATTGTTTTAATTGTTTTAACCTGTAAAAATGAAGTGTTTTAATATTGTGTGTGACCAGCCATACGCTAAATAAATAAGTTGGTTCGATTTATATGCCGCCCTTCTCCGGAGACTCAGGGCAGCTTACAATGCGTTAAGCAATAGCCTTCATACTTTTGTATATACCTGCTTAGTAGGGCTTTTGGCCCCCCCTAAGCAGTGTTCTTTTTTTATACAAAGTCAGCTTATTGCCCCCACAATCCGGGTCCTCATTTTACCTACCTCGGAAGGATGGAAGGCTGAGTCAACCTTGAGCCTGGTGAGATTTGAACTTGCAGTAATTGCAGGCAGCTGGCAACTAAGTGCTACTTAACAGCACTTTAGTCCACTGCACCACCAAGGCTCCTAACAAATTTCTCAGATTTTCAATACTGTATTTTATAACCGCCAAGAATTCACTAGCTGCAGTTTTCCCTGAACTGTATGCATACATGGCCAGCATTTAAGTATGTTATGAGATCATTAAAAGCACAGAACATGGGTAGATGGAGATTAAGAAGTGACAATCGGATTTTTATCTTTATTAATCAGTAAATCTGTCTATGGAGATTCTCAGTTATCCAGGTCATGGTTGTCCCAAAGGTGCTTTTTCAAGGGGCAACTGGACTGTCTTGTTTTTCTTTCGCTTTTCATCCAAGAAGCTTCTTCAGCTCTTACTGATGGTGGGAAATGGAAGGATTTACCGTATTTTTCGGAGTATAAAATGCACCTTTCCCCCCCCTAAGGGTGGGGGAAAGAGGGTGAAAATTTGGGTGCGTCTTATACACCGAATGTAGCCCTGCCCAGCCTCTGAAACGGAGGTTTCAGAGGCTGAAAAAAACCCTCTGAAACCTCTGTTTGAGAGGCTGAAAAAAGTCTCTGAAACCTCCGTTTGAGAGGCTGAAAAAAAAGCCTCTGAAACCTGTTTGAGAAGCTGAAAAAAAAAGCCTCTGAAACGTCTGTTTGAGAAGCTGAAAAAAAAGCCTCTGAAACCTCCGTTTGAAAGGCTGAAAAAAAAGCTCTGAAACCTCTGTTTGAGCAGCTGGAAAAACCCCTGAAACCTCTGTTTGAGAGGCTGAAAAAAGTCTCTGAAACCTCCGTTTGAGAGGCTGAAAAAAAAGCCTCTGAAACCTGTTTGAGAAGCTGAAAAAAAAAGCCTCTGAAACGTCTGTTTGAGAAGCTGAAAAAAAAGCCTCTGAAACCTCTGTTTGAAAAGCTGAAAAAAAAGCCTCTGAAACCTCCGTTTGAAAGGCTGAAAAAAAAAGCTCTGAAACCTGTTTGAGAAGTTGAAAAAACAGCCTCTGAAACCTCTGTTTGAGAAGCTGAAAAAAAAAAGCCTCTGAAACCTCTGTTTGAGAAGCTGAAAAAAAAGCCTCTGAAACCTCCGTTTGAAAGGCTGAAAAAAAAGCCTCTGAAACCTCTGTTTGAGAAGCTGAAAAAAAAGCAAGGCGCAGAGCTGACAACCAACGAACCTGTTGCTAAAGTTCACCTCTGGGAACAGCTGATTGGGGGTATTCTGAGAGGCCGATCCACCCCCTTTTTTCTTATTTTCCTCTCCAAAAACTAACGTGTGTCTTATACTCCAGTGCATCTTATAGTCTGAAAAATACGGGTATATTCCTTGCAGACAGCTGGTCATTTGCATTCGGCCATTTTTCACACTTATGACCGTTGCAGCATCCCTATGGTCACATGATCAAAATTCAGACTCCTGGCAATTGACTCACATTTATGATGGTTACAGTGTCCTGGGATCATGTGATAATCTTTTGCAACCTTCTGACAAGCAAAGTCCATGGGGAAACCAGATTCACTTAACAACGTGGTTACTAATTTAACAACTCCAGTGATTCACTTAACACAAGTAGCAAGAAAAATCATAAAATGGGGCAAAACTCACTTAACAAATTTCTCACTCGGCAACATAAATTCTGGGCTCAATTGTGGTCATAGGTGGAGGACTATCTATATGCTAGTGTACCTTCTGCTGGTCTTCAATGTGGAAGGCAGGAACTGTATAATTGTCAGTAGCTAGCTACTTCTAAAGTTTCTTTTGACTGGAAGCCATGGTGGGCTTGTTCCCCAAATCGGTTGCTATTTTTGTAGCAATATTGAACAATAGCTGCTGATTACATTGTCCTTGAAGTCTCCACAGGAAAGTCCATGTGCAGTAATATTACTGTACTTCATTGACAGTCTTAGCAGAAGTGTCTCCATTTACACACATATATATGTGCACAGGTGGCTGAAGATTTGTTCCTGGTGAAAAACCCACCAGGTTTATGTAGCTGAAGTGAGATGCTCTGTTTGCATTAATGTATATTGTAAAACATTTCTTTCAGAAGCTTGCCTGCTATGAAAATAGAGTGAGGGTTCTTGGTCATTAGCCAAAGCTGTATTTTAGGATTGCCATGGAAACAGTGCACTGATTAGAAAAATAAAGCTAACTTGTAGACGTTTGTCTGTGGCTAACAGATATTGTTCAGTTTCAGCTTTTAGTAGCCCAGATCAGCACCCAGTGTTAAAACATTTGGAGAGCCACATTTGTCATCCCTGGACCAAAACAAGATAATGCAGTTGAGTGGAGTTTTAAACCTGGTTTAGTCTAACATGCTAAATCAGTCACAGAGCTGAACAGATTTAATGCAAACTATAAAATAAGATGGGAAATTAAAAAAAAAAAATCCTAGAAGAAGGCAATGGCAAACCCTTTCTCTACTGTTACCCTCAAAGGAACAAGAGCTCTACTTGATGTTGCCTTTTTACTGTGATTAGTCTAAGGTGACCAGATTTTAACATTGGTAAAGAGGGACATTGTGGGCGTGGCTTATTTTGTGGGCGTGGCTAGCTGGTCATGTGACTGGGTGGGTGTGGCTAGCTGGTCATGTGACCGGGTGGCCATGGCTATGTGTATAGGGTAAGGTGAACAGATTTTAACATTGGTAAGAGGGACACCATTGTGGGCGTGGCTTATTGTGTGGGCGTGGCTTGGAGGCCATGTGACTGGGTGGGCGTGGCTAGCTGGTCATGTGACCGGGTGGCCATGGCTATGTGTATAGGGACTACTCAGAGGGCTGGAAAGTCATTTCTGACAGGTCCTCACACTTTTGACTGGTCCTCACACTTATGACCATCCTCACATTTATGCCCGTGCAGCATTCTTAACAACCACGTCACTCATTTCACAACTGCTTCTCTTCACCATGATGACAAGATAGGGCAAAAATGTAAAATGTGAGGACAGTCGTAAGTTCGAGGACTGGTCAAAAATGCGAGGACCAGTCAAAAATAACTTTTTCAGCCCTCTGAGTAGTCCATATGCACAAAAGGACTAACCAGAGGGCTGAAAAAAGTCATTTCTGACAGGTCCTCACACTTTTGACTGGTCCTCACACTTATGACCATCCTCACATTTATGCCCGTGCAGCATTCTTAACAACCACGTCACTCATTTCACAACTGCTTCTCTTCACCATGGTGATAAGATAGGGAAAAAAACGTAAAATGTGAAGACAGTCGTAAGTTCGAGGACTGGTCAAAAGTGCGAGGACCAGTCAAAAATAACTTTTTCAGCCCTCTGAGTAGTCCATATGCATAAAAGGATACAGCAATAGAGAGGGATGAAGGAAGGGAAGGGAAATTAGAGTAGGAGTGACGGTTAAGAGAGGGAGGAAGAGAGGAGGAGAAGGAGAAAGGAAGAGGAAGTAGGGAGGAGAAGAAGAGGGGGGGGAAGAGAAAGTAAGAAGGAAAGAAAAGAGAGAGGTGGTAGGTTTGAGGAGAAAGATTGCTGTACAATAAAAAAGATGAAAGGGAAGAAAGCCAACCCCAAGCAAATATAAAGATATTAAGATAAAGAATGAATTGTTAAACTTTAAAGAATAAAAGAGAACAAATATGAATAAATAGCAATAATTAGAAACACACATACAAACATACAATGTATTTTCTTTGAACAGAATATTTGGCTGGTTCACAAATTTAAACAGCGTTTAGTCATTTCAATTAAATTTACAATTTCTATATTTTCTTTTTGCCATATTTATTCCTCATCTATTTTTTAAAAAAACCAATATTACCCTTCATCCTCATCTCTAATCTTAATCAAATTCAATTTTTCCTTTCTATTCTATATTATACCCCTTCCCATTGTCATCTATTTTTATATCCATCCTCACATTGTTTAATTATGTAATTATGTAATACAGTTGTTTAATACAAATTCAACATTTTAATATAAATCAATTAGTTATAAAACTATCTTTTTTGTATATTAATCAATATGAACATGAATATTCCAATTATTTCCATGCAATCCAATTTCTTACAAATCAATTAATTATATTTACCAATAATAATAAACCAAATAATTTCTCCCATATATTCCTCCGAACCACAACTTAACCATTTCTGCTTTCAACACAATATACAATTAATAGTATCTCAATTATTACAATTCCCTAGTTAAATACAGCTTTTTTTCCTTTGTGTTTTAAAATCTTGAACTCTCCTCCTAAATTTCCCATTGTTTGCAGTTTTTCACCTACCTTTTTTGGGGAGGAAAAATAAAAATAAAAATAAATCTCTCTCTGCCTCATTTTGTCACGCTGCACCAAAGACCCTGGTTTCGGTTTCGTTTCTGAAGCTTAGCTAGGGGAAAAAAAAACTGCTTTACACTGATTGCCTGTAGGGCGGCCCTTTGAAGCCCCGGGCAAGAGTTTAAACAGTTTTTTTTTCTTCTAGCCATCAGCTGGGGCTCAAGAAAAATCGGGACTTTTTTGAAACGCCGCGGGACGTGGGACAAATTGCTCAAAAGCGGGACTGTCCCGCCAAAAGCGGGACGTCTGGTCACCTTAGATTAGTCTAGACCCGTGATGGCGAACCTATGGCACGCGTGTCACAGGTGGCACACGTCGCCATATCAGTGGGGACACCAGCTCAGCTCTGGGGCGCATGTGCCCGCTGGCTAGCTGATTTTCGGGCCTTCTGGGCCCACCAGAAGTAGGGAAACAGGCTGTTTCCTGCCTCCGGAGGGCCTTGCTGGGGGAGGCCCATTTTTCTTTCTTACCTGGCTCTAGATCCTCTCTATTTATCTGGGAAGGGTGAAAACAGCCTTTCTCACGCCCTCGGAGGCCCTCCAAAGGCCTGAAATGGCCCACTTCCCAACTCCCGGTGGGACAGGAAGTGACATTTTTTGCTGCCCCCAGCCTCCAGAGACTCCTAGAGAGGCTCCTAGAGAGGCTCTGGAGGCTGGGTACAGCAAAAAATCTCACTTCCTGTCCTACCGGGAGTTGGGAAATGGGCCATTTCAGGCCTTTGGAGAGCCTCCGAGGGAATGGGAAAGGCTGTTTTCGGCCTTCCCAGATAAATAGAGAAGATCAGGAGCCAGGTAAGAAAGAAAAACGGGCCTACCAGGCCATCGCGTGCCAGGAGTTGGGGGGGGTTGCACGCACAGGGCAGGGTGCATAGAATTATGGGTGTGGGCACGTGCGCGAGCGCGAGCGACCCTCCCCTGCCCCCCCCCTCCTGGCATGCGATGGCAAAAAGGTTAGCCATCACTGGCCTAGTCATTTTAGCATGTCCCTTCCTGAAGTTCAACTAATTCCCCAGCTACTCCAGGTAGTCCTCAACTTACAACCCCAATTGAGTCCAAAATTTCTGTTGTTAAGTGAGAAATTTGTTAAGTGAATTTTGCCTCATTCTTCTCTTCTTGCCACAGTTGTTAAGTGAATCACTGCTATTGATAGGTTAGTAAGCCAGTTGTTAAATGAACCTGGCTTCCCCGTTGACTTTGCTTGTGAAAAGGTTGCAAAAGGAGATCACATAACACTGAGACATTGCAACCAGTTGCCAAGCATCTGAATTTTGATCACATAATCATGGGGATGCTGCAAAGGTCTTAACTGTGAAAAAACAGTTATAAGTCACATTTTTCAGTGTCGTTGCAACTTTGAACTGTCACTAAACGAACTGTTGTAAACTGAGGACCACCTGTATATCAAATAGCTGTGGAGTTAAACATCACCACCAGTTTGAGGAAGGCTGCACTAGTTGTAGACTTTCAGAGGTTGCATTCTCCATTTTTCATAGAAATGGATTGTGGTTCATTGCAAATTAGGATGGGATGGCAGAAGTGATTATTTTCATCATGATGCCCAAGTAATATTTATTTATTTATTAGCTGTATATCTGTAATTTCATTTAGGACCTCGTAACATCCTCCCTTCCTGTTTTTTCCCCGTAACAATAACATTGTTAGTTGAGCTGGCTTGAAAGGGACTCAACGTCCTTGGGGTCCTTGAGCCTCTGTGGTTGAGGATGGACTAGGATAGTTGCTCCTAAGCCAGCATCTTAACTGCTACAACACACTCATTCTCCCTTCCTGGTGATCCCTGTAAACACCTCCAATATCTGCATGCTCATAATGTAGCAAATGCAACTCACGCATTTCTGCCATATTTTGTACAACCTCCCATTTATTCTATTTGCTTTCTCTCATTTTATTCCCAGTTACTCCTGAAGCAATTGGGTTCCTCTCTGCTGTTGGGGTCTTTATAGTTCTCCTTGCAGTCCTCTCCCTCTTCATCAACAAGAAGCTCTGTTTTGAAAAGATTGGAGGTCTTCCCTGCTTGGAGCAACAAGGGAAGCACAAGCACTACAAAGAAAAATCTGGGGTTCGGGAGGGTCTTGGTAAGTAATACGCAGTATTCTGGCAACAACAGTATCAGCAGCAAGAACAATTATCCTCTTGTAGATTTTAATAACTTATTTCTGTTTTGATATTGATTGCATGCAAATTGCAAAGCTTTAGCTTAGCCAGAACAGCTGCCTTAATGTTTCCCTATGCCTATAATCTTTGCACTATAATCAGTCTTTTCTCTTTCCAAAAATAAATCACAACACGGATCGTATTGCAGCTTATCTCTTTTTTAACCTGCAAGAATTTGGACACAAGGCATGAGCCACCCGGGTGATTCACAATTTTGCTTTCTGTGTGCTTTCTGCTTGGTGATAGATACTTGGCTCCCTTCAGATTGAGATCTATGTTTGTTTATTCATGTCAGAAGCATCACAATTAAAATAAGACATACTATGCAACATAACATTTGAAATATAAAATTAAAATGTATGCAAAGGATATAGTTAGTGTCTGTCTGTTTGTATGTATGTATGAATGTATCCATCCATCCACTCACACTCACACTCACTATATTCTTGCAGCATTTTTATCTGGGTTTACAGAACTTCCTCATTGGTTGTTTATGATATCATAGCAGAATAAAATATTTTTTCACCATTAAAAATGTTGAAATGCTGATCCCCAACCAACAGAAAAATTTGTGAAAAGTCAAGAAAATGGGAGCAGTACGAGTAATAAATACTTGATCAAATGCAAAACCCTTATATCCTCTTTTTGTGGCATGACACAATTGCGATCCAGAAGCTCCCAATTAATCATTTCCTGTTATATCAAAACCAAAATTACCAACTTTGCCATATGCTAGGATCTGAAATCAGCTTCAGAGCCTAAGATTCTAGCTTGTTCTATTTTATCAGCGATGGAAGTTTATTAATATTAGATAAAGCAAATTAGAAAGTTATAGTTAGTTGGATCTCTAAGCAATGTGCAGCTGCAAAAGAGGTTGACCATTTTTTTCTGGACCTTCCTGATTGGAATCACTTCAAGGAGTATAGATGTTTGCTTCTGGAAAGCGTAGTGGGTTTGGTTGAACTGCAGACAGATTCTGCAAAGCAGATTGTCTTCTTGGCACATACATGCTAAAAATAGTGTCTTTAATGTCTAACATATGTAATCCTGATAAATATAAAACTGGGTATACATGTTTAACAATGCACGAAAGAGGTTTAAGGTTTATTTGGATTTATATACCGCCCTTCTCCTGAAAGACTCAGGGCGGTGAACAGCCAAAGATAAAACACATACAATATAAAGTTTAAAAAACAATTTAAAACATATTTAACAAATTTGGCCCATACTAATTAAAACACCCCTTTTTTTAAAAGCAAATTAAAATTAAGCAATTAAAAAGAGTTAGGCCAGCCCAGCTTGTTGGAATAAAAAAGTCTTGAGGGCACGGCGGAAAGTGCGTAAATCCGGGATCCTCCGTATCTCCGGGGGGAGCTCATTCCAAAGGGCAGGTGCCCCCACAGAGAAGGCTCTCCCCCTGGGGGCCGCCAGTCGACACTGTTTGACCGACGGCACCCTGAGGAGCCCCTCTCTGGCCGGTGAGAGGCTACCGGTGGCAGAAGGCGGTCTCGTAAGTACCCGGGTCCTAAGCCATGGAGCGTTCTAAAGGTGGTAACTAATACCTTGAAGCGCACCCGGAAGACCACCGGGAGCCAGTGCAGCTCACACAGGAGAGGTGTTACATGGGAGCTCCATGTTGCTCCCATAACCACCCGGGTGGCCGCATTCTGGACCAGTTGGAGCCTCCGGGTGCTCCTCAAGGGGAGCCCCATGTAGAGAGCATTACAGTAGTCCAGGCGGGAAGTGACGAGGGCATGAGTGACCGTGCATAAGGAATTCCGATCCAGAAAGGGACGCAACTGGCAAATCAGGCGAACCTGATAGAAAGTCCTCCCGGCCACAGAAAGAGGCACTTTCCATGCATAGATGTGTAGATATTGAGAGATGTGTGTGTTTGTGTGTGTGTAGTATGATCCTGATCCTCGCCACCCATAGTTTTAAACTTGTTTCTGGTCCTACAGTACTTGTGCTCAGCTTTTTTTTATTTTCTTCTCTATCATAGTACCACTATTACATAAACACTGATATTCTTTTGTGTGAGTATTGCAAAATCTTTCTTCTTCTTGACAAATAGCACGATAGAGAGGCCTTTCTAAATGACAACATCTCTCCTTCCCTTTATGTGGGTGTTGACATTTTTTTGGAGCTGCCAGAGATGATCTTGCAAACATATATTTACTGAAGCTTTTTAAAAAGTGAATGATTAATAAACAGGGGAAGTTTTAAAATCGAGTAGAGTGGGAAGGAGGAGGGGAATTCATTTGCTTCCAAGCTGTAGTGATTTGCATTTGAAAGTGATTCTTTCACTTACATGTCATTGACGAGTAAAACCTTGAAAATATGGTACTTTCAATGGAAAGATTTGTATTGATTCTAACCACAGCTTTTGAAAGCAGATGGATTATTCTAGCTGGGAGTTGGGGAAGAGCACAACTCCAATTGGGATGCAACTACTGTAAAAGGAAGCAAAAATTCTGAAATGGCTGAAAAATTAGGTGTGAGTGTGTTGCATTATTTTGAAAGAAGTTTTGGACTTTTGAAATTCTAAGTCAAATCTATCAAGACCTAAATGTGACAGGGCAATCAAGTTTTATTTGTTCACATTCCTGCCCATGCACTTAAAACCAAAACGAAGAGGATCTTCTGTCAAAAGCAGGATTATTTCTGCCGGAGCAACCACTTTCCTGCCTTAACTGTGCCATGTTCCATTTGCCTCCATTACGTTGACTGGCTTCTGGTATGGATGCCCTCCAGCTGATGTCTTTGATATCAACTCATGAATCTCTTGCCAGGTCCCATTACTATGAATAGCAATTAACTGAATAGAAAGATATTCAAACTTTGTAAGTCATGAAAATAGCAAATGAGTATTTATTTATTTATTTTGTCAAGCATGTATAAGACAACAGATATAAGTATAAATATGATTATGTATACAGGAAATGGGGACAAAAAATGGGGACAGTAGGACAGGGATAGTAGGCATGTTGGTGCGCTTATGCATCCCCCTTACAGACCTCTTAGGAATGGGGTGAGGTCAGCAGTAGACAATCTAAGGTTAAAGTTATGGGGGTTTGGGGATGAAACCACAGAGTCAAATAGTGCATTCCAGGCACTGACCACCCTATTGCTGAAGTCATATTTTCTGCAATCGAGTTTGGAGTGGTTTACCTTAAGATTGTATCTATGTATCTATTGTGTGCTCGTGTATTATTGCATTTGAAGCTGAAGTAGTCATTGACAGGTAGGATGTTGTAGCAGATAATTTTGTGTACTACGCTTAGTACGTAAGATAAATAAGATAAATAGTAGGATAAATGCATCCTAGCATTGAGCTTGAATGTGCCCATGTAGGTTTAGGGACAACATTATGAAAGGGATTAGGTACTATCCTCTTAACAAGATTCTTCTTTTCCTTTCCAGTCTTGCCTATAGCCCTAGGATTTTCTAGTAATGTCCCACTCTAGATCTACTGTAGCTCTCCATAGCTTTTGAACTTGGCAAAGGTTGCTAGGTGCCAGTATCTGCTGTGACTGTTTATGAGGTAGAATGTTAAACTATATAACCGAAGAGAAGGCACTTTTGTTCTTCCATATTTTTATTAATGACTTGGGTGAAGAGGTAGAAGGTATATCAATTGTCATAAAATTGTGTGGGATGGCTAATATACTAGAGGACAGAAATAAGATTCAAAGTGATCTAGAGAAATGGGCTGAAAGTAACACACCAATAAAATTTAAAGAAACAAATGTAAATGGCTTCTCAGAACCAACAACCATCCAGATATAGAATGGGGCTCATTTTCACTTTGTATGTATGGAAAAGGTCTTGGAATAGTTGGTACAAACGGAATCACCTCCATAATTTGGCAACATTTTGTTGCTGTTATCATTCATTTTGCTGATTTCTATCCATGGTTTCAGCTTAAGATCTTTCAGAACCTTGACACTTTTCTTTAAAGTAGTTGCTATTCCCCATTTTTGTGTTGACTACAAATTTATAATAATAATTCTGCCTTCAGTGAAATCATTTATACATATTTTGATCAACACAGGGTCTAGAATGCAGCCCTGAAGCAGTTAATGTGCACTTATTGGATATAGTGGATTGGATTAACCAGCTATGAAGATTATTCCAGCCCATATTTTTCCATCTTTTATCCTAGATTCCCATGGGTAACATAATCAAATATTTTGCTGAAATTAAGATACACTCCTTTTGAAAGACTACTGATGCAAAGTAGAAGTTGTAGAGTTCTGTCCTCTTTCTGTCAGCTGTTACCATCCTACCATCTTCTTGTACGACCTCTTCTTTTTTTCTTCCTCTAAATACTGCAAGCTAAAAAGGCCATTTTGTTGCTTCTAGTGTATCCCGTCTTTTGTGTTTTCAATTTTCTAATTTTCTTTCTGCAGGTAATTGCTATTTGCTGATACACTTTGACAGTTATACCCATCTGTATATGTGTCTTGTTAAACTTCCTAAATTGCCTCCCCCCCACCCCCATTTTATCATTAGACTTGTGTGCAACTATACTTTCAGTCCCGGCTTTTCTCTTTTCACTTGACCTGAGAATTTCTGCACCTAGTATTCTCAAAGTTTAAACTTGACCTGTTAGAATGCATGAATGCATTAATGAGCGTGCCAGAACCCCAGGATGACATGATTACTGTCTACCAAAGTAATCTGTGTTGTTTTTTTTTATTTGATTTATATGCCGCCCTTCTCCGGAGACTCAGGGCGGCTTACAATGCGTTAAGCAATAGCCTTCATTCTTTTGTATATTTTATACAAAGTCAGCTTATTGCCCCCACAAACTGGGTCCTCATTTCACCTACCTTAGAAAGGATGGAAGGCTGAGTCAACCTTGAGCCTTGGAGAGATTCGAACCAGCAGAAATTGCAGGCAGCTGTGTTGCATTTATCTCTTCAACCATGTCTTCCATACTAGTTAGGATCAAATCTAGAGCAATTTATCCTATTTATCTTTCGTTGTTCTCTCTAAAAATTGAACAAGTGTGAAAGAACTTTTGGGATCTTGGATTCTTGTCTGACTTGGTTTTCCAGAAAGGGTGCAGGTAGTTGAGGGGCCCCCTGTTATTATTATTGTATCTTACATCCTGATCAAGGATGGCAATAACTAGATTGTTTGTTCAGCATAACAATTAACAACATATAGCAAAATAATATATTTGCTGTTTCCTCTTCTTTGTATTCTTATTCAGATGCTCTCATCTGGACCCTCAAATTGCATTCAAATTCCTGGATCTTAATATATAATATTTATTTCCTTCGCATATAATGCCAATCTTCCTCACCTTCCTTTTGTCTGGCTTGTTTCTTTTGTATAAATTATATTCATCAGTCTTTGTATTCTATTAGTGAGTTTCATCCTACCAGTTATCAGTAAAGTGTATTAAATGTCTTAATCCATAAACACATATCATGTGAATCCAGCTGTTAATGGTTTATAAACCATCATTAGATACCGTAAATCATGACTTAATATAAAATATGAGCCTGTTCAGTATCAGTTGTTAATATCAGTTGAATTACATTTGTGTGAGGGCTGTCTAATCTCAGCTGCTTCTTTCTTGGCTGCAAATAACTTTGTCCTACAAATGCTGCAGGCAAGCTGGATTCATAATAGCAGTTGACAGCTTGGGTGACTTAATAGGGATGGGGATAGGGATAGACATAGCAAGAAATAGTTTGATGCTTAGAAGTTTTGTTTTGTTCTTCCTGCAAGGTTTTAACAACATACTGATATAGGTACTTCACCTTTTTTAAAAAAATCAAACTATTGAGTGTTCCATTGATTTGTATTCAGGATTTATTCCAGATGTTTTGATTTAGTTGTGTTTGCCACTTAGGATGAATCTGCCTTATATTAATCTGATAAGTGCCTCCTGTCTTCTTATTATCTATATAACTTGTAATAACCCATCAAGATAGTTTTTTAGCCCTTCCTAGATTTGCTAGGGTTTGAATCTAGAACTTTCATATGAATAAATATGTGCGGTGAGATTTAATTAAGCCCTTTCCAATTACATACTTATGAACATTTTTCATAATCATTCTCTACTTTGATGCATTTAGGGTAAAATCAAATACTGCCCGGGTTCTTCTTTTTCTTGGGTTCTATCTTCTTAGCTAGATTTGGTGATTAACAAAGACCATTGTTAAGAACAGATGATTCCAACTAATTTCTTGTAATGCTTATTCTGTAGCTCACAGAGCACTGAATCTGATACGCTGGCAAAGAGGAACAGCTGGAATTTATGACCATCACAGGTTTTGCTCATTAAATATATAAAAGTATGGCTTCAGAGGATGTCTTAAGCTTCTTCCAGCCTTTTTCCTCCTGGATATCTCGAGTCTATGAGGCTTTCCAGCAAGCAGGAGAATCCTTATCTTCTTCGTTGAATAATCTGGGAAGCAAACCAGATCAAAATGGATTTGATGGGGAAGATGAGGATTTAGAAGACAGTGATGGGCTTTATGAACGCTACTCTGTAGGTTCTGATGATGACAGTATTTCAAGTCAGGAGAGTGAGAAATCTCATCAATCTTCATCATCCTGTCAAGATCTTGCTTCACCTGAATCTTCAGATCTTGATTTGATTTGGCCTGAGCAGGAAGGAACCACCCCCCATACCTCGGAGGAATACTTTGAGGATGCCTCCCACGGAGTCTACCAAAGTTACAAGAGTTATCAAGCTACGGAAGCTCTCCCCACTATCCCTGAGGAGGAGGAACATCTCCACTCCAAGCAAATTAAGAACCTTTCATGTAGCTGGGATGGTGAGTTTTTATTCTCCTTTGACGGCATTACATTTGCTTGTGTAGATGATCTTCCAACTGCAAGGCTGGTCACCTGTACATTTAGACAGGCTTCATATTCTGAATTTTGAGAAGGAGAAGTTAAAAGTTCGATTTTTCAATGCATCTTACACCCTACAATTTGAAACTATTCAAGAAATGGCTAAATTTTTCAGAAACGCTTCGGGCTACCTTGGAAAAATGTTTATGATCCAAAAATATTTGAGCCATTTTAAGGGTTTGAAAGAAAGTTCCCACTTATCATATGCTGTAAAGGAAATTACTCTTGTCAGGTTACAGACCAAACAATATGGCTCTTGGAACATTCAGGGCAGATCAGGATATCCTATGCATAAGTCTCACAGCAGACAAGTACTTCATATTAGACGCTTTACAATGGGACCTGAGGAGTTTAATTTGTACTTTCCTATCTTAACCAAGGCTTGGGGGGGGTGGGGGGAGAGGAGGGGAATCTAAACTGGGAATGGCTTGGATTCGGATTGGTCCTCACCTAATGATCTGTGGAATTCAGTTGATGGCAACTGGGACTACCAGGATTGTCATCTGTCATCACTTAACAATGCAAATTACAGTCCAATTTACCATTGTAATTTGAAACTATCTGAATACGCATCATCTTACTGATTTCAGGAGCATAGCTTGGAGGATAAACTGAGAAATATGTTCTCTGGGTTGCCCTCTGTATTGGGTGTAAATATGCATATTTACACCCAATACATGTTTTCTAGGAGCTGGCTTCAAATACGCCTTATAAGCTAGATGGTCAGTGATAACTATGGAAAACACCTTCAGAGAACCTTCCCTAAAACAGTTTCAGAGTGCATAGGACAATCAGGCTTGATCAGTTCATACAACTCCATATCTAATTAGATAACATGTTCTTAGCTAGACATTATCAAAGCTAAGGAAAGGTAACATAATATTCCATTAGCACCCCCATTTTTTTTAAAGTTAGCACCCCCCTCTCTCACACTCACACTCACACTCACAGAGAGAGAGAGAGAGAGAGAGAGTCCCTTGTAGGTTCCTAATATAAGTATCAGCAATTATAGTTCAAAAGCAAGGCAAGTTCAAAGGCCAATAATTCTTTACCAGGATTTCTATTTTAATCATTGAACAATTTGGGATTTTTTTGAAATTAATTTCTCTTTTTGAGATAGGCTTGAATAAACTAACATTATTTTTCTGGTTTTGACTTTGGACAACTTTGCTTTCCCAAGTTTGGACAACAACTTTCCCAAGTTGTTCAATTTGCTAATATTTACTTGCTTTCCCTGGGCAAATGGAAAATTCTACCTGTATCATCTCTGGAGATTCTCAATCATCCAGGTTTCCTCAAAGGTGCAACTGGACTGTCTTGGGTTTTTTCTTTGAAAACATTTCGCTTCTCATTTTGCGAAATGTTTTCAAAGAAAAAAACCAAGACAGTCCAGTTGACTTTTGGAAAAAATCACCTTTGGGTCTACCTGTGTCCACATAGGTACTGTACCGGTATATACATGACTTAGATTGCTTCTATTGCTTCTAGGTGATTTTAAGGGATAATGCTTAAATATGCAATCACTGCTAACTAAACCCTGTTTATTAGTATATTGAACATAAGTATATATCCATTTTCAACTTGGATGGAATACTCCTACAGTTTTGATACCTTCACGAATCAGTTTCCATTTTTTAATCTTCCATCAAGAAATATTTTTCAATTTCAATATAAGAAATTTTCCAGCAGTGAGAACAATCAACCAATGGAACAGCTTGCCTTCAGAAGTTGTGGGAGCTTCATCACTGGAAGCTTTCAAAAAGAGACTGGACTGCCATCTGTCAGAAATGCTGTAGGGTCTCCTGCTTGGGTGGGTGGGTTGGACTAGATGACCTACAAGGTCCCTTCCAATTCTGTTATTCTGTTAATTATCGGTTGCTGTTCCATGTTTGTAATACTAGAGACTGGACTTTCTTTTATAACTCTCGTGTCTCAGATGTTATTTCAACGTGAATATTGAAAATATTGGCAAAATTGTATCTCTTCACATGAAGCTTGAAATACTCCTTGAATTTCACATCACTTCATCAGATGGAATTGCCTTGTACCTGAAGATAGAACCAATTCTCCTTAAGTTCAGTAAGAAATTGAGAGAGTAGTACATTCCAGCTGCATCAAAGATTTCCAGTTTTGGGAATGGATTTGAAGAAATTAAAGTCTGATTTAACAACAGTGAATAAAGCAGGTGCTTTAATCAACCTGGCACAGGTTAGATGAGAAATTAACATAATGAAATTGCTGGTATCGGAACAGTATATCTATCATGTGAGTATCAGCTATGATCATTTATCACATTCATTGCACTTTCAAGAAAGAAACAATATGAAATGAGAAGTATTTACAGTACACTGTTTCAATAGAATTTGTTTAGAGCTCAGAACCCTGAAAACAAATTTCTTATTTATGTCCAGAAAAGAGATTTGGTCAAAAGTGAAAGTATCTTTTCTGATGGAATTTCCCACAGTGGCTGCCATTTGCCATTGGAGGATAGTTGCTGCTAAAGTAGTCATTGGTTAATATGTGTATGTTGAGTACATGCATAAACTTAATATCTACCCTGTTTCCCCCAAAATAAGTCTCCGGAAAAGGGCAGCATATAAATCGAACTAATAAATAAATAAATAAATAAATTAAATAAATAATCCCCTGATAATAAGCCCAATCGGGCTTTTGAGCGCATGGCAATAAGGCCAAGTGCTTATTTCAGGATTCAAAAAAATATAAGACAGGGTCTTATTTTCAGGGAAACATGGTAACATATTTTCTTCCTAAGTACAGAAGGAATGAGTCTAAAATGAAGCTTCTATCTCCTCTATCTTTCCCATCCTGATGCTTTTCAGATGTGTGAGATTTCAAATTTGACCACGCTGGCTAGGGAATTAAAGGTATTGATACCCCTCCTCATCTGGAGAGAACAGGGTTGTGGAAGGCTACATTTCATATTTAATCCTTACTCTTGCTCTTTCAAACACCAAACATGAAAACTGAGTAGAAGAGGACTGACACTGTCTTTATGATTATCAAAGCTGATGTGATCCTGTACATAACATTTGGTAATGGAAGAGAGATTATTTTTAAAAACCTTCTCCTGTGTTCCTGGCCCAAAATTGTAAACACTTGTCTTTGTGGGTTTTTTTCCAGTGGAGTTTTTTTGTGTATCTGTTTTTTCTATTTTATTGCTGCTTTTTGGAGGCAGGGGGATGCTGCTTTCTCCACTTTTATTTATTCTTAATGTACCATCTTTCACCTAGCTCCCCAAAATATAATAGAGGCTTTTAATGATAAATTAACACAAGACAAGAGCAATACTTGAATGCTTTTTGTTGCCATAGAAGCACTTCTGGCAGATCACAGAAGGACCCTTTGGCTAATAGTAAACTATGAGAAGAAAATAGAGACACTCTTCATCAAGTAATTGCTGTTGATGAAAAAGCAAACAAGCCTTATGTTCTTTAGTCCAGAATAGTCTTTACTGAATGTACATGAGTTTCATTTTGGGAAGGGGCAGGAAGCAACAGGAGAATTAATATCTTATTTTGACAATTTTCATCTTGTGTTTGAATAAAAGAGGAACATAAAATCAAGAGTATTTGGGGGTAGTTTTTGTCTTTCTGAGCTCAGAAAAATCATCTTTCAGTTTTCAAGAGTGTTCCATTTTAACTCTTTAAGTAATATTTCTCTGCCATCTCTCAGGAAAATGTTTGCACTAAAAGAAAGGCTGGTGATCTGTATTTGTGGATATGGGCATACATCAGACACATTAAAGCAGGGATATCACAAGTGCAGGTATTACGTAAAAGAGTGCACAGTCCATCTAAGCATAGATATGAGACTAAGCCACATGTGAGATGTGACATTTACGTTGTCATGTGCATATGCAAAGCAAAGTGTAGTCTTGGGTTAATGCCAAGCTTGCAGTGTACACTCAAAAGTCCTTGTGATCACGGATGGTATTACACTAGCTTTCAGTTGCAATTGCTTCTGGAAATGCAATTCCACTATCTGGCCAAGCAACCCCTGTGCTATATGAGCCATAAAATCATGGCAGCCATAGCTTTCCGCAAATTGACATACAAGTGTAGTAGTTGCTAAAGCTGTGTGAGAGCCCATAAACTGAAGTCTCCTTGAAAATCAGCCTGGACTCCTGATTATGACATTGAAAAATTATCATACTTTTCATCGCAACAACAATACTGGGGTTCATCACTGCATTTTTTCCATTTTTTAAAAAACTTCCCAAGGTAGACATAGTGATATTTAGCAGAACAGCAGAATAAACAGGACTGGAAGGGACTTTGGAGATCTTTTAGTCCAACTCTCTACTCAAGCAGGAGACCCTATATCATTCCAGGCAAGCGACTCTCCAGTCTCTTCTTAAAGGCCTCCAGCGATGAGACACCCACAACTCCTGAAGGCAAGCCGCTCCACGGGTTAATTGTTCTCACTGTTAGGAAATTTTTCCTTAGTTCTGCATTGTTTCTCTCCTTGATCCATCCATTGTTTCCTAGCGGTTTCCAGCCAAATACTAGCCAAATCCAAATCTTCCTAGGTTTCTGTGAGTTGCCAAGGTCAACCAGATGCTACCATCTAGCTGACCCTGAGAGTCTATGCACACATTTTGCCACCAGGAGATGGTTTCCATAGGCACTCATACATTACAACCTATTACAACGCTAAGTGTCAAACTTCAATATAAAGAGTTATATATCTCAGGTTCAAATATTACAGTACATTTCCTCCTGTGTTTCCTAAATGAGCAAGAACCAATAATTTCTTGTGCATTGTTATTGTAATGGCCTGTCAGTTCTCACCTTCTTTGCATCAGATCTTGGTCCTTCTAATCTTCACACTTGCTTTAGATTTATGAGATCCCAAGTTCAGTCTGTGATATCTCTGATAGGATTGGGAGAGCCCACTGGATATGAAATCCAGGAGAAGTGCTCTCAGTTCCTGCAGATCCATCGTCTACCTACCTATTGCAGACTGATTGTCCCAGATTCACGGCTGACACCATTAATCCTGAAAGCAGCAGTTGTGAATTCTTTGGTTGTTAATTTCTTCCTTATCAGTTTCTATAATTTCTTCATAGCATCTGAAAGTATTTCTTTTAGTACTGCTACCATCAGTCAGAAGTATATGATAAATCTGGGATTCCTCTGAGTTATCAACTACTTCTTTAAAATTCTTAATATGGAAGCAGAAAATACAATTGGCTTGACAGATGGTTCGGAGCTATTAACTTTCAGCAAGAAGCAAACAACGTTTTGTACTTTTGTTATTTACAAGCTGCTTCTGCCAGTTCAATTTTACTTCAAAGTTTACTGTGCTTGATGAGAATAACTTAATAATGTTTTGTTATGGTTATGGCTTCGTTATGTTTGTTAATAATGTTTTCTTGGTTAGTGTATCTTGCTAATTGACATAGAGCTGCTTGTTAACCAAATCTTTTTCTACATTCTCTCTCTGAATTAGACCAGGACCAAGAACTCTTCCATTCTTTTGAACATTTCTGATTCTATATATTCTTTTTTTTAAAAATCCTTCTATTCTCTTTACTCAATGACTTCACTAGCTACACTAGTGGTTCTCTTAGAATAAACCTTCTTAACTCCCTTTCAGCAATTTGCAAGCAATGCTGCATCTGTATTGTTTAAAATATGTTTTCTCTTGTCAACTACCTCATGCCCAGGACAATTGCTTCTCCAGTAGACACATGTATGTTATATGGAAAATACATAATAAAAGACTGTAACAATACAATTCACAATCAAAGCAACTGTTACAGACTGAATTACAGCTTCCAGAATGCTGAAGAACTGGACAAAAATTATTATAGTCATTACTGAGATAGTAGATTCATGATGCAAAGCAGAATAAAATAATCCATCTTCCTTCCTTCCTTCCTTCCTTCCTTCCTTCCTTCCTTCCTTCCTTCCTTCCTTCCTTCCTTCCTTCCTTCCTTCTCCCCTCCCTCCCTAAATCGATTGCTTTCTTTTGTCTTCAAGCACACAGAACCTTTTTCACAGGATACACAGAATCTGTCTTGTCTGTCTGTCTGTCTGTCTGTCTGTCTGTCTATCTATCATCTACCTACTTATCAACTACCTACCTTCCTATCATCTCCTATCTCTGGGACTCTGGGAGGCTTACAATTCTAAATTATTGATTGGTACATTCCCCTAATACTTTACCTCCCAGCCATGCATGCCAGGAAGTCCTCAGTTGTTTACCATTCCATGAGTGCGTCTTACAGGCCATGTACCTTCAATAAAAAGCCCTCTCAGAGACATCCCCTCCCCCCATTGAAATAGCCAGAATACACCTATAGTAAAGCATTTATCTTTTTATCTTTGATTAGTTATATGCATTTTTTAAAAAAATTAAATGCCACTTACAGAGTTACTGCATGAAATGCATACTATGTGCCCACATAGCAACTAGTTTTATAGCAAAAATCCCTTTCTTAAATTTTTCCAGGTTTAATGCCTTAATTCTAAGACTTTTGTTGTGGTAGAATTCCAGTAGCGTAGATGTTCCTTGCCATTATCTCTAGACACCACTCCAGATACTATTATCTATCCAGCTTATCCTGCTCTTTCTTTTCATATGGAGGGACATATACTTGTAAACAAAAAGTAATAGATTATTGCCATTTACAGTGTTTCGTTTCCAGGATCATTCCTATGGATCACAATAAATCAAATCTATACTGGAAGCTGGTGCTGTGATTTGCAATACTATACATGAAAGTCAGGACAGAAAGTCATCTGTGCACTGAAGGAGGTAGCCAAGGTAATGAGGATAAGGAGGAGAGAATTTGATGGAAATAAGTGCCTACGTGTGAAGTATGACTTCAGAATATGCATTTGTGCTCTGAGGAAGTGAATTCTTTGGTAGATTGTCCATCTCAAGAGGTAAATATTTATTTGCAAGCTGTGAACAAAGAAGATTGTTCTGTGGAGCAGCTGAAAATATGACATTTGAGACGGGGGATAATAGGATGAGTAAAAGCATGGCAAATGGGAATGAGAAGTAGCTTCACCTTGAATAGATTAGATGACAATCAAAGCATCCTCTGCACTTTAATTCTTGTGTGTGTGATTAAAGAAACAGTCCAGCCTCTCGGCCTGGCACTGTTATTCTTGTTCTGAGATACAATTGAGCTTGACACATATGAGAGACATTGGCAGAGTTAAAATAGCTAAAATTGAAGGTATCCGTGCAACTAGAATGAGATCTGTGCTAGCTAATGACTGTGTTCAGATTGGAAGAGAAAGTGTTAGATTTTAGCATCTCAATTACAGTAAGAAACAAAGAGACTTTCCCATGTTAGTTAACTGTTTTGCATCCTTCACCATCCAACAGCATGTAGTTATTTTGATTAAGCTAGGCAGGTCTTGAATTCTATAATGGAAAAACTGTGGCTACAATGAATTAAATAAATGGTCTTCCCCACTAAAATAATATGGACTAATATAAACATACCAAATTGTAGAAAGAATGTTTTACAGCAGCATTTCTTAGGCCAATAAAGACTCCAAAAAGTAGATTTGATCCATAACCGCTTGGGATGCTGATGAGAGTATGGAATCTTTAGAATAACAATTTTTATAAAGAATATTTGGTGGGCCATTTCTCTGCTTTGCTTCTGTCATATTGGAGACATATGGTTTGTTCACAATGTGAACAGAACTGGGGGCTTCTAACTGTAAAAACAGCAGTTAGTGGTATGGATGTAACATGACTTCTCCAAATGGAAGTAAAGAGAGCTTGTAAAACATTCCCAAAGAGTTGGAAATTAAATGAAATGGCCATATTTATTGTCAGAATGAACAACAAATCTCATTTATGCCATAGTGGTAATATTTTCAATGGTTCTGTAAGGAAGTTTATTTTACTGCAAGGAACTCTGTTGTTTTTATCTGCAATCTTTTGAGTGAACATTAGGTTTAGGTTCATGGCAATGCAGTAGATACTTCTCAAGAGTGAAAGAAAAACCTTTGTAATAAATAAAATAAATAACTTTATTGTCATTGTACGTATATACACAGTATACCCATACAACGAAATTCACTTAACACCCAAAGACCAGGTCCAACACACATAACAATCCCCAAACACCCCCCCCACCACAAATTCCCCACCCCTAAACCACCCAAACATCTACACAACAGACCAAGTAATACTGTCCAACAGCTCACTGATGGTCGCCCTTTAGTTCATTGTTGAGTGCATGTATGGCTCTGCGATAAAAACTATTCAGAAAACGTCTGGTCCGAGTTTTAATTGTTCTGTATCTTCTGCCAGAAGGCAACAGTCCAAAAAGATTGTAAGCAGGATGGGGAGAGTCTCTGAGAATGTTATGCAACTTTCTCAAACAGCGAGATTCGAAGATGTCATCCAGGGCTGGTAGCTGGAGTCCGATGATATTCTGGGCAGTTTTAATGATTCTCTGTAGAGCATTTTTGTCCACTATAGAGCTGCTCTCATACCATGCAAGAATGCCGTATGTCAGGACACTCTCAATGGTGCTGCGATAGTAGGACAGAAGTAGATGCTGAGATAGATTTATCTTCCTTGTTTTAGATAAGACAAAAGAATAAAGTAGCCTAGCACCCTGTTTCTTCCAGTGACTAATTGTAACAAACTATAGCTTTTACTTTAAGCACCATATTTGATTTTTCCCAGTTGTTTTTTTTTTTTAATTCACCGAGACAAAACAAAATCCAAGAAATGAAGGAATGGAAATGTGCTCCCATTTTAACTAACAACTGTTAAGCACCTTATGCCATTCATCATTCACATTAACTATGTATTTAACAGTAACAGAGTTGGAAGGTACCTTGGAGGTCATCTAGTCCAACCCCCTGCTCATGCAGGAGACCTCTACTAGGTATTCGTACCGCCGAACTGCTGACCTTTCTGATCGACAAGCTCAGTGCCTTAGCATCATAGTGGTTAAAGTTCTCTATTATAGTAAGCCATAAGCCAGAAAGTTTATGCAATGTTTTCATCTATTTTCTTCATTAATTTATATTGTATCCAATTGCATAAGCCTGAAGGCACCTAAATGCTTAGCCCCCTGTATGAACCAGTTTGGTGTAGTGGTTAAGGCACCAGGCTAGAAAGTAGGAAACTATGAGTTCCAGTCTCATCTTAACTGTGAAAGCCAACTGGGCGACCTTGGGCCAGTCACACACTCTCAGTCTAACCCACCTCACATGATGGTTGTTGTGGGGAAAATAGGAGGAGAAATGTGTCCTGGATATGTTTGTTGCCTGGAGTTACTTCTAAAGATAATAAAGGGGGAATGCAGATAAATTTTAAAAATCCTGTTTTTCTTTTAGTCTTTGGATCTTTTTCATATACAATGGGAAACATAATAACTAGTATTACAGTAATTATTTATACATTTGACCTCTGTCTGCAGGGAAGGGAGATTAGTTACATAAAGGAGAGCCAAATCCATATTATTATCTAGCATTATGGAGAGAGGAGAGTAAAGGGAAAAAAAACGGAGGCTGAAATCTTCATGCTGTGTATACTCACAGCTATACATAGCATGTACATACATGAAATGCATGGGTATGGAAGTTAGAAATAGGTATTCTCAGTTAATAGAGAGACTGGATTCTTGTGCCTAATTGGTATAAGACCAATTCTGTGACTTTGACATCAAAGCATTTGCTACATTATTTTAGGCTTGCAAATGCTTGACTTTTCTATGCCTACAGCAGGGGTCTCCAAACTTGGCAACTTTAAGACTTGTGGACTTCAACTCCCAGAATTCCTCAGCCAGCTTTGCTTTGCTGGCTGAGGAATTCTGGGAGTTAAAGTCCACAAGTCTTAAAGTTGCCAAGTTTGGAGACCCATGGCCTACAGCAAGGGTGGATTCTAAAATTTTTTACTACCAGTTCTGTGGGTGTTAGGATATGGTTTGAGCCTAACAGTTGTCCAGGCAATATAAGTGTACTGTAACTTTAATCTGTAAATGTATTATGTAACTTTAATGCTGAGTCATGCTGTAATTAGGTAATGACTGGTTGTGAGAGTATTTAAGCAAGGTACTGTAATGTATTCAGTTTGATGATGAAGCTGCTATGATATGCTACCATAGTGAGGAATTGTTATCTGCTAATCATCGTTTGATGGATCTGCAACCATCGTGGTTTGTGAACCAGAGTGAGTTTGTTATTCTAACCAACTACTGTTTGTTGGGTAAGAAGATTCTGTAACTACTGGACTGATTTAACTGGCAAAGACTTGGAATTTGTTTAAAGACTATGAGACTGTTTTTCTACTATAAAGTAAGCTTTTGATAAACCAGTTTGCATATCTCTTATTCATTGCTCTCAGCAACGTTTCCTTGTGTATTTACTCTGCTGGTTGGTAACACAACAACAATATCCTTAACAGTGGGCATGGCTTATTTTGTGGGCGTGGCTTGGTGTGGGGTAATGTGATTGGGTGGGCGTGGCCATCTTTTTTTTTAACTTTTAAAAGCATTTTTTCTACAACCTTAAGCGGTTGCAGAAAAAAAATGCTTTTAGAAGCCTCTGACGATCAGGCAACTCAGCTGGGATCGCCAAAGGCTTTTTTTTTTTTTACTTTTAAAAGCATTTTTTTTTGGCCAAAGAGGTTGTAGAAAAAATGCTTTTAAAAGTAAAAAAATAAAATAAAAGCCTGTGATGAGGTGGGCGGGGTAAGCGAGCGGCGACCGGGCCGGGGACCGGTTTGGGGGCGTGGCCAGCCAATGTTATTACCGGTTCTCCGAACTACAAATTTTTACTACCAGTTCTTGTGAACCGGTACGAACCGCAAGCAACCCACCACTGGCCTACAGCCTCATTGCAAAGCTTTGGGGGTATTTCTAGAGTGAGTTTGAGGTATGAGCTAAGCTTACAAATTTGGCTATGAAAAAGCAGGTGTTTCAACACCATCATCTACTAATTGATACAAAAAAAAATAGTGTGCCGCTTCTTGATTTTTAATTTAATTTTTTTTTGCCATCTGCATCCAGGCAAACAACAGGAGAAATCTTTCCTTTGGGAACTGCTAGGGTGGGGGAGTGGTGGATATAAGTGACAATTTGTGTGTGTGTGTGTGCTCATTCTCTCTCTTTTTCTCTCTCTTTCTCACACACACACACAGTCAGATGCATTTGAATATACCAGCTGTCAAGTGTGTTACTATGTGGTACTGCTTTTTTCTTTCTTTTTTTAAGGATAAAGGAATACAGCTCTAGCAACGCAGATTTTTTTTTTCAGTATTGCCAAAAATATATGCAAAGAATATGGAGCTCATGTCTTTGAGGGCTAGTTATTCTTTTGCACAAACATGTTGTTAGCCTTACTGTATTTTGTATCCAGCATAGGAGATGGCCTTCTCTTTGGTGGCCCAGAGGACTTGGAGATCTGTCAGGCATGCTTTCTTCACAATCCCATCAGTTCTGCTGCCTTAATCAACAGTAACACAAGACTTCATGGTGCCTATCGCCCCATGTCAAGAGTTTTTATTTATTTATTTATTTATTTATTTATTTATTTATTTATTTAATTAATTAATTAATTAATTAAATTTCTATACCGCCCTTCTCCCGAAGGACTCAGGGCGGTGAACAGCCAGAGGATAAAAATTTAAAATAGATTAAAACAAATTAAATAATTTAGGCTGAATTTTAAAATACCCCATAATTAAACAGATTAAAATTTGTGTTTAAAATTTAAATTTAAAAAAGGAGAAGATTTAGGCCAAGGCTAAATCAGAGCTTTTGACCGACTGACTATATTTAAAAAGCGAATCTTGTGACCATCAAAACGATGACTTTGACCAAGTAGCAAAGAAGTTGGGTGTCAACTCGCACAGCAGCCCTGGCCTAAACCATGAGCCTCGAGCCAAGTTTCAAAAGAAATCCAGTTATTTATTAGGAGCAACACCCTGGCCGGGGGTGGGGGGGTGGGGCGGGACAGGGTCATAATTGGGCTGTAAATTACGTGGGGCAGAGCTGGCTTCATTTGGGTATGTGCCGACATGTTGTTTCTAATAACTACTGTATTTTTCGGAGTATAAGACGCACCTACCTTTTTTGGTGAGAAGAAGAAAAAGAAATCTCCCTCTGCCTCTGAGCAATTTTGCCTCATTGCAGCAAACAGCAAACAGCCTGCTTTACTTTCATTTTCGTTTTCAGCATAGCTTGATTAGCACAAGGGAAAAAAAATCTGCTCCAGCAATTTACCTCTTTGCAGCAAGCAGCAGAGCCTGCACAAAACAGCTGAGAGCAAATCAGCTGAGAGTCGGGAAGCAGATGGAATCAACTTGTGCTAATTAGGCTATGCTGAAGCTGAAAGGAGCTGTTTTTTCTTGCTGTTTGCTTGCAAGGAGGTAACTGCTGTGAGGCAGAGGCCAAAGAGTGGGGGCCAGTGTCTGGGCGGGGCTACATTCGGTATATAAGACGCACCTAAATTTTCACCCCCTTTTAGGGGGGAAGAAGGTGCGTCTTATACTCCGAAAAATACAGTAACTGGATTTCTTTTGATGCTTGGCTCGAGGCTCATGGTTTAATTAGGGCATCCGTAGGAACCCTGACAGTGGGACTTTTAATGGCACTTTCTATGCAGGAATTGTCTGTATCCAATACATTGATAGCAGAGAGAAATAATTGATATGGAGTATTGCAGCTGATCTTGAAATGCTATCCAGGTTCATTTATGACATGAGTATACCTTATCCTTCAGGGTAGAATGGAGATTGGAATAGTTGGAGAGGCTTTTTTATTTGTAATTAAGTTCAGATGATAATCATTGATCTCCAATAAATATTTCTTTTCCCATTCCTACAGCACTTTGTAAACTAGGTTTAAAAATATTAATAACGGTGATGCATAAATAAATGTCTAAGCCAAATAGCATTTTAAATATTTACTCATCATGTACGGCTCATATGAACATCGTGGAGGATATGGGGAGCAAGGTTGAGCAGTGTCTGATTTACAGTTACTAGGTTTGCCTTTTCAGCTGCAGAGTTAATCCCATTGCTCGTTTGAGGGCTATAATGTGAATGCTTCCTCTTTGTTTGCTGTAGCATTTGACATCTTCATTCAGGATAAAGTTGATTGGTAGAAAACCTTGAAAGTTTATTATTGAGATATTAGAAAATCAACTACTTCAAGTAAAACAAATGAAACAAAAAATATTAAACATCCTCTTAAAGCAGGGGTGTCAAACTCGATTTCATTGAGGGCCACATCAGGGTTGTATTTGACCTTGGGGGACTGAGGTGGGTATGGCCAGGGTGGGCATGGCCAGTTCAATGTCACTTCTGTTGGCGCCTGTGGTGGCCCAAGTGCTCTTCCAGTGAAAATGGGCTTCCAATTCTGTTTTTGGCTGCCACGGCCGCCTGCAACCCTCTTCCAGTGAAAACAGGACTCGGGAGGGCTGCCCAAGCTCCGTTTTCACTGGAAGAGAGTTGCAGGAGGCTGTGGCAGCCGAAAACGGAGTTCGGGAGCCCATTTTCACTGGCAGAAGCACCACAGGCCGGTCCTTCACTGTTTCCAGGGCGGCCAGATCTAAGTACCCTGTGATCTGGGCCCCGGACCTTGAGTTTGACACTCCTGTCTTAAGGGAAAGACAAAAATGGAATGACGACTAGGGAGAGGAGTAAAAAAAGAAAAACAAACGTTCATTGTTGTTATGAAGATCACTAGCAGAAAGCTGGCACACCTCTTAGTAAAACACCAATAGCTCATTGGAGATCCTGTATCCCGTGGCTCCTGCCTTGTTTTGTCTTTCTGAGCGTGTAAGATGATTCTGCCTCCTGGGCTGTCAAAATCTTCTGTGTGTCTCTTTTTCTCTCAGTGAACAGTTATGGGGATGATGAAGATCTAACAACATCCTCAGACAGTGATGAAGAGGTGATTAAACAGTTTGAGATCTCAGTTTCTCGTTCGCAGAGCTTTCGATCAGGAGTTTCTGAAAAAGGAATCCAAGCAGGTTTGGAGCACAGGCCAAAATTTAACAGCTTGTTGTCAAATCATGAAGAATACAGTACTGAGGCCTCTGAAAGTGAAGGTATTTTATAACTCTTTCACAAAAAAACAAACAAACCATGAATGGAACTTGCAGAGATAAACAAAAAATGCATCCAGTTTGGCTCAGTCAAGGGATATACAAGTGGTCAACAACATGTCTAGAATTTGCTCCAGGGTTGGAGGCCTATTGTCATCTTCTCATACTAGCACTGCTTCTGCTAAGCCTCTCTTAAGCCTCTCTCTTACTGTTAAGTCAAAACTTAACAGTAAAGATGACAAAAACATGACAAAAACCATAGAATCAAAAGTTTATAATGTTAATCTAAAATCAACACATCACTTCAAAAATGAAATGGGCAAAAAAAAAAAAAGGATAAAATATTTTTAGGAGTACTTGGGAAACAGGTGTGCACTCACAAGCTTCTTAACTTCTCCCATAACTTCTACATCTAACACCTTAATAGGTTAATATAATGAACATTTGACTTGGGTAAACTGTAATAATGATTGCTGTAGCCATCACTCTGTTTCCTTAAGAAAGCACAATTAATACCATTTTATGATAAGACAAACTTACAGGTAGTCCTCAACTCACAACCATTTGTTTAGTGGCCATTCAAAGTTACGACCACACTGAAAAAAGTGACTTATGACCATTTTTCACCCTTAACAACCTTTGCAGCATTCCCTGTGGTAACATGAGCAAAATTCAGACACTGGCATGTATTTATGAGGGTTGCAGTGTCCTGGGGTCATGTGATCAACTTTTGTGGCCTTCTGACAAGCAAAGTTAAGAGGGAAGCCAGACTCATTTAACAACTATGTTACTAACTTAACAACTGTGGCAAGAAAGGTCATAAAATGGAGGCAAAACCCACTTAACAACTGTCTTGTTTAGCAACAGAAAATTTGGACTCAATTGTGATCAGAAGTTGAGGACTATCTGTATTTATCAAGATGTCTTTGCTGATGACAACTCTGTGAGTAGCATAGGCCCTGAGATATAGCTTCAGAAAATGAGTCAAGGTGGTTTTTAACCAGGTTGCTTGGTCTAAATGATCAGTCTTTCTCAACAGCAACAACTTTAAGATGGGTAGACTTCAGCTCCCAGAATTGCCCAACCAGCATGCTGAGGTTGAGGTTGCTGAAGCTGACAAATATTGGTTTAGATCAGACTTCTCCAATTAGCACCCTCCAGAGAGAGAATGCCAAGTTGGAAAAAACCTGGAGTTGGTGTTCCATGCACTTTGGAATATGTCTCACCGACTGGTTCAACTTTTGGAAAGTCTTTATGAGGAATCCTACAATAAACTTTTAAGTGAACTCCACAGTAGCATTTTCAGAAGAAACTGAATTATTTGTATTCTGAAATAGACCCCATTTGTTTCAGTAAGGCTTGGCGCCCAAGAGCAGGCATAGGATTACAGCCTTAGGCAGTCAGTAGATTCCCTTGAATTACATTTCTTAACCTTCAAATAGATTTTAACGCTTAACTGATACTCTGGCTGCAAGCCAGATTTGCAAAGCACTGAATATGTGTGCTGGGGGAGGCTGTGTGTGGGAAGTGTGTAAAATAATTTCTCACTAGAGAAGCACTTCTATTCTGAAAGCTTATGGCATTTTATTTATTTATTTTAAATTTTAAAACCTGTCTTCCAGCCTACTGCTCTGGTGTGTGCCAAGTGTATATCAAACATGTACTGCTTATGTTAGAGCTACAATCTGTGATGTACACCATGTTCTGTTCAACATCAGTGGTGCCCGAAGCCTTCATAGTGGAATGAAAAACTTCCTATAACATTCTTGTAGGAAGGAAATCCCATGGCCCTCCAAACAGACTGATTCGGGACAAACACATAGGGAATTGTATGCCAGATGCCAATCTGTTTGCTTACCTGAGAATTGGTTGGAGTTGGTTTTCAGTTAATGAAATCAAAGGATAAGCAGTGGTGACTTCAGAAAGACTTGAATGAGGGAGAAATGCTCTATAAATGTTCAGAAATCTCAGCAGCATGTCTGAATTTTATGAAACAATTTCTATTATTCCTGATTCTGCCAATTTTGCTTCCTTTATTTCTCTACTGCAGGGGTCTCCAAATTTGGCAACTTTAAGATGTGTGGACTTCAACTCCCAGAATTCCCCAGCCAGCCATTGAAGTCCACAAGCCTTAAAGTTGCCAAGTTTGGAGACCCCTGCTCTACTGGATATAGGGGTTGCAGTTTAGAAGGGATCATTCTTAGCCTCCCAAAGGGCCTTGACTGTGGTGCTCCAGAAGTCCTTTAAACTGTTCTTCCATTGTAATTTTTAATAAAAGAAGGGGGAAATCATTACACTAATACAGTTAATTAAACTTCTTAAACATTAGTTTGATTACAGTGGCAATGGGTGCACAGTTGAAAGACCTAAAAAGCCATATTGGGAACAAATTATCGTGCAGAATATCTGTCTATGAGGTTGCTAAGAGTAAACTCTGATTTGGTGGCACATAATCACTCACTTACAATTATTAATTATTTGGAGAAAGATCATGTCAAAAGCATTTTATTACTATGTCTGCCTTATTTTGGAACAGTTTACTGTCAAAGTTTCATAAAGCTTTCATTATAAAAGTTATTTAAGATGGTTCAGTTCCACCAAGCCTTCAATTGTAATCTGTTACTAGTGGTATCCAATCTGGAAAAAAATAGTTTATATTTCATTGTTTTGTATTCTTAGTGTTGTAACCTGCCCAGAGCCTTTGGATTGGAGAAAGCTATAACACCTGCAAATAAATTATCTGTAAAATTAAATTTAAATCTGCAGGTATCTATTCTGTCATTTATTTTAATACATGTGTTTTAGTTCTACTTCTGTTGATTGGGCCTTCATGCTGGCTAAACCTATAAAAGATCAAATCAAGTTCTCAGCTTGAAAAAAAAATGCCTACCTTTGATATAGAAAATAGGTTTTTATGATGTTCAGCATAGGGAATGAATCATTGGAGTGTATACATGAAACAAACTTCTTAAGTGTGGGACTAACTATGGTCATACCTTTGATAATAGTGTCTTGTCATTTATAACTAAATCTGGACTCCTCAGAATCTTTTTTGAACTGGAATAGTTTTATTTCATGCTAGTAACTCAGAATCTATGTAGTATAATTTCAAGGTCCTGAATTGGAGTATGTATATCTATCTAAATATTTCTTTTGTTTGGAATGAATTAGATTTAGATGGGTTCAGCCACCTGAGTTACCAGGACAACCTGTCTTCTCATGAAGATGACCTTCTATCCATCAGTTCGAGAGTGGTGGAGAGCAGGGGCTCTGAGCAGCCAAAAGACTCTGAGGTGGATGTTAGTGCCACACTCAGCCTTAGCCGACAAGAAACCGAAGGGAGTTTGGAAATGGAAACAGCTTTCAGCAACCAAGGATTTGAAGGGAATGATGAAACTGACAGCTCATCGGCTTGGAGTCCAGAGGTAAGAAAAGGTATTTTTATATAAAAGTGTGCGTAATTCTCTGAAGTCTTGTTAGCAATGGTTGCTTTTGCATGTACTATGTTAAGACTACATGGTGAATCACAAAGTTTGGGTATTTGTGTTTTCACCATCTTTTGGACTGTGGATATTCTCTGAACCCATTTAGTAGGATGGTTTTCATACGATCATGTCCATGGTAAAGTGGCAAATATAAAAAGTTCGTATTTCAAAGCTCTTGGATTTGTATGATCATCTCATCATCTAAACACATGGTTTGTAGTTCAGTTGCGAAGTCAGAAAGGCAATAATTGGTGCTCAGATAGATGAGTAACTTCTCTACTTGAGTATGTCTGCACAGATAACTTAAAGCAACTGTCATATCCCTGTCTCTAGGCATTATTGCAAACTGTAGTTCCAAGGACTATGCTACATACCTCTAGCAGGAGTTGTTAAAGATCATGACAAGTTGCAATCCCTTGGACTGTGTACATGAAATATGAAACCTGGCTCCACAATGACCCTACAAGAGTGACTGATATTATTCCCACTGTACAAATTGTAAATTAAAATGGAAAACTAAGATTTTATTTTAGAGTGTCTCCTCTTAGTTTCGAAAATCCATCTCTCTGTCCTTCTGTGGTTTCCACTCCATTTATTGCTAACAGAGCAAGTTTGCTTGCTAGAATTTTAAGAGATCAGGATGTTGTTGTAATTCCTATCAGGGGCACTGAGAGTTGTGTCCTACATAGTCACAGGGGCAATCCATGCAGGGAATCTGCTAAATTACTTTGAAGTTTCTCCCACCTCCAAACAATCTTTGAAGTGCATGATTTGTCTTTGTATGGTAGCCTCTGGGTGCTGGGGGATGCCCACTTGCAGATCTTGGAAGTTGCTTTCTACTGCCTCTAAAATATTTTTTAATGTAGGGCAGGGAGTGCCATATCTTGTACTTTCTTTCTCTCCCCTGCATATTGCACAGACATCTTGTTGTAAATGCTTGTGGGTAGCCATTCTGCCTGAGTTGTTCAAGTAGGTACTTGTTCTCCAGTTTGTTTCTTGCTAGGCACTACAGTATATTCTTACCCTGCCTTATAGTGTTTTGACACAACTCTTTTTATATGACAGTGACAAACCCATTGTTTATGACAACTCATGTAAAGAACTTGAGCCAAGGTTGTGACTAATAAGCCCCTTCCTATGTTTGGAGCATGGAACATAGCAAATCTGGATCTCTGTATGCTTTGCAGCCACTTCATCCTGATCTTATAGTTGCACGATCTCTGATGCTTTTGTTTTTAGATCTAGTTTTCTAGGACCTTGAATTACTCATCAGACAGCTGATTGGTTAGTCACCTCAAGTGGTTTGTATGTCTCTCCACTCTGAATGGCACTTCCATAATCAGTCTGTTGATTTACAAAAAGGCTTTACACACTTTTTTTTTCTTTTATTAGCTCCTCTTTATCATTCCTTCTGACCTTCAAGGAATTGATCACTTGGTCCTCATTGAGTTCTTCATCTACATCTGCTGCCTATTTTTAGAGAAAGTAACACCTGAGCTTTTATCTCAAGGGCTGAGCTGAAAGGAAGGAGACTTTAGTCATTCATTATGAGCCCCTCCCATATGATTCATACAAAGATACCTCCTGCTGCTCCTCTTCTTCCTCAATCTTATCCCTCCTCTTCATTTCTGTGTCTTCTGATAATCTTCATTGATTGTGGAATTAAGATGACAAAGTTTCTCCCATCCCACTCCATGAATGTACATGTCCTTCTGTTAAGAATAGTAAGATTTTGGTGTTGGGCCTGTCCCAACTCAGTCAATAGAAGAGCCTTTGGCTGCCTCATTAGACAAGCGTTTAAAAGCCAGGTAAAGGCCAGATCCGAGGTTTCTTTGCAAAATCTGCCTACTTACTTTCCCCTTTCCCCCTCCTCTGTTATCTGTTTGTGCCCAGTGGGATTCAAATAAAATGTTTAGGTCCTGATTCTTGGTGGGCTCAGTGATGCTCATATTCCATCCCCATGCTTGTGGCCTTGGGATCATCCGGCCAATGTTTCTTCCAGGCATTCAGTGTAGTTTCAATTTCTGCTTATTCCCTCCCCATATGTTGACTCCTCCCTCCCTCAGTGAAGCGGAGATGAGGCAGAGCAAGATGGCAGCACTGACATTTTAAAAAAATCCTCAAAGCAAAGTTTTCTGAGTAAGTCACTACATATTAATTAATTATCCCTTATAATACCATGTGTGTCCTCTCTTTGTACATATTGGGATAGAAATTGGAAAGACTCAGGTTGAAATCCAGTGTCGGTCATGGAAACTCATTGAACAATTTTCAGCCACTCTGTCTATCTCAGCCCAACCCACCTCACCAGGTTGTTATGGGGAAAGAAATGAAGAAGGGGACTTTACTTTGTACTCCTGGAGGAAAGGCAGTTTATAACTCTGGCAAACAAAATGAAGTAAACAATATTTTAAAAGTGCTAAATTGTAATCTTGATTTTTGAGCAGCCAGTTTCCTCATTTGGACAACACACATTATGATTTTACAAGCTGGTATATTCTCCTTCTCACAGGAGAGTTACAAGAAGAAGAAAGAATGGGAGTAGGCAGTACTAAACCTCATCTCCTGTGCTCTTTCCAGTGTATGTTGCACTGGAACCATTATGTCTGAACTGGGCTGTACGAAGTAGGAAAGTTGCTTCAAAAACCTGCATTCTGCTCATTTCAGTCTGTCTGTGCTGGTGCTTCCCCTCCAGCTACATTGTGTAGCAGGCCTAAAAGGCCGAATCTCATTTTCTAATTTTCTGAAAAGATTCCATCATCTCTGAACTCTATTCAGACTTTCACCTATTCAGAAATAGAAATCTCACGTTGGCAATGTAAGTTATAAACAACATGTTAGAGCCATTTCCATAATTGCCTGTTTTGTCCAGCAGAAGTTGTCTTCCCACCTCACCTCACCCCATCCTACCCACCCACTTCCACCTCTGCTTCTTTCTTTCATTTCACATATTTTTATAAAATCCTTTCTGGGATGAGTAGTGTCTTTTTAAAAGACCTCATTCAGCAAAATCTAATTTTTATTCCATCTTTCTCCTCTGAAGAAAGAGTATTGTTTTTGGAACTCTTCAGCATTTGGGAATTATTTTGGAATTCTTCTTCTTCTTCTTCTTCTTCTTCTTCTTCTTCTTCTTCTTCTTCTTCTTCTTCTTCTTCTTCTTCTTCTTCTTCTTCTTCTTCTTCTTCTTCTTCTTCTCCTTCTCCTTCTCCTTCTCCTTCTCCTTCTCCTTCTCCTTCTCCTTCTCCTCCTCCTCCTCCTCCTCCTCCTCCTCCTCCTCCTCCTCCTCCTCCTCCTCCTCCTCCTCCTCCCTCTCCTCCTCCTCCTCCCTCTCCTCCTCCTCCTCATTTCATCATCAGCATCAGCATCAGCATCATCATTTCTATTGTCTGTCCACTGCAGAATGAAGGCCTTTTCCTCATGTTTCCAATCAATATTGCTTAGCACATTGTAAGCTGCCCTGAGTCTCCGGAGATATATATATATATATATATATATATATAAATTTATCTTTGCATCTATTGTGTTGAAGTGCAAATATTTCTAAAATGACTCCGAATCCAATAGAGAGAGGAGGACAAACTTAAAACACCATTCTCTATTCCAGTACCTCTTGCTTGAAAGACAGAGTAGTTGATTGTGTTTAAAGGCTGGCATTGAACAAGATGGCATCTTGTTCTGGAGGCCTTAGGTGCCCTCTGATTTACATACTAAACCCAGTGCTGACCTATGACGATAATAAACATCAACTGAATGAACACTGTATATTATATACCTTGTTGCATTCTGTGCCAAGCACAGGCAGAAATGTTTCTCATTATAAATTATCCAGGTATCGTTTTAAAGGTTCCAACTCTTTCCACATCCAGATAAGTGGCTTAGTTATTCACCTATAGTTAATTATGGTCTTACAAGCAGACATGACCAATTCTGTGTGTGTTTGTCAGCCCATTGTTTAACCAGCAAAATGCAAGATTAGTCTGCATATCCAGGATAGCTACTGCAGTGGGAACCAAGATCCATGAAGTAGTTCAAACAAATGCCTGGATGCCATTCAAGAAGAATGATTGCAATTATCTAAGAAAGCAACAGTGAATCAATTGACTGGACTCTTCGAGTGTTCAAGCCAGGATTTAATTCATCTTTTAGTGAAATCAGTCTTGTGTACCATAGAACATAGTATCATAGGGCTGGAAGGGACCTGGTGGGTCTTCTAGTCCAACGCCCTGCTCAAGACAGGAGACCTTATACCATCCCTGTCAAATGGTTGTCCAGTCTATTTTTCCAGTGATGGAGCCACCACAACTCCTGGAGGCAAGCTGTTGCATGTGACATTTCGAGTGAGGTCCACCACAATTCCGGGAGGCAAGCTGTTGCATGTGACATTTGGGGTGAGATCGATAGTAGACAGTCTAAGGTTAAAGTTTTAGCGGTTTAGGGAAGAAACCACAGAGTCAGGTAGTGCATTCCAGGCATTGAGCACTCTGTTACCGAAGACGTATTTTCTGCAATCAAGTTTGGCATGGTTTACCATACGTTTGTATCTATTGTTTGCCCATGTATTGTTGTGGTTGAAGCTGAAGTATCATTGACAGGTAGGACATCGTAGCAGATAATTTTATGTACTACGCTTAGATTGGACCGAAGACGGCGAAGTTCTAAATTGTCTAAGCCCAAAATTTCAAGTCTGGTGGCATAAGGTATTCTGTTGCGAGCAGAGGAGTGGAATGCATTTCTAGCTGAACACAGCCAGCCCACTTTGCAGGATAGTGACAAAGGATGTAAGAAACTTTATGTTTCTTATTACAGAACTGACAGAATACTGAGCACCAGGCAGAATACAAGGAATGGTGGGTGACCTGTCTCCGATGAGGTGATTAACAAGTAGTTGTCATGGTCATCATCGACATCATTGTTATTATTCTTTCTGGCACTTCCGTGCCATTTTCCAAATAAAAATATAATCAGGGCAATTGAAAGGAGAAATAGTGACCAGCAGCAAAAGAGTAATATATAAAATCTTCTGCATCTGTGCGCTAGAAGGTTTCTGAAATACAGCTGTAGGAGTAAATCCTTAAATTCCTTCTGAAGACCTCCTCTGCTCCCTGAATATCCTGTTCTTTCACAGCATGTTCATGTTTAAATAGAAAGGAAAGGTCTCTATGGCAACCCGTTTTAATCTGAGATTAAAAAGCACCTTTGAACAGAAAACACACACCCTGGAAACTAAGCACCTGACTCTCCCTCTTCACGGGCTTTTCTTTTATCAAAAGTAAATTTGATATTTAAAAAAAAAGAAGAAGAAAAAGGATTAGACGAAAGGTAGATGAATCAGTCTGGAGAAACGCACTGAAAAATAGTAGGAAAGAAAATATTTTGTGTGGTTTGTTGTCATTTGTAGGCATGAAAAGGCTTAGATTTAGTGCCTAGAAAAGACTAAAAAACATATGTTTATGCCTTCACAAGGGATGAAGACATAAGTGGAATAGTCTGCTTTTTATGATAGGGAATAGGTCTTTGCAGAACAAGAACCAGTAATGCATTTCTTTTTGTACAGATAATAGATAGCATTCAAGAATTTGTCCCAAAATCTTTTTGTCAAACGTAATTCTTACTTCTCTTTCATACTTCTCTTTTCAGTAATGGAGGGTTTTCTTCTTGGGTCTGAACTTCTCTTTCGTATTCAATCCTTTGTATGTAACTCCTCTGTATGGATCCCCCCTCTCCATTCTGTTTGGCCTCCTGTCTTTCACCAATAATCATCCAACCATATTTCCCTTAAGCTCCTGACTCTTACTCATTCTTCACTGATTTCCAAGCCATGCTATGTTCCCCTGTCCATTCCTTTTGAAGTCCTAGACCTTGCCTCTTTTTCTCTATTTTCTCCACTACCCAAAAAGGCAGAAATGTCCTCTTGACTTCTGTCTTCTTCCAACTCAACATAATTTTTTTTCCCATTTCTTGTTGGCAATTAGACAGTACCCAGAATCATTGATCTGCAATTATTATTTAATTGCTATCTGTTAGTAAATAACGGGGCTTTCAATTCCAATTTTGTATTTTTTCCTGTTAAAGGAACATGAAGAAGCAAGTGTTCTTCCAGCTCATACTAGTGCCTATGAGCCAATTTCAAGATGTGGTGACTTAGATGTCATCTTTGATTACAAACCATCGAGCCAGAAATTGGTGGTGACTATTGTCGAAGCTAAAGATATCCCAGATAAGGACCGCAGTGGAGCAAGTACCTGGCAGGTACACACAGTCCTGATGCCCAGCAAGAAACAGCGAGGGAAGACAAGTGTCCAGAAAGGGCCCAATCCATTGTTCAAGGACAAAGTGACCTTCACTAAATTAGCACCTGAAATGCTGAGCAGCTACGCTCTCCGGTTCCGTCTCTATTCTGTGCGCAAAATGATGAAGGAGAGAATGATGGGGGAGCAGTTGTTTTATCTTAGCCACCTCAACCAAGAGGGGGAAATGAAGACCACATTAGTTCTGGAACCAAGGAGCAACTTATGTGTAAGTAGAATTAAATTGGGGACAAATTACTAAAGTTCTTATTGCATTTCCTTTCTCTGGGATAAAAGAGGAGAATTTACAGCCATGAACTGCATACTGTCCATAAACTGAATGGTCAAGATTGACCTATAAAATAATTTTCACAAATTTGAATCAGAAATGCTACAAATCGTGTTGAGGATATGAAATCTAGTGCCCCCCCAGATGTTTTAGACTTCCCTTCAAACATTTAAAATCCAAAAATCTAGTGGTATCAAAACCTGCAATAGTAAAATTGCATGCATAGACTGACCGTACATACAAGCTGGTATGAAGCCATGGGTACATGCAAAGGCTTCATAGAAAAAATGGGTATTGAGGAGAAGCTTTCAAGCGGGAATGGTTCAGATATTTAGAGGCAGTTATGCATGAAGGCAGAAAGAAAAAAAACAACAGGATTTTCTAAGTGGAAATATCAAGATTATACCAAAGATATATTTGTATATAAAGGCAAAGAGGGAAAGTGGGGCAAGGAGAAGAAATATTATGGAACAGTGACAAAGAACTTATACTGGAGCTGGGTGTGGTCAAGAAGCCAATTGAAGATTTTCAGGATGGGCAAAACAAGAGAATGGAAAAGGTGATGGATCCTTGGTGCTCTTTGAGCTTGGTTGTTATCTTGAAGATGTTTCATTACCCAAACTATCACACATGATGATATCTAGTTTGGGTAATGAAACATCTACAAGAAAACAACCAAGTTCAGAGAGCTCCAAGAATCCCACATTTCAACCATGAGCTCCAAATATTCTCCTTTATTGGTAATGAAAAAAGTGAATGATTATTAATAATCTAGGGAACTCATTTCTCTGAACGCATATTACAAATGTTGAGAACATGTTGGGTACTCACAGGATGGCTATGGGGAACTACATAGTTCCTATGGCAGGTGGAACCAATTACAAAGTACTGATTCATTATAATGTAATCTGCCTGGCCTTTCTGATTTAAAAAGTTGTTTGTGGTCTGCCATGCTGTATGAATCCAGCTACTACAATGTACCAAATATGCATTCCATTGTAATAAAGCCTCCTGCCACCTAAATGAACAAGTAAAGTCAACCTGGTAGAAGACATCTGTGAATGGAGGTATTTAATTGTGAAAGCTTATGCTGCCATTTTGTTTTTCTGCTCTTAAATTTATAAGACACACATATCACAGCTGCAATAGAATAACCCGAGGAGTTTTCTATATTTTTAATTTTATCTGCCTGTTTTAGTGGAGAACTAGGTATAATACTGAAGAATTTTAATTTCTAATTAATACTTTTTGTTGTTGTTGGCTTTTTTTTTTTTTTTAAATATCTTCTCATCCACAGAGCGGAGGCTCCCAACTGAGTCTCTCGGCCATCTCTCACAGTGACAGTGCTTCTTCAACCCAGTCTCTGTCCCATGGAGGAGTTCCAGAATTGCTAGTAGGACTATCCTACAATGCTACAACGGGCAGACTATCAGTTGAGATGATCAAAGGCAGCCACTTCCGGAACCTTGCCATTACCAGACCACCAGGTACATAAAAAGATGACCTCTGGTCTCGTGGTTGTAGAATTTTGGACTATCATTGCCTTGCTTCTTTGCTAAGAAAAAAGCACCGGCCTACAAACACTGGGAGGCATTTTGAAAGAAAGGCCTAACCTTGGGGTGTGCATGGCCCACTTGTGAATCCAAACAGGTCGGGGTGGGGGGGTGTTGTCTGAAAATTCTGAAATGTTTAATTAGAAATAATAGAAATGTGTCTGCTTGTGGGAAGCAGATCCTTTCTTTTCTTGGACTCTAGCTTGAAATATTTAGGATTGGGTTTGCTCTGCTCCTTAAGACCAGTTTAGGCTTGGGAAGGAAGGAAGGACATAACTTCTCTATTGTAAGCATAAACGTTTTGGTTTTCCACACACACACACACACACACACACACACACACACACACACACACACAAATAAATAAATAAATAAATAAAAATTATTATTATCAATATTATTATTGACTCAGTTGACTGAGTTTCATATTTAATGAATAAAGATAATAATTTTATTGTCATTGTATCTGTATACACAGTATACCCATACAACGAAATTCACTTAACACCCAAAGACCAGGCCCAACACACATAACAATTCCCAAACACCCCTCCACCCACCACAATTCCCCACCCCTAAACCACCCAAACATCCACACAACAGACCAAGTAATGCTGTCCAACAGCTCATTGATGGTGGCCCTTTAGTTCATTGTTGAGTGCAATTATAGCTCTGGGATAAAAACTATTCAGAAAATGTGTGGTCAGAGTTTTAATTTATATATATATATATATATATATATATATATATATATATATATATATATATATATATATATATATATATATATATATATATTCCTCCAAACCACAAAAAACATCTGCCATTTGGTCTTCTCTTTTTGGCATTTCAGTACAGAATTTTTGAGGAATGCGATTTCACTCTGTAGTTTCTAGTTTGGTCATTCAGAGCTGCCTATGCTTCAGTAGAGTCAGATTGTGTGTTTAGAGTATTTTTGGCATTTCTGAGTGATGAGTTGCTTTAGTAGCTACAGAAATAGACCAGAATTGGTGGTTACATTAGACCAGGTAGGAATTTTCTTACCTGACTTCTTGGGCTAAAGGCTCCAGGACAGTGTTTTTCAACTTCCGCTGGCTGGGAGTTCTGGGAGTTGGATGTCCACACATTTGAATTTGCTGAAGTTGAGAAACACTGGCCCAGGACATCAGAAATCCGGCTATGGACTAGGATGGCCTTGGACTAAAAGCTGCGTTGGAGAAGGTCAGCTAAAGGATGGTGAAGTTGGCATGGTTTATTTATTGGTTCGCTAGTTTCTCAAGCATTTTGAAAGAATGCTTGATTTCTTGGAAATTTTTCTTCAGCTTGCCAGGCACCTTTAAACACAATCTGTTACATTGGATCCAGAAACACATATTATTTTTCTTCTCTCTCCCAGTTGTCTCTTCTGAATTGTTTTTTTAAAATTGATTGGACCAAGAGAAAGAGAAGACCAAGAATGTATCTCTATGAGGATTTTAAACATTTGTTTCTCTTTTTCTTCCCATTTTGCTTGAATTACTCAATTTTTTTTCTCTTCCACTTTTCCTAAGCTAAGGAATACAAACAAATGTTGGAACAAGTTTCTTTTCCATAGTATAATTTCAGTTTCCTCTATTTTGTTTTAATTATTTTGTTTCCCCTAAAAAGAATGTACAATACTGCACAGTATAGGATTGGAATGATTATTTCCAGCATTGCTAATGAATGCTTACGGAAAGGTACTGTGAAAACACTTTCTTTTAAAAACATAGACTTAACTGTGAAAAAATAAACAGACAACAAAAAGGTGCATGCCTAATAGTGCACAAGACACTGATTAAGGAAAAAAAAAATCTGCCAAGAGACTGGGACAAAACCAAGCCCCAGGCTTCACAACTCTTCACACACAAAAACCCCACTCAGATTTCATATGATAATTAGAGCCTTGCTTGCCTGTGATGATATCCCCAGCTTCTTATCTCTACTACACAAATATAATAACAATAATATGCAAAAGAGCACATTTGTGCAGTGAAAAACACAAATCTGAAATGCTGGCTTGGGACTTCCTCTGAAAGAAACCGAAAATAATTGAGATGTAACCTTTGACTGCAGAAGGTATTATCAAATATGCTTCACCTGACAAAATCATCACAAGGTTGGAAGCGTAGGAGATTCAGATGAGTCAAACTTCCATTGCAGCAAGTACTGTAGCTTGTCACAGTAAAGCCATTATCTTCTGGGATGTGAACAATGGAAAGATAAGCTAGTTTGAGTCATAGGAGATTGGCCTTCCAAATTGAGCTCTTTTCTTTTTAAATTTTTCTTATAATGGCAGTAGTTCACATTTTTAGAAGTCAGAATAAAGCCTGCCTGCCTGCCTGCCAAGTAGATTTTTGGATTAGATGATGGCCTTTTCTTGAATATGTTGTAGCATTGCCATGGAATAGAGCCTATCTCAGCCCAGCTTTGTGTTTAATTACTTGTCTGGGTGCCATAGGCTAGAAGGAATTCAAAATTGGCAATTGTACTGTGCTGGTTGAGAAGGATGTTCTCTTAGTTGGCTCGGAGGAAGGCAGTTTCTTCTTACAAATTTGCTAGGAGATCAGTGGCCTAAATTTCCATGGTTGTCACAGGAAAGGCAGCCCAAATGCAAATACCAGGATAAATATTATTGGAGGACTTAACAAAGAGGATCAACCTGTTACGTTCTCACATGCTGTCAAGGGTGAATCCTAAGCCTCAGGGTCTGGTCTACGTTACGTTTTCTAGGACTTACAGTATCTTATAGTGAAAAGATTTGCTGGATTTTCGTTGCCCGCCACTTGATGTATTCTAGATGTGTCCAGTTTGATAAATACAGAGAATATATATTTCAGTATGAATAAAGCTGTGGTGGACAGACAGCTGTATTTTGTTTTCAGGCAAGGTTTCCTGGTAGAGCATGGAAAATAAGGACCAACGCCTGATCCCAAGTATTGAGATAGTCATGTAGATTTAACAACACTTACTGGCCCAGCCCTGAAAAGCAAATTCAGTTTCTTCAGTGCATCATATAAAACTGTTTTATTTCCTATGTTTAGCTTCTGTTCTATTTGCTTTCTGCTGGAGCATGTGATGTTCTGAGGAGCTAACTGAGTCAGCAGTATGAGGGCCAAAGTTCGTGTGTTCGCTAAGCAAGCAGTGGGTGTTCTACTGAGCCCCAGCTGAAGATTTCTGCCCCATTCCCAGTGAGGAAGATCAACCTCCACCATGGTATTCTTTCATGTTCATCATGGCAAGTCCCATCATGGCAATCATATTTCTTTAAATTGGAATTTCCAGCCAGGGAGAATCTGTTTTTTTTAATTTTCTGAATGGATAAGTTACTCCTGCACAGAATAGATTCTATAGAGTGGTCCCAAAGATGCTTTTTCCAAAAGGCAACAGACTTTCTTGTTGTTGTTTTTTCCCCTTTGGAGAAGTTTCACTTCTCATTCAAGAAGCAGTATATTCTTTTTGATAAAATTGCCTACTGGAAAGTAGAAGACTTTTTAAAGATCAGGCTCACTTTCTTTGGCTCACTGGCAATAACCCTTTTTGTGTTATGATGCTTCTGGAAGGTTCCCCATGAGAAACACACCTGCTGCTACTATTCAGAGGCTAGTGAAACATCTGTATTTATTTTATTTCTGTTGTATCACAACTTTTCTCCTAGAGCTTAAAATGAAAGCACTCCCTTTGCCCATTTTTCCTACAGTAACAGTTTTGTAAAATGAAAGTTGTGCTGAGAGAGGAGAATAAGTGACATGCAATGAGCGTCCATGGCTGATGGTGGACTTGAATCTGGTTTTTTCCAATCTTTAACCATACTGGCTTTTTTACTAAGCATGACATTTCTCTGCTGTATTTCTACTTTTGCGGTTTATTTCCAGCAATTTTATACCATCCTTCAGGAGAAGCCTCCAGAAAATGGTTCACATGTGCCAAGCATGATTAAAAATAATATTTTATGTCTTTTGTATGATATGTGTATGTGTTTGCCTAGGCCAACCAAGCACAACAAAAAAAATAGTACAACCATTTTTGGGTGATTGATCGCTGAATTTTGCTGGTGCTATGAGGGGTTGCCCAAAGAGACTGGTGACCATGCATATCTAACAGGCTACAAGTGATTGACCCAGCTTCAGCATTTAGGACATCTTGTCTGGGAATTTACTATATAAACATACATTGTAATCCTGAACATATATTAAATTCTTTTTTCTCCTAAATGGCTTCATTTCTTTCTCACACAATATATATACAGAGCTATGTATGCATATATACCTTAAAGCAAAGGTCTCCAAACTTTAAGGCTTGTGGACTTCAACTCCCAGAATTCTTCAGCCAGCTTTGCAACTTCTGGGAGTTGAAGTCCACAAGCCTTAAAGTTGCCAAGGTTGGAGACCCCTGCCTTAAAGTACAGATGAAAACAAATGGGCCTTGTTCTATGTGGCATAAATGCACACAATAAGTAATAAGAGAGGATGAAACTCTTTGAAGAGAAGCAGGAAGTCTTTGATTTTAAAGTGTGCCTGTCTGTTCATACCTGAAATGAAATTTCATGCCTTATCTTCAGCAGAATGCAATACTAAAAAAAAAAAAAAAAAAAAAAAAAACACCATCCATAAAGAAAAAGAGCCATATGGGGTAATGAAAAGCCTACAGGCTGCATTTTAAAAGGACATCCTAGGATAAGCTTGTAAGAACATTGCTGCATATTCCTAACATTAATATTTGATTTATTTGCTTTTTGTATGATGCCATGATTTCAATCCGCCAAAGTGATATGCCTTAGGCAAACTGTTGGCTTCTCCATGTGATGTATTAGAAAGAGAAACAAGCAGGCATATTTTTCTTTAAATAAACAGCAGGGTGACTTTGGGCCAGTCACTCGCTATCCGTCCAACCCACTTCACAGGGTTTTTGTTGTGGAAAAAATAGGAGGAGGAAGGTGGGTGTTTGCCGCCTTGAGTTATTTGTGAAAATAATAAAGACGGGGTAGAAATAAATAAATAAACAAACTTTTACCGCTTTAATGTTGCCTGCAGATAGCTATGGGAAACTCTGCCTTCTGAATTCTGTTGGTCAAGAAATGTCTCGTTGCAAGACATCTGTTCGACGAGGACAGCCAAATCCTATCTACAAAGAGACGTTTATCTTCCAAGTTGCCTTGTTCCAGCTCTCAGACGTCACCCTGATGATCTCCATTTACAATCGCCGCAGTATAAAGCGCAAAGAGATGATTGGCTGGATTTCTATGGGTCAGAACAGTAGTGGAGAAGAAGAGTTAAGTCATTGGCAGGAGATGAAGGAATCCAAAACACAGCAAGTGTGTAGGTGGCATATGCTCCTGGAGTCTTAATGGAAACCTCAGCAGTTCCAACAGGTGCAGGGCATCCTTCTTCCCATATAAAGGACTATATCATCGGTTTCTATTATAACTGGACTTCTAATGCTGTTTCCTAATGGAATTATTCTGTTAGGTTATTGCCCTTTTATTTTTAGTTATAGGAAATTGCTTGAAGTAACAGGTAGGCAAATTGGGTTAGAACTTTATGCTCTCCCTTCGCCCGTCAAGAATTGAGATTGAGTGTTCAATATCATCCCAGTATCTTCACTGGTAATGAGATCTGCTCTTGGTCATGTCGCTATAAAGAGCCAAATTTGGTTGGGTGGGGTATGTGCCTTTGTTATGAGGAAAGGCTGCAAAAATGATCAAAAATGATCATGAAATAGTGATCATGAAAATAGTATACAGTGGTTCCTTGTTACTCATTGTTAATTGGTTCCGGGTGCTGCAATAAGTACGAAAAATGATGACTTCCAAACAAATTTTTCACATAAGGAATAATGTAAATAAATGTAATCCATTCCCAAACCAAAGACAATGCACATTTTAAGGCAATATGTAAAAAGACAGGGTTGTATATCATTATTTTAGAAATAAATCTAAAAATAAACACTTAGATTAAATAAAATAAAAACTTCACTTTACCTGTACTGATGAGGTAGGGGGAAAGCTCAAAAATACACAAAATGACCACAGAAGTTAAGATAACACTGCAAAGGGATGTGCCTAGGACAGGAGTTATCGCATGATTAACTCATCAACCTTTGCTTCACCTGGAAAGGATAGCGAGTCATGAGGCAGCCGACACTGACAAGTTCTACCTTGTGCATTGAGTACTAAACAAATGATGAGTTTCAAAGCAGTTGAGTACCAAGGTTCCACTGTATTTGGACAGTTTTGTGGAATGGTTTCTGGCCTAACCCACTTTTTCATCCCAGAATCATTCACGTACGAGTACTTGGCTCAGTCCTAATTCTCTGACTGCAGTAAATAAGATGGATTTTGATTCCTGACAAATAAGTCACTTAAAATTTTCTCTTTATAAAAAGAGACTTCCCAAAGGCTTAGTTTGAACCATGTGCACATATACCAGAATATACCAGGTATGTGTATATTATCATTAATGCGACTTAATCATAAAATGACATTGAACTCAGAGTGTTCAATGCATTTACTGTATTTGGGTTTTTTCCAGAAAGATAACTATATTTCAACCTGGCTACTTGAATGTTCCATGACAGCAAAGAAATAACATGTGGATGTGGGCTCCATCTATTCCTTTTAATCTATAATGTTCTTTTCTCTTAGGAGCAGCCAAACACTTGTGCTTTATATTAAGTTCTCCATAGGCATGCATGTATTATTACTGTTATCACCATGGAAGCCATGGGTCCCCTTAGCAGTTCTAGCTCTATGAATGCTAAAAAAAGAAATCAAGAGACTGGATGCCTGCAGTATTGATAGCAGCTTTCTTGAAGCTGGTACCATCCGAATCTGCAGATCTTTAATTGTGATGTTCTTAACTAGGAAGACGTCTGATTGGGAAAGGTTGATTTTAAGAAAGTATAGAGTTTCAGGGATTATTTACAAAGATTATAGTGGTAAAAAGGACACCTTCCTTTGTTAGGAGACTCTGGAATTTGCTCAGATACCTTTTGACAAGTGATCTCTCCTGATAATTGACTTCTCTGGAAAGCTACATAAGAGCCTCTGCAGCATGCAAAAAAACAGAACAAAAACCCACAACAGTTTTGAGAAACACACTTATATATTTATAATATGATGCTGATGATGGGGACTTCCTTATTTAAAACCTGGCCACCAGGTTTTAAAGTAGATTTCAGGGGTGAAATCTACTTACCTTTCGTACCGGTTTGGAAGTGCACATGGTGCACGCACATTAAAAAACACATTACTTCCTGGTTAAAACCAGGAAGTAATGACACCCGGGCAGGTGGGCAGAGCTTTGCTCCGCCACCGCTACTGGATCGCTGAGCCACCGGCCAAGATCGCTACCGGACCGGGTGATCTGGCCCGATCCGGGAGCATTTCACCCCTGCCATGGGGGAAACAAAACCTGTTACAGAACACTAATTCACCATAATATTGCCTGTCCTCCTAGGCATCCCATCCTACCGGACACCATTTAGGGTCCTGCTTATTTTATCTTTGTCTTTTGGGGGATCCGCTTGGCACATTTTCGAATGCAGGGGTTTTGCAGCTGCTTATTGTTTCTATATTGTGAGGAAGCTTAAAGGGCCCATTTGAATCTCAAAGGCATTCTAGAAAATAAAAATTATGGTTGGAGGCTGGTAGTTGGTTTTATAGCATATCTTGTCATATTTTCCTGATATTTTATTTTAATATATATTATATTGTTTCCATGTTTTAAATAAAATTGTTGTTCTTAAATGTAAAAAGTCCAATGGGACAGGGAGCCTGGGAAATAATAAGGAAAGTGAAGTATTCACCTTTAGGCACCGTGTTGGGAACAACCAAAATAGGCTGTTGACTAGATATAAAGCCTTCCTGTCCAAGCTCTTTTCTAAAATGCTGAAGATCAAAATTGAGGATCTTCTGCTTGGAAAGAATATACAGTATACTGCAACTCAGCGATGGCCTTTCTAGAGGAATGGCCTTTTTAAGTTTTACAAACATTTTACAAAGAGATACATCATTTGCTGGTTTCTCTTTAACAGGAACAAAAATTAAAACAGGTTGATTGAAGAACTGCAGGACAGAGGAATCTCTTTCAAAAGGCATACTGTGGATTATACTTTTATTATCCAAAAATTTATAATGCTTCTTTGCTTCAGAATTATTCTTTTCCTTATATGAAAATGTGCAGATTTTATTGGCGGAAACTCAAAAAAATCAATGACTTCTGAGAGAAGAGAGATCAAGTTTTCTTGATAATGCAGATGAGATCTAGAGTGTAGTACTGCATGCTGCTCATCTTATTTTTCTTTTTAAAAATCTGTTTCTTCAATGGGGGGAAAAAAAAAAAGCTTGCTACCCATTCCGGAACAGGGGTCAGAGAGGACCTCTTACCAATATGTCTCCTTTTTCAAGCTGCATGCCAAAAATTTATAGGTTGCATTTCCTCCCCCACCTCTGGAAATCACCAAGGGCCCGTAAACTCTGAGTAATCTGTGATGCACTCTGTTAAATAGGAAATAATAATGTATCCCAAAGCATCAAAGAATTCATCTTTTAACAACAGCAGATTCAGCATGCTAAGGCAGCTTTTCTTTCCCTGCATTGTTCAAAAGGTTGCATGAGAAGGTTCCTGTTTGGCATCCATCTCACGGAAACAGCTTGTGCAATCCATCTCGGAGGACCTCCTGTTTTAATTGCCTGCCAGATTTCACTAGGGAGAGTGCCAAAGCCAGGGTGGATGAAGGGGGCTTCTGTTGGAACACATGATGAAGCCCTGCTAATTTGTAATGCCAAAAAGCCCACCTTTTCATTTCAGTGATGGATCTGTGTAAAAGCAGAACAGGTCTGCAGTGAGATCCTTCAAATGCATCTCTCAATATTTTTGCCATGCACGTGGATCTATAATTCTTGAGGCCATACATGACGGCTATGTATCACACTAATTGAATTCAGCTATAGTGAGCTGCAGGAAAGCCAACCAACTGAGATTTATAAACCATCATTTATAGCTTTAGGGTGAACCCAGCCAATTATGACCTAAGAAACCATGGACAAACACAGTGTTTGAATGTAGCCAGTGAAATGGCTTGGGTTTGGAGCTGCCTAGGAAGTAACTTGGCCCAGGAACAGAAGTTACTTTAATTTTCATTTCTAGGAAGAAACTGGGACTTAATAATGACATTTGTAAGTCTTTTTTTTTTAAATTAGGAAGGCATCTTTTGGGGGGGGTTTCAAAATGAGCAAGATGATGATTGTGGCATTGCAGTAGAAGTCTTACCCTGTTTATACTTGCATTGGCATTAGCAGACATCTACAAAATGGATATGATTTGCATTAGGACATCTGACTTGCCCTCTTGCTCTTTTTGACCCACAGAAAGATGCTGCTGGATGCAGAAGAAAATATACTTCATAGTATGAAGTAAGGTAGAGATGGAAAATTCGGAAGAAATTGCCAGACAGTTGAGTTACCTAAAAGCACAGAGAAAAAACTACACACTTAAACTGCATGGAACCACCTGACTTTGGCTAATCTCAAAAAACTAAGCAAGATTGACTCCAGCTACTACTTGTATGAAAGAACATCCCAAGAAATTCCTGGGCTGTAGGTCAAACTAGAAGCTTTAAAAAAACATCTAGGAAGAAGGGGTTGGCAAACTGATTTTGGTTTTTGCCAAAAATGCTGATTCCTCCCACAAAATGTCTTCAGTCTCAATTTAAGCACTATAGAGATCCAGAAGGATGAACAATCTTTTTTTTAATGCTTCCACTCAGTTGGATAAGCTCTCAAGACTTAAAAGATTTTTCAAATGAGTTTTGAGCAAAAATAAATAGATAAATAGATAAAAATTAAAGGCAGGCAGAGTTAGCACACCATGAAGTTCTTAGGAGATTTCCAGAATTGCAAACTATATTAAACATAGTTCTTTGAGCTTAATCCTGAGACTGCATACCACCTACAGTGAACAGCAGAAAAATAGTTAATGGTCTTCTCAGAGAACCAGCATGCTATCTTGCCATGCTATTCTTCCTCTAGAGAAATATTTGCCAAGCAGTTATCTTTCAGCCTGCCTTACAGGTAGTCCTTGACTTAAAACTGTTTGTTTAGTGACCGTTCAAAGTTACAATGGCACTGAAAAATGTGACGTATGACTGTTTTTCATAGTTATGACCAGGGGTGAAATCCAGCAGGTTCTGACAGGTTCTGGAGAAATTTTGAGTAGTTCGGAGAACCGGCAAATACCACCTCTGGCTGACTCCAGAGTGGGTTGGAAATGGAGATTTTTGCAATATCCTTCCCCCAGAAGTGGGGAGGGAATGGGGATTTTGCAGTATCCTTCCCCTGGAGTGGGGTGGGAATGGAGATTTTGCAGTATCCTTCCCCTGCCACGCCCACCAAGCCACACCACACCCACCAAGCCATGCCACAGAACCGGTAATAAAAAAATTTGGATTTCACCACTGGTTATGACCTTTGTGGCATCCCCATGATCACGTGATCAAAATTCAGATGTTTGGCAACTGATTCATATTTATGACCTTTGCTGTGTCCCAAGGGGAATCATGTGATTCCCCTTTTGCCATCTTCTGACAAGCAGAAGTTTTGAGCTCAATTGCAGTCATAAGTCAAGGACTACCTGTATTTTGTGTGTTTCCAAGAAACTGTCATCCTTGGTTCCCAGATTGAGTTCTTATAATCTAAGAGTAAGAGACTTTGTTCTGCTAGAATCTTTTAATACAGAAAACGTGACCACCCCAAAACCAGATATTGAGCTCATCTCTGGGCCTCAATTCTCCAGCTCCTTATAAACCCCTTTGCTGCTGCTTAGAGCAGCAGTTCTTTACATGTTTACTTAGGAGTAAGCTCCAATTTTTCAACTCCTTGCCATCTTTCTCCGAGAACACCTGCATAAGATTTGCTGTACATCTGCTTCTGCCATTGGTCTGAATAGAGGCGTTCTTTAGGTTATCATAATTCATGTCTGTGCCAAAAAGGCTTTACATTTCATACTCTTTTTCAAGAGCAAATATATAGAACATTTTGAAAACAAATCTCCCCAAATACTGGGTATTCTGTCTATATATATGCTATGGAGGATACAATGGTATATTGAAAGTTGAAGTATGTTAAATAAATATTGGATCCCATGCAAGTCTACATATGGTGCTCCCTCAATTCAGGTAGAATGAGTGTAAGGGGATGTTGAATGTTTTGCAAAGGCTGTTGCTCAGATATCCTCCCTGTTTCTGTTGATCCCTGTGCAGTGGTCTCAGTAGATCATATATAGATGCAACCTCTTCTCATTCAAGTTTTTTTTAAAGACTTGCTAAAGCACAGTAGAGCTGAGCAGTGGATTGGTAAGAATAGAAGCCTCGGTTATTAAAAGATCATTTCTTTAGGATTAAAAAAGCACAGTTTATAGGCAATATCTGTATTTGAAAAACAAACAAAACGCACCTGTGTTCTGGCGTATACAACTAACCTTGATTAAATGTTATATTACTTTTTATTGACGAAAACTAAATGTACATTTGATGTTTCTTGATTTTTTTTGCTTTGTGAAAGATGTATCGAAATGTGCAAGATTAAACTTACAACGTTTTCGTTAATTGTCTAGTGGAAGTGTCACTTTTTTATGTGTTACACCATTCTCAAGCCTTCATAAAGCGCTATGAAGTTCAGAAATTCACCAGAATTGCAAGATGCTTTAGCCCTCTGAGTGTAGAGATGGTGATTCAATCAGCGAGAATGTCAGACCAATATTTGCTCAGTGGGAGGAGTGCCTTGACTTCAGTCTGTTTATTCATGTACATATTGAACTCGACAATGTAGAAAAGAACAGAATAAGCTCACAATCAAGCAATACTTACACTGAATTGGTACCTGCACCTTAAAATTTCATTCCAGTGGATAAAAAAAATATCCTGCTGGAAAATAACTGGGGTGATGAGTGAGCAGACCACAAGAAGCCTTGTATGTATGTATGTGTGTATGTATGTATGTATGTATGTATGTATGTATGTATGTATGTATGTATAGGACTTATATGGCTGCCTATATCATATAAAAACTCTAGGAAGCTTACAGTACACTTCTGCATATCTTAATAATATTAATTTATTACATTTCTGTGCTACTCAATTCCCAGCAATTCTGGATGCTTTACAATTGTTAAAAATCTTTACAAATAAAGAACAACACAAAGAGCACAAAAGTAGCACAAGACACAGGAACAACAACAACAAAGAAAACAAGCCTGGATGGGAATAAAAAGAGAGGAAAGGGTTGATTGTCCTTGCCAAAGGCCTAGATGAAGGGTTAGGTCTTTAGGGTGCTTCAAAATGGGGGGGGGGTTAAATCTTGCAGGGGGACACTTCATTTTAGATAGGAAGAGTATCGGGTGAAATCCAGCAGGTTCTAACAAGTTCTGGAGAACCAGTAGCGGAAATTTTGAGTAGTTCGGAGAACCGGCAAATACTCTGGCTGGCCCCAGAGTGGTGTGGGAATGGAGATTTTGCAATATCCTTCCCAGGAGGGTTGGGAATGGAGATTTTGTAGTATCCTTCCCCCAGGAAAGTTGGGAATGGAGATTTTGCAATATCCTTCCCCCAGGAGTGGGGTGGGAATGGAGATTTTGCAATATCCTTCCCCTGTCACGCCCACCAAGCCACGCCCACAGAACCGGTAGGGAAAAAATTTGGATTTAACCCCTGAAGAGTATCATCTATTATATAGATGATATTCTTCTGTAGTCTCAATAGATGGCATTGCTTAATTGAAACGCCCAGAGTACAAATAATTTTTACTATTGTAATCAAAGTCCTTAACAAAAAGTTATATTAGAAAAAACTCTAGTATGGAAATTGTTAGGTAAAAATAAGAGATGTTTTCTATCTTAACACCAAATTACAAATGCAGGTAATCCCCGATTTACGACCATAATTGAGACCAATTTTTTTGTTGCTAAGAGTGGCATTTGTTAAGTGAGTTTTGCCCCTTGTTACTTTTCTTGTCACAGTTGTTAAGTGAATCATTGCAGGTGTTAGTAACCCAGTTGTTAAGTGAATCTGGCTTCCCCATTGACTTTGCTTGATCAGAAAGCCACAAAAGGGAATTGCATGATATGGGGATACTGCAACTGTTATAAATATGAACCAGTTGCCAAACATCCAATCCTTTTGTCACGTGACACTGAGGATGCTCATGAGTGAAAAATGGTCACAAGTCACTTTTTTCAGTGATGTAATTTCAGATGGTCACTAAATGAACTGTTGTAAGTCGAGGACGACCTGTATGACCCTTGATAGCCATGCGTAAGCAGAAAACAACGGTGTCCCCAAGAGGAATGGCAACACCCGCAAGTTTGTGGGTGTATAAGATTTATGTGGTATCTCACACATGCATTTAAGGGATGCAACACTCTGTCTGTCATGTTGTAGATTGCGTATTTCTCTTCATCTGGACCATTGGTGAAATCCAAATTTTTTACTACCGGTTCTGTGGGCGTGGCTTGGTGGGCGTGGTGTGGCTTGGTGGGCGTGGCAGGGGAAGGATACTGCAAAACCTCCATTCCCACCCCACTCCAGGGGAAAGATACTGCTAAATCCTTATTCCCTCCCCACTCCTGGGAGAAGGATATTGCAAAATCTCCCTTCCCACCCCACTCTGGGACCAGCCAGAGGTGGTATTTGCCGGTTCTCCGAACTACTCAAAATTTTCACTACCGGTTCTCCAGAACCTGTCAGAACCTGCTGGATTTCACCCCTTTATCTAGACCTTTGCCGCATAAAGCAAAAAGAGCTGGGTTAGTCACTCATTTGCTATGTTGCAAAGGCGATGGGGGCATCTCACAAATAAGGTTTCTGCAAATGCACAGATGATTAAGCAAGGAGAGAATAATAGCGTCGCCCCAGGTAACCTCACAGTTAACTGGCTGACCATGAACTTGACCAATCCGTTTTTTATACTACAAAGCAATCAACAATCCTCGTGCTATTCCCTTTCTATAAGACTTTCATTATGCTGGGGCATTTGACCATGATCCTTCCTGCTCCCTACTTCGTGCATTTTGTAACAAAATGGGATAATAAACAACAGTCTTGGTTTGGAATGAATGGGATGGCAATACAATATTCTGCAAGTCAGAAAGTTCTCTTTATTCATGTCTTCTGCGTAATTGCATGCATTTTATATCATGTTTCAACCTTTAACATCAGAATAAAAATAGGAAGGAGGATAGGAATATATGTGTCTGTACAGATGAGCCAAAATTGTGTAATCTGACTAATGGACTCTCAGAAATAAATGTTTCTTATTAATTGCTGCTTGATATCTTAGGTTGACTTGGGGGTGCCCAGCATGTTAAGCAGGTGATGTTCTGCAATTTTAATACACATTTGCAAAATACGAATGAAATATATATTTCACTCTTTTACAAAATAAGATTGGTGGGATGTCTAATAACATATTGAGAATTGGCCCATGTAATACATAACTAATGACCAGCATTTATTATCAAAAATGTAACAATGACATTTTAGTTAAATGGCATCAATTATATGACATGTCCTGTTCCAAATATCAATTTAAAAAAAGAGATTTCTCAAAAGTTGTTAGAAAAATGGTATTCAGGTGGTAATTACAAATACCAAAGCAGTATGTTCTGAAGTGTTTGGGACAAGCAATAAGCATAAAGCAGGCTTACTTTTTCAAGGGGTGGAAATAAAATTTTATTTTTATTTACTTATTAAATTTGTTTGCCTATCCTGCCTCTGGGGAATTCTGATTAAATAGACCTCTGGTTTGATATCCCAGGTGATTCATAACTGTTTGATAAAATTCAAATACAAGCTGCAAAAGAATTGGAGAAAGCAAATATTTATTTTTTATTTATCAAATGTATACAAATTTAAATTCATATCCTCAATGTTCCTTGTTTAAAGAGAAGGAGAGATTCCTAAGAATTGGCAGGAATGGAGTTGACAATGTAATAGGGGAGTGAATATGTTAAAACTACAAAGAATATGAGGCAGTTCAAGAGGCTACTAGGACAGGATGTTCATATTTTAAAGATGGCTGTAGACTACAAGCTCAATAGACGAAAAAATATACCCCCTCATTTTTAGTTGGGAAAAGAAAAGAAGGGGGCTCTTCCATAAAGCTACCTGTTTTGCCCCCCAAACCTTCTGAAACATCCTTGTGGTGGGATTCAAAATATTTTACTACCGGTTCTGTGGACGTGGCTTGGTGGGCGTGGCAGGGAAAGGATACTGTAAAATCTCCATTCCCTCCTCACTTTAGGGAAAGGATACTGCAAAATCTCCATTTCCTCCCAATCAGCTAGGACTCGGGAAGCAGAGAACAGATGGGGGGGGACAGTCAGAGGTGGTATATACCGGTTCTCCGAACTACTCAAAATTTCCGCTACCGGTTCTCCAGAACTGGTCAGAACCTGCTGAATGCCACCTCTGCTTGTAACACCAAGGGTGTGCTCTCACTCTTGAGACTCATGAGCCCCCAAAGTTCCTCCCAGCTAACCAACGGGAGAGTGCCAAAACAATCTGTCCATTTCATTCCTCTTCAGCCTCTCCTTAACTGTCTTTATTCCCACTATGACATGGATGTCAAAATCCCAGCATCACATTGCCATCATGTGATGTATCGCAACATTTTTCCCTTCATGGAGCTGGGGTGGGTGTGGCCTGCATGTGACACATCCAGCCCGTGGACCACCAGTTTGATACCCCTCACTATGAGGAAAGTAGAATCCAACAACAAGAAGAAAGCCTGCTTTCTACTAAATTTGAGCCTTAGTGAAATAGTATCTCAATTATTATTTCAGCATTAGAAATGAAGCCTACTGTTCTGCCCCAGCTATGGACCCCAAAGAACACAGCACACACAAAGTTTGTACAAAACTTAATTTACTAAAATAACTCAGTCTTTTTCAAAACAAAGGCTGTTAATAAACTTTCTTAACAGCCTACACGAAACCAAAGATAAAGTAATCACAATCTTACTAAGGTTGGCAGAAAGCCCAGAAGCAATTTGCAGAGAATCCAGACGCGAAGTAGAGTGAACTAAAGTTGTTCCCTACAAATTGCTTCAGTCGGCGTTCCTCCTTAAATAGGCTAAGGGAATAGCCAATTAGCCCGAAGCATTACTTTTGAGGAAATCTCCTCCTGAGGAGCCACTCCTGTCTTTTGGCAGCTCTGCACACCCATGCATCGAGAAGAGGCTCCTCCTCTTCGTCCTCCTCACTTAAAGGAGCTTCTGGAGGTTCTGAAGGCCCTGGCTGAATCCCTGCCTCTGGCACCACATCTTCTCCAGCCTCCTCATTGTCTGACTCGAGTGCCAGCTGCATAGGCTGCTGGTGCAGCACCACACCAGCCTCATCGCTGTCAGAATCAGCTACAATCCGCACAGGCCGCTGACAGGCCACAACACCTGGTGAAAAAAATGGCAAGACACCTTTGGCATGGGGCAAGAAGTGGAAGACCTAAGGAAGATAACACAAGTGATCCTTTCATGGAGGAAGTACTTCTTATACAGGCATTGCAGATCTTTCCCTTAGTATTTCCTCCTATATAGATAATCCTCGATTTACGACCACAATTGAGCCCAAAATTTATGTTGCTAAGTGAGACAGTTGTTCAGTGACTTTTGCCCCATTTCACGACCTTTCTTGAGACAGTTATTAAGTGAATCACTGCAGTTGTTAAATTAGCAACACAGTCAATCTGGCTTCTCCATTGACTTTGCTGGTCAATGGGGAAGGTTGCAGAAGATAATCCCATGACCCCTGGATACTGCAACCATCATAAATATCAGTCAGTTGCCAAGCATCTGAATTTTGATCATGTGACCGTGGGGATTCTACAGCAGTCCTGACTGTGGAAAAGGATCATAAGTCACTTTTTTCAGTGTAGCTGTAACTTCGAACAGTCACTAAACAAACTGTTGTAAGTAGAGAACTACCTGCAGATGAGCTGGAACTTAATTGGTTTAGCTCAGTGGTGAAATGTAACATTTGTTACTACCGGTTCAGTGGGCGTGGCTTGGTGGGGGTGTGTGTAATATGACTGAATGGGCGTGGCCAACTTTTTTTTTTTTTACTTTTAAAACCATTTTTTGTACAACCTCTTCGGCTGAAGAGGTTGTAAAAAAATGCTTTTCTCCAGGTCCTCAATTTACCTACCTCGGAAGGATGGAAGGCTGAGTCAACCCTGAGGCTGATAAGATTTGAACTCGCACTAATTGCAGGCAGCTGGCAGCTAAATGCTACATAACAGCACTTAGTCCGCTGCACCACCAAGGCTCTTATGGTCTATATGCGCAAAAAAGGGAGGTATAGAACATAAAAATAAATAAAAATCAAGTCCATTCAGCAGTCAGATAAGTCTGTGAGAAAGATACTGGCTTTCACAGTGAATATCATCTCTCATCCTGAAGCCACGCTATTTTAATAATTTTCATGTGTCATGTAGAATTGAAGAGGAAATTTGCTTGATTCCTCCAGCAGTTTCAATCCCTCTGTTTATGTTTCTTTTCATCTGTGTCATTACCAGTATTTTCCCTGCTCCCAATGTTTCACTTCACCCAATTGACTATTGATGAGGCTTTTTTTGGGGTGAGGATGTGCGTGTGATTATTCAACAGCTGCTTCCTACCACCTGCCCCTCATGGAAATTGTACATCTCTTTTGAAACTGGTAATGGCTGCTACTTGTAAAATCAAGCCTTGCAATCATCCTTCAGTCCTGATGTAAAGGAAACTGCAGATTTACACAAGTTTTGTTCTTGGTCATCATGCTTTGGGGGAACGTAGGGAGGTTTTCTTTTTTTAAAAACATTCTGAGTGGCAGACAACCTTCAAAGATCTTCTTCCATGCCTCCCACCCCTGTGATTTTGTTACCACTCCGTCTGGCTGGTATTCTGTGCACATATCCATGACAGTATTGATCTGTTGTGCAGGCATAGATTTCAGACTTTCAAAGCTGTGAAAGACTCAGAGCTCTTAGGAGGAAGAGAGAAAGGGGCTGTTATTGATTCCATTGGATGGAAGGTCATAAGAAGAGATGCAGAAGTAATTGCAGGGAGGTATCGGGCATGTCTGTGTTTTGAAGTTATTGGTCCTACATTTTCCAGATCTTGGAATTTGACCTGAATGTTTGAGGCCAAAAGAAGCAATTCACAGGATTGGACCAAGTAACCAATCCTTCCAATGTCAGCAAGTTCCATATAACTGAGAGCCACCCTCTATTACCATCAGGCCTCACTAATCTTGGCCCCCAATTATATTAGATTACTAAAAATCGCTCCTAGATTTTTTGCTCCTAGTTTGCTCCTAGACCACAGGTATCAATTTAATGGCCTGCGGGCTGGATACATCACGTGCTGGCCATGCCCATGCCCGGTTTAGTGAAGGGTAAAAAAGTTGCGATACATCATGTGACACTGCATTGATGACATGAGTTTGACACCCCTGTCCTAAACTCTTCCTCTAATTTAAAACCTGAGCCTCAGGAGCCTACTGGAGAGTGTCTGAGGAAAACTTCTTCAAGAAGGAAGCGTGGCCCTGAGCAGAGAAAACCTGGGCATTTTCACCCTTTAGGCAATCACTGAGGGCCCTGATATTCAGCCATCATTGGTAATGCCTTTATCTGTGACCAGTTTTTCGTTTTGTTTTTGGGAATCAATGAATATTGACATAAATTAACAAGCATTTTGGTGTTTTTTTTTCATTTTCTAAAAACAGAACAAAGCAATTAACAGAGAAGAGAAAACAAGATGGATGTTTTCTACGTTAAGACACATTACTACAGATCTGTTCTTTCAGATTCCGACATGATAGACTAAACCACATTTTAGCGAGCCAGGTTGTTTTTCCTCAGCCCTTGTCCCACATGGTTACAAAGTTTGCTTGTGTTTGCAATGCTCTCATCTGGTTTTTATAGCAAAGCTATCAGTGTGTGATGCAAGAAGAGGTTTTATTTATTTATACTTATTTATCATCCTGCTTGTTGCAGAGTCTGATGCTGATAAGGACTGAGAGGGAAAGGTCACGCAGCTGGCGTCCATGAACCTCATTTTTAATCCGGCACCTTAACTTCCATACCACACTGACTCTCATTTTTAACAGGCTGAATGAACACTCGGACAACAGGAATTGAATGCATGGTTTGTATTATGAGTGGAACCATTAGTGAATCCATTGGATTACTAAACTTTACAGGATAAAAGCAAGGAGTCTGCATCCTTCCATATCTACTTAGTTATGTTTTCCAATTCCATTTTCTTTTGGTTCAGACATTTTAAACATGTTGCTACTGTTAGATTGTGCGAGGCAATGAAGAGGCAGGAAGACAGACAGTAACTTTAGCTCTTTATTTAAGTAAGTGACTTCTGCTCAGGCTGAGCCGGCAGCACTCCCTTTTAAAGGGAGCAGGCCCACCGATTCAGCCACTGATAAGGCTTTACATTTCCCTCCGTTTGAATCCACCAATCAGTGGCGGGCCCTGTTTGAATCCACCAATCAGTGGTGGGCATGCAAATGTCCAGCTAAACCCGGACCTGAGTGAAGACTACATCCCTGGCTTCACTTGCTATTTACATGTGTAACAGCTACTTGTACCTCTCCTTCAAGCATGTCTGCTCAAACCCCAAGATGACTTTTTCCTTGTATCTTGGGCAAGACTAAATAGGATGAGCCTTTTATCCAAACAACATGGTTGTTTGTGATGGGCCAACTACCCTTTCTTCTTATTACGCAGACCTAATATTCTAAGTGAAATGTTGTTTTCTGAAGGAGCTGAAAGTCTTGGATGTTGCACATTGTTGAAGCTGTGTTTTTGGGAATAACTTATCTACTCTTAGTGTGCACTGAAAAGAACGTGCAGGATTTAAATGCATAAAGAAGCACAGCCAGCTTGTTTTCAGGGTACGTTTTTGGAAACAGGTTTTTTCCCCCCTGCCAGTTCCCATAGTTTCCACTTCTAAATTTGTTGATACCATCTGGCACAGATTTCAATCATGTCCTCAATGCAGCCAATAGAAAGGATAAGATTTGAAAACTCATGATCCAAAGTCTCTTCAAACCTTAAACCAGGCTTACAACCAGAAATGCATTGTCAATGGAGTTTGAGTCACTCAATGGCAGTGAGGCAATTTCATAGGTAGAAATTCATGGCTTTATCCAGAACAAAAAAACAGCAGCTATTTCTATCTAATGGGAAATAGCACACTGGCCCATAAGGTTTCAGAGAAAGAGATCTAAAGTGTGATTTGTTCTTTTTTTGTTTGTTGGTTTGTTAGTCAGCTAACTAAGGTACGTAGGAAGCACATCACAATAGTAATGGGGGATTTTAACTATCCTGACATCAACTGGAAGACAAACTCTGCACCAAGTGGAAGATCCAACAGGTTCCTAACAAACCCAGCAGACAACTTTGTTTCCCAAAAAGTAGAGAAGGGAACAAGGTGATCAGCCATATTGGACTTAATTCTCACTAACAGAGATGAAATGATAGAAGGCTTTGAAGCTACAGGAACCTTGGGGACAAGTGATCACGTAATATTGGAATTGAACATTATGCAAACACAAGTAGTAGAACAAAGTCAAACTAGAGTCTTGTACTTTAAGAGAGCTAATTTCAATAAATTTAGAGAGAGCTTGGGAAGGATTGCATGGATGAGAATCCTCAAAGGGAAACAACTTAAGAAGCTCAATGGAACTGCATCTACATGGAGGGAAGAATGCAGTGGAGTACCCCAGGACTCTGTTTTAGGCCCAGTACTCTTCAACATCTTCATCAATGACTTGGACAAGGGGATAGATGGGGAACTCATCAAATTTGCAGATGACACCCAGCTGGCAGGAATAGCCAACACTCCAGAAGATAGGCTCAAGGTACAGAAGGATCTTGACAGACTTGAACATTGGGCGCTCTCTAACAAAATGAAATTCAATGGTGAAAAAAGTAAGGTTCTACATTTAGGCAAGGAAAACAAAAGGCACAGGTACAGTATATATGGTACCTTGCTCAATAGTAGTAACTGTGAGAGGGATCTTAGGGTCCTAGTGGACAACCATTTAGATATGAGCCAGCAGTGTGCTGTAGCTGCCAAAAAAGCCAACACAGTTCTGGGCTGCATAAACAGAGGGATAGAATCAAGATCACGTGATGTGTTAATACCACTTTATAATGCCAAGGTAAGGCCACACTTGGAATAGAATAGAATAGAATTTTTTATTGGCCAAGTGTGATTGGACACACAAGGAATTTGTCTTGGTGCATATGCTCTCAGTGTACATAAAAGAAAAGATACATTCATCAAGAATCATAAGATACAACACTTAATGATAGTCATAGGGTACAAATAAGCAATCAGGAAACAATATCAATATAAATCGTGAGGATAAGCAACAAAATTACAGTCATACAGTCATAAATTGAAGGAGATGGGTGATGGGAATGATGAGAAGATTAATAGTAGTACAGACTTAGTAAATAGTTTGACAGTGTTGAGGGAATTATTTGTTTAGCAAAGTGATGCAGTTTAGCAGAGTGAATACTGCATTTGGTTTTGGTCGTCATGATGTAAAAAAGATGTTGAGACTCTAGAAAGAGTGCAGAGAAAAGCAATAAAGATGATTACGGGACTGGAGGCTAAAACATATGAAGAACGATTGCAGGAACTGGATATGTCTCATTTAATGAAAAGAAGGACTAAGGAGAGACATGATAGCTGTGTTCCAATATCTTAGGGCTGCCACAAAGAAGAGGGAGTCAAACTATTCTCCAAAGCACCTGAGGGTAGAACAAGAAGCAATGGGTGGAAATTAATCAAGGAGAGAAGCAACTTAGAACTAAGGAGAAATTTCCTGACAGTTACTGTAGAACAATTAATAAGTGGAGCAAGTTGTGAATGCTCCAACACTGATAATTTTTAAGAAGTTGGATAACCATTTGTCTGAAGTGGTGTAGGGTTTCCTGCCTAGGCAGGGGGTTGGACTAGAAGACTTCCAAGGTCCCTTCCAACTCTGTTATTCTATTCTATTTAAAGTGACTTCTTCCTAATTATCTGATAAAAACTAATGAGAATATTCTGAATATCATCCACAGCATAATCTCTCTCATTTCTTCATTTCTGCATTACAAAAATTTATATTCTGCCTGCTTATAAATTTAGAGGTGACTACATCTCAAAAGGCCCTTGCAAGATAATATCAAAGAATTGACCATATATTTTTAGAAATAATTTCTGTAGCCCTTCTTATCTTACAGAGTTCTTTATAAGAGCCTTGGTTCTGATTTTAATCTACTCAGATTCTCGTATTGGTGGTTCTGGTAGCACACAGGATCAAAAGTCAACCTTTTGAGAAAGCAGTTTCCTACTCATTTTCTCCAGAAAGGAGCTAGTACTCCATGAGTCCTTGAATGAGGAAAGAATAGGCAGGAGATGATTAGTCTTTCCATCTTAAATAGGTAGATGTGGCTTGCCATTGCAATCAATCAAAACTTGAGACTTGGGTTTTTTGGCTACCATTTCTTTTCAGGCTGTTTTTTGGGCAAAAGAGTGGTCTGAATTGGTTAGCTAACTGGGTTTAGAAGTTTGTACAGGACCACTGAATGACCGAATTTAGTTTAACTCTATATGTATTGGGTCTGTTTAAATTCGGTATATCCCAATAGGATTGATGGGGCCACCACATGATACTACCTCCTCCCCACTGACCCATTCCATCACATTCTACTTCACTACAAGGTGAGTAATTTGATAGATGAAGAACATAGCTTGGAAGACATCCAAGAAGTTCAACAAGCTTTAACTAAAGTGCTGGGCATAGATTTAAACCTAGAGAAAATCAGGAAGTAGTTAAAGTTTGCAGAATTTAATAGCTCTTTCCCTTTCAATGCTATGTCCTTTCTCCATACACTGTGAGAAATTTTGTAATTGTTAGAACAATTAATCAGTGGAATGACTTGCTCCAGAACAGAGGAGGGTTTCAGCAGGTTCTGACCAGTTCTGGAGAACTGGTAGCAGAAATTCTGAGTAGTTCGGAGAACCGGTAGAAAAAATTCTGACTGGCCCCGCCCCCATCTATTCTCTGCCTCCCGAGTTCCAGCTGATCAGGAGAAAATGGGGATTTTGCAGTAACCTTCCCCTGGACTGGGGTGGGAATGGAGATTTTACAGTATCCTTCCCCTGCCACGCCGACCAAGCCATGCTCATCTAGCCACACCCACAGAACCGGTAGTAAAAAATTTTGAAACCCACCACTGCTCCAGAAGTTGAACACAGGAGGTTTTCAAGAAGAGCTTGGACAACGATTTGTCCAGAATACAATAAAGATTTCTGCCTTGAGCAACGGGTGGCACTAGAAAACCTCCAAGGTCCCTTCCAAGTCTGTTATTCTATTATTCTGTCTGTTGTCTATTTAGTCATTGACTGCACAGTAACCCAATACTGTTTTTGCTATACCTTTCTTAACTATGAAAGCAATGCTGTTCTTTTATTGTTTTTATTGTTTTTCATGTCCTGGATAGTAAACTGTGATATCTGACTGGAAGGATCCTGTTCCACTCAATTTACTGATGCCTAATGTGTAGTTGATTCATTTAATCTTTTATTGTGTTGAGTTTTCCTATGTTTAAACTCATGCTGCTGATGTTTCCAGTGTAGTTTTGGATTTGCAGTTTTGGATTTTCTTCTCATGCATGGCAAAATGCAGCAACTAGATATTCTGAAGGGTTTAATCTAACAACATAAAAACACTATTAGTATTCTAAAAGACCCGATGTTGTTGAATGCCATTTGTCCTGAAGAAGCCCTTATCGGACTATAGTTTTACCCAAGATTATATATTATACCCCTATGATTTTCTTGGTAAAATACAGAAATGGTTTAGCATTGCCTTATCCTATGAAGTATGAAAAGATAGTAAAATGATCATCCATCACCAGCATCTTTCTAGATTGCTGCAGTACTCTCTCTCTCTCTCTCTCTCTCTCTCTCTCTCCCTCCCTCCCTCCCTCCCTCCCTCTCTCTCTCTCTCTCTCTCTCCCTCCCTCCCTCTCTCTCTCTCTCTCACACACACACACACACACACACACACACACACACAACCACACACACACACACACACACACATTCACACACACACACACTCACACACATACCCCTCTCAGTGGTGAAATCCAAATTTTTTTACTACCGGTTCTGTGGGTGTGGCTTGATGGGCTTGGTGTGGCTTGGCGGGCATGGCAGGGAAAGGATACTGCAAAATCCCCATTCCCTCCCCACTCCTGGGGGAAGGATATTGAAAAATCTCCATTCCCACCCCACTCTGGGGCCAGCCAGAGGTGGTATTTGCTGATTCTCTGAACTACTCAAAATTTCTGCTGCTGGTTCTCCAGAACCTGTCAGAACCTGCTGGATTTCACCCCTGCTCTCTCTCTCTTCTATCTGTTTACTTATTTTCTATAGCTGGGCAATTGGGATGATTTGGATAATCCTGCTGGGATTATATATTCTTACTGGTGTCCTTTGCTCCTTACTCCGACAGACAGACCCTACCACGATGAAGCAACACAGCAGGATTTGAGATGAAGTTCCCTTTTAAACCCATCTAAATGGGTTTAAGTCTTGAGTCTTCGGAGAAAGGCAGCATACAAGTTGAACAAATAAATAAATAAATTAGTGGTCTTCATTTCTCAAGGCAGAAAAATTTACAATTTAATTGTATATTGTATTAAAGGAACTGTTCCTGTGAATTTCCATTTGAACATGAAGTAGTGGGTATATCAAAACTAGGCAGGAGGTAAGGAAAAGAAAAGAGAGAGACATGGCATAAAAGCACAGGCCGATTCAGGCATGCCACAACAAATGAGGAATTGTGTTGAGGTGGGGAATCCAGGTAATAGAGTGAATTTAGAACTGAAATATGTTCCATTCTCAACATTGGGATTCTTTGGTGCTCTTGACTGAAAATGCATTACTCAAGCTGAGCTCACTGTCTATTAGTGGTTAGATACTTCTGTGAGTTTTATCTCCATGGTAACCGAACATCTCCCTGGTAAGTACACAATAAAAAATGTGAAAGAGGTGGATGCCAAGCCACAGACAGCTTTGATTGTATGGCGTATTCTTATTTGGGAAGGGTTACTTCTTATTGGAAAAAGAAAAAGAAAAATGCAAAGTTTAACAGCAACTCAAAGCAGGCCTTGGATCCATTGGGTACTAAAGAAGTGATGGTGGTGAAAGTTTTACATAACATAGTTCTCTTGATAAACATCCAGTGCAGCTGCATGGTCAACCATAATCCTTTTGAACTGGTGCAACAATTTCCCTGAAATTGTAGATTGCTACTTTATCTAAGTAACACTGGTCCCCCTAGTCCAGGGATGGCTAACTTTTTGCCGCTGTGTGCCAAAAGCGGGGGGAGCGCAGGGGGGGCCGCGTGCGCATGTGCCCACACCCATAATTCAATGCACCCCTCCCCCTGTGCATGTGGTGCATGACCCCCTGTGCTCCCCCCCGCTTTTGGCATGTGATGGCACGGTGGTCCAGTTTTTCGCTCTCCCCAGGCTCCAGAGGCTTTTTTGGAGCCTGGGGAGGGCGAAAACAGCCTTCCCCTCCCCCCCTCGAGGCCCTCCGGAGACCAGAAACTGCCTGTTTCCTGCCTTCTGGTGGGACCGAAAGGCCAGTTTTTCACTCTCCCCAGGCTCTAGAGGCTTTCTTGGAGCCTAGGGAGGGCAAAAACGGACTTTCCCACCCCCTGGAGACCCTCTGGAGGCTGTAAACGGCCCATTTCCCATCTTCTGGTGGCTCCGGAAGGCCCGAAAATCAGCTGGCCTGCATGCACATGCGTGCTGGAGCTGAGCTAGGACAACGCTTGCGTGCCCACAGATATAGCTCTGCGTGCCACCTGTGGCACATGTGCCATAGATTCGCTATCCCGGCCCTAATCAATACTGTTTATTCCAATGGGAGATGCACAACCTCTTTCCTGTTAAGAGCCTCACTTGGCCTTTGAATTGTCTGCCAGAGGCCATAGTCCAAAAATTGGGTAGCCAGGACAAAAGTAAACATTAATTTTACTTCACCTAAAATGAGATTGCATTCATTCAATACTTTACTCCTCATGTTTTTTTTTTATAACATTGTCTCTTGTCTACATTGTCCTATTTAGATAGGTGACAACTTTTGGATGGCCTCTCGAGAAATGGTTGATGTGCACAGTTAAAGGAGCTGCTCCAAGAACTCCAGGGTGACCCTTAACAGAATAACAGAGTTGGAAAGGATCTTGAAAATACCAAGGATTGAAGCTGAAGATCTGTCATATGCAAAGCCTTTGTTCTACCACTGAGTTGCAATCATTCTCAGTGGGAATATAATAAGAAGCTCTTCATACCGGCTCAGAAATGCGGCTCATTTAATACATTGTTCTTTAACTATACTGTACTAATAATGGCTTTTCATGATTTCTGATTGACCATTATTTGGAAATGCTGGAGACTAAATCTGGGATTTTCTACCTGCACAGCATGCATTTTACCATTGTAGCAGATAATAATGAGTTTACAGGGTAGGGAGGTGGGGAGAGAGTTTGGGGTCAGGATGATGCTTTTTGCATGGCAGCATGAGACCAGTTATAGTCACCATGTAATGACTGAATATGCTGGCAAGGCATACAGGTGAGGCAAGAAGAACAACTAGCCTAGTTTCAAATCTATGCAAGAGATCAAAACTGATGTCTGGAAAGAGCTGACTAGTTGTTTTGTTTTTTGTTTGCAGTCTAATCCTTGGGACAAAGAGGGTCAGTGATAATTGGTATTATTACTATTTATTACATGTATATGCTCCCCAAAGCCCAGGGAAGTATTTATATTTTATTTTATTTTATTTTATTTTATTTTATTTTATTTTATTTTATTTTATTATTTTATTTTATTTTATTTATTTTATTTAGCATATGGCATATTATACATAGACTTAGATTAGTAGAACCCAATAAAATATAAATGTCAAAAAGATCTACATTCAAATATTAATGTCTAACCATTGAAGCACAGCTTTGTTTATACTGTATTTTTTGGAATATAAGACACATCTTTTTCTCCCAAAAAAGAGGGTGAAAATCTGGGTGTGTTTTATACTCCAAATGTAGCCCCACCCAGCTTCTCAAATCGAGGTTTCAAAAAAGCATCAGAAACAAAGCATCAGAAAAGAAGCCCCCAAACAGAGCTTCAGAAAAGAAGCCCCCAAACAGAGTTTCAGAGGCTTTTTTTTCTGAAGTTCTGTTTCAGAGGCTTTCAGAGGCAGAAAAGAAAGCAAAAAAATAAAAAAAAAGTGAGGCACAGAGCTCACAACCAAGGAACCTGTTGCTAAAATTCACCTCTGGGAACAGCTGATTGGGGGTATTCTGGGAGACCGATCCACCCACCAATCAGCTTTTTTCTTATTTTCCTCCCCAAAAACTAAGGTGTGTCTTATATTCAGGTGCGTCTTATACTCTGAAAAATACGGTATTTTTTTAAAAAAACCAGATACTGGGCCAGTAAATGCCCTGAGCTTACAGCCGGTCATAATGTGATCTACAGTTTGATATGGGATCCCACAGTCACACTGAGGGGAGGATTCTATGCACCATTTATATAGAGTCCCAGCAGATGCCATATGAGACATGAATCTTCTTCAGGATTGTCCATTGCTGATGTAGTAGGTCAAAGGCTGACACCCTTTTTTTGTGGGGTTATTTATATGTCTTCCTATACTGTAACTGGGCATTCAGTGACCCATTTGGCTTTCCATTGGGAATTGATGTTAAAGCTGTTGGCAGCTGGTTGGGGGAATATTTGGATCTTGGAGGGAACCTGATTCCAGAAGGCAGGGACTAAGACAGAGAAATTGCATTTCCAGGGTCTGGATGGATGGCCCTGTTTAATTGAAGTAACCTGGAGTGTGCCAGCCCTGTCATATAGAATTGGCCATGCAAATATTTTAGGAGATAGACAATCCCTCAAGTGGCCAAACCCTATGGTTTATAGATGGTATTGAACACCACAAATCACATCTACAAGCAAACTGACAACCAGTACATCTTGCAAAGTAGAGGTATTGTATTTATTCGATTTTTTATCTCACCTTACACAATTTTATAAGTAACTCAAGATGGTAAAAGCATACTGTTCATTATTGCCACCCTGCTGTATTCTGGATCAGCTGAAGCTTCTGTATAGTCTTCAAGGGCAGCTCCATGGTGAACCAGATAAGGCCTTCCTGATTACAGTTACCACTTCCTTCTTGAGCTGTGAATCCAGGAAGAGCCTTAAAACATACCCCCATGGAACATGCTACTAGTACTAGTACTAGTACTATTACTACTATTTGGCAAATGCAAAATACAATTATGAAATATACTGCTCAAAAATATAAAGGGAACACAAGCGGAAGACATCCGAGATCTGAATGAATGAAATAGCCTTATTAAATACTTTGTTCTTTACATACAGTAGTTTATACACTGCTCAAACAACTAAAGGGAACACATTCAGATCTCGGATGTCTTCTGCTTGTGTTCCCTTTACTTTTTTGAGCAGTGCATTTAAAAACAATTTCAACCAGCCATTAAAAATCTGCTTGTGTTTTAGGACCTTGTTAAAAATTTCAACTTAATTGAGAATACTTGTCCCTTCCCCCCCCCCAAAAGGGGAGGGTGTTTAAGAGAAGTCTTGACTTTCCAACCACTATATGAGCCTGCAAAAGTTGGATCATCAATTCTTCCTGATGACCTGGAGTGGAGGTGGGGGCAGGAGAGGAATTGTAGATAATGGGAACTTTTCTCTCGTAAACTGGGCTCTAGCTGTAAGCTTTAAAAGTAATTACCAGCCTGGAGTAGGAGAGAAGGTGAGAAAGGGGGAAAAGAGGGGAGGAGTGGGGGAAAGGAAGGGGAAGTAGGAAAGAGGAAGGAGAGGAGGAGGGAGAAAGTAGGAGAGGAGAGGAGGGAGGGAAGGGAAAAAAAGAAAAAGAAGAAGGTTTGTTGTGAAATGAGGGAAAAGAAAGGGTAGAAGAGCAACCCGAACGTAATTAAAATGCCTTATTTTTATGCTTTCTTTAAGAATAATATGCATTGGTATGACCAATTATGTATAAGAGAGTGTACATTTACATTATGTGTATAAGAAATAAAAATAAAAAATTTTCTGGGAAAAAAAAAGAGAAAAGTAATTACCAGCCTTCTGTATTTCACCCAGAAAAAAATGGCTTGTGAGTGCTTCTGGCTTAAGTCAGTGTAAATGTGGATGCTGATTTTCTCTGAAGACCAGCCTGGTTGCTGAATTCTGTTTGATTTGACATTTAGGCATTAGTGATAAAGGCAGCATCACAAATAATGTATTGTGGCAAACATACCTGAGTGTTAGCTGTAGATGCAGATTTTTAAGCCAGGGAGAGATCCAACTGGAGTTAGGGGTGATCTTGGAAATAAAAATGATGCAGTAAACCATAATACTGGCAGGGTCTTTTCCCCCTTTTAAATTGAAAACCTCTTTTTAGTTTTTTCTTTTTAATTGAAAAATTCAAATGGGTCAGGGATCCAGATGGGTGGCTAATGAAGTGTTTACAATCTCACTGTTGCTCTTAGCCATTCGTTTGGGACTCCAGTATTATCCTGACAGGCAATGTCATACATACCCATCATAGAAAATCTGTTCGTATTTCTTCCATTCCGTCAGTCAGTTCCTGGATCATCTGGAGATAGATGACAAGAACAGGGACCAGTGGAGTTGAGGAGCCATTCAGCATTCAAGTGCCCTTCTATATTCAGGCTGCATGGCCCTCCTGTTTAATCAAGAATTGTTCCTTCTCTCTTGAAGACAAAGCCCAGGAAGTACCAGGGAAGGGGGAGCACCTTTAACTTAAACCATAAAATAGCAAAAGCTGGAATAGAACAGAACAGTTTTGAATCTTGACTTGCCTGCTTGGGGAACCCATTCCCTGTGTCACCTCAAACAAGGAAATGTCCTTGATAAGTCTGGCTGGAATTCTTGCTAATCCTGTATTGGAAATTTCTAGCTAATATTGAACAGTGTACCGTATCAATTACATACTGGTTTTGTCTTTAAACAGAGGCCGAGAAGCATTCTGTAGGGGGAAAAAAAATGTGATTTCCTGCTATAACAGATTCTTGAACTTACATAATTTATATATGGCCATACATATTTGCGGCTTCTATAGTTCCATTGATCTGGAACCAGCCTCTGCATGCATGTCCTTCCCTGCAGCAAAGACTGATGGCATCCTAATTTGGACTGCGCTTACGCACCTTACTCAAAAATGACTTCCCCTTTTGAGATGCGGTTGCATAATCCATAATCACTCTGTCAGTCAATCTTCCCTGGGTGGGCACAATCTGCATCTTTCTGCAGACAGTTTCACCAGCTGCTCCCTGAGCAATTCTTCAGGTGGATTTATCTATGTTTCAGTGCAGGGAATCTCGAAAATAAACACAGCAGACAGCCCTGTTGATTTGCTGGGCCACCACTTGTCCCCAACCGAACCACTCTCCCCTTGCCTGCCCTGATGCCCATCCGCCTCCTCTCCAGGTTCCCTGCTCCTTCCTGCTCCCCCAAAAGCCCTCACCTCTTTCCACTTCCACTTTACCTCAGGACATGCCCAGCGGCCTCTGGAGCCGCTCTGGAGATGCTGAAAAGAGCGTCACCGGCTCTTAGCAACGCGCCTAGCAACAAGCTAACATCTTTTCCCTCTGGACCAATCCGGGAAGGAAGGGAACATCTGGACGCCCGCCTCTCTGCTTGCTGAAGAGAAGAGGCGATGAGCTCGCCAGTGACCGCAGGGATCTGCAGAAAGCTGGCCGACGGGAGCGGGAAGAGATCAACGGAGCCCTCGCATCAGCTTTCCCCTGGGACATGTGCACCGTTGGGAAGGTAAGCAGAACTGAGCAAGGCAGGGCAGGGCAGGGCAAGGCACCGCATCGTCCCGCAGCCCGCTTCGTCTTCCGCGTTTTTAGAGATGCTTTGAGCAGCAGAGGGGCTGAGAGGCTGAGAGGCGTGGAAGCTGGACATCCTCCAAGGCTGAGCCCCGCGTAATGCCCTTCTGATCCGCTGCTGCAACGGGTTTCTGAGCATACACCAAGTTACCCCCTCAGCCTTGGGTACAAACTGATCGCGGCACGAGAGAGGCAAGACAGCGATGCCCTCCCCCTCCCCAATTACCCCTGAGAAGACAAACGGCAGAAACGAAGCTACTCCGATGATGGGCCTTTCAACGTTTCAGGGCTGTTTTCTTTGGCAGCGGAGAGGGTTATCTGCTGGGACATTTTGCTTGCCCGAAGGCGCTCTTGTTACGCCCCAGCCACGTTTCCTTTTCTCCCCTGTAAAAGGTATTTTATCCATCCAATTAACACCTAAGCTCCTAGAACCCCCCCCAGTCTCTTTACAGGAAAGCTCTCAAATAGAATGGCCTCTCTCCCTCCGGTCCCCCTTTCCTGCATGGTAGATTAGCATCCTTCTGAGAAGTTCTTCACGCTGCTGTTCTTTTAATTCAAGACAGCAACACTTGTTGCTGTCAAGTGTTCATTTGATGGCTTGCAGGAAACCACCTCTCTGCTCCTGCCTCTGCTCTTAACAGAGATGCAGCCATACAGGGAGAGAGAGAGAAAAATTGGTTTCAAGATTTCTTTCACACTGACTTTGTGTGTGTGTGGCGGTGGTATTGGGGAATCAAGCCATGTTCTTCCTCAACCTAGCAACCTCCAGATGTATCAGACAACTTCTCTCATGATCCCTGGGCTATTTATTTTATTTTTATTTATTTATTTCATCAAGCATATATTTTATGACAGATACAAGTGTAAACATAATTATAAATACATGAAAAGGATAAAAGAAAACATTAGGACAGGGACGGTAGGCATGCTGGTGCGTTTATGCACACCCCTTTAAAAAGGTTTCTGAGAAAATACAGCAAACACATTCAGTAACAGTAATAGAGTTGGAAGGGACCTTGGAGGTCATCTAGTCCAACCTCCTGCTCACGCAGGAGATCTGTACTAGGGATTCAAACCACCGAACTGCCAAGCTTTTTGATTGACAAGCTCAGTGTCTTAGCCACTGAGCCACCTAGTCAGACTATGATGGGGAATGTGAATCCAGTATGTCTGGAGGGCACCACATTGGAGAAATATTGAATTCTAGGGTGGGACTTTCTGAAAAATAACCATTATAAGGTTCTGGCATGTATGAGAAATAGCCTGCCTGTAAGATCAGGCAACATATGGAACATACATGCCAACATGGAACATCAAATTGGCACATATAGTCTCTCAATATCAGGGCAAATTTCCCTGACATAGTTTAAAGAGGATGTCCTAGGACTTAGCTACATATGAAGTGCTGTAAGTTTTTAGAACTTTGTAACACTCTTATTTTCATGGTCCATGCCAATAAATGTTATCACAGTGACATCATGTTTTAAATTTAGCTCTCAAGAAGCATGTTAGTAGAATATTTTAATTGTCTCTTTATAGGTTCCATACTGGCAACTAAGCTTCTTCCATGCCGGTTCATTCAAATCTTACAATCGATATCCAGATAACTCTATCTTCTATCTATCTACATAGACAAGAGAAATAATTTGCATACCTTAGTGGGATACCTTTTTGTGATTAAAGTCCACATCTATCATTGGGGGGAAAGTTGAGAGTCACATTTTAGAGGAATCTGCATTATATACAGGAGTGGGTCTTGGCTCGTGGTGGTGGTGGTGGTGGCAATCTCTCTCTCTCTCCCTTCCTCCCTCCCCACCTCTCTCTCTCCTGTATCTAGGGCTTACATTATACTTGTCAATTGTTTCCCAATAAAATGGAAGGAAATTATGCCACAATTTTTCAGGGGATAGGATGAGAAGGACTCCTAAGGATTAGAAAGGGGCACCCTGTCCACAATATAACTACCCCTGGTTTAGTGCCTGTTGACTATTGAATTAAGGGAATCTTTGCCAAGTAGCATCCTCAGATGGGTCAAGTCTACAATTCCCAGATTTCCCATCTGCCATGGTGGGCTGGTTGGGGATTTTGGATATTGTAGTTCCAATACTTCATTGGGGAAATCTGAACTAAGGGGTCTTTCTTGGACCTGGTATATAACCATCACTCTGTAGCACCGACTGCAGCAAGCAACAATCTTGACTTGCTTCAAATGGTTGTTTTAAAGATTATGACATCCTTAACTAACCTGATGCCCTGCAGATGTGTGTGGTTTTTTTTTTTTCCAAATCCTAGAATTCCTGGCTAAGAATGGCATAAAAATAAACTAAATATACATACCCACGTGAAATATTATATACAAGCATTCAGTTTAAAGCTTTGATGGGGTGAAATAAAAATTAGAGAACCAATACCTGGGACTGCAAAATATATAGCATGTAACAATATCCCAGCAAAATTCTGAATGCTACCATTCTATTAAATGTTTACTGTATTTGAAATTCAAGCTCAGAGTGCTTCACTCTTAATTGTGGCAGGGATCAAATGTGAACTTTCACAAGCTGTCAGAAACCGAGAAGGATTCCATGTCTTGTGTCAGATAGTCTAATTCCCACTGCAAACGAACCATCAAAGTCAACCAAATGCTACAGAAGATAGGAAAGAAGTCTAATCCAGAAGACTGTAATATCAACTAGGCTCCCTTATTCAATTTCAAACAGTGAATTAAAAATACTATATTGTATTCAGAATGAAGATTTTGGTCTGATCCAGCTAGGAACACAGGTGCATGAATGACCAGCTGCATGCAAAATTAGGTGCTGAATGGTTTTTCTCTAAGCTGATTTGCTAGCTCAATGCATTTCTTTAAAGCTGGTATCTAGTATTCCAACAGCAAGAATAGGGAAATAACACCTGGATTCAACCCTCTCCCTTTCAAGAAGCAACGGATAGAAGAATTTAGAATGTGAAAATGTGCTGCCCACATACTCATTTGGTCCACGTTCTGACCAGAATAATTAAGTTTCCTTTGAACAGTCAACACATTCAGAAATAGTAGGAGACTATCCAGCATGCCCTGTCAAGGTTTATTGAATAACCTTCTTAGGAGTCAGTTTGGAAGGAAATTCATGTTGACTACCAACCATAAAGAACAAGCAACTTCGCTGTGTATTGTGATTGTGCACCTAATACAATCAAACTGTGCTGGGAGGTGAAGGCATGTTGAGAGTAAATACATTATGAGTTTGGGATTTTTATTTTTTTTTGCATAGCATTAACATGGATGCATAAAGCTATTCAATCAACTCTATCAACAACTCTAGGATGGGGTAATACAATGAGAATTTGCCCATGGAGGCAAGATTCCTCCCAATATTAGCTGCAGGGACAATAACAAGACAATTTGCTGTAGACAAATGGCAGATCATTATTGCAAGCAGTGGTGATCGGTGGGTGGATTAGGAGAAACTTTGGTCTAATGCATCTGGCAAAGTGCCATTGAACCATACCATATCTTGGAGCGTTAACGAGAAGACCAGAACATCTCCTAAACATATAAGGGGCTTCACTGTATTAAATATGTATTAAATATGTGTTAATCACTTTGGAAGGGTTTCATAGACTTTTCCAAGTCTCCAGATGATAGATTGTGATGTCACATCCAAGGCTCTTTGCAATTTATATTAATTATGTATAGGGAACATTTTCCTGCTTACTGATCTCCTAACCTCATTTAAGTGGTGCTATTAAAATCAATGGCAGTTACTTCTCAATCAATAGGTTTCAGGTTGAAGAGTTCATGAGCCTATTGATTTGGCAAATCTTTCCTCATTCATTCTCAGAACTGCCCTCTTCAGGACTAGAGCACAGCCATGGCTTTGTTCCCCTGCAAAGTTCTTCAGGAGAATGAACTACCCTTTGTGGCTGAAGCCAAGGAACTGAATCCAAACCCCAAGCCAAAAAATGACCAGCCCTGAAAAAGAATAGCTAGAATAAAAAGAGCAAGTAATCACTTCGGAACCATTGAGCACAGATTGTGGCTCGTACCAAATGAAACCCACCGATCATAAGTTTATTGACACCCCACACCCCTATTTTCCATTCTCTTAGCTCTTCAGATTTTTGAAGCACCTCTTTGGCTGTAGATATGTCATAAAACATCCTATTCATCATTACGAAATATCCCATTCATCACACTGATTTAATTCTCTCTCCCTTTTGTGCATGGCCTTAGTTCCTTTAGATTTCATGTTTGGCACGCCAGACTTCATTTTCAGTCCATATTGCCTTTTGTGAGAGGTTTACAAGTACCTTTTAAAAATTCAAAACTTAAACCTGTGACTGCTGGTTTTTCAGGGGGTCCCAAGCAAGCTAAATTTTAATGAGTTTATGATTTGCATGTTTCAAGTCAAGAAGCTTTTTTTTTTTTTTTAAATGATTTATATGCCGCCTTTCTCCGGAGACTCAGGGTGGCTTACAATGCGTTAAGCAATAGCCTTCATACTTTTGTATATTTATACAAAGTCAGCTTATTGCCTCCACAAACTGGGTCCTCATTTAACCTACCTTAGAAAGGATGGAAGGCTGAGTCAACCTTGAGCCTGGTAAGATTCGAACCTGCAGAAATTGCAGGCAGCTGTGTTAATAACAGGGTGCATTAAACCACTGTACTACCAAGGCTCCTGTTCTTGCATAAACATGAAATCCATGCCTTGACTTTAATTCCCAGATCATAATCAGAACAGTGTCAAAACTACCCAGCAAAGGCTAGATTTTTTTAAAGGTGAGAAGCAGACCATCAAGCTTTAGCTAGATGGCTGAAATTTCCACTACTTGAAGAAGCTGCATTTTTCTGTGTCTTGCCTGAGCAAGCCTGGGAAACCTCCCGATCTCTCTGAACTCAACTTCCTCTGAAGCTGGGCTATACTCATATCTTTTAATGTCCTTTAGCATAGACTGTGATATCAGTGATTGTCCTTCCTGATCATTCTGTGCCTAGATTTATAAACCACTCTCCCAACCAGCTGCCATTGATCAGATGTGGTGCATTGTAAATAGGGTGGATGTTATGAACAGGAAGGCAATGGGGATATGGGGAGGTGGGGGGGGGGGAGAAGCAACTGCAGCTGCTCCACACTGGCTGAGACTGTTTGCTAGCTTGGAATCATGAATCCTGGATTGACAATCCTTTCCTTTACTTCCACTCCAAAAGCCTTTTGCTTAATCTGAGACCAGAAGAGATATTGCTAATGAACTGCAAAAGCCATGGCTATAGAAATAGGAATGATTTTAGAAACATGCCAGAAATGGTGCATAGCAATCTATTGCAAAATAGGAACAAGATCCTAGAATACAGAGGTTCCCAATCCCCAATCCCTGGGCCATGGACTGGTATTGATCCGTGGCCTGTTAGGAACATGGCTGCACAGCTGGAAATGAGTGGCAGATGAGCAAGCAAAGCTTCATTTGTATTTGCTGCTGCTCCACACTGCTAGCGTCATTGCCTCAGCTCACATCATCTCATCAGACATTAGATTCTCGTAGGAGTGCGTACCCTACTGTAAACTGCTCATGTGAGGGATCTAGACTGAGTGCTCCTCCTCCTCCTCCCCACAGTCCATGGAAAAATTGTCTTCTATAAAACTGCTCCCTGGTGCCAAAAAGATTGGGGACTACTGCTAGAATAGGCATGGAAGAACCCTTGATTATGGAAACTTGGGAGAATTCTGATGCACAAAAATGTTCTTCTGTTATCAAAAAAGTTAGAAATCTGTGTGTCTATTTTATGCCTGTGAGGTGTTGGTCTACCTAGATAGGCATTATTTGATGACCAGCATTACTTTTCAAGAGTTTCAGATGCTGGGCCATCTGTTGGGGTGATGGGGTATTTAAAAATCAATATGGATGCATTAATTGTATGGTTGCAGCTGCCTTTTCTAATTTTGCACACCACTTCCCTCTTCTCCCCCATGAATGACTCTGCTCAGAACGATGTGCCTATTGCAATGGTGGGGAGTTTGCTATCAGTGCTGTCTGAAATTAAGATTTAGGAAGCATTAAGAAAACTGCTTAGAAAATAATTCTAGTGTGGCTGTTCCCAAGAGGAAGTGAACAGCTTGTGTCCCAATCTTGACCTGGTGTTTATGATGTTGGTTGCAATTGGATGAGGTAGTAGAACTTCTTTCTTGTCTTTGTATAATTAATCAAGTTTGATTTACAAAAACTAAACATTTTGGTTAAAAATTTGCACTAGTTTGTCTGCATTAGAATACACATTTCCCTAAATATTTGCCCAATGTACAAAGCTTTATTTTTTAAATTGAAAAGTGCTTTGAAAAAATACCCCAACGTACCAGTTTTGAATAACTAATTTTTCATTTCTGTATCAATCTGAAAATATGTTATTAGATACATATTCAAAAGCAAACTAATCAAATTTTTCCCTCCACTCTAATCTGTATTAACTCTCCTGTCCAGGACAAAATTCAGAATGGGCATTGCTGATTGCAATCTTTGGTGTCATGGAGCACCAAAGATCAGCTGGAGCACCAAAATCAGCTGAAGGTGCCATCCATCCATCCATCCATCTTGAGTTTCTTTGAAGGAAAGGTTATTTGAGCTATTTGAGCATGTTTCAATAAGATAGGTTGGTTAGAATAAGAAGAGTGGAATAAGAAGCATAAGCTTATGACTTTGTTCTTAAGCATAGGATTTGTTTAAATCAATAGTAAATTTTGTCTTCTTTTTGAAAGGGAATTGCATTGTCCTTGAAACCAGCAACTTCCTTGTTACCATTTGCCATTTTACCCAGGCTTTTTAGAACCTTTGGGAAATTTATGAAGCTGCTTTTTCAATGTTTATGTATTTCAACTATAAACTGCCAAGAGCCATTTTGAAATGGATGGTATACAAATTGGTAAAATAAAATAAATAAGCCTGAAGTGACATGTCTTTCAAGACAGCAAAGACAAAAAAAGTGTTGGACGCCTGAATAGGTGGCCCTTGAGTTTTAAAGCTTCCATCTCAGAGAGGCCTACCTTGGTATATGAAGATGTAACTGGGTTAAAAGACTGGTTTTGTTGATGTCCTAAGACAAAGGGCTGCATGAAGCTTATGAAGAGTGCTACAACATTTCCGAGACAAAAAAATCCCTCTTTGTAGATTAATAAAGTTTAGCAACTTATCAGACGTCTTCATTCTTGAGGGCACCCACAACAATGAATTTTCATATGGTTTGTTTTATTCCAGAAATTAAACAGAATAGACTGATATAATTAAATACGCACAACACTGACTTCCTGCCCACAAAGCAAAAGCACTAAGCTCTACTGTAGCCTTCCCCTCTTATAAGTTAGATGGATCAGAAACCTCTCAAGATATACTTTGGAGGGTCTGTCTGAATAACTTCTCTTGCAATGGTCAAACGTATCTCAAATATGTCAACAGAATTGACCCAAAAATAAACCACAAGGCTGAGCTTGCAATTCAATAATTTCTTTCTTTTTTTTAAAAAAAAATAAAGTATTTAATTTTAAATACTTTAAATACTGGTTGTCAATCAGTAGCCTAGCAAACTAAAAAAGAAATGCTACTTATAGTCAAGGATACCTGATTTATAGTTTTGCCTTGCTTACATTTACTGATCTATCACTGATCAACATGATTTGTTTTCTCAATAACCTTGGATATGACCCAGAAATCCAAATTTTTTCTACTACCGGTTCTGTGGGCATGGCTTGGTGGGCATGGTGTGGCTTGGTGGGCGTGGCTTGGTGGGCGTGGCAGGGAAAGGATACTGCAAAATCTCCATTCCCTCCCCACTCTGGGACCAGCCAGAAGTGGTATTTGCCGGTTCTCCAAACTACTCAGAATTTCTGTTATCAGTTCTCTGAACTGCTCAAAATTTCCGCTACCGGTTCTCTAGAACCTGTTCAGAACCTGCAGGATTTCACTCCTTATATGACATTTTCCCATTTCCTAGTAGGTAAGTAAGCAGTAAGCAAGATCTAGGATAGGATAGCAAATACTTTCAGGATATTTCCCCACACCAAAAAAAGTTTGCTTTGGGATGCTTGTACGCTCTTCTTTCTCTCACTTTCCTTTCCCTCTTTCCTCTCTTCCTCCTCCCTTGATTCATTTTAACAGGTGTTTGTTCAGCAGAACTGTGTGGGAAGCGATGCTAGCTAAGCCTTTCCGAAGACAGAAACTCATTAGAACCACTGAAAGCACAGCAAGAAGTCACTTTGTGGATTGATTTGGCACGACAAGGTACAACATATTGCTTGGGTTTAATTAAAGTGAGAAACAACAAAGCACGGGCATTGTAAGTCTCTGAAGGAGTCTGGAACTTCAATCTCAAGATACTGGCATCAGCAATCGGATGTTTTACTCCTCATGACAGCCTTCTCCAGCCAGATTCTCTCCAGATGTGTTGTATTGCATTTTCTGATCACTAATTTTTCTGGTTAGAGAACATGTAAATTGTGATTAGAAATATGCAGAGCATCAGATAGGGGAAAATAGTTCTATATTGTGTTTCATAGAACTCATGGTTAGTCTGCATTGGACTGTGGTGCCACTATAGATAGCCAAAGGAGTTCCTAACTTGGTGCTCCAGAAAAACTAGTATGTCTTTCATGTTCCTTTAAATCTGTTGATTCTGGGCTGAATTCTTAGTCTAAGTTTAGAGAGAACCAGAGAACCTCTCTACTTTTTTGGCTTCATGCTTGATTCTCATAGAAGTATAGAACAGAGGATGCCAGTTATATCATCACGTATAACTTTCTATTAAATACAAGGGTCCAAATTGAAGCATTCCTTGCAAATGTTTATCCATTTTGGTCACTTTATTAGATCCAACCGATTTGTTGTCTACCTCAACCCCACTATCCTAGCCTTCTTTTGCTGCTCAGCTTTAGGGCCATAACATAGTTCAAGACTAACATCTAAGCACATGTTTGAGAAGGTTGAACAGTTCCATATAAGCCACTCTGGTGGCTTCATCACACTGCAAAACTTCAATGCGACAATAATAAACTAAATTATCCTTCATAATTTTGAGTTAACTTTTGATTGCATCTGTATATATTACAGTGCTTTGGAACCAATCAGTACAACTCATGAAATTTATGTGGCATCTATGAAGTAGCTGAAAGCATTCACCATAATTACATAATCCTCAATATTCCAGAAGAATGGTACCACAGAATTTTGGGAGCAAAATATGGCATTTCAATCCTGTTGGACTGTACAGAAGCATAGACACTGATAACATACGAAATCTGGCCAGTAGTTTTTCTTGTGTTGTTTAAACCAATGAAAAACTACACAAAAAAGCTGCATTACTGAAAGTTGGATACATTTGTGGTAGATATATGTACAGATTATAGAAACATGAAACATTATACGCCAAGGAAAAAAGGCAAGGAAATGTATCATTTTAAAGGACTCATATACATCTATAATGCTGGTGCAGTCCTAGTTAGTAGACTATTACTACTAACTTTCATGTCGGAAGCATCTACCAAGGAGCTTACGGGTTGATAGGATTAGTTGATGACATCCACCATTGCTCAGGGGATTCCGGAGGGGGCTCCTTTCATGTCCCTGTTATTTTCCTATTGAAGTGGTACCTATTTATCTACTTGACTTTGCATGCTTTCAAACTGCTAGGTTGTCAGGAGCTGGGACAAATTGATGGGAGCTCATTCCATCAGGCGGGTCAAAGTGCTGTCAACATTTATCTAGTTAGTAGATAAATCTATTTTAACTTCTCAGATGAGGGCTGAGAGAGAGCGTTGGCCCAAAATCAGCCATCTGGTTTCTGTCTCAAGGGAGAAACCTGTCTCACCTGAGTTTCTCCATTTCTAGTCCAGCACCTGAATCACTACAAGACATTGATTCTTATGAGGCTCTGTATGTTAGAAAATGGAAATATAAGGGACAATGACCGTTTCAACTGATTTATTAATCCATAAAAATCTGGCAGAAAATTGCCAAATTGAAATGAAAATAAAGTGATTTTTTTAAAAAAAATGATGAGTTGTATATCACCAGATAGTTTATCTTCTCCAGAAAATCTCCAGCAGAAAATGACACCCAACCAAATCTTCCACACTTTGATGCTCTCATCATCCTCAACACATCCTCATCTTGTTATTTCTACCTGCTATACAGAAGACAGAATGCTATATAGCTCTCATAATTCAACAGTGACATATAGGATTCGTCATTAAAAATATATGTAATCCTTTACAAACGAACATCTACATTTTTAGTGACAGTGCTTTAGAACAAAAACAACAACAACAACAGTGAATGAAATTGTTTTTCTGGGAAGCTGGATTAAAACAGACAAAATGGGCAAATCTAGAGATGAGTAAATCTGATATGATATAAAGTTTTATAGCAATTGCAATTGGACTATTATAGAGAGACATTGAGGCTCATGGACAGGAGGTCCCAGACCAAATTCTTGACAGTTCTATTCTTGCCTGGAAAATCCTAGAAAACTTTTTGCTAGCTTCTATGGTTAATGTTGATCTAGATCAGGGGTGTCAAACTCATGTTGTCATGGTGGCATCACATGACATATTGGGGCTTTCCCCCCCTTTGCTAAACCAGGCATGGGCGTGGCCAGTGCGTGACGCATCTGGCTGGTGGGCCGGGAATTTGACAGCCCTGATCTAGATGGAGCAGCAGTCATTTTGTAGATTGGGCCACTAGAACAATGCACACCATTTTAAAGCAATAGTAAGATGTCCCATAGATATATTCTGCCTGTTTAAGAGATCAGATATTTCCAAGTTCACCAACAGATATAGGTTTAAGGAACAGGTGCCACTTCACACATTTTATATTTCCATATACGCTTCCATATAAGGTTGAGCTGAAGGAGAATGAACAGCTCTTTTTATGGTTGAGGATGGACTTGAACCTGGATTTCTAGTCCAATACCAAGAATTACTACACAAACTGGCTTTTTAATTAAGATCTAATTAATTTATTATTATTTATTTAATTTGTCGCATTTCTATGCCGCCCAACTCCCAAGGGAGCTGGAAATTAAATTTACAGGAGCACTTAAACTTAACTCATGAATAAGAAGAGAAGTATTAGGGGCTTGTCATTAAAACTTTCTGAAAGGATGTTTATATCTATGTTTTACATCTGTCCTTTAATCCCAGGTAAGTGCATGAAGAATTTGGTCCCCATTTGTAAATCCACTCACCTGATTCAAACATTCTGGGCTAATATGCAGTTTAGAATACAATTATCCTTCAGGTTTTACAGTGTAATTCTTGGATACAGAATGTGCACAAAACGTTCACAATAACATATAATGTTTGTTTGGGGAAACCATGTTCAAAAAATGTGAACTTTTCCGTGTAAGGACAATGGCTATAGAACTATACCATTTAGGAAACATCTGATACTGTTAAAAGTACATTTCCATGCAGTTGTTCAATTAATATTTGCCAAAGCCATGATTGAATTCATTTATATCTGGGTAGCTATGAACTTGTAATGAACCAGAAATAAACCATCCATCCCCATAATGAGAGCAATCTTTGGTATATAAAGCCCAACTGTTTTCTTTCTTTAGGTCTTGAGCCTGTTTTCCTGCCACAGCATCTCTAAGCAGTGATCAGGATTATATTTTTCTTCCTTTCCTTCAGTTTGACACCCGTTTAAAGTTACTGTTAATCAAAATGGGAAAATACCAGTCTAGAGAGGCCAACCTTGTGAGGAAGCTATAAACAGGAATTTCCTGGTTCAAGTGTTTTTTTGTTTTCCAGAGCAGGCTCCCTGTCACTGCTCTTTTCTGGCTCTCCAGAACCCCATGGCAACAATATGGACCAATGGGACCAAATGGACATGTTTGGCACGTGGATAGCATGTCTTTTGTGCTCTCAGGAGTTGATGCATGGGGGAGGGGCTTACCTATTGTCAAAATGTTTACCATAATGGGTGGAAGCCTCCATTTTCTAGAAGACAAAGGAGATGGATTATTCTCTGTCACTGCCTCTAGCCTCCCAACCTAGCTTAGTGACAACAAAATTATTCTAAATCTAAGTCTGAGTTTAAGGTGAGTGCATTTGCAAATGAAACATTAGACTGTGGTCACTCCATTTTTAAAAATTCCACATGAAGCCTCTGTGGAACTCAGAGGCATTCTTGGAAATTAAAGATGAGGCTGGAGCTAGCATTTTGCAGCTGACAAATACTTAATGAAAAAAAGAACAGTCACATGGGACAGGGAGTGTTGAGATGCCAAAGAAGGTATATGAGATCTAGCTATGTTCTCTGAAACAGGGCTGAACTTTCTTCTTCTACTTTAACAGTGAACAGCATTTGGAACCATAATGCTGTGGTGTTGCTGTGATTACATAAATGACAAGGTTTATGGCAGAGGTCTTCAAACTTGGCAGCTTTAAGACTCGTGGACTTCAACTCCCAGAATTCTGGGAGTTGGAGTCCACAAGTCTTAAAGCTTCCAAGTTTGAAGACCTCTGGTTTATGGTGTTCATATTAAGTTCTCTGGTCTCCAATCAAACTAAAGAAGGAACTTAATGGACCTTTTGATGGTTCTGAGATTGCAGGCTATGCCTCACGGCCAGCCTCTATTAATGGTGGGTAGGTTTGATGTACATTCCATCTTCAATCTACACAGCTGACATTGGAAGTGCCACATTCTTCTGGACATGAGAAATCCCTACATTTGACATCCAGTCAGGGGCAATCTAAGAAATGAAAATAATTATATTGATGTGCATGTGTGAGAGACGTACATACGAGCATGAGAATGCTCAGTTTCATGTATATAGAAGCAATTAACCCATTTTCCCTGCTGGAGAAACGATGATTTTGTCTTGATGATTTATTAATCTGACTGGCCAGGTTATTGAAATAAGAGGAGAAATTTCATCCTTGCTTTTCCCCAGTGGAACGCTGCAAATGCAAAGAGTAACGCAGATGGATCATTGCCAACTAATTAGATAGCAAGGACACCCATGAGATTTAACCTTCACTTGGGTTATGAAGTAAAGAATTCATGCTGCCAAGAATATATAGTAATTGTATATTCCATAATGTCAACATGTCTGCTTCTTAGAACTCACTTTTAGTTTTGGCTCCAAACTTTTCCTTTCCCTTTGCAAGAAATGTTTGGAATTGACCATTGCTTCTGGTTCATAACTTCTTTTATGTCTTTTTTTTGTCAGATAACCAAGGACAGGATTTTAGATTTGTTACCATATAAAGGAATTTAGCAGTTGGAAACTGATTTGCAAGAAAGCAGTTGGAACATTTTTCAGCTGACTAGAAATTTCTGCTCAGAAACTTTGAAAATGTTTCTATCTGTAGACATTCCAAGAAAAATTACAAATAAGAATATAATGGTGGTGATTCTCCCAATAGCTCTATTCCTGGATTTAGTATTTATTATTATTAAATAATCCAGGAAAAAAATAGTCATGATTGCAATATGTTGGTGAAGATTTTCAATCATCCAGGCAGAGATGTCTGAAGGTTGCCTGAAGTTGTCTGAAGGTTAGTCCGATTAGCCCAGTTGCAATGATTCAGCTTTTAGACAACTTCAGACAACCTTCAGTCATGATTGCAATATAGTGAATTCCTTAAAAGATTAATTGATAAAGTAGCTATTTTTCCAGTTACTTTAAGTCAACTCTTTATCAGGTGAACACTGAAGCTTAAAATATTCAGTGCTACAATAATTTCAGAACCAAACACAATCTTGTCCCAAAGGTGCTTTTTTCAACTGGATTTTCTGGTTTTTCTTTGAAGACGTTTCACTTTTCATCCAAGAAGCTTCTTCAGCTTCTTGGATGAGAAGCAAAACGTCTTCAAAGAAAAACCAGAAATGCCAATTGCCTCTTGAAAAAAGCACCTTTGGGACAACCATGACCTGGATGACTGAGAATCTCCACAGACAAACACTATCTTCTTTTTGCAGGTGTCTTTGTAATGCAGCTGATAGTGACACTGTGTAATAAAGGGAATTCATTTTTGGCCCAAAAGACTTGCACTCATTTTAAAACAAGCTGTCATTTTCTAAGAGGCTGTCAGATTCATGTTGTAAAATTTAATTGGTCAATTTTTTTTAAAAAAAGGTAAAAAATATCCAAGTAGACTAAAGGATTGCCGCACTTTCTGGAAAGCTTTAAGGCTTTAGGGAAGGCAAAGGAAAATACATGGAAACTGGGGAAGAGAGTCCGTCCCCTCCACCCCCTGAATGAGCAGACTGCACAATTTTTACTAGCTGATCAGTTTGGGCTGAACATGGGAGAGGACTGCTTGGATTTCCAGTGTGGCACCACTGCCATCTTGTGATGAGTGTATAAAGTACTCCAAAAATACATCTCTGTATGGTGAAAAAACAGTGTTGAAAGTGAAGCTGCAACAGCTGTGCAGGCTTAGAATGACAGAGGCAGATTTTTGAAGTATATAAAGGTTGCATTTCACATGCAAAAAATAAATAATAATGGACAATCATAGGGAGAAGCAGGGGAGGCAGTAGATTTGACCCTCCATATAAATTAATCTTTGTACAAATGATGCCAATACAATGAAGTGCATAATGTCATTGTGGTGTCAATTTATGATTTATTGTAATTTTATGATTGGCACCCTCTGTCCAAGATCATATTGCACAGTGCAATTGAGTTTTCGTTAAAGCTGAAGTATTAGAAAACTTTAAACAACATGGAAATCAATCTGATTATGCACCGTTAGGCTTTGTTAAAAATAGAAAATAAGTATTAAGGACAAACAGCTCATGAACCCATCACTCTAATTTAGCAACAAATTTGTACCATGAAAAGCAGGAACCTTTAGAATTTCCTCAGTGCCTGAGGTTCAGCAGACAGTGTATAAATACAAATTTACGTGGGCAGCTCATGTTGTTTTGGTGCAGTGCTCATAAATGATTTAGAGCATGTGAATTTTAGCCCCTGTTGCTCTGAGACTGTATAAAGAACCAACAGTCACTTGGAAAACTCTATTCCTGCCTTCACCAAGAACAAGAGAGAGATCTACCCTGTTATACATCAACTGCTGGATTGCTTGAATAGTATCTATGGGTTTATCTATGTCTGTTAGTATAGCCTGTCTTTAATTGGCCTGGAAATCCTTTGAGGGCCTTAGATTTCCCTTTTCTGTGAAAACAAAATACAAATAATTGCTTAGGGGCCACATGTAAAGTTGAGCACCATGCTATACTTTAATGAACGTTTAATGAACTTTCTTAACCTTATTGTTATGTATATATTGTATGCATTTTAAAGATCTCAAGCTGTTGGGGAATTGCCAGCTAGTCTGGAGGGAGGGGTCAAGCAAGGGACTAGTTTGAAGTTGTTGTGCAGTCTCAAATGGCATATGTTGACCTCCCCTCAAATTCATGAAGCATTATCTAGTCCAGGGGTCAGCAACCTTAAACCCTCAAAGAGCCACAAAGGTCTTAACCGGAAGCCCCCTGTTCAATTCTGGAGCAGACTGGAAGTCTGGTTCCCCCACCATAGAGTCTCCTCCTAGTGCAGTGTCCTTTTTCCTCTACCTGTCCTAACCAAAAGCCCTATCAATTGTGGAGCTGACCGGAAAACCCACCCCTTGCCTCCTGGCACCCCATGCTTTCCCCACTAACCGGAAGCTCCTCTCAAAATTGTGGTGCCAACCAGTGACAGGGAGCCGCAGCAGAGGGATGAAAGAGCCACATGCGGCTCCAGAGCAGCGGGTTGCTGATCCCTGATCTAGTTGTTCCCAGGGGAAGGCAAGCAGCCTGGTGAGATTCATGTAACATACCTTAGGTATAAACAATAAATGTTATTGCCTGAGGATATTCACAAATAGTTCTGGTTGCCTGCATCTAACACAATTTCATAATATTAGAACCAATCCCTTCTAACATTCAAATCAATGCAAACAAAATGGCTTGTGATTTGAAGGAAGTCATTGTAAAATGCTACAGTGTCATGAAGTTGTCGGGCTGCTAAAATAACGATGAATCCTTCTTGTTTGCATATTGAAGCCAAGTATTGACAAATACCTTAACAACGTCGAAAGTAGCCTACTTTAAGAGGAAATATGCAGAAGAAGAAGATTTACATCAAGATTACCCAGGGTATTTTCCAAAAGTGAGTATATTTTGGTTAATATCGCAAATATGAAATTAATATAGCTGCATTTTCTTCCTAACTTGGAGCGCATGGATAACTGTTAAAAGCAACAATTTTAACATGAATTTGTTCTTAATTGCAACACAGATAAATTACATTTACAGTATACAGTATATGGTAGTTGTACTGGATTTATATTAGAAGAACTAATGACTGATGAAATAAAACCATCTTGAGATGGTAAGAAAGAGGAAAAGAGGCCATGAAGATCTCCTATGTAAATGAAGCTTGCAAGGTCTTAGTAACAGTAATAGAGTTGGAAGTAACAGTAACAGAGTTGGAAGGGACCTTAGAGGTCATCTAGTCCAAGAGCCTTGGTGGTGCATTGGACTAAAGTGCTGTTAAAGTAGCACTTAGTTGCCAGCTGCCTGTAATTACTGCAAGTTCAAATCTCACCAGGCTCAAGGTTGACTCAGCCTTCCATCCTTTCGGGGTAGGTAAAATGAGGACCCGGATTGTGGGGGCAATAAACTGACTTTCTATAAAAAGGAACACCGCTTGGAGGGGGGCAAAAGCCCTACTAAGCAGGTATATACAAAAGTATGAAGGCTATTGCTTAATGCATTGTAAGCCACCTTGAGTCTCCGGAGAAGGGCGGCATATAAATCGAACCAATAAATAAATAAATAAATAAATAAACCCCCTGCTCACGCAGGAGACCTGTACTAGGGATTCGAACCACCAAACTGCCGACCTTTCTAATCAACAAGCTCAATGTCTTAGCCCCTGAGCCACCTAGTCACTTGCAACCCATAGGCTCTTTGAGAACTCCTGGGGCTTCTCTTTTCATAGTGGACCCCCTCTGCTACCCAATTTCCCCCTCCACCCTGGGATGAGGCTGGTGGCCCAATTCATGGGAAAGGACTTGTATTCTTGGTTGTCAGAAGTTGCAAGTCTGCTGGCGGTAGTGGCTAAATAAACAGGGGCAACATCTTCTAACCCTTCCACATTATGGAAAAATATAACATAAGGGAAAAAAAAAACATAAGAAAGCACTTACAACCCCCCTTACCAATTTTTCACACAAGCTCCATAAAATATTTTCAGTGTCTAATCAACGATATTTTCTAAAATAATAACCCTTTTAAAAAGAGGTAAAAAGAGGTGCCAAACAATGCCAGTAAATTCCAGCAGCAAATTGGAGTGTCGAATTTCAGCAGTTCATTACAGAACAGATCATGGAGGCATTTGGAAGCAACAAAGGAGGGGAGAAACATCGCCTGCCTTCACAAGGGATAATGATAGATTCGGATGATACACATTTCTATCTGGTTATCTTGCTGTTCTTCAACATCAACTAAGACCCCAATTTGATTCTGTCCCTGGGTTAGAAGCGTGGGCTGCAAAAATTTGAATCACTTGATGGCAGAAAACATGAAACATTGTTAAGTGTTTTTTTTTTATCAGGGCAACCTGGTCTACCCAAATATGGGACGGCTTCCACTTTTGCCTTTCAGCCCCAATCCAGGAGCCTTTGCAGGCAGTCACTTTTGTGACAAACTTTTTTTTTTTGTGTTAAATTTATATTTACCGACAAAAAAATAAAGGGAGACTAGTATAGATCTATTTTAAGCTATTTAGTTCTTGTCAGCTAGCCATACCCTTTCTGGGATTCCCCGGGTTAGAATCCCAGAAGGGAATGGCTAGCTGATGAGAGCTAAATAGCTTGAAATAGATCTATACTAGTCTCCCTTTATTTCTTTGTCGGTAAATATACCGTATTATTCGGAGTATAAGACATATCTTTTTCCCCCCTAAAAGGGGGTGAAAATTTAGGTGTGTCTTATACACCAAATGTAGCCCTGCCCACCCACTAGCCCCCACCCTTTGGCCTCTGCCTCACAGCAGTTACCTCCTTGCAAACAAACCGCAAGGAAAAAACAGCTCCTTTCAGCTTCAGCACAGCCTAATTAGCACAAGTTGATTCCATCTGCCTCCTGACTCTCAGCTGATTTGCTCTCAGCTGTTTTGCACAGGCTCTGCTGCTTGCTGCAATGAGGTAAATTGCTGGGAGCAGCTTTTTTTTTCTTTCTTGTGCTAATCAAGCAATGCTGAAAATGAAAATGAAAGTAAAGCAGGCTGTTTGGTGTTTGCTGCAACGAGGCAAAATTGTGCAGAGGTAGAGGCAGAGGCAGAGGCAGAGGCAGTGGGAGATTTCTTATTCTTCTTTTCCTTACCAAAAAAGGTAGGTGCGTCTTATACTCCGGTGCGTCTTATACTCCGAAAAATATGGTAAATTTAACATTAAACATTGTGGTGTCTCTTTGGTGCCATCTCGTGGTCAATTATATTTTTGCAGTGCAGCTCTGGCAGGCCTATTCTGTGCTACATGTATTTTCTCCTCTCCTTGACAATTCCCACTTTTTCTTTTTGCTCAGCACCTGATATTACCTGAAGATCGGACCTGTATTTTGAAACTGTCTCTGCAGAAGCTTCAGTTTCTTGAAGATCCTGAGCTCTATCTCCGCCGCTCAGTCCTGATTAATAACTTGTTGCGGAAAATTCATCTGGAAACTGAGCGTGAACGCTATGAGTATCTTAAGGAAAACTCATGCTGTCGGACTGCCTATTCGGATACAAGAAAACGGCTGAAGTTTATGGTACAAGAATGTCGTTCTCAGTCCCTTTATTACAAAGAACTGCATTCATATCATATTGTGCCTTATTCTCCGGAGAATGCCATTTATGGAGTGGGCTATTCAAGTGGCCACTTAGAGCAAAATTCTCAATTGCTTATTTATAAAATGAAATGAGGGTTGTTGTTGTTTTTAAAAGACATGGATTAATTTGTTTCTGGATGCCTGGATGGCTTATTACTTTGCTAAAGTGATGCATTAATGTGCAAACGTGGGTGAGATCAATGGTTCAAGTCACTTTCAGCTATATTGCAGAACGCTTCAGTGGTGGCATTTAAGGCTTGAGGCTGCTTGGTTGCACAATGATGGTGTCCATGTGAAAACAGTGCAACCTGGAATTTCTAATAAGCCGTGAGCCCTAAGGGTGAAGTGCTTGTTGGCTGTCCAGTTTTCTATATGTATATATTCAGACTAACTTTAACTGCTAAATTATACCACCTTTCCTTAGAAATGTAGACTGATAATAAGAGGATAATATGCTGGCAGGTCTAAAGTGAAGGTTAAAGTGGGTGGATAGCTACTTCTCAGAAAGTCTAAAAAGACTCACAGTCGTTAAAAATATTGATTCATTTATATCACCCCTCTTTTTGAAATATTCAACAGCATTAATCATCTAGACTTAATCATTTATTTGCTAGCATGCTTGGTTTCTGTTTAAGTCAGTGGTGATTTTAATAAAATGATATTGACAGCTAGAAATCAATAATTGGGATGAGCAGGGGAGCCACATTCATTTACTCTCTTAAACTTGGCCAGAATCCTCTCTCTGGATCTCTGTTATACTGATTTGGCTCTAGGAATGCAGAATACCTATCATAAAAGTGGGAACAGCATCTTTAAAAAAAAGATAAAAAAAAAAACCTAGCATCCTAGTGTAATTGTAAGAAAGTTTTCTGATTTAGCACTCATAGCCAGGAGCAAAATATTAATAGAACAAGTGGGACCAAAATATACATTTTTTTTAAAAAAAAATATTGTTTATATGTATACAGTATGCTGAGCTGAGGCATGGTTTTTTTGGTATCAGATTATAGTCTTTTGGATTTCATTCCTTGGGAGATGAATATTCACATGTAGTCCCTCTTCCTATCCTTTCTTCATTCAGCAGTCTAATTTCATTGGTAGAAAATATTCTGGTGGCACTTTGATTAAACCACTGGTTGTACAGAAATGTTTGCAATCCACTAGCAGATCTATTGAAAGATCTTCATCTAATGTCTGCTTGTCCCTGGCCTAACACAATCAGTATTAATAATTTTTTTTTGTCTATTGTTATGTGTATGTGGGGTGTTTATATAATTTGGGGAGATCAGATGTTCTTCTGAATTTATCAGATTGCCATAAGAGACAACAAATCCGTTCATGTTGTTCCAATTGATGTAGGAATGCCACAGGAGTATGTGAAATGTCTTTAGTTAGTTTTGAAGGTACCCTATAAGGAAGAGAGATGATGGTGAAGATCACTGGAGAAGTTGCAGGTGCCAAAGTTCTCTTCAAAAAATGCCAAAGAGAAATACTAGGCAGGTGTGTGCAAAAAAGAACCTGCTTCCAAAGCTAAGATGCTGTCAGTTACGGAAAGGAAACCCTGATAGCTCTTTTATTGCAATTAATGGTAATTCCCCCCAAGAATTCTTAGGAACTGCGTTCAGTGTGATATTTTTCTAATGGATCCCATTCCATGTGAAGCCTGTTACAACCTGAGTGAGCTTTGCTCTTAGACATTAGACATGTGCATTATAGTACTGTGACATTATTAATAGATTAATATTCTTATGGAGAATGGCCCAGCCTAGAAAGAGAAGTATCGTGCAGTACCGAATATCTTGTTTTCCTTTCATACACCTTTAAAATACCATCTAAAATGGCAGACTTTTACCTATCAGATCCTGAAAAAGGGAAACTGATAGATGGAAAACAGTCCTAGATAACAGCTTTCATTTGCCTTGTTATCACTTGATAGCCCTTTTCATCTTAGTCTTTTGTCAGTATACTGGTCCTTCTTAACAAACAGCATCCCTTTTCTTTCAGGGCAGAAACTTCCAATTTGTTCACATAATCACTTTACACCCTTAGTTAAATGTGGACACACGCAACCCTTCTTATAGCTGTATTCCTATAGTCACTTCCCTGAGTATAAGTTCTTGAAACCAAGGAGTTTTACTTCCACCTAAAAATGCATGAAGTTACTCTTAGTGTTATTGTAACTAAAAAAAAGGTTAATGCATGTGAATTGCTGGGAACTGTTGGGTCATTTCACTTAAACCTTTTTTGCATACAAACTCTGGCAAATTTTCCAATGTTACATTCCCAGTAGCTTGTTTGTTTTGTATTGCTTGATAACATGTTGATTTGTAAAACAAAAAACAACACCCCCCCCCCCCAGTATTTGTTATTATTTATCTATGCTAAGCCTTATGCAAAGCAGTTTGAAAGTATCTGGCCATAATTGAAAATCCAAAGAATGTGATCTGTTAAAGTAGCTATAAGATCATAGAAGTGATTGATCATCCTTAAGTATCTTTAGTTAAACTATGCCCCCTCGCTAGCATAGTATTTTATTTTTTATATATATACTTTTATTAAAAGTTTTAAAAACAATTATAAGAATACAGCTAAATTAGTACAGAGAAAATGAAAAAAGGATAGAAATACCAATAATTTTAGAAAAACTAAAAGTGCAATACAGAAAAAAATAGAAGAAAGAAGAAAAAAGTGAAAGATATAGAAGTATAAAGATATTCTGATATTCCTCACAGCATGACTCTTTTCTTTTTATATCTTATGTAATCATCAAAATCATAAATCACAAGGTCAGTTTTTTTTCCTTTAAGTCCATAAGGGCTTTCCAATTACCAATAAATGTACATATTGCCCTTTCTTTAATTGAAGGTCACTTGTCCATCTCAGAAAACCATTCCTCCATGGCAGCTAGCACTGAATCTTTCCATCTTTGTATATAGAGTAGTATCGCCACAGTAATCATACATTGAAATAATCAGTCATAAAGTTTTTTTCCCCAACCATCATTCCTAAATGGGAAAATTCTGACTTCAATTGAATATTGTTCTAACATCCTTTTTATCAATGTATGTATTTCAATCCAATTTTAAAGCTTTTCAAAATGTATCTTCATGTTGTTCACATTTCTAGCATACTGTATATTTGGAATGCCTTTATACCTTGTAGATAATTTCTCTCATGTCATGTACCGACAGTATCTGGTATTTTAGATGCCCCGCTTAAAAAGAAAAGAGAGAAAAAGACAAAAAAAAAAAAATTCTGTCCATGCCCATTTACGTCACATAGCTCCATTGCTTTGCTTCATAATTTCACCTCTCATAGACCTCACCTTTTCCAAAACTTTTAAGTACAGCCCATGGTCCTCCTTTAGATGGCAAGATGTATTCTGTCATTTATTTACAAATGTGTTAAAAATAGCCCTTCCCAGCTGAGAGCTAATTCTTCTGAACCAAGATCTGGTTTATCCCAAAAAATCTTCTCTAACTGGCACCATGGTAAGTGTTTTAAGATAAATATGATAATAACTTGAAAGATGCTTTTAGTTTTGTAAAAGTGACAAATGTTACCATTATAATGAACAATGGCATTTTCAAAATGAAGTACTGTCTGCTGTGACTAGTAATAGTTTTCTAGTACAGTATCTCCTACAAGTGTCATTCAAGACTCTTTGAACTGGTCACCCCGTCAATTAAAGCTGGGAACTTCTTGCATGACAAACACATTCCTTACCCCAGTAATATGGCCCCCTCCTTCAATCTATTTTAATTCCTTTGAAGCCTACATGTGATGGGTTTCTTTTGATCCTTTTTTGCTTAATTATAATTAACAAGCTTTAAATTCCTTGCGCTTTGCATGCTGAGCTTTGTGCACAGGTCTGAGTTCATACAACCAGATACAGTTAGAATTATATTTCAGTATTCCATCTCAGCTGGTGAGATCAGAAACTGAAACCCTTTTTTTTTTTAAAGTGGCATCAGCTATTTAATAATCAGTAGAACATTGCATGCATTTGCTAGCATTTTTTTTTTAAAAATGTAAATAAATCAGCTATGGACACCAACTTTTTGCCTGTCAACCTTTAGAGATTGGGGTATTACAAGGACTTAGCTTAGACAGAGTCAGTAATCAATCTCAGCTTGGCTTCAATCAAATCAACCTCAGTGCTTTTTTTGTAATCACTGAATGTATCCGTTAGCACTTTAATCTGTCCAAGAAAAATGAAGTTAAAAATAAATAGCAGGGTACAAGTTATTGTAGCTGACCTTAGTTGTGTAAAAAGTGTACTGATTTACCAACCATTTTTAAGATCAAGTCAAAGCCTTCACCACCATAGCTATAGAAGCATTTGGATTATTCAAGCTAATGTCAAGTTTTTGCCCATTTGGAAATGTGAATTGTATCAACATTTCAGCCTTAGTTTGTATTAATTCTAAAATAGTGAGATGAATTTTGTATGCCTCATTTTCAGGTTGAAAGACTGCATAAACTGTGTAACAACTTTTAGAAATACAACCCTACTTCATTCAGTGGAAACTATGGATGAGATATTGCTTCTAGAATACATGTACAGTATTCTGCACTTTTCTTTCTGTATTTTTGTGGCTGATGAATGTGTGGTTGAGTATATGAAATATTGTGCCTTAAAGTTCCCTTATTATGTGAGCCTTCATTTCTTGTGAAAATTATACAACATGTATTATATAGCTAAGGATGGTTGGATGGTCTACAAAGATCTGTTGATGGTATTTGGCTCTCTCACAAAAAGCCATTGTTTGTAACAATTTTGATGGAACTTGAAACTTTAAATGGTAGAGACCTGAACATAAAATCCACATCTGCACTCCAAGGTTTATGCTGTTTCCCTGTTCTTACCATCAGTTTGTAAATTTAGTTTTACCTATGGTGGAATTGTATGCACAGTGACAATTATACAAGATGGTTTTAGGTCAAGAAATACAGAAATTGCTCCAGACTCTCTTCATTCGGTGTGCCCTTTGTGCACATAGACATATGTTAAAGACAATATGCCTTTGCACATATGCAGTTAAGCCATTGGTTCCTGGAATATCATAATTTGGTAAACAGAAGAGCCGGAAGACATTTTGAAAAATATTCTGTTTATATAAATTGGATTTTACTTCTATAACTCAGAGCTATAGAAGAACAATGTCAAAGATTGTCATCATAAGATTTGTGCAGATAGAACTATGGGTTGATTAAGCTGATTTTTAAACTTGATTTTTACTGCTTTTTGATCAATAACAAAAAGCGCTTTAACAAGAAGTGAAAGAAATATGACAAAGTAAAAAAATGGTATGATAAATCATTTCACAGTAAACATAAAATTCTATATATACTTATCTAATGCAAATATTATTCAAGTACATATATATTTCTAATGCAACTGTTTTTAACTTACTGTATTTTGTTTAAATGAGTCCCAAATTTCATTATACTTGTCCATACAAAGACTAATCTATAAGCAATTAGCTCATAGTTTGGCAAGTGCAATCAGGTCTTCAGACTGTTGAGTGAAATAGGCCATATCTTCCTATAGTACAGTAACTACAGTAAAGTTACAGAGAATTCATTTATTTTGTCAATTGTCAAAATACATGTACTATGCACATAGTGCAAGAAAATATTATCCTCTGAAAATTTTAGGCTGTGCCGCACAATTTTATGTATATAGTCCACTACTTTCCCCAAAAATAGTACTTGGGTTTAAAAAAAGGATTGATTAAGTTGATTAATCACAATCATGAAGTTCCTCTCACCCATAGAATATACTTGATTTTTTAAATTTTATTTTAATGCAGGTAGTTCTCAATTTATGACCACAAATGAACCCAAAATTTATGTTGTTAACTGAAAATTTTGTTAAGTGAATTTTGCCCCACTTGCGACTTGTCTTGCCACAGTTGTTGAGGGATTCACTGCAATTGTTAAATTAGTAACACCGTTGTTAAGTGAATCTGGTTTCTTCATTGACTTTGCTTGTCAGAAGTTTGCAAAAGGTGATCCCATGACCTTGGGACACTGCAACTGTCATAGATGTGAGTCAGTTGTGAAGCATCCAAATGTAAATCACGTGACCATGGGGATGCTGCAATGGCCATAAGTGTGAAAAATGGTCATGTCACTTTTTTCAGTGCCGTTGTAACTTCAAACGGTCATTAAATGAACTGTTGTAACTCGAGGATTACTTGTACATGTGTCTATCTGCTCCAATCTATAATGACTCTGAGTGGCATAAAACATTGTAAAGTGCAGTTAAAAATTCCAAGGTCCAAAGGAAGAACAACATTTAAAAAAAAAACAAAACAGACAGGACCCTCATTCCACTCATTCCTGGAGAAGAGCCACATTTGGGGGCTATATTAGACATGGCTTTATGGAGAGACCTTCTGTTGCCTCTGCATTAGTGTTTGCTAAGTCGAAAGGTATATGATGGCTTGGGTCACTGGGAAGGTTGCTTGAAGGCAGGACCTTATTGGGTCCATACAATTGCTCCATTCTCATTGTTTATTGCTTAGGCACAGATGGCTTAATTGTATGGAAAGACATATAAGCAAACCCCGCAGCTCTCATTTTAATGCAGGCATTGGGAGTGCAGGAGGGAACACTGTTTTTAAGTAGAATGCTCCAAATTAAACTCCAGGACTTTTCTGTCCAATCTACCTTTTTCCAAATTTATTAGCACAAGGGCAAAATGCAACTGGTTTCTCTCTCTCTCTCCCTCCCTCCCTCCCTCCCTCCCTCCCTCTCTCTCTCTCTTTCTCTCCCCCCCCACACACTATGCAGATGAGCTTGCAATCTCATCACTAAATTCTGAATTCCTGTCCAAGGTTCAAAAAATTGTTTTAAGATTCAGCAACAGGCAGGGTAAGGGAACATCTTGTAGACAGCAGTCATGAGCATACAGCACAGGTGAAGATTCTTGGAGAGAGAAATAAAATCAGTACCATGGACAGCGCTCAGTATGTTAACCCGTCTGGCCTGCTTGAATGCTTTTCGCTTGTTTTAATGAAGCACTTTGTGTTGCAAGGACATAATGATGCACTTTGGGACGATATGCCTGTTCTGAATTAGATAATTTGCATTGGCTCACAACCTCTTTTGGCAGTTGCATAGCCAGAGGCTTCTGTGCATGCTCTGCACATATGCCACATGTCCTGTTCTAATAACAACAGCAATTATTGTAAGCGTGGATGTGATGATTTATTACTGACATTTCAAAATTGTAAGTTTTTTTTTGTCAAATCCAGGATCCTAGGGCATGTTAAAATATAAAAACTATAATATTATACATTGTGCAGTTATTTTCTTTTCTAAGAGCAATGGAAGCTCAGCTTTTTTTTTTTAAAGGTAAATAAGGGCAAAGAGCTTTAAAAAAAGCCAAAACTTATATTTCCCTTCTATTTTCTGTAATTCTAATATAGGTCTGCAGAGACATGAGGGAAAAGGCTGTCTTGATTTCTTACTCTCACTCACTCACTCACTAACAAGTCAGACAGAAGTTTTAGCTGGGCTATATAAAAAAGGCAGCAAATATGACATCAGATATTTCAGGAATTGCAGAACTTGATTTCAGATGTGGAAGTGGGATGTGAATGTGGAGATTTTATGCTTCTAGGTTGGAATGACTTGCTTTGTGTTGTATAATAAACAGAATATTTTGGACCTGCTTGAGACCTATCTGAAAGGTTTTTATGATTTTTTTTAAAGTTACTATTAGAATATGTATCACTCTCATACACACATACACACATGTATATGCATGGTATTACTAATAAAATGCCATTTCTATTGAAAGAAGTGTGTTTTCATTAATGCTATAAGAAACCGATAAGAGACACTGATTAATCACATTTAGCAATCTGACTATCTAATTCTATTCTGATCACATGACCATGGGGATGCTGCAACAGTTGTAAGTGTGAATAATGGTCATAAGTCTGTTGTAACTTCAAACAATCACTAAATGGACTGTTGTAGGTTGAGGACTACTTTTATTCATATTATAATCCATGGTCAGATTAAAAAAAAAAATAGCTGGAAAAATAGCTGAAGAACCAATACTTTCCAGTAGAAAGGTACACCAATTCTCTTTTCTACTCTCTTATCCTTTGGTTTATAAATAAAATAAATATTGTAAGATAACACAATTAATATTAGAAATAAAAAATTCATTTTGTGTAACATTTATTTATTATCATTTGTTTAGCACAGGGGTGTCAAACTCATGGCCCATGGGGCAGATGCATCATGCACTGGACATGCCCACCCCTGTTTTAACACATGATGATAATGTGATGCCGTGAGTTTGACACCCCTGGTTTAACATAACAAAGAAAAGGCTTAGGGGTGACATGACAGCTGTCTTACAATACTTGAAGGGCTGTCATGGGGAAGAGGAGGTCAATTTATTCTCCAAAGGACCTGAAGGCAGGACAAGGAGCAAAGGAAGATCTGACCTGGAACTAGGGAGAAATTTCCTGACAGTGAGAACAATTAATCAATGGAATAGCTTGCCTCCCAAAGTTGTGGGTGCTCCATTACTGAAGGTTTTCAAGAAGAGATTGGACAACTATTTGTCCAGGATAGAATAAAGACTTCTGCCCCGAGCAAGGAATTGGACTAGAAGACCTCGAAGATCCCTTCCAGGCCTATGATTTATGATTCTATGATTCTTTTTCTTTTTGACCTTATCCTCCTTTGCTTTATCTGGCACATAGATCCTGAAGTTGAAGGAATAAATAAACCGGTGAAAATAAAAAGTTGTGACATTATCTGAACCTGTTTTATTTAAATATTTTTTAAAAAATAAATAAATCTAATTATACTAACCTTTGTGTGTATGTGTATGTGTAAATGTAGTGTATATGTATATGATATGTAAGGAGAGTGGAGGTTCACATAGTTAGAACACTGAGTAGGAGGTTAGCAAGCCCATGTTTGAGATCTGAGTGCTGCCATGGGGCAGGGTGAGCCCCCCATCCAGCTCCTGCCAGTTACATGAAAGAAGCCCCCAACTGGTTTTTCCCCAGGGCGACAGTGATGTCACTGGGTGATCCTTTTAACCCAGAAGCACCTTGGTACTTAAGTCAGGAGTGCAATGAGATGCAATACGCATAAGCATGTACAACCAAGTCATATTCTAAAATTCAGGTGATTTCTATTCAATTAGAAAAATCTAAAGTCATGCAAAGAAATAAAGATGACAATGATGATGAGTTGCAAATAATGAATTAGCAAACAAATGAAAACAAATCTGGAAATTCTTCCTGAAACGAGAACATCTTAATCTAGGCTGTTTGGATACAAAACGGAGTTGATTTGATGGAAGAGATGCTGTAGGAAAGGTTAGTATATAGTCTGCTGTAGAAAAGGTAAGACCTGTTCCCATGCCTTCTGTATTATGTAAAATGAAAAAAAAAAGAAAAGAAAAGAAAAAGAAATGCATTCTTCTTCTCAAAACAGCACATAGCTCTTTTACAGCAGATGGTGCTATTGGACAGATAGGCCTAAGGAACGCAGCCTGTTAATATTTTCCTACATGTCAATAAATAGCAATGGCAACAGCACTGAGACTTATATACCACCTCACAGTGCTTTACAGTCCTCTCTAAGAGGTTTATAGAGTCAGCACATTGCCCCCAACGATCTGGGTCGAAACAAAACTGTTTTCATTTTATCTAGAGGATAATAGCATCAGTTCAAGTCTGGAATATCCAGAGAATATAAGAATAAGAATGACCATCATTTGTTAACATTAAATCATAATTGCACTGTTAGATGGTTATTTCATTTTTATATTTTCATTTTTTAAGTATTGCACAACAGCAGGGCCAAACAAGGACTGATGTTCTGTAACGTGAAACTCTTCCTTTATGGCGGGAAACAGAACGGGCATTACAGGTAGTCCTTGATTTAGGACATAATCGAGGCCAACATTTCTGTCGCTAAGTGAAACATTAGTTAAGTGGATTTTGCCCTGTTTTACGAGCTTTCTTGCCGCAGTTGTTAACAGAAAACTGGACCATGACAATTCATCTTGAAAACTCATCCCTGCTTCAGAACCAAAACAGTTCTGCTGGCTAACTTTGGGGGCATGGGAGCTCAGATTTTGTCCATGCAAGAACTGAGGAATTAATACAGAAGATATGAAGAAAGCAAAAATACATCTTAGTTTCACTGTTTTTTGAATGGGAATTGGTGGTGGTGGCGGCAAGGATGCCCAAAGTGTCATAGCAGATCTTCCATGAAAATGTTCTGCCATTGCATAATCAAAATAAAGCACTGATCAGTAGAGGAGGAAACTAATCTTTTACTTATTGTTTTTTTATTTATCACATTTGCATGGCTGTCCATCTCACATAGTGACTCTGGATGGTGCATATAATCATCTAAATACATAAAAACCATTAAAATCACAATTTAAAATGAAATAAATTAGGAAAAAAAGACAAGATGACACAAGCATTTCTATTTTATTTTAATGATTTTTATTTATTTATTTAATTACCTAAATTAGAAAAACATATCCTGAACATGGGCCAAACAATCAAAGTTTAATAGTTTAACAGTAACAGAGTTGGAAGGTACCTTGGAGGTTATCTAGTCCAAACACCTGCTCACGTAGGAGACCTATACTAGGGATTCGAACCACCGAACTGCCGACCTTTCTGATCGACAAGCTCTGCGCCTTAGCCACTGAGCCACCTAGGCAGGCTCAATCAATCAAAGTTGCTGCTTAATCTGTGGAACAACCTCCCCCTACAACACTAAAAAAATATCTAAATCTCACGATCTTCTGTACTGTTAAAATGGGTTTTTTTAAAAACAGGCTTTGAAGTCTGAGAGGGTGTACTTTTTTAATTCCCTCCTAGCAGACGAATGTCTTCTATGTGTAGGTTATTTCTGCATGGTGGGAAATTTACGTTAGTATTGCTGTATTTTTTTTTAATCCTTATTACTGGTGGTAGTTCAGTCAAAGACTCAGAGTAAATTATGGCCAGAGCAGCACATGATATAAAGCTTGGGAAACAAATCAATAAACACAATTTAGTTTAGCTAGTATACAAGAACTTTAACAAGCAATCCCACAATAAATAGAACATGATCATTATTAGGGTGGTTATCAATTATAAAAGATAAGATGCTGTGGATTAAAGTTGGCTATAGTCAGCGGTGAAATCCTCTGAAGTCTGCTACTGGTTCTGTAAGTCTGCTATCGAGAGAGCGTGCTGTGCGCCCATGCAGCACTAAAAAAGGAACATTTTGAAACCTTCTGAGTCTGCAAAGGTAAGTAGAACAGCAAGGGGGAGGGGAAACCGCTGTGCCATGCGATTTAAATTAGGTAGAAAGCAGGAAATCCGACTATTCTAGCTAATATAAATCGCACATCACAGCTGACTATTGCCCAGCTGATCATCAGAAATACCGGTTCATCCGAACTGGTAGCATTTTTTACTACCGGTTTGGGAGAACCAGCCCAAATTGGTAGCATTTCACCCCTGGCTATAGTATAAAATAATAGATTGTGTTAACTTCAATTCTTCTCAAAAATGCAACTTCCTCTAACCTAGTAATTTACCCATTTAAAATGGATAGATCATAGATCATAACAGATCCATTTAAAATGGATAGATCATAGATGGATAATTTCCTAGACACATGAATTCCTTCTACTCACATTGCTGACACTTTTTTTCCTTTTAAGATAATACCTCCCCAAAGATTTTGGAGATGGCTCTTTTGCCATTTTACACATTTTCTTGCTGTTCTTATAGTATGTTTTTAGACCTTTTAGAAGAATTATGTAATAATGTCATGATATTCTTCAAGAGGATATTCACCACTTGGGTAAGGCTCATCCCTTTGGATCTGGAGATCCTGCCTGGCAGTTTTATTTCCAAGATGAAAGTTTCTTTCCGCTTGTAAATATCCATGAAAAGGGGAAATAAGTATGATTATCCTTAAGGTATAACAGTGTAGTTTAAGATTTATTTATTAATCCGAGAACAATGTTTAGCTGTTAGTCAATGAATCATGCTGCTTATGTTTGCTTCTGTATGCATAACTGAGACCATTTGGAATAAGGTTAATGCATATAGTGCTGTCATCCATCGCATGAAAATTGGAGTTTCAGATCAAAGAGTACAATAGGATGTCAACCAGCAAGAAGGACTGTGTATTAGTAATACCACTTAGACTTATATATTGACCCAGAGTGCTTTACAGAATTATTTGGGCAGTTTACGGAGTCAGCGTATTGCCCCCAACAATCTGGGTCCTCATTTTACCGACCTTGGAAGGATAGAAGGCTGAGTCATCCTTGACTTTTGTCAGGATGGATTTCCAGGCTATTGGCAGAGTTTGCCTGCAATGCTGCACTCTAACCACTGTGCCACCAGAGTCTACAAAATTCTTCTACAAAAAGAACTTTGCACAGGGCTCCTTGGAGCATCATTAAAATGTCTGTGTTCTTTAACATTTTGATAGCATTTTATAATCCCATTTACTATTTATCATTTAAAGACACTTTACTCTGTGGTCTTTCAGAAGTAGATGATTCCCAGTAACCTCACCGCTGACCAAACAATCTACAGCTGCTAAGATTTATAGCTGAGTAACTTCTGAAAAGCCAACATTCCCTATTTATTTTATTTATTATTTTATTTTATTTAATTTCTATACCGCCCTACTTCCGAAGGACTCAGGGCGGTGAACAGCCGCAGAATAAAACACATAAATACAAAAATTTAAAATAGAATAAAAACGAATTAAATAATTTGGCTGAGACAAATTTAAAATACCCAATAATTTAAAAACAGATTAAAATTTACATTTAAAAGGGGAGAAGATTTAGGCCAGGCCAGCTTGATGAAATAGGAAAGTCTTGAGCACGCGACGGAAGGTGCGCAGATCCGGGATCCTCCGTATCTCCAGGGGGAGTTCGTTGCAGATCGTAGGTGCCCCCACAGAGAAAGCTCTCCTCCTAGGGGCCACCAGTCGACATTGTTTGGCCGACGGCACCCGGAGGAGCCCCTCTCTATGGGAGTGTACTGGCCGGTGGGAGGCTATTGGTGGTAGCAGGCAGTCCCATAGATAACCAGGTCCTAAGCCTATTCTTGCTTTATAGCTAGCAAAAGGATTGCTTCCCTATTTTACCCAAGTTGAGAAATGGATTGTTTGAAGGATGAAGGAAAATGTTGTCTGATACTTGACTGTGTCTGTTTCCCATGAAAGAGGAAAATATTGGAGAACACTACATCTTTTTTTAAATAGGTGAGATAGTAACTACTAGAAGGATAACTTATAACAACATGAAGATACCTAAATTTTTATTTATTAAATTTATATGCCATCCATCTCATTTGTTGAGCAACTTTTATACTCTCAACATGAAGACACTCATAACAATTTTACATTTTTTAAAAAAATTATTTATACTTTTTTCTATAACATCCATAAGTGCTTAGTAAACATTGTCCGGGTCAAATTATTTTATACATAATAAAGATACTAATAATACAATTTGCACATATGTAATAATGATCTATCAACTTCTAATGTTTACCTATATGTATTGATAATAATATATTATATTATATATCAGTATACTTAGTAATATTTTCCCAATTTCTAATTTCTACCTCTACTTTCTAATCATGAATAAAACAAGTCCCATATTAAAAAAAATTCTGCTATCTGTCCATCATCTCTTGCCCTTTTTATTTCAACTCTGATTGATTTTTATTTATTAAATTTATATACCACCCATCTCATTGTTGAGCAACCTCTATACTCTCATCAAGAAGATGCTCATAATAATTTTACATTTTTAAAAAGGTAAGTATGATGATCACACAATTGCATATTTGTCACATAAATTTGTTCCAACCCCTTTCTTTGTTCTTCAATGAATAAAAATTTGCATGAAATTTTTCATGCACACAAGCGGGTCTAGCATGTATGTTGTGTATGTATTTTCCCTTGAGACTTAGTTTAGATTTTTGTGCACAATTTTTAAGCAGAAAAATACTCTGGATAATTGGGAAAAGTATTCTGAAGTAGCAACAGCACTTGGATTTACTTACCACTTTGCAGTGCTTTACAGCCCCCTCTGAGCAGTTTACAGAGTCAGCAGATTGCCCCCAACAATCTGGGTCCTCATTTTACCCACCTCAGAAGGATGGAAGGCTAAGTCAACCTTGAGCCCGGTGAGATTTGAACTGCCAAATTGCAGGCAGCCAGCAGGCAGCAGAAGTAGCCTGCAGTACTGCACTCTAACCACTATGCCACTGAGGCTCATCTAGGTGTGTTGCTCGGCCACAGATTAAGCATGAGCCAACAATGTGTTGTAGCTGCCAAATGAGCAACATAGTTTTGGACTGTATCAATAGAAGTGTAGTGTTAAAATTATGGAAAGTGATAATATTGCTTTGTGTTGCAATGGCTAAAGGAGGGATGGTGAGGGACTTGAAGGTTAAATCCTACAAAGAGTGGTTAAAGGAATTTAGTATGTTCAGGCTAAAGAAGAGAATGCCAAGAGGAGACATTATAGCAGTCTTCCAATACATACCAGTGGTGGGTTGCTCCCGATTCTGTCCGGTTCTATAGAACTGGTAGTAAAACCAGTGGGAGGCTCTGCCCACCCACCATAACATCATCATGGGTGATCTGCACATGCACAGAAGCACGGGCGCTCCTGCTGCAAACTGGTAATAAAAGTAAGTAGAACCCACCCCTGATACATACATAGACGGATATCACAGGGAAGAGGGTGTGCATTTATTTCCCAGAGGACCCAAATGAAGACAAGAACCAGTAGGTACAAACTTTACAATGAGAAATTGTATGTTGAAATAAGCAACATTTCCCCAACTTCGAGTGGTATTAAGTAGAGGACTAGCCTGCCTCCTGAAGTTGTGGGTACTTCATTCGTGGAATTAGTGGAATCAAGAAAAGATTAGACCATCATTTGTTCATGATGGCATAAAGCAGAGGTCTTCAAACTTGACAGCTTTAAGACCTGTGGACTTCAACTCCCAGAATTCTCCAGCCAGCTATGCTATGCTGGCTGGAGAATTCTGGGAGTTGAAGTCCACAGGTCTTAAAGCTGCCAAGTTTGAAGACCTCTAGCATAAAGGTTCTTGCCCTCTCAAGAGGTTAGGTTACATGACTGTTAGAGTACCTTCCAATATTACGATTCAATGTTCAAATGATTTGTCCAAGAAATTGGATGAGTACAATTGATTAGAAAATGTTGTTCAGATGAAATGTTTATTCTGAAGAGACATGATGTGGAGGCATAAAGTGTGTTTATACTTTTTTCACCTTTTTTTTCTTGGAAAAAAACCACCCCTCTCTTCCTAAGGAAAGAAGAAAATGTACTGAGTAGTATAAAAAGAGAATATTTCAGGTCACTGAATGCGCAGTTCAGTTCCTATCTATATCAATAATTCAACTGTCTTTGCTTTTTCTGATGGCAAGCAGAGAGTCTTGATTTTACAAAACATTCTAACAGATGGGCTTAATATTGTGGCTGCTTTTGTGCAGAAGGTTGGAGGGGGGTCTGAAAAATTGCTTCGACAATCAAAAAGAGCAATTCTGCTTTCTTTTCCTTTTAAATTGCAAGCTGCTTCTTCTTCACCAAAGTAACCAAAAACAGTTTAGTTAAACGGTAATCCCAATAAATCTTGCTAATAGGACCTACTGTAAGTGTGGGCATATATTTATATTTATTAATTCACTTTTCTAAAGCTGCCCAACTTTGCTAACAATCCTGACAGCAGTTTACCTATTAATGATTACAAATAAATATATCAAACAACAAGCCTAACCAGAAAAGAAAGATAGTCAATGGATAAATGAAATGGATAAGCATTTGTCTGAAATGTTATAAGATTTTCTCCTTGAGCAGATGGTTGTGCTGGAAGAACTTCAAGGTCCCTTCCAACTCCAACAGCCTTGGTGGCGCAGCAGACTAAAGTGCTGCTGAGTAGCACCAGCTGCCTGCAATTACTGCAAGTTCGAATCTCACCAGGCTCAAGGTTGACTCAGCCTTCCATCCTTTCGAGGTAGGTAAAATAAGGACCCGGATTGTGGGGGCAATAAGCTGACTTTGTATAAAAAAGAACACTGCTTAGGGGGTGCCGAAAGCCCTACTAAGGTATATACAAAAGTATGAAGGCTATTGCTTAACGCATTGTAAGCCGCCCTGAGTCTCCGGAGAAGGGTGGCATATAAATTGAACTAATAAATAAATAAATAAATAAATAAATAAATAAATAAATAAATAAATAAATAAATAAACTCTGTTCTTCTGTTATTCTATCATTGCATTGGAACAGAGATCCACTCAAGACTTGTAAATCTCTTACAACATAAACCTGCATCTCACCTATGCTAGAGCTGCTGGAAGGGGCCATGTCTTGAAGACATATTTAAAGGAAAGATTGGAATCATTCAAATCCTGTCGGGATACTGTTCCTTAGAGCAAACACTGCAAGAGAGTCAATTGGGATTGAATAATTGATTAATATTATATTTAGAAGGCAGCTCAACTCCCAAATGATTTATCAGATAACATTACTTAATGGATGTGACATCCTGATTGTCTGATCTCATTGGATGGGCAGATCTCATAGGATGGGCAGAAACAATGGGAGAAGGATAATTATTCAGCTACTGTACAATGTTTTATACTGTTGCTTGCCATTAGTGAATTGTGGGTGCATAGAAGAGTTTGGGGATGATTTAATGCATGACATTCTGATTAGTAAGCTAATTAAATGTGCATTAGAAGACCCTTTGCAAAGAATACTTATGAACAGTTCTTCATCAGACTGAAGTAAAGTATCTATCACATTAGGAAGCACAAGGTTTTGTCCTGGTCCTCTTCAACAGTTTCATTAATTATGTGGATGAATAGATGGATAGTTTTATCAAGTTTTCAGATGATACAAAATTGGGAAGGTTAATTAATATTCTAGTACAGTGATGGCTAACCTTTTTGCCATCGCGTGCCAAAAGCGGGGAGAGCGGCGGGGATCGTGGGTGCATGTGCCCACATCCATAATTCAATGTGTCCTGCCCTCCCATGCATGTACATGTGATCCCCCCACACTTCCCCCTGCTTTTGGCATGTGATGGCACGGTGGGCCCGGTAGGCCCGTTTTTCCCCCTCCCCAGGCTCCAGAGGCTTTCTAGGAGCCTGGGGAGGGCAAAAACAGCCTTCCCTATCCCCCCCCCAGAGGCCTTCTGGAGGCCAGAAACAGCCAGTTTCCCAACTTCTGGTGGGACCGGAAGGCCTGAAAATCAGCTGGCCTGCATGTGAATGTGCGCTGGAGCTGAGCTAGGGCAACACTCGCATGCCTACCAATATGGCTCTCCGTGCCACCTGTGGCACCCGTGCCATAGGTTCGCCATCACAGCTCTAGTAGATGAAAACAAACTCCAAAGTGAACTTGCTAAATTAGAGATCAGATCAAGCCTTACAGATCAAACTTTAATACATAAATGAAAAAAAATCTTTTAGAGAAATAAATAAATAAAATGTATATCTATATATAATCTGACTAGCTATTAACATATATTATAGATTGCTGAACCATTTCTTACATCAGTGGAACAATATTACTAAGACCACCCTGACTTTATAAAAAATGACGTGAGATTTAATTATATAAAAGGTTAGAATCAGATTAAAATAAAACCTAATAATTATTATGGTGTTTCATTAGAACTGCATTGTTTTTAAAAAATCAACAAGTAAGTTTAGTTTTTGTCCTAGTCTTAAGCAAGAAGTGATTCCCTAGTGGTGACTTAACCACAGGGGTTGTTTTTCTACATTTCATGTATGGGGGACTGTTGGGACTTTATGAACCCCCAAATTCGAACTATTTGATTGCATTCAGGTGGACATTAAGGATTTATCACTTGTAAGTAGCATGAATCTCACAAAATTGCAGGATATCAGGACCATGGAGAGCTCACAATCAAACAATAGAAAGTTTGGAATATTGTTCAAGTAATGGCCTAGTAGGCATGGTCAATTAATTTTCCCTATGGGCCATATGAGAAACTGGGACTGCCTTGATGCCACAGGCCAGACTGGGACTGCCTGCAGGCCAGACTGCAAAATGCCCAGATCTGGCCTAGACCCAACTAAAAGCCTAAATCAGGAGTGGAGAACCACTCCACTGGGTTCATATATAAGAATCTCTAGTGGAAAAATTACCATATCAGAGCTGCAAAAAACTAGATTATCAGGACAGCAGAGATATACACAACATCAACATTTTGCTTGCATGTGGTGGTTATTCCAATTTTTGCATCTCTGATATAGTAGCTTAATTACTTCAAAGGCCTCAATTCTTTCATTATCTATGTTTCTGGGATCATGAATCATTGTGAATTTGATCAGAGAAATCAAAAGCACAAATGGAGTTCTTTTTTCTTACAAGATCACTTAGCACATAACCCTACATGCTACTGTTGAAAAATGACTTACTCTTTTCTTTCTCTCACATTTATTCTCCCTGTATTACAGAATTAATCTCTCATTTGTCCCACCTGGCAGGAGTGTAGTAGTTCAGCAAATTTGGAAGGTTACACATCCTCCACTTTGACAGTTGCTGTATCACTGTTGCTGAGTTTGAGCATTTATTTCCCTTGCTATAACTGCAGAAAATAAGTTCCCGAGTGCCTTTTCCTTCCAGCTGTCCTGAAACCATCTTGTCAGAAGTAATTTGGAACAGAAGGTGGGGAGAACTGCAGAAACCTTCTAAACACTACAATAAGCTTGATGCTTTCATTTATTCCAGCAGCAGGCTCCCCTCATCCATGAAATAAGCCCAAATGCATCTGCTTTGATCTGACACAATAAAACAATAAAAAGGAAATGATCGAGTGTTCTAATTCAGTGTTCTATAACAAAGGCTGAAATCCTACATGGGTTTATCTCTGAGTAAATTGCATTGAATTCAGTGTGAGTTATTTCACAAAAATTGGGATTGTGCTAAGAATCTCTAGTCCTTGGGCGTAAGCTCCATTATTTTCTACTGATCAACCAACCCCCTATTCCCAAAAAGGAATTGAATGAGATGGTTGCATTGTTTAAAACAATTACCTGGAAGCAAACACCATTATGCCCATAGGCTCCTGAGTAAATGTACATAAAATCGGACTGCAGAAAAATATCTTAAAGGCCCATTCTTAGAGTAGAATAGAATAACAGAGTTGGAAGGGACCTTGGAGGTCTTCTGGTCCAACCCCCTGCCCAGGCAGGAAAACTTACACCACTTCAGACAAATGGTTATCCAACATCTTCTTAAAATTTCCAGTGTTGGAGCATTCATAACTTCTGCAGGCAAGTTGTTCCACTTATTAATGTTGCTAACTGACAGGAAATTTCTCCTTAGTTCTAAGTTGCTTCTCTCCTTGATTAGTTTCCACCCATTGCTTTGGAAAATAGTTTGACTCCCTCTTCTTTGTGGCAGCCCCTGAGATATTGGAACACTGCTATCATGTCTCCTCTAGTCCTTCTTTTCATTAAACTAGACATACCCGGTTCCTGCAACCATTCTTCATATGTTTTAGCCTCCAGTCCCCTAATCATCTTTGTTGCTCTTCTCTGCAGTCTTTCTAGAGTCTCAACATCTTTTTTACATCGTGGCGACCAAAACTGAATGCAATATTCCAAGTGTGGCCTTACCAAGGCATTATAAAGTGATATTAACACTTCATGTGATCTTGATTCTATCCCTCTGTTTATGCAGCCCAGAACTGTGTTGGCTTTTGGCTTTTTTGGCAGCTGCTGCATATTGCTGGCTCATATCTAAATGGTTGTCCACTAGGACTCCAAGATCCCTCTCACAGTTACTCCTATTGAGCGAGGTACCACATATATGGTACCTGTGCATTTTGTTTTTCTTCCCTAAATGTAGAGCCTTACTTTTTTCACTGTTGAATTCCATTTTGTTAGAGAGTGCCCAATGTTCAAGTCTCTCCATTGTCCATTCAATCCACTGGACTGAGTTTGGAGGTAACAGCTGATTTTTCAGAGTTGAAAGCAATTGTAAAAAAAAAAGAATGAATTGGCATAAGTAGAGCATCAGCAGCAGAAAAGTACATTGGCCACTGGGCCCTTTGCATCTGTCAGATCACCTTGGCTTCTTCCTACAATTCTTGTTTAATGCTAAAACATATGTATGTTAATAAGAAGCCTATGCTTACTTACAGCCTCAAATTTTATATCCAAGTTCACTCCTCTGGTTGGCAGTAAAAGTTAAGAATAGACTACAGCCCAGTGATTGCATTCATTTTGTTGCCTCCTGTGGTACGCATCACTTCAGGGCTAGTATGATTTGTGCTGTTTTAAAAGTTTAAAATAGAGCCTTAAGAAAAACAATTATGCAGCGTAAGTGTAGCTAAAATATAGAATGAGGCAGTTGCTTAGACTCATTAGTTGAGGCTTTTAGGTAAATTTAGTCATTCTGTTTTAATGTGTATGGAATGGATGAGAATATATATATTTATTTATTTATTTTATTTTATTAAATTTTTATACCACCCTTCTCCCGAAGGACACAGGGCGGTGTACAGCCAAAAATAAAACCCAAGCTATATGAAAGTTAAAAGACAATGTAAAAATATTAAATAATTTGGCCGAAAGAGCTAAAATAGAAACCACCCATTAAAATAGCATTTAGGACAGCCCTGCTTAGTGAAACAATAGTGTTTTGAGGGCGCGGCGAAAGGTGCGAAGGTCGGGGATCCTACGAATCTCTGGGGGCAGCTCATTCCAGAGGGCAGGTGCCCCCACAGAGAAGGCTCTGCCCCTGGGGGTCGCCAGTTGACATTGTTTGACTGACGGCACCCTGAGGAGTCCCTCTCTGTAGGAGTGTACTGGTCGATGGGAGGCTATCAGCGTCAGAAGGCGGTCTCGTAAGTACCCGGGTCCTAAGCCATGGAGCGCTTTAAAGATGGCAACCAACACCTTGAATCACACCCAGAAGACCACCGGGAGCCAGTGCATATGTCATTGACCTTACTGATATACACCATAATTGCATCCATCCATCCATCCATCCATCCATCCATCCATCCATCCATTGTATTTATATAGCTGACCAGCTAAACAACAGATCTTAAAATAAACAATGCTTTTTTCAAAAAAAATCTACAATTAAAAACATCCAGCAGTAGTATTGGTAACAGATTAGCAGAAGGGTTTACTATTAAAGGCAATGCAACCACCCCACTAATTCTTCAGATATCCAAGTCTGTTGACACAATCATGTTTTGAGGGACTTCTGGAAGGATGTGAAGGATGGGGGGAGAGTTTATACTTTTTGAATTGTTGCTTATTGTTGCAAGTAATATGCTGGCTGGGGAATTCTGGGAGTTGAAGTCGACAAGTTTTAAAGTTCCCAAGGTTGGAGACCCCTGCTATATAGGCTTGTTGTTTGATATTGGATTTTCAGATTTTAATTCACAATTTATAAGCAAAAGGCTAGATAAAATAAGTAAAACCAAATGAACTAAATAGCTAATTAAAAATACCTAATAATAACCACTGAGGGTGTAGGGCGAAGGATATGGTTAGGTGGTGGTTGAAGGGGCTTATTTCAAAATTATCTACCTATAATAACTACATTCCACAGTGGCACTGGTAACCTGTCTCCCAATTCTGGACAACCCAGCCACTTCCTCTTACAATGTGGGGAATGAAACACAACAGAGAAAATAATTACTGTAATTTTCGGAGTATAAGACGCACCAGAGTATAAGATGCACCTTAGTTTTTTGGGAGGAAAATAAGAAAAAAGCTGATTGGCAGGTGGATCGGCCTCCAGGAATATCCCCAATCAGCTGTTCCCAGAGGTGAATTTTAGCAACAGGCTCCTTGCTTGTGAGCTCTGTGCTTTGCTTTTTTTTTTTTTTGCTTTTTTTTCTGCCTCTGAAACTTCTGAAACTCTGTTTCAAAAAAAACTTTTTTTTCTGCCTCTGTAAGCCTCCGAAACAGAGCTCTGTTTGGGGGCTTTTTTTCTGAAGCTTCATTTCTGATGCTTTTTTCAACCTCTGAAAACTCCGTTTGAGAAGCTGGGTGGGGCTACATTCAGAGTATAAGACGCACCCAGATTTTCACCCTCTTTTTTGGGGGGGGAAAAGGTACGTCTTATACTCTGAAAAATATGGTATTCTCTTTTGTACTTTAATCTGGCCAACCTTTAGAGCCTTAAGGACCTCACATGGTTTGAGAGCTAGGCAGGGGATTACATCCATGCACACTCTCTCACACACACATTCAGATGTCCTAGGGCTGGCATTCCAGGGCTGAAAAATGAAAGCAACCACTGAACAACAACAAAACTTAATTTATTTATTTATTTATTTATTTTTATTTATTTATTTATTGGTTCGATTTATATACCGCCCTTTTCCGGAGACTCAGGGCAGCTTACAATGCGTTAAGCAATAGCCTTCATACTTTTGTATATACCTGCTTAGTAGGGCTTTTGTCCCCCCCCAAGCGGTGTTCTTTTTTATACAAAGTCAGCTTATTGCCCCCACAAGCCAGGTCCTCATTTTACCTACCTTGAAAGGATGGAAGGCTGAGTCAATCTTGAGCCTGGTGAGATTTGAACTTGCAGTAAGTGCAGGCAGCTGGTGTTACTTAACAGTGCATTAGTCTGCTGCGCCACCAAGGCTCTTATTTAAACAGTAAATCTCTGTTTACTGCTCTGATGATCCTCCAGAGTTTTGCAGCTCAGAGATGGTAACTTTAATATACACACAAAAGCCTGGTTGCTAAGTATACACTGGCAGAGACCTCTTCTGCCCCCTGGTTACTAGCTGTTTCCCTTCTGAAAGTGTGGTATTGATTTTCTGGAAGGCCCTTTTTCTGCAAAGCTCAGTGGGGCCTCTCCATGGAGAGCACCAGATGTTCCAGTCCCAGCTCTTTCATCTCTGTAATTCCTAGAAAAAGGCTGTTTTTATGAAAGACCTGTTCCCTGCAAAGGCCAGCCATAATGGTGTTAATGTGTGAGACCGTCTGATGTGCAAAGAAGAGCTTATGATTCCTGGCTCTTGTCATTCAACTACCAGAAATCCGGGCTGGCTAAAATATTGGTAAGTATGGAGGGGGTAGATTTGCTAATCCTGAAAGACTGCAAGTACCCTGCAGAAATGCAGATTGCAAAAAGTATGGAAACCGAGCAATAGTGAAATCCAAATTTTTTTACTACCGGTTCTGTGGGTGTGGCGTGGTGGGCGTGGTGTGGTGTGGCTTGGTGGGTGTGGCTTGGTGGGCATGGCAGGGGAAGGATACTGTAAAATCTCCATTCCCATCCCACTCCAGGGGAAGAATACTGCAAAATCCCCATTCCCTCTCCACTCCTGGGAGAAGGATATTGGAAAAATCTCCATTTCCACCCCACTCTGGGGCCAGCCAGAGGTGGCATTTGCCGGTTCTCTGAACTACTCAATAGTTCCGCTACCAGTTCTCCAGAACCTGTCAGAACCTGCTGGATTTCACCCCTGAAACTGAGGTGTAGTGCTTTTGTTAAAAGTACCTTGCACATCTGTGATACAGTATGCTATAATTAATCCTTAGTTTGCCTGGCTCACTCCCTTAGTCATTAGAAATTGATGGGATACATTTTCATACACACTGTCGTACATGTACACACTTTTGAGCCATTGCAAGCCACTTCGTTTCTATTTCACATCCCGGTTCTTTCACTTTTTCTTTTTGCTCGGTAGCTTTAGCAATATCTACTGCAGTGAGAAGCCTTGTTGTTTGACATTTTGTCTGATAACTGATGAATGCTATGGAGACCTAAGATTAAAAGGTTTGCAGTGGCTTCCTGTCAGTAACTCAGAATGGCTTTCTTGGAATCATGTATTCTTGGCTCATTATTTTTGCTTTGCTACAGTACTTCTCCTTCTCATAACATTGCATCCAAGGAATCTCTTAATCCCAGAACTGCCAATCTATTGCAGATCACTGGCTTTCATCTTCAGTGTGTTCTTCAGATGGTGGGTCCATTTGGAAAAAATGCCCATTATACCTTCATAGTTAAGTAGTTGCATTTTCCTAGTTTAATTTTAGAGAATCGTCCTTCAGTTTTAAATTGGTCCTGGGAGAAAAAGTTAGCATTTCAGCCTTCCAGTGAATTAGGTAAATATTCTGCTCAAGAGTTGTGACTGTGTCTTCTAGCACAGTTGCACAAGTACACCTCCCCTCAAATAGAAAGTACTCATAAAAATAACATTATTTTCAATTTCATTTATATTCCATCTTTCTGCATATTCTAGCAATCAAGGCAACTTATGCAGTGCATAAACTAGGAGCCTGAGAGGCGTAGGAGGCTAATGCCTCCTACTAAGGCAGCATTTAACATTCAGCTGCCTGCAATTACTGTGAGTTCAATTTTCACCAGGCTCAAGGTTGGCTCAGCCTTCCATCCTTTCTAAGGTGGGTAAAATGAGGACCCAGTTTGTGGGGGCAATAAGCTGACTTTGTATAAAATATACAAAAGTATGAAGGCTATTGCTTAATGCATTGTAAGCCGCCCTGAGTCTCTGGAGAAGGGCAGCATATAAAAATAAATAAAAATAATAAAATAAAATAAAATAAAATAAAATAAAATAAAAACAAAAATAATGCAACAAAACTACAGCCAGTCATTAATATAACCAACAGTTAAATGTTTGGTAAAGATGTTTCTCATTATTTCCCCACATATTTGGATAGTAGAAGCCAAACACACCTCCTTATGGTATGTGTTCCATTTCCTGGGAGCTGCATCAGAGGTGGTATTCAGCAGGTTCTGACCAGTTCTGGAGAACCGGTAGTGGAAATTTTGAGTAGTTCAGAGAACTGGTAAATACCACCTCTGGCTGGCCCACCCCCATCTACTCTCTGCCTCCTGAGTCCCAGCTGATCGGGAGGAAATGGGGATTTTGCAGTAACCTTCCCCTGGAGTTGGGAGGAATTATGCAGTATCCTTCCCCTGCTACACCCACCAAGCCACACCCACCAAGCCATGCCATGCCCTCTAAGCCACGCTTAGTGGCTTTTTTAACTGGTAGTAAAATTTTTTTGAATCCCACCACTGAGCTGCATAAGTCATTTTCTCATGTCCCTGGTAGCCAGGTTCCTGGCAGTAGAGACATCTTCAGAAAGGCTCTGCTCTTTCGCGGATTTAAGGAACTAGATAAGGCTTAGAAGGAGAGATGGTCCCACTGATTACCATGCCTGAGGCCATGCAGGGCTTTATAATATCAACATCAGCACCTTAAATTGGTAGCTTGGATGGATCTTTTATTCATATCATCCTGCTACCTTACTCTGCTCAGCAATTTGGCCACCACCATTTTTGCACCAAATGCAGTTTTCAAGGATAACCTCAAATATTGAAATTAAGGTATTTTGCATGCAGCATGTATACTTTACTATGAATTAGGACTCAATATGACTGATAGGAACACATGGAACAGGTTGTCTTATAGCTAGCAAGACTCTTGGTCTAGCCAGCTTTGTATTGTGGCAACCGCACTCTAGAAGCCTTTACTATTTTGAGATGCAAGGGTCTGAACATGCTACCTCTATATGCAAGCAGTTGCTTATCACATAACTACAGCTCGTCATTTTTAAAGTGAAGACAGATCCTTGACATATAAAAGGGTAACTATTTTGCAACAGATATTTTATTTCTTGTTAAATCAAGTTGAAAAACACATGCCTGTTTGCGCTATAAATGTATTATTGTGGTGGAATGTAGACTGGATTCCCAGGACTGAGAAGCTGCATTCCAGAGGACCAAGAGACAATGAAGTCTCTTCTAGGTAGTTTGATTATGAGAAAGAGAGTTAAGACGGCTCCTCTCTAGCAATTCTGAATATATTGAGAAGCAACCTAGAACTAAGGAGAAATTTTCTGACAGAACATTTAAGGAGCCTGGATAGCTCAGCAGACTAATGCATTGTAATTTAACTCCAGCTGTCTGCAATTAGTAAGTTCGAATCTTGCCAGGCTCAAGGTTGACTCAGCCTTCCATCCTTTCTAAGGTAGGTAAATTGGGGACCCAGTTTGTGGGGGCAATAAGCTAAAATATACAAAAGTATGAAGGCTATTGCTTAACGCACTGTAAGCCGCCCTGAGTCTCCAGAGAAGGGCGGCATATAAATCTAATTAATAATAATAATAATAATAATAATAATAATAATAATAATAATAATAATAATAAAAAATCAGTGGTACGATTTGCCTCGAGAAGTTGTAGATGCCCCAACACTGGATGTTTTTAAGAAGAGATTGGACAACCATTTGTCTGAAATGGTATAAGGCAGTGATGGTTAACCCTTTAGGTGCCAATTGCCCAAAGCGCATGTGTGTGAGCTCGTAAGTGCACATGCGCATGCCCGGACCCCCAAAATGCAAAGTGAGCACCCACACACATGCATGTGCATCCCCGTGCATGCATGCACATCCCACACATACTGGCAGGTCCCCCCGTGCATGTGCCACGCCCCCTGTTTTGGCTTCCAGGTTGGTGCAGGAGGCTTTCCAGGTCCAAAACAGGGCGCGGGGCACCCCTGCACCCTGTTTTGGGCCTGGAAGCCTCCTGCACCAACCTGCACCCCTGCACATGCGCCTCACCCCCCATGCATGCGCACATGCATCTCCCGTGTGCGCTTCATCCCCTGTGCATGTGCGGCAGAGATGTGAAGACCAGCTGGCTGGCAGGAGGCACGTGCGCATGCATGGTAGAGCTGGGCTGGGGTGACAGCTGGCATGCCCACAGAGAGGCACGCGTTCCATAGGTTTACCATCATGGGTATAGGGTTTCCTGCCTGAGCAAGGAGACTAAAAGACTTCCAAGGTCCCTGCCAACTTTGTTATTCTGTTATACTTTTGATGATGCAAGTAGTTGCTTTGGTTTAGCAAGATTTCTCTTTATATGTGAGGAACAATAAAGGAAACTGCTTAGAAATAACTACATGTTTTTCTTGGTTTGGGGGGAGGCTGACAGTTATTTGTCTTCCTCTAGTATCTTCTGCTGTGGCAATCAGGATTCTAGATAGTTATCAGACAGTTGAAAAATGGGGTCGACAATACCCTATGGAAGAAATGGAATAGAAATGACTGTTTTGTCTTCTGCTTGAGCAAGAGACTGAAGTAGGTATATTTGGTATATGAAGAAATGATTAAAATACATTTGTTGAATAGGTGATTTTTTTTATTTAAACATAAACAGCAGGACTGATAAGATCCTTTAATTCTTTCACAAAGTATTGTTTCTCATGAGGAAACTTAGAAATGAATGGTGACAAGGTACACCATGAAACATGGGCTGTAAAACTATCCAGAGATAATCAGCTACTTTGTATATTTGCCAGGAAATTTCTTATTTTGTCTAGAACTAGTTTGCACAATATCATCAAGGCTACTTTGGGAGAGAGAAAGAGAGATTTATTGCATGTTCCATGTAATCAGCTAATTGGAGATGAAAATATAAATAAAGCATCTTGGGATTTGTTCCAAGATAATACATTGGACAAAATATAATTTTGGTTTAGGCAAATGTACATGTGCTTTGTTCAGCCAAGAGTAGCAAATAAAAGGGGACAATTGACATCTTATACCAGGGTTAAGCTTTCTTGATAATCCTTATTGCAGTGCAGTGTAGGTCCCTATATTGTTTAATTTTACAAGATTGATGAAAGTCAACTAGGGGTTGCCAGGGGCCATGAAGGTGTTATGTGTCGAGACCCCCTCGACACCCCGACTTGTGGTGGCGACTGTGGATCTTGACACTCTAAAGGATACCGGGCTTCAGCAGCGTGGGGCTTGTGGGGGTTGGTTGGGGTATCACGTTCACACCGGTGGTGGGGGTGATAGGTGTAACGATAGGCGGTCGGTCACGCTGCGGCCGGGAGAGGCATTGTGTTCCTGACGCCCTTCCGCCCGACGCTGGGAATGAAGAGGTTGCGGCTCGCGCATGCGCTGTAGCTGTGATACCCAGAAGGGCGTGTTAACGAGCTGTAATAGCCGGCGCGCTTATTTAAACGGCGTTGGGAGGCAGCCGCTCCTAACGCCGACTTTGTGTATTTCGCATTGAATATCAGATTTGTCGTTGGCGGTGCTGGAGATTGAGTGGATTAAAACGAATACAGCAATCGAGACCTGGCTGTAGCGTCCTTCTTTCCAACACACCCAGACATGCAGCGCAAGTTTGATAATGGACAGAAGTATTTTTTCCCCCCATTTAAGAAGCAATAAAGCAAATCAAATTGGCACTGGTGCATATCAAGAGCTTATAGCTCTTCTGAATGGTTTTAGGGACTTCCTGCTCAATATCTGAGCTGTAGTCTGACTCATACAAATCTTAAATATAGAGCAGATCAGTGCAATTTAAGATCAGTGCAATTTCACTTTAGGTGAAATGAATGGCTCTGATTTGTTTTGTCTTTGATTCAAAATATTTCCCAAATGTCTCTTCTGATGAAGCATATTTCATCTAACGGCATAACAAAATATAACACTGTTATAAAAATGCCTTGGTGGGAAGAGGTAGAAGAAAGAGTGTGTGGCAAGATTAGATACATTGGTTGTGAGATTTACTTTTCAAATCATGGTCCTTGTGATTGGATTTCTATTTTGGTTCAATTTAACCGTTTGTTCACCTCAGTGATTTCTCATTTCCTATCTATAGCCCGAGAACAATTTGTGTCTTCCTTAGCTTACTAACAAGTTTAAGCAATGTATTTTATTTTAAGAAAAAGGAAGGACTGAGTTAGGGCAACTCGGCACAGCAGCCTGATTTTTGTTCCAAGACACAAACGAATTGGGCTGAAATAGCATTGGATTGATGCAAAGCACATTGTGCTCCTTTCACAGATAGCAAACTGTTGGCAAAATGGCTTAAACAGCCCTTAAGCCCCACTATTCAAAAAAAAAAATTTACTAGCTGGACGCCTGTGCTTTGCTACGAAACTATGTGCTCAGGCTTGATAAATTGACACTTGTAGCCTGAAACGTAATGTAGAATGTGTAATTTTGTAGCATCAGAGTGTGTTAATATAATGCAACTGGCAGTTGGAACAGAGGGGGATGGGGAGTAGAATGCCCCATCCATCGATATTCATCTGGCTAGCATCCTGTCAGTGTGTGAGAGAGTTGAGGGGTGTTTGGAAACTCAAACAGTATTTGCTGTGTGAGCAAGGAGACAGGAAGGAGATTGGTTGTGGTTTAGCTCAACTGTTCTGTAGTAAAGCTGTTTGCTGCTGTGAAAGTAAAACTGAAAATGAAACTCCTCTCCTCTGCTTGTGTTTTGCATTTGGAACAGATTTCTTTTCAGGTGGGGAGAGGGAGTAGAACTCTTTAGCATCAGAGCGTGTTAATAATAATATAGGAAATTATAAGAGCCTTGGTAGTACAGGGGTTTAAGGCACCCTGTTATTAAGCTGGTTATTAAGACCAGCTGCCTGCAATTACTGCAGGGTTCGAATCTCGCCAAGGCTCAAGGTTGACTCAGCCTTCCATCCTTTCTAAGGTAGGTGAAATGAGGACCCAGTTTGTGGGGGCAATAAGCTGACTTTGTATAAATATACAAAAGGATGAAGGCTATTGCTGAGCACATTGTAAGCCGCCCTGAGTCTTCGGAGAAGGGCGGCATATAAATCAAATTAAAAAAAAAATACTAATGTTCTGATAGTCATTTCGAAAAATCCTTTCTTAGTGAGAACCTAGAAGCCAAGATGAACATATATGGAAAATTTCAAGTTTGTAGGCTTTACGGTTCTGGAGATTTCATGATTAATGCGTGAGTGGTTTTCACTTTTATATATATAGTTACAAGTAGAAAATTAGAACACAAGGTTTGAGTTTATATCAAGTTGGACTTTTGGTGTTATTTATTCATTTAGATCTGGCCTGTCAAACTTGCAGTCCGTGGGCCGGATGTGTCATATGCTGGCCACGCCCACACCCAGTTTAGCAAAGAGGAAAAAGTCATGATACGTCACATGACACTGCTGTGATGCCACGAATTTGACACCCCTGATTTAGATGAATTATTTTTCCTCCAGTAAAAGTGGCTAGCATGAAAAAAATAAGTAAATTTGAAATTGAAAGGCAATGCAATTAAATATATATACTTAAAATATACTATATATTTAAAAGAACATTCCTTTTCTTTTAAAATATAAAAAGCGAATGAATGAATGAGTGAGTGAATGAATGAATGAATGAATAAGTAAAAGTATGATTGTATAATGCATGATTACAATACAATTACAATTTTAAGAAAACATCTTTAGCTAGGAATTTGTAATCAGAGAGTGCTTTTCTTGCTTCCGTTCTCAAACATATGTTCTTTTTCTGTGTCATTTAATGGTAATCACCTTGTTTAGGAAGAAATTCCAGCTTTGAATCAGTGCTGATTCTGTAATGCACTTTTATTCAAGACAGAAGGCCTGCAGAGCAAACAGACTGAAAAGTGTTATTTACAATCAATAGATATTTTTCTCTCCCCACACAAAATTGTCAGTACCAATTCAGCTGTTAGAAATGATCATTAATGTGCCATGCTCTTTTTACAGGTTTCTTGTTATTTGTCAAACAGGGAAAGTGTTTTCTTAAAAATTGATTGTGGACAGCAATAATGCTAGTTGATGACATGAAAATCTTAATCTACAGAAGCTCCTTTGGCTGACATGACAATACCCTAAACTTAAATGTTAAACTCTTATTTAAAAATGAAAAAGATTCATGCTCAATTTAGTTAACAAGATGTAAGTATAGCGTAGGTAGATGCAGACTTAATTTGAAAAATAAAAATAGAACAAATATTTTTTGATTTTTTTTGTTGAGGGTTTATATTATGTTTCAGCTGGTACAGAAAAATTACTGACTATACCAGTAAATGCTGAATTCAGGATGTTTCAAGAATGTTTTGAAAATATGAATAGTTATATCCAATGCCTTGCAATTTTTCAAAGGAACGACATTTTTTAAAAAACTTATTAATAATTTTTATAAAAGTTTTTTAAAAACAAACAAACAAACAAACAAACAAAAACAGATATTTACATCTTCTTCTATTTTTTTCTCAGAGTTATCAGTTAGAACAGGGCTGTCAAACTCCTAGCCTGCAGGCCGGATGCATCACATCTGGCCACCCCCACGCCCAGTTTAGCGAAGGGAAAAAAAGTCCCAATACGTCATGTGATGACACAGTGACAGTGCGAGTTTGACACCCCTGAGTTTGAAGGTTGATTTTGATTGCAGAAACCAGGAGAAATGGGACTTCTGGATGTGATATCCAATAAGCAGGAGGTAAAAGAACAATAGTTTGCTTGCTGCAGACAGAATGCTGGCATATATTAAAAGTCAAGAAGCACACAAAAAGTTAAGAAGATAGACTAGGAAAAATTTTTTAAGGAGCTAGGCAGAAGGGAAGAGCACATTAAAAATGGGAGAAGTAGAAAACCATCTGTGTGAGGGGAGGGGGATGAAGGCCCTCTCCCAGCTTTCTAATTCTGAATTTTAAATATTTTATTGTTTTAATTTGCCTTGCATTATGATATTTATACAGTTTTTATGTTTTGATATCTTAGCTGTACACTGTTCAGAGTTGCTCTGTGGATCAGCCTCCCGGAATACCCCCAATCAGCTGTTCCAGGCTGCAAAGATTGCCACAGACCATCGCCTCCTCCGTGCCCCGCGTTTTTGGCTACATTTGGTGTATAAGATGCACCCAAATTTTCACCCTCTTTTAGGGGGAAAAAAAGTGCGTCATACTCCAAAAAATATGGTAGGTAGATGGACAATCAGTCAGTCAGTCAATCAGTCAGTGAGTCAGTCAGTCAGACATGTAGCAGCACCATGGAAGACAGAAGAGGAATGCAGATCAAAATAGGTAAGGAAATTTTAGAGAACATTTAGCTGCTCTAAATGAGTTCAGGTCTCCTGGACTAGATGGCTTACTCCTACTGAAGAAGTTGGCGAATGTGATTTCAGAACCACTGAATGAAATCTTTGAGAACTCCTGGGGCATGGGAAAACTGCCAGAAGATGGGAAAAGAGCTAATGTGCTTCCAATCTATTTTTAAAAAAGGTGCCAGGTGTGGATACAAGAAACTATAGACCACGGGTGTCAAACTCAATTACGTCATGTTACATTATGTGACACATCGCAATGTTTTTGCCTTTGTGGAACTGGGGTGGGTGTGGCTTGTGCATGGCGCATTCAGCCCATGGGCTGCCAGTTTGACATCCCTGCTTATAGACAATCAGCTCGACATCTATACATGGGAAAATCCTGGAAAAGGTAATCAAGCAGCGGGTTCGTGATCACATTGAAATGAATAAAGTGATTAATAGCCACAGTGGTGCAGTGGTTAGAATGCAGTATTGCAGGCTAATTCTGTTAACTGCCAGCAGTTTGATTCTCAATTGGCTCAAGGTTGACTCAGTTTCCCATCCTTCTGAGGTCAGTAAAATGAGGACCCAGATTGTTGGGGTCAATATGTTGACTCTGTAAACCTCTTAGAGAGGGCTGTAAAGCACTGTGAAGCAGTATATAAATCTAAGTGCTATTGCTATTGCTACTAGAATCCAGCATGCGTTTGTTAAGAACAGGTAGTACCAAATATATATTATAACTTGTTTTGATAAGGTGACTTAATTAATGGACCGAGGAAATGCTATGGTTATAGTATTCAATATAAGTCTAAGTGTCAGCGTTCCAAATTAGGCTCTCTTCCAGCGCTGACATAACAAGATGAAGCAGGAGCTTGATTTATTGCTGAGATGAACTTTTACCTAGTTTTGTGTGTGTACAGATAGGGTTTCCTGGGAGACGAGGAGGGGGGGCTACATTCCTGTGAAAAGAACGTGCCGGGATGTAGAGATGGATATGCATGTTGGCCAATGGGACATTGGGGTTGGAGAGTGGAAGAGGAGGGGGTTGGAAGGAGGGGCCAGTTTGGCTGCAATTAGAATCAGGAATGTCGGCTTATTTCTGTTCTTAATAAAAAATGATTCATTAGAGACTGCGCTTGAAAATGAAACTTATTTTAAGATAGAACCGAAACCTGACAGACAGCCAAACTCTCCTCCAAATCCAGGCTGGCTGAGTTTAAATCATCCCGTTCCCTCCCAGACATCTGGTCGGACGGACTATGGCTGAAGCCAAGCCCTCGGAGGAAAGCCTGCTTCAAGAAACGGGAGGAGCAGAAGCGGTCGTGATTCCAGCCAACTTGGAAAATACAAAGGTAAAAGATAAAGAAAAACCCCTAAGTGAATTGGGAAGGGCGAGCTGGGGATGGGAATGGCAGCGAAGCCCAGACAAGGCAGCACCTCCCCACCCCAGGATGAGAGACGAGGCAAAGGACTACCAACTCCAAGGCTGGCCCTCCAGAGCTCAGCACAGAGAGGAGAGGGCAGAGAGGGAGGAACCACCCCAGTTCAGAGGGAAGTTCGATGGTGACCCAGACAACCTCGCCCAATTCCTCGATTCAGCTGAGATATACATAGAGCGGTTCGGACACCTCTACCCTTTCCCCAGAGCCCTAGTGAATGCTATCTCGGAAGGGCTGGAGGGAGAAGCAAAGAGGTGGTCAGCATCACTCTACAAATACAGGGCCCCCCAGATACAAGATGCGGATGGGTTCTTGCAACTATTGAGAGCCCATTATGAGGAGGAGGAGGAGGACCCCTATGTGGAAGATGAGCTCAGAAACCTAATGCAGAGGGGGAAGCCTATCAGAGAGCATATCCGTGAATTCAGGAGAGTCATTGGGACACTGCCTCCCTTACCAGAGCGATTGCTGGTGTATTTTTTTAGAACAAGCCTAGATAAAAGAATTTCCCAAGTGACTGCCTATCGTGACATCCCAAACCGACTCGCTGAATGGTTCCGGGTAGCGATAAAAGTCGACAGAGGGCTGCGGGCGAGTGACACGTCAAAACCACCAGAGGGAAAGGAGAGAGGCCGACCAGACCAGGGGCCACTCAATAGACGAGAAACCCCAACATCACAGCCCTCCTACAGACCAACTGCCCCACGGAGCCCACTGAAATGCTACAGATGTGGGGGAAGCGGCCACATAGCAGCAAGATGTGGAACGCCTAGACCGGGACCCGATCCACCACCCAAAGCACGGCCGGAACGAGGGCCCAAGCGCGTCACCCACGTACCGCAGGAAGCTCCCCAAATCCCTGAGTTCTTCGCTCATCTGACCGAAACCAGAGGAATCCCAGATGAGAGAGATCAGTTCCCCGAACCCTATGACACGGAAGACGAAGGCGAGGATGACCCGATGGTGAGTGGACCCGTCCACCCTTTTCTTTTCCCCATACGCCTAACAGCCCCCAAAACAGGGGCCCAAGAGACTTTCCAAGCCCTAATAGACTCGGGCAGCACACGGTGCCTAATCAACCTACCCACAGTTCTAAAATTGGGAATCCGAGCTAAACAGCTCAAACAACCAATTCGCTTCGAGCAAGTTGATGGGTCCCTAGTGGGAGGAACATATGCCACACATTTAACTGAACCCGTGAGACTAGAACTCGCAGATCACTGGGAGACGATCTGCTTCATAATAGCCCCCAAGATGACAGAACCAGTCATATTGGGACTCTCATGGCTCGACAAATGGGGCCCAATCATTTGGTGGCAAGAGGGAACCCGCAGGCTGAGAATAGCAAAGGGGCCCCAACCCCTGCCGCCCCGACCAGAAGAATTCCCTCCCACGCTGAAACCCCAAAGCAGCCCTCCACTACAGAAGAAAACACCACCAACACAAGGGCCCCTCCCAGAAGGTGCAGCAAAACAATTGGCAGCCGCACCCACCACCGCTTGTAACGCAAACCAGATCCCAAGGGAGTACCAAGACCTTGCAGGGGTATTCAGCGAGGCCGAGTGTGACATTCTGCCCCCCCACCGCGAGACCGATTGTGCCATCGAGATTATCCCAGGAGCGAAACTACCCAAACCTAAAATGTATGCTATGACGCCCCGAGAAATGCAGGAAAAGCGGGACTACATAGACAAAAACTTACAAAGGGGATTTATTGAGCCAGTGAAACCAAGGGTAGCGGCGCCGGTCATGTTTAAAGAGAAAAAGGACGGCTCCATGAGACTGGTGGTCGACTTTCGAAGTATCAATGCTGTTTGCGTACACAACTTGTACCCCCTCCCCCTCATGAAAGACATGTTAGCCCACCTAGCTAAAGGGAAGGTTTTCACCAAACTAGACCTTCGAGAAGCTTATTACCGAGTACGCATAAGGGCAGGAGATGAATGGAAAACAGCATTCAACTGCCCCCTGGGTAGTTTCCAGTTTAAAGTAATGCCTTTTGGATTGCAAGGAGCCCCGGCAGTGTTCATGCAGTTAATAAACGAAGTCTTACATGAACACCTTTACAAAGGGGTCCTCGTCTACCTGGACGATATTCTTATCTACACGGAGACCATAGACGAACATATACCCCTCGTCCGCCAAGTACTGGAAAAACTGCTACGGGAAAACCTATATGTCAAACTGCCAAAATGCGATTTCCACCAATCACGGCTAGACTACCTGGGCTACCGAGTATCAAATGAGGGGATAGAGATGGACCCAGCCAAGGTCCAATCAGTTCTACAATGGCAGCCCCCTCGCACCCGCAGACAACTGCAAAGTTTTCTAGGTTTTGCGAATTTCTACAGACAATTCATCCCCTCGTTTGCGAAGATTGCCAAACCTTTGACAGACCTCCTAAAGACAGGAAGCCCAGCAATGAAACCTCGCCCGGGACAACCCCTACAGTGGGACCTGACCTGCCAACAGGCATTTGAGACGCTAAAAGGACTGTTCGCGAAAGAACCTGTCTTAAAACACCCGGATCCAGAACAGCCTTTTTTCATCCAAGCAGACGCAAGTGATGTGGCAGTAGGAGCCGTGTTACTCCAAAAGAACAACCAAGGGGATCTACAACCCTGCGCCTACACCTCCCGCAAACTCACCGATACGGAGAGGCGATGGGCGGCGTGGGAGAAGGAAGCGTTTGCAGTAAGGTGGGCCTTGTTGACCTGGCGGCACCTTCTAGAGGGAGGCCAGAAACCATTTGAAGTCTGGACTGATCATAAAAACCTAGAGGCCCTAAAAACCCCACGAAAACTGTCACCCAGGCAAGTGCGGTGGGCACAATACTTCAATCGTTTCAATTTCGAGCTTAAGCACATCCCAGGTGGGAGAAATTTCCTGGCTGATGCCCTCTCCCGGATGCCCCAATACAACAGTGAGCGGGAGCAGGTAGTGAATGCCATCATCCCCTCCACCCAAGCTGCGGCCCAAGTGATCACCAGACGGCAACGACGTGACCAGCAAGGCCAACTTGCAAGTGACTTAACTGCAAAATTAAAAAATGAAACGCTGACAGACCCCTGGTATCGGGACAATCAACATCTCTTGACAAAAAGAGATGAACTAGCATGGAGGGGGACAAAGCTCTATGTCCCACAGAGTTTACGCATCCTGATTCTCAAGAGGAGCCACGATGTTAAACCAGCAGGACACTTCGGGTTCCTAAAGACTCTGCACCTAGTACGGAGGCAGTTCTGGTGGCCACATATGAGAAAGGATGTAGACAGTTATGTAAAAAGCTGCACCATTTGTGCCACGATGAAGACAAGGCCAGGGTGCCCGCCTGGATTGTTGCAACCAGTAGCTGAGCCAACAAGACCATGGGAGGAGATTGCAATGGACTTTATAGTAGACCTACCGAGGAGTAGTGGAAATACAGTGATTTGGACTGTAATAGACTTATTCTCCAAACAGGCACACTTCATTCCTTGTAGTGGACTGCCTTCAGCCCGTCAGTTGTCCAAACTGTTCCTGAAACACATTTACCGCCTACATGGAGTCCCCAGGAGAATCATTTCCGACAGAGGGGTCCAGTTCACAGCAAAGTTCTGGAGGGAGTTTCTACGATCCATAGGTTCATCCCAAGGGCTCAGCTCAGCATTTCACCCGAGTACCAATGGGGGGGCAGAAAGACTGAACGCTATGATAGAACAGTATTTAAGATGCTACGTCGACTACCAGCAGTCCAATTGGGCAGACCTCCTATCTTTTGCGGAGGTTGCATATAATAATGCTGTCCACAGCAGCACGGGGCTAACCCCGTTCAAAATAGTGAGTGGCATGGATTTTGTTCCCATGCCAGAATACCCGAGGGAGCCCCCTTCCTCAGTCAGTTTGACCGACTGGATGGCAATGTTGAGACAAACTTGGGAAAATGTTAAGAGGGCGCTGGCAAAGGCGGCTCAATCTTATAAGGACCAAGCAGACAAGCACCAAACTCCCCAAAGACCATTTCAGCTGGGAGAGAAAGTTTACCTCTCCACCAAGTACTTGAGACTTAGACTCCCGAGCAGGAAATTGGGCCCAAAATTTATAGGACCATTTCCTATAATAAAAATAATCAACCCCGTTACAGTGCAATTGCAGTTGCCACGGCTTTTGGGGAAAATTCACCCCGTTTTTCACAGTAGCCTTCTAAAACATGTAGTGGGGTCTACTTTAAGGCCAACACCACGTGAACCCCCTGGGCCCCTGGTTGTTGGGGGCCAAACGCACTACGAAGTGCAGCGGATTCTTGATTCAAGATGGCACAGGGGGCGCCTTCAGTACTTAGTTAAATGGAAGGGTTACCCATTGTCAGAGGCTTCCTGGGTGAAGAGCGCAAACATCCAAGCTGATCGCCTTATAGCAAGATTCCATGCAGACCACCCGGGAAAGCCGGGGGGGGGTGCACAGTCAGGGAGGGACTGATGAGACTAATCTTAATGTGTTTTCCCTATGGGATAGGTGATGTCGCAGAAGTGAAGGGAGAGGGGCCGGATGTCAGCGTTCCAAATTAGGCTCTCTTCCAGCGCTGACATAACAAGATGAAGCAGGAGCTTGATTTATTGCTGAGATGAACTTTTACCTAGTTTTGTGTGTGTACAGATAGGGTTTCCTGGGAGACGAGGAGGGGGGGCTACATTCCTGTGAAAAGAACGTGCCGGGATGTAGAGATGGATATGCATGTTGGCCAATGGGACATTGGGGTTGGAGAGCGGAAGAGGAGGGGGTTGGAAGGAGGGGCCAGTTTGGCTGCAATTAGAATCAGGAATGTCGGCTTATTTCTGTTCTTAATAAAAAATGATTCATTAGAGACTGCGCTTGAAAATGAAACTTATTTTAAGATAGAACCGAAACCTGACACTAAGTGCTATTGCTATTGCTATCAAGGGCAAGGGGAATGACTGTACCGCTCTATATTGTACTGTGAGGCCACACGTGAAATACTGCATCCAGTTCCGGTCACTACAATGCCAAAATGGTTGTTGAGGCCCTAGAAAGAGTTTAGAGAAGAATAATAAAAATAATAAATAAATGCCTAAGAACATTGTTTATAATATTCAAATGGATCAATGAGAATGTGGTTAAAAGATTTGAAATTCACATTATCTTGTAATTTAAAAGAGAACTTTTACAAAATGATGTACCATTGGTATATGCCACCCAAGAAGTGGTGACACGTAGAGAAACTGTCTAAGATGTATAAAGGTACCTGTTGGAAACATGAAAAGCACGAAGGGACATTTTACCATGTATGATGGACTTGTGTAAAAGTACTTGACACAAATATATATGTTGATGAAGAGAGCTTTAAAAATTAACATTCCGATGAAACTGGAACTTTCCTTATTAGGATTTTTCTTACTAGGACTGTATGGATAGTCAACTAGAAAATATTCATATTTATGTATGGTAATTGCAGCAAAGTTATCATCTGCACAAAGATGGAAGAATACAAAAATACTCACAATTTTGGAATGGATTGTGAAGATGGAAGAACTTGTAGAAACACTGATGTGTTTAATTAAGAAAGGAACATCAATTATCTTTATAGAAAACTGGAACCCTTTTATTTATTTATTTATTTATTTATTTATTTATTTATTTATTTATTTATTTATTTATTACATGTATTTATATGCCGCCATTCTCCTGAAGGACTCAGGGCGGCGAACACAAGTTAAGAAACAAGTACAATAAAATCATAATTTAATCCAAACAATTAATTAGTAGTAAATAATAAAGCCCGGAATCAGTCTCAGCCTATTTGTTTGAAAAGCCAAGTCTTCAAGTCCCGACGGAAGGAGCGGAGATCAGGAGCCATCCGGAGCTCAATAGGTAATTCATTCCAGAGGGTGGGAGCACCCACAGAGAATGCCCTACCCCTGGGCACAGCAAGGTGACATTGGCTCGCCGTCGGAACCCTGAGGAGAGCGGCCCTATGTGAGCAAACAGGACGGTGAGAGGCAGGTTGGAGAAGGTCATGCAAATATCCCGGACCTAAGTCATAAAGGGCCGAAGTCATGAAGGTGAGGACTAGCACCTTGAAGTGGACCCGGAGAACCACTGGTAACCAGTGCAGCTCATGCAGGAGGAGTGTTATATGGGAGTAACGAGGGCCTCCCATAACAACCCGTGCAGCTGCATTCTGGATCAGCTGGAGTCTCTGGGTGCATCTCGGGGGCAGGCCCATGTAGAGGGAATTGCAGTAATCCAAGCGGGAAGTAACCAGGGCATGAGTGACTGTGCGAAGGTCATCTCGGTCCAGGAAAGGGCGCAACTGGCGCACCAGGCGATTTTCTGGTGGACAAAAATGAATGGCTGATTTTAAAATTTACTGATTGAACAGGATCCAATCTGGGTCAGTCACCGGGACCAGAGATTTAGTCTTGTGAGATTTCAGATTTGTGTTGGAGCTCATCCTCAGGGAACTTCTCTCTACTGGAATGAGGATGGGCTCCAGCACAAGTCTGAAAGCTCAGAAGACTAAACTTCTGGTCCCAGGGATCAACCCAAATTGGATCCTGCACAGAGGTGAAATCCAACAGGTTTTGACAGGTTCTGGAGAACTGGTAGTGGAAATTTTGAGCAGTTCGGAGGACCAGCAGCGGAAATTTTGAGTAGTTTGGAGAACTGGCAAATGCCACCTCTGGCTGGCCCCAGAGTGGGGTGGGAATGGAGATTTTGCAATATCCTTCCTCCAGGAGTGGGAAGGGAATGGAGATTTTGCAGTATCCTCCCCCTGGAGTGGGGTGGGAATGGAGATTTTGCAGTATCGTTCCCCTGCCATGCTCACCAAGCCACACTACACCACACCATGCCCACCCACCAAGCCATGCCCACAGAACTGGTAGTAAAAAAAATTGATTTTCACCACTGATCCTGCAACATTATCCTGGGACATGTATATTTGCCTTGATTCATTCGTGATTAAAAAGGGTTGTTTATGAGAAAAAGGGAATCCTGATATGTAATTTGGGAGAATGGAAATGGTAAAAATCAGGTTTGTAAATGCTGCAAAGAAGATCAGAATTAGCTTTTTAGATATCTTTCTTTCATTTTGTCTTTTATTCCGTGGGAAGTTAGCACCCACCCCTCTCCTAGAAAAAATGAAATATTTTAGGAAATATTAAAAGGACAGAATATTTCCCCTAAAAAGGAGGCAGAAACTCAGCCCCCCCCACTTTGTCAATGAGCCAGTCTATTCTACATAACAAAGATCTACTTCCTTCAGGCAGAGCCATTATAGGAATCTGAAAGCCCTTTCATTACATCATTACCCAGCAAGGCTCAACCAAGCTTGTGTTCTGTCCCCGTATCCCACACGCACCCCCACAGACAGCTCGGAGTTAATAAGCCACACGACAAAACTCTTTGAAGATAAAGCTGGCAGCAACCCAGTGGCTAGCTGCCAATTCAGACTTTACTCACACAAAACAAAGATTAGACTGCCAGCATTCCGATAAAACAGGCAGAGTGTCAACAATACAAGGATTAATCCAAATGCAGTCCGATAAAGCAGGCAAAGTCCAGTAACGCAGAGATCATCGAGTATTTCCAGTTTTTGCTCATCACAAACTGAACCGGCCACCACACCCACATTTATACCCTGTGGGGTGTGGTCCAGTGACTCAGCTAATCTCTGGCACACCTTCCCTTCTGCTGTGCACGCTTCTCCCTGCGCCTCTGTCGCGGGTCCAGCCAGCACTTATCTTCTTCATCGCTGTCCACCTGTGGCTGCGGGGATGTGCTTGGCTCTGAGCCTATTGTTTGGCCTTCGGTGTCCTCCGGAGGCATTGCCAGAGAGGAGGGTCCTGGAGAGGGAGGCCTTGCCAACTCCTCTCCCTCACTCTCAGAGTCTGCATCTGTCGATAGCCCAGGCTCAGGCAATGGAGCCACAACAGCTTGGGACTCAAAAACACAACCTACAAAGTAACCCCTGCATGGCCCCATGGGAGTCTGACAACCAATCAGAATACAAGTTCAAATTCAAATCCCAACGGAGGGTATAAATCTCTCTTTCTCTCCACTCCATCTGCTTTTTTTGCCCAGGACCTCAAACCATGTGGTCCTGTCAACCATTAAAAACCATCTTTCCAATCAGCCGCCATGTTTCCAGTGTCTTTCTCCCCACTTGGAACTGAACCCAGAAGGATATTTCTTCCAACAATTCTTTCTCACTTCTTTTATTCTTTCATATCATTTTCTTTTTTTATTTTACTTTTTATGTTTCTGCAGTTTTTATTGAAAATTCTCATTCAATAAAAATTATATATATTATAGTTTATATATTATGTTTATAATATGCTTAGTAGTGAGATCTTGTAAAGGAGAAAAATAACCTAGTGAAATGGTCATAAGTACTTCAGTTCTTGTTTGACTTTATGTGTCTTCTTATCTGAATATTAGCATAGACAGAACTTTCTATTTTATTTACTGTTGTTTTATCGAAACTCCATATTGGGGATCAGTATATAATTGTAGTTACAAAATTGTTGCTTTAGTCCCCTATGGTCTGAGATTATCCAACTCTGCTATTTTTTCACTTTCATCTAAAATCTTCCTTGCTTCTTTCATTTGGTGCATATGAGGAGGGCATCTACATAGCAAACTTCATCCACTATCATTGCCTCAAGGAAGGAAGGAAGGAAGGAAGGAAGGAAGGGAGGGAGGGAGGGAGGGAGGAAGGCTTTGTTTTTTGGAGATACTATCCACGATAGGGGAACTAATTACAACTGATAGCAAGCAAATGATTTGTTTTTCTTATATTATATTTAACAGCATGAAATCTCAGCAATTTAAGTTCACTTGCAAAAAGTCTCTGAAATGCTTTGCTTGTTCAAACACAAGATGACTTTATTAAATTTACATTAACAATTATGCAACTCTCCTTACACCAAATCTCTGCTATTTTAGGGGAGTAAAAAGAAAGCTTTTCATTCTAATTACCCTACTTCTAGTCGGTAGTTTGGTTTAGTGAGGATAGACATTTTTCCAGTTCTCTCCATAAATCTGAAATAATGTATTGCATTTACTGGAAATAATTACTCACATATTTTAGGTTGCTTATTGGATGCAGATGTCAGCTTTTCCCTCCCTCATTCTTGACTGTTCTGTGCCACATTTCCTTAACTAAAATTTTGTTTTCTTATAAACCATGTCCCACTGCTTTATAAATTACTATACAGGAATACTACATAAATGTATTTGCATTTTTTAGTAATTGGATTTGGTTTAATTTTGTTAGGGATTATTTTCCATTACAGTTTCTCTGCTTTGTTCCACTGGTGATTTTCATAGTTGCCAAACATGCATACTCTCTTTTTAATTTGGATTGAAGGGATAGGTTTTAAATATTTTACATTCCTACAGTTGAGTACCAGTGTCTAAAAAAACTTTTAGCAAGGCAGGTAGAAGAAATGTACAGATGAAATGAATGAATGAATGAATCACAAATGAATCTTGTGGCTATGAAAAATTGTTCATGAATACGAGTCAGAAGACAAAAAGCATTATAAAAAGATATGTGTCTGGCAGTGCTATAACAGCTTTTACATATGAGAGGAAGAGAGAGGAGGTAACAAGAGCCTCCAAGGGCCTCCTTCTTGAGATTGTGAGATAGGGGTGGGCTTCAAAAATTTTAGCAAGGGGTTCTCTGCTCAGTTGCTTGGTAGGCATGGCCATTGTGGGCATGGCCTAGTTGGCCTCCTGCACCATGGCAGGGGAGCATTTTTGCCCTCCCCGGGCTCCGGAGGCTTTCCTTGAGCTTCAGGGAGGGTGAAAATAGCCTCCCCAGGCTCTGGAGGCCCTCTGGAGGCCAGAAATGTGCCTGTTTCTGGCCTTCCTAAACTTCCGGTAGGCCCATTTTTTACCCTCCCTGAGCCTCCTCACATGCCCTGCACTTACCTGCATCATAACGGGCCGCGTGGGGACTCCTGGGAGGGGCAGGGTGGGAGGGGCCAGCCAGGAGTGGGATTTGGTGGTTCTCTGAACTGCACAAAATCTTAGCTAGAGGTTCTCCCAAACACCTGCGAACCCCCAGCAGCCCACCCCTGAAGTTAAATAACATAATACATAAATAATAAGAAGCCTCTTGTGCTGGCGCTAAGTCATGGGAGCAAAACAGTTTGCTTCTGAAATAGCAGCTAATTTGCTTTATATCAAGTCCATTTTTCTTTTCCTCCATGTCATTTGTTACAAAAGAACAGGGAGAAATGCTCAGCTCGACCCCCCATTTTATTTCAGATGACAGAGTAAAAAATAAAGCAAGGTTGCTGTTTTCAGCACAGCCATCTACCTTGATTTCTATTCACAGATTTTTGTGTAAGAAAAGAGAACAATCACTACATTTTTTCTAGAAATGACTTCTGCTTGTATTCCTTTTCAACAATAAAACATGAGATCTAAACAAACAACCCAAAAATAAAAAAAAGCTTAACATGAATGCCCTTAGTGCTCAGTCTCAAACAATGAAATCATGATGCTGTTTTCCCAAAGGTGCTTTTCCAAAAGGTGAATTGGACTTTCATGGGTTTTTTCCCCCTTGAAAACTTCTCATTCAAGAAGCTTCTTCAATTCTGAATTGAAAAAAAACTCTTGGATGAGAAGCAGAATGTTTTCAAGAAAAAAAAAAAAGCATCAAAAACAGTTGTCAGTTTTGGAAAATCACCTTTGGGACAACCAAGACCTGGATGATTGAGAATTCCTCATAGACAAGACACTATTGAATAATGGAGGAGGGAGGAAATGTATATAAATGTATATAAATGTATATAAATTGATTAAAAACAATTCTGATTTTCATCCAGCTACTCAAGCCCCCAAGAAGCTGTGGGTTCTTCTTTAGGACCAAGGATGATGTGGTTGGCTGAAGAATTGTACTGCTCTTTGCCAACTGTTTCAGGGGAGATAAAGGATTGGCAGATCTATTCCAGTTTCTAAAATTTATTTATTTATTTATTTTTAAAATGTTGGCTCCAAAAATCATTTATTGTGTATCCCCCGAAGTGAGGTTTTTCCTTTGGAGAAGATCAGAGAAAACTGAGAAATCTGAAAATTTGAAAGAGACACTTAAAACTTGAAGTCACACAACATGCTTATTTCTCAAGCAAAATCAGCAAAACATAATTGTTCTCATAAGATGCTATGTCCAGATACAGTAAATGACTATGTCTTTGACTGGTTCTTGCAAGGGTCTAGCTCTCAGACAATAGCTGGAGTCTCATACAATTATACTTTTTTATTAGTTTATAATATTGTTAGAAGAAAAATCCATCTGGTACAGTTCCAAGCTGGGAGAAAGATGCTGGAAACAACATGGAGACTGATTGGAAAGAAAGTTTAATGATGAACAGAACCAACAGCAGTTCTGGGTGAGCTGAACAATTGGTTTGATGAGTAAATGGATTTTTATAAGTTTCAGAGATGCTGCTAGGGGAGTTGTACAATGTCTGAAATGACCTTAGGAGATCGTGCAATGTAGTGAGCTCTGTGTCTTCTGCTAAATGGTAGCAGAAGGGTTAAGGTAGCATAATAGAGTTAATCCTATTATGTCCTGAATGGTCATGTCCTGTTCTTGGACTTTGGGTGGTGGAGAATGTAAATTTTTAAATCCCATCACTGGAGGTGAAGGTCTTCTGTTTCTGAATAGCCTTGCCCAATCTTTCTTAATGGGCACAAAATATCTGCTGGGGGCTGTTAAAAAAAGACTGAATCTGCTTTCTGCCTCTAAAACATGTTTCTCCTGTTGTCCTTTTGGGGAAATATAACATTCTGCCTTTTAAAAATATTTTCCAAAGTATTTAATTATTCTATTGGGGGGGGGGGCTTCCCACAATATGACATACAAAGAGAATACAAAAGTAAATATTAGGGAAATATTAGGGAAGGTAAAGGAAAGTGGATAGTGGGAGAAAGCAAGAATAAAAAAAAGGCATTGACTTCTGACTCCTTTCGTTAAGTAAAATAAGGCATTAAGATCTACCCTCAACTTTTTATTTTTTTCATAATAATATAAACTAGCCATTTCTATAACAACAAATCTATCTAATCGGTAAAATCCAAAATAAAGGTTTCATTTTTTCCCACCTCAAGCACAAAATCCAGAAGTGGTTTCCAAATAGAAATAAAGGTATTTATGTTTTTTTTTCTTTAACCAAAACAGTCAATTTAGCCATCTCTGCTAACTCCATCAGTTTTTGCAGCCAGTCATCCATTGCGGGGTGAAGTTTCTGGGATGTTTCGACCAACTGCTCAGCCTAACCAAGTGGCCTAACTAAGTAGCAGTACCCAATTAACAATAGCTGATCACAAAAAGCTAAGGAGTATGAACATGGAATTTCATGAATGTCCTACATCCAAATAACTATAAAGAATTTTATGTTCTTCATATTTTCTTTCTCAAAACATCTCAATTGCCATATCCAGAGGAAAAATGTTTGAGTTATATTATTTATTAATCAAAGTTTTATAGTCACCCATGTCACTTAGAAGCAACTCTTGGCACACAAAAGCTAAAAAGCAAAAGTATAAAATAGCAAATACAAATATAAAAACCTATCATAATAAATATCATAAAAACCAAAAATACAAGCCTTAATAAAAGGAGAATAAAAAATGACCCATACAACCATGGATCCATCTAGACCAGGGGTCAGCAACCTGCGGCTCTGGAGCCGCATGTGGCTCTTTCACCCCTCTGCTGCGGCTCCCTGTCACTCAAAATATGTGTCACTGACCTTTTTTTGCGTTTTATTGAGCTTTTCAACCCCCGGTAGGCCAACCATGGATAAATCCAAGAATAGAAAAGTTTCAGAAGAAAACAACATTTAATTCAACTACATATGCTAGTTTTGTAGCTGCTCAAGAAATAGTCAGGTACAGGAAGGGTTTTGTGGCTCCCGGTGTTTTCTTTTCTGTGGGAAACTGGTCCAAATGGCTCTTTGACTGTTTAAGGTTGCAGACCCCTGATCTTGACAAACATGTTTCTGGGATATTCTATTTTTGAAGTGGGACGTGTCCATATTCCTGCAAATAACCAGCCAAATGCACATCACACGTTGAAACATGCTATAGATACGTGTAGGAGTAACAATTGGTTTCATTTCTGTCCAGTGTGGAGTTCGGTGATGGGAACTGTATTGATTGGTTGATGCTCTGGGATTAGCAATAGTTGGAGGCAGGAACCAACTGACCATTTTTCACAGGCTCCTACCAGTCAACTGCCCAAAAAGCTTTGATTGGCTGATTGCAGTTTGGCATTTTGAGATTGGAAGGAGTTGAAACAATTGTTTTTCTAATTTCAACTGCTTGGAGTGAAAAAACCATACAATATGTGGAGGTGTCCTTTGTGACCGGGTAGATATCCAAAATGGAAGGCAAATGATACATTTTTTCTAAGGCATTCAGCTATGCCAAAAAGATTCTTTAGTGGCAAGAGCTAGGAATGCAGATACTCTTCAGTTAAAGGAATCAGTTGTATCATTTGAGTCTTCCAGCTCCGAAGTAGGAATAATAATAATAATGTTGAGATTTACTTACAAGGCAGTTGTGAAGATTATGGAGAAAATTATCTGTGAAATGTTTTGAATGACTGAATATGCTCCATAAACAGCAAGTATGATTATGCATGATTATAGACAAGCTCTCTTCTCAAGAGGCTAAATGTCATTCGGCCTTCCTGTTTTTTGTTTTTTGTTTCCTCCTGTCATACCTGAGGCACATCATTTCTTATTTCCTAATTGCACTGCCTGAGACGGTCCTAATTTTAACAATACCTTTTTTTTTTCTCAGCTGAAATGCATCTTTAATCTTGTCAGAACAGATGCATCTGGGAGCAAAGCATGAAACTTGAACTAACCTGTCAGTTTGTTTCCTTAATGAACTGGGGGCTTCAGTCAATTGAGCTGGTTCTTTGTAAATTATTTTAGTATTTAGGATATTAATCCTCATTAGGGCTAACTGTACATGCTACATAGTGTTTAGTACGGATATGGGAGGGATAAAAAGTCTTCTGTGTTGCAGTGAGTTTTCAACATCTCATATTAAAATGGCCTTGTTTCATTTGCCCTCCCTTGCTTTCTTTCTCCACCAGTCTCACTTCCTTTTCTCAAATAGCCTAATAAGACGAGCTATGTAGCCCAGTCGTTGCATGGTCCCTCACATGTGACTAATTCAAGAAGACGGGAACAGTAGCTCACTCAAGATTTTTCTGCATTCAAAGGAGGAGGAGAAAAGCGTCATTGAAATAAAGCCAGTAAATAAATTGGATTTAGAAAGCCACAACCTCAGCTATTCTTCTTCATCCTTTTATTCTCTTAACCAAGGCTAATAAAGGAGGTGCTGGCTTTATAATTTTGTTTGTAAGGTCGATTTCGTGTATCAGCAGCTGTTCTCTGCAAAGAGAGATTTTCCACGTTCACCTTCTTTTATTTAGTGCCCTTTTGCCACATAGAAATATACATTCATTTTTAAACTTGCACATTCTCGTGGGGTTGGAGCTTGTTCAGTGGATTAAAATTGCACACTGCTGCTTTTGCTGCTGGTGTTCCCTTAATCCCACCTAGGGATTAGGAAAATTAGGCGGCCACTTTCAAGGATTTGAACTGAACAGTCTGCCACATCCAAACACTGGTCTCCTGAAATTTTTATATCTGTGCTTCATTGGCAATTCCCTCTCATCCCCAGTCCACCAAGAGTCACATAGCCAACAGCTCATAGTTAAGTGGATAGACAGTCACATTAATTTTTCATAAATGACAATATAACTGCACGAGATTTCTTGCAATTAAATGAAACATGTTCCTCTAGAAGGTTGGATAAGCACATCAAAGTCTATTCCTGCCTTCCATTTAGTTGTGGCAGATGTAGTTAGCCTCATAATCCCTGGCCTGGCCTAAATCTTCTCCCCTTTTAAATATAAATTGTAAATATAAATTTTAATTTGTTTTAAATTATGGGGTATTTTAAATTCAGCCAAATTATTTAATTCGTTTTTAATCTATTTTAAATTTTTGTATTTATGTGTTTTATCTTGTGGCTGTTCACCGCCCTGAGTCCTTCGGGAGAAGGGCGGTATAGAAATTTAATAAAATAAAATAAATAAATAAATAATCCAGCATATATGCATTGTCAGAACAGTTGTGGAGTCCCTTCACACATATTCCTAGTAAACAACCCATTCTGGTTGAATTCAGTCCCTGTACTGATGACAGGAAGGAGGCTCTACCCAAATCCCTTCATTTTTGTTTGTAACACATAAAAGACCAATCCAATAAAATTTAATATGCAATTTTCACTTAAACATATCAGAACATGGAAACAACAACTTCTCCTCCTCCTTCTTATTTAATTGTAAGTTCAGATTGTTTTCCTCTGTTTCACAAAGAAGAGGCAAATAATGAGATGTGATAAAACCTGTTTCCTGGAAGATATCCTCTGATTGAAGACCATAGGCCTAAACATCAAGAATTAGAGGCAGGAAGAGGCACTGGATAGACTCAACCAGCCAATTAACAGATCTTAGCCTCTAAGAAAGAGATTGAGTAGCTGGTCAATCTTCCTCATAATGCTGAGATGTAGTATAGCTATTTAAACTACTATAGAAAAAGTCTGTAGAGCTACTCTATTGATTGTGCCAAAGGTGCTTTTTCAGGAGGCAACTGGACTTTCTTGTTTTTTCTTTTGAAGACATTTCGTTTCTCATCCAAGAAGCTTCTTCAGCTCTGACAGGATAGTGGGGAATGGAGGGATTTATTTTCCTTGCAGACAGCTGGTCATTTGCATCCTTTTAGAGGGTACTTGAAGCACTTGGAGGTTTATCTGTGTCCTCAGGGTCTGAGGCCTGAGTAGTGCTCCTGGTTCCTGTGGTTTGCAATTTTTCTCTGGAAATCCATTCCTACTCCCACACCATTCCAAGGCTGTTCATCCAAATTGTATAACTAAAAGCTGAATATAAATCCTTGCATTCCCCACTATCCTGCCAGAGCTGAAGAAGCTTCTTGGATGAGAAGGGAAACATCTTCAAAAGAAAAACCAAGAAAGTCCAGTTGCCTCCTTTGGGATTACTATAGAAATAATTGTCAAAAAGACATCTGAGCATATACCTCAGCATGCAAAGCTTTCATGTCCTGTTTCGGGTGTGAAGTAATTCCATGTTTGGTAATGAGTCAGTGGTTTATCTCTTTGTCTATTTGTGCCCAATTTTCTTTCAGTAATTTCAAAGCAGCCCACCTAAGATGACACGCTATACTTACTGAAGTTCATGAGGTGAATCTCTGGCATTTCCAAGCAAGGCTCGGGGGAAAAATGCTTGAAACCATGGAGACCTTCTCTGTTGATAATATGAGGTGAGATGGGCCAATTCAGTTATTATAAATAGCTTTGAGACACAGTTATATGGAAAGTAGAATAGATGCACAACAAGCATGCAAATACAATATAACAGCAAACATTATAAGCGTTTTTTTCCCCACTAAGTTAGACTGCTTCAAAATTTTTAAGATATGAAGGATGCTTTAGATCTAAATCCCACAAAGACTTTTCTATTTCATGTTTCTGGAATAAAAGCAACAGTAATGTTTGATTTTTAATAACCAATAGTAGAAAAACACACAATTTTCATAATTTGTAGGTTGAATACATTTGTTATTTATTATTATTCAGAGAAACCTTTAAAACAACTAAAACTAAAACACATACACCCATCTGTTTCCAGTCATTCTGGATTCAGAATTGCTATAAATATTTACTTTTAGACATTATTTTTTTATAAACAACTGAGTAGTGTATTTTGAAAATGCAATTTATTATTGATGTTTGCCAGGGAAAAAAGACTTATTGGGTTCTGACTGAAAATGAATATTTGAAGAATTGGGGTAATGCATTTGCTTGAAAATGATTGCTTTTCTGTTTAAATAAAGTTTAAACTTCATAACCAAGTTTAAGCCAAATCAGTCTGCCCATTTTGGATATAGAGAACTGTCATATCCACAATGATACCAGTGATGTATTTGCAACAGCCCTACTCTATCTGAACGTCTCCAAATATATTGAACTACAACATCCAAGGATAAAGCCACAGTTCTCAAATTTTTAAGTATCTATTTTCCATTGGATTCATAGAAGGATCCCCGTTCACCTTTCTTTTACTGAAAAAAAAATCCAAAATGGATAGAGAAGGGAAATATTTTCTAGGTGTTGCCAAGGAAGGGAAAAATGGTTGAATTTAAACTGATCTATTTGGAACTGAACTTCATTTTTTTAAAAAATATTTTTAATGTTTAAAAAATCACTGGAAAAATCTGCTGAAATTGGGCCTGAAACCTGTAAGTTAAATAGAAGGAATTGCTTCTGATCTGTCACCTCTAAACCTGTGAAGCAGGACAAAATAGTAAATAAACAGCTCTAGTAGCTGAGTCTCTAGGATGGAAGGTTGGAGATTAAGTCCTCTTAGATTTTACATTTTGGCAATGCCTCCTATGCTGTCTTTGCAGCTTGGCCATTCCCATGGGCACCAGCTATATTTGCCCTACTAACTTCAGAGTGTGAAAAAACTAGAATTCTGCCTCTCTGGTGATTAAAAAATAAAAAAACGCAATAGTAGAAATAATTTCTATATTACAGTTTTCTGACTTGGAAACCCCAAGGCGTATGTCTAACGGTTTCAGCTTTTCTTTCATAGTCACCAATAATAAAACTAACTGAATGAAATGATTAATACAACATTGAATTGTCCTGCAGTGAGTTGTCCTGTGGTGAGTTGGACGTGGCAAGGTGGCCGTGGCAAGTTGTCCTAGACCTGTGTGGCGAACCTATGGCACAAGTGCCACAGGTGGCAAGCATAGTCATATCAGAGGGCATGTGAGCTCAGCTCTGGCACGCATGCGCACGCCGTCCAGCTGATTTTCAGGCTTTCTGGGCCCACTGGAAACAGGCTGCCTCCAGAGGGCCTCAGGGGGTGGTGGGGAAGGCCCATTTCTCTCTCTCCTCAGGCTCCAGAAGTCAACCGAAAGTTGACAAACGGCCCATTTCCTGCCTCTGGAGGGCCTCTAGGGGGCGGAGAAAGCCATTTTCACCCTCCCCAAGCTTTTAGAAAGGCTCTGGAGCTTGGAGAGAGAGAAAAACGGCCCATCGCATGCCAGGAGCAGGGTTGGTGGTGTCGCACGCGCATGCACGAGGCAGGGCACATACGCGATCTCCCCCCTCCCCCCTGCTCCTGGCCTGCGATGGCAAAAAGGTTCGCCATCACTGTCCTAGACCCTTGAAGGCCCCAGCACCTACAACCTAATTATGGCCCAGAATAGAACCAGAAGCTCAGCAAAGGCTGCACTTGCATCCAGGCAGAGCAGAAGCAAGTGCAGCCTTCCAAATTTGCTTGTGTCTCTAGATTCCTGCCCCCCCCGGTCATTGAGAAGTCTTGCTTTCTGATTTGAGGGATGACCCTCCTGCTCTCATATTGATGCTGAAAGATGCCATGCAAACTCTGGCATTCTGCTCCATGGAAGACTAGCCCTGTTTTGCTTTGGTCCCTCTTATCCTGCCTCATTTTCCCAATTGTAATATTGTCAGCTTTGTGGCAGGGGTGAAATTTACTTACCTTCCCTACCAGTTTGCCAATGTGCGCAAGCGCACAGGCTTAAAATGTTGCAAAAAAGTGACATCATGACATTTGCGTGGATGGGCGGAGCCTCCTGCAGCCACCGCTATCGGTTCACTCGAACTGAATAGAACCAGCTGGAATTCACCCGTGCTTTGTGGGGTAAACCAGATAAGAATTACAACCAGATGATTAATTTTACTTCATCATAAAGTTACGTTGACAGAATCATTCAAGTCTGAAAGTACAATCCTCTCTTGGCCAGTCTCCTTTACAGCCAGATAAATTAGAGAGAATTTCTTCTGAGTGTCTTGTCCTTCCCATCTCCAGTGGCAGGCTATGCTGTCTCTTATCAAATCATACCATTAACAGCATTTCTTTGCTCTGTCTCCGAAGGCCTTTCCTACATACCAAGGTATTTCTGACTTTTGTCCCTGAGGCTGATTTTTCCATGATCATGATCTGGTCTCAATCTTTTCTTGGAACATTGTAGGTTACAAAATGAAGAGCTTGGATGCCTCCTTTTTGAATTACATTAGTAGTTTTGATATTCTCCTCTTTTGAAAAACCTGGACTAATAATATTTTACAACTTAATTTTCATTGGTGTTTGCAATCAGGGTTGTTTTTTTGTTTTTTGTTTGGCTTCACCAGCAATTTGATGACAGGGTTACCAAACATGGGGTCACCTAGCAGATATGAAGGCATTTTCTAAAAAGAAAAAAAAATCAAGACTGACCAATCAATAAATTCTTTGGATTATCTGATCAAGTATCTTTTGTGTGATTTTACATGTTGAGTTTAAAATGGGTCATATGGCTTTGGTAACCATGTAGATTTTTTTTGCCTGCCAAAATCTGTATATATACAGTATATTTATGTATATATTCTTCATTTGCCTAATAAGAGCAAAGCAGTGGTGGTTTACTATTGGTTCTGTGGGCGTGGCTTGGTGGGTGTGGTGTGGTGTGGCTTGATGGGCATGGCAGGGGAAGGATACTGCAAAATCCCTATTCCCTCCCCACTCCTGGGGGGAGGATATTGCAAAATCTCCATTCCCGCTCCACTCTGGGGCCAGCCAGAGGTGGTATTTGCCAGTTCTCTGAACTGCTCAAAATTTCCGCTACCAGTTCTCCAGAACCTGTCAGAACCTGCTGGATTTCACCCCTGGAGCAAAGGAAAGTAGTGGATTCTATACAAATAAGTTCTTAGGTACCAAAAGGCAAAGAAGGAAGCATTTTGCATTAGCCTGCATTCTTTTAAAGCTGCTGTGTCAGTCTGGCACATGAGCCATGTAATCCCATATGCTAAACTGGTAGAATCTGATCTCTCACCAAGCCCATTTGTGCTAGGCTGCAAAGCATTGTTCTGCCAACAAGCTGATAGCCAGAGAAACTGAATTGTAGCCAAGAACTTGGCAGAACTTGGAACGGCCATCCAATACCCGAAATGTTAGATGCACTCTTAATATTTCAAGAATGGCACTCATCCAGAGTATCATCAACAATGTCAGGAATAGAACTGCAACCCTGTTGAATGAAATCCTTCTGAGTGTGTGTCTGTGTGATTGTGAAAGTTTCATGTGAATGCCTGCCAAGAACTATAACACTGTAGCCTTGTATCTCAAGGGAATATCCATTGGCAGTTTCCCACACTCTTTTAAGCATGTGTTTCTTTGTTGAAGGAAAAAAAAATCTTATTTGGATCTCTCTTTCTGTTTAAGGTATCAACCTTGTGTCTACTTCGTTTTAAATCTAAGTTCATTTGGTTCACTTCAGGCTTTTGTTTCAAATAGGATGGCTGTTGAATTTGGCTTGCTAGTATAAATATTTGCTTACTGGTTTAGCTGTTAGGCTGTGAATGTCTATGGAGATTCTCAGTCATCCAGATCATGGCTGTCCCAATGGTGCTTTTTCAAGAGGCAACTGGACTTTCTGGGTTTTCTTTGAAGACGTTTCGCTTCTCATCCAAGAAGGTTCTTCAGCTCTTACTGGATGGTGGATCCTTCCATTTCCCACCATCCAGTCAGAGCTGAAGACGCTTCTTGGATGAGAAGCGAAACGTCTTCAAAGAAAACCCAGAAAGTCCAGTTGCCTCTTGAAGAAAAAAAAAAAAAAGCACCTTTGTTACATTGTGAACGAATTTTGTAATTGTTCAGCTTTTCTGAATTATACTGCATCTTTATAGAGGAGCATAATAAGTATTATTCTATATTACCACTATCCTGCGGCCAGCTTTTCACCAGCATTTGAACTTCCATAAGCATAAAGCATGAATAAATCATCATCATCAAGCAATGTTGCTTTTTGTTCAGGAGATATATCTTTTTGAGGTATTAAAACTCTGGGTGTATAATGCATATGGTCCCAATTTTCTTGGAATTATTAATATTTTCAGTCAAAAACCTTATGAAGGGAAATGTTTCTGGATACACAATGTGTTGTCTTTGAGATATTGCTAATATCTCCCAGTAGTCTGAGCCAGCATGGCCAAGAGTGAGGGATGCTGGGAGAAGTAGTCCAGCAATATTTGGGATATCTGTTATGCACCCATGATTTATAGCAGGAAATATGACTGTGAAGTAGAGTGGCATATTAAAAACTAATGTTAAATTTAATATTGATATTAATATTGTATTGTTTCTTCAGGGAAAGCTAATAAAGATATGCATTTCTTGGCTGCAGAAGCAAAGCAATTCTTGATTTAGGGTTTGTCTGGTTTTTCTCTTGTACTCAGTGGTGGGTTGCCCTCAGTTCACACCAGTTCTATAGAACTGGTAGTAAAACCAGCGGGAGGCTCCGCCCATTGACCCTGACGTCATCAAAACGCTTCTGTGCATGTGCATGGCCCCGTTGCAAACCAGTAGTAAAGGTAAGTAAAACCCACCCCTGCTTGTAATGTGTCCATGTGTATATGCTTTAAAACAAAAAGTTTCTTCTCCTAGGCTTTAATAGATTTGTGTGCTATTTTTCACTAAAGTAGCTATAGCCCACTTCCTCGAAATATAGCACATAAATTTGCCGTGCCCTGGCACACTTATGGAAGTGCTCCCTGTAATCTTTCTTGACACATGTACACATTCTTCATGCAAGCCGGTGCATGACCTGGGATCTGCTGTGACAAGAGCCACCGATTGTTTACTTCTGGCTCAGCTTCATGAGCCTTTCCTTTGTTTTCTTTCTACTTATTTTCTATTTCTACTTACATCTCTCTTCCTCCCTTCCCCTCCCAATATTCCCTAGGAGACTTTAGTTGCCTTTGGAAGTACTTATAGCACATACTAATCAGTTTCCCTATGGATGCTCACAGAAAAAAAAAAAACTTAGTGATAAGACTCATTATTGACATCCCAGATGATTTATAGTATTTAAGAAGGGAATGAGTCACTTGCTGACTCAGTGAAACCAAGGTCTTTCCTGTGTGTACAGGAGTGGGTGTACGTGTCTATATTTAATGTTTTTTTTCTCAGCTTCCAAGAACCCAACTGGTATTAGCTGTTGAAATTCAGCAAAATGACATCACTTTTGTTTTTTCATCCCTGCTCAACTAGAGAAAAAGAAACTCTGATATTGGAGAAGACTCCTGAGAATACCAAGGACAACCAAGAAAACAAACTGATGAATCATCAAACAAATCAACCCAGAGTTCTCATTCAAGGTACAATTGATAATTATCCTATGTTATGTGAAGACCTAGATCTTTGGAAAAGGCTCTAGTTCTGGGTAAGGTGGAAGGAAAGAGAAGAGGATGGATTCAATGTGGTAAATTGACCTAGTTACAGTGGCAATGTTGACCAGGAATCTAATGTTTCTATTGAAAGTCTTGAGGGCACATAGGTGCCAATGTAAACATTGCCTCTGCAGGCCTTCAAGTTCATGGAAAGTTCCTCAGAAAACACCCAAAGTCCCTAAGATGACACCCAATGTCCTCGGAGGACCTCCAAGGGTGGTGGATGGTTATTTCTGTATTTTTTTATTTTATCTAAAGTGTGCTGGCTTGTCTGGATGGAGTGCTTCTGGATGGAGAAGTGGACAATGTAGTAAACATATAAATGTGAGTGTCAATGTCATGCCCCTGTCGGAGTCTGACTCTGAGATGGAAGAGGAGCAGCTGACAGAGAGTGAGACAGTAGCTCTGTTGGCTGTGGAGTCAGGCTGGGCAGAGCAGGGGAGAGTTAGAATAAGGGAGAGGGGGTTCTGATGAAGACCAAAGCCCACCCCCTCCTATTCTAGGGTACACAGGGAAGAACGGAGAAGAGAGTAATGCGGGTTGTGTGGCTTACAAGGGAGGAAAGGGCCCCTGATCACAAGATACACCTGGAGCTGGAGTTTAAAAGGAGAGGCAAATGGGAGGGGTGGTTGTCGGGAACAAAGTCTGAGTGCATGTTCGTACTTATTTTCTGGCAGTGTTGCCTTTGTGCCACGCACCGGGTCATCACAGTCAAAGTGTGTTCAGGGTTCTTCCTTGCTAAGGGAGGCCCATCTTTATTCAGCTGAATAAACGTGTAAAGTTTATTGAGATAAACACCTGGACTCTGTCTTTCTTTATACCAAGCCACATCTGAAACCAGCAGAACAGCAATGAGTGCCCCATTGGGAGACTTGAAAGGTTGGGGTCAGATCATTACAGAAAAAAATATGTGTGTGGCTAGTAAGAGATCAAAATGACTTAATTGGCACATAATCAATCAATCAAAATTTATAAAAATGAAGAATAAAATTTCTTTCTCATCTTTATTGATGGTATGTGTATTCCTCCATCTCGAGCCCTCTACCAAAGGTCTACGAGTTTGAGGGTTCTATGCAGTATCTTAGCTGTTCCTAATATTGCACTCTTTGTATGATATGAAAATAAAAGTGAAAATAAGAGTAGAAAACAACCATACAGTCACTGCTGTTGCTAACAAATATCACTGTGCAGAAATACTTCTTTACTTCTGTTCTGAATATCTCCTCAGACAGGTTTCAATTAATGTTTCTAGGTTTGGTCTAGAGAACCTTGGCCAAAAATTCTTCATGCAGACAACCTAACCAAGAAATGGTGATTCAAATCTAGGACTCCCTCCCTCAGAGTGGTTTAAAACAGCAGTGTTGAAAACACTGTTTTATCAATTATTTCATTTGGAGCAGTGAATTAAGAAATGTAACATTTTTTATCTTGGGTTTGAATGAATATTCTGGGAATTTTAATTTTCTCTTGGTCTTACCTGTTGTCATGTGAGTTCACATGTTCTTCTTATCTTGTTATCCTTTCATTTAATTAAGCCATCCAGAGTTGGGTGATTATCTAAATATAGTAACAACAACAATAATAATGACTGAAAAAAGAAAGCAAAGATAGCACCAATAATGGTAGGCATTATTGAATGCAATTCCAAAATAAATGGAGCACTGTTTGAATGCCATCAGCATTGACAAAATCACCATTAGTCAATTGCAAAAGGCAGCTTTACTTGGAACAACTCCTATACGTGGATAAAAATGGAAAATCCAATCTAAACATCTGGCTGATTGTGTGACCAATCATAGTAATAGTTTGTCAGTCTCCTTTCATGTATACAAGAGTTCTGAATATAAAATTGGGGCAAAGTGTTGCTAAACCCTTCAACCCCTCTAGTCAAGTTCACCTCCGATGAGTCATTTCCCAGTCAATTCAGCAGCTGTTGTTTGCTGGCAGTTTCCCACCCAAATACTAATAAAGCTTAAGCCAGCCTAGACAGCTAGTGTGGTGGAGTGGTTAAGGCATCAGGATAGACTGTGAATTCTAGTCCTACCTTAAGGTCAAAGCCAGCTTGGTGACCTTGGGCCAGAAACTCTCTTGTCAGTTTTAGGAAGGAGACAAAGGCAAACCATCTGGGAAAAACCTTACCATGAAAATTGCTCAGGAGTCAAAATTGGATTTGAAGGCACAAACTACAAGAAAAACCCTGTCTAGATTCTGAAACCACAAAAGGTCAGCAAAGAGCTACTACTTTCAGAATTTATGCAAGCCCCATGCCCACCCCATGCCCAGCAAAAGACAGCCCAAATCAACCTAATCATGTAATGCCTCTCTTCTTTAGAACATAATGTAATGTTCAGGGGAACATTACATTATTTACCTTGCTATTGGTTTTCTACCTTCTATTTAAGTCATACCATTTTTGAACATATTTATTGTCTTAAAAAGCTGGGAAAGTGCATTAAAATAAGTTTAAAAGTGCTCTCATGTTTTTGCAGCAACATTAAAAATACATCAAAGTACATTCACTCTTTAGTCTTATAGCCATTCACCAGGTTTGCACAGCTCAGCAAGGAACTGTAGATGGAGGACCACAGCTTATATGCATCTTGCTCACAACTACAGCAGAGACTTTTAAAGGATGCTAAGTGTGGAAACTTCATGAATCATTTTTGGAAATTGTGCCTTAATTGCTTCAAAGCTATTAGAGAAGAGATTTAAGAAGGGTGGAACTACCATATGTTAGTTTCAATATCGTTGAATAGTTATCAAGAGTTTCCTGCTTGACCAGGGGTTGGATGAGAAGATCTCTAAGCAGAGGTGGGCAGCACATGAATTAACAACCGGTTTGCCCAGCACCAAAAATATGAGCGTGCATAATATTCCTTCTTCCTCCTACAACTATATAGGAGGAATCCTATATAACTACAACTATAATCCTGTGAGATAGATTGGGCTGAGATAGAGTATGACTGACCCAAGGTCATCCAGCTGGCTTTCATACCTAAGGTGGAACTAGAACTCCCAGTCTCCTGATTTCTAGCCTGGTACCTTAATCACTAAACCAGTGATTCCCAATCTTTTCTTCACCACATACTTTTTGTGGCCACAGACCATAGGCATGGACTCCCAAGACCTAACTCAAAATTTGAATAATAACATTTCTTCAAGCCTTTGTGGATGCCCTGTGATGACTTTGTGGGTTCCCCCAGTGGTCCACAGAACACAGGTTGAGAACCAACACACTATACCAAAGTGTCCAGTGGTGGGTTGCCCTCGGTTCACGCCGGTTCTATAGAACCAGTAGTAAAACTGGCGGGAGGCTCTGCCCACCGACCCCGATGTCATCAAAATGCTTCTGTGCATGCAGAAGCGTGGCCCTGTTGTGAACCGGTAGTAAAGGTAAGTAGAACCCACCCCTGAAAGTGTCTCTGTCATCTCCCTTGTGTTGACTGTTTCTCTGAAACAAGGCATGCTCATCTACCTCAATGATTCAATGATGGGATTCTTCCCACTATGTTGCTTTACTTCCCATTATATCATATTTGTTTTTGTGCTTCATGACTTTCAGTATGTTTTGTTTGTTACCCATGTTTTGTGCATTAATGTAGAGTCGTTTAAGATAATGAAACAGGCTTCCTATGATTCAGTCTTCCATTTCATTTATGCCTGCATTTTCTTTGTTTTTCTGTTAAACCAGTAATTTCCAAAACACTTCACTATACTGCTACATACAATTCATTACTCACCAATTTGTTATTTACCAATGGTCTTTCAACACTCACCCCCTTGTATCCTAGTTTAAAGCCCTCCTGATCAGGTTTTCCTCCTTAGTGAGGTGAATTCTACAAATCAGTCCTTCTTCCCTGAAATTTGTATGCATGTTGAAAAAACAAACCTTTGTGATTTCCTTCAATATTATAAGCAGGAGTTCAGCAGAAGCTACTTACAGTATGAAGCTCCCCCATTGGCTCAGGAGAGTGAGAGCCACCTCAAAAGGTAAGATGTTACAGACGACAGGAACCATGGTAGAGAAGGCTGTTCTCCTGGATCCTGCTAGCTGAAATTCCTTGGCTGATGGGATTTGTAGAATGCCCCATTGCCCACATGAGTGGGGTGGACCTGTACCATTGGGGTGAGATGATTCCTCAAGTAGACTGGATCCATGCCATGTGGGGCTTTTGTTGCGGTCCGCCAGTAGCCTGCGGACCTGGCAGCAGAGTCAGACAGTGAGGAGGCTGGGGAGGACAATGGGCCAGTCCTGGAGTCAGGGGAAGGCCCAGACGAGGGCTCTGTGTCAGAGGCAGAGATGGGGCCAGAGCCATCTGGGAGCGATGCACGGACTCTGGAGCCTCCAGAGGTGGACAGCAGAGAGGCAGAGGAACAGGAGGAGCTTGTTCCTAGTGCACGCATGCGAAGAGCTGCCAGAAGGCAAGAGCAGCTGAAGGAAAAAGGGCAACTCAGGAGTAAGGCCAGAAGATGATTGGCCACTCCTGAGGCTTAAAAGACTTAAAGGCTTAAAAGAGCAGCAACGAGCTGTTGGGTTCTTTGTAGAAAAGCAATGTTGATTCCTGTGCTTCTTGTCAGCGTCTCTTGAACTTTGTGGGGGTTTTGCCAAGAAAAGCCTTTGGCAGGTTGCCAAAGACATCAAATGTTGGTGATAAGGCCGACAGACTAGTTATTAAGAATTTTGTTTTGGACTAAGTTGAGAATGAATTAATTCTCAACTGTTTTAATAAACTAAATTTGTTGAGGACTGAATTGTGTTTGGTAATCACTACTTGGGCCTTGGTCACAACAGCTTTAAAGGTGATAGCCAACACCAGAAACCAGTGCAGCTCGTGAAGCAGTGGTGTAACATGGGCATCTTAGAACTGTCCACACGTCAGGCAATAAAGATCATGCATATAGAGGTATTGTTTGTGTCTATGTGAAATAATAGAAGGCCCAGTGATCTTGTCAGTCTTTCCATTTTCTGTCATGATGAGGACATGATGGTGTATAACATAACATTTGCATAAATGTGTGATGACATCATGACGCCTCTGCTACCACTTCCTTGCCCTAACGCCTTGCTGTGCATACCTGTGGTCAAGCAACACAACACTGGGATTTCTTTCCCTGAGTCAGTGAAACCAAGGTCTTTCCTGTGCTGTAGAAGTGTGTGTGTGTGTGTGTGTGTGTGTGAGAGAGAGAGAGAGAGTTTAATAAAGTTTTTTCCCAATTTCCTAGAACCCAATTGATATTAACTGCTGAAGTTCAGCAAAATGTCATCACTTTCCTTTTTCATACCTTGTCAGTCAGAGAAAAAGGAACTAATTTTTTTTTGCAAGTACTTCTTGTAAAATGCAGATGAGCATTTAAGAAACTGGATTATATCTTCTTTTAAAGGCAACAATTAAAATGGATTTTACTACAAAAGAAGATAAATTTTACTGGAGCAGGCCAAAGGCCCGTCTCCCATGGTGCCCCAAACAGTTACCTTGGGGAAGCACAAAAGCACCAAACGAGAACTTGCCTGCTGTCGCTCCCTTGCTGTGTGCAAGTTAAGCAGAAACAACACAACATTGGGATCTCTTTCACTTCAAATGAAGTTTAGACAGGCCTGTGGGAACTAATCTTTGGCCCAAGTGAATGTAGAATGTTCCCAAGCTCACCCACCCTTTCAGTACATTGATGGAAGGGCAACTATTCTTTTATAAAACTTATCCAGTGTTGCTGATTTTCTACCTAAGACTCCTCTGAGAAGCTTTGGAGGGCCCTGTCTTCCCTGAAACTGATTCTGAAATCTACAAATCTTGTTAAAACTAGAGAAAGGCAACACATCCTACTCATTTTTGTAATTCTGAATGCTGAGACCACTATTTAAATCTGAAATCATATATACCCATATTATTTCCATCCCTAGAACAGAGGTTGGCAATTTTTTTGGGCTTGGAAACATAGTTATATGTTTGAAAACATGTGATGAATGCATTTTCAAAATGGCTACCATTGGAGTCATGCCCAAACACAAAACCCTTGTTTAACAGAATACAAATAAATTCCATAGAAAATCTCTATAATATCAGTGAGACCTCTATAATAGAAATTGCAGTGAATAAATATTACGTGTTTTTTTAACATGCTTCTCATTCAATTTTTTTTTTATTCAAACTATTTTTTTAGGGGCAGAGAACTTGGAAAGATGCCCCATGTTTATGTGTATCACATTGCCTGTCATTGCATTGTTTATATTCTGTCCTTTGATCTGTGGCTTTTCTGCAGTACCTCAGAATTCAAACATATATGCACAAGGATGGAGGCATATATACAGGTGTTCTCCTCTGTAGTCCACCCAATAAATGCGTATGTTGCATTTAACCCCTTTAAATCTGTTTTTCCTAGTCTAGGTGCCCTACAAATGTGTGGACTTCAACTCCCAGAATTCCTCACCCAGTGTGGTTTCTCAGTGGTGGGTTTCACTTACCTTTGCTACTAGTTCGCTCGCATGCACGCCCCATCTTACATGCGCAAAAGCTTCTGCACATTATTATTGCATATTGCATATTGCAAATATGCACAGAGCATATTTGATGATGTCCAGCCGGGTGGGCGGAGCCTCCTGCTGCCTCTGCTACCGATTTGCCTGAACCGGGCTGAACCAGTAGCAACCCACCACTATGGTTTCTGCTGAAAATTCTAGAGACTGAAATATGTACATTGTGTAAGCAGCTAGATAAGGAAGTCTGCATTAAATCTGTGTATTACTGAAAGATTACTAATGGTATTTCAGATTAAGTTATCTGCTTCCAACACACATCGAACAAGTGAAGTTGGAAGAAAACTCCCAAAGAATCATGGTTTCCTGCCAATCATCAGAGCTGCAGGAACTTTGCAAATGAAATGGCAGCAGCATCTGCTTATTCAAGTGATCATATTTCAGTATTTCAGTGCTTACTTTACAACGAAGAAATTCATCTTAATAATAAAAAAGTTTTGATTTATGGAAGAAAGAGGCAAACGATGAGAGAGGAAGAGAGAGACAAGGAAGACAAGAGGATATGCCACTGTATTTCTCTCTGCGAAATTGTGTTTGTGCTTTAATCACAAAGTAACAGTCCTTTGGCGTTAAAATGATTGTTATTGCCATACTCACCCATAGCCTCTGATTCCTTCCAATTTTTTTTTTGGCAAATTCTATGCAAAAGTACAAAGGCAACAGCTGAGTTATTAATCAAGTCTGTCAAACAAGGACTGCAATAATTTTCTGACTGGAAGCAATTCAAAATACTGTCTCACACAGTTTTAAGATGCTGTGATTATTTTTCAGTAACTTTGTGGATGCTGGGTGGTAGGCAGGGGGTAAGTCTTTTTCTCAGTATATAACTCCAAGTTGGGAGGAGAAAAACAAACTCTTGCAAGCTGATCCAAAATGGATCCCAAGTGTCAGAGCTCTAATTCACAGGATACATTTACTGGAATCTTTGTTTGATTTTGAATATGATTATGATTGATTGAAAGTCTTAGTGATTACATGGACAGATTTTCTCTGTAATGATCTATCCCTAATCTGGTCTTTCAGGTCCTTCAACAGTGCATCTCATTCCATTATAATTGAGTCCATCCACCTTGCTGCTTTTTCAAAGGCAACTGAACTTTCTTTGTTTTGCCTTGAAGATGTTTCACTTCTCATCCACGAAGCTTCTTCAATTCAAAGCAACTGGACTTTCTTTGTTTGTTTCTTTCTTTGAATTGAAGAAGCTTCTTGGATGAGCAGCAAAACATGTTCAAGGAAAAACAAAGAAAGTCCAGTTGTCTTTGGAAAAGCACCTTTGGGACATCCATGGTCTGATGACTGAGAATGTCCATTGATACCTTGCTGCTGGTTGACCTCTTTTCTTTGCTTCCATCTTTTCCAGTATCAGAACCTTCTCCGGAGAGCCAGGTCTTCAACTAATGCAGGGCTCCATAACCCCTGCTCCATGGACTTGCACTGGTCCGTGGCATGCCAGAAACTGGGCCATGCAAACAAAAGAAGTCCTGTTTGCGGGATGCAGGTAGCACATGAAACCATGCCTCCTCTGGTTCACAGAAAAACCTTTCTCCACAGAACTGGTCCTTGATGCCCAAAAGGTTGGAGGCCACTGATCTAATGTGTCTGAAATAGGATCATTTGATCCTGGTCATCTGTACCTCAAGTATGAATTCTCAGTTGATTTCTTCAGTGATCAACTGGTTTATTTTTTTTTTTGATTTTCCATAATATTCTTACAATACACACCCACACATAGACACACGCACATACACATATACATCCTGCATATATGTATACATATATCTATATACACATACTGTACATAATACATACTTAGAATATCTCTCTATATCAATACATCTAGGAGCCCTGGTGGCGTAGTGGTTAAAGTGCAATATTGCAAGTAGACTCTGTCCACAGCCTGGAGTTTGAGTCTGATGAGGCTCAATGTTGACTCAGTCTTTCATCCTTCTGAGGACAGTAAAATGAGAATCCAGATTGTTGGGGACAATGCAAATAATGGTTACATTGTAAACTACCCAGACAATGCTGTAAAATTCTATGGGGTGATATATAAGCTTAAACTTATATACCCCACCCCATAAACTTTGGTCTTCTTCAACACCAAAGTTCAAAAGCATCAATATTCTTATCCTTTTTTTTTTTAATTTGATTTATATGCCGCCCTTCTCCGAAGACTCAGGGCGGCTTACAATGTGCTCAGCAATAGCCTTCATCCTTTTGTATATTTATACAAAGTCAGCTTATTGCCCCCACAACTGGGTCCTCATTTCACCTACCTTAGAAAGGATGGAAGGCTGAGTCAACCTTGAGCCTTGGCGAGATTCGAACCCTGCAGTAATTGCAGGCAGCTGGTCTTAATAACCAGCTTAATAACAGGGTGCCTTAAACCCCTGTACTTATCCTGTTTCTTAAAGTCCATCTTTTGTACCCATTACTAACAATTAAGCTTTTTCTTGACTGTAATTATAAAAATGAATAAATGGCATTATTGAATAAATGACATTATTGAATAAATGACTCTGTTTCTCTCATGGTTTACTGTGCAATGCATCCAATGGGAATCAGAACCCATATTTTACCTCAAAAGCAAATAGTTTTTATCTGTAGGGGAAGGAATGGAGTTAAAACTATGTAATCTAGAGCAGGGATCTCCAACCTTGGCAACTTTAAGACTTGTGGACTTCAACTCCCAGAGTTGAAGTCCACAAGTCTTAAAGTTGCCAAGGTTGGAGTCCCCTGACCTACAGTACTATGGAGCCACAAACACACTAGCCCACCTTGAATGCCATTAAACCTTATCTAACTTTTAACAGGTACTAATCGTTAGTTGAGAATATTCCTGTGCATAGGCATGGGCAATAAATCTCGTTAATTGGAACTTCACAAATGGTCCTGGTCTTTCACAGCTGACATCATCTTAACATTGTAACTATTACTGTCATCTCTATCATTTCTTTGGGGGGCCTCGGGGTCGGAGTCACAACAATATATTTGAAAATAATTATACTTCATGGGTCCCAGTCTTTTGCCAAGTTGTCACCTTCCTCTGAGCACATCCATTGTATTAATGGTGGGGAGATCCCATCTTGACATGTAGGAAATATCTAATCAAGAGCATAGAAATCCAGGTAATGTAAACCTGCAACCTACTTTGCAAGATAGGATATGTGTAGGTGAGAATAAGAAGATCTTTTCATACTGTAATAAAACAGGTGCACAGGCTTTGAAGTATAAATTCTGTAGCCTACCTTTTCATCTCTAGGGACTGACTGTCCAGTGTCTGGCAGGTGTGTTGTACTATAAAATTACTTCCAAGTCAAGTAGTCCTGTCTCTGTAAGACACTATTCTTAATTTTTTTCTCCCAGAACTGAACACATTAACCCAACGGAAGTGGATTACTGATATAAAGGTAGAAAGAACCATGGAATGTTTTTATGCTTTGTCTGCAATCTTGTGCAATGCATGAATAACCTTGATATTTAATGTGAATACATTTACTGACCTAAAATTTAAAAATCCAAAATAGACCTTAAAGTCAGAGTGAATTTATTTGCAGCCATTTATTTATTTATTAAAAGGTTTAACAGCTAGTGACAGACATATTATCCCCATTCAGCATTAAAATATTAGCTGTAGCAACTGTGATTCTGGAAGAGTTTCAGGACAAGCATTTACCTAACCACAAAGAACGATGCTGTGCCTATAACAACATGTTCACTGGCTTCCACAGGGGACCAAACTCTACACAAAGATTTTCTCAGTACAGATAACCATGGTGGTACTTGAAAATGCCTGGCATCACAAATGAAACATCTCATGGAGACACTATATCATTGCTAAAATCTTTTTTGGAATTGTAATCCATTTTGTAATTCCTGAATTGGCTGTCAAAGAACTTTTACAAATTCTGCAAGAACATATATTTTTAAAAAATCAAAATTTATTGACAACATTTTTGGAATGGCTAACAATGTTGTTGTTGTTGTTGTTGTTGTTGTTGTTGTTGTTGTTCTTCTTCTTCTTCTTCTTCTTCTTCTTCTTCTTCTTCTTCTTCTTCTTCTTCTTCTTCTTCTTCTTCTTCTTCCTCCTCCTCCTCCTCCTCCTCCTCCTCCTCCTCCTCCTCCTCCTCCTCCTCCTCCTCCTCCTCCTCCTCCTTCTTCTTCCTAGCGTATTACCACAGGTGCAGGGTCCGCTTTTCAGATCATTGAATGCCACTTTGCATGGTTGACAGCATCTCCAGGGCACAGGCCCTCAGCTTGCATATCGTATCTTATCTTAGCTAACAATGTTCATAATTGCAATATATACAAAAAGAGAGAAAAGGACAGTGTTGGAGAAGATGAGTAAACCTGAGTAAATTCTTATGTCTTTTTCTGTAAAACTGGGTGCTAATCTAGCAACTTCTAGATTCTAGATTCCACTGTTCCTTTCTGCTCATGCATATGATGTTGCCACCTTTCAGACATTATAAAAATGCTTCTATATCCTTTCCATGTTAATGCGGGGGAGGGTTGTATTTATTTATTTATGCGATTTATATGACTGCCCAATTCTCATACTGTGATTCTGGGTGGCTAACATAGGATTAAAACACAAAAGAAGGAAGGCAATCATCATTTTAAAAAATCACAAACATATGGAATTGTTTTAACACAAGTTGAGGAAAAAAAACCTGCTTAAAATTCCAAACCATTTACCAAACAGGCTCATCCAATGTTAAAGCCCAATGCCTAGAGAAAAAAACACACAGTTTTTTTTAGTACTCTACAGAAGACCAACAAGGTAAGGGCTATCCAAATCTCAGAGGTCATGCTTTCCAAAGGCCAGATGTCACAACAGAGAAGATACACCTCCTGGGTGTATTGTATTATAGAGGAAATTGGGATATGCCTACACCGTCAAATCCTGTGGAATGGTCAGATTTAATTGAAAATAAATGTTTCTACAAATGATCTGCTGGTGTGCTATGAAGGGCCTTATACAGTAGATATGATCATCATCATGAATTGCACTCAAATAACTATAAGATAGTCATGATTGTTTTCAAGGATATCTTTATGTTGAGGACATTGCAATAGTTCAGGCAGGAAGTGAGTCTGAGTAATCATGACAACAGCCTTCCAATCCGGCAAAGGCTACAATTAGTACACAAGATGGTGCTGTGCAAAGGCCTTTCCACTTGCTCTTCAAGAAGGTTTGCCAGTTGTGGGTTAAGAAACTCTAAAAAGACTCTACACGGAAATGTATTTACAGTTCTTTTATAAGAAATTTAAAGGCAATGTATTTATTGCTATAATCTTAATTTATAACAATATTTGATGCAACCTAAGCCTTTAATCCATCGGCTTCAAAAGCTGCATATATTTCAAGGAAAAGAAACAGGACAGACCCAGATAAATTTACCTTAAAGACAAACTATTTTATTTCACTTTGAATTATTTGGTCTCACTTTAATGAGCATGAATCTCTCCTCAGTTTGCATATTTTTACAAAAAGCCAAATCACTTGTTTGCAACCATCCTAAGGGAAAATGCAGTTTTGATATTTCAGGAACATAAACATTACAGCTCAAGACCTCTTTCCAAATGTGTTGGCATATTAGATGACCTGTTGCTTTCCCACCGCACTTCACAGTTGTCAAAGTATTTGTACACTGTGATTGTATTCATATCACATGTTTAACAAGGGCAGTTACAAATTTAGCAGCTTCATTTGCACAACACTTTTAATTTTGTTCAGCTTTCTCTAATTTAGTATGTTGCATGAACTTAGGCAATTGAATTAAAAAGTCAATCTGCTTGCAAATTTAATAAAAAAGTTATGGAAGAAACTCATTTTTGTAGATCTTCATTCAGTGGACTTTGGATATAGCAGGCAGCCTGCCTAATTTATGTAATCTTTGGACTTTGCATCAAACTAGGTCATTTGCATGGTTGCATAATTGATACATTTATGTCACTTTGTCACATTTAATTCATTTGCATATCAAGTGACATAATTTTATCTAAATCAATATAAAATATAAAAATAACTATATAATTAGAAAAATGAATAAAATTGATAGAATTTACACAAATTTGGATTTAAGAGTTATTCAGACTTAATGGACATCCCTTTCCCACATATGTTCTTAAAGTGAGGTTTACTGTAAATCAGATTAAGTGTACAGTAAATACATTCAGCCAATATATTATTATCAATTAATTCAAAATTACTCTTACTTGGGCAACATGATCTCTTGATTTGGCTATTGTTTTCTCTATACAATAGAGACCACCCCAACGATGCCCTTGAAGTGATGTCCCAGTGCCTGGAGGCCGTGCGGATCTGGATGGGGAGGAATAGGCTCAGGCTCAACCCATCCAAGACTGAGTGGCTGTGGTTTCCGACGTCCCGATATAGTCAGTTGGTGCCATCACTGACTATTGGGGGCGAATCATTGGCCCCCACGGAGTGGGTGCGCAACTTGGGCATCCTCCTGGATTCACGGCTGTCTTTAGAAGAGCACTTGACGGCCGTGACCGGGAGGATTTTTCATCAGGTTCGCCTGATCTGCCAGTTGCATCCCTTTCTCGATCAGGACTCCTTACACACGGTCACTCATGCCCTCGTCACCTCCCTCCTGGACTATTGCAATGCTCTCTACATGGGGCTCCCCTTGAGGAGCACCCGGAGGCTCCAACTGGCGCAGAGTGCAGCCGCACGGGTGGTAATGGGAGCGACATGGCGTTCCCACGTAACACCCCTCCTGTGCGAGCTGCACTGGCTCCCAGTGGTCTTCCGGGTGCGCTTCAAGGTTTTAGTTACCACCTTTAAAGCGCTCCATGGCTCAGGACCTGGGTACTTGCGGGACCGCCTACTACCACCAATAACCTCCCACCTGCCGGTACGCTCCCATAGAGAGGGGCTCCTCCGGGTGCCGTCGGCCAAACAATGCCGGCTGGCAGCCCCCAGGGGGAGAGCCTTCTCTGTGGGGGCACCTACTATCTGGAACGAGCTCCCCCCGGAGATACGGAGGATCCAGGATCTGCACACCTTCCGCCGCGCTCTAAAGACCTTATTATTTCACCAGGCAGGCCTGGCCTAATTTTCTCCCTCTTTTATAAAAGATTTTTAATTTTTTAATATCTTTTAGTATTTTATATATTCAAATTTTAAAATTGGTTTTAAATAGTTTGGGGTTTTAATTTGTCTGAGCCAAAACTATTTAATTTTATTTTAATTCTACTTTTAAATTTTATATGTATGTGTTTTATTGTTTGGCTGTGCACTGCCCTGAGTCCTTCGGGAGTAGGGCGGTATAGAAATTGAATAAAATAAAAATAAATAAATAAATAAATAAATATAGTTTCAGGATATGTAGGGGCTATCTGCTTACCAATCTCCAATGATTGGTGGTGACTTTTTCAGTTTGCAGGCTAGAGTCTTTTCCAACTCTACTTGGAAATGTTTGGGATTGAACCTGTGACCTTTGGAATATAACACTTTGGCTATTATTTCTGCATAAATATATCCTGAAAGGTTTGCTAATGAGCTTCACTCATCTCATTACACTGCCTCCGTGTGATTGAGTTTAGTTTATGTAATTCTGATGTTGTTTTCCCTTGTTGCCAATAACTCCACATGAACTAAAAGATGCTATTTTAATTTCAAGAAGAGAAAGAGAAACTTTCTGTTGCAAGGCTTTGTAAATTGTTTGTCCCACTTATTAAATATGCCACCACTTTTCTTTAAGTCTATTATCTGCCTTATACTTTGCATTTCTATATATCACTTACTCGTCTAATTTTCTTCCATAGAAGCGCTCTGTCCTGAAATAGATTAACAACTATCCAGCAGGCAGGTACTGTATGCTATGGTCTTTACCATTTTAGAAAAGCTGAATCTATTGAATCATTTTCTGGAATATTTTTGCTTTTTTGGGGTGATGGTGTTGGAGGTGCCTCTTTTTGTTTGTTTGTATACATATGGAGGCAAGACCTATTTTCTCACTTTTTAATAAAACAGAGATAATCACTTCTCTGCCACTGGACAGCTGTGCCTTGCAAACTGTCCTGGAAAAAAACTTACCCAAGAAATTCCAATAACTGGACAGGATCCAATCATTTTATTAAAACTAACAAATTACAGTGAGTCATTCGGTCTCTTGTTATTAAAAGCAAATAGTGCTGGGGAACTGATCAACCAAACTGAACATTTATTTATTTATTTATTTATTTATTTATTTATTTATTTATTTATTTATTTTATTTATTTTATTTATTTTATTTGTCAACAAGTACAAGGAAACAAGTAACAATATAGATACAGACATGGACACATGGAAAAAATTGGCACAAATAAAAGGATATAAATAGGCAAAACATAGCCATAAACACATAGAATGAGTTCATATCAGGGGTGGGTTCTAACAGGCTTTACTACCGGTTCTCTTTGTGCGCGCGCTTCGCGCGCGATTGCCTCTTCGGGCAAAACTTGTGTGCAAAACTTGCGCTTTGGGCAAGCGCGTTGCGAATCTGCCAAGCTGAGGTGTGGCAATCCGCTCTGCCGCACCTCTCAGCTGGGCAAAAAAAGAAGAAATATAAGGTCGGAATAACACGGGGGTGGGCGGGAGGGCCCAGCTCCCAAAGAAAGAGAACTGGTTCGGTGACATAATAGCGTCACCGCTACTGGCTCGGCTGAACTGGGCCGAACCGGGAGCAACCCACCACTGGTTTATATAAATGGGGACAGTAGGACAGAGATGGTAAGCATGCTGGTGCGCTTATGCACGCTCCCTTAGGGACCTCTTAAGAAACATGAAAGGTCCACGGTAGACAGTTTAAGGTAAAAGGTATGGAGATTAGCGAGACTAACAACAGGATCAGGTAGAGTGTTCCAGACATTTACTACTCTATTGCAGAAGTCATATTTCCTAGAATCAAGATTAGAGCGAATTACATTGACTTTGAATCTATTGATAGCCCTTGTGTTATTATGGTTGAAATTAAAGTACTCATTTACAGGTAGGACATTTTGGTAAATAATCTTATGAACTAAGCATAGGTCAAAATGTAGACAGCGTAGTTCGAGGCTATCCAGACCTAAAATTTCAAGCCTGGTGGTATAGGGAATTTTATTTTGAGCAGAAGATTTGAGTACTCTTTTAGTAAAATATTTAGTAACATGAATATATATGTACACACCAGGGGTGGGTTCTAAATTTTTTTACTACCAGTTCTGTGGGCATGGCTTATTTTATGGGCGTGGCTTGATGGTCATGTGACAATTATTTAGGATTTAGCAAAGGTACTGGTCTACCAGGCTTTTAACTGCTTGCAGAGCTGTACTGATTACATTTGAACACTGATAAAGAATGGTTTGCTACTACAAACAGTACACAGGAATCTGCACTTTCCTTTGTCTAGAAAGAGAACATCTACTCATGAAGTGTACTTAGCCTGAGAGAAGAATGCCAATCAGGTTTAGTGATGTTTAATAGTTTGTGCCCACTCCCTACTTTGAAAAGGGAGAGTTGCAATCAAACTCAACCTCCAAACCCTTGAAAATGTTACAGTTTATGGAGACATGACTTAGTGAATCAAAGGGTGTTCTGGAAGAGATAGCTATCATGAACAGATATACAGAAAAAAGATGGTCCAATTGCTATTGTGATTAGATTCACTGACTTTTATATTTGACAAGCAAGCAAAGACAGAGATACTCAGGGCCCATGGGTGACCTAGGTACGAGCATGTAGGAGACATACCAAACAATATTAAAAATCTCCACTACACGAAGAATTATGGAACTATTTAACATGCATGTTTTTCATGATGCGTATTGCTGAGATCTGTCATAAGGAGCTTTCATAAAGTAAAAGTGCCCCATTGAACAAACTGCACTCCCAAATAAGGGTGGCGTTTTAGAAGAGATGTGAGGTGTGGCTACACAATATTGGTATGAGAGCCAGTTTATTGTAGTGGCTAAGGCCCTGAGGCTAGAAACCGGGAGACCATGAGTTCTAGTCCTGACTTAGGCACAAAGCCAATTGGGTTACCTTGGACCAGTCCCTCTCTCTCTCAGTCATAGGAAGGAGTCAATGGCAAACCACTGCTGAACTCTTGCCAAGAAAAACTGCATGGACTAGTTCAGGCAATTGCTAGAAGTCAATACTGACTTGAAGGCACTGGAAAAAAATGTTGGTTTCTGTAGAAAGCCTGGCTTATGACAGCCTTTCTGATCTTGGTGTCCTTCAGATATATTGGCCTTCAGCTTCCATAAGGAACTGTGTGAACTGCAGTCAAATACAGATGACATCAGGTTGAACTGGCTGCTCAAACATTTCTGTTTCTCAAGGAAAAGAAATAATCTCTATCACAAAACTATTGTTGAAGCAAATCCTCTTTGTTATTTTGTTAGAATAATATGGTTGGCATAATAATCCTTCATGCAGAATCAAATTGCAGAGATATTGCTCAAAAATATGCCAAAGGCAATAAATGGTAACATTTCTAATAATAAAAAGCATAGCAGGTGATAGTGGTACCAGAAAAAGCAATATACAGTATGTTCATTTGCAGCGTTATGAGTGAGAGATAAAAGTCACATAAATCCCAAACAATCGTCAGACAAAACCCGGGCTTGTCATTTTAAAGTAAAGAAACAGGACAAGGTTGGCCAAATTGTATCAAAACTCTCTTTGGAATTTCTATGAGAAATTTTCTTTGTCCCATTCACTCTAGCCTCAGCTGCCTTTTTTAGTTTCATAAGCTCTTCGTTTTATTTCATTTTAGGTCTTTCATGCAACCAGTCTTGCACAACATACAGCTGCATTAGCAAACGGCTTGGAAAGCTACAGAACTGCAAAACACATTTCACTCTATTAAAAAAAATATTGCTTTTTTTCCTTCTTATCCTCGCAACTTGCTTTTCTTTCCATTCCTCTGAAATTTCATAAAAGTATATCTTGCCCATCCATAAAGTGCCTATACAAGAAATGTTAAAAAAAAAAGAGAGAACATTTTTGGTTTTTTTATTATAAAGGTTATTGCTATTGAATTGTATCTGTTCCAGAATCTGTCTGCACATTTAAACTACACACACAGACACACACACATTTTCAGATGACAAGCAACAATTAAAAAAAAACTTGTAACGTCAACACAGCACTCAAATTACAAGAGTAAGTGGTCCAATTCATGGCCAGCACACAAGACCTAAAATGGACACCTAACATCAAAAACGTCATCAAAAAAGCACAACAAAGAATGTTCTTTCTGCACCAACTCAGGAAGCTCAAATTGCCCAAAGGAATTATTGAGTCTGTCATCTGCACCTCCATAACTGTCTGGTTTGGCTCTGCAACCCAACAAGACAGACACAGACTTCAGAGGATAATTAGAACTGCAGAAAAAACAATTGCTACCAACCTGCCTTCCATTGAGGACCTGCATACTGCACGAGTCAAAAAGAGGGCTGTGAAAATATCTACAGACCCCTCACATCCTGGACATAAGCTGTTTCAACTCCTACCCTTAAAACAACACTATAGAGCACTGCACACCAGAACAACTAGACACAAGAACAGTTTTTCCCCGAATGCCATCACTCTGCTAAACAAATATTTCCCTCAACATTGTCAAACTATTTACTAAGGCTGCATTACTATTACTATTAGTCTTCTCACCATTCCTATCACCCATCTCCTCCCACTATGACTGCATGACTGTAACTTTGTTGCTTGTATCCTTACAATTTATATTGATATTGATTGTTTCCTGATTGCTTATTTGTACCCTATGACTATCATTAAGTGTTGTACCTTATGATTCTTGACAAATGTATTTTGTCCTTTTATGTACACTGAGAGCATATGCACCACAGACAAATTCCTCGTGTGTCCAATCATACTTGGCCAATAAAGAATTCTATTCTATTCTACAAGCTGATGTTGACAGCAGAAATGCTTGCTATTTAGAAAGCATTCCCAAAGCCATATTTATATTAATAGCAGCATCCAGATCCTGGGACAGTTAGCACATCTAGCTTGACTGGAACCTATGGTTGTTATTTCTTCATCGCAAACTCTGTGTAGAACCAAAGATATCATAAAAATCTACAGTTAAAAGGTTTGTTTCTGTCCCACATCCAGCCCTCTACTAAGTGCAAAAATCTAAATTAAAACATCTCTGACAGATGGTTTTATAGCTTCTGCCTGAATACATACAGTGAAAAGGAACCTATCATTTCTCTGGGTAATTAGTTTCACTGTCAAACTGTTCTTACTGTTAGGATTTTCTCCCTCTAACATTCAATTGGAATCTGCCTTCTATAATTTAAATCCATTTTTCTGTGTCCTGTGCTCTGGAACAAGAGAGAACAGATCTTGTTCTTATCCTTCCGTGTGACATCCTTTCAAGTATCTGAAGAATGCTACCATATCCACACCACACATCATTTCTCAAGGTTAAACAGCCACTTTCTCGTCCCCTGATCATCTCCGTCATCTTTCTTGGAAACTGTTCAAATTTCCCAGCATCCTTCTTAAGCTATGGTATCCAGAAGTAGATGCAGGGTTCAAAATGGGATCTGATCAAAGCAGAACAAAGTGAAATAATCTCTCTTGATCATTTGGAAATTATTAAGTAGTTTAAAATTGTATCTGGATTTTGTACAGCCAATCAAACAACTGGCTAGAACCATTAAGTTTTCATTCACCTATTACTCCAAGGTCATTTTCAAAAGAGTTAGTGTTCATCTGCTTGATAGCAGGAATGGGGAATCTTTACTCTCTGGGACTAATCCTGCCTATTTAACTAGATTCCAGGATGAATAGAATAATAGAATCATAGCATGAGAATGGATATTGGAGGTCTTTTAGTCCAAACACTTGGCCAAGGCAGGAATCCTCGTACCATCCTGTCCAATTTTTTGTTGTTGTTATTGAAAACCTTCAGTGATGTCTTCAGGAGGCTACTCTTCTATTGCTTAATACTGCAGTAGTAAAAGCCTGGAAATTCCCCTTATTTTAGCTTTGGATCTCTCATTGTAAAGTTTGCAACCATTGGTTCTTGAGATGTCCTGGAGAATAAATCCATTTGTTTTATTTAAAGGTAAAGGTAAAGATTCCCCTCACACATATGTGCTAGTCACATATGGGTGGTGCTCATCTCTGTTTCAAAGCCGAAGAGCCAGCACTGGCCGAAGATGTCTCCGTGGTCATGTGGCCAGCATGACTAAATGCAAAAGGTGCATGGAACGCTGTTACCTTCCCACCAAAGGTGGTTCCTATTTTTCTACTTGTATTTTTTATGTGCTTTCGAACCGCTAGGTTGTAGAAGCTGGGACAAGTAACAGTAACAGTTGGAAGGGACCTTGGAGGTCATCTAGTCCAACCCCCTGCTGACGCAGGAGACCTGTACTAGGGATTCGAACCACCAAACTGCCGACCTTTCTGATCATCAAGCTCAGCATCTTAGCCACTGAACCACCGCATCCACGCCTTGTTTTATTTATTATATAAATAAACCCCAATTCAACAGAGTAACTCCAGACTGCTTACAACTCTCTTCTCTGTCACTGCATTTCAGGTTATTCAGCTAACTGTGAATCCATTTAAAGGTGAAACCATCTGTCCCACATTATTCCAGTTTACCAAGAAGGAGATTGTGGTTTATCTTATCAAATACCTTAAAGTTTAAGCACAGTATATCCACAGCATACTCTGGGTGCCCTGAAGGAAGAGTCTGACATCCCTCTATTTGTGCTCCCAAAACTATTTTTCCAGATTTTAGTTTCTTTTCTAATTTTGTCCCTTCTTTTTTCCTCTGTATTTCCTGTAGTTTTATTTCTACTCTTCTAAGAGTAATTTCCAAGCATGCTGCAAGTGAAAACAGTGGTTAGGCAATGTTTGTGTAGCTATAATTACTTTCAGAACAGATCTGATGATCTCCGTCTTGTGCTTTGATTTTGAAAGCTTGAGAGATATTGGACAGAGGGAAAGGATGGGTCAGCCACATGGCAGGATGAAACAAGGTGCTTCCGATGGAACTGAGGAGAAACGGAGACTAATTGTGCCAGATGAGGGGACCTGTCTTGGCAGCCGCATTTTGGAGCTGACACTCATTTGGGGTTTCATAAAGAAAAGATGCCAACTACAACAGCAGCCACTGAATCAAGGGAGGGATTTGCCTATTCCATACTCTTGCATATAATATGCGCATTCTTGCATATTGCAAGTGAAAACAGTGGTAGGGCAATGTTTATGTAGCTATAATTACTTTCAGAGGAGCTGATCATAATGTTTATTACACTGGAAAAGCAAAAGGGGGACTGCCTATGGCTTACCAGATGTGATTAGATCCTCAAGTCAGGCTTCACACTTAGCGATTACAATGACACATCCATACATCTTCTTGGTGATTGTACAGAGATGGTTTGTCATTACTTCCTTCCAAGATTTTTTAAAATTTCCCTGTCAAATCTACAGTCCTAAGATTTCTTAATGATCTCTCGTTCAAACAGTAACTGGATCTGACCATATTTAGCTTCCAAGATCCACAAGGTTGGCTATTTGCAGTCACATGCCTAGGCCACCAAATACAGGTAGGTCTCAACTTACAATACTTCATTTAGTGAGTGTTTAAAGTTACAACAGCACTGAAAAAAATGGCTTATGACTCTTTTTCACACATACTACCGTTGCAGCATCTCCATGGACATGTGACCAAAATTCAGATGCTTGGCAACTGACTCATATTTATGATGGTAGCAGTGTCCTGGGATCATGTGATCCCCTTTTGCAACATTTTTACAAGCAAAGTCAATGGGGAAGCCAGATTCACTTAACAACCATGTTACTAACTTAACGCTTCCTTGAGTGAGGGTTTCTTGCCTCCCGCCTTGAAAGAGGCGGTGGTAAGGCCCCTCCTCAAGAAGCCCTCTCTGGACCCAGCTGTTTTGACAAACTATCGTCCAGTTTCTAACCTTTGCTTTCTGGCGAAGGTTGTTGAAAGTGTGGTGGCGCGACAGCTCCCGCAGAACCTGGATGAAACCGTCTATCTAGATCCGTTCCAGTCCTGCTTCAGGCCTGGGTACAGCACGGAAATGGCATTGGTCGCATTGGTCGATGATCTCTGGAGGGCTCGGGACAGGGGTTGCTCCTCTGTTCTGGTCCTATTAGACCTCTCAGCAGCTTTTGATACCATCGACCATGGTATCATGCTGCGCCGGTTGGAAGGGTTGGGAGTGGGAGGCACTGTTTACGGTGGTTCTCCTCCTACCTCTCCGACCGGTCACAGTCCGTGTTGGCTGGGGGGCAGAGGTCGACCTCAAGGCACCTGGTTTGTGGGGTGCCACAAGGGTCAGTCCTCTTGCCTCTCCTGTTCAACATTTATGTGAAGCCGCTGGGCAAGATCATCCGTGGTTTTGGGGTGCAGTGCCATGACACCCAGCTGTACATCTCCACCCCAGACCACCCCAACGATGCCCTTGAAGTGATGTCCCAGTGCCTGGAGGCCGTGTGGGTCTGGATGGGGAGGAACAGGCTCCGACTCAACCCCTCCAAGATTGAGTGGCTGTGGCCGCCGATGTCCCGATATAGTCAGTTGGTGCCATCGCTGACTATTGGGGGCAAGACATTGGCCCCCACGGAGAGGGCGCATAACTTGGGTGTCCTCCTGGATGCACGGCTGTCTTTAGAAGAGCATATGACGGCCATGGCCAGCGGGGCTTTCTATCAGGTTCGCCTGATATGCCAGTTGCACCCTTTTTGGATTGGGACTTCTTATGCACGGTCACTCATGCCCTCGTCACTTCCCGCCTGGACTACTGCAACGCTGTCTATTGAGGAGCACTCGGAGGCTCCAACTGGTGCAGAATGAGGCCGTGCGGGTACTTATGGGGGTGACATGGCACTCCCACGTGACACCTCTCCTGCGTGAGCTGCATTGGCTTCCAGTGGTCTTCCGGGTGTGCTTCAAAGTATTGGTTCTCATCTTCAAAGCGCTCCATGGCTTAGGGCCTGGTTATTTACAAGACCACCTTCTGCCACCGATAACCTCCCACCGGCCAATACGCTCCCACAGAGAGGGCCTCCTCAGGGTGCTCTCGGTCAGGCAATGTCGGCTGGTGACCCCCTGGGGAAGAGCCTTCTCTGTGGGGGCACCCGCCCTCTGGAATGAGCTACCCCCAGGGATACGACTGATCCCAGACCTCTGTACCTTCCGCTGGGCCCTGAAGACTTTTTTATTTCAGCAAGCCAGGCTGGGTTAAAAATCTTTTAATTGGGGAATTTTATGGGTAAGGGGTTTTAAATTGGGGAAGCCAAAGATAAATTTAATTTCATTTTTATAGTATTTTAATGTTTGTATTGTGTGTTTTTAATTTTGGCTGTTCACCACCCCGAGTCCTTCGGGAGAGGGGGCAGTATAAAAATTTAAAAATAAATAAATAAATAAATAAAACAAATACAATGATTCACTTAACAACTATGAGAAGAATAGTCGTAAAATGGGGCTCACTCACTTAACAAATGTTTCAAGTAGCAACATAAATTTTGGGCTGAATTGTGGTCATAAGTTGAGGACTACCTGCATTATTGGGTTACAATTTCTAACAGCCAACTATCATGCCCAATGCTCAGCTGTTCATAGCTACAGTTCCGTAGTATCTGGAAACCGCAGCTTCCTTCTTTCTTCCTAGTCTTACATCTTCCAGTTTTGCATGCATTTTTTCTTAATAGATTTACATTAGGCAATTCAGGTTATTCTTTTAAAAAAAGCTGTCTCATTAGACCAGAAGTAGCTGAAATGAGGAACATTCAGCTCCCACTGTGGCATTCTGTTTCCTCGCCAAAGAACTCCAGTCTTTAAGCATTGTGTGGGTGGTGAGGAAATATAAGTCGCAGGGCTGCAAGAAAGTTCTTAGATATTGCATTCTGCCAATTTTCCCTTTAAAGCTAGAATATATTTTTTTGCTTTACTGCCATTAGCAGTGCACTTAGTATATCAAAATGCCTGGCACCCTTGCTTTTAGAGATATTTGTGCATTGGCCCCCACTCAGACTTAAAATGGATTTCAGAGTTTCGAAGTTTATTTGAATTTGCTTGCACATGGCATTTTACACAAGCAGGTTTTTTTTAATATACAAACCATTAGTCTAATGCTGATTTTGGGCCTGAAATACAATTCACTCAAACAGTAGCACTTTGTGAGAATTTCAACAGGTAAAATGTCATTACATTTTTATATATTGTCTTTTAAATTTTTCTAGCTTCTCCTTTAGTTTAGGTAAGGGTTCTGCAGAATTTGAAAAGCTAAGAGCAAAAAACAAAAGATGCCAAGAAAAATAACAGCCAGGTTCACTTAAATGTACCATATTATCTATTACTAAGTTTTGCTTCTTGAGCAAGACTTCTGGGATTTTGTTGTTTTTTCTAATACCCTGAAAATGTTTGTGATCTATATTAGTACAATTTAAGTTGCCAATCTGGAAAAAAGAAGGCTGAGGCCAAGAGCAGCCACAGGGAGATAGGCAAAATCTGCAAAGTAGTGGTAATCAAAGCGCTACTCCTTTTATATTCCTATTTATTTCAAAACCACCTGGTAATTTGACTAGATGAAAGGGAAAGGGAAAATTTGCTTTTCCTAATAGGAGGAAGTGGTGTGGCGTAGTGGCTCAGTGATTAGGCTGGAAAGCCGGCAGCCCAGGTTCGAGACCTGAGCCCCACACAACAGGGTGAGCTCCCCTTCTCACCCCAGCTCCTGCCAACCTAGCATTTTAAAAGCATGCAAATGTGAATAGATAAATAGGTACCACTTTGGTGGGAAGGTAACAGTATTCCATGGTGGCACAGAGATTAGAATGCAGTACTTCAGGCTACTTCTGCTAGCTGCAGTTCGGCAGCTCAATTCTCACTGGCTCAAAGTTGACTCAGCCTTCCATCCTTCAAGGTGGGTAAAATGAGGACCCGGATTGTTGGGGGCAATATGCCGACTCTGTACAATTGCTTAAAATGGGTTGTAAAGAACTAAGTGCTCTTGCTTTTGCTATTCCTATTCCATGATGTCATGTTGGCCACATCACCATGGAAATGTCTTCAGGCAGCATTAGCTCAATGGCTTTGACATGGAGATGAACACTGCCCCTTATAGTTGGCAACAACTAGTGGAGTAAAATCCATAGGGATTCCTCCTTTCCTAATATGAATTAGAATTGAGTGCAAGTGGCTTTTCAGAATTACCACTGAAAGTCTGGTAAGATAATTTGACACATTTCCATGGAACATTTCCTACAGTTTCTCAAGAGTAGGACTCTCTAATAGCAGCCTGATAGCATCACTATTAAAATCTCCCAGAGAGAGGAATTCCTTTGTCCATTAAAAGAACAAGACTTCTTCATAAACCTTCACCCATGCTTTTGTTACCTTACAATAATGTGCAAGAATATCATGTTCTATTCATGAGAACATGGTATTCTCATTTTTTTCACCTCTGAATGAATTCTACTGTATGTCTTTGAATTGAATGAGGAAAAAACATAGGAGACCTGGTTGTTTCATTACATTGGCATGCAGTTATACAAACTCTGCTCCTATCAGTCTTTGGAATAATCAAATCCAATGTTTCTGTGGAGACTAAACTGACTAGTACATCAATATCTTTGTACATCACTGCAAGAGTTGGTACACTACCCTAAGGGGAGCTAAAATCTTTTAAACAAATAAAGAAATAAATAAATAAAGACTATGCAGATACACAAGAATGGATTTTCAGTATTTTTTTTTAAAAAAACAAACTGGGCTAGAATGTGTTGTACAGTTTTAGTCTCAAAGTATTTCAGGATTTTTAAATTAGTCAATACGTCTGTCTGTCTCTTGGTTTGTGTCTCTGTGTATTGCTTGATCTGTTCTAAATAAAACCTTGTATCTTGCACAAATAACATCTTTCATCCAAACAAATATCATCATCATCATCAGTCACTGAGGAATAATGACACATGGTGGCCATTATTTTGTGCAAGTATTTATTTCAAATACCATTCTTTCTTAGTGATTAGACAGCTAGTATGTTCTTCCATATGAAAACTGGAGGGCCATTAATTTGCAAATGTGCCTGTAACCGCTGACATTTTTATAGGTGTGAAAAAACAAGGCAGCCACCATTTACTTCAATCTGCAAACAAATCTTTAGCTGTTTTTGTATTTTTGTAAAAAATAAATGGAAAATTCTGGGCCCGCTTCCATGTGGTAGTCTTAGGATCCTTTAGCTGGAAGAGGCAAATCATGAATTTTCTTTTGTTGCTTTTGATATTCTTGGAGATTCTGGAGGTGATCTGCTGATCAATGGATTGGCGAATTCTAGCCATGATTCCTTGAAATCAACTTTTAGGTCATGAAGTATATCATTACCCTCTGAATTTGTGTCTTAAATAGTAACGTTATAAAAGATCCCATATACTGCTGAAATCCCCCCCCAAATGTGAATAATAAAACTTTCTGACACTCCTTTTCAGTTATAGAAATAGGATTGTAATAGCCTAGAGGAAGAGAAGAAGAAATAACCAATTAAATGATACAGTCCTGAAAAAAATAAGGCTGGCTGGGGTAGATGAAAAGATGTCGGAATCAATATAACAAGAAGAAATCATTCAAAGAGACATTCTGAATAATATATAATTGGAAGAAGAGTAGAAAGGGGCAGGTTTATGGCAAATCCAGGATAAATATAGAATCTCAGTGAACAAAGGGGTTCAGTATAAAGCACAGAATATAGTAATTTTACCAAAATGTGCTCTAATTTGTTAACCTGAGCATAATTAGGCCAGGACTTCTTGCAACCAACATAACACAACTATATGACCTATTTTCAAGTGGCCAGACATGTATCTGAATGTCTGTCTGTAAAATGTCATTTATTTGAAGTCATCTTCTACTTCAAGCATGACAATCTGCATTACCACTTTAAGCCTGGTTTAAAGATTTTTAAATAAATGAGAATAGAAGGTTGAAAGATATCCATTCCAGAATAATTATAATCTTCCTTCCATCTCCCTGGCAGCAGATGCTGGAGGAAAGTTTGTCTTATATTCACAAAGATTACATGTTTCCTAAATTGGATAGGGTTATAGTATTGCAGTATTGCTATAGTATAGCTCATCTTCATGCTGTTTCTAAAATGAACCAAGAAGTTCCATTCTTTATTTTTGTTTGTTTGATTTATGTGCAGTCTGTCTCATTAATCAAAGTGATTCTGCATAGCTTACAATGGCATAATTTTGTTTTAAAAATAAATAAATTATTGTAGTTAATAATTAAATAAACATTAAAAACCAGGAGCACGAATGGCATGTGGGTGGGCTTTTGTCAGGTGGTGAAATCCAATTTTTTTTACTATAGGTTCTGTGGGCATGGCTTGGTGGCAGGGGAAGGATACTGCAAAATCTCCATTCCCACCCCACTCCAGGGGAAGGATAGCGCAAAATCCCCATTCCCTCCCCACTCCTAGGGAAAGGATATTGCAAAATCTCCATTTCCACCCCACTCTGGGGCCAGCCAGAGGTGGTATTTGCCAGTTCTCCGAACTACTCAAAATGTCCGCTACCAGTTCTCCGAACTGCCCAAAATGTCCGCTACCGGTTCTCCAGAACCTGTCAGAACCTGCTGGATTTCACCCCTGCTTTTGTCTCTCAGTTAACCAACCACCTCCAGCCTAGCATGGCCCCATCAGGACCCCAAACCAACTGGTAGAACCAGATTTAAAGGAAGGTGAAAAGGGTAGAGGTGGCTCTCATATCATATTAATCAAAACTTTGTATAATATAGTAATGAAGCCATTCTTAAGATAATAGGTAGTTGTGAAAAAAGAGAGAGTAATTTGTCAGAATTAGTGGCTGATTTGAGACTGAATATGAGAGCAACATGAGAGCAAAAAAGCCCAGAAATACCATTTTTTCCCCCTTGGGCTGCCTAGTTTAAAAATAACTCTTGAATTAAAAAAAAAATGTCATGATAGACATATGTTTGCTGATGCTGTATATGAGGAATATTTATAGAAATTGTAAATTATAACCTTAGGATGGACCTCCTTTTTCGACTATACATAGCAGAAAGGTTTCAGGAAGGCATGTAGTCCTCCAAAAATGCTGGACGTTCCCCTCCTCCCAGATTTTCCCCACCAAAGTATAGTTTTCAATGTGTGTGAGTCAGTGGTCGGTTGCTCCCGGTTCTGTCCGGTTCTATAGAACCAGTAGTAAAACCGGTGGGAGGCTCTGCCCATCTGGCACGACGTCATCATTGGTGATCTGCGCATGCACGATCTTGCTGTGAACTGGTAGTAAAGGTAAGTGGAACCCACTCCTGGTGTGAGTGTGTGTGGTTGTGTGTAGGGGAAAGAGTAATAAATATTAGGGCTGTGCATAACTTTAAATGGGTCTTTGCTAAAATAAAGCCTGGAGTGCCGCAGCCTCCTGATGCCACTTTGTGAAGCAATCTCCTCCCTTGCTTTTAATGGGTCTTTCTACAGCTCATTTCAAGTGTTATGCTTTATGCTGATGGAAAACGATCATAGCACATTTGCAGCCCTGATAGCCAACCTCTATTTTGCAATAGGGATAATGCTGCTAGCTGGCAGCTTCCTTATTTGCTGGGCATTTTGGAAAGCAATTGGTGGATTCTCCCTGCTCTGGATTCCTCCCTCCACACTAACCACCATCAGCTAGTAGGAAAATGTTTACTAATCACTCTCCTTAACTGCTCTCAACTCTCCTTAATTGAGCTGGGTCTAGGGAAGAGATGGGTTTTCACAGATGGCTTGATGTCAGTCCCACCAGATGGCACAAACCAGGAACTGTAAGCTGTCCAGAGTCATTGTCATGGGCAGCTATAGAAACTGATTGATTGAATAAATAAATAAATAAATAAATAAATAAATAAATAAATAAATGAGAAGGAAAATCAGTTCCACAGGAATGTTAAAACTGCAGGTTCTGATGACAAATTTTTGCAAGCCTGATTGTTCTGTTCCTCCTCTTTCTTATAGATCAGTTAATTAAGAGGCCATCTGTCTGATCTCTATCTGATTATTATCTGTTGTACCTTATGATTTCTTGACAAATGTATGTACACTGAGAGCGTATGCACCAAGACAAATTCCTTGTGTGTCCGATCACATTTGGCCAGTAAACAAATTCTATTCTATTCTATTCTATTCTATTCTATTCTATTCTATTCTATTCTATTCTATTCTATTCTATTCTATTCTATTCTATTCTGTGACTCATTTGGACTTAAACAATGCTTCAGCTCCTTTTGTCTAGACAGCAGCTCCTGCAAAGCTCTGTCACGATTGTCTTCCTTGCTCTGTGCATTAGATGAGTGGCTGCACTAGATGGTTTAGGCATCTGTCAAAATGCGTTCCAGGTTCACCTGGTAAAAGCTGACATCTGATAAGGAGGGTCCATAATGAAATGCCAGGAGTTCTCCTGCTGAATCAGATCCTCATGCCTGGATCTGTCAAGAACTGCTCTTTTAAAACATGAATTCAGTATTTTTTTCAGAGCCCTGCTGAGAGGTGAAAAGCCCTAAAGGAAGAGCCATGGATGTGATGAGATAGACACCCCAGTACACCCTGAAATTTCCCATGCACTATGAGCTGTTACAAATGACAGGTATGCAGGGAGTTGTATTGTACAGCAGAGGTGCAGCCTGCCCACATGCCTATAATAATTGACAGGTGTGGGGGATGTTGTGCTGTGCAACCTCCTCTCCCAGCCTGCCAGTTATCCAACCAGGCTATTTTTAAACACAGATCTAGCACTCTTCTGAAAAAGCAATAAAGCCACGTTGAAAAGTGAGACACATTCCCGCTGCATGGTGTCTGTCACTTAGTGCCTATAACCTGTTAGTCAGACTGATTTGTTACTCATAGACAGCTCTTTAAAGCTGGGGAATCAATTTGCACAACTAGAAGATTCATGGGAGAGGATAATTTGAAATATCTGGACTTTCCCATAGCTGGAGGGATATTGTCTAAGGGGGAGGGTAAACTCGCACCAACCTAAAGTAGCCAATAGAGCGGTCCCAATCCTACCGGTGCCCTGTTCTGTCCCCGTCCCACACACGCACCCCCACAGATGGCCTGGAGTTAATAAGCCACACGACAAAGTCTTTGAAGATAAAGCTGGTAGCAACCCAGTGGCTAGCTGCCAATTCAGACTTTACTCACACAAAACAAAGATTAGACTGCAAGCATTCCGATAAAGCAGGCAAAGTTTCAGCAATACAAGGATTAGTCCAAATGCAGTCCGACAAGGCAGGCAGAAGTCCAGTAACGCAGAGATCATGGATTATTTCTAGTTTTTGCTCGTCACAAACTGAACCGGCCACCACACCCACATTTATACCCTGTGGGGTGTGGTCCAGTGACTCAGCTAATCTCTGGCACACCTTCCCCTCTGCTGTGCATGCTTCTCCCTGCACCGCTGTCGAGGATCCAGCCAGCACTTATCTCCTTCGTCGCTGTCGCCCTGTGGCTGTGGGGACGTGCTTGGCTCTGGGCCTATTTCTTGGCCTTCGGTGTCCTCTGGAGGCATTGTCAGAGAGGAGGGTCCTGGAGAGGGAGGCCTTGCCAACTCCTCTCCCTCACTCTCAGAGTCTGCATCTGTCGATAGCCCAGGCTCAGGCAACGGAGCCACAACATGCCCCTAATAGAATGGTCAAATACTACATGTTAGATTGTGCCCATGACAAAAAAAATATATCTTAGGATAAGATGGAAAATGTAGAACAGCTGATTTAGGAGATGCATCAGATTAAGGCTAGGAAACAGATGAAGGCAAAAGTCAAGAGGACACAGGAGAAAAATGTGGTTGCTAGAGCGCGTTTGTAGTGCTGTTGGTTGCAAAGCACCTCATAGAAAAGGTGAAGAGAGGTGAGTGGTTGCCTTACTTCACTCTGCCTTGCAGTCTTCCAGCCTCCTCCAGTACTTGCAAAAGCTGGAGGAGGCTTTTGTTCAGCTTCTTCTTGCTTTCACAAGTGTTAGCTGATGGTAAGAGGAGACTGCAAGGCAATGCTTTTAATTCTTGTAAAGTGTAGAAGTGTAGCTCTTATCCCTTCTGATTTTGCAAATGATAAATGAGACTTAGAGCAGAGGGAAAAGACAACAAGGAAACTGCAAGAGACTGCGTGGTGTTTTGCTAAAGCACATGGTATCACCTCTTTGCCTTGAAAATTTAATTATTTCTTTATTTCACAGGTTTTGGAACTTGTCTCAATCTGCAGCTCATGCAACAGAGCAAAAATACAGAATAAAAACAAAAAGACACACAATTAACAATCTCCCAGAACCCTAAAACATTCAATTCTAGTTAAAACAGTGGGATTTTAACAGCTTTATGAAATGTCAAGAGAGAAGGGGATGCTGAAATCTCCTGAGACAAGCAGTTCCAAAGAAAAGGAGAGGCAACCGAGATTTATCATTGGTCCATGTTCTCTCAATGTATGTAGACTATAAACTATAGCAGGTCTATTTACAGTGCTCTTACTAGGTGGGCACATTCAAGCTTGGCAAGGCAATACTTGAGTAATCTGGTGCTATACCACAGAGCAGTGGTGGGTTCTAATCAGTTTTACCACCGGTTTGCATCGCACACACACTTTGCGCAAGCTTCGTGCAAGCGCATTGAGAAAAAAACAGCTGAGGCATGGCAATCCACTTTGCTGCGCCTTACAGCTGACCTAAAAACAAAAGAAATAAAGGTAGGTATAGCGCGGGGGCGGCGGGGGTAGGGGGTAGGGAGGGTGGGGGTAGGGAGGGTGGGGGGAGGGGGGGTGGGGGGAGGGCCCAACTGACAGTCGGAGCGAACCGGTTCACTCTCCTATCAAGATTTCCACTACCAGCTCTCCCGAACCGGGGAGATCCAGTAGCAACCACCACTGCCACAGAGGCCTTTGTAGGTCATTGCCAGGGTTTTTCCATTGAGCCCAGCAACCTATTGATAACTTTTGTGTGTGTGTCTTTGAGTCAGTCTTGTTTTCTGGAAACTTTTTCAGCATGGTTTGCCATTGCCTCCTTCTTAGAACTAAGAGAGACTGGCTGGCCCAATGTCACTCATCTAGCTCTTTACCTAAGGCAGGACTAGAACTCATAGTATCCCAATTTTTAGCCTGGTGCCTTTAAACACTATACCATACTAATTCTCATTGACAACCAATAGAACTTTTTTAGTTGGATGTTATTCTACTCTTACTCTGTTGATTATCTCATCAACAAGATAGCCATTCATTTTGGACCAGCTACACCTACCTAACAGGGGTGGGTTCTAAATTTTTTTACTACCGGTTCTGGTGGTGGTGGTGGTGGTGGGGTATAATGTGATTGGGTGGGTGTGGCCAACTTTTTTTTTTTACTTTTAAAAGCATTTTTTCTACAACCTTAAGAGGTTGTAGAAAAAAAAAAGAAAAAAAAAGAAAAAAAAGAAAAAAAAAGCCTCTGACGATCAGGCAACACAGCTAGGATCGCCAGAGGCTTTTAAAGGCATTTTTTTCCTACAATCTCTTCGGCCAAAGAGCTTGTAGAGAAAATGCTTTTAAAAGCCTCTGACGATCCCAGCTGAACTGCGTGATCATCAGAGGCTTTTTTTTTTACTTTTAAAAGCATTTTTTTCAGCCGAAGAGGTTGTAGAAAAAATGCTTTTAAAAGTTAAAAAAAAAAAAGCCTCTGGTGAGGTGGGCGGGGTAAGCGAGCGGCGACTGGACAGGGGACTGGTTCAGGTTCATGGCCAGCCAATGTTATTACCGGTTCTCCGAACTACTACAAATTTTTACTACCGATTCTTGCAAACTGGTGCGAACTGGGAGCAACCCACCACTGCTACCTAATCATCTCCAAAATCTGATCCACATGGAGTGAATTTCAGCTATCTAATCCAAATTATCCAAGTCTGTTATTTTCACTTGGTCCATAAGAGGCACAATAACTAGTGAAGATAAAAAGTTACAGTATATCTTAAAAATGGGAATTATGAGGAATAACATAAACTGCTTTGTAGCAAGACCTTTGGTGCCATCAAAAATTGCTAGATACATGTTATGACAGAGCAGTGGTGGATGGAGTCTGCTCTGTCTTGTTTCCCACGCTGGAGCACCAACAGGAGAAAAAGATGCTCCATCCTTCTGTTATCCAGTACAGGATAACCTAAATATCTATTGTCACCTATACTTTTTGATTTTTGTTAGAACAGTATGAAATTTGCAATGTTATCAAACCATGAGGTGATGAAGCCTGCCGTATTTCATGACTATCAATGCAGGAGAACTGAGTTGTATTATTTTAAGTTGGGTTTATTATAATATGCTTGACTTTTTATTTGCAATAAAATGCAATATTTATGGAGATTAAGCCATTATGATGGCATGAAGCTCAAAGCAGGAAAGATCACAGCGGAGTGCAAGTACCATAATGTTACTCCATCTTTGGACCACAACAGCCACTTCTCAGGCCCTTTTTGCAACATTCCCAAACCCTGAAGCATCTCCCAGAATATCCTGACTGAACTGTCAGTCTCTCCAGTGATGCTGTCTAGTATGTTAACACATATTAATCTATTAACAGGTGTGTATGTGTTGTCAGATGCAGGTGTGTCAGAGATATGTTTTCTGATTTGGGTCATATATTTAAAAAATGAGATTAAAAAATCTAATTGTCTTCATTATCACCATCAACTCAATTCTACATAATAATAAAAAAAAAGAAAACCAATTACTGAATTATTTAAAGAAGGGGAATATCTGAAATATCTGCCAAAGATACCATTGCTTAAAACCACAGCAAGCCTATGTTGGGTATCATTTAACCAAAACAATTATCCATTTATCTTTTTATTTTAATGTCCTATTTTTTATTTAAAGGCTCTCAAGGAGAGACCTCATTTTTCCACTCTTCATAATTTCTCCATTAGGAAAAGTGCCATTCGTTCTGAAATTAATGAGTCCTTTCTTGCATCAGTGTCAGAAAATCACTAAAAAAAAGTAACTATACACTTTTCCCTCAAAGAATATGGAACTCTAATATTAAACCTACCAAGGGGACAGACACATTATACAGTGTATGCACAGAACAAAAAGAACAAACAAAATTTAGTAATGAAAAATGCTATAAAGTGTTGATGCAAACACTGATGCTGGGAGCAACTATAAATAGAGAAATTTATCAATTCACTGTGAAAAGGAGAGTGCTTGAAAAAGAAGTGCAATATCTGAGAATAGAGAACTAAATGCCAAACAAAAATATGGTCATGTGAAACAACAGATACAGCTGCCTGGCCTTGAGGGCTCTCTCCCAAATGTGTGCCTTCAAAAGCCTGGCGCTACAAATTCAGTATTTACATTGAACTGCAAATACAGTGATTGCATTATCTGAATAATTCATCATGTCCAAACAGTTGACTGGGCTCACAGCAATTCATATCATTGGAAAAGTTGATCTGCCTTTCCCTTGGAGTCTATTTTATAAAAGAAAGAGAAATAGGTGGATGTAACAAATGAATAACAGAGGATTGGAACAACAAAGAAGCAGACATCATAAATCAGAGGTCCCCAACCTTTTTGGTTCCACGGATTTGCAGCGGCAGTTTTAGCAGTTTTGGTAGTGGTGGGGTGAAACGTTTTCACACACATAATCTAAATCCTGTACATGTGCAAATGAAGCTTTGCCCACTGCGTAGGCCAACCATGATCCTGTAGCTCTCCACAGCCCAGGAGTTGGGGACCCCTTTTATAAATTAAATATATATATATATATATATAGAAAGCCTACTTACCTGGTTATCTTGGCCCACCTATGTCTTATTTCAGCCCACCCAACATTCTTATGTGGAATCAACAGGTTACTGTTGACTGAATGACTGACGCACTCAACGGAAAAAATGCTACCAAGTTTTGATCTACACAGTCAATCTACAAAGATCAGAAGTCCAGCAGTGACACTCCAGGATTTCAAAGGAAAAATACACTTTTGCATACAAAATAGCTGTTCTCCTACAAAGTTATATATCTTTACTTTTGGAAGGAAATGAGTCCTTTGGTCTAGTAATAAGTTACCTGTCCTCCTCTCCCCCAAAATACACACAATGAGAAGGGACTTTCTATTTACATAGCACCTTGAATGTTACAGTAATTGTCATAATGCTATTGTATATGTTTGGAAATATTTATACAGTTAGTTATTGAGTTCCAGGATTTGGAATATGTTGGTCAAAAAACAGATGACAGTGTTCTCAGTAAATAAACAGCATGTGTTCTGAAGAGGAATGATATGTGCAAATTAAAAAAAACAGACCTAAACAAATAAATGATTATACTTGTACAAAAAAGGACAGCTTAATTGTAAAAAATAAATATGGCTTACTTAAGTCCTTGCCTGTATGCACATCATAGGGAAAAGTGGCATAAATGAAATATCTTTCAAATAAATGCAAAGATAAAATCCTTAAACTGAGGTTGATTACTAGTGACTTGTGGACACAGCTGTGCAGTTTTATTTTGGATGAGATTTTCTATTTTAAGTTTTAGCCGAAAGCAAACATTTCAGGCAGTGGAACCTATTAATTAAAAAAAGAAAAATTCCCACAATCCCTGATCAAGAGAGAAAGCTCTCGTGATAGAAAATTGGCTACAGAGAATTTCTTTTTCCTTTGCCCTTAGCTTTGTATGGAACCCAATTTAAAAACCAAAGGGTGGGCTGATGTTTCCCAACCTCCACAGCTTTAACTTGTGTGGCCTTCAATTCCCAGAATTTCCTAGCCAGCATGGATGACTGCCCTTGAACATTGCAATCCCTCATGGTTTCTATACAATAGTTATCAGGCCCAATCAGTGGTGCTCCTATGTATTTAACAACTGGAGCAGATCACTTTTCAATATTCCTCTCCTCCATAGCAATTGTACTCTGACACCAACTGTTAAATAGCCGAACAGCACATCTACAGCAGGAACTCAACTCCATTCCTCCAGCCCCTTTGTCATCTCCAAATTTCAATAGAAGAAAATATTTGTAGTTCAGGGTTAAACTATGGGGTCCTTGGTGCTCTCTAAGCTTGGTGGTGGTTTTCTTTTAGACGTTTCATTACCAAACTAGGTAACATCATTAGTGCATCTCCAAGTTGTCAGATGATGTGCCTGTTTAGTGCAGTGTTCCAATACCGCAGGGGCAGTGGGGAAATGTAAAATTTGTTACTACTGGTTCTGTGGGCGTGGCTTGGTGGGGAGGGTTAATGTGATTGGATGGGGGTGGCCAACTTTTTTTTTTTACGTTTAAAAGCATTTTTTCTACAACCTCTTCAGCCGAAGAGGTTGTTAAAAAAAATGCTTTTAAAAGGCTCTGACGATCCCAGCTGAGTTGCCTGATCATCAGAGCCTTTTAAAAGCATTTTTTCTACCGAAGACTCTGACAATCAGGCAACTCAGCTGGGATCGTCAGAGCCTTTTGAAAGCATTTCTTTTACAACCTCTTCGGCTAAAGCCTCTGATGATCGCACAGCTCAGCTGGGCATGGAGGGGGCAGGGATTTTTGCTACCAGTTCTCCGAACCACCTGCCGCCATCACTATTGGATTGGGCGATCTGGTCCGAACCGGGAGCATTTCACCCCTGCTCAGGGGTTGCCACAAAGAAGAGGGAGCCAACCTATTCTCTCAAGCACCTGAAGGCAGGAGAAGAAGGAAACTAATCAAGGAGAGAGGCAACCTAGAACTAAAGAGAAATTTCCTGACAGTCAGAACAAACTGTGCAACAACTTGACTCCAGAAGTTGTGAATGTTCCAACATTGGAAATTTTTAAGAAGAGATTGGACAACCATTTGTCTGAAATGATACAGGATTTCTTGCCTGAGTAGGGGGTTGGACTAGAAGACCTCCAAGGTCACTTCCAACTTCCAACTGGGTTGTTAAAAAACAACCCAGTTCACCTGGGTGCTGCCCTCTAGCTAGGTATCTCTTTCATATGTGTCTGCACTGAAAACACGCTAACAGCAAACTGATGAAATGTGCATTGTGATATCATGATATCACCGCCCTTTCACACTTGCTTGGTAATATTTGTATCCATTACATCTATTTGTGAGCATCTAGCAGCTGAAGCCCCACAACTGGTAGATGAAATCCTTTTTCCCCTTTGCAACTCTATATAGCCCTCTGGAAAGTTGGAGAATCCCCTGGAGCTGATCTGAGAGACAAGAGGGAATAAAGATGAGGAAAGCAAAAGTACAGTAGATCCTACTGCCTAACTGGGAAAATGCTTGTGTGGTAGAGCACACTGAGTGGATGAGCAAAGGCTGCTAAACTCTGTCGCTTTGGGATTTGATATGCAATTTAAATATAATCCTTGATACTATTATTATGAGTCAAATTTCAAAGCAGAGTATTTTACTTAACTGAAACCCTGAATTAGACTATATTTCAACTTTAATCTAATATGATTTATTGATGCATTAAGGCTGATCTGCCATGGTCCTTCTTCCATTATTCTAGAAAGCAAGCAATTTAATAGTTGAACAAACTGTTTTCACAATGGTGTTTGTGACAATACCATGATGTTAAATCAAAGCAATTAAAGGAAAACGTGTAAACATTTCCTCCTGATTATGGGCATTAACACGCTTTATAATCTCATTAAGCTAATTGTATTGCTTTAGAACAGGCCTTTTAGATACTAAATGTGAAAGCACAGCTAAATTAAACTAATTAGATATTTGATCCAATAAGAGTAAATTAAAACATTGAGTATGAGTATGTTGTCTTTCTACGCACTTCATGTTTATCCAAATGGTGAGACATTCCAGAAGTCACACAGTCTGGTATTCCGTAGAGGAGAAAGCACTGAAAATTTATTATGGTGTTTCTGCTGTTTGATTTTATTTCCAGATCTATAAATGGAACAGAGCATAGGAAGATATAAATGGCATTCATACAATACCAGATGGCAGGTGTGTTCCTTCATTTCAGGTTTCAGCAGACAAATTCTACCTAAGATTATATGTGATCCAAGGGGGTGTGTGAGATGGTATACCTGATCACTTGTTCTCTCATTCCCAGGATTTAAAATGATTTTGGGAATTAAACTTCATGTAAGCAACAATCTGCTTGCATATGTTCTGCTCAATGTTACTTTAGAGCAGGGGTCAGCAACCTTAAACACTCAAAGAGCCACAAAGGTCCTAACTGGAAGCAACCATTCAATTCTGGAGCTGACCGGAAGTCTGGTTCCCCCACCATAGAGTCTCCTCCTAGCGCAGCATCCTTTTACCTGTCTACCTGTCCTACCTCTACCTTTCCTAACCAAAAGCCCTATCAATTGTAGAGCCAACCAGCAACAGGGAGCTGCAGCAGAGGGATGAAAGAGCCACATGTGGCTCCAGAGCCATGGGTTGCTGACTCCTACTTTAGATATTTCCAAAGGAAAGCAAAGTTCTGGATTCTCATAGCAGGCATAGAATGTTTACTTAGTCAGAGCAGCCTTAAAGCCCAGTTTGCATCACTAAGCCATTCTCTAGATTAACAGTGAGTATGTAGGCAAACTCTATTCTCTGCTGCCCAGATGTATAGAAATTGAGTTGCAATATGCATCCATGCATACAAAAGCACCTCAAGGTAGGTAGTACTTGTCACAGTCAGGACTATTGAAAAGGCAACTTTCTTCCTCAGGAAGAGTTGTCATTGTGCATATACACAGGAGCACTTATTTCAAACAGCACTGCTGAAAATCTTTGTATGCAGCCACAGACCTGCAATGGCACTTGGCAATCTTGGACACTGGATTGCCAAGGATAATAAACTGTTTTTGCAAGGTCTACAGTGACAAGCCCTGCCACTGATGGTGGCAAGCAGCCATTTAATTTTTTTTTACAACAACTCTACCACTGGGGGTCTGTAGAGATTCTCAGTCTTCCAGGTCGTGGTTGTCCCAAAGCACCATGACCTGGATGACTGAGAATCTCTATAAATTTTTAGTTATACAATTTGGGATGAACACCCTTTGAATGATGTGGGAGTAGGAATAGATTTCCAGAGGAAGGGGGGGAATTGCAGACTACAGGAACTAGAAGCACTACTCAGGTGACCCTAAGGACACAGATAAACTTCCAAGTGCTTCAATCACCCTCTAAAAGGATGCAGATTACCAGCTGTCTGCAAGAAATATACTGTAGATGCTTCCATTCCTCACTATCCTGTCAGAGTTGAGGAAGCTTCTTGGATGAGAAGTGAAATGAAAAACAAGAAAGTCCAGTTGCCTTCTGAAAAAACATCTTTGGGACAACTCTACCACAGCATTGCTCCATATGATTTCCTGAGATTAAAATAATTATCACTAAAAAAACCCCATAATAGAAATGTATCTCTCCAAAGAACTTTGCTGAATATTCCACCAAACTTGTTCTCAGGTATAGAACCTAAGCAATCAAATACAAGAAAAATGGGATTAATTTACTTTTTAAATTGTTAAATTTTCTTACTTAATAATATACAAGCTAAAAAGAGAACAAGCACAGAGTACAGAGAAAGAATAGTCACTCGTTTTTTCCCACAGTGAAAAGTTTCATCTTTAATTATCAGAGAAATCAAAAGATAAAGGCACAACCCACTAAAAACAAATGATGCTTTAAGAAAGTAATTTTTTGGCAACACATCCCCTTTTATAACACAATAAAGACATCACAATAGAACTCTTTAGAATTCGATTTTTTTTGGTAACAACTTCTTTTGTTACAAACAGTTAATAATAATATATTTTAAAAGTACCCCAACAATAAATGGAATTATATAAAAAGACTGCATAATTAGTAGTTACCATCCTGACAATGCTTTGCTAAAATAGCTGTGAGGCCTGCTAAAATGAGCATAGCTTGTGTATCAGGAGGAAAAAGAAACAACTGAGCACTGAAAAGCAAGAGGCTTAAGTTACCCCAAGCAGTAGAATCTCTGCATGACTTAAAGGGCAGCTCCCCCACACAGCTTCTTGAAGCAAACTCCATGAACACACACATAAAATGTTGGATTTTCTCCCCAGCCTTCCACACTACATCTTATATTAAATACACAATTACTTTTAAAATGTCCATGGATGTGCACTGTGTGATCCAAAAGTAGCTATGGGGAGAACTGGTCAGGGGTCAAAGCTGCCAGTTCAACAATTATTTGCATGAGAGAGAAGGTGCAGTATTCATTTCAATGTCAACTTCTTTCCTGGCCAAGCACAGCTTTTAGAGAAGATGGATGGCAAGGGGGATGAGTTAAATCCACAACGGTGTGCACAGTGGGGTTGGTTCTATTCAGCTGCTCTCCTACAATATGTTTGATATACAATAGTGGTGAATATCCGTAGTTCGGGTGTAGGATGATGGTGAAGGCTCCTTCTCTGAGCTTGTGGGTTGGTTCTGAACATTTCGTTATGAACATTTTCAGCAGACCTAAACTTTGCTGACGATGTTACCTAGCCTGGTAATGAAATGTTCAGAAACCAACCCATAAACTTGGAGAACGAACCTTTACCCCCATGTTTGATATTTTAAGATAGAAATACATTTAATGGAACATGTCCTTTGGTGGTTAGACATCAAGCATGTCCCAGCAATCTTCTTTCTCGTGAGATCCATGATGCTACTTTCACCTCATTTTCAGCCCATGAGTGAGGTAGACTTAAATCATCCTTAATGGCTGTAGCATTACAATAGTATTTTCTTCTTTCACTTGACAATATCCAATGATAGTCACAAGCAGGGATGGGCTGCTGGGAGTTCGCAGGGGTTTGGGAGAGCCTCTAGCTAAGATTCTGTGCAGTTCGGAGAACCCCCAAATCCCATTCCTGGCTGGCCCTGCCCACCCACCACTCCCCTCCCAGGAGTCCCCACATGGCCTGTTTTGGATGCAGGTAAGTGTAGGGCATGTGCGGAGGCTCGGGGAGGGTGAAAGATGGGCCTACCGGAAGTTCAGGAAGACCAGAAACCAGCCCGTTTCCGGCCTCCAGAGGTCTTCCAGAGCCTGAGGAGGCCATTTTCGCCCTTCTGGAGGCTCGAGGAAAGCCTCTGGAGCCCATGGAGGACAGAAATGTCTCCCTCACCATAGTGCAGGAGGCCAACTAGGCCACCATGGCCATGCCCACCCAGCAACCGGGTAGGGTTGCCAGGTGTCCACTATTTGAGCAGACAGTCTGCTTTTTTCACATTATGTTCACTATTTTTTTTCACAAAATAGTGGACATTTTTTTTATTCAAAAGCTTTATGATGAAATGGTACGTAAGTTTTGCGAGTCAGAATTCCATGAAGTTTTGCGCCATGTTCCAACACGTTGGTTAAGTTTGTTTAAAGTGGTCGAAAGATTTCTTTTAAACTGGATACCTCTAAAATCGTATTTTATTTCTCTTGGATCTGATGAGTGCCATAAGGTTATCTGGAACCTTATTTCGGATCAGGAAAATGAACTCGCAAAGGACGATGAACCAACAATTTCAGAATTGTATTTATATTTCACGCACTTCTTCATGTCAATAATGCAAGACACCCTACTGAAGCTGGAAAGCAAGAAAATTCTTGCATGTGATCTTCACATTATCATGTGTAAGCTGCGTGATTCTTTGCAAAAAAAAATACGATGAGCAGTTTTTGGGAATGAAAGTTATATTTGCCTTACGTAAAAAACATTTGCCTGAGAATGCCGTACAAAAGTTCAAGAAAGAAGCCATCAACGTGTATCAAAGAGCAATTGCGTACCTAGAAAAGTGGTATAATTTCACCGATTCAGTATATGAGATGCTAAATTGTTTCAATCTAATTGATCGCAATAATCCTCCAACTTTAGAAGAAATGACGAACATCTGGTTATTATCACCATGGCGAGAAGAACTTCCACCCAACACTCTCTTCGATGAAATTTCTGCCTTAGAAGAAGTTTATGTTCATCTGCAGGGCGATTCATCCCTTGATAAGTGGACGTACTTTTTCAAGAAAGAGCCAGCTCCGAGTTTACTGAAACTGTTCCAGTATTGTGCATCAATTCCGGTATCAAATGCAAACGTTGAACGAATTTTCAGCATCATGGGAAATTTGTGGACTGACGAATGTAACCGACTGCTTGTACCATCAGTTCGAACTGAACTTTGTATATTTTTTAATATTTCTCAACGTTGTACTGAAATTAAAGAATTATTCCTTAAACACAAAGAATTGATCAAAGCTGCGCAGTCAAATAAAAAATACACACGACAGCAAAGTAAAATGTAATTTAATAGTTTACATATTATTATAATATATTTGATGTTTTGAATTTTAAGTAAAGTTTTGAAGTGATTATTTTAATACGTGTTAAAATGTTTGTAAGAAAATATATAATTTAATTGTAATTTTTTTTTATTTTTTTACTACTTAATAGCGGCTTGTCCGCTATTTTTTGGAAGCAGACCTGGCAACTCTACAACCGGGCAAAGAACCTCTTGCTAAACTTTTTGAAGCCCACCCCTGGTCACAAGTATTATATTAAAAATCTATCATATTTCATCAATCATTATATCAAAGGCAATGTCAGGTGAACAATAGGCGGCTGGATTCGTATTTCACTGGATATTTCAGGCTGATGTGAGGACACCCGCCCTCCACCCTCTCTCCTTCTTTTTTCCTTCCTTTCCTCTCTCCCTGTCATTCTGTCAATCTGTTTTTTCCAGTCCTCTTGGAGCTGTAGCCCAATCACTTTCCCTAAGAATGTCCAGGATTGTTGAGGTGGAGATGTACCACCACTTCTTTTAAACTTGGAGATGCAGGCAAGAGTGTAGATTGGAAAGAGCATATAACTAAGCTTGGGGGCTGTGAAAAATTTCTCTGCAGTGGTAAACCTGTTTCTAGGCTTGCATTCACATCTTTTACTGATCCATAGTGCAAGGTGAATAGAATAGAATAACAGAGTTGGAAGGGACCTTGGAGGTGTTCTAGTCCAACCCACTGCTTAGGCAGGAAACCCTACACCACTTCAGACAAATGGTTATCCAACATCTTCTTAAAAATTTCCAATGTTGGAGCATTCACAACTTCTGCAGGCAAGTTGTTCCACTGATTAATTGTTCTAACTGTCAGAAAATTTCTCCTTAGTTCTAAGTTGCTTTTCTCCTTGATTATTTTCCACCCATTGCTTCTTGTCCTACCCTTGGAGAATAGCTTGACTCCCTCTTCTTTGTGGCAGCCCCTGAGATATTGGAACACTGCTATCATGTCTCCCATAGTCCTTCTTTTCATTAAACTAGACATACCCAGTTCCTGCAACTGCTCTTCATATGTTTTAGCCTCCAGTCCCCTAATCATCTTTGTTGCTCTTCTCTGCACTCTTTCTAGTGTCTCCACATCTTTTTTACATCGTGGTGACCAAAACTGAATGCAGTATTCCAAGTGTGGCCTTACCAAGGCATTATAAAGTGATATTAACACTTCATGTGATCCCTCTGTTTATGTAGCTCAGAACTGTGTTGGCTTTTGGCTTTTTTGGCAGCTGCTGCACACTGCTGGCTCATATTTAAATGTTTTTTTTTTTTAAATTTGATTTATATGCTGCCCTTCTCCAGAGACTCAGGGCAGCTTACAATGCATTAAGCAATAGCCTTCATATTTTTGTATATTTATACAAAGTCAGCTTATTGCCCCCACAATCTGGGTCCTCATTTTACCTACCTTAGAAAGGATGGAAGGCTGAGTCAACCTTGAGCCTGGTGAGATTTGAACTTACAATAATTGCAGACAGCTTGATGTTAATAACAGTGCTTTAGTCTGCTGCGCCACCAGGCTCCTAGTGGTTGTCCAGTAGGACTCCAAGATCCCTCTTGAATATTTCTCAAGCTGTTTAAAAATAGCAAATGCTATTTATTGATGTTATTTGTTGTTTCAGTGTTTGTGACATACAGATCTTCCTTTCTTTCCAGACAGTGGTTTATTTATTTTGCTTTTCTTTTTTTGTTTAGTTTTGACACCTTAAATGTCCATCTGGTTCAACAGAACGTTGTCTGATTAATAGAGTAAGTACACATCCTTCAGAAGTCTTCCATTTAGACTTTTGCTACATAGAATCTCCTATGTAGTATAGGAAATTACCCCCACTTTTTTGATATAAAGATAACACTCCTTGGCAGCTAAAAGTATCAAAGGACTCAGTTTAAGACAAGCTGAGATTGCCAGATATTTGAAAGCTCTGGTAGGTTTGTTGCAGTTGACAATATTTAATAGGTCTCTATGCAGAGGTGGGTTTCAGCAGGTTCTGATCAGTTCTGGAAAACCAGTAGCGGAAATTTTGAGTAGTTCGGAGAACCGGTAAAAACCACCTCTGACTGGCCCCGCTCCCATCTATTCTCTGCCTCCTGAGTCCCAGCTGATCGGGAGGAAATGGGGATTTTACAGTAACCTTCCCCTGGAGTGGGGTGGGAATGGAGATTTTACAGTATCCTTCCCCTGGATAGAAGACAAAACGAATAAGAAAATTGAGCCCCAATTTCAATATACAGTATTTGCAAGCGATTTTGACATAGACAAATGAGAAAGATCTAAAACTAATCAGTCAACTAGAAGTTTCTTGCATTCAAGATATTAAAAAGGCCCTGTGAAAAGACTTGTTGAATAGCCATTTAAAATATTGAATGTGTGGGATTTTCCATATGTTTCTCACAGTGAGCAAAAGACATACCAAGCAATTATCAGGATTTTTACATTCTGAATATTCAGGTTCAACACTATTTCATAGGTGTGTAAGCTATGTCTGTAATATTTAGGACCAAAGTAGCATTTATTCTTTCAATTCTTATAAAATGTGTTAGACTGGTGCCATAACATGGAACATGAAAGGGTTGGATGGAGGATTTTCAATATTTCAATATTTCATTTCTGCAGTCTTCTCAACCTCCAGTTTATATTGCCAAAAATATTCCACAATAACAAATCAATTAGGCAATTTTCAATTGCCAGCAGTACCTACCTGTAGTAGTACCTTAGCCTCTATTGATAGCACCTGGCTGACTTCTAAAGTTCAGCAAAGTGATTGGATAGGCTGTAGGCTACACTGGGAAGCTAAAAAAATTTATTAGAAGAAGATAATGGAAAAATTATTTCCATACTATTTTCAGGAAAACTGAATGACTTTGTCTCGGGAGTCTTTACATAGGTTTAGGGTCTTTACCATAGTTGATGTAAATTTGGAATCTCCAATATAGTATGGGAAACTCAAATACTTTGGTCACCAAATGAGAAGAGAAGATTCATTGGACAAGATCCTGATGTTGGGAAAGATTGAAGGCAAAAAGAGAAGGGGATGGTAGAGGATGAGATGGTTAGAAAGCATCATTGATGCAGTGATTATGATCCATGGGATCGCAAAAAGTTGACATGACTTAGTGCTTGAACAACAACAAAATATAATATGGATTCAGTGGGCTCCAATGTAACCATCCTTTGGTGACTTTAAGGCAGCTTTTTGTTTTACCACCAGTCATACCACTGGTACCATACCATACCAGTCACATAGCTATTTTGTAAATAAGAAACATCCCTACTGTCAGCGTTCTGAGTAACACACCCATTGAAAGCAGAACTCCGAGGCAGATGGACTCCTCAAAGAACATGTTTATTGGATACATCATATCGGTACAGCCGGTGAAAACCAACTCTAACAGTTCTCACAGTTTTCACCTAATTAAAAGAGTAAAATCTCCCCTCCCAGGTGTCATTGGTCACATTGTCCAATTAAGATGGATGGCAGGCTCGTCTCCTCCTTCAACAGCCACCTGTTACAATGACCTTGGTTCCCACAGGAAAAAGTTTTGTTTTGACTGCTAGCCAGACTATCTACTTCCCCCCTCCCTTCCCCCTCTCTGGCTTCGTGGCAACTATGAGGCAGCACAAGATGGATTCAACCAGGTTCACTTCAGAGCTGACACCTATATGGTAACCAAATCTTTTATGATTTACTCTCAAAAGCCCAAGATACTGTTCTAAGAAACAATACAGTAGATACAGAACAACATACAAGCTCTGCTAAGAAGCAGACAAGACTCAAAGCCTTTTTGTCTATAGCTCAAACCAGACTGTTGTTTCTTCTGTCTCAGCCTACACTAGGAAAAGACAAAGAAGAATGTGCAATCTTGATGAGAAAAGTAAGAAAAAGAGTAGAACAATCCCTCCCCAAGTTGCAGATTCCTGCAGAGCTTTTGGTAGAAAAAAAGAATAGAAGCAAAACACTTTGGGGAAAACATTCAAGTGAGATATCATAATGTCTGGTCAAAAGCTCTCTCTATGGATCTGGTTTCCTGCAGGCAGAGATCACAGTTTTTACACGGGGAGAATTCAGACAATGCTAAAGCGTTAAAAGTCCAAAATTCTATAACCTCAATATAGCTTCTTGTTATGTGTGATACACAGATCAATACTTACTGTTAATTCCACTGAAATAGTTACTTTTGCTATATCTTCAGCAAAGATGAACAGAGACAAAGCTTTTCTTTCTCACCTTCCAGATTAGTTGCCTAGCAGAGAATCCACCCAAAGCCAAATGAATGAAAATGTTATTTACTTTGCATAAGGCACTCTAATTTCAAAAGAGAATATAACAATAACACAGAAGAGAAACTCTCCTTTGGAAAATTATTCTGAACTTTTTATTCCCCCTCCCCCCCTCTGGATGAATACTACAAGATTGATGGAAGGTGTATTGGAGCAAAATTGCGTTAGCACTCCATGCTATCAATCATTTCCCTTCCCACTTTGGAACACAACAATATCTTTAACAAGCACAGAACCGTGGAGAAGTTCCTGCATTCCCTTGCTCCCTCCTTCCTCTATGTAATGATTTGTTTTACTGATCCAAATATTATGAAATCAGAAGTAGGTTGAAACTTTTATAACTCGCAAGAGAAAATTCACTGTCTTCCAATAGATACACTCTGCTTTCACAGCACAACTGTCAAGTACAATTCAGGCTAACCAGGTCTGAATTTGGAAGCTAAGCAAAATCAGACCCCTGGGGCTATTTGACAACTGGGGCCTTGAAAAACATCCAAGCTGAACTTGTTCCAGAAGACCTGGCTCTTAGCCCATGAGTGAAGCTCTCCTTTGGACTAGGTGAGTTTGTTTGTTCTTTTTTTTTTTCATTCCAGTCTGGGTTTTTGTCTTCACTCTTCATTTTATCCATCTTGTTTTTAATGTGTTTATTTGTAACTGCTCAGATTTGTTCAGAGTTCGGCAGCATATACAGTACATTGAAATAATAATAATAATTAAGAAGGCAGCAACAGACAATGAATGCCACCTCTGCAAAGAAGCTGAAGAAACAGCAGACCATCTCGTTCGCTGCTGCAAAAAGATCTCACAGACTGACTACAAACAACAGCAAGGCAAGGTAGCAACAATGGTACACTGGAAGATCTGCAAGAAATACCATTGTCTGCAAGCAATGCAGACCACAAAATAGATAAAATAATTGGAAATGAAGAAGCTGGGATTGAATTGAACAGACAAGCATCTGTTGAATTGAATTGAAACAGACAATTGAAACAGACAAGCATCTGCATATAGCATTCCAGACATAACAACTCTTGAGAAGAAAGACAAAAGGAAAAAAAAAAAAGACTGGATAGTAGACGTGGCAGTACCTGAAAACAGCAAAATAGAAGAGAAAGAACTGAAGAAGATAAGAAAATACAAAGACCTGCAAAGATCTGACCCATTTTGGCCAGCAGAGGCACTGTGAGCCAATATTTCCCGGCCAATCCCACAGGCTACATTTAAGTACCCCAGGGGCCAGATCTGGCCTGTGGGCCTTGAGTTTGACACCCCTATATTATACTCCTGTTATCAGATCAAAGTCTTTACGTTACTAGCAGCCTAACATTGCTGATAGCAATAAGCTATTTCTTGTAGGTATCAGTGCTATTCACACCTGTTACTTCTGCCCAATTTTTAAGTCATAACAGCCTGATCTTCTCTTGCATCAGGCTATCAAATTTACACCAATGAGACCTTTAGGTCTTTTGAAATTCTTGTTTTCATAACCCTGGACCATAGTTCAATTTCTATACTTATATATAAACATAGTATTCTAAATAAGTCCGTAATGCTTCAGCTACCACTTCCCAAAACAGCAACTGTCTATAATACCCACTGTGGACTTCCAACCAATCAATTTAGTTAACAGGTTTGATGTTAACTACTTTTTTTTAGTTAATTGTTAACTAAATTTCTTTTAGCCCACTTTTGATGTTAACTAAATTTCTTTTTAGCCTACTTAGGAGAAAAGGACCTTGGGTTTTCTCCAAACCCAAGAGCCTTGGTACTACAGTGGTTTAAAGCACCCTGTTATTAACACAGCTGCCTGCAATTTACTGCTGGTTCGAATCTCTCCAAGGCTCAAGGTTGACTCAGCCTTCCATCCTTTCTAAGGTAGGTTAAATGAGGACCCAGTTTGTGGGGGCAATAAGCTGACTTTGTATAAAATATACAAAAGTATGAAGGCTATTGCTTAACGCATTGTAAGCCGCCCTGAGTCTCCGGAGAAGGGCGGCATATAAATCAAATTAAAAAAAAAAAAAAAAAAAAAAAAACCCGAACTCTGAGCCAAGTTAAGAATTCAGTCTGATTAAGAAAACAATACAGTATTCTTTCCAAGCATTTTCTTTTCTTTCTTTTAGCTCTTAATCATAATTTCAAAGTCTTCTTCACATGCAAAGTCAAGTCATCTATGCCAAACCATCCATGTAAATACTGATAAGCTCTTTCTTTTAGTAAATGAAAAAAAAAAAAAAACCAATTTCCTGTTAGAAAATTAACAGCAACTTAATTTTTCTTTGCTGCAAGGCTTCTGGTGAGCTCTATATTTAGGCAACTGGATCATTTAGTTATCAAAATGTTAAATGGCAATTAGAGCAGGTTGAATGGCTCATAAAAAATAATATATTATCAAAATTTCTTCCACATTAGGATTAAGCATTATTTAGTGCTTAGCACATGTTCAACTCTGATAATCAACTTCCCCAAAACAAATTAGACATTATCTTAAGATGTGTGTCCTTTATTTTCATCTTCATTTTATTCTCCATGAAATTAGTAGGAATCCTTGTAGAAAATTGAAGAAGAAGCTGAAGTTCTTTTTTTAAATTCTTCTCTCTGATCACATTGTCATAAAGTGACCCTCTACTTTTTCTTTCATGTTAAATCCGATGGAGTGTGAAAATATGGAATAGAATGTCCTTCAAAATGACACTAGTTTGAAAGCACTGTAAACTGACTGGGCATACAGTCCCTTAAAACCAGGGGTGGGCTGCTGGGGGTTCGCAGGGGTTTGGGAGAACCTTTAGCTAAGTTTCTGTGCAGTTCGGAGAACCCCCAAATCACACTCTTGGCTGGCCCCGCCCACCTCACCCCGCCCCTTCCAGGGGTTCCCCTTCGGTCCATTTTGGATGCAGGTAAGCGCGCGTGGAGGCTCGGGGAGGGCAAAAAATGGACCTACTAGACGTTCGGGAAGGCTGGAAACGGGCCTGTTTTTGGCCTCCAGAGGGCCTCTGGAGCCTGTGGAGGCCCGTTTTGTCTTCCCGGAGCTCGAGGAAAGCCTCCAGAGCTCGGGGAGAGCAAAAATGCCCCCCCACATGGTGTAGGAGGCCGACCATGGCCACGCCCATCCAGCAACTGGGCAGAAAACCCCTTGCTAAAATTTTTGAAGCCCAACCCTGCTTAAAACCTGGTTGTGTTACCAGGAGTGGGGCTTCCAAATAATTGGAGACCTGCTTAAATGGCGCATTGGCGCAATTGCTTAAATTGACTATTTTTATCCCCTTTTTGCCTAAAGTCTGTTTTATAATATTGAACTTTAAATATGAGTTTACTTTATATACTTTTATAATGACTGCTTTATATATGTGTTATTTTATTGGATTGTTGTATACCATCCAAAGTAATTTTTTGTGAGATGGGAGGCTATACAAATTTAATCAATATATAACGACACACAGCCCTACGTGTTTTCATATGTTGAGTTCAGTTATTACCATGACTTTAAAGCAGGGTTCCAGAATCTGCCAATACTGATCTTGCTAATCTTTGGATTAATTTTTATCCTATTCCTATTATATCTCCACATTTTTATAATTTATAAATACTGGATTTTTTTTTAAAATTTGATTTATATGCCGACCTTCTCCGGAGTGGCTTACAATGTGTTAAGCAATAGCCTTCATACTTTTGTATATTTATACAAAGTTAGTTTATTGCCCCCACAAACTGGGTCCTCATATTCTATGTGCAATTAATGAAATGCACATTTATTTTCATATGCAACTGTATATGCGAATAGATATAGATATACAGATACATAAATATGGGTTTCATTTGCATCTTCCCCTAAGATACACATGTTTTTCTACATCTTATTCTTTAAGTTATTCATTTTTGGATAATTTGAGCTAGGAGTGCTATCACAGTATGTGGAGAAATACAGAATCTGACAAGTCACTGTGCTTGCTCTGCAGAGCATACTTTAAAAATGCAGACTTAAACAAAATTGCCAGCATCTCAAGGCCCCGTTAGCTGTATTTTGTAACTATAATAACTCACATTTCATTTACCATGAGATTCAAGACAACTTGATATGGATTGCTGGCAATGTTTTATTCTGGCACTGACCAGTCTCATCCTCTTGATAGCATATCTTTGAACTGAAAAGAAAATATGCAGTGAGGATAATTCATGAAAAACAGATCCAAGATTTGGAATCTCAAACTGGTCTTCTAGAGATGCAGCTGAACCCCCAAACTAGAGGAGCTCATAAGATTTGGACAGTTCAGTTCAATTTTACCGTCAATGATTGCTTAATTAATTAATTACTTGGGTTTATCTGGCTACCCATCTCACAATACATGAATCTAGGTGGCATAGCAATAGCACTTAGACATATATACCGCTTCACAGTGCTTTTTACAGCCCTGTCTAAGCAGTTTACAGAGTCAGCATATTGCTCCCAACAATCTGGGTCCTCATTTTACCCACCTCGGAAAGATGGAAGGCTGAGTTAACCCTGAGCCTGGTGAAATTAGATCTGCCAAATTGCAGTCAGCTAGCAGTCAGCAGAAGTATCCTGCAGTACTGCATTCTAACCACTGCGCCACCATGGCATACAATAAAAATGATAAAATAGTAATATAAAAAACTACTTGACAATTAAAACACTATTATGTATAAAAGGCAAGGAAAGCATTAATTATTACAAACAATGGACTCACCTCATCAACTCACCATTCCCTTGAGACTCCCCAAACCTGTTAACTAGCAAATGTTTGGTAGGAATAGGGCCAACCTCACCTGGGGTGTGTGTGTGAGAGACAGGAATGATGTTCCATAAGGCAGGTGCCACAATAGAAAAGATCTGCCTCCTGGATCCTGCTGGGTGTAGCTCCTTAGCAGATTGATCCACAACATACCTCTTCTACTAGACCCAATTTCCCACCCATTCCCCATGTTTATATTTTCCCCTCCAGTGAAATGAACATTTAGAGGAAAAATTTGCAGTACAGAAGTATGCACATGTTATTAAACATTCAGAGAACTGTAAAATGGTTCCTAGTTGATTCCTTTCTGATATACTGGATTTTAAATATCTGAGCTAGCTGAGACTGCAAAGATTGAACTTTTTGGAAGAAGCTTGGGGAAGGTTGATGGATCAACACAAGTCATCAATAAAATGTCTGCCATATTGTAATGTCTTCCCTAGCAGGATTATATTTATCATGCTTTTCTTCTTGTGGAAGAATTGTGGAGTCAGAACAAACCCTATTCATGCCTTGGACTGTTTTTTTCAGAGGTCCAGAAAAGCTCTCAAAAGCTCTCTCTGAATAGAATAGAATTCTTTATAGAATTCTTTATTGGCCAAGTGTGATTGGACACACAAGGAATTTGTCTTGATGCATACGCTCTCGGTATGTAGATAACATAGCTACATTTCCCCTCCGTTGCCAATAAAACATTACTACTTCCCTGATCTTTTTCCTCACTGTCAATGGACCCTGCCGTGGCAGGTGGTGCTTTGGTTTTCTCCAATATGGCAAGTTGGAGGTCATTTATGGAAGGCTTTAAAATGGCAGGTGGTATTCTTCTAATTCAGAGTTTGAAAGGGTTGCTGAGTGAAGGTGTTGAAGTGAAACCAATGACTCTCATGGCACATGTAATGCTTTGTCTGTCTGACAAATAAAATTCTCAGGACCATGGAAGTCTGTAGTAAAGTATATTTATCAGGCAAGAAAACCATGTCCCACTTCCCTTGCGTTTACTTGTTTCTCCTTCTCCCTTCATAAATAAGATTTGTTTTGAAAAAAAAAATAAAATAAAAGCTTGATTCTTATTTTTTAAAAAGTGAAAATATATGAGCAAGAGTGCTGTTTGAGATGAATAAAAAAAAATGTTCCCTTTCATTATCCTAAGACTTTGAGGATGCTATTCTTAGAATCATAAAATTACACTGTGGGAATTCTTTGAAGGTGAAGTAGATGAAGAAGCCCTGATGCAGGGATTAGCAAATTTTTCAAATAAGAGTTGCACATTGTCTTTGTACCTTCGTTGAGCGTTGCAGAGGGTGTGATTGATGACATCAGAACACTAAATATGACTTTTTTTTCATGTTAAGGAATGAAATGATAAGCATTTTCATTCTTAGCAAAATACAAAAAAAAAAAAGGTTAAAAAGTTATCTACTATGGAGATTCATTCCTGTCCTATGCCCTATGCAGAACAGGAAAATTAAAAGAATAACCATTGAAAGTGACTCTGGTCATTTAGGGGAGGACATGGATGAGCTGTTAAAGAGCTGCATTCAATATACCAGCAAATTTGGAAAACTCAGCAGTGGCCACAGAATTGGAAAAGATCAGTTTATGTTCCAATCCCAAAGAAGAGCAATGCCAAAGAATGGTCAAACTACCTGTACAATTGAGCTCATTTCACACACTAGTAAGGCTATGCTCAAAATCCTACAAGCTAGGCTTCAGCTGTATCTGAACTGAGGACTACCACAAATATAAGCTAGATTCAAAAAAAGAAGAAAAAAAGAAAAAGAAAAGCAGAAGAACTAGAGATCAAACTGCTAACATTTGCTAAATTATGAAAAAAGCAAGTGAATTCCAGAAAAAAATCTACTTCTGCTTCATTCACTAGATTAAAGCCTTTAATTGTGTGGATCACAACAAACTGTGGCAAGTTTTAAAGTGATGGAATTCTGAAACTAAAGCTCAAATACTTTGGCCACCTAAGGAGAGGTCTTATTGGAAAATGCCTGATGTTCGGAAACACTAAAGTCAAAAGGAGACGGGGACAGCAGAGGATGAAATGGTTAGATAATGCCATCAATGAACTTGAATTTGGACAAATTCTGGAAGAAGTGGAGGACAGGAGAGCCTGTCTTATTATGGTCCATGGGTGACTGAACAAAAACAACTGGAAAAGTGCTATTCTCAATGTAACAGTAATCGCAGTGGTGAAATTCATTTTTTTTTACTACCGGTTCTGTGGATGTGGCTTGGTGGGCATGGTGTGGCTTGGTGGGTGTGACTTGGTGGGTGTGGCAGGGGAAGGATACTGCAAAATCTCCATTTCCACCTCACTTCAGGGGGAAAGATATTGCAAAATCTCCATTCCCACCCCACTCAAAATTTCCACTACTGGTTCTCCGAACTACTCAAAATTTCTGCTATTGGTTCTCCAGAACCTGTCAGAACCTGCTGGATTTCACTCCTGAGTAATAGGCTTTGAGAATAACCTTAGAAGGAAAAACTGCAGACTAGACAATGGTCTGATAAATGATATCTGAGTCCAAAGGAGGGATGGGAATGGATAAAAGATCTAAAAAGGGCCTTCTCTCTGAAAAGTAAAGGCAGGGAAAGGGGAAGTGCTTTCAAACTTACAAGCTTTCAAACTGAAACCTTATAATAAAGGTAGTATTAGTACTCGTGGTTTTGGTTTCCTATGTGGACTACCTTGAAGATTTCACATTAATTTATGGTGTCCCATTTTGAGGCTTTACAAGCAATAAAAGGATTTTTTTTTTTTACTGTGAGTACAGAGTAAGGATATTATCTCCCATAATATATTGTTCTTAGGGAACTTTGTTCCTCAGATGTAAATATTATTGAGTTTGAGCATGTAGACACTTGCATTTTGTGGGATTTTGCCGTTTCTCAATCTACTCCTCTTCTGATTTTGGTGTGGAGTCTTCTGGCTTGAGTGTCTCAAACTGACTTGAGCTATGTGGTCTCCTAACCTCTATTTCATTTGTAAACCAACACTGTGAAATGTCTATATTGTCTTCCTTTTCCTTTTACCTGGGGATAATGTTTTACAAATGAAGTACTGACAATAAGAACATTATGCCTTCAGCTATGACAGACCTTACCTTTGACTGGACACAGTTGGTTCTTCTTATTCTGCTTAGCTGTCCTTAAAGATATGGGGACAACAGTCCTTCAAATATCCATTTGATGCTTTAAAATGAAACTTGTTGCAAGCCTCTTAACCACCATTCTGATATAAGGCTCTAATTCAGTGATGGCTAACCTTTTTGTCGTCGCGTGCCAAAAGTGGTGGGAGTATGCGGGGGCTGCACACACGCGTGCCCCCTCAATGCCCCCCATGCATGCATGCGTGACCCCCGTGCTTCCCCCGCTTTTAGCAGGCAATGGCACAGTGGGCCCGGTAGGCCCGTTTTTGCCCTCCCCAGGCTCCAGAAGCTTTCTTGGAGCTTGGGGAGGGCGAAAATGGCCTTCCTCACTGCCCCGGAGGCCCTCTGGACATCGGAAATGGCCTATTTCCCGACTTCCTGTGGGCCCGAATATCAGCTGGCTGGCGTGTGCATGCATGCTGGAGCTGAGCTAGGGCAACGCTCACGTGCCCACAGATATGGCTCCACGTGCCACCTGTGGCACGCGTGCCATAGGTTCGCCATCACGGCTCTAATATATCAGCAACTATCTCAGTCACAAACTAGCAGTGCCTATAAAAAGATGCTAGCATATACTGAGGCTGCCTTTCACATCCATCCTCACTTCTGCAGGGAATTTCTAATCTCAGCACATGTGCTAGGTTTTTGTGATAGCTTATGAAAGAGGCTACTGTCCTACTCTTAATGACCTTCATACTGAGCTCCCAGAAGAGCAAAGTAATAAGGAATGTAGAATTTGAATTTTAAGAGGGATTCAACCATTTACATTCATCTCTGATATTTCATATTCATCTTTCCTGTTCATGCAAATCCCCCCACTTTCTGAATCTACCCTGTGTTAGTTATAAAGCTTAGAGCGATATTTTCTTACAGTTCATTGGCAAAACTTAAGTCAGGACAGGTGCCAACAGTAAGGAAAAATCTCTTCCTCACCTCATGAGCATTCTCCTTCTGGAAAGCTATGAGGAACTGGCTTGCTATGGGGAGGAAGATTTACTGCTGTAAATCCAACAAACCCAGCCTTGATATCTGATACCAGCCCTTGAATGAACATTTGCCCATTTTGCATAATGGACAACTACTGAATGTGCAAATGAAATATTTGTCTGCATGACATGGGGAATTATATAGGGAGCCAGAGTGTGAAAAGCAGTGATATCACTTCTTCAAAGCCAATACTGCAGTTGGTTTGCAAGAAAACTGGAGAGTAGAAAATAATCATTCTATTAGCCATGGGAAAGTTGGGAAAAAGAATTGTCAGATTTGAACTTCAGTGGGCGTAAGAATCAATGATGTCCCATGGTGAGAAGGGAATTAATTAGTTTTAGTGATTTCATTTTAAAATGCAGTAAAGATTCTTTTCTTTGTGGTGATGAGTGTTTGGGAAGCTTCTGCTGGGTTCAAAAAAATTCTGAAGGAGTCTGGTAGCATCTTTCCAACTAGTCCTTATTTTTAAAAGGCATAGGTTTTCATGGGCTGCAGTTTATGGACATGTATGTTCATTCAACACAATTTGTTAATTGAATAAGGTACTGCTGGAATCTTTCTGAATTTGTTTTCGTAGATTTTCATGGGTATAGGTATGCAAGTGTTGGTGTATTTGGGTCTTTTCCCATGTAAGTTTGAGAATATCTTGGCAACGTTTCGGCAGAATCTCATCTACCATCATCAGACCTGTGCAAGGGTTCTTCAACAGTAACAGCCATTACTGTTTCAAATCTGGTGCTGGCAGTGTGCTTTGTTGGGATGGCCCCATCCTGATTGGTTGGGAGTCCTAGTCTGTGTCTATTGGCTTGGCTTCAGGTGTATGATCGGCTGTTCTCCACCAAGTGGCAGGGCTTCATCTTTGTGGCTGGCTGGGGTATGTTTTGGCTGGGGGTCTCAGGGGATGTGTGTTTGGCTTCTGGTGTGTAGATTTTTCTGTCTGTGGGTGCTGGGACTCGTTTGTTGACAAGGGCTAGTTTCCAGATGTCTGAAGATGACGAGTGGGACCTCGTCGAAACGTCGCCAAGATACTCTCAATCTTACACACGAGCTGGGACTGTTTAATTATTGGGAGAGTTATTGTGAGACAGTGAGCTGCATCTGTAGAAGGCTTAAGTTAGAGGAGGAGAGAATATTTGGAATGAGTACCCCAAAACGTAAGAATGGTCAAGGCACTTTGTAAATGGATGATAATGTAAGGTTTCTGATGCTGAGTGAAGCAGTTGGTTCTCCTAGTTTTGCATGGTCTACTGTGATCTGCAGCAGATCTTTCCCTGCTATCATTTTATGTGGAGGTGTTAGGAATCAGACCTACAGCTATGTATGTAGAATACCTATGCTCTCATCTTGATATACAGCCTTCACATGCCTCACACAGAAATGACAGCTAGTACCTGCACATTCATACATGCAAGGCAACAATAAACAGCTAAGAAATCAACTTTGTTTTTGAAAAGGAAGGAATGAAGGAAGGAAGGAAGGAAGGAAGGAAGGAAGGAAGGAAGGAAGGAAGGAAGGAAGGAAGGATTTTGTTTCAAAGTATCTTTCCTGTTTTTGTAATACTTTCACTACAACAAAACTGAATCCTTTGTTACAGTCCAGCGCACCCAAAAAAGAAAGAAGAATCTTTATGTTACTGAAAAACAGATTCCAACTGAGCATTAGAAAAACCTTCCTAACAGTAAGAACTGTTAAACAGTGAAACCAATTATTCCGAAAGGTTGTAAGCAGATCTTTGTTGCATTGTTCAAACAGGGCTAAACTGTCTTCTTCTACAGATGCTTTAATTTGGATTCCCGTAAGAAGCAGGGGTTGGAACTGATGGTCCAAGGAGCCCTTCCAACTCAGTATTCCTATAAGGAGAACACGGTATGGATAAAGACAATAAACAAAAGTCAATTAAACAAAAGCAAATCTGCTTTAAGTTTATATAGATCATGCTGGTTGGGGAATTCTGGGAGATAAGTCTATATATCTTAAAGTTGCTGAGATTGAGAAACACTGATACTGTAGATGGCAGTTCTTCTTTGAGACACAGGTTGGTTCTCACAACAGAAATAATTCCAGCTCTTTAATTCAAACATTTTCACCAGGAAGTAGAAAATATTGAAGTAAACATAATCAGGATTCTCTCCTATTTTTCTCCCCTTAGTTCAACTCTCTCCCTATAAAGGTTAAACCTGATATGATAATTTGATAGAGGAAAAGTTCTTAGAATAGCTAACAACAACAAACTTAGTATTTCTCTTCCAATATCCTTTAGGATAGTTACTGTTTAAATCAGCAGTAGTGTGAAAGCTTCAGGCCCAATATATAACTTTAATGATATGCAAATTTAATATCAGCATTTCCAACCATGAAAAATGCCATTATTTGAAGTTGTCTTCTCATCATCCAGTGTACTAGAGCAGCATTTCTTAAACTTTTCAGACAATTTTCTTTTAATGAAGAATATTTATCTGTTCCCTGAAAAATGTATTTGCATGGGGCAGCATATTATCCTGATGTTTGGAGCAAGATTTATTTTTTAAAAAGGTTTAGGGTCAGTATAATTTCCATCTTACTTGGACATTTGGCTTTGATTTTAGCCAGAGCTGAAAATCTACCTCCATTTAGGCACATGGAAGGAAAAGGCAGTAAACTATTAAGTGCTCCTTCACTTAAAAGCCCATATTCTCATCTAGCAAGTACTGTGTTTTACTTTCTGATGAGAAATGATATACAGGTAGTCCTTATTTATTGTCCATCCCTGTTGACCTTTCATAAAATCTTGAAAACATGGCTTTGTGCTCAAGCCTGCGGCCCTGGATGTGGGTTAGAACCAGTCTCCTGGCTGTAAGGTTGATAGGTTAGATCAGGGGTCTCCAACCTTAGCAATTTTAAGACTTGTGGACTTCAACTCCCAGAATTCCTCAGCCAGCAAAGCAAAGCAAAGCTGAGGAATTCTGGGAATTGAAGTCCACAAGTCTTAAAGTTGCTAAGGTTGGAGACCCCTGGGTTAGATCACATCAAGCTGCCCTGTGTCTCTGTCTTTTGTTTTATATTATGTAGTTTGTGATTCATATTTTTTTTTGGTAAGCTGCCTAGAATCACATAAAATTGATATGGGCAACTATATAAATTGAGTAAATGAATAATTTTAGTGATCATAATGGCAACCAGAAGCTTGCTTGTTAAGCACAGTAGATACTAAGTGAAATTGCCACTGAACTTATGATCTTACATCATCTTCCTTTGCTTTACCAATCTGTGTAGGTTGTAAATGCGAAGATTGGTCATAAAGTTATTTTTTCCTCAGTGTCCTAAGGCCAAATGGTTGTTAAATAAGGCAGTTACTAAATTTTATTATTTTATTTTATTATTCATATTTCTATGCCGCCCACTCTCCGAGGACTCTGGGCGGCTTACACCAAAGACAGTATACTAAATAGCATATTGCCCCCAACAATCTGGGTCCTCATTTTACCCACCTTGGAAGGATGGAAGGCTGAGTCAACCTTGAGCCGGTGAGATTTGATCTGCTGATCTGCTGAACTAGCAGTCAGCTGAAGTAGCTGCAGTACTACATTCTAACCACTGCGCCACCTCGGCTCTTCATGAGGACTACCTATGCAGGCAAATGAGTACTACCCATGCAGGCAAATTATGGCAGCAAGGTTTGGGTTTATTATTTCCTGCCATTTTGGTGTAAAGGGGAAGAAAGTCATCTTGCTTGTGAAAGAAGAGCAAACTGTACTGTACTGGTTGTTTCAGAAAGAGATACTGGAGTTGTTATCACTGAGAGGATCAGTTCCCAAAGGATATTTGAATTTACAGATCAGCGCTTCCTTCTTAGATCAAAGCCAAGAAAAACAAAGCAAAATCCAATCAGACTTTGGGAAGAAGATTCTCCATGAGATTCACCACCCAGATGGTGGAAGGCTTTAAAGATTCTGTATATGGAGCAAAGTATTAACTATCAGAGACAACCAATTTCATGATGAGAGATTGGAGATTTGTGAAAATATATGGAGTTCCCCTTCCCCATCTCCCCCTGCCGTCATTTCATCTATCTTTAAAGCATAGGGGGTATTTGGTGAAAATCTTTATCATCTACTAATCATGGAGTTATAATGAAAAAAAAAATCTGTACAGAACCAAACTGGAGAATGCTAGTAAGTAATTCAAGACAATAAGTAATTCAAGACAGGAGAGAATGCAAAAACAGTAATTCAAGACAGGAGAGAATGCAAAAACAGGTGTTTTTTTTTCTTGAATACTACAATCCAAAAAGTATCCATAAAATAATATTTAGTTTGGAAGATGCCTGATTGGAAGATGGAAGATGCTGTGGGAAGCCTCCCCCTCTCCTGGAAGAATGAAATATTTTGGGAAATATTAAAAAGGCAGAATATTTCCCTAAATGAGAAATGGAGAAAGATTTTTTTTAAAAAAAAAACAGAAAGCAGACTCAGTCTTTCTTAATAGCAGATATTTTGTGTCCATTAAGAAAGATTGGGCCACCCTATTCAGAAACCAGCCCCAGTTTCCCTGCCCCAAGCAGAAACTGAGGAGGCCAGCTTTTAGAAATGCAGATTTGGTAATCCATTCAGAAAGACTGGATCAAGACAGAAACTCAGATAAGCAACAAACAAAAGATTGACAAAATTAGCTCAGACAAACATCTAGGATTTGCATTTCCTCTTTTGCTTATAGAGCCAGCTATGACCCCTACATAACCCCTACATGACCCCCATAGAAATCTGACAACAACCAATAGAACATTAAAGGACATGTTCTTGCACAAGAAGCTAAAATACAAAGCCCAAAGAAGGTATAAAAACCCACCTACTCTCAACTCCATTTTGTCAGCTGCCTAGAATCACATGTAGTTCTGCTTCATCGGTAAACCATCTTTCCCATCAGCCTCCATGTTTCCAATGTCTTTCTACCAGCTTGGAACTGAACCAGATGGATTTTTCTTCCAACAATGCCATGGAAAATGTGGTCATTATAACTTACCTCAAATCTTATTTTATTCACTGTATGTCTCCCATTCATCTTATTGGATTCTCAGTTTCTACTAGCTTCAATGGTTAATTTGAGAATGTATCTTTTATATCCTTTATTACGCTAGGGAAGAGATCATTTACAGGGACACGTTTTATCAATTCATCAGAGGCTTCGTTTCAAAGCAAGCTGGCCAAAAATCTTCTGTGACAGCATGAAATTACAGACTGACTTAGAACAAGTAATTGCTTTTGCATTAATGACCTAAATGTGACATTTTGAGTATATATTGTTAAAATCAATGTGAAAGAACTCACATTAAAAGCAAACATCTGGTTCCCTCCTTAAAATAGTTCATAAATAGCTTTCAATTCAATAGTGTTTCATGAAGTAATCTCTCATTATTTCCAGAGATTAACTTTATCAACGTGCAAAAAGAGATTATCATTAAGGGCTAAATAATTTACTTGGCTTGAATGGAAAATGTAAATATTTGACCTTAATTGTGAGAAATACAGTGAAAGCCGGGCCCTCCCTGAGTATGAATGCTGATTATATAAATAATCAGTTACCACCTAACAATACGTAAGGCATATTGTTTCCATTAAGTGTGTTAAAAACAAGGAAAAGAAACGCCAGATTTATATTGCTGAGGAATAAGATGGCTCTCATTTTAATAGGGAGCAACCAACTGCTGTGGTTTCAGTCTAGCATGGAATAGCTATCCATCTAGCTGTGCTGTACTGAGTTCTGCCAAGTTTGAGCCAGCTAAGGAAAGAAATCTAACATCAATGGTTTAATCCTAAAATAGAAATCTTATCCAGTAGAGATAAAGGCTGTGATTCCCAAATGGACCTTGGAGTGTTCAGAGTACAATTCTGTATGGCTCCTCTTTCCCTTTGCGAGTCTACGACAGTTTTTCTTTCTTTTTCCTTCAATTCTTTTTGGCGCATTGTGGAACAAAGCTGCAATTATGGCTGGGGAAAAGAGGAAGAAGAACAGCAGGTCAGCCTCTCTGCTGGTGTGGATGTGTGTTTTAGACAGAGGTTGCACTGTATCTGCAAAAACTTCCCACTGTGCTTGCGGCTCCTTCGCAGACTGGGAGAGGGAGGGAGGGGGTGAATGTTTGTATGTCAATGGTTCCAGGTCTCATCTCCAGCGTTAGATGTGATAATGATGCAGATCTGAAGCAGGCTGAAACCCTAAAAAACTCTTGTCAGTTACTGTCAACAGAACTGAGGATAAAATGGTCTCCAATTCAGACAGGGAGTTACTTCTGAGTAAATCTGATGAAGTATGAGTGAAGTGAAACTGAAAGAAAAGCAAAAAAGAACAATTTCTAAAAATCATTTTCCTTTAGGCTGATTTCATGATGTTTTAACTGAGTTGGTATTTTCTTTTATTCCCTTCACTCCCTTATATGGGTGCGCCTGAGATGTTTCTATTTCTACAGAAATGGAAATACGCCATTAATGACTGAATACTTCTAAACTTCCTTTAAAGGTAGCAATCAATAACAGAGGAGATTCAGACTCCCTAGACTTCCTAACTATGAAAGCCTGCAGGGTTCAAAATATGATGCCATTTTTTTACTTTTTAAAAATGTTGAATGAGAAATGTATAAATAATCTGTGTTGGCATTAAGCCAACCCATCTCCAGGAACAAAGCAGATTTTCCACCTTTAATGAAACACATACAGGTTATCCATGAGTGCACCTAATATTTTCTCTTTTGACTCAACCGTAGCAAACATCTTCTTCAGAATGACAAATGATGCTGTTGCTCCTAATTAGAACAGTTTCTCTTGAGAAGCCAAAGTGTGGATATAGAACCCTTAATTGTTAGGGTTCACAAGTGATGGGAATTTAGACAATGTAGCCTTGTGGTACATTGTAGTATGAAGATATTAAAAACTTGTGAAACAATGAAATCATAATCCCTCTTCTTTGGAAACAATATCAATAATAATAAAAGGCCATGAATGGTATGACTGCAGGATGTCTGCAGGATGGGAGGTTAAATAAGCCAAGAACGCAGTGACAATTGTTTCACTGAAATTATGCCTTTTTAAAAATAAATTTTGCATATAGCATAGAAGGAAGGAAGGATAGATGGGAGGATGGAAGGAAGGAATGAGAAAGGGAAGAAAGAAGGAATGAGAAAGGAAAGGAAGAAGGAACAAGAAAAGAAAGAAGGAAGGAGGGAGAGGAGGGAGGGAAGGAAGGAAGGAGCTTGTAACCTGCGGGGAGAGTCCCTTGGTGACTTAAGTGGGAGGGAAGGAAGGAAGGAAGGAAGGAAGGAAGGAAGGAAGGAAGGAAGGAAGGAAGGAAGGAAAGATAGGTGGGTGGATGGATGGATCAAAGGAAGGAAGGAAGGAAGGAAGGAAGGAAGGAAGGAAGGAAGGAAGGAAGGAAGGAAGGAAGGAGAAAGTGAAGGAGGAAGGAACGAGAAAAGTTATATAAAAAGGGATTGTAACCACAATGTTTTTTTTTAACTTTTTGGACCCCCTGTGAATGCCTCTGGTGGTAAGTTACTACTTTTTAACAATAAAGACCAGGTTGCAGATTCCAGCCATTTCATCTGAATTTCAATCCTACAGCTCCTTTGCCAGTGATATTTAATAAACGTTAAAGATGCTTCTTGAACATGGAAGTTTTCAATTCTTTTAGTCATGACGTTGAGTAATCATCAGTGGCCTTATGCTCCATGGATTAGTCTAATCTCCAGTTAAAACTGTGTTAGTTGACACAATTAGCACTATGCAAAGCTTTGAAACACTGCTGTGATTCATTTAATCACTTCTTTGAAGCCACTTTGTAAAAGAAAGCAAAGCAGCAAAAAAAAATCAAGAGGACTTGAAGAACTTTATGCTTATGGAAACACCACAGAGGTTCAATGGTTTTCTGATGCATCTGGGGTTATGATAGTCACTCTACAATGTGGCAACATCAGTCCATTCTGTGGGGAATGATGAACATGTGAGTATCAGGGACCACATTCACAGTCCTGCTTTACCATATTCTCCCTAATATTGCAACCAGGAGGAAATTATGTTGTCTTAAGTCTTGTTGCCCTCAAGATGCATCCTTGCTATTAATCTGTTCACAAATCTACACTATGCCATGATGCTTTCCATATAGTTTTAGCTTGCCAATACCCTAAGAACTGAAACTGTTGGTTAGCTTGGCTGAAATTCTAGACCTGTCCATCACCATCCAACATATGAAAAAGCTTCTCCAATTTGCATGTGTGCAGCATTCTGGTTACTGCAATTTTATTCTTTTTCCTTCTCTTTGACCTGAACGTCTCTTTTTATTATTTGAAACAGTAGATTGACTGTTTGTCTATTCAGACACTCAACTGCTTGGTGACAACAAATGTTTATGAGTTCTTAAAGTCAAAGCCTTGGAAGAGATATTCAGGTGCCATGATGTCTCTATAACTACAAAGTTCAGAATCATGCAAGCCCTGTGAAACTCTGTGGAAGCAAAAGTTGGACTTTAAAGAAGCAGGATAAGATTATTGTTGCTTTTTAACTTTGGTGCTGGAGAAGACTCCTGAGAACACCACGGGCAGCCAGGAAAACAAACTGATGGATCATTGAATAAATCAACCCAGAGTTCTCACTTGAGGTGCAACTCACCAGGCTCCAAGTATCCTATTTCAGACATATTATACAAAGATCCAAGTCTTTGGAAAAGGCTTTAATGTTGGGAAAGGTAGGAGGAAAGAGAAGAAAAGGAGAATCAGCAGGAAGGTGGATGGACTCAGTTATAATATAAGTGCACTCTTAGGAGATTTAAGGAACAAGTTAGTGATAGATCATAATGGAGAAGTTCTATGTGGCTGCTTGAAGTCAAAGACAACTTAATGGTACTCAATCAATCAATCAATCAATCAATCAATCAATCAATCAATATCTTGGATAGCCTGTAATGGTTCTCTAGATTTGTACAGGTGCAAAAAGGGGTCTAACGGTGGAAGCTATAAACTGATTTAAGAATATTATATAAAGAGAGGAAGTGAGTAGCCAGAGGAGATTAATTTGGTCTAGTGGTTAAAGCATCAGGCTAGAAAGGGAAGGCCGTGAGTTCAAATCCTGCCTTAACCATGAAAGCCAATGGAATGGCTCTCTCTCAGTCCAACCCACTTCACAGGGTTATTGTTGCAGGGAAATAGGAAGAGGAAGATGTGTGTTCGCTTTCTTGAGTTATTTGTAAAAATAATAAAGGCAGAAAATTAATTAATTAATTAATTAATTAATTAATTAATTAATTAATTGCAGACATTCTATTCTCTAATTCAAGGGTGTCAAACTCAAGGCCTGGGGGCCATATCCGGCCCGCAGGGTGCTTAGATCTGATCCATGGGGCTGCCCTGGAAACAGCAAAGGACTGGTCCATGGTACCTCTGCCAGTAAAAATGAGCGTCCTTCCCTAGCTCCACTTTTGCTAGCAGAGGGATGCAGGCAGTGGTGGGATTCAGGTAATTTAACAACTGGTTCTCTGCCCTAATGATTTCTTCCAACAACCAGTGTGCCAAACTGCTCAGAAAGTTAACAACTGGTTCTCCCGAAGTGGTGCGAACTGGCTGAATCCCACCACTGGATGCAGGAGGCCGTTGCAGCTGAAAACGGAGCTCAGGAGCTCATTTTCACTGGCAGAACACTCGGGCCACCACAGGCGCCCCCAACACGAGGGACATCAAGCTGGCCACGGCCCCCCTGGTCCCCCACAAGGTCAAACACAACCCTTATGTGGCCCTCAATGAAATCGAGTTTGACAACCCTGTTCTAGATGAATCAGTTGACTGGTTGGCCAACCCTCTAAGAAAGAAAAAAAAATAGTTGTGGAAGCCAAATTTTTGGTTTCCCTCATAGCCAAAAGAGGACAGAATGATTAGATAACAGGTCAGGGACCAATGGAAGGAGGCAGTGCCACTGGAAACCAAAAGAACCAATTGGAGCACAAGTATGCCATCATTTCAGTCACCTCCATAACATGCATCAACCTTCCAGCATTGCCAACATAGGAGAGACAACACAATTTCCATAGTGGAGAACCTAAAGCCATCCTCAGGTTGCCTCAGTTTCAGCTGGTTGATAAGCTACAGATGCACAGATGCACAAATGTGCGGCAAATGTGCGGTATGCACATTTCCTTAAAAAAGGCTAAAGGGCCATCTTGGGTTAAGCTGGAGACTGTAGGCAGCTATTCATTTGTTTTATTCATTGTATTTACTATATTTTTGGACTATAAAACTTCCTGGACTATAAGACACACCTAAATTTACAGGAGGAAAACAAGAAAAAATAGTTTTGGCCTCCGCGCGTCACATTTTTGCCCTCCCAGGCCCCCAGAAGCACTGCAGTGCTCCGCAAGGCCCGTTTTTGCAAAAAATGTGCCTGTTTTTGGCCTGCAGTGCGCTTCTGGGGGCCAGGGAGGGTTGAAATGCAATGTGTGGAGGGCTTGGGAGCCCAAAAACGGGCCCGTTTTTGGTGAAAATAGGCCCATTTTTCATGAAAAGGGGCTGTGCAGAGCACTGCAAAGTGCTTCTGGGTGCCTGGGAGGGTGAAAATGTGATGCACGAAGGCCTAAAATGCCCGTATTCGGTCTATAAAACGCACCTAAATTTTCACCCACTTTTAGGGGGAAAAAAGGTGCGTCTTATACTCCGAAAAATATGGTATATCCTGCCACCATCCAAAGTGCCTTGGTAGCTTTTATGATACATAATATAGAAAAAATATTAATACATATTATGGTATAATTAAGTACACACTAATACAGTAGCATTTGTAAAAGCCCGAACTGAAAGGCATAAAATATCAAAACAAAATTGCAAAAAAAAATTAGAAGAAAATAGATTGAAATAAAAGAGGACACACACTCATTCAGATCAAACACTCTCTAAAAATAATTCTGTTTTTAACATCTTCTTGAAAACCAACCAAGGAGGGGGAGACTCCCAGAGCACTGGCAGAAAATCAGGAGCTTCTGGCTTCAGCTCAATTCAGAAGCATGGGACAACAAACAACAAAGAGTTTTTCTCCAGGTGATCTAACAGGTCGGGCTGACTCCTTTTAGAGAAGGTAGACTCAGCAGATATCCTGGTGCCAAGCCAGAAAGAATTTGTAGATCAAAACCAGCATTTTAAATTATATCTGGAATTTAATCAGCAGCCAGTGTAGGGCCTCAGAATCAGTGTCATGTTTTTCCTGTATCTTGCAATGACGTTCCCAGTGTCAGGCATTGTTGAACCCTGGCATTGCTCCATTCTGAATCAATTGTAGTTTCCAAAGCAGCCCCAACTAAAGCACATTGCAATACAGATCGTCCTCAACTTACAACAATTCATTTGGTGACCGTTCAAAATTACATCCCTGAAAAAAGTGACATCATCGTTTTTCACACTTAGGACCACTGCAGCATTCCCAGGGTCACGTGATCAAAGCTCAGATGCTTGGCAACTGACTCATATTTATGATGGTTGCAGTGTCCAGGGGTCACGTGATCACCTTTTTGCAACCTTTTGACAAGCAAGCTGAATGGGGAAACCATTTTACTTAACAACAGCATTACTAATTTACCAACTGCAGTGATTCACTTAACAACCATGGCAGCGGTGGGATTCAGCCAGTTCGGACCAGTTCGGGCGAACCCCTAGCTCCGACGAACAGCTGAGAGCGAACCAGTTCTCTCCGATGATCAGATGGGCCCTCCCGCCCTGCCCTTGCACTATGCTGACCTATATTTCCTTTGTTTGAAGCCCAGCTGATAGGCGTGGCGGAGCAGATTGCTGCGCCTCAGCTGTTTTACTCACTGGGGCTGCAGTACAATGCAATTTTTAGAGCTGTTTTGAAATGAACTGCGCACGCGTGGAACGAATCGGTTCTTACACCGGTTGAATCCCACCACTGAACCATGGCAAGAAAAGTCATACAATGGGGCAAAGCTCACTTAGCAAATGTTTCACTTAGCAACAGAAATGTTGGGCTCAATTGTGGTCATCATAAGTTGAGGATTACCTGTAGTGTAATCAGGTAGTAATGAGAGAGTGAGTTACTATAGCCAGATCTTGCAATCCCATACTAGCCAAAGATGGGTAAAAGCCTCTAATTATAGGTTTCACCTATTGCTTGAGCAACAGTCATGAATCCAGAAGGACCCCAAAAGTGTTGGTTTGGTCCTTTCCAAATAATCCTTGCCTGACCAAAGATAACACTAATTTATATGGAGAACTCCAATGTACCAACAGCAAATCAGTCTTAAAGGTAAAGGTAAAGGTTCCCCTTGCACATATGGGCTAGTTGTTCCCGACTCTAGGGAGCGGTGCTCATCTCAGTTTCAAAGCTGAAGAGCCAGCACTGTCCGAAGACATCTCTGTGGTCATGTGGCCAAAATGACTAAACACCAAAGGCACACAGAACACTGTTACCTTCCCACCAAAGGTGGTCCCTATTTTTCTACTTGCATTTTGTACATGCTTTCAAACTTCTAGGGTGGCAGAAGCTGGGACAAGTAACGGGAGCTCACCCTGTTACACAGCACTAGGAATTCGAACTGCTGAACTGCCGACCTTTGGATCAACAGGCTCAGTGTCCTAGCCACTGAGCCACCACGTCCCTGATAAATCAATCTCACTTGAGTTCAATTTCAGCTTGTTTTATCTCATCAAGACCTTTAAAGCCTTCAAACACTGGGATAGGACATTGACAGCATTTTCCCAACAATCCAAACTGTCAGATGAACTTCCCCAATGGTTTCATATAGATGTCAAGAAGCAGGGGAGGGAGTACCAACTCCTACAGCAGCCCATATATCAAAGAGGACAGATTGACTTCTTATGTCCCACCAGCCCTGACTGAAATGGCCCACTAAGGAAGGAGAGGAGCCATTGTAAAACAGTGCCTCCCATCTCCAAACTTCACAAGTGGTCCAACTGCTGAAGTTCAGGAAAGGTGCACTACCCTCATCCAGGTCTCGACACAGGTCATTTAACAGAACAATTAATACAATCTCAGTCATATACCCATGGCTGAACTTTGATTGAAAAGTGTCTAAATAATTAATTTCTTTTAGGGTGAAAAAGTGGTCTTCCACTTGTCTCTCAACAAGGTTTCCCAAAAGTGGAGAGTTGGAGACTGGACAACAAAGTTTACTGGTTCCAGGGATGGCCTCATCAAAAGTGGATGCACCACAACATCTGTTCTAAGATACCTAATGTATCATCTCCTACCTATATCAGACCCAAGGTTATCAGAAGATGCCTTGATTGTAATGGAGATTATGAACTTCAGGTGTTTACAGAACATGGAGGGTATGAATGCTGAAGTCTTTTAAAACTTCAGGCAGCAATTCTGTACTATCCACTTGAAGATTAATCAACAGAAGTCTGGGAAGGGAATCCTGGCAGGCAGTAAAGTGTTTGGTATACCAACAAGATTCCATTTTTTCTCCACAACCCAACCTTTCATCATCACCACCATCATCATCATCATTATCATCATCATCATCATTCACTAATACCCTCAGGTACATTATCTCAGGAACATTATCCCTGGCCATATGAGGCTCTTCACAATCAAAACCATCCCTGGTCTCTGACTTTGACATCAAGCATGCTGAATGACCCAAAATATGCTGGCAGATTTCAGAGAGGGTAACATCATCAGGCAGGTTTCATTCAGTGATACATGCCAGACTGCTGCTTCATCCACTGCCAAATTGTGGAAGCAGGTGGTGTTATCAGGGAGTGATCTGGAGTGAATCATCAACATCTTCAGACCACGAGTGCTAGTAATTCAGGATGGGGCAGTCAGATTGGAAATAGAGATCACCACCAATTGGCAACTTCTCTTCTCTTGTAATGGCCTATACCCAATGCAAACATCTGTTGGGCTGATGCTGTCACTTTGTCAGCTCTCAGATTTTTTACTTTGGCAACTACAAGCCTTACCTTTGCTCTCTTACTCTTGGGATAATAAAAGGTGAGACTTCTATGGCCATCCTACCAATACAACAGGGAGTTTGGTTTATGTCTTGGGTACTGTGAATATGAATTCAAAACATTCTGTACAGTTGGAATAGATTTACCTCCTTCAACTTTGACTGAATGGGTGCCAGCTTAACTCAAATGTTGGCCCAAACTTTTGCTGCTTTAAAGCAACATAGCTATAATTGCCATTTTGTTCGGTGGCTTTCCTATCACTGTGATGTATCTTATCCTGCTGCTGCTACTTCCATTAGCTAATTAACTAATATAGATTATTGCCAGCAAGGCACAAACTTGCTACAACAGAGTCCTGCAGACAATAAAGAAGTCTTTTCCAAAAGAAGCCACGTTGCCCAACCAGCTGCTATACCATTCCCCTGGCACCCTAGAAATCCCATTGATAAGAGACAACAAGCAATATCATCTGACAAGGGAAAGTCAATGGACATTCTTCAGGGTCATTCCAAGCCTGGCACCCTAAAAATCAGAAGAATTGTAGAAGAATTCGAGCTGATTTTTGAAACAGTTTTTGAAAGTTTATATTTTTTGGGTGAACCCTTTTTCAACATTTCTTCAGTATATTTCTTTGAGGTTGTCTACTAGACAGTTTAGAGGTTATTGTGTTGTCCTTTCCTCATATCAATATCTTTTCCTAAATGTGATTCAGGAGAGAGAATAGTTCTTTAAAGGGTTACTATCTCTGCTATTAGGTAAAAACTGAAAATTCAGGCATTTTGAAGCTTCCTCATTAGAGCATATAGACGAATCTTTCTTTCTCCGGAATCAAATCTTGAATCTCAAATCAGCTCAGATCAAATCAATTGCCCTCAAATCTTGAGGCACAAATTTGAATTGAATCATACTCTCTTCAAATTTCAACTCTCCCATTTGAATTGAATGAGATTGATTTGCACAGACCACCATAACCTGAGGCACAGAACTTTATGAGTTCATTATTATTTTCCCCATCTTCCTGTCTTGAATCATGCACCAGTTAAGTTCCTGGACTGGTTTTGGGGGGTGGAGAATCCTCAACAATCCAGTTTTTGGATTTTTAGAAAGTTACTTCTGACAATTCCTAACATGATATGCCTGACTGCATTTCATGGCCACTGTCTGGAAATTGCTCTATGATTTGAGAGAGAAGGTGAGGCTATGACTGCTTATATAACAGTTTAATGCTGTAAATTACAGCTCAGAGTTGTACAGTTTATGACTGAAAAGATATAATGGCAAAATGTTCTTTGCAGTGCAGGGGAAAAAAAAGTTTCTGGATTCCTGAACCTTGGAACAACTTAATATCAGGTTATCGAGACACCACCTTTTTATATTTGTAATTGCACCTTTTATTTACAAGGTATTTCACAATATCTAACTGACCCTGGCTGGTTTTGAAAACTAAGTACCATTATACCTCATGTACTTGACTGGGAGACAACTAGAAATGTGAGATCTGCAGAGTGGAATGAGAAGTTAAAAACTATCTCAGAAGAAGACAATGGAAATTGTTTTTTTTTTTATTTTTTTTTATTTTTTTATTTTAAATTTATATACCGCCCTTCTCCCTGAGGACTCAGGGCGGTGTACAGCCAGAATTAAAAAACATAAAATACAAATATTAAAAAACAATTAAAATATATATAAATTTGGCCCAAAATTAAAAATACAAACCAATTAAAACATTTAAAATTTCTTCTTAAGCCATTTTTTTTGGCTTTTTTGATCCATCAAACTATTTTTTGCCAAAATAGTTTGATGGGTCTGCCTCCCTAAATCAGGAGAAATCTGGCAGCATCTTTTCCATCAACATTTTTTTAAAAGATATCAGTTTTCTTGAGCTGCAGCTCATTTATTCAGATGCAAAGAGTGGCTACACTGATATAGCATTTAAATTGGGGTAAGACTGAGGGGGGGAACGAGGGAGGGCAAAGTCACATGTTAATGCAGTGACAGGTTACTTGCGAGATTGAAAGTACCTTATTAATTAACAACTTTAACCGAATACAGGTTAAAGCTTCCATTATGGCCTACCATATAATAGTAAGAGCAAAATGCCAGTTATTTCTCCACATTTACTGCATCTGCAGAGTGTCACTCAATGGCCCTGTTCAATGTCACCTTGTCCCTTCTTGAGAAGAAGGGCTCAGATGATGATGATGATGATGATGATGATGATGATAATAATAATAATAATAATAATAATAATAATAATAATAATAATAATAATAATTTTATTTCTATACCGCCCTTCTCCCGAAGGACTCAGGGTGGTGTACAGCCTATTTAAAAACACAGACAAAACAACAATTAAAATGTAAAATAATTAAATAAATTTGGCTCAGATTTAAAACCCCAAAAAATTTAAATACCCCAATTTAAAACTATTATGTTGATAGTCCGGCCTGGCGGAACAACAGGGTCTTCAGTGCGTAGCGAAACACCCGGAAGTCGGAGATTTTACGTATTTCCGGGGGCAGTTCGTTCCACAGGGCTGGGGCTCCCACAGAGAAGGCCCTCCCCCTGGGCGTCACCAGCCGACATAACTTGGCCGATGGCACCCAGAGGAGACCCTCTCTGTGGGAGCGGACTGGTCGGTGGGAGGCTATTGGTGGCAGAAGACGGTCTCGGAGGTACCCAGGTCCTATGCCATGGAGCGCTTTAAAGGCGGTCCTATTCAGGGTCGCATGAAGAAGTTTGTGCAATACCGGACAGAAAAAATCATTCAGGTTTGCTCTCGGTTGGAGTCCAAGTATGGTGCAAGGCCCATTAGAGATGCCCAGGGAATGGACTTATCTGTTATCTGGGAGCAGTTTGATCCTGTTGGACCTGAGGAAGTAGACAGGGTCCTTGGGGCTGTTTGCAGAATTTCTTCCTTATTAGATCCTTGTCCCTTCTTGTTATTGAAAACTTGGTAACTTCTGAGTGGATGCACTGCAGGAGGGACTGTCCCCAATACCCTTTAAGGAGGCCGTGGTCTGCCCCTTCCTTCAGAAGCCACCCTACTGGACAGTTTTCATCCAGTTTCCCAGTTTCACATAAGGTTTTCTAGAGAACAATTGATTGAAAAATAGTATGCACATTAGAAATAGGTCAAATAAAAATGAACACTTTAGAAATATATGGGCAAATACAGTATATGCAAAGTTTAGTGCAAACATTTTTTGTCAGTGTGACTAACAGTCAGGGGTGGGCTGCTGGGGGTTTGCAGGGGTTTGGTAGAACCTCTAGCTAAGATTCTGTGCAGTTCGGAGAACCCCCAAATCCCACTCCTGGCTGGCCCCGGCCCTGGCCTTGGCCACCCTGCCCCACCCCTCTCAGAAGTCCCCACGTGGCCCATTTTGAATGCAGGTAAGTGCAGGGTGCATGCGGAGGCTCAGGGACGGCAAAAAATGGGCCTTCCGGAAGTTCGGGAAGGGCCTCCGGAGCCTGGGGAGGCCATTTTCGCCCTCCCAGAGGCTCGAGAAAAACCTCCGGAGCCAGGAGATGGCAAAAATGCCCCCCCTTCCTGTGGTACAGGAGGCCAACTAGGTAACACCCACCATGGCCACACCCATCCAGAAACTGGGCAGAGAACCCCTTGCTAAAATTTTTGAAACCCACCTCTGCTAACAATAAAGTTAAGCAAGACCTGCAAAGGATGAAATGAGGTATTTTGTGAGAGAAGAAGTGGCAGAATCACTTTCTGGATGCCTTCCAAAGCTATCTAAGCCTCAGTGCTGCAGCCACAACTCCTATTTGGGAGAAGCAAATCCTTTGTTTTCTTTCCTAAATTAGATGTTGCAAAGGATAACAGGTCAATGCCATGCAAAGTTTTGTATTAAGACAGTTTAACCTTCTGTTCTAATCAGCTATGGGCTGCCTCTAGAGCTGGCTGACATGCTTCATTTCATTTTCCCTTTCCTTGTTGTATAAATTTAATTATGAAGCTAATTTTAAACACCTTCTGGAAAATAGTAAAGGGACATGAGACATTACTGAGGTTTGGAACTGTCTGTTCTGTATCTGTGAGCCAATGGAAATTCATAGGATTTCCAAAATAAATACAAAATTCCATCTTCTATGTTTTTATAACCATTTTGTGAATGAAATCACTTATGTTCACTTACTGTGCAGAATCCCATAAGTTGACAAAGGGGCTGTCTTGTAATGTCATTGGGATTGATTTCAATACCCTTTGTCTTGACTAGATTTAATTTGACTTTATTCAATGAAATTATACATCCATCCCTTTATTGAATTTGGACATTGCTCAAGGAAATCAACTTCTTCCTTGGGATTAGATAGCAAAGAGTAGTACAGTTGGGAATCAGAGGACTGAGAGGTTCTCTCCCAGATGTTTCCTGGCCTATAGAAGGCGGTAGAACTCCGTGGTGTCCGAACAGTAGTCTCCTGTGCATAGGCAAAGTACAACAAAAACTAGTAGAATTATTATAAAATAGTATCTACAAGGCTAGAATTTCTGGCTTTTGAGTATTTTCTACCTCAAACTGGCATGTGAACCAAAAATTTACTATGTTTCTGGATTCATATGACATACTACAATGCTGATTAGTTCCTTACATTTAATACAAACACCACCACCACCCATTTTCAATGTATTAACCATTTATTTTACCATTATTGTGAAGGCTTTTCATATGGATTCTGACTACAACTTAACAAGCTGTGTTATAATTGACTATAGTGCAGGCGTGAAATGCTCCCAGTTTGGAATGGATTGGGCGATCCAGTAGTGATTGTGGCTGGTGATTCAGAGAACCGGTAGCGATGGTGGAGCAAGGCTCCGCCCACCCACCCGGCTGTCATTACTTCCTGGTTTTAACCAGGAAGTAATGCGTTTTTTTATCCTCTGTGCATGCGCAGAAGGTTTTGCGCATGCACAGAGGGTCTGTGTGCATGGCGCGTGCACTTCTGAACCAGTAAGGAAGGTAAGTAGATTTCACCCCTGCTATAATGTTCCATATTTTTATGTGTTTTATCTCTTGGCTGTTCACTGCCCTGAGTCCTTCGGGAGTAGGGCGGTATAAATCTAAAAAATCAAATAAATAAAAAATAAAAATATTTCATACTCCTTGGACCACAAGGAGATCAAATCAGTCAATTCTAAAGAAAGCCCAACCCTGGCTGTTCTTTGGAAGGACAGATACTGAAGCTGAAGCTCAAATACTTTAGCCATCTAATGAGAAGAGAGGACTCATTGGAAAAGACTCTAATGTTGGGAAAGATTGGAGGCAAAAGGGAAGGGGACAGGAGAGGATGAGATGGTTACATAGTGTCATCAACACAATAAATGTGAATTTGAGATAGGGGAGGATAGGGGAGCCTGCTGTGCTATGGTCCATGGGGTTTACCAACTGAACAACAACAAAGTAGTGTTCCATAAGTATCAGGTTTCCAGGGGGATATTTCACTTTGCTAGTAGCACAATCAGTGGTGAATTTCAGGTCTGTAAATTTGGAAGACTGCTGTGTAAATTACAGATAAAGGATTTGAGAAAACTTCTAACACGACTGCTCAAAATGTTCACCCATAGTGTGGACAGCTCAGATTAAGAAAACATGACAGTGCTTTTGCTCAGTTATAATTTCAGATTGCGTATCTGAAGAGCCGCAGTGGTTAGAATGCAGTACTGCAGGCTACTTCTGCTGACTGCTGGCTGCCTGAAATTTGGCAGTTCAAATCTCATAAGGCTCAGCCTTCCATCCTTCCAAGGTCAGTAAAAATGAGGACCCAGATTGTTGGGGGAAATATGCTGACTCTTAAAGAGGGCTGTAAAAGCAGTGTGAAGTGATATATAAGTCTAAGTGCTATTGCTCTCTGAATTCCCTTTACAAAAAGGATCCTAAATTTGAAAAGTCTGACCTCACTTTTCTTGATGGGTTGCTTTTCTTTTTTTATGCTTAAAGTCATGCCAGTTCTGCACCTTTGAAACCAAAACATGCTTTGCAAGAGTTGTTTTGTTTTGTTTTGTTCTGTTCTGTTCTGTTTTTGATACCAGGTCTACCTCTCCTTCCTAAGATCACAGTGGTCCTGAATAGAAGGTGGCTTTATACCAGGGGTGAAATCCAGCAGGTTCTGACAGGTTCTGGAGAACCGGTAGCGGAGATTTTGAGTAGTTCGGAGAACCGGTAGTGGAAAATTTGAGTAGTTTGGAGAACCGGTAAATACTACCTCTGGCTGGTCCCAGAGTGGGGAGGGAATGAATAAATGAATAAATAAATAAATAAATAAATAAATAAATAAATAAATAAATAAATAAATAAATAAATAATTTTATTTCTATACCGCCCTTCTCCCGAAGGACTCATGGCGGTGTACAGCCTATTAAAAGCACAAAGACAGACATCAATTAAAAATAATTAAAATTATTAAATTATTAAATTTAAAACACCCAAAATTTAAAACACCCAATTTAAAATCATTACATTGATAGCCCGGCCTGACGGAACAACAGGGTCTTGAGGGCACAGCGAAATACACGGAGGTCGGAGATCTTACGCATTTCCGGGGGTAATTCATTCCACAGTGCAGGGGCTCCCACAGAGAAGGCCCTCCCCCTGGGTGTCGCCAGCCGACATAACTTGGCCGATGGCACCCTAAGGAGACCCACTCTGTGGGAGCGGACTGGCCGGTGGGAGCCTATTGGTGGCAGAATGGGGATTTTGCAATACCCTGCCTCTGGAGTAGGGTAGGAATGGAGATTTTGCAGTACCCTTCCTCTGGAGTGGTGTGGAAATGGAGATTTGCAATATCCTTCCCCTGCCACGCCCACCAAGCAACACCACGCTCACCAAGCCACGCCCACAAAAAAAAATTGAATGTCACCACTGCTTTATACCATTAGCTATTACAAAGCAACCTGACCATGTTTTCATCTGTCATACATTAATCCTAGGGCTTTTAATAGATATCCAGGAGAAACACATTTTAGCTTTTTATGATTTTCCTGTGACAGTTCTGAGCCATTAGTCTGAAGATTTGCTGGAGTTTGGCAGATATAATGAACCATCCCCTAAGGACTAATCCATTATTGGCACAAGTTTAATTTCAGATTGTTACCAACATTATTCTGAGGAGGAAGAGGATTTGGTGGTTCTTTTCCCCTTGGACTATAACTCATTTGGTTTTGATCACCATATACAGACACAAATCCTAGACTGTCATAATTGACCAGGAAAAAGTATTACTGATTTTTGGCCAGAAGAAGGGGGGGGGACACACACAGACTCTTCTTATTCCTGAAGAAGCTTGAGAAATTTAACTTTCAAGCTTGATTATCTGTACCATCTCTGATGCCAAGTTCAGAAAACAAGTAAATATTTAATAAATAAATTGTTCCTTCAACCCTGCTGCTTCTAAAATGGGAAGAGACATGTGACTATTATAAGATTGGGTTTTGGACTTTTTTAAAAAAAATCAAATTGTGCCACAGCACACATCTTTACACAGTATCATCATTGCACTTAATGAGTAGTTTGATGAAGTGATAGACACTGGAAATTTGGCTTCTAAAGGGTTCTGTTTGAAGAAAAGTCTGCCTTTGTATTACACTCAGGTGTTTGCTTCTAATGGTATGAAATGTTTTATGACTATATGAGATTCATAAGTCAAAGAGTGTACTTAGGTACATAGCAGCCATATTGGTGTGTATCATTGTTAGTAAAGTATAACTTCATTGTGCTATTCTGGCTGCCATTTTGACTTTTTGAACCTCCCCTTCTCCATTTTCTCTTTTTTGGAGTTGCAGACCTGACACTTCTGAACAATAGTGGATGTGGTAAGCAATTCCAACTGATGAAGCCTCATGTTCTGAAGTATTTCATGGGGAACACAAATGAGAGAATGTGATTGCTGTCATGTCCTGCTTGGAACTATTTCAAAAAATTTTGTTGGAACAAAATGGTGGACTATCTTGCTGGCGTCTTTTCATAATGGACAAGGTATTTGGAATTTGGAACAATTTTTTTTAGGAATTTGTTTCTTCTGACAGACATCTTTTTAAAACCATTTGATTGAAACCAGAAAGGAATTTTGGGTGAATCTTTCCCTTGCTAACTTTGTTCACTGTTGAACTAGATGGAAGCTCTTTTTACCTCTAATATACTGAATAATGTGATATTGTTAGCAGTTTTTGCTGCATCTCTGCTCATCTTTTTATAAATACATGTAACAGTTATATCATTAAGAAAGAGATCTCATTGAATCCTTTGCTAACACCAAGGTATACTACATCCACAGTATTTCCCCAATCTATTAAGTTAGTAATTCTATCAAAAGAGAAATCAGGTTAGATTGATGTGAATTGTTCCTGACAAACCCATGCTGACTCTTTTTAATTTCTACATTCTTATCCAAGTTCACTTTTCCTTTCTCCACTTTTCTTTTCACGTTATGACATTTTAGTCCCAACTCAAAGTAAGGACTGTCTGATTTTTAAACCACTTTGAAAGTGGAATAGACAAATGTGTTAAATAATAAATACGTGAACTGCCCATTTATTTCTATTCTTAGTGTCTTAGTTATTAGCTATTTACTGATTTATAAGAGATAATCTTCTTTCCCATGAAGTACAAAATTTCTTTTGGAGATTTTGATGAGAAACTGTCAAGAGCCTTTTTCAAGTCCAAGTATACAATTTCTGTTAGATGCCTGCAGAGTCATCATTAATTTTTATAAGCAAAAACATATCATGGCAGGGGATCCACATATATGCAGGATATCTAGGTATATAATTGGACTGACGCTTTGGGAAATTCAAGCTGTTTTGGCCTTTGCTTATGCAAAATCAGTGTAACAAAGGTTGCAAATTCCTGTGGTGATGGAAATTATCCTTTCTTCTAGAGCATCTGACTATTAAGGAAACCATTTTACCTCAGTCTATAGCCATCTTTAGCATCTTTAGATAAAATATTATTAATATACACTTGTTACTGTTTTTTTTTTTGACTAATTTCAGGCAATCTCATTGATCATTAACAGCTTGTTTTTCCATAAATTTAATAAAAAGAAAAAGTGAAGCCTAGAATTAATTAGAACAAATGTTAAGTTTAAGTTTTCCCCAGTAATTTTTAGTGAGCAATATAAATTTAATAAACCTATTTTGATTAATGCTGGTTGTTATTTGTTCTCTTAGTGGTTGTTTTTATGACTAGCTAATATGCAGAGATGTAAACCGATAGAGCTACAGTATGTGGACTATTTGCTTGATCTATACAGCAGTGGGGGAAAGTTTTTCACAAAAAACCAAAATTCTTTATATTAATTTCCTTATTTATCCATTTCCATACCTGTTGCTGCTTTGGTATCAAATTCGTTGATATCTGTTGCAATTTTTTTGAACCATTCACATTATTGCAATTATACCGAAGTCATCATAATATGTACCTGCACATCTCTTTGGATATGTTGCTCTTGGTATATGAAGCCAATTCAGAGTGAAGGCTTTGCACCCTCTCTGTCTAAATGGATGAATATTTTTTAAAATATTCTTCCAGTGACATTTCCAACTATCCACCAGAGGAAAAGTCACATTTGTTGTCATCAGCTGTTTAAACCTGTCATTCTACTCCCATTCTAACATATGAATTATGCATTGCTTCAAAGAAAATAGCATGCCATTCTTTACAATGGGTAATCTTAAGAGTTTATATCAAGCAGGGATGCAATGACCAACTGGTTTGGAGTACTTCCTCTCTTTCAAGGTTTCACATGGCCCCAAAAGCACATCCTTCCTAAGCTGATGACAGGCCTGGAAGTCATCTTTTTCATTGGATCTTCAGGCTTGCCACATTTACTACTGTGGGAAACTGGGAGGGGGGTTTGAATGGTGCCAGGGTGATGTATAGTCATAATAACATTCCTTTCTCAGAAAGTCAAAGACATCTTGCCCTGCACCTGGATGGCTGGAACTGGGAGGCATCTCCAGTTGGGATGGTGCTTTGATTGGACCATGTGATGGACATGTGAGTGTTGGGCAGGGACTTGGACTTTCCTTTGGGTGGGGAAAACCTGGAAGCTTTCAGATTCAGGTTTTCCCAGATGTTCCAATATGACATCTCTAATAAAATGGAATTTTGAGGAAACTCAAGCCTCAGAGTTTTCTTTCATTGGGGGTGTTAGTTAGAAACATGACAGCTGATGTACTTCAATTTCTTACCCTTCCCAGTCTTAGGAAAATAAACTTGCTATGCCCACCCAGGCAACATATGATGATCAAGGTCTTGTTTATAAGGAGTAATTATCTACTGCACCTGTGGTCAGTCGATAGTTGTTCGACTTGAAAGACCGTAAAATCAATGTTCACTTCAAAGAAGTTAAAATGCGTAGCAAGGGAGGGCTAAGCAGGAAACCCAAAGACCCAGCTCATAAACCACACTTTAAAGCCATTGTTACATTTCTTTGATTTTCATTTAAACTATTTTTTTAGTGTATTAAAAAGCTGCTTCTATATTAGGAATTGGCAAATATTTGCTAATTGGGGTTCTATTTTTTATTTTTTTATTTTTGGTGAGTTCATAAGGTAAAGGGCTTTTATTTTTCCCTGAGGATTTTTGGAACAAGGGGAGATGGTGTTAGTTAAAATGGTGCTTAATCCTGTTTTGGAGCCAGGCTACAGTTTTCATGTATTTTCTGCTTCCAAATGATAAGAAGCCAGTGGTGGGATTTGCACCACTTCGGGAGAACTGGTTATGAACTTTCTGAGCAGTTTGGCAAATTGGTTGTTGAAAGAAATCATTAGGGCAGAGAACCGGTTGTTAAACTACTTGAATCCCACCACTGTAAGAAGCTATTATAGAAGCTATAATAAAAAGAAGCACGCACCCGCTGTCTCCAAGCGGTAGGGTGCTCCGGCCCCCAAGGCTCCACCCGTTTGCCAGGTTGCACAGATCCTCACGGCCCGGGCCTTCGTCTGATGTTGTGCAACGCCAGGTCCGTAGTAAATAAAGCCCCCCTCATCTGTGATCTTGTTCAGGAGGGGGGAGAGGACCTGGCGGGTATTACGGAGACCTGGTTGGGCCCGGAGGGAGGGGTCCCTCTGGTAGAAATGTGCCCACCAGGCTTCCGCGCATTCCATCAGCTGAGGTCACAAGGGAGGGGCGGGGGAGTAGCGGTTATTATTAGAGAAGGCCTTAGGCCCAGGGAGACCACTGTACCTCAGACAGCTGGTTGTGAGTCCCTCCTTGTGAAGTGGGGCCATGGGGTTCAGATGGGCTTGCTGATCACATACCTGGCTCCCTGCCGCGTGGCAGCAACCCTGCCTGAGCTACTCAACGTTATTGCTGCGGTGGCGGTTGATACCCCCAGACTTATGGTCATGGGGGATTTCAACCTGCCGTCCGTGGGCGAGACGTCTGAGGTGGCTCGGGAGTTCATGGCTTCCATGATGGCCATGGATCTGACCCAACTAATTCATGGCCCTACGCACACTGGGGGAAACACACTGGACTTGCTTTTTGTCTCTGGACAGTGGTTGAGTGATCTTGAGATAGGGGATGTAGTCATCGAGCCCTTGTCATGGTCGGATCACTCTCTCCTTCGCCTTGACCTTCGTACCGTGGCACCCCGCTGCAGGGAGGCGGAACCGATAAGATGGTACCGCCCCAGGCGCCTGATGGAACCCGATAGGTTCCAGACGGAGCTTGGGCCAATTCCTGAGGTTCTGGCTCACGCCTCGACTGGAGACCTAGTGGCCGCCTGGGATAGGGCGGCCGCTGGGGCCCTGGATCGAGTCGTGCCTTTGCGGCCTCTGACCCGGCGCGGATCTCGCCTTGCTCCTTGGTTTACCGAGGAGCTGAGGGAGATGAAGCGCCGGAAAAGACACCTAGAGAGTAGTTGGAGAGCTAGTCTTTCTGAATCGGACCGGACACTGGTTAGATCCCATATTAGGACTTACCTAGTGGCGATAAAAGCAGCAAAATGTACGCATTTTGCTGCTCTTATTGCGTCATCAGATAATCGCCCGGCCGCCCTGTTTAGGGTGACCCGCTCCCTGCTCCACCAGGAAGCGCGGGAGGACCCCTTGGAGGGAAGAGCCGAGGACTTTGTTCAGTATCTGTATGACAAAATCACTCAGATTCGGGAAGGTCTGGACTCTGACTGGGTAGATCCAGCGAGAGTGACGGAGGCAGGTCTTGAGACTGTTATCTGGGATGAGTTTGATCCTGTGACCCCAGATGACGTGGACAGGATTCTGGGTAGATTGAACGCGACCACATGTTTGTTGGACCCGTGTCCCTCCTGGTTAGTGCTGGCTTCCCGGGAGGTGACGCGAGGCTGGCTCCAGGGGATTATAAATGCTTCATTGGGTGAGGGTGTCTTCCCCGCCGCCCTTAAGGAGGCGGTGGTGAGGCCCCTCCTCAAGAAGCCTTCCCTGGACCCGGCAATATTGGCTAATTATCGTCCAGTCTCCAACCTTCGTTTTGTGGCGAAGGTTGTTGAGAGTGTGGTTGCGGGACAGCTTCCCCAGTACCTGGATGAAGCGTCGTATCTGGATCCATTCCAGTCGGGTTTCAGGCCTGGATACAGCACGGAAACGGCATTGGTCGCGTTGGTTGATGATCTCTGGAGGGCTCGGGACAGGGGCTGCTCCTCTGTCCTGGTCCTGTTAGATCTCTCAGCGGCTTTTGATACCATCGACCATGGTATCATGCTGCACCGGTTGGAAGAGTTGGGGGTGGGAGGCACCGTACTAAGGTGGTTCTCCTCCTTTCTCTCCGACCGGTCGCAGTCTGTGTTGACAGGGGGGCAGAGGTCGACCCCGAGGCCCCTCATATGTGGGGTGCCGCAGGGATCAGTCCTCTCGCCCCTTTTGTTCAACATTTATGTAAAGCCGCTGGGCGAGATCAACCGTGGTTTTGGGGTGGAGTACCATCAGTACGCTGACGACACCCAGCTGTACATCTCCACCCCGGATCACCCCAACGATGCCCTTGAAGTGATGTCCCAGTGCCTGGAGGCCGTACGGATCTGGATGGGGAGGAACAGGCTCAGGCTCAACCCATCCAAGACTGAGTGGCTGTGGTTTCCGACGTCCCGATATAGTCAGCTAATGCCATCACTGACTATTGGGGGCGAATCATTGGCCCCCACGGATAGGGCTCGCAACTTGGGTGTCCTCCTGGATTCACGGCTGTCGTTAGAAGAGCATGTGACGGCTGTGTCCGGGAGGATTTTTCATCAGGTTCGCCTGATCCGCCAGTTGCGTCCCTATCTAGATCGGGACTCCCTACACACAGTCACTCATGCCCTCGTTACTTCTCGTCTGGATTACTGCAACGCTCTCTACATGGGGCTCCCCTTGAGGTGCACTCGGAGGCTCCAACTGGCGCAGAGTGCGGCCGCGCGGGTGGTGATGGGAGCGACATGGAGTTCCCATGTGACACCTCTCCTGCGCGAGCTGCACTGGCTCCCGGTGGTCTTCCGAGTGCGCTTCAAGGTTCTGGTTATCACCTTTAAAGCGCTCCATGGCTTAGGACCTGGTTATTTACGGGACCGCCTGCTACCACCAATAGCCTCCCACCGGCCAGTACGCTCCCATAGAGAGGGGCTCCTCCGGGTGCCGTCGGCCAAACAATGTCGGCTGTCGGCCCCTAGGGGGAGAGCCTTCTCTGTGGGGGCACCTACGATTTGGAACGAGCTCCCCCCGGAGATACGTAGGATCCCGGATCTGCGCACCTTCTGCCGCGCGCTTAAGACTTTTCTATTTTATCAAGCTGGCCTGGCCTAAATCTTCCCCCTTTTTAAATGTGGAAATTTTAAATTTTTAAATTTTAAATTCGTCTTTTTATAGGGGTATGGGTAAGGCATTTTAAATTGGGGAGCCATTTTAGATTTAATTCTGTTTTAAACGTATTTTAATTGTTTATATTGTATGTTTTTTAACTTTGGCTGTGCACCGCCCCGAGTCCTTCGGGAGAGGGGGCGGTATAAAAATCTAATAAATAATAAATAATAATAATAATAATTTAACAGTGGAGCCTAGGGTCTTATAGGGCCTTAAGGCTGCCTGAGGTGTATAGGTCACAAGCTGCTAATTTCAATCAATGCTTATAAGTAAGCATGTGCATGTTGTATGTAAATTTTCTCCATTTGGCAATGCAGAAGTGGATATTTTTCCATCAGTTATGTAATCCAAGCACCCTGTGCAAAATGTGATTCTTAGGAGTGTTGGTTATGGCCTCCATAGTTGCTTCTTTTGCCAGAAAGAGAATTATTAAATATATGGAAAATAATCCCTGACATAGCTTCTGCTATAAAAAGTAGACACAACCAGATAAGATATAAGATTGGTACTACAAAACAGGGCTAATACAGGTAGTCCTCGATTTATGACCACAATTGAGTTCAAAATTTCCATTGCTAAGGGAAACATTTGTTAAGTGAGTTTTACCCCATTCAATGGCCTTCCTTGCCACAGTTGTTAAGTGAATCACTGCGGTTGTTAAGTTAGTAACGTGATTGTTAAGTGAATCTGGCTTTCCCATTGACTTTGCTTGTCAGAAGGTTATTTATTTATTATTTATTTATTGGTTCGATTTATATGCCGCCCTTCTCCGGAGACTCAGGGCGGCTTACAATGCGTTAAGCAATAGCCTTCATACTTTTATATATACCTGCTTAGTAGGGCTTTCGGCCCCCCCTAAGCGGTGTTCTTTTTTATACAAAGTCAGCTTATTGCCCCCACAATCCGGGTCCTCATTTTACCTACCTCGAAAGGATGGAAGGCTCAGTCAACCTTGAGCCTGGTGAGATTTGAACTTGCAGTAATTGCAGGCAGCTGGTGTTACTTAACAGTGCTTTAGTCTGCTGTGCCACCAAGGCTCTTCCAAGGTTATAAAAGATGATCACACACTGCAAGCATCTTAAATATGAGTCAGTTACCAAGTGTCTGAATTTTGATCACATGACCATGAGGATGCTTCAGTGGTAGTAAGTGTGAAAAATGGTTAGGTCACTTTTTTCAGTGCCATTGTAACTTCGAACACTAAATGAACAGCTGTTATATCAAGGACTACCTATATTATAAAGTTGTATATTGCATACACAAAAGGCACTGAATGCTCTCATGCATATGGACAATAATTTCTTACTGGTGTCGTCTTTTAACTCTCTCTATATATTTCTTTAAATGTGTTCCTCTTATATTTATTTCCTATTATTAGATCTCAGTTTTTTTTAATTATTAACTTCCATTGTATTTGTACTTCAGTAGTAGTATTGGTGCTTGATCATATATTGAATAATGTTCATGTTCTCTTCTATTATAAATGAAGTTTTGGTAAAAACTGTTGGAAATCTCAGAAAGAAGCATAGAAACTTTTGGGATGCTGCATGCAATCTTCCTTGGGACAGTTAAGAAAGAGGGCAAGTGAGAGTAATGAAAATGAATAAGAGCATATTTTTGCAAGGAATATTCCAATTGGTCAAAATGAATTCAGTTTTGTTTTGCTTTAATATACTCTTGTATTTGTTATGAAAGAGAAGCTCTTGTTGACTCAATAGATTTAGATCAGATATGAGTTCTGGGCCATAGTGGATTTTTCCCCCCAATTAAAATTTAATAATTTTTGTCAAACCTGATTTTAGTGGATTTTTTTTAATTAATCCATTTATAACATCCAACATGCATGTGGTCAAAAGGTGGGTGTTAAAACTCTCAATATCTCCATTTTATTCCTATTTTTTAAAACTACTGCCTCTTCAAATTTGCCAGGCATGGTCTATCATCAGCGATCATCTGTGATAATTTATAATCCTCTACTTACAGGCTTTTTCATTATATCAAATCAATGGTGGGATTAGGGATGATAAGTCTTGGGAGGAATTGGTACAAGAAGGCACCAAATTAATTTTGAGATGTACCAGGATATTTTAAATGAGGATAGGGACCTCTGTACTGCAATTAAAAAAACAACTTTATGAAGTTGCTGCTAGTTGCATGACCAATTACTCTTACATAACTAACTTTTTAGAACTTTGCAATCAGTATTTTAAAGATCTGCTTCTGCTAGCTATTCAGGACCAGCTTTGAAAAATGTTGCTTTTTTTGGCCTTGCGTCTTTCAGAGAGAAAAAGACCAACACTCCCCCCCCCCCCCGTTTTTTATTTTGCTCTTCATGCAAACCTGAAAGCCTATTAGTAAAGACTTTCCCCGCCTTTTTTAGCTTTTATGCCAGAAATATAGATTTAATCTGACATGAAACTTGCTAATGAATTTGGACAAGGCTGTCTCATTAGCGCTCTTTGTGCCTTTGCAAGCTTGCAAACTGGCATTTTATAAGTTCTCAAGTCATGCTCTCAACACAGCCTAATTGTGAGGGAAGCTCTGATTGGGCACCAAGGAAGGACTCAAAGTGGTCTTGTCTAAAGGACATATAAGGTGAAATATTTGCCTCGCCACACTGCTTTTTGGCCAGTGTTTATTCCACTGCCTCTCACACCAGCAGGAGAAGGTAGGGCTGTAATGTCAAGAATATTAGTAGAGATGATGATCCAAAGGGAAATAAATGGAGCAAGATTTTTTTTTTCATTTAGCAAGAGTTATTTTCAATGGCCTTCAGTAATCATCATGCACATGTTTAAGTACACACACATATATATGTATTTGAAAAGACAGAAAACATGATTATATTTTCTTAGGTAGATCCAGGAGAAGTATCTTGAGAAGGGGGATCCAATAATCCTCACAAGGGTTCAGGGCTTGAATTGAAATATTTTGAGATTAATTTGCAAACAAAACTCATACAAACATTCCAAACTATAGGAAATAACCAGGCTGAGCCCAAGGGAGTGGTCAAAGGCTTCATAAGTCATGAGTCCCTGCGTGCCCACAAGAGATTTAAGTCTAGCCCACCTTGAATGCCTTCTTAATTTCAGCTCATTTCCCTTGACCGTTAGATTGTTGTAGAGACCTTAAGCTTGCAATAAATCTTTATATAAAAAAGTGACTCTTCATCACAAGCAGTGGTGGGTTCCCCCCGGTTCGCACCGGTTCTATAGAACTGGTAGTAAAACCAGAGGGAGGCTCTGCCCACCAACCCTGACATCATCAGAACGCTTATGTGCATGCGCAGAAAAGAGCATATGTGCGCGAGCATGAGCGAGGGGCCCCATTGTGAACCGGTAGTAAAGGAAAGTAGAACCCACCCCTGATCACAAATATAACAGAGAAATAAAAATATACAAGGCAATGAGAGTTTGAGACTTAATACTATACTAAAAATAGAAATTCAAAAATTGAGTTTACTTTCTTGTTAGAACATTTTATTTTTCCAGAAAAAGCAGCTGCCTGTATCTTCTGTTCCCATGTTTCAATTTTCTAAAATTCCCAACTTCTTAAAATTCCAGGCTTTCATCAGAAGCTGTACTACATGAGTTCTGCTCCTAGTTTCAAGAAGATCAAATTTTACCCCAGCAAGGGAATGGACTTGTGGTATCTGATTCTCTGTGTAGGAGACAAAGAACACTTTTTCCTCATGGAAATGTGTCTTCTGCATCTAGCAAGAACTTGTAGTATCATGTGAGCCTAATAAAGATGCCTCATTTTCAAGAATCTCATATGTTTAGAAGTAATTATGCCATCTCTACTGATATAAGGTTGGATTTCTCATGGATACTACCACAAGCATAAGGAAATTTGAGTGAAAAAAGATAGTTGATGGAATTCTCCTAGAGACTACTTGCCATTGTCTACCATCACTCAAACTGCCTGAAATTTCAGGCTGAGAAAGATGTCTGATGCAATGTATATAATGCTCACAAAAGTCTGAAAATTAATCTTAGATAAATCTACATATGCTTCCTGCAGATATGTCACTTGGCCATATTTTATATAAGTAAGGCAATCATTTTTTTCATCATACTAAGAAGGGTATAAAATGAAGTAACAAAAATTAAATTACAATGATTTAGTGATGTCGTGCTGTGCACATTTGAATTTGTAAAATCCTTCCTTAGTGCTTGTAATTTTTATCAGCAGCATTTTTGGTGCAACAGACAAGTTCCAGATATATTAAAAAAAAAACACCAAAAAAACCTTCCAGCTTTCAGTTACTTAGCTAGTATTGAATCATATAGGTGACTGGATCCACTCACATTCAAATAAAGTGACATATCTGAATAAATCAATCCCCAGAAGGTATTATTAGTTCATCCTCAGATTAGTGATTTGCCAAAAGGGATTGCAGAAAGGAGAACTGGGAATAGAAACAAAATTTCTGCAACTATGCATTTATTTATAAAATATTCATTTTGCTTTTTCATCATGAAAAGGAGTCCCAAAGTAGGGAATATTGCTTATTAAACTCTGCATTCACTAAACATATTCTTCATACAAATTCTAATTAAGGTTCTCAGGATCTTCTTCTATTCAAATCCTCAGAAGATCTGGACTCACAGATTCAGGAGCATTGTTCATAGGGAGATGTTGCAAGGCCACCCTAGAATGACAGCTGCTTCCCAGATTGGGACTACAAATCCCACAGCTTCACCAGGAACCTTTTGAGGACAGCAAAAGGAGAGGTTCCCTCCCCCAACTTCTTCCTCTCCAGGCAGATATTTTCCAAATTTCAGGCAATTTCCCAAGAAAAAAGAGAAGCAGAAAGCTGAATCTCAGGGCTAGAAAGCAATAGTAAGTTGACCTCTGATTTTAAAAAGCTGCAAATTATAAGAGGCTAGAAAAAGTCCGTGGTAGAGAGAAAGGGCTTTATCACGTGGCATTACGTCAATCTAGGAAATATGTATCAAATTTAACTAGAAATATTGGATAAGATTATTTTTATTCTGGTTATGTATATAATGAGACATCTTTGTGGTTTATGCTGTTTATGGTCCCTGCACAACTCTAGTAAATGCTGTGTATGGTAGCCATCTTTGTAGGGGCATAATTGCCTCTAAATAGCAACAGACTATCATAATTTTATGGTCCTCAAGAGGTTTCTATTTCCCTATGGACTTTTATTTATATTAACATGCTGTCTAATTTTAACAACTCTGTTTTTATCTCCTTTACTATTGATTTTTTTTTTTCCTTTTGCAGGTGGCCCCTTCAAATTAAAGAGAAATTTGTACCAGGTCAGGAGATAGTGCTACAGATTTTTTTTTTTCATATATTACCCTTGTGATTTGCCAGAAAAATAACATCATCTGTGTCAAATACAGGTATACCTCACCTGTTGTCTCCCTCCAATCTTAGCTATGTCAGAGAGGTGTTCTCTCTCTTGCCAGGATTAGAGGGAAGCATCAAGTGAGGCATCCCTCAGATGGTAGTGTTAGAAGAAATGTCCTTCCGAGTTCAGTTCCAAGTGGGCAGAAAGACACTGGAAACATGGTGGCTGTTTGGAAAGATGGTTTTAATGGTGGACAAGATCACATGCCTTGTTGATGTTGGATGAAGAAGATAAAAAGGGGCCAAGATGCTGAGAGTGCCCTGGTTTTATGCCCTCTCTGGGCCCCATCCTAGAGTTTCCTGTTTCTGTGTAAGGAATGCACTCTGATTGGTGGTCAGACTCCCAGGGGGCGGGGGTCTTAGCTAACTTTGTAGGCTGTCTGTCTCCCAGGCTTGGTTGAGCTTTGCTAGATGATGTAATCTTACCCGCATGTAATCTTCCATGCGGTGAAAGGAGTAGAGAGCTAATACTATCATGTCCTGAGAGCCATGTCTTAATCCCATCATCCTGGAGCTGAAGGGGGTAGATCTTTGTTATGTAGAATAGACTGGCTTAGGCCTTAATGGTCCATTGACAAAGGTGGTGGTGGGAGGCTGAGTTTCTGCCTCCCTTTTAGGGGAAACATTCTGCCCTTTTAATATTTCCTAAAATATTTCATTTTTCTAGGAGAGGGGTGGGTGCTAACTTCCTACAGAAGCAGTAAGTCAAATTACACACAAGTCAGAGTTACATTGTGTAGAGCCAGAGGACACCTGGAAGGGAAGTTTGAGGAAAAGGTATGGAGGGATGACTGTGGGGGACAGGAGGAAGAGCCACAGCCTAGAGTTTGAATTTGAGCTCAAAGGTGGAATAGGAGTAGAGAAAGCATCTCAGAAGGAACCCTCTTTAATTTTTAGGAGAGTAAAAGTGAGGAGATTTTCAGACTTCAAATTGAAGCACTAAATATTATCACTACCTTTATGAAAAGTTAGAGTAATAGAATTTTACAAGTTTGAAAGTACCTCTCCCCCTCTTACTTTTACTCTCCTAAAAACTAAGAGAGTTCCTTCTGAGATGCTTTCTCTATCCCATGCCTCCTTTGGGGTCAGATTTGATTTATGAGACTGTTGTCTAGGTTGCGGCTCTTCTTCCTGGTTTTCAAGATCATTCCCATGTACCATTATAGTTTGAGCCCTCAAAAATTTCACATTATGGACTCTGTGAAGCTGCTATAGGAACTGAATCACAATCACTAAAGAGGTAGGTTCACTGTTCACCGAACTACCTCGGTGTTAGATGTGACATTTTTTTCAGGCAAACCAAAAAACTTTACTAAATCTTCTGGAATGAAAGGAAGAACTGCTCCCATGGAGAAACCCAAGGTTTTAATGTAATTAGTAACTGTTTTTTTTTAAGCAAATGTAAATATAACTATTTGTCCAGCAAGAAATGAACATGCTCAATTCTAGCTAGTTGATTGACTTTATGTATGTGTGTATGTGCACATCCACCTTTGATTCAGTTTTTGATTCTGGCAACTACCTGAATAAGTCCCTGCAGGTTTGTTGGTGAGGTATTTCAGACGTTGTTTGCCATTGCGTCTTTCTTAGGGTTAATGAGCCTTGATAGTATAGTGGTTTAGTGCACCCTGTTATTAACACAGCTGCCTGCAATTTCTGCTGGTTCGAATCTCTCAAGGCTCAAGGTTGACTCAGCCTTCCATCTTTTTTAAGGTAGGTGAAATGAGGACCCAGTTTGTGGGGGCAATAAGCTGATTTTGTATAAAATATACAAAAGAATGAAGGCTATTGCTTAATGCATTGTAAGCCGCCCTGAGTCTCCGGAGAAGGGCGGCATATAAATCAAATTAAAAAAAAAGGGGGGGTATGAGTGGCTCAAGGTCACCCAGACCAGAACTCACAGTCTCCTGGCTTCTATCTTGATGCCTTAACCCCGACAGCAAACTTATACTTGACTGGCCATTGGAGAATTGTAATGAAAGAGAATGGACTGATTCATCAAAAAAAAAAAAAAAAAAAAATGAAGCAAAACCACTCTACTATCTATCATTTTAATATGAAGCTAAATTGAGTTTCAATTTAAAAAAAAGTGGAGAGGCTTGAAATTTGAAAGTTTTGAGAATACTGTTATTTTTCTGCAAAATAATGAAATGTAAAAGACTGGCCTCCCACATTGCCAGCTCAGCTGTATACAGTTACTGTAAGTGAAGAGCTCTTAGGTAGGTCAATATTTTAATTAGATCTATGTAAAAGCATACCAAGAAAAATAAAAAAAGAAAATCTCAAACAGTTTTAAAAAATCATTTACCTTGGTAAGCTTTACATTTCTCACACACACGATGCTCATAAAAAGAAGACCTTTAATGTAATTAATGACACTCCTTGGAAGGATTGAGGCTTTGTTGAATAATTAACAACTAGCCTTGTTTCATTTTAGAATATGCCAGTATAACTGAGTGCTTCATGTCCCTAAATGTTCCAGAAGCTAATAAATGTTAAAGAATGAGAAGGAATAATTTTAACAAGGAGAATAAGCCAAATCTTCTTGTAGCCAGACCACCAATCCAGTCCAAAAGAAGTTAATAAGGCAGAAGATAAGAAAGATATTTCCTATTTCCTCCAAAGGTTTCAACCTATCCCTGACCCATGGAACCACCTTCTATTTCTCTCCTTCATTCTCTGGATTCTGTAGAATACATTTTCATCTTATTTAGTGGCCTCGGTTTAGCTCAGGGGTCTCCAAACTTGGCCACTTTAAGCCTGGTGGACTTCAACTCCCAGAATTCCCCAGCCAGAAAAGAATTCTGGGAGTTGAAGTCTGCCAGGCCTAAAGTGGCTAAGGTTGGAGACCCCTGGTTTAGCTGATTTTATCTTTCTGAGATCGCTATGGGCCATGTGTATCTCTCTCTTACTTATTTATTCAGCTTTGGTAACTTATTGTTCCTGGTCTGAAAAGCCTCCTAAGAGTTCAGGGCATGAGAGACGGCTGACTTCCAGGAGATGATTGAATAATGAAGGAGGACATTTATCTGCACTGTTTATCACCCTGTAATTAACATAAGTATATAAAAAATCCTGCACTACAAGAATATTAATATGATATCCTTTGGCAAAAGGAATGTGGTTCTATGGTGTACCTTTTTTTCCCCTGACTTGACCATTTGTACACTTTAAATTCGGGAAAAACATGAGCTGGAGTTCATTCTTTTGTGTCACAGTAGAGCAGGTGAAAGAGATGCGGTGGCTCAGTGGCTAAGATGCTGAGCTTGTCGATTGAAAGGTCAGCAGTTCAGCGGTTTGAATGCCTAGTGCCGCATAATGGGGTGAACTCCCGTTACTTGTCCCAGCTTCTGCCAACCTAGCAGTTCGAAAGCATGTAAAAAATGCAAGTAGAAAAATAGGGACCACCTTTGGTGGGAAGGTAACAGCGTTCCGTGTGCCTTTGGTGTTTAGTCATGCCAGCCACATGACCACGGAGATGTCTTTGGACAGCGCTGGCTCTTTGGTTTTGAAAGCATAGCAATTCTTTAAAGCATAGCAATCAATAGTGGGTTGTTCCCGGTTTGGTCCGGTTCTTGCGAACCGGTAGTAATAGTGGCGGGAGGCTCCGCCCACCCACCTGGATGTCATCATGAACGATCTGCACATTCTCAGAAGCGCTCACATGCTTGCGCTCCCATTGCAAACCGGTAGTGGAGATAAGTAGAACCCACCCCTGATAGCAATCATAAGTATGAAGCAGGCAAGAGATGATGAGGGATTATTTCTTTGCGTTTGTTGTTACTTTGAGCTGTTCTTCCCTTCTCTCCCCCCTCTTCTTTTACTTTCTCTTTCTTTCTTTTTTTTTTTCTATCTTTTTCTATCTTATCTTAAAAGAGGAGAGGTGTCAAAGAAGATGATGTTAAGTATTATTGTTATGATACGATAATGTTACTATACTCTTGTTATTATAGTGATGAATACTATAAAAAGATGGATATTATGACTGCATAAATGTTACCGCACCCTGACCACACACTGTTTGATGAAAATTGGATTGAATGTATATAAATAAAATAAAATATTTTAAAAAATCAGTATGAATAGGGAGAGAACCAGTGTCAAGTAGAACAATTAGTCCATGTCAGAGGTGGGTTTCAGCAGGTTCTGACCAGTTCTGGAGAACAGATAGCAGAAATTTTGAGTAGTTCGGAAAACTGGTAAATACCACCTCTGACTGGCCCTGCCCCCACCTATTCTCTGCCTTCCGAGTCCCAGCTGATTGGGAGGAAATGGGGATTCTGCAGTAACCTTCCCCTGGAGAGGGGAGGGAATGGAGATATTACTGTATCCTTCCCCTGCCACGCCCACCAAGCCATGCCCACCAAGCCATGCCACGCCCACCAAGCTACACCCACAAAACCGGTAGTAAAAAAATTTGAAGCCCACCCCTGGTCCATGTGCAATGAGGCATTGGAGAGTTAACTTGTTAAGCTGCATAAACAGACCTGTGCCCCCTAAACTCCCCTCTGCTTTGAAAAGTAGTGAAAGATGCTTCCCCCTAGCCAGTGTAGTGTAATGACTAAGTCCTGAAAGGGCTTTTTTCAAGAGGCAACTGGACTTTCTGGTTTTTCTTTGAAGATGTTTCACTTCTCATCCAAGAAGCTTCTTCAGCTTCTTGGATGAGAAGTGAAATGTCTCCAAAGAAAAACCAGAAAGTCCAGTTGCCTCTTGAAAAAAAGCCCCTTTGGGACAACTATGACCTGGGCAACTGAGACTCTCCATAGACATGTAATGACTAAGGTGCTTGACAATGAGCGAGAGATCCAGGTATTCATGAGGAAATTTATTAGGTCTCTCTCTCTCAGCCAATCCTATCTCACATGGTCATTTTTTATGGGGAAAAAGAGGATAAAGGAACAATTTGTATGTTGCCTTGTGTTTCTGCACAAAAGGTGAGATATAAGTGTAATAAATATATTAGCACTGACATCAGAATCGATATTCCTTCCTAATTAGCATTTAATTCTTGGCCTAAAAGGAACACCTTTGTCATCCAGGTAAAAAAATCAATTGTCCACTAAAACGAATAATTTGTTCTATTGATTGAGTTCTATTTAATTGGAAATATGATGATATATAAAGTTTATATATGGATGTTCTGTTAATTAATCATTTTCACTGTCAGGAAGCTCCCCCTTATTTCCAGGTTGAATCTCCCTCTCATGAGTTTTCACCCACTGCTTCTTATCCTGCCCTCAGGTGCTAATGGAGAATAAATCGATGCCCTCTTCCCTGTGACAGCTTTCAAATATTGGAAGACTGCTATCATGTCTCCCGTGAGCTTTCTCTTTATTAGGCTAAACATACCTGGTACCTTATTTCTTGGGGTATCTAAGATCGGATTTCTGAAACTGGACATATTCTTGGGTTCTCTAATATACTGCTCAAAAAAAAAGTAAAGGGAACACAAGTAGAAGTATTTAATAAGGCTATTTCATTCATTCAGTTCTCAGATGTCTTCTGCTTGTGTTCCCTTTATTTTTTTGAGCAGTGTATTAGTGTATGAGGAGAAGGAGGAACAGCATCACCTTCATACATGATGAGCCATGGTGGCGCAGTGGTTAGAATGCAATACTGCAGGCAATTCTGATGACTGCCGGCTGCCTGCAATTTGGCAGTTCGAATCTCACCAAACTCAAGGTTGACTCAGCCTTCCATCCTTCTGAGGTCGGTAAAATAAGGACCCAGATTGTTGGGAGCAATATGCTGGTTCTGTAAACCACTCAGAGATGACTGTAAAGCATTGTGAAGTCAAAGTGTAATTGCTATTGCTATTGCTATACAATATTACTCTAAAATGGATTTTACCATAGAAGACTATGGCCAAGGGGCTAGGTCTATGTTTTAACACTCACTTTTTAAAAGTTACTGGATGGCTTGTCTTAGGTGTCAGAAGACTTAAGGTGAAAGCAGTAGAAAGAACTTGGTAGCCAGTTCTTTTTACATTTAAGTCACCATTTTAGAGCACTAAGTAAAATAAAATTAACTGTAACTTTTATTTCATTGCAACTTTTGTAATCTTATATAATTATATATGTGTGTGTGTTCCGTCTGGTGGTTATCAAAGTACAAGCAGAGTACAGAGGGATTAGAAATACTTTTTATTTTACAAATTTTGTAAACATTAGAATGTATTGTTTTTACTCATGCATTTATATTGTTTTATTATGTTGTTGTAAACCACCCAGAGTCACTTAGATGAGATGGTGATGTAAAAACTGAATAAATAAAAAAAACTATTATTTCAGCACCGAAGAAGCTCTTGAGGGTTGGGTGGGAGAGAGGAATTGATGGTGGATTTTATTAAAGGTGTTTGAAGCCCACATGAATCTTAACATTCCTTGATATTTATGAATGCATTTAATTCAAAGGCTCCCCTTCATTACATATGATGGCCTTAGAGTGGCCTGTTTGCCCAAATAATTTCTGTCAATGAGAGAGCTTAGTTCCGTTGATCTCAGCAGTTCAAAGAAGGATCAATCCATCCTGCTAAGAGCTATTTTTGGATTCATAATTAAGTCTAACAAAAACCTCTGTCATTTTTTCCCTCCAGGAGTGCCTTGCTGAAAATACTTCAGGTAAGAAAGGGAACAGTTATCCCAGCAGTGGGGATTGTATTCCATTCCATTCTGCTGAGATTGCTCAGTGGCTCATGCTAGATTAAAAGGAGGGGGTGAAAAGTGAGCAGAATGCTATTAGGAAACAAGGAGGAAAAGAGGAGATTAAAGAGCATTTAACATATGCAAGGAATTTGACTGAGTCAATGTGAATATTATTTTAACCAGAAAAATACAATTAAGGGCCCTTGCTGACCCAGAAGAGTAGTCATGTGTGGTTACTATTAAAGGGAAAAGTTGGTAGAGTTGAATAAGACATTTCCCCCACTAGTTTTATTTATTTATCTATACACAGGCACACACAGACATGCATAGCAATTTTATTAAGAATTATATATATTTATAACAATAGAAAAAATACATTTTTTTTTGAAAAACTAAAACAATAAAAAATAAAAACTGCAGAAGAGAAAAAAAGAGAAGTAAAAATAGAAAAGAAAAAAGAACAATGTTAACAATACCTTCTTCACAATGTATAAACAATTTTGCTAAATTGTTTTACTAAAACAATTTTAGTAACTTATCACATTCTCTTAAAAGATAATAACAGAATAACAGAGTTTGAAGGGACCTTGGAGATCTTCTAGTCCAACCCCTGCTCAAGCAGGAGACCATATAATATTCCAGGCTCTTCTGAAAAACCTCCAGTGATGGAGCACCCACAACTTCTGAACGCAAGCCAATTAACCAACTCTGCTGATTAATGATTAATTAATTGTTCTCACTGTCAGGAAATTCCTCCTTAGTTCTAGGTTGGATCTCCCCTTGATAAGTTTTCATCTATGACTTCTTGGCCTGGCCTCAAATGCTTTGGAGAATATGTAGACCTTCTCTTCTCTGTGACAGTCACTCAATGCAACAAATATAACAACTGATCTCTTCTTCCCATATTCTACCTCTTATCTATAAATAACTCCATAAAACCTTATCATTTCAATCCTGATCACAGCAAAAATCTATTAGAGGTTATCAAAGAAAACAATATATCTATTTTAACCTTGATCTAATTAATCAACTTTATATTTCTTCCTTTTACTTCAAACAACCTTGATCTTTAGTTCTTTCAAATAATGTTGTAGAACTTGTTGTTTTTTTTTATTTTTCTTTGCCTCTTCTCATACAATTATTCAAAATTTTAACAAACCTTTTTTGCAAATTCAATATGGGAAATTATCCAGATAATTTTCTTAGTTTGCTGTGTGCATATTCCTTTTAATTACAGTGACATCAGCCAGCTTCTTTTGTATGATCAATATAAAATCTTTTTCTATGTCATTCTTGTAGTGTGTCATTTTAAAATCTATTTTCAATTCCATCTAGTCAGGTAGAATTTGTTCCTTTTCCATAACATCTTTTAGACACAATCTTACCTATAGGGACAGACATTATTAAACTGAACTTCTAGAACCATTCTTCAAAAATATTTATTTATTCAATATATATATATGTGTGTGTGTGTGTGTGTGTGTGTGTGTGTGTGTGTGTCAAATGTGACTTTCAGCAGCAAACAATCATAAGACAATTAAAAACAAATAAAATATAGTACAAAATTAAATATATTTGCCAGCCAAGAAAAAATGTCATCTTAGACGCCAATATACCAGGAAGTGGAGGCCCTTCATACACTCGAGGCCCTGGGCCTGTGAAGGCTAAGTGCTCTGATCAGCTCTGAAGAGAGAATGTTCCAGAAGACAAGGACTACAGCAGAGAAGGTACATCTCCTAGCAAATCACCCAACGTTCTGTGGCTGACAGGACCCATAGCATGCCCAACCTGCCAGACTGAATTGGATGGGTAGAATTACTGGGAGAAAAAGCTTCCTCAAGCAAGCCATGAAGGGATTTAAAGGTGACAACCAGAACCTTAAATTGCACTTGGAAGCAAATAGGCAACCAATGCAGCTCACACAATAGTGGTGTGAGTACACAATAGTACATCCAGCACAATTTACCACCCATGCAGCAATACTTCTTGATCCAAAAGTTACTAACAGCTCAAAAGCAGTTAACAAGCAATTTCTAAAAGAATAAAAACTTTCAAAGGTACTGACTATAATTTGAGCAATATGGCTATTTCTTCATATTCCAGAGCTTTAACCCCACTGGAAACTCTGTCTTGTCATCTCCTCATGATGAGCAGCAGTCTGGAGCACTTGTGAACAATCTCAAATCCTTTTCTTTTTCAGAGAGGAGTTTGAATAGTCAGTCTAACTGCCAGCTCTTCATTCAACCATAGTTGTCAGATCCCCTTTTTGTGAAGCTCTCGTTTGCCATTTCTTCCTCAGAAGTCTGTTAATTCCCTCAGTAGTAGATGTACAGCATCTTCTAGCATAATCCATTACTGAGGAAATAAAATGCTTGTCCTCATCACTGCTGCAGTATTGTAACAAAAGCTGAAGGACTCCAGGAGATTTGGTGTTATAAGTTGCTAATGGGATGCTACATTTCAAGCAGAGCTGTTTTCCTATCAGGAACAGTTCTCCAGTTAGTAAACTCAAATATTCTCAGTTGGAAATCCCATCACCTGAGAATCTGCCATAGTGATGTAAAGTATCTAGGCTTGCTTCCAGCTTTCCACATTCCTACTCCATTAGCTGTAAGACATGGTATGATGAACCTTCTGTATTAGGTTCAACAAGATCCAAACGCATATGCCAATAATGGCTGACAGGGCTACATTCCTTCTAAGCAAATTGTTTGCCACATACAGTTGAAATGAATAGGAAGTAGTGCAAGAGCCAAAAAGAAGTCATTCTCTCTCCCCATCTTCAAGAATTTATGATATCCAAAGGAGAGGAATTAGACCTAGATACTAGGGATGAAACCATGACAGTTCTGTTAGTGCCCAGTGGGTGCAGTTGAAGCAAGTTCTAATGGGGCCATCTTCTGTGGAGTTTATAGTCCAGGGGTGGGCTACTGGGGGTTCTCAGGGGTTCGGGAGAACCTCTAGCTAAGATTCTGTGCAGTTTAGAGAACCTCCAAATCCCACTCTTTGCTGGCCCCACCCACCCTGCCCTTCCCCTCCCAGGAGTCCCCATGTGGCCCGTTTTGGATGCAGGTAAGTGCAAGGCATGCGCGGAGGCATGGGGAGGGAGAAAAATGGGCCTACCGTAAGTTCAGAAAGGCTGGAAATGGGTCTGTTTCTGGCTTCCAGAGGGCCTCTGGAAACTGGGGAGACCATTTTTGCCCCTTCTGGACGCTTGAAGAAAACCTCCGGAGCCCAAGGAGGGCAAAAATGCCCCCCTGCCGTGGTGCAGGAGGCTGACTAGGCCACGCCCACCATGGCCACGCCCACCCAGCAATCGGGCAGAGAACCCCTTGCTAAAATTTCTGAAGCCCACCCCTGGTATAGTTCCATGATGGCGAACCTATGGCACACGTGCCAGAGGTGGCACGCAGAGCCCTCTCTGCGGGGAGGTGTGCTGTTGCCAGCTGCTCTTTTGGGTTCCATTGCATGCATGTGCACCAGCCAGCTGCTCTCTTCCAGGTTCCATCGTGCACATGTGCACTGGCCAGCTGGTACTATATGTTGAGAAACATTGCTATACTTATGGGAGATAGTGTATTGTGCTGCAGCTATAAGCACAGGCAGTGAAAAATGTAAATGGATACTTATGGTGATCCCAATATCAGTTCCTCAATATGGAAGATCCGTTCAATCTTCCTCTTCCCTTGATAAAATGCATGCATGATGTCGCCATAGTAACTCTGCAACAACAGCTTCATTTTGGTTAAAGGTGAGTAGAGTCACAAACTGAAACAAAGCCATGTGGACTCTTGATGCCTGGCATTTTATTTTTAAACCCTATTTCGAAAGGGACATTAGAAAAGTAGCGGGCCTTTCAGTCCTTTAATGAGATTTTCATGAGATAAAAAGCACCAGGTCTTAACTAGCCTACCTTATTACTAACTCCTGGAGTATTTTTAGCATTACTGAATCTCTTTCAACTCTCTCTGTAAAGCCTACCTAGCATTCAAAGATATATAAAAGAGGTAGCTTCAAAGATGCCAGCTGTATAAAATGTCATCATTAGCATTTATGATGTTTTTAGAGGATTTTTGATTTAGGCAAGGATGATTTCATTTCAGCATTGTTAAAAATTAATAGTAAAAAGTAGCCCTCCCCCTTTCTCTCATCTTCCTAGGAGAGAGGCATTTTCTTGCACACAATATTTTTTGGCTTCTGTCTCTCGCTCTGTGTATGTGCTATTAATAGCACTAGGAAAGTAAAGGAGAACATTGGATAAATGGCAGCTCACCTGTACACATACAGTGTTTCCTAAACCTCTTTAAAGTAAAGCAGTTTCTGATTTCAGATCTCAGGAAGGAGGAGAAGAAGGTCCTTAAAAGCAGTTGTCATGGTTATAAAATCCCAAAAGAAATTATAGGTCCCAATAACTCCTTGGGGAAAATAATGGCATTCTACAGAAGGAGCCCAAATCTATTTGCAGACACAGTGAAGATTATTATGACAACATGAAGCACTATTCCATAAACACAAAATTATACTCATCTCCATCTGTCTTCATTCTAAGTCTCCAACATTTGCATGTTGTAGAGAATTGGTCTCTTACTATGAAATTCTTCTGAAAGTCAAAAGCTATTTGTATAAAGTTCTAATTATGCAGACAAGAGAAGTTATTTAACCCCTTTTCTCCAACTATCATTCCAGTTATGGCAGATCTATAGGAAAGTTATAGACCTACAGAAGAGTTCTTAAATTGGAATAGTCTTTCAAGGAGGAGGAGGAGGAGGAGGAGGAGGAGGAGGAGGAGGAGGAGGAGGAGGAGGAGGAGGAGGAGGAGGAGGAGGAGGAGGAGGAGGAGGAGGAGGAGGAGGAAAAATGATAAATTAGAGTGGGTCCTCCTTTTGGTCTAACTCATAATGAGACAGATCCAATATATAGTTCTTTCTTCATTCTATCAGTGCCACCATTTAAATTTTTCACAAGATTCATAAACAGATAGTCATTTTAGTGCATTCTGGGTAATTAAAATAACAGCTGCCAGAATAATCATTCTGATTTCCCAGATAGTCTAGAGAAGGGCTGTAAATAATAATTCAGAACTTTACATGAAAATAGCTAATAGATGATAGATAGACATAGATAGATAGATAGATAGATAGATAGATAGATAGATAGATAGATATAGATATAGATATAGATATAGATATACATCAATATTTATCTATCAATCATTATCTATCTATTATCTATCTATCTATCTATCTATCTATCTATCTATCTATCTATCTATCTATAGATGATATAGATATACTGTAGATATATAAAATAACACATTGCTTTCTAGATAAATAAGATACATGGTAGAAAGTTAAGTCTTTAAAGTTTAATTATTCTACCATGGTATTTTGACTATGTTGAAGAGAATCGTCCAAAAAAAAAAAAATTCTCATAAGAAGAAAATGAAGTTGAGTATTGGATCCTCTAATATTTCCCTTTCCCCAATCTCTTTCCCAACGCACACACGCACGCACACACACACACACACACACACACACACACACACACACACGGAGAGGGAGAGGGAGAGGGAGGGAGGGAGAGAGGGAGGGAGAGAGAGAGAGAGAGAGAGAGAGAGAGGGAGAGATTTGCCAGAAGGTAGTTCAGATCCAGTTTCTCTTAGTCCAAGCGTGGACTAAGCATGGAAGCTTAATAAAGCACTAAGCTTTATTAAGCATGGAACCACTCTACATCACCTTCATTATTGATAGGTTTTCCTCTTTGTGATTTCATTTTACTTTGTTCAGATGCAATAAAGTTGTTCATTTCTGCTCTCTTTGCAGACACAATCTGCCCATAATTGGCAGTCCATCTACTTCAAGGAGGTCAAATGATTAAAATGCTTCTCTTCTGGCATACCAGGGCAGTTGTGTTTGTAATTCTAAGTGATTTATTCAGCCAAAGCTGAATAAAGAGGCAAACAAAACTGTTTAGCCCAGTACTGACCTTTTTCAAGGGAAACCATAATTATTTAATAATCTCCAGCATTTTCCAGGTAAATAACCTGTTTACTTTTAATTACATAACCAGCAAAATTCTATTGTTAATACGATAGATGATAGAAAGACAGAGAGAAACATAAAGACAGAGAGAAACATAAAAAAAAAGTGTGCTGAAGTGCTGTTTTGCTTAGTTCAGACTGGGAGGAGGGATTTCAATGGTACCGGTACAGATATTATCCTGCTCTCCCAGCCCACAGAGAGACACCCTTGGTCCCTCTAATTAGCTATCCAAGGCACCTAGATGGATTTGAGGGGATTATTGTGAGCTCACAGAATTCTATTCTATTCTATTCTATTCTATTCTATTCTATTCTATTCTATTCTATTCTATTCTATTCTATTCTATTCTATTCATAAATACATAAATACATAAATACATAAATACATAAATACATACATACATACATACATACATACATACATACATACATACATTCAACATTATGTCCCAAAGGTGCTTTTTCAAGAGGCAACTGGACTTTCTGGTTTTTCTTTGAAGACGTTTCACTTCTCATCCAAGAAGCTTCTTCAGAGCTGAAGAACAACCATGACCTGGATGACCGAGAGAGAATCTCTGTAGACAATTTAATATTATCTTGATAAATTTGTCCTCACTAGGCAGTAGACCTTATTGTATAGCTCAAAGCCCCTCTTACAGCAAAAGAGACTCGAGAGACATTAACTTTAGCTCTTTTTCACTGGGGAAGTGTCCATGTATTCCCTTTCCCGTCCCTCCGTCACTGATATTCGCACAGCTGGGTCAACAACAGGCCAGAATTGAGCACAAAGGAGAGGGTAGCTTCCCACAGATTTTGTCAAGAAAGGCATTCATTTTCAACTCAGAAAAATAAGGGTGGTGTGGTGGCTGGGGACAGATCTCTTCTTGTCCTTGGCCTTTTGTTGGCCTAACAGCAGCCTTTCACCATTCAGGAAGGCAGCAGTGGGTACTCTGCAGGACCTTTCATAAGTAATCATCATTCTTTGTCATTCGGCTCTGAAAAGGCAAGTTTTTAGGCCAAGGCAGTCTAAAGGAGGATGGTAATGGTGGCTGATGAGTCTTCACTGGTCATTAATTCCTGTCACAGAATATTTGTATAATATCTGGCTCCGTGGCCATCTGGCCATAGACTAATCCTGGCCCAAATTTACATTTCGGTTTCTCAAAGACTCTCTTGCCCCACAAAAGAGGATTCTATTTTTCCCCCCGTGTTTTCTCAAGGCTTGAAATTTTACAGGATCATCTGTAAAGGGGTTCAATAAAGTCAAGATGATAGCTGTGATTTGGGTTTTCATCATACAGCTGCCAACTTGTTTTTTTTAAAATGCCGTCCCTCGTTCACCCTGCTTAAGAATGTTTTTTTCCCCCCCAAATTCCTCTTGGTAGGAATTTGATAATAATAAGAGCACCAGCGTGCCTACCGTCCCTGTCCTAATGTTTCCCTTAATTGTATTCATTTTATGTATTCAATTCATGCTTATACTTATATATATTATCTAATATGCTATCGACAAAATAAATTAAAAAAATAAAAAAATAATTTCCTTATTGTTGAATTTACAGGCAACATCCTCTTCTTTGCCTATCATTAAACTCCTTTAGCATCTGTAAAGATGCAACTTTAAATTGATCTGGTTGTTTCATTACCTTTACACTGATCTCGTTGATGCACTGCATTTACTATTGCTGATATTTGGTTTTATGGAACTGTATGTCTGTAAAAAATAATATGCATCAGATGCAGGTGAATACCAAACGTAAAATTGAACTGGATCTCTTTGGGTCAGGTTTTTGACCCCATGAAGCAAAACAGGATACTTTATGGAATGACCAAAACTGAACTGAGATCTGTAGTGAAATAGAATCCTAATCAGTGTTTAACAAAAAGGAAGAATTGATGCCTAGTATGGCAAGGAAATATTCAGAAAGGCTAACGTTTGGGAGTGAGCCCATCCACTGGTAAAATGAGCAACCATTAAGCATTCTAAATACACTGTCATTGCTCAGTGTGAAAGCCTCAGATCACTGTGTGAAGAAGATACAGGATTTTCAGGAATTTCACAATCTGCATTTTGGTGAGCTGCAGATGTACCTGCAGATAAGAACAAATAACCTCAAGATGCAGAAGAGAGTTTGCAACAGCAATCAAATCCAGAAAGCACACACAGGTAACTGATTCAGCAGGATACATTAACTTCTCTTTATATCCATAATAACACATGAAATAAATATATAATACCAAAAGCACATTTTCCAACATGGTAATAGTTACAGGCAAAACACAGGCAGAGGAGAGAACAGTTTCAATTCAGCAGACTAGTTTCAGTTTTAGTTCTCAGCACAGCACTCAAAGCTAAGCACAGCTAAGCCACGCCCAGGCTCCTTGCTGTCTCAGCTCTCATTGGCTGACCTTGTTACTAAGCCCTATTCATTGGCTGACCTTGTTACTAAGCTCTATTCATTGGCTAACCTTGTTACCATGTCTCTGCCAGTCATGAATACACTGACAGAATTTATATACAGATTGTCTGTGGAAAGACAATTTACGGGTAGTCCTCAACTTATGACCACAATTGAGCCCAAAATTTTGGTTGCTAAATGAGACATTTATTAAGTGAGTTTTGCCCCATTTTGCGACCTTCCGTGCCACGGTTGCTAAGCGAATCACTGCAGTTGTTAAGTTAGTAACATGATATGTTAAGTGAATCTGGCTGTATAAGGCTGTTGGAAAGAAACCTTGCCAGGATCATTTCTGAGCTGGGAATAAATTATTCAGGCAGTTTCTTATGAATCAGAAGTGGGGTTCATGTTTGAGAGAGTAGTGTACAAAGTCAGCTTTCGGAGGTCGACACACCAAGTCCTCCTTGAACGCGCTTTAGTGATGGGATTCAAAAATTTTTACTACTGGTTCTGTGGGCATGGCTTGGTGGGCGTGGCATGGCTTGGTGGGCATGGCAGGGGAAGGATACTATAAAATCTCTGTTCCCACCCCACTCCAGGGGAAGGATACTGCAAAATCTCCATTTCCTCCCAATCAACTGGGACTCAGGAGGCAGAGAATAGATGGGGATGGGGCCAGTCAGAGGTGGTATTTACCGGTTCTCTGAACTACTCAAAATTTCCACTACCGGTTCTCCAGAACTGGTCAGAACCTGCTGAATAGCACCTCTGACTTCATATAAGGAAACCTTGCTTTTGTTCCATGAAAGTGTGTGAAAATGGACCCTTGAGGAATTGTGGGAAAGTGCTCTTTGCCAGAGTTCCGAGAGGGGGCACTCTGCTGTCAGGCACCCTCCTGAGTCGCAGTTTCTGCTTATTTAGTAGCATTGCTGATTTGAAACAGTAATCTCTTTAGGGAAAGGATTCTTTTCTTATTTAATCGGAGCTAAGCTTAGCCTGGAAGGAATATTTGCCCAATTAAATTGGTGTTTCCTGATGCATTTTAATCTTTGTGCTGAACCCATTCTAACTGTGATTTTTAACCTTTTGTTCTGATGACAGTACGGAGACTGTATTGCAGGAGGACACAGTTTCCTTCCCACAAGACAAACATGTGGGAGAAATATTAATGAAAACGGGGTGGTTTTGTTCAGCTTTCTAAAAATATCCATAGACTGAGGGTAAAAGGGATGAAATGAATTTAAGAGGGTAAATGTAAAATTAACAAAAATGAAACTAGGTTGATTTTGAGGAGAAGGTGGTCTAGTGGGGAGGTTAAAATGTCCTCACAACTATGTGATTGAAGCCCTGCTCCTTTTTCCATGGGTTGATCTTTGATCATGCAGTTGTGACTGTTTTGATGCCCCCCTTGGACACCCACACAGACAATGATGAGGGCTAGACTTGGGACCGCCATTTAGAACAATCTTTAGTTCCTAGTAGCCTCCATCTGCCTTCTGAGTCGCAAGGATGTCCACACATTTGTTAAATTTTCAAGGCACTTTCTGAGGGACACCATACTGGGTCCATCACTGAACATACAGACTCATTTTGGACAGCCTAAGATCTGCTCCTCCTCTGTCTGTCTTTTCGATTTCTTACAATTTGTAGTTATTACACTTTGATTTGGTTTCAAAGGAGCTTGCAGTCTCAGTGTAAGTAAGGTAGAGAGAATAGCACGGCTGCTGCTATTCTGTGCTTGGGAGTGGCTTGGGAGAGAATGGTGATTTTCTTGCAGCTGTTTCATTACCAAACTAGGCAACTTCATCAGTACTAGAAGGATGTGGAGCAGTGGTGAAGTCTAAATTTTTTTTTACTACCGGTTCTGTGGGCGTGGCTTGGTGGGCATGGTGTGACTTGGTGGGCGTGGCAGAGGAAGGATACTGCAAAATCCCCATTCCCACCCCACTCTGGGGCCAGCCAGAGGTGGTATTTGCTGATTCTCCAAACTGCTCAAAATTTCCACTACCAGTTCTCCAGAACCTGTCAGAACCTGCTGGATTTCACCCCTGGTGTGGAGTTTGCTCTTATATTTATATTCTAATGCAGCGTTTCTCAACCTTGGCAACTTTGAAGATGTGTGGACTTCAATTCCCAGAATTCCCCAGCCAGTAATTGCTGGCTGGGGAATTCTGGGAATTGAAGTCTACACATTTTCAAAGTTGCCAAGGTTGAGAAACACTGTTCTAATGGCTCCCCTTTCAGTATTGATGAGAGTAGTCTGGATGGTTCTTGATTAGGCTATTGTTTACTGTTTACTGGCTGCCACACATAAAAAAAAAAATCTCAGAAACCCACCAACAGACTATTACAACCATATGGCATCACTGAGGCACACAAACCAACCAAAGCCCTTCAAAACACCCTAAGTAAACCAAAAGACCCAGCAGCCCAAGAACAAAAAACAGGAATAGTTTCTTCATACAGGACTCTAACAACCACTTTATAGATTTCTCTTTATAGTATTTTGAAAGGCCAGCATGTCTAACTATATCAGAAAATGTATTTTTCCTTTCACCAAAATTCTACAACTGACTTGCAAATCAAAATCAGAGACAGCTCAAATTGCATGCATCAGAATTCTGTTTTCTAAAACGCTTTCCAATAATAACTGTTTAACTGTTGCTTAAATCAATGGCTGTTCTTGGAGACGTGGACTGCATAATGCCATTGAGTAGTACATTCAATTTATTGAATGGGGCAGGGCAGCGGTTGGTTATCAGAAGGGCTTTTAGTTGTTAAAAATATCCACTTGCTGAGAGTTTTGGCTCAGTACCAGTAAGACAATAAACAAATGTCTGTAGATCAACATCCTTGACAAGGCTGTTAAACATACAGAGCCTTACATTTATTGATTACTGTGAAACTGGAGACTTAATACTAAAATGCAAAAGTGGCTGCGCAAGATGAACAGTCTTTCCTAATCCATTGAAAAGCTGCAGAAAATCTTGATACCGATTATCACAGGGGGTAGGGCAGGGGTCTGCAACCTTAAACACTCAAAGAGCCATTTTGACCCATTTCCTACAGAAAAGAAAACACCGGGAGCCACAAAACCCTTCCTATGCTTGACTATTTCTTGAGCAGCACAAAACTAGCATATATAGTTGAATTAAATGTTCTGTTTTCTTCTGAAACTTTTCTTTTTTTGGATTTATCCATGCTTGGTCTACTGGGGGTTGAAAAGCTCAATAAATCACGTGCTGGTGGGTGTCGCACATTGGTGGTTGTGACAGATATTTTGAGTGACAGGGAGCCACAGCAAAGGGGTGAAAGAGCACATGCAGCTCCAGAGACGCAGGTTGCTGACCCCTGGAATAGGGCAAAAGAAGGACACCATCTATCAGCAAGCACTATCACGAGTATACTTCTAACTATGGCAAAGTCTTTTCTCCTTTCGGCTGCTTAGTAAAAATAAATTTGACAGCCTTGAAGACTCATATCTGATTAACATCTTTCCTCTTGGTCATCTTCCCTTTTGTAATAGTTCTGATGAATGGCAAATGCAAGATTCTACTTGAATGGATATGCAGATGCTGCGAAAAAGTGGAAAGAAAATGGATGTTTCTTTGAAAGCAAAACTCAATGGATGAAGACAGTATTAGGAAAGATGATGATACTCAGTGGTAGATCTCGTGCTTTAGAGACCCTTTGTCAATATAGGTTAGGGGTATCAAATATGTACTGCATTGAATGTTGGGCAGCAGCAACAGGGACCGAAAGCTTTCCATGCCATGGAAATGTGAATGCTCCATTGGATATCGGGCTTCTCCCTTCTTGACCACATCACAAATGACACCATTCAACAACATTTTGGTATGCACCAATAATAGAGAAGATGAAAGAAGGCCGACTCCGCTGGTATGGACATGTCCAGAAAGCAGCACTTTCCACTGTGGCCAAGACTGCCTACCAATTAGAAGTCAATTTAACCTAGAAATAAGGAGAAATTTGCTGACAGTGAGAACAATCAACCAATGGAACAGCTTGCCTTCAGAAGTTGTGGGAGCTTCATCACTGGAGGCTTTCAAGAAGAGATTGTGGACCCTGCACTTGCAGGAATATGCTAGGATGAAGAAGAGGAGGAGGAGGAAGAAGAAGAAGGAGGAGGAGGAGGAGGAGAAGAAGGAGAAGAAGAATGTACTGCAAAATTCTTGATGACCATTAGATAACAGCAAAGAGATACAAAAAAGTAGTGCTTCTGGATTGAATTTATATGTTCTTACATGGATCATATAGATCAGGGGTGAAATGCTCCCTGGTTCAGACCGGATCACCCGATCCGGTAGCGATGGCGGCGGGTGGTTCGGAGAACCGGTAGCAAAAATCCTTGCCCCCCCCACATGCCCAGCTGAGTCGCACGATCATCTGAGGCTTTTTTTTTTTTTACTTTTAAAAGCATTTTTTCTACAACCTCTTCCAATGAAAAAATGCTTTTAAAAGTAAAAAAAAAAAGCCTCTGATGATCGCGCGGCTCAACTGGGATCGTCAAAGGCTTTTAAAAGCATTTTTTTCTGCAACCTCTTGGCTGAAGAGGTGGTAAAAAAAATGCTTTGAAAAGTCTCTGACGATCCCAGCTGAGTTCCCTGATTGGCAGAGAGGCTTTTCAAAGCATTAGAAAAAATGCTTTGAAAAGTTTTTTTCTAAAAAAAAAGTTGGCCACGCCCACCCAGTCACATTACTCCCCCACCACTAAGCCACGCCCACAGAACCGGTAGTAACAAATTTTACATTTCACTCCTGATATAGATCTAGCTACTGTCATTGATCATTCAGATTAGATTAGTACAGTGTGCTTGTATGTGGTTGTCCTAGAAAACTTCAGAAACTCCTGTGGTTGCAAAAAGTAGCTGCCAGGCAGATTTCTTTTTGTTTTGCTTTACCAGAGCATACTGCACAAATTCAGAACGTATTGCAGCCATTTGCATTGGCTTATTATTCATTGCTGGATATTATTCAAAATGCTGGTTGTTACACATAAAAGCATACATAGCTTTGGATTGGTGAATCTGAAAAAATTTCTCCATTGCTAATGTGCTCATGCACCAAAAGTCTTCTATCATTTCCAGCAATTTGGAAATGATGCATAATAAACATTGCAAGCAATCATTCCAAGAGTTAAATTCAAATTTATGTGTGTGTGTGTGTGTGGAATAGACAGGAAGGGCATTTGTAGGGAAATGGTTGAATCTATCCATTTAATGTCTCTCTATTATTTTTCAATCTTAAATTGGTGCATCCCATTTCCATATCATAATAAGGACATAATGGAAGGAATATTTTAGAGTTTTGTGTGGGGATAATAAAGATTTATCAAAGAGTGGAATTGATACAAATGCTACAAATAGCTACCAGAAGCTTCTGTGCATGTGTAGAGCATATTTGATGGACGGAGCCTCCCACCGCCGCTACTACCAATTCACCTGAAATGGGGAGAACTGGTAGCAACCCACCACTGGTTGCAAGTATATAGAGTGAAGGTGGGGAAAAAAGTGAAAATATGAATATGATCTGTGTTTAATGTTTGGGAAGACTGCAGATGAACTTTGGAAGAATATTGTTAGATTCCAACTTTATCCTATCTCCATCCCTGAGGGAAGAGCCAACTTTTTGTGGTTTTACAGAAGGTTGCTAAAAGGGTGGGGACCTGCTGGATAATATTGGGGGCAGGATTTTCCACAGGGTAGGAGCTACTATGGAAAAAGGTTGCTAAGCACCCAGAGTGTGCCCATTAAATGGCAGACACCTTCAAGGAAAGGCATTCCCATAAATTTTGCTTTACGTGTGCATTTTTATATGCATTTTAAAGCAATAGAATGCCTGCATGTGTTTAACAAATGCTAGCAATTTTAGCTTATGTTTCCCTACTGTAAAGATTTTTTATAACTTTTTAAACTGGAACACCAAAGTGAGCATAGTACAAAGCCTGATGCATTTCACCTTACATGTGGATAAATTCACATGCAAATATTAATTTAATTTTCTCTGGCTTATTTATTTATGTCAGATGCATCATTATTAAAATTTTGTGCATAGGTATAAAATAAGAACATAACATTTAAAATATAAAAGACTAGCTTAGACTTGCCCAGAAGTGTGCAATATCGATTGCATTCTGTTGCACAGTCATAAGGTCCTCAAGAGTACATTGGGGGCAAGTGTACATGTGTGTGTGGTAGTCTGAAGATCACCACATTCACAATAGACAGAAGTCACCAAGTATCCCCATTTATTCAACGTATTTCTTGATCTTGCTGTACCTCTGCGCAGTCTATTTAGCGATTTCAAAACTTCCCACTTTTCTTTGTAGAGGTGCCAGCTCCTCTACAGGAGCCATCCAATGTTGATTTTTTTTTGTAGCTTTCCATAATTCCACTCTACTTTTAAATTTATCAACGTCTTCTGTCAATCTAAGGAAGCTTTTCCTAGATTTTAATCTCTGAGGAGCTGCTTAAAGAGGGCACCGTTAGGAAGTTAATGATTTAAGCCTCCCCATGTAGAAAGATTCTAGCTCAATGATGGCTAACCTTTTTGCCGTCCTGTGCCAAAAGCAGGGGGAGCATGGCGGGGTCGCACCCGCATGTGCCCACATCCATAATTCAATGTGCCCTGGCCCCCTGCGTGTGACCCCCCATGCTCCCCACGCTTTTGGCATGTGGTGGCACAGTGGGCCTGGTAGGCCCGTTTTTTCGCCCTCCCGAGGCTTCAGAGCCTTTCTTGGAGCCTGGGGAGGGTGAAAAATGGGCTTCCCCACCCTGCTGGAGGCCCTCCAGAGGCCGGAAACAGCCTGTTTCCCAACTTCTGGTGAACCCAGAACAGTGGTGGGTTCCTCCTGGTTCGGCCAAGCCAGTAGCGGTGATGAGATGACATCACCTAACCAGTTCTCTTTGTTTGGGAGCTGGGCCCTCCCACCCCTCCGCATTATTCTTACCTTTTATTTGGCCCCGCCCCCAATCTATTTGCTGTCTCCCGAGTCCCAGCTGATCGGCTAGAAGGAAAAAAACTGTTTAAACTCTTGCAGCAGGGCTTCAGCTCATCAGTGTTAAAAGGCAGTGTGGTGGTAGACCAGTGCGCTCGAAAAACAAATGAGTAGACCGGTGCCTGCAAAAACAAATGGGTAGACCAGAACGCTCCAAGAACAAATGGGTAGATTGGTACAGCTCTGCAAGCAGTTAAAAGCCTGGTAGACCAGTACCTCTGCTGAATCCTAAAGAATTGTCACAAGACAATCAAACCACGCCCACAAAATAAGCCATGCCCACAGAACTGGTAGTAAAAAATTTTAGAAGCCACCCCTGGTCTGGAAGGCCCGAAAATCAGCTGGCACGCGCCGGAGCTGTGCTAGGGCAACGCTCGCTTGCCCACCGATATGGCTCTGCATGCCACCTGTGGCATGCGTGCCATAGGTTCACCATCATGAGTCTAGCCAAATTCATATAAATTCTAGAAGGAAGTAAGAATTTGTATTATTGATTTGCAAATAAGTTCTTCCTTCCCTAACCTTTCTATTAAATTGGCAGAAAAATATACGTTTAATTAATGTTCAAAGAAGAAGAAAATTCCCTAATGTGTGATGGGGCGCAAGCTATTTTCCTAGTCACAAAGAAGCCAAAGCATCTGTCTAAATTGCTTAACGTTTGTGGCACTATCGTCCCTTTGTGATATTTAACTTCCTTAGCTTTTCAGACTTTAAACAAAGGCAAGGGAAGATGCAATTTAGGGGCTCTTTCCGTTTTTTTTTTTTAAAAAACAAGATGAGTGAACAATCAGGGATGCTGAAGAACAACAGAATTATGTGTGAACAATACTGCCACAGTTATGAGTTCATGCACAAACACATACCCTTACCTAAAAAATGAAAATGAGAAAAAAAAATTAGAAGTGATACTCTAGGGAGAGCTATCATTTTAGTAAATTATATTTTAATGCTCTGTAAATCTAACTTGCAATTTCACACATTTTTAAAAAAAATTTGATTTATATGCCGCCTTTCTCCAGAGACTCAGGGCAGCTTACAGTGCATTAAGCAATAGCCTTCATACTTTTGTATATTTTTATACAAAGTCAGCTTATTGCCCCCACAAACTGGGTCCTCAATTTACCTACCTTAGAAAGGATGGAAGGCTGAGTCAACCTTGAGCCTGGCGAGATCCGATCTTACTTTAATTGCAGACAGCTGGTGTTAAATTACAGTGCTTAGTCTGTTGAGCTATCCAGGCTCCCTTAAAACTTCTTGCAAATAAAATGTTTGTTTTAATTTTTACTCATAATGTCTGAAAATGTCTTTTAAATTTCTTTTGGGGGTATTTCAAGCTTACGTTATAATTGGGGGTGGAGAAAGTGTACTGCTGGCATTGTCTTGTGTGACACATCTCCCTATCTTCAAAAAGGGAGACCCCAGCCTAATTGAAAATTACAGACCAATTTCACTGTGTTGCATCACCTGCAAAGTCATGGAATCAATCATAAACCGATCCATTACCCTCCACTTAGAATCAAACAACCTACCCTCTAACAAGCAGTCTGGTTTCAGGAAAAATTTGTCCTGTAATTTGCAACTCGTACACTGCAAAAACATATGGACTACACAACTCAACCAGGGTAAAGCAATAGACACAATTTACATAGACTTCTGCAAAGCCTTTGATTCAGTGGTACCCGACAAACTATTGTTAAAACTAAATTCTTACGGCATTTCCAGATCGTTGCATAAGTGGATAGTTACGTTCCTGTCAAATAGGCAACAAGTAGTCAAAATAGGGAGCGCCCTATCAAACCCTGCACCAGTTAACAGCGGTGTCCCCCAAGGTAGCGTTTTAGGACCCACACTCTTTATATTTATATATACCTCATTTAGATTATGCATGGGGGCTGGTCTTGAAAAATATTTGGAAGTTACAGCTGGTGCAAATTGTGGTGGCACTCTCTTAATGCTTAAACAATATGTTTGATCTTAAATACATGGTCATTATTTGTGGAAACCACTGGACAGCACAAATGTTATGAGATCATAACCAACATCTTTCCTATAGTATATCTGTGTCAACTTACACTGCTAAGTAAGAATCAAATTCGTATAATTCCTAGCTAACATGGTCAGAGAGATTAAGTGGGGCAGCTGCCAAAAAAGCCAATGCAATCCTAGGCCCCATCAACAGAGGGATAGTATCAAGGTCACACAAAGGGTTAGTACCACTTTATACTGCACTAGTAACATCACACTGGAATATTGCATTTAGTTGCCACGTTATAAAGAAGTTGAGAGTCTAGAAAGATTGCAGAGAAGAGTAACAAAGATGATAAGGGAACTGGAGGCTGGCTAAAACATAGATATGTCTAGCCTAACAAAGAAGGTCTAGGAGTGACATCATAGTAGTCAGTCTTCCAATATTTGAGGGGCTGTCACAGAGAGGAAGGGGTCAACCTATTCTCCAAAGCACCTGAGGGTAGGACAGGAAGTAATGGATAGAAGCTTATCAAACATAATAATGTTTTGTCTTAACAACTTTGAATTAAGAAGAATTTTCCTGACAGTGGAACAATTAATCAGTAGAATGGCTTATCTCCAGAAGTTGTTCATGCTCAAACACTGGAAGCTTTTAAGAAGAGATTGGACAACCATTTGTCTGAAATGGTATAGGATCTCCTAATTGAGCAGAGGATCGGACTAGAAGGCCTCCAAGGTCCAACTCTGCTATTCTGTAAGTATTCTATTAAAAAAAGTACAAAGTTCAGAAATATCGGTTTAAGATAGCAAGTTTTACCATGATATTTTGCAGATTCTAGAGAACATTGGCATCTGAGGCAGCCAAAGTAAAAACTCCAAGATTCTTAAGACTTCACTTTCAGTGGAGAGACATACTATTAATTAATTAATTAATTAATTAATTAATTAATTAATTAATTAAATTTTTATACCGCCCTTCTCCCGAAGGACTCAGGGCGGTGTACAGCCAAGATAAAAAACCAACAATATAAAAGTTAAAAACAATTTAAAATTATTAAATAGTTTGGCCAATAATCTAAAATAAAATAACCCATTAAAATAATATTTTAGGCCAGCCCTGCTTGATGGAATAATAGTGTTTTAAGGGCGCGGCGAAAGGTACGAAGGTCGGGAATCCGACGAATCTCCGGGGGCAACTCGCTCCAGAGGGCAGGTGCCCCCACAGAGAAGGCTCTCCCCCTGGGGGTCGCCAGTCGACACTGTCTAACCGACGGCACCCTGAGGAGACCCTCTCTGTGGGAGCGTACTGGTCAGTGGGAGGCTATCGGAGGCAGAAGGCGGTCTCGTAAGTACCCAGGTCCTATGCCATTAAAGGTACTAATTTAATTGGGAAGAAGAAATCCTTATTTTATATGTTCAACAAAGCAAAGTTTATTTCTCTGCACATTTTGCTAGAATCACAAAGAATATTATCTTAACTTGGAAAATATTAATATTTGTAAAATACAAAGGCGATTTATATAAGCCACGTATTCACTTTTTGGCACTTGCTTTGCTTTGATATCTGGCTTTCTTCAAGTTGTTCCTTAAGCCAGTGCTCACTAATTTATTTATATGCTACTGTTACAGAAGTTGCCAATTTTCTATAAGCAACTTTGTGATACAGATCAGTTCCTTGGTGCCAAAGCAGCATCAGATTCCTTGGCTTATCATATGACATGCTATGAAACTTTTGGATATGGAGAGAATCATCTAAGAAACACTTCCCATTTCTATTTATTATATGAACATCATTTGTTCTTAGTAGCATTGTGGTATTATATCTATTTAAAGAAAAAGAAAAGGAATAATCTAACATTTAATGAAAACAAGCAATGGAATTGATCCAGTAATATTACGAATGAATCAGCAATGAGAGGCTAGCAAATGAATTCCCCCTACTGCCATCATGTAGCTCTCCCTGTCCCGTTGCATTCTAACTCTATACAGTGTAGTTTTAATTGGAAGTAACATTCTGGGTTTGTGTTCTAAAACAGTCTATCCTACAATTACAATAACCTTATACCCTCCCCCACGTTTTCTTCTAATTGCTGCATAATGTGATAAAATAATCCAAACTAGCATGTTTAGTAGATTGCCATGTCAAAGAACAGAACAGAACAGAACAGAACAGAACAGAACAGAACAGAACAGAAGAGTTGGAAGGGACCTTGGAGGTCTTCTAGTCCAACCCCCTGCTTAGGCAGGAAACCCTATACCATTTCAGACAAATGGTTGTCTAATCTCTTCTTAAAAACCTCCAGTGTTGGAGCATTCGCAACTTCTGGAGGCAAGTTGTTCCACTGATTAATCGTTCTGTCAGACTGTTATGAAAGTCAGAAAGATCTGACTAAGAGATAGCCAATTCCAAGGGGGCTTCTGCAGCAACTGCCCCCTTGCATAAGCCTGATGATGGCAGATGAGATTCTGCTGAAACATTGCCTAAATGCTCTCAATCTTACACGGGAGAAGACCCGGATACACCAAGACTTGCATACTTGTACCCGTGAAAATCTATGAAAACAAATATATATATATATATATAACACACATTAAATAAGGATGAGAAAGTTTATAATTATTTGTAGACCTATTATGTAAGGGGAGGAGAATCTATTGGGTTTTTTAAATTTTTATTTTCTCTCTGGCATTTAGCAGAGGTGGATATTTTTTTTTTTTTTGTATGCTCAATGTTAGGTTTGTTTGGTGTTCGGGAGGTGTTTTTTTTTGTACACATTGTTTTTGTTACTGTTGGATATACATGTTTCTGTTTCCTTTGTTTTGTATTTTATTCTTGTTGATAAAACGTAATAAATATTTTTTTTAAAAAAACAGAAGCAGCAAATGTAACATCTTCCATTCTCCTGCCTTTCCTGCCTTCCATTTTTCTTGAAATTAATGTAGCATCAGACAAGAAACAAAATTAATTGCATTGCTGGCATCAGCTAAGCTTCCTTTTTTAGAGGCAGTAGCAGCTTCAGAAGAGAAGTGCTGGGGAGCACCACACCTTCTCCACAGAGCTGAGCATGTTGGTTTTGCTTCCCTCAATAATTTTTTATTTTTAAAATTCTTTTCAATTCAGACCAATTTGGTACATGTGTCAGTGGATAGAGAGAGAAGCTGGTAAAAGAAAATCAGTTTCCTAACTGAAAATAGGCTTGATCAGGTCAAGGTTGAAGATTAAAAAAAATATTCTAGAACATTTTCCTCAAGTTGCCCCTATGAGGTAGACAGTTGAGCAGACTTCAAGCCCTCACTTCAAGCCCTCTTCTTCCAGTTCATCTCTAGGAAGGAGTACCAGCGGCCTACCCTCTGCTTCTCAGTGTGTGTGTGTGTGTATATCAGAGGTGGGTTTCAGCAGGTTCTGACCAGTTCTGGAGAACCGTAGTGGAATTTTGAGTAGTTCGGACAACCGGTAGTAAAAATTCTGCCTGGTCCCACCTCCATCTATTCTCTGCCTCCCAAGTCCCAGCTGATCGGGAGGACATGGGGATTTTGCAGTAACCTTCCCCTGGAGTGAGGTGGGAATGGGGATTTTACAGTATCCCTCCCCTGCCATGCCCACCAAGCCATGCCATGCCATGCCACGCCCACTAAGCCACGCCCACAGAACCAGTAGTAAAAAATGTTGAAACCCACCACTTGTGTGTATGTGTGTGTACACTCACCACAAAGATGCAACATGAAGGAGAGCTCAAAAATACACAGAGAGATGAAACATGTTACTTTCTCAGGCAGAAGAAAATACAAATACCTCCTATGGATGCTGTTGGTAAAGGAATTAGAAAAAAAATCAAAAAGCCATGCTCAGCATGTATTCCTTCCTTTGTTTTAAAAAGTAAGCGCAATGCAGGCTACAAACTTTTTACAAAGTTTGACACATGGAAAATTCAGGGAATATAAATCAATTTTATATAAGTCTGCTTAGAACTAAATCCACTATAATCATACCTAGAGCTGCACTCAATGAAGAAATGATTATAATATATAGAAAAATAGCTGTAAGTTCTAAAATTTTTCAGTTTCCTTCCAAACCTTGGCTACCTGCGTATCAGAATACTGGAGCAAAATGAAATCCCACAATCCAGCAAAATATCTTCATGATTATGAACACTATCCTAGCTCATTGGTATCAAAAAGAATTTCACTTTTGACCAGCAATAGATCGACAAGGATTCTGATTAATTTAATAGTTAAGTCCTTTTTTTCACCTTCACCTTTATTTCAGAAATAAAGAAATCATCGGGGTGAAAATGAAAAGTTGTGGGCATATTCTAAATCTGGCCTAGAAAACCAAACTCCTGGGTTGAGCAAAGACTTATATTCCCCAATTTTATTTATATAATCTTCCTAAATCACAATCTCTACATGGTTTCCATTGCAGAGGCTTAGGAGATCTATGTGAAAATTAAGCAGATTGATGTTGCAAGTCTAAATGTCTCCATGCCAAAAATAGAAGAAGAAGCATGCTGTCATCAACTAGGCACTGGTCCAAGTGTCAAACTGCCTTCATTTCAGAAAATCTTTTTTTGGAAGAATGCCCATCTTTTAGCCAGGATGTCTTTCTCATTCAGTCACCTGAACTATAATTGGAATGGTAGAATTTAAGGGAAAAAATGATTCCTGGATCATTTTGGAACAAGCATGCATCTTGTAAAGAGTCTGGTGTAATGGTTAAGGCACTAGGCTGAAAATGAAGAGACTGTTGAGTTCTAGTCACACCTTAGGCACAAAGCCAGCTGGGTGACTTTGGACCAATCACCAGGAGACCATGAGTTCTAATTCCACTTTAGGTACGAAAGTTGGCTTGGTGACTGGGCCAGTCACTCACTCTCAGCCCAAGGAAGAAAAAAGCAATGGCAAATCACTTTCTTTCAAAAAAAAAAAAATCTTGCCAGGAAAACAAGAGGAATTTGTCCAAGCAATCAACAACGATTTGAAGGCATTTTTTAAAAGCACCTTGTAAAAATGCAATTTGTTTAATTCTGTTTACATTCTAGGATGCACCACAACTGCAAAGAGAAACAAAGAGCCTTTTGCCCGTGGTCCCAAAGCCATTTTTTTTCATTTCCACATTGCAAGATGAGCAGGGTGGATAGTATACAACATCAGTGCACTGTAAATCACTATTATGACAGCTTAGAACAGAGGTGTCAGACTTAATTTAATTGAGGGCTGCATTAGGGTTGTGTTTGACCTTGGGACCCGGGATGGGTGTGGCTGGGGTGGCCATGGCCAGTTTGACGTCACTTGTGTCGAGGGCACCTGTGGTGGCCATATGCTAAGCCAGGACCCCTGAGACCTTCCCTCCCTCTCATTATTCCTTCCTTCCTTCCTTCCTTCCTTCCTTCCTTCCTTCCTTCCTTCCTTCCTTCCTTCCTTCCTTCCTTCCTTTTCTTCTTTTTCCTTCCCTCTTCCTTCTCCTTTCTTCTTCCTTCCCCTCTTTCCTTCTTTTTCCTTCCTTGCTCGCTTCCCATCTTCCCTTCTTTTTCTTCGTCTTTCCTCTTTCCCTTTCTCCTTTCCTCTCTCTTCTCCCTGCTCAAATGCAAAAGGGGAAACATGTCTCCTTTTGTTTTGTTTTTAGTTTGTTTTGCTATCCTCTGCCAGCAAAAATGGAGCCCTCCAACTACGCCCCCCCACCAAGCTCTGTTTTTGCTGGCAGAGGACTGCAGGAGGCTGTTGTGGCCAAAAACTGAGCCTGGGAGGGCCGCGTGTAGCCTTCCCGAGCTCCATTTTCACTGGCAGAGGCATTGGAGACCAGTCCTTCTCTGTTTCCAGGGTGGCCCCGCAGGTTAGATCTAAGCAACCATGAGCTGGATGTGGCCCGCAGGCCTTGAGTTTGACACTCCTGGCTTAGAACAACTGTAAAATTGTCTTATTCTTCATTTTCCAGATCAGAAGTGAAGTAGACTGGTTTGCAAAATCTCTCATAGGTCTCGGGCTGCAACGAGAATTCAATTTATTGAACTTTCCTCTTTAGACTTCCTACTATGCCCAATCAAGCATCATATAGAATCAAACTGCAGGGATATCATTTGAATTTGCAAATGATTAGGCAGACAAATAATGGACCATTTTTGTTTGAAGCACAAAGTAAAACTCAAGTTAAAACAGGTTCATGAAGATTGTCATCTTTTGATAATCACAAATCACTTCTCTAATGTTGCAAAAGAACTTTAGTCTTGAATTTGACTCAAAGAATTGTGTTATTACTTTGGTTCATAACCATTCAGCCATAGACCCAAGTACTACAAACACATATGCAAACCAACCCATGGGATGCATTATCTTTCCCACAAATATTAGCTTAACTGTTAAATACTTTTTCTGAGTGCCAACACTGGAGTTAAAATGTTACCACCTTAAACATGAAGTAGGAAGAAGTACATATTCAGGGCCTTCCAAGTGTCTGTTTTGACCCTAGAAGTTCTTCTGAATGTTTAATAGAATTTAAGAAAGAAATATCACACTGACATATAGAACAATCTACTCCATTTGTGTTGGACTTCAAATGTTAGTTGGGCATGATAGAAAGTCCAGCACAAAGCACCAATAGGGAAAGGCCACTAAAGTACACTTCATTTCACATTCAAACATTTTACATATTCAAAAAGCCATAGAAAATATTGTAACATTATAGGAATACATTTGAAAAATGGTATGAAAATAAATAATTGAGTATATTTAAATATGAAGGACCTTCTGGAAAGCTGCTATTGGTCATATCAAATAATCATGAGATTAGGAAAAAGGACACATAATTCAACCAAGAACCTCTATTCCTTTGGGAATAGAGATAGCAAAATGGGTTTGAATTCGTGTATTCAGGATTGATGTTTGAATATTGATCTGAGCTGAGCTGATTTTATAATGAAAAGAGGTAGAATCTTTTATGAAAATTTGAGGCAAGCTTGGAGGAAATGGTCAAAGAAAACTACCACCTAAAATGTGATGATTTATGAAACGGTATGTCCTATCTCAGTGAACACTCTCTGGAACTAAAAATAAAAGTGTTACTATATTTTGAAGAACTAGCCCTATGATCATTGGCAGACTAAGATGAGTGGTATATTGAATTGGATTGTGGGTTGGGCAAAGCCCTCAAACTGGCACATGATCTGCCACCATAGTCACTGCTTCATTGGCTCTCTGGAGCAGCTTAATCCCCAGCTTTCTGTTCTAGCCATCTGTTTTAGGTGTTACTACAAGGAGACCTCAGAGAAGCAATAGCGATTTGCATGGGCCGTGATTTTGCTTTGGTCAGCCTTAAGTCAGTTTATTTAAGTCAAGATTGACTGGCAACAATTTTTCAGGGTTTCAAATTGGAGTCCCTCCCAACCTTACCTGGAGCTGCTTGGAATCTAGCCTGGAACCTTCTATATATGAAGCAGATGTTTTGCATTGAGTTATGCAATATTTTTTTCTTTTTGCTGTGGATTTCTACCACTTTGATACAAAAGATAGTAGGACCTGTTGAAATCTGACAGAGGAACCTTTGTGATTAAGAATAGAGAGCAATATACTCCACTGTAACTCTACTTAATTTAGGGCGCAGGGCTTTGAGGAAAACAAGCCATCCCCAGGAAGCAACGCTTTTGAGAAGATAACATTGCCTGAAATATGAACCAGGAATCTGTGAGAGATGCTTACATATAATATTTATGTACATACATATAGGTTAAGATCTATCATTTGTTTCATCAAGTATACTGAAGGAAGAAGCATGAACAATATTGTTTTGCAGGGACATATCCCTGCAAAACAATATTGCCTGAATTAATGATTTTTTTTTTAATTATTTTAAGCCCATGTTTATATGGAAAAGGTGCTTTTCTGCTACTAGCACCAGATATTTCTTATATGGTAAATGTATCTTGGGAACCTTTTCAGAGGACAGGCATCATTGTATAATCATTGTATGTTGGGGCCAACACCAAAATTAAATAGGTGAAATTAAATAAGGAAGATGTTTTCAATTTTTAATCTGTTATGCAGCATTCCATATATATGTACTGTATATATGGACCAGTGACCAGTGATACAGTTGTCTTCATACTTACCCAAGGATAGGTTTCACTGTATTTAATAGGATTTAGCTGCATCAGATTGTGCTTCAAATAAACAAGTTTCAGTGAATCAGTATATGATTACATAACACTAATAGCAAGCATTTTCCTGTAGTAGATTCTTTCTTATTTTTACCAATAATTTTAAAACCTTTCATCCAGGTATTATAAGATGACTGTTGTTCTTTAAGCAATACAATGCCCCTTTTCTCTTTTTTTTAAACAAAATTCATCCTTTTATTTTATAATAGATATTATAAATAATTGAAAGTGTGCATGCAGTCAACTGCATATTATACAAGCAATATCTATGTTAATAACTGTTTTCTTTGGCAGGCCAGAATCCAGCTGGACATGCAATATTTACATATCAAAATCCATTGTTCATGTTCAAGTCATATTGAATGCAAGTGAAAATATATTTTTATATTTATAATTTATATATACACCTACACAAACTACAACTCTGCATTTATCTCTTTTTCTTTGGGTCTGTGGGTCTGTATCTATACAGACAAACCAACACTCTTACAAACGCTCACACACAGACATGTGTTTGTACATCTGTGTAGGAGTATGCGTGCATGCCCATTTCACAGCATTACGCTTGGTATACAAAGAAAAATAGGAATATATTAAAAGTGAATTTCATCCTTTTCTGACTCAGGTGACACTGGCCTTGAGACACTAAAAATGTCCTGACAAGGTATTTGTGATGGTAGCTGAGGAGATAAGTGTGATTTTGAAGATGGTGTCTGCGATGTGTTCTTTTCAGACAAGATTTTTAAAATGTCTGCCACCTGCTTCTCCAGGATAGCCATCCGGCTGCTTATCAGCTGGATATCTTCCTTGAGTTCGTGTTTGATCTCCTGGAGCGTAGTTTGTAAGGCTTGTTCTGGGATAGGGTAAAAGGGGTGTTTTGTATCTGGTTGACATGGGCTGTGCTCTAGGGGGCTACGGTTCTCCCCAGCTTTGTCCAAACGAAGGTCACTTTTTGTGATCCCACTGTCACAGGAGTCTGTTTTCCTCAGTGGGTTTTTTGTTACATTTTCTGAGTCAATGCTCTTGGGGTCCTCTGACAACAGCCCCATCGACTCTGCCTTGGTGACGTTATTCCACTCTTCTTTTTTCTCTTCCTGGCCTGCCATGTTGTTCTTTAATCGAAGCCATCCTTTCCCATTGCCGTTTTTCATCCTGACAGGGCTGGTAACTTTGAGACATTTGGGGTCACCATTGCTATTAGGTTTGAGTTCTGTGGCATCCCTGTTGTTTGGTTTGACCACCTCATTGGTTTTCACATAGGACAATGATGTCTGGATGGGTGTAATTTGAGATACTGTGACCACACTTGTGCCAGTGATGGCAGCACCATTCTGCATGGTTCGGGTGTCCACCTGGAGGGTATTCCTCTCAGGATCAATGATTGTCGTCCCTTGGTTCCGCATTTCCTTCTGCTGTTTGAATTTCTGGAAGAGCTTCCTGACAGGGTGGTCCACAGGGATGCTCAAGGTCACTTCATTCTTTTGTCGCAGGCGCTCCTCCTCTTCTTTCTTGACATCACTGATTTTTCGGAAAATAATCTGCAATGAAGGGAAATAAACAAGTTATATGGTAAGAAGGAAATGAACTTTTGTGAGTGAAGCAGCTATATTTTCAACATGAACATATATTACAAGTTTAATAAGAGTAATGCTTCCTTACTTGTTTTTTTTTTTTAATAAATTTATTGAAAGTGAATTTAAAGATATTTGGCCAACACAAACTGGATGATGGATACAGATATCTAAATTTAGTTTATCCATTTTTTGTAACTGCATAATCCCCCAACCTTATGTACTGCATCATACTCTGCTATTTTATAACCTTTCCTGGGGAAAGTTAGAGCTTATTTCCCCTAATGATGACATTCACACAAAAGCACAACAACAAAAACATCCATTTATTTAGGACAAGTTCCAATGAAGACAGAAAAATATAAACCCATATAGGATTCTGCAGCAGGGATTTTGTAAATAGGTTGTGGTACACTATAATTAGACCACTCTTGAGCATGGCCTAAAATAAACTCACCATAGTAGTTCCAGAAGCTAATGAAATACCTCCATTTAATACAAAGATATATGATAAATGGAGAAATTATAAACAACCGTACAAAGGTTTACCAGGAAGAAACTATAACTGAAACTGGTAGGACTTAAGGCCCTGCTCACAATATATTATAAAGGTTCTTACAGCAATTAAATCTATTGGCATTTCAATAATGTTGTACAGAAGGCAAGAGTGTTTTTGACAAAACCACAATGAACGAGTAGGATAGGAATCTGATACGCTGAAAATTAATCCAGAATATCAGTTGAGTGATCAAAGTTGCCTTTATTCTAAATAAAAGAATGAAAGTGTATCCAATATAATAAGGAAACAATGAGAGCCTGCAGTTTTTGCAATTGTTCGCAATAATTTAGGACTTCAAGTTATGCCAGTTAGAATCTATCAAGGAGGAGGAGGAGGAGAAGGAGGAGGGAGGGGAAGGTGGGGAAGAGGGGGAAAAACAGGTTGATGATTTTATCTCTTTGATATGACCCAAATAGAAAATTGACAGATATTCATTTAAGAGCTGCGTTTCCTTCCTTTGACTGCTGCTTTCTGCAGTCCAAGCTGCAGGGGACAGCAAATAAAAATTTTAATTATATGTCACTCTCTCTCTCTTGCTACAGCTGGTGCTCTGGACAAGTTACAAAACACAAGCATGTATTCAGCAATGCTAGAGTTTGCAAAAATAATATCAACAAAAACAACATGATACAAAAATATTAAAGTAATTTTAGGGAAAAAATGGTGGTGAGGTTGAGGAGAGTTAAGAAAATGAGCAGAGGATAGAGAGACTGCACAAATTTTAAATATCTATGGAGATTCTCATTCATCCAGGTCAAGGTTGTCCCAAAGGTGCTTTTTCAAGAGGCAACTAGACGTTTTTGTTATTCTTTGAAGACATTTTGCTTCCCATACAAGAAGTTTCTTCAGCTTTGACTAGATGGTGGGGAATGGAAGGATTTATATTCCTTGCAGAAAGTTGGTAATTTACATTCTTTTAGAGAGTCGTTGAGGCCACCTGGAGGTTTATCTGTGTCCTCAGTGTCACCTAAGTGGTGCAAATGGGTGTAGAGCTTTATTGGAACTAGCTGAAAGGATTGTGTTGTAGACTGGAGATAGATGATGTCATATCCCTCCTCCTCTGTTGAGAGAGGGCTCTTCAATTTTGATATAGATGGGCTTTGACTCTTCTTTCAAACCAGAGTCTTCTCTGTCCAAAATGTGGACTTTACTGTCTTCAAGAGTGGCCTTTTTCTTTTAAATGCAGTTGGAGTGCTGAATCTTGTCCTGATGGATTTGTTCTCCTATTTTGTGCCATGCGTTTATAAAGTGGTTGTTTTGTTTCTCCAATGTACAGATCTGCAAAACAACCACTTCATAAATGCATGGCACAAAATAGGAGAACAAACTGATAATAGGTGCCATTGAGCAGTACTTGTCCTCAGCTTATTTTGAGCTATGAAAAGCAGATTTTAGGCCCTTGGATACACACCAAGTATAGGATCTGCCAGTAAACAGTGATCTTTCCTGAGGCTTCACCTGTTACTTTATGGATTGCAGTGCCAGAGACAATACTAATTTCAATATGAAAAATCATGCCACAGAAGTCTTCAGTCAACTTTTGACAGAACACATAGTTTTAGAATATCTCTCGATTAAAATATGCAAGACTTAGGGACAGCAGAAAATTGCAAATGGAAATCACATTACCTGGAATACTGCAACTGTCACAAATAGATATCTTTTGCCAAGCATCCAAATTTTGATCATGTGATCACAGGGATGCTGCAACAGCTAAAAGTATGAAAAATGGTTATAAATCCCTTTTTTCTTCAAGTGGCATTGTAACTTTGAACTTTCAATTAGATGTAAGTTGAGAACTACCTGTATCCATGGTGTTCTTAGGACTCTTCTCCAACTCCAAAGTTCAATAGTCTTTCTATTCAACTTTTACTTCCATAAAATGTCACAGGAAACACCATTGGCTACACCATTCTGTCTTGTAGGTATCGACTTATTACAACATCTCAATATTTTTCCAAAGTCCTTCAAAGCTATTCTCTCAAATGCTAGCCTACAACAAATTTATTGACCGCTGCTTGATGGATGATCCTGAAAGGCAGAAGCCATCTACCATTTCAATATATCCATTGTCAGCAGGCTGTGGTACTTGTCATTACTTCTGTCTTTGTTATATTTACTTTGAATCACATTTTTCACCGTATTAGTTAATTGTTATTATTAGAGCTTGCCATTCCTTTGCATTTTTGGCTTTCAGAATAGTGACATCAGCATAGTACAGATTATTGATAGTTCTTCCTCCAGTTTTAAAACCATGTTCATTTTCTTTCAATCCAACTTCCCTTAATATATATTCTGTATAAAAATTAAATAAATACGGGAGAGTATACTTGTCTCATTCCTTTGCCAATTTGCACTCAGACTGTTTCACCATGTTCTGTCTGTACTGTATCTTCCTGACCTGTCTATATATTTCGCATGAGAACAATTAAATTTTGTGGGATTTTATAGCTTGATGTGATTGACACACAAAAAAAGCCTCTGTAAAATCAACGAAGCACATACTGTCTTCTTTTTGATATTCTTTGGCTTTCAATTATCTAGTATGCATCAGCAATAATGTCACCTGTTCCTCTTCTTTTTTTAACGCCAGATTGAACATTTGGCATCTCATTTTCATATAGGGCTCTAATCTGCATTGGATTATTGTAAACATTATTTTGCTAGCATGTGAAATTAAAGATAATGTAGAATACTTCGTAGTCTATCAATTCCTATAGCCTTCTGAAAATGCTGATTTAACTTAATTTAACTTAAAGCCGAGGTGGCACAGTGGTGAGAGTGCAGTACTGCAGCTACTTTAGCTGACTGCTAGTTCAGCAGATCAGCGGATCAAATCTCACCGGCTCAAGGTTGACTCATCCTTCCATCCTTCTGAGGTGGGTAAAATGAGGACCCAGATTGTTAGGGGGCAATATGCTATTTAGTATACTGTCTTTGGTGTAAGCCGCCCAGAGTCCTCGGAGAGTGGGCGGCATAGAAATATGACTAATAATAATAAATATGATTAATAAAATAATCATTTAGTACTAGAGATTCTTGTAGATAAGAAATATCTTTTAAATACTTTGGATATTAGCCTCTCTACTGCACAGTATTTCAGCATACTCCTTCCATCTTTCTTTGAACTTTAAATTGGTTACTATCTATTCTTTAGCATACCATTTCAAGGTTGGAAACTCCTCCTTAGTTAAGAAGATATCTATTTCCATCTTCAATATCTTTATAGATATTGTTGTAATCCTTCCTTCGATTTTTGTCTTTCCTGACTTCTCTTCTTGGCAATTTTCACGATTTGTTGTGACAATCTGGTTTGCTTTTTTTCTGTTTCTTCATTTTTAGCAGGCTTTTAGTTCATTCCACAGTTTATCTGGTCTTCTATCAATGAGGTTCAGTTCTTTGAAGTAATTCCTGATGTTCTCACTGAAAATTGTGGTTACATGTTCAGGATCATATTGTACAAACTGATTTACTTTCTTCTTCCATATGAACAGTTCATTATCTGCTCTAAGGTCAGTACCTGGCCTTGTCTTCCTCACATATTTTAGATAAATGAAATCTAATTCAACCTAAACTTTAAATCCATCCTGGCACCAGTCTCATTTCAAGCAAAACTTGGATATCCTGTGAGAACTATGTGATCAAGCAGCTTGTCCCTAACATAGGATGGTTCAGTGGAGATCAGCCCAGAGAAACACACTAAAATTTGGGCCGCTCAGTGTAGTCCTGATAATAAAACAACAAAAGCACTAATTAAAGTCAGCTCTAGAAACTGGCATAGCACATATATTTTGGCCTTTTTGTCTAGTTGTTGGTCAGCATTTAAAAATTGCCTTAGAACAAGGTAGGCAGACCATTCTGCTTCTACCATTGACCAACCAGCTATTTCTGTACTTCAGAAAAGTAATTCAGCAACAGACATACATCTTCTGCAGGAGGAAGAAATGAATACTACATAGGGGCCTAGAAATCTATACTTCAGACTTCAAGAGCTGAGATGATTAAGTGGGTGGGATCCTGATACATCATTTACTATGAGTTCCTTTGCCATTTAATGTGCACAGGTCCCCAAATAATCTTTTCCATATCACTGTTTCCAAAATTCTTACTTGTTCTTAAATTTCCTTAGTCTACTAACTTTTGGTGTCCTGTTGTTAGGCCAGACCTGATGGGTAAATTAGTTAGTTACATGAGTCCTTGTGTGGTTGTCTTTGAGGATAGTGTAGCCTCATACTTTGATTCATGCTTCAGAATTAGAACCTATGTGTCTTGGAACCAGGTTATTTGAAGGATTGTCTTGTCCTAGTTAATCTACTTGTCCCACCAGAGCAGTGAAGTGGAGTACGTTAAGGAAGTCTATCTAGTAAGACCAAGAAGAAGAGCCTTCTCTGTGGTGGCTCCTTGCCTGTGGAATATCATCCCCAAAGAAATAAGATTGGAACCCATCTTGGTACTCTTTCAAAAGGCCCTGAAGACATGGTTTTGCCAATGGGCATAAGGACCCCAGGGTGGTATGAAGCCCACCATACTTGTTGTTGCTAGGGGATGGGGTTCATCGGGTTTTGTATTTGAGATATTATTTCTGTAAGCCACTTGGAGTCATCATGAGTAAGTTGGGCAGTCATATAATTTTTCTAAATGAATTATTTTTTAAAAAACAATTGGCTTGAACAAGCTTCCCAGGAGGACAACACAAAGCAGTTTGTCCTCCTTTCCAAATTCATAAGTTCTTACATGGCCTTACTTAACATTTAGCACACACCACTTTTTAGCTCCAACCCGTATTTCTAGAAAATCTTTGAAGTACATCTTTTTTATTATGCAGTTTATAAGGGTTTACACAGCAAAAATGAAGTCTTACAAAAATTTAATTCCATGCAAACAGGAATCCCCAAATTGATCTATAATCAAGATGGTTTTGCAGTTAAAACATTACGGTCATGATTGATTTCCAAAATGCAATTGTTGTTCAGTAGACAATTGAAAAGCATTATATTGCAATTTCTGCTGTGTTGATAATGTGATCTTGAGAACCACAACTCCATGACTGTGAGAGAAAAAAGATTTGCTTAAAAGGCCACATGATTTTAGTTGTTGTTGGATATATTGGTTTAGTTTAATTTTCTGTCTGCAAATGAACACACATCTGAATCATCCATCTTTTGTTCCTATTCATTTGATGCTTTAATTTTTTAAAAAATAAATAAATAAAAGGAGTCAGTTCATTCCTGCTCACAAATCTCTTGGACGATGTTTAGGGGAATAAGCATCATTGCCTGATTCTGTAAAAATTGTCCATCTCTGGCCTACCAATAGGTGACAACAATATCACCAGAAACTCAACTTGAAGCCCATTATGCCAGCAGCACGTAGAAACCATTGTTTCTGAAAGAAATGCCAACAAAATAATAGGAGACTTAAGAAAGAGATTTTGTGGATTGAAAATAGAATAAAGGTTCAAGTATATACTACGGTATGTTTTGAATACTGTGTTAGCTAGTATAGTGACAGAAAAAGACCTGTGTAGGACCTATCAAAGACCTATCATTGATTCCATCATTTCATATATTGGTGTTTCTAACTAAATATGTTTTCTTCAATTTATATCTTTGTAAGTTTTATTTCAACTAAGCGTCATGGGGTCTATGTCAAGGTGACATGCACTATCCACTCTAACACCATGATTGCATTAGAAATATACATCAGTTTTATAATGTTTACATAAAGGGTCAATACATTTTCATGCAGGGTGGACAATGGTGTGATCTTGGGGAATGTACAGGAAAGCAAGGAAGGGACATTTTTAACGCCCATAATTTTACAAGGTCTTCCGGATCTCATGTAGGGTTATACTGTTCCCCCAAACAGTATTCATACAATTCCATTTTCAACCAATTAAATTGGTTGAAAATAAACTTCTGTTGAGATGTTTCCAGCTAAGAAACTGCAAATGCAAGTTGTGAGAGAAAACCTCATTTGTAATGCATTATTCAAACAGTGAACTGAGCATGGTTTTGTTTTTGCAAATGAAATGCTAACTTTCCTGGACAAAAATAAGTAATCCCCATTATGTAACACAGACTATTGATGTACAGCACCAATCAACAGTTAGCATACACAACTGTTTAAAAGGTCTGGGCATTTCAGTTTTACAAAATGTACCAATGCTTAAACATAATATGTTATATAAAATTATTTATAAGGCAGTTTTGTAGGCACAGAACTGCTAGATACTGGTTTAAATAAAGATAAGGGGATTTCCAGTCTTCCAGTCTGGAATATTGAATGTAGAAAGTTTTGATCTTGAATTTGGATGGCATGCTTACTTATTTTATGACAACAAAGTCGACAAAGTATTCAAAAGCCATATACTTAGAGATTCCTTGATGAGAGTTTGGAAGAAGCACCGACTCAAATGGGATTATAAAATACCGCTATGGCTGGATCTTGGTCATACTTTGTGGAATACAAATATAATGTCACTCGGGGGGGGGGGGGTTATACAAAGAGGTTCTTTTTACAGATGCGGGCAGATGGCAGCTGAAGACACTTCAGACACTGTTGGCTGAAGGGATTAACCTAACTTGGCTACAATATAATCAATTGCAATTGAGATGGAAAGAGGACCAAAAAACTGGTATTATGTTACATGAGGAAGAATTGGTTAGACATATAAAAGAGAAAGGTCCAATGCATATTAAAAGGCTTTACAATGTTTTGTTAGAAAGGGATTCAGAAACTGAACTAGTTAAAGATTGTATGATTAAGTGGGCACAAAATTTTGAAGAGCCAGTGATGTTGGAAACATGGGAAAAAATTTGGGTTCAGAATGTTAAATTTACACAGTCGCAGAATTTGAGGGAAAATTTTTATAAAATGTTTTATAGATGGCATTTAGACCCTAAGAAATTGTCGTGTATGTACCCTAATGTTCAGCCAAAATGTTGGAGATGTGACTGCTTAGATGCTACATATTATCATGTTTGGTGGACTTGTAAGAAAGTTAAGGCTTTTTGGATAAAAATTTGGTGGGTTATGCAGAATGTTTTAAAGAAAAAAATTCAATTTTCTCCACAATTGTTTTTATTGGGTATAGTTAAGGGGTTTACATCGGGTGAAACAAAATTGATATTGTACATGATAACAGCAGCAAGATTGTTGATAGGTAAATATTGGAAAAACGAAGCTTTGCCCACTATTGAGGAATGGACTTTGAAGATGGCCAGTTTTGCAGAGATGGCGAAGATCTCAGCATATTTAAAAGACTGTTCACAAGAGACTTATGAATGGGAATGGAAAAAGTGGATAGAATATGTTCAGAACAAATATCAAACTAGGAAGTATCAAATAGCTTTTATTTGAAAATAATGTATTAGAAATATTTTAATATAATTAAGATAAAAAGAAAAATTGTAATGGGGAGGGAGGGGTTCAAGTTTTATACAAGCTTTATATTAAGGTTTTTTTTTTTACCTGATATGAGTATACTGTGTGGAAGTCTGGGGGGGCAGGGGAGGGTTAGGGAGGGTTAGGGAGGTTGGGAAGTTTGGGGTGGGTTGTGGGGAAAAAAAAAGGGCTGAAAATGTAATTGTAAAACTTTTGCAATAAAAAAAAAAAGATAAGGGGATTTCAAAATATCAAGTCAAAATTGCCAAAAATGATAGAAATTCATTTTTTTTAAAAAAAAAAATGTATATAAGATTAAAATCATATTTGCATAAACTAAAGTTCAAATTCACCACATCCCCATTTTGAGCATTTTTACTGAGACCAAATTAGAAAGGTTGTTGACTACCTTCCAAAGGTAGATCATACACAGAAGCAAGAGGCAAGTTTCTTCTTATTTTCCAGTCCTCTATTTCAGAATCAAACTAAAATGGTCAGTGCCAGATTGTATAGCAAATTTTCACTCTTGGCTCCTACAACTTTCTCTGTTCTCTGTTCTACCCACATCATTACAAGCCATGCAAGTGCCACACCATAACCTTGGAGTGTCTACAGGAGATGAGAAAAATAAAAAGAAAAATGGTGATCACAATTTATTTATCATGAAATTTATTTGCCGCCCATCTCATTTCAAAGCAACTCTGGGCAGCTTACAACAATGGTGCAATCGAATTGCTGAATGTGTTTTATGTGCAAAAAAATAAAATAAAAATTGGTGGAGGATTGATTGTATTGTCATGGCTGTCATCTTGATTTTTTTGATCATGCCTGTCAGAGGTGAAAAGAAGAATTTCTATGTGGTTAATGAAAAAAAAACCAATTAATTCAGACATCTTCTGTCCATACAGATGATATGTGTGCAATTTTAAATCTTAAATCTGTGTGCATTGTGGCTGAAAAATATTCTCATCTTTATTTGACAGAGAACTGGTCCGGCATATTTTGCCTTGCCTATCAGCAATCTAATTCCTTTTATGCAATCAAAGATAACTGTGTGTGGGATGACTATGCCCAGAGCTATAAAGCAGCTCAACTACAACAACAAAAATAATATGAGAAGTAAGTAAACAAGTCTAATGATGCCATTAAGTGAGGCAATAATGAAGGGCTTGGTGGACTGGTTTGGATTTTTTTTTTGTTACATTTTGTTTCATTATGCTTCTGTAAAAATTGGAGAACATTATAAAATGCTACTGGGAGGTGCTGAAGAGGCTGAATAAAAAAAGCAATTTTACATGGAGCCGCTGGCGTTAGAAACGGCTAGGAACCGTGAGAGGAAATTTGGTTAATTATGCCAGGGTCTCATTGTCTGCTGCTGTACACAGATTGACATGAAAGAAATGTTTTCCAAGTACCTAGGATTTGCCCAGAAAGAGGACAATACTTACTCAACCTTGTCAGGTTGCAAAAGCTAAGCAAGGATGAATCCAGGGAATATCTGTATGAGAAAGAACCATGAAACACCAGGGCAGCATTCCATGCTGGGAAATCAGTAGGACAGCCCAGAAAAAGGCAAGAACAAACCAGTTATGTAGTGCCAGCAAGAAAACTATCCAGTTCGGTCCATGAATATAACTATCAGGAGTTGATCTCAACTCAAGGGAGTCATTCCACTTTTGAACCAGGATTTATCATCCATGGAACAATAATAACTGTAAGAAAAAGTGTTTCAGTAATATTGTAACAGGTATTATGACAAACCTGCCTTTAATCGTGGCTTCTTGCTGATTTATTCCTATACCGCTACTATTGGTTCAATGTATCCATTGTTTAAATACAAGAAGTTAGGGACTCTTAAATGAAACTGAATGATGGTAGATCTTATGGCATTTTTTTAAAAAAACCTAAACAATTTGAGTTTGCTTTCCTGACAGTTGGTAATAGTTGTGATTCTCATAGATCAGGTGGCAGTAGCCAAAGAAGCTTGCTAAAGAACAAAAGAGGAAGAAGGATACTACAGAGCATTCACACACCAATACAGAAGGCACAGTTGGGATGCTATGAGCTGAGGGCAAAAAATGTGAAGACCAAAGATTTACTTGCTTTCTTAAGAAAGGGGAGACTGCAAATGACAAATCTTGGTGTTAATCTTGGTATCAACAGTAGAGACCTTCAAATTTCTAGGTTCTACCATCTCATGACCTAAAATGGACACTCAACATCAAAAACGTCATCAAAAAAGCACAACAAAAAATATTCTTTCTGCACCAACTCAGAAAGCTCAAACTGCCCAAGGAGCTGCTGATACAGTTCTACAGAGGAATTATTGAGTCTGTCATCTGCACCTCCATAACTGTCTGGTTTGTTTCTGCAACCCAACAAGACAGACACAGACTTCAGAGGATAATTAGAACTGCAGAAAAAACAATTACTACCAACCTGCCTTCCATTGGGGACCTGTATACTGCACGAGTCAAAAAGAGGGCTGTGAAAATATTTACAGACCTCTCGCATCCTGGACATAAATTGTTTCAACTCCTACCCTCAAAACGACGCTATAGAGCATTGCACACCAGAACAACTAGACACAAGAACAGTTTTTTCCCGAATGCCATCACTCTGCTAAACAAATAATTCCCTCAACACTGTCAAACTAGTTATTAAGTCTGCATTACTATTAATCTTCTCATTGTTCCTATCACCCATCTCCTCCCACTTATGACTGTATGACTATAACCTTGTTGCTGGTATCCTTAAGATTTATATTGACTATCCTATGGGTATCCTATGACTATCATTAAGTGTTGTACCTTATGATTCTTGGCGAATGTATCTTTTCTTTTATGTACACCAAGAGCGTATGCGCCAAGACAAATTCCTTGTGTGTCCAATCACACTTGGCCAATAAATAATTCTATTCTATTCTATTCTATTCTATTCTATTCTATTCTATTCTATTCTATTCTATTCTATTCTATTCTAGATGCCCACTGGAGACAGGTAGAATTCTGGGAAGGAAAAGAACCGGATGGAGTTTTGGAAGTTGCCTAGCAATCAACTGGATGTAGATAGCAAATGGCTGCTGCTGATGTGTTGTTAGAGTTAGTACAGAATAACAGGGCTGGCAGAGCGAAATTGGATTGAAGAGAATTGTTTGGCACTATCCAAAGCCTGATAAAGAACAAAAGAGAAAGAAGAATACTGTGGAGCATTCACACACCAATGCAGAAGGCACAGTTGGGATGCTACGAGTGGAGGGCAAAAGATGTGAAGATCAGTGGTTTACCTGCCAGAAGAAATCCATCAGACAACAAACTGTCAGCCATAATCAAGTAAAAGAATCACAACTAATCTCCCTAAGCTCGTCCTTAACTTTACATTCCTATGCTTACATATATACATGTTCATATTTTTAATCAGCATTTTGAAATGCCTGTATTTTCTTATGAAATATTTGACCTAGGAAGAACTCAACCAACTAATTCAGAGAATATATAAACTGATATATTGGATGTAGGAACTGATGTAGGAATACTATAATCTACATGCCACTATAAGAACTAAGAATTATCTCAGCTTGTTTAATCAAATTCTCTAGCAAAACCTAGTACCATGCAATTCTATGAAAATAAGTCCTATAATATTCAGTAGAGCTTATTTCAGGGATGTATGAATAAATTTACAGCTGCTGTGTTTAACTGGATTTAACTGGATTTTCTAGAAGTATATTTCCTTTGTCTCAATATGTTGTTTTTCATTTGTTTTTCAGATGTACATCACTTTATGTTAATCAGAAATTATTTTAACACTGTACTGTAGGCTTCTGTTTTGCAGATGAGAGCTAGGAAATGGAAGCTGGTATACTGATATGCAATGATATACATAATGCATTCATGGCAAAATTTGCACTTTCTGAACTTCCTATTTTCAGCTATAGTATAATTACATTTTCTCCAGCAAATTGGCTGATGGACCATAAAAATGGTGTGAGGTTATTCCAACTATGGAGAAGAAAGTCTACTAGCTCAACAAAATAATCACATAAAGATCTGATGGCAGATTTTTAAAAAGGGAATAATTTGCATGGCATTAGATTGATGAGATTGGCTATCAAAGACTAATTATAATTAAATATTATCTCCTGTATTAGAGGCAATATTATCTGAACACCAGCTGCTAGGAAACTTGTCCAAGAGATTGATATTACATTCCTGTTTTGCTTGTGAGCTTCTCAGAGGCCACTGTAGGCTCAGAATAATAGATTATTAGGTGAGAAAAAGTTTTGACAATAAACATGTGCTAGTATCTAAGGCTCTTTTCCTCTAATTTCCTCACAAAATGATCACACAATTACTTGGGTTGATGCACTGATGATGTTACCTAATTTGGTAATGAAAAATCTGCAAGAAAACCACCAAGCTCAGAGACCACTAAGGACACCAAGTTCAGCCCTGAGCTACAAATATTCTCTTCTATTGGTACCTGAGTTCAGTTGGAAGTGTGCCTGGAAGTTGCATTGACTCTTCAGCACCTGATAATTTACTGACTTCAAGGGATGGAAAGTTAGGGTTTCATTCTCTCTCTCTCCCTCTTCCAATTTCTTTGTGAACTTCTTACTAAAGTGAAAGAGCTTCCTTTTAGCTTTTATCTTCAGAGATGTAGAATTATAGAACCATAGAAATGGAAGATAGGGGTGGGATAGCTCAGTAAAGACGCTGAGCTTGTCAGTTAGAAAGCTGATGGCCAGGTTCAAGATCCAAGTGACATGTGATGGGGTGAGCTCCCATTACTTGCCTCAGCTCCTGCCCACCTAGCAGTTTGAAAGCATGTAAATGTGAGTAGATAAATAGGTACCACTTCAGTGGGAAGGTAACAGCGTTCCATGTATTAAAACCATAACAACAATGTCAATCAATCACAGCAGTCCCTCCCACAACCATCTCCCAAGAGAGAATGTCCTTCTCCTGTGACCATATTTTATCTTCCAGTTACAACATTTGGCCCTAAGTCTATATGGTATTGCCAACCACCTTTTTCTAAAATCACTAAATGGAAATTATTTGGCGGCCAGAATGAGGAGCTGCAAATAATTAAAAGGCCTCTGGCATGCTATATGCTAAGTTCCTTCTGCTTTGTTTTACCTATTTCTCATCCCATTAAGTAAAAAACTATAATGGGAGAACTAAAGTGTTACATTTTTGTTCCTATTAAACTCCATTTCAAATTGCTTTGCTTTTCAATTTGGTCTTTAAAGCAAACTATTCCATTATATGTTCCAATTGTCCCCTCAGATAAATTGAGTGCAATCCTCCTTGTTTGATACACCACATTTTTGCCATTAGATAAGCCGTATTAAATTATACAGCAACTTGGGTAGATAAGAGACTTGCTCTTGGTTATACAATGAAAATGGATGACAGTACAATCAGGCAATCTTCCAAATCTGAACATTTTATTAAACATCTGAAGTGTTTCATGTTACCATTTTTGTAGACTAAAAATGATTCTTGCAAACTATTCCTCCATGGGCCGCTAAAAGGAATTGTATATGGAGAAAATCTGGGACATTTTTTTTCTCTAGAGTTGTAATAAGCTTTCTTATTGTTTGGTTGTGCCACAACTGTGGATTTTTATACACCAGAACACGATAAGACGGCACTGCCCTGCTCAATTAAAGGGAAAAGGGCCAGCTGTCTGTGTTCATCATAGTCAGATAGACTTCCGTAGACTTCATTACCATCCAGAAGGGTGCAAATTCAACTGATCTGAAGTCATTTCATCCTTCTATTTGAAAATTATTTCTGAAGTTCTCCAGATGTTGGTCTGAAGGCTTTCAGTGGCTCCAAGCAACTTTGCTGTCTCACCATTTGTTCTCAAAGTTCCAAACCTAACCTCAGCCACCAAAGATTTTTTTACTTCTGTAATACAATGTTAGCATTTATTCCCTTGATCTGGACCCCTTAGAAACATGAAGGGAATCAAGAAGCAGCCATACCCAGTCTCACTGGACAAGAGGAATGCGTTTTCAAGCCCTAATTTTCAAGGCACGAAAGCATCCTGATGGATTAACATCATGGTTAATTTCATACCCATCCTATAAGGAAGAGAAACACAAATGTACAATAGGGGGAAAAAATCTGACTTTTCACAGAGTGTGAAGTCTTCTTTTCTATGTCTTTTGTCACAGTATTACTGCTTCTTGTCTTGGAAACTAGCCAATTTTTGAAGATGAGTTTTAACTTATTATACTCAAAATTCTTCCTTTTCTTTCCCCATCTATTTTTCCCACCAAAGTTGATGCACAAAATGTTTCCCTTAGGATCCAATTATACTGTGGTTAAAAAAAAAACATTGTTTTTCAAAGCCATTGTTTCTTACAGTATTTTGCAGCTGACATTTGGATTATATTCAACTTTATCTCTGATGAATGTTCACATTTTAAGAAGCCTATTGTTTGAAATTTTTTCCCAATGTAAGGGTTTAGCTTTTCTTGCTACTGAGGTCATAATGTTACTGAGTCTTTTATTCACTAGCTTTGGCAATACACATGGTGCCAATTTGTTTTGTTTATCCTAAATGCAACCTGATTATTGTGCCCTGAAATTTCTTCTCTAAATTGGAATAGAAAACTAGTAGTCATGAACCTTTCATCTGAAATTATTCTGTGATTGTGAGTTGGATGAAAAAGGGGAAAATACTTTTTTATGGGGAAGGAAGTAACAAAAATGTAAAATTTTACAGAGGCAAGATGGCGATGTTTTTATATTATTATTTTCAATGTATCTATTCCAGATTTACTTCAGTGCTGCTAACAGAGTTATCAGTAATAGCAGTCTACAGCTATTTAGGTTACTATGCATGTCCATAATTTTGCCTTTGCCTTTGTGAGATGGATGATTATATAAATTTTATTAATAAAAATAAATAAATAAATAACCTGGAACTACCAGTGCTGGTTGAAAGGTATGTGCCATCCCTAGGCCACAGAAACTGATGGTGAAACCTCCCATCAATGTAAATATTTGCCTTGTTAGAATGATTTGGAAGAATGCTCTTAAGCAATGGTGTCCCAGGTCAGTACTATTCAGCTTTGACTTTTACAGTCAATTCTAGAAATACTCATTCCGTGCTTTTAATTGATAGGATGCCCCTAAAATCTTGCATTATCCTAATCACAATTGTTAGAGAAATCACCACAATGAATCTAGTCAACTCTCTTTTTAAAATTTTATTTAGTTCAACTTCCTTTTTTTATCATGAAATTCTGTTCTTGTTGGTTGAAAATGGATGATTATATCTATTTTTCCCCCAAAAAAGGCACCTAGTATATCTCAGCTTCCTTTATCACTGAACAATTATTATGATGATTTACAACTTCACAAGGATGCTTCATAATGGAGAAGAAATGCTTGAGACCAATTGGTTATGAGTTTTACCTATTTAAAGTACTTTATGTCAGTTTGGAAGCCTCCTTGGTCCTTCCATTGACTTCAGAAGCCTATTCAGGTCTATGAAAGTTCTGAAGGACATAGTTGGAGCAACATGAAGTTAAGCAGTGCAGACTTTGCTCTTTAAAAGAGGGTGGGTGAGGTATTCCTTCATGAAGCAGGATCAAAGACCTGTTTGAGTTCAAGCAGCATCAAAGCAAAGAACCCCTTTAAAGTTTAGCAAAGACCAAATTACTGTCTTTAGCCAAGTTCCTTCATTAGATGCTCTTATATCATAATCTGACCCTGAGCTTCCTCTACATATATTACAGAATTCAGCTGCCTGAACACAATTATTATTGTCTAGTAGATAATTTTTTTCTTTGATTTATTGCTTCATCTTAATGGTCCCTGTAAAGAGATTCTATAAGCACAAAATTTAATCAAATGGAAGCCTTTTAGAAAATCAAGAGCTGGGTTTTACTGATTTGTTTTAGCTTAATGCTTTATATTTAAGTTGTATCAATTATTGAAAGTAATTCTATTCCTTTACTCAGTACCAGGGACGACTAGTTTTTTCAGTGTGGAATATATATTGGAAACCTCTCACAAAGAAGTTGATTAAGGCTAGAGGCAGTGTCTAAGAGATGGATCTTATGTTATCTTGTATGAATCAATTCTGAAAACATTTCAGAAAAATCATAAATAAGTCTAACCTCGATTGAAGGAAGAATTTTGAATAATTAATTAGTCTTTTTCAAATGCCAGTAAACGTGGCCGAGTTGCTTTACTATATCTGTATCTACTTAGAAGGGTTATCTGTGGAAATTTCACCACATTGGTGAAAGACAATGTTCTCGAAATGTTATTTCCGAATCTGGGTCAGTTCTATGTGGATTGGATCTCTTTGAGATAAGTTTGCAATAGCCATCTGATCAGTCAATAATGTCACCTGGTCAGCTTTCTGTCCACCTAAGAATGCAAATAATACTCAAAAAGAAACTTAGGGATCACTGGGCATCTTGATCAATCCTTGAACTCCTTCCTCCAGCATCTCTTTCTCTGCAACTGTGTTAAAATGAGAATGAAGAGAAGCATCTGACAAATAATCTTGCTTTTTATACCAACGATGCTCTGAGAAGAGGAGCAGAGCACTGCATTTTTAAAACTCCTCTTACAAAAGCTGCCTCCCAATTTCTGAAATGAGTTTTATTCCTGGTTAAAAAAACCATTTTAATAAATTGTATTCTCATGGTACTTGCAAATTTCTTGTTTACTTTCTCCTGGTGTTTTTGTTCAACTTCTTTAACTATTAATGAGGGACAACGTTACTGCTGAGGTTGTTAAATTTCTGATAGATATATTTCCATCACCTTGAGGTATTTCCACTAGAAATATCCTGGCCTTCACCCTTCTGAACATAAAGTAGTCAAATGGGAAGAGTTCTACTTTGAAGATGAATAGAAGTCAATGCGGCTGTGAAATACTGAAAAGCAGAGAGGACGGTGTAATACAAGAAGGTAATGACCTAAGAAATACGATGCAAATTCTCCTGCATCAAATTGAATAAGAAGGGATAGAAAAATGCAATTTTGTTTTCTGCATGGTACTAGCTTTGTGTGTAGCAATAAGCTGGAACAAATAGGAAAAATTGCAATAAAACATAGGAAGATAAACTTGATAGAGGACACGTTTGGCTCCCAGATAGAATTCTTCACCCCGTGTTGTTTAAGACAGATAAAAAATGGTTAGACTTGCTGCTGGAGCAAAGGAATGGCAACCCCTTTCCACTTTACTACCCACGTTTTCCCATTACAGTCTGTCCAACTGAAAGTTAACATTACTGTACAAAAGGCCAATTCTAATTTAGTTGCTTTGTTTTACCAGGCTGACCAGCAATTCTGTAGGATATTATCATTTACTGTACATGGTGGGCAGAAAGAAATGATTAACAGATTAACAGAATTGGAAGGAACCTTGTAGGTCATCTAGTCCAACCCCCCCACCCAAGCAAAAGACCCTACACCATTTCTGACAAATGGCAGTCCAATCTCTTCTTGAAAGCCTCCAGTGAAGAAGCTCCCACAACTTCCGAAGGCAAGCTGTTCCATTGGTTGATTGTTCTCACTGACAGAAAATTTCTCCTTATTTCTAGATTGAATCTCTCCTTGATCAGTTTCCATCCATTATTTCTTGTCTGGCCTTCAGGTGCCTTGGAAAATAGCTTGACCCCTTAATCTCTGTGGCAGCCCCTCAAATATTGGAACACTGCTATCATGTCTCCCCTGGTCCTTCTCTTCACTAGACTAGCCATGCCCAATTCCTGTAACAGTTCTTCATATGTTTTAGTTTCCAGTCCCCTAATCATTATTATTATTTATTTATTTATTATATTTCTATACCGCCTTTCTCCCGTAGGACTCAAGGCGGTGTACAGTCAAGAAAAATATAGACACACAAACATCATAAAATCATCCTGGTTGCTCTTCTCTACATTTTTTCTAGGGTCTCAACATCTTTTTTATAGTGTGGTGACCAAAACTGGATGCAGTATTCTAGGTGTGGTCTTACTTTTTACTACTTATGTATTACTTTTTCCTATATGCTTTTCCTAATATATACATTTTATATGCATGTTTTCATAGTGTGCAAGCAGAGTGTAATGGCTTAAGCATTTGCATTTTTTTGCAATATACTTAATGCTATGAGTGGTATGTTTTCCTATCAGGTATTGTATACATTTTTGTGCATTATATATATGTGTGTGTTTGTGTATATTCATACATGCATACATACCCACACACATACCGTAGATACATACATATTTGCACATAATCAGTATAGTTATCTTTCTAATGGAACATATTCTCTATCAACCATTTATACCTAGTTGTTCCTCTGGAATAAAAGGGTTCCATAGAGGACTTTTTCTCTGGCACTCCCATGTTCCTTATCACTGTAACCTGAGTAACAAAATAATGTCAAATGTCAATTCCTTAACCTTCCCCCTCCAAAATATACTTTCTGTAATAAAATTAGCTTCCTCTTATTAATCAGTGAAAAACATTAGGTCTTTCAACTACATCTTCAAATCTCAGAAGCTCTAAATTATATAGTGTTGATATAGAAAAAGTGTTTTCCTCATACAAAAGACCTCTTTTAGCAGTACGCCCTGAAAAATTTCTCTGTGAATAATTTGGTTGAAGTTGGGCAGCATGAAAAAAACATTAAATCAGCTCAATAAATATATAACAATTCCCAACCTGATTATTTTAGTAGCAAACACTGTTTTTCCTCATTTGCTTTGCAAAGGTTAATTGTGAGGGCCAAATTATATAGCAGAGAAGATATTTAGAAATAACCAAAATACCCCAAAAGACAACCCAAAAAGGAATGTATAATAAAGACAGTGGGAGTTTATAAAAAATGCTGCAAGGGCTGTTGATAGGTGAAAAAAAATGAAACAATACTGATTTTTTTGTCATGTATAACTCCTTCATAATTTAGCTAGATTGCATCAACAGTTTATTACTTCCCTGAAAAAGACACATTCTGGGATGGAGAAAATTAATGGAGAAAATAAGAGGAGAAAAAGAGTCTATCATGGCAATTTGGAATCTTTTTAAGCTTCTAATAACTCGTGAGCATACAGCTTGTTTAGTATATGATGTAGCATAATGACTATGAGTTTGCAGCCTCTTACTATTAGAAAGGAATTTCCAGTGCAATCCTAATATCAGTAGTGGTACCCCAGTAACTTTTTCCAGAATTTCCCATCCATAAATCACCTACACATGGTAGGTTTCACCTTGTCAAACAATTGCTTATAACAGCCGACCTTCTTTAACAACTGCAAGAATGAATCCTATAAGAAAGTCTCTATAAATGCTGAAGATCATATTCATCCACTATAATTTTCCCTTAAGAAGGAAGCAGAAATGAAAGAAAGGTAAGAAAATGCCTATTAATCGCTTATCAGGTTATTCCTTGCTTCACATTAAGAATTCTTCCAGAAAATTATTTTTCTTGTTCCTTTGTTTGGTCTATAGTAATTTGCAAGATGATAAAATATATAAAGGGGAGCTATATTTATTTTGCTGGGATGCAGGTTGTGATTTCCTGTTTCCAAAGCTAAGTAAAGCCTTCTTAAATGAAATCATTTGGCTATATCTAATGGAACAGTGATGAAAAGAAATGGAATCTCTGTTCTTTTAGAAGTGCTATATTCTAAGCCCCAAGATCCTTCATCAATGGACATGGTGGAAAGGATGGTGGGAAGCGTAAATTACACAAAGGGCTACAGGTTCCTTTATTATTATTAAATAATGCTAGATAGAGTTTACTCATATGTATGTATTCTGGTAGTTCTACTGCAATACTTATGGGGAAACAAAAATACAAATAATTTCCAGGGCAATGAAATCACAGTGCACTGTGAAAATATTTGGACAACAACCCATGCAAGCAGCATTCATGTATTAACTAGGACTTGAACAAGAATAAAAATAAGGTATTTTCAAAAACACCCTGCATTTTTCAGCAATGATTTTTTTTTAAAAAAAGAAAACACATACCACTGATCAAAAACAGTTTGGCTGTAAAAAAGGAGCAGCAGAGAAAATTTTCCTGCCATATGAACAGAAACCCATTTTCATTTTTAACAAAAAAAAAAAAAAAAAAGGTCTTCAACAGAATCAAATATTTTTAAAATGCATTCAGGATCTTTAAAATTGGAAGAAAATAGAAAAGCAAAATACAAATGGTGCTCAGAGGTAAAAGATGGCAGGAATGTTTGATTAGTCTCCTACCTGTTCTCCGTTCTGACTATACAATTTCTCCAAAAATACAACATCTGCAATGAACTGGAGCCATTCACTCTCTCAGTTTCAAATCAATGTAAGGCATATTGTTTGAAAGGAACAGGCCATATTTTTCAAAGACTAGAGAAGCCCTTTTTAGCAAATTTGGGAAAATCGACAGAAACAGTGAAAAGTACTTTAAACGTTGATGAGAAATTAAAACAGTGGCTGACAAAACGTTCTATGGAGTCCATCTTCATTATCATATCCATTCACAGCTTTGGAATCTGACACTTGAATTTTTCTTTTCAAAAGGTAATGTTTTTAGCCTTTTTCTTTAAAGACAAACAAAAACCAAAAACCAAAGCTATAGTCTCTGGAGTTTCTGTTGTTAACCAGAACTTGCAGAACATATGCTTAGCAGGCAGAAGGCCATGGAATGAACTAAAGTTTCAGAATAATTTGTGTTCTGGCTGAATTTACAATTCATAGATTTACATAGTGGAAAAATACATTGCTAGCAAGAGGATAAGCATGCATCAGATTTCAGTTTTAAGCTACATCTGGAATTATGGATGATACACGCATGCTATTGGACATCTTCATATTGCTGGTAGTGTTCTATATGCTGAAATAGAGATGGGTCTTTTGAGTATTCCAACAATTCAAAATCCACATATGCTTTAATGTCTGGATTTGGTTACAAATTATCATAAGTGGAGATCTTTTGTGCCTACAAATGTCTAATCCCATGATAAAATAGGGTTGTAGAAAATAAATAAATAAATCTATTCCAGCAGTAAACTGTTGGCGTTAATGCTCCATAAATCTGTTCATCGGTCTTATGAGAATTGCTCATGCAGACAATTTTTATACGGCAATTATTATCTGTTTTTGAAACACCAGCATAAAAAAAGAGAACATTTTTTTCAGTGACATAAAGCTAAGACATCTCCCAAAGCAATCCTAAATAAATATTTTTAATAGCTAATTCATGGATATACAGTAGTATTATTTCCAACTGATAGGGAGATCTGTTGCTTGATAAAGTATGAAGATATTTTTTGCAGTTGCTATTTTATTATTTTTTTCATATCTAGGTTACTCTTAAGAGCACAATTTTAAGTGCTTATACCAGTATCACCTGAGTTCTTTAAAATGAGATAGTGAAAGCTTAACTTTTGAGTGAACCAAATGACAATTTTTTTTAAAAAAGAAGCCAAGCCAAAAAATTCAGTTTGATTTAGTTTGCAGTCACATATGATTAAAAACATGTTACATTAATTCAGAGAACTGAGTAAGTATGCATGAAAGGAGGAAGAAGAGGAAGGAAGAGGAGAAGAAGAATCAAATGAGACATTTTAACTCCAACCTGATGTTCTCCCTGCACCTTCTTTCTCCAGATTTTCTACATTTTCTCTCTTTCCTTTTTGTGTTGTTATATTGTTATAGACCACTCACTCCAAAATGTTCCAGAATCTTCTGCTTACTCCATTCTTGTATTTGCTTGCCCAGAATTTTTCTAGTAATAGCATAGGTCATCCAGTTATAACTACAGGCCTTTCTACCTACTCAGTCTCCTTGTAACTAATAAAGGACATGAAGCAATCCCTCATAGATGCTTCTTCAACATTTCATATTCCTTCATGAAGGATGGGAACCTTTTGACCTGCAGATCGAAATCAGTGCATTATGCAACACCGTTCCTTCTCCTGCATGGTCTCACTATTTCTTTATCATTAATTTTTATAAGGTTTAGTCTCAACATTCTCAACATTCATGGAAAAAAACATGTACAACATTCACATACTCTTGAGCTAAACACATAGCATCCAAACTAGTCCCTTGGAGAGAAGCTACTGACTTGAAAATTAGATCACTACTGAACAAACAGCCTTTCATGTAAAATTTGATTAAAGAGATCTTACCCGTTTCCTCAGATTGCAGGTGAGAGTGAGGTTCCTTGAGAAAGAGTTTGCAAAAGCTGTATAAAAGTCCAGAACTTTCAGCAAAGCTTCCCGTTTGATAATGTGCAAATCGCAATAGGTTAGAGCCCGTACGTTGGCACATGCATGAGCTAGAGTGGTCTCTTTCCAGAAGATGTCCCCAAAAACATCTCCTTTACCTGGTAAAAGAATGAAAAAGGCAATTTAAAAACCAAAGTTTATAGAAAATAAATAAATGAATAAAAATCAACATTGTCATTTCTTAAAAGTAGCAATTCAACCTGCAGCAAGAAAAAGTGGCTGTCATCTAGGGTTACTATAGATAAACAAGAAGTGAAATTTCTGGAGAAGGGGAGGCATCATCTAGTTAGCTTTGTTCCTTTATCACGAGGAAACTATGAATAACTTATTTAATAAGTTATGATTTCTATGGTTACTCCCATCAAAGCTCACAGGTCCTAAAGTAGTTCTTCAGAATCAAAGGTTTGGGCTACTGCAATCAGCATTTGCTCTTTCACAAGTCTCCATGCCTAAATTATTGTTTACAGTAGGAAATCTAAATCTTCATCATAACAACTGGTGGTGCTTATGTCTGTGCAATGAATTTACAAATCTCCCAACTCCCTGCAATTTAAATAAATGTTTAAGGTATGCCACTGCGGATTCTACCATTTAGACCAGTGTAGCCCTCTCTTGCAATAAAACACTTGGCGGGGTGCCTCACAGCAGTTCTGTTTGTCTGCTTTTTGGCCATGCCCCTTCTTAATACAATGAGTTGAAACCTTTTGCTTACTTTATGTGTTTGTGTGTATTTGTGTATGTGTCTGCTTGAATCTGTGTGCACTCCTGGCAACTGCTGCATGATAGTTTTCTTTGAATTTCTTTGAAACTGGTTTGTTGTTGCCCTCTTCTTCCTAGGGCTGAGAGAGAGTGACTGGCCCAAGATCACCCAGCTGGCTTTTGCCCTAAATGGGATTAGAACTTCTGGTCTCTAGCTGGTACCTTAACCACTACACCAAACTGGCTCTCAGTGAAACAGCAATAGTTAGTGGCATTGCACTGTCTTTCTGTGTTTGACCACTACAGATAATCAATGTAGCAATAGACACTTTGCATACTTCTTTGCAAAATACTTGCTTTGCATATGCTACCGTATTAGCTAGATTGATATTTTCAAAGATTTCATAGCATCCTTCCTCTCTCAGCTCAGCTTTCCTTTCTCTACCATCTCTGGCCTGTGTGGTTCATAACTGTACACTTTCCAATAGCACACATACAGCTTTTGATAAACTTGAGTCAATCAGACTTTCATATTATTACATTATTTCTTAAATAATGCTTATCTTTGGGTTTTTTCTCCATGCATATGAGCACCCGCCTCTAGAATATTTTCTTTAAAATGCTATCATCTTAATCCGGTGTTTCTCAGCCTTGCTGTTCTAAATGTATGGACATCAATTCCCAAAGTGGTTAGAGAATTCTGGGAGTTGAAATCCACACTTTTTAAAGTTGCCGAGCTTGAGAGGCATTGTTCTAAGTGTTTCTCTCTGAGTATGCATTCTTTCTGCTGCATTAAGCTATCTCCTATCCAACAATGTTCCTTCCCCAAGACTACAGCTGAGAAGCTTTGCCTCATTTCTTCCTGAATGCTGTGTGCACCATTGTGTGCTGCTATTTCAGGGAGAATTTTTTCTTCTCAGCTTCCAGAGGGTCACTTGGGAGACACCTGATGGATGGCAATCTTACACTCTCAGTGGCAGGATGGAAAGCAGCCTCAAAAGCAAATGTTGGAGCTTCTGAATTATGAAATGAAACAGATTATTTTTCCCTTTACTGTAAGAAGAAATGTGCCCTATGAATTTATACCACATTTGCAACATTTCTTTAAATGTTCCAGATGTTTTGGCTTATAACTGACCACTATACTTCCTGATTGATAACTATCTTATCTTAAAGGGCCGTGGTGGTGCAGTGGTTAGAATGCAGTACTGCAGGCTACTCCTGCTGCCTGCCCACTGCCTGCAATTTGGCAGTTCAAATCTCACCAGGCTCAAAGTTGACTCAGCCTTCCATCCATCCGAGGTCAGTAAAATGAGGACCCAGATTGTTGGGGGCAATATGCTGACTCTGTAAACTGTTTAGAGATGGCTGTAAAGCACTGTGAAGCAGTATATAATTCTTAAGTGCTATTGCTATCTTCTCAAACTTCTTGAGGTCAGCTTGGAAAAACTCTGAATGGAAGTATAATCTACCATTAGTACAGATAGTCCTTGTTTGCCAACCATTTATTAAAAGACTGTTGGAAGTTACAACAATGCTAATTAAAATGAACTTATAACAATCTTTAAAGTTGCAGCCATCACAGTGCTCTTGCAGCCATATGATCACCATTTGTGATCTTCACAGCCAGCTTCTGACAAGCAAAATCCTGGTAGGAAGTTGCAGGACAGTCACAGGACACCTAGCTTAACACTTCATGATGATTCACTTAATGACCTCAGCCAGAACTGCCGAACTTCTATTGTAAGTCAGGTGCAGTTGCATGATTTTTTTTAAATTTTATGATCACATCGCTTAGTCACAGAGTTGTCAGTTGTCCAACTTGGAAGACTGGAACTGGGAGGCATTTCCAGTTGGGACAGTGCTTTGATTGGGCCATGTGCTTGGCTTGTGGGTGTTGGGCAGGGACTTGAACTTTCCTTTGGGTGGGGAAACCCTGGAAGCTTTCAGATTCAGGGTTTTCCCAGATGTGCCAATATGACATCTCTAATAAAATGTAACTGAGGAAACTCAAGCCTCGGAATTTTCTTTCATTGGGGGTGTTACTTGGAACCCTGACATCCAAATGCAGTCAATAAGTGAAAGGTATCTGTACTAGTTAGTACATCATTAAGGACTAAGAAAACAAATTGGCACTTTTTTCTACACGAGAGATCTGACAGATACTAGATTTCATACTTGTATGATTCTTCTGAAGATGCATGAAAATATTGGTCATAGGAAATAAATAATTATGAGAGACTGCCAGAGAAACCCAAACAGGTTTCATTTTTTTTTTTGATTCAATGGCTCTGTTAAAAATAACTATAATCCCAAATGCTGCCAATAGGTCAACTGCAAAATAGACATCTGCTTAATCATTTTTCAATTAGAAGCCTAACAAAATGAAATTATGAGTTTGTAATTTGCACACAAGAAACAAGAGCCATCCTGCTGCAAAAATAATAAAATAGTCACTTGCGTCTGTGTTTTCTAAACACTGAAGGTGAAATTATCAAAGAGAACATTATCCACTGAAGCTTTTTTGGAAGAACTGGGATTTGAGTAAATTAGTTACATGGAATTTTTAGTGCACGAAAATAACTTCAGGGGATCCATGGTGTGTTCCTCTGTCAGAAACTGGATCTTGTTATTGCTCTCCAAGTCTAGGTTCTTTTAAAACTTTCTGCCCTTCAAAGAAACAATAACTTCTACTTTCAAAAAAGAAGAAAAATCCAATGAAATTCTCACATATGGAATGTGTTCTGGCAGTGAATTCACTTAGAAGGTGGCCAAGGACTGTTTGTATGTGTCCTGCCATTCATTGTATACTCATTCCCCAATATTCTGCAGCTTCTCTGGCTTCCCAGGAGAGGACATCATGAAAGAATGCCTTTGATTGGTTTTTATTATTACTATTTTATTTTATTTTTTTGCTATCCATGCTACTGGGGAAAGTCCAACCAATAAGATATTATTGGAAAACTATTTCTTCCTCAAGGTTAAATTTGGAGAAATTATCCACCCAATTTCTCTGCCCAGAAATCGGATGGTTTCCAAAGGATATTAATATCTAGCATTTAACTCCTACAATAGTTCCCCATAACTTCATAAAGTGGAATGTGGCTTTCCATCTTGAATTTCCCTTTGGGCCAAAGATATGATATGTCTTCAACTCCTTTCTTTCTCTGTGCTTGTTAGCAGTTCCCAAACCAGATCATCTCTCTGTTTCCCCTTTCTTCTTTTAGAGGCTGCTGTGGAGAAAGTAGAGAGATAAGAGCAGATGCAGAGAAGGGAAGAGGAGCAAGGGAAGGGAAGAGGAGCAAGGGGAATGAAGGTTCCCTGTCTCTCTGGTTTCTTTTCTCCAGCATCCTTTTCCTTTCTAGTCAGCTTTTGTACTTGCTGGGGAGGAGAAAAAACAAGCAACAGAAGTTACTGATAATTGTGGAAGTGATTTGTAGAAGTTATTCCATAAATTTGCTATCCCTACATGAGCGCCAAAGAATTGAGGCCTTTGAACTATGGTGCTGGAGAAGTCTCCTGTGAGTCCCTTGGACTGCAAGGCGATCAAACCAATCAGTCCTAGAGGAGATCAACCCTGACTGCTCTTTAGAAGGTCAGATCCTGAAAATGAAACTCAAATACTTTGGCCACCTAATGAGAAGGAAGGACTCACTGGAGAAGAGCCTAATGCTGGGAAAGATTGAGGGCAAAAGAAGAAAGGGACGACAGAGAATGAGGTGGCTGGATGAAGTCACTGGATGGAAGCAGTAGGCATGAGCTTAAATGGATTTCAGAGGATGGTAGAGGACAGGAAGGCCTGGAGGAACATTGTCCATGGGGTCGCAATGGGTCGGACATGACTTCGCAACTAACAACAACAACATGGACCTTTAAAAAAAGGGGTGGAAAAGGTTCTGTACTCTCTAGCACCCAAAAAGAAATGGCAAGAGAAGCACACTGTCCTATGTTCAGATGTTGAGGGGCAGGGATGGTTCTGCAGAGAGCCAACTAGAGTCCTGCAGATCATCAACCTTCTTCAGAATCCTTCTTCTGAGTGAATCAGAATCTTCATACTGGGGGTTGTGTTCTGTTTTCTAATAGAAAATGCCATTTTCCTATGGATCACTTGGATCCTGCTTTGGTCTGACTCAGGGGCACACTGGAACTGCAATAGAGTCTCTATTGTGAGGCAATGCCCTCAACAAATGGTTAGCAGGTACCTCTGCACTAGGCAAGAAAAGTATGTGGATGAAAACCTTATTTTTCTCTCTCTTGAACTAAAGGTGTACTTCTGAACTGGCCCTACTAATCCAATAATTCCAGTGTTTGCTCAACCTTGACAACTTTAAGATGTGTGGACTTCAGTTTCCAGAATTCAACTCCCATGCTGGCTAGAGAATTATGGCATCTTAAAGTTGCCAAGTTTGAGAAACGCTGTATTAAAAAACTCAGCTCAATTCTCAGTATTCTGAGTCTGCCTGATTGAGACAGAGATCTCACAAATGAATGAATGAGTGGCAAACTACACTATAGATACTAGCTCAAATGCTTGGGAAGATGCCAAGACAATGAATATCACTTTCTCGGTTGTCTGCCTATCTCATTCCACCAGCCTGCTTCTATTTTATCTACTAAATGAAGTAGAGTATCGTAGCAAGGGACAATCACACTGTACTCTTACACAACTGAATCCTGGCCAGAAGACACGTTAAAACAAATTAAAACAAAGTATTATAATATACTTGATATAATTAATGTATTTAATAATTTCTCCTTCTGTTACAGTTCAGCAGCAATTTTATAGCAATTCTTGAGGCTGTACATAAGTCTTTAGCAGAAGAGGGTCACATCCCCAGGGCCAGAAAATATGCTAGAGGCACAGATACTGCTTTGCTCTAGTCCCCAAAAAGCTGGACAAGAAAAAGAATTAAAAGGATGGATTGAAGCATACTTGGGATATTAACTTTCAAGGCTGCATCTGAGACCTCCTGTTTTTCAAAAGAATTCTAACCAGGGATGGAATTCTCTAGACCAGGGATGTCAAGCTCGATTTCATTGAGGGTAGCATCAGGCTTGTGTTTCACCTTGGGAGGGGGGGTTGGCCAGGGTGGGTGTGGCCAGCTAGATGTCACTCCTGTTGGGGGCACCTGTGGTGGCCTGAGCGCTCTGCCAGTGAAAACAGTTTCCCAAGCTCCGTTTTTGGCTGCCACGGCCTCCTGCAACCTTTTGCCACTGCCAAGCTCTGTTTTCACTGGCAGAGGGTTGCAGGAGGCCATGGCAGCCAAAAATGAAGCTTGGAAACCTGTTTTCCCTGGCAGAAGCACCAGGGCCTATTTCCAGAGCAGCCCCATGGGGCAGATCTAAGTACCCCGTGGGCTGGATCCAGCCCCCGGGCCTTGAGTTTGACACCCCTGCAATAAATCAAGGGCAATTTAATAAGACACAGGGAATGTACTGTCAGCACTTTAAAGTATTGCTTACCAGTATGGGGGTGGGGTGGGAGGACATGGGCCATGCTGATCTGCCCTGCAGAGGCTCATCTCTTTGACCTGCCATGGTGGCACTTCTTCTCAGCCTCCACTGGACACTACATTTTGATAATGGTGACTTCTGCCACTCCACTTGAACAACAGAAAGTGAGTGTCACTTCTTTTCATGGCTTCTCTTTTATGCCAACCATCTGCACAAACCATCTGTGTGTAGAAAGGACTCCTCCAAGGAAAACAGAACTATAAGCTCGTATGAAAATTTGAAAATCAGCCCACAAGAAGTCATTGACTAATTGTTTCCATATTATTGTGACAAAAATATATATGATATGAATGTGTCCATTTAGCCACTGGGAGTTGAAGGAGACTTGTTCAATTTAATTTTTCAAGCATTTTTGTCTACAGTTTCATGCATAACAAACAGCAAATAAAAAAAGATGAGGTGCAGAATAAATAATATAGATTATAGTGAGTATAGTGGGGTTCTACGGGTTGATAAAAAATGAAGGTTTTTTTTTTTCCTTCTCCCGGTGTTGAAAAGATTGTAAAACCTTAATGAGAGGAAAAGTGTTCAAAAATGGAGCTATCACTGCTGAGAAAGCCCATTTGTTGTACTTGAGTAACATATTACTCAATTTAGGGAGCAATTGTGAGAAATACCTTGGGAGAAAAATTTGAAGCACAGGCAGATTCGTATGTTGCTATTATAAACTAAAAGTTTTAGAAACTGAGCTCAGGAGCTCAGGATAAATCCCGTTTAAATATAGTTCCTTTTAAAAAAAATATATCACAGCTCTATTGTTATAGCATTTCCCCAGTGATACACCAGCATTAATATATTTTAGATTCTTCTAACAAGTGCAGTTCATAACATGTTTTGACAAACAGACTATTTTGTTTAAAGTACAATCTGCATATTTGTATTAAGATAAATATATGATTCATGTAAAAGAGAACAGATTTTAGTGTCCTCTTTTATGCACATTACTGTCAAGTGTTTTTACATATTTCTATCAAGTAAAGATATAAAAAGATGTATACCGGGGGCCATGAAAATGGTGGGCAAGCACACATGCATTGCTCCACTTGCATTTGTGTGTGTGGTGGATGGTATGCCCACTGCTTGTGCAAATGGAGCTGAACCAGGGGTGAAATGCTCCTGGTTTGGACTGAATCACCCGATCCGGTAGCGATGATGCCAGGTGGTTCGGAGAACCGGTAGCAAAAATCTTTGCCCACCCACCATGCACAGTTGAGCCACACAATCATCAGAGGCTTTTTTGTTTCTTTTAAAAGCATTTTTTCTTCGGCTGAAAAAATGCTTTTAAAAGAAAAAAAAAGCCTCTGATCAGGCAACTCAGCTGGGATTGTCAGAGCCTTTTAAAAGCATTTTTTTTAACAACCTCTTCAGCTGAAGAGGTTGTAGAAAACATGCTTTTAAAAGTAAAAAAAATAAAAAGTTGGCCACGCCCACCCAGTCACATTACCCTTCCCACCAAGCCACGCCCACAGAACCGGTAGTAACAAATTTTACATCTCACCACTGAGCTGAACATGTGTGCATGCACTCACCCACCACTCACACGGAACCATTCCCTCTCCCCTCGCCGATCCACAAAGCCAGAAAGGTTGGGGAATGCTGATATATACAGATGTATCTAGCATGGCCTTCAATTTACCCATATACTGCATAATGCCATAGAGCAGGGGTGTCAAACTCGATTTCATTGAGGGCTGCATCAGGGTTGTGTTTGACCTGGGGGGGGACGAATGGACATGGCTGTGGTGGGCATGGCCAGAGTGGGCATGGCCAGCTTGACATCCTGCAGCCTTTTATCTGCAAAAATGGAGCCCGAGAGGGCCGCGCATAACCCTCAAAAGCTCCATTTTCACTGGAAGAGGCACTGCGGGCTGGTCCTTCATTGTTTCCAGGGTGGTCCCGCAGGCCAGATCTAAGCACCCCATGGGCTGAATCCGGTCCATGGGCCTTGAGTTCGACACCCCTACCATAGAGGTTCAAGAGCAGAATTGTGGCAGTCTACAAAACTGAATGTTTGCTGTTGACATTCGGTCATATCTCTAAAATTGTCTTCAATGCCCAAAATATGAAAGAAAGAAGGCAGTTTTGTCTCCCCTCGTTTAGCTAAAAGTCAAATGTGGGACTATTACAGGCTATTTGACTCACTAGATCAGGACTGTCAAACTCCCGGCCCATGGGCCGGATGCATCATGTGCTGGCCACGCCCACACCTGGTTTAGCAAAGGGGGAAAAGTCCCGACATGTCCCGTGATGCCACCCTAACAACATGACTTTGACAACCCTGCACTAGATCCTACTGATCAAGTAATGCCTTCAAAGTATCTTGCATCAAACTGCATCAAAGAACAGGATAGTTGTCCTTGCCCCTGTCAAGGCCTAGCAGTGGAAACAGGCTTGCTTCTTGTTGTCAACTTCCTTATATCTTACCACCATTGTTTAGAAGAGTAACATGGCAGAGGGAGTAGACTCTCAACCATAGCACATAATGAGGCTGTAAATCTGATGCAATCTGTTTGAATTTGCCTGAATTTGCAGCTACCTCTTGTAATATACAATTTATAGGAGGACTCTAAATGGATATTTCAGAATGGATTTAATAGCTTTACTAATAAGAACATGACGTACTGGGAATAACATAATTCCGCTAATGATTTTTAGATAACACCATGGCAGAAAGTAAATGTTTGTCCTGCTGAGTTTGCTGCTAATAGCATGCTTTATGTGCTGCTTTAAAATTTATTTATTTATTTATTTATTTATTTATTTATTTATTTATTTATTTATTTATGGTAGTTAAATGTATTTATTCAGGAATTAATTGCTCTTCCTGTTCATAACCACAGCATAACAAAACTTGTTAAAACGTCCTTGTTTTCAGTGTACTGTTTCTAGATGTGCTGGCTTGATAATTAAATATTATTCAAAACTAAAATAACAAATTTCTAAAATGCTGATGTGCTGTGGCATTTTCATTTTCTCACCAAAATACGCTACTTTTCTACTTGCCTTCATATCCTAGATTCCTTTGTAAGCTTAGAAATAAATAATTATTATTTTATTTATTTATTACATTTCTACTCCATCTCACCTAAGTGATTCTGAATGGTTTGCAAAAACTGCAGGATAGAAAAATAATAGAGATAAGCAGTAGACATTTCCATGCGGAAATACACGGTTAATGAAGTGAATAAATAATTTAATACAAAGTATTGTATTAAATTAATTAATGCTAGAACAACCTTATACTTTAGACAGACTGGGATTGTACATCCCAGAATTTTCACTATGCACTAGTTACTAGATTGGGGAAAGCTATGTTAGATCAATAAATGAGCTTCTTACTGACTGTCCTACCAAGTCAAATAAGTTTGGCTTGGAGATCTTATAAATGTCTAGCATATACAGAAGCTACACAACCTTTTGATTTCAGTAAGGCTCTGACATCTTTAAGCAAAGCAAGATCAAGATCAAAAGAATTAGACTGACATCCAGAGCCATGTCACCATCACATATGACAGGAAAACTTTTCTGAAGCAGGAGGATTCTTCAAAACTATCTGGCAGCACACTATGCTTTTTTGTTTAAGAAACATCTGAATAAGCAGTTCAAAGCTCTTTTCAACATGGCAGCTTTCAAATATCTTTGACTATACAGTAAAAAAAAAAAAATCTACATACATTTTCCATTAAAAATATCTGCACAAAGACAGTTGAGATGCAAATGAGCTGCATGAAATTAATCCCTCCACAGTCATCCCATCAACCTCTCTCCCGGTTTTGCTGTCCACATTTTGCACTAAGTTTCCAAGGATGGCTCTGACATTTTATGCACAGAAAATAGGCATGGTATTTATGTGACATTGGCATAAACTACTATGACATGGACCCAGTACAGCAGGCAGAGATATTTAGTGGAGAATGTTACTTTTTCCCCAACACCTCTGCTTCCAAGAACTATTCAAGCCTTTATATTATAACCAAAATTCCATTTCTTCATTATCATTGAATCCATTCCTTCTTGCTTTGTCTGCTTTTAAGATGGTATCATATGCTGCTCCTGAAACAAATAATGAAGTTGAAGAAAGCAAATACACAGAGTGGGCCCATTCAGAGCTATTCAGCTCCATTTTTACATATCGTAGAGCTTTCTAAGACTGCACCACTAATATTCACCATTTTCCATTGCAAAATTGTATGGAATTAAAACTAAGTTTTAAAACTAAGCTTCTGTAGATAGGGAAGTCTGTTTTAATCTAGGGTGCTAGTTTGAAAAGGCACTTCAACTGAAATATTATCAAAAGTATTATCTGTACAGGCCTCTTTTGACATGCATCTATTGCAACAGAAAGATCACAGGGCATTTAAACAAAGCATCACAATGGAAGCTTTTGTGCAACAGAGTATGAACTGTTTTTAGTTTCAAAAACTGATGTCCAAATCCTAGCAAACCAGCCCTATATCAGTTAACCTCCCCAAACTATCGGTGCTTAAGGTTTTCGGTCTCTTTGCATTTTAAGCATTTCTTCAAATACTATGCAGATTGGAAGAGTTATCTTAAAATTCTCATATTCCTGTAAATGCAGTGATAAGTTTTTTTTATTTAAATGCAAGCATAACTGAGAGTAAAGTTATACTGAATTATTACTTTTGAAAAGGATTGTTAAAAGAATGTGAAGTATTGTGTGCCTAAAAGAAAATTTCAGATTTATGCAGAAACAGGATGGATCAGACATATAAAAGAATATGGAATGAAAAATCAACTAATCCAGACATCCCTTTTCAGCACAGAAAATAGTTGTATATTTAAGATTATTAGTTATAGCAATAGTAATAGCTGTCAGGGTTCCAAGTAACACCCCCCAATGAAAGAAAACTCCGAGGCAGGCAGTTCCTCAAAGTTCCATTTTATTAGAGATGTCATATTGGCACATCTGGGAAAACCTGAATCTGAAAGCTCCCAGATTTTCCCCACCCAAAGGAAAGTCAAAGTCCCTTCCCCTGCACCCACATGTCCATCACATGGTCCAATCAATCCACTGCCCCAACTGGAGATGCCTCACAGTCATGCCACTCCAGGTGCAGGCTGAACGTCCTTGACTCTCAGAGAAAAGAATGTTGTTATGGCTAAATAACTCTACCAACTCCATGCAACCCCCTCCCACTTTCCCACAGCACTAAGTATGGCAGCGCTGAAGATCCAAACAAACCCTCCAGGGCTGACAATAGCACTTATGTATTGTTCCATAGTACTTTACAGCACTCTCTGAGTGGTTTACAAATGTCATCATATTGCCCCCAAAAATCTGGGTCCTCATTTTACCCTTCAGAAGGATCGAAGGCTGAGTCAATCTTGAACTGGTCAGGATCAAACTCCTGGCAATGGGCAAAAGTGGCCTGCAATATTGCAGTCTAACCACTGTACCTGTTGTGTAATGTCATTCAGATCTTACTATTTAGATCACAACAACATTTTCTGAAGATTGATTCATTGATAGTTTTGTTCCCAAATTAGAAAAACAATACAAGAGATCCCATTCAAGATTTTGTTTATAATCAATAATGCTCTTGGCAGTCTTTCAGGCATGTTTTAAACATTGTTTAAACAATATTAAAGTTTTCTTTCTATTGCTGAGTATATCACTTATGTAATCCACGGTCAGAAGAGGTCATTGCAAATTTTAAGGCAAATACAATAATTATGTAGAAGATGCGGATAGGCATTATATGCAAAAGAGAAATAGGCTTGTGAAGAAACACACAAAGGGGTGATAGAAGAAAAGCTGCACAGCTTTCCAAGCATTTGAAGATGAAGACCGATGCTAATGATGTTCAAGGGGTAATCAAATCCTATCTGATGAGACTGCATTGGCAACAGCATAGTTTGCCAAAGTGGTCCCCAATGCCCTATGCTTCTTGAGGGACAGACAAAGGAATGGACAATATACTTGCATGTTATAGAACTCTACAAGGAGAAAAAAAAGCCACTAATAAGGTCATCAAATAAGGAAAATTGATCAGCCTGAACATTTCACCTCGGCAGTTTCCCCAATATTCTTGCCATCCACATAGTCTTCAATACTGTAATGCCATCGCTTCTCCTTCTTTCTTATCCAGCAATTACTGCTAAGTCCTTCAACTCTGCACACATTGCACATATTGCACAGGTATTGCACATATACCAGGGGTGCTATTCAGCAGGTTCTGGAGAACTGGTAGCGAAAATTTTCAGTAGTTCGGAGAACTGGCAAATACCACCTCTGGCTGGCCCGAGAATGGGGTGGGAATGGAGATTTTGCAATATCCTTTCTCCAGGAGTGGGAAGGGAATGGGGATTTTTCAGTATCCTTCCCCTGCCACGCCCACCAAACCACGCCCACCAAACCACACCATGCCTACCAAGCCACGCCCACAGAACCGGTAGTAAAGAAATTTGAATTCCACCACTGACATATACCTTGTTTTGCATTCCAATGTATGCAAAGATTGATTTATGCAAAGCTTTGCAAAATATTTACAGCAGTGTAATAAATTCCTAACTTGAGAAATGTTATGTAAAGATTTTGGGTTTTTTTTTAAATGTTATTTTACCTAGATGACAAAGTAGGAACTGACCCAGTTTTAAGATATTTAAATCTGTATGATAGACATTATGGATGCTGTTCCAAATAGGTTAAATTATTTTAAATTGCCCTGAATTAAATTCTGCACTTTCACATTCTCCTACACACAATTGTTTTTATGCCTCTAATTTATTTTAATAACTTATAACTTTAGGAATTGTACTGTATTGTAACATATATGGTACTCCATTGTAATATAGTATAACATATTTTGTCTTTATGCTTTTTATATATCACTCTAGTACACTAGGACAAAGGATATACTTAAATATACTTAATAGATAAAAATAAATATATAAAATTTATAATTTAAAAAAAAGTCATACACCATAATCAACTCTACTTTTCCAATGCTTTAAAGATCTTTAAGGAGATATAAACATGAACAAATATGTCTACTACTTTCCAGCCTTCTTGATATCTAAATCAAGAAGTTTGGTTTTCTTATTCCTATGTTTTTCTGCCAACAGTGCCCAACCTATATGAGCTTTGCTCTCTAACTTAAACTAATCTGTCGTTAGTCCCACAAAACCACTGTGGTTCTTTCATACTTTGTGGTTTTCCTGTAATATTGTGCAGTTCAGAAAAGGCCCAGAAAGTGTTTTTTTTTAAAGATAACAGCCAGTTTTAATCTATTATCCCATTTATGTTTTAAAGGTGAATGACAGCATCATAGATATATAATGAGAACTATCTTATAAAGGCTATAATAAGGCCTGATGGGAGTTTTTCTTCATATTAATATAACAAGGGAAATTTTTTTTTTATTGCTGATTGATTTGAATTATAGTTAACTTGCATTCACCTGTGGTGGATTTTTTAATATAAAGTTAGGAGTGCTAATGAGGGCTGTTGCTAATGCACACATGAATTTATTATTGGTTGAATTCTGACTTGCTACGAGTCTGCTGCTTGCTACAATTTTATTATTTAAGACCAAGAAATTGGGGTTACACGAGCGCAGAATATCCTGATAATGGATAAAATTGTCAGTAAAAAAACATACAGGGAGGAAAATGCATGAGCTGACCTCAGGATCTTGGTAAATTTATGTCTGAAGTCATGCATTCAAGATATCTAAGAGTTGACCAAGGAGAGATTCAACCTAGAAATAAGGAGAAATTTTCTGACAGGGAGAACAATCAACCAAGATGATGATGATGATGATGATGATGATGATGATGATGATGATGATGATGATGAATTGAAAGGAAATTGAAAGGAAGTGTTCTTTGAACTGATGACAGACTTTCTTGGCTACAGCCCTAATAATGTACTTGATATAACCAAATATATCTGAGCAATGATCTGGGCCCAAGAAGCATCTAGTGAGATCTAACTGACTTGCCGTATATGGTCTAGCTTTGGACGTTAGGACCAGCATCTTGTCTGAACTAGCAAAAATATATAGAATCGAGATCCAATACAGTCCCCTTAGAAAAAGGTAATTTTTGACCACAAGTTGTCTGTGTCAACCTGACTATCTAGGCTTGTGAGATCACAAAATTCTGAGAAGGTGGTTTGATCCAGTGGGCTGCCCATCCTAATAACCTACATAGCAGGGGTGAAATGCTCCCAGTTCGGACCAGAATGCATGATTCAGTAGTGATGGCGGTGGGTGGTCCAGAGAACCGGTAGCAAAAATCCTTGCCTCCCACCATGCCCAGCTGAGCCACGTGATCATCAGAGGCTTTTTTTTTTTATTTTTAAAAGCATTTTTTCTAAAACCTTTTGGCCAAAGAGGTTGTAGAAAAAATGCTTTTAAAAGTAAAAAAAAAAAGGTTCAGATGATTATGCGGCTCAACTGGGATCGTCAGAGCCTTTTAAAAGCATTTTTTCTACAACCTCTTCGGCCGAAGAGGTTGTAAAAAATGCTTTTAAAAGTAAAAAAAAAAAAAGTTGGCCACACCCACCGTCACATTACTTCCCCACCAAGCCACGCCCACAGAACCAATAGTAACAAATTTTACATTTCACCACTGCTACATAGCCACATGCCCAATCTAACAAATTACTACTGGGATTTAATAACTATTAGAAAGAGAAAGAGAAAGAGATGGTCTTCTGGTTGATCAACATCAGTTTTTAAAGAATTGAAAGTAATTGCTCTTAAAACACACATACATATTTACAACTGTTTCTGGTCAAACAGATTTTCTAGGTTTCATGACATGACAAACATAAGATGAGACCTGAAAGAGACACTTTAATGAATATTTTTAGAGGATTACAATTCCTTTCAATAATTTTCAGGGATTTTTGTGGGACAAAAGTTCACAAATCCTTGATTTTATTCACCACAGGTCTCTGACTGGTTTGGATTACACATCCGATCAGTTGGCAAAACACAGAAGCAAAAAGAGGAAACAATGAATAGAAAATTTGTGAATATACTAACAGACAGTATTACAGGACTGTTATTCAGAGGTGGGCAGCACATGAATCAACAACCGGTTCGCCCCAGCACCGAAAATGTGCGTGCGTGCCTTCCGTGCGTGCCTTCCGTGCATGTACGCAGCCTTCTGTGCATGCGCTTTGCTCTCACGTGCATTTGCACGCATGCAGGCTGCCTAAAAAACACAGCTAAATAGGATGGCATAGCCCAGGAGGGGGGGAAGAGGGGCGGGCCCAGCCCACCTGCAGGTCACAACTACCGGGTCTCCTGAACTGGCTGAATCCCATCCCTGCTGTTATTGTCCTATAACAAGGCAGGAACAATCAGATCTACACATGCAGAATTCAAGCTAACTACTTTATTATGTTCTGCCTATAATAAAGGAATCTCCCAAGTCTGGCAGCTTTCCCTTAGAAAGAATTAAACTTAATGTATTTTTTGGACTATAAGACACACCGGAGTATAAAACGCACCTTAGTTTTTGGGAAGGAAAATAAGAAAAAAGCTGATTGGTGGGTGGATGGCCTCAGAATCAGTGGTGGGTTTCAAAATTTTTTACTACTGGTTCTGTGGGTGTGGCTTGGTGGGCGCGGCATGGCTTGGTGGGCGTGGCAGGGGAAGGATATTGTAAAATCTCCATTCCCTCCCCACTCCAGGGGAAGGTTACTGCAAAATCCCCATTTCCTCCCGATCAGCTGGGACTTGGGAGGCAGAGAATAGATGGGGGTGGAGCCAGTCAGAATTTTTACTACCAGTTTTCTGAACTACTCAAAATTTCTGCTACTGGTTGTCCAGAACTGGTCAGAACCTGCTGAAACCCACCTCTGCTCAGAATACCCCCAATCAGCTGTTCCCAGAGGTGAACTTTAGCAACAGGTTCGTTGGTTGTGAGCTCTGTGCCTTGCTTTTTTTTTCAGCCTCTGAAACTTCCCTTTTAAAGGCTTTTTTCAGCCTCTGAAACCTCTGTTTCAGAGGCTTGGCAGGGCTACATTTGGTGTATAAGACGCTCCCAAATTTTCACCCTCTTTTAGTCTTATACTCCGAAAAATATGGGGTAATAGCCATCAACACTCCAATCAACCAATAAGAAATCACACCCAACCAGGCATCACATAAATACTACGCATAGAATAGCTCACATCCCAGTAGAGAGAAATTTCCTGTGGATGGGCTCCAGCAGGAGTCTGAAAGCTCTAGTCCCTGTGACTGACCCAGATTGGATCCTGCAACATTATCTGGGACATGTATATTTGCTTTAATTTGTGACAATTAAATAAGGCTCCAAGGAATTCAGGGAAGGCTGGCTCTAGCCCTTTTAGAGTTATGCAGTGACTCTAGATTACCTCTACACTTCAACTTTTATCCTTCACCTGTCAGACTGGGTGCTTCCCAACAGTCATGTTTTTACTTTGTCAATGGGTTATTTATATGAGTTAGGTATAGCATTAACATATATGCACGTAGGTGGTTATAGGTTCAGTACTTGTCATCTCCATATTAAAGCATATAAAACACACAGTAGAACAAAGTAGGAAAAGAACTCATTAGGAAACAATATTGCTGGTAATGGAAGTAACCCTGACCTATAGGGCATCATTTAAGTGCAATTCAATATGTTCTCAGAATTTAAGAATAAGTATTTAGTGCAGCTGTATCTATAATAATCTGCTTAACATAATTGAGGGTTGAGTACAACACATCACCATTGACAGGTGTTGCCCTATTTAGAGCTAAAAATGAAACTTCCCTGATACCAGGGGGCCTCTGCACAATCAGAAACTTCATCATGCTGGATGAGTTTATTTCATCCTGTTCATCCCTTAGAGCTCCAAACCTCCATTGCACCTCTTGTTTGGCCTAAACTGGAGATATGTAGTTGGGTGTCATCATCATATGAATTTCTATGTGTTTGTGTATGCCTTCAAATTATTGTTGAATCCTGACAACTGCCCGAATAAGTTCCTACAATTTTTCTTGGCAAGATTTCAGACATGGTTTGCCATCCTCTTCTTAAACTGAGAGAGAATGACTGCCTTAGATCACCTGGTTGGCTTTGTACCTAAGGAAGGATTAGAATTCATGGTCTCCCATTTCTAGTCTGATGTCTTAACCACTACACTAATTTGGCTCTTTTATATTAATAATACCTCATCCCAAATCAATGGTTGACTTTGCCAAGTGGCTTCATGTAACTGTTTAAAAAAAAAAGGGAGGGGTGGGTTTCCAAGCATTGAGACACCTGAGATTGGAGTGCCAATGAACTCAAATTCTCCATCCTCAACAGTAAGTGGAACTATACATTCTGGAAGGAGAAGGGCTACTGTAGAATGGTACATCTGTTCCCAAACCTCATATACAACCCAAAAGGATGGCATGATTGATAATCTTGAATGCTGCTGAGATAAACTTGAATGCTGCTGAGTCTCAATACTTAGGGGAATATGTGGGAGCCATTTCTTCTGAGTACAAAATAGGGCTCCTCCATCCAGTTCTATTGCAGTTCATCCATAAGAAGAACCAGTGCCGTTTCTGTCTCATGCTCAGGCTTGAACCCAGTCAGGAAAGGTTCACCCATGACTTTTAATAGATGAGTATGCTTACAATATACTGACTATGCTAACTATGCATAGATAGTTTTTAAGATACTAAGTTTAAGATACTAAGCAAACTGAGACAGAACTGAAGACAGAACTGAAGAAACTTCTTGGATGTCTTGGCAAAATGTCTTCAAAGGAAAAAACAAGAAAGTCCAGCTGCCTTTTGAAAAGCACCTTTGGGACAACCATGATCTGGATGATTGAGAACCTCCATAAACAGATACTAAGCAAAGTACAGGTAGTCCTCGACTTACAACCTAAATGGTCACTAAACGAATGGTTTAGTGACCATTTGAAGTTACAACAGCACTGAAAAATATGACTTATGATCAGTTTTCACACTTATGACTATTATGGTATCCCTATGTCACATGATCAAAATTCAGATGCTTGGCAGCTGGTTCATCTTTAGGATGGTTGTAGTGTCCCTGGAGTCTCATGATCCCCTTCTGCGACTTTCTGACAAGCAAGGTCAATGGGGAAGCCAGATTCACTTAAAAACCTTGCTATTAACTTAACAACTGCAGTGATTCACTTAACAAATGTGACAAGAAAAGTCATAAAATGGGTCAAAACTCACTTAACAAACATCTCGCTTAACAACAGAAATGTTGAGCTCAATTGCAGTTTTTAGTCGACTACCTGTATCTCAAAATCAACTTTACCACTAAGAAATGCTTTTTTTTTTTTTGGCCTCTGAGAAGTAACACTTAGTATAAGAATAACTTCAGGACTAGAAGGGGCCATTATTTGATCTCTTCTCTACCATTTCATGTAGCGTAACCCAAGGATGGGAGGAGGTTTTCCTCATTCACCTGGCATAGATTCTTCCATCTCTGCAGCTGCTCCACTGCCAATCACTTTTTTTTCTGTTGTTTGAAAGACAAACCAGCTTCATAAATCACTGCAGCTAAGCAATTTGACAAAAGTACGTTAGGAGAAGGCCTAGTCAAACTTTTTATTGCATAATTCCCTTTGAGATCAATTTATATTTTTTTCTATCAGAATGCTTGGTGACATAATAAGTAATTCACAGGATGGTTTACCCAGGATGATAAAAAGAGTGAAAGGTAATTAAAGCTGCTGCTACTGAAGCTAGGATGGACTGAAATTCTTACCAGTCACTGATCAAATAAAGGTTGAAATGTTGAAATACATGGGAGAAAAGTAAAATTACTACTGTTAAACATCAATATACACGATTTGCTCTTCAATTTGCTTCACTTAATATAACTTAATAAATCATGCTATATTCTTTCTGCAAGGATATCAAGGTGGCAAACCGAAATGGTGTACCGTATCTTTAAAAAATGGCTTTGTTGTGACCTAGGCTTACTGAGTTATTACAAGACACAATTAGTTCCAAACAAACCTATTTTATTGTAACAGCTGAGAATTACGTTCATTCCCAGCTGAGTCCCAATTAGTTGCAAAACAAGTCCTTCGGGGTAATCACCAATCTTTATCTTCTTTGACACCCTGCCAAAGGCCTTACTTGGCAAAGCCCCATGGAGTTCAGAAACAAACAAGAGATGCCGACTGGAAACAGAGTCAGCAACGTTGCTTTCCTGCAAAAGACCCAAGTGCCTTTGTTTGTCTTTTAAGTCTTATGGGAGGGACCAATCATTTCCTGGCCTTATTCCCAAGTCGTCCCTTTTGCTTTAGCTGCTCTTGCCTTCTGGCAGCTCTGCGCATGTATGCACTAGGAACAGGCTCCTCCGCCTCTCTGCTGTCTGACTCTGGGGGCTCCGGAGTCCGCATATCACTCCCAGATGGCCCTGGCCCCATCTCTGCCTCTGACACAGAGCCCTCGTCTGGGCCTTCCCGGACGAGGGCTTCTTCCCCTAGATCCGGTATCAGAGAAGGTCTGAGCCATCCAAGAATAAGCAGCAGATGTGTTATGGAAGACCCAGGCTAGCTTAGCACTGGAACTTTGAGGACATAATCAATATGGAAACAAAGGTGAATGTGGACATGCTAAAAGTATGACAACCATGCATATTCTGGAGATAATGAATTAATGGATTTTGCCCAGGGGTGAAATCCAGCAAGTTCTGACAGGTTCTGGAGAACTAGTAGCAGAAATTTTGAGTAGTTAGGAGAACCAGCCTGGCTTGATGGCTCAGTGGCTAAGACGCTGAGCTTGTCGATCAGAAAGGCCAGCAGTTTGGTGGTTCGAATCCCTAGAATAGGTCTCCTCGGTGAGCAGGGGGTTGGACTAGATGACCTCCAAGGTCCCTTCCAACTCTGTTACCACCTCTGGCTGGCCCCGGAGTGGGATGGGAATGGAGATTTTGCAATTTCCTTCCCCCAGGAGTGGGGAGGAAATGCTGATTTTGCACTATTCTTCCCCTCCCATGCCCACCAAGCCACGCCCACCACGCCACACCACGCCATGCCCACCAAGCCACGTCCACAGAACGGGTAGTAAAAAAAATTGAATTTCACCATTGATTTTATTTATTTATTTATTTATTTATTTATTTATTTATTTATTTATTTATTTATTTATTAATCAAATTTCTATACTGCCCTACTCCCGAAGGACTCAGGGCGGTGAACAGCCAAGATAAAATACAGATAATACAAATATTAAAAATCCCTTAAAATTATTAAATATTTTGGCCGAAACACAGATTAAAACACCCAATTTATAAAATCACGAATTAAAAATTTAAAAGAGGAGAGTTAGGCCAGGCCAGCCTGCTGAAATAGAAAAGTTTTGAGAGCACGGCGAAACGTGTGCAGGTCTGGGATCCTCTGTATCTCTGGGGGGAGCTCGTTCCAGATGGTAGGTGCCCCCACAGAGAAGGCTCTCCCCCTGGGGGCCGCCAGTCGACACTGTTTGGCCGACGGCACCCTGAGGAGCCCCTCTCTATGGGAGTGTACTGGTCGGTGAGAGGCTATTGGTGCTATTGGTAGCAGAAGGCGGTCTCGTAAATACCCTGGTCCGATGCCATGGAGCGCTCTAAAGATGATAACCAAAACCTTGAAGCGCACCCGGAAGACCACCAGGAGCCAGTGCAGCTCGCGCAGGAGGGGGGGGTCACATGGGAGCACCACGTCGCTCCCATAACCACCCGTGCGGCCGCATTCTGGACCAGCTGGAGCCTCCGGGTGCTCCTCAAGGGGAGCCCCATGTAGAGAGCATTGCAGTAGTCCAAGCAGGAAGTAACGAGAGCATGAGTGACCGTATTTAACGAGTCCCGATCCAGAAAGGGACGCAACTGGCGAATCAGGCGAACCTGATAAAAAGTCCCCCTGGCCATGGCCTTCATGTGCTCTTCTAAAGACAGCCGTGAGTCCAGGAGGACATCCAAGTTGCGAACCCTCTCTGTGGGGGCCAATGACTCGCCCCCAATAGTCAGTGATGGCACCAACTGACTATATCGGGATGTTGGAAACCACAGCCACTTGGTCTTGGATGGGTTGAGCCTGAGTCTGTTTCTCCCCATCCAGATCCGCACGGCCTCCAGGCACCGGGACATCACTTCAAGGGCATCATTGGGGTGGTCTGGAGTGGAGATGTACAGCTGAGTATCATCAGCGTACTGATGGTACTTCACTCCGAAACCACGGATGATCTCACCTAGCGGCTTCACATAAATGTTGAACAGAAGGGGCGAGAGGACCGACCTTTGTGGCACTCCACATACAAGGGGCCTCGGGGTCGACCTCTGCCCCCCTGTCAACACGGACTGCGACCGGTCAGAGAGAAATGAGGAGAACCACCGTAGGACGGTGCCCCCCACCCCTAACTCCTCTAGCCGGTGCAGCATGATACCATGGTCGATGGTATCAAAAGCCGCTGAGAGGTCTAATAGGACCAGGACAGAGGAACAACCCCTGTCCTGAGCCCTCCAGAGATCACCAACCAACGCGACCAATGCCGTTTCCGTGCTGTACCCAGGCCTGAAGCCCGACTGGAACAGATCCAGATACGACGATTCATCCAGGTACTGGGGGAGCTGTCGCGCTACCACACTCTCAACAACCTTTGCAACGAAGCGAAGGTTGGAGACTGGACGATTTTGCCTTCACAAGATAAAAGAATGGGCAGTATCTTAGATGTCTTTGGCAAGGACCACTAACTTAAATGCAATTGGGTGGTAGCTCATTACAGGCTGCTGTGGAATCACTGAAACTAAAATCCTTTTCTTTTTCTTCCACATGCCTCTGCAACAGAAGGAAAGTGTTACAAGTGTATATATGTCTCCAATCCTTTGCTTTGCAATAGGAAAGTGTGATACTTGGCCTCCTAGTTTCATTTCATAACATAGAAGAACATGAATTGCAGCCAAAGGCAATTTGGAGGAAGGCTTCTTAGATTGGGCTTAAGGCATGTTTGGGAAGGCCTAGGAAGCATAATTGAACACTATTTAATCAAGACAATGGTGGGACCATTGACTTTTTCCTTTAACAGCAATTAATTGGTAAGAGGTAACCTAGTGATGTTGAAAAATAATAATCTGGTCTCTAGCGTAGAGTACAGTCCCAAAACTGTACTCTACGATGCTTTCTCTCTTTTTGAAAGATGTACATTGTTAATGCTTGCTGAATGTTAAGTTATTCCATATATCAAAAAAAAGCAAACATCTTTATTCAATATTTTCTAAAATTTACTAGTCTTAATATGTTCCCATAGCAAACTGTAGCAAAGGAATTAATAGTAATTGGTTACAAGTCAGCATTTAATTGGCAAAAAGACCTTTAGCTGGTTGATAGTAAATCATCCCCCCCTAAAAGTATAGGCATTAGTTGGCTATTATCCCCAGAAAACAACTGCCATCTACTATAGCAAATCAATATGAACCAGTAGTGGACAATTTTGTCTAATTTTGATCTTAGTTGGTTTTACTCCAACTCTACTCCATCCAATTTCCACATCGATCTGTGATTTAACATGCACACTCAAATTTATTCCTTTCTGTTGTTAAGTTTCCCTTTTTGTGCACATTTTAACACAATTTGCCCTAATAGGCACATTTTTGTAGAAATTTCTGCTTCTGCAGATATATTCCATTTATTCTTCGCTAATTGCTTGTAGATAAATGGGACTCTAAGAAGGATGTGACACCATTCAGATGCCATATTAGAAAGAAGAATGTGTACTTGAAAGCTTTAGATCTCCACATTCTATCCAAAGCATTTTATTCTACAACCATCTTTGTTCATATATTTTCTAATAGGACGAAGTATTCATCTTATTAGAAAATATATTAGAAGTATTCTAATAGGATGAAGTAAAAATGAAGAATGTGACATTATATATAGCAGAAAATGTATTTAAACAGTCCAGCTCTGCTTGCTCTTGTACACATCTCTTATACTCATCCTTTTTTATTTTTTTAAAATGAGTTTCATGTACGGTAACTACAGCAAGGTAAATGAAAGTAACTGTAAGGAACAGGGTGTAATCCATCAATGGACTCTTGGGAAATAATAGGGCTAAAACCGTTCTAAGAACTGGTTTCTATGAAGAACCGCATTATCTGAGGAACATGAGTGAAGAACACTCTTGTAAGACCAGACACTAAAATGTTTAAAGCCATGCTTGCTTTCTACTTTTTTCTTTCTTCCATCCTCTTTTCAATCTCTTTCATTTTCTCATCATTTCTCCCTTCCCTCTCATCTGTTCTACCTCTTCTTTGTTGTCATCAAGATGACAGAAAAAAAGAGAAGGATCCTCCTTGAGGGAAGATTGATTGATTCCTTGCACATCGTCAAAAAGGCATTAAGGGTTGTAAACCTAATCTTGCGTAGCTTCTTACACTACTAACCAGAGCATACAAAACGTTTGCTAGACCAATTCTCGAATACAGCTCATCTGTCTGGAACACACACTGCATATCAGATATTAATACAATTGAACATGTCCAGAAATATTTCACAAGAAGAGTCCTCCACGCCTCCGCTCGCAACAAAATACCTTATACCACCAGACTTGAAATTTTGGGCTTAGAAAATTTAGAACTATGCCGCCTTAGGTATGACCTAAGCATAGCTCATAAAATCACCTGCTACAATGTCAATGACTACTTCAGCTTCAACCACAACAATACACGAGCACACAATAGATACAAACTTAAAGTGAACCACTCCAAACTCCATTGTAGAAAATATGACTTCAGCAACAGAGTGGTTAATGCCTGGAATGCACTACCAGACTCTGTGGTTTCATCCCAAAATCCCCAAAATTTTAATCTTAGACTGGCTACTGTTGACCTCACCCCTTTCCTAAGAAGTCTGTAAGGGGTGTGCATAAGAGCACCAGTGTGCCTACCATCCCTGTCCTAATGTTCCCTTTAATTGTATTCATTTTATGTATTCAATTCATGCTTATACTTATACATATTTTCTAATACGTACTTAAATAAATAAATAAATAAATAAATAAATAAATAAATAAATAAATAAATAAATAAATAAATAAATAAATAAATAAATATTGTTAAAGGTAGATAGAGGGCCACCAAGTTTACTAAAAGAGAAGCCAAATCACCTCAGGACAGAGACTGACTTTGCCTGCATAACTGATTTTAGAAATGAGAAGATGAGATAAGGATGATTCCTAAATCCTACCTGAAATAAGCCTCATGAGGGAGAAACAGCACCATGTGAGAGAAGTAAATCCTTAAATAAATCTTTTGGTGCTCCCTGTTTTGAAAAATGTTTTACCAGGGCAGTTAACATTAGGATGATTCTGCATAATGTTAGATCCCAGGATCACATGGCCTCTTAAGTCTTGAATGCAGCCATCAAAGTTTTTCCAAATTGCCCATCAAATTGTAAATTTTGAAATGAGGAAAGAAGATATTTATTTAATATTTAGGATCATTTAATACATAGGTTTTAAGCCTAATGACTATATTTAACTGATCCATCTAGTTTTAATTAATTGACTCTTTACTTTGGGAAACAGGTAATCAAATGTAGTCTTGGCCCAAAGAAAGTTATGCTCTAAAGTTTCATTCCCCATCAACAGTCTGTATGGCTTAAATAAGGCTTCTTGCGGCTTCTCCCCAAGTAAAGACTATCTCATTTTACCCATTGTTAAATCCAAATGAGGTGGGTGTGTTTGTTTTTCCTGATGAAAATCAATATTATGCCAAGCAAACAATTCACAGTTTTTATGAATGAATTATTTCTGTTCTGATGGATGTAGTTTTAGAATGATGTCTCTCATTTTGATGGGATAAGCGGCATACTTTGTGATGTTTCCTTGGGGAGGCTGTTATTATATTACACACACTTCATTACCACAGCATTAGCAAGCTCATACAATAGCCTGTTACATGTTACATTTCTAGCTAATTACTATATTAAAGCAAGTCATGGGCAGGAGAAAAATGTTGTACCAGGGGAGTTAACGTTAGGATGATTCTGCATAACGTTAGATGTATTCATTTATTTATTTTCTTAATTGTATTTAATATTGTGCATAATATAAACAGGAATAGAAAATTATGTGTAGCTCCTAACAGTCAGCAATTAATGTTTGCATCTAGGTAACCTTGTGCCCATTATTTGGTAGCTTGAAATAGTTATGCTCTCAAAATGTATGAGGGTACAAAGAAGGATTTTTTTTAAAAAAAAATGACTTTTACTAATAGAGTAAACAAATTTGGGATGAACAGAACAGAATAAGAGAGTTGGAAGGGGCCTTGGATGTCTTCTAGTCCAACTCTATGCTCAGGCAGGAAACCCTATACCATTTCAGACAAAGGGTTGTCCAATCTCTTCTTTAAAATGTCCAGCATCGCAGCATTCACAACTTCTGGAAGTAAGTTGTTCCACTGATTGATTGTTCTAACTTCTCAGTTAAGAAGGAAATTTCTCATTAGTTCTAGGTTGCTTCTCTCCTTGATTAGTTTCCAACCATTGCTTCTTGTCCTACCTTCAGGTGCTTTGGAGAATAAGCTGACTCCCTCTTCTTTGTGGCAACCCCTTAGAAATTGGAACACCACTACCATGACACCCATGATAGATGGGGCAGAGGAAGTATGCTGATCAATTTTTGTTCCTAGGTGACTAATTGCTGTTTCAGCCCAAGCCCTTATAGCAGTGTTGGCAAACCTTTATGGCACCAAGTGCTGAAATGGGAGCACGCAGACACCCCCATGCCAAAAACTGGAAGAGCAACCGCCCAGTGCACATGCACACACTGGGAAGATGATCTTCCGGTTTCCGGTGTGCACATGCGCACCGGCCACTGGTCTTCTGGTTTCCGGTGCTCCTGTGCACGTGAAGACCAGCTGGCTGGCATGCCGGAACCCGGAAGAGCAACGGGCGACGGCTGGCGTGTCCGGAGAGATGGCTCTGTGTGGCACTTCCAGTACGCATGCCATAGGTTCGCCATCATGGCCTTACAACTTTCTTGTGGTTAAAAGCCAAGGGAGAAAATTCAGTGTACACCTTCATGAGCCTTCGGGGCAAAGGGAAGATATGAATATTTATTTTATATAAAGAAATAAATAAGAATTACATATAATAGATAAATGGGAGAAATAGATTCAAACACCGTCTAAACTTTTGTAGTCTGTCATTTTGTCAAAAAATAAACTCATCAATGGATTTTACCGATAACAACATTTCTAAATAGAAATTGCTAAACAAGAAGAACAGGGCGATAGTACTGCCTTGACATTTTAAGCAATTACTCACATTAAAGTGTACAAAAACGCCCCATTGTTATCAGAGTAATAGTGGACATACAAGATGGCCACCACTTCATCATCCTACCTAAGATGGCCACCACCTCTTCATCCTGTATGACTTCTAATGATCCTGAGACAACAAAGCAGAGGGCATCTACGCTTTCACCAGCGTGATAGATAAGGTCTCCGGGAGCACAATGGATCGTCTGGAATTCCACTGCAAGTGCTCTCAGGCAGCCATCACTAGCTAGGCGAAAAGCTGGATGTTCGTTAAAAACCTTCCGATTGAGATGCACACAAATATCCGCTCTCATGTCCTTGGGACATATTGAAAGGACCTGGAGGGAGAGGAAAAACATGACAATGGGTGCAATCTAAACAGATAGTATGAAGGTTAACATACATACATAACTGTTTTAATACATTATATTTGTGATAGTGACAAATATCTGTAGCTCGGGTCTAGAAACCAACCCACAAGCTCGGAAAATAAACTTCCACCCTCATACATTATATTGTTTAAAGAGCTCCAAAATACTTACTTACAAATCTTTTTAAGGCAAGCCTGTATTACCTGACCATATTGTAAATGTATAATTTAGAGAGACTACAATAGATGATGATAATTTTTCTTAATGCTTCTAGATAAATTATTACAAAAGAAATGTTGGAGCCAAGAATTTGAATCCTTGTGCATATATTTTGCAGAGACTACAGATCTTCCCCATATACTCATATATAATCAGTGTGAAACTTGTTATAATGTAGGTTCTACCAAGGTTCACATTGATTTTAAATTCCCATTGTTTTATTTTATAATTGAATTGCTTTTATGTTGTGAGTTGCTCAGAATACTTTGTTTTGGGGGATGCCATACACAAGTTTTAAATGAAACAAATGAAAATATTTAACACTTAATTGAATTCAGCAGGACTAATTTTCATATAACACATACAGTAAATATTTGGATAAATAAGTCTCTATTTCCTAAATCTCCAAAGCCAATTTGTTTTTAATTATTTTCTTTCTTTCTTTTTTGTAAAATGGATTTCTTTTTAAGAATGGTTTCAGAGAAAACTGCAATTAATCAAGAGCAGATTAATAGTACCACAACAATCTAAGAGTTGATTAAAAACAGAAGCAGCACGAGTAGGCTCTTAAAGGAATGCCTGAAAAACAGTATTTCAATTAATAGAAATAGAATAGAATCTACAACTTAGTTTATTCACCAATCCTAGGATTTGGGATAGACACAGAAAGAAACAATTGTCCAGTAGTAGCCAGAAGCTGTTTTGAGGGTTCTTCATTCTTAGATCTATGATCCTCCTTTGCCTATTATGCTTTTCATTGTAAATCCATCCCTTACTGACATCACTCTGCAGATGTCTGCAGATGTAACATTTTTTTCCTTCCTCCAGATGGTTAGGTGCCATCATACTGAGCTTGGCTCCTAGTGGCTCCAAAGCTAAATGCTGTGTTAAATGTTAAAATTCATTTCTGCAGATAATCATACTTAATTCCTGATTTAAGGAAGCCAATATCATTTGAATGAAATTGGCAAGAATGGGAACTATCTAGAGCACTCCTACTCCTAGTCCTAAAAACTTAATGCCTAAACTTAGCCTTTAATACAAACCCCAAATATAGGGCTATAGTAATATTTTTTAAAAAATATTCTATCTTTTGAAAAATCTATGGCTTCTTACCTCAGAAGGAACCATATAATGTCAGTTCACTACAAGGAATTCTGGGAAAAATCTGGGTTTCTACCATTCCATGTCAATGAAGAGAATGACCTAGAATAATCCCCCATTCTTCCTACTATTAAAGAAGAATGAGCAATTGTAGACTAATGAATTAATTTCTCTTTAAGCAAACGTAGCTACTTCAGTGGACATGAAGTTTTATTTCATGTCTTATTTCCTTTAGAATTTAATTGGCAGAGTGGTGAATGTGAGCTGTGATAGACTGAATTTTAAAATTAATACTTTGAGGACTACTGAATTATCTCTACCCACAGAATTATAGGAATGTGCCTGCCTTTGAAATCCATGTGATCTTAAAATAAATAATCAAAATCTGGTACAAACAATCCAGAGCAGAAACTTTTGAAAACCTTCACTAGAGACAATAAGAATCTTCTACATAATTGATTCATTGTCAAACTGCTCTTATCAATAAATATGTTTTTGGGAAAATTCGTTACTCTTAAATTTTATAATTAAAACAACAAATTATTTACTTTGTGGGGGGGACTCTTGAGTTAATTCTATGTATACTTACTTTGTGGTAGTTTCCACTGAGTTTGGTATATTAACTTTAAATTCAAGTTAATGCTTTTAGGATTATACCATGAAATATTACAAAAGAAACCTGTACCCTAAATTGCTGTTACAATCATGTTCTCAGAAAGTGGACAGGCATCTTGTCAGAGAAAAAGAAATAAAGACTTCTCAGGTGCATAGATATCATTTCAAACAGTATTGCTTTTTGTAGACAAAATAGTGACACTTTCATCATGTTCTCCAGCAGTTTAGAAAGGTGAGAGTACACTATGTAGGAAAAAAGCCAGCTAATCCATCAGGAGGAATTCAATAATTAATGGAAGCTTTTTTCCAAAAGGTTTTAGTCAAGCCACATCCAACTGAATATACTGTAAGCTGCAAGGGAGAAAGAGAAACAGTTCTTCTCTCAACAACTGTAAAACAATGATCTCCTCACAAGATATGGACTTAATTTTTTTCATCTTTAAAATGGAAATGAAATCTCAGCTAGAGAAGTAGTTTTATTATATAGTCTGTGCAAGTACATTTTCAAAAGGCAAGGGAGGGAATTTGGGTTCTTTCCCTATTATAGCTAAAGTAATATATAGGACAGTGTAAGAATTAGCCTGGTTTTATGTCACATCAAATTTCTGCTGGAGCAGAAAACCTGGGGTTTTGGGATTGTGCTGGTCGTCAGCTACCAAGTATACACATGGACAGATCTGTCTATTTCCAATTTGTATGTTTTCTCGTTTTGAAACTGTTAATTCTATTACATTTCTGCATATTTTAATATGTGATGACCATTTGCACCCTAATGCTAACATAATTTTCCCAATATACAATATTTATACATTTTTCTTCAGCATGCAACCTTCTCCATTGTCAATTCTTGCATCTGAAATGGCCTGCTGGAAGCCACACTGAACTCTCTGTGGCTATAGTAGATTTTAAGAAGTTATGAATAGTCTTGCTTAGTTTTGACTTAAGTGAACAGTTTCATTTTTCACTGCATTTTTCTCTGAAAAATTTAGATTTTGACTTCACTGTTCTATCATGTGGGATAGGAATTGATGTCTGGCATGGATCCATGCTTTTTTTTTCTGTTCTTGCACAAAAAGCTGGCAATAGATTTGTTAGATAGCAAGGAAGACACAGGTAGGATTTAGAAGAATAGTGTGCTGTAGCGTCTAAAATCTTGGAAGATTCATATTTTAGTCCAACCTCACCATGAAAAAGCCCTGGAACAAGTCTGGACAAATCATCACCTCTCAGCTTTATAGAGCTCTTGTTGTGGGTAAAGTATGGGAATACGATAACTGTCCCTTTCAATAGGGAGGCAGAGCAAGCAGAGGAAAAGAAGACTAAGAGGCAGAATGCGGAAGGATGATTTTTTTCAATCTCCAAAAAGTCATTTCCAAAATTATCATTTGCACATTATGAAAGGAAAACAACAGTGGCAAAGATTTCCATTAGAATGCACATTTGAATTAATCTATAAATTCAAATTATGGTTTGATTTGAAATATAATGCACGTTATTACAGTAAAGCAGGCTTTGTTCTTGTCAATGAAATGACTGCTGTTCTAACTCTTGACAGACAATTTAAAATGCTCTGCTTTCTATTCTAGGTATATGTTTGAAAATGAATTTGTACTAGACAGCCCTTCAAATAAAGAATGTCTTCAAACAGAAGTTCTATTAATTAGTGTTTGGCTGGTCAGTTAGGTATCACAAGACAACAGTAGGGTTCACTCTACCCATTTTGGGGACAGAGTTCCAATCTATCCAAATTTCATTCAGATTTTAAATTATTTTTTAAAAAAAACAAACAAACAATGGATTAGACTTGAGGGTGGACAGAAGTTGCATTGTATTATCTTTAAAAATGGCAAAAAGATCTCTTATTTTGTATGTTTCTGAAGAGCAGAGGCACTTTGTTTGGTCCTTTCTGATTTTTTTTTTTTAATTTGATTTATATGCCGCTCTTCTCCGGAGACTCAGGGCAGCTTACAGTGCGTTAAGCAATAGCCTTCATACTTTTGTATATTTATACAAAGTCAGCTTATTGCCCCCCACAACTGGGTCCTCATTTAAACTACCTTAGAAAGGATGGAAGGCTGAGTCAACCTTGAGCCTGGTAAGATTTGAACCTGCAGTAATTGCAGGCAGCTGTGTTAATAACAGGATGCTTTAAACCACTGTACTACCAAGGCTCCTGATTTCTGTATAATCATCTCATTTGGTAATATGTTTAAATTAAGAGCAGTAACAATTTGGAGTAACAGCCTGCAGATTTCCTTCCTGCCTTTGATGCAGTGAAATCCTCAGACTTGCTCCCACTTGGACCCAGACAAAAATGGTTTAAATATCTACATTCAACATTTGCTTATAGCAGTCCTCCAAATCACAAGGCCAGCTAACATTCCTTCCTCTTCCTCCCACTGACATTTCAACTTTCTGAACTGCATGAAAGCTAAAAAGGAATTGTCAATCCTCTTTAAAGTTCGTAAACAGCTTTTTCCTGCTTAATTTTCAGTTTTCTTTCCAATCCACCATTGACAAAGATGCTTAAATTAATCTCAGAAAATTCTGCTTCAATTCCCAGTCAGTCTGGGAGATACACAGCAAGACAGAGCACAGGAACTAAGACTGACATTGGTTTTGAATGTATGCCTTGCAGTGTTATCAGGATTAATCCAGTACTGCTCTGTTTCTCTCTCCAGTGGTTTGATGACTATATGAGGCTAGAATTGCTACGAAACTAACTGGATAAATGTTATCCATGGTCCACCCCAATGTATTAAGCATGCTACCTGATAATTTTTCCCTCCAGGGGAACCCATTTCACTTCCACAAGGCAAGCAAGCAAGTTGCCATGTTCACTTCTCAAAGCCAGGTAATGTGTACTATTCAAAGGCCAATTATAATTTCTATCAAAAAGGTTGTTGTGTAATAATTTGGTGCATAAACATAGTTCTGCACTTGGGGAGGGGGATTAGGGATAAAAAAAGAGCAGACCTAAAATGCAGATGGAGAACTTTTGAGCTTGTATATCTTTCAGATTCTGTTTTTTTCCAATCTTTCACATTAGTTGGTAACTTTAAAAAAAACCTATAAGAAAACCCCTGTTTTTTCAGATACATTATTTCTCTCATGCATATATTGCATACATTTTGATCTAATCATCTTTGTAAATTATTCTTCCTTATTCAATTATATGTTGTATATTTTTTCACTATTATCTGCATTTTTCCCTAATAGATATGCTTGCAGTTCACCAAACATTACAAAAATGAATATCTTCTTTGCACGATATGGGTTTTCCTTTATCTCCTCTAGTCTCCCCTATATCTCTTCTTCAGAAGCAGATGGGAATTCATAAGTAGCTGTAGGAGGCAGGGTTAAAAACCAAATAATTTTTGCGTCTTCTTCAGTGCACAGATTAAGATGTAATCCTTTTTCTTCATTCTGTTTAGGATTTGTTGTTTTAATCGTGAAGTCGTGTCTGACCCATCGTGACCCCATGGACAATGCTCCTCCAGACCTTCTTATCCTCTATCATCCCTCAGAGTCCATTTATGCTGACTGTTTCAGTGACTCCATCCAGCCACCTCATTCTCTGCCATCCCCTTCTTCTTTTGCCCTCAATCGTTCCCAGTATTAGGCTCTTCTCCAGTAAGTCTTCTCCTGTTTAGGATAGCACTACAAAATTCTGAGATATGTATATGCTGAAGGCATATGAATATTGAATTCTGCTATTAATTTTCTATTGTTCTTTGTTATGACTATTTCATCACTGTATCAATTTTAACAATCGTGTAATATACTTATGTTAAAATCAACAACTCCCAGTTAGTACCTATATTCTTTTATCTCTGTATGATTGAAACAGTTCAGATAAAGAAGTGCAGTACACAACCAGAATCATAGACATTCTACTGTTTAACTACCATGTGCCTCTCTCTCTCTCTCTCTCTCTCTGTGTGTGTACAGTTTTTACAATGATATTTATTATGGTTATTAAGTGAATCATTGCAGTTATTAAGTGAACACCATAGTTGTAAGTGTGAACCCATTCTTCTGAATGCCACTTTTTGTTGTTGACAACTTGCAAAAAAGATCACAAATTTGACCACAGGACATTGCAACCATAAATGTGAGTCAGTTGCCATGCACCCAAATTGCAATTATGTGACTTTGGTAGTGGTGGTACAATCGTCATAAGTGGAAGGACCATCCATAAGTGCAAAGACTGGAATTTTTTTCAGCACCAGTCACTTAATCAAATTGTTACAAGTCAAAGACTACCTGTAATTTAGGTTGATTACATATCTACTTATTTTTACAGAGGACAATCCTCTATTCAAAGAGTTGTTAAATGAAAATCTCTGTTTAAAAATATTCTGGTTTTGATTAAATCAGTTTTAAATAGGGCACACCTAAATGGAGAAAGATCAGAAGCTTAGCAACACCTGGATAGCTGAATGAACAGGCACGCAGAGTAACTAGCTGCAGTTCCCAAATTACTAAATTACTGTGATTTAAATAGATGTATACTGAGGCATCCTGTATTTCTGTTTAAATTATGGTAACTGTAAGTGTTGCTCTTCTTTTGACAATGACGATGATGATGATCATTATCACGAATCAATCAACTGCAGGATGAAAGCCTCCAGGGTGTATTGTTAGGGACAGATTTTTTCTTCTTCTTCCCAGCCTAGGGCTAAGAGACAGCCACCCAAATAATTTCTGTGCCTAAGAGAAGGATAGATCCTACCTCCCATCTCTCCACTCATAGTCCAGGACTTATCTACTATCCCATGCTGGCTCTCAGATAGACAGAGACAGAGATAGACAGATGTCAATTCATATTTTCTTCTGTTCTCTTTGTTTGATGATGCAGAAGTAGATCTTATAAATATGTGGCACTCAGAGGAAAAACTAGGAACAATGCAGGGGGCTGGAAATCACTTCTTTGCTTCTTCATCTATGTTCCTCTTGAGGTTGAGAAAGCAAGCTTCCTATCCCAGAGGAAATGAATCCAATATTGTTTTCTTTTTCCTTCAGCATTTTCTAAACTCAGCCAGGCAGTTTAAGATAAGTGGCTAGAATAGCTGAGAAACAACCTACAGAGAGCAGGGACAATAAAAAGTGAAGGGAAAGCATGGACAGTGATGACAACCAACATAAAGAGATGCTGTAGTTAGAGTGGGATGTAGCTGACAAAAGCCTGTTAGCAATAGCACTTAGACTTATATACTGCTTTGTAGTGCTTTTACAGCCCTCTCTAAGTGGTTTACAAAATCAGTATATTGCCCCCAACAACCTGGGTCCTCATTTCACCCACCTGGGAAGGATGGAAGGCTGAGTCAACCTTGAACCTGGTGAGATTTGAACTGCTGAACTGCAGCTAGCAGTCAGCTGAGGTAGCCTGCAGTACTGCACTCGAACCACTGTGCCACCTCGGCTCTCTTAAATGTTTAGTAGTAGTAGTAGTAGTAGTAGTAGTAGTAGTAGTAGTAGTAGTAGGATTTTAAACATACATAATGCATTTATTATTTCGATACAATGCTACTTGTAGAGTATTGATTTAAGATTATTAATCTTCTAATGTTTAGATAGCTCAGACCATTAAAGGAAACCCACATTCTGGTAGAGAGAAGTTCCCTGAGGATGGGTTCTAGCACGAATCTGAAAGCTGGAAAGACTTAAAACTCTGGTCCTGGTGACTGAAGTAGATAGGATCCTGCAACATTATCCTGGGACACATATATTTGTCTTCATTCATTAAAGGAAATGCTTAAAATGTTCAAAGTATTATTTTCTTTGTTTGATTGATCCAGGTGGCTAAGAAAATTCTAAGAAATCAATTAAGGGTGACTAGTAAGAAAACAAACTGTACAATTAAGACCACACAAATCCTGGTCTTGCAGACTTCTTTCATTTTATGAAACTGGCTGCCTTAAATACAAAGCTATTAAAAGAGCCATTTCTCTTTTGGTATGTGGTTAGGCATGACCGCAAGCAAACAAAACTTTTCTAAAAAGTATTGGTTCTTGTTAAAAGAATTGTGGTTTCTCATCTGGGAAAAAAAAAAACCAGATCTTTTACATTGATATAAGTTTGTGGGACCAGAATGCAAGTACCGTAAAGTAGCTGGAACTGCTGAGTTTAATAGAAACATTTTGTGTTTACAAGGAGACGTGCTCTTTTTTGAAATTATAGTTGCAGTAATTTAATGAAAAACCCACTCCTAAATACTATGGTTTTCTAATTGTTTCCTTGGCAATGAGAGTTTGGAAAGAATATGACATTATTTCATTTAATTTTTAATAGATTTTTATATAAAGCTTCAATTTTTTACTAGAGTTGCCTTTCCCCAAACTATAAAAGAATAGCAAGACATACACATACACACTTTCACAAATATTATCATATGGTTAGGAAAATAAAACAATATGCAATGGAAGGAAGGAAGACTTGTTGAAAAAAATACATACTTAGAACAAATAATGGGAAAAAAAAACCATTAGAGGGAAAATTGGTTCCCAATGTCTGCATATTCGAAAACGTATGACCAAAAATGCATTCATAGGCACTGCAGAAGGACATTGATACAAATATTATGAAGATCTTTGATTATCAAATTCATAAACTGATGAAGAATCTGAACTGAACAAAATGTTTAAATAGCAAATGAGTCATGAAAAATGGAATTGACAGGTTTGTTGATCCCTTAGGTTAAACGATGGAAGAATCTGATCTCTGGCTGGGAACACACTCGGTGCCAATTACAGTGGAGCTAAATGGACAATAGTGAGACCTGATTTAAGGTCACGTTTAATGTTGCTCATATTATTTTTTTCTACACTCCATCCCCATCCTGGAGGCAATAACATCAGATCTATGGCTGCACTGAAATAAAATGGTAAATTGCTTACCATGTAACAAAGGGCTGATCCACACAATCAACTTGCCCGTGTTCCAATACAGGCCACTGATAATTTCTTGAGGACAGTACAGAATAACACCATCCACCATCCATGCATCCCAAAAGGAAGACAACTAATTTTCTACTACTACTGCTACTACAAAAAAAAAAAAAAAGGCTTTTTCACTTTGCAACCTCAAGCTGCTTATCTCCCATGGGTAGCTGCAAATGAAGCCTCCTTAAAAAAATCTCTTTCTGGGATTTCAACTCATTCTTCCACTTTGGCCAGAAGGAAAGAATAGATCTGTCTTTTCTTCTTTTTAAAAAAGCCACATGAAAGCTCTAATATTCTCTTTCTCCTTCCTTCCTTCCTTCCTTCCTTCCTTCCTTCCTTCCTTCCTTCCTTCCTTCCTTCCATCCATCCATCCATTCATCCATCCATGGAAATCCATCAAGGGAGGATTATGGAAAAGGGGTCCAATCAGATAATCATTATAGGTAAGCTGTTCCATAATTCTTTTCTCTGGACCTTTCCACCACTGTAACCCAACTGCAATCAAGAAGCATAAAGACTATTTTTTTTCCTACCAGCTACCTTAATTGTTACTCTCATCTGAGCACACAGAGTTCTCAGTTCTCTGTGTTATGACCTATTTTTCCATAGTTAGAGACGTTGCCTATTAATATTTCACTTGCTGTCGAGCGTGTTTCAATTAAAGTTAAGAAGTTCATATCCAAGGAAAGTGTTTTCAGTGAATTAAGAACATGGTAAACATTCTTATAGCCATTTAAGAGATGTTATTTGAAAAGCGTGTTTGGCTACTTCGCTAGGTTTTGGTGGACTGCTTCTGGCATTTTAATTTATTTTGATTTTGTTTTTTATTTATTTATATCTCATCTTTGTTATTATTTTACAAATAACCTTTATTACTTATTATTTTACAAATAACTCAAAGCAAGCAAACATATCCAACACACCTTTTCCTCCTATCTTCTGTACAATCACAACCCTGTGAGGTGAGTTAAATTGAGAGAGAGAGTTACTGGCCCAAGATTACTAAACTGACTTTCATAGTTAGGGTAGGACTTGAACTCACAACCTCCTACCTTCAAACTTGGTGCCTTAACCACTAGTCCAAACTGGTTCTTAAGCTAGGGTTGGATTTAAAAAAAACAAACAAATTTATATTCACCACATTCAAAACAAGGGTATCTGAAAACGGATATGTCTTTGCAGTTGAACTTTTCAAATTAATTGTAGATTCCAAATAAATATTTAGATTGAAATGCAGATTGACTGCTATCTTGGATCTTCCATGAAGCTTATTGGATGATATTTGGTCATCTACTATTTCTTAGTTTAGCTTTCCATGCTGGTTTGGTGTAAAAATGAAGTAAAAATGATTTACTTTGAGGCAAGATGGGAAATGTATGCACCCACGAATGGCCTTAAGGTTTTATTTAATGATGATTTAATGATTTTATTTCAATGTAGTATTTAGGTGTATGTCTTGGTTGTTCTGGATAGGATCAAAATATTAAAATAAATAGAAAAGAATCAAACATTGGCAGCATCATTAAAAAATAAATGTGATATCTACGAGAAGTGTTTGACTAGATGAACATCTGTTAACTACCATATTCCCTGAGAAACTCAAGATGAAAAATAGAGAAGACTTGAGACATATAACAAAAATGTATACTCTCAGTTTGTAACTTTTCACATCTCCAATTTTAACTTTTCACATCTCCAATTTATTCTACTCATTTTTATCAGCCTGCAGCTATTTAATATGTGCTTGCCTAATATAGAATATACATATTTGTTGCAACTAATTTTTCATAATAGTTTTCCATATTTTCTACAAATATAGACATTGCATGCATATACACACACACATTTTCATTTTATAAAACAATGCAGCGCAAATAAACTTCAAGCATCTGATAGTAGAAAACCATATTGTAATAACTTAAGTAAAAAGATGAGGCAGAAAGCTCAAATGCAAACCTCTGAGAAGTTCAGGTATAAAATGATAATTTCATTTCAATAATTTTATTGAACTAAGAACTGCAAAATTGTTCACGTATCAATAAAATTGTTTTCTATAGCTACTACAAAATAATGACCAACAATTATGGTAACCAATAGGGAGCTTCCTCGAATGGCCCAAAAACTATAAGCTAGACTCAGCCTCCATGATTTTTGTCCAAGACCTAAGTGTCATCAACAACAGTATGAAGATCTATTCAAACATTCTCTGTGTTCTTTGTTTTTTCTTTTAAGTAAAAATTCCCAAGATAGGAACGCTGGAATGTATTTCTACTGATTTAGCTGAACTGCCATAAAATGATAACTTCATTTCTGGTAATTGGAGAATCCAGTAAAAAATCCAGGAATTATAGTTGAAGACATTATGGCTTATCTAATAAATCTTGTTAGATTGCTTTGATTACAGCAGCTAACTAAACAGTTCATTGTAAAATAATAGATTTTCCAGATCTTGTACCTCATGACTAAGTATGATTAGTCATGAGGTATATGATCTGACTAAGTAAGCTTGAGTTAAATTGGAAAACAATAGAGAATAAAAGATTAATTTACCACCCCATGCATTCATACCTAAATCCAATTCACTCTTTTTCTTTTACACATATATATATATATACACACACACAATCACACACACAATACATTGCTGCTATTATTTGCAAAAGAGTATTAGAAAGTTCTTTGTTCATCTTTTATATAGTACTCCATTATCTATTACAGAATCACAGATGTGGAAAATAATCTATTATATGATTCACAAGATATATTGTACTAAAACCGAACAAAGATAATCAACCTATATTAAATAGACTCCATATTAAATAGTTATTCTGTATTTATTTATCAAACTAAAAAGCAATACCAGAGGTCTTGGACAAAACACTTTTGTATTTTCTCTTTGATAGGGTTAAAAGATTGAGCCCACTATCTCATTCCCTATTTCATTTTTCAGAGTGTAACCATTGGTGTTTTAAACAAAACTTGAATGTAGCACTTGATTCAGAACAGTTTGCTCACTTCTGATTTAGTGTAATCCTAAAGGTATAATCGTTTTTTTCATAAAGTTTGATTTGTTTCCTCATGGATACATACATGTAAACTATTTTAAGATCTACCTTTTATTGGCCAAGTTATTTTTAAACTCTCACATTTCTGATTATCATTTTTCTGTGACCATAGGAACTCTATTGTAAAAAGTTTGAATATAGTTTTTTTTTTATTGAAGGCACATGTGATTGCTCCCTGATCCTTTTATTATTTGAATTGTAAAGAATAGAATTAAATTTCTAATAACTGAGCAATGTGCTGCTGAAATGTATTATCTGAAGCAGCATTGGATAATACTGTAATGTAATGAATTTCACTGTAAAGAATGAGCTTACTTTTGAAATAGAGATTGGCTGTGAAGGTAGCAGGACTTGTTTTCATGGCTCACCGAAATAAATTCCGGCTAAATATTGCATTGCATTACTTTTCCTATGCAGCTATGGAGAAAGAGTAAGCATGCAATTATATTTGCTTCATGCAATGACTTTGGGAAGGCATAGTGAATGAATGGAAATGCCACACAGAATGCATACTATATGAATTTACAAAAAAAAAACATGAAGAAACAGCCAGAAGCATCACATATCTATTGCCAATAATTGAGATAGAATGCTTGACGGAAAAGTTATGCAAAAGAATTTTATAACAAAGAAATTATGGAAAAGGCTAAAGAAAGATGTATTTTGGTCCTGTTCATCTCATGCTTCATCTCTCCATGTTCCCAGGAAAGGTTTGAAAGAAATTTGTAGTCTGTAACTGTATTGGATTGATGGCACTGAATACCTGATACCGGTAGTGTGAATCAATTTCCTGATGGAAGAACTTGGGAATCAAAGATGAAAAACCAGAGCAAGTTTGTACAAAGCAGCCATGGGATGGCAGAATCAGCTTCAGGATAAAAGCAAAGTGCTAAAGGTGACATCTTTGGGTTTGTGAAAAGCAATAGCAATAGCACTTAGACTTACACACCGCTTCACAGTGCTTTACAGCCCTGTCTAAGTGGTTTACAGAGTCAGCATATTGCCCCCAACAATCTGGGTCCTCATTTTACCCACCTCGGAAGGATGGAAGGCTGAGTCAACCTTGAGCCTGGTAAGATTCGAACTGCCAAATTGCAGGCAGCGGGCAATCAGCAGAAGTAGACTGCAGTACTGCATTCTAACCACTGCACCACCGCAGCTCTTGAATATTGATGCAAGGCTACTCATTCTTGTCTACATTTTCACTTTGAAGCAAATATGCAGAAGATACCTGAAGGGCCAAAGAAGTGGTTAAAACAAGGCAAGGCGGCTGATCCCAGTATGTACTATACGGGTGTCACTCTCTGCCACTTTGCTTCAGGAATCTGATCTGTCTGTATGAATCAATCAAACCATCTTTGAATCACATCACCCATGAGCAGCAACACCATAAGAATTCAGTGCTATTTCAAATGTCTTATATTGCTTCTAAACTCTGTCTTTATATTTCAGCCCCTTGTTTTTGAGTCATGCATCCATCATAATAAAACAATTTCAAGAACTGAAATGAAAATTGCATGTTTACACCATTCCCTTTGCATTTAGTATATTATCTAATGTTCAAATGTTCTAACCCCTGGAGTTTCACTCAGACATTCGTACCTTCTCTGTATCGATCCCTTTGGACATTGACCATGTGGAGACAATATAATCCATGACACGTTCACTAAGGCCTTTGGGGACTTGGTATAACTTTAAGAAATCCCTCACATTGTTCAACATCTCATGGTAGCGATTGGTGTTGGCGTACATTTGTTGGAAAATTGTAGTGACGTTTCCAAAAATAGTTGCATAAAGAAGAGCTGGAAGAGATCCAAAAGAGTAATTAAAAACCAGCAAAGAGACACAAACTGCCAGCAGTTTAATCAATGCTAAAGGTTCCTTCATTGTTTCATCGAACATTTTGGTTGCAGTCAATTTGATGCTGAGCTGAGCTAGGGAAATATATTAATGACAATTCCGGGGCAAGATGCAAGTGGAGATAGTAGATTAAGAAAACACATAACGAAAGTTATTTAGAGTGCCACAAGTTCACAACAGAGCCATCAGATCAGGGGTGAAATCCAGCAGGTTCTGACAGGTTCTGGAGAACCGGTAGCAGAAATTTTGAGAGTTCAGAGAACTGGCAAATACCACCTCTGGCTAGCCCCAGAGTGGAGTGGGAATGGGGATTTTGCAGTATCCTTCCCCTGGAGTGGGGTGGGAACGGAGATTTTGCAATATCCTTCCCCCAGGAGAGGGGAGGGAATGGAGATTTTGCAGTATCCTTCCCCTGCCACGCCCACCAAGCCACGCCCACCAAGCCACACCACGCCCACCAAGCCATGCCCACAGAACCGGTAGTAAAAAAAAATTGAATTTCACCACTGCATCAGATATTCTATAGCTCTCAGATCCTGACAGATAGAATGAGATAGAGCTTGGCAGGCCAAGGACTTAAATCTGATAGGCTAAGACAGAAGTAAATGACGTTCAGATCAGTGGGAGAACATAATGGGGCTTACTCATTCAGTGGTAGAAACAGATAAACATGGTAAAGCAGAATAAATGACAAAATTTCTCAGTCTAAATTGGAGCTAACTGCCATTCACGCTGGCTTTTCATTCTGAGGTGATGTTTCATTTTCTGGAACTTCTAGTCAGTCATTTTGACATCACTGGGTACTTGTGCAAATCTTTCTGGTTTATTATTAATATTATTATTCCTTCTCACCTCCACCCTCTCCCTGTCATACAGGAAAATACAGTGAATAGTTTACTATAAATATTTTACCACTGTAGGGAACCTATATGTATTACAAGTAAATGATACGAAAATAAAACCTGAATTTAACCAACCATGTTTGAAGGTACATATTGAACTAGTTTACACATCTATGATCTCTCCTTGAAATAATGACATTGTTTAATTGAATGGATTGTTATATTTCTAACACTGTAAAAAGAATATTGTTATCATTTCAAGTTAGGAAGTTGTTCATTGATTCAGAGGTCCCTGTCATCAGGGTTTCAGATAGGCATCAACGTATGACTGGTCATTTAACAATCATTTAAGTTATGGCAGACCTCCACAAAAGGTACTTATGATTTGAATTAAAAGTTCCAACAGCTGGCCCCCTCCTAATGATCATGTGACTGCATTTGGGGCACTTGGCAACCAGCCCACATTTACGGCCAATTGCAGCATCCCGCAATCAGATGACCAAGAGCCGTGGTGGCACAGTGGTTAGAATGCAGTACTGCAGCTAATTCTGCTGACTTCCGGCTGCTTGCAATTTGGCAGTTCGAATCTCACCAGGCTCAAGGTTGACTCAGCCTTCCATCCTTCCGAAGTCAGTAAAATGAGGACCCAGATTGTTGGGCGCAATATACTGACTCTATAAACAGCTCAGAGTGGGCTGTAAAGCACTGTGAAGCAGTATATAAGTCTAAGTGCTATTGCTATTTACATTTTTTCCCTGAAACCAACATTTACTTCTAGTTTCTGGCAAAAAACATCCATAGCAAATAATGGGTTCATTTAACAACTGCAAAATTCACTTAACAAACACAGCATTTGCTATACAACCACCAAGTTCACTTAATGATTGTTGAAAAAAGGTTGTAAAATTGAGTTTGATGACATGATGACCTGCTTATGACCTCCATAAGCTGTAGTGGCACAGTGGTTAGAATGCAGTACTATAGGCTACTTCTGCTGAGTGCTGACTTCCTGCAATTTGGCGGTTCAAATCTCACCAGGCTCAAGGTTGACTCAGCCTTCCATTGCTCCGAGGTCAGTAAAATGAGGACCCAAATTGTTCGGGGCAAAATGCTGACTCTGTAAACCGCTTAGAGAGGGCTGTAAAGCACCATGAAGTGGTATATAAGTGCTATTGCTAAGTGTTATTAATGACCAGCACAACTTACGATTGTAAGTGAAGACTCATTTATGGTCATAAGTCAAGGACTACCTATAATAAAGTAGTGTTGAATATAAAGTTTAAGAGCCACAAAAAGACAAGTGAAATACATTCTTTTTTTCCTTCTTTATAGTCTTATCATTATAATTTCTGCATTTGAATTGGCAATAAATTGTTTTTGTCCTGGCTCATGGTTAGAAGCAGCCACTAGATCACAAAAGACAGTTATCGGACGGTCATGCTACCCGAATACCCAGGGCTCACCAGGACTTCTGGGGAAAGAAGAACAGTCATTACAGGAAAGTTTCCTCATCTTAGATTGAATCATCTGGGAAATAAAGTGAGCTATTTTTCAGATATACAAACTCCAAAAATACTGAGTTTTTCTTCTCTCTTCAAGATTTTATATGCTGCTTGGGGTATGTTAATTGCAGTTGATCCCTAGTAAATGTAATTTTCCAAGAACTGATGCCACTTTAGACAAATAACAGTCTTCTCCTCCACTCCCCATGGCTTCTACCTTTGTGTCTAAATATTGCATTCTTGGTATATCATAATAGGAACCAAGTGCAGAAAAATCAACAGATTACATGCATGTAACAGTCTTTAACATCTCCTAAACATCTTTAATAATCCCTGGGCCTTTTCCAGCCTGGGCATAATTCTGAGGCAGCACTGATCTCACTTGTGAATGACAGGGATGGAGTGTTGCAACATTCCTAGTCCTGCTAGATTTCTCAGTAGGTTATGATATCACTAATCATGGACTGTCTTGGGTACTGGGAGTGAAAGTTTCTCCTTCTTCCTTCATGATCAGTTCTAGCAGCTATTGGTGGGGAGACAGAAGGAGCCCAAAGCCCTGCTTTCTGGTCACTAGGTGAGGCCACCCAGTGACGACATTCATAATTTAGTCCCCTACCTTTCCAATAACTACACTACAAGGGACTGCACTAAAAGACTACTTGGAAGCTACAGCTGGTTTAGAGTACAACGACATGACTTATTACTGGTCTTTTTTAGTTTACTCATGTAATAACCATAATTTGTAAATTGTACTTGTTGCCATTTGGCTTTTGGGTGCCATCTATGTTGCTGGTGATGCGCATAAATATCTTTATGGTTTAGAATCTGGATACCTCTAGTTGTCCCTTTCTCTGGCTATTTCTGCCCATCAAGTATGAAGGCTCACCCTTGGTCCCATCAGTAAGGCAATGTCATCTATGTCTAATCCTACCCTCTGAAACATGCTTCCACCACACGTCCCTATAGACTCAACCTTGCTGTGCTTTTGTATTGCCTTAAAATGGAAGGCTGAAGTAGTTTTATACAGCTTTGTAATAGGTTTTACTGGTTCCCTAATTAGGACTTCTGAAAATGACAATTTTAGGTACTATTGAGGGTGTTTTTTTTGGGTGGAGGGGTTTCTGCTTTATTTTAATTGCTGTAATCTGTCTAGGATTGCAAATTGTGATTAAAGGAATCTCTCTAAGCTTGATGTTTAAACAAATAGCAAATATATGAATAAAGCTCCTAAAATCTATGAGCCTTTATTAAATACAATGGCTGATTTCACATAAGTTTAAACAGTTCTGTCAATGACATTACTGTTAGGATTCCCATAACATTCTAATCTTAATTAGTCTATCTATAGTTTAGTATACCATGCAGAACTAGATTACACACCTGGAACTAGAAGTAGAAACTAAAAATTACTTTAATACAGTAGCCAAATCAGCATGCTAGATGAATCCACCTCCTGAGTTAAAGCCTGTTAGATCATATAAAAATAAAATCATGGAGAGGTAGATATCCAAAAATGACAGAGGCCATGTATCACTGTAGCTAATTTAAAACATTTGTGACTGTCATTTTTGTCTCTCCTCATTAAATTTACTAATGCACTTTATATTAAATTGACACCAGCATGCTAATTTCATTCTCTCTGTCAACCCACTTGTCATGTTTGATGAGTGAAAGATATAAATATTGCAGTGCTTCCTGTATTATCTAAAGTCATGGATATGAAAGAAAGTTGGTCAGCTCACTTTTGAATATGAACTTAGCAGATCTACATTTCCTGAACTCACTGAATCAGCAGTACTAGTCATCATATGATCTATATTTTTTAATTAGTCAAAATCTCACAACATTGAAAATATTATCAGCCTTACCCAGAAATCTCATAATGACTTTTGTGAAATTATATGCTTAAATCATAGAAGATTCAAACATGGAAATTCAGATCTGATGAATCTGGGGATCTTACAAGATTCAGTCAGTTTTCAAACGTAAATTTAATTTAATTTAACCTTATGTAATTATTTATTACATTTGCATTTGGAAATTTTCTCCCTAAGATGTTTGTTTAAACTAGAGACCAAACTACACGAAGAACATTTATTTTGTTACACTTAACACCACAAAAACTAAAGAACTTATAATTGACTTCAGGAGGAAGAGAGATGTACATCTACCATTGTACAAAAATGGTGAGGAGGTGGAGAGGGTGGGTAGTTTTAAATTTCTGGGCATTTATATTTTGGAGGACCTCTCATGGACTATGAATGCTAACATGCTTGTGAAGAAGGCACAGAAGAGGCTGTACTTCCTGAGAATGCTCAGGAAGATAAATCTATCTCAGCAACTACTTCTGTCTTACTATCGCAGTACCATTGAGAGTGTCCTGACATACGGCATTCTTGCATGGTATGGGAGCAGCTCTATAGTGGACAAAAAAGCTCTACAGAGAACTATTAAAACTGCCCAGAATATCATCGGACTCCAGCTACCAGCCCTGGACGGCATCTTCGAATTTTGCTGTTTGAGAAAGTTGCATAACATTCTCAGAGACTCTTCCCATCCTGCTTACAATCTTTTTGGACTGTTGCCTTCTGGCAGAAGATACAGAACAATTAAAACTTGGACCACACGTTTTCTGAATAGTTTTTATCCCAGAGCTATAAATGCACTCAACAATGAACTAAAAGGCCACCATCAGTGAGCTGTTGGACAGTATTACTTGGTCTGTTGTGTGGATGTTTGGGTGGTTTAGGGGTGAGGAATTGTGGTGGGTGGGAGTGTGTTTGGGGATTGTTATGTGTGTTGGACCTTTGGGTGTTAAGTGAATTTCGTTGTATGGGTATATTGTGTATTCACGTACAATGACAATAAAGTTATTTATTTATTATGTATTTATTTTGCAGGATCCAATCTGAGTTGGTCACTGGGGCCAGAGGTTTACTCTTCTGAGCTGGTCCTGGTGACCAACCCAGATTGGATCATACAACATTATTCTGGGGTATTTGCCTTCATCTGTGAAAATTCATTTTATTGACAAATGTTGGTATTGGAGGCCCAAGGAAAAAGTCTGGTGAGGGGTGGGATTACAATCCCTCTTTACTGGCATAGGCCAATGATGGAATTCACTTACCTTCCCTACCGGTTCACAAATGTGAGCACAGGTACCTTGTCTGTGCATGTGCACAGCCTTCTGCATGCGCAGTAGGTGCACATTGTGTCCAGGCGGGTGGGCGGAGCCTCCCGCAGTCGCCGCTACCGGTTCATCTGATCCGGCGAGAACCGGCTGAATCCGACCACTGGCATAGACAAATGAATCCCTCCATTTAATTGGCTATGTTTTTTTTATAAGTGTAATTAAAAGTCTTATAGAACACGTAAAAACTAACACAAGCTAATACAGAGAAGGAGGGAGGAAGGGAGAAAGGAAATAGAAAGAAGCTTTCGATTTCCTCTTCAGCAAATATAAGTACAGTATAATATATGACTGTTTTTTCTATTACCAATTTTTTTCCTAATCATCAAAAAAAATCAAAAACAAATTTTCTCCATTTATGCAAAAAAAAAAAAAATCTATAAGAGTTTTCCAGTCATCCATAAATGCAGACATTGTTTTTCTCTGATCAAAAAAAGTTAATTTAGCCATCCCTGCAAATTCTATCATCTTTACAACCCATTTCTCCATTGTAGATCTAATTGGCTATGTTCTATCTGTTAATTGATTTGATTAATACCATTTTGATACTCTATTAAGGGACAAGATAAATGAAATAATATTTTCCTACACAATATATGTCTTTATTAAGACAATAGTCTTTTATAATATATCTTAAATTGGTTAGTTTCCTTAGCTGCTATCTACAAATCCTTTGTTCCTAGCTTTAGCAAATAACTATTTTAGCCATCTAATAATTCCAGTGGCTATTTGGCTACTTGGCATTCTTGTGATTAACACCTTCACTTATCATGCTACTGCCTTGCTCCCAGTTGCTTTTACTGAATCCACAAAATAGCCTCGTAGCTTGTTATTTATTATATTAAGTTATCTAATGTTTATTTATTGTTAACTCACTCCTACCAGTACATGCTGACCTTCCTTATTTATCAACAGGAAGACTCAAATCCAGGAAGCCCCCACTGGCACTTGCACAACACATAAATGACCCCACAAAAAAGGTGCAGGGCTTTGAACTACCACATCAGCAATGGACAATCCTGAATAGGATTTGTACCTCACATGGCATCTGCCAGGACTCTCTGTATAAATGTGGCATAGTACTCAGTATGACTGCAGGGTCCCACATCAATCTGTAAATCACATTGTGACCAGCTATAAGTGGAGGGCATATACTGGTCCAGTATCTGATTTTTTTAAAAATATAAACGATGCTGCGCTTCAATGGTTAGATGGCCTAGTCATTGACATTCGAACATAGATCTTTCTAACATTTATATTTTATTGTGTTCTACTAATCTAGATGAAATGTTAATATGTATTGCTAGTCCATATATGATATGCCATACACTAAATAAATAAATAAATTTTATATATATATATATATATAAATTTATATTCACTGATAAAGAAATAAAGGGAGACTAGTATAGATCTATTTCAAGCTATTTAGCTCTCATCAGCTAGCCATACCTTACTCAGATTCAAACTTGGGCTGCCTGCATATTAGGCAGTTGTATTAACCTCTGAGCCACAAGTTCTCCTCCTTTTATCAGTTTGAGCCAGGGGAGAGATTAATCAGAGAATATAAATTTGGTATAAAATGGTTTGTCATGAATGCGACTGCTTGAGGGCTCCTGGATTGGAGCTGAAAGGTGAAAGGAAAGCAGTATGCTCTCACCCATATTGGGGTAGACCAGGTGCTTCGACAGAAAACACACACACACACACACACACACATATGGTTGGGGTTTTCCTAAAATCTCCCACTCCCATGTACTTCACATGTGTATCCTTCCATGGATATTCAACTTGTAGTCCCATTTGCCAAAATTGTGGTTCATTATTCAAAATAAAATTATTCTTCAGTATTTCCCTTTTTTTGAATACAGAGAATCAAGCAACATAGAGAGAAAGGTATGGATTTACCACATCTAAAGGTTCCACAGAATTGTACAACAAACATTAGGAGCCTTAACAATCCAGCATTCAAATAGGGAGCTTTTTAAAAAGACTGATTTGATTAAAACCTTTACACATCTGTTCAAATTCTGTAATTAGTACTCAGTTTTAGGGATTAAAGGAGTCAACATACTGGATTGAATCAGATTAAAGGTCCAACTCTGAGGCCACTTAGCTGTTCTCTGTCCTAAGCTGTTTACTTTTTGAACAGAGAATTAGAGTTGTTTTATCAATTACAAAGTAGCCATGACATCAATGGGTATTAAAAAGATATTTGCTGTTTCAGCAACTTTAAATTGGTTCTTCAAAAAGGAAATAGGAAATCTTTTGTGGAAATCACTGTCTTTTGTTATTTTCAAGAAAAGCACATAAACAAATGTATACAATAATCATTTAAAAGCTGTGGTTTCTAAATTGTGCCCTGTAGCAAAGACACAGGGACACTGTGGGGAATTTTACATTTTTGAGGGAAACACAGTGGTACTTGACATTGTGAAAACATTACTAAGGCACTAGGAGTACAATGAATCAGGAAAGTTTGAAAACATATGTTTACGAGGAAACTTTTTTGCTTCTTGGAATAAAAATTACACACGGATCAGTAATGGGTTTCACTTACCTTTGCTACCGGTTCAGAACTGTAAGTGCTCGTGTGCGGCCCTTCTGCGCATGCACAGAGCATCCGTGATGACGTCCAGGTGGGTGGGCGGAGCCTCCCGCCACCGCTACCAGTTCACGCAAACCGGGGAGAACCGGTAGAAACCCACCACTGACCAATGATCAATCCTACATTTACTTGGACATATGAACCATTGCATTTAATAGGTTCCTTTAACAGGAAAGTGTGTAGTATTGCCTTTCCTCTTTTTTGAATGTCCTACTTTTCAGCTTGTCTGCTGAATCACCCATTTTGGGGGCGGGGGGGGGGTTCCTGCCAAACCAAAGCATAATGCAAAGGATTGTGGGAAACCTTTTACAGCAATATGCCCAATGCTGGTCTCAAACAAAATAATTTTACCTCAAGATGGATGTAATGTAAGATGGAAGCAATGTAAGATGGAAACCAAGAATATATATGGAGTACTATCTGTGAAATTAGAAGAGAAGATGAAGGAAAATTTGAGAGCCAAACAGTACGTACACCATCACAGCAAGAGAAGTTGAAGACTGGCTCCACGCTGTTTGTGTCCTAATTAGAGTTGATCCACTGAAATCAATAAGCCTTCAGTAAAGGATGATTAACTTAAGCCTCATTGATTTCAGTTAGATTATTCTAAGTAGGATGCTATCTGCATCAATGAGCACTATGGCCTTAATTTTAAACTCCATAAAATTAAGATTTATTGAATTAATATTTATGCAGCTAAACAGATTGGATTGCTAATATTTAATTTGCAAATGTTCTGCACTGACATCTCTGCTCTCTAATCTGGTCCATTTATCATTTTCTTTTGATTCAAAGTTTTCAAGCAAATTGCACTTTGTCTCATCAAGTAAATGTCTTTTGGACTGCTACAGTCCCTCTTATGATAGGCCTGCAAAGTGTTAGCAGATTTAGTATTGTACGTTTAACTCCAGGGAAAGATGTTCCTTGGATTCTCCGTTTTGTTGAATGTGGATGGAAGTAGCAAAATATGGGAGATCCTGATAAATATCCTCTGATAATGTTTGTGTCTCTGAACAAGAAAACTGAAAAGATCACAGTTAGAATCCAGGAAAATTGACTTCCCCAATTCTGTGTTTGTGCTTGAATAATTGTGGGATCTAGTATGAAAGTAAAAATATATTTTCTCTGTATCTGTTTTTGGAATTGCCTCCTTTGCCCTTTCTTATGATGATAAATATTTCCTCCCTTGCAGTAGACCCCAATTATTTTTTAAGGCAAAAGAAAAGGACTATTTGGCAACTTTAATCATTCTTAGAGTAGATCTGTTGTTTTCAGCGAGGCTTCTTTAAAATCTATATGCCTTCCAATCACCCAGGTGACTAAAACGTCAAATAATATTAAAGTTTCTTCATATAGCAGGGCTAAGGATGTGTAAATCTTCAAAGGGAGGCTTCACTTTGATATAAGTTCATTTGAGTAAAGCAGACCCTTGAAGCTCCTCCATGAATTAACCTGTCTTCCTCTTTTCTAAAAGCCAAAACTGAGTGTTTGCATTGCTTCCCAGCCCCACCTCGTTCTCCTCTGATTTTTGCAAAAGCCAAAAGTGGCTTTGGCTTTCACAACCAATGCTCTCATCTGCAACTTCCTCTCAAAATCTCCCAGTGCTTGCAAAAACCAGAACAGGCTTCTGTGGATTCAAAGTGCCTGCACTGGAGATTTTATAAATGACCAGTGGGGAGACATCAGGGTGACATGAAGTGCTTTGCCAGGGGAAATCACATTATGTCATAGAATAGAATAGAATAGAATAGAATAGAATAGAATAGAATAGAATAGAATAGAATAGAATAGAATAGAATAGAATAGAATAGCAGAGTTGGAAGGGACCTTGGAGGTCTTCTAGTCCAACCCCCTGCCTAGGCAGGAAACCCTACACAACTTCAGGCAAATGGTTGTCCAACATCTTCTTAAAAACATCCAGTGTTGGACCATTCGCAACTTCTGGAGGCAAGTTGTTCCACTGATTAATTATTCTAACTGTCAGGTAATTTCTCCTTAGTTCTAGGTTGCTTCTCTCCTTGATTAATTTCCATCCATTGCTTCTTGTCCTGCGTTCAGGTGCTTTGGAGGATAGTTTGACTCCCTCTTCTTTGTGGCAGCTCCTGAGATATTGGAACACTGCTATCAAGTCTCCCCTAGTCCTTCTTTTCATGCTTCATCATGTCTAATGCTTCATCAAAGAGCATTATATCCCTCCTGTACAACAAGACTCTTGGTTAAGATATGAGGTATCCCATACAGGTTTAATACAGATATAGGCAGTCCTCAACGTAGGATGACAATTGGGATCAGAACATCCATCACTAAGCAATGCCACTGATATGTGAACTGCACCTGATTTTACAACCTTTTTTTTTTTGTCATGGATGTTAAATGATTTCAGCTTCCCCCACTGACTTCGTTTGTCAGAAGTCCCCAAGAAAGATTACAAATGCTGATCACATGACCTCATGATGCTGCAGCCATCATAAATAAACATCAAATGGCCAAATTTTGATCAGATAATCATGGGGACATTGCAACAGTCGTAAGTATGAAGACCAATAACAAATTACTCTTTCCAATGCTGCTGTAACATTGAACAGAATGGTTGTAAGTTGAGGACCACCTGTATGGGCATTGCTATGATCACAGGCCTCTTTCTTGGCTCCTATTAGAGTCACTGCCTTAATCTTCTTACAATTGAAAAAAAAAAGGGATAAGCTTCTTATAATTTAAAAAAAAAAACTTGGAGGGGGAGTTTGCATGCTATCAAGTAAACCATTCTGTAAATCATCAAATCATCGTGACTTTCAGTTCTACATCCTTAGAAAATAAAAATAGGTCAGTAAATGCGCCCCATTTTTTTTTCCAAAATGTATTCACCTTCCCAGAACAATGACATTTAACCGTTTTCCTTCTGGGAAAAGAGTGTTTCATGTTTAGCTATGAATGCAATATGACACGTTTTGTGACAAGGATGCCACCTACATATGGCATTCGTTTTGTGAATATTCCCACAGTATGAATTCTAAATGTGTTCCTTGATCCCAAAAGCTTGTGTACATAAAATTAAAAAAAAAAAACTCTACTGGTTAGATAACAATTCCATAAAACATTGATGTTGATTGTGGCTTCCAAAGATACAGACAGGCTAGGGAATGACAAAACTGTTACCGCTAAGTTCTAATGATCAGAAAATTGGTATTTCATCATTGTTGCTGGCATTTGAAAAGAAAAAGTTTTGCTCAGGATTCATTCTGCAGTACTGCTTTAAATAGAGTAATAATATGATTTTTTAAAGATTGCAGTTGTGTATAAAGCAATTAGTGGATTAAGCAAATTGCTTTCGGTAGTAAGTGTAGATGCTCTGTTTAGATGCCCTGAAATGTGCACTCTAAATTAATGCGATTAATATTAAAAACCAAACAGCACCAAGTTTAATATTCTCAAATGTACAAACCATTTCATTTAGGTATTTTGAGCTGAACCATGCATAAGAGGTGCTGATTAACAAAATGCCCCTGCTAGTGCAAAAAACAGAAGCGAACCTAAGATTCTTAAAACTATGATTCTATACTCTTTTAATTAAGAGATAAGTGAAAATGAATTCTAATAAAACTTACAGTACTTCCAGATAGACATGTATGATTACACTATAAAGAATAAAAATCAGGATGCAAAATTAGTTAACTAAAAGTAGAATTTACAATTCCTATATTGTATGTTAGTGTTTCTCAATAAATTTAACTTATTTACCGGTATTTATTTTATTTATTTATCGAGCACGTGTTAGATAATATATATAAGTATAAGCATGAATTGAATACATAAAATGAATACAATTAAAAGGAACATTAGGACAGGGACTGTAGGCACTCCCAGAATTCCCCAGCCAGCTTTGCACTCAAAGAACTCTTTATGTTTAGATGTTCTGAAATGTGCACTCTAAATTAATCCTATTGATATTAAAAGCCAAATAGCACCATGTTTGAGTTGAGAAACACTGATATATGTAACAATAATTAACCTTGCCTGATTTCTTTCAAAAATATCTCTGTTCACTTCAGCATGGTATGAATTCAAGGCTGTTAGTTGGTATTTAATCCCAGACTATTCTACAAGAGTTCCTTGTTTAACTTTTTAGTTTTTTTTAAAGATTTAGATGATTGGAAACTTTTATGAAAATCAATCAATCACCAACTTGGGCCAAAGAACAGATATGCAACAGACAGTATAAGACACCCACTGACTCTCCATATTTCACCTAAATGTTCCACAAGCTTCATCGTTGGATATAGCCACTTTTCAAAAGCCACAACAAAATATTGTATCTGTAAAAATGATTCTAAATGATTGAATCTTTTCAAAAAGGTTAATTTATTATAAATGATATGCACAAGACAGATTCCAAGATCCTTCACAAAATTAACCCCAGGTTATGTCTAATAATAGCTTATTCAGTGTATTTAGGAATGAGGTAGTTTGTCTAAAAATGTTATAGTGGGTAGAAGTTTAGGATTAACAACAGTAGCTTTTTAACAATATAGCTGTAGCCCATTTGTCTTGTTATATGCAGAATGGTATTAATTAATTTTAATTGCTGAAGGTAAAACTATTTTTAGATTATATAATACTGAATTATAAATTCCTAGCAACTTGCATTCACCAAGAATGAATGCTAGGATCATAGACTTGGAAAGCAACTTGAAGGTTTTCTAGGCCAACGCTCTGCCAGTGCAGAATTATTATTCTGTCCCACACAAATGGTTTTCTTGAAAACTTCCACTGATAGATCGCTCACAACTTCAGGAGGTAGGATCTTTTGCTTAAAATGGCTCTTAGAGTCGGAAAATTCCTTCTTGTTTCAGCTTTGGATCTCTCACTGCAAAGCTTCCTCCCACCAGTTTTTGTCTTATAAATAAACAAATCTAATAAATCCATGCCTTTCCCCTGTGCTATTCCTCCATATATTGGAAGACTGCTATAATGTCTCTCCTTGGCCTTCTCTTCTTTAGATAAAACATACCAAGTTTTTTAAACCAGTTTTCATAGGCTTTCCAAGCTTTTTACATTCTTTGTAATGTAATGTAATGTACATTCTTTTTACACTTCTCTGAGCTTTTTTTTTTTTTTTTTTTTTTACTGTGGTGATAAATTGACAAAATGGGGATAGGCATTAGCCAATGAGAAACTTACACACCAAGTCCCATAGGTGCTTTTTCAGGAGGCAACTAGACTTTTTTGTTTTTTCTTTGAAGATGTTACGTTTCTCATCCAAGAAGCTTCTTCAGCTCTGACAGGATAGTGGGCAATAGAGGGATTTATATTCCTTGCAGACAGCTGGTCATATAAATGGAATTTAAATATGAATCCTTCCATTCCCCACTATCCTATCAGAGCTGAAGAAGCTTCTTGGATGAGAAGCGAAACATCTTCAAAGAAAAAACAAGAAAGTCTAGTTGCCTCCTGAAAAAGCACCTTTGGACAACCATGACCTGGAGGACTGACTTTTTACACACCAAGTAGACAACCAAACACTGAGTAATTATGTCGGTGAATCTTTGCTCCTTGTCACAGAGATACAGTGATCATAAGAGATTCGTATGCTTACATTTTCTCTTATTGTGATGGATATTAAAGGCAGAGGAAGAAAGAAAAGGGGAAAAAAAATCCCAAGGCAGACTTGGTGCCAGGGGATTCTGTGTATGTATGTTTGAAGGTTATGGAGGAAAGAGAGGCAAACAACTCTGAAATAGCCAATTAAATGATTCAAAACATCACAACATATCTGTTTCCAGAGGAACTTCGTTCAGTTGATTGGGTATTTTCCCCAAGCTTTTTGGTGAGCTACCTTCTAGCTGGAAAGGGGTGATTAGCATCACTTGAGCATTTTAATTCTTTCCTCATTAAAGCAGCACAAGAGCTACTACTATAGTGTAATTTCAGGTTGGCTTATTCATAAGGAATGCATTTCTTCTGTTAAGTTTCTTCCTCCTTATTCAATTTGTGTAACAGGTAAGAATGAAAAATATGTTGCAACCACAAGATCAATGACTCAAATAACTCTGTGCCTTGTTTCTAGCTTCTTTTCCAGCTCCCGACCTTACTGCAATTACATGTTCAATTTTCTTTGCCAAAACAATTGTTCTATATCACATTACCCTCAAACGGCACTTTAGAAATAATACGCACACAAGTATTTAAATAACCATGTCTGACTGTTCCCATTCTCCAGAAGAAAAGAGCTAAGCTCAGTTCTGAGCCCCAGGTCTGCATATGCTTTCACTTCACCGAGAAGGGAAAGTCCACACTGGCATCTTCTAGTGCCTCATAGCAGCTGCTACTTCTATTGAAATAAATAGGCCTCACGTCTATATACAATGATCATACATAGAGCAGCAGCCTTTGGGTAGTTTTTATATTTATATTTAATTTAGAGACTGCTTCATTCTGTAAATGTTGTAATGGGGCAACATTGCATCTAGTAATCATAGTCAAAATTATGGCAATTCAGCATCTTAACTGAAATTTCCCCACCCTTTACTGCCTGATCTTCAAAACACTATACATTAGAGACCTGAGAAGGTCTATAATTAGGAGCAAGAGAGACCAACCAGTAAGAATTCCTTTATTCTGAAACATGGCATCAATCCATAAGATTAAGGTCACGAATTCCCACTTCAATTCAGCAAATCAGAATGGCTGTCTTCCAAAAACTTTATAGCCTTGCAAAGTGCTCACAGAGTCACAGACTTTCTCTTGCTTCTCAGTTTGTCATAAACAATGTAGAATCTTACAACTCAACACCCACGTTTGAAGAAACATTGGAAAGGAGTGTGTGTAGAATGGGCTACCTGCCACTATTATGAATAGAGAGCTGACCAATCACTTTTATCTTATGAAACTCTCTGCCTACCAGAGCAATTTTAAATGGAATGACTATATTCACTTTCTCAGATTTACTTCTTTAACTGGTCAACTGTAGTGTTCCTCTATTTTATTCTAATGTTTGCTGTCATACTTCTATATTGGTTCCATCAACACAACTATGGGTTCAGTTGAGAGCTTCCAATACTCTGAATGTGGGATCAAATCTTTAAATTTTGCAGAATGGGGACAGATTTCTGTCCTGACAATATACAGATTCCTGCCCTACATCTTTCACCTGCTGTCCCAAATCTTTAAATTGCTTTTAAAAAAAAGGCGTGCTGTAAGGCAACTCACTGCTTGCCAGTTTCTTTTCTTTTAGTGTGACTATCCCTTTAGAAAGAGGCACGGCAGTTCAGTGGCTTAAAGACAGTGGAGAAAGTATTTGTTCTGGCAGTTCAAGTCCTAGCACCGTGTGGCAGACTGAGCTCCCGTCACTTGCCTCAGCTTGTGCCCACCTAAGCAGTTCGAAGCCATGCAACATGTGAGTAGATAAATAGGTACCACTTTGGTGGGAAACATACTGGCATATGAAGTTGGTGAGAGAGGACTATTTTTATAGAATCCATGCTGATTCTCCATCAGTAAGGCTCTATTTCTTATGTTCCTAGGGGGGGGGGGGTTATCTTTTTTTTTATCATTTCCATCAATTGGCCTGCAATAAGCATTAAACTGACTGGTATACAGCTTTCTTAATCTCTCCTAGAAACCTTTGTAAAACATTGATGTCATACTGGCTTCCTTACAGTCCTACTGAACTGTACCAAGTCTGATCTAAGTGATAAATCCCCAGTTTCCAGTGGGGAGGTGGGAGGGCCTATTAGCAAATTCAAATTCAAATCCTTTAAAAACAGTGGTTTCTTGAAATTTGGTCTCTCAAAATATCCTAGAATATCTTCTCTTGTTAGACCAATTTGCTATAATTGTTTCAATGACATTCCCGAGAAAGTCAATACAAGCTCATATCTTACAACTTCTGCGGTAGGGTGGGCTTTCGCTCCACGAAATCCAAATTATTTGTCATCTTATGTTAAAAACTAAAACAGTATTAAAATCCCATCAAACAATCATTGGAAGTAGTAGTGGCATCACATTTGTCATTTTTAATTTTTAAGATGGTAAATATCAATAAATATAACCCACCCAAACCAAAGCTGAATCTGAATATAAATGCTCCCATTTTATGTGAAGGTAATTTAAGTTCCCTATTATTGCTTCTCCTTGACATGCATGCTGATGTCCTTTAATTTCTCAGTATAGCCTTCAGTGTTTTTTGTGGGAGACAGATTATTCCTAGATCTAATTTACATTTGCAGTCAGATATTCCCACTCATAATAATTCTATAGAGAAACCTTTTCTTCTAAAGTTTTTTTTATACATTAGAATTTTTATTCTCCTTGTCAGAGAAGAGCAATATATCCTCCCAGTAAACCTTTCCTTTTTATAAACTTTATATCCAGGTATGACTATATCCAATTCATTATTTTCATTCTTCAAGGTTTCTGTTTTACTTTCTATATCTGTGTTAACATTCATAACCAAGTACCCTAATTCCCATTTAATTGGATCGGAGACTACTAGCACAGTAATAGAAACATATAGGCTATCCTTGCCCAAAGTTATTGGCATCAGTCCTTTTCATAGCCTTTTATCTCTCTTTTTTCTCTTAACAGATATGACCACCCATGAGCCCATTTCCAACCTTGATCTTATCCCCTATAGCATTTTCCTAAAATATCTATTTTTGTTTCTTCCATTCAACTGTGTCCCTTCAAATATGTCAAGAGATTACCTGAACAAGTTCCTGCCATTTTCTTGGCAAGGTTATTCAGAAGTGGTTTGCCATTGCCTCCCTTTCTAGGGCTGAGAGAGAATGACTGGCCCAAGGCCACCCAGCTGGCTTTGTGCCTCAGGCAGAACTAGAACTCATAGTCTCCCAGTTTCTAGCCTCATATTTTAACTATTACATCAGGCTGGCTCTCAAAATATCTATAGCCTTCCAAATTAGATTCCTATTCCTATTCAGTTCCTATTGCCTTTCCGGCAGGAATCAATTTAAAAGCTGATCTGCTATATTTTAATTTTTTCCATTTTGCTGGAAGCTTGGAAAGAAATAATGCATAAAGGTTTGGGAGATTGTCAATTGATGGATAGGATAGGATAGGATAGGATAGGATAGGATAGGATAGGATAGGATAGGATAGGATAGGATAGGATAGGATAGGGTTAGGGTTAGGGTTAGGGTTAGGGTTAGGGTTAGGGTTAGGGTTAGGGTTAGGGTTAGGGTTAGGGTCCTCATTTTACCAACCTCAGAAAGCTGGAAGGCTGAGTCAACCTTGAGCCATTCAGGATTGAACTCCTGGCTATGGGCAGAGTCAGTCTACAATATTGCACTCTAACCACTGTGCCAGCACAGCTCATTAATGGAGTGTGGTATGTGGGGAGTGGAGTGGAGGAGAAGGGAAGGGAAGGGAAGGGAAGGGAAGGGAAGGGAAGGGAAGGGAAGGGAAGGGAAGGGAAGGGAAGGGAAGGGAAGGTTATGGTGAAAGAAGATGGAAAAAGAAAGCTTGAGCTACAAATGGACATAGGCTGGTGCCTATGAAAAAATTTTTCTGAAAAATGTGGGAGAAGCAGCTGAGCAGCAGATTGCAATGCTGCTAGCTGTTCCAATCTAAACTCCCCTTCCTGCTCCTGCTTGGTCATCTGATCAAGAGGGGAACATATACATATATAGGGTATATATGGATTTTGACCTCTATAAATCTTCATACTAAGTAGACAAGACCACCTTGCAATCTACACACCCATCTGTCTATATTTCTAATGACTGATTACCCATAACTAAAAAAACCTTCCATCCTCCAGAGGAGAATCTATTTTCAAAGAGAAACTGGGTTCATCAACTAAAAGCTCGGTCTCTCCTCTCCCTTATCCTTGAAATGATGTCCTCCTCCCACTCATTCTCCCCAGCAGGAATTATCACAAAAGGTCTTATCTATATACCTCTCTATCTAAGCCACTTCGGTTTCAAGGGAATAGATTTGCTTACTGAGAATCAGGATGTATTGTAAAGTAGCACGGAACCACAAATTATGCCCAACAGGCAGACAGTCGTATATTAGACAATGTATGTAATATTCTTCAGAACCTTCTGAAGAAATCTCTGGAGATGTTTCACCAAGGAAAGAAACCTCACTGCAGGTAAATTTTTGTGAGAGTGCTGACATTCATTTTCCAGGTATGAATTTTCTGATTGCACTATCAGGGTTTCAGCAGAAATAACATCATTGAAAATAAATATAGCAAACATGTCTGCCACTGTGCCAAGTGTGAACACAAGTTTACAATACCATATATTGTGGGTCAACTAAAATGCCTAGCACAAATTTCATTGATTTCCCCTTGTATTAAAATATAAACCATATGCTTTACATTTCATTGAATATACTGGTAAACACTAGTTCATCTTTAGAAGTACACAGCCTTTAACAGATTTGCATGCAGGTTCAAGAGTCTTCCACAAATTGTCACCACATTGTGATTTTATTGTGGCATAATAAAAAAAAAATTAATACATGACTGGAGAATCATTATGTTATTTAACTGCATTAGAATGCAACTCCAAATGAAAATAAAAATAGTTTCAATGTTTGTTCCGATTAAGCTCATTACTTTTGGCCATTGGAGACTTCAGGGTGCTACTCAAAAATCAAGTGCAACTCTTGGATTGGGGAAAAGTAGAATGTAGACCTTTCTCTTGAGTAATCAATATGGCAACTAGTGACTGATGGACATCCCAGAATACTAAATGCATCTGAGGTTGTTCAGCAACAGCAACTCTTGATATGCGACATTTTTTTTTCCCTATTCTTTCTTCCCCAGTATATACATTTTAGAGCCTCTCAAATACTGGTGTACCTGGTCACAGTTGAGCATTTTTGGAGACAGCACTTGCTAAGTAACACTGGTCTACAGAGGGAAAGCCTCAGAAATGAAAGTAGCTTAATTTTACTAGAATTGTGTCACTAGTAAAGAAAAATTAAGTCCTAATAATAATTGGCTCCACTTTCCAAGATACAACTTCAGGTCAAAATGGCATCAAAATAATTCAAAATTACGGGGGGAGGGGGGAATGTGTGATTATGCTCCATAACTTGCCTGTAAAATGTGATATAGCAATGAGAATGGTGCCATACCAATCATTATAAATTTACCTTTTAATTGATACCAATAACATAATTTTCCATTCATTTATTGGTTTTTCATACAACATTTTCTTGGTTTTTGCTCTAACATCAGATTAAAGCTCTAACATCAGATTAACAAACTCTAACATCAGATTAAATGACACGGTTCCATCTTTATTCAGTATCTAAACTGTGCTTTTTGGCTTTTCTCTTATGAACTGCAGTAGGATCATCCCTGGGGAGATTCCAGCAGTAATCTGCAAATATGGATGGACTCCATTTCCCTTGGTATCTTTTCTCCAGGCCTGCGATGTCCTGATGGAATCTCTCTCCATGTTCATCATTCACTGCCCCCACAGTTCAAAGGGAAATAGTCTAAATGCGAGTGTAAGAATTGAATTTTCAGTGACATGTTTGCACCAAGTGCTTTATAAGACTTAAGCAAATTTTCTATGTGTTTTTCATAGTCATCTGCCTTGCTGGTCCCAAAGTGAAGATAAATTTATACACTTCCATGTGGTACCATTTTCATTGTTGTACCATATTTTGTCGAGAAGTTACAAGGCATCATGATCATTAGACACCTCCCTCCCTTGTAGGCAAATATAGTTGCCTCTGTATAAATCTTTATTGTGAAATATCTTGAAAACTTTAGCCAGCCAGCATCTTTATCTGTTTTCTAATTCATCTGATGAAAATATATAAAATTAACACATTTTATCTCAGAGTTCAATAATTTCCCAAAATGTGTAGATCAATGTAATCAGTAGAATTATGTACTGAGCTGAACTCTCTCCCTCCATCCCTCCCCCTTCTCTCTTTTGTGTGTGTGTGTGTGTGTGTGTGTGTGTGTTTGTGTGTGTGGTACATGAGCATATATATTTTATATATAAAGGCATATCTTATTTATTTGTTCTGCCATGTGGCTTACTTGCCACAAATGTCACAAATAATAAGCTCGGCACACAAAATGAAACATGTTGCTTTTCTTGTTAGATAGCTCAAAAGCCAATGGGGTCAGTATGAACAATTTCCATCAAAATGTCCAAGTGGGCAGATATATCAATGCAACCATCATTAACCATTGTTGGGTTCATGTAGTATTTTGTGCTCCTTTCTTAATTTGTTCCAGCAAATACTCAACATTAACATCAATATGTTACCTTATTTTTAAGAAACATTGGGAGGGAAGAAATTTCCTTCAAGCAGTCATTAAAAAAACCCCAACTGTTTAATTTAAAAATAATTTAAAAATTTAAAAATAGGCATAAATTATGCTTATTAAAAGCAACTGGTATGCCAATACACATTCTATCTAAACGTTTTATCAATAGACTTCTACTCACAATAAAATCTATGATGAATGGACTGGTATCTCAGAAAGACCAGTTTCTAGCAATCTCATATTCTATGCAGATTGCTAAGAGATTTCTGACTTGAGTTTTCAGAATTTTCAATGTTGGAAAAATCCCATTTTTTAAAAAAAAATTCTTCCTAGATTAACTTCTATACTGATATCAAACACACAAAACACATTAATTAATAGATGAGGCTTTAGTGTCAAAAAGATTTGTAATAAAGGTGAAAAAAAAAACCCAAATAAATTTTTTTAGGGAAACTTTTTGATAGGTTTTTAAGGGATTTTAAGGGGAGGGAGGGTTGTGTGGGTTTGGGGGTTAACCCACGGGGGGAGGGATCCGGTCCAGCTGTTAGTGGGGCCACGGAGGGTGCGGATTCCGGGGGTAAGGGGGACATTAGAGTTCGTTCTGTCGAGGGCCTTTCTATCAATGTATTGAGTGGGAGGGGCAGATATGGCGGGAGCAGGGGGCCGTATCATGTGGTGGGGGTACGCACTCGCTATCTTCGAGCGGTGGCGCGCCCCGGTCTCCAAAGCCCTTCTCGCACCCCAGGCTGTTCAGACTCTCAGGGCCCGAGCCTTCGGCTGTTGTTATGTAATGCCAGGTCCGTGGTAAATAAAGCCCCCCTCATCTGCGATCTTATTCAGGAGGGGGGAGCGGACCTGGCAGGTATCACGGAGACCTGGTTGGGCCAGGAGGGGGGAGTGCCCCTCGTAGATATGTGCCCACCAGGCTTCCGTGCATTCCACAGCCGAGAGCTCAGGGCAGGGGCGGGGGGGTGGCGGTTATTATAAAGGAAGGTCTTGATCCGAGGGAGACCACTGTGCCACAGATAGCCGGATGTGAGTCCCTTTTTGTGAAGTGGGGCCGTGGAGTACAGATGGGCTTGTTGATCACGTACCTGGCTCCCTGCCGCGTGGCAACGGCCCTGCTCGAGCTGCTCAACGTCATAGCTAAGGTGGCGGTTGGTACCCCCAGACTTCTAGTCATGGGGGATTTCAACCTGCCATCCGTCGGCGAAACGTCTGAGGTGGCTCGAGAGTTCATGGCTTCCCTGACGGCCATGGACCTTACTCAGTTAATTCATGACCCTACTCACACGGGTGGACACACTCTGGATTTAGTTTTTGTCTCTGGTCAGTGGTCGAGTGGCCTTAATACAGGGGATATAGTCATCGAACCCTTGTCATGGTCTGACCACTCGCTCCTTCGACTAGACTTTCTAACCGCTGCACCCCGCTGCAGGGAGGCGGGACCAACTAGGTGGTTCCGCCCCAGGCACCTGATGGATCCTGATAGGTTCCAGATGGAGCTTGGGCCATTTCCTGAGACTCTGGCTCATGACTCGGCTGAAGACCTAGTGGCCGCCTGGGACAGTGCGGCTGCCGGGGCTTTGGACTGCGTCGTGCCTTTGCGGCCTCTGACCCAGCACCGAACTCACCTAGCTCCTTGGTTCTCCAAGGAGCTGAGGGAGATGAAGCACCGGAAAAGACGCCTGGAGAGTAGTTGGAGGACCAGCCGCTCCGAAACCGACTGAACACTGGTGAGGTCTCATATTAACACCTACCTAGTGGCAATAAAAGCGGCAAAATCTAGCTATTTTGCCGCTCTTATCGCGTCATCAGATAATCGCCCAGCCGCCCTGTTTAGGGTGACCCGCTCCCTCCTCCATCTGGAAGCGCGGGATGATCCCTTGCAGGGCCGAGCTGAGGACTTTGTGCAGTATCTGCATGACAAGATCGCTCAGATTCGGGAAGGCCTGGCCTCTGACTGGGTAAGTCCAGACGGGATGACTGAGGCAGGTCTTGAGAATGTTATCTGGGAGGAGTTTGATCCTGTGGCTCCCGAGGACGTGGACAGGATCCTGGGACGGCTGAACGCCACCACATGTTTATTGGACCCGTGTCCCTCCTGGTTGGTGCTGGCTTCCCGGGAGGTTACACGAGGCTGGCTCCAGAGGAGTCTGGGCGAGGGTGTCTTGCCGGCTGCTTTGAAAGAAGCAGTGGTGAGGCCCCTCCTCAAGAAGCCCTCTCTGGATCCAGCTGTTTTGGCTAACTATCGTCCAGTCTCCAACCTTCGCTTTGTTGCGAAGGTTGTTGAGAGTGTGGTAGCGCAACAGCTTCCCCGGTACCTGGATGAAGCTGTCTATCTAGACCCACTCCAGTCCGGCTTCCGGCCTGGGCACAGCACGGAAACGGCATTGGTCGCGTTGGTGGATGATCTCTGGAGGGCTCGGGATAGGGGTTGCTCCTCTATCCTGGTCCTGTTAGACCTCTCAGCGGCTTTTGATACCATCGACCATGGTATCATGTTGCACCGGTTGAAGGAGCTGGGGGCGGGGGGCACTGTTTTCCGGTGGTTCTCCTCCTACCTCTCTGACCGGTCGCAATCTGTGTTGACAGGGGGGCAGCGGTCAACCCCGAGGCACCTTGCTTGTGGGGTGCCACAAGGGTCGGTCCTCTCGCCCCTTCTGTTCAACATTTATGTGAAGCCGCTGGGCGAGATCATCTGTGGCTTTGGGGTGGAGTTCCATCAGTACGCTGATGACACTCAGCTGTACATCTCCACCCCAGGCCACCCCAACGATGCCCTTGAAGTGATGTCCCAGTGCCTGGAGGCCGTGCAGGCCTGGATGGGGAGAAACAGGCTCCGACTCAACCCTTCCAAGACCGAGTGGCTGTGGCTTCCGGCGTCCCGATATAGCCAGCTGGTGCCATCGCTGGCTATTGGGGGCGAATCATTGGCTCCCATGGAGAGGGCTCGCAACTTAGGCATCCTCCTGGATGCACGGCTGTCTTTAGAAGAGCATATGACGGCCGTGGCCAGGGGGGCTTTCTATCAGGTTCGCCTGATACACCAGTTGCGTCCCTTTCTGGATCGGGACTCCCTACGCACGGTCACTCAAGCACTCGTCACTTCCCGCCTGGACTACTGCAATGTTCTCTACATGGGGCTCCCCTTGGGGTGCACCCGGAGGCTGCAGTTGGTCCAGAATACGGCCGCACAGGGGATTATGGGAGCGACGGGGCACTCCCATGTGTCACCTCTCCTGCGCGAGCTGCACTGGCTTCCTGTGGTCTTCCGGGTGCGCTTCAAGGTGTTGGTGATCACCTTTAAAGCGCTCCATGGCTTAGGACCGGGGTATTTGCAAGACCGCCTTCTGCCGCCAATAGCCTCCCACCGGCCAGTTCGCTCGCACAGAGAGGGCCTCCTCAGGGCGCCGTCGGCCAGACAGTGCCGGCTGGTGACCCTCAGGGGGAGAGCCTTCTCTGTGGCGGCACCAGCCCTCTGGAACGACCTACCCCCTGAGTTACGCATGATATCAGACCTCCGGACTTTTCGTCAGGCCCTAAAAACACACTTATTCCATCTAGCTGGGCTGGCTTGATCCCGTCCTCTCAGTTTTAATTGATTCGGTTTTAATTTGGGTTGTTTTAAATTATTTGGGCCACAATTATTTAATTGTTTTTAAATTGTTTTTTAAATTTTGTATACAATGTTTTATTTTGGCTGTGCACCGCCCTGAGTCCTGCGGAAGAAGGGCGGTATAGAAATAAAATAAATAATAATAAAATAAATAATAATAAAATAATTGATGGTGAAGGTCAAGCTTTTTAAAAAATATTAATTGAATTTACACATCTAGACCAGTAGGAAGCAAGTTCTGGATTAGATTGATTTTATAATGCCATATTGATAATCATGGTTAGCTACGAATAGCATTGCTGAAGCCAATAAAGCTTGTTAAACATTATTTTTATAAATGAAGATACTTTTTTTTTTGCCATGATTGAAATGCTTATAAATGCTTGTAAAAATGAAAGCTAATAATAGGTGTGCATGATTTACATGGCTGACCTAGAGTAGGAAGCATGCTCATTTTTATTTATTTGTTTGCTTATTGTGTAGAGAACATCTTGTCTGATAATAAATCATTTTCATCAAGCTGGAGAACAGATAATTTTGCAACAACAAAACAGTCATGACTATGAGATATAAATATGGCTAATTACTGCTCTGATGAGCTTTAAAGGGATCAAAAAAAGGTTGCACTGAAAAAAAAATACTACAAAAGCGTGATCATAGAAGTTTGTCTCAAACTGCCTTTTTTTTCTGTGTATTTCATATTTAATGTCTAAGAGGTGGCAGATGATTGTTCTTGCTTTTGATTGCTTAGACGCATGAACATATGGCAGCTGCCTCTAGTAACAACAACAACAAAAAAAATCCAGGTAGCCAAACTCCAGTGCTCATGAAACTGTTCCAGGAATGCACATTATATAAACAAACGGATATTTATAGACACTCTTTAAAAGCACATTCTCTTGCATGTGAGGAGAGCTAGGAAACAGAGGTAACGTCTCCAGCAGGAGTTATATAAAACTGGATATGTGGGAGCTGCTTGGCCACCAATTAAGACAGTGAGCAATTTGCTCTTTCTTCACCAGCAAGAGGATCGAGGGAGAAGGAAAGAATCCCGAGGCTTCTCTGGAGGCAGTTATGATGGACGGACTCTGTTGTAGGTAACATGCAAGTACATTGCTGAGAGACGGTTAGAGAATTCTGCCTAGTCGGCAATCACATGCTTGCGTAATGCTGTGTAAATGCTGACCTTTGCCTGGAGTGCCATCTCATAACGATAAGAGCCTGATAATCCAAATTTTATATAACACTCTTTTGCATAATCTGTAGAATTACAACTGAAATCTGTTCTCCCTTTTATCTTTTCTCATAATGCACTTCCATTTTTTTAGGTGTTTCTTTTGCAGTTTTTGATGATGTCAATATATAAACGGGGTCTCTACTGAAAAGCAATTGAATTTAGTACCATGTCAAGCCTTTTGAAATAGTAAGGAATTTTGCTCATCTGAGGAATGCAGGAGCCACAATTGAACCCTGAGGATTTTCTGAATTCTAAACTATTTCTTGTAAAGGATAAATCTTAGCATTCCTTTTCCAAATGCCTTTAAGTGGTTTAGCATTATTCTTCTCATCCTGCTGGCCAAAGAAAGAGGTGGCAACTTGGAAACAAACAAAAGGAGTAGTCACTTTGATATCAAGCAGGCAGGTCGCTTATTTTTGATATTCCTGAATTGTTCTTTGGCTGCAGTAATCTTTGAAATCTTTGACATCCCAGTTTATAGTTCAAAAAGTTTGCATTACTATTTGCTAATAAACCCCACAGGACCTCATATCAGGATTTCCTCCATGCTTTGAAGTTATTCTAAATTAACTCACCAACATGCTTGACTTGTATCTACGTTTGCAAGCCAAGTTAACCCACCTACTAATTAGCAGGTCACATTATTTTGGAATTATTATTCTCATGTTCAATATTTTTTTATCATTACTCTCAGTACTCTCATTACTTTATTTATTCGTCAAGATCCTTGGTGATGCAGTGGTTAGTAGTCCTGCAGGCTACTTCTGCTGACTGCCAGCTGCCAGCAGTTCAGCAGTTCAATTCTCACCATCCCAAGGTTGACTCAGCCTTCCATCCTTCTGAGGTGGGTAAAATGAGGACTCAGATTGTTGAGGGCAATATGCTGACACTGTAAACTGCTTAAAAAGGGCTGTAAAGCACTGTGAAGCAGTATATAAGTCTAAAGGCTATTGCTATTATTTTTATATTCCACCTTTCTTCCAAGAGCTCAGGGCATATTCCACGGGATCTCCCTTCACTTGAGCCTCACAACAGAAGCCCCATGAGGAAAATTAAGGGAGAATGGATTTTCATAGATGAGGCTGGACATGGATCTGTGTGTCTCTAGCCCTAAAAGCAACATCTTGGCCACTTAGTCACACTGTGAGTCCATGTCTCAAATTCTAATGAACATTAATGGTTGGGATTTATTACAGGGTCAAGCATCATAAAGCACAGTTGTCTGTCAATTTAGAACTAAAAAACAGAAAGTATCATTCATAAGTTAGTGTAAATATTGGCTGGATGTTAGCAAACATCCATTACTGTTTTCTAATGGCTATCAAGACTTTTGAACCCCAGATTGAATAGTTCTAGGCAGTCCCCTTCCAAGAGTTTGCTTTTAAAATATGTACCAGAAACTTTCAGTGTCATTAAGTCCATCTTGATCATTAGAGAGCCCTTCAATAATTGCTGATTATGGGTTGGCATCTAAAAGAAAAAATTAAGAAGAGGTATTTGTGGCACCCTGAATTAACTGTCACCTCTGAGACAGGATGCACCCCAACATTTTCTTATTTATTTATTTATTTATTTATTGGTTTGATTTATATGCCACCCTTTTCCAGAGACTCAGGGCGGCTTACAATGCGTTAAGCAATAGCCTTCATACTTTTGTATATACCTGCTTAGTAGGGCTTTTGCCCCCCCCCCCCCAAAGTGGTGTTCTTTTTTATACAAAGTCAGCTTATTGCCTCCACAATCCGGGTTCTCGTTTTACCTACCTTGAAAGGATGGAAGGCTGAGTCAACCTTGAGCCTGGTGAGATTTGAACTTGCAGTAATTGCAGGCAGCTGGTGTTACTTAACAGTGTTTTAGTCTGCTGCGCTACCAAGGCTCTTAGTTTATGACTCATTTTCCAAGCTCAGCTCATTTATAGTAATAGGAAAAGATGGGGGGAGCAGTAAACAATGGACTATGGAGACATATATCAAAGGGAAGCAGCTTCACTCATCAGCAGATACCTTTTAATCAGACACCTGGAATATTCATCTAAATAGAAAAGTGAAGAAATGATAAATGTACCTTAGCAGAATTCATGAATGAAAATGACTATATCTACATTAAAATCACTGTGTCCCACCTATTTTGGCCATGTTATGTGGGGGAATTCCCTGGAGAAAGCAATTATGTTTGGAAGAGTCAGCAATAAAAGGAAACCAGGCCACCAAAGAGCACAGTGACTGGACACCATCAAAGCTGACATCAGCCAAAGCATCAAAAAAATCAAATAGTGCAAGATTGGAGGATGTAGAGAGACCTGGCCCATAGAATTAGAATTAGATTTAGAATAACTTTATTGTTACTTTGAATGTACACTAATCGGCATACATTAAAATAAAATACATTGCATACAGCTCTCAAAGGGTCTCCACCTCTAACATAAACATAAACATAAACATAAACATAAACATAAACATAAACATAAACATAAACATAAACATAAACATAAACATAAACATAAACATAAACATAAACATAAACATAAACATAAACATAAACATAAACATGACAAGATAGATAGATAGATAGATAGATAGATAGATAGATAGATAGATAGAATAAAATTATGCATGTACCCACATATATTATATGACATGGAGAAACAACACGATCTAATTTGGATGTACATGGTGAGAGAAACAAATGTTGCAAGTTTACCAGATGGATGGCATAGGGATCAATTGCCAAGAGTCGGACATGACTGAATGGATAACATCACTATTATCAACCCCACCATCACATTAAACAAATCTAGCTCTAGCTCTAACACATTTTATTTGTCTATAGCAGGGGTGGGTTCCACTTACCTTTGCTACCAGTTCGCTCTCATGAACGTGCACATACTTTGCGTGCATGCATCACTTCTGCCATGCCCAGACCATCTGTGATGACATCCGGGCGGGTGGGCAGAGCCTCCAGCTGCCACTACCGGTTCACGCGAACCGGTAGGAACCCACCACTGGCCTATAGACAAATCATCTGCAAATAGGAATAACCACAGAGAAGTTCCAACAATTCTACTCCCCAGTGTGATCCAACCTTTTGTTGAGTGAATTGACTAGATTAACTTGCCTTCCAGCTGCAAGGGTTGACATAGTTACAATTCTGGGGTGAAAAAGCTGCAAAGGTAGGCATAGCTACAATTCTAAAAGAAGAGTTGCTAGTACTCAAAGAAACTTGGAGTAGCCAGTAGACTCATTGTAAATTGCCCAAAAACAAGAGTGACCTGTGGCAATTCTTTCAAGTTCTTTATTGTTTCACACTTATAGACAAAATCTTGCCAGACTGAGAGCTTTACTATCCACTTCTACAATACATTCTATAAAAAATTAAGAAGGACTGTCTTCACCCTTTCTTTCACACATAATACCTGGACTATGTTGCCTTTTATTCTTCTGGAATGCATCCACTTACTCCTGGGATCCACCTGCTCACTACATTCCATCATAGTATCAGGCATTCCTTTAGAAGAGATTGGCATATGAAGTGTTGGGCACCTTCAAACAATATTGTCAGTTGGGTGCATTCCCTTGTAACATTTGTTTCCAGAGAGGCTGGGGCTAGTCCTGTCTAGTGCATAGAGGATAAGGTTTTAGACATTGTACTTATTAACTGGCTGCCCAGCAAACATTCCATAACCTTGTCATTTTTCTAACACCAAAGGAAGAAAGCCAAGATGAGATCAAATGTACAAGTCTAAGAAGCAGGATTAATTCTACTGGGAAATTTTTAATTGGTTTTCAGGACCTCTGTCTACTAGGCTAGAGCAAATTACACAATTAATATGCAAGTATAATTTAATTACAAAGCAATTCTGAAACCATCTCAGTTAATTACTTAGCATGAAATTGAAAGAAAACTGTTGACTTTTCATCCACAGTCAATATATGTATGTTCTCAGAAGCTTTGAGCCTCATGATAATTCCTTCCTCGTGTGAATAGTTATTGCTATGACATATGTAAATGAATAGTGCATATTTGATCCCATCTCTGAAAAGAAATGGAAGTGTTATCACTTCCTTTATCAAACATCTACTACCAGCATCTTTACAAAGACAACAGCTGGTCCATCAAGACATCTGTTATCCATTCAATATAACTCAGGTAAAGAACATGCAATACACAGCTGACTTTATAAATAAATATCTTTGACATTTTCCCACTAACTCAAAGTTAGTTCTGCATGTTGGGAATTTAGATGAAAGATGCTGGAATAGTCTTGCTGGAAGCTTCATCTTCTCTACATCTCAGATACTATACTACTTTATGGCTGCACACACAATACAGAGAGAGGGAAGCTAAATAAAAGCCTTTTGACAGTTCTACTAAACTTATCACTCATCTGTTATCTAAATGGCTTTAAACATACCACTTAAACAGCAGGAGAGAAGAGGAAGCTCAGGATAATGTCTCAAGTCAAACTTTGGTCATCTGGGCCCAGAAATAGCCCATTTTTTCATGCTCTGTCATCTCCTATGTCATATATAATAATCCATCATCCAAATTTATTCCCATAACATCAGCCTCATGGAATAGATTGGGCTGAGAAAAAGAAAGTAGGCTGATTTCTATCAGTAAATTCATAGCTGCTTGCTGGCTTTGCATTGTCCCATTTTTTTTTCACCACCACGTGTTTACACTTGATTGTTCTCTCTTACAAATGACTTTCTCATTCTCTGCAATTTCACAAGTGATAGGTTGTGAACTTGGTTACTATTGATTTGGCTTAGTTATTTTCAAATGCTCTTCAGCAAGACCTCTATCCATCTGCCCCTTTTTACAGAGGCAGTTACTGTTCAAAAATAAGAAAGCTTATCATTCTCTTCAGCACTGCTATATTAACCAAGAGTGGGTAAAAGGCAGCTAGTCAGGAGTCAGAGAAGATGCTGATTCAAAGAATGGAGCAAACGGTGTTTTTGTTTGTTTGTTCCAGGAATGGAGAATCTCTATTTAAGTCAGGAGCCTGAAACTCCCTTTATGTAGACCTAAAATATTTTTCTTGTAACCCTAATGTGGTAACACATTCACTCCCAATTCTGAAACTGCAAATATCACAAAGATTGTAGCATTTGCCTTACATAGATTTACCTTACTTAGAAAAGGAAACCCCAGGAAACAAAATAAATAAAACCTTGTCTTTCCCTGGTTGATGAAGCCCTGCCCTTAAAAAATAAATAATAAAGTGATGGAAGATTCTGTAACTGGATGAGGTGCTGGAAAAAAGGGGGGAAAGGGGGAAAGAAGAAATGCACTTTATCTATCATGTAGTTTCCAAAGCAGAATATCAAAGCTTCACCTTGTCAATCTAAACCAGAGGTCTTCAAACTTGGCAGCTTTAAGACTTGTGGACTTCAACTCCCAGAATTCTCCCAGAATTCTCCAGCCAGTATGCCATAGCTGGCTGGAGAATTCCGGGAGTTGAAGTCCACAAGTCTTAAAGCTGCCAAGTTTGGGGACCCCTGATCTAAACCCTGCCCACTGTTAGCTTCAGGTGTATCTGCAGGGTATAGTCAAAAAAGTCAAGATGTGCGATTGACATACTGTGACTGAAGAACTTCTCTCCTGTGTGAGCTGCACTGGCTCCCAGTGGTCTTCTGGGTATGCTTCAAAGTGTTGGTTATCATCTTTAAAGTGCTCCATGGCATAGGACCTAGTTATCTTTGAGACCGCCTGCTGCTACTGACGGCCTCCCATCGACCTGTGCGCTCCCACAGAGAGGGCCTCCTCGGGGTGCCATCAGCCAAACAATGTAGGCTGGTGACCCCCAGGGGGAGGGCCTTCTCTGTGGGGCACCTACCCTCTGGAATCAGCTGTCCCCAGAGATAAGGAGAATCCAAGACCTTGGTGCCTTCCGCCAAACCTTAAAACCTTCTTTTTCCAGCAAGCTGGGCTGGCCTAACACTTTTTAAAATGTTTTTAATTGTTTGTTATTGTTTTTAATCATGGGGCCAAATTTATATATATCTTTTTAATTGTATTTTAATGTTTGTAGTTTATGCTTTTACTTGGCTGTTCACCGCCCTGAGTCCTCAGGGAGAAGGACGGTATACAAATTTAAAAATAAATAAATAAATAAATAAATAAATAAATAAATAAATAAATAAATAAACAAACAAATAAATAAATAAACAAACAAACTTTCACAATAGCACACATAAAAACAGCTCATCGTGGCCATCATCGTTTTTTGGGTTGGGCCCTACAGACCTCTGGTTGGGATGAAAGCTTCCAAAATGTTATCCACGTGCTATTTAGATTTTCAGACTGAAGGGGGAAGAAACCTTCCCTGTCCTCTATTTTACAGGATCAGGATACAATCTTCATTTTATGGCCAGCATCCTGTGGAGCAGAAACCTTCAGTGCTATTGCATCACTTGACCAAATCTTTTTTAATTGTGCAATCACTTCAGTGATTCACAATCCACAGAAAGTTTCAGCTCCCAGGCTCTAAAACAATCTAATTAGTGGGAACCCAAGCAGGCAGTTAATCAGAGAGGTGCATATTTCAAAATGCTGCCATTTTGGGAAATCTTTAGAAGATAATTTTCCATTGCAAAGCAGGTTGAATTCTCTTTCCTAGAGATGATTCCAGAGGTGGGTTTCAGCAGGTTCTGACCATTTCTGGAGAACCGGTAGCGGAAATTTTGAGTAGTCGGAGAACCGGTAGTAAAAATTATGACTGGCCCCACCCCCATCTATTCTCTGCCTCCCAAGTCCCAGCTGATCGGGAGGAAATGGGGATTTTGCAGTAACCTTCCCCTGGAGTGGGGTAGGAATGGAGATTTTACAGTACCCTTCCCCTGCCACGCTCACCAAGCCACACCCAGAGAACCAGTAGTAAAAAATTTTGAAACCCCCCCACTGGTATAATTCCTTCATTGTTACATTGCTGGCTTTTTTTTTGTTTTTTGTTATTTCCCCTATTCCCATTGTAAATATGAACTCAAATTGGTAGTGCTTCATACTCTCCATTTCTAAAAAGTAATCTTGCTGGAGGATTTGGTTTAATGAGTTTAATAAAATATTCTTTGTGTGTGTGTGGTTATATTGTGCCTAAATTGCAGCAAAAGAAAGCTTAGATAGGAAGTCTCATGACTCACTTCCACTCTAGCTATTAAGACTTAGTAAGCTTTCTCCCAGGACAATTCTACTCTGGTTCTTTTCTCCCCTCCCTTTTTTCTTTTCAGGCCTGTCAAACTACATTAAGGACACCTACCTGAGTGAAAGCTGTTATGCCTTTCACAAATTGCTTGATCAGTCATGTTCCTCCTAGACCTAAGTGGCTGTTAAACTTAAATATTCACATGACGTTTGTATATTTAATATTTTAATAGCTCTAAGAATTTCCTGGCTCCACACAAAGTTTTATGCTTCATCAGTTGCAAGACATAGAAAGCTGAGAATAGAAAATTTTAAATTTTCCACAATGCCCTGCCAGTTATGCTGAATTAATCATTGCAAAGGTAATTAAATTGGCTTCTTGGTTGCCAACTCTTAATGTAGAAAGGCATTCTTCACTAAAGACTTCCTCAATCTAGATTCAACTCTGCCATACATACTACGTTTTTTATAAAATTTCCCTTCTTACCTGTCCAGTCCAATTGTGACTTGAGCAGGGTACCCCATATTTGTTCTTGATTTGTAAGTAGGGATGTACACCAGGATTAATACCAGACTAACAATTAAATGGTAAACAGTACCTCACTCAAGAAACCATGAATGCAGACAATCAAACAGTAAACAGCCTAATCAAGGAAGTACCAAGAAGAAAACAAACTCCCACCAAATCTGAAAGGGCAAGGAACTAGTGAAGATGTTACTTAGTTGGGTAATGAAATGTCAAGCGCAGACAGCACCAAAGACTCCACAGTTCAACCCTGAGCTACAAATATTCTCTTCTATCAATATCCCACACGCATCAGAACAAGATTCTATCAATCTAAATTGATACCTTAGGCACAATTCCAGGGCGTATGCATTTTTGTGTACAGCAGCTGCCAAAAAAGCCAATGCAGTACTAGGCTACAGTAACAGAGGGATTGAATCAAGATCATGTGAAGTGTTAATACCACTTTATAATGCCTTGGTAAAACCACACTTGGAATCTAGTTTTGGTTGCCATGATATAAAAAAGATCTTGAGACTCTAGAAAAAGTTCAGAGAAGAGCAACAAAGATGATTAGGGGACTGGAGGCCAAATCATATAAAGAATGGTTGCAGGAATTGGATTTGTCTAGTTTTTAATTAAAAGAAGGACTAGGGGTGATATGATAGCAGTGTTCCAATATTTGGAACAAGGGCTGCCACAAAGAAGAGGGAGTCAAGCTATTCTCCAAAGCACCTGAAGGCAGGACAAGAAGCAATGGATGGAAATTAATCAAGGAGACAAATAACCTAGAACTAAGGAGAAATTTTCTGACAGTTAGAACAATTAGTCAGTGGAACAAGTTGCCACCAGAAGTTGTGGGTGCTCCAACACTGAAAGTTTTTAAGAAGAGATTGGACAACCATTTGTCTGAAGGCAGTAGTGGGATTCAGCCAATTTGCACCACTTCGGGAGAACCGGTTGTTAACTTTCTGAGCAATTTGGTGAACTGGTTGTTGGAAAAAAATCATTAGGGCAGAGAACCGGTTGTTAAATTACTTGAATCCCACCACTGTCTGAAGGGTTTCCTACCTGAGCAAGAGGTTGGACTAGGAGACCTCTAAAGTCCGTTCCAACTCTGTTATTGTTATTTTGTTCAGTTTTAGCTTAGCATTCTGTACAAATGCACTCATGTTTTATGATTAAAGGCAAACTTAACCAGTTATTGCTTTTTCATTAAACCATTAGATTATATGATGGAATATACTGTCATATTAGAGCATTTTACCTTTTTATTAAAGCTCTGAAACCATGACTCGTTAGATTTTGTTGGCCTTCTTAGTTTCATTTTTCACAGGCCTTGAAGATAGTTTACCTATGGGATAAAGTGTGCATTTCAGGGATAGCTCCTCTTTAGATAAATGTATCCTCACAAAAGTTAGAGATCCTAACAAAGGAGGAAGGAAGTCCCATATAGGTAATCATGTTGATATGGGAAGTGACTGACTGCTTGGTAAGGAGGGTTGTATTCAGTGGTGGGATTCAAATAATTTAACAACCGGTTCTCTGCCCTAATGATTTCTTCTAACCCTTCTGACCCTTCTGACCCTTCCAAGACCGAGTGGCTGTGGATGCCGGTGTCCCGGTATAGCCAGCTGGTGCCATCTCTGGCTATTGGGGGCGAGTCACTGACCCCCACAGAGGGGGCTCGCAACTTGGGCGTCCTCCTGGACACACGGCTGTCTTTAGAAGAGCATATGACGGCCGTGGCCAGGGGGGCTTTTTATCAGGTTCGCCTGATACGCCAGTTGCGCCCCTTTCTGGATCGGGACTCCTTGTGCACAGTCACTCATGCCTTGGTTACGTCACGCCTGGACTACTGTAACGCTCTCTACATGGGGCTCCCCCTGAGGAGCACCCGGAGGCTCCAGCTGGTGCAGAATGCGGCCGCGCGAGTGATTATGGGAGCGACGTGGCGCTCCCACGTAACACCTCTCCTGCGCGAGCTGCATTGGCTCCCGGTGGTCTTCCGGGTGCGCTTTAAGGTGTTGGTTCTCATCTTTAAAGCGCTCCATGGCTTAGGGCCAGGGTATTTGCGAGACCGCCTGCTGCTACCGATAACCTCCCACCGGCCAATACGCTCTCACAGAGAGGGCCTCCTCGGGGTGCCGTCGGTCAGGCAATGTCGGCTGGCGGCCCCCAGGGGGCGAGCCTTCTCTGTGGGGGCACCCGCCCTGTGGAATGAGCTGCCTCCTGGAATACGATTGATCCCGGACCTCCGGACCTTCCGTAAAGCCCTGAAGACGTTTTTATTTCATCAAGCCGGCCTAGCCTAAATGGTTTTTTAATTGGGATTTTAAATTTTATGGATTTTGGGGTTTTAAATTTGGGTAGCCAATGATTTAATTCTTTTAATTATCTTAACTTTTGCATTTGTATGTTTTTTAATTTTGGCTGTTCACCGCCCTGAGTCCCTTCTGGGAGAAGGGCGGTATACAAATTAAATTAATAAATAAATAAATAATAAATAACAACCAGTTCACCAAACTGTTCAGAAAGTTAACAACTGGTTCTCCCGAAGTGGTGCAAACTGGCTGAATCCCACCACTGGTTGTATTCCATTGGAGGGACTGACTGTAATGTATATAATATGTGACAGATAATGGGAAGGTGCTCTGTAGCTGTCCACCTTATAGGTTGCTGACATTGCTCTTGGATGAATAATAATGCACTTAATTTCATTCAATTGCCTGTGTGTGTGTGTTTTTTTTTTTTTTTAATTCCAGCTCTCAGAACCAATTTGGTAAGGAATAAAGTTCCTACAAAACCATGGTTCAAACTATTAATCCATGATCAAGCCAACTCTAAAGACAACTCTCTTTCTTTGTGCAAATAGTTCTAACTAAGCTAGGTTAGGATATATTACGCAGCTGCCTTTCCTCTAGGTTCAGTTTACACATTCAAGGGGAGAATACACTTGCTAAAAAGACACAAAACCTATTTTAATGCCTAAGAGTTTTGCAGCAAGTCCCAAAGAGGATAATTTTTCCAGGTATTTGGATACGATGCAGCAAATCCATTATCTTTCTTCTCAGAAAATATAAAGGCTTAAAAAGGAAAAGGAACATGCTGGCAATGCCTTCTTCGCTGCAGGATGAATTAAACAGTTCAGTTGAGCATTTCCTTGAATATGAATAGCACATTTGCTCGAATGCTTGTTGTGCAACCTTTTTCTTTCTTTCTTTCTTTCTTTCTTTCTTTCTTTCTTTCTTTCTTTCTTTCTTTCTTTCTTTCTTTCTTTCTTTCTTTCTTTCTTTCTTTTATTAGATTTATATACCACCCTACTCCCAAAGGACTCAGGGTGGTGAACAGGCACAAAAATAAAATACATAAATACAAAAATTTAAAAGCAAAAAACAAAATATAACAAAAACAAAAATAACAATTTAGCCCGAGACAAATTTAAAACATCCCAATAATTTAAAAACAGATTTAAAATTTTCAGTTTAAAAGAAAAGGGGGGAAAAGGTTAGGCCAGGCCAGCTTGCTGGAATAGGAAGGTCTTAAGAGCACAGCGGAAAGTGTGCAGATCCGGGATCCTCCATATCTCTGGGGGGAGCTCATTCCAGATAGTGGGTGCCCCCACAGAGAAGGCCCTCCCCCTGGGGGCCGCCAGTCGACACTGTTTAGCCAACGGCACCCGGAGGAGCCCCTCTCTATGAGAGCGTACCAGGCGGCGGGAGGCTATTTGTGGTAGTAGGCGGTCCCGTAAGTAGCCAGGTCCTAAGCCATGGAGCGCTCTAAAGGTGGTAACCAAAACCTTGAACCTTGAATCGAGATCTAGAGTCTGTGATTCAGCAAGGACTGACACTTGTCACACAAATAAGCATTTGAATTTTCATTCAGACTCCCATGCTCAACATAGAGTATGCAAAGGGAAATGTAGGCCAGAACTACTGGCATCTTCTACGTCATCCATTTAACTTATTCTATCAGGCAATCTAAAGGAACTACAGCAGAAGATGAATATTCTAAGCATGAAACTCCCCCCTGAAGAGTTACAGATGGTCTTGAGACCTTGTAAAAATTGTTGCAAGTTGCAATTTTTAACCTGCCAGAAAATAGTCAATTAGTAAAAATACGTAGAACAATCATTGATTGTATTATTTTAATAGATTTAATGGATTTATTTAAAATTAAGATCAAGTATAGTTTTTTTTCTAGGTCTTAACAATTTATATATCATGGCTTTGCCTACCTTTCAATTTGACCTCTGAAATACTATTCAAAGGCCAAGTGTGGTCACTAATCCCTATGCTAGAGAATCGCCAATATTGCATGGAAGTCTAAACTACACTCAATCGAGTAATACAAAAGCAGAAACTCCTATCATGATGTAAAGAAAGCGGAAGAAAAAAGATTACATCATATTTTTATAGAGGATATAAACCATGATCATTTGTTATGGCTAAATGCATTCTTGATTTTTTTCCACAATTCTGGTCTCACACTCTGTTGAGGAAAATTCAATAGGGCACATCCCTCTGCTGAACGGGGAAGATCAAAATAGAAGAGTGTAGGATAAGCAAATCTGTTATGGCCTAAAATATTTCTACTAATTTTGTAACTGTGTGCATCACCTATTGTTTTAGAATGGATTCTTTACATATTAAATATTTTATCCATTATTAATATACAGTGCTCAAATGTAGTCTATCTCTTATGTCCATTTTAAATCTTGCATTTTTTCCTATAGGAAAAACAAAAACACAACCCCCATAAAATCCTTTTCCAAGTCATAAGGGCTGTATACATTGCTATCCATTTAATAGAATCTATCTATCTATCTATCTATCTATCTATCTATCTATCTATCTATCTATCTATCTATCTATCTATCTATCTTGGTAAGCATCTTCTCCATGCAGTACATCCATCTCTCTCATAAATAAAGAGATACCATGAAATAGGTCTGTGTTTGATTGTCACTGAAGAACAATCAGTTTTTGTGCTATTTCCTTTACCATCTTGAATGTAAAACTCAAGCAACTTTTAAACAAAGTTATCTTAATTCAAAGAGCCTATCTACAAAGTATAATTAGTTCTTTTTTCTAAATGTATAGAAAACCATTAAACTCAAAACCACGGTTTAAAATTATGTAGGACTCAGTTATTAGGTGGTATCCAGGCTAAAAGCTTATCATAAATGATAAAACATAGCAACAATTTGGCTACAAAGGTCATTCTTGGGAAGTGTGGTCTTTAACAGGAGGAGATTGATGGGACCTAAGTCACAACTGGTTGAGAAGCATTTTTCTGTAAAATAGTACTCTGGTCAACCACAGTGACATTACACCTTTGCTCAATCATTTGTGTATGTACACAAACATGATGATCCAACACAGATATAAATACACACAATTGAATCCTATGAAGAACACTTAGACATTGAAATAAAAAATTTCTTAGCAAATTTTTTTGGTAAATCATTTTATTATATCTAAATCTGCTCGTTGTAATTCTTTTATGGAACCCACTAAACTTCATGGATGCATTTCCTTATTTATCTTCATTTGTTATTAGTCAGGCATAATTACTTCATATGCGTTTGAAGTAAGCCTTAATCAGAGCCATAATATATACAAAAAAGGATATGTATTAAACTTCCTCTTGCCAGAAATGAATAGTTAGAAAACGAATGTATTATTCTATTAAATTATATCTTATATGCTTTTCCACTTAATTAAACAATGGGAGCTATAACTTAAGACGGCCTTGGGAATCAATATGCATATTAAGGAAGTATGACTCATATGTTCTATGTTCACATATATTACTTATCATTCTAGAATATTCTTGCTAATCTCCAGAAGTTGGTACAATGCCCATATTGTGCAATATTGCCCATGACATGCATTCTCTCACTCCTTAGAAGATCTGCATGAAGCAATGCCAGAGACAATTGCCTGGATAGCTTGGACATCCAGTTATGAGGCCACTGCCCTACCCTCATAGGCGTTTTGTATGAAATTACATGGGTTGTGTGTATATGCTTACTTCTCTTCTGTCATGTTCTCACAATATGCTAAATAATAAAAATAAGTACCATACATTCAGTGCTATTGCAAGCTTGAAAGGTTGCTAAACAAAATGATCATTAAACAAGGATGATTTGTAGAACATTATTCAGAGGTATTTGTGCTGAAGTTCTAATTAACATAGGGTCCACATCCTGTAACTTCTGTTTTCACTTTCATGTCAAGTCGATGGGAATATTGACACAAAAATCATAGAAACCAAGGGTTGGAAGTGTCATGTAAGGCCATCCCATCCAAACTCTGTTCAGTGCAGATTAAAGCATCCCAAACAGATGGCTTCCTAGACCCTGCTTGAATTCATCCAGTAAAACAAGCCATCACCTCTCTGGCTAATTGGTTCAATTTCCAAACTGCTCTTAGTGTTTGGAAGCTAGAAATCTAGCACAGGTATCCTGGTTTGCTAAATTCTAATATTGCTAAATTGTAATACGTGAGCAGGTTCCTGGTATATTAGATTGCTGATTACATACTCCAATTTTCTAGAACTAACTCTCTCCCATTTCTCTCCCTGCCAAAGGCTCACAGAACTCTTACTTCATAAAAGAGAATGACGCTGGTTTCATATCTTTTTCTGTTGCAGCAGTAGCCTGCTGTGTTGACAGAATAATCTGAGGCCTATAATTGAAGTGCAACAGTGCAAAGCTGAGGCAGAGTGGATAGAAAGAATCCTTTGAACAGCTCTTTCTCTATTTGCAAACTGAGGGAGTTACAGGGAGTCCCATGATTGCGTAAGCCCCGATTTATGTAATTTTGCCAGTATGTAGAATTCAATATGCATAGAAATGGGCTAATACAAAGATTCCAGGAAGGAAATCTTTGCATAATGCTGGAACTGACTGCAAGTTCAGGACAGCGATTGCAAATGAAACTGTTGAGTGGTCCGATCCTTACAATAAAGTAAAAGCATTTCTTCAACCCACATTTATTTGCACTGAAGCAACAACGGATGATGCAGAACAGGGAAAGTGAGGTGAGTAACTTGACACTCATGAGTGGGAAGCAAGGGGTCGTGGAAGCAGATCCACAAGAAACTCAGTAAAATGTTCCTTTGAATTCACGGTTCTCCAAATCACTGACTACCCTCTGCAAAGACAGTTTCAGGTAAGAGATAGATGTACTTGTAATTATTTTTTAACTTTTGTAACGAGATCTCCAATCCCACATGCAAACGTATACACATCCCAGCCCACAAATTCTTGACATTCCCAAAGAGCAAGTAAGTAACTTCAATCTAGCTAACCCCTCTGGGAACCAAAAGGCAGGCGAAATATCTCAGCCTGAAAAACCTCCCAATTTAGGCATAACCATCTAGATCCTGAGCTGCTCTGGGGAATCCATTAGGAATATATTTGGAAATTCATTAGAGCGATGCTTTCAGATGCCTGGTTTCTGGAGATGATTAAAGATCAACTGCATAAGGAAAAAGACAAAAAACCCTAGCAAGTACTGGCACCAGCACCCAGAAACATCAGCCAGCAAGTCCCATCTCTGTTCTCCTAGCATTGCTAAGACATATTAAGAAGAAAGTTGTCTTGTTCCATAAGTAAAAGAGCTATTCTATGGCCCATGCCAAGGTTGGCTTTCTGGGAGAGCAGAACTATCCTAGGAGCCTTTAAATATTTGGCTATCAGGCAAAACCATTGTGTCATCGTTTATTTATCTGACTGCAAACAAGCAAGAAAGGAAAAACACTGTAATTTATTAAACTAGGATTCCTGGTTTGGCACAATGTGTTGACAATTGGGCAGGATGCTTCCATTTAGAGAGCAGAAGCATTCCCAAATCACACAATAAGTGAGAGTAGATATGACAGCTAGAAAAAAGACATAGGAAGTAGGACCTTTCCTTTCCATTTTGATTAATGTCTATGGCGATTCTCAGTCATCCAGGTCATAGTTGTCCCAAATATGTTTTTTCAAAAGGCAACTGGGCTTTTTTTTTTCTTGAAGATGTTTCGTTTCTCTTCCAAGAAGGTTCTTCAGTTCTGACTGAAGCTTCTTGGATGAAAAGTGAAACGTCTTTAAGGAAAAAGATAAAGTCCAGTTGCCTTTTGAAAAAGCACTTTTGAGACATGTTAATTAATATACTTAATTCAGTTTTTGAATTCCAATATAGTAGACATAAAAGCAGTGAACATGTTACTTCTTTTCTCCTTGGATATACTTCCCCTCCCCCCAAATAACATTAACAAACTAATACAAAACAGGTGAAGAAAAAGAAAACACAAAATGTTTCTGCAGTTGTTCGTACCTCTGTATGAAATAGTTTACTTTATATGACATTCATATTATATAGAATGCAATTTATTATTAGATCCACCATGTACCCATCAGTTGATCAAGACATACTGTATGTCTAAATCTTGCTCAGAGCCACCCTGAAATGATTGTATATTATCCAAGATCATTTTGTCAATCATTCATAGGAGCCCTGATGGCACAGTGGTTAGAATGCAGTATTGCCGGTTAACTCTATCTACAGCCAGGGGTTTGATGCTGGCTGGCTCAAGGTTGACTCAACTTCCCATCGTTCCAAGGTTGGTAAAATGAGGACCCAGATTGTTGGGGGCAATATGCTGACTCTGTAAACCACTCAGAGAGTGCTATAAAGCATTATGGAGTAGTATATAAGTGCTAAGCCCTATTGCTATTCCCATACCTGTAGCTTATTTCATATATTTTAATGGCAAATTCACTCATTTGTGATTAACTATGATCCAATTATTTCAATGGTATATTATTTCAGATTGAAGATGAAGACTGCAGCTAGGCTTATTATTGGGAGAAAATCAATATGTCTACACACACATACACACACACACACACAGAGTACATATATATGTATATATAAAACTCCCTTTTTACAACTCTGTAATCTCTTAATTTGGGCTAGAGTTGGGATGATATATACCTATACCTATACATATAATTAGAGAGAGAGAAAGGAAGGAAGGGAAAGAAAGAGAAAAATAACTCTTGGGACAGCCCTCAAATACTTTCACTATATGATCCGTTCTTGGTTCATGTTTCACGCCCATGGATATCCTCAAGAAAGTCAAGGGACAAGTTATATATTTTTAATCTAACCTTTCCATTTACATCATCAACACCTACTCAACTCAGGGTATCTTATAAACCTCTCCCCAAACCATTGAAGCCTATTGTGTCAAAGACAGTTTATGCAACAAACAATTTCAGCAGGCTCACATAATTTCCTGATTCAATCAAGATAGTGTGCAAATTATTTGTAATCTACATATAATGACATCTTAATATATCTGGCATAATCATAGTTTTATCTGACACCTATGTCTCAGAATGTTGCCATAGTAGATATTGACTAAGAAGTAATTTATACCGATCAGTATAAATCTAAGATAGTGTGAACAACCCATCCCAGAGGTGAGGAATTCATGTAGCTATGGGATTGCAAAAAATGTTGCTGAAGAGCAATATATAAAGATTTAAATGAATAAATATAGCTTAATACATCTTCAGCCTTCAGAACTTCCAGAAATTTCCTGTTGGCAGAAAAATCCCAACATGTTTTGTAAACAGTTGGATACAAAATGAAAAAGACATGCAATTTCCCTTTGAATATTCTTACATTTCTTGCTGTTTGATTATTGACTATTTTCAAGCAGCAAGAATTACACCATTGAAACACAAAGATAAAGAACTTGTGGTTCTACGACAAATACCCAGACGAGTTAGGGATCTGAGGAGAGAATATCAATTCTTAACAAAATTTTTAATATTTAAAGGAGTGAGTTTTAGATGGTTTAGATGCAGGTGAGATAGTCTCAAAATCGGATATTTTCCCATATAGAAAATATTTTGGCATAACAGCTTTTGAACTGCTTCTGATTTGTAGGTACAGGAAATGGGATATAAATGAGAAATGGGAATCAATCAGTGGTGGGTTGCCCCCCAGTTTGGACCGGTTCTATAGAACAGGTAGTAAAACTGGTGGGAGGCTCCACCCACTGACCTGGACGTCATCATAAGTGATCTGCGCATGCGCAGAAGTGCGGGCACGATGCAAACCAGTAGTAAAAGTAAGTAGAACCAGTGGTGGGATTCAGCCAGTTTGTACCACTTCAGGAGAACCAGTTGTTAACTTTCTGAGCAGTTGGTGAACTGGTTGTTGGAAGAAATCATTAGGGCAGAGAACCGGTTGTTAAATTATTTGAATCCCACCACTGAGTAGAACCCACCCCTGGAATCAATTAACCAACCTTGTACATTGTGTTTCTCCCAGAACCTCTAGCATTTACTATGTCAAGAAACTCAATCTGCCTAGTGGTAAAAGCTAGACCTGAACTTTTGCTTTATTGCGGGCCCAATTGGCAAAAGAAAGCTCAGGACCATATAGGTTGGAAACATGCAGAAGAGGCCTTCATGCTTCAGTGGATAGACAATGGTTAAAATGATGATCATGATGTAGGGAAAGAACAGAAAGAACAGAAACAGAAAGGAGGCTCCAGTCTTCCTATAGCTTGCAATGTGAAGACAGAATAAATCTGGATAACAGGAAGAAGAACCATAAAGTAGACAATGGACAGATAAAAGAAATATGAGTCCAGAAATATGATTTGAGAAAGAGTCTCAGGGCTCCCATCCCATTTGTGTCAAAGGCACCATTTAAGGCACTTGGAAGGATTAGACAGTGACATCACCATTCCTGACGGATGCCTATGGAGGCTCCTTTCATGTCCCTGTCAAGGAGCTGGAGTGAATGACGGGAGCTCACACAGCACTCGGATCTCAAATGCACACTTGCTAACCTCCAACCCAACATCCTAACCATGTGATCTACTGTGCTCATTATTCTCACAAAGATAAAAGGACGGAGAGGAATCCTATTCAGACTTGCAGGATTCTGTTACTGTAATCTTATAATTAGTTTCCTAGTCTGTTTTACCTTGAAGGGCTATCATTGCCTTCTTGAAAGGCAAGAATAGTTGGGTTAAAAAAATGGCTGCCCCACAGTTCCTGCTACTCTGGCAATCAATTCAGCATATGGGAAGTGCAGTTTCCTATATTTCTCAATGACTGGCAGGAGTGAGCTGGCTGATTCCCAGCTTTAAAATCTTTTGAAGATGTGGATTAAAAACCATCACAAGGCTGCTTTCACCACTGTCAGATAATGGAACATGAAGTCAGACTATAGTTCCTCTCTATAGCATAATCCATTACCTTCTAAACCACCAAGGAAGAAATTAAAGCAAGAGCTATAAATAGGAGCACAGTAATTTTAGATTACTTATTTTGTGTTGTTAAACCAATAGCAGGGTACAGTATGATACAATTGTTTAGAATTAGCAAGTGTATATTGCTCAGGTTCAGAAACAATGGACTTTTTATGTGTGTGTTTTAATTGGCATTCATTTATGTTAAGTTTCTTAACTCTTTATCACTCTTTTTCTTCAAGCTGTGTTAAAATGGAATATAGTATTGTCCCTCCCTCACTTTCTTTCCCTGTAACTATCTTGTATGATAGATTAAATGTAAAGGCTCCCTCCGGGTGAGCTTGACTTTTGTTTAATACATGGATGCATCCATATATTGCTGCACAAAATTACACAAGTAGTTTATTATTGCCTTCAAACAGAGTTTTTAAAAACACTTCTCACTCCAGCTTGGAATCAATCCTGGTTGTCTCTCATCTAATTACTAACCAGTTGTATTGCTTAGCATTTTTTTTTAGATCAACCAAAGTCAGCTAAAACTGCCATCATTAAAACTTAATTGGCCTGAGCTCACTAAAGTCAACTGCATATTTGAATCCATATATCCTAGATGTAACCTGCCACTCTAAGCACAAACTTTTCTTTATATTCATGGCTTTTTCATCCGTGTTCCACAGGCAACTTTTAACTTGCAGAAGCACACTGCATTCATGTGTCCTCTTTATTCTTTAGAGAACTGTCATGGGGATAGATTGTTATTTGATGCAATAAAATGGAGAAACAAGCACATGAGAATCACAGCCAGTATCACTTGAAGACAGAGTAGTTCATGCATTGCTTTAGCAAATACTTTTATGCTCACAGTGGAGCATAAAATTAAGCCTTGAGCTTTCCTCTTTGAATGCTAGAGCATTAATGCAACCAGGGAGTTCAGTTTGTGAAATATCCAATGCTCTGGAGGCAGTGTGGGCTGACCCCCATCAGTTTCATTTATCAACCTGAAGGTTGGACAAGGTAATGGATGGTAACTTATCAAAGAGAGATCCAACCTAGAACTAAGAAGAAATTTCCTAACAGTGAGAACAATTAATCAATGGAATGGCTAGCCTTCAGAAGTTGTGGCTGCTCCATCGCTGGAGATTTTTAAGAAGAGATTGGACAGTCATTTGTCTGAAATGATATAGGTTTTTCTGCTTGAGCAGGAGGTTGGACTAGAAGACTTCCAAGGACTTTTCCAACTCTGTCATTCTGTTATTTAGGTCTAGAATAAAGCTAATGACCATTTTGGCCCTTGCAGAACCAGTGGCATATAGTTCTGATTGAATAGTGATGAAGATTCTTCTGACATGCCCTCTAATGCAGTTTATAGGTAACCCAGGAATTTCATGGGCATATTAGGTAGAATTGGGCAAAGGCTATCCAAGTGCCATATGAATATCTAGGTGGAAAAAAAATCCTAGAATCCTAAAGACTCATAATTTTGCATCCACAAGAAGGTGACAGTCTATTCCAGTCCCTGCTTCCTATCCAGGAATATCTCAATATTGTCTAGAATATGAAGTGCTGTATGAAGTGCTTGCTTTCATTTCTTAATTACATTTCAAGTATATACTAAGAAAGGATTTTTTTAAATCCTCTCCTGCTGTTTCAGTACCCTGATATAGAATATCCTAATTGAAAATATACTAATCTTCTGATGACTCCCTCATTAAGCAAAACAGTATTCATACGTAGAACAAGTTTAATCTTACACATGGAAATTGCCAAGAGGGCAACTTGAGCTTTTAAATTGTATCATTAATCATGCAATTGGTTCAGCCATTAGCTCATAAATTCTGGCTGGTTTTATTTATTAATTAAATAACACCTTCTTTCTTCCCATTTCAGTCTGAACACATAATGTAAAATTCAGTCCCACTTCTGGGTAAAACTAGATTGAATGAAAAAAGCATTTCAGATATCATAAGTCCTGCAGAATTGTAACCCCCTAAGACATTCTTTTAATACATCATGAACAGCGCATTGCTGACATGATTTCAGATGAAACACTGAAGACAAGAAACGTGATTTGGTTTAGAACAGGGGTCCCCAACCCACGGTTCATGGCCCGGTAGTGGGTCACATTGGGAACCGGGCTGTGCAAGCGGCAGGCATGAAACTGCATTTGTGCAAGCAATGTGCATGTACAAAACCAACCCCCTCCCCCTCCTGCGGCTGCCGGTCCACAGAGCTGGAATGGTTGGGGACCACTGGTTTAGAAAACCAAGCTCTGTGTGTTTGTATGTGTGTGTGTGTTGGGAATCCCCTGCAATTCTGCATTGTAAAAATTCACTTCAGCACTAACGCAATTTCTCACCTTCTAAAAGGGAGATCCAAGCCTTCTGTCCTCTGTGTGATTTGTGTGTAAAATGAAGAGAAGAAACTTTTGGCCTTAACAAAAAGAACCTACAGGGGATAAGAGAGGTAAACGGAGTCAGTCAAGCAGGCCAGCACAAGGCTTTCAAGAAAAACCCTAGGGTTTTCAAGGAAATGCAAGTATCAGACGTGTAATGTTGGCTCACTAGTTTTAGTTATGTACCTTTTTCCTTTACATGTTTTTAATTTATTCACTTACTATTTCTTACTTCTGTTCTATGTGTACAGCCAGTTTCGCACTGGACTCAAAACTGGGAGACCATCAGTTCTAGTCCCACTGTAGGAAGTTAGCACCCACCCCTCTCCTAGAAAATGAAATATTTTAGGAAATATTAAAAGGGCAGAATATTTCCCCTTGAAAGGGAGGCAGAAACTTATCCCCCTACCTTTGTCAATGGGCCATTAAGGCCTGAGCCAGCTCATCTGCAACACAAAAGATATAATAGGACCCATCTAGCAACAGAAACTCACCACATGGCACCTGGGAAGATTACATCAGCCAGCAAGGCTCAAGCAAGCCTGGGACACAGCCTACAAAGTTAGCTAAGACCCTTGCCCCCTGGGAGTCCCTTGCCCCCTGGGAGATCCTTGCCCCCTGGGAGTCACCAATCATAGTGCATTTCTTATACAGGAACAGGAAACTCTAAGGTGTGGCCCAACAGAGGGCATAAAACCAAGGTACTCTCAGCATCTCTGCCCTTTTCTGCTCAGGAACTCAAGAGCTCAGGAAGCCATGTGATCCTGTCCACCATTAAAATCATCTTTCCAAACAGCCACCATGTTTCCAGTGTCTTTCTCCTTACTTGGAACTGAACCCAGAAGGATATTTCTTCCAATACCACCTTAGGCACAAAGCCAACTGGGTGATTTGGGGCCAGTTCTATTCTTTTAGCCTCCTTCTTGGAAGAAGGCAGCCATGGCAAACCACTTTTGAAAGCTTTTGCAAAGGAAACTACAGTCCAAGCAGACACACCAGGAATCAACAATGATTCAAAAGCATATTAAAAAAATGCTCTGTATATTGTTAATCCCCAAAGAGTTTGTATGTATGTGTGCTTCACATATCCATGTTTAGCAGGAGCTGATTTTACTTCCAGCACAAAGGAGTAATTTTGCAAGCATGACTAAGGCAACCTTGCCAAGCTTTATATCAGCCCTGGAGCAATGTTTTTCCATGGAGCTTGCTCATGCATCCTGCTGAGTTCTCAAGTGTAAACTGCATAACAAGAGACCTAAACAAATTTGTTTATAATCAAAGCAACTGCTGTGAAAATCCTATATTTTAAAAGAGGGCTTAGAAATCATTTTCCAATCCTGGATTCCATCACATCATTTCATAGTGTTGGTTTAGGAACTTAACATTGCTGGAGATAAGCGTAGAGATTTTATCTTTTAAAAAAAAAAGATTTGGCAATATCAATAGATTTCACAAGTTTTCCATTTTCTTGCAAAATCTCAACTAATTTGTAAACATATTAAGCTATTATTTTAAAAGACCAAGAAAACAGCTATATTGCAGAACAACTGTTTGCTACAATGGGAATATAATTTAAAAGAATGGGAATGAGATTCTGATGTTTGATACCTAAGTTTGTGTTAGCAGAAAAACAAGTGCTGTACAAGGAATTGAACAAGACCAGTGGTTCACATCCAGTGAAGCAATTAATTGCCCATTTGAATAAGTGAAATGCTAAGTTTGCACATTAAATAACTGCAGCAATCTTGTATAGTATCTCTGCTCGGTATTTGGTTTTTCTTAATCCAGTCATAAAGGAAGCTGTGTAATCTAGATGTATGAATTAAAACCTTTGTTTACAAAGAAATGCTATTATAGGCATTCTAGATATTATCTGCAAAATAAATCTGGCCACACACAAAATCTCCTGGGAACCCCCATCACTATTTATTTAAATAAACAATGAAGGATTAGTCACAGCTAATATTTCTACACATTCCTCCAATCCATTTCTGTTTACTATTTCTTTTAGTTCATTGGATACATTTTCTTAAAGAAAACTCAAAACAATAACATGTGAGTTTGGGCAAAGATGTTTCTAAATGCAGAATCATTTTAATTACAAGAAATCTTGCTCTAACGGTTGTGTAGATACACACCAATGCCAATAATAAAATATAATAATAAAAAGTTTGGAATGTTTTAAAGAACTATATCTCCAAAATCCATTCAATATATTAATATTATCATATGTAGGCAGCTCATAATTTGTTGCTTATTTTTATTTATTTGACAATCAAATGACTTTTGGTAACCTACACCATGCATATAAAATAATTTCTATTTATTTTCTATTTATTTGATTTGTATACCGCCCTACTCCCGAAGGACTCAGGGCGGTGAACAGCCAAGCAATAAAATACATAAATACAAAAATTTAAAAAACCAGTTAAAATCAAATTAAATCATTTTGGCCCAGACAAATTAAAACACCCCAATAATTTAAGAACAGATTTAAAATTTATATATTAAAAGAGGGAGGAGATTAGGCCAAGCCTGCTTGATGGAATAAAAGAGTCTTCACAGCGCGGCGGAAGGTGCGCAGATCCGGAATCCTCCGTATCTCTGGGGGGAGCTCATTCCAGACGGTAGGTGCCCCCACAGAGAAGGCTCTCCCCCTAGGGGTCACCAGCCGACATTGTTTGGCTGACGGCACCCGGAGGAGTCCCTCTCTATGAGAGCGTACTGGCCGGTGGGAGACTATTGGTGGTAGTAGGCGGTCCCGTAAATAACCAGGTCCTAAGCCATGGAGCGCTTTAAAGGTGGTAACCAAAACCTTGAAGCGCACCCGGAAGACCACCGGGAGCCAGTGCAGCTCGCGCAGGAGAGGTGTCACATGGGAGTGCCATGACACTCCCATTACCACCCGCGCGGCCGCACTCTGCGCCAGTTGGAGCCTCCGGGTGCTCCTCAAGGGGAACCCCATGTAGAGAGCATTATAATAGTCCAGGCGGGAGGTGACGAGGGCATGAGTGTCTGTACGTAACGAGTCCCCATCCAGAAAGGGACGCAACTGGCAAATCAGGCGAACCTGATAGAAAATCCTCCCGGTCACAGCCGTCAAGTGCTCTTCTAAAGACAGCCGTGAATCCAGGAGGACGCCCAAGTTGCGAGCCCTCTCCGTGGGGGCCAGTGATTCGCCCCCAATAGTCAGAGATGGCATCAACTGACTATATCGGGACGTCGGAAACCACAGCCACTCGGTCTTGGATGGGTTGAGCCTGAGCCTGTTCCTCCCCATCCAGATCCGTACGGCCTCCAGGCACCGGGACATCACTTCAAGGGCATCATTGGGGTGATCCGGGGTGGAGATGTACAGCTGGGTGTCGTCAGCGTACTGATGGTACTCCACCCCGAAACCACGGATGACCTCGCCCAGCGGCTTCACATAAATGTTGAACAGGAGAGGCGAGAGGACCGACCCTTGTGGCACCCCACATATGAGGGGCCTCGGGGTCGACCTCTGTCCCCCTGTCAACACAGACTGCGACCGGTCAGAGAGAAAGGAGGAGAACCACCGCAACACAGTGCCTCCCACCCCTAACTCTTCCAACCGGTGCAGCATGATACCATGGTCGATGGTATCAAAAGCCGCTGAGAGATCTAACAGGACCAGGACAGAGGAGCACCCCCTGTCCCGAGCCCTCCAGAGATCATCAACCAACGCGACCAATGCCATTTCTGTGCTGTACCCAGGCCTGAAGCCCGACTGGAACGGATCCAGATATGTTGTTTCATCCAGGTGCTGGGGGAGCTGTTTCGCGACCACACTCTCAACAACCTTCACCACAAAACGAAGGTTGGGGACCGGACGATAATTTACCAACATTGCCGGGTCCAGGGATGGCTTCTTGAGGAGAGGCCTCACCACCGCCTCTTTCAAGGTGGCAGGAAAGACACCCTCACCAATAAGAATTAAAGTATCTTTATCCCATTGCCAGTCTCAGTTACAATAAAAACATTTTTTAAAAAAACAAACCCAAGTCAAAAACCATTTTAAAAATAGGAGGAACAATGAAAATAAAATGACATCAAGTATAAACTTAAGAAAAACCCAGGCAATATAATTTAGTTTTTACATTTTCCAAACAAGTCTAATCTGATCTCTATTGGAAAGATAGTACAAAGTATTGGCACTGCTACAGAAATTGGTATTTGCTAGCTTCAGCCTCACCTAACCACTTGAAAGTGGGGGATTATAAGTAGTTTCTTCCTAGATATTCCAATAGATTGATTTATTGATGTATTGGAATCAATAAATAGACTGATTCCAATGTCAGAAAGAGTAGGTAACAAGAACCTGAGCATACCAGAAGCCTATAATCAACTCCTTTGACACCTGCCAATTCTCTGGTCTGTTTTTAATTTTTAAAAATGTTAATTAAAAGAAAGATAAATGAGAACCAGCCATATTGCAATGTTTTAGCCTCTGTCATTATCCCGACTTAACCAGTCCCTAAAATAGGATTCTTGGAATCCTCCCACAGTCTCTGTCATCCTAAGCAGACTTATGGCTCTTGACAATTCCATATGCATTGCATTATCTTTGGTAGCATTAACTCTTAATTTCTGAGTTGTGGCTCAGTACAATCCTAGAGGAAGCTTGTATTATGATAGATATTGTAAGACCTATGTTTGGCCCTGACCCAGATTATTAAATGCCACTCTTATGCAATCACAATGATGAATAAGGAAAATTAAATTAGTCTGCCTATTAGAAGCCATGCAAAAGAACCAAATTCAGCCATTCACCAATATAGGGCTGCTCTTTTCTCTGGCCAAGGTTTTTTAGAAGGATTTGTAAAATAGTACACATTGCTTTGGGTAGGGATATGCAACATTAATGGATCCATTTTATTTTCACGTTTTTGTGGCCATCAGATATAAGTGAACTATATTTCTCATTACTTCTAGCCATTCTGGTTAAATAATATTGAAGTCCAGAATGTGCTCATATTTTTAAACTTTTTAAACACCTTTTAAAACTTTGTAACATCCTAACTATTTAAACATCATTCTAAACCTCTTTTTAATTTTAATTTTTAATTCTGCGTTTATCTTTGTTTTAAACTATGCTTTTTATACTACTGTATGTTTTTACTGAAAATCACCCAGAGTCACTTAGCTGAGATGGGCAGGGTAGAAATTTGATATACAAACAAAGAAATAAGATTTATCAAAGAAAAAAAAAACTGAGACAGAGGGCTTCAAGGACTCAAAAATAGAAGAGGTGGAAGACAGATGTTGAAAGTTCTCCAGAGTGAAGAGTGGTGTCTAGAATTCAAACTGGATTCTGCAAGGTTGGTGATATATAGATTGGGAAGCTTTTACCTCAGGTTCTAGGCAATTCTTATGCCATCCAATGGCTACATGCAAAGTTCCTGTTTGTGTTTCAGCAGGGGAAAAAATGAGCATAAATCTTGTGACTGAAAGTGACTGAAATTCAAGGTAATACAAATCACTAAATATGGTACTGCTAAAAGGTATCTACAGAGTTCAACATTTGAAATAAATTATTACTTTTTAAAATGCTCCAAATAAGCTTGCCCAATCTCTTGAGATTTCAGTGTACAGTACACATAAGAGCTGTCAGAAGACCTTTGGTGTGATTACCAATATCTTGCAAGATTTGTGATCTCGGTGAGATTTCTACTTCTTACAATTACTAGATACCATCATGACATTGACACTTATTACTTCAAAATAGCATGAAGAGCCTAATATGGCCATCCCCATCGGAAGTGGCTGAGACAATCTTCCAAGGAACAGTGGGACATGGTGCCATCAAGTCTGTGAGTTGAAAAAGGACTAAGGCCAGAAAGTGCCAACATGGCTCCCTCGACAAAGGCCTTTGGCAACCTAGTGAAAGCCAAAGACTTTTGGAAGGCTTTCAAGGACTACTTCAACATTGGTCATTCTTGTGTAATTTTTATTTATATGTTTTCTATCTTTGTTTATCTTCTATCTTACCCTGCATTTACGGCTATCCTTGTAAGCTGCCAAAAGTCTGAAAATGTTTGGCAATATACTAATAAATAAACTAGAACAAGATCAGTTTCAGCCCCATTTGCTCCCATCCCATTTCAAAAGTACTCTTACCATGGGAAAAGGAGCCATTTCTGACACCACAACTTCACAGTAGGAATCTTGGTTATACTAAAAGCAGGTCAAGAAAGACCTTCCCTCAGGTGATGCTGCAGTTCTTGAATGCAGTGCTAATTGCTTGTGCTGTTTCTTCTCCCCAGCTAATCAAGCTTCTCACACCACGAGCTTATAATGCTTTTGACATTCTTTGTATCACAGAAGGCACTCAGCCAGCTGCATAATTATGTGGAACTTTTTAAAAATTTAGAAATTACTAGACTGGAAATTATATACAGTATGAAGTGTGTGCATTCTTCAATCTTTTATGAGCAATATATGCCATAGCTGTCCCAAATTTTTAGAGCAATCCAATTTTTTAGAAATTATAACACCATTTTGAAATGTCAGTCAATAGGCATGCCTTAGAATTTTCTTTTAATGATTCCTTGACCCCATATTTTTCACAAAAGGGAAGATTTGGGGACAAGTCATTGATCTGAAATTTTGAAAGGGTAGCATGAATGCCACCAAAAATATCTGCAACAAACCCAGATCAGGTTTAGTCATAGAATACTAATTTTTTAGCAAAATGGATAATCCAAACACTGTAAAATCACATAGATGGCCATTGTAATACACATAATATGGCATCTTATTTCCATAATAGGTGGCTGTACAAATTTGAACAATCAATCAATCAATCAATCGCTATTGAAGAATTTCAGTACCTAGTTGGTATAAGCAAATTGTGTATGCATGAAGTTAGTCACTAGAATAGAATAGAATAGAATAGAATGGAATGGAATGGAATGGAATGGAATGGAATGGAATGGAATGGAATAGAATAGAATAGAATAGAATAGAATAGAATAGAATAGAATAGAATAGAATAGAATAGAATAGAATTATTTGGCTGTGTGATAAAACACACAAGGAATTTGTCTCTGGTGCAGAAGCTCTCATTAGTGACAGAATGGTATATAAGTAAAATAACAAACAAACTATCTTTGCTTCAAATAGCTGCATCTCCTAACATTGCTCTGAGATAAAAATAAGGAATCTCATACACATTTTTACAACAATTATAAAAAGGAAAGGCACTACAAAGTGTGTATGTTTGAGGAAGAAGCCATAATGAATGCTTTATTCCCCCAATTTCAAAAGCTTCTAATGTTGGTGAAAGAGGGAGAGGGAATGGCCAAGTGTGTGTGTGTGTGTGTGTGTGTGTGTGTGTGTGTGTGTGTGTGTGTTTTGAAAACAAATTCAAATGTCCAGAAAGTCACCCAAACTGTAAAACCCTAAGTGGATATTTATATACCATAGTCAAAGGAAGCTATGAGGGGGTGGGTGAGTGGGAATAAAAGAAGACAAACATTAGGACACTTTGAAGATCCTAGTATTGAATTGGGATGGAAGAAAACTTTATGGGGTTCATATATTCATATTTGGAGAAGACTTGATTAAAAATGCAAGCTTATATCCTGAAGTGTCTTCACTATTTTTTGTTCCCTGATTGTATTACTTGCTGCAATGCTGCAAGTACTGTAAAAATACAAGAATGCTGGTAAAGAAGCAGCTTGTAATAGGGAAGTTGAAAATACCCTTTAAAGCTATGCTTTATTTAGACAACAAAACATGCACAGATACCCTCCAGATTTGGGGCTAAAACTCCCAGAATTCCCAGCCAGAAAAGATAAGTTGGAGAAGGCTCACTTAGAGCATCTAAACTGATGCTGCCAATTTAGTTTCAATAGCTCTTCTTTTAACAGCAGCTTGACCTGCATACATTAAGAAGAATGAATGTTTCTTCTCTGTTCTATTTATTCTGAAACTTTGCAAATTGCCTCTTCCAAGTAGCAGACACCAAGGAGACTGAACATAATATTAAAGCTCACATTCATTCATGTTAATAAATTGTCTTTTTTTTAAACAATAACACTTAAATGTTTATGGAGATTCTCAGTCACCCAGGTCATGGTTGTCCTCCTCCTCCTCCTCCTCCTCCTCCTCCTCCTCCTCCTCCTCCTCCTCCTCCTCTCTTCCTCTCCTTCTCCTCCTTTTTTCAAGAGGCAACTGGACTTTCTGGTTTTTCTTTGAAGATATTTCACTTCTCATCCGAGAAGCTCCTTCCGCTCTGACAGGATCTTTCCATTCCACATCATCCAGCCAGTGCTGAAGAAGCTTCTTGGATGAGAAGTGAAATGTCTTCAAAGAAAAACCAGAAAGTCCAGTTGCCTCTTGAAAAACAAAGCACCTTTGGGACAATAATACTTAAAACACTGGCACATTTCTATTTAGAATATTTTCCAAAGCTTAGAAACCATCGTGTTTTAGCAATGGGTTTAGTTCAGGATTCCTGTTAATACAAATCCATTCCTAAAATGCTTTTGGTGCAGACCGGGAAGCTTTTTCCTCCCTCTGCAATTTCCTTGAATGTTATTTAAAGGGAACAGGGACCGCCTGGAATTATGCAAAAGGCAACACAGGAGACTTTCCCCCTCTTTCCCCCAACAGGAATTTTCGCTAGAATTTTGTCCCTCCTGTAAAAAAACCTTCTGTTCATTTACAGAAGAGATCCACTGGATCCATGCCATCATTCTTGCCTAAAAATCTGAGGGAAAACTCTGGGGTGATTTTGTTTTATGAAATTCCATAGCTATGGTGTACATTAATAAGACTGCATAAATTGGTAATTATAACTACAGTAGCATTAAGAAACAGTTTTCATCTGTTAACTGTCTAAATGAGATAGTCTACAAGTTCTATAACCCCATCAATATGGCCAAACCTCTTTCCACTTCACATGTAACTTTTTCAGATCGCAATCTTCCCTGTGACCAAACATGACCAAACAAACAAAACAAAACAAAACAAAACAAAACAAAACAAAACAAAACAAAACAAAACAAAACAAAACAAAACAAAACAAAACAAAACAAAACAGGGTTTTAGTCCTTTCATCTGAGCTAGCCAGACTCTCTTCTTTGAATTCCTCCCAAAGGCTAGGGCACAAGAGACGAGAGAAAGAGAATACGCGCTTTACTCCATTTTACAAATGCTGCTTAATCAATTATTGTGGGACCAGGTTTTTCTCAGTGCAGTTTTGTTTACAAGCTTCGAGCATGGCATGTTTACATCAGCATTTGGCACAATTTATTATATGGCAACAGATGTCTTTAGCTGGCTTATTCATCACTGGGTTTTCAGAAGAGATTCAGTGGCCCAAATACATGCACCCTGTGCAGCGTGGAATTTAATTCCCCACACAGCTGAGATCTCAGCCAGAGAAAAGCCAAGTGCAAAGGAAGGGCTGCAAACAGGACAATAGTTCTAGCCCTGCGTTACAAAAATATTTTATATAGCAACATCAACAGAAGAAAGGTAAGAGGAGGAAATAGAAGACAAGGAGGTTTTTCCAGCAGTCAACCTGCCAATAAGTAGTGAGCTTCAAAAGAGCTGAGCCTAAAGGGGCTGATATCAAAGGTTTTGTATGGGGGATGGGACTCACAACATAATGGTATTTGTATAAAGAGAATATTTGTGTGGGTGGACCCTATGCTTCCATACCCAGTGGTGGGTTGGTACTGGTTCTCCCCAGATCGGCCCGGATCAGATCGGCCTGGATCGGGCGAACCGGTAGTGGTGGCGGCGAGAGGCTCCACCCAACCACCCAGACATCTCTGTGCATGCGCAGAAGCTTCTGCGTATGCACAGAAGCGTCACGAGCACGAGTGCACGCCCACGAGCGAACTGGTAATGATGGGATTTGAATCCCACTACTGTCCACACCTGATGTTTAACTTAATCCAGGAGAGTAAATATCTCAGCTGCTTCAGAGAGTAAGAGAATTGAAACAGGAGGTTGGTAATAGCACACAGGACAAACTGGCTGGCTGAATGGACAAAATTTGTTTCCTAAGAAGCAGAAGAGAACTAAGGCACTTTGAAATTCTCGGTGCTGCCAGAAAATGGACAACCATTTGTCTGAAATGGTATAGTGTTTCCTGCCTAAATTGGATTAGAAGACCTCCAACATCCCTTCCAATTCTGTTATTCTGTTAAAATAAAATCCACTGCCAGGGTTTTCCCAGTTGGACAAACTTGATCCCCATTGCTGTCCCAAAGGTGCTTTTTCAGGAACTGGACTTCCACTTGCCTTCTGAAAAAGCACCTTTGGGACAACCATGACCTGGATGACTGAGAATCTCTACAGACTTTCCCTATTGCTGTGTTTTATCTGTAATGGGCCAGGTGTTAGAGATGCAGAAAATTGTAGAACATCTCAGTGGGACTTGAGGATCCTATGTCCCTTCATTACTTCAGTTCTTCCAGGTCCTTTATCTCTCATCTAGATCATATTCAAGTAAACCATCAGGATTCCATACAGAAGTGGATCTCCACGGGTTTCAGTTTCTTCAGTTAGGCTATAGATTGCTCTGGAATTTGTGTTGGTGGATCACAATCTGCTCTAGTCAAATATAAACTAGCTTCTGTTATCAATTTTAACCCCAAATATTTTGCCTCTGACTGCACAACAAGCATTTTTATGTAATCCCACCGCACCCCAGGCATTTTCCAGATACACAAATAACCTTGTGGAGATTCTCAACTACTCGAAAGGAATATATAATTATACAGACTTTTTTGTGACTTTTTGTGACTTTGTGCATCTGAAGACAAAAATGTAATTTGTTCTAACTGTCCTTTTGAAGAAAGATTAGTGCTGCAGATCAACAAGAAATTTGAGAGAACCACAGTAATATTTTGTTCAAAGTAGGGATCATCTAGGTTGCCGCTAGCTCCCATAGTGATGAAGAATAACATTATCAGGTGATTAAAACATACTTTAGCCCAGCTCAAACTGCACACTTTTTGAGAACAAACCAAAATATCTTTAACATCATTTAACCCCATGCAGTTATTTCAATATTTTCAACATTTGATAACTTCAGTTTGACTTCCATAAACTCAACCTGAGTACAGTATTTTCAACCTCACTACAGTCAACTTTTTAAAAATAAATAAATACAAACTAATACAAGCCACTAAATGTTTGCATGCACAGAGTGTGTTTACACTGCATAAAGCCTTAATGCCACATGTTTTTAACATCCTTCTTTATCTCTGAGGCATGTCACCAAACTTATCCAGATTTCACAAAGAGGGCCACACAAATTCTTACTAAATCAGACCCCCAGTCTTGCATCTCAGTATCGGTTCTCGCATTACAGGTAATCCTTGACTTGCAACCGTTCATTTAGTGACTGTTCAAAGTTACAACAGCACTGAAAAAAGTGACTTATGACCATTTTTCACAGAATTATAACCGTTGCAGCATCCCCATGGTCATGTGATCAAAATTCAGATCTTGGCAACTGACTCACATTTATGATGGTTGCAGTGTCTCAAGGTCATGTGATCACTTTTTTTCAACTTTCTGACAAGTGAAGTCAATGGGAAAGTCAGATTCACTTACTTAACGATTATAGTCAGTGGTGGGCTGCTGCCGGTTCAGACCAGTTCAGGCGAACCGGTAGTTCCGATGATCAGCTGGCCCCGCCCACCCACCCCTGCTCTATCCTGTCCTATATTTCCTTCTTTTTGGCTCAGCTGATTCGCGTAGCACAGCTGATTTCTGTGCCTCTGCTGTTCTACTTACTGGGGCTGCCTTAGAAGGTAAGCAGCTGAGCTTCAAATTGCTGTATTTTGAATGCTGTGCACAAGTGTGTTAAGCGGTTGCAGCCCACTGCTGATTACAGTGATTCAGTTAATGATGGCAAGAAATGTCATAAAACGGGACAAAATTCACCTAACAAATGTTTCACTGAGCAAGAGGTTGTAAATTGGGGACTACCTGTACATCGGCACCAGTTTCAAAGTGAGCACTGCAAATGGACTTGAACTCAGCCAGGAATCAATTCCATCTCTCTCAGATAACCATGTTATTTATCTTTCCAGACGTGTTTGTCCCCCACCACCCAAAAAAATCTAAATATACTCCAGGCAAATATACTATGCCCTGTGATCCTTGAAAATGAAGGTAAATATTACATAGAAATGCTTTATTGTCATGTCTACAACATAACATATAACATACATGTATACACTTTTATAAAGAAATAGAGTTGTCACTGCTGCTTTATGAAGGAAATTGCAAACGATAGAAAAGGCACCACAAGTTATCATAGCGGCTTCCCTATTCTCACTAAAAGTGCTGCAAGTTCTGGATTACCAGATATCTGAACAGGCAAAGGAGGAGACAGACAATTGGAAAGGAGGAGGACAATTGGGGAAAGGAGGACACACTATTTTATTTTGACATCTGCAGCAAAAATTATACTGAGAAATTGAAAAAATGTACTTAGGCCTACATGTACATGAAATTGTGTTTTCCAGCATCAAAAATACTGGCTTTTCAATTGCAATACTGTATAATGTAAGTAAATATACTGTAAGCAAAATTTTCCAACAAATCTTTATTTTCAAGAATAAATGCTAGTGAGGGTGAAGGGTTTGTTCTCCAAGCTTGTGGGTTGGTTTCCGAATGTTTCATTACCAGGCTGGGTAATATCTTCAGCAGAGATTTAGGTTGGTGTCAGTGTTCTTTTGTTTATAAGGGCTTGGTTTGGTCAGTAGGTCTTGTGATAAGTCAGGTGTGGGTTTATCAAGTGAGAGTCTTGTAATGGTTCTTGTGATGGGTCAGGTGTGAGTCATCAGTGGGAGTCTTGTGATGGGTCTTTTAATGGGGAGGTTACATCAGGTGAGGGTCATTAGGAGGTGAAGTGCTGGTTGGGGGAAGCTGGGGGGGTTGGTTGAAGGTCGGTGCTGTCTCTGGTTGGCTGTGTGGTTGATTTGGATTCTGAGGGGTTGGAGGTCAATGTGTCTGTTGATGGAATTGCTTGTGGAGTGCCAGACTTCGATTAGCTCACGAGCGTGGTGGGTGGAAGTGTGGCTGATGATTTTTGTGTTACTCCAATCTAACTGGTGCTGTTTGGTGTCAGTATGGGTAGAGATTTTATATATTTATTTATGTATTGGTTCGATTTATATGCTGCCCTTCTCCGGAGACTCAGGGCGGCTTACAATGCGTTAAGCAATAGCCTTCATACTTTTGTATATACCTGCTTAGTAGGGCTTTTGCCCCCCCCCCCGCGGTGTTCTTTTTATACAAAGTCATCTTATTGCCCCCACAATCCAGGTCCTCATTATACCTACCTTGGAAGGATGGAAGGCTGAGTCAACCTTGAGCCTGGTGAGATTTGAACTTGCAGTAATTGCAGACAGCTGGCAGCTAAGTGCTACTTAACAGCACTTTAGTCCACTGTGCCACCGAGGCTCCTAGCCTTGGTGGCGCAGGATTTGGGATTTGGGATCATGGCATATGACTGCCAGCCGGTGTTCCTGGATGCATGCTAGTGGATATATGCTACCGTGTTTTCCTGAAAATAAAGCCCTGTCTTATATTTTTTTGAATCCCGAAATAAGCACTTGGCCTTATTTTTGAGGAGGTCTTATTATTTTGGGCGCATGGAGCAACATGGGGCTCCTCTTATCTGATTTCCAGCTTTGTCTCCCTAACCCTAACCAGAGGAAATGGAGGGGACCAGCTGTGCATGCATTTAAATATTTTCGGGGAGGGCTTATTTTCAGGGGAGCTTATTTTAATGCATGCGCTCAAAAGCCTGATTGGGCTTATTATCCGGAGAGGTCTTCGGGGAAACAGGGTAATGATAATATAGAATCGAAAACACACATTTCAAATTTCACTATAGAAATAACATGAGCAGTTATGTGATCTACAGATTATAGCAATCATGGATTTGAAGGAGCTTGAAGTCAATTGTTAGAACGAAATAAATTAAATAATGTAAATCCAAGCTATTGTGTCAGGAGGAAGCAGACAATTTACAAAATTATAATACACAAAAGTTTGAATGACTATTATTGTAAAAACAGTCTTCCCCCTTCCAAAAACAAAAAACAAAGCCCCAAGACACTGAAAAAACTGGATAATATTTGATTTTAAGGTTGTGCCTGCCAGATGGAGGACATGAGGATAAAAAGGAAGACATGTCCTCCTTTTGCCTGACATCCAGTAACCCTGTGCATGATACTCTTCCTTTGATTTTATACCAATATAATGATATATTCCTTTTTGTGACTTTGTTGTGATAATATGAAAACATCAATCCCTGAGCCAGCAGATGTAAATAAAACTGAAACAAATGCAAAAACCATTTACTTACATCCAACCATCATCATGGCCACAGAGAAAATCTTCTCTCCATCAGTGGTTGGAGCTATGTTTCCAAATCCTATTGTCGTAAGGCTTGTCATGGTAAAGTAGAGAGAAGTTATATAAAGTGAATCTTTACTGGGTCCGCCTTCCCACTGCCCTGATCCAGTAGCATTGTACCGATACGGTGTTCCAATACTCTCTGCCAATTGGCAGAGCCAGCTGTCGTTCTTGAGGGTATTCGTGATCTCGTCGATAACTTCATAGTCCCCAATGCTATACCAGATGCACGCAAGCCAATGGGCCACTAATCCAAAGACACAAACCAGGAGCACCAACACTGCAGCGCCATATTCCAGATAATGGTCCAACTTCCTGGCCACACGACCCAATCTCAGGAGTCGCACCACTTTTAAGGAACTGAAGAGGCTGCTGATACCCTAGAAAGGAACACAGATCTTTACTTTCTGCAAAACGATGAACATCCTTTGATTTGGAAATATATATACAGTACATATCTACCTATCATCTCTACCTTCATATCCCATCAAGTCATTTCTTTTCAGGGTAAGCGGCATTATCCAAAAGTTTGAGAAGTATGAAATAGTAAACAAGGAAATTAAAGAAATGTAAAAAAAAAACAGGGAAATATAAGTAATTCTAATTTATAATTTCATCTTCAGGTTTTCAAAATTTTCTGCTTTTCAAACGATCCCCCACATACATTAATCACTTTTCATCTCTCTCATTTTGAAGCTTATGTCAATTTTATCCAACTCCTTTCTCAACTCATTTACTCTTGCTTTTTATATTTCACCTATTTCCCATATTTCTTCCTTTACTGATGTATATCTTGCAGTTGTGCTCTCCACATTTGCTGTCAAGCACAGCTAAGTCTAAAATACATCAATCATTCAGACTCTGTGCTGCATCACAGAGTATAATCTAACATTCACAGACTAATCACCCCATAGTTCTTGCATTCACTCTTGCCTCCTGTAGAAGGGAACAAATATCAGCCACAGATGTAGTCTTTGAATGTCTATTACAGACATTTCACAGCCACTGCAGGAGCAAGTTATATCTATATTTTAATGTTTCTCCAATTATATGCACACGAAGCAACATCATATTTCAAGGCTGTCATATTATTGGTTTTCTTTTATTGTTTTTCTTTCATTTTCTTTTTAACAATTGTCTGAGTAGGCAGCTTCTATACAGTTTTATTTATTCAGTTTTAAAAGCATTGCAATTGACTTTCCCGAAAAATGTTAGATTAATAATACATCAATTAATAATGAATACATATGTAGACTATATAAATACGATACAGTGATATATATTTTACAAGAAAGTGTAAACCATTATTTAATGTATATGCTGGAAAAGAAAGAAAAACAAAATTTAAACAACCTAAAATAAAAAGGGAAGGAGGAAAACTTTTTCATTCATTCTTTTATGAATGCTAACATTGATAGCATTAATTTAATTCCATTCTTTGACATACTATTGCATTCCAATATAGCTCTCTAAAATATTCCTTTCAGCATTTTCAGTTTCAGTTTCATCCCAGATGATTTAATGATTTTTATTTTTATTCCAGTTATAATGCTGGAGCTCTTTGTTTATATATTTTCACCCTCCCCCCCAATTTTTTTTTTTTGTTTGTTTTCTATAAAAAATTTCTCTCCATTTTAATTTTAACCTTTCTTTCTTTCTTTTTTTCTTTTTGCAGCAACCATTCTCCAATATACTCTTTTTCCTCATTCATACTCTCTTATTATTCATTACTCCACCAAAGAACCTTTTCATATTTTCATTGGTATAACTCCATAGCTTTCTGTGGCTTTTGGCAACGCAACTGTCTTCATTCTATTCAAAGTAAATTCCATACCCTCATCTCTATTTTCAATTTCTCTTCATTCTTTTGGGAAATTTATCTTTCCTTTGAGAATTTACACTTTTTCTTTCTGCAGTTGTTCTACTTCCCCATTAATTTATTTTATTTTGGCTTTCTTCCATTCCATATTTTCCAAAAGTCCATTCCTGACTCTATCAAAATATGATCAATTCCACATTTATAATTCCTTTAACATCTTTATATTCTTGTAATGGGTTGTTATAATAACCTTTGGAGACAGGAGGAAGAACTGCAGCCAGGGCAATGGTCTGACAAGAGCTATCTCAGTTCATAAATGGATATCACCACTGAAAAAAGCATCTCAAAAGGGACCTTCTCTAGTTCTCTGGGAAGTAATAGCAAGACAGGTGGGTTTTTCAGATTTACAAGATTCTATTCCTGTAACCTTATCATAAACGTAGTTTTAATAGTCATGATTTTGGTACATACTATGTTAGAACCTTAGATACCTAGAAAGAAGTCACCATTCTTGTTTAGATCTCACTTAGATCTCCAAATGGCCTGATCATTTTTTTTTTCTGTACCCTCTTTTCTAATTCCACCCATTCATTCATATCATACCTAATGGAATATTTTTTTCCTCCTGATTCACATTTATTCATTAAGTTACCCAATTTTCCCCAAACTCATCCTTAGTTCTTCCTTTATCACCATCTGTTGGAGCATAACATGCCACTGTCGACAACTTATTCTTTCTTTCATATGATCAGTATGCATGGGCATAAACAAAATGCACATGCTACTCTTTGCAGGATCTTTAATCTAGAAACAGTCTTGCACATCAACACATTAATGCCTACATCCAGCAATACCACACACTGAAAATTACTAACAAGCTATCGATACACATATTCATATCATTCAAAGTTCAAGCTTGTAAAATAAAAATCTTTGTTTACTCTGTTAGCTACTGGGATTGACAAGGTTTCAGAAATTGGCACCATGTGGAATCAACTTAGTCCATCTTACTATTTTGCACCAAATCATTTTGCATTCCCAGAAACTAAGCACTTTGCCCTGAATGGAATATTTCTACTGCTGTTATTGAGAAAACATATGAAAATATATGGTGTAGATTTTGAGTACATTATACTGCACAAAGAAAACCTGCTGAAATAAAATCCGGTGCAATCCATGTAGCTCAGGGTTGAATTGTGGGGTTCATAGTTTAGTTCTTGTCATCCGGTAATGAAATATCTGCAAGAAAAAAGCAAGCTCAACCAACACCAAGAGCCCAACAAAAATAAAATGCATTCTCCTCTTTTTGTGTTGTGTTTCTCCTTGTCCATACTCTGTCACAGTATTTAGTGTTAGAGTACTGTTTCCTAGGATTTTTTAAAAATCCTCACTATTATCATAAAGAATTACACCAAAGCCATTTCTTCCTTCCCCTTGTATTCTTTCAACCAGAGTATATAAGAAGTGTTCTTCTTTCTTAAATACTCCTAACATTAGTGAAGTGTAAGTTTAGAGTAATTAACCTTCCATTGATTTCCTTTTAAAATTTCTGAATAGTTTCTGACAGGTGTAACACATCTCCTGTCTATGCAAATAAAAAGGCACGCCTGTGTCCAGCCAGTGACAGCTGATTAGTCTTTGCAGCAAGTCATATGTAGCCCAATACGTGTGGGAGAATATAGAAGGAGGAGTTTGCTTGAATGTTATTGATTTGAGCTTCAGGGTTCATATGTTGTACAGTGGATATTATTGCAGTATTAAGCAGGAATTATGGATTCTTAATTTAAAGAGGTGGGTGTCAGTGGTGGGTTTCAAATTTTTTTACTACCGGTTCTGTGGGTGTGGCTTAGTGGGCATGGCATGGCTTGGTGGGCATGGCTTGGTGGGCGTGGCAGGGGAAGGATACTGTAAAATCCCCATTCCCTCCCCAATCCAGGAGAAGGTTACTGCAAAATCCCCATTTCCTCCCAATCAGCTGGAACTCGGGAGGCAGAGAATAGATGGGGGCGGGGCCAGTCAGAATTTTTACTACCGGTTCTCCGAACTACTCAAAATTTCCACTACCGGTTCTCCAGAACTGATCAGAACCTGCTGAAACCCACCTCTGGTGGGTGTATATCGGGGATGATGTGTTGATAGACAGATGTTTGTTCACTGTTCTATTCAACATCATTCCCATCTCAATAGAGAAACACACCAACGAAAGCAACAAAGGAATCAGCAGCCAAAGACATTTCATTTAACAGGAGGCAATGAGGCATTTGTTCTTTCCTTGCCAGGTTTAAATTGTCATTTTTCCATGCATCATTATCAAATCAGTGTAGTCAAAATGTTCAGTAATTATACTATCAAGCTACAAAATGTTCACCTTTATTCAGTCTAGGGACTGAAGAATTTACAGCCTTATGGAGTCTGAAATGTGGAGGTTTTGCTCTTGCAGAGGCTCTGAATGGCACAGTGCTCATTTTGAAGCCTCTTGTCATTATATATAAAATTAAGGTTTAGCCTGTTAGATGGGGTGATGGAAGAGACAGGACTCAGTGCTAAGAGTAACAACAGCTCTTTATTAGTAGATCAGTGCAACCCAGCAGCTGGCTCGTCTGACTGCTTGCCCTTTTATAGGGAGCTGTCAGACAGGTCGGCCAATGGGGTTTGAGTATTAGCGGACCTGAGTGAAGCCTATGCTCACTCCAATTCAATATGCAACAAGCCACTAGAGTCCACCAGGATGTATCCTGTCTAATGAGGAACCCTGATACTTCATCAGGAAATGTACATAAAAGGAGCTGTCACTGTTGTAAGGAGAATTTAAGATTAGGATGGTCTTTTATTAGTAAAGAAAAAAAAACCCAGAAACAAAGAAGCAATGAAATGGACAAACAGACAGAAACTTATATAAGATTTATCTATGCTAAAGGTTAAGGTGACGTTTTAGAAATTATTATAATTTAAAAAAAAAAAAAGCCAGGGCTTGTATACTATGATCAGATAATTTGCATTCTTCCTGCTCACTCTACTGCCCTGGTGTTAATATTTCATGGAAAACATCAGGCCCTTGCTCTCCTTACTTACTCCCTTCAGCATTTTTATGTATTAATGAGTTATTCAAATAGAACAGGGGTAGGCAACATTGTGCATTCCAGATGTTCGACATGTCCCCTCTTATCAGCTTCTAATAATAGGGCTAATGGCAAGGGATTGCTTGAGTAGTGGTCAAAAACATCTGGAACACACCTGGTTGTCTACCCCTGAAATAGATGACATCTTCAACTAGAGAACTGTCTTAAGAAAAATTGGGCATATGCATAGTCTGTTCTTCATGGGTGATTGTTGAGAATCCTTGGCTTCTGCCCTTTAACAAGATTTCTGATAGATAATCATTGAAAATCATGTAATGTAAGCCACATCATGATGTTGGTGAGAATTATATAAATAGCGTAAATGTAATTTTAAATGAATGAATCCAGAGAGAGAGGGAGAAAGAGATTGATTTCAAGATGAGCTACTTATAAAAAGCTTAGTCCCAAAACCGCTATGAGCTGTTTAATCCTTCTCTTATTATGTTAATGTTAGCAGTATATATCTTTGAGGATTCCTACCCCTTATACACAGAGTACTTTTCAAGATACAGGGTTCTGCATTTATGATGCGTGCTTATAAAAGCCAATTATGGTGCAAAATGTTGTTGTTCTTGCTTTGAAAAACCAAATTTCATCCTAGCTAAAAATATTCTTTTCATTCACAGTCAGAATTTACTTTCAGACACAAGACTTTTGACAATTGATAGACAATTGATTCTAAACCAATTTATTAAAAGTGCAGAGAAACCTGAGTAATATAATGCTTAAGGAGTTGATCAGAATGTAGGAAACTGAAATTCAAAGCTACTTTCAATCACTTCTATGACTAATTACCACCTCTCAAAGTAGTGTACCCCAGTGTCTTGGTGTTCTTTATTCAGAGGTAAGCCACAGGCTTATCCTGAAATAGTTTAGTTTAGGAGATTACCATTTATGAACATAATGCCATATATCCTGATTAACATAGAGAAGTCCTCTGTTTGAACAACTATCTAATCCAAAACAAGTTTATAAATTGAAAAAATCTGCAAACTTAAATAGGTAAATATTATCTCACCTGAACTTGCTACAGTTTATCATGGTTCATTTGGAATAGTGATACCTGGACCTGGACACAATATCCTGGGGTTTGACCAAGACACAGTAACCTAGAAGAAGGTTCAGACTAGACCTTAGGAGAAACATCTTGACAATACCAACTATCAGCAAGTAGAACAGGCTGCCACATTAAGTGGTAGGTTCTATTTCACTAGAAGTTTTAAAATAGAAGCTAGATAATGATCAATCAGATCAATAATGAATTGTAACTGAACAAAAAAACTATCTGAACTTTAAGTCACTTAGAATCCTAATACCTATATGAACAGCTGAAAAAGATCAGTTGACATCTGTTTATAGTCTATACGTTTACATCTATAGCTTGATTTACAAAAGCTAAATAGAATGTTGATAAGTAAAAAAAGGATATGAAAAAATATCCCAATGAAGACAATAGTAACTTCCATTCACTGCCAAAATAACTATGTGGCTTTATCTAGGTCTAGAACCGTGATGGCGAACCTATGGCACTTGTGCCACAGAGGGTATGCGGAGCCATATTGGTGGGCACGCGAGCATTGTCCTAGCTCAGCTCCCTCATTTTCGGGCCTTCTGGGCCCACTGGAAGTCGGCAAACAGGCCGTTTCTGGCCTCCAGGAGGGGTGGGGAAGGCCGTTTTCACTCTCCCCAGGCTCCTAGAAAAGGTCTGGAGCCTGGGGAGGGCGAAAAAACGGGCCTACAGGGCCCACCGTGCCATCATGTGCCAAAAGCTGGGTGGGGGGGCACATTGAATTATGGGTGTGGGCACACGTGTGCGTGACCCCTCACACTCCCCCCACTTTTGGCACTCGATGGCAAAAAGGTTAGCCATCACTGGTCTAGAATCTAGTCAAACTAAATTCAAAAGAGATGTTATATAAACAAGTTGTATACTTTTTTTCCCTCTATAAATGATATATTCAAAATATTCAGTAAAACTCAAGGAGAGCATATTGCAATGAGCAGAAATGGCATTCTTTTATATGAGCCCACCTGTTTTTAAAGCCTTTTGTACAAGGTATTGAACCTTTAAATGCAATACATATTCTCCAATTGTGTTACACCTGCAGATGTGTGAATTGTTCATAATATACTTGAAACTACTTTGTAAACAATTGCTATTGTCACTTAAAGCATTTCCTTTCTTCTTTTTTGAGTTTAACACAGATTCCGACTGTCTCATCTTGCTGTTTTCCCATTTCATGTTCTGTTTCACCTTCCTAAGCCTGTTGTCCCTTTAGGGTCCTCTCAGCATGTTCCTTTTCAATTATTACATTTTTACCTTCAACCCTTTTTCTTTTCCTGGTCTTATTCATCTCTTTATGTCTCAGCCAATGGCAGTTAGGATCCAGAAAGCAGAGCCAATGCTAGAAGGGGAAACTCTATTCACAATGCAGACACATTGGGATATCTCATCCAGTCACTTTCTGAGATGCCACCTCTATCATTCATCAAATTTCTACAGGCTTTTTAAAACTTAAATTAATCCCTGCCACCTTCTTTACATCTCAGGCTGTATTTTGATTACCATTCTGGAAATGATCCAGGGTTTATGCTATTCCCCCCACTGATCCTTCCATCAATTCCCTGTTGTGTACAAAAACAAATGTTACAAATCAGCATGTTTGCTGTCAGTATTCCTCTAAGGCTGCACTGAAAAATGACTATTTTATTTCCTGAGCAAAATTCCTTTCTTTTTTACTTCTTCTCCTATCTCCTGAAAATACCAATCATAAATATTTCTTTCTGCAGCTTCAAAGAAAGAACTATACTTCAATTAGACCTGGGATTAATTAGGATGTCTCCCACAAAACACACAAATTTTAATAACATGAATTCAACATCTGCTGTATATAAATATATAAATTTGAGGGGAGGTGAATGCCTAGTTCCATTCACTCTTCATAGACATTTTTTTGGGGGGAGGGGCGGTTACCAAATAGTAGTCTAGGCCAGTGATGGCAAACGTTTAAGACACCGAGTGCCCAAACTGCTCGTGTGCATGTCCAAACTGAAAGGTATGCATGTACGCACAAACATGTGCATGCGCAGACATGCATGTGCATGCACGGACATGTGCAAACATGCACATGTGCAGACATGCACAGACATGTGTGAACGACAGAGCCTTGGTAGCGCAGCAGACTAAAGCACTGTTAAGTAACACCAGCTGCCTGCAATTACTGCAAGTTCAAATCTCACCAGGCTCAAGGTTGACTCAGCCTTCCATCCTTTTGAGGTAGGTAAAATGAGGACCCGGTTTGTGGGGGCAATAAGCTGACTTTGTACAAAAAAGAACACCGCTTGGGGAGGGCCGAAAGCCCTACTAAGCAGATATATACAAAAGTATGAAGGCTATTGCTTAACTCCTTGTAAGCCGCCCTGAGTCTCCGGAAAAGGGCGGCATATAAATCGAACCAACCAATAAATAAATAAATAAATAAATAAATAAATAAATAAATAAATAAATAAATAAATAAATAAATGTGTGCATGCTCCCAGTTTGGACCGTTGTTGTGGCTCCGTTGCCTGAGCCTGGGCTATCGACAGATGCAGACACTGAGAGGGAGGGAGAGGAGTTGGCAAGGACTCCCTCTCCAGGACCCTCCTCTCTGGCAATGCCTCCGGAGGACACCGAAGGCCAAGAGATAGGCCCAGAGCCAAGCACGTCCCCGCAGCCACAGATGAACAGCGACGAAGAAGATAAGTGCTGCCTGGACCCTCGGCAGAGGCGCAGGGAGAAGCGTGCGCAGCAGAGGGGAAGGCATGCCAGAGATTAGCTGAGTCACTGGACTACACCCCACAGGGTATAAATGTGGGTGTGGTGGCCGGTTCAGTTTGTGACGAGCAAAAACTGGAAATAATCCATGATCTCTGCGTTACTGGACTTTGCCTGCTTTATCGGACTGCATTTGGATTAATTCTTGTATTGTTGAAACTCTGCCTGTTTTATCAGAATGCTTGCAGTCTAATCTTTGTTTTGTGTGAGTAAAGTCTGAATTGGCAGCTAGCCACTGGGTTGCTGCCAGCTTTATCTTCAAAGAGTTTTGTCGTGTGGCTTATTAACTCCGGGCCGTCTGTGGGGGTGCGTGTGTGGTACGGGGACAGAACAACCATCTCACCCGATCCGGTAGCGATGGCAGCGGGTGGTTCGGAGAACTGGTAGCAAAAATCCCTGCCACCCCCCCCCCACCATGCCTAGCTGAGTTGCGCGATCATCAGAGGCTTCTTTTTAATTTTTAAAAGCATTTTTTCTACAACCTCTTCGCCCAAAGCGGTTGTAGAAAAAATGGTTTTAAAAGGAAAAAAAAAGTTGGCCACGCCCACTCTGTCACATTACCTCTCACCACCAAGCCACGCCCACAGAACTGGTAGTAACAAATTTTACATTTCACCACTGGCGTACGGTTCTTCTGGGTCCAAGTATATTTTATTCCAAGCATCCTCGTGGTTAAGTAGAAACATCTCAGTCTAAAAACCTGGAGAGCTTCATCAGATACTATAAATCAGAAGTATATAATATGCAATATTTTGAGAACTGAGACTTCACTTGTCTTTTGTTTTTGAGATCATACTCCAAAAAATGACCAGAGCCCAGAAACGGAATATATTTAATTTAAATGTAAGATTAATTAAGATAGATAGATAGATAGATAATTTTATTTCTATACCGCCCCTTCCCGAAGGACTCGGGGTGGTGCACAGCCAAGTAAAAAACACAATACAAATCCCAATTAAATTTAAAAATTATTAAAATTATTACATTTACGGCCAAGTTTCGTTAAAAACCCAAAAATTTAAAACTCCGAATTTAAAACTACTTTACAAAGATAGCCCTGCCTGTCGGAAGAGCAGGGTCTTGAGGGCACAATGAAAAACTCGGAGGTCAGAGATTGTGCGTATTTCCGGGGGCAGTTCGTTCTAAAGGACAGGAGCTCCCACAGAGAAGGCTTTCCCCCTGGGTGTCGCCAGCCAACATAGTTTGGCCGACGGCACCCTGAGGAGTCCCTCTCTGTGGGAGTGAACTGGTCAGTGGGAGGCTATCAGTGGCAGAAGGCAGTCTCATAAGTACCCAGGTCCTGAGCCATGGAGCGCTTTAAAGGAGGTAACCAACACTTTGAATTGCACCTGGAAGACCACTGGGAGCCAGTGCAGCTCGCACAGGAGAGATGTTACATGAGCGCAATGGGTTGCACCCATAATCACCCGCGCGGCCGCATTCTGTACCAGTTGGAGCCTCCGAGTGCTCTTCAAGGGGAGCCCCATGTAGAGAGCATTACAGTAGTCCAGCCAAGAGGTAACAAGGGCGTGAGTGACCATGCACAAGGCATCCTGATCCAGAAAGGGACGCAACTGGCGGATCAGGCGAACCTGATAGAAGGCCCCCCTGGCCACGGCCGTCATATGCTCTTCTAAAGACAGCCGTGTGTCCAGGAGGATACCCAGATTGCGAGCCCTTTCTGTGGGGGGTAAAGATTCACCCTCTATGGACAGCTATGGCAACAGCTGACTATACCGAGACGCCGGAAGCCACAGCCACTCGGTCTTGCAAGGGTTGAGTTTGAGCCTATTTCTCCCCATCCAGACCCGCACGGCCTCCAGGCAGTGGGACATCACGTCAAGGGCATCATTGGGGTGGTCTGGGGTGGAGATGTCCAGCTGCGTATCATCAGCATACTGATGTACCCTCACCCCAAAACCACGGATGATCTCGCCCAGTGGCTTCACATAAATGTTGAACAGAAGGGGCGAGAGGACCGACCCTTGCGGCACCCCCCAAGCAAGGCGCCTCAAGGTTGACCTCTGCCTCCCTGCCAACACAAACTGCGAGTGGTATGAGAGGAAGGAGGAGAACCACCACAACACCGTGCCCCCTATTCCTAACCCCCTCAACCGCTGCAATATGATACCATGGTCGATGGTATCAAAAGCCGCTGAGAGATCTAATAGGACCAGGACAGAGGAGCAACCCCTGTCCCGAGCGCTCCAGAGATCATTGACCAATGCGCCAATGCCATTTCCGTGCTGTACCCCTGCCTGAAGCCCGACTGGTACAGGTCTAGATAGACAGCTTCATCCAGGTACCGGGGGAGCTGTCGTGCCACCACACTCTCAACAACCTTCGGCACAAAACGAAGGTTGGAGACCGGATGATAATTAGCTAACACAGCCAGGTCCAGGGAAAGCTTCTTGAGGAGAGGCCTCACCACTGCCTCTTTCAAGGCGGCGGGAAAGACACCCTCACTCAAAGAAGCATTTATAATCCCCTGGAGCCAGCCTCATGTAACCTCCCAAGAGGCCAGTACCAACCAGGAGGGACATGGGTCCAGTAAACATGTGGCAGCAATTAAAATGAAATTGTATTGATGAAACATATTCATATATGAATTACATTTGTAATCATATATGATAATGTATTTGTTCAGATATTATGTAATCAATAAAGTTTTAGTTCCTGCCTAAGCAGGAACTAGAATGTTGGACTAGAAGACCTCCAAGGTCCCTTCCAATTTTGTTATTCTGTTATATTCTAGTTCTGCCACAGTTAAAATTTAATCGGGCAGCATACAGAGCTGTATTTAAGAATGAGATTGTCACTGCGTTAATATTTGTCAGCCGAGCTTCCATCCTAAGATTTACGGTAGCCTGCCAGAGAACTTTATCACGTCTTTTTTTTTTTAATTTGATTTATATGCCGCCCTTCTCAGGAGACTCAGGGTGGCTTACAATGTGTTAAGCAATAGCCTTCATACTTTTGTATATTTGTATAAATATAAGTCAGCTTATTGCCCCCACAAACTGGGTCCTCAATTTACCTACCTTGGAAAGGATGGAAGGCTGAGTCAACCTTGAGCCTGGTGAGATTCAAACTTACAGTAATTGCAGACAGCTGGTGTTAATCACAATGCTATCAGTCTGCTGAGCCACCAGGCCCGTCTCTGTAGCAACAGAGATAAGACTGGTTTTGTGAAAACTTTGAGCTACTGCGCATGTCTACGTTCTTTCTTTTCTAAGTTCCTGATTTTTTCTTTTGTCCATCTATGTGATATACCTGCCAGTAACGATGTAGATAGTAAGTTTGTTTTATTTCTTTATAATAAAATGTTTCTTAGAATATATTTCGGGTTTTCTTTCTTTAAAGTATACAGCATGGAAAAACAAGATCCATCCATCTCTAATCAAGCGCAATTACTTCAGGGGGAGTATCGAAGCTCATTTACGCTTCGACAGGTCACTTCCCACATGAAATTCTTAGCAAGCTTAACCAGTGATATAGTATGGTCCACAGCCAAAGGAACAGTAGCCCCTCCTCTCCTTTGTACATAACATTCTAGTGTTTAACTGGTGACAGCTGAATTATATGTTCTGCCCCAGCTCCGGATTCCTGAGAATATTGACACACACCAATGATCCTTATCAAATTTATTAAGTAGCAAGAATAAACCAAAGTCCAGCAAAGGTTGGCAACCAGCCCAGAAAACAAGATATGATAAGACTTTTCCAAAAATGCTCTGATGATAATTACTGATTGTTTCCAGCAAGAAATTTACTAAAGGTGTGTGACTTAAATAGGCTAAGGGAGTGGCCAATTATCCTCAAGCCTTACTCTCGAGGAGACCTCCTCCTCCTGAGTAGCCACTCCTGCCTTTTGGCAGCCCTGCGTGCTCGAGCATTGAGAAGAGGCTCCTCCACTTCGCTCTCTCCACTAGAAGGAGCCTCTGGAGGTTCTGAAGGCCCTGGCTAAGTCTCTGCCTCTGGCACCACATCCTCTTCAGCTTCCTCACTGTCTGACGAGAGCACCGGCTGCGCCGGCTGCTGGCGCAACACCACACCAGCCTCCTCCTCATCGGGATCAGCCACGATCCGCACAGGCCACTGGCGGGCCACAACATTTTATATTTTAGGCCTGACATGAAGATGGTAGCCATGATATATTCCTTTTTTCAAATGCCATATCTAAGAATTCATATATCATGCTGCTTTATTATAGAGTGGACATCCCCTTCTAACCCACTTGGCAATGGTTAACATATCACCTTATTTTCAGTTCTCACTTTTGCATGACTTCATTTCCATTCCATCCCACCTGCACATCAATCTATGAATTATTTTTGTAAATCTACTAAGCATGCACTTGAAGTGCACTGAAATGCACATATTTAAAACTTTTTTTCTCTTTCATAATCACTGTTTAAATATTCACGATGAGAAATGTAATGGGAAATATGCAAAACTAGTCAGAAACTTAATTCTAATCTGTCCATTAATTGTATCAAAATGTGCAAAGTTCAAATTCTTCTATCCTCAGGTTGATGCCAGAGAATTATGTTCTTGACAGGATTCAAATCACTTAGGAGTTCTCCCACCAAAGACAGCATTTATTCTCACAAGTTACGGGGGCTGACCAGAACTGTCAATTTATTCTGGCATCATTATTGAAGCGCTATGGAAAAGAGAACCGTAAAATCCTTTCTGATGAAATTTATATCACCAGAAATTTATATCCTTATGATTCTGTCACCCACAACCATTCATACGACTAGAACGACTGATAATGAAGATAATCTTAGGCAATGTTGACTGAAGATACTACAAAAATCACTCACTCCATGTCAATGGCTGTCAGTGACATTAACATCTAATCAACTAGTCTTCCTTGCCAATATGACACACTAACTGCCTCTGCTAAATTGTGTAGAAATAGCAACAGGCACATCATTGTTCCCGTCAACATGATATTACATCAGTAATTTCCATATTTTACTGCTAAATGTTAAGCTTGGTAAGGAAGCCACGTATAACTAAGTGAATAGAATGTTGTTGTTGTTGTTAGTTGTGAAGTCGTGTCCGACCCATCGCGACCCCGTGGACAATGTTCCTCCAGGACTTCCTGTCCTCTACCATCCCCCGGAGTCCATTTAAGCTCACACCGACTGCTTCAGTGACTCCATCCAGCCACCTCATTCTGTCGTCCCCTTCTTTTTTTGCCCTCAATCTTTCCCAAGTGAATAGAATATCCATACGCTATTTTACTGAAGAGACCCCTGTTGAAAGGGATGTCAGAAGATTCTCCATTATTTATTATTTTATTAATGTGTGTGTTTATATCCTGTCTTTTCTCCAGGAATCAAAGGCAGCTTACATGAGGATCAAGCTGTATTTTATTCTCCTAACAACTTGGGCAGAGAGTGTCTGGCTCAGTCATCCATTATCTTTCCATAGCTGAGGACAAACATGAACCCGATTCTCCTGAGTTCTAATAAAATTGTGTGGCCACTGTCCCACATTGGGTATCATAATATTGAAGGCCCATGTTATTTAAAGATCAATTTAAGACACAGAGAGGCATGAGAAGCTGAGATAATATAGTGGTCTTGAGCTTGTGAATCAATAGTTAAAGTCTGGAGGGGAGATAGACCAGACATGCTTACTTTAAATTACAGTAATGCTTTCTAATTTGCATCAAAAGATAGAGTGCATAGGCAAAGTTCCTGGAAATACGTGCCCTTTTGTATTACCTTCCTGGAATGCTGCTCCTCTTTTTTTTAACAGTGCAGAAGTGGCAAGTCAAAAAGGAGGCGTGTTTTATTGCATAACACTTTAGTTACACAATTATTACTGTCACCAATTCATCTCTATTTTCGGTAGCAAGCTGTGATCAGTGCTGATAAACTTCTTGGTTAAAGTCTTTAGGAGAAGCAAATTTTTTCAGTAAATTACAGCAAACAATAATACTTCAAACCTAATTGTGTTAACTTCCATTTATAACGCTTGTCCTAATGCACACAGGAAACATTATACTTTCATCATCTGCTGAGGAAATGAACCAAGCTATGACTTTATCCATCAAATCAACAACAGATAGCAGAGTCCCTGAAAATGTATTTGTTTTAACTAATTCAGGCCATGAAAATAATTTTTCATCTATAAGGCAGCCCACTTGTCCAAGTGCAAGAAAATATAAACACATCATCAAGGAAGAAAAAAGAACAGAGCTTTATCATTATTAATGCAGAGGCATAGCTATCTCATAAATAATAAAAATAAAATCTTATCTTAGTAGAAAAGACTGTGACTATATTAGCCTGCCCAGATTCTAGACTGGAATTGGTCAGCCCTTCAAATGACTATATTTAACTCTTCAAATTATGGGCTAAATAGAGCATAAGATCACCTAAATGAGACCAAAAAGGAAGTTTACGGAAGTGGATGATATTCAGTGTGGTGAGGAACTGATGGTCCACTTTAAAAGATAAGTCACAGAGTAGAGCCAAATATTTGGAGGAGAACTTTTGAAGACCCTTTCTGATTCTGTGACTTGGACTTCTCAGAATTTTGGTGCAGCAGCCTTAAGACTCCTCCATAATCTTTTGAGGATGGATGTACCTGCACCAAATAGTCCATCATACTGAACTAGAAAAGGTCTTGAAGTGACACTGTCATGATTGCATCTCACCTATCCAGGTTTCATGAACTGGCAGTCTGACATTAGCATGGGTGGGAGGGAGAGGGAAGGATTTGAATGTAAGGAATAAGGGGGGGGATGGAAGCCCAGCTGAGCCATGTAAAAAGCTACAGTCATCCAGGGTCAAGTGACAATATGCAGAGCTGAGAACTCCTGTTTCCTAAACAATATACAAACACCTGATTGGACATTTGCAGATAACTGGGGGTTGGCCGGGTGGGAGGAAAGAGGGAACTTTGGGTTATGTGCATGGGAAACCATTGGATTTAGCTTACGCTACTTCTGTAACCATTTAAGCTTCAATTTATTTATTTATTTATTTATTTATTTATTTATTTATTTATTTATTTATTATTCAAATTTCTATACCGCCCTTCTCCTTTCGGACTCAGGGCGGTGAACAGCCAAAATAAAACATTTATACATAAAGTACGATTAAAAATAGATTTAAAATAATTAAATTTGGCCCATAGTTTAAAATTTATCAATTTAAAATCCATATCAAAATTTAAAATCAACCATAAAATCATAAAATCAAGAGAGACTGGCTAACTGAAAGAGATGAGTTTTTAGGGCCCGACGAAAAGTCTGGAGGTCGGAGATCACTCGTATCTCTGGGGGTAGATTGTTCCAAAGGGTAGGTGCCACCACAGAGAAGGCTCTCCTCCTGGGGGTCGCCAGCCGGCATTGTCTAGCTGACGGCACCCTGAGGAGGCCCTCTCTGTGGGAGCGAACTGGCCGGTGGGAGGCTATTGGTGGCAGAAGGCAGTCCCGTAAGTACCCTGGCCCTAAGCCATGGAGCGCTTTAAAGGTGATCACCAACACCTTGAAGCGCATCCGGAAGTCCACCGGAAGCCAATGCAGCTCGCGCAGGAGAGGAGTCACATGGGAGTGCCCCGTCGCTCCCATAATCCCCCACGCAGCCGCATTCTGCACCAGCTGGAGCCTCCGGGTGTACCCCAAGGGGAGCCCCATGTAGAGAGCATTACAATAGTCCAGACGAGAGGTGACGAGTGCTTGAGTGACTGTGCGTAGGGAGTCCCGATCCAGAAAGGGGCGCAACTGGCGTATCAGGCGAACCTGATAAAAAGCCCCCCTGGCCACGGCCGTCATATGCCCTTCTAAAGACATCCGTGTGTCCAGGAGGACGCCCAAGTTGCGGACCCTTTCCGTGGGGGCCAGTGATTCGCCCCCAATAACCAGCGATGGCGTCAGCTGGCTATACTGGGACGCCGGCAGCCACAGCCACTTGGTCTTGGAAGGGTTGAGTCTGAGCCTGTTTCTCCCCATCCAGACCCGCACGGCCTCCAGGCACTGGGACATCACTTCCAAGGCATCGTTGGGATGGTCTGGGGTGGAGATGTACAGCTGAGTATCATCAGCGTACTGATGGAACTCCACCCCAAAACCACGGATGATCTCATCCAGTGGCTTCACATAAATGTTGAACAGGAGGGGCGAGAGGACCGATAAAGTATACTCTTGGCAAAACAAATGGCCAGGAATCTTTCTTTGCTAGATGACTGAGTGGGACAGTTGACAGACATTGAGTCTTCCATAAATGTCCCCATCTCAACCTCTGAGCAATAGGTTCAGAGGAGCAGTTCACAAACTCCCTTCAAATCAGTTCAAATCTCACCAGACTCAAGGTTGACTCAGCCTTCCATCCTTTTTCTGAGGGTAAAATGAGGACCCAGATTGTTGGGGGCAATATGCTGACTTTGTAAACCACTTAGAGAGGGTTGTAAAAGGACTATAAGCGGTATATAAGTCTAAGTGCTATTGCTAGATGCTTTGTACAATCCTAATATTGTACCTTATCTAGTATGCCCCTTGATTCACTGCTGTTAATGGAGGTCTAGCTAAAGACCTCCATGCCATAGTATACATTTTATCAAATCTTCTTGCGTAGGGACACTTGGTTCCAATATTCTGATAAAATTCCATTTGGGCTACTGCAATATGATGTTCTTGAGATAGCCTTCTAGGACCACATAGAGACTTTACTTAGTCTAACATACAATGTATAAGGGTGTATTTGATAAAGACATATCATGCTTCCTGTTTTTCTCATTTTTCTGAGTCCCTGTTCATTTCCAAGCTTCTACGTAGATCTGATTATGACTTTGAACCCCCATGCCACCATTATCAAAATAACTGAATAATTGCCTATCTCCTACTTCGTGCCTGAACTGCAACATTTGGTTTCAGCATCCATTTTGGTGTCTTGAGAGATGAGATATGGTGTTAGGGTTGAAAGGATGTTTCCATTGGCAGCACCCAGCTGTGAAATGCCCTCCTCCAGGTCATTCCCCAGAGCATGAAAAATTTCTTCTGAACTTAACTCTTACATCTGGCATCAGGTCTAAATAAATTTGAGCCAAGTAATGTGTAATTATCTGGTTTAACATGGCTTACTGAGCTAATATACTCTGTATGTTTTTAATTTATTATAATTCTTATTGTGAGCACTCATGAAAAATGTTACACAATAGATATAAATGTATTTAAGCCCCAAATGCTTGATTGTTTTAGCATTAAAAATACTTATGGACTTCCTTATATAACCAAGCTGTATTGTTCTCCAAAATCCCTAACATGCCAGTAGAATGGAAGAAAAAGCCATCTTTTGACCTATCATATTTATTTGTCTTTCCTTTTTAGTTTTCTTTTGCAACCTGGTTGGGCCTGGATTTGGTGGTTCTTTGGTTAAGACTTTTTCCCCTTCAGTCTTCTTATAGGGATCTGCATATAATAATTGTATAAGATAAATTGAACAGGATAATGGCTATTGCATTGTAGAAAGTGTGAGTATTGCTGAAACCACTAGTTGAAAAATCAAAAGAACATTGTCTCGTAAAGTTCATGGCCTTCATTGTCTATACACCAATGCTCAGTGTGAGAAATAGACAAAATGAGCATGAACTCTCAGTATAAAAAAGCAAAATAGGATTTAACTGGTATAAAACCGACCTAGGATGATGCCTCCCTCAAGAGGAATATAGCAATTAAATTGTGCCACTTGTTGAACATAAAGAGAAACAATGGGAAAAAAGGAAGCACTGCTGTTCAGAAATCAAAATGGTGATGTTCCACAGAAGAACTGGATTAAAACAAGGGGAAGAATAAACTAATAAAAGCACTACTAGCCAAGGAGAAGTTGGATGATGCTATCCAAAGCAAATTGCAGAACTTCAGAAGAGGGGGAAAGTTATAATTATAGAATTTTATAACCTCTGTTTGAAAGACAAACTCACCCAAAACATTGTCCTTTTAGAATAGAATACACTAACACAGTGGGAAAGGACCTTGGAGATCTTCTAGTCCAACCCCCTGCTTAAGTAGGAAACCCTACACCATTTCAGACAAATGGTTATCCAATCTCTTCCTTAAAACTTCCAGTGTTGGAGCATTTACAACTTCTGCAGGCAAGTTGTTCCACTGATTTAATTTTAGGAAATCCCTGGCTCTTCTGCTGAAAATTTTCTTCTTCAGGGGATTGCACAATGTGCAATCTACTAATATTGATTGATTAGTATTAGTATTGATACTAATACTCAACTTGGTATTTCAGTAAAGAAAACTTAGATGACAGGACCATTTGGGGGAAGTGACCACATAATGCTAAATCTTTGTATTTTAAACAAGGGTAAAACTTTCTATAGTCTGTATAGTCCAACTTCTATCTTAGACTTCAAAATTCTGCATATGAATAAACCCAGAAAATAATTGAATACTGAATTGTAGAACTGTTCTCAAGAAAGCAAAAGCCAAAATGAATTGATTAGCAGCAGATGTTTAAACCATTTCAGCAATCTGTCTGAAATTTGGCAACCAACACTTCATATATACACGCAAAATATTGTACCAGTTAGATAGAAACATTAAGTTACGGTTATTCTATCAATTAAATACCAACTGGAAATACAATATCCATTTATTCACTGAACAATTTTCCCTGATGTTTTTTTGTAAATAGTTATTAAATTACAAGTATCCATGTCATACCATGAGGTAACAACACTCATAGGCAGCAAATGGAATACAGGTAGTCCTCAGCTTACAGCCATTCATTTATTGACCCGTTCAAAGTTACGGCAACACTGAAAAGTGACTTACAACCAGTGGTGGAATTCAATTTTTTTTACTACCAGTTCTGTGGGCGTGGCTTAGTGGGTGTGATGTGGTGTGGTGTGGCTTGGTGGGCGTGGCTTGGTGGGCATGGCAGGGGAAGGATATTGCAAAATCTCCATTCCCACCCCACTCTGGGGACAGCCAGAGGTGGTATTTGGCAGTTCTCCAAACTACTCAAAATTTCCACTACCAGTTCTCCAGAACCTGTCAAAACCTGCTGAATAGCACCCCTGCTTACAACCACTTACAACGGTTATAGCATCCACACAGTCACTCAATCAAAATTCAGGTGCTTGGCAATTGGCATGTATTTACAATGATTGCAGCATCCTGGGGTCATGTGACTAGCATTACCAATCCTGCACGATTAACAAAATCTCGTGTGATTGTACAGTATTTCGGTGATCTCATATAAAATTACACTAATTTATCCATGAGAATATCAAAACCTTCGCATAATTTCAAAATATTTTGGCATTCTCACACAAGGCTTCACAGTATCTCAAAAAGAGGGAGCCAAAATCTGAGGAGGTTTATTATCTTCCTAAGATTTGGAGTAATTTACAGAGAACTCCAAATAACTATTATTTAAGATTACAAAATAATGTTATAGTGGCGAGATATATAAATTTCCAAAACACGGGCTCTTAAGGTAACTTCCTTCCTATTTCCTTGATCTCAACAGAAATGGATTACTGTATACTATAGTACTGAACTGTAGTTTCCACACACATTTTTCTGCTTTTTAAAAACCTATTTATATTTTGTTTGGCTTTGGGCATGTGTGCCCAAAAGAACACCTGTTGTTTTGAACAGTTTTCTGAACACGTACAGTTCTTGCAAAAGATTGTGTTGCTTTGCACAAAACTAATGCACCTTTTGGATATTATAGTAGAAAATCAGACACTTTCTATGAAATTTAAAAATGCACAGCTTCGGTGAGAGGAAAGCTGGTTTAGCTTCAGAGTTAAAGAAATCTGTCAGACTCTGCATCTGCCATGAAACTATCCATAGCCCTGATTGAGAGTGACCGTTGTTAACCAGATTTTGAAATGGTCCCCATGAATGGGCATTACAAAATGGAACATTTTTTTTTAAAAAAAAAATAGTGCATATCGACACACAAATGCCCCAAAGCCAAATGAACTATAAACAGGTTTTTAAAAAGCAGAAAAATGTGTGTGGAATCTACAGTTCAGTACTATAGTATATAGTACAGCTTTGCTTAGAAAGGAGAAAAATCCTTATCATTTGATGTCTCTCTTCTTACATCTTCATGTATCAGGTTTTTGTGTTTGAAGTTAATCCATAGGATAGGATTATTAATGGTTTAGCTGGCATTGTCGTGATCAGATTTTATAGGCTAATTATTTGCTCAGAGTGTGTGTGTCTCTGTGTGTGTATCAGCTGAACCAAAAACCATAAAAACAACAGAAATTGAAAACCAGGTGCTTCAAAGTTTTTCCCAGAGATGCCTCAACAATGATCTCCAGGCTCTTATCACTCTGCCCTAAGTACAGGTAGTCCTCAATTTACAACAGTTCATTCAGTGTCTCCTGAAAGTTACAACGGCACTGAAATAATGTGACTTGATCGTTTTTCATAGTTACAACTTTTGCAGCATTCCCTTGATCATGTGATCAAAATTCATATTTATGACTTTGGCTGTGTCCCGGGGTCATGTGATTATCTTTTGTGACCTTTTGTGACAAGCAAAGTCAACGGGGAAGCCAGATTCACTTAACCACCAGGTTACTAACTTAATCAGCTGCAGTGATTCGCTTAACAACTGTGGCAAGGAAAGTTGTAAAATGGGGCAAAATTCACTTAACAATTGTCCCACTTAGAAATTTTGGGTTCAGTTGTGGTCGTAAATCGAGGACTATCTATACCTGCATTAGGAGACATATATTGATGTCCTTCCAGAAGACTAGAAGGATTGGACCCTAGTGGTAGCGGTGGCCACAGAAAAAAAACATATTTTTTAGGACCTTGATTGATTGGATTTGTTAAAGCCATCCAACTTGAAGACTAGGCAACTTCCAGATATTTAAACTGGCCATGTTGCCTAGGATTGTTAGTGCTATAGTCCAAGAACTATAGTCCTAGAGATAGCCAGGATACAAGCCCTGCTATATAGAAATGATGGCAGATTTATCCAATAAATTTGCCATTTAAAGACCTTCATGACAGAGGCCATTCTCATCTCATTCTGGCACATGAATTGAATTAATTAATAAGTACTTTGGAAGGAAATTCACCAATTTCATCTTAGCATTACAAAAGAAGAGAAATTATCTATCCACATTCTTCATACAACCTTAACTTCTTTTTCTTCGTGTATTAAAATGCCTCACTGGAAGCAAGAACATAATAATTCATCCAGGGCTTTAGACAGCTGAATGGTTTGTATTAAATAATTAGATTCATGTTTGCCCGCTCTCAACTGCTATTTTCCTTAATGGTTTAAAATAGAATTTGACATTATGGGCTGATTTTAAATGTAGTTTTCAAATTTTAATGTACTTTTCATCTCTTTTATATGTGGAAGGCACAGGCAGCCTTGAGGTTTGCAGTAGAAATAGCTCTGCAATAGATCGTGGAATTACATTCTTAGATAAGGCTTAGATAAGGAGTAGACAATTTTTTTCTTTTGTGGCCAAGGGAAGAAAAAAAATATTTCGGCCTCCACGTAACAGTATCTGAAGGGGGAGAGGTCAGCATCTGCAATATGGTGGGAGATCAAAGTTCAATTTTTTACATATAATTTGGAAAACGAAGGGCTTGGAACACAACTCTGCATCTATCATCTTGTGAATTTGGACTCTTACACAAATAAATGCTGCTATCTCCAGGAGCAATAGCAGCATAGCGGTGATGGGAATCAACACTGCATCATTAGGTAGAAATGAAACATTTGCATGTTTTATGTGAAAATCATGCCATCGACATCTAGCAATTATCCAGCCAATTTCAATGATGAATCTCAAGGTATTTCAGGTGGTGCCATTGGAAGTTTATGAGCAACAGGTTTGCACTGGTATTGACCATATTGGATTGATCTGACAACATTATGCTCAGCAAAAGGCAGCTTCAAATTACATGGAATTTGATACCAATCTTCATTAGAAGTCCCTCCCCAGTGAATCCTAAAAATTTAGTAGCTAAGATAAGAAGCTCCCAGGAGTGAGCAATATGAAAAAGTTCCTAGGTATTAGCAGCTGGACTATAAATAGAAAATGAAAATAAGAGGAATAATAATAATAATATACAATAGCACGACATAGTAGCAACATAGGTACATTGGAATATCTGCAAGAAATACCATTTGCATGCAAGCAAGAATTGGTGGGACCACAAAGTAGACAAAAGTAATAGAAAACGAAGGTGCTAAATTGCTCTGGGACATTTGAATTCAAACAGACAAGCACCTACCACATAACATTCCAGAGTTAACAATTGTCAATAAGAAAGATTTTTTAAAAATCTGGGTAATGGACATTGCAGACAGCAGAAGAGAAGAGAAAGAACAGAAGAAAATCACAAAATATAAAAGCCTGCAAATATAAGTAGAATGACTATGGCAAAACAAAGCAAAGATAGTGCCCATTTATTATATGTGCCTTGGGTGCAATCTCAAAGCATTCAGAGCACCATTTGAACACTACTAACATTGAAAAACCACCAATGGTCAATTGTAAAAGGTAGCTTTACCTGGAACAGTTTACATCTTGCGATGATACCTTTAACACCATCAAACCACACCATCTGCCTAACCCAAGTCCTTGGGAAGGACTCAACAAGTGGATAAAAATGTCAAATCCAATGTCATCTGGCTGATTGTGCTTCCAACCTTCTAATAATAATTCATTAAACTCTGAACATCTGTCAAAAATGGTGCTCTTAAACATGACGTTTCTAATCAGGAGTTAACAGTTACAAGGTCATGTTTGCAGAAGTTTCCAAATTATTTAGAATGAGTTGTGATTAAAAGCAAAATGGGAATCCTGAGATATGAAGGGCTTGGAAGTTGGATTTTATGAAAAACACTTAAAGAAACTGATACGTTTAGTCTAACGAAGCAAGGACTAAGAAAAGATACAACAGCAGTTTTATTGATTTATCTATACATCTATCTATCTGTCATCATCTATCTATCAAATTTCTACACTGCCCATATCTTCTAAATTACTCAGAATGGTTTACAATAAAAAACATTTTCAGATACTGTCACAGGGGAGTGTTGATTCATTTTCCATTTTCTCTGAGGGTAGGACAAGAACCAATATAGAGAAGCTTTACAAATGTAACATAATGGCCAACGTCTCCAAAAACGGTTAAAGGGGATTGTACCAAGTTATGGAGAATAATGCTAGGAATAAATGCACGTTGCACCCAGAACCAAGTGCAATTTGCCTTTCAATATGAGCTGCAGGGATAGCCAAGCACTTCTGCCATACTTATGAATTTCTTAGAGATATCTAGTTGGCTATGAAGGAAAGAAGAGGGCCTGTAGCAGGGATGTGGGGTGCAGGGTGGGGTCCAAAAAAATCAAGTCTTTGATTTCAAGACATGGGATAAATTTTATGATTGGTTAGAAAGGAAATATGAATAAGGATATAGAGATAAAATAGATAGAGAATAGATGGGAGAAAACAATTAGAAAAATAGATACCCAAATGATGCCAAGTAAAAGGAGAAAGGGGGTAAAAGGGAAAAAAGTGAGATATTATAAAAATGTACACAAATGATGAAACAAAAATAAATATTAATCGAATAAGAAATTGAAATGAGAATAAAGATAATTAGAAAATCGGGGCTGCTCGAATACCACTTTAGATTGAACTGAAAAGGGAAACAATAAGAGAGAGGGGTAGGAGGAGAGAGAGGAGAGGAGAGGAGAGGAGAGAGAGGAGAGGAGAGGAGAGGAGAGGAGAGGAGAGGAGAGGAGAGGAGAGGAGAGGAGAGGAGAAAGAAGAAAGGGAAAAGGGAAAAGGAAAGGAAGAAAAGGGAGGGGAAAGAGGAGTAGAAGAGAAGGTTAGAAGGGAGGAAGAAGAGAGGAGTGGGGGAAAGGAAGGGGAATAGGAAAGAGAAGGAGAGGAAGAACAAAGAAAGTAGGACAAGAAAGAGGAAGGAAGAGAAAGGGAGGAGAAGAAGAAAGGTTGGAGTAAAGGTAAATGGTAAAAGAGCAGCCCCAAAAAAGTAAAAATGAAAAATGAAAGTTAAAAGATAAGATGAATGAAAAATGATGGATAAATGACTGTACATGTAAATGTGTTTATGAGAAATAAAAATAAAAAACTTTTTTGAAAAAAAAATCAAGTCTTTGGCTGCAACCATGAATGGTTGAATGTTTCCCATAGCAGCAACTTTCTGAATGGATCAATTTCATGTTTTCAAGTTTCCAATATGCCTCTGATCTAAAAAATATCTGCCATTCTTGCTGCAATTTAAGTTCATGTGCCAGTCTGTGAGACATTAAAAAAACAAAACATGGTTTTCTTTTTTGTGATATCAGATTCTTAGAGAGCTGTAAGATCTTCCATGAAATGTCATTCCTCAAAGCTAAACATTCTTAGCCAAATTTGATCATCTAAGAAAACTGTAACAACAATGAACAAACTTATTACAGTAAAGTGATATTGCTTACCTCATCTACATTCTCAAAGGCATTGATGATGTCATAAGGTAAACATGACAAGAGGTCTATCACAAACCAGGTTTTCAGGTAATTCATCCTGATGAGTTTGGGATCAGATATTACCTCTCCACCAGGTCCAACGAAGGTAGTATGAAAATTCAAAACTATGTCCACCAGAAAAATAACATCTACCACACTATCCAGGACCAACCAAGCAATGTTGTTCTGCTTAGTTTTGAAGGAAACGTTGTAGGGAACCATGATGGCTGTGTAGAAGGTAAGAATTAAGATGACCCAGTCCCAAGTGGTCTTAAAAGCACAGTAGTGTAAAATTATATGTGGTGGAGTCTTTGGGGCCTCTTGCTTATATTGTGGAAGGATATCAGATCCCAGCTGGAGAACCTTCAACAAAAGATACACAGATATTAGAACAATGCAATGACAGGCAAACTCATGCACTTCAGAACAGATCAACAAATTATAGGTGAATTAAAATAAAATAATTCTAGGCTTACTCATACCCGACTCTAGTGGTACAGGCAATTTTTGACATTCTTCATTATATCCATGCAACCAGTGGTGGACTGCTGCATGGTCACAAGGGTTCGGGCGAACCCTTAGCTCTGATCGCTGGCTGGGCCTGCCCACCCACCATTGTGCTATGCTTTCCATTTATAACTAACTTTCTGGCTTGTTGGCTGGCCCAGCTGTGATCTGCGCGGGCCCCTGCTGTACTCACCGGAGCTGCCTGAGTTGATTAGGAGCATGTTTGAAGCTCTGTTTCTCTCCCAAAGGTGTGCGTGCAAGCTCACAACCAGCGAACCCTTTGTTAAAGCAAGTGCAGCCCACCTCTGCATGCAACACCACTACTCTGTGATTTACATTGGTTCAGAATAGGCTTCCCAGTACAATCCAAGGTGCCACTCATCACCTAAATAACTCCCCATCATCTAGGGTCAGGCTACTTGTTTGGCTGTCTTTCTCCAATTGTTTCTACTTACCCCAACAGATTTAATACAGTGGACATGAATTAATGATAGTTTAGGACAGCTTGAGAGTTATTATGATGTTTCCATTCCATTCTCCCCAACCTTCCATTGTCTCCTTCCCTGAGCCCTTTGTACCACAGTATCTTTTCTAGGGTCTTTATATGGTACTAGATCCCATAATCATAAAAGGTAACACGTTTCCTTTTATGTTTCAATGAGCGCTTACTTCAGCTAATCGAGAGTGTTTATGGATCACCTCAGCTTTGTTCATGGGAGTTAGCTGCTGCAGAACACTCCGGCTGTTTGTCAGCGCTCGCGTCAAACGGGCAAACTTTGTCCAGCCTAAGGAAAGGGGGAAAAAGGTTTTGGGCCATGAATGATCGTGACCCACCTAATATTTAGGGTCAAAAAAGCAAATTAGTTTACAATGTCGATGATGTTATTGAAGTATTATTCATGCAGTTCCACACAGAATATTTAGGGCTATAATAGTCAATTACAGTTACCATTTGGTGACAGTTAAAAAAATTGTGAAGTGACAAAAGATATATTGTTCAAATTAGACTCATAAAAATTTGGTATCATTGAAATGCAGAATTAGTTGAATGTGTGTATACATGAATACTGATTTGTGACATTTCTCTTTGTCTTATGATAATATGTATAACAAATAGAATAGAATAGAGCTGGAAGGGACCTTGGAGGCCTTCTCCCTTCAAGCAGGAGACCTTATACCATTTCAAACAAGTGGATGTCAAGTCTCTTCCTCAAAACCTCCAGTGATGAAGTGCTACACGATTTCCAAAATTATTTTCATTAAATAAGTTAGTCTTTAAAAAAATTACACTTACTACACTTATCAAAATTGCAGTGGATCTCCAGGCATAAAATATAAACATACAACTGTATCAGTGGATCTAGTTAGTTAAGCCCCATCTTGTTCAGTCTTGACTAAATAAATGCTTATCACTTTCACATATCTCCAACAGTAACCATTCCAAGGACATTCCAGTAATCTTTTTGATCTAATCCAGTCATCTTTTTCACTGTCTTCCAAAGCACCAGAAGGCAAGACAAGAAATAATAGATAGAAACTAACCAAGGAGAGAAGCAAGCTAGAACTAAGCGGAAATTTCTCAACAATGAGAGCAATCAACCAATGGAATGGCTTGCCTCCAGCGGTTTTGGGTGCTCCAACACCAGAGGCTTTCAAAAATAGACTGGACAGCCATTTATCTGAAATGGTATAGGACCGTGATGGCGAACCTATGGTATGCATGCCACAGGGGGCATGCGGGGCCATATTGGTGGGCACATGAGCTCAGCTCCAGTATGCATGCGCGCACTGGCTGATTTTCAGGCCTCCTTGGCCCACTGGAAGTAGGGAAACGGGCTGTTTCCTGCCTCTGGAGGGATGGTGGGGAAGGCCCATTTTTCACTCTCCCCAGGCTCCAGAGCCTCTCTGGGCCCACCGTAAGTCAGCAAATGGGCCGTTTCCAGCCTCCAGAGGGCCTCTGGGCAATGGGAAAGGCCATTTTCACCCTCCCCAGGCTTCTAGAGAGGCTCTGGAGCCTGGGGAGAGCAAAAAACGGGCCTACCAGGCCCACTGGGCCATCATGTGCCAAAAGCAGGGGGGAGTACGGGGGGAGCATGTGCATGCGGGGGGGCAGGGTGCATAGAATTATGGGTGTGGGCACACATTTGCAAACCCCCCCCCCGTGCGACCCCTGCTTTTGGCACGTGATGGCAAAAAGGTTAGCCATCCCTGGTATACGGTCTCCTGCTCAAGCAGGACTAGAAGACTTCCAAGGTCCCTTCCAACTCCATTGTTCTATGTTCTATGTCCTATTTCTTCCAACTTTGCCAAGTATGGTAATTTTTTTCTACTCAATAATCTACTTTGATCACATGCCCCAAGATGTGAGCTTTTCCTTGCTGAGCATCACCTCAAGGGAGCAATCTGCCTTTATTTAGTCCAGCACTAATTGATTGATTTTTCCTGCAATTTACTGTCTCTGCATCTATAATTCAGTAACATCTATCTTTTTTTTCCCATGATTTTTGTTAGTGTCCAGCTCCCACTGCTGTACATTAATTCTGGAAATTTCATTACCTTTACTATTCTGATCTAATCCATCATTATCTTATCTAAATTTGTCATTGACTATTACAAAGGATTATCTCATCTTTGCTTCTTCACTTTTACGTATTCTAGAGCTCAAGAATATAAAAGTCTCTGTCCTCTGCACTTCTTCAGCTTTGACTGTAAATGCAGGAACCATGCAAGCTGGTTGTCTTCTTAATAATTAACACACATCTTCCCATGTTTGCTTTCATAATGAAGTCTTTCGAGTCTTCTTTACTTTTGCTAACAAAAAGGTCTCCTTACATCTCAAACGTTCGCATTTCGCTCCCAGTTTTGGTTTAAGCTGCTCTCTCTCCTAGTCCTGCCATTTTTATTCACCGTATAGTATCATTGTTGAAATGAAATCAAATACTCCTAATCTTCTATTATTTGCACCAGAGTGAAGCAGAGAACAGTGAAAGTGCCTGCAGATGGCAGAAGGTGGAGTTTGGAGTCACCTGACTGATGGACTATGAACTGATTGGAGAATGTGACTCTGGGAAGAATGTTTCTAACTTTTAATATATATATATATATTGGGCGCAATTCCGGAGGCTGGCCAGATTCAGAATTACACCGAGAACTTGCCAATTTGATATGTTCCTAATAAAAAGACTGTTAGAGTTTGTTGCAGAAATTAAATCCAGAAAGCACACACAGGCAGACTGATGCAGCAGGATTCATTAATTTCTTTATATACATAATAATACATGAAGATAAATGTACAATACCAATATAGTTTCTTCTTCAACGTAGTAGCAGTTACAAGTAGGAGAGAACAGTTAGTTTCAATTCAGCAGAGCAGACTAGTTCAGGCTTGTTTCATTTCAGAGCTGAGCACAGAGCTTAATACAAAGAGAGCCTCCTCTATACAGGGCAGTTAAGTTTCTGCATAGACTCAGTTGCCTAAGCCATGCCCAGACTTCTAGCTTAAGTTTCTGTTTCTAAACAGCCTTCATTGGCTGACCTTGTTACCATGTCTCCATTCAGTCCCCGTTGGCTGATCTATTCCAGTCCATGAATATTCATACTTTGACAAAGACTTTGTTTGAATATGGCTGACTTGGACTGTTCTTACTTGGGACATGTTACTTGGAGGCTTGACACCAGAGTTGAGTAAAGGGGAAGCTCTAAAGAGGTTTCATCAAAGCCTGTTTCATACAAGTTTCCCTAACATTAAATAGTGGTTCATCAATGCATCCCAATCATTCTTTCTACACAGACTTCTTTCTGTGATTGAACTCTAGATTTCATAGAATTTGGGTTATTATTTACAATGTGTTAAGTCCTTGGTACTACCAAGATCATTTTGCGCTGATTTAAAAAAAGCCAAATGAGGTCATTGGGCAGTGTTTAGATGATAGATCATCAGGAAATATCCAGGCTTTAGCATACACTAGAATGTTTGCAGGAAAATACTCCCTGGAAGAAGGCAATACAAATTATTTCTGTATTGTTGCAAGGTAAACATTAAGATGCCATGAAAACATCTGGAGTCAAGAGTAATCCAAAGGTGACTTTTTTTTTATAAGGCTTTAGAAAGTTGTCCCAGGTATTAGAGGAGGCAATAATATTTTGGCACCTACATACAGAAAGCTGAGATGAACATAGGCCTAAATACTTAAATATTTAAGTAATAAAATAATCTTCTCCATCATCAAGTATTATCTGGACTTGGAAGACAAAATAAAGGTTAAAACAATTGAGTTTTTAGGATTTTAAATTGTATCCTGTATTGTTTTTGGAGAACATCAAAAGAGTGTTAAGCACTGAAATCTACTTTTCAGACATAGGAACTTAAAGTTGGACAAGTATCCTAGCTCAGTAACAGGGCAAAATTAGCTTCTGGGACAATACAAACCATTCAGTGGATGGTCTCTATCTACCTGTCTGTCTGCCTGTCTGTCTGCCTGTCCATCCAATTTATACAACACCCATCTAGCCAAGAAATGCTAGATGGTGTCCAAGATAAAAACAAAGAATTCCATTAAACTAAAATAAAAACCAAATAAAACCATACCATGACTCAGTAAAGCCATAAAACTACCAATCATGTATACCTGTACCAGAGCCCCATACTAACTTCCCATCCTCAACATCTGGAGAAAGAAGCAGGTCTTCACAAAAAGCCAATAAGCCAGTAAAGTAAGGATTGTCTATCATTCAGGAGGGAGGCTGTCCTATAAAGCACAAGACATGATTCCAAGGATCTGCAAAATGTCACTGTTTTATTGAGGGTACTTGGAGCACGCACATTCTGCCAGATCTGGTGAGTAGACAGAAACCATTGGGGAGAGAGGCCCACGCCACATAGGACTTTAAACAGTGGTGAAATCCAATTTTTTTTTACTACCGGTTCTGTGGGCATGGCTTGGTGGGCGTGGTGTGGCTTGATGGGCATGACTTGGTGAGCGTGGCAGGGGAAGGATATTGAAAAATCTCCATTCCCTCCCCACTCTGGGGCCAGCCAGAGGTGGTATTTGCCGGTTCTCCAAACTACTCAAAATTTCCACTACCGGTTCTCCGAACTGCTCAAAATTTCCGTTATGTACCAGTTCTCCAGAACCTGTCAGAACCTGCTGGATTTCACCCCTGGCTTTAAACACCTTGAATTGCACCCAGAAGCCTAATGGAAGCCTGTGCAGTTCACACAACAGCAGAGCTCCATTGGGGTATACAGAGGTGCATCCAGAACTGTGGATGCCGTTGCATTCTGAATGAGCTAAAACTTCTGAATGCTCTTCAAGGTCAGCACCTTGAAGTAGAAGTAGAACACATAACAGTAGTTTGATGTAAAATACAGTTATAAGATCTTTATATAGAAATACCTCCTTTCCTCAAATCAGCCTTGCATTATAGGAACAAGGAGATAACCAGTAATTCCAGCACAATACTATATGCCATCTATGACTCCTCCATTTGTCTGAATTATCTCGGCTTAGTCAGCTATTTTGAATTTTTGATGACAGATGGTCGGTCAGTCAAGATTTATTCCCAGAAGTTTAGATCGTTAATCTGCCTAGTGATCAGATTAAAGCTTTTAACATTTTATTCCATGCTGTTTGTATAAGGAATGACAGAATAGGCCTTCATTTTGCCCCTTTTCTTTAATCTTTCAGTGCTTAGGCAATGATTCTCTTTAAGTTGACATATTGAAGAAAACAATTCCTATTATGTATCTGCATGAAAAATGCAGCACTAAATCTGCAGTCTACCAATGTAGTAATGCTACTACTAATAGATTCCAAAATCCATTTTCAACATCCACTGGGTACTGGAGATAAGTAACAACAGCATTTGCAAGTATTACTGCCAGATTTTTATTAGACAAAGATGAAACCAGCAGATGAATTACATAACTGATGTGTAATCAAACCAAGTACAGATAATAATAGGCATGTAAAGCCTAATAGATAATACTGCATTGCATTGAATATAGCTGTATATCCATCCATCCATCTTGCATATCTTTTTTTCCCCATATCTGTGTTCATTGTATTTTGGATAAGCTTATATACTGAACCTATATGGCATGTCTGGTTTTAGCTTTGTTCAATGCATGAACCTAAGCACTGTGGTTTTCAATGTCTATGGAGATTCGCAGTCATTTAGGTCATGGTGCTTTTTCAAGAGGCAACTGGACTTTCTGGTTTTTCTTTGAAGACATTTTGCTTCTCATCCAAGAAGCTTTTTCAGCTCTGACTGGATGGTGGGGAATGAAAGGTTTTAAATCATTCTTTATAGCTTAATGGAAAATGAAATTCTAACCAGTGTCAGCATGCTGACTCATATTCACTTGTGGAATCAAACATAGAACTTTGGAACACCACCCTCTATAATAATTATGATTATTAGTGAAAAATGGGACATGGAGATACAAGTGAAAAACATCAGCATGCTCAGGGAAACCCTCAAGTTTTCAGTAAAGGTGTATGTGTGAAAGTGAGTGAGCAAATGAGTGGGTGAGTGAACGAGTAAGTGAGTGAAAGAATGTACTGTATCTCTGAATTTATCTCCAAATCTCAAAGAGAATATCTATGGAGATTCTCAGTCATCCAGGTCATGGTTGTCCCAAAGGTGCTTTTTCAAGAGGCAACTGGACTTTCTTTGGTTTTTCATCCAAGAAGCTTCTTCAGCTCTGACTGGATCCTTCCATTCCCCACCATCCAGTCAGTGCTGAAGAAGCTTCTTGGATGAGAAGCGAAATGTCTTCAAAGAAAAACCAGAAAGTCCAGTTGCCTCTTGAAAAAGCACCTTTGGAACTCAAAGAGAATGGTGCAAGTCTTAATATACTGACACTGAGAAGTATGTTGAAAGAAATGGCATGGCATGTTAACAAAGAACATTTATGTTTAAGATTTTTTTTTATCCTGCCTCTGTATTATTTTATAAATTAGTCAAGGTGGCGAACATACCTAATACTCCTTCTTCCTATTTTCCCCACAACAACAACCTTGCGAGGTGTGTTGGCTGAGACATAGTGACTGGCCCAAGGTTACCGAGATGGCTTTCATGACTAAAACAGGATTATAATTCCTGGTTTCTAGCCTGCTGCTTAAACCACTAGACCAGAGGTCTTCAAATTTGGCAGCTTTAAGACTTGTGGACTTCAACTCTGAAGCTGGCTGGAGAATTCTGGGAGTTGAAGTCCACAAGTCTTAAAGCTGCCAAGTTTGAAGATCTCTGCACTAGACCAAACACAACTGGCTGACAGATCCTGCAGAATCCTCTTATTGGGAGGTGAAAATACACTACAACATTTTGTTGCAGGTCCAACTTGTTCCTGATGGAGATTAAATGGAAGATGGTTGCAGAAAGAAACGGGAATGGAAGATTTCAAAAAGAACTTGAAATAATTTTTGAGAATAATCTTAATACAGACACAGATAAGAATGGTTTAGGATTCAAGTAAAGCTTTTAGGACATTTTATACAGCATAATAGCAAAAAAGAGAGAAAGAGAAAACACAAGCAATGTTAGATGAAATAAAAACGAAAGAAGAAACCTATTTAATAACAAAAAGTAGGTAATGGTTAGCAATTTAAGTTGCTAGAACAAGAGCATAGTGAATATAAGATGAAATCAGGAGAACAATTGGCTGCAGAGGGGTTTAATTTTCCATGGTTTTGTATAATGGATTAATAGAAAGTTTCAAGGTAGATAACAGGAAATTTGGAACTGAGCAACAAAAGACAGAAGTTTGAAGATGAATTATGTCCAAACGATGAATATGTAATTGCCAAAACTTGCCAATCCTTGCGGAAATTTGAGGTGAAGGATGAACAAGTGAAAGAATGTATGATAAAATAGGCTAAGAATTTTGACATAACATATTGTTGGAACAATTGGAAAAGTGGTTGGAAGGACTGAAATTGATATTGTTACAATTTTAAAAAGAATTTCTACAAAATAATGTAACATTGGTATCTGACTCCTAAAAAAATTATCCAGAATGTGAATGTGTACTTCAAATTTATGTTGGAAATGTGGGCAAGATGGAGGGTCATTTTATCATGCCTGGACTTCTAAAAAAGAAAAAAGCCCAGAAAATCTTGGGTTCAAATACTTACATTGATTCAAAGAATGTTAAAGACTAAGATTCAAGTGAAAACAGAACTGTTCTCTTGGGCACTAATGACAGACAACTAGAAAAAAGCCTCAGAAGACCATGTTTATATATGATCATTATTGTGAGACTACTATATGCACACAAAAATGAAAAGACTGTTATACTCACAATGGGGGAATAGTTGATGAAGATGATGGAACTAGTAGAGATGGCAAAATTAACTTGTTTGTTTAGAGCAGTGTTTCTCAACCTTGGAAGCTTGAAGATGGGTGGACTTCAACTCCCAGAATCCCCAGCCAGCAGTGCTGGCTGGGGGATTCTGGGAGTTGAATCCACCCATCTTCAAGCTACCAAGGTTGAGAAACACTGGTTTAGAGAAAAATTCACCTATCACACTTATTATTGATTGGAAATCACTTATGGACTTCTTGCTGGAGAAAAAGAATTAATTTCTGATTTATAGATTTGAATATTAAAAGGGGTGGCTTACAGAAAGAGAAAATTGTAATGTAACCTTAGAGTGGGTAAAATATAAATGCTTCTATAACCACTGGCAAAAAAAGATTGGAAGCCACTTTTAATAAAAACATTTTCTTTCCTTTTCCTTTTATCCTTTCCTTTTTTTTCTATTTTCTTTCTTAGTTCCTAGTTTTTGACTTTCTTTTCTTATATTTTTATTGTGTTTTAATCTTGTTGAAAACATATTTAAATATATATCTAATATACAGTCTAATTAACAGTATGCATCTTTGTTAAGGGATTCAAACTAATTTAATTAAGTAAACCAACCGATCCATCCAATAAAAATTAGATACTGTTGAAGGATATTCTGTTCTCCACACTGAAAACACTACACTAAGTGGTCTTCCTCTATTCAACCGCTATTGAATAGTAGCAGCTGCTAGCCCCAAGGCTCTTCCATCTCAGTGGTAGAAAGCTGTTGGCATGGTTAATATGTTCAAGCAGAAAGAAACATTCCCTCGTTTAACATTTTAGCTGCTCAAATTCATTGTTCCAGACCTTTTGCAGTAAGATGCTCAGGAGGTGGCATCAACTTGACCTTGTTTTAACAAGCAAATGCAGAAGCATAGACTCACCCTAGCCTTGAAGGGAAAAATATATTTTTTCCCTCTCTCTCCCCTCTTTCTTCCAGTCAGAAGCCAATTGTGCTCATTTATACACTCTTTCAAATCAATGAGCCATTCTAGAATTCATTTCTTGTGCAGTGGTTTGGCAGGACATAGAGGGAAAGGTTATATTTCCAGCCTTTCTTCTTCATTTAGGCTAATGAAAGTAAAATACTGTGCATGACAAAATTTGATAGAGCAATCTTACCATTATGTCATCCTGACTCCCAGACTTTAACATAGAATCATAAGGTTGGAAGAGACTTGGGACTTGGGTGTTTCAACCATACCATCCTGAACATATGCAGGGCAAATGGCAATCCAACTTTTGCATGAAAACCTCCAGTGAGAGAGCAACCACCACTCAAGAAGGCAGGCTGTTCCATTACCCTCAGGAGCTATGGAGAACATAAGACAGAGGTCTTCAAACTTGGCAGCTTTAAGACTTGTGGACTTCAACTCCCTTGTGGACTTCAACTCAAATTCTGGGAGTTGAAGTCCACAAGTCTTAGAGCTGCCAAGTTTGAAGACCTCTGACATAAGACATGCCCTTCCCTTGATTTCTTATCTGAATATCTTGCTTATGGAGTATGAGCAAAAAGTTTGAACAGCTTTAATCCAGCACAAAGAAAACCAGCCTGATTTCCTTTTATTTACTTTAGTGCTTCAGGAACCATCTACTATTTTCTGATGAATCAGACAGCCCTGAAATCAGGTGAAATGCTCCCGGTTCGGACCAGATCGCCCAATCCGGTAGCGATGGAGGTGGGTGGTTTGGAGAACCGGTAGCAAAAATCCCTGCTCCGCCCCTCCCATGCCCAGCTGAGCCGCGCGATCATCAGAGGCAGAAGAGGTTGTAGAAAAAAATGTTTTTAAAAGAAAAAAAAGCCTCTGACAATCAGGCAACTCAGCTGGGATTGTCAGAGGCTTTTAAAAACATTTTTTACAACCTCTTTAAAAAATGCTTTTAAAAGGCTCTGATGATCCCAGCTGTGTTGCCTGATCGACAGAGCCTTTTAAAAGCATTTTTTTACAACCTCTTCAGCCAAAGAGGTTGTAGAAAAAATGGTTTTAAAAGTAAAAAAAAAAAAAAGTTGGCCACACCCACCAGTCACATTACCACCACCCCTCCACCAAGCCACGCCCACAGAACCGGTAGTAACAAATTTTACATTTCACCACTGCCTGAAATTATACCCTTTTTCTAGGCAATAACCTCAGGCCTTCAGATCGGAAATAATCATCAGATGGCCTGATAATATCAAGACAGTAAAGCTAAACAGTTAAAAAACAAAAAGCAACAACAACCCAAGAATGATTTCAGTATTTTGAATTTCCTTCATACTCCTATTTATTGGATCACACGCTATAACAGAGAACAAATTCTGGGCTCAGTTTGTAGTGTTGCTTTTTTCTCAACACTGATTTTTCACAAACATTAAGATTATATCCAAATATTCCAAAATGGAATGCCTTTTCAATGACAGTGCATGCACAATTTATGGATGCAAACAGGAATCAGGAAAATAAGAAATCTGTTGAAGAAAAAATAAAGTTGTTATATACTCACGTTTAACTGAAACAAAATATTGTGAACTTTTATAAATTATTTTCCTTCTTCCAAAGTAATGTTAATCCTTCACATTGACAGCTATCCAAAGGAAATTAGGATAGAAATAAGCTTTGGGGAAAAAGGAGTTTTCCAAGTTACACCTGTCCATGAACAGATCCATGGGCATAGATCTACCACATACAGGGTCCACACTTTTGGAATATCCCAATTGTGTCATTTAAATATCTAGACAGGAAAGGATAATACATGGGGAAGAAATAATTCACCTCCTGGTCTGTCTGATATGAAATCTTTGAAGTAGCAAGAACTCCAGTTAAGCAAACTAAGCATTACTTGTATTTATCCAGGATTAGTAAGTGAGTTTAGACCAGGGGTGAAATCCAGCAGGTTCTGACAGGTTCTGGAGAACTGGTAGCGGACATTTTGAGCAGTTCAGAGAACCGGTAGCGGAAATTTTGAGTAGTTCAGAGAACCGGCAAATACCACCTCTGGCTGGCCCCAGAGTGGGCTGGGAATTGAGATTTTGCAATATCCTTCCCCCAGGAGTGGGGAGGGAATGGGGATTTTGCAGTATCCTTCCCCCAGGAGTGGGGAGGGAATGGGGATTTTGCAGTATCCTTCCCCTGCCACACTTACCAAGCCACAACCACCAGGCCACACCACAACCACCAAGCCATGCCCACAGAACCAGTAGTAAAAAAATTTGGATTTCACCACTGGTTTAGACTCTTTTGAGAATGTACATTCTCTGGGTTTCAGGAACTGAAATCACATTGAATTAAATTAAATTCCCTTTAAAGTTAGTTTCAAAATAGTATATATAAACGAATATTACATGAAAAAGCATTGGATCATGTATGGCAATATTTTTTTCAAACAAAGTAAGACGTGCAAGGGAGAAAGTAAATTTCAAGAGCTTTAGAAAAGTATGCCCCGTGAGAATATTTGTTTCAAAAGTTCAGTCTGACAGCTAATTGAATTGTCACTTTTTCCAAATTAATCCAATGATCTAAACTGAATCAGTTCAGTTTGGCTGTTGAGTGTTATGAACTGAAGCAATGTTGACTTGAATTGAAGATTTCTGATCACCGCTAGAAAAACTATTTGTTTTTTCTCAAAGATGTTCAGAAGCCCAGGACAGACTGTGGCATTTGCTTTTGGTAAGCTTCAGCACAAGCCTTGTGATTAAGTCTCAAAACAAGCCAATCATAAAAAGCCCTTGTAGCAAAGTCATGCATCAGTCCATGTATCTTGTCATTACACATAGCGACAGACTATTCTTGACTGTACACCATGTGTCTCATTCTGACTACATCTATCCCTTTGGCCTTCCTATCTTCCTCTACCTAATCTGGAGCCCTTACAACAAGATCAATGCCTGACATTGGATCTCCCATGTTTATATAGAAATAGTAGTATGGGTAGGAAGAGAAAGCTGTCCAAATTGAGCCAGATCTGTAGTCTGACAAATTAAATGTTCAATTTTCTCAGTCTATATTTTCTCAATCCAGGACTCCTTGGGTATATACTATGTCCCATCTCCTTGTATTTATTCTCATTGTGTTCCTTTGTTGTTGTTTATTTTATTGTTTTATTATTTTACTTCTCTTCTGTTTATACGCCTTTCATTTTTCTCCCTTTTTGTTACTGTAAGCCACCAGTTTATTATTTTAATAAGCTTTTAATTTTTGTTGTACATTGTTTTTACCATGGCTGTTCACCGCCCTGAATCCCTCGGGAGAAGGGCGGTATACAAATATAATAAACTAACTAACTAACTAACCTAGAGCAGCCCTACAGCAAGATAGGTGGCAAATAAATGTAACAAAATAAACGAAATAATATTTTCTTCCTCTTTTGGCTAACAAAAGTATGACAAGGAGAGTGGGAAGAGATTAGATAGATCAAAAATTTGAGAAGCAGGTGCACTCTGAATTCAAATTCCGAGTGCTTTTGCAACTGCATGCTATTATGCACCTTCCCTCTCTCTCACACACACACACAGACACCATCAGGGTAAACAAACTGCAAATAAACAAACATCACTCTGAGCTATAAACCAGTTCTGTGTTTGATTTAGACATCAAACTCTCTCCTTTCAGATCAGATTTATGAATCAAACAACCAGCTTTCTAATAATGGTCAACAATTAAGTGATGTCGGAAGCAGGGAAATCTGTTCTGAGCAAAAGACAGTACGGCATTTTTGTACAGAAGAGAAGCAAACTTTGTGGTGTTCATTCTACGACACTCTAAAACGGAGGTGAAGAGCAATGGATACCCAGATGTTACTGAAAATCTTTGGCAACCTGACTGGTAGTGATGGATGAGTTCGAAAGAGTCTCATTTCTCTCTATATTAATCTAAGGCTCCCTGTCACAAATGGAAGACTGAAGCAGGAACGTAATATTTTGCATCAGCTACTATTTTGTAAAGCAGAAGGTAAGACTATCCCTCCCGTGACCCAATGAAACAGATTGAGATAAGTGGGGAATTGAGCCAATGCTTCCAACATCTGGAACAGCAGCCACCCTATATGTTTCAATGTCTCTTCATTGGGAAGCGTTGGGACTTCCGTTTCTCTCTGTTCTAAGGCAGTGCCTTAAAGATTGCTTTGCTCTTTTCAAGACTGATACAGGAACCAGATTTCGCCTTATTGCCATATTATTAGCAGATTTGCTTTGCCGAAAAGGCAGTCGTGACTTACTCTCTTCTTAATAAAAACATTAGCATAGATCTATTGAGTTGCAATTAACCTCTTTGTCATGGCTTGTCTCATTTTAGAGTGAGGAAAATAATGAAAGCATTTAAATCAATGTGTCAGAGTTGCATTTGCAATTGTAATCGGTAGGAAAAATGCTTAAGTTAAAAACAGAATACAGGATCTAAAGACTCTGTGAGGGTAATTACATAATTTGCCCATTGATCTCTGTCCATGCGAGTGCAAGTGTAAGTGACACCACAGACATGAAATAAGTCACTTTGCTCATCTTCCAATCCATCATACAACAGTTAACAGAAACGTAAACACACTAGTAGGTACACTGATTAAGTAAAGAGTATTCAGATCATGCAAGGTTAGAGAGGATCAGCTAGAAAGCAGCAATAGCAACAGGAAGAAAGCAAGAACAATAATGGGGGAAATAATCCAAACTTTTAAAGATCTTACAAGAATTATAAATACATAATATATGTCCTGTTTAATTGAAGCAAAGATCCAGCACACTTAATGCTCTGTTTCCAAATGGGATTTTGTGTGTGTGTGAATTCATGTCAGTTTTTGTCTCCTAATACCTGCCAGACAAGTCCCTATAGCAGGGGTGAAATGCTCCCGGTTCCGACCGGATCACCTGATCCAGTAGCGATGGAGGCGGGTGGTTTGGAGAACCGGTAGCAAAAATCCTGCCCCCCCCCATTGCCCAGCTGAGCTACGCAATCATCAGAGGCTTTTTTTTAATTTTTAAAAGCATTTTTTCTACAACCACTTTGGCCGAAAAAAATGTTTTTAAAAGTAAAAAAAAAAAAGCCTCTGATGATCACGCGGCTCAGCTGGGATCATCAGAGGCTTTTTTTTAAAAAAAGAAAGCCTCTGCTGATCAGGCAAATCAGCTGGGATTGTCAGAGGCTTTAAAAGCATTTTTTTACAACCTCTCAGCTGAAGAGGTTGTAGAAAAAATGGTTTTAAAAGTAAAAAAAAAAGTTGGCCACACCCACTCAGTCATATTACCCCCCCCCCACTCCCACCCCCACCAAGCCATGCCCACAGAACCGGTAGTAACTAATTTTACATTTCACCACTGCCCTATAGTTTTCATGGCAAATTTTTTCAGAATTAGATTGCCATTTCCTCCTTGTTCTTAAAATTTAACAGACAGACAGACAGATTAACAGACTTGGAAGGGAATTTATAGGTCATCTATTTTATTTACTTATTTATTTATTTATTTTGTCAAGTACGTATTAGATAATATATATAAGTATAAGTATGAATTGAATACATAAAATGAATACAATTAAAGGGAACATTAGGACAGGGATGGTAGGCACGCTGGTGCTCTTATGCACACCTTTTACAGACCTCTTAGGAATGGGGTGAGGTCAACAGTAGACAGTTTTAGGTTAAAGTTTTGGGGGGTTGGGGATAGACCACAGAGTCTGATAGTGTATTCCAGGCATTAACAACTCTATTACTGTCATATTTTCTGCAATCAAGTTTGGAACGGTTCACTTTAAATTTGTATCTTTTGTGTGCTCATGTATTGTTGCGGTTGAAGCTGAAGTAGTCATTGACAGGTAGGACATTGTAGCAGATGATTTTATGAGCTATGCTTAGGTTATACCACAGTCTAGCCATATCTAGTCATATCTAGTCCAACCCCCCCACCCAAGCAGGAGACCCTCCACCATTTCTGACAAACGGCAGTCCAATCTCTTCTTGAAAGTCTCAAGTGATGAAGCTCCCACAACTTCCAAAGGCAAACTGTTCCATTGGTTCATTGTCAGAAAGTTTGTCAGAAAGTTTCTCCTTATTTCTAGGTTGAATCTCTCTTTGTTCAGTTGTCCATCCATTATTCCTTGTCTGGCCTTCAGGTGACTTGGAAAATAGCTTGACCCTTCCTCTCTGTGGCAGCTCCTCAAATATTGGAATACTGCTATCAAGTCTCCCCTGGTCCTTCTTTTCACTAGACTAGTCATGCCCAGTTCCATTCTTCATATGTTTTAATCTCCAATCACCTAATGATAATAATAACTTTATTGTCATTGTACGTGTATACACAGTATACTGATGTTAGGCTGATTGGTCTGTAGTTTCCTGAATCTGTGGTTTTGTTTTTTTTCCCTTTTTTGAAGTTGGGAACCACATCAACTCTTTTCCAGTCCTCTGGTAGTTCCTTGATACTCCAGGATTTTTGAAAGATATCGTACAATGGTTCTGAGATGACATCTGCCAGCTCCTTTAGAACTCTGGCATGTAATCTGTCAGGTTCTGGAGATTTGTGTTCATCAAATCAGACAGGTGTTCTTTTACTGCTTTTTTTGCTTTTTTTATTGAGACTGAGAGAGAGTGACTGAGCCAAGGTCACCCAACTAGCCTTGTAAGTAAAGAGGGGCTAGAATTCACAATCTCCCAGTTTCTAGCCTTCACTATTATACCAAACTGGTTCTTTGTATCAGCTATAGGTCTTCAGGAAAACTATATGCATCACTCCTCTTTTATTGTTCATTCACAGCTGCAGTGTGAATCTCCTGGGACCAGCAAGCCTACCTACAAATCCCTTGATCACTGCCAGACTCTCTGTTCCATCTGATTTTTTTTTAAATTGTTTTCTTTTTAATTAACAAAATAACAATCAAATGGGAAGCAGGCCATACATGATTTTAGAAATTGGAACAAGAAAGTGGTTGAAATTCAGAGCTCTGATCAAAAGTGTGTTCAATTGTCCAGGAAAAAAGAAAAAATAAAGGTCAAAATTTCCAGGAAGCTGGAGGGGTTAACAGGAAACAACTTCACTAATCTGCCTTCTGATAAAGGGATGTTTTTTGTCTGACTACACTCATCAAGGGAGAAATTCTGAAAAAGCTATACATTGTTCCAAACATGCTCACCAGTTTGAAACAAGAAAGAAGGGTCAGTATGAGTAGTGTTTATGGAAACCACAGTTGACACTAGACAATTTCTTCTTCTGAAACCATGGCAACCATGAGCGCTAGATACAATATTTTTAAATGAAAGTTTGGATTCTTAACAGGACTCCATGGAACACCTAAAGGGAAAGGCTGGAGGGGGGTTAGTATGCTGAATTAACCACTATGCTACTCTAGTTTCAGGACACAATTTCTGATCAGGGGAGGGGCCTGTAAGGCCTGGAAGCCATCTTTTTCATTGGATCTTCAGGCTTGCCACATTTACTACTGTGGAAAACTGGGAGGGGGGATTGTATGGAGCCAGGGTGATGTATAGTCATAATAACATTCCTTTCTCAGAAAGTCAAGGACATCTTGCTCTGCACCTGGATGGCTGGAACAGGGAGGCATCTCCAGTTGGGACAATGCTTTGATTGGATCATGTGATGGACATGTGGGTGTTGGGTAGGGACTTGAACTTTCCTTTGGGTAGGGAAAACCTAGAAGCTTTCAGATTTGGGTTTTCCCAGATGTGCTAATATGACATCTCTAATAAAATGGAACTTTGAGAAAACTCAAGCCTCGGAGTTTTATTTCGTTGGGGGTATTACTTGGAACCCTGACAGCAGTTTTCAGACAGGCTCAATGCACCCATGTCTCCTTTGCTTCTGATAATAGCAGAATACATACAAATTCAGCAGGTGAAGATTTTCTCTAGCGTGGAGAGAAAACACTACCTAAAGTCTGTGATTGAGATGACCTGAAGCAAAGGAGGAGGTTGAATGAGGCCTGCTTTTTGGCAGAAAAGTGAATCCACACTGCTTTGAAAGGAGAAACAGCACAAATGGTTCATTTGGTAGCTTAAATGGGACCAAGTCTTACTACTGGAAGAATATGAAACTTTTCAAATGATGGAGCACCTGTCAGCAGGCCAAAGGCAAAGTTATTTAGTTCCTCTGCCGGTAGCTAGTTATCAGCATTTGAAGAATAGCAGGAAATACTTCAAACCATCCCTGACATTCTACATGACGGCAGCTCATTAAAATCACAAATTACACACATTTTCAAATTATCGTCCCATTCCATTATTTAAACAATGCACCATTTTCTGCTAAATGTTTTCAGGATTGACTAATATCCATCAATTGGGTCTGCATATTACACAGGGTGGCTCCTTCTCTAAGTTAGAAACCTTAAAGGAGCATCATCTAGAAAGAAGTGGTGTGTTGCAAAGGGCTCAGAGAAATTCCAAACTGTCAGGAGGAGAAGGGAATAAATGGGTAAAATTTGCCCAGTGTGGACTGAGCTTAAAGGTAAAGGTAAAGGTTCCCCTCGCACATATGTGCTAGTCGTTCCCGACTCTAGGGGGCAGTGTTCATCTCCATTTCAAAGCTGAAGAGCCAGCGCTGTCCGAAGACGTCTCGGTGGTCATGTGGCCAGCATAACTAAACGCCAAAGGCGCACCGAACGCTGTTACCTTCCCACCAAAGGTGGTCCCTATTTTTCTACTTGCATTTTTTACGTGCTTTTAAACTGCTAGGTTGGCAGAAGCTGGGACAAATAATGGGAGCTCACCCTGTTATGCGGCACTAGGGATTTGAACCACTGAACTGCCGACCTTTTGATCGACAAGTTCAGCATCTTAGCCACTGAGCCACCGCATCCCTTTGGACTGAGCTTACTTAATGGTTAAGTAATTAATAGGATTTGCAAGGAAGTGAAAAAACAAGAAGGGTTCCTACTCGTCTCCTCTTTTTAGTTTTGACCATTATGGAGATAAATTGCTGAATTTAATAGAACCTTAATATGACTGGAAGGAAACCTCTTATTTTGTTCTGTACTTGGATTTTCCCTCAAAGAGCATGTTATGTATTGATACTTTTAAGCGGGAATTTCAAACCTGCCTTCGTTTCTGATTGGCTGACAGTCCCTCCGGGATTGTATATAAGGAGGGCTGCAGCCTCTGAGTTTTTGCTGAAGTCTCACTGTAAATTAAAGAGCTGTTGTCACTTGCTTGGTTGTGTCTCTCGTTATTCCCGAACCACTTCATTGGCGACGAAGGTGGGATTGAGAGCACAAGAAGCGAACCAGTGAGACCACGAGCTTCAGCTAGGCGACGAGGCGAACTACAGGAGGCATACCGAACATGTCTGCCTACGTTCCGCCCAAGCCTTTTGATCCGACCCGCGAAAAATGGGTCTCGTACCTAACGAGGTTCGAATGCTCGCTCGAAGCCAGCAACATGCAGGGGCTCTTCGCTAATCGGAAGAGAGCCCTTTTCCTAAGCCACTGCGGACCCGACGTGTTCGAGATGGCAGAGTCACTGTGTGAGCCAACTCCTGTCCAGACCGTCTCCTGGGACACCCTGATGGCCACGCTCCGGGCTCACTATGCCCCCGTGCCCTCCAAGTTCGTGCAACGGTACCAACTCAGACAGCGCGTTCAGCGAGAGGGAGAACCGGTCAGCGCATACATGGCCAGCCTAAGAAAAGCCGCAACCCATTGCGACTATAGAGACTTAGACGATGCGTTGCTTGAGCAACTGATCTGTGGTGTTCGGGACATTAGGCTGCAACGGCGCCTGCTCGCCAAGCCTGATTTGACGCTTGCTGGAGCCCTAGACGAGGCCAGGGCTCACGAAGCCTCCACAAAAGCCGCAGAAACGCTGCAGCGTCCGCTGACCAGCAAAGACAACCCCAAGTCTGCCCCGGTGCACAGAGAAGACGCCGGATCCAGCTCTGAGTCCGAGTCGGATGAGGACGTCTTCCGAACCGAGCACCAGAGAAAAGATACCGGCAGCCTGCGGCGAAGCTGTCCCAGCTGTGGAGGGCACCATGACAGACAGTCCTGCAAATACAGGGAGGCCATCTGCAGGCGTTGCGAGAAAAAAGGGCACTTGGCGCGAGTCTGTAGGGCCATTCTGCCCAGAAAGCACCAACCACGTGAGCGCCGCAGCCAACCAGAATCGACGCGCCAGAAACAGCCAACGAGAGAAGGCGGCGCGAAAAAACGGCGCGAATTTGAACCTCGAGACGGCCGCAGCATTCACATAGACCAGGCCAGCGCGGAAGTCGAGGACAAAGTCAGCACGGTGGTCGAAATCAACGGCAAGCCATGCTCGATGGAGATCAACACCGGATCAGCTCTCTCCATAATGTCTTGGGCGACCCTAAAGACCCTCCTGCCATCGTTCCGGAAGGACCAGCTCTCCAAACAGAGACTGCGCATCCTAGACTACCAGGGGAACCGAGTCCCCCTCGAAGGCGTGGGCACGTTCCGAGTCACCTACGGAGACTACGAAAGAGACCTGCCGCTGACCATCGTCACGAAGCAGCTTCCCAGCCTTCTCGGCATGGGGTGATTCCGAGCCCTCGGCATGGGCTTCACCGGCGTCCACCAGATGCTCAAGTCATCGTTAAAAGACAGTCTCCTGACCGAGTTCCAGGACGTTTTCGGGGACACGTTGGGCAAGTATGTGGGGACCCCTATCTCCCTTAATTTAGACCCCAACGTAGCCCAAATAAGACTCAAGGCCAGACGGGTGCCTTTCGCATTGAAACCAAAGATCGATGCGGAACTGGACAAATTAATTAAACAAGGGGTGTTGGTTCCCGTTGACCATGCAAAGTGGGAAACCCCTATAGTGACCCCAGTAAAGTCTGACGGCTCAATTAGGATCTGCGCCGATTACAAGTGCACGATCAACAAGGCTTTGCAGCCGAGCGCCTATCCGGTGCCGATCGTGCATCATCTACTACACTCCCTGGGGCCCGGAAAATTTTTTGCCAAATTAGACCTGGCTCAAGCCTATCAACAATTACCAGTTGATGATGCCACGGCAGAGGCGCAAACGATTGTGACTCATAGGGGTGCTTTCAAATGCACCAGGCTCCAGTTTGGGGTGAGCGTTGCACCCGGCCTGTTTCAAAGCACCATGGAGCGCCTCCTGCAAGGGCTCCCCGGAGTGGTGCCCTATTTTGATGACGTTCTAGTCAGCGCTCAGGACGAACGTCAGTTAGGGGACAGAGTAAGGAACGTCCTTTCTAGATTTAGGGAAGCGGGACTAAGGCTAAAGAAAAATAAATGTATGATCGCTGTCCCCTCCGTTGAATTTTTGGGGTACAGGGTGGACGGCACAGGCATCCACCCTACCGAAAGCAAGGTGAGAGCGATTAAGAGCGCACCTGCCCCCAAGACCAAAGCAGAGCTCCAAGCCTTCCTTGGACTGCTCAATTTTTACTCAATGTTCCTGAAAGACAAAGCTACCGTCGCAGATCCCCTTCACAAACTATTGGGGAAGAATGTACCATGGGTCTGGGGGAAACCACAAGCAGCCGCTTTTGAGGCAGTAAAGAGACTTCTATCAGAAGACAGTTTCCTAATCCAATACAACGCAGCGCTACCGCTTGTATTGGTTTGTGACGCCTCCCCCGTAGGAGTTGGTGCCGTCCTGGGCCATAGACTGCCGAACGGCCTAGAGGCGCCCATTGCGTTTTACTCTCGCACTCTGTCAAGCGCAGAGCGAAACTATAGCCAATTGGACAGAGAGGCTCTGGCTGCAATTGCGGGGGTTAAAAAGTTCCACGAATACCTTTTTGGCCGGCAATTCGAACTTGTGACTGATCACCGGCCCTTGCTAGGACTTTTGGCAGGCGACAGGCCCACCCCCGCTGCTCTTTCCCCACGTTTGACTAGATGGGCTATTTTTCTTTCGGCCTATTCATATCAGCTGGTACATCGACCCGGACGGACCCTGGGTCACGCGGATGCCCTCAGCCGCTGTCCCCTGCCTGACTTACTGACCAACCCTACACCAGAGGCCTCCGTCCTCCTATTGGACACATTAACTTTGGGACCTATTTCCTCTGCCGAAGTGGCAAAAGCCTCAGCCAGGGACCCGATCATTCGTACTGTGATGGGGTGGGTGCTGAAAGGGTGGCCGGTCAAGGTGGACGGGGGGGACTACCAAGGTTTTGTAAACAAACGAAATGAACTGTTTACGCAAGGTGGTTGTTTGTTGTGGGGTGACAGGGTGGTAGTGCCAACAAAATTACGAACAAGGGTTTTAGAATTGCTGCACAAAGGGCATCCGGGCATTGTCAGAATGAAAAGTTTAGCCCGCAGTTATGTATGGTGGCCCAACATGGACCAAGTTATCTCCGAGTGGGTGGGGAAGTGCAGACCCTGCCAGGAGTCTCGGCCTGATCCCCCGGTAGCGCCCATCCGGGAGTGGGAGAAACCAAAGGGGCCATGGGGGAGGATCCATATTGATTTTGCTGGCCCCTTCCACGGGCAAACATTTTTAATTGTAGTAGACGCCTTTTCGAAATGGCTTGAAATAATCCTAATGCCCTCTACCACAGCCGAGGCCGTCATTAAAGTCCTTCGCAAGCTGTTTGCCACACATGGCCTACCGGATACTCTAGTATCTGACAACGGCCCTCAATTCACAGCAACCCTGTTCGAGGGATACTTGGCCGGACTGGGCATCCGCCATGCCCTATCGGCCCCGTTCCACCCGGCTTCTAATGGATTGGCCGAACGTTTTGTAAGAACGGCCAAAGAGGCCCTATCCAGACTGGATAATGGAGACTGGCAGGCCAGGATAGACCAATTCTTAGCTGTCCAGCATGCCACACCATGCACAGCCACAGGGAGAAGCCCAGCAGAGCTCCTCATGGGCAGGAAGCTTCGGTGCGTGTTAGATAGGCTTCACCCCAACTATTCACACGAAAACTTCAAAGGAGAGACCACTGGACTAAGACAGTTTCAGGTTGGGTCCCCGGTGTTCGCTCGGAACTATGCCAGCGGACCGCTATGGGTTGCAGGAACCATAGTGGGCATAACAGGCCCGAAATCGTATACGGTAGACATAGGGGTAGACAGACTCTGGAAGCGCCACATAGACCAACTGAGAAAAAGGGTAGTCGGCGAAGCAAACATAAATTTAGACATCTCCGAGCCTAACTATAACAACTTTCCCAAAACAGCTAACTCAAGCCCGGGTTCGCGAGAATACTTAGCTGACAAGCCCTGGTTCCAGCGCTGCCCCAGCGAGTCGCCACTCCCAACCGGGGATAACCACGCCCCGGATAAAATCCAGGAGGTTCCATTGGCGGAGCCGGGAGAGACGGAAAGTCCCTCCGACCAGCTCGACGCCCCACCAAACACTGAACTGCGCAGGTCAACTAGAACGAGAACTCGGCCTGGGCACCTGCGAGATTTTGTGTGTACTTATGTAAATTTTTGAATGTTAGTGCCTTCTGGGAAGGGAGGGGTGTTATGTATTGATACTTTTAAGCGGGAATTTCAAACCTGCCTTCGTTTCTGATTGGCTGACAGTCCCTCCGGGATTGTATATAAGGAGGGCTGCAGCCTCTGAGTTTTTGCTGAAGTCTCACTGTAAATTAAAGAGCTGTTGTCACTTGCTTGGTTGTGTCTCTCGTTATTCCCGAACCACTTCAGAGCAGGTAAAGAGTGAAGAATAATATAACCCCATCCTGATTCATTTCAACATCATCAAGGGATAACTTGCATAGGTAAGGGATCTCATCCAAACTAAAGATTGAATAATCTACAGTATTCCACTGACACAACTTTCAGCGCAAGGAAAGTGCCTTTGCGGCTTTCAATTGTGTTAATGAATGCACACTTTTGGTTGCAGAAACACACATTATGAGCAATTAGGGAATTACGAGCAATTAGGGATTAGGGAATCCAGTGACGCACAGGTATGTGTGAGTTGGCTTCAGTTCACCATTAACACATCTGGCAATGTTTGCTTCATCTGCAGATTGATTCTATTGTAGAAATGTTTCAATGTTCCTCTAGCATTATCCTCTTATTTTTAGACAGAAAGTAATGAACAAACATTTCTCCAGGGTAAAATATGCAGCACTCACCCTCCAGAGAATATAGTCTGAGAAAATATATATTTATATTACTGTAACAAGCTGAGTAGTAATTCTGTAATGCTCCTTTTTTTTCATTTTATTAGAATTTACAAGAGGAACAATTCAGGGTAAGCTTTAATAGAAAGAAATAATAATTTGTAGTTTAAGTCCTATTGTTTCATAAATTATTTAATAAATAATTGCTTCTTTCGTGCTGAAAAAAAACTTGGTATGTGTATGTTTATTGTTACTGCAAATTATCTTTCCACTGACCATACTTTTAAATCTAATTCTACTTTAAAGATGATATTTAAATTAATTTAGAGAATGTAGGGTAGGAATGCTAAATAATTTGGCTATAACAAAAAAGTCTAAAGGAGGATATTGTAGACCTTTTGTATTGCATAGGTGGTATCAGTGGTGAAATCCAAATTTCTTTTACTACCGGTTCTGTGGGCATGGCTTGGTGGGCATGGTGTGGTGTGGCTTGGTGGGCATGGCTTGGCGGGCTTGGCAGGGGAAGGATACTGCAAAATCTCCATTCCCACCCCACTCTGGGGCTAGCCAGAGGTGATATTTGCCAGTTCTCCAAACTGCTCAAAATTTCTGCTACTGGTTCTCCAGAACCTGTCAGAACCTGCTGGATTTCACCTCTGTCAACTCTGTCAACAATCATAATAATCATATAGTAATATATGCTGTAAATTCTATACATTAGAAGAAATATTTTACCATATTTGGTGGAGAAGTTTTAAAAAACCTCAAAAGTACTGGAAATAAAACTCCAATTCTTCTTATTAGGCATAATTTTAAAACATAATAACATAAAATAATCACACCTTACTAAGATATATGTTCACGGCGAAGGATAAACTGAGCACAACAGAGATACATTACCAATGATTAAGTTTGCAGGCTAAAGACTAGGAGATTGTGAGTCTTACTTTAGCCATAACAGACAGCTGAAGGACTTTGGGATAGTCACTCTCTCTCACCCCAACCCACTTCGTAGTGTTGTTGTTGTGAGAAAAATAGGAGAAGTAAAGTATATGAAGTATGTCTGCCTTCTTATTTATAAAAATAATAAGATGGGATAAAAAAAAATGTAAAAAACCAAACTGGAAAATTAAACTTGGAGCATGCAGTAATTGCAAAATTAATAATATAAATTCACAACAGATTTTTTTTTTTAATTTGATTTATATGCCGCCCTTCTCCAAAGACTCGGGGCGGCTTACAATGCGTTAAGCAATAGCCTTCATACTTTTGTATATTTTAAACAAAGTCAGCTTATTGCCCCCACAATCTGGGTCCTCATTTTACCTATCTTAGAAAGGATGGAAGGCTGAGTCAACCTTGAGCCTGGTGAGATTTGAACTTGCAGTAATTGCAGGCAGCCGATGTTAATAACAGTGCTTTAGTCTGCTGCGCTACCAGGGCTCAGAATTTAATCCAGTTTAAGCAAAAATGACTTCCATACCTATTATATGCTTTGTAAAAATAGTTAGAATACATGCCTTGGTCAAGGTAAAGCTGTAGATGTAGATGTAATTTATATAGATTACTGAAAAGCTTTTAATTCAGTAGTACAGAATAAACTGTTCTTTAAACTAAATTCTTATGTTATTTCTGGATTTTTACCCGAGTGGATCGCTGCTTTTTTGTCTAATAGGCTGCAGAAAGTTAAAATAGGCAACTCAATGTCTGATCCAGTATCAGTTAACAGTGCTGTTCCTGTTATGGTCCGCCGGCAGCCTGTGGAGCTGGCAGCAGTCGGACAGTGAGGAGGCTGGGGAGGAACATGGGCCAGTCTTGGAGTCTGGGGAAGGCTCAGACGAGGGCTCTGCATCAGAGGCAGAGATGAGGCCAGGGCCATCTGGGAGTTATGTGTTGACTCCAAAGCCTCCAGAGTCTGATATCAGTGAGGCAGAGGAACAGGGGGAGCCTGTTCCCAGTGCATGCATGTGCAGAGCTGCCAGAAGGTAAGAACAGTTAAGACAAAAGGGGCAACTCGGGAGGAAGGCTTGGAGATTATTTGCCCCTCCCATAAAACATAAAGGAGGAGCAGAGGCACGTGAGCCTTTGCAGGAAGCAACGTGCTGGTCGGTTTAAATTCTGAAGCTCCGTTTTGACTCTGTGCTCCGTGTGGCCTTGCAAAGCTAATTGCCAATTAGGTCTTTGGCAGCGTGTCAAGGGAGATAAAGGTGGGTGCTTATCAGCCTTATCCCGAAGGGCTGTGGCAGACTTCTGTTGGACTCTTTACAAACTATTTGTGACTCATCACGGGCTGGGAATGAACAGAATTCACAGCCGTTGAAATAAAAAGAGAGTTTTGGGGACTAATTGTGTGCTTTTCACTGTCTCAGGAAGCCTAGGTCAGAACAGTTCCTTAGAGCAGTGTCCCAGGACCAACCGTTTTCCTGATTTACATTAGTGACTTACTGTATATAATCAACCTAAAAGTACTTGATTCTCTTTGCTGTTGATGTAAAATTGTTTAAAACTACTGAAAATTCACTTGCTTCGCAAAATGACATTGACTGTGTTTTTGAATGGTCATCTATTTGGCAACTTTAAATTTCAGTTAAGAAATGTTCAGTTTTACATATTGGAAAACAAAACCAGAATGTAAAGTATAAGCTAGGTGGTATTGCTTTGGTAGATGACCCTTATTTTGTTGACCCAGGTGTACTCATCTCTAATGATTTATGTTCTAAAGTTCATTGTAACAGCATTGCTAAAAAATTCTAACCAGGTTGCAGTACAGTTGTAGCTGAATTTCACTCTTTTTAAAAGTCTGATCTTTTTAGACAATTTGTACATAGCTCCAAAAAGCTGATAGCTCCAAAAAAAAAAGTTATATTGACTTCCCTGAATAGATAGATGCAGAAAAGCAGCTTTTAGATTGTCTTACCTAAAGATATATTATCATCAGACTGTAAGAAAAATGCTTGACATTTGCAGAAGCTGTATGGATTTTTGCCAGGTCTACTGCATAAGAATGTCAGGCTCAAGGGACTAAAGTTTAGATTTTTTACATAGATAAATCATTCAGTCAATCACTGAACTATGAAGCTTGCTAATGTTCTAATGAATGGAACTACTTTATTCCATGTTAAAGAATTAATTCATTTAATCTAGTAAAAGTAGTCCTCAACTTAGAACAATTCATTTGGTGACCATTCAAGTTACAATGACATTGAAAAAAGTGACTTATAATTTGATCTGGAGGAGTAAGGAAAATCTACAAGTGTGCAAAAATGGACAGGCTGTCTATGGAAACGAAGGAGAGAGAAGAAACCGAGAACTACCAAATTTGGAATAGATGGTATACCTGGCTTGAGAATAAGTTTAAAACTTAAGTTATAAGTTGTAAAAATGTATAATAAATAATGTAAAATCTATAAGGAAATATCAATAATAATAGTAGATATTACTGTAATTTAAATGATGGTATACTATAGGATAGTGATGTATAGAAATAAAATTCATGTAAATATGATTGTTACAAAGGATATTTTTACCAATATGGAAAAGCTGTAAAGAGTGTAAATTTGTGTTTTGTGTTTTAAATGTTGGAAAATTCAATAAATATAATTTTTTAAAAAGAAAAAAGTGACTTATAACCATTTTTCACACTTATATCTGTTGCAGTATTCCCATGGTCACATGATCAAAATTCAGAGAGTTGACAACTGATTCATATTTATGACAGTCGCAGTATCCTGGGGTCATGTGACCATCTTTTGCAACCTTCTGAGAAGCAAACTCAATGGGGAAGCCAAATTCACTTAACAACCGTGTTACTAATTTAACAACTATAGTGACTTAACAACTCTGGCAAGGAAGGTTGTAAAAATGGGGTGAAATTCACTTAACAATTATTTCACTTAACAACAGATATTTTGGGTTCAATTGTGGTCACAAGTCAAGGACTACCTGTATTGTTTGTTGCATATGACAACAGCTTTTCAAGAAGTGGCTAAAGGATACTTGAAATTTGAATATATCAGAAATGCCAAATATTATTCAACTTAAAATGATCGGCATACAAAGCATGCCTTCCTCAGAGCCCTCCTTTATTTGTACCGAAATAGTTCGTGAATGCCAAGCCTCTTGGTAGAAAATATTTCCATGAACAAAATGGACCTCATCAAGACATTCAATCTTCGTTTGTAAAGTGAAGTTATTATTTCAGATCTGAAATTTATATTATAATATAATTCAAAAGATTGGGTAGGAAGCTTGCTGTATGTTAGCATCAATATTTTAGTGTCACTGAATTTTTCATTGGAACTTATTTTTCCCATGAATAATGAATACAGCCTCATATTTATACACTGTTTATCTACCATGAGATTGTGGTATTAAGGTTATTTATTATGTATAAGTCTGGTGTTCCTGATTTTTTTTATTTTCATGTTATAAAATGTAGTTTCCTAATTACACATCCCATTGATTTTTTAGTGATTTTTCCTTCTCCCCAATTCCTATATATTCCCGGAGCATTGTAATATATATAATCCTCTTGTTTATCCTTCCAAGCTATGTTCTTCTGGGAAGTTTCTAAGTATAATAGTATGACAATATTATTTTCAGGAGACAGAATATGAATTATGCAATTTCCAGAGTGTAACAACTGCCAAAAGAGAGTTTCTTTTGTTAGATATTAGCATTCCATGTACTAGTTCAACTACTTTTTAAGTCTGTCACATACAGGAGTGATGCAAACTTGGTGCCGTCAATAATCATAAGACTTGGTTGTGCTGGTCAGGAATTCAGAGTTCTGTGGTCTCAAAACATCTGGAGGTCATTAGGTTGTGGTAAGCTGGGCCAGGCAATTGTTTTGTCTTAGTATTTTCAATCTACTTTTAACACGGTGGCCCTTTGGAACCACATGATCTCAGCTGCACAATCTGTGATTCTTAAAGTATAGACTCCAGGGGTCGAGTTTGAAATGTACTCCTGTGTAGACCTATAACCCTTCCAAAGCAGGAAGTTTGAAATTAACACAGACAAGAGGATTGCTGAGAGACTATCAGAGGACTACCAGAGGACTACCACCTGTCAAAGTAAACTTTCTTAAACTTGATGCTGTCCTTATACATTAAGACTGAAATTGTTCATCACTTTTTTGCAAGTCCCATGGCCCTACTCTTACATTATTGATTCGTTGAGCTGAATTTAAGTTTCAGCTGAACTCTAGTTCTTATGTCATTTAGCCTGTCGCTGTTGTTGTTGCTTCCCATGTTTGTATTTTACCAACAGAGGGATTATTTTTTAATTTAAAAAAATGCCAAAAAAGGGATGTCAAATAAATAAAATCTAACATTTTTGGAGGACTCCGTATTTGAGAATTCTGGGGTGCGCAATGCTACAGTAGAAGAATCAATTTTCAATAAGTCAATAACATCAATCAATTTTAATTCATTCAATGATCAGTAAATTACATAATCCATAATTTAAAAAAAAGCATTGTTCAGACTTGCATCAGCTATTGCCTCATTTTTGCTGTAACAACACATAATATAGTTACTATAGGGGTGAAATCTGGGAGAAGATCTTTCATAACTAACTATTTACAATTGCAATGATGAATTATTTCTCTCTCCAGATCCACAGTCAAGCATGTTTTAGAATACCTATCTTGCAGAAGAAGGGAGGATATTATTTAGGGTTTTTCAAAATATTTTTTCAGGATAGATAGATGAGAGAGAGTGATACAGATAGAAAAATAGAATTTCCAATTTCTGGGAATCTGTTTTAAACCTTATTTTCAGAATTACCTTTGGTTGAATCATCTTCAATAGGTTGCTTGAATAAAGTGATATCTTTAAAAGTGCAAAGAAATAACACCACTTTGTCATGCTCGTTTCTTATCGGTGCAATTTGCATGTAAAACCAAACAGGTGTTCCTGTAATTGAAAAATAAATAAATAAAGCACACATCACATCAAAGGGAGTATGAAAGCAGGCTCATCATCCTAATGATATCCTATTATGTTTACAATGAGCTGTTATTATAGCGAAAAGCATTTGAATGCCACTGAATAGAATGGGAGAATTAGTCACTGAAAGAAATAGGACTTAACCATTCTTAACTGGGCAAACCATTGTGGTAATTTGTTTGATCTAAGAAATTGGCCTTAATTTGGAAATCTGCAAAAAGATGGGACTGCAAACACGGGCAGTAGCTGCACCCGTCTTCTCTTCCTTTTCTGTTTCATTCTTGAATCTTTGCTTCTACACAGGAGGATCTGGAAGGTTGAAAAACTTAAAACAGTGATCACAACCACACAATCAACCACACAATTACCCCTTTACTCAAAAGGAGTAATGCTTTGATTGCATGTTGACAGCTACCATCATGATTTTTTTTGACATCCCCTCCTGTCCTTCACTCCCAGTGGATCCTCCTGCTTCCATATCTTACAATCTGAGCCCCCTTTTCTTTAGTGGAAGTTTCTATGTCCATTGCCTGGCATACAAATCAGTGTGAGATTGAAGGTGGGACTCAAATATCTCTGGCTGCTAATTCTACGAATTTAAGTATGTAAAAAGATTGTTGTGGAATTAAACTACATAATCTAATCTAACCCAGCATTCTTTTTCTGACAGCCTTCCAGGAAGATGCCTGTAGGTGCTCAGATGCTCAGGCTTCAACCCACCATCTGCTATTTAGACTAGGCTTCCATTCCGTTTCTCCTATAAAAATGTTAATTATAACTTTTTTAATTCTCACCACTATAATGGCATATTCTTATGACCTTTATTAGACAGCAACAGAGAACCTCTGCATACACTTTTTCTGGAACAAATGTACCCATTTCCTAAGCATTGTAAAAATTATGTTCCATTATGTCAAAGAAATCATCTGTAGCCAAAGGACAAGAGACCTGAAAATGATACAGGCTAGCCAAGCAAAGTCACGATGAACTATTTCAAAACTCAAACTATGTATGAATATAAGCTTTACACTTTTTATAGGCAACCAAAGTCAATAAATATTCTGCTTCCTAGCCATGTGGTATCTATTATCATGTAGTTATTGCACATAGAGAGATTATTAGAAACATTCATAGTCTGATGACTCAAAGGGAACAGATGGATCAACATCAGGGTGAAATCCAGCCGGTTCTATCCGCTTGAGCGAACCGGTAGCGGAGGCTGTGGGAGGCTCCTCCCACCCACGCGGATGTCATGATGTCACTTTTTTGTGACATTTTAAGCCTCTGCGCATCTGCAGAAAGCTTTGCACATGCACAGACAACGGTGTGCGCACATTGGCGAACCAGTAGGGAAGGTAAATAAATTTCACCCCTGATCAACATCAACATCTCTGCACCATTTGCCAGTGTTTTTTTGCATACTGACGCATTAATAGTTTTTTTTTAATTCTCTAGCTTTTGTCCTGATCTGAGCCATCATTCTTTCATTTCTCCAGCTTCTACCACTACCATCATTGCCAAATTTGGTTCTGTCGTGTCAGCAAGAGAATAATCCCAATCCAATTTCATAAATTTTCCAATATTGTGTTAGACTAAAGAGAACATGGAGAACAGATGGTTCTGGAAATTCCTTCCAGTTTCTTAATAGTTCTATTTTGGGCAACATGATTACAAGGGAAGGAGTTTAAGAATGAAACAGTCTGGCGGTGATATCAGCGTGAACTGGAGTGAAGGAATGAGGTTCCATTCCTGAAGCTCGAATTTTCCAGCCAGGAAGCCTTAAAAGGCACTATCAATCCCAGAGAGTCTTTCTTTTGCCAGCTCCTTTCCCAACCAATATAGATGGGCTTCCTCCCAGATGGTTCCAGCCTGACACCAAGGTCGCTGCATTCTGGGGATGAACTGCTATCAAGTTAACACCTCAGGGTTCTCAAAACACCTATGTGCAATTGTATTGGCTACTGGTGGACCGGTGAAGTGGGGTGGGGTTTACATTGGGAAGAATAGCTTAACACTTTACACTGGAAACTGACTTCTCTGTAATCACTTTCTCTCAGTAAAAATTCATTTTGATAACTGTTTCAAGAGTCAAACTTTCCTGAGGGGATAGCTGAGGCAGGTCTTTACATCCTGTTTGATTCTGTTTACAGACCATTATCCTTCTTTTAGCCAGACAGGTGAAGTTCCCTTTACAGAAGTTCCTTTGAACATCCCATTGGGTTGGAAGAAATAAATCAGGAGGCAACTGTAATTCAGCATCAAGAACATATTGAGATTCAAGATACGGTAGTGGCCAAAATTGTGGAAATCTTTTGGGAAAAGTGTATTTTCTAAAACTAACTAATAACACCACTTTTTTTGGAGTAACTCCATAAAATTATATATCAATGGAAAGATAATTTAATCACTAATGTAATGCAATAACTTTTATGAAGGATTTGCTATTAGAATAGCAGTTACAGTATAAAGAAGAAAAGTGAAACACATAGAAAAAATGAGATATAGAAAAATTATCACATCAGTTAATACTTAGTTGGGTAATCTTTAGCATGAATTATAGCTTTACAATGTCTTCCCATGGAGTAAACCAAGTCTTTTAGTTCTGCAGCTATTATAATGTGAAACCAAGACTGAATGATTGCTTCTATTAACTGGGTTTTATTGCTGGGTCGCTTCTGACTAACAAGTTTCTTTAGTCAGCTCCATAGATTTTCAATTGGGTTAAAGTCTGGGCTACTCCCAGGCCATTCCAGCAGTGGAATATGATAATCTGGAAATTCCCCCAAAAAAGTGGTGTTATTAGCCATCAAACCTCAAAAATACACTTTTCCCAAAAGGTTTCCACAATTTTGGCCACTACTGTATAAGTGTGAGGGTTGTGCATATGTAACGGGAAAGAAGGAAGGAAGGAAGGAAGGAAGGAAGGAAGGAAGGAAGGAAGGAAGGAAGGAAGGAAGGAAGGAAGGTTGTTTTATCCTCTGATCTCAGCACTGCAGCCAAAAGAACCCAGTTTGGTGTAGTGGCTAAAGTGCTAGACTAAAAACCGTGAAATTGTAAGTTCTAGTCTTTCTCTATAAAGATAGCAGATTTAAATTTCATAAGCAAGCTTGACAACCTGCAAAATACTTTGCTGAGCTGCATAACTGTGTAATTATCTCAAAATTGCAAAACTTTGAGAAGATCGGTTGAGGAATTGCTTTGGAGTTATGATGAAGCACTCCACCAGAGACTCTTGTCAACGAAAAACAACAGCATTAGCCAATGAAATTGCATCAGTATAAATCACATTAATCAAGAAGACAGCAACTAACATAATGCTATCCACTTCAAGCAGAGTGAAAATTACAACTGAAGATTTTCAAAACATAAAAGAACAAATTGTAGATACTGTTCTAAAAGCTGCTAGCTCCATTCGTTTTGCATTATCAAAATACAGAAAATAAGGCCTCTACAATTTCTGCAGGTAGGACCTGATATGCCAATTCAATAGGCTATGGAAGGCTAACAATCGTACTTTGTAAGCAGATTCAAAAATCTGGAAGGTACCCTGAGCAAGAATGTTACTCAAGAGCCAAGTGATTGTACCAAGCAGTCACATCACTTAATTTCACATGAATGTTATTGTTCACAAGATAATGAAAAACAGTAGCTGTGTCATGTTCAAAATGTTTGTATCAAGGATGCTCAAGATGATGCAGTATTAATTAAGAAGCAGGAGTGTGTGGTGAAAGCTAATTTTAGGACTATCCATAATCAAAAAAGGACATATATATATATATATATATATATATATATATATATATATATATATATATATATATATATATATATATTTATTCATTCATTCATTCATTCATTGGCACTTTCTTCCAAGTTGTTGAATCTACAATTTTAAAAAAATCATCCTGCTTCAGCTGAAGTGTGAATGAGCAATATAGTTGAATATATTTGAATATATCCGAAGGATACTTCTAATCATTATTATAGAAAAAGAACAGGAAGTTTTTTATTAACTGATTCTTACCATTATAAATCAGTATCTGAAGAAGACATACCATTTCCACTAACAGAAGTAGATTTTCCAAACTATTCTCTGGAGGACTAGGAGTGTTTAAAAGAAAGCCATTGTCATTTCATTTGGAAATGCCTTATTGATTTTGTGGGACTGTTTCAGAGAAAGAATTCTCTGAATGTTGCAGACTCTGATTCAAAAAAGCTGGGTATATTTTTAGTGATTTTATTTTATTTTATTTTATTTTATTTTTTATTTTATTTTTTGCCTAACAACAGGAGTCAGTTCTGCTGAGAGATGCTGGTGAGATGATGACTAAAAACTCATCTTAATTATCTCTATTTACAACTGAAGATTTTCAAAACATAAAAGAACAAATTGTAGATACTGTTCTAAAAGCTGCTAGCTCCATTCGTTTATTTTAAATGACAGATTTTTATTTCTGGGGAACTAGTTGTAGATTGCTTTCCTTTTACCATCACTGACCTTTGAGGACTAGTGTCATACACAATTCAGTGTGTTGACAAGCCAGTAAAGCACTGTCCTCTTGCTCAGCTGAGGAGCCTTCTTCCCTTTGTAAATTGGTCATAACATGCTCACCAAAAGGATCATTTCCAATGCACCTGGGGTTGATGTAACAACTATAATCTCTCCAAATGTCCAATTCTTAACAAATCCAATCACTTTTTTTCTTTCAGCAGTTACCAGAGAAAACTGCACTGGACTTTCTACATTTGCCAGAGTTTATAAATTCAGAGATTATATGTATTTAAAATATTTCTAGTAATTTTAATCCATATATTTACTTCAGCTTATTTTCTGTAGTTTAATGAAGAATGCAGCTTCAGAAAATACCTGAGTAAGTCTGAGCATCTGAATTTTTACAGCAATGAGAGCTTACAAAGATAAAGGATCTCAGTGTGATGCTGGGTTTCTCAAGGATTTTTACAGAAGTTTGAAACTACATTTACCCAGAATAAACACAGAGGTTTATGCACCTATCTGCATGCACAAGAACAAAGTTGATGTTTTCCATTGCCTTTTTCCAGAATTTTTCATTTTAAGTAGCCTGAGACCATGCCCTGCTTCTTTTACCATGATTTATGGTTAGAGTGTTGTTCCTTAAATTTATTACTATAGTATCCATTAGTAGCAAAAATATTGGGTTGGACAGAAATATAAGCAAGAAAACCTCTTGATCAGGGCATGCCAGACTAATATCCCCAGTCCAATTTTCCTGCCAAAATCAGTCAGCATTCAATTATCATTAATCAATCTTTACAATGCTTTTTGCCTTTCTTTCTTTCTTTCTTTCTTTCTTTCTTTCTTTCTTTCTTTCTTTCTTTCTTTCTTTCTTTCTTTCTTTCTCTCTCTCTCTCTCTCTCTCTCTCTTTCTCTCTCTCTTTCTTTCTTTTTCTCTCTGTCTCTTTCTCTCTTGTCTCTTTCTTTCTCTTTCTCTCTCTCTTTCTCTCTTTCTTTCTTTCTCTCTCTCTTTCTCTCTCTCTTTCTCTCTCTCTTTCTTTCTTTCTTTCTTTCTTTCTTTCTTTCTTTCTTTCTTTCTTTCCCCAAATACTTTTTAAAACATTTCTGCAAACTTTTGTTTATTGTGGTGGTACTTCCCTCTTGTGTGCATTCTCTGTTAAGATCAACAATAAGTATGTTACCAGCATATATGACCATTTCAAAGGCAACCAAAATCCACACGGTTTCATATACGTACTGTTCTTCTTATACAAAAGGACTTCAAAGCAATTTGATTCGTAGTTGTCAAATGTCTGTCTAACTTTTTCAATCGTTTTCTTATCTGTGAGTTCCCCATACATAAAACTGGAGAAATAAAAGAGAAAAGAAAAATAATTTGCTTCATGGTCAAAAATAGGCAATCTGACATCCTTACAGATATATTTATGTTTTAGATTGCAACATAATTGCAGCCATGTATCTTTAACTGTGATTTATACTTTGTGTAGTTCATCATTTATAGTTGCAAAATTGTTATGAAAGTCCCTAAAAGCAAATGTAGGTGGCAGAGACCTTTGATGCAGGAAAGATTTATATCACTTAACGTACCAGATGGTCTGGGCATAGGAAGGGAGGGAGAAAGGGAGGAGGGAGGGGAGGCAGGAAAGAAAGAAAGAAAGAAAGAAAGAAAGAAAGAAAGAAAGAAAGAAAGAAAGAAAGAAAGAAAGAGGGAGGGAGGCGGGAGGGAGGGAGGGAAGGGAACAGAGGAAGGAAGGAAGGAAGGAAGGAAGGAAGGAAGGAAGGAAGGAAGGAAGGAAGGAAGGAAGGAAGGAAGGAAATATTTTCTCAACAGTCCTAACCTTTCATTGTAAATACAGGATTCAGAATGCTAAAAATGACATCTTATCAACTGTATATTGATTTTTTTAACGCTGCATTTTTTACTGTTAAGAACCAAAGCAGAATATAACTATTTACAAGAAATATTTTAAATACAGTTAGATCTGCCTCAAATACTGCATGTTTAAAGTCATAAGACAGTTTTAAAAAACTGTATGACGTAGAGCATTAACAGTAAAGCAGACAAGAAAGCAGAGTGGTACAAATTTAACGCAAAGTCCGGATGATGGATATGACTTACACTGGCAACCAAAGCTTACAAAACTCTGTGCCAAACATAACACAACAGCAAGAAAATTCCAAAACCACCACACACACATACAAAAAAAGCCTCATCCTACTAAATGGCACAATTTGGAAAGCAGATACCAAATAATAATAATAAATAAATAAATAAATAAATAAATAAATAAATAAATAAATAAATAGGCAATTCCAACTAATTCATTCTGATATTTAATTTTCTTTGGTCAATATTACAAAACAGCCTAGAACTATATAATGGTAGCACACAAGTATAGGCAAGTAAGTAATTAAAAGATTGCAATAGCAATTACACTTGGACTTATATACCACTTTACAGTGGTTTACAGCACTTTCTGGGTGGTTTTACAGAATCAGCATATTGTCCCCAGTAATCTGGGTCCTCATTCTACCAATCTCGGAAGGATGGAAGGCTGAATCAACCTTGAGCCCATCAAACTCCTGTCTATGGCCAGAATTAGTCTGCAATACTGCATTCTAACCACTCCACCACTTTTCTCAACTATGTATTCAGGAGCAAAAAGAAGAGAAGGAAGTTTCATCAAATAACTTGCTAACTGAATTTCCACTCATTTAGATGAATCTGCTTGAGGATAATTGTGGCTAACTTAAATGTCACTGAATAACTCCGGCTTGTTTCTTTTCTTTTCTTTTTTTAAATTTATCTCATTTTTTCTCTCTTTATTTTTTTCCCTTTGTTTTTGAAATCATAATGGTGTCCTCTATGATCTTCCTGGATATTTCTCTACAGATTATTCTGGAACAATAATGCACCAGCAGAAAGTGCTGGTAGACACTAAAACCAATTCTCCATTTGTGGTCTCCAGAAAGATATTTCACTCCAATATTATCTGAGTGTGGACCCCAGCAACAATAGAATAGAATAGAATAGAATAGAATAGAATAGAATAGAATAGAATAGAATAGAATAGAATAGAATAGAATAGAATAACAGAGTTGGAAAGGACCTTGGAGGTCTTCTAGTCCAACCTCCAGCTTAGGCAGGAAATCCTACACCATTTCAGACAAATGGTTATCCAATCTCTTCTTTAAAACTTGCAGTGTTGGAGCATTTACAACTTCTGGAGGCAAGTTGTTCCACTGATTAATTGTTATAACTGTCAGGAAATTTATCCTTAGTTCTAGGTTGCTTCTCTCTGATTAGTTTCTACCCATTACTTCTTGTCCTGCCCTCAGGTGCTTTGGAGAATAGCCTGACTCCCTCTTCTTTGTGGCAGCCCCTGAGATATTGGAACTATCATGCTATCATGTCAACCCTAGTCCTTCTTTTCATCAAACTAGACTATAAATGGGGACACTGAAAAAATACAGCCTTCTTGGTTTTTTTTTCCTCTATCCATTGCTTTTCAGAATAGATGGAAATGAAAATTGATGAGCTTCATTTAGTTCATTATGAAATGCATGCAGATTTATTAAAAAGTGATATAATTGGTTTCTGAGCAACTATTTCTTATATCAATCTTCCCCAGTTTGATGTCTTCCAGATATATTTGCTGCTTAGAAATTATTGCTATTTGAATATTTAAAGTGCTTTGGAAGTTGCTCTGGGAAAACTTTTGTTTTAAAGAATAATCATCAATTTTATATAATAATCACAGTAAGAAGATAAATCCCAAATATTCTCAGATAGCATAATTGTTGAACTACCACATCTGGAGAGCACCAGGTTGAGAAAGCTTTCCTTTACTGTGATGATTATGAATTTCTGCAAGGATCTTCCTTGAACCAATCAAGGCAAACTGTTGAAACTCACCTGCAAGTGCTACTTTTCTGCATGACGTCAGCTCGATGGTATCCAGAGAGTTTACAGAAACCGTCATTACTATAAACTACAGGCCAGTCCACAATCTGAGCATTGCCCAATAAAAAACTTGATTCTAAAGTGAAAGAAAACAAAACAAAGTTAATTCCTCATATAAAGAAATCTTCCAGTTATTGAACAACAACATTCTACAACAACATTTCTTAGCCCCAGAAACTTTAAGATGTATGAACTTCAACTCCCAGAATTTTTAAACTTGCAGAGGTAGAAAAATACTGCTCTGGATCATTGTTTTTGACTACCATTATATAGTAATGGAAAATAGGGTCATAAGAAGTGAAATAGCAATAGCACTTAGACATATATTGCTTCATAGTGCTTTACAACCCTCTCTAAATGGTTTACAGAGTCAGCATATTTCCCCAATAATCTGGGTCCTTGTTTTACCAGTCTCAGAAGGATGAAACGCTGAGTCAACCTTGAGTCAGTCAGGATCGAACTGCTGGCAGTCAGCAGACTTAGCTTGCAATACTGGATTCTAACCACTGCGCCACCACATTTTCCATGATAAAATGTCACAACATAGAATGCTTCTGTTCAGAGTTCAAGATAGCTGCTGTGTACTCCATTCCCTTCCCTTCTCACCTCATTTTTCCATTCCCATATCCATCAACCCATTAGTGTCTCTGAAAATGCTTTTTTAAGATTTAGTTCCCTTTCGGGTTTGTTTGTTTTTTTAGTTTGGGAACAAGCAATTTTTTGCTTATCCCTTCTTTTTATGTATGGAAAAGGCCATTTGGGCCACACATGGATTAGAATTTAACAGATAAGTTTGTTATCAGTCCATTCTGTTGGGTAATATTTGGTATTCTCAGGAGTTACACCAAATTTTGAAAGCATCCCCAATTAACCAACAAAATAATTTGAAGGTGGCAAGGAAAACATAGAAGCATGATTGCTAACTAAATCTCTGGGTCAAGAAGCCCTCATTCTGAGAAATGAAGTGGTCCCATGAGCCCTTGGGATGGAGCAGCCTATCTTTTCTATTACTTTAAAGCTCTACCGTGTGAATGAACAGGGAAGAAATGAAAATGGGAAATGTGTGGGATTACATATGGTCCTCAATTTATGACCACAATTGAGCCCAACATTTCTGTCGCTAAGTGAGAGATTGGTTAAGTAAGTTTTGTAATTACGGCAGCAGGAATGGTATTTGCACAAAATTGGAAAGCAGAAAAAATTCCTACAAAGGGAAAGGTAATTAAGAAAATATTAGAATGTGCAGAAATGAGGAGATTAACATTAGCAATTAAGGGGAAGGAAGAATTGGAATATTACAATATATGGGGGCAATTTTATCAATGGATAGAGATTGAATATAGACAATAGGCAATGTAAAAGTAAGAAATATGGGGAAAATATGTTGTAATACATTAAATTTAAATGTAAGAGGAAAGATAAATATGTATTAAGAAAATGATGATAAATGTTGAATATGATGACACAAAAAATTTTGTACCCAGATGTTACACTGATTGATTAATGATGAATTGTTTGTTTAAAATAAAAATAAAAAACTTTTTTTTAAAAGTAAGTTTTGTCCGATTTTACAACCTTTCTTACTACGGTGGCTAAGTGAATCACTAAATTTTTTCAGTGCTGAGGTAACTTTGAATAGTCACTAAATGGACTGTTGAAAGTCAAGGACTACCTACTATTGAGAACTGGACCTCTCATATAAATGGCTCTTAATTCCTTAACCAGATATAGTTGGATCTGGGCCTTCTATGTTTTGTTCTCTTTCATTGAGGAACTTTGCTCTGTCTGGAAAAATTCCCAGAGGAATGTCCCTTTGCTGATCTTTAGGAAGCAGGACTTGGATGTTTCTTCCCTAAGTTTTCTTCTCATGTTTGAAGCGTAGCCAGCTGTTCTCCTTTTTTGCTTCATTTTTGCATTTCCTGTCTATTTTTAAACTGTTGCTTTTTACTGGGATTTAATTAGTCATTTTTAAAATGTTGGTCTTTTGTAAGCTGCCCTCAGAGACTCTTGGGAAAAAAGAAAAAAGCAGCTAGTGTGTGAAATTAGAATAAATTAATAAAAAAAAAAATAACTACGTCAGATCATCAGTAAAGAGAAGTCCAGGGGGAGAGAGGCCTGCTTCTAGAAAGTACACTGGTTTTTGAACTAATTAAACCAGCTTGGTTTTTGTTTTGTCCTGTGTTTCTTTCTCTCAATATATAGCAGAACAAAGCATATACCAGTATACATGCAGATGTAGCAATGAAGGTATCTAGGCCCAGTGCTTTAAATTTCATACTGTCTGCTTTCCATTCAGGACTATTTGTTTATGCCTTTTTATTAGAGAGACCAATACATACAAGAATTCTTTATTGTTTGAAGAAAAGATGGAATAGAATAGAATAGAATAGAATAGAATAGAATAGAATAGAATAGAATAGAATAGAATAGAATAGAATAGAATAGAATAGAATAGAATAGAATAGAATAGAATTCTTTACTGGCCAAGTGTGATTGGACACACAAGGAATTTGTCTTGGTGCATATGCTCTCGGAGTACATAAAAGAAAAAATATTTATTTATTTATTATTTTATTAGTCATATTTCTATGCCGCCCACTCTCCGAGGACTCTGGGCGGCTTACACCAAAGACAGTATACTAAATAGCATATTGCCCCCTAACAATCTGGGTCCTCATTTTACCCACCTCGGAAGGATGGAAGGCTGAATCAACCTTGAGCCATTGAGATTTGATCCGCAGATCTGCTGAACTAGCAGTCAGCTGAAGTAGCTGCAGTGCTGCACTCTAACCACTGCACCAACTCGGCTCATTATACATAATATACATAATAATGTAAATATGTATTCTACATAATATAATATAATAATAATTATAATATAATATTATAATATAATAATAATATAATATGTATAATATGGTGCATATGCTCTCAGTGTACATAAAAGAAAAGATGGGTTATGCGTTTGAAAATGTCCCAAAGGTGCTTTTTCAGGAGGCAACTGGACTTTCTAGTTTTTTCTTTGAAGATGTCCTGCTTCTCATCCAAGAAGCTTCTTCAACTCTGGTACAGGATAGTGGGGATAATCAAAGCTAAAGAAGCTTCTTGGATGAGAAGCAAAACGTCTTTAAAGAAAAACAAGAAAGTCCAGTTGCCTCCTGGAAAAGCACCTTTGGGACAACTATGACCTGGATGACTGAGAATCTCTACAGGTTTTTCAAAATGGTCCTTACACATAATTTTTGCACTAAAATTCAATTTTGCACTGAAATAAGACCACTAGTTGCTTTTCCCAGATGCTCCTTAAACCTTTGGGTATGGGTGTAGTGAGATATTTGCCAATAGCAGTTTTAACTACCTTAATGTCTTCCCGGTGTGTTAGCAATGTTGATCCCAACACATCAGGCTGGGGAAGGCTAAATTGTCCCCTACTAATGTACAAATTAGAGAACAAATAATATCTTAAATAATATAGAGAAAGCATGCTGAACATGATTTATGGAATTCTTATCAAACCCTTAGTAATAACTCTGTTTTGAAGATTCTGTGACCATTGTCAGAGTGATCTGACAATGGCAGAACCAGCAACAGTCCAAGCGACTGCCCAACTCTCACTCCCCTAGGAATGCCCTGGAAAAATATTTTGAGAATTTGTTTTCTGTAGTGTCCAGCTGGATCTGGTCCATTTTCAAAATCTATCTTCCTTTTACCAGCTTCTCCCTCCATAGAAATTTTGGTTCCATTCCATTCTGTTTCCTGAGGATATAGTTATGGAAACTTCCAAGCCTCTTTACGTTTTTCCCCCCCTACATTCTCTTCGGTTGGAAATAATAAAAAGGGTTTGAAAGATCTAATTTAGCATTCCATAAACTGGACGCCTTCCAGATTTTAGTCTACAGTATCCAGAATTCCAGAGCCAGTATAGTCCTGCTGAGATTTCTGAAAGATAAGTCCACACACCTACAAGTGTGGAAGTTGCATTGGATTAATCTAGTTCTTCCATTTTCAAAATAACTAGCTTGGGAAAAACACTACCAGTAGTAATTATCAAGCTAGCTCATTCTTTTAAAAGATGAAGAAACAGAAGAAATAAGTCCATTGGAAATCAGCTAGAAAGAACAATCAACATTTAGGAGGTAAATGAATAGAAGTGCTTTGAAATATTAACTACCAGAAGTCATTTCCTTAAAGTATAATGGTTTATACAATGTGAATTCTTTTTCTACTGATTTGTTCTGCCTTCAGATACAGGGAAGAAGCTGCAGGCTAGCATTTCTGTTGCCTTGCCTCCTCCCAAAAATGCTAGAAATGATGTTTTGTCAAGAACTAATGATATGATAAAGGCATTGTTCATTGAGAAAAAAGATAGATCACTGTCTACTTCTCTTCAATTATCCTTGAAATGAGATGCAGAAGCCCCATGGATGTCAGGCTGAAGCTCCATCACCACAATTAGTTGTACCACTATTTGCTAAAATGTTCACCAGTGTCCAAAACCTTTCAGAATATTACACCCTCCCCCCAATGCACACGATTTTCATGACTAAAACCGGCCTACAAATTACAGAGGCAATTTCAATAGAGGAAGGCAGAATATCTGGTACTCAAAAGCATTATATTTGTCATGCTGAATAGTCTTTTATGACCATCTAAGCTTCCATGAGCTGGCTTTAAAAAACATCATGATGGTTGCTGATGGATTCATGTGCACAGAACCATGGAGCAGTGTTAGCTACGCCCACCTCCTCCTCTGCATAGTGTCTCCCAACCAGTGGTGAAATGTAAAATTTGTTACTACCAGTTCTGTGGGCGTGGCTTGGTGGGGGGGTTAATGTGACTGGGTGGGCGTGGCCAACTTTTTTTTTTTTTTTTTTACTTTTAAAAGCATTTTTTTCTACAACCTCTTCGGCTGAAGAAGTTGTAAAAAAAATGCTTTTAAAAGGCTCTGATAATCCCAGCTGAGTTGCCTGATCGTCAGAAGCTTTTTTTTTCTTTTAAAAGCTTTTTTTTTTTTTTGCTTTTAAAAGAAAAAGAAGCCTCTGACGATCAGGCAACTCAGCTGGGATCATCAGAGCCTTTTAAAAGCATTTTTTCTACAACCTCTAATGCTTTTAAAAGGCTCTGATAATCCCAGCTAGCCACGCAATCATCGGAGGCTTTTTTTTTTTTTTTTACTTTTAAAAGCATTTTTTCGGCCAAAGAAAAAATGCTTTTAAAAGTTTTTTTAAAAAGCCTCTGATGATCGCGCGTCTCAGCTGAGCATGGGGGGTGGGCAGGGATTTTTGCTACCAGTTCTCTGAACCACCCGCCATCATCGCTACTGGATGTCCGAACTGGGAGTATTTCACCCCTGCTCCCAACCCATTAATTTGGACATAGAAGCAAACAATGGGAAATTTGCTGGATTTGTGTGGGTTCGTCCATGATTTAGAACAGGAGCTCTCAGCTTTCAAAGCCTTGGGTGAAGCTCCTAGAACCTGTCCCATGTTGCTACCAAATTGAAAATATTACTCAAGAAGCCCACCTCTTCAAGAAGCCCACCTTGGATCCAGTTATTTTAAATAATTTTCGTCCTGTCTCCAACCTTCACTTTATTGCGAAGGTTGTTGAGAGCGTGGTGGCACGTCAGCTCCCGCTGGTCCTGGATGAAGCATCATACCTAGACTTGTACCAGTCGGGTTTCAGGCCCGGGTACAGCACGGAGATGGCATTGGTCACACTGGTGGATAATCTCTGGAGGGCTAGGGATAGAGGATATTCCTCTGCCCTGGTCCTGTTAGATCTCTCAGCGGCTTTTGATACCATCGACCATGGTATCTTGCTGCGGCACCTTGAGGGGTTGGGAGTGGGAGGCACTGTTTTATGGTGGTTCTCCTCCTACCTCTTGGGACGCTGGCAAGCAGTGTTGGTGGGAGGGCAGAGGTCGACCCCGAGGACCCTCACATGTGGTTTAACATCTATATGAAGCCACTGGGGGAGATCATCCATGGTTTTGGGGTGGGGTATCATCAATATGCTGATGATACCCAACTTTTTATATCCACCCCGAACCAGCCCAGTAATGCCCTTGACGTGATGTCCTGATGCCTGGAGGTGGTGCAGCTCTGGATGGGGAGGAACAGGCTCCGACTCAACCCTGCCAAGATGGAGTGGCTGTGGGTACCGGTGTCTCAGTTCCAAGGGAATATTCCATCTTTGGTCATAGGGGGAGAGGTGTTGCCCCCTGCAGATAGGGCGTGCAACTTAGGCGTCCTCCTGGATGCAAGGTTGACTTTAGAAGACCATGTCACGACTGTGACCAGGGGGGCATTTGTCCAGATTTATCTGGTGCACCAGTTGCACCCCTACCTGGACCGAGATGCCCTACGCACAGTCACCCATGCACTCATCACCTCCCGGATCGACTATTGCAATGCTCTCTACATGGGTCTGCCCTTGAAAACCACTCGGAGGCTTCAGCTGGTGCAGAATGCAGCCGCGTGGGTAGTGATGGGAGTGTCACGATGCTCCCATGTTACATCCCTCCTGCGTGATCTGCATTGGTTACCAGTTGCTCTCCGGGTGAGGTTCAAGGTGCTGGTGATTACCTATAAAGCCCTACATGGCTTAGGCCCGGGGTATTTGGCAGATCACCTGCGGCCAGCAACAGTTCCCCATCGCCCCATGCACTCACATAGAGAGGGCCTACTTGGGGTCCCGTCAGCCAAACAATGTCAGCTGATGGCCCCTAGGGAGCGAGCCTTCTCTGTGGGTGCACCTACCCTCTGGAATCAGCTCCCCTTGGAGCTCCGGGTAACCCCCGACCTTCGCTCCTTCCGCCGTGACCTTAAAACATGGCTGTTTCGCCAAGCTGGCCTGGACTGAATGGGGTTTTAATGGGAATTTTAGTTTTTATTGTTGAATTTTAATTGGACTTGTTGTTGTTTATTGCTGTGAGCCGCCCTGAGTCCTTGTGGAGAAAGGACGGCATATAAGTCCGATAATAAATAAATAAAAATAAATTACTGTGATGATCAGGGGAAGCTGTTTAATATGGAAAGAAACAACTACATTCAGTTCATTTACTGGGATGTTGCTGATATTAAACCACATTCCCATCCACCCACACCAACTTTCCAACGTTTCACATGAACATGTTCATGCAATAACCAGGAGCCAAGTTCAGTTCAAAGGTGACTTGACTGTTCCATGCCTTACAGCTCATAGTGTGACAAAAAATGTGAACCCATCATTCAAAACTAGCTTGTGTCAAACTTCAAGCTGTGCAGGCAGGAGTCTGAAAGCATCATAGATTCTGTTGACCTTCATCTTCCAGGGCATGATGGAAACACGACCGAAGGTTGGGAAGTAACAATAGAGGCGAGACCCAGCTGTAAACCCTTGCTATCTGTCTTACTGTGTGAGAAAAACAGTGGCTGAAAACAGCTCTGAATTAAATGCCATTCTCACTTTTTGTGACAATAAATTCCAATCAGTAATTACAGCTTATTTGCTTGTCATACATTTTCTGCCAGTCAGTTTTACTACATATTTATTGACTTGATTTGTCTCTCATCATCTGACAAGGACTCTCAAGGCAGCAAAGACCAGCAATGTAAAACATCAGGAAGAGGAACAAAGTAAAATGTGCAAAATCTAATTCAACACCATCCCACTTGCTCAAACTTCCTCAACCACATACCCTCCAGAAGTATCCCAACATTCAAAAATAAGAGCACCAAAATCCTTAGAGATTCCAAGTGCCCTTCAGTCTAATATCAGTAATACTTGATCTTTAAGATCAGCTTGAAACTGCCAGATTCAAACTTTTATTGCAGCTTTCACTAATTGGAGGCCCTCATTTGGAATTGGATGCTGGGTAAGGATGATGGCATTTGAAGTCGAATACATTTGGAGGACTGTAGATTAATTATCTAGAGGATAATTAATACGAGCTATAATGATAACCTACAGACCACAATTCAAAAAATATTTGCTTTATTGCATCCCAACCAGAACTAAATACATACCATAAAACAATTTTATGGTTGTACATTCATGATAATGAATACAATGTTGATAAGCAATCTCAGTTCTACTTTGGCAGAATCACAGAATGTGTTTAGCTAGATACAGTCTCATAAGATAAAAGATTGTTTTTAAAAATGAAAAACCACTCCAGGTTGAGCACTGGAGATCAGCCCTATCAGTAATATCATCCTGACATCTCTAAGCAGATAATTGTGCTTCATATAAAATAAAATTACATTTTACAATAATCCCAGAAAATGCAGAGATCTTCCAGGTTGGATCTCTTTTTAACAAGCTTCCACTCATTACTTCTCATCCTGCCCTCTGGTGCTTTGGAAAATAAGTTATCTTCAATAGGCTAGACATACCTAATTTGCCTCACTAAAGCAACATTATCACTTTTTGTGATCTAGATGTTATCCCTCTGTTGATGCAACCCAAGACTGCATTGGCTTTTTTGATAGCCGCAGCACATTGCTGGCTCATATTTAAGTGGTGGTTCACTAGGACACTTAGATCTTTCCCACAGTTACTATATGAACCAGATACCACCTATTTTTCACCTATGCGTTTGGTTTTTCCTGCCTAAATGCAGGACCTTACTTTTCTCACTAATGAACTGCATCTTCTTGGTTAGGGCCCGATGTTCAAGTCTGTCAAGATCTTTCTGAATCTTGAATCTATCTTCCAAAGTTCCCCCCAGTTTAGCATTACTTGCAAATTTACTGAGTTCCTCCCCATCCCCTTGTCTAGATCATTTATGAAGATCTTGAAGAGTACTGAAGACAGAACCTTCAGATACCACTCTACATGCTTCCCTCTGTGTTATTACAACAATAGATGGCAGAGTTCGAGCACTTGCCCTTCTTTTTCAAGCATTGACATCCATGGTATTCACAGAGGGTGTTAAAAGTGTCAACATAGCATCACAAGTGTGCAATTAAAGACCTGCTTCTTTTTAAAGTACATCAATGTAATGCATGCAGTTTGGAGAAGAGAGGAGAGGAGAGGAGAGGGGAGGGGAGGGGAGGAGGGAGGGGAGGGGACAATAGATCTAGTTTTAAATCTGCAGATGGATAACTGCAGTAATTAATATTAGACTGACTACCAAACCAAGCTTAATAATAAATATTAGCATTTTTAAAGTATTAGCATGCTGTAGATATTACAACAACCCTTCCAAATAGATAAGTATCTAAACTGTGCATTTACACAACTGGGCAATAGCTCTGAAGTTATTCTGTCATCAGACAAGGATATTTCTATTTGAATGCAACAACAATTAAATACGTTTTCAAAAACTGCCCGGATGAAAATTTAAGAGGTTTTTTTTTTATGTGTTGTTCTGCTTGACTTAGTTTTACCTCTTTATCTCTTTTAAAGGAATGGTTTTATGAATCTGACTTTACAGTGTCAAGCTCACTTTGCTGATGGATGAATTAAAAGATTGTCTTAAAAATAATTTTTCAGCCAGGTGCTTTATGTTTGTACTTCAGTCTCTTTACAACTATCAAACCTGAACTTCAACTTTATAAAGGCAAATAAAAATTTTCCCCAACCCATGAACATGTGCATTTGTGTGTCACAATGAAAGTTACATCATGACCAGACAGCACAAAATCTAGATTTATCCCGGAAAATTAGTAAAATAACCTTGTGGGGTTATTTTTCCCTTTATTAGAAATTTCTGACCAGTATTGTTGAATAAATTCAGGGAGGAGGCAAATAGGAAATTCCAAATATTTGTTGGAAATGTAATCAAACTGAGGGAGCATTTTTTTCCATCTTTGGTGGACATGAAAATATTGGGCTCAAAATATTGTGTATTTTGATATAGAAGATTTTAAAAGTGAATGTGAAATTGAAGCCAGAGAATTGGGGGAGGGGCTTAATGGACAAACATATTGAAACATCTTATTGGACCTTGTTTTTATATATGATAACCACAGCGAGACATCAACATTACCTAAGAAATTAAAAGAGAAACTTGGACCAAATATTCACAACCATGTTGCAAATGGTATGGAACATTCCTTCCTTATACGAGTGAACATCCTTCTTTCTATACCTCTGCAGAAAAATAAATCATTGAAGAGAAAACTAGATTCTTTTCCTTTTTCATTTAAGATCTGGCCAGGACAGCAGAGGGATTAGCATGAGAAAGGAAATCAGAGCTGTTAAAAGAAAAATATAAACATGGGGGTCTTTCTTGTTTAGAAAATGAATAAGATAAGATTTTGCTTTGGGTAGTCTGGCTCTTAACAAACAAATAAGGGAAATCTTGCCAGCTAGGTAAATTGTAGCATTCAAGGAACTTCATCTGCCGGAGCCAACAGATCTCAGGTTGGCTCTGAAGTATGTGTTTTCACTCTAATGTGATTTCTTCCACCTCCTCCAAGAAAACTCTGCAAATCTGGATTTTAAGCTCCCGGTTTTGTATAGCCAAGCTGTCAAAATATTGTCAGCCACACACTTCGGCAACAGAGCATATGAAAACCAACAGCAATTCCTTCCTGTCAAAATACCTTTCCTGAGAAGCTCTTGGAAACTCTCAAGCTGCAAAACAATAGACTAAATTGCACAATCCCATATTTTAGCTCCTCTCATTTAAATGGTACAGGGAGGGAGGGGACATCGGTACATTAGCTAAAAATAACTCCTTTCGATAATTCATCTCAAGGCCTACCCACCAAGAAAACCACCAGTGAAAGAGATCCATCAGTTGTTCATGTACTGTGTAATTATTTTCTTCGATTATTCACTAGCATTATTGCTCAATTACTCTATTTCACTGTTTTGTAAGTTGGTGGGCATAGTGTGACTTCTTGTGACCAACACTGACAATGTCAGCCAGCCTCTTGTGAATTCTTTTTTCCACTGGCCAATGACAGCTCAGAAGACAAATGTGTAATTTAGTTATATAGTATAATCCTATTGAAGCCTACTTATTGATCTTGAGTACACAAAGACTTTTTTCAATTAATGCAATTTGCAAGCTTATCGCCTAAATAAAATTTAAATAACATACACATATAGATACATATACATATACATACACATCAAGGGTGCTATTCAGCAGGTTCTGACAAGTTCTGGAGAACCGGTAGCGGAAATTTTGAGTAGTTTGGAGAACCGGGAAATCCCACCTCTGGCTGGCCCCAGAGTGGGGTGGGAATGGAGATTTTGCAGTATCCTTCCTCTGCCACGCCCCTCAAGCCACGCCCACCAAGCCACACCCACAGAACCAGTAGTAAAAAAATTTGAATTCCACCACTGACACACACACACACACACCAGCAAATGAATTGTTAATTAATTTCAATCTACATGTATGTACTTATAATAGAAATAATTGATATCTCTCATACACATACAACACTAGATATAAGACAATATAAATTCACATGTTGCTGCTTCCATTATCTGTCAAATGGCTTTTTTTTTCTTTTGAAATGCCATATAGCTTCATGAACTTTTATGTTTATGATTGCTTATGGGGGGCGGGAATCCTTGGACCTAAATTAAATCATATCTTGAGTCAATTCATTGAATGTAGTGGGGCTTCATTAACTGTGACTATAAAAATCTTAAACTCAATTGATTTCAGTGGGGTTTAACAATGGACCCAGCCCAGTGTTTACCTTTCTTTTTTATAACTTTTTATTTGAGCAAAATATTTGCAAAACAATCAATTTCATCCATTAACTTGTTAAGTGATTTTTTGTTTTGTTGTGCCTTTGAAAACTGTTGGCAACCTAAACATTAAAACTGGACAAATATCCAGTGCATTTTGGTTTGTAACCATGATGAATTTGGGGCTGCAATTCTATATTTACTTACTTTAGAGAAAGTCCCGCTAATGAATAGGTCTCCCTTTTGCATAGACATTGATAGGTTTGCAATAATGGATTATAATGATAACAGTGGAGCAGCCCACCTCATTCTTACAATGCTATCACCTCCTATAATTAGAGGGATAGAAGACTAATGCAATTGGAAGGCATCTGTTCAGGGATGGAATGGGACACCTTGCCACAGCCAACTCGCCACAGCCAACTCACCAGGGACAACTCATTGTGGGACAATTCAACAATTCAGTTTAATTATTTAAAATAATTAAAACATTATTTTATTTTTTGCCATTCCCATTTCATTTTGACCCTCCTCTGGCATCCTTTCTTTAATGATTCTATTCCATTATTTCTTCAATATTAGTGTAACTCTTGTCCCGCGGCGAGTTGGCCACAGCAAGTTGGCTGTAGCTAGTTGGCATAAAACCATTCAGGGAAGTATTTAAAATGTATAAGCAGCAGCCCTGAAGTCATAAGAACCCCACTGGGTTCTTTACGGGACCGCCTGCTGTCGCAAACAGCCTCCCACCGGCTGGTACGCTCTCACAGAGAGGGACTCCTCCGGGTGCCGTCGGCCAAACAATGTCGGCTGGCGGCCCCCAGGGGGAGAGCCTTCTCTGTGGGGGCACCTACTATCTGGAACGAGCTCCCCCTGGAGATACGGAGGATCCCGGATCTACGCACCTTCCGCCGCACTCTTAAAACCTTTTTATTTCACCAGGCTGGTCTGGCCTAATCTTTCCCATTCTTTTTTAATGTAAATTTTAATGTAAATTTTAATTTGCTCTTAACCTGGGGTTTTAAATTTGTCTTGGGCTAAATTGATTTAATTTGATTTTACTTTTGTTCTTAATTTTTGTATTTTATGTGTTTTATTCTGTGCCTGTTCACCGCCCTGAGTCCTTCGGGAGTAGGGCGGTATACAAATTAAATAAAACTAAACTAAACTAAACTGAAATAAATATCAACTACTGCAAGATCTGACTATCCAGCCTTCTGGTTGCTTGGATGTGAAGGCTTGCAGTCCAAGAGCAATGGGTTCATTACTGTAGCTGGTGCTCCCACTGCTAGTGATCCTCCCTTTACCTTTTAGCATAGCTTTATTATGTATGCTAAATATGTTCTGCTTGCACAGACTCATTTGCAGAGTATTTTGCTTTCATCAAAACCCAACAATATTTCAGAGTGTTACAGACAACCTTCACATCCATCTTGGCTAGGAGCCAAGGAGGTCTGCCAGCTCTCTAGAATGCCAGCAATAGCTGCCAGAGCCTCATGCACTGATGTCAGGCCTCCTTTTGCCCAGACTTCAGTCAGTGAGCTCTGTTGCTATTGAATGACATTCTGCAAATGTTTCATAGAATTTAAGGCTTTGGATTTTCGATCCTGGAATTGATTCTTTAAGACTGCTCTAACTGTCCCATTTAAAAGGTGGTTCAACTTATCAGGGATTTCTTTTCTTCCTGCTTTGAATTTGCAATCTCTACAGGAAAAAGATTGGCTTTTGGCTGGCAAAACGGGCATATTATTGAAAAAAGCAGCTTCATCTGCATCTGTAGCAAAGGAAGAAAGCAAAGGGGTTGAACCCTCGTAGTGCAGACTGTTTTAGGACTAGTTAATTGTTTATTTACTGATACATTCTCTTTATCCAGACTCCTTTAAACAACTTATCTTCACCCTGTTGTCAGAGATTTGTTTTCTTCATCTTCTTACAATTATCAAAGAATGAAATGTTGAATTTAGTTAAACTACACTGACCTGTCTTCAGTTTCTGTGGGAAGGATCCTCAAACAAAGCCTGAAGGCAGCAGTCAAAGATCAGCCTAGTCCATTAAGATTAACTGGTCTTATGGGAAGGATCCCAGAAATAATAATAATAATAGTAATAGTAACAACAACAACAACAACAACAACAACAGTTGTCAAAAACCGAAATGTACAATTTATTGACATCGCGGTACCAGGAGATGCCAGAGTCAAAGAAAAAGAACTGGAAAAATTCACGAAATATTGCGACCTGGCCATTGAAACTATGCGATTATGGATGAAACATGTAACAGTGATACCCAAGTGATATCCAAGAATTTTATAAGATACATCAACAAATGTATTGCAGCTTCCTGCAATAACACCAGCGGAACTGCAAAAAAACTGTGCTACTTGGAACATTGTACATCTAAGAAGGTACTTGGTTGATACCTAGGAGACTGGCAGCAATGCGTATCAACCATTAGCACCAGCCAATGGTATATGTGATGCATTTTTTAATGTTCAGTTGACTGAGTTTCATGTTTAATGAATAATGATAATAATAATAATAATAATAATAATAATAATAATAATAATAATCACAAAGTACCGAGATTTGCTCACAAAGTACCGAGATTTGCAAATTGAAGTTGAGCGACTGTGGAAAAAGAAATCATGTGTTGTCCCGATTGTAATTGGAGCCCTTGGAGCAATACCCAAAGGACTACCCCGCTATTTAGAAATTCTAAATTTGCCGGACTTGAACATTTTGACTCTGCAAAAAACCACCTTACTCGGAACAGCTTACATCCTCCGACGATACCTTAACAGTTCCTAGGTCCTAGGTTAGGACTCGAGCTGCTGAGCTATTAACCAGCCTCAAAGGCTGTGAATCTCACTAAAGATTAACCAATAATAATAATAATAATAATAATAATAATAATAATAATAATAATAATAATAATAATATTGTATTCATTACACATGAAACTCAGTCAACTGAACATTAAAAAATTTGAATTAAAAAATTAAAAATTAAAATTAAAAAAATTGAACATTTAAAAATGTATCATAAATATTATTAACTAGCACTGATGGTTGATATCGTTGTTGTTGTTCATGGTACAATCAGTCAAATGTTCAGACAGGATTTGGCATTTTTATCCACCTATCAAGTTCTTCCCAAGGACCTGGGATTAGCAGATCTGGATGTTTGATGCCGTTACAGATATCATCGAAGGATGTAAGCTGTTCCAAGTAAAGCCATCTTTTGCAATTGACTGATGATGAATGTGTTAATACTGATGGCATTCAAGTGGTGTTCCAGTTGTTTTGGGATTCCGCCCAAGGTGTCTATGACTATTGATCTACCTTTGCTTACTTTTGTCGCAGTCATTCTATTTCTATTTGTAGGTCTTTGTATTTTGTTATCTTCTCCAGTTCTTTCTGTTCTATTCTGCTGTTTCCAGGTACTGCCACATCCTCTAGCCAGACTTTTTTTGTCTTTCTTGTCAACAATTGTTATTTCCCAAGAAATTATCCTGTATGTATCCTAATGTTCAGCCAAAATGTTGGAGATGTGATTGTTTAGATGCTACATATTACCATGTTTGGTGGAATTGTAAGAAAGTTAAGGCTTTTTGGATAAAAATATGGTGGGTTATGCAGAATGTTTTGAAGAAAAAAATATACATCATATTTTACTTCAGACTCTCACTTCCTTTTCTCCACAATTGTTTCTATTGGGTATAGTAAAGGGTTTTACACTGGATGAAACTAAGTTGATATTGTACATGATAACAGCAGCGAGATTATTGATAGGTAAATATTGGAAAAATGAAGCTTTACCCACTATTGAAGAATGGACTTTGAAGATGGCCAGTTTTGCGGAGATGGCGAAGATTTCAGCATATTTAAAAGATCGCTCACAAGAGACTTATGAATGGGAATGGAAAAAATGGATAGATTATGTGCAGAACAAATATCAAATTAGGAAGTATCAAATAGCTTTTCATTGAAAGTATTATATAAAAATAGAAATGTATGAATTTTTGTGAAGATAAAAAAAATTATAAGGGGGTTTGAGGGGTTCAAGTTTTATAAAAAGGGGATTTTGATGGGATTATACTCTGTGGAAGTCAGGGGGGAGGGTTAGGGGGGTCTGGGGGGGTTAGGGTGGGGAGTGTGGGGTGGGTTGGGGGGGGAAATGGGGTGAAAATGTAATTGTAAAACTTTTGCAATAAAGAAAAAAACAATTGTTAAGACTGGGTGTTATGTGGCAGGTGCCTGTCTGTTTGAAGTCTAAAATCCTAGAGCACTATTACTAAATTACACATTATTCCTTTATTTATAATTATTGATATTGTTTAGAAGCAAGAGGTGTAGAATTTGTATACTGAAAGATGGGTTACAGGAATCGTAGCAATAAATATATATTTTGTTTGCCCAAAACATCATTTCCCTTGTAAAATTATTCACTATTTTTCTGTCACTATGCAACCATACTAGATACTGTATCTTCCTGATATAAAGAAAATCCAGGGAATGAATTCCCTCACAATAACTTCCTTTGGCATTTATTATAAATCTGAGAAGCCGAGAAGACTATAGAGCACTGAAGAAAACAATTAAAGACTCATTCTCTCACGTATGCATTCTCTCACAGCTGTTGATCACCTTCTACAATAGCAGTAGAACTTAGACTTACAGTATATACCACTTCGTAATGCTTTGCAGCACTCTATAAGCAGTTTACAGAGTCCACATAATAATCTGGCTCCTCATTTTACTGACCTTGAAAGGATGGAATGCTGAGTCAACCTTGAGCCCTGCCAGGATTGAATTCCAGGCTGTGGGCAGAATTAGCCTGCAACACTGCATTTTAACCCCTATGCCACCAGGGATCCTTATAACTTAAACTTTCATATCCCATCTATAGGACAACTTGCAAGATGTCATAAGACTGGAGAAAAGCAAATGTCCTGATCTTCAAAATAGGAAAGGGACATGGAAAACTACCTACCTGTCAACTTCGATGTCTACACTGGGAAAAGTCCTTGAAAAGATTATTAAACAGTGTGTTTGTGGGCATTTAGATAGACATGCTACAATTAACAGGAATCACATGGATTTGTCACAAGCAAATCATGCCAGATTAATTTTAGCTTTTTCTTTGATAGAGCTACTGGCTTAGTAGATCAGGATAATGCCACATGCCTACGTCAGCATCTCTAATATTATTATTATCACAGTTGACTGAATGATTGCATCCAAAGAATGTTTATTAGTGGTTCTATTTCATCTTGAAGGGAATTTTTAGGTGGAGAACCACAGGCATCTGTCCTGGGTACTGTTCACCTTTTTATCATTGCCTTGGATGAGAGAGTTGGGGAACGATAACACAAAACTGATGAAGGGAGGTTGAAAAGAGAGAAGATCCCAAAAGATTTAACAGGTTTCGGAGTGGACTGAAATGAATAGGGTGGAATTGATTAGGAATAAAAGGAAAGTTTTATTCCTTTTCTCTGAGGAGAAAAGGAAAGGCACAAGTGTGATACAGAGAAGTTTTGGTTTTGAAGTATTACAGTATGTTTGGAAAGAATCTGGGTGTTCATGTCATGAACATGAGCCAGCAGGATGATGCAGCTGCTAAAAGGGCAAAGACCACCTTGAGTTGCATTTACAGAAGCACATAGTCCAAATTATGAGAAGCAAACGTTCTACTCTACTTTGCCCTGTCTGTCCTCATATAGAATACTACTAGTGGTGGGTTGGCCCTGATTCACACCAGTTCTATAGAACCGGTAGTAAAACCAGTGGGAGGCCCCACCCACCGACCCTGATGTCACCAAAATGCTTCTGCGCAGAAGAGTGCATCCCCGTTGAGAACCGGTAGTAAAGGTAAGTAGAACCCACCCCTGAATACTACATTCTGTTCTCAGTACCGAAAGGGCAGTGATAAATTGAAGGTTTGGGAAAGGGCTACCAAGATGGTTAGGCAAATGGAAAGCAAGTCTTATATGCAACAGTTAAAAGACCTAATCATGTTTATCCCATAGAAGAGAAGGCTAAGAGGAGATGTAATTGTACCTTTCAAATATTTGAAGATTTATCACACACTCTTCAAATATTTGAAGAGGACATGGATATAATCCTCTATTGCAACAGAGGGTAATCATTATGTTAAACTACAAGGATGGAGGTTTAGGCTATATATCAGGAAGAATTTCCTAACTGAATAAGCTATTAGCCAACACCAACAGGTTGCAATGAGTTTCTTCTTCATTTCAATCCTTCAAATGATAGACTGTTAAAGATACTCTAGTGGTTCTAGAGAGCTCTGGCCTGAGGAGCTGATTAAAATAAATGTCCCCAGCTTTATGATTTTTATGATTTCACCTCATTTCTGTTTCCTTTAAAATATCAAATACTTTATTTTCTCTCAAGCTGAATCAGGACTACTGCTCCAATAAGAAACAAACTACAAAAAATAATCTAATGTCCAGAACAATAAAAACAAACAGCCATTTCTTTGTATTTTTGTGTCTCTACAATGACCTACGATAGCTACCAATCTTTTTTAAAATGTTATGATTAGATGCATAAATAACCAAAACTCTCTCCTGAATTGATATCCACTTCACAACCTTCACACGCCAAGGTCTTTAGCAGAAAGAGAAAAAAAATCTAACAAATATTCCCAGAAAGGGTAATAAAGAAAATAAAAAGAAACCTAGTTATATGAAAGGCATTTAAGGCCAAATAATGCCTGGAACCTGACTATCTCTGTAGAAATATATTTTATTAACAAAAAGGTCTGGATTTCTAAACCATCTCTGTTCAACAGATGGAACTCAGCTGTGTATTAGCAGGCATACTTTCTTGTGCTAGCAAAAGTTAGTTGAGACACATTCAGAATCAATAAGTCTGCATTTCAAGATCTTCATCAAATCTTATTTGTAAATATCATGTTGGTACAAAATTGTCAATTCTTTTCCAGCACTTCCAACCTGTTGTTGTTGTTGTTCAGGCATCTTTCCCTACACTACTCCTAATCTATGTTATAAATGAAATCTTAACTTTAAAATAAAATAACCCGATTAGGTTTTGAATATTTCAGAAGCAAACAGGCAATTTCCTATAAGGACCCTTCCAAGAAGCTCATTTAGCTCCAGTAAACCATAAGTGAGCCCTTCCCCTACCTTGAGATTTCAATGACTGCTATTGTAAAGTGCTTACAAACTTGGAACCTTATTCAAAGGTGATGAGAGAAATGGTGCTAAGGTGACAATTACCATATCACAAACGGGCAGGTGGATGCTGCATAGTCCACAGAAACTAGAATGCTAAGAACATCAAGGAGTAAAACTCAATGGTATAGAAAATTCTGGGTTCAAGTTCTAGCACTTCCATGTAGAGCTGAAAAAACTCTGACCGAACATCTTGGACAGGTGATGGAAGCCTGTGTCAACAACTCTAGACCATCTGAATCAAGTACATGAACCAGTATAATGATGCTTCTTACATTCCACTGCTACCACTCACTAGCATTGTGCCTATAGGCTGTGGAAGTCACAGCAAGTCAAACTGTTTCTGCCATGTTGGATCACTCTTCCCTAGTTAATGCTAGAAATTGGTCAACTGCTAACAAAGTAAAATATCAGACATTCCTTGGCAACAGCTGCAACTCCTGCCTTGCTCTTTTCTAATTCTAGGAAAATTTACCTTCTCGTTATTCAAAGTTGTGAGCACTGCCATTATACTTTTGCACTGTCTTAAATAAATAGAAAGAAACATGATTTGTTCTACTATAGATATGCATTGAGATTGAATCTATTGTGTGTTAAAAATGGCTGTAGGGCCAAATTAAAAAAAAAAATCTGTGTATCTTCTACACTATTTTTGTAATTCTAAAATTATTTGCCAAACCAGCTAAATTCTTCACCTTCCCTCAAAAATTCTCACTCACGAAGTGAGTGACGACTATATTTAGAAGTACCATTTCCCAGAATTCTATTGATCCTTCTGTTTATACCATGTAACATCTGAGAACTTTGCCAGAATATATTTTTGATCCTGTCAATATATTGTTAACCCTGAAGACTGGCAAGTTGTCATTTTGTCTAATTTGAATCATTTTTTAAAAAATCCTTCAGATCCAATCGCATTTCATATTGGAGGATATTTTTCTATCTAAAAGTCACATCCATATGTGAAAAAGAAATCTTTTGCTAAGGCAGTAGCTTGAAATAAGACAGGATCTAGTATAGATTTGAGTTTAGTGAGTTGGTGGCTAAAGTAGAATTTAAATGGAAAGATAGCCATATTAGATATCCAGAAAGGTAACTGGAAAGATAAATGGAGATGTAACCAAACTAGAGAGAAGGAATGTGGCACCTCCAGATATTAGAGTATCCTTCAAAATGCATTTATTTATTACTATTTATATACTACTGTTTTTGCAATTCTAAATGGTTTATATAAAATATGATAGAACATCCATAACATTCATAAACATTGTTTAAAACCTATATGAAAACTAATAATAATGGATGCCACTGATAGTCTGATTGTCTTATAGGAAATCCCTCCTGGAAAAAAACCCTTTCATCATTATACATATACATTATACGTATCAAGATAGTGGCACACCTAGACTTTAGGCGCCTGGGGGACCATTTGTTCCAGAGATGAAGGGAATCTACTGAAAATGCCAAGTGCCAACTCTAGATTTCATTTGAAATATGTAGGTAGCTGAAATGTTCCTCTTTCTTAGATTGTGTAGGGAGGGCACGTCCTACCTAAAGAATATGCTCCTGAAAGCCATTGGCAATGAAGGATGGAATTATTGGAGTGGTAGATAAGGAATATGTAGATGCTACAGCCCTGTGCCAGACCATTACGAGATTCAGGAGACTATAGAGTGCCATTAGCAGAAATGTAATACACAGGATACATACATGGTATTCAACAATCATCCTTGTATAGACAGGTTAGCTCAAGCAGAGATACAGGGTGAAGAACAAAAGAATGTCAAGAAAGAACTTCTAACCTAATCCTGATTTTTTTATATGTGGAAACAGTTCAAAAGTAGGGAAAGAAATGATTATACAATCACTTTTTCACAAGAATATTTTTAATCAGCCAATTAATCAGAGTTGTCCTATTCTGCCATGGGCTCATTGGATTACTTTTAACCTCAGCATTTCTATTTGAAATATGGGCATAATATAATACAATGCTTCCTGACAGGGGTACATAAAAATTGGGAATATATCTGCAGCACATAAAGATACTGTATTTTGTTCCTTCTTGACTGATAATTCATTCTTATCCTGACATTCTGTCAATTAAAGTCAGAGTAGTTTGAAAGAAAAAGTGAAAATATTTTATCCATGTTTGATATGAACTAAGATATTTCATGAAAATTTAGAATATTCCCTCATCAGTTATTTTCTCTTCATTGCCTTCCATTCTATTTTTCAATTAATACTTGTTAGAATTCTAAATGGGGGAATTAATATCCTATACACCAGGGATGTCAAACTCGATTTCATTGAGGGCCACATCAGGGTTGTGTTTGACCTTGGGAGGCCAGGGTGGGCATGGCCATGATGGGTGTGGCCCGCTCGATGTCACTCATGTTGGGGAGCCTGTGGTGGCCCGAGCGCTCTGCCAGCAAAAATGGGGTCCTGAGCTCCATTTTCAGCTGCAACGGCCTCCTGCAACCTTCTGCCAGTGAAAATGGAGCTCCGTTTTCACCAGCAGAGGCACTGGGAGCCAGTCCTTCACTGTTTCCAGGATGGCGCCGCAGGCCAGATCTAAGCACCCCACAGGACAGATCCAATCCATGGGCCTTGAGTTTGACATCCCTGCTGTACACAAAGAGACATCAGATGCACACATGTATTATACACACATACATTATATACCTATATCTCAAAAGTTACCTAGAATTTTCAATACTGCACCATTGCTATAACTAATCAGTTTGATCCATTTTGCATTGTGTGCCAGAAAGAAAATGTACTTTGCAAAATTATATTCATGTAAAAAGAGATTTAAAAAGACTATGTTCAGCGATGTTATGGCATAAATTCCCTAGAAAAAAAGGAGAAAGTAAGAAGCTTTAACTTTCCATGAAGTAAAGAAGAAGAGTGAATAATCTTGGGATACCTTGCAAGCTACAGCTTTTTATGTGTATTCTTTCCCAAAGTGTGGAATATATTTTGCATTGTTGCATCGTGAACAGCGATCCCACATGGTTTTCAGTCCAAAAACAGTATCTACCAAAAAATACTTCATAAATGTATTTGTGCCTTTTCTTTTACCTTCTTCCATAATGCAGTAAACAAAGCAATGTTCAAAATAAGTAAGTGGAAAGTAGGTCAGCACACACTGACTCCAGCATGAGAAGGTAAACTCAGATTTCATTACAACTAGAACGAATGTTCTTTGAAGTTATGTTTGTGAGGCATCCCTATAAAAAATGTCCCTTTCTAATTAACAAGTAGAAGAAGGACGCAATGGCTCAGTGGCTAAGACGATAAGCTTGTCGATCAAAAGATCGGCAGTTCAGCAGTTCAAATCTCTAGTGCCGCGTAACGGGGTGAGCTCCTGTTACTTGTCCCAGCTTCTGCCAACCTAGCAGTTCAAAAGTACATAAAAAATGCAAGTAGAAAAATAGGGACCACCTTTGGTGGAAAGGTAACAGTGTTCCATGCGCCTTTGGCATTTAGTCATGCTGGCCACATGACCACGGAGACATCTTCGGACAGCGCTGGCTCTTCGGCTTTGAAACAGAAATGAGCACCGCCCCCTAGAGTCAGGAACAACTAGCACATCTGTGCAAAGGGAATCTTTACCTTTACCTTAATTAACAAGTGAAAGAGTTTTATAAGTTCTTCCTTATAAAAATGGTGATAAGTTCATTTCAAATTGATTCCATGCTTACTTCACAGTGATGGTAGCAATTGTCAAACATGACCAGAGATTTCGCCAGAAGATAAAATGATTGTGTGCTTCTCTTGACTTTGGAGCAGGCAACCAATTGTTGGAAGCCTTGCAGATAACAACTAGTCTTAGCCATTAGCGACTTCTACTTAACTTACTTAGGGATCAGGATATATATTCACATGTATTGTCCATTCTTATTTGTCTTAACTGACAATAGCTCTCTTTATAGGAAAACCTATCATCTGTTTGTGATATATTATTTTTCTCCCGATGATATGGCCCAGGGGTGTCAAACTCGCATTGTCATGGTATCATCACATGACATATCATGACTCCCCCCCCCTTTCTCTAAACCGGGCATGGCCAGTGTGTGATGCATCCGATCCATGGGCCGGGTGTTTGACAGCCCTGATATAGCCATTCCTAGCTTCCTTTAGTGCAGTGTTTCTCAACCTTGGGAGCTTGAAGATGGGTGGACTTCAACTCCCAGAATCCCGCAGCCAGCGCTGCTGGCTGGGGGATTCTGGGAGCTGAAGTCCACCCATCTTGAAGCTACCAAGGTTGAGAAACACTGCTTTAATGGTTCCATAAGAATTTGAGCCAATAGTTATTGAACTAAATAGAAGGAATAGTCAAGGATACAGAGCGATGTTTTTTACTAGGACAAAGAAAATGTAATGGTAATGAGAGTGTCAAGAAGTATCATTTAGGGTACTGAGGATCCATAATGTTCTTTTCACCGGCAAAAAGAGAGTGGAGGACAATAAGAGCACTACATTTCTATGCATGGTTGGTTGTGAGTTTTCAGTGAACTTCCAGCCTCTTCCAACCATATCTATTTACCCTCTCTCCATAAATGCCTTAAATACTGCTCCATATCATGGGAAATGACAGCTATATTATGGTTTCATTGTAGGCCTAAACCTCTTCAGAGAAACAATCACATTATAATATTCCACTACCTTAAAGGACATTAAACTACAGTCCCTTTGCTCTGCCCTGTTCTGCAAGTTTCTTATGTAAACTGCTAGAAAAGCAGATTCTGGACCATATCAAAGTTAAATTACGGTATATATGGCTTCAGTTTGTTACAGCAATGTTTACTTTATTTGTTATATTCCCAGAATAGGAGAAAGCCACTTTGGATTGAACCTTCTTCCATTATATTCAATGAGAAAGTAGATATTAGAAAAATTACATGCACACCCATATACAGTACATGTATCAATAAAAGATGAATAAAGAGTTGGAGGAAGATGAAATGGCCAGCCTCCTTCTCGCTTTCTTAAGCCAAGCAGAACTTCACTCCACCTTTCAGTTTCTCCTACCTATTGTACAGGATTGCTCTGCCCAAGTTTTACAAAGCAATGTCTTATCAGAGATGTATCACTTAGCATGGAATCATTTTAAAGCTCCTTTGGGGGGTTGTATGACTGTAAGAAAAGAAATCTTAAGTGTATTAACAATAATACAATTCCATATCCATGAAAATACATGTACCAGGGAAAAATAGGGAATTAATCATCCCTTAGTACAAACTTAGAATGTACTTTATTATTCTTTTTCTTAGGCCAGCTTGCATCAACACACATACACACACACACACACACACACACACACACACAATTTGTTATTACTTTAATGGACCAATGTGGCATATCTTCAATCATGCATGAAATGAAGGAGGGTGAACACTTCCAGATATCTTGCCAATATTTTATACTGCAACATTCTTGTGTTAATTATCCTAACAGTGGAATTAAAGATAAAACCTCACAGCTTTTTTTTTTCCTTCACATTTTTAGAACACACTTTCCTTGAGGCTTGTTGAGTACGTACTGTGGTCTTACAAGCACTGGAAAACTCTTGGACAGAACAAGCAACTTTAAATGTTTGCAAAAACACTAAAGAGAAGGAGAATGACACCTATAAAACAAAAGACATCAATAATATCAGATAACCAGTAAAATTGTTCCTTTTCACTGGGTGGCTTAGGTTCAAGTGGCTCTCAGTTACAGTGTTCATTTGACCTCTAAATTTGTATCTTCTCAAATCGCTTTACGTTTGCACACTTGATGGACTTAAGCTAGTCACTATTTTTTCTCAGTCTGTTCTATTTTTCAAACTTGTGGTTAAAATCTGTCCCATGCTCTTTGGGGAGAAAGATGGGATATTTATAGTTGTGCATTGTTTAAAAATTATCACACATCTATTATGAGCACTTTTTCTAAAAGCTGATAGCTATTTTGATATTCTCACTACACAACACATGAAAGGTAATAATTGTGCAAACAGTAATTTCAACCAGAAGCCAAAACAAACACACTAGATTTACCCTCAGCCCATACACACATAGAGATAAATAGATATGCTTCTTTCAGATTTGCTTTAAATAGCTTGATAAAGGAAGTGAGGTTTGGGGAAAGAGACTTTTGTTCCCAATTTAAATTTATTCAGCTAAGGAACTATGAATACACAGAGAGAGGAAGAGGGAGGGAGACGGATTGATAAAGGTATAGATACAGTATAGCTATAAATATAAAGACTCAAAGACCCGTTATGAAGTAGTGAAACTTATCTAAACCTGGAGGCATGCTCCTCATAATCCATATGTCTTAATAATTTTAAGACATATCATTTGCAGAAAATTCAGGGAGAGGTGAAACTGCCATACACAGTGAGTATTTAACTTTTTCAACAATTTCTACTTCAGAATTACAGAACTGACTTAGGGCTTCTTCAAGCATTTTGTTTTTTCCAATGAAAAAAATTGCTGGTTGCTATTATTGTTGTTTACATAAGATGGAAAATTTAGTTGTGATCCTATGTTTACTATCTAGTGAAATATCTCACAGAATTTAATGAGGCTTACTTCAATGAGGTTTACATATGAAAAAATACACAGGACTCTACTGTAAATCAGCTTTCCTGCTAAATTGCATCTTTCCCACCCTAGTGAAACATATACTCCAGTGACCAGACCCCCTCCCCAAACATATGCCTCAGTCTTGCCCAACCGTAGATATTTAAAACCTATCCACTCTTAACAGCATTGATAAAGTCTGGCTGGGTTGATGGAAGTAAATGGGGATTGTGTGAGTTGTGTACAAGACATCTGAAAGATGATGAATTGGGAAAGATTTCCATGGGGGCAGGGAACAATCTATCTTTTCTTTTCAATTTTTCCTACTGATATTCTGCTAATCATCATTGGCTAAGCAAAATGTATAATTATGGTTACTCTAATATGAACAATAATAGAGATATAATGTGAATATGATAATTGCAAAATCATCATATTGATATTATCTATCAAGAAAGTAAGAGGATTTCTTGTGATTCTTGAGTTGTTGGAAATCCTATCACAGCTAACCCACTCATTCTTCTTGAGAGTTACAGTTTAACGTATTTAAAAGTACAACATGATAACCCTATAATAAAAGTGCTGATTAGAACTCCACCTTGTAGAATTTACCACTTTCTTCAGCGTCTAACATATTCCATTCAAGTCCAGAGGTACAAAAAATGTTTTTACAAATACTTGAAGAACTTTAGAGGTAGTTCAATCCCTACGTATCTCTCCCCTGAACCATCCGCTATTGCAGGGGGGCAAGGAAAAGCCGAAAAGAAGAAGAAGAAGAGACGACTTACCACTTGAGCGTCTGACAATGTTCTCCAAAAATGTATTCTGTGGTGCCACCAGCCCCCTTTTGCCCCCCGGCATCCTCCTGTGCCTGCAGAGCTGGGCTCTGGAGCCAAGAGGTTGCAGCGGGGCGGGCTGGGAGGATCTCGGAAGGTCTCTTGAGCCCAGTGCTGTGGAGTAGCTGTGGGAAGATTGATGAGGCAGTTCATGGTAGTAGCGCTCCAGCAGCTGGTAAAGCCCAGACTGTGGCAAGACTGCGCTCCCAGCTCAGAAACTGCAGCCTCGGAGAAGATTGCGCCTGCGCGCTTGACCCGCTCTTGCTCTTGCCGCCGCTACTGCCCCAACGGGCAGGCAACATGACCAAGCCTGCTTTCCGAAGCGATCGCTCCCGAACCTGCTGCAGCTGGACGGAGGATCAACCCAAACCAGAGTCTGGATCTCAAGGTTTCTTACACGGAAGGGGCGGGTAACCGGGAGAAAAGGGATTGTGAACGGTGTAGAGCAGTTCCCTTCAAAACGAGGGAACAATAAACGAATTGTCCGACTTTTCTGCTTGTCGAGGACCGAGAAAAGAGAAACGAATCCTGTATTCCAGCATTGCTCCGGCTTCCCGAGAGAAAGTTTTCAAAGTGGTCTAAATCCCCAAAGGTTCCATCGAGCAAGTTCAGGACCCTGGACAGCTCTCAACTTGCCTGCCGGTTTCAGCGTTGGCCAAGCGCTTTCCCGTCGCCTTCGCTCGCTGCTTCTTCCCCGCTGCCCTCGTGAATCTGGAGTCAGCGGCGCCACTAGGTCGAGCCGGGGAAGGGCTGAGCGGTGTTGCGAGGTGGCCGCGCGATGAGCCTCTGCACATCTGCCTGGGACTCAGAGCAAGAGCAGAAAAAAAGCCCGGCGGAGAAGCCCCGCTCCACGCGCAGAGACCACCCCAGTCCTCTCAGCAGAAAGGCCAATCGCTGAAGTGAGAAAAGGGGCCGGTTTCGGAAAGCAGAGGATTGCCAGGAGTGGCCCGCTCTCCAGGGGCGGGGCTGAGCTGTCCCGTTTTCCCCCTTTCCGCGTGGCCCTGCCTCCCCCGACTCCTTGAACTGGTGGCTCAAAGTGTCCGATGGAGCTGTTCAGCCAAGGCGAATTGCGGCCGCGGTGCAGCTCTCCGCCAGGAAAGAAAAGGCTAAATAATTCATAAGAGCCGGGCGTTTGTTTCGGAAAGGGGGAAAAATGCAGAGGTGGAGGCGAATGAGAGAAGGGCGAGCGGGGAAATGAGGAGCTAGTGGGGGCGGGGGCGGCCACTAGGTTCACTCGGATATAGAGGATGGAGTAGAGGAAAGAAAAGAAAAGAAAAGAAAAGGCCAACTTTCTTTTTTGCTTCGGGTTGGAGAAAGTTGGAAAGGGAGACGCTGGAAAAGCGGTGAGGGTTCTTTGTTTCCTGAATCCCTTCATCTTTAGCCCACCATCGCGAAGTGGAAGCTCCGCGTTCCAGAGCAGAATGACTTTGAATACCACGCGAAGTGAAGACGACCTAAGAGGAAGGGCTAGATCCCTTTTTGACTCTGCTTGGGGGCTTCACCGAGGCATCTGACTGACTTATGTCACAGCAGGTCTCATTGTATGCTCCGTATTTTAAATTTTGGATATGGAGTCAAGAAATATCCCTTTATATTTTGAAGGGAGATCTATTCAAGTAAAACAGGTAACACTGTAGACACCTTTCAGTCTTCATCTGCATTTTCTGAGGATTTGCTGGTTTTCACAATGCTTTCTCACAAGTTAAGACTATATTTTACTAGTGATTTATGGAGCATCACGTAATCATTACCTTGGCACCATAAAGCCTATATGCATAACTGATATATTGGCATAGAGATGGCTGGGTTACTGCTAAAATCACTAGTGAAGAAATGATATGTCTTCACTGGGGTGTTTTCTTCAAAATAATATGTAATATATTGGGATTTGCTCCCAAGTAAGTTAGAATGGCTTGAAGCCTCAATGGACTATTTATGACACAAGTTTCTTCTTTTTTTTACCCCCGCCTTGCCTCTGAATATACAAGTGTCAGGATTTCCTTTCATTTCTTCAATAAAATGAATAAATAAAGTCTATCAACTCTTTCATTTGTCTTAAGATTTGTCTCATTCTATCTCATTCTCCATCTCTTGAAGAGTTCTCAGCCTCTCATCATAAAGGATAGGATTTTAAATCTGACCTCTTGAAGTCAGATCAAAGGAGCTCCCAAAATTTCAAGTTCTTACTTTCCTCCCAATTGTTACCTAGAGAAGGCAAAAGCTGAACCTGGGACGTTCAGCATGAAAAAAATGTACTCAATCATTAACCACAACAATGTAATGTTCTTTATAAATAATGAGTTTCATTAAAAACTTAGTGGCGGAAAGTATATGATTAGTTCTACCTTGGTTCTTTTTTTCCTTTTCTTTTTTATGCATTGTATCAATTTGATCCATAAGGCTAATGTTTCCTAAAAGTCAGAAAATGGATTCACTTAGAAACAATTATGTGAACACTGTCATGCACATATCTGGCAGTTTAACATACCGTATCAGAGAGTTCCTACATCTTTTTTTGCATGCAGATTCTCTTGTTGAAGTGCACTGAGCCTAGCCTGGAGAAAATGATAAAAGCTTCACGCTCCATTCTAGATATAATTCCAAATGTAATTCTAGATATAATTATTAGGTGTCTGCAATCTCAATGGGGACATAAGCAATGGGTCAGCCTTGGTGGTTTTTATCATTTGGTTGTCTGTTAAAAGCAACATTGAAATAGATGAGGCATTTATTTAACTGAATGCATTTTTATAGCCTTTCAGAAGCACGGTGTATTTCAGACATTCAGGGATCAATGCGCTGCAATAATATTTTGATGCCATTTTTTTTTTTTTACTACAGAATTTTATGTATTATTTGGTACATTTGACCAATGCACTAATTGGAAGAGAGAGGGGGGGAGAAAGTCTGTGTGTGTGTGTGTGTGTGTGTGTGTGTGTGTGTGTGTGTGTGTGTGTGTGTGTGTGTTGCATAATAAAAATTTCCAGTGGCATAATACAACTCTAAGAAGGAAGGACAGATCATTTGTACTCATGTATCTGTGGAGCCTTTTCCAAGTACTGGAGTAACAGTTACGTTGTTTGAAAAGAGGATCTTCATGTCCCAAACAACTGGTAAGTGAAAAAACAGCTTTAAAAAGATAGCCTATGAGGATTTGGAATACAACTTTGCAACTCAAAAACAAAATTATATGCTTGCACTTATATGTGTATTCTCCACTGTGCATTTATATAAGTTGTGTAAATTTATTTTGAGGACTTTTTATTGTGCTTGCAATAACTAATTGGATAAAAATCAAGCCTCAGCAACAAAAGATTCAGGGAAGCATGCTGTAGTATATTATTTTTCTTATTGTTTCTAGTGAGACACAATACATGTAGTTCTTGTTTAGCAACTGGATTAGTAACTGTAACAGAGTTGGAAGGGATCTTGGAGGTCATCTAGTCCTACCCCCTTGCTCATTAGGAGATCTATACTAGGGATTCAAACCGCCGAACAGCCGACCTTTCTGATCGACAAGCTCAGCGTCTTAGCCACTGAGCCACCTAGCCAGTGACCATTCACAGTTACGATGGTGATGAAAAAGTAACTTTGCAACCAATCCTCACATAAATCTTTGCAAGTCTGTAAAGCAAAGGAAATAAAGTGTAAGCACAGTTGCTGTTTCACATAGGAGCCTCGTTGCTTCATTATTGTATTGCCAATCCCAACCATGGTAGCTAAACAAGGACTCTCTGAACAACTTGTTAGAAAAAGTAAAGCATTTGTGTGACTTGTATAATCAAAAGGAGTCTTGGTAGTACAGTAGTTTAAAGCACCCTGTTATTAACACAACTGCCTGCAATTACTGCAGGGTTCGAATCTCGCCAAGGCTCAAGGTTGAGTCAGCCTTCCATCCTTTCTAAGGTTAAATGAGGACCCAGTTTGTGGGGGCAATAAGCTGACTTTGTATAAATATACAAAAGTATGAAGGCTATTGCTTAACGCACTGTAAGCCGCCCTGAGTCTCCGGAGAAGGGCGGCATATAAATCAAATAAATAAATAAATAAATAAATAAATAAATAAATAAATAAATAAATAAATAAATAAATAAATAAATAAATAAATAAATAAATAAATGCTGCTATGCTGCCATCAGGAATTGTGCCCATTCTGCTTTTACTTGAATGGCATCCTCATATTGTTTTGCAGATAATATGGTAGTGTTCCTTACTCACAATTATGCAGCACTGAAGCTGCCTTTGATTAATCTTTTATATCAAATCAGTCACTAACTTTTGCTCTTGACTCATGTACACAAGAGGCTGTAACCTCCTAGCTTTGGACTAATAAATGATTAGTGGATCCTCCCCAGTTTGTTGGTTTCCATGGAGAGGGCTTTACCTTAACAGAGCCCATATATGCAGTCACAGAATCTGGAATAAAATGATGAAATGTGAGCAAGGTAAAGTGATGTTCTAGGTAAAACATGATTTCTCAGATCGATCCAGCTACTCCCAAAATGCAAAGATCATGGCAGAAAACGTATCCCGGTCTAATTAGGATATTCATATGATTGTCAAATTTAAATCAGATTTAATTAAAGTAAGAATTATTACCCACTGACAAATTTTATACAAGAAGGTAAAACCACTTTTCCTCATTTTTCTTTTTTGGACAGCAAGCAAATTTGAATAATTTTGATGTTTGCCAGTTAATTGGCAACTAGAATTTGTTCTGGTTTCAGCCAATTTTTATTCTTTTGGAAATGACACTGGTGACACCAAAAATTAAAGTAAATGAATGGAAAGTTGAATTTGAATGCAAAGGAATGGAAATAAATAAGTGATAATAATTTGCAAATGTGCATTAATAAAGAGAAATCATATTTATTTGTAACTTTTGTCTACCATTTCCCTTTTTAGAAATCTTGTTTAACTCAGTTTAGAACTGATAAGTGTCATATAACTTTCAATAATTAACATGTCATCCATACACTCCCTGGAAGTGCTCATCATGCAGATTGTGGCATAATCGTCAGTCTGGGGAAAAATGAAAGGGAGAAGGGTGGATTATGAAGGAGAACAGCAGGCAGAACTGGGGGTTGGAGTTAAATGTGTCATCATCTTAGAATCCTTGCGTTGCCACAAACGATTCAAGTCCAGGCTCCCTTGAATTCCTTTGAACCTTATCTAGCACCAGTTTAGTGTTGTTAGTTGATAGATTCTTGTGTATAGGCTTAAGTAAATATTCTGTGCTGCAACTTAACATATGGTCCTGATCCTTTGCACCTGACAGATTCTTGTTCATGAATAGAAGAGATATTGGAGAAACTTTCAGGTTTGTATTTGATATTTGACATTTATTTATTTTATGAAATACCGTATTTTTCAGAGTATAAGACGCACTGGAGTATAAGACGCACCTACCTTTTTTGGTGAGGAAAAGAAGAAAAAGAAATCTCTCTCTGCCTCTGCGCAATTTTGCCTCGTTGCAGCAAACAGCAAACAGCCTGCTTTACTTTCATTTTCGTTTTCAGCATAGCTTGATTAGCACAAGGGGGAAAAAAATCTGCTCCAGCAATTTACCTCTTTGCAGCAAGCAGCAGAGCCCTGCGCAAAACAGCTGAGAGTCGGGAGGCCGATGGAATCAACTTGTGCTAATTAGGCTGTGCTGAAGCTGAAAGGAGCTGTTTTTTCTTGCTGTTTGCTTGCAAGGAGGTAACTGGTGCGAGGCAGAGGCCAAAGGGTGGGGGCCAGTGGGTGGGTGGGGCTACATTCAATGTATAAGACGCACCTAAATTTTCACCCCCTTTTAGGGGGGGAAAAAGGTGCGACTTATACTCCGAAAAATACAGTATGATGATAGTAGTTGTGCTGAGTCCATAAGATGAAAGTTTGGAAGCTTACCCAATATCAGAAATCCTCTAAATCCACATAACTTTAGCTCTGTTTCCTGCCTTGGTAAAGAGGCTTGGTTATTCTTATTGCCACCACCTCTCTCCCATTCTCTCCCACCGCAATCCCAAAGGTAGATTGCCTTTATCTACCATTCTCTCCATTAAACTCACCATGTGAGAAAAATGGTGCTCCTACAGCTGTATGTCCTAATAAGTAAAAGGAAAAATACATGATAAAAAGGAAATACATTCCATAGCATCACCTACCAGCCTATGGAATCTGGCTAGGGAAGTAATCTCTTTTCATTTCTCTGTCTGTAGGGAAATTGATTAATTTCATTGATGCATGCGCACACTCACATTTTCAGTGCTGGGAGAATTGGTTGTCAGTTCATGTGCCGCCCACCTCTGCTTACACTTCAACTGCTGTAGTTACTTCAGGATCAGCTGCTCTGAGAAAACTTCAGATTCAAGCCTACAAGGCAACTAGTGGGGCAGTGGTGGTATTCAGCTGGTTCTAACCGGTTCGGACGAATTGGTAGCATTGGCTGCCGGTTGCTCCGCCCACCCACCCGGACTTAATCACATCCCATATTTCCATGTTTTTGACACTCTGCGCATGTGTGGAAGGTGTGCATGCTCACATTTGTGAACCAGTAGCAAAGATAAGTGAATACCAACCCTGCAGTGAGATCACTCCAAAGAGCTTTAGGTATGATGCAGTGACTGCTTTAACTCTGGATCAGGAAGGCAGCTGGTAAGAAATAAGATCTAATTCCCTGTCTGCCACTCAGAACTGCTGTTTTATTTTGCTTCACAATAGGGTCAATCTTGATGGCTCCCTATTTCTTCAAATGACAGGACTGCCCATGGTTTCATCACTGAATTCCATTTGCTGGTTCTGCATGACCTGTTGAACCAGAAACTTACTACACAAGTTGATTTGGCAAAACCCAGTAGTTTAAAATATGATTGGCCAATTTCTGGTTCAGTGGGCTGAATGAAAGCAGTCTTTGCATGATTTGTACTGTGTTTCCCCAAAAATAAAGACCCTGTCTTATATTTTTTTTGAACTCTGAAATAAGCGCTTGGCCTTATTGCCATGCGCTCAAAAGCCTGATTGGGCTTATTATCAGGGGATGTCTTATTTTGGGGGGAACAGGGTTTATTTTCACATTATGCATTAATTCATTATATCAAGTAACACATCAGGTACCTTATGGCAAAACAGCAGTATTCCCTCCTGATAGGCAGCAGTTTCCCCCCTCACTTTGCTAACTAAATCTTTTAAACAGAAGAGGTTATGACTGAATTCTCTATATGCAAGACAAAGGCTTCACTATTGGCTACTATGGCTCATCCTCATCTGATGAACAATGAACATTATTGCTACTAGACTCGGACAGTAAAAATCCAGACAACTAATCCAGAAAATGCTAACTCGTTGCTGCCATCTAGAGTTGTCTGGAATCTGCATCAGAAACAGCAAACTAGTCCATAGCTCAGATGGGAAACTTGCTCCCCTTTCTATTTTAACTCTCAATCACCCCCAAATTTTGAATCTATCCCTTCGTCGCTGCTTCATTTTGTCACTCCATACTTTGGGGGATGGGGAAGATATTCTAGTTCCAGATACTGCCCATCTACAGTACTTGGCTTCACACCTCCAATGTTGAGCTGAGAAAGGGAGGAAGATTTTTTAGCTTCTGCTTTTGCCAAAATAATTGCCAGATATTTAAAAGAAAGAACTCTGGAGAAAGATACATTAGAAAGCCCCAAGGCGTGATATTGTCTTCTTATTTCTTGACACTGTATTGAAGTATCAGAAAGATATTCAAGATATGTTAATTTCTGGGTGAGTTAGAAGCAAAGGGCAGAGAGCAGGACTACCAAAATCAATAGTCATAAAAACACCAAAGGAAAACAACATTGAAAATTCTGTCATTAAGTGACATAGTCATAAGTAAAAAAACAACAGCATGTGAACCTGCCATTTAGTGGCACTTAGTGATAGCATTTCTGGTAATCCCAGTTGCCAACATTAAACAAAAATTGCACAGATCATGTGAAGCCCTCATGTAACTACACCTTCTGACTTCCTTTCCCATTGACTCTGCTTGTGGGAAGCCAACATGGAAAGTCACAAATTGCACTTATATATCATGGATATGTTGTGAGTCATACAGTCCAATTGTAACCACCATTCATTCAATGCCAGCATAATTCAAACAGTCAATGAATGAATGGTTTTAAATGAGGACCACCTGCACTTAGAAGCAGAAATGCAAGGTAATTCACCATCTCAACACCATTGGCAGTGACAAAGATGCAGCAAAATTGTTTTTGTTTTCTTCTGGGTGGAATTTTGGGTGTCTTTCTTAATTTACCTCGCTCATCAGCAATTTCTCAGTTGCTGAACTACAAATCCCATTACCTGCAGTGGCAGGATATCAATTTTGCTTTGCATGTATTTTATTCTTTTGCAAGGAGTATCGTCTGTGTTCTCATAACTTGCTTTTCTCATTTATTGAATTAACTCATTTTGCAGAGTGTAAATGATAAATTGAATCATAAGTTAACCCAATGACCCTGTTTGTCCTATCAGTTAGGGAGCACCTGGCTACCAAGTACAAGTGTAAGTCTCCAGAACCAGACCAATTACACCCAAGGCTCTTGCAGAAGCTTCCCAATGCCATCTTCGAATGGCTTTCTGTGATTTTTGAGAAAGAATAGACAAATTAAGAAAAGATCTGGACAACTGCAAGCCTTGCTCCTGCCTTTAAAAATGAAGGAAAGAGTACTTGAATAACTATAGACTGATGAGCTTACTAGTGATATTGGACAAAATTTGTCTCAGCTGACTAAGCAGTCAATTTATGAGCATTTTGAAAAGAAGAAAGCATCACTTAGCAGGATTTATGAAAAACAAGTCACAATAAACCAACTCAAGTTCTATTTTTGATAGTGACCAGCTGTGATGACCATGAGAATTTATTGGACATAGTGTAATTTGAGTTCAGTAAAGTATTGCATGAATACTGTTAGGGAAGGTAGCAAACACTAGCTGGATGTCACTATTATTAGATTGATACATGGCTGGCTGAACAATTGTCCCCAAGAAGTATATATCAACGACTCTTTGTCAAACTGAAAGGAGATGCCAAGTGCCAAACTGTATCTAGCCCATATGCAGTTCATTATATTTATAGACAAGTTGGATCAGTATTAGAAATTGATGACAGCCAACATCGGAGAGTATAAAAAACCAGGAAGATTGACAATTGACAATTGACTAGATTGACTAGAACAATTGGCAGCAATCAGCAAGATAAGTTTCAACAGGGACAAATACAATTTCTTTTGGTTAGGAAAAATCAAAGGCATGGGTATAAAACGTAGAAGACCATACTGGGTGTCTGAAAAAGATCTGAGTGAATCACAAAGAGAACATGAGTCAACAATGTGATGAAGCAAAAAACCATCGTCAACAGAAGAATGGTATCAAAATCAAGAGAAGTCATCATCCTTTTCTCTTTTGCTTTGGCAAGACCACATGTAGAATATTGCATCTGGTTCTGAGCACTGCATTTTAGGAAGGCCACTGAGGAACTGAAGTATGTCCAGAGAAGATCAACCAAGATGAAAAAAGAATTGGTGGAAAAAAAACATGGGGAATAGGTGCCAATGTTGGGCATCTTTAATAAAAAATAGAAGACTTTAAGGAGATAGGATAGCTGTTTGATAGGTGTCTAAGGGCTATCATTAATATGCAACCTTCTGTTGCTGATCCCTAAACTTGTTGGGAAACTCCCACCCAGGCAAGGGAGTTAGCCTTGAGTTCTTGCACAGCCACAAGAGACATCTAGGACTGACTCCCTGTTAGGTTCCCTGTAACCTTATCTGTTTGTTCCCAAGGGAGGGCATGCAGTCCAAGGAGATTCTTGTACTATAGGTAGAATATAATAAAGTATTCAATCTGAAACTTTTATGCATGGATCTGGTTACTTGCACCTGACAAAACTTTAGGCATCTCCAAGGGAAGGTTGTAATGTACGTTCCTGGGGGTTGGGGTGGGGGTATAATTGAAGAGCTATAAAACTTGCCCAATGAAATCAACCTCTTTTGTGAGCTTCTTCCATGGAATTTTCTCCCTGTAGCTTTGCTCACTGCAGGCATTTTGGTAGGAACTTTTCTGATGGTGTAAATATTGGGATTTCATTAATAAAGCTTTATTAATTGTAATTGCCTTGGGTCTTCCCCTGTGAAGCCCCACTTTGATATCTGACACAAAAATGTTTAGGAGAAGCAGTATGTCCAATCCTTCCTTTCTAAAAGCATGTTAAAGAGAAATAAAAACAAAAATTAAGGTTACAACCAACCAAGCTTTACATATTGTTTAAATGGAATGACTTAATCTTTAGCTGACCTGCAAATACAGGCTTTTGGGTTATAAACAATTTAAAAATAGTACCAAAAATAGAGGTTCTAAAAATAGCAAACATGCATGTAGGGCAAAACAAAAAAACACATACATAATTAAAACCACTGAAGCAGCCCATCAGAAGTTAAAATGAATTTAAAAGCCTTACTGCAGCAGATAGAGGTAATGTTCAAGAACCAGGAAGAAGACAATCACAGTGATCCAAGACCATTTAGTCTACCTTCTTCTTCAATGCAAATATCCTAATTAAAACATCTCTGACACAGCTATTTAACTTGTGCTTGAGTATAGTAATTGATTCCTCTGTTCCGGGTGTCGGCAACCCGCAGCTCTGGAGCCACTTGCGGCTCTTTGAGCCCTCTGCTGTGGCTCCCTGTCCTATCACTGGCTGTCTCCGCCCCTTGCCCTCCCCTCCCACTCACTCCTTGCCTGGCCTGAGAAGGTAAGGGCAACGGTAGGGAGTGGAGAAGCAGCCTGGACTGATTCTCTGATGCCTCTTGCTGGAGCTTCTTCAGCCCTTGTTGGTGCTGGGCATGTCTTGGTCACTTGGGGAGATGTTCAACCTGCTCTCTGCCCCAAGATACTGGCCCGATGCCAACCTTGCTAACACAAGGGCTGGTGGGGTGGGAATGGGATCCGGGAGGAGGGGTCGACGGAAAGCGGGACGGACCAGCAGTGCCCAGCCACAGCTTTAAGAAGCTCAGGGCAGCAGGAAAAGGGGGCTGGCCCCACTGAACCTCACACGCCCACCCTGGGGGTTAAGAAAGCTGAGGCTGGGCCAAACCAGCAAGCTCTCCTTGGGACTCTTTGTTACTCCTTTTCTTTCTTCTTTTTGGAAATCCAGGCTGGTTGAGAAACGAATGCAAACCGCAGTGGAGGCTTCCCTTCAGGTGACCCTCCTCCTTCTCTTCTCACGACCCCCTGGTCAGCTGTGGCGGGGCTGGGAGTGTGAGCACAAGCAGGCAGACCCTCCTCAAGTGAGCAGGCAGGCTTGGCCAAAGCACAGCAAAGGCATGCCTGGGGCGGGCAGCTGCTCACTTGAGGAGCATCTCCCTGCTCATGTGCACACTCCCAACCCCACCACAGCTGGCCAGGGGGTCACAAGAGGAGGAGGAGGAGGGTCACCCAAAGGGAAGTCTTCGCTATGGTTCACAGTCATTCCTCAACCAGTCTGGATTTCCAAAAATAAGGGAAAAAAGGAGTAGCGAGGAGCCCCAATGAGAGCTCACTGGGCTTTCTGAGAGAGTGAGAAGAGACACAGACACAGATACAGAGAGAGAGGTACAGAGATACAGAGATACACAAAGAGAGGGGGGAGAGAGAGGGGAGGGAGAAAGGGGGAGATAAAGAGGGGAGAGTGACAGAGAAAGAGATACAGAGGGGAGACAGAGGGAGGGGGAGAGACATAGAGAGAGAGGGGGAGAGACTGGGGAAGAGAGGGAGAGGGGGAGAGAGATATACAGAAAGAGGGGGGGGGAGAGAGCAGGAGAGGGGAGAGAGAGAGTTACAGAGAGGGAGGAAAGAAAGGGAGGGGGGAGAGAGAGATACAGAGAGAGGGGGAGAGAGGGTGGGAGAGAGCAGGAGAAGGGGAGAGAGAGAGACAGAGAGATACAGAGAGGGAGAGAGAAAGGAGAGGGGAGAGGGAGATACAGAGAGAGAGATACAGAGAGAGGAGAGAGAGGGTGGGAGAGAGAGCAGGAGAGGGAGGGAGAGGGAGAGAGATACAGAGGGGGAGAGGGGAAGTTAGAGAGAGAGATAAGAGAGAGAAATACAGAGAGAGTGGGAGAGGGGAATAGAGAGTTGAGAGAAATATACAGGGAGATACAGGGAGTGGGAAAGAGAGACAAAGAGAGATACAGAGGAAGAGAGGGGAAGAGAGAGGGGGAGAGAGAGATATCGAGAGAGATACAGAGAGAGGGGGAGAGAGAGGGGGAGGGGAGGGAGAGACAGATACAGAGAGAGTGGAGAGAGAGGGGGAAGAGAGGGAGAGGAGGAGATAGAGATACAGAGAGAGGGGGCAAAGAGAGTGGAAGATAGAGAGGGAGAGGGGGAGAGAGAGTTACAGAGAGATACAGGGAGAGGGAGAGAGAGAGAGAGAGAGAGAGAGAGAGAGAGAGAGAGAGAGAGGGAGGGAGGGAGGGAGAGAGAAGGGTTTTGTGGTTTCTGGTTCTCTGCCCTAATGACCGGCTGAGTAGGCGTGGCTAGGTGGGTCATGTGACTGGGAGTGAGTGACATCAAGTTGGCCATGCCCATCCAGGTTTTGTGGCTCCTGGTGTTTGTTTTTTTTCTGTGGGAAACAGGTCCAAACGCTCTTTGAGTGTTTAAGATTGCAGACTCCTGCTCTGCTCAATCTTTTTGTTTTTCAAGTACATTCAGTTGAATCTGCCTATCTGTTACTTAAATCCATTATGCTGTTCCTGCATTCTAGGATGATAAAGGATTCAGTCTTTTGTGGTATAGCAATAGCACTTAGATTTATATACGGCTTCACAATGCTTTACTGCCCTCTCTAAGCAGTTTACAGAGTCAGCATATTGCCCCCAACAATCTGGGTCCTCATTTTTCCCACCTCGGAAGGATGGAAGGCTGAGTCAACCTTGAGCCGGTGAGACTCAAACTGCCAAACTGCAGGCAGCCAGCAGTCAGCAGAAGTAACCTGCAATACTGCATTCTAACCACTGCGTGGCACCATGGCTCATCTAAAGATTTATCCCTTTAGATCAGTGTTTCTCAACCTTGGAAGCTTGAAGATGGGTGGACTTCAACTCCCAGAATCCCCCAGCCAGCAGCGCTGGCTGGGGGATTCTGGGAGTTGAAGTCCACCCATCTTCAAGCTACCAAGGTTGAGAAACACTGCAAACACTGCTTTAGATGCTGCTGCATCTGGAAACATCTTGGCCTGGAATCCAAAAGTCAACAAAGCAGGTACCAGATGAGCCTCCTTTAGGGATAACACTCCAAAGTTATGAGGCAATGTTACAGTAAGGGCAGCTTTCAAGCACCAACTCCTTGTTTTTTGCATAGAAGTACATATTAAGCTGGACCTAGAAAGAGTTTTTGGAGACTGTTCACAGCAGAGCCCAATGCGCTGTTGGGAAATTTAAGCATAGAAAAGGAGGTGAAACAAAGCGCGACCATTGATATCATCACTGATATCACAATAATATTTCAATCCACATTGGAACTGTATTTTCTTTACTCCTGCCTCCAGAAGGCCCTTCAGTTGGATGGCTTGGCATCAAACATCTGCTTAAACGTGAATTAATAGGTTTAATTATGTTTACTTGAATATTGGACATTTTCCCACAAACAGTGGAATCTTTCGTTAGATATTTTCTTGCTCTTAATTATTGGATATATCGATCTCTGATTTAAGCCTTGCAATTTTTGCTATTATTCATGCCCACCTAGCTTTAGCAGCAATCTATCTTTTACTGTAAGTGCCCTGGATTACATAAAGTTGAATATTGTGCTATAAATAGTATTTTTTTATGATCTGAAAAACATTTTTCCAATGCATTCACTTTCCACATTTTCCACTGTTTCCAGTACAACTGATATAGGGGGGAGGAAACCCAGCATCAGTTATAGTGCATCTCTAGCAAATAACACAACATTTTCAAATTCTACTGTATTGTAAGTTGTACAATGTTTGCAATGTCCTTGTCTGCATCTCTTTGTCTTGCCTACTTTTAAAACCTCCAAATTGCATTAAACTTAGCATATGCTCTCTGGCAAATCCAAAATGTCCAGGAGAGGATAGCTTTCAAGACATCCTTTTAAAGGAGAACCTCTTTTCCCCTGCTCCCAAATTTTCCTGTGAGGACTACTTAAGTGTTTTATATTACATTAGCATAGACTGAACAAGAAGGTTGTATATGAGGTGCAAGCAGTTGCTTTTAATCACACAGTATCCTTTGTATTTTTCTACTGTATTTTGTTCTGTATATCTATTGTTAGATTGGAATTACATTTCTGAGACAAGTAAACCATTTGTTATACCAGCCAAAGCTAGTGGTGCAGAATAGCAGTTACACATTACTTGTTCACTTTCCTTATGGGATGCATTTTTACTCCATTCTTCAGATGAAAAACAAAAGCCTTTTGAGGACAAGACATTTAAGATTAGTAAAAAGCTTCCCTTGGAGTTACAATCTCATAGACACAGCAGAAAATGAAAATGGATGGGGGACAGGGAGAAGAGAATGAGCAACGTGTGGGATTCATTCTTGCCTACAAGTAACTGGAATATTTGTGGTTCTGAGAGTTTGGACAGATTTCCCTCACTTCAACAGACAGTGGTTGCTGCCAAGTGACAGGTAATGGAGAAAGAAGTTTAATGCAGAAAGTAAGAGCTGCCCTGTCTGTCTGTCTGTCTGTCTGTCTGTCTGTCTGTTTGTTTTTTCTTCTTCATCTCAGTCATACCATGATAGCCGGGGTGGTTCCACTTAACTTTACTACCAATTCGCAATGGGATCCTGCACGCAAATCGCCTATGATGACATTTGGGGCGGTGGGCGGAGCCTCCAGCCAGTTTTACTACCAGTTCTTGCAAACCGGTCCAAACCGGGGGCAACCCACCACTGATGATAGCTAAGGAGCAATTGCCTACTTGAAGATGATAAACAGATTCTCTGACTCTGGGATCCTTATTAAATGCTATTAACTCAGTTTCTGAAGTGAAACAAGGGGTGACAATCTTCTCAGAGTTACATCCTAGCCATCAAACTCTTTCCACATGGAGGCTCACTTGGTCGGTACCTATTTGTGATGCAGTTTCCCAGGCTTTTTGATGAATTGTGTTTTTCCTTTCTGCAGTTTTTTTTTTGTTTCCTAGATGTTAAGAGTGAACCAATGTAAATTCATTTTATTGTCATAGTTTTATAGGATATCTTGTACTGAATATCTCTGGCTTGTCACAGCTTGTGCTTTATTTTAAAAACTGAATGTAAGAGAATGTGAGAAGGATATATTTTTCAGTTCTTTTTCCCTCTCCTAACAGACATAATAGATGAGGCTGGCTCCAAGCTGCTTTTGGCTGTACCAATGGAATTTGGTCACTGCAGAGAGAGCAGATCGAGAAAATCCTTTCTGAGGCAGAAAAGGAATCCACCTGCTTGCTCCCATTCTTGTGCCTTCCTTCCATCAACTCTTCCCATGAATGAAGAATCTTGGTTCACCTTGTAGAGGTGGTTCACCAGCCTTCTCTACAGCCTTCTCTTATCTATCTTACATTGTCTAAATCAGCCTTGATTCCATTTAAATTGGATATTCAAGTCTTGAAGAGTCCTAAAGGTAGGACTGTTTTTCAGGAGTCAACTGGACTTTCTGATTTTTCTTTGAAGATGTTTTGCTTCTCATCCAAGAAGCTTCTTCAGCTCTGACAGGATAGTGGGGAATGGAAGGATTTATATTCCTTACAGACAGCTGGTCATCTGCATCTTTTTAGAGGGTAGTTGAAGCACTTGGAGGTATATCTGTGTCCTCAAGGTCACCTGAGTAGTGTTCCTGGTTCCTGTAGTCTGCAATTTTTCCTCTGGAAATCCATTCCTACTCCCACACTATTCAAAGGGTGTTCATCCCAAATTGTATAGTTAAAACTCTGTAGAAATTCTCAGTCATCCAAGTCATGGTTGTCCTAAAGGTGCTTTTTTTTCAGGAGGCAACTGGATTCTCTTGGTTTTTTCTTTTAAAGACATTTCACTTTTAAAGACATTTCACAAGGCACAATTAAATTTTGTATGTTTTGTTTTTACTTTGGCTGTTCACCGCCCTGAGTCCTATTTGGAGAAGGGCGGTATAGAAATAGGAACAAATAAATAAATAAATCTCAAAAATTCTTATTTTTCTCATGGAAAAAAAGCACTTTTAAGACAACCATGACCTGGGTGACTGAATTTGTACAGAATTGTTGATAGAAATCCAGACAAAAATTTTGCCCGTGCAGCTTTGTCCAATTTTCAAAACAAATGGAGCTGTTCTATTTTTGACAGAATGGGGTAAAAAATAGCAAAAATGGCAGACCGTCTAGAACACATTAATCCTGATTCATATCAACTGAATACCTTTAATCTTTTGACTGCAGACACTTTTTAACTATCTCACCTGACTTATCCTTGTAAAGTGGGATGATTTGCAGTCTGTTATCACTGACTTTCTGGGGCACCAGGTAGGCTGGTATAGCTAGTTAGCAAGCTTGACCCTTCTTAGAGAGGATCTTATCATTAGTCTCCCTGGTGGGAAGGCAGGCTAAGCAAGGCAACTCCCAGTTATCTTGAGAAGACCAGAATAGAAGTATGAGATTTCATTAGCAAAAGAGAAAAAACAGGAACTGGCATGGGGAAAAGATTTGAGAGCAGAGAAATTGAATGTTCTTCTACTTTAAAAGAATTCTGATAGGCAAAGAGTTTAATCAAAGGACCAAAAAAATAGACCCATCACACCACCCAACTCTTTCCCAGTGTTCTTCGAAAGAGAGTTTTAAATTGCAACATCAAAATTTGTCTATAACAACTGCAGAAACAATAGAAAAGTTCCCAAAACTGCAAAGTGCTTAGAAAAACTAGGAAGTCTTTCAAAGCCATGTAATCTGATTCAATGCTTTGAAGTGGGTCCTGAATCTGCTGTAAAGAAGTGAGTTGGGTGATACTTTACTGAATTACTGAATTAAAGCACATTTTCTAAACTTTGTCCAGACCTCTCCTCATCTCTAAGAAAAGACACATTGTGTGATGCTTATGGGACAGTCACCCCAAACACTTGTGAGTTTAGTACTTTGAAGGCCCTCATGGGCCAACACATTGGTCTTCTCATCATTCCTGTCGCCCATCTCCTCTCACTTGTGACTGCATGACTGTAACTTTGTTGCTTGTATCATTGCGATTTATATTGATATTGATTGTTTCCTAGTATGGTTTGATTGCTTATTGTACCATATGACTATCACTGGGTGTTGTGCCTTGTGGTTCTTGAGAAGTGTATTTTGTCTTTTTATGTACACTGAGAACATATGCTCCAAAGACAAATTCACACTTGGCCAATAAAGAATTCTCTTCTCTTCTCTTCTCTTCTCTTCTCTTCTCTTCTCTTCTCTTCTATTCTATTCTATTCTATTCTATTCTATTCTATTCTATTCTATTCTGTCCTATCTAAGACAGCAACAGGAAACAAGCATCTCAGGCACAAGACTGCTTCTCCTGACAATAATTGGAAGGGCATCCTCCAAAAACCCAATTGTAGGATCAACCTTAAATGCAGATGAAAGAGAAAAATCCATGAAAGTTTTCATACATAGTACGATAAGACTTTAACATTGAAATGAGATGAGATGCACAAAGAGGCAATTATAGATATACCCATACATGATCATAAAGAGCCCTAAAATGACATACCCTGTTTCTCCCAAAATAAGGCATCCCCTGATAATAAGCCCAACCGGGCTTTTGAGGGCATGGCAATAAGGCCAAGCACTTATTTCAGGGTTCAAAAAAATATAAGACAGTGTCTTATTTTCGGGGAAACACAGTGCCTAAAGTTATCCAACAGAAAAATATTATTTACATTAGTAATATGTTTCTGTCACTTGCTTTTTATCTTGTTCTTGCCAAATCCGTTAAAAAAAAAACTATATAGTAAATCAGTAGTCAGGTTGACTGGTGTTACTGTATAGAAATTATACATCTCATACATCTGGGTGGCACCAAATTAGGGAACCTGCTACAATGTCACTTTTTCTCCAGCAGTTCAAGTAATATACACAATAAACCTTTCTTCATTTTTTTTTCCATACAACAATCCAACAAGGTCAATAAAGTTGACCCAGATTATTGGCCCAAAATCACTTTGTGAATTTCCTTCCCAGGCTGAGGGAAGACTTGAAGTGAGTTTCTCTGCTCCTGATCCAACATCCTAACCACTGTACCACCTTGGCTGGTTAGGAACTATGTTTTCCAGGTGTTGTCAAGTAAGGCTAGGCCATTTTTTAGGTTTCAAGGAGAAAATGTCTTTCAGACTATGCTTGGGTACACGTACAATATCTGGCAACAAACCTTTAAACCAAACACGCCTATTCCCAGAATCACACAGCTCAGCTACTTTAAGAAATGGGTGACAGTTCTTAACAGGAGAACTGTTTCACACTCTATGCTCTTCAGATCTGAAGTGCTGCCCAACCTTGTTATTAAAGCAGATTTGTAAAAAGAAAGGTGCCATAAATCAACCTTACCAGAAGCCTGAACAGAACCCCCCCCCCTTTTTTAATTTTTTTACATCTTTGTGCATATTTGGAAGAGCTCTTTTTGTACTTTGCACAGGGATATTTTCTTGGTGAGGGCGGGAGTGTCAAAAAGAGCCAAGAATGCATAATCAATGTCTCACTTCTTTTTTTTTTTAATGTACATCACGGCTGCCATCTTGGTCTCTGGAATTAGGCACACAGACAAACTCAGATGCCACTGACTTCATCAATTTAAAGCAGAGACACAGACTTATTTAGGAGGGAGATGATGCTGAATCTATGGAGCTGAAGGAAGAGGTGTGAGGTCACTGTTCAAGACCAAGAGAGCAATTACATAAATCAATCTAAATATAGCCATTCATCACCTGGATGTGTTTTATTTCTTTTTAAAAGTTCCATATGAAGTGGGAAGAGTAAATATTTTTCTGCAGTTTTCTATTTCGGTTTCAAATTGTGTTTATTTATTGTGTTCCCCCCCAGCGCCCCAATTAATATCCGAGGGTGCCAAGGTGTGACAGGCACATATGGAGCTGTCTGCCTGAGCACCAAGCAAGAACCACCCACGTAGCTATAAAAATATTTCCATCTTTGAGAGGGGAAAATGCGATCAGAAATGCTCTGAGTTGCCCTATATTCTAGTCAGCAGTTTCTCAGTCTCGGAGGAAAATAAAAACAAAAACCTCAAACCCATCTCAGTTATAAATAGAGCCTGGACAGCTCCAAAGGGCACCATCCGGCAGGTTCGTGAGAGCAAAATCAAGCAAAAATGGGATGAGGAGAAAAGAGAACGATGGTTGCTCTCCTGCATTTGCAAAGAACCCCACCACCTACAGGTAAAATTCAGCAGGTTCTGACAGGTTCTGGAAACCAGTAGCAGAAATTTTGAGAAGTTCAGAGAACCGGCAAATACCACCTCTGGCTGGCCCCAGAATGGGTGTGGGAATGGGGATTTTGCAGTATCCTTCCTCTGGAGTGGGGTGGGAATGGAGATTTTGCAGTATCCTTCCCCTGCCATGCCCACCAAGCCACACCACCAAGCCACTCCCACAGAACCAGTAGTAAAAAAATTTGAATTCCATCACTGCCCCCACCACCAAAAAAAATAAACCCTGAAGGCATCACCACACATAGAAGTGCACCACCACACTACTCTCCATTAACAGTTCAAGTGAAAATATTGTGGGGACATTTTGCCCTGGCTTCACTTGATGTGGGGCATGGCCACCCTACTATTGCCATGAAGGATTTTTCATTGCCAGGAACAGTGGGTAGCCTTGTGTAGGTATTAAATAAAAATGGGGAGCATATCAAGACTTGAGGAACCCTACAAGCAAAAGCCTCATGCTCAACCTCTCCTCTATTGGAAGTAACATGGAAAAAGGAGGAGTACCACTGCAAGATGGCACCCCCCACACACACATTCTCCTAACCTCTGGGGTTGACCCAAAAGGATATCATGATCAGTGGTCTTGAAAACTTCCTAGAGTAGAGATCAAGCAGAAACAGGAGGAAGCAGACACATCCCAGTCCTGCCAGATGATCATCCACAACAGTGGTGGGTTTCAAAAAAATTTACTACCCGTTCTGTGGGTGTGGCTTGGTGGGAGGGGCAGGGGAAGGATACTGTAAAATCTCCATTCCCTCCCCACTCCAGGGGAAGGTTACTGCAAAATCCCCATTTCCTCCCAATCAGCTGGGACTCAGCAGGCAGAGAATAGATGGGGGCAGGGCCAGTCAGAGGTGGTATTTACTGATTCTCTAAACTATTCAAAATTTCCACTACCGGTTCTCCAGAACGGGTCAGAACCTGCTGAAACCCACCTCTGATCCACAAGTGTAATCTGCGCTATTTTGATTCTCTACCCGGACCTAAAGCTCAATCAAAAAATGCCTAGATGATCTCCTACCTCCAATAGTGAACAGCAGAAGTGAAGTCATTCTTAGGTCACTGTATTTATATATGTTTTGGTTTGTAGATGCACCTACTGAATTCTATCCCCACCCTCCAAATCCATCACATCTAAAGAAAACTGGAGCTGAAATGGCATGATTGGCATTTGCTGCTTCCAAGAATCTTATACGGGCTTGATAAAGCTGGAAGGTCAGTTTGTGCATAGAAGTCTGTGCCTGATTTTTAGAAACATTTATCAAGCAAAAAGCTTCACAACAATCAAAGATTTGGCTGGTTATTTCAAATCAATATGAGAATTTTCGTCTTACTTTGATTTCAGGTCCTGGCTAGGTCTATTGTTCTTTTGCCAGTTCTTCCTCCCTGTTAGCATTGCCAGATAATCAATTTGGCATTGTCTCTCTCAGAGTTATTTCTGATTTTTCTCTGAATGGCAGAAATGATCAAGAATTCCATCCACTGACATATCAATCGCAAAAGTACATTACTGCAAAAAAGGGCATCAATTCCACCAAATGGATAGAAGCTTTACAGCACAGGTGTCAAATTCAATTTCATTGAGGGCCGCTTCAGGGTTGTGTTTGACCTTGGGGGGCCATGTGGGCATGGCCATGGTGGGCATGGCCAGCTTGACATCACTCGTGTCGGGGCCCTTATGGTGGCCTGAGGGCTTGCAGCCCTCCCGAGCTCCGTTTTCACTGACAGAGGCACTGAAGGCTGGTCCTTCGCTGTTACTAGGGCACCCCTGCCCTAGTAGAGTTGAGCTTAGAGTTGGATCTAAGCACCCTGCGGGCCGGATCCAGCCCCCGGGCCTTGAGTTTGACACCGCTGCTTTACAGTGTAAGATCCAAACTTGAACTAAGTGATTGCCATATTAACTCGTCTGACTTCCCATTCCTTGAATCCATCTGAGTCAGGGTGTCAAACTCGATTTCATTGAGGGCTGCATCAGGGTAGTGTTTGACCTCAGGGGGTCAAGTGTGCATGGCCAGCTCGATTTCTCTTGTGTTGGGGGCCCTCCCAAGCCTCATTTTCACTGGCAGAGGAACCGTGGGCTGGTCCTTTGCTGTTTCCAAGGTGGGCCAGATCTAAGTACCCCACAGGCCAGATCTGGCCCACAGACCTTGAGTTTGACACCCCTGATCTGAATCCATCCAAAGGTTCTTTAAACTCAACTACCTGTTTTTCACAACAACCAACCAGATCCTTCTGAGAAACCTAGAATTAGGTCAGAAAGATAAGAGACTTCCCAACTGAAGCCTTACAGGCATTCTGGGGATATAATATCTTTGAACACACCTATTCTATAACTTAAACAATACAGTCAAAAGACAAACAGAGGTAGATGCAAGCGTTTCGTATTGTCTCATCAGTACCTACATTACAATAAGATGGTTAAAATCAGCCTCAAATATAAGATCTAGCAAGAGTATTAATTAATTAAGCCTATAACCTATGCAGGAAAGCAACAAATGGTAAGCCTTATGCCCATGGGAAGCATAGATTGACATAAATCCGTTTCTGCGCACACAAGGGGGGCTTCAAAAAGTTTATGGCAACTGTCATTATATTCTATAATGGTCAAGCATGGGGAACCAAGAACAATGCAATAAATTACTCAAGATAGTTTCTTTATTGTTGTTCGCCTATAGAAAGGAAGCTTGCTAGACTGACGCATACTCTGCCTAACTATCAGATAAGCAATTGTGAAGATCTAGGGAAGATCCCTTCTTCTAGATCTCTTTCTATATACCAAAGACACAGTGCTAATTTGTCTCTTCACTCCTCCCTCCTGCAATTCAGCAGCAGATTTCACCACAATAACAGTTCTCAGAGCAAACTTGTGCAAGTGGACCTAACCTTCATAATGTCAGCTAGCTGTATGGTGCTTGCAGCCATACAATTTGAGGGGGATGCTGCTACCATGAAATGAGGGGGTGGGGGAGAACTGTTGAGAAGTTTATATTACAGCTTTGCAACTGCGGTTACTTTCAAGGCCATGTCAGTTTGCTCTGGTATGCAGTGGCATAATTTATCTTTATGCCATTTCAATTCAACTGAGACAGAAACTAATTCAATGCACCTTCCATGGATTATCATGGATATCTTCGAGACCGCCTTCTACCGCATAGCTCCCAGCGACTGGTAAGATCCCACAGAGTTGGTCTCCTCCGGGCCCGTCAGCTAAACAATGCCGGCTGGCGGGCCCGCAGAGGAGGGCCTTCTCTGTGGCTGCCCCAGCTCTCTGGAACCAGTTACCTCCTGAAGTCCGGACAACCCCCACCCTATTGGCCTTCTGAAAAGCGGTGAAGACCTGGCTTTTCCGGCAGGCCTGGGGCCGTTGATCTCGCTTTGCGATCTGACGAGATCCGGCCATGAATGGTGTGAATGGGTTTTAATGTCTTTAATGTTTTTAATTTCTAAGTGTTTTTATAGTGATTTTTTGAGTGTATTGTGAGCCCTGGGTCTTTGGAGAGGGGCGGCATATAAATTGAATAAATAAATAAATAAATAAAGTAAGTTACATTTAGGAATAAGTACTTTTTTTATTACATGATAACAGAATGAAAAGGGGGGGCAGGGGAATAACATGTCTTCACACTACCTGGGGGTGTTGCTAGCATACAAGATGCCCTGATGAAGAATTCCACTTAATACCCTTCTCCGAACATTTTTTTAAAATATTCTAGTTAGAACAATTAATCAGTAGAACAATTTGCCTCCAGAAGCTGTGAATGCACCAACAATGGAAGTTTTTAAGAAGAGATTGGACAACCATTTGTCTGAAGTGGTATAGGATTCCCTGCCTGAGCAGGGGGTTGGACTAGAAGACCTCCAAGGTCCCTTCCAACTCTGTTATTCTATTCTATTCTAGCCACCTGCATGTGCACTCACCTGCTATTAAAAACAGGCTTTTTTTTAAATATTGCAGCTGTGTGCATACACACTTGCCTGCTGTTATTTTTGCGTAGCGCCCCTGGGCAGCACACAATTTGCCCACCAGTTTGTGACAGCTGTAATATATCCAATCCATATTTAAATAATATATGTATCCTAATAATGTGATGATGTCCCCTAACTTCAGCAACATTAAAACCCTCATTAACTAAGTATGGTTATAATAACACTTCCATGTTCGGAAACAATATGCCCTAGAGTACCACATAAACATCTGGAAGAAGATAAATTAACTCATTCCCTAATGATCCTGAAGTGTTATTAGAAAAAAGGATGCTATGAGCTTTAATATCACGGTGATTGCTGAGTTGACCTTTACCTTGTTGTTTTTATTTTCTTTTACTTCTTACACAATTACTTTAAGCTGGTTCAATCATTTGCTGCTGCTATTTTTTTATAACTGTTTTATATTTAGGTTATCTAAAGTTCGATGCTCCCTTAATTGTTAAAAACTGCAAAGACGTTTTATTTGATTACAGAAATGTGCAAATGTGACCATTTATTTATTTTATTTATTTGTTTGTTTTAATTTGTATACCGCCCTTCTCCAGCAGGACTCAGGGCGGTGAACAGCCAGAATAAAACAGAACATACAAAATTTAAAAACAGTTTAAAAATAATTAAATATTTTTGGCCACAATTTAAAACAACCCAATTAAAATCAATCAAACCCAATTAGAATCAATTAACCAAAAACAGTGTGGTCAAGCCAGCCCGGCTCTATTTAAAAAAATAGAGATGACTTTGTGGTCAAATCAAAGCATTTTTCTTTTCTTCTTTGGGTTGTTGAAAAGGAGGTTAAAGCAAGTCTTAACGAAAAGACTTGGAACATTGACCCTTCTCTGGATGGGTGAGAGCAGAAGGGAGTTCTGCCATGATGCTCATTCACTTCCAAATGGCAGGTGGAACTGGGCAATTGAAGCCCCACCCCTTTTTATATGCAGGCAATGCATACTTAAAAGGGGTGGGCAGTGGTGGGATTGAGCCGGTTCGCATCAGTTCAGGAGAACCAGTTGTTAACTTACCCACCCACCCTGCTATCAAAGTGGAATCTGGGTGCTGCACTGTGCTGCAATGGAGAAACAGGCAACGGAGCGGCCGGTGCAAGGGAAGGAGAAGGCTGCTTTCCCTCTTTCTTCTCCCTGCTCCTCCTCCTTCCCTCGTGCTGGATGCTCCGTTTCCCATTTCTCCATTGCATCACAGCGTCCAGGATCCACTTTTATAGTATGTGTTGGGGGGGGGGGTAATTTAACAACCATTTTGCCCAGGGTCAGGTTGGCCATCATGAACCAGTTGTTATATTATTTGAATCCCACCAGAGGTGGGTTTCAGTAGGTTCTGACCAGTTCTGGAGAAACGATAGCGGAAATTTTGAGTCATTCGGAGAAACGGTAGTAAAAATTCTGACTGGCCCCGCCCCCATCTATTCTCTGCCTCCCGAGTCCCAGCTGATCTGGAGGAAATGGGGATTTTGCAGTAACCTTCCCCTGGCTTGGAGAGGGAATGGAGATTTTACAGTATCCTTCCCCTGCCATGCCCACCAAGCCACGCCCACCAAGCCACGCTCACAGAACCGGTAGTAAAAAAGTTTGAAACTCACCATTGAATCCCGCCACTGGGGGGGGCGGTTATTCACCCAGTTTTGCTCAGCATTTTGAAGCCAGTGACCATCACTGCTGATGCTTCCAACTGAGAGCAAAACTACGAGAGAGAGAGAGAAACAAGAGACAGAGAGCGACAGACAGACAGAGTCAGAGATAGAGACAGAGACAGAGACTTGTTGATTGTAAGTTCCTTGGGGCTGAGAAGAATTGCTGCAAAACTGAATTTCCTGAAGTGGCCCACTAGACTCCTAAACAACTGAAAAAATGATCTAGTAAAAAGAAAAGTCAACCAAAAGAGCAACATGCAAACAAAAGCAAATGAAACACCCCCAGGAGCAAAACAAATTAAAGTTTAATTTGTGTGCATTGTTTAATGAACTACTAAATTGGCCATGCCCACCTAGTCGGATGACCTCCTAGCCACACCCACCTAGTCACATGACCACCTAGCCACGCCCACCCAGACGGTCCAGCCCCCCAACAGTCTGAGGGACCGTGAATTGGCCCCCTGTCTAAAAAGTTTGAGGACCCCTGTTGTAGATACCCTGCAATGGTATTGCCTTTATTCATTCTATTTCTTTATCCCAATTTCTTTCTGAAATAAGACCAAATTAATTCACTTGTATTTCTGAGGAGATGCCAAACTACCACTCTACTAAGAACTTTAGATGTTAGGATGGTCTGAATCCTTTAATAGTTATTATAATTTGAGTATTTCCAAAGTGTAATGAAGATTATTCCTTTATTGATTGATTTAATAAATTTACATACCGTAGATGCCTATCTTAGCCAATGACTCTGGGTGGTAAACAATATTTAAAATAATAATTAAAACAATTATAATCATAACTACAAAAACTAAAATACATAGCACCTGAAAAAAATACAGCAGTCACTAACACAAGCAGGAGATGGGGCCCTTGACACAATCAGGGCCCAAGGATCAAGCCCAAAGGACCACCTTTGACCCATACAAAATGCCAGCAGGGTTGGTGCCAACCTGATTTCTTGGGAGATAATGTTCCAGAAGGCAGGCACCATGGCAGAAAAAACTCACTTTCTGAGCCTGGCAGTCAACATTCCTTAACTGATGGGGTTATTCTGCTGGACCCAGAGGTGGTATTCAACAGGTTCTGACCAGTTCTAGACAACTGGTAGCAGAAATTTTGAGTAGTTCGGAGAACCAGTAAATACCACCTCTGACTGGCCCGGCCCCCATCTATTCTCTGCCTCCCGAGTTCCAGCTGATTGGGAGGAAATGGGGATTTTGCAGTAATCTTCCCCTGGAGTGGGGAGGGAATGGAGATTTTATAGTATTCTTCCCCTGCCATGCCCACCCAAGCCATGCCCACCAAGCCATGCCCACCAAGCCACGCCCACAGAACCTATAGTAAAAAATTTTGAATCCCACCACTGGCTGGACCAGATAGGACAGATCAAAACAACTGGGAAGAGATGGTCCATTAAGTAATCTTGTCCCAAGCCATGAAAGGCTTTAAAGATGACAACCAATCAAGCAATCTGGAGCTCTGTCCAAAATTATTTTGGTATTCCACCAAAATTAATGATGAGGAGTCCTTCTCTTAAGAAGCCATTCTGTGGCCAACTCTCGGCACTCATAAAATTCTGTTCCCAGAAGCAACAGATCTACCTTAAAGAGTGAATGACACCAGTTCCATACTAAGACTTGGCATCCCAGAAAAGCAAGTAAAAGAGGAAAACTTTATTTTTCAAAACATTTTTGCTTTGACATTTTTATATTATACACTGGAGTTTCTGGGTCAGTTCAATCAACACAATTTATACTAAATAATGCGGAGGCTGCTGTGTTGTCCTTTCCTCAACTCTACCTCTGCCTTAAAAGAAGCATGGGAGAAACAATTTAGTATCGTGAAATCCTCAAAGATATTTAGCTGAAACCTGGCAGGGCTAATGCCCTCTAAAAAAGCTGTCATCCCTAGTATTTTCATCCCATTCTGAAGCAGCTGAGAGCATCATGACCCCTCCTCATTATACCCTAAAGGCATTTTTAAACCAAATATCAAAGTCAAATGTGTTTGTCTTCGAATCTCAAATAAACAAACTGAAATTGAATCATACCTTCCTCAAATCTTGATTCTCCAACCTGAAGCTAATCAGTCATAGATGCCTGGCAAAAAGCATTGTGTGGAGTTAGTTTGCCTTCAAGTAAATGGCTGTTTTCTGACAGGCCATATTCACTTGGGAAACCAAATGGTATATACAGAGGTGGAATTCACTTCCCTTCCCTTCACATTTCCCTGCAAATGTGAGCCCATGCGCCACCTCTGTGAATGCACATGCGCCACCTCTACATATGTGCACATGCCACCTCTGCACATGCGTATGGCCTTCCGCGCATGCACAGTAGTCACGCATTACATCCAGGCGGGTGGGCGGAGCTTCCTGCAGTCGCCGCTACCGATTCACGCGATCCGGAGAGAACCGGCTGAATCCCACCACTGGTTATATTGTCTATTCAATATAAAGGTTCACCCTGACCCCTAGAAAGGCCAACGTGGCATAGATTGTTTCACTTTTTCCAACCACAAAGAGCAATTTATAAATACTTTTTAATTTAAAAATAGGCCAGAGGAATTGCATTTTTTCCCCCCTCCTCCAGTCCCATTTTTCATAGTCTATTGTGTTTTTTGCACTACTGGCTTGAAGCCGGGTATTTTTTATTATTATTATTATTCATCTTTGCAAGTATCTGTGGAAACCCCTCTAAGCTAAAGAGCAAGCTTTTAACAATGCTTTAATTTGTTTGCCAACATATTTCAGAAGGGAAGAGAAGGAAAGGGAAGGGTGTAGCCTATCTGGGAACCCAGGGATGGACTTTCCACTCAGGAAGCTGAACATTTGGGCTTATTATTTGCACATGGATATGTATGTGTGCACACACTATCATCTGCTCAAGGCAGAGCAGTCGAAGTGATAATGAATATAACCAGGCAAAACATTTAAATGGTAAAAATCTGTCTATAGAAATGAACGTGTACTTTGTTAAACCCACTGCACGTACCAGAAATAAATACACATTATTTACCTAAAAACACTGCAACAAATGTCACTCTGATTTAGAGATGAATAGCATAGGTGTGTGGCTGGTAATTTCTTGATCCTTTTTGTACCCTCCTATAGTATCCTATACTCAGCGCATTTGAGAATTTCTCTTAGGGATGATTTCAGTCTACTTTACAGTTAATGTTTGTAGTAGAGTTCTCTGTTATATGCTTTTCCATTACTCTAAAGCCTCACTGATTTCCCCCATTTCCTCAGTCTGAAAAAGTCCTGTGGGACCTACTCCCTCACAATTTCTTCTTTTGTAATTTAGGGAAAACATAAAATGGTAAAGAGGTTTTGAGCTGTGAGAGGCACTGAGAGACAGGATATTCATAAATGCCCTTCTCTAAAGGTAAAGGTAAAGGTTCCCCTCGCACATTTGTGCTAGTCGTTCCTGACTCTAGGGGGCAGTGCTCATCTCTGTTTCAAAACCAAAGAGCCAGCGCTGTCCGAAGATATCTCCATGGTCATGTGACCGGCATGACTAAACGCCAAAGGCGCACTGAACACTGTTATCTTCCCACCAAATGTGGTCCCTATTTTTTTACTTGCATTTTTTATGTGCTTTCAAACTGCTAGGTTGGCAGAAGCTGGGACAAGTAATGGGAGCTCACCCCGTTACGCGACATTAGGAATTTGAACCGCTGAACTGCTGATCTTTCAATCGACAAGCTCTGTGTCTTAGGCACTGAGCCACCGCATCCTACCCTTCTCTATCTCCTAATTAAAGAAATGAAACCTCTCCGAATTTTACCCAAGAAATCCACTGGAATCTAGACAGTTTACAAAGTAAAGACAGAATTTGACAGAGCTGCAACCAAATTGGACCTTTTGGAAACAACATTCAGCAGCAACAGTGTTTCCATGTGATTAAACCACATTTGTGATTAAACCAAATTTATCCCATGTAGAAAATAAAATGATCAATAAATAAATAAATAAATATAAAGAACAAATATGTTTTCCATCTTTTTCATACTTTGAAAAAGTAAGCCTTGGTTTGAAAGGAATCAATATAATTTCTTAATGCATGACTAGTGCTTACCGTCCCCAAAAATAAAATCTAAATGATCTCACTTGGTAAGCACCAAACAATATTTGAATTTTTTTTTAATTTTTTTTTATTTCTAAACGTAACAAAACATAAAAACAACAATCATTCAATACAATCATAGAAAGTGTGTCGATTGGTTAAAATTCTTTTGTGCTTAATCCCAAATCCTAAATTACAAATCATTTAATTTCTCTTATTTAACAATTTTCTATATCCCTTTATATTATTATTCTCATCTAGCAGTTATTTAACAAAGGCTTATCTCCCATAAGAAAAAAAAACTTCATATATTTTATCATTACCTTAATTTCATATTTCATACTTCATCTCCATGCTTTATTATCTAGCCATTGATAAAACACATTCCATATCAAATAGTATTGTTTGTCTTCCTGTTCTCTTATTTCAAATGTCAATTTACTCATTTCAGCACATTCCATAATTTTCTTAATAACTTCATCATCAGTAGGTATTTTCTCTTTTTTTCAATTTTTAGCAAATACAATTCTAGCCGCTGTTAAAACATTTACAATTAAATATCTCAATTTTTTATTATACATTTCTGGTAGAATCCCTAATAAAAATATCTCTGGTTTAAAGTCAATGTGTTTCTTTGTCATTTTTTTCTAACCAAGTGTGGATTTTAGTCAGGGGTGGGTTCTAATTTTTTTTACTACCGGTTCTATGGGCGTGGCTTATTTTGTGGGTGTGGCTTGGAGGTCATGTGACTAGGTGGGTGTGGCTAGCTGGTCAGTCATTTATGGAAGGTCCTTGCATTTATGACCAGTCCTCGCACTTACGACCCAACTCATTTGTTTACTGATCAACACTGATCAGCTGTAGGATGGCCCTTTGAAGCCCCCCGGCAAGAGTTTAAACAGTTATTTTCCCTCTAATCATCAGCTGGGATTCAGGAGGCAGCAATAGATTGGGGGTGGGACCAAATAAAAGGTAAGAATAATGTGGGGGGGGTCGGGGGTGGGAGGGCAGGAGGGGAGAACCGGTTCGGTGACGTCATATTGTCACCGCTACCAGCTCGGCCGAACCGGACCGAACCGGGAGGAACCCACCACTGATTTTACTCCAATATCTTTTAGCTTCTGCACATGTCCACCACATATGGTAATATGATGCTGGAGTCTGATGACATTTCCAACATTTCTCCGATTTATTCTTGAACATTCTGGCTATTCTCGTCGGGGGCAGAAGCCACCTGTAAAACATCTTATACAAATTCTCCTTATATGCTGTAGACATTGTCATTTTATAATTTTGCAACCACAATTTTTGCCATTTCTCTAAATCGATCCCATGACCAAAATTTTCCCCCATACTATCATTGTTTCTTTAACTTGTTCTTCTTCCAGTTTTACCTCTAATAAATAATTGTATAATTTTTTAATTACATAGTCATCAGAACCCATTAAGATCTTATCTAAATTAGTCATAACATCATAAAAACCTTGTTAAAAACCTTCTTCATATTTAGAAGAAATATTCTTATTTGGAAATAAGAAAACCAATCCATCTTAAAACCTTGTTCTTCCAATTCTTGCTTTGATTTAAGTTCACCCTTTTCATCCATTAATTCACTATATCTAACAATTTGTTTCCTTCTAAATATTACTGAAACAATATTTGAATTCTTAATGATGTCATCAAGGACTTTAATGGAAAGAGCTCAAATAGCCTAACTTTTTTTGTGCTTTTGCTTAAAGTGTGTTTAGATTTCCATTCTTATTCCACTGTTATAATTGGAGCCCTGATCATTATTGGACTCACAGCTCTGGATAGATGCCACGAATGTACTTGAGAAGAAGGCTTAAAGAGGCCTCAAGTTGCAGACAGGATTTCAAGCTACATAAACAAAAGTTAGAACATCCACTATGAGTTATCAATTGTTTGGGGAAGTTATTGGATTAGGTAGCTGATTGAAGAAAGGTCGATGAGAGTAGGAAATTAGGATGGAGATAACAAGATGTAGCTGCAAATTGCATGTTTTTGTGGAGAAACAGAAGGACTTGTAAATGAAGTTTGACCAATTGTTGAGCATCAACATCAAGCTGCATTGATTCTGTGTTGAGATGACAGGATCGACAGTGTGATGCTGTCATGTCAGCATGTGAGCTGCAAACTCAGCTATTACAATAGTGATGCTGACCAGAAGATCTTGAGCAAGCACTGTAGCTATCACAATTTGGTAGATCTCACTGGACTGAGATCTAGAGCCAAGAAGTTGCTAAGAGTGAAACTTGAAAATAAGCTGGAAGAAGGTATTGGTGGAAATTGTGCCACATTCTTCAGTCAACTTTGATGGAATTGGAAGAAAGCAACAGAGTTTTTTATTCAGAAAAAGAAAGAAGGACTAAACGTAACAGAAACAATTGAAATAATATAAAAAGAAATGTATACCAGAATCCATCAGAATACAATGTGCAACAACTATGCTCCTACTTCTAAGCTATATTCTTTTCCAAATCTTTGGTCAAGAAAGGGATTTCAGCAAAGGCACAAATAATGCTATGAGAAACAATTATAGATTTCTCCTTGCAACCTGTAAAAAATTTCTCCACCTCCCCTCCCTTGGTTTCATTAGTTTCAAAACAGGAACCTCTGGGATTGTTCAGAATTTTCCTTATACAGAAAGTGGTAACAACTGAAGGCTGCATTTTTCTTTGTGGTATTTATTTATAAGGCTGCTAACCCACTTTTCATTCAAAATTTCCCTTAGGAAGCCTCTCTCGTGTTTGATGTTCTCTCAACAGCACAAACGGCCAGATTTGTCTTGATCTGTGGAATCTACCAAGGTCAGATTCACGCACATTATTAAATCATTATCCCTTCCCAATTCTTTTTTAAAAGCATAATAATGCCAAAGAAATAGTGGTGTTTTTGTTATTGTTCCATCTTACTTTTCTGAATGTACACCATGTTGTGCATTATTAGAACTATAACCAAAATTCAGATTTTGGCTCCAATATTTTTTTTTAAAAAAAGGTTCCCATAGCTCTTCAATTTTTTTTGCTTTTGTTTGGTTGAAAGCCTACCGTTATCAATAGAAGCAGACTGTGTACATAACACTTGTTTCACATATCCATATGAAATTCTGAATAATGTATGCCTTGTGACTTAGAATATTTTTAGATTGATTTTTTTCCCCAGTAAAACAGCATTTAAAGATTCTAGAGGTTTCTTAGGACATTCTGTTCTGCATCCATCTCTCCGGCCACAAGAGGGGGGAGAGAAAACTTGGTTTCCATTAAAGAACTTGCATAGTTTAAAGGCGCTCAGATGAACGAAATGTTAAGCAAATATTATTTCAGCAAATAAGTTTGATCGAACAAAAAAAGGAAAAAAAACTCTTCCTTTCAGGAGAAAAAAATATATTGATTTCAAATCTTCAGAATAATTTTGAAAAAAATACACAAAACCACTTTGAGAGCAGAAGTCCTCTGAAATTTCTACTCCTTTTAAAAACAATTTCATAAGAACAAGGTATCAGTCATATGCATCGTTAGAGAAAAAGTCAATGTTTAAGTTAGTACAAGAAGACAGTTCTCATGTAGCTTTCGACTTCCAGGTAAATGAACCCGTCAAGCTCAGTTAGTGCTTATTATACCTTTGGCATGATTCTAGTTCCCAATAAAGTGACTATACCTAAGCCCACAATCTCCCACAATCTGCCATACTTTGCTTCATCTTCAAATTTTGCTAACCTTCAAAGACTGTAAAGTTGCTGCAGGATGAGGGATTGAACCTGTACAGTCCATAAACCCTGAAACCTTTCCATATGGTGATGTGAATCCTTAAGCAAGCTGATACTTGTTAAGTATAATATTTGCAGCCTTTAACAGGCACATAAACAACACTTACCTACCATTCAAAAGAGACGATCAAAAAGCTAAAGGGGAGGGGGAGGCCCAAACACCTCCTCACCAGCAATCAACACCCAGATAAACAGGGATTAACACCAGGATTAATATCAGACCCACAATCAAGCAGTAAATAATAATACCTTAAATCAAGGAACTACCAACTCAGATAAAGAATCAAACAATAAACAACAGCTTAATCAAGGAGCTGGTAAGGAAAAACAATATTCTCACCAACACTGAAAGGGCAACCCATTGTACATAAAAAGAGACCAAGCCCCAGCACTGAAAATGTTACCTAGTTGGGTAATGAAACATCTGCAAGAAAGCAACCAAGCTCTGAGAGCACCAAGGACCCAAAGGGATGTGGTGGCTCAGTGACTAAGACGCTGAGCTTGTCAATCGAAAGGTCGGCAGTTCAGCGGTTCGAATCCCTAGTGCCGCGTGACGGGGTGAGCTCCTGTTACTTGTCCCAGCTTCTGCCAACCTAGCAGTTCGAAAGCACGTAAAAAATGCAAGTGGAAAAATAGGGACCACCTTTGGTGGGAAGGTAACAGCGTTCCGTGCGCCTTTGGCGTTTAGTCATGCTGGCTACATGACCACGGAGACGTCTTCAGACAGCACTGGCTCTTCGGCTTTGAAACGGAGATGAGCACCACCCCCTAGAGTCGGGAACGACTAGCATATATGCGTGAGGGGAACCTTTACCTTTACCTTATCAGTAAATATAATATACTTGGTATGCTACTACTCCAGGCATTATGCTTAACTCCCACTTAACTCCTGATGCTATAATGAATGGCCTAGGAAAGTTTGGCCTTATCTCAAACACATGGAGAGGACATGGTGACTTTCATATACTACACAAAGTGAAATGCACTTCACATACTCATATTATTTAATACCTATATAGCTGAAAAATGTACAGTGGTACCTCGGTACTCATTGTTAATTGGTTCCTAGAGGCACAATGAGTACCAAACTAATTTTCCCCTAAAGAATAATGTAGTGAGTCATAAGGCAGCCGACACCCACAAGTTCTAGCTTGTGCATTGAGTAACAAACAAACAAACAAACAAACAAACAGAACAAAATTTTCATGTCAAAATGCATTGAGTACCAAATGCAATGAGTTTCAAAGATTTTACCACTGCAGTGTAAAATCTTACACAGGCATAACATAATTGAAAGATACTCCCCAAAACCAAGGGGAAATTTTTATTTTACTTCTTCATTATGCTCACTACAGTTCTGTTTTCCAGAAAAATACTGATTGCAGACCCTGGCCTTCCAAAGATTGCCCACTCCTGCTATAAGAAAATTCTCTAATGCTGCTGGTGGTTTTTTTTTTTTTTTTTTTTTAATATAACAGCACAAAATTGATTTCCCATTTCTTTCTTCTGATGAAGTTACTTCTCAAAATCTAGAACCCTTGGATATCATTTAAATACCACCTAGATTTAGTTAGTTCCTTGAAATCATTGAAAACTGTTGTGCGTGATCATCTCGAGAAAAGACCTTGCTTTTTAAAGTGTGCAAACAAGCACTATGTTCACCCTGGAAATGAATCTAAAGCATAGTACAGCCCTAGTGCTTCCCATCCAAAAGGATTTCTTCATTCTCTTTTTCATGTGTGCAGGTAGTTATGATCACAATGGAGCCCAAAATTTATGTTGCTAAATGAGGAATTTGTTAAGTGAGTTTTGCCCCATTTTACTACCTTTTTCTTGCCACATTTGTTAAATGAACCACTGTTAAATTAATAACACAGTTGTTAGTTATATCTGGTTTCTCCATTGACTTTGTTTGTCAGAAGGGGATCACATGACCCTGGGACACTGCCACCTCATAAATCTGAGTCAGTTGCCAAGCATCCAAATTTTGATCACACGATTATGGGGATGCTGCAATGGTCATAAGTGTAAAAAATGGTCATAAGTCACTTTTTTCCAGTGCCGTTGCAACTTTGAACGGTCACTAAACAAACTGTTGTAAATCAAGGACTACCTGTAATCTCTTGAACTCTATAGAAAGCCTTCTATCTGTATGCACATGGAGGCAAAGCTCCACAAAGGAACAAACCAGGGGTGAAATGTAAAATTTGTTACTACCGGTTCTGTGGGCGTGGCTTGGTGGGGAGGGGTAATGTGACAGAGTGGGCATGGGCAACTTTTTTTTTTTTAACGTTTCAAAGCATTTTTTCTACAACGTCTTCGGCTGAAGAGGTTGTAAAAAAAATGCTTTGAAAAGCCTCTCTTCCCATCAGGCAACTCAGCTGGGATCGTCAGAGACTTTTCAAAGCATTTTTTTTACCACCTCTTCGGCCGGAAGAGGTTGCAGAAAAAAATGCTTTGAAAAGCCTCTCACGATCCCAACTGAGCCACATGATCATCAGATGCCTTTTTTTTTTTACTTTTAAAGGCATTTTTTCGTCGGAAGAGGTTGTAGAAAAAATGCTTTTAAAAGTAAAAAAAAAAAAGCCTCTGATGATCGTGTGGCTCAGCTGGGCATGGGGGGTGGGGGCGCAGGGATTTTTGCTACCGGTTCTCCGAACCATCCACCACCATCACTACTAGATCGGGTGATCCGGTCCGAACCGGGAGCATTTCACCCCTGGAACAAACCCTTTCCTTTCCATGCAAAGCAGTTATTATTCTTAATTTCCAAGCATGCCCTTTAAAAACTCAGAATCCCTGCAAATGATTTAAGTCAGATGTTATGCATACGTTCTGATCATAAAGTTGAGTGGGCAATTTTGATGCCAAAAGAAGAGAATGAAAGAGGAAGTGAGAGTCTGAAGTAGTAAAATATGATGTATATTTTTTGCCAGACATTTACTTTGGAATCTAATTTACATACTTTAAAACAGCTTCTCCAAACTAGTATTCTCCAGATATTTTGGGATTATAATTCCCCAAACTCAGAGTCAAAATGTGTCAGTCCCAACACATCTGGAGGGACCCAGAGAAGGGACAGCATCAGCTAGAAACTTCCCTCAATTAAAAAGAAGAAGCACAATCCATTGCAAACTTCTTGTGTTGTATATGTACAAATATGAAGATCAGTGAAATACAGCACATTCCATTTTTTAAAAATTTGTGGGGAAGCTTTTCCCACTGGCAGATTTATGTCTTGACTTTTCAGCAGAGTGGAGAATGCCATATAAGCATAGCCGACAGGCCCAGTTTTAAAGCCCTGTGATGCCGAATTACTTTATCAGTTGGAAAACTCTGAAAGCGGTGGTGGGGATTTTGGCATAAGTGCTACTGATAACAAGGATGACCAAATTTAGGGGGGGCGGGATAGATATTTATTTATTATTTATTAAATTTGCTTGCATCCATCTCATCGCGGCATTTGAATATCCAACGCTAATAAAAAGAAGAAATAGGTCTGAAGCTAGCGTGGAATTGAGAGAACTGGTGGGAATCCAAGCACATGGATATTCCCACAATTACTGTGTGCACTCAGAGATCCAAATGTGTCATCACATCTGCCGTGGAAAACTAAAATTAAAACGGTGAAGCTATGAACTAAGCAGCTGGAAGGGAAGATTCTGCTCTGCTAAACGGGCAACAGCTGTATTTTGTGAGCGAGTAACCTGACACAGTTCATGGTCAGTATAATTCAGAAAGAACTGCACATTAATAAGGCAGGTTCTCTATCCTCCCCCACTGGATTCAAGTCACTTCAATCCCCACTCAAATTAGTAAGCAATTATTTTGCAATTCACATTATGCAATATTTGCCTTTGGGAGAAAACAACGTAGTTTAAAGATGAGGGTAAATCAGAGGAGTTGCAAAACGAAAGTATTATTCCACTCTATGAAGGGATTCTAAATTGTATGTCTACAAAGTACTGTATGAGTTGGGTGTTCTAAGGGATTGCTTTCCTTTGGAGGACTGAATTCATCAGGTTGCAACATAAGGAGGGGTAACCAGTGATCTGCAGGCCATATGGAACTACAGCCCTTTTTTCCACATTTACTTTACTTTACTTTACTTTTATTTGATTTGTATACCACCCTACTCCCGAAGGACTCAGGGTGGTGAACAGCCAACAATAAAATACATACATACAAAATTTAAAAAGCAGAAATAAAATCGAATTAAATAGTTTGGCCCAGACAGATTAAAACCCCAATCAATTTAAAACAGATTTAAATTTTGAGGATTAAAAATATGCCTAAACACTTACACCCATAGATAGCAGGGCTCTCAAAATTAGGAAGCAAAATGCTAGAATTCAGCCATACCTATTTTTCTTTCTTCCTTCTTTTATTAACAGAAATAAAAAATAAAATCGGTGTTTAACCCTTACTTAAGCCTTCCCTTCAAAGATGAGTTAACATAGAGATCCTTGGTGCACTCTAAATTTGGTTGTCTTCTTGGAGACATTTCATTACCAAAATAAGTAACATCATCAGTGCTAGTAAGGAGTGGGGTTTGTTCTCATTTTATGTACTAGTAGTTTGTCCTGTCAGTGTTGGTGACACTGAGAATGGTCTTGATGGTTCCTTGATTGGGCTGTTGTTTAGTGTTAGCTTGTTAGGTTTTTTTTAAATGGTATGTATATGTTGTTTATTTCCATATGCTTGTTGATGGCTAATTTGCCTGAGTGCCAGGCTTCTAGGAATTCTCCAGTGTTTTTAGACTTGGCTTGGTCTAGGGTGCTCACAATTTCCATTTGAAACTATGGTTAAATCTGCCCAAGTGTTGTGAAATTAAGCAGCTTTCATCATGTCTTCTAACTGCTTGGTGTTTGTGAATGTGCCCATTAGTTCTCTGCTTGTTTATCCCATACAGTGGCTGTTGCAGTCCTTACAATGTATGTTGTAGATAACTCCTGCTCTTTCACCTAAGGCTGCTGGGTCCTCCAACCCTAGGATATTTTGAAGGGCTTTAGTTGGCTTGTGTGTCATAGTGATGTCATTTAGCTGCAATAATCTGGTGGTGGTTTTAGAGATGCCCCCCAATGTATAGTAGTGCCATCCCCATCACAGCCTATATTGGCTGTGCTACATTGGGTTCACCCACTGATGATGTTGTATGGATATCTATCTCACTGGAAGATGCTCAACAGACAATCTGTCTCCTCTGCTCTCTGATGCCCATGGTTGCCAGGATGCCTGCGTTCACCCAAAAAATGATCCCACACAGCTTCTCATGTGAAGGGCTGGGTTGCTGCCCTAGTAGTAGAGCACCTGGTTGGCATGAATAGTCCTATGACAGACCTGTGTTTCTAATTGCCATCACTGCTCTATCAATGAGTACATTCAGGAAGGGTAGATTGCTGTTGTTCTCTTACTCTCCAGTGAATTCCACTCCCACTGATGTTGTTTTTGATGGCCCCATATGTATTCTCCAGTTGTTACTTTTTTATTATGACAAATGTGTCATCTATGTACTGGATCCATATTTTGGATCGTATGCAAGGAAGTGGTATAGATTCCAGGCACTTCACCACAATCATTGCTATCAGTCCCGAAAGCAGTGATTCAATGGGTGTTCCTTTGATTTGTTGATATATTTTTCCACTGAACTGAAAGTATGTGATTAGGCAAAGGTTGACAAGATCCAGGATTCCGGGTATTTCAATTTTGGTGTACTTGGTTCAATCCATGTTCTGTGCAGCAGAGTTGTCATGGTTTCCTTGGCCAATTCTGGGTCCATGGATGTAAAAAGTGCTGTGACATCAAATGAGACCATGATTTCATTTTCATTCCTCATCACGTCTTTGTTTCTTTGGAGGCACTGAAGGGGGAAGTTGATAGAGTATTTGCTTCCCTCTGTGAGGTGTCCAAGCCTTTCTGTCAATTCTTTAACAATGTCGTAGGTGGAGGTCCCTGGCAATGATACAATTGGATCAAGAGGTATGTCTGGCCTGTGTGCTTTGGACACAGTGCAAAACACACAGGCCAATGTAAGCCAATGCAAAGCATACAGGCCAGACATACCTCTCCATACAATTGTATCATTGCCAGGAACCCCAACTTACAACAGCACTAAAGAATTGACAAAAACTTTTATAGCCTAGTCCAGCCTGGAGACACCAAAGTGCTTACATCAAAACTGACTTTTGTTCATGGATTGAACTGATAAAGAGAAATTTAACTTTTACATACTGTTCTGTTTTTCATTCAATTCAATTCAGAACAGAGCTGGAAGAGACCTTGGAGGTCTTCTAGTCCACCCCCCTGCTCAAGCAGGAAACCCTATACCATTTCTGACAAGTGACTGTCCAGTCTTTTCTTAAAAACCTCCAGTGATGGAGCATCCACAACTTCCGAAGGCAAACTGTTCCACTGATCAATTATTCGCACTGCTAGGAAGTTTCTCCTTAATTCCAAATTGTTTCTCTCCTTGATTAGTTTCCATCCATTGTTTCTTGTCCTGCCCTCTGGTGCTTTGGAAAATAAGTTAACCCCCTCTTCTTCGTAGCAGTCTATTAAATATTGGAATACTGCTATCATGTCATTCCCAGTCCTTTTTTTTTTCTAGACTAGCCATACCCAAATCCTGCAACCATTCCTCATATGTTTTAGTCTGCAAGCCTTTAACTTTCAAGTGGGAGACTCCTTTTTAAAACAAATGCCTGGAAAAAAACCAAGCATAATTTGGTGTAATGAAATACTCTTCTAAATACCCAACTCTAACATATTAAGTCTGAACATTCCCCTATACATACATGCATACATAAAAGTTACAGTAATTTATGAGATATCCTACTGATTGTGTTTGTATGAAGAAGTCAACTGGTGGGTGTAGGTCCTGTAAATCAATTTACTGTGCAGACATTAGCTGAAGTAAGTCTGCTTCTTGACTCAAATGGTAAACCGGGGAATTGGCTCACTGAGCATTTTTCTTTCACTTCTTTGCTGCTTAATAAAGGAAGTTCTATTACTTCATACTGAAAACAAACATTTTCACGTTTAAAAAGCAAGCATCCCAGAGCAAAACTTAGAGCCTTACCAGATGTGGCATGAAAAACGAACTGAAGAACTCCCCTATCTCACCAATCAATTGAAAATTTTGCTGGAGGTTTTCCATTGTACTTCCCCCTCCTGTGATGATATCAGAAGCTTTAGGAATAAACTCCTATCTCGTGCAATGGAAACTGACCAATAAAGTCACCAATTGGTCAGAAGGCTACAAGCAAGGAGGGTGTAAAACTGCATCTGGAAATGCCTTTAGATAAGAGAAAAAGCACCATACAGCAGAGGTGGGTTTCAGTAGGTTCTGACCAGTTCTGGAGAACCGGTAGCGGAAATTTTTAGTAGTTCGGAGGACCGGTAAATACCACCTCTGACTGGCCCCGCCCCCATCTATTCTCTACCTCCCAAATCCCAGCTGATCGAGAGGAAATGGGGATTTTGCAGTAACCTTCCCCTGTAGTGGGGACGGAATGGAGATTATACAGTACCCTTCCCCTGCCACGCCCACAAGCCACACCCACAGAACCGGTAGTAAAAAATTTTGAAACCCACCACTGCCATACAGGTAGTTCTTGACTTACAAACACTTATTTAGTGATTGTATGAAGTTACAACCGCACTGAAAAAAGTTACTTACACCGGTCCACACACTTAAAACTGTCACAGCATCCCCAAGGTCACATGATCAAATTCAAAAGTTTGGAAACTAGCGTGTGTTTGTGACTGTCGCAGCGACCCTGGGTCATGTGATTGCCATTTATGACCTTCACAGCTGGCTTGTGTCAAGCCAAGTCAATTAGGGAAGCCAGATTCAATTAACAACTGCAGTGATTCACTTAACAACCATGGTGCAAGACATTTAACCACCTTGCTTAGCAACAGAAATGTTGGTCTCAATTGTGGTCATATGCTGAGGATTACCTTTATTGGAACAGCTTCAAAAAGCTTTACAAATTTCTATCTAGGGGAGCCGAGAGCTAGTCTGCCATGCCATTTTGAGAGTTGTATGCTCAACACACTGACAGTTCCAAATTGGAGAAGGCTGCTGTGTGGAGGTTAAGATTTAGACACAGCTTAATTTATTCCCTCAGTTTTGTATCTTTCTCTCTTGCTTTGTAATCAGATTGTAGCTAGAATAGGGCAACAGGTACATAATTCCAAAGGAAGTTTAACCTGGAATGAATAAGAACAAACAATTAAAATGTCATAGCTAATGACATACTGTATTAAGTTCATATTATACTACTTGAAGTTTGGTTCTTAACTGAAGGACTGTTGAACATAAACGATAGCTGATAAAGTGCCACATATTTGCCTACTCAGTGAGGGGACAGCTGAGCATTTTCTTCATAACCGTGCCTGTAATTTAACAAAATAAAAAATAAAAAATGCAGCCATTCAGCATTCCTGGTAGGAAAAGAAGAAAAAAGCAGAGATAAGTTTTTGTGGCCAACTGAGGAGCAGAAAAATTCACAGTGAAGTTTGAGGAAGGGCAATCTGTCTGGTGTAATGAAAATTCTAAGAGTTCACTAGAGGTGTTTTTAAGCAGAACCGATGACAACTGTTCTTACTTTGTCCCAGATGCTGCCAATCACGCTCGCAGAGGTCAATCTAGGGGTAGCTCAAGATAATATCAGTCTCACCAAGGATGATTTTATGTGTGGGCGATATTGAGAGAAGAGTGACGATGATGTCCAGATGGATCTTTTTGGAGCAGGAAGCTTGTGAACTGCAGTCTGCAGTGAGACCTCTAGTGTTTTTCTTCTTCCATATCCTGGCAGAGTTCCTGCAAAATATAAACACATACAGAGCTTCTATTGTTTGCAGCCCTTCACGAGCCCCACTGATCCTAATATGGAATTCAGCAGGAAACCCATGATTTCCTGACATAGAGCAAACTCGAGAAAATAAAGGGATTGCATGAAATAAAAAGAACAAGAGACACACACAGAGAGAGAGAGAGAGTTTGCTCCATGAATTTGTTCCAGTTTCCACTTTCTCTTTGGAAATGCGATGGAAAAATGGAATGGATTTAGCACGAATCCCTGATTTTTCAGGCCAAACCAGAGCAGAGAAACAGACATTCAGCTCCTCCGATTGCTGCTATTTTTAAGCCGTGCGAAATACCACCGTCTCTCTATGCAAGATGAAGATTTCCTGACTTGAACTACGAACGACACGCGTGTCGGTTGTCTATTTATTCCTTCACATGGTTCTCTTTCACACTTGAAAGATCGAGTGTACAAACTGTAGTTATGATTTCATGATTGTCTGCCATGCGGCAACAACAATAGCAATAACAACAACAATAACAACAAAAACTCATTCAAGAAGAAGCCTGCTATCAACGACTGAAATTCTCCTTTGGGGATCTGTGCTCTTTTGGGTGTGCTTGCAAAAGCTGGAAGGAAAAACAAGAAAAGAAGGAACAAACAGCATGAGTGGCAAAGAAGAAGAGCCCGGCTACTCGGATAGCAGCGTGAAGAAGATGCTTAAGTGTGTGGTGATTGGTGACGGAGCTGTTGGGAAGACCTGCCTGCTGATGAGTTACGCCAATGATGCCTTTCCAGAAGAATATGTACCAACAGTGTTTGACCACTATGCAGGTAAGAAGAACTGATTCCTCTTTTCTTATATGTGCCAGAAGTGTTTGAATGCTAACTTGTTTCGTTCCCACGAATGTGCATTTACATTTACATTCACAGACCCTATGAAAGCTAAGTACGCCTTACACAGTGATAGTAGACAGAGAAGTAGGATTCCTAATGAGTGTAATTGTGAAAGCTCCCCTCTACAAAGAAGCCCTACATGTAATGAATGAACAGACCAGGGCTTTACCACCCCTTTTCTCATGAACTTCTTATTTTGTGGCAGGTAGAGATAAAATTTGGAAAATGAGACAATTTTAATCACACCACTCTAATCTAATGGTGTTGGCTGGCTCTAAACTTTTACATTAATGATGATTATTTTTTTCCCCTCTTCTACTCTTTGAAGAGGTGACCCCAGCCTAGGGTTGTCCAAGGCATGAAGAAGTCCAGCCTAGCTCGAGAGGATGGTTGTCATGGTGATGGAAAGTTTTTTTTTCTCTCTCTCATTCACTCACTTAATCGCTCTCCCCACCACACTAATTAGTGTTCTGTCTGGCCTAAAAGTTCATTTGTATATTGCCTGGTTCAGAGCCAGCATGCCAGTCCTACACCAATGCCTTCTCCATAAAATCAACTGGCTTCAGGCATCATGAAATCCTTTTATTTATTTACTTATTTATATGTTTAATTTACTTAGTATCAGGGACCTTGGTATATTATAAAGCAGTGGTCACCAACCTTGGCAACTTTAAGCCTGGAGGATTTCAACTCCTAGAATTCCCCGGCCAGCAAAGCTGGCTGAGGAATTCTGGAAGTTGAAGTCCACCAGACTTAAAGTTGCCAAGGTTGGAGACCACTATTTTAAAGCACACACACACACACACACACACACACACACACACACACACACAAACACTCATAGGCCATAAAAACAAATGTACTCAGCCATAGTATGGCCATCTCTTGAGAAGTAGATCTAAAGGAAGCAGGGCTCTTTGTTTCACCCAAAATGAAGATTAAAAGTGTGGTGTCATTTTGCATAATCTTTGTGTATATCTATTAATATGCATGCATGCAAAACTAGAGCTTGCTGTTCGGACTGAAATAGAAAATTCCCTACTATTTCTTCATAGTAGGGAAGCCTACAACTGTGATTGCCTGCTGCTCCGTCTAGTATTTTCCCCCTTTGTGTTTTAAACAACCCTTGAAACAGAGGAAGTCTTTAGAGTATTTTTTCCCCCTGTAAGGCAGGAAATCCATCCCACGCTACCAGGGAGCTGAATTCTATTCCAAAGCTCACATCGCATGCGAATAACACTAACTGGAATGCTCTTGATTCCAATCCATTATAAAATATCAGGAATCTCCATAATATAAGGACTGGACAAGGTAGTTCTGATTTCCCCTGAAAACTTAGTTTGGAGAAAAGATCTGATCTTCAGGGTATGAATCATTTTCCACAAGAAATAAAATAAAAATAATGGGTAGGTGAGTGGGCACTATAGGTTTCAGAGGTTGCTGGAAAATGAAAGTACTGACACGGTTTGAACTAAATCTGATTTGAAGGGTAAACTCATTAACCTTGATTTTTCTCTGGGTTACATTTTTAATAGGTGGGCAGTTGTTCTGTAAGATAAAGAAATAAAACTGGGGTAGAAAATTGGAGATTTTCCTGAAATTATTGGACTATATTGTTGGAAGAAATATCCTTCTAGGTTCTGCTCCAAGTGGGGAAAAAGACACTGGAAACATAGAGACTTCTTGGAAAGATGATTTAATGGTGGACAGGATCACATGGCTTGAGTTCCTGAACAGAAAAGGGCAGATACAGTAAATCCTTGGGTTTTTATGCTCTCTCTGGCTTTACAGTTCTTGGGTCCCCAAAAGAGTATCCTGATTGGTTGTCAGACTCCCAGGGGGCGGGGGTCTTAGCTAGCCTTGCTGGCTGATGTAATCTTCCCAGGTGCCATGTGGTGAGTTTCTGTTGCTAGATGGGTAGAGGGCTAATCCTATCTTTGTTGGAAGTTTGGCAATTCCTACTATGGCTCTGCCTGAAGGAGGTAGATCTTTGTTATGTAGAATAGACTGGCCCAGGCCTTAATGGTCCATTGACAAAGGGTGGGGGCAGGAAGATGGGAGCTGCTTCAAACCATGCTTATCCATTTCTCATCCAGGGAAATATAATATTCTGCCTTTTTCATATTTCCTAAAATATTTCACTCTTCCAGGAAAGGGGTGGGAGCTAACTTCCTACAATAGTTTACAGATGGAACTTAGATGGAGTGAATTGTCAGCATTCCATCATTATTGTAGGCCAGAGTTTTATGGCTAAATGTATGGTACAAACCAAACCAATTAGTTCTTAATCAGTAAACCATGGTTAATCAAGCCATAGCCTCTCATAATATGGGATTTCAGTCAAGTTGTCTTAGTCTAATCTTACTTCCAAGATTTGTTGGGAGGATGCAGAGAGTTTAGGAAGAAAGAAAGAACACTTCCCTGAGCTTCTTGAAGGAAGAATGGGATACAAAGGTCATTATTAATTAGCAATTGAGATTAGAAATTAGACTTGCTTAAAAAGATAAATAATTCTGCAGCTGCTCACATTAAGATAAATGTAACCAAAACCAATGTCATTGCTATTATTACATTTAAGAGAGCAATCTAAGCAAACTGGGTAATCCTGCAGTCCAGATAAAGCAGGGGTGTCAAACTTGATTTTATTAAGGGCCACATCAGGGTTGTATTTGACCTCGGGGGACCAGGGTGGGTGTGGCCAGCTCGACATCACTCATGTTGGGGGCGCCTGTGGTGGCCTGAGCACTCTGTCAGCGAAAACAGGCTCCCGAGTTCCATTTTTGGTTGTGACGGCCTCCTGCAACCCTCTGCCAGTGAAAACGGAGCTCGGGAGGGCTGCACGCAAGCCCTCCCAAGCTCCATTTTCACTGGCCAGTCTGGCATGGAGGCCGGTCCTTCGCTGTTTCCAGGCCAGCTAGATCTAAGCTCCCTGCGATCCAGATCCAGCCCCCGGGCCTTGAGTTTGACACTCCTGAGATAAAGCAAAAATCTTTTAACAAGTAAAGTCCAGCACCACATGTCAATTAGGGAAAAAAAGAGTTAAAGTAGAAAATTAAATACAAACCAAGATTGTATCACTTAGGGTGGAGTTACCACTGAAGCTTTTGCTCTCTCAAAAAAGGATGAAGAACACAACACAATCTTCTAAAACCAGCAAAAAAAGAGTTGTGGCCTCTTTAAGCCAAATATTCTTTATGAATATTTGTGAAATAAACAGGTGCATCAAAGAATTGCCATTATCCCAAAAGAAAAGGCAACATGTACCTGTAAAAGCCAATTTTATAATACCATCAAGGGAACAGAGCCTTGGTACTACAGTGGTTTAAAGCACCCTGTTATTAACACAGCTGCCTGCAATTTACTGCTGGTTCGAATCTCTCCAAGGCTCAAGGTTGACTCAGCCTTCCATCCTTTCTAAGGTAGGTGAAATGAGGACCCAGTTTGTGGGGGCAATAAGCTGACTTTGTATAAATATACAAAAGTATGAAGGCTATTGCTTAACGCATTGTAAGCCGCCCTGAGTCTCCGGAGAAGGGCGGCATATAAATCAAATTAAAAAAAAAAAAAAATAATGATGATAAATGGAACTTGGCCAACCATTTTGGGAGCATTACTAGCTGTGCTTCTTTTAGGCAGGTTAAAAATTATAAATTGGCAGATCCTTCTTGGTTCATTTCACTCCAAGTTCACAACCATTACCATCTTTTGATTCCATAGTCCAGAAAGAATGACACAATTACATTTTCCAGTTCCCAGCTTGATTTTTGAATTCACAATATGCTGTAGTTTAGATGAATTATGTCCCTGGTGGGAACTACATATCTCATAGAAATACTGTCATCAGTAAAATTATGCAGTTTGGGGGCAATATCATGGAATTTGTTGACTGTTGGTGTAGTTATATCAATTCAAAGTTAATGTTATCACTGGTAGATATGCATCTGTTCTGCACCTTTGACATTCGGTTTAGTGCAGATATACATCCAAGATCAGTAAGGCCCTTCTACATATGACCATTTCAGAGCATGAAGTTCATAGGAAAAATCTTACCAGTTTTGGTTACCGGCTGTAGTCCACATCTTTCATTCACCAGTATGAATCAGCATCTACATTATTGCGAGTCTAGATCCAACATATGTGGCATTCTGCTTTTCATAAGATTAACCATGGGAGTAAGCCTCAACTTTCCTTGTTGTTTTGGCCATTACTGATAAAATGAGACGACGTCAAACATGTTGCATGGATTCTTATGCATATATTTCATGTCTGCATTTGAATATCAAACAGATCAGTCCTGATATGGGCACTCTCAAACTTTTTTTCATAAGTAGGCTAAAGAGACAATGCAAAATATCAAATCTGGAGGTACTGAAACAAAATAATATGTAGCAGAATTAATGCCTTTAGAAGGCAAAAATAGAATTCAAAGTGATCTTAGCTGGGTAAGAAAATATTATTTATTTATTATTTATTAATTCAATTTATGTGCCGTCTTTCTCCGGAGGCTCAGGGCGGCTTACAATGCATTTTAAAAAAAAATTATAAAAACATTTAAAAATTAAAACATTAAAACCCATTCACACCATTCATGGCCGGATCTCACAAGATCGCAACAGCGAGATCAACGGCCCTAGGCCTGCCAGAAAAGCCAGGTCTTCACCGCTTTTCGGAAGGCCAATAGGGTGGGGGTGGTCCAGACCTCAGGAGGTAACTGGTTCCAGAGAGCTGGGGCCCGCCAGCCAGCATTGTTTAGCTGACGGGACCCGGAGGAGACCAACTCTGTGGGATCTTACCGGTCGCTGGGAGCTATGTGGTAGAAGGCGGTCTCGAAGATAACCTGGCCCTGAGCCATGTAGGGCTTTAAAGGTAATAACCAACACCTTGAATTGTGCCCAGAGACCAATAGGGAGCCAGTGCAGCTCGCGGAGAATTGGTGTAATGTGGGTGTATCTAGGTGCACCCACGATAGCTCGCACAACTGCATTCTGGACCAACTATAGTCTCCGAACACTTTTCAAGGATAGCCCCATGTAGAGCGCGTTGCAAATAGACAAAATGATAAAAATTAAATGCAAACAATTGTGTAGTCCTTCATTTAAAAAAACAAAGATCAAATGTACAACCATAGGATGGGAATAGGTGGTTTGGGTGTAGTATTTGTGAAAAACAGTTTGGAATTATAATTGTTAACAAACTGAATAAGAGTCAATATTGTAGTATGGCTGTGGAAAAAACAAATACGATTTTAGGCTCAACCAACAAAAGTATGGTTTAATATCATTTTACTTTATTTCACGCTTGTCAGATTCCATCTCGAGGTTGTATCCAGCACTGCACACCAAACTTAAAAAGGATTCAGATAAATAAACAGCTTAAAAGAAAGGAAATAACAACACTAAAAACTATGAAGAGTGATTGAAAGAACTGAAAATAGCTTTAAAGATAAGAAGATTGTGGGAAGCACAAAAGCATTTTCCAAATGCCTGAAACAAATGACACACAGAAGGTCAAGACCTTTTTTTTATAATTCCAAAGTAAAAGACATGCAATAAAAGATTTAATTTGCAGAAATGCACGTACAAAATACTTCCCAGTGGTAAGAGAGTTTTTTTTTTAGAAAGGTGCAGACTTTCTTTCACTTGAAGTGTTCATGTAGAGGTTGAAAATCCACCTTTCAGAGACAGTTTAATTTGGATTCCTGTATTAAACGGGAGGTTTTGTGACCACAGTTCACGTTAAAAAAAAAAGCTAAAGTGAATATATTAAAATGGGTAAAGGGTGTATATTATTAATAATAAAAAATGAAAGTGTTTTCCAAAAAATCCATGCTAAAGAATATATATATATAAATGCATTTATATGCATTTATATATATATAAATGCATATAAATGCACTGATTAAAGATGGACAACCAGTTAAATATGAGCCAGCAGTGTGCAACAGCAGCTAAAAAAGCCAACGCAATCCTAAATTGCATTAACAGAGGGATACAATCGAGATCAAGTGAGGTACTAATGCCACTCTATAAAGTGAGACCACACCTAGAGCACTGCATCCGGTTTTGGTCACCACACTATAAAAAAGATCTTGAGATTCTAGAAAGAGTGCAGAACAACCAGGATGATTAGGGGACTGGAGACTAAAACATATGAGGAACAGTTACAGGAACTGGACATGGCTAGTCTAGTGAAGAGAAGGACCAGGGGAGACATTATAGCAGTGTTCCAATATTTGAGGGGCTGCCACAGAGAGGAAGGGGTCAAGCTATTTTCCAAGGCACCCGAAGGCCAGACAAGGAATAATGGATGGAAACTGATCAAGGAGAGATTCAATCTAGAAATGAGAACAATCAACCAATGGAACAGCTTGCCTGCAGAAGTTGTGGGAGCTTCACCACTGGAGGCTTTCAAGAGACTGGACTGCCATTTGTCCGAAATGGTGTAGGGTCTCCTGCTTGGGCAGGGGATTGGACTAGATGACCTACAAGATCCCTTCCAATTCTGTTAATCTGTAATCTAAGATGCACATTTGAAAAACATACAAATCCTTTTAGAAGAAACTAATTGAACACATGCTTTGCTCTTCCATATTGTCCTCAGCAGTTGCCACCACATGCTAAAATATATAGTTTGATATAAATAGTACATAGGTTTACATCTAGAAACGGCAATCAATTCAGATCATTTCCACTTTCTTTTATTTCAACAAGTTTCAATTCTCCATGAAGAACTATTTTGTTTTAATTGGTGATTTATTTTAAATTAGCAGCTTTACAGAGAGCAAGGACGGTCGTGTTAACATCTAATACCCATACCATTACTTTAAAAACTGCACACATTTCTGAAGATATAATTACATCTTTCCTAACTATCTAAAGAGTGATTTGGAAGTTAGAGACACCAAAGGAGCCTGAGTGGCGCAGCAGACTAATGCTACTGTTAAAGGTAGTATTTAGTTTCCAGCTGCCTGCAATTACTGCGAGTTCAATTCTCACCAGGCTCAAGGTTGACTCAGCCTTCCATCCTTTCTAAGGTAGGTAAAATGAGGACCCGGATTGTGGGGGCAATAAGCTGACTTTGTATAAATATACAAAAGTATGAAGGCTATTGCTTAACGCCTTGTAAGCCGCCCTGAGTCTCCGGAGAAGGGCAGCATATAAATCAAAAAAAAAAAAAAAGTAACACCCAAAAGAGTTTTAGTGTGTGGGAATTCCAGAGTTTAACAAGAAGCATTTTCTGTCACTTAGAGGATAATGAAAAAACTTCAAATCTCAGGAAAAGGGGGGAAACCACAAATTTGAGGGGATAAAATTGTAGAACCCCATTCTGTATTTTTCATTCAAATAAATGATTTTTTGTTTACTAGAATCACACACTGGAAAAAAGAATCTAATTCTTCAAGTTTCCACCTGAAACTAGCTAGGTGCCAAAGTGCGTAACCATCCTGCTATGATCAAGCAAGACACGTTTTTAATTTAAAAAGTGATGAAAAACAGATCAATGCACTAAAACTATTCATGCTACATTTTTAAAAGAAGTATCAAAAGTCTCATAGAAAATTGAAAAAGAGGATAAGGCTGGATCAGTATTTGAGACCACAGACAGGTACATCTGCTCTTTCAGTTGCAATGAGGTTTATACTACCCACTACATGGATTTAGCATCTGGGTAAAATAGTTTAAGCATCTATTCCATCTGGGATGAAAGGATAGCAGGATGGGGAAAGTTAACAATGACTGGTGCAGAGGGGCTGAAGAAATGACTACTGTGCTGCCAAGGTGCCGGAGAAAAATAGTTGAGTTCATTTAATCTGGGGTTTCCTCCAAACTCAGCTATTCAAATGATGAAAAGATCATGTGGTTTATGTCTCTTGACAAACCAATGCAGAGGTCATGGAACAAACTCTCAGAATGATGGGCTTGTCTTGCTTGGAAAGCAGCAGCTGGATCACAAGGCCAGACAATCTGTGGATATTAATAAAGCCTTAGAAATGTTTGTCCTTTAAGGAATGTAATAAAAATATCAGCCGAAAAATTATTTTGACGCTGAAATCGCCCTTGTTACTTACTGATATGTGGGTGTTTATAAAAGCACACAAGTCTCCATAGGATCTCCCAGCAGGGGAAATTAGTAGGAAAGCAAAAAGGGGTTAAGTTTAGGAAACAGACACCAGGAAGCAACACTTTTATTAATAATACCTGTATTTGAGCAAAAAAAAATAAAAAATGATAGTATACATGAGACTGCTAAAAACAAGTTATTTTTTCTATGAAAGAAGAAAATTGGAAGGAAAACAAGCAGCAAGAAAGCAAATAAATTGCTTCCTGGCTAACCATTCCAGGGGTGCTATTCAGCAGGTTCTGACCAGTTCTGGAGAACCGGTAGTGGAAATTTTGAGTAGTGTGGAGAACCGGTAGTAAAACTTCTGACTGGCCCCGCCCCCATCTATTCCCCATCTATTTCTCCCAAGTCCCAGTTGATCAGGAGGAAATGGGGATTTTGCACTATCCTTCCCCTGCCACACCCACCAAGCCACACCCACCAAGCCATGCCACGCCCACTAAGCCACACCCACAGAACCGGTAGTAAAAGAATTTGAAACACACCACTGGTTCTGACAGGTTCTGGAGAACTGGTAGCAGAAATTCTGAGTAGTTCGGAGAACCGGCAAATACCACCTCTGGCTGGCCCCAGAGTGGGGTGGGAATGGAGATTTTGCAATATCCTTCCCCCAGGAGTGGGGAGGGAATGGGGATCTTGCAGTATCCTTCCCCTGCCGTGCCCACCAAGCCATGCCCACCAAGCCACGCCCACAGAACCGGTACTAAAAAAAATTGAATTCCACAACTGAACCATTCCTATATTCCAAACAACCCCTCAATCCACCCCCACACACAAATACACAGAGAGACTTGGGATGCCATGCAGGGCAGAAAGCAACCAGAAATGCATGATGGACAATTAGCTCAGGCTTCTTCCCTTTTTTTCATAGGTCAACCTCACTAGTTCAAACTTCCGTTAGCCTTCTGGGTTTGTTTCCTCATGAAACATTTACAAGAGAATGATCTCACTTTCCCCTCCCCCACCCCCTTTTTTAAAAAAAATATTCATCTTGCAAACTGACAAGTTATCAGAATGCTAAACAAGGCAAAAATCTGTTAGACAAGGTTGAAGCTTTCACATGCATGTCAACTTTAGAATTTTTTTATATGACTTGTAATCAATTCAGTCATAAACTATTTATGGCAACAATTCACCCATTTACACATGGTGTTGGGTGTTTTCAAGTGATAAGTCACAAATGATGAGATATTGAGTGAGACAAGCAAGTGAGTTTTTGCTTTTGATCATTCTATGGAAACAGACCTTTGTAAAATTACTTTCTGCAAGTGCCACTAACAGGAATAGCCCCTTCACCACTGTAGGAAGAAATATCCTTCTGGGTTCAGCTCCAAGTGGGGAAAAAGACACTGGAAACATGGAGACTGCTTGGAAAGATGGTTTAATGATGGACAGGATCACATGGTTTGAGTTCCTGAACAGAAAAGGGCCAAGACGCAGTGAGTCCCCGGGTTTTATGCCCTCTCTGGCTTTGAATTTCCTGGGGGCCAGAAACAGTATCCTGATTGGTTGTCAGACTCCCAGGGGGTGGAGGTCTTAGCTAGCCTTGCTGGCCAATGTAATCTTCCCAGGTGCCATGTGGTGAGTTTCTGTTGCTAGATGGGTCCCATTGTGTTAGTTTTTGTTGCTAGATGGGTTCTATTGTGTTGCAGATGATGGTCCTTTGACAAAGGATTGGGTTTCTGCCTCTGGCTCATTAACAAAAAGGGGGGAGGCAGGAAGGTGGAAGCTGCTTTGTCTTTAAAACATGTTTCTACATTTCTCATACAGGGAAACATAATATTCTGCCTTTTTAATATTTCCTAAAATATTTCATTCTTCTAGGAAAGGGGTGGGTGCTAACTTCCTACACCACAATAGGCTTTATTTGATGCTCTTAAATTATCCATGGCTTCCAGGGATTTTGAGCAGTCTGGGCATTTTTTTTTCTTAATTTCATCCCATTAATCTTCATTAGTAAAATATTCTTTTGGTGCATTAGCCATTCATTATAACTGCACTGAGTACAACGTTCCCCAAACTGGTGTCCTCCAGATGTACAGTATTTTATTTTAAGCTTCGTCATTTCCAGTCCTAGCTCAGAATGGTAAAAAAATCACTACCCAACACATGTGCAGGGGTTGCAGAAGTAAAATAGTGACTATCAAAAACTTAAAAGATACTAGCATCATTAAGTACTCTATATACCATATACCTTACCCGCAGGGCTTGGGTACTTACTAATTGCAGTGGTTCTTCTCCTTCCTTAGTAATTGGTTCTAATCAATGATGCTGGGGGAGTATAAACCGCCAAGTAATTTCTCTTTTGTAAGGTACCATAAGGTCCTGTGCTTTTTCTCCTTCTGTTAAGTATCTACATCACGGGTGTCAAACTCGAATGTGTCGCGTGACATATCACGACATATCGTGGTGTTTTTTACCTTTGCGGAGCCAGGATGGGCGTGGGCTGCACATAACGCATCTGGCCCGTGAGCCGCCAGTTTGACAGGCCTGACTACATGAAGCCACTAGAAGAGATTGTCTGATGATTTGGTATTAGCAATATGCTGGTGATATCCTACTGGTCAGCACTGGAGATGGTACCAGTGGCTTGATCCAGTGTCTGGATGCAGCAAGGGATGGTTGGGATGAGATAGGCTGAAGGTCAACACCACTGTCCATTGTTTGTTGTAACTCTTGATGGAGTGAAACTGCCTCTGAAGGAGCTGGTTATCATCTTGGTAGTCAGTCCTTCTGGATTCACAGCTTTTGATGGGCAAAGAGAGGCTAGGGCCAAGGAGGTTTTATCCAATTTAAGCTGGTATGACAGTTGCAACCTTAGCTGGAAGAGGAGTATTTGATAATAATAAATCAGGCCCTCAACACCAGTTGTCTGAAGTACCACAATATCTACACATGTCTGCCTCCGAAGATCATGCAGAAGCTTCCATTAGTCCAAAATGTAAGAGCAATCATATACTTCAAGTACTGTTGCTTTTGTTTTAGTTAAATGCTTTTAATATTACCTTGATTTTAAGTTTCAATTACTTATTTAAGTATAGATGTTTTGCTGCAAATTATCAATCCATTTGTGGTAGACTAAAATATACATGAATAAAAGTAGTATACTACCACCACTACTCCCAATAGGCTAAGCAATTGAAGCACCAGTTATTTCATGAAGTCAAATCATTGAACAAAATAAACTTGTACAATAAAGAATCTAAATCAGATTCTTAAAGCCCTGGTAAATGTTTTATCATAATTAAGTCAGGCAAGACAGATGCAGAAATAAAGAATGTGGATAATTTCCATAAGGCATTTCTCTGGAAAATGGTGTTAACCTCTAAGAACACTGGAGTGATAAGATTTATGATACCCAAGAATTAATTCATCAAGAAGAAAAAGAAATATCTTTTTGCTTACAGCATATACTTTCAAGAGACTCTAAGGACAACACTAGTTATTAATTTTTGTACAAATTGTTATATTAAAATGGAGAAAGATTAAGGTTGAAATCCTATAGTTTATGGGATGGCATGCATGATTGATGAGTGGCATATTTTATCTTGCCCAGTGGCAGGATAGAGAACAAGCAAGATTCATTTCAAGCAGATGTTTTTTCTTGGGTATACAGCATCAGCATCATTATCATTTGATTCACTGTCTATCCACTGCAAAGTGAAGACCTTTTCTGCATGTTTCCAACCAATACAGGCCTGAGCTTTCTTTTGCCAATTGAGCCCGCAATACTTGCTGATGTCATTGATTCATCTTGTTTTAGGTCTCTTTCGTGGGTACACAGCATTACCATAAAACTCTAGAGACTAGGACTATTGGGTTCCAGAATTCTCGGCCAATTAAGACTTATTGTGGCTGGAAATTCTGAATGTTGCCATGTCAATACATCTATAAAACCCCACCTTATAGAATTAAAGAATAGGAGGACTTTGATGCATTATCAACAGCAAGTAGGAGCTGAGCTTGAATGCTATTTTTAGTTGTGCATGCTTTAAAATAATTCTGAAGAAGTGCTTTGGATTTCACCCAAGTGCAAGCATAGCACTGTTTTGCTGTTCATTAAAAGCAGCCCAACCTTTTTCAGGCTGCAGCACAACTCTGAACATAAGATGCAGTTGTTTTATGGAGTCGACTTTTCATACATGCGAACAATTCTCTAAATTCTACCCTCCAACTGTAAGGACAATTCCCAGAAACAGTGATTGTGCTGATTTGTGGTCATGCCGGGAACTGAAGTTCCTGCATAAGAGTAGAAAAAGGATTTAAGCATTGTTTTTCCAGAATAGTTACTACTCTGTAGTTATTAAGTGCTGTACTGTGCACTGAGCAAAAGAACATAAAACTGAATCAGATCCAAAAGCCATTTAGTCCAAAATCCCACTCCTCACAATAGCTCAACCTAATTACTTATTCAAGAGAATGCTGATTTCAAGCACAGATTTTTGTTGTTGTCAGTTGCGAAGTCGTGTCCGACCCATCACAACCCCATGGACAATTTCTCCAGGTCTTTCTGTCCTCTACCATCCTCTGGAGTCCATTTAAGCTTAAGCACAGATACCTGGTGCAATTACCAAGATTTTCAAAACCAGTGGTAAGATTTCTTGCTTATGAATTTTTATCCGCAAAAGAATTTTTTTTTTAAGGGCAAATCTGATTCCAATGAATGTAGTTCTATGGAAGGTCAGTGCTGTTATTAGTCAGGGTGCAGTCCTGTTTCCAGTCTGTAAGGAAGATTCAGCTGCTGTCGATAATGGGAGAGGTAATGTGGTGGAATGTAGTCTAAACTCCAAGGCGGTAGCAGCAGCTTTCCAGAAGAGCAAGAGACCGTGAAGTTTAGATAGTTTGGCTGGGAGGAAGAAGATCAAGACTCTTCCTCCCTGGGAGTTCTCAGAATATATCTTTAATGATGCTAGTAGCTTGGCAACATTTCTCTCTATAGGTGAGGAACAATAATGGAAACTGCTCTGAAATAACTCAGCATGTCTTTCTTGGTTTTTGGTGTCTAACAGGTGCCATCTTGACCTTTTCTTCAAGAAGCAAGATAACATGGGGCAAACTTGATCCTTGATTCTGCTTCATTGGGTCAATATAGAAACTACACACAGTTGCCCCTTTTATAAGTAAAGGGTGGGAAAGTAATTGCCAGGAGCAACAGCATTTTTCACCAACCATGCATTAGCTTTTGCCTAGTAGAGGTGCTTTCATTAGAGAAACTGTATGACTATATTATGGCCGCACTTTGTCTAGCATGCTTCAGTACTGCGTTTAGTCAGAACAGAGCAGAATGCAGGTACAAAACAACAATACAAGACTGTATGGACTTGGGGGAGGGAAAGAGAAAAGGGTTACTGACATAGGAGATTTATCCATGCCCATATTTCCAAATTTGTAGCTGTGGAAAGAAATACAGTATAATTTTTCAAATCAATTTAAATAGGTAGGTGGGAGGATTAAATATAATTTCAATCATATATATTAATGGCAGCTTTCTCATCTCCTCCCCATCTTTCCATATTATGCCTTGGTATCATTTTTTCATATAGTTTTTTAAAAGTTTTAATGTCTGGATATCAGGAGAGACAGATTTGTCCAAGCCGTAATTTTTACAAAGACACTAGGTTTGCTCACTTCTTCTTTCAAGCGCTGTTTTTGGAAATGGCTTAAAAAAAGCTTTTTTGGTATTAAGAACTTCCAGAAGGACAAGTTTTATTACACTGGTTGATTTTCTTCCAATCCATACCAAAAGAAGATTTATGTAAGTTTAAAAGTTAAGGAAAACTTTTTTTAAAAAAATGTAAATAAGCAGTAAAAGTACAATTAGAATATTGATTTTGGAAAGATTTTAATCAAACTAAGGAGCCAGACTGACTGGAAACAAGACTTTGAAAAAATCATAAGAAGATTTCTTGTTGTTTGTTTAAAATCTTATTAAAATATATGAAGATCTGAGCTTAAGTGTAAGAAATGTCTTCCTGGGAAATGTTCTGGATGAGAGAAAAACATGATAAGAGGAGATCTTGGAAGGTTTGTTACTAAAGGCAACCAGAAAGAATTAAAGATTTTAATTAAAGGAGAATTCCCACTAATACAGAATGAAGAAAAACATTTTAATTCTGGAAGAATTTAAGAATACTTGGCAACAATGTACTCAGAACTTATTTTTTTAACTGCCTGATACAATAAAAATGGGCCTAAAACGATAGAAGAGGATATAGTTGAAAATCAAAGTGTTTTGTATATGGATTTGAAACTGACAGGAGATAAGAATGATATTGAAAAGATGTTATACAAGACCAACAAGTGATACTGAGATGTTAATAGTTAAATGCTTACACAAATAAAAAAAACAGAAAAACAAGTTGGATCTGTGGATGTTAACTCAGAAAAGTGATTTGGACAATTTTCTTACTTTGGATTTACAAAAGAAATGCGCTATATCTGTACCTATGAAAGAATTCCTGAGGAAATCCAAAGAGAGAAGTCGCCAATAAATGTAGATATTGCCTTTTCTCTAATCAAAAGAGTCAGTTTACCCATCTCAGCAAGATCTGTCAATTTCATTACCATACTTTTTGTATCATTTATTATACTGGGGAAGGTGTGGTAGAATATAGTCTGGATTCCCAGGAGGGAGGGGGTGCATTCCAGAAGATCAAGAGACAGCAAAGTTTAGATAGTTTGGGCAAAAAAGGGCCAAGATACTCCTCTCTAGAACTTCCCAGAGTTCATCTTTAATGATGCAAGTAGTTGCTTTAGGTTGGCAAGATTTCTGTTTATACAGGAAATGGCTTAGAAGTAATTTTACATGTCTTGTCTTGATTTTTGGAGCCCGACAGAAGGTGCTTATTTAGGCACAAGAAAGCCTGCTGTTTTGCACTGCTTCAGGGTTTTTACTGCAATAGAGAGCCATTTTCTCTACAGGTGAAGCCTGAAGGTAGCATTTGTTGCCACTCTTCAAAAGAAGCTATTGCATCTTTTTAAGGGAACTCCACTGGGAGCGTCTTCCTTCTCACTGTACAAAGAATAAAATGCCAACAATCTTAAAAAGATGCTTCAGGGATTTCATGAGTCTCCTGCAAGGCCTTCATCTGAAAGCCATTGTGTTCATCAATGTGGATATAAGGAAACCTGGGGAGTTATGAAATTTATTTAGGGAGTGACCTTTTATCCTGTGGTCCAGTCTTGATTCCTCTGTTTTAATCCAGTGATTAAACCTGGAGGTTTTCTCATATATAAAGTGTTTACTGTGTGCTTTTTCTGGAGCCTTCCAGAAGCTTTGAGACTGATTCTCAAAGTAAAATCACCACTGCCAATGATCCTGCTGGCTGGGCATTCTAAAAGCTATAATCCCAAAGAGGAGAAAAAATTGGCTTCTGCAATAAAATGGACTGCTCGTTTAGGGCTGCAGTATGAGAAACTGTGCACAAAATGTGTGTACATTAAAAAAAAATGTGTGCAAATAATATTACAAAAAAAAAACTGTAAAACATAGAAATCCGTGTAGTATTTTGTTTATTTGCATACTGTATTTATTTACTTGAAATTGTATGATCAACTGTCTTAAAACACAACTCTGGAAAGCCATACGTACAGTAGAGAAATTGTGTGGATTTTTAATGGAGTTTCCTCACTCCTACTCATAAATTTATGGGGAAAAGGGGACAGGAAAAAGTTCTGCAGCAGAAAATAGACAAATTGTAGAAAGCAAAATGGATAGATTCATTCAACTCTGACATTTAGGCACTGGAATTCTAAGGTCACCTCTATAGTGACTCTTGAAACAATTGTCCAACTATTTTATCATGCATTCGGTGTCTTACTTTTCACTCACATATAGGTGTTTCTGTATACTTTTCTGCATTACATACAATTCGATCCATCATTTAAAATCTGTATTAGAAAATCCAGGAAAGTGTTTTCTGTGTAGATTACAGAAGAAAGTTGCATAATGGTTCAAAGTGTGATAAATTTGCATTAAATGTACTTTTCTGTGTATATCCCTGCACATAAGTGTCCTTGAACTAAGTCCTTGACTGTCACCTAATGTGAAATCTGATCATAAAGAATAGTCAGATGGCAATCCAATGAACCTCTAATGTACACTGCAGTTCTTCATATCCAAGCAGGCTTTGTGTAGCAAGGACAATACTGGTGTTTGTACCAAGCGTGAAAAACCAGAAGACAACAGAGCCATTTTGTAAAGGGCCTTTTACTTGGCTCCAGCAAAAAGAACATTCTGTAAAGTTCAGCACCAACGTAAGCGCATTGTATTTTACGTGACTCTGCAGAGCCAATAAAACTGGTCCTTGGCCAACTGTGTTCCTTCACCAGGGTTCTCTAAAAGACTTCAGTAATAATAAGAAAAAGCTAACCCAAAGATTATTGCTAATTACAATCATATTGATTGGCCAGACACAGACTCAATCTAAGGTAGGGAATATGCCAGAATTCTATGTGAATGCTGAAAAGCCATGTGGCTGGCTGGGTTGTAAGGAAAGAGAAATCATAGCACTGTTCAGACGTTTCCTGATTACAGGGAAGTTGCAGAGCCATGTTGTGTTACCCTGTAGTATCCTGAGATGAATCCATTGGTGTGTTAAAACACTTTGTGTCAGGATGTTGGGGTTGCAAAAACTCAAACATAATGTTTTAAGTGAGTTGCCACATCAAAGGCTGAACACAAGAATCCAAACTATAGAAGAAACAACCAGGATTTAGATTCTAAGGGAGTGGAGGGTTTAATTTTTTAAATTATATTTTGGCATCCATAACATTGTATGGCAGCACATGATGCTATTATCTGCCTAAAGAGATTGCCAATCTCTGCCAGTTAAGGTTCAAGTAAAAAAACACCAGATGATAAGAGAAGTAAAATAACCAGACTGCAAGGACGATGCATTAGAGCTGTGATGGCGAACTGTGATGTGTGCCAGAGGTGGCGTGCAGCGCCCTCTCTGATGGCACATGAGCCATCACCCCAGTTCAGCTCCGCTGAGCACGCACGTGTGCCTCCCATCAACCAGCTGGTCTTCAGGTCTCTGCCACGCATGCACCAGGGGTAGGTTGTGTGAAGGGGGGGCACATGCGGGGGCTGAGCATATGTGCAGGGGGCAGGGCAGAGAAGAGAAGAGAAGAGAAGAGAAGAGAAGAGAAGAGAAGAGAAGAGAAGAGAAGAGAAGAGAAGAGAAGAGAAGAGAAGAGAAGAGAAGAGAATTCTTTATTGGCTAAGTGTGATTGGACACACAAGGAATTTGTCTTGGTGCATATGCTCTCAGTGTACATAAAAGAAAATATATGTTCATCAAGAATCATAAGGCACAAAACTTAATGATCGTCATAGGGTACAAATAAGCAATCAGGAAACAATATCAATATAAATTGTAAGGATACAAGTAACAACATTGCAGTCACACAGTCATAAGTGGAAGGAGATGGGTGGTGGGAACATGCAGGGGGCCCCGCAGGAATGTATGGAGGACAGGGCGCATGCAGAAGGATGCACGCACATGCTTTGGGGGCCGCACATGCATTGCATTTTGGGGGTTCGAGTGCATGCATGCGCTTTCACCCACGTACATGAGCACTTTGGGGACTCGATCCAGAAAAGGTTAGCCATCACTGCATTAGAGGTTTGTAGTCAAGTTATAGGAATCTGAACCATAGGACCAAATAAGAGACAATGTACTGACAATGTTTCTTCTCTGTGCTACTGTGAACCAAAAACCTCTAAGTTTCATAGAACTATGAATTTATGTTCATAGAACATAATCACTTTATTTATCAAATGATTAATTCACTCTCGATGAGGCTTTCCTTATATTTAAGCATTTCCTGGTGTATCACCTCTGATTCCCATACTTATCAGCATTCCTGAAGACAGAATGAGGACTGATTCTCAGAGTTGGGTCTTGCTCTTCATAGTTCTTGCAAAAGTGTACGATTTTAACACTTGGATAATAAACCTACCAGTAGACTCGTGATAATGCATGTATTCTGTGACCACATAAGGCTCTCAATTGTTAATGGTACACAAGCGCTGCCCCTTTTCAAATATCATGCTCAATGTGAAGATACCTGGGGTACGCCCTATAGAATGTGGTTGTTTATTCATGTCAGAAGCATCAAAATTTTAAAAAAGGCTTACTATATGAAATAAAATATAAAATACAAGATTAAAACATGTACAAATTAAATAAATCTTGCCCAGACACTAACAACATTGTGTTCTGTCACACTGCCATGAGTGGAAAGATCATTCCATAGAGCCGACACCATAATTGAAAAAAGATGTCACCCAGGTCCCCTCAGATAGCATTATTTCTTAGCAGAAACTGCAAGAGCATATAGGATGAGAAGAAACAAATAGATACAAGCAGTTCCACAAATAACCTATTTCTGCGCCTATTCAGCTTTATGACTTATTTCTTGAGGAAAATAATCACTGTAAACATCAATAGCTAATGGGAAGATTCAGCTGTTATTGAGTTCAGGTGGAATTTCTGAAGAAATCAATAGTTATTGCTCTGCCTGTGAAGTAACAGGAATATAAAACATTACATGCTTATTTTATAGAGCATATTATCAATATTTATACACTATAAATATAAATAGTGGTGATCCTACTTATTATACTAATGTATAGAGGCAAACAAAGATTGAATTTCACAATTGTTCCTATATGCAAATATCAGTAACATGGACTGAAAGATGTGTAAATTGTATGATATTTGGGTTGGATTGTTGTTGGTGTTCAGTCATTAAATTGTGTCCGACCCTTTGCGACCCCATGGATTATAGCATGCCAGGCCCCCTGTCCTTAATTACATCTGGGGTATTTATTTTTCAATAATAATCAATTATCATATGTCCATGGCAGGGGTGAAATGCTCCCGGTTCAGATCGGATCGCCCAATCTGGTAGCAATGGAGGTGGGTGGTTCGGAGAACCGGTAGCAAAAATCCCTGCCCCCCACCCCCACCCCCATGCCCAGCTGAGCCACACAATCATCAGAGGCTTTTTCTTTTAATTTTTAAAAGCATTTTTTCTACAACCTCTTCGGCTGAAAAAATGCTTTTAAAAGTAAAAAAAAAAAGCCTCTGATGATCACGCGGCTCAGCTGGGATCGTCAAAGGGATCGTCAGCTAATGATCCCAGCTGAGTTGCCTGATCGGCAGAGGCTTTTTTTCTTTTAAAAGCCTCTGACAATCCAAGCTGAATTGCCTGATTGGCAGAGGCTTTTTTTTCTTTTAAAAGCCTCTGACGATCCAAGCTGAGTTGCCTGATCAACAGAGGCTTTTAAAAGAAAAAAAGCCTCTGCCGATCAGGCAACTCAGCTGGGATCGTCAGAGCCTTTTGAAAGCATTTTTTACAACCTCTTCGCCAAAGAGGTTGTAGAAAAAATGGTTTTAAAAGAAAAAAAAATGGCCACGCCCACCCAGTCACATTACCCCCCACCACCAAGCCACACCCACAGAACCGGTAGTAACAAATTTTAGATTTCACCACTGGTCCATGGGCAATAAATATGTTAACTAGGAGAATTAATTTCAGTTAACAAATTTATTTAATTTAGATTGTGACTTTTAGATCATATCCTTATTTAAATAATTATTTAGATTGCCCAGACCAGAGTTTTTCAACCTTGGTGACTTTAATCTAGGTGGACTTCAACTGGCTGGAGAATTCTGGGAATTAAAATCCACACATCGTAGACGTTACCAAGGTTGAGAAACTCTGCCCTAGGCCAAAATCAATGCACTCTAAATGGAAATAACCTGTCAGCTTTATTTAGGATTTCCACACTAGACAGAAAGCCATCTTGGAAATCAGTCAATCTGGGTAATTTTGCAGTAATGGAGGGAATAATAAAATTTGGCATCTTAAATAACGCTTTAAATTGTTGGCACAATTAACTCAATGTTTACCTACTAAAACACATGAAGGAAAGCACTATAGCTATTCCATTTATTCGGTGGTTACCTGATCATTCCTTCTAAACTACAGTGTGCAGCATAACTAGAGACTTTCTGGCCATAGCAAGTGGATTCGGAGACAAATTACTATATTGAAAAGGATGAAATGAATTGTGACTGCAGTGTATTTAATTATTTTTATTAAACAAATTTATATGGTTGCCCAATTCGCCGTGACTCTGAGTGGCCTACATTAGTTCTTAACAGTTGGCAACTGAAAAATTTGAGTTCTGTGGTTATTACATTTTACTTATGTTCCAGTTCTGACTCCAATACAGAAGGTCCTTCTGTTAATAGACAGCTATAGAATCACTGCATACCTTCAGCCCTGTTCAAAAAAGGTTTTGTAAGTTAGATAATATATCACAAGTATTTGCCTCTTTATCTATACATAATACAGCAATGGGGAGGATGGCCAGGAATGATTTCATTTTAGTCTGGTGGGCTGATAGCTGAAATAAGTCTGACTCATGTGCAGAATATTTCTTGTCAACCAAGATTGGCTCAGAAAAGAATGATATAAAACAAAATACTGAGCTAATTTCTAATGATGACCACAGCATACCATATGAATAAAGCAGGAGGAGGAGGATATTAGCAAGCAAAGACTGAAACACTATTTCTTAGAGTAGCATTCTCAAACCTGATGTCCTCCAGATATATAGTAGATCTCAGCCTGCCCAGTAATGGAGTATCTAGGTTGAACAAAATAGCTCCATTCTATCTAATCTCCAAACTGGTTTCTGCTACTTTGATCTAGCCCAGTCTTTCTCAAACTTAATAAATTTAAGTTATGTCAACTTCAACTGGCTCAACTCAACTTTATTTTTCCTCTGCTCTGGTGGTTTGAGCCACTCTAATTGTTTGCTGTTATCTTCCCCTAATTTACCAAATCAAGGAGGAAGGGTCATGTGTTAATTTGATGTTGTGCTAATAATGATGTTGTATTAATTTGATGTTGAGACGACCCTCACTCTGTCAAGGACCTTGGAGTACTCATCTCAAACGATCTAAGTGCCAGAGCTCATTGTAACAGCATTGCCAAAAAAGCATTAAAAATTGTTAATCTAATCTTGCGTAGCTTCTTCTCCAGGAGTGAAATGCTGTCGGTTCGGACCGGATCGTCCGATCCTGTAGCAATGGTTCGGAGAACTGGTAGCAAAAATCCCTGCCCCCCTGCCACCATGCCCAGCTGTGCCACACAATCATCAGAGGCTTTTTTTTTTTTACTTTTAAAACCATTTTTACTACAACCTCTTCCGACAAAAAAATGCTTTTAAAAGTAAAAAAAAAAAGCCTCTGGTGATCATGCAACCTCTTGGCCGAAGAGGTGGTTAAAAAATGCTTTGAAAAGTCTCTGACCATCCCAGCTGAGTTGCCTGATCATCAGAGAGGCTTTTCAAAGCATTTTTTTTCCCAGCTGAGTTGCCTGATCATCAGAGAGGCTTTTCAAAGCATTTTTTAAAAAGCCTTTCTGACAATCCCAGCTGAATTGCCTGATTGGCAGAGCCTTTCCAAAGCATTAGAAAAAATGTTTTGAAAAGTTAAAAAAAAAAAGTTGGCCACGCCCACCCAGTCACATTACCCCCACCACCACCAAGCCACGCCCACATAACTGGTAGTAACAAATTTTACATTTCACCCCTGTTCTTCTCCGGTAATATTGAACTGCAAACTAGAGCATACAACATTTTTGCTAGACCAATTCTTGAATACAGCTCATCTATCTGTAATCCCCACTGCATATCAGACATTAATACAATCGAACGAGTCCAGAGTTATTTCACGAGAAGAGTCCTTCACTCCTCTGTTCGCAACAGAATACCTTATGCCACCAGACTTGAAATTTTGGGCTTAGACAATTTAGAACTTCGCTGTCTTCGGTCTGACCTAAGCGTAGTACATAAAATTAACTGCTACAATGTCCTACCTGTCAATGGCTACTTCAGCTTCAACCACAACAATACAGGAGCACACAATAGATACAAACTTATGGTAAACCACTCCAGGCTTGATTGCAGAAAATATGACTTCAGTAACAGAGTTGTCAATGCCTGGAATGCACTACCTGACTCTGTGGTTTCTTCCCCAAACCCCCAAAATTTTACCCTTAGACTGTCTACTGTCAACCTCACCCCATTCCTAAGAGGCCTTTAAGAGGCGTGCTTAAGCGCACCAGCATGTCTACCGTCCCTATCCTAATGTTCCCTTTTATTTGTATCCATTTCATGTATTCATAGTTACGTTTATACTTATATCTGTTATCTAGTACATGCTTGATGAAACAAAAATCTATCTATCTATTTTGCTTTTAAACAGACAAAAAATAATTTCCATCTGGCGTCTACTTCATATATTATAGTAGCTTTTTACCAACATGTAAATATATATTTTTTTTCCAACTTTGATTTGCTCTGAAATGATTGCAGGAAGAAAGAATTCTTTCCAAAGAATATGGAAATGGTAGTTATTTTTATATTGACTCTAATCATTAAGGAAAGAGAAAACTTAAGTCTCTTTCTTTGCACCAACCAGAACTGAGTTTTAAATTTTATTTTCCAAAAAACAAAAATAAAAAAATTTCACAGAAAGTAAACTGGGTGATGTTCAGAAAGGCATAAAGAGAAGGTGGCAAAAAGCACATCACGCAGAGGCAGGCATACTAACACCCCAAGCCCTGGATATTGCTATCACTATACATTTTGTTTTATAAAGCTGCCTATGTGAAATCTGTCTCTGTCCCTCTCTATGCATAGCACTACATTGGGAGAACCAGAAAAATGACCCCCCCCCCAAAAAAATATCCCATATTGATTTAAAAATCTAAAAGGGATAAAAGATGGGATAAGAATTAAAATAATGATTATTTTAATGTATTGTTTTTGACATCATTTTCAGCTAATAATGAAATTAATCAAGTGTGTGTTGTCCCCAAATGAGGGGGGGGACTTCACACCTACTAATAAGAAAATCAGGGTTATGGTCAGAATCAGAGAGAATGGCTGAAGATGGTAATCCTAGCATTCATGATGTCTCCATTCAGTGTCCCTTATACATGTGCATCCCACTCACATAGTTCCAAATCTTGCAGTATTAAAAATTAAGGTAGGAATAGAGTTTCTACTTATTTTTGCTAGCACTTCCCACAGGGTTTTCAGTGAGGAAGACCTGCATTCCTGTGTCTGTCTTGCAGAAGATCATTATGGGCCCTTCAACTGATTCTGCCCCCAATCTGAACCTGCACCCAGATTGAAAGAGATCAGAAAACAGATACCCATCAAGTATAATTAGGCAGAGAAAAATCTGCTGCTACCACTGTTGTTGTTGTCCTACCAATTCTCATATATTTTGAGAGGGGAAAGAATTTGGTTTCGAGCTTATTTCCAAGGAAAGAAGAATTTTGTAGAATTCTTGCAGGCTCAAGATTTGATTTAGTGATGAGTCAACCCAGTGATTATTCTGACTTCACTTTCCCAGCAACTCGTGCTTCCATTAAAGCCCACGAAAAAATATCGCAAGAAAAAGAGCCAAGCAACATAGAAATCTTCTTCTTTGGACATTCCCTCCCGCCTTCTGATACTAAAAGTTTGCTTTTTAAAACTTGGTTCATTTCTTGTTTATTTATTGCAAGTGCTTTTATCACATCCCATTCAATAAATTTCAAGTGGTTCATATAGGTCTAACAATGAACAAACGATATTCTTCAAAATAAAACTAAAATCCACAAAGCTAATTAAAACCAGCAATAAAAACAATTATGCCAAAAATTAAACTTAAAATAGCCTATGTGATAATATTACTTTCCAAATAAACACAAAATAGAATCTCTATTTATCCTAAAAGTTAAGAGGGAGAGAGCCATGTAAACTTGGCAGCAAGTTATTCCCCTGAGGCGGGGAAATTATGAACAAGAGTTACTTTCTGTTCTACACATGCCCCACCTCCCCATATCTCAGTGAGAGATTCAAAGGGATATTATTTTTTGGCATTCTGTTTTTACGGAGCAATCATTTACAATTACTTACATTGTTTGTAGGCTACTGCAGGGATTTCTGTATTATCATAAAAAGTCAGATAATCATAATCATCATCATATAAACTTTTCCCATTGGCTATATTCAGAGAAAATCCTACTGACACAGTTAAGAAATTGTTGTAGACCAGGCTTCAGCAATCCATGCTCTGCAGCAGTGGTGGGTTTCAAAAATTTTTACTACTGGTTCTGTGGGTGTGGCTTGGTGGACATGGCATAGCTTGGTGGGCCTGGCTTGGTGGGCTTGGCAAGGGAAGGATACTGTAAAATTTCCATTCCCACCCCACTCCAGGGGAAGGTTACTGCAAAATCCCCATTTCCTCCCGATCAGCTGAGACTTGGGAGGCAGAGAATAGATGGAGGCAGGGCCAGTCAGAATTTTTACTACCGGTTCTCCAAACTACTCAAAATTTCCGCTACCGGTTCTCCAGAACTGATCAGAACCTGCTGAAACCCACCTCTGGTCTGCAGGCTGGGGGTGATTCACCACCTGAAATCCTCTGGTCCATGATCCCAAGAGGAAATATATTCACATGGCTTGAAAGAAAAAGGAAGTGCTCATCATCTTCTCATGTAACCATTTTGGTGATGGTTTCACCAGACACCTCAGTTTGGGCAAAGCAACAAGTCCCCCAGAAATGGTGGCAGTACCCTAGGTTGAAGATGGTTCCCTCTTGTAGACTGTCTCTTTTCTCTTGTGAAATAGATTTTTCCCCCCAAATATAGTTTAGCTTTCAAAAGACTCTTTGGGCCCAGCGCTCAAAAAAAGTGTATCTGTCTTCTGCAGAAAGGGAGAGGCAAAGGATGTGCAGTCCTCATTGATTTCCCAGGTATTTCTGAAGGGAGTTTAAGGCACTGGGTTACAGTGATTCCACTCCTGTTTGGTTTGGTTTGAAAGAGTAACTTTTGGCAAGATGATGATGATGATTATGATGATGATGATGATGAATGATCATGATGATTTCCTGCCTAAGGGTTTCCTGCCTAAGCAGGGGGTTGGACTAGAAGACCTCCAAGGTCCCTTCCAACTCTGTTATTCTATTCTATTCTATTCCTATTTTGCAAGGTTGAAACTGATGCGCAGTCATACCTGCAAGAATCACATACTGTAATGACCTAGGTGAAATCTGAACAAAGAACTTTATGGTTCACAGTTTAATTCTTTTAGACACTACGCTAGACAAGTTCACTACAGTATTACAAATATTTTGATGGATTCAAAATACAGAAGCTATATAAAGGCAACCTAGGGTTTTATTTGCTTTCTTCTTTCAATTCACAGTGTTTGTCCTGGGGATGCTAGGATTTGAACCATCCAAGAAAAAACATTTTCATACAATTTAACAGGCAAGGAGAAATCTATTAACAGAAACATCAGCAGCCTGTGCAGTTTTACAGGAAAGTTTTGCTTGAGCAGATAAATTATCTAGCTTACATTAGTTGGGAATATAGTCCATTTCAATGTCAGAGTACATCACAGTCTTGGAGATATTTTTAGCAACATGGCCCTCATGAGATAAAGAGAGTTGCCAATCATTCTTGGGAGAGGGGGAAAATCGTGGGAGAAGGGAGCACATTATTTTTACTTATTTACTTATCCTTATTTATTAATATATTATATTTAGAGCATATACATTGACCCAAACAAATAACAATGACAAAAATAATAATATTACAACAAATTAAGAATGCAAATCTGACCATAAAACAATTATCCAAATATGGGAGAGGAGAAGCATCCATTTTCGAAAAGGCATTGGAAGTCAAATGGGACCAAAATCACCTCTATTTTTGGCTTCAAACTGAACAAAGTTAAATCTACTTATTCCTATCCTTCTTAGGTAAGGTACTGATTTGCATATTAAAAATGGCCTGGGATTATCCATGCAGAACATGTATCAGTTTGGAATAGATTCTGGATCCATCCCAACACTACCCTAAGTTACATCATCCTCTTAAAAACATGTTAGATGTATCTTCTAATAGATGCTAGATGCTTCTTCTACTATGATGCTAGATGATCTTCTAATAGATGCTTCATCTAATAGATGTTAGATGCATCTTCTAAAATATGTTCAGTTTTCATATTGGCTTGAAATTTTGGAATTATACATTAAAATATGAAATGTATTCATTTTTACCAGATCACTAGATTCTCAATATACCAAGAAAGAAAGATGATGGCATGTAGTTCAGGCAGGATTTCTCAGCACCAGGCTTAGGGATGTCATTCCCTGCTGATGCATAAAGATTACTTCCTGAATATACTTACCAAGCTGGCAAGAGAGAGAGATCGCATTCAACCCATTTACCAAAAACTTGGATGAAATTTTCCACCACCATAATTCTTCAAATGCTGTGAGCTCCAGTATAGACAATCTTACATTTGACAGTTAAATCATCTGAATGGGATGAGACAGCAGTTTCTTAACTTTTTAATTTCAATTATGCATGCAGATCAAATACCATGAGTGATTTTTAAAAAAATGGAAATTAAGATTATTCTTTTTGAAGGGGAATGATTAAATAGTTCTCGTGAAATGTGCACTTGAATTCCCAGGAGAGAAAAAGTTGCGGTTTGTGGCTACTTCCTTTCTATTGCCACACTGGATAACCACAAGCCATTGCAAGCATATAATGTGGTTGCTAAATGCAGGCTACAGGAATATAGCTGAGTGTTAGAAAGAAAGGAAGCTGTCAGGTTTGCTCGTCTTCTAAAAAACAAACTGCCTCTGATTCTTCAGTCAAGCATCATTGATGCTTCAAACCCAATTCTTAAACTCTGCTTCCTTGTCTCTTTGCTGCAACTGAAAGATCAGGAAATTAAAACTGAGGGAACAGTAGTGATGGAGCTGTTTATAGATCGGGGTACGTTCTGTTCACAGGATTGTGGATCTCTCTCCCAGCCAATGGAACACTTTAGCTATATAAAGAGGCAAAGTTCACTTCCCTCCAGGAGTTCCTGAAATGCATCAGGCTTATTTATTTATTATTTATTTATTAGTTCGATTTATATGCCGCCCTTCTCCGGAGACTCAGGGCGGCTTACAATGTGTTAAGTAATAGCCTTCATATTTTTGTATATACCTGCTTAGTAGGGCTTTCGGCCTCCCCTAAGCGGTGTTCTTTTTTATACAAAGTCAGCTTATTGCCCCCAGAATCCAGGTCCTCATTTTACCTACCTCGGAAGGATGGAAGGCTGAGTCAGCCTTGAGCCTGGTGAGATTTGAACTTGCAGTAATTGCAGGCAGCTGGCAGCTAAGTGCTACTTAACAGCACTTTAGTCTGCTGCGCCACCAAGGCTCCTTTGTCTAAATGCAGTCATAAACATGTCAGTCGCTGAGAACAACTGTGTTCATTGTAAACCCAGGGGTGGGCTGCTGGGGATTCACAGGGGTTCAGGAGCTAAGATTCTGTGCAGTTCAGAGAACCCCCAAATCCCACTTCAGTTCTTCAGTTAGAACTGAAGAAACTTCTTGGATGAGAAGCAAAATATTTTCAAAGGAAAAAAACCCAAGACAGTCAAGTTGCCTTTTGGAAAAAGCAGCTTTGGGATAGATGATTTTGACCATATACTTCCCACTTATCCAACTTCTGCTGCTCTGCTTGCTTCATCCTTTATTTACTCAGAAACAGGTTGTAGCCTGGCCATAGGTAATATCACTTTACTTGGTTGTTATCCTTTTTTTTAAGGACAGCATGCTCTAAATTCTTAGAGTTTAAGTTTAAAGGGAGTTCTTGGCTTCCATGACGGCCATGGACCTGACCCAGTTAGTTCATGGCCCTACTCACACGGGGGGACACACTCTGGACTTGGTTTTTGTATCTGACCAGTGGTTAAATGGTCTAGATATAGGGGATATAGTCATCGAACCCTTGTCATGGTCAGACCATTCTCTCCTTAGGCTTGACTTTCTGTCCGCTACACCCCACTGCAGGGAGGCGGAACCGACTAAGTGGTTCCGCCCCAGGCACCTGATGAATCCTGATAGATTCCAGATGGAGCTTGGGCCATTTCCTGAGACTCTAGCTCACAACTCGATTGAAGACCTGGCGGCAGCCTGGGATAGGATGGCCGCTGGTGCTTTGGATCGGGTTGTGCCTTTGCGGCCTCTAACCCGGCGTCGAAGTCGCCCGGCTTCTTGGTTTTCCGAGGAGCTGAGGGAAATGAAGCGCCAGAAAAGACACCTGGAGAGTAGTTGAAGAGCCAGTCGTTCTGAATCTGACCGAACACTGGTGAGGTCCTATATTAAGACCTACTTAGTGGCAATAGCAGCGGCAAAATATAACTATTTTTCCACTATTATTGCATCGGCAGATAATCACCCAGCCGCCTTGTTTAGGGTGACTTGCTCCCTCCTCCACCTGGGAGCACGGGAAGACCCCTTACAAGGTCGAGCTGAGGATTTTGCACAATATCTGCACGATAAAATCGCTCAAATTTGGGAAGGCTTGGACTCTGACTGGATAGATTCAGATGGAGTGATGGAGGCGGGTCTTGAGGATGTTATTTGGGATGAGTTTGACCCTGTGACCCCTGAAGACGTGGACAGGTTACTGGGGAAGTTGAACAGGACCACATGTTTATTGGACCCGTGTCCCTCCTGGTTGGTACTGGCTTCCCAAGAGGTTACACGAGGCTGGCTCCAGAGGATTATAAATGCTTCTCTGAGTGAGGGTTTCTTACCTTGAGTTCTATCTACTGTTTGCCCGTGTATTATTGCAGTTGAAGCTGAAGTAGTCATTGACAGATTGGACATTGTAGCGGACAATTTTGTGTACTAAGCTTAGGTCAGACCATAATCGGCATAATTCTAGGTTGTCCAAGCCCAAAATTTCGAGCCTGATGGCATAAGGTATTCTATTGTGAGCAGAGGAGTGGAATACTCTTCTCGTGAAATACCTCTGGACTCGTTCAATTGAGTATTAATGACGGATATACAGTGTGGATTCCAGGCAGACGAGCTGTATTCGAGAATTGATTGGATGAGAAAGTAATTATATTCAATTGCAGAGCACAAAACAATCCAAGTGGACCAGATGTTTTATGATGCTAGTTATTTGGGTGACTGAACTTCTGACAGAATAATCAGAATTAACTTCTAGAGAAAAGAATTCTTTTTACTTAGCATTTACGAATATAATATACAGTATAAGAATCACTCCTACTAGTGCTGAAATCAAGTGATCATAAAGAACGATTTCATGTTCAAGGGAAAAGTTGCTACATAACAAAAGAAACCCTAAAGGAAGCAATTAGTTATACGTATCTGAATGAAACAAAAAGAAGCTAAAATGTATTCCACAGCATTGTTCCTTATTGCATATAACTAATTGTCATCCATCATCCATAGTAATTTTTTTTCTTTCTACCTAGGATCCTAGAGGAGGGAAGCTGGAAACACACCTCCTTCCTTCATTTCCACTATCCAGGCTTAGTTTTATATTTCTATAAATCACCTTTAGTATTAATTGTTCTCCAAACCCACATATTCTCCAAGATCACATATAAGTAAACCCAACAAACAAGCCTGGATAGTGGAAATGAAGGAAGGAGGCATGTTTTCAGCTTCCCTCCTCTAGGGAACTTTTGACAATTTAAAAAAACTTTAAAATGTTTTCCATTGGTTATTGTTAGTCTTCATATTTATTTTATATTTTAACACAATGGAATTCACCATCATAATATGTAGTGATGGCCAGCAAGTTTAAAGGGAGGATAAAGGTAAAGGTAAAGGTCCCCCTCACACATATGTGCTAGTCATTCCCGATTCTAGCGGGTGGTGCTCATCTCTGTTTCAAAGCCGAAGAGCCAGCGTTGTCCGAAGATGTCTCCGTGGTCATGTGGCCAGCATGACTCAACACCAAAGGCGCATGGAACGTTGTTACCTTCCCACCAAAGGTGGTCCCTATTTTTCTACTTGCATTTTTTAAGTGCTTTCAAACTGCTAGGTTGGCAGAAGCTGGGACAAGTAACGGGAGCTCACCCCATTACGCAGCACTAGGGATTCGAACCGCTGAATTGCTGACCTTTCGATCGACAAGCTCAGCATCTTAGCCACTGAGCCACCACATCCCTTAAAGGGAGGCTAGATATATTCAAAGAGGTTAGAATAATTAATGGCTCTTTTGTTATCTCCATGATTAAAGATAGAAGTGTGATGTTGTGTGTCTGTGGTGTTCACTGGAAGTTATTTTTCCATATTCCACATGCTTCTTAGTCATAATTCTCTTCCATTATGATAGAATTGTGGAAAACATTTATGTTCCCCTCCCATCCCGTTCTTCTACTCCCTGCCTATCGGTCTCCACAGTCTGTTTCCTCTGTTATCTCTATTGGCAAGATGAGAATAAGCACCAAAAAAACCCTCCTTTCTCTTAGCTGGACTTGGTAACAGCAGTCAAAAGAAGAAGAACATGTCAGAAATGGACATCCCCATTTATCTTACAGTACCACAAAAACCAGACATTTCTGTCAAGATGTACCAAGTCAGATTAGTTTGTTTTGCATAATGCAATCAGTTTGCCAAGCGATAAGACAAGGGACCTTTGGTGTGTCAGTGCCTCTAAGCCTGCTTGACATCACACACACACACACACACACACACACACACACACAGTGTGAGTGTGCTGCTTCTGTGGTGTTCTATAAAGACTCTGTTGGTATAACAGTGTAATTCTATTTTTTAAGAAAACCAGCAGGAGAGAAGAGGTCCTCCATCGGCAGATGCCTCAGATGGAAGCTAGCAGTAGAGGGATGCCATTTACACACACACACACATACAAACACATTCATGCATTTAAATATGCTTTGTGATGACCCAGAATTGTTCTGAAGCATGAATGGAAATAAAATGCAGCTGTTTTAAGCAGCAAAAAGCTGATGGGTTTTGCCTCCTTTATGGAAATAGCTCCACAAAATGCCAAAAGAGAAAAGTTTTATTCCCTTGTTTCCTATCACATCTCAAAGAATGATGAAGTCAAAGTGGCTATGAGGCTCATCAGTGCAATTCCCTTTCAATACCGTGTTTCCCCGAAAATAAGACCCTGTCTTACATTTTTTTGAACCCTGAAATAAGCACTTGGCTTTATTGCCATGCGCTCAAAAGCCCGATTGGGCTTATTATCAGGGGATGTCTTATTTTCGGGGAAACAGGGTACTAAGACATCTCACACAGAAGGCTGTCTCCACTTTGAGAACTCCAGTGATGGAGAGGCCATCACTTCCCTAGCAGTGGTGGGTTCCTCCCGGTTCGGCCAGGTTCAGCCGAGCCAGTAGCAGTGATGATATGACGTCACTGAATCGGTTCCCTTTGTTTGGGAACTGGGCCCTCCCACCCCACCCCACCCCACCCCGTTATTCTTACCTTTTATTTGGCCCCGCCCCCAATCTATTGGTTGCCTCCCAAGTCCCAGCTGATCGGCTAGAAGGAAAAAAACTGTTTAAACTCTTGCCGCGGGGCTTCAAAGGGCCGCCCTACAGCTGATCAGTGTTAAAAGGCAGTAGACCGGTGCCTCCAAAAACAAATGGGTAGACCGGAACGCTCCAAGAACAAATAGGTAGACCGGTACAGCTCTGCAAGCAGCTAAAAGCCTGGTAGACCAGTACCTCTGCTAAATCCTAAAGAATTGTCACATGACCATCAAACCACACCCACAAAATAAGGCATACCCACAGAACCGGTAATAAAAAAATTTAGAACCCACCCCTGTTCCCTAGGCAATAAAATGGAGGCCCTGTTCCCCATCCCAATGCAGCATAAAGTTTATTATTAAGCCCACACTCCCATCTAGTCAGGCTCTATGAATTTTGCTTTGGATTTCATCTTTTTGGTAGAAACTGTTATTGTTGGATGCCATTTATTCTTTGGGTTCATCAAAATATTCAGAAGGACCAAGTAATGTATCTGTCTCTTTCTGGGAAAGATAATATTTTAGCTTCCTGGCAAAACATTCATAGGCATTGAACCCACGCTCCACACTCATTACTGATAAATACACAAAAAATGGTTCCATTCCTACTTCTTGGTTAAAATCACAGGAAAAATTATGCAGTAGGGTGGGGAAGCCTCTATTCGCTCTCTGCACACCAGGCATGATTTGTTATGTCTTTATCCTATTACTCGCCAATATTTTTAGTACTGACTTTTTTCAAACCGAAAAGGTTCAAATGGTTAACCCTTCCCTTATAGGGGAATTTCACCAGCCTCAGCAGCTTTAAGATCTATGAACTTGAACTCCCAACTGCTGGGGAATTCTGAGCATTCAAGTCCACGTATCTTAAATTTGCTGAGACTGAGAAACACTGTTCCAGATCACTGATCTATTTGGTTGCCCTGTTCTACTCTTTTTCCAGCCATGCAATATCATTGTGTAGCTGCAGGATCCATTTGTAGATAAACATTGTGATGTTGGTAATTATATTTTCAACTTTTCTCCAGATTCTCAACCATTTGAACCTTTTCGGTTTGAAAAAATCAGTAATAAAAATATGGACAAGTAATAGGATAAAGACATAACAAATCATGCCTATTGTTCAGAAAGTGCAATATCATTCATTATGTGGCTGCAGGATCAATTTGTAGAAAAACATTATGATGTTGGTACATAATTGTATTTTCAACTCTTCTCAAGATTCTTAGGATGAATTTTATATTTGTAACGGCTGAAGCCACCCAGATTATGGCAGCATCTCTTTACACAGATATGCACAGATACATGTATGTTGGGGAGAGATGTTTTATACTAATCATTATAGCATGCAAGTTGAAATGCTGAGAGGTGAACCTGAACCCTAAATATGAAGGAAGCACTCAATTATTCATTCAAAGCCAACTTGAGTTAGATCAGTTTTCCAGATCCCAGAATTCCCCCAGGATTCCAGATTAAAGAGGGAAAGAGAAAATTAACCAATGTGGTAAACAGTGTAGTTGTGGGTAAACCAGATTTGTGTGGGGGAGAGAAAGAAATTATTTTCCTGGAATGTGGGTTGCTTTGATAACTGAAGTGTCCTTGCTCCCAGGACATTGGCATTATTAGCCTGCTAAAGGCTATGAGAAATAGTTCCTTTACTTCAGGCCTGGGGGCCCTGGCTTCACTGAGAATTCTTAACTAAATGGAAGGAAACATAATAAAAGGAAGAGAATAACTGAGAATGTGGCAAAGAAAATAAGCCACTGAGGAAATGACTAAAATAACCGAAGTTATACTTGAAGTTTTAAAAACACCACACAATGCTGAATTTCCTCTGATTGGGGAAGGAGTCAGGGAGGAGAAGGGACTCCTAATCATGGCTGAATTATAACAACAACAACAACAACAATAACAACAACAACAACCTTTATTGTCACTGAACAACATATGTACAATGAAATTGATGGAGCTTCCTCAGTGCACACACACAGCAACACAATACAACTCACAGTGGAAACAGAAAATCCCAAACCAGTGGTGGGTTGCCTCCAGTTCAGACCGGTTCACAAGAACCGGTAGTAAAACTGGTGGGAGGCTCCACCCACTGACCCGGACATCATCATAGGTGATCTGTGCATGCGCAGAAGGGTGCGTGCGTGGGCGCGATGCGAACCGGTAGTAAAGGTAAATAGAACCCACCCCTGTCCCTAACCCAATAAATCATATTAACAAAACACTCAGTCCTATTACACCAGTGTGAACATGTTACACGTTGCGCCGGCCCTGCAAGTCCATCGTACTACGTAGTTATGATGTCATTTTGCATTCAAGAGTCTGACAGCCCACGGATAAAAACTGTTCTTCAGCCTGTTTGTGCGGCTGGCTATGCTTCTATATCTCCTTCCAGATGGTAGGAGAGTAAAGAAGTGATGACCAGGATGTGAGTCATCTCTGACTATTACTTTCTCTCCCTGGTGACGACAGATTTTACACCAGAACTCGGCTGTTTTACCTAAGAGTAAAACACAGTTCTGTTGATATGTGATTTCTTATTCAGCGCTTAGTATGACTTGCCAAATATTTGGCTAGTCTTTTGATGATTTTCAGAGGCAGTTGCAGCACGTTTACATAATGGTTGTCTTTGGCCTGGGCATTGCTAGTTCCCAACTTGCCAAGTTTAGTCCTTACAGGTGATGAGTGCAAAGTAGCAACCTGTAGTCCTCCAATTTTATTTAACCACATGTCCCAGCATCCCTCAACATTAGTCTCAATGACTGGGACTGCCAGAGGTTGCTTTACATCAAGCACCTGATGTAAGATATGGGTCAGCCAACACTCTGAGCATGATTCTATTCCTGCCTGTCCCGAAACATTATCTATTCATAGATTGAGATAAAACATTTAAATATAACTATAGTCTAATTCAGCTCCTTTGTAACAGGGGCTATTTTCTTATTTTGCTGCCTGCCCTGACTCAAGATTCCTCTTTTTATCAGTCCCTGAGATCAAAGATCTCATCCCTATATAAGTGAGGGCTCCCTTTTGTCAATCTTTCGCATATCCCAAAATAAAACTGGATCAAGTTATAAAGGTAAAGCGTGCAAGATGAAAGAATAGAGTATGTTCCCAGCTGCTTCAGCTCTCCAAAGTTTGAGAGATAAATCTTTCACTAATCCTTCAGGTCAAATAAATTCATGCATTGATTTACTAAGTTATTCTTGGCAAGACAGTGGTATCTTATAATATATTAAAAAAGTTGTTTGTGCACTAAAGAACATGAGCCAGCTGTTTTATCATAACCATAAAACCTCATTGGAGCACATGACAATATTGATTTATAATGGATTTTCGTAAGGAAGAGAGCCTATGTAGTGAACTGGTTAGATGCTGAATTATCAGAGAGACAATCTGGATGAAGTCCTTTCTTAATTATGGGAGCTCACCAGTTGTATCTCTCAGCCCAACCAACTTCAACCTGTTGTGGTTGAAGGGATCAAATGAAGAGCGTTCTCCATGGAAGCTGTCTTGAGCTCTTCCTAGGTTATACTTGGAAAGACAGGTGTAAATATAGCAAACGTGTATGTAAAAGATTGTAATCCTTGGAGTTGGGAATGGTTTTTAAATGTACTTCCTATCGGGTTAGACTAGAATGTTTCCTAACCTTGAGCAACTTCAAAAGGTGTGGATTTACTTCAGCTCCTAGAATTGGCTATGCTGGCTAAGGAAATCTGGGAGTTACAGTCTATATACCGGTAACTTTAAATTGTTGAAGTTAGGAAGCAGTTGGCAATAGTCTAATCCAGGGGTGGGTTCTATTTACCTTTACTACTGGATCGCAACAGCATGTGCAGATCGCCTATGATGACATCCAGGGCAGTGGGCGGAGCCTCCCACCAATTTTACTACCAGTTCTTGCAAACCAGTCCGAACCGGGGGCAACCCACCACTGGTCTAATCTGATAAAAGGGCATATTTGTCTTTAACATTTATTTGTTTTCCTCCCACTAAAGAAAAGTTGGGTTGGGTTGCTCAGGATCTTTGGCCTAAAGCCAAAGTATGAATGTATATACAGCAAAACTGTGTATGCAGACTTGCACACTCTAATGAAATAAGCATCACATTGAAAAATATTAAGACTACATCTTACATTCTTTATTCACTGAACAGGGAATAGACTTTTGAGCAAACAAAACGGTTTGAACATTTAAGAAACATCATAACTTCTTCCAATCTTTCTATATTCTTTTTTTTAAGCACTTTTTCCATTGTGAAGCTGCTCTGCAGCCTGTTCAACCTCGTTTATCCACAATACTGAATTCAGAAGTCAGCTTTAAAAGGCAGAGACAAGTATCTAGTCCTCGTTTCAGAAAGGAGCCTGGAAGCAAGCTGACAGTACTTAGGGAAATTTCTGAAATGAAAGCCAGCTTTGGAATGATTTCAATGGACTGGAAAGCTTCAGAATTCTGTAGGACCACCATTCTACTTATAGATCCAGTGGCTAGTAAATCCATCAGAACTAATGCATTTAATTTTGTTTATTTAGCATGTGGAAACTGTTTTTCTTGGCAAAGAAGATGTGAAAGCATATCCATGGCTACAGATACTACTATGACCTAATGAAGACTATATTTTGTGCAGACCCGTTTTACAATAAAGCTCTCTGACCATGACTAGGACAAGGCAAATAGATTGAAAGAACAACATATTGTCCTGCTAACAAAGCTGTCTGGAACTGTGCCAGGAGTAGGAAGAGAGCCAGACAATTTGTTCCGTAGAGTTCCGAAAATAAACATAAACCTGATTATTTATTATCCATCGAACCTGTGTCCACAGGTGTATACAATGTGCTATAATAAAAATATTGATTGCAAAACCAATGCTGTATTAAGATGGCAAAGGCAGCCATGCAAAATTGCATGCAAGGGGCTGCATGTTTGACAGACTGAGATAATCCACAAATCGGAGAGTCATGAAAGAGCAACGGGAAGACCAACTCTTAAGTTTCAGCCAGCATTCGTTTTATATTTGGAGGGGCTTTTGCACAGAATGTCCTCAGTAGATCCTCCTCCTCCTCCTCCTTGCTAATTTTGTTAATAGATCCTTGTTTATAGATGCCAGCAAAGGAAATGTTGAGTTTGAAAATGGGCCAGATCCTGCTTGGGGTTGCAGAGAAAAACAAATCCTAAACAATTCTCACCCAAATCCTCCATTCTAAGTCTCCTTCCTCTTCCCTCAGGGTCATGTATTTGTATTTGTATTTATTAGTTTGTCAAACATGTAAAAGATAGCAGGTATAAATATAAACATGGATATGAATGAAAGAAATGAATACAAATAAATGGGGACAGTAGGACAGGGACGGTAGGCACGTAGATGCACTTATGCACGCCCCCTTTATGGACTTCTTAGGAATGGGGTGAAGTCCACGGTAGACAGTTTAAGGTAGAAGCTGTGAAGGATAGAGGATGTAACAACGGACTCAGGTAGAGCATTCCAGGCGTTGACCACTCAGTTGCTGAAGTCGTATTTTCTACAATTGAGTTTGGAGCGGTTTACCTTGAGTTTGTATCAATTATTTGCCCATATATTATTGAGGTTGAAGCTGAAGAAGTCATTGACAGGTAAGATGTTGTAGCAGATAATTTTGTGTACTGTGCTTAGATCATACCACAGGCATCTCAGTTCCAGATTGTCCAAGCCCAAAATTTCAAAGAAGACAATATGCAGGCTGCCCTGGATTCCCTTGTGTAGACATATACACAGAGTGGTAATACACAAAAATACCACATTCTACTTTATTACACGGGGGAAAAAACAACACAGAGGCGTCCTATGGCCACTGTTGGGAAAGAGTTGAAAAGAATTATGGAAGTGTTGCCCTTCCTGCTTCTTCTCTCTTGTTTTGTACTGCAATATGATCTATTTCTCTAGCAATGGTTTTAAGGAGACAATGACTGAATGGAGAGAGAGACTGAATAGAGGAAAGTAACAGGGCCAGAATCTCCAAGGATTGCCATGGGCTTTTATTCTACAACATTTACCCCAAGGGGGCTAACCAATCCTACATCTGGATTTCTGGATCTCCCAAAAACATAAATGCAGCTTTCATCATAAAAGGTAGCTCAACAGTCCTACAGAAATATTTGATTCTTGAAACTCTTGCAACAATAGAAGATAAAAACAAAGGTCAGAGCTTTCTTTCAACATAAAGAATATTATTTATTACTTAGCATAGAATAGAATAGAATAACAGACTGGAAGAATAACAACCCCCTGCTTAGGCAAGAAACCCTACACCACTTCAGACAAATGGTTATCCAACATCTTCTTAGAAATTTCCAGTGTTGGGGCATTCACAACTTCTGCAGGCAAGTTGTTCCACTGATTAATTGTTCTAACTGTCAAGAAATTTCTCCTTAGTTCTAAGTTGCTTCTCTCCTTAATTAGTTTCCATCCATTGCTTCTTGTTCTACTTTCAGATGCTTTGGAGAATAGTTTGACTCCCTCTTCTTTGCGGCAGCCCCTGAGATATTGGAACACTGCTTTCATGTCTCTCCTAGTCCTTCTTTTCATTAAACTAAACATACCCAGTTCCTGCAACTGTTCTTTATATGTTTTAGCCTCCAGTCCACTAATAATCTTTGTTGCTCTTCTCTGCACTCTTTCTAGAGTCTCAACATCTTTTTTACATCGTGGTGACCAAAACTGGATACAGTATTCCAAGTGTGGCTTTACCAAGGCATTATAAAGTGGTATTAACACTTCACGTGATTCTCCATTTTCTGTGCCAGCAATTCTAATATGTGTTACTTAAAGTATGCATCAAAATAACTAAGATAATGCATATCTTAATGTATTTTAATTAAGAATTGATTGAGTGAGTGAGTGAGTGAGTGAGTGAGTGAGTGAGTGAGTGATTGATTTAGACATATTTCAGAACAAAAAATCAAGAGTAACTCTTGGAACTGAATCCTTTTCCAAAGTCCTGTTCTGTTCCTGGTTTGTTTGCTGATTGGCTCGTTTAAAGCATTTGTAATTCATTCTTCAACTGAAAAGGCTTCAAAATTAACTTAAGAATCAATAAAAAATGAAGTAATTTCTGCTGTTAGGCTTGCAATCTTAAGAACCTAAGGTGGCCACTTAAGTAGGCTAATATTTACATGAAGATGAATACAAGCTGTAATAATTACTGTCAGAGAGTTCTTTATGTGCAAACATCTCACCTCGAAGCAACAGGCATTCAGGGGTACCATTTACTGTATCTATGGCTTAATTTCTTTAAAAGAACTATTTGACACTTAGAATATACTCATTTACACTCATACATGCACATACATGCACATGGATACACACACATACATAAACTGAGTACATCGTGAGTATTGACACATGGGAAATGGGCAACACTAAATTCTTTCTGCCTTTATTTAAGGATATAGTGGTAGAAAAGCAACATCCACTTAATAATTATTTTGGATTCTCTAATCATCATATATAGTATCTGAATGGATGTGTGATTATACTACAAGCATCTCTTAATTGTGGAATGAAACAATATATTCCCTTACAAGATAGTCTATAGTAAACAATCCTAGCTGGCATAGAACATGCTTGTAGAAAATCTGGCTTTAATTGTTTATTGCAGTTAAAATGGACTCAAACTCACAAGTACTGATACTGTCCTTTCAGTTAGCTAAAAATGATGCAGCGGCTATTGATATGGCTAAGACTGAAAATATAATCTACACCTCTCTATCTTAATAAAATGGGGATTAAATTGCAAAACAAAATTCTGAAACAAAAATGAAGGATTCAGAAGACGTACCAAGAAAGTAAGGGATGGAGCAGATGAGATCCTCAAAAAAGAGAAAAGTGAATTTTAAAGAATAAAAGACAATATATAAAGCAGCGTAAAGAAGTAGTAGAAGCATTCATGAAAAGCTATGAGAAACATAGTTAATGACGGTAGTATAAACCAGTCTTAACTATGATTTTTTTCTTTCTTTTTTATTTCATGCTTTTAATTTCTTTGGTTTACAGTTTCTGACCCTTCTTTTTATTTGACCTATTGCTTATACCCAAAAGGATTACTATGATTGATATGGTATATGTACAAGAGTTCAGAACAAAGCATTAGCATTTAAGTAGATTTTTGGAAGAAATCATTGACGGCGTAAGATTTCTTTCAAAGAGTCAATACAGCTAAGGAGAAGGATTTAGATTGAAAAGACTGCCAAATCAAAAGACTCCACATGATATATAGAGTGAAAAAGTCATGAGAATATACAATCAAATATGGAAGCACTAACACACTTCTATATTGGGGAAAATAAACAAAAACTACTAACTATCCATCTTCAGTGAAAATGACATCAACCCCATACAAAGGTTGGGGACAAAATGACGGCGGTGTTTTAGGGACACAGCAGATAAAAGATGTTGCCAGACATGTTTATGCCATAGGTATGTGAAAGTGGAGAAATGCCCTCAGTATGAACAAAGAATTTAGTTTTGTATTGTTGTTGTATAAAAGTCATTTCCATAATGTGTTTCAAGGCAACTCTGAGGCCCAAAGCCGCATCAGCATTCTATTTGCATCCTTCTCTAGCATCCTGAATTTGAATTCCTGAAATCTGGGCAAAAGGGCTGAATTCCTTTCTCCAAATTGTGATAGTGAAATTTAGTAGCAAAATAGACTAATTTTGAAGGCAATGTTGAGCAAGTGGGTAGGCGACACTACTACATTTGTGTTGGAAGCACCTAAGGGCTTCCAGACTGAAAGGATTAGCCGATGACATCATCATTGCCAAGGGGATTCCTGAAGAAGCTCCTGTTCTGACCTAGGCTTCCTGAGAAAGCATAAATCACAATTTTAGTCCCAAAAAACCTCTTTTATTGAGACGGCTGTGAATTATGTTCATTCACAACCTGTAATGAGTCCCTGTTCTGCCCCAGCACCGGATTTCCAAGGATATTGACACACACCAACGGTCCTTATCAAATTTATTAAGTAGCAAGAATAAACAAGGCTGGCAAAGGTTGGCAACCAGTCCAGAAAACAAGATATGATAAACAAAATACTCTGATAATAATACAAGTTGTTTCCAGCAAGAACGCACTAGCTGCGTGTGACTTAAATAGGCTAAGGGAGTGGCCAATTATCATCAAGCCCTACTCTCGAGTAGACCACCTCCTCCTGAGTAGCCACTCCTGCCTTTTGGCAGCCCTGCGTGCCCGAGCATTGAGGAGAGGCTCCTCCACTCCGCTCTCTCCACTGGAAGGAGCCTCTGAAGGTTCTGAAGGCCCTGGCTGAGTCTCTGCCTCTGGCATCACATCCTCTTCAGCCTCCTCGCTGTCCAATGCGAGCGCTGGCTGTGCAGGCTGCTGGTGCGACACCACACCAGTCTCCTCTTTATCGGTATCAGCCACAATCCACGCAGGCCGCTGGCGGGCCACAACAGTCCCAAGCAGTTTGTGAATAGTCTGAGAGAAGTCTGCCACAGTCTTTAGGGATAAGGCTGATAAGCACCCACCTTTATCTCCCTTGAAACGCTGCCAAATACCTAATTGCCAATTAGTTTTGCAAGGCCAAATGGAGCACGAAGTCAAAACAGAGCTTCAGAGTTTAAACAGATCAGAATGAACAAAGTTGCTTCCTGCAAAGGCTCATGTCCCTTTGCTCCACCTTTATGTCTTATGGGAGGGGCCAATCATCTCCAAGCTTTACTCCCAAGTCACCCCTTTTGTCTTAACCCTTCTTGCCTTCTGGCAGCTCTGCACATGTGCACACTGGGAATAGGCTCCCCCTGTTCCTCTGCCTCACTGATATCAGACTCTGGAGACTCTGGAGTCCACACATAACACCCAGATGGCCCTGGCCCCATCTCTGCCTCTGATGCAGAGCCCTCGTCTGAGCCTCCCTCAGAGTCCAGGACTGGCCCATGTTCCTCCCCAGTTTCCTCACTGTCCGACTCTGCTGCCAACTCTGCAGGCCGCCGGCTCCTTTCATGTCCCCGGTATTTTCCCACCAAAGTGATACCTATTTATTTATCTACTTGCATTTGCATGCTTTCGAATTGCTAGGTGAGCAGGAGCTGAGAGAAACTGTCAGAAGTTCATTCAATCACACGGCTCACTCTTGGATTTTGAACTGTCAAGCATTTGACCTCTCAATGGTCTTCTGACTCAGCATTCTAACCACATATACCTCAGCAGGTGATGATTTTAAGGAATATTAAGGTTAGAATTGAGAGCAGTTTGTTTTCAACTTATAACTATTCCCAACTTTTAAAACAATCAAACAGCACAATTAAGCTGAAGAACTGGCTCCTTTTCTCCTGTACTCTGGAAGTTCTCATTTAGCTCTTTAGAAGGCTGTAACTACACCAATCCTTCCATATTTATCCATTTCTGAAGCACCTATTTTCATCTCATTTTTGCCATCCTTCCCAAGCTTTGGTAAGCAATATCAGTCCCAGAATTTGCATTCCCAGTGCTTCAAACAGTTGACACATTTAGAAGAACCTTTCTCATATAAGCTTCTGTTTCTTAGGGAAAACAAATCATTCCCTCCATACAACTTTATCTCTTAAATTGGACTCTCTGGCTGCTCCTTCAGTTCAGAAATGCTGTGAATCCACCGGACTCATCAAGGTTACACAGAGTTTGAGCCAGTTGGCTCCTTGACCCCATTACACTCTGCAGTTTCTTTTTATCACATTGCACATTAACATTTGCCATTGTCAAAATTCATTTTAATGCTCTTGACCCAATCTTTTGGGTATATTGCATCAAGGCAGGTTTAAATCCTTGATGCAATAGCCTGATGAAGACAATATATGCCATGAAATGGGGAAACCTAATAAAAGTTTCACCCTCGTCCAATGGGCGCCTTTAATTGCAAGGCTGCCAAACTTAGAAAACAAGATCTATTTAGATTTCTGGAAAGATCTTTATTGCTATTAAGGTGATCTAATGAACCTTGAAAATCTGTCAAAACAACTCTCCTGTTCAACATATACCTTTCTCTTTCTCATATTTTTTTTCCTTCCCAAGACCAGCTCCCTCTGTCTTTGCTCTGTCCCCCATATCTATGGAATCTGTTGTACATTTCATTACAGTTTCAGATCCTGCACAATTGATATTTGTTCAAGATATTCTTTCTGTCTTCCAGATTTAATCAGATCAAGCAATAGCAGATTAATGAGTGGGAGCAAAGTTTTAATCATGGGACATGAATAGTGCCTAATTGGTTCTGTGTTGCTAATCACTATTAGTCTGGATTATATTTTCCTAATTTTATTTAATGGATTAATCTGCAGGGCTTTTACCTTCTTTGCTTAGTCTGGTTAAACTTATCAATTGCCCTAAGAATGCTGAAGAAAAGCAAAACATATTCTGGCTTCCGCTTCTGGTAGGACACAATTTGATGGATCCTTTACTAATTGGGGTATATGTAGTCCTGCAATCTGATACTGAGGTCTAGGCAGTGGTCAGATTCAGCCAGTTTGCACCACTTCGGGAGAACCGGTTGTTAACTTTCTGAGCAGTTTGGTGAACTGGTTGTTGGAAGAAATCATTAGGGCAGAGAACCGGTTATTAAATTATTTGAATCCCACCACTGGGTCTAGGGTTAAGTCCTCTAACATGCCCCAGAATTCCAACTTAATCTTAGTTTGGAGTCCATATTAATTTCTTGAAATATGTTCAGTTTTTCCTCAGGTCTTTGCAAATCATTGTAGGCTCACTTATCTATAATTAGCTGCAGGGGTGGGTTCTACTTACCTTTACTACCGGTTTGCAACGGGATTGCATGCACACCAAGCTTCTGCGCATGTTCAGATCACCTATGATGACATCCGGGGTGGTGGGCGGAGCCTCCTGCCAGTTTTTCTACCATTTCTTGTGAACCGGTCCAAACCAGGGACAACCCAACACTGACTAGATGGATACCTGTGTTTTGCTACGAAACTATGTGATCGGGCATGATAAATTGAACTAACCAGTTCTGGAGTAATGCCTGAGTAGATTCCACAACGGATGTCCCTCTCATTGTCATCATCACCAACAAAGTATATCTGGAGAAATGAAGGCTGCTGCTGAGGCCCTGCCATGATACTCCCTATCCTGTGGTAAATCTGCCCCTGCACTTTGAATGTTGGCATATTTAGCTGTAGCTGCCTGATTAACATAGGGGTTATTAGATGCATACTTTTTAACAGCCTCTCTATTGACTTCAGGGTAGCTTTGATGATACTTTTTTGCAGCTTCCCTTACTTGTGTTTTCCTAATCACATCTGTAAATCTTTTCCTGCATTTTTTCCCTCATTTCCCTTTAACTGGTGTTACAGTAGAAGGAACAGATTCATCTGAATTGAGGAGGTCAGTGTAAGAAGTGATTTGGGGCTGGGACACTATGCAGGAGAAATTCGGTTCACAATCTGTTGGCTCAGTGGTGGCCGGTGATTGAAACTCATAAAGGAATATCTCTCCTGCCGCCTTGAGTTCAGAAGCAGTTCCATAGGTGGAAGGCGTAGACATTTTGGTGAGGTAGGGACGTTTAGTACTGTAAGGAGCCCCAGACCGTTCCTGAGTGAAGGAGTGGAATGTCTGCCAGTTTGAACTGAGGTAACAGAATGTGAGGCAACTGGCAATTAGAACTTTTCAGGTGGGGAGGGGGAGTAGAACATCTAACTCCTTAGCATCAGAGTGTGTTAATATACTGTATATGAATATACTGTATATGAAATACTAATGATCTGATGGTCATTTTGAGAAATCCTTTCTTAGCAAGCACCTAGAAGCCAAGAGGAACGTACGTGCCAAATTTCAAGTTTGTAGGCTTTACCGTTCTGGAGATTTCATGATGAGTGAGTGGGTTTTGCTTTTGTATATATAGGACACACTATATACCAGAAGAAAACACACACAAACCGCTATCTGCACGCACTCTCACACCACCACCCTGCCCAGATCAACTCTGTAGCCAAGACACTCATTTCCAGAACAAAACGCTTAGCTGACGAACAACACCTAAAAACCGAACTACACACCCTCACTAACGTACTCACATCCAATGGATTCCAAAGAAATAAGATCACCAACCTAATCCAAAAAGAAACCCCCACTAAAATCCAAGACAGAGAACAAGAAAACGGCAAGGCCCTCCTCCCATACATAAAAGGCACCACAGACAGAATAAGCAAAATCCTCCACAAACATAACATCAAGACAGCATTCTGCACAAACCGAAAAATATCCACCATCCTAAGGAACCCCAAAGACAAAATTGAGTTAGAAAATCAAGGAGTATATGAAATCCCATGCACCGCCTGCCCCACCACATACATCGGACAAACCAACAGACGAATAAGTGCACGCATAGAAGAACACAAGAACTCAGTCAAAAAAGAGGAACCAACTTCTTCCCTGGTCCAACACCTTAAAGCCACAGGACATGATATTGACTTTAAAAAGACCAGAACTATCGCCAAAACTGAACACTTTAACAACAGAATAATCAGAGAAGCCATTGAGATAGAAAAACGCCCACACAGCATGAACAAACGAGACGATACCTCCCGCCTACCAGCCATTTGGAAACCCGCCCTTATTGACAAACGAGTCCCTAACACGACGAATGACACCAGACCCACACTCACGAGTGCCACACCTGATGTCACCACCACACATCCACGCAGAAAGCAGACTCAAACCCACACTGATAATGAGCCACGACCAAGGACCAGAAGCCAGACCGCAGCTGCATCATTAGCCACTTTAAACCCCTCCAATCCATACATGAAGCAGACTGACACCCACCATGAAGAGCTCACACGGCCACAAACACGAAGCCAAACAACAACAACGCAGCTCACCAGCTCAAATCCCCCTGCAACTCAGACTAAGCTGAGCACAACCAAGCCCCCACCCAAACAGAACACAACCCCAGCCAATCAGAGCACAGCCAAGCCCCTAACCAATCAGAACACACCTCCACCCAATCAGAACACAGCCAAGTTCCCACCCAATCAGCTCACACCTCCACTAGCAGTTAAAAGGAAGAGACAGCTGCGATCTCACATTGCTCCTGGAAGCACGAAGCCACACAATGTTATCCCTTCTTGTAAGGAGCATCAATTATGGCATCAAGGTTTATGTCATTTTTAAGAAAATAATTCAATTAAGCTTAATAATGCCGCTTTGTCCACATTTCTTTTTTATGGGGTGCCCATAACTCTCAAGAAAAACTGTATGCAACATATTCATATTTTTGTTTTACATGAAGATCTGCAGAGTCCAATGATTAGAAGGTCAGAAATATGTTTCGTGTGCAACCAAATAAGAATGGAAAGAAAGGATATTCACAAGAAGAGGAACAATTTTCAGAACATTAAAACAACATAGCAAATTTTGCTTGTGTCCTTCTCAGACATATCTGTTTCCTAAGCATGTTCTTAGTGAAATCAATTTAGTATGGTATGTCATGCTTTGCGGGAGGCATTGAAGTTAAGATCCAAATAATTATAAAGTCATCTTAGGCCCAGTACTTTTTAATATCTTCATAAAGATATTAAATTAGATGAGGGAACAGAAGGAGAACTCATCAAATTTGCAGATGACAGGAATAGCCAACACCCCAGAAAACAAGCTCAGGATCCAAAAAGATCTTGACAGACTTGAACAATGGACCCTATCCAACAAAATTGAGATTTAATGTGGAGAAAAGCAAGGTTTTACATCTGGGCAGGAAAAAACCAAAGGTACAAGTACAGATTAGGTGAAACCTGGCTCAAAAACTATAACTGTGAGAGGGACCTTGGAATCTTAGTTGACAATCACTTAAACATGAGTCAGAGTATGCAGCAGCAGCCAAAAAGCTAATAAAATCCATGGTTGTAGAAACAGAGGCATAGAATCAAAATCAGGTGAAATATTAGTACCGCTAATAAAGCCTTAGTAAAACCACACCTGGAATACGGCATCCAGTTTTGGTCACCACCTTACAAAAAAGATGTTGAGACTTTGCAAAAAGTGTAAAGAAGAGCAACTAAGATGATTAAAGGCCTGGAGACTAAAACATATGAAGAACGACTGCGGGATTTGGGTTTGACTAGTCTAGACAAAAGAAGGACTAGAGGGGACATTTTAGCAATATTCCAGTATTTAAGAGGCTGATACAAAGAAGAGGGGCTCAATTTATTTTCCAAAGCACCAAATGGCAGGACAAGAAATAATGATGGAATAAAAATGTATTTAAAAAAAAAAAAGAAACAATGATGGAAACTAATCAAGCTGGAATTGAGGAGAAACTTCCTAACTGAAGACAATTAACCAATGGAAAGCTTGCCTTCAGACATTGTGGGTGCCTAATCACTAGAGGTTTTTAAGAACAGACTGGACAGTCACATGTCTGAGATGGTATAGAATCTCCTACTTGAGCAGGGGGCTGGACTAGAAGACCTCCAAGGTCCCTTCCAGCTCTACTCTGATTCTGATCCTTGTTAAGTACACAACAAGGAGGCTTTGGGACCATACCCAAAGGTGTTTTTTCCAAAAGGCAACTGGACATTCTTGGTGTTATTTTTGAAAATGTTTTGCTTCTCATCCAAGAAGCTTCTTCATGAATGGAAGAAGATTCTTGGATGAGAAGCAAAACATGTTCAAAGAAAATACCAAGAAAGTCCAGTTGCCTTTTAGAGAAAACATCTTTGGGACAACCATGGATGATTGAGAATCTCCATAAACATTTAGCCATGCCCTTTGGAGCCCTAGATTCAGCAGCTTCCATTTGAATGGGAGCGGGAAAATACTGGGAGTCAGAGTAATGTAAGCAGGCATTGTGGCAAGTCTTAGCACTTTCCTATGAGCGTCATGATGTCATGGGCATATGCAAAAGGTACAGAACTTGTGCTGTGATGTTACAATATTGCTTTCATTGTTCTGACAAAAGTCAGGCATTTTTGCATGAGACGTTCACAATACGAAGTGGTACAGAAAGCAGTTCCCATGATTTTCTTTAACTTTATTATCCAAGCTTTGAGCCAGGGATATGGTTTTTTTTTTAAAATCATTAGACTTTCCAGCCCATTCCTTAAATGAGGAACCTTAAGTGATGCTCTCTTCCTGCAAAACTAAGCTAGAAATGCTAGATCTTGCTCTTACTTAAAGTCCTTCTAGGCTTATTTCCAGGAATGCCAGTGGGAATTTCTTAATCAGAGTTGATAAGAAATAAAACTGTAGCCCTGCTACAAGGAAAATCATGCCCTCCACATTGGTTTCTGCTGAGGTAAAATTATACTCTGCATCAGAACAGAGAAATAACTCTCTTCAAAAAGGGGCAGCTTATTTATTTATTCGTTGCCAACAGCAGATGAAAACTCACCTGGACCATCTTCTTGGCTCATGTATAAGTCTTTCTCTTTCAGAAGAGTGGGATTGTTCTCTCCCCTGGACTGTTGGGGAAAAGAAAGGAAAAAAAATCTCTGAAGTTGACAGATTAAAATAATAAACACTTCCCCCGTCGGGTGCGGCCTGTGTAAGCAACTGCCTGCTGGAATGGAGTGGAGCAGCTGCTAAGACACAATCAAAGGCAGCTTTTTGCAGGGATCTAGGACTATACATCTAACTCTGTCGATTAGCATTGTTCCAGGCATTTAACAAATCAAGATTATTCTTCCACCTTGCGCAAGAAGATGTCAGAGGGCTGTTGTTCTATTTATCTTACTCCTTCACCTTTTTTCATCATGTAAAGAACAGACTTATTGTACCTGGTATTCCTATTACCAGCTTGTCAACCTCCAGCTGATTAAAGTTAGGAAGAATCCTTTATCTGGGGACAGGTTGCTCAATAACTGCCTATCACAAAGTCATGGACATCTTTATTAGAACCTGTTTATATTGGCGCTTGGCAGAGCATAGGTCATTGTTGGCAACTAGATTTACTGCCAGGTCATTTTAATAAGAGGCAGTGATATCAAACTCATTGATCTCCCTCCCACACTATTGACTTGCTTTGCATTGGCTTGCTTACAAGTTTCTCCACCTTGCTAGAGCCCCAGTTTGCAAATTATCTAAAATTGTAAGGCAAGCTATTCTCTTCCTGCAATGCTTTGTTCACATTTTGTGGATTTGATCAATACAAACCAAAGTATAATCATTTAAAGTCCAGTGATTCAAGTAACAAGTGTAAACAATTTGCAACTGCTGATTGATATACATTGGCAGTCTTCTAAGCAACCTAAATGTGTAAATAAATAATGATTGGTATTAGTTTCAAAATAGATATGAACCAAGTTCCTCCCAGGTGATTACATCTGGAAATGATGGGAGAGTTAAGTACAGTAAAGTCCAATGACCTTAGGAGCCAGTTTAGTTTAGTGGTTAAGGCACCAGGTTAGAAAGCAGGAGACCATGAGTTCAAGTCCCGCCTTAGCCATGAAAGTTAGTTGGGTGACTTTGGGCCAGTCACTTTGGGTCAGCCAAACCCATTTCACAAGGTTGTTGTTGTGGGGAAAATAGGAAGAGGAAGGGGGAGTTGGATATGTCTGCTGCCTTGAATTATTTGTGAAATAATAAAGGTGGGATATAAATAAATAAATAAAAAATGAAAGTAAATCTGGCAGAAGGAGAAAATCTTCATGAATAAATGAGGTAAGAGTAATCCACAATGAGTTTAAGGGCGGGTGCATGAGCAAATCACATGTAGAGGACTACAGTAATCTTGGAGAAGATATGAGGCAATTGTTAAGAAAACATGAATTTAGTCCCCAAAGGTGGGAGAGGATGAAGAAAAAAAATTAAGATTACTCTGCTTGACTTTCTTTGATATTAAAGAGAGGGAGAGGAAAAACTCTATCAGCCTTTCAAGATTTTCTGATTACATCCTTTAACAATAAAGTTGAGTTCCAAGAGTTCATGTGGTATCCTGACTGTTTGGAGGACTGATACCAACTTACCTAAGAGAAGGAACTCCACAATTAAACCTGAAAACAACTGCATGAACACACTGAAATATTCAAGCATGTTTGGATCTCAAATGATGAGACAATCAGGTTCATACCAAGAAATGTGGACAAATAACAAGAAAATCTGAGAGATCAGAAAAATCATGGCACAGTCAACAGACTTAGGATGCAACTAATAAAATCTGAATATATGGTAGATATTTTGATAAACAATGAAATCCATTGTTTGATGAATCAGTGTTCATACATTTTATGAAATTCATGCATATATTATATCAAATTTACATAGCTGTCATGAAGCTGCATGAATTTGAATTCATAACTTGTGTTCAAAACTAACATTTAAATTTTAACAGACAGTCCCTCATCCCATTCCATAGAATTGAGATTTTAATATAATCAAGAATAATCACAGTAGAAGTCTAACAGAAGCACAGGGGGCTAAAGGAAAATGAAAATACAATAGAGAATACGCAGAGTATGGAACAATTGCACATATTCCAAACCGAACCGAAGTTTTACTCACAATCTTACAAGGATGAATAGAATGATACAAGGCAATGAAATGATAATGAAGAAATAATTTTTTTTTTAAAAAGGCAGAGAAGGATCAGAAAGAAGAATATAAAATTAGTTAAAGGAAAAGTATATGATAACATAAGCAGATTAACTTTACTAACTACAGCATAGTCTTTGGTTATGGAACTCATGCCAGAACATGGAACATAATAAGGCTAATGGGTGTGCCAGAACATCAGATTAGTCTTCTGGGGAATTTTTATCATGGTAAGAAGCTACTGTAAGGAAAGAAATTGGAGAAAGGGGGTAAGATAGAAGAAAAAAAGTGATGTAAGGATGCATATTATCTTACATTTGATTGACTTATTGACAGCAAACACATTAGTAGGAATTACATGAGGGATTGGAAGAAATGTGAGAATTATGTTAACAATCCAATGCCACCCAAGATCAAACCTGAGAAAGGGAAAGGAACAAAGAAGAACCTATAGAGTCTGCTGTGAGTATTACACACAACTGTAATATCCCATTGATAGGTGGGCAATCAATTGCTTCAGAGGTGTTCATGCAGTATGGTCAAAAAAGTCAAGATGGCCACAAATAGTAGGTTTGAAGGTCTGCTCATTCAACTTTGGTCCCCATTTGGCACTCAATTTTTACCTGTGGCTCCAAGTAGCTATAACACATGCAGCAGCCGTTCCCTAGAAAACCATCTTGGTAGAAGAGCCAAACCAGGTAAGGGTTGCCAACAGGTCTCCAACCTTCAGTGAAATAGAAGATCTCTCTCTTGCAGCATGTGAAGTCTGGCCCCAGCAGATTGAGCAGAACAGACCAATCAACATTCCAACGGTCAAGAAGGCATTGTGAAATGCTGAGTGTAATATCCTGGTAATCCACCATAGCAGGAGAGATCTCCAGATGTAATGGTTGTCTTTATACCTGGATTTGGGTCTCTTCTGCTAAGTGTAGGACAGTCCATAGAGCAATGGCTGCTCCACCATGTACTTTTTTCTATTGTGAAATTCATCTTCATCTACAAACCATCTTCAATTCACTTCAGTTCCAATCCTAATTCATTGAGTTCTGCAGTAATGGGGGAATGATGAAGCAACAGTGAAGATGGCTACAGGTAGCTGTAATCACAATCGTGCACATGGGTGGTCTTTGGATCAGTGTTTGTTTGTCTCTGTACCCATGGCAACAAAAGCATCTAGCAGTATCCAGAATGCCTGGGCAACCATTTTTGAGATAATACTGCCCACCTTCACATGATGGAGGGAGTTAGAAAAGGTACGCTAAACATTGCTTACCCTACAACATCTGGCTAGCTAACTGTGACTGGTAGATAATCTCCTTAGCAATTGAATATCAAGAAAAAAACAAATCACAAAAATTCCTGTTATCAAAACCTGGAACATCAACAGATTGCTGGATAGAGACAAGGCATCAAGGCCTGAAAGACAAACAGCACCCATAGTAGCCAAACTTCATCATTATAGCAGTGACATTACTGCATTCAGACCAAGTTTTCAGTTGACACTTCATTACAGGAAGCAGCAAATAGATATATGTTCTTTTGGAAAGGGAAATCACAGAGTGACAAGATTCACAGAGTAGGAATCATAATGTTCTGCTGAAAAACATCTCTACCTACTGGAATAAATGAATGTATTACATATTTCTGCTTTCCTCTCAGGAAATCCTGGTACAGCAAGACTGTGTGTCAGCTCTATACTAGAGTGCTCAATCAACACAATATCCATATCTCCACAAAGTTGAAAGTCAGAGAGCTGTGGTTATCCCTTCTCATCTATACAGATGTATGTCCTGCATTCTGTACCATCTGTAATGTGGCATCTGTACCAATGCCACATTAAACAACTGGAGAAATTTCACATTTGCTTTTCTCACTCCATTCTCACCATTTGTTGGCAAGACTGTGTCTCCCACCAGGAGGCCTTGGATTACCCAAAGTCCACCAGCATTAAGACTCTGATTATCAGAACCATAGGTGGGACACATCATCAGAATGGCCAACCACCCTATGCCTCACAATTCCTCTAGCATGTACTGGAGACTATGACCATGAGGTCATCCACACAAGTTATACAAAGATGCTGTGAAGGAAACCATATGCTGCTGTGACATCCGGCCAAAGGAACTAGAAGCTGCAGCTGCTGACAGAACTCACGGGAGAGCCCTATGCTACAAAGGCTTGTAAAACAGGCACTACCAAAACCAGAGCAGTATCAAGAATAACATCCACTTATTATAACAATGAACTTCCATAACCCCCATTGTGCTAGACTCTACATTTCCAGACTGGGACTGCAAAACCACCTTTGTGTCCATAGATAAACTGCACAACAGCATGTCTTCTTCAAACTCAAAGGAATACACACAAACATACATGTGACACCCCTGTCTTTCTTGAAATGACTTTACTATAGCATTATAGCAGGCAATAAAAACTTAGCCATGTCTGGATAGCTTCTGCTCAGTTCAAGCTGGGGAGCCTGACAGAAACACTAACAATCTGTGATATGCATATGACACTTCATTGTTGCATGAAAGTAAAATAAACCTAGGAGAGCTTATTATGAAAGTAAAAATGGGAAGTCAAAAATCTGGATTAGTGGTAAATATTAAGAAGATTAAGTTAACACCAACTAAGCGTGCTTAGCGCACTTATAGTTGATTGTGAAATGGCAGATAGTTTTGCTTTGGGAAGTCAAGAATGGATAAGTAAGGACCATGTACAGAAGAAGTAAAGGGAAGATTTATTCTAGAGAAGAAGGAGTGACAAATTTAGACAAGAGGATGAAGGATAAGGATATTTCTGTAATAACAAAGCTCAGAAGTAGAGATCAATTGTTTTTTTAGTACCATTGTACCTAGCTAAGAAGAGTCGTGAGGTGGCCTAGAGTTGGAGCTGTTGCCTCACAATCAGGAGACTGTGAGTTTGATCCTCGGTAGAGGCAGATATTTCTCTCTCTGGACACAATGAGAATATATCTGCTGAACAAAACTCACATCGGCGACAGGAAGGGCATCCGGCCAGTAAACACTCAGCTCCATTCAGTTGCCCAGACTCCACCCCGCAAGGGATTATGGGGTCATTAAAAGAGGATGATAATGATTGTACATAGCTAAGAAAGGTGTACACTGAAAGGAGTGGGCAGAGAAAAGATCATTCACACAAGACATCATTTTGTAAAGATAAGGGCAGTGTAAAATGGCAAAAGAGATTTTTAAAAAACTATTGGTTGGTCATGCCAGAGATAGGTGAACAGAGTTTGACACCTTAAACCTCTTTATTTTTTTACAGAGAGGAAGTTATTTCCTTCTCTACCAATTTCAGCCAGACTTCCAGAGATCTATGTTAGATGAGAAAAAAAAAACTGTGGAGCACTCGCTCTCGATCTCTCTCTTCCTTCAGTTGTTGGTGAATTTTAAAGTAAGATGGATGAAGCAGCAAATTTGGGGTTGCTTCTGATGGAAATGGTTGCATGTTTGTAGATTTGTTTGTTTGCCAGCAGAAGGGCATAATTTAGTATAGATGGGATATTTATGCAGGCCTAATATTGGTTCCCAAGATGGACAAATAAATATCAAAGCCCTGGGGTTGTCTACCAGCTTCAGGAAACTTTCCTATGGAAATCCTGCTGAGCAGTAAATCTGTTTGCCACTGTAACTCATCATCCCAAACTTATAATTGACAGAAAGCCCACTTCTTAGCAGAAAGTTGGATCTGACTGTTAAATGTTTGACTGATTTGCAGCAGTTGAGCAAAAGTTCCTGATTCCCAGTTAATTCCTATGGGACAGTGGTAAAGTACCTGCCCAAGTTCAGTCCTTACTACTTAATTAAAAATAGATGATGAAACTAAAGAACCCAAACATTTACATTAGCCATTTATGGTACCATTCAGCCAATGTTGTGATAATATAACACTAGGTTTTATATCACCATAGCAACAGCTGGGTTGCTGCTAATCAGTCACAGATGTGAAAAGGCTCTTTTGCACCTAAGCATGGCACAAACAAGCTTTGGCAACACCCATCTCTCCTGTATCCCCATGATGCTGCCTCTATTTCATTCTCAGCCCATGACTAAAGTAGAGATAAGTCACTCTTAAATCATTCTTAAGCTGTACCACTGTTAAAATTGTATTTTTCTCCTTATTCTAATTCTATCCTAGGGTATCCTCAAATCATGTAAAATCATAGGCTTAGGAAGGAGGCCCAAGGAGTGCAGTGACTAGAAACAGAAATAGAGGCAGGATTTATTGTAGACCACCCAATGTGATGTGATGAATAAATAAATAAGGTCCTAATATACCGTTTTCTTCTGCCAACTCAAGGATTGGAGTAGAAAACAGCATTGCAGCTCAGCTCTAGGAAAGAGTCGTTACTATTCCAAATCAGAATGAAAATTGCAGACGTTAATGAACAAGTAGTCCAATCTGGTCTAAAGTAACGTCCTCAGTTCCTGTTGTGGCTCCATTGCCTGAGCCTGGGCTATCGACAGATGCAGACTCTGAAAGTGAGGGAGAGGAGTTGGCAAGGCCTCCCTCTCCAGGACCCTCCTCTCTGGCAATGCCTCCGGAGGACACCGAAGGCCAAGAGATAGGCCCAGAGCCAAGCACATCCCCACAGCCACAGGTGGACAGCGACGAAGGAGATAAGTGCTGGCTGGATCCTCGACAGCAGCGCAGGGAGAAGCGTGTGCAGCAGAGGGGAAGGCATGCCAGAGATTAGCTGAGTCACTGGACCACACCCCACAGAGTATAAATGTGGGTGTGGTGGCCGGTTCAGTTTGTGACGAGCAAAAACTAGAAATAATCCATGATCTCTGTGTTACTGGACTTCTGCCTGCCTTGTCGGACTGCATTTGGACTAATCCTTGTATTGCTGAAACTTTGCCTGCTTTATCGGAATGCTTGCAGTCTAATCTTTGTTTTGTGTGAGTAAAGTCTGAATTGGCAGCTAGCCACTGGGTTGCTGCCAGCTTTATCGTCAAAGACTTTGTTGTGTGGCTTATTAACTCCGGGCCATCTGTGGGGGTGCGTGTGTGGGACAGGGACAGAACAGTTCCTACCAATATCCATAAAAGGGACTATTTCTCACCTATTTTTGACTGAAATAAGGAAAACAAGAAATGACATGTGAGTGGTTGAGTGATAAGGACCTGAACCTTGAGCCTCTTGTTCACAAGCTTTGTATCTAAGGGCTTATCTGTGCCCTGTTCCCCTTGATTCATAATGACATCTCTGTGTAGTACACTCTGGTTAAACAAAACAAAACAATAGCTCACTGCTTTAAAGTATGTGTCACAGTTAGAATAAATAGCAGTCAAGGCCATTTAAATCAGCTATTGAAACCAGGAAGAAACAAAACTAATTTGATACATTTATTTAAACCAAGCTCTAACAAAGATCATGTGCAACCTTTGGAATGTGTTAATATCCAAATATTGCCTTAATCTTACACTGACGACTTGCACTTCTTCCTTTAAATATTTATATTTTGTACATTTTCTTTGTTTTTACATAATGAGCACACACCCTTGTGTGTTCTTACACAGGGTCTTTTCTATGAGAAGCATCTCCACCAACTTCTGAAATTAAACTGTGAGAGTATTAGAATCAATACATTGATCAAAACATTATCCTCTCCTTCTCTTTGCCTTTTTTTTTTGAAAAGTTTCTCAGTTTTATTTCTTATACACATAATATAAAATGTACATCTTCTTATACATAATTAATTATACATATACATGTTTTCCTTAAAGAAAACATTAAAATAAGGCATTTTAATTACATTCGGAGTTGCTCTTCTACCCTTTCTTTCCTCATTTTGCAACAAACCTTCTTCTTCTCCCCCTCTTTCCCTTTCCTCCTTTCTCTCCTCTCCTACTTTCTCCTCCCTCCTCTCCTACTTCATCCTACTTCCCCTTTCTTTCCCCCACTCCTCTCTTCTTTTCCCCCTTCTCACCTTCTCTCCTACTCCTGTCCCCTACCCTTCCTTCCTCTCCTTTTCCCTTTCTTCCATTCCTCTCCCTCTCTCTCCTCTTCCTATCCTCTATTCCTCTCTTCTTTCTATCTTCTTTGCTGTGGAATATTCTCTTGTTTGGCATCCGAGCAACTCCTATATTCTAATAGTATATACTTTCTTTCAATTTCTTTTCAGATTTATTCAATCTATCAGTATTATCATGATAATTGTATATTTATTCTTAACTTCTTTCTTTCCCCCCCCCATCCCACTTTTTCATTTTCTCTGGTGTCATCTGGGTTTCTATTTCTTTTTTATCCTCTCCCTCATTTAACTTTCTATTATCTCCTTCTCTTTGCCTTAGTGTAGTCCCATTCCTCTACAGACATAGCAGAAAACAAAACAGAATGCATCGGGATGGTACATAGAGATTAGATCCAATAGTTGAACAACGGGATCATCATTCTCCCATTGAAATCACCCTGGCCAGTTTGATATATTGTAGCAGGTCTAGGACAACTCGCCATGGCCACCTTGCCTCAGCCAACCCAGCGTGGCCACCTTGCTGTAGCCAATTCACTGTGGGACAACTCATTTTGGGCAATCCATGTGGGATAACTCAACATGATAAATGTTATGCCCCAATGTTTCTTCTACAATTCCATTTTTGTCAATGGAAATAATGTTGAAGAATCAGTGGCAAATAATGTTTATCATGTTGAGTTATCCCATGTGGAATGTAGATATATATTAATATATATCTAAGATATTTACAGATTCCTTAATATCAATGTACTTGATAATTTAGAGAAACTGAGCATAAACTAGAAGTATGCATTAGAGTCACTTATGACCTTCCAGCATCCCTATGGTCACATGATCAAAATTTAAATGCTTAGCAACTGGAATGTATTTATGACAGTTGCAATGTCCTGAGATCATGTGGCCACCTTTTGCAATCTTCTAACAAGCAAAATCAATGGGGAAAATAGATGCACATAACAACCAGGTTACTAACTTAACAATGATTCACTTAACAACTGTGGCAAAAAAGGTCATAAAATGGGGCAAACCTCACTTTATAACTCTCTTGCTTAGCAATAGAAATTTTGGACTCAGTTGCGGTTGTAAATTGAGGATTACCTGTACTCTATACATTCTTATAGGTCCATGATGGCGAACCTATGGCACACATGCCACAGGTGGCATGCAGAACCATATCGGTGGGCACGCCAGCTGATTTTCGGGCCTTCTGGGCCCACCAGAAGTCAGGAAATTCTGGAGGGCCTCCGGGGAGATGGGGAAGGCCCTTTTCACCCTCCCCAGGCTCCTAGAAAGGCTCTGGAACCTGGGGAGAACGAAAAACAGGCCTACCAGGCCCACCATGCCATCGCATGCCAAAAGCAGGAGGGAGCACAGGGGGTTGCGTGCACATGCACAGGGACGCATAGAATTACGTGTGTGACCCCCCCCCCCGCACTCCCCCTGCTTTTGGCACGCGATGACAAAAAGGCTAGCCATCACTATTGTAGGTTATTTCTATGTGTGGCAATACAGATATAGCTGTGCAGCCTTTTTAGAAGACCTCACCCCTCTAAAGCAGAGTAGGCTTGAAGCCTCATAAAGAACCAGAATTGGAACAGAACAGATATAGGTGCAGATCTACCATCAGGTAAATTTATTTCAGTCACTTCAAACTATCATGGAATCCAGATTTCAGGTAAACCTAGTGCTTAGCTCCTTATTAAGTGCTTATTAAGTGCTAGTTTCCTTTGGAGTTAGTCAAGTAAGTAGCATACACACTTTAGTCGGTAAGCAAATAAATAATAGACAAATAAAATATGATAAGGCCATTTTCAGGGTTTCATTTTGCACCAACTAAAGTTTAGGTTTTGATTTCTGTTTTCCATATCGCAGAATATACATTACATTACAGGATCTGTTGCAAGAATGTCCTAATCCTCCCGGCTGTTCTCCCAGCTGAGCTCCCGTTTTCTTTTTGTGCAACAGATTCCTTCTAGTCCTTCTGCAAAAGAAGGTGATCCAACCAAACAATGAGTCATGTAATGGCAGACAAATATAATCATTAATCTGTAAAGCTAAGCAGACATGAGCTGACTTTTTGGATGGGAGGCTGTCTAAGTCTTCATTTATGCTTCTGTGGTCTAATGCCCTGATAGTAGAGATATACCATCTGAGAACAACAGCACGCAACTGCCCCCCTTCCAAGAAATTTGGGTGAGCCTCTCAAAGACCTCTAAAAGTTATAACCAAGTACTTTGTAAGGTGACATAAATGGGAAATGGTTTAATATATTACTGCAAAGTAATCGTATCAGCTATAATTATAAAACTGTTAATTTTAATTAAATGTAGTGCAAGCAAAGCACAATTCCACCTGGCACGCCACTCAACAATCAACATGGTTCTTGATGCAGTAAAAATCATACAGCCCTGCGTTAGAACATTTCAACCAGTACACATGGGAAGATGTAAATCTATAATATAAGAGCTTTGCGTTGTGACTATTAATCATATCTCATCAAAACAGTAAGACATTAGAAAGAATCTTTCTTTCTTCTTCTTTTTAGCCTTGCTTTCTGTATATACTTAATTTTTTAAAAAAGTCATCCATTCAAGTGTAAAAAAAGACAAGAAAAAGAATATACTGTAGCAAGGGTACAGATAATATTAAAGCATAGCCAGTGGGAAAGAGTAATTACTTGACTCAGGACCTTAAAGAGCGTACAGTCAATGGAGAGCCTGCAATACAGGTGTTACATGTTCCCATGTAACATGTTGGGAGTCAGGCAGCCTATCAATTGTATAAATAAAGACAGCCTCACATAAAGTGTATGCATCATATACAGTAGTTTAAAAGATGGTAATAATCGTGTGAATCTTGTCTCGGGAAAGCCCCGACCTCCACTGTTACAGTGGTTATGTCTGCTGTGTAGGCAGCTCTACTCTGAGATGCATTTCCTGCCTCTCTAGGAGTTGCCTTTAGCTGCTCCTGTGAAGCATTTTCTGGTTCCTGTCATATCTCTATCTTTATATCTATCTATCTATCTATCTATCTATCTATCTATCTATCTATCTATCCCTAATGATGGCTTATCACTGTTAACTACATTTTGATTAAACTTCTTGAAACATCTCCCTCTAACAAGAGTTGTGCAAACTTTCTCCTCTAGGGCAGTACCTTCTGATCAGGCCTAGGATTTTTAATCTCTGACTTTTCATTCTCCTCGGGCGTTTCTCCACGGGTGATTATCCCCCGACTTATCTCCTCAGCTGGCACGCCTCCAGTCATTTGCCGTGGGGAATGGGCCACCGGCCTCTTCGTCCCACACCCTTTGACACGGCCCATTCACAGAAAAAGGGTTCATCCTGGGTGTTCTGCCCTCTGTGACAGTTAGCCCCCAATCAATTGGCTAGAGGGGGTGTAATAGAAATCCAGCAAAAGGAGAGAGATGTAAAAGAATTTGTCAAAATGCCTTCCTTCCTTCCTCCCTCCCTCCCCCATCACCAATACAAGGAGGAAGTCAGGCATTTTGGCAAATTCTTTTACACCTCTCTCCTTTCACTGGATTTAAATCCTAGCATTGAATTTAGTGAGACTTACTTCCGAATAAACCAACTGTTCCTCCCTGTATTGGGGGGGGGGGGAGAGGAAGGAAGGAAGGCATTTTGGCAAATTCTTTTACACCTCTCTCCTTTCGCTGGATTTCTATTACACCCCCCTCTAGCCAATTAGTTGGGGGCTAACTGTCACAGAGGGCAGAACACCCAGGACGAACCCTCTTTCTGCGAATGGGCCGTGTCGAAGGGTCTGGGACGAAGAGACCACGGCAAATGACTGGAGACATACCAGCTGAGGAGATAAGTTAGGGAAGAATCGCCTGAGGAGAAACGCCCGAGGAGAATGAAACGTCAGAGACTGAAAGTCCCATTCTGTTCTGATCCAGACTAACCACCGCAGCCTGTGGCAGAGGAATGCAACTCTATGTTGCAAGGGTTCAAGGATCTGCCACCTAGTGGCCTCTCCTTGATTCTAATGACGTCCCCTTCTAGCCAAAAGGTGCTAACTAGAGAGCCAGTTTGGTTTAGTGGTTAATGCACCAGGCTAGAAAGGGTGACCGTGAGTTGAAATCCAGCCTCACAGGTGAAAGCCAGCTGGGTGACTTTGGGCCAGTCATTCTCTCAGCCCATCTCACTTCACAGGGTTTTTGTTGTGGGGGGAAAAACAGGAAGAGGAAGGTGTGCTGGATGTGTTTGCCTTGAGTTTATTTTATATTTATTTACAAGCATGTATTAAATAACAGATATAAATATAAACATGATTATGAATATATGAAATGGATACGTATAAAAGGGGACATTAGGACAGGTACGGTAGGCACCTTGGTGCGCTTATGCACACCCCTTTACAGAATAACTTAAAGAGTTATTTGTAAAAATTATAAACAAACAAGGCTATATATGCTGACGGTCAGCTTTGTGCAATACTTTTAATCCACAATGTCCTGAGGATGGCAAAAAGAATTGTTACACAAAGAACACTATGGATTCTATGAAACACATAGTAGGAAAATATTCCTAACTGTAATCAGTCTAAATCTATGGAGTTATTCAATATTATCTTGGATAATCCCAGTTTCCTAGTTACCTTACTTATGCATAACTTCAAAGCTTTGGGGACATGTCCAAGGAATCGCAACAACAATGGTACTCCATGTATCTCTATGTATGGCTTTCCCCAACATTATATGTTTCAATTATGTTGGGCAACAAATAGCATAATAATAATAACCATCAATAACCATAGTAATAATAACCATCAGTAACGGTTAAATCTTTATAGGATCTCTGTAATAAGAACCTGGTAGATTCATAAAGATTCGTGATCTCTATAGCTATATTGTGGATAGAATACTTATGTTCATAAGCAGTATCAGATACAATTTTTGAGTGTTTTGCTTATCTAGACAAATTCAAGAGCAAGAAATCAGTTTGGGAAAATCTATAGCTTGCAAATGGGTCAAAAATTAAAAAGGAGGTAGGGAAACCATCAGTTAGATGCTTATTTCCCTGTCAGTTCAATGCTAACTATTGGGACTGTAGAAATGTACCTTTCCTGGAGCAGTCCCTGACTGAGAAATTAGGTTCCTCTCAAGATCTGAATGGCTCCATCCAGCTGGTGTTTCAAGAGATGCCATGAAGGGGAGCTGATGTGAAGGATTATAGCAGGGGTCTCCAGACTTGGCAAATATGCTGGCTAGGGAATTCTGGGAGTTGAAGTCCACAAGTCTTAAAGCTGCCAAGTTTGGATACCCCTGGACTATAGTGACATAACTAGAGTCATTGGGAGTCATGCAGCTTATAAATTTAATAAATAATACATATTTTCTCTTCTACATCTCCTTCTTTTACAGTTACTGTGACAGTTGGAGGCAGGCAACATTTGCTTGGACTTTATGACACAGCAGGACAGGTAATACATCTCCAGTTTATTTATTGTTTTCAGGCCATAGCTTTTTAGTCATGAATAACAAAGCTGTTTTCCTTTCCTTATGACATTCTGAAATAGACATTTTACATTTCTGCAAAAATAGAAATATATGCAATTCTACAAAAACCATCATATTTTATTTATTTTATTTTTATTTTATTTTGAATTTGTATACCGCCCTTCTCCCTGAGGACTCAGGGCGGTGAACAGCCAAGTAAAAACATCAAGTACAAATATTAAAATACAGTTAAAATATACATATATAAATTTGGCCCCATTAATTAAAAACAATAAACAAAACACTTAAAAACACTTAAAAAAATTAGGCCAGCCCGGCTTGCTGGAAAAGGAAGGTTTTAAGGGCACGGCGGAAGGCACCGAGGTCTTGGATTCTCCTTATCTCTGGAGGCAATTGATTCCAGAGGGTAGGTGCCCCCACAGAGAAGGCCCTCCCCCTGGGGGTCACCAGCCTGCACTGTTTGGCTGATGGCACCCCGAGGAGGCCCTCTCTGTGGGAGCGCACGGGTCGATGGGAGATTGTCGGTGGCAGCAGGCGGTCTCGAAGATAGCTAGGCCCTATGCCATGGAGCGCTTTAAAGGTGATAACCAACACCTTGAAGCGCACCCGGAAGACCACTGGGAGCCAGTGCAGCTCGCGCAGGAGCGATGTTACATGGGAGCGCCAGGCTGCTCCCGTCACTACCCGCGCTGCTGCATTCTGGACCAGTTGGAGCCTCCGGGTGCTCCTCAAGGGGAGCCCCATGTAGAGAGCGTTGCAGTAGTCAAGGCGAGAGGTGACGAGGGCATGAGTGACTGTGCACAGGGAATCCCGATCAAGAAAGGGCCGCAACTGGCGGATCAGGCGAACCTGACAAAAGGTCCCCCTGGTTACAGCTGTCAGATGTTCCTCCAAGGACAGCTGCCTATCCAGCAGGACTCCCAGATTGCGAGCCCTCTCTGTGGGGGCCAACGACTCGCCCCCAATAGTCAGTGATGGAGTCAACTGACTATATCGGGATGCCGGGAGCCACAGCCACTCAGTCTTGGAAGGGTTGAGCCTGAGCCTGTTCCTCCCCATCCAGATCCGCACAGCCTCCAGGCACTGGGACATCACTTCAAGGGCATCGTTGGGGTGGCCTGGGGTGGAGATGTACAGCTGGGTGTCATCAGCGTACTGGTGGTATCTCACCCCAAAGCCACGGATGATCTCGCCCAGCGGCTTCACATAAATGTTGAACAGGAGGGGCGAGAGGACCGACCCCTGAGGCACTCCACATATAAGAGGCCTTGAGGTCGACCTCTGCCCACCTGCCAACACGAACTGCGACCGGTCGGAGAGAAAGGAGGAGAACCACCGTAATACGGTGCCCCCCATCCCCAACTCTTCCAGCCGGTGCAGCATGATACCATGGTCGATGGTATCAAAAGCCGCTGAGAGGTCTAACAGGACCAGAACAGAGGAACAACCCCTGTCCCGAGCCCTCCAGAGATCATCAACCAACGCGACCAATGCCGTTTCCGTGCTGTGCCCAGGCCTGAAACCAGACTGGAACGGATCTAGATAGGATGTTTCCTCCAAGAATTGTGGAAACTGTCGCGCGACCACACTCTCAACAACCTTCGCCAGGAAGCGAAGGTTGGAGACAGGACGATAGTTGGCCAATATTGCCGGATCCAGGGACGGCTTCTTGAGGAGAGGCCTCACCACCGCTTCTTTCAAAGCGGCGGGGAAGTGACCCTCACTCAACGAAGCGTTGATAACACCCTGGAGCCAGCCTCGTGTAACCTCCCGGGAGGCCAGTACCAACCAGGAGGGACACGGGTCCAGTAAACATGTGGCCGCACTAAGTCTCCCCAAAATCCTGTCCACATCATCCGGAGTCACAGCATCAAACTCCTCCCAGGTAACATTCTCAAGACTATTCCTCGTCACCCTGCCCTGATCTACCCAGTCAGAGTCCAAATCCCCCCGGATCTGAGCGATTTTGTCATACAGGTATTGTCCGAAATCCTCCGCCCTGCCTTCCAAGGGATCCTCCCGCGCTCCCGGATGGAGCAGGGAGCGGGTTACCCTGAACAGGGCGGCCGGACGATTCCCTGATGACGCAATAGAGGCGGAAAAGTAGTTAAACTTTGCCGTCTTTATCGCCACTAGGTAGGTCTTAATATGCGACCTTACCAGTGTTCGGTCAGATTCAGCGAGACTGGCCCTCCAACCACTCTCTAGGCGTCTTTTCCGGCGTTTCATCTCCCTCAGCTCCTCGGTGAACCAAGGAGCCGCGAGGGATCGACACCGGGTCAGAGGCCGCAAAGGCACGACTCGATCCAAGGCCCCACCAGCCGCCCGATCCCAGGCAGCTACCAGGTCCTCGGCCGAGTCGTGTGCCAGATCTTCAGGAATTGGCCCAAGCTCCATCTGGAACCTATCGGGATCCATCAGGCGCCTGGGGCGGATCCATCTAATTGGGTCCGCCTCCCTGCGGCGGGGTGTAGCGGTTCGAAGGTCCAGACGAAGGAGTGAGTGATCTGACCATGACAAGGGTTTCATGTCTATATCCCCTATAATAAGACCACTCAACCACTGGCCAGAGACAAAAATCAGGTCCAGCGTGTGTCCCCCCCTGTGAGTGGGGCCATGAACTAACTGGGTCAGGTCCATGGCCGTCATGGAAGCCATGAACTCCCGAGCCATCTCTGACGTTTCACCAACGGACGGCAGATTGAAATCACCCATGACCATAAGCCTGGGTGTATCAACTGCCACCGTGGCTATCACGTCGAGTAGCTCGGGCAGGGCCGTTGCCACGCGGCAGGGAGCCAGGTACGTAAGCAGCAAGCCCATCTGAACCCCATGACCCCATCTCACAAAGAGGGACTCACACCCGGCAATCTGTGGCACAGTGGTCTCCCTCGGACCCAGACCTTCGTTAATAATAACCGCCACCCCCCCCGCCCCTCCCCTGGGCCCTCGGCTGATGGAATGCTCTGAAGCCTGGTGGACACATCTCAACCAGAGGGACCCCTCCCTCCGGGCCCAACCAGGTCTCCGTAATACCCGCTAGGTCCGCTCCCCCCTCTTGAATAAGATCGTAAATGAGGGGGCCCTTATTTACCACGGACCTGGCGTTGCACAGCATCAGCCGGAGGCCCAGGTCCTGAGTATCTGAGCCACCTAGTATCCAAGGGGAGCCTTGAGGACCGGGGCGTGCAATCGCTCTCAAGTAGCGAGTGCGCACCCCCGGCACAAGATGAGGTCCTCTGCTCCCGCCATATCTGCCCCTCCCATCCACCGTGCTGATGACATCCCCAATCCCTCGTCCTGCGCCCTCCAGACCGTTACCCTGTGCCAGGCTGGGCCCTGACCTAGGTGGATTACCCCCCCCATCCCCTTTGGTCGCCCTCCCAGTTCCCCTTAAAAGATTATTAAAAACCCTAATTAAAAAACCCCTCAATCCCCGCTTTAAAACATGCCACCTCTCGGGGCTCCAAAGCCCGTCCTTAAGGTAGGCCTTTGATAGAGTGGAAGGCCATCGCCGCGAGAGGGGGGCATCTCGCAGCGCAAGCAAATAATTGCCACCCTAAACGTACAATACAGATATGATGAATAATTTGAGCAAATCCAGTTTTCTGCATCTCAGAGATGTTGCAGGTTTCTCTTGGCATAAAACTTTGACGAGGCTTATATTTCTTATATCATTATGAACAACCACCTCAATGTTGTGGATTGACTTCCTTTATCCTGCTAGCTTTTAAAATTGATTTCAATGTTTGCCTCTGAGAATAAGGTAGTAGCAACTTGAAAATGTGAAAGCCAATCTTGTGATTTTCACTGGCAACTAGCACCACCTACTGGTTAATTTAAGAGAATGTTTCTAACACTATGTTCCACATAATAGTAGTATTCTTGAACAACTTGTGGAGCTTTGGAGCATCTTCAAAGATTCCGAAGTCTTCCTACCTTTTCCTTTCACATTTTTGAATAAGAAGTGAATTCCCCGCAACCAAGACCAAATAGCAATTCTGAGTCTCATCCCGTATACTTGTTTGCTCTGACAGGAGGACTACAATCAACTGAGACCCCTCTCCTACCCCAACACAGATGTGTTTTTGATCTGTTTCTCTGTGGTAAACCCTGCTTCCTATCACAATGTCCAAGAGGAATGGGTTCCAGAATTGAAAGTCTGCATGCCACAAGTGCCTTATGTTCTGATAGGAACACAGGTAAATGACCAAAAGGAAACAGTGGACATGTCCATCAGTTGTAGATCAGGATACTCTGTGAAATACAAACTAGTTGTGGAATAGCAGGGAAAACTTTCCTACGATGAATTGTGTTTCATCACAAAAGGATCCAAAGACTTCCAAAAATGAAGGGGGTTGGATGGTTTTTCTTATTTCGGTCCACTGTAATTTCAGAAGTACTGAAAATGAGTATGGAAATTAGTATGGAAGAAGTAACATCTCACCTATGAGTTGGCCAAATAGCTCTGAGCATTTTGCTGATGAAGTTTATTGTTTGAGAATTAGAGAGACAAGGATCTAAGGCTATTTAAGTTTTTGTTTGTTTATATATTTCTAGATCGACCTTCGAGATGACCCCAAAACTTTGGCTCGGTTATTATACATGAAAGAGAAGCCCCTGACTTATGAGCATGGCATCAAATTGGCTAAAGAGGTACTGTCTTCCTTCAATAACAGTAACAGTAGCTAAATTGATATTATCAGAGTTAAGCCAAAGGCCTTTCTCTTTTTCTCAGGGCTAAGCACACCAGAGATTTCAATCAATCACCATTGCCCCCTAAGAAATACAAAACAATAGATATATCTAAGAGTCTTTGTGGATCTTGATTTTCATTGTATAGTATAATTTATTTTCACCATTGAAAGTCTTTAGTATGCTGGCCCTTAAGAAAACCTTTCCCAAACTGGTAGCTTTTAGAAATAAGTTCCAGCATTCCTAGACTTTGGTCAATGGAATTTGGGTGGTTGTTATCTCAATACATCTGGAGGGAAATTTCAAAAAACCTGCCTACTTTTAGCATTGGCTTCTCACCCATTTCAATTATGTGAATAGCCCCCGTCGTGTTGCCATTATTTTAGACTTGATTCCCAGCTTAATAGATACACACATTTTAATTATTTTACTTTTGTTACATTTCTTCCATTGAAAGAACTGATGGAGACAGTTCAGAAACAATGAGTCAGTTGGAGCAGTGCCACAAACTATGAGACCCTTAAAATGCAATGCCTATATTTTTAACTGTATAGTATATGGCAATTTAAGAATTACTCTCCTGTTTTGCCATGGCCTCTATAGAAGACATCCTCAGAAGGTAGGGAGGAGGCAGGAAAATCCTTGGATAATGTTTGAGGGGTTGTCTAAAGGACAAATGAGAAGAAGAGATTCCTGTTGCTAGAGTACCTGCCTGCATTCTCGGGTGCTACAGGGGTATTGCCCTATTGTCCATGGTTAAATAAAATTCATAGTCTGGTCAGTCCTTTATTGTGACCACAAAATGGTTTGGTTCCAATCTTTTTCTTTTTAAGGTAAACTCTTCTTAAGGTAAAGGTAAAGGTTCCCCTCGCACATATGTGCTAGTCGTTCCCGACTCTAGGGGGCAGTGGTCATCTCTGTTTCAAAGCCAAAGAGCCAGCACTGTCCGAAGACGTCTCCGTGATCATGTGGCCGGCATGACTAAATGCCAAAGGCACATGGAACACTGTTACCTTCCCACCAAAGGTGGTTCCTATTTTTCTACTTGCATTTTTACATGCTTTCGAATTGCTGGCAGAAGTTGGGACACGTAACGGGAGCTCACCCCATTATACGGCGCTAGGGATTAGAACTGCCAAACTGCCGACCTTTCTAATCGACAAGCTCAGCGTCTTAGTCACTGAGCTACCACATCCTTTAAAACTCTTCTTAGATCAACCAAAAAAATTGCTATAACTAAACAGAATCATAAATACAATTTGGAGCCAGCACTGAACACCAGTATTCATCTTAAGTTACATTTTGATGGGAATTAGGAGCAAAAGGGGCTAATACCCTCCTGGCTTGCTCCTGGGTTCCCAGAGGCATTTGGTACAAGACGCTAAACTAAGTGGGCCATCGGTCTGATCCCGCAAGGTCTCTTCTTCTGCTTTACTTCTCATTGTCAACGTTCTTTCTCTTTCTCTTTCCTTCAAGATTGGAGCCCAGTGCTACTTAGAGTGTTCGGCTTTGACCCAGAAAGGCCTGAAAGCTGTCTTTGATGAAGCAATCCTCACAATCTTCAATCCCAAGAGGAAGAAGAAACTTTGTGCCAAGTGTGGCAGCTGCTGTTCAGTTCTATGATGCCTGGAGTTCAAAGTGGACCAGTTGTTGCCAGTTAATAATCCAATCCTACACAGAGGGACGTGACCAGAAGAAAAAAAAAACTACTTTATAAAGTGATTCCTCCTAATCTGTGATTCCTCTCAAATGCAACTTTGTAGACTTTTCATGCCTTGCTTTTTTTTTCCCTAATGACTATGCATCTGTAAACATAAGTTCATGTTTTGATAACTTCTCTCTACGTAGCCAGCAGATACAAGAAAAAAAAAACTTTAGAAATTCTTGATATAATCAGAATCCCTGATGCACCTGGAAAGAAAAAAAAATCTAAGGATCCTAATCCTACACTGAGCCAAGAAGAACAAGCTTTGTCATTAGCAACCCACAGGAAGAAATTAGTAAATCCCAGCTTTTTTTTTTTTTTCCTTTTTATGACCCTCTAGTCCCTTAATTCAGGATAGAGTTAGGGTGGGTGGATGCAGCTGAGCATTTACTATCTGGATGCCCTTCCTGACACCTACGTGGAGTTTGCGGCACAGATTTTTTTCACAGCAGATAGTAAATCCAGGTATGAATATGCAATAATGATTAAACTTGAAACACACAAAATGGCATTTAGACATTTTTTAAGAGTCGACCATGTTGACTCATGTAGATCAATCTTTCCAAACTGAATGCACAGCAATGCTTTTGAGAGAGATGGCATAGAATACAAAGTCATTAATGTGCTATTCTTGTCTTCCTTTTATAAATGAAGCATGACCCAAAGAAATAGTCTCAGGTTGCATTGTCATGTTGCCATTGGACGTGTGAGAATTCTCCTCCTCTTAAATGAAATCTGAAGCTCTCACATTGTGCATTTTTCAAAATCATTTCAAAATAGTAATTGTCTGGATTTGAGAAGTCAGAAAACACCAGGGGAAATGTACATATGTCCTGTCTGCAAATCTAGACTTTTTTTCTTAGAATTTATTATTATTATTATTATTCAAGCATAATACATAACTACAATAAGAACTACAAACTGCCCTTTAAACAGTATAAATGAGGTTCCTCAACCTTCAGCTCCCAGAATGGGTGAAGTTCAGCCATCTAAAAGGTTGAGAAACACCAGTGTAGATGGTCTCAGTTCAAATCCAGTTCCTAATTACTAATTTTCTTGACAATGACAAGAAAGCAATTGGCCATTGTTTTCTTCTAGGATGCCTTTAATTTTTTTTTTTTTTTATCTCTTAGGATAATCCATAGCAGGGGTGAAATCTACTTACCTTCCCAATTGGTTCAGAAGTGTGTGTGCGGACCCTCTGCATGCGCAGAGGGTAAAAAACAAGTTACTTCCTGTTAAAACCAGGAAGTAATGATGACCAGGTGGGTGGGCGGAGCCTCGCACCGCCATCGCTACCAGTTCTCTGAACCACTGGCCGCCATTGTTACCAGTTCGGCCGAACCAGTCCGAACTGGGAGCATTTCACCCCTGATCCATAGGTCTGGTATTATTTCTTGGTGTCTTCCATCCAAGTACTAACTAAGCCTGTAACTGTTTAACTTCTGAGCCCAGACAGGTTAGGACAAGTGGGGTCACTTACTAAAGATGCTAATTTGCACAATCAAGATCAAAAGGCAGCTTGAGATAGAATATAAGAAGATCCTGAGAAAATCGGATACATGCATCTGACACACATGGATGTATGATCAACAAACACACAAATACAAACCACCATTCTTACCTCTTTCCCTGACCTGGAAAAACTAGTTGAAAGTACCAAAATGCTTTCTGAATGAAGGATTTTTAGAAGGAGCAGCAGTCCATTAGAAGCAATGTTTGCTTCAGTTTTGGGATGAAGCATATACAAAATGGCTTCAACTGCTCTCTTTTTCAGTAGCTTCACCTCTTTCTCCTATTGCTTTTGCCAATTCTGCCTCTCTTGATTCAATCCAGTTGGCAATAATCTATGCAGATGCAAAATGATTTCAATCTGTGGCCTCCTCTGGTGGTATTTGGAATAGATCCCCCTTGCAGAGAGAGGCCAGGTTTGGCTAGCTTCATTAGTTTAGATGCTATGTGATTGAAAGCAATCACAACTTCTGTTCTTTCTATCAGGCTTAATAGCTATAAACATATAACTTAGAAGCTACTTGTGAGTACGGAAAAATGGTTGTCATTCCAATTGTCACCCAGCTAGGAAATCACAAGGAAGTACCTATTATAACCAAAAGGCTTTTATTGTTGTAAAGGCCTTCTTTGCAAATGTTTTCTACAATTTATATCATTGATACATGATTCTTAAAAGAAACATTTTTAAAATATATTTGTGTATGTGTGTTTCTTAATGAGTCTGTGTGTGTGTTTATAAATAATAGGGACTTTTTAGCTAATTTAGTAAAGTTTGTTTGACTGAAACTCTCATGCTAGGTATGAGTCCAGGGGTGAAATCCAGCAGGTTCTGACAGGTTCTGGAGAACCAGCAGAGGAAATTTTGAGCAGTTCAGAGAACCGGTAAATACTACCTCTGGCTGGCCCCAGAGTGGGGAAGGAATGGAGATTTTGCAGTATCCTTCCAGGAGTGGGGTGGGAATGGAGATTTTGCAATATCCTTCCAGGGGTGGGTTCTACTTACCTTTACTACCGGTTTGCAACAGGGATGTGCACGCACACTTTGCTCGCACACGTGCACGCTCTTCTGCACATGCACAGAAGCCTTTTGGTGATGTTGGGGTTGGTGGGTGGGGCCTCCCGCCGGTTTTACTACCGGTTCTATAGAACCCGTGCGAACCAGGGACAACCCACCACTGTATCCTTCCCCCAGGAGTTGGGAAGGAATGGGGATTTTGCAGTATCCTTCCCCTGGAGTGAGGTGGGAATGGAGATTTTACAGTATCCTTCCCTTGTCATGTCCACCAAGCCACGCCCACCAAGCCACACCATGCCCACCAAGCCACACCCACAGAACCGGTAGTAAAAAAAATTTGGATTTCATCATTGCTCAGGGGGCTGGGTGGACGTGGCTGACTGGATGGGCGTGGCCAACTGGATGGATGTGACCAGCTTGACGCGACTCCCCAAACTGCTAGCATGTTTCCTTTTTGTATTGGGTAGACTGGTCTGAAGCCACGCAGGTCCGATGTTTCCTTTTCGCCTTGGGTACACCAGGCCGATGCGATGCAGGCTGGCTCCTTACATTTTCACATTGTGGACACATCCAGCCCTCAGGTCTTGTGTTTGACACCCCTGATCTAAGGGATCCTAAGAGGTCCCAAATTGAGGTTTCCTCAACCCTGAAACTACTATCAATTACATCACACTCTAAAGGAGGAAGGACCAGAGCTGAGTTGTATAGCACATTCAGTTCCTGGCATCTCAGCTATCATGTGGCGAGAAAATTATCTGCTTAATATTCTGCAGAACTATTGTACTAACAAGACTGTGTTTTCATTCTGTTTCTCGGCTTAGCTTTGCTCCTCTTAATCTATAAATTCATAAACAACATGAAATCCAGCCTTCTACTCCAAGTGAGATAATATAAACAGCTTCAGTAAGCCTAACTCCTTCCAGAAACCTCATCAGTCTTTTTAAGGATTTAGAGTAGAACATTCCTTTAATGGTGTTGTGAATTTCTCTCCCCTTTAAACTTCAAAGCTCCACTATCAATATATTGATTTAAATCTGCCATGCTATTTTAAATTGTAACTGTAATTTAACCATTTGCTTTAAAATGTTTATGGAAGAAGCTTGGAGGAGCTGAAGTAGCACGGAAATTTCATGAAATAATAAAATAAAATAAAATAAAATAAAATAAAATAAAATAAAATAAAATAAAATAAAATAAAATAAAATAAAATAAAATAAAATAAAACAACATATAGTAATGTACACTGTGATTAGATTTAAGGTAGCCTCTTAAATCCTGCAGACAGTGTGTTGTACAGATGAAGTCAGTCCCTGCCCCCCTTAAAGAGATCACCAAGTTCATTGTCATACTAAAGCAAAGGCTGAACAGCTGGATAGGATGCACAAGGACTCTGCTTGCCAACTTGTGATTGCATTCTGACAGTTCCCTTTCCTGGGAGAGGATCTTCTCCTAAAAACAACAGGTGTAAAAGGAACAGCAAACTTGTTTCAACAGACATCAGACAAGATGGCTTTTAAGAGATATAACTCAAAAGATCCCCCGTTTCTCTGCTGACACAACATCTCACACTGTATTGACAAAATGATGATGGAACTAAATTATGATGATGTCTTTACCAAAGAGATGCTCAAGTTAATCAGATGCAGGGTCTGCTCAATTGAGCGAATTGAAGCCAGTGTGAGCTAGAGGCCTAGATCCCAGGATAGTTCTTGTAAATACTGCACTGATTTTAAATGTTGGCTTTGAGCAATCCTCCCCACAAATGTACCTAATATAGGGAAATCACCCTTCAGACAAACAACTTATGGAGGATGAGAATCCTAATTAATTAATGTGGTGAAGGAAGAGAAAGAAGATGCTTTACAAGCTGTTCAAAAATGAGGAACAGTCTGGTAGCACATTTTATGAAAAGACCAAAGTTTTCATGAGCTGTATGCCTTTAATAAATTGCATTTATTAATTGTGTCTATCTAGAAAAGTACTACCTGAGTCCTTCTGGACCTAACACTGTTTTTCTCCTACAAAGACTTCTCAAACCACAGCCAAAAAAAATTTTTTTTAGTGGAAATCAGCTTATTCTCATTTCAAGCAAACCAGTTACTAGAGTTAACAATAAAGATATTCTAGCCATTGGTATAATGGAATATTTAAGCCACTTGGAAGTTAAGGATATGGTCACGTAGCCCCAACATGTCCTGGGTTAAGAGCTTAAATTTTGCCAAGCCAAAACTGTTACAATTTTGCAGTAGCAGCCAAAAAACTAATACAATCTTTGGTTGTAGAAACAGAGGCATAGAATCAAAATCACGTGAAGTATTAGTTCCACTCTATAAAGCCTTAGTAAAACCACATCTGGAATACTGCATCCAGTTTTGGTCACCACATTGCAAAAAAGAAGTTGAGACTTTGGAGAACGTGCAAAGAAGAGCAACTATGATGATTAAGGGCCTGGGGACAAAAATAGCTTCAGTGGTTTGCTTAACAACTATGCAAAAAAAAGAAAAAAGTCATAGGATTGGGCATGACTCTCTTAACAACCACCTTGCTTAGCTTCTGAAATTCTGGACACAATTGTGATCCTAAGACAAGGAGTATCTTCATTGCATGGTTACTTTGCAGCTAGATTGCTATGAGGAAAGACAAGAAGAATATCAAAAAGGCTCAGCAGATGGAAACTGGTAACTGGTACGCAGAAATACAATAAGTTCATGTTAAAACACCTGTACTAGTTGACAACTACTATCCATCTGCAATTGATAATTTGATTTTAATCTTTAAGTCTATGAACAGCTTAGACCAGGGGTGTCAAACCCATGGCGTCATGGTGGCATCATGTGATGTATCAGGACTTTTTCCCCCTTGGCTAATCTGAGCTGGGATGGAGCCAGCACATCACACATCTGGCCCACAGGCCACGAGTTTGACACCCCTGGCTTAGACTAAGGGACTGTACATCTCGATGTAAACCTGTCTAGGATCAAAGATCAGCAGAAGAAGGCTGCTTAAGGACATCTGTACTAACAGAGATCTGATTGCTGAGAATACAGGAATGGTTACCTCCAGCATTACTCTCAAGCTGTAGAATTCATTGCCTCCATTACAAGGCTTCATTCCCAAATTGTCCACTTTCTGAAAACTTAAAAGTTTTTTTTTTAATTAAATCAATTATATTAACATAGATTCACATTTTGTTATGTTTTATCTTTATGTGTCTATAGAGATTCTCAGTCATCCAGGTCATGGTTGTCCCAAAGGTGCTTTTTCAGGAGGCAACTGGACTTCCTTGTTTGTTCTTTCAAGACGTTTCGCTTCTCATCCAAGAAGCTTCTTCAGCTCTGACTGGATATGGGGAATGGAAGGATTTATATTCCTTGACCAGCTGTCTGCAAGAGATGTTTTATCTTTATCTGTGTTGAGGCCCTACAGTTAAAAAGGCAAGGAAGTATTACCATGTTGCACAATTGTATGAGGGAACAAGTGCCCAAGAATAGATGCTCGCTCACAGATAGTTATTTTTTAAAATTCTGTTCTCCCCGTCCTTTCTTTTTAACCTATTTCAAATCATATATTTTCTTAATTGTTCTGATTGTATTATATTCTCTCTTCCATTATTGAATAAATTCTTGGCAATTAAACCCCTTGACTTTTTATTTAGTTTTCAGAAGTAAGGTTTTTAGTTGATAAATTATATATAACCAACTACCTTCCGGTTTAATGAATACTTTTCCAGAGTCACAATCTTATTCATCCAAGCCTAAATGAACAAAGTAGGAGCTCTTTCTCTGCAAAAAGAGCTGCAGTATTTTTATGAGCCTGAATCCCTCCCCGATCCTCCACTTGTTAATTAAGAATGATGACTAATGTTTTAGCATTGTAGAAGATTCAATGCCCTGTGCCGATCCTTTCAGTGAAGAAACATTTTTGGTAGGAAAAAAAAAATCATCCTTTACTGTATATCTGAAAATTGTTCTGGTATGCAGATCCATAGTCAGTGAATAGTTCATCTAAATGTAAATCTAAATGTATATCTGAAGCCTAATGTATGTATGTATGTATGTATGTATGTATGTATGTATGTATGTATGCAACAAGACACAAGATAATTGTGTTTACTATATCATCTCCCTCCCTCATTCTTGCATGTGCCAGCCTGTCTTCTATGTCCACAACCTCCCTTTACTTGAATAGGAAAATCAACAAGTAGAATTCTTGAATTTATTAAGTTTCAGTTCTGCAAATATATAAGAATGGGGAAGGGGGATGATAGAGCAATCATGATTATCTTGTGTCTTATTTACATGTTCTTTTATCTTTCATATCAGCATAGCTTGATTATAACTCTAACGAACAGACCACATAAATAAGTACATGGCTGTATTCATACATGTATTGTATTTCAAGTCAGCCAATGTTCAAATGTCTTGCATCTGCACAACATGCTAAACCTAGTTAGTTTAAATTATGGTTAGAGTTTTGTGGCTACTGATATACAAATTTTTGCTTTTTGTTTAGCTTATAATTCAGTATATTGCACAAATCCCCAAAATGAATTAGTTCAGTTGTCAAATTAAGAACGTTGGGCAAATCTAGCTATTGATAGGCTAAACATGTACCACCCGTGCATCAAATATAGTGTGTGAATACCCCTTTGGTATATGTTTAAAGAGTTTTAACTGGTCCTCTGAAAATGTTAAAGTACAAATGCAAATTTCAATCATATTTATACTGCTTTTAGAACATCCTGGGGATAATATCAGGAAGCAAATAGAAAATACCCCCCCAATAGTTTGGGGTTTATGTAGATTTCTGATGAAACAATCCCAAAGAAATCCTAATCTGTATAAAACTGACAACAATTGAAAAGACATTAATGGTACAACTATGCTGAAAAGAAATGGAATGGAATGAAAATTGCAAGTTACTGAGATCTATTCAAAGCTGGCAAACAGAAGAAAAGCTGCAGAACTAGGCAGCTACACCTTCCTGATGGGCATCACTATGATCTATTTTCGTTGTCCTCTTGTAGTTTTCACCTGGAGAGAATTTGACCGAGAAAGTGTTCTTGATCATTTGAAGTATTCAGATAGTCTCACATTCTGTGGTTGTGGTAAGGCACACACTGCAGTCACAGCGGATGGCTTTGGGGTACGTGAAGAGAGGATCAACATTGGCAGCACAGTTTGGCAGGTTCACTGTCATCAGTTTAGTCTCATTGTATGTACAGACTCGGTGGTGGGCTTCAATATAAGGGGGATCCAGGACGGGTTTCTATTTATAAAGGAGGAAAAAACAAAAATTAGCATTCTTCTGGATTATCTAATCTAAATTAGTGACTCTCCAATGTATCAAGCAGGAATCTCTCTTGTTACTTGCTACTCAATCATTTAACTGGAGATGACAAGGACTGAATTTAGGAGCTTCTCCTTGAAAAGCAGATATTCATTCATGGTACTCAGTGTCATTACAAGATAAGATGCTGGGCTGCTTTCAATACCTTTTTAAAATTTTAAATGAATTAATCTATTGGCTGAAATGTTATGCTTTCAAATACCAGGCTTTGAGTTCGTAACATATCTGGCTAACTATATTTAGATAGCCTTTGCTGGAAGCAATTTGTTTTTGTTTGCTTCTTGATTGTTGGTCTAGTATTAATCTATACCTGTTGAATGATTACATGATCCAAGTTTTAAAGGCTGAAAAGCTAAATATTATGTTTTAACACAATCCAAAATTACTACCAATCTAGTAAATACATGCTTGACGAAATACAAATAAAATAAATAAATAAAAATAAATATCCTCAAACCACTATCTCAGACAAACAAGCTAACAGCAAACAACAGTGTAATCAAGGAATCTCTAAAACCATCACTCCCACCAACACTGACACAGCAAACCACTAATATATAAAATGAGAGCAAACCCCACTCCCTACTAACACTGGTGATGTTGACTAGATTGTTAATATCTGCAAGAAAACAATCACTCAGAGAGTACCAAGGATTCCCAGTTGAATTCTGAGCTACTAATATTCTTTTCTAAAGTTATCAATATTTTAATTTAAATCCTTCACTTCCCATAGCTCCCTAACAGTAGAATTGCCACAGTTCTGAGGCAATTTAAAATTAGAAATAGACATATTATTAGGGTATGGAATGAAATATATCATTTGTAAATCAGGGGCTCTAGTTTAATCTCCAGGGAATTTTCTGTCAATGGAACAATAAAGGACAGTTTCCCGTTAAGTGTTTAAGTCATAAGAAGCTTTCCGAATTATGTAATTAAAGCATTACATAAACTCTGCAGAAATGCTTTGTCATACAACACTAAAGCTTAAAAAATGAGGGGGGTGGGGTGTCAGGGAGCCTGTCATATGAAATTTTTAAGCAATTGATTGTCATTAAGGACAGAACCTCACTTCACTGCTTTGGATATCTGTAAGGTCATTGAATTGTGCTCCAAAAAAAGCCACAAAGGGCCCCTGCAGCAGTACTGTCTCATTTATATGGTGGATCAGGCCCATTTCATTTCACCCATAGCTTTGCAGTACCAGTTGAATCATCTATCAATGAGACATGTTGGTTGAACCTTCCATGACCACATTTCTCAATCCCTGAAAACTCAGCAGAAATATTTGTTGTTGATTTGACTTTTCCCTTTTAATTCATGACAGTTACAATCTTATATACATTCGCCTTAGTAAATGGATTTAGTATTGGGCAGATACATACTGTAGGATTGCCAATACCTCATAACTGGAGGAGAAGGCCTATTCAGGAATTATGGAAACAGATTACTACAGCATGTGAGTTGGTGTCAGCTTTGGAAGCCATATTAGACCAGAAGCTTCCATGCTGCCACCTTCTTGTGTGTGGGAAAGTAGGAGGAGGGATTTAGTAGAGGGAATGTAGTTAGACAAAATAGCATTCTTCCTTTCGGTCAAGGTCAGGACAATCCTGCATCTGGAGAAGGAGTGGTTGGAGTGATGTCTCGAGATGGGACGGATGGGGATTGGATCATGTGATGGACTGATGAATGAGGGGTTGGCTTTGGGGATTTTGATTTACTGAGGGAAAACCCGGAACTCTCAGATTCAGGTTTTCCCAAATGTGCCAGTATACCTACACTAATAAATGGAATTTTGAGAAAATGCTTGCCTCAAGAGTTTTTAATTGGAGTTGGGGCTTTCTAGAATGCTGACAGTTGGGAGCCGACTACTCCCATTCCCCATCTCTGTCTCATATGTATGATACAAACATTCCTTGAGATTTCCTCAGAAGGAAAGGGCTATTTGTGTGTAGGGCTGAATAACTATAGACTTCCAAGCAATTTACAAGTGTTATCAGGATTTTAAATCAGGTTTGTGCCGTATTTCTGCCTTCTAACATTTAGTTGTTTCCATATTTACAATGTATATGTCTCTCTAAACCACATACAGCAGCACCCGTGTATTTATAGAACATTGGGGTGAAAATATCTGCCTCATCTTTTGACTTTAATCCTGTATTTATACCAACATGGACATGATAAAATTCCATGGAAGTGCAGAAAGAACCAAAGAGAAAATGTAAAGTTGAACACACAGCTTAGGTTCCCAAGAATGTTGGCTTTCATTTTGAAAGCAAATATGTTTCCAATGTTTACTGTTAATGTCTACTGAAATCTAAGTGAGAAACTGTCTGAAGTTTTTAGAAACCAGAAAGGGAAAGTTGGAAGCAAGTTTTCAATATCCTGGCGTTCTCACATAATTAGCAGAGAGAACAAATTATGCAAAATGGAAAATTAGGAAGCATTCCTTAATTTGCATAATGTAGTCATCATCTAGGTCAGGGATCCCCAACTCTTTGGACATTTCTTAATATCAGATCAGGAAACTATGCATTTATTTAATTATCAGAATAGATCAGGGAACAGGTAAATACCTCTACCTGAAACGCTGGATACACATCAGTACTGGCAGCATAGAATGAGTTACTGTGCATTTCAAACAGGCATCTTCTTATTCCCTTTACTATAGATGTGCTGGACCTGGGATCTCCTTCACCGAAATCATCTCCTTTGCCACTAAAATGTACCCATGCCTCTTTAAAACATGACCGCTAGTAACCTGGACAAGAGAGCAAAATCCATACAATGAGCCATGGGCCACTGGTCTCACCTCCCACGTCTCACAGCGGCCCCAGCAAGCATCTGTGGTGATGCGCAACCCCTTGCACCCAGACTTCTTGGCTAGGAAAGTGAACTCTCTCACAGCACAGCCAATGAATGTCTGCAAGTTTGTGTTGGAAGGCTTGAGCGTAGTGATGCAGCTGGCCAAAATCAAGAGAGATAAGATGGCTTGGATCATCCTTTGGCATTTCATGCTCTAAGAGAAGCAGCAAAAGAAAAAGATCAGGATTTTTTCACAGGTATTACATCATAGTCTTTGGATAAAAATTGCATCCTGTTGCTGACATTGTAGGGAGTTTGTTGGTGAGATGACCAGAGGTGCATACAATTGCATGGATTTTGCAGCTCTGTTCGCAGACAGCTGAGGGAGGGATGGAGGGAAGAGTTTGATGAGCTTCTATAAGATTTTTATTTCTTAGAAACTTTTTTTTTCCTGTACACCTATATTTTTCTTTTTATTGTCCTAGCTTTTTTTAGACATAAAACTCCTAGAATCATTTGGAGTCAGGCATTATTTAAATATATATCACTTAATTGATCACCTTTTATTGCCCTCATTTATGGTTAGTGATATCAAACACAGAACCATCTCCAGTTTCCTTAGGGATTAATTAAAGAGTATAAAGTACTCAAAATAAACAAATAATGAATCAGCTACATGGGCCAATCTCATTGATCAGTCAATATAATTGATTCGTTATTTTGTTTATTACAAGTACTGCAAGTACTAGCACAGCCAGAGCCACGGTGGCGCAGTGGTTGAATGCAGTATTGCAGGCTGACTCTCCCAGCTGTCAGGAGTTTGATTGTGACTGGCTCAAGATTGACTCAGTCTTCCATCTTTCCAAGGTCAGTACCATAAAATGGGGACCCAGATTACTGGAAGCAATATGATGACTCTGTAAATCTCTTAGAGAGTGCTGTAAAGCATTATGAAGCAGTATATAAGTCTAAGTGCTATTGCTATTATTAAGATGGATGTTAGTTATAGCAATGTGTGCATCCTTGGGAATCTTGGAAGAATAGGTTAGGGATAAATGGTCCTGGAGATCTATTTATTTTCTATCTATGGAGTCAAAAATGACTTGATGACACACAATCAATCAATCAATCATTCTTACTGATTTGCATGTGATTATAGCAATCTGACATCAATTTGTTTATCATCTGAGATGAAACCATCAATTTAGAAAGATAGAAAGAGTAAGCAGCCAGGGAAAATATAATAGAAAATTATCACAAGACTAGAATGAAACCTGAATGAGACGGCGTAAAACAGGATTTCAGAAAATAATATTCAGATCATCTAAAGGATTTCTGTTTTCTTGAAATTCTTTCATCTTAAAAATTGGAACTATAAAATAGTCAATTAATCCTTATTTTTATATCCCTTCAGTTTTTACTCATTTCAAAGAGTTTCAGCGTGGCGCAATTCAAAACCAATGTTGAACTGCTTTTATCCTTTCTATGAGAATTATATACCAGATCCTTAACATTTTTAATTTTTAACATCCTCTACATGTTTAGGGCAGTGTTCCTCAGGGCAGTGTTTAGGTCCAACACTCTTCATACTTTACATAAATGACCTTTGCGATCATATTAAAAGCAACTGTGTTCTCTTTGCTGATGATGCTAAACTATTTAACACCACCGACAATGCAACTACTCTTCAAAAAGATCCTGACTATGTGTCAGATTGGTTTAACAAGTAGCAACTTCAAATTTCAACCAACAAATTCTCTGTCTTGCACATTGGCAAAAAAAAAATCAAAACATAAAATACAAATTAGATGGACATGACCTTGTAGATGACCCTCACTCTGTTAAGGACTTTGGAGTACTCATTTCTAAAGATCTAAGTGTCAGAGCACACTGTAACAACATTGCCAAAAAGGCATTAAGAGTTGTTAACCTAATCTTGCATAGCGTCTTCTCTGGTAATATTGTACTACTAACTAGAGCATACAAAACATTTGCTAGACCAATTCTTGAATATAGCTCATCTGTCTGGAACCTGTACTGCATATCGGACATACTGTAAATACAATCGAGAGAGTCCAGAGATATTTTACGAGAAGAGTCCTCCATTCCTCTACCCGCAATAAAATACCTTATGCCACCAGACTCCAAATTTTGGGCTTAGTCAACTTAGAACTACGCCGACTTCAGTCTGACCAAAGCATAGTACACAAAATTATCTGCCACAATGTCCTACCTGTCAATGACTACTTCAGCTTCAACAACAACAATACATGAGCAAATAATAGATACAAACTCAAGGTAAACCACTCCAAACTCGATTGCAGAAAATATGACTTCAGTAACAGAGTGGTCAATGCCTGGAGTACACTACCTGACTCTGTGGTTTCTTCCCCAAACCTCCAAAACTTTAATCTTAAACTGTCTTCTGTTGACCTCACCCCATTCCTAAGAGGTCTATAAGGGGTGTGCATAAGTGCAACAGCGTGCCTACCATCCCTAATATTCCTTTTTACTTACTCTTTTCATATATTCAAATTATGTTTATACTTTTACCTGTTATCTTATATTTGATTGACAAAATAAATAAATAAATAAAATAAATAAATCTGTAAACTGTAAAACTGTAAATAAATAAAACTGTAAAGTGGTATCCTTTAGCTTTTCTCCTATTTGGTTGCAGGATCCATTTGTTTTTGCACAGCATTTCCCTAGTTCTGAACAGTGAAGCAATGGGGAGTGTTGTTTAAAAGTCAGTTTGTCACAGAGCCTGATTCTCATTTGTGTTTAACTGGCCCAAGGTCACCACCAGCTGGCTTCTGTGCCTGAGGGAGAGATAGCACTTGGATCTCCCTACTCTTAACCCATTACCTCAATTACTATGTCACACACTATGCTTCAGTGAATATGTACATATCTTAGATCTAGAAATTGAGTCATTGGTTCACAAACTTATTTTTTAAATAAAACATAGTATATTATTATTAATATTTTGGGTCCTTAAAAGACTTGCTCTTTGACTTCTCTTATTTGTCTCAAAAAAAGCTGAAGGTGTGACTTGCATCTGGCAAAAGGTAGCAAAATCTCTTACCTAGCTTGATGGTCAGCACTGTTTTCCCCCACTGTCGTACTTATGCTTGAAGATGATTGTTTGCAAAAGTCAAGAGACCTGAAACGGTAACTTCTTGCAGGGTTTTTCTCTCTGCACCTCTCCTTACCAGTTGCCACCTAGCCTGCTTAATTGCTCAAATTTATAGGCAAGAGCCGTGTCAGTCAAATCACAATGGAGGCAGATCCTTACATGAACAAGCAGCATCAAAGGTACTGGGCTAGAAAATGAGGTGCTCTTTTTCAATGCTTATTAACTTCAGGAGTATTGTTTGTTCTCTAACATCACCTGATTGAAACAAAAGGAACACCTTGGTGGGGCTGCAGAATCTTACTAAGGAAAGAATGAGCAGCCTACTGAATTCTTTCCCCCCTCCCTACCTTCATGGCATTTTCAAAGTCTTGGAATTCTGAACTGTGTGAAGTCACTCTCTCAGTTATCCATTATGCGTGGTGGGGCGGGGGGGGGGGAGAAGAGCTAAGTCCGTTAGACAAAAAAAAAAGATACACAAAGAAAATCCTGGGTTAACTTGAATGCTCTTGGCATTTTTTTTTTTACTTTGCATATATGGGTTTTAGATTACTTTCTTGATTTGATTTTTGTGTAGTGATTATTCAGAGGCATTAACTCTGTGTGTTTGTGTATATGTGTGCAGCTCTGGAAACCATCACCAATGCATTTATTTGTTCATGCATTATTTAAAGATTTTTTTTGTAACTTGGCCTAATCCAAAGATTCTGGATAGTGTAACAACTGAATAAACGCATAAAAGTAGCATATAAGATTAATCAACCCACCCAAGAGAGATACCGTGAAATAATAAACTAGAGTTAAAACTTTAACTCTAGTCGAATAGAGTTGTTTTAATCAATGTATGGAATGGCAAGAGGGATAAACATCTCTTAGGGAATGTGTGAAATTCCAGGGGGCATATATGTTTTGATCACTATTTCTTTTTATGTAAAACATCCCAGAAATCTCATTTACAAGAATACCTATCCTCATTTGCTTTAAGAGTTGGAAGCTCAACTCCCCTTTTTATGTCTCCAAGAATTCCTTCCACCCACAATTGTCAAGACTCCTATCTTCTTATGGTGAAAAATCATAAAATCAATGTCTTAAAATGGATCTAAAATAATTTTAACAAGAAAACCACCAGCATTCCCATTGCCCAAAAACCAAAAGACAAAGAAATCCTTTCCCATGCCACCGTGCCCATGAGCTTTACATAGCAAAATACAGAATTTCAGCCCCAGTCCTGACCAAGGATGTTAAGCACAATTTCCAGCCAGCAAAGGCTGGAAAAAAAATTAATGCTTACTATGCAAAATTAAGGGTCTCCCCAAAATCAAGACCCGAATAAGACAAACTCCCTACTGTTCTCTCCCATAGTTGCATATCCATCCAAAAAGTCTGATTTACAGATGACAACTGGAAGGAACATATTGTAGAGATCCTAAACTTGCCATAATATTGGGCAGACTATGGTAATAGGTTATCTGGCTTATCATGAAAAGAAATTATTTAATGTATTACACATACACACATACTTGCTTGATCCTCCTACCCCTTTTAAATTTTGTTGTATATAAATGTTGCCCTGGAAACTGCTATGCTGAATGGAAATGATGATACTTGTGAGACTTAATGTGTCTCATTGAAGAAAAAAAATGTTCCCAGTTTTCTTATCCTTCTAAGCTTCTGATAATAATCTCCCAAGATAGGAAAGCCACAATTTTCCTAATCGTCGTACTCCTTTGCATACATAACATCAGATTAGCTTATTACTGAGATGTATATCCCATTTTTTATTTGAAAAAAATCAATACAGCTTACAGTTAAAACAGAAAGACAGTAAACAAGCTAAACTTTGAAGGTGGGAATACTTTATACTACATCCACTAATATGTGGAACATTATTCTCAACAGCTTTCTTCCAAAAGAACAAATGAAAAAATATAAATTGGTGAAGAGTTGAATCCGAGATGTAGCTTGGGAACTCAGGATCTTCCAATGGAAAAAAAGCAAGAAAATCAAAATTAAACTATATAGCATAGCAATAGCACTTAGACTCATATACCACTTTACAGTGCTTTACAGCCCTCTCTAAGCAGTTTACAGAATAAGCATATTGCCCCCAATAATCTGGGTCCTCATTTTACCGACCTTGGAAGGATGGAAGGCTGAGTCAACCTCGAGCCTGGTGAGATTCGAACTGCCAAATTGCAAGCAGCTAGCAGTCAGCAGAAGTAGCCTGCAGTACTGCACTCTAACCACTGAGCCATCATGGCTCAATATAATAGACTATTTAGAATATACTATTATGATATGACATAAGATCACTAGCATATATGGTTTTAAAGGGGAAAGTATACAAATTAATGGAGGAGGAGCTATTGATGGTTATTAGCTATGATGGTTCCATAGACCCTCCATCTTCCAAGACAGAATGCTAGTGAATCACAGAACCTGCCAAACAAGGCATCTCACTGGTGGAGGCATGGTTGGAAAGTGGATATACACAGAACTCTTTCTTTATCTAATACCTGTTTATGTATTAATGGGTAACATAATGGACTTACAATTATAGTACTATAAACAAGACATAAACCCAACAGATAAACTTAAAACAAGCCATAGCTTAGATGATCTATTTACCATTAATTGGACTGAAGGTAATTCTGTCAATTACTTGATATAAAATGACAAAACGGGAAATGGAATCCATTTTTTCAAATGAACTTGTCAAATGCATTTCTAAAAATCCAAGTTCCGATAGCTCTAACACAGGTGTGTTACATGTGTATTGTTCCAGCTTGGCTTCAGAAGTTGTGGGTGCTCTATCACTGGAGGCTTTTAAGAAGAGACTGGACAGCCATTTGTCTGAAATGGTATAGGGTCTCCTGCTTGAGCAGGGGGTTGGACTAGAAGACCTCCAAGGTCCCTTCCAACTCTGATGTTCTACATTCATTCACGTGAAGTGTTAATACCACTTTATAATGTCTTGGTAAGGCCACACTTGGAATATTGCATTCAGTTTTGTTTGCCATGATGTAAAAAGATGTGGAGACTCTAGAAAGAGTGCAGAGAAGAGCAACAAAGATGATTAGGGGACTGGAGGCTAAAACATATGAAGAACGGTTGCAGGAACTGGGTATGTCTAGTTTGATGAAGAGAAGGACTAGGGGAGACATGATAGCTGTGTTCCAATATCTCAGGGGTTGCCACAAAGAAGAGGGAGTCAAACTATTCTTCAAAGCACCTGAGGGTAGAACAAGAAGCAATAGGAGGAAACTAATCAAGGAGCAACTTAGAACTAAGGAGAAATTTCATGACAGTTAGAACAATTAATCAGTGGAACAACTTGTCTGCAGAAGTTGTGAATGCTCCAACACTGGAAGCTTTAAAGAAGATGCTGGATAACCATTTGTCTGAAGTGGTGTAGGGTTTCCTGCCTAAGCAAGGGGTTGGACTAGAAGACCTCCAAGGTCCCTTTCAACTCTATTCTATTCTATTCTAATCTATGTTCTTTTTGTAAAGATTCCTATGGTCATAGCTAAAACAGTTTAGCACGGCGACTATTTTAAAATTATCTTGCAGGAGCTGGACTAGCCTCTTTGGACTAGATCTTTTGAAGAATTTCACTTTACTATTCCCTTTCCAAACGAGAGGGTAAACAAATTCATTTCTGCTGTGCAATTATATCAAAAGGTGCCACATGACAACTTTTTATGCCAATAACAATAAGTCAAAAATATAGCTTTGGATAATGCTATTACATTTTCTGTAAAGAGACACAAGCCTTCTTCAATTCAGAACTAATTAATTGAAAGAGGGAAAACAAATTCAGTTACACAATGGGTTCACTGTATTTTCCATTTTCCATTTTGCCTTTTTCTCAGTGAACTTTTTATGTTTGAATTAACTGCAGATCAAGATCTGATAAGAACAATTTTGGCACAATTCAAGAGTTTTCAAAAAGACAGTCATTTAAGGGAAGGGGGCTGTAACTGACTACAGGGATCATTTCATGCTTTAAAGATTTTTGCAAAATAATTTCATTTGGTTTAAGTTTACGGTAAATTAAATTACAGTACATCAGGTTTAATTTTTGTTCTGACAACATGCCCATGTTTGTCCTAGAGCAGGGGTGTCAAACTTGATTTCATTGAGGACCGCATCAGGGTTGTATTTGATGGTGGGGGGATGGGGGGCAGGGCCAGCTCAATGTCACTCGTCTTGGGAGCACCTGTGGTGGCCTAAGCACTCTGCCAGTGAAAATGGGCTCCCGAGCTCAGTTTTCAGCTGCAATGGCTTCCTGCAACCGGGGTGAAATTCAGCAGGTTCTGACAGGTTCTGGAGAACCGGCAGCAGAAATTTTGAGTGGTTTGGAGAACTGGGAAATACCACCTCCGGCTGGCCCCAGGAGTGGGGAGGGAATGGGGATTTTGCAGTATCCTTCCCCTGCCATGCCCACCAAGCCACACCACACCACACCCACCAAGCCATGCCCACAGAACCGGTAGTAAAAAAATTGAATTCCACCACTGCCTGCAACCCTCTGCCAGCAAAAATGGAGGGTTTCAGAGGTACTGCGGGCCGGTCCTTTGCTATTTCCAGGGCAGCCCCATGGGCTAGATCTAAGCAGCCCATGAGCTGAATCCGACCCCCGGGTCTTGAGTTTGAAACCCCTGTCCTAGAAGATAACTCTTGGCTCCCCAAAACTTCACTTGTCTTTGCTTAAGGGCTAAGGCCCATCTATATGAAAGTAAATTGTTTTTCTGTCGAACAATACTTACTTTAGGTCCTTTCTTCCAAAAGTTGATTCTTGATTCTCTGCAATTTCCAGGCATTGGTGTTAATCCTGTCCTCTGGAGCAAAGGAGAACACTTTAATTCCATCTTCTACTTAGCAATTTTTCAAATATGATTGTTGCCATTACCTCCCCTTAACCTTGTCTATTCCAGAATAAATGAAGAAGTGGTTTGAGTAATTCCTTCTAGCCTTGATTTCTAGAATCTTCAACTCTGAGGTTCTTCTTTTCTGGAGATGCACCAGTTGATCAAAACATGCTTAAACTGTGTTACCCAATCTGTAAGTGGTGTTTAAAAGGTGGCCTGACTAATTCAGAATACAACGGAATAGTGATCTTGTCAGAGTGCGCACAGCTTTACTACGTGAGACAACCCAGGAGCAATAACAACAAACAGAGGTTTGTAATAAATAGCGGTTTTATCTACAAAAGAATATACACTATACATACACATACTATAGGCAGAAGTAATTTAAAATGAACAGTAAATTACAGCAAGGAGGAACTCACGGTGAGAGAGAAATGCCCTAACAGAGCCTTATTATACAGGCTCCTAAAGGGATAACAGCCAGAAAACCTTGCTGACTATTCCCATCATTACATCATTGCAGCAGCTGATCAGCTCTTAAATCACTACCCTGACAGATCTTGTGACTTGCTCACTGGGTTTCATGTAATGTGACTTAACACCACATTATGTTTTCCAGCAGTATCTAGCTGTGGATTTGTATTTTGCTAGCAGTCCATTAAAACACTCAGTAGTCTTTTATGTATAACAAATATATAATCATTTTTCCATTTTTCTGGGCTGCTGGTTAGGTGAGCACATCTTCATATGAGAGGTCCTGGATGGAACTACAGTACTTTGAGGAAGGAAGAAGGGGTCAAGTGACGTACTGTAAGTAATGCTCTCCTGGCCTTTCAGAAGTGTTTGAAGAGCTGACTCTTCCAACTCACATGGGGTTTGTTTGCAACCTTGGAGTTGATTAGCACTTTGAAGGTCTTCTCCCCACCCTTTTAACTTTAATTATTCTATCTTTTTTTTTAAAATGCCTCCTTTACTGAGATACAAAATTTCTATATGGTTTTTGTTTTTACTTGTATACTGGTGAGAGTCGCTCTGTGAGTGAGGTAGGCAGTCTCTTCAATCTGATAAATAAAATAATGACACTTGAGACTCCAGAAAGAGTGCAGAGAAGAGCAACAAAGATGATTAGGGGGCTGGAGACTAAAACATATGAAGAACAGTTGCAGGAATTGGGTATGTCTAGTCTAGTGAAAAGAAGGACTAGGGGTGACATGATAGCAGTGCTACAATATTTGAGGGGCTGCCACAAAGAAGAGGGAGTCAAGCTATTTTCCAAAGCACCAGAAGGCAAGATAAGAAGCAATGGATGGAAACTGAACAAAGAGACAAGCAACCTAGATAACCAAGGACAAATTTCCTGACAGTAAGAACAATTAATTAGTGGAACTAGGTTGCCTTCAGAAGTTCTGGGTGCTTCATCAATGAAAGTTTTTAAGAAGAGACTGGACCACCATTTGTCCAGAATGGTATAGGGCCTCCTGCTTCTGCAAGGGGTTGGACTAGAAGACCTCCAAGGTCCCTTCCAACTCTATTGTTCTGTTCTGTTCTGTTCTGTTCTGTTCTAATAAAAATAAATATTACTGGACATAGATACTTTGCAGCATGGTACCAGTAGTTCCATCTATCCATCCATCCATCCATCTACTGTATCTATCTATCATCTATCTACCTATCATCTATCTATCTATCATCTGTCATTTGTCATCATACAATAGCAGTAGCACTTAGACTTATACACCACTTCATAGTACTTTTACAGCCCTCTCTAAACAGTTTACAGAATCAGCATATTGCTCCCAATAAACTGGGTCCTCATTTTACCAACCTCGGAAGGATAGAAGGCTAAGTCAATCTAGAGCCGGTCAGAATTGAACTCCTGGCAGTGAGCAGTGAATTAGCCTGCAATACTGCATTCTAACCTACCTGTCTGTCTGTCCGTCCCTCCCTCCCTCCCTCCCTCCCTCCCTCCCTCCCTCCCTCCATCCATCCATCATCATTTTTCAAAGGCTTTTAAAGGCTGATTCCACTAGTCCCAATGCTGGGATGCACCCTCAGCAAAATTGGCTCTATACTTGCTATAAAACTATTTCAACTTTTTTCATAAACAGTTAAAAAGAATTATCACTTGAAATCATGGGAGGGGCAAGGGTTGGCTTTAAAATACAGCTTTTCTTTAGATGAAAATAATCACCTCCCTTCCAGCTCACCCACACCCTGCCTAAGTTTTCCAGGCATGATGCAATTGAGGTTGGATTTCTTGCCGTAGTAACTAATTCAGTTCCCATCACAACAGAATCCTTTTAATGGCTTACCTAGGAATTTCTGTTTTCCCTGGCAATTAAGCCAAACACATATATTTTTCTTTCCATTCACAATAGCAATTTGAAGTGTTCCATCAAGTGCTGAGATGAATACTTCTGGTTCATTGCTGACTTTTTTGAATGCATCAAATCTTCTGAAGGTAGCTTATCACAGCGATAGTGACATAATTACCCCCCAGCTACCTTGTAAGATAGCCCCATTCTCCACCTATGAGAGGTTGAGTAAAATATGTACTTGAATAAGAATGGTTTTTTAAAAATGAGACTAATTTTTTTCAACAGGACTCCGGATGGTCCTTGTTTAACACCATTCAGTGACTTTTCAAACATACAATGCCACTAAACAAATAGTATGTATGACAGGACCTCATAGTTGTGGCCATTGCAGCATCCTCACAGTTGATCATGATCTGGGCCCTTGGCAACCGGCTTGTATTTATATCACAGCATCCCACCATAACATGATCTAAGCCAGGGGTGTCAAACTCAAGGCATGTGGGCCAAGATCTGCCCCGCAGGGCCACCCTGCAAACAGTGAAGGACCGGCCCATGGTGCCTCTGCCAGCAAAAACAGAATGTGGCCTTCCCACACTCCATTTTTGGCCGTAATGGCCTGCTGCAGCCCTCCGCTAGCTGTCCTCCCAGAGCTCCATTTTCACTGGTGGAGGGCTGCAGGAGGCTGTGGCAGCCGAAAATGGAGCATGGGAGGGCCACCTCCCTGAGCTCCATTTTCACTGGCAGAGGGCTACAGGAGGCTATCATTGCTGAAAATGGAGCCTGGGTGGGTGTTGAGCTGGCCACATCCCCCGGGCACGCCTCCTGCCTGCCCAAGGTCAAACACAACCCTGATGCGGCCCTCAATGAAATTGAGTTTGACATCCCTGGTCTAAGCAGTGTGATCAGATGACATTGTGTTTATTACTGTGTTGGTAAGTGGTGGAAATTCTGGTTTCAAATGCCACCATTAACCAAGGATTACCTGTACTTTTACTTGCCATTTTGTATTACAAAACAGAAAATTCTGTTCGAACAACTACATGGCACTATGAAATACTAAAATGACAAACAACATTTTTGTATTGTTCACCCATTTCTTTTGTGTAAACACACACACACACAAAGAATATATGACAGTTTCTCTTGGATCTGGTCCCAAATTTATTTTTTTTAAAAAAAGTATCCATAAATTTCCATTTATTTAAAACTATGAAAATTTGCATGACTATAAAGATGTGTGTGTGTGTGTGTGTGTGTGTGTGTGTGTGTGTGTGTAAGACATATGCTTAAGAAGGAATGCAAACTTTTCAATCATCCATATTCAATACGTCCATCCATGGAAAAATTGTATTAGCAAGTCTAATATGTTATGAAAAATCTTATTAATGTAAGTAATATATGATGACAAGAATTGGTTAAATTTATCTTTAATTTATTTAGATCGTTTTTCTTTAAAAACAATTCAGCATCCCTAGATGTAGGCAAAATAGCAAACTCTATAGGACTAAGTGAGCAAAAGCAATTATTTTCATTTCCTACAATACTCCAGACCAGAACTATTATTATAATCAGATTACAGCAATGTGAAGTCACCAATGCCAGTTCTTTAGCTGGTTTTGGCCTTTATTCACACCGAGTTCTTCCCAAGAACCTAAGATATCATAATGTGTATAGTGTGTAATATGGGCAGATCCAAGCAGTCTGGCCTTTTGTAATTGATAGATAGAAATTTTGTCAACATGCAGATTTTCTAAATTATGTCCAAGATTTTTTGTATGGCATCCAATGTACCCACAGGAACCATCATAGCCAGTTTATGCCAGTGTTTCAATTTTGATTTTCAGATCTTGATACTTTGTGATTTTCTTCTAGTCTACTATACCATGGTATTATTATTACTAAGAGTAGTGTCGCAGTAGTTAGAATGCAGTATTGCAGGCTAACTCTGGCTACTGTCAGGAGTTTGATCTTGACTGGCTCAAGGTTTACTTAGCCTTCCATTCTTCTGAAGTCGGTAAAATGGGGGGGGGGGGGTGTTTCACAATAATAAAAGAAATTACTATAAAATCAGTAAAATATAAAGATAAAGATAAAAGGTGACCAGTGCAACAGACCAGATGGAAGTGAGGAAGCTCACTGGTCTACATGTAGCCTGTACTTTTGTAAGCCTATGAAATAGCAGGGAAACTTTGGAAGTGACCCAATTAATACATAAAGTTTTATAAAGACCTTGTTTCTCCAGCAATATATTTATTAAATTTAGTAAACACTATGTCATACAAAGGAGAATTTAAAAACATAAATATGGACACAATATTCAAGCACATGTCATTTTCCCCAAGAACTGGGGTAAAGTAGCTCTCCCTTTTTTCCATTCTGCAGAAAATTTGCTTTTGTGATCTCATCCTGAAGCGTTCAAATCTTATTAAGTTGCCTGCTTGGTGAGCTGAGGTGAAGGGCTTAATCCTGATTTCTGAGAATTCCAAATAAATGTCCAAGTTTGTTTGAGCGAGGAAATACGGAACTCAGGTACCCAAATCAATTATTAGTTCACAGATTACCACAGAAATACAAAGAACGTATTGTGTATAATAATCTTGAGGAAAGGGCATATCTGTCCTTAAACCATAATTGACTTGCACAACTCAGCCATGTCTTCGTCTTTAACTAAGTAGTAAATTCATGGTATCAGTGAACTGACGGCACTTGTCATGACATTTTTTCCCTGTAATTCAGCCATACAGGCTCTATTTTAATAATGCACAATTAAACTGCATTCAGCTTCATCACATCCATCTGATTTCATTAGATTTCTTCAGCATGGAGACAAAACAATTCAGTAATACCATACACATACAATGCCCAGCAGCCAAGGGCAGGAAATCAAATATTTGGCAGGTACTGAATGACACTTTTCTCCAAAGACTGTGCTGAGGACAATGATGTCTTTATGAGGTCATCCTCCAGTCAACATTATTTGTTTGGATGGTTCTTGAAAACCAAATGTTATGACTAGATTTCAGGGACTATTTTAGGGCTACCACATCTAGGCCACAGAAATTCATGTACGGAAATGGCAACAGGGGAATATATAAAATGATGCCATCTAGTGATAGTGCAGATTTTTGTAATTCAGACATGATATCCTGAGCTATGTCCAGTAGGAAAGGGAAAATTATTTGTGCATATTGTCCATTTATTAACACTACTTACATAAAGCATGACACCCTTTATATGGGAATATCCAATATTCTGACCAATAGCAGTATTACAGGATTTTCCACATCATCCACTATTTGAGATTAATTTAATAGGGGATGTTTGGAGTTCTACTTGCAGGCAAAGCTCCATCACTAAGCCATCTATTCTGAGCAAGGTCAATTTTAGTGAAAGACCAAATGTCTTCAGTAATTGGGAAGAAGTAGGGAAAATATTTAAATACTGGATACTCTTTATTGAATACACCAATTTAATTTTCAATTACAAAATCATTCAAAGTTTAGGCCTCATCATACTCCAACTCAGTCTTAACAAGAGTCACCTGTTGTGAGATGGGTGGCTATATAAATACAATAAATGAAATAAACATGACAAAACCTAGAATTTTCTCTTTCCATTCAAAGCCTGCTGATATTTTCTCCTGCCTGTGCACTAGCAGTGTTAAATACCTTGTTTCTAACTTCCTAGAAGGTTATTTGCTATTCCCTGAAGCTAAATAATTTCCACAGCATTCATAGAACAAACCGAGGGCATCAGGAACAATAGGGGAAAATAGATTTTATAGAATCTTAAATTTGGGGATGTTGTCAACTATATTCGTGAGGCTGCTGGAATCATGGTACTGTAATCAAAACTGCTGTGGCCTCAGATATCAATGAACATAGCCAGTAAAATACTATTATTAATCTCTCCCATTAGAACAGGGAAACACAAAGGCTAGTAATAACAATAAAAAAATCGAACTTAAATAATGGTGGTTCAATTATGAAACAGGCCTGAACCTGAAAGGAAATCTATTTTTAATTACAATGAGTTTGGTTGCTCTTTTTTACTGTTAATATACACCTTATGAGCAAATGTGGGCTAAGATTTTTATAGTAATAAATACATAAAAAGCATTAGAATAGAAAATGCAGGGGTGAAAACAGGATAAAAAGAAAAATAGAGAAGAAAAAATAAGAATATAATAAAGAAAAAGAAATTACTTTCCCATTCATCACAAGTATAAACAATTTTAGTAACATCATTTTCTCTTAAAATACAACAAACAAATATCTTCTTCCCATAAATCAGCTCTTATCTATAAATAATAAAGTCTTGACATTCAGACCTGGTCCGCAAAAGCTCATTACCAGGAAAAACAATGTATCTATTTTAACCATGATCAAATAAATCAACTTTATATGCCTTCTTATTACTTTTAACTAGATCTGGAATCCCTTCAAATGTTCTAGAACTTGGAGGGTTTTTTCATATTTTCTTTGTTGTTTCTCACAAAATTCTTCAAACTTTAACAAGTCTCTTTTGTAAATTCAGTATAGGAAAATTATCCAGATCATTCCTTTGATATGTTATTATTAATATATAAACTAGTTTTATTTATATATCCAGCGTAGCTTTCTTTTTCCGTATCATTTCTGTAGCCTGTTATTTTTAAATCCACTTTCAGATCAGTCTGTCTCTTGTCTAGTAAACTTCCATAATTTGTAAACACAATCTACCTATAGATGCAGCCACACACAAAATTAACTTTTAAGTCCATTGTTTACAAATATCCATCAATACATCCAATTTTAAAGCATTTCATTCCATTTTCTATTAGTAAATCAATCAATCAATCAGAATAGAGCTGAAGGGACCTTGGAGGGCTACTAGTCCAACCCTCTGCTCAAGCAGGAGACCCTATACCAGTGATGGTGAACCTTTTAGACACCGAGTGCCCAAACTATGTACATACATGTCCAAAGGTGAACGCACATGCGCATGTGCAGACATGTGTGAATGTGCGCATGCACAGACATGCACGCATGCACAAGAGAGATCCAAAGGTCGGCGGAAGGTGCGGCATCCTAACACCGGCAGCACGACAAGAGGTAAGATCTTTTCCTTTCGTGAGCTTGTCATTTGCAGGGAAACAGAAGCTCACGAAACGCCATGGAGAACTGACCTGGGGCAACGGTGTGCATGCCAGCAGAGAGGGCTCTGCATGCCACCTCTGGCACATGTGCCATAGGGTCACCATCACAGCCCTATACCATTTCAGACAAGTGATGGTTGAGTCTCTTCTTAAAAACCTCCAGTGATGAAGCCCCTACAATTTCTAAAGGCAAGCTGTTTCTCTGATTGTCCTCACTGTTAGGAAGTTTCTCCTTAATTCGAGGTTGCTTCTCTCCTTGATTAGTTTCCATCCATTGTTTCTTGTCCTGCCCTCTGGTGCTTTGGGAAATAAATTGACCCTTTCTTCTTTGTGGCAGCCTCTCAAATACTAGAATATTACTATCATGTCACTCCTAGTCCTTCTTTTCTCTAAACTAGCTAAACCCAAATCCTGCAACCATTCTTCGTTTTAGTCTCCAGGCCTTTAATCATCTTTGTTACTCTTCTTTGCACTTTTTCCAAAGTTTCAACATTTTTGTAATGTGGTGACCAAAACTGGCTACAGTATTCCAAGTGTGGGTTTACTAAGGCTTCATAAAGCAGTACTAATACTTCATGTGATTTTGATTTTATGCGTCTGTTTATACAAAAAAGGATTGTATTAGTTTTTCTGGCTGCTGCCGCACACCGCTGGCTCATATTTAAGTGATCATCCACTAGGACTCCAAGATCCCTCTCAGAGTTAGTTTTTGAGCCAGGTTTTGCCTAATTTGCCTAAGTGTAAAAGTATGCTTTTCTCCACATTAAATTTGTTGTTGAATAGGGGCCATTTTTCAAGTCTGTCAAGATTTTTTTGGATCCTGAGCTTGTCTTTTGGGGTATTGGCTATTCCTGCCAGCTTAGTGTCTTCTGCAAATTTGATGAGATCCCTTTCTATTCCCTCATCTAAGTCATTTATAAATCTAAGATGGAACCCTGTGGTACCCCACTGCTTACTTCCCTCCATGTAGATGTAGTGCCATTAAGGACTCGTTGAGTATGGTTTGTCAGCCAGTTAAAAATCCATCTGGTAGTGATGGTGTCTATCCCACATTTTTCCAGCTTACCAGGTTGTGGTCTACTTTGTCAAATGCCTTGCTGAAGTCTAAGTGCACTATGTCCACAGCATTTCACTGGTCTATTAATTTAATCACATTGTCGAAGAATTTACATCAAATTTAAGTGTTCGTTTATTAATTATAGTCCTTAAGAATTACTCTAATCTCCTTTAGTCTCGCATTTTCAAACAGGAGAGATTTTTATAATTAATTTCAAAATCTCATTTCAAATCCACTTGGACCCTTAGACTGCCTGTAAATTTCCAAAATCAACATTATAGTCACACATTCACTGTTTATTCAGAAAAACAAAACTGGATTCTTTTAAGCCCTTTCTTAAACTTGTTTAAAATTTCTTTCAATAAAGATTGAAGGAAACTCACCTGGTGTTTTCAGACTTGTCAATCCAAAGGTTCCATATATGTAGTCCTTGACTTATGGCCACAATTGAGCCCAAAATTTATGTTGCTAAGTGAGACAGTGGTTAAGTAAATTTTGCCTTATTTTACAATTTTTCTTGCCCCATTTGTTAAGCGAATCACTGCAGTTATTATATTAGTGACATGGTTAAGTGAACCTGGTTTTCCCATTGACTTTGATTGTTAGGTCACAAAAAGTGATCACATGATCCCAGGACATTGTAATTGTCATAAATATGAGTCAGTTGCCAAACATCTGAATTTTTGATCACATGACCATGGAGATATAGCAATGGTCATAAGTGTGAAAAGCAGACATAAGTCATTTTTCAGTGCTGTTATAACTTCGAATGGTCACTAAATGAACTATGTAAGTCAAGGAAAAAGCTGTTAACAATTCATAAAACTGATTAGAAAAGAATTATGAAAACCATAAATTTGTCCATAAATGCACCAACTGTGGTTTGAGTGAAGATGACATTCTCTCGTTTCTTCTGCAGTATCCTCGTGAGGAGCAACTGTCTGGAGCATTGTGGGTAATCTCAAGTCCTCTCCTTTTCCGGAGAATTACAGAGTTGCTCTACTTATTAGCACATCATTCTGCCATGGTAGTTAGCTCTGCATTCAGTGGAACAATCTTCACTATTTCTTCCCCAGAAGTCCAGCAAATGTGGGCCAAGATTGGGAATTTGTGCTACAACAACGTCCAAGGAAGAGACTTATAACTTAGATTACTATTTCATTAGTTCATAACTAGCAAATATTACCAGTCCCCTTGCAGAAATGCTCAAGCTCACAGTGATTCCACATAACTTTTCTTTTATTTAAACAATGATAATCATTCATTCTTTCATTCATTCATACCTATGCACTAGTTCCACTGGTTTCCAAATATTTTCATGGATTTCTATTTTTAAAAAGTGCAATGGACCTCAACAGTTTTACAAAGTAGAAATTAAGCTTTTACTGCCCTCTTGTGCTGAAGCCACCAACCACAACACAATTCAAAAAAAGTTAAGTCACTAAAATCAAAGATCCGATCTAGTGATTAAGGAATTGGACTCGGAATGGGAATCTTGAATTCTTGCTTTAGGCACCAAAGCTAATTGCCCCAATGAGTTTCCCTCAGCACTAGGAAGAAGGCAGCCGCAGCAAATCACTTCTGAAAATTGCCTGAACTTGTCCATGTACCAATAAAGGAGAATAGGGTTGAAATGAGAGGTCCTTGGTGCTCTCTGAGCTTACTTGTTTTCTTGCAGACATTTCATTACCAAAACTAGGTGACATCATCATTGCTAGCAGATATTCTCCTTTATTGGTACCATATATGGGTGTCAAACACTTCAGAACCAGCATTGATGATGTTACTTAGCTTGGTAATGAAACATCTGCAAGAAAAGAAGCAAGCTCAGAGAGCACCAAGGACCCTCACTTGTCCGTGCGGTTGCCAGGGATCAAGATTGACAAACAATCTTTATTATGGTCCCAGATCAGCATTAATCAAGACTGATTATCAGCCTTCCTTCATCCTTTCTCTCAGATTGTGCCTATTTTATTTAATTTATGCATCTTATACTTTTAAGAATATTATCAACTGTTTCAAGTATTATTTATTATTTAGCGTATGGCATACAATGTCAGGGAAATCTACACATGCTAGACACACGATGCAGTCCTGACAGCCTAAAACGCTAGTTGAGTCTGTTCAGCGCTTACTCTGCTCCTAACCATGGTGCACCATGGAGGGGGCGAACTAGCTTTACACCAGACTGTTTCAAGTACTTACTAAAATAGCATATAATGCAAATAAATATGTAAGAGAAATTTTCCATAATTTTCAGCCATCATAGTTGAATACATCTATGTGACACCAAGTTAGAGAAATATATGCCTCCAAAAAATTTCTAAACACAAGGATTTAGTGATTAAATATAGACAAATTACAAGCTTTGGAAATGAGGAACGATTTGGAGACAAAGACAGGTGATACATTTTTAGCCTTCTCAGGATGCTAGAATTTTGAGGTCATCTAACAATATTTGCTATAGAGATCTTTATTTACTCAATATGGACAGACTGAATAAATTATCTATAAATTTAATAAATAGATCTAGAGGAGGGAGGCATTAGTAACTGAGGCTAAATCAGTATTTGCTTTAAGCTCAACAAAAAGATGTATCTAATCATACATTTTTGTGGCAGTGAAGTCAACATCTGCCAAGATGTTAGGTACAGCATCACAACTGAATTCCTTGTGCAACATTGCTAGGTATACAAAAAGGACTACGTTTTGACTGCAATACCTCACCCAAAATCTTGGAGGTTTTGACACACCTCTCCTGGCAGATACCCATATTAGGATGGATATTTTAAACTGATTTATTGCAAATTTCCTGTTATCTATGTAGCCCTTTTTGTCACAAATCCCACCATCGAATTGCAAATGAATTGTTTCATTAAAAAAGCATATGCATTTTCTTTTCTGTTTTCTTGACTGCTCAGCAGAGTATGACAGAACTTGAATGTTTTCTTAGATTTCTTTTTAAGCGTAACAAAATATAACAATTAAGATTTTGAAACATCATTCTAAACCAGAAACCCATGGACCGGAGTAAAAAGTTGTATTTGCCTCACTGTTAAGAATCCAGCGATATATGCTTTTTGATTATTGGAGCTTTGTGCACCATGAATTAAATTTAGGGGGGGCAGCGCGGTTAAAACAAACAAGAGTTTAGAGCATATTTCTCCACATTGTGCCTGGAGTCTCAATACTGATTTTACTGGATTAAATGAACAGCAGAATTAGAAGAAGGAATGGAGAAATGATGAAGAGAGTAGAAAAAACTGGCATCTGATAGAAATCTATCTCAGTTGTAATTACCCCTTTAGGTTTCATTTTGTTTAAATTAAAAACATTAAACAATGGGCAGGATTCTGATGGATCCCAAGAAAGATGTCTATGGTCATATTGGTCCAAGAGTTGTGGGGATTTCAGGTCTTAAAGCATTTAATTAAGTTTAAAACGTAAGTAACAATATGTGCAATGAAATGTTTACAAAGCTGTGATCGTAAGTCAAAATAGACAAAATAGTATCTTGAGTCCTGAATGTTTTAAAAAAGATTGAAGTCAATTAATTTGGTTTATTTTCTGAGTCTTTTTATTTTAGATTTTATTTATTTATTAAATGTATTGGATGCCCAATTTATCACAAGGTAACTCTGGACAGCTTACAGTATTATTTTGAGACTTCATATCTCGAAGCCCTATGCTCAAATGCTATTTATCTTCAGCCAGGATTTAGATAATTTTAACAACTGTAGAAAAACTTTTTACATTGAAAAAGGAAATAATTTTGTCCTTGAAAAATTCAGATTTTTTGGCTTATAGAGTTCTGCTTGATGCAGAAAGGCTATGCTTCAATTATCTATCAAGTAAGATTGGGCAAGTGCTAAGTTGGGCATTTTATGGCCTGTGGGCCACATCTGGCCTACGGGCAATCCCAATCCTGCCTGTGTCAGTGGCATCAGATGGCGCATCAGCAGTTATCAGGAGAGCAGCAGTGAGGGGGAAGGTGGGCAGCATCAGGGGGCTAGGGTGGCAAAAATCAGGGTGGTAATCTTCCACAACCGTCCCAGTTTCTCATGGGAACCCTTGGGAAAATTAATTGCCCACCCCTGTATAGCTGGGTGGCTTTTAATGGAAAAACAGTTTTAGTAGTTGACTCCAACACTACAACTCTCTCCAGAACAGTTTGTATCCCTAGGATCTTTTTTACTGCACTTCAACAAAAGCAAATTCTTTTCAAATAAGTCCTTTAAAAAAACAAAAGCATTTTAAATATTAAGTGCCCTGAGCACCTGGTCCCTGATATTTGAATGGACAAAGGGCCCTCATTTTAAACTGTTCTTGGCTACAATCTGAAGCTCTTACATGAACATGTTGGTAATGTCCTTGATCCATCCATCGTCTGACTCATGGTCCTTTTCTTCCTTTCCTCAAACTTGCTGAAGACAGCCATTTTTTTCTGGTTCATCATCTATTCATTTCACATGACCAAAGTATGTGAATTACTGTTTGCCCACCATCACCTCAACATAAATGTTGTCCAAGACTGACTGGTTCTTCAAGAAGTCCTTATTACTTTCAGTAATTAACTCCAAATTCATTATTTGAAGGTGTCTTTTTTTCTCTTATTCAGTGTGCAGACTTTACAATGCATTAAAATTGTTTTGGTCTATTTCCTCCATAGAAATAATCTTTTCCTTCATGATCTTGTGGAAATTTGTCACTGCCTTCCTGCTCATTATCTCCTCCTTACTTCTATATTTATCTTTTTTGAGCTAAAAATATGTTGTATTTAGCACTTTTTCCAACTTGCTATAAAATTGTTAAATGTGTTCCACCATTATGGATGTAACAGAGGCTTAGACCTGTACAACATTAGTTAGACCTGTCATTGGGTGGGGGGCAGTTTTGTGGGGAAGCTGTTTTTACTCTACTCTCCACCAATATGGCACCTGCAAGAGTCCCTCTCCAAGAGAGATGGGTGGCTAAGAAATATAAAAAACAAACAGACAAACCTAATATCTCTGAAGGAAATGCAATGGAATCTGGCTTGAGTAATCAGAGCCATCTTGGTTCTTTACTCAGAGAAAGCCACTTAATGGAAGGAATCTCATATTAAATGTTTATACCTCTTCAGATAGAAACCTGCCTGTAGAATAGTATTTTTTCCTCTCTAAAGAAAAAATGATCTGAAAACTGTCCCTAAGGTAACACTGCTGAAAACAACTGGAAATCACTAACACTAAAACATGGATTTTTAAATTTTTTTGCGACTTTAAAATAGTTTTGTTACAGAGAAACAGATTAAAACCCAAAACCTACAATAAAAAAGGACTGTCAGAATCAAGAAGGTCTGAGGGATATGATTTGTTATAAATTTATTTCATCTTCAGAATTTCAGGTTGCACCTTTGCTCCAGCACTTTTTAAAATAGAACATTTCGCCTATGGCAACATCTGCCAAGTTTACATTGAGTCCCAGTCAATGTTCTTAAAAGAGGCTTAGATTAATACCATTAAACCATGTTGTGTTTAGTGTTATATATGACTAGTTTAATTCTGAATCCCCCAACCTGCCCTGATTTAGCAGTGTCAAGTTTTTACAAAGCTCTTCAATTCACAACATCAGTATGAAAGACTCATATGTACAAACTGTGACCTGATAATCCCAAAATAGTCAGATAGGATTGTTTTTTTCTCTCTCCCAGTTGTCTTGGGGGCTGAAGCTGGGGCTGGGGGTGAAAACAATAAACCCACAAAGTCTACCAGGTATTTATATGGCGGGAAGAAAAAATATACAAGCTTATAATTAATACCACATTTTTGTCAATGTCAACAAGTTGTAAATTCATGTTTGCAAATATCACAAAAGACTCATGAACAACAACTCAGTTTTATACTGTAAGTAATGCCGGATCAATGGTTTAGGATTATCAATCACTATTGTCATATGCTGTCTATAACAGTTCAAAAGCATCCTGGAGAAAAATCCTGAAAAACACATACCTTACGGTATATAATAATGCACCTGCATTAGCTAAATATATACTGTACACAAGTCTTATCAGCATTTTATCTACCAAAGATGTGAGATTCCACTTTTAAATACAAAGCAGATAGCCAGTAATTTATACTTATAATACAGCCCTCTTTTTTCCTTTGTTTTTAAACCTAGAACAATTTGGTCACAATGCACCTTTGATATAAAATCATTTTAAATTTTATTATTAATACTCAGGACATTAGGATTGCCAGAATTTGGCTATTCTTCTTTCAATAGCATCTTGAGAACTGCTTTTGATAACAAATAAAACTGGGATTGGCATCCACCTTTAGGATGCTGAAACATGTTATCCATAATCCATTCCAGCTCAAAGCAAAAAAGACGTTACTGTGATGAGAAATACCATTAGGGTGCAAACTCACCACTAAATCTTTCCTCCCCAAAGATTACATCTTTTCTTTTCTTTTTTTCTTCTTTTTCTTTTGGCTGGAATGTTTAATAAATATATATCTAGAGAGGGAAGGCAACAACTTCAAATAATTCAAACTCTTTACTCAACTCATCCCTCACCTGTTAACACATATTCGATCCATCATGACAGTCATAGACCCATTTCATTGGTGTATTTTTTAAAAATTATTTTCAAATGGCCTAAAGAAAAATACAATAATTTAGCCTCAGTATTACTAACACAAATCTGGTCATATGATCAACGGTGTACATTTAATACTGATCATATATTGAAGTCTGTGTTGTTGCCACTGCACACTTAGTTAAGGATTGGTGAGATGAGCTTTCATTCATTGACGAATTCAGAGCATACTTCCCAATCCTGATTATAACCACCTCATACTATTTATAAAGTTCACACTGAGAAGCACCAAAGCAAGTTTGGTACTCAAAAGTTGCTTATACCAGGGAAAAAAAACTTCTTAGTATTAAGGACCTCTATTTTTAATGGCCCTATTCTGTATAAACATTCAACTCAAGAAGATGTGCAAAAAGGAGGAAAAAAATGTCAAATTACATCATAGTTATCAGAGGAAAAAGATGTTACACAAACTCATAAGAAAATGACAATCTTTTTTTCTCTTTTACTATAAATACATTTAACAGTTTAGCAGAAACACAAGCTAAATTTAAGATTGTTCACATTTGAAGTTGTATCACTCTCTGCTAATGATAAATAAGGAACAGGTCCTGACAATGGAATTTGGACATAGCAATTTTCATCAACAGATCTTTTGAAGACTGGTTTAAAGGGTTAAAACAATGATTTTTTTTTAAAGTTCTGAAAAGTCCATCTGTTGTCCAAACTTTGGATTGAAGTCCTTATTTTTTTTTTACTTAGAGACAGATATATACAGTGCTGTTGTAATAATGAAACAAATGTGAAATCTACTGTAAAGTTGCACAATACAGAAAACTGTTGCTCCATCTTCTACTACATACATGTGTGACTCCACAGGTTAATTAATGCTGCTTTGTTTCTTTTTGTTAAGTTGGAATTATTCCATCACGTCTAAGACCTCTTTTCAGTTCCAAATCTTCCAGTTTCTTCCATAGTTCTTCACGTTCTTTCTCTTTTTTCTTCTCACTAGCAAAATTTTTAAAAAATGGCAACATTTTAACACCTGAACCACTACAAAACAGTATTAGATGTAAATTATGCACCAAGTATCCAATTTTCTCTGAAGAATTCTAAAACTGAATATAAAAAAAGATAAACGTCATAGTAACATTATGGATTTTAATAACAATACAAGCAAATGGTGCCTTGTAATATTCAATTATTTCAAGTCCAAAAGTTGCATCATTGGCTCTCATAATGTATCTGAATTTCTTCACTGTTGAATGAAAATGTGCTCTAGATAAACAAAAAATTGCTAAAAGTTAATGAAATAAAGCTATGTATCAAATATATATCTTGTGGTATTGTTTTTTTTAAAAAAATAAGTTTGTTGTTAATTCCTGCATTTAAAGCCATTTAAAACTATATTTTGTTTAATGTATCTCTTCACTGAGAAGTTACCATTGTACAAAGTCTAGTATAAACCTGCACCAGAGGGGTACATTTTGTTTCTAGGAATTATTATTTTTTTTTGTTCTCTCCTTACTTATAACATTCCTATGTTTCATTATGTATGAAAACATTTGTTGGTAGCATTAATTTTCACCTTGAACTGTAATTGAATTTTTGAGACCAGCCTTTTACAAAATAGCTATTTTAGATTTTTATATTTTTCCTGTTTACAAGCTCTGTAATATTTCATTTTCCATTTTTCAAAGTCCAACTAATCTACCATCAAAATCTGTATAATAGAATGAATCATTCATCCCTAGAATGAAAAATACATATCAAACTTATGTAGAAACTATAGTATTGTACGTTCATGAACAATCTGAAATCTTAGAACTTTCTTTTAATAAAAACCAAAGCAAAAGAAAAAAAAGAGAAAAAAAGGTTTGCATCCTATAACTCATCAATGTTTTCTGTATTTATAATTACCACATTGCTGTTAATATCTGGTTCTAAACAATATTTTGGTTGGATTTGTAATAATTGAAATGTGGCTTTATTTTTTTTTTAAATAAAAGAATAAACAAACCACACCAGTGAAGAATCATTCTTAAATTATAATTTCTTCAATTCTTATCTAAAAAGGGTATAGTTTTAAAATATATTTGATGGAAAATGAATGAAAATTAATTTTGACAATTTGAGTTTAACTAATATAAGATTCCAGCCAAGATGCCCAAAATATGATAGTTGTATGCTTGACATCCGAGATTGTACAATTTCTCTATGAATATGAATCAAGTTTACACAATGATTCATATTATATTAGTAGCAACTTTTTATATGAGTTTTTCTATAAATTCCTACATATTAAACATTCTGTCTAGTTGAAAGAAAGAGTTAATAAGAAAGCATAATATAGAATCAATTGGTCTAAACCACAAGGTAGAAGGCGCACATCATATTAAGAGCATCTATTACCCCACCAATTACATTGCATATTTCTAAATTTTTTTAAAAAGCAGTGAGCTATGAGAGCCTGGTAATCGAATTAAACAACATTGTGGCCTCCAAAAATATGTGAGAGGCTATACTAACCTAACAAGGCTTGATGACATACAGTACCCTTCGCTTTGCTTGTGGGAACCCCAAGTCTCACAAAAGAAACGACTTTCACCAAGTCGCAAACTGCCCAGAGTTCCCGAAGTTTCCTCATTAGTTTCACCTGCTGCTTTGGATAAGCTGAAATTTCAGACAAAAGATGAACTATAATTGGAGAAGGATTATTAAAGAAAAGACAGAGAAACATTTTATCTAAGGTGCAACTAATGATTGTATGAATGGCACTTCTTCTAGATCCTGCAATGTCAAAGCCTTGGATGTATCAAGATAACAGATGCAGAAAAGCAGGACTGAAAATATGTCACTTTGCTCAGAGAGTTCAGTAAATGATCAGGTAGAAATCACAAGGGTTAGTGTCAAATGTTTTCTCACCCCACCAAAAAGTCTAGTATATTCTGAACACTATCTTCAAGCAAAGTGATGATTAAATTGTTGAGGGGTTATTTTTTTTTTTTTTTGTAACTGTATGATTTTTATTAGACCTAAATTCTTGATACATGTAAGTCTTTAATAACATAGAGCCAAAAGAAGTTCTGTGAGGAATGCAAGTTCACAAGCTACGCAATGGGTACTGTATCTCATAAAGGGAGAAAAAAAATAACCATCTATGTCTTGCAAGGGCCAGGCTAATGAGCATGCAGGGAGAAAAAAATGAGGCATTGCAATCAATTTTGTGTGAAAATTATGCAATTACTGCAAAAAGGGAGGGAGGGAGGGAGGGAGGGAGGGAGGGAGGAAGGAAGGAAGGAAGGAAGGAAGGAAGGAAGGAAGGAAGGAAGGAAGGAAGGAACCAAAAACTGCAGGTTTTATGCAAAGCTGACAAAAAGCTTTAAAAAGTTACCGCTGGCGATCTGACTTGTAAGTTGCTGTGAGCTCATCAAACATGGCACTATTCATTTCCATGAATGCCTTCAGCACATTGTATACTAATGCCACAATAGCCCTGTAAAATATGAAAGAAAGTCATCAAACTGCTCAAAAAGCGCAGAAGAGCAATAGAAAACATTTTGTAGTAGATTTGTTCTGTGTTCATGTTTGTAATATTCAAATTCCTTTCATTTTACTCACAAAAGGTAAATTATTCTAATCTAATCTCAAAGACTTTAAGATATCCTTGGAGACATTTCATTTGAATGATTCATGTCAGCTTCCATACCTACAATGTTTTAGGCTTTTGTGCATCTACAACATTATTAAAATTGATAAAACAAATTTTCTGGATGCAGTGGCCATAAAAGACAATAATTTTCTTTTGATATAAGGCCTTTCTTTACTTCCCCAAATCTATTAGGAACCCATGCTAATTTTTTGCAATCTGGCCCAATACTAGAAAGGGAAATTTAGACCTATATTTTAATAATGCTGACAGATACAAATTTGAAAAACAGAAAGAAGCTAAAATAGTTACTTGAAGGCACAAGAGAAAAAGAACATTTAAATTTGTTAAAATGTTTAACATTTACATTTAAAATTGTATTTCTCACACTATATTCTTTAAAAATGTGGAACCTCAGAAAAAGATCTTTATTATAAAATTAAAAATACTGATCTTATTAGGCTCATACCTAAATATAGGTGGGCACTATTTTGAAACTTTAGTTTCACATTTTTCTTCACAAGTTTTCTTTCACTTAAACAATTCTTATTCAGTTCCTCAAAGTCATTTTCTACTGTAGAGCACACTGAATAAAACACCTTATGAAAAGCATTGTGAAGATTTTTGTAAAAATAAACTTAATCAGGTTCCATCCCAAAAAATATGTATTTTCAAGTAGCAAAGGGACACTTTATTCTTTGTTAGATGACTGAAATAATATTATGGCCTACATTTCCCTAGTTGGTGCTGGTATACAAGATACCAAGTAAGTATAGTAAACTACTGATAACATTACCATCATTCATATGTAGTTCCCCATATTACAATACAAAATAAAGCACTAAATCCAAAGAAATGTACTGCAAAATCAGCAGCAACAGCAACCACAACTTACGGATTCCAGTGTTCTTTGGAAATCCTGTATAGACTGGAAAACATGATAGGAAGTATTACATTGGAATTCTCCTCTATCAAACTCATTATGTATTCATTATTCCAATAGTAAAGTGCTCTTTCAGCCACCTTGATGTAAAAAAAAAGAGTATTATTTTCAAAACTGCTTATGTCTGATTGCAAACAAAAGCAAGTAAAAAACCTGCCCCCCAAAAGAAATTATAACAGTAATACCCAACTGACAAAAGCAGGAATTTGCTTATGTACAGTAAATTTTCTTAGCTGTCTCCCCCAGAAATTCAATAAAGTTTTCCCAACACAGGCAAAGATATTTGGTATGTATGCATGCATGTGTGAGTACATACTGGGCCATAATTGTCTGGCCCTTCAGACTGCATTACAATACTCCATCCACCATCTTGCCAGTGTTGACCCCACCCCTACAAATACTTTTGTGTTGGTGGGAGGAGAGAACAGAGAGAATAAAGTAAAGCAACTTCCAGTCAAAATTACTAGCTCAGAAGGGAATGTGGAAAAGGGCAAGGACAGAGTTCTCAGAACCATTTCTGAAATATCATAAATTATTTCCTATTACTGATTATTGACTTCCAAGAAGCTATCGAACTACCCCCCAGAATGGTTGGACTGGTATATACCAGAAGAAAAATGGAATGTTCCACAGAACATCAAAACAGTACATCCTGCTAATTTTGTATATCTCTAATTAAATGCCCTTACTTATTTCTCTCTTTGGGGACCTGAAATATTAAATTACATCTGATGGAGTCTACTGACACAGAAAGATGAGGGACAAAGAGTCCACTGTACTTAGCAAATTATGCATCTTTCACAATTGTATATATATTTTCCATCTATCTCTCTTCCCGATCCTATTAAGTTTTCTATGATTTCCATGGGCAATTAAAAACAAACATTTTTATACCTATCTCCATTTATTTTTCAATAAACTGTAAGAATTTTATTAGAATGGATCCAATACTATTTCTTTCATAACAATCTCTTTCCCTAGTAGAAAGAAAAGGCGTGAGTGGTAGATGAATGTGGAACTTGCTTGTCACAAATTTTGAAAATCTTGCATGATTAAAAACAAGAAACAAAAATCCTGAATCTATTCATTTAAAAGGAACAAATATTATTACAAATTTCATTATACTTTTTTCCAGCTAATAGAATTAACATTATTGTCCTTTTAAAAATAATGGCAGTTATAATACTAATAATAATATCAGCAACTATTACTAGTATAATATCACAGAAAGCCATTTATATCTATCTGACTGAAATTTGTCCAATCATCTTCTCATACTTAATTTGTAATAATAGACATGATAGAAATGGGCTTCTGAAGAAGAATTAGATCTAATGAGGATGTCAATTCCAATCAGACTCCACATTAATGTTTAAACCATTTCCCAAACTCCAATCTGAACCTAATCTTACAGACATAACACATTTATAATAATTAGTCTCATCTAGTTGCAATACTGACCTGAAAATGAGGGCTCGAGACACATTTAGCTAATTGTTTAAATAAGGGTTCCTGAATTTTGACAAACTGTGAAGGTTCAATCACATCCAATATTTCTTCCAGCTCTCCAAGGAACATGACCTGAAATAATTTTTTTAAAAAATAAATAAATACAAATATATTTTCCTTACAACCTATCTATTACGTTTCCAAAGAAGCATCAATTCAACTGAATTTTATGAACAAAAGTAATGTTCATTTGCTAATACTAGCTGCAATTATTGGGGTGTTTCTTAAGAAATATTGTAAGTGCATTTTTAATTGATAATATCACGTAAAGAATGTTTCAATATTGTTTATTGTTTTGTATTTCAGATTGGCACCTATTAAAAATAAGAGTTTAAATATTACTTTTAAGAACATCCTTTTACATTTCCAGATGGCATTAAGAAAGTATTGCTTTATTTCTACCAGGATATGGGGCCTAATAATATTGCTTATGAAATACAACTGATTTCTGTCCCAAGATTACCCTTTTTCTTAGTAATCTATTTTAAATAGATAAACAATGTAAGCTCATCAAATATACCTCTTTTTGACTGCAAGTTTTCGGCCAGAATTTCATTAAACCTCTAATGACCTAAATTAAAGCAGAAAAAGTAAACAAATCAATTAGAAATAATAATATACCAGTCGGCAAAAATTTTATTCAATATTTTAAAATGTTCATTTGTGCATGTATTTCTTATATTTACAGGTTCTGTGAGTGAAGGGTCTTTCTCTAGAAACTGCACAATGCAATACGCCAACTGCAGAAACAAAAGAAAACATGCACATTAAAATCTTTAATTTAAAGGAAAACAAAAATAGTTATAAGCGACTAAACTTGATGCATGGTTTGAATCATAACTAGTAAGGACAGAATGCCCATTAGTCTTTCTTGGTTCTTTCATTCTACTTTTTGCCACAGAGTCTTCCACCTTTCATTAACTGTAACTAGTCTGGGGGATTCCTTTAAAACAAAACAAGGAGCAATGAATGAAGCTGTAATATAAAAGGACAGATTAGGGGTTCCCATCTTACTGCATTACCTTGCCTGTCTGTAAGTGGGCTGTTTGGGATATAGGTCTTATTTCATTACAAGCCATACTCTGCTTCTGCAAGCAAAACTCCAACCCATTTGTTCTAAATCACATTCCACAGTACAGGTAGTCCAGATAATACACGTAGTCCATGATGATTGATGTATCATTTAAACCAGGGGTGGGGAACGATGGCCCTTTTATGACTTGTGGACTTCCAACTGCCGGAATTCCTGAGACAGCCATCGTTCCCGACCTCTGATTTAAACAGTAACAAAAGGACATTTCTAGTAGTCCTTGACTTACCACCATTCATTTAGTGACTGCTTAAAGTTACAGTGACTCGTGCCCATGGCAACATGATCAGATTTCAAACTTTGGAGGCTTGGCAAGTAGCATATATTTACGAAGATTACAGTGTCCCAGGGTCATGTGATCACCTTTTGCAAACTTGACAAGCAAAGTCAATGGGGATGCCAAGTTCACTTAACAACCATGTTGATAACTTAACAACTGCAGTGATTTACTTGGCAAAAAAGGTAGCAAAATGGAGCAAAATTCATTTAACTTGCTTAGCAATGGAAATTTTGGGCTCAATTGTGGTCATAAGTCAAGGAGTACCTGTGTGCCAGAACAACTACATAAATGTGATTTTTTTTTTTAAATTTGATTTATATGCCGCCCTTCTCTGGAGACTCAGGGCGGCTTACAATGCGTTAAGCAATAGCCTTCATACTTTTGTATATTTATACAAAGTCAGCTTATTGCCCCCACAAACTGGGTCCTCAATTTACCTACCTTAGAAAGGATGGAAGGCTGAGTCAACCTTGAGCCTGGTGAGATTCGAACTTACAGTAATTGCAGACAGCTGGTGTTAATCACAATGCTATCAGTCTGCTGAGCCACCAGGCCCTTTATTTAATAACACTTACTATTCATCACTAAATAATTTGTCTTTAAGATATTTTTTCTTTACATTTCTGGCAGCATTAAACACCTTCGGAGAGCTTATGAGATGAGTTAGTGGCTTTGTAGAAAATAGATATATGAAAAGCTAGCAAGGCTACATCTGCAGGAACATTAAGAGGAAACATTTACCAAACAATGCTTTCAATGACTGAGGTTAGGCATGCAGTATGGTAACAATTATTAGTTTAAGAAAAGAAGAATATTCTAAAACCTAAAGTACAGGAACAATTAGAATTCATGCTGGATATTTCACACACCATGATCACATCTGACACAAGTAGTTAATTGTATAACATCAGAAACAAGCTTTTTTAGCTCTATCCATACTCCTTACTGGATAGAAGGGGTTGTTTTTAAAACATAAAGTGCTCCTCTTATTTTCTATAGTTCCATTTCAGATACAACCTTCAACTGACATAGAATTCACCAAGAAGTAAATTAAGAAAGGGAAAAAAATGTAAGCAGATTATTATGACTGTTTGCTTTTCCCCAATCAAATATGGGGATGTATAAAACCCTGAATTTCCTACTTTGAAAGAAAGATGGTAGCTACTAATAAACAGACACAGATATAGATAGCTGCTTGACCTAGAACCTATTTTATTTTTGGTAACGGAACCCATTCCATTTTTGTTCTCATCCAAATGTGCTAATTTGGGGGAAGGGAGGGCTTCTGACTCCCCAAGCCTTTCTTTTCCCCAAGACTTTCAAAGTCTTTCTTTTGTAGCCTCAGAGCATCTTTCAAACAAGCTGTTGAATGTTACCAGTATGATTACTGTAAATCAGTGACAGTTTTCCATGACTTTAAGGTAGAATAAATGCATCAGAAGCATAAAATGAGCCTTGCTGGTACAGTGGTCTAAGCACCCTGTTATTAACACAGCTGCCTGCAATTTACTGCTGGTTCGAATCTCTCCAAGGCTCAAGGTTGACTCAGCCTTCCATCCTTTCTAAGATAGGTGAAATGAGGACCCAGTTTGTGGGGGCAATAAGCTGACTTTGTATAAATATACAAAAGTATGAAGGCTATTGCTTAACGCATTGTAAGCCGCCCTGAGTCTCCGGAGAAGGGCGGCATATAAATCAAATTAAAAAAAAAAAAATAGTTTAACTCTTAAAAAATTAAGGGAACCTACCCAGCTCTGAATTTCAATCATACTGATGTGGCTTAAATCTATGCAATATCATTCATTGTAGCACAGTTACCAAAACAACAGTCATCTTTCTGCTAGATGTAGTAATAGTACTTAGATTTATATACTGCTTCACAGTGCTCTTACAGCCTTCTCTAAGCGGTTTACAGAGTCAGCCTATTGCCCCCAACAATTTGGGTCCTCATTTTACCCATCTCGGAAGGATGGAAGGCTGAGTCAACCTTGAGCCTGGTGAGATTTGATCTATCAAACTACAGGCAGCCAGCAGTCAGCAGACGTAGCCTGCAGTACTTGCACTCTAACCACTGCACCAATGTACCTCTCAGTGCAACATTAAATGATGTTTTAAAAAGTCCTAGTAAGATCTAGTCAGACCTCATTATTTTCTATCACATTCTTAGCACTTATCAATGCAGGTGCAATCTCTGTCACAATTTGTTCACTTTAGATGGCTCTTAACCACATCAATTTGTTTTCTATGAAATGCATATTGGTCACACAATACTAGGTAAAAAGATGAGCTTTAAAAGTTGAAGTAACCTCATTTTTAGCTTTCTAAAATTTTTAGTTTCTGAGTTTAAATGCTATCAATTTGCTCTGGTAACTTGGCATTTGCAATTTTTTGAATACTTGCTTTACACCTTTGCACAGACTTTCAAAGACTTGGATGTGTAAAAAGATTCAGTTTTAAGATAAAGACACCTTCAAGTCAAGTTTGGCTCCTACTGGCTGCACTGACCTATCCATGCTGTTTTCTTGGCAATAATACTTAAACAGTTTATCTCTTGCTTTGCCCAGGATGTCTTTTGACTTCCCAGTCGAGCCTGTAATTTTGGAGTTTTCTCATGGCTTCCCATCCAAGAAGTAACCAGACTCAATCAAGACCTGACAATGTATGGCAGGTGGTTGCTACCGATACTCAGTATTAGGGGACTTAAACTATTTTTATTTTAAAATATATTATTAAAATTTGTTGTTTCAATATTCTTTTTTTCCTTCAGTTTTAAAGAAAATTAAAGCAGAAAGCAGTGATTTCTTTGATTTGGGTATAGCAAATTGGGAAAATCCAGTTACTATGACACGTTTTATAGCTTAAAGTACTATAAGAATCCAGTCAAATGTGGCCTATTCGATAAATCTAGTTTACAACTGTGAATGGGTTAGAACAATTTGTGGACCCAGCATGTGCTTCTTTATGCATGGTAGTAAATTTGTTTTAACTTAGTAATATTCTACACTGTTTATAGAACAGAATGTGACACAGTTCTTACAAAAATGTAATACATAGCATAGTACTTAAATTTCTACCTGTGCATGGAACAGCGATAGACTCCTAACGGTATGTAGAGGGATCAATACTTTCACCAAAAACTGTTTATGCTCTGCTTTAAGAGGTAAAGCAAAGCCATTGATAATACTAGAAATAAGAAAAGAAGAAATTTTTTATTTATTTATTTGTTACATGATATATAATTTGCTTTTCCTCCAAATGTACTGAACTCCATCTTTATTTTCTTCCCACCACAAAAACCCTGTGAAATAGATTGAGTGCAACTGGTCCAAACCCAGTCAGTGACTATGGTGAAGAGTGGACTTGAACCTAGATCTCCCTGGACCTTGTTCTACATCTTACGTATAATGTACTCAATATACAATATAATACATTGAAATCTGAAATGAGAAAAACTGCTTCTGATCTAGCACAAGTGCACTTTCTGCAGCTGTAAGCAACTCCTTAAAGAGACATGTGTTTTCATGAAACTGCATATGTAGGTTTGAGAAAACACTCTCTGAATTCAGGAAATGTTATTTTTATTTTTATTTTATTAAATTTGTATACCGCCCTTCTCCTGCTGGACTCAGGGAGGTGCACAGCCAAAAATAAAAAACATTCCAATACAAAATTTAAATTTTTTTAAAAGAATTACACAACTTTGGCCCAAAATTTAAAACATCCCAACTAAAACCCATAGACAATTTAAAAATCTAACATCTCAAAAGGTGTGTGTGTGTGTGTGTGTGTGTGTGTGTGTGTGTTTATGCCAGCCCTGCTTGGTGGAAAAGAAAAGTTTTTAGGGCACGGCGAAAAGCCCAGAGATCTGGTATCATGCATATTTCTGGGGGTAAATCGTTCCAGAGGGCAGCCACAGAGAAGGCCCTCCCCCTGGGGGGTCGCCAGCCGACACTGCCTGGCTGACGGCACCCTGAGGAGTCTCACTCTGTGGGAGCGTACTGGCCGGTGGGATGCTATCGGCTGCAGAAGGCGGTCCCGCAAATTATGGGTATGTTATAAAAATACTGCACATTCATAATCACTGATCACTTTTATACAGGATTAGACTCTGAAAAGCCCACATGTAAAGCAGTGCATATAATTCTATTTTGTTGATGATGACTGATTTACTGTTCTGACTGTTTTAATTCCTGAGACATTCTGTACTGTTCGCTTTTGTACTTTGTCCATTTGCTGGAACAGATCTGTCTATAAATACTGATAAATAACTAAATAAACCTAGAGACGTTTCTCTTACTATTATGGTTCATCACACAATTAGCCAGAAGTTTAGATGGGATTTGGCATTTTTGTCCACCTATTGATTCCTTCCCAAGGACCTTCAATTGGCAGATGTGGATGTTTGATGATGTTAAAGGTATCGTAAGCAGGATATATTGTAAACTATTCCAAGCAAAGCTGCCTTTTGCAATGGATCGATGATTTCGTCAATGCTGATGTTGTTTAAGTGGTGCTCCAGTTGTTTTGGGATTGCACCCAAAGCGCCTAATACTATTAGTACTACCTTTGCTTTCTTTTGCCATGGCCATTCTATTTTTATTTGCAGATCTTTGTATTTTGTGAACTTTCTATGTCCAGCATTCAGACTTTTTTGTCTTTCTTAATTTACAATTGTTAAGTCTGGATACTGGATGTGATAGTTCCAGTAGTTATGTAGCAGATTATTATTGTCCATTATTCATATTTATATTCCATTTTTTCTTTGGGATTCAAAAAGAGTCTCCAGGAAGTTATAAGAAAAACCAATTTTATTAGCTTTTAAAAAGGCCCTGAAAACATATTTTGATGATGTTACCTAGTTTGGTAATGAAACATCTGCAAGAAAACAACCAAGCTCTGAGACCACCAAGGACTCCATACATTTTTGTAAAGGCTTTGACTGATTTTAATTATTTGACTTCCTTCGTTTATTTTAATTGCCGTTTTAACTATTTTTAATGCATCAGTGTTGTTTTATATTTCTTGTAAAATACCAAGGTATTGGTACTAGGCAGTCTACCAAGTTAAATAAATAAATTTAATTCAAATCAAATTAGGTTAAATCCTGGAAACAAGTTTTGGTCATTTGTTTTCTTGTCTTTTGAATGAATAAATGAGGGTCAGGATATAATGAAAATGTAATTGTGTGATCTGGCATCTAAATTTAGTTTTTATATTACTTTTAATGAAGTAAGCTTTTGCAAATGTATAAATAAATAAATATAGCTTTAACATATTAACTCTAATGAAAGAGCAGTATATTTACATAATATTACTATATTTACATCCTTGGTTAGTTGTAAAGAATGGGACTTCATTACCTTCCTAATATTTCCAGCAGTTCAGCCACACCATTGAAGTGTTCAGTTTCATAAACAAACCTGCAAAGCAAATTGCATACATTAAATGTTCATATTCATTCAGTAATACTATCATGTAACATCAAAAGAAATTTCTTGTGCCCCTATTATCTTAAAACTTACCGTAAAAAAATATTATTAATCTGTTTTCTGATAAATGCTCTAAGACCAAGGAACTTGCCATAAATTCTGTGTAAGACTGTTTTTAAATAGTCCCGTTCCCGAGGATCTTCACTGTCAAATAGCTCCAAAAGCTAAAAAATAAAGTAAAACACAGCGGGTTACAAATGCTACTTGACTTTCAGCTTTTAATATCTCTGAAATGCTTTATTCTATCCAAAACCTGAACTTTTCTGTTTACTATGTTCCAAAATCACATTAGTTTTTATCATCACGTCATTAGTTTTTAATCTTTCTGCCTAATTCTTGCCATGTTTCTTTATTAGCAAGTGATAGCCGAAGAGGGTCAATTCAGATTTCCTGCAGGACTTAAGGTGTATATTCATATGAAGCAAGAAATGTTTCACTTAGTGGATTCTAGCAAACTCTTGTATAAAATTTTTAGTCGTAGCATTTATGATTTCTTGAACTTAGCTGTACTTCTCCGATGTTAAACATTCATACAAAATATCCCTTGAACTGAATGAGTACAAGTAATTAAACATTACCATTCATCTTGATTAACAAAGGCTGGTATATGTATTAATACCATAAGATTAAATAAAATAGAGCTCTGTACCTGTAATACAAATTTTTGATCTATATACTTTTTGGCAATGCTGGGCTGAAATTCTTGGCTTTCCAAAAATCGTATGAAAAATTCATATACAAGCTGCAAAAAATAATAACACAGGTTAGTCCTGATTAAATGCATGTTGTAATTCTACTGCACATATTAATGTGTTATTATTTTTGTAATTTTTGTTAAGAGAAAGTAATTTAACATAAAGATATATTTTGATCATTTCAGCTTCCCAGCTGCTGCCTCACTTCTCATATACAGAAGCCCTAAATGTTCCCCATGTAAACACTTTCTGTTGATGACACTACTGTTCAATCCAATTTTTTTAAAAAAAGTTAAATATAAATCTGGACAGATTTATATTTGTGTTCACATAAATCTTTGTGACTCAAATCTAGTGCTCATTCATTCTTCTTATTCAACTATCATCAGAAGATCTCACAATAAGAGCAGACACTCTCCACCTGTATACTTATTCACTGAATTGTCAAATTTCCCAGAAGTAATCAAAAGCATATTCTTTTTGCCCTCCAGACTTTTGAAATCACATAAAATAAAGCAATTGCAACATTGAAGAGTTAAATTAAACTGTTTGGATTCATGTAATAGCAATCAGAAAATGTTTAGGACTATTATACAGTACAGCAAGAGGGATGTCTGATTGATTGATCAGATTTAATCAGAAGTCTCTAGGATACTACAAAAACTTGGCTTCTTTCCACCTGAAGATCACTTATATACCCAGCCTACTTAATTAGATCATTCCATTAGATCTGTCAGAGAAGGCATGATCTGTATGCCATCAGCTAAGGGTCAATATCTGGTGCATCCCAATGCCCAGATGCCAACCTCAGGGAACATTCTTCCCCCCAAAATTAGATGTTCTTTTGATATTCTGGAAGGCCCTCAAGATCTTGTTATGTTATCAGGCCTAGCGTTTCCAGGGTCCCGGAGACATGTTTAGATGGCTACAATACCAGCTATTTTTATTCTTTGCTTAAGGTTTGTATCTCTGATCTTATAGTTTTTATGTAAATGTGTGTGTGGGGGGGGGGGGGGGGGGGGGGTGTTGTATCTGTGGTTTTTGTATGTGGTTTTACTCATTTGTTGTATACCGTCCAATGTTGCCTTTGGTTTGTTTCAAACAGGGTGGATTTGATTTAAATTAATTCGATTTAAATCATAAATTTTAAAGAGCAACTGTTATCTTGGTCCCACAGAGGCTCCTCCTCTGACCCGCTATTGACTCATCGACAGTCCCATTCACTTTAATGGGACAGCTGGTGATGCAGCAGTGACACAACAAGTTAGCTAACTAACATGTTGGATCTGAAATGACAAGTGCTCTTTAAATGTAAAGACTCATTCTTACTGGTAGTTATAATCTTTAATATTGTTATTTGCAAACAAAACGAAGATTTCCTATTTAGAGTGCATGTTATCTCAGTTTGCAGAGCTTGGATTCATTGAATGAGTTTACCAAAAATGTAAATATTACAGAATATATAGCCTCATGCTACATAACTAAGCTCTATTTCATGCTGAATAAATTAAATTATTAATCTATCTTAAATATAAAATTATCTTTAGATTTTTACTCCAAAAGCATTTTATTAAAATAAATTTGATAAAAATAAAAAAAAATTAAATTTAAATTTTAAAAATCTGATTTTTTTTAAATTTATTTTTTTAAAAATAATGATTTTTATCCACCCTGGTTTCAAACATCCCACTGATGCTCCCACAACCTCTGCAATAGCCTATCCCTCCCTATTATAGTTTTGAGAGCTATGAAAGCATGGCTCTTCAGCAGGCATGTGGGGTTGCTTGAAGACTGCTAAATAAAATTACCTGTAAATGTGGCCATGATGCTTCAAGAGTGGGTTCATCTTCTTCTGGATCAAACTCATTGCTATCACTTGGAGGAAGTGTTCGGAATATATTGCAAGAAACCTTGAAATGGCAAAGAAAGAATGTTCAAATTTCTATTACAAAAATCAGCCAGTTAAGAAATGAGATGTAGCGATTAAAATAGAATATTTTTGGATAATTTACAGATTATAAGAATTAATTCTACAAAAGATTCTGGAAAATTATTCTTAGATAGTAACAATTTATATGGCACTATATATTATGAAGAATCTGATTCTTGTCAGATTTTTTTACCCTTATAATAAAAGCAGGTAACAGCTTCTGACAGCGCTAGAGGCTGCATTTTTGCTACTACAGGTAGTCCTCAACTTACAAGCACAATTGAGCCCAAAATTTATGTTGCTAAGTGAGATATTTATTAAGTGAGTTTTGCCCCATTTTATGACTTTTCTTACTACATTTGTTAAGTGAATCACTGCAGTTGTTAAATTAGTAACACAGTTGTTAAGTGAATCTGGTTTCCTCATTGAGTTTGCTTGTGAGAAGGTCACAAAAGGTGATCACGACCCTAGGACGCTGCAACCGTTATAAATGTGAGTCAGTTGTCAAGCATCCGAATGTAAATCACAAGACCATGAAGAGTCGTAAGTGTGAAAAATGGTCATAAGTCACTTTTTTCAGTGCTGTTGAAACTTCAAATGGTCACTAAGTGAACTGTTGTAAATCGAGGACCTATACTCTAAACTGATTAGCACTTTTAAGTTCCAGCCTGAAGAAGCTACACTACAGAATAGGAAAATGTTTGTATCACATATTCTTAATCCAATAAAAGAGAATATCTGTAGCTCAGGGTTGAAATGAGGGGCACCAAGGACCCTAATTTTTAATCCAGGTCAAGTGAGAGTACAGGTTGTTCTCAGCTTATGTCCACAATTGAGACCAGAATTTCCATTGTTAAGCAAGGTAGATGTGAAGTGAATCACACCTGATTTTACTACCTTTTTATCACACATGTTCAGTTGTTAAGTGAATCACGAGGTTGTTAAGCCAATCTGGCTTCCCCCATTGACTTTGCTTATCAGAAGCTGGTTGGGAAGATTGTAAATAGCGATCACATGACCCGAGACAACCCAACTGTCATAAATACATCCTGGTTGCGAAGTGCCCTATTTTGATTATGTGACCATGGGGATGCTGCAAACTTTGTCAGCATGACGACTGGTTCTAAGTCACATTTTTCAGTCACTGCAACTTTGATTATAAATTAAGGACTACTGTACTGCATTCAAAACCCATTTCACTGGTTTTCAAGATGTCATTTCACTCTCAGTTTCAGTAGGACAGGGTTTATCAGCCAGCATGACTGGCTGGGGAACGTCAACACATCTTAGAGTTGCCCAGTCTGGGAAACATTGAACTAAGATGTTTAAATGTCACAAAAACCTTATCAGGATTTGAAATGAAGCCCTCATCTCTCTCTGTCTCGTCCTCTCTCATATACATCTATAACTAATGCTATGAGTTTGAAAACAACAAATTTTCATTTACATTTTAATACATAAAAACTGAGGACTGGAATTCCTCATTGCTTCCTTTGGCTCTCTTGTTTCTAGCTTTTAATTGCATCATAAAAAGTATATGATATTACCAAAGTTTCAAGTTTTAATGCCATTTTTATTATTCAAGTAATTTATTTTGTTCTTCGTTTCAATCATGTTTATTTTTCCCATGGTTTTACTGTGATTTGAATCAAACACTCATTACATAGTGGGACAATTTTATACACACACACACACACCCTAATAACAGCATAAAAGTAAATGTGTCCTCAATTTGAACTTGACTCTCAACTGCAATCTTGCAGTTTTGTTGTTAAGGATCCAGTCTGTCACTGCCTTTTTCCAAGACATTTTTTCCAATTTACCAGTCTTGCCAATGACATTGGTATTCCCTGCCTAGTTTATCAAATTAGTCAACACTGAGTAAAAGCTATCACTTGTAGAAGTACAGCATTAATATAGAGTACTTAAAAATTTATTATTAATTTAAAGTAATGAATAATAATCCATACGCTTTTCTATATGTAAATAAAAGAAATATAGCCACAGGATTTGATAGGCACTTCAGATTTTTTATAAAATATAATAAACAGCAACCACTTCCAATTAAAACACAGATACTGAGAAACAGTGACTAAGAATAAGTTGTTCTGCATTTCCTCACCACAAGAGGGTGCATTCTAATATACTGCTAGTAAAAACAAGATTACTTTTACTGAGATCTTTAGAATGTATCTCACACAGCATGTTATTTCCAGAAGAAAGAATCCTTATAATTAGTAATAAATACCATAATATATTTAATCTTTCTTTGGGACATAGCTGTTAACATAATCTATGTTCTGTTTTCCATAAATTAAGACCCATCTCACAGGATCAATGTCAGCTATTCATACATACAAATTTGACTAGGCATGGACAACAGAATCAATCAAATTAGGCACATTGGGAGAAATGAAGAAGGATTCCTACGATGGCGCAGTGGTTAGAGTGCAGTACTGCAGGCTACTTCTGCTGACTGCCGGCTGCTTGCAATTTGGTAGATCGAATCTCACCAGGCTCAAGACTGACTCAGCCTTCCATCCTTCTGAGGTGAGTAAAAAAAAAACAGATTGTTGGGGGCAATATGCTGACTCTGCAAACCGCTTAGAGAGGGTTGTAAAAGTACTGTAAAGCGATATGTAAGTCTAAGTGCTATTGCTATTAATGCTGGCCCTTATCATAGTAATCAAGACAACTCTAATTTGTTAAAACATATTAAAAATTAAGAAAACTATTAAAGCTGAGAAAAATGAGACTGATAATCACTTGAAAGAATAATGATTAAATATTCTGGAAACCAGAACATATTATCCTCTGTGTTATAGAAAGGATTACACTTTTTCCTACTCGCCGTTCAGACACTCCTCAGTCTGGGTTACGATCACTCCTATTTGCACAGCTGAGTGTCAATCAAATCCCTCTGGAGCTGCATCCTCCTCACTTCCTGCTTCCTCCTCAGACTTTTTCACTCAGCCATTGCAATAGCATCGAGTGTCTGTTCTCTTGATTACATTTCGTTCTTAATTTAGTTATTTCTTTCTGAATTGGCTAAATATTATTTATTTATTGTCTAAAAGTGCTGCGCTTCATTTGCCTTCGTTTGGAGAAGGTTTAAGCGCGTAGCGGCGGTTCGGGGCTCCGGCCGCCGCTTGCGGCTTGGCTTGGCTGGCGCTTTATTTCTAACGGTTTTCCCGCCATTGCTGCCATTGCCGCCATTTTGCTGCCAGTCACTTTGCGAGGCTCCGGTTTGCCTTTGTGGCCATTGGATCGAGCGGCTTGAGTCCCTGCCGGCTGGCATACTCATCAGCTGCCTTTGAAAATTGTGACTGCTCTTTGGCTGCAGCTTCAGTCCGGCCGCAGGCGCTGTGTTTCGCCTGGCTTAGGACTTCTGGAATTTCCCCTCGCGGGCCGCCATTTTGAGCCCTGATCATCGGCAACGTTTTTGGATCTCCGTGGCCATAGCGACCTGGGCTTTGGTTTCCAGGGTCGCTAGGTGGCTGGCAGGTGGGGACGCTGTCCTGATCGTACCTGCAATTCACAACGGCCTGCAGAGGGGTGCCTGCAAGTTCAGGGAAGTACACATTGCTTAAATTAATTTACATTCTTATTAAAAAAAAAAAAAAAAAAGGGGGCTGCTGCCTTGCTATCTTGATGAACTGGTTGTGCTTGTAGTTTTTTCTTGCATTTATTACAATTAAAAAAAAAAAAAAATAAAAAAAAAAATAAATAAATAAAAAAAAAAAAAGAGCATATAGATATATATATTACAATTTATATTACCAATATACAATCATATATATAGAATTGATAAGTTCTATTTACAATTAATTAATTAATTAATTAATTAATAATTCATTGGGGTGATTGATCATGGATGACAGGGAGGAAGGTGCTCTTTCTTCTGATATGGACAGGAGTCCCTCCCCTCCCCAGTACCTTCCCCTAAACAGCTTAGGGGGAAGAAATGTAAGGCTTCCAGGCAGGCAAAGTCCTCCAAATCTGCCACAGTAGATAAAGATGCCCAAAGGAGGCATAAAGCATTAGAAAAGCAGTTTGATAAGGCTAGGCAACGGGCCCAGGACCCTGGTCAAGGGCCAATTCCTGAAGGCTTGAGCCATGAGGTGACCTGTGAGCCCTCGGCCTCTCATAATGTAGAATTGTTGGCCAGTGGTCTGAGGGAGGATGGCCCATCAACCTCTCAGGAGGCTCCAAGGCCTGCGACTAATCAGTCAAGGACCAGTGTAAGGTCCCGCTCCTCTAGTTTTGCAAGCCATTTTTCTCAAGCTTCTAGGCCAGGTCCTGAAGCTACCTTTACACCCACTGCAGCCGGCCTCCGCCCTGAAGCGGGCCCAGGGTTCCCTCAGCCTGTGGATTTTCAGTCCTTTTTTACCCAGGCCATGTCCCATATGTATCAAATGGGGTTGCAGCAAGCCTCTGGTGCCTTCTCTGCTCCTACGTGCCCCACTACTTCTGCCTTTTCCATGCATCCCCCTGGTGCACAACTTCAGCAGCAATCTGTTGCCTGTAGCCTTGTGCCTGAATCAGCCCGGGAGGATGATTTCCTAGAAGATTTTGAGATGTCAGAGGATGAAGAAGAAATTCAGGACAAGCCGGCTTTTCCGGGTCTATTTAAGCCTTCCTTGTTTCGCTCTCTCCTACGCAAGGCAAAAGCTGCCACTAATATGGATTCCACACCTCTTCAGGGCTCCTCTTCTTCTACTCCATCTGGCCCCAACAGTAACTTGTTCAATCTACCTCAACCTGATGAGGACTTTGTGCCCTGTCCGGATCTTTTCTGCCAGGTTGTTCAAAAGCCTTGGGACCGCCCCGCCTCGTTGTCGGGTCCGAATTCATTTGATCGAAAGCTCTATGCCTCGGCTCCTGCGCTGGATGCCCTCCTGCAGTTACCTTCAATTGATGATCCGGTAGCGAGTCTTACATCGTCTTCCATCCTGGTAGGTGAGGCGGGGGATGGCCTCAAGTTTGAGGACAAACGAGCCGAAATGGGGTTTCGCAAAACACACCAAGCGGCGGCTTGGGCCATTCGTGCTGCAACCTCCTCATCATTCTTTAATCGGGCATCGCTGGTGTGGTTGCGTCAATTGAAGGACAGGCTTCCCCCGGAGGCACGATTACAGCAGGACCTGGCCAAACTGGTCGCAGCTGCTGAATATTCGGCTGACGCGTCTTTAGACGCAGCTAAGTTCGCTTCCAGGGCCTTAGCTTCGACTGTATCTTCAAGACGCCTCTTGTGGCTCCGTAACTGGAGAGCTGACGCCAAGTCCAAATGGCGCTTGACTGCTGCCCCTTACAAGGGCCCTGCCTTATTTGGCTCATCCCTGGACTCTGTGCTGGTCGAGAATAGGGATAAGAAGAAGGTGTTACCCACGTCTTTCCGACGTCAGGACAGGCGCTATGTTCCTTATAATCGACAGCCCTTTCGACAAGACCAAGGTGCCGGGGGCGCCTCTTACTACAGATCTTCGCAGTCCCAGTACCAGTCAACTTCGGACAGGGCGCCCTTTCGTGACCGCGGTCGCCGACAATCCAACTTCAGGCGACCTTTCAGACAGTCGGCGGGCCACTTTTCCAGGCGTGGTAAGTGACTCACCGCCTCTGGTCCCAATCGGGGGCAGGCTCCAGGCATTCTCTCACCTGTGGCCATCTACCACCTCGGATGCCTGGATTGTCCAAACTGTCACCGAAGGGTTACGTTTGGAATTCACCAACATACCACAGGACTTTTACCTTCAATGCCCTTGGCCACTTCAGCTGGAGAAGCGATCTCTTCTGTTACTCGAAATTCACCATCTGTTGCAAATCCAGGCCATAGAACAGGTTCCATTGGATCAACTCAAAACCGGCTTTTATTCAACACTATTCCTGGTACCGAAATCCTCGGGCGATTGGAGAGGTATTTTGAACCTTCGACGTCTCAATCAACACATTTTGTACCGTCGGTTCAAAATGCATTCCCTCAAGTCTCTGCTGGGCTGCATTCGTCGGGGAGATCTGATGCAATCTGTAGATCTAAAGGAAGCGTACCTGCACGTCCCTATTCATCAGTCGCACAGGATGTTCCTCCGGTTTGCGTTTGGAGACCACCATTTTCAATATCGGGCGATGCCTTTCGGCCTTTCGTCCGCTCCGAGGACGTTTACAAAGTTGTTAGCGGCAGTAGCGGCGTCGCTCAGAAAGGTTCCTGTTCGTCTGGCGTGCTACCTCGACGACATTTTGATCCTGTCGTCTTCTCCCGAACAGGCGACCCAGGACCGGGAGCTAGTACTTCAGTCCCTCCAAAACCACGGGTTCACTTTGAATCTTGCCAAAAGCCATCTTATTCCCACATCGAGTATCCTGCATCTCGGAGCAACAATAGATTCGGCACTGTGTGTGGTCTCCCTATCTCCCGACAGACAAGCCAGCATTCGGGAACTGACATCTCAAGTCTTACTACACCGGACTGTGACCTTACTGTCTCTCTCCCAGCTTCTGGGGAAGTTGATATCTTGCATAGACATTGTTCCGTGGGCGCGTTTCCATCTTCGTCGCCTCCAATGGTTCCTGCTCCCTTACCAGAGACAAGGTCGAGCGGAGTCTCTTCTCAAGGTGAAGGTTCCAGCTCCAGTTCGCCTTTCCCTGAGGTGGTGGCTGTCTCCGGCCCTCAACAAGGGTTCTCCATTTCTCGAACCAGCTCGGATGGTGTTGACCACGGACGCAAGTCTGCGAGGCTGGGGGGCTCACCTCGACCGTCAGCTAGCCCAAGGTGCCTGGTCATCGGCGGAAAAGCTGCACAATATAAATTGGCTAGAGCTCAGAGCGGTCCGTCTCGCCCTGATACACTTCAAACGCCTGGTACATCGCCAGGACCTTCTAATTCTAACGGACAATGTGGCCACCAAGGCCCATATCAACAAACAAGGGGGGACCCGCTCCTGGACACTGATGCAGGAGACGGAGCGTCTTCTGTCATGGGCGGAGCTCCACCTCTCGTCGATAAAAGCCGAACACATCTCGGGGACTCTCAATCGAGAAGCAGATTGGCTCAGCAGAGACCAAATAGATCATGCCGAGTGGAGGTTGGACCCCGGCTTGTTCCAGGACCTGTCCAGGAGGTTCGGCCTTCCTCTAGTGGACCTGTTTGTGACGGCAAAGAACACCCAATTGCTGAGATTCTTTTCCCGCTATCCATGCCCAGCAGCGGAGGGGCTGGATGCTCTTCGGAGTCAGTGGCCCCGGGGCCTTCTTTATGCCTTCCCTCCCCTTCCTGTCATCTCCAAGGTAGTGCGGAAGGTCATTCACGAACGGGCGAACCTTCTACTAGTAGCACCATATTGGCCCCGTCGAGAGTGGTTCGCCGACCTCAAGAACTTATCGGTCGAGCCGCCGTGGAGGATTCCACCCGACAAAATAGTACTAACTCAAGGAGCCATCCGTCATCCGGAACCAGAATGGCTTCGATTAGCCGTGTGGCATTTGAGCGCATAAAGCTCATCAAGGACAATCTGTCTGACGACGTTATCTCCATTATTCAGGCAGCTCGAAGACCATCAACGATTCGTATTTATAACGCCTCATGGACTGCCTTCACGAGTTGGTGCGGAGATCATCACGTAGATCCCACAACTGCTTCTGTTCCGGACATTCTGTGTTTTCTGCATGCGGGTTTCTCCAAGGGCTTGGCCCGCGCGACTCTACGCCGACAGGTGGCGGCTCTAGCCACTGTCCTGTCAGGAGAATCTCGTGTTCCTCTGTCTCAGGACCCCAGGATCCGTTCTTTCCTCCAAGGGGTCTCAAACTTGCGGCCTCCACCGATTCATCGCTACCCCACATGGGACCTTACCTTGGTGTTGCAGGCCTTGACGGGTCCACCGTTCGAACCCATCGCTTCGTCCAGTCTACGCTACTTGTCTTTAAAAATGGCCTTTTTGTTAGCAATAACTTCGGCGCGCAGAGTATCCGAAATTGCTGCCTTGTCCATGAGAAGTGATCTCTGCGTCTTCTATCCTGACCGGGTTGTTCTATGCCTCGACCCGGCTTTCGTTCCCAAAGTGAATACTCGTTTTCATCGAGCCCAAGAACTCGTCTTGCCTAACTTTTGCCCGAACCCGCGTCATCCTGCTGAGAAGCGGTGGCATACTCTAGATGTGAGACGGGCATTGAGAAGATATCTTAAAAGGACTGCCCCTTTTCGAAAGACTGAGGCTCTGTTGGTGTCCTTCCTTCCCTCTTCCCTGGGTCAGAAGGTTTCTTCAACCACAGTAGGAAGGTGGCTCAAAGCCTGTATTTCTAAGGCATATGAATTAAGAGAGGCCCCTGTCCCGGGTGGTATATTGCCCCATTCTACCCGTAGCGCCGCAACCTCTGCGGCTTGGGCTACCCAAGCTTCGGTAGATGATATTTGCCGGGCGGCCACATGGTCTTCCCTTTCATCCTTTGTAAGTCACTATAGGCTGGATAAGTTTGCTTCTGCAGATGCTGCCTTTGGCAGAAGGGTATTACAGGCTGTAATCTCTCCACAAGGCCAGTCTACGGCTTAATTCCCTCCCTTTCTTTCTAACTTGGGTATATCCCAGACTGAGGAGTGTCTGAACGGCGAGTAGGAAAATGGTCGTTGCTTACCTGAACGACCCTTTTATACTCGACGTTCAGACACTCCGTCCCTCCCTTTCTTGGCCGTGCCTGGCTTTGGTGGAGGTTTGCTTTTTCTCCCTCTGTAGCTGTCTGCTTCCTGTGTGTCTACCTGATGGAGTTTCTAATGGTCGATCCTGCTGCTATTGAGCCAAGTTGTCTTCGTGAAAAGTCTGAGGAGGAAGCAGGAAGTGAGGAGGATGCAGCTCCAGAGGGATTTGATTGACACTCAGCTGTGCAAATAGGAGTGATCGTAACCCAGACTGAGGAGTGTCTGAACGTCGAGTATAAAAGGGTCGTTCAGGTAAGCAACGACCATTCTACATAAATCATATATCTAATCTGAATTGTATGTCCTTAAATTTTCCTCCCCACCTCCAAATAAAGAATCAACAATGAGGCATGCTTCTGAGGAGCAGAAATAGCCTCTATTTTAAACTATCAGAAAAGTAATTTGATACCGTGTTTCCCCGAAAAAACAACCTACTCAGAAAGTAAGTCCTAGCTTGATTTTTACATTCGCCCTATATAAGTCCTACTCCCAAAATAAGCCCTAATTAAAACCCCGCCCACTGCAGGATGCACAGGTAAAAATTAAGCTAGGGTGGGGATGGAGGGAGCTGCCTTACTACTTATCTTTGGATAATTGCAGCCAGGCCTCGCACACCTCGGCCCATTTCTTTTGCTGCAGCCGACAAGGCTTTCCTGAAGGCCTCTGTAGCCGATCGATCCAGAGCTCTGTCATTGGCTACAGAATCCTTCAGGAAAGCCTTGATGGCCTTACCGGTCGAAGAAGTTCCTGAAGGCCTCTGATAGTGAAAAAAAGGCCCAGGGCGATGCGCACAAGTGAGGTGAGTCAGTGGACAACATCCTCCCCCCTACCCCCGAAAATAAGACCTAGTGCCTTTTTTGGTGGCAAAAAAATATATAAGACAGGGTCTTATTTTCTGGAAAACATGGGTATATGATGCAAGAAAAAGGGGGGAAATGGCTAGAGAAAGTACTTTCTACTTTTCTACTTAATATTGCCAATCACTGACAAAAGAGTGAAAAATTAAGATTTCTGGAGATAATTTCAGGTAAAGGGGGAACCCTGTTACATGAGCAATAATCAAAACTTTTTGTTTATGGAAATAACATTTTAAACATTCTGTAAAAATTGTACTATTTAAAATACCTGATATAGACCCTTACTCAAAATGAAATATTTTTTAGAATAAATATGTATCATTGGATGGAGGGTTTTCTTGCAATTCTTGAAGCAGACTGTTACATCTCTCATAGGAATGTTTGTCAATTGACGCACCAGAAATCAAATAAGTATACTGTTTACAGGATTAATATTTATAAAGTGCTAACACTGAGGCTAACATTTTGACATCCAGGTTGAATGATTGATGGCTTAGACTTATGATGGTGCTAGAAAAAGTTATTAGCCTGTGGTTGCTAGCACACCAAAAACTTTCAACATGAGCCCCACGGCCCCAAAAGTTCTTACCAAATTAGAATCCTTAAAAAAAGAGGAAAATTATTAACTGGGGAGAAACTATATTAATTGAGTTGTTTTAACTAAACTGTTAATGAGTTTAGATTTAATTTATTCTGATCCAACTTGCCATTTTATAAAATATAGATAGTCCTTCACTTACAACCATTTGCTTAACAGTTCAGAGTTATAACTGGAAAAAGTAACTTATGACCTATCTTCAAAATTACAACTATTATAACACCCCACAGTCGTGCAATCCTAATTTGGATGTTTGGCAACCAGTTTGTGTTTACCATGGCTGCAGAATTCTGCAGTTATGTAATTACAGTTTTTGACCTTCCTAGCTAACTTCCGAAAAGCAAAGTCTATGAGGGAAGCCAGATTTAATTTAATTACCAACTTAATTTGCTTAAGGAGCACAGTAAAAATGGTTGTAAAATTGGGTCAGGTCTCAGTTGTGGCTGTAAGTGGAGAACTATCTATATAGTATTCAAAGACCAAGTTCAACCAATTGGTATAAAAATATGCTGACCTTCTACCAGAAAATTCCATAAATGGCAAAGCATTCTTTATGTACAGACATTACATACAAAGTATAATCATTAAATTAAAAATTCAGTATAATGCCTCCAGGTAACATACTGCTGAAACTGTAGGAAAACTGCCAGTTTTTATTACTGTAATTTTCAATCAATGTTGAAGGTCTGATTTTAGCTTTTAAGGGTATTAATGTGTATACAGGTTTTTGTTGTTGTTAGTTGCAAAGTCATGTCCGACCCATCGCGACCCCATGGACAACGTTCTTCCAGGCTTTCCTGTCCTCTACCATCCTCTGGAGTCCATTTAAGCTCACACCTACTGCTTCAGTGACTCCATCCAGCCACCTCATTCTCTGACATCCCATTCTTCTTTTGCCCTCAATCCTTCCCAGCATTAGGTTCTTCTCCAGTGAGTCCTTTCTTCTCATTAGGTGGCCAAAGTATTTGAGTTTCATCTTCAGGATCTGGCCTTCTAAAGAGCAGTCAGGGTTGATCTCCTCTAGGACTGACCGATTTGATCGCCTTGCAGTCCAAGGGACTTGCAGGAGTCTTCTCCAGCAACCTAGTTCAAAGGCCTCAACTCTTTGGTGCTCAGCCTTTCTTATGGTCCAACTTTCACAGCCATATATTGCAACTGGGAAACCATAGCCCTGATTATGCACTTTTGTTAGCAGGGTGATGTCTCCGCTTTTTAGTAAGCTATCTAGATTTGCCATAGCTTTCCTCCCCAGGAGCAAGCGTCTTTTAATTTCTTGGTTTCAGTCCCCATCTGCAGTGATCTTGGAGCCCAGGAAAATAAAATCTATCATTACCTCCATTTCTTCCCCATCTATTTGCCAGGAATTGAGAGGCCGGATGCCATGATCTTAAGTTTTCTTAATGTTGAGTTTCAAGCCAACTTCTACACTCTCCTTCTTCACCTGCATCAAGAGGCTCTTTAGTTCCTCTTCACTTTCTGCCATTAGAGTGGTATCATCTGCATATCTGAGGTTGTTGATATTTCTCCCGGCAATTCCAACTTTTGATTCATCTAGTCCTGCCTTTCTCATGATGTGCTCTGCATATAAGTTAAATAGGCAGGGCGACAGTATACCGCCTTGCCGGACTCCTTTCCCAATTTTGAACCAATCAGTGGTTCCATATCCAGTTCTCACTGTTGCTTCTTGACACGCATATAGATTTCTCAAGAGACAAATAAGATGGTCTGGTACTCCCATCTCTTTTAAGAACTTGCCACAATTTGTTGTGATCCACACAATCAAAGGCTTTAGCGTAGTCAATGAAGCAGAAGTAGATGTTTTTCTGAAACTCCCTAGCTTTCTCCATGATCCAGCGTATGTTGGCAATTTGATCTCTAGTTCCTCTGCCTCTTCGAAATCCTGCCTGTACTTCTGGTAGTTCTCAATCCACATACTGCTGAAGCCTAGCTTGTAGGATTTTAAGCATAACTTTACTAGCATGTGAAATTAGTGCAATGGCGCGATACTTTGAACATTCTTTGGCATTGCCTTTCTTTGGAATTGGAATGTAAACTGACCTTCTCCAATCCTGTGGCCACTGCTGAGTTTTCCAAATTTGCTGGCAAATTGAGTGTAGCACTTTTACTGCATCGTCTTTTAAGATTTTGAATAGCTCAGCTGGAATACTGTCACCTTCACTAGCTTTGTTGTTGCTCAGAATTCCTACGGCCCATTTGACTTCTCATTCTAGGACCATGTTGGCGAACCTATGGCACGTGTGCCGGAAGTGGCATGCAGAGCCATTTTTCCGGGCACGTGAGCCGTTGCCAAGCTCACCTGAAACTGCGCATGTGCGCGTGCTCCAGCTGGTGTTCAGGCCTCTGGTGCACATGCGTGCAATTCAGGGGACCCAGCTGGTCTTCGGAGCTCTCCTGTACATGTGCGCATGTTTGCGCATGCATGCGAGATTGTGCATGCATACGCACACTGCGTTTGCGTGTGAAAGCTGTGTGCATGTGCATATGGTGCGGTTGTGCACGGAGCGTGCGTTATGCACATGTGCAAAAGCTGTGCATATGCGCAGATGGTGCAGTTGCACGCACAGCACATGGGGAGAAGCCGCACGTTACCTCAGATGGCACACGAGCACACGCAGGGCGCGAAGCGCGTTCCTGTTCGACACTTGGTAAGTAAAAGGTTCGCCACCATTCTAGGATGTCTGGCTCGAGGTCAGTGACCAACCTATCGTGGTTATCAGGGACGTTAAGTTCATTCTTGTATAGTTCTATGTATATAGATGCAAGTATATTCTAGTTGAAACAAGTAGTTATTGCACATGGCTTCTTTTACTATTTGCTTTGCCTTTAGATCTTTTTCACTATTCAGATGATGCCAAATCATATTAACATGAAGAAAAAACTAATGCTATAATAAGAAAACCTTTATTTATTGGCGATTTATATGATAAAAAAATCAGGGAAGAAGAATATTTCTTTAATTCAACAGTCAAATATAATATCACCAAATCATTATCAAAAAATGGCCAAGGAAAATAAGCTAATATTTTGGTTATCCATATTGTTATATTTTTACTTTTTTCAAAATAAAGATACCCAACTTCATCTTAGTTCAAGTTATTTCTGGATTAGACAGAAATATTTTTCTAGAATTCTATTTTAAAATTCCTCCTTTCTATGAAAAAAACAAAGATCTTATAGTATATGCTCAAATTATATACAGAATATTTGTTAAAAATCTGCTATGTGCAACATAACTTTGGGGAAAAGATATGTAGGGAAGATGGGATTCTGAGTTACGCACACACTTCTGTTCTTCTAAAGTAAAAAGTTTTCTGAAGAACATCTGCAGTTATAGAGATAACTTAGCAGATGCCCATAACAGCAACATAGTGATACTGGCCTGGCACCAAAACAGCTGTTCATCATTATAATCAGGAAAAATATAACAACTAATATGTGCCAGTCCATATCTGTAATAAGAAAAGACTGGATTGTCATTTCTCAGAAAGAGAGATGTAGGGTCTCCTGGTTTGGCTGGGGGTTGGACTAGTTGACCTACAATGTCCCTTCCAACTCTGTTAATCTGTTAAAGAAAATAACATGTACTATCATTTTTCCAAATAGTCCTTTTCCTTGTAGAGAAGTAGTGGATTGCATCCACAAAATAATTCTCCAGATATGTTTTAAAGTTAATCCCACATATAGTTCACTAAAGACTGAGTCTACAAATTACTATTATATGAATATTTCTGGCTAGGGATACGCTTTTTCAGAAAAATGAATAGCTTTTGCACCAGCTAAATCTGGTATAAAGCAATGACTTTATTAAAGCATTTCCAGTTAGTAGACCCTTAAGTATCCAGAAATGATTTCAGGTCCCAAATTGTTAATTACTATACAGCAATCAAGATTATTTTTGGTTACCTGGAGATCAGTCTAATGGAATCTCACTACTTTGCAAATCAAAATAATAATACAAGATGCAATTGAAACTACACTTTAAAAACACTGATTTATAATTATAGCCAGCACAGAAAATTTCTTAACCTCACAGATGAACATTATTTTTTTCCTAAAATAATCAAAATACTACGTGGTGTTTAAATAAAGCATAAAATCTTTCTGAATTGTAGCAAATTAACATAAAAGCCCTGGATATAAATAAGCTAAGAATAAAAGATGCCTTTATATTCCCCCACTTCTTCTACTAGGCATATTATTTATCTGAAATTAAGAACAACTGCAATTTAAATTCCTTCCCTGTTTTGCATTTGAAAAGACTAATATGGAATACTAACAGAGATGTAATATTCTTATTAAACCTGCTTACCAAATAATGGTATCTATAAAGCATTTATGATTTTCTTAAAAAATAACTTACCATTCTAACTACTTCAGGGTAAGTCTGCTCAGTCAAACACCCTCTGCTTATTGTAATGTAATCCACAAGTTCATTAAGAGTTGAACGTTTGTATTCTTTCATTTTAAGATCTGACAGTGTGTCCATGAAGTCAAAAATAACACAACACTGCTGAAGTTTCTTTAGAAACAAGTCAGGTTGATCTGAAGATGGAACGTCTGCAAGATGAAAAAAAAAAGAATTTTCAAATTATTGCATAAAACAAATCGTGATTTAGAAGACAGTAGCATAACTAATAACATATTTTTGGCAAAATAAGGACAATTGGTGATTTTTGATACTTAACTTTTTGGGCAGAGAATTACTTATTTAGTCATCAATTTGTAATACTTGTGTATTATTTCAGCAACATAGCTAGGTCACTGATTTGGAGTTAAATTAATGGTGTCTTAAATAGCCTAAGTCCTGGAAAAGAAAATAACATTCTAAATTCCCACCTAAAAGAAGTGGAACATGCTGAACAACCCATATATCTTAAAGAGAAAAAAACCGAAGAACAAATATTACTAAAAATATAACAGCACAAGAGAGGTATTACATAAACGTTCACATCCCTCAAAACTTTTTGATGGGCTTGATGATAAGCAAATCAATCTGCTACTTGTAATAATTTTAAGACAGAATATAAAATATATTATGCATATATAATTGTGGCATGCAATAACTTCATCTTCTATAATGTTTAGTAGTTTTTACATGTTACTTGTGCAAAAAAGAAAAAAGAGAAACATGTTATATTAACTTTTTATTTTATTACTTTAATAAAACAAAAATACCCAAAATGGAACATATGAGAAGAAGAACTAAATAAAAAAGTGCGCATATACACATAGACACACAATATGTATAACAACTCAGTTTTTAAACAACAAATTGAACCTTGGCCATACAAAATCATATTGTTCTTTGATGGACAGCCAGTTCAGGCTGAAAATTCACACATTTTGCCAAGCCAGCTTTTGGTATCTGTTACACTGGTGTATTTCCAAACTTTTTAAAAACCAGAGAGCAATAGACTTGGTGAATAGCACCAATTCTCCATTCCAAACTTCTTGTGACTTATTAAATATTTACTTTAATAACATTATTTAATTACTATCAAAACTGATTCGTCAGCTTAGTTTTAAGAAAACTATAGGAATGACTGAAGATGCAATACATCTGGTTAAAATGAGAACATAGCAAATGTTTATTTGAATATATTGATGAAGATTCTCAGCCATCCATGTGGAGTTTTCTGAATATATTAGCATTCAAAGGGTTTAGGCAGACTATATTCTTCTTGTGACTCTCAAAGGTTTTTGAAGTATCATTAACCATGAAACAAATTTTCATGAAATCCCGAATTCCTTTCCCAATTTCATCCAAATGTATCTAACTGCTTTCAGTCCTGGAAAAACAATAAATTTTTGGCTGTAATTTGTTGGAGAGGAACCATCTCTGTCAGGAGGAGGGCTCCAGCAGGGAATTAGTCTGGACTCATTACATCAACACAAGCAACCATTTTTACCACAATCATTAAGCAAAGCACTAGTTAAGTGAATCATGTGGACATTAAGTGAAAACGAACATTGTCTTACCTGAATGTTCCTTTTCGGAGTACTGCGACTGCAGTCCATAGCTGGGTTTCTTCATCATCAGTTCCTTTTGACTGGGTGATATTTTTAGACATATCTCTCTTCGCCCTGTGGCCACGCCCCCTGCTCCCATAATGCACCAGTCTTTGAACGAAGGCGCGACCACCTAAGACAGTCCAAGGAAAGCCAATAGGTCGACAATCACAATAAGTCCAGAATGGCCCGGACACCAGTAGTCCATAAACAAAAGCCATACAAAAAAACAAGGGAGGGAATGGACTGCAGTCGCAGTACTCCGAAAAGGAACATTCAGGTAAGACAATGTTCGTTTTCCAGAGTACTGCTCCTGCAGTCCATAGCTGGGATATACCCAAGCTCAGAAATAAGGGTGGGAAACTAAAGGCCCCCGGAGTCCTGCGTCCCCAGAACGCTCTGCAGGACACGACGGCCAAAGGAAGCCTCAGCCGAGGCAAATGAATCCACCCTATAGTGTCTGATAAAAGGTGTCACCGAGGACCAGGTGGCAGCCCGGCAGATGTCAGCAACAGATGCCTGAGTCGCCCAAGCGGCTGACGTTGCTGCACTACGAGTAGAGTGAGGCAAGATCCCAGCTGGGACCTGCCTGGCCTGATTCTCATAAGCAGTGGAGATGCACGCCTTAATCCACCTGCCCACGGTCGATGGAGATATTTTTTGGCCCAAGGATCTTGGATGGAAAGAAATCAAAAGGGCCTCCGTTTTCCGGAACGACTCAGTCCTGCGAATATAACGCCGGAGAGCCCTGCGCACGTCAAGGGTGTGCCAATCCCTCTCACGTTGGTACTTGGGCGACGGACAGAAGTCAGGAAGGATTAATTCCTGAGCGCGATGAAAATATGAGTTCACCTTCGGCAAAAAAGCCGGGTCCAGTCGAAGAACAGTATTAGCGTGGAAAATACACAAGTCGTTCCGGATTGACAAAGCTGAAAGCTCGGATATTCGTCTGGAGGAAGTGATCGCCAAGAGGAAGGCGACCTTATAAGACAAGTACTTAAGAGACACAGAGCCCAGCGGTTCGAAAGGGGGACTCATAAGCGCTTGAAGAACAAGGGAAAGGTCCCAGGTCGGATATCGACGAACTGGAGGCGGACGTAAGTTCATAGCCCCATGCAAGAATTCTCTGAGTTGGGGATGTTGAGATAGAGACGAGTAAGGTGGACAGCGAACGACGGTGGACAAGGCAGCAGTCTGTCGACGAAGGGTAGACGGCGACAAGCCCTTGTCCAGGCCAGATTGTAAAAAGCAGAGGATGTCAACGACCTGAGCCGACGTAGGATCCACCAAGTTGTCAGCACACCAGGCGCAGAAGGCCCGCCACGAGGCCTCGTATATGCGCGATGTCGAGGGTCTGCGAGACGCCTGTATAGTGGTTATGACTGAATCGGGGAGACGGTCCTTACGCAAGATGACCCGCTCAAACGCCAAACGGCCAATTGGAGCCATCCTGGATCTGGGTGGAACACAGCTCCTTGGCGTAGAGAGAGACGGCTCGTTGGAATCTCCCACGGGGGAAGGATGGACAGAGCCACCAGGTCGGCATACCACGGCCGACGAGGCCAATTGGGAGCCACCAGCAAAAGTTCCGCACGTTCTTCCAACAACTTTCGAATGACTTGAGGAATCAATGGAAGAGGAGGAAAGGCGTACAGAAGGCCGGGTGGCCAGCGGCACCGTAGAGCGTTGTGGTCCTCTGCCATCTGAGTTGGGTAACGCGTCACAAACCTGGGAAGTTGGGCGTTCGCCGGACTGGCGAAGAGGTCCATAACCGGCAGGCCGAAGATGGTGACAGCCTCCTGGAAGATCTCGGGATCCAGTTGCCATTCTGACTGATCTATCAGCTGCCTGCTGAGCCAATCTGCTCTGACATTGTCCACGCCCGAGATGTGATCGGCCTTCAGAGACAGAACGTGACCCTCGGCCCAAGAGAACAGCTTCTCTGCTTCCAGCATCAGGTCCCTCGACCTCGTGCCCCCTTCCTTGTTTATATGGGCCTTGGCGGAGATATTGTCCATGAGGACGAGAACGTGCTGGCCCCGCAGCAGAGACTGAAAGTGGCAGAGAGCTAGTCGAATCGCTCTCAACTCCAAGAGATTGATGCTCAGCGTTTGTTCCGAAGAAGACCAGCGGCCCTGCACCATCTGATCGTTGAGATGGGCTCCCCAGCCCAGGAGACTGGCATCTGAGGTCAATGTCAGCCGATCCGGGAGCAGGAACTGCGTGCCGAGAAGAAGGTTGGGACCTGTCCACCAGTTGAGGGACATGGAAATTTGAGGGGGAAGAGGGACCTTGTGGAGAGAATCGCTGCGACCCGTGCGCTGAAAGGGTAGCAGGAACCACTGCAACGGCCTCGTGTGTCTGCGCGCCCATGGCACTATCGAGAAGCACGAGACCATTTTTCCCAACAACTGGGATAGATGTAGTAGAGGAATAGTCCGCTTGGATTGAATGAGCCGAATCAGGTTGCGAATGCTTTCCGCCCTGTCCGGGGAGAGGGAGACCTGGCCCCGAACGGAGTCGATCACCGCCCCCAAGTGTTGAAGAACAGTGGTTGGGTGCAGATGACTCTTTGGGAAATTGATCGAAAACCCGTGGTCCTGAAAGGAGCCGATGACATGGGCCAGGTCCCGAGATGCTTGGCTTCTGGAGGAGGACAGAACCAGGACGTCGTCCAGATAGCACAAAACCCTCACAGGTAACATCCGGAGACAGCCGCCACCACCGCCACCAGTTTTGTGAAAGTCCTTGGGGCAGATGACAAGCCGAAGGGCATTGCACAGTATTGATAATAGTCCTCCCCAAGTTGGAAACGCAGATACTGGCGATGGGCCGGGAGGACCGGAACGTGCAGATACGCCTCCCTGAGATCCACAGACTGGAGGAGGTCGCCCTGTCGCACTCCCGCGAGGATGGATCCCAGGGAGTGCATCTTGAACCTGCGGTAGCGGACCGACAGATTCAGCTGCTTCAGATTTAAAATGGCTCTCCAACCCCCCGAATGTTTGGGGACCAAAAAGAGAGTTGAATAGAAGCCCTTGCCATGCTGATCCAGTGGAACAGGTTCTATTGCACGGATAAGGAGTAGGTGGAGTACCTCCTTCCGCAAGAGAGCGGTCTTGTCGGGGGAAAGGTGGGTTGGACAGCGGACGTAGCGAACCGGAGGGCGTCCCAGAAACTCGATGGCCAGGCCTTGAGATACTGTCCGAAGAATCCAGGCATCCTTGGTTGAGCGTTCCCATTGGTGGCTGAAAAGTTGGAGCCGTCCGCCAATGGGATCCTGCAGACAGTAGTCATTTGCCTCGACGGGATTGGCGGAAACCGGCTCCACGGAAGGGGCGTCTGGAGTTACCGGCTCTGGACCTGTCCCGAAACCGTTGCCTGTCCGATGATCGGTCGGCCCCAGGAAAAAAGTTGCGCTGTGAGTAGGGGCCCCCCGACCCCGACGAGGCCCGAAAGGGCTGACGTTGGGAATAGGGTGCGTAGCGCCTTTCCGGTCTGCGGTATGAAGACGTGGGCATCACTTTCCTTTTATCTTTGTCCTCGATCAAGACAGGATCGAGGGCAGGGCCAAAGAGGTTCGGGGCCTTAAAAGGGGCCGCCGCCAACTTCCACTTTGCTTTGGCATCAGCTCTCCAATTTCTGAGCCAAAACAGTCTGCGAGATGTGACAGACGAGGCCAAGGCCCTTGAGGCGAACTTCACGGAGTTTAATGAGGCATCCGCCGAGTATTCGGTGGCAGCCACAATTTTATTTATATCTTGGTGAAGACGAGTGTCTTCCGGCGGTAGTCTCTCCTGAAGTTGCCTCAACCAAAGCAACGTGGCTCTATTAAAGAACGACGTAGCAGTCGCCGTCCTAATTGTCCAAGCAAGAGATTGGTGCTCCTTACGAAAGGAGAGTTCAGTCTTTCTGTCCTCTGATTTAAGAACGTCCAAAGCGCCCGAAGACAAGAGCGAAGAGGAGGAAAGGCTTGCAATTGGAGGGTCAACCACAGGTAAGGATAATAAAGAGTCCAATTCCGGAGCCCCACAATATAGCTTTTTGTCCAGGCTGGTAGGACCCATCAGAGAGCCTGGTTGAGACCAGGGGGACTGTAGGACATCAGCAAAAAGTTGAGGGCATGGAATAAAGTCTTTCCCCGGCTTGGATGACGAAAACAAGGCCTCATGAGGAGCTGAGGAAGTAGAAGGTTCAGCTGATGGGACACCCATATTAGTGATCTGTCTAGCTTTATGCAGCAGAGATTTAAACAGCGAAGGCCGGAATAAGCCAGAAAAGGCCGGGGTGTCCGGAGCAAGGCCTTCATCCTCTGAGAACTCCAATTCCTCAGGCAGCTCCTCCTCCTGCTCAGAGTCCTCAGAAGAGATGTGAGCCATCCGGGATGGGGACTTGGAACGACCAGGAGCTGAGTGCGAAGTAGAGGACGGAGCCGGAAGAGGTTGCTGAAGGACAGATTGTTGAAGACCGGCAGCCAAAATGGAAGAAAGAGCGTTGGACAACGCTGCCTGGAGGTCCACCTGTGGAGTCAGCATCTGCCTGTCTGGACCCCGGAGTCCGGCAGCGGTAGGGGTAAACGTCGCTTCAGCCCGACGAGAAGTTTGAGCAAGAGGTTCAGCAAGTCCCACAGCCGAAACATCTGGTAAGGACATAGAGGTCCTTTTCGATAGGCCACAAGACAGTCCAGGTGGGACCTGAGAAGTGGGGATGTCATGTTCCTGGGCGAGCGCCATACCCCGGTCAGGAGCAGCTTCAGGGGCCAAACGTGAGTGACCTTGAGGAGGTAGCTGCTGGCTGGATGCGAAAACAGAAGCAGAGGTGGCCAGCCTGGCCCTATCATATTGCCTCTCAAGCGCTCTATGCCGGCGCTGGGCATCTTTCTCCGCCGCTGATGAGAGCCTGTGCTGGTGAGGCTCAGTAGAAGCGGCAGCAGGCCGTCCTCGTGACTTTGATTTGTGCTTGGCCGGGGCCCTGGGTGGGCTGGGCTCCCGCTCCGAGTCAGAGGACAAAAAGGAGTCCGCCATAACAGGGGGAAAGTCAATATATATATGCAAAAAACTTGTGTCTTGTTTGTTTGTCTTTTTTTTTTTTAACTATTATAATAATCAATATTTATGGTTTGGTTTTTTTTGGTTTTTTTTTTGTAACAACGGTAAGAACTATATACAAGAGTTAACGCAGTCTCCTATGATGGGGGGGGGGTGCAGCAGGTAACAAGGAGATGCGGTGGAAAGGAGACCTCAGAAGGCCCCAGCTGCCCAGGCTCCGAATTAGGGAAGGCTGGCCTCTGATCCCAGCACACAGGGATGGCGATGAGGCAAGTCAGAAATCAGAAGTGCTCGAGGGACCCCCCAAAAAAAGGAGAAAACCATCCGGCACAGGAAGGATCGGAGCGACTAGCCGAGGAAGGAGACAAAATGGCCGATGCAGCGCAGACGGTCTCAAAATGGCGCCCGCAGCGCTCCGACATGCACAGGCCAGCAGCAGTTAAATCGGGCGAGCTTGGAGTAATAATCGAGGCCAAAAAGCTCGTCCTTCTGCCCAGCTACACGCCCCAAGGGCGCCGCCCGAAGGTCGGACGCCCAACACTCACACCACCGGCTGCTCGGGACGGCGAATCTCCGCAATCTCTCTGCCGATCAAGGGGCCGTCAATACAGGCAAGGCAAGCTGGCTGCGCTAATTAGGCCTGGCTTCGGCAGGCGCGATCACACACAGACGTCAGAGCCTGCAGGGCAAACCTTGCAAAGCTCCGGAGCCGCCCCTACGAGCTGAAGTCCAAATCAAAGGTGTGGGGGGTGCCTGCGGCGATCCTCAACGCCCGCACTCACACCGGCGGCTGTAATAGAGGGCAGGGGACCGCCCCGAAGGGTCGGAAGCCCCAGCTGCAGTCTGACGGCCGTCAGAGACCTCGGGAGAAAAGCGGACTGGAGCCCCAGCGCCGATTTCAATTCCCTGCAGCTTTCTCCTCTATAGGCTCTTACCGAAGAAAAATACTAGCAAAAAAATAAATAAAAAAGCCTAACGCCAGAATCCTAAGAAAAAGGTTGAATACGAAGAGAGAAACACACACCAGTCTTCAGTGACTGAGTGAAAAGACTGGTGCATTATGGGAGCAGGGGGCGTAGCCACAGGGCGAAGAGAGATATGTCTAAAAATATCACCCAGTCAAAAGGAACTGATGATGAAGAAACCCAGCTATGGACTGCAGGAGCAGTACTCTGGAAAAGGGCTTCCCCAACTAACTTTAGTTTCCAGCAGCTAGCCAGAAAGATCACAAATCACAATCACATGACCTGAAGATGCTGTCATCATCATAAATACGCGCTCAAATTGTAATCATGTGACCATGGAGTTGGTGCAATAGTTATAACTTCAAGAACAAGTTGCAAATCACATTTTCCTAGGCTGTTATACTTTCGAGCCATCATTAAATGAATGGCTGTAAATTGAGAACTACCTATATGCCCAACATATAATTGAAAAATCAGGAAAATTAAAAACTCAGGCAACTTCAATTAAAAAAAAAAAAAAAACTTGGGTGCCAAGAATTCCATATAAAAGTAATAATTAGTCATAAGTGGAATTACCATAAATATCCCTCTTTAAATAGGTACCAATCAAGAGATTATATTCATTTTAACAGGTTTTATTTATTTTTTTCTCAAAGCCGCCTGGCTATCCTTTTTTTAAATATTTTTTTTATTAAGCATTACACTTATACAAATAAAAACTAATACAAATTACAAAAAATAAAGGTGTAAAAAAGAAAAGAGAGAGTGTGCAGGAAAAAAAATAGCAAGGAAAAAGAAAAGTATACTTTATCATAACATGTATAGATAATTTTAACAATTTATCACCTTCTCTTAAAATACAGCAATCTCTTCATCCCATATTTCATCACTTATCTATAAACACATCTTTAAAACCCTGTCATTCAGTCCTGATCATCAAAAGTCCATTAAGGGTTACCAGAAAAACCATTTACTTTAACCTTGATCAAATAAACTAACTTCACATTCCTTCCTTTTACTTTTCAAAACCTCAGTCTTTAATCCCTTCAACTAATGCCCTAGAGCAGTGATGGCTAACCTTTTTGCCATCGTGTGTCAGGAGGGGGAGCAGGGGAGGTTCACACACGCGAGTGCCTACACCCATAATTCTATGTGCCCCATCCTACACGTGCGACCCCCACCCACCCACTCCTGGCATGCAATGGCCCGGTAGGCCCGTTTTTCTTTCTCACCTGGCTCCAGATCCTCTCTATACATCTGAGGAAGGTGAAACAGCCATCCCTACGCTATCAGAGGCCCTCCAGAGGCCTGAAACAGCCCATTTCCCAACTTCTGGTTGGACAGGAAGTGACGTTTTTTGCTGTCCCCAGCCTCCAGAGCCTCTCTAGGAGTCTCTGATATTCAATATACTGAATATTGCTAGATTGCCTAACATGACAAATCAAATGTCTAAAGTAAGATAGCAAACATCACTGACAGATTCCATATTACATGTTGGTTGGGGGGGGGGATAATAGAATAAAATTCTTTATCAGCCAAATGTGATTGGACACACAAGGAATTTGTCTTTGGTGTATATGCTCTCAGTGTACATAAGGAGAATAAAATACATTCATCAAGAATAAAAAGATACAACACTTAGTGATAGTCAAGGTTATTAATAAGGTATCAAATTGTACTAGGAAACAAATAAAAACAATATAAATTGAAAGATACAAGAAACATGGTTATAGTAATAAGTGGAAAGAGATAGATGCTAGTAAGGAAGAGAAGAATAATAGCAATACAGTCTTAGTCAATTATTTGACAGTGTAATTCCATTTGTAATAAGAAGGGGAAAAAAGCCACTCTGGTTGCTGCTACTGAATGTCAAGTCACACTGTAACAAAGCCTCCCTTATCCATTTGATCATGGCATGTTCAAAAAGGGAAGGTTGCCTTTTCTGAAATTTGCCTAGCCAACTTTCAAGTGTGTCAACTAAGATTATAGGGCAGGGATGGGGTGGTTTTTATCAGAGAATCTATTACAAATTTCAGGTCCCCAGTTATGAGACTTTCTTCATCAAGATGAGTTTTAGGGATCAGTTGGGATTGCTGTTCCACCCTGCTACATAGCAATATCTCTGCCAGAGCTCATTGACCCTCATTTTTGATAAATGTTTCTCAGACTTATGGTTACGGAAGACTTCAATCAATATGTGTGACAATGTGGGGCTGGATTCTCTCTCCCAGTGCCATGAGAAGGAGTGTATCAAGTAGGATCAACACCCCTTCTCCATTGCGTTGGGAGAGAGAATCCAGGAATGGGACTTACCAAAGCCGGCCTGTTCTACGGGTGGGAAACAGTCTGGTCCCCAGTCCCCCCGTTAGTGTGGACCCTCTGGAGGACTCGCCTGCCAAAGACCGCTTCAGTCAAAGCGAAGTCGTCTAACTTGTAATGTCTGATGAAGGGGGATGGAGAGGACCATGTCGCTGCTTGACAGACCTCCTCTATAGAGGCCTGTGTCGCCCATGCCGCTGTCATGGCCGCGCTTCTGATGGAATGGGCCATCACATTCCAAGGCACTGGAAGAGTCTGAAGCTCGTAGGCCTTGGCAATGCATGGCCGAATCCACCACCCCACAGTTGATGGAATGACCTTGTTTGTTTGTTTGTTTGTTTGTTTGTTTGTTTGTTTATTTTTTATTTATTATTTATTTATTTATTTATTTATTTATTTATTTATTTATTTATTTATTTCTATACCGCCCTTCTCCCTGAGGACTCAGGGCGGTGTACAGCCAGAATTAAAAAACATACAGGACAAATATTAAAAAACAATTAAAAGATATATAAATTTGGCCCAATTAAAACTCACTACCAATTAAAACATTTAAAACATTTAAAAACATTTAAAAATTTCTTAAGCCAGCCCGGCTTGCTTGAAAAAATGGGTTTTAAGGGCACGATGGAAGGCACTGAGGTCTTGGATTCTCCTTATCTCTGGGGGCAGCTGATTCCAGAGGGTAGGTGCCCCCACAGAGAAGGCCCTCCCCCTGGGGGTCACCAGCCTACACTGTTTGGCTGATGGCACCCTGAGGAGGCCCTCTCTGTGGGAGTGCACGGGTCGGTGGGAGGTCATCGGTAGCAGCAGGCGGTCTCGAAGATAGCTAGGCCCTATGCCATGGAGCGCTTTGAAGATGATAACCAGTACCTTGAAGCGCACCCGGAAGACCACCGGGAGCCAGTGCAGCTCGCGCCATGCTGCTCCCGTCACTACCCTCACTGCTGCGTTCTGGACCAGCTGGAGCCACCGGGTGCTTCTCAAGGGGAGCCCCATGTAGACAGCGTTGCAGTAGTCAAGGCAGGAGGTGACGAGGGCGTGAGTGACTGTACACAGGGAATCCCGATCAAGAAAGGGCCGCAACTGGCGAATCAGGCGAACCTGACAAAAGGTCCCCCTGGTTACAGCCGTCAGATGTTCCTCCAAAGACAGCTGCATATCCAGGAGGACTCCCAGATTGCGAGCCCTCTCTGTGGGGGCCAACGACTCACCCCCAATAGTCAGTGATGGAGTCAACTGACTATATCGGGATGTCGGGAGCCACAGCCACTCAGTCTTGGAGGGTTGAGCTTGAGCCTGTTCCTCCCCATCCAGACCCGCACAGCCTCCAGGCACTGGGACATCACTTCAAGGGCATTGTTGGGGTGGCCTGGGGTGGAGATGTACGGCTGGGTGTCATCAGCGTACTGGTGGTATCTCACCCCAAAGTCACGGATGATCTCACCCAGCGGCTTCACATAAATGTTGAACAGAAGGGGCGAGAGGACCGATCCCTGCGGCACTCCACAAGTGAGAGGCCTCGAGGTCGACCTCTGCCCCCCTGCCAACACAAACTGCGACCGGTCGGAGAGAAAGGAAGAGAACCACCGTAACACGGTGCCTCCCACCCCCAACTCTTCCAGCCGGTGCAGCATGATACCATGGTCGATGGTATCAAAAGCCGCTGAGAGGTCTAACAGGACCAGAACAGAGGAGCAACCCCTGTCCCGAGCCCTCCAGAGATCACTTGTTGCCCAGTGTAGAGGGCTGGAAGAAAACAAACAGGGACTCTGTCCTCCTTAGGGGAGAAGTTCTCTTAATATAAATGTGGAGCCCCCTCCTAAGGTCCAAGGTGTGCCATTTCTTCTCCAGGGCATGTTTTGGCACTGGGCAGACGTCAGGCAGGATCAGTTCCTGGGCCCTATGGAATCAGAAATTCACCTTGGAAATGAAGGAGGGGTCCAACTGCAGGACCACCCTGTCAGGGTGGAATATACATAGGTATTTCCTCACAGAAAGGAATGCCAGATCTGAGAACCATCTGGCCAATGTGATGGCCACAAGGAAGGCCACCTTACATGTGAGGAAGCACAGGCTAGCCAATCTTAGTGGCTCGAAGGGTCCCTCGATGAGGGCATGCAAAACCTTTGTCAGGTCCCAGGTGGGGTACCTGTGAAACACAGGAGGCCTCAAGTTCGTAGCACCCTGAGGAACCTGCGCACAGTAGGATGTTTAGTGAGAGATTCCAGACTCCCACATGGTGAGACCGAAGACAGTACTACCACCTGCCTATGGATGATATTAGGTGTCAACCCTTTGTCCAATCCTTCCTGGAGGAACTCCAGGACTTGAGCCACTGACACTGACACTGACACCGAAGAAGGATCAATGTTTGTCCTGGAGCAACAGGTGCAAAAGGCCTTCCAGGTAGCATCATATATCCTGTCAGTGGATGGCCTCCTAGAGGCCTGTATGGTTCTGATGATCCTGGAGGAAAGGTTGTCCTGACTCAGGACTCTCCGCTCAAGCACCAGACAGTCAGTTGGAGCCACTGTGGATCCGCATTGATCAGGGCCCCCTCGCTGAGGGAGATTCTGTCCTGAGGTATCCTCAAGGGCTGGGCCACCAACAGGTCGGCAAACCATGGTGTCATGGGCCAATGGGGGGCCAATAGTAATAGCTCTGTCCTTTCTTCAACACTCTTCTGATTACTGCTGGAATTAGTGGGAGGGGAGGAAAGGCATATAGGAGCTCCCAGGGCCATGGACTGCGGACGCCATTGACCCCTTCCGTCCCGGTGATGCAAACCTGCTGAAGAACCTTGGCAATTGTGTGTTGCAAGGTGAAGCAAATAGGTCTAGGACTGGAACGCCAAAGCGATCTGTCAGTTCCTGAAATAGGGTAGGGTGCAGGCACCATTCTGAATGGTCCACTGTCGCTTTGCTGAGGCAGTCCACCTGCACATTCCGCACCCCAGAAATGTGTTCTGCCCTTATGGACAGAAGGTGTCTCTCCGCCCAGAGGCCCAGGTGTTTGACCTCTTCGATGAGGGACCTGGAATGGGTACCCACTTGGCAGTTGATGTGGGCCTTGATGGCCGCATTGTCTGTCAAGACCAGAATGTGTTGCCCGGCCACAGTACTCTGGAATCACCTGAGATCCAAGTGTGCTGCTCTGAGCTCCAGCCAGTTGATAATGTGGCTCAGGTCTGTCTTAGTCCACTGGCCTTGGGCTAACAATGATTGGAGATCCGAAGAGGCTGGCCTTCGTTGTGATGGTCAGACGGTCAGGCTCTTTGAACAGGCATCCCCTGTTGATGGCCTGAGACATCCATCATTGGAAGGACTGTAGTACCTTCTGTGGAACTTGGACCCTGGCTGTTTTTTTTTTTTTTAATTTGATTTATATGCCGCCCTTCTCCGGAGACTCAGGGCAGCTTACAATGCGTTAAGCAATAGCCTTCATACTTCTGTATATTTATACAAAGTCAGCTTATTGCTCCCACAAACTGGGTCCTCAATTTACCTACCTTAGAAAGGATGGAAGGCTGAGTCAACCTTGAGCCTGGTGAGATTCGAACTTACAGTAATTGCAGACAGCTGGTGTTAATCACAATGCTATCAGTCTGCTGAGCCATCAGGCCCTGTTGAGTTGCTATTGTCAGACCTTTGGTAAGGCAGGAGGAACCATTGTAGAGTCCTGGCATGTAGAAGTGCCCATGGTACGATGGAAATGTAGGACACCATCTTGCCCAGGAGTTGTGACAGGAGAGCCAGAGATACTGTACCTTTGTTCTGGATGCACCTTGCCAAGGTCTGTAAGTTGTCTTGTCTCTCCGGTGAAAGGGAGACCATGGACAAAGTGTCTATGATCGCTCCCAGATGGAGCAATCGGGTGGTCGGAGAGAAACGGCTTTTCTTGATCGAAAAGCCATAGTCCTGGACTACCTGGATCGTTGTCTGTAGGTCCTCCTCTGCCTGGGGCCCGGAGTATGACTAGATCGGGATATCGTCCAGGTAATACTGGACTCAGATTAGCTGTGCTCATAGGTGAGCCGCCAGTGCTGCCAACAGCTTTGTGAATGTCCTTGGTGCTGATGATAGGCCGAAAGGCAAGGCCTTCTTTGGTAGTTTGTTTGCATAAAAGAATTGGAGGTACTGCCTGTGAGAAGGTACATGCAGGTACACTTCCGTCAAGTCTATGGAGGTGAGGAAGTCGCCTCCTTGGATGCTCTCCAGTATTGACTGAAGGGATTGCATCTTTAAATGTTTGTAGGTGAGGTATTTGTTCAGCCTCTTCAGATCTAGAATTGCTCTCCACCCCTCCACTCCCCACCTCCCGAGAAATCAGCTCTCTAGCGCCATCTGGTGACCAGGCGCAATAGTATGTTGGCTGCAAGAGGCTTGGTTCTTTGCAAGGCTCTAATGCTCGTTCCTCTGAATGGCAAGAAATGACAGCACCTCCCATGTGAGGGCTTCCCAGGCCCTGGCTTCTACTAGCCTTTTTGGCTTTGGCTAGTTCAATGGCTTTTTGGCACCATTTGGCATCCTTGTCAGCCACTCTGGAGCCCCTGCTGCTCACAATGGCTGTTTTATGGCTCTGAGCCATCGCTCCTTTGGCAGCTGTTTTTTGGCTGGAGGAGCCTTGTTTGCAGCTCAGGGGAGGGGGGGGTGTTTATAGGAAAAGCCCTATTGTCCCCTTCCTGTGGCTGGTGGTCGCCATTTTCCAGCGCATTGATAGGCAGAACTGACTAGCAATGGGCTGCTGCTGCCACGGCTTGTAATCACCCCGATCGTGCCAGCTACTGTCAGTGTGCCCAGATGAAGCCAGACAGGGACTGAGTCCCCTACGCGGTTTGCACGGGATATGCCAGGGGCCTTGGCTCATTGGCGTGGAGCCGGCTCGGATTCAAGTCCCTCTCCGATGTGTTTGCCTTTTGCAATGATTTCCATCTATTCCCACACACACACATGCACGCACACACACACACACATGCACACACAGACAAAATTTGGATGGCCCAGACCACAATAGACTTTAGTAATGGCTTTGGAACTGAATCACAGATGAGCCCATTTTTTGCAATTTCAAGTGGTGCAGGTATATATCTACAGTATGTATGTATATAGCGTGTGTATTTGTGTGTTATGTATATGTTTAAGCAGATATACAGATAACCACCCATTTCAGCAAGGCAACCCTGGGCAGGAACTGCAATTTAAAATATCAATGTAACAATAAAACAAAGAGGTTATAAACATTATAATCATATTAAAAGCAAAAACGGCAGACTCAGCTAACTTTCCAAATCCTATTCTTGGGAGAACTGCAAGGTCTTAGGGGTTTTCTAAAACATCATCAGACTTGGACCAATCTAAATCTTAGGTGGGATGGTGTTCCAAAGAAACACATCCTGACTCCCGCTAAGTGATACTCTTTAATGGATGGTGCCTGGATCATGCCCCTCATTTCAAATCTGATGAGGCAAGTAAAGATAAAATGGATGTTGGTCTTACCTGATACGTCCTTTCTCAGCAGGAGGAAAACGGCAGTCAGGATGGGGAATCACCCTGTCTATGCGTATGACCGAGTCTGTCAAACTAAGGCTCTGCCCTCCTGGACCGCCCCAGTTCTTCGGCGAGGGCGAAGGTGCAGACTCATGAGACGTGTCTTTCTGAAACGATAAAGAATGAGAATACCACCCACCCAGCCCACCACCGGACCGGAATCGTAGGGCGGGGCTGACTGCCGTTTCCTCCTGCTGAGAAAGGACGTATCAGGTAAGACCAACGTCCATTCTCCAGTGTGGAGGGAAACGGCAGTCAGGATGGGGACATACCAGAGCTTGATGTCCACCAGAGCGAAGCCAGCCTGAAGAGTGCTCCCTGGATGACAGGTGTACCTTGGAAGCTGGGATCTGCCAAGAGGTTGAGATGGACAGGGACACCAAATCCGTGAACCACGGCCTCATGGGCCAATGTGGAGCGAGTAATAGAAGCTCCGCCCTCTCCTCGAGCAATTTCCGGATCACCTTGGGGATCACAGGGAGGGGAGGGAAGGCGTAAAGAAGGCCGGGCAGCCACCGGCTGTGGAAGGCATCCGTGGCCTCTGCTCGGAGATCCAGGAATCTGGAGAAGTAGCATGGTACCTGATGGTTCATCCGGGATGCGAACAGGTCCAGAACTGGAGTCCTGAACTTGGCAGCGATCTCTTGGAAGAGAGAGGGTGAGATCGACCACTACCCCTGGTCGACGAGCCTCCGGCTGAGGGAGTCCGCCTGGACATTTGTGGACCCCGAAATGTGGTCCGCCCTGATGGAGGACAGGTGTGTCTCGGCCCAGAGGCCCAGAAGTCAAGCTTCATCCATCAGAGAACGAGACCTGGTGCCCCCTAACTTGTTTATGTGGGCCTTGGCAGTGGTATTGCCCTTAAGGACTAAAACGTCCTTTACCTCCATTAGTTCCTGGAACTGAAGAAGGGCAAGACGGACTGCCCGCAACTCCAACAAGTTGATGTTTAGAAGGGCTTCTTGTGCAGACCACTGACCTTGGGCCATGTGATGGAGGAGGTGGGCTCCCCATCCTGTGAGGCTGGCATCCATAGTGAGTCATATCCGCAGAGGTTCCCTGGAGTAGGAGCCGCGGGATATGGCATCCGAGGTCCACCAAAGAAGGGAGCGGAGTACTGGGGCCGGAAGTTGAATGCGTAGCAGTGAAGTGTCCCATCGAGCCCTTTGGAATGGCAGCAGGAGCCACTGAAGTTCCCTGCTATGCAATGAGACCAGGGCATGATGCCAAAGGTAGACACCATCTTGCCCAAAAAATGGGAGAGGGGTAGAATGGTGGCCGAACCTGAATTAAGGCATTTGAAGGCCAAGGATCGCAGGCTAACTTGACGATCGGGGGACAGAGACACCATAGATGAAACTGTGTCAATGATGGCCCTCAAATGGAGGATGCGGGTGGAAGGGGAAAGGTGGCTTTTAGACCAATTAATAGAAAACCCATGAGCCTGCAGGGAAGTCAGGACAGTGGAAAGCTCATTCCGAGCTTCTGGGAGGGAAGAAGAGAGGACTAAGATGTCATCTAAATAAAATTGGAGGCGAATAGGACGGGAACGAATGTAGCCTATGAGGGCAGCCATAATCTTCGTAAACACCCGAGAGGCTGAGGACAGCCCGACGGGCAGAGCCCTATATTGGTAATGAAAACCTCTGAAGGCGAAGCAAAGAAATTGGCGATGGTCGGGTAATATGGGCACATGGAGGTATGCCTCCGTTAAATCAATGGAGGAAAGAAAATCTGTTGGGCGTACCGACTCAAGAATTGAAGAAAGGGATTGCATCTTGAATCAGCGATATTTTATATGCTGGTTCAATGATTTTAAATCTAAGATGGTCCTCCAACCCCCTGATGATTTTTTGACAACGAAGAGACGGGAATAGAACCCTTGACCCTGTTGGGACAGGGGAACTCTCTCAATAGCTGCAATTTGGAGGAGATGGTCAACTGCGGTCAAAACGAGGTCTTGCTTGAGCCTGTCCCAGGAGACGGGGCAGGAGAGAAAGCGGGGAGGGGGAGGGAAGTCAATTCCAAGGAGAGTCCCGAGTAAATGGTGTTAAGAACCCAGGGGTTACTAATGGAAGCCTCCCATTGAGAATAGAAAAGAGAGAGGCGGCCACCTATGGGGGGAGGGGGAAAGGTTATCTGGACCTACGGGAGAAGCACCCCCTCCCTCCACGAGGGGAATGACGGGGAGGGAATCCTGTTGAGGCGTGGAAGAGAAGGATCACTGAAAACGAGGCTGGAATAAGGTCGAACTGAAGGAATGAAAGGACTGGTACCTAGATGACGTGGAATAATGAGAATCCCCTCACCGGGAAGCAGGGGGAAGAATCTTTCACCTGTCCGTTGTCTCAACAAGGAGAGGATCCAAGGCTGAACCAAAGAGATTGCCGGCCGAATATGGAGCCGAAACGAGCTGCCACTTACTGCGCATGTCCGCCTGCCAATTGTGGAGCCACAACAGGCGACGAGAAGTTACGTTGGAACCTAAGGCCCTGGCCGAGAATCTGGTGGAGTTTAACGTTGCGTCGGCCGAGTATTCGAGGGCGGCTGCAATTTTGTTCAGGTCTTGGTGGGACGTGCCATCAGACAGGGGCAGACGAGCTTGGAGTTCTTTAAGCCAGAGCAAGGCAGCCCTGTTGAAAAATGAAGCTGAGGTTGACACTCAGATGGACCAAGCGGTGGCGAGGTGGCCCTTGAGAAGAGTCTTTTCCGCTCACTTGTCTTCCGGGCGAAGCAAGTCTTTGCCTGGACCGGTGGGATGAGAGGTGTCAGTCAGTGCGATGATGGGAGGGTCCATCTTGGGCAGCTGTAGGAGGTCAGCCAGACCAGCCCCCGGAAGGGCCCATTGGCGTTGAAGGATGTCTGTGAACAACTTCGGAGCCGGAATGGTCTCAGGATCGATTGTGGGTTCTTGAAATAGCCGTTGCAGGGTCGGTGTGAGAAGACCCAGCTGACGAAGGAGGAGTTCCCAAACGCATAGTAGCAATCGCTTTCTACAGGAGGGAACGGAAGACCTGTGGTTTGAAGAGGCCAATGAAGGTAGGTTGGTCCGGTCCTAGTCCTTCATCGTCAGACCAGGCCTGATCCAGGTAGTCATCCACTTCAGATGCCGAAGCTTGGTCTGTGGAAGAATGAGATTCCATACGGTCCTGGTCGGAGTGCGAATCCTCCAGATCCTGCGAGCGGGGTTGCGAGATGCCAGAAGAAGCCGCAGGAGTCGGGGTCTGATGGAGGCATTCAGCCAGGCTTTGGCGAATAGCCCTGGAAATGAGCGCCTCTAGAGTATCCACCATTGCGGAAAGAGGAGATGTGTGATCCGGAGGAGCAGAAACCAAGGCTTGTTGTGACCTGTCAGGCTCCGGGAGGCTTTGGAAAAGCCTCTGGGAGTCAGAAGGCGGGGCCCCAGGGGACACGTTAGGGACATCAGGAGAGAGGTCCCTCACCAACCGAGGAGATCTGGCCATGGCGCTCGAAGAAATGGCAGGCCCATCGGTGTCCTTGGCAGAGGCCTGGGCCTGAGCCCTGAGAAAGGCCTTCTCCATGGTCTTGTGCCTCCGCTGTTCCTCCCGAGATGAAAGGGAGGTGGAGGAAGATGTGGCAGTCTTCTTCGCCCTGGATTTCTTGGGTGGAGGAGGCAAGGAGGGGGAAGATCCCTCTAAGGGATCACTGTGATGGCGGTGCCTTCGCGACGAGCCAACGGGCGCTCCTGCGCCTGAGCGCATGGCGGCCGCCATTTTGAATTCCCCTCAAGCACGCTCGATCACCGCAAAATACAAAGATTTTACCATCCTGAGTCCTCCGAAGCAAGCGCCAAACAGCTGATCTCCAAGGGCGCTGAGGCAGAAGTCGCTAGCCCTCAGGCTACTAGCGTGACTGGAGCGCTAGGCGAGCAGCCGCTCTAGCCAAGGTAGGCAGCTGGGCAAAGGCCTTTTAAGCGCAGCAGGCTCGCCCGAGAACGGGGACCACTCAAGCGGCGAGGCGTTCAAAAGCCTGCCGGCAGATACTGAGGAATCCTGGTTGAATTAGGTGTATAGAAAGGCAGAAAATCACTAATAAAGGCTTGGCAGCTGGAAGACACGTCCTGTCAGCGTAGACCGAGTCGAAGAACTGGGGCAGTCCAGGAGGGCGGAACCTTAGTTTGATAGACTCGGTCATACGCATAGACAGGGCGATTCCCCATCCTGACTGCCGTTTCCCTCAACGCTGGAGAAAAGAGTTGCATCAGAACATTGTATGGTAGGTTGAGTACCCACTATAGTACCCAGCAAGCCAAACAACTGGAGAGCAGGCACCTACACAAATAATTTAGGCAGAATGGGCACCCACAAGCATTTGGTACAAGATATCTGTGCAACACAGTAGGGGGAGAAAGGAAGAAACAAGGTACAAGACCAACCACATGACATACCCTGCCATACATCAAAAACATTTCGGAAGCAGTAGAACACAATTTCTGAGTTCTGCAAGTGGGCATTGCACACAGCCCAGAAGCTACCATACAAGGACAAATTATGCATTGTCAACATCACTTGGAGGTGGGAAATACTTCCAATGTAATCTACCAGATACCCTGCATGGATTGCTCCTGTGACTATGTAGGAGGAAGCTAACCACCAGAATGCAAGAGCACAAGAAAGCCTTCAGACAAGGAGACATGAAGTCACTGATAGCCTCACATTGCAACAAACAAAGACACACATTCAGTTTTGCAGCTACCAAGATTTTTGGATGAGCAGATACAAAAACAGGGAAGTGATTGAAGCCTGCTAAACTGGCCCCTGCTAAACTGACCCCAATAAGAGTGCTGATTTACCACCAGTTTACCAAGTATTTGGAGGCAGGGGCTTGACAGTACAAGGAAACAACAGCCAACAACTTAATAGCCGGTCTTCCTCACCCCAAAACTAAAAAGCCACCCACAACCAGGCACTATATAAATAACACAGAGAGAGAATAGTCTGTCTATGGAGATTCTCAATCATCCAGGTCATGGTTGTCCCAAAGGTGCTTTTTTCAAGAGGCAACTGGACTTTCTGGATCAGTCTTTAAAAAAGTCTTTAAAAAAGTACCTTTGGGACACACACAATAGTCCAAAGCACTTAATACTAACTATATCAACACTGACTAAAACCAATCCCAGAAGAGGAAGGAAACTAATGCAGATGTGTGCCTCAACTCCCAATTCCTGGAATCAATCCAGGATACTGTGATAGATGCTTTTGAATACCACCGAGAGTTCAAAAGAACAACAGGATGGGCACACTACTGCTATCCCACTGTTGCTAGAGGTTATCCACACATGCAATCAATGATGTTTGGGTTCCACCTCTGAGCCTGAAGCCAACTGAAAGAGGGTTAAGATATACAAACCTGGAGTCACACTTTAGTGAATTGGGCAGGAGTATAAATAGTTTCAGTAAATCAAATAAATGCTTTTGCTTCATTGAAAGATTAGAGAAAAACTGCAGAATAAGGAAATAAAGCTCCTGTTCTCTTCCTGTCATAGGTCAATTATTTATACTTTTTAGCAAGCTCTGAAGCCAAATCGGGAAGGATGACTAATTTCTTTCAGTTTCTAAAAACATTTCTTCATAAGAACCACTAGAAGCTGCTCATCCCCTACTTATTGAAAATGTAATACTCTATATCTCGTCTTTGAATTAGTACCACTTCCTCCTTCCTCCTTTCCAACTGCTATATCTTTCATTTCAGTGCTTCACTTCTTCTCGTGCATTCAAACATTTTTTGAAGCTCTTTAGTTTTCTTATGCATAGATTAACCCCTCTTTCTACTGTATCAACTTTACTCAGATTTTATCATCCTTCTACTTGTAGATATATATCATGATAATCAGCTCAAAATTAGTGACTACTGGCTCAATTTCAGATGGCAGCTCTTAAATTAATATTGCTTGATACACATCTCCAATCTGACGTTCAATCATGTTATCAGCCAAAACAATTGCCTCTTCTGTTGGAGCCAAGTTCTTATACACAGGAATAATTGGATCAGCAGCTGGTAGGGATTGTTCTATCTCCATCCAAGACAATACCACCCCAGTGAGTGAAATGGAAGCAGGAAGAGTCTGTTTCATGTATTTACAAGGCATTCAATCTTCCCCAATTCAAAACTTAGTAGAAAATAGTTTAATTAATATGTCTGCTTACCAATTATTTTTAACAAGCAGTCCAGATAGAGTTTTCAGGCAGCTCACAGGGGGAGAGAAGAACAAACTGCAGTTCAACATGACTCCAGTTTGGCCAGGAGTCAAATTTGTTTTGTTCTTCATCTTGTTTTTATCTAACAACTGAGATCCACAGAGCATCAGTAAGCTACACACTGATATCCTTAACCATCAGCAGCCAGAAATATATAATGAAATAAGAGAAGCTGAAATAAAGTAGAAAATTAAACACAAATGAACCAAGAGAATTTCTCTAGTTGTACCTGTAGATGACTACAATTACAGAATTTTAAATAATCAAGGCTAAAGTCTTGGGCACTTAGAATCATTTAATAACTTCAATCTACAATTGATAAGTAACTTTTTTGAGAGTTTTTTCAAAGATGAAAGTATTCATCTTTGTTGAATACTTCAAAATTCACATGTCAGAAGGACTGAACTTTTCCGAATTAGTATCAAAATTATTAAGATTAAAGTTGCCAATGATGTTGTTATAAAAATCATTTTTATTTGGCATACTTTACCCATTTTTGCCTATATTACCAGATAAAGTGTGTCTAAAGCAGCTTTGGCTTTTTCATAATTGTTTCTTAAATTGAACTGTTAAGACTTATAGTAATTAGAATTGGCATATGTGCCTTCACATAATTCTATGGCATTCTAATGATTTTACTCTGTTCGAATCAGCTTCCATATCCTCTTGTCATTAATTAGGTTTGGAGATTAATAAACGTCTAATCTGTCTTCACAAAAGATAAATACAGTAATTCTGCTTTCACTCCAGATTTATTCCCATTTTCTTCCTTTCTTCCATATATTCAAAATCACATTTCCTTAAAGAGATGCTCACCAGTCACTATTCTCATTCATTCTTTGAATGGCCTAATTACTTTGTTTTCTTCTTCATGCTTGTCCATACATGTCACATAGCCAAATATTTTTTCCTCTGGATCATATTGATTCACAGTACTACGTAATTTTCCCCAGAACTATTTTGTTCTTATCACAACTCACTAGAGGGTAACAAACATCTATACCTGCTGTTCTATGCAATCTAAGATCTTCAATTTAGATATCACCACATAAACCAATATACTGTTGTCTATATTCCACTAACTTAAAAGTATATACAACGTACTTACATATATAGTATTTAAGATCACTTACATATATTAAAGCATCTTAAAAGCAGAAGACAAGAAATATCAACTGGACCAAAAAAATTATCTGAGGCAAAGAACTCAGAATAATGTCTCCCATCTTCAGATCACGTATCAACTGCTCTTGAGCAGCATAATTGAATGCATTGGAGTCTCAATTACCCATCCCAAATTCATGTGTGTCATGGAGGTAATTAATTGCTGAGACTTCCCAGAAGCCACTCCCAAATCATGGAAATTGAAATCCTCAAATACCAATAGCTCAGGAAGCAATTAGTCAGGCAGCAGGATGGTAAATGAGCAAGTTCCCCAACCTGTCACTACAATTTAATTTTCACACTCTATCACTTCAAGATTTGGTGTTTACCAACAGCAAATGCTATCTGTGATAGTGACTCCTGAACTGAGGAATGAGTCTGCAGGACAGAATCTTGGATTAGCATTAAATCATTGGTCTTCCTTGCCCTATGATGGTGTTCTCCATGTCATTCACTACATTATCTCCAACCCATGGCCACCAAAATTTGCTTTTTTAACCCCCTCATCTTTATGCCACACACAAAATCTGCTGACATGTGGCTGTTGCCAAAGCACCTAAGGAACTACACTCATCCTGAGCCATCTCAATCTCAACATATACCATCAGCCACATCCAGATATACTTTAGCAAACAAACAGTTCTGACTTGCCCAACCAACTTATAATCAGATATACTGCAACAGCTTCCCCTCAATAAGAGCTCCATCAACAGAAATGTTATCTTCCCAACCTTACTGTGGGGTGAGCACTCTCGCATTCTCCTTGTTTCTTATTCACGGAGAATGTGAGTGCAAGTACTTGACCCAGTTGTAATTATAGAGAAAAAGAGATTATCAAAGGTGCCAGAGGCTATATAGGCAGCAATCCCTCCACATGATCACAACCCCCATCAATAGCCACTATAGCCAATGGAAATGCCATGGTTTTTGAAAGCTATGTCAGTATTCTACCAGAAAAGCCGCAACTAAGCAATATGTGATGCACCTCCTTGCATCTAGTCTGATTCATCATCACTGGTATTAGGCATCTACTCCAATTACATCAGCAAGGGAAGCAATGTCATCCTCCACCCCCACTTCACCCTTACTGTCCATTATTTTAGAGAATCATATATTAGCCTTGGCTTCCGTCTTCCATTCTCTGCCACATAATTTCTTTCCTGTTCCAAATTCAAAAGGTCCACATGGCCACCATGTTTCATCACCAGATCATCATATCCATTCAACTTTCTAAATCTTATCTAAATTCACATATAACTTCTCATTTGGCCTGGAAAAACACAAGTTTGTCTTTGAAGATGACTTGAAAACCTCAAGTAATGAGAATGTTGCATAAACTAGGCACTAAAATGATGGTAGCATTAACAGGAAGCAAATTTGAGTGAGTAGGCTATTTCAACATTATTATTGGGCTAGAACACATGCTTTCCATTCCTAGTAGGATTAGTAAAACTGCTTGAAATTTTAGAGTGTTGCTTAAGAGATAAATCCAAGATTTCTATAAGAAACCTTTCTATATTTTTGAAAGCAATAAGTCTTATATGTTACCTTAAAGATTAAACAGTATTATTATAAAAAATTATAATTAATTTCATTAAATGTATCCAGTTTTTAGAATTGAAAAGAAGAATATTTTATAGATACACAGTTGTTTAGCAGGGAGAGAGAAGAGAAAAGGTGAAATGGTGGGAAGAGAGGTTAGGGACAGGAATACAATAATTTATGTAGTGGTTATAAATAAACAGTTAAATGTCTTTGTTTCCAAGGAAGCAGATTTGTCAGTATATTGCAGTAAAAATAACCAAGAATCCTGTAATATTACAGACAATAAAGCAAATGCCATGAACCTATTGTTAATATATTTTCTTAAAACTGGATGCCAACACAGAGAAGGTCCTTTTCTAATTCTCTCATAGAAAACTACTTTACTTTATGTTTATGTAAATGCAACAGCATGCAACTATCCTAAAATCACAAAAAATTAATAAAATATAATCATAATCAAGTGAAGTGAATCATACACCCTTTAATATAGCTATTATCAAGGCTCACCACTATTGCCAGACCCCAGGTATAAGACAAGGGAAATACATTAACCCCTCTGGAGAAAAAACTAGAGTGGATAATCTGTAGGCCATGTACAGCCCCCCAATAATCTGCAGTCCTAGTTTCCTCAATATTATGATGTTAAAATTTACCAACTATGAAAAGGGTTGCCACAATGTTGTGCTAATTTGCAGCAGCAAATGAAGAGTTTTTATTCCATTCTGTATTGAAAGCCAGCTTGGTGACTTTGAACACCTCTCTCTCAGCCCAACCCACCTCCCAGAGTTGTTGTTGGGAAGAAAATAGAAGGAGGAAGTTGTGTTGGATATGTTCATTACCTTGAATTATTTGTAAAAATAATAAAAGTGACAGAAAGGAAGGAAGGAAGGAAGGAAGGAAGGAAGGAAGGAAGGAAAAGAAAGAAAGAGAGAGAGAGAGAGAGAGAGAGAGAGAGAGAGAGAGAGAGAGGGAAAGATTAAAGAAAGATATTTATTCTACATAAACTAGAAAGAAGTACAGAAAAGCACTTTCAAGTAAGGGAATACATGTTATTTTGCTGCATCAGTTTATGCTACTAATAAATGGTTAAAGGTATCATTTAATATTCTGGATTCTTTTTTCAGAAAAAATAAATACATTGTTGTTTTTATAAGACATGATAATCTCTTTGTTGAGCAAGCATTTTTAAAAGGCAGTTTCTATCAAAGGTGAAAAAAATAGCATCTGAAATAATGTGTCTTTTTATTTCATCAGTTAGATTGATGACTTCCTTCTCTCCTGGATGTACAAATACACACCCTTGAATTAGCTATGTCTGGAATGTAGATTTTCCATCAAGCTACAACTTACTTCCTCCATAGCTAAACAGAATGCCAACAGCTCCTCAAGCAGTTCAAGCAGAGGTTTACTATCTTGAAGAAATAGTACTGGAATAACTAGATTTAGAATGAACTCAGTTGCAAAATCTAACCTTTTGTACCTAGACTTCTTTTCAGAAGCACTCAAGACTGACATAAGAGCTTAAAAAAACATTAGATCCTTTTGAGAGTACTGCATGATTGTGTGTGTTTCTACAAACATGTATTTTATAGAAATTATATCTTTTTCAGCCCTTGACCTTAGATGATATTGAACTTGATTCTAAAATTTACATTATGCGCAAATTATAACTTCCTCAAAGATATTAGTAAAGTGAGTTCTAAGAATCGAGCAAAAGTCATGCATAATTTTGGGGTTGTGGGGTTACACCTCCAATGTAAAGGTCCTCCACTGGAACTCCAAGCAACTGGCAGAACCAAGTTCTTTAAGCCAGATCAGGAAGATTGGAGACAATCTCACTCCAGAGGACAAGATGTTCCAAAGGGTAGGAGTGATAGCAGAGAAGGCTCTTCTCTTGGATTCCGGCAGCCAGAGTACCCAGGCCATAGGGCCCATAGCAGCACAGGTGGGGTGGGCCAATCTGTTGGGATGAGATGTAACTTGGACCCATGCCATGAAGGGCTTTAAAGGTGATTACCAACATCTTGAATTGCACCCAGAATCAAAATGGCAGCCAGTGTAGCTTGCAGAGCAATGGTGCTACATGGCCACTGTTGGAGCCCCAAATGTTCTTCAAGAGTGGCTCCATGAACAGTGTTAGAATAGTCCAAATGCGAGATGACTAGGGCACAAATGACTGAGCACAGGGACTCTTGATCAGGAAAGGCCACAATTGGCATACAAGCCAACATTCTGCAAGAGCTCTCTTAGTTGCAACTGCCACCTGCTCTTCAAGCAGGAGTTGTGAGTCCAAGAGAACACCCAAGTAGTACTGCCATCCCATTCAGAACTAAAGATGCCAAAGTCCCAAATCTTGGGGCCCCATGCACCCAAAGCCTTTTGGTCTTGCCAGGTTTCAGCTGAAGCCTGTTGTCTCCATGCAGGCCCTCACAGCTTCCAGGCATTGACAGAGGGCAAGAACAGCATCACTTGGGTCATCAGGATTACACAAAGAAGTCTTTTTATACTTCTTTGGAGATGGTTAAGATTTGACTTGGACACAGAAGAAGCAAACAAGTGTGTGTTTTTTCAGTTATAACTCTTTATATCCAATAATAAGTATACTAAAAAAAAGGTTCCTTGGAAAAATTGAATTAAGTATCATCAAGTCAGTATCAACTCTTTACAGTCGCAAAGAGGATGGTCACAGTCACAAAAAATCCTGCTTCCATGTTGTTTCAAAAGAGTCTCTTACCTCTATTGATTTTTTTCAGAGAAAGAAAGAGTGAGGAAAGTTAAAATCACTTCTACCTTTCTCCAGGAAGATGTTTCCCATTAGCAAAAAATATGTGGACAGCTCATAACTCTAATACAGATTATTAAATCCTTATTATTATTATTATTTATTAAATTTCTATACCGCCCTTCTCCAAATAGGACTCAGGGCGGTGCACAGCCAAGATAAAAACAAAGCATACAAAATTTAAGAACAATATTAAAATAATTAAATGTTTTGGCCGAAATTAAGATAACCCAATTTAAAATCAATTTAAAATTTAACTCAGGCCAGCCCAGCTTGTTGAAATAAATAGGTTTTCAGGGCCCGACGAAAAATCCGGAGGTCTGTTATTATACGTAACTCTGGGGGAAGGTTGTTCCAGAGGGTGGGCGCCGCCACAGAGAAGGCTCTCCCCCTGGGGGTCGCCAGCCGACATTGTCTGGCGGACGGCACCCTGAGGAGGCCCACTCTGTGCGAGCGTACTGGCCGGTGGGAGGCTATTGGTGGCAGAAGGCGGTCTCGTAAGTACCCTGGCCCTAAGCCATGGAGCGCTTTAAAGGTGGTCACCAACACCTTGAAGCGCACCCGGAAGACCACTGGGAGCCAGTGCAGCTCGCGCAGGAGAGGTGTCACATGGGAGCGCCTCGTCGCCCCCATAATCCCCCGCGCGGCCGCGTTCTGGACCAGCTGGAGCCTCCGGGTGCACCCCAGGGGGAGCCCCATGTAGAGAGCGTTGCAGTAGTCCAGGCGGGAAATGACTAGTGCCTGAGTGACTGTGCGTAGAGAGTCCCGATCTAGAAAGGGGCGCAGCTGGCGTATCAGGCGAACCTGATAAAAAGCCCCCCTGGCCACGGCCGTCAAATGATCTTCTAAAGACAGCCGTGCGTCCAGGAGGACGCCCAAGTTGCGAGCCCTCTCCATGGGGGCGAGTGATTCGCCCCCAATAGCCAGCGATGGCGTCAGCTGGCCATATCGGGACGCTGGAAGCCACAGCCACTCGGTCTTGGAGGGGTTGAGTCGGAGCCTGTTTCTCCCCATCCAGGCCCGCACGGCCTCCAGGCACTGGGACATCACTTCAAGGGCATCGTTGGGGTGGCCTGGGGTGGAGATGTACAGCTGGGTGTCATCAGCGTACTGATGGAACTCCACCCCAAAGCCACGGATGATCTCACCCAGCGGCTTTACATAAATGTTGAACAGAAGGGGCGAGAGGACCGACCCTTGTGGCACCCCACAAGCAAGGTGCCTCGGGGTCGACCGCTGCCCCCCCGTCAACACAGATTGCGACCGGTCAGAGAGGTAGGAGGAGAACCACCGCAGAACGGTGCCCCCCACCCCCAACCCCGCCAACCGGTGCAACATGATACCATGGTCGATGGTATCAAAAGCCGCTGAGAGGTCTAACAGGACCAGGACAGAGGAGCAACCCCTATCCCGAGCCCTCCAGAGATCATCCACCAACGCGACCAATGCCGTTTCCGTGCTGTGCCCAGGCCGGAAGCCGGACTGGAGCGGGTCTAGATAGACAGCTTCATCCAGGTACCGGGGAAGCTGTTGCGCCACCACACTCTCAACAACCTTTGCAACAAAGCGAAGGTTGGAGACTGGACGAGTTAGCCAAAACAGCCGGATCCAGAGAGGGCTTCTTGAGGAGGGGCCCCACAACCGCTTCTTTCAAAGCGGCCGGCAGGACCCCCTCACTCAAAGAAGCGTTAACGATCTTCTGGAGCCAGCCTCGTGTCACCTCCCGGGAAGCCAGAACCAACCAGGAGGGACACGGGTCCAATAAACATGTGGTCGCGTTCAGCCGTCCCAGGACCCTGTCCATGTCCTCGGGAGCCACAGGATCGAACTCCCCCCAGATAACACTCTCAAGACCTGCCTCAGTCATCCCATCCGGACATACCCAGTCAGAGGCCAGTCCTTCCCGAATCTGAGCGATTTTGTCATACAGATACTGCACAAAATCCTCGGCTCGGCCCTGCAAGGGGTCATCCCGCGCTTCCAGATGGAGGAGGGAGCGGGTCACCCTGAACAGGGCGGCCGGGCGATTATCTGATGACGCGATAAGAGCGGCAAAATAACTAGATTTCGCCGCTTTTATCGCCACTAGGTAGGTCTTAATATGAGACCTCACCAGTGTTCGGTCGGATTCGGAGCGACTGGTCCTCCAACTACTCTCCAGGCGTCTTTTCCGGCGCTTCATCTCCCTGAGCTCCTCGGAAAACCAAGGAGCTAGGTGAGTTCGGTGCCGGGTCAGAGGCCGCAAAGGCACGACACGGTCCAAGGCCCCGGCAGCCGCACTATCCCAGGCGGCCACCAGGTCCTCAGTCGAGTCATGAGCCAGAGTCTCAGGAAATGGCCCAAGCTCCATCTGGAACCTATCAGGGTCCATCAGGCGCCTGGGGCGGAACCACCTGGTCGGTCCCGCCTCCCTGCGGCGGGGTGCAGCGGTTAGAAAGTCCAGTCGAAGGAGCGAGTGGTCAGACCATGACAAGGGTTCGATGACTATATCCCCTGTATCAAGGCCACTCAACCACTGACCAGAGACAAAAACTAAGTCCAGAGTGTGTCCACCCGTGTGAGTGGGGTCATGAATTAACTGAGTAAGGTCCATGGCCGTCATGGAAGCCATGAACTCTCGAGCCACCTCAGACGTTTCGCCGATAGATGGCAGGTTGAAATCCCCCATGACTAGAAGTCTGGGGGTACCAACCGCCACCTCAGCTATGACGTTGAGCAGCTCGAGCAGGGCCGTTGCCACGCGGCAGGGAGCCAGGTACGTGATCAACAAGCCCATCTGTACTCCACGACCCCACCTCACAAAAAGGGACTCACATCCGGCTATCTGTGGAACAGTGGTCTCCCTCGGATCAAGACTTTCCTTTATAATAACCGCCACCCCCCCGCCCCTGCCCTGAGCTCTCGGCTGATGGAATGCTCGGAAACCTGGTGGGCACATATCCACGAGGGGAACCCCCCCCTCATGGCCCAACCAGGTCTCCGTAATACCTGCCAGGTCCGCTCCCCCCTCCTGAATAAGATCGCAAATGAGGGGGGCTTTATTTACCACGGACCTGGCATTGCACGACAGCAGCCGAAGGCTTGGGCCCTGAGAGTCTGAACAGCCTGGGATACGAGAAGGGCTATGGGGACCGGGGCGTGCCACCGCTCGAAGATAGCGAGTGCGCGCCCCCACTACATGATGCGGCCCCCTGCTCCCACCATATCTGCCCCTCCCACTCAACACATTGATAGAAAAGCCCTCGACAGAATGGACTCTGATGTCCCTCTTACCCCCGGAATCTGCACCCTCCGTGGCCCCACTAACAGCTGGGCCGGACCCCTCCCCCCGTGGGTTAACCCCCAAACCCACACAACCCTCCCGCCCCTTAAAATCCCTTAAAAATCTATCAAAAAGTTTCCCTAAAAAACCCCTTAATCCCCTTTTTGCAGCATGCCACCTCTCGGGGTGCCAAAGCCCGTCATAAAGGTAGGCCCTTGATAAAGTGGAGGGCCACACCTGCGAGAGGGGGGAGTCTCGCAGAATAAGAAGTTCTGTTGGCGAATACATCTAATCAATCAATTATGAATATAAGTATGCCTTAATTCACCTAAAACAATGCAAATTATCACTACTGTGTTTTTTAGGAGTTGCCCACATACTCATGTTCTTTTCCTCACATCTGAGATATGAGATGCACTTATAATAACTGATCTGAAAACAGTCCTAAAAAACTGGGGAGAATAAAAGCAGAAACAAACTATACATTCATGCAGGTAGGACAGGCAGTGGTGAAATCCATTTTTTTTTACTACCTGTTTTGTGGGAGTGGCTTGGTGGGCGTGGCGTGGCTTGGTGGGCGTGGCTTGGTGGGCATGGCAGGGGAAGGATACTGCAAAATCTCCATTCTCACCCCACTCTGGGGCCAGCCAGAGGTGATATTTGCGGGTTCTCCGAACAACTCAAAATTTCCACTACCGGTTCTCCAGAACGTGTCAGAACCTGCTGGATTTCACCCCTGAGGATAGGGTAAAGATTTTTTTTTTCTTCCTAGTGTTTTCCCACAAGTGCAATGTCTGCCTTTTTCCATTCTGGATCAACCAAGTGTTGATCCATTGGTTGCAACTGGAATTGACCAACCAGCTTGTCACCTGAGACCGACTTTGGCTGAGAAATAGTAACTGGCCCAAAATCATCCTGCCTTATTCATAAGAGCCAGCTGTGTGACTTTAGGTCACTCATTATCTCTCTGCCCATGATGTCAGATTGGCGACAAGCTGGCTGGTCAATTCTTGCTGTAACCAATGGACCAACATTGTTGATCCTTTCCCAAAAAACTGGCCCCTGCACTTGCTTGAAAATGCTAGAGGAAAAAAAATATCACTACGCCCAGTCCTTGTATGACTGTTTATTTTCTTTCTGCTTTTATTCTACCTTTTAAAATGAATACTATTTTATATTATTTTAATATACTGTTCATATTATTGTATGTTAACTGTTCAAATTTAAACAGCTTTGAGCTTTCTAGTTATTTGACCCTCCTCCCCCCAAAAAAAGATAAAGTTCCCTTTGTCTCCTGTTCACTAAATGGACATGACTATGTTGTTGTAATAGAACCACCAGCTGAAGGTGAAGGGCCTCTCTAGAGGGACTAAAGAGACATTCCAATTTAGAGTCTGTTCAGGAGAGGAAACATCTGAGGTCAAACCTTCAGATCTATATCTGATGTTTCCTAAGGGAAGGCAGACAGTTTGGCCAGATAATACAAAGATCAACAATAAAATATCTACTTGTGCTCATCCACTAGTGGTTCTAGTCGCTTGGATGTGATAGTTGTTTTCTTTACAACATAAGGAAAGTTCAATGCCTTCTTGCAATTTTTTCAACTTTCCAGTCTCATGCAACAGGATTTCCTAGTGGCCTGACACACCTTAGCTTTTTTGAGATACAAAGGCTGTCTAGATGCTGTCATTTGCAATAATGTTTTTTTTTTAAAAAAATTGAATGAAAATTGTATATGACTTACCAAATCAATGCAAGTACTGTAGCATATTTCTACTGTCTCTTATACCTCCAAAAGAGCTATTCTGGAAAAATCAGGGACTGAACAGAACAAGCTCTTTACATCATAAAATACAGCCAGAAAAGAGTACAGGTAAACCTTGACTTACAACAGTCACTTAATGTTCGTTCAAAGGTAAACCAGGCTCAAAGCAAGTTACTTATAACCTGTCCTCAAAGTTGCGACTACCACATTCCACCCCTGTGATCATATGGTTATATTTCCACGTTTGGCAACCAGACCAATAACAACCAGTTGCAGCACCCCAGTTAATTGCAGTTTGCAATTTTTTTTGCCATTTTCTGGCAAGAAGTGTCAAATCACGCCCATTTGATAAACTGGATTAGGAGTTATCATCACACGATTTACTTAATAACCACTGTCTCACTTAACAACCAGCAAAGACGATTGTAAAATCGAGTCTTATCATATGGTGACTCAATTTACAACCACAATGTCTAATGACCAGGATTCCAGGCTCAATTGTGGTTGCAAATTGAGGACCATCTGTATCAGCAACTATCACTTGCCTAAACGACATTCCTTTTGTTCACTAACATGGTTCTTTGAATCCAAATCAAAAAAGTAGATTCATATTGCTCCACAAAAAAATCCTGTATTTATAAAAATCTCTCATTTTGGATACTGTTTCTACAGGTTTTCTAGTGCTTCACACTAACTGAATACTTCCCTTTTCCAACCAGTACTGTATAAAAGATGCATACATTCTTTTGCAGATATATTCCCATTCTTAAGTAGTGACAAATTACTTGTCACGCTTCATTTAACCAACCATTAATCTGACGTGGCTTATGTTTCTTTAACCATATGCATCATGATTTCCTTCTCATCCACAATATAGCATTTGTAACGTTTGCTATTCATACAGCAGCAAGACTCTTGCAGTTACAATTTAGAATAGCAGAACTGTGAATTAAGAGAGTAGTAGAGATTACAGGTAGTTCTTGACGTACAACCAGTTGTTTGCAACTGTTCCAAGTTATGACAGACTCCACCGAAGGTACTTATTATCTGGTTCCAAAGTTCTGATAGGTGCTCCACATGACTGCATTTTAGGCACTGGGCAACCAGCCCACATTTACGGTCATTTGCTTAACAACAGTGTTCAATTAATCACCATGACATTCGCTTAATAACTACGGTGATTCATTTAATGGCCACAAAAAAACTGCAAAATTGGGTTGATCACATGATAACCTGTTTTATGACTGCCAGGACTTACAACCATAATTGGCTAGATCTATCACTATTGAAAGTTGAGGTTGTATCTTATCATATGGTGACTCAATTTACAACCACAATGTCTAGCGACCAGGATTCTAGGCTCAATTGTGGTTGTAAATTGAGGACTATCTGTATCAGCAACTCTCACTTGCCTAGTATCAATGGAAAATGTATTAAATAAGATGACGAATGCAATTCAATGGTGATAGTATGATATAAGTATAAGTCAAAAGGAAGTTATACTAATTTGATGAGCAGCCATCAAATGATGATGTGTTATTCACATAGAAGATGCTCACAGATTTTTTACTTCTATTTTAAGTTGCAATGTTACAATTCCATTTACCATTTTCAAATACTGCGATGAAATTTCTTCAAATTCTGTTTAATTATAGAAACCAAGACAATAATTCCCTATCTGCACACATAATCAAAGGTTAAATCTTAGGTTCAAATAAAAAACTCTATTTGTTAAGAACAGCAGCCAGACTCTCCTATTTTCCTAAATTGTTTATTTGAACTGGATTAATTATGTCAAATAGCAGCATTGTATCAAGCAGAAATTAGGGTCAGGGTTATTTCTCTTTCGTTTGGGTGTGTGTATGTGTGTGTGAGAGAGACATGCTAGCAAAGTGAAATTAGGCATTTTCTGAATTTTTGACACACTGAACCCGAAAGTTTCACCATCACTGTAATAAGTGAAGAATGAAAAATAATTAAAGGCTTTTTAGGTCTAATTCTCAATTAGAACCTAAATCACAAATAAGTGCAATAGGACAGGGTTGGATGATTGATGTGAGCAAAAAATGGTAGAAGCAGAAGGACCTGAACATCCAGAATTTTCTAAGCAAACACCCATGCTACACCCTTCTACATTCCACAAGTTATACCAAGCTTCTTCTAAGACTCCATCAAACCTCTACCTCTTTTAGAAGCAAAAAGTTAAAAAATTAGCAAACTGTAAAACAGTCATACAATAAAATATTGAAATACCCTGTTCCCCAAATATGAAGATTAGATTAGTACTATATAATCTCAAAACTATACTTCATAATTTCCTCTGGAACTCGCCTCTTAGGCCATTTTTTTTTTCTATGAGGGAAAAAATTACCATAACTAAACACACATTTTCTAGATTTCTAAATCTCCAAATCATTAGCAAATTTTAGTCTCTCTCAGAGGAATCCTGCTTTAATTTCATTTTCATTTTTCATTTTATTAGATTTATATACCGCTCTACTCCCGAAGGACTCAGGGCGCTGAACAGCCAAAGAGATAAAACACTCAGACTACAAAATTTAAAAGACAATATAAAAACCCATTAAATAATTTGGCCCGAAAAAGATTAAAACACCCCCAATGTTTTAAGACGAATTTAAAAATTTACAATTAAAAAGGGAAGTTAGGCCAGGCCAGCCTGTTGAAATAAAAAGGTCTTGAGGTCACAGCAGAAGGTGCGTAAAACTGGGATCCTCCGTATCTCCAGGGGGTGCTCATTCCAGATAGCAGGTGCCCCCACGGGGAAGGCTCTCCCCCTGGGGGCCGCCAGTCAACACTGTTTGACCGACAGAACCCTGAGGAGCCCCAGTCTATGAGAGCGTACTGGCCGGTGAGAGGCTACTGGTGGCAGCAGACGGTCCCGTAAGTACCCAGGTCCTAAGCCATGGAGCACTCTAAAGGTGATAACCAAAACCTTTGAAGTGCACCCAGAAGACCACCGGGAGCCAGTGCAGCTCGCGCAGGAGAGGTGTTACATGGGAACGCCACGTCGCTCCCATAACCACCCGCGCGGCCGCACTCTGCACCAGTTGGAGCCTCCGGGTGCTCCTCAAGGGGAGCCCCATGTAGAGAGCATTACAGTAGTCCAGGCGAGAAGTGACGAGGGCATGAGTGACCGTGCATAAGGAGTCCCGATCCAGAAAGGGACGCAACTGGCTGATCAGGCGAACCTGATAGAAAGTCTTCCCGGCCACGGCCGTCAAATGCTCTTCTAAAGACAGCCGTGAATCCAGGAGGACACCCAAGTTGCGAGCCCTCTCCATGGGGGCCAACGACTCGCCCCCAATAGTCAGTGATGGCACCAACTGACTATATCGGGACGCCGGAAACCACAGCCACTCAGTCTTGGATGGGTTGAGCCTGAGTCTGTTTCTCCCCATCCAGATCCGCACGGCCTCCAGGCACCAGGACATCACATCAAGGGCATCATCGGGGTGGAGATGTACAGCTGAGTGTCATTAGCATACTGATGGTACTTCACCCGGAAACACAGATGATCTCACCCAGTGGCTTCACATAAATGTTGAACAGAAGGGGCGAGAGGACCGACCCCTGTGGCACCCCACATATAAGGCACCTCGGGGTCGACCTCTACCCCCCTGCCAACAGACTATGACCGGTCAGAGAGAAAGGAGGAGAACCACTACAACACGGTGTCCCCCACCCCCAACTCTTCCAACCGGTGCAGCATGATACCATGGTCAATGGTATCAAAAGCCGCTGAGAGATCTAATAGGACCAGGACAGAGGAGCAACCCCTGTCCCGAGCCCTCCAGAGATCATCAACCAACGCAACCAATGCCGTTTCTGTGCTATACCCAGGCCTGAAGCCCGACTGGAACGGATCCAGATAAACTGTTTCATCCAGGTATTGGGGAAGATGTTGCGCAACCACACTCTCAACAACCTTCGCCACAAAGCGAAGGTTGGAGACTGGACGATAGTTTGCTAACACTGCCGGGTCCAGGGAAGGCTTCTTGAGGAGAGGCCTCACCACCGCCTCTTTCAAGGCGGCGGGAAAGTCACCCTCACTCAATGAAGCATTATAATCCCCTGGAGCCAGCCTTGTGTCACCTCCTGAGAAGCCAGCACCAACCAGGAGGGACACGGGTCCAATAAACATGTGGCTATGTTCAGTCTACCCAGAATCCTGTCCACGTCTTCGGGAGTCACAGGGTCAAACTCTTCCCAGATAACATTCTCAAGACCTGCCTCCACCATCCCTCCTGAATCTACCCAGTCAGAGTCCAAGTCTTCCCGAATCTGAGCGATTTTGTCATACAGATACTGCACAAAGTCCTCGGCCTTACCCTCCAAGAGGTCCTCCCGCGCTCCCTGGTGGAGCAGGGAGCAGGTCACCCTAAACAGGGTGGCCGGGTGATTATCTGATGATGCAATAAGAGCGGCAAAATAGTTGGATTTTGCCGCTTTTATCGCCACTAGGTAAGTCTTAATATGAGACCTTACCAGTGTTCGGTCAGATTCAGAAAGGCTGGCCCTCCAACTGCTCTCCAGGTGTCTTTTCCGGTGCTTCATCTCCCTCAGCTCCTCGGTGAACCAAGGAGCCAGGTGAGACCGGTGCCGGGTCAGAGGCCACAAAGGCACGATCCAATTCAAAGCTCCAGCAGCCGCCCTATCCAGGCGGCCACTAGGTCTTCAGTTGAGACGTGAGCCAGAGCCTCAGGGAATGGCCCAAGCTCCGTCTGGAACTTATCAGGCTCCATCAGGCACCTGGGGCGGAACCATCGCATCGGTTCCGCCTCCCTGTGGCGGGGTGTGGAGGTTCGAAGGTCAAAGCGAAGGAGGGAGTGATCCGACCATGACAAGGGCTCGATCGTTATATCCCCTATCTCAAGATCACTCAACCACTGACCAGAGACAAAAACCAGGTCCAGCTTGTTTCCCCTCGTGTGAGTAGGGCCATGAACTAACTGGGTCAGATCCATAGCTGTCATGGAAGCCATGAACTCCCGAGCTGCCTCACACGTCTCACCGACAGATGACAAGTTAAAATCCCCCATGACCATAAGTCTGGGGATATCAACCGCTACCGCGACTATAACGTTGAGCAGCTCGGGCAGGGCTGCTGCCACGTGGCAGGGAGCCAGGTACGTAATCAGCAAGCCCATCTGTACCCTATGACCCCACTTCACAAGGAGGGATTCACATATTGCTGAGCACATTGTAAGCCGCCCTGAGTCTTCGGAAAAGGGCGGCATATAAATCAAATTAAAATAAATAAATAAAATAAAATAAAATAAAATAAAATAAAATAAAATAAAATAAAATAAAATAAAATAAAATAAAATAAAATAAAATAAAATAAAATAAAATAAAATCTGGCAGTCTGAGGGACAGTGGCCTCTCTCGGCCTAAGACCTTCGTTGATGACAACCACCACCACCCCGCCCCTCCCCTGTGACCTCGGCTGATGAAATGCGCAAAAACCAGGTGGGCACATTTCAACGAGGGGGACCCCCCCCTCCTGGCCCAACCAGGTCTCTGTAATACCCGCCAGGTCCGCTCCCCACTCCTGAATAAGATCGCAAATGAGGGGGGCTTTATTTACTACGGACCTGGTATTGCATAACATCAGCCGAAGGCCCAGGCCCTGAGGATCTGTGCAACCTGGGGAACGAGCGTGCGCTCCCACAACACAATATGGCCCCCGGCTCCCGCCATATCTGCCCCTCCCACCCACAGTACTGATGGAAAGTCCATCATCAGAAGAAGCTCTAACCCCTCCTTGACCCTGGTTTCTACTGAATCTATTCTAATTGGCCTGTCAGGATAGGATCTTACCAAATCCAATCTACAAATAATCAAGTTTATAAAATATTACAGCTGCAATTCTATATAATTACATTTAAATATCCTTCCTCCTTATGCCATTATCTCATCCATGTTAAGGCCTCTCTGTTTCATCTATTGGTGCTAGCCATCCAGAAAAACATTTAAAAAAAAAATATCTTGGAAGATCTGATTTTTCAAACAGTGGTGTCCATAGGAAGAGGAGGAAGAATCAAAATTGAAAAGATGGCAGACCGAGGATTGTAATGCAAGCTGTTCCTCTTTTGAAGTTGCAGTGAAATGTTAAAACGTGTAAAAACAGGCAGAGCTTGCTGCACCCATCATTTTGCTGATTTTAACATGCACATGTCCCGTGGATGCCACTGTTTTCAAATATCCCAACTAGTTACTAAATTTGTTTCCTTGGACATCATGATTATAGATTTTCATGTCACCAATAACAGCATATCCTTTAATACTGAAAATATCTGAGCAAAATCTAGAGCCTGTGTATATATGATATTCACAGCCTTCATTACATGGATACAAACCACCATGTGGTTATAAGTAATTATTTCCTGTAACTAGAAACTGGGATTCCCTATGGTTTTCTGGAAACATACCTTGTTGGGAAAAGCAGCTTTTCTACTAGCTGTGTGAAAAAGACTTTGATCAAATGCCTCAACAGAATTATGACAACTAAAGATTGATGAACCTCCCCCTCCAGTTCTGATTCCAAAATATAACCATATTTCATTGCAATTGGATGTGTGTGTGTATATATATATATATACACATACATATATATATATATATATATATATATATATATATATATATATATATATACACACATACATACATATATATACATACACACACGCACACACATATATACACACACACACTCTAGATGAATACCCATGATCTGCTACGAAACTATGTGATCCAGCTTGATAAATCAACACTTACAGCTTGAAAATTAATGAGTACTTGCGATCGGCCTCTCTCCCTCAGGCTTGCCCCACAGAAGCCTCCCCATCCCATCTCCTTCTCTCCTCTCAGGCTTGCCCCACAGAAGCCTCCCCATCCCATCCCCTTCTCTCCCTTAGGCTTACCCCACAGAAGCCTCCCCTATCCTATCCCCTGCTTGCTGCTGTGAAAGTAAAACTGAAAGTGAAACTCCTCTCCTCTGCTTGTGTTTTGCATTTGGAACAGATTTCTTTTCAGGTGGGGAGGGGTAGTAGAACTCCTTAGCATCAGAGTGTGTTAATAATAATATAGGAAATACTAATGCGCTGATGGTCACTTCGAAAAATCCTTTCTTAGTGAGCACCTAAAAGCCAAGAGGAAGATATGTGGCAAATTTCAAGTTTGTAGGCTTTACGGTTCTGGAGATTTCATGATTAAGTGGTTTTCACTTTTATATATATAGATTCATGAAACATTGGTAAGCAATTCATTAGCAAGTTGTAAATAATAAGGAAATATGTTTTTGTTGAAATTGCATAGAATTTATACACCCATATACACATTTAACGTATGTACCTTTACATATCCATTTTTTTTTTAATTTTTGCATTACTTTCCCTCCCCTTTGCTGTTGCTGTTTTTCTATCCTTCTCTTTTCAGTTTTATAAATAAGGGCAAAAAATATCCTTCTTTAATGTAGATCTCAAGAGGGAATAGAGGCAGCAATTTTAGTTTTGTATTTGTACAAATACTAACCAAACCCCAGTTCACCAAGGGATTCTGAAGTCTTTGAAATAAGGCAGATATTCTATACATTAGAAAAATGAAATGATACAACAAAATTCTGTCAACAGAAGAGCACCAATACAAATACTTGCTTATTGATCCCTACATTTTTCAACATTTCATTTAAATTATGGAGTCATCAGAAGACATTTACTTGTTATTATATACAACAAAAAAATAATCAACTTTTATAATATACACAACCATTTAAAATGCATTTCCACTCAAAATAATAATTGGTGAATTGGTAAAACTTAGCATATTTAAAGTAAGCATATTATGCAACATTTCATTATCTTAAAACTACATACAGGAGATACTGTATGTTTGCTGAACACATAAAATGTTTGACTGATTTGAAATACTCACTTCATAAAATAGGGTTTTCAGGCAGCAAAACATCACCCACAAGTGTTATCTGTCCCTCTCTAGTGGCTACAGCTAATCACTGCAACTTGCAGAAGATATTTGGAGCATCCAAAATGACAAAGCTTATGAGAAACTTCTTTATGAGAAACGAGAAACAAGAAAATTGGTGAAAGGTATTGGTGGATAGTAAACAAAATTAAATGAAAGACAGCATCACTTGAAAGTAACATAGTCAAGAAATATCTTCCTACTGTTTGTCAGGCCATAACAATTATTCAGCACACCAAAACAAAGAAACAGGAAACAAAATATGAGTTTCTTGTCAGTACATCAGTTAGCAATTGTCTTGTACACTCAGCCCTAAGGGGAAACCAGATTCTGTTTCTGCTTGTTTTTCATGTACAACTGTGAAAGAAGTATATGACCTCAAAAGAAAGGGCCTTCTCAGATGTGGCCTTATGAGATGTCTACAATTTACGAGATGACAACTTAAAGGAATCCTGATGCCCACACTGGCAATTTTTAATGCAGAACTAAGCCATTCTTTTTCTTTAACTATTTTCTTCAAATAATTTTATGGGCTTTATTTTAGGTGACCATATTATATTGAGATATATGTTTTTATGTAATTGTACTATATTCTTTTTTAGTACGTATTAGCATATTGCATTATTTTTAATATTTTAAGAAACGTACATTTGCCTTTGTCAGCAGGCAAATTAGAAATGAAACAGAGTAAACTAAGTTATTTATAGCATTATACATAGTGATCTGAAAGCTAACTTGGGTGTCTCTAAAAATGAATGGACTTTTGGCTACCTAAGAGCCCTTCGGTGTTTATAAAAACATAGTTATATCCTCTTCAAAAGAGAGTTAGGAAGTGGGATTCAAAAGCAGAGAAAGCGAACAGTTTCTTTATTCCTGAGCATTATTCCTGGGAGTGTTCAGAAAAGACTGAACTGTTAAGAAATAGATTTTATTTAACTGGGCTTAGGAATTCATGCACAGTGCCTCAAACAGCTATGGAAGAACTGGAACCAATACAATTGGCAGGGAACATATAGGTAGGCATGTGAGAGACCTTCACTATGAAGTTGGTAATACAGATATCACTGTTAATTATTGTTAATTGACAGTATAAAATAATGATCTAATCTTGAAAATAGCAAATTATGGAAGTTTTATTTATTTTGAAAGGGCTGATGATCATTTCCTTTTAAAGTTTGCATTTGCAACCATATTTTAAAAAATGGATGACAAAGATTTTAACAGGTCATTCGGCCACAAAGAATTTGTTAAGTGCAGATGCAATAGACTGTTAAAGGATCACACTTTTGGCTATTTATAGTGAAATAGAAAAAGAAGCCCCTTATCAAAAGTGATTGGTGAATAAAAAAAAAGAATCCAGGTGAATCTAGAAAAGCTATCCTGTCAATCTAAGTGCTTGTCCTTTTTAAATAGTTGATCATTTAACAACACAGCATCTTCAATCTTCCAAGAAACAGCAGCACATCTTCAGACTTCCCTATTAATTTATTAAAGTAGGATTTTAGAATATATTACATTATATACTTAGATTTTCAAATGGCTTTTGACAAAACTCCTTACCAAAAGCACCTAACCTATTAATATTCATAGGAGAAGATAGATTTTCATAACAGTTAAAGCGCAAGAAGCATAGATCCACAACTAAAAAATACTGGTATATATGGTAATGTTTGAGATATTAAATAATTTAGGTTATTAAAAAATCACTAAATTACTATATGGCAAATTAAATATGTTAAGCAGGTTGTACATTGAGACAGAAATTCCACCTTCTTAAAACCAACTTGTACTATAGTTGGTACACTATTAATGTCTAGGACAGTGATGGCTAACCTTTTTGCCATTGCATGCCAAAAGCGGGGGGAGCACAGGAGGGTCGCGCATGCACACGCATGCCTATACCCATAATTCAATGCGCCCCGCCCCCCTGCGCATGTGAATGCGACCCCCCACGCTCCCCACATTATTGGCACGCGATGGCACGGTGGGACTGGGTGGCCTGCTTTTCACCCTCCCCAGACTCCAGAGCCTTTCTAGGAGCCTGGGGAGAACAAAAGCGACCTTTCCCACCTACCCGGGAGGCCCCTCTGGACGCCGGAAACAGCCCGTTTCCTGACTTCTGGTGGGCCCAGAAGGCCCAAAAATCAGTTGGCCGGTGCGCACATGTGCACTGGAGCTGAGCTAGGGCAACACTCGCGTTCCCACAGATATGGCTCCATGTGCCACCTATGGCACACATGCCATAGGTTTGCCATCACGGGTCTAGGAGATGGGCTTAAAGAGACCAGACATTACAGCAAATTACACCACAAGAGCCAGTGAGATACCAAAATTGCTGGAGTAGATACATTTTTCAGAGAGTTTGGGAATTTTAATGATAAAATGAAAGGTGAGGGATTTAATGACCAAACCAGAGTCCAAATTTTTTCTACTTTGAAGAGAGCCTTCTGTGTTTGACATTAAGAGTCTTGTACAACACAGAAAGTATTCCTTTGATTTAAAATGATGTAGAGGCATATACCATAATTCATCAATAGATCAAGTAAGATCACATGAAGAATGGTTACAGGAACTGGGCATGGCTAGTCTAGTGAAGAGAAGGACCAGGGGAGACATGATAGCAGTGTTCCAATATTTGAAGGGCTGCCACAGAGAGGAAAGGGTCAAGCTATTTTCCAAGGCACCTGAAGGCCAGACAAAGAATAATGGATGAAAACTGATCAAGGAGAGATTCAACCTAGAAATAAAGAAACATTTTCTGACAGTGAGAACAATCAACCAACAGCTTGCCTTTGGAAGTTGTGGGAGCTTCATCACTGGAGGCTTTTAAGAAAAGATTGGACTGCCATTTGTCAGAAATGGTGTAGGGCCTCTTGCTTGGGCATAAATTACTTTAACTGAAAAGCACAGACTTGGTACACTAAACTTATATCATGCTTTTGCTTATATATGTGATCCTACTTTTTAAAAATTATACATAAATGAAGTTTTTACAATAAACAAAATTAAGTTACAAGTAAGTAATTTACAAGTCTCTGAAATCAGGAATAGAATTTTAAGATAAAATTGAGCAATTTTACTAAGCAAAAATAAATAAACATATTGCCATGATTGAAGTTCTATTTATTTTTGATGAAGCACCACTTAAGATCTACATTTTGGGTAATAAAAAGATGGATTACATATAAAGACTATGGAACAGCATAGGTTCAGTATAGTTAGTTAACCTTTATTGTCATTTTTTACTGTGCTCACACTTGCACACTAAAAATGAAATTTTGTTGCCTGCTGTCCAGGGTCTATTTGATTTAAATCACTAGTAAAAAGGCTTGATTTAAATCAACTTGATTTAAATCATAATTTTTAAAGAGCAACTGTCATCTCTGTCCCACAGCGGCTCCTCCTCTGACCTGCTGATGACTGAATGACAGTCCCAATATTGCAGAATATATAGACTCATGCTATATAACTAAACTCCATTTCATGCTGAATAAATGAAATTATTAATGTATCTTAAATAGAAAAATATCTTTAGATAGATTTTTATTCCAAAAGCATTTTATTAAAATAAATTTGATAAAAATAAAAAAAAGATTTAAATCAAAAAAATCTGATTTAAATTTAAAAAATCTGAAAATTTTAATTTTTTTTAAATCGATTTTTATCCATCCTGCTGCTCTCAAATGTGTATACATACATAACACACTTAATACACATGCTATATATATACCTACATATATACCTACACCAGTGGTGGGTTGCCTCCAGTTCGGACCGGTTTGTGAGAACCAGTAGTAAAACTGGCAGGAGGCCCCACCCACCACCCCAGATGTCGTCATCAGCGATCTGCGTATGTACGATCCCGTTGCAAACCAGTAGTAAAGGTAAGTAGAACCCACCCTTGACCTATACCTATATATATATATAACTATATACATATACACACACACACTATGAATATATATCAGAAAGAGAAAGCTTGAGAATTCACAAAGTTGATACTATATGGAACAAAACTGTGACTAAATCTGGATGTTCTGCTTTGGATATCATGAAGCCTCCTCCCAGGAGGTAACAAGGAAAACAGGTTGTGAAGAGGATGTGTAGCATCTCAGATAATATTGCAGACCCTGCTCAAGCAACACTTATATGCTATGTCCTGGATACATGGAGGTGAACTGCCAATAATCTTTTCTACTATCCTTACCACTCTCTGCACTGCCTTCCTGTCCGAAGCAGTAATGCTTCCAAACCAGACAATAATACAATATGACAGGATGTTTTCAATCGTCCCTCTACAGAAAGTGGTAAGGACAAGGAAGATGTACTTTTCTCATGTGACTTAGAAAATGCAGGCACTGCTGTGCTCACTTCATCAGTGTCTTGCTATTGAGCGACCAAGCCAAGCCTACTTGTTAGCTGCATACACAGAAAATTGATGCTAATTACCTCGACAGGTAAATCATTAATACTCAAAGGTGTGGGTCTGTGCCTGCCTTTTCTGAAATCAACAATGATCTCTTTAGTTTTTCAAATGTTTAAAACAAGGTTGTTTTTAATTACACCAGTTCTACCTCCTTGCGGTAATTGTCATCCTGAATAAGGCCCACTACTATTGTATCATCCGGACACTTCACAATGTGGTTGGTGACAAACCTTGCACAACAGTCATGGGTAAACAGGGTGAACAACAGTGGACTTAGGACACAGCCCTAAGGAGAACCTGCGCTCAAGAAAATGGTGTTAGAAATATTAATCCCAACTCGCACATACTGGGCCTATCAACAAGAAAATCAAGAATCCAGTTGCACAAAGGAATATTAAAGCCTAGAATGCCCAGTTTGTCTACTAGATGCAGAGGAACGATTTATTAAATGCCGAACTGAGGTGGAACCATTATAGGCCTGAAGTAACAGAATTGAAGGCCTGGCAGCATTTTCCCTCCCTTCCGCTTATGCCGAAAAGAATGAAGATAGAGCTATTTTCTAATATTCTTTTGTTTTCCCAACTTTAAATTTTGCTAAGTGTCATATTCTTTCTCCAAGATAACCTCTGTTGGTAAGCTTCTGGAAAATCAGTGAAGTCCCAGAAGAATAGAAAAGAGCAAATATTCCTAAATTTTAAAAAGGAAAGGAGGAGGATAAGGAAATTTACAGATTTTCAGCTTAATATCCATATTGGGCAATTTTTTTGAGCAGATGGTTAAACAGTCATCTGTGAACATTTAAGTAAGAATGCAACAATTAAGAAGAGCCACCATGGGTCTGTCACAAATGTCAAGTCACATAAGCTTTATCTCTTCCTTTGAGAGAGAATTGCAAGTTTAATAGATTTGAGAATGCCATTGACATACTGTAGAATATCTTAACCTCAGCAAAGCATTCAACAAAATATTTTATAATGTCTTAATAAAATTAATTAAAAATTAATAAAATGATAAAATATAAGCCAGGTGATAAATCTATTAGATGGCTTCATAACTGACTGAACATTCACATCCAGAAAATACTGACATATGGTTCTACAACAGATTACACAGTACTACTGAATGAAGTGTCCTAGAGTATACATTTTTATTAATTACTTGGGTTGAGAATATGATTATCAAATGTGCAGATGACACAAAAATTGGAGAAGTAGCTAATTTTTCAGAAGAAAAAGCAAAGATTTAAAAGAAATACATAAGTTCATACAGAAACAACTACGATGAAATTTAAGGTGAAAAATGTAAATTTCTGCATCTGGGGAGAAAAGCAGAAGTCATTAGAGGTAGTCCTTGATTCATGACCAATTCTTTAACTGAAAAGCACTTCTAGCTGTTGTAAAATGTCACACATACCTTGTGTTCACATGCCATAATTTGCAAAGTTTTTTCCAATTTCTACCCATTTAGGAGAACAGATTAGGACTTACAATTTATAACTCTATAATTCACTTAATGACCACTATAAAAATGGTTGCAAAAAGGGGTTGATCATGTGGGTGCCTCAATGTACAAATGACACAGCTTACAACCAAACTTCTGGTCCTATTGTGGTCATATGTTGAAGGCTACATTACAGTATAAGAGGAATTTGCCTGGGCTGTAGTGGTAGCAATCATGAAAAGAATCAGAAACTGTACTTGACCCAACAATATGATGCTAAAAAGTCCAATTTTTTTTTGAATACATTAACAGGAACTTGAACCACTCAATTCTACTTCTGTTAGGCCTCATTTGGGATACTGTGTCCAGTTTTCTACAGGCCTTCTCGCAGCATTCTTACCAGACAGAAATATTCAACATTAACACCAAAACGATATATAAATGAAATGTGGCTCCTTTAGAAAAATATTTATTTCCAACTCTCATGCGGAATAAACCTTTTCTACAGTGTACATAATACATTCCTACCATTTCAACCTGTAATCATTTTCAATTAAAAATCCAAACATTGTAATGTGTCCTTATACATACAAGTTTATTCTGCATCATATATTTGCTTGAGACTCAGAATAAAGATAGCATAAAACAAACTTATATCAGTATTACAATACTGATATTAATATCTTCAATTACTCTGTTCCTAATATAGAATATACATTCATATACTTCCACTCCTCAAGTCCAAATTTATTAATTTTCATAACTTTCCATGAACATGTTCTGCTAGAAAGTGTTAAATCAGCATAACTAGATCTTCTGAGCTTACCTAGAAGATTTCATCAATAAATTAAATTCTGATAAGTAGTTCAATCAAAATACTTATTCATTCTGCCCATTTTCCTATCATGGGGTCCAGGGGTGGTATTCACTTACCTTCCCTATTGACTTGCAAATGTGTGCGCGCACTAGCACATCGCTCACATGTGCCATCTTTGCACATGTGCAAGGCCTTCCGCGCATGCAGAGCCTCGAAAACATGAAAAAATTAGATGTCATGACGTCCACGCGGGTGGGCGGGGCATCCCAGTCAGCCCTACCAGTTCACCCGATTTGGATAGAACCGGCTAAATATCACCACTGATGGGGTCTTTCATTTGAGCAATTAATATTACTCTGATATAAAAGAAATATTTCATGATAATGAAAAATGAATGCAATATAATTTCAAGAATATCAAACATATATTTTATGAGAGGGAATCCTGAAGTAAACTTATTTTTACAATACAGAGTTAATATAGAGATTCAACAATCTTTATAAGTTCAATAGTCTTCATTTGATAGATGAATTCTTCAGCTGACATAATTATACCTGCCGCCAATACAATTATTAGCTCTTTAAATATATAATGTTCTACCTAAATCAATAAAGTCCTGGCAGGTAGTCAATAATTCAAGTTAACATTGTAGAATTAAAAGGTAAAATGCTCTATCAAACCTGCATACCTGTACAAATTATTCATTGAGTAAAAAATAGTCCTAGTGTAAAAACTATTATCAAGTACTTCTGATATGTACTTAGTTTATTAATAAATGATTTTTTTTTACAAATTTGTGCCAAAGATCTGAAATTTTTTGATGCCCTAAATCTGCAAATCTCAATTAGTAAACATTTTCCCAGACATTAAGAAATTAAACCAAATTAATGTAGCGTAGACTGAATTATAAATGAGTATACAATTTAATTTTTAATCATGAATAATGAGTCCCCCATCATATGAACAGTAATATAGAACTACATTATCTCAACAACTGTTACCACAACCTAGTTAGGTAGGTTATATGTTTTGAACACTGAAGAAATGATCAACAGTATTACTAAATATTTATTCACTTTGTGCAATATAATGGTGGTATTGAGAAATCAGAAACATTCTCTTATCCCAACAATTCAATAAAGAGATTTGAGAAATTATAACAAGTATATAACTCAGAACTTATATTATCTATGTGTGATGTACAATTTTGTATGAATAATTGCATATTAAGTAGGTAACTCATAGAATTCCTAAGCAGTATTTTTTTAAATTTAATTTTAAGTCTAGTACTCAAGATTTTTCAAACTCATTTTGTCCATGATCAAATATCCCATTTAATTATAAAATACAGTTTTATATTTTAACTTGTTAGAAAGGAATCTTAAGGTACTCAAACATCTTGTAGGATTGGAGAGGAAAACAAGCCTTTTTAAATAAATAACTATTCTTTGAATTCGAGAATACCTCTTATGAAAAATGTGGCATGTTTTTCTAACAATTACAAAACAAATCAATGTTCTTTACTACCCGGCTGGACAAGAACTAGACACATACAAATATACTTCCCCTTTTAAATCATGATAAGAAATTTCCTGATCACCACTACTTCCACATTAAAAATGATTCTGTTTATGGGATGGTTAGTTTGTTTTAGTTCAAATTCAAATTAATATTTTTATTAATATTTTTTTAAATTAATAAAAATAATCCACTTTCTCAAAAAACTGTTGGCATTGCAATAATACTTGGAAAGTGTACTCAGTTATAAAATAAGCATCTTGTATACAGAAGGTTCCATATTAAATTCATATCTGTAACAATCCATAAATTATTTATAATAATTAGGTCATAATAGTTTAGAATATTGCTTAGCCATTATAAATCTGTGAAGCAAGACTTTTCTAATTATTACCACCCCCTCTTCTCTTACATAATTTCTCTAGTCTCAATCACCATTTGATCAGTCAAATTGCAATTTTTTTTTTGACCCAACATAAGGAAAGTCAGCTCCATTACTTTCGAAGCATTTTAGTTTTGGTAGATTTATGTAAAAGTCAAGTGTCACATGGAATTTTATGCTGAAACAATACTTAATATTCAAATCCAATATTGTTTAATTTAAAACAAGACATAAAAACCAATCAAAACTGATAGAAATCAGATATTTTAAAGCCAGAACGTTGACTGCAGTGTTTTAGTAGAGCAATGCAAATGGTATCACAAAAGGTATTTTGCAAGTGAAGCACCCTCCTCAAAATATTAAAATAATGAGTTGGTCCTAACAGAAGTAAACACATATGCATACACATAGAGAAAACTGGAGAAAGCCTACAAAGCAACTGCAGTAGGATTTTCAGAGGATCTGCTACTTTGTCTTAGGACATACTATATAGCACTAGGAAAGGACAATATATTCTTTACCCCTCTTCTCCAATATCTGAAGTTTTTTTAAAAGTAGACAAGTTGATTGAGCTTGAGTTTGAGTAAAGACCCAACCTCTCTCTATCAACAAGGTATATTCATAAGTCCAACACAAACCAATTCTGCCATACAATTATCAGGCTACTTTCACTACTGTGAGATACATATAAACTTTTTTTTCTGTTTGACTCTAGCAAAATGATGATGCATCATCTTTGTTCATTACAATCTATACCTTGCTCTTTGTAAATGAACTAAATAACCAGATGGAAGAGAAAATGTGAGCAGCTGTTGAATAAAACGAAGATAGGTTCAAATAACGGAAACAGAATGTTCTAATACCTATTTGCCATATTTACAAAATATAACATGTAGTGAGAACTTTACTTTTCCATAGGTTGTAATGTTTGACAGTAAAATTGTGCCCAGAATAGAAAACAAACATTCACCATAGTTTTATATTTTTCACACATTTTCCTCTCTCATTAAGCTACAAATGTATTAAAGATTAAATGTTTCAAAAATAGTCAGATGTTATGATAAAGCGGTAATTTACAAATCCTGCACTTCCTGCAAAAATAGCAGCTATTTTACAAGCAGAGGTGAGCCTGCAATATTTCTGCATCATAGATATATGCCTGTCAGGCTTAAAGAACAGCATATCTAAATACATACATACAAATATTCAAATTTACTAACACAATAGTAAATGTGTATACAAATAGACTTTGAATAACCATTGTTTCTCAATACTTAAAAGGGCTACAAAGCCTTACCTTTTAGCAGAGGCAGTGGAGTTAACTCAATAGGCTTGCCCTGAGACCGAAACTGGGAGGAGCTTTGCGACCTCTTCTGCCTAGCTTTTCTGACGGACTTCCGAGAAAATCCGTCTACTTTATCCACTGATGGAGGAGTGGTTGGTGCTGAGGACATATCCCTACTGAAAAGAACAGACATTATTTCTAAGTAAAAATGAAGAAAAAAAATTCATCTATCCATGTTTTACTCTCTCAGTCAGATCACAGTACCAAGTAATAGTTAACTACTGTGTATAGTTTAGTGTATCCTTCCTCAAACTGCATACCTTCCAGTTGTGTGGAATTTTACCAAGAATTCTCCAGCCAACTTAACCAATGCTGACAATTCAAGAACGTAACCTCAATATATTTGAGGAAGAGTGTCTTTAATACACTGGGCATATGTAGTAACCATTTTTTAAAGCCCCATTATCCTAAACCAGTTCTGATTACCTATCTTGAAAGCAACTAGTCAGATCTATCAATCAACAGTTGAACTTTTCAATGTTGTCTGGCTTTACAAGTATTTCAGTTTCCTGTGGCATTATTTTTTTTATTACCATTATTCTACTTCTTCTGAGATATTCTTCAAAATTTTCCTGCATCTATTACATTCATCTGCCACTAACAGGCAGAGAAAGCAAGCCTGTAATATCTTAATAGCAATAGCTCTCCAGTAATACACACAGACACACACACTTATATACATACATAATACATGTAATACATTTTTCTACAATTATTATACTTTGGCAAGAGTATGTGTCTTCCAGTCATCACAATTGAAAAATTCCACATTCAAGGACACCTATCCAATAACAGTTTATGCAGAAGTTAGATAGTTAATATATCTGCTATTATGCTACTTTTATCTTTTGCTTCACAGAAAATTGGGTGGGGGGGAGAACGGTGGATGATACATAACTCAATTGTCTATTTAAACTGAAAATTAAAGCCTTCCCATCAGATAGTGATTTTCAATCAGAGGTATGCTGTTGGAACATAGAAGCTGTCTAAGTTAGCTATAGATCAAGTCCCTAAACCCATTACGTGTGCTCCCTGCACACTCAAGGACTGTCCCTCTCACAGTTAATTCAGATCTGGGAAGAGCTGGTGGACCAGATTTCTACTTTTGCTTTTCACATCTTATCTCTATGAGCATTATCAGTCAAGTAGCTGCTTCCTTCCTAAACCTGGTATGTGGCATCTGGTCACCTTTCTCAGTGAGCCAAACATACCACTCTGCATTAGTTAAGCAGAATGTAAGGAATAACCTGGATAAGAGGAAAATATAAGTGCAGTAGTAGCATTCCAATAAGCACAAGATTAATTTTTTTCAAACTCATAACTTCATAGCAATTCCATGCTATGATCCTTTTCTCACCTTGCATATTTTAGGGGTTTTCTCCTCTACTATTTTCAGTCCATTCATGCGAAAGCATCTATTTATATAGCAAATACATGGAGGCTGAGGAGATTCTTAGAGTATCTTGGCATTCAGGCAAATTTAGCTGACCCTTGCTCATGTTATAAGAGAAAGACTTTTGTGTGCTACCACCTTATGATGACAATAATGCTAAAGATGGTAAAGAAAATATAGTAAAAGAATGTCCAAATAAAAATAAAAATGTTATATTATCTTTAAATATATATAAATGTTCTCCTAGAAAAAAAAGTGGTCTCTTGGTTTTTTTGATAGAGATGTAGGTCTGAGACAATATATTAAATATATAATATCAAGCTTTTAAATCAAGGCTTATGCCCAAAACAGATTTTCAAGTGGTACTAAGCATAATAGTAAAATTACATATTATTAAAAAAACTCACTAAAATCACTACAACATTCATCTTTAGTAAATTTAATCAGGTCAATAAGACCACACAATGAGACATCTACACAATCTTTTTAAGACAAAGGGTATTGTTACCATGATGAAACACTTCTGAACACTAATTTGAATTTATCTCATCAAAATTTGATATCTGGGTATTATAAACTTTTAGCATGACAATATAGCTATAAAATATAAGTGGGACAAACTACAATTGTGTGCATAAGAGCTATTTTTCTACTACAAAGATCACATCAACTGATGCTGTGGGAAAAGCAGATTTATCAAAATCAATTGCTACTTTATCAAGTCATTATTCTCATGGCCACCATTGCATTGGTTCACCAAATTGCATAGCCTAGTATGAAAATATAGTGATACTTGATTAGTATAATAGTTATCATTTTTAACATAACATAAACAATTTATATGTAGGCTTTCTACAAAAGTATCATTGCTATCAGTATTTTTAGTTGCATGAAACCAGCACCTTATGCATACTGAGAAATGTTCTTCAAATAACAAAAGTATTACTTTAATTCCACTGGGAATCAGAAATCCCCACCAAATACTGTAACATGGACAGCAAAATTCCAGCCACTAAATCCAATAGTTCTACAAACCTTCGCCCTGCCCCCACCCCCCCCCCACCCCCAACTGTACTTAATCTTAGGTTCTGAATATATTCAGGATGGTTTATATTTGCACTGCCCATAACTCTTAGAATACATTATCTCCATCCTTTCAGAAATATTTCCACAGTTCCACAAAAACAGAACCACTCACTATATTAACTGACAAGTCCTCAAGCAGATCAGTTCAGCTGCAGGATCATTGTGTCAACAAGAAGCAACACTTCTCAGCTATAAATTTAGAAACAGTTCTTCTCTCCTGCTTTATAAATTATTAAACCTCATTCTAAGTTAGCCATCCTTAGCAATACCGATAAACAAGATCGTGGAGAGGTTTACCCCCCTTCATATCTTCTAAAATAGGACCTCATTCTTTAAAAATGGGAATAACAAATTATACTTGAAATAACTGCCATTTATTAAGGTGAACCGCAGCATTTATCCCCACCACCGGCACCACCGAGACAGTGCAGAGATGAGAAAGATTATTTTTAAAGGTGGTGATGGAAAGATGATGATTACTATAAAGCAACTGATTTATCACAGACGTCAGAGATTGGGAGAAGGGAAAATTAGGAAAGGAGGTTGAGGGGAAAAAAATACCAACGGCATTAAAAGGGAAGGGACCCTTTGATAACAGAGGAGACACCAATCCCGATGTGTGATCGGCTGCTGGCTATTGCCTATGCTAGATGACCCTCAAGAAGGAAGAGATCAAGTCCTAAAAGATCTCGCGTGCTGGGTTCGTACAGAAAACCTTAAGCCGCTCTCCTTCCACCGGCTCCCTTTTCTCCGCCCCCTCTCTAATAATGTTCCCCCATTTCTCCCCGTCGGCAGGCGGGTCGTCGGCTTCCCCGGCCTGGTAAGCAAGTTACCTTGATCCCTCCTGGTAGAGAATCCGGAGACAAGAAAAGGAGAGAAAAGGACGAGGTCGATCCCTGGGTGAAGCGAAGGCGGCAAGCCTAGTCGGCGCGTGTCTCTCCCTCCCTCTCTCTTTCTGCGGTGCGCTCCCTGCCGCAGAAGCAGCAGCCGCAGCCTGGTAGGCCTCGTCGGCCTCCCCAGCGCAAAACGACGTTAGCGGCGGAGTCAGGATCGGAGGCGGCGGCAGCGGCGGCAGCAGCAGCAGCAGCTTCCACTCGGTCCCATGCAACACTCCGGGCCGGGGCCTCTCCCGCCTTTCTCCTCCTGACGAGCCGACCGCCGCTTGCCAGGCCTCCTCCTCCTCCTCCTCCTCCTCCTTCTTCTCCGCGGCTGCTTCTCTCACATTCCCGGCGAGTCGGCCTGGGGAAAGGAGGGGCGCCAAGCGAGCGCGGCCCGAGCTGCCTGCGGGGTGCGAGGAGGAGGAGGAGGAGGAGGGGAGGAAGAAGAAGGCTCGGCGAAAGCTAACGAGAGGCGGCGTTCTGTTGGGCGGCTGCGGCCTTCCTCTTCTTGTTCCTGGGACTGCGGGCGTTTCTGCAGCTCTCGCTGGTTTCTATTGTCAGTCAGTCAGTCAGTCAGTCACTGAGCTCCGGCCATGGCCCGCTCACTCGCGCCCTCTCCCGCTCTCGCTCGCTCGCTCGCTCACTCTCTCTCTCTCCGTGGAGCGCGCACCTTCGCTCGCTCGCGCTCACGCCGTCACCCAAACCAGCCGTTCAGTCACAGCCTAACATGCTACCCTCCACCGCTCCGCCTCGCGCACACGCCCACGGGCCAGAGGAGGAGGCGGAGCCGTTAGGCTGCGCGCGACGCTCCTGTCACTGAAGTACGACGCGCGGCCTCATTGGGCAAGAAAATCACTCAAACAGGCCTCCCTCCCGCCGCTCCCGCAGTTGTGTTGGATAGGCCCGCAAAGGGTGGTCGTGCTGACGGAGTGGGGATGGTGGGGGGGGGGGAGGATTCACGCCGAGAGGAGGAAGAGCTCCCTGTGGTAAAGTGTACAAGGCGATTAAAGAACGCTGGTTTTTCGTCTACAAAATTTGAACGGCTCTCCCGCTGACGGACTTGCTGGGGAAAGGTCCGGTTTTCCCTGGAATTGCCGTGGGAATTTCTTTACCCGGATGCGGACAGTACCGTGAGGCACGAGAAGAGCTCCGTCAACAAGAGTTCCGCGCGCCGCCCGCCTCAGTGAATGGTCAGTTTTCCACTGGTCTTCAAATTAAACGGCTGTCTTGTCATTTAAAATAATAATAATATTTTTTACAAATGAAGTGACTTATTTTCTCGGCCTGGAGCAAAAAGCTTTGCTAAGTTTGGATATCTTCTCCTCCCCCTCTTCCCCTCCCCCCTCCCCGAAAAAATAAATGTTATAAGAAAATCGACTGAAGCGAACCGGGGCACTTCCTGCGGGTTCCGAGTTTCCTGAAACAAAAGGTTTGTTTTGTAGTGTACCACAATTACTTCTCTTTGCTAAGGACGGTTTCATTTCTGTATGGTTGGAAATGTGTTGCTTGCCTGTCTTATTTTCTTTTGAAAGTGGAAGATTTAATGTTGCCTTGAAATTCAAAGACGCTGAATTTGGCATGGAGTTGATAAGAATTTGATCTGTGAATTTGAGAGAGACTTTTGCAAAGGGGCTTCTTCATACAGCCAAAAATTCGAATGGCCAAGTAATCCAGGCAAAGCAAAAAGCATTTATTAAAGGGGATTAAAAGTTTTTTACTGGGTTCATATACTCTGTTTCCCCCCAAAATAAAACATCCTCTGATAATAAGCCCAATTGGGCTTTTGAGCGCATGGCAATAAGGTCAAGCCCTTATTTCAGGGTTCAAAAAAAAAAAAAAAGACAGGGTCTTATTTTCAGGGAAACATGATAGAAACAGATGGTACTCATATTCACTATGTGATGCCTCAGAAAGCAAGTGATAAAACAATAAAACTGATTAGAGTGTGAGAATTGAACAGCAGAAAGCATTGCTTCTAGGTGACATTCCACTAGTAGTAAATTGGTGAGTTACTTTCTTATTATATCTTCCTTAAAACTTGCAAGTGTATTCAAGGACTTTAACAATATGCTGCATAGAAGTAGTCCTCGATTAAGGACTGTTTTCTTAATGATGGTCTCAGAAAGGGTGCTTTATGGCCTGTAAAGCCCTTCAGATTGTTGCAAAACAGTGCATGCACCAGTGCTGTGGAGTCGGAGTCGAGGAGTCGGAGTCGGAGGAAATTTTGGGTACCTGGAGTCGGAGTCGGAGTCGGCAAACAATGCACCGACTCCGACTCCTACTAAATTTAGATTGGAATTTTAAAAAAAGCAAGTTTAAATGTCCCAATTCACAAAAAGTTATAATTAATGACTTCTCTACTGTAAGAATAAAGACCAATGCATGCAGTGCCTCACGTAACCGCAAAATGAACACGTTAAGTGACCGTGAAGAAGCATGCTTTTCATGTGCTTCACTATAAGGCACGCAACGCACAATTAGGAGTGGCAATACTTATACTTTCCATAGTGTTGTGTTCTGCTGTTACAGGGAACGCAGCGCCCATGGGTAACCTAGCCTCTCACTGATAAGGGATTAAGTAAATATGTTTTTTGCAGGACTAGAGACACTTGCATAAGTGAAGGGAATGGAGGGTCAATAGTTCAAGACTGAAGCTGTAAACCATTTATTGCCAATAAATAGTGGTGGGCGAGGGGCGGGCGACCCAGCAATTTAACAAATGGTTCGGTGGTTTTTTTGTAATTTTATTGGCCCACGGAGCTTCAGCATAGGCTAATTAGCCCTTGATTAGATCGGCTCCCGACCCCCAGCTGATTTGCTCTGAGCTGTTTTGCTCAGTGCTCTTTTGCTTGCTTGGAAAGACTGCAGATTTTTCCCCCCCTAGCTATACTGAAAAACGAAAGAGAAAGTAAAGCAGGCTGTTGGTTTTGCATGTTAGAAAATTAGGCAGGCAGATTTCTTTTCTTTTTCCTCACCAAAAAAGGTAGGTGCAAACAACGGGAAATTTAGGGAAAAAAGGAGATTTTAAAACACAAAAGAAAAAAAGCTCTATTTAACTAGGGAATTGTAATAATTGAGATACTATTAATTGTATATTGTGTTGAAAGCAGAAATGGTTAAGTTGTGGTTTGGAGGAATATATGGGGGAAATTATTTGGTTTATTATTATTGGTAAATATAATTAATTGATTTGTAAGAAATTGGATTGCATGGAAATAATTGGAATATTCATGTTCATATTGATTAATATACAAAAAAGGTAGTTATATAACTAATTGATTTATATTAAAATGTTGAATTCATATTAAACAACTGTAATATTACATAATTAACCAATGTGAGGATGGATATAAAAATAGATGACAATGGGAAGGGGTATAATATAGAATAGAAGGGAAAAATTGAATTTGATTAAGATTAGAGATGAGGATGAAGGGTAATATTGGTTTTTTACAAAAATAGATGAGGAATAAATATGGCAAAAAGGAAATATAGAAATTGTAAATTTAATTGAAATGACTAAACACTGTTTAAATTTATGAACCGGCCAAATACTCTGTTCAAAGAAAATACATTGTATGTTTGTATGTGTGTTTCTAATTATTGTTATTTATTCATATTTGTTCTCTTTTATTCTTTAAAGTTTAACAATTCATTCTTTATCTTAATATCTTTATATTTGTTTGGGGTTGGCTTTCTTCCCTTTCATCTTTTTTATTGTACAGCAATCTTTCTCCTCAAACCTACCACCTCTCTCTTTTCTTTCCTTCTTACTTTCTCTTCCTCACCCTTCTTCTTCTTCTCCTCCCTACTTCCTCTTCCTTTCTCCTTCTCCTCCTCTCTTCCTCCCTCTCTTACCCTCACTCCTACTCTAATTTCCCTTCCCTTCCTTCATCCCTCTCTATTGCTGTATCCTTTTATGTATATGGACTACTCAGAGGGCTGAAAAAGTTATTTCTGACTGGTCCTCTCCCTTTTGACCAGTCCTCGAACTTACGACTGTCCTCACATTTTACGTTTTTGCCCTATCTTGTCACCATGGTGAAGAGAAGCAGTTGTGAAATGAGTGACATGGTTGTTAAAAATGCTGCACGGGCATAAATGTGAGGATGGTCATAAGTGTGAGGACCAGTCAAAAGTGCGAGGACCTGTCAGAAATGACTTTTTTCAGCCCTCTATACACATAGCCATGGCCACCCGGTCACATGACCAGCTAGCCACACCCACCCAGTCACATAACCTCCAAGCCATGCCCACAAAATAAGCCACGCCCACAGAACCGGTAGTAAAAAAATTTAGAACCCACCCCTGGTTGGGGGTCACCACAACATGAGGAACTGTATTAAAGGGTCGCGGCATTAGGAAGGTTGAGAACCACTGGCTTAGAAGAACTTGGTGGAACAGCTTCTTGGATTCAACTGTAAGTGTTTATATTGTATAGGACAAATCATGTCTAGGTTTAGTGCTGGGATATATAGCTTATTTGTTTGTATGTACGTACAACTTACAAGACTGTGTATGTTGATATTAAAAATCTAATTATATGCCAGTTAGTATAACATATTTTATATTTTAGGGAAAGAGGCATCCTAAACAATGGCAAAAAGACTGCTAACAACAAACACAACTTCTGTGACAAAAAACGTTCAGAAATCTACTGGAGAACAATCACAAATAAGAAAATTCTTTATATCTGACAAAGTTACCATAAGGATGACACCAGAAAAATTCAAACACCACATTATTGAAATGGTAGTAAAGAATAGTGTACCACTATCCTTCTTTTCACAGACAGCCTTTTTAGGCCTAAATGGAGAAATGGCAAAAAAACTTGGTGTTTCTCTGGAAAGAGAAAGTATAAGGAAACTTATAATTGAGGAGGCCAAATGTAAAAAGGAAGAACTACAGAAAGTTATGAAAGGACGTTTTGTCTTCCTTAAAATGGATGCATGCACACGTCACAGAGTCAATTATTTCGCTATTAATGTTAGATTTGTGGATGAAAATAACAAAACAATAACACGGACCCTCGGAGTAAAGGACACTCAGGCACATCACACCAGTGATTACCTTCAGAAGTTAGTGGAGGGTGTTCTAGAAGATTTTGAAATTAAAAAGGAACAGATTTTATGTGTTGTGACAGATAACGCTTCTAACATGTTGAGCACAATTGAGAAGATGAAGGCAGATGAAGAAGGTATCAAACAGATATTAGACTTAGAGGAAGACAGCTCTGCAAGTATTAGAGAAAGTTTAGAAACTGAAGAGAATGCTGACATTTTTTTAGACAACTTTGTTGAAGAAGCATTGAAGCTTGCTACTATTCATCATATGCGATGTGCTGTTCATACACTGCAACTTGCCATAAGAGATGGATTAAAAGATCGCCATGCAGCTACATTAATTGGCAAATTACGGCAAGTAACTGTTGCAGCCAGGGCCCCAAAAACAGATGCAATTTTGAAAAGACGTGCAGGAAAAGGAGCCATTTTGGATCAAACAACTCGCTGGGGAAGCACTTATTTAATGGTGAAGCGTTTGCTTGAACTTAAAGACTTCATAGAAGAAATGGACAATGAAAATCTTGCATTAACTGCAAGCCAGTGGACACAAACAAAAGAGCTGGAGAACCTTCTTTCTCACCCCTTCACTGTCACCAAGAGGTTGCAATGTGATGATCTAACCCCGGGTAAATTCCTCTTGGAATGGAAGAGCCTGTTATATCGCCTGAACAAAAATGGAGGGTTAATAGCTGAGGGCATTGCATCTTCAATGATGAAAAGAGAGAGTCTTTTGCTGGAAAATGAAATCTTGTTAGCGGCTATTTATGTCGACCCAATGAGCCGACTTTTATTGAACAGTAAACAGATTGCTACTGGGAAAAAGGCCCTCTATGATGTAGCAGTTCGCATGAAGGGATTACGACCTGAAATACCTCCACAGGAGGATGGAGTTCTTTTAAGCAATAGTGGTAACTCAGAATCATCTTCTTCAAACGAAGAATTAGACTTTGATTCCTTCTTAGACAAAATGGAAGTTGCTAAAGGAAAGCGACGTCGCATAAGCGTTACAGAACCAGTAAATGTCCAAATAAAAAAATTCCAACAGGAGTTTTATAAAGCACTAAAAGAAGTTGAAAAGTATGATCGCTCATCAAAACTTACTGTTGAAGAAGCCATCCTTGTTTATCCAGAGATCGTTAGTGATGTGGCCAGAATAGTTACTGCAATGCCACCCACCCAAGTCAGTGTCGAAAGATTATTTTCAGCCCTAAAAATAATAAAGTCTGACTTAAGAGCCTCTATGAAAGAGGATCTGGCAGAGGCAATTCTCTTCCTTAGAACTCTACATTGAATTGATTTGCATTTGCTAAGCCTATAACTACATTTCAAGATTAATATAAACCATTTCTAGGTTTTACAGATTTTGTTTTTGGTTCATATAGATAAGCTTTGTTTTTGTTCTAAAACAACCAAATAATGTGGTTTGTATTTTTGAACTGGTAAAGTTCCTGTTCCTGATGTTTATGCCTGCTGCTACTATCCAGCAACTTGATTAATTAAATTAATAAAAAAAAATTAATAAAACTTTGTTGTTTTCATTGTGTTTGTCTTTTGCTTAAACTGTTCAATACAGTAGACTGTTGGCTTCCCAGCCAGTAGTCCTGTGGTAATGACATGTATGTTGCCTTTCTTTCCTTCAAGGAATGTATAAAATACATTCGCATATTAATACAGAGGAGTCGGAGTCGGGGAGTCGGAGTCGGAGTCGGAAGTACAAAAAACTGAGGAGTCGGAGTCGGAACATTTATCTCCCGACTCCACAGCTCTGGCATGCACCACCACTCTTTAGTCACATTATCATAATCTGGGTGCTTGGCAACCTATTCACACTTATGAAATCAAAGTAGGGATAGAGCTGAAATCCTTTGGCAGGGAGCTTTTTCAACCAGCCCCCAGAGATGAATGAGACCAGAAATCCAAGCAATTTTTTAAATTCCTGAGCAGAGAGAAAGTGCAATAAGGTAAGAAGTACGGGTTGCATGGGGGGAGGGGGGGAGATTTATGCATAGCCTGTGCTGGGCCTTCCAAGGTCTTCTCACCTCCCTCGGGCACTCAATATGCCTTACTTGGTACTCCATATGCTCAATAACCTTAACGACCATAACCAAAAGCACCTGGTTTGCAGTCATTGAATGAAGCAGTCATGTGACATCTTGTTTTAATGACCACTTTGCTCAACAACCAAGATTCCATATCCCAATTGTCATAAATTGAAGGCTATCTATATTTAGTTGCTGAAAAGGCAAGCTCTCACATACCAAAAGATGGCCTTGGCGAAAAAGAGAAACTTGTTTTTCTAAAGTTAGAAAAGGGGCCTAGACTGCAAGGCTAAAATGCTAATGTAACCCTTATTAAAATGCTAATAATGAAGCCTAAAATTCCAGGTAACTAGTATATTGCATATATTCCCCCAGCTAGCAATTTTTAATTGATGGAACATTTTCAGATTAAAGGTTTGCAGTATGGTTCTATGAAGTAGAATTGGATTTTGACAGGTACCTAGGTATTGCGTGCATTAACAAAATGCACGTTAAACTTAATAATACAAAGCATGATGAAACAAATTTGAAAAGGTGACTGAAGTGATTTTTGTGAGACCAACTTTTCCATTTGAGAAAACTAAGAACCAGTTGTAATCAGGCTGGTTCAATGTAGTAACATAACAGTTACTTTTTAGTTTTTGACCTCTTTCATTTGAATAATCCATGAAACAGGTAACACGGATTGGAAGATTCCTATATTAGCTGTTTAGAATTTTTTAATGTGGTAGCGATTCCAATCTGCTGCTTAGAAATTGAACACAGCAGGCTGTGTTTAAAGATATATAGTTAATCTGGGGACACAAATGCTGCTTAGAATTGTAAAATGCTAGATGTTAAGAAAGATAGACCCGATAAAATTTAATTCACTGAATAAGTGGCCTTGATACAGGGGATATAGTCATCGAACCCTTGTCATGGTCTGACCACTCGCTCCTTCGACTGGACTTTCTAACCGCTGCACCCTGCCGCAGGGAGGCGGGACCGACCAGGTGGTTCCACCCCAGGTGCCTGATGGACCCTGATAGGTTCCAGATGGAGCTTGGGCCATTTCCTGAGACTCTGGCTCATGACTCGGCTGAGGACCTGGTGGCCCCCTGGGATAGTGCGGCTGCCGGGGCCTTGGACCGTGTCGTGCCTTTGCGGCCTCTGACCCGGCACCGGTCTCACCTGGCTCCTTGGTTCACCGAGGAGCTGAGGGAGATGAAGCGCCGGAAAAGACGCCTGGAGAGTAGTTGGAGGACCAGCCGCTCCGAATCCGACCGAACACTGGTGAGGTCTCATATTAAGACCTACCTAGTGGCGATAAAAGCGGCGAAATCTAGCTATTTTGCCGCTCTTATCGCGTCATCAGATAATCGCCCGGCCGCCCTGTTTAGGGTGACCCGCTCCCTCCTCCATCTGGAGGTGCGGGATGACCCCTTGCAGGGCCGAGCTGAGGACTTTGTGCAGTATCTGTATGACAAAATCGCTCAGATTCGGGAAGGGCTGGCCTCTGACTGGGTATGTCCGGACGGGATGACTGAGGCAGGTCTTGAGAGTGTTATCTGGGGGGAGTTCGATCCTGTGGCTCCCGAGGACATGGACAGGGTCCTGGGACGGCTGAACGCGACCACATGTTTATTGGACCCGTGTCCCTCCTGGTTGGTACTGGCTTCCCGGGAGGTGACACGAGGCTGGCTCCAGAAGATTGTTAACGCTTCTTTGAGTGAGGAGGTCCTGCCGGCTGCTTTGAAAGAAGCGGTTGTGAGGCCCCTCCTCAAGAAGCCCTCTCTGGATCCGGCTGTTTTGGCTAACTATCGTCCAGTCTCCAACCTTCGCTTCGTTGCGAAGGTTGTTGAGAGTGTGGTAGTGCAACAGCTTCCCCGGTACCTGGATGAAGCTGTCTATCTAGACCCACTCCAGTCCGGCTTCTGGCCTGGGCACAGCACGGAAACGGCATTGGTCACGTTGGTGGATGATCTCTGGAGGGCTCGGGATAGGGGTTGCTCCTCTATCCTGGTCCTGTTAGACCTCTCAGCGGCTTTTGATACCATCGACCATGGTATCATGTTGCACCGGTTGGGGGTGGGGGGCACCATTCTGCGGTGGTTCTCCTTCTACCTCTCTGACCGGTCGCAATCTGTATTGACGGGGGGGCAGCGGTCGACCCCGAGGCACCTTGCTTGTGGGGTGCCACAAGGGTCGGTCCTCTCGCCCCTTCTGTTCAACATTTATGTAAAGCCGCTGGGTGAGATCATCCGTGGCTTTGGGGTGGAGTTCCATCAGTACGCTGATGACACCCAGCTGTACATCTCCACCCCAGGCCACCCCAACGATGCCCTTGAAGTGATGTCCCAGTGCCTGGAGGCCGTGCGGGCCTGGATGGGGAGAAACAGGCTCCGACTCAACCCCTCCAATACCGAGTGGCTGTGGCTTCCAGCGTCCCGATATAGCCAGCTGACGCCATCGCTGGCTATTGGGGGCGAATCACTCGCCCCCACGGAGAGGGCTCGTAACTTGGGCGTCCTCCTGGACGCACGGCTATCTTTAGAAGATCATTTGATGGCCGTGGCCAGGGGGGCTTTTTATCAGGTTCGCCTGATACGCCAGTTGCGTCCCTTTCTAGATCGGGACTCTCTACGCACAGTCACTCAGGCACTAGTCACTTCCCGCCTGGACTACTGCAACGCTCTCTACATGGGGCTCCCCCTGAGGTGCACCCGGAGGCTCCAGCTGGTCCAGAACGCGGCCGCGCGGGGGGTTATGGGGGCAACGAGGCACTCCCATGTGACACCTCTCCTGCGCGAGCTGCACTGGCTCCCGGTGGTCTTCCGGGTGCGCTTCAAGGTGTTGGTGACCACCTTTAAAGCGCTCCATGGCTTAGGGCCGGGGTACTTATGAGACCGCCTTCTGCCACCAATAGCCTCCCACCGGCCAGTACGCTCGCACAGAGTGGGCCTCCTCAGGGTGCCGTCCGCCAGACAATGTCGGCTGGCGACCCCCAGGGGGAGAGCCTTCTCTGTGACGGCGCCCACCCTCTGGAACAACCTTCCCCCAGAGTTACGTACAATAACAGACCTCCGGATTTTTCGTCGGGCCCTGAAAACCTATTTATTTCAACTAGCTGGGCTGGCTTGAGTTAAATTTTAAATTGATTTTAAATTGGGTTGTTTTAATTTACGGCCAAAATATTTAATTATTTTAATACTGTTTTTAAATTTTGTATGCTCTGTTTTTTACTTTGGCTGTTCACCGCCCTGAGTCCTATTTGGAGAAGGGCGGTATAGAAATGGAAACAAATAAATAAATAAATAAATAAAGATATCAAGCCTCACTTTCCTTCAACACATTCTAGCATTAATCATTACAGTACATCATTTTGGCTTCTCGTTAACATAGATTTCTTCTCTTGTTCTTTTTTTGCCAACTAAAACATTTTTCACTCACCAGTCAATCCCTGACCTTACTAGCCTTCCAGAAGGAGCCTGAAGACATAATTTTGCCATCAGGTCTATAGTTCTTGTAGTGGTAGTATAGAAGCCACAAAATAGCTGGACTATTAGTAAGATTGATTGCACTGTCCCACAGATTATGTTTTCTTGGGATTGTAATAGTTTTGATTGTTTTAATGGATTTTTGTTGTTATGATTTTGGTTATATTTTTCTCTGTAAACCAACTAAAGTCATATAAAAGATGGGCAGCTATAGAAATCAAATAAATAAATTACATCTGCTTATTTGAGCTGTTTTGTGCTTTTTTTCTTTCCAAAGGGTAGGTTATCAATCAGTGGTTCATAGTTACCTCTGCAAATTTATGTACACTGTCATAGTATATCACATCAATTAGTCATCACTATAGTGGATAAAAACCTTTGGAAATGAGAATTTATCATGCAAAAAAAAAAAGGAACAAAAACTCAGATGTTTCTTAAGACAAATTATTTGCTAATTTATGTTTCAATTTATGTTTCAATATTAGGACAGGGTTGGAAAAAGGAAAAAATGTTTATATAACTTATTTTTTTAAAATGTTTATATAACATAAAATGCTTACAATATATAAAATGTTTAGGGTAATCATTTGATACTATTAAAGCTGTACCTTGTAGAAAGTGACAAAGAAAATGAAGAATACACTTCAATCCCTGTTTGGAAAATGGAGGGGAAAGACAGTGACTATGCCTACATTATGTGAAGATATTGTTCAAACAGTATTGCAGGGGCAATATTGAGGTTGATCTCAAGTCTGATGTAGTTACTTTATTGACTTCAACATTGTCAATGACAGGAGCCAAAGATGAAGGAGTACAGTACCTCACTGAGACTGCTGTGCATTAATTTTTCTATTATCTATCTATATTTTGTGTCCATTCACTAAAAAATAAATTCTGAAGTCTGAGATGTTTTAAAGTTTTCTTAGAGACTATATTTATAAATAAATATCTATTTTGAACCTCAGAAAGAGCAAGCTTTGCTATGTAAACCATTTTTGTTATGTCAACTTTAGTATGTATGGGGGGTCTGTCAGTAAACCCTCTGATTTTGGATCATAGAATATTCAATTTGAAAATGCCCAGTCTACACACATAAGCAAACCTTATTCACATTGAGATAGTAATCCTATATTTGTGTTCATTTCTGATTACATGTACTGTTTATGTGATGAGTTATATTAGCAGAAGTTTTTTTACATAAATGATTTTGTTCTTGTTTTTATTAACCAGGGGTAAATGAAATTGCTATTTATATACAGGTAGCTCTCAACTTAATGACCACAATTGAGCCCAAAGTGTCTGTTGCTAAGCAAGACAATTAAGTAAGTTTTGCATCATTTTACAACCTTTCTTGTCACAGTTGTTAAGTGAATTCCTGCAGATTTTAAGTTAGTAACATGGTTTTTACGTGGATCTGGCTACCCCATTGACTTTGCTTGTCAGAAGGTCGCAAAAAGTTATCACATGCCTCCAGGATAATGCAACTATCATAAATACTTGCCAGTTGCCAAGCATCAAAATTTTGATCACATGACAGTGGGGTGCTGCAACAGTCATAAATGTGAAGAACAGTCATAAGTCACTTTTTTCAAGGTCATTGTAACTTCAAACGGTCACTAAATTAATAGTTGTAAATCAAGGACTACATTACAGTATAGCAAGTTTACCCAGTATGGTACAGAACTATTCTTCCATTTGAAAGGATTGGATCCAAAATGGGGAATCAGTTAAATCATTTGAGGGAAGCAGTCATGCTTCTTTGTTAACATAGTTATCCTGTATAAAAAATGGAGTAAGCAGTCCAAGTTTTACGAGACTTGATATACAAAAATTTAACTTTCCTCTGTTCCTTTATTATAATTATCTATTGTTTCATGCAGTTTTCTCACCTGCCTTGGTCATCTGCAGTACTGAAATTAAATTGGTTTGTGAAGTGATAGAACAATGGAACATGAGTGGCAGTGAACCTTTCTTTGTCATTCATAAAAACTATCCATAAATTTGTTACACGTGAGGAACACCAAATATAATAACTCTATCTGCTTATTCATTATAAATTAGCAATAGCAATAGCACTTAGACTTATATACTGCTTTACAGTCCTTTATAACCCTCTCTAAGTGGTTTACAGAGTCAGCATATTGCCCCCAACAATCTGGGTTCTCATTTTACCAACCTTGGAAGGATGGAAGGTTGAGTCAACCATGAGCTTGGTGAGATTTGAACTGCCAAATTGCAGGCAGCTGGCAGTCAGCAGAAGTAACCTGCAGTACTGCACTCTAATCACTGCGCCACCGTGGCTCATCTTGCTCAGATCATATCTTGCTCTGATTTATGTAATTCTGAGGTTATCTCAGAATTATCTCTGAAAGCAACATAGTTCAAGTAGAAGGTCTGGCAAGGTAGTATAATCCATCATATAACGTGTAGATATCTGCCTTTGATTTAAATGACAAATGCTTGGTAAGCAAAAATTATTTGTGTGGTTATGCCATTATATTTATAATGCTTTTTAAGTATTGTGAGATCAGATGTTTCTGAGCACCTTTAATTATAATCATGTTCAAAACAAATTGTGGGGGGGAAAAGTCTTAGAAACATTTCCAGAAATTAGCAGTGCACTTCAAATTACCTCTCTAAATTGTACCATTTAATTGTATATATCTCATAGCCAGAATCCAAAGATGGTCATGTTTTTTCATTAATTTTAAATTTGTTAATGTTAATAATCCCTAAATATAATGATCCTCAAATCTATAATTTTAGAGCATTGTACAATATTTAAAGTAGAAGTACAACTGCAAGAAGTTAAGCTAACTGAAATGTGACTTGATTATTTGAAATTGTTTAATATCTAGGACTTGCAAATAAAAACCCCAGGAATGTGGGATTTCATTCATAATGTTCATTGATATTTTGATACTTGTCAATTTTTTTTCCAAAATAGAAATTTAACATTTTAAGTTATTACCCATGCACCTATTGCTAGGAAACTGATTAGTCACACTGTATTTCAGTTGACTATGTATGCTGAATAAAATTGCAAATGAAATTTTCTGAGAATCAGATAGATTCTAGAAAACTAGAAATAGCAGTTATTTCTCAACTGTCTTAGCTAAAGGTTCTGAGATAATTTGCATAAATCCTGCCTGTTGGCATCATTGGAATAAGTAACCTCTACTTTTAAAAACATTTTACCTATACTTGATTTGAGAACAGCTCTTAAATCAACTTGCAAAGATTAGAAAACATTACCCCAATTCTTATTCTTATACCCCAATTTAAATCTTCTAAGGGTACCATTCTCTGCTGATGGAAAAATATTAATATTTATTACTGATTTAATAGAGGTACCTTCATACATATATACATTCATTTTCCAAAGTAGTAATTTAAGAAAACTGTTTTGGTTCAGTCATTTTTTCTGGGTTGAGAAAACTTCAAGGATTAAATTCACATCTATATTGACAAAGTCTGAACAAAGTAACTAAATGTTTTGGAACATGGGAATTCAGTTAAAATATTAACTGTGTGCACATTGCAGAAAGATACATTTAATGTCTTACAATATACAAAGCATAGTTTTAAGAAATATGATGTAGTTGCCTGCTCTATATGATTAAACTTGCTCTGAATGAAAGAGGAATCCTATAACTGCAGTTTTGAATTCTTTGATGAAATATTAAATATAAATAAATGACAAACAATAAAAAATAGAATTTGAAATAACCAATTCCTTCTTGAATAATCACTGCTGCAAAGTTTCAAAACTTGGGTCTGATTTTGGATGCTATTTCTTTCTTAAGAAATCATTTTTATGAACTTCATTTCCAGATGCATTTCAGCATGAAATATCTGTTATATTTTTAGCTGCTATTCTGAAATAATCTTTGTTAAGAACAGTTTTGAGCCACAGCTCATTTATTTTCACCATTTTGTTTCGCCCATTGGTTAACGGGATTATGTCAAACCAGGAGGTGAAGATATATTTTTTACCCACTATTATTCCCTTGTACCTAGTATTTGGAATCATGCTGCTCCAGCAGGTATGTTATAGAGTAGCAAGATTGATAACCCATGACAAAACATGTCCTCCATGCAACCACTTTTAAAGCCATACCAATTTGAAACTATTACCACATCATCTTTTAAATGCCACAAGATAGTTATGTGGTATTTTCTTTTGCCTATTCTAAATCTCTTAAAAATTAGCTTTATTGAATGACATCTGGTGAGGAACAAACTATGGCTGCTTTCTACATGCCAGGTGTGATTTTATGCATGTCTATCATGTCCTTCCTCATCTCACATTTTTCATATTTTCCAGCTATTATTATATCCTTTCTCAGAGTATTTTAATTTGTTTATATCAAAACTTTCAGCGATTTGAATCCCTAGTGCCGCATAACAGAGTGAGCTCCTGTTAATTGTTCCAGGTTCTGCCAACCTAGCAGTTCAAAAGCACGTAAAAAATGCAAGTAGAAAAATAGGGACCACCTTTGGTGGGAAGGTAACAGCATTCCGTGTGCCTTTGGCGTTTAGTCATGCTGGCCACATGACTACAGAGACGTCTTCAGACAGCGCTGGCTCTTCAGCTTTGAAACGGAGATGAGCACCACTCCGTAGAATTGGGAATAACTAGCACATATGTGCGAGGGGAACCTTTACCTTTACCAAAACTTCACCTAAAAACATTGGGTATTTTAAATCCTTTTCTTAATGATCCCTAATCTGGAATTCACCTTTTTTTTCATTGCCCCCGCACACCAAGTCAATTTCATTATCTACTAAGACTCCAAGATCCAGCTTAGATAGCTGCAGCACACATATCACTTTATTGTTACTTAAAATAAATCCACTTTTGCCATTTGATTGACCATCCATTTTAAAAAGATGCTTCTTTTTTCTCATTTATTTTGGTATTTATCACTTGTAATAATTCAGCACTATCTGCAGTGTTCTCCTGCTCATTACTTACTCAAGTCAAGATCCTTTGCAAAAAAGTCTAAAAGTAGAATTTTAGAAAAATTCTAGAAAACCCTAACAGAAGGGTTTTTAATTATCATTCATTACCATTTCAACCATTTTTTTCTATATTTTCTACATCTTTTTTTGTGTGTGTGTGTCACACTGGCACCGAGTAAGATATGAGGAACAAATTGCACGTATCTGCTAATAAGATACTCTTATTGCTAGATAATATCTCAATATTAATGATCTTTGTTAAAATTGGTCTTGACAAAGACCTTTTTGTGAATACATTCCTTGGTTTTCCCAGGTTTGATCTAGCCAGCAAACAGGGCACAAACAGGCCCAATTGTGGTTTGAAGTATTGATCCACAATCTTCGAGGAGGCCCCTTCTGTGTACTCTCCCTTATACTACTTGGCGGACCCTGAATAGGTTGAGAGTTGGAGTGCCTAAGTGTAAAACCAATATGCTATGAAGTGGAAGCTCTTGTTATCTGCTAAGAGTCTCCACTTCAGCATATTGGTTTTACACTTAGGCACTCCAACTCTCAACCTATTCAGGGTCCTCACACTATGTGAATGTGGAGAGATGCAGAGCCAGCCCTTCTGCTGGTATGTCGGCTACTACCATAAATATGTACTGATAATGATTTTTTTTTGGCCAGCGACAAAGCAAAGAAGGTGGCTTCATTCTGACAGTTTAAAGTTTGATCTAGACACAAGAAAAGAAGAATGAGAAACAAATCAATTACTTTTACTAGGAGGTCAGCAATTTTATATCTGAATGTTCAAATGGATGTCATCAGATCTGATTCTACAATATAGGTTTAAGTACACTGCACTGAAAACAAGAGTAGTTCAGGTAAGTGCTTTTGATACCAAGAAAGTAATGTTACGCTGGATATAGAGAGAGTGTCTATGCAGTGATACTAAACCAGATGCTTTCCTGTAATATTTCCACTGGGGGAAATTGTTTTGCACAACAGTGTTGACAAGTATAGTGTGAACAACTGAACAGTGTTACACAGTGACTACTCTCACCAGCTTTTCCCATGTAGTAAGTAGAGGAGATGCTGAAGTATAAGGTAGCAAAAAACATTGAATAGGTTGCTTAGAGGAGGATTAGCTGCCACTCTGGATAAAAGCAGGCTACAAATTGGTGAGAATAATGGGAATAAATTGCTATTAGAATCCTTTCATATCAAAAACATAAATACTGAAATCCAATTCAAATTGCATTTCATTTGGAATTTTAATGTAACTCTAATAAGCAACATATGAAAAGTATTGCAGTTCATATAAACAACTAAATTGCAGCTGGAAGTACATATTATTTATATTCTCAGTTCCTAAGAAACAATGTGTAACCCTACTTACTTGCACATATCTTCTGCTGCAGCAAGATATTATGTTTATATTATACCTTGTAATTTAACCAGCAAATTTTCTCCTGGTTTCTTTTCTCTTGCTGATTTTGTTTCTTTGTAAAATATTTTCCATAATTCTTACTTCTTTGTTTTAAAAGAGGAAGCTGTGTATTCAGCTGGGTTATGTCATTAACATGAAGTATCCATTTCTGAAGGAGAAAAATTGGCTATAGAAAAAAAAAATTGGAATAGAAAACATATATTTATCATGAAAAAAATAAAATGAGCAACCTAAAAAAACCAGAATTTTTAAATCCCATAAAAACAGAACTTTAAATCCTGTGGCTGTCCTATACCTTCCACAGTCTTCTAAAACCTGAAGTGTAGGCTTTCCATGAGTCCATTAAACAGGGATAATCCCACTGAAACTAATTGAAGAACAATTCTGTTTGGAACATTCTGGGTGAAAAGTCCTGTGAAGTCATACAGAATTTTAAAATGGAGATGCACACAAATACCTTATTTTAGTTAGCAAGAAATATTTCTAAAGATACTAAAGACAGCTAAATCCCTCTAAATTCTTTTTTTTAATTAATTGTGCTTACTATTTTCAAATTTATACCAGAATGCACATAGACAATCAGATCAAGAGAACTCTGTGACCTTACTAAGAAAGGTCAAATCACTAAAGAAAAACAATGACTGATGAAAAGAATGGACCATTCTCCCATGCTTCTATGGATGCCCAAAAACACGCGAGCCAGATATATCTCTGTGTCTAATTGTATCACTACCAGGGACTAAAGAATTGACAAAGAAGCTTGGACACTTCAGAAAGGGAAGCAAATACTCCATCAACTCCCTGCTACAATGCCTCCAAAGAATCAAAGATCTGACAATAGATGAAGATGAAATCATGGTCTCATTTGATATCACAGCACTCTTTATATCCAAAAACCCAAAGTGAGCAAAAGAATCCATGACACCACTACTGTACAGCACACCTGACCTAAACAAATACACCAAGATTGAAATAACCAGAATCATAGACCTCCTCAACCTTTGTCTGACCACATAACTTTAGTTTGATGGACAAATATATCAATAAATCAAAGAAACACTTATGGGATTGCCACTTTCTGGACTCATAGCAGAGATTGTAATTCAACACATAGAATCTACAGCACTCCCACGCATACAACCCAAGTTATGGATCTGGTACGTAGATGTCATAATAGAAAAGGAACAACTAGGGAACTATTAACTATTAATCTCTTTTTGCTTTGTTGAATTTGCTGTTTATTACATTATCTTAGTTTGAACTATCTGATTTAATACTTTTAACTGCTTTTTATGCTTTTTTTCTAGTCCACTGGAGTTGGACAATCAATAAAATTAAATAAATAAGTAAATAATATTGCAGTTTTAAAGCAATGTCAAAAATTAATGGTTTGAAAGGCTCAACTTTTCCCCTGCTGTTCGCTTTTATGATCAGCTCTCCATTTCCTAATTATATTTTTCCTCAAAATGATTTGAAAATCCATGGATCAGTTCTAAAGCTCTTTGTTCTTGGACAAAACCTGTTTTTTTTTAATAAAATAACTGCAGGCTGGGACCAAAGCCAGATTTTCAAAGCTTTTCAGAATGTAGGAATAAAAGCTTTTAATATTAAGAGGCAATCCCACCTCCCCACCACCCTGCACTTCCTGCTCCCTTCCTCCCCATCTTTTAACTATAATTTTTATCTTTTATTTTTTGACTGTAGCTCCATTTTTATCATTTTAGAAACAAAAGTTTTAAGGCTTTTAATATTGTAAGCTACTCAGAATCGCTTTGAAATGAGATGGTGGGGGGTCAAATAAATAGAATGAATAAATAAATTAATTAATAAAATAAAAATATTAATCTGGTAAAAATAATTTTGGAGACAGAAATGTGAATGGTTATTGCTTAATTACAAAGTGAATTTTCTGTTCATAAATATAACCTTATACAGGCAGTCCTCAATTTACAATCACAGTTGGGAACTGAACTTCCATTGCCAAGCAAAGCGGTCATTAAGTGTGTTGTGGTTGAATTTTTCATCTTTTTTTGCCACAGTCATTAAGCAAATTACATGGCCGTTGAGTGAATTAAGTGATTATTAAGAAATCCTGTTTCACCCTTTGACTTTGCTTGTCAGAAGCCAGTTGGGAAAGTCACAAATAGCAATCAGATGACTCTAAGTCTTTGCAACCATCATAAGTAAATGCCTGTTGCTAAGTACCCAAATTTTCATCACATGACCATGGTGACCTTGCAACATACAAAGACCAGTCCTACATCACCTTTTTTAGTAACATCATAACTTTGAACAGTAATTAAATGAATGGACATAAGCCTATGATTACCTGTATATTTTTCATTCTCCCCCACCCCTCTATTTTTTAAAACAAAATGCAAAGCACTATAATGGCTCTGTTACATATAGTGGAGTAACACAATTTCAGTTCACATAACAATTCTAAACATTTCCCTCCTAGTCCTGTATTTTCTTCAAATTTCTTCAAATCCAAATATTCCTTTAATCTTCTACCATTGTTTTAGGGGTGCAAAGAGGAGGAAATTACTTTTTCCCCCAAAAGATGTCATTTTGCTTGCAAACGAACTCTATTGGATGCAATATATTAGCAACCCAAATTTAGCCACTTTGATATATTTTTAGTTTTGTATTAATAAACAAGCTCAGACACTTTTCCTGTGTGCTTGTGTGTGTGTGTATATATATATACACGACATACATACAGACACATACACATATGTACATATTCTAGATATAGTAAGATATGATATTAACAGTTTCAGGATTAAACAATCCTGCTATGTAATCTTCCAGTAGTTTACTGGGAAGAAAAATTCTTCTTGCTTGGATTTAATAAAGAATAATCATACTATCTTACAGAATGTTATCTGATGTGTTCAATGATATGTCCACTCTAAACATTATACTGTAGAGGTAATTCTTGACTTATGATCAGATTGGGCCCAAAATTTATGTTGCTAAGTGAGACAATTAAGTGAATTTTGCCCCATTTGATGGCCTTTTTTATTACTATTGTTAAATGAATCACTGCAGCTGTTAAGTTAGTAACATTACCATTAAGTGAATCTGGCTTTCCCATTGACTTTGCTTGTCAGAAGGTTGCAAAGGTGACCACATGACCCCGGGATACTGCAACCATCCTAAATATGAATCATAAATATGAGTTGCCAAGTGTCTGAATTTTGATCATGTGACCATGGGGATGCTACAATGGTCATAAGTGTGAAAACAGTTGTAAGTCAATGCTGTTGTAATTTTGGACTATTTCTGAGCTAAATATATTTAACTGGTCTATTTCTACCAGTTCAGTTTTTGAATGATGGTATTTTACCAGCAAAACCACTTTTTTATATATTTATTCCCTTTTTTCATATACAACTCAAAGCAGAGAACATACCAACATTTCTTCTATTTCCTTTTTTCCCTTTATACAACATTATGAAGTGCGTCTGATGCACTTGCTATATCTACATACTATTAAAACTCTGGTTCCGGTAACCTTTAACTGGGTGAAAGAATGCATCATAGAGCATCAATTTTTGACCAAGTGAACTCAAATGGGAAGACTTACAGAATGTGTCGAAAATCCAGAACCCATGACTCCCCTGGAATTGAAATTTGGCAAATTTTATAAAACATTTTATGACATAAAAATTATCAAAAAACCGTTTATGGCACAATACAAAATGTCATAAAAAAATTCCTGTGGTCAAATCCTAAAGCTTGACTGTGCTACACAGTTCATCATGGGCTATTTTCAAGCCAGATACAATTGATAGTGATAGCAGCAAACATGACACTTACATTAATGAAATAGTTCAGAGAAGGCACTATTCATATAGTGAATATAGCGAATCAAACTGGAAGCCAGTTTGGATTAGTGGTTAAGGAACCAGGCTAAAAAGCAGATGACCATGAGTTCAAGTCCCACCTTAGCCATGAAAGCCAGCTGGGTAACCTTGGGCCAGTCATTGTCGGCCCAATCCACCTCACAGTGTTGTTGGGAACATAGGTGTGTTGGATTTGCTCACTGCTTTGAGTTCTTTGTAAAAATAATAAAGGCAGGATGCAAATAAATATGCCTTTTGTTTTAATAATACAGTTTATATAATGTGAATCAATTCACCATATTTTAGTAATCAGGAATACTGTTCCAGGGTTATTTCAGGTGATGCATAAAACATGTTTTCCACATGATTAATTCAGTTGACATGAGAATGACGTTGACTAGGTGAAACTGTAGGGGTGGGGGAATTGGAATTCTTTTGCTCTAGCTTTTCATTTTTTATATTGAATGAAAGCGACAGAAAAACAGCCCTGCTTAATGTTACCTGTATCCAAGCAGTTAACTTCAAACCAATAAAAATGTGGAATGACCTTTCGTAAAAAAGAAACTAAGAAAATTCTCTTCTTGTTCAGTAGTTATTTCATATTAAGGGTGACAAAAGCTTTTCCAAAATCAGTCTGTCTTTATTTTCTATCTCTGGGACCATGTTGTTGTTTTTTCCTCAAGAAATGTGGCTGCTGCTCATTCACAGATGCTGTTATTATGTGAACTTTTAAACAAAAATGATAACCTCTTAGTGTGATGACCCGGGGCACGGCACAGATGCAACACAGTCAGCTGACAGTTCAAACCGCCCCTTTTATTGCTTTAAATGTTCCCCAAACGCTCCCAAATTTCTGGCAAGTCCAAGAGCAAAGTGATGACACACACACACCTCCAGCAGCCTCTGGCTGCAAGTAGTCCAGCACAACGCTGTGAGCACAACGGCTGCAAAACAAGAAATCCAGCAGGGCAAGGGAATAAGTCAATTAGTCCAGGAAGCAAAGGAACAAGGCAATTAATCCAGGAAGCAAGAAATAAAGCAAGAAGTCCAGGAAACGTCCAACAACACTCCATGAATTCAGCATTTGTTCCCAACAAATGCCCCTCTCCACAGCATCTCCTTAAGTCTCAGTCCCCAGGTGTTCCTTGTGGAGAGGGGCAGGGCACTCTCCTCCCAAGTAGTCAGGTCAGCCTGCACTGTTCCTGCCTTCTCTCCATTCTCCGTGCTCGAGGATCAGGAGAGGGTGGTCCTTGCTCATTGCCTGAGCTCGCTCTCTCATGTTCACTGCTTAGTCTCTCTTGGTCATCCTGTCCCCATTCCTCCCTGCCTACAAGCCATCCCAATCCTGAAAGAGCCTGGCCTGACTCAGCCTGCTCCGCCCCCCGCCCCCCCCCCCCCAATATTCCAACGAAGCTGCCCCCTCTATCTCCATTGGCTCCAGTTCCAGCTCTACTTCCTCTGCAGATTCAGGCTCTGATGGGGGCATGACACTTAGCCTCAGCTAGCTGTATCTTCATAATCTAGAACAGGAAAATTTGGGTGTATATATTACTGTCAACCTCATTAAGTATACATCTTTGGGCTTTTGAAGTAGGAATACAATACAGTATGTAGACCAGAAATGGCCTTGTTGTCTTTTTTACTTATCAAAGAAAAGACACTAGAATTAATATATTTTTCTGGTGTTTCCTGTTCTTAAATTTCTGAACAGCCAGTTGCAAGAATTACAACATATGTAGGCTGGAATGAGTAACTGAGTTACAATAGTAAATCATGGGCATGCTTGATCAATCAGTGATAATAATCCAGTATTCTTCCCAGCAAGATATAGATTCTATATTATATTTACAAATCTGGCTCCTATGGAGGCTTTTATATGCAAATTGGATAGCCTCTGCCCCTACAAATGGGCATACTCAGTGTGATACTTTAGCAACTGTGGAGCAGCCACTAGATCTGTATCTATTTCAGGGATAGATGCTATTGGGGACAATTCAGGAATTACAATTGAGTCCCCAACCCTGTCATGCAATACTTCTGGCTTTGCTGGCTATCAGAATGTCTGGTTTCAGTATGAGTACTCAACTAGTTTCAGCTGCTTGTCTTGATCTTTTTTCAAATTAGAGAAGCTCTTACCATGATTCTAAGGTACCACTTTAGAATATCACTGATATTTTGCATTTTGTGCCCTACATTGAACTATGCAAATAGAAAACTTGCATAGATTCAGTATGGTATTTTTTGCAGTACTTGCTCATAAAACACTTGAAACTCTGGACAGATGTCTCTGCCAATCAGGTTTTGTGTAGTGGATATAGAGTTGATATCTTTATGTCTGAGTCAGGGGTGTCAAACTCAAGGCCCGTGGGCAGAATAACCCACGGGGTGCTTAGATTTGGCCCACGGGGCTGCCCTAGAAACAGCAAAGGAGCAGCCCGCAGTGCCTCTGCCAATGAAAAGGGAGTTCCCAAACTCTGTTCTCACTGGCAGAGGGTTGCAGGAGGCCGTTGCAGCCGAAAACAGAGCTCAAGAACCTGTTTTTGCTGGCAGAGTGCTCGGACTACCAGAGATGCCCCCGATACAAGTGATGAGCTGGCCACGCCCACCCTGCCCACCCCTGAAGTCAAACACAACCTTGATGTGGTCCTCAATGAAATTGAGTTTGTCACCCCTAGTCTGAATCCAGTGGTGGGGACAGTGATGTCAGAAATGGTTTATTTGTGGCCCATTATTGTTTCCTAAATATTCAGGAAACACCTATTTTATGTTATAGTACAGTGATAGCTAACCTTTTTGCCATCACGTGCCAGGAGAGGGAGGGGGGAGGTTCGCGCATGCGCGTGCCCACACCCATAATTCTATGTGTCCTGCCCTGCGCATGTGCTCCTGGCATGTGATGGCCCAGTAGGCCCGTTTTTTTTTTTTGTTACCTGGCTCCAGATCCTCTCTATGCATCTGGGAAGGGCGAAAACAGCCTTTCCCACTCCCTCGGAGGCCCTCAGGAGGCCTGAAATGGCCCATTTCCCAACTCCCAGTGGGACAGGAAGTGACGGTTTTTGCTGTCCCCAGCCTCTAGAGCCTCTCTAGGAGTCCCTGGAGGCTCCAGGAGTTGGGAAATGGGCCCTTTCAGGCCTTTGGAAGGCCTCCAAGAGAGGATCTGGAGCCAGGTAAAAAAGAAAAACGGGCTTCCTCCCCCCCCCCCCCCAGCCAGGCACTCTAGAGGCAGGAAACAGCCTGTTTCCCTACATCTGATGGGCCCAGAAAGCCCGAAAATCAACTGACTAGCGCTCACATGCGCTCCACAGCTGAGCTGGCATGCCCACTGATATGGCTGCATGTGCCACCTGTGGCACGCGTTCCATAGGTTTGCCATCACGGTCATAGTAAGTAGGCCATGCCATGAGTAAAGTATTGCTTAGGCATCTTTTGGATGTTTCAATTTATACGATGACCCAACTCACGAATTGCAATTCTGAGCAGCTAACAAATTTAAACAAAATAAAAATTAAAACATAATTGAGGCTACCCCACCTTAAATAATTACCCACCCACTTTCCAAGAGCTGGTCTATGTACTCTCCTGGCCTAAAGGCTGGGGAAAGACCAAGCCTTTAAGACCTTACTGAAAGCCAGCAAGAAGCTATTCCAGAGGGCAGGCATCCCAGCAAAACAGATGTGCCTCCTGACTGCCACCAGATGATACCTTTATATAAAGGGAACCTAGAGCATCTTGTCAGATATCATGGGATGGGCGCACTCAAAGGGTTAGAGAGTCCTTAAAAGTACTTAGTCCTGTGTCATGAAGAGCTACATAGATGACAAACCAGCATCTTGAATTGTACCTGAATCCTACTAGGAACGAACACAATTCACAGAACATTATTTTATATGGGCACATCAAGTCCAGTAGTGAAATGTAAAATTTGTTACTACCAGTTCTGTGGGAATGGCTTGGTGGTTTTTTTTTTTTTTTTAATGTAACTGGGTGGGCGTGGCCATTTTTTTTGTTACTTTTAAAAGCATTTTTTCTACAACCTCTTCAGTCGAAGAGGTTGTAGAAAAAAATGCTTATAAAAGCCTCTGACAATCAGGTAACTCAGCTGGGATTGTCAGAGGCTTTTTAAAACATTTTTTTTCCTACAACCTCTTCAGCCGAGGTTTTAAAAATGCTTTTAAAAGCCTCTGATGATCCCAGCCGAGCCGCGTGATCATCAGAGGCTTTTTTTTTTTTTACTTTTAAAAGCCTTTTTTTGGGCCAATGAGATTGTAGAAAAAATTCTTTTAAAAGTAAAAAAAAGCCTCTGATGATGGTGCGGCTCAGCTGGGCAGATGGAGCGGCCACAGAGATTTTTGCTACCGGTTCTCCGAACCACCCGCCGCCATCACTACCGGATTGGGAGATCTGGTCCGAACCGGAAGCATTTCACCCCGATCAAGTCGTGCCTATAACTACTAATCGCAGCATTATGAATGTCAGCCTCTTTAGGTAGATCAGACCAGACAAGTACACACAGAGGAACGAAGTTACCAAACAAATCTTACAGAAGATAAAAGGTTACCAGAAGGAATGATGGAATGTGATACAAAAGACCAAGCCTGTTAAAAAAAGTTTTTATTCTCTTGAGGTTCAGAATTTTCTAGACTCCTTTGTCGATCATGTTTCTGGTCTCTTGGATGAAGAACAATTGCCACAGCTCTCAAAAACCAAGGAAGTGGAATCTCCAGGCTCTGTAAAAGGAAAGATTCCTATCTGCATCCTGAAGAGAACAAAAGCAACAGATGGTAATGAATGGAGATCCTCTACAGGGAGGAATCAAACCATCAATCTATTGGCTTGACAGTCTACCAGTAGATGCATCTCACTTAGAGAATGTAACAAATACTACCGAATTGTTAAGCCCAGAGAAAAAATCTCTTTCAATCAAGAGGAGCCTTTGATGATAGGAGCCCTGGTGTCACAGTGGTTAGAATGCAGTATTGCAGGCGAACTGCCCACAGCCTGGAGTTCCATCCTGACAGGGCTTGAGGTTGACTCAGCCTTCCACCCTTCTTAGGTTGGTAAAATGGGGACCCAGATTGTTGGGGAAAATATGCTGACATTGCAGAGAGTGCTGTAAAGCACTATGGAGTTGTATATAAGTCTAAGTGCTGTTGCTATCAGTGCATATGGGAACAAATATATAAACAAATTTGCTTTATACACTGCAAGACACTATGAAGCACTGGGCAAGAAAGTGAAGCAACTTTAGGAACTTTCAAAACTGGTGTGGAGGGTTTTCAAGCCCTATGGAGAAAGGAGAAGAGAGTCAGGAAACAATGCAATAACAAGGACTAAATAGAAAAATTGGTGATTGCAAAGATCTTCTATTTTCTGTACCCGTCTCTCTGAATTCTTACCTCATCTGATAGCTCTCTGAGCCAAAGGTGTGTTGGAAGAAATGTCCATCTGGGTTCAGTTCCAAGTGGGAAGAAAGACACTGAAAATATGAAGACTGCTTGGAAGGATGGTTTAATGGTGAACAGGACCACATGGGTTTGAAGTCCTGGGTAGCTGAACATATGGAGTGGAGAGTGAGATATATTTATACCCTCTCTTGGGCCTTGCAAAAAATGTATCCTATTGGTTGTCGGACTCCCAGGGGGCTATGCAGGGTTCCAGCTAACCTTGTAGGCTGTCTGTGTCCCAGGCTTGGTTGAATCTTGCTGGGTGATGAAATGAAGGGCAATTTCCTATTGTGGCTGAATGGCTTTGCCTTGAAGGATAATCCCATCATCCTGGAGCTGAGGTCTTTTGTAGATAAGGTGGGGTTACCTTGTAGATAATCAAAATATCTGCTGGGGGCAGAGAACTGGGGTCTTTTGTTTGTTTCCTTTAATATTTTTATTTCTCTTTTAGGGGAAATATTCTGCTTTTTTAAAAATTTCCTACAATATTTCATTCTTCTAGGAGAGGGGTGGGTGCTAACTTTCTACAGGTGTAATACACTTGCAAAAAAAAAGAAAGAAAAGCAAACCCCAATACATTCTTGCATAGTATCAGAAATAAAGGAAGTTATTAACTCTTGCTATACTTCACTGGTCAGATCACACCTTGAGCATTGTATACAGTTCTAGGTACTGCATTTAGGAAGGCCATTGACAAACTAGAGCAGGGGTCCCCAAACTTGGCAGTTTTAAGACTTGTGGACTTCCAACTCCCAAAATTGCTGGCTGGAGAATTCTGGAAGTTGAAGTCCACAAGTCTTAAAGCTGCCAAGTTTAAGACCTCTGAACTAGAGTATAGTCACAAGAGAGTAACCATCAAGTTAATAAGGAAAAAGCTTGAAAGAAAATCTTATGAGGAGCAGTTAGAGCCACTGAGTTTATCATACAGAAGACAGGGAAAATTGCTCAGGTTTGTTCTAGAAGACAGGACAAGAATCAATGGTTTTAAACTACAAAGTAGTAGATTGCTCATTAGGAAAAAATTTTTAAGAACCATTCAACATTCTTATGTTTTAATTAACATGTAGACACAGCCTTTGCCTTGAGAGGTAATGGATTCTTCTTTGGATGCTAACTTCTTGAACCTGAATGTTGTAATAGAATCCTACAATGGATAGAAAGTTGAACAAGATAATCTCCAGTGGTGGGTTGCCCCCGGTTCGGACCGGTTCGCAAGAACCGGTAGTAAAACCAGAGGGAGGCTCCACCTGCTGCCTGGATGTTGTCATAGGCGATATGCACATGTGTGGAAGCTTGGCGCATGCAGAAGCTTCGTTCAGGCGCGTGCGATCCCATCGTGAACCAGTAGTAAAGGTAAGTAGAACCCACCCCTGATAATCTCCAAAGTCCTTTTAAGTACTTAGAGTCTATTATTTCTTGTTGTAGTCTACTGAATTTACAAAGCCTGATCTGTTTACAAGAGGAAGGATGACATTTTCAATCTGTTCTCCAACTTCCTTTCTTTCTTCTTTTCCCTTCTTCTTTATTTCAGCAAAGCATACAATGCCTCCAAGGCACTCCTAATAGAGAAATGCCAAAACTTGAAATGGATACAGAGCTGGGTGAAAACCCAATGAACATATATCAATGGTTTCACATTAAGCTGGAAGGAATTGAAATTCCTCAGATATAGAGCCTCTTGAAAACCCAGCCTTCTAATGCTTGAACTGCTTAATTCTCACATTAAATGCAGACTCCTAGCCTTGAGAAAATACAGAATTTATTTTTATCTTCATTCAGAACCCAGAAAGCTGAGGAATAGTAGAGACAGCTACCCACTAGAAGGTCTTTCAGAACCTAGATAATCTGCATTAGGATTTATTTTCTCATATGTATTTTCTGTTGGGAAATAGTTTTAATACAAATAATAGCACCCACATTTTTTTTTTATTAATGGTGACATTTCTGAAATAGTAATGGAATCTGGTCGGTTAACTTTATTCGATTTGTAGGGCCACCAATCTCAATATTTGATTTTGGGCAGCAAACAATCAAAGTAAATTAAAAATAAATGAATACATAATTTAAAATACCTAGCTGAGGAAAGTGTTACAATCCATGGCTGTTAGCACAACCAGGAGATGGGACTTTTCAAAGGCTTGGGCCCCCAGGCCTTTAAGGCCTTATAAAACCCTAGCAGGTCAGGATCATCCTAATCTCCAAGGGGGCAAATATTCTAAGGAGTGGGTGCCTTGGCAGAAAAGGCACTTCTTTTTACATTATTTATTTCATTAATTGTTATTAAATTCAAAGCCGAATATTACTTTGAAATGCTTTCTTGATATTGTAAACGATATAAGTTCTAAAAGTACAGATAGTCCTTACTTACCAACCACAGTTGGGACTATCTGTACTTTTACAATATCAATTTTGGCTGCAGTCATTAAGCAAGTCACCCATGATAGTTAAGTGTAATACATGTGACTGTGCCTGCAACTTCCTGCCAGGTTCCCCATTGACTTTACTGTGCTTGTCGGAAGCTGGCTGTGAAGTTGCAAATATGATCACGACCCCAGGATACTGTGTCATAAATGTACACTGGTTGCCAAATTCCAAATCCCAATTATGATCACATGATGGTGGATATGGTAGAATAGACTACAGATTCATTGACCAGTTATAAATCTTTCTTAGTGCTGTTGTGACTTCAAATAGTCATGGAACAAGTGATCAGTAAATGAAGACTACCTCTGATGAAAATTGTGACATATTAATATTACAAATCAAATTACTATGTCTGGCTTAGTCAGTTTTTCTAGTGTATTGATTTTTAATTTGAATTGAATAATCATTACGACAGGTACAGTAAACTAAATGGGTCAAGTTCCTTTTCTTGAAATGGCAATTTTTACCTTTCACTCCAATATAAGTAATTGAACAAGAATAGCAATAGCACTTAGACTTATTTTCACCCACTTTTGGGGGGGAGTGCATCTTATACACCGAAAAGTATGGTATATACCGCCTCACAGTGCTTTACAGCCCTCTCTAAGCAGTTTACAGAGTCAGCCTATTGCCCCCAACAATCTGGGTCCTCATTTTACCCATCTCGGAAGGATGGAAGGCTGAGTTAACCTTGAGCCTGGTGAGATTTGAATTGCCAAATTGCAGGCAGCCGGCAGTCAGCAGAAGTAGCCTGCAGTACTGCACTCTAACCACTGTGTCACCACAGCTCTTGATGGCAAACGAATCTCTTCATACTGAGACAATCTTTAAGCTTCATGACTAGCAAATCCATTCTTCTGCAAATGGATGAAAAATTAAATGAACAACTTGAATAATTCCAAAATATTTTTCATTTTCTATTTGATTGGGCACTGTTTGTAAAGGTTTAATTGGATTTATTGTGAATGACTTATTGCTAAACAAGCACAGGCAAAAGAGACATTTACAGATACAGCCCCGTAATCAGAGGTGAAATCCAGCAGGTTCTGGAGAACCAGTAGCAGAAATTTTGAGTAGTTCGGAGAACCGGCAGTGGAAATTTTGAGTAGTCTGGAGAACCAGCAAATACCATCTCTGGCTGTCCCCAGAGTAGGGTGGGAATGGAGATTTTGCAATATCTTCCCCCAGGAGTGGGGTGGGAATGGAGATTTTGCAGTATCCTTCTCCTGCCATCCCACCTAGCCACACCACGCCTACCAAGCCACGCCCACAGAACCAGTAGTAAAAACAATTGGATTTCACCACTGCCCGTAATATTATAGGTAGCGTCCTTCCAGCTAGTTTCTATTAGTGGTTTTGCAACAATAAGATAGCTTCCCAACTACAGAAAAGTCTTCAGAATCGTCTCCTATAGCTGACTTTTTTATATTAGAAACTTCTATATAATACGGCTTTTTGTGTCTACAGCTATCCCCCTTCATGCCCAATAGACAACTGCCATTTAAAGTAAGAGCACTGAAAATTATGGGTGGACTCACAACGATAGTAGCAATAACCATTAAAGGTAGAAAGAAAGAGTTGTCTGAAATAAAGTGCAGTGAAGCAGGACAGGACTTCCTCTGTAAAAAGGAAACATTTCTTAACTGTCAGCAACATTTAGGAAATTTGCTTCAATGCAATTCTCCTATCACCTTTGATCTAACTTCATGACTCTTGTATTACCCAGCATTCTTATGTTTTATTCAACATATAGACACAGCATTGTCTCAAAATAAATCTATTTCACCATAGAAATGATATATCTACACGATTATAAAATTAATTTGTGATTATAAAATGTGCATGCTTTCCAGTACTTTTTTACCCCTTTTCAAGTTGAGAGGATGTTTTCCACATTGAATTGCAAAAGAAAGTGAAAAAGCAGCTACAAATTTAGTTATTTAGACAGATTTTTCTTGTTGAAAAAGCAGACACTGATATCTCCGTCTTTTTAACAAGCATTTACAAAGTATATCAGGCAGTAGTAAATGTAACCTTCCATATGCCCAGTTCCATAAAGATATCCTGAAGGAAATAAATCCTTAACAACTGATTCCCTTCACAATTATGCTGAAGCATATTCCTTGAAACAGGTAACAAGTAGTTTCAAATCCTTTAAAACTCTTTTACAATCAGGACAACTAGCCATAACCTTAAATTATTTTATTCTTTGTGTCCTCAAGTTAGGTAATTTCGAAGGAGGCCAAAGTTAATTTTAAACTTAAACTAGAAGCATGCGAATACATGGTCACCAGAGGTCAGTAGTCAATGCTGGACCTTATCTAGTTCAAGATGTTTGACTACTAAACTACTTGATTTTGGCTGCTCAAGAGCAAGTTATTCAGACTAGGACTGAAGAATTGTCAAATGATTCAAAGTGCAGATTGTGCAAAAAAGTAAATCATATACTCACCTTATGCAAGTAAATTGCACAAACTGATTATAAATAATGACATAACACAGTTGCCAAAATGATTCACTGGGACATCTGTAAAAATTATTACATACCAATAATGAAAAATTGGTAGGAACATATATGTACTTAAAAAGTAGTGAAAAAATGTGCAGGTTAAAATCCCACAATTTCCACACACAGACAGATAAATTCTTGGCTCTTAACACACAAGATATAACTGTGGTTGAAAAAAAAAAAGAAGGTATGAATAAATGTGGCAATACCGGGGATATGAAAATAGAAGACAAAGAATTGGAGAAGTTTACAAGTATCAAGATTGGAAAAGCAAAATGGAAAGATCATGGCATAAATTGGCCATAGTGACCCCCTGTAGTTATCCACACACCGGCTGCCATTCCAAAAAATCTTGGATGGCACTTAGAAAAACTGCACTGACAAATTTTTCACCTGTCAGTTACAAATATGGATCCGCACATATACTATAGCAATACATTTTGACATGCAAGGATCTTGGGAAGAACTCGATGTGTATGAAGGCCAACGCCAGCTGAAGAACTGGCAGTTGTGATAATAATGATGTGTGAATCTTGTATGCCCCCCCAAGTTTCAATGATTCTGAGTTTATAATAAACAAACAAAATAATTAAAATAAAATGTAAAGTCAACATTCTGGCAGATGAGGGCTTTTTCTCTTCCCTCTACCAAAAACTGTTCTCTTCTCCTTCCTCTCAAAATAAACATTTTCTAGATCGTTCCTGACATCTCAAAGTGTGGAGTTCCAAATAAGTGAATCCTAATGTGATGATAGTGCCCTATGCAAATTAAGTCATGGACAAATCTTCAAAAGATGGCATGCAAAATTGAATAGCTTCCCCAAAAATATTAGTTGTTCAGTTTAAATTAAGGCTCAATCACCTTATCAGATAGCAAGCATGTTCTCACAATATTAAAAACTCAACTTTGGAAATAGAAAAAAAAATGAACAAAATTTCGTAAGAGTTGATATAACAACACTGAATAGTGTTGCAAAACCTGGCTATCTCTTGAGATTTAAAAAAACATATAGAATAGTGGGTGCCATCTAGTGGTGACACAGGCCCTGGTGCTGTGGGCACCAATTTGCCAACTTCCACCATCTAGATGACTGCGCAACAAAGGAAAACACTCTGCTACTAAATACACAAGAGCATTAATTTTACCTCCAAATTGTTATTTTTCCAGAAAGGGAGTTACAATTCTTTACCATCTTGAATCAAAATGTATTTCAAATCAGAATAAAGGTAACATTTTATAGAACCTGGGAATGGACATTGCAATATAAGCTAATTACAATTCATGTCTCATTTTAGGTCTCCTCAAGTACCATGATTGTTCTCTAACTAATTTGATCTCTTGATGGGTGACGTGGGTAGTCTGCTTTATCAGGTTATTTAAGCAGATCTTCCTCCGTCTTCTCATTAACTCCAGTTTTTTAAGAATATTAAAATTTAAGTCCATTTTTCCCCAAATATGGCCTGCAGACCAACTACTCTGCTGCAATTTCTTCACAATCACAGATCAAGGCTGCTTCAAGTCCCACCTCCCTGCGTGTATCAATATTGTAATGATTTGCAAAAATACAGTTCACTGAAACAAGTAAGACTACAAGTAGCAACATTTATTTATATACATATCAAACTTCCTAAGCATCCAACTCCCTCATAGGGGGGCTCTGGGTGGTGTACAATTTAATTGGTATAATAAAACATTAAAAACCATATAATTTAAGGTTTAAAAAATTTAAAAATGTAAAAGATTATAAAATTACAAAAGATGGAATTCCAAGATGGAGAGACTAAGAGTTGTTAATATAGGCAGGGGTTCTCATAAGGCCGACCAGCCCGACCAGACTACACAGCAAGGTTTTGACCCTTCGTGAAAGACCAAGAGATTGAGGGCTTTCCTCACCCCAGAGGGCAAGATGTCCCACAAAGCAGGGGCAGCAGCAAAACAGGTCCTCTTCCTTAATCCCGTCAAAGAATTTTTGAAGAAAAATTCTTTGATTGACAGGGTCTGTAGCATGCCTTCCCTAACTGAATGAGTGGGACAGGCTGATGTGATGAGACAAAGCGGGTTTTGTAGGTAGCCAGGCCCTATACCATATATGAATAATAAATTGTAAAACGTTCTTGTGTACATTTCTTATTCTGGAAGATCAATCCTACCCAATTGGACTCCATTGATTTCAACTGAGTGGGGAAACATATTAATGGTGAAAGCATAAGCAGTGTCCAAGTTTAGAAAACTCAGCCATTTAAAACTACTACAGCTTTTTGAAAAGTCAACTCATACAAGCAAGAATAGTGTTGTTGCACTATAGAAACCAATTATAGCATACATTTTTGTGTACAATGAAATAGGTTCTAGTCCACACAACAGTTATCACATTCAACTGCCTTTAAATTTCAACCACTCTTTTTTGTGTTCTTCTATAACACACACACACAGTCATCTCTTTAGAAGTGTTAAAAATGGAACTTTTCATTTCTTTACTTTTTGTTTTGTTTTCAAGGTATGTTGATGAACTTTTGTTTGCTGATTGACAGAGGAAATCACTTTCATAGAAGTCTTTTTACTCAAAGCTTTTTCTACAGCTCCTGGTTTCCATAGCAACAACTCTGCATCCTCTCCTCCTGTAAATAGAGAATCATCAACCATATCCCAGTAGAAGGAACGAACGATAGCAGAGTGTCCTCCTTGAAGTATTCCCACAGAATTCAGTTCATGAGCACAACACTCTATGAGACAAATGCTTCCTGTTGACATCCCTCCAAATACAAACAATTTGCCCACTTTTTCATGATAAACACCACCAATTAAGTAATCCAGTTTGATATTTTCTACTTCTCTGACATCTGGAATATGCAATAATATAGTTGACATTTCAGAATCCAGCTGAGTAAGATCCCAATAACAAAATCCTTCATCATGTGTCATGCAGTAAATCTGCCAATAATCTTTTCCAGCCCATCCAATAGACCTTACAGAAGAATCAGAGTTACAAGTGGTAACCAGAGCATTTTCTTCATTGTCTTTGTTAATATCAAACACATTTACCAATCCATCAGTTGAGCCTGAAGCAAGCAAATGTGGTTTGTTGGGATGAAAACATACTTTAGTTATATCATCGTTATGAGATTCTGAATAGACACCTAGTGACCGTTTGCTGGAAGGGACACTATTTGTGCAGCCTCTCGCATCCCAGAATGTTACAAATGCATCTTCTTCCACTTTTTCTGTGCCAGCACATACTACGAGGTCATTGCAGCTTATATCACAACTAATGAAAATATCTGAAGGATTGCCACAAAACAAATGTACAGGCTTCACAGCAGATGAACGAATATCCCAACACTTCAACGATCCATCACTGCCAGCTGAAAATAATATATTTTCATTTGTATGTGCAAATCTGACACCACTTAGCAATGCAGGATGGCTATTATATTCTTGTAGCAAGCACAATGTCTCCCTGTTGTAAACCCTGATTGATTTATTGGAGCAGGAAACAGCCACTAAATGGCTCCCTTCTGCTCTTGAAATATCTATGTCCAATAAGTAAGATGGGTCTTCGGTTAGTGAACACCGTTTTGCTATTTGAAGCCTAGAAAACTGTTCCTTGATCTTCTCCATGGCAACTGGTATTACAGCTGCATCCAGGAAAGTAAAGGTCTGCAATAAATAAAGACACCAAAATAAATCAACTTTACATTGTTAATCACTTCTATAATATTCTTCGGCATAGAGAAAAGATTGGCACCTCTAACCTCATTTATCCTTCATTTAATACTTTATACATGATAGACAATTTCTTTAAATCTGAGAGCCATTCATTACTGAGTGCATAAGGATTCAGAGAACTATCAGCGTTCCATAAAAATTTGGCATTATAAAGCAAAGCATGGCATGGTCTTCCACATCCCAGCACCAGTCAGATATGCTACCCATCTCATTTGGATAGCACTGGGTTATAAACGACTATCATAACAAACAGATAGAGAGATTGTCAACTGAAGCTGGGCTGACTAGGGTCAGATATTGATATATATGCATATACACATGTGTGGTAGTGATTACGATGCTCAACAAGGGGAGAGTGGGGAAATTCAGATTGTAGTCCTCCCTGAGACAGAAAAGCTGCCTTTATGACTTTGGCCAAATATTCTCTCAACCCTAGACTGAGAAGTTGAATAATAAACTCTATCTTCCAGACCAGACCAGTGTGGTATATTCTATACATCCTACAACGTGGCTAATATTAATTACCCCACAAAAACGGCAATAAAAATGGGAATAGTCAAATTTGTAACACTTCCCATCTATCCAATGAATGAAATCTTTATCACAGCCTCAATTAAATTGGGTGGAACTTTTAGAAACCAAGTAAAATATCTTCAAAATCAGATATGGCCCATGGACCTTAAATTGCCAAGCCACCGGTTATTTAAGATATTTGTAGCTCAACTTTTGCAAAGCAACTCAATTGAAATAAAGAACAAGTATATTTAAAATTGTAAAACTGAACTGAATACAATCAGTATTAGCCGTCATATGTCGTATCATTGTCCACTGACAGGGAAATGAAAAAATACAGTTTTGACCAGGCCCTGAGAACTCAAGAAAAAAATATGAGAAACCTTCCATCAACACTGCACAATCACAGGAAAAACTGACGACCTTACTAATTATCAATGTATATGTTACTTTTCCTCCTTGACACATATAGTATTCCATTCACGCTGTAGAAAACCTGCAGGAATGCCAAATAATTTCTTCCTCCATTACTTAACACTTCTGCTCTTTACATTTTCAGCTATAAGACAGACATGTACTTTAATCAGGCATGAGGTTTGCGTGACATTGCGTACATTGAGCCTGATTTTTCTGTCAGAGAGGGGGGACTTTTAATCTTGAGACCACTGCATCATCCCAAATCCATCAAGGCAAATCACCCTGGCACAGAAAGATGCCATCCACCACCTTCTCAATACCACCAGCAGGCAGGAAAACCATCTGCTATTCTATTGCCCTATGATGGGCAATGATTTTGACAGATGACTAAGTCTTTACAGTTAGCTATCCATCAGGATTCACTCCCCATTCATTTTCTATCTCTCCCAGCCAGAAATCAGCTGCCTAGGGCTAGGTAGGCTAAGAGAATTGGTGGGCAAAAGGCACAAGAGGGTTTTTTACCCCCTAGGTCTCGGAGCCTATTTCCAGCTTAGTGATCTGAGTCAGCTTGAATCGGTGGCAGCCCAAACAATGACTGACAAGATAGGAGGACAAGCACGGATCGATCTCTTCAGCTTCACAAGATGATTGCATCTTACCTACAAATTGTTGCTAAGGTTGCTTCGGAACACAGGTTAGTGCTCTTCTACAAGAGTTGTAAAGCAGCCAAAATAGCAACTGAGGGTGTGCTCTGTGACCAGCTTCACCATACAACCTCGGCACCACCGTAAGTACAGCTGGTCACTGCTGTGATATTATAGGAGTAGGGGGAATTTGGCTTGAAAGAACTGAACTGCTGCTAAAAGCAGATTGGCCTTAGGGAACAGTGCTCAGGGACTAGAGGAAAGGGGAATGCCCATAGAGGCCTAATCTTGCCAATAGATGACAGATAGGTTCTTGCTACCTACTGACAGTTGGTCAATGAAAGTTAGTATACCCAGCAAAACTATCAGAACTCATTACCTGCTTCCAGGAGAAAACACTACTTGAACATTGTTACTGCTAATCATTGTAAGCCAGTGTTTATTAAACTGTGGTCTAAGGAACCCTGCGTGTGTGTGTGTCCAAAGCCCTTTTCAGGGGTCCATGAAATCAAAATTCTTTGCCAGATATTGAAGACATTTGCAAACATTTGAAACAACAGTATTCTTCTCATTGCTATTTTGTATTTGTTAAAAAATATACAGGTTTTTCATGAAAAACATTTTTGTTAATATCTAATAGGTTTAATGTTTTTACAGGAGTCAATAAATAAATATACCACAAGTGCATCAATTTTAATTCTTTTTTTTTTAATTTGATTTATATGCCGCCCTTCTCCGGAGACCTAGGGCAGCTTACAATGCGTTAAGCAATAGCCTTCATACTTTTGTATATTTATACAAAGTCAGCGTATTGCCCCCACAAACTGGGTCCTCATTTAACCTACCTTAGAAAGGATGGAAGGCTGAGTCAACCTTGATTCTTAATACAGTAAATTATTAATTTATTAATTCTTATTAATTCTTAATACAGTAAATATGGGTTAAATATAATCACACAAACAAAAGCTCTTTTGGGATCATCCATAATTTTTAAAAGATCTACTGGGCAATTTGGCAAAACCACATGACTGTCTGCCACCTGGTCAAGAATAAGCTTGGCCTGGATGGAAATAGCTAAATAGACGGCACACCAGGATAGGAAGATCAAAGGGCAATCTCAAGAAAATGGAGCTTCCCTACAGAGGACACTTTATGTGAATGTGGAGAACAACAATCCATCTCACATATACTATGGTGCATAGGATGACTTTCGACTTGCACAGAGGAAGACCTCATGAGCAATTCAAGAGGTAGCCTCTACAGCAATTATGTATTTGAATTAGATTGTCCTGCTCACTCATTTGCTTGAATTTTCTTTTTGAAGCATATATGCTCAGCCTAACTAGAACACAATTTCCAGAAATAAACACAAAAACAGAAAGAAAAGCTATCTCCAAATTACAAATTACCCCGATCAATGGTTTTAACTTTAAGTAAAGTTTGGTCTATTAGTTAAGGCACCAAGCTAGAAACCAGGAGACTGAGTTCTAATCCCACATTAGGCATGAAAGCCAGATGGGTGACTTTAAACGAATCATTCTCTCAACCCAACGCACCACAAAGAGTTGTGGTTGTGGGAAATAGGAGGAGGAAGGAATATTAGGAACCTTCGCTACCTGAATTACTTATAAATAATAAAAATGGAATTTTAAAAAATCTAATAAAGTCCCATCATAAGGATGTCCACAAAGTTAGTTTTCTATATCTGAGGAATTCTGTACAGCACAATTACAAGGGATTGGGACTTTTTTTTTTTTAGAAGCAATTCTACTGAACATTCTCCTGAAAATCCCTCTAGCCACATTGACCATGAAGGCTAAACTGACCTCAGCCTAACCATCTTAAATCTGCATCAGGCAAAAGCATCACAAAACATTGCCCAGCTCCTAAATCCTGTTCAATAATCCTGAGTGCTGCAAAAGTGCTGCTACTTCTGTTATCCTTCAAAAGGAACAGATGCACACACCCCAAAACCATGCACTCCCTTGCAAATTTAACATTTGCTGTACAAGGCATTTTTGGTAAACTTTAATAGACAGTTAAGAACCCACATTAGGTAATTTAATTTCCTTCATGGGCTACATTTTGCTTTGAACTATAAAGCGGTTTATAGGAAAATAACCCAAACCAAGCATTTTGAAACCCTTTCATTTCGAAACCAGAGTGATTTGCTCTTTAGTTGGCTCAAACCAGTATCACCAAAGCATAATTCTCAATGTATTTTCCCCTTCGTAAGTTGTATGGAGAACAAGTCATCATTTCTTCCCTAGAATTCCAGCATGCGGGACCTGGTTCCTTACCTCCCACCCCTTTAGCTTGCCAGAGAGACAATTCCAAAACCAGGGTTGATCAGAAGGAAAAACACTGAAGAAGTTTTAGACAGAAAAAATGAACAAGTTGGAAAGAGGGAAATTGTCCCAGTAAAGCCTTCTCTGTAACTGTCCCACTCCAAACAATTGGAGCAATTGCAGGTTTGTTCTTAGTTGCCAAATGATTTCTACCCATTCTAGGATGGGATTTAGTACATTTTCCTCCTTAGGAATCTGAGGGGGTTGCCCCCAAGGAACACCAATATGCCATCCAAGTAAATGGGGCACACATTTCTGTTGTTGTTTTGTTTGTTTTTCAACAGAACTTCCTGGGTCAAAGTGTGAAATGGATACAGGTAGTCCTCGACTTACAACAGTTCATTTAGTGACCGTTCAAAGTTACAACGGCACTGAAAAAAGTGGCTTCTGACCGTTTCTCGCAGTTACAATCTTGGCAGCATCCCCATGACCATGTGATCAAAACTGAGATGCGTGGCAACTGGTTCATACTTATGACCGCTGCGGTGTCCCTATCAGGCCTGGAAGCCATCTTTTGCATTGGATTGAGGAACTTCAGGCCTCGGAGTCTTCTTTCGTTGGGGGTGTTACTTGGAACCCTGACAGTCCCAAGGTCATGTGATCACCTTTTGCAACCTGCAAACCTTTGCTTGCAATTGATAAACAAAGTCAATGGGAAAGCTAGATTCACATAATAATCAGGTCAGTAGCTTATCAACTGCAGTGATTCGCGTAACAACTATGGCAAGAAAGGTTGTAAAATAAGACAAAATTCAACAAATGTCTCACTTAACAACAGAAATTTTGGGCTCAATTGTGGTCATAATTCGAGGACTACCTGTACTATCTAGGCTACTCGGGAGAAACCAAATATTGGGCAGGGTGACACACTCAAATCACTTACCATAGCTTTCCTGTAGTATTCAATACTGTAGTATTCAAGTATTCTGTACTGTAATTCCAGGCCTGCCTACATATTGGCTGCTGTGGCTGGGATTGATGGAACTGTACTCTAAAACACCCGAAAAGCTCAAAATGAAAAAGCAGAGGATGCAAGCTACATGACAGCCGAGTAATGAAAGTCTGGGGTTTGACTCTCAATAGTTTTAAGCAAGGAGCTCTCTTCGCCTCAGCCCCCGTAACTGCAATATGATTAATCGTACGTTTTAAGGTGTTCTATGAAGCACATTGTAATTTTTGGTAAAAAAAAAAAAAAAAAAAAGATCAATTAGTGCATAACGTATCATTCACTTGAATGTAATGGGGGGGGGTTTAACAGAGAAATGTACTTTTTAAATATCAGCACTAACTGAGAGACACGTTTTATTATAAGATATATTTACTAGATCAACAAAGTGCTTGTTTGAAATTAAAGGAATGATATTGTTCAAATTAAACTTGCTGCCTGCCTCAAAATGAATTAGACTCCAGTGCTCACAATTTAAACCAAAATACCGAACAATACTGTATGTTCATTCCTATTGACAGTCTTCTACAATGAAGCAGTGGGTGGCTGAAATTCATTGCTCCATTTTGAAATCGCCCAACTGCCCAGAGGAAAAGAATAGAGGACATATCCTGGAAAGCCAGCACCATCAGCAGTGAGCTTCCCCAAAATAGTGAATGCTTTTAGGTTCCCAAACAAATTGTTCAAGCTCTGGGCAAGACAATCTCACATTAAATTCATTTGTTGGAAATGTTATTGTGACTTGTAAGACTTCAAAATACAATTTGAACAGGGAAATCTACCTTCAGTTTTAATTCAAGGAGGAAAAGTGAGCTTTCAACAGCCAGAAGCCTGAAGAACTTTGTCCTTCCAAGAAGCTTTGGGTTACCTGAAAACAAATTTGGAACTTTCCCAGACTGCCCTTGTATTAGGTAAAAAAGAATCATTTCTATGCTTTCTAGAGCAATATTTACACTTTGAGGGTACCGCCTTTTATAAGAAAAACCAACATCCCAAACAATGGAGGAATAGCCAGTAATGCTACATTTTTTATCAGCCGTAACATTTCACTGAATCTTGTTTTGGACATGTGGAAAAATGTCAACTGGGGAAATCAAAATTGTCTGTCTCTTTAGGAATGAAATCTTAAGGTTAAACAAGCAATCTAGTTAAAAATAAATCTCTGGGGTAGCCAGCAACTCTTGTTCTTCTTAAAAGGAAGTTGCTGCTACACTATGATGGGAGAATCTGAAAAGGGACCTAACATTGGTGGGAAACATAGCAAATCGTGGTTCTCCATGCATAGGAGGACATTATGAGTTAGGACACTTCCTACTAGCAGAAATTAGCAATGCAGATATGAAGCCTCTATAAACTTGAGATATTTTCTTATTTCATAAAATGATGATCTTAGAATGTCAGTCTCAAGGAAAAAAATGCAAACTTTTTGATTTAGCACAAAAAGTCAATGTAACATAGAGTACTTGTATCAATATGCCTTTTCCTCCAGTGATGTAAAAAATACATAATAAAGCAAACTACAGCATAATAAGATTCATGTACCGATAGGGTTTTTTTTTTTCTTTGCTGGATTATGTTCTTTGGAAACATTCCTGTGTTCCAGATTAATTCAGCTCTTCATCTAACCTCATGCTACATAATTAGTGCAGAGAGCCAGTGGCAAAGAGAGGCATATTTACCTTCCATTCCAAGTTACAGCTCCAAGGACTTTGCAAGCTCTCTGTCTTCTTCCATTCTTAGTTCATTCATTCATAGTGGCCAACTGGATGCCTCTGGGCTGTTCAAGGCAGGAGGAGTGGCTGGTCCCCTGCAACTAGAATTTGGAGCTATACCACCTCCCACAGGTAACACTGGATCTTGAAAATTGATAGTCCTGACAGGTCTGTCTTCCATGAAATTCTCCTAATCCCTTTTAAAGTCAATCTCATGGCTATCTCCATATGTTGTGGCTCTAGATAACCAAACACAACTTTCACAACAGAAACTTTCATAAACTCATATGGTTTAGAAACCACTACCGTGTTTCCCCCAAAATAAGACCCTGTTTTATATTTTTTTGAACCTTGAAATAAGCGCTTGGCCTTATTTTCGGGGAGGTCTTATTATTTTGGGGCTCGTGGAGCAAGATGGGGCTCCTCTTGCTGTCTTACCTGATTTCCAGATCTGCATTTAAATATTTTGGGGGAGGGCTTATTTTCGGGGGGAGGCTTATTTTAGCACATGTGCTCAAAAGCCTGATTGGGCTTATTATCAGGGGATGTCTTATTTTCAGGGAAACAGGGTACAAAGATATCTAAAGAAACATGGACTGGGAGGATTCACATGCAATATAAAACCATGGTTGAAAAATGAAAGAATGAGAAATTTGCTGTAGAAAGAGATTTCCAATGCACGGAAGATGGCATCTGGCATTTAGCCGGTTCTCAAAAGTTACACAAAATGACAAGAATGATCCATAATGAATTCCAATATTCAATTGTCATTTGAAAAACAGGTGAAAAGGACTGTGTTGTTTAGGAGCATATTAAAAGTACTAAAGGACTGAAAAACCATCTCCAAGAGGTCTGAAAAACTTGCCCAAGTGATTTTTAATGATAGTGGAATATCAAACATTGTAATGTTGGATGTTTGACACACTGGATATAAGCACCATTTCTTAAGCTAAAAAGAGACCTATGAGTCATTTAATCCTACAAGGTTTTCAAAAATAGACTAGTGATTCATAAATTACATTCTTCCTCCTCCACTTAAAGAGAATACTTTGGCAATGATGTGATTTTACAATGGTTTCCACATCCCTGAGAGCAATGCCAGTGGTCCATATAACCACCAAAGAGCAACACCCACAAAAAAGCAGATAGTTTTGTATTTATACCAAGGTTTATTAATGTCTGCCAAGAACGGGCACAAGTTCACACAATGCATTTGACTGATTCTCTGTTACCGATTCTCTCAGTTACTAACATCTTTCCTTTTCACTTCATTCTGAATGTTTGCAATAGTTTCTTTCATGCTGCCCTTATTACAACTTTCTCTTCCTTTCTGAGTCCTTGTCCTGGCTTTCCAGCATCTTTGAGCTTCAGTGTCAATTTGCTGTCTTTAAATATAACCTACTAGCCTACTATATCCAAAGATGGCACTGAAACTCAAGAAACTGCCTGCCTTATATCTCAGTCAGGGTGGATTTGATTTAAATCGAGTTGATTTAAATCACATTTTAAATCATGATTTAAATCACTAGTAAAAAGGCTTGATTTAAATCAACTCGATTTAAATAATAATTTTTAAAGAGCAACTGTCATCTCTGCTACTACTTTGACCCACTGTTGACTCACCGATAGTCCCAGTGTTGCAGAATATACAGCCTCATGCTACATAACTAAGCTCCATTTCATGCTGAATAAACTAAATTTTAAATTGGGTTGTTTTAATTTACGGCCAAAATATCTAATTATTTTAAATTGTTTTTAAATTTTGTATGTCCTGTTTTTTACTTTGGCTGTTCACCGCCCTGAGTCCTATTTGGAGAAGGGCGGTATAGAAATTGAAACAAATAAATAAATAAAAATAAATAAATTATTTATGTATCTTAAATAGAAAACTATCTTACGATAGATTTTTACCCCAAGTTTTTTCTTAAAATAAATTCGATAAAAATAAAAAAAATCCGATTTAAGTCAAAAAAATCCAATTTAAATAAAAAAAATCTGATTTTTTTTATTTTTTTTAAAAAATCATTGATTTTTATCCACCCTGATCTCAGTCCCCTATTCAGCTCAGGTAATCATACAATATGACTATATGATAATTCTGTTCTTCCATCATTCTTCCTAGACCTCACCTCTCTTTCTGTTCTGAAAGAAGAAGAAAATCAGCAGCTGATTAAGAAAATGTAAGAACAGCTCTACCACAGCAGACCAAGGCCTACCATTTCATTTTTTACACTGCATCATCAACTGTCTCTACCATAGTCCTCACTAGCAAGAGCCACAGATACAACTCTCTCCCACGGTTATCCCCTTGCAACTGGCATGAAAGTAGGTAACTGAAGTCTCAAGTTGATCGTTTATGGTTGGATCTGACTTCATGAGTTACCTCCAAACACTTTTAAAGCTATACAATTTGAGGTGATAATGACATCTTCTAATAAAGGAATTCCACAGATTATTTGCTGTATAATGCTTTCTTTTTCTCTTCTAAATCTTCTGCCAATTAGCTTCATTGGATGACTGCTAAATTTTAATTGAGGTCAATTAAAACTCATTTCAGATCAATGGACATATCTGGATTTTGAGAGGACTTTGTATGTGATTAATATTTACTAAAACAACTTCTGTCCATATAGGAACATAGAATGCTTTGCGAGTCCTGTTCAGTGATGGGTTGCCCCCAGTTCGCACCGGTTCTATAGAACCGGTAATAAAACTGGCAGGAGGCTCCGCCCACTGACCCTGATATCATGAAAATTCTGCACTTGCGGGCGGCCCCATTACAAACCGGTAGTAAAGGTAAGTAGAACCCACCCCTGGTCCAGCTTAATGATACTTAATGGGCTTAGGCCCAGGGTACTTGCAGGACCATCTCCAGCCGCTCTCTCATCGTCCTGTGCGCTCTCACAGAGTGGGCCTCCTCAGGGTACCGTCGGCCAAACAATGTCGGCTGACGGCCCCCAGGAGGAGAGCATTCTCTGTGGGAGCCCCGACCCTCTGGAATGGATTGCCACCAAGCTCAGGACAGCCCCCGACCTTCTTTCCTTCCGTCGTGAGCTGAAGACGTGGCTCTTCCGCCAATTAAACTGATCCATTTGGGGGTACACTGTTATAATTTTAAATTGTTTTAATAGAGTTGCTGATTTTAATTTTTATTTCATTGTGATTTGTATTGGAAATTGTCATTTTGTAAGCCGCCTTGAGTCCCCAGGGAGAAAGGCGGCATATAAATTACAATAATAAATAAATAAATAAATTAGAATTGTAAAACACTTTCATAATAAACACAAAATTGTTCATTTCTGAATTAACTTTTGTAACATTGAACAACAATCAGTCAATAAGGTTAATTGTATTATAAAAGTGACCAGATTAATCAGTCAATGTAAATTTTTTTTTTAATCCCAGAACTAAACCAGCACTCTTGTTTTTATAGTAAAAAGCCAGAACATGCTATGCCTCATCTGAAAAGCATGCATGTTTTCCTGGACAAGTTTTATTCTTGTGCAGATGAATGCTTATTTAATTAAAATAAATAAGACTAGCCAACTAAAATTAATCATCAATGAGTCCTACAAAACAGTTCCTTGTTCTTCTGTCTAGCTTCTTTCTGCCTTGCCTGGATGATCAGATCAGAGCACTGCTTAATGTACTCCAGCTACCAAAACTACTTTTACTTGTAGAAGCTGCCCAGAGTGACACTTGATTTGGTGCATATTATTGGAAGAACTAATATCACAATGAGAGATGGAGGAGTGAGTAATCCAGATTAGTGATACATTGTCCTACCAGAACTGAGACTTTTGATGAAATTTTTTCGCTTCAGCATCATAACTGGCTGTTAGGATTAAAAATATGAACATATCTCCACAATAGAGTCTCAGACATTTGCAAGAGATCTCTCATGGTTTATGGTACTTATCTGTTTTATGCACCGCAGCTCAACTGACCCTCAGTAGTTCACAATCATAAAATCAACACAATAAAATGCACAACAGTAACATAATAGCATATAATGTAGAAAGGGGAGAGGAAGAAATAGCTCATGGTTCTAGACAACCAAGTAACTTACAAGGTTCCAATTATTTGCTGTGCAAAAGAGCTCTGTTCAGCAGTTCTCTATTGCCAGCAAAGGCACAATTTGAACCTCAAGGAGATTGATCCATAAGGTGGGGTTCATTGCATAAAAGATGAGTACCTTTTGAGTCCCTATACCTCACCTTACTAAGGGGACTATACTAAGCTTCTCCTTCTGGAGAATGGGCATAGAGGATGATGAGTTACAGCTAGAAATGGTCCTGAATGTATTCTGGCACCAAGCCATATGATATTAATATATGACCATCTTAAAAGCAGCACTTTATGAGTTGCGCTCTGAAGCCTACAGATAGTGATGCCTGCATAAACAATCAATGGATAATGGTTCTCAGTATCTTGTAATACTGTCAAATCTGTCAAATATACTATTTCTGCATTCTTTCATGAGAGTTTGTATAATTTTGGCAAACTCACACACAAGAATGCTAAATCTTATGATATTTGACATTGTCACACATATTGATATATTATAAGCCAAGATTCATGAACACATAGGTGATAAACTGGGGCTAAATTCAAACATTCCAATCAAAGGAGGTGGACAAAGTTTTAGGAAATTGTTCACAGAAGATAAATTCTTCCCACAGAGTTCCATTTATAATTTCAATTATCTCAGAGGCTACAACTTTCTATCTTTCATACAACTGGACTTCATCAGCTTTATGAAATATGCATGTCTGGTTAGTAACAATAATGATTTCCAAGTAGATCTTTCCTTCCCAAGAAGTCTTTCTTTTAAGAATATATCTCTCAGCTTTCTGAACGCGTCTCTCAGGTTGTTGGGTGGCTTAGAACCACTTGGTTTGTATCTGGGGCCACAGGACTTTCATATGTTATGTTATGTTATGTTATGTTATGTTATGTTATGTTATGTTATGTTATGTTATGTTATGTTATGTTATGTTATGTTAATTTTATTTATATACCACCCTTCTCCAGAAGGACTCAGGGCAGTGTACAGCCAATTTAAAAACATAAATATACAGACATCATTAAAAATAATTAAAATCAATTAAACAGTTTCAGCCAAAATTTAAAACCCCAAGTTAAAACTCCAATTTAAAAACCACTTAAATAGACAACCCCGCTTGTCGGCACAGTAGGGTCTTGAGGGCACAGCGAAAAACCCGGAGATCAGAGATTGTATGTATTTCTGGGGGCAGTTCGTTCCAAAGGGCAGGAGCTCCCACTGAGAAGGCTCTCCTCCTGGGCGTCGCCAGCCAGCATAATTTGGCCAACAGCACCCTGAGGAGTCCCTCTCTGTGGGAGCGAACTGATCGGTGGGAGGCTATTGGTGGCAGAAGTCGGTCCCGTAAATACCCTGGTCCTATGCCATTTAAAAGGCTTCTAGCTTTACTGTTAGATTCACACAGGTTCTGGATTCTTGCTCAGAAACAACCCTTCAAAGGTAACTCCTCAAATCAACTAAGCTTAAGTATTTTGCACAATCAAAATAAATACGATTTCTGATCTAAATTTCAGTAAGTTTCTTCAGAGAAGCCACTCTGTTCCATTTTTGTTTCATGTTTGCGTGTGTGTCACTGTTTTAATTTTTTTGCTTTTCCAATTCTAGAATTTTCTAATTCTAGAAATCGCTGAAATTTTCTGACCATACTGATTCCTTCCTTCTGTTTTTCAGTGATTTGCTTGAACATACCTGTATTTACTATAAATGGATTGATGCATATTTACCTGTAGTCTTCTTGAACTAAAATTTTATCGTACTGAGTACCCTGTTCTCCTGAAAATAAGACATCCCCTGATAATAAGCCCAATCGGGCTTTTGAGCACATGCACTAAAATAAGCCCCTCCCCAAAAATATTTAAACACAGAGCTGGAAATCAGGTAAGATGGGAACAGGAGACCCATCTTTCTCCACGTGTCCAAAATAATAAGACCTCCCCGAAAATAAGGCCAAGTGCTTATTTTGGGGTTCAAAAAAATATAAGACAGGGTCTTATTTGCGAGAAAACACAGTGTATTTTATTATACTCAGAACAAAGTATAGTTGCTTGAAATAAACAGCAATTTTTAAACCTGGATTTGTAATCTGATGTACTAACTAGAAATTGCTGGCGACACCCTTGCTGTTCCTTAAAGGCATACAAAGTCAATTGCAATTGCCAGTTGTGTTGTTTCTTCAGATCCTATTGTCTTGGAAACCTGTTTTATATAATAAGAGTGCATTAAAGCGGGTATCACAAGATAGCTGGAAGGTCCAACCCAAGAAACATTTCAATGTGAAAAGTGAGTCATGCTCAGAGTTTAAAATATCACATGTTATTTTTTGAAGGTCTGAGAAGTACCATCCAATCGTGGGCTACTTTGCTTTAAATGGCCTTTTCTTTGAAACAGTTCAGCAGTTCACATATTTTCTGCCTACATTGCCAAGAACACCTTCAAAACCTTTCTCTCTATCATTATGCAGGTACTATGTGCTAGCAATATGATCTATTTTTTTAAAAAAGATACTGTAAATCTGAAATCTAATTATACCAAGCATTGGCAATCTTTTCAGGCACCAATTTGTGAGTGTCCCTTCCAACATTTTTCAATTGACGGCTTTATTGATGCCTGGACTGTTTGATAGACACACATATCTCTCATTCACTTCTTGTCAAATTAAAAGAAAAAAAAATAACCCTGACAAATTACCTCTTTCCTCCCTATGGGACAGGGAGGTCTCCCAACACAACAACTCTGTGAAGTTGGTTAAGATGAGAGAGAATATTGACCCAAAGTGACTGGCCGGTGAGCTGCCAGGGCTGAAGATGACTTTGAATCGGAATCTGCCTGATTCCAGGCCAATATCTTAATCACTGTATCACTGGTTTTCTCATAACTCAATGAGATATATGAAGACTGAAATTAAATACCCAATTCTTAACTGCTGTAGAAATAAAGAAGATGAAGACTCAGCATACTACTAAAAATAGAAATCAAAAACATAGTAGGCAATTGTGTGTTTAACACACACACACACAAACTATTACAGGAACAAAAAACTTCTTGAAGCAAAGAGTGCTCTGCTTTAATGTTTTAAATTTCAGCTTGGAGAATTTTCAATACTAATCAGTGGTTGCTGGGGACAACGGAAAACAGTAGAGAGAATCATGCAGTAGTAGAGGGTAAGGATAAAAAAACTTGATTGAGCCCATATAGAAAAGGACCAATCTGTCACTTGTGGAGATAAGGACTGTAAATCTGAGTCTCCTGTCTGGCATGCAGATGATATTGACAATAAACTGGCCTCCCTTAGAGGATGTGCAAGTACTGTTCCAACATTATATGCAGGATGTGTGCATTTATAAGAATTCTAGAAAACTTTGCTCTAAGAATGATAGTCAATACTATCCCAGCTGCTTCCTGAGTTTAAGAAAAGGGGATGGGGGGAATGAAAGAGAAAGAATAGGAAGCAGCATTAAGTTCTGGTTGTTTTTATTCCACTGGCCTATTGTGGCTTGATTTTAAAAGAATAGCATTTTCTGCATTTTCTTACTAAGCGCCTCAAAGACTTCAGCCAGAATCAGGGTAATGATTTCATTAATCAAAATGTCTAAATGCTTTATTGCTGTGATTTACTGGTAGTATTATTGGGTGCTTCACAAAGCCCTCCTTGACTGAAACGGTGAAGTAGGATTAGACCATGTTAACACTTGAATGCCAGATCATCAAGAAAACTCAAAGCTATAGATTAAACTGTGAAGTCAAAAAAAACTTCACAGAAGGCAACAGCAAGCAACTGCCAGTTTTACAAAGAAAACTACCTCTGTAGCTGCTGTCCCCAAGATAGGCTCTTTCAATTATTGCCCTCAATGGGAATGATAATGTCATTCCTTAGTTAGCCCACTTGATGGCACTAAGCACTACAGCCAAAAGTTCAGCACCTGGAAAATCTATTACTTTGGCTCAAGTTACCCAATTTGGACCAAGTATGTTTCCTTTTGTTCAAAAATAGGGATAGGTAATGTTTGATGCTCCAGATGTTATGCACACTGCAGTGCTCAACATCTTCAGCACCACTGTCTAAGCTGGTTAAGCAAAAAATTGGGAGCTGAACAACATCTGGAAGGTTACACATAATCCATACCTGCCATAGAAGAAAGAAGAACTGAGTTCTCTTTGCTATTTTAAAGTAAAGGAAGTAAAATTATATCAGAAAAAATCTTCAGTCATTATCAGCTCAGGATTTTTTTTTGCTTCCATGTATCTCACTTTATTGATTAATAAAATATGCTATATTTTAAAAAATTAATTATTTAAATTGCTAGAACTTTCATCCTGTTTTACATAAAAAAGCAATACAAAATTAAGCAACATTTTCAACTTTACAATCCACCTACTAGTTTTTCTTTTTAATCCAATATAAAAATAGAAATAACAATAACTTTGAATAGTCCTTGCCATAGCAACCATCATTAAGGCTTTACCCAATTGTATCTTTATTTTTTACCTTCAAAATTATATTTATAATTGTCACATATAGATTACATATATTTGTACCATAGGTACTCCTAACCACAGCAGATTTCTGCAAAGAATGGAAGAATGATTGTGACAGTGAGAACAGCCTAAAGCTCTTTTTCTTTTGATCTGAAAGAAAAAATATGCCAGGAACATGCACATAACATCTAAAAGCAACTCCTTAAAGCAAACACATATTTCTTTTGGATTACCCTTTAGCTATAGAAAGGAACTGCATAATTGTGGAAAAAATGCAACTGCTTTCAAGACAGTGCCAAGAGATGCTCTACAAACTTGCTTCAAAATGATAAGGAAAAAATGGATATAAAAAGAACGATGGTTGCAAAAATGGCTCTGAAAGTTATACTGTATAATGTATATGGAGGGAAAGTGACAGTTGTGAACAATGTGGTCAAAGAGCAAGAAAGAAAGATGATTTTAAAAAGTACTAGCAATTGTAGTAATTTTGTTAACCATGTGCTTCTACCTAAAAGGAAAAAAAATCCAAGGTGATCATAATGGAAATAAGGGTGGGGTGGGAAGAATAAGAAGCAAGAATTCCATACAGACCTAACATCTTAACTACTTACGCAAACTGTGAATGGGAAAGAGAGGAAGAAAATTTTGTTGCTGGGTATCAGTTCATATTTATTTGTACCCTGGCAGACATCTGTCCCAAATCTCACCTGATATCAGACATAGCCTTGTGACTAAAAGGCTGCTTTTAAACGATGGAAAAGTTGTCTTTGCGGCAGAGTTCTGCACCCAAAACATCCAGCAATCCCGGCCTCAATTTTTAGCTGATGAATTGGGAGGAAGAAGGAAAAGCAGAAAAATGTGCAGCGACTACTTTTCAGTCCCGCCATTCAATTTATAGTATTCCCTAACCACCCCCACCCCCGAGCTGTTTTGCTTTTGCTCTAAACTTTCTAATCATTGTTTCACTAAACTTCCATTAAAAAAAAAAAAACTTATTCCCAAACTGGAAGAAAATATTTTGGCTCAAATAAATTAATAGACACACAAGCTATCACAAGAGACCAAGCACCGTTCACACGTGCAAAAAAAAACCCAGAAAGGCGGATTACCTCTCGGAGGGAATAAATGAAAGTTCTGTTCCGTCCGAACGTGCGTGCGTGCGTGCGTACGTGAGTGCGTATTCAACTTTTTTTTTTCCTGCTTCAACGTTCTCTCCCGAAGCAATTCCATTGGCTGGCTCTTCCAGCAGGAAAGGCGCAGACGTCAAAAAGCAGCGCAATGTTGCGTTGATAGGTCAAGAAAAGAAAGGGGCGGGGCGCTTCGAGCACGACCCAAAATCGTAATCCGGTGACTATGTAGAGATAAAGAAGGGAAAGAGAAGAATAACAGTAACTTCCGGTCTTCGTTCAGATGCCTCCTGTGGGGGAATGTTTATTAATTTATTTGAAGAGTCGTTCTTTTCCTCCAAACCCCTAATCTGTTTGAGAGTCAATTGTACAGCACCGCAGATTTGAAAAATGGAAAAATCAAAAGCATTTCTCCACTTGCAAAAAATCTTGTGGCGTCCGCTTGGTGAAAAGTGGCTTAAACGTGGGCTTTCCCCCCTTATTATGTCTATGGAGATTCTCAGTCATCCAGGTCATGGTTGTCCCAAAGGTGCTTTTTCAAAAGGCAACTGGACTTTCTGGTTTTTCTTTGAAGACGTTTCGCTTCTCATCCAAAAAACGAAATGTCTTCAAAGAAAACCCAGAAAGTCCAGTTGCCTCTTGAAAAAGTACCTTTGGGTCCCCCCGTATTAGTTTCAAATTCAATATTTTGGTTCAAATACATTCTATATTTTTCTACATTTAGGAAAAACAAAAAACAAAATGCACAGGTACAGTATATGTGGTACTTGGCTCAATAGTAGTAACTGTGAGAGGGATCTTGGAGTCCTAGTAGAAACCATTTAAATATGAGCCAGCAGTGTGCAGCAGCTGCCAAAAAAGCCAACAGTTCTAAGGCTGCATAAACGGATAGAATCAAGATCATGTGAAGTGTTAATACCACTTTATAATGCCTTGGTAAGACCACACTTGGAATACTGCATCCAGTTTTGGTCGTCACGATGTAAAAAAGATGTGGAGACTAGAAAGAGTGCAGAGAAGAGCAACAAAGATGATTATGGGACTGGAGTCTAAAACATATGAAGAACAGCTGCAGGAACTGGGTATGTCTAGTTTAATGAAAAGAAGGACTAGGGGAGACATGATAGCGTTCCAATATCTCAAGAGTTGCCACAAAGAAGAGGGAGTCGAGCTATTCTTCAAAGCACCTGAGGGTAGAACAAGAAGCAATGGGTGGAAACTAATCAAGGAGAGAAGCAATTTAGAACTAAGGAGAAATTTCCTGACAGTTAGAACAATTAATCAGTGGAACAGCTTGCCTCCAGAAGTTGAAACTTTAAAGAAGATACTGGATAACCATTTGTCTGAAGTGTTGTAGGGTTTCCTGCCTAAGCAGGGGGTTGGACTAAAAGACCTCCAATGTCACTTCCAACTCTGTTGTTCTGTTAAATAGAGGAGACTGGGGGCCATGCTATGCATGGTCTCATTTAGGGGGCAGAGGGAGGGGAGAGAGGGGAAGAATAAAGTGTTTTATGGAATTCTTCCAATCCTCTTCCATGATGAACAGGTAATTAGCCTCAAGAATAGAACAGTGACCTTATTCCTTGTATTTTTTTTTTTAAAAAAAGCTGCTCCCAGTTTTGATTTTCTTGTTTTTATTTTAACTGGATTTTTGTAATAGCTTTTCTGTTTAATTAGCTGGCTTGGGGAGTTGCTCAATCTATGAACACTTGTTCTGTCCTAGCAGAAATGCACTTCTGGTCAAACGATAATTTCCAAGAGATACCAGCAGGTTCTTACTTCTCTATTGCTGTTGGGCAATATTGATGCCTCTTTGTTGAGATTATATACTTGACATTCACTCTTGGTGTTCTTCACTAACCGCACTCCCACTATGATGAGGTAGCAAAGCAGATCATGTGAAGGTATGTATGCTTACTCCTAAATAAGTCCCACAGTTCAGTAAGGCTTAGTCTGCAATTACCAGGCATAAGATGGAATCTCCGAAACAGGTTTTATTATAGATGCAGATGACTAATTTGTTCATTTTAGGTTACTAAATAATTAGGTAGGGCTCATGCATGTAAATGTATTTTATAATGAGTATCACTGCAACTTAAATTCACGTACTGCAGACTGCAAGATCAGTAGATAACATATGCTTCTATTTGCTTTGCCACTTACGCCTTAGTTATCGGTAAGAATATTGTTGCTTGCTTTTAATTCTTTTCAGGACATTGGTCCCCATCTTTTGCTCAGCCTCCTGAGGCAATGACCTCTCCTGAAACATCCAGTAATTTGGTAAGAGAGACACAGCTATTCTCTGGGGATTGTCCATGCAAATTAAAATTTCATTTTGTAAAAAAGGAGGAATAAATCCAGTTCTCATCCACTTAAGAAAAAGAAACCAGTATTACAGGTATGCTTCACATTAGTTTTCTCAAATGGCAAGTTACTGCAGGCTAATTAGAATAGACTTTAGCTCAACATCCTCCTATCTGTTGAGATGATGCAAGTTGGCAATATGCCAAAAAGTGAAGCAAAGGCTCAGCATGTGGGTGGTGGAGAGACTTGTGAAATGAGAGCAATTCCCAACATGCCTTTAAAAAATCCCGTCTCTGGCTATGCTTGCCAGATGCAAGCTGAGTATAAAAGAAGTATGAAACTAATGTTGAGCATCTGATCCTGCCATGCCATGCAATCTAATATTTCATTTTTAATGTGGTTTCCAGGGTCCTTTTATGTCATGCTACAATAGCACTTTCTGTTTTTTTGAAGAGAACAATGGCAAGAGAACAGATTTTTGAAAAGAGCTTGCATAGAGTCAATGCGAGTAATCTTGAGGAATGTGTAAGGTAAAAGTTTCCCCTATCCGGCCATCTCCAACTCTAGGGGCCATTGGTCATCTCTGTTTCTTGATCGAGGGAGCCAGCGTTGTCTGAAGATAATTTTGTGGTCATGTGGCCAGAGTATGCCAAGGTGCACAGAATGCTGTTACCTTCTTACCAAAGTGGTAGCTATTTATATCTCCTAGCATTTGCATCCTTTGGAACTGTTAAGTGGGCAGGAGTTGGGCAAGTAATGGGAATTCACTTCATCGTGCAAGCGCTCCGGTCACAAACCCCAGCTGTCAACTTTCCAGTTAACAAATTCAGCTTCTTTAAGTGCTGAGCCATTGCGTCCCCTGATGAGTGGATGCCGCTGTCCTAAAGTATTTGACCCTTTACCAGAATCCTCCTGACACCATGAGTGATGTCCTTATATAGCTAATCACTCTGCAAGCTAGTACTCCTCTATCATCATTTACTACCCCATAATGGAGAACAAAGTATATATTGCTGGACAGACTAAATTTGTTCACTCAAAATAAGCAAAGGTCCTGTATCTAGTAAATGAAATAGATGACTAAATTGTGCGCTCTTGAATGTACCTGTCATCACTATTTTCATGGGCAGAAAATCCTAAAAGCAATTGTGGCATGAGAAGCAGATTTGTAAATTCATCAACAAAGGTATAAATACTAAAGGAGACATCATGGTAGCCTTTAAACATCTAGTAGATTGTTATGCATCTTTTCTGTGTCTTTAAGAGTTGTGTTACAGATTCTGCACTAAACAAGATGCTAGAATAAATCTTTTATGATAGTACTCTGTGGTTGGAAGATGAAGCAAATGGGACCTGGTTTAATCCAGGCAAATTGCAATGCTAATCTGGAACTGGGATTGTGATGGGAAACAAACCAGAGGTGGGTTTCAGCAGGTTCTGACCAGTTCTGGAGAACCGGTAGCAGAAATTTTGAGTAGTGTGGGGAACTGGTAAATGCCACCTCTGACTGGCCCTGCCCCCATCTGCCTCCCGAGTCCCAACTGATTGGGAGGAAATGGAGATTTTACAGTATCCTTCCCCTGCCACACCCACCAAGCCATGCCCGCCACGCCATGCTACACCCACAAGCCATGCCCACAGAACCAGTAGTAAAAAAATTTGAAACCCACCACTGGAGTAAGCTATTAACCCCCACTGTCCCCTTCCACTGGCTGGGGTTGTTTAAATAGAGACTAGATGGCTGTGTGCTGGGATTACTGTAGTAGTGGATCCCTGCATAGAGCAAGTAGGACTACTTGTTTTTCCAAGTGAAGGCCAATCTATCAGGCAGATGAAAGACCTCTCCTATGTCATTCCCAGCTACAGAAAGCTAGGAGTGAATTGTGTTCCATATTTTTGATCATTGTAAATTAATACAATTGAGTGTTAATTTCAATGAAAAAGATAATATATAAATCAAGGAAATTCTAATTGGCATATGCTATATCTACCTGAATTCATGTTCACCCAGGAAAGATATATCTACTTGTACTCATTCACCTCACCAATATTTAACCAATTATCAGTGACCTTGTTGATATTGATCAGATGAAAACCTTAACATTTTTAATGTTTTAAATGCTATCTACTTTTATGATAGCATTTTTTGTTACCATTGTCACCATTATTGTTATCTGTTAGTATTGTTCAGGATACTGTTAGGTATAGTAGCATTTATTAAATTATTTTCATATAGTAAAAAATTGGGAGTCAACCAACAATTTGGAACTTAAAATCTGACTCCTGGATGAAAGCAAAAATCAAAACCTATTCATACTGACTATCAAAAATGATTGGGCATACCTCATAAATTTTATTGGGCTTAACCTTAATTTTTTTTCACACTCATAAAATGTTTGAGGGATCTTTTAGACAACAGATTGAAGAGCTTTGTCACTTGCCTGAATCGAAAGCTTCCTTGAGCTTTTGGAACAGAAGTATTGTAGCACTCCTAAATCTGGACAGATTACTGTAATCCTTATCAGTGAGATTAATCAGAGAAAATAAACTGGTAATACACATGCTGCCATACTTCCCTTTTTATCTTTATAGACTTTCCCATAAATGGGTGCCAAGTAAAATTGAGATAATAGTTCCCCTTGATGACAAAGAAAGTTGCAAAATTCTTATTATTGTCTTATATCTGGTGACTGCAAATCACTGAGATTGCTCCAAATAGAGCAACAGTCAAATGTTCATAAGCATACATATCCATATGCTTATAGATAACACTACACAATATCCTGAAGTGTGTTCTTAGTTCTTTGTGTTCTTTTTTACATGTGTTTCTTTTTCTTGTACTTTTTCCCAATTTTGATAATGGTTTCAAAGAAATTGTGACTTACTGATAACTAACAGAAATATTTTATATAAAAGTTAATTTTAAAACCTAATCCCTCAGGTATAAAGTAAGTTATTTTTTTATTTTTGGAAAATAAAATATTTTTATTTTTATTTTGCCTAGAGTCAGGCAAATGAGTGAGCAGCCATACAAATTTTCTTAAAATAAATAAGAAGAAAATCCTCAGGGAAGAACAGGGAATTTTCTATCAGATGCAAATAGCAAATATGAGTGATTTTATGAATGGGAGCACTTTTAGGTTCAGCTAGTCCAGTATTAGGAAAGATCACTGTTTGCAGATTAGAAATTTGGAGACTATGCCCTGGTCAGTATGCTAGTCACAAAAGGATGATTTACAAAGAGACTTCTACCTATCATCACCTCCAAATTTTTCCTTGTTGGATTTTCTTCTTACGCCCAGCCTATTTTTGTGATTAGCATAATAGATGCAGAGGGAACTTTCTGGAACTTTCATATTGCCTGAATCAGTTTTTCATGACTGGACTTGTCTAAATTTCTGCAGAAGAAACTTCAACACACCATATACTGCCAGAAATAATTGTCTTGATAGTAGGAAGTTACCTTTCTCTTGCATTAAGCGTGATAAACAATGGGAAGATTTGGATTCAAATTCAATTGTAATTAGATTAACCTATTGCAGGAAATCAATTTGTATGAACATGATTTAAACTTTGAATATAAAATGAAATACAATAAATATAATTATTTGCAAATTAATTCAAAATTGGCTAGGCTCATACCGTATATGAAGCCCAAGCTGAGTTTCTGAGGGGGAGTTGGGCAGCCATATATATACATGTTCTTAAATAAGTCAATCCAACTGTGCTATATTTGGGGATAGCACACAATGTGAAATTTCTTCCAAATAACATCTCTTGGGGTTGTGAAGCATCTGGAATCGTGAGATAATATGGAAAATCTGATTGTTGTGTACCACTCAGAGTTGCTTTTGGTGAGATGGGTGGCTATATAAATTTGTTTAATAAATAAATAAAATAAAATAAAAATATCAGCAAACCAAAATCTCACAGCCCTCAGTTGTTTTAGACTGCAGCTGTCAGCATCTCCAGTTTGGATGGGCCAATGGTGATGACAGAAGCTTTAATCCAATGTATCTAGGAGTTACCATCTTGAGAAAGACCCTGTCCTCTGGAATGTTCTCCCTTCAGCTATCAGGATGACCTTGCCGCTTTAGGCTTTTCGTAAGGCTATGAAGATTTGGTTGTGTTAAGGGCCCTGTTTCTTGCTTGTATTAACTTCCATAATAATAGCTTTACTTGGTTACCAAATGTATTTATTTTGTACTATTTCAATTGTTCTTATGTCTTATGACGTATGCTGCCCAGAGTCACTTGTGGGTGGCTATAGAAATCAAATAAATATATGTCACTCTGAACTTGAATGAAGGGCACCTGACAGTAATAATAAAATCAATTAAGTGGAATAAATTATGTTAACTATATGGCGTAAGGTAAAGGTAAAGGTTCACCTCGCACATATGTGCTAGTCGTTCCCGACTCTGGGGGTGGTGCTCATCTCCGTTTCAAAGCCGAAGAGTCAGCGCTATCCAAAGTGGTCATGTGGCCGGCATGACTAAATGCCAAAGGCACATGGAACGCTGTTACCTTCCCACCAAAGATGGTCCCTATTTTTTTTACTTGCATTTTTTACGTGCTTTCAAACTGCTAGGTTGGCAGAAGTTGAGACAAGTAATGGGAGCTCACCCCGTTACGTGGCACTAGGGATTCAAACCACTAAACTGCCAACCTTTCGATTGACAAGCTCATCGTCTTAGCCACTGAGCCACCTAGATGTACACAAAATTGTAGATGATGTTTCCAATCTCAGCAATGAAGCTTACATAGCAGTTTGGGACAAGTTCCTCTTCTTGCAGCTTAATTTATCTTACGGATTTATTGAAGAAATAAGCGAAATAAATTATAATCCAGCTGCAGCCCTTAGGTTAGGGTGGAAAAATAACATTAGTGGTAATTCTGTATTTTTAAATTACTTGGCAGAGATCAAAAGTAAATCTGAGGAATTACACAATAAACTCCTTAAGGAACAGGGAGGGGAATTGTTCAGGCTTGTCCTTAAAATGAAAAAACATTGAAAAGATTTAATCTGCAAGAATTTCAGGATTTAACATTAGTTTACGCACAATATTCAGATCTACCTGTCACAACTAAGTTGGCAGAAATCTATAGTGATGATTAAATATGGTGTGGAGACCATCTAATCAGAGGTATATGTAAGGAAGCATCACTATTAGCTTACACATCTCAAAGGGAGTCAAGCTTGACCTACCCACAATGGTTCCAAAGCTGTTGTCCCACTTAACTCCTTGCCTGCTTTCTGGAAAGATAGTGATGCCTTCCAATTTGGCCAACTAAAATATTAGACAAATTATAGTCAACAAGGCTATTAGTCACAACAGCTATTTATTGTAACCATATCAGTACTGATGCACCTCTAATAGGTTCCTAAAGAAACTGAAACCTCATTGCTATTATTCTTGCCTCATGAAGGTATTGCTTGAGACTGTGGTAGCAACAAATGCTGACCTACATAATCCTTTGATTTAATTCAGCAGGACCGGTCTTTTTAAGTGGTTTTGTTCCTGTCCTTTTATCTTTGTTAGCATTTGCTTTTAAGATCTGGAATGAAAATGAAGAATTCAAACTAAAGTTAGCGTTATTTTAGAAAAACACAGATTTGCAGATATATTTTGCAGTGCAGTAATGGGAACTGGGCATTAAATGTTGAAAAAAAATATCTAAGCCTTCAGCTCCTGCCAATCACCCTACAAAATTGCTTCCAATACCGTTCTCATATCTAGGTGTCTCAAAGCTTAGAAACAAAAGTAATCAATCTGGGAGGATATAGCTTAGAGTCAATTCAGACTGCAATGAGGGCATTTAATAATTTATTCTTCCATCAAATTAATTAACACTTTTAAACCTTGACAAGTTTAAGATGTGTGGGCTTCATGCTGGTTGGTGGATTCTGGGAGTTGAAGTCCGCACACCTTAAACTTGACAAATTCGAAAAACACTGCATCAAATGAACCATTATCCTTAGAGACAGAAAACATATATACTAGTTATGCTTTTACTTAACCTTTTTTTTCTTTTTGAGGGGCACTTCATGATGTTACTGTATGGTCTTTTAGCTACACTCCTGAGGTCTGTATAAACACACCCATTTTCTTAGTAATAAGAAATGGATTTCACACTGCTGTCTTCTGGGATGTTTTCCATTTTACAGTAGTTTACAGCCCTATTATTATGTGATTTCTCTCAGTCAAGTATTAAATAGACATCTGTTTTTGGCTTCCAGGAACAAACAAGGGCACCTGGTATTGCTACCTATAATCTCCCATCCCCACATGAATAACAGAATAACAGAGTTGGAAGAGACTTTGCAGATCTTCTAGTCCAGTGATGGCTAACCTTTTCTCCGTCGCGTGCCAGGAGGGTGTGGGTGGGAGGGGGGTTGGCCGCACGTGTGCCCACACCAATTCTATGCACCCCATCCCCACGCATGTGACCCCCCCCCGCTCCTGGCACCCGATGGCCCAGCAGGCCCGTTTTTCTCTCTCACCTGGCTCCAGAGCCTTTCTAGGAGTCCCCTTTCTAGGAGTCCCCGGAGGCCCACCGGAAGTTGGCAAACGGGCCATTTCTGGCCTCCGGAGAGCCTCCAGGGTGGGGTGGGGAAGGCCATTTTCACCCTCCCCAGACTCCTAGAGAGGCTCTGGAAGCTGGAGACAGCAAAAAACGGGCCCTCCAGTCCCACTGGAAGTTGGCAAACAGGCTGTTTTTGACTTCCGGAGGGCCTCGGGTGGGGGGAGGCCGTTTTCATCCTCTCCAGATTCCTAGAGTGGCTCTGGAGGCTGGGGACAGCAAAAAACGTGCCTTCCCCACCGCCCCCGAGGCAGGAAACAGCCTGTTTCCCTACTTCTGGTGGGCCCAGAAGACCTGAAAATCAGCTGGCGGAGCTGAGCTTGCGTGCCCACTGATATGGCTACACATGCCACCGGTTCGCCATCACGGTTCTAGTCTATTCCCTGCTCAAACAGGAGATTCTATGTCATTTCAGACAAATCGTTCTCCAATCTGTTCTTAAAAAGCTTCAGTGTTGAAGCAACTTGTGGAGACAAGCCATTCCACCGGTTAATTGTTCATGAATTTCTTAGTTCTGGGTTGGTTCTCTTTTTGATTAGTTTCCACTCATTGCTTCTTGTCCTGCCTTCAGGTGCTTTAGAGAATGGTTGACCCCCTATTCTTTGTGGGAGTCCCTTAAATATTGGAAAACTGATCACCTCTAGTCTGTCTTTTCCCTAGACTAGATATACCCATTTCCTACAATTCTTCATATGTTTTAGCCTCCAGTTCCCTAATCATCTTCGTAGCTTTTCTCTGAACCTTGAGTCTCAATATCTTTTTTATATTGTGGCGACCAAAACTGGATAGTTTTTCCTGGAAGTGGAGTCCCAGAAAATATTACATCTAGACCAGTGGTGAAATGTAAAATTTGTTACTACCAGTTCTGTGGGCATGGCTTGGTGGTGGTGGGGTTAATGTGACTGGGTGGGCATGGCCAACTTTTTTTTTTTTACTTTTAAAAGCATTTCTTCGGCCAAAGAAATAATGCTTTTAAAAGTAAAAAAAAAAAAAGCTTCTGATGATCACACAGCTCAGCTGGGCATGGGGGGGGGCAGGGATTTTTGCTACCGGTTCTCCGAACCACCTGCCGCCATCGCTACTGGATTGGGTGATCCGGTCCAAACCAGGAGCATTTCACCCCTGATCTAGACCTTATAGTTGAATGAAATAACTGACTTCTGCTCAGGGAAACTTAGTTGTAGTTTTTTGGCATTTTGTACTTCCATATCATCTCCTACAGACAGAAGAGCTTCCAACAATTGCTTGGTTTTTTACTCAGTAATCAAAAAGATTTCAAATTGCCATAAAAAGAAAATCATCTTGTGAAATGCATTAGAGATTAATTTCTAGAGAGAACTATCTCAAGTTGATTCACTGCAAGGATATTTTTACATTCCCTTTGTGCAACATGACTTGCTCTGAAGGATAAGAATAGAATGGCTGGATTTCTAAGGAAGCAGTTTGGCAAAACAGAACAGTCCTAAAGCAACAACAATAGAGCAGACTTTCCTTCACAATGAAGGTATTATATTAGAGAAAATCTAAACTCCCCCAGTGACAAGAGGGATACACTAGATGACTTCTGAAATAATTGTGTGTAATAACCCGTCAGTGTTGTCTTTCTCAAATAGTGGTACACAATATTTATTTTTTTTCAATTAACTTGTCTGACACTTGATCTTTTTGGGAAAAGGTTGAAAACCATAGCTGACCTTGCAAAGAAAGTGGGACATTCCCATTTCTGAGCTATTCATAGAGAGATTAACCAAAATGGGAGTAAGACCAGAGACAGCATCAGGTAACACAACTCTCAGAAATTACTCCATATGAGGCTGGCACTGTATTGTAAAATGAATAATCTAGCAAGTTTTCAGGAATGAAGAGATTCTTTTCAATTCAGATCTTCTGCACTCAAGAGGTTATTTCATAGAATATTTCTAAACAGGTAAAACCAATAAAAGTAATAGCTTTGGTCTCACATTGACAGAGGATGGGAGATAAAAACAAGAATACAAGGCAAGTATAGAAAAGAGTGCTATATTGTGTTTTTCTGACCATGTTAACAATTGACCTAGCCTGTCTTAAACGTGCTTGTCTCTTTCCTACTCCGCAAGTCTGGAAATTCCCAAATTTTCCTACATTGACTGCCAATGCATCTCCCTGTTTTTAGGCAATTGTTTTTTTCCTAGTTCTACACGGAAATGTCAGAGTTGAATGTGGAACCTTTTACTTGAAAGTCATATACCATCATGCTGAGCCGTGGATCAGTCCTTGTACTTGTACACATCAATTGCCTAGTACGGTACTTTTGTCAACATCATTAATGAAATGGGTAACTACACTTTCCATTTCCCAGGCTTTTAAAAATCTGTAATAAGTTACATAAATATTTTTGCAGTTGTTCTTGGCTACATTTTATTTTATATTTTGTATTATACTTTTTATAGTTTCGTTAGCTACAGTGGAGACTCTTGTAGCTGATTTTTTAAAACCAATTCATGATATGCTTGAATATATTGTTGAAAAGGGTTCTTCTGATTTATTAGTCACATTTCTATGCCACCCAACTCCCTAGGGACTCTGGGCGGCTTACAGCAAAAAAAACAATGCGAACAATATCCCATAAAATTTTTTAAAAAGAACATTAAAAACCCATAGACTCCATTCCATGGCTGGGTCTCGCAAGATCACCATAGCGAGATCAATGGCCCCAGGCCTGCCAGAAAAGCCAGGTCTTCACCGCTTTCCGGAAGGCCAATAGGGTGGGGGCGGTCCGGACCTCAGGAGGTAATTGGTTCCAGAGAGCCAGGGCAGCCACAGAGAAGGCCCTCCTCCGCGGGCCCGCCAACCGACATTGTTTAGCCGATGGGACCTGGAGGAGACCAATTCTGTGAGATCTTACCAGTCGATGGGAGCTATGCGGTAGGTGGTCTCGAAGATAGCCTGGCCCTGAGCCATGTAGGGCTTTAAAGGTAATAACCAACACCTTGAATTGCGTCCGGAGACCGATAGGGAGCCAGTGCAGTTCACAGAGAATTGGTGTAATGTGGGTGTATCTAGGTGCACCCACAATACCTCGCGCGGCTGCATTCTGATTGCCCAATTACAGCCGTTTCATTTTGAATTGCATCCACAAAGTAGTTTACATAAATCTTAGTGCTGATGAAGCTCACTGTTACCAACACTTTATACATGTAATTGTTAATAAATATGCATTGCTTTTCATTTCTGTATAATTCAGGTCCATGGAGCGATTTAATATATGTCTTTGATTGATGACAGTTTTCAGGTTCCAAGTTAAGCAAAATAACACAAAATAAATGTAAAATGTCAATATGGGATTTAATTTCATCTAAAGATAGCGTAAAAAAATAATATACAGAATAATAGTAGAATATACTACAGTGCATATTTTAAAACTTTAGAGACAATTATTTGTTCATTAAACTATATACCCAATGAAATGAACTCTTTCAGCAATTTTTTAATACCAATTATAATAGTGCTAAACAACCTGAATAATATACCCCACCCAAAATCGCAAGTTACTTGCAACAGTCATTCAGATCTACAGTAACTATTTTCATTATTTTTTTTGTTTTTTGTTTTTAAAAAGCATGGCAATAAATGAGAATGTAACAACGAAGTATTTAATTTTTGTGCTTTCATTAAGATTCATTACATTTTTAGGAATGTAAAAAAAAACCTTGTTTACCTAATTTCTTTTTACACTTCTTTTTCTTCTGGTACACATTAAACAAAAAAAACTATACTAGCTTGGGGAGTTAGTATGTACCTAATCAAAGTAATTTGCAGTAATTGCAGAAGAAAATGTACCAGTACTGAGTCAGTACACTACTTTTTTAAACTTGATAACGAAAAAATAATTATTCAGAGATTATAATTCAGATGTCTTGTTTATGTTCACGTAAATAGCTTTTTTAAAAAAAGTTTTGGAAGTCTTAATTAGTAAATCCTGATCAATACCAAACTGCCCTAGCTCTCACGTCAGTTTTAAAAGTATCCACAGGCATCTCATCAAAACCTGTAAAATGGTGGACTCATATGACCATCTTAAGTGTTTTGACACCCACCTACCCTGCTTTCCTTTGCCTCCTTGCCCTAGAGGCCTTTGAGCCTTATCATGATGGTAGGAATAATTATGATCAAAGCGGGGGGGGGGGATCCATCTTCCCAAGGTCATGAAACTAGACCATGTTAAATTCTCCATTTCCAAGCTGAATTATTCTGGACTATATTTGTAATGACACATTATCAGAATGCAAATGCCGTATGACAAATTCCTAAATTCCATACAGGAAGAAAACTGCTATTTTTGTGACTAATAAACATAACTATTGTAGAAAGGCAAAGTATAAAAGAGGAGAATGAGATCAGAGAAAATGGAACATTCCCCCCAAAAAAATGAATTTAGAAACATTTCAAAAATAAGACAAAATGTCAATGCCTTATTTGAAACTATAGCAGGAAAAACAAAGCCAAGGAACTACAACTAGATGTGTATACTTCTAAACATTGGAGAACAATATTTATTCTTTTTAATCCGAGAACCAGAATGTGTGGTACCTAGCATCCAGCAAGAGTAATTTAATTATATACCTTCATAATGTCTCATGGTCCTGGGCTCTTCTTTTATTATAAATTATAGACTCTTGAATAGCAATACACATACTCCTTCCACAACCCAACATAGAGATATCAATTCCTAAACATTCAACCTGTTTAAGAATTCTGGAGATTTGCATTATTTGAATGTTCTAATGCAGGGGTCTCCAACCTTGGCAACTTTAAGACTTGTGGACTTCAACTCCTAGAATTCCTCAGCCAGCTTTGCAAAGTCCACAAGTCTTAAAGTTGCCAAGGTTGGAGACCCATTCTAATGTACTATTATTATCAAAATACAAGTTCCTCATTCATTTCCACCCTTTTAGATGAGGCCCAATAAGAGCCGACTAGTAGCACTTCTATGAAAAAGGAAACATGGTCTACAATAAACCACATACCATATACCAGTAGTCCTCGACTTACAACAGCTCACTTAGTGACCATTTAGTGACCATACAGCAGCGCTGAAAATGACTGTTTTTCACACTTATGACAACTTATGCAACATTCCCAGTTACATGATCAAAATTCAGACACTTGGCAACTGACTCATATTTATGGCAATTGCAGTTCTCTCAGGCATGTCCTCACTTTTTGCAAGCTTCTGTCAAGCAAAGTGAATGAGGAAGCCAGATTCATTTAACAAACCGTGTTACTAACTTAACAACTGCAGTGATTCACTTCCACTATTGTGACAAGAAAGCTTGTAAAATGAGGCAAAATTCATATAACAAATGTCTTGGACAGAATTGTGGTTGTACATCGAGGACTACCTGTAGAATTTTGCAAATTGTAAGGCTCAAATGAAATTAAAATGGTTACATTTTATAATGACATTTTATAATGTCATAATAAAATGACATTTATAAGTCATTTTAAATGACTTATAAATGAGTCATTTTATAAGACTCATTTTTCTGAGTCTTATAATTGCAAAACTTTGTTGCAAAGAGGCCCCGGGGAAACACAACACAGACTTCTGTGATAATATCACAGATAAATCAAAGGCTCAATTGCCTTAATTTACACAACAGGATGTACCGTGAACATGTAACCTGTAAGAACATATTCTTACAGGTAAGAATATGATAGCAGCAGCAATTTTTTGCCTTTACTGTACATGATCGTTTGCCTATCTATATTCTCCATATATACAATGTACACAGTAGGCACTTTTGGGACAGCTGGGAATAGAGATGAGGTCTGTGCAGCACCACAGATTCAAAAAGCATAATAGGATTTGCCTGTTCAGAACAGTTCCAGACACTGTCTCATTGGGCTCACACAAAGTGCCTTTCGCAGATGCCGTGTAAGCCCAGGAAAAGGTGCTTGTGATTTAATGGGTTTCCATCATGTGTTCCACATGTAATAAATCATCATTTGTCCTCTGAATCTGGTTTGCTGTGTAGCCCTAGTAGAAGCATCCATAAATGCAGTTTACAAGTGCATAAGAAGTTTGTAAACAACACATATACTGGAGCACATTAATTGCCTTAATGCAGTGTTTCTCAACCTTGGCCGCTGGATGATGTGTGGACTTCAACTCCCAGAATTCCCCAGCTCTGCTGGCTAAGGAATTCTGGGAGTTGAAGTCCATACATCGTCCAGTAGCCAAGGTTGAGAAACACTGCCCTAATGCATTCACTGTGCATTACACAACTGTGAAGATTGTTTTTATTTTGCTGTTTTAATACAAAGTCAGACATATGAGAGAATACACTCTTTTTCTGCTCTTCCTCCTTCTGTTTACCTTTCTTCTATGTACCCTGCTGTTCTCCAAAGATCTCTAGGACAACAAAGACCATGTCAGATGTCATTATGTCACAAGAAAAATAAAGGTTTTTCCCTCACTAGTTTTTGTTTAGACAGCAGCATGTCACTGCTCAGAAATAATAGGCTACATGACCTTAGATGTAAATAGTACCATAATACATTTGATTATTTTGTGGAGCAGTTTCCAAACAAAAAAGGACAACAGAACCTTTTTCACAATTTGATAACTGATCTAATAGGATGGGAAATATAATAGCATGGGAAATACAATGCAACAGTACAAGTTTATATGTTTCTTATTAAAGCCACCATTGTTATGAATATGACTTCATTTGAAATCAAGAAACTTTGTTAAAAATATAATTTAACACTGCATTAATTTCAGCTATAATTAATGCCTAATTAAAAATAGGAGAATCAGGAAAAATGTATTCTTTCCAATAACATACAGTATATTACACTTAAAAATATCCATTAAAACAGTATTAGAATGTGGATTAAAGTGGGTAAGCCCCACTAAAGTTTTTAGTTTACATAATAAAAATAATTTTTATTAATCACGTTGCAGCCTACATTTTAAAATATCTAGCTAATTTAGAATATGTTTATACTACTTTATAGTAGTTGTGTATGTGTATCTCACAGTATGTGGTGCATTCCAACAGAAAGGCACAATTATCAAGCAAAGAATACAGTACATGGAATAAGTGGTTTGTGTTCACAAATTAAAAATATGCTAAAGCTATCAGGTGCTGTAAGCCAAGTATCATTAAATTTTAGGTTTATTAGCATAGCGTCCTACCTGTATGTAAAAATAGGTGTGTATATGAGAAGGAAAAAAAAGCTTTTTCATTACAACATAGCCATTTGTGGCTGAGGGATATGACATGGCTTTAATTGACCATAGATAGAGCTTCTGGATCAGCTGTAAACATAACTACTTTAACATATTTAAATAGAGAGAAAATGGTGCATTTATAGTCTGATGCGTATTTATGCATACACATAAATCCATTTGCTATTTATAATGTTGTTACAATAGTAAAACTTAAACATGGCATTTCTCAAGGACCTGAATCTATAAGGTTTTTAACCAGTATCAAAGATTTGAGCTCACTGCCTGCCACATATAATTTTCGCAGAGGCAATATCATAGCACTTCTCAAAAGGCATTCCATCTCTCGCACAGATCAACTGTCCATCACTGTTTCCATATGAAGAAAACACTAACACGAGGACAGTCCAATTAGGCAAAATAAGAAAGGAACCAAGAAAGTCACTGAGAATCCCATTGTTCCATAAGTAATATAGCGATAAGGCAGTTCAACTTCCATATGCTGTCGGGCTTCTCGAACATCTGCACTAGAAATACCGAAGACTTTACAGGCCAGTGGGATGGTGATCTTCTTCATGATCATTCTGACCAGCAACAGAAAAACTAATCCAATCAATAATCGCAGTGCAGCCTTTCCAAAGAGGTTTAAGGTGAGTGTGGGAACTAACGGAAGCATTTCTGGTGAAGGATCTAGCATTCGATTCAGTCTATAGGTAGCATAGGAGCCACAGGCAATTCCAGCACCGCTGCCCAAGATTTGAGCTGTATCTCCTCGGGATGTGCTCCACGTGTCTAGAGTGAAAGAAAACACCCCCAAGGCAAGATGAATACTGATAATGACTAGTGGAGCATATTTGAAAGTTAAGTTGAAATTATCTACTAGATCCACAGTTGGAAGGAAGACGACCAAGATGAGAAGAGCATAAAGAAAACCAGCAATAACATCCTGTTGCAAGAGATAGAAAAAAAATAATAATTAATAAATTATATGAATTATGACAGTTTTACTGAATATAAATTAAATATTTTCAAAATACATTTCCCAGAAAATTATTTAGAGAAGATTCTGAAATCATACATTAAAAACAAAGGAAAGAGAAATAGATTACAGCGTGCACTCATGTTCGCTATAGGAAAACATGTCTTTTTTCCAACACAGAACAATTAACAGTTAAGTACTCTTTTGGAGGAAGATTTTAATGTACAGTATCCAACAGTTACTGGGCCAAAGCAGTAATGCTATTTATTCAGATAAATGAAACATTTGTGGAACAAGATCACATGTCCCTGAAGATAATTTCCTGCATAAAACTTACATAATATCTCTAGTTACCATATCTCTAGTTACCATGAGAAATCTCAAAATGTGTACATCTAGGCAGAAGTTTATTTCCCTAAGACAACATTACTCAAAATCCAGAGGTTTAGGGTGCAGCCCCTGTGTGTGCACAGCAATTAATGACAGAAAGGGGATGACATTTATTTGAGGAAGGAGCCTCAGGATATCAAATGAGAACAAAGAAGCAGTAAGAAGAAACTATTCCTCCAGAACTTCAGAGAGTTGCTGAAAAAAAACTAATAGATTAATTTAAAGACAAAAATGAGCTGAACAAACGGTATACATAAAATGAGTGACAGAATTTTATGTACAAAAATGACATCAAGATAAAAAAATCATTTTTAAAAAAATGACATAATTCCATTGACATTGTACATTTCTCTACTACAGGTAGTCCTTGATTTACAATGAAGTTACGATGGACCCCCCCCCCCCAAAAGCTACTTAACTATTTGGTTTCAGAGTTACAGCCGCTGCAGTGCCCCTGAGGTCACATGAACAAATTTGGGTGCTTGACAAGCCGCCTGCCCTTACAAGTGACCTCAGGGATATTGTATCACACCTCTGGTTATCTCCCTCCATCCTGCCCCGCTAGGTCCCCACAGGCTTTGAGCATGGTTCCCATCCTACTGGATCCTACACTCTTCTTCCCACCTCCTCTGTCACCAATCAGTCACTTATCTTTACCGCTGAACTCCTAATAGCAATAGCAATAGCACTTAGACTTATATACTGCTTTACAGCCCTCTCTAAGCGGTTTACAGAGTCAGCATATTGCCCCCAACAATCTGGGTCCTCATTTTACCCACTTCAGAAGGACAGAAGGCTGAGTCAACCTTCAGCCTGGTGAGATTTGAACTGCCACATTGCAGGCAGCCAGCAGTCAGCAGAAGTAGCCTGCAGTACTGCACTCTAACCACTGCGCCACCATGGCTCATCTCATACTAAAAGCAGCTGCTTCTCTGCATGGCTTTCCTATATAGTGGAGGTCAGATGGGTCTGTCCTAGAAGCAGGCACCATTTCAGAGCAGCCTCAGTGAATCCAGGGACGCCCAGGGGAAATTCCCCAATTCAAGCTCTGCAGCTCCAGAACCATTAAGATAATGAGCCATTAAGATGAGAAGCAGACTCCAGGCCTGTAGGGACCTCAAGAGGAGGACCTGTAGGGACCTCAAGTGGAGTATAGGGTAGCTCAGAGGATAGTGGAGGCTTTGTGAGGCCTAGGGTAGGGATATACTAAGCCTTCCAGTTTTTTCCCTGTCCCTGAGGCGCCTCTTGCTCACTCAATGACTACACCGGGGAGAGCAAGGATGAGGTTGTTAAGCGAGGAAATCATGTAGGTGCCTTTGTTTAAGGATCATCACTATTTGCAATAGCAGGCTCCATTAGGGATATAAGTCAAGGACAACTTGTACTCATATACAAATGGAATAAACATAGAAGAACCTATTTCCAGGAATTCTTTCCAACCTCTTTAGAACTAATGGCCAGAAGAGATCCCATATTGACTTCTGTGTAACAAAGAAATGACTTGCCTCTATGTCGAAGTGCATATTTCTGCTCTCCTCGAACTTTGCACTTGTGAATGTGTGTGCACTGGGAAGTAAAGGGCTACCAGCCTCTTCAAGATAATGCAGATGAAGAAATAGATTCTGCAGCAGTGTTTCTCAACCTTAGTAGCTTGAAGATGGGTGGATTTCAACTCCCAGAATCCCCCAGCACAATGGTTCATTTAGTGACCGTTCAATGTTACAACATCATTGAAAAAAGTGACTTATGCCCATTTTTCACACCTATGACCATTGCAGCATCCCCATGGTCACGTGATCAAGAGTCAGACACTTGGAAACTGACTCCTATTTATGATCTTTGCAGTGTCCCAGGATCGTGTGATCACCTTGTACGACCTTCTGACAAGCAAAGTCAATGGGGAAGCCAAATTCACTTAACAACCATGCTACTGATTTAACAACTGCAGCGATTCACTTAACTGTGGCAAGAAAGGTGATAAAATGGGGCAAAAATCACTTAACAAATGTCTCACTTAGCAACATAAATTTTGGGCTCAACTGTGGTCGTAAGTGGAGGACTACCTGTATTTGATTGAAGTAGTTATAACAGAAATGGGCAATTCTCCCTCTGTATTTTCCCTTTAATACCCCGGGGAGTGGCAAGGAGCAGGGGAGAGAAGCAGTTTGAATCTTTTTCCAATAATTTTCTGCTTCTCTACATTTAATACACGTCTTCTGCACCTGATATTTCCCTAATGGCCCTAGTGTCAGGGTTTCAAGTAACTCATCCTTCCAAGATCACCTCCCTGACTCCCTATAAGGGCCGGCTGCAGAGGTTCCCATGAGTCACATGACCAGGAAGGATGAGTGTTTGGAATGGCGCAACCAACAATGTTCTGAACTGATAATCCAATCCGTGCATTTCTATCCAAAATGACATAAAGGATTGGATTATCAGTTCAGAACATTGTTGGTTGCGCCATTCCAAACACTCATCCTTCCTGGTTAACACATAAATTAACCCTGTGAGAAAGAGATGGGATGACTATGACTACTAAGACAGTTTACATCTGCATCTCAAAAGGGTCTAGAAAAGGAAACAAACTCCAAATTAAAAATTATTATATAAATTATAAATTATCCAACATTTGAGTGCATGTGTATGTTATCCATGCGCACGTATTGGGAAAAATGATTAAGTCTGTATTATATGTGCTTGTACTCAAGATTTTGGCTGTTTTAAGCTTCTTTAATTCAGGGAACCAAGTTGGGTAGACTTCTAAAGTCAATGCAATCTCTTTCATTGATAAAGCAAAGATTCATTCCAGCTCATTCAAGCTCATACAGATAGTCCTCAACTTACAACCGTTTGTTTAGTTACTGTTCAAAATTCTGTTGTTGTTAGTTGCGAAGTCGTGTCCGACCCATCACGACCCCATGGACAACGTTCCTCCAGGCCTTCCTGTCCTCTACCATCCTCTGGAGTCCATTTAAGCTCACGCCTGCTTCAGTGATATCCAGCCACCACTTCGTTCTCTGCCGTCCCCTTCTTCTTTTGCCCTCAATCTTTCCCAGCATTAGGCTCTTCTCCAGTGAGTCCTTCCTTCTCATTAGGTGGCCAAAGTATTTGAGTTGTTCAAAATTACAGAGTGACTTATGACCGTTTTTCACACTTATGACCATTGCAGTAAGTATTCACTTATCTTCCCTACCAGTTTGCAAATGTGCGCGTGCATGCGCAGAGCCTCGAAAAAGTAGAAAAATGGAACGTCATGATGTCTGCACGGGTGGGCGGGGCATCCCGCAGTTGCCCCTATTGGTTTGCCCGAAGTGGATAGAACCGGCTGAATACCACTACTGATCATGGTCACATGATCAAAATTCAGATACTTGGCAACTGGCATGTACTTATGATGGTTGCAGTGCCTCAGGTCATGTAATCTTCTTTTGTGACATTCTGACTAGCAAAATCAATGGGGAAGCCAGATTCACTTAACAACCATGTTACTAATTTAAAAACTTCAGTGATTAACTTTTCAACTGTGGCAAGAAAGATCATAAAATGAGACAAAATTCACTTAACAAATGTGTCGTTTAGCAACAGAAATGTTTATTTATTTATTTATTTATTTATTTATTTATTTATTTATTTTATTTAAATTTGTATACCGCCCTTCTCCTGGTGGACTCAGGGTGGTGCACAGCCAAGTAAAAAAACATCCAATACAAAATTTAAAAATTTAAAAGAATTATACCCTTTGGCCAAAAATTAAGAACCTTACGACTAAAACCCATTAAACAATTAAAAATCTAATATCTCAAAAACGGGGGGGGGGGGGGGGCGGGGGGGTTCACGCCAGCCCTGCTTGATGGAAGAGAAAAGTTTTTAGGGCGCAGTGAAAAGCCCGGAGATCTGATATAATCCGTATCTCCGGGGGCAAATCGTTCCAGAGGGCAGGTGCTGCCACAGAGAAGGCCCTCCCCCTGGGGGTCGCCAGCCGACACTGCCTAGCTGGCGGCACCCTGAGGAGTCCCTCTCTGTGGGAGCGTTGGGTTCAGTTGTACCTATATACCGTTTGTAGAAACAACACAGACATGGTTGCTCAGTACCTTTTCTTCCTCACTTCTCATTCTTGTCCCAATGCTGGTATACTTACTAAATACTAACCAGATCCAACCCTGTCTAGATCAAGATCAGTCAAGATAGTTGCTGCTACCTGCTACAAAATGGGTCGTTCTGGGCTCCATCAGAGGAATAAAGGGGAAGCCCAGCCAGAGATTGAAAAGAAGGCCAAAACAGGAAGGAATATGTGCTTCCGTGCTCCATGCAACGTAACTTGTTTGACTGGAGGGAAAATACTTTGCAGTGGTCTCCAGCCTAATCCTGGTCAGCATGATTACTTTCTGCCTATCCATTCCTTCAACGGAGCCCTCAAACAGTTGGGAGTTTTGGATCTTCAGCCTTGAAATGTGGCTAGAGGGGAAAATGCTTCCTCTGCAGTAGAAGATAGAGCTAAAACTGAGAAGGAGTGCTTAGACTCTACAGCAGTGTTTGTCAAAGTTTGCAATTTGAATTGGCTAGGAAATTCTGGGAATTGAAGTCCCCACATCTTAAAGCTGTCAAGTTTGACAAAGACTACAGGATGGCAAGACATTTAGCTCCGCCTTCTAGATGGATTAAACTCATTTCCAATTACCAAATGACCAAGTGTAGCCTAAATGTTGCTGTAAGAGATATCATCGTCTTTTACAGTAGAGCTTAAGCTGACATTTTTCAGAAAATATGCATTATAATACGACTATTGTTTAATGTTAAGTTTTTAGTATTTGTGATTTTTTTTCTTACCAGAACTGTATGCATTCCCATATATACTCGACTGAAACAAACCAGAGAAGACCAGCAAATTGCGAGAATCAGCCCGTATATGAAAGGATACTAGAAAAAGAAAAACAAGACATATTGTTTTGAATCAGATAACTATATAATTTCCCAAGTTATTTGCAACTGAATTTTTACAATACATGGATGCCATCATTCAAAATAGTAACTTACAATACAGGCATAAAATACAATTATCATACACTTTTTTCACTTGTTCGTCCTTGATTTCAAATTTCAGTACATTCAATACACATTTTGGCAATTACATCTTCATCATTTGTACATAATTCAGCTTCAAATTCTGTCTTCTCTGCTCAATTCCAAACCTCCAGCTATCAATCTTGAATTTTTCTCTTAACTATGTGTACAAAAACTACTGAAAACTAAATCCCTCTGTAACCAATTGTTCCCTTGGTTTCATTTTATAATCTCAATCTCTGCTACCTGCTATCATCAGATAGACAACAATTTGGCTGTTGCAAGTGAAAAACAATATAGACTGCTTTTTTGAAATTGGTAAAGGTTTCTGCTCACAGAAAGAAACAAAACCAACTCTTGCATTTTGTTCTTCTTTCACCAGAGAAGTGTTTCTCAGTTAAAGATAAATTTCTAAGTGAAATCCGAATGTATTTGATCACTTGGTCTGAATTATTTTGACTTATGATCATTAATTATGTGCCATCAAGTCATTTTTTCTCCTAGTGGCCACGTAGGTAATTTTCTCCATGATGATTTATCCCAAACCTGTCCTTTCATATCTCCCAATGGTGTACTCATCGCTACTGCTACTGAGTCTGTCCATCTTGCTGCTGGTCATCCTTTTTCACCTTCTTTCATTGTCTTAAAAGTCCTCTTTCATTTTCATAGAAAATTCAAAAATTCAACCTTGCAATAAACTGTTGGTTTGGATGTAATAAGATTCCTGCTTTGAGCAGGAGGTTGGATTGCAAGACCTCCAAGCTCTCTTCCAGCCCTATGATTCAGAAAACAGAGGACAAGAACCATACAACTTGGCATAATTCTGATATAACGATTACAAACATACATGGTATCATTTACAAAGTCAATCCTGCTTGTCTGCAGCTAAAATTATTTTAGGACTTGTTGGAACACTCTTTAGGACTATGTTGCCTCACAATCTGTTCTAATATTAACAGACTATCCTCCTTTCAAAATCTTGGATTTGTACCATATCTCTCCATAAGGAATAAGTAACTATGGCTTATGAGAAACCCAAGTACTGGAGCTAGTTAATACAAAACAAGACATGACCTCTGAAGGACTTTTGCACGAAGAGAGCATAAGATATTTTATTTCACATACCATATAGTTAAAGAATGGAACTCGTTATCTTAAGATAATTAAAAAGATCCAATTCATGGAGGATAAGATTAACTGACTAGCGACTGCTCTCGATTCCTATTCCTGGAAAGCCAAGGATGATGTTATGCTCATATTCTCCTTGTGAGCATCTGATAGAGATCTGGTTTATCGTTGAATGTTGGACTAAAAAGACCTTTGGTCTGAGCCAATAATAATGTTCTTATTACCGTTTGTGACTTTCCAAGGGCAGACAGAAATGCTGGCTCAGTTAGAAAGCAATTACTTGTTGAGGATTTTTAGGCATACAGTATAGAAAATAGCAAGTGCTGGTAATAGTTCCTTTGGAGACTTCTACTGATCTGTCTCAGCTGCTGGTCCCTAATTTCCACCTATTAGATATTAAAATGCAATTTTGTAATAACATATATATTGGCAATTTGTAGCTTTTCTATATAAACTACCCAACCACTTAGCTAGTATTTTCATCTGTATCCCCTCAGAGTTTAATATGAATTGGCATGGATTGCTTTCCTTCTTCTTTGAACAAGTCGTATATATGTGTGTCAGGACACAGCCAATTTTAAAAGAAATAATTAAGCTAAGAGATAATGTGCACAAGATTATCAAGGAGAGACTGTACCCAGTTTCAAAAACAACCTTGATCATACACTCACAGAGAAGAATTGAGAAAAGACATCTAGACCAAATTATTTGTCAAGCAAAAATTATTGGTTTGTAAATTTAATAATTTAATTCTATCATGATTCTGAGCAGCATAAAGTATCAATTTAAAACAATAGAGTATAAGCAAAAATGTCCACAAAAATAACAGAATTTTGGCAAAACAATCAGCCCAAGATGTTCATTTAAATACAAATTCATTTTCAGAAGGCTCTGAAAGTTGTATTTTCATAAAGTAACCAGTGCCCATTTAGATAAAACTATATGCTACTTCAGCAAAAAAAAACTAAAAAAAAAAAACTAAGACTTTTATGGTTAACCATAATTCATTGAAGAACACATAATTAAACATAATTATGGTTAACCATAATTCATTGAAGAACACACAATTGGCTGAATTTACACAAGCCTCAAATCATGGTTTAGAAACAAGTAAACATTAAACCAAAACTAAACAAGCCACATTCTAGCTTATCAGTGTATTGTATAATACATATTGTTCACATCACATATAACATATACAACTGAATGAACAAACTGTTCGTGCTACATATAAATTCATATTATTTGACAAATATTCATCCTAGGCAATAGACCAGTGGTCCCCAACCCCCGGTCCGCGGACCGGTGCCGGGCCGTGGAGTACCTGGCACCGGGCCGCACAGTGGCCGGGGGACATGAACGCTGCAGCGCAAAGGCTCCTGGGCCGTGCGCAAAGGCTCCTGGGCCGTGCGCAAAAGCTCCTGGGCCGTGCGCAAAGTCTCCAGGGAAGAGAGCCCCGCGCAGGTACGCACGTGTGGCCCAAAGCCCCCACCCCTGCGCGCGCTCAGCGGGCCACGGTAAAATTATCAAAGGCTGATTGGTCCGCGGCGATAAAAAGGTTGGGGACCACTGCAATAGACCACATATCACACTCATTACGCTTATATCAGCTATTTTCTTAACTTTTCTCCCTTATAATTATTTTCTTTTTCATTTTTAGTACTTAATCTGACAATATGCACCAAGTTACGTACTGATTGTTTAAATGTAAAGATAAAGGTTCCCCTTCCACATATGTGCTAGTCGTTCCCGACTCTAGGGTCAACTCCATTTCAAAGCCGAAGAGCCAGCGCTGTCCGAAGATGTCTCTGTGGTCATGTGGCCGGCATGACTAAATGCCAAAGGTGCACGGAACGCTGTTACCTTCCCACCAAAGGTGGTCCCTGTTTTTCTACTTGCATTTTTTACGTGCTTTCGAACTGCTAGGTTGGCAGAAGCTGGGACAAGTAATGGGAACTGTTAGATGGCACTGGGAACTGCCGAACTTTCGATTGACAAGCTCAGCATCTTAGCCATTGAGCCACCGCGTCCCATACTGATTGTTTACTATGTTCATTATTTTCCCTATCAAGCATAACTACCTTATTTTTTAATGTATTTTTCTCATCCAGACTCATTTTGTCTGTGGTGATAAAAGATACACACACACACACACACACACACACACACACACACACACACCATACAACTGCTTAAAGTGCCCTTAAGGAAACTCACAGCCAATTGAAATGACCCTGTGTGGTGACAGGGAGAAAACAAACTTAGGAGCCTAAGGCCCAGTAAACCAGAATGTTTCTATTCACTGACCATATCTCAAAGATAGCACAGCTAGCATGCTGACCTAGCAGGAAGGGATAAATAAATTTATCTAAAATATTCCTGCGTCATGCTTAATTTTCAGTGTTTGCCTTGTCCTTTGTCCTGCCTTTGAAATGTAATGGACCAAAGATATATACTGTAAATTCTGATTCTGTTTTTGCTCATAGCCACTCAGCAAAGTATCAAAGCTGTCCTAGGAATCTAGTATATACTGTATTACTGTTTGTATGCACGCAAATAAAATTATGTCGTATCTTCAAAGTGATTTGGTTGCTTTAGGTGAGCCAAGTTTTGGGTGCAACACATCATACATTCTGTCAATTATTTGCCACAAATTATTCATGTTCTCAGCCAATTAACAGCTTCATCTGCATAGACATGAATAGACATTTATGCCCGAAATCAATATACTCTTCAGCAGCAAATGGTCAACATTTATTTATAAAAACATTAAATAATCAAGGAGATTGGATTGATTCTTTTCTGACTCCTTTCTCCATGCTAAATCAATTTATTCTCACACATGGTTTATTGCCTTCCAAAACCTTTGTTGTTGCCTTCAGCAAACACCTTCAACTCTTTCTTTATGTAAAACATTCCATAATACTAGTCTAATACTTTATCATACACTTTCTCTAAATCAACAAATGTAAAGTAAACTTCTTAAGTCAATACACTTCTCAGTGACCTGTTGAAGAACAAAAATTTGGACTGCACATTTCTGCCTTGCATAAAGCACACTGCATTTCCTGAATTTTATTTATCTCTTTATAAACACTGCAACATCAAACTTTCCAAATGTTGAATACCTTCCCAGCACCACTTAATAAGGTCATAACCACCCTACAATTCATGCATTCACTTTTGTTAGGTATCTCCACAGAGGAACAACAGTGGTGTTCCTTCAATCAGTAGTCTCACTCACATTAAGCAATTTATACAGCTATTCCACAAGCAAAACACACCAATATTTTAATATTTATCTAGCTATAACCATCTATTCCTGCAGCGTTACCAGGTTTTTCAACATTCTTAACAATGTATGATCCGGGGTGAAATTCACTTACCTTCCCTACCGATTCGCCAATGTGTGCGCGCCATCGTCTGCACATGCACAAAGCCTTCTGTGCATGCGCAGAGGCTTAAAATGTCGTAAAAAAGCGACATCATGACATCCATATGGGTGGGCGGAGCCTCCCGCAGCCTCCGCTACCAGTTCGCCTGAGCTGTAGAGAATTGGCTGGATTTCACCCCTGGTATGATCTTCTTTTGATCATTTTTTTCTTGGACACTAACATTTTTCATACTTATTTCAATTCCCCTCTTCAACATATCACTATCATTTCCATATTGATTTCCCAAATACTTCTTTCAGCATTCTCTTGCTTCATCCCAATCATTCCATCATTTTCATTATTATTTCCCAGCTGCTGGCTCCTTGTTTAGCACTCTTCCTTGATTTTCATTTTTTTAAAAAATTCCCATCAAAATTGGTTAGCATTTTTTCTGCCTCTTTTTATCTTAACAATCTCTACTGGGCTGAAGGTACAACTGGCTGCCAAGGTTGGCTTTGAAAATTATCCCCCAGCAACCTGAGAGGAGAAAAACATAAACCAGGCCCGAAGATCAAAAGCTTGTTCAATTATAGAAAAAAGGGTAAAGGCCATGCAACTGACAAAGAATGACAATTCTTCCAACATTTTATATATTGAAATATTTGCAAATTCTTTGCAAACCTCTATTTATTTTATAGTAATTTTATTACAATTAATTGTAACATTACAATTGTAATGTTTAATTGTAAAACATTACAATTAAAAAGGTAGTACAAGTTAAACAAATTAAAAATAGAAAGTGCGGAAAAGAAGAAAAATAAAAATAAAAAAGAAGGAAAGAATAAGAATATGGTAAAGAAAAAAGGAAGCATATAAAAAAATTACTTCCTCCTTCATCACAAGAATAAACAATTTTAGTAACTTATCACCCTCTCTTAAAATACAAGCATTTCCCCCATATCTTAGCTATCAACAAATCTGTACAGCCTAATTGCTTAGTCCTGTCCTGTATTTACTCTGTATTAATACCGTATTTTCCGGCGTATAAGACGACTTTTTAACACATGAAAATCTTCTCAAAAGTCGGGGGTCGTCTTATACGCTGGATGTCGTTCTCCTGTAACCGGGCAGACCAGCCCGAAAGACTCTGACGAGCCTTAAATGGCTCTGGCGATCCAAGCTCTGACGATCCCAGCTTTGCCTGCTAATCAGGCAACTCAGCTGGGATGCCAGAGCCATGAAAAAGGAAAAAAAAAAATTTCCTTTTACGTGGCTCTGCAAGCTCTGACGATCCCAGCTGAGTTGCCTGCCAATCAGGCAACGCAGCTGGGATCGCCAGAGCCCTGTAAAAGAAAAAAAGTTTTCTCCCTCCAGCTTGCTTACCTTAGCTGCTAATCGCAACGCTTGCCTTGCTTCGCTTGCCTGAATCTATTCCATCAGCAAGCCACTCCCTGCCTGCAATCAAGCAGGCAGGAGTTGTGGACTTCAACTCCCAGAATTCCTCAGCCAGCAGAACAAAGCTGGCTGAGGAATTCTGGGAGTTGAAGTCTACAAGTCTTAAAGTTGCCAAGGTTGGAGACCCCTGTTTTATTGGGTAAGTTTTTTCCCCCTTTGGGAGCTTTTAAAAAAATAGTTAATTGGGGGTTTTTTTAGTTGTTCTTTTTTAGACCTAGCCATTTTAAGTTTAGGAAGTTTTAAATTTAGTTTTCATATAAAAATAAAAATAAAATAATATTTGTGCAGCTTTCTGAGATTTAGTATGTTTCTGTAGTGTTTCACTCTAACTACACAAACACACAAAATCTCACAAAGCTGTATGTGGAATTTTGTGTGTGTAAAGTGTGAAAGTTGTTTTTTTTGGGCTTTTTGTGGCTGTGTGAGGTTCCTGCTTGTTACAGGGGCCATTTTGGATCTAGCACAGCTGCTTTTACATTGTGGGTGAGCCAGTTGATGTTTCTTAATTTTTATTTGGTGTGTGTTGGAAGAGGGGTAGTCTTATACAGTGAGTATAAACCCAAACCCTATATTTTAACAAGAAAAGTCGGGGGTCGTCTTATACGCCCAGTCATCTTATACGCCGGAAAATACGGTAAGTCTAAGTGTTCTTCTCCTGTAACTATGATCCTTAGTTTCTCCTGATTCCCTCTTAGTATCCAATTTTCAAAATCTATCCCATAATTCTTTTTGTATTCAAAACACCAGCATGTTCCCACAGAAAGAATTCTTATAATTACTTTCAAAATCTTATTGCAAATCCAATATGGGCGCATGGGGTATGTTCCTCCCCCCTTTTCTCCTCCTCTGGCCTCCCTTCCTCATCTTGTCTTGTCTGCATGGCAAGCAACGAGGAGACCAAGCAACATGTGGGGCGTGTCGCTTGGCCTCCTGCTGTGATTGTGGCTGCAAAACCAGGCATGCTTTCTGGGGGCGGCAGACTGAGCGACACCTGCGAAGCAGCTGCTTCATGGATGGTGGGATGGCCTGCTGCAACCATCACATCGTTAGATAAGGAGGGTGTGAGGGGACTTTTGCTTGGCCTCCTGCAAATGTGGCCTGAGCAGCACCTGAGCAGATCTTTTGTGGACGGTGGGATGGCCTGCTGCGACCATCACACCATTAGGCAAGGAGGGTGCAAGGGGTATGTTGTTTGGCCTCCTGCTGCGTTTGTGGCTGCAAAAGCGGCCATGCTTTCTGGAGGAGGCGGCCTGAGGGGCACCTGTTAAGCAGCTGTTTTGTAGATGGTGGGATAGCCTGCTGAGACTCTTCAGGAAGCTGGCGCAAGGGGCCACTCGCCCCCCCTGCCTCATACCGGTACATGGGGGGGGAAATAAGACCCTCCAAAAAGAAGCCTTAGCCGTTTTTTCCTGGGTCAAAAGAAAATAAGACTTGGTTTTATTTTCAAGTAAACACTGTAATAATTCAAGTTCACCATGTTTTTTCCCCAGACTTTGAGCATTTGTATATAGGCATTTGAGATCTTTATGTCTGACTCTACCTATGCTTCCTATATCTCCTATTTGGTGTTTGAATTTGTCTTTCTTCCCATCACTCATCATTTGATTTGTTTTCAATCTGTACCCTTAGTCTGCTTCTAACTTTTCAAAATCAACATTCTGGCCATCTTTTTGCAGTTTATTCCAAAACAAGGTATTTTAAGTCCTTAAATTTGTATTTAAAACTTATTTCACTAAAATTTGAAGGAAGTTACATCCGGTGTAGTAAAACATGATATTCTGAAAGTTTTTTTAATCTGAAAAGCAATTAACACGCAATTTCCAAAAGTGATTAAGAAAGGAAGTATGTTAACCTATGTCCATAAAAGCATTAACCATGTTTTGGGCAAAGATAACACTCTCTATTTCCTAGAGCTCTAACACAAGGAACAATTGTTTGGAATATATGTGGGCAATGTGGGCAAAGTCCTCTCTTTGTCCAAAGAGGAATCCCAAAGAGCCAATCCATTTGCCTACTCTTTATTCCTCCACAGTTGTGAGCTTTGCTCTTAGCAAACACATTTTCAGATAACCATTTCTTCACCCTGAAGAACCTCTTTGCAAACATACATTTAGAGAAAAAAGTGAATATAACAATTCTGAGTTTACTCAGAAATAAATTCACAGTTTAAAAAGTTGTTTACTTTAAATTCATTCACTAGCCACTTCAATGGATCCATCACAGCGGTTCTCAACCTGGGGGTCGCGACCCCTTTGGGGGTCGAACGGCCATTTCACAGGGGTCGCCAAAGCCCTCTCTCGCCCCCCCCACGCCTTCACTCACCCTCACCCTCTGCCTGTTGGAGGGCTGCGTAACCCAGCGTGCAACGCGGTGCCCCATGCTTTAGCAAAGAGAGTGGAGAGAGGTTGCGTGCGTGCATGTGGGTGTGCGCGCACGTGACTAGAAAACATTCTAGTTCAGGAAAAGTCCTGGGGAGTTCAGGGACTCTCTGCTGCTGCCGCCGCCGCCACCACCACCGATACCTGCAGCTGCAAGAACCCAACAGAAAAAATTTGGGTGAGTAAGTTCAGGGATTCCCTGCTGCCACCTCGCCGCCTATGCCTCAGTGGTGGGTTGCTCCCAGTTCGCACCAATTCCGGTAGTAAAAAAATTTAATAGTTCGGAGAACCAGTAATAAGATTGGCTGGCCATGCCCCCGAACCGGTTCCCGGCCCGGTGGCCGTTCGCTTACCCCCCCCCCACTCCCAATCTATTGCTGCCTCCTGAGTCCCAGCTGATGGCTAGAGGGAAAAAAACTATTTAAATTCTTGCCGCAGGGCTTCAAAGGGCCGCCTTACAGCTGGTTCAGTGTTAAAAGAAAACAAATGACTAGGCCGGTGCCTGCAAAAATAGAAAAAACAGCTCCTTTCAGCTTCAGTATAGGTTAATTACCATAAGTTGATTTGATCAGCCTCCCGACTCTCAGCTGGTTTGTTCTCAGCTGTTTTGCGCAGGTCTCTGTTTTGTTGCTAGCTGCAAAGAGGTAAATTGCTGGAGCAGATTTTTTTTCCCCTACCTATGCTGAAAAAGCGAAACTGAAAGTAAAACAGGATCTTTGCTGCAACGTGACAAAATGAGGCAGAGAGAGATTTCTTTTTCTTTTTCCTCACCAAAAAAGGTAGGTGCAAAACTGCAAACAATGGGAAATTTAGGGCAAAAGAGGAGGTTCAAGATTTTAAAACACAAAAGAAAAAAAGCTCTATTTAACTAGGGAATTGTAATAATTGAGATACTGTATATTGTGTTGAAAGCAGAAATGGTTAAGTTGTGGTTTGGAGGAATATATGGGGGAAATTATTTGGTTTATTATTATTGGTAAATATAATTAATTGATTTGTAAGAAATTGGATTGCATGGAAATAATTGGAATATTCATGTTCATATTGATAAATATACAAAAAAGATAGTTATATAACTAATTGATTTATATTAAAATGTTGAATTTGTATTAAACAACTGTATTACATAATTACATAATTAACCAATGTGAGGATGGATATAAAAATAGATGACAACGGGAAGGGGTATAATATAGAATAGAAGGGAAAAATTGAATTTGATTAAGATTACAGATGAGGATGAAGGATAATAGAAGGTAATAGACAGAAGGAAAAGAAAGGCAGGACTGGACTCATTATCAGTAGCTAGTTAGTTCATTGTTATCAGTGACTCCCACTGATTCTAAACTCATTTTAAGACTGGGATTGGTGACTACTGAAATTTAAGTATTCACCATTGGTCTCAGAAATCTTTGATTTGCGAGGACCTGTCAGAAATCACTTTTTTCAGCCCTCTGGGTAGTCCTTTTGTGCATGTGGACTACTCAGAGGGCTGAAAAAGTTATTTTTGATTGGTCCTCGCACTTTTGACCAGTCCTCGAACTTACGACTGTCCTCACATTTTACGTTTTGCGCCCTATCTTGTCACCATGGTGAAGAGAAGCAATTGTGAAATAAGTGGCATGGTTGTTAAGAATGCTACAATGGGCATAAATTATGACCACTCATAAGTACGAGAACCGGTCAAAAGTGCAAGGACCTGTCAGAAATCACTTTTTTCAGCCCTCTGGGTAGTCCTTTTGTGCATGTGGACTACTCAGAGGGCTGAAAAAGTTATTTTTGATTGGTCCTCGCACTTTTGACCAGTCCTCGAACTTACGACTGTCCTCACATTTTACATTTTTCTCCCTATCTTGTCACCATGGTGAAGAGAAGCAATTGTGAAATAAGTGGCATGGTTGTTAAGACTGCTACACGGGCATAAATGTGAGGATGGTCATAAGTGTGAGGACAGGCAAAATTGTGAGGACCTGTCAGAAATGACTTTTTTCAGCCCTCTGAGAAGTCACTATACACATAATCATGGCCACCCGGTCACATGAACAGCTAGCCACGCCCACCCAGTCACATGACATTTAAGCCACGCCCACATAACCGGTAGTAAAAAAATTTAGAACCCACCCCTGGTTGGGGGTCACCACAACATGAGGAACTGTATTAAAGGGTCGCAGCATTAGGAAGATTGAGAACCACTGATCTATCATGTTAAAGATGGCAAATATATTTAAAGATTAAGGACGATTTCTACTTCCACCACCATCAAACTGTTTTTCCCCTTAAGAAATGACTTATGTACAGTATATTCTTACTTTTTAAAGTGAGGTGGCAAATTGTAGAATACTGAATATTAAAACGTACCAGCATATATATGGCTGTCACAGCAACATTATGTAAAGTTCATGTAGAACCAATGTTTATGTCACTTTATATATAGAGTGAGTTTTCTATCGAAGCAACCTGGTTTACCCAAATATGGGAAGGAACATATTGCTTCCTTTCACCTTTCAGCCCCAATCCAGAAACCCTCAGGCAGTCGCTTTCACGACAAACTATTCTTTGTTAAATTTATATTTAATGACCTTTATTTCTTTGTCAGTAAATGTAAATATAAATATAAATTTAAGATGGCTGACGAAAGCTTAGTAGAATAAAATTTTAATTATTTTCGTTCCAGAGCTTGCAGAATGTCTGCTTCTTTGTTTATAAATTATTTATATATGTGTATACATACACAGAGACACACACATATATATACAAACACACATACACAATATATTAGAGGACAGGTAGAACAAAAAAGAGGTTTATTTCACTATCTGTATCTTTCACAACTAAACTCCATTATATTCAATGAGGTTTATTCCTGGGAATTTCTGCACACAGCCAGTCTTAATTATGTGAAATGCTATTGGTATTTTTTAATGTAAGTATGACTGAAATAAGCAGCAAAGCTTGCTGAGTCAAAAACACTTAAACAGAAGTTGTTGCTTGGCAGCATTCAGAAATAAGTACATAAAAAAAGATTCCAATTAGGATTTCGTCATTGGTCAGAGACCTGGCAACCATTATGTTTCTACAAATATTGGCTATTAGACCTTTTAAAACTTTCACTATTTCAAAAAATCCATTTCTATTTTTTTCTGAACTAATTTTATCCTGAGAATATCCTGGAGAAAAGCTCGGCCAAAAATTCTTCTAAATTAAGCATCTGCCAATAGCTTTTAGAAAAAGAACAATAGTTTCAGGAAACAATCTCAAATGTTTATGAGGGCAGGCTTTGAAAAGAAACTCATTTCAGGTCTGAAGTGTTTAATACTTTAAATTTATTGCACAAATGTTTATGAAGTAGGCATCAACAAAAAGCCCCACATATAATTAGAAAAACCTGAATGGACCTAGCTGGACAGGAATTCTATGGCAAGAGGTACTATTTCATGACACCATCAATGTCTTCCCTAGTGTAGTCAATGATTTGTTGCATTTACAGTCTTCCAGTGAGCATCCATAACTAATGATAAGACTTTAGCTTTAATCACCATACCACATAACTCAATTAGAAAACAATCCAGTGATTACTTTGCAAATATATAAATTGATTGATCAATAAATGCATGAAATATTTTATTTAAAGCTAGTTACTTATGGCCTAAAGCACGCGTGCATGTTTGTGTGTGTGTAATGAAGGAATGAATGTTTTATGTTAGAAGGGTAAAAAGTAATATATAAAACAGTTGTCAACAAAGGAACTTGCATGAAATGCTGTTATTGGATTAGCCCAATAGCCATCTAGTTCAATGTTTTGCATCTCACAGCAATCAAACAGAAGCAGTTTCCAGAAAATAAATTCTTCTTGGTACATGTTATTCCCAGACAGAAAGAGAAATATTTGTACTTACTAACTAAAAAGCTCCAAATTAACTACAAGTTCTTTATGCTATTCAACCATTTTATTTGAGTTGGCCAGCCCTATAAATCTATGAGATAAATAAATACTATATTTTTTTTCTTGATAATAAACATATTGTAGACCTATAATTATTTAGACTGCCATTTCTGGACCTTTTCATCTTTCAGCTATCCATTTTAAGGAGAGGAGACCTGAATTACGCATAGTATTGCAAATATTCATATTTATAAAAAATCATTATTTGGCCTGTTTCCTTTTTGATTCCCTTTCTAATAATTCCAAAAGAATAATTCTCATAGCCTTTATATTATTTAATTTAAAAGTTCACCAATATTTTAAACTATGCATCAGAGATGAGATTTCCATCTTAATCTGATTTAAAACAATTTTGACTTGATTAAATTGTACATGAAGCACTGAAGACTTGCCTCTGGCGTTTATGCATTAGAAGTTTCTATAGATACTGCAACCTCAGCAACATTTCACTGTATTATCAAAATGCCTGATGTTTGCTCCTCAGCTAGTAGAATTTCAAATCTTTATAAGATACTCATATGTTCTATAACTCAGCTATTAGGGACCCAGAATAATAATATTTAAAATGAGCATATTCACATTCTTTGAAGGAGTCTCTTTAAATATTTTTGGAGAGGGAAAAATGACAAGTATGTGGATAGTTTAAATTAAGGAAGGCCAATGCTCCCAAGGATTCATATTTAAAATATATCAAATAACTACATAGTACTATTTATTCTTTCCCAATTGCAGTAATCTAGACATTTTCATTCTGGAATACAGTATGATAAATTTCAGGAACATATTTAGTACAGTCCTAATTATCTGAACAGAAAAAACCCAGTTAACTCCAAAGGTGTACTAGTGAATGGCTGATCCAATGAAGAAGGTAGGGATTTCTTATACTAAAGTTAACTTTGTGTTTTGCAAAAGAAATAGCTTCCATAGTCTGTGCTGCATAATAAACTGTTATTCACTCACTTATTACTAATTTCCCTGATGTCTTAGATAACAAGGCATGGCCAGTGGTAAAATTACTGAGAGAATCTTAGTCTTTCTCACATACCGGTATCTCCATGATGGAAGGCAAAATAGACTTGGTACTAGTTCCTTCCTTTCCCTATAACTCCCTTGACCATTTGGAGCAGATTGATAGGAAGGAAATCTCTTCATTTTACTAGACTGGAAGCTGCCTGCAAACTGAAAAACTCTATCAAAGTATAGAAGGAAGGATTTCAATCTTAACCAATACAATAATTTAAAATTAATGAAAGGAAATATAAAAGTTAAACAGAACTTCACCAACAGAATCATAGATACAACTTTTATTAATTTAGTAATATGTTGTCATAATTATGTCAAAACTATATATATAAAGTATTATGTCATAATTCCTATCCACCCAAATTCACTTCTAACTTAAGCAACTTCTATCATAAGGTGGTTTCCAGAAACATGCAATAGCTTTATGGACGGAAAACATGAAAGACAACAGTAGAATGAATACTAAATATTCTAGAGCAGGCGTGTCCAACCCACAGTCCACAAGCTGCAGGAGGCTCTGGACAGCTAATAATGTGGCCCCACAAGATTGTAAACTTATAACATTATTATGTGATTTTAGCAATATTTTTCATGATTTGACTGCATGGTACTTGAGTGCAGAATGTGTAGGTCAGGAGTGTCAAATTCAAGGCCACAGGCTGAACCTGACCCATGAGGTGCTTAGATCTGGCCTGCAGGGCCGCCCTGGAAACAGCGAAGGACCAGCCCATGGTACCTCTGCCAGCAAAAATGAAATTTGGGAGGGTCTTCCAGACTCTATTTTCAGTTGCAACGGCCTCCTGCAGCCCTCTGCCAGCAAAAAGAGCTGGGGGGGGCGCGAGCAATATTTTCGCTGGTAGAGGACTGCAGGAGGCCATCAAGGCTGAAAACGTGGCCCGGCAGGGCTGCATGCACTCACCCTGAGCTCTGTTTTCACTGGCAGAGGCTGCAGGAGGCTGTCCCAGACGAAAACGGGGCCCACTGGCAGAGGGCTGACATGAGTGATGTCGAGTTGATTATGCCCACCCTAGCCACACACCCCTGCCCCCCAAGGTCAAACACAATCCTGATGCGGCCCTCAATGAAATCGAGTTTAACACCCCTGGTGTAGGTGACAATGGAACACTGTGTACGGGAGGGTGAAAAACTGCATATTTCAGATGTTACATGCGCTTGTATGACTAGGCAAGTAAAATGCAATGTTTACTAATAATACCTATGTGATAAATATGATGTACGTGTGCCTGTGAAGACACAGGGTTATTGTTATTAACCCAGCAAAAAAATGCTAAGCTTACCTGCTTACAGACATATAAGTTTTCTTGTTTAACTTTGCACATGGGCTTGATGTATTACTTCGTAAAATAATTTAATAAGTTAAATAAAAACTTTTTAGCAGCTATTTTGGAGTAACTACAAAAATAAATGAAACAGTTTTTTGCTTATCATATTGATACATTTACATATACAGCACTCCTAATACTTGAAAAAATGGTTACTTGTTTATTATTTTTTTACCTAAACATGGCTTCAACATCATGTCAAAAAGAACAGAACACCCCAAAAATTGTGAATGAAGCAAAAGTGTTCAAACAAACATGGACAGACAAATACTTTTCTGTTGAGACAAATAATAAGGCAGTATGCTTAATTTGTTGGGAAACTGTATCAGTTTTCAAAGATTATAACTTGAAAGGACATTATACGCAAAAACATGTTGGGCTAAATTCAATGCATATCAAGAATTGTTTCATAAAGACAAAATAGCAGAACTGAAAAAATTGTCATCTCAACAATTTTTTAAAAAAATTCAATTCAAACAGACTCTATTTGCAAGTTAATTATGTGGTAGCATGTCTGATTGCAAAAAAATCAAAACTATTTCTTGATGATAAGTTTGTTAAACAATGTATGGAAAGCATGACACATTGTCCTGATTTTTAAAAAAACATTTTTTCTAAAATCACTTGGTTTTGTCACACTATAGCCAGGCAAATTGATGAAACAGGTAAATCTATTAAAAGAGCTTTGAAGAGTAAAGCTGCTAATTTAAATTTTTATCCTTTGGGAATAGATGAAAGTACTGATGCTACAAATACAAATGGCTCAACTTCCCATTTTTATTAGGGGCATGGATAATTGAGTACAATTTCACTGAAGAAATGGCTTCTTTGGTGCCATTAAAAGACATAACTAAATGTCTTGATTTGTATGATGCAGTAAAAATTACATTAAAGCTATTTTTTTTACAAACATATTTGGTATAGCTACTGATAGCACCACAGGTATGGTTTGTAAAAAAAGAGAAACTTTTAAAACTATTAGAAGATGGTGCAATTGCCACCAGCAACTGACGCTTGATGAAATATCACTGCATCATATATATAAAAAAAATTATGTGCAAAAGTTTTGAACATGGATGTCATGCAAATTGTCATCAAAGCTGTGAATTTCATAAGATCCAAGGGACTGAATCACTGCCAATTCCAGGAGTACCTTAAAGGTATGGTTGCTGGTTATAGGGATATCATTTACTTTTCTGAAGTAAGATAATTAAGGGTAAAATATTGAAGTTTTTATGATTTGCAAAATAAAATCAAGTCATTTATGGAATCAAAAAGAAAATTTGTGCCACAATTTGAAGCTGAAAAATGGCTCACAGATTTAGCATTTATGGTGGATTTGACCACTCGTTTAAATGAGTTAAGCATGTGTTTTTAAAGTAAAAATCAACTTTGCTGTTGCAAACAATAAGAGCATTCAAAATGAAAGTTAAATTAAGACTTGTTCAAGTTACGGCAAATAATTTTATACATTTTGATACATTGACAAAACACAATCCTGTGAAAAATATGCAGCCTTGCTTTCCGTTTTGATACCGGAATTTGATTCTAGGTTTCAAGATTTTCAAAAAAAGCCATCAATGTTTTTAGGGAAATGGGCCCTATATATATTAGAACTTAAATGTTAGTTTACTAGAATTCTTCTAAACTGAAGAAAATTATTTAAGATAGGAAAAATTCTGGAATGCTTTACTAATCTCCTCTGTAAATTGTGACAAATCTCTAAATCAATTCAGTAATGTAGAAAATACTTCAAAATTCTAACTAAGGGAACAGAAAGTAAATTTACTGTATTTTTTTTTTAATTTTCAAATTCAGGCATGGCCTATATCATCTGGCTTCAGGACTAATTTTCATGCTGTTAAAATGCTCCAAAATTCTTAGCTATCTAAGCATTTACCTGGGAACAGATACTTTCCATTTTAAAATGGATTAGAAAAGTAAAATCTATTTCATATATTCAGGAAATTGTTTCACCAGCCACAACCAAACATGAAATATCTTAATATAAACTAAATTGAGTTCTTACCTGCCACTGTCCATAACTGAGTAGAAATAATGAGGCAGGAATGGCAGTGCCCGCCATGGCGTGAGTTGAGGGCATGCTATATTCAGAATTGTAGAAAACCTCCAGCTTCACTACCGGGGGAGAAGCAGGCCTTGGCCAACGGATAATATCCTTGGTGCACTGACCCAAATACATGATCCAAACCCAAATGATGATGAGTCTCCTGCCCAGCCAAGGATCCACATTCCAGAAGCAGAAGGAGAAAAACACCATGTAGAAAAATTCATTGCCCAGTTCTGTGCCAAAGCTGAAGAGGTAATAAAGGAAAATATTATGGATTCTGAACTTCTGCGATATGGATTCTCCAGTTAGAGAGTTGCGGCGAGGGTGGCTTTTTGAGACCCATTTTTTCCGCTTCTCTAGGGATGCTGGCTGAGATTCCACTCCACAGGTGTCTTCAGAAACCATCCCATTCTTCATACCATTTGAGTGGCTCTCCTCATGTTTCTCCTCCGCGTTCCAAGAACCTGGGGACCCGCGTCGCCTGCCACTTTCACCCTGGGACTTGGCAGCGGTGCAGTTCCCGTTGGCCAAGGGGGGCTCTGCGTCCACCGTCTGAGCAGAGGAGACAGACCTCCAGTCTGGTAGTGCTTCCACGCCGCATAGTTTTTGGAAACGGGCAACTTTCTCGGCATCCTGCAGGTAACAAATCAGGCGATGGAGCAGAGACATGCTCGTTCTTCTGTCAGACGGCAACTCAAGAAGGTAAATCCGAAATCCAGGATGGGGAAGGGAAGGGGAAAAAAAACAACAGCAACCAAAGCAGGGAAAAGATCTGGAAGTACTTCAAGGGCAATTGTCTTGTTTCCAGCAGAGCGGAGTTTTGTTCTTTTTAAAGTGAGAAAGGGCTTGCACAACAAGGGGAGCCGCTTCAGCAGATTGTCATCGGACCAGTGGGCGCAGGGAGGGAGCTATGGCAGGTGTGACTTCATAAAGCACGCTGGGAAGGACACCAATCTTGCTGGCTGAGAGAAGGGAAAGGTGGGGGGGGGGGGCGAGAAACAACGGCAGTAATATATGGGGCAGGAGAGGAGGAGCTTCGGGATAGGGAGGAGAAAGCGAAGCGAAGCAAGGGAAAAAAAAAACCCTAATAAGAACTCAAGTTAACTGCAGCCCAAAAAGACCCAGGAGAGGAGGAGGAGGAGGAGGAGGGCAGGTTAACCCGTTGGGGCGCGAAGCTGCTGAGAATGGGTTCACCTCCAGAAAAGAAGGAAGCGAGCTTGACGGAGCGGCCGAAGAAGAACAGCTCCGGATGGGAAATCACGACGCTCCGAACAAAAAAAAAAAAAAGGCGGCGTCAATCGGGCGCTCAGTCAGTCGACCCGGCGGCCGTCCCGCCTGACATCCCCACGCAGCCTCTCCCCGCTCTTCGCTGCTCCGCGCAGCACCAATTCCGTGTCAAGTCCCGCCTGCGCCTGTGCCTGTGGCTGCTCTTGCTGAGCTGGGGCGCGCGCACGCGCGATTCATCCTTGTCCGAGGAATCCGCTGCGCGGGGGCGCGCACGCTAGACATGAACCGCAGGGCGTGCGCGAGCTGGCGGAATGGGGATGGGTGGGGGGTGAAGGAGAGGGGGAGGGTGGCGCCCAGGTGTTCCCTCCCGTAAGTTGCTTCTTAGCCGAATCTGTATCCCGCCTGATGTCGCTTCTCTAAGGCATCTAATAAAAGCCCACCAAAATTGATAATCACAATATTAAAGCTAATACACATCCCATAAATCACACTGTGCAATTTACAATACCAGCCTATTTCTGGAGTAAAGAAAATGAAATAAATCATAACAAGTCTAAATTTAGCAATAACCCTTATATATTGCCCTATCTGAACACTCTGGGTGGTTTACAATATCAGCTTATTTGTCCCCAACAATCTGGGTCCTCATTTTACCGACCTTGGAAGGATGGAAGGATGAATCAACTTTGAGCCCCATCAGGATCGAACTTCAGGCTGTGGGCAGAGTTTGCCTCAATATTGCACTTTAACCGCTATGCCACCAGGGCTCATTTTAATAACGTACTGCTTAAAGTACAACAAATGATCTCTTTTCTTCCATTTCTGTTTTTTATAAATAACATTTTTAAAGCGGAACTTTAAAGTTCAGTCCTGGTCATTAAGGGCTACCAGAGACAATAACGTACCTATTTTAATCTTGATCAAACAAGCCAACTTTATATTTCTTTCTTTTACTTTTCACAATCCTAGAACTTGATTTCTTGTCATTTTTTTCTTTGTCTGTTCTCACTTTAATAAGTATCTTTTAACTCCAATATTAGAAAGTTATCCAGCTCACTCTTTTTCTTTGTTAAAATATCAATCAGTTTCATTTGTAGATGCAGTGTAACTTCTTGTTCCAGATCATTCTCAGAGTCTGTAATTTTTAAATCCACTTTCAAATCAGTCTCAGGCCTATCTGGTAAAATTTTCTCCTCTTCAATATTTTCTAAACTCAAGTCTTTTTATAATGGCATATGGTTCCAAAATTATCTTGTGGATTCCTTATTCATGATTATCCTTCAATACATTATGTAGCCTCATTTTGTATTAATAAGATTAAGTGTTTTTCTCCTTAATTATAACCTTTAGTACCTTCTGGTTCCTTCTAGTATCAAAGCTTCAAAATCTTACATATCTTACATATTTCAAATATTCAAAACAGCAGCATGTTCCCACAGGAAGGATTCTTATAATTACTTTCAAAATGTTATTTCAAAAATAAATTTTAAATCCAATTTAGTCCATTTGTAACTTTCCAAAATCAATGTTTAAGTCACTTTTTTGCCAAAATATTTTTAAATCCTTAAATTTCTGTTTATTTTGATAAGGATTGAAGAAAGCTCGCCTAGTGTAGTATAACATGATGCTCTGAAAAGCAGTTAATAAGCAATTTCCAAAAGTAATTAAGAAAGGAAGTATGTGAACCCCTGTATCCATAAAAGTACCAATTATGGTTTGGGCAAAGATGTGGTGATCCATTATTTCCTAGACCTCTAGCCCATTGCCTGGTGGTCCCCTTGTGAGGAACAACTGTCTGGAGCACATGTGGGCAATTCCAAGTTCTCTCTTGGTCTGGAGAAGAATACCAAAGTACTGGTCTATCGTGCCGGCTTTTCATCCTGACATGGCTGTCAACTCTGGTCTGAACAAAGCTGTTTTCAGGTTGGGCAATTTCTTCCCTAGAAGTGATTGGCATCTCTGTGACCTAACTGCTGTTTTCTTTGATAAGCAGTTGATAATTTAGTGGACGTAAAAAAAAAAAAAAAGAACAGATGCATCATTGAACAAAGCAGTCCAAGACCTCACATTAGGCACAAATGACCAGATTAAAATGATCCTGCTTTGGATACATTATCTGAAGACCCAGATCTTTGGAGGAGGTTCTGATGCAGGGAAATTTGGAAGGAAAGAAAAGAGAAGAGGACCAGCATAACAAGGTAGATGGATTCAGTTCCACTGGTTGTCGTGTTGGAAGACATGAAAGATCAGATTATGGACAGCTATTCATGGAGAGAATCTATCCATATATCTTTAAGAGTCAACCGCAACTTGATGACATATAATCAATCAATTGCAATATATTTGGAATATTGGTGGAACTGGTTTGATTTAATTATGAAGCTTTGTGCAGCTTGTGGGAGTTGATCTTCCATCTACACAGGAAATTGTATCTCAACACAGCCTGATGAATTTGTAGTTCCAAGTCATAAGAACAGATCTCTTGAAGCAGCAATTCAATATGAGGTAGTGATTAAATTATGTTATTATTCCCTTTCAGTGGAAAGGGCAGATATTATGATAAAAATTGAGCTAATCCCCAAACCTCTTGGTAGGGAACTCTACAATGTGGAAACTGCTATCAAAAGACTCTCTCTTGTGGCTCACCACAAGATAGGAAAAAAAGATCTTTATCATTAATCCCCAAAATTTAGCAATTTTAAGTTAGCCAACAAATTAGGGATAACTAATCCATGGCAAATTATTTTGCTGTAAGATTCTGCGCCTCTGATTTGGTGATGCTTTCAATTGCTAAGATAGCAAATAGAGCTGAAAAAAAGGGCAGGGTATATTAATGTCAAAAAATGGGAAATTATACTGAAAGACCAAAGCCACATTTATGATTGTGTGGATTTGAGTAGGCCCCCTCTTGCTGTATTGTGCTGTGCCCCCTTTCTGATTAGTCCCACACTCTATCTGGCTCTAACTAAGCTCCATGCCTCACCCAGCAGCTCCTAAACTTTATTCCACTTCATCTCTGGATTTATGAACTTCAAATAAACAAATTGTACTGCTCCCAAACGAACTGCACAGACATAAATCAACAAGGTTCTGTTCTCTTTTGTCTCTTTCTGAAAATGTTTCCTTTCTAGTTTTTCAAGAAAGCTTTAAGGGTTGAGATTGGAAAGTTTTGCAAGTAACAATGAGTAAGAGGAACAAAGATATATAAAAAAAAATCCCTAGCAGTCCAGTTGCACAATCAGTGATTCTTTCATTGTTTTAATGAAAGGTTTGGGATGGATGCATAGAGACTTCTCGGGAGAAAAGCTAAGGCATAAAAGCACTGCGATCAGAAAACAGTGTAAAGCACTGGATATGGTTTCACATAGAAAATTAAACCTCATTATGCTGGGATGAATCATAGCTCTATTATTATATGTAATATGGAGACATACAATATACTGTATATATTTTAAATATATAAAACTAACCAGCAAAGTGTGTGTGAATTACTGCCTCTGGAGAGAAGCACCTATTATCTACTGTCTCTTACATGCTACCATATCCCTCATAATTGATGTTTTCAAACTTGGCAGCTTTAAGACTTATGGACTTCTACTCCCAGAATTCTCCAGCCAGCATAGCTCTGCTTTATAATATAGAAATTTCAGGATTTTTTAAACCAAAAGCTGCTTCAAGAACCTTGTTGAAGAACAAATTACAATTAACAGCATAAATGGAATGTTTTTAAATATTCACTAAAGTAAATAGTATCATATTAATTACAAAAAATACTGAAAAATTCTGTGACATACTTTGAGCCTTTGAGTTTATTTGAGAGGAAGAAAATAACCCTAAGAAGCAGCCCAAAATCTCTCCAGAATTAATCACTTTCAGACTGTGATTGACTGTGATTGAGAGGGAGAGAGATGAGAGATTTGAGAGTCGCCAGGAGCTTTATCAGAAGCTAGTTTCTAAATGGAGAATGCTTTCATTCCCAATTCCTAATGCATATGAGTCATCTACTTCAAAGTTAAAGGATAAATGCAGCAGCCAATCAAGAAACAGACCCTTTGTCATCAGTAGCTATGTTTCCTTAGCCATCAGAATTATGTTATAACAGATTCTGCCAAAGTAGTACTCAACAGATCACATGTATTTTCCAGGCCTGAAAATGCCAAGTTCATTTTTGATAAACAATAATAATCAAGGTTCTGTTTTAAAATGGCCTAGAGATACTACATTTAGATAGCATCTCTCTCGCTATCGCTATCGCTCTGCAAACATTACGAGCTCCAGAAGTGTAAAAAGATATTCGCCATATCATGTTTGCTACTGGTCTGGTCAGTATCTTGTAATTTGATTAAATGCAGGTCTCTAAAGCTTCAGTTACAGCACAATATATTTGCCGTACAATTTTTTTGTCTCTTTTCTACCTCAGTGCCCACATGTAGGTCAGGTTCGTGTATCATGGTAAGACAATATGTGATTATTTCAATTTTGGCTTATTGTCTAATATAAAAATAAGAACTCAATTCCTGGTGAATACCTAGATATAGCAGTATCCAAAGCAAACAATGATGGCATGAAAATAAAAATCCACATGTAGTGATGTCATCACTCAAATTTACTTTGATGTACTTTTGTCCTATTGTCATGGCATCTTGTGTGATGATGTCCCACCGGGTCAGAAAAGGTGGACACACACTCCTAGCCCTTTCCCTTAAATGTTGCCATTTGATGGGAGTGAAGAAGTGAGCCTTTTCTGTGGCAGCCCCTGCCCTATGGAACACTCTGCTCCCGAAGTTTGGCAGGCCTCTGCCCTTTTAGTCTTCCATATGGCTATGGAGAGTATTTGGCATTCCCCTCAAGCACTGGGATAAGATTGGATAATTGCACATTAAAAGTATGACTTGGCAGCAGGTCCTTGTTGTGTTTAATGTTTAAATACTTTAGTTTGTTAGTTTTATAGTTTTAATAAATTTTATATGTTGTTTTAACTTTAGATTGAGATCCGCCCAGTTTTAACTTGGATTGGAAGACGATAAGAGACTATATAAATGTTTTAAGCAAGCAAATAAATAAATGAAGTACTCTCACACATGTTGTCCTTTGTTTTTCCTTGTCTAGTCTGGCAAATCCCATGCACAGACACATCCACGCAGTTTTAGTGGTGATAGTAAACACATGGTTTGCCACTCCTTTCTTCAAATATTTTGTTGGCTGACAGCCTTGGTATTTCCTAGTAGTTTCTATTCAAATATTAACCCATTTAGCTTTTGAGTCCAGATAAGATTACCTAGGTCAGTGATGGCTAATCTTTTTGCCATTGCGTGCCAAAAGCGGGGAGTCATGCGGGGGAGTCGCATGCGTGCGTGCCCACACCCATAATCCAATGTGCCCCACCCCCACCGTGCATGCGTGCGCGAGCCCCCCGAATTCCCCCTCTTGTGGCACATGATGGCACAGTGGGCTCGGTAGGCCTGTTTTTCACTCTCCGCAGGCTCCAGAGACTTTCTTGGAGCCTGGGGAGGGCGAAAACAGCCTCCCCTCCCCACCCCACCCCCCGAGGCCAGAAAGTCAGGTGGCCGGTGTGCATATGCACACTGGAGCTGAACTAGGGCAATGCTTGCGTGCCCACAGATATGGCTCCTCGTGCCACCTGTGGCACGTGTACCATAGATTCGCCATCACGGACCTAGGTGTTGCTAATTATAAATCACTTATATAAGTGTATAAGTAGTCCTTGACTTACAACAGTTTGTTTAGTGACCATTTGAAGTTACAATGGCACTGAAAAAAGCGACTTATGACCATTTTTCACATTTATGGCCATTGCAGCATCCCCATGGTCACATGATTTACATTCGGATACTTGGCAAGTGGTTCAGATTTATGACAGTTGCAGTGTCCAGGATCATGTGATCCCCTTTTGCTAACTGACAAGCAAAGTTACACTTCACAACCATGTTATTAACAACATCTACAATGATTCACTTAACCAGTGTGGCAAGAAAGGTTCTAAAATGGTGCAAAATACACTTAACAAATTTCTCGCTTAACAACATAGATTTTGAGGTCAATTGCGGTCATAAGTTGTGGACTACCCATATTCAGCAAGCCACAGCTTAATGGAATGTGTGAAGCCGGCCATGATATCAAGGTTGATCAAATTATTATAACATTTAACACCAAGCATCCCACAAGTACCTTACTTCTTATTGGGTCTCAAGTGCGGTGAAACCCTCTCCAAATGCTACTGTTGCTGCCCTTGTAAAATTGATTCTAGAAGCTCAGTCACTTTCAAATGAACAGTATTAGGTTCCATTCTTGGTTTCTAAAAATGCTCAATTCCTTTGGGTACCCTTGGATGCTCAAGAGTTTTGTCCAGTTGTTGTAAACTAGATTATATTACTAGATTACTATGATATTACTAGATTATGCTGCATCCATCTCTTCTCACAGCTTTGTCTAATTATTGCTGAAGGTGACATACAAGAAACATAAGCATCATGGCTTCAGTTAAAAACTCAGTCTAACGCTTGCAGCTTTGTGCATTTGACTTCCTCCTTTGGTCAAGGCAAACATTCAGCATGACTTCCTGTCTGTGGCTTCTTTGCAAATACAAAACTACACTCCAGATAGGCAATTCATATTTTTATCTCTAAAATCTATGCATTTCCCTTTCTTTGGTTTTTAAAATGATTTCATTGCTTTACAAATTCTTATGTAGACTATTATGATTTTGATAGAAGAGAATACTTCTAGCTCGGGGTAGAATTGTAAGGTCCTTGGTGTTCTCTGAGCTTGGTCGTTTTCTTGCAGATGTTTCATTAGCAAACTAGGTAACATCAGTGCTATTAAGATTTCAAAGCTCATCTTGATTCAGTTCTTTTGTCATACAAAGCCATGATTTACTTTAGCCATGTTTTGTTAAATAAATGGCAACATTTTGAGAAGACAGACCCTTCATTAACCTGAAACCACATTGACTTCATTGCCTCCCTCCTCCAAAGCAGAACCTCTCAGAAGTGGATGCTAAGGAAAGAAAAACAGTGTACTTTAAATATTCCAGAACCCCTTCTTCAATAGAATTGGCAGTGTTAGAGCAGAACTAGTAGACAGATAGAGAAAGAAATAAAATTTCCCTCAATGGGGAAGAAAACAGTAGTGGGAAAACACTGCAACAGGGCAAGGGAGCGAGAGAGAAGACCCAGAAAGAGATGACAGAGGAAAGGAAGGAGGAAGAGGGAGGAAAGAGACAACCAGGTAGAGATACCTCCTCAGTTCTGGCAGCTGGTGGAATAAAACATTTCTAACCTTTGAAGTAGAAAATTGTGCGACAGAAATCTATTGTACAAAGATTGTTGGAAATCAATTATATAACAGTCCACTGAATTCCTTAAAAAAAATTCTACCAATACATTTGGTTCAAGTATGATATGCTGCCTGATTGTGGCAATCAATAGCTGAGTTTACACTTCAAATGAAGGTATTTCTTTCAGCTGAATTGCATTCCGTTGCAATTAGAGAATACCACCCTCAGTCCTTTGTGAACTTTGGACATTCTGCATTCAGCCAGCAATTAAGGGTGTGCAAACTGAACTTATCTTATTGGCACAAAAAAGCCACATGATAATAATTGGACAAGGAAGTTATCTTGTGTGTAAGGTAAATCTGTTTATCTTCTTATCCAAACAGGCTGTAATCCAACCTGGACTTTTAAGACAGATTGCCCTCTTGGGCAAGTTCTCCTGCATGACATTACAATGATATTTGGTTTGCTCCTAAGATTTCCAAATCTTCACCCTCCTCTGTATTCACTCTGAATTGTCACCATCCTTTTTGAACCATGCTGCCCAGAACTAGACCTTAGTATTTCATATGGGATCTAAGCAGGGCACAAGGGAGTTAAACAATTACTTCCCATGATGTGTACGGTATGCTCCTGAGATTTTGTTGTCTGTTTTAGCAGCTGCATCACATGCTAGCCTGTGAATAGTTTGTGATAATCAAAGAAACTTGGATCCCTTTCACATGTACTACCAAGACAAGTAGGGATGCTTCAGGGGTGGGTTCTACTTACCTTTACTACTGGTTCGCAACGGCATGCACAGATCACCTATGATGACATCCGGGGCAGTGGGCGGAGCCTCCCACCGGTTTTAGTACTGGTTCTTGCGAACTGGTCCAAACCAGGGGCAACCCACCACCGGGATGTTTGCATTGTGCCTTGAATACATCTTAATTGTGCACAAAACCCCATGATCTAATAATGTACAGTACTTCTCTCAACTGTACAACTCTACTTTGCATTGTGAACCCAGGAAGAACTCTGCTGACTTTCTTCCTATAAGCACACATAACAGCAACATGCTGTGATGCTACCTATTGGAACAATTAACCCAAGTGATGTTTCACAGACAAAAGGGTAGACTTTATCTGGCTTAAGGAATGCCCTTACCAGAAAGAGAGAAACCCATCCAAGCTAAGGGTAGTCAACTTACAATTTGAAACCTTACCCTAACAACCGAGAATTTCAGAAGCTATCCATTTTGGCCTGTGGCAAAGCTGACCTATCCTTTTGCGGCAAGCAATTGGGCAAAAAGATTGGGCAAATTGAGAGGAAGGAGGAAGAGAAAGAAAGTATGATTTCAGAGTGGGGCGGGGGGGGGGGGGTGTAAGTGGTGTACCTTGTTGATATCTGAACTATGGGTTACTAAATTAACCCAATTGTTGGGATCATATAACACACTAGGCACATAGTCTAGTTCATACAGCATATTGAGCCACAAGCTAGCCAACCATATTTTAATCAAGGACACTTTCATTCTATTTCAATTTGAAAGCAGATTTGAACCTCTGTATTCTACAACATCAGCAGTGTTGGAGGGCTGACTTGATTTATTCCTTGCTCAGCTGTAGCATAGTTGAAAGTGCTGTGATGGCAGGGAGAGTCTGTCTTTCTTTGTGCTGACATTTCCCCACCAGAAGAAACTCTTGCCTCATGCATCCTCCTGGCTCCTGACCTTTAGATCTTATCCATTAAGAGAAATATTCTTGCAGGCTTTGCAGTTCTCCTTCAGCATTAAGAATATTGATAGAAATTTGGTCTTTTCCTCAGGAACAACCTGAGGGTGTCAGGCTAATTCCTTCCTTCCTTCCTTCCTTCCTTCCTTCCTTCCTTCCTTCCTTCCTTCCTTCCTTCCTTCCTTCCTTCCTTCCTTCCATGTTGTGGAGATGAAGGGAGATGATTTTTGCCATTGCAGCATCTGTAGACAACTCAAGGTGTGGCCCTGTTTTTTTTTGCTTGTTCTCAACATTTCAAGTCAGCAGAAGTGATCAAGAAATACTTTTAAATTCCATGTGAAAGTTTAGGAAGAGAAAACAGTGAGAGTGGGAAAGTGCTTCTAATGCATTATGTGTAGGAGAGAAGAGACAGTAGCAGAGAAGAAGTAAGCAAGCTTGTCCGTTTGGGTTATAGCTGAAGCTTTTGTTTGCTTCAGACTTCCCCAGCTTTAACACAGATAATGTCTTAAGGAACACACTCCTCAATATTTTTTTTAAAAAAAAAACAGTGCCCATTCCTTATCTCTATGAATTTAAAAGAGAAGCTCAGCTGCCATCAAAAGTAGACAGAGCCTGGATTTGATAAAATAAACTTTATTGTCATTTTTTACTGTGAGCACACTGGCACGTTTTGAAAATGAAATGCTGTTGCCTGCTTTCAAAAGAAAGTATATATATTTGCAGAATACTTTAACAGCGAAATTGTTATTTTTAGAATCCCAATAAGGAAGGAAACCAAAACAGTTAAAGTGGTTTGGACAGTCAACCATTGCTTCTTTCTTTTTTATCTCTATTTTAACAAATATTTTATGGCTTGTAAGCCTGATTGCAATGTGCATGGTAAAGTGCCTTATCATTTCTAAAATCCTTTTAAAAAAATTACACGCAAAAGAAAATATTAAAAAATAATCAGAGTTATTTTGAAATGTAACAAATTCAATGAGTTCCTTTGTCTCACTTACACAATGATATCTGCTTTAATATCCTTCCTGGAGTTTTACTAAAATGGGTCACAGAAACACAAATCCTTTACAAATCTAGGCTTACACTGACCAAACAGTGCAAGCAATGCTTCTAATGCAATCAGCTAAAAGGTTAAGGTTTCATAATTGCTACCTTAAATTTTCTCTCCTTGTCAAGGGTAACTTTAAGTGAGGGGAAGCCTCAGAAATTTATGCTAGTATCCTTCGCAAAGTGCTGTGCCTTTGGACTATCTAAGGGACAACTCTTAGAAGTAAAATTATCATGTAGATGTTCTATGTTCACAATGCCAATAGAAATAAATTATTGTTTTTATTTAAGATTTGGGGACAAATGAAGATTGAATGATTCCAAGAACAGATGTTTCAGTCATGTGGAAAACATTGACACTTTAGTGGTGGGCTGGTTAAAATGCAATATTGCAGGCAAACTCTGCCCACAGCCTCAAGTTTGATCAAGATGACTCAGCCTTCCATCCTTCTGAAGTCAGTAAAATGAGGACCCAGACTATTGAGAGCAATAGGCTGACAATGCCAAACACCCAGAGAGTGTTGTAAAGCATTATGGTGAAGTATATAAGTGCTGTTGCTATTGCTATTGCTATAAGATTTAAAATTTAAGCTATTGGTGAATTTATATTGTTTTCTAGTGTTTTATTTATTTTGGATTTTAAAGTACATTATGTTGTAGTCCCATTTATATGTACTTCACAAAAGCAGTTTATTAATCTGCTGAGTTATTGTGAAGATTACTTAGACCTTCTTAAATGTTTCTCTGTAAGATGTAAGTATAGTCTCTATCTATTTCTACATATATGCACTTTACCAGCTTTCTACACATATGCACTTTACCAGCGAGGGGACTTTACCAGCGAGGGGACTTTACCATCGGTCTTTACCACCGGACAAAACGCCGTGAGAGGGCGATTTTTGGACCTGACCCCCGGACGCTGTCTATATGCATCGGTTCACTGCTGCCATCCCACCACAAGAGGGGGTTGTCCAGCTGACCTAACCACCGTGAGAGGGTGGTTAGATCTATTTCCCCCTTGGAACTGTGGTCGTCCTGGCTTTGGACTATGTCCTCTGTTGTGAGGGGACAGGGGACTTGGTCCTGCAAATATGTCTCTGAGACCCCCCATTCCTTTGTCTTCTCCTCGGTCCTTTATATATACCCTCAGGATATGGTCGTGTTACCCATTATGATTAATGTACTCAGCAGCGGAGCTTCTTGGTCTGCGAGACTCCCCCCTCTCGCAGGCTTGGCCCTCCATTCTATCGAGGGCCTACCTCGATGACGGGCTCTGGAGTCCCGAGAGGTGGCATGCCGCAAAGAGGGGGTTGCGGGGTTTTTTAAAATTGTCCTTGTTTAAACTTTTAAGGGGTTCTGGGAGGGGGGAGGGGGGTGGGATTGGAATTAGGATTGTGGGTTTGGGGGATAACCCACTAGGGGGAGAGTCGGGCTTGGCCAGGATGTTCGGCGGGGGTGGTGGGGGATCCGGAGGGGGTCGAGCTGGTCCAGACTGTGCTTTCACCATCGGTACTGTGTGTGGGAGGGGTAGATATGGCGGGAGCAGGGGGCCATATCATGTTAAGGGAGCACGTACCCGCTGTCTTCAAGCGGTAGAGTGCTCTGGCCCCCAAGGCTCCACCCGTTCTCCAGGTAGTACAGACCTTCAGGGCCCAGGCCTTCGTCTGATGTTGTGCAACGCCAGGTCTGTAGTAAATAAAGCCCCCCTCATTTGTGATCTTGTTTGCGAGGGGGGAGCGGACCTGGCGGGTATTACGGAGACCTGGTTGGGCCCAGAGGGAGGGGTCCCTCTGGTAGAAATGTGCCCACTAGGTTTCCACGCATTCCATCAGCCGAGGTCACAGGGGAGGGGCGGGGGAGTAGCGGTTATTATTAGAGAAGGCCTTAGGCCGAGGGAGACCACTGTACCTCAGACAGCTGGTTGTGAGTCCCTCCTTGTGAAGTGGGGCCACGGGGTTCAGATGGGTTTGCTGATCACGTACCTGGCTCCCTGCCACGTGGCGGCAGCCCTGCCCGAGCTACTCAACATTATTGCCGCGGTGGCGGTTGATACCCCCAGACTTATGGTCATGGGGGATTTCAACCTGCCATCCGTGGGTGAGGCGTCTGAGGTGGCTCGGGAGTTCATGGCTTCCATGACGGCCATGGACCTGACCCAACTAATTCATGGCCCTACGCACACTGGGGGAAACACACTGGACTTGGTTTTTGTCTCTGGACAGTGGTTGAGTGATCTCGAGATAGGGGATATAGTCATCGAGCCCTTGTCATGGTCAGATCACTCGCTCCTTCGCCTTGACCTTCGAACCGCAGCACCCCGCTGCAGGGAGGCGGAACCGGTAAGATGGTACCGCCCCAGGCGCCTGATGGAACCTGATAGGTTCCAGATGGAGCTTGGGCCAATCCCGGAGGTTCTGGCTCACGCCTCATCTGGGGACCTAGTGGCTGCCTGGGATAGGGCGTCTGCTGGAGCCCTGGATCGAGTCGTGCCTTTGCGGCCTCTGACCCGGCGCCGATCTCGCCTGGCTCCTTGGTTCACCGAGGAGCTGAGAGAGATGAAGCGCCGGAAAAGACGCCTAGAGAGCTGTTGGAGGGCTAGTCTTTCTGAATCTGACCGAACACTGGTAAGATCTCATATTAGGAGTTACCTAGTGGCGATAAAAGCAGCAAAATGTACTCATTTTACTGCTCTTATTGCGTCATCAGATAATCGCCCGGCCACCCTGTTTAGGGTGACCCGCTCCCTGCTCCACCAGGAAGTGCGGGAGGACCCCTTGGAGGGAAGAGCCGAGGATTTTGTTCAGTATCTGTATGACAAAATCACTCAGATTCGGGCAGGTCTGGACTCTGACGGGATAGATCCAGCGAGGGTGACGGAGACAGGTCTTGAGACTGTTATCTGGGATGAGTTTGATCCTGTGACCCCAGATGACATGGACAGGATTCTGGGCAGATTGAACGCGACCACATGTTTGTTGGACCCGTGTCCCTCCTGGTTAGTGCTGGCTTCCCGGGAGGTGACGCAAGGCTGGCTCCAGGGGATTATAAATGCTTCGTTGGGTGAGGGTGTCTTTCCCGCCGCCTTGAAAGAGGCGGTGGTAAGGCCTCTCCTCAAGAAGCCTTCCCTGGACCCGGCAGTATTGGCTAATTATCGTCCAGTCTCCAACCTTTGCTTCGTTGCGAAGGTTGTTGAGAGTGTGGTTGCGCGACAGCTACCCCAGTACCTGGATGAAGCGTCGTATCTAGATCCGTTCGAGTCGGGCTTCAGGCCTGGGTACAGCACGGAAACGGCATTGGTCGCGTTGGTTGATGATCTCTGGAGGGCTCGGGACAGGGGTTGTTCCTCTGTCCTGGTCCTGTTAGACCTCTCAGCGGCTTTTGATACCATCGACCATGGTATCATGCTGCACCGGCTGGAAGGGTTGGGGGTGGGAGGCACCGTTTTACGGTGGTTCTCCTCCTTTCTCTCTGACCGGTCGCAGTCTGTGTTGACAGGGGGGCAGAGATCGACCCCGAGGCCCCTTATATGTGGGGTGCCGCAGGGATCGGTTCTCTTGCCCCTTCTGTTCAACATTTATGTAAAGCCGCTGGGCGAGATCATCCGTGGTTTCGGGGTGAAGTACCATCTGTACGCTGATGACACCCAGCTGTACATCTCCACCCCGGACCACCCCAACGATGCCCTTGAAGTGATGTCCCAGTGCCTGGAGGCCGTACGGATCTGGATGGGGAGAAACGGGCTCAGGCTCAACCCATCCAAGACCGAGTGGCTGTGGTTTCCGACGTCCCGATATAGTCAGCTGGCGCCATCGCTGGCTATTGGGGGCGAATCATTGGCCCCCACGGAAAGGGCTCGTAACTTGGGCGTCCTCCTGGACTCACGGCTGTCTTTAGAAGAGCACTTGACGGCCGTGACCGGGAGGATTTTTCATCAGGTTCGCCTGATTCACCAGTTGCGTCCCTTTCTAGATCGGGACTCGTTACGCACAGTCACTCATGCCCTCGTCACCTCTCGTCTGGACTATTGTAATGCTCTCTACATAGGGCTCCCCTTGAGGTGCACCCGGAGGCTCCAACTGGCGCAGAGTGCGGCCGCGCGGGTGGTTATGGGAGCAACATGGAGCTCCCATGTAACACCTCTCCTGCGCGAGCTACACTGGCTCCCGGTGGTCTTCCGGGTGCGCTTCAAGGTTCTGGTTACCACCTTTAAAGCGCTCCATGGCTTGGGACCTGGTTACTTACGGGACCGCCTACTACCACCAACAGCCTCCCACCAACCAGTACGCTTCCACAGAGAGGGGCTCCTCCAGGTGCCGTCGGCCAAACAATGTCGGCTGTTGGCCCCTAGGGGGAGAGCCTTCTCTGTGGGGGCACCGACGATCTGGAATGAGCTCCCCCCAGAGATACGGAGGATTCCGGATCTGCGCACCTTCCGCCGCGAGTTAAAGACGCTTTTATTTCATCAAGCTGGCCTCGCCTAAATCTTCTCCCTTTTAAGTGTAAATTCTAAATTTTTAATGTATTTTAAAATATGGGTATCTTAAATTACAGGTATTAATTCAGCCAAATTTATTTAATTCATTTTATTCGATTTTAAATTTTGTATATCTATGTGTTTTATTTCATGGCTGTGCACCGCCCTGAGTCCTTCGGGAGTAGGGCGGTATAGAAATTCAATAAAATAAAAATAAAATAAATATCATACCTCAAAGTTAAACTGCAAAGCTAATTTTTTTTTTTATTGTCAAGGGTGTGCCTGAATTAACAAAAGGCAAAGAGAATTAAGTTTTGCTGTGTTGGCAGGAGTTTGGGGAAATCACATGATAACCCTCAAAGCTTACTTCATTTGATAGCATTTTTCTGGCTGTCAACTCATTCACATATTGCTGGTTGTTTTCTTGAGAGCCTTTAATTTTTTAAATTCCATTTCTCAGGTAAGTGGACCTTAGCTTACAATGATGTTTGAACCCCAACATTGCAGCTTGTGAACCATAGTTTATATTTTAACTACTTGGCATAAATCATGGTAAACCCAACTATGACATCCTGGAATGTGTTTTTTGCCCTAACCCTTAACCCTTCAATTAATGGGTATAAGGTGGATGATGGCTAATAAATTATTATTTAAACAAGGGATAACAAGCTCAGCAGAAAGTGCTGAACGGACCACTCGCTGCTCGCGTATTCTTTTCCCTGCGCCAATCTAACACTGGCGACGAAGGATTTCAAGAACCACAGCGAAGAACCTCGTGGCACGATCGCCACCCAGCCCGACTCAACAGAACAAGTCACTGAGCTGGAGTCACGAGAACCATGGCAGCGCCGCAAATCTCACTGGCACCATTCAACCCCGATCAGGAGAAGTGGAAAGCCTATATGATTAGGTTCCGCCAATTCCTGACCGGCAACGGCTATGAAGACCTGAGGACAACTGCAAACGAGCCTTGTTCCTGGCACATTGCGGATCGGCAGTCCTGGAGATGGCCATCGACCTCGTGGCACCTCAGGACATTGATACCATGGCGTGGAGCGACCTCCAAGATGTTCTCCAGGAACACTACGCCCCAACTGGCACACTGATGGCAAACAGATTCACCTTCAGCCAACGGAATCAACAGGAGGGCGAATCCATAAAGGACTTTGTGGCTGCACTGCGGAAGTTGGCTGCCAACTGTGAGTTCGATCATGTGGACAACGCCATCCGAGATTGCATCATCTTTGGGATGGGGGACATCTCCCTGCAGAGAAAGTGGCTGAGCATGAGAAAGGTCTCACTAAAAGACGTGATTGAAGAGGCCACAGCCACAGAAACATCAGAGGTGGCAGCGGCAGCGATGCGGAGAGTCAAGGCAATCCACAAAATCAAGAAAGCTCCCCAGACCTCATCCGGAGAATCCACCACGGGATCTGAGTCGGATGAGGAAATGGCAGTCCATAAGGTCTTCAGGCCACCAAGACGCGAAGCCACACAAAATGGTGACCGAGGGGAGAGCTGTGCCACCTGCAATGGCGACCACGTGAGAGCCAGATGTCGGTGGAGAGATGCGACCTGCTGACATTGCCAATGAAAAGGCCACATCGCTGAGGCCTGCAGAGCTCCAGAACCAGTCCGGGAGAAAGCCAAACCAGAAAACCGCGATCACCAGGACATCCAGACGGTCCTATCAACCAAGGCGCAAGGGAGACGGGTACCCGCGAAGCAGAGCGGTCCACCAAACCACCATTGCCCACACCGATGACCACAATGCTACAAAGTTCATCATGACCGTGCACGTGGAAGGGACTCCATGTGCCATGGAAGTAGATTCGGGCTCAATCTACTCCATCATGGACTGGCAGCATCTCAAAAAGCTGAAACCGCAAATTTCAAAGAGCCAACTGCAGCTGCTTTATGCAAGGCTCGTTGATTTCGGTGGAAACCCCATCGGGGTCCTGGGGAGAGCTTCACTGAGTGTCAGCTACCACGGCTTCAAGGGCGACCTACCCATCACCATCATCAAGGACAGCCACCTGACCCTGCTTGGAGTGGAGTGGTTTGAGCCTCTAGGGCTCTCAATCAGAGGAATCCATCAGATTCAGCAGGATGAACTCGACAAGCTCCTCGAAGAGTTCAAGGACGTCTTCGATGGCAGCTTAGGTAAATTCCTTGGGAAACCCATATCTTTCAATTTAGATCCCTCAATCACCCCAATTCGGCTCAAGCCTCGCAGGGTTCCATTTGCACTTCGGCCTAAGGTAGACGCTCAGTTGGATAAACTGATTGCCCAAGGCATATTGGAACCAATCGGTCATGCTGCATGGGAGACCCCCATTGTGACCCCAATGAAGCAGGATGGGTCTGTGCGCATCTGCGCTGATTATAAATGTTCCATTAACCGGGCATTACAGCAGAGCACATACCTAATCCCAGTGGTGCCACATTTGTTGCATTCACTCAGGAGTGGGACCATATTTGCAAAACTGGACCTGGCCCAGGCTTACCAGCAACTGCCAGTCGACAAAAAGACTGCAGAGGCTCAGACTATTGTCACCCACCGGGGCGCATTCAAATGCAACTGCCTCCAATTTGGAGTCAGTGCAGCCCCTGGCATTTTTCAATCAATGATGGAGCGCCTTCTCCAAGGCATTCCAGGGGTGGTGCCGTACTTTGATGATGTACTAATCTCCAGCACCTCCAGATCTCAACTCTTGGAACGGCTTAGGCTCACCCTGAAGCGGTTCCAAGAGAAGGGTCTGCGTGTGAGGAGGGACAAGTGCATCATTGGGGTCCAGGAGGTCGAGTTCCTGGGCTATTTAATAGATAGCACTGGCATACACCCCACCAAATCTAAGGTCAAGGCAATTTATGAAACTCCGGCCCCCCAAAACAAGCCAGAGCTTCAGGCTTTCTTAGGATTGCTAAATTTCTATAGCGTTTTCCTTAAACAGAAAGCCACGGTTGCTGAGCCACTCCATCGCCTTCTGGGAAAAGCGGCCCCTTGGAAGTGGGATAGAGCCGAAAAAACCACTTTCAAGAACGTCAAGGGGCTCCTATCCTCGGACAGCGTGCTGATACAGTATCACGAGACGCTTCCGCTGGTATTGACCTGCGATGCATCTCCATATGGAGTCGGGGCTGTCCTCAGCCACCGACTGCCCAACAACACGGAAGCACCCATCGCCTTCTTCTCTAAGACTCTGGCGGCAGCTGAGCACAACTACAGCCAGCTGGATAAGGAAGCCTTGGCCATCGTGGCTGGCATCAAGCGCTTCCACGAATACCTCTACAGGAGGACATTCGAAATCATCACTGACCATTAGCCCCTCCTCGGGCTATTCGCAGGCGACAAACAAACACCGACATATATGTCACCCAGGATGACGCGCTGGGCCATTTTCCTCGCCGGGTATTCGTACACTCTCACACACAGACCCGGTAAAGCCATCAGTAACGCGGATGCCCTCAGTAGGTGCCCAACACAGGAACCGGTGGAAGACTCCACACCCACCCTCGGCCTTTCCCACATTGACGGAGACCTGCAGTGCCCAGTATCTTCCACTGATGTAGCAGCCCACACGAAGAAGGATAAGACCCTCAGGCAAGTCATGTCCTGGGTCCTGAGGGGTTGGCCAACAGAAAAAGTGGGCAAAGAGTTCAGCCCTTTCTTAAGAAAGCAGCAAGAACTCTCAATCATGAAGGGCTGCCTACTCTGAGGCGACAGAGTAGTGATACCATGACCGCTGCAGGAGAGGACCCTGGAGAGCCTTCACATCGGGCACCCGGGCATCGTGAAAATGAAGGCGCTGGCCAGAAGCTACGTCTGGTGGCCTGCCCTGGACAAGGACATTGACCATTGGGTATCCAGATGCACCCCGTGCCAGGAGGTCAGACCAGCACCAGCACAAGCCCAACCCACAGAATGGGAGACGCCTAGTGCCCCCTGGTCCTGCATTCACATCAACTTTGTGGGGCCTATGGCAGGCAAATACCTCCTCATCGTAGTGGATGCATTCTCAAAGTGGCTGGAGGTCATCCAAATGCCCACCATCACCACCGAGGCAACCGTCCGGGCCCTGCACAGGCTCTTCACCACCCATGGTATTCCGGACGTCCTGGTGTCAGACAACAGGCCACAGCTCACTGCCAAGCCGATGGAATCGTTCCTGGCTGAGCTGGGCATCCGCCATGCCCTCATTGCCCCATACAGGCCGGCTGGAAATGGACAAGCTGAGAGGATGGTGAGGCTCACCAAGGAAGCCCTCACCAAGATGGGCACTGGGGATTGGCAGGAGAGGATCGATAAATTCCTCTTCACACAGCATATCACCCCGCACACCACCACACACAGAAGTCCAGCCAAATTACTCATGGGGAGGAAGCTGAGGACACCATTGGACCGGCTACACCCCCAGTACAACCCCCAAGAACCAACGAGCGCAACCTGGCCGCCGCACACCTTCACCGTGGGAGACCTGGTCTATGCTCTCAACTTCCGCGAGCCTTCGAAGTGGCTGAAGGGAGTGATCAGCAGAACAACGGGCCCGAGGTTGTACCAAGGGGAGCTGGGAGACGGGCAGATCGTCAAACGCCATGTTGACCAGCTCTGGAAAAGGTGGAGGGAAAGCGGCGGAAACAGCGAAAATCAGTCCGGTAGGCCTACACCACCTAGGTGAGGCAGGCCTGCGCCACCCCAATGAGGTAGGCTTACCACAACCAGACGAGGTAGGCCTGCACCACCCCGACGAGGTAAGCTTACCACACCCAGACGAGGTAGGCCTGCGCCACCATGACGAGGTAGGCTTACCATGACCAGACGAGGTGGGCCTGCACCACCCCGAAGAGGTGGGCCTACAACACCCAGTTCAGGCAGACCTACCTCACCCAGACAAGATAGTGCTACAACACCCAGACGGGGTGGACCTCCGACACCCCGGCAAGGTTGGGCCGCTCCACACCAGTGGAGCAGGCCAACTACCACCACCGGAATGCGAGGACGCCCAACGACAATTGTGATGGCTGCAGCGGCAACCGAGACCAAGGACCCGGACGACAGCAAACACCTCCAGCACCGAAACCCAGCCACAGAGCGAAGGGAAAAGAACCATCGATTTACCAGGTTCCTGGCATCCAGTCCTGATCAGCGGCGAGTTGCAACGGCCAAGGCATTGTTCCCCGGGACTGCCGGGGAGTCATGAGAACCCAGCCGGAGGTACTGGGCCGGAGCCCGCACACTCGACAGCCGAGTTCCAGACGGTTCCATGGAGGGAACCAGGAGAGACAAGAGCCTCGTCTGCATGGTTCAACAGCGAGGAAAGAAGTGATCTCCGCAGGTCAGATAGGATGGGGAGGCGCCCCGCCTACCTGCACGACTACGTCACGTACGTGACCAACGGAGAAACAGACTAAGAACTAGGAGGGGAGGAGTGTTATGTTCTTATATGGGCATCCCCGCCGGATGCCCACCGGTGGGAGTTTTGAAGATCTGTCATTGGCCGGCCTGCCAGCCAACTCCCTTTATAAGGCGAGCCCGGCAGCACAGTCAGAGTTCTGATTCTCTCTAATAAAGAGCTGAACGGACCACTTGCTGCTCGCATATTCTTTTCCCTGCGCCAATCTAACAGTAACCCCGGTGAAGGTGTTATGCACAAATGATCTGGAAAGTAGCTGCACTGAAACTTCAGGATCCATAATTGCCTCCCTGCTTCAAGAAACGGCACCTTCTTTGTGCTGTTGCCACAATCAATGCAACCTTCTGAACTACTTTCAAGCCTTAGAGCAGGGGTGAAATTCACTTACCTTCCCTACTGGTTTGCAAATGTGCGTGCACCGTTGTCTGTGCATGCACAAAGCCTTCTGAGCATGCGCAGAGGCTTAAAAACATCACAAAAAAGCAACATCATGATGTCTGCGTGAGTGGGTGGAGCCTCCCACAGCCACTGCTACTGGTTTCTCCTGAGCTGAATAGAACCGGCTGAATTTCATCCCTGTCCTAGAGGTTCCATTTGTGGGATTGGAACAGAGAAGACCAGATTCAAGGACACATTCCACTATCAAAACTCAATTTTCCATAGCAGACAAATTGGAAATGTGTACATATAGTATGTACATATATGTACAGCAGGGGTGGGTTCTATTTACTTTTACTACCGGTTTGCAACGGGGCCGCGTGTGCCCGCACACGCTTTTCTGCGCAAGCACAGAAGCATTTTGGTGACGTTGGGGTCGGTGGGCGGAGCCTCCCACCAGTTTTACTACCGGTTCTATAGAACCGGTGCGAACTGGGGGCAACCCACCACTGATGTACAATATGTATCCTTGAGTTCCTGAAAAAAGTGATGTATAAACTTAAATAAATGAAATGATACCCTGAATCCTATAATTTCCTTTAGCTTGGGTGTGGGAGGCAATAAATAAGCAATTCCGCACATTTCCCATGTCACATTTAGTAAGTCTTATTCGTAACTACAAGATGTACGGAAGTGTAGTGGAATATTGACAATGGCTGGTACAGAGGTCAAATCCCCACTTAGTCATGAAGTTCACAGTTGAGTCACTGTCACTATCTCAAAGTCCTATTTATTTATATGGAAGTTTGCCATATCTGGGATGATCATAACAAACAATGGCTATTTAGCAGGAATTTCCTTTTTGCTACCACCTAGTGGACATCCAACTTTGCAGCCACCCAGATACAATATTTATTTGTTAGATCATTTGCAGGTCATTCTTCTTTGAGCTATTTCTGTTACCTAAATCAAATAAACCTTTATAGTTGCTGAAGCACTTTCTAAATTTTTTAATAGGCTGAGGAAAGCCAGTAAAGTGAACTTGAATCCTGACATAAACTGAAGACCTGGGAATAGACGGGGTGGGTGTGGTAATTTATGAGTGTAGAAAAGTGTATGTGTTGTTTTTGGATGGGTGAGCAATTTCCCCAACAGAAGATAACACAAGGAGAAAAGAGATTACTTCCTTTGCTTTGGTGGCCCACATAATCTTAACCAATTTTGGTTGATTTATCAACTATGGCTTTTTCTGAGTCATGACACACTACCAATACTGATCCGTAGGTTGTCCTTGACTTATAACTGCTAGTTTTAACAACTGTTTGATATTTGAAATGTAGGAAGTTAGCACCCACCCCTTGCCTAGAGGAATGAAATATTTTGGGAAATATTAAAAAGGCAGAATATTATGTTTCCCTGGGTGAGAAATGGAGAAGCATGTTTTAAAGAGGAAGCAGCTCCCATCTTCCTGCCCCCATCCTTTGTCAATGGACCAGAGGCAGAAACTCAATCTTTGTCAATGGACCATCATCTGCAACACAATAGGACCCATCTAGCAACAGAAACTCCCCACATGGCACCTGGGAAGATTACATCAGCCAGCAAGGCTAGCTAAGACCCCCACCCCCTGGGAGTCTGACAACCAATCAGGATACTCTTTCTGGGCCCCAGGAAGTTCAAAGCCAGAGAGGGCATAAAACCCAGGGACTCGCAGCGTCTCGGCCCTTTTTCTGTTCAGGAACTCAAACCATGTGACCCTGTCCACCATTAAACCATCTTTCCAAGCAGGCTCCATGTTTCCAGTGTCTTTTTCCCCACTTGGAGCTGAACCCAGAAGGATATTTCTTCCTACAGAAAAAAGTGACTTCTGACCATGACAGAGTCCCCTCAGTTATATCATCAAAATTTGGGTGCTTAGCAACTGGCATGTATTTATGACGATTGCAGTATCCCAGGATCATGTGATTGTCATTTGTGACCTTTTCAGGGAACTTCCAACAAGCAAAGTCAATAGGGGAAGTTGGATTTGCTTAACTGTGTGATTCACTTAATGATCAGGATTGTTCATTTAACAACCGTGGTGTTTCTTGGAACCCTGACATCGTGGCAAAAAATGGACTGTAACTCACTGCATAACTGCATCACTTAGTGATAGAAGTACCAGTCCCAACTGTGTTACTATGAAACTGCATGTATTATTTACTTATTTAAATAATATGCCTCCCGTCTTGTGGTTCATGGTCACTTGTTTGGAAACATTAATTAGTCAATAATTTTTCAAATAAGACCAATGTGGTGAAGTCATACCAAAACATTTCTGAAAAAAAAATGTGTTGGTCAATCTGGAGGATTCTGAAGTACTAGTATTTAGTTTTAAGGAACTAGCTTGCCTGCAATTAAGAAAACCTGGAGAATGATGTATCTGAAGATCTGAAGTTCATCAGCAGAGCTGTACAGGATTGTAAGAGCAGAAAGATAAGAGTAGCAGGTCACAAAGTTCAAGGCAAATTAGTTAAGATAAATCCTGCAGTACAAGAGATGATCCTATTTGCAAGCAGCTTTATTACCTAAGAGAGGGAATTTGGACTGACAGTCTACAGTTCAAAGATCACCCTGAACACAGAAAACCAAACATGTTAAATTAGGCTTGCAATTTTGGGCCAGAATTTTTGAATGTTCCCATTCCATTCCCCCAATTAAAGCCAATGCTGCTATTCGTCCTGCAAATGAATAAACTTACAAATATTTACTAATACCTATAATATGTTTTCCTCTATATATCAGGTAGCAGCTGGAAAGGAGATCTTAATCTATTGTTGCATAACGTGTAAAGCTGTAAAGTTCTAATAAATTCTGTCGGCATGCTGCCCTTCCCTCCTCCCTCTCCTCCCAGTATAAGAAGATTTTAAAATAAGATTTGCAGTTTACTATGTTGTTGAGATCTGCCATAGATAACATTTGGGAGATCTGAAACCAACCGTATCTCCAATGTTGTAGGTTATGCAATCCAGTTTCTAGACCTCAAATGGGCAGGGTAAGACAGTGGCATGAGTATGCTTGTTAAGCAACCTTTAGAATTTTTTTTTTTATTCAAAGATGCAGGTGGGTGGGTAGGAGGAAATACACTACTTCCATATTTCTTGCTTTCAGGATTTCCCCCTCTGGCCTACTACGCTCTATCGCAGTGATGGTGAACTTATGACACATGTGTCACAGATGATATACCATGTCATTTTTATCATTTGCATGTCCTCTTGGCCTTTTGGGAAGTTGCGCCAGAAGGGAGGTGCTCTGGCATGGAGAGCTCCCAAGAACCTTTTGGAGTCTCCAAAAACCACAAAAAAATGGGATGTGAGTCAACACATTTCTGGGAGGCTGCAGGGGATCACGTGAGAGCACAGCCCTCTCATATGACTCCCAGTGGGTTCGAGGCCATGCACGTTCTCATGTGGTTTCTGCAGCCTGAGAAAAACGTGGGAAGTTCTCTTGTGATTTTGGGAGGCTCTAAAAGCCACATGAAAATGCGGAGTGCTCTCACATGGCCTCTGAATCAGTGGTGAAATCTAAATTTTTTTCCTACCGGTTCTGTGGGCGTGGCTTTGTAGGTCATGTGACTAGGTGGGCGTAGCTATGTAGTCATGTGACTAGGGGGGGTCAAAAGACAGAAACTCACTTTAACAATGTCTTGCTGGAGCAGGGGATTGAACTAGATGACATCCAGGTGCCTTCCAGTCATGGATTGCTGTGCTCTTTCAAGGTATCCTCTGAAGCTGTGTCTAGTATCAGGTTTGTGGTCCTTCCTTCCTCTCCTTTTTCCCTCCCTCTCTCCCTCCCTTCCTCCCTTTCTTTCTTTCTTTCTTTCTTTCTTTCTTTCTTTCTTTCTTTCTTTCTTTCTTTTTCTTTCTTTCTCCCATCCCTCCCTCCCTCCCATCTCTTCCTTCCTTCCTTCCTTAGCGCCCCCCACCCCCCGTTTTTGGCCTAGCAGGCCTCAGGGAAGCCTCCTGGGAACAAAAATGGACCTCCCCCCAATAGGTAGTAAAAAAAAATTCTGAGGATCGTGCGGCACAGCTGATTGGCACAGCTGATTGTCGGAACCTTTTTAAAAAAAATTTAAAGCATTTTTTTACTACCTATTGCCCGAACGGGTAATAAAAAAATACTAAAAAAAAGTTTTAAAAAAGTTCAGACAATCAGCTGTGCCGCGCCATCATCAGAACTTTCTTTTTACTTTTTAAAGCATTTTTTTTATTACTGGTTCAGGCGAACCAGTAATATTTTCACTACCGGTTTGGGAGAACTGCCTGAACCGGTAGCATTTCACCCCTGCTCTGGATCCTCTAGAAGTTGCACAAGAGGGCCATGCTCTTGCGTGGCCTTTGTAGCCTCCAGAAAGCATATAAGAAAAGGGATATGCTTTCCTGTTGTTTTTGGAGGCTGTAAAACCATGCAAGAGCATTCTCTGAGGTTTCCAAAGTGAAGGCCTGAAACTTGTGTGAAACTGCCTCGAATGGGCATTTTTTCCTGAAAGGGACTTGGGGCTCAGGCAGAATATTTATTTGACTTACCCTTCATATAATTCCTATCATTTTAAGTGTCCTTAGATTCTATTGCTGTTTTGCAACACATGGAGACGTCTAACAGAGTCAGATTTCTTGAAAATTATTTGAATGATGAAAGGAGAGGAAGGCAAGCATGGGAAACGCTACGTGTTTTCTCTCCCACCAACTTCCCTCTGTTCCTCCTCACTCAGAAGTAGATACTTTCGATGTCAGTGTTATGTGTTAGAACACAGCAACAAAGAAGTAATTAATTGATGCTAATCAAATCAAATGCAATCTGTTCCATTTTTTTTCAGTTCAATGGAAAATTACTACCGTATTAAAAGTAGGGTCATTTTTACTGCACTATTTTAAGCCCAATAATAATCAGTGTGCATATTGTTTTCTCTGTTGTAAATCATGCTTTTTCTTTCACTCTTTCTCACTTTATTATTTATTTATTTATTTATTTATTTATTCAAATTTCTATACCGCCCTTCTCCTTTCGGACTCAGGGCGGTGAACAGCCAAGATAAAAACATCTATACAAAACATCACAGTTTAAAAATAAAGTTAAAATAATTTATAATTTGGCCCATAATTTAAAACTTATCAATTAAAATCAATATTAAAATTTTAAAAACTAACCCTAAAATCAAGACAGACCGGCTAACTGGAAAAAATGAGTTTTTAGGGCCCGACGAAAAATCCGAAGGTCGGAGATCACTCGTATCTCTGGGGGTAGATTGTTCCATAGGGTAGGTGCCACCACAGAGAAGGCTCTCCTCCTGGGGGTCGTCAGCCGGCATTGTCTGGCCGACGGCACCCTGAGGAGGCCCTCTCTGTGGGAGCGAACCGGCCGGTGGGAGGCTATTGGTGGCAGAAGGCGGTCCCGTAAGTACCCTGGCCCTAAGCCATGGAGCGCTTTAAAGGTGATCACCAACACCTTGAAGCGCACCCGGAAGTCCACCGGAAGCCAATGCAGCTCGCGCAGGAGAGGAGTCACATGGGAGCGCCCCGTCGCTCCCATAATCCCCCGCGCAGCCGCATTCTGCACCAGTTGGAGCCTCCGGGTGTACCCCAAGGGGAGCCCCATGTAGAGAGCGTTACAATAGTCCAGACGAGAAGTGACGAGTGCTTGAGTGACCGTGCGTAGGGAGTCCCGGTCCAGAAAGGGGCGCAACTGGCGTATCAGGCGAACCTGACAAAAAGCCCCCCTGGCCACGGCTGTCATATGCCCTTCTAAAGACAGCCGCGCATCCAGGAGGACACCCAAGTTGCGGGCCCTCTCCGTGGGGGCCAATGATTCGCCCCCAATAACCAGCGATGGCGTCAGCTGGCTATACCGGGACGCCGGCAGCCACAGCCACTCGGTCTTGGAAGGGTTGAGTCGAAGCCTGTTTCTCCCCATCCAGACCCGCACGGCCTCCAGGCACTGGGACATCACTTCCAAGGCATCATTGGGATGGTCTGGGGTGGAAATGTACAGCTGAGTATCATCAGCGTACTGATGGAACTCCACCCCAAAACCACGGATGATCTCACCCAGCGGCTTCACATAAATGTTGAACAGGAGGGGCGAGAGGACCGACCCTTGCGGCACCCCACAAACAAGGCGCCTTGGGGTCGACCGCTGCCCCCCTGTCAACACGGATTGCGACCGGTCGGAGAGATAGGAGGAGAACCACCGCAAAACGGTGCCCCCCACTCCCAATCCCTCCAGCCGGCGCAACATGATACCATGGTCGATGGTATCAAAAGCCGCTGAGAGGTCTAATAGGACCAGGATAGAGGAAGAACCCCTATCCCGGGCCCTCCAGAGATCATCCACCAATGCGACCAATGCCGTTTCCGTGCTGTACCCAGGTCTGAAGCCGGACTGGAGCGGATCCAGATAGACAGCTTCATCCAGGTACTTTTGCATAATTGCAGTTTTCCTCCGGTTCAATTAATATATTGCATGAAACTGTTTTTAATAATGAAATTGGAATAATAATGAATATTGATTTTTCTTTATTATTGTACATGTGTCTGAGTTTGTTTTATTCATATTTCCTTTTTATAATTAATGGACTTTTTATGTAATGCATAACAGCACACACGATGGAATGTATTTTTTTTTTAAAAAATAAATGGCTAGTCAAATAATTCTCTTTTGTCTAGAGGAAGGGGTTAACATGCCAGCCAAGTCAAATTTGGCATTTTCTGAATTTTTAATATGCAGAATCGAAAAGGTTTGACATCACTGCCCTATCCTATTGAAGGCCTGCCTGGAACATACCTTTATTTATTAAAACCAAATGTTGTTACAGTATTTTCACAAGGATGCCTATTTTAAAATTTTAAGGAACAGACTGTCTGGCCTTCATATGTGTTTAATATGCAACATATTTTTCAAAATGTAGTTTGCTTTGTCCCATTCCGATTGGTTTTTGAGATTTTGCTTCAAAGACTTTGGAAGCATAAACATTTATTGTGTTGCAAGGCCCCCTGGTGGAATATGGAAAATTATGTATGCATTCATGTATGTATGTATGTATGCATGGCTTGATTTACACAATAGATTAAGCCAAGACTTCCCAATCTTTTTGGGTTTAGGCACATTTGAAGTTTTGAGAGCATCAAAATGTAGTTGCCACAGAGTTTGTGGCTAATCACAATACTTATTTATTTTATAAATAAAAAACTTATTTTATTTATTTATTTAATCTCTTTTCTATAGCTGCCTACCTCCTTTAGTGATTTTCGGTAGCATACATAAAAAATAATAAAAAACGCTGAAAAACCAGTAAAACAATCTATTTAAAATAAAAACAACACAAACACAACAACACAAAAACCAATTAAAAAGCAAAGTGGCAAAACAACAACAACAGTGCATTCTATTAACTATCATAGAACCATCTAACAAGATCCATTCTACTGTGGATTTATACCAAGCTAGTTGACAAAACGATGTTTTAAGAGCCTTTCAGAAGGCCAATAGGGTTGGGCCAATCTTACCTTGGGGGAGGGGAGGAATGATCTTCCATAGAATGGTGGCTACAGCAGAAAAGGCCCGATTTCAGTCCTTGGCTGACAGGAACCACACAATTACAATCTTCTGCTTCAAGAATGAATTCTCCATTGCCAGAATCCAACTCCAGAACCCATTTATGTGACAACAAACTAAGCCTTCGACTCTTTGGGACACAAAAGCATCACTGGAAATACAACCTTGTTTCAACATGATAGCTTTCCATTCATCTTTTAAATCAAAGACTATTTTTAAAAATAGTGGGGCAAAGTTCTGGATGAGCTCCAGGGACTGTGTCAGCAGGGACACTGTCATCTTCTGCTGCCATACTTCTAGATGGGTATTTTCTTTCATCCCATTTGGGTATACCAGAGTCTAAATCTAGTCATTCATCTTTCTATATTGGCAACCTTTGGAGGCAGCAACATGAGCCCTTGTACTTAGTCATGTTCCCAGTTAAGAGTGGAAAAGAACTTTCCTGATTTGGAAGGAATGCTTTCATTGCTATATTTATCTATATCTACAGGCTTTAGCAAGAGAACAGAAGGCAGCGTTCAGGCTTTTCTGCATTGAGCAAAGGCACTGAATTGATGAACAAGGAGTACAAAGGACAAATTCAGGGGCTTGCATACATTCATCACACAATGATGTCATTTGCACCATGATGTCATTTTGTAAATGCCACGATATTGTGGAAAAAATAAAAATTCAAGTATATCAACAAGTAAAGAAAAAAAATTCTTTAACAGCGATTGCTGGATCTCTGCCACAGGATCAGAAGCCCATGCTTCAGCAAACAAAGTCTATTGATTTAAGCACTGATTTATCTTTTCTTTCTTCTTGTTTTGTACATGACCCAGTTCTTTCTCTTTCACATTTATATGACTGTGTGATGATTCCTCCAGATGCTTCCCCAGATGTCAGTTCAGAGGAGGATGAACCAATCCCAGCACTTCAGGAGGGGGAGTTGGTCAATGGAGCCAAGCAGCTGGCTGAGAGTGAGTTGCCTGAAGCACAGCTGCAGCAGGACAGCCCTGAGGCTTCAGTAAGGAAAGCATGCAGCTGCAGCCAGTTAGCGATGAGGAGAAGGAACTGCCTTCTGCACCTGATCTGAGAACACGAAGGGCAGAGAAAAGGCAGGAGCAGTGAAGGTCAGCCTGATTAGTCAAGAGGAGGCAGCCTCTGCTCTCTTGATCGGCTGCTGACTATTTAGCACAGCAGACAGATGGAGGTGATGTTGGGAACAATGTGTTCAATCCCTAGCTGTGTGTTTCCTGGTCATTGCGATTCCAGCCTTGGATTGACCCCATGCCATGAGAACTCTGGACTTTTTTTGGCCTCATGCACCCTCTTATATTGTGGATTTAATTTTGCCTAGTGAATTTATCTGGTTTGGGAAATTTGGATAGTCTAGTGAAGGGGAGACATGATAGCAGTGCTCCAATATTTGAGGGGCTGCCACAGATAGGAAGGGGTCAAGCTATTTTCCAAAGCACCTGAAGGCCAGAGAAGGAATAATAAATGGAAACTGAACAAGGAGAGATTCAACCTGGAAATAAGGAGAAATTTTCTGACAGTGAGAACAAGCAACCAATGGAACTGTAAATGCTCCCACAGTGGAAGTTATTTAGAAGGGTCTGCTTGGGTGGGGGTTGGACTAGATGACCTACAAGGTCCCTTCCAACTCTGTTAATCTGTATATCTATAAATTGCATTGATACTTTGCAGCCTACAAGCTTGGAAACATTAACTTCCAATAATACTATCTTTATTGGATCATCTAGTAATACAATATGCTCAGAGAGAGCAAGCTCTTGAGCAGATAGCATTTTCAAGTCCAGATTTATGACTTCACTCAATTTTCAAGTGCCTTGTGGACTCAGTGGCCATTGCTCTGTGGACTAGCATTGGGCTGCTTTTGGCTGGGCTTAATTGGGACAGCTCTGGGTTTTTAACGAAGGGAATTGCTGGGGAATATTAATAAACTCACTAACCCACTGGGGTGTGTGTGTTTGTGTGTCTGTTGTGAATGAGTGAGTGAGACAGCACAGACTGGTTCATTTAATTGTAGGTTTTTTTAGGTTTTTTTAAAAGCAATACTGTCTTATATTTTTGTATAACATATCATGCATTTGTGCAATGTAGTTATGTTCAGGGTCATCTTGGGGATAAAAAAGTCAAGACGGTTAATGACAGAAACCTACCCTTTTGCACCTGTGTGAAATATCGACATGTATACATATAAAGAGTAGGGCTTTGATCGTGCAGATGTTATCATCATCTTGACCTTTTGGATGTGAGTTTCGGTGGGGGAATGAGGAGAGAAGTGTGCAGCAACTCAAACTCTGCCCTAGAGTTTGCCCTAGAGTGTATTTTTAGGTGCTATTGTGATGGAAGTTAAAGAAAAAAGGGACAGAGGTTGTACTATGATATCCATCAGAACAATGTTTCTCAACCTTGGCAACTTTAAGATGTGTCGGTCTCAACTCCCAGAGGCATTCCAGCTGGAGAATTCTGGAAGTTGAAGTCCACACAGGTTGAGGAATACTGCATCAGTGGTGAAGATCTGTGGTGAGACCAACCACACCTGTTACAGTGAATGTGAGTAAGAGCAGCAAAGGAGGCTCACATCAGCTGTAGATGTAGGGAGCTGTAAAATTCAAGGAAAAAGTCTGCTTCTCCAGACTTCTGAATTACCTTCTAGTGCATGGGTGTCAAACTCGTGGTGTCACGTTGCCGTCATATGGTTTCACAATGTTTTTTCCCTTCCCGGAGCTGGGATGGGCATAGCCTGCACTTGACGCATCTGGCCCATAGGCCACCAGTTTGAACTCCTGTTAGTATGCTTTCTAATCATCAGTAGGCTGATGGGACACAGTTATATCTTTCATCCCTGGGCTGGCCAAGTGAGGCTTTCAAGATTCTATCAGAGTACTGTACCTGACACTTGTATGGATTTAGAACCATCTCCAATTCAATCCTACCAAGATTGTGGGAGTTAGGACGATCCAGATATTGGAATAGTCAATCTTTGATCATGGGTGGGATGTTGCTTCCCCTTTCAAGGGTAATGAACAATCTTCCTGGACTCATAGTTCCTGCTTGATGAGCAGATGGCAGACATGGCTAGGAAGGCCTTTGTTAACTTTCATTGATTCTGTTTAGCAAGGTTAGCACTAGAGTTCCTAATATCTATGGGGATCGTGGAAACATGCTGTCTCTGTAGCAGCATCTACTCTGTGGAATAAAGTCCCTCCCCCCCAAACCCTGATCCAGAGGTCCCCAACCCTGCTGGTGTTTCAAAGGGCCTTGAAGTAAAGAAAGTTGATTCTTTTTTTCCATTCCATTCCATTTTCTATTGTTTTACTTTTGTGTGTGTCTGATTGTATCCTTTTTTCAAAAAGCGATTTTACTTGTGAGCTGCCCAGAGTTGATGGGAGTCAGATGGCATACAAATATTTTTTTTTAATCTGCATGAGAATAACAGTAAAAATGCTGTCTCACTGTGTTTCTTGCTGAAATAACCCCCCCCCCCATACTGATTAAATTCCAACACATTCTCCCAAGCCTTTTAAGTGTAACATAATTCCTTCAACACTTTATGTAATGTTTTAAAGATTACTCGCTAGGTGTCAGTATTGCTTCTACAAATCTACAATTTAGTTGGAATCTGAATATGAAATTTAACTTTATCCATCAAATAATCTTTGCAGGAATTATAAACGGAAGATGACTATATCCACATTTAATAACCCTTTTTATTTTAAAAAGCATGTCATGTGTCAGGGGTTGGATTGTCTCAGTACCCAGGTTTGTTCAGAAATAAACTAGGTATGGGCGAGAGGTCTCTTGACTCTCTCTCCAATGCCCTGAATGGATTTGTTGTGAAGAGCTTTAGAAATTATGCCATGGACTATGTATCCATTGTGAGTTAATTAGAGCAGGGGTCTCCAACCTTGGCAACTTTAAGACTTGTGGACTTCAACTCTTAGAGTTCCTCAGCCAGCTTTGCTGGCTGAGGAATTCTGGGAGTTGAAGTCCACAAATCTTAAAGTTGCCAAGGTTGGAGACCTCTGAATTAGATCAAAGCCTGGGCTCTACTGTGTTTGATTAGATCAAAGCCTGGGCTCTACAGTAGAGATGTGTGTCTCTTCCACACATCTTGTTACTGGAAAATGTTTGATCTTTGATTTCTGAACTTGTTTTTTCTCAAGTCAGGCCTGGATTACTGTAATGTACATGGTGTGGATTTGAACATGGGACTGCTTTGGAAGACATCACTTATGCCAGGTTGCTAAGGGGTGTTTTATCACATACACTGTTTGCCAGTTACAATGGAACTACATTTGTGAGAATGGGATTCCGGAAGTATGAAATTAATATATCTGAAGAATAAAGTGAACTAAGTAGCCTGAGGCCAAACTGTCAAGACAGAATGCAAAATTGAAGGCCTTAACAGTAAGATCCTATACTCAGTTTCATTTAAAAAAATATGTTATGTATTGACTGCATGTCAAAACCTCAACTTCCTGTGGAAAATGGCAGTTTGAACATGCTCCTTTTTTTTGGTGTGTGTTTAGGAGCCAGAGGTCATAGGTGGCTTATAGCTCAGGAATATACTTTGAACCCTGAAGAATGTTCCAGAGTTGAGGAGAGTTCATGAAGTTAACTTTTGTGAGGGGAGGGAGAGGTTCACTTTTAATTTTAATTAAATTTAATTTTAATGAGTTCTGCAACCCAACAAGACAGACACAGACTTCAGAGGATAATTAGAACTGCAGAAAAAACAATTGCTACCAACCTGCCTTCCATTGAGGACCTGTATACTGCACGAGTCAAAAAGAGGGCTGTAAAAATATTTATGGACCCCTCACATCCTGGACATAAACTATTTCAACTCCTACCCTCAAAACGACACTATAGAGCTCTGCATACCAGAACAACTAGACACAAGAACAATTTTTCCCGAACGCCATCACTCTGCTAAACAAATAATTCCCTCAACACTGTCAAATTATTCACTAAGGCTGCATTACTATTACTATTAGTTTTCTCACCATTCCTATCACCCATCTCCTCCCACTTATGACTGCATGACTGTAATTTTGTTGCTTGTATCCTTATGATTTATATTGATATTGATTGCTTCCTGATTATTTGTACCCTATGACGATCATTAAGTGTTGTACCTTATGATTCTTGACGAATGTATCTTGTCCTTTTATGTACACTGAGACCATATGCACCAAAGACAAATTCCTTGTGTGTCCAATCACATTTGGCCAATAAAGAATTCTATTCTATTCTATTCTAAACCGCTCTCTATTGCTTTGGTAGCACACTGGAAGTGAACTCTGTGAATACATGGGTATCCTCCTTTAGCTGTTGGGGTGGAGTGCCCTGAAGCAATGCAAAGCAGTTGCTTTGCTCCTCAGAACCAAAGAGCTATGTTGCATGGCAAAGCAGCTTCAAACACAGTTCTAGGCTGCATAAACCGAAGGACAGAATCAAGATCACGTGAAGTGTTAATACCACTTTATAATGCCTTGGTAAGGCCACACTTGGAATACTGCATCCAGTTTTGGTTGCCACGATGTAAAAAAGATATTGAGACTCTAGAAAGAGTGCAGAGAAGAGCAACAAAGATGATTAGGGGACTTGAAGCTAAAACATATGAAGAACAGTTGCAGGAACTGGGTATTGATGAAAAGTTTGATGAAAAGAAGGACTAGGGGTGACATGATAGCAGTGTTCCAATACCTCAGGGGCTGCCACAAAGAAGAGGGAGTCAAGCTATTCTCCAAAACAGCTAAGGTCAGGACAAGAAGCAATGGGTGGAAACTAATCAAGGAGAGAAGCAATTTAGAACTAAGGAGAAATTTCCTGACAGTTAGAACCAGTGGTGAAATCTAAAATTTGTTACTACTGGTTCTGTGGGCGTGGCTTGGTGGTGGCAGTGGGGGTAATGTGACTGGGTGGGCGTGGCCAACTTTTTTTTTTTTACTTTTATAACCATTTTTTACATGTAAAACCATGTAAAAAAATGAAACCCTCTGCCAATCAGGCAACTCAGCTGGGATCGCCAGAGCTTGGATCATCAGAGCTTGGCTCGACAGAGGCATTTAAAAGAAAAAAAGCCTCTGATGATCGCACGGCTCAGCTGGGCATCAGGGGCGGGGGCAGGGATTTTTGCTACCGAACTGCCCGCCGCCATCACTACCTACTCGCCCGATCCGGTCCGAACCGGGAGCATTTCACCCCTGGTTAGAACAATTAATCAGTGGAACACAACTTGCCTCAAGAAGTTGCTCCAACATTGGAAGTTTTTAAGAAGAGATTGGATAAACACTTGTCTGAAGAGGTGTAGGGTTTTCTGCCTAAGCAGGGGGTTGGACTAGAAAACCTCCAAGGTCCCTTCCAACTCTGTTATTCTATTCTATTCTATTCTATTCTATTCTATTCTATTCTATTCTATTCTATTCTATTCTATTCTATTCTATTCTATTCTATTCTATTCTATTTATAGTTTTCTCTGTAGGCACTGGAGTGTGCTATAGACTTGTTCTGGCTTTAAAGAGAGCTCAAGGAAGCCAATCTGGAGATATTGACATCAACTGAGTGATAGGATAGACAAAGATGGAAAACAGAATGAAGAACAAAGACCTGGAGCTGGAGAAAAGCTTGGATAATATGGTATTACTTAAGTTTAGAGAGAAAAGGTTTTGCTTAAGATTTTGAGCAGATCCTGAATATCTTGGTTAAGACATTAAAAAGGTAATGATTCAGGCATTGTCAAAACTATTGACAAGGTAAGCTACCAAAATCTATCTCTCTTTTTTAATTTGACTGACAGTTTGGCTTTGATAGACTCTTGGAGATAGAAAAATGGACATTCAAAAGAATACTTTTTTTCAGAAAGACATAAATCCTTTTCAAGAGTTGATATGATACGGATTTCAAGTTTTTTTGTTAACAAGATAGTCCAAGTAGACATTTTACCAAAAACTTTTTCTGATCGCAACCCATATTAGTTTTATGTATAAAGTTGTGGAAAATATGGATTTGCGGGCAATGTTAAATGGCATAGAAGTATTAATGCAAGAAATCTTATGGATTTTTATTGCTCTTCTTTTAAAAATCATAGTATTGTTAATCTTATGTTCTATTAATATTTTATGTAATGTATTATGTGGATGCGGGTGTATTCTGTGGGAGTGTATGAACTATGTTGCTGAGGGAGCATTTTTAAACTCAATAGTAGTGTAATTATTTGTAGGCTGGGCTTTTTACAAAATGCAATACTATATGATGCTAAAGCATCTTAATCCCATTGAAGTCCTCTGGTTTTCTGCCTGGCTTACTGTGAGCCAAGCGCGACTGTGATTCAATTATGCGCCTCCACGAAGTGTTACTAAATCACCATTGGACACTGTGCTATTTTAAGTAAGAAAGCAAAGAGATAATCTCTGTTCTTATTTCCTTGTCATATTTACAGTTTTTATTGGTTTATAATATAAAATACAAAAATACAAAAGCAAATAGTAGAAAAAAATAAGGGAGGGAAAGGGGAAAGGGGAAAGTGTAGAAAAGAAGGGAAAAAAAGAAAAAACAGCATTGACTTATTTCCTTGTGAGTAAATAAATTATTGTGATGAATGCAATGCTTTTAAAACTTGGCAATGTTAAGATGTATGGATTCTAACATTCGGGCTGCGGAATTCTGTAGTTGAAATCTGCATATCTTAAAATTGTCAAGTTTGAAAAAACACTGATCTAACAAGCCATTCCTCTGGGAAAGGAACATTGCAGAGAGACACCTTAAATTTAAGGGAGATTGGAAGCATGATAAAGAGACTCAGAATAACCTTAATTATGCTAGGTATAAATTTAGCAGGAGTAGTGCTTTGTCAGGGTTTCTGTTACATTACTGTACTAGCAATAAAATCACCTCCAGAAATATGTTTGTTGTTTCCTCAGTTCGGCAGCCTCACCAGCCTGAATACTGCCGTTATCCTCAGCTGTGTGCTTGGTGCTTTCAATATTTTTTAATTAACAAGGTGGAAGTCCCACTGAGATTGGCTCATTATACCATCAATCTCAGGCAAAAGCTTGCCCTTCCTGTCACCCATAAAAGATGAAGGGCTCCTCTCACCCCCACCTTTCAGGAGGGTGAAGCATTTTGCAGGATTCCCTGGATGGCTCCTAACATGGGTTTCTTGCATTCTGGGGTCCACTGTCTAAATAAGCTTGTACCTTGAGGCTCTTGATCTGCTCTGAGCCTGGTTGTTTTCCTGCAGACGTTTAATTAGTGCACTGATGATGTTATTTAGTTGGGTCAAAGAATTGAGGCCTTTGAACTCTGGTGCTGGAGAAGACTCCTGCGAGTCCCTTGGACTGCAAGGTGATCAAACCAATCAGTCCTAGAGGAGATCAACCCTGACTGCTCTTTAGAAGGCCAGATCCTGAAGATGAAACTGAAATACTTTGGCCACCTAATGAGAAGGAAGGACTCACTGGAGAATGCTGGGAACGACTGAGGGCAAAAAAAGGGGACGGCAGAGAGAATGAGGTGGCTGGATAGAGTCACTGATGCAGTCGGCGTGCGCTTAAATGGTCTCTGGGGGATGGTAGAGGACAGGAAGGCCTGGAGGAACATTGTCCATGGGGTCACGATGGGTTAGACATTACTTCGCAACTAACAACAATAACAATGAAATGTCTGCAAGAAAACAGTCAAGCTCAGAGAGCACCAAGGATTCCAAGGACCCTGATTGTTGGGGGCAATATGCTGACTCTGCAAACCACTTAGAGAGGCCTGTAAAGCGGTATATAAATTTAAATGCTATTGCTATTCTACAGTTCAACCCTGAGCCACAAATATTTTATCGGAAGCTTGTATCTCCAGGCTTCCAATAGTGAGAAGGATAACGGGGTCCATGCTTGCAATACTGAGAGGTTGGTATGCTAGCATTTGGGAAACCCAACCCAGGTTGATAGACAGGAGCCTTAAGGCAGAGTTAAGCTCCAATTGGGATTATACTGGGTTAGCAGACATCCAGCAAAAGCAGTATGTGACCTCCTTTTTGCCCTCATGAGCTCTATTCAGCAGGCAGTGCCTGAAATTCAAATACTGTCCAGCTTTTTGAGTATCTAAAAAGGTATCTTTTCTGGAGCAGCTTTTATACAGGACTTCCCCAATAAGTGCTAATCAGAAGTTGATAAGCTCTGCTCTGTGACCTTAATTAGTTGATTAGTACCCTCCAGCCAACTTTGACTCCTGCCTAAAATTGATAAAACCGTAACCAATTACATGCTGAAGGCTTTTGCCTCCTAACCAGCTCTAGAACATTCCTGTGATTGAAAAACCAATATTTTTGATGCTGGAGAAAGTAATGTCATATACATGTATATCTAAGTACATTTTCTTTCTTTCTTTCTTTCTTTCTTTCTTTCTTTCTTTCTTTCTTTCTTTCTTTCTTTTTCTTTCTTTCTTTTTCTTTCTTTCTTTCTCTTTCTTTCTTTCTCTTTCTTTCTTTCCTTTTTCTTCCTTCCTTCCTTCCTTCCTTTCTCTCTCTCTCTCTCTCTCTCTCTCTCTCTCTCTCTCTTTTTGCAGTTTTTCACTTTTCACTTTGTCATAGATGCAAAGAAAATTAAATAATTTCTCCACCTTTCCCTCCCTCAATTTGTCCTCCTTTTCAATTGTCCATGAGATCTTTTGTCTATTCTGATTTCTAGTAACCCTCGGACCAATGGATAAAAAAAAATCCTAGGACTAAGAAAATTGAGAAAAGGAGGATTATTATTACGTTGTATGTTATAGCTTTCTTAAGTATGTCTGAATAAAGAGATACAGCCATCCAAAATATTGCTTGCAGTAATTTGGAAGGAAAGGCTTTATCTTTATTTTTTATTGATTCTATTGTAATTTCTTTGTTTGCTGTGAACCTTCATAGTCATTAATAAATTCTGGTTGTTTGCCTAGTCAGCCAGATGTTTAGACTGGATTTGGCATTTTTATCTCTATGTCGAGTTCTTCCCAAAGAAGAATGTTGCTTTTTTTGATGGTGTATACCAGGGGTGTCAAACTTGATTTCATTGAGGGATGCATCAGGCTTGTGTTTGACCTTGGGGGGGGGCATGGCCAGCTCAATATTACTCATGTCAGGGGAGTCTGTGGCAGCCCAAGAGCTCTGCCAGCAAAAATGGGCTCCTGAGCTCTGTTTTCGGCTGCAATGGCCTCCTGCAACCCTGTGCCAATGAAAATAGAGGGCGGGAGAGCCGCCCATGGCCCTCTCAAATTCCATTTTCAGCTGCGACAGCATCCTGCAACCCTCTGCCGGCGAAAACGGAGCTCAGGAGGGCCACCCACAGCCCTCTCAAGCTCCATTTTCAGCTGCAATGGCCTCCTGCAACCTTCAGGCCGGTCCTTTGCTATTTCCAGGGAGGCCCTGTGAGCCAGATCTAAGCAACCCATGGGCCAGATCCAGTCCCTGGGCCTTGAGTTTGACACCCCTGGTGTATAAGGTATCACCACAAGATGTAAGCTCTTCTTAGGATCAGATGCCAATTTTCACAGAAGAGCAGTGGTGGGTTGTCCCCGGTTCTATACTACCGGTTCTATATGTTCTATAGAACCGGTAGTAAAACCGGAGGGAGGCTCCGCCCACCAACCCCGACGTCATCAGAACACTTCTGCGCATGCACAGAAGAGCGTGCACGTGTGCGGCCCCATTGCGAACCAGTAGTAAAGGTAAGTAGAACCCACCCCTGCAGAAGAGGATTTGGAATATGGAGAAATTAACAAATCTAAAGGCTGCAATGCAAACCAATACTTTGCCTCTAAGGCAGGGGTGAAATCCAGCAGGTTCTGACAGGTTCTGGTGAACCGGTAGTGGAAATTCTGAGTAGTTCGGAGAACTGGCAAATACCACTTCTGGCTGACCCCAGGAGTGGGGAGGGAATGGGGATTTTGCAGTATCCTTCTCCTACCACGCCCATCAAGCCACACCCACCAAGCCACACCACCCCACGCCCACCAAGCCACGCCCACAGAACCGGTAGTAAAAAAAAATGGATTTCACCACTGCTCTAAGGTGCGGAAATAGAAGCTGCTAGAATACTGGCAGGAATCCATTATTATCAGCCTCCTCAATTTTAATAAGAAATTAGTTGAGCAAAAGGAGAAATTGTATAAACATTACCTTAACTATGTGATTAAAATTGATTGCCACAAGATGCAAATATAAAAAAGGAAAAGAAGATGCTGAGATTTTATGGTTCTTCTAAAAAATATGGTTCTGTCATACTTAGTCTGTCCGATATAAATCAAACTGGTCCTCTCCACGTAAGCCTCTTTTGTAGAAAAGCTCCAACCCAAAATAGAGCATCATCTCCAAACAGTAATTCTTGATAGGGAAAAAAAGAATATTGTTGAAATAGTAACCCTTGCTACAGTACTAAGTCCCCAAAATACCTGTGAAAAAAAAAAAGGCGGGGGGAAATGGAAATCCAGCTGATGCACTCCAAGTTACTGAGCTCCAAGGTCTCTACTCTTTTAATTCTTGCTTAAGGAAATGGGGAGAAGAAAACTACTGGGAAAATGAAAGAGGCGGTGGTGAGGCCTCTCCTCAAGAAGCCTTCCCTGGACCCGGCAATGTTGGTAAATTATCGTCCGGTCTCCAACCTTCGTTTTGTGGCAAAGGTTGTTGAGAGTGTGGTTGCGCAACAGCTTCCCCAGCACCTGGATGAAACGACGTATCTGGATCCGTTCCAGTCGGGCTTCAGGCCCGGGTACAGCACCGAAACGGCATTGGTCGCGTTGGTTGATGATCTCTGGAGGGCTCGGGACAGGGGGTGCTCCTCTGTCCTGGTCCTGTTAGATCTCTCAGCGGCTTTTGATACCATCGACCATGGTATCATGCTGCACCAGTTGGAAGAGTTAGGGGTGGGAGGCACTGTGTTGCGGTGGTTCTCCTCCTTTCTCTCTGACCGGTCGCAGTCTGTGTTGACAGGGGGACAGAGGTCGACCCCGAGGCCCCTCATATGTGGGGTGCCGCAAGGGTCGGTCCTCTCACCTCTCCTGTTCAACATTTATGTGAAGCCGCTGGGCGAGATCATCCGTGGTTTCGGGGTGGAGTACCATCAGTACGCTGATGACACCCAGCTGTACATCTCCACCCCGGATCACCCCAACGATGCCCTTGAAGTGATGTCCCGGTGCCTGGAGGCCGTACGGATCTGGATGGGGAGGAACAGGCTCAGGCTCAACCCATCCAAGACCGAGTGGCTGTGGTTTCCGACGTCCCGATATAGCCAGTTGACGCCATCACTGACTATTGGGGGCGAATCATTGGCCCCCACGGAGAGGGCTCGCAACTTGGGCGTCCTCCTGGATTCACGGCTGTCTTTAGAAGAGCACTTGACGGCCGTGACCGGGAGGATTTTTTATCAGGTCCACCTGATTCGCCAGTTGCGTCCCTTTCTGGATCGGGACTCATTACGCACGGTCACTCATGCCCTCGTCACCTCCCGCCTGGACTATTGTAATGCTCTCTACATGGGGCTCCCCTTGAGGAGCACCTGGAGGCTCCAACTGGCGCAGAGTGCGGCCGCGCGGGTGGTAATGGGAGCGACATGGCGCTCCCATGTAACACCTCTCCTGCGCGAGCTGCACTGGCTCCCGGTGGTCTTCCGGGTGCGGTTCAAGGTTTTGGTTACCACCTTTAAAGCGCTCCATGGCTTAGGGCCTGGTTATTTACGGGACCGCCTACTACCACCAATAGCCTCCCACCGGCCAGTACGCTCTCATAGAGAGGGACTCCTCCGGGTGCCGTCAGCCAAACAGTGTCGACTGGCGGCCCCTAGGGGGAGAGCCTTCTCTGTGGGGGCACCTACCATCTGGAATGAGCTCCCCCCGGAGATACGGAGGATCCCGGATCTGCGCTCCTTCCGCCGTGCTGTGAAGACCTTTTTATTCCATCAAGCGGGCTTGGCCTGATCTCTTCCCTTTTTAAATATGTAAATTTTAATCTGTTTTTAAATTATTGGGGTATTTTAATTTGTCTGGGCCAAAAAGTTTAATTTGATTTTATCGGGCTTTTAAATTTTGTGTATTTATGTATTTTATTGTTGGCTGTTCACCGCCTGAGTCCTTCGGGAGTAGGGCGGTATACAAATCAAATAAATAATAAATAATAATAATAATAATAATAAAATAAATAACAAAATCAAAATTGGCATTTTCTTACATTCCTTCTAGGAGGCTGTCATTCCTATGGGAATATTGAGCACTGGAAATGAGATTGTCCCAAAGACATCAATTACTTTCAAGCATGAATGAGCAGCCCTAGAACAGAACAAATGTTAAGTAATTGCATCTTAGCATGTCTCTTTTCTTTTCCCTCTACCGATTCCTTTGTGCAGTGTAAAATACCTGAAAAACTGCCTTTTAAGCACAGCACTTTCTTTTTTCAGTGTCCAGTCATTGATTCGTAGGGTATGCCTTTCTTTTCCTCTTTAGCACATATTGTACGAATTCGTTTGGGCAGTGCAAAATACCTGGAAAAACTATGTGCTGCCTTTTAAGCATATTAGCTCCCCTTTTCACTATCCAGTCATTGATTCCCAAGATATCAATTTCTTTTCTTCTTTAGTACATAACTGTAGAAATTTCTAATTAATCTATTTCATGCCTGTCTCTTTCTCTTTCTATCACAGAAGTGAGCCTCACCCTTTTCTTCCATGTTCCTCTCCCCTCTTAGCCTTTTGGGAAAAGATGTGTTCTGCAAGCTGATAACTGCTATTTCTTTTATCTTGATAGTATCTATATTTTTTTATTTATTTTATATCCTGCCTTTACTTACTGTGGAGGCTGTATTTCTTATGATTAGGCCTGTTCAAGAAGACAATCAGTGCTTTGAATTCCACCCCACCCATCCATCATTCTTCTGCTCCCAGAAAGACACCCTGCAAAAATAATCAGAAGGAAATCTTCCTTTCATTGGCTGAATGCATCACTTGAACAATCAAGTTTTTATAGCAACTCTGGAGAAATGCATCCCACAAGCTCTGGGGAGATATATGCTGTTTTTCTATAACTACAAGAATTAAGAAATAGGTGAATTAAAGCTTGGGCTTTTTTTTCTATGTTAGAACATAGAAATACTACAATTTATAGACACAACCTCTTTCATATTTATTAAATAATAAATATTTATTAAATAATAATAATATTCAGGTTTATTTCAGAAGTGTTATTTCAGACCATGTTTATTTCAAAAGTGCAGTGGAATGTTTATTGACTATGTTCATTTATCTATTTAATAGTGCATATCCAGTCTGATTGCTGAGCATTAGGCAATATCATTTTCCCAGGATTGTTATTAACAGTTTATTGTCTATAAATTATGGAGCAAGAAGGCAGATGAGATCACATGCATGGGCGAAATTGTATGAAATAAGAATGAAAAGGCAATAAAAAGAACGTTGATTGCTATTTTCTGTTCTGTACTTTTTTAAATTCAGAAAATGAAACCATATTTACATTGTCAACTTTGCTGCTTCAATAAGATACTAAACATGTGCACAGTGACATTTGATGTGTTCACACGGCATTGTTTTTCTACAAACAGTTGTTATATCTTCCCTGGTATGATTCACCGAGCCTGTGTTTTCAGTAGCAATGAGCTGAAGATGATTAGTTCCTGGAATCAGACCCTCAATCACTTGTGACCCACATATTTGGGATGACAATCTGTGTGCCAGGGATCAGCCCAGAGACTGGTGCCTCCTGCTTATAGTATATCCACCAGTTCTGTACCCTTGCCTGCAGCTTATATCCATTTTTTTCCCTTGAGGACTTACATTTTCATGTCAGCTTCTTCACTTAAAACATTGTTTTAATGTTAGAGCTATTTATGCATTCTGTGTCACATTAAAGTGATGGAATATATATATATATATTAGTTTGAGAAATTATAAACCACTCATCTCTCCTTTTTAAAGTATGCCTAGTTTTTCCAATTTTTATCAAAAAGCACCAACATTCAAATGGACAATTACAATACTGAAAAAAGAAATGTAAATAATAATGTATTTTAAAATGAAATTTAAAAAGCATGAGAATCTCCTTTTGGTAGCATGACTACATAGCATAAATGTTTTGAACAGTTTTGCAGAGTCTTTCCTACGATGAGCCTCTTCCTAAAATTATCAGTGCTGTGTCTAGGTTGCATGGGGCAGCTGTGTCTGAATATATTTACTGGTCTCTTAAAAACAAAACAAATTTCTCTTGCTATGCCTCTTTACTTGGCTTCCTATCTTTTGTAAAAGGAAATGGTCTGGAAAGAAAATCCACACTGCCAGAACTATGAACAGCTTTGTGAAAATTAGGGAGGCAAATAAATTAGGAGGCAACCATATAAAAACCCCAGTGGAACAGTCTACATGGGGTTCATCTATGTGAAATGCTATGAATCAATGCAGTAGGCAAGACAGAAACCATTATGTGGAGAAGAAGAGGATTGGAGGAAAGAAATGGGGGAAAGAAAAGGACAAAGAAAAGCTGGAAGACCTGGGGACAAATTGAAGAAGAACTAAGATTTCAGATCAATTCATAGGGTTTGAAATATCCTTCATGTAAGCTTTAAGATAGTAAACTGATATTGTAGGGATTATAGTTGCCTGTTTTATTCTGTCGAGTGAGTTGAAATTTCATGGATAAGAATTTTAAAAAATCATCCCATGAAGCAATCAAAAACACCTTAATAGCATCTATCACTACTATGTCCCTCTTAAACCTGTCCAGAATGTTACTAGCCATTGACATTGTTGGGTTCCTACTAAGGACTAGCCCTACATCATGCTGCCTACAAATATCAGCAGCATTTCCTGGCTCTTGGGTTGTCATTGCCAGATATCTCTGCAAAGTGCAAACAGCCTTTTCATGGCACCAGAAAGTAAAAGGCAGGCATATCACCAAAATTAAATCAAGAATTTTCAGCAGTAGTTTTATTCCCATGTTAATGTAACAGCTGCAGAATCTGGAAATGCATCAAGAATGGAGATGCATAGGAAACTGGTCATATTTGAGAATAAGTGTCAGTGAGGAGTCCTTGAAGAAGAAGAAAAATCATTTGCCTAAGAACGAAATATTGCCATCTGCTTGTTCTTTTCCAGGAACAAGTCATGAATTGATATAATTTACTGAATAGCTAACACTGCAATTTTATAAAATTTTATTCTGAAGTCCGAACTATAGAATTCAGAGAGATTTTTCCCCAAATGACTGTGTATTACACAAATGGAATATTCCAATTCAAAACTAAAATTAATCCAATTTATGGCTAATACAATTTCTCTCTGACATACTTTTCGCAATACAGGCTTTTTTGACCTGAAATCTTTTCCACCACTGATGTTTGATACTGAACCAAAATGGAATTTCAGTTGAAGTCCTGCCAATCAAGGAACCATTCAAGGCATTTTACCAGAAGAAAAGACTGATAACCTTTCACAAAAAGATTTAAGTTTTTCAGTTAAGAGATAATGCAAATTAATTTTGGCTTAAGGTGTTGAATAAGCCTAGAAAATAGAAGTTTAATTAATAAATCATGGTTAAGCAAATCAAGGCTTAATGCACTGAGAACCTCTCACCGTCTGTAGTATTGGAGGTTTTCCCCAATGTTGTAATGTGTGTTTTATACAGCTAAATCACAAATAAGAGGATGAACAAAAATGATGAAGTCAGAAGTGAGCATAATTTTCCAGTAGATACATAGCTTTCCCACAAAGTGACAATATAAAGATGAGTGGGTGGTTGTCAAGGTGAAACTCAAGTTCTAACCAACCATACCCCAAATTGTAACATTTTTGGGGTAGTTAGACAGGTTTATGGAAGCAGAAACAATTATATAGAGAAGTGTAGAATGCATGAAGCGATGAGAGAAAAACAACGGGTTGTTTCATTCTGTTTATCACCCAGCATTTCATTGGATAAATGGGCAGACTAGACATATGCATTTGATGAATAAATAATAAATGTGTATGGCTGGATGTCTCATCCAGCAATGAGAGTGTCACATTTTGTACCAACTGCAGCTTTTGGATCTAGCATAGGTACAACCCCACATGGAATACATTACTGTACAGTAATTAAATATGAAACAGCCATGTGGACAACTGTAACTAGGTCATCCCTATCCACGCAAGGGCATAGTCAGTATATCAACTGAAGATATAGTATAGCTCCTAATAAAAGTAAAAACAAACTGACAGAGCCATGATGGTGAACCTATAGCGTGCGTGCCAGAGATGGCACACAGCGCCCTTTCTGTGGGCATGGAAGCCATCGGCCCAGTTCAGCTCTGCCACGCATGCGCCTCCCGCCAGCCAGCTGGTCTTCAGGTCTCTGCCATGCATGCACGGAAGGCAGGGTGCGGGCAGAGGCTGCACGCACATGTGGGGGCTGCATGCATGCATGCAGGGGGCATGGATGTGCACGCGTGGGGGGCTGGGCATACATGCACAGGGGGCATGTGCAGTGGTCACAAGCACATTGCATTTTGGGGGTTTGGGCGCGCACGCACATTTGCACACTCATGCGCACACGGTCTGGAAAAGATTAGCCATCACTGCGTATGTTAGTATGTTACACTTACACTTTATTAGGGATTGAGGTACATAATCTGAGAAATTCAAATCTTGCTCAAAATTACATTGATTCCATGTAAACTTTCCCTTTGGGAGAAAGTAATCATGGTGGTGGACTGCTTCCAAGCATTCTTTAGTCGAGTTTCCCCCCCCCAATCCTTCTAGAGTGGATATACTAGAAACAGAGAATTGGTAATGACTGAATAGGTCATCAAGCCCAATCTCCTTTGTACTGCTTAGTTCTCTGCCGTCTTCTTGAGTGCATCCACTGACTGGGTATAGACACATTATTAATAGTGATCATCTTCATCTTGAGATCAATTGGAGGAAATATTCCCTGTTGATCCTTTAGGACTTCTCCAAAATTCTGGCTTTGATAGAGGAAAATTTCCCATTATCATTCTGGGCAGTTAGAATTATTCATTGTGATTTTAGATTTGTCTCTCTGTTGGCTTCATTCATATGAAGTCCTTAAAAGTTCACTAGTTGATATGTCAATGTATCTTTATAGAACTAATCTATGGGGTGGGTTTCTCATACTTACATATTTGCTGTTTGATTTTCTGTTTCATTTGTCATTCATTTCATAATTTCAATATATTCTTTACATGCAAGGTTAATCTTTGATATGAACAAGATTATGGATCAGATTAATGCTAAAATGTGAACTATATTATTTGTTATGCTTTTTCTTTTTTGTTGTTAAAAATAAAAGCAAGCATCATGCTAATCCTTAACGGGCTCTATAATATATAAGTACAGATGAAGTGATTGAAGCTTTCACTACAACTCTCAGGTAAGACTCCCTCATTTGGCAACTGCCACCCCTGGGCCATAAATCACTCGTGTGCCACTATGGCCACCTGTGACCTATTCCCCCCCCCCCACCTGGCAGCATCCAACTCAGAGTCTGAAATCGTTCATTCTCATTTATGAACTTGCCTGCCAGCCTGCTTGCAAGCCACCTGGGACTTGCAGCTTCCTGCTGGTTTCCCTACTGAGTTTGGTTGTGGGAAGACAGCAGGAGATTGTGAGGAGGTCCTTGCTTAATGACCCACAATCCTGGTTTAAAGACAACAACTGGGACTGGTGGAATTGCCATTGCTTAAGTAATGTGGAAGCATGACATTGCATTTTAAAGACTGCATCGCTCAGCAATGAAAATTATGTTCCCAATTAATGTCATTAAGCAAAGACTAGTGTTCCTCCAAAATTCAACACTTTCCACATCTAGAATCCTAGGCAATAGCCTAATCACCCACTCTTAATATTGATCCTGTTTGCAGCATTGCTATCATTTAGAGAATTGTGTATATTATTCTTTATATAAGCTACTTTTAAAAATAAGATGTTGCTGACCGGTTGTTCTACAAACACTATACTTGACTACTGCACTATTTTTATATGGGCTCCTTCAGACTCAAAGTTATGCCATCAGTACTGGTTCACAATGTATATTTAGATTCAATTCAAGGTGGATGACAGAATTACTGGTAGCCTAGAATTCACTTGACTAATGGCCCACAGTAATAAAACCCACAAGATGACAAGTTAGAATTATGACATTTAAAAACAGGCCTCCTCTATGATGATCCCATGCTCTGAAATGACTTATCTTTATGTGTAAGAAACCACAGTCGTCTAACTTCATTAAGGAGGCGGTGTCCCCCAGGTGCCGTCTTATCTACTTGGTTGATTTAGCACTGAGGCAAGCAATATTTTGTGACTGATAGACACATTAAGAAGCACTCTTGGGGAAAAAAAACTATAATAAAGATGTGACAATCACATCCATTTACTAGTGAGCAAACTAGTGAGATTCCTCACTTCCTCTTCAGCTTCCAGCATTGGAAAAACTTGGACTTAAGCTCTTTCCAAGTCATTGATTCTGTGATCTCTGTTTTCTGGACAGGTTGACAGATTACTAATGAAGTGCTGGGCTGCCGCTGCCAATTATGTTTATTTCCTGAGAATGCATTGGCTATGTAGTCTATGTGCCATTCTTGGAAATGAAGACTAGATATGACAGCCAGTCTGGTTTGGTAATTAAGGTACCAGGTTACAAACTGGAAGACTGTGAGCCATAGGCACCAAATTAACTGGATGATTTTGGACCAGTCACTGTCTCTGGGCTCCAGGAAGAAAGCAATGGCAAACCACATTCAAAATGCTGCAAATAAACTGCAGAGACTAATTCAGGCAGTCTGCAGGAGTCAACAGACTTGAAGATACAAAAAGAAAAGAAGAGGAAAAAAAATATTTACAACCAGCTTTTCATTTTGGAGTTCAAAGCTTGGTTTGGCAGCTAACTTGCCAGTCACTGGTTTTATTTGAATCTTAAAACAAAAAGGAAAACATTACAACCAGGTGGACAAAGAGACTGATAATTATCATGGAAAATAATCATAGGTACATTCATGCCTGCAATGCAAGTATATTCTTATATAATCCTTAATTTAAATTATCCTTGCTTGTTGCTATTTTAAAATGATGGTCTCTTTATATATTGTTTACGTGTTGCATTTTATTATCATTATTATAAAAAGGGCAGATGAATATTTTAAAGCAATCAATGGACTGTTCAATTGGAAATCACAGAACTGCCATAATTTGAAATCTCTCACTATACAGACCTAAGAATGACTCTGATTGATCAAAATTCATTTTGTTATTTTTTCTTTTGCAGCTTCAAGGGAATACTGACTTTACATTTCTAAGCCAAGCCCTTGAATAGGAGAAATGTGCAGAAAACCCATTTACCCCAATTTTAGCATATACTCAACAGACCAGAACTGGATGGGATTGCCTGAAATGAAGCAGAGAACAGCAAAAATGGAAAAAGTCCAATTCAAGATCATCCTTAGCTCTGGGATTGACTAATTGCAGTCAATTTAGATTGCAGCTTCCCTAACATAACGCTGGCTTCTATTAAATGTAAAAAAAACAAATGCACATTCCAAACCCCATCATCACACCAACAGTACTTTGAAGTCAAAGTGCTCTTCCATGGGTGGAATGTTTCAGACGGTGCCCCAAGGCAATCCTTTTCTGAGCATGTCCATTACAGGCTTTCAAAATTCAAAACAAACTTTCTTAATCAAAAAAGGTGGGAATTTTGGATTAATTTCATGGAAGTGGTTGATCGTTCTAGGCTAGCCTGTTGGCAGTTGCATCTGGCAGCTATTTCATTTTTCTCTCTTTTATCTGAGTGAAGTTAATTTGCTCAGCTTTTAAAGCATTTAGCCAAGCTTCGGATTTGATTTCATGAAAAAGATACGGATTGGTGTCCACCCACGTGATTTTAAACTCAATTGATTCAGAAAACTGGACAGATCCTTATTCGACTGTCCCAAATGTGCTTTTTCAAGAGGCAGCTGGACTTTTCCTATGAGGACGTTTCGCTTCTCATCCAAGACGCCTCTGAAGAAGAGCAGAAGAAGCTTCTTGGATGAGAAGCGAAACGTCTTCAAAGAAAAAAAAAACAGAAAGTCCAGTGAACTTTCTTGAAAAGGCACCTTTGGGACAACCATGACCTGGATGACTGAGAATCTCCATAGACCTTATTCGACTGTATGCACTCTTAAGAGAATAAATTCTCCGAAGTGAATTGAGCATGTAGGTCGACACCGAGTTAATTTCGACACCTTGTCAGGATCCCACCTTTCTAGTTTGCAGAAATTTACTCCTACGGGGTTTGCCACTTGCTGAGAAGCAGAAAGTTTAAACTCCAGCCCGGCTAGTCCCTCACGCAGCGCCTGTTCTGAGGAAAAGTTCAGCGCTCGCGCCATCTTCCTTCCCGGTCCGAGGTTAACTTGACGAGCCCCACATAACACAACTCAGTTTCCCTTTGCCCGGGAACCGAGCAGTCCACGAGCCCCCGCTCTCTCCTCCGGCCACAGCAGGTGCCCTCCGCGTCTCCCCTTGGCCAGCCTTCCCCCTTCCCAGCCACGTGCTGTTTGTTTGTTTGCCTGGCCAAAGGGGGCGGTGGAAGCGAACTCACGCTAGGCTGAGAGCGAAAAAGATCCTCCTCCTCCTCCTTATTCCTCCTCTCCCGGGGGCGGCTTGGCGGGCCAAGGAGAAGGGAGGGCGAGGCGGGGAGCCACAATCTCCGTTTCCGACATCCGACACGGTCACGGTAACGGCCGGAGTTGGAGAGATCGGGCGCGGGCCCGGCGGCTTTGGGGCGGAGTTTGCGCTCCCGAGGGAACGGCGAGGGCGTCGAAGACCGAAGCCCGCATCCTGCGAGGAGGGAGACCGATCCAAGCGGGGCCGCCCCAGAGACCTTTCCCCTCTCGGGCTTGTCCTCGCTCCCTTCCCCTTCCAGCCCGTCGTCCACCTCCCGTCCTCCCCCCACAGCTCATTTGGATCTAGGACCGCAGCGCGCGCGCTGAAAAAGTGAGTCTTTCTCTTCGTGTTTTTCTCCAGGGAGAGGCAAAGAGAGCTGCCGCCGCCGCTCCCGCCCCACGCGGGGATGCCCATTTGTAGCTACGCCAGCCGACAGCGTCGGGGGCTTCTGAGGCGAGGCAAGCGCCGCCGTTGCAGCTGCGGAATGCCCTTCCCGCGTAGACGGCTTGCAGTTGGGGAAACGAGGAGGAGGAGGAGAGGAGGAGGAGATCTTGCGCGCCCGCCAAGTTTCTGAAGCCAGGAGAAAGAACCGCTTGAAGCTTTGAAATAAAGGGGGATTTATTTTGTTGTTGGTGTTGCTGGTTTTTGTTATTATTGTTGCTGGTCGAGTTACGCGTAGTTTGTTGAAGCATCCCTGAGGGAGGAGGTGGAGAGAAAGAATCCAGTCTTTTCTCACCTACGGGGTGTGTTTTTGTGTATATGTGTGTGTGTGTTGCGCGCGCGCGCGCGCCCCGGGCAGCAAAAGAGCCTCCGCTGTAAACTCTCCCGAGAGCGGAGCCAAACATGCCTGGGCGGGAAAGATTAGGTTGAAAAAGAAAGGGGCCATTTGCTCGAGTTGACAGGGAGGGGAGGAGGAGGAAGAAATCGAGCCCTCCCGCGGCGTGCCTCTTTCTCTTGGAAACTTCCGCTCCCTTCCTCCGCCTGGCAGGGACCTGGGATGCCGTGGATCGGGTCCAAGGAGCGACCCGCCTTTTTTAGCTTGAGCCCTCTTTCTCTCCCCCCCACCTTCCTGACCGCCCCCTCCATCACTTTGCTGGGCGATTTCCTCGCGCCTGCATTTTATTGGCTGGTTGCTTTACCTGGCGGCCTTTGTTGTCTGAAGCCGCCTTTGTTCTCTCGAAGGTGTCAACTCCACTTTCTCTCTCTCCCCCCCACCTCCCAACCTATTATTTAACCCGCTTCTCTGCTCCGATGACGGAACACGGGACAACTCTACTGAGCACGCTTGCTCTGTACTGTTCTTCTAAGTTAAGAAAGAAAGAAAGAAAAGAGAAAAGAAACGCAGTTTTGGACTGGTAACGGGAAAAACAACAAAGACATTTTGAGATTGGGAAACCCCCCCCCCCCCCCATAAAAATAGTTGTTAGGGACAGTCAGCTATGAAGTAGGAGACTGAATGGTGGCCCAATCTTCTACTGCTTTACAAGGTGGTGGAAGAGAAGAAAGTATTTTTTAAATTTGTTTTGTTTTGAAATGATCAAAGTAGAGAAATCTTAGGAAAGCACAGAATATGAATTTCATTCATGTTTATTAATAGATTTCTATTGTATATTTCAAGGCAGGATACTGTTTCTTGGCTGTTTACAAAATTCAGATAAAATCAGCGACGTGTAATAAGTATGCATATTCATAGCAAAAAAATAGTGTACAAAGTAGGCAGAGGATGAAAGTTTGACTTAAAGGCATGTACAGATTACGGTAGTTCACTACTTGGTTGCAAGGTGGAATTTAAGAAATCTGATGTTGCTTGGATTTATGCAGATTAGAAATGAGTAAAGATGGTTTAGCATGTAAAAATATTTGGTCTTAAAGTGGATTGCGGATGGATTTGAATAGAGGCAGTCGTTTCATCAAACACTTCAAGAAACAACTTCTGAGTGAATGGGATGGGCGATCTTTCTTTAATTATATAAAACTGTCACATTAGATGTAATTTTTGTGAGGAAGTAATGCAAACTGGATTAGGATGGAATTTGCTGTGAATGAAATATAGGCAATGGAGAAATATGGTAGTGCAAAGATACTTTATGGCAATTACTGTAACATGGATTGGAGGGAGTACTTGTCAAGCAAGAATACTATTTCACTGCAGCTGTGACTACAAATCAGATTACAAATCACAACAAATGCCCTTTCAAGATATCTTACAAAAATAAAATTATATGAAGATAATAACACAGAACAAATCAATCGTTAATTTTGTTGTTCATTGCTTCCAGCTCTTCATGACCCAATTGCCATCATTTTACCAGAATTGTCTGTCAAGTAACTAAATTATACCATTATAGATACCAGAACTGACTCAGTAGAAATCTTGAAAGTATTTTGTAAGACTTTTGTTAACAATTGTTAATGATGGCACATGAGAAACCACAGGTAGTATAATTCATATTTGTTTCTAGTTGAAACCTTACTTATACCCTGAGTGCCATAAATGCTTCTCTCTTTCAACCTTATTCCTCCCTCTCTCATAAATAGGAATCCTGTCCCACCATTTGGAGCTATGGTAAGAAATACTGAAGAAAGTAGATGGAATCTTGTATTTAGTCATACTTAGAATAAATCTTTTGAAATCAATGGGCCTTAATACTGTGAAGCATTCTCATCCTGCTCAAGATGTTGCTAAAATGTCAAGAGATGAAACAATTAATTATACTATAAGGCCATGTGAGATGGGTATGATATGGATGTGAATACTAAACCCAAAGCATCTGAAAGCTACTATTCAGAGAAGGTTGTTGTGAAGTATAGCAATTGTAGGGTTGAAAGTTCTTGTGAATAGGTGACTTCATCATTTCTTGTGTCACCTCCTTCTCATTACTTTGAGGAACTAGAATATTTTTCCTTTTTTCATGTTCTCCTGTATCTGTTGCTTACATCAAGTCTACATTGGGACTAACGACAATTAGAGTTGCCCTCAAACCAGAACTTATAATTGTAGGTTGTGAATTGTAAAGGGAATACTATTGATTTTTCCCAGAATTTGTCTTGACTATATATGTAACATGAAACCATAAAAGTAGGTGGGATTTACAGGTGAACGAGAAGCCTCAGAAAGAAAATGATACTCCCAAACCCTACAGCTCATTTCTGACTTGGGAACCATAATCTGGAAAGCTGTACAGTATTTATGGATTGGATTCTAAAAGGATTTTCAAATGCCAATATAGTGCAACTACATCCTCTGCTTCTGTGTCTTTTAAGAACAACCTGACATGCAGAAATTTAGCAGAGGAAGTGTTTGGACATAGCCTTCATATTGATATGCAATTAAAGGTAGAAGATGAAAAGACACTGTCAATTGTACATCGTTAAGCTTTTAATCAAAATATAACTCTACTCAATAATCAAACTTTGTAAACCTCATTGCATTTGTGCAACATGCTTTTCTGTGGTTGAAGCTAATTATGATCACGCTTAGTCCAGCAGTTAAATTTCCGTAGCCTGTTTTGATTTCTTCTTCACTTGATATACCGGCCATCCTTGGGGAGCTGAATAACTGGCACTGTTTATTAAAAGCCTAATAAGCAAAAGTATGTTTTTAAGTTCAAGTTTAATGCAATTTATATGCCGCCCTATCTCCAATGGCTCCAATGGCGGCTCACAACAACAAAAAACACATTAATATATTGACATTAATACAATATAAAATTAAAAGTCCGAATTAAAACAGTTTAAAATCAGTTTAAAAACTATTAAGAAAACCCCCCCTCATCAGTCCAGGCTATGAAATAACCAGGTCTTCCAATCACGGTGAAACGAGCGAAGGTCAGGGGCCATCCAGAGCTCCAAAGGAAGTTGGTTCCAAAGGGTGGGTGTGCCCACAGAGAAAGCTCTCCCCCTGGGGGTCGCCAGCCGACACTAGCCGACGGCACCCTGAGGAGGCCCTGTCTGGGAATGCACCAGGTGATTGGAGATTGTTGCTGGCTGCAGGGGGTCCGACAAATATCCTGGACCTAAGCCATGAAGGACTTTATAGGTGATAACCAGCACCTTGAACCTCACCCGAAGGGCAACCGGTAGCCAATGCAGGTCATGCAGGAGGGGTGTAACATGGGAGTGTCGGGACACTCCCATCACAACCCGTGTGGTGGCATTCTGCACCAGTTGAAGCCTTCATGTGGTTTTCATGGGCAGCCCTAGGTAGAGAGCGTTGCAGTAGTCGAGACGGGAGGTGACCAGCGCATGAGTAACGGTGCGTAGGGCATCTTGGCCCAAATAAGGGCACAGCAGACGCACAAGGTGAACCTTGTACCATACCTTGTATGGTAATATGATATAGGCTGATCTGCTTAGGATAGAGGACAGCTTATTTTTACCCATTCCATATTTATCTTGGGAAATTTTGTATGGAAATTTTGTATGTATTCTATAGGAATATTATGTATGTATTTTATAGGAAATCCAGGTGAGCTGCACTTCTATATCTTACCTCTCCACTCAGTTTGGATAGTATGTGAAGCTGTGACTGTCCCAAGCAACTGTACAATAAACCACGATTCTAAACTGTGGTTAAAGTGATCACAAACTTTGGAAGACATTAAATATAATTTTGCAGTGAATAACAGTTTATTTCCCTGTCATGAAAAGCTTAAGCCATTGAGTTCTGCAATTCAGCTTATTGAAAATATTGTAGTGGGTTATGGGATTATTTGTTCATGGCATTTATCATCAGGATTCATACTTAGCAATGATGGCAGTAATGCCGAAGAAAAAGAAAACAATGAAATTCTTCAGAGGGCAAGAAATCTATCTAGCAATTCAAAAAAGTTTTCATTAAAATGTGCCATTGTAGAAAATGAATTTATGAAAAACTAATTGTTTAAAAACAAAAGATTAATTCTGACTTGAACTCTTCACATGTGGGTCTGGTTGGCAATATCTGAGACAGTCCGGTTGGTTCAGCTATCCACTATTAAGGCCTGTGTGATAATTTAGAAAAGCTGCTTCAGAAGATCAAGAGTCCAAACACAACACCTTTCTAAAACTCTTTTAAAGCAGTCACATACTTTTCTTGTGATTGCATGGCTTCACATTGCAATTGCCACAATGCCGCATGATCCTTTGGAAAGGATGCAGCTGTTTTAAAGAGTCCCAGATAGGTGCAAAGATGATCCACTGATACTCTGAAGCAGTAATGGAATGGGTAGATGAGCTTGGAAGCCAAAGAAAAAGATGCTGTCTAGGGAACAGTCAGATAAGAGAGGGGTCTCAGTGTCTTAACAATCAGAGAAAGAAACTTAGGAAGGATCCATCCTTTCCATCCAGGAAATTTGCATCTTTAAATTTGCAAGATACTCTTAATGCAGGGGTGTCAAGCTCATGTCGTCATGGCAGCATCACGTGACGTATCAGGAATTTTTCCCCCTTTGCTAAACCGGGAGTGGGTGTGGCCACGCGAGACGTATCCGGCCTGCAGGCCAGGAGTTTGACAGCCTTGTCTTAATGTAATCTTAGTAGATTTAGCTTATCTAGATGTTTTTCCTGTCTCGTTTACTTAGGAGTTCTGACATCAATTTTGTAAGTCTGAAGATACAAACTTCCCACTGCTACTTTTACCCATCTGATCAATTAGGACAGACCCTTCCTAAGTTTCTTTCTCTATCATTAAGTCCTTGTGGCTCCTGTCTCTCTTGTATGATTGTTTTCAAAGCAGTATCTCTTTCCCTCATCCCCCAAAGTCACCCACTTATTCCTTGACAGAAGCATGTTTGTAGAATCAGATCTGATGTATTGTTTGTACACTCCAGCTCTTCCATCACTTTCAGTCAGCATGGCTGACAGTTGTATTGACTGGGATGATAGGAACTGCAGTCCAACAAAACTGGATGGCATCAGGTATACCTGTCCTTTGTGACTCCAGATTAGAGTCCATTCTAATCTCTCTGGAGGTGCCAAGGATTAGGAAATGGACCTTCCACATACAAACACTATATCACTAAACTACATTCCTTCTGAGAATGCAGATTCTCAGACTTTATTTTTATGACTGACCCAATATTTCCTGGTATCATTTCACAAATGTGCTTTTTTCTACAAACCAAAGAGCATACGTAACTCATAATTTAAAAAATAGAGTTTTGACCTTTCTAGCCTGATAAATCTTGTCAGGTTTATCATTCATTCTCCTTCAGTATTTGAACTTGGGGATGGCAAGTGATGACACGTGATGTTATTCTCTTTGGAAATCATCCTTGAGCTCCATCATCAGAAAAATTTAAATTGGTTGTAAAAGTCATGTTTTACTGCAAAATAGCTTATATCCATGATGGCTAACATTTCCCAGACCGAGTGCTGAAAGTGCACATGTATGTGTGCGAATGCATGTGAGCATGTCCATCCCCCAAAATGCAATGCGCATGTGGCACCCATGCATGCACCCCACCAGCATGCATGTACATCCCCGCACGTGCCCTGCCCCCCCCCCCCCCGCCGTGCATGTGCGACAAAGACCTCAAGACCAGCTGGCCGGTTGGAGGCATGTGCGCATGTGTGGCAGAGCTGAACTGGGATGATGGCTCGTGTGCCCACAGAGAGGGTGCTGCATGCCACCGCTTTGCCATCACAGGCTTATCTGAATGAGACATTTAAATTCTCACTGGTCCATTGATTACCCTGAGAGTCTCCACCTTCAGCAGAAAATTATCAGTCTGTGACAACGGATTTATTAAAGATTCCCATGTCTTCCTTTCTCTGCCACAAGATCCACGGGGACTTACTGGGTGTAAAAGAAGAAGTCCTTGTGAAGAGTTACAGTTTCAAATTCAATGGCCCATTTCAGCAGTCAGAAAGGAAACAAAAAAATAAATAGTTGCCAATGCATGTTACACTTCCATTACATTCCTTGTGATTTTCTCAAGATAGAATTCCACTAATGAAACAGCCAGGCCAAAGTGAACAATGTGTGTGAAACATTCTTAGTAAAATGATAACGTGTGCATTTCTTAAAAAAAAAATAAGGGCTGCTTTTCCTTGTTTATCATCTGCTTACCAAGTTAACAGTGCTTTAATTGCCAAACTCTCATTTTCTCCTGTCTTGCTATCTTTTTGAACAAAAGAAACCCAAAGAACTTTTGCTTCAGCATTTCTACTGCAGAAATGTTGGTACCCAGGGGAGGGAGGGAGGGAGGGATGCAAAGAAAAAAGTAGGTCATTCTATGCTATATGGTACATCCCCAACAGATTTTTCTTAATTGGATTTGTTTTACTGTTGTTTTAATAACAACAAGACCCCTCTGTTTCTCCTCTCTGTTCTCCTGAATGAATCCTATTTTTCATATTTTGCTTGAATGTGCTTTCTTTGCCCTGTTTTTAAAAATTAGTATTAAAAATTAATAGGATATTTATACTGTTTTCTGAATTCATTTGGAAGCTCAACTGAATTTTATAGCCTTATTGGTTTAAAAAAAACCCCTCCAGTTGCAAAGTGAGTTAGATGCACTCTATGTCTCCTGTGTGTTGGTACCACTTCCAGGAAAAACCTTTATTCCTTCCTTCCTTCCCTTGTTCCTCTTTATGCATTAGCATCACGGGATCTTCATCTCCAAAACTACCTAAGTCTCCCTTGTGTTGCTCAGCAAGGGTAGCCTTGATTTAGGAGCACAAATTGATATAAGTGTGATCCAACTGTGTTATGCCTATCCTGGGGCCAGGGACATATCTGTATTTTCTTTCTTCTCTGTTCACACAACTATGGTGGATCCTGTTTTTGGGGCGGCGGCGGTGTCTATCATTTAGCACAATCTTCCAAAACATTCCTCTGGACTTCTCATGTTTGGCATCCAGAGCTGATAAGTCAGTTTCTGGCTTGATTAAAATTGATTAGAAGTATCACAGGAACATCTCTACCAAGTCTAGCCCCAGGAACTTCTCCAGGAGGGTTGATCCCAAGATACTCTGCATTAAAAAAAAAATCATTAGGAATATCTCTACTCATTCTGGCCCAAGGTGTCACAGAAATATCTCTATTAGATTTGGCCACCAAGTAGCTTATACTCATTACTCATTTAATTGTACATCCCAGAGCATCAAGCATGGCCAATGCACAAGCATTTAAGTAAAGCTCTGCACAGAATTTTAACAGGAGATAGGGTAAATGGGAAACCCTGAAGGAAACCCTTCAGCCTTGACTGAATTAATCATATACATTAAGAACTGGGTGAGAAGAAGCTGTTTATAGCAGTTTATTGGTATCCAAATAAATAAATAAAGCAAGCAAGCTGCCACCAGCACATACAGTCATATGCAAACTGCTGTAAGTCCTACACCGTTCACCTGAGTTGGATGTACATACCCTCAACTTAAAGCTGACAGTCTGCAGTTAAAGCACATTGTGTTTGTTTCATTCCAACTCCATTGTGGTGGTGTATATAGCCAAAGATGTTAGAATTGTGTCGCTGTCCCAATATTTCTGGACCTGACTGTACCAATATGCCCTATTCTGCTTTGGTTTTGACCTTTACAAAAGGCAGAGAACAGCCCTGCTACAGAGTTTGACAAGTTAAAACCATGCAACTAAGTAAAATATTAAAAAGTCCTAAATTGTACTGCAACAAAGCATCCCACATTACAGTTTCTCTTACTGTATTTGTATGTTTTTAAGGATATGTACATTATAAGGCTTTTTTGTAGAGAACTAGACAATCTGGGACCCATTGGACCTTCATTTCAGAGATATTTCCTTACCAAATTCCTCAATGCCTTCAACAATAGCAGGGCTTCTAATGTATTGCCTTCATTGGAAAAGTTCTTAAAAATTCAGGAAGATATTCAGAGATCTATCTTCCTTGAAAACAGCCCATGTTGAGCTGCATTTATAGGACAGTCAAGCATCAGGAGTTGACCATAGGAAACGTTTTATGGCATTTTATCCGATGCCATAAAATATGCACTTGGAGAAGCAGTGGGAAACTGTTTTGGCAACATGGAGAATGCCCACAGAGAACCTCAGACTAAGAGACAATGCAGTCCTGAGATGGATGGGAGAGCGAGAGAGAGATTCAGTGTAGCCACAGCCTAGAATCTCTCAGGATACATTTAGTAGGTTATAGCTTTAGTTTGGCAAGATTCTGTCCAATAGGTGTAAGCAAATAAAGGACTGAACTAAATTGGATTTTGCTGTGTTGTCTCTGGGCTTGAGCCTCACGTAAAATTTTATAATTTTTTTTCCTAAAATTTACCAAATTTCATTCTACAGGAGTCATGATTTCAGATTTTGGACACATTCTGTAAGTTTGCCCATTTGAGTATCTTGGTTCAAAAATTTGTTACCCTGTGATGGACTGTTTAGCTCAGTTAAAGATAACACACAAACAATATTTTTTTCAGTACTATATAGATGTGCAATAAACCTCCATAGAATGTATCACACAATTGGAAAGCACACTTTTTTGATTCAGTCAGAGAAGCCTTGCCTTAAATGTTAGGTGATTTAAAAGTTTTGCCCAATATATTATCTTCCAATATATTGATATTATCTGTAATATCAATGCAGGTAGTCCTTGACTTACAAGTTTGTTTAGTGACTGTTCAAAGTTACAACGGCACTGAAAAAGTGACTTATAAGCATTTTTCACACTTACAACCATTACAACATCCCCATGATCATGTGATCAAAAGTCAGACGCCTGTCAACTGACTCATATTTATGACGGTTTCAGTGTCCCCAGGTCATGTGATCACTTGTTGCGACCTTCTGACGAGCAAAGTCAATGGGGAAGTTGGATTCACTTAACAACCGTGCTACTAATTTAACAACTGCAGTGATTCACGTAACAACTGTGGCAGGATAGATTGTAAAATGGGTCAAAACTCATGTAACAAATGTCTCACTTAGCAACAGAAATTTGGGGCTCAGTTGTGGTTGTTAAGTTGAGGACTACCTGAACTTAATTTTTCACTTAACTGGAAGAAAGGAGAAAATACATAAATGGATTCAAACTTCCCCTGATTCCTCTAAATTAATATTGTCTCAATGGATTGATAACCATTTAAAGCTTCCAGCTGAAATTTGAAAATGCTTGCTAGCATTTAGATACTCAAACAAGGTAGTCTGCCACTGAGCTACAGCCTTGAAATATTTTGAAATATTGTCTTTTTTTCTTATGTATCACTTAAAACAGTTTGGAATGGAAGGACAGAGAAATAAACAGGCAGACAAACAAACGAACCTGGTGGCTCAGCAGACTGATAGCATTGTGATTAACACCAGCTGTCTGCAATTACTGTAAGTTCGAATCTCACCAGGCTCAAGGTTGACTCAGCCTTCCATCCTTTCTAAGGTAGGTAAATTGAGGACCCAGTTTGTGGGAGCAATAAGCTGACTTTGTATAAATATACAAAAGTATGAAGCTATTGCTTAACGCCTTGTAAGCCGCCCTGAGTCTCCGGAGAAGGGCGGCATATAAATCAAATAAAAATTAAAAAATAAATAATAATAATAAAAAAAAACCAAACAAACCATAAACACAATATTGTTACTGCTATTTTCCAGTTTCTGCTATGGAAATCTTTCAATGTGTTTTTTTCAGAACAAGCTAAGTCAGTATTGACCCTGAAGATGGCATAAGGGTACCCATATTTTATTGTAGCCTTTGTATGTTTTTTTTAAAAATTAGCTTTTAGGTTTGTAAGTAAATGAATTTAATGATACTTCAGGCTCGCCACTTTCTAACTGTTGAAAGGGGGGTGTTGTAAAGATAAAGGGGGATTTATTTACTTTATTAACTTTATTTAGTTTATTTTTTGGGACATGTTATTTGGAGGCTTGACATTTGGGCCTTTTCTTTTTCCTCTATGAGATTTCAGCTGTGGGTCTATTTATATAATAGTGGCAGGTTTCCAAGCCAAACATAATGGAATATGTGGCTCTCTCATTTTTGGGAATCAACATCTTGTTCTTTTGATGTTTGATTTCTAAATTGATTTTTCCTTCCCTGGAATAATCTCAGTTAAGCTGCCCATCAAATTTACCACTCCAGAAATATATTTGCCTCCCTCCTAAGCCCATGCATTTTCTTAGCAATAAAGAGGTTCTTTGTTTTAGACTGGGCTAATACCAAATAGTTTCCCAGATTATAATATCTGTGGTGCAATTGCTTTTCTTTTCCCTGCAGGCACACTTTATGCAAATAGATAATCAGGTCATGGTTGCTGAGTATCTTCTAGACTAGTGGGGATCAAATTATTCTCCAAAGTACCAGAGGGAAGGACAAGAAACAATGGATGGAAAGTAATCAAGGAGAGAAGCAACTTGGAATTAAGGAGAAACTTTCTAAACAGTGAGAATAATTAACCAGTGAAGCAGCTTGCCTTCAGAAATCATGGGTGCTTCATCACTGGAGGTTTTTAAGAAGAGACTGGACAGCCACTTGTCTGAAATGGTATAGGGTCCCCTGCTTGAGCAGGAGGCTGGACTAGAAGACCTCCAAGGTCCCTTCCAGCTCTATTCTATTCTAATTCTATTCTAGTGCAGGCTAAACCCAGGTTCAAATCTTCATTCAATCATTAAGCTTACTAAGTTGATTGGGCTGGTCCTCCTCAGTCAGACTTATTGGTTTATGTTTTAAATACCTCTTGAAATTTCTATTAATACATGGTGACAATGGGAAGGAAACAATAACAGCAAATGGTATCAGGAAGTATTTGTACAACTGATGCAATTTGTATTGTTTGCACAATGATACATGATGCTTATGGTATTGTTTTGAATCAAATATGTGTATAGTGCTTATTATATTCTCTTTTTCTTAATACGAAATCAGCACTCATCAATTGGGTAAAGGAAGGCATCTCTCTTAGGGAGACAGAGAAAGCAAGATGGAGTGGCTTTGGGGTTTTGGCCTTCAACATCTGGTGGTTTATCATCTTTGACTCCAGATGTGTTTGGAGGTTCTCCTGAACTCGTGGCTCTTGTTTGATGAGCAGGTGTCTAAGGCTCCTTTGCACAGATCTGTCTTGTGCACCAATTACATGTTTTCCTGGGCTGGGAGGCCTCACAGTCACTCATGCCTCAGTCACCTCTTAGCTGTGTTATTGCAAAGTGATTTACCTGGAGCAGCCCTTGAAGACCACTCAGAAGTTACAACTGGTTCAGAACATAGTAGTTCACACAATATTGGTTATGCATAGGTGTGTCCATATTATAATTTTGTTGCATGAGCTGCATTGATTTTTTTTTTAATTTACAGGTTTCATGCTTGTTTAATCTGCTCAGAGTTGCTTAAGATGGGTGGCCATATAAATTGCTTAAACAAACAAACAAACAAACAAACACCTTAATTTTTATAAGGCATGTTTCAGATATTATCACATATGATTAAACCCTTGCATATACTGTTAGTAGTCCTACTATGAGTTTCTGTGTGGTTATCTGAAATGGTAGAGTTCAGAATGTGGGGGGCAGTTACCATGTGATTTTGTTTTAGTATCCATTAAACTCCAACATACAACTATCAGAATCACACGGTGCTGTTTTCCCTGAACTCTACTAATATGTAGCTAATGTGCAATGTGGGATTGAAATGTATTTTCATTAAAATAACTCTTGCATGTAGACAATTATTGTGCTAAGAGGAAGCACGGTTTTATAATAATCTCTTTCGTATGTGAGTGGTTCTGCGTTCAGACATTCAGTCCTCCCTTCTCCAGGGACATAATGATGTGGTACAGTCCAGAAAAAATCTGCTTCTCCTGCATGCAAAGATCAGTTTTAGGAGTGATAATGGAATTTTATGTTCCTGATTCCTCCAGTATGTTAAAAAATATATATATCAAAGTTTCTATTCAGTACTTAAAAAGGAAACTGAAAGCTAGTTACACAAAGCCTGTACTAATCTTATATATTTCCCAAGGAAGTTTTCTCTCATCTGACCTGTGTTATAAATTAACAGTGTATTGCTGGAAGTATTCATTTACTTATACAGCAAGCTCTGGCCATATAAGGGAATAAAGTGATTCAGAATTCTTGGCGAGATCATAAATAAATACTCCCTGGAGAATCAAATGGAACAGGCCTAACTGTGTGGACATTACTGTGTTTCAATAACATTAAAACAAACATAAGGTAAAACAGTGTAATGTAGAGGGTGGAGAACTGGCCTCTTGTTGAATCCAATCCAATCCAATTTAATCCAGCCCAACAAACAAACTTCCATGTTCTGCTTCTTCAAGGGGCACAATCCCAGGTTATCATGTTGAAAGTTGTTTCCTTATGGAGACTTCCCATTCTATCACAAAGAAATAATTATGAACATTTTTTTCACCAGATTTATCAGTTTTCCTGCAATGTTTAGTTTTAGAACAAAGTATAGACTAGATTTAGGTTAAATTTGCACACTGTATTAAATTTGGTCTTTTTCATAGCACAAAAATAAACCATAATTGACTGGCTTTGCATAACACTTTAAACCATAAACCAAACAAATCCCATTCTGGCTTACTATTATGAGTGAACTGAATCCCAGAGACTTCACTTCTGTTGCACAAAATTACTGTTGACAGATCTCCCTTCCATGTATTCATCTTGCCTTTCTGTTTTTCCATTAGATCATGAAGTAAGGATTCCATCAGTTAAAAGTTGATTGTCTGTGATAGAGAGATTTGTTTTTAAAAAGTTTTAAACAAATAGAAGTGAAGAGGTGTTTTTCTCAGGACTGAGGAATTTTGATCCAAAGCAGTATAGAATGACAAAATTGTATGGATTGGACATCTGCTACACCTCAGTAGGAAATAATGTAAATTTACTGCCATTTTTGTAGTGAGTGGAGGGCAGATTTATTTGGCTCCTATACGTGCTCCCAGTTTTTTTGTTTGTTTCTTTTTTAGATCTTTCACTAGCTGATAGCACAGATCTATTGCAATCAAGTCCATGAACTTTTCTTTCATTTAGATGAATTTGCATTGTCTATAGCAGCTCAATATGGTTTTTTTTTTTTAATTAAAAAGTGTTAGCATTCAAAAGTTAGGCAAGTTACCAAGTTCAGGGCTGAAACATGAACTCTGTTGCAGAAGGAATTTGTACGGGTACACTGTGGTAGCTAAGATACAGATAGGACAAGAAAGACTTCTTGTGTCAGGCAACTTACTTTCAAAGCTACCTTTTAATCTTTTGTTGGTTCAGCTACTTTTGTATCTAACCTGCTGTAATAATTGCTGAGAAAGAAAAGGTTCCCATCTTGCAGAAGATTTATTAAAAGAAACTTCTCTCTTGGACACAATAACTGAAAGTACCCCAGGAAGCTGTCAGTTTGACTTTCTAATTTATCTTCGCTCTTTCCGATCTATGCTTCACATTTTTTTGGATTTTTCAAGAAATATATCTTCTGTTTTTGGCAATGACCTTTGCAGACATGGAGGTGTGCCAACAGGAGTACAACCTAGAAAGCTAACTGATAGATTTATGATTCAGAAAGGAGTAGTTCCAGATCCAGATATTGTAAGCAAACACTGTTTTTAGCAAACAGAAGCAGGTAAATTGCTTTTTTTTTTTTTTTAAGGCTAGAGGCTTTTTCAGAAAGCATCAGTTTTACAAGAGAAATCTAGTCCAGTTGACTGCTATTAATGTTGGTTTCTCTTCTAGGTTTCCATCTTCCAATTTGGCCACTGAAATGAATTTACAGTGATTGCTTGCCCAATAAAAAGCATGGAACCTCTTAAAACTTCATTGGTATCTGAAGAACTATCTTCTACAGAGATTGATGATCGTCATTATTCATTGCAAGGTAGGCTTTGTTTAAATGCCACAAAATATTTATTGATCTTTTTTATGCAGCAGATGTTTATGGTCATAGCCTCTTTAGAAGATTATGTCAGATCACAGGATAGACTTGAAATAAAGTAAAATGAATAAGATTAATCTAACTTGGTGTCTTGCTTCTGATCATAATCAGCTGGATTCTTCCAGCAAAGAAATATGTTGTCATCTGAATACTGATGTTGTGCTAAGCTATATTGCTGTTTGTTTGGTTTGAGATCAGAGCATAGACATTGTTTTATTCAAAGCTAAGAGCCATTTGTCTCTGAAGGCATGCCAAGAGCTTCATTCCAAAAACAGTGGCTAAAGTGACTTTAAATATTAAATTTAATATATTTGGAATTGAAATGAAATGCTAACATATTAATATGTGTTGAATATTCTCCAGGCATGTATTTTTATTCTTTTGCTACATTAAAAACTACAGTTTAGATTGGTGAGGGATGTACTTAAATCTTTTAAAGGATGAAACAATTGCAGGCATTTAAAATTATAAACATTATATAGGAGCCAAACCATTACATACAACTGAGCATAGTTTAATAAATTCTGGAGGTGCTTTTTCCAAAGGCAACTGGTCTTTATTTTTTGCGTGAAAACCAAGAAGCTTGCTTGAAGATCCAAAAAGCTTTTTTTGAGTTCAACTGAAGAAGCTTCTTGGATGAAAAGTGAAATGTCTTCAAGCGAAGAAACAGTTGCCTTTTGAAAAAGCACCTTTGGGTCAGCTATGACCTGGATGACTGAGAATCTCCATAAACATTCTGGGTTATACATTTTTATGAATAAATTTCACAAAATTCTAAATGTGTGAATTTATGCTCCGAATCTTCATTTAATAGCATTAATATCAATTGTTTCCTCTTGTTAAGAATGTATTGGTTATTCTGTTTCATTCGTTGAAAAACCTAATTTACCTTTTGAAGAATGATGTTGAAATGTAGTACATTGGTGAATGTACTACACCAATGTAGTACACTGGGGGGGAGGGGGCAAATGGGAGCCTTCCACAGGACATGCCTAAATTTTGGAGGAGGAGTTTTGCACAAGCTCAATAAAATTGAGCTTTTCAAAGGTTTTGCACAACCTTAATAGAAATAATTTTGCTTTCATATCCTTGGTCTTGTGAAGATTTGTTAAGAAAAATTTCTGATGTTCAGAAATCCTCAGCCCAAGTACTTACCTGTTTTGTACTTCTTGAATGTGGAAGTGCTCACTTAATATGAAAAAGTAGATTGGAAAATGTTTGTTTATTTAATTTTATTTCTGAATGACATTACAAGTAAACATTGTAACCTACTGAGCAGTATACATATTGAAGGCAGCATGTTACCTGGGGCTGAGAAAGACTCCTGACGATAAACCTGGAGAACCTTTGCAAACATTGCAGAGAATACTCTGCTATATAGATGAACAATCTATTCTATTGTAAATCAGTTTCCTCTTAACTTTAAGAATATGAGATGCAAGTTGGGTATTCCTTTAATCAAAAAGCAATTTTCATTCCTGCTGCCAAAATTATGGATTTAATATATGGACAAGATTAAAACAGGTCATGGCTAACTTCATACAGGATGTCTAAATATGATTTCCATAAAGATGATTTAGTGAATTAACCACAATTAATTGGCTTCATAACTAAAATGTATGTGATCAGTGTAAGATAATGATTATATTTGTTATCTGTATTCTGTGATTAACTTTGGTTTACTGAATTCTGTCTGTTTCTGAATTACCAACAGAAACTGGACTTGCACAATACACTGGGCTAAAATGACTAGATAAGCAAGATATTGTGAACAGATTGACAGAAATATGATTTAAATTACTCAACATGGCAAATCATTTTTTCCAATTTACTGTATTATGTGAAGCCAGTGTAGTGGTATGAAAACCACTTGATGAAGTTTATATGACATGAGGCTTTTATGACATATTAAGACAACCAATTGTGCCTTGATTGATAAACTATGGATAACAATGTGTGAATCCAGTATATATAAATATGCCTACAAAAATGTATTCTTCTAACTTGTCTTTTATTAGTTCAAAAGCTAATTGCAAAGGAGGGATAGAGCAATCTGTAAAATCTTTGACAGCTTGCTTGCTCACCTGCATGGAATTCTAGCTGCTTTTGTCTATTAGGCAAGTTACATGCCTAATAGGCATGTATCTACATGCTAACAATGAAGAAAGAGTAACAGAGCAACTGTTTGTTGTCTTACTTAGTCACCTTCCTGGAATTGTGGTTGGCTAGGAAAGTAGATAAGCACAAGGCTACTCTAAGTGATTTAATAAATCAAAAGTTTTTTGGTATATATCTTGACATTATCTGTCAAGATAATTGATTATCTTGATACATTATTGATAGACACTTATAATTTGGAAGAGAAAGAAAGTGCAATTCAAAGAAAATTTTTAGCCCTAGTTATGAATACATCCCCACTTCATTGCAAAAAAAACGTGAAAGAGCTGTATAATTTATCAAGTTGGTATTCTGTTGCTAGTAATTTTCCTAGCTGGTTTTCATGAATTTATGCTTTCCTTTATGCAAACTCTTTCCTTGTAAGTCTTTTTATGACCAGCTATAAAAACTTCTGTAAGTCAAAGTCAAACATCAAACCCACAAGTTCATATAATATATATACATATTATAAATACTGCTAATGTGGTGCAGTGATTAGAATGCAGTATTGCAGGCTGACTGCCCACTGCCAGAAGTTTAATCCTGACTGGCTCAAGTTTTACTCAGCTTTCCATTCATCTGAGGTTGGTAAAATGAGGACAATATGCTGACATTTGTAAACTGCTCAGAGAGTGCTGATGGAGAGGTATATAAGTCTAAGTGCTATTGAAGTTACTTGCTGTGGTGCAATAGCACCACTGTTTAATATTTTTCTTTAGAAAGATATTTAGAAAGTTCAGGTGTGTCTGCCACCACACCCAAGGATGAAGAAACAGTGAATAAATTCCATGATGACTCATAGCATTTTCCATTGATTCAGGTGCTATGCAACCACACTGCATTTAGATAAATATTATCTGAGACACAGATTGTGTGATTTAACCTGTTGCTCCTGAAAAAGTTCGTATGTCCTTCCTGGAGACAGAGAACTAAAATGTGGATGTCAACAGCCTCACTGATATATGAAAATCTGAGAGACATCATGGGAAAGTAATCCAGGCTACACCTAACATTATGGGTTTAGATATCCATTTGGGCAGTGGGACTAAAAAAGTGCTTTCTTCCTTCTTGCATGACCCAGGTATCTTCTTAATTCACCTGGGATACATTTGTGTATGGTGGGATAATACAGAAAGGAAGAGGAATCCATTCTGCTAACTGACAACAATGGTTACAATTTGTAGTTGCATGCTCTTGTTTGAAGGAATAAATTAATATTTCTGATGTTGTGCCACCTGCACAGTTATTTTATGGATAAGAAACAATTTTATTTTATGCTGCTTCTTGGGTAATGATTTAGAGTGACCTTCAAATATCAAAAATTAGTAAGGCAGTACTTAACTTAGTATTGCAGTACTTAAAAAAATGAATAGAAAAGAAAGAACATTCATCCATAGCTTCCCACAAGAAAGGCCTGGGTGGAAAGGCAAATCTTCAATGTAGGCATTGTGGGTAATCCTCGATTTACAACAGTTTGTTTAGTGACCATTCAAAGTTACAATGGCACTTAAAAAGTGACTTATGACAGTATTTCACACTTACGACTATTGTAGCATTCCCATGGCCATGTGATCAAAATTCAGACACTTAGCAACTGGTTCATATTTATGACAGTTGCAATGTCCTGGAGTCATGTGATCACTTTTTGTGACCTTCTGACAAGCAAAGTCAATGTGGAAGCCAGATTCATTTAACAACTGTGTCCCTAACTTAACAACTGCAGTGATTCACTTAACTGTGGCAAGCAAGGTCATAAAATGGGACAAAAATTCACTTAACAAATGTTTCACTTAGCAACATAAATTTTGGGCTCAATTGTGGTCATAAGTCAAGGACTACCTGTACAGTAAGTTCTCATGGATTTCAGGGGAAAGAGCATTCCAGACAGCAGGTAACATCCTAGAGAGGTTCCCTATCAGTAACCATAAGAGAACATTGCCAATCACAGCACACACAATAAGACCTCTTCTCATAAACTTATTGATTATCCAGTTCTGCAATGGACAAAACAGTCTGGAAGTTAGACTACCACTACTTGTTTTACACTTTATAAACCCAAAGAAGAACTTTGAACCTGAGTTGGGAATTAATTGGCCACAAATGCAGTTGCTTAAACACAAGCAGTAACCTCTATCTAAATGATACCCTTCTCAGCAAAACAAATAATTGCACTCTGCATCAATTGCAGCTTCAAAATTAAATATATCATTCTACTGTAATCTCAGTGTATGGTTACTGGTGTACACCAGCCAAAGCTAGAAATAGACAGCAGGCAGACTAAAGATAGTCATTGTTTTTATGATGCAATATTGCTTACAAGTTCACTGTCCATTGTTGAATCTGGATGATGCTATTTATCAGCAGTGCTGCTTACATGACTTTGCCCCAAAGCAAATTAATTAATTTTAGACCTATGGACAGAAAGAAGAACTCTTCAGAGATTTGGTGACAAAGACTGTAAGTACTGATCTTCCCTCCATCACACCTGTTCTGGCCTCCAGTTCCCATGGATACCAAGCCTGAGAGAGCCAGGAAAGGGAATGAGGTGTGCATCTGGGAGAGAAGGAAGAGGTGGGTGTGAACTCCCATTGAACAAGCCTGTGCAGGATTTACATTCCAAGCCTGCTGATCCAATTTGCACATCATCTGCCAAAGCACAATTCCCTTTCTTAACCTATTTAATTCTCATGCATAGGACCCGATTCAACAGACATTTGGACAAATCAGTTGTTAAAGCAAGTCATCCTTAATTGAATGGGCCACTCTCATACTTTCTATCAGAGAAGAGATCATGAAAATATTGAAACATAAGCTAGAAGAAATATCAATAGCAATAATAATAGCACTTAGACTTATATACTGTTTCACAGTGCTTTCCAGCCCTCTCTAAGCGGTTTACAGAGTCAGCCTATTGCCCCCAAGAATCTGGGTCCTCATTTTACCGACCTCGGAAGGATGGAAGGCTGAGTCAACCTTGAGCCGATGAGGCTCAAACTGCCAAACTGCTGGCAGCTGGCAGTCAGCAGAAGTAGCCTGTAGTACTACTTTCTAACCACTGTGGCACGGTGGCTCTAAGAAAGTTGCTGCTTTGTTCTTTATTTATAGGGAAAGGGCTGCATCTTCTAAAAATTAGACTATTTGTCACAGTTTATCTTTGTTGCATTACCATGTTCTTGGAAATATCATAAAATATTTCCATTGAGTCAGTTTCTGAAAGATACTTTGTAAATCTTCATATAATAGATAATAGGGTAAAAGTTGGGTCACAGCAGCTTTCCCGGCTTTGTGTTAAACTAAAGATGCCATAATAACATCAGTAATTGTCTTCTTGTCAGGAAAAGTTCTAAGTTATGCAAAAGGCCCCATATTCAATTCCCAGCATAAAGGATCTCAGGAATAGATGATGGAGTAGTGTCTTCAAAGAACCATCTTAATTCAAATATCATTATATATAACCTCTTCAAATCTCATAATTAATTTTTAAAATTAGCCATGAGATTGGCAGAGGTTACATATAACACTGGGAAAGATAGACTAATGATACAGCTGAACCTAAATTCCTACATTCAAATTACAGTTACATTTTATTTTTTAATAAAATTTATATATATATTTCCCTTTTTATACATCTGCTTTAAAATCTCTGTCCATGGCTATTTATTTAGTGTTCTTGGAGTTTCAAATAATTCTTGAGTACTGAGTAAAATCCATCCCCTTTTTAAAAGCAGAAAGGGGATCCTTATCTGCATCCTACTGATCTCACGTTATTCGCATATTCAGTGTAGCTGCCTAATTATTATCATGTGCAATCATCTAGAGTATGTGATTCTAGAAGTTTTAATTGCACCAACCCTATGTTTTGAATTGGGGATTGGGGAAATGGGGGGGGATGAGCAGTGAGAAAGATCTGATAGCGTATGATATGAACAGACACATATACATGAGATTTATTTTAATTGAGAATTAACCCAAAGGTTTCTTGTTAATGAGGTTGTGCAGAGAAGTTGGCAATAAACTAAAAATGAAAGCATATAGCAGATGTGGTGGGCAGGTAAATTAAAATATGAGAAACTGCTTGCCTTGGGGTCCATCAACTGGTTCACCTTACACCTATGCATTTTGTAGTCCCAGGT